>NC_052074.1:14944445-19944445 GCF_015852505.1 Tachyglossus aculeatus | reverse complement strand
CCATCCCCCCAATTTAAATTTACTCTCACTCTGTTCATTGCACGGAGGCCCAAAGATTCCTTCTAAGCATCATTAAAGCTATTTAATGTGGTACTGGCCAAGACAGAATACCAGAAGAAGAGAGGGAGGGAGAGGATGTGTGTTCTGATGACCATGCCCTGCTTCTGCCCATCCTCCACCTCCTAAAGCCAGGGGGTCCGAGAGAACTACACCCTCTCTGCCACTCTTTCCCAATGGTTAAAACAAGTCTAACTGGAAGGGGGAGGAGGAAGGGAACCTCTTCTAAGTGATTTCCACAATCAGCACTTCAAAACGCCAGCAAATACCAAAATACTCATTAGTTCAAATGCTGTGAAACGTTTTAAGAAAATAAAAGCCTGCTGGCATATGTCTACAAGCTGGGATATTCTCCAAGTGCAGCTCAGTAGTTTTCCCTTGAAGACTTTGATTTTTCAAAATGGGTTGTAACTAAATGTTTTCAGGGACGGTTCACAACAAAAAGGTCTGGCCAGGCTAAACAAAAACAGTCCCACGTAAGTTGATGTTTTGTGAGATGGTCTTCCTGGGGCTTCTAATGAGTTTTTGTGCAGTTAATTTGGTCTCCCTGCCAGCTGAGGTATAATGGGTCCTGATGACCAGGCACAGGCGGGGAGGAATTCTGATTAGCTCTATCCATTCTGATTAGCCCAGCTTTCTTGGATGGGCTGAGGGGGAAATAAGCCACTGACATCCCATTATAAATACAGCTCATTTTAGCATCATAAGGGGTTCCACTTAATCAGCACCCTAAGAAGTAACATGCCTACCCAAGGGGCTGCTGGCAGGAGTAATCAGGGCAGGGCATCTGGGTGATTCAACAGTGGCTCAGTGGCATCTGGTTTAAATGAGATGCCTGGTGTTAATTCCTGGATCTGGACATAAAGGTAACAGGTGCAGATTTGTTGCTTGTATGCATGCTTCTCCTGCTGGGCAACTATTTGCTAACCCTAGACTGCTTCCTTGTGCTAGGAGGCATCAAATGTGACCCTAATATAGTTTTTTAAATGCTTCCCTGATTTTTCTATGCTCATCTTCAACATCATCATGAGTAAACCACAGCTATTCACCAGCACAGAAAATGTCTAGGGATTTGTGATAATCAGGACCTTTGCTTAATGAGTATGATCTGAGTTCACTCAGGTTAATAGGATTCCAGGGTACTCTCAAATCCTTTTTGGCTCCTGCTGCTTCTACCTCATCGCCAATTGCTGTTTTTAGATGCCAAACACAGTGCTTATTGTGTAGTCACATTTGCATATCTTAATCACATCACAGTCCTCATAAAATCAATTATCAACCATCAGAAGGACCTGTGTTCTAATATTGGCTCTGTCCCTGGTCTGCTCTGTGACCTTGGGCAAGTCACTCAACTTCTCTGTGCCTCAGTTACCTCATCTGTAAAATGGGGATTGAGATTGTGAGCCCCATGAGGGACAGAGACTGGGTCACCCCTGTTTATCTTGTAATGTAATCATAATTATTAATAATTACACTATTATTAGTAATAACAATATTTGTGGTATTTATTAAGTGCTTACTATGTGCCAGACACTGTACTGAGTACTGGGGTGAATACAAGCAATCAGGTTGGATAGAGTCCCTGTCCCACATAGGGCTCAAAGTCTTAATCCCCATTTTACAGATGAGGTAACAGGCACAGGGAAGTTAAGTGACTTGCCCAAGGCCACACAGCAGAGAGGTTGCAGAACTGGAATAAGAACCCATGACCTTCCGACTCCCAGTCCCGTGCTCTATCCACTATGCCATGCTGCTTCTCCTATCCCAGCACTTAGACCAGTGCTTGACATATAGTGAGTGCTTAAATACCATCATTCTTATTAATGGAATTTACTGAGCACTTACTGTGTGCAGAGCATTGTACTAAGAGCTTGGAAGAGTACAGAGTTGGTAGACAAGTTTCCTGCCCACAACGAGCTTACACTCCAGAGGGAGAGACAAACATTAAATAATTTACAATATATAATTTATACATATGTTCATAAGTGCTGTGGGATGGCAGGTGGGGAAAATACCAAATGCCCAAAGGTCACAGATCCAAATGCAAAGATGGCACGAAAGGGAGAAGCGGTCGGGGAAAATAGGGCTTAATTGGGGAAGGCCTTCTGGAAGAGATGTGACCATAATACAGTTTCGAAGGTGCGGAGATTCATAGCCTGGCTTTGGAGAGCAAGGGTGTCCAGGCTAGCGGGAGGACGTGGGAAATGAGTTGGTGCTGAGATAGATGATGAGAATGGGATACAGTGAAAAAAAACTGGTGCTAGAGGAGGTAAGTGTGTGGGCTGGGCTGTAGCAGGAGATCAATGAGGTAAGGTAGGAGGGGGGAAGCTGAATGAGTACTCTGAAGCCTATGGTAAGGAGTTTCTGTTTGATGCAGAGGTGTATGGGCAGTCTTTGGAGGTTCTTGAGGAGTGGGATATATGGACTGGACTTCTTTTTAGAAAAGTCGCCTGTGCAATAGAGTTAAGTAAGGATTAGAATGGGGAGAGAGAGGAGGCAGGGAGGTCAGCGAGAAGGCAGGTGCAGTAGTCAAGGCAAAATAGCATAAGTGCTTGCATTGGCCTGGCAGCAGTTCGGATGGAGAGCGAAGGTCAGATTTGAGCAATGTTGTGAAGGTAGAAGGGACAGGATTTGGTGACAGAATGAATATGTGGGTTGAATGAGAAAGATGGGTTGAGGACAATGTCAAGCTCACACACTTATGAGATAGGGAGGATAATGGTACTGTCTACAATGATGCAAAGTACAGAGGGAGGACAGGGTTTAGATGAGAAAATAAAGAGTTCTATTTTGGATATATTTGGTTTGAGGGATGGATGGGACATCTAGTTAGAGATGTCCTGAAGGTAGGAGGAAAGGTGAAACTGCAGATAAAGAAAGAGGTCAGGCCTGGGGATGTAGATTTGGAAATCATCCTCATGGAGATGGTAGTTGAAGCCGTGGGAGTGAATGAGTTCTCCAGGAGAGTGAGTGTAGATGGAAAATAGAAGGGGAACCAGAACTGAGCCTTGAGGGACTCCCAATCCCAGAGCGTGGGAGGCAGAGGAAGAGCCTGCCAAAGAGACTAAGAAGGAGCGGCCAGAGAAATAGGTGAACCAAGAAGACTGTCAGAAGGAAGCTGAGATTACTATGTGCCAAGTAGTGTGCTAATAACTAGAGTAGAATTAAGACAATCAGATCAGACCAGACGCTGTCCCATATGAGGTTCACAACCTAAAAAGGAAAGGAAAGCACGTAGTTTTCCTCATTTGTCCAATGGAAATAACTGAGGCCCAGAAAAGTTAAGTAACATGCTCAAAGTCACACAGCAGGCAAAAAGAACTATAACCTGGGTGTCTCTTTCCACTGTCAAAGGTCCAATATCTTTGTCATTTTTTCAGTCAGTAGGTGTCACTACATTTAAGCACTATTCACACACAACAAGTGTTTGTCCGGCATGTTCAAATCAGCTATTATGGAACATAAATGTTGTTTTACAGGTTCTCCTTAAAAAAGGGACGTGCAGTGCTTGTCATAAAAATATTTTCAAGCTATTGGTACCCGCAGGAGTGGAAATGCTGTCACACTGTGTAGTACATCTTCACAACTGAGGTCCTGTGTGGTCGTCTGGTTTAACCTAGACATCAATTTGATTTTGCTGAAATAGTACAACGAGTCACCTTGGAATGGGGAGAACATGAAGAAGCCATTAGGTTACTGCACCTAAGGAAAAAAGAATCCAAAATGTGCAGTTTGCCATCATTTTGCACTCTGTCCCATATAATCACCTTGTCAGAGAGGGACTTTAAGATATCCAGGTGAATTCATAGATCCCAGAACTGATTTTCAGTACAACAGTCATATCTTATGGCTGACTTTAAGATGTCCAGGTGAATTCATAGATGCTAGAACTGATTTTCAGTACAACAGTCATATCTTATGGCTTTCTCCAATGAAGTTCTTACTACTTTCTCAGTAAGCTTGGTTTTCTGCCAGATGCATGGACATTCTCATTCATATTCTCTCTCTCTCTTTCTCTCTCTCTCTCTCATTTTACAAGCTTGACTCTTTTTCTTTATATATTCATTTATCTGCTAACTTTGCCAAGGAAGTTTTAGATTCCAGATCAATCACCCAGCAAAAGTATGCCCTTTTTGCCAACTGTCAATTTGTTTCCTCTGACTGACAACTACATTGCAGTCAAATGGACTGGGACCCAGACCCTACACCCTACAATCATAGCTGCCAACCTTTCATTTTGAGCCCTGGGGCAAAGAAGGGTTAAGGAATTTAGGGGAAAATTGGATTGGGCATGGTCAGTCAGAGGCTAGAAAGACACCATCTTAGGTCTTTCCAGGCCTGCTTGGAAACCCTGCAGTCTTGTTAGAGACCTGGGATATGCAAGTCTGGGAGTTTAAATCAATCAGTGATTTTATTAAGTGCTTACTATGTGCAGCACACTGTATTAAGTGTTTAGGAGAGTACAATACAAAAGAACAGGGATTGTCACTGTTTACCATTGTATTGTATTTTCTCAAGTGCTTAGTACAGTGCTCTGCACACAGTAAGTGCTTAATAAATATGATTGAATGAATGAATGCTCAGACATGTCCCCTGCACACAATGAGCTTACAGTCTAGAGGAAGTTAAGCTTGAAAAGCTGTGGGAAGAACCGTCCCTGATGACCTCAAGAGAGGGCACCTATGCTTCCATTCACTTTTCAGGAAAAATCCATTATTTCATTCCACTATCTCGTAATTCAAAGAGGTTACGGGAATTAGCACGCTTACCTTTTCCTTAGACTTTCTTTGTAGCCAGCAGTGATTTCTCTGAAGTCCATCTGGCAGAGGGACAAATGTTTGGTATAAAGGACTATGTTTTTAGAACTACGCATCAGTTAGAATGTAATTAGCCAAGGTAGGTAATGAATGGCTCAGAAGCCAAAAGAGATACAAATAATCAACTCCACTGACTGCAAGTCCATCTCTAAAAAAAAAAAAATCCTCCAGACTGCCAGCTGGGGCTCAGAGACTTAGAGCTCTCCATCAATAGAAAGCATTTCTCTTTAATCTGCTGGACTCCAAAAGGAGAGGAATATTTTAAAGGAGTGACTGACTTTTCTCTAATGTTATGTTTGCAGAAAATTTCACTCTCTCCACCATTTAGTCCATAAACATTAATCCTATATATAATTAGAAAAATGAATTACTTAGGAACTGGGTTCCCCCAAACTACTATACATATAAATCTCTAGGTTTTTGAATTTTCCTCTTAGTATCACAGTATCTGTTTTGGGTTGCAGTTTTTTACTGCACAAGAATGATGTCTTTTGCCCTTTATGTGCATGGTCCAAGGCTTGGGGTAAGCAAGCCTGGCATTCAGCTCAGAACTCCCTGCCTACAGAAGCCATAGATTCACCACTCAGTTAAAGATATTCATTTAGAACTTACTGTATGCACAACACTGTACTAAGTAACTGGCAAAGTACAATACCACAGAGTTGGTGGACGTGACGGCAGCCCATGAGGAACTTGCAATTTATAGTGGGAGATATGGGAAATAGAGTTTAAGGATATGAATGTAAGTGCTGTGGGGCTGGGGTGAGTATCCAAGTGCTTAAGGAGTAAATAATAAATAATCATGCTCCAGGCACTGTGCTAAGCGCTGGGGTGGATACAAGCAAATTGAGTTGAACACAGTCCTTGTCCCATGTCCCAATCCCCATTTTACAGATGAGGTAACTGAGGCAGAGGTAACAGGCACAGAGAAGTGACTTGCCGGAGGTCACACAGCAGACATGTCAGGGAGTTGGGAGTAGAACCCATGACCTTCTGATTCCCAAGCCCATGCTCTATCCACTATGCCATGCTGCGGAGCATAGGTGAGTCAGAGAGGAGAGCAGACAAGGGAAATAATAATAATTATGGTATTTGTTATGTGCTTACTATGTGCCAGGCACTGTACTAAGAGCTGGAAATGAGGACTTAGGGAAGGCCTCTTGGAGATGTGAATTTAGGAGAGTTTTGAAGGTGGGGAGTGTGTTGAACTGTTGGCTTTGAAGTGAGAAGAAGTTCTAGGGTTAAGGGAGGATGTGGGCAAGGCGTCGGCGGGTGGGTAGGTAAAAATCGAGAGACCAAGAATAGGTTGATGGTCAAGGCAACAGAATAAAGAATGAAGTAGACAGAGGAGAGACTGGAGTCAGGGAAGACAGCAAGGGGTTGATACAGAAATCAAGGTGGGAATCAATCAGTCAGTGGTATTTATTGAGTACTTACTGTGTGCAGAGCACTGTACTAAATGCTCAGGTAGTACAATACAGAATTAGCAGACATGTCCCCTTCCCCGAAGAAGCTAACAGTCTAAGGGGGAGGCAAACAATGTAATAATAGTTTCGGTATTTGTTAAGCGCTTACTATGTGCAAGGCACTGTGTATGTACATATAATGTTGGGGAGCTGAGGGTGGAAATTATAAGTGCTTGGATTCAATGTGGCAGTTTTGCTGGAAAGCAGAGGATGGATTCAAGAGATGTTGTGAAAGCAGAACAGAAAGGATTTCATGACATTGAATACATGCTTTGAATAAAATATTATTATTCCCATGTTTATTTTGGAAATCTGGGATATGAATATACTTAAGGACTTTTACCGTTCATGCAGTAAGTCTGGGATAGAGCAAAACGTAGAACTTCATTATCTTGTATCTAACCCTTTGCTTAACAAATACTATATTAAGCCTGTCTCATCCACTAGAGTTTAAGCTCCTTGTGGACACTGAATGTGTCATACGCTTCTTGTGTGCTTCCAAAGTGCTTAGTACTTAGCAGGTGCTCAATAAATGGTATCACTAATTTAAGTAATCCAGAAGAACATCGGTGAAAATGGTGACTCTTTAAAAACTCATTCTCCAGAGACCTAACATGCTCTGGAGTTGCTTAAGAGCGAGTCTTCAGTAAGCACAGAGAGGATCACAGTCTTACTAATGAGAGACTTTACCTCATAACAATTCTGTCAAGGGGAAAAGTCAATGCAAAAGTACTCATTAATGCCCTGTCAATTTACCACGGTGATATACTTGTGCAATCCAGGAATGAGATTTTCGTGGCCCTCCTTTAAGATATATTTGGCTGCCTTTTTAATACTGAGGAAGTTATGGCTCTGAGCCATAAGGATTAATTACATCTCCAACATTATGTTACAAGGGAGGATTCATAGTGAGGCTGGTTCGCTTACATTTTCCAGAATTCACAGACAGCTAATCTGTAAGTGTAATAAAGCTGTCTGATGAGGACTCATTCTCATTGACTTCACAAGCATCAAACCATGCAGGGACACCTAAGCTCCAGGAAGGAACTTGTACAATTTGAGTTCCGTAGTCGGAGCTATGATGAATAGCATGCTGGTGGTTGCTGCTGCTAATGCCAAATGGAGAGTTTTGCTGAGAGAACATATTTACAGCAATGACTGCTGAGAAGTGCAGGTTTTTCAAGAGTTGCGTGAGATTTCTCCCAACAGGAAGCATCATATTACAATGCAGGTTTCCTGTAGAACCTAACACGTTCCTCTTTGCAGAGATTTTACTTTCCCACAGCTCCCACAGTATTTGCATTGGCAGGGAAGATTTCTGTCTGGATAGCTCTCAAAGCCCCAGCAGAGGTGGTAAATGGCTAAAAACCTGATTTTTAAAAATTGATAATACTAATAACACCAAATCTCAATTGTGTAGAGTGCTTTTATTTTTCTAAAGCACTTTCACATTAAGTATTTCATTTTATCCTGTTAATATCTTTTATGTGGATATCTTTAAACTCATTTGGCAGAGAAGGAAATGAGGCTCAGAGAGATTAAGGGACTTGTCCAATGTCACAGAGCAGGCTAGTGGCTGAGCTGGGACCAAGGTCCAAGTATCCTGACTCCTCCCTGCTCTTTCCACTAGACCACACTGCTCCTTTTGAATCTCGGAATGATAATTAATTCTCTAATTCAAGAGATATTCAAAAACAGGTAAAGCAGCCATTACTTTCACCTCTAGACTGTAAATTCACTGTGGGCCGGGAACGTGTCTACCAACTCTGCTGCAGTGTACTTTTCCAAGCATTTAGGACAGTGCCCTGCACCCTGTAAGTGCTCTATAAATACCACTTGACTACTCTCAAATGAGATCAGTGTATTTAAGTGCTTGCTATGTGTCATGTCATGTCATGACACACTGTACTAAGCACTGGGGTGGATACTAGCTAATTGAGTTGGACACAGTCCCCACTCCCAAACAGAGCCCACAGTCTTAATCCCCTTTTACAGATGAGGTAACTGTAGCTCAGAGAAGTTAAGTGACTTGCCCAAGGTCAAACAGCAGACAAGTTGAGGAGCCGGGATTGGAACCCGGTCCTCCTGACCCCCAAGCCCATGCTCTATCCACTAGGCCATGCTGCTTCTCTAGTCAAAATCATTTGGTCGTGTTCATTGAGCTCTGTGTGCAGAGTACTGAACTAAGAGCTTTGGAGAGAACAGTAGAACAACAAACAGAGAGCTTCCCTGCCCACAAAGAGCTAAATCACTAGTCACCTGTGAAATTAACTAGTAATAAATTGTCCAAAATGAAATTAAAATACAAATATACACAAACCTCAAACCAGAGAAGTATTGTTAAGCTGGATCTTATGTCAGGGTTAGGGATCAGATTCAATCTAGGGTTCAAAGATGGGACTTGCTGACAACTCAACAGCTGTCAATTGATCACTCCCAACTGATCTTTAGGTGTTTTATCTTCAATGATTTGATACAGATCTTATTAGCTTCACCTGCAGTTAGATGCCAAACAGAGCACGCACAGTGGTTTGAATAGGGCACAGATGCAGTTTTAAAAACAGAGGTCCCATAGCCCTCATGTTTGTCAGTGCATATGGAAGCAGTTAGCACTTTAATTAAATGACAAGGGAATTTGCCTCTAGATGCAAATTATTACTCCCAATTGGCCTTGGAGTCAGTCTGGTTAGCACTGCAAATCTTTCTCTTCCGGGAAATACGTGTTTCACTCATTCTTCATTCCGAATGTAACTTCTGCTTCACTAAAATTTTCTCCAAAGATCACTCAGAAGTATTAAGTTTAGCTAGATCATCTCCTTAATCTTCCTAATTACTTCTTTTTCCTGATTCTTCTATCTTCCAGGACCAGTCTCTTCCGTGGTGATGCACACCTTTCCTCACCCGGAGAGTTCCTATCAGTTTCCATATATTTGCTCTCCCCAACTCTGTTCCTCCCTCATCCCTCGGGCCCCACCTCCACATGTCTTCTCTCTCCCTAGCCTCTATACTTTCAGGCAGCTACTGCAGAACAAGAACCAAAAGAGAGAATGAGAGGGGAGAAAATATTTAGCGCTAAAATCAAACCAGTGACTTCAGGCTGGGCACGATATAAGATATAAAGGTATGGCAAAGAAGTTTCTGCCCAGCAACAATTAGCTACAGTCTGTGAATCAGACCACTGGGGTCTAGTAGACCTCTGCAGGCCTCTAAATCCAACAGGCCCAGGGGCCAAATCAGACTGGAACCATCACTCTCTACCCAGGTCCAGATGTTTGGTGTTCCTGTGTCCCTAATTTGGGCTCAATTCCAGAACCCCCTGGGGGATATTGCTGGACAGACTCAAAAATCTATGAACAAGAACACCATCTTCCTATTAGAGTGCAATCTTGACCCCTTCTGGTTTTTGGCTGGCCCTGAGCCAGGATAAGGAGTCAAGGTTCTGCCCTTACACTTATGGAAGGCAAACCAGGACTGGAACATCTTCTGATTTGAGGAGACCAGATGGGAAAATCCAGGTCCCTGAAAGACTCTAGTTCTTGTGATGGACTATGACACCGGCAGCACGTGGCTCCCAAAACATTGGGTTTATTTTGAGAGAGTCACACCCCTGGATATTTGTTAAGCTTTGGAGACTGTTTTTCCCATGTTCAAATTCCCTTCACTTGTTATAGCCTCTCAGATAATAGCCCTGTGTTATACCCGATCCTCTTAAAATGGGGACTTTGTGTTTTAGCAAAACCTCCAATAAGGGTAAACTTGCACTGCTGTACTTACAGGGCTCCGATGCTGTGCATACCTGCAAACTCGCAAGACATTTTTTTTTTCTGATTCTGTAGCAACCTGTTTGGATTCAGATCAAACGAGCCCTAATTTTTTTAACAGTGCTTGAACCAAAACATGGCCTTGGGCTGAAATGGGGGTAGTTCTGATTTTACAGTATTCCAGAGTCATAATGGGATTCCTCTATTTTGGTAGCTGTATAAGACAGCTTCTCATCTCATTATAGTTCAGTGACGGTTTCTAAAATATTTGAACACTGGCTTTTTATTCTCCTGCTAAAGGCCAAAGACTTTCCCCATAAATGATTACTTTAAAAGGGCAATAAAAAGAAAAAGAAAAAAAACACATTACAGTACTATTACATCAGACCTTCCTGGGATTGATGTCAAAATGCAGAAGAAAAGATCAGTCAGAGCTGTAAAATGAAGACGCTACTTTCAGACCTCCAGATGGGCTATTAGAAAGAGGTCTAGCTTCCCAGTCACCAGGTAAGCCATTGTCATGGCTTATTCTGAAGAGAAAATCATGATTATAAAGAACAGCTTTATTGCTCCACCTTGCCTCAAGGATTGAGGAATGCAGTATTCCTCAGGAGATGGATTGGTAGTCCCCATTAAAGTTTTAGTCACAAGGTATTGGTAAATCAAATGAGAAAACATCATTTTTGTGTACAAAGGCACAACGATTTTCACCCTTATTAATAATCTGAGAATGGCATCGAGATTAACAGCCCCTGGCAGACTCCTCCAGTTTTAGTTTGCCCAACAGTATGGCCTTCTTTATTTCTGCTTTTTCTGCTCACCTCTCAGGCTCTGCTCAGGTATCCCAGTCAGTCAACGATTGTTGTTGTTTGAACACCCAGTGTGTTCAGAACACTGTAGTGAGTTGGTTTTTATCCCGACGTTTCCAGAACCCACCACATTTACATTCAGAGGGTCACCATGCTGGCTTGACTATTAAACCAGCCTTCCCTCTTACTTTCCTGCCTCTTGTCTTTCCATTCTCCAGCATTCATTCTGCTGTTTAGATCATTTTTTAAAAAATTGCCATTCAGCATGTCTCCAAACTCTTCCAAATCCTCAAATGGTTAATCATTCCACTCTGTCTCTACCAGACTCTTGTGACCACTGACTTTAAATCACTCAAACTCCCTCTCTCCTAGTTAACTGCTCTCTTCTCTCACTACACCTCAGTTCACATGCTATTCTTCTTTCAAGTCAACCTACTCACTGAGTCTTCTTCTCACCTCTCCCACTGCCACTTCCTCTTACACTCTCCCTCCCCCTTCATATCCTCCAGACCACATCCTCAAAGCTCTTCTGAAATCACATCCAGGATGCTTCCCTGATTAATATCTCATCTTCCCTCTCTTTATCCCCTCAACTTCCATTTATGTACATTTCCATAAATGTTCTCGGGTACCCACAATGATGTTCATATCCCCAACACTTTATTTTTCCTCCTACCTGCAATTCCTTTTAGTGTTTGTCTTCCCAGATTGTTCCTAAGTTCCATGAGGACAGGGACTACATTTACAATTTCTACTGAAGTCTCCCAAATGCTCAGTATAGTAAATGATTAAGAAACAATACCACTAGAACTAGAAGCAAATGATGTTATCCCTGCCTTCAAGGGGATTGATTGGAAATTTAATGCACTTTGTGTTCTCCTATGCCTTAGACCATTTTTCCAGTTTTTCTATCCATGACTCCCAGGAGTACAGCTATCATTCTGGGGGCTTTGGAAGTAATTGGTTTTTAGGCATACATCATTCTCCATTTGAAGCAGATGTATGCCTGATACACTTGGAGAATTATTCTCAAGTAACCAGTTGCTTGTGCTTCCCCTTGCTCTAAACAGTTCAAACTTGGCAACTGAGATACTGTGTATGAAGCCATACAAAGCAGGGTTCTGGTATGACCAGGGCAGCTCAGGAGTGACACCAGCTCATCATTTTGGTTTTCATAACAAGTTATTGAACAATGTATTCAAACAAAATACATCTGCAGGGCATTGAACCCCTCCCAAGGTACCTCTAAAAAAGAAAAACATGAATAGTGCTCCAATTTTCTCCAGCATCCCTGATATATTAGCTTTAATTTTCCATCTGTGATGCTTCATGTTGTTACCTTAGAGATGATAAAAATGGAAGTTACCAAGTACTTAAAAATACTTCTGTGCTAATATCTAAAATTTGTATCTCCCTCACAATTAGATATTCTGATTCCAACATACTTCAATCAAGATTGAAATTAAACGAGCAGTTAATACCACTTCCAATCCTGCCAGTTCAAATTGAATTTGCTCTTTATTGTAACTTTAAGGCTTCCTAATAATTTCTTAAGAGCAATTTTAACCTCTACAGCAAAATGAAGTTAGGAAAGTCACGCGGGATGTGTTTGCATGCCTGACTAACGTTACCACTCAAGACTGTAATTTAGGATGGGGAATTTAAGTTCCACTTGTATTCACCAACATTCTAGTCCCAAGATCAGTAAGAATCTGTATCATTTGATGCTTTTCTTAAATTGAGTGAAATGTATCATTAATAAAAACATACAGGGCAAAATTAGTAGATGTGGTTAACAATCAACAAGAGGATAGGAAAGCATGCCACAATCACTGCAACTGAATTCACTCTATTTGCATGTTTTAGCTACAACGAAAGCAATTAAGAGAAAGGAAAAGCACTAAACAAATAATGAGATGATTATAGTTGAAACCATATAAGAAACACTCCATAAAGGGGAGAAAGGTACTCAGAAGTAAATCCGTATCCATTAGCATTCGAAAAGCCTTAAAAAAGGCCAGTGAGACTAAAATATGAAAAGAAAAAATGAATTCAAAATAGGTAAAATGAATTTGAGGTGTATGCATCCAAAACGAAGTACTGTGCAAAAAAATAGAAAAGCAAAGACTGCTAGCATACATTTAAAAAAAAAAACAGGTGTCAACTACATCAATACTCAAGAAGAAAAATGTGAATGAAGAAAATGCTCACTTTTTCATTGGTGTCTACAGAGAAGGAACACACAAGGGAGAAAGGAAAGTGAACGTACAAAACTGAAATGAACCATCAATATAAAGGATATAATCTATGAAATGCACAGTGTGGAAGGGAAAGTGATAATTCCTAGATGATTCTGCATTCTGGACTGTCTCCAAACTCCTCCCATAAAAAATAGAGAACAGATCTCAACTCTCTTTGTGTCAGGAAATTTATATCCAGGTGCAGACAACAGAAGTGTCTGCTACACTAAATGCCATTTCTATTTTTCTCTCCTCAAGAGAAAGATAATCAGCTCACTTCCCCCAAGAGTCACCCATTCCAGCTGAGTGGCTCTCAGAGGACATTTTCTTAAATTCTCTATAAAACAACCCAGGGGACTAGCATTTCAGGGGTAAAAATAATAGATTAAAAATAATTTTTTTGGCATGCCCTAAGAATACAAAAGTTAAAAATTGCACTGACTGCATTCATCACAATTCAGAAAATAGAGAATGTGTCTCAAAGGGATAAGAATTGCTTATATTAATTCACAAAAAAGTTCTTTATAAACATTAAATGCACCTTCATGGTAATCCCAGTTAAAATGCTAGGAATTAAAGGAGCTGATACTATGGAATCTGGGAAGAATTTCTTTCCTGAAATTAGGGGGTCAGAGGGGAAGAAAAGTATGCAAATCAGGAATTATCATACCTTGTATGTGACACTTTTAAATTAGATAATTTCATGATGGAAAACATATGAAGGAATAGTAATCTATTTAAGGCCATTAGCAACTCCCCACTTTATGTGAATAGCAGCTATTTGGTTTCTGATCCAATTCCTTCCAACTTTGCTTTGACCTGAATCCAAGAATAGCCCTTTGATTTAACTTCACGTAGGAGATTTGGCTAAAAAGAATAAGCAAATTATGGAACATTTATTTGTATTTCTACAAGTGAAGAAAGGTTGGAAAAAAAAAAGTGACAAGGGAATATCCTATACTGTGTTCTCCCAGTCTCCTTCCCCACAAATAAACACCTCAATGTGGACCCAGTGAATAGAAATGGGATGAATGTATAAATTGAAGCAGGCTCTACTGTGCACTAGTCAGGAAAAAAATTACTATAAAAAATCCTTGAAGTTATCACGCTACCCAAATACAGCCTAAATAATATAAGCATGGGGAAGAATGGAGAGAATTAGATCATTTTGTGACTACATAACACACACCATTGTTTTCAGAGAAATCAAGATCAGTTGCATATTTCAGAAAAGCAGAGTGGAATGGGGAAACAATTATCCAGGTGAATATAGCTCTTTTAAATAGATAACTTTTGCTAGAACCAACCAAATGATTGCCTCAATTCTCCATTTTTTTAATGGTACTTGTTAAGTGCCTACTATGTGCCAGGAAGTGTACTAAAAGCTGGAGTAGATACAAGATAATCATATTGGACAGAGTCTATATCCCATATTGGGCTTACAGTCTTAATCCCCATTTTACAGATGAGGTACCTGAGGCACAGAGAAGTGAAGTGACTTGCCCAAGATGACAAAACAGACAAGTGGCAGAGCCAGGTTTAGAACCCAGGTCCTCTAACTCTCAGGCCCATGATCTATGCTGCTCCCTTCCATTTCACTGTGCCAGTGAGAATCTGGCTGGGATTTAGAAAATGAAGAAACAATAGCATATTATTCCCATTAAAAAACGCAAAAAGCTGACCTAATCAGTGCCACTGATAAAAATATTTCCAGTAGGTGAATAAACTACACAAAATGAGCTATAACAAACGGTCATTGAAAGCCCCAAAACATCAAGAAGTACTGGGATAAGAAGCATAAGGGAGAATCATTCAGAAGCAATCTTTAAAGGTAGAATAATAATAATGATAATGGCATTTATTAAGCGCTTACTATGTGCAAAGCACTGTTCTAAGCACTGGGGAGGTTACAAGGTGATCAGGTTGTCCCATGGGGGGCTCACAGTCTTAATCCTTATTTTACAGATGAGGTAACAGGCACAGAGAAGTTAAGTGACTTGCTCAAAGTCACACAGTTGACAAGTGGAGGAGCCGGGATTTGAACCCATGACCTCTGACTCCAAAGCCCGTGGTCTTTCCACTGAGCCACGCTGCTTCTCAGACATAAATATCAGACATAAGTGGAGCACACCACTTGTTCCACCAACTACCCCCATGATCATTTCTGCTGGTACAATATGACTCTTGCTCTCCTGTGAGGTTTCTTTCCTCCCCACCTCCTCCACCCAACCTGCCCAACCCTCAGACCTTCTCAAATCTTGACTTTTCCCTAGGTCGACTCAGCAGGTAAGTTACTACTTTATCTTAATTCACAGGGCTTCCAGAGAAAAGGAGAGTGAAAGCAATTTAGATACCATAGCCTATTTAGGGAGTCCTTCCTTAGCTTCTAGAGTAAAGTTAAGGAGCCTACTAAATAAAGTTTTTGCGGATAAAAGGGCCATTAGCAGTGAAACAGATGCAAGTCACTAGAGAAGCAGCGTAGCTCAGTGGAAAGAGCACGGGCTTTGGAGTCAGAGGTCATGGGTTTGAATCCCAGCTCTGCCACATGTCTGCTGTGTGACCTTGGGCAAGTCACTTCACTTCTCTGAGCCTCAGTTACCTCATCTGTAAAATGGGGATTAAGACTGTGAGCCCCACGTGGGACAACCTGATCACTTTGTATCCCCCCAAGCGCTTAGAACAGTGCTTTGCACATAGTAAGCGATTTTATTTTCTTTTAGACTGTGAGCCCAATGTTGGGTAGGGACTCTATATGTTGCCAATTTGTACTTCCCAAGCGCTTAGTACAGTGCTCTGCACATAGTAAGCGCTCAATATGATTGATTGATTGATTGATTGAGAAGACTTCAATGTGGGACTGAGCTTGTATTGTGAATAATAGAAATTCAATATTTTTAATTGTTCTGCTATACCAAGTACACCTGAAAGGCCTGAGGTTTTCTGATATTTATCACTCTCTGTAAACAGTTCTCTTAAAAATGTAATTGCCCCAGACAACCGCATACCTTATATTTCCTTTACCACAGGTTCCAATTTAATATTGCTCATTTGTTTCCACAGACTCCTTTCTCCCAAATCCCAGCCCCTCTCCATCCGAACTCAAATTCCAACCCCACATCACTGGCCTTCTCCTTCCCTCCTTGGATTCTGGGAAGGTCGCACACCAAAGGCACTTAGTAGATCACAGAACAGGAGTCTGCTTTTCTTCTGGGTAGGCATCAGGTGCTGTTAGGACCATTGGACTCTGGCTCTTGCGAAAATACTTCGTTCCATTAGGATTCCCTCCTCCACCCCCACCCCCCCCGCCTTATCTCCCTTCCCTCCCCACAGCACCTGTATATATGTTTATACAGATTTATTACTCTATTTTATTTGTACATATTTACTATTATATTTATTTTATTTTGTTAATATGTTTTGTTGTCTGTCTCCTAGACGGTGAGCCTGCTGTCGGGTAGGGACCATCTCTATATGTTGCCAACGTGTACTTCCCAAGTGCTTAGTACAGTGCTCTGCACACAGTAAGCGCTCAATAAATACGATTGAATGAATGAATGATTCCTTTTCATTGGATTTGGAAAAGACAGTCAAGAATGGTCTGGCCTGGCATATACTTTCAGGTCCTGGAGACAGTCCACCAGGTCCATGCTAATTATAACTCATCATCAGGTCACACTTGCGGTAACACACTGTGTACATGGCACTGAAGTAATCCTATGGGGGATTATCTGTTAAAGAGAACAAACGCTTCTTGTATTCAAATAATTAATATGTTTGCCATATCCCTAGGTGACACAAAGCTTTGATGGACTACAAGTTTCCACGTATCTGTGGAAAACATATGTTCCTCCTGAAGGGAGATTTTGCAGATGAAGGAATTGAGGCCCAGAAAAGTGGTGATTTGTCCAAGGTCACACAGCAGATAAGTGGTAGAGCTGGGATTAGAACCCAGGTCCTCTGCCTCTTGGGCCCGTGCTCTTTCCACTAGGCCAAACTGCTTCCCAAGCCCATCTAGTCCATCCTCTTCCCTATACAGTTCTAAAATCCCAACCTCCTAGTCCATCATTCTCCTCCCTATGGAAATCTAGCATTCCAACCTCCTTCCAGTAAACTGAAAACTCCTCAAGGGCAGGGGTCTTGTCTATTAACTTGATTGTGCTCTTTCAGGTCTGCATGCAGTAGGCTCTTAAATAAATGCTACTGATTCCTCAATTCCTCTCAGGAGGGTTTAGTAAAACAAAAATACCTACTAATTCTTAGGATAATTTAGAATTCTATCATAAATGCTATGTAAAAAAAAATGATCATGCTAGAATTCTGAAAGCATTTAGTGTTTGTGTTTAATCTAAGTGGAAAACTTAGGGGATCTCATAATGGAAAAAACAAGTCAAAAAATCAGCTAATAATGTTTGGGTAATTATCCTCCAACAAATACTTGAAATCCAACAACTGTAACTTCATAGCTGTGTTTAAGAGATGATTCTGACTGCCATGACAATTATGTACTCAAGCAAAACTACATTCAACATGACATTCTCTGATAGAAACTGTGTTTAATTTAAGACAGACTTGTATTGTAAGCCTCTTAAGGAGCATAACAACTTGGGTGTTTGTATATAAATCACACATTTAAGGATCCTTGACAGTTTCATTTATCACATGTTGATTTTTCCATATTGCTTAGATGCTAAGGGCATGGACTTTGATGCCTGTTTCTGATTACTGATATTCAATAACTTAGAAGAACTCATTAATCAGTCCACAGGATAACTGTTCTGATATGAGCTGCCACAAACTGGAAACTTCATTAAGGATGACAGAGAGGCAGTGCCAATATGTGCACTCATTATCTACATCATAGCTGACAACTTTGATTAAAAGGGAGCTCTGGGTCTAATGTGTTTCTATTAAATGAGCCCATTGGCTATTGCTGAATTATTGCTACACTGATAGTAAAGATAGGATCCCAAGACCACATGCAAAAATAAAAAGATTCATGGAACAAGTCAGAATGAGAGGAAAGCCCCTAAATAGCATTATCATTTTTTCTCCCAGAGAGTTAGATCACTTTCATGGCTCAGCACAGTTCAGAGAAAGTACACTTATTTCTAGTGCAAAAGGGCCTTGGATAGACCTTCTTTCCTCCCAGGAAATGGGCAAATATTCTTAATGAAGAAGAAATCCATTAGTAATATGTCTCTTTTTATACCTGATAATAGGATTTTAAAGAAGAAAACACTAGAAAAACTGCTTTAAAAATTCACATTAGATCACGATCCTGCAGGTATCATGAAGAAAGGAAAAATAAAGATTCAAACATTAAAAGCAGCTTTTTTTGATGTTTATAGAGTGAAAAGAATGGTAAAAGCCTATCAATGCACTAATGTTTAGTGTCCATTATGGACTGAGGCAGTAGCTACCTCACGGTCACTATAACAAAGGAAGATGATGAAAAATCTAAGTACGTAGAAGTGCATGAACTGTAATGTTATTTTGTACTCATTGTCTAAACCCACAAACGTTCCCTGTGGAACTACCAAGACAGTTATTTTTTCTGAAAAGAATTCACCATAAACCTAAATCTCATTTTTCAAATTTGCAAAATAATCTCATATGTAATAACTGTACATAATATCTGTTAAGCACATATTATGTGCCAAACACTGTATTAATCAAAGAAGTAGATACCAAATAATAAGGTCAGACAGTCCCTATCCCATTTACAGTAGGGGTGAAACAGTTTTTTAATCCCCACTTTACATATGAAGAAATTAGAGAAATTAGAACCCAGGTCTCTCAACTTCCAGATCCATGCTATTTGCTCTGTATTCTCCCAGAGAAAGTAGCCAATGTCTGAAATATCTAATTGTCTCCAATCTTAATATTTAGATTCTGGAATGTTCAAAAAAGAGGTGGTTCTAGGTCTTCAAAACTTGGACTACCTGTCGTTCTGGTTTCTTCTAAGTTCATATTAGTGTGTCATATCATTCCTTCTTTGTAAGCCATCCTCTGGTGTACCACAAAAAAAAAAAAAAATGGAGTGGGAATGTCTTTATTATGCCCTTGGGTCACATGTTGACAACTAGCAGACAAAGTCAATGCCTAATTTGTCCCAGGAGAGGTGCTGGAAATCTAAATGCCAGAATCTCTCACTGCCACAGTACTGGGCTGCAGACTAGAAAAAGAGTGGAGTACGAAGAACGTCAGTATGAAGAAGAGCTGAGGGACATTGTCTACTGGCAAAAATCCAGGGGCTAGAGAGGCTCGAGTCTTGGCCCAGGGCTATGTCCTCTGTTGGAAAAGCCAAGTCCCAGCCCAAATCAAGCCGTGACAGAAAGGAAGAGAAGGAGCATGAATACGGACTGTGCAGATGCCGTGAAGGTTCTAATGACTGAGGAGCTTAACCAATGTCTATTATTAGGCAACAAAACCCCCCAACAATTTGCACAGGTGTGACAAACAGAGACACTAAAGGAAAAGAGCTACAGAGACTGGAGAGGTAAAACAAGCAGAAATATGGAAAGAGGGGCAAAAACATGGAGGGGCAGGTAGAGAAACAGAAAGACAAAGCCTCACTGCTACTGTTCCTTCCCATAACGATGTCACGGATTCCAACGGGCCACCACTATGGAAAGCAGGTCCTTGTGAGTCTTTTTGGTCTCAGCCACTATGTTAGTTCCATTCATGAAGGAGGCAAAGTCCCAGAGTGGTGGGTGAGGCTTGGTAGGCTGCTACGAGGGAGAGAGTTACTGCCTTCTTCCTCCAAATACACATTAGCAGCAGCATCACTGCTGCTAGAGGAGACAGAGATATGAGCACATCAGAGGATAAATGAGCATATACTATGGAAGGATTTCCCATGTCTTAGCTCTCTCTGGGTGACACCTCCATGACAATAACACCCTGTGAAAATGGCAACCAAGTGAACAACTAGTCTTTATCCTCCATAACGCCCCCACACACACATATGTATACACATACACATTCATGTGCATATATGTGAATAGCAAGCAGTAAATGTGCTACACTGAAAACAGTGGATTTAAGTGAAGGGTAAGGATATCTGGCTAGTGAGCTATATGGCTGTCTGAGGATTGAACAGTGCATACAATAATAATAATGATGGTATTTGTAAGTGCTTACTATGTGCCAAGCACTGTTCTTAGCACTGGGGTAGATACAAGGTTATCAGGTCGCCCACGTGGGGCTCACAGTCTTAATCCCCATTTCATAGATGAGGTAACTGAGGCACAGAGAAGTTAAGTGACTTGCCCAAAGTCACACAGCTGACAAGTGGTGGAATGGGGATTAAACCCATGACCTCTGACTCCCAAGCCTGTGCTCTTTCCACTAAGCCATGCTGCTTCTCATGCATATGAGTATGTATCTGAGCAGTGAACAGAACAGAAGCCCACAAGAGGAGTCATTGCAAGACATTCCATTTCTAATTATTTCCATTACTCTGGAAGAATCAATCATGTTGGTGAGCGTATCTGGTTTTTGGGATCAATGAAGTTAGTCACCACTTGGGATCACTGACTGGAGTAAAAGAGGGGGTCCCAGACTTGGTCGAAGGGATGGTTTAAAGAGTTGATACTGTGCCACTTCTGGGGCAAACTCCCTCCCTAAGAACCAGCCAGCAGAGCAACTCTGGGCCCTCCAAGACCCATTTCCTGGACTAGCCCAGCCTTCTCCCAAACAGTAGTCCTGGGAGTTCACCCTAGGGACTCTTTCCAACAGGATGAAGAAGGAAAGAAACCTCGAGAGGGCAGGATCTCCGCTGAAGAGGAGCAAGCAAAACACTTGACTTTCAATATCCAGAATGTGTGACACAGTCATAGCTTCTGAAGACCTTATGATGTTATCATTCATTCAATCGTATTTATTGAGCGCTGTGTGCAGAGCACTGCACTAAGCACTTGGAAAGTACAATTCGGCAAAATATAGCAACAGTCCCTACCCAACAACTGGACAACCTGAAGACCTCTGCTCTCCCTACCCCACCCCACCCACTGAGAAGCCATTCTCCACTCGGGCCACCATAGCTTTAGACATGATGAGCAGCAAATCAGGCGGCTGGGGACAAGCTTAAATGCCAGCATTAGTTCACATCTCCCTGCCACACGAGTCACAGAAAAGGTGTGAATGGGCGGGAGATCATGACTGTCACATTCACCCTTTCTACTCTGCAGAACTCCAATCTCCAATCCAATACAGTACTCCAATCCAGGTGGAGTCCGGAAATGTAACGATAATAATAATGATGGTATTTGTAAAGTGCTTATTAGGTGTCCTGCACTGTTCTAAGTACCAGGGTGGATACAAGCAAATCGGACTGGACACAGCCCCTGTCCCACAAGGGGCTCACAGTCTCAATCCCCATTTTCCAGATGAGGTAACTGAGGCACAGAGAAGTGAAGTGACTTGCCCAAGGTCACACAGCAGAGAAATGGCAGAACCAGGATTAGAACCCTTGACTTCTGACTCCCAGGCCATTACGCCATGCTGCTTCTCAAAATGGTTAGAGGACTTGGGTTCTCATTGTGGCTCCATTATTTGTCTGCTGTGTGACCTTGAGAAAGTCAGTTAACTTCTCTGTGACTCAGTTACCTCATCTGGAAATGGGGATTAAATATCTATTCTCCCTTCTACTTAGACTGCAAGCCCCATGTGGGACCCTGGGACTTAGTACCGTGCTTACCACCAAGTAAGTGCTTAACAAACACCACAGTAATAGTTGAAAAAAAAAACCCACAATTGTAAATTTTATTTGATTCATGAGAATAGGGGCATGGGAAGGGGGATTAGGGAAAGGGAGAAAGGGAGGAAAGAAACAAAGACAAAAGGGAGAGGAGAGAGAGAGAGTAGGAGGAAGAAAGAGAAAAGGAAGACAAGAATAGAGGATTTTGGAGAGAGGAGAGAGAAGAGGGAGTGAGAAAAAATAATATTATAATAACAATAATGATAATAGTGGTATTTGTTAAGCTCTTACTATGTGCCAGGCACTGTACTAAGCAGTGGGGTAGATACAAGCAAATCAGGTTGAACACTGCCCCTGTCCCATGTGGAGCTCACAGTCTCAATCCCCATTTTACAGATAAGGTAACTGAGGTACAGAGAAGTTAAGTGACATGCCCAAGGTCACACAGCAGACAATTAGCGGAGCCAGTATTCGAACCCAATACCTTTTGACTCCCAGGACCGTGCTCTATCCACTCCTCCATGCTGCTTCTCAGAAAGAAAAAAAAAGGGACATTATTTCAGCTGGAACCCGTTAGCACTAGAGGTAAATGTGACAGAGATATTCTGCACAAAGCAGAGCAGCATATTTTCCCTTAAAAAAAAAAAGAACACAACTGACTCCCAAGAGATCAGACACAAAAATCACTCTTCAGGATTTAATTTAGGTCATGCTTTTTCCCCTGATCTTGTAAGCCAGTGCATGGTGACTCTTCCTCATCAGGGCTAATCCATTTGATCCTCCATCTTCAGCATTGATTGACGAGGTACCTGGCTGGCACTGAATAACCTTTATCACATCAGCCAAGCCCCAAGACGGAGAGCGAACAGTTTGTTTATGGGTGGTACTGGTGACAGGCAAACCGCAGTGTCCCCTCGTTCAGTCTAATGGGGTGAGTTGAAAGATTAGGCTGTCAGACCAGCGTGAGGCCTCATTTTTCTTCTGTGCCGCATAGGTCGCCCCTTACTGCAGCCAACATTTGATTGTGATTAATTTGTCAGGGATGGCTATACAATGGAAAAGAAGAAATGGATTGCCAATTACAGTTAGTCTTTTCACAGAATGCTACTCAAACCGGTGCCATTCTGCAGTTCTGACAGCTTGGAAAAACCCTGAATTCAGCTCTATGGAATGGAAGCACGATCCTAAGTGTGTTTTAAAGACACAGGAAGGGCAGGAGGTGGCTTTAAAAAAAATCTGCACATTTCAAGAAAATTGCTGACATAAATATGGCCTTGCTGGCAGGTATTACCGAAAAAAAGGCCAAACAGGCTTTCTTTCCAAGTGACGTGGTTAAAAATGCTTTGTGTTTCTGATTTAAGCCCCCACCCTACAAATGAAAGGTGTAAGAGAGCCCTTTCAATACTTCACACCAAATGAGCTTGCAGGAAAGTTTAGCTACAGCTCCACTCTAAAAATAATACGAGCTGACAATGCTCCAATATTTTTGGATGTTAAATACATGCAAATAGCAGATGAATGGAAAAGTTAATCTTGACATTCAATCTTTTCCTTTTTCATTCTTGGCAAACTATGCATTTTCATAATCTACAGTTATCTTAGAGTAATTTATTTTACTTATCTCTTCAGACAAGGCTAAGACTTCTTTAATCTCATGCAAATTCCCAAATGAATAAATTAATTAAAGAAGAAATGCTTCTAGTTGTCAGGCTTTGAATACTCCTAATCAGATTTGGAGAATTGCCTTTGGGGAGCAGGGGGGACAATAACATTTTACTGTTCCAGGAAAACATTGAAAAATGGAAACAATAGTCACAATTCCAAGCAATATCCCTATATCTCTCATGCATCTGCACAACCTCATTTTTAAATGCAAATCTTGCCCTATTAATACCTTCCATCACCAAAAAATTGCTTCCTGGATTTTTACATACTTAGGTCTCTGCAGAATAGCAGGAGAAAAAAATCCTAAAAGTATTTACTTTGTGATGAATTAATCCCAATTCAACAGGAAAAATAACAACATTCTAAAATTCACTATTAGTTCACAGCTAAGGGGTATCCAAAACAAAAAAAAAAAGCTGCTAGCAAGGTAACACTGGGAAACATAAAGGAGCAAAGATGAAACTAGAATACAATTAATTTCTTGCCATTATCATTAGCTCAAAGTCTGACATTTATCCTTTTTAATTTCAAGGATGCATTTGGGGGAGTTTCCTTTTACATCATCTTCTGTTGGAAAAGACTATTAGAGAATTTCTGTCTGAGAAAGAACTACTTTTTTAACTGTTCAATGTTCAGCTTTCTAAACTTGGGATTTCTTCTATGAGTTAGAGACCACCAGGGAGATATACTAGTACAACATCAGGCCAATCTATTTGATAACAGAAAACAAATCACTTTAGTTTCCATAACAGTAAAAACAATTCAGATCAGCACATCAAGGGCTCTTTCCATCTCACTTCTTGAGAGACCTTTAGACAGACTTTTCCAGCTCAACTGGAGAGGAAATATCATCATGTTTAGAAAACAGAACTCTTAGGCACGTAAGAAGTACACCTACTTTACAAGAAACAAGCACTCTCTTCTATACATGGCAAATGCCCAAATTCTGGTTGTTTGAGACCTCGCAATCACCACTCTAGAGTTGAATGTGTTGAAAATGGAATGGGAAAAACTGCTTTAAGATGGCAGTAAATAGGGTTACAGGCATTCGGAGACCAAAGAAAGGGTTTTAGTAAAGTATTTTTGTTTCTCCTAGATCCCTACTTGCACATTAAAATATATACTGATTTTAAACCATGTTTTAGTGGTTGCATGAAGGAAGATGAAAGCTGATGAATGCTCCTTTCCTTCCATGTACAATAAAGTTGGTCACTTTGAACCAACTACTAAACCATTTGTATGATCCTGAAAAATTTTGCTGGTGTTCATTTATAATTCTGAACTACGCCTCTGGCAACGCTAGAAAATCTTTTCTGCTGGCTGAGGAACTTAAACTCTCTGTGTATTAACCTCTGGATGCTGGGATGATAGTTATCACTTTTGCAGGTGAAATATTTAGATCAGACTTCTTTCAATAGACTGCATTCATGAGTAACATGAAAAACTGTGGAAAAACAACAACTAAAATCGAATCAACTAAAAAAAAAATCTAACGGTCAAGAAGCAGAGTCCATAGAAATGGCAGCAGGGCTCATTCAGCGGGTAATGGTCGGAAACTAACAGTAACAATGGTACTTGTTAAGGGCTTACTATGCGCCAAGCACTGTTCTACAGGCTGGGGTAAATATAAGGTCATCAGATTGTACTAAGTGGGGCTCACAGTCTTAATCCCCATTTTACAGATGAGATAACTGAGGCACAGACAAGTGACTGGCCCAAAGTCACACAGCTGACAAGTGGCAGAGCCGGGATTAGAACCCATGACCTCCGACTCCTAAACTCGGGCTCTTTCCACTAAGCCACGTCATCAGCACTGGCCCCACCAGAGATTCCTGCTTTCCCTGATTCAAACATACCATCACAGAGTAATTCTTTGAACACTTTTCAAGGCAGCCAGATTTTTATTTTATTTTATTGTTTATGGTATTTGTTAAGCATGTACTATGTGCCAGGCACTGTTCTAATAGGTGGGGGTAAACACAAGCTAATCAGGTTGAACACAGTCCATGTCCCACACAGGGCTCACAGTTTTAATCTCCATTTTACAGATGAGGTAACTGAGGCATAGAGAAGTGAAAGGACTTGGCCAAGGTCACACAACAGACAAATGGCAGAGCAGGGATTAGAACTCAGGATCTTTTGACTGCTGGGTCTATGCACCATCAACTAGGTCACTCTGCTTAGAAGTTGCTAGAGCCTATACTTACTGAAATCAGTCAATCATATTTATCCAGCACTTACTGGGGTAGAACACTGTGTTCTACAATGCCTGCGAGAGTGCAATGTAACAGAGTTGGTAGACATGCTCCCTGCCCACAAGGAGCTTATAGTCTAGAGAGGAGTTTTCAGTCCTGTCTATGAATACAGCGTAGAGACCTTAGTGTGGCTTCTTTGCAACTGCCATGGAGAAAACACCACATCTACAGGGCCGTCTTTTGGTCTGAAGCCCTGTTGCAATTCCATTAGTGTTAGAATTCTTCAGTAGCCTAACCAGAAGGATCCTGGTTAGATTCTTGCTGTCAATGAAAAGCACCGTAAGTGCCACCAAATAGGAGAGAGGAAAAAAAAAACCACCTTCTGGCAATTTTATAAGTTTAGTTCCACCTTAATAACAAGGGCTATTCCTTCTTCAAGGAGAGAAGTTGTAAATACTGAGCCTGCCACAGAAAGCTATTGGTGAAGGAGTGAGAAAGCACTGTCGGCTGCTGATAAAGTGGTCGTGACTGCTGTCTCGGCTTTTTTGCACGATTAGTTTTAAAGGCCAAAATAAAAGTCAGGATCCACTGATGATATGAAAAAAAAAACATATTTTCTTCTAGGTTCAGAAGAACATCTACTAGATAATGCAGACTTTTTATTTTCAGCTATTCATACCCATAGCCTTTATCTGTAGATTGCTAGGGATTTGTGCTAACCAGGGATATGGCCAAAAGGATCTAGGATTGGATCCAGAATGGTTAGATTTGTTAGGATGGTGATTTCTTGGGGAAGAGAGCCAGGAATAGTTGGGAGAGGTGCGATATAAAGAAAAAATGTACCGAGGCAGTTTCCCACATGCCATGTGCATTTGCAAACATAAGTGCAAGAAGTGTTTTCTCATATATATGTTGGCTAAGGATATTCCTATTATTTAAGTCATCCCCCAAGAATAACAAAGAAATTAGAGGGGAAGTAAGCACTGAGATACATGATGCTTAAATACTCCTCCTCTACCTCCTCCCAGGATTTTCTGAGCACTCTTTGGGTGCACGCCACTGAACAGCTCTCATATAAACCATGGATTTCTTTCTATTTAATCAAACTACAAGTGGCTTGAAAGTTCTGTCCTGCCATCCCAAGCTGAATGTGTGACTAAACTCCCAAAAGTGTGACTAGCCCACTAAAATTGGGAGTTTGTGTCACTTGCTTCTATTTCGTATTAATTACTAGAGGAATTTGGAATGTTAACTTGGAATAAAGGGAAGATTCAACAGTAGAAACTGCACCTCATTTATTCTCCAAAGGACTCAAAATATATTTTTTAAAAATTACGTTTAAGTGACAACTATTTTATGGATTGAGAGGAGAAAGGCACTGGAGAAGTGGTCAGAGAGGAGAAACTATGAGCAAGTTATATTCTTTTTAAAGGGATTAAACAAAAGAACCTTTGGCGTTGTGTGCACCTACCACAACTTCTCAGAAAACCTTATAAAGTGCTACTTAATTTTCCAAGGTGGCAGGAAGATGTTTCTGTGTTTATAGCCACTGCTCCCAAGGCTGATAATTTAGAAATACTGGCTCAATAAGATTCTAGGGAAGCTATTCTACTCTTTTATTGAATGTCTTAAATGTTCCAGAAGGAAAAGCATCTGTTAAAAATCTACACTGGCCACATTACCTGTGAGAGGGTCAGGGAGGAATACTCTTCTGTATTTAAGGCCCATTATCATTAACTCTGATCATTACATCTGAGCATACATCCAGATGCGGTAAAGAGGAGGAGGGGGAGAAGGGGGAAGGCAGAGGGGGAGACCGAAGAAAGAGAAAGTGGGGGAGGAGGGAGAGAGGGAGAAAGAAGAAAGAGAATGTGCGTGTGTGGTGTGTGTCAGCTGAGCACCTGATGGAAGTTGACACCAGAGTTCGCTTTTTAAGAGATATAAG
Source organism: Tachyglossus aculeatus (assembly GCF_015852505.1). NCBI lineage: Eukaryota > Metazoa > Chordata > Mammalia > Monotremata > Tachyglossidae > Tachyglossus > Tachyglossus aculeatus. Next base: position 19,916,789 of record NC_052074.1, on the reverse strand, counting down.
AAAAGCATCACCTCTGACACTACCAAACTTTGGGATACGGCCTTCTTGGCTTTCTGCCTGTTCAATGCTCAGCCTTCTAATTTCTCTACAAGCTGAACCAGGCAGAGTTTAAGCGCTGTAGCTAGGGACCTGGGATTGTTTTCTAGGGAGAAGGCACAATTTTCTTCAATTATTGGCTCTAAATAGCCTAGTATAAGCTAACATAGTCAAACAAGAAACCTAACGTAGCCAATGAAACCAGAAAATGGAGGCAGACATCTACTAGCAGGGTGAGGACTAACATTTTCTTGTACCAGGTGCAAAACATATGAACACCTCTAGCCTTAAGAACTCCTGGCTAACTGTAGATACCTTAGCAGGAAATAAACCATGTGAGTACCTTCTGGGGTTCCCAGCATGGGCAAACTTACTCAGCTGATGAGTAATTAGCATATCTGTCATTACAAACAGCTACATTTTATTAGATGCCTTGCTGGTTGCCATAAGAAGGTTCCAGTGGTGGCCTTGGGCATTAGAGACCAGAAAACTCCATTTCTCTGTTTGGCAAGGTGGCAGAATCAATAGTTATATTGAGGGTCGATGAGCACTTAGGAAAACCACAATAGGTTGGAGAAATTACAAGTTTCTTTGTAAACAGGGATGTTTCACTCATCTGTAGGAGTTCTTCTGAAGTCAGTTAAAGGGGAATGAAGGCATTATTTATTTCCATTTTCAAAACACCTTTGGCGTGGGCCTAACCCAAAAGCATTAAAAATGATTAACCACAGAATGTAAGGGGACGTTATGTCACATATAGGAAATAAAAAGTGAAGACAAACAGGTATTTGGGGAGATGGAGAAAGTGTAAATGCTGGGGACTTGGAATTAGTGCTAGAACCAGTTTTATTTTCATAGACGATATGAAAGCGGAAAGGCATAGTGAAATCTGTAAATTTGAGAAGCAGTATGGCTTAGTGGATAGAGCCTGTACCTGGGAGTCAGAAGAACCTGGAATCTAATTCTTGCTCCACCATTTGTCTGCTGTATGACCTTGGGCAAGTCACTTAACTTCCCTGTGCCTCAGTTACCTCATATGTAAAATGGGGCTTGAGACTGTGAGCCCTGTGTGGGATATGGACTCTGTCCAACCTCATTTGTTTGTATCTACCCCACTGCTTTAGTACAGTGCCTGGCACATAGTAAGCACCAAATGAATACCATTTTAAAAAGTTCAAAGATGATCCTAAGCTCTTCTGGCCAGTCAAATGCTGTCCTGAGGGAGACAAACTGCAGGCGTTCTAATTAAGCTGAGATATTGGTCAGAAAAATTCACTTGGATGTGAGCAAGTGCAAAGTGATGCAGCTTGGGAAAGAAAATCCAAACAACGATGACATGATGAAGAGTCTGAAGTTATCAACCTTAACTCAGGAAAGGCTGCTCGGAGTCACTGCTGATTACGCGTCGAAGTCCTCAATCCAACTATGGCAATAATCAAAAAGAGCAAGTCCATCACAGGAGGGATGGTAAACTCATAGGACGATGTGCAGGCAGAAAATAGTAATGGATTCAAGAAGCTGAAAGGATTCTGGATGAAGGTTTATAAAGAGAAAAATTAGAGTGCCTAGAGCTTACATCCTAATTATATGGCTGGCTCAAAGGGAGGGTTATCCATCCATCCCACCGTCCACCAAAACATTTTCTGGTGTCACTGTCAAGAGGTGACATTGAACTAATTGGACCACCGGTCTGATCCATTTAGGCATTACTCATATTCTTATGTGCTCCTGGATACAAACCTTGGATCCATTGGAGAAGATATGAGAGGGGTTCTTTGCTTTAACACTAAAAAACTTATGTGCCTTCCCTCTTTCATGTTTACCTACACTGATTTTTTAAAAAAACTTCATAATATAAGCTACCAGTGGGCAGAAAATGTGGTTGTATATTATCCAACACAGAACCAGTCTTTAAAGAGGTGCCGAGTAACTAGCACTGGATGGTGATAGCTCTGAAACAAGTTTTTCACAGCAGCATATACCAATAGAGAATAAACAGCATCAACTCATGGGAACGGAATAGTGCATCAGGAATTCCAAGAAAAATAACCTTCAATAATTTAGAAACATCTCCTGGATGGAAAACGTGGTGAAAGCCAGGATGCAGGAGAAGGAAATCAGTAAGGGGAACAGAATGTCTGCCTGAAATGGAAAAATACAAGAAATGGAAAAAATACCAGGAAATGACTATATCACTGTAAGGAGACATAGGAGCAGGGAAAAATGGAAAGAGAGAATAAGAGAAAGATACATATCTTTGTCAGTTCTGCTCTGGTTCCCAAAACCATTACATAAGATAACTAAGCTGGCAAGTTCACGTCTGTACAAGGATTGCTGTCTCACCTTTTAAAATCTGTCAGCATTTTGAAACTGGTAGACAGTTATATCCATAACATTAACAGTAGAAAATGGCCTCCTTTTCAAGCCATATCTGTGAATTTGGACAAATGGAAAGGATAAAAACATAGCCAAATCTATGAGTGGTTAATTAAAACAATGTTTCCATCATTTATGTTATTTGGAAACGGAGAGAAATGCAAGCAAGGAATTCAATAAGAAGTTTATAACTTTATCTGGCAGCGTTTCCTAGAAAGCCTAAGAAGCCAGGTGATTTGACAAAAATATGTACTGATCATTACACAGTGGTAAAAGAAAAAAAATGAAGAAATACATAAATTCTCTCCATTAAGCCACCCTGAAATTCACTGTTCTCTCAGATGTCCAGCCAACAAATCAGTGTCTGGTATTTTCTTGCCCTCTAAAACATGTATTACTTGGGAAAGATTTTACCCAGCTAAACCTATTAGCTCCCTGTTTGGTTACCTGAGGTAAAACATGTTTCCTACTGGGTTTAGTTTCTACTAACCATACTGACTTTCACAAAGTGAACTACAATTATTACTTGCTTTCCATTTTCCTGCAAAAATTCCATTGGCATACATCATGTCTAACTTCCTTTCTCTACAACTATTGGCAGAAAGGCGGCCATGGTTGGCTAAAGGGCAGGACACCTTGGCAGGACACCCACCTGAGGCCTGAACAGTCCATGAGAAAAAGAGAAGTTGTTCCTCAAAGATAATTTGGGAGACTGAAGCACACTTTTCATGGGTATCTGGTTCTTTCTATGCTCCTAAGAGATTCAGGGAAATCTCTTTTTCCCAAAGCAATCAGGCATTGTCACATTTAAGCAATTCTTTCCTGCATGCAACTGGGTGGTCTTATCTGTGGCAAAACCATCCTGGGAGCATCATGCTGGAGCAGTAGCAGTAGTCCTGGCTCTCAAAGGAAAAATTCATTCAGTCGTATTTACTAAGCGCTTTCTGTGTGCAGAGCCCTGTACTAAGCACTTATCTCCTTCTTGTTCAATCTGAACATCAAAGGAGGCGGAGGGACAGCCAGTAAGTCGTCTTCTCTCAAACTTGGGGGCTCAAAGAATGGCTGCTCTTCATCCCCACAGTGCAGGGGGCTCTGAGCTGCTGCTGCTCCTATTTCCAGGAACTCTCTTCTCCACGTGAAGTGATTACTGATAACAGTAAGCACAGAAAAATGATCTCAGCCCACTAAGACAAGGAACTTTCTAAAGACTGCTCTCAGCAACCCCACGACCCCCACCCCCTACCTCATAGGAAGAGGAAGGATAGGAATAAATGAGATTATGAAGGATTTCACACTATTGCTTCATATTTTTGACTTGCACTGGGAAAGAAAAAACCCTCTGAGGTTCAGGTGTATACTTTCATTCCCTGTCATGAGTAAACAAGTAAATGGCTCAAAACCTATTACGGGACATCAGAGATTTAAATGAAAACAATCTAATTTACAAACACCTCTCATCCATTCAAGCGAATATCTGAAACTATTGCAAGATCCTATTTTAAGAGGATAAAAAACACTTTATTAAGATCTCCAAAATACACTTCGCTCTCCCCAGCTGGATTGTAAAGTCCTTTATCAAAGGGATTGTAGCCACCCAACCCTATCATCACACCCTGGCACATTAGTACAGTATTCTATGCACCGTAAGCACTCAGTAAGTACCACAGGTGACTGAAAAACTACCTATGGAAATGAAATGTAAATGTGAAAAATTCAAGAGGCACTGAATTCCCAAATAATTATAACTGAGATAATCTTTACCTGAGATCTACATCATCTGGAAACATATCTCAAGACATTTTGTATTTAAGTGATTCATATATAGAGAGCAGTTTTACAATTCTAATATTAGGTTTTCATGAGAGCAAAAAAGAAAAATCAAAGTATTTGGAGAAAATAAAGCAGTGCGTACAATTCAGGATGGGAGGGGTGTTTCAACAGGAGAATAGGTTTTATTCTTTGATAATTTTTTCCAAACATCTCTTTCTGGCACAGTGAGGGATTCTCTCCGGGCCAAAGAGAGATGGCAGTCCTTCAGGTCAGGTTCAAATAGCAAAGCCTCCTGTTTAGAGATCAATTGGTCACATTTCCATTCTGCCTCATCACTAAAACATTCCCTAGCTTCAGAGCAGAAAAGAAAAAGTCAAGTCAAAGCTTGAAGTAGAGCTTGAGGAAGTCTGCTTCTACAGACACAATTGGAGCACGGCAGGAGAATGGCATAACACCATGGACAAAGGTACAGAGAAGAATGATGGAAGCAGCATTCCTAGTCTCAATTTCAGTCCAGCAAATGGACATTAGTAGATGGTAGTTGTTGTAGTAGCAGCAGCATGCGTTGAGGGCTCACTTGGTGTGGTGCACTGTACTAGATGCTTGGAAAGTACAGCTTAATGAAGTTACACAATGCTTGAGAAGGCTGAAGGGAAGGGAAAGAACTGGAGAGCAGAAGCAGGGTCATTACCTTAGGCTGCTAAGACTTGTTAGAGTGCAAGTTTGTTGTGGGCAGGGAATGTGTGTCTGTTTATTGTTATACTGTACCCTCCCAAGCACTTAATACAGTGCTTTGCACACAGTAAGTGCTCAATAAATACGATTGAATGAATGAAGTCCCCAGATGGTGTTGGCAACTCCCATCTCCATTATGAGCCCAATCAGGACTCATTCTGCTGCCCACTGTATAGGAAATGAAGCATAAACAAGGTGCTAAGTTCTGCCTTCAGAACTGTGCCAGGTTCCAAATAGCAAGGCATAAAGACAGGAGCAAGCAGGAGAGACCAAAGCACAAGGACGAAGCGTTATGCCACTATGCATGGTCCCAAAGAGGTGGAGACAAATTGCTCCTTTGCATCAATTCAAAAAGGGGAAAAGAATAACTGTGTGATTATTTTCATTCCTTTTCTTCCCCTCCCCAGGAGACCTAAAGAGAAATTACAGCTCAACACTGGTTGAATTATTACTATTTACTATAGGCTGAACGGAAGAAAGCACCACAATTTAAAATATACCTAAAATGCAGTTTATATAAACAATGTATCCTTGTCACATATAACCCAATCATTTAGTTGGAAGAATTATAGACATTTTTACGTGGCAAATTCCACTTACCATAAATTCCTGTGGAAATACAAGGAAACGCCTGTGAGGAAACAAAAAAGATTCAGTAAGCTTCAAAATAATGAAAACCCCCTATCATCAATATCCATTTAAAGATATATTTTGCTCTTCCATGAGGTGTGATATATCCAGGTGGCCATACAGGTCAGTGGGAATAGTTGCACTGACAAGGCAATGATATCTATCATGCGTATATAATTTGGGGCTACAGTAGAGGTCTAGGAAGAAGATCCCTGGATCTTTCAAATGTTTCTGGAGCTCAAAGAATGGTCCGCCAAACTCTATCTTACCTTTCCAGGACTGATCACAAGGTCTCATCATTTCCCATGTGATACAAATTTCAAAATACAAACTGAAACCATTTGAATAGCTAAGTAAGCTACTGTTCATTCTGGACCATTTAAGTGAATTGGTAATTGCTGCTTCTGCCAACATGAAGACAACTATTTTAGGAAAATTCTCATTTGTCAAGATGGCCAGAGAAACATTTTATTTATTTAGTAGCAGCTATACAGTAGCTATTAGTAGTAGGCAACCAGAATGGCAAGCACAGCATTAAAAAATTAGTTTCTATCCATAATCTATTTTAGTATTTTGAGAACTGCTTGTCTGTAGCCAGAACATACTGATGGTTACCCGAATGCATAGAATACAATGCAAACATAAAAATTCAAAGAAAAGGAGTATCAATGAAAAGGGGGAAAGAAAGTCATGTTAAGTGCAGATGGAGCTACTTAATTATTTAAAAATGTTAACATTGTCTAGTCAATACAGCATGGGCCTGGGAGTTAAAATGACTTGGGTTCTAATCCCAGTTCAGCCACTCATCTGCTGTGACACCTTGGGCAAGTCACTTTACTTCTCTGTGCCTCAGTTCCCTCATCTGTAAAATGGGGAATTTTACAGATACTGTGAGTCCTATGTGGGAGAAGGACTTTGCTCAGTCTATCTTAAAACAAGTGCAGGATAAATTCATTATTAATAAATACTGGAAGAAATAATGTGTTTCATTTGGCTACTGATTCTGATGAATTCAAGTGAAAAATACTATAAACAGAAACTTCCACAAAATCCACAAGGAGTAAATTGAAGGTTTTCAGTAGTTCAATGCCTACTTGAAAATTTTTAAACATTTAAACTGAATTACATATCTTTAACCTCTCAAACCACTATTCAAATTCTCTTGAATCTAATGTTCAATTTTATCCCTAAATCTATCCTGGCATCCTTGCCTTCCTCAAAAATTAATCAAAAATCCTTTGGATGCAGGGGGAAAGGGAACAGACAGACAGGTCCTTCTTTGCACTAACAAGGACAAATAGCTCCATTCTACATAGATGCACTTTATGACACTGAGTTTCTAGACTGCCATCAGAATGAACTAATTCTATCAGTGATGCCATCTAGGATGCTTCAGGCAATTCTGCTGCAGAAAAAACATATCGATGAGCACATAAAGGACGTACTAAAATAAAATCCTATCATTGAAAAGCAGTTGACTTGAAACTCCTCTATGTTCAGTTCATTTGGACCAAGTTTCTTCCCCTTCTCCAAAAAAAAACAAAAGAAAGAGGCATTCTAATGTATTAATCAACTCAATGGGGGCACTTTGCCTAATTACACTGAAATCCTAGAAAAGAAAGGAGCAGCATTTTAAAAAAAGTATTTTTGCACACTTGAATTTTTCTTGAAATAAGGACCAATGGCACTAGAGTAATGATGCATGGCACCAAACCCAGTCAATTGGAATGGAATTTTAAAACACATGTCACTCAACATAATAGTCATCTGGGAAACTCTGGGTGTTACATCACTAATAGAGCTTCTAGAGGCAAACTCTCTTCTCACTGAGACCATTCATTCATTCAATCATATTTATTGAGCGCTTACTGTGTGCAGAGCACTGTACTAAGCGCTTGGGAAGTACAGGTTGGCAACATATAGAGATGGTCCCTATCCAACAACGGGCTCACATTCTAGAAGGGAGAGACAGACAACAAAGCAAAACATGTGGACAGGTGTCAAGTCATCAGAATAAATAGAAATACAGCTAGATGCACATCATCTAGGGACCAGGGAGATGGACCCTCCCCTCCCAGAGAAATCCACAGCAACATTCAATAATGGCTCACCCTTCGGGGTCCTTGCACTTTGGCCACTATCTCTTAACTCAAGCTCTGTCTCGTGGGGCAAAGATTACCATTTTTAGCCCTAGCACACAATTTTCTCTTATGAAACCTAACAGAATAGGAAGGAAAACAAAGAATCCACACCGGGAAAATCATTTTTGGTTCTAGTGAAAACAGTTTTAATACAAATGTAAAAGTGGCATGGTAACAGCAGTATGGTTTTCCATTTATTCTCTTCTCTCTTGCCCTTATCTTCCATCTTTCACTCCAATTCTTGGTGTGTTGGCAGTTTGGAGGAAGCTGGGACCTCTCAGCCTTCCTCTCTTCACCCTGGCATCATTCTCAGTCACTACCAAGCCACTAGAAATCAATTCCCATGCTCCCCCTGAAATCTTACTTCTATCCTTTCATTTTCCTTCTCATCTACGGCTGAAAGTAGAAAAATGGCAGTGGATGCATGCTCTCTTCCTTCTTTCTTACTATCTCCATTTAGATAAGGTCTTTATCAGTAAGATAAAGTTGATTTCTGCAACAAGGCAGCAACAAAGTCACTGATATACAAGCTGTTCTGTAAGACCATACTCCCTTTCTCCTCCCTCACAAAGTGTGTGTGCAAAGTGTTATTGGGGGAGGACGGAGGGGTGGGGGAAGAAAGAGAGATAGAGAAATAAAGGAGGATGAAAGATGGCAAACGCTCTCTTAATTGCTGGGGATAAATATCCACAAGCAAAGTCATCAAAGGGCTAACAGGGATAAGTAGTATTAATGTTTATTAAACATTTCCTATGTACAGAGCACTGTATTAAGCATGGGGAACAAACACACATGGGAATAAAACATGGATGAATCCACCACTCTTCTGCTTCACCTTGTGAGAGATGGGTAGTGACATTTGTTTTTCTTCCAAGTGAAACAGTCTGTGTTAGGGCTAAATTACGTGGTGGAAACCAGGAGTATAGCTTAGAAACTAATGAAGTATTTTAGATTACTGTATCACCTTTGCACTTTGGTTTGTTCATAACTTGCCCTTTCTTGGGATAAGCGGAGAAGAGCAGTAACCCAATCTATAACTTTAGATAAAATGCCCTAAAGCTTGTCTTTCCTATCATATAGAGGCTATGTTACCCTAATACTTTAGAAAACATCTATTTCAGTAATGAAAAAAAAGATCAACCAATGGTAACATATAGACATTATGTGGTGGGGAAAAAAAAATGTTCTGAAGGGCTCACCAAGCCAATATAATTACAAGAAAAAGGCTGATGCCTCTCTTTCTTTTACCTTAAGAAATGACTGTTGTAAAGCACATTTATTGCCAGCTGCTTTCATATTTATTACTATACAGAACCATGATTCAGAAAACAAACTATTACACAGCCATGAATAGCAGCTTCACTAGTCCAAATTCTATATTTACCAAAAAGCAGCTGGATAATTTCCACAACAAATAATTAATGTTCTGGAAATAGTAAACAGGAAAATCTCCTTTTTGAAAATTTATCAATATTACCTACAGGGAGAGGTTATCCTAAGTAGACTATGCATGAAAATGAGATCAGCACAATCTTGCTTGGCATTAAAGACATGCATTTCTAAGTGAGGGTAGTCTGTTTATTGAAAGGAAAAAAACAAACAAACCATTAATGGAACACAAACAAATACCCACATTAAAAAGTACAAGGTGGGTGTATTTACTCAAAGATCTAACCCCAAAACCCACGCAATTAAAACTGTGGCCTCTGAGGTTGTGATGTGTGAGGGGAATGGGGTTGCAGCAGCTCTGAATCACCCTGGAACTCAGTGAAGAAACTCCACAGGTTTCTGGGATGAGAGCCACACACAAAATCATTATTTTTTACGATTATTATTATCACTATATTTGTAAAACCCTTACATACCAACTACTGTTCTAAGCTCAGGAGTAGGTTTAATATAATTAGATAAGCTCATTCCTATCCTAAATGGGGCTCACAGTTTGAGCATGTTGGAGAATGGGTGTTAATCCTCAATACTGAGATAAGAAAACAAGCACAAAACGTTAAGTCACTTGCCCCAGTTCACAAGGCAGGCAAGTGGCAGAGCCAGTATTAGAATCCAGATCTTCTGGGTCCTAGTCCCATTTCCTTTCCATTAAGTAGCACTGCTTCTCCTAAGCATCACGGAAGAGCAGCTGCTTTGTCCCACTCTCCACCCAGGGGTGGCCCCCATGAATCCAAGAACATTTGTTTTGGGGAAAAAAAATTAATATCTATACACTCCAAATAATACATCTCCAATTGGTTGCACCATTTTTACTACTGCTATAGTTTCACCAATATGGCATTCTGGGTGGTTTCAATTATCTTTCATTTCTCATTAGAGGAATTTTGATAACCCTTATAAATGAACTGAATGCAGTCCATGGAAAAGTTAGAAAAAAGTTTAGACAAATTCAGAAAATGGGAAGATGTGGGGAACAAAGTCACACACGTATCAGAGCAGGTTTTTTAAACTTTTTAGAAGCTACATTTCTGGGACCTCAACATTTCATCTGTTGGAATCCACTACCGTACATTCTTGCCTCCCCCTCTGCACCCAGAGCAATACTACTGCAGTAAGTGAGAAGAAAATCAGCTGCTACTACTACTACTAGCTCTCAAGAGTTCGTACTTCCAGGGTCAGGGGATGCTTCTCTCACTGCTCCAGCTAAACCTTGAACTTGGGAAATTGAGCAGCAGGGGCAGTAGCAAAATAGCAAAAGTCATTGCACTTCTCACATACTTTGCTGATGTTCTCTCACTGGACTTCATGGAGCACTTGCCTTTATTAGGAAACCCAGGAAAAAAAAAAAAAAAAAAAAAGCTCAGGGGTAGCAGGAGCTGTTACTGTTGTAGCCACTGCCAGAAGGGCTGCGATCCTCACTATTCCCTTGAAGTTCTCCCAGGTGTTCGTGGGCCTCTGGCTCAAAATTTCCATTTTAGGGCATAAATGGTGGTTTAATAATTGTTCAGTGACTAAGGCTAGTTGAACTTTTAAAGTTTTCCGTAAGAAATTCCTGCCAACTGATATTTTCAGAGGTGCTGTTTGCTAGCTCACCATCCCAAGACATTAGTTAAATGCCTAGGTGTCTACTTCGAAGACTTGTTATCTTCCAGTCCCCAAGCCTTCTGGGGGGACTGGTCCAGGAGCCCCAGCCCTTCCTAGACCCATGCTTCCAATAGGCTTAGGGAAATCACCATTCCAAAATCCTTCTCCATAATACTGGCAGGATAATGGCAGCCCTTTCAAGATACTTGTGGGGACTGCTACAAATATTTGGCAAATCTTCATTGAGACATTAGTCACCAGGCAAATGGTCAATTTGGAAAGAGCATAAAGTTAACAACATTTCTTTATAGATTATGGGAAATGAGTTGGGAGCCTCAGCTCAACATGCCTAGATAGGTGGCTGAGTCAGCCTATTCTCAAACAAAAACTGGTTCTGATTAAAAACACTGTTATCGGTTTCTTAATAGAAAGTCACTGTAATTCATAGGGCATGCAAGGACTCCCATCATCACTAACGATAATTTTTCTGTGGTACTTTACAAGTATACTAGGAGGTAGAATCCTGTCAAACTCCTTTTATTCCCTACTCTTTGGGGCTAAAGATAATGGATTTTGAGGCCCCCCACACTGCCTACTCCATTACAACAGCCTGCATTTGAGAACCCAAAGCCTTCTTCCTGGTTATTCTTATATGCATGCCTCCCCCACCATTCTGCATGAACAGTGAGGGACTGATCAGCTCCAAGGCCACATATAGGTCCCTGGAAGTGGTTCCCATTAACCACCACTAATTCCACATCAATTAGCAAGTGCAAGCAAGCAATTAACAAGCACTTGCTAACTGATGGGGCTATTATGCACCTGCAATCATCTGAGCAGTAGCCAAGGGTTTTGGTGGCAGAAGAAAGGGAGGAGAAAGATGACAGGCTGGGTTCCTATCTCACTTCTCTCCCTGCAGGTAAGGGCCAGAGGGTAGGGAAAGGGGGGATTCTCTCTCCTTGCAGGGGTGGCCAGAGTTGCTACTTCCATAAGTCTTCCCTAAGCACTTGATATTCACCCATGGTCAACCCCAAAGCACTTTAAGGATATATCCTCATATCCTGCTTTCTCGTGTCTGTAATGTATTCTAACACCTGGTTCCCTCTAGACTGTAAGATCCTCTTGGACAGGGATCATGTCTACCAACCCGATAATAATAATGACTGTGGTATTTGTTAAGCACTTACTATGTGCCAGGCCCTGTTCTAAGAGCTGAGCAGATACAAGATAATCAGGTTGGACATAGTCCCTGTCCCACAGAGAGATCACAGTCTTAATTCCCATTTTACAGATGAGGTAACAAGCACAGAGAAGTTAAGTGACTCACCCCTGATCACACAGTAGGCAAGCGGTGGTGTGGGGATTAGAACCTGAGTCCTTCTGACTCCAAGGCCCGCTGGACCACTCTGCTTCTCTACTGTATTGCACTCCCCGAGGTACTTAGAACAATGCTCTGCACCCTGTAAATGCTCAATAAAAACCACTTTTTGCTGCAACACATAGTCCCCAGCAGCAGGCCAGAGCTGCAATGAGAGAGGAAGTTGCACAGCTGGAGGGGTAACGAATGGGGGAGAAAGCATGCTCATTCAGTCATGTTTAATGGTCACTTTTGGGAGCCCAGGGGGCTGTGGTGTGGGGCATTTGGGCTCCCCACCACGTGAACTCCTCTATTCATTTGGCATTGCTAGCAGGGAGTTGCAGAAGTGTGAGGATGATCTTGCATCAACTAAGACGAAATAGGAAGACAACCCTTCGATAGGTGAACGTTTCCTCAGAGGAATTGTTGCTCCATGCTGGAGAATGGCTTTATTGTCCCTGTCTTTAATTAATAAGCTAGATGTAATTACCTTTGGAATTACGTTTTTTCCTTCTTTGGAAATTAAACATCCAGTCAAGTCAAAGCTATCTCTCTGCTTAGATGAAGTACAGGCTCCAGAGGATTTCCTCTAAATTAAGCTTCATGACATTCATCTGTAGTGTGAACTGCTCTCTGCCAATGACTTCAACCTGGCATATAGACTGAATTGCTTCCTAAGGAGCAGAAGGACATTTAGTCTACACATTATCGTGGTTCTGTGCTGCTCCTGGGCTGTGAATAACAGCTGTGTCGCATTTTGTAAACCAGGATCTGCCAGCTCTATGATATCATCATCTCTCTGTAAAGGAGAGAGCAAAGACCATAAAATTCAGCTACTCTGCAATCCTTAAGAGTGTCTAGACCAGTACCGTGTCCACACTAGTTCCATGTTTGCTACTACAGTATTCCAGCGGGAGAGGGAAGATGTCAAGTTGCTGCATGACTAAGAGCAAAAAGCACTTAGGAAATTGTTACAAAAAATAATCTATTCACAGTCTCTTCCAAGTGCTTAGTACAGTGCCCTGCATCCAGTAAGCACTAAAATACCATTGATTGATTCATCAAATCGTATTCATTTCCATATTGACCAAATCCTTCATTGAGATCAAACTATTGAAACCACGGTGTTTTTTAGATTGCAAGCTGCAAGCTTAAGCCTCAGAAGTATGACCATAATCAACTCTATCCTTCTATTCTTTTCGCAATCTTTGAGGAAGCAAATAGGATGCCCCCTTTAGACACTCCTTTCATATTCATTATCCCCTAATTAATTCCCTTGTTAAATATAAACTAAACATTAGCCTTGAATAATATCTTCCTGCCTAAGAAAGTAATTTCTTTCCTTGGTTTGTTGACTCGAGATGCATAATAAGAGAGTATTGATCTTTGTTGGGGGGGGAGGGGGGGGGAATCCCACTTCCTAAATCACTGCTAAATTTCTGTCCTGAGAAATCCAATTACTGGGCGGTGAGCACTATGTTCTTACCTAACTTGTCATATTGATATGAACTGGAGTTGGGTCCTCCATATAAAAGCATATTTGAACACTGCAAGTATCCATATTGAAATGACTTTATTTCCCAAAAGTATAGACAACTGGGAAGTTGGAAAATGAATTGCCCAATTTTGCTCGATAAGTGCCATTCATTGATTTGTGTATTGAAGATGACAAAAATCTTCAAAAATAAAGCCCAGCAATTTGTGTGTAAATACTATCTACTCACCCCAAAATGTGGGATTCAGGGGGAGAATAATTCGCATTTTAAAGTGACTGAGATGCAATCTGCTGGAAAGAGCAATGGCTTGGGATGCTGCAACACTTAGCATGTTTTCCTGGAACTAAGAGGGTGGTCCTTAAAATGGGGAGTTCCCATAAATGGGGGAGTCCAAGACTCATTGTGTTTCTTCACTCCAACTGTAGACTCTGACAACCCTTCTGCTAGGCATTAGGCCTGCACTAACTACTTGAAAGATTTCTATGGGGCAGGAAATCTTGAGATATTTCCCATCCACTTGGAATATATGCACTTGGGCATGCTTGTGTGCCTCATTTTATTTTTTCCACCCATTTTCATCTCCCATCATACATGAATACATCAGAAATCTTAGTCTGAATGAATGAGAAAGTTGCACAGCTTCATTCTAGATGGGTGACTGTCTTCACTGAGTTTTATCAGTCCATAGCATTTATTGAGCAACTACTGTGTGCAGAGCATTTGACTAAACACTTGGAGGGACAAGAAGACACTATCTCTACCCACAGAGAGCTTACGATTCAGGGGAGACAAACATAAAATAATTAATGAATTATTTACAAAGGTGCTCAAATAGTACTGTATGCAAATGAGAAGCAGTCAGTAAAAAAGTGCTGATTGTGCAAAAGTGCAGAGATAATAACTGGGAGGCTGTAATGAAGGAAAGATAAATTAAGCAAGCCTCCTGGAGGAACTGGGATTTTCTTACCTTGCAGTTCCAGGTACTTACTAATAAATGACTCACCAAAGGTTTTTAATGCTAGTCAACAAATCAGGAGATCCTCAAAAATGCTTGTGAGCTTGCTACCTGTTGATATTTTCTATTTGTGTATTATATTTCTATCATTCATAATGGAATTTCTTGAGAAAACATGAAGCAAGACTGAAATGGAGCTGCAAAATAACTTCTCACTTGAAGATCAGTCTTCACTGGCTTCTAGTAATTTCTGGCCCTGTTTGAAAGCCCCTGTAAGAGAGATGATGATGATAATGATGATTGATTACGACGATGGTTACTTGTACTATCCGGAGCAGGCTCCATCTACAAGTAGGTCACTAATTAATTGGTTTGATTATCTGATGAACCCCCTGAGAACAGCAGCCCATTTGGAATCTTATGGAAAAAGCTTATTCATGTGTCCCTACTCCCTGTCATCTTTCTCCTAATCAGTCACTGAACTCCCTGGGAACCTTGTGAACTTCAATCTTTGGGAAGACTTTGTGGCATAACAGTGAAAAGCCAAAGATATTGGCTTGTGATCACATTGTATTCTTCATGCTGAACTGCAGAGGCATTTTATTCTTAATGGTATTTGCTAAGCCATAACTTGTGCCAAGCACTATTCTAAATAAAGAAGATACAAATTAAAGAGGTTGGACAGGGGACTCGCAGTCTAAATAGGAGGGAAAACAGGTACAGACATTGCACCTATATGTCATTTTCTGAGAACACAGAGGATACTAACAATCAATCAATACTTACTGAGTGCTTACTCTGCAGAGTACTGAAGAAAGCATGCAAATCCAAGTGCAAGGGCAAAACAGAGGGGATTGGGAGAAGAGGAAATTAAGGCTTATTTGGGGAAGGCCTCTTAGAGATGTGCCTTCAATAAGGCTTAGAAGGTGAGGAGAATGATTAACTGCTGGATATGAAGAGGGAGGCAAAGCAGGCTAGAGGCAATACGTGAGCGAGAGGTCAGCGGCGAGACCAAAATTGAGTGAGCAGGTAGGCATTCGAGGAGTGAAGTGTGTGGGCTGGGTAGTAGGAGGGTGATTGAGTGCTTTAAGGCTGATGGTAAGGAGTTTCTGATTGATGCAGAGGTGGATGGGCAACTGCTGAAGGTTGTTGAGAAACGGGAAAACATGGATTGAGTAGTTTTGTAGAAAAATGATCCGGGCAGTATAGTGAAGTATAGACTGAAGTAGCAAGGCAGCGAAATCGGCATGGAGGCTGATGCAGTAATCAAGGCGGGATAGGATATGGATTTACATGGTAGCAATTTGGGTGGATCTACAATTACTTTCTTAATTTCAATTATGTAGATTCCTATCAAGTTAGGCAGAGGAAGAAGAGGAGAAAGGGTCAGAAGCAGGTGGGAAGGAAAATGGATTGGAGGGGAGACAGCCCAGCACATTGCCAAGATCCGCCCTTTCCTCTCCATCCAAACCGCTACCCTGCTCGTTCAAGCTCTCATCCTATCCCGTCTGTACTACTGCATCAGCCTTCTCTCTGATCTCCCATCCTCGTGTCACTCCCCACTTCAATCCATACTTCAGGCTGCTGCCCGGATTCTCTTTGTCCAGAAACGCTCTAGGCATGTTACTCCCCTCCTCAAAAATCGCCGGTGGCTACCAATCAATCTGTGCATCAGGCAGAAACTCCTCACCCTGGGCTTCAAGGCTCTCCATCACCTCGCCCCCTCCTACCTCACCTCCCTTCTCTCCATCTACAGCCCACCCTGCACCCTCCGCTCCTCTGCCGCTATTCTCCTTATCATACCTCATTCTCGCCATCGACCCCCGGCCCATGTCATCCCCTGGGCCTGGAATGCCTTCCCTCTGCCCATCTGCCAAGCTAGCTCCCTTCCTCCCTTCAAGGCCCTACTGAGAGCTCACCTCCTCCAGAAGGCCTTCCCAGACTGAGCCCCTTCCTTCCTCTCCCCCTTGTCGCCCTCTCCATCCCCCCATCTTACCTCCTTCCCTTCCCCACAGCACCTGTATATATGTATATATGTTTGTACATATTTATTACTCTATTTATTTATTTATTTTACCTGTACATATCTATTCTATTTTATTTTGTTAGTATGTTTGGTTTTGTTCTCTGTCTCCCCCTTTTAGACTGTGAGCCCACTGTTGGGTAGGGACTGTCTCTATATGTTGCCAACTTGTACGTCCCAAGCGCTTAGTACAGTGGTCTGCACACAGTAAGCACTCAATAAATACGATTGATTGATTGATTGATAGTCTTGTTCTTCTCCCTCTTCCTTAATCTCCCCTAGTCCCAGGGATGAGAGGTGCCATTGGCCACAAGGACAGGCAGAGATAGGGCCCTGGCAGGGCCCCTCTCTTGCCACTGAGACCCACCAGAGGAAAGAGAGAGAGACTCTTAAATGGAGTATAGATAAAGGGAAGGAATAGAGTATTATGGGCAGAAGTGGTAAGGGGGTTATGGCAATTTAACATGTATAATTTTTGCTACTTAGATCCAGCTCAGTTCATATCAGCCTACTCATAGCTGATAAACAGAACAACTGGTCACTACCTGCAAAATTTTTCAGTGTGGATTCTGGGTGTCACAGTGCCTTCAGAGCACCCAGATGACAAAGGGAAAATGGGGAAATGCTCAAGAGTCCATTATGCTTTCTTCAAGGGCTTTAAGTTTCTCTTAGTTTGTTACCATCCCATATGGAGTCCTGAAGTAAATGGAATTTGGATCTTCACCTTTAAATGTGAGGCAAATTTTTCCCACAAAAATTTCATTATTTCCATGAGGAAATGTCATGACATTTCCTATGCTGCAATGAATGCATGAGTTTGCAAGATTTTGATGATGTGATGATGACACTGTTATCACATCCTGTAAATCAAGCTGTAAAAGAAAAATGTAAATCACTCTGCCAGATGAATGAAGGTGAAAGATATTCAGTAATAATGGTTCTTTATCACAGTTCTTTTTCTTTCACAGGAGACATACTATACTTTACTAAAGTAACAGATGATTTTCGAAGCCATAACAATGGATATGACAATTTTGGACAGGTTTCATTAACAAACCTTGAAGCATCAACTTGTACTTTGCTTTCAGGTATAATGTATAAGAACATTAATCCAGATTGGGGATTCAGTAATACCGGGGAGGTGGAGTTATATTTGGGTTTTAATTATATAGGCCTGACCTCCCCTCCTCTGGCTGGGAAAGTGATTATACTTAATGATTCTTAAGCCTCCCAGGAGAGGGAAAACAATCACTAAGCATTCTCACGTGGGTCATTCTAGTCTCTGATTTTAGCTGCTGAAAATTGGCTTGATAGGCACCTCCTATTAAATGATCTCATACAACATCACTTCGGAAAACTTACTAATGATGGAAGGGGAAGCAAGGGAAATGGGTCGAAGGGAAAAGCATTGAGCACAGCTATTGGAATAGTCTCTTAAAATATGCAAATCACAGTTGCTGTGCTCTCCAAGATTATTTTGGTTCTCTTTAAACCTTGAAAATATCAAACAAATAAAATCTGATATCCTTGAATTACTCATGCCTCACTAGCGTGAACTGTTTTGGAGGGCTCAGGCATAAATATTATTTACAGATCTTTTCCCAAAAGGATTTCCACCTTTTGGGAAAAAAAATATGGTAAACTAGTTATCACTGATTTAGCATGGAAATTTCTGGGGCATGCCTCTATATCACTCTCTTGATAACACACATTTAGGCAACAGTAAGAGATATGAGAGATAGGATGCTTTAACCATCCAAAGGTTTATCGATAAGGGTAGCATAAACCATCTGTGCTGAATCAAATTCTCAAATCTTCTGACTCAAAGGTTGTTCTTGAACATTAAGTACTGTGCTGCCTCATAGCTGTAGTGCTTTCTATTCCATAGAAACTGGAAACTAAAGGGTTTAATTTTTGCATCACTGATTAGAAAGGGCAATTTCCCCAGAACCCTTTTTGAGATTCCTGATGTTTCACTCTGCCACCTCCAATTTTCATATATTCACAT
Organism: Tachyglossus aculeatus; assembly: GCF_015852505.1. Classification (NCBI taxonomy): domain Eukaryota; kingdom Metazoa; phylum Chordata; class Mammalia; order Monotremata; family Tachyglossidae; genus Tachyglossus; species Tachyglossus aculeatus. The sequence goes on along the minus strand of NC_052074.1, from coordinate 19,898,229 downwards.
TACATGAACCTGTGAGTTCACAACCAAAGGTTTAATAGAAACATATTAAGCAAAGTAAAAGGTGACAAAGATTACCTGGGACAAGACATTCTTATGGATGAATACAATTGATTTGTTAAAAAATATTTTACTGGGAAATTACCAAGATAAAAAAAAATCTTGTAAAATAGAACAGGTGTAACTATGCAATTACACTACAAATATCCTTATAATTGTGCTGTCCAAAACGGAACTCATCTTTCCACGCAAACCATGTTTTTCCATCACCACTATCCTCCCTGTCTCATAACCTTGGCATTATCCTTGACATCTCCCTCATGCAGCCCACATATTCAGTCTGTCACCAAATCCTGTTGGGTCTACATTTACAAAATTGCTAAAACTTGTCCTTTCCCTCCAAACAGTTACTAAGCTGATCCCAGAAGCACTTATATCCTGCCTTGACTAATGCATCAGTTTCCTCACTGACCTCCCTGTCTCTCCCCCATCCAGTCCATATTTCACTGTTGCTCAAATCACTTTTCTAAAAGAAAAAAAAAATGTACACTCCACATTTCCCACACTCCTCAAGAACCCCTTGGGGTTGCCCAATCACTTCTGCATCACGCAGAAACTCCTTACCATAGGCTTTAAAACACTCCATCACCCGATCCCCTCCTACCCTACCGAACTGATTTCCCCTTCAACTCAGTGCACACACTTCGATCCAACCTATTCAATCAATCATATTTATTGAGCGCTTACTGTGTGCAGAGCACTGTACTAAGCGCTTGGGAAGTACAAGTTGGCAACATATAGAGACAGTCCCTATCCAGCAGTGGGCTCACAGTCTAAAAGTCTAAATTCATTGTAGCTTGAACTCACCTTTCTTGCTATCAACCCCTTGCCCGTGATCTCTCTCTGACATGGAACTCCCTCTCTCCATTAACAATAGACCATCACTTCAAAGTCTTATTCAAATCTCACCTCTTCCAAGAGGCCTTCCCTGACTAAACCCTCATTTCCCCTACTCCCTTTTCCCTTCTATGTCACCTATACACTTGGATCTGTACCTTTTATGCACTTGATATTCAGATCGCGAGCACTTATGTACCTATCCATAATTTATTGTAATGCATGTCTCCCCCTCTAGACTGTAAGCTCCTTGTGAGTAAAGAACGTGTTTATGAATGCTGTTGTACTGTACTCTCCCTAATACTTAGTAGTGTTTTCCATACAGTGCTTAATAAATACCATTGATTAATAAAATATTCACAAATGTTTTAGTGATAACTAAAGATTCATTCATTCAATCATTCATATTTATTGAGTGCTTACTGTGTGCAGAGCACTGTACTAAGCGCTTGGGAAGTACAAGTTGGCAACATATAGAGATGGTCCCTACCCAACAATGGGCTCACAGTCTAGAATGGGGAGACAGACAACAAAACATATTAACAAAATGAAATGAATAGAATAGTAAATATGTGCAAGTAAAATAGAGTAATAAATCTGTACAAACATATATACAGGTGCTGTGGGGAGGGGAAGGAGGTAGGGCGGGGGAATGGGGAGGGGGAGAGGAAGGAGGGGGCTCAGTCTGGGAAGGCCTCCTGGAGGAGGTGAGCTCTCAGTAGGGCTTTGAAGGGAACAAAACATTGAACATTGAAAAATTTGAAAGATGATTTCAAATTAGTGTAACTGACTGGAAAGTCAGAACACAAACCCTGTTCAGGGCTTGGGATTTGGAAGCAGTTTGTAAATTCCTGACAGTTTCCATCACAGTTCATAGTAAAACAAAGTGATGATTTAGTTCTTCAATTCCTCAGGATTAACTATCTGATGTTCACAAGCATAGTAATCAACTGTCTCAGTATCTAAAGCCAAAGAAACGATTTAATTATTTCAGTCACTTAAGCTTACTAGACCGAATAGATAAACTAGGAAAGGAAAAGCTCTTAGACTTTTAAACACAGTAAGAGCTATGTAATGACCTAATAGAGTTCAAATTTATTTTCTAGAGGAATTTGCAATAATTATAACTTGACCTACTTGGCAAAACAGAGGTCCAGCTCAAGTTGGGCATATTTTTTAAAGACATCCATGAACCAGAAAACAAAATAATTTTTTCTCCATGCACTTTAAACTTTCAAGGTGTTAAAACAGCTGTAAATCTTTCCAAGAATCTTTTTGCCAGAAACTACTGGCGAACTAGAAATGGCTAGGCATTTTGACCAAAGAGCTACAATTTAACAGTCATTGCAAAACATACAGAAACTCCAAATTTAAGAGCATGCAAAGTAACTATTATATTGTCTTAAGGAATCTGATCTAAACTTTACTTCATTTGTTAAAATGTGCAGTGCCCTATCCACTAGTTATTGCTGCCTTTGCCACTCCCTTTAAAAAGAGAAGTGTTTATCCAAAGTTTAGAGATTACAGGATCTGGCATAATTCATTTAAAATAATTCAGACAAATGTCAGGACTATAGCGGTCTTCTCTTTCATCCCACCTTTTCTTTGAAAAGCATAAACAAGATGTTGTTTTGCAATTAGAAGATGCAACTAATAAGCTTCTTCCCACATGTGACTGGGAATCAAATGTTGCTGACACTTCATTCCACCCTGAGGCTTAAAAAATTGTCAGCATTGAAGGTTATTCAGTTACCAGTTTCCAATAAGCCATGAAAATTATCCAGTATTGGAGGAATAAAATGAATACAACTTTTAAAACATTAAGGTCAAACCATCTTGCTAAAAATTATTCCTTTCTACAAAGTTGGATTTAATTACTTCAATCTCTACCCAACAGCACAGCAGTTAGGGACAGAAACCATTTTCTACTGTCAAATAAGTTTAATGGCCCATTCCTTTGCCACCGCATATGAGAAGTGAAATCCATGGACAAGTAAATGAAATTTATCAAAGAATGTTCAATCCCTGTGCACCTCACTGGAAAAGACTTTTTAATTTCAGTACGAGAGAACCATTAAGGTTATAATGCACTTCTAGCAGAGGCCTGGGAATCAGTTTGAAACTGATTGAAATCAGATTGAAGACTGGAAGCGATTTGACTGGCAAGCATTTGACTTGTTCCTGAGAGCAAGTAGGATAAATATTAAAAAACACAGATACAAAATCTCAGGGAGTGCTTCAAAATAACAGTTAGGAGCCATTTATAAGGAAACAGTGGGTACAAGTAGAAGTTAATCGTACACACAGCTTGGTGCTCATTTGGAAAAGGGAATTTAGGTTTTGTCTATGTTTCTAAAACATTTTACAACTTTTTGCATAGAAAGGCGACTAGTCAATTAATAGTATGTATTGAGTGTTTGCCATATGCCCAGCACTGTATTAAGCAATTAGTAGAGTACATTACAACGGAGTTGATAGATATGTTCTCTACCCACAAGGAGCTTTAAGTCTAGAGGGGAAGACAGACATTAAAATTGATTACAGCTATGTACATATCTGCTGTTGGACTGAGGGTGGGGTAACAACTGCTTAAAGCATACAGATCTAAGTGCTTGGATCAGTGTCCTTTGGGCATTTGGTATTCATTCATTTGTATTTATTTAGTGCTTATTGGGTGCAGAGCACTGTACTAAGTGCTTGGGAAAGTACAACAGTAAACAGACACATTCTTTGACCACAACAAGCTAACAGTCTAGGGGACTGTATTTACCCTACCAACTTCTAGACTGTGAGCCCGTTATTGGGTAGGGACCGTCTCTATATGTACTTATATAACTTGTACTTCCCAAGCACTTAGTACAGTGCTCTGCACACAGTAAGCGCTCAATAAATATGACTGAATGAATGAATCAGCCCCACAGCACTTAGGTACCTATCTACAGATCATTTATTCATATTAATGTCTGCCTCCCCCTCTAGACTGTAATCTCGTTGCGGGCAGTTAATATTTCTACCAACTTTGTTGTATTGTACTCTCCAAAGAGCTTAGTAAAGTTCCCTGCACAAAGTAAGCATTCAGTATCATTGGTCATGATGAAATACACCATGCTTGTTCCAAATTTGAGAAGAGAGCACCCATCATTTCACAGCCCCTCTCCATGCCAGCCTCCCCCACCTGCTACCAAACCTTCCACAAGAATGAGGAACAGATAGAAAACCAGAGCTCAGACCCAATTAATGCTTGAGGGATCATTTGGGAGACTTTCTCAAGCCAGGGGCAGCCTCACTCCTCCCATCCCACACTGCACTATTATGGTTGGATTCTTGTCTTTGCAACTTTCAGAACACTGAGATGTTTGTAACTGCTGCTCACCAAGGCTCAGGTTGCTTAAGACAGTGAGTTACTGAAGACCACCCAACCAAAAAGGGCTCAATACACATATTTTACTCAGCTATTGAACCAATTAATTTTAAACTGTTTTCATTGGTTCAGAATGATATCTGTACTTGTTATATATGGCAGGCCTTACCAACCAAAAGATTGAACCCCAATCCTTAGTGCTAGGGGCACTTTAAATTCTTGTTCAACCCTCTGAAATTCAAGGAGCATATAGGAGCTCCAATGTCATACCAGTGTTTCACAGTAAAGCAGTTGCATTCACTAGAGAATTTGGCCACCTGATTTAATATTACAATACACAAAAGACGACAACAATTCTACCAGCCAACCTAACCCTAACCAGTTCTATCCCTAACCATTCTACCAGCCAGCTAATTTGTTGGCAGTGAACTCCAGGGACTTGACGAAATTCAGTGCCAATGTTATGGGCTATATCTTCTACTTCTTTACTATTTTCTATTTATATAACATCCTTACTTGCCGGTAGCCTGATAACTTTTAGTCTCGAACCCACTGGTCTGTGTTAATGCACATGGCTAGGCTAGACAGCTATCAGTTAATTATTCAGTATATTTATTAGGTAAAATCACTTCCATGAAAAAAAGGTAAAAAATCCCAAGGTAGCAACATTTAACAACCATAGGGCTGCCACCATCCAACACATAAAAAATGACCCCTCTGGATCAAAACTATCACCACGGTCTGGTCCTCTATTGTAAAGATTATGTTACCAGTAGCATCCTGATTTTTGAAACTGCACATAATCACCGTTCTAGAAAAACAGACTGCCAAGTAAAAACCTTCCCTGAAACTTAATATCCTGAAAAAGAAGAACAGAATGCATGGCAAGTTTAACATTCAGTCATGGTAATGTAACCATAAAAAGGACTAGAAAGTATTTAAGGATGTATACAATATGCCATTTGCTACTGTGAAGCATGCACTTCAACTGAACAAAGATTTGTCGATGTCTACTCTGGTGTGATGGATCCTTCACTAAAGTTAATTGATTTTTCTGGGTTTTTTTGTAAATTCACTTTGTTCTATCCTATCATTACTAAGCATAGTTAAGGAAAAAAGGTGCTAAATTGTTACAAAGATAAAGAAGCTCAATGTACAATACTAACAAGCATAAGAGCCCCTAAAAATAGGCAAAAAGGTAATCTTATATCTGGTGACAACTAATCCTTGCGAACCCCACAAGATTTTCTCGCAGCAGAAGAGATAAAGTGACACACCATTCCTAAAAGCCAACTTGGTTCACCTTTTTAACAGATTCTCTTCATATTTCCTTGCCTGGCTTTCTCAAAAGATAAATAGAAATATGACTCCCAGACAAATATTTACAGATCTTGCCATCACAATGCTCTCTATTTTCCATAATGTACTGTGTATTTATACAGGGGCAGAATCACAGCTGCTGAAAGATGCCATTTCTAGTGATTTTACGGAGCAGAAGGTTAAATTTAATGTTGTTCTATTCCATTGATCTTAGTAGTTGAAGGGGAGGGAGAGCTTTAATTCAGTGAGGGGCTGAAAAGGAACTTTAACCGCTAAATTCTCTTCACTGTTATTTGGTTTTTCATGCTTTTCGGGGACTTCATCATTTAAGGTTAATAATAAAGAGAGAATAGCAAAACCACAAAAGGGAATAATAAAATACATTACCTGTTACTGAAGTGTATTTTAAGTCCAAAATGATTGGCCTTAGACTACTGAACACTAGGAAGACAATGGGCTGCAATCAGATAAGTGGAGGAAAATGCTCTGAGGACATCTAGCATAGCCCAATCAGATATCCCAGTCCATTATATGGAATAATGCTAGACTTAAATTTGGTCGAGCAGTGATTTCATTTGTGCCTAAATCTCGCCCATTGGCCACAATTAGGAGCCCGCCCATTCCCACTCCCCTCCAAAAAGAAAAAAACAACAACTCTAAAATAATGTAATCCTCTTCCAGCATCCTTCATAAAACAAGTTTCTAGTTCTAAAGCTAAAGGAAAGAAAATTAGAGAGCTATGCACGTTCCTGTCAATTTATTCCCTTGCATAGTGTGCCACTGGTAATAAAAAAATTCAGGAAATGGAATTGAAAGCATTTTATACTCTATTTCTTTACAGGATTTTTGAAGCAGGTTATTAAAATCTAAAACATAATTGCCAGAACAATGGAAAGACGAGAGATTTGAGTAAGTGAATCATCTATTATGAAAGAAATGAATCCAGTTCAAATATCTATTAGGAAGAACTAGCCTTCCTTTTTTCCAATGGAGGCCGCAGAGTGGCTCATTAGCTATAGACTACTGCCTGCAAATGAGGCTGTTTGACTGTCCTGCTTTGATTCACTGGGGAGCAGTTAAAGAGCATTTAGGTCATGGAATTGGCTCCTTTAGAAGTGTTCTCCTAGGGTGCCGCGTGGATCTGTGGTGCTTCAGCTATTCTAGAACTGGCTCAGGCCGTAGCTGAAAGGAGAAACGCCGAGGATACCAGGGGTAGACTTGGAGCGTGACTTGAGGTGGCCCTCTTCCTGGATTTCTGGGAGCCAGCTTGGCTCTGTGACCTATCAAGTTCTGGGCTTTCACTTCCAGGTCTGCAAGAGAAGATCGGCCAACTCTCCATTTTCTTCCACTGCACTCACACAAGAGGTGTGGAGACAACCTGCAGCCACATTAATCCTTATAGCCTTAGAGGGAACTGCCCATCCTTCTGAAGTCTGCTTTTGCACTCTGGAAGGTGTTCTGATGCAGCTCCAGAGAACTGACCAGACCTTCTAAAATGTACTAGCCCGGGATTGAGTTCCACTGATGAAACAGCGTGAGAAAATTTGGAGGAAAGCAAAAAATGGAAAAACTGCTTCCCCTATACCTGTAATTTATTTTAATGTCTATCTCATGGACTAGACTGTAAATTCCTTGAGGGCAGGGATCTGGTCTACGCATAGTAATCGATCAATCGTATTTATTGAGCGCTTACTGTGTGCAGAGCACTGTACTAAGCGCTTGGGAAGTACAAGTCGGCAACACATAGAGACAGTCCCTACCCAACAGCGGGCTCACAGTCTAGAAGGAATAAGAAAGCACTCACTAAATACCACTGACTGATGGGGTGATTTAGATTACTCCACTGTGGTCTCTCAAGCTCTGTGACCCTATCCTTTTTTTAAAATCGTTTACTACTAATAATTTATGGATTAGACATTTCCTAGGATCTTTAAGGATGCTAAAGTTAACAAACCTTGGCTATGCCTCAGGCTACCAACTCTTCCTGGTCTTGAGTTGCTACTGATTAAAAATAAACCTTGGATGGGTTAAGCTTAGACAATTTATTTGTCAGTTCTTCAGATATTCCATTAGCCGTCAAAAGCGTTTGAGTTAAATCATAAAGCCCAGTACAGTTAAAATAATTGCAAAATGATACATGCCTACTTATAATCTCAATTATGCACAAGTTAAAGGCATTTTCAAATATTTTTAAACAAGCATTTCACCCTCTTTTAATTAAGGGATAAAATATTTTTTGATCTTCTTATTTTCCAAGATACCATTTTAAAACAAATAGACATTCCCCAAGGACTTTAATAAAATAAATTAACAAACATATTATCCTAACATGACTAATCCATAAAATGATGTTCTTATTAAAAATGCCAGGAAGCCTCATTTAGTGGCACATTCAGCCTTTGGTAGAGGGGTTAGGGACTAGTATTGCTATACAGCATTTATATGCCTGACTGCAGTTGCCTACAAAGTATTTGGGCAAGTAATTAGGATAGACAGGGCCTAAATGCCTAATAAACCAACATGGTAGAGCAAGCATTGGCAATCTGGCATGCTAGACTCTGGCTTGGTTACTGACACGCTTGCTTTTATAATAATAGTAATGGTATTTATTAAGCGCTATTAACATCAAGCACTGTTCTAAGCTCAGGGGTAGATATAAACTCATGTTGGACACAGTCCCTGTCCCACGTGGGGATCACAGTCTTCATCCCTATTTTATAAATGAGGTAACTGAGGACCAGATAAGTTAAGCGACTTGTCCAAGGTCACACAGCTGACAAGTGGCAGAGCCTGGATTAGAACCCGGGTCCTTCTGAGTCCCAGGCCTATGCTCTATCCATTAGGCCATGCTGCTTCCTTTGGAAAGTAGCCCTTTATGGGCTATGACAGTGTCACTGATTTAAATGGCTAACCTGGAGTCCTGTCCTGAGGTCCACTCACCTCCACCTGCCTGGATTTAGGGAGGTGGGGGGCACAAGAATAAGGTGAATTTCTACAGCAGTAGCACCTTCTGCCCCAACATTTAATTTGTAAATTAAGAGATACCAGGGCTCAGTCGAGCACTTCATGAGAAACCAGACCGGAGATGCCGAGGCGGAGCCCAAGGATATTCTGTTCCAGGTACCTAACAGATAGCAATGCCTTAATTACTCCTGCACTGTGGGTACGGTTATTTGCTTTAGATCATTCCCTTACCAAAAGATTTAGATCTTATTTCCTCCTGTCACCAGGATTCTCCATCTACTCCAAGTGCAAATAAATGTGCTGAAAATTACCAGCATTTTGCATCAAAAAGAATCACTTGGCTTCATCGTTTACTTCACTCCTGTAATTTCCCAGCTAGTGGACAAGGTGATCTAGACCTTAAAGTGCACTTAAACTGAGAGGGCTACATTTTAAAAGGAGGATTTCAAAGTTCCTACTGCAGAATAGCATTTTGAATCTAGACTTTTGGCCTTGCCTGACTAAACGCTCATTTCCCCCTACTCTCTTTCCCTTCTGCATTGCCTATAAAAGTGAATCTATAAACATCTGATATTCACCCCACAGTACTTATATACATACCTGTAATTTATTTTAATGTCTGCTTTTCCTACTAGATTGTAAGCTCCTTGTGAGTAGGGAATATGTCTACCAACTTTGTTGTATTGTACTCTAAGTGCTTAGTACACTGCTCCATCACAGTGAGTGCTCAGTAAATACCACTGATTGACATTTCATTTCCATTATTAATACTATTGTGAAGCCTGCCAACAAAGGCTTTTCTTTTTCCCTAAATTGAGCAACATCATATTCCCTCACCCAGAATGGGAAATCTAGGGTTCACCTGCCCCAAGGTACTGCTGTTATTGCCACCACTGATTGTCCCAAGTAGTCTGTGAAGCTACCAAGCGTGTGAGGTGGAGTTCATAAAACATAAATGTACATAAGAATCACACCAACCCATCTTTCACTCAATAAAGCTTACTCAACATACCAAAAAACTGGAGGTATTTTGAAACTTGAAAGAAGTTCCAGGAACTTGGAAAATGAAGTCCCTAATTCATATTACATCAGCTATCAGGTGCTGAACAGGTCCCTTCTTTTTACTTTAAAGGCAAATGGAAAGAAAGCATGGTCTAGTGATAGACCACGAGCCTGGAAGCCGGGGGACTTGGGTTCTAATTCTGGCTCAGACACTTGTCTGCTGTGTGACCTTGGGCTAGTCATTTAACTTCTCTGTGCCTCCGTTACCTCATCTGTAAAATGATGATTCCTGGAAGCCACATGAGGGACATAAACTGGGTTCAACCTGATTAACTTTCACCTGTTCATTCCATTGTATTTATTGAGCGCTTACTGTGTGCAAAGTACTGTTCCAAGTGCTTGGTAGAGTTTATATTTATCCCAATGCTTAGAATACTGCCTGGCACATAGTAAGCACTTAACCAACACCATTGGGGGGGGAAAAAAACAAACCCTGAGAGACAGGGAATATGTCTAATTCTCACCTGTGTATTCTCACTGTACTGTACTCTTATTACATTGTTTGGCCAACAGTAAGTACTTAATACTCTTAAAACTTCTAAACAATGAGTTAAAATGTAACAATCTGATCTCTGCTGATATTATGGCCACTAAAATCTCATGAGACACTCAAACTACACTGGAATTAAACAGTACTGATGCATAATTAAATTACCTTCAGTTTATCCTACAACTCTGACATACTCTTTATTGTGCACAGCACATGTAAAAGCAATATATACCATAATAATATAAACCAGCTATTGGTCCTAAAACAATTCTTTGATCTTAAAGTTCTGTGTAAATGAGAATTAGCAATAATAAAAATCATATAAATCTTGCTGTATAATAACCCCCATTATCCCATGCTAAATCATATCATTGGAGAAGCAGTGTGGCTCAGTGGAAGGAGCACGGGCTTGGGAGTCAGAGGTCATGGGTTTGAATCCCAGCTCCACCACTTGTCAGCTGTGTGACCTTGGGCAAGCCACTTAACTTCTCTGTGCCTTAGTTGTCTCATCTGTAAAATGGGGATTAAGACTGAGAGCCCCCCGTGGGACAACCGGATCACCTTGTATCCTCCTAATGCTTAGAACAGTGCTTTGCACATAGTAAGTGCTTAAGAAATATCACCATTATTATTATTATATTGAGGCTGGGAAGATAATTCGGGATGAGTAAACATTCAGAGAGGTGAAGCCATTTAGCCCATAGTAAATTACTCCTCCGCAGCACTAATTAGTATCTTTATACTCTGCAAGGATTGTTTTTAACAGTTTAGTCTAAAGTACATACATTTTCTACTTTGGGGGGATAGATAAGGTTTGAGCATCCACTTAATCAAGACTTTGCTAGGGGAAAGTAGGATCCTGAGGTTCTTACACTGCTACGTGCATATTTCAACCTCTTACCCCTAAGCGTACCCAAAAAAGGACCTAGTGAAGGCCACCCATTTAAAGGTTTTAGTGATGGAATGGAAAGTATTAATTTGGAAGCCACTGTTTATCACATGCACACTGCTACATGCCTGAAAAGACAAAGAATTGGGCTTTGGATCAGTTCCTTCTTCCCCAGTATTTGCAATATCTCCTCATTGCTTCTCACTTGGAGGTGCCTTTTTCACGCCTCCATCATCCACTGGGACACTTTCTGCCATCATTTGGGGGAGAGTGAACTATGTCTGGGGAAGACAGGAAAGCCTGGAAATCCAGTCTTAACTATGAATATTCTGGATTCTACAGATTTAAGGCATGAGCAAATCATAAGCGATATTTTTTCCAAAGTTTTACTAAAAATATTTATAGTTCACAATTATGTAAGTAACATGCAATTTTATTACATCCATTACAGGTCTAATTATTCAAGTCAGAATGCTTATTATTTAAGCAGTTTATAAAGTGAAAAGGAAAAAAGATGTATACATTAGGAACTTGTCTTGCAATTTCCACTTCTTTCTGGAAGAACCTACCACTTAACAGAACAAAATCTTCAGTCGGGCTCACACAAAAGAAGGCCCCAGATGTGAAGCAAGGGAAACGTAAATTGATCTCCCATGATCTGTAACCTCTGTGTGACGAGAGCCCATGTTGACTGACTGTGTTAAGTTTCTTTGGCTGAGGGAGGTAAAAGACAATTGGAGATTGCCTTGAAGGAGTAGGAGGTGATGAAAGAAGTGCAAGAGAAGCCTGGTTTGGGAAATTGCATCTAGAATATGGACTAAACAGTGAGACTCCACTTAAAGAGCCACATAATATCAAACTTTCAGTCTGTGGGGTTGCTCAAAAAATTCCCTTATAAAGTCTTAATTTTACACCTCAGGCCTCCTCTGATATTTCCCGTAGGGTAGGTTCCTGTTTTCTACTTTCATTGCCTCTCCTTCTAAATGCCTGTTACTTATCCTGGGCCTAGATCCCCTAATCCTGATTTTACATGTAATGACCTCTTCTGTACTACTGCAGCTGCTTGACTTCCATACATTCTGCATTGCCCTGTTCACGCACACATCATCAAAAGCATTTTTTGAGCTCTATCAATAACATTTCTTGAATGGCTACTGTGTGCAAAGCACTGTCCTAAGCTATTGCGGGGGGGGGGGTGGTGGTATAATAGAGTTGATAAACATGGACCCTGCCAACAAGGAGCTTCCAATTACAGTACTAGGTGCTTGGGATGCTTTGTAGATATAATTTTTACTAATATAATTTTTAATTCTTTTTATTGTGCTTGCATTGTATGTTCTTGTTATATGACTCTGCCCTACACCCATCTAGATTGGCAGCCATCCTGATTCTTATTACCCCAGCATTCAGTAGAGGGTTTTACACATTGTGTGCATTAGTCATAACTGTACTAAAAGACATGATCCCTGTCCAATTGTACTGAAAGGCACGATCCCTGTCCTCACAGACTTTGTGAATTAATGGAGAAACCAAGTGGACCCAAATTGCCAGGAACATACAATTAATAAAAGAAGCACATAGATACCAAAGACTCAGAGGAGTCAGAAGGTCATGGGTTCTAATCCTGACTCTGCCACATATCTGCCGTGTGACCCTGGACAAAGCCACTTCACTTCTCTGTGCTTCAGTTACCTCATCTGTAAAACGGGGATTGAGACTGTGAGTCCCACGTGGGACAGGGACTGTGTCCAGTGTGATTTGTTTGTATCCACCCCAGAGCCCAATACAGCGCCTGGCACTTAATAAGCCCTTAACAAATACCATCGTTATTATTAGTAGTCCCTGTCCCAACTGGGGTTCATAGTCTAAGGAGGGAGAATAGGTATTAAATCCCCATTTCATATCTAAAGACACCAAGGCAAAAAGTTAAATGACTTGCCCAAGATCACTCAAAAGACAAGTGGCAGAGACAGCATTAGAACCCAGATCTTCTGACTCTTTTTGCCAGGCAACACTGCATCCATGCCCACCTACTCATTCATTGCACTCCATGCCCCAGTGGGAACATCACTGGCAGGAATGAGAGAGTGCAAGTGTTACTGTGTAAGCCACCAGCTCCATAATCAATTCCTCTCCACAGGTTTTCAGGTCCTTTTGTTCCCGACGGGGAACACCACTATCACTTCTCCAAGCATTGAGGCTACTAAGCGGAACATGTTAGGAGGATGACATAGTAGGACACCTAAGCAGCTGAATGTTGAGCTGGTATTGGGAAAATGAGAGCAAGGAAGACCAACGGTATGGTTTAAGGACACAGTGAAACAAAGCCTAAGACAATGCTATATTCCAGCTGAAAACTGGGAGTCAATTGCCACAAATAAAATGGGGATTAAATACCAGTTTTCCCTCCTTCGATTGTGGGACAAAAATAAACAGCTCCAGGTGCCACAAACAATGAATATAATGGCACAGGAGGCAGTCTTTATATGTGTACATTGTGTGGTCAACACTAAAGGGCCGATGTTTGCCTTTTCAACACCCCCCCTACCTTTGCTCAAACACACACACATACAAACATGTGCCCCCATAGGTGAAAGTCACCTTTGTGGATTCTTCTTTGAGTCCAAGGACAAATAGTTACCACCTTCTCTGAATAAAAACCCTTCTGGGGCAATCCCTCCTCACACTTGCATAATTCCTTTCCACAGTTCTCTTCTCTGCCAGCCGTGGGCAAGAAGTTTTAATGGGGTAAGTCTCAATTATCGGTGGAGAGAAGCAGCACCGTCTCTGCAATGCCAAAGCTCACCATGCACAAATGAGAATTGACAATTATGCAAGTATTCTCGCAATCTCATCTTGCAGTCCACCTGCACTTTGATTAGATCGTAAAATAGTATGGCAAATTCCTAACTTGATATGCTGACCATAATTGCTGAAGCTTAATTAGAATTAATGCACCTTATTCAGTCAAAACCTGCCATATCAAAAGACTCATTCTCTTGAATTTTTTATCACTTATCCCAGGCTCATTTTGATTAGACTCCAATTAGATAAGTATTTAGAGGTAAATTCAACATCCCATGAAGACTGAAATAGTGTTGAAAATACGTCTATTGTTTTAAATGTGCCAGAGGGCATCAATTTCCTAATAATAATTGCCTGGTATTGAATAAAGGGAATCATTGCAATGGTTTCTCAAGATTGCTGGAATCTGCTGCAGAATGCAGGTTGTTCCTTGCAGACACTTTGCTTTGTGACATCGATTTTGAGAATTCTCCGCATTCTCCATAAAATTTGCCTGAGCATAATTCTGTCAGAGCTTTGGGAAATTTTGTGACAGCCCAGTCCAGGCACTGGTGCTTAGTTATTAGTGTTCAATAAAGGAATTCATTTTTTCCCTTGGAGTTGTATCATCTCGGTATAGTGCACTGTGCTAGGCACTTGGAAAGTACAGAATAAAGAAGTGACAAATTCCCTGCCCACAAAGAGCTTACACAAGCAGGGGAAAGAAACATGAAAACATTTACAACTCGAAGAGTCACAAAAGGTAAAGGCAAAGAACAGTGCAAATAAGCTCATACGTGCTAGAGTTGGCTGAGCTGTAGCCTGGTATAGTTCAAGGGGAGAGATTTCTAGGCAGGGAGAAGCGTGTGAGCAAAGGACAGAGGAAGAGAATTAAGAATGAGACATAATGAGAAGATAAGCTCAGAAGAAATGAAAAGTGCAAGTTAGGGTGATATAGAAGAAGAGAGGAGGTAAATGGGAGACAGCACAGTAGTTTGCTCAATAAATGCTGCTATTGTGTGCCTCACCATCTCTGAGCAAAGGGCTACCATCAGCGTCCTAAATAGTCTTACACGTATAGTCAATCCATCAGTGGTATTTGTTGAGCACCTGTGGGCAGAGCACTGTATGAAGCACTTGGGAGGTACAATAATAATAATGATAGTGGAATTTGTTAAGTGCTTTCTATGCTCCAGTCACTGTGCTAAGCACTGGGGTAGATATAAGCAAACCCAGTTGGATGCAGTCCCCGTCCCACACAGGGCTTACAGTCTTAATCCCCACTTTACAGATGAGGTGACTGAGGTACAGAGATGTGAAGTGACTTGCCCAAGTCACAAAGCAGACAAGTGACAGAGCCGGGATTAGAACCCAGGCAACACTGTTTCTCCGCTACAAGAGCTGGTAGACATGCCCCTTGCACAGAATGAGCTTATGGTCTAGAGGGCGAGATAAAAAAGGAAGACGGAGCTGGGGAAAAGAAGGCTTAATTGGGTACACTGTGTACAGAGTAGGCATGACAGGGACTTTGTGGGCAGCTGCGTTTTCTGTGTCATCTATGTGCTTGAGATCTGTGACCTTTAGACATTTGATATTTGCCCCATCCCCAACCCCACCACATTTGTGTACATATTGAATTACTTATTCATTCATATTCATGTCTGTGTCGCCCCCCTCTACTGTTAGCTCATTATGGGCAGGGAACCTGTCTGCTAATTCTGTTGTACTGTATTTTCCCAAGTGCTTAGTACAGTACTCTGCCTATAGTAAGCACTCAATAAATACCCTTGATTGATTGATTGGTAGCAATACACCCTAGCCTACTTTAACCATCTTTAAAAGGTCCAGCTTTTATGCCTTCAGAATCATATGTACTTTGCTAAGAGAGTAATAGGAAACAGAGGTGTTCAAATACAATCACACCCATGCAAAATTTTGTCTGACTCTCCACCCTCCCACATCCCTCCCTCTTTTTCTCTGTGACCGTCTCTTCTATTTTTGTCAGTCTTTCACATGTTGTTGATTTCCCTGTCTGTCTTTCTTGGCTTACCTCTTTCAGTCTTTCAATTTTATCTCTTTATGCCTTTTATCTTCCTCAGTGTCTTCCTATCGCAACCTCTTCTCTGATTTCTGTGAGTCTTTATTTCAAGAGTTTTGGATCCCTCTCCTATTCCTGAGCCATTGGTGGCACCTCCACTAATCTCATCCACTGAAGCTCTACTCTCTGGAAGCCCCAGATCCTGACCCATTTTGAACTCCAGAAAATGTGGTCCCTTCCTCCTAATGCCTAATCTGAAACACCAGCAGTGAGAGTGGGATTAGAAAAACGGGCTGTATGACCCTGACTTCCTGAACCTAAGTGTGCTTAGCTCTGCGCCAGTCCAACCCCTCCCAAAGATTCAAGTCTCAGGAATGAATTAGAAAGCAAAAATAATTAGGGTGCTCTAAAAGTCTGCTCTTCCAAATGAAACCTACTTGGGTGATTCAGCTGCTTAAAAATGTTGACTACTCATAACACAACTGATTAATTACAAAGTCACCCTCTTTAGCATATAATGTGATATCTTCTGAACCATTTCCCTAATACCTTCTTATAGTCATCATATATTTTTAAAACAAAACATAAAAATGAATTCAATTTCCTGCACTGAACATATGTCTTCTCTGAACTACCTAGATGACTCCTTGATCCTGTTTCTGAGAGGTTAGTTATAATTCTGAACTGATCAACATTTGGGAGCCATATCAATCGTTTCTTTGAATGTTTATTAGCTTACAGTTATTTACCATAGGTAGAATTTCATTGGCCATTAAGTTCTCCAATTACCACCAACAATTTTGGTATGTCCTCTGGAGTTTCTCACATTACTTCCCTACCTTGATGAAGTGGAATCATTTTGTACCTTCAACACATTTTGCTGGTATTGGTGTTCTCCCAAATAGGCCTATTGAATAACACTGATTCTAAGGGACCCCTTACTGGATCTCTCCTACAGAGAGGATTTGTTTATTCATTCTATTTGTTCCCTGTATCTTGTTGAAAATGTAACCCATCATATAATTTTACTCTTCAACTCACGTTCCCTAGATCTCTATAGAAATAGGCTTTTCTGGAGAACTGACTGTAGCATGTCTTTCACAATCTATACATATTTGATTTACTCATTTGACTTCAGCTTGTTAAAGCTGACTAAAATGGGTTTTACTTTTTCAGTAGCTGGAGTAGCTTGTTCCTAGCTTAATTTGGGGCATTTTCACCTTTGCTGATTTTCTCATTTATTTTTCTGGCACTAAGATAAGGCTCATCAATCTGAAATTATCAGAAGTACACACAGTATTTGTGGTTAGAGAGAAAGAGAAAAAATAAAATTGTTTCTCCAAAGTCCTGTTCTTTTGAATACAGCTAACGAAACAGAAACTTTCCAAGAGAATGACATGAAGCACTTTGATACACTTTAAATGCAATCGGCGAGATATTTAATTATCAAAATAAATCAGACCCACTTAACCTGTTTCTAACTTTCAAATGCTTTCTCAATGACTTCCACACTGAGCAGATCTGAGCGGTTCTGAAACCCCATACAGTTGACTGAGGTCTTAACATATCTATATCATCTGTATTAATCAATCAGTCAATTGTATTGAATGCTTTCTCTGTGCACTGAGCCCCTTCCTTCCTCTCCCCGTCGTCCCCCTCTCCATCCCCCCATCTTACCTCCTTCCCTTCCCCACAGCACCTGTATATATGTATATATGTTTGTACATATTTTTTTTACTCTATTTATTTATTTATTTATTTTATTTGTACATATCTATTCTATTTATTTTATTTTGTTAGTATGTTTGGTTTTGTTTTCTGTCTCCCCCTTTTAGACTGTGAGCCCACTGTTGGGTAGGGACTGTCTCTATATGTTGCCAATTTGTACTTCCCAAGCGCTTAGTACAGTGCTCTGCACATAGTAAGCGCTCAATAAATACGATTGATGATGATGATGATGCAGAGTAGAGCAGAGCACTAAACTCTTAAGAGAGTGTGACAATTAGTAGACCTGATTTTTATCTTTAAGCAACACTCATCCACACTGGAGTTGTTGACATTGTGACTGCATTCCCATTTGATTGTACCGACTACTTCAAAGTGGCCCTCCAAATGTTTTGCCCTAACAGAAAAGAATGAAACTAAAATATAAATCCACCGAGTTAAGATGCTAAAGATTAGAACTGGCCTACAGATGGAGAACCACTCAAGGCCAATGCTCCACTCGTTGTCCCTCACTCACTCACACTATGTAATACGTGTTGCTTAAAATCACCTCTACTGTGGGAAAGTCTAAGAGAAAACCATATGGTTTGCCAGATTCTAGTCACTTCCCTGGTCACTATCCCGAAGCCTGTCATCCCCGTGCATGAGCTAGTCCCTTCTTCAGTCTCGACAGTTTAATAGTTGACAACGTGTGGCTGAGACAGTGCAGTTGTTCAGAATCCTAAAGGATTGGTTACAGAAAACCACTCTGTTCTACCCCCCTCCCCAACCAGTAACTCTATACAGCAGGCCATCACTGAAAGCACTGCCTATGTCCAAGAAATGTTATTTTATGCCCAATTAAAGGAATTTTTTTTCAGGAAAAAGAGGCTCCTGAGGATATGCAAAGGTTTACCTAAGAAACAATTTTAGGATTAAATAGATTCAAAGAGCATTTGGCTGGAATCACCTCCACCGTAAGACATAAATCTAACCAGAGGTGGTTTTTTTTTTTTTCCTTTAATGGAAAACGACCAAGAAAAACTGATGGGAAGCAAATAATGCTAAAGTCATTAATGGAATATTAATGGGTCTGTCCGAGGGGAAGTTAATAATTTATGTCAGTCCATGTATCCATTCTCAAAACATGCTAAGACAAGTCTCAGGATACTCTTTAAACACTAATGTTAGGAACATACATGAAAATAAATACATGAGGATATCCCCATGGCTTCCCTAAATAAGCTAGACTACACTGAATAATGTAATTACATCACTCAACTTTTAAATGTATTTATACACTTCAATATGACTATACTTCAGTTCTGCTAGAGAACCTTTAAAAATCATTTCATTCATTTTGTGAGGAAAAACCAATATACGAATAATTCTATAAAACGTAGTGCTTCCAGAAGTTTTTACCAACTGTTGTCCAGTGCTCTGCACACAGTAAGCACTAAAGTGCCATTGACTGATTCTACAATAAAATAGTTAATCACTTCCTTTTAGAGGAAGCATGGCCTAGCGGAAGGAACACAGATCTAGGAGTCAGAGGATGTGGGTTCTAATCCCAGCTCTGCCACATGGCTGTGTGATCTTGAGCAAGTCACAACTTCTCCTGGCCCTCTGTTTCCTCATCTATTAAAAGAGGATTAAATATCTGTTCTCTTTCCCTCCTTCTATGTCTGGGAGTCTCAAGTGGGAGAGGGACTGCACCCAACTTGTTTATTGTACATCGCTTTCACTTTCAATCGTATTTACTGAGAGCTTCCTCTGTGCAAAGCACTGTATTAAGCACTTGGGAGAGCACAAATACAACAGGCAAATTCCCTGCGAGCTCACAGTCCACCCCAGTATTTTACCCTAGTGAGCCTGGAATGCCCCGGGCCTGGAATGCCCTCCCTCCCAACATCCGCCAAGCTAGCTCTCTTCCTCCCTTCAAGGCCCTGCTGAGAGCTCACCTCCTCCAGGAGGCCTTCCCAGACTGAGCCCCTTCCTTCCTCTCCCCCTCGTCCCCCTCTCCATCCCCCCGTCTTACCTCCTTCCCTTCCCCACAGCACCTGTATATATGTATATATGTTTGTACATATTTATTACTCTATTTATTTATTTATTTTACTTGTACATATCTATTCTATTTATTTTATTTTGTTAGTATGTTTGGTTTTGTTCTCTGTCTCCCCCTTTTAGACTGTGAGCCCACTGTTGGGTAGGGACTGTCTCTATATGTTGCCAATTTGTACTTCCCAAGCGCTTAGTACAGTGCTCTGCACATAGTAAGCGCTCAATAAATACGATTGATGATGATGACCTACCAGATACTATTATTATTATTCTGCTTGACTGCTGTGTGACCTTGGCCAAGGTGCTTAACTTCTCTATGCCTCAGGTATTTTATCTGTAAAATGGGGATTAAGACTGTGAGCCCCATTTGGGACAGGCAGGGACTGAGTCCGACCTAATTTGTTCGTAACCACCCCAGCACTGATTGAGTACAGTGCCTGGCACATAGGAAGCCCTTAACAAATACCACAGTTTTATTATTATTCTTTTAAACCACATGACTGCCATCCCCTCCAAGGCTAGAGAACTATCTTGTCCAAGTATATTGTGCACATCAGAAATTTTCAATGATACATCAGCAGGAGACAAAGTACTGCTTCTATTTATTGTCCACATCATTGCAGCCTTCTCTTAATATGTATATCGGCAGGGATTGTCTCTGTTGCTGAATTGTACTTCCCAAGCAATTAGTACAGTGCTCTGCACACAGCGTCAATAAATACGATTGATTGATTGAATGAATGAGTGAATATATGCTTTGACAACAGGGGACAAAGATGGATGTGCCCCTTTATTTCTGCACTGGCTTCCTGCACATTACCATTTCATATGCTCTCCTTGACACCACTATTTTCTCTGCCTCTGTCTGATCACTGTTCAAGTCACACAATTTCTTCTGTGAGATGTTATGCCAGGCTCACCTATTAAATGGCCAAGTTTTGTTAAAAATCTAATTTCAATACTCTATAGCCCAGAAATAGAAATAACTATATGCCAGCTCTGAAAGGACCGAACACAAATTTTGCCTGAGAGGCTGACAATAATGTCATTTTCATTAATTTCACTACCAGTGTCCTGCCTCTGGAGATGATGGGATGGCTAAGTAAAAAAGTGTGGGACTGGTGAATGTTTAAATCTCTGAGCAAGTTTAAGAATATCAGCAAAAAGCAGCGTTCTTACCTCTAAGTCCAGTTAGTCGTATTCTTTTATAGCAAGACTCAACTCAGTCCTGGACCTTTCTAGAACAGGTTGCAAGTGACAAATTGTGTTTTCTGAAGGTTATATGATATGGATTAGCATCCATTAAGCACTGAGATGAAGCCATCCTAGTGGTGCAAAGCCAACACTTCATTAAGTAAAGGACACTCAGTCCCCAAAGTCTTTAATGTTCTCTGAAGCTTTCTGAATCCTGAAATGTGACAAAACCAACTCAATTTATGGAGTGTTATAAATGTTCCTATGCAATTTTGAAAAAATGTTTTGATGAAGCAGAAGTACAAACCATTTACCAGATTTTCCATTTCCCGGAAAAATGGCTGAATTGCTCCCAGAGATAATTAATAGCCACTCTTTAGGATCAAAATTTAAGGTCACAGGTATTAAAGAAAAACATTAAATGGAATGCAACTGAATGACTGAAACCAACATGCCGTTATTGCCACTGTTACAATTAATAGATAAATGAGCTTAGGGGATGCAATGTTTTTGCTTCACATGAAGCTTATCAATTGTTTTTGGAAGAGGTCACATAGCTTTGGCTTCTGGGAAGTTCACTATGACAACGCAAACAAACTAAATTTTCTGTAGATTAATGATGTAAGGCTATATTTGGAGTTTTAAGTATAATATGGAACAGGAAATCTGATGGATGCTTTGGAAAATCAAATACACTTATAATCATTTACTTTGTTTCTAGTAAAGATTAGGATGAAAAGGAACATCATGCTAGTCAAAGGTTATACAGAAAATTCATGTTAAAACCTACATTTTTTTTCATTGGGCACTAGAACTATCTCAGCATGGACACTCTGCATCATTCTGGAGGAAGTTGTTGGAAAATAATACTAAAGATGACTCATTTTTCAATCAAAAGTGTCAACACCAGTCATTTTAATCCATCGAGTGTTTAGCATTCTGGTGTCTTGAAATTACATTTTTTGATTGGCCATTCTTCTACTGTGTCTAAAACATGTTCCCTTAAATCCTTGTCTATGAATGTAAATTGTGGATTTTGTCCACATCATCTAAAGTTAGCTTCATTTCTTACTAACGATAAGCTAAGAACACAATTAGTATACCTCACAATAAATCTCTGCAGTATAACAAATTTTGAGTCTCAACCGAGACTGCAAATGAATCATTTTCAACAGATGAGAAGCAATTTCATGTGGTGCAGTGTTGGATTTTCTAAAATAAATTTAAAGCTAGCAAAAGAAGGGCTTATTTCAATGCTCAAGGGTACAATATATCAGTGAATGGGTTTCACATCTGGAAATCCATTAAACTGTAGGCATGGATGGCCATTTCCTATTATATATCTTAACTAGCTTGACTGGACACACGCGAAGAGTTTTAAGAAATGGGAGACAAGAGTCCCTCATATTGTCACAGTGGAATTAAACATTGAGGTTAGTCATTTCAGTTTTCAGATTCTGATTTTACATATTAAGAAACATTAGAAGGAAACAACAGCTCATAATGGAGTATTAATCTTGACCTTTGTCTCCTTTCTGAACCATGGAGACAAAGATCAGCGATAAGCCATGAATTCGGAAAAGAGATGCTTATGTTAATATACATCCCACAGGCGGTAGGACTGTGAAAATGTTTTAATCACAACCACCGGGAAGAGAAAGGAGGGTTAAAAAAAAAAAAGGAAGAAGAGGTGAGTGATGAGTTCAACAGTGGAAGTAGGGAGGGCAAGTGGCAGCATTCATCATCTTTTTGCTACTGATCTTCCCAGTTCAAAGAACTTCTGAGTCAGTGGCCCAGTGAGACCCAGAAGCCAATCAGTCCTGATCACCACATTAATAATGCAGAAAACTATACAAGCTGTAACTGGTACCTTTAGACTTGGAAACATAGCTATCAAATACAGGACAAACTACTCAGAATTAGCAATGCTTCAGAGCAGTTTCTAATCAGGGAAATGAGGAATAATTTATTCGATCAAAATGAAGGTAAGCAATTCAAGGCAGAAGCTGTTCAATCCACCCAAATTCTACCAAGTAACCTTACAAGGGAGCTGGATGGGCCAAATACTCCTACCATAAAGTCACTTCCTATGATGTCAAATCCTCTAATTGGGGAGTCCTGTGGGGATAACCTGGCTCTGCAGGCTCAAAGTTTAGGGGAGCTACTGGAATTTGTGGGCTTGGGGATTCTTCCTTCTGTTCCAAGCTTCTCCAGCCACTCCTGCTGAGCGACCAGGTGGAGCAAGGAGGAAAAAAGTAATTCAGCTAGCTCACCATTAATTCCCCCATCAGTAATTTGTTATTGTCATTGCTAATAATAGTTTTCTGCACAGAGTACATCATCATCAATCGTATTTATTGAGCGCTTACTATGTGCAGAGCACTGTACTAAGCGCTTGGGAAGTACAAATTGGCAACATATAGAGACAGTCCCTACCCAACAGTGGGCTCACAGTCTAAAAGTACATGTCCATAAATACTATTGTCTGATGATGTCACAATGCTGAATAATTGAACAGGCATTGTTCATCTGATGTCATGTCCCTAAAGTTTCCTACAGTCAACCCCATTTCTGATTCATAACTGACAACGGCCACATGACCGATACTGCTTCAGTACTGATTGGAATTGACCTGAACTAATTCTTGACTGTGGACAGAGGTTCAGGTTACCTATCAGTTCACCTTGAATTCATCTGATGTCAGTAGTTAGTCTTCTGCTGGGTAGAATCACTTAACTTCTCAGGGTTTCAGTTCCTTCATCCGCAAAAATGGGGATTTAATACCTGTTCTACCTCCTACTTAGACTTTAAGCCCCATGTGGGATTCGATTATCTACTCCAGAGCTTCGTACAGTGCTTGGTACATAGAAAGCACTTAAAATATCATGATTATTAATGTTATTATGCCATAGGTAGGGTTTATTTTATTCAATTTGTCTCCAGGAACCTGAGCTTACCTAATATTTGCCAGAGGCTTGATCTTTTGGTATCGTCATATGTTTCCGTGAGGTTTCTGAATACAGTATAGAGGTCTTGGTGTGGCTTCCTGAACTTTTCCTCAAAGTCATGCTGCAAAAAATACCTATGCCATGTTGATTTTGGCCTGAGGCCATGTTGCAATTTAGAGCATAGCTGACTTTGTTCTTTGGTAGTTTATTTAGGAGATGCTGGCTAAAATATCGCTGGCAATAAAAAGCAGTGATGCCATGGTAATTTCCATAGCTTTTTCAACTTCTTGATGATGGTACTTACAGTAAGCTAAGGAGCACCTGAGTAGATGGTCAAGCCAACACTTGACCAAGCTGCAACCACTTAATAATCTTTCTAATTTTGATGATTAGTAGTACCATCTTCGCAATGCCACTATAAAAACCTGGGAGCATTCACGACTTCTTTCTCTTATTTCGGAGTCAAAACATAGAAGCAGCGTGGCTCGGTGGAAAGAGCATGGGCTTTGGAGTCAGAGGTCATGGGTTCAAATCCCAGCTCTGCCAACTGTCAGCTGTGTGACTTTGGGCAAGTCACAACTTCTCTGTGCCTCAGTTACTTCATCTGTAAAATGGGGATTAAAATTGTGAGCCCCCACCGTGGGACAACCTGATCACCTTGTAACCTCCCCAGCGCTTAGAACAGTGCTTTGCACATAATAAGCACTTAACAAATACCAACATTATTATTATTATTATTGGCACAGTCATTGAGCAGAACTGGACTTTGACTGTTTCTTTCAAGTTCCCTGAATCCAATGGCTTTTTCCATGTTTTGGCATCAATACCCACCCAAGCATTGACATGTCCCATAATAATCAGCTTGTCAGATATTGGACAGCTATAATGATTTTCCTTCTGTTACTGGTTGTTGCAGGATATGAACTAAAGATGATAGCAAAGTGATTTTGCTTCAGAGGCAGGCAGTTGTTAATCAACCTCACATGCTTCTAGGCAGATTTGAGAGGGCTGTCAATTCTTGTTTTCATGGTATTTGTTAAGTGCTTACTAAGTGCCAAATACTGTACTAAGCACTGGGTTAGAGACAAGTTAATCAGGCTGGACACAATCCCTATTCCACATGGATCTCACAGTCTTAATCCCCATTTGACAGATGAGTTAACAAGTACAGACTATTTAAATGACTTGCCCAAGGTCACACAGCAGACAAGTGGTGGAGCTGGAATTAAAACCCAGGTCCTTCTGACTTCTGGGGCCTTGCTCTGTCCACCAGGATAAATCTGAGTGCTGTCATGCTGCATAGGGGAGTTCTGCCATTGAATTCTACATGACACTAGGCAGGCCATCGTATTTACTGAGCACTTTTTGTGCGCAGAGCACTGTAGTAAGTACTCAGGAGAGTACAATAAGAATATAAGACACATTCCCTGCCCGCAAAGAGTTTACAGTCTAGAGGAAGTTCTCTGAGCCCACGTTGGTGAACTTAACTCATGCCCTGACCCAGCCCCAGAGTGTTAGAAACAGGAAGAGCACAGGGACCAATCAATTGTATTTATTGAGCGCTTACTGTGTGCAGAGCACTGTACTAAGCGCTTGGGAAGTACAAACTGACAACATATAGAGACGGTCCCTATGCAACAGTGGGCTCACAGTCTAGAAGGGGCAGACAGAGAACAAAACAAAACATATTAACAAAATAAAATAAATAGAATAGATATGTACAAGTAAAATAGGGTAATAAATACGTACAAACATATATACATATATACAGGTGCTGTGGGGAAGGAAAGAAGGCAAGGCGGGGGGGATGGAGAGGGGAAGGAGGGGGAGAGGAAAGAGGGGGCTCAGTCTGGGAAGGCCTCCTGGAGGAGGTGAGCTCTCAGTAGGGCCTTGACCAGGGTCGTCTTAATCTTTGCTCCAGCTCACTTCTAAGAAATGGTCATTAGTAGTAACTGTATTTATCAAACATCCCATGTGTGCAATTCATAGTACAACTGAAGCAAGAGATATATTCCCTACCAACAAGGAGCTCACTAATGGGGGGAAGGAGGGAGACACAGACAAAAAATAATCGACAAACAGAGGGACCAGAATGAATAATGTGATATAATGAAGTGTACAATTGAATATACATCTGTACCTGCAACATAAGGGTGGTGGATAAGTAAAGCATGCTGGAGGTGACTGGAGGATTGTTCAGAGTTCATCAGGGAAGGTGGGAGTTTTGGAGGTTTGAACACAAGGAAGACTGTGGTGGGTCAGACTGGAGGACAGAAAGGCTGGAGGCAGGGAGACCAATGTGAAAAGGTGTAGGGAGGCAATACAATAGTCTAGCCACAGTCTGACTCTCTAGTCATAGCTGGATCATGTGCACACACACACACCACCGGGCAGAACTACAAAAGAAAGTAGGTATTCATAGAAAGACATGGACACGTACAAATACAGTTACTATACATGGGGAAATCAAACAATGTGAAACCCACCCATCCACACACACACTGATACTCACAAAGCGAGGGGGGGGGAGATAAAGAGTTTCTACACACAGATATGGAAACAGGAGATCAAACAAGAGAAAATCTTCACCAAAAGTGGTAGGAGAGCAAGTGAAAGACCAGGAAGACAAGGGAGAAGTTTAGACTTAAGAGGAAAGATGTGAAGGGGGAGTGGGGGGAAAGGAAGGCCTTTTGTGGTCTCACATAGTGCACAATATCACACTCACACTACCAATCATGCTAATACCTTATATTTATACAGAAAACAAAGCGTCTGGAAAACTATTACATTAATCTTTATGATATGCTCATAAACAATAGGCCAGGAAGCCCTGCCTCACCTGAGATTTTCCAGTTGAGTACAAGTCAACTTCAACCAAGGAAAGGCTAATTACCAATCACTGTTTATTCAATTGCTTTATAATGGCCCTGTGGTCATCAGGAAATCAATCTGCTTCAATTGATTCCCTGATTACCACAGGGCCATTATAAAGCAAGAGAGATAGCTGCTCAGACACTTTGTCAAAATACCAGTTTGCTTACAGTGAACAAGACATAATATCCTGCAAGAAGTAAAAATATGGTTGTTCCAATCAAGGCTTCATGGACTTGTTTTACCCAAACAAATTATATTTCAAATATATTTGGTATTCCCTTTGTTTTGCTTGCAAGAACTTGACAAACTCTTCTACAGGTAAATAATAATCCAACTGCCTAGCCAAGCAAAATCAGAAGTTTGGGCCAAAGGAAAGTCAGTTCTGCACAATGGATACAACTTGAGGGGAACTTCAAGCTGCAAGAAAGGGATACAGTAGCAGAAGGAAGCAAGTAATCCAACCGAGTAAAAACTTTCTCCATATTGGACTATTAGGCTCTGGGTCGGGTTCAATTCGCCCCATTGATAGTTACACGGATAGAAACCCATAATTGGCTAACCAAATTTAGAGAAAACATAATACCAAATTGAAGGTCTATGAATCTGCAGTGGTGTCCACCCTTCAACTTGGCTTGGAGACCTGGATCTACTGGAAAAGACATACCTAGCACTTTTAGCAGTTTCACCAATACCCAGAACAAGAAAAGCTTAGCAACCATGAGGTCCTTGAACACAATCAATTTGTAAAATATGAACCAAAGTTCAAGGCAGTATAGGCTTGCGAGGCAGGATGTAAGAGAATGGATGATAGATTACCCAGGCAGCCGCTATGTGGTAAAATTAACACACACAAGTCAGGAGGGTAAAATAAATGATTTATGGGCATAATCAAACAGTTTCATATAAGGACATATAGCTGTGGGCTTAAGAAAGACCACCACAGCAGACAAACCAGTCTTGTGGGCAGTGAATCATAGAGGGGTTGCTCTCCTATTGCTCTAATCAGCTAGTGCTACTGTCAGCAATAGAACTCTGGACCACTGATACGCTCCAGTAATGGCACTTATAGTTTTATGTTATGCCTGAAAGGTGGGTTTTGAACTAGATTAGTGTCTGGAGATCCCCTATATCAATATAATCACTCAGATCACTATCAGTTAATGTTATTTGACTGCCCACTGGGTTTTGGACACCATACAGTGTCCCTCAAAAAAATCTAGAGTTGTTCAAGGTATGAGTTTGGATTATAAAAAGCCACTGAACTCGTCTATATTAGTTGCCTAACATCATCCTTGGCAATTATTGGGGAAAAAGTGCATGCTGCCAAATCTACTTCAGCATTAGGAATTGTAACCAAACTCAGAACTGCATCACTTGAACTAAAATTCCTCAATCACATTTATTTATAACCTAACAGACATTTCCCTTAAACCCAGTTGGTAGATAAGCTAATGGTGATGCTGAGAAGAAAGACAAATGTAATAAAGAAAATTATTTAAGGCTATATATATGTAAGGAGATGTAAATAGTCTCCATTTGCCTACATGATTACTTCACCAAGGGGCCTTGCCCAACTAGGCCTTCCTTTCCTCTTCTCCCACTCCCTCCTGTATTGCCCTCAAACTTGGATTTGCTCCCATTATTCACCCCACCCTCAGCACCACTGCACTTATGTAATATATCCATAATTTATTTACTTCTATTAATGTCTGTCCCCCTCTGAACTGTAAGCTCGCTGTTGGCAGGGACGGATCTACCATCTCTGTTATATCGTGCTCGCCCAAGCTCTTTGTACAGTGCTCCACACACAGTAAGAGCTCAAGACATACTATTCATGGATTGATTTAGATGTACTCCCTAAGTCTATAGGACATAGCTTAAGTGCAATGAAATTTTCACTCTGATTCTGACTCCTTTTTAACACACATCTCAATGAAACACAATTGTATTGAGGCTTTTTTAAATGACCAATTTAAAAATTCATATCATTCCAAAGAAGCTAGGTATGCTTTCGTTTTTTTAATATACAATTTTAAAATGAGAGGACATGGATGGAATGGGAAGAGAAATACCTCGCTGCTGATCTTACCTCTACTTTCATGGTTTACATTTGAAATCATTCAACATAAAATCAATTATTTGCCTTTATCTAAGACTTTGGTGCAAATACCGCATCATGAGCCGTGCTTTCAGACCATATATTCTACTTGTTTTCACTTTAATCTATACTTCATTTTAGATAGTCATTTCCTGAAACTATTTATTTTAAAAGATAGCATGGATGTTTTTAGGCTGTGAGTGGCAAAATAGGGGTCAAGAACTTTAGAATTAATTAGCATTTCATTATGTGATGCTCCCAGGTGCAAGAATTAAAATGCTTCATTTTTGTTCCAGAATCTTCATTAACAATTCCATTTCTATTTGCAGTCTTGCAGAAATGACATCCTACACTCATTTTTGTTTGGAAAGAAAAAAATCTGAACTCAGCCTACTGGGATCTAATTACCGGAACCTAATTACAATCTTTTAAACAAACACTTGTAGACTTTCCTCTGCACCATTTCTTTTATTGAAAAAGCCTCTCTAATAATGCTTTCTAAAGTTTTTCTTCATCTGGAAGAGTCTGTTAAAAATATTATCTTTGGAGAGTTTGAAAGGACTATAAATTTCAGTGCGAAACAACTTGGTGTGCACTTAGACATCAAAAAAGTGTGGTATTAAAGCATAACAACGAGGATAAAGATATGAGAAATCATTTTTCTTGACCAGAAACAAAAGAAAAATACTATACTTTCCAAGACAACCTAATTTCCTTGAAGAACACAAAGAAATGCTGATGGAAATGTTCAAACAAAAGGCAAAAAACGTTGGCTGAGATATTTATAGATAAGCCTACTGGCATCTAAGTACTCTTTTCTTACTTGCCATTAATAGAGAAACAGAAAAACAGAGAAGTTGATAACATAAGGACTATTCAACTTGGTCCTTTAGAAAAGATATATTAATCAATAGCGTTGATTAAGAGCTCACTGTGTGCTGAGCACTGTACTAGGCACTTGGTAGAGTACATTACAATAAAATTGGTAACTACATTCCCTGCCCACAAGGAGCTCACATTCTAAAGGGGAAAGACATTAAAATAAATCAGTTACAAATATGTAGAAAAGTCCTATTGGGGTGAGGATGGGGTGAAAAAAAATTGCTTCTGTTTTTATTATTTTCATATTCTGCTCGTTATGAGGATGATGGTGCTTTTTGAGTTGACTTTTCCAATCTGACATTAAACATCAGATTTATGCCCTTAATTACAGCTTCAGGTCTAACTCACCTCCTGCTTTTCCACTAATTTTCCAGAAATGCTCCTTTATTGTACATTCCCACTTAATTTTACTCGAGTAATTTTACCAACGTTAAGACCGAGTTAATGCAAATAATATCCCTGCATTAAGTTCTTACAAAGAAGTGGTTAGAATCATGATCCACATTTCATACTATACGTACACTTCCACAGAGACTACAAAATATGAAAGAACACAGCACAGGT
Source organism: Tachyglossus aculeatus (assembly GCF_015852505.1). Taxonomy (NCBI): domain Eukaryota; kingdom Metazoa; phylum Chordata; class Mammalia; order Monotremata; family Tachyglossidae; genus Tachyglossus; species Tachyglossus aculeatus. The sequence goes on along the minus strand of NC_052074.1, from coordinate 19,868,099 downwards.
AAGGAATGAGGGGAAATCAGCCATGAATCAACGTTGCTAAGCAATTCAATATCTCACTAAACATTACCCTTCTATGATTTTCTACTGCAGAGAACTACGTCAAAGAATCACTTATAGACTTATAAATAAAAGGCAGTTGAGGAGGAGGGGCACTAGATTTCTGGATTTTTTTATTTTTTTTTAACACCCATCTTCTTCCCAACAACCATTTCCTAGGTTTTATCATAACCCTCCCGGGCACTTATTGAGAACCTATTGACTGTACCCGAACAAAGGGAGAATAATAATAATAATAATAAAAAAAATAATAATAATAATGGCATTTATTAAGCCCTTACTATGTGCAAGGCACTGTTCTAAGCGCTTGGGAGGTTACAAGGAGATCAGGTTGTCCCAAGGGGGCTCACAGTCTTAATCCCCATTTTACAGATGAGGTAACTGAGGCCCAGAGAAGTGAACTGACTTTCCCAAAGTCACACAGCTGACAAGTGGCGGAGCCGGCATTTGAACCCATGACCTCTGACTCCAAAGTCCGTGCTCTTTCCATTGAGCCACGCTGTTTCCCCTAGACTTTTTTTGGAAACACACAGGTATAAATGATGGTCTCTTCCCTCGAGAAAGCAGCGTGGCCTAGTGGCTAGAGCATGGGCTTGGGAGTCAGAAGGACCTGGGTTCTAATCTCTGCTCCACCACATATCTGCTGTAGCAACTTGGGTAAGTCACTTCACTTCTGTGGGTCTCAGTTCCTTCATCTTTAAAATGAGGATTAAGATAGTGAGTCTCACGTGGGACAGGGACTGCGTTCAACCTGATTATCTTGTTGGACACAGTATGGTACCTGGTGTAGTAAGCGCTTAAATACCATAAAAAAAAATTAACCTAATGGATTTAAGTGATGATCTTCCCTTACATCCTCTTCATCTAGTTGAGGGCTCACATCAACTACCGAAGGTACAGTTCCCATCTACTTGCCCTCATGATTTTTTGTGTCAGGTGCAGCATCGAGAACTGCCAGCCTTTAAGCTCCAGACACTGAGCTATATAATAATAATGATAATAATGGTATTCGTTAAGTGCTTACTATGTGCCAGGCACTGTACTAAGCCCTGGGGTGGATACAAGCAAATTGGGTTGAACACAGTACCTGCTCCACTTGGGGCTCACTCTCTCAATCTCCATTTTACAGATGAGGTAACTGAAGAACAGGGAAGTGAAGTGACTTACCCAAGGTCACACAGCAGACAAGTGGTAGAGCTGGGATTAGAACCCATGACCTTCTGACTCCTAGGGCCATGATCTATACACTATGGCTATACATCCATATAGGTAGATATATAGATCTAGGTAAATAATAACGATGGTATTTGTTAAGCGCCTACTATGTGCCAAGCACTGTTCTAAGTGCTTAATATATATATATATTTATATATAAAATTTAGCATCAGACAGAACAGATTCGAGAAGAGTACAAAGGACTAAGGGACAGGAGACTGTTCTAAGTTTAGCTCCAGCATTTGCCAGCTGTGTGACTTTGGTCAAGTCAAATAATCTGTGCCTCAGTTTCCTTATTTGTAAAACATCAATCAATGGTATTGAGCACTTACTGTGTACAGAGCATTGTACTAAGAACTTGGGAGAGTAAAATACAACAGAAATAGGATACGTGTTCCCTACCCATAATGATTTTAAAAGCTAGAAGGGGAGATAGGGATTAAATAGCTCTTCTCCATCCCCTTTAGACTTTGAGCCATTTGTGGAACATGGACTGTGTCTGATCTTACTCTCATATCTACCCCAGCATGGTACTTGGTAAGTGCTTAAAAAATAACGCATTTATAATTATTTTCATCCTCTGATGTCTGGAACACCATTGCCCCATTTTCAAGCAGCATAGCCTAGTGGATAGAGCCCAGGTCCGGGAAGCAGAAAGGCCTAGGTGCTAATCCTGGCTCTGCTACTTATCTGCTGTGTGACCCATGGGCAAGTCACTTCATTCCCTGTTTATTTCTCTGTGACTCAGTTACCTCATCTGTAAAATGAGAATTAAGATTACAAACCCCATGTGGGAACCCCGATTTGCTTGTATCCACCCCAACACTTAGTATAGTGCCTGGCACATAGTAATTGCTTAAAAAATATCACAGTTATTATTATTATTAGAAAAAAAAAATAAGCAAAAATCGCAGTTTGCCTCCCTGGTAGGTTTGACAATCTTACAGACTAGTGGGGGAACAAATGCCATTCAAAAAAAAATACATTTCTCCTTTCACCTTCCTCAAATCCCCAAGGTGGAATATACAGCCTGCAACTTCCCCACAGATCACTTACGTAAATATCTGTAATTTTATTTGTTTATATTAACGTCTGTCTCCCCCACTGGACCGGAAACTCGCTGTGGGCAGGGACGATGTCTGTTATATTGTTGTACTCTCCCAAGCAGCTTAGTACAGTGCACTAATAAGCGCTTAACAAATGCCATCATTATTACTACAATCTCTTGGAGTACTTTTGTACAACCTTCTGGTTTACTTTTGTACAACTTGACTTTCCTGTTTGACTTGACACCTGTCTACATGTTTTGTTGTCTGTCTCCCCCCGCTAGACTGTGAGCCCGTTGTTGGGTAGGGACCATCTATATATGTTGCCAACTTGTACTTCCCAAGCGCTTAGTACAGTGCTCTGCACACAGTAAGCACTCAATAAATATGACTGAATGAATGATTGAATGAATGAATGGAAGAAAGGGGAAATTGCCAAGGGAAAACAACGGTGTCCCTCTAGTCTGTATGGCTCCTTGCAGGCAGGGATCATATCTACCGTCCCTACTGTATTGTACACTCAATCAATTAATGGTATTTATTGAGTACCCACTGTGGGCAGAGCACACTGTACTAACCACTTGGGAAAGTACAAAACAATTTAAAAATTTGGTATTTGTTAAGCACTTACTATGCGCCAGGCACTGTTCTTAGCACTGGCGTAGATACAAGGTAATCAAGGGATCCTTGCCTGCAGGGCGATAGGATAGTGCTCTCTGCACACAGTAAGTGCTCAAATGATACCACTGATTGATGGAGAGCTTCCTCACCTCATTTATCAAAGCCACATTTTCTATAAACCGCAATCTTTTTAGCTCCAGCTTCCATATCCTCCTTGCTACTTCACTGCAATTCTTTGTAAGGTCCCAAGTCTCACAATTTGAGAAATGATATATTAAAACCTTACTTCTTTAAGCAGTGGCTCCCTGAATCAAATGTGCTTCATTTTGCATACCTTGCCAATTCAAGGAACTTTCCAGTGAACATACCATTGCATAATTTTTTTCTATGACGGTGCTGAAGTTTTAATTGTATGCTCCGATTTGTTTTCTTCCAAAGAGAGTGCTTTACCCATTTATCAAAGCAAAAAAAATAAGGTTACTCATCCCAACGTTTAATTCCATGTAACAAAATTAATCCAACTAAAACCTTCTTGCCTAGTTATTTTCACTTTTCAGTTTCAGGAAAAATGAGAGTTTGTTTTAAGTTCGGGTCATAAAACAATGAGCATAAAAATTGAAGCAACTCAGACTGTCCTTGGCAACTTTCAGACTTACATTTTCATGCTACAAAACACAAGTGTGTTAGTAAACAGAGAGGATCATACAATCCTTGTGAGCAGGGACTGTTTCCCCCAAATGGGTTCAAATCCTGCTTCTGCCATTTCCCTGCTGGGTGATCTTAAGCAAGTGACTTAACCTCTCTGTGCTTCAGTTTCCCCAGCTGTAAAATGGAGATTCTTGCCTAGTTATTTTCACTTTTCAGTTTCAGGAAAGATCAGAGTTTGTTTTAAGTTCGGCTCACAAAACTATGAGCATAAAAATTGAAGCAACTCAGAGACTGTCCTTAGCAACTTTCAGACAGACATTTTTATGCTAGAAGGTACAAGTCTCTCCCTCTTTTAGACTGTGAGCCCACTGTTGGGTAGGGACTGTCTCTATATGTTGCCAATTTGTACTTCCCAAGCGCTTAGTACAGTGCTCTGCACACAGTAAGCGCTCAATAAATACGATTGCTGATGATGAAGTGTATTATTACATGAGCGGGTCATACAATTCTTGTGGGAAGGGATTGTGTCTCCCAAATGGGTTCTAATCCTGCCTCTGCCATTTGCCTGCTGGGTGATCTTGGGCAAGTGACAACCTCTCTGTGCTTCAGTTTCCCCAGCTGTAAAATGGGGATTCCAAACCTGTCCTTCCGCCTACTTGGACTGTGAGCTGCCTTGTGAGATATGCACTGCGCGTGACTGATTAACTTGTCTACCCCAGTGTTAACACAACAGTGCTCGACACATAGTAAGCGCTTGAATGCCATAATTATCGCCAACTCTACCGAAGTGTACTCTCCCAACTACTTAGTACACTGCTCTGTAAATAGTAGGTGATAAATACTAATTGATTGATCTTGCTCCAATCTCAGGGCTGCATTAACTTTTGAGTTAAAAAAGTTGCTGCCCTTTTCACTTCCTCAGGGTGTGTCCCCTCCCCTGGACTCCCAGGAGAGTCACTACATAATAATAATAATAATAATGTTGGCATTTGTTAAGCGCTTACTATGTGCAAAGCACTGTTCTAAGCGCTTGGGGGGATACAAAGTGATCAGGTTGTCCCACGTGGGGCTCACAGTCTTAATCCCCATTTTACAGATGAGGTAACTGAGGCTCAGAGAAGTTAAGTGACTTGCCCAAGGTCACACAGCAGACATGTGGCGGAGCCGGGATTCAAACCCATGACCTCTGACTCCAAAGCCCGAGCTCTTTCCACTGAGCCACACTGCTTCTCATGGGGGTCTTCCCCAACCACCCCCTACACACCACCCTCTTCTGCATCTATTTCCTCCAGGGTTTGAGGGACCAAATACAGCCCCAGGAGCATCAAAGAGGCAGTTTTCCCAGTCAAGGAGACGTTCAACAACAGACATCTTCTCAAATTAAAAACCTGCCTACTTATTAGGGTCAGTTTATATTTTCCACCAAAAGCAAGTCTCAGCACATTCTTATTCAACGGAAAGTAATGCTTTTCAAAAAGGGCATGTTGCTTTTTTCTTTCTTCATCGGAAAAACATCTGGGTGCCGGCTGAAGCTTTTGGTTCGTAACTTTTCCTTCTCGGTTCATTTCAGGATTTTCTTTATGGCTTTTGTATGGTCAGCAAGCATTTCACTGAAATTGGCTAAATAGATCAACTGTATTTCACGCCTCGGTTTCCAACAACCGTTTAAAATGCCCTAGATTCTGAACTGGAACACACAACTCATGTCTCACTAAAAAAATAATTTTTCATTCCAAACAGATCAATTAAACTTCCAGACCAACAAAACAGTTTGCAACTATCCTTTCCACGACGGATTTAAGAACCAACAATGGCTCCCCTTCTTTCACTGAGAGATTTTGCCTTCACAAAGGCAAGAATATGTCAATCCTCCTGGGGCTGCTTTTAGCTCTTCCGTGGCAGCTAGAATTCCCTAAAAATATTTTGATTGCAGACAGAAATCCACATGCTGGGGCAGAGACCTATAAAGAGGACCCCAGAGATTGCATGAAACACAGGCTCTAATCCTATTAAACCCAATCTGTCCTGTGCAAGGGGGAGGAAGGACCGTCTGAATTGTATCTAGGGATGCCACCCTAAAATGGTTGATTTGAGAAGAATGTTAAGTCACATCCTTTATTCATCTGCACAACTGGGGAAGACTTGGGAGAGAAAGTAATAGGCTATTTGAAGGAATTAGCTGGGGGCAGAGCGCTCACCCAGTGATTCTGCTGTCATCTTGGCTTTCTGGGCAGCATCTCTTCCTTAAGGATTCACACTGAAAAGGTGTGGAGAGGGTAGCCAAACTGATGGATGGCCCCCGGCCTCGGGGAGGTGGGGAGATGGGAGAGGAGTCTATGCCTGAAGATGGCAGATGCCTACTGTGAATATTTGCTTTTAAACAGAGGATAAGGGAGGGTGTGGAGGAAGATCCCTTTTCCCTCTCAAGTTCCTAAGGGTCGCACTGCTGTGCTCCTAGAACCTAGTCAGGCCCAATTTATAGTAGTTTTTCTTTTTCCAAATCACTTCCACAGCAGTGGCCTCGTTTGCCCACACAAAATCCCTGAATCCACCCCTACCTCCAACTAAGCCCTTCTGGACTATGCCTATACACTTGGGACGATATGGGGTGTTACCATTTTGGGACTGTTCTATAATAATGATGGCATTTTTAAATACTTACTATGTGCAAAGCACTGTTCTAAGCACTAGGGAGGTTACAAGGGGATCAGGTTGTCCCACGGGGGGCTCGCAGTCTTAATCCCCATTTTACAGATGAGGTAGCAGGCACAGAGAAGTGAAGTGACTTGCCCAAAGTCACACAGCTGACAATTGGCAGAACTGGGATTTGAACCCCTGACCTCTGACTCCACAGCTCAGGCTCTTTCCACTGAGCCACACTGCTTCTCTATCCCTTCTCCAAGGTCATGGCAGAGCACGTTTACACCAGCTCATCTCCCAGTCGATAGTGAGCTTGTTGTGGGCAGGAAATATATCAGTTTATTGTCGCAATGCACTCTCCCAAGTGCTTAGTCCAATGCTCTGCACATAGCAAGCACTCAATAAATACGATTGATTGAATCAATGAATGCTGGCAAAGAGACCGAATTCATGAGGCTTACTTGCAGCCATCTCATTACTTCACTCAGTTATCTTGGGAAAATTCCTCAAGTTTTCAGGTCTTCAGCTCAGTTTCCTCTTCTGCTAAAACAAGGCTGAAACACAAATTCCCCTACCTGGACCATTGTGAGGGATAGGTGATAAACAGGATTTTCAAGTACTTCATTAAATAGGAAGTGCTATATAAATGCTTGCTTAAAAATGATAATACTCCTTTCAAGCACACTTTAATTTATGATCCACTGAGAATGAACCTTCATTATTTCTAAATCAATACAGGGTCTTTCTTTTTTCCCTTCAGCTATAGCATAGCCTAAAGGTGATGGCCCAGCTATTTACTAGTGAGAGCTAATAAAACCCCAGCCTTAAATCTTGGGAAAAACACCAATCTTCTGATTAGATCTCTATCTTAGATTTTCACCCATTTAAAAGAATTTGACCAAGAAATCAAACACTTTTAATTTTTCATTCTTCCTTACTCACCAGATATAATTTTCCCCCCTCTTTCTCTAATATACTGCAGTTATGTTAGACCTTCTACTGCCAGACTATTCTTTATCCTCCCAAACTACCGCTTAATGTTTCACAGGTAACCAAGCAGATGGTCATTCGTCTTCTGCATCTGGGGCTTTAGCAGCTTCAAAGTCAAACAAGTGTTCTCTTTTCCAAGGAAGGATATAGTACCCCGGAAGACTATAAAAGCAGCACTGCTGAGACTGCATCACTCAGGAATTTTTTTCAAAGTCAAAAATCAGTTTTGCTTGAGTCTATGGTAAGTGAACTACCGGTTTTTAGAATATTTGTAAACACAGAAAATACTAGTTATCTGAGCTGTGGAGGGCCCTCTGTGAGCTGCCATTCTAAGAGTGGCCCTCCCTCAGAGGGTGTGAGGCTTGAAAGACACATCAGAGGGACCTTCAGTATATGAGCCAAGATGTTTATTGTTTGTTTTAATCCATTCTTGACCCTTAAGTAAACCAGAGGGGCCTAGCAGAAAGACTAGGGGCCTGGGAATCAGGAGACCTAGGTTCTAATCCCAGCTCTGCCATTTGCCTTCTGTGAGGTCTTGGGCAAGTTACTTTCCTTCTCTGTGGCTCAGTTTCCCCATCTGTAAAATGGGGATTCAATACCTACTAAGACTCCGAGACCCACGCTGGGCAGGGACTGGGTCTGACCTGAACATCTTGCATCTGCCAGGCTTGGCATTTAAATTCCAGAATAATTATTATTAGGTAAGGCAAGATCTTTAAGAGATGCATTTATTCTCTCAGGCTAAGATGAAACTAACTGAGCAGAAGCCAGGAGGTTTCTGGGTCCAGAAGGAAGAAAAGAAGAGTGTGGCCAATTGGACAGAGGAGGGTCTAGGAGTCAGAAGGACCAGTGTTCTCATCTCAGCTCTGCCACTTGTCTGCTGTGTGACCTTGGTCAGTCACTTAACTTCTCTGTGCCTTAGTTACTTCACCTGTAAAATGGGGATTAAGATTGTGAGACCCATGTGGGACGTCAACTCTGTCCAGCCTGATTAACTTTTTCTATGCCAGGACTTAGTACAGTGCCTGGAACACAGTAAGTGCTTAACATCATTTAAAAAATATATAAAGAACAAAATACAGAGCAAAGCTCCCCTTATCCTATTCCTAGACTCTCTGCTGGCATTGAATTAAGGCAATAGTGGGACCGACTTTCTCTTTTGCTTTAGGTAAAGGGTTGTGGCCATCCCACCATTAGTCACCAGCTGGCAAGAGGGTAAACCCCCACTAACCATGCCCCCTTTCCTGCCTCTTCCTCCACCCTCTCACAGCCTCCCATCCCTATTCATTCAATTCTGCCCCCTGCTCCTTCCCCACCACAGATTTTTAAATTACTTCCCCCATCTTCCTGCACCCTCACCCAAGCCCACAGATGCATTCTTCAGGATCCTCCTCACTGCCCTGCTTTCTACCCTTCTGTCCAGGGATGATTTTAAAATGCAAAGTATATGTTTCCCATCCCATGGGGATGGGAAGGTAGCAGCAGATGCCTTCCAGGTTTCCATGTGAGCCCTCACTCCACCAGAAGTTGCAGCTGGGGAAGGAGAAAGCTTGCATGGGAGGGGCACAATCAATGTTATTGATAGGAGGTTTCTGCTTGATGTGGAGTTGGATGAGCAGCCATTGCAGGTTCTTGAAGAGTGGGAAGAAAAATGATTGCTTTTAGAAAATGATCCACTGCGGCAGAGTGCCATATGGACTGGAGGGGGGAGAGACAGGAGGCAAGGAGGTCAGTGAGGAGGAAGATGCAGTAGTTAAGACAGGGTAGGATAAGTGCTAGGATGAGTGTGGTAGCAGTTTGGATGGAGAGGAAAGGACACATTTTAGAGATGTTGTGAAGACAGAAGAGACAGGATTTGGTAACATTGAATATGTGGGTGGAATGAGACAGATGAGTCGAGGACAACACCAAGATTACAGACTTGTGAGACAGGGAGGATAATGGTATTGACTAAAGTGATGAGACAAGCTAATTAGGCCAAATTCAGGCCCTGTCCCACACAGTGCTCACAGTTTATGGAGTATTGTGGCGAATTTGTAAAACCAGATACTCAAAGTATTATTTCTGGGTGAAGCTGGATTGTAGGGTGTGGGTATTTCCAAAACAGTATCACTTAAGGACCGAGTTATGGGCTGGAAAGACAGCCAGACACAAAACACAGCCACTTCCTTCCCCACCTGCAGCTATCAAGGGCTCATCTGCAGGCCAGTAGGCAATTGCATGGATTTCCTCTGGGCTAATCCAATGCTGTCACTCGCTTGCGGTCACTCAAGCACACTGAGAAGAAGTTCCAGTGACAGCTTTATCCTAGTCTGAACAGAAAAATCAGGCTTTTACAGGATGAGGAGTGGGTGTCCTCAGGGAAAGTTGGAAAGCCACCAACTCCAGGGAAAAAAAAAAACACGGAGGAAGAAACATTTCAGAGGTATAAAACGATGAATGTCATTTCCCATTAATGCAGCACTTTGCAAAGCAATTTGTAGCAGGTTAGGAGGTACTACTCTCAATGCAAGGGAGGTCAATGATTTTATCCCGTGTTTCAAGAGGAAGATCATTTGACAGGGAGACAAGAGATGGAGGTTCTAGTCCTGCAGCTCTGAAATGGATTGTGACACTTGAGCAAGACATTTGGCTTCTATTATAACCAAAATGACGCATGCCCTCCTTCCCACTAATTCCCCAAACATGGGCTACGGAGAACTCTTGAAGCCCTGTAAATGAAAGGTGCTATACACATTGCAGGAATTCTCACTGCACTCTGATGGTATTTGATTCTGAGAGAGAACTTGACACTCAAGATGAGGATCCCAGCCACTTGGCCAGACCAAGGCGAGCACCTCAGACATCTTAGTTCCTAGAGAGCTGAGACATGGTATGGCAGATAGAGCCTGGGCCTGGAGTCAGGAGGTTCTAATCTTAGCTCTGCCACTTTTCTGCTGTGTGACCTTGGGCAAGTCACTTCATTTCTCTGTGACAATTACCTCACCTCCCTTCTCTCCTTCTACAGACCAGCCCGCACCCTCCGCTCCTCCGCCGCTAATCTCCTCACTGCACCTCGTTCTCACCTGTCCCGTCATCGACCCCCGGCCCACGTCATGCCCCGGGCCTGGAATGCCCTCTCTCTGCCCATCCGCCAAGCTAGCTCTCTTCCTCCCTTCAAGGTCCTGCTGAGAGCTCACCTCCTCCAGGAGGCCTTCCCAGACTGAGCCCCTTCCTTCCTCTCCCCCTCGCCCCCCTCTCCATCCCCCCATCTTACCTCCTTCCCTTCCCCACAGCACCTGTATATATGTATATATGTTTGTACATATTTATTACTCTATTTATTTATTTATTTTATTTGTACATATCTATTCTATTTATTTTATTTTGTTAGTATGTTTGGTTTTGTTCTCTGTCTCCCCCTTTTAGACTGTGAGCCCACTGTTGGGTAGGGACTGTCTCTATATGTTGCCAATTTGTACTTCCCAAGCACTTAGTACAGTGCTCTGCACATAGTAAGTGCTCAATAAATACGATTGATGATGATGATCTGTAAAACGGGACAGGGACTGTGTCCGACCTGATTTGCCTGTATCTACCGCAGCACTTAGTAGCCTGCCTGGCACATAGTAAGTGCTTAAATATCACAATTATTATCATTACTATCATTAATCTTCCAGTGCTCAGTTTTTCAATGGACTATAAACACTTCCCAATGCTAATCCAAGCACCTGAGCCAGATGTTGAGTTCACTGATGTCTCATTAGCCACCATGCCTTCTGAATAGACGGCACTTCTACTCTAAAGCTACTGGAAAATAATGGGAAAAATCATGATCTCAGGCCGAGAGGTGAGATTGCTTCTCAGCTCTGCCGCAAATTGATATGCTAAAGACAAACAAGTCATAAGCTTTCCTGTCCTTGAAAAGACAACTGATCATGATGTCATTAAGAAAAATGGCTAATCAATCTCAAATCAGTAATTTTTCAGTTTTGTTCCTAATGAGTGGTGTTTATCATCTGCCTAAGAGTTTCAGATGCTACATGTCAAAATGAGTAGCTAAGTAGAACATAAAAGCGAACTTGTAATATGTAACAGCTGCCAGAGATGATGTAGTGAGAAAAGCTGCCTAGCTGACATGCACATCCACCACAAGGCAAATCAGTTAATACATCGTTCAATTTTTCTGAGCACTGCAGGGATCCCACGAAAAACATTTTAAAACGTCAAATTAATTTATTTGCAACAATTGCAAAGTTTCTAGATTCTTTTCGTACACTGAAAACAACAGTGCTATGGAAGTCCGAAATGAGATTTCTGAGAAAGCCCAAATCTCATTCTTCTCATTCCCTCTTGTTATCAAAAAGGGTGAATTGCTAACAAGTTTGTAGATACTTTATCTATGTTTCCCTTTCAAAGAACCAGAAGAAGCATGGTTGAAATATGGGCACTATGTGAGTATTATTTGTGAAACACATATTCCAAATCTTGTATGCTTAGCCTATCACCTCACAGGATCTTATATGGTAACCCCTCATAAAGTGAAATATGGAAGCCTAGGCATATAGACAATCCTTTCTAACACAGTGATAAAATAACATAGTTCATTCTATACAAGCTCTTGTGGATTGGGAGGGAGGAGGAGAGAAGACATTCTACCAAACGCTTGTTGCATAAACATTATGACCCAGCTGATTCCTACCTCCTTCCCCTCCCCACAGCACCTGTATATACGTTCGTACAGATTTATTACTCTATTTTACTTGTACATATTTACTATTCTATTTATTTTATTAATGATGTGTACCTAACTTTATTTGTATTTATTCTGGTGACTTGACACCTGTCCACATGTTTTGTTGTCTGTCTCCCCCTTCTAGACTGTGAGCCCGTTGTTGGGTAGGGACCATCTCTATATGTTGCCAACTTGTGCTTCCCAAGCGCTTACTACCGTGCTCTGCACACAGTAAGCGTTCAATAAATATGATTGAATGAATATGAATATAATGATTGTGACATTCAGCACAGTACAATGATTTTGGTGCTTAGTACAGTGCTCTGCACATAGGAAATGCTCAATAAATATCACTGATGATGATGCTTCGTTAAGCACTAAGTGCTCAATAAATACCACTGATGATGATGATCCATTAAGCACTAATTATTGGTTAAACACTCAGATAGAAACAAGGTTATCGGATCAGACACAATCCTTGTTTCCTATGGGGGTCAAAATCTATATCACGCTCACTTAAACACATGGAGAAACTGAGGCCCTCAGAGGTAATGTGCCCAAGATATCAGAGCAGATCAGTAGCAGAGTTAGGCCTAGAACCCAAGCCCCATGAATCCCAGTCTCATGCTCTTTGCACTAGGGTAAAGACTAAAAGAGGTATAAACTAGCAATGATCTTTGGCTAACTGATAACTTCTAAGGGTCTGTTTCTTAGTAAATCTGTCATTCAAAGGCTAGAGCATATCCGTTGAGGAGACCTACCACAAAATGGGGGCTAGGTCTGGAATGCTTAAATCCAGGCTCCAGTTACATTTTTTTCACGGTACTTGTTAAGCACGCTTACTACGTGCCAGCACATTTCATAAAATCATTGCCAATTTTTCCACTACACGTTTTATTCTGCTAAACAGCTGTCTCCCCATTACTGGATTTGAAGGGGCTCAGTTTTTGTATTACATAAAAAAAACAACCTAGGAACTAACGGTAATGAACATTCATATCTAGCCTTAATAATTTTGGAAGCTTAGGTTGTGATGAGTTTAATAATTGTTTCTTAAATGAACCTTAATGTTAAATTAACAAAGAATGTAATCTGTAAAGAAGATCTATCCTGGAATAGTGACATGGCAATGGCTACATCAGATAGGCAACAATGGGGACAAGCAGACTGCTCCTGTCTATTTGTGCTACCCTGTGTCACCAGCTGTAGAAGCAACTAATTTATTCTGATTAAGTTTATAAACATATTTCTATATCTGTCTTCCATGTTCAACTGCAAAGCCCTTATGGGCAGGGAATGTGGCTCATGTATCTGTCACCCTCATGGCATTTCACCCAGAGAATGCTCAATAATTACTAATATTACTACTAGTTTGACAATGGTCTGGTCACTTTCTAACATTTTTCTTCTCTCTCAGAGTGGTCCACTGCCTACAGCGGTCCAGACAAACCCATGAAAATGCTAAGAACCTCAAAATTATTTCATGGATGGAGAAGCAGCATGGCCTAGTATTTGTCTGGGAGTCAGAAGGACCTTGGTTCTAATCTTGGCTCCACCACCTGTCTGCTCTGAGACTCTTGGAGAGTCACTTCACTTCTCTATGACTCAATATCTCATCTGTAAAATGGGGATTATGACTGGGAGGCCCATGAGGGAAAGGGACTGTATCCAACTTGATTAGCTTGTATCTACTCCAGGGCTTAGTACAGTGCCTGGCACATAATAAATGCTTAATAAATGCCATAAAAAATTGATGTATCTGCTCCTAACAGCATGAATTACTCACCTTGCAACTTTCAAGAGCTCTGCCTCAAAGCACTTAGACACATATGCTTATACCCTGCCATTTCCCCAAATTGTAATTTATTTCAGTGTGTTTCCCCTTTCATTCAATCATATTTATTGAGCACTTACAGTGCAGTGCAGAGCACTGTATTAAGCACTTGGGTGAGTCTAGAGAAGCAGCATGGCTCAGTGGAAAGAGCACGGGCTTTGAAGTCAGAGGTCATGGGTTCAAATCCCAGCTCTGCCAATTGTCAGCTGTGTGACTTTGGGCAAGTCACTTAACTTCTCTGTGCCTCAGTTCCCTCATCTGTAAAATGGGGATTAAAACTGTGAGCCCCCATGGGACAACCTGATCACCTTATAACCCTCCCAGCGCTTAGAACAGGGCTTTGCAGATAGTAAGAGCTTAATAAATGCCATCATTATTATTATTATTACTATTACAATGAAACAATAAACAGACACATTCCCTGCCCATGATGAGTTTAAAGTCTAGAGGTGGGGAGACAGACATGAATACAAATAAATAAAATTACAGAATTTACATATGTGCTGTGGGGCTGGGAGTGGGGAAAGAGTAACGGTAACAAGTCAGGGTGATGCAGAAGGGAGTGGGAGAGGAGGAAAAGTGGGGCTTAGTTTGGGAAGGGCTGTTGGCGGAGATGTGCCTTCAGTAAGGCTTTGAAGGATGGGGACAGTAACTGTCTGTCGATTGTAAGCTTCTCATGGGCAGGGATCATGACTACCAACACTATTGTATTGCATTCTCCCAAGTGGCTTTGTTATTTTTTTTCATATTTTTTCAAGCACTTCTTATGTGCTAAGCACTGTTTTAAGTGCTGAATGGGTAGGTACAAGCTAATCACATTGGGCACAGTCCATGTCCTACATGGGGCTCACAGACTTCATAGATATCACTGATTGATTGAGAAGAAATAAAAAAAAGAGAGACATGGGGTGAATTTCTTTTTCTGAACATAACCATCTCAGATATTTTGAAAAGGTTTATCATTTCAATGATCAAATTTCAAGATTTATGAAGAAAAAACAAAACATAAAGGAGTAATTAAAACATTTAAAGAAAAAGCAGCCTACCCAATTCGAACAAGGGATGGTTTTAACTATCAGTGAAGTTAATAACCTTTATCAAGTTAAACTCCATTCAATTAATTTGATTTGCAAATTCGTACATTATGAACATTTGAAAAATATATGCTAATATTACTGCCATGTGCCCACATACGCACCAACAGTCGATAATGCTTCAAAATAAATGTAGCAGCCTGTATTTCAATGATTAAAAATTCAAATCAATGTATGTGACATTTCTTCCAGTATGAGATCCCATATGACTTTGGGGACATTCAGTCACACGTTCAAGTAAGCAAAGTTTGAAGTTGTGATCAAAGACTACCCTTAGTTCTTAGAGCAAGCTAAAAATCAAAACCTCAAATCCAGAGTGATCACAGCAAGAAATTTGTAATTTTCAGAGCAGATTAAACTAATTCATTCAAGCTAGTGTTACTTGATCATGAAGTACGAACAGGAAAATATTTATGTAGCAGTTTGCCCAATTCTGGAGTTAAAAACCTTAAGAGATAAAAAAGTAAATTCTCCAGAACATGTCAGCCAAAGGCAAGTCCAGAATTCTGGATATTTCAGATCACTGAATTAACTCCATTGAACTCTTGGCAAACATCTTGCAGTCATTAGAGATCACTGACCTGCCCTCCAAGGGTTGGATTACTAATCTCCAAGGGCCCCTGAGGCCTACACATCCACAATTTACCTGACCCGATTTGGGGTACCGGTGGCAAAGTTAGGGGTCAGGTCAGACCATTATTACAGGGATGTGGATAAGGTTTGCTGAGACTGGGTTGAATGAAGGGATAATCATGGCTGGGAAGGCTGGGGAAATACTGTGCCTTACCCAGAGGCGTCCCTTCACTACGCTAGACAAAACAGGGCAAACATCAAACATGTCAACATAAGGGACAGTCATTTTGTGTGCTCAATGGGGCCTGGACTGTTGGTCCCACATTGGCCTCTTCAGCCACACTTACCCTTAGGCGAATTTCACCACCAAAGGTATCTTTGAATACGAAGGACAACTAGAGATATTACTGTGTGGACACAAACACAAAAGCAGGCAAAGATGTAATCCCAACCACAATGGCCTCTCAAATCCAAATGGCATTTACCATCTCTCACCTTTCCTTTACTTGGGTCTCACATTGTCTCCCTCCACTCCTCACTGCAGCTGCTAGCTGCAATTTTCTAACCTTCTCCTGATCCAATCTTTGCTTGTCTGACTGATGCTCCTCTCACTTTTTCTCCTCTGATCCTTGAAGACTCCAACCTCTATGCCAGTGATCACATTTGACTCTCTGGTTTCCACACAGGACTCCATTCTGCCTCTTTCTTCCCTTTTTTAATGGGCCAGCTGAAGAGCAGAGCTAAACCTGTTGCTTTGCGTAAACAACGAGTAATTTGGCTGACCTAGTGAATTGCAGACTAGAGCTGGGAGTCCTGTGTTTATGGCTCATGGTGGCGGTGGGAAACATTTGTGCTGGTCATAGGCACCTTATTTCCCAACCACACCTCCCTATCAGCCATTCATGTCCTGTGAGAAACTATATTGAGATAGCAAGTCTCAAAGCACTGAGAATTTATCACCTTTTCTTTTTTGGGGGAGGGAGGGATTACATGAGAATGATGACAATGGGAAAAAACTCTGAAAACTACCAGTCTAAAAAAATTAATGTGGAATATGAGTAATAGTCTAATGATGGCAATTTGAAATTCTGTTCCTGTGGCTTGTATTTTAAACTTCTTGTGGGCAGGGAATGTGTCTAGCTAACTCTGTTTTATTGGTGTACTCTCCCCAGAACTTAGTACAGTGCTTTGCACACCATCAACACTCAGTACTACTGATTGATGCAAACCTGTTAGCCATACTTCATAAATACCATGTTTCTGTAATAAAGAAAATTTCCATGAACGAATCTCAAAATCCAAAATACGGAAAACAGTATGTGTGTGTATATGTATATATATATATATATATATATGTATATATACATATATATATATATATATATATATATACATATACACACACATATACACACACACACTCACATTGAATTTGTAACCAAAAATCACATTTGTTCAAAGTTGAACATAAGCAGCGTGGCTCAGTGGAAAGAACAGAGGCTTTGGAGTCAGAGGTCATGGGTTCAAATCCCAGCTCTACCAATTGTCAGCTGTGTGACTTTGGGCAAGTCACTTCACTTCTCTGTGCCTCAGTTCCCTCATCTGTAAAATGGGGATTAAGACTGTGAGCCCCCCGTGGGACAACCTGATCACTTTGTAACCTCCCTAGCGCTTAGAACAGTGCTTTGCACATAGTAAGCACTTAATAAATGCCATTATTATTATTATTATTATTATATAAAATAATCAAGGCTGAATTTCCCAGTTCAGTATCTAAGAACAAGAGAATTCCCTCTTCCTTACAGCCCTTTTAAAATAATAGCCACAAAAATGACTAGGCAGGTCACCCACTTGGATCAATATTATCAACAATTACAAAGGCACTATTATTGTGAAATTACTGAATAAAGAATTGCAAGAGATTAGAATACCTACAAAGAAATGGTAAGCCAATTTCAGTAATAACATATGGCACATAATTACATTACAGAAGAGAGGAGAGAAAGAAGGTCTGAAAACAGAAACATGGAACCTTCTTTATACCAAACTGTGTAAAACAAATGCTTTGCCCATTTCGGCCTACTCATTAAATGAATTCTTGAAACAGAATCCCAAATATAAAAGTTCAAACTAAAATGTTCTCCCAATAAAAAGAATTTGACACAATTACAAGAAAACTCAAAAGCAATTTGAAAAAAAAAAAATCTCACCAGGTACTAAATTGCACTTAAGCAAAACAGACCTCCTTGGTGAATTACGTTAGTTATATGGTCATAAAGAATGATATGAGCATATAGATATATGAAGAATGCATATGAGCAGGTGAAATGTTGGAAGTAACTGCGGAAACTAGATTCTGCCTTCACTGTGGAAAATGTCATATTTCCAGATAATTCTCTTAATGATGGAGTCTCCCTAGACTCCAGGACCAAGAATCAGAGTTGAAGAACTGTCTCTAGTGCTAATGGCTGTGCTACATTACTCTCATGCACTCAACCAGCCAACTCATTCATTCAACTTGGGAGTCAGAGGTCATGGGTTCTAATCCCAGCTCTTCTACTTGTAGGTGTGCGACTTTGGGCAAGTCACAACTTCTCTGGGCCTCAATTCCCTCATCTGTAAAATGGGAATTAAGACTGTGAGCCCCACGTGGGACAACCTAATTACCTTGTGACCCCCTTCCCCCAACGCTTAAAACAGTGCGTGGCACATAATAAGCGCTTAACAAATATCATCATTATTATTATTAAAATCATTAGATGCTGCAGTTTTGTCTGGAGCGTTTCCCGCACTGAAAAACTAATTTTTGGATCAGGAAACTATTATTTCCAATTCACCATTTTCAGTTTTCTATAAACAGAAGAGTGCTTGAAATAATAAAATAAACCAGGGAAGCACTAGCTTGACATGCTCCATTCTCCGCTCATGAAAAGAAATTCATCCCAAGGTATGGAAATGCACTAAGTGCAAGATAAGTTACCAAGGAAATCTTTTTCCAGCAGTGTTCAAGCCCCCCAAACCATGCTGATCTGCGAGTTTGAGAAGCCATTTCCCAGCCTGTTCTCTTCCATCTGCACAACAGCAGGCAGGCAGCCAGCATCCAGGATGATCAACAACCCCCAAGGAATATGGCTTACCAGCCAATGAGTAATCTATTTTGCTGTTTTGTCGATTGATTTTCAAAGTGAAAATTGCCAATGTAGCAACCCACCTGCCAATACTTTCATCTCTGCCAAATCATTTTAACCACCAAGGCACCGGAACAGCCCAAATACACCTTGGTGGAGGAAAATGAATGTAACTCTCTGGGCAGACTTCTCTTTAACACTGAGGTGAATTGCTAATTGCAAAAGGCTTCCACTGCTAAAAATGAAACCTTTCAGGTATGATCAGTTGCACTAATCCCTTTGCAGTTATTAACTGAAGGAAATACTCCTCACAAGAACGTTTTTCATATCAAGCCAGCTACAACAGATAAAATGGAATTCTTTAAAGAAAGCAACAGAAGCCAGCTGTAAGCATTAACAAGTTACGGTGCACACAAAGATTCATAATGTACAGAATGTGCAACTCAAAAGGGCATTAATTAAACTGTGAACATCATAGCTGGCAAGCCAAAAGATTAGCATCATTCTTTTAAAGGTCCACATCTCCAATCGGTCTTTTAGAAAGCGGAGCTTGTTTCATGCTCTTTTTACAATGCAATTCTTACTGCTTTGGAGCTAACGGTGGCAGATCCCAAAGCCTCTGACGTGTCAAGTCTGTAAGTTGCTTTAAGATTGGCTGTGGGTGATTTTGCAAAAGGAAATTTGCCCCTTTGGAAGAACAACACAATCCACATTAACAGGGCAGCAGCCGTTTAGGAGAATTTTGAACTTGGGAAGTCAGGTTAAAAGAAATGAACAAGTGCAATGGTCATGGTTAAAAAGAAAGATTTGGTTCACAGGTTTGGAAGAGGTGGAAGCACAAATCAACATGATGTAGAAGATGAGATTTAGGGATAGTATCTGCCACCACTCAGTCCATATTACTTTCTTCTAAGTGCAATTCCTTCAGCATTGTATATACTCTTTATCTTAGAGCTGTAACAGTTTGTAGGAATATGCCTTTGACATTTGCATTGTTTGTCTACTTGCAAATTTGAGGGTGGGTCGTGTGATTGTTTAATCTGCCAAAAATGGGATTATAAACTCTGCCAGTGCAAGGAGCCATACTGACCTCTGTACCCTTCAAAAGCAGCTCAACATTAGGCTCAGTGGGCATTCTGTAAACGCTGGTGATAATTCTTATTACTGATAAAACTGCATTAACAGGGCTATTAACAAAGAGGACATCACAGCATCTTTATTTCCAGAGGTGGTACTGAAGTGCTAAGAAACATTATTTGGCAATTTGGAAAGAACTATCTTAAAGAAAACATGTGCTTTCAGATGCTTAGACGTGTGGCTCAATGGAAAGAGCATGGGCTTGGGAGTCGGAGGTCATGGGTTCAAATCCCAACTCCACCAATTGTCAGCTATGTGACCTTGGGCAAGTCACTTAACTTCTCTGTGCCTCAGTTACCTCATCTGTAAAATGGGGATTAAGACTGAGCCCCATGTGGGACAACCTGATTACCTTGTAACCTCCCCAGCTCTTAGAACAGTGCTTTGCACATAGTGCTTAACAAATGCCATCATTATTATCATTGTTATTATTACAAGGTGGACTACAGTTAGACAATCAGTAAGGACAGATAACATGCATATATGCAGATGACATAGTGAGTAGTGAGGTCACTAACAGTGTTGAAAGACCGGATGAGAATCAATTCTCCCTAAGTAGTAGTAAAAAAGAAAATTAGATGCTCATAAAGAAAAAGGTAATCAGATAAAAACAGAACGCTAAAACTGAGCATTCTAGCACAGTGTGAACCGTCTGGGAGAAAGATGTATCAGTACTGCAAAGAAGAAAATAATTTCTATTTGTAATAGATGGCTTCTAACCACCTGCTTCTTTGCAGCATGCTCCACAGGGAAGAGGGTAAGGAAGGGTGAAAATAAATACAAATAGAGGGGATGGGTTGAATGGAAGGTAACAAGTAGTTATTCTGACAAAATAATTTCAACTACTCCTGAATAGTAGTGATGCAAGGTGACAAAAACCAAGCTGCAAGTCAGTGGTTTGTAAACTCTTCGAGGTCACGGACATTAATTCTAACTGTGTGTTTCCAACTACTCAAAAAATGCTGTTGATGATGGGAAAAGTTGGAAGGTTAAGAGAAATCACAAGGTTGCATGGGGTGGGTGGGATACTTTGTATAAGCCTAATCATTGTTGAAAAACAGATACATTTTCAACAATAAGGTTTAATTTAATCCTTATGCTTTGTCATTGTTTTTTCCCCAGTGTGCAATTTTCTCTTCTTTGGGAAGCTGACAACCCAAGTCTTTTACAAAACTGTTTTAAAGACCAGTATTTAATCCAACAAATACCACAAACTATAGAGTAGCCATGGCATATGATCTGATTCCTTGGCCTGTGGTAAATTCTGATGATTAGTGCCTTGACTACTTAGAATTTGCCTCTAACCCGACACAATTTTGCTGATGATGAACTGCATGGACTGCTTTGTATTATTTCCCCTCATGTTATTCTTCAGAATCTCAAAATATTTAAGAAAATAAAACTTACTCCTAATATCAAGCGAGCTATGATGTGAAAGATTACAAATTGAAAATAGAAACAGACTATATTTACAATTAGCAGAAATCCCTTTATCACTACAGGACTGAAATGTTTCTCTTGCATTATAATTATACTCATTATTTATTTTTCCTTGACACATGAATGTACATAGTCCTAAAGAACGGATGGAAGAGTGCTGAATGAAGAACATTTTTGCCCAAAGGGCTTTACTATATAAAGCATCCAAGCAAAAAAAACAAACAAACAAAAAAAAAAAAAAACCCCTTCCCAGCCTAGAATGCCCACTGACATTATGAAAGGCAGAAACAAGAAAAAGGTCTACAAAACCCTATAAATGTAAGTGCTAGTCTAAATGAGAAGAGATGTAACTTTAGACTACCCAGGAACGGCACCTGTTGGTCTGTGAATTTAAAAATCTGAAAGTTTGCTGCCCTCTGGCTATGCATTGTGAGGGAAGCCATGCTATCTCCAGGACAGGGACCCAGGAAGTATTTCTATGTTCTCAAACGAACATATCGTGTCATGAGAAAAATATCCAGGGGTTTACCAGTGCAGGAAAAATAAATAATTATGAAACACAGTAACAGTAGCATTATGCTCTAAAGAGATCGTACCCAGCAGAATACCTCGAAGGTGGAGGCAAAGCATAGGGGCCTCTATTCATTCATTCAATCATATTTATTGAGTGCTTACTGTGTGCAGAGCACTGTACTAAGCGCTTGGGAAGTACAAGTTGGCAACACATAGAGACGGTCCCAACCCAACAGCGGGCTCACAGTCAAGAAGGGGGAGACAGACAACAAAACAAAACATAGTAACAAAATAAAATAAATAGAATAGTAAATATGTACAAGTAAAATAGAGTAATAAATCTGTACAAACATATATACAGGTGCTGTGGGGAGGGGAAGCAGGTAGGGCAGGGAGGATGGGGAGGGGGAGAGGAATGGGGGGGCTCAGTCTGGGAAGGCCTCCTGGAGGAGGTGAGCTCTCAGTAGGGCTTTGAAGGGAGGAAGAGAGCTAGCTTGGTGGATGTGCGGAGGGAGGGCATTCCAGGCCGGGGGTCGACGGCGGGACAGGCGAGAATGAGGCACAGTGAGGAGGTTAGTAGCAGAGGAGTGGAGGGTGCAGGCTGGGCTGTAGAAGGAAAGAAGGGAGGTGAGGTAGGAGGGGGCGAGGCGATGGACAGCCTTGAAGCCCAGGGTGACGAGTTTCTGCCTGATGCATAGGTTGACTGGTAGCCACTGGAGATTTTTGAGGAAGCGAGTAACATGCTGAAGGGAGTAACATGCCCAGAGTGTTTCTGCACAAAGATGATCTGGGCAGCAGTGTGAAGTATAGATTGAAGTGGGGAGATACAGGAGGGTGGGAGATCAGAGAGGAGGCTGATGCAGTAATCCAGTCAGGATAGAATGAGAGATTGAACCAGCAGGGTAGCGGTTTGGATGGAGAGTAAAGGGTAGATCTTGGCGATGTTGCGGAGGTGAGAGCTGCAGTTTATGGTGACGGATTGGATGTGAAGAGTGAACGAGAGAGCAGAGTCCAGGATGACACCAAGGTTGTGGAC
The DNA here is from genome assembly GCF_015852505.1 of Tachyglossus aculeatus. Classification (NCBI taxonomy): domain Eukaryota; kingdom Metazoa; phylum Chordata; class Mammalia; order Monotremata; family Tachyglossidae; genus Tachyglossus; species Tachyglossus aculeatus. The sequence goes on along the minus strand of NC_052074.1, from coordinate 19,845,413 downwards.
TTGTGAGACAGGAAGGATGGTAGTGCCGTCAACAGTGATGGGAAAGTCAGAGAGAGGGCAGGGTTTGGGAGGGAAGCTAAGGAGTTCAGTGTTGGACATACTGAGTTTTAGATGGCGGGTAGACATCCAGATGGAGATGCCTTGAAGGTAGGAGGAGACACGAGCCTGAAGGGAGGGAGAGAGAGCAGGGGCAGAGATGTAGATTTGGGTGTCATCAATGTAGAGATGATAGTTGAAGCCATGGGAGCGAATGAGTTCACCAAGGGAGTGAGTGTAGATAAAGAACAGAGGGGGACCAAGAACTGACCCTTGAGGAACCCCTACAGTAAGAGGATGTGAGGGGGAGGAGGAGCCCGCAAAAGAGACTGAGAATGAGCAGCCAGAGAGATAAGAGGCGCATCAGGAAAGGACAGAGTCTGTGAAGCCAAGGTTGGATAGCGTGTTGAGGAGAAGGGGGTGGTCGACAGTATCAAAGGCAGCTGAGAGGTCGAGGAGGATTAGGATAGAGTAGAGTAGGATAGAGTTGTCATTGGTTTTGGCAAGCAGGAGGTCATTGGTAAACTTTGAGAGGGAGTTTTGGTGGAATGCAGGGGACAGAAGCCAGATTGGAGCGGGTGGAGGAGAAAGTTGGCATTGATGAATTCGAGGCAGCGGGTGTAGACGATTTGTTCAAGAAGTTTGGAAAGGACTGGTAGGAGGGAGATAGGGCGATAACTAGAAGGGGAGATGGGGTCAAGAGAGGGTTTTTTTAGGATGGGGGAGACGTGGGAATGTTTGAAGGCAGAGGGGAAGGAACCAGTGGAGAGTGAGCGGTTGAAGATGGAAGTTAAGGAGGGGAGGAGGGATGGGGCGAGAGATTTCATAAGATGAGAGGGAATGGGGTCAGAAGCACAGGTGGCCAGAGTAGCACTTGAGAGGAGGGAGGAGAGCTCCTCTGAGGATACTGCTGGGAAGGATGGGAGAGTAGCCGAGAGGGTTGAGAGCCAGGGGGTTGGAGAAGGGGGAGGAGTGACTTTGGGGAGTTCAGACCTGATGGAGTAAGCTTGTTGTGGGCAGGGAATATGTCTGCTTATTTTTATATTGCACTCTCCCAAACACTTAGTACAGTGCTCTGCACACAGTAAGTGCTCAATAACAATGAATGAATAATCCACTCTAGCTGCAACACAGCATTCTCACCAAATAAGTTCACTGGTGATCAGCATTTTATATGTCTATACCTATATGTGTGTGTATATATATACATATACACATACATATATATGTATATACACACACACATCACATATATATACACATACATATATATTATATTCATTCATTCAATCACATTTATTGGGCGCTTATTGTGTTTAGAGCACTGTAACAAGCATTTGGAAAGTACAATTTGGCAACAGAGACAATCCCTACCCAACAATGGGCTCATAGTGTAGATATAACTAAGGGTAGTTAGTAACTAAGGATAACTGGGAAGCAGTGTGGCTCAGTGGAAAGAGCACGGGCTTCGAAGTCAAAGGTCAGGGGTTCAAATCCAAGCTCTGCCAATTGTCAGCTGTGTGACTTTGGGCAAGTCACTTAACTTCTCTGTGCCTCAGTTTCCCTCATCTGTAAAATGCCCCATGTGGGACAACCTGATCACCTCGTATCCCCCAGTGCTTAGAACAGTGCTTTACACATCCTAAGTGCTTAACAATACCAGCATTATTATTGTTATTATTAAGGATGTGATATTTTCCACAGATACTTTATATGAAGGAACCAAGATAGCCTGACATTTCCATGAATGTGCGTGAGCATGTCCGAAGTATCTAGAAAGCAAAAACGTGATTCAATTAATGTTGGCTATGGGAAAATCCCCAAACTGCAAGTTCACAACTTGAAAAATCTATTGGGCTTTATAAAGTAGAAGCATCAACCATTTTACTGCCTTAGGGTATTCATTCATTACAGTTAAATTAGATGGTTATTTCCTCATGTAGTAGCTAGGCAACTGCTCTTGCAAACTTCTCCGTGGTCAAACTGTATTGTCCAAATGTTTAGTACAGTGCTCTGCACTCAATAAATACGAATGAATGAATGAAGGTGCTTATAGTATTCTTCTATAAAGGTCTCTTATGAGTGAAACAATTTTTTATTTTAACAAGAAGCCAGACTTGAAGGTGGTTTGTTGTAGTTTGTTCATGCAGTTTTAGAATTTTGCTCAAGCCATAACACTTTAACGTAAATACATACTTTTTTTTCCAAAAAGGAGGGTGTGAGATGCACTATTTTTGATGGAAACTGAGATTATCTATATTATGGGACACTGGACATGTCACATGCCAGTCACAGGCCAGAAAAAGGCTTTTAAAGAAACCATTATGAGTGCTGTCCTTGAATGTCACGTGACCCAGGGTGAAAATTTGTTTTTTATGTTATGACAAATTGTTTACTTTTCTGATACCCTTTTCTCTTATTCCCTTAACAATGGTGGGTCTTTGCAAAGAGAAAGAGAAGCTCAGTAAAAGGCATCTACAAAACAGTAAGTTAAGCTCTCCACATGTAGAACCAAGTGAAGTACTCTGATGTAGTGTGAGGTAGAACCTGCAAAAGTTTATGAACATTTGAAACATTACCAAATTAGATTGCCGTTTATGTCCAAGTTGAATATGGGTCTTATGGAGAAAAGTAATGTGAATTTTCAAGAAGCTTTCTGCAAATCCTACCTTAACTGCTGCCAGCTAAATGGTCTTTTTTTTTTTTTTTTTTTTTGAGAATTTAAGCCCCTAGGTTATCCACCTAAGGCACCAGAAATCTCGGGAATCTGGAAGTGGTTCAGAAATTCATGGTGCAGGAATTTGGATTTACAAGGATTGGTCCAGGAAACATTAAATTTACACTTGCAAAAATCATGTAATCACAGGATCAGGTCTTTCAGGTGGCCTGAAAAATCATCAGGACTTAGAGCAGCACATAAGAGAATGAGAAGAGAAGAGCATGGGCCCCTAGGTCAGGGGTCTGTCAGGAGTCATAAGGACCAGCATTCTAACCCCGGCTCTGCCATTTGTCTGATGCTGGATAGAGGGAAAATCACTTAACGTCTCTGTGCCTCAGTTACCAGATTTGTAAAATAGGGATTAAGATTGTGAGCCCCACCTGGGACATGGACTGTATCCAAACTGATTGGCCTGTATCTACTCCAGCATTTAGCATAGTGCCTGGAACATTAACAGATACCATAAATGAAGAGACACATAGGTAACAATGGCTATAAGATAACTCCTATCACTTGTCATCTTATCAATCGTATTTATTGAGCGCTTACTGTGTGCAGAGCACTGTACTAAGTGCTTGGGAAGTACAAATTGGCAACATATAGAGACAGTCCCCACCCAACAGTGGGCTCACAGTCTACATCTTATGTATGCTCCTACACATCCTCAGATATTTGTATGTATATCTGAAAACAGACATTCCCCATACATCACAATGAGCCAAATTACCATCTTTAAGAATGACACCTAACTCAATTATGTGCTAGCCCCCTAAATTCATGGCATAAATTTTTTTCCAGCCTGAGCGAGAGACACCAGTGCAGATCTCTTTTCTGCATCACATGAGAAACTTCACTTGAGCAACATTTTGAGTGCATTCCTTCCCTAAACAACTGGAATTACAGATCTACAGTAAATGGAAACCCTGGATTTATTAAATTGAAGGAACACAGTAATTCTTTCATTATGCGCATTTCCTAGATTATTTCAATGGGTTTACTCGGTTTTGTTAAATAATGCACTGCTTTATTCAGGCTTGAAATTTTACCTGTTCAGCAGAGAAGAGAAAATTGAAAATGCCATCTTAGCTCAGGCAAAAATGGCCTAAATAGCATTCTTCTTAGATAAGTTTTCGTTTTCTAAACCATCACCATCCATGTCTTTCGTGACCAAAAATTCCATTTCATTAAATGATCATCCTCATCAAGCAAGATCAGTTTGCTCCAAAAATATTTTCATTCCTATTTGCTACGAAATTGTGAGCATCAAGACAGAAATTTGGATCACGTGAAGTTTTTTTTTTTTTTCAGTCCAAGAACAGTGGGTAAAAGTTGTTTATAATTGAACAGGATGCTGTCTCAGAATTGGAAACACTTTTTCCTGAAGAGGGGAAGAAAATTCATGCAATGCTGGGGAAAGGCAGTGTTCTTTGTTAATGTAAAAATAAGTGAGCAGAGAAGAAAGTCTTTTCTTATGTTGAGTGAACCATGAGCAAAAAACTAGAGACATAAACTTTCAATTACAGGGCTATTTTAAAGAGTCAGCTCCCAAATAATTTCTGATTAAATGAGTTTTTTTCTCTTTTTCTAAACTAAGGTTCTTAAGGAAACAGTAGAAACAACTTTCTGCATATGCATGCACTCAATGCTTTTGGCACATACACTATTTTCTACAGACAACTTGCTCAAATTATAAATGGTCAAAAGATGACACTAATTTGTGGAAGGATCACATTAATGTTGGTCTGCATGTGGTTCATTAACAACTCAATTAACTATGATTTAGGTGATTCAAGATATAGGCATTTTTAAAAAGCCAAAACTCCATCAGGCCCCTCTTACTATTGTCTTCATTAAAAGATGCTTTGGATTTACAGCCTATTCTACACACCTATAATGTATTCACATTTTCTGAAAAGGTAGGAGAAAATACCAAGCATTTTACTTGAATAAACCAAGTAAAAGCTCTTTAAGATGCATAATTTCAGCCAAGATGGAGATTCCCATACTTGTGTAAACCCCAGTAGGTAGGTTGTTTGAGTAAACATTGATGTGCCTGATCTTTTGACATGCTAACCAGTCCAGAGTCATTTGAAACCAAAAGAAAAATGACAACTTGGGAAGCTGAACTTGTTTAATCCACAGGTACGACATAACCAGGGGAAGCAAGCACACTGGGCAGTGTGACAAATAGCTCAGAGCTTTAGCAGTGTCTTGCTGAGAAGAGTCATGTTATCCTCTATGCCCCGCACAAGAGATCTGCTCTGAGCGGGTAACCTGGTATTTCCAGGATGATGCAGAGGATGATTTAATAGTTTTCCTTGAATCTTATTAGTTTAAACCATCAGTCACAAGTTCGAAAAACAAGTCTTTGGTCATGTAATGTTCTCTCACTCATGCATCCCTATCAGTGTGCCACTTTTCTTCACGTTATCCTTTATCTTTGGCATCTTTCCCTGCTTTGGAAGGGTCTAGTTTGGTGTACATTTAGTGGAACTTTTGAAAAGTAGTTCTGATAAAAACAGCATGTATTAGCTCTTGTGTAGCCTCTCTCAAAATAGTGAGCCAATCACCTCAACCCTGGTACAGAATAAATATCTGCTCTTAAGATGAGAAGTCATCACAGCACTCAGTGCTTTAGAACAGTGCTTGGCACATAATAATAATAATAATAATAATAATAATAATGATAGCATTTGTTAAGTGCTTACTATGTGCGAAGTGCTGGTGGGGGGGGGGGAATACAAGGTCATCAGGTTGTCCCATGTGGCGCTCACAGTCTTAATTCCCATTTCACAGATGAGGCAACTGAGGCTCAGAGAAGTTAAGTGACTTGCCCAAGGTCACACAGCAGACATGTGGCAGAGCCGGGATTAAAACCCATGACCTCTGACTCCAAAGCCCATGCCCTTGCCGCTGAGCCATGCTGCTTCTCATAAGTAGTACAGTAAGCGCTTAATACCATCATTATTATTATTTTGCATTTTCTAAGAATTCGTATCACAGAACTCTCAAGAGCAAAAGGCTGGTTGATTCCGTTAAATTACTTGTGGGATTTTTTTTTATTGTTAAGGCATCTAGCTACCAGGGATAACTTTAAACACCAAGTTCATTTGGAAGAGCTTCACTTAGCAATGCCAGGGGATAGAGAGCATTTAACCACTAAATCATCTAAGCTGAATGGCTTTTCAGCTTTCAGTTTTCTAATAATCCAAAGCAAGTACTAGGCCCTCCTTACAGTCAAGCCAACCTCACGCACTAGTCTTCTTGCCACCTCAAAAATTAGAGTCACAAAAAAGGAACCATGTATCAGGCAAAATCAGAAGTATTTAAATATTTTTTCCCAAGAAATAATCACTTGGGAGTCATCTAACTCCAAGCCTCTATGCTCTTTCTATTTCAAAAAAACCCAAACACATCTCCAGCATTTTTAGAAATATTAAAAATCTATCCCAAAGCTGATCTCATTCATCACTTTTACAATTAAATAACGGTACTGTTTGTTTCACTTTCACTCATGCTCCGGAAAGCATAGTGAACCAAGATGCAGGATCAGTCGTATTTATTGAGCGCTTACTGTGTGCAGAGCACTGTACTAAGAGCTTGGGAAGTACCTTATGGTATATTGAAAACAGAAATTATGAATGTCAAAATATTCAGAGTGACACTAAAATCTCCCAATTTTGAGTGAATGTAAATAGAATAAATCAAATAATTGAGGAGTAGGACATTTCTTCCAAAATTTCCAAGTTAGCAACAAGTTTACTTTCAGAATCTGGCCCATCTAGAAAAGCTCTTTTCTGAAACACCCATATTTTGGGGCCAGGAGATGCTACCGTATGTCAAAGTGATAAAACCTCATGGCAGTCCCAAAGTAATGAAAGCCATGCAATAAATTATTTAAGTGAATAACTGCATGAACAAGAAAGGGAGTAGAATTTGCTTTTATTGGGCTCTGAAACAAACACCTCCCAGTTGCAAAGTAAAGGCAACAGTAACAAAACTTTTAGTGATAATTTTTCTGTTTGATAAAATATAAGAAAGAGGCACTTGGAAACAAACTCTCCTTCACCCCTCTACCTCTAACCTGCTAAATGACAATTCATCCTGTGGAAAAAACAAGAAAATCACTTTTTTTTTGTAAATTGTGATTATGTTTCTCCCTATTACTTTCGATGCCAAAGTATCTTTCTCTTGTTCAGCCTAGAACCAATATCCTGGCTACCACTAATAGCTAGGCTCTTAGCCTCCATAACGGCTAAGAGAAGATTATTATCGCACTATTTAAGAAACAGACTACCACGACTCTTCTGAGGAGCAAAGGAGATGTTGAAAACTGGAAAGGGTCCAAAAACAGCAAGAAAAATGATACAGAGTTGGGAAACGGATCCTGTGAAGAAAGATGAAAGAACTGGACTTGCCTAGAAAATGGACTAAGGGATGACTTTGAGACCATCCATAGTCTTGAAAACAGATATAAGGGGTGGATTCTTAGTATTGTTTCCACTGAAAATACAATACTAGAAATAATAATTATAGCATTAAGTGCTTATGTGCCCAAACACTGTATTAAGGGTTGGCATGGAAACAATCAATTTGACCCAGTTGTATTCCAAGTGGGGCTCACAAAATGGATTTATAGGTAAATGAAGAAAGACTTTCAGAATTATTACTACAAATAATAATTATGGTATTTGTTAAGCACTTACTATGTGCCAAGAACTGAACAACGGCTGGGTAGACACACAGTCTAAGGGGGAGGGAGAAGAGGCATTTATTTAATCCCATTTTACGGATGAGGAAACTGAGGAGGCTAAGTGACTAGCCCAAGATCATACAGCAGGCAAGCGGCAGAGCTGGGATTTGAAGCAACCTGGCCTAGGGAAGCAATATGGCCTAATGAAAAGATCACAGGCCTGTAAGTCAGAGGACCTTGGTTCTAATACTGACTCAGTTGCCTGCTGGGTGATCTTGGGCAAGTCACTTCACTTCTCTGTGCCTCAGTTTCCTCAACTATAAAATGGGGGTTCCATTTCTATTCTTCCTCCTCCTCAGACTGTGAGCCGGGACAGGGGCTTTGTCCAAACTATTTGTCTTGTACCTACCCCAGCCCTTAGTACAATCCTCGGCATATAGCACTTAAATGCAATCTAACTATTATTAGAAAACAGGTCCCCTGAGTACCAGGCCTATTCTCTTTTCACTAGTTCACAGAGAAGAACTCCTTTACCACTGGACACAAACTAGTCTTTAACCCTGGAAATCTTCAGATTAAGAGATGATGACCAGGAAGTACAGATGGTTTAGTAAATTGCCCATCTGAAGGCTACTTGCTTTCTTATGATTCTAGGATCCTATGATGGCCGACCCTTGGGGCCACCTGTAACAATCCCCACCCAGGACTGATTTGAGAAGCAGCGTGGCTCAGTGGAAAGAGGAGTCAAGAGGGTTTGGGTCCTAATCCCGGCTCCGCCACTTATCAGCTGTGTGATTTTGGGCAAGTCACTTCACTTCTCTAGGCCTCAGTTACCTCATCTGTAAAATGAGGATTAAGACTGTGAGCCCCATGTGGGACAACCTGATTACTTTGTAACTCCCCCAGCACTCAGAACAGTGCTTGGCACTAATTAAGCACTGAGCAAATACCAAAATTATTATTATTTGAGCAAGTACATGGGCAGAGTATCCTCAGGAAAAGTCTTTCCATCCAGGTCCCAGGAAAAAGGCATTCTTCCCACCACCACCCACCCACCCCCATTTTAAAACACACAGATAGTTGCCCTACGTGTTCCTCCAAAGAGATAGGAAGGATAGACCACAGCCTGAGAACAGGGAAAAAATAATTATTCTATGTAAATAGATAGCAAAATGTACTCTAGTTACATGACCTTCCTGCCTACCTTTCTGCTAATGTGTTTACATAACATTATCAGAAAAGTATCTAGATCCTTTGACCAGCAGAGTTAGCACTTAGCATAACCAAGTACCATTTTACCAAATACCATTTGTTTATAGTGAGAAATAATTTACTTTGGACAGTAGTTTTTTTAATGTTATTACCACTGAGAGGGCAGGCATGTCTCTATTTCCTGAAGTGAGCTAAGAGGAATGGCCACCATCAAGTGTGGCTTTAAACAAATCTGGCCTTCTGCTTATATGAGTTTCTATTGCTCAAGGGAGACTGAAAGCCAACCAAGAGATTAGACTTTGCTTCTCCTGAATGTCCTGATTATTTGAGTCTAACCAAGTACAGTGACAGAGAAATTTGCTACTTTGTTTCGTTTGCCAGCCAATGAGGAAAAAATGAGCCCATTCAAAATTAGGAAAACAAAATTGAGATCTTCAGACTATCCTGTTGCTTGGCTATTAAGGAAACAATTAATTTTAAGGTCACTTGGATTCTGACGTATTCTCAAATTTAACAAGTGACTTAGCCATGGCAAAGTGAACAAGTTCAGACAGAGCAAAAAGCAGACTTTCACCGATTTTCCTTTTAAAAAAAGTATTAAGATAATGAAATATTAAAGCTTGGATAATTAAACAAAACTGGGCAAGTGTCTGGGATAAACACAATTTTTTTAAAATAAAATTTCAATGACCTAAAATGCACTTAGTTTACCTAATCATCTTTCCATTGTATTTATTAACACTATTAAATCTTAAAATAAGTACTTATTCTATAAACTTAGACACCCATTTCTTAAAATGATAAAAAGTACTAAAATGTTATTCTTAATTTGATTTAAAAAAAGAATCCAGAAACTCCTCCCAACCGAATACACTCAAGCATCACATTTTCTAGGTAATTAGTACCATTATCATTCCTTGGAGATTTATTTTTTTGCACCATATGTCCTTCACAAGACAGGCAGCATGGCTTAGTGAAAAGAGCATTGTCTTGGGAGTCAGAGATCCTGGGTTCTAATTCCAGCTCTACCACTTGGCAGCTCTGTGATTTTGGGGAAGTCACAACTTCTCTGTGCCTTTTACCTCATCTGTAAAATGGAGATGAAGACTGTGAGCCCCACGTGGGACGACCTGATAACCTTGCATCCATCTGAGCACTTAGAACCATGCTTGGCATATTGTAAGCGCTTAATACCATAATTAACATTATTTTAAGAGGACATTATAAAAACAAGGACGCTTCCAAAACAACTTAGAGGCATTCAATCATATTCATTCATCCATTCAATCATATTTATTGAGTGCTTACTGGCTGCAGAGCATATACACACATTCATACACAAGTATAAATACATTTAAGTTTGAATGGACTTAAACATACCCCTCCTCTAGGAAGAGTGAAACAGCAAGGGGCTAGAGAAAATTCTAGGTCTGTGTGTTATCACCATCATCAACATAATATTTATTGAGCACTTACTTCACATGAATCACTAGGCCATTCATTTGGGAAACACCAACAAGATACATAAGCTGGCAAGCATGTGGTTTTTAGAAGACTGAGAATTGGTAAAAAAAGCACAAGTGTAAAATAAATTAATAAATAAGGAAAGCACGTAATGTGATACAGGAATGAGGAAGTGACTGAGGGTGGCATGTCTAAGATGGTGGGTGATTGGTTAATCAGGGAATTCTTCTTGGAAGTGGTGACCTTTTGGATGGACTTTGTAGGAGGGGAGAACTATGGACCGTTGAAACTGAGGAAGAATGACATTCCTCCCTGGTATTCTGTTATTTATGAAGGTGCTAAATCAATGTTCCATCAGCATATTAGTAATGAGAATTGCGCTTTTAGTACGGAAATAGGTAAGAATAAGGACAGAGGCAGGGCATAACAAAGGCCAAATTAGATTCCCAGGAGGGCTGTGGTAAGTAGTTTGGGAATATCTGGACACCTCTGTATAAACAGTTAACACAGAGCACACATGGTCAATGGAAAACATATTTGAGATTCTGCTGGGTTCCCTAGCTTGAGTAACATTAAAAGAAATACCAATAGAAACAGATAAGAATATATTTGTTAGCAGTATATTTGTTTCCTAGAGAAATCCACAGTAAAGCAAAACTACTGGAATCGAATCCAATGGTTAACTGTAGCCACAAGCCGTGATACTTCAAGAATGAATTATGTGTTTTCACAATCTGTTCATGCTTTGTTTATGCTGTGTTTAAGATTCATTGAGGATTTGTTACTGGCAACTTGAAACAGAAAAATAAAATGCTCAGAGAGATTTTGAATAGCTCTTATTATTTTGCTTGGTAAATCCAAGATCCCAGGAACTTAATTTATCCGTATTATGAAAGGAAAATTCCAAATGGATTCGATGGGACTTTCGTGTCAAGAAGCATAAGCCAATCTTAGGAATAAGCCTGAGCGGGCTTCAAAGCTCTCTACTAGCCCACTGCATTTTACCTATCTGCTACTCCTCAACTCACAAACTTTGCTCCTTCCACCTTCTTGACTGTCCCATCTCCGACCCAAAGCTCATGTCATATCTGGCTCTGCATCTATTCGTTCATTCCTGGATCTACAGTTTTGAATCTCAGTCTTTGAAGCCTTTTGCATTCTTTCCAATGTAATATTGTTTAAACATTGCTTTTGGCGATTATGCCGTCTGGGAACCAGGTTCAGTCCGGATTACCAGGGCTTTTGGAGAACTAGCAAACTGATTTTGGCCAGCTTCTGTACTTCCTCTTCTCCTGGGGTCTGTTGAATTTAGGTGGGTCTCATTTTTTATTTTAATCCTTGTTCAAGGTAAATAAGCAAGGCAACACCAACAACCTCAAAAAGCAGGTGCTTATGAGTCTAATATTCACTAATATATTGATTTTTCCCCATTCTTGCTTTTACAAAGAGTATCACTTTCATCCTGGTCCCACTTTATGTGTAGAGTTTGTGTCTGCTTGTCTTTCCCATTCAATTGAAAACTTCTTTAGAGTATCTCTCTTATACTCCCCCAAGCGTGTAGTACATATTCATTTAACAGTGCTAATTAGTTACTTAATAAGAATATAATCATTTTTGGTCCATAACTATTTTTATACAACATCCTCCCCCAGTAAGAACAAACTTAATAAAAAATATCAAGACAAATGAAATCAGCAATTTTTACTGCTCACCAGCATAAACTGCTATTTGCCTCAGGAGAGTGGGCAACTGGCTATTTGAAAGGTTGGGTTAAGGAGTGCAGTGGCTCAGGATATATGTTTCTAATAAGAAAAGGTAAGGGACTTTGGCATTTGCCTTGGACATTATTTCAATATTTCATCACCATTTTAATTTCTAAAACAAATGTTCAAAACTAATTTAAAAATAAGTTTAAGTAGTAAATAAAATCTTCTTGAACTCAAACTAACCCCAGAACCAATCGGCATTAACTCCTAAAGCATTTACTGGGTGTCTTGCACTGTACTAAGTGCTTGGGCAAGTACAATACAATGGCAGAACATGTGAATCCTCTTATTAAAATAATTAAACAAACCATAATAAAAATAATACCACCAATTAAAACATTTCCTCATACTATCAGTTAGGTAAAGGCTGATTAAAAACATTCAAGCTAAACAGCCTCAGGGTCAGCTTCCTCAGAACTAACATCTTTTGCGTATTGTGTTCATAATGCTTTTTATGGGCCCTTGGGAATATGTAAAAAGGAGTCCCTGCACACAAGAAGTTTGTGGTGGCAGGAAAGTGAGACACAGACACAACACAATGATAAACACCGCACCAGGCCTTAAGGGGGAAAAGTGAGCTTCAAAGTTCTACATCTTTCTCCAATTCCATTTTGAGACAGCCTAAGGTTTGTCGGAGAGGTTTTGCAAGCCCCAAATTCCAGGGTAGGTTAAAGTAGAGAAATAAATCTCGAGAAAATCACTGTTAAAATAATTAGTGTTCAGAGTCATTGTCTCAACTGCATTACTCCATTCAGCACTGAGTTCCAAAAATTAATATATGGAGAAATTGGAGAGAGTCCAGAGAATATCAATTAAGATAAAGCTCAGGGATGATCATTTAATTTTCTCAGTTGGGCAGACCGTGGAAAGAGTAACTTCAGAGATGACTAGCATGATATCATTATTACCGTTGTCTTTTGATGCTGTCAATATCAACAACATCTTACTGATGCCCTGTTCTCCTGGAAAGTGCTCTTTTTGTTAGTGGGAAAGGAGGCCTGGAGATATGGCCTGATGGGGACTTGACTCATAATGCTCATCTTCAAGACAACTGGAATAATTTTTTCCAATAGGGGCTGCTTTACATATAGGCAGGCAGCATAATAATTCTGCTGACAATTCTCAACTGTATGTACGAAAAACAATCTCCTGCTGTAACTCGGTGTGAGAAAATATCTGTAGAAAAGCAATTGGGAAGAAGGGGAGCAAGAAGGGGGGTCTAGGTAGGGAAAATGAGGGGGTAGAGGAAGAGGGGGGCATGGGTCACCTGGAGGGTAGGGAGGGAAGGGGAAGGTTTTCAGAGGAATATGCAAATTCAGTGGCCAAGAGGAAACAAAGCCTACAAGGAATTGAGAAGGAATTAAAGGAACTTTCCAAAGAAATTAAAATATTAAAAAAATTTACTTAAAGGAATACACACTTCAATAAATTACAAAAATGAACACACCACTGGAGTTCAGAGCCAGATCAAGTCTCATTCTGGCCCTGGGCTAACTGATTTTGTGGGAGCCCTTACATTGTGTATTATATCATCACATTAAGTTAGGCATGTTATCAATGGGGATGGATAGGAAGAAGAGGGAAAGAGGAAGAGAGAGCACAGAGGGAAGTGCGGCCTCCTGATGGGAAGCATCTTCTCTTTCGACTGCCTTCACTTGTCTGCTTCCTGAGCCCACATCTTCCAGTCATTCACTGTGCCTCACACCTGCCCCTCCTTGAGCCAATCACATGCTGGGAAAGCCTCTAGCAATAGCTCTACTACAGGAAGGGCAGGGAGTTCCTACAGGAAACAGGGATTGACTGGAAAACATGCTCTGTCTAGCCATGTTTGAGGACAACTTTTGATAACATTGCAGCATATGGCTGGGGAATGTACTGCTGGATGTTTGGAACACCACTTTAGCCCCGCATGGCTTAGTGGGTAGAGCACCGGCCTGGGATTCAGAAGGTCATGGGTTCTAATTCCACCTCCGCCACTTGTCTGCTGGGTAACCTTGGTAGCTCCTTCACTTCTCTGTGGCTTGGTTACCTCATCTGTAAAATGGGGATTGAGATTGTGGGCCACCTCTGGGACAGAGACTGTGTCCAATCTGATTAAGTTGTATCCACCCCAGCATTTAGTACAGTGCCTGGCACATTGTAAGTGCTTAACAGATACCATCGTCATTATTGCTATTGAAGCAGCGTGGCTCAGTGGAAAAAGCCCGGGTTTGGGAGTCAGAGGTCATGGGTTCTAATCCCAGCTCAGCCACTTATCAGCTGTGTGACTTTGGGCAAGTCACTTCACTTCTCTGTGCCTCAGTTACCTCATCTGTAAAGTGGGGATTAAGACTGTGAGCCCCTCAAGGGACAACCTGATTACCCTGTATCTCTCCCAGTGCTTAGAACAGTGCGTGGCACATAGTTAACTCTACGCAGATACCATTATTATTATTATTATTATCTGCTTCAGCATTAATATGTGCAACTGTTCAATCACCCTGAAACATGTTCCTTTGTGACCACATTGAGTATTCACCATTTGCCATTGAGAATCATCTCTGTTCTGGAAGAGTTATCATGGACTGGGTGGTAGGAGTCACACTCCACCCCCCAAAAAGAGTCAATTAAAGATGGAAAAACAAACAACAGCAATTTCTTCCCTTTGTTGATTGAAGCAATCTTATTTGATCAAATCTGCTTTTATAGTCAGTGTATCCTTTCGTGTGATTAACATCTTGATTGATCTTCATGTTTGCTTAATTAAAAAGTTGTAAGGTTAATATTGACAGCAATGGATCTTAACAGTGCCCCCATCTCTCTAACAATATTAACCCACTGGAGCAATTGAATTGTTGAATTATCTCCAAAACCTACCTATAGCAGAAAACACTCAGCATTTTAGCATTTGCTAAGGGGAATGCCATTATTGATGAAATAAATCGACTGCCCATTCTATGGACTAGTGTTTACTGACTGCTTCTTCCTTCCTTTCTTAGCAATCTGCAAGAAACATTACCTGATGCCTTAGCTAGGCAGCAACAATATTGGATGGAAATAAAAAAAGAGAAAGAAGCATACCTACTAAACAGGCAATGTTTTAAAATTTCTTTCACATATTACTGGATATCAGGTGACTAAATAAAATTATAAACACAAAAATATGAACCGGTTTTGAGTGAATTTCCCACAAAAGATAACATTGGAACCATCCATCATATATTTCCCTTCTAAGTAGTAGGCATAATGGAACTGAATTTCATTCCAGGTTCTGCTGAGATGTATCATGCAATTTTGCCAGCAACTCAAATTTATTAAAATTTCATTAACATCCACTTACAGAGTTGTCATTTGCTCTTGGAGAATAATTTTCTGATAAGTCTGCGGGAAAAAAAAAATGAGATTGTGCATTTTGGGCACAGAATCAGTCTGATTCCCTTCCAGCACACCTGAAAGTACATTCTAAACTTTCAGCTAAAGCAAACCACAATGCCAGGGTTGTGTGACACAGGAATCAATATGGGCATGTCGGACAGTCATGCCTTATTAGTGTGTCCACAGTGTTTCCTGGGGGCTCCTGTGTGTCCTGTGATCCCTGCGCTTTAAGTGTAAGCAGAGAACGACTCAGGAAAAGCAAAAATTCACTAACAAATGAATACAATTGTCCAAGTGGAAAAATGAAGCTGCTAAGAACTGCATACACCTGAGAGCAAATCCTTCCCACATTGACTGGTGTAATATGGTTGACAACTTTTCTTTCCCCTTGTTAGGGTGAGCATCGCAAAACAGAGCTACTTGAGCACCAAATGCTTCCAAATGTCACTGCTGTCTTCCCTCAATAAGAGATCAAAAGTTAGCTACCTAAATTTTGTGGAAATTTAGCATAGGGTTGGGAGAAGGAGGAAAGCCTATTGCTAGCTTGACTTGTTTTGTAGCAGCGGAGATAGTGTAGGTAGAACCGTCCTCACACTCTCTCTTTCTCTGCCCACAGGTCCACTTGGATCAAGCAGCATGCTTTGCTGCTGGCAAGGATAAGTTGTCTCCAATCATGGAACAGAATATCTCTGTAACTCCACTTCACAAAGAAACACTGATGAATCCTCATACATATTTCATAAACCATCCCTGCGTATGATAGCGCAGGGTGGCTTTAGTAAGGATTATAGAAACTCATCCACAGTTCTTCCAAAGCCATGAAAAATTAACCCAGAAAACCGAGACCAAACAAAATAATCAAACCCCTCGAACAATATAAAACCCAAAAGAAATGCAAAGAAAAGGAGAACTCCAAAGAAAAGTAAGGAACTACTTTTGTTCACAATTGTCCTTTTTGCAAGTAAAGTCTATTGTGAATAGTGCATCAGCCTTGGTTATAGCCAACTTCTTCCCAGTACCCATCCTGTCCACAAGACATGCATTCAACTCATTCAAGAGATCCATCCTTCCCTCCACCTCTGAACAGGGAGCACTAACCTTGTTAAAAAGAAACACTCTTGTTCTGCCAGAATGTGTGGGTTTTTTTTTTTTTTTTAACAAGAAATCAGCAGTCTAGAATCTTGTTAGGGAATTCAGGAACATTTATTTGACAATTAAGAGCCTGTTTGGCTTAAGATGTTGCAATACACAAAGAAACAGCTTGTGCAGCCACACGTGCCCGGCATCAGCACTGGGAAAACTTGAGCTCCCAATATTTGAATGGGTGAGTATTCCTGTTTGAATTTCTAAAAGTTCAAGTGATGTTAATGTGGAACCCTTAGAAAATCATATTCAAAATAGGCAAAATAGACTTAGTCCTTTCAGACAGTACAAAGGGCTTTTTAAGCTTCCATGGATGACTAACTTATGAGCCAACTACTGCCCAAACAATCACTTGGGGATTAAGTGGCTTAGTGGGTAGAGCACCGACCAAACAATCACTTGTTTGGGCACTGGGTGACAGAGATGGGTATGTTGATAGGATGACCCATACCCTTATATTCCTAAACAGCAATTGCAACTGTGTTGATACAGTGAACGATGAAAAAAATCGAGCATCAGCGCAGCATCCCTGAACATAAGGAACCCGAGAACCTATATCCTCCCACCTTACCAATTTGCACTTGTAGACTCACAAAACCAAGGCACCCTAGGAGGCTAACCAGCACATCTCATTACTAAGAGCAGGCCAGCCTTTGAAATGGTCTACTCTTGTTATTAATCAGTTCAATGGTATTTTTTTGAGTGCTTATTAGGTGCACAGCACTAGATGGGTCTGATCATCTCTCTCCTTCTACTGCCCAGCCCGCACCCTCCGCTCCTCCACCACTAATCTCCTCACTGTACCTCGCTCTCGCCTGTCCCGCCATCGACCCCCGGCCCATGTCATCCCCCGGGCCTGGAATGCCCTCCCTCTGCCCATCCGCCAAGCTAGCTCTCTTCCTCCCTTCAAGGCCCTGCTGAGAGCTCACCTCCTCCAGGAGGCCTTCCCAGACTGAGCCCCTTCTTTCCTCTCCCCCTCGTCCCCCTCTCCATCCCCCCGTCTTACCTCCTTCCCTTCCCCACAGCACCTGTATATATGTATATATGGTTGTACATATTTATTACTCTATTTATTTATTTATTTATTTTACTTGTACATTTCTATCCTACTTATTTTATTTTGTTGGTATGTTTGGTTCTGTTCTCTGTCTCCCCCTTTTAGACTGTGAGCCCACTGTTGGGTAGGGACTGTCTCTATGTGATGCCAATTTGTACTTCCCAAGTGCTTAGTACAGTGCTCTGCACATAGTAAGCGCTCAATAAATACGATTGATTGATTGATCATTATGTTCTTGATGGAATCTAATAGAATCATCATTACAGTATTCATTAACTGCTTACTTACATACCAAGAACTGTACTGGAAACATAAACAGATAGGATACAGCTTCTGTCCCAAGGATGAGGTTATGTCTGAACCCAATGGAAAGGATTGCCCAACTCAGTTTGGAACAGATTCAAATCAGCCTCTTAAGGCACTGTACAGAAACTGACCCCTGTAAATCAGGGTAGTGGGAAATTCTCCATCAGTACAGCATAGTTATCACCCTTAGAATGACCAAGTATTAAAGAGGATCTCTGTTCTAATCCCAGCTCTGCCACTTGCCTCCTGTGTGATTTTTGAACAAGTCACCATGTCTCTGTGCTTCAGTTTCCTCATCTGTAAAATGGGGTACTCCCTCCTATTTAGACTGTAAGCCTGATAAGGGAAGGGATGGTATCCAATCTGATTATTTTGCATCTACTCTGGTGTTTAGTAAGGTTTTTTGCACATAGCACTTCACAAATACCATCGTTATTGTGATTATTATAATTCCCCCCAAAAAACCATGATGGGGCTGTAAATTTACCATAAACTTGTCACCAGTTGGAAAGAGATGGACCAAAATATGAATGTACGGATACATGAATGAACTAAATCTGTGAGGGCTCCTCCACAGATTAAGAAGGTAAAGGGATACGTAGATAGAAGAAGGTAGATAGATAGATAGATAGATAGATAGATAGATGGATAGATAGATAGATAGATAGATAGATAGATAGATAGATTGATGCAGTATGGTTTAGTAGAAAGAGCCCGGGCTTGGGAGTCAGAGGTCGTGGGTTCTAATCCCAGCTCCACCACTTATTAGTTGTGTGACTTTGGGCAAGTCACTTAACTTCTCTATGCCTGTCACCTCATCTGTAAAATGGGGATTAAGACTGAGCCCCATGTGGGACAACCTGATTACCCTGTATCTACCTGAGTGCTTAGAATAGTGCTTGGCACATAGTAAGTGCTTAACAATTACCATCATTATTATGGGGATTAAATGAAGGAAAAGTGTATTTTCCTAGGTCATACATCTTGAGCAGTCAACAGGCAAATAGCACCTGAGAATACAGATTCATTCATTCAATCGTATTTATTGCATGCTTACCGTGTGCAGAACACTGTACTAAGCACTTGGAAAGTACAATCTGCTTCCTTAAGGATGGCATTTATTAAGCGCTTACTATGTGCAAAGCACTGTTCTAAACTCTGGGGAGGCAATCAGGTTGTCCCACAGGGGGCTCACAGTCTTAATCCCCATTTTACAGATGAGGTAACTGAGGCACAGAGAAGTGACTTGCCCAAAGTCACAGCTGATAATTGGCAGAGCCGGGATTTGAACCCATGACCTCTGACTCCAAAGCCCGGGCTCTTTCCACAGAGCCACGCTGCTTCACCTTTGACAGACCTAACCCCATCTCCCTAGCATGAATGCACTTTGGAAATGAACTGCTCTCCACAGGGAGCATTCGTTGGGAGAGAAACCATTCCTATTTAATTTCTTTGTATAGAGCCGTGATGCAGGGATCCCTTAATAAGTGTTAATTTGGGGCAAGGTATTATCATGGCCCTTATTAGGAAACTCAAATCTTTCCAGGGGGATGCTAGCTCACCCCAGAGAGGCAAATGGGAGCTCAGCTTCTCCACAGGCCCTCCCTGATTCAGTGATTGCAAGAGGCACCCTGCTGCCTCAATCATTCAACTGTGGGCTCAGGGAACTCACTGTGGTCTTTATCAGTCAGCCATAAATTGACTGCTGATTCAGAGGGCAGAAAATTCAGGGGATTAAGAACGGCTGCATTTCAAGTTGTGTCGACTTTGTATTGTGTTTCAAATCTGATTTAAATAAAAAAGTGTTTTTATATACTGTTAATAGTGCTGGTGTCTCTAGTAACCAAGTGGAGCTACCTACATGCACTTTATACTTCGTTATATAAAGTCATTTAGAGCCCATTGTTTCGATATTTCTACTCTAGAGTGTTATTAATGTCAAAGAACAATTTTTAAAAGTATGCCATACTGCACAGCCCAATCTTTCTGTGAATCCAATATCCCCCAAATGAGCCTGTTGTGATTTAGTTGCTTTGTTGAGTCCTTAACAACTATTCAATAGCATTGCCTTAATGGTTCAAAGGAAATTGTTACAACGGTTGCTGTGAATGCAAATTATGGATCTATCATTGTGAGTGCCTCATAAAGAATCTTGCTGAAAAGTTATTGTGCCAGCACAATGGACTGCTCTTTGGAGATCTTCATGTATCAACTTTAAACGTAACAAACCACTTCTAAATTCGGGGATCTGAAAATTTAGTTAAACAGAGCTGGTTTTTACCCTAGAACAAGGAAAAATATACCTAGAGAATAAGTAGCCTTGCAAGTAACTTCCTGTCGGGGACAAGTAATGATTGAAATGAGACCAGAATGAGGAGTTGAGAATTTCATTTAACGGGTTGTATGCCTGTTTATAAAAAATAATAAAATGGGTGGAATGGATTTCTTTTCCTCTGAATACAACACATTTTTACCTGATCATGTTTAAAATTATTCTATATTCCTTCATAATTGAAACGATGCCTAGCAATCTTTATAATATGTGGTTAGCTAATAGAAATAACAAAGACTTAGAATGGCAGAGTCTCAATCATAAAAACTAGTGGAGTCCATTGTAATGCAACACATTTAATAAGGCTGAAAAATGCTTGTATCTTTAAGTCCTTCAAAATTCTGGCAGGAACTGTCCTGTAGCAGATAGCGATTTAGAGATTTTAATGAATCTCTGTGGAAAAAAATAAATGAAACCAAGGCTATATTCTCTGGAGATATTTCATAACAAGTTTCCATTTCAGAACTCACTGTCTATCACTTTCAGAAACTGAATGAAGATTTATGCCATCATAAAACGCTGTCCAATAAGTACTTTTGCAAGATTTATATACATCATTTAAAACACTCTGTCCTTTGCTGTGCCTCCATGCACCTTATTGTTCTCCCTCATCATTTCCTGCCAAATGGAAAGTGGTAGCATTACCAAATTTGCAGTTAATTATCATGAAATATGATTCCTAATGATTTAACTTCTTTGTACTTTGTACTCCTTATTAAGAGCCCTTGGTAACAAGGAGTACAAAGCTGAAAAACATCATTAAAGCTATCATTTACCCATGACATTTACATTTTGTTCGCTGTCAAAAAAGTTAATTGACAAAGCACATTTACACACTGTGCATTGAGAAAGTAGCTCTCTTGTTGCCAGAGACAAACTTTCATTTTTTAATATCTAACTTTATATTCTCCTTAAGTGACCTTATATTTCCTTTCCAATGAATTGAATTTTTTTAAAAATGACATAATGAAGCAACACTCAGGTTACAAGAAAACAATTCCTCATGCTCTGTTTTCCCCGATCTTCTAAGCAAACACATATTACAGAATTCCCTAAGGAAGAGAGCCAATCTTAAATAGGGAAACAATCTAACTTTTCCTTTTGTTTGCAAAAAGTCTTAAGTTAGAGTCACTATATAGTTCTTTCTTCCCTATGTATCACTGGTGTATGCTTTTAGAAAGAGGCTCTGGATCGCTTAATTTATAGGCACCTTGCTTTCTTTTTTGTCTGAAATGCCCTTCAAATCCAGAAAGCCAGTCTATCATCATGGAAAATATAAAAAAACAAAGTGTGATTTCATACTAAAAGCCTACTAAATGCCCAACCTTCACATGGCTGAGTTTTAGACTCTGCTCACTACATTGCTCCATCTGCTGCTATTATTACCAAGAAATCCACAGGTCTTAACTACATTCAAGGGAAGACTTCTCTGAACTTGCTAGTTAGGAACTGCCAAAAAAAAAAAATCTACCCCTTTTGTCACCAAATGTAAATCATTTAAATAGTGTAAAGAGTCCAAAATTGTTCACATTTTCCAATAAGAGGCCTTGTGGAAAGTGCTTGCAGTCAGCACCCGCATGCAAGCCTTGCAGCTGAATTGAGGGTGATGTGACTGAAGAAATCATCTGAAAGACTTGGCACTGAAGCATTTGAGCTGGCCCCGGGTGTTGGGTTGCTACACCGAAGCGCTTAATACAGTGCTCTGCACACAGTAAGTGCTCAATAAGTATGATTGATTGATTAAAGGGTACTTTTACTGTTTAGACAATGGGTGTGGCAGGTGGGCAGATGTGAAGGGATGAGTTTCTAGGCTCAGACCTCCTCAACTGAGGCTGCTATGGAAGCACGGAACCCAGGATAGGACTCAATCTGTAGGGCAGTAGCAGAAGGGAACAAAAACTATGATCCACAAATGTATTACCATGCTGTGGAGGCCGTACTCATCCCTGGGAGCATTTCTTCAGACCTCTTTGTTAGATACTGTGTCTTCTAACTTATTAAATACAGCATTTAGATGGATGCCATTACAAAATTTCTTCAGAGTGACTATATGCAATTTTCAAAAACAGAAAAAATGGAATGTTGATTAGAAATGCTCAATAATGTATGTAGCTTTAAATACACATTTATACATATGCATCCATACATAGGGTCAGCAGTTCTCTAACTTGAGTCGACGTTCTTGAAAAATCCTGCGTTAAGGAAACCGGGTGTTAGAGTGCATCATGCCATGCCCATGTGCCCAGCTGCCTTCTAACATCATCATTACCTCCTTCCCTTCCCCACAGCACCTGTATATATGTATATATGGTTGTACATATTTATTACTCTACTTATTTATTTATTTATTTATTTTACTTGTACATTTCTATCCTATTTATTTTATTTTGTTGGTATGTTTGGTTCTGTTCTCTGTCTCCCCCTTTTAGACTGTGAGCCCACTGTTGGGTAGGGACTGTCTCTATGTGTTGCCAATTTGTACTTCCCAAGCGCTTAGTACAGTGCTCTGCACATAGTAAGCGCTCAATAAATACGATTGATTGATTGATTGATTGATTGATCATTAATGATATTTATTGAGTGCTTACTGCATGCAGAATGCTGTACTAACTACTTGGGAGAGTACAATGCAACAGAGTTGGTAGTTGCATTTCCTGTCCACAGGCAGTTTACGTGGCATTGAATACTACCCACACTATCATGTGTTATTACTGGAAGAATCCTCCTAGTTCCCTAACAGTCCCAAACAGTCATAGAAGAGAACTGCCTGCATTCCAAGTCCTTCAGGAATTCTAGGAATTGCAACACATGATGTTGAAGGCTTAGGTAATGTTCTAAGTTGCACTGATACAGCCATCTGCAGTCCAAATAGATTGATTTGATAAGCCTAGGGTTGCTGTGCTGGGACCAGTGCAAGCTGAATGTTAATTTAGTCCTAGCTGAACTAGCATCTTAGTTTAACCCACTAAATTAACATTCATTCATTCAATCGTATTTAT
Source organism: Tachyglossus aculeatus (assembly GCF_015852505.1). NCBI lineage: Eukaryota > Metazoa > Chordata > Mammalia > Monotremata > Tachyglossidae > Tachyglossus > Tachyglossus aculeatus. The sequence continues at coordinate 19,822,332 of NC_052074.1, read as the reverse complement.
TGAGCGCTTACTATGTGCACAGCACTGTACCAAGTGCTTGGGAAGTACAAGTTGACAACATAGAGAGACGGTCCCTCCCCAACAGTGGACTCACAGTCTAGAAGGGGGAGACAGAGAACAAACCATATTAACAAAATCAAATAAATATGTACAAATAAAATAGAGTAATAAATACGTACAAATATATATATATACATATATACAGGTGCTGTGGGGAGGGGAAGGAGGTAAGGGGGGGATTCATTCAATCGTATTTATTGAGCGCTTACTGTGTGCAGAGCACTGTACTAAGTGCTTGGGAGGTACAAGTTGACAACATAGAGAGACGGTCCCTACCCAACAGTGGACTCACAGTCTAGAAGGGGGAGACAGAGAACAAAACAAAACATATTAACAAAATAAAATAAATATGTACAAATAAAATAGAGTAATAAATACGTATAAATATATATACATATATACAGGTGCTGTGGGGAGGGACATGAGTTTTGGCTAGCTGACTTACCAACACACTATTTAACACCAGGACTTCATGCCCACAAAATATTTCCTCAGAGCACCTGGTCACAAACAAAATATGGAACTGTAATAATAACAACAACAATAAAAAATGATTGTAGCATTTGCTACATGCCAGACACTATATTAAGGGCCGGGGTGGGTGCAGGAAAATCAGATTGGACACAGTCCTTGTCCCTCAAGGGGCTCACAGTCTCCATTTTACCGTTGAGATAACAGGCACAGAGTAGTTAAGTGACTTTCCCAGGGTCACGCAGCAGACATGTGGCAGAACCAAGATTAGAACCCATGACCGTCTCACTCCCAGGTCCATGCTCCATCCACTACACCATGCTGCTAGAAAAAGTGAAGTTTGAGCCTGAGAAATCCCTGGCCCCCTTTGGATCCACAATCCAAGAATAAACTGGGGGCGAGGAGGTATTAGCAAGGGATACTCAAGTCCTAGTTCAATCACAACCAGAATGCTGGGAAGCAGCACTGCCCTGCTAATTCCAACTCTTTCACTTGCCTGCTGTGCGACTTTGGGCCAGTTACTTAACTTTCCTATGCCTCAGTTTCCTCACCTACAAAATGGAGATAAAATACCTGTTCTCCTTCCTACTTAGATTGTGAGCCCCATGTGGGACCGGGTCTAGTCCAGTGCTTAGTGCAGTGCCTGGCACAGTATGGTCCAGTGGATAGAACACGGGCCTGAGAGTACCAGAGGACCTGGGTTCTAATCATGACACTGCCACTTGTCGGATGTGTGACCTTGGACAAGTCACTTAACTTCTCCAGGTCTCAGTTACCTCATCCGTAAAATGGGGATTAATACAGTGAACCTCATGTGGGACATGGACTGTGTCCAACCTGATTAGTTTGTATCTCCCCCAACAGTGAACAGTGCCTGACACATAGTAAGCGCTTAACAAATATCATCATTATTACATAGTAAGCACTTAAATACCACATTTATTATGGATAAATACCGCTATTATTATTATTATTAGAACTAAGCTCTCCTTTTTATGGCTCAGCCTGGGCAAATCCAAATCCACTCCAATTTTGAATTTTAAAGCTGAAACCTCTGTCCTTCACAGGGAATTGTGTCTGCTACACCTATTGTACTGTACTCTCCCAAGCGCTTAGTAGAGTGCTTTGCACATAGTAAGTGTTCAATATGATTAATTCATGGGGTCACTACTCACAATGGGGGATAAAAAAATCCCCCCAAAGCTGCATTCAATTTTTGTTAATATTCTGCCATTTAAGTTACATGAGATCAGTCAGTTAGAAATCAAATTGATAATCTTTACTTTGCATGAACCAGATGTCACTAGAAATTTAATGGCTTCCACTATGACATTAATTATGTTTCCAAGTGACCAAGATTGAAGCACAATGGGAATGAGTAATCCTCATTATAAAATGATCAAATTGCCAAGTGTAAAGTAAAATTAATTACACTAAAAAAGTTGAGCCCCCACTGTTACTAACTACCGAAATTCCTAAAGTTCATTCACCTTTCTATTCTCAACACCCCATCAGCTAGAATATTAATGATAATAATAATGATTATTTAGGCATTTGTTAAATGCTTACTATGTGCCAGGCACTGTAATAAGCACTGGGGTAGATACAATCATAATGGGTTGGACACAGTTCTTGTCCCACGTGGGGCTCACAATCACAATTTTACAGATGAGGTAACTGTGGCACAGAGAAGTGACTTATCCAAGTTCACGCAGAAGAAGAATGGTGGACGCAGGATTATAACCCATGACCCTCTGACTTGCAGGCCTATGCTCTAACCACTATACTATGCTGCAATAGCTGTGGAATCTAACATCTTAATCAATCGTATTTATTGAGCGCTTACTGTGTGCAGAGCACTGTACTAAGCGCTTGGGAAGTACAAGTTGGCAACATATAGAGACAGTCCCTACCCAACAGTGGGCTCACAGTCCAGGAGGGTTCAGGGTTGTGCTCCTGAAGTTATCATATGAAATAGAAAATAAATGCTGAGAGAAAGATAAATCTTCCTCCATGTCTTCTGCCATATGCACTTTATAAGCATTTTTTGACATGGTGTAGTGGAAAAGCTCCCATTTAGAAGCCAGATGACTTGAGTTTGAGTCCAAACTCTGTCTGTGGGCAAGTCATTCAATCTCTTTGTACTTCAGGTTCCATATCTGCCCAATGGGGTTAACAACTGTCATCCTATTGACTTCATAGGAGAAGCAGCGTGGCTCAGTGGGAAGAGCCCGGGCTTTGGAGTCAGGGGTCATGGGTTCAAATCCCAGCTCTGCCAGTTGTCAGCTGTGTGACTTTGGGCAAGTCACTTCACTTCTCCGGGCCTCAGTTCCCTCATCTGTAAAATGGGGATGAAGCCTGTGAGCCCCCCGTGGGACAACCTGATCACCTTGTATCCCCCCAGCACTTAGAACAGTGCTTTGCACATAGTAAGTGTTTAATAAATGCCATTATTATTATTATTATTATAGGTTTGTTCTGTGGGTACAAGTGACCATGAGATTGATAGGTTTGTTCTGTGGGTACAAGTGACCACGAGATTGTACACTGTCAGCAACAATCTTGTCTATCAACTCTTCTGCACTGTACTCTCCCAAGCACTTAGTACAATTGTCCAAAATTACTAGGTTGGTGTTAAGAATGAAGTGTGTGGGTTGGGTTGTAGTGGGAGATAAGCAAGGTTAGGTAGGAGGAGGAGTTGACAGTGCCTTAAAGCCAATGGCAAAGAGAATATGTGACATTAAAATACCATCCCAAATGCATTTATTTTACTCACTGCTTTTGATTGTTGAGGGATTCGTTAGCTGGAAGAGAGAGCTAACTTCAAAAAAAATTCAATAATTTATATCTGACTGATTTTCAGTTTCACCAAGGATCACCTCAGCCCTCCTTTCCTATCCTCCAATTTCCTCGCTCCCACGCTGCCCTCACTTGCTGCCTTTATTCATCCCCCCCCCCCCAGCCCCACTGCACTTATGTACTATCTATAATTTATTTTTTTATATCGTCTGCCTCCCACTCTAGATAAGCTCTGTCGTCAGCAGGAAATGTGGCTACTATGTTGTACTCTCCCAAGCTCTTAGTACAGTGCTCCTCACACAATAAGTGCTCAATAAATACAATTGACTCACTGACCTCAGACTACCAAATTAGAATAGGTCAAATAATAGCTGACAAACAGTACTACTGAAGGAGGAAAAAAGAAGAAAACCAACTATGGAGGAAAAAAAAAACAACTTAAGACACTATCTTTTCATCTTTCATTTTTTTGTGTTTGTTTTTTTCCACCTAGTTTTCAAATGCATTGGAAAAGGTCATTGCATGGCCAATAGTTCTTGTTCTGGTGAATTTAAGGAAAACTGGAAGGGTGCCTGCCCTCCTAAGAATTGCCAATGTAGCACTTTTTTTTAAAAAAAAAAAAAAGGAAAGGGGATAACCCTTGACATTGCATGTCTGCAAGCATGTCAACTTTTGAGAAAATTAAAGAACAAAAATTGCCACAAAATTAGCTTGCAAACACTTGGAAGGGAAGGATCACTAGGAAATGACAAGCATTCAGCCATAAAAAAGACAAAGACCCAACTCCATTTCTGTTTAACATTTTTAGAAGCAGCCGGGACAAAGGACTAGAGACCATAGTCATTAAGTCTGCAGATGACATTCACATGGAAGTGGATTAGGGACTGGATTTTTGGAGAAAACCATCAGAATGCAGAATGAACTTGGTGCCCAGAAGGAATGGTCAGAAATAAATTAAAGTAGAACAATGCTTAAAAAGACAAGTTCAAACCTGTACACAAACAGAAGGTGTAAAGGACTGATTATGTGTACGTTGGATGAAAATGGATCTTTAAGGGGTTTGGGATGAGCAGTTGTTGAAATGTTAGCAATATAACCCTGCAGTTAAAAGTGCTAAAATTTGGATACATAATTAGAAGGGGAATCCTTGAACAGTGTCCTTATAAGACAGTGCACTGGTCAGTCCCTACTTCTCTTATTATAAGACAGCACTGGTCAGTCCCTACTCCCCTTATTATAACACTGGTCAGCCCCTACTCTCCTTATTATAAAAACACTGGTCAGTTCCTACTCTCTTTATGATAAAATAGCACCGGTTAGTTCCTACTACCCTCATCATAAAACAGCACACTGGTCAGTCTCTGCTCCCATTATAAACAACACTGGTCATTCCCTGTTCCCCTCATTATAAAACAGTATACTGACCAGTCTCAACTCCCCTTTTTATAAAACAGCACATAATTAGTTGCTACTCCCCCTAAAAACACCACTGGTCAGCTCTACTACCCCTTGTAAACATCACTGGGCAGTCTCTACTAAACAGCAGTGGTCAGTCTCTAGTCCCCTTATTATAAAAATGCACAATCAGTACCTAATCTTATAAACAGCACTGGTCAGCCCCTTCTGAAGCACTGCGTTTTATTCTGTTGTGAAACAATACCTTCATTACCAAACATTTAGATTCAGATTTGCCTCAGCAAGGGAAAACTGCATATTTTGTACTTGTTCAAGTCCTACAGCTTTCAGGACTCAAGGCACAATTATCATATTATCAGACACCATAAAAACTACAAGACATCTGGAAAACTACAGTAGAAATAGAAACTCCACAATAAACCTAACAAATTGTCAGGAATCATTAACCAGGAACATGTGTCCTCCTGGAGTTGCTAAGGAAATTTGAATTTATGAAGAGGATGTTAGCCCCCAAATTTAAATATGAAAAATAGAATAGATTCACATATAGGTAGCATGGTTTAGATGTGGTGATGGTTGAACTGAGATGGGTGGGCTTGTGACCTCTACATTGCAGCCCGGGACTCATGATTCCTTGAGGTTATCTCACACCAACAGGGAATTCCTAGGAAGTAATGAGGCAAAAATAAAAGGAGGAGATCATTTGATTTGGAAAAATGACTCCACTTTCAAAACCAAAACAATGAGAATTTCCAAGAAGCAAATTCCTCCAAAGCACAAAAGGTAGCCAAAGTGCACGGTACCATTTCTAGACATCAGAAGTTACAAACCTATAGTTTGTCCATTGTTTGGTCCCTACCCACTTGGGCTCTGGCAGGTTGAGGAAACCATTGGAAATTAGCAAGGATCTGCGGGGGTCGGGGTAAACTGAGGATTCACTGTGATTCTGGCAAAGGCTGATCTGAGCTGATTCTATTTTGGGGGTGCCCCCCAGGAGTTGGGGTAGCTTTCCAAACTGCTATAAGTTTCAGTGCACTCAAGGAAACTTGTTATCAATCAATGGTATTTATGGAACACTTACTGTGTTCAGGGCACTAAACTATGCATGTGGGAGAGTAAAATACAATTCAGTTGGTAGACATTTCCTGTCCAAGGTATATCATCATCAATCGTATTTATTGAGCGCTTACTATGTGCAGAGCACTGTACTAAGAGCTTGGGAAGTACAAATTGGCAACATATAGAGACAGTCCCTACCCAACAGTGGGCTCACAGTCTAAAAGAGGGAGACAGAGAACAAAACCAAACATACTAACAAAATAAAATAAATATAATAGATATGTACAAGTAAAATAAATAGAGTAATAAATATGCACAAACATATATACAGGTGCTGTGGGGAAGGGAAGGAGGTAAGATGGGGGGGTGGAGAGGGGGACGAGGGGGAGAGGAAGGAAGGGGCTCAGTCTGAGAAGGCCTCCTGGAGGAGGTGAGCTCTCAGTAGGGCCTCGAAGGGAGGAAGAGAGCTAGCTTGGCAGATGGGCAGAGGGAGGGCATTCCAGGCCCGGGGGGATGACGTGGGCCGGGGGTCGATGGCGGGACAGGCGAGAACGAGGTACGGTGAGGAGATTAGCGGCGGAGGAGCGGAGGGTGCGGGCTGGGCTGTAGAAGGAGAGAAGGGAGGTGAGGTAGGAGGGGGCGAGGTGATGGACAGCCTTGAAGCCCAGCGTGAGGAGTTTCTGCCTGATGCGCAGATTGATTGGTAGCCACTGGAGATTTTTGAGGAGGGGATCCCCAGAACGTCCTGAGCCCACCAAAACTCCCCAAACCCTTCAGAACCACTATGTCTCCCAAGAGACTCAAGAGAGGTAAGGCCTCTGCAGTCAAAATTGGCTCCCTGGAACCTTGGCACTAGACTAACTTCATAGGGGTTCAAGAGTATCCCAGAGCTACTTTAGGGAGCAGATATTCTGGGGGCAAACTCCATTTTCCAAAAGTGCAGGTTTGTTGCCATCCTAGTGCAAAGTGAGTCAATGAGCCACTATGTTTTCCACTTATATTTCCTCCGATACAACTCTGAGACAAATGACACATTTGGAATATAACCATATTTTAAAATCAACTGCATGGTTTCATACTAGACCTTTTTAGCATGAGAATTCCTGATGGGAAAAGTTAATCTCAGTTAAAAAACATTGCCTAGGTACTAGCTTGAAAGAAATATTTCATTTTTAAAATGTTACATATTTGATGGATTTCTTGTTTGCCATATCCTACATTTTTTAGAATTACTTGAAGTAGTCCTCTGCCAATGAGGTTAACTCTCTTTAGCCTGACTACAGTTTTGTAAAATACCATGCCCATGATCTTGGCTTTACAAATAGGCATTTTCCAACTCTTATTCCTTATTCATACATTATGCATTCACTATTAGAATTCCTATTCCCATTATTATTGTGGCTTGATTAATCATTTACCACGAGTGTTGAACATTGTGGGGATAGTTACAAATCCCACAAGGGGCTCACAAACCCTTAAATAATAACAACATGTAATAGGATAAAAAAAAAAGACCCAAATAGAATAGTCTAACTTCAGATTTAACTGTGACTAAATGCAATGCCAGACAAGGTTTTTTTCCCCAAGTTCAAAACTTTGTGACAATCATTATAAACAAAACAAAGATTGAAAAACCATTCACTTAGCCTTTCCAACAATGACAGAAAAACTGCCAAATAGAAGATGAGATAATCTTCCTCGTCAGGCATCTTCCTACTGAGCTTGAAGCTCATGCAAAGCATCTTAGACCTTAGGGAAAAGGCTCTGCTTCAGGAATAAGTTAAAATAAACACTCAGAATATTCACAAAAATGAAGCTTTTTGGTAACCTAAGAAAAACAGACATAGTGAGTTTGATTCCCCTTCTTTAAGAGAAGCAGTTGGACTTGTACACCCTCCATAAAAGGTCAGAGTTTCCACATGGCAAGGAAAAGGAAGAAGAAAATCACCTGCCTCCCACATTGTCCTTTTTCTTATGCCCTCTTGGATGCCCAAGTGAGGATTTCAGCTAATTAAAATAAAATCAAAGCATTTTTTAAAAAACAACTTTGATTGAACAGATAGACTTGAAAGCTCATGTATACTTTTAAAATTATGGATTTTTCATCATTATTATTCTATTATACTAATTACCTGAGGATATAGAGATTAAATAGGTAATAGACTAATAACTGACCCAAAAAGATTGTTAATGAATGGGAACCACTCAACATGAAGAAATGATTCATTTCTCTTTTTTCCTCATCATTTTAGAAAACATTAGCAAATGTTAAAACAATACCTTGCAACAGATACATGGAACACAACAAATTTTAAGAGCTTTTAATTTGTGCTTTCAAATGAAAAATTCCTATGATCTTTTTAAGCAATGAAGGTGTCATGTTCAAGAGGGCTTATCTGTCGAACATAGGACATCACCCCTTAGTATATTGGACAACAGGAGGCATGCTGAAAGAGCATATTGGACTTATTAGAGGCACTGGTCCTTCTAGAAGCAGAGAACAGGCCTTCAGAGAAGGGTGGGATGAACTAATAACCTTCTCTGAGATATAAGCTCAATGGAGCTTTCTCATGCACATCATCTAGGTATGTGCTAGTTATTAGCACTACCAGGCTAATACAGAATATTTGGACCTATGTCATACACCAAATTGAAACTGGATATGGCTGAACCTTAGGCATTCATATTAAAGCTATCAAAATCTCTAAATTACCACTAATCACTCTCAGCACAAGAACAGCTTCTCTCCATATGCACCCCCAAAAAGAAACAGGGAAGTTTAGTTGATTTTTTTAAGGACCACAAAATGACGCTCTTTAGATCCCTGTCCAACTGAAAGCCTAGAAAAAGAAAGTCCTACAGAAAGAAGAGAACTGAAGATTATCACCTAAAATGAACTGAATTAAGACCAAGGAAACTGACTACAGAGTTCAAATTTATACTTGAACTATGTTAGAGAAATCAAATTTTCCCTGAGGCTCCACCAAATTAAACATGAATTGAATTATTCTTGTTATGAAGAATTGCTTTTACAGCTAAATAGAATTCATTAGCATTTAGCTGACAAGGAAAATACAATGAATGTAAAATAAATTTGCATGTTGGTATTTTGTCTGTTTCCTTTAAAAAAGGAAAAAACTTACAAACTCCACCTTCAAAAAAAATCTTCCAAAACCTTATTGATTAGAAAGGTAAACCTGAATATAGTTTTTAAACTCGATTTCTATGGCATCAATTCCAAACTTCCAAATATTAAATAAGAATAGTAGGGTGACAAAACAGTATGTTTATTGAAAACTCAGTCTATAGATCATTCATATAAAAATGACAAATCCAACAGCTTCTACTCCATCCTAATCCTTCTCTACTTCTCCATTGCCCTGGACACTGTGGACCACTCCCTTCTCCTGAGACCATTACCTAGCTTTGGCTTTACTGAAACTCTCATCTTCTGGTTATCTCTCTGGCCAAGGGTTCTCATTTTCTTTCACAGGCTCCTCCTCTGCTTCCCACCCCCTAACTGTGGGAGTCCCTCAAGACTGGGTTTTGGGTCCCCTTCTCATTGACCTCCCTGCCTCTCCCCAATCTAGTCCATACTTCACTCTCCTGCCTGGATCATTTTTCTTAAAAAAAAAACAAACCAAAAAACAACCCATTCAGTCCACATTTCCCCACTACTCAAGAACCTCCAGTGGTTACCCATCCACCTCTGCAACAAGTAGAACTTCCTTACCATTGGCTCTAAATTTACTCTGTTAGCTCACCTTAACGCTCTGATTTCCTACTACAAACTAAGTCATACACTTTGCTCCTCTAATGCCACTATTTTACCACTAACCTCTTGCGCATATTCTCTCTCTGGCCTGAAACTTAGCCCCATCTTCATATGTTAGAGACCACCACTCTCCCCACCCTCAAAGCCTTATTAAAAATCACATCTCCTCCAAGAGGCCTTCCCTCCCCACTCTTCCTTTTGCATCACATATGCACTTGGCTGTACCCTCTAAGCACTTGGTATTCATCCCACCCTTAGCTCCATTGCACTTCTGTAGGTATCCATAATTTATTTTAATGTCTGTCTCTTCAAGACTGTAAGCTCCTTGCAGGTAGGGAACATGCCTATAAACTCTGTTGCATTGCATTCTCCCAAGTATTTAGTACTTTGCTCACAGTAAGTGCTCGAAGACCACTGATTATCTGCTCATGGGTCTCCTTCAACATCTCAAAAATCTGACAAACTGTGGACAGAACATCCTCCACTCTCCATCAGCCGTTGATTGCTTCAAGTCAGCTTAGGTAATGTGTTTGGTAATGTATAATAATGATGGTATTTGTTAAGTGCTTACTATATGCCAAGCACTGTTCTAAGCGCCAGGGGACATACAAGGTAATCAGGTTGTTCCACTTGGGGCTCACAATCTTAATCCCCATTTTACAGATGTGGTAATTGAGGAATAGAGAAGTTAATTGACTTGCCCAAAGTCACAAGGTAAGGCATCAAAAATACTAGTTGAATCTTTGTGGTAGATATGAGAGGTACCAGGGGCAACATTGTACTTCTTTGGCGGGGGGGGGGGGGGGGGTTCCCCCCACATGCTATTAGAGTGGCTATTAATTCCCTTAAAGATAATTTGGAGCAAGTGTTAGGTTCCGTCAGAGATCTCAAACAAAGCACAGGTACACAGAATGGTGCAGAGCTCCAGAGTGAGAGGGCTGACCTCCACACTAACCAGACTTCCCAAGGATTTTCAGAACTGGGAATGAATAATGATGGATCTGAACTGCAATCAGCTGCGATGAGCAGGCACGGGGACAACCACTGATAAGGGCCACCACCAACGTGTTTGGACAGAGCCATGCCTTCCTTAGGCCAACAAGGGGTCATCATCATCATCATCAATCGTATTTATTGAGCACTTACTATGTGCAGACCACTGTACTAAGCGCTTGGGAAGTACAAATTGGCAACATATAGAGACAGTCCCTACCCAACAGTGGGCTCACAGTCTAAAATCAAATGCGTGATAGCCGGCCGCCTGCATCTCTCTCCTTGAAATGTCAGCCTCTTGGTTTCTCAGGAAACTCTGCATTATTTTTGGACAGCAAATCAACCGAGATTCAGTATTATGATTATCAATCACTTGAAACACTGTGATGGACAGTTCCGTCAGGTTCATTAATACTAAGGCATTTATGATAATTGCTCTGGGTTTCAACTTCTAATTAAAGCTAAGTGGCTAGATTTGCATATGGTAAACAATAGAACTGACTTAGAACCACAGTCCCACAGGCCTTATCAGCAGCGAAACACCATTACAACTTGAAACACCATTACAACTTGCATGCTAATTATAGTTAATTGTTCTGTTTAAATAGAAATCTTAAGTAGATACTTGTCTTTCTTCCACATGCTTAGTTCTCCGGTTTATCTAAAAGTACCCTAGACACATAGCTATCAAAAATAATAAAATATAAGGATACATCAAATCATGCCCATGTTAGATTCTGGTTCTCTCTCAAGGGTTGTGAAATAATGCAACAATTTACTGAGAGAATTCAACTAAATTGTACAGCCCACTAAATTATATCTGTTCGCTAATTTTTATTTGGCTTAAAACAAAGGTCAACACTTCTAATTGGAAATGTTATCTAGTGATCTTTATATTTACCCTCGGGCTTAAAATAGGGCTTAGCACCTAGTTTGATTAATAAGTACCATTAAGTTACTAAATAAATGACAAAAGTTCTCATGCTTCAGGTTAAAAAATATCAACACCACCTTAATTGGGAAGCTGTGTGATGTAGTGTGATGGGAGAATGCCCATCTAGAAGCTGGAGGACCCAAAACCTGATTCAAGCCCTGACACTGCCTGCTGTGTGTGTGGGCAAGTCAAACACTCTGTGCCTCAATTTCCTCATCTACAAAATAGAGACGATATCATCTGTCTTTCTAGCTACCTCGTAGGGCTTGTTGAGAAGGTAAAAATGAGATAAGCAACGTGAGCTTGGAGAATGAAAGTGCTACAGAAATTAGAGAAGCAGCATGGCTTAGTGGACAGCACACAGGCTTGGGCGTCAGAGGTCGTGGATTCTAATCCCAGCTCCGTCACTTATCAGCTGTGTGACTTTGGGCAAATAACTTAACTTCTCTCAGTTATTTCACCTGTAAAATGGGGATTAAGACTGTGAGCCCCACGTGGGACAACCTGATTACCTTGTATCTACCCCAGTGTTTAGAACAGTGCTTGGCAAAGAGTAAGCGCTTAACAAATACTATTATTTGTTGCCGACTGTACTTTCCAAATGCTTAATACAAGACTCAGCACAGTTACCACTCAATAAATATGATTGAATGAATGACAGTATTAATGAATCCTAGAGAACTGAATATATACACACACACACACACACACTGTCTGTCTGTCTGTGTCTCTCTCGCTCTCTCTCTCTCTCTCTCTCTCTCTGAAAGCATGCCAGTAAAGGAATTTGATTTGAAGGCTTCATTCCTGCAAAACATTTAGAACAGTAATTTATTTGAAATGAATTGTGCAGGTCAGGGTAAAACAGATAAGTGCAAACCAGACCAGGGAGTGTTTTCTTAAAAATACATTTAGACTGGTCCAGCAAGATGTTTCTACCAAAAATGCTGCTCAGTAACCCACGGTTGGGAATTTTACAAGCACTCTTCTCCTTAAATGACCACTTCAATCTTCCCTCAGGTCTTACAAAGGAAGGCAAGGGACAGAGAAAACAAAGTATGGATATTTTCACATAAGTTTGAACCTATAAAGAGCCAGGGTTGAAAACATGGCAAAGTAAATGTTATAGGCCATGAAACAAAATGTCACCAACTGGAATCACACTTGTGCTGGGTGCTTTAGCCTTTTCCTGGCTAATAATGATATTTACTAAGGGCTTCTTAGATACCAAGCTCCTCATTATGTGTAACGGAGGACATGCAAGATATGTGAATATTTCTGCCTATATCCCCTGAAAGGGGGTAAAAAACATCTTGCAGGCAGGAAACCTGTCTTGTGTATCTGTCATTTTCTCAAGTGTTTAGTGCACAGCGATGCATTTAATCGGTGCTCAATACAATCGTTACTACTACCAAATTTTCCAACTGGACACAGGAGATGTGCTATATGGGACTCACAATCTAAGGGTACCTAATCCCTATTTTGAACCAGGTGACTGATCCAACTCTCCTCTCACACAATTCCCAATTTTCTTTAACACCCTCCCTGTTTATGCACAGAAATACTCTTAATCATTTCATCATTTTACAACTGCTTGCCCTAAACTCACTTCCTAGCTGTTCCTGACTGGTTTCGGGAATGAAGATAATCATGAACTATGTATTTGTCACTCTTCATTTCAAAACAGACAATGAATGGAACTGGGAGATGACACCATATGGCATTTGCCCCGCTTATTGCAGCCATAGTTTAAACAATGTCGAAAATATTGCTATATGTGGTTTATATAAAATGATCAAGTAGTTTTGGTGGAATACAGTAGTATCAATCTATTTCTAAATCATTAGAGTTAATTTCTTCTTGCTAGGATGATTGCTTGACGATTAAATAAACTGAGTTCTTGTCATCTAAAGTTGCACTTCCTGCAATTACATTCATTTCAAAATCTGTACTTTCACATCAATGCAATGGTGATCTTTCCCACCAGTCATTCAAATCACCCCAAAAGTGGGGTACCTCAACCTCAAACCCAAGGGCGACATGAGGTGCTCTCTCTCCAGTTAAAGGTGGGATTGAAGTAAATCCCTGCCACTATTAGTAGTGAGCATAACAAGGCATGCTGCTATCCAGCTAGGCAGCAATTTGCCAAAATGGAGGGGTGGTGCCCAGAAAAGTGACATGCAATGCATGTGGTTGTGTATGGTGGGAGAGAGCAAGGCAAGACACCACTTCAATCAACACCCTCTCCTTCTCCCTTCCTTGGGTCACTGACAGCAAAGGGTCGCTGTCTTCCATGCATCTTTCTTCTCTTCTTATGTATGCGTCAGTTGCTTTTATTGTGAAAATACATGCAATAATAAATTTAAAACGATCAAAATATAATCAGCAAGACTAGGACAGGAAAATTCCATTTACCAATTCTGGGTTTAAAATGCAACTACACTGAGAGGAGCAGGACTCATTCTTACTTTGTTTTGTGGCTACCACAAATTTGCAGCACAGAAGAAATTGCTAATTTAATGTTCAGTTTTGAACTCTCTTTGAAGTTTATATCTGCTGAGGTAATTTTTATGGAAAAAGACTGATAAAGGGACAGGTACCAGCACAATATAAGCAACTAAATACACGGTGCAATACAAGGTATTGAACCCCAAAATAGAATTCAAATGTTTTAAGGTAGATTTTACTGCTCAAAATTAAGTCCACAATGACTTTGCTGGCTCATTGGCTACTGTTGTTTAATGGACCTTTAGAAATTATTTTCCCACCATTGCATGTTGCCTCCTTTTTCTCTGTGAAAACTTCCTGCTTCTTCACAGCAACGATCTCATTTTATGAGTTATCTGGTGCTGACTTGTACCTCAATAAAGGTTTCAACTATGATTTGCTTCTCATTACACAATTAACAGCTGTGAAGTTATTTTAGATCCCTGGTGAGATAGGTCTGTCTGCATGAAATGTGCTTTCAAGTATTTTGTCATTTTGTGTGTTAAGACAATATTCTCAATTCAGTCCATAACAGTAATTTAGATACATTAAATGCATTTAATATTCATGACAACTACCACTTGTGTGTCATTACTCAATCTACCCTGAAAAATTCTAAGAAACCTTATTCAATAGATTCATCTGTCCTCAGGACACATGAAATATAATGGGAGTCATATTTAGACAAAAGGATTGCCTAACCTTGAAAAAATTAAATGCACATGGTACATATATTTAACAAAATATAAAGTCAAATCAGCACTCTTATAAATGAACAGAATGTCCTTTTTCTACAGTACACATTCTATTGAACTGGAAAAGTTCATCATTCAGAATGCTATTCTGACTTGATGACTAGTGCACAAAATGCTAATGAATTCAGCCAACTGGCCCAAAACTAAGTTACTCAGGAAGTTTACATTTAAAAAATGAACAGTTTCATGAATGTCCATTTCACGTAGCTATGTGCATGAGTTACCAGAAAAATTCTAATGAATCGTTGGCTTCAAAGATGAAACAAAGTGGGGCACAGAAAGGGAGAGTATGAATTTTGTGAACCCATTTTAAAGGAAATTTCTGAACTCCCACCAAGAGTGATTAATGCTTTTGGTCACAAGACCTCTATTTATCTTTATGATGAAAATCCCTTACAATTGACAAGTAATAGTGCCAGCATTGTTTACAAATTATTTGAGCTAAGGGGGTTGCTGATCAAGATTAAGTGCCTATTTTACTCAGATGACATTCAACTCCTTCCTGTAACACAAACCACTGAGATAAGACATATAAACAGGTTAAAAGATCGAAGAATAATGATTTCATTAATGGTCTAAATTCTGCCACATCACTGGCCCGAACCTACTTGCAATGAGGTGAAGAATAAACACAACTATCCAAATCGATTACATGAAAATAGTTTCAAAAGTAATGATAATTATAAAAACTTACCAAAACTAAGCATATGCATTTAAGCAAATGTGTTCAAGAATGTTCCATTAAAGCAAGTCTATGCATTTTATAAGTGTTTCAAGTGTCTAATAATCTATCAAAGCAATATTGAAAATAATTGTGCACACAAATTAAAAGGCATGTTATGTTTAAAATGAAATACAGATATTTCATCATGTCTCATTGTTCCAAAAGGTTTCCTAATTATCTCCGGTTTCTACATTCTTAACCTGATTTTCTCAGCATTAACCTGAGGTAATCATACTTGGGACTTTTCAGCTTCATTTAATATCACTTCAGAAATAGTTAATCTTTTTTTAATCCGTTGAAGAAGTTGGGGTGGGAGGGCAGTGACCCTATTGGCTAGGTTGAACTTGAAAAGCAATATTAATCCACTGCATCTAAAGAAAATCTTTTTTAAAATGAGGAAAAGGAGGAATTTTGTCCTGTTTTTTATTTTTCTTGAGCAGGAGGCCCTTCATCGCAAGACGTAAACATCTGTCATTGGCGAAACATCATTGAGCAAACTGGTAGATCACACTAAAACCTGTACTCATCAAATCTGGACTTAGCATACAAATTTATTATTATTAATAAATCCATTACCGATTTTTTCCATATACAAACCCCACAGCTCAGCTAGGACATCTCTAAAGCTATATTACCTCATTGGGGCTTTATTTAGTAACTAAAATACATTGATGATTTGAAAGCATTCAAATAACAATCAAATGTGCTTAACATTTCTGGGCATATTATAGACCCTACACCATTGAGCTGAAAGCCCTATTCACTCCTGCGGGAGGCATGACCTGTCAAAAGGACTACTACTAATGATATTAATAATTGTGGTATTTTGTTAAGTGCTCACTATGAATCAAGCACTGGACTAAGCACTGGGTTGGATAACAGAAAAATGATTCGGGCTTAGAGGGAAGTATGGACTGGAGAGGAGAGAGACAGGATTCAGGGTGGTCAGCAAGGAGGCTGATGCAGTAGTCAAGGCAGGAAATCATCGGTGCATGCTAGCAGTTAGGATGGAGAGAAAATGGTGAATTCTAGAGTTGTGGTGAAGGCAAAACACATAGGATTGTATGATTAAATGTGCTGGTTGAGGGACATGAGTCAAGGTTACAGATTTTGACAGGAAGGGTGGTGGTGCTGTCTATGTGATGGGAAAGTCAGGGGAAGGACAGGGTTTCAGTGGAAAGAAAAGGAAATTATGTTTAGTTTGAGGTATCTGCGGGATATCCAAGTAGAGATGTTTGAAGGCAGGAGGGAAAGCATGACTGCAGGGAAGGAGAGGAGACACGGCCAGAGAAAACAGCTAGAGTTAGAAGTAGAATATCGACTGACATTTTTGAAAATAAAATTAGGCTTACTCTGCACCCCATCCCTTGACCCATATGTTTACATGGAGAAAAATCCTTTTTCATACACACACATTTCACACATTTTATACCCTAACACCCAAACAGTACAGTGCTCTAAGCATAGGAAGCACTCAATAATTGATTGATATTGAACTATTACATATTTGCAAGTAGATCAAGTACAGTCAGTGCAGATGGGAAGCCGCATGGCCTAGGGGAAATAGGACGGGGCTGAGAGTCAGATGACGTGGGTTCAAATCCCAGCTCTGCCACTTGCTTGTTGTGTGACCTTGGACAAATCACAACTTCTCTGTGCCTCAGTTTTCTCAACTGCAAACTGGGTGAAATACCTGTTCTCCTTTCTAAATAGTGAGCCCCGTGTGGGTCAGGAATTGTATATAGCCTGATTAATTTGTACCTACCCACATCCTGCCTCTGGCCTGGAACGCCCTTCCACTGCATATCTGATAGACAATTACTCTCTCCCCTTCAAAGCCTTATTGAAGGCACTTCTACTCCAAAAGTCTTTCCTAATCTAAGCTCAATTTGCTCACTTTATTCATCCCCAGCTCCCAGCCCCACAGCACTTATGTACTTACCTGTAATTTATTTATTTATATCCATGTCTGTCTTCCCTTCTAGACAGCAATCTCGTTGTGGGCAGGGAATGTGTCTGTTCATTGCTGTAGTGAACTCTCCCAAGTGCTTAGTACAGTGCTCCACAAAGTAAGTGCTCAATAAACACAACTGACCAACTGACTACCCTAATGCTTGAGTGCTTGAAACTCCTTGACAAATGCCATAATTATCTACCCCAGAGTGTGATGAAATTGGGTGACAATAGACACCTCATTCTAAATATGATTCCCCTTATGTACTCAAAACATATACACAAGGAAATCCCTATCGTGGACTGTCATCACAGAGTGGAGAACATGATAACCAGGGGCTGCAGTACATCTTTTTTCTTCAGATGGAAACCTGCGCAAAAGACGGAATACAGGAGGGAATGTGGAAAACTTCTCCCCTTCCATTCTCCTTTGCAGAGAAGGTAGATTTAGTATCAATGATCCATTAAATCTAGTTGTTTTCAATTAGGCAATCACAACTAGGGCATTCCTTGCTTTTTGGTGGAAGGTACACTGCTTTGCAAAAAAACCTAATTGCCAAGTCAGATGGACGGCTTCACACAAATTGTGTGAAAGAGCAATGTCTACTTCTGCTAAGCGATATGGGTCATTAATATCATATACAATGGTAATTTAAGCATTTTTTTGACTAGCCTTTAAACTGATTGAGTCTAACTTTGGAGCCTGTAAGTCCAACGAGGTCCTCTGACTGGAACTATTAAAAATGATGTTACTTGGCTCAAAAGTCATTTCCTGCCATTTTCCATAATGGTGGCAATGAAAATTAATTCCCCAAACCATAATATCGTTTTCAGTCACCCCCAATTTGGGCTATTTCTTAGATTAGGATTGGTGGGAGAGTACTGAAACAGACCAGAACCTCAACGTAAAATAAAGAATTGTAATATTAGACAAACCTAGCAACAACTCAGCCAGAGTTGGAATAACACTGTACTGTGAGAGTCTTTCTGAAATTGCCTCCCATGAGAGGTTTGCTTCAGAACAGTGGAATTTGACAAAAGAATTAAGGGAAAAAAACACAGATGTAAATCATCTATTTCAGGTGTTGATTTCAAAGTGTCACATCCATCATTCTCCCTCACTGAATCTTTGGAACTTTTATAGACTTCTCTGAAGAGAAGAATTCAATGTGTGAGAATAACTGCATTGTCCACTTACTGTGATGAATAATTTGAAATCATTTGACATATAATGGTCCTAACTCACGCTTGACATGACTAGATTATAATTTCCTTGACTGCAGAGAATGTGTACCAAATATATTGTACTCTCCCAATCGTTTTGTGTTGTACTCTACATATAAGTGCTTAATAAATACCAGTGATCCGCTGTTCAGAACTCTCCCTTTACTCTCTGCTCCCATTTTCTCACCTCTGTAACCAGGAGGTGTAGTCGTACTCAGCAGTGGGAGAGGTCCGGTTTTTCTATCGCTTGGCAGTTGTCCAAGGTCCAGTTAAACACTAGATTGCATTCATTGAATCATATTTCATTCAACTGTATTTATTGAGCACTTACTGTGTGCGCAGCACTTCGCTAAACTCTTGGGAGAGTACAGTATAATGATCAACAGTCACATTTCCTGCCCACAACAAGCTTATAGTATAGAGGGGGAGAACAGGCATGAATATAAATAAATTACATATATGCAGATAAGTACTCTGGAAATGGGAGCGGGGATGAATAAAGGAAACAAGTCGGAGTGACGCAGAAGGGAGTGGGAGAAGAATAAAGGAACACTTAGTTGGGGAAGGCCTTTTGGAGGAGATCAATCAATCAATCAATTGTATTGAGCGCTTACTGTGTGCAGAGCACTGGACTAAGTGCTTGGGAAGTACAAGTTGGCAACATATAGAGACAGGCCCTACTCAACAGTGGGCTCACAGTCTAAAAGGGGGAGACAGAGAACAAAACCAAACATACTAACAAAATAAAATAAATAGAATAGATATGTACAGGTAAAATAGAGTAATAAATATGTACAAACATATATACAGGTGCTGTGGGGAAGGGAAGGAGGTAAGACAGGGGGGATGGAGAGGGGGACGAAGGGGAGAGGAAGGAAGGAGCACAGTCTGAGAAGGCCTCCTGGAGGAGGTGAGCTCTCAGTAGGGCCTTGAAGGGAGGAAGAGAGCTAGCTTGGTGGATGGGCAGAGGGAGGGCATTCCAGGCCCGGGGGATGATGTGGGCCGGGGGTCGATGGCGGGACAGGCGAGAAGGTACAGTGAGGTGATTAGTGGCAGAGGAGCGGAGGGTGCGGGCTGGGCTGTAGAAGGAGAGAAGGGAGGTGAGGTAGGAGGGGGCGAGGTGATGGACAGCCTTGAAGCCGATGTGTTTTCAGTAAGGCTTTGAAGGGGGGAATCTATAGAAGAAGGATCTATAGCATGGCCTAGTGGAAATAGCCCTGGCTAGGAGTCAGAAGCCACTTGTCTGCTGTGTGACCCAGATCCTCAGAATATTTAGAAGCATCATGCGAAGGACAGAGAACTGGCCCTATAAACATATCATCATCATCCCAATGAAAGTATACCCTACTTTATTTTCATGTATGCAGTGTGAAAGAAACAGTCCCTCAGGAACATTTGCACCAGGGAATGAAATCCCACTGCTAGGAGCATATCTCCTAGAAAAAAAGGGAGAGAGTTTTACAGTCAGTTCTGCCATAACAGAGGCTTTCATTGTGCATTTGGGACAGACTACTGCCTCAGCTTGTCACAAAATGTGTTTGCCTGAATAGGGTGCAGATATGTTGTCAAAAGAAATGGAGCGTGGCATTGACATGGTGAATACTAAAACAGGTGTTTTCTTTAACAAGAGATTCATCAAGAACATAACTCTTGCATTAGAGCCCTGCAGTATGTGTATAGGCTGGGGTGACGACAATATGAACTGAAGAATCACAAACCAGACAGACTGAGCGCACCCTGAGAGGTAGTGACTATGTCCAACTTACTAACTTGAATCAACCCCAGTGCTTAGTATCCGGTGTTTGGCACACAGTAAATGCTTAACAAATACCACAATTATTATTACTATCACCAAAGTATGGCCGAGAGGCAAAGACCAAAAAATTTTCTTCAGTTGGAATAGTGACCAGAGGTTCTCTGGGTGCTGTTGAGGGGTCACAGTAAGCAAATGACAGTGCGGGGAGGGGAAGAAAAGGACAATGTCTCACTCTTTCCTGGCCCTGGTGAAATGATGATTATTCAAGCCTGCATGTGTGTGAGCCACACAGCCAATAAAGGAAAGCCCATGTGGCTCTCGAGCCTCAGTGTGGCCACCCATGATATGTTTGGGTATGTGTGTGGGTATAGGTGTGCATGCTTGTTTTAGGACCTTCGCTTTCAGCGCTGGATCATCAGAATACACAGTTAAATCTTTCAGTTTTGCCCGTCAAACAAATTGATTTATTTGTTAATTGTGCTGTCCACTTAACCTCTCCTGTGAAAGACACCATAAGCTATTTGTGCCAAGATTCTGGCCATTTCACCATGATTATCATCATTGGCATTTAATGAGGACCACAATAATGAGGATCACCGACTTGTACTTCCCAGGCACTTAGCACAATGTTCTGCACACAGAAAGCGCTCAATAAATACGATTGAATGAATAAGCCTTGGTATCTGCCAGAAGAAATGGAATAAGCTTAAGGATGAAACAGCGAAAGAATGAGACTTCGAGAAAGATGAACTAATCTTCATTCAAATGTAATAAAGCATACAAATTGTCTCAGATTTCCAACGTTATGGCATACATTGAGTTAACAATGCTTCTTGGATGAAACAAATTCTTGGATGTGACTCTCGGTCCTTTATTTCTTCTTTAGTTCATTGACAAAAGGCGGAAAACAAATTCCTTTAATTTCAAAAATAGACCCTACAGGGAAATTTAGCTTTATAGGGCCAAGATCTATTTGTTCTTGGTTTCTGCTTTATTGGAAATCTTGTCCTATTACTTATTTCTGGAGTGCTACAGTCGTGTTTTGAGAAATGCAGTTACAGTTTAAAATTCCATTTGTATGAATCTTCTCTTATTGAACTTCCTTAAATGCAAATGACTCAGATGCGTTATTAGTAAGATCTCATCTTATAGGGGAAGTTTTTATGAACATTAAGTGCCCCGTTAAAAGGTATTTTGAGAGTTTTCAAAACATGGGCCATCATAGAACAATCTGGAAATAAAGTAACTAAATCATTGAGTTTTGGGGAGCTGAAATCTGACTCCATTTTCTTTGAAGAGTATGGCAGAACATAGCTAAACTTGCCATAACACACGTGTAAATGGTGAACACATCAATTTAAATAATCATGAAATATGATGAATTACTCTGCTGTGTAGTAATTACATTTTGCTTTATGACTGCCCAAATCAATTACCCCCTGCAGTAATAATATTTTCAAAAAATGTGCAACTTTAGACTCAGCCACTTAACTTGGAAGTGAGATATACTAAATAATTTAAGTACTTGAACAAGTTGTACCTACTTTCCTTTGAGCAAAACACTATTTAAAACCTGAAAATTACTATAAACATTTGTGAGATCTGTTTAAATACTATAGCATTCTACTCCTTCATACGGTATCTTATATCAAATTCCTCTCCACATCTTTGTGCATAACACTTCTGAATATTGGTAAATCTACCATAATTATAAGCCTGTCCAATAGAACACTGTCCACATCACTATTGTTTTGCTTTTACAAATCTTTAGAATCATGGCAATTGCTTGCTATTTAGAATAATAATAATAATAATAATAATAATAATAATAATAATAACTGTATTTGTTAAGCACTTACTATGTTCCAAGCACTGTTCTAAGCGCTGGGGTAGATACAAGGTAATCAGGTTGACCACATGGGGCTCACAGTCTTAATCCCCATTTTACAGATAAGGTAACTGAGGCACAGAGAAGTGAAATGACCTGCCCGAAGTCACACAACTGTCAAATGGTGGAGCAGGGATTAGCACCCACGTCCTCTGACTCCCAAGCCTATGCTCTTGCCACTAAGCAATCGTTTTCCTGAAACTGCAATTTCCAAGAATTTATAGTCCAATGGTTATTCAATAATTTGAGTGAGAGGAAGACAAAAGTCATCAACAGAGACATTAATGGTGTCACTCATTGTTAATCACCTAGGTTAGACTAGTAAAAGCTATAGCTTTCATTGTTTCAAAAGGTCTTGGAGCTGAATAACACTCCCTGCCAAGCATCTTACCTTTTAAACATATTGATAGGTTCCGGTGTCTGTCAAATAGGAGATATGGGTGTGACTTGATTATATGCCAGAATCAGTCATCATAGGGTGAGAGGGAACTTTACATTTATCAATGCATATAAAGAATGCCAGGTCTTTTTTTTTCTTCTGAAATAGTTGGATGAGACAATTTTACATACGTCTCCCCTATTCCAGAAGTGTACATTTGCACATGGATATTTTACATTCCTCTGCTCTGTGGGATTGTGATGCTTAAAACAAAAAAAAAATCTAAGCAAAACATCTAATCTGCAACTAGTGCATGAATAGCAGTAGACTGGACTATCCATACACTAGGTGTACATTGTTCATTAGAAGGGGATTCCACAAATGCATAAAACCTATTTCCTGGGACTGAAATGTGGAGTTAATCATCTCTAATCTAAGCCTTTACCTGTCAGCCGTTTTTCTGCCTCTCCCTCACATGCTTGTTTAGAGCATACAGTGAACGACATCACTGGTGTGAAACCATTTAGAAAGAATAAAAGCACTGTACAAATTCAAGGTATTAACACTAACTCGTAATTTCAATCACTCCTTACCACACACCAGTAAGTGCTGTTTAGATCAACCATAAACTTAAACAATCAAGTAATTCCTTAAACTTCTCCTCCTACACATTTCTTTCAAATCTAACTTCAATGTATTTCTCAGGGGGTACCTCAATATGGACCCCTCCCTTCCATCCTTTAAGGCACTACATCCTACAGGAAGAGGACTATAATCAGTGGTATTCATTATGCATCTGCTGGATGCAGAGCACTTTAGTAAGAGCTTTGGAGAGTACCACTGTCTTCACAGAGTTTGCAGTCGAATGGGGGAGGCAGAAAGACTCAGACTATTAGTGGAAGTATTGGTAGTACAAGTATAGTTGGTAGTAGAGTATGGCAGAATAGAAACATAAAAATGTGCAAATGAATGCAAATTTTATATAAATACTTGGGGGTAGGCATAGAAAGGTAAGTGCTAAAGGTGGTTGATGGATTACAGAGATTAAATGGGGAAAGCTTTCTGGATGAGGCCTTTCAGGAGGGCTCTGTAGGTGGAGAGAGATGAGGCTTGGTTTATTGAAAAAGGGAGTTTCAGGCAGGGGGAAAGGTCTGAGCAAGAGGACTAAAGCAGGAGATTAGACAGTGCTGCAGAGTAAGAAAGTCAGTCTGGGGTGAGAGAACTGATATTGGCCTTGAAGCCAATGCGGAGTGCTTCATATGAATGCAGAGAGAAATGGGTAACCATTGTAGGTATTTTAAGAGTCAAGAGACATGTGCTGAATGATGGTTTAGAAAGACAATCCAGGCTACATGCAGAGTATAGTATACACCTAAGAGGGAAGAGCCTGGGGGCAGAGACTGATGAAGAGGTTGATATTAATTAATAGTACTGAGCACTTAGTATGTGCAGAGCACTGTACTAAGCACTTGGGAGAGTACAATACAACAGAATTAGCAGACATGTTCCCTGTCCACAGTGAGCTTACAGTCTAGAGGGAGAGGCAAATGATAAAGTAGTCTAGTCAGCATAGCAAGGGCCTTTTCCAAATTAGTCACTGTTTGGTTGGAAAGAAAGCAAGAAGATCTGGGAAATGTTACAGATAGGGCAGAAAACAGCAGAATTATCCACACGAGTATGAGAATACAGAAAGAGAGGATTTAAGAGTGATACCAGGGCAGAGGGATTCAAGCACTGGTAGGATGGTGGTGTCAAATTTAATGAGAGAATTAGAAGGGAGAAGATCAAGTACAGAAATAGAAAGAGAGAGGAATCAATCATATTTATTGAGCGCTTACTGTGTGTAGAGCACTGTACTAAGCGCTTAGCACTGTACTAAGGAACGGAAGGGTAGACAGATTAACACAAGAGTTGAAGGACCTAGAGAGAAAGGAATAAAGTGAATGGGAATTTAGAGGAAGAATAGAAAGAAAACAATGTGGGAGAAAAAAAGGTATAGTCCCTAATAAGGGCAAAGACCAAAGATCAATTCTACTTGTTGACTAATGCCTCAATTCTTGCTCTGTCCATTCCCAAAATGAAAGACTCTCATTAACAGGAATCAATTCTCACCAAGGCTTATCAAACTTCTTATGCTGGGACACTCATTGCCTAGTTCATATCAAGCTAAACCTTCCATAAATGATCATTCTAGGAAAGCATGAAATATCTTGGCCGAACCTCCGAGAAGATAACTAATTATAAGTTGTTCTACAGTATCAATTGGGCTGTGATTGTTAGTGAATGCAGAAATTGTAAAAATATCAAAAAAGGAAACAATTTTCAGGAAGCTGCTTCATAACATCCTTGTTTGTAGAACTACCTTCTGTATTTGTTTCTAGTCTCTGTTTTAAAACAAAATTATCAGATGTACTTAAATACCTAAAATGCTTGATGAATTCAGACCACCGTGAATTTGCCCCGAGTCATACCAGAGTTCATTAAAAGGGAAGAGAGCACACAAAATGTCAGTTTAGTAGTGCAGAGCTAATGCAAGGGAAAGAACTGTACAAACACACACAGAGATTAAAATAACTCTGATTGCAGTCTGCTCTTTTGAGAGTTTTCACAGAGCCCAACTGCAAACAGTCTAGGTCAGAAACCCAGACTGGTTTATGTATCATATGAAGAGATTCATCACATAATTAGAGTAGTGGCACAAGAGTCCAAGATTATCCCCTCAAGAGCAAACCATTATTGACAGAGAGGTATTTGTCTCAGGAAGACTCATGGCAAAATAATAGAATTATCTCTTTAGCTTGGGCAGGACTGGGCTGCCCAGTTGGAGGATCAACAGTAGCTTTGCTGCTTCTCAGTACTGTCTTGACCAATTTTAACTCAATATCACATCACTACAGTGATAGGGAATTGATATGAGAAATGAATTTAAATAAATTTTCCCTTTTCTCCCCACTTTAGAAGTTCTTGAGAGAAGTTGGTAGGATGAGAGGGAGCTGAGAGTCAGACTACCTGTTATGGCTAGAGAAGCAGCGTGGCTCAGTGGAAAGAGCCCGGGCTTTGGAGTCAGAGGTCATGGGTTCAAATTCCAGCTCTGCCAATTGCCGGCTGTGTGACCTTGGGCAGGTCACTTTACTTCTCTGTGCCTCAGTTACCTCATCTGTAAAATAGGGATGAAGACTGAGTCCTCGTGGGACAATCTGATCACCCTGTAACCTCCCCAGCGCTTAGAACAGTGCTTTGCACATAGTAAGTGCTTAATAAATGCTATTATTATTAAGATTTATTTGGAGGACTGCTTTGTTGTTTTATGTAATCTTGAGGCCGTGAAGGTAATCTCATAAATGCAAGCCCTTAAAATTGAGGCAGAGTAGAACCATGACATAACAGTAGGAAGGCTATTACAAATTAAAGGTGGGTTATCATTGAAGAGGAAGAATAGAAAATGTACCAAAGCCCTTCAGAATAAAAGGCAAGTCTGGAGGTGTCAGGCTACCTACAAACATAATGACAGGTTTAGCTAAAGGACAGAAGAAACTGGGGTTATGAGGCTTTGGAAAGAGTCTTGAAAACAAGTGTATTGATTTATGTGGCTTGTAACAGAAACTGAGGTAATGAAATAAAACCAGCATTTAAGAATTTCAGGCTGAGAACTCATTGCTATGGCAACACTCAGCAGGAAACATGTATAAGAAAATAGGATTCACTTGACTATGCCTTAAAATGAAAACCTACATCACAGTAAAACAGTTAAAAGCAAGCAATATTACCACTCTGTTTTATTTCAGTGAGCCTGAGAATTCCACAGAAGTTCCAGGTTTGTCAGTACTACCATTTTAAAGTACAATTTACATAAATGAATAATTTGAAGGGGAGAAACACCCTTGTTAGGGGAGCCTACTGAGTTTTAATGGATTCTGTCCTGTGAAGACTGGAATGCATCTTCTATGCAATAGAAGTCTAAGCATGTCACTAACTCAAAATCGTAACGGTATTTTTTATAACCCAAAAGCATCCTTGTGCATAAAGAAATTAGATGCAAAGATGGCCAGGAATGTCATTTTAAAATAAAACACTGTTTCATAGTTGAATTATTCGTGTCATACTCAATTATAAGCATGTCCTCTTCTTGGTTTAGTTCAAACCAGCCCAAAATAGTGGTTCAAACCAGTCTTGTCACAATTTGATATTTTAGAAGCCAGGATTTGAAATGCATAGCCTTCACCTTACCATTCATTACTACAAACTTCTGGCCAGTGAATATCATTTGCGTGGTCTTGTCTGTCAGTTGCTATTGTCTGTATGGCAATATGCATGTATGACAATAAGTATGTATAACATCACAGCTTGAGATCTGAGATAAGGGGAGTGCAAAGTGGGCAGGAAGATTGGCCCAGTCATTCTGAATAGTTGATAGGAAAATAATCCATCTCTTCATTTTTTTGAGGTTTGGATTTCACCTGAATAAAAATTCTGAAATCAAGCTACAAAGAAACTTGCATTCGAAAGAGTACATCCAGTCAATGAAATAGTTGAAACCAATGTGTTAAGTTGTGAGTGGATAGCTGAGTTTGCAGGGAAAACCATTCAGCAGAATATAACAGCCGAGCCCACCAAACTGCAGGTGCACCTGCAGAAGTGGTCTGTTCTGAAAATGAATTGCAAAATAAGACAGGCATCTACCTCACCTGCTGTAGGTAGCTTGCCTTTTTACCTACCCCATGGTTATTTTGTAAGCAGCCTCTTGAAAAGTGTGTGCCAATGTAAAATACTTTGATTACTTTTGACATTCAAAATGTGTTTTCCTTACAGAACTAAACTTAAAAAGAAAATCTACAGTACCCATTAAAAGGCCATGTGAGGGTTTATCAGAGAATCAGTTAGGCCTTAAATTGATTTGGCATTTTATTGTTTTTCAGCAAACTCACATTTGCAAGGGGGTTATCCTCACCATAAATTGACTCCATAATAACATCCACCCCTAACTGGCTTCAGCTTACTAAGTTCCCATTGTTTCATTCACAGCACAAGTGCGTGAGGGTTGGTACTTAACCTACCCTTCCCATCTCTGCCACAGAGTGGAGGAAGAGCTCAACACAACAGCCATGGAACCTGGTGTTTCCCCACCATAGGGCACAGGAGCCTTCAAAAGGACATCTAAAGTCTGGGTCAAAGTCATCCCAAGACCACAAGAGCAGAAAACAGGCACAATTCTATCTTCTCAACATGTGGACTGTTAAGAAGTTTGTTTTGCCTGAAATGGGGAGGTGCCAAGTTGTGATCAGGCCTTACCTTTTTTTACTGTCAATATTTTTTATTTGTAACCATTTTCCTGGCGCCTGGATTATTCTAGATGCCTGACATCCTTTTTTAAAGACCCTGCACTTCCAAATGTCATTCATTTGTGGGAATCAGAGTAGGTCCTCCAACCATTGTCCCTATTCTCCCTAATAAATTTGTATCTCACTCAGGTTACATCTAGGTCAGCTGAGAGTTTTCAACAATTTTGGCAAAATGTCACAATTGACCTCATATTAAATTAACATCCATTTACATAACTATCTTTTCAACATCGTGCTTTCATTCTCTATTGTTTCAAATACCAAATTTTCTTAATTTCTTTAAAGAGTTGGATAAGTCTTCTCCAGTATTAGCTGAGGTTTTGCCATCATTATTCCCTCTAAACTGTAAGCTTGTTGTGGGCAAGGAACATCTCTGCCAACTCTGTTGTATTGTACTCTTCCAAGCACTTAGTACAATACACCCCACACAGTAACCATTCATTCAATCATATTTATTGAGTGCTTACTGTGTGTAAAGCACTGTACTAAATGCTTGGGAGAGTACAATGCAACAACAAGAAGCACTCAGCAAATACCACTCATTGATTGAATGATTCACCTAATCAAGAAGTGTAATTGGCATTCTACATTTAGGTAGCAAAGTCAATAAAGAACAAGAATTCCCTGCCCTCAATGGTTTATAAAGCAACAGTACAAAGTGATGCATAAGGTAAGACTGTCCATTAATGAGATAAATTTGTATGTGATCATTTTGCCAAATGGGATCCTATTTTATTTCTCCTCCACATTCCCAACCTAAGTTGTTTCTCAACACAGCATCTACAGCAGCTGGCAATTCAGCATAATCTGCAATTTTCATTCATCAGTGATCTGTGTACACTTATCTTCCAGCAAAACACTTCACATTAAGTTTGGTCTCTCTCAGATCGCCGAGATACCTCTTTCCACCTCAGAGTGATTTATCAGAAGCTTTAAATTATTGTCCATCTAGCTTTTATTTACTCTCCATCTTCAGTTGGAGGCCAATACAAAGCACTTTCTAAGTAGACATTGGGGTTAAAAATCAGAATTCTTCATTTATCCTTTTAAAACACTCAGTATCATATTAATCATTTTTTCAATCCTCTTATAACTTCCTGCTTCTACAAAGCTTTTTAAAACTAATTGCTAGCGTGCAGTGAATTCATTATCTGATTCTCATATGGCTCTGGGATCCATATCAAGCAGGCCTCAAGATTTGCATATATAGCCATCATTCAAGCATTCCTGGCCTAGCTTTGCAATCAATAGCCACATTGACAATATCTTAATTGCTTCTTGAGAGCCCACACCATTTTTACTTTCAGGTTTTCTTCTTGTGGACCAATCAGTAATCAGTAGCTCAGTCTGAGCTTGCTGTGATTTTTTTCGCCCCACAAACCAACTTCTCAGGATTTATTTTTCCCCTCTATGGTACAATACTATGAATTCATGATTCAGAAATTCAGCCAACTGAAAAATCAAACTGTAGCAAAATTCAATGTCCAGAGGTTGTTGAAACAGTAATTCAAATTCAGTAAGGCCTACAGATTTTGCTGGTGAAAATTTTTATATGAAAAATGAAAGAATGCTTCTCAATAGAATCAGGTATGAAGCGAAGCATCTGGAACGGGCACAACTAAAGAATTATGCATCTTACATTGAACAGTCAATTCTCTTATCCTTTGTGCTTTCATCATGCTTTTTCCATAGAACACTATCTGGGGAATGTTCTTTCAACAATGGCTCACTGTACAGATATGACAAAACAATTTCAGAAGAAATGGCCATGAGATTTTGAACAGCGACCATCAAGATGCAAATATTAGGATGTGAGATTCCCTTAATATGGAGACTTTCAGAAACATAATACCTGTGTTATTGGAGGGCAGACTGTACTTACTAAGACCTGTTTCATTTACACAGCATGTATTATGAACTTACAATACCAAATGCTTTCCTCTTGACTCTTAACTCTTTAAAATAAACAATTATTTGTCCATCACCCATGTTGTCAACTATAGAATAACAGAATATAGGGCTGAAAATTGAATTCCCAAATTGTTGGTGCCTATATTTTTCCTGCAACATCTCCAGAAGCAGACAGCCTATAGCAGTCCTTGGAATCATATTCCAGTATTTTATTAACTGGACAGTGAAGAATTTCATTTCTAAAATTTCTCATTTATAGAAAATTAAGCAAATATCCACCTCATGCTTATTCCCACCTTATTTCCTTCTAATATACTTTCCAAGGTGTACCTAAAGAGGCCTGATGATTAGATATGAAAACACATTTGAAGGATTTTTGAAGAGGCCTTTAGCGACCGTGGACTTAATAAACATTGTGGTGGGGAACAATTCAGAAACAAATATCAACAAGTGAAAAAATGTCTTATTTATAACATACGGTATCCATACACATTACTTTAGATTGCAATTTGAGCCCTACAGAACATATCAACATGTTGCAAAATAATCAAGATGACATTTCTTATGTGAACAAAAAGTGAACATGAATTTCTTTAATCAGTCTCTTATGACTGAACAAATTCCCTTGCTGAAAGGAAGGTGAGGAATCATATACACTTTTCTCAGTAATTTCATAATATTTTATAATAATGTAAAATTGACTACTTAAACCAATGAATGGGCAGCAATAACTTTAGTATCTGTGGATCCTAAAATAATCTCTCTGTCCCTCCCTGTATGGAAGCACTTCCTCATCCTTCCTTCCAAGTAGGTAAGTCGACCACATATCTGGTATTTTTTGGGCCACTTAACCTTGAGACTGACAGATGAACTAAAGAGAACCAAATTCCTCCCACAAGTAATAAAATGCAGAAGGAAAAAGAAAGCTCCCACATGTCAAAATGTCTTTTTCAAATGATACAAGAGGTAGTTAATGTAAAAAATAATAGATTCTTTCTTGTACAGCACTTACCACTGATCTGATGTTATTTTCTTGTACCAGCTTGAGAGAAGATTTATAGCAACTTGCCAGGTCTTCTCTTTGAGTGTCACCGATATGTCCCCTAGCTATGGGACCCACAGTATGGATGACATCTGCAAACAGAGTGAAGAAATGAGATTACAGATGCACATTCACTTTTCATGTGACTAACACTTCAAATTTACTCTACACCTTGTGTTTCTTGGCATCTACAGGCCTAGTCAAAGATGAAAATCCATCTCTCTCCCAGCCTTAAAAACCTTCAGTGGTTTTCCATTTGTCTCCATATCAAGTGGAAATGGCCCTCTTACCTACCTATTCTCCTCTCCTACTATACCCCAGCTCATGCTCTCCCTTCCTTGAAAGGACACCTTCTCACTGAGCCAAATCTGACCCTTTGCTCATGTTCTTCCTCCTGGCCAGAAGGTCCCTCCTCACTCCCTCCTTCAAAGCCCCCCGACAGCAGCTCTCCCTCTCTTCAAAACTCCTAGAGGAAGCCTCTCTCTCCATTATCAACACATTTTTTTCACATATTGATTTACATAGTCCATAATTTAAGCACTTCCTGTTTCTCTTCGTAAATGACTTTAGGACTGTCTCCCCCTTTAGATTTGGAACACTTGTAGGCAAGAATCAAGTCGTGCACCTTTATTGTAGTCTCTCAAGTGCTTGGTACAGGGTTCAACACACAGGCGGCACTAAATAATACTGATTGATTGAAAATAGCTCTTCTTAAAAAAAGGCTACTAGCAAACTAGTATATGGAATTGTCTATGTAGTTAATGGTCAGCAGAGCATTACTCAAATGCCCTCCTGCGGTTGGATAGACACAGAAGGACAGATGGAAAATTGGATAATTTAAGTTGAACATAATGGGCTCTACTGCAAAAGAGACTCACTCGGGAATTATTTCCAAATGCACATTTTAAACTGAGACAGTAAGTTGACACATTTACACACTTATATGGATGTAAACATAAACTGGTCATATAATAAATTCCAGATTGATAGTGAAAGCTTCTTTAAATATTCTAGAGCAATATCCTTCAAGCCAAGGAAACTCGAAACTAAAACGTTTCCAGTCTCCTATCCAGTTCTTTTGTAAGTAGAATTTGGGTCACCTTATCACTACCTATTACTCACATTTTACTTTTTCACTGCCCCAAATGAGAGGAAGAAGAGAACATATCCAAACAGCTGAAAAAGATCATTTGATCAAGACTACTTCTGCCTAGGCAAATGAATAATTAAATAATTCAGAATAAATGATAGTCAAGTCATTTTTAAATTTCCTAAGGATGAAGTTATTCATTTCTCTTAATAATCTGGTTCGATTTTTTCATGTTTACAGACGTCAATTTATTTCTTTTTCCCAGGTGAATTCTCTTCTTCAACAATTAAAATGTATTTCCTCTTCCTTTGCCCTCTGTGGATATACTCTAGTTAGTATCTTTCTAAGAAAATTCTTCATAGACTTGAAGACAGTTTTAAAGCGTGGCTCACTGGAAAGAGCCCAGGCTTGGGAGTCAGAAGTCGTGAGTTCTAATCCCAGCTCCACCACTTGTCAGTTGTGTGACTTTGAGCAAGTCACTTCACTTCTCTGTGCCTCAATTACCTCATCTGTAAAATGGGAATGAAGACTGGGAGCCCCACATGGACAACCTGATACCTTGCATTCTCCCTAGTGCTCAGAACAGTGCTCTGCACATAGTAAGCGCTTAACAAATGCCATTATTATTATCCCTTAACCTTTTAGCAATCTGTCAATGATACTTCTTAGTGCTGTATGCAGAGCACTGTACTAAGGCCTTTGGAGAGTACAGTAGGGTTGGTACACACAATCCCTCAAGGAGTCTACACATAAGGGCTAAGCGGGTGAGGTGAGTATGGGCTGAAATTGCATCCAAAGGGAGGGCAGATGGATAGATAGGGTTGGGGCAGCTCGGAGGGACAATTTAGTTGGGAAAGCTTCCTGGAGGAGATATGACTTTAGTAGGGCTTTGAAGATAGGAATGGTGGTCTGTCAGATATGAAGGGAGGAAGAATTTCTAAACTAACCTAAATACCTTAATTTTCTTCATGCAAATGCTTTTCTACTTATTCTTATTTTCTATAGACCCTTTCCAGATGTTCAATACGCTCTTAAAAATATGATCCACGGCAGACTATGGTAGATAGAAGACTTTCCTTCTCTTGCCTAGCATATTCTTGTTACTTGAATACTGTCATTCTGGCTTCCTTAATAGCAACACCACATTTATTACTGACTCATATTCTTATGGTCATTTAAGCTTCCAGGTCTTTTTCTACAACATATATGGTTATACCATCTTTTCTCAATCTACAGTGGGGAGGGGGTAACACTCTCTTACACGCATCCCTATTGAATTTCATCCAGGTTTGGTGGAAAATTTTGTTTAACAATCATACATCACTGTCTGTACTGGCATTGAAAGCAATTAAAAGCTGCCATGCCTCTATGTGCGCTGGTATTTGCACTGCCTTCTTCAGATCGGAACAGCTTCCCTCCCCCTGCCAGTCACTGTGAGAGCCCAGACCCCACCCCCTCAGAAGCCAGAGGTCAGAAACTGAGAAACCACTGAATGTGGAATCTTTGGAAAAGTCAGAAAGTTGGGGAAGTTTTGGCGGTTTGAAAAAAAGGACTGTGTCTGGAATGGAGAAAATCATGAGGACTGCTCCCTCCAAGGACAGTATATTTGTTCACATGTCCTTTAATTCCTAAGTGCTCCTTTTCTGTCTAATTTATTTTTCTTTCCTAAATGTCTGTCCTTCCCCAGTGAGATTGTGAGCCCATTGTGGGACAGGTACTGGGCCTGAATTCACTTATTTTGTAATCACCCTAGTATTTAGAATGCTCAGCACCATGCAAATGCTCAATAATTGCCATTACTATGAAAATTTGCTCTTTTGAAAAATGCATTTATTATAGGATAGGAAGTAGTGTTTAGTAAAAATACCATGGGTCGGTTCCTTCACTTGTCTGCCGTGAGACCTTGGAAAAGTCATAGCTTCTCTGTGCCCAAGTTTCCTCATCTGTAAAATGGGGTTTGAATACCCATTCTTCCTCCTACTTAGACTGGGAAATCCATGTGGGAAAGGGACTGGGTTTCCAACTGATTGACTCCTACCCATCCCAGCATGTAGTATATGTGTAAATATCATAATTATTAATTCTATGACCAAAACCTATGCCTTTGGAACTATTCTCCATAGCATGGAGATTGAAAAAACACAGGTTACACTTCTAAGACACTAGTTCTAATCCAAATTTTATGTCTTCAAATCCACTTGCTCAGTTTCCATTGAGGCAAAAACTAGGCCAAACTAGAACATAGAACATGATCCAAAGTTAACACTGAAGAAAGGGAGCTAGGTTTCCGACTCCTTTGGCTGGGCCAAGCCCACCCGAGTTCCACTGCCCCAACAGAATAGACGACATGTATGGACAGCACTGGGAAGCCTCTGGATGCTTACGTCAATGAAGCCTGCCCTGGGATCCAGGATGTTCAACGGAGCCTATGGATACACCATAGGTCAGAGGATGCTCAGATGGACATGAGCAACAGTTGACCAGTTTGGCAATCCTTCTGCAGCCAAGTGACTTACCCAAGGCAAGTGGCCCAGCCAAGATTAGAATCCAGGTCCCTTCATTCCCAGGCCTGTGCTCTTTTCACTAGGCAACACTGCTTCCTGCTCTGAGGGCTGTGAGTCAATGGTATTCACAAAACACAGTACTAAGACATATCCCCTGATAAGAGTGAGTTTACAGTTGATTTACATGGACAAGGCAATTGAGTGCTTTAAAGCCAATGGTAAGTAAGGCCTTTCTGATGAAAGGAGGGACTTCAGAAATTTAGCAACAGTACAGATAGTTAACACAAATTTCAGCTTTCATCCAGGGATCCAAAACCACTAGAAGTATACACTACCCTCAGTATGGGAAATCAATCAATCAATCGTATTTATTGAGCGCTTACTGTGTGCAGAGCACTGTACTAAGCGCTTGGGAAGTACAAGTTGGCAACATATAGAGACAGTCCCTACCCAACAGTGGGCTCACAGTCTAGAAGGGGGAAACAGAGAACAAAACCAAACATACTAACAAAATAAAATAGAATAGATATGTACAAGTAAAAGTATTACCACATTTCCCTTATCAAATAAAGAAAGCCATGAGGACTAGAGCTTCAGATAGTTAATAACAATAATGATGATTGCATTTGTTAAATGCTTTCTATGTGCAAAGCCCTGTTCTAAGTGCTGGCTTAGATACAAGGTAATTAGGGTGTCCCACATAGGGCTCACAGGCTTCATCCCCGTTTTACAGATGAGGTAACTGAGGCCCAGAGAAGTGTAGTGACCTGCCCAAAGTCACATAGCTGACAAGTGGCGGAGCCAGGATTAGAACCCACGACCTCTGACTCCCAAGCCCGGGCTCTTTCCACTAAGCCACGCTGCTTTTCATAGATAGTTGTCGTCCACAGTCTTGCAGTCAGTGGTTGGATCAAGAAACAAGAACCCCAATCTTTAAGCTTTCTCACAAACAAAAATGATCACTGTCACATTTATTAACTGCTTGCTAGGGTCCTAAAAGGTAAAAGTGAGTGCTTCCATCCTGATGAAGAATGAAATTTAGGGTATTCAGATCTTAGGTAGACTGGATGGCCATAAAGAAACCTGAGAATAACCTGCACACAGAAACCACCACCGGTTTGTACAATCCAAATATGAAGCAGCGGGGCTCTGGTGAAAGAGCTGGGTTTAGGAGTCAGAGGTCATGGGTTCTAATCCCAGCTCCACCACTTGTCCGCTGTGTGACCTTGGGCTTCACGTAACTTCTCTGAGCCTCAGTTACCTCATCTGTAAAATGGGGATTAAGACTGAGCCCCACATGGGACAATGTGACCACCTTGTATCCCCCTCAGCGCTTAGAACAGTGCATTGCCCACAGTAAGCACTTAAATGCCATCATTACTAGTATTATTATTTGGTGCATTTCGTTTACAGCCTCCACAATCAGGTGGTCCTATTGACTAATAGGATGACCTCTCAGGCTTACAAAGCTGTTGGTGAATCAATGAAGGCTCTAAAGGAAATTGCCTTCATTATTTAATCATTATGTTCATAGTGCTAATGAATTTTTATACAAACAGTTTAATCATTGCATAATAACTATACCTTGATGGCGTTAGCGAGACGCTGATTATCTCTTTATCCACAAAATAATGTGGAGATTTTGGTTGGTAGTTAGTACTGTTCTTTTTAAAAGACTTTAACCTCTCATATAGATCATTTCTTTCATACACTGTGTACTAAATTGTAAGTTCCTTGAGAACAGGTTTTGTCTCTATGTACTCCATTGTTCTCTCCCAAGTGTTTAGTAGTAGCACAGGATTGGGAGTCAGAAGGTAATGGGTTCTAATCCCAGCTCCACCACTTGTCTGCTGTGGGACCTTGGGCAACTCACTAAACTTCTCTGTGCCTCAGTGAGTTCATCTGTAAAATAATAATAATAATAATGGCATTTATTAAGCACTTACTACATGAAGCACTGTTCTAAGTGCAGGGGAGGTTACAAGGTGATCAGGTTGTCCCACAGGGGGCTCCCAGTCTTAATCCCCATTTTACAGTTGTGGTAACTGAGGCACAGAGAAGTCAAGTGACTTGCCCAAAGTCACACAGCTGACAATTGGAGGAGCCGGAATTTGAACCGATGACCTCTGACTCCAAAGTCCGTGCTCTTTCCACTGAGCCACACTGCTTGAGACTGAGCACCCCACCTGGGACAGGGACTGTGTCCAACCTGATTTGCTTGTATCCACTCTATCACTTAGTACAGTGCTTGGCATATTGTAAGTGCTTAACAAATATCATTATTATTATTATTTAGTACAGTGCTCTGTACAAAGTACTCAAATATGTGTTGACAAACCCTAGAGAGGATTCACTGAAAGTTAGTGAGGAGGGATTTTCTGGAAAAGGAAGGAGAAAAACCCAAAATATAAAAAAGTTACACACCCCAGGAAGCAAAGGGGTCAAATTGCTTCCATTTTCCAGGAGCCATTGGCGCTTTCTGGGAGGAGCTTGCCTTCCCAGCAAGAGTGGAAAGCTTTCCCCACCCCTGGGGTGGAGCAAATCCCTTATAAAGGATTGCTCAGTCTCTCTCCTTGGAACCTAAGAAAATATCTGCCCCTGCATCAGATCTGAACTATGGAAGTATGTGGATAGCTTTCTCTATTCTCTATCTGCTTAGCTACTACCTTTGGTACAATAGACTAGTGATAAAAGGACTTTCTTCTGAGATTTATGATTCCATCCATTTCCCTAGGAAGAGCCTTTGGGCAAAAGTGCCCATGTGCTCTGAGGGCTGGCCTGAACACATGCTAAAGAGCCTTTATAAGTCTCAGTTCATGAATCACCATCTGAATGCCCCTTTGTATTCATTTCCATTATAATTTTGATTAAACATTAGTGGCTGGACATCAATCAATTGTATTTATTAAGCGCTTACTGTGTGCAGAGCACTGTAAAGTACAAGCGCTTGGAAAGTACAAGTTGGCAACATATAGAGACAGTCCCTACCCAACAGTGGGCTCACAGTCTAAAAGGGGGAGACAGAGAACAAAACGAAACATACTAACAAAATAAAATAAATAGAATAGATATGTACAAGTAAAATAAATAGAGTAATAAGTATGTACAAACATATATACATATACACAACATATATACATCATTCTGTCTGTGAAAACATCTCAGTTCTGTTTATCAGTGCTTCCATTTGGAATCTGGCCCAATCCTCTACCAAATCCTTCTGGATGTAGGCAGGTAGATATTTCTACTTCCTTTTCAGAATAGGTCAGGCAGGAGCCCAGTCTTACAAATCACACTAATCTAGCATCCCCCCATCATCCAAAAACGGAAAAATTCTCCTTGCTACTCACCAGGTTCTTTTCCCCTTATAAAAGCATCACCCCTGCCTCATCCAACCCACTCCATTACTGTACTGGCTTCCTCTGCCTAGCTTAAGGAACATTTAAATGTCCAAATACTTAATACAGTGCTCTGAACAAAGTGACCACTCAAGTATCATTGATTTAGGTTTGGTCTTAGTTCACGGAAACATCTGTTGGTGAGGTGGATCTAAAATCTTGCCTTTTTTTCGTTAGTTGTCAACCCAACTTCAAGGAAATTTCATCTCCTCCAAGAAGCCTTCCCTGACTAAGCCCCCATTTCCCCGGCCCTTCTCCCTTCTGTGTCACCTATGCGCTTGGCTCTGTATCCTTTCAGCACCTGGCACTCACCCCACATTCAGCTCCAAAGCACTTACGTTACAAATCTGTAATTTAATGTCTGCCTCCCCTTCTAGACTGGAAGCTCCTTGTGGGAAGAGAAGTTCAATTGTATTTATTGAATGC
Source organism: Tachyglossus aculeatus (assembly GCF_015852505.1). Classification (NCBI taxonomy): domain Eukaryota; kingdom Metazoa; phylum Chordata; class Mammalia; order Monotremata; family Tachyglossidae; genus Tachyglossus; species Tachyglossus aculeatus. The sequence continues at coordinate 19,783,952 of NC_052074.1, read as the reverse complement.
TTACTGTGTGCAAAGCACTGTACTAAGCATGTCTACCAATTCTATTGTATTGTACTGCCCCAAACACTTAGTATAATGTTCTGCACATGGTCACCGCTCAATAAATACCACTGATTGAAGAAGAATTAATAAACGATATTCTAGCTAGGGGTCTACAGCCAGAGAGGAGCATTTTCTGGGGAAACTCTAGGAGCTTTCAGATGGACAGCCAGGGATTTGAAGGAGCAAAATAATATACTAATGACCACACTGATTTGACAAAAAAAAAACAAAGCTTGTATCAAGTATGGGAATGAACTAGGCACCACTGTCATGATGTTACAGTTCGATATACTATTGGTGCCCAACTCCTTGAATGAATGAACTCTTTTAAAAGGGGATCAGTTCTATAGTTGCGACAAATTAGGATTGCCATATGGAGTAACAGAACTGAAATTGTATTGAAGCAAGATATATTTGGAACCAGCTGGGTGACTGGAATCAATAATCGTGAATTATTGTAATTCTATTTTATTTGGCCTGTGGATTCATAACCATGTGACAAGGGCCTCTCTGAAAAGGATGTAGTAAGATCTAGTTATCACAAAATAGTGCCTTTTATCCACACGCAGCATAGGCAATTATTTTTCACTGCAGTGTCCACTATGATTTCTGAGCCAAGCAGACCCTTATGTATTTAAAACAGTTCCAGCCACTGCACGGTAACAGTGGTAAAGAGAAATGCAATTTGCACATTCAATCACCATTTCAAATGTAGCCCCTTGCAGAGTGATGAAAAATGAAACTGCATGTGCTATTCTGCCACATCATACGAAAGTGTGGGAAGACAAATGGCCCTTGTTTTCTCAGTCTCTTTCATTAAGTAAATCAGTCCATAAATCATTCCTTTTTGTTTTCAAGCCATTTCCCCACTCTTTTATCCAGGGAAATGATGCTTATCCAAGGGGGTGTCAGAGGGAAGGCTGATAGAAGGAAAAAGACAACTTTCATTTCTAAGAGTGTAAATTGAGAAATGTGTGATTGTGTGATGTGGAATAAATGCGGAGGGCATCAGTGTAATTTACAAATATCTCATTCTTGTCCTTTATAACCCAAGCAATAAAAGCATTCCACAAAAAAAATTAGCATAATGCATTTTTGAACAAATGGGAAAGTACAAATAAGTTTCTCTCCTTTTTCCACTGGTGAAGCAACTACACCACATTCAAATGGTTAATGAACTGTCAGACTAAGTATAGAATCAATTACACATTTCTTTCATTCATTCCATTTGTATAGTCATAGCCGTAATTGGTCCATCTAAAAAACTACATAATGATTCTGAGCCCTACCGTCAATCATAATTTGAATTGTATGAATTTTAAGGAGGAAGCCAATGTACTGTATTTAAATTGAATTTAAAAAAGAGATATGATAACAAGACAGAGCATTAAGATGTCCATTTTGGAAATTTCACCAGTTGATTTATATCAAAAGAACTTTCCACGTAGGCCTGAAAAGGAATATGTGAAGCTCTGTTAATGGAAAATTGAATTACCTCCCAGAAGTGTAGTATGCTGAATGTTGCCATGCTTACTGTATGTAGGCCAATGCTTTGATATACAAATGTGCTCAGCTTGCTCACATTCTATTTTGAGATACACTCAGTTGTACATCAAATGTGACTATTCAATCTGTGATTGACATCTGCTAACTGGAGTTAAGCCACCCACTAGTCTCTTGCCTAATTCTTCTTATTCACCAATATCTCTTTTCAAAAGTATAAATGGATTCCTCTCAATTTAAAAAAAATACTGCAATTACCTAGTTTAAATTAGTATATGATCAAACTATCCTCTTAGTAGGTTTTATTTTTAAATTCGTTACTTGGTTTTCTGTTCTCCTGGGTGATTTTTCCTTTCAGTCGTTCAGCTTTGAAAGACATATTTTTCTTTATATTACTTCCTTGTAATCTCCATTTAAGATTACAGTATCTTATCAGACTTGGCACTTTCCAGTTGGTAAAAATGTATAACAAGGGGTCAAGGCTTTAATAGACCAAGAATGCCTCAATTTAAGTTTCGATTCTCTTCACAGCAAATTGAGAATAAGGCCCCATTTTGGGCACCATACACCTGACAAGAGGTTTTCTTCTTCATGAACTTCAAAACCTGTATAGTTCTTAAAGCTTGGTCATAAAATGTCATTTGAGTCATTTCCACAAAAAGCCTTATTCTGAACATAACAAGGAATATGCTTGCCTTAAATTATTAATTTGCTTCCTGCCTTGCAGTGTACAATGATCCATTAAAAATCTCACTCTCGGACAAAATAGGTCTACCCTGCATCGTTTGTCCACGTGCATACTTTTTAATTAACAATACTGTGGACGGAATACATCAGTGACAGCCCTACGGAAAAGACTTTATAGTATCTATGAGATTGAGTGGAGAATCAAGGGGAAAGGGCATTTGCAATACAATAGAGTATTTCCAACAACTTGGAATCTCACAGCAGCTGTGGCAAGCTACAAAAAATCTTAGGCAATCCCAAGCGTTTCAATGATTTATAGTGAATGAAAAAACATATGAGCCCAGGTGGAAGTGAGTAAAATGTATGGCACTTCTGGCATTCAACAGTATATGTGAGAGTGGGTGAAGTTTTAAACTAAGTAAAAGGACATTTTCAAGAAAAGTGCTATTTATGAGGCTCCAGTCCTGAAGATGATGATCATCTGGATTCTGCTCAAAAAGGCCCAAATTTGGCACTTCTAATTAATGAATAATAGGTTCAAAACACTTCAAGAAAGTTAATCAATGAGTAGTTCAAAAACTACATCCTCCCCCAGAAGAGAAGACAATTTATGATTTGATCATGCATTTCCCATCACTTGAGTTTCATGAGGCAAGAACATTTTAGGACTTTTTTCCCCCCAAAAAAATACTCAAAATCGGCTCATTGGTACACACTGGTGAACTTTAATTTTGTGTGGTGCAATAGTAGAAAATCCATTTTTAAAAATAGCCATTGTGCCACAGAAGGTCAATACCTTCCATTTCAATAAGAACAACTGTCACATCCAAGGAAGCTCATGAACTAGGCAGCCATGGCCAGATGCTTACTACCATACTACTGAAGAACTTATGCAAGAATATATTCAAGTGACTGTCAATTGCTCTGCATATTCAGTGCTGCACTCTGGGCTGGCAATAAACCTGAACAAAACCGAGGCTATACACCAGTAGGAAAACACTCCCGAAAACCAAAGATTTTCATCAGAATTGCCATTCAATTCTACTACAAAGCAGTATGCTATACAGTGATGCAACCATAGAAAAGAAAGCAGACAGAATTTTAAAAGCTAGCATGGGTTTTAGAAAGTTGATAGAGTTTGGTTCAAGAGGACATCTTGCACATATTCGCTATTCTATTTACTTTGTTAATGATGTGCATTTAGCTTTAATTCTATTTTTCTGATGACTTGACACCTGTCTACAGGTTTTGTTTTGTTGTCTGTTTCCCCCTTCTAGCCTGTGAGCCCATTGTTGGGTAGGGACCGTCTCTATATGTTGCCAACTTGTACTTCCCAAGCGCTCAGTACAGTGCTCTGCACACAGTAAGCGCTCAATAAATACGACAATGAATGAATGTTGTCTTTTTTTAAAAAAATAACAAGGTTAAAGGTCTGTAAGGGGTTAGTGGTATCCCATCCGTACAGTGATTGGGAGTACTAATTCCACCACTGACAATACATTCAGACTGCTTAAGCTGTTTCACCAGTTAACCCTTCCCCTATAAGCCAGCTCAGATCAAATTCAGTTTTACTGTGACAAAGATACTTGTCTTGGTAAACTCAGATACGCGGTTTTGCTTAATTGTACTAATACTCTATTTTCTAATGCCTTTTCCAGAGTTATAGAATAATTCTTTCATAATAATAATAATAATAATGGCATTTATTAAGCACTTACTATGTGCAATCCCCTCTTAGGATGGCTCCTGGAGAATTTCCAGTATTCTAGCGGCCTCGGCTATGGGAGGGACAGTCCAACAGAGGCCTACCATTGCAGATGGAAATGGGGAGATGTGTGTCCATGAAGTAGCTGTGGGTCAGAAACAACTCGACAGCAAAGGACAAGACAACAGTCACTTTATCAAACCTGACATCCTCCTACTCATCTTCTGGCAAAAGAAAAATCATTAATGAAGGAAACAGAAAACGCAAAGCTCAGCCAGTCCACGGCCCCTCCCCTACAGCTGGAGCCAGTGCTGCCCAATGCCATTCTTTTTATGTCCCGATCTTAATAAAGATTTTGCTCAGTTTCCATCTATTCTGGGATGAAAGTAAATTGCCACGTGAACCCCAGGGGGATTTTATTAGAGGAACAGAATATTCACATCAGTAGAGCTGTTTTGAGATATGTAGCTATTAGTTTTCATTAAAAAGATATTTTCAAAAGCCTGAATAAAAAAAGATGTATTTTAAAATAAACTTTAAAGGCACATAAGGATTGATAGAAACTTACTTGCCTCAACCTATTTCAGAACAGAAAAATTAAACAGCTGAGATCTTCCAAAGCCACTCTGCTTTATTGCATTTTAGCCAGTGTGAACAGTGTCAGTGACACATCCTGATAGCATTGTAACAGTCTGAAGGAGTAGTTGAATCCAAAATTCCCCCAGAGCAGAGACAATGACTAAGTCAGAGAATGCAGTGTAAGAGTTCTTTGGACAATGCTCTGGATTAAAGGTTCTGCTGACCCACACTAAATCTCTTAAAGTAGCAATATTTTACACACTTTGATGAAAATAAGAAAGACCATTCTAATGTTAACCAAAGGAGCTTTGTCATCATCATCATCATCAATCGTATTTATTGAGCACTTACTGTGTGCAGAGCACTGTACTAAGCGCTTGGGAAGTACAAGTTGGCAACATATAGAGACAGTCCCTACCCAACAGTGGGCTCACAGTCTAAAGGAGATGGGAAAGGAGAAGGAAAGGAGATGAAGGGAAAGGAGAAGGGAAAGGAGAAGGGAAAGGAGAAGCAAAAGGAGAAGCGAAAGGAGAAGCGAAAGGAGAAGCGAAAGGAGAAGCGAAAGGAGAAGCGAAAGGAGAAGCGAAAGGAGAAGCGAAAGGAGAAGCGAAAGGAGAAGCGAAAGGAGAAGGGAAAGGAGAAGGGAAAGGAGAAGGGAAAGGAGATGGGAAAGGAGATGGGAAAGGAGATGGGAAAGGAGATGGGAAAGGAGGAGGGAAGGAGATGGGAAAGGAGGAGGGAAGGAGATGGGAAAGGAGGAGGGAAGGAGATGGGAAAGGAGGAGGGAAGGGGATGGGAAAGGAGGAGGGAAGGAGATGGGAAAGGAGAAGGGAAGGAGATGGGAAAGGAGAAGGGAAAGGAGGAGGGGAAGGAGGAGGGGAAGGAGGAGGGGAAGGAGGAGGGGAAGGAGGAGGGGAAGGAGGAGGGGAAGGAGGAGGGGAAGGAGGAGGGGAAGGAGGAGGGGAAGGAGGAGGGGAAGGAGGAGGGGAAGGAGGAGGGGAAGGAGATGGGGAAGGAGATGGGGAAGGAGATGGGGAAGGAGATGGGGAAGGAGATGGGGAAGGAGGAAGGAAGGATAAAGTAAAGCGAGCAGGAGTCCGGAGCGGCCCGTGTCTTTGTGATATTCTTTCCTAAGATTTATGCCACTATTCAAGTGCTTTTGGGGGAAACATGTTACTAATGCATTCCCTCTAGGCTATAAGCTCCTTGTGGGAAGGGATCATGTCTATCAACACTGCTGTACTGTACTCTCCAAAATGCTCAGTACAGTGCTGTGTACACAGTAAGCACTTAATGACTGACTGACTGATCTAAAGTCAACCTGAATATCGTATTTCTCATACTTAAATCCGGAAATTCAGATCTCTCAACATGCAAGACATAGCCTTATTCTGATGACAAATGACAGTCATCTATTTCATCTCCTCTACATACTTCAGAGAATGTATTTCAGCACCCATACTCATTGAGTGCCTGAGAGCAAAATGATGTGGGTCAGAACATCAGAAACACAATACACATTTCCCGTTTAATCTGATGCCTGGATAATTTTTTCTATAAATCCATTCAGTTCATATTTCCCCACTCCTCAAAAACCTCTAGTGGTTGCCCATCCAACTCCACAAACAAAAACCACTTGTATGCTGTGTGACCTTTGGAAAGTCACTTAACTTCTGTGTAGCTCAGTTATCTGTAAAATGGGGATTAATACTTCTCCCTCTGACAGATTGTGAGCTCCAAGTGGGACTGCGACTGTGTAAAACTTGACCATCTTGCATCTAATTCCACTGCTTGGTAAAGTGCTTTACTATGTGCCGGGCACTGAACAAGTACCATTAAAAAAAAAAGCAGCAAAATACAAGTCAATCCATTCTTCCTGGGGAAATCCTTTAATTGGTTACCACAGGGCTACTGACCTAATGACACTCAGTAGGTGTTTGATGATTGCCCCTGAAGTGCTCAAAGGGGCAATATTAAGACCAATGATGAGTTTACACAATTTCATCTTAATCAAGGTTCACTACATGGGTACAACAGCTTGTATTTGATTAACTCCCCTGAAAGCAACAAAACAGAACTGCTTTATACAAATATGCACCATTATTACTCCTGGTCACACTATATTAATACAATGAGTTCACATGTAAATCATATTTTTTGAGCACTCACTGTGTGTAGAGCATTGTACTAAGCGCTTGGGAGAGTACAATAACAGAGTTGGTAGACAAGTTGACACAGGTAAAACATAAAATCAAGAGTAGGTGATTAATAGATACCACTGATGATGATAAAGGAATTTGAATTGAGCACTCTCTCTGGAAGGCTATGCTTGATTTGAATTCATGCAATCTCCAATAAAAAAAAATCTACTCCCAAATCTTATTCTCTTCCTCCTTATTCCCCAGTCCCCCACCCCCATGGAATAATATGAAAGACTTGCTTTGACACATATGCTCTTATCCTGTACTTGGTATGCTAACGTTGGCCTAACAGGATTTCCATCAATGAGAAGTCCTTTTTCCATATTACTAGAGTCTCCTATTCAATACTTTGAAATTTATCATTTATGTAGGCACTCTAACTTATTTTCATGGTTTAGATATTACAATACAAAATCATGTTGAGCAATTCCTTTGCCAGTAGTATTTTCCAATCAAAATAGGCTAGTCAGAATCTTAAGTTAACACCCAAATGTACAGGAAACTTTGTGATCATTTAGAAGAAATACAAATGAAAATTCACAGGCAGGTGATTGAACAAAATTACTTTCATCATAAATGAACATTTTAAAATTACGTTCAGAAAAAAGGGCATTTCATAATAAACTTTTAATTTAAATAGTGGCATTAGGTAAGAGTTGAAAATACAAAGGGCCAGGTAATGTGTCAGCACTGATATACTACAACACTTCTTTATGAGCACATTACAGTTCAGAGAGCTAATAATAAAAAGAAGTGGTGCTGAGATGATGAATTGATGCTATGCAATTAGACCTATTAGAATTCACAAGAGTCGACAGGCAATAATCAAGCCACTTTCACGCTGCCCATTGCAATTATCTTTGCACTTAAGAATCAACAAAGCACATAATGACTTGCATTCGATTAAGGAATTCATGAGAAATGGAATTTTAATTAGGGTGCAGAAAATTTGGCCCATTTGTTACTTTACAGGACAACAAATCGTGAGAACAAGTTGAATTTAAGAGTAGTGGAAATTTGTGATGAAAGCCGCAAAGTCCTTGAATGGAAGGCATCCCTGATAATACTCATGGAAGACCCATGACTAACGGAACCAAAACCTTGGAAATAATACAAGATTTTACTAGACGAAACTGTAACTGCTTTGATTTAAAAAAAATCCTATCAGATACTGCATTTGATTCATGGCCCATAAATTCCACAAGGCATACTTCTCCATTTTTCTTCATGACATACTATAAAAACAAAGAAATCCAAATAGAAATGGCAGGAACACCAATTCACACTGAGCTAAACAGTGGAATTATATTTAATATTGTGGTGGCCCAAGACCCACTTGTTACATGAACAGAGCACAAAGAACCAGCATATATCATTCTGAACATTTCAAGGCTTAAGAAACCCCAGAGAGAACATGGGCTGAGGGTTAGTAACAATAATGAAAAAGAATCCTCAAGGGCCTAGTGCATTCTACCAATATCCCAGAGATGGGGTGTAGGGAGGTACCACTAAGAAGACCACAAACCATGCAGGTTGTGAAAATGTTACTACGTGAGAAGAACAAAATAGAATCTCTAGGTTGGAAGGTAACCAAAAAACTATGGATAAATTGTAAAGCTAGAAAAAAAAAACCCTTACCACTTTAATAATGTGAACAAAAGAAACCAACATTCTTCTCTTTGTATAAAACAACCAGAAAAAGAAATCAATACATTTTGAAATCAAATTGATTCTTTTCCTTAAAGAAAGCCAAAACATCCACAAATACTTCTGGAAGTTGTAGTCTACACTCCATTTGAAATTATTTTTCACTTTATTGTCAACATTACCCTCAATTGATATGTAGGATTTAAGTGCTTTAGATGTGGAAATCATCTAGAAAAAAATCTAACATCTCTTGTCTTTTAAGAGTACTTTTTGACAGCCAGATCAGCTCTTCTGCACCTGTTTTCACGGTAAGAAAGAAAAATGGAATTTTTCAAAACTGCCTGGAATACTTTCTGAGGTAGAATGATGGAATCTCTGTGGTTTAGGCGCTAAGGTGAAGAAGTGATTTGGAAAGATCTTGAACGACTAACACTCCTGAGGAATGGAAGTTGGTATAGTCCATAAAGGCCCAGTCTCCATGGGAAAACAAAACCATACCTAGGTTTTTCAATTAAATGGCCCAAATTACTAATTAAGGCTACTATTATAAACTGAAAGATCTCAGCACTCCAAACAAGCTGCTCGGTTTTATGAAGATATGTTACATGAGATTGAACAGAATAAAGCCCGAAGTATAGTTTAACAAGCTAGAATCTAAAGACCACAGAGAATACTTGTCTTGCTAATACTGATAGTATCTGTTAAGTGCTTACAATATGCCAAGCACTGTAATAATCACGGGTAGATATGATAAAAGTCGGATCACAGTACCTGTTCAGTCTGTGCCCTTATACATAAAGTCTAAAAGAAATTAGAAAAGAAACGAAGTATGAGGCCTAACAATATACCAACATTTGGATAAAGGAATTTAGTTTAGATTGCATTTCCTTCATGGCCCTTTTTGTGGTTTGATTTTCATAATAATAATAATAATAATGGTATTTCAGTGTCTTAATCCCCATTTTCCAGATGAGGTAACTGAGGCACAGAGAAGTTAAGTGGCTTGCCCAAGGTCACACAGTAGACAAGTGGCGGAAGTGGGATTAGAACCCACGTCCTCTGACTCCCAAGTCCGTGCTTTTTCCACTAAGCCACACTGCTTCTCATAGGAATCTATGCTAGTGTGGAATTTGGGGAATATGCAGCATGGCCAAACGGAAAGAGGTCGACACTAGGAGTCAGGAAACCTAGGTTTGTGTCCCAACTTCATCAGCGGCCCAGGTCTGAGTGACCTTGGGCAAGTCATTTAACACTGCGGAGTCTCATCTTCCTCATCTGTAAAATGAGGAAAAGATAGACCTTAAACCCTGTGTAGGAGAGGGACTGGATCTGATCTCAATTATCGTGCACCTACCCCAACACAGCACATGGTAAGTACTTAACATATTATGTTCTAGGAACCACAGAATAACAAGGAGTAGAACTAGAAATTAAGGAAGAAGAGGCATTGGAAACTATGGGTTAGATAATATAAACTTTGTGTATGGAGTATAAGCTTTATGAGTCTATGAAAATCGTTGACAGATCTTATCCAAATTCATCCTTCAGACAGGGAGTAATCCACTTCAGAAGGAAAACTATCACCTTTCTTTCAAAAACCTCCAGAGAAAGAAGTTCTACAAATCCATTGCTAATTCTTTGTCAATTAAGTGGGCAAGATTGGGTTTTAAAAATATTTTTTTCTGATGGGTGGTTTATAATGTTAAAGGTAGCTAAACAATATAAATTGAATTGGCATCTAGAGAAGGTTAAATACACCACATCTATACAGAGTCAAATGTGCTAGAATGTATTTGGTACCAAGGGAATGCCCGACCATGGCAAGGCCGCCTTGAGCTCAGAGCTACTTGGATGTGGATCTTTCCATATGTAACTATTTCTACCTCCAGCAATTTTTTATTTATCATTATCACATCTTCAGTCTTATCAGCTTCAATAGACACAGGGATGTGTCATCTCAATACAGTATAGAAGAAAAAGCTAAATCTGCAATACTGAGGAGAAGGGTGAATAAAGAGACCTTAAAGATGGGTAAGATTAAGCAGAAAGTAGAGTGTTTTACCACTGGGAATTTTGGATCCTAACACCTAATATAACTTTAAGGATTAAGCAGGAAAAAAATGTTTTAATGATGAGCCAGTGGCAATAGTGTTATAATCGATGATCCAAAACAATCCCTTAGAACTCCAAGTTTGCTTTCAGCTATATCTGAGCTTCCTCCACATTTTCAAATTAAGGTATAACTGGAAAAGACATCATTACAAACCCCGCCCCCCAAAAACAAAAACACAGACCAAAAAAAATAGAACCCTGAAAATTTAACCTAAGGGAAAATTATTTCATATGCAGTAATTATAATAGCATGAGAAACTTCAGTATTTAAATTTTTTAAAAAAAATCACAACTGAGGTAGGAGTACAAAAAGCCATCTGAAACCACAAAATGTTTTTTCACTTAGAGTATTTCGTTAAAAACAGTAAAATCGTGACCAAGTATGCTAATGAAATGTGCTCCTGGCTATGACCCTGAAAGCCACATTTCAGAGTCTATAGTGATGTCTGATTCAAACTCTGACAAAATTTGAACTTTTGTACTCTTGCTTTATTCTTGTTGAATTATACTTGGTGAATGGCTTACTGTTTAATTTGGAATTAACTGCAACTGACTTCCTACAGATTTGCACTGCATGGCAGGGACTTGTTTTTCTCTCTTTCTTCTTTGGTTCTTTGAATCTTCATTTTTCAAAATGCACATAACCCTCTTGTTTATATTTTTATCATCCTGAATTATACTGTGGTTTTTTGAAATGAGTAATATCACTGACCATTTTTTGTTGAATGATCTAACAGCTACTTAATTTATTGTTCTGGCCATCATGCAGTCATTTATCCCTTAGCAATGAAATGCCCAATTTATTTCTTTGCAATACACTGCAGTTATTTTTGTGCTCATTTATCATAAGCTCATTGTGGGCAGGGAATATATTAACCGATTCTATTATTCTCTCCCAAGTACTTAGTGCAATACTCTGCACACAGTACGCACTTAATACAACCAAATGATTGACAAAATAACATTAAAGACACATTTCAACGTGATGATGATTCCAGATTTCAAATGATCTCCCAATGTCATCAAAAAACCCCTACAAAAGTCTTAACTGAAACTAGTATTCTGCATGCTGCTTGAAGAATTTAAAAGTGAAAACTTCTAACAAATAGCATAGAGGTATAAAACCCAAGGAGAAAGTTATTTCAGCTTATTTAGATCTTATTTTGTAATGGTTAGATCTAAGGAATGTATATATTTTAAAAAGATCACGGATCCTAAATCTCCACTGATGGGATTAGGGAGAAATATAGTTTGGGCATATGTGAATTAAAGGATTGCCTGTGTGCTCAAATATTTCTTGAGTAGTCACAGCAGTAGTAATGGTATTTATTGAGTTCTGAGTTTATTAATAGTAATAAAAATGATGTATTTGATAAGCAGTTACTTTGTTTTAATCACTGTACTAAATGCTGGAGTAGAAGCAAGATAATCAGGTTACCTGTCCCACATGGGACTCACAATCTAAACAGGAGGGAGAAAAGGTATTTAATCCCAATTTTACAGATGAGGAAACAGGCCCCAAGAAGTGATTTGCCCAAGGTCATACAGCAAGGAAGTGTCAGAGTTGGGATTAGAACCCAGACCATCTTGACTCCTAAACCAGAGCTCTTTCCACTAAGCCACACCACTCCTGTTTATGAATGCCTCTACTTGGACAAGAAAACCAATTATCTTTGCAAGAAGCACCTTCATTTTCAGACTACGAATTCCTTTTCCTTGACTTTTTAAATCCCGTGATTTCAAATGTTCAGAGTTCTTCCCGACATACCAAAGAATGTAAGAATCACTGAGTGAAGGTGATTATGGTGAACACAATCACATACCAAGACTGGCAGATCCAAACAGGATACCAGAAAACATCCCAGTGCATGGTGCCCGGGGGGGCCAGTGTGAGCAACACTGGTTTTGTAGCTAATGGAACAAAATTTTCTTCCTTCTGCCCCAAGTGACAGAAACACTCAAAGCCAGGTAAGAGAGTGGTGTCATGGAAGTAAGGAACTTTTGCACTGCTCTTATACTTATTGCCCTGAGCTTGTATTTTTTTGTCTGTTGTTTCTTCCTTCCTTATGAGTGTCAATTTTCCTATCAAATTTTATTTTCATTTCGAGAGCTCCAGGGGCTAGAGACCATTTCTAATTCAAATCTGTGTGCCTTTTCCCAGCATTGCTTACAGTGCTTTGCACACAATAAGTACGTACACTACTAAACTGCCTTCTGACCACAAGAATCATCTAATCTCACTCCAGACATTTGGATTTTCATCTAGACAAAGATACCTGGAAAGAGAATGGATACGTGTATTAATATTTGTGAAAATCATTTCTGAAGACAATTAACTTTATTTTCTGTTTCAGGAAGTACCCTTGTTCTCATTTTCCATTCCTCTCCTGAAGCATCTCTCCCTTGCACTGGAGTTGGACCCTCTTTCACCTCACTCTCACCTCCAGGGCACTTATGTATATATCCAAGATTTATTTTAATGCTTGTCTACCCCCTTAGATTGTAAATTCCTTGTGGGTAGGGAACATGTTCACAACCATTACGTAGTATTCTCCCAAGTGCTTCGTACAGTGCTCTGCACACAGTAAGTGCTCAATAAATGATTGACTTCATGACAGGATATTTACAATAGATATAAAAATTTGCTGAAATTTAGCTAAACCTGCAATAAATCATTGCTCCAGTAATAGCATAGTGCAATTCAAAGAGAGAGAGATGTTTAGGGCCCACTGCTGTCACTCCTCAACCTTAATTAGTTTAGGCATCTTCTCCAGGAGTTCTCAACTCATTGTTCAGAAAGGATGATGGGCTTGGACAGCCTGGGTAAGAGGAAAGAGGGGAACAATTTGGTCAATGATCCAGTCAGCTCTAGAAGTCTTTTCTCCAGCTGATTTGGGATGCTATGGGTTCACTAAGGCCCTTCCATTGTTGGAAAGGATTTTAAAGGCAATCCATCCACTCTGTTCTGGCTAGATAATTTTTTAGTCTCCATATATTTCTGAACAAAAAAGAAGCCCAAATTATAACCGTATGAATCATTTAATGAGAAGATAAATAGTGGATCAGGAGATTAAATGTGTTCATAAAACTAATCAGGAGATCAATCATAATTTGGTAGATAGAAAAAAAAAAAGGGCCACATCACTTCAGAGCCAAGGGGAGGAAGATTTGTACCATGAATTAATTGTCATGCACAAATGAAGAGTCTGATCTTTCCCTATTGTAGAAGGGTTCAAAGAGGCTTCCTTGTGAGAGCAAATAGGATCATAGTTCTATCCATATTAATGATGTTCCTGAAATTCCGTTACGGCATCTTTTGACACTTGAATTCACTGTGAAGTTAAAAATCAGTTTGTCAGGAAGGTTATCTACAAAAAAAAAAACCCTTCTAAAGTGTTTTTAAATATTAACAACACTTGAGTGTGTTTCTCCCAGATGGCAATACAGTTGACTGCAGTTCTCTCGTATAATACACTGCTGTTAATCCTTTGAATGTCCCCAATATAAAACCATTTTAATCTTTCGTTGGTGCTGTAAAACTTGATCTACTGTGAGACAACATAATTAAGTGTCAGTGTTTGGATGTACAGCATCAAAAGCAGCTAAAATAACCCAAGTTGTACGTCACCAATAATTCAGTTTATGTCAGTGATAATGGAATTCCATTATTAGCTGCAAGGCACAATAATTTAGCCCTCTCAGCACTAAGCCAAGGTGTGCTCATATAGCAGGGGGAAGATTCTCTTTAATGCATTTATCTTTCTAACCTTTTTTTTTGGTTTTGTTCCAGAATATTATAAGCCAATGGTAGTCACAGTATATGATTAAACGGTGACGCCAGCTGGAAAGAAACAGCAGTTTGATTTGAAAGGTCTAATGTTCTGTTCAGATAAGTTCTTAATAAAAGGCATGTAAATACTGTGTTAAGAGGAGAGAAACTGAGCTTAACATGATTTTCCATCAGTGGCTACATCATGACAAAGAATGCGATAATACTTCACAAGATGGTTTTAGGGCATTTTGACTTTTCATTAAGTTCCTTAATATGATTTAATCAACTTTTCCTCTGATTTCAGAGACTAAGTTAAAAAAAACCCCAAATTGTCATTTCTTTTCTGCCAAGTGTAAATTAGGCAGAGTGCAGTTACTTTATGGAAATCTCCTCATATTAGTAGCTAAAAATCAAGCAATGTTCAAACAATCACAGCTACCCACCCTAGTATGTTCCTTTGAAAGCACCCCTATAGGTGAGATTTCCCTTAATAAAACAGACTCCACAGTGCTTGATGAATGACTATGACTGACCTTTCAATCAATGGCATTTATTGAGCAATTACTATGTGCATAGTACTGTACTAAGCATTTGGGAGAGTACAACAGAATATTTAGGGTAACTTTATGTACAGTTGGTCCCACTTCGTTCATCAATTTCCAGATCTGAAACATGAGTCCACTTCAGTTTACCTTATATGGAAATTGGAAGGAGGTTTAGGAAAAGGACATAGGGGGAAAAATAAATCAGAAGCATTTATTGAACTCGAGACTTTACAAAGAAAAGCAGTATGGCCTAGTAGAAAGAGCCTGGACGTCCAAGGACCTGGGTTCCAAACCCACTTCTGCTACTTGTCTGTTGTGTGACCTTGCCAAGTCCATGTCACTTAAGTTCTCTGGGCCTCAGTTCCCTCATCAGCAATATGGGCATTCAATACCTGTCCCCGCTCCTACCCAAACTGTGAGCCCTATGTGGGAACTGATTATCTTGTCTCTAACCCAGTGCTTAGTACAGTGCTTGACCCTTAGTAGAAGCTTAATAGGTACCACAATTATTTTGTGCTTTGGCAAATTCAATAGAGATACCTGGCAAATACCTATCCTTAAAGACCTTACCATCTAACAGAGAAGACCTGCAGATACCAATTATGTACTGTTAGTAGAAGGAAAAATAAAATACAACCAGAATAGGTAGAGGAGTGGTGAATAGGGGAATAAATAGAGGAATGAGCAGGAAATGTACACTGATAAATGCACAAGTGTTAATAATGGCTGCATGTAGTAGTATCAGTGGCATTTTACTGAGTGTTTACCAGGTGGAATGTATTGATTTAGCACTGGAAAAGTACAAAATAGGTGGCGCATTACCTACCTGTGACGTGATTAGTTACACTCTAATCCACTACGCTGTCTAAAGTGACTATTAGGATGATCTGAGCCAGAATGGTGAAATTTAATTGGGAATGTTCCAAAGAGGAGGTAGGATTCCAGGATGACTTTGAAATTGGGGAGAGTTAAAGCCTGGCAGATGTGAAGGGGGAAGGAATACCAAGTGAGAGCAATGGAAAAGACAGAATATGCTGATGAAAAGGAAGCTCTTATACTTTAGAAGTTAGTCAAGTCAAACGTAGTGGGTAACCTCTGTAGAAACCTACATTTTTTTTGTTCTACCTTTAAAGGCTAATTCTACTAGGATTTTATAATTACCATTTATGGCCTGATCTATCTGAGGAAGTCCAACAAGGTAGCCTTCAGTATAACTAAAATAACTTTGTAGAAGACCACACAAATTTCCACACAGGCCTGATACATAGACTATCTAGTCAAATAGAGTATTGTCAGATAAAGAATAACAACCTGATAAGGGTACCCTTCCCTAAAGGAAGCTCAATGCTAATGTGCTTTCATCACTAACACTTTACAATAACTCTATGAAGTCTTATCATGAGCTCGCAACAACAAAAAAAAGTCCGTCTGAAAAGAATTACAGAGATGAAGCAGTGTTGTTGCACAGGTGGAGTAGTAATATGTCAGTAGAGCCTGGCTCCATCCTTGAAGCACGTATAAACTTCACAATTAAGAATAGGACCTTTCTAGAAACTGCAATCCAAACTCTAATGAAAGGCACTTAAGCTAATAGGTTACCTGGAGCACATCTTTATTTACCCCGGTGCTTAGAACAGTGCTTGCCACAGAGTAGGTGCTTAACCACTTAACCAATGCCACAATTATTAGTATTAAATACAACATTTTTCTTGCCATTCTAAGTCATGTAAATATTTTACTTTTTGTCTTAGGTTTTATTTCCTTGCCCCCAACAATCAATAATCGTTCTTTAGCATTGGTTCTTATAGTAAAACACGCAATGAAATTTAAAGCAAAGATTTGTGTGCTTAGGATCGCAGAAACTTTCATGTAAAATAAATTCTTCTCCACTGGGCAACTCAGATTCAAATAGACTAATGAAAAGAAATCAAACGGGCCAATGTCATTTTTCAGAAACTATTCCCACTGTGTGTGGAAGGATCCACTTCTAAAATATTGGTGGCTATTTTGGTGCTTCCATAATTGTATTTCAAATTTGAAATGACTATCCAAGAAGAAGTAGAGCATTTTAACTTATGCAAAAATATGTCCACTATCCAACAAAAGGACCAACTTTTACTCTATAAGCTTCGTTTAGTGATTGCACAAGTACCCAACAGAACAGTTTACCACGGCATTCTCAATGACAATATTCTAGTCAGGAAATCGCTTAAAGACAAAAAAAATCAAGAGGAATCAATAGGGCCAAAAAAACAGGGAGGGGTGAAAAAACAGAAATGTAATTTTCATTAAAATAGAATCCTGGGCATAAGCAATCAGTTTTTGAAAATTGATAGGAAACTTATAACCCTTGTAAATTTGGGGTCAAACGACTGGGTAACCATCTTCTAGCTTTTCCTCACTCTCAAATTTCCCACGTCTATTCCCCTACTTTGAACTTCTATTCTCCCTATACCAGATAATAACAATAATAATAATAATAGCGACATCTGTTAAACTATGTGCCAAGCACTGTTCTAAACATTCGGGTAGATACAAGGGAATCAGGTTGCTCCACATGGGGCTCACAGCCTTAATCCCCATTTTACAGATGAGGTAACTGAGGCACGGAGAAGTGAAGTGACTTGCCCAAAGTCACACAGCTGACAGTTGGTGGAGCTGAGATTTGAACCCATGACCTCTGACTCCCAAGCCCATGCTCTTTCCACTAAGCCATGCTGCTTCTGATAACACCCCTACATTCAAAGCTCTCCTAAAAGTCCTTCCTCCTCCAACAAGCTTTCCCTGATTAATTTTCCAGCACTGAGTCATAACCCTTCAGCCAAATCTAACACCTTTGAAATCTTTTACACTGTCTTTAGCACTCACATATGTGTGCTCAATTATTCATTTTGACAATTCTAGTTGTAAACATTTTTATGGTCATGTTCTCTGTTAGAGTATAAACTCCTTTTGGACAGGGAACATGAAACTTCTTTATTCCATAATTTCCAAGGGTCAAGTACAGTGCACACACCAAAAGGGTGCTCTGTAAAAGCTGCTACTACTACTACATTAAAAAAATATACTTATCTGTAGAATGATAAATTCTCTCGGCAAGAAATAATTATCTCAATTTTACAGTGCATTTGTAACAATAATAGCAATCCCTCACTATTTATTGAATTGAATGTTTCCCATACTTTTTCACAATAATTCAGTCATAGAATCTCACTACAGAGAAGAGGACTCGGATAGATGGTGAAATAATCCCCAGAGAGAGACTATTCCCTCATTCAAGCATTAGTTTCACTGGGCAAAGTTTCCTTTATTCTTGGTGTAACTATACCTTTTACCCTTTCACCCTAAACTCATACCAGTAAATAAACCATTTCCCAGATGCAAAACAGGAGCTATTTCATTCATTCCCAGACAACACTTGACACTGAAGTGAACTGAATCAAACTGCCCTGACAGAGGGTGAACAGGTATTGCTAAACCTGGTGAAAAAAATCAGGAATTAATTTCTGCCATAGATTGGTGTTGGAGTTGATTATCATTTATCAAACAAAAAAATCCAACCTACACTCTGGGGTGCCAGGCCAGAGTTTATATTCACTCAGTAAACTCTGTAAAAATGACTACAAAAATGTTTCACAGAATTTTCCTAGAGAGCTATCTTCCTTGTTAATTACTACACTGTTAGCATGCTATGACACACATCTCTGTAAAACTAATCTGTTCCATGTCCATCCAAAACAGAATAGCTTGTGGTTCGAACAAAATAGAATACTTGCTTGAAGAGCTGATTTAAGATTAAGTATTGTGAGCTCATCGAATAAAATTAATATGGACACTGTGAATGGAGCTCAGTATAGCACTAAAAACACAGAGATCCAGAAAATGAGGAATGACTAGTTTCAGAGGATTTGTGGGAATTCTAAACTACAATACCGCCTCAATTTGCAACTAGGAAAAATTGATAAGGAAAAGAGTAATAGTTTAATTTTCATAAGTATATTTTGATTACCTATTCACTTAGAAATGTTTTTATACCATCTAAAAATATTTACTTAATTCCAATAAATCCAACAGTTTTTCACCTGCATAATGCACTTCACTATCTTCTCCAATTTGGAGAAATGATGCAGAGCTGTTAAGGAGAGGTCTCCCACCAGAAAGGGAATTGGTGATATTAGCAAAATGGAGCTTGAATGTCTTGATTACAAACTCTTGATCTTCAAACTGCACTTCTCTGTTCTAAAGAAAACTGCCTTCTCAACTGGCAGTGACATCTTTTTCTACTATAAAGGATTCTTTCACAACAAGGACAGTTTTCCACTTGCTGTGAATGGTTTGAATAATATTTCAACTTAAGGGGAGTAGAGTTCATTAAGCACTTACTACATGCCAAGCACTGTCCTAAGCACTGGGGTAGACACAAGGTAATCAGGTTGTCCCATGTGGGGCTCACAGTCTTCATCCCCATTTTACAGAGGAGGGAACTGAGGTGCAGAGAAGTTAAGTGGCTTGCCCAAAGTCACACAGCTGATAAGTGGCGGAGCTGGGATTAGAACCCAGGACCTATGACTCCCAAGCCTGGGCTCCTTCCTCTGCTTCGAGCCATGAGCTGGGACTTCTGAAAGGCAGTGATTTAGAAAGAGATGTAAGCTCATCGCGGGCAGGAATCTATAATTCTATTTATCTATTTTGATTGTATTGACACATCTACTTGTTTTGTCATCTGTCTCCCCCTTCTAGACTGTGAGCCCGCTGTTGGGTAGGGACCGTCTCCATCTGTTGCCAAATTGTACTTTCCAAGTGCTTAGTACAGTGCTCTGCACACAGTAAGCGCTCAATAAATACGATTGAATGAATGAATGGATCTATGATCCCAAATATCAGGAAATATATGAACTCTATGTATTTTAACCATATTAGCTTGAGCCTTAAACAAAGTTTGTATTTCACAGAGATCAAGCATTTGTTACAGAGAAATGAGACAGGGACTGTATGCAATCTGATTACCGTGTATCTGCTCAGTCCTTAGTACAGTACCTGGCACATAGTGCTTAACAAATACCATAAAAAATATAGCTGTTAAGAAATGTGTGCCCAATTTATCCAGCTCTCCTCCTCCTCTTGTCACCACTAATGATTCTATGCCTTCTGGAGGCTTGAAACCTGGCCACTTTACCACATGGCAGAATTTAAGGACCCCAATTTTTCAAGCATGAAATCTGAAGCAGCTGCATTATAGACACTCTTTGTCCATTTACATGAAGCTATGGTTAAAGTACAAGGTGAAACCACTGAGGATTATATTCTTAAATAATGGAGTGCTGATCGTCTAAATATTGGACAATATGTCTCTCCAAACATTCTTGCTCATCAAGATAAGGTTTGGGTATTTACTTAAAGGAAATCATACAAGTCTTCTCAGTTCCTCTGAGTCAAGATGGATTTTCAAGTGGAGAGATATTTCTGGACTCTAAATTTGGTTCTTTTGTCACTGGTGCAATGTCTTGCAAACTCTCAGCTCCCTGCATTACACATACTATTTGTGCTCTCACAAAACATAACCAGAAAGCCCATAAATCCACAGCATTATGTACATATCTGTAATTTATATTCTTACCTGCTGCCCCCTCCAGCCTGTAAATTATTTGTGGGCAGGGAGCATTTCTAACAGCTCTTTCGTATTGTACTTTCCCAAACACTTAATACAGTGTTCTGCATGGAGTAAGCACTCAGTAAAAACCACTGATTGATTAGGTTTACCTGAGGTAAAAAATGAAAGTGAAACAACTACATCCCAAAGAATGCTAGTATGGAAGAAATGTAAAAATATCTGTTGCCTGCCAGAAGCACACCTGCAAGGCTGAAGTTATAAAGTTGTTTTGTTTCCAGGATGACAGAGCAGATTGATGTACTCATTTTTCTTCTTTGGGGTAGGGGGAATTATATTTGTTATATTATGCAAATTTTTATCCTCCAATTATGTTACAATGAATATGATGGGACACCATAAATTACAATTCTGCCACCAGCCCTGAGAGGTTTCATGGAAATCATTTGTCTTCATGCCTCAGTTTACCTGTCTCCAAAAGGTATGTCCTCCTCACATCTCCCAGGATGCTACTTTTGGTACATTTTATTTTTTAAGCCCACAATCCGTTATGAAAGGTTTATTATAATTCAATAAATTTTAAATCAAACAGGTGAAAATTCACAGAATACCCATACTACCCTCTGCCTCCATTATCATCATCAACTCTTCTAGAATTCTCAATATTGATGACTAGTTCTGAAAGCACACATTCAAGACAACATGCAGATGATTAGAAATGACTTTCAAAGCTGGGAAATATTATGGCTTCACAACATTCTGAAAAAGAGTGAGAATATGTTTCAATCTGCACCTGGCTTAACTAATGCACAATTTAAAGATCTACTTTGGTGACAGAGGTGAAGGCTGGTAGATTGTAGAATTCAGGGACAGATTTCAGCCTTACGTTACTGTGTTGCCATGAAATTTCCTGGCAAAATGTTTCACTTGAAAGGGTCAGTGATCCTCATGAAGTTCCTTCTATACATATTTCTTCATTCAGCCAAAAGACTTTTTCATACTTTAGGCACAGTGGCTATTTCCCAATTATGATAATCACTTCAACACCCTGACCCTATCTTTATGAAAATACTCCATTAACACTCCAACTGATTGCATATTAAGGGAAAAAATACTACTTAATATAATTAATCCAATAGTTGAAGATTAAATAAGATGGGAAAGTATGTGGTTTAAAGGGTCTTCTCAGTCAGAATCGAAAAGGTCAATCTCATCTGCTTGACAGGGGAGTGGCAAATCAACAGATGGTTTATTACAATAGGCATGTGAAGAAATGTTTAGTTATCCCTACTGAGGAAGCTGAAACAGAAGCTTTCAGCCTTAACCACAAGGATTATTTTTCCTTCACATTACATTTGGAAGAAAATAGAAATGTAAATCCCTGCTTTAAAAATTCCACTCTCAGAAACAGCAGTGAAAAACAGCAGTAACCAAATCAATGGTATTTGTTGAGCACTTGCTATGTGCAGAGCCATACTAAGCACTTGGGAGGGTACCAAACAAGTTTAGGAGACATGCCCCCTGCCAAAAATTAGTTTACAGTCTAGAGGACAAGCTTACAACCTAGAGGAATCACACAAATTGCATCTTTTATTTCTTTTGTTAAAAATGTTGAAGTAAAAATGAGCAAAAGAAAATAGATGTGGGTAGTGTTTACTCTTTCCAGGATAAGTGCATTTTTTACTAATGAGATTCACATTCATAAAGAAATGTTATAAGGCCAAAAGCAGTAATTGCAAAAGAATGCACAATTCATCCTGAATCCCTGCCAGATAGTTCTCCAACGAATTTAGATTTGGAGTGAGGGTCCAAGATGGAGTACCTGAAGAAACTCTGGCATCTTTTATGATTCTGACATTATGAATGATTTATATCTTCAGCCATGTGCTTGAAGACTAAACACAGACATATTTCTAGTAACTGAACTCACCTCCCCTCCTCACATCTTCTCCTCCACCTAACTTTCCCATAACAGCATGCCATCTTCCCTGTCTTTGAGGCCAACAACATGGATATTATCCTTTTCTCCTCACGGTTTTTCATATTCATATTCAATCTGCTGCTAAAGCTGGTTGACATTTTCCTCCAAAATATTTCCTGGATCCACCTCTTCCTCTCCATCCAAATGACTACCACCCTGGTTCAGCCCCTCATATCCTGGCTAGATTACTCTATTAGCCACCTCACTTTTCCTTTCTGGCTAGCCTTTCCTCTCCAAATCAGCTCACTGATACCTGGAATAATTTTCTCACCACTCCTCAAAAATCTTCAATTCCTCTCCACATCAAGCTTTAAGGTTTTCAATCATCAATCTCCACTGTTACCTATTATTTTTCACACTAGTCCCCAAATCACACTCCTGTTCCTCTTAGGCTAGCTTATTTATTGCATCTTGTCCTTCTTTCTCCCACCTTTGACCCCTTGTTCAAATCCTGTCTCTTGCCTAGACCTTCCGACCCCTTCAAAAATACCATGATAACTCTTGCCATCTTCAACAGGTTTCTAAAATCCTTTCCAAGCAGTTGTAAAATTTAGGAGGCCTCCCCTGATTCATTTTTCTCCTATTCTCCTATCACCTCAGCATAGTTGTACCTCCTTCTGCCTAACTACTTGTAAAACTTCTGTAACTATTTATTTACATACTCTAAAGAGTAGCTGTTTTTATCTAATCTAAAAAAGTATCGGACAGGCAATAACATGAAATTCTCTGCAAAAGTCTAGGAAATACAGATTTGCTCTATTTCAGCAATATCTGCTAAATAAGATTCTAAACATAATTTGAGATCTTGTGGCGATTAAAAAGTTACTAAAAATGTTTTACTACACATCAGTGTTAGGCAGGTTCAATAAATCTTTACAATACATTAATAATCTTGTGAATACAGTAATTAAATAAGGAAATAATTTCTGTGTAAATGTGCCTACCACCTGGTTAACTGAAACGGTTGTGCTTGCAATCCATTACAACCTCATGCAGAACCAAGTCAGCCCCTTGAGCAGAAAGGAAACAATAGCACAACAGTGCAATTTTACCAGTATGCAGCAATTAAAAAAAAAATGATGCTATCAAGTAAAACTGGATCCATGTGACGGACTGAGATTAGCTGCGCTGACTATATTTATACCCAGTTATTGAGCTGGGACCCTTGGTTTCCCTAACAAACATTTAGCCACACGTTAAAACCTCATTTGAAATTCAGTCCATTTCCAGAATTCTAGTGAATGGGGAACCCTACGTGCTGTGTGGTACCAAAGCAATCTGAGGAAGCTCTTTTCACTGAGTGTTAGTGATTGAATCCCCTTGCTCTAGAGCAGAGCCTTCCTTACCTTGCCAAGTTGGCTGCAAAGCAGACCACTCCCCATTAGTAGCCAGCAGAAATTCTCCCTCAGATCACATAGTGAATAATTTGTTTTCTTTTGCTCAAATAAAGGAAAGAATGCATAATGCTCTCAGCAGCTTGGCAACATACAAACCCAATATTAACTTAATTTTCCATGTACTTCAGAAGTTGTGAAAACTCAGATTACTAAAAGGCAGTCAAAAGGATACTCAATTATAGATTTATTGCACACTTGGACTTCAAAGGTCTTTGGGTCCCTGAAACAGAACTCTGCCAATTTTGTGTGCTTTTCATATTGCTAATATTTTGCAATTTACTAAATCTTAATACAAACGGTAAACTTTTAGCAACATGAAGGGGGATAATTTCATAAATTTGGTTTTTTTAAATATCATCAGTTGTATTTATTGAGCGCTTACTGTGTGCAGAGCACTGTACTAAGCGCTTGGGAAGTACAAGTTGGCAACATATAGAGACAGTCATCATCATCATCATCAATCGTATTTATTGAGCGCTTACTATGTGCAGAGCACTGTACTAAGCGCTTGGGAAGTACAAATTGGCAACATATAGAGACAGTCCCTACCCAACAGTGGGCTCACAGTCTAAAAGGGGAAGACAGGGAACAAAACCAAACATACTAACAAAATAAAATAAATAGAATAAACAGTCCCTACCCAATAGTGGGCTCACAGTCTAATATGTGAAAACTGGCTTTCAGCCACTGGTCAAGAGGTTTCCATAGTCCAGAATGCTTGATTTGCATTTTAGTAGTAGCTTTTGCCAGATTGCCAATAATGGTAATCTTCTTTTAGACTCTCAACACTTAAAAGATCTGCTGCATGATGTTTTCCTGAGAAATGGTTTAAATATTGGCCGTTCCTTTTCAGTTGCCATATTTAGGTTTCCCACACTCTCATTCCTGGGTAAGATTCCACCTAACCTTAATGGGAAAACAAGATTCCCAGGTCAAATCTACACGAAAGGGTTCCATAATCCTTGGGAAGAAAGGAAAGAGGGGAAAAAAAAAATCAAGAAAAAAAAGAGAGGCAGCAAGGTCATTCAGAATGATGGGGGCACTCACATTTCCTGTGGAGAGGAGATAGTACTCTGATACCTCCCATACCCTACACTTCTTCTGATATACAATCTGTTGGCTGAGCCTTTTAGGAACGCCTCACGATTCATCATCATCAATCGTATTTATTGAGCGCTTACTATGTGCAGAGCACTGTACTAAGCGCTTGGGAAGTACAAATTGGCAACATATAGAGACAGTCCCTACCCAACAGTGGGCTCACAAATTTGGAATGACCACTCTAAGCGAGGATGAATGGATTGGGCCTTTTTTAAAAAAAATGGTATTCTTTAAGTTTTTATTATGTGTCAAACACTGTCCTAAGCACTGGGGTAGCTGCAAATTAATTAGGTTGGACACTGTCTTTTCCCGCATAGGGCTCACAGTCAAGTAGGAGGGAGAAGAAGAGAACTGAAGCACAGAGAAGTTAAAGGACTCGCCAAGGTAATACAGCAAGCAATTGGCAAGACAGGATTAGAACCCAGGTCCTCTGACTCCCTTGCCCGAGCTCTTTCCACTAGGTCATGCAGCTTTTCTTAATCCTTCATCCTTCTCTTCATCTAAAGTATGTCCCCACCCCTATGAAGCTCTAAATTTCCCCTACCATAATTCCACTCAAAGAAGCAAAATATTCATCCAAAAGAGATAGAGAGGTCTCTACAATTGTGCATGAAACATAAAATAAACTATTTATGTTGGGAAACAGATACAGAGGGAAGGAAATGGAACTATACATCAGGGCTGGGGACCAGAGAACAGGTCAGGGAGAGCAGTTCTAGCCCCTGGTTCTCCCTTGCTGATGCAGCTGAATTACAACTATGGAACTGTTCATTTATCCAGTACAATTCTCAAGTTTCTTTTTTCTGCACAATTATCTTCCCCAATTTCCCTTTACGATTTTCTCCTCATTACGCCCATTCTGGCCACATATTTGCAGTGTTATGGCATTTTAAAAGTTTGTTGTACTCTTTTGCAATTGAGAGCTAAAAAAAAAAAAGCCTTCAACGTTCTTCACAATACATGCCTGCACTGAAAGACTGCAGTATCAGAAGAAAGAGTTGTGCATACGTACTTAGCGTGAGCAGAGGCATACTAGAACATGCAGAGCTCATCAAAATGTGATCCCCTTTGTTACAGAATTGATAATACTTTTTCCCATCATGGTGTTAGAACTAATAATTGTGGTATTTGTGAAGCACTTAACACTGTGCTAACACTGTACTAAATGCTGGGGTAGATACAAGATAAGCAAGTTGGATAAAGTCCCTGTCCCACATAGGGCTCACAGTCTAAATAGGAAGGATAACAGGCATTGGGTCCTTATTTTAGAGATGAGGAAATTGATGTATGGAGAAGTTAAATGATTGATCCAAGGTCATACAGAAGGCATGTGGCAGAACCAGGCTTGCAGCCCAGATCTTCTGATTCCCAGCCTGTGCTCTTTCCATTTGGCCATACTACAAAGTACTTAAACCATGAGTACTGAGAAGCAGCATGGCTCAGTGGAAAGAGACTGGGCTTGGGAGCCAGAGGTCATGCGTTCAAATCCCACCTCCACCACCTGTCTGCTGGGTGACCTTGGGCAAGTCACTTAACTTCTTTGTGCCTTGTTACTTCATCTGTAAAATGGGGATTAAGACTGTGAGCCCCATGGGGGACAACCTGATGACCTTGTATCTACCCCAGTGCTTAGAACAGTGCTTGGCACATGGTGCTTAAATGCCATAGTTATTATTATTATGCAGCAGCTCTCTGGAGCCTACAATCATATTTATTAATCATTTACTATGTGCAGAGCACTGTACTAAGCACTTGGGAGAGTATACTATAACTGAGTTGATAGATGCTTTCCCTGCCCACATCTATGAGACTCAGGGGTAGGAAAATATTTTGCTCACTAGCCTCTGATTCGAGACCAAGGCGCCCTTAATTTAGCCTTGTTGATCATTCTGTACTACAGTCTAAAGAAAACAGAACTCCATTTTGTTCAATCCCCAAAGAATAAGGAACATTTTTTAAGCTATTGCACATATATAACTGCTGGTTGTGTTTTGGACTTTGTGGTTACAGACTTTCCTTGAGCACTGTGACCTAGTGGATAGAGGACCTTGGCAATCAGAGGACCTGGGTTCTCACCTCTCTCCACTACTTATCTGCTGAGTGACCGTGGGCAAGTCACTTCACTTCTCTTGCCTCAGTCTCCTTAACTGAAAAATAGGGATTAAGACTGTGTCCCATTTGATTAGCATGTACCTATCACAGTGCTTACAACGGTGCCTGACACATAGTAAGTGCTTAACAAAATATCATTAAAAAGAATACGGTACTGAGAATGCAATCACATCCACATGTGCAGCTTTGACTGGAAAAAAAATCACCATCAACAATCCATTTCACACTGGGAGCATAGAAAGATCCATCTTTATTGTGGTGATGTTAGGCCACCTGCCATTAGGGTAGCTAGTTGCTGTGAGGCTGAATGCTGCACACCAGGCTGGCTGTCGATTCCACTGATCTAATAGAAGCAGTAAGCTACTATTTCACATTGACACTGTGCTCAGCTACAGTAGGAAAATTTATTGAGCAGCCACGTGGTTATGGTACACTGTACTAGACTTTTGGCAAGTGCACAATAGTCGTGACCCATTCCCCACCCTCAAGATGATGATGATGGTAGTTAAGTGCTTACAATGTGCCAAGCACTGTTCTAAGTGCTGAGGGGATACAAGGTAATCAGGTTGTCCTACGTGGGGCTCACAGTTTTAATTCCCATTTTACAGATGAGGGAACTGAGGCACAGAGAAGTTAAGTGACTTGCCCAAAGTCACACAGCTGACAAGTGGCGGAGCCATGATTAGAACCCATGACCTCTGACTCCCAAACCCAGGTTCTCTCCACTGAGCCATGCTGCTTCTCAAGACACTTATATTCTTCTGCCTCATCTGCTCCTTTTCGGTTTAGCACATAGCAGGATTTCCAAACAAATGCTATTATTCATTCTTTGCACATATTCTGCCCAGATTGGTGTGGTGTGAAAAAATCACTGTCTCAGTGTCATTAAGCAACTGAATCTCAAGGGCTTACTGTGGGACATTTTGTCTATCATTTGATGCTCAGCACACAATGCTGCATCATTACTGAAAGAATCAATATTAGATGCAAGAATAAATAATCCTTCCACTATACTCTGATGACTATTTTTCACCACTCTTTAAAAAGATTGTAGAGGAACTGGAGAGTGGTCAGATAAGAGTGACTAAAGTGGTCCTAGAATTGGAAGATTAGTCCTGTGAGGAAAAGGCTAAAGATGTGGGGATATTTCAGTCTAGAAATGAATAAGCAAAGAGATGACAAATATCATCAAGTGTACTACATGTTTTTAGAAGAAGAATGCCAGATCTACTCCATGTCCACTGAAGCCTGCACAAGAAGAAGTGGTTTAAGACATGGAATTTCTGACAGGACAGAAGAAAGGACTTCGCAACCAGAGTCATAAAGTAATGGAATGGTCTGCCAAGGGATATCTCAGTTCTTGGAAAGTCTTATGAAAATAATAGACAACAATTTATCCTGGATGATTCAGCCATTTCCCTACCTGAACACTCCTGAGCACACTTAACAGCTCTATGATGACCTAACAAATGATAATATCTCCAAAAATGTTGGCTTGGTACTTAGACACTAAAATAACTTCCCCCTAGAAAAATGATCTCCATAAATAACATACAGCCCCAATCTAAAAATTGCATCTACCCAACAAACCATACTTTGAGGCACAGTCTAAAAATACCTGTTTGCCTATGGGTGCAATGGAACATCAGAGAATGTGTTCCTCTGATGACTAACAACTATAATTCTGTCACTAAGAGGTCAAATTTACATCGTACCTTTAAAACATATGTATCTGAACTTTTCTGTTCAAACTGCAAGAATAAATTACAGAATATGCATGGGAATACTGGAAAGGAATCTTTATGGTTCTATGATTAATAAGATTTCCAAAGGAATCAAATTATGTCTGGCAATTATAATTTGAAAACAACTATTAATCTTTGTATGCCCAAATGAGGGGAAAGAGAACAGTTGCTTTTTAACTACGTAGTGTAGAAATACTGAATTTTTAAAGAAATCATATATGAATGAAGGCGGCAATGAATAGATAAAAGAAAACTCTTCAGGGTAGTAAAACAGCCTTCGGATTTTCTGTCACTGCATGTTATTTCCTGAAATATAAGTGCCCCTTTGTCAATTCTGACGAACTTTTTTTAGCTCCAATCATTTTTATCAACTAGCTTTTCCATTATTAGGCAGTTGTCAATACTTTCAAGTGCTTAAAAACAAATTTGGATATCTCAAGTCATAGATGAATTCTGAAATTACCCCCTAGACTTCACTGATAGAGAATTCCTCAAGTCCTCTCCTTGAAGTCAAATTTCAGGCCACTGAAATGAAGCCAAATGAATCAAGGAGAAAGTGATTTATACATTAATAGCTTTCTTTCATCCAGTTTAACACAAATATAAAGAATAGGGTCCTCTTGATAAGATAAATTATGGAGCTTTCCCCATTTTTGACCTCAAATCTTCCCTGAACATAGTTCTTATTCTGAGTTCTCATGCTGGTTCTACATAAATTCCTAATGCAATTCAAATCCATAAAAAAAGCACACAGCTACTCATCCTGTAGACATTCCAATGGAAATTCTATTTCAGGGTTACTTATATTAACTAAAAATGCCCAGCAACTCCCATTTGATCTTTATAAAACACATACCAATTATAAATCCCAAAAGTTAACCCTCCCAATAGTTTAGGTGGAATGTCTCTTAGATTATGACACTATCAAAGCAACCCTGGGTAAAACCATTTAATATAATGAGACGATCCTTGAAATTCCCTAGCTTAATTGAATTAAACGCCATAGATTCCCACCATGACAAAAGCTCTGCAAAGACACCTGTAATGAGCTGGAACTGATGCTTGAAAATTCTCCTTCGATGGAAAACAGAGTTGGTAATCATGGTAGCTACGTATTTAAGAATAAAAACAGCACTGGGGTGACATGGAATTTTTCAGCTGGAACTGATTAGCAGCCGGAGGTAGTTGAGGGAGTTAATGAAGTACACCTGGGTGGCCCGCCTAAGGTCCGTGGATGGCAGGGAGGCACCCAATGGAGAGGACTAGGAGAAACTGGAAACTGCTCCCGTTACTGCCACCAGAAATGGAGCAACACACAATCGGGGCAAAAATAGGTCTACCACCTTACTGATGTAACCCAAATAAAAAGGCACGATAACACAGTGGCCACGGCCTCTAATTAAAGAGGTCTTGGAGGAGCCGAGCAAGCGTCAGTGACTGGAGGGACAGTGACAGGGCTGGGCGGCCCAGCGGTTTGCCAGCCCCACTGCTCCTATGGCTCCCACCAACGCTCACCGCCGGCGGGGAGCCCACCGGGACTGCACCTCCGGGGGAGCGATGGGAAGAAGGGGGGATAGGGGCTGGAAGGAAAGAGGAGGGGGGAAAAAAGGAGAATGAGGAAAGGGGGTAAAGGAGAGGATGAGGGGTATGGGAGAGAAGGGGAAAAGGGGAAGATGAGGGGTATGGGAGAGAAGGGGAAAAGGGGAAGATGAGGGGTATGGGAGAGAAGGGGAAAAGGGGAAGATGAGGGGTATGGGAGAGAAGGGGAAAAGGGGAAGATGAGGGGTATGGGAGAGAAGGGGAAAAGGGGAAGATGAGGGGCTGGGAGAGAAGGGGAAAAGGGGAAGATGAGGGGTATGGGAGAGAAGGGGAAAAGGGGAAGATGAGGGGCTGGGAGAGAAGGGGAAAAGGGGAAGATGAGGGGCTGGGAGAGAAGGGGAAAAGAGGCAGATGAGGGGCTGGGAGAGAAGGGGAAAAGAGGCAGATGAGGGGCTGGGAGAGAAGGGGAAGAGAGGCAGATGAGGGGCTGGGAGAGAAGGGGAAAAGAGGCAGATGAGGGGCTGGGAGAGAAGGGGAAAAGGAGAAGATGAGGGGCTGGGAGAGAAGGGGAAAAGGAGAAGATGAGGGGCTGGGAGAGAAGGGGAAAGGGGGAGGATGAGGGGCTGGGAGAGAAGGGGAAAGGGGGAGGATGAGGGGCTGCGAGAGAAGGGGAAACGGGAGGATGAGGGGCTGGGAGAGAAGGGGAAACGGGGAGGGTGAGGGGCTGGGAGAGAAGGGGAAACGGGGAGGTAGAGGGGCTGGGAGAGAAGGGGAAACGGGGAGGTAGAGGGGCTGGGAGAGAACGGGAAACGGGGAGGATGAGGGGCTGGGAGAGAAGGGGGAAAGGGGAGGATGAGGGGCTGGGAGAGATGGGGAAAGGGGGAGGATGAGGGGCTGGGAGAGATGGGGAAAGGGGGAGGAGGAGGGGCTGGGAGAGAAGGGGGAAGGGGGGAGGAGGAGGGGCTGGGAGAGAAGGGGAAAGGGGGGGAGGAGGAGGAGCTGGGAGAGAAGGGGAAAGGGGGGGAGGAGGAGGAGCTGGGAGAGAAGGGGAAACGGGGAGGATGGGGGCTGGAAGAGAAGGGGAAACGGGGAGGTAGAGGGGCTGGGCGAGAAGGGGAAACGGGGAGGTAGAGGGGCTGGGCGAGAAGGGGGAAAGGGGAGGATGAGGGGCTGGGTGCGTGGCTCAGTGGAAAGAGCACGGGCTTTTGAGTCAGAGGTCATGAGTTTAAATCCCAGCTCTGCCACTTGTCAGCTGTGTGACTTTGGGCAAGTCACTTAACTTCTCTGTATCTCAGTTACTTCATCTGTAAAATGGGGATTAAGACTGTGAGCTCCACGTGGGACACCCTGATCACCTTGTAACCTCCACAGCGCTTAGAACAGTGCTTTGCACATAGTAAGCGCTTAATAAATGTCATTATTATTATGAAGGGGAAAGGGGGAGGATGAGGGGCTGGGAGGGAAGGGGAAAGGGGGAGGATGAGGGGCTGGGAGGGAAGGGGAAAGGGGGAGGATGAGGGGCTGGGAGGGAAGGGGAAAGGGGGAGGATGAGGAGCTGGGAGGGAAGGGGAAAGGGGGAGGATGAGGGGCTGGGAGAGAAGGGGAAAGGGGGAGGATGAGGGGCTGGGAGAGAAGGGATGGGAAAAGGGGAGGATGAGGGGCTGGGAGGGAAGGAATGGGAAAGGGGGAGGATGAGGGGCTGGGAGGGAAGGGGAAAGGGGGAGGATGGGCGAGAATAGGAGAAAGGGAAGATGAGGAGCTGGGAGAGAACGGGAAAAGGGGGGGATCTAGGGGTGGAAGAAAACGGGAAAGGGAAGATGAGGGACGGGGAGGGAAAAAGAGAGTTGGGTGCGGAATGAATGGTGTGGTGTGAAGGGCCATTAGATGTTTGAGGGGAGGACAGGTTTTGGGAGAGATGGGACCCAAGGAGGCCCTGGCCAGAGGACTCCGCCGCCAGGCCTGGGGCTTCTCACAGCCCACACGCCACCCGGGGGGCTTGGGGTGGGGGAGCCCCCAAACTCAAGAAATGGAGGGGCAAACCTCTCCAACTGAACACCTCCAGGTTTGCTGCAGAGAAAACAGCGTCCACTTGCCTGCGCTTCGGCCGGTTGCTCGACAGAAGAAACACTTTCTCCCGCAAGCCCAAGCCAACGGGGCCGAGGGGGGGACGGGCAGGGCCGCCATATGGGCCAAGTGAGGCGGGGCACGGGGAAATTGAAACTGGGCGGGCCCAACGGCTCCGCAGGTGGAAACTCTGACACTACAGATTAAACCCACCTGGATGAGCCTCGGAGGAAACACTAATTAAGGAAAAAAGGGGAATTTACTCGCTGATGTCCTGAAAACAACTTCACAATTTAAAAAAATCTTTTAAAATATGGTTTTCTTTTTTAAAAAAAAGCATTTGGACTCCCTAAATAGGTGATCCCCAACCTGGCACGAGAAGCATTGGGGCTCAGTGGAAAGAGCCCGGGCTTGGGAGTCAGAGGTCTTGGGTTCAAATCCCGGCTCCGCCAACCGTCAGCTGTGTGACTTTGGGCAAGTCACTTCACTTCTCTGGGCCTCAGTTCCCTCATCTGGAGAATGGGGATTAAGCCTGTGAGCCCCCCGTGGGACAACCTGATCACACTGTAACCTCCCCAGCGCTTAGAACAGTGCTTTGCACATAGTAAGCGCTTAACAAATACTAATTATTTAATTATTATTTAATTTAATTTATTTATTTAATTATTATTACTACATATTTATTACTCTATTTATTTATTTATTTATTTTACTTGTACATTTCTATCCTATTTATTTTATTTTGTTGGTATGTTTGGTTCTGTTCTCTGTCTCCCCCTTTTAGACTGTGAGCCCACTGTTGGGTAGGGACTGTCTCTATGTGTTGCCAATTTGTACTTCCCAAGCGCTTAGTACAGTGCTCTGCACATAGTAAGCGCTCAATAAATACAATTGATTGATTATTATTATTGGTATATTTGCCAATAGACTGTGAGCACGTTGTTGGGCAGGGATTCTCTATTGCTGAATTGTACTTTTCAAGCGCTTAGTACAGTGCTCTGAGCACAGTGAGCGCTCAATAAATGATTGACTGAATGAATGAATTTGCCTGCCCTACTACAGAAGCTCTAGATTCTGGATAAACTGAATCTTCTGTCGATGGGAGTTTTTACTGGAGTTGCTTTTCCCATCTTTTTCTAAATTACACGTAAAAATCATTTCCTTTACATAAATGATCTTAGTAAATCCAAATGCAACAGAAACCATAATTGCCCTTTTGACCCTTAGAGAGTTTGGTTCAATTTTCAGAAATCCCATTTATCGGTAATCATTTGCACTTTGAAACAATACAAACTAGCTTTTTTGTTTTTGTTTTAAGTGCTCACTATGTGCCATTCATTCAATCGTATTTATTGAGTGCTTACTGTGTGCAGAGCACTGTACTAAGCACTTGGGAAGTACAAGTTGGTAACATATAAAGTCCCTACCCAATAGCGGGCTAGAAGGGGGAGACGGACAACTATCCACCATGGCATGCCACTTCCCCAAAGCAGTTGCTCCAGGTTGATACAACCTTCTTAATAAATGTTAGAGAAGCAATTCAACTAGCCACTGAATGTACTCTGAGGGTGGAATCTCCTTTTCAACATCCAGGATTCCTAAATGAACAGTTAAACCTTTAGCAAATTTTCCCTTAAATGCCTAAGATTTATCAATATTCAGTAGAAATCATGATTTTTTTTGGTACAATTTACTGCATTTTAAAACAGAAGTTTTAAAAAATGATTATTTCAAGTCTAGTTTGACTATTCTATTCATTTCCTAGTAAATTCATGATTTTTTTCCCTTTTAAGTGTAGGAGGACAATACACTGAAGCTGGGTCCAAAAATGAAATTAAAGGCATTTGGCAGTGTCCAATCTGCCCAAGACAAGGCTACTACAACAACGCATACAAACTGGGCTGAAAAACATCAGTTTTGTTCATATGCATGCGGTGTCAGGCACCACAAGAACTAGCAGCAATTTTCCTTACAAAAGGTTTTCCCAAAACTCCAGGATTTAGGAGAATTGGGTGTACAAGGGCAATTATAAACCGGGGAGGAGGAATTTTAATGGAATAAATAATAATGATAAAATAACAATAATAGCATTTATTAAGCACTTAACTACGCAAGCACCACACTAAGCGCTAGGGTAGATACAAGATAATCTAGTTGGACATGTTTCCTTTCCCAAACAGGATTCACAATCTAAGGGGAAGGAAGACCAATAATTGAATCCTCATTTTACAAATATGGAAAAGGGCACAGAGAAATTCAATGATTTGTGCAAGGTCATACAGCAGGCAAGCTGCAGAGTCAGAATTAGAGCCCAGGTCTTTGCTCTTTCCAATTAGCCACACTGATTTTTCAAATTTAGGAACTTTGGATGGGGGGGAAATATGAAGAAGACTTGCAAAATACATTTTCAGTGATAAAATAGAAGTGGGTGGGTATTAGATTTCTTTCTTAACCACTTAACTCTTATAATCCATTCCGCTTGATAAAATTAAGAATGTGTTCACTCTAAAGCAGCTATCCAAGTAACCAATGTAAACCTAGATTCTTGGATTAAGACTTGATTTACTTTGAAGTTATGGTTTAGTTAATGGTAACCTTGCTGAACCCCCTCTAGACTGTAAGCTCATTGTGGGCAGGGACTGTCACTCTTTATTCTTGTACTGTACTGTTTCAGGTGCATAGTAAAGTGTTCCGCACAAAGTAAGCACTCAGTAAATACGACTGAATGAATGAATAAGACTAGTCTCAGTGACCCCCAAAGTAGGCATGCCCAATACCAACTTTAGCCCTGCCTCAGCATCTTTTTGATTAAACACTAATGATTCAAAATAAAAAGGTAAATAAAAACCAATGGGTAGAATTACTTTCATTTCAAGGAATGAACAAAAATAATAGGAATAATTTGAATTCTGCAATGAAAAGGAGTTTTTGGTATTGGACAAAATATGGTCCCTAAACCTAACATATTAATGGTAAAAAAAATTATAAATTCCAATGTCCCCATTTTAAAACTCTCTTATTGGTAACAGGCTTTACAAAATCTGAACTTTCAATCAAGTCTTGTCTATAAAGGAGTGGAAGCAAATTACACAATGGCAATTTAGCACTCAATCTCTGTCATTTCAAGATGACAGAACTATTTGAAAAGAAAGCAAAAGTACCATGGATTATTAAAATGCTAAAATAAAGCTATTTGGTTTATCTTGAATAAAACATTTGTAACTCTGGGTTGGAGGACTATATTCATTTTGACCCGGCGTGATTTGCCACTGTTTTCCTTGGGAAATTGTTCTGTTTCAAGTGCATTGAGAAATTATTTATTTATGTAGATCTAACCCAGGACTTTTCTAGTCTCAAAAATTAGAGAATGACCTTGCTCAGCAAATGGGTGGAAAAGGTTAATGTTAACAACTTGAAACACCTCCTAGATGATTAGAAATGCCACAAATCCAAAAGAGTGATTTTTTTTAAGAAATCTAATTCTGTTTCTGTTGAGTTTCTAAAACAGCAATAAAAAAAGGAGATGCTTCAGGACCCTGGTTCATTTGATCTTCAATGCTTTTCCCAAATGAACAGCATATCCCTGACTTTTTACTAAGGCCTCTAAATGCCCTTAGACTGTATCGGGAGCAATGATAATGGGAATGTTCTCGGATACTGCTCAGTGATTTGATCCTGATGAAGTAGCAAAAGGCAGAAAAGGAAGTTTTCACAATATCATTTTACCTGGTCTGTGTAGGTCACTATTCATTGTCTATAAATGATGCATTTTAGATAACAGAAAAACATGGAAAATTTTATGCACTGTAATCTTATTGGGAAAAGGAGAGATGAAAAATTAAAGCTAGAAAAAACAATTTTATAACTCCTCATCTGTATAGAGGTCTGAAAATGCAAATAACACTATACACCTTCTCTCTAGGATGCAATTTTTATTGGTGCTCCTCAACCATTTCAAAGGTAACAGGTTGCCCCTTGGTTTTTCTCTTTCACTGTATTAAAATGTTTTCCACTTTCATAGACTGTGAGCCCGTTGTTGGGTAGGGACCATCTCTATATGTTGTCAACTTGTACTTCCCAAGCGCTTAGTACAGTGTCCTGCACACAGTAAGCGCTCAATGAATACGACTGAATGAATGGACAAATAAGTGGTTTTAGGAACACATTTTGTAGGAAATATTGAAGAAAAACAATACTTATATAGGAGACAATTACAACATTAGAATATATAACTTCTTCACGCATAAGAACTGCATTTTTGCAGAGCTCAGTGAATTGTAATTAGGTAAGAGAGACTGCAACCCCCTTGAGGATTAGAATAGGAAAAAGACACCAGTGTTAATAAGTATTTTTATACAAGTCTACTGCTGTCGAGGTTTCAGAGATAATTTGTTTTGTGGACACAACCTGTGTCTGTTCTCCCTATCAGCTATCTGGCTACATATGCAACTGAGCACAGGAGACTAAGTGAGGGAAATGTGGATGGTATAGCACAAACCATCCTCTTTACTACTCAAGCACGGGTCCTATTGATGGTAAGACATAGCTTTCTCCTCATCCTTAATTCAATCTTATTTATTGAGTGCTTACTGTGTGGCAAGCACTGTACTAAGCCCTTATCCATGGTTTCTGAGCAATGCTCACCCAAATGGCAGAGGGCCAGAAAAGTGCACTATAGTTTCATTGACACAATCTGTACACTTGTAAGAATTCTCTATGAAGCTCAAATTCATGAATGTAGTCTTACTGTCAGCAGAGTCATCTTCAAACTGAAAGCCAACTTAACTAGCTTAAAAGTAAACCTATTTTCATTAGACTTGAACAAACTCCTTTATTTATTCAAAAGTTTCTGGAACCGTTTATATAGGTATATTGACACTGCTGAATTGTGAATTCATTTGAAAAAGAAAATCAGTGTGGGACTAAGTTCCTTCCATATTGGGTCCTGAGCAAAGACTTCCCTTTGCTTTGCAGCTGCACTAGACACTGATGGTGCCTGGCCCCGTTTTTGACTCTTCCTTACAATTTGTCCGAAACCTTCCTAAAGAATAATCACGTCATTCCAATTAGCCATACAAATCCTTGGAGAGCATCCCCCATACATACACGTACAATGATCCTGATTCTAAGAGCAAAGGCATTTTTGTGAGCTGCATTAACTCTTTCAAGCCTCTCATTTACAACAAGGTACATTGAAATGGTCATTTGGTGGGCTGAAATTGCTAATGCAACTTCCAAAGGGCCTCAAACACTTGGAGGGATTTTTTTTAAAAATTTTCATGGCATTTGTTAAGCACTTACTATATGCCAGGCATAAGCACTGGGGCAGATTTAACTTAGGTTGGTCACAGTCCCTGCCCCATATAGGGCTCATAGTCTTAATCCCCATTTTACAGATGAGGTTACAGAGCCACAGGGAAATTAACTGAATTGCCCATGATTACATACCAGATAAGGAGCAGGGCCAAAATTAGAACCCAGATCCTTCTGACTCCCAGCTCCATGCCACGTCTCTTCCACAACTCTTCGCCCATCCCTCAATGCATATATATTTTCCCCTTCAGATATGCTAGAAAGGACTAAAGAAATAATGCAGTGAATGAGCAGTTAATAATCAGTTAACATGGCACTGTATTATTCTTCTTCTTGGATGAATAAAGAAAGGTAATTGATTTTGCCTTTTGCCTCTGGGACTAGGAACCCTATTAGGTTCACATATTTCAAGTCATTTTTATTAGGTAGCATGCATTTTATGTTTGTAAAGTGTTTTACAATCACTTATGAGTTAATCCTCACACCCCTAGGAGGTAAATGGGTGACAGGAGTAAATAGCTTGAAGGTCAGCACCAATCTGGTTACTGGGTAACTTGCCCACATCACACAATCACTAGACAACTGGGCACGATTACAAGTAGTTGCTAGTCTCCTCAGGAATTTCCCTGAAATGGAGTAGCAGATCTTTTGAGGTGTGTTGACACAGCTGTGTAGTGAAG
The DNA here is from genome assembly GCF_015852505.1 of Tachyglossus aculeatus. Lineage (NCBI taxonomy): Eukaryota > Metazoa > Chordata > Mammalia > Monotremata > Tachyglossidae > Tachyglossus > Tachyglossus aculeatus. The sequence continues at coordinate 19,745,619 of NC_052074.1, read as the reverse complement.
CTTGCACAACACCTGCTCCCTTATGCCTGTTTCAGGCTTGGCTATTCACATCAGCGACTCATTTGTAGGAGCACCAATATCAGGCAAATCCACACTTCTTTTTTTTTAAAAAAAAAGTATTTTCAATACACTAAATAATGGAAACAAGAAACTATTAGCTCGTTCTAGGATACAAGCCAAAGAAATTATGAGGAGGCAACTGCAGGTGGTAATAAACTCACATACACACTCTGTATATACTTCAGAAATGAATTGCCATTTTTGAAAATTTCAGCATTTATTCCTGAAAATACAGAGTTAAATATAGTTTTCAACTTATTATTCAAATTTAACACCAAGTATTCAATGATTCCAGTAATGTAAGCACTTCTAATTTCACATTAAGCGCCAATAATGAAAATTTACATATACCCTATTTGAAGCTCCATAATAATGAAGTTTCAATAGCTACAGGAACAAAACCAGGATATGATTTCGCATGTATGTGATGAACAAATGAGGATCAGGAGGACCAGAATGAATGCTAAATTTTAGTCCACCAACTTTGAAATGACAGAGACATCAAACTCCCAAACAACGGTGACATTCCTGGAAATATGCAGACTACAAAACTCTGGTATACACACAGTGTTTTCATAAATAGTCTCAGGTTAGAGGTTTACCCAAAATGCTTCCAATTTGATATTAATTAATACTTAAGTAAATCATTTAATGCAAATAGCCTGAAAATGTAAATGCTATCATAGTGAAAACAGAGGTGATAATATTTCAGTTAGCCAAACGATAACACACCTCAACTGACTACTCCCATAATATACACTTTTATTGTGCAAAGATTATTTTATATGAATTGCAGCAACCACCACTGTACTAGGGAACAATTACATAAAGCAAACACTTCTAATACCATATTAAAAATTCCCACTATATATAAAATAGCAAAAAGAACTATTTAGTGGATTTTTTTAGCTTGGGTGGACTTGGAAGATCAAGTTCTACTACTGTTCTAAAAATTTCTTATTAATCCATTTTCACAAGTAGCACTGTAACAATAGAAAAATTGAATATCACTCAATTCACCTTAGACTTTTAGAATTTTCCACAAGAAAAAAATATTATGTTAAAAGGTCCATTTAGGGGCATTACACCTGCACATATTTTTGAAACCTAACTAGTAGTAACTCAGACAAAATTCACTCATGTCTCATGGTTATGAAGTATATTGTCTTATTTAATCTTAAAAATGTAAGTTAAACATACATTAGGAACAGAGAAATCTTACATGATGGAGCACATTTTCTTTTTAAATATTCCAGCAAGAAACCAGCTGTAATATGAATGAAGTTAATTTTAAAAAATACATGAAAAGGTTCTATGCCACATATATAGAGAAGCAGCGTGACTCAGTGGAAAGAGCCCGGGCTTTGGAGTCAGAGGTCATGGGTTTGAATCCTGGCTCCGCCACATGACTGGTGTGTGACCTTGGGCAAGTCACTTAACTTCTCTGAGCCTCAGTTACCTCATCTGTAAAATGGGGATTAAGATTGTGAGCCCCACGTGGGGCAACTTGATCACCTTGTATCCACCCCAGCGCTTAGAACAGTGCTCTGCACATAGTAAGCGCTTAACAAATGCCATTATTATTATTATTATTAGCAACTGTATTTTAAAGAAATATGCTCCAGTTCTATAGGATTTATTTTTCACTAGTTGATAACTAGTTGATTGTTTTTTATGAATGCTGGTTTTATCTTATTCAACTTAGTTGATTTATGCTTACCTTAAGGGTTTTTAAAAAATATTTTCCACAAAAATTGCACCATTTATTCTAAGCTTTTTTAAAAGTTACACGGGTGTCCTAACATGATCTTTCAGGGTTTTGGCATGACTGGCTTTTCATCTTAGAATCATAGCGGTTTCACAAAATATTTTGGCACAATGATTGCTTTGCATTCATTTCCTCTGTTCTAAAACGGGTTATATCTGCCACCCAAAATGTATTTACACCTAATACTCAAGGTTTAAACATACTGAGACTGGCTCCTGTCCCATATTTGATCTTGTCTTGTGATTGATGGATTGGTGGGGGGGAAGGGTGGTCAAGTGAGTGTCTACCTGTCAGCAGCTGTCATGTGTAACCGTGTCATGTATAACCGGCTGATAAAGTGGCAGATGAAAGACAAAAGCACTCTCAACTCGACCTGGTCTTCAGAAGGACTTAAAGATTACGAAGGATATTAACCTCAAGCCCCCATCTGGGACTCAGGAACCAGCTCTGAAACAGGTCGCTAAAGATAAGTCAGAATGCTACCCTCCAATTTCTCAGAAAGGGAAAAGCAAGGGCTGGAAGGCAGAGTGAGATATAATAAAAGGAGAGGAGGAACACTAAAATTAATATTACATGTTACGATGCAGGGAGGAGATTCAAGGAAAATATACATGAGAAAATTAGGAAATTGAGGTAGAGAGGAAAAACACTTCTCTTATAATGCACAATTTTCTCTGGCCTGAAAAACACACATTAGCCCAACCAAAATTGGACAACAGTACTCTTATGGATTCCCACTTTCCCTAGTGCTCCATATGTTGATAAGAAAGAAAATATGCCTGCAACACAGAGTCAGAATTTCCCCACAAACGAAACCAACAAATGGAAAATCAAGACCATGCGAAGTATATGTAAACTTGTTCTAGGGGTTGGTGGTGGGAGAGACATGGTGGGAGAGACCAGAACAAGGAGCAGTGAGTAGGCTGGCCTGACAGAAACAGTGAGCTGGGGTGTTGTGAGAGAAGAGTGTAGATAAATGGGATGGAGAATGCTGAGTGCACCGAAACTGACAGTTAGAACTTTCTGCTTAATGTGAAAAAGAATGAGCATTTCTTAGAGGTTAATGAGGAATGGGGAGATGTGTGCAGAATGACATTTTAGAAAAATGATCCAGGAAGAAAAGCGATCATATCTACTAATTCTATTAGACTCTTCCAAGCACTTAGTAAAGGTGCTCTGTACATAGTAGGCACTCAATCAATACTGTGAATTGATTATGCCCTCTTCCCGGCAACTGAGGTTCTGACGAAAAAGCAATGAAGTTGCAACACCCTTTATCCTTCTGGTGTTCTTGCTCTGATTCTTGCCAGTGTAATCACTGGACACACTTGCCACACTGATGTATTTAAAGGAAGGAAGCAAATCCTTGATTTACAAAATGCCTAGGGCCATCCTTCCTGGACCCACAATAGATAATAGCTCAGGTGTTGAAGGTCACCTCCTGGAGGAAATATACACATGGCCAACCTATGCACTATCACCTTCTCCCCCCAAACCCATCTTCCTATGGACCACTGCATCTAGTCCTGGCAGACTACTGTTTTTCATTTCTTTCTTTTTCTCTTAACGAAAAAAAGAATCAAACTCAAACTGGGTAAGCCAGGGAAATATATGACTAATGTAAAGATACATTGAGTAGATGCTCAGAAAAAAATGTCATATATCCTGGGAGTGCTTAAAACTAAATTGCAAAAACAAAGTGCTTCAAATCTGAGACTACAGGTAATCCTAGTCACCAATAATCCTGTAATTAGAATGTTATTTTGAATGTCCCACAGTAGAGGAGGTAGATAAATAGCTGATGGTTCAGCCAAACTCTCCCATGCTTAAAATATTCTCCCTTTTCTCCTCTCAACCATTTTTTATCCTTCACAATCATGATGGCTCTAACTCACTGCTCTTTTAGTTGAAGCTAAAACCCCACAGGCATGTATTTTTTCCTTCCAATGAAGCTGTCACTCTTATTTTATTCGAGTTGTCTGTGTACTTCACAAAAGAAATCAGAAAGACAATATTCTTTTCTCTCAAGTTGGCACTAGACATATAAAGAAGGGTAGAGGGATGATCCAAAGTCACAAAGGATGGAAAAGCCAACAATTTAATAAAAAAAAGGAATCTCAAGACTAAAAAATACTTGACAGTATGTCTGCAGCATCATCACTTTATGAAAAGAAAAGAGATCTAGATATTTGGATAAAGTCTACAGGTCTGTCTATTGGGTAAAATTTTTCTATAATGCAAAGATAGCCACATATATCTACACCACTAAGGACATTTCGTTTCCCCAGAAAAACCTGAAATACCTTACAATCTTCTAATGGTGAGGTTTGATAATAAAACTGGTACATGCATCACCCTGCATTTGTGAAAAGACTGAATAATTCAAAGCTATCATACCAAATACCTTCATTCTTGTTACCTTAACCCTGGTAAGTTCAAAATTTGAATATTTTTTGGAAGGGCATGGCAACTTCGGTGACAGTGATAAAAGACTCAAATCAGATCCTTTTATAACAGATCCAGTAATGGCTTATTTTGCTGCAGTCTAAAATCCTTTACTTCAAAAGCTCCTTAATTTCCCATTTTTATTGCTTCTGTGATGGTTTTTCATTTCTTATCCTTTGTTGCCACTTACGTGGGTTTCTTTTCCTGTTCAATAGGCATAGAAACTGCTATTTATTGAAAAGAAATAATGTAAAATGTGGCCTGGAAGGAAACAGAAAAAATCTACCAGCAACTCAGAATTTTATGAATAAAAATGGATAATAGTGGATATATTTTACCATTAACAAAATACAATAGGGGGTATTCATGAAGCGCAGATGCATTTATCTTTGCGTTTTTCATTTCGTAAGTGTTTGAAGGAGAAATGGCTAGGACAGTGGTTTAGAATCAAGAATGTTAGGCTAGGTGTCCTCAGGCAAAGTTCAAGTCACAAAATCTCATCTATTCTGCCCCGGGTACAACTCACATGGGAATTGGGTCTCCTATTGGCTTCTTCTGTTCGTGGAACTAGAGCATATCAGTGACTTGGATTTAAAGAAAAGACAGAAGTCTTTCCTGCATTCTGACAGCAGGAGAGATACTGTACAAGATATCTCATCCATCAACAGAGCAGGCTGGAGGTTAGCAAGATGATGATTGCCTTTTTTGGACTACTAACTTAGAGACTATTAGAACATTTGGCCTAATAGCCTATAGGGAAAGCTGACATTTTTGTACTTTTCCAGAAGGAATGGGATGACATGGGCTTCCTTCATCACCACAATTCTAGACTGTAAGCACCCTGTGGGCAAGGAATGTGTCTACAAACTGTTGTATTTAATTCTCCCAAGCACTTAGTACAGCATTTTGCACAATAAACACTCAATAAATACCACCGATTTATTTGTAATATTCCAGAAGCATCAGCTGCTTCTCTCCCTTTCCTATGACCACCGCACTTTTTAAACCCCTTTCTACCCCCTCTCCAGCCACCCCAGGACAAAGCTAATCAATTAATCAATCCTTGGCCTACCCTAACCACCACACTGACTACTGAGACTACACTCCCAGAAGCCTTACATGCCCACTAACATTGTCAGTGCATATGCCCCAATTATTACGCACTGATGACAACAAGGAGGGCCTCATTTGGGACCTATACAATGCCATCAAAGTAGTTCCACGAAGGACAAGCTCATCTTTCTAAGTCACTTTGACGATGCCAGAGTTGTTTCTAATTTTAAGGGTAAGGTGGTGACGGTAAAGCAAACAAATGGCACCCTTCCTATTAATACTCATGCCAGGAGTGAGCTGGCAGCAAAATACAAAATTTCATGGATGCGATCCGAACAGCGATGTCTAAGAGTAGATCATCACATGGAAGGATGTCATGGACGCCTGAGAGAAACACATATGCTGTCTCACCATCAGGTAGTGGTTGGCAGAATGAGAATTGAGCTGGCATCATCAAGGTACCAATCTTGCGCGTCACACCGAGCTTCTGGCTACGAAATCCCACCTGCGAGTCACACCGAGGTTCTGGCTACCAAATCCCACAAGCTAGCCATCAGGATGGGTTGAGGGTTTGACTCATTCTCAGATCTCACAAACACAAATCTTGGGACTGCATAACTGGCATTCAAGAGTAGCAGCATGACTTAGTGGAAAAAGCATGGGCCTCGGAGTCAGAAGGATCTGGATCTAATCCCGGCACTGCCACTTGTCTTAAGTGTGACCTTGGGCAAGTCACTTCCCTTCACTGTGCCTCAGTTACCTCATCTGCAAAATATAGGCTAAAACTGTGAAACTTATGTGGGACAGGGACTGTGTCCAGCCTGATTAGGCTGTATCTACCCCAGCACTTAGTATAGTACTTGGCACTTAGTACTTAACAAATACCACAATTACTATTATTACTATTATTATTCTTGTTATTAATAATCCCCATTTTGCAGGTGAAATAACAGACACAGAGAAGTTAAGTGACTTGCCTAAGGCCATACAGCAGAAAAGTGGCAGAGCCAGGATTAGAACCAGGTCTTCTGGCTCCTAGGCCCATGCCCACTCATTAGGCCATGCTGCTTCCCAAGGCTATGCAGCTTCCCATATATGTTGTACAGTATATGGAATAAATTGCACCTGCTGACTAATAGCCTTGTTGTTCTGAACAGTGGGACTAAACAGTTCAGTAAATTCTCAATTGCCCATTAAAGGTCTTGGACAGTGCTATAAGCATTCTGGAGTGGTTTTCTAAAATTCATCTCTCATTTCTCCAGCATTACCAGAAGTATTGAAGACTACAAATCGGGCTTTAGACAGAAAGGCCTCTAGTACACAGGGCAAGTCCTGAGGAGGCTTACAAGCATGTGGGCCCAAGCTCACCAAAACATTTACTGATCTGTTATGCTTAATCTGGAGATATTAGTTCAAAGATATGCATGCTGTCCATCTAGAAAAGGGCAATTATGGGCCAGCGTAATGCAAGATGATGGACTCTTTCTCTTGGCCCCAACTGGAAAGATTCAAGCCAGGATAATGCTGAACAAAATAACCAGCTGGTGGGGAAAAACAATGAAAAAAAAAAAACCTAACCAAAAGAAAAACCACCAAAAAAACCCCTGCTTAAAAGTCAATTTGGTTTTCAATCCAGAATATTACCACTGACATGACCTCTACTGCCAGACCAATGCAGGAGAAATAAAGAGAGCAGAATCAAAAACCTGCATATGATCCTCATCAGTCTCAGCTACATGCAATGTAAGGCTATTAAAAATTCTGCTACTTGGGTAAGATGCTCTCACAAAATATTGTTACCACTGTCATCACAAGACATATCAACATGGTCAACAAAGCATTTCGAAAACTGGAACTTCAGAAAGAGGAGTCAGCTCAATGGCAACTGTCAACATCCACTGTGCTGATGTCACAACAACAGTGATATACTGAGATACAATTGGGAGTCCTGGATATCATATGGATTCCAGTTCCAAATACAAGTGAAGAGTGGGCATAAAATGGCAATACATAAAGGCCCTCCAATGTTGGTTCACAGGCACTGAGGAGATAATGAGCAGTCATCTGATACAGATGAATAAGAAAGGGATGCCCAACATTTTATGAAAAGTGCTGTACTGGTGCATGTTCCAGAGGTGGCTGGAGGAAAAGGTAACTTAGTACCAAATACCAAATACCAAAGACTAACCTCAAAAGGTGCATCATTGAAACTACTGCTTGAAAACTATTAGCACAAGAGAGAGCCTCTTGATTATTATGGCATTTATTAAGCACTACTTTGTGCTCAGCCCTGGGGGGAGGTAGAATAATAATAATAACAATAATAATAATGGTATTTGTTAAGTGCTTACTATGTGCCAAGCACTATTCTAAGTGCTGAGGTAGATACAAGGTGATCAGGTTGTCCCACATGGGGCTCACAATATTAATCCCCATTTTACAGATGAGGTAACTGAGGCACAGAGCAGTTAAGTGACTTGCCCAAACTCACACAGCTGACAAGTGGTGGAGCTGGGATTAGAAGCCACACCCTCTGACTCCCAAGCCACTCTCTTTCCACTAAGCCACGTTGCTTCTCTAGAAGGGTTATGAGATTGGACACAATCCATCTCTTGTATGGGCTGGACAATCTACCTTATCCCCACTTTACAAGTAAGGAAACTGATGCCCAAGCAGTTACATAACTTGCCCAAGGTCATACAGTAGGTCAGAGGGGGCGTTTTGTTAATGATGTGCATATAGCTTTAATTCTATTTGTTCCGACAATTTTGACACCTGTCTACATGTATTGTTTTGTTGTCTGTCTCCCCCTTCTAGACTGTGAGCCTGTTTTTGGGTAGGGACCATCTCTATATGTTACCGACTTGTACTTCCCAAACGCTCAGTACAGTGCTCTGCACACAGTAAGCGCTCAATAAATACGCTTGAATGAATGAATGAATGAAATCATTTGGCTCATCAGCCTTTTGAGGACAAGCAATTAATCATAAGTTTTTGGCACTTACTGTGTGCAGAGCATGTACTAAGCCCTTGGGAGAGTGAAGTATAACAAAGTTGGTAGACATGTTCCCTGCCCACAGAAAGCTTGCAATCCAGATCATTTACTGGCCATTTACTGTGTGCAGAGCTCCTGGGAGAATATAATACAATAGAGATGGTAGATATGTTCCCTGCCAAAAAGGAGCTTACAGTCTAGAAGATGAGGGCAATACAGAGAACACAGCAAAGGAGAAATAAGATGGGCAAAAGGCTGTTTTAATTCATAGTTCAATGTGAAGCCTCAGATGCAGGAACAGTGGTTGGCTGTGTACTTCAATTCCTGGTGTCTGCATACGTCTGACAACACAGCGGAAATGATGGGACTGAGGCTTATCGGTAGTTTTCACCATCACTGTTTCTGGAACTTCTGCCCAGTGCTTGGCAATTCTAGGAGGTTGTCCACCTGCTAGCAGGAGGTAGTCCAACCCTGCTATTGAATTAATGCTGCAGCTGTAACAATTTAAAACCCAATTTAGACACGTAGGCTATCCTTCCCAAGGTGGCTCATTTTGAACCCAGTTACAGAGTGGAAATATCATCTACTTTAGCTACAATATCTCACCCAGAAAGTATACTTTATTTTTGTCCCAGGGTAGTGAACCAAGAGGCTCTGTGTTCTACAGAAAGTTCCTTACTCATCCTGAGTGGGGTAAGATTGAAGAGAGATGGTTTTCAAACATTAAATTGAGAGTCTGGGCAGATGCAAAAACATAGAAAAGAAAAACTTCCCTAAAAGTGACAATATAGATGTAATAACGAAATATTTCTCATCCCTCTCTAATCTTTCAGTCAAATCTTCTTAAGTAAACAGAGTAGGTTAGCTCTGTTGACTCATCATACCGAAAAAAAAGACCAACATATCGAGGCGATGAACAATCTGTTTGGTAAACTCACTGCAGTGCATATGTTCTCGAATAACTTTGCCATGTAACACAGTGAGAAAACGATTGGCTTTATTCCGAAAGTTCAGTCAAGCTCATTACACATCTCCAGTAACTGCACCAATAATAGTGTAATGTGCCTTTGAACAAATAACAATACATCCAGATGATAGATAAAATTGTATTACAGAACTTAATGTCCGTGAACCAATAACCATTATGCAACATTTTAATGTCGGAGCCACAAAGGGCAGTAAAGGTAAAGGGTGCTTACAAGCTTATAAGGAAAATATGTTCCTTATTTCATTTTCAATGTTCCAATGATATGAAGCTACCGAGTCTCAATCTGTCATTAAAAAAGCAAAATGATTGCATATAGAAATATATGAAGCAGAAAAATGCAAAAGTGAATTTTCTCATTTGAGTTTTTGAGATCTAGGCAGTTTTTGATTTCACATTTTATTTTGTTCTAAGAAAAACAAAACTGAATTCACATCACACATAGTAATTTGCTACCTAATTACCAAGTAATGACACTAGAGGTCCTGACTTCAGTCATGAAGTTTACTCTCTCCCTGCATGTTAAAGCTTTCTTCTTTCTCTGATTAATCAATCAATTATAACAATCATTGGCTTCCTAAATGACCTAAAAGACACCTAGTGAAAGACGGAAGATTTAGAACCATATGCCTGTGTATTTTATACTGCTTTCATTCAGCAACAATAACGTACACCTTGAATTTGTATGACAGTTTCAGAACTTTCCAAAAGATTTTACACTGATTATCCCATTTTATGTTTACAATATCCTTGTAATGTACGGAGAGGTAAGTACTGTCCCCATTTTATAGGTGAGGAAACTAATGCCCAGAGAGGGTAAGTGATTCGCTGAAGGTTACACAGCAAGCAGCAGACAGAATTGCCATTAGGTCACCTGATTTCCAGACCCACGTTCTTTCCATAAGGAAATCCAGGCTCTAAGGTCTCTGGCTATTTTCATCCACAGAAATAATTGTACAGAATTAGGTACCTGGAACAGTATCAAACATTGAAAAAGCCTATGTTCCTCATCAATAATAAATTTGGAAGAGCTACAGAAAAAAGATGCATCACCTCAACTCTCCAGCCAATACTGCAGATACTTCTAAACTTTCCGTTTGTTCTAGCAACTCCACTGGAAACAAGGAGATAGTGAGGCATGTCATGTAGATAATTTAGAAAACATGCACTAAACTTCATAGCTGTTTCAATAACTAGACCCAGATTAAAGGCGCTGCCAGCAGGGCAATCCTCTAAGACCTGAGGGTCAAAGATTTTCATTTCCCATTTTATAATTTAATTATAATCAATTCACAAACTAATATTTCCCATCAAACCATCAAAATCTCTTGGTGGTATTTATTTGGCCCTTCCTCTGTGTAGAGCACTGTATTAAGCAACTGGGAGAGTACAATTCATCAGAGTTGGTAAACACGTTCCCTGCCCACAGGGAACTTCAGTCTAGAGGGGGAGATGGAGGTTACAATCAAGTAAGTGCTGTGGGACTGAATATCAAGTATTTAAAGGGTACAAATCCAAGTGCAAGGGTGACACAGAAGGGAGAGGGAATAGGGGAAATGAGAGCTTAGTCAGGGAACGCCTTGTGGAGGAGATGTGGTTTTAATAAGGGTTTGAAGGTGTGAGAATGGCGATCTGTCGGATATAAAGGGACAGGAAGCTACAGGACAGAGAGAGGATCATCATCAATCGTATTTATTGAGTGCTTACTGTGTGCAAAGCACTGTACTAAGCGCTTGGGATGTGGGCAAGGGGTCAGCAGCCAGGTAGATGAGATCAAGGTACAGTGAGTAGGTTGGTGTTAGAGGAGCTAAAAGAATGTGCTGGGCTGCAGAAAATAGCAAAGTAAGATAGGATAGGAGGGGACAAGGTGAATGAGTTCTTTAAAGGCAATGGTAAAGAGTTTCTGTTTTCGGCAGAGGTGGGTAAGCTACCTTGCAAACTGTACAATATTCATATATCATGACATAAATACCTAAAATGTAAGAATTGTCTTTCAGATTTTATCAGAAAGGAACTGACATTTTGCTAGTACACATCATCCCCCGGGCCTGGAATGCCCTCCCTCTGCCCATCCGCCAAGCTAGCTCTCTCCCTCCCTTCAAGGCCCTACTGAGAGCTCACCTCCTCCAGGAGGCCTTCCCAGACTGAGCCCCTTCCTTCCTCTCCCCCTCGACCCCCATCCATCCCCATCTTACCTCCTTCCCTTCCATACAGCACCTGTATATATGTATATATGTTTGTACATATTTATTACTCTATTTATTTATTTTACTTGTACATATCTATTCTATTTATTTTATTTTGTTAGTATGTTTGGTTTTGTTCTCTGTCTCCCCCTTTTAGACTTTGAGCCCACTGTTGGGTAGGGACTGTCTCTATATGTTGCCAACTTGTACTTCCCAAGCGCTTAGTACACTGCTCTGCACACAGTAAGCGTTCAATAAATACGATTGATTGATTGATTAGTACAGACCCCCAAAACTTTTTAATCTACTCATATAGGTGACAGCTATAATTGTGCTCAGATCTGTACCTTTTCTGCTGAGCTGCGGAACAAGTAAAACATTTTTAGTTAATTTAGATGCGTCTGTCATCAAAACAAATCCAAAATGCGAGCAACAGCAACTTTATTAGCACTTACTGATCCCATGGGGTGATAAATACGTTTGTTTACTTATATGTGCTAGCAAAACTGATGGTAAAAGAAAAACTGATCAGACTGTAAAGTAGATAAAACTCATATTACATATAAAATGATGGTATAATTCCAGTAACTGCCAGAACTAATTCAAGTGACAGCCATCTTTTGTGGCACAGAGCCAAATCCTCAGTTTGCCAGAAGCCTGAGGTCACTGCTGATTTCCATTAATTTATGTACGGTAACATATTCACACCACAAGTAATACAAAATTTGGACTTCTCAAAGAGTAATGTAAGGTTTTGATGTCACTTCCTAAAGCTGTGCTATTTCCCTACAAGGGTATACACATCAACACATTTATTGAATATTTAACGCCATGCAGATCATTCTAGTTCATTATTGCTATTTTTTTTAACCCAAGGCAAATCAAATTTATTTTTAGTCTTGAAAATAGAGTGGGCTTCTAGATTCTGGCCCCTATCATTCAACAAGTAATGATTTCTCATTTAGGATTCAGTGTCTGTTCAATGAGAAGCAGCGTGGCTTAGTGGAAAGAGCATGTGCTTGGGAGTCAGAGGACGTGGGTTCTAATCCCAGCTCTGCCACTTGTCTGCTGTGTGACCTTGGGCTGGCCACTTAACTTCTCTGTGCCTCAGTTACCTCATCTGTAAAATGGGGATAAAGACTGTGAGCTCCACCTGGGACAACCTGATTACCTTGTATCTAACCCAATGCTTAGAACAGTGCTAGGCACATAGTAAGCACTTAACAAACACCATAATAATTATTTTTTTAATTATTATCCTCTCCATCTCTTTCTCCCTCCGTCACATGTGTCTGTATTCCAATCCTCTCCATTACAGCTTTAGCCCTTTTTCCTGGGTTGCTTCACTTAGCTGGACTTCAAACGAGGGCTCGTTATAGCCAGAGGGAGAAAAGATAACTATATAAGATAGGCTGGGACAAGATTATGGGAGGAAGGAGAAGAAAGCTGGAAAAAGTTCTGCTGGCATGAAATCCTGGCAAGCAGAGGCTAAATCAATCAATCAATCAATCAATGTTACTAATTGAATGCTTACTATGTGCAGAACACTGTACTAAGCACTTGAGAGAGTACAACAGAATTAACAGGCATATTTCCTGCCCATTAATAACCACTTATGGTGCATGTGAGGCCAAAATAGCCACTCAAATGCTTCTACTGAACATGACTCCGCTAACCTTGATGTTTGCAGAGGTATTGGAAGAGGCAAATTACGGTTGCTCGGAGAGGATCTGAGGCATTAGCAAAACCCAAATATTGTGAATTTAGAAAATAAACAAATCCTCCAAATCCAAACACATCAAACTGTATATATCTGTTCTATGACAGGAATTAAAAGGCATACAGGTGGATTAATTGATTTGTGCATGGGCATGACTAGTTTAAATCAATTCTTCTGATGACACAGGCTTAGTAATTGACTTAAGCTGGTTGTGTATTCATTCAATTGTATTTATTGAGCGCTTACTGTGTGCAGAGCACTGTACTAAGCGCTTGGGAAGTACAAGTTGGCAACATATAGAGATGGAGATGTATCGTATGAGAGTAAACCAAGTTACCTATGGAAATCCTCATTTTCATAATATGGAATTCAAAGTGGGGGTTAAAGCAAAGAAAAATCATTAGTAATACTTTCTTTTTAATACTACCTACTCTTTGAAAAAATATAAAGGACTCTAACTAAATTTAAGACCACAATCACCATTAACATCTATCCCACTGTAACCAATCATCACCTGTATATATTTTAAAATCAACCCATCATATTTATTGAGTGCTTCCTGGGCAGGGCACTGTATTAAGTGCTTGGGAGAGTTCAAACAACATTCACATTCCCTGCCCACAATGAGCTCACAGTCTAGAGGAGGAGACAGACATTAATATAAATAAATTATGGATATGTATTTAAGTGCTGTGGGGCTGAGGGCGGGGGTTGTGAATAAAGGCAGCAAGTCAGAGTGATGAAGAAGGGAATGAGGAAAAAGGAAATGAGGGCTTAGTCACGAAAGGTCTCTTGGAAGAGATGTGCATTCAGCAAGGCTTTGAATGTGGGGTGAGTAATTGTCTGTTGGATATGAAAAGGGAGGACATTCCAGGGCAGAGGTAGGACATGGCTGAGAGGTTGGTGGAGAGAGATGAGACTAAGTGGATAGAGCACGGGCTTGGGAGTCAGAAGGTAATGGGTTCTAATTCCAGCTCCACCACTTGTCTGCTGTATGACCCTGGGCAAGTCATTTAACTTCTCTGTGCCTCAATTACCTCATCTGTAAAATGGGGATTCAGACTGTGCGTCCCTTGTGGGGCAGGGACTGGGTCCACCCTGATTAGCTTGTATCCACTCCAGCGCTAAAAAAAGAGTGCTTGATACAGAGTAAGAGTTTAACAAATACCATTATTATTATGCAGAAAGCAGTGTCAGAAGAAATATGCTCACAAATGTTCTTTAAAGTGTGATTTGCCAAGAACACAACCCCTACATTTTACAACTAAATGTAGTTAGCTGGATATGGAACATACAGTTTGTATTACTAAGCAGGTAGAGTAAGAAAATGTACTGTATTAGGGATGTCAGAAAACATTCACAACTGTGCATCTGGGGAATGGTCCATTTCATCTTCTTAATGTTGACATAACATCATTTGTTTACACATCTTAAGAATACACTGGCATACTTTATCTTATGACTTGTCTGGTGCCCCTTTATTCTTTGTGTCTTAAGAGAAAAAGAAAATGAATAGATTCTTATGACGCTTAGCTCAATCTTGGGCTGATGCTGCATACAGATGTGAGAACCAGATTACTTGTCACAAATATATGCACATTGCCCCGTGTTAAAAATTAATTAAAAACAAAATTTGTTACACAAAAAACTACATCTCATTCAGCTTAACTGCTTCTAACCCAAGAAATAGTCTGATTTCAGGAAAATTTCCCGCAGAACCATTGTCTCTCTTTAGTTCAAATCCCTACCAACTGCTAAATAGCATACAGAAATGGATGCTTTTGATCCATTATAGAAGTTCTACTTTAGTCTCAAATGTAATGGCCAACTGAGTTGAAAAGCTGTTAAATTATTTGGAACTTATTGCCGTTTGAACCTTCTGATCCCATAGTGATGCTAGTTTACAGCTTAGAAAATCATGGTGATTAGGCTGTCCATCAGACTTCTATATGATTGAATCCTGGACTCACAGAATCCACTCGGTGATATAATCTTTCACTTTGACCCTTGGACTATTCAGAACATTAATATTAACGAAGACGAGAGCTGTCATTCTGTTTTCAAAACGTGTGATGGGCAGAACTGGGTATTTGTATTTGAAGAACTGCATTTCATATTTCACAGGCGGCACAGGCATCATGTCTACCTATCAACCTTTCGCTATTAGTAATAACTTGCATCTAACTGAAATCCGTAATTTTTTACAGTATCCTCTTCCAAAATCAAAATCTGCACCCACTGTCACACTCCAAGTCCTGATTCTCACAGATTTTTCCTGAGGCTCATTTGGAAGCATTTCCTAAATTACAGGAAGACAGGCACAACAGGAGAGATTTTTGGGGGTGTATTTGTTAAATGCTTATTTTGTACCAGGTACTGTATTAATAATAATAATAATAATGGCATTTATTAAGCGCTTACTATGTGCAAAGCACTGTTCTAAGTGCTGGGGAGATTACAAGGTGATCAGGTTGTCCCACAGGGGGCTCACAGTCTTCATCCCCATTTTACAGTTGAGGTAACTGAGGCCCAGAGAAGTTAAGTGATTTACCCAAGGTCACACAGCTGACAATTGGCAGAGCCCATGAACAATTGAACAATTGAACCCATGACCTCTGACTCCAAAGCCCGGGCTCTTTCCACTGAGCCACACTATTAAGCACTGTATAGAAAAAAATAATCAGATTGGACGCAGTCTCTGTCCCACATAGGTCTCACAGTCTTAATCCCCATTTTACGGATGAGGTAACTGAGGCACAGAGAAGTTACGTGACTTGTTCTAGGATGCCGAGCAGTCAAGTGGTGAAGCCAGGATTAGAAATCGGGTCCTGTGAATCCCAGGCTTGTGCTCTTTCCACTAGGCCACACTGCTGCTCATTATTGAGTCCTCAATATCTTTGCTTCACGGCAGATGCACCCAAATGAACAAATCAATGCTCTGAAATATCTAATCTCTTAAAACCAAAATGAGATGTGTCAAAACCTCTCTAAGACACATTTTTTACAGTAACTGAAATGATGCACCCTCAATAAATATTTTCTAGTCTAGACAACTAGACTAGACATTGGACAGGGAATCAGAAGATCTGAATTCTCATTTCAATTCTGCTGCCCACTGTCTAAAAATGCATTTGCTAATTTTGCTATCAATCATATTTATTGGGTGTTTACTGTGTGCGCAGCACTGTTCTAAATGCTTGGGAGAGTGCAATAAAACAGACTTGATATAGCAGACCTGCCCTCAGGGAGTTTACAGTCTAGAGAGAGAAACAAACATTATAAATAAATTACAGACATGTATCAACGTGCTGTGGGAAACCGCTAGCTTCAGTTTCTCTACAAAATGGTGATGACACCACACTCCTGACCCAATCTGTTGCCAGTGAGATTCCATCATTACCATGAATAGCTTTGAAAAAGATATCTTCTACACAGGTCCAACAATACAATAGAACAAATTTTTGAGCCCATTACCCCACAGGGTTGAGTAATACACCCGTCACTCAGTAATTGGTATTTATTAAGCACCATGTGCAGAGTACTATACTCTCGGAAGAGTACAATATATTTGATTTGGTAGATGTGATTCTTGCCTTCGAGGAGCTTACAGTTCAGTGGAGTAGGAATGGTCAAACACTAAAACTTCCATCTCTTTAGTCAAGAGTCAACAGTAGTAGCCCCCCTCACAAAGACTTCACGGAACAAATCACTTTTCTTGTACATAAACCATTCCCTAGGAAGAAATAAGGACCTTTTTAAGTTTCATTTATTCTGGGGCCAGTCTTGGATAATTCTTCTATGTGAAACCCCAACAGTGCTTAACTGCTTAATAGTTGTCTTGAAAAGCTGAAGTGGGAATCTGGGTTGGGACTAGGGAAACTGGGGGCTTGGAAGAACAAACACACCAGCAGTCTTCCAAAGGGAACTTGCTGTATTTAGTTTTCACTCATATAAGTACAGTGGCCCCTTCAGATGAAATGACAAATCAAGAGTCCCCATAGGGTAGAGTTGTGTGCTGGGCACTCCAAATAGAACGAGTTCCCCTGAATCTCCCCAGAGTTGATTAAATCCCCCAGAGAGTTCCAAAGATTAGAAAGAGCCTCATCCAGAGACAAAGGTACTGCCAATTGCTTTTGATGTAACACTGAGTTGTTAGACCAATGAGATGACATAGGAAGGAATCACTCATTAGGTTCCTTTGAGCTAATTCTGGGCCAGCTGGACCTTCTTATGGCCTGAAATGTAAATTCAGCTTCCAAAAATGACTATCCTACTTACTGGACCAAATGGATGAAAGAACTTTCAGGTGTCGGTAAAATTAATTTGCTTTCATTAGTAGCTGCAGCGGTATGTAATGAACCCTGTTCTAGGCCCTTGGGAATGTACAACAGAGGTAAAGATGCAGGCTGATCCAATTGTTCCCTTGCTTCATCTCAACAACAGACCTCTCCCTGCACCTCTCCTCTTCTTTTGTTGGCTAGCTTTACTTACTCCTCCTTTGCCTCATTCCTCTCTTTACTCTCTTCTAAGGGCATTTGTTAAGCATTTACTATGTGATGAGCACTGTTCTAAGCATTGGGGTAGACACAAGTTAATCAGGTGGACCGCAGTCCCTGTCATCATCATCATCATCAATCGTATTTATTGAGCGCTTACTATGTGCAGAGCATTGTACTAAGCGCTTGGGAAGTACAAATTGGCAACATATAGAGACAGTCCCTACCCAACAGTGGGCTCACAGTCTAAAAGGGGGAGACAGAGAACAAAACCAAACATACTAACAAAATAAATAGAATAGATATGTACAAATAAAATAAATAAATAAATAGAGTAAAAAAATATGTACAAACATATATACATATATACAGGTGCTGTGGGGAAGGGAAGGTCTCACATGGTCCAAGTAAGAGGAAGAACAGGTATTCAAGCCCTATTTTACTGAAGAGGAAACTAAGGTCCTGAGAAGTTAAGTGACTTGCCCAAGGTCCTACAGCAGGCAATTAGCAGAGCCTGACTGTTAGCTTGCTGTTGGGTAGGGACCGTCTCTATATGTTGCCAGCTTGTACTTCCCAAGCGCTTAGTACAGTGCTCTGCACACAGCAAGTGCTCAATAAATACGACTGAATGAAATGAAATGGTCCGTGCTCTCTACATTAGGACATGCTACCTTCTCCCATCCCTTTCAAATCTCTAGTATTGGAAATGAAAAAAGAAAAATATAACTTCTCGTGGAACTTTGTCAGTCTATGTCAATGTGAAATTCTTATTGCCAGACCTTTTAATTTAGAAACATGGTACGGGCCTGGGTGTTGCGACCTGGGCTCGAATCCCAGCTTCAGCACTTCACTGCTGCGTCACCTTGGGCAAGTCACTTAATTTATCTGTGCCTCAGTTTCCGTATCTGTACAATGGTGATTAAATACATTTTTTCTCTCCCCTATAGACTCTGAGTCAGATTTCTGCTTCTAATTCTGTCATGTTTTGGAAGATTCAAATGACCTTGAGGAGGGGTAGAGGGAGAGAGAAGAAAGGGAACAATGGGGCAAGGAGAGAGAATCTATGCCGTGCAAGCCACTCTTGTGGTCAGGGGCTGATCTTGGGAGTCCCCAGAATAATTTTTATTCCCATAAACACAAGACTCTGAAAAATGATGGGATGATGATTAAATAAGACAAGGTATATAATTAACTAATCATAAAGAATTATGTTTTAGCTTTCAATGATTTGAAAATGAAAATTAATATTTACAACTTCTGAGACTCACATCCTTTCTGAAAACCTACTTCTAGCTAAATTAAAACAGTATGACAAGTGGTTTATTTTTAAAGCATCAGCTGGCTATATATCAGTTCAGTGTTTTTGAAGACAATTTTATACATTTTTATTATTAGCAAATAATATATATTGACAACAGTTGTAATATATGTATGTTCATGACTGGGGTTTAAGAGGCCAAAACAGCAGTTAAAACAGTTTACAGCTTTTCATAAAATAGTAATAATGAAAAGGCAACTCTTAGTTTTAAGAGTTGAAACAAAAATCAAAGACACAATTAATTCAATTTTCATTTGTAGCACATAGTTTCTGAGTTCGAGGTCCCTGAGATTTTGAAGGGTGTTGCTGTATCCAATCTTTCTTGAAATTAAGTTTTCCTTTCCTTTGAAACTAATGGGTTCCTGCAATTACCAATGAAGGGAAAAAAATCTATTTCTTCTGGTATTAATCGAAAACATGTCTAGAAAAGTAAAGGCTTCTGATTGTATACTGATGAGGAAGAAGCTACAGTCCTTCTTGAAATAACTCTTGAAAGTGCAATATATGTTTATAAGCTCTCCTAATAGGCTAGGGAAATACTAAACTGCTACAGAAGCCACTTGTGGCAACCCACTGAAAATTGGAATTTTGAAGGAGCACAAAATTTCCCACTGAGTTACCCATCAGAAGCAAATAACAATCAACATTCATTTTTATGTAACAGCCCAAATCTTAGCAACAAACAAATACCTGGATAGAGGGTGTTATGCTCACTGATTTCTTTTCAGTTTGCTTTGAATGACAATTTTTCCTCCACAACTAAGGAAGACAACGAGCAGTCTTGTAGTTGACATTCATTTCTTAACCTAGAAATGCTCTTAAAAATAGAGATGTAAATAATGAACCAGATGCGACCCCCCTAAAATGGTTGTCTGCTAAAAAACAGGAGGCAACTTCCTTGATTTGCAGGTTATGATAGGGCGGTCATCGGCGGTCATTTAGCGAAAACCCTGGTAGTCCGGCAGAGAAACAGGCTTGTGACACTCACGTACAGGACAAATACGCATCCCTTCTCAATGGACATAGCCAGGGAAAGGTACAAAGCAGTGGAATAAGACAAACATGCTTACGGAAGATGTCAGGAACCCATATACTATCAAAGGTAATATCCTGAATATTCTCCCTTATTTTTCTTATATGTTTTAATGATTTATATTTTTAAGCCATCTACCCAATAATGTGTAAATTCGACCTGCTCCTTCGACCGAATTATAACTGTGGATTGGATTATTCACATTTTAGCCGCATACTATGTAACAGTGTGCGAGCTTAGCCTGGAAGCATTGTTTACGTGGCATGGACCTTGGAAATAGTTTCTTCACTAACAGTGGTCCAAAAGCTACAATAGCAACAAATGTTTTAGGATTTTGACACTGGTTTTGAAAGGGGAAAGGCACACTCGCCTTTCCAGTTCAGACAATTGAAAATTTAAAGGAAGCTGCCCTTAAGAAATGAAACACCAGACTACAATGTTTAATATAAGAATAACGCTTTAATCTCCACGCCTTTACTAGGGCCAGGTTACACCCTGAATATCGGTAGCATCCTCTTTAAAAAAAAACTGAAGCCAGGAAACTTTATAATTTGGGAACAGGAGAAAAGACTCCTAAGTCTTTTTAGTACACTGTTCTACACACTAAGGACTCAATAAATATCACAGATGGATTAAATTACTGATAGGAGGAAGCAACAGAATATATAGATTTGTACCTAAATAATAAATTATCCTTCTAACCAAATTCCCCAAAGAATGATGGTCTATTTCAAAGAATACAAAGGGGTTGTTTGACATTATTTTGAAGCTGCTCTCTGTGTGAGAGGGTGGTTTGGCATTGTTTATAGGATGTTCTCTGTGTGTGAAGATGGCCCTTGAAGAAAGTGTGAAATATTAGGTAGCAAAAAAGGTGAGGGAGGTGACTGATAGCCTGGAGGCTTGGAGCAGTGTGAAAGATCATGCTTAACCAGCAATTGATTTTAGAGAAAGTAAGGGCAAGTCACAACTTCTCTGTACCTCAGCTACTTTGTCTGTAAAATGGGGATTAAACCCTCCTCCTGATTTAGACTTAGATTTAGAGCCCCATGTGGGACAGGTTCTGTGTCCAACCTGATTATCTTGTATCTATCACAGTGCTTGACACATAATAAGCACTTAACAAATACCATCAAAAAAGGCAAAAATTAATTTATTTTAGTGTCTGTCTTCCTTGCTAGATTGTAAACACCTTGAGGGCCAGGATCGATCATGCCTACTAATTACACCTTTCTCTCCCAAGCACTCGGTATTGTGCTCTGCATACAGTGGATGCTCAAAACATACTTCTGGTTTGTGGGTTGCTTTTTACAGGTTAATACACAGTTAGGCAAATTGTTCTGTGACGGTGGGAGGCCAAATTTTGGTCCTGGAACAGATTTTTTTTTCTCAGTTCCTTATATGGCTGATGGCCAACAAAAATCTCAGATTGCTCTCTAGGTTTTCATATTCTAAATATATGACTTCCATGATGATATATTACTAGCTGTTCAAAATTTTCCTCTACAGTGAGCTTCGATTTTGGCTTCCTGGCTCCCCAAACAATTTTTCACTAAGCATCACACTGAGCAATATATTAAAACATGACAATATTTCCTGAAGGTGTATCCCAGCTTGTTCGGATATGAATTACATGGGCAGGACTGCTTAACAATCTGATTAAGACAAGGTGATATTCTCAAAAGGAGTGACCTCAATTAGAATACCCCACATCCATGTCTACCTGTATATATGTATACCTGTATATATGTATATATGTTTGTACATATTTGTTACTCTATTTATTTATTTATTTATTTATTTTACTTGTACATATCCCTTTTATACTGTGAGCCCACTGTTGGGTAGGGACTGTCTCTATGTGTTGCCAATTTGTATTTCCCAAGCGCTTAGTACAGTGCTCTGCACATAGTAAGCGCTCAATAAATACGATTGATGATGATTGATGATGATGATGATGAATAGCCAGCAGCTCTACAATTCGCATATGAGGTATTGGTACCTAAAGGAAGTTCTGAATGACTGAAAAGTATTAGAAGATCTAGACTGAAATGCCCACAGCAAGCATCAGAGAATTCCCTATGTAGGTTGAGGGCGGGAACATGGGTGTGCTTCTGCGTAAGTGAAAATTCTGAGTGTAGTTGTGGCATTTGTTAAGCAATTACTATGTACCGAGCACTGTACTGAGCGCTGGAGTGGATACAAGCAAACTGGGTTGAAAACAGTCCCTGTCCCACTTAGCGCTCACAGTCTTAATCCCCATTTTACAGATGAGGTAACTGAGGCACAGAGGTACTGAGGCACAGCCACTCTAGTTTGTCTAGGAGCAAGCAGACCACTGAGAGAGGAAATTGTGGCCAATTTGGAGGCTTGAATTTACTATTGCAGGGCTGTTCTCAAGGTCAAAAGTTATTATCCTAATGAGTCATCAACAGTCACTTTGCCCAGGGTAATAATAACAGTGGTATGTTTTAAGCACTTACTATGTGCTAGGCACCGTTCTATACGCTAATGTAGATACATGATAATCAGATCGGATACAGTCCCTGTCCCACCTAGGGCTCACCGTCTCAATCCCCATTTTACAGATGAGGGAACTGAGGCACAGAAAAATCAAGTGACTTGCTCAAGGTCACACAGCAGGCATGTGATGGAGCCAGGATTAGAATCCAGGTCCTTCTGACTCCCCAACTAGGCCACGTTGCTTCTCTACAGTGGTGATATCACCATTTAGACCAGAATATGTCACCAGCGTATAAAACGAGTTAGAAAGATACGTGACACAAGCCAACAGAATAAGTGATTTCACGACATGTTTTGGATAGTACACAGTGAGGGATTTGGGTAACATTCTTCTGACAAGATACTTCTATCTGTATAGACAGTGATGCAAAGCTAAAAGCAGCAGTTGTGGCCATTGGCATGGTGCTGGTCATGGCACACATACTCTATTGTGAATGCTCCAAACTGCTGGATTCATCTGGAATGTACTTCTGGCAATTGAGGAGACTGGTGGATTGTTCTATCAATCAATCAATCGTATTTATTGAGCGCTTACTGTGTGCAGAGCACTGTACTAAGTGCTTGGGAAGTACAAGTTGGCAACATATAGAGACAGTCCCTACCAAACAGTGGGCTCACAGTCTAAAAGGGGGAGACAGAGAACAAAACCAAACATACTGACAAAATAAATAAATAAATAAATAAATAAAAACAGTAATAAATATGTACAAACATATATACAGATATACAGGTGCTGAGGGGAAGGGAAGGAGGTAAGATGGGGGGATGGAGAGGGGGACGAGGGGGAGAGGAAGGAAGGGGCTCAGTCTGGGAATCAATCAATCAATCAATCAATCGTATTTATTGAGCGCTTACTGTGTGCAGAGCACTGTACTAAGCGCTTGGGAAGTACAAGTTGGCAACATATAGAGACAGTCCCTACCCAACAGTGGGCTCACAGTCTAAAAGGGGGAGACAGAGAACAAAACCAAACATACTAACAAAATAAAATAAATAGAATAGATATGTACAAGTAAAATAAATAAATAAATAGAATAATAAATATGTACAAACATATATACATATATATAGGTGCTGTGGGGAAGAGAAGGAGGTAAGATGGGGGATGGAGAGGGGGACGAGGGGGAGAGGAAGGAAGGGGCTCAGTCTGGGAATCAATCAATCAATCAATCATATTTATTGAGCGCTTACTGTGTGCAGAGCACTGTACTAAGCGCTTGGGAAGTACAAGTTGGCAACATATAGAGATAGTCCCTACCCAACAGTGGGCTCACAGTCTAAAAGGGGGAGACAGAGAACAAAACCAAACATACTAACAAAATAAAATAAATAGAATAGATATGTACAAGTAAAATAAATAAATAAATAGAATAATAAATATGTACAAACATATATACATATATACAGGTGCTGTGGGGAAGAGAAGGAGGTAAGATGGGGGGATGGAAAGGGGGACGAGGGGGAGAGGAAGGAAGGGGCTCAGTCTGGGAAGGCCTCCTGGAGGAGGTGAGCTCTCAGTAGGGCCTTGAAGGGAGGAAGAGAGCTAGGAGCGGGGTGCTAAGAATGGCAGCCTTCCAGGCTTAATGCGAGGATGGGAAGCATGCTTCCCTCATAATTTCCTTATGCATGTTTCCCATAGTACCCTGTCAATAACTGTTGAAGGAAATTAAGACAGATACAAAAGAATTGTCAAGTTGTTTCCTATTGTCAAATATGGGCAGAAACATAAACTACCGCCTTGAGCATTTTTCTAATTCTTGCTAAATACTCCTGCTACACAATTTCCATTAATGTACTCATGCACGCACAAGACTATGCGTTCACGCTGGGGGGAGGGACAGGGAGGGACTAATCAGACATGGTTCTGGAAATTCCTTTCAATAAAAAGTTCTTCAGATCAGTCAATCAATCAATCATATTTATTGAGCACATACTGTGTGCAGAGTACTGTACTAAGCACTTCAGATCCCATTTCATTAATAAAACCATGGAGACTGAAGCCAATTGTTCAAATATTTAGTCTTTCCATTCATTCATTTCATTCAATCGTATACATTGAGCGCTTACTGTGTGCATAGCACTGTACTGAGTGCTTGGAAAGTACAATTCAGCAATAAGGAGAGACAAGCCCTGCCCACAGTGGGCTTACAGTCTGGGGGGATCAGTTTGCAGATGGTATGTAAAATTTTCTTAGCTATAAAACATTACGTCAGGCACGGGTGGAGCATCAAAAGGAATTTATAAAGTGCCCACCTCTATAAGTCATAGTGCTGGGCATTGTTAAAAACAACTCAGCAGACCACCTGTTAAATAAGCCTTCTCACACTCGTGCCAAAATTACTCAGTGCTCATTTGACACGACTTTGTCTTTTACATATTATCATTACAGAATATGCTTGTTTTTTCAAGCTTCCCACAATACAACCACGATTCATTCAATATTATGCCTCTTGTGACTTATATTGCTCCATTATGACATTTCATTTGAACATTACTCTTAGAACACCTTGCATTAATCCACCCAAATAACTACTGGAGACATTTTTGAAATGATTGATTTTCACATCTGAAAGACATTTGTTATGGTATGTTAACAGCAATAAAACAGAAAGAAACCTTCGTGAGTACTGAATGGAACTGAATGCCAAGATAAATGTTATATTTCAGCAATATTTGCACATAATAACATAGAGATATTAGTATAAACATTACACTTTTTACAAAGAGACTCCTTGATCTTTTTTCAATAGAGTAAATCTGCTGTGGCATTTAGAAAGATGATTAAAATCCCAAATATTGCAACATTGGCAATATCAAGAACACATTTTCTATATAGTTTTTCATCTAGACCTCCAAAAGCATTTTCAACTCATGGGTCAAGTATCAAAATACATTCTGGTAGGCTATTGAGACTTTACAAAAGCAAATTAATATTTCATGGTACCTGTGGGGAATACATGACAAATTAAGACTTCAAAATAATGGTATGATCCCAAAAGAAAAAGCCAACCTCGATCACAAATTCTTAGAGTCTTTAATGAACTGAGCCACTAAAATACATATTTTTAAACGCACAGCTCTGTCCTGCTCTCTACTGAATAATCTAGTCATTATCTAAAAATTCACCATCTGAAGACGCATGATTGGATTCCCAGAAGAAGTTCAAACCTGGCAATTAAATCAAAGTCTCCAGGACAAATGGGTAAAAGCATCTGATGCTACCAGCAAAGGAGATTACAGGGGCAGTTGTTTTGGAATTTTCAGAACTTTAATTGTATTTGAATTCATAGGCTCATTAACAGCAAACATACAAGGCGGGTAGATGTAGTTCTTTCTGAAGTCAAAAAGAAAAGTCCCTGGTTTTGTTTCACTCCAGTAAAAATGTGATCTTCCGATCTTCGATTCTAAACCCCTAGATATGCCATTTAGAGAGCTCCCCAGTTTCAGAACTGGAATCACAGGTCAAAGTTGTGAGCAACTGTTTCAGTCAATCATTTTTACAGTTTTAGATTTCTGTTTGTTCCGAAGAGCCAGGGGAAGCAAAGACATTGCTTGGCAATGCCTCAGGCATTGGCTTGGAAAGTATGATTTGAGTTATGCAAGCTGACAAACCTAACTTAACTCTCTGTATTCTCTACAACCATAAAGAAGGGTTGATGAGGGTTCATTGCAAACGTTCTTGGCAAAATGTTAGAAAAGAAAGAACAAATGAGGAAACATTAACCTTTATCAAGAATACCCAAATAGATATCTGCACTTGCAATACATTAGCCTTTACAAGTACTGATGTCAACGATCTTAGAACATGTTAACTTTCAAATAGTGTAGCAGTGCAATTATGGCTGTCTGGAAACCAAAATCCTCTGTAACTAAGTAAACAGAGGGACCCTGTAAATGTACTACAGATATAGATTTTGAATCCCACCACTTGGACTATCACCCAATTTTAAAAAAATAACAAGCGATACTGACACAGAGGAAACAGAGAGATGAGCCAGTTACCAGGATACTTCAGGCAATCAGCCTACCATTAGGGGGAAAGGAGGTTTTACTTGACCTGCCTGAATTATCCTGAGTGTTCATTTACAAGACTCAAATTCTTCAAAAATTGTTCAACCATCACTGTGTAGCTAAAGCTTTGTAATATTCAAGACCACAATGAAATCTCTGATAGAAACTCCAAACACTAATTATCCAATCAGAGGGGGAAAAAAATTCTATAAACATCTGCAAACGACTCGACATGCAACATTCTGTGTTACAATGAACAGCACTTGAAACATTTCACATTTACACCCAGTTTCAGATTTACAACACATTCGTTTTGACTTTACAACACTAGCTAAGTTTACCGCCTACAGCACAGTACTTCAACAGAGAAAGATTGACATGTGGATTCTCCCTAATGACCGCATCTGGCAGACAGTTAACCCTGTCCCCTCCTGACACCCCCGGCCTCTTTTGTTCCATTCCCCCGGTCCTTTAAACATTCCCTGGTTCTTTTCCACAGTGCCCCCGTCCTTTCCCATTAATCCACTGCTGCATCCCCACATCCCTCTGCAGCTGCCCTATCTAGAGCCACTTTTGGAATTTTTGTTTTGAATATTACAGTATGTACTCATTTCACAGCTTGGCTGGCAACAACCCCAGCTGCAACTCAGGTTCCCTCCCCACTTTCTATCTAGGACTGCTCCAGCAGCCAAGGCTAACCCTGACTTGTTAAATTGGGAGAGGCCCTGTTAGTCCTGGGACTACCACAACTGCAAGAACTGGATGGCCAAAGCAGGAGGGTGGGGGACCAGAGGGACGCAGTGGGGGCCCCTTCTGAGATTTCCTCTCCAGTTCTGGCCAGGCCAGCCTGTACCCTGAAGCTGGGCATCCCAAGGAGAGGACCGTTGCTAGGGAAAGAGGCCAGTTTGGCTACAAAAAAAGTTAACATAGAACCAGGAAGGGTGGACCATGGTGATGGGGAGGGAGGGTGATGGTGGGGTAAGGGCAGATTCAGAGCCTTGGGGAATCAGAGTTGTAGGTAAAAGCATCCGGAGGGCACACAGGTGCCATGGTAAAAGGGGGAAATTGCCCAGTCCTCATGGCAGAATCAACAGGGTGGGGTGGGGGTCCATAAGTCTGTTCTACTTCCAATGAAGTGAAAGTCAGCTATCATAGAGTGGAACCTCCGTGGCTCATACATTAAGGCACTATATTATTCATCTAGAATTCATTGAAAACTCAATTCTGGGTAGTTTGGGTAAATATAAAACCTTGGATCAGAAACTTCAGTGAAAACTCAATTCTGGGTAGTTTAGGTAAATATAAAACCTTGGATCAGGAACTAATCCCCCACTGATATAACTGATCAAAAGTCAGAATTTGTTCTGACTGAGGTTTTGGCCTAAGCACTGGAGTACTTTGTCTGGCCCCCACCCCCAACTGCCAGTATCACTTATGTACATGCCATTAAACTCCACTGCTTTCCCCCTACTGTATTTTAGTGTTCGTCTTCTTGGATAGATTCTAAGATCCTCAAGACCAGGAATCATGTCTGCTCCCTTTATTGGACACCCCAGGCATTCAATATGGAGCTCAGCAAAGAATAAGTGTTCAGTAAATGCTATTGACCGACTGACTTAAGATGCTGTTTTCAGGAGCCAATATTGTGTCATATATTTGAGGCCTGCTTATAGGTTTTCATATTCTAAGATGATGCCACTGACAATAAAGTTTCTATTGTGCTCTCCAAGGTGCATGTTACAGTGCACCAAAAATCCAAAAGGTGGAGAGGAAACAACAGGCAATTTAAAGACAGAACAGGGCATAATCTCAAATACTGCCACTTAGGAGAAGACAACTGAAAGATCACTGCAGCACATGGACCCACGTGGGAAGCAGGAAATTGAGAGAAAAATTGCTTCCTTCAAGGAAAAACTTTGCAAAGACATTGAGAGTGAGATGCAAGCTCAAAAATGGAGAAGAAACAGTATGTCATTAACACACACAGTAAACGTTCAATAAATACGATTGAATGAATCAATCTGAGTGCAGTTGTGGTTGAAAGATTTAGCTCGGGACAGACAATCTTGACCACACACCATACACATAAAGAAAAATTAATTTTTAAAAGTAATTTTTAAAGACAAATCTTGACCAAGTTCCTTTGGAGGAACTCTTCCCACTGAGAGAGGAAATAGTAAAGCTCTTCCACTATTGGTAGAGAAGCCAAACTCCTCACAAAATGATCCAATACCTTTTAGGAGGTGTAGGCAAAACATTCTCTCTGCACCCTAGATTTTATAGTTCCTCTGGTCTTTTCCTCCTTTGTAATTCTCTTGGCATATTAGCCAGGCCTGCTTGAAAGGGTTTTGAAGCATACTGTTTCGGCTGTGACCCTGCCATCCAACTACCCCACATCATATGGTTGGTCGACCAACAGCGAGATCCTGGAGCAGTCAGCTCATTAGCACTGAAGCAATGTTCACAGCAACATAGCTTTGCTGGAGAGGACACGTGAGGAGAATGGATGATAGCAGAACAGACAGGCAGCTGCTCTCAGGGAACTGAAAGAGAAATCCAGAGGTGGAGAGGAAACAACAGGCAACTTAAAGACAGAATAGGGCATAATCTCAAACACTGCCACTTAGGAGAGGACAACTGAAAGATCACTGCAGCAAATGGACCCACGTGGGAAGCAGGAAATTGAGAGAAAAATTGCTTCAAGGAAAAACTTTGCAAAGACATTGAAGGTGAGACGCAAGCCCAAAAATGGAGAAGAAACAGTATGTCATTAACGCAGCAGGAACAATTTTTATGGTACAGATTGCAGAAGGGAATGTCAATCAAACAGCAGTCTGTTAACCACCTCAATGCATGACTCTAGACTGTAGCTCTAGATTGAAGCTCATTGTGGGCAGGGAATGTGTCCATTTATTGTTGTATTGTACTCTCCCAAGCGTTTAGTACAGTGTTCTGCATACAGTAAGCACTCTATAAATACTACTGAATGAACTGATTGAATCAATTCTCATATCTTGCCCACAATGGGAAGAGCACTGCACTAGGAACTTTTGAAAATAAGCAAGACAATATTCTAAAATCAATTACTTTCATTCCACTGACACTCAAATTGAAAGGATAGCAGGGGCTAGGTGACTGATAGATTCTGGTTTGAATGAAGCACAAGATTGGAGAATATCAGTAAATTGTGGCAACAAGGAAAGCCAAAATAAAGAGCTTTATGAACTGCAGAAAAATCATGCAATTTCTTTTAAGGGAAGCACTCTCACTTGCCATTGGGATTTTTGCTATTGACCCAGTAGTTAGGGTTCAGTTATGGGCACGTCAGGTATAATAAGGACTTGGGAGGATTTTCACAAATGGAAGGGATTCTGAAGGCAGACACTGAGCTCAGAATGGGAAGGTGGAAGAAAAAGGAATAGGAGAAAAGAGGAAATACTATGATTGTCACATATGTGTGTGTGTGTGTGTGTGTGTGTGTGTGTGTGTGTGTGTGTGTGTGTGTGTGTGTATACCTAAAACATTTCCAAAATTATTTCTCCTACATCTCTACGACTAACTTGTTATCAGGGGAATTTTAATGAAACAGATATTTATAAAAAATGTGGCAAAGCAAGAACATAAAAATTTAATTTTAGAATTCTGCTTGAATGCAAAATGAGAATTATGAACTTTACTTATTTGTGAAACATAGCATGCAGTAAAACTAATTATTTTCACAAACTGGAGGGAAGAAAGTGATAATATCCCAATGACAGGTTTATTAGACTACAATTTAAAACTCAATCAAAACCAAGAATTACTCAATAAATAAGTCGTAATAGGACAAATAAACATGCAAACAAAACAAAAACAAAAACATTGGAATAGTGAAATATCTGGAAAAGAGAAAGATGCATGCACTCATTTGAGTGTACTTTCCTTGTTTATTATAGTTAAAGGATTTAATTTGTTAGAACAGTGCTATGCACATAGTAAGCGCTTAATAAATGACATTAAAAAAATGGTTTCATTAGCTTACTTATGCATAAGATTAGATGATGTGAGAGACAGGGATAAAACTGAACACCCCAAAATATTATCATAAGCTGGAGGCAAAAAAAGTACATGTCAATTACTAAATAAATGCCTAGAATAATCATTGACAATATTTATGTACTTATTACAAAAACCTGGAGGCAAGGTACATTGGGGAATCAATGAAAACAAACCCAAAAGGATTTGGGCTTATTAGCTCAGAATATTACATAGTCTCATATACATGCCAATAATTTTCCCCGTACAGATGAGGCGGTAGAATTGAAGAAAAGACTCAGTTTATAAATATAGATCTACTTTAAGAGACTGCCAGGATTTTTACTCCCATTTTCCAGGAATTAAACATCCTAACATAATAGAAAGCAAAGCATATCTCAAGTTCCAAATTACACTACAATTTAATAATCCAGATCTTTTCTGCAAGCTTGAAAAACTCATTGTTCCACTTAGAAATCTATGGATTTCACACAGAACAGATCCAAGATCAGGGTTATGGACCAGAATACAGACTGACAGATTTAGAATGAAATAATTTTTGAAGCACTGTTATTTTAATAAAAACCTTGCACAGGGCAAAGCTCCAAGGAATTACAAATTTGGAAACAGTAATATTTTATTATTATTACTCTGGTAGCATGGATCATTATTAATTCCCACAAAAAATTGTCTTTGGCTCTTTTGCTATTATTTTTAAATTGTTCTTAAATTGTTCTGAAAGAGCTGGAGAAGACTCAGCATCCCATCTTTGATCCCATCTTCTGCCCCCAGGCAGATGATGAGCCATCTATGGCATATGACAGTCTGTTTGTTTGTGTTTTTCTTAAAGGTTTCTAGGAATGGAGTCTCCCCAGTTCCTTCCAACAGACAGTCATGAGTTTACTGGCATTTACTGAGCACCTACTGTGGTGAACATGCAACTCCGTTACATTGTACTTTCTCAAGCACTTAATATAGGGCTTTATACCCTAAGTGCACAGTAAATACCACTGATTGATAAGACAGGGTCCCTGTCCTAATACAATGGGCTTTTGTCACACATTTGCTTTGAAAATGAAATTCCAGTGTTCTCAAGGATAATTTTATTTTAAACAGAGGAAATATTTAATTCTATGTGGATAAAAAGATACACTTTCACTGTTTACTATTTATTAACCATGTTAAACATCATTACATGATTAACCGTGTTAATCATCAGGTCAAACATCAACACAAGCATTACTTACTAACAGACTGACAATACGAGTAAAAATGACCCTTTCCTCGCCATCCAAACTGCTACTAAGCTTATTCAAGCATTTATCATATCACACCTTGGCTACTGCATCAGCTTCCTCACTGAACTTCCTGCCTTCAATCAATCAATTGATGGCATTTATTTAGCACTTACTGTGTGCAGAGTACTGTACTAAGCACTTGGGAGAGTAATAATAATAATAATGGCATTTATTAAGTGCTTACTATGGGCAAAGCATTGTTCTAAGTGCTGGGGAGATTACAAGGTGATCTGGTTGTCCCACGGGAGGCTCACAGTCTTAATCCCCATTTTACAGATGAGGGAACTGAGAAGTTAAGTGACTTGCCCAAAGTCACACAGCTGACAATTGATGGAGCCGGGATTTGAACCCATGAACTCTGACTCCAAAGCCCGTGCTCTTTCCACTGAGCCATGCTGCTTCCCATAATAATAATAATAGTATAGCACTTACTATGTGCCAGCCACTGTACTAAGCACTGGGGTGGATGGAAGCAAATTGGGTAGGACACATTCCCTTGTTCCACGTGGGGCTCACAGTCTCAATCCCCATTTTATAGATGAGGTTACAGACACAGAGAAGTTAAGTGACTTGCCCAAGGTCACACAGCAGACAAGTGGCAGAGCCAGGATTCAACAGAGTTGGTGAACACCTTCTCTGCCCACGAGGAACTTACAGTCTAGAGCACTGATTACTTGATTCAAAGCCTTATTAAAATCACATCTCATCCCAGAAGCCTTCCCCAACTAAGCCTTCACTTTCCCTACTCGCTCTCCCTTCTGCATCTCCATTGCGCTTTAAGCACTTGATATTAACCCAACGCGCAGTCCCACCACACTTAGGTAAACATCCATGATTTATTTTAATATCTGTCTCCCCTCTAGACTTTAAGCTCCTTGTGGACAGAGAACGTGTCTTGCAACTGTACACAGGAAGCACTCAAATACCACTGACTAGTGGTCCGATTTTATTTTTTTAATAGGCTGACTGGATGTTTGAGACCTTGTGCTTTATTCCTAAACAACTAGTATGTATCAGAACTGGCAAACTCTGACTCAGGAATTAATTCTCTTTCAAGACTTTCCTTCAGTCACCTGATGATAATGGATTGACTCTTTTAAAGAACGCTTTTAAATCTGAAGGGACTCATTCTCTTCCCACTTGAATGTCAGAGTGCCTGAATCTTGTGTAACAGTCACTAATGACCCTGGCTGTTCTTCCCAGTTATGAAAGGGAAATTGAAAATTTGGGAGCCAATGCAAGTTATTCACGTATCAGTATGCTGGGAAATGATGACAGTTTGCAGTGAAATTGGCCTCAAACAAGTTAGTCCATTATGTCTCTCCTACAAAGAAGTGGGAACATTTGTTCCTAATTCAGCAGGCAGTAATATGAAAGGAAAAAGCTGCCTTGGAACAGTGGTTTTTTGAAAATTAAAATGAACGAAATCTATGAGATTTCAAATACGTAACAATGCTATTTTCTAGAAAAATCAAGATCATATTACTAAATCTAATACTTTCTCAAAATAATTTACCTATGGACTGAATAAAATAGAACCTGGAAAGTACACCAGCTTGATTTGTTAAATTTCCTCCCCTGTATCTTTGCCAGAGTTTTTGGATGTGAAATCTAGGTAACGAATGAACCTAGCAATTCTGACATCAGGGAGTTCCACCAAGTGACTTGGCTCTTGGGAAGTTAAATCTATACCGGTCTAAGAAGATGTCCAGAACTACTGCCTGTATTACAGGTTCTAGAGTCCTTGGCATGCTGATACCAGAGGCACCTCCACCCGCCGAGGCTCCCCGGGTCTGCTCACGGCCAATCTAGCCAGGTTTGGGCAGTGTCCATGTGACACCTTTGTTCTCTACTGCATTCATCATCATCAATCGTATTTATTGAGCGCTTACTATGTGCAGAGCACTGTACGAAGCGCTTGGGAAGTACAAATTGGCAACACATAGAGACAGTCCCTACCCAACAGTGGGCTCACAGTCTAAAAGCATTCTATTAAACAGTCGTGGTGATGGGCTAGAACCTACTTCTGGTGGTGACGAGGCACACGGGCAGTGCCCTATGGGCAACAGCCCCCAAACTACATTCTAAGCCACTTCCAAATTTAACCCATCTCACCCCCATTTGGATAGCATTCATGCCACCATATTACGGGCTATTCCAGGCTGGGATGAGCCATCCCAGGAAGAGACCAGTATTGGCTAGACTAAATTCCTCCAAACCAAGATACAATATCATGTCCAACAAACCACCACTCTCCTCACTTTTATAGCCTTTCTAAAATCACATCTCCTCCAAGAGAAGTCCTCATTTCCTTTATTCACTCTTTTCTTCTGTGTCACCTATGCACCTGGATCTGAAACCCATAAGCACTTGCTCTTCACCCAATTCCCCAATCCCATGGCACTTATGTATATAACCTTATACTCTGCCATTTCTCTTATCTGCAATTTAAATCTGTACTCTGTCTCTAGAGGCCCTTGTGGGCAGGGATACTGTCTGTCATATTAGTACACTTAGTAGTGCTTTGCACATAGTAAGTGTTTTATAAATGCCATTGCTTGCTAAGGGTACAGGGTCACAAAGAAGCAACAGAACACAGAAAGGCGGGAAAAAGTAAAAGGAGAGAGGAAGGAGGGCAAGGAAAATGGGGAAAGTGAAAGGGAAGAGGGAGAGGATGGGAGAGGGCAGTCACCATTACAAACACTGAACCTGGAAGTGGGAGTGAGTAGCAGTGGTGACTGCAGACTAGAGCAACAAAAACTCCAAACCAAAGCAGAACTGGCTCCCAGCAGACAACTGATGATTCTTTAAGGTTTGCTAAGAAGCCTTGTTTTGGGCCAGTTCGGTCACCAAAGTGTTGGTGTGACAGCAGGGAGGGCAGTTATCACCCTTAAAGTGAAAGCAGACCAGGCCTACCCCTCTGGCAATAGCAGGTCAGTCACTATTGCCACCACAGTTCAGAGGATCCTCTTTTGAAGGGAGAATTGACTCCCCCAAAGTGAGACTGGCTAGCCCATTTTGTTCACTGGAGGACAGGCATGGGCAAGTTGGGACCTGGATTTTAATCCTGAGTAATGCTTTAAATTAGGAAGGCAGAAAGTGAATCGAGCTTTTATTCCATTTGCTCATGAATGGACATACCAAAGACAGTTAACTTGGGTTACTTCAGTGAAAGTATGACCTCTGATAGCAATTATGAAGTTTCATTTCTAACTTACACATTTCATTGTATACAGCACTGAGGCCATGAAAACGTCTTCCCCTAAGGCATTAAAACAAACATTTGGTCTTTCTACAAATCAGTCAAATGGGATAAAAAATACAAAATACCAAAAACCCCTCCACATTTAGCTTATTAGAAAAGAATTTCAGTTCAATCCAGTTCATGAATGCTATTAATGTGAATATAAAACCACTCTTTGCCCACAGCTTGACCTCATTCTAAAACCCAGAAATATGAAACTCTCTTCCGGACCACTATGCTGTACATTTATCATTCTTTTACAAAGGGCTCAGTATTTTTAAACTTAAATACAATGGGAAAGTATTTGAATTGACATTTAGGATAAAAAGCATTTGATTAAGACTTAATAAAGAAGTGTGTATATTACCAGTGAATAATGCACAGTCAGATAAAGTTGGACATAAAGCAAATAGAGTGTCAAAGCTAATTTCACTGTGCATCCTTCAGCCACATTACTTACTTTATTACTAGATTTAAAAAATGCATATTGTATTTCAGTAGCTTTTTCATTATTTCATCATATAACAGAGTAAATTCTTTGGAAAAGGCAACCTAATTTAAAAATAAAACTGGTATAAAAATGAATGTGACTCCGGAAACTAGGTAGCTGAGTGACTTGAATCCTTTCTATTATAGCTAAGAGTAGGTTTGAATCTAACAAATGGTGTTTTAGATGCCTCTTGAAAGAGACAATTCACTGTATTTCTCTTTCCTCGGCAAAACAGGTGGAGAAAAAACTTAAAGTCAACAAGTCTTTTTAGTGGACTCTTCATTTTTCAAAAAAAAATATAGGGTTTCCAAATCCCCACTGATATGCTGCTTATTAATCCTAGATTTCACATTCCCTCCTCAAATTGCTCATGTGGTTTCCCCAATGCATAGGTCTCAGACATCTTCATCCCAAGTCTGTCCAGCAACCACAATTACGTGCCTGAATTAAGCAGAGAATCATCCTCTGGATCATCATCATCATCATCAATCGTATTTATTGAGCACTTACTATGTGCAGAGCACTGTACTAAGCGCTTGGGAAGTACAAATTGGCAACATATAGAGACAGTCCCTACCCAACAGTGGGCTCACAGTCTAAAAGGGGGAGACAGAGAACAAAACCAAACATACTAACAAAATAAAATAAATAGAATAGCTATGTACAAGTAAAATAAATAAATAAGTAGAGTAATAAATATGTACAAACATATATACATATATACAGGTGCTGTGGGGAAGGGAAGGAGGTAAGATGGGGGGGATGGAGAGGGGGACGAGGGGGAGAGGAAGGAAGGGGCTCAGTCTGGGAAGGCCTCCTGGAGGAGGTGAGCTCTCAGCAGGGCCTTGAAGGGAGGAAGAGAGCTAGCTTGGCTGCCTGCATTACTTGCTGCTCCACTCCTCTCCAATCTTACTAAGTAGGGAATAATAACTGTGGTATTTGTTACACGCTTATTATGCGCCAGGTACTGCGGAAGCAGCGTGGCTCAGTGGAAAGAGCCCGGGGTTTGGGAGTCAGAGGTCGTGGGTTCTAATCCCTGCTCCACCACTTGTCAGCTGTGTGACGTTGGGCAAGTTACTTACCATCTCTGTGCCTCAGTAGCCTCATCTATAAAATGGGGATTGAGACTGTGAGCCCCACGTGGGACAACCTGATCACCTTGTAACATCCCCAGCACTTAGAACAGTGCTTTGCACATAGTAAGCGCTTCATAAATGCCATCATTATTACTATTATTATTATGAAGACTGTGAGTCCCACGTGGGACAAGTTGATCACCTTGTATTTCCACAGTGCTTAGAACAGTGCTTTGCACATAGTAAGCACTTAACAAATACCATCACTATTTTGGAGAAGCAGTTAGGCTTACTGGAAAGAGCAGGGGCTTGGGAGTCAGAGGTCATGAGTTCTAATCCTGGCTCTGCCACTTGTCAGCTCTGTGATGGTGGGCAAGTCACTTCACTTCTCTGGGCCTCAGTTCCCTCATCTGTAAAATGGGGATTAAGACTGTGCGCCTCATGTGTGACAACCTGATAACCTTGAATCTACCCCAGCGCTTAGAACAGTGCATGGCACATAGTAAGTGCTTAATCATCAATCGTATTTATTGAGCGCTTACTATGTGCAGAGCATTGTACTAAGCGCTAGGGAAGTACAAATTGGCAACATATAGAGATAGTCCCTACCCAACAGAGGGCTCACAGTCTAAAAGAGAATACCATCATCATCATCATCATCATGTGGGACAGGGACTGTGTCCAACCTGATTAGCTTGTACCCACGCCAACACTTAGTACAATGTCTGGCACATAGTAACTGCTTAACAAATACCATTATTACTTAGTCCATGGAGAGATGCAGACTTAAAACACTCTATCCTTCTCTAGATAAAGGACAAGAATTGGATTAAATGACTGTATACATTATAAACTTTAATCAGAACATTTAGTAACTGCAGGTGAAAATGCAAATTTCACCTCAAATATTCATAACAAAGAAACTGAGAAATACATCCCTTTATTTTTACCCTAGGTTGGAAAATCGAGGCCTTTAAATAATCCAGACCAAGAAGTAGTAGTAACAGCCAACCTGTTGCTTTAAAAAAATAGAGATTCACTCTAAGGCTATTTAAATTCAAACTAAAAATTGACTCAATTTCCAAACAGGGCTCTTGTTTTGGCTATAGTGCATGAAGGTGTTGAACCCTTCAATTACACATAATCTGTTTTTGAAAAACTGGGGTTTATTGAAGATATGAATCAATCTTATTTATTGAGTGTTTACTATGTGCAAAACAATATACTAACAATATACTACTTGGGAGAGTATGATACAATAGAATGAACAGACATTCCGGCTCATAACAAGCTTAGAGTCTAGAGGGAGAGTTAGACATTAATATGTAGTCCAATTCAGAACATCAGTATTCTGCAATTGACTGCCAATTCCTATATGGCCAAAGTGAAACCCCAATGGGTGATAACCCCAATCTACACCTGAGCTTAATGTTTCATCTTAATACAAATGTTATTAAACTAAAAAAATTACAAGCCACTTTCCATTTTAAAAATTATATTTTTTAAAGCTTCAATTTGCATTATTTAAAACAAAATTGTGTTCATCCATTTGGTAAAGTATTTTTCTTTGTTTAAACTATACCTTGGGTAAAAGGGAAGTTAGATGAATTAATTTGGGGCACTATTTTCGACTAAACCCTAAAGCTTTCAAAGAGTCACATTGTCAAAACAAGTAATGTCTGGTTTCTTCTGATCAGATTGCTAAAATTGACACTGGAAATTTTGAAACTGTCACTTAAAAGCAGCATGGCTTGGTGGAAACAGCACGTTCTAATCCGAGCCCTGCTGTACCGTTTACCTGCTGTATGATCTTGGGCTACTCACAATTGTGAGGTGCCTGTTTCCTCATAGACTGTAAGCTCACTGTGCACAGGGAATTGTCTACCAACTATGTTATATTAAATTTTACTCTCCCAAGTACTTAGTACAGTTATAAAATTGATTGATCGATTGATCAGTAAAATGATGATTCAATATCTGTTCTCCTTCCTACCTAGACTGCAATCCCCAAGATGATTTTTTTTCTACCTCCTCCATTCTACTGAAACTCCCTAAAGGCCCAGTCCAGGTCTTATTATTCCTTAGTAGTCCTATCTACAGCTCCTTGTGTAATTTTCCACACATATTCAATAACATCTATATAACTGATTCATAAAAAATCATTTGAAATGTTTCCATAACAACCCATCTTTCCCTCTACATATCAGCATTTTCTATATTGACTAGAGAACTAAGCACTTCATGTGTAGGTGCTATGCATACACTGTTAATCCATACATAATACTCAAATAAATTAAGCCCTCGTGCATTTAACAAGCAAATAACCTGGGTGAGAGAGGGAATAAAAAGTGAAGACGTCATTTAAAAAATGCTATTTAATGGTTGTGGTTTGTCATTCTATCACCTTTTTGATTAAACAATTTTTAGAACAATTCAGTCTGTTTTGTTAAATTTCTTAATGCCTTTGATAACTTAATAGCATAATTGTACGTACAATTGTTTCCTGGTCTGGCATATTGTCACTAAGAAATCTTTGTCTCTTTGAAAACACTGTAAACATTGTTAAAATGCCAAGAACTATCAACCACTTTTATGAAGTAAAACTGAAAATTTTACAGATTTGATGAGGCTGCAAGAAATCGCTGGCCAAGTTACATGGTACTGCACTTATGAAGTATTGTTTGTCAAACTATTATACTTATACCATGCAATGGCCTATACATCTATACAGTCAGATAAAAACACCTAAATGTCCCATTGCTGTTACATAAGGGACCAATAGGAAGATCTCTATTTGAAATGTAAATATTAATATTAATGAAAGCAAAGGAAAGACCACAAATTGAAGATCAAATGTGATGAAGGCAGCAATACTGTGAGACAGGAAAACTGGGGTAGATTATACGCTGAGCCAATGAACTTCACTTTTTCTAGCTGTAAAATAAGAAAGCCAGCATTCTCTGTGTATGTAGCAAGAGTGCAGTTTAAAATCATCACAAAATTACAATGAGACCTTGGCACATTCATGAGGCTGGAAGGTTAAGTGGTTAATCTAGCTCATTTCTTTGCAGGGTTTCATCAGACATTTTCACTTAGTACAGTGCTCTGCACACAGTAAGCACTCAGTAAATACGATTGAATGAATGAATGAAGGGATAGGCCCTATGCAGCCTCAAGGGGTTGAGCTCTGCAGGATATCTTTTTATAAGAGGATGTTTTCAGCAAAGAGAGGAACAGTGGCCTTAGAGTGGAATGCATTTGATCCCAGGAAGTCTGGCTCCAGAAAGTTAAAGGGAATCTCACACAGTGCTAGAATTGTAGCAACAGGCTCCAGAGAACCTCTTCTTTGCCTGAGAAGAAGGCTAACAGAGTCAATTGGAGGGAATATTCAATTTTCAGTGACACATTAGTAGATTTCTTAAAGTTATTAATGAATCGATCATTCAAATTGATTGAATGTTTACTGCACAGAGCACACCGATCTCTCACCTAGGTCCTGCCTCAGGCCTGGAATGCCCTTCCTGTTCACATCTGACAGATGGTGACTCTCCCCACCAGATGTGAAGACAAATCTCCTCCAAGAGGCCTTTCATCCTCTTCGTTGACCTTCCTGCCTCCTGTTTCTCCCCTTTTCACCCTGCTGTCCGGGTCATTTTCCTAAAAACCTGCTCAGTGCATGTCCCCCAACTCTTGAAAAACCTCCAATGGTTCCTCATTTATCTCTGATTCAAACAGAAATTCCTTACCATTGGCTTTAAGGCACTCAATCAACTCCCCTTTCTCTCTTACTTCACTGGTGTCCTACTACCACCCAACCCTGTCAATTTATTCCCCTAATGCCTACCTACTCACTATACCTCAAACCTGTTAATCTCACCACTGACCCACTGCCCAAGTCCTCCTTCTATCCTGGAACTCCCTAAAACTTCCGACAGACGTCTTCAAATCCCTATTAAAATCGCACCTCCTCCAAAAGGCCTTCCCTAACTAAGCTCTCACTTCCCCTATTTACCCTCCCTTCTTTGTCACCTATGAACTTGGGTCTGCAGCCCTCAGCACTTTGATATTCACCTCACTCTGACATCATTTATGTATATACACATCTATAAATTATCAGCTAAGTAATCAGTAGTATTTGTTGAGTACTGTAATCAATGGTATTTATTGAGTGCTTACTGTGTGCAGGGCACTGTACTAAGCACTTTGGAGATTACAATTCAACAGAGTTGGTAGACACATTCCCTGCCCATAAAGAGTGAATTACTTTAATGTCTGTATTCCCCCCAAGTCTGTAAACTCCTTGTGGGCAGGGATTACATCTACCTTAATCATTTGAATTCTCTTAAGTGCTTAGTACAGTCCTGTGTAGACAGAAATTGCTCAATAAATGACATTGACTGACAACTGGCAATCAACTACTGAGGATACACCAGCTCTGCACATCACTATCAAGAAAAAAGTAGCTCTTTGGGAGCAAAAACTCCATATGGAAACAACGACAAAGAGCTAGTGTGGATTAATATGGTCAAGAGGTTAATTGACTGGTATTTTATTTAGTCTGAATGCTATTTCCCAGCTTATCCCAAGCAAAACTTCCAGGCAGAATATTATACCTGTAGAAAAAAAGTTACATTATTGGATTTAGGATTTAGGAGGCTGTGGGATACTGAAAGCTAAAGTTTAGGGGATCTGTGGGTGAGGCGAGGATTAAGGACTTCCCTTGCAAACTTGCCAAAACAGATTTAACAAACTATCAATTCAAAACAAATAATTTCAACCTGGCTGATATGGAATTGTTG
This sequence comes from Tachyglossus aculeatus, assembly GCF_015852505.1. Taxonomy (NCBI): domain Eukaryota; kingdom Metazoa; phylum Chordata; class Mammalia; order Monotremata; family Tachyglossidae; genus Tachyglossus; species Tachyglossus aculeatus. Next base: position 19,704,108 of record NC_052074.1, on the reverse strand, counting down.
AAGTTATGTATACAATGATAATTAGAACAGGGATCAGGTTTTCTAACTCCTCAATGTTCACTGCTCTATTATAGTTGGTATAAATACTACTGATTAATTCAATATTAGCCTGGATTACTTAAGGAGACTGTGGCAGGGCCTTCGCTACAGGTTTAGCAGAAAAAACCCAGTTGGACTTTATTGCTAACTGCTCTACCACAGTTGGAATTCAACAAATACTACTGATTGATTCAATACTGGACTGGGTTACCTATGAAAACGGAGGCAGGGCCTTTGAATAATAATAATATTAATAATAACAATGGCATTTGCTGAGTGCTTACTATGTGTCAAGTACTGTTCTAAGCACTGGGGTAGATAAAAGTCATCAGGTTGGACACAGGCTCTCTCCCACATTGGGCTCATAGTCTTAATCCCCGTTTTACAGATAAGGTAACAGACACAGAGAAGTGAAGTGACTTGCCCAAGGTCACACAGCAGACAAGTAAATCTCCTGTTGGGGACAGTTTAGATACAGTCTTGCCTGAAGACAAAGAAAATACATTGATTCATTCAATCATATTTATTGAGTGCTTACTGTTTTCAGAGCACTGTCTGTACTAAGCACTTGGAAAGTACAATTCAGCAATAACCACACCACACCACACCAGGCTTATGGGTTCGAATCTCGACTCCACCACGTGACTGCTGTGTGACCTTGGGCAAGTCACTTAACTTCTCTGAGCCTCAGTTACCTCATCTGTAAAATGGGGATTAAGATTGTGAGCCCCACATGAGGCAATTTGATCACCTTGCATCCCCCCCAGTGCTTAGAACAGTGCTCTGCACATAGTAAGCACTTAACAAATGCCATCATTATTATAGAAGCAGCATGGCTCAGTGGAAAGAGCACGGGCTTTGGAGTCAGAGGTCATGGGTTCGAATCCCGACTCCACCACATGACTGCTGTGTGACCTTGGGCAAGTCACAACTTCTCTGAGCCCCAGTTACCTCATCTGCAAAATGGGGATTGAGATTGTGAGCCCCACATGGGGCAATTTGATCACCTTGTATGCCCCCCCAGTGCTTAGAACAGTGCTCTGCACATAGTAAGCACTTAACAAATGCCATCATTATTATTATTATTATTATTTGACCTTGCAAAGGTCCTCTTGAGGTTCATAATCTTCTAAGTCAATGATACAATTTGGTTTTACCCTTTGACGAGCCTACGTCCCCTAGGTTGTATGCATGACAGATACACTGTTTGCCCAACAAGTTAAAAAACAGTCAACGCTTTTGCAGCTTCCAAGTTTTCATCTCAAAAACAGTGATTCTCCCAGATAGGGGGGATTTCCAACAAAGGAAACTGTTATCAAGAACTACACTACCAATTAAAAGCCATTGACCTTTTGTGCTCTTCTCAGTGTTCCAAGTCAGCTGGATAAACACTCATTCCTCACTCTGCCCTGCACAGCTCCCTATCATTTCCTTTTTAACGGATTGCCATGTCAAGTCCAAAAATTGACTTTTCACCTCTAGAAAGCTAGGTTGAGAACAAGTTTATTTAGTGATAAATGCTTTCAACAAGAGCAAGAACCCCAGAAGCGAATGAAAAGTAAATCGGTTTTGATATCCCCTTTGGACCTAACCCAAAATGAAAAATCATTCTCTCAAGTACCCCTTTTCCAGAAAAAGGGATTCACCTGTAGACAGTGTGGACTAGTACTCTAATTTCAGCCAGAGCATTGTAACAATTTATGACCTGAATGAAGGCATGACGATTTTCCCAAGACACTGACCAGGCCATGGCATCACTCACTAGTCTAGAGACACAAGAGAATGTGCAGCTTCTGAGTCACGAACAAGAAAGGTTTTTCCTCTCACTCAGCAACTTGTTGAAATGACCTCTTCACAGAAGTCACCTCATTCATCTCCGCTTGACAGCTGAGACAATAACAACAAACCATGCATTCAAAGGATATATAAACAGAAACTAATTATAATCCACTTATAACCATTGTGCAGGTAGTAATACATCACTATGGTGCAGTTTTATAAAACTAGGAAACTAAGAAATGAATGAACAAATTACAGGATATTGCTATTCTATCTAAAAAAGTTTTTCTTGTTTTCCCTTGGAAAAAAATTAGTAATGTGATCTGCAGTCGGTGCACAAATTAGTAAACAAGGGGCCCATTTAAAACTGGCCCAACTTGGGGCTTTAAATTAGACTTGTGGTTAACTTGAATTCTAGGGAAAATTTTCCTTTAAGAAAAAGTCTTAAAGTTTCTGAATTAGCACCAGCGCACAGTAGCGATACTGGACTCTTTCCAGGTGACGTAATATACACCCTTCAGGGATGAATTTCCTGGAAAAAAGCTTATACTCTCTATTCAGTGAAACAACCTATCCATAGTCCACTGCCAAAAACCAAAAATAAATACAGAGCTGGGGTGGGGTGGGAGAGGGAGAAGATGGGAAGAGGGGAAAGGAAAGAGGATTTAAACCAAGGGATGGCAAAATGATAACCTGCAGCAGTCCTAGAAAAGTTCTATCGTTTCCTTATCATGGGATCTTCAAGTTGAAATCCTCTCTTTCTAGGCACTGAAATGCAAACAAGATCTACATTGACCCCGGATCCAAAAGGACGTTTTTTGTTCTCCTATTTGTGGCTCTTATTTCAATTATATCACAGAATGTAAGAAAATGTTCTCTGGCCATTCTATGGAACTACAGTTCTCCATCTGGTTAGCACGATGGGACTGTCTAACATGATTAGCTGTCCTGAGTAGGGGTGGATGATCATGAATGGTTGGCCACTGTCCCAACACATGTATCAAGGTCGATAGAATGACGTCCTATGCACCAGATGCACCATTTTGTGGAAGTCCACCTGAGGCCCCCTCAACCTAGAGTAATTCCCTATGGAGCTTGTGGTTCCCCCACCTTCCTGCATTCCTCTTGCAGGTTCTGTGGACACAGCCACCATTTCCAAGCTCCTTCTGAACTCAGCAGCAGGAGCTACTCTCACTACTTTCCTACTATAACCCAGCATGCATATTTCATTCCTCTAATGCTAACCTTCTCACTGTACCTCGATCTCATTGATCTCTCTGCCGACCTCTCGCCCACATACTGCTTCTGGCGTGGAACATCCTCCCTCCTCATGTCGGATAAATAATTGCTCTCCCCAACTTCAAAGCCTTATTGAAGGCACATCTCCTCCAAGAAGCCTTCCCTGACTAAGCCCTCCTCTCCTCTTCTCCTACTTCCTTCTGCACTGACCTGACTTGTTCCCTTCATTCATCCTCCCTTCCTTCCGCACAGAAAATATGTATATATCTGTAACATTTATATATACTTCCTTCCTCTCCCCCTCGTGCCCCCTCCATCCTCCTCATCTTACCTCCTTCCCTTCCCCACTGCACCTGTATATATGTATATATGTTTGTACATATTTATTACTCTATTTATTTTACTTGTACATATCTATTCTATTTATTTTATTTTGTTATATGTTTGGTTTGGTTCTCTGTCTCCCCCTTTTAGACTGTGAGCCCACTGTTGGGTAGGGACTGTCTCTATACGTTGCCAACTTGTACTTCCCAAGCGCTTAGTACAGTGCTCTGCACACAGTAAGCACTCAATAAATATGATTGATTGATTGATTGATATATTAATGTCTGTCTCCCCCCCTAAACTGTTATGGGCAGGAACAGTCTGGTGTTGTACTCTCCCAAGCTCTTAATACAGTGCTCTGCACACAGTAAGCACTCAGTAAATATGATTGAATGAATTAATGAATGAATAAAAGGGATCCTGAGTGTTAAAGTGAAAATACACCACACAGACTTGACTGGTACTGTGTCCGTTTTGAAGAGGACAGACCAACTGAAAACCAGATGGTCCAGTATACAACCAGATGAATGGCATACCAGTTGTGGTGGTGACTATACCTTTGAGCACACAGAAGCTCAGAATGGTGGCAAAAGGGTAAGGCCTAGTTGTGATACAGCCTTTCCTGCTCCTTGCTATTGCTTCTATCTCTTTTCTTTAAAAGCACTTCTAATGGAGAGTGCTTCTAAATGGTGGGTTCCACTCCAGGAAGCTTGTATTCTCTAGCAAAAACTGAGGCATCTAAACTTATTAAGGCTTACAGCAGGATAACAAATAGGCAACGGCTAGTGTTGGGAAACAGCCATCTCTATGTTTAAATTTCTGGGTAGAAAGTACTGTGCTCCCTCAGGTTCTTTTGCTTATCTCCTTTGATTAAATGTTTGCAACAATTTTTTTAATGAATTTTTAAAAACAGTGATTCATTATATGAACATTTTGCAATAGGTAAGTCTGTAAAGTTCAAAACCACAAGGAAAGGAGCCAAATCTTCTACAACAGCATCTTGGGAATATAACACTAGTCAACCACAAAAGCAATTTTAAGGAGCCTGGAAATGATGTTGCGACTTGAAGAACTGAAGCAAAGCAGGGACATTCTGCAGAATAACAGCTCTGAAATCTTTTCTGCTTTCTTACATATAGTTGATTTCAATTTATGATATTAATGCATTATTATCCCCAAAGGCAGCAGTTTTCTAGAAAACATATGACTACAGTAATTCAGACTAAATCAGGCCAAGCCCACTGCAAGAGAGGTATACTAAATCCATACAAAACCTACAAGATAATAATAACAATGATGGTATTTATTATGTGCTGACTATGTGTCAGGCACAGTGAAAGACACAAGATAATTGGACTGCACACAGTTCCTCCACCTCATGGAGCTCCCAGTTTAAAAGGGAGGGACATCAGATATCTCATCTCCATTTTCCAGGTGAGAAAACTGAAGTCTAGCAAGGATAAATGACTTTCCTAAAATCACAGGAGTTTGGAAGTCAGGATTTGAATCCAGAAAACCTTTCCACTAGGCCAATATCTTTGCCAGGGAAATGGAACACCCCCGCCCCGCCACCCCCAAAAATAAAAAGTACTTATTTTGGAAAAAAGATGCAAAGTTCCCACACTTTAGCAAATTGTCTCAAAAAATAAAATGAAATATTCTTAAATGAACTAGTGCACATTAGTCTCAAGGAGGAATAAAATGAAGATGACCTCAATACTTTCTTCCTATTTTTTTAGGGGAAAAGATGGGTTGCTTTAGTGAAATCAGATGTCTTCTCAAATCATTCCATGATTTAAAGACCCACAGAAGACTAAATGTTTGGATTTCTTTTTAACTTCTAGTCAAAGACAAGAAACACATGATTGATGGCATAAAGCATTTAACTTTAGTGTGGTTTAAATCTATTCCGGGGAGATGCCAATTGTTCTTTTTTTTTCCCCCGGGTAAATGATCTCCAGGATAGCACCCTATCCTAGCTAACTCAAGTTAGCACCTAAAATGGGAACTATATTCTTGAATACTAAATCCTTGATCCTCTTAAACTGATTTTCATTTTTTCATTTTTATATGCTTTAATGAAACGTATTTTTATTTTGGTAAAATCAAAAACTGCTTAGTGTTTTTCAAATGGAAGTCCATCAGCCTGGTATAGTGGCTAGAGCACGGGCCTGGAAAGTCAGAAGGTCATGGGTTCTAATCCTGGCTCTGCCACTTGTCTGCTGTGTGACCTTGAGCAAGTAGTTTCACTTCTCTGGGCCACAGTGACCTCATCTGTAAAATGGGGATTGAGACTGTGAGTCCCACGTGGGAGAGGGACTGTGTACAACCTGATTTGCTTGTATCCACCCCAGCACTTAGTAGAGTGCCTGGCACAAAGTAAGCACTTAGAGCACTTAGTAATAATAATAATGGCATTTATTAAGCGCTTACCATGTGCAAAGCACTGTTCTAAGTGCTGGAGAGGTTACAAGGTGATGAGGTTGTCCCACGGGGGGCTCACAGTCTTAATCCCCATTTGACAGATGAGGTAACTGAGGTCCAGAGAAGTGAAGTGACTCGCCCAAAGTCACACAGCTGACAAGTGGCAGAGCCGGTATTTGAACCCATGACCTCTGACTCCAAAGCCTGGGCTCTTTCCACTGAGCCACGCTGCTTCTCTAATCTTCTTCTACTTAGTCATATTTATCATTCATTCAATCATATTTATTGAGTGCTTACTTTGTGCACAGCACTGTACTAAGCACTTAGGAAGTACAAGTTGGGAACATATAGAGATGGTCCCTGCCCAACAACGGGCTCACAGTCTAGAAGGGGGAGACAGACAACAAACCAAAATATATGGACAGGTGTCAAGTAATCAGAATAAACAGAAATAAATACATATTTATATATTACATAGAATATACATATTATATATAAATATAATATATATATATGTATTTAAATAAATAGAAATACCACATGCAGCAAGGAGAATGGAGGGAGGGCGAAACAGATCTGTGCTAGTCTCTCTGTTTCCCACCAACCTCCCTGCATCGCCGAGGTAGAAGGAGAGAGCGGAGTAGACGCACTCCCACTGGCACTAGTCAGTTTGGTGAGAATGTCCATGTATGCATTGGGAAAGGGGAAGAAGGCAAGTGTGAAGCAATGGAAAATTGAAGAGGTGAGGTGGCAGGGGCAGGTGCATATTATCAAAACTGGTTTCTGTCAATGTAGAGGACAGATGAAAACTGCAAAGGCAAAGAGAAAGTGAACATTATGAAATGAATAAAATCCTCAGGCATCTTATTTATTGAGCACTTACTGTGTCCAGAGCACTGTACTAAGCACTTGAAATACCACAATTATTATTATTTTGATTATGTAACTTTAACCAGGCAATTTCTGAGTATCTAGAGTACAGGCCTAGAATATATTAAGGCCTGCCCTAGCTCTTCAATCCTTATCATTCTTGGTCTTTAATACCCCAAATCTAGGGCCCCCTAAGTACAGGCACCTTGTGCAATCCTATTTAAAGATGTGTAAGCTAGAGAAATGCTAAATCTATACATTTAACTCTCCTCCTTTAGATTCCCACCTTGAGTCAGGCACCTCCCAAAGCCCTGAGTCCTCACTTCACTTCTCTGTGCCTCAGTTACCTCATCTGTAAAATGGAGAATAAGACTGTGAGCCCTATGCAGCACAGGGACTGTGTTCAACTCGATTTGCTTGTAGTCACCCCAGTGCTTAGTACAGTGTCTGGCACACTGTAAGTACTTAAATACTATAATTGTTATAACCATTATTAAGTGATGCTGGGGCTAAGGCTAGTAATAATTATTATTATTACGACAATTACGGTATTTGGTAAGTGCTTACTATGGGCCAGGCACTGTTCTAAGCACAGGGGTGGATTTAAGGTACTCAAGTTGTCCCACATGGGGCTCACAGTCTTACTCCCCATTTTACAGATGAGGTGACTGAGGCACAGAGAAGTTAAGTGGCTTGCCCAAGGTCACACAGCAAACAAATGGCAGAGCAGGGATTAGAACCCACGTCGTCTGACTCCCAAGCCCGTGCTCTTTCCACTAAGCCATACTGCTTCTATTATTATGTGAGGAGATGGCAAGTTTCTTGACACTGCTACTTGTCAGTAGGATGGATTTTTCCCTCCCAGCTCTGTCCCCTCAATCCACTTAGCAAATCCCAAAGATGGCACAAGGACCTCTTTTGTTCCACTCCGGTGAAGCTAAAAGGTTCTGATTTTTTTTTCCTCCTAATCCAAGCGTAGAAATGATCACCAGCTGCTGACATCCCTTCTGTCAGGCTGATGTAGCCAAGTGAGGGATAATTATACCTCCTGATTAAGGAACTATCAAGATGCTTCTCAACGGGCTGCACCCTTGCCTATTCGCTCATGGTACTCCATACACCCGTGGAAACACAACTGGCAGTAATGAAAGTGTGCGAGTGGCACAATAATCAATTCCTCCACAGGTCCTCAGGTCTTTCCTTCATTCTTCTCCACAGGAAACTCAACCCCCAAAACTAGAATAGTTCCCCTTGAAGCAGGAGAATCAACTGATCTCCAGTTGGTTATAGGGTCTTCACCACATGAATGGAATGGCTGATTAAAATATACAAAATATTTTGACTTTATACATCTCCAGCATCCTAGCTGTGATAAATTATACAAGGCAGAGAATGAACCATTAAATTCATTCAGGCGACAAATCATGAGATTAGACAGATTTAAGTAATGGTTTAATTTTACATGAAAATAAAATTGAGGCCATGCATACATGAACTGCACTTGCGCTATATAATCTGACGATATTCCAGGAAGTATAATTGATACAACCGCTTCCTAATTTGTGATGCTTGCTTTCTGCAATGGGTAAAAAGAGCTGTTGTAATGCCAGTGAAATTATCTTCCCTGGGCGAAATATATCTGAAATATCTACCATTATCTTTAAAATAACTTTGTGAGCATAAACATATAATCTACATTTTAAAAAAGTTCTAGATAACTATTAATTATTCTTCACTGTACTTCACATCTGTATTAAGCAGTATCACTGTTTACACTACAGATATGAGGTTAAGCCCAGCACTTCAGTGGAAGAACTGTGATTAGCACTCAGAGCTCCACTTAAGCCAATCTTACATGGAAAAAGAGACAAACTTAGCATTACTAAACAAGAACTGCCTTTGGTGGTGATAACTTTCCAAAATGAACATATTTGCTCCATATTGTTAGATTTGCAGAAACCACTGAAAATTCTGGGTAATGAAAAAACCCTAATCTCTAACTGAAGTTAGTAATACAATAAAGACAGCTCCTGCTGCTTGGCCCTAATATAAACATGGCAATTATTACTTTTGCGGTGTGCTACTGATTAAGAGGCAGCATATTAGGTTAGCCACCTGTGAGGGTGATGGGGTTCATAGAGACTAAATCCAATAAAAATCCCAATAGTATGAAATTGCTTTTAACGGAAAAGTATGACCTTTAATTTCAAATGGTAAAACTGCATTTGCCATTGAAAACAACCAGTGAACTCAGTACTCACTAACTGAACAGTTTAGATGGATTTTTTTCCATATGGCTCTCAAAAGAAGCCACAATTTAAATTTAAAGTTCACCAAGGCCACCTCTCTACGTGATTTCACCAGTTGCAACCCTCAAAATCTAGCTTGTTAACCAAGTAATGCCTAGACAAGCAACTACAATTTTTTCTTGGAATTCAATAAGATGAGTTGTGAAGACTTTTCCCCCTGTAATGTTAGATTTCCGGGTACCTTTGGATTGGTCTGAGAATCTACCTGACTGGTAAAGGAAACATAGTTCTCCTTACAAGTCTGTTTGGATATCATCATCAAGCGTATTTACTGAGCGCTTACTATGTGCAGAGCACTGTACTAAGCGCTTATGGATATGGAGAGAGGAGAATGGTGGAGCTGTCAACTGTGAACAATCCCAGACTGAGCCCCCTTTTTCCTCTCCTCCTCTCCAACCCCCCCAACCCTACCTCCTTCCCCTCCTCACAGCACCTGTACATATGTTTTTACAGATTTATTACTCTATTTATTTTACTTGTACATATTTAATATTCTATTTATTTTGTTAATGATGTGCATCTAGCTTTATTTCTATTTGTTCTGACGACTTGACACCTGTCCACATGCTTTGTTGTCTGTCTTCCCTTTCTAGACTGTGATCCCGTTGTTGGGTAGGGACCGTCTCTATACGTTGCCAACTTGGACTTCCCAAGCGCTTAGTACAGTGCTCTGCACACAGTAAGCGCTCAATTAATACGATTGAATGAATGAATGAATGACACACTCTACTAAAATAACTGCATCAGGACAATGAAAGTTGGCCAGTGTTTCCAGGAGAAAGGAGTTGTGCACAGTATAAAAGTCACAATATCAAAAGCAGTCAGGAAATTGAGTAGGATGAGAATACAGTCTATTAGATTCTGCAAAGAGATGATAACAAGAGTAATAATAATAACAATAATAATGTTAGTATTTGTCAGCACTAACTAGGAGGATCAGAATAATAATAATAATTATTATTATTATATTTGTTTAGCACTTACTATGTGCCAAGCACTGCTCTAAGCGCTGAGCACTGGACAGGTGCTGTTTTACAACTGAGTTCAAAATAATCAAAAGCATACTGTATGTCAGACACACACTGTACTTTACTTCTGAGCTGTGGGCACTTGCACATTATAAAACATAAATCTAGCACTGTTGCTTTGCTCTTGTAATTATTTTTTAATATTTTAAATATTTCATATTTTAAAAGCAATTAAATCTTCCTAGGTAAGGACATCCCAACAACATAACCATTTCATTGTTCTGTAAGTTAATGAACACGTTTGAAATATGAGGCTGAAACGTTTTAACAGCTCCATTACCAGAAGTTTCATTTTTAGGAGCTTCATTTTCATTCCTTTAAGATGGAGAATAACTGTTGTCTACAATGATTTTGAATTGTCAGAAAAAAATAGAGTGTAATTAATTACTGAGGTAGTAGGATGTGTTCATTGTTTTAACACCTGTGCAAAAAAGTTCATAAGAATAACTATGGTAGCATTTCAAAAAAACCCTTACATCAAAATGCTGTGAAGCTTACAGATGTTCCATTAATCACCCACACAATACCCAATCAATATCTGTTTGACTAAGAAACATGCAACATTTTCCCCCTTGCACAGTAAGGAATATTGAGATGGAATAGGCTGCTAGATCATTTACCCGGAAACAAACAGTGTGTTAGTAGTGGAGACCCAAAATTCATGGATTAAGCAGGCCAAAATTTGTTAAAAAAAAAAATCAAAATGGTATTCTTTAGTGGCTTGTTGCACCCATGCACTGCCAAATCCGTGCATTTTGCATTTTTGATGATCAATTAAAAAGTCAAAACACAAAACTTCATCTCACCTAAACGAGAAACAAAAACGCATCAGTGATCGAAAAGGGGGACGTTCTTTAGCTTTTCATCCAGTTTCCCCACCACTATTCCCATTCATCTCTGAGAAAGCTAGCAAATACTGACACTGACAGTGATACAGCTGTGGGAACTGCAGAAAGGGGAAGTTAAGTGAGTTTTCTCATGTCAGACAATGACTCAGATGAGGGGGCAGCCAGTAGGAAACCGTTCAGAAAGCCATTTAATTGCCAAACCATGGACATAACATTAGACAATGCTTATTAGATGTCCAATAATGATGTCATTGAAAGCAGACGTTCCAGAGTCTTATGCTTATTGCTAAACGTGGGAATTTCAGCATATTTAGGACATGAGAACACAGACAAGGCTATGAAAACAATCTCTTCATTGATGTACTTCGTCCAATGGAGTGAGCTCTATAGTGACCCCATTTTTCTGCTCTTGAATATTATTGAGATTATCAAAAACTCTTTCAAGTTGGGTACATTGTAGCAGCCCTATAACTCAGTTTCTTAAAGCCTTCAAAACGTATTGCGTGAGGAAGAGGGGAGGAGGGACATTTTGTAATATGTTTAGACAATTTAAATGTCAGCATTTAACTATCGGCAGTCCAGGAAATTAAAGTAAATTAACTCTTCCAAATATCCCCATGGTTACCCAACTGCATATTTTTAATAGGGAAAAGACCAGCAGTTTATTTGGTATGGGAAAATACTATGGAAGCCAAAAAATGAGTGGCATTTGCTGAGCATTTACCGTGTTCAGAATTCTGTACTAAGGAATTGTGAGAGTACAACCGCGTAGGTAGACATAATCCCTGCCCAAAAGGGGTTTATGCACTCAGAGGGCAACAGTAAAATAAATTACAGATGGATATGTACATAAGTATGAAAATTCAAGTGCTTAAGGGGTGCAGACCCAAATGCATAGGTGGCACAGATGGAGGACAAAGAGGGGAAGTGTGGGCTCACTAAGGGAAAGCCTCTTGTTCCTGCTCTCTGTTTTTTGCTTTTCCTCATCCATCAAGCAAGACACTGGACATCGCAGCCACAACAATCCACTGTCTCCTTTCATCTGGTGGGTTATTCCGCTGCTTGGATTAACATGGTAACCATTTGGATGGTGAGAAAAGGGTGGATTTTAGCCATGTTGTGAAGGATTATGTGGGTTGAATGAATAAGAGTGGCGAGTTGAGGAAAATGCCAAACACCAACAAATTAGAGACATATTCCTTTAATGCTGGAACATAAGTATCTTTGTTTTTAATTCTCCCACAATATAGTGAAAAATCTCAGTTTTCAAATTCAGAGCAAGAAATTGTGTATGCAGCGAGATTAGGGGCCCGGTGACGGAAAGGAGAACACCGACATAGCTTAAGAAATGGAGAGTAGCTATTCATTCACACAGGTGCATGCATGTGCGTACACACACACACACACACACACACACACACACACACACACACACACACACAGAGAATGAAATATATGGAGTTCATGAAAGGCTATTACCTATGCCTCTTAAATCAACCAGAGGCTATGTTGGTGACTGTAGTTGAGTGGGGTTATTATTGTTTGGAAAAAGAAGAAGGACTCAAAAAATTAAACACTTGGACCAGAAAATTACCTTGCAATTAGAGACATCGATTGCCTAAAGACTGAGTAGAGGGATGGGTGAAAAAGGAAAAAAAAAAAAAAACCCTCTTTCATATGTTTGATCAAACCAGACCTCCCAACTATGGATTTTTCTTTAAACCAAGCAATGGCATGTACTGAACACTTACTGTGTGCAGAGACTGTATTAAGTACCTTGGAGAATACAGTACAACAGAGTAGAGGAGCAGCGTGGCTCAGTGGAAAGAGCACGGGCTTTGGAGTCAGAGGTCATGGGTTCGAATCCCGACTCCCCACATGTCTGCTGTGTGACCTTGGGCAAGTCACTTAACTTCTCTGAGCCCCAGTTACCTCATCTGTAAAATGGGGATTAAGACTGTGAGCCGCACATGGGACAACTTGATCACCTTGTAACCCCCCCAGCGCTTAGAACAGTGCTCTGCACATAGTAAGCGCTTAACAAATGCCATTATTATTATTATTATTATTATTATTATAGTAGGAAGAAATGTTTCCTGCCCACAAGGATTCAGCTGTATTTACTGAGCGCTTACTGTGTGCAAAGCACTGTGCTAAGTGCTTGGGAAAGTACAACAACACGCAGACACAATCCCGGCCCACAATGACCATACACTCTAGAGGGGTGGATAGATATTAATACAAATAAATAAATAAATAAGGATCTTATAGGATAGAAGTGGAGACAAACATTAAAATAAATTATGACTAGGAACATAAGTGTTGTGGGATGAATAAAGGGTATGAATCCAAATTCCAGGTGAAGCAGAAAGGAGAGAGAGAAAAGGGAATGAAAGCTTCTTTGGAGACGGCCTCTTAGAGGAAATGTGATTATACTAACATTTTGAAGGTGGGGAGAGTGATGGTCTGTTGGATATAAGGGGCAGAGGGAATACATGGGCAAAGGGTCAGTGATGAGATCAAAATACAATGAATAGTGTGGTGTTAGAGGAGCCAAGTGAGTGGACTGGAAATAAGATGGGGGGGGGGGGGGGAGGCGTCAAGGTGATTATAATGAATTAAATTGTAGAATCTACCGGCTATCTGCTTTTTTGCTTTGAACTTTACATCATAGAGCACTATCCTAGTATCTAATGGATATTTCAAAAATGAAAGCCTGTAAAAAGTTCATTGAATTATAATAAATTATATTTCAAAAGAAACAACACATAATTATCCCCACTCCCAACCCAAAACTACTGCCATCTCTGAGCAGTATGAGAGATTAGAGCGCAACCATGGGCAGATAGGCAAGCAGATAAGCTTTAAATTATATTTGGTTAAGCATTTTTAAATCAAAGAAGAAAAGCCATTTAACCATCCTAAAGATGCTCTAAAGACCATTTCTGATCAAGGAGGATTGATCACCATTAAGAATTTAACCAGACAAAAAGACCATGACATGCTTGAAAAATATTCTTGTCTTGGGAGAGAGGCTAGTGAGCATTCCTTATCAACAAAATAGCTTCAGATGAGAATAAAAGCTTGTTTTCCATCAGGAATATACTGAGAAGCAAGTGTAAAACCTAACAAAAGCTCCAAATCTGACAAAAGCTAATGGCCAAAGTTGGACACCCCTTCTCATCATCATCATCATCAATTGTATTTACTGAGCGCTTCCTGTGTGCAGAGCACTGTACTAAGCGCTTGGGAAGTACAAGTTGGCAACATATAGAGACAGCCCCTACCCAACAGTGGGCTCACAGTCTAAAAGGGGGAAACAGAGAACAAAACCAAACATAGTAACAAAATAGAATAAATAGAATAGATATGTACAAGTAAAATAAAATAAATAAATAGAGTAATAAATATGTACAAGCATATATACATATATACAGGTGCTGTGGGGAAGGGAAGGAGGTAAGATGGGGGGATGGAGAGGGGGGCGAGGGGGAGAGGAAGGAAGGGGCTCAGTCTGGGAGTCTGCCTTACATTTCTCATAGTCTCCAAGTCTGCCTTACATTTATCTACCTGGATTGCTTCTTCTGGTCCTCAGGTATTTTAGTATTTGTGTCTTTCTCAATTCTCCCTTCCATGCCTGGAAGAATAAAGCACATCTACTTCATTTTAGCAGAAACTTTGTGGCTACCAGAGACACACTCCTGCTCAGAAAGCGGACAGAATCTCTATCTGGATCAAACTTCCATCGCCCCTGAATCCCTACCACTCTATCCAGGCCCTCCTTAACCCAAACAACCTTGCAGGTTTTCTGCTACAATAATGAAGTGTTAAATAACTTTCCACATTTGGGAAGCATGTAGCACAATGCTCTTCACACAGTAAGTGTTTAATGAATACCATTAATTGGTTGATCAATCCTTTACCCACATGACTTTTTCATCCAGCATGGTTGCAATTTAAATATAATACCAAAACATATGATCAAAACCTTAGAAGCGTCTGTTATCATGAAAATAAGTGTAGTTATGAAAGTAGGAGATTTGGATTTAACTTTCCTCTCCTCTTTGCTCCTTTTTTATATAAATCACACATTTCTTCATCTGGGACCTCAGTAGGTGATTTGATAATGTCTGGAGCATTCTCAAATGATTTTTCACAAAGATGATCCACATATAGGATGTCAAGCGTAAGAGATGGCATTTAAAACAGCAACATTCACTATGAACACATGAACAAATTTAAAGATTTCATATTCATTCATTCATTCAATTGTATTTATTGAGTACTTACTGTGTGCACAGCACTGTACTAAGCACTTGGGAAGTACAAGTTGGCAACATATAGAGACAGTCCCTACCCAACAACAGGCTCCCAGTCTAGAACAGGATGTACCTATTTATTGAGAAGAGAGATCTGCCTATTTATTGAATGTACATTTGAAGCTGTGCACTATGGTGGTATTTGATAAGTGCTTCCTATGTGCCAAGCACCACACCTAAGCACTGGGGTAGATAATGAGAATCACTGTGGTATTTGTTCAGCGCTTACTATGTGCCAAGCACTGTAATAATAATAAAAATAATGGCATTTGATAAGCGTTTCCTATGTGCCAAGAACCAGACTAAGAGCTGGGATAGATAATGAGAATCATTGTGGTATTTGCTCAGCACTTACTACGTGCCAAGCACTGTAATAATAATAATAATAATAATAATTGTGTTTGATCAATCAATCAATCATATTTATTGAGCGCTTACTGTGTGCAGAGAACTCTACTAAGCGCTTGGGAAGTACCAGTTGGCAACATATAGAGACAGTCCCTGCCCAACAGTGGGCTCACAGTCTAGAAGGGGGAGACAGAGAACAAAACCAAACATATTAACAAAATAAAATAAATAGAATACATATGTACAAGTTAAATAAATGAACAGAGTAATAAATATGCACAAACGTATATATACATATATATAGACATGCTGATGATCATTTGATCTACACTATAAAAGGATCATGTCTATCAATTCTGTGTTATTGTACTATTCCAAGCACTTAGTACAGTGCTCTGCACACTATAATCGCTCAATAAATACCACTACTTGACTGGGACTAGAAGGAGGTCTGGAAATACAACGTGTGAGTATGCTAATCATCAACATCATCATCAATCATATTTATTGGGTGCTTACTGTGTGCAGAGCACTGTACTAAGCGCTTGGGAAGTACAAGTTAGCAACATATAGAGACAGTCCCTACCCAACAGTGGGCTCACAGTCTAAAAGGGGGAGACAGAGAACAAAACCAAACATACTAACAAAATAAAATAAATAGAATAGATATGTACAAGTAAAATAAATAGAGTAGCAAATATGTACAAAGATATATACATATATACAGGTGCTGTGGGGATGGGAAGGAGATAAGATGTGGGGGGTGGAGAGGGGGAACGAGGGGGAGAGGATAAGTGCTTCCTATGTGCCAAGCACTGGACTAAGCGCTGGAATAGATAATGAGAATTACTGTGGTATTTGTTAAGCGCTTACTATGTGCCAAGCACTGTAATAATAATGATAATACTGATGGTATTTGTTAAGCACTTACTATGGGCCAAACATTGTAATAATATGTTTTATGAAATACATAGAGAGGTTGGATAAAATAAAAGCTCATGAACTACCATCTTAAGGCATACCACACATAAGTCAATGAGAAAAATTTGGGGCAAAGTTGTATACATTTGTTATGATTTGCCTTAGAATATACTTGTGAAAGTCTTGTTACTTTGATTTTTGCAAAATTGACTGAAAACATTTTGTTCAAGTGATTACTTATAAACCTGCCTCATTCAACTCTTGCGGTATAAACTTCTGGTGAGGAATGAGGACACGAATGATTTTACAGAACCTAAAAACTGAGCATCCCTGGCCAGGAAAACACATTAAAACACACTCAAGAGGTAAAACCTTAGAAAATTAGGAAATTGGGAAACTCACAGGGACAGAACTGCGGGTGAAGGCCTGAATCAGGAAAATTTATTGAGTGCTTACTGTGTGCAGAGAACTGTATTAATCACTTGGAAGAGTATAATAGAGTTGGTAGACATGTTCTCTGCCTACAACGAGCTTACAGTCTAGAGGGAGTTACTTTAACTGGGTTTTGCTGCCAGAAAAATATTTTTCTTGGATGCCCAACGTCCACACAACCTCCTTGGGGGCAGGTATAGTCAACCAACTCTTCTGTACCCTTCCAAGTTCTTAGTATATGCTCTGCACACAGTAAGTACTCATTAAATATTACTGCTTGGTTGCAAAGAAGAGCCCTGACTCTCAAGGGTGCCTGGAGACATTTGCATATGTTTCATGAATGCCACAGCAATCAGCACTTAGAACAGTGCTTGGCACATAGTAAGTGCATAACAAATACCATCATTATTATTAGAACATCTGTCAAATAATATTTGTTGATGGTGAGCTAGCACATTTTTTGAGCGCAGAACATACACGTCAATATCATCAATTTCGGGCCAACTGGAACATCATTTTGTTTGTGATGTGAATATTCAGTTTCAATACAAATGGTCAGAAGTCTTAGGATTCCCTCCTGTGGTGAGCTGAGACCAACACAAAATCCATTGCCTTAGCTGCAAGCATATTACTGCTGGTAAGTGGTACAGACCTAATCTAAATGGGTTTTTCCATCTTCAGTGATGGGAGATAGGCAAATGATTCAAATACACCATTATTTGTCTAGGAAACCATCATGTTCATTAATAAAACAGTACATTTTGATATCTACAGTGCGAGTAAAAGAAAGTTTTATTGACTAGAATTGAATATGGCATTCAGTTTTTTTCTCGTGTTTAGGGGGGAAAAATCTTGAATCCTAATCTCATCATTTTCTAGTTGCCTTTCTTGAAGTTAAAACACCTCACTATTCAGTCTCTCTTACAAGTCCCCAAAGGCACTGGAAGATGAATTAGGTAATTTTTAATAAAGCATATTACATAAGACAGGTTTTGTCTAAGTGCCATTTTATCACTCTCAGGTGTCTTAATAAACAAGACTAGGTCAGGATGTAAATAGAAAAAGTCCTTGATGCTGGTGGACAACTCTATTGGAAAATGCTAAACAATAACATGATTGTATATTTCATTTACTCCAAAACTTTTCTCTTGGATCTTTTTGAGGGATAACACAATGCACTTGAAAATGGAATCTGGTTTTCTGTCAAAGAATTAACTCATTTTCTAAGATTCCCTATCTGAAAAAAAAGGAGGTTTCTGAAGTGGCAATTAACTAGGCAAAATTCACACCTCTGATAATTCAATACAGTGTATATAATCACAATGCTTCACGGACAAAGCCATATTTAAAGAAGCAGGAAGCATTTCTCTTTATAATTAGTCAAGGAAAGAAAAAAAAAGATCTTGGTGCTTTTGATGCTTCCACTTTTGGTTTAGTTAGTGCTAAATGAGTTCATCATTTTTCCACATCAGATACTGAGATTGCCTGTCAAGACAGTAAAGTTTCTGGAGCTAGCTTACTCCTTTCATCACAGTTGGCATATTGTCCATCTGTTGGCATCCTAATGCATCACTTTGAAAGCATCTCCAGGAAATGCATGTGCATCACGTTGCTTTTTGGACAGTTAACTCTGAATGGTTCCCATACCCTTATTAATCACTAGCATTTATTGAGCACTGTAGTGTGCTGTGTAGTGTGTGCTGGGGAGAAAACAACGCAATAGAGTTTGGTAGAAACAATTCCTGTCTTCAAGGAGCTTAGTCTACTGGAAAATTGTAAATCCCTGATAGGAACCTTCAATCTAGGAGATTTTGAGCACTGGCTTATTTGGGACCCAAGCATTTCAGCACTTGGCCTAACCCTGGGTTAGGCAAGACGAACCAAAGGCTTCTGTCTTCCTGTCTGGTTTGCCATTGTCATAAGCAGACTGTGTTGGCGTTAAAACTGAAAATAGATATTTGTACAAATCTCAAAAAGGGGGAGAACAGAAATGTCTTGATGGGAGAATGGATTGTTGGCTCATGAATGATGTATGTCACTAATGCCAGAAAGAATAACTGCTCATATTCATAGATAAATCAAACCATTGAGGACCACCATACTCGGGTTGCATCTAAATGAGAGTTGTTGGTATTGTTCTATTTGCATGATTTTCATGGAAATGTTTGGAGGAAGCTCATATCCAAGGGCCAATGCAGGTTGAAAAGAAAAAAGGTTTTTTTACAAGCAAATGCAATTGACCAAGCCATATGTTTTCTGAAAGATGGCTTTCATCTTCCAAACTTCTCATCACTGTGTAACAAAGGTAACAGAAATAAGCTGGCTTGGATCTGCAGAAAATGACTGGATTTATTTTGAAATGTGATTTCCACACACAACCTTTCTCCTGAACAAATTTATAATCCTGGCAAAACTCAATGGGAAATGCTTGCCATATTCTGTGTTAAAAGCTGTAGGTGAATCTAGAACTCCTCTATTGAACTTGCCAAAGAACATAATAATTCTGGTACCTATTAAGCTTTTACTAAGGGTCAACCACTGTACTATGCACTGGGGTAAAGACAAGATAATCAGGTCCCAAAAGGGGCTCACAGTTTAGGTAGGAGCGGGGACAGGTATTGAATCCCCATATTGCTGATGAGGAAACTGAGGCCCAGAGAAATCAAGTGACATGGACTTGGCAAGGTCACACAACATCATCATCGTCAATCGTATTTATTGAGCGCTTACTATGTGCAGAGCACTGTACTAAGCGCTTGGGAAGTACAAATTGGCAACATACAGAGACAGTCCCTACCCAACAGTGGGCTCACAGTCTAAAAGGCAAGTAGCAGAAGTGGGATTAGCTTCCGTCCCCTACATTCCACCGAAACTGTCCTCTCAAAGGTCACCAATGACCTCCTGCTTGCCAAATCCAACAGCTCCTACTCTATCCTAATCCTCCTCGACCTCTCAGCTGCCTTTGACACTGTGGACCACCCCCTTCTCCTCAACATGCTATCCAACCTTGGCTTCACAGACTCCGTCCTCTCCTGGTTCTCCTCTTATCTCTCTGGCCATTCATTCTCAGTCTCCTTTGCAGGATCCTCCTCCCCCTCCCATCCCCTTACTGTTAGGCTTCCTCAAGGGTCAGTTCTTGGTCCCCTTCCGTTCTCTAGCTACACTCACTCCCTTGGTGAACTCATTCACTCCCATGGCTTCAACTATCATCTCTACGCTGATGACACCCAAGTCTACATCTCTGCCCCTGCTCTCTCTCCCTCCTTTCAGGCTCATGTCTCCACTTGCCTTCAGGACACCTCCATCTGGCTGTCTGCCCACCATCTAAAACTCAATATGTCCAAGACTGAACTCCTTGTCTTCCCTCCCAAGCCCTGCCCTCTCCCTGACTTTCCCATCACTGTTGATGGCACTACCATCCTTCCCATCTCACAAGCCCACAACCTTGGTGTCATCCTCGACTCTGCTCTTTCCTTCACACCTCACATAGGTCACCAAAACCTGCTGGTCTCACCTCTGCAACATCGCCAAGATCTTCCCTTTCCTCTCCATCCAAACCGCTACCCTGCTGGTTCAATCTCTCATTCTTTCCCGACTGGATTACTGCACCAGCCTCCTCTCTGATCTCCCATCCTCCTGTCTCTCCCCACTTCAGTCTATACTTCATGCTGCTGCCCAGATCATCTTTGTGCAGAAACGCTCTGGGCACGTTATTCCCCACCTCAAAAGTCTCCAGTGGTTACCGGTCAACCTACACATCAGGCAAAAACTCCTCACTCTTGGCTTCAAGGCTGTCCATCACCTCGCCCCCTACCTCCCTTCTTTCCTTCTACAGCCCAGCCCACACCCTCTGCTCCTCTGCCACTAACCTCCTCACTGTGCCTCATTCTCACCTGTCCCGTCATTGACCCCTGGCCCACGTTCTCCCCCTGGCCTGGAATGCCCTCCCTCCACACATCCGCCAAACCAGCTCTCTTCTTCCCTTCAAAGCCCTACTGAGAGCTCACCTCCTCCTTCCCAGAGGAGGTGAAGCCTTTCCAGACTGAGCCCCCTCATTCCTCTCCCCCTCCTCACCCCCCCCACCCTACCTCCTTCCCCTCCCCACAGCACCTGTATATATGTTTGTACAGATTTATTACTCTATTTTACTTGTACATATTTACTATTCTATTTATTGTGTTAATTGTTTTGTTTTGTTGTCTGTCTCCCCCCTCTAGACTGTGAGCCCATTGTTGGGTAGGGACTGTCTCTATAGGTTGCCAAACTTGTACTTTCCAAGCGCTTAGTACAGTGCTCTGCACACAGTAAGTGCTCAATAAATACGATTGAATGAATGAACTCCTGGTTTTAGCATAACACAAACTTGTTATACGTTCCATTACTCCCAGCTACTGTAAAATACAATTATTGGGTACTGAAAAAATATAACTTCCTTTGGGTGTTTAAAAGTGTTAAATATTTACCTGTTGTTTATAAAATACAAAGGTTTTCACAGAAAGGCAAGAACTGATTTTGTACCTTCCGTAAGTGCCCTAGTGGACAGAACATAGGCCTGGGAATCAGAACGACCTGGATTCTAATTCCACTCAACCAATTTTATGCTGTGTGACCCTTAGCAAGTCACTTCTCTGTGCCTCAGCTACCTCATCTGTAATAATAATAAATGAACGACGGTATTTGTAATGCACTTACTATGTGCCAGAAACTGTACTAAGTACTGGGGTGGGTACAAGCAAAATGAGCTGGACACAGTCCCTCTCCCATGTGGGCCTCACAGCCTGAATTCCAATTTTACAGATGAGGTAACTGAGGCACAAAAAAGTAAAGTGACTTGGCCAAGTTCACACATCAGACAAGCAGCGGAGCCGGAATTAGAACCCATGACCTTCTAACTCTCAGGCCCGTTTTCTATCCAGTATGGCATGCTGCTTCTCCATGTGGGACATGGACTGTGCCCAAACTGATTAACTTGTATCTACCCCAGTGCTTAGAACAGTGCCTGGACCATAGTAAGCGCTTAACAAATACCACACACACACACACAAAAAAAGGAGTTTTAGGACTGAATTTGATTTTTGTACCTTCAGTAAAAGAACACGTAAGAAATACAAATTTATCTTAAGATAGCAAAGCTCTGCTTTTGGCAGAAAATTGAAGAGCTCACTTCAGTCTATATAATTAGGGTTTGGTAATATTCTTACCATCTTCTCGTCTGCTCAAGTAAATTCAGGTTCAACCTATCGACCAAAAATAATCCAAAACATGACAGTTTATTACGAAAGAGATTTCCTGAGGTAGTAAACCATTTTGAAGGCACCGCACAAGATTTTCGAATTCAGATTCGCATAAAAGATGCAAGTTTCATCATTACTTATGCTTGGAATTCTGTTCAAAGTTGAATCACTGAAGCTTGGATAAAAATGTAGCCTGGAATCAAATTTGCAGAAATCTCTACTTATGAAGATAAATTTTCAGGTTCCATGAGAAGACATAAATCTTCTCATGGAAATTCTAGAAATAATGAAGAATATGCCTTTACATCTAATAAGCAGTGTGGCTTAATGGATAGAACAAGCGCCTGGGAGTCAGAAGGACCTGGGTTCCAATTTCGGCTCCACCACTTTTCCTTGGGCACGTCATTTAACTTCTCTCTGCCTCAGTTATATCTGCAAAATGGGGATTATAACTATGAGGGACATAGAATATTTCCAACCTGATTAACTTGTATTTATTCCAGGACTTAGTACAGTTCCTGACAAAAAGTAAATGATTAACAAATATTATTTAAAAATTATTTAAAAAGCAGTGTGAGTGGTTTAAAACTAACAGAGAAAGGGATGGAATGGGATGGACAACTACTGATGCAGAAATCATTCACACCTTTTGATTTCTGACATGTTAGCATACACTGATATGGACGACGAGGAAGAAGATTTGGTAAAGAAGACTGGGAGGAGGCGGGAGATCTTTTCTTGAGATACTGCTGGGAAAATGGAAAAGTCAAAGAGAGGGCAAGGGGAGGGAGGGTCTAGAGAGGAGCAGGGAAGATGTTACAAAGATTAATGCCTAATAATTTCAGTTTTCTCAATAAAGTACATGGCAGGAGGTTTGAGAAGGGAGCTTTCCTATGTTACAGCACCTCCTTTCTCAGAAAAAAAAATGGAGAGTCAGTAGAGGAATAAAAAATATAGCAAAGATTAAATACAAAGAGAGAATGGGCCCCCACCACCTCTCCTTCCTTAAATTTCCCAGACAGGCTACTTTTCTCTTGTAACTGGATTGCCTAAAATAAAGGCTGGTTGTTCACTTTGTACTCTCACAAGATAGTAGTGAATCAGCACTTTTTAAAAATGGTATTTGTGAAATGAAAGAATGCAATGTAGAAAGAAAGGATGTTCATGCTAATAACTTACAGCACTACACAGTCTGAATGGATTTTTACAATGAACTATCCTTACTGGGTTGAATCACCCAACCATAAATTGATTTCCTAATTCAGCACTTTTATAAAAACTAGAAAATATTAGTCTTTCTGGAAATATAAATATCAACATTTCAGATGATGATGAACAAAAATTTGATACTCTATACATAATTCTTATCCCATTTCATATATGTAAACTCACTGTATATATAAACTCAATGCATGCATCAGAGCTGAGGATAGAAGGTTCAGTGGCAGTGGAATCTGATTTAGATTAATATGCCCTTTGATTAATATGTCGTTAAGAAAGTGTTATTTAACTTGTTTGATGTACAATTCAGAATGATGACATGTCTTTTAAGGTTCCTGCTTCTAATTGTCTAAAGAAGCCTTGTAACAATTCACTGTGTTACTGCATCTCCTTCCTCAGAGCCTCTGAGTTCTTTGTAGATCTCTTTAAAGAAGTTATGCCGTGAGCCTCACTTCTAAAAAGGTAAAAACTTCCCTTTGAAGTCCCCTAATTCCCTCGATTTAGGGGTTGGATTAAGGGTGTTAACACCAGAGGAGAAAACTTCTCCTTTCTTCCTGTGAAGAAGTCCTTTGCCTGCAAATTCAAAACCTTTCCCAATGGAGCAAGGCATCAAGTCTATTTATTTTATTTTGTTAATATGTTTTGTTTTGTTCTCTGTCTCTCCCTTCTAGACTGTGAGCCCACTGTTGGGAAGGGACCATCTCTATATGTTGCCAACTTGTACTTCCAATGCACTTAGCACAGTGCTCTGCACACAGTAAGCACTCAATAAATACGATTGAATGAATGAATATTTACCAGTTAAGCTAATCTTTAATGGATGCTAAACTCTTTTCATAAAATAACAACATATACCACAATTATCAGTATTATTAAGTGCTTACTATGTTCCAAATGCTGTACTAAGTGCTGGGGTAGATACAGGATAATCAGGTCCTAACTGGGGCTCAGAGTCTAACTAGGAGAGAGAATTTAGACTCTAAGCCCCACATGGGACAAGCTCTTTGTCCAACTTGATTAATTTCTATCTACCCCAGTTCTTAGAACAGTTCTTGCAACATAATAAGCACTTAGCAAATATAATAGTAATATGTACTGAATCCCCATTATACAGATGAAACTAAGGCACTGAGAAGCTAAGTGACCTGCCCAAGGTCACACAGCACATAAGTGATAGAGCCAGGATTAGAATCCAGGTTCTCTGACTCACTGTAATAACTATCAGGCTCTACTGCTACCACAAGTTAAAAGTCCTCTCCCATTAAATAAGAGTTTAGAAAAAAGGGATCACATGCAAACATAACCTAATAGACCTACTGCCACTACCCTTGTAAAGCAATAATAATAATTGTTTATTTGTTAAGTGCTTACTATGTGTCAGTCACTGCACTAAGCAATGGGGTCGATACAAGCAAATCAGGTTGAACCCTGTCCCAATCCCACATGGGGTTCACAGCCACAATAATTATGGTACTTGCTTAGTTCTTACTATGTACCAAACACTGTTCTAAATGCTGGGGTAGATACAAGATAATGAAGTTGGACACAGTCCCTGACCCAATGGGGCTCACACTACCCATTTTACAGATGAGGTAACTGAGGCCCAGAGAAGTTAAGTGACTTGCCCGAGGTCACACAGCAGACATGTGGCAGAGCTGGGAATCCAGGTCCTTCTGACTCCCAAGCCCGTGATCTATCCACTAAGCCACGCTGCTTCTTATGGTTGTGATCTTTGTCTCTCAGGTCAAGAAGTCCTGTTACCCAGTTTGAAAGTTGCTAGAATGTAAGCTGCTAATTTTGTTGTATTGCACTTTCCCAAGAGTTTAGTCCAATGCACTGCATATAGTAAATGCTCAATAAACATCACTGATTGATTGAACATTGCTCCTCATTTAACAACTGCAGTCCTGAGGATGTAATGTAGGGTCGCTGTAATGACTCTCTCAAAATTAAAATATTGGTGAAACTACATTAGCGAAACAACGGCAGAATCCTTTCAGATCACGGCTGCTGCAGGTGTTACATTTAAAAATTTTTTGAACAATCTAACATTTAATGTACACGAATACAATGCACAGCAGATGTAAGGCTGGGCAGAATGTTGCTGATTTAAAGTGTGAGCTCATTTACTTGTTGTTGGCTTTCTTTAAGGGAGTTTACCCATAGCAATTCAGAGCCAAGACAGAAAGTCAAAGATCACATTGCCTGGGCATGTAGAACAAGAAAACCAAGACAATATTTGAGGGAGGCCCTTGTACCTCTCGGCCTTCAATACCCAAAAGCAATAGACAGGAAGTGTGCATATGATCCAGAGCCTGTGTAGAAATGAAAAATTAACGGTGTCCACTGTTCGCTTTATTTCGCTCCATCTGGCTTTTCAGCCTCAATGATATCTGCTGATTTATAACTATAAAATGAAATGGGCTACCCATCCCATTTGGTTAGGGAAAGATTTTTGAAGCTGAACCAATTTGGGGCATTAATATTCAACTTTTCAAACTAAGCAATGGGTCACCAGATTTTTAAAAATAAAGCTGCCTCGAAATAAGAAGAATGGTTTTAATAATCATAATAATGATGGTATTTGTTAAGCACTTACCATGTGTCAAGCACTGTTCTAAGCACTGAAGTAGATACAAACTAATCAGGTTGTTCAGAGTACATGTCCCCCATGTGGATCACAGTTCTAATTCCCATTTTACAGATGAGGTAACTGAGGCCCAGATAAGTGAAGTGTCTTGCCCAGGGTCACAGAGCAGAAAAGTTTCAGAGCCAGAATTAGAACCCAGGTCTTTCTGACTTCCAAGCCCGTGCTCTGCCCACCAGGCCAGGTTGCTCGTCTATCTACAGGGCCAGGTTATTTTGCTTCTAATGCATTCTTCCAGGAAAATCAGAGCATGGCATTATCATTTTTCATCATCACCATCATCCATATTTACCGGATGTGACTTAGTGACGAGCAGTGTGCTCACTGTAATTTTGCTCTGCCTTTTTTAGCAAATGGTGCTACTAATGGGCCCCTTATGATATGGGACCTGGCTTATCAGAGTCAGAGAAGTTAACAGTCGTCTGTCAGAGGATTAAAGTCCCTCAAACAATTATCTCCTCTAAGAGGGCTTCCCTAGTCATCCCATCTCCAACCAGTTCATTTTTAAGCAATTTATTTTTTTATCCCCTCTCAGGAGACAAAACTCTCATCTGGAGAGTTTCCAGTACTCTACCAGTCCCAACTATGGGAGGGAGAGTCAAGGAGAGGCATATCCATTCCATTCCTAGCTTGGGCAGGGGCTAGCGAGTGGAAGGCAATCTGCTACAAGTCAAAACTCACCTGTACCAGGAGCAGGGGCATGGTAGAGAGTCGAGGGCAGAGACTCAAGTTTACCATGTGGAAGGAGGCAACGGCAAACCACTTCCTTTTATTACCAAAAAAACTCTATGGATACACTACTAGAACGATTGCAGATGGAGTGGGGCGTTCTGGGAGAGATGTGTCCATGACATCGCTATGGGTTGGACACAGCTCAACAGCATAAGACAACAACAACAGCGATATTTTATGGCATTTGTTAAGCACTTTCTATGTACTAGGCACTGTATTAAGCATTTGAGTAGATACAAGTTAATCAGGTTGGACACAGTCCATGTCCCACACGGGGCTCACAGTCTTAAACCCCATTTTAAAGATCAAATTACTGAGGTACTGAAAAGTGGAGTGACTTGCTCAAGGTCACACAGCAAACGACTGGTGGAGTCAGGATTAAAACCCTGGTCTTACTGACTCCCTGCCCGTGCTCTATCCATAGCACCATTTTGCTTATTAATACTTAACGCATCCTTGTGCTCTGTCATTTTTCAAATCTTTAATTATTTTAATGCCTGTTTCCCCTTGTAGACCGTCAATACCTTGAGGGGAAGGGATTTCCTCTACCAAGTCTATTGTATTGAACTCTCCCAAGTGTTTAGTACGGCGCACTGTACAAAATAAGTGATTCATTCATTCATTCAATCATATTTATTGAGCACTTACTGTGTGCACAGCACTTGACTAAGCGCTTGGGAAGTACAAGTTGGCAGCATATAGAGACGGTCCCTACCCAACAAAGGGCTCACAGTCTAGAAGGGGGAGACAGACAACAAAACAAAACAAGTGATCAGTCTTATTTGATTGATTGCCTCATCTATTCACCTCCTTCCACAGGTCTTGGAAACATGAGACCTGGCTTCTAGCCCTGCTATATGACCTTGGAGAAGTCACTTAACCTCAATCTGCCTCAGTTTCCTAGTTTGTAAAATGGGAATAATAACGTCTGTCTTTTCCTACCTCACAGGGATATTGTTAGGATCAGAGGTGATGGGAAAGCACTTTGGTAATATAAAAGGACTCCCCCAATTTTTGGTATTATTTTTATTGTTGTTGCCAGTTCCCTATTTCTGGTCACTCTAAATTGTAAAATCATTTGGCAATCATATTATTTTATGGACGGTAACCAGATAGATTGGTAGATGGTTAAATATTATAACCCCCTATATAATAAATGTAGAGATAATAGGGAAACCTTTATTAAATATTTAATCTAGCAGATAAAAAATAGAAAGCAAATGTTTAATTCAAAAATGAAGTTTACGAAGAAGTCTGAACATAACTGTACAAGGACACTTTATAAGTAGAATGAAAATGTACTCAGTAAAAGAAAAAAAAATCTTCATTCAGATTGAGCTTTAGCTTGATCAGGGTCAATAAGACACCTGAGAGGGGAAAGTTGGGAATGGAAGTAAGATCCAACACATCTGTGGTGATGGTGGCTGATTTCTCCCACCCCTGTTAATGGGAGAATTTGATGAGAGGGAACAGACAGGACCAAAAAAAAAAAAAAATTACACTAATCATACATAAATCTTCAGGAGTTTTGTAAATATGATATCATGTCAAAATGACAGATTTTTCCAGGAATCCTATATATTTTCTCCACCTCTGGGGAAGGATCAAATTATAGGGCAGATTTTTAAACTTTCAGTCACAGCCTATTCTCTAGAGCCCTAAACTTGACCTGATCAGTGTTTCCCCAAGTGGCACAGAATGACACTTCTAATAAATGCCCTAGGTTATTGTAAGGACGGGCACAACCATCACTCTCTTTCTGAACCAAAGGCTCTCCTTTCTCTCAAAAAGGCTGAAAATCAAACTCCAACATTTGCAGCAATGCTCTAAATGCCACATATCTGGATTTTTTCTTCATCAAATCCACTAATGCTGTAACCCCCATTGCGTATGTTTGCGTTGTTGTTGGCATTCAATCAGTTAATTAACCAATCAATGATAATAATTATCATGTTTTTGTTAAGTGCCTACTATGCGCCAAGCATTGTACTAAGTGCTGAAGTAGATACAAGATACATTAGGTCCCATGTGGGGTTCACAATCTAAGTTGGAAGTATTGAATCCTCATTTTGCAGCTGAGAGGACTGAGGCTCAGAAAAGTTAAGTGACCTGTCCCAGGTCACAGAGCAGGCAAGTGGCAAAGTCAGAATTAGAACCCAGGTCCTCTGACTCCCAGGACCAATGGTATTTCCACTAGGCCATGTTGCTTCTCCTACTAATTATTTATTTACTACTGACTGCATGCAAAGCTCTGTACTAAGCACTGGTGTTAGTAGATATGATTCCTAACCTCAAGGAGCTCACAATCAAGGAGAAGAAGGTAGGGTTGTCAAGTGTGACGGAAAACGTAGGTGAAAAAGAGGATTTGGGAAGCAAGCTTTAACACATACTGAGCTTGAAGACCTGGGAGAACATTAATGTGAGATGATCTAGAGGCAAAGAGACATGCGAAAGAAGTTGAAGTCAAGGCTAATGAAGTAGATTTGATACCATAGATACCATGACTGGTATCTTTTCTAGCATGGTTGAGTTTTGTTATCAAAGGCCCCCAGAAAAAAAGCCGAGAAAAGGAATTACATATCATTCTGGGGAGGTACATAAAGTCCTATTATCCAATTTGCTGAGGTGATAACGAACATTAAAGTCCGTTTTAAGCATGATTCACATCTTGTAGTTTAAGCTAACAAAATCATTGAATAAATTGACTATACAATAAATATTGAATATATAATAAAAGAAACGACTAAAAATAGACATATGCATCTAAGTTCCCAGGACAAGAATAAAAGATTTAAGTATTAAGGGTAGTGTTGGTTTGACGTTACTGGGGCACTATAAATTAAGCAGGGATGGCTTCCTAGAAGGGGTAGGCTTTTTGAGGGGGTGTTGAAGATACAGAGAGCTACGGACTGGTGGATTCGGTGAATGTATACAGCTTCAAAACTGTTGTCTCCAGCTCCAGACAACTATTACTCCCATAGACTAGTTGGGATCATGTTTCCGCCTCTACCTCCTCCAGTCACAGGTTAACCAGAACCGCGGGACTGAGGTGAGGCAAAGTCAGCAGTACTGCAGAGCCAATGATTGTGCTGGATAAAGTCCAGATTTAGCCATTCCATGGAGACAGGTCCCACATCAAAAGCCAGCCCCCCTTTTAGATCATACCCTGAACTTTTTCCCCCTTCAAAGCCTTATTGAGGCACATCATCATCATCATCAATCGTATTTATTGAGCGCTTACTGTGTGCAGAGCACTGTACTAAGCGCTTGGGAAGTACAAATTGGCAACATATAGAGACAGTCCCTACCCAACAGTGGGCTCACAGTCTAAAAGGGGGAGACAAAACCAAACATACTACAAAATAAAATAGAATAGATATGTACAAATAAAATAAATAGAGTAATAAATATGTACAAACATATATACAGGTGCTGTGGGGAAGGGAAGGAGGTAAGATGGGGGGATGGAGAGGGGGACGAGGGGGAGAGGAAGGAAGGGGCTCAGTCTGGGAAGGCCTCCTGGAGGAGGTGAGCTCTCAGTAGGGCCTTGAAGGGAGGAAGAGAGCTAGCTTGGGGGAGGGGCAGAGGGAGGGCATTCCAGGCCCGGGGGATGAGGTGGGCCGGGGGTCGATGGTGGGACAGGCGAGAACGAGGTACGGTGAGGAGATTCTCCTCCACATCTCCTCCAAGAGGCCTTCCCTGATTAACCCCTACTTTCCTCTGCTCCCTCTCTCTTCTGCATCACCCTGAAGTGCTCCTTTCATTCATCCCCCGCTCCCAGCTCCACAGCACTTATGTTCATACCTGTAATTTATATATTTATGAGAATGCCTGTCTCCCCAGCTAGACTATAAGCTCCTTGTGGGCAGAGAATGTGTCTGTTTATTGTCATATTGTACTTTCCCAAGTGCTTAGTACACTGCTCTGCACACAGTAAGCGCTCAATACAACTGAATGATTGAATGAATGCTCCGCACGCTGTAAGTGCTCAATAAATACGATCGAATGAACGAACAGTCTGCCAGTCTATTGCATTCCACTGTAGCTGCGGCATAAGGGGTTCAAATCCTGGCTCCGCCAATTGTCAGCCGTGTGACTTTGGGCAAGTCACTTCACTTCTCTGTGCCTCAGTTCTCTCATCTGTAAAATGGGGATTAAGATGGTGAGCCCCACGTGGGACAGCCTGATCACCTTGTATCCCCCCAGCACTTAGAACAGTGCTTTGCACATAGTAAGTGCTTAACAAGTACCATTATTATTATTATAATGCTAGAATCACTTTGCCTGAAAATGAGTTTTGTGCATAAGATTAGGTGAACTGTACAAAATATGCTACCGCCTTGCCCTCCCTTCCTACTTTTTGCACTCAAAGCTCTGGAGGGAACATGTCTGGCTGGGGTGAGAGGGTCTGAATGTAGCTGGGCAACCCACTACCACTATACCCAATCCTTCACCCAGTTTCTTGGGGTCTAAGTCTCAGTGATTGGGCCAAGGCTCCCCTGTTTTTTTTTACAATGGGCACCTCTACCTACTATAAAAGCCTAATTTAAATCTTTAAATATTTAACGGAGGCACATTTCCAGTACATTAGAATTCAGCACACATATATATGAAAATCAAGAAGGGGTTACTGTACTCAAATCCCCAGTAGAGCGTGAATTTTGGGTCACACAACAGCTAGCAAACAAAGTAGATTAACAGAGGATTTAGGCATCATGGGTAATGTGAAGAACTGAGTTATTACCATATCTTTGTAATGTGGAAAGACACTCATTTAAAAATGTAATCTGCAAAGTTCAACAACAGTTGTAGGAAATTCCTAGTATAATACATTGTTTCAATAACACCTGCCCCAGGTTGGTGAGAGGTTTAGTTTTGACATGACTTACAAAGCCATCCAACATTTGCTTGAGGTATTTTTTTTTGTTTAAACAATAGCTTTTAGCCATTTAAAATAGACAATAATTTAATCAATACCGTCTTTATGTCATTTACAACTGTGTCCAACTGGCTTAGCTGTATCTACACCAGTGCTTAGTACAGTGCCTGGCACATAATAAGCACTTAAATACCATAAAAAATCCCAGATTATAAAAAACATTAATTCATTGCCCTCCCACCCTAAGAGCCCAAGTACACAGATCTCTCACAAATGCCAGGATTCAGTGTATTTTTTTCTTCTGCTTGTATTTGATTGAGAAAAATAGAAAAACGGCCTATCGGAAAAATATGTTTGTACCCTTCTATTACCTCTCTGCACGTACCTGGCAGCTGTGTACAGTAGGAGCTGAATAAGGAATAATATGACTGGGTAGAGTAAACAGGAATGAGATCTGACACTTTCAGCCCCATAGACAGTGCTTGGTACTTAATAAGCGCTTAACAAATACCATCTTTTTTAAAAAAATCATATAATGGAATAAAAGAGATTCAAAAGTACTACAGCTGTAGTTCCCAGTGTTTTCATTCCCACCAAAGGAAAATGTCCTTGAGAAACTAGTAATCCATAGGTTATTCACCTGCATGCTTTCCTTCTGGCTGCAAGGATAGGAGTCAGTTGGCAGGACACATTTCAGTGGATGGGCTTTTCAGCACTTCGTCTAGAACAAAAGCAATAGAAGCAGCATGGCCTAGCGGATAAAGCATGGGCCTTGGAGTTAGAAGGGCCTGGGTTCTAATCTCAGCTCTTCCACTTCTCTGTTGTGTGACCTTGGGCAAGTCACTTAACTTATCTATACCTCAGTTACCTCATCTGTAAAATGAGGATTAAGACTGTGAGCCACATGTGGGACATGGACTGTGTCCAAACTAACTCATATCTACCCCAGCACTTGGTACAGTGCCTGGCACATATAAGCACTTATCAAATATCATTAAAAAGCAACAACAACAACAAAAATCCACTATGGGGAGCACAGACACAAGAAACAACTATCACAAAATTGTGCCAAGTGAAGGAGAGGAATCGTGTGTCCTGATTATCTTCCATCTACCCAGTAATTAAGGTAGTGCTTTACACATAGAAAGTACTTAAATGCACCAATAAATGACATTTACTGAGCACATACTGTGTGAACAGCACTGTACTAAGAAGCACTTGGGAGAATATAGTACAAGAGTTGGTAGACATGTTCCCTGCCCACAAGAAGCTTATAGTCTAGAGGGGGAGACAGACATTAATATGAATAATTTATGGATATGTATCAGTGCTGTGGGGCTGAGAGTATGGTGAATACCAAATTACCAAAAAGGTACATAATAATAATAATAATTACTATTATTATTACTTCATCTTCTCCTAAGACCACAGGTTCCTCATTTCTATTTATGTTTCGTTTCCTACCAACAAACTAGAAAACCAGAGATGTTTCAGCTACTTGAAGTCATGAGGGATAGATGAAACATAAATACACAAAATACATTAACCTACCTGCTTTCTATTCAAACCTTCTACCTGTGTGAAAAATTGAAAATGAAAATTGGCGACATTTCTGGATTTCACTTTCATTCATTCAATCATTTATTGAGCGCTTACTGTGTGCAGAGCACTGTACCAAGCGCTTGGGAAGTACAAGTTGGCAACATATACAAACAGTCCCTACCCAACAACGGGCTCACAGTCTAGAAGGGGGATCCTCTCTGACCTTCTGACCAATGGTAGAGGGCCTAAAGAGCACTGAGATGGCTTAAAAAAAGAGAGAGAAATGAAAGAAGAAGAGAAGCAAATGCCCTTGATAATCCCCAAACTGGGTACTCCTCCCCTGAGAACTTCAGAGCTTATATTATCCTTAAAAGCTATTTTTGATTATCAACTGACAATTAATCAAATGATTTATCTGACAATTTAACTGCTATCCATCTAGATGGGTCTAGCTTTATTTCTTCTTTTGCATATATTTATAAAAATTCCCCAATGCTGTAGCGAAATTTGTGACGTCATGCTATATATCTAACCCAAATGATACATATGGTCTTGCTTTTCACAGAACATAAATATGACTATTATTGTTCTTCTAAATGTGAGCTCGAATGCAATTTGAACTTCTAAAAGCATCAGCATTGAATGGACTTGAATAATTGTCCCAATCGTGTGAAAATAGATTTTTCAGCATCTCCTATAGTTGATGCCAAATTAACAAACATCACAAGTGAAATCCTATACTATTTTACAGGTCCTGAATGGGCAGGTACTGGATGCTCATTCCTTTGAAATGGAAAAACTAACAAAACAGAGTCCCTGGCCCACATGGGGCTCAGTTTAAGGAGGAGAGAACAGGTAATTGAATCCCCATTTTACAGCTGAGGAACCTGAAGCACAGAGAAGTTAAGTGACTTGCCCAACATCACACAGCAGGCAAGTTGCAGAGACCAAAATTCAACCCAGGTCCTCCGACCTCCAGGCCCTTGCTCTTGCCACCAGGCCATGCTGCATGTGATCCACACTGGATCAAAATATATAAAGAAAATTGTGTAGAAAGAGACAAGTGCTTCTGTATACATTCTACTGGCAAGAAGAATGATGAATGTTTACATAATGGGGAACACCCCTTTAGTTAGGGATGAGTCGACAAAACTATGACAGCAATGCTCCATGCCATTTTTGGTCAAAAAGTAGAAAAGTCACCAAGGATGATAAAATCTGGATATATGTAATCTGAATTTATCTTGAAAACCAACGAAAACGAAACCACCGATAGTGAAAGGCACCTAAACTTTCCACTACTTTGGATAATTGAAACCATCTAAAAAATTACCTCCATTATCAGACTTAAGCAGAGAAAAAGATAGCTGCTGGCAAAGTCCCAGTTTGAAAAGCATTTATTTTCTAAATTTAAACAAAATATCATTAAGAATAGTAGTATTTGCTCCAAGAGGAATTATTTACTGTTCTGATTCCCCCAAAAATATAATTTATAACTTTTAAAAACTATTTTAATGTGAGACCAGTAGAAAGGTGACAAGACTGAACTGGATTCCTTTCAGAAGTCTTTGAAAATATCTAGTTATTCTTTCGGTCGAAATGCAAATGCACCATACGCACTAGTAATTGGAGAAGGAGAGACAGAATGCAGAGTAAGGGAGGAGATGAACAGAGAGGAAAGAAGAGATGAGGAGAGAAAGAAAGAAAATGATGGACTAATACATTTTCTGTTTATACTCCATTATAATAAAAATATTATAAAAGTATTTAACCCTGTTACAATAGAATTATTGATCCTTTCATTGGCCTCATATCACTCTACAACAAAGTTTTTGGGAATTTTTTTTTTTTAATTACCTTACACATAAAGGATGTACAGGACTGGTGATGATGTATTACCCCAGACTAATTTTATATTACAACAGTCATCTAATCAACCCTGAAGTCAATTTACTTCCTTTAGTCATCATCAGTGATAGTAATAGTTTGAAGGTAATTAGAAACACCTGTAAAAAATCACCAAATAAACCAATGTCAGTGCATTGCTAGCAACCGACTTCTGTTGATTCCTTAAGACAAGGCAAAAATATTGTGCATATTACCTAAAGTCTGAAATAAAAGTGTAGAGCACTGTCTAAATTCCATGACTGAAACAAATAGTTAATGATTTTTTCCTTTACAAAATAACTGCTTAGACTGTTGTGTCCTTAATAATAATTATGGTATTTGTTAAGCGCTTAGTATGTGCCAAGCACTGTTCTAAGTGCTGGGGTAGATACAAGGTAATCAGGTTGACCCGTGTGGGACTCACAGTCATAATCCACATTTTACAAATGAGGTAACTGAGTCACAGAGAGGTTAAGTGGCTGGCCCAAGGTCACACAGCAGACAAGTGGTGGAGCCGGGATTAGAACCCATGTCCTGACTCCCAAGCCTGTGCTCTTTCCACCAAACCATGCCGCTTCTCTAATCTTCGAAATCTAATCTTTGAAAATACAACAGTAAGGCAAATACAGAGTGGTTGTCTTTTTTCTTTTCCTCTCAGGGAGAGATGTTCATGCTTTACAACTCAGGCCCAGAATTTGGGTTATCAGGATTCAAACGACATTTCTCCTCACTCCCTCAATGGCATTAACAACAAACAGCCATATTCTTAAAAGAACTACGGCAATATCAACAGTGTTTAGGAAAGACTTGAAAAGGTGATGATGGTTCACAGGTTTATGGAACATTTTTTTCTATTTACTATTGTGTCATATCACAGGGCATTAATAATTTTTGAAGACAGCAAAACATTTTGAATTGATGTAACTCGCAAGTGTTGACTTGTATACAGGGAGTTTGGGAAATGCAAATATAACTAGGAAACCTTGACTACGAGACCAGCACCACATGACAAGTGATGTTTGGGGAAAATGAACTGAAGGCTGAGTTTCTAAGTGAAGGACCCAATTACAGATGCCTTTTGAAAGCTTATTTTAAAATGCTTGCTATGAATAGGTTTGTCTGATTTATTGAGGGGAATTTTTCAGATCAAAGCCTGTTTAACTGCCAGTGACTCAACCCCAGTCAATTTCAACCCACCCTCCTCTTTGACACTCTCTCTAACTCAATGTAGGCTAACAATATGGAGAGGGAAAAACAGTTTGGAGCAAACAACGCAAGCCACTTCAGAAATGACTGTGTCAGGAAAACAGAGCCCGTGACCGGGAAACTAGTTTCCTATTGCTGAAGGCTTTGCACGATGCCAAATGTTTCCATATATATAAACCCCCCTCACTCCCTACTGTCTCCCCTTCCCATCCTGGCCATAACACAGCTATTGACTGAACCCAAGTTCAGTCAAAATTCCCTTCTGCATCTTCTTGACTTGCTCCCTATGCTCTTCCCCTACTCTCCCAGCCCCACAGAACTTATGTATATATCTGTAATTTTATTTACTTGTATTGATGCTTGTTTATTCTTATTGATGCCTATCTCCCCCACCTCTGGACTGTGAGCTCCTTGTGGGGAGGGATTGTCACTCTTTATTGTTGTTTTGTACTTTCCCAAGCATTTAAAACAGTGCTCTGCACACAGTAAGCGCTTCATCATCATCAATCCTATTTATTGAGCGCTTACTGTGTGAAGAGCACAGCACTAAGCGCTTGGGAAGTACAAGTTGGCAAAATATAGAGACAGTCCCTACGCAACAGGGGGCTCACAGTCTAAAAGACTTAATAAATATGATTGAATGAATGAATCTTTCAGTAGAAAATATAATAACTGTGGTATTTTGTTAGGCACTTACTATGTGCCAAACACTGTACTAAAGGCTGGAGTAGATACAAGGTAGTCGGGTTAGACACAGTCCCTGTCCCACATAGTGCTCACAGTCTCAGTCCCCATTTTATAGATGAGGTAATCGAGGCACAGAGAAGTGAAGTGACTTGCCCAAGGTCACACAGCAGACAAGTGGCAGGGCTCAGAATAGAGCACAGGTCATTCTGACTCCCAGGTGTGCTCTTTTCAGTAAGCCACAATCACTTTTGCCCCAAATCTTCATAGGTGAACACAAAATGAGTAGCCAATATTTGGAGTGCCTGAGCCATGCATA
The DNA here is from genome assembly GCF_015852505.1 of Tachyglossus aculeatus. Taxonomy (NCBI): domain Eukaryota; kingdom Metazoa; phylum Chordata; class Mammalia; order Monotremata; family Tachyglossidae; genus Tachyglossus; species Tachyglossus aculeatus. The sequence goes on along the minus strand of NC_052074.1, from coordinate 19,666,877 downwards.
AGAACCTGAAGTCAGGGGAGACGAACCCACTCATTCCACGTGTAATTCCACCTCAGGAACTAGGAAGCTAGCCTGTCCTAACTAAGGTCTTGGTAACCGGTCCTGCTCCCAGTTAAGTCTTTCAGGAACTCTATTGGTTATGCAGAACTCAAGACTAAGAGGAGGCCCATTGGAGAAAGTAAGCTTGAGCTCCCAGTAGTAGTAACGGAATTTATTGTCTATCGAGTTCAATATACCATACTAAGAGATTGTAAAAGAACAGCAGCATAAGACATATTCCCTGACCACAAGGAGTTCACGCTCCAATGGGAAACCTATCTCATCTGCTGGCCACTAACAATGAATTTTCCACACTCACTTGCAACCAAAATAACTAGTTATTCAGATAACAACAACAACAATGTTGGCACTTGTTAAGCGCTTACTATGTGCAAAGCACTGTTCTAAGCGCTGGGGGGGGGATACAAAGTGATCAGGTTGTCCCATGTGGGGTTCACAGTCTTAATCCCCATTTTACAGATGAGGTAACTGAGGCTCACAGAAGTTAAGTGACTTGCCTAAGGTCACACAGCAGACATGTGGCGGAGTCGGGATTCAAACCCATGACCTCTGACTCCAAAGCCCGTGCTCTTTCCACTGAGCCACGCTGCATTTGTTGTGGGCAGGGAACATGTCTACCAACTCTGTAAACTTGTACCCTCCCGAATGCTTAGTATAGTGCTCTGCACACAGAAAATGCTCAGTAAATGCCATTAATTGATTGATTTCAATTACTATACAAGAAAGCCAGGTAATATTGTTCCCAAAGGAAGCAGGAGCTCTAAACTGTGGATTTGTTTGCTTTTTCACCTCCTCCTCTCTCTTTCCCTGGTGAAGCACCATGACCTAGTGGACAGAGCTAGAGCCTGGGAGTCAGAAGGACCTGGGTTTAAATCCCAAATTCACTACCTGTCTGTCGTGTGACCTTGGGCAAGTCAGAACTTCTCTGTGCCTCAGTTACCTAATCTGTAAAATGGGGATTAAGACTGCGAGCCCCATGTGGGAATAATAATAATAATAATAATGGCATTTATTAAGCGCTTACTATATGCAAAGCACTGTTCTAAGCACTGGGGAGATTACAAGGTGATCAGGTTGTCCCATGGGGGGTTCACATTCTTAATCCCCATTTTTTTTTTTTTTTTACAGATGAGGTAACTGAGGCCCAGAGAAGTTAAGTGACTTGCCCAAAGTCACACATCTGGCAATTGGCAGAGCCGGGATTTGAACCCCTGACCTCTGACTCCAAAGCCCGTGCTCTTTCCACTGACCCACGCTGCTTCCCATCCAAGTGGACTTGGACTTGGATGGGAAGTGGACTGCGTCCGATCCAACTACCTTGTATCTACCTTAGCACTTAGTACAGTGTATGGTATATAATAAGTGTTAAACAGAAGCCAAATTACATTGTTTAAGAGCACTAATCTCCCATATATTTACTCATTCATTCAATCGTATTTATTGAGCCTTACTGTGTGCAGAGCACCATACTAAGTGCTTACAGAAGGATCGTGATGAAATAATCTGACTCAGTCCTCAGGGCAGGTGAGAACCTAAGCTGTCTGGGACAAATGCTTGAAGATGACCAGGGGCAGAGATTCCACAGCTTCCGTGGAGATTTCTTCCAGTGTTTAAAATCCCTCTCACAATCATAAGGAGTACTTACCCAATGGCAAATACTAATCTCCCTAACCACAATTTAAAGCTATTTCTCTCATTTACTCATTCCTCTGAGGACATGAGAACAACTGGACAAGATCCTCTTCCACACTTTCCCTCCCCAACTTCTTCTCTCCTACTGCATACCCTGTATTGACTCAATTGGGAATTAGACTCTCTCTTTCCCCAAATGCTGCAGGGGAAAGAAGGATGTTGAAACTCATGTCTGTCAATTTTGCTATCTGCTAATAAGAGGATTTCATTCATCCCTCACCCTAGTTATACAGTACATCAAGAGTTTCCTTTAGCATGTTATGGGTGTAAGTACCTTAGTCACTGTTACTTTCTATTCCTCACAACCATTTCAGAAAGGTTAAGCCCATGGCCACACCTTTGCAACAGAATTGAGATAAGAATTCTCATTCTCCCCTTAAGAGTATGCTGTCAGTTGTCCAGGATTTAGCTAAAATGGCACTGGGCCTCATCAAGGCTATCATTCAACTATCCGGGTTTTAGAACCCAAGACCATGAAAGCTAGGGTAAAGGGCATTTTCCTCTATGAATGTTTGCTGCTCTTGGTATTAATATGTATAAACAGCAGGTCTGCTAATAATGTGACCATGGAAAACCAGTTCTGATTGCCAGTACACATTACAGTATCACACTATTCTAAAATTTAAATTTAAAATTAAAATTTCACGTCACGTTTGGAGCTGCAACTTTTCCATCAGAATCGTGATGAATACAAGCTCCCAGGGACCTGAGCTTTAAAACATCATGGAATGATTTGCACCAGTCTTAGAAGGAAATAACTTGCATCTTTGAAATACTTGGAATGAGCAGTATACTGGACAACTTTGTTCAGCTAACCCTTGCTATGAGGCAAAAAATGACATTCCAAGACAGACATATCCAATCAGGTTCTTTTGGAAAACCCCTCCAATAGAGCAAATAATCCCTTCAGTCCCTAATTATGCCAGTCATTCTTCAGAGATAAGCATGTATTAGCTCTGACTTCATCCAAAGGCTAAGTCACCTTGCAATGACTACTGAAACCATTTCCCCTAATACTACACGAAAGGAACATGCAGAAGACTCAAAATGCACCAAGATTAAAAGAATGGAATTATGTTATTTCATTTTTATTTTAATTCGGATTTTCTAAATGGTTTCAGAATGTTTGCATGCTACTGTAGTAGTTTGTCTTTTTCAAATGGGATCTCTAAAATGCTGGGTGCAGTTTTTTTATGTCTTCATTTTTTTTTCAAAGTGGACCTCAATTGTAAATGTAACATATCACTTTGCATGGCACATAACCAAATCAGTTGTTATTTTTACAAGAACCAATATATTCCTATGCAGCTTTAATTTTAAGATAGGAAATTCAAATACAGATCTCACCTTGCATATTTTCAGCTCAGTTTTGCAAATGTTGCCTTTGTATTGCATTTCAGAATGATCTGAACAAACAGTAATATATGTAAATTTTGGAACATTGATAAATTATTTCACCCACCTGGACTTTGGCACAAGGATTATGACAAGGCATGTAAAAACTCTACCAGGCACAAAGGTATCTTAATTATCCAACAAATATGTGACTTGAATGCTTTACAAAGATAAAATTTCTAAGTAAGTGATGGCCAAACAATGAAGGTGCTGCCAATATAAGACAGTTGTAAAAATACTCTGTGATATTGTACCTAAGGGAATGGATATTACAACTGTTATCAACTGAAGGTCACTTCCCCTAAAAATATTGGTTAATCCTGCAGTCAAATTAAATGTGTATTGTAACTGAGGTCAGACAGTTGACATATGAACTTTAACTGGGGTACTTAAAGAGGGAAAATATAGTTTCCTTTAACAAGATAGTTTTTAATGTACTTTATCAAATTCAACATTAGGCAAGAACAATCACGTGCAAGCCAAAAACCAAAATAACAAAGCACCTTGTTCCCCAAAGCAGGTGGCCCGATAACTCTTCTTGGCAAAATTTTGAACTCTACCTTCACCGAATGTGCTTTTTCATCAAAATTTGTTTTCAATGATCATTCAAAAATTAGTGCCAGTGCTATGTTTGCGCAGAGAAATCCTAATGGAAGTGCCATGTGAAAAATAGGTATTTTTGAAGCCATATGCGACTAGTACTACTTTGGAATTCCTGACATCAGCTGTCAGATAGAGGGGCAGAATAATAGACTTTTCCAATGCCGTATTGTCCCCCGGCTTAATCATGCCCCTGGAAACATCAGGGCAGTGCCCAGAATCTAGGCAGTGAAACTGGAGTGATGGGAGAGTCCAAAGCTACTCTATTTATTTATTTATTTTACTTATACATATCTATTCTATTTATTTTATTTTGTTAGTATGTTTGGTTTTGTTCTCTGTCTCCCCCTTTTAGACTGTGAGCCCACTGTTGGGTAGGGACTGTCTCTATCTGTTGCCAATTTGTACTTCCCAAGTGCTTAGTACAGTGCTCTGCACATAGTAAGCGCTCAATAAATACGATTGATGATGATTGGGCATCCTTCCAGACCTAACAGGAGGCACATACCAGCTCTTGTTAAAAAAAATACCCTGTCTGCACAGCTATACAATGTGACAGAGCATGAGGTTCCAATACTGGCTCCACCACTTGTCTGTGTGGCCGTGGACAAGTCACTTAACATCTCCATGCTTTAGATATCTCATCTATAAAATGGGGATTAAGATGTAAGCCCTCTGTGGGACAGTGACCGCGCCCAACCTGATTTCTTGTATCTACCCCGGTGCTCAGTGCGGCGTCTGGCACTGTATGCGCTTAACAAATACTATTAAAAGAAAAGCAGTACAGTGCTCTACATATAGTAAGAGCTCAATGAATACAATTGATCAATTAATCCTTCCTTGCATTAGCTGGCAAACTGGAAAAGCACTATTAGATCAATTCATATATAGCTGCAGTATGGAGAGCTGAAATTGGAAAACTGAAAATAAGAAGAGCAAAGAGAGCATTTCAAGGACACAGTCAATCAGACAATGTTGTATCCCAACTGAAAAGTGGGAGTCAAATGGCGAGGACAGACCAGCAAAGCACGTTGCCATCAAGAAGTGAGTAGTTCTTTTTGAGTGAAACTTTCATAAGCAGCGTGGCTCAGTCGAAAGAGCACGGGCTTTAGAGTCAGAGGTCATGGGTGCGCATCCCAACTCCGCCACATGTCTGCTGTGTGACCTTGGGCAAGTCACTTTACTTCTCTGAGCCTCAGTTACCTCATCTGTAAAATGGGGATTAAGACTGTGAGCCCCACGTGGGGCAACTTGATCAACTTGTATCCCCACCAGCGCTTAGAACAGTGCTCTGCACATAGTAAGCGCTTAACAAATGCCATTATTATTATTATAAGGGAAAAAAAACCCATGCTAGACACTGTTTCCAAATTCTGCTGCCTTCAGCTGCTACTGAGTGCTGCTCTCCTGCTGCTCTCCGCGTGCTTCCTTCTTGCTTCTGCTCCTGCTTTCTCTGTTTGTGCCTCCAAGTGCCCCCCAAGATTCAAAATGAGCGCCTTTTATCTGCCCCAGGCATCACAGCTGGGGTTCCACAAGGAAGTCATTGATTGGTCCAGGCCTGTTACTGGGTAGAAGAGGGAAAGCCATGCCTCCTTCCATGCTCCACCGCCACAGGCCTGCAATCAACTGTCTCAGGTAGAGCCCATCGATGCCTTTGCAAAGTCTCCTCCTTGTTGTTGTTCGTGGGATCACAAACATTCACGAGGCAGCTTGTTGTGGGCTCACCACAGGGACTACAACCATTAAGTACAATAATACAATAAGGGAAGGCTTTTTGTTTGTCCTGTGTGGTTGAGATTGTGGGTCACAGTCATGCACTTATCAGTCAGTCAATGGTATTGATTGGTACACAACAGAGCACTGTACTAAGCCCTTGGGAGAGTACACCACCCACACACATATAAGTGAATGTCACCAATGGAGGCATCTTGAAATACAGAGGTCAATCCTCTAAACTGTAAACTCCTTGTGGGCAGGAATCATGCCTAGTAACTCCATTCATTCATTCATTCATTCAATCATATTTATTGAGTGCTTACTGTGTGCAGAGCACTGTACTAAGCGCTTGGGAAGTACGAGTTGGCAACATATAGAGACAGTCCCTACCCAACAGTGGGCTCACAGCCTAGAAGACTGTATTGCACTGTACTCTCCTAAATGCTTTGTACAGTGCTTGGCACACAGTAAGCACTCACTGATAGATTGACTTACACGTGTATGAAGATGTGGGATCTGTACAATGTACATGCAGGTTCTCTCTTCATAAGACCCACTGAAAATTCAACTTGACTTTATTGTTTGTTAGGCTTTAAAATGTTAAAATCCCTTGTCACTTTAAAATATGAAGGGACCATTGCTGTTCTACTACCAGGAGGGAATAATATTTCAGACCAACACCAACGAGTGACCAAAGCCTTTCCATCTGAGGGAGCCATTTTCTAATACAACTTGACAACTACGAACCATGAGTGTTATCCTTGGAAGGTGACCATTTCTATGTACCATGTAGGCAGTTCTCTATTCTATCAAGTAGGAAGTCTGTCAAATGGATACCAGCTTCCTTCTATGAGTTCTCCACTGCTTGAGTCAAGAGGCAGCAAATACAGACTGTGGATAATTGACCAGGCTGCTCTAAACACCTTTTCATTCTTTTTTGTTAAGCGCTTATTATGTTCCAAGCACTGTTCTAAATGCTGGCGCAGATACAAGGTAGTCAGGTTGGATACAGTTGCTGCCCCAGAAGAGGCTCATTGTCTTAAACCACATTTTACAGATGAGGTAATTGAAGCACAGAAAAGTGAAGTGACTTGCCTAAGGTCACACAGTAGAAAAGTGGAAGGGCCAGGATTAGAACCCTGATCTTTCTGTCAGGCCTGTGCTCTATCCACTAGGTCTTAAATAATTATTTGTCACTTTGAATGCCTCCACGGTTGAGTAGAAAGAGACCACAGAAATCAAATTATGAAATCATAATACTTCCAGGGTATATTCCAAAAGGGTGAAGAATGCTGTGAAAAACACATAGCTCAGAGTGTATTTGCTTTTTAAACGTTCAAGTGTAAACCTTACCAAAACATATAAGTGGATAGAAAAAACCAAGAATCAACTCCCGCAGAAAGCCAGCAGGCTCAGACATTGATTTTGGAACCCTAGCAAGACTGATCCTTAAAAGACAAGTTAGGAGCAGAAGGACTCTATATGTTGCCGACTTGTACTTCCCAAGCGCTTAGTTCAGTGCTCTGCACACAGTAAGCGCTCAATAAATATGATTGAATGAATGAATGACTCCCAAGCATATTCATATTCATCAATGCAAACCTATCATTTCTGGATTAGTCAGGAAGGGTGAAAAGAGGGGTTTAACAAGTGGAACTTTTTACTGGATGGAAGTACATTTGGGTTTCTGTACCAGTTGATTTGCTCCAGAACTCAGCAGCTTTTGTTGGTGACAGGTAGGGGTTGAGCCCCTTAAGAATGAGACCTGCTTAGTTAACACAGGAACTTGATCATCATCATCAATTGTATTTATTGAGCGCTTACTGTGTGCAGAGCACTGTACTAAGCGCTTGGGAAGTACAAGTTGGCAACATATAGAGACAGTCCCTACCCAATAGTGGGCTCAGTCTAAAAGATGTGACTGAAAATATCAGAAGAGGTTGAAGAAATTGGTGGACGAGGGGTCCCTAATGAGTATTGAAGAGAAAGGCTAACAGGGATATGTGGTTCATCCCTAAACAGGAAGATGAATGTAAAGGAGGGCTCCATCACAAGATGCCTCTGAATATCTTGTTGGCATTATTAGGGATCAGAGACCATTCATATCAACGATTAAGGATATTTTTTTAAAAAGTATTCTAATGTACATGACCATAAAAAAATGGGCTCTCACTAAGTGAATCATTACTAAAATGAATCTATCTTCCAGCAGGATGTTGGAGATCAAAGACTGAGGTACATTACGACCCCCTGAATCCTTTATTTCAGGCATATAAGTATGTGCAAAAATATAAAAATGTGTGCGGTGAGGGTTTGTGTTGGGGGGTTGTGTGTGTGATGATGGACAAAGAGGACGAGGCTCAGTTCTGAGAATTCAATCCAATGACCTGGGTGAAGGAATTCATGGTACAGTTAGTAGTTTGAGCAGTAGAACTTATACTCTCTCACTCCCACCAATCAGGGTTTTGTTGGAGCAAGGGGAATATGTGTATAGATGTTGATGATTGATAAGTAGACAGATATACATGATAGGTGTCAGCACTCCCCTCTAGTTCACCTTCTCCTTGCAACAAAGCACACAGTAATTCAGATGCCCATGGGAAATTAAAAAAGGCTAGAGATTCGAGTTTCAAGCCCAAGTGAAATAATTTGCCCAACTAATTGACTTCTTGGTTGGTTCTTTAACTAGCTTTAAAACAAACATTGACATACGTATTTAAGCCCAATTCACACATGTTTCAAAAACTATTTGCACACAGCTGATGGTACTTGAAAGTAGACTGCACTGAAGAAAGAATTTGAACTATGCTGGGCTTCGAAAACGCTGTACCAAATATCACAACAAATGGTGATTTTTTTAGCAGTCTTTTTTCTGTTTTTCTTTTTTTCAGCTATTTCAGCACAAAATAGAAACATACGTATATTGGTAGTTTAATATGTGCTGAAATGTCTTCTACAGATCAACCCCCATAATAATTGCAAAATCTGTAGCACTGTATATAATAGTACTGGTATTTAATAATAATAATAATTATGGTATTTGTTAAGTGCTTAACTAGTGCCAGGCACTGTACTACGTGCTGGGGTGGATATAAGCAAATCAGGTTGGACATAGTCCCTGTCCCATGTGGGGCTCACAGTCTCAATCCCCATTTTACAGGTGAAGTAACTGAGACCCAGAGAAGTGAAGTGACTTGCCCAAGGTCACACAGCAGACAAGTAGCGGAGCTGAGATTAGAACCCATGACCTTCTGACTCCCATGTCCATGCTCTATCCACTATGCCAGGCTGCTTCTCTGTTTATTGAGCACCCACTAATGCTCTTGGGAAAATACCACTGAAGCACAAGGCATTATGGTAATTTCTGCATGCCAAGAGATTTTGGTTTATTCCACTAGTTAAAACTAAAAGAAAAGAGAACTCAAGCTCAGAAGGCTGGAAGAAAGTTGTAGAATACAGTTTGCAAAAAGTGAATAGGTGTAAGGACCAGGGCAGCACAAAAATTGTGGGATAAATGACAAATTACATCCCTGTCAATACAGTAAGAAACAAATATAAGAATAGGAGGAGGAAGTGAAATATCACATTTGTAGCAATTCTTTTGCTTACCTTGTATGGTAAGGATGCAGGTGATAAGAAGCAGGACCAATTTTCAGTTCCTTAACAAGCATTTTTGTCATGGTTGAAATTGTTGAAGAGGCCAAGTTCCTGTCGGCATTTCCAAGACAGCTACAGAGAACTTTGCTTAAGATTAACACATATTTGGTTTCTTGAGTAACCACTCCCAGCATCACCCTTTCGCATATAAAAATTCCTCTTTGGTATCACAGCTCAGTCATTTAAAGTTCAACTAGTCTCAAGACCCTGTAGAATGACAAGGGACAGCTGCAGTATGCGGAAAGGAAAAGGGAAGTTCTGGAACGGTAGTGAGAGAGAAAGAGAAAGAGAGAGTCAGTGGCAGAGAGCAGGATGGAGAAGTAAGAAGATCAGGGAAGATCTGGTCATGAGAAGTCTGGGTCTGCCAGCATGTCCTGATGGCTGAGTTTCTCCCTGCCTCCTCACCTGTATATATGTATATATGTTTGTACATATTTATTATTCTATTTATTTATTTTACTTGTACATATCTATTCTATTTATTTTATTTTGTTAATATGTTTGGTCTTGTTCTCTGTCTCCCCCTTCTAGACTGTGAGCCCACTGTTGGGTAGGGACTGTCTCTATATGTTGCCAACTTGTACTTCCCAAGCGCTTAGTACAGTGCTCTGCACACAGTAAGCGCTCAATAAATACGATTGATTGATTGATTGATTATTTGCTGAGGTTCCATGAGCCAGTAATCCGCCCTGGCTAATGGAAAGAAAGAGGATGAGTGGCCATCATCTTTGCTGAATCAATAATCATCCCCAAATGAAAGGCTTCATATTCCAAATCTTGGATATGAAGTCCTTCTCTGACAAATCCCTAATTTCCCTTTGCTGCCCTCCCCTTCGGGTCAACTATGCACTAAGCTGTGTACCTCTTAAACACTTTGATACTCACCCCAGCCTAACACACACACACACACACACACACACACACACTCTCACATTACATCTTTATACCTATTTCCACTGCTTGTAATTTATTTTAACGTTCGTTGCCCCCTGTGGACTGTAAGCCTTGTGGGCAGGATCATGTCTACCAACTCTATTTTATTGTACTTTCCTAAGTGTTTAGTACAGTGCTCTGCACAAAGTAAGGATTCAACAAATCAGTGGTATTAAGTGAGCACTTTATAGGTGCAGAGCACTGTCCTAGTTGCTTGGGAGAGTAAAATACACCAGAGTGAGGTGTTACACTCCTGGCACAGGAGCTTACAGTTTAGGATAGGAGTTTACGGTCTAAATACCATTGATTGCTTGATTCAATTTTAGGAATTATAATTCTTACTGCACTTTATGCATTTTTAATGGTATTAGCCAGGCACTGTACTAAGTGCTGGAGTAGATATAAACTAATCAATCAATCGTATTTATTGAACACTTACTGTGTGCAGAGCACTGTACTAAGCGCTTGGGAAGTACAAGTTGGCAACATATAGAGACAGTCCCTACCCAACAGTGGGCTCACAGTCTAGAAGGGGGAGACAGAGAACAAAACCAAACATATTAACAAAATAAAATAAATAAAATAAACTAATCAATTATATCAATCAATCATATTTACTGAGTTCTTATGTGCAGAGCACTGTCGTAAGTGCTTAGGAAGGTACAGTATAACAGATTTGGCAGATAGGCTGCCTATGCACAACAAGCTTGTTCTCACATGGGGCTCACAGTCTTAATCCCCATTTCACAGATAACGGAGGCACAGAGAAGTGAAGTGACTTGCCCAAGGTCACAGAGCAGACAAGCGACAGAGCCAGAATTAGAACCCAGGTCCTTCTGACTCCCAAGCCTGTGCTCTATCCACTACAACATGCCGCTTCTCTCTTTTTTCGTACCAAGTGGACTCAGAGAGCCTATGTATGTGAATACTGGTAACAAAATAATTGAAGGACACAACTGAATATCTTATTAATGCTGATCATTAATACAATTCACATATTTGTTTAGAAATAATGAAATCAGGAATGTCAAGAAAATAGAAAACATATGCTGAAAATCTAATGGACATTGCTTCTCGGCACACTGAGCAATCCTTCAAGCACTTAAGCATTCAGATGCTTCCCCATTTCATTTTTATACCATCATTCCCTGTCTGGTTTCTTTGAAGTATGAGTACATCTGCCTATAGGTAATACATCTTATTAAAATGGACATTAAGGATGGGCAGCACTTTTCTCATTATAAACATCTTGTAGAGGAAAGTATTTCCATGTGTTAAATGATTGGGAATAAACCATGTAGAAAAAAAGAGCATTCAAGACCATACTGGCGATAAGTCAAAAGACTCTGTGAAATGCATACAGAAGACTCCCATGGAGTTGAGAGCTGATATAACTGAGTACTCAGTAGTTTGAAATTTGCATTCTTAACATTTCTTTGTGGACTTTGGATTTCTCTTCATGGTAGTTCACAAAACAATTATTCTGTAATTGATATATTGCAAATACACCATCATAGAAGCCAGGAGATGGTCCATTTATGTCATTCAAGATTCCATCACCACATGACTTTTTCCCAAATCCATATCCTTGATTTTTCTTTTCCAACATGATTTGAGTTATGCCTTTTCTAATGAGAATAACAGTGAATATATTTGAATTTCTACTGTGTAAACCATACTACATGTAGAAAATTACCCTCTAGTGCGCCTGAGCACTTTTTAAACTAACCTTCCTCAAATGAAGAAGTGGCAAGGCAAAAGGGAATATTTCAACAGCATTACACCCTTGGGTGTTTTGAACATAGAATTAGTCATTCACTTCATGTTCCTTGTAACAGCTAGAAGAGCAACACACAGAGAAATATTCTTGTTTGATGTATCAGAGTAACTTTTGTGTAGAAATCTAGTGCCTTGTGATATCAGGGCAAAAAACAGCAGTAAGCGGTTTCCAAGTACCGTCATAGTTAATGTATTCCTAAATAAACCCTGAGCTTCAAAGTTAATAAAAAATGATTTCACCCTCAAAGACTACATCATTCAAATGGGACAAATCTTAAGTGCACCCAAATAGATCCATTATGTAACAGCCAATGCTCTAAAGTTTAAAAGTGAAGATAAAAATTATATTGATATTAACTCTTCCCTCCCCACCGAAAAAAAAAACACCAAAACAATCTTAAATCGAGTTAACCTTGCTTTGAAAAAGAAATCAAAGCAATAAAGTGTGTTTTTTAATCCATTCACCACTGAGGGATTACTCTGTACCTTTAAAAAATACCCAGCACTTGCTTTTATGCAAAAATAAAAGCAGGCATAAAGTACATTTATTTTCTGAACATAAGGATTAGAACGAAGCTATAAACAATTCAAATGTCTTCCAATTAAACTGCAAAATTTCCAGCCAGTTAAAAATGGAGATTAAAATGTTCATTTTATATGCTACAAGCCCATATTATCTTTTAACAATTGGTCATGGAAGAACTTTGTAGCTATTGATGATTCTTTTTTTTTTAATGAAAGTTCATGAGACTAAAAACTCAGACATGAATAAAAGTGATTACTTCTTCACCCAGGTGTATGTGTCTTGTTGCCAGGCTAAATCAGAATCTGGTCAACCACCTAAGGTAAACAGGATGTGTGGTAAGCTAAAGCAGAAACCAAGGCAACATCCCATAAAATTTTAAGTGCCCAATTTGTCCTATTGGTGGTTCCTTTACATTTATATCTAGGAAAACAAGTAGAAAAGTTGTCTACCTCACCCAAACTGGTTACCTGAGGACTACGTGTTGTTATCAATCAATCAATCAATCAAATCAATGGCCTTCATCAAGAGGTTACTGTGGGCAGAACACTATACTATATCCTTGGGAAAATACAACAGAATTGGTAGATACGTTCTCTGCCCGCAACGAACTTACACTCTAGAGAGGGAGACTGCATAGTAACCGCATTATGCAACATCACAACCCTACCTGGTGATAAAAACAGCCATTGACCAATAAGTGGAATAATAATAACTGTACTACTTGAGGGTTTACTACATGCTAAGCACTGTGCTAAAGGATGGGTGATATAATCAGATAAGATAATCAGATCAAAAACCACCTCTGTCCCATGTATAGCTCAAAGCCCAGACTAAGCCCATCTCCCCCGCCCAACCTCCTTCCCCTCCCCACAGCACCTGTATATATGTTTGTACAGATTTATTACCTTATTTATTTTACTTGTACATATTCACTGTTCTATTCATTTTATTTTGTTAATATGTTTTGTTTTGTTGTCTGTCTCCCCCTTCTAGACTGTGAGCCTGCTGTTGGGTAGGGACCGTCTCTATATGTTGCCAACCTGTACTTCCCAAGCACTTAGTACAGTGCTCTGCGCACAGTAAGTGCTCAATAAATACAATTGAATGAATGAACAGGCATTAATCTCCATTCTACAAATGAGAAAATGGAAGTGCACCAAAATCAAGTGACTGCCCAAGTTCGAAGAGCAGAGAAGTAGCGGGGCTGGGATTAAAGCCTACGTGACCTGACTTCCAATTCTGTGTTCTTCCCATTAGATATAGCTACTTCTCACTCATTGTCTGTGAGCTAGCCAGATATTGGGTTGGTTTCTACTCACTGTGAAACAAGACTTCCTGATGGGCAGTTCACAGAATTAGGTGCCAAATAACTTTTTTTTTTTTTAGGCTAAGCCTTCCTTCTACTGAACAAAATCTCATAGGTGTATATTTCTCTTAAGCTTTCCAAAACTGCCCAGAGGTATTAGTGTTGAAAGATGGTAGGACTTCCTACTGTCATTTAACACCAGGAAGAATCTTCAGAGCAACTGAAATACCATGAGGTGGTCTTGGAAAGAGCAACATGCCCTATACTGTCATAGACAGCATGTCAAAAATAAATTACCTCTCGATCAATCAGTGGTATTTATTGAGGACTCACTGTGCGCAGAGCACTGTGCTCAGCACTGGAGAGAACACAACAGAGTAAGTAGGCACAATCCCTTCCATGGCCAAGATACGGAACAGATTATCAATCACACATAAATGAATAAATAGTATCTCTGAAAATGAAAAGTATATATGCAATAAAAATTACAGAAATTTATTAATTTATATATTGCAAATATATTTTTAAATCGTATTTGTTGAAATTTTATGAGAAATCTATTCCTTGGAAATCTAATCTCTATTTTCCCATTGTCTCTGAGTTAGAAGTAATTTCACAAATTACATCATTTCCTAACAATGCAACAACAGTACATTAGGAGGTTTTTACTGTCCCAGATCTGAAATCCTGTATACTCCCCAACCTCCACCACCTTTTTCTGCTACAGTTCTTTGATCTGAAAACTCTTCTGAGAAGCATGAATCAACTGGGCTTTTCAGTTCTGTATCTGGTTGAAAATCGAATAACAAAATGAAAGGCGAGTGACTTCCTCTATGTGAATACACAGCTACCAATTTGATAAATTTGTTACAACTGTGATTGGAATTGCAATGTTTTTGTTTATTTTTCTTTATGTACATTATCCTGGAAATATTAAAATGTGGACTTGGGACCATGGTTTTAAGAGAAGGCAAAATAAATTAAACTGAAAAAATGCTGTTTTGGAGTGAGTTGGTAACTCAGTCATATATTTTCACAATGGCCAATGCCAAGAATATTCTATTGAGTATTACATATGTTGCTTCACATAGTGATGTTGCTTCTTTTAGTCTGATCAAGACAAAGAAAGGAGGATTTCAATTCTCTTAAATTGACACCAGCTGCTTCTTTCACAGCCTACACGTGCATTCTTATCTCTCTGACCAATCAGATGCAGGTTCCTTAAAAAGAAACATCTGGGATCCTTTTATAGTAATTTCTACCAATAACAGTCTTATCAAAAACAATCTAAGCTCTGCCAACATTGAACATGAGCTTCCAAAGAAACAGTGTTTCTCCCATAATGCTCATATTTGGGCTTCACGTCCATTTCCCCCATCGTTATTTTTAATTTGTCAAAGTTCTTCAGTATTTTTACTTCCAATAAGTTCAAAGAGTCATACAGAGGACTCCAAATTGCTGCACCAATTTCTCCAGTCAACATTTCCAATGTACATCTTTATTCCTTGTTAAAGTCAATCACTCTTATTTTATTGAGCACTTGGTCTGTGCAGCGCATTGAACTAAGCGCTTGAGAGAGTACTGTACCAGAGTTGGTAGATATGTTTCCTGCCCACATTGTACTTACTGTCTAGAGGGGGGTAAGGATACCTTAGAGAAAGGTACATATCAAACTAAAGTTCTAATTTTAGGTTAAAGAGCGGGGTTGCCCAGTTACAATGTAGTGTTCTGTATTGCAGTATATAATCATATAGCAGACTACTGCAATACAGAACACTACATTTTATGTAGTGTAAGTGTACATTATGTTGGGTTACTTCTGTGAACAATGGCAAGGATGGTTTAAAGAGGTGTGGAGTGTGAACTCAGCCACAGGGAACCTGCCCTTCTCGCCTACTCCTTCACCTTTCTCACCGTGCCTACATCTTGCCAGTCTTCTAGTTTGACTCTGATCATCACTCCTCTATCAATTCAAGTTTGTTCACTTTCATGCCTACATCAGGGGAAACACTGACTGCATTCTAAGAAGGCACTGACTAATATATCTTTAATTGCTATTTAAAAAACCAAGATTAATCACCTCACTGGTTTGTCCTGCACTCGATCTTAGCCTTCACATACAATTCTTTGTTCACTAATAAGGAAACTTGGGGGAGACATCCTAGTGACCAAAAAGAAAAAAAAGTTTCTGAAAAGTTTCTAGAAGACTAATTAAGAATCAGTGGCCTAACTAAATGTGTACATTTCTTTGTTTTGTTCCTGTGTGAAGATAGAAAATTCATTGTTTTATTCACTGGGGAATAATGTGTTCATATTTCTATTGTGGGCTTACCATGCCATTTTAAGTGTCGTTGTCAAGAGTAAAATGGCCCATAAAATGTCAAAAGTCACAACCAGCAGGGAAAGCATTAAAAACTGTTACCATAAATGCTTCTTACTGCCAGTGTACCACAAATGGCATATTTCATGTTAATACCATCCTTACAACTTTAAATACTTTCTGCGCTTCCAGTGGTCTGTGAAGTCTGGGACTTTTGCCTACAGTTTAGCAGTCATAAGCATCAGAGCCTGAAGGTCACAATCTGACCCTTCAGTCTTTATTGACTTACCTGTCTCAAGCTCATCTGAGTTATTCTGTCTTTCTCTAATCAAGGAAATTTTTGGAATAAGTGGTCAAAAAATGAGTAGCCCTAACTGTAGGGAAATAAAAAAAGCTCCTACCACTTTCTCAGCTGACATCCACCCCCAAAACTGAACTTCAGTTTTGACAAAGTACCACTCAATCCACTATATCAATACTGATCTTATAAACAGTATTTAAAAGATAGGCTGTGAATTGCACTGGGAGGGGAGTTGCTCCATAAAAAGTAAATTCCAACTAAAAGAGTATGTCAGTCAGAGATGTAGCTCCAAACATATCCTGTGACGCTCAGACTTGCAGACTATGAATAATAGTGTTCTCTAAATTATTTCATTATCTCATATATTTAAGTTTATTCTGCTCTTCTCTGAGTTTGCATATTTAACATTTTCAAAAGATGCTATAATAAAGTAGGAAGAGAATGCAAACTGCTTACTGTTCATAAACTATCACTTTTACAGAACTGCCCTGCACTTAAATATCATGACTTGGTGCAAATAGTTCAAGAAAGCAATTTTTCACAAATGATGTATTAATTCAGTAGTAGACTAAAATATGGAACAGAGCCCAGCCTTTGTCCTAACCAAAGTTTACACAAGTTTTTTCGAAAGATGAAAGGCTGAACATTTCTCCCTTGAAACTGGGAAACAAGAACCCTCAGGGTAGGAACTGTGTCTGTTTTGTGTTTTGTCATTGCTTAATGCCCTTAACTGTCCTTACATATGAAGATGCTCTATCATTGCTCTTGGGTGGTTAAGTCCAGCAACACAAAGAACAATGGACAGCACTATGCGTTGTATCTGTTCATGGTCACTCATGAAAGGGACAGTGTGGAGAGAGAAAAACAGGTAAGACTGCTGTCCTGCCCCCTGTAGATAAAGCTCTGCTGAGGTGAAAATTGGTGTTTGTTGGAACACAGACCACAGAAATGCTTGGAAAGGCTTCTTGTCAGCAGCCATTCTGATGTCAGCTTCTGAGTAGGAAACAACATTGATGCTGAAGGATAAGAGCCAAAAAGAAGAAGAAGCTTCTTCATAAAAGAAAGAGACAGAAATTGTTGAGGGACCAAAAGGATCAGGTGACAAGGTTTCATGTGAAAAAGAAGCCCAGCCCTCACAGATTAACCACAGAAATCACCACAGATTAGATTACCGTCTCTATGTGACCGTCTCTATATGTTGCCAACTTGTACTTCCCAAGCACTTAGCACAGTGCTCTGCACACAGTAAGCACTCAATAAATACGATTGAATGAATTACCCAGAGCCAATTAAACTCTGCTAAAAAAGAAAATCCCCAAGATGACGACCAAGCTCAGTATGGTCAGGGAATGTGTCTGCTAATTCTGCTGTATTGTACTCTCCTTAGCGCTAAATGCAGTGGTCTAGACATAAGTGCTCAATAAATACCATTGATGATGGTGTAACAGTATTACAGTCTTCTAGACTGCAAATGTGTTGTGGGAAGGGAATGTGTCCTTTTATTGTCTGTTATGTGTCTGTTAGCCCAAGTCCTTTGTATGGTGTTCTACACACAATAAGCGCTCAGTAAATCATCATCAATCGTATTTATTGAGCGCTTACTATGTGCAGAGCACTATACTAAGTAAATATGATTGATTGACTCACAATGATTTAGATCTTCCTTTAAGTAACTGAGTCTTATGAGACTCAGTTTGGGGCCTTCAACTTCACTCAATTTCTCACCTACAGAACTCATCTACAGAAATTGATTGAACTGCTACCTTTATGCAATGCCAAATCTACAATTCCAGCTTTGACCTCTTGCCTCCTTTACCATCACGCACTTCCTCCAACTTTTGGATAGTGTCTTCTGGATTATCTGATAGGGTACTAAAATTAAAATGACCAAAACTGAATTCCTCACCTTCCCTTCTAAATTCTCTCATTCCAAACTTCCCCAAGCATCTGGTAGACTGCTCTGCACAGAATGAACAGCCAATAAATACTATTCACTCCTTGATTAGAACATGGGCCTTGTGACAGCTGGTCCCCAAGCTTTACCAGGCCACACTGACTCCTACAGGGTTTCTGTCATTTACTTTTTTCGCCTATTTCTCAATCACCTGGTGCTCTGCTCTGCTCACTGCAAGCACTCATACATTCATTCATTCATTTTTTTAGCGCTTACTTTGTGCAGAGCACTGTAACTAAGCACTCGAGAGAGCACAATACAACAATAAACAGACACATTCCCTTCCCACAATGGGCTTACAATCTAGAGGGGGAGAGACAGACATTAATATAAATGAATAAATTACAGATATGAATCTAAGTGCTGTGGGACTGGGATGGGGTGATGAATGAAGGGAACAAGTCAGGACAATGCAAAAGGGAGAGGGGGAAGAGGAAAGGAGTGCTTAGTCAGGAAGGGCCTCTTCGAGGAGATGGCCTTCAATAAGGCCTTGAAGGAAGGGAAAATAATTGTATGTCAGATTTGAGGAGGGAGGGCGATCCAGACTAGAGGCAGGACTCAAATATTTTCAACTCATATGAAGATGTTTTTCTTAGGGATCAATTTTCACATCATCCTTACCTGGAGCAACATCAACCCAATCTATTACTAAAATTGTCAGGTTCAAAAGTGATACTGCCAACAGACTATCCATGCTTGTGCGGGTACCTAAGAGTGAATATGTTGCATACTTTGTCCATGAAAATTCAGTAATGCCCCTTTTCTGGCCACTTGGATCAGCATTGCTCAGACGTTAACCAGAGCATTAGGCTCTGTTTGTGAGGAACAAATATTATCGAGATTAAAAAAAAACCCACATATTCAGCTTTGGCTTAGGCCTCCAGTTCTCATGCAGGTCCTGCTCGGGTGTCCAGGATGTGCCAGGCAATCCCCAGGGGAACGCAATGCATGGAAGAAGACTGGAGAAACATCCCTGAATACAAAGCAGTATTTAAGAAGTGACGGAGGCTGGGAGAGGAAGAATTGAAGGCAGGATAATTGAGATTTAATATTTAAAAATGGTAAAACACCTAAAGCCTCTCGTTAATGAACTTTTTTAAACTATGCTAGCAGGAGGACTCATTTACTCCCTTAAATGAAACACTTCTGTACATTTGTATACTGTAGTAAGCATTCAACAAGGGTAATTAGGCTTGATTTTTTGGGGTCTGTCCTATATATTATCCACATGCTCCATCCCTTTGTGTACCACCACACCACAGGAAGAATTCTGCTCTAGATCTTGTTTGGGGCAGAATTATTCCTGCTGGTGGCTTACATTCCTATACCTGTTCTAATTATTATTCACAATGCAATTCTAATTGAAACCTAAAAAGAAATGATTGGAATCCTTGTTTTCTTTTCATCTCGATTTTTGGCGCTTCAAACACAAAATTACTTTTCCAATTACTGCAAGGGGGAAAAAAAATCAATATTTATTCCAGAAGCTGAAATGCATTTTACTTTGAAAATTTAAACAGAGCAATCTTTCCCTCACCCCCTCCTGTTGCAAATTAAACCTGTTTGCCAATACACTGGACAGGTGAACAATAGTTTAAAAGCACAGCATGCCAACAGAATAATAACATCTGGCTAACACACCTATTATTTCCCCAGATCACTGCAGATCTTTATGAAATTATCTGTTAGTTAAACAACAACTGCCTTTCGCTAGCACTTTACGACCTTAAAATAACTGTTACAAACTCATCCAAGAAATGTTGTTTAAGCATGCTACTCCTTGATTTGATCTAAATTTTCCAATTAATTTGGTAACATACCCAATCGCCACTAACTAGCGTCATGCCCAATTAACTTTCCCAGATAGTTTTTCAATTAGCATTGGCAGTTCAAACGATTAGAAAACAGCAACATGAGGTGGCATGGTTATGGGACTTCTCTCAAGAATGGTAATTTACTGTGACAACTGACAGGAAAAAGTTCCATAGAAAAAAGCCCTTATTATTTCACCAGGCAGCCTTCAAAACATGGCCCTTCCTTAGGGGTCTAATTTACGTGACATGTTGAGAGGAGCCATTTTGATGACCCTATATCTAAACTGCATTTATGTTATATTTAGGATAATTCTGGGTTGCATCCTGTCCAAACTATTTGTCACTGGTTGGTTTGATTACATCTGAAGAGATGTCCTGGCAGTGGCTTGTCGCCACCTACCACAGTAAGTAGATCTCAAAGATGGTTGTTTGCTACAAGTCAAGTAAACAAAGATTTCATTACCACTAATTTTAGAAGTATCAGGTCCTCTAGATTCATGGTTTAAAAAGGAGCCAGAAACACTAGGGATAAGGTGATTGGGTAGACACTTCACACAGACTCTGCAAAAACAGTTTAAAGACATTCAAGATGAGTTCATAGTAATCTTCCTTTGGACACATTTGGTTTTAAATGAAATCAAATTCTGTCCATTTTCTGTATCCAGTCATTACTGAGAAACAAGATTAAAGGAAATTGATGGATACTCTCAAATCTAAAGTAATATGGCTGTGGTATCACCTAGATAGTATCTTCAGGTGCCACAAAGTGAAAGAGAGCCCTAATTACCACAATTTAGTATTACTACATAACGATATAGCTGTTTCACTTATTTTTCTTTAAAAATTACAAACCAAGAGTTGATATGAATTAAACCAAGTAGCCATTAGAAAGAGATCAGCTAACTCTGTATACATTATAAGTAGCTCATTGATCCAGTATCAAATATTTTTTGCACCTGCTTACTATTTTCAAAACTAAGCATGTAGTAACTGTTCCCTCTGAAATGAGAAATGATCATGGTATTTACTGACTGACCACTGGGTCCAGTGTAGTAGGCTAAGTAAAGGAGTGATACATTCCATGCCCACAAGTATCTTACCTTTAATGGGGGAGACAGACATAAATAAATGTATTTGTGAAGAGTAATCAAAGTAAGTACTTGAATAAACACATATGCAAAAGTTCTGAGGACAGGTTTAAATAAGTATCTAAGTGCTGGAGATGCTAGTGGGATTGTATGATTTGTAGTACTGGTAACTATTTAGAGAATTTTCAAGAGAGGATCCTTGAATTTAGGACTGTCTGTTCCAGTGAATGGCAAACATTGTCATTGCACAATTTTCCCTGAGAGAGAGCCTTGCTGTATTTTCAGCAATGAATATTGTTTTTTGAGTATGTGAAGAATTTGACATTATTATTAATAATGACAGTAATAAAATATTTGCTAAGCACTTACTAGCTTACACACACTGTACTAAGCACTAGTCTAAATTCAGATTATTTAGGTCAGACACAAACTGGGGCTCACAATTTTTCATAAATGTATGGTCATTATGAATTTTCCCCGATAAAATTTTGTTTTGGCGCTGAATCTGCACATGGTGAACATTATACTAAACCTCAATTCAACATTGCATATTGGACTAATGCTTCTGAGTCACTAGATTCACTTCCCAGGCACTGAGGGCAGTGTCATCAGCACATCTACCTGGTTGGAGAAATAATTTTGGATTTTTCCAGCCCCCATCTCTGCCTCTTCTCCCATTTCCGGCCTATGTAGCCCAGGACCTGGGGATTGCAGAATCCCACATTACACCTAAAGAGACCAAGTGTTGGCAGATATTTAAGCTACTCGGGTGGCATAAAAACCTATCATCTTCAATTTATATCACCATTTAACCCTGCTGTGCTAAATTGTGATTAAAGTGTCCTAATACCCAATTCCCTTAATGACATCTTGGAACAAGTCAGCTAGCCATAGTGTTATTAAAATGAGGCAGATTTTATTTTCCACTGACCAAAATGAAGTTTAATATCAGTTCCTTGCCGCTATATTTTTTGCTTAAAGTTGTTTGGGTGCCATTTAGTAGAGAGTGAGACCCTAGACAGAATTTTACCCTGACCCCCAACCCCATGAGGGAGCTGTAAGATCCCTTTAGGACTTACATGATGTTTTCTTCTTGTTCCTGCATTTTTCCTGTGTTGGTCAGATATGCCTAATATACATTGCTGTCATTCATTCATTCATTCAATTGCATTTATTGAAAACCTGAGTGCAAGTTAAAGTAGTGCAAAGTAAATTTTGAACCCCTCAAAAACTATAATGAATGTCATAAAATAAGGATACCTTATTTTCAATATTAACATGTCAAATACTTAAGAAACAAGATCTAGTCTTGTTTACAAGGTATTGTTTCAATCATTACAGCACAGCTAATCATCAATCGTATTTATTGAGCGCTTACTATGTGCAGAGCACTGTACTAAGCGCTTAATAAGAACACAGGAGATAAGGGAAGACCAATAAACTGGAATGCACTATTGTGATATTGGGAACAACACTGTCAACTACTAAGACTTTTCTTCAGGAGGTACACCACTGAGTTAGGGGGCACAACTATTGTTTAATGCTCATGTTCTTTAGTATTACCAGAATGGGCACATTTTTAAGGACCAGGATTACATTATGAAGGGAGAAGACATAGCTTAGTATTCCCAGTTTGAGTTATCCTGCAGAGCTATTAGCTTTAAATGAGCTAGAAGTTTATTATTACCAATAAGAAAGTTCTTATGTGAAAAATACGATGGAAACATTACACTCAGTCTCAATATTTGAATATGAATTCCAGAGCATGTCAGCCAAATGAAACAAATTGAAATCAGCCATGCTTTGGAATAAGAAAGAGAAATAGTTTCCATTTTCCTTTTTGGAAGTTCCTCAATATCACACAAACTCTATATACATCATTTGTTGGAGCTGGAACAGCCAGCTGTGAGCTTCCCAGAAAAATGAAGTATTTACGAAAATATTGCCCAGTGGTCATTTGACAAACCAAAAATTATTTTATCTAAATTTTAAGGGAGCTAATACTATCTTGAGAATGAAACAAAAATGCAAGAAGCTGTAAATGTTTAGACAAAAAACTATCAAATTAAAAAAAAAAACATGAACTAAAATTCTTCACACATCAAATTTTTTTTGCAAGATTGTCCTTTTCCTGTGATGAGCTGTCAAATCTGATGCAATTTATTCAAGTTAATCAGATGGAAAATGATGAGTTTGGAACTAGGTATTTAGAACTACTTTGGGTAAGTAAATGTTCAAAACAATTATAGTTTTTAAACTTAATTTAAGAAAAATAAAAAAAGGCTGTAGGGATCCAGGCAAATAAATTTTCCCAAGTCATGATAATATCTTTAAATTGGGAATGAACAACTTCACATTAGACAGGTTCACTCATTCAAGAATAATTTCTCTCATATTGGGTATTTCTGAAGCCACCAACCAGGAATAGAATCAAATTCACATACCACTGACAGCAGGATCCATATAAAAAGATAAAAATGTACTTCACATCTCCAGGGAACAATATCAAATAGATCGAAAGGGCTAAGTTAAGGCAGGGTTTTCCAGTGGTCAGTTCTAGTGGAAGAAGGTTCTACAACAACATATAATCCTGTGATTTATTCCAACATCAAGAACAGAGTTAACTGCCATGAATTAATTTATCTCCTATCTGCCTCAGAATTGCCATATGTGTAATAGGGATGATTTCTTTCAAAGACCATTTTTTTTAATGGCATGTTAAACACTTAGTACATGCCAGGCACTGTTCTAAGCACTGGGGTAGATACAAAGTAATCAGCTGGGAAACAGTCGACAACCCACATGGGCCCTCACAGTCTTAATCCCCATATTACAGATGAGCTAAGGCACAGAGAAGTTAAGTGACTTGCTCAAGGTCACACAGCAGACAAGTGGTGCAGCCAGGATTAGAACCCAGGTCCTTCCAACTCCCAGGCCTATGCTGTAACCACTAGGCCCCGCTGCTCCTTATTTAAAATGAATGAGATTCGGACATAACCCATGAAACAACTGGGTACTTCCTTCCAATGTGTCATTGTACTGGGAATGGTTACATCACGAGGAACATTTTCCCATAAACTTAAATGCAGTTAAGTAGGATCCATTCCAGAGCCGGCCCCAAAATAAATATCGAGCATTCCAAGTATGTAAAAAATGATCCTTCACACCCCACCCTACATCCTTCTCCCCCTGCTTCACCCTCTCTCCAGTCTCGCAGTGTTCAGTGATTTTCCTGCTCTCCCTCCCCAGCCCATATCACCTTGATTTCCCTTTTCTCTCTCAGGTCCAGTCTTTTTATTCCTTCTCCATTTCTAACTACTTAGAGCGGCAGCTGTGGCTTCTATGGACATGGTTGCCTTCTTCCCTAATTATCAGCCTGTAGCTCTGCCTCCCTAACCTCACCAAAGCAGCGGAACCAGGTTTGGGATTAGGGAAGGTGGTGGGGGTGGTAAATATCTGGGAGGTGGAGGAATCACCACACTTTCCACCCACCCACCCTGCTCCAGTCAGTCTCTATCCCTGTTTCCATGGTTTTGGTCAGGGAAATTGGAAAGGAGTGGAGCTGAAGGAATGGCTGTCAGGCCTGAAGCAGCAGCTGTTGTTACGGTTCCTTAAAATAGAAAAAAAAAAATCCTGGAATTCAAGGGGAACGGGAGACCGGAAGGAGATGACCTGCATTTGGGCTCCAGAAAGGAGGGCAAGGAAAGCCCCTGGAGTCCAGGGATGGCAGCATGAGGTGGTTGATTTACCTTCAGCTACTGGGGCATAACATCAGGACAGGATATACGAATGCTGAGGCAAATCAGCAGAGTGCAGGTTGTACCCACAAGACATACAGATTATGGTGTGTTCATAATCCAGGGTACACCTGTAATGTTTGTAAAACTTTACTGAGATGTTCAGAACAATAGGGCTCTATGTAATTATGATCATTAATAATAACAATCACTGTTATGGTATTTGCTAAGTCAATCAATCATATTTATTGAGCGCTTACTGTGTGCAGAGCACTGTACTAAGTGCTTGGGAAGTACAAGTTGGCAACATATGGAGACAGTCCCTACCCAACTTACTTGCTTGCTTCCGATATACCAAGCACTGTACTAAGTGCTGGGATAGATACTAGATAAGACCAGTCCCATCTGGGGATCACAGTCTAAGTAGGGGGGAGTAGGATTTAATCCCCATTTTAAAGATGAGAAAACTGAGGCAGAGAAGTTAAATGACATGCCCAAATTCACACAACAGGCTAGGGCCGAGTCTGGATTAGAACCCAGGTCATCTTCTACCAGGCCACGCTGCTTCTCCTTATTCACTGGAGTTTGATACAAAACTGGCAATATATTGTTAGAAAACCTGCAGAGACTATTCTAAAAACCAACACATTTTATTTTAATTTCAGAAAACAAAAATTTCTACGGTTTCTGACTGGCACTCTAAAGCAATTCTTGATGTGGGTATAAAACTGGGTCTCCACACTGAAAAGCACAGCACTCTTTTTCTATGTAAAGTGGCATTCACCTTTTGAAGCTGTGCCTATTTCTTTTATAGAAAAATGCTAAGCCCTTGCATTTCTTAAAAATGGAAATATCTTCCACCTCATTTCCAATGCAATGGAATCAAGATAATCTACAGCAGATTTTGAGCAGATTATAACAATTAGCTCAAAGCCCTTTGCTTGAGACCACATATAAACTTATTTTGGCATTTCAAATGCATTCCTCTGCAATCCCCCAATCACCAAAATGGGCAGCTGCAGTCCCAAAGCCGACAATGAGAGGTGCTTATTTTTGTTGGTTTGTTTTTTTTTTTTTCTTTTTTTTTTGCTCAACCAAGCACTTGGGTGGGCTTGGAGACAAGGCTGGTGAAACTGCAACTATTGCCCTTCTTGTGCTAGCAGCAAAGAGTTGTTTAGTCCCATGAAGATACAGATGAAAAGCAGGTCATACAAGCAAAAAATTTCAATTCCAAAAATACATCTGTCCTGGCCAACTTAAAAACAGCTGGGTCTATATGGTCAAAGTGAAATGGAGAACTGAACAATTATCCAATTCACTGCTCAATGTGGATAGCCCATGTAGGTAATTCAGGGCCCTGTATAGATTTTTTTTTTTGAATCATTCGTTTGGGCTTTCTGCAGGAAGCAAATCAACTGGATAATTGTGCAATTTTCCACTTCACTTGGGCTAGGCAGACCCAGTCAATATGATATGACAAATTTTATTTCCAGTCCCTGCTTTCAGTATGAAATGAGATTATATGTTGAGAAGATTTGCTCAAAAAAGGAAATAAACATAAGGAAAATAAATGAAAGTCACTCAAATTCCCAGTATAAGCAGAATTATCTTTTTGGAATAAAAAATTACCATGAGCGTAAAGCATCAGGCATCTTTTAAGCTACAACTTTCAGCTGGAAAACTCTGGCGACAGTGAGAGGTGAATGACAGGAAGCTCAGAATGAAAACTGTCCAAAAGTCTGGAAGATTCATTTAAGAGGGAGAGTTTAATGGTGGGAAAAAAAACTCCACAAGAGTCAAATTTTAGTTGGTCAACTTGAAATTCCAAATGTATTCAACGATAAGGACTTATTCTCCATCAAGGAATTAAGCAAGGTGCCAAACGTGCAACTAGAGGCGGAGAAAATAACCATTTGCTGATGCTAAAAGTGATGAGAGAAAATATGTTAGAGTCGAGAGTTTATGTCTTTGCTGTGCTCTTTGCCCACGATGTTGATCTGAGCCGAGAGCACCCAATAACTCCAGAGGGCTGCACAAGCCAAAAAAGTTCCCAATGGTTCTTAGGCAGGATAGTTAGAAACTGAGTGGGTTCACTGGACTAGACATGAGACCATCTGGGAGGGATGCACAATTCCTCTGGTAAAACACAGAGAACTAGACAACTCAGTATGACACGTATCTATGACTTTGGGAAGATCCAGCATTTGTCGTACATTCCCCTAAACAAAGAAGAGGTAGTAAATTTGTTCTGTTTCTTCCCACAAGGAGAGATGTGATAGGTGGAGACTGGTCAAAGCACTAACTTCCCTGCCCTCAAAATGGTTTCAGACCGCAGACATTTATCTTTAAGAACTATGGCACTTGGCTCATAGAAAAAAATCTCACCCATCTGGACTGCTTTATTTTCTAGGCTGTGGTCTACCTTTCTCCTCAGAGCCATCATCATGTGAAAAACATAGAGCCCTCTAAGGAATCCATATCTTGAAACAATATTTCCCTTTCAATTTGCAGCATATGTTGTGAGAAAAAATCTGACATCACATGGAAAATGAAAATTTTCAGGCTGCAGATAATATGCTTCTGTCTAGGCAACCGTATCATTTCTAGTTATTTTATTTATAAGTACAATTAACCTAATGATTGTAGCCTAACAGACACACCTCTGGGTGATCAAGGCCAACTTGAATGGAATCTTCTGTTTATTAACTAGGAATATGAGTTTAACTGAAAGTGAACACTGTAATCAAAGGCATTAAGTAAGCTATTATTTTGAAATGTCTCAGATTTAATTTGCATTTTTCCAGTACATTTCATAAACAGAATACTTTATATCATTTCTAATCAATGACTGTAATCTTTATTTACAAGAATTCGCACATTAGAGTAGCAGTAAAATGAAATGGCTTGTCATAAAAAATGGTCTGAAGTGTTGATTTTGATACTTAAAATGAATAACAAACATGAAGGCAAGTCATTTAGTGCTGAATTCATTTTATTTTTTTAAAGAAAGATTTTAAACCTCTCAGTGAATATGCTTTGCTTGAATAAATTGAAATTATTTCACATCGATCAGTTTGACTTCATTTAATCAACTTACTTCACTGAACAGCGAGGCAGAACAAAGAGGCTTTGAAGACTGTGTCATGATCCACACTCATCAATGTTTCTGATAGTACTTTTGCTGTAGAGAATTTACTTCAGCTGAAATGGATTTGGGAACACCTTCCTGATGTCTAGACCACAAAGTATTCAGAATTAATTATCTCTCATCCAGAGGATCTAGTCCTGTATTAGAGGAGATGGGGTGATAACTGGAGCGAGCCGTGGGGTCCAGGGAGGGTGTTTTTTTTTAGGATAGAGGAGACATCGGCATGTTTGAAAGAAATCACGAAGACGCCATGGGAGAGGGAACAGTTGAAGATGGCTGTTAGGGAGGGAAGAAGAGAGGCGGCAAAAGTTTTGATAAGGTGCAAAGGAATGGGGGTCATCATCATCATCATCATCAATCGTATTTATTGAGCGCTTACTGTGTGCAGAGCACTGTACTAAGCGCTTGGGAAGTACAAGTTGGCAACATATAGAGACAGTCCCTACCCAACAGTGGGCTCACAGTCTAAAAGGGAGAGACAGAGAACAAAACCAAACATACTAACAAAATAAAATAGAATAGATATGTACAAGTAAAATAAATAAATAAACGAATAGAGTAATAAATATGTACAAACATATATACATATATACAGGTGCTGTGGGGAAGGGAAGGAGGTAAGATGGGGGGATGGAGAGGGGGGCAAGGGGGAGAGGAAGGAAGGGGCTCAGTCTGGGAAGGCCTCCTGGAGGAGGTGAGCTCTCAGTAGGGCCTTGAAGGGATATGGGCAACGTTCTAAGCGCTGGGGCGGGAACCACGTGGGGGGGCACTCAAATTGCATCCCCATTTTAGAGATGAGGGAACTGAGGCCCAGAGAAGTGAGGCAGAATGCACAGGTGGAGGGGGTGGCTTTTGAGAGGAGGCAAGAGATCTCCTCTAGAGATACTATAGGAAGGATGGGAGAGTTAAAGAGGATTCTGGAAAGGGGAGGCACTGAGAAGGAGCAGGGGCGATTTTAGGGAGCTCACACCTGATGGTGTCAATCGTCTTCATAAAGTAGGTGGCCAAACCCCACTTTTCCTCATCTCCCACTCCCTTCTGCACTGTGACTGACATGCTCCCTTTGCTCTTCCCCCCTCCCAGCCCCACAAAATTTACATACATATCTGTAATTTTATTTATTTGTATTGATGTCTGTCTCCCTCAGACTGTAAGCTCGTTGTGGGTAGGGAATATGTCTGTTTATTGTTGTATTGTACTCTCCCAAGCACTTAGTACAGTGTTCTGCACACAGTAAGTGCTTAATAAATACGACAATGAATGAATGACTGCGGTCAGGAGTTTTAACAGGACAGTTTCCATTTCTTTTAGTCTCTCAAGTTCTCTAAGGAGATCCAACAAGGCTATTGCAGATGTAGAAATGTGGTACAATAAGTTTAGTTGTAGTGTAATTCCACTGTACAACAGAAATACAAATATTTAAGTAGTTTAAGCTTTCATTCAAGTAAAAGACTCTTATTCAAGTATGTATGTGTGTAGGCATCAGGAAGCAAATAGCATAGTGGAAAGAGCACAGGTCTGGGAATCAGAGGACCAGGGTTCTAATCCCAGCTCCACCATTTACCTTCTGGGTAACTTTAGATAAGTCATTTAACTTGTTGAGGCCTCTTTTTTCCTGTTCTCTTTCCACTAGGCCATGCTGTTTCTCTTCTACACAAAAATACTGCTATCCCATGAACTGGATTGTAATCACTTTAAAGCTTAAATCTGTAAACTCGCCCTCCAGACTGTACGCTCATTGCATGTCTACCAGCTCTGTAGTATTATATTCTCCCAAGCACTTAGTAAAATGCTATGTACACAGTAAAAGCACAATAAATATCATTGATAATGATAATAAATTATAAAATAGCCAATATGCCTTTAAGCCTCATTTTAATAATAAAAGACTTGTGCTAAGGAAGGAGATTGGCTTGATAAAATTAAAGTTCAATGATCTTTGAAAAGCACAGGAAGAAAATAAGAAAATCATCATTAAATTTCTTTGTGAATGACTGGAAATTGTTGTGACCCTGCATTATGAGAAGACTTGTTTTCTCCATTAATCACATGACACTCAACTTTGAATTCATAGGTTAATTCAGTTCTTACTGGGCTTATAAAGCTTGAATGACCTCAGATTTCTAAAATTATTTCTGAAATTATTAACTTTAATAGACCAGGCACCTGTTCCCTTGTGCAATGCATCTTTCGCTAGTGTTCTCTTTTCTTGACAAATATTCACCCAGAAATCAGTTATCAGTTGATGCAGGCCAAATCCTATCATTCAAATCTCCCTTTATGTTCACATAAGCTGTGAATTTCAACTGTCACTTCAGAATGGCATTGATTAGCATGCCAAAAGTTTATTTTCTTTTTTTAGTTATTTTAAGTTAAAACAGGTTAGAAACTGGTGTCAATCAAGTGATGAAGACGAGCTGTCAGTCTTTTTAAACAGAAGGCACAGAGTTTGAGATTTGAAAGAATTAGCATTCATTCAAGCCTTCTTTCTGTGTGATAAAACTGCATGATAATCTTTGGGGTTTCTCGCAAATTGATATAAATGTTGAAAGAAGCCAGAATATCAGACATTTGGGTAAATGCATCTGCTAAAACAAATTGTTGCAAATCAACAACAGTTTCACACCTGCAATTAAGCTTTAAGTCAATTGAAACATTGTCAAGTACTACGATGGTTTTTTAGACTCTATTCATTGTATTTCTAAGCACATACTTCATTTGAGTTCATATGTAAATAGTTACAACATTAACACTGCAACATTCACCCAAGAAGATTACAGGAATTTCCAAAATTGAAATATCACGGGCCCAAGAAGCAGGGAATGTGTGCTCTAATTCTAACGTTACCACTTGCCTGATATGTAACGATGGACAAAACTTTTAAATTCTCTATATCTCAATTTCCTCATCTGCAAAATAGGCATTAAATACCTATTTCCTTTCCACTTTAGACTGTGAACCCCATGTAGGACAGGGACTATATACAACCCGATATACTAACCCAAGGCTTAATTTATTACTATTATCATTACTATTTGTCATTATTCACCAATGCATCCTGAGGTTTAAGTAGATTTCCAAAAAAAGGTCTATCCTGGCCACATTATTTTGCTTTTATTTTGTATTTTAATTAGAATTCATCAAGTCTTCAAGAAGCAACTAAGGTCAAAGAGGAAATTCAGAAATCAAGTTATTCATTATTTATTGTTTTGAGGTACATCAAAGTAAACTAGAAGCATGATGTAAAAAACCTCTCATATGTGGGATTTAATTGGAATTAAGAACAGTTTTTCTTGAAGCACAAAAATGATTGATGTCCGAGTTTTAATGTTGGGTAATAAGTGTGCATCTGTCTGCAGTAAAGGGTAAAAAAAAGTAGAGAACATTATCATGATGATGATGATTACACCTCGTAAAGAATAGGGGTACTGATGCCAATTAAAAACCACATTATTAATTGCTGGAATTAACTTCAACTATAATGAAAATGCCTTCACAGTCTAGGTTCAGGATAAGACAGAACCAAAAATCAGCCCAGAGTCCAGATATGTTTTTTACTTTGGGTTGGATTATAAATTTTACTGATAAACATGACTCCATGTTTCCCCTTATCTCCCCTTGGCTGCCCAATCTCTTTCAAATACATACTTTGCTCCTCCAATGTGAACTCACTGATTGTGCCTCATTCAATTCTTGCTCCCTCTTGCCTAGAACCATCTCCTGCTTCACATTTGACAGACCACTCTCTGTCCACCTGCAAAGCCCTACTAGAATCACATCTCTTCCAGGATGCTTTCCCTGAATTACCTCTCATTTTCCCACCCTAATTCTGTCCCCTACTGCATCACCTTTGCACTTGAGTCCTCAACTGCTAAGCATTTAGGTAATCGATGACCCCATCCTACCCTAAAACATTTACATGCATACCTTTAAACTTGGTTGCGTCCCCCTAAATGTAATTTATTTTAATGTCTGCTACCCAGTGCAATTGTCAGCTCAAGGACAGGAATCATGTCTACTAACTACTCTACTCTCAGCATGTGTTTAGTACAGTGCACTATACTCAGTAAATGCTCCATAAATACAATTGATTGATAAGTGATAACAGTGACAGATAGACCAGTCTGGCAGGGATCAATGAGGAAAAGAATAGCTTTCTGGAAACAAACTTTGGGAAGATTTTGATTGCAACTGGCAAAATTGGAAATATCAACTAGATACTGCAGATAGCAGATGTAATAACACAGAAGTCTTAAACTAGTCCTCTCGGTTATACCAAGGATAAAATATTGTCAATAATAGTAAAAACCTAAGGAAGTCATACAAAATGCTCATTCTTTCCTTCTCACTCCCAGTAGACCCTCAAATGCCTAAAAATGCATTTTATTAGCAAAATTGCCATTTGCTTACTATAAGGAGTTAATAAAAGTTATCATTGGTGGATTAGTTGATCAAATGAATACGCTCAGTCCTAAAGGGAATTTTAAATGTTGCTGGCCTCAAGCACCCTAGTAAAATTTTCTTTCCAAAACCACTAATTTATTCACAATCTATGCCTCTCTACCAGCTTTTCCTGAGACAGAAATAAAATCACTTGTTTTTCCCCAAGTCAGGGGTTCATTGAAAGGGCACAGTAAAAAAGGTGGAAGCTGGCTGTCAGAGGTGAAACTTCTCAATATTCATGAGATCAGCAAACTGCACAGAATCCAGGTAATGTCAGGTCTCAGAGACACTTGGACTAAGGGAATTAAATGAATGGGTTACAAATATAGCTGGAGAAGACCACTTCTGGGAAGAGAGGGCCCCAATCTTCCAGAAAAAAAACCTCAAGAATTGTGGAAGTCCATTGTCCCATTCTCCCAGTCCCAGAAAAATACAGGCAGGAAAAAAAACAGAAGAGAAACACTCCAGGATCAGAAAATCTGTTACTAAAAGTCAGAATATAGAGAAGGTCTAAACTCTCAATTATTCGGGGGCACAATAGATTTTTGGATTATCTGCCGCCGTTTCACAGCTCACAACTCAAGTATTTCATTGTTTACCAAAACCAGCACAGAATGGGCAGGAAAAACTAAAAGATGCTAAAACCCAAATCAATCAGTAAGACTACTTATTAACCATTCTATAAAAAATATTTGGATAAGGAAGAGAATGGAGCTGTTAAGGACAGGCTTTTGGATTTCGTCTGGATTTTAATTATCTATTCTATGTCATCCTTAATTGCCTTAGATAATTAGAAGTCAGCTCTCCGTTTTGGAAATAATATTCTGATCTAACGCAGAATTCACTAAAGAGCTCACAGTGTGCACTGAGATGAGAATTCTAGGGTAACTTCGTGTTTCCAAAGGATCAAAGCAGTTGTGGGCGAGCAGTGCTACCAAAAAAACACTGAGAAGTCAGCTTTGTAAGGGAAGAAGTGTTTTTCAGAAAATGAACCTCTTATGTTAATTTTGTTTTCAAAACTCTGGCAACACACTTAAATAATCAAAGACAATAATCACTGGAGCATCATT
The DNA here is from genome assembly GCF_015852505.1 of Tachyglossus aculeatus. NCBI lineage: Eukaryota > Metazoa > Chordata > Mammalia > Monotremata > Tachyglossidae > Tachyglossus > Tachyglossus aculeatus. The sequence continues at coordinate 19,633,338 of NC_052074.1, read as the reverse complement.
TTTTGACTTAGCCAGAAATTCCAGTGGAATCATGTCTTTGGCATTTCTTTGCAATTTTATCTGACATTCTCCAGCTTTAAATTATTCTTCAGGAATAAAACTAGTGGAACTTTAGCCCAGTGAAGGAAAGGGTTTCCAAGTGACATCGTATTATGTAAAAAAGACAATGGTTAATTAGCAAGGCTTATCCTTTATGATAGTTGGGGCAAGGTGATGAAATTGATTTATATTGAAAAATTTCCTAAGGCAGGCTGCAGTGGGTGAATTAGCTACTCTCCTTCCAGGTGGATGTCAGTCTGCCAGAATTTGCTTCTTCTCAGCTTCATGGGGAAGTTGGAAGCTGCAAATGGAGGATGTGCTCATGTGGAAATGTGGATAAGCCAGAGAGGGAAAGAGGGTAGACGACTACAACTCTATCCTCCCTCCCTCCGAAGCACAAGTAGCTGCTTGAGGCAGGCATGGAGAAGTAATGGAAGTAGAAATTGGGGTAATCCGATGGACATGATAATAGTGAGTCCACCATTCCCTGATCCCCATTTCCTGTGAAGAGGCAGGCAGACTGGTCTGAACCTTGGTTTATGGTTAATTATGGTATTTGTTAAGTGCTTACTATGTGCCAGGCACTGTACTAGGCACTGTGGTAGATACAAGCAAATCGGGTTGGACACAGTCCCTGTCCCACCTGGGGCTCAGAGTTTCAATACCCATTCTTTTAGACTGTGAGCCCACTGTTGGGTAGGGACTGTCTCTATATTTTGCCAACTTGTACTTCCCAAGTGCTTAGTACAGTGCTCTGCACACAGTAAGCGCTCAATAAATATGATTGATGATGATGATGATTCTACAGACGATGTAACTGAGGACAGAGAAGTAAAGTGACTTTCCCGAGGCCACACAGCCGACAAGTGGTGGAGCTGGGATTAGAACCCATGATCTTCTGACTCACAGAAGTGTGCTCTATCCACTACACCATGCTACGTTCCTACTGTTGGCAGTGATGCAGAGCCTCTCCTGACCCCATTCACTCAGGGATGCCACTGGCTGGAGGCTGTGCCATCTCCACAACTGACATCTAGATTGAAATGCCTGCTACTAACATCAGTCTCTTCCAGCCACAGATCATGTTGTTTGCCTGCAGGGAACCCTAATCCCGGATGGAAAGATACATGGACACGTCCAGTGGGCCACAGTCCAACTCTTTGAGCTCTGGATGATTCTGGGTTAATTTTCCCACTGCAACTGCAGAGAAAGACCGCCCAGCAGCTCCAGCTCAGGCGTTGTGGAAACAGCTTAGAGAAAGGTCCCTGATCCTGATGTCATGATGTTCCAGGCATAAATATGTTCTGTCTTCTGCTCTCCTAAACAAAACGTTTAGATCTGACCCTGGTGAAGGAGCTTTGATAAACTAAAGCTAGATAATGTCTTCCCTTTAAGAGGTGAGAGAACAGTAGTTCTGGATGCCAGGAGATGATTTGGAGCCAAGGGCAGAAATATGCTTTCTACCCCTTCTGCCTTCCTTAATAGTAATGATGGCATTTGTTAAGTGCTTACTATGTGCAAAGCACTGTTCTAAGTGCTGGGGGGATACAAGGTGAGCAGGTTGTCCCACGTGGGGCTCACAATCTTCATCCCCACTTTACAGATGAGGTAACTGAGGCTCAGAGAAGTAAAGTGACTTGCCCAGGGTCACACAGCAGACATGTGGCGGAGCCAGGATTCGAACCCATGACTTCTGACTCCCAAGCCCGGGCTCTTTCCACTGAGACATGCTTCTTCTTTAGGCCTGGTGCCAGAGATTTATCAGTGTCAGGCAAGTCTGGGATAGGAGGAAGTAGAGAAGGAAAGTGATTAAGGAGTAGAACTGTTTAATTTTTCTGTAAACCTCCCCTTTAGACATACCCTGGCTGGATCCTTCAGGGATGCAACTACTGAATTATTTTGATTGCCAGTTTCAGTCGGTCCTCCTACCCACTAGTACGCCTGGTAACTGGCACTGGCTAGGGTGTGGGATGGAACCACATTTTCCAAAATGACCCATCACCTGCAAACCCATGAAACCTGTTCTAGGCACCATGCCCTGATCGCATCAATCTCACCACCAACTCCTTTCCCACGTTCTCCTCCTAACCTATAAGTCCCTCCCTCTCCATATAGCCAGGCCACCACTCTCTCCACCTCCAAAACATTATTAAGGTCACATCTCTTCCAAGAGGTCTTCCCCGATTAAGTCACCTTTTTCCTGGCTCACTCTCCCTTCTACATCTTCTATGTACTTGGATCTGTGACCTTTGGACATTTGCTATTAGCCCCATCCCTAAACACACAGCACTTATGTACATATCTTTAAATTACATATTATAAATTACTTATTCATTTATACTAATATCTATCTCCTGCTTTAGACTGTAAACTCATTATGGGCAGGGAATATGCTGCTAATTCTATCTTATCGTACTCTCCCAAGCCTTTGGTACAGTGCTCGACCCACTCTACCCATAGTAACTACACAATAAATACCATTGATTGATTACCATCTAGATTAGAGCATTGTACTTTTGTAAACATAAAGGCTATTGCATAACATTTATTGAGCAGAGATGATTCATACATAATACATAAGTAGCCATCACGCTAGAAGCGTTAAAGCCACTTTACTGTAATGATGCAACTATGCAGTTCTTTCCCAAGTTTGTAACATTAGATTGGCCTTTTGGAATAATTTTGAAGCTGAGGGCTGGCATTCCTGCTAGATTGTGATTTTTTTCCTGATGGAACATGATGTAAGTATAGGAACAGTGTTACCATCACACTACTGGGAACTAATGCCACACTGGCAGGAATGCTTTTTTGAACTTGAGGGCAGGATTGTGTGGCAAACCTAGGATCAACAATCTATTAGCTTTGCAAAAGGGACCAATTGTAACTATTCAAAATGTGCTGTACCCTAAAAACTGACTTTAAGCAGTTCCAAATTTGTTTTGCGCAAATGATCAATGCTTAGTGTCAGAAAAAGGGTCAGACTACTCAAAGCAAGCTTTATAAGGCTTCTGAAATTCACCTGACAACAAAAAACACGTAATATTCAAACCATCTTCCCCTTAATCTCTTATTTACCATGGAAACATTCCAGCGGATTGAAGTAATGAAACTACCGTGCTATTTAATGAACGTCTGCATGTGAGGCAGGGAAGGGAATCCTCCTAGATTTGAGGGGGAGAGACGCTTTCAGGCTAGGTTGAGTCTTTATTTTATTTTTCTTTCTGACTTGTTGTTTTACAGGTTTTTCTCTTTAAAGGAGGCTGATGTTTTAAATTGGTGCTGCACTGATATACATCTGACTCTTCAAAATCTAATTAAACAACACTGCAAAGCTACATATATACATATATGTATATATATATATATAGCTATATTTACATCATTCATTCATTCAATTGTATTTATTGAGCACTTACTGTGTGCAGAGCACTATACTATGTAGTCAATGAATCACTGGTATTTATTGAGCATTTCCTGTGAATAGAGCCTGATAATCAGTGCTTGGGAGAATCCAACAGAGTAGGTAGGCACGATCCTGGCACTTAAAAAGTTTACAGTCTCAGCTAGGAGTTTAATATCAAGCAGAGGAGCTTGCAATTTATTCATATATAACATGCACCAGCATATAATACATAATTGGATAATATATCCAAATTTAAAGAGTAGATTCCATGATATATTATGGATTGAATTTTTTTTATATAGGATTTGCCTTTAGAGCACAGATTTTGTGAAAGCAACCTCCATAGCCAAATGTAATGCTATAAACCCAAGTAATAAAATGTTGCTGCTGCAGATTGCAAAGATCCTAAGATTTATTTTTATTAATCATTCTGTTGTAAAGTAGTTATGGCATTTATTAAAGATTTACTATTTGCTAAACACTGAGTAGATACTTGGTTATAACAGTGGATGGAAGTCCTATCCCATACAGTGCTCACAGTCTATTTTACCCGCATTTTAGAGATGAGGGAACTAGGGTCCAGAAGGGTTAGGTGACTTACCCAAGGTCACACAGTAGGCCAGAGATGGAGCTGGAATTTAAGCTGGGGTCTCCTGATCTTAGTCCCAGTTTCTTTCCATTAGGGCATATTGCCTCCCTAAAACTCCAAACTGAATAACATAGTTCTTCACTTGCCAGAAGGAGAAATTAAAAGCAAGAAAAATTCGTTATTTTACCCAAAGTTTCCTAGTAATCCTGTGGTCCAAGGGGTGAGGGGCCCTGTCTAATTCTCACCTATACACTTTTTCTTCAGTGCTTTCTCCTTGCACACCATAAAAATGCAATCTATTGACTGCTATTATAAACATAAACCCGAAGTCCTCTAGGGCCACACTTTGCTCACTGAGCCACATCCACTTTCATCTTTTAAAATATTTTTATTCTTTAAAACAATTCAGAACACCTGCCGCCCAACTCTCAGTTTCATTCCATCTACACCACATTTTTCACTTAAAAAGCAGGGTGATATGTAATGCCAATACCTCCAAGGTTAAATCAACTATTTCTTGTAAGATCTAGCTGTTGCAATGCTAGGCGTTGACTGGGAAGTTTTAAATGCAACTCACATGCCTTTCATTTAAACCCTACTGAACCTCTGAACCTTTCTGTGGGTGAGTACCCTTAAAAATCTAAGTTCCAGAAATGTTTCTCTCCACTGGGAGGGAAGAAGAGAAAAGATAATCAATCCTGTTATTGCTGAAATTCTCTTCTTTCCACTGCAAATGAGGAAAGTGTCTGACATCTGATAATCTACTTATTTTCATTCTTATAGGTTTGAGAATTTACAAATCACCGTATGGTCTTTAGCACTGACTTTTCCTCTTACTCATTTAGACATGACAACCAAAAGTGATGGGAAGCTGGAGTCCATTACATTAGGTCTGTCCAGAGACAAGAGGCCAGTTCCAGGCTTTGTGGCTAATGGCATGTCCAGCATTGGGGTTGGCTTCAATTTCAACCTCCAGTGACCCTCGGCTCCAATTTCAATTACATTTTAAGCAATCTCTCTGGTGTGGAGAAATCTAGTTTGACTTCTCCATATAACCTGCCGCCGCACAAGTGTTGAAAGAACCTGCTTCCCATTTCTGAAAATCTGATTCAGACTTTTTTCAATTAGCCTGACCCAGGGCTGGAAAACAAGGAGCTGAAAACTAACTGTCACAGTAGTACTGCAGCCTACTTTGTTGGGAACATAAGCATTATATCATCCTCCCTCATTCTGCCACCTCCTATTGTAACACGTATATTGCTATCTTCTCTGCAAAAAGGATTCCCTTTGCAGGATTGATGGACACAGATAGCCTTTCTAATGGACTTTACAATTGGCACTATGATGATTAACTGACCCTTCAAAAAATTCCAGGAGTTCTCATTACTGAACAGTTTTGGTGACACACTGTGTGGGTGGCCATTATTCCTACACAGTCAACATAGCAGATGGTTAGGACTTCCTTTCCCCATCCACTGAGAGCTAAAGATTACTCCTAGATTATTGAGGTTGACGATTCGTCAAAAATGTAAAAGCCAAAACACATACAAAATGCAGTACAGTACAATTTGAAGGCAACGTTACTATATCTAATTGGGCTGGGAATAAAATGAAGTCTGGGGGAGAAGAGGTGCTTTCACCCTTGGAATACCATCTGGTATATAAAGTAGCCAAGAAAGAGAAAGAAGAATTTACACCTCAAAATTTTAGCAAGTAATGGGGAAGGAAAGATAGTCGAGAAGTGTGAAGCAACTGATGAAGGCTGAGACACAAACTCGGAATATGAATTATAGAAGACTAGTCCCTCTCTGCTGTTTGCATACACTTAAAATCATCATAATCAATCATCAATAATATCTATCAAGCATCTACTGTGTTCAGAGCAATATCCTAAGCACTAGGGAGAGTACAATGGAGTTAGTACTAGTAGATATTAGTAGACATAATCTCTGGCCTTAAATAGTTGCTAATTTATCGGGGGATTCAGACACAAAAATAAATTTCAGGTAGGAGGAAGTGATAGAGCGTGCATACTGCCACAGAGATGTTTAAGCGTCAGTTGGGGGAAAAGCAGTCTAGACTGCGCTTCATGGTGGTGCATGGATTCTTCTTACATTTCTCTTCCATCTCCAGAGAATCCTAGATTCCATCACTCTGCTTCCTGTATCATTAGTCTAAAAACAATTCTGGACACATCTCCCCATTTTTCAAAAGTCTCCAAGAGATTGCCCATCATGCAGAAATCCCCCACAGTCAATTTTTAGGCACCAAATAGCTCTCTCCCTACTACCTATGCTTGCTCCTCTCCCTTCACAATCCATTTTGCACACTTTACTCCTCTAATACTCACTGTGTCTGATTCTAGTCTCTCCCACTGGAGACATTTTGCTCACACCCTCCCGACATCTGGAACTCTCTACTCCTTCATATCAGTCAGATCGCTGCTATCCCCTTCCTTAAAGCCCTTCTGAAATCCCATCTTCTCTGGCCCCCTTCCCTGTTTAATCTCTAATCATCTCATTTTATACCAATTTCCAATTCAATCCCCTACTGTACATCTAAGCACTTAAGAACTCACCTCTTCTTTCACCCAGGAGCATTAATATACCAATCTCAGACACATTACTTCTTTCTATCCACAATTTATTTGAGTTTGTCTCCCCTCTAGATTGTTAGTTCCTCGAGGGCAGAGATCACATATAATAATCCAAATCACTGCTAACAGCGCCCACACTGTTGGTGCTCAATAACTTGTACTTCCCAAGTGCTTAGTACAGTGCTCTGCACACAGTAAGTGCTCAATAAATACGACTGAATGAATGAAAGTGGAAATGAAAGCATACAGCAACATAATAAATATTATTGATTGACTGATTCCAGCTCTAGGATTCTATGATTCAAAACTATATCAGAACCAATCTGGACTAAAGCTTCATAGGGATAACATGAGCAGCTGCTTAATAATAATAATAGTATTTGTTCAGCACTTACTTTGTGCCAGACACTGTTCTAAACACTGGGGTAGATACAATCTGATCAGGTTGGGCACAATTCCTGTCTCACATACGGCTCACAGCCTTAATCCCCATTTTACAGATCAGAGAACTGAGGCAGAGAGAAATTCTGTGACTTGCCCGAGGTTACACAGCAGACAGGTGGTGGAGCCAGGATTAGAACCCATGACTTTATGACTCTCAGGCCTGTGCTCTATAAACTATGCCACACTGCTTCAGAGCAAGTGTGGGCCCCATCTCCAGTAAAAGCCTACTACATCTGGAATAATGGCTCGATCCTGAAATGACTCCTAAACTTTCACATCAACAGTCATATTCTAGGGCAGAAATGCTAAATGATGTTTTGATTAATCTCTCTTCATCTTTTGAACAGTAATTATATGCTTTTATAATTTGACTGTGTCAACCAAAAAAGGTGAATATATATATAACAAATTGAGTTTTACTGAAAAAACAGGGACAAAGCAAACTGCACATTAAATTTGAGACTTCAGATTCATCCAAAATGTACCCCCTGCCACCATCATCTCCTAGGAAAGGGTACAAAATCCCCTACTTTAATTTGAGCAGCTGTCACACTCCTTAGAGAAAACACTGAAGAAGTGAACAGCAAGGAAAGCTTAACTAAATATAGCATTGGCACTTCTGTTTGGTTCAACAATCTGGAATGCTATAAAATCAGGAGAGAATGGGAAATGCACACTTACAGATACCTCATAGGTGTTGACGATCAAAATCAAAATCTGGGGACATGGCATGTAAAGAATCTTGATGAATCTTAGAGAGGCCACCCAAACCATTCCCAGGCCCTGAATTTCTGAGGATATGAAAGACAGAGTAAATACTACAGAAAAAAAAAATTAGGCTTGCTCATAGGTTTAAAAATATTCCAGCTTCATAAAATTTTCATTAGCTCTTCACGTACTGACCAGAGTAGATTATTAAAGGATGTACTAAGGAATGAATAAAGAGAAAACATCCCAACCTACAAACCCATCCTAAGTGGTGTAATTTTCCCAGCTAATACCCTATCGGAAAATCCTGGGGCAAACTAAGAATTATCCAAGGGTGCCAACCTCTTTGGAAAAAGGAAAACAAGACCCTGTACATGCCTCCTGCTTGAGCCTCTAAAAGATGGCTCCTTCCTATAAAGTCGTTACTTTCCCTTTTGTGTTGATCCTAAAGCTTGCTCATTTTTTTTCTGACTTAATTGTAAATCAGGCCTATAGAAAACTGCAAAGCCATGGCATTGAGGGTGAAGTGAAACTGAGATACAGATTGGCATACTACTGGCTCAGTGGAAAGAGCATGGGCTTTGGAGTCAGAAGTCGCGGGTTCAAATCCCGGCTCCGCCAATTGTCAGCTGTGTGACTTTGGGCAAGTCCCTTAACTTCTCTGTGCCTCAGTTACCCCATCTCTAAAACAGGGATCAAGACTTTGAGCCCCACGTGGGACAACCTGATCACCTTGTAACCTCTCCAGGGCTTAGAACAGTGCTTTGCACATATTAAGTGCTTAATAAATGCTATCATTATTATTATTAGTGGAGAGGTTGACAATCACTAAGAAAATATTGAGCAAACTCTCACAGCCCCAACTCCAAACTCTAATTCATAAATCTGATCAATCCTTTCCTTCAAACCTCTCCTCCCATACAAACAACTCCCTCTATACTTTAACTGGTAAGAAAAAACATGTCTTTCATATATATATATATATATATGTATATATATATGCTATTAAAATAATTTAAAATTGTATTCTTTGAAGTCTGTTATGCCACATTTCTACCCTAACTGATTCTGAAAGTTATTCAACAACAAGAAAAAAAAGACCCAAGCAAGGGTTACCTATCCTCTACACAGGATTGGGAACACAGAGAGAAATAGGATGCATGCATACACACACACACACACACACACAATATATATATATATTCAAGCACTCACATACTATTTATTTACTCTGCTAGTCAGGCTGGCATGAATGCACTCTCATTCGGCCACACACATACTCTCTCCCTACCCTGTATAATCACTAAAGTCTACTTCCTCAGTACCAAGTGGAGCTGCAAAAGCAGAAGCTGGTAAGAATAAAAATGTCAACCATTGCCACAACTGTTGGAGCCAATTGTGACGAATACCAGGGAGCCTAGAGGCAGCAGAAGCTGTAGTGTCTGTGCCAACCTACTCATGCCACATTTTCTGGCCTCGACGGCACCCACTTGAATGGCTCCCGCCTTCCCTCCTTAGCAATTTTTGAGGCTAAGGCTGTGGTGTGGTAAGCAGGTGGAGTACAGAACATCAAATATTGGTTTTTCAAATGAGTACAAATATACAATATTTATTGAAGACATGCTAAGTATATAGCACTATACTAAATGCTTGGCAAGTACTAGAGGAGCCAAAGACATGGTCTCCGCCCACAGGGAGTTTACCATCTGGTGGAATCTTCCAGACATATAATCCTGAAAACAATTTTGCCTCAGAGGTATGGGGACTTAACCATGGTTGGATTTACCCTAACAGAGGTGATTTCCAGAGTAAAGTGAATCCAGGGAGACAGCAATTTGGTCCATCTACATACATGCAGTGAGGGAAGAGTGATTGAGGCTACAGAGAAGGAGAAAAAGAGATACAGAGGGCATGAGCAGAAAGAGATAGAAATTGACTCTGCTTTTCCAGCCACGGTACCCTACTAACTTGTTTATTTTATTTTTGTATTTATCACTGTGCTTGTCTTTCATGTTGTTTTGTGTTCTTACTGTATTCCCTTTTTTTATAGATCAGTTGCCATCTCTCTTTACCCTTTAATACCTAGATTGTGAGCCCCTTGAGGGTCTGAGACCAAGTCTAATTCTCACCTGCGTATTCAGGCCTTAGGCCAGTGCAGAGAAGAGGGGAGAAGAAAAAGAAGAGGGCAAGGGAGGTCTCGGGAGAGAGGGGAAGGAAGAGGAAGAGTTAAAAACGACAAGGAAAGTGAGAGGAAGAGAATTAATATAAAAACGATTATAGGTCAAAGAGAAAGAAGTGCCACAAGGAGGATATGTGATTCCACAGTGGCAAGAAAGACCTAAGCTTGTAACTGTAGTAGTCTTCCTTCTATACTGAATAATAATAATGCCCACTATTATTACTAATTGCATTTATTCAGTACTTACTATGTATTGTGGGTTGGAAGAGATACAAGTTTATGAGATTGGTTGCTGATTAGTTTCCCCACATGGAGTTCACATCTTTGGCTTAGTGGAAAGAGCATGCGGTTGGGAGTCAGAGGCCATGGGTGCTAATCCTGGCTCTGCCACTTGTCAGCTGTGTGACTTTGGGCAAGACACTTCACTTCTCTGTGCCTCAGTTACCTCATCTGTAAAATGGGGATTAAGACTGAGCCCCAAATGGGACAACCTGATTACCTCAGATCTATGCCAGTGCTTAGAATAGTGCTAGGCACAAAGTAAGTGCTTAACAAATACCATTATTATTATTATTATTATTTTAGAGGTGAGGTCACTGAGGCTTGTACATATCTATTCTATTCCATTTATTTTATTTTGTTAATATGTTTGGTTTTGTTCTCTGTCTCCCCCTTCTAGACTGTGAGCCCACTGTTGGGTAGGGACCGTCTCTATATGTTGCCAACTTGTACTTCCCAAGCACTTAGTACAGTGCTCTGCACACAGTAAGTGCTCAATAAATACGATTGATTGATTGAGTGATTGAGAAAGGATAAGTGGCTTGAAGGTGACACAGCAAATTCAGGGGTAGAGCAGGGTCTCACAACCAGGTCTCCTGATTCCCAAGACTCAGGAGATGACTCTGCCTCCTATTTGTAGCTTTACTGCATTCAGTTACCGGAGTTTAGCCCCAGCAGCATACCAATTACACCAAGAGAGAGAGATGCAATTTGCCCAATGTCAGCCAGCTCCAGAACTACAGCCCAGGAGTTCTAGGATTAGAACCTTAAAAATAGAGCAGCTACATACTGTAGCAAGATGTGGACTCTGAGAAAAACTTTTGCTGGCACAAAAAACAAAATATCACTAAGCTAAGTGACCGGAAATCCACCTAACAGCAAAAAAACAGGCACAATCATAAGTTTTTCACAATCCCATTTCCTACAATTCAGCTTAGTAGTACCACATGGTGCATGCTACAGTAACAATGCACTGACAAGGGATTTATTCATTTTGCCACTTTAATGTTATCATCATGAACACAACTGCATTTTGGTCCCACGTCAGCATCTTCCCAAAGTGTCATCTCTAATGTCCTATTCAACTTCACCAAAATGGCTGCATCCTAGTACCCCAGAAGGTTTCTGACACAGGAGCCTGGGGTATCATCTTGGTTAACAAACAATTATTCAAAATTGTGACAGTTGGACTGGCTTTACCATTTCATCAAGCTAAATCCCCCGAATTTATGGGACTTATTTGCCTTTGCTTTTCTGGCCAATAGAGGTGCCAGGGAAAACAATGCTAAGCACAAATGAAATTGTGATTCTTTTACACATGACAGTAATGCTTAGCAAAATGGCTTCAAAAGAGTTCAAAGCTCAGAGCTCTTGAGAATTTTCAAAACCAATTTTAAATGTATTTGGATCAATAGGAATTAGTTTAAGTTGTACTTGCCTCAGGCAAAGAGCACTGTAAATCAATCTTATTCTAAATGAACATGAACAGCTTGAAATTGCATCATATGCCGAGGCCAACATGTGTTGACTGCCAAATTTAAGTACAGTAGATCTAATTTTCACAAGATTGAAATACATTGCACAGATATGGACTTTTAAAATGCCATGGAAAATAAGTGCACTTCCCTTAATGCCAGTAAGTTTGAAGATGTCAAGGTACAGGGATGGGGGGGGGGGGCTAAGTGAAAAGAGCAATTTGATTTTGTAAAAGTAAAAAAAAAGTTAAAATGTCTTTGAAAATTCTATTGTGCCACTATAAATCTATCATTTATTAAGAACTCAAAGTGTTCCAAATGCTTTAAAAAATATACCAAAAACAGCTCTTCCTGCTCTGAAGGTGCTTAAAAGGGCTAAGAATTGTTCACAATTGAATTACTTTAAATCCCAAAAAGTGTTTCCCTCAAGTAAAAGCCTAAGGTAGTTATAAAGAAGAGAAGCAAGCAGCGTGGCTCTGTTGAAAGAGCCCGGGTTTTGGAGTCAGAGGTCATGGGTTCAAATCCCGGCTCTGCCACTTGTCGGCTGTGTGACTTTGGGCAAGTCACTTCACTTCTCTGAGCCTCAGTTACCTCATCTGGAAAACGGGGATGAAGACTGTGAGCCCCCCGTGGGACAACCTGATCACCCTGTAACCTCCCCAGCGCTTAGAACAGTGCTTGGAACATAGTAAGCGCTTAACAAATGCCATCATTATTATTATTATTATAAAATTTCCCCATCACGTTCACTTCTTCACTTAGAGAAGCAGCGTGGCTCATTGGAAAGAGCCCAGGCTCTGGAGTCAGAAGTCATGGGTTCAAATCCTGACTCTGCCAACTGTCAGCTGTGTGACTTTGGGCAAGTCACTTAACTTCTCTGCACCTCAGTTACCTCATCTGCAAAATGGGGATGAAAACTGTGAGCCCCCCGTGGGACAACCTGATCACCTTGTAACCTCCCCAGCGCTTAGAACAGTGCTTTGCACATAGTAAGTGTTTAACAAATACCATCATTATTATTATTATTGTTTGCACCCTTCATCACCCTTAAATATACATCCATATTTTATTAATTATTATTATTATATTATTATTATTAATGATAATAACAACATTTGTTAAGTGCTTACTATGTGACAGGCACTGTATTAAGCCCTGGGGTAAATTCAAGCAAATCAGGTTGGACACAGTCCCTGTCCCACGTGGGGCTCACAGTCTCAATCCCCATTTTACACATGAGGAAACTAAGGCCCAGAGAAGTGAAGTGACTTACCCAAGGTCACCCAGAAGACAAGTGGAGGAGCCGGGATTAGAACCCATGACCTTCTGATTCCCCGGCCCGTGCTCTATCCGCTATGCCATGCTGCTTTATTTAAATTAATATCTGTCTCCTCCTCTAGTCTGTAAACTCACTGTGGGCAGGGAACATGCCTACCAACTCTGTTATACTGCACTCTCCCAAACACTTAGTACACTGGTCTACACACAGTAAACATTTAATAAATACAATTGATTAATTTGACCTGGTATAACATGTTTTGCTGTAACACAGCATTCTCGTTATCTTAAAATTTTTACTCTGAATACATTTCCAGATGGGAAGATGGGATTATTGAATGCATCTACATCCCCAGTGCCCGTTGAAAATATATGTTGCAACATGTTTGGTCTCTGACCTCAAGTTTCTGCAGCACTACTGAAGCCAGCTAAAAGTATGCTTTGCTTTTAGAAGGATCAATAAGAACTCACACATTTTAAATCTCTAAACATTTTGAAATGCTTCTGTCTTGACATAAGTGGGGCCTGGGAAGAGAGGATAAAGCTAAGAAATCAGGGATGAAATCAGATCCTTCACTTTAAAAAGCTACTTCCAGTAAGTTTAGTTTATTTTAGATCAAACTGCAAAGAGTCATCATAGATAGATTTTCCAAGTAGAACTGTATATAGGAAATGTCTTTGGTTCACTCCAACCAAGTTCCCTTTTGGATTACAAGTGCTTAGTACAGTGCTCAGCACACAGTAAATGTTCAATAAGTACAATTGATTGACAAAGTGTTTGATGCTATTTATTTAATTATTCCCCTGATACCTGCTAACCAATCAATGGTACTCACTGACCTTTTACTGTGTGCAGAGCACTGTAATAGGTACTTAATACAAAGCAACAGTATTGCGCACCAGGAAAGCTGAGTTTTAGTGTGTGAAATTTTAAAATTGGAACAAGGAAAGGTTGAGAAATGTATTTGGTTTTTCATTAAGGCTGCCAACTCTCAATATGTTCTGCTGCTATGCTGAGCTGGGTGATATTTAATTCTGAAAGTAACATATTCACCTGTCTTCATTCAGTAAAGGAAAGGTAATAATGAAGTAATAACAGCTGAGGGAGACATCTGGAGAAGATTCTGAGAAATACTGCTGGGAAGCCCAAGTGTGAAAGCCTAGAAAAATACAGCAGTGGGGTTTTACTTAGGGTGTAGCAACAACCAAGGTTTTCCACTAGGAAACCAATATGAAAGAGGTAAAAATCGGTGCTCACATCAAGAAACACAAAGAGAAAAAGTTGCAATATATTATTTGGTCTTGCTTCATTTGCACAGATGTGTCCTGAAGGTTTTGCTTCATATGCCAGCAGCTAAAAAATAGATTTTAATGAACTGAGATCTGCTTTGAGTCAAATTACCGAACGCTACTGCGGTTGCTGGGAAAAACGTGAGAAAGAGAAACTCATGGATCCAAAGGAAAGGAAAGAGGAAAAGGGGAAAACACCCCAAAACTGTGTTTCCTAAATAAAGCAGAGGAAGAAGAGATGTGGTCTAATTTATTCTTTAATAAAAACAGTGGAAGTTATCAGATGGGTTATTATAGTTCCTTAATTGCCCAGTCATGGCCATTCCCATAAACAGAAAAGGCAAAGGAAGAAGTACTGGATGAAGGCAAAAAGTCTGTGGTCGTAGAATAAAAATTATAGATTATACCTAGTGATTAAAATATAACTTTCATTGAATTCTTGCTAATTAAAAAAATGGAGAAAATACAGTAAAACCACCTTAATCCTCACAGGGAAAAGGTAAATTTTACAATGAACCAGATATCTCTCAGATATTTGCCTGAATCCATTTTGTGCCCATGATTTATTCCAGTTGGCCAGACCTGAAACTGAAGCATTTCACCCATCCCCTTGAATCACACCAGAGTGATGAAGAGTTCCCACATTCCCATCCTCCTAAAAACACAAGCACAAGGGACCACAAAACAAACACTGAGCACACTCTAATCCCCTTTTGGAAGGATCCTCTCACAGACTGAATCTGGATAGATTGTGACTAAATCATCCACTAGAATTTATTAAGTGCCCGTATAGACACTGGGTAGTTGTGATTTCTGTAGACCCTCTCCTACTGTCAGAGCAAAAGGGCGTTAGAACTGATAGAACTGAGCACCAGTTCTATGACACTAGGGACAGCTTTCCCTAACGGCGAGAGTCATTTGAAAAATGTTGCAGAGGAAGAACAGGACCATAGAAAGTTAGAGAACACATAGAGGCATGCAAGATGGCTTGCAGGGAGACCCAAAGAGACACCTGCAAAGCTTAACTAATGTAAGGTCACGGAAGGGCAGGAGCAGAAGCTCCCAGAAGCAGAATTGCAGGACTTTTCCCTGACCTCCTAGGTCCTTTTTTTATTATGATCTTCAAATAAATTAAAACGAGAATCAAATTATCTTTTTTATTTTATATCAGTCTCAGGGACCAAAACATTCAAAGCAAGAATGTATGTAAAGGAGCTCTATTTCACAGAGCTACGATGAGTTTCCAGGCTGTTCATCGATTTCTTACATTGCGTGGCTTCCCTCCAGTGGATGAAATTTCAGAAGATGATAGCTTGCATTGCAGGGAGAATCTCTATTTTTACTCACAACTACTGAAGATATTATGGCTTGAAATTCCCAGGGAAAATGTCTTAATGAACTTAATTTGTGATGCATGATGTGGGACTCGAACTTTTAGATGCAAAATTCACCCCAAAATCCCAAAACCCTTAGAAAGTACACATTAAATACTGTTGCTGATTGTTTTATAGCAGTCCAACTGGCAAATGTTTAACCCAGCTTTACAGTTTCATAAACTTTAGCACAGCAGTTTTCTTGCAGGCAGGGTCCAGAGATTACCACATCTCATGACTGAACTCCAAGTTCCATTTAAGAGGCTCACAGGGAGAAGTGATTGACAAAATAACAGGGAGTGTGGCATTTGTCAGAGATAAAGTTCCTAAAGTTTGGGGAGAGGTAAATAGGACACACTGAATCATCTTTCCTGAACAATTCCCTGCCACAAAATTATTCCCACATCTCACTTACTGGTAGATTTCAAATTTTGACAAATTAATTTTCACCTGGGGCTCAAGCATCTTCCAATGTGTCATTAAGTGTCAGCATTAGGGTCTTATATGAGTGCACTTCAAGTAGTCTTGAAGGGGTCATGACCAGATTCAACTCTATTATCATGCTGAATCACATGAAGACTGACATCCTGGGAATATGATCACTCTTCATATTGTTAAAAATTAACGCTGGCATATCATCACGAATCCAAACATGCAATTCAACAGTAATTTTAAAATGCCTTCTATTTACCTTGTCATTTCAATTATGGTCTCCTAAAAATGCAAAATTTTCACATTCCTCTAAATCACATGTAACAGTATATTCAATTTAACAGACGAAAAGCAGATTCCTTACTGTTTTCAAGATAACTTGGGAAGGTAATCAATATAGCATAAAATATGACATGCATTAGAATAATTAATTTTTACAGCATTCTGACAGCTTAAGATAGAATAAGCCAAAAAAAAAAAGCCATTACTAGATAGTACGTAGACTCAAGCTAGAAAATGGTCTTTTATTTTAGTTGAATTTTACAGAAAATGAAATTTCTAGGCTCTAGTCAGCCTGAAATGCCTCAAATGTGTAACTCAATGGCGCTTTAGTACAATGGTACTAAAATTACCCTTTTTATGGGTTTTTGAGACACTTCATATGTATCAAAAATCTTCATGAAGGCAAGACAAACTTCAAGGTCCCATTCATTTGAACTTTGCCTCTTTTCCATTACTCCCAAAGCCCATGCAGATTTTTATCCTTACTGTTCATTTCATATTTTTCTGTCACCTTATTCTTTTTATGCACTAAGCTTGGAGATATGCAAACACTAGATCTCATTATGCTGAAATCCACATCTCCCACACATTAACAATCTTGTTTTGAAGACCATTTTTGACACTGAATGTCTACAGTTTTACTCTCTGCTGAATCTGTTAGACCCAGAAAATCATATTCCTTTATAATGTCCTCCTCAAATTGCATCAATCTGATTCCAAACAGAAATCTACTGTAATTACCCTAAATAACTAAATGAGTTTAGTATTTCCGGTTAGTAAAACAATTGAAACACACCAACTCTTTATGTTTAGCAAGAGAGACTGAGCAATCTGGAGAGAAGCAAAGGAATGAAGATGCTTTATTGGGTAAGTTTCCTTAAAGAAATTTAAGAAAGATAGAAAACCACTAAGTAGGAGGAGATATTATGTTGTTGAACTATGCTGCTTAAGAATCAGGAATAATTGCAGGAGGCTTCAGGAAGGGGAAAATTTAAACTTTGTCTATTGAGATAGCAAATAAAGCCCCGAATTGCTTTGTTTTAAAATGCCTTTAACTTTAGTCTGTTGTTTAATACTTCATCATTCAAGGGAATGTCTGCAAGATGAAAACTGCAGTTTTCCATCTATAAAGCTTGGAATTTTCAAGATGAGGTGGCACTTAATGGACAAAGAAGATTCTTTTATATAAGTATAGATATGATACCAGGAGCTCAGACAGAGACACCTATGAGAAGCAGCGTGGCCTAATGGATAGAGACCCAGCCTGGGAGTCAGAAGGACCTAAATTCTAATCCGGGCTCCACCACTTGTCTGCTGTGTGACCTTGGGCAAGTCACTTCACTTCTCTGTATCTCAGTTATCTCATCTGCAAAATGGGGATTCAACCTGCAAGTCCCATGTGGAACTGGGATTGTGTCCAATCTGACTAGCTTATATCTATAACAGTGCTCACAGTACAGTGCCTGACACATAGTAAGCACTTAACCAATACCTTTTTTAAAAAAAAGGAAGTTAGGGCTCTGGTAATCAGGACTTAACACATGGCAAGTTAGGAAAAAGATGTCTGTTTTCTCTTACCTAACTCTTTCTGATCAGAGCTTCAATGCCAAAGTAAAGTTAAGAACAGGGATGGCAGTAACAGTAACACTAATATAAACAATACCACCTTGTTTTTGCTATAGAACTTTCATTTTTCCAAAATACTTTCACATCAATTATCTCATTTTATCCTCACAACATTCTGCGAGGTAATCAATCAATTGTATTTATTGAGCACTTACGGTGTGCAGAGCACTGTACTAAGTGCTTGGGAAGTACAAGTTGGCAACATATAGAGACGGTCCCTACCTAACAGTGGGCTCACAGTCTAGAAGGAGGTAGGGGAGAAGGCAAGCCAAACACAGAAAGACTATAAACTACAGTGCACTTTCTATTCCTGAATTTTTACCTCAAATCTTGGCTTAGCTTGGGCAGGGAGAATCTGGTCTTTGGAGGTTAAGGCAGATTGCAAGAATCAACTGGAGATAATTGATCCACACATGGTAAGATGCTTGAAGAAAACCTCACAAATCTAGAGGGAATCTCATATTTAATCATGCAATCTTCCAAAATCAACAGAGCGGATTGCGAACTGAAGGAAAAGGTGGTGGCGATTTGGCTGCTCTAATGAGTGTAGTGTTACTGGAACATAAAGAGCTTTCCATGGCCTGTGGGGCTGAAATCCAAACGCTGAACCATAATTATAGTGAAATGCGTAAGAAATGGTTAATGGAAGGAGAAACTGTTGAGGATTTACAATAAATCAGAGTACAGAACTTAAGGTTAAGAAAGGGTTTACAAACTAACCATCTATTATCAGCCCCTTTTCGGTTTCTCTGCCAACTCCACTTGTGCTGAAATTTCTCATGCTTCCTCAAAGACGCCTGGTGATTTTTTTTTTTCTTTCGGAGAGTCAGAAGAAAATTGTTTCAGTATGTTCTTGAAATTGGTTTCCTTGTAGCATTTTCCTCATCCCGATTAATTACAATTCTCTCACATACAATAACACACACTAAGTCTGTGCTTAATCTTCCTTCTCCACCCAAAGTTGTTATATCTTATATAGCCCCTGGCATCATCTAAATTTGCAAGTGGGAATTGCATTGCTGAGATTCTTTCAACTAAATACAGAAAGGCAGGAGAAACTGTGATCATCCTCTGCTCAAGAACATAAAACACAGAAGGGATATTAAGAGATTTCACTTCAGAAATAATGTAATAACTGGATGTAGAGAAACTAGATTAAGTTGGGGTTTAGTGTGGTTATTTGATTCTAAGGAACAATATCTGGTATGCATTTAAGAGAAGTCCAGAAGTTAGATAAATGCCTTCTATGATTCACTGAAAAGGTCATTATTGTCATCATCATCAAAAATCTTGAATACATCTTTATTCATTCAATTGTATTTATTGAGCACTTACTGTGTGCAGAGCACTGTACTAAGTGCTTGGAAAGCACAATTCAGCAATACAGTCAATCCCTACCCACACCAGGCTTACAGTCTATTTGGGGGGGGACGGGACACACATCAAAACAAGTAAATAGGCATCAATATAAATAAATAGAATTATAGATATATGCAACATTTTTGTTGGAATATTTATAAGTAACATTCATTGGTGAGATTAGGAAATAAAGACAGAAATATCCTGAACAGTGTGGTTTCTGACAGATGTCTGACACTGAAGAGTTGCTTCTATAAAGGAAAGCCTACCAATGTCAGCAGCTGCAGGAGGAAGAGAACAATTATGTTCAACACTCACTTTATTACCCTAAGAAGCTCTCAAAGAAATGAGAGGGAAACATCATGTTTATGGTTGTAATTCCTGAGAGTCTACAAAAGAGTCACAGAACGGCACACAGTACACAGAGGGCATGAGAATGGCTTAAAATATCTTCCACTTTCTAGTTCTTAGTAGGATTCCCTATACCTAATAAGCATCGATATGACACATAAAAAGATTAATCTTGGGCTACATTTTCCTAACAATTTTTTTAAACCATACTTTGGAGGAGTTTTTATAAATTACATTTCACAGTCAAATGAGGAAATCATTATTCAGAAGTAAAGTGCGAAACATTATGAATATATAGCTGAAAGAAAACTCACATGGTCACTGATATCATTTTCCTGCCTGTAGCACTAATCATGCCATGCAGAAGGCTACCTATTTTACTTCAAAAGTTGACTAAGAAAAACAAAAAAAGTTAAATACTTTTCTGAGGCTTATCCATGGATCTTTATCCAGAAAAAAAAAAAAAACTTTTACTGTCATCTATTGGATCAAGAAATCTGAGAAATCCAAAACCATTAAAAATGCAAATGTAAATATTTAATATTTCAATGTTATGTGAGCTCATTATGGGCAGGCACTGTGCCTGCTGTTTTATTTTACTTCCCAAGTGCTTAATATAGTGCTTTGCACACAGCAGCGCTCAATAAATATGACTGATTGATTCAGCAGTTTTGAAAAGAAGGATTTCCAATAAATTGTGCATTTAGGCACTTAAGAGAAAGGCCTATGAAGAATCTAGAAGGTTTTGAGTCTGAGATTTTCTACATTACATAGAATTTATTTGTTTTTATAAAATCATGTTTACTTTTTTAAAAAAAAACATTTATTGTGACTTATTTTCCTGAAAAGAACTAGGGAATTTTGCAAAAAGAACACCCACGTCATAAATTTTCACTGAAAAATGAAAACAACTGCTTTGAATTTAAGTACTACTGAAGGCCATGTTAATAGTATCTAGCTTAAAAAAGGGAGTTAGAAAGCTTTAAATGCAGGATTTATAAACTAAATGTAAACATTCTCCTATCTTTAAAATGAACTAGTGTTTATTGCACCTAGCATGACATTAAAAATCAAGCCATTATGTAGTCAATGCTCATATCTTTAATACTAAGTCTTTGAAGGGGATTTGGAGGGTCATGGTAAATAAAACTGGAACTTATTCCTTCAAGGTTGACCCATAACCCTTTCCCTAGATCCAGAGGTTTGATGAATGCCTGTCCTTTATACGGGTTCTATACCTAAAGATCTAATGCTTGATATGTCTGTGAGCAAATATGCACGGAAGAGAAAGCTGTCCTAGATAAGTCTGGTAATGTAAAGGGAAAATGTCATCTGAAGCAGCAAACAAGGGGCAATTCATATCCAGCACACAAACCAAAAAGATGAAGCCTCTTTTGTTTCTTCACTCTAAGTACACAAAAGTGCATGGATATATGCCACATGCACTTGCATATGGTTCCTATTAATCTGGCCTGTTGGTTTTTCATACCATTCCAAATTTTTTCCAAAAGTTTGGATTGAAAGAAACTATAATTAGTCCATTTTGGGAGACAAACAGGATTTGAGTAATTTACTGGATGTTAAAATCTAGTTTATTCAACCATCACGAGACTTAAAGAACTAACTGCCTAACCATCTACATACCCTTTCAAATGAAGGGTGCATATTCTGTAATACAGTGGGAAACTAGATGATTGGATTGTTGTTTGTATGGTGGGTATGACAAAAACATCATCGGGACCAAATGAAAGGTCTGCATGATGCCTAGATGTTTATTTTCCCATTGCACAATTCCCAATAGTTTCCTCCACTCCCTCACCCCCCAAAACTGGTGAGAAACATAGGAGAAGAGGTGGGGGGGGGGGGGGTGCTATGTTAAATGAACTAAAAATCCCAAATGGGAAGGGACTGTTCTATTTTGGGGGTTTCTGCCCCATATTTCAACAAGCTTATGGCAGGACTTAGAGTCCCACCTTAGGCAGAATGAAGTGGGAAAGAAGCCCTCCTTTTTCAGTTTCAACACAGAATTATCCTTTGGGTATGTAAATATAAGTTCCCAACATGCCCAGATTGTATTTTTTAGCCATATCAGAAAGACATCTCCTTCCATATCTCTCACTTCCTTTTCCCCTCAATTCCCCTTCTCCCATTTCCTTTTCTCTTTTCTCCTTTTCCCATTTCTCTCCCTTCCTCTTTTCCTCATCTATCTTTTTACCTTGTTCCTTTCACTTCCCCTTCTCCCTTTTTTTCCCAAACTTTCTTCTCTATTTCTTGCTCTTTCTCCCCTCTCTTGAACACACACTTTGCCAGCTCCTTTCTAACCTGTCCACCATTAGACCTTTCTTCCCACCTTGACTCCTCCAAATTCTTGTCACTTTGGTCCAATTGCAAAGCATGCTTAAATCAATCTCGGAAACATTTTCTTGGATTCCATACTAGTGCTTGGAATTATATTTCCCAGAACCATTTGTTTTGACTGAGCACGTGCAATCAAAGGAAATTCCATGACACTCCAGGGAGTTGCTAAAGGCAGTGAGGAGAATCTGTTCTGGAGGCAAGCTCTAGTTCATGGTTTTACCAAAAATAGACCCTAGATACATTATTGAAGATAATATTTTTATAGAAAAAAAATGAGTTTGGTCCGGGTGAATGCAGCCTCAACTGCAGAAAATCAAAACAACTGTGTGCATGAAACATTTCTCAGTACTTCAAGGCAAGTAGGTCCCCATATGATGATGGATAATGAAGTCCCCTGTTGAGAATGAAGGACAAGTCACAGTCCTGGAATGAGAAGCAGCATGGCGTAATGTATAGAGCTCACACCTGGGAGTCAGAAGGTCATGGGTTCTAATCCTGGTTCCACCACTTGTCTGCTCTGTGACCCTAGGCAAGTCACCTGCCTTCTCTGTGCTTCAGTTACCTCATCTGTAAAATGGGCAGGAAGACTGTGAGCCCTGTGCGGGACAGGGACTGTGTCCAACCCAATTTGCTTGTATCCACCTCAGTACTTAGTACAGTGCCAGGCACGCAATAAGTGCTTAACAAATACCATCATTTTTATTATTATTCTTATTTGAGGACCAAGGACTGCATGAAAAAATTGATTAAAATGACAGTGGTTAACTCAGGCATGTTTCTACTGGAGCAAGGAGTACGAGAAGCGAGTAGTGGATGAAGTCTAACACACTGTGATGTACCCACAAAGTTTTCTACATGCAGGACCCGTTTAAAGCCAACGTAACGATAGCACAGAGCCAATGCTGTCCCAAAACACCATAAGACAAGTGTAGCTACCGGATATGAAAATTCCAACATTGAAACAGTTTCCTTTGAGCGATGACCATCCTTTATCATTAGTCTTGGAATGAAAACAACCACGATCGTAAGTAGGAGTTACAAGAGTTTATACCTATAGGTCTGACCAGCTACAATGCTAGACAGAATCACTGAGTTATCTGTGCCTCTTATCTGTGCTTCCAAGTATCTGAACCCCTTAACTCTATTTTTATGGCATTTTAAAAATGACTACATTCAAAGAACCACTCCAACATGCGAAACTGTCTGGAAAAGCACATTCTCACACAAACTAATTGACTGGAAAAAAAAGTCTTTTTACAAGTATATCATACAATGAATCTCAAGATTTGATGACTGTAATTACCTCCTCAAAATTCAGTATTAAAAAGCCTCACCTTCGAAATGAGCGAAACACAACATATTTCTGTGATTGAAACCTGTCTTGCAGTCAATCCACATAACTACCTTATTTCTCACATGGTCCTGCTCATCTTGTCAAGCAAAGAAAAATCTCATAATCAGTTTTAGCATCCAAGTGCCCTTTCAATTCTCCAAGTAATATTCCAAACACCTCAAGTGGAGGTCCCGTAATACACAACTCTGTGGCCAGCCTATCCTAACACTATCAAAGAGCACAAATTCAGTAGATGGAGGCTGTAAATTCATAAAATCCTGATGGACTATCTCTCCCTTGATATCAAACTCGAATGTGTTCACCACCCTATTTTCATGTTTTAAGTGCCCAAGGGAACAGGTATCTAGGCCCTTTGATAAGGTTGATAAACAAGAATCAAAAAACAAATAGCTAAATTCAACTGATTTAGAACTCCAGATAAAGTAAAAGGAGCTCCATCATCCATCTTGGCCAGCAAATTTATCAAAAACCATCCACAGCTAGTCAATTTTGAAAATGCAGTTTGGGATTGGTTTTTCAGGAAGTACTGAATGCAGTATAACTGGTAGAGTCACTTTACTCTAGCAGATCAATGCAACATGTCACTTTGCTTATCAAGACTGATCTCTTAAAAACCCCACAGAAGCAAGCATTCCAAGGCAATTTTGTCATAAGGGAGAAGGGAGAAGCTCATAACCAATCAATTTGGAGCCAGAAAAGAAACCAGGTATCTAAAAGGTCTCAGTGCCCGAAATGAGGCAAAAATCTAATCTCTGTGAACTGCTGTTTGCCAATACAGACCTTTGGAAAATGGCTTCTTAATTGTTAGTGAAGAATGATAACAACAGCCAACACTAACAAGACGAAGGGAAGAGTTGAGCCATTAGGTACTAACTTTGATTCACTAGGTCAATCCTTATAATTTTATTCAAATTCAATGGTCTCAACTCTTCTTCCTGCTATGTGCACAAAACTAACCATAGGATGAACACTTGGGTTCATCAGAATTAAAAATATGTAACGTCTGAATATTGGATCTGTCATAAAGTTGTTAATTAGAAAGGTCGACCTGGCTAGCGGGTAAATTATTTCTGGTTCTGAATTACTCTTTTTCGAAGGAATATTTAATCATTTCAAATACAGACCACAGTTTAGTGAATCACTATTTCAGAGCATCAAATGCTACACTAGTGGTTTGAAGAGTTAACATGCTTCCCGAAGGCATTTCTTAGCTTCTTCTCAGACAGAACATCCTCACAAGTGAAATATGGTGAATTTTAAACTTACTGGTGGTAATTAAAGCTTTGGGCTGAGATATGGAAGGCAAGGAGCTTACTCTTGATTGTGAGCTACTTGTGGGCAGGGAAGACGCCTACTAATTCTGTTATATTGTACTCTCAAGTGCTTAGCACAGTGTTCTGCACACAGTAAGCTCTTAATAAATGTGATTGATTGACTGATCAATTGGTAGGACAGTATCTTACTAGAGCAACACAGAATTCAGGGAGGAATTTTAAACATCCGTGTGAATCAAGATCCATCTATGGATTTAAACTTCATTCTGTTTTGATGAAGTTTGAATATGAAGAAACAAAATTTGTCAGGTGTCAGAGCAGCAGTCTAAAGTATGAGTTTGGGGAAGAAAATCTGTGCTTTTATCCTCAAGAGTAATGTGAAAATTCTGAATGCATCAATCCATCATTTTCACCCACCAATGTGTCTAAAATAAAAATTCATTACTTTGAAATTATCCTTAATGATAATACTTCAATACATTTCATTAATACAGGTGAAAGCAAGATTTTCCAAAATGTGATTCTGGTAAGTGTCCAGTCAGGACACGGCGATCTGTTCATAGTCAGTGCCAGATTGCGGCTATCTAGGAATGGGAAAGGGAAACTCATCTTGCATCAGCTGTATCTTTTTCAAATTATCCATAGTAGTTTTTAAGTGCCTACTGTGTGCAAAGCACTGAACTGAACTTTTGGGAAAGTACAATAGAGGTTGTAGATTTGATCCCCACTCTTAACTACTTTATAATCTAGCACAGAGCTTCTTAGGAGTTTTTCTCGTGGAAACACTAAACTGCAGGGAGAATTTCCAAGAGTGAACTTTCTAGAAGGAAACGTTAAATTCAGAAGAAAAAGAAAAAGGCCACAAGTCACAGCATCCCACTTTCCTTTCCTGAATAGTCAATGCAGTGGAGAGCAAATCCAGGCCAGATCAAGTCAGTAAATAGCATAAATCTCAGGAAAGACTTAAGGTCATAGAAGTGGAAGGTCTCATTTGACAGATGGTTAGACTCCTTCATTTCATATCATTTGAAAGAATTACATAGTAGGTTGAAGAAATAAATATCCATTTTGAATGGTCTACGTTTTCTGTGGATACTTTTGTTATTGTTGTTCTAAATGACTGCATTTTAAAACTCCAGGGTAAAATGTGGCGCTGATTTACATTCTAGGAGGCCTAGAAGTCTATATTAAGATTGAGACTATAAAAGTGTTCAGTGCAAATGGCTCCCACCAATGCTGCATTTTTGTGAACTGCTTTCAATACTCAGACTGTGAAATTAATGCACTTATTTTACTTTAAGCCCTTTGACTGTGAGCTCCTTGTGGGCAGGGAATGTGTCTTCCAGCTCTATTTCAGTATTCTCTCCCAAATGCTTAGTGCAGTGCTCGGCACATCCTAAGTGCTCAATGAATATCACCAATCAATTGGACGATTGATTGAATGAATGGGGAAATTCCAGTCCTGACTCACATAGTCGGGGTCGGCTGAGTGGGACTCTGTGAAATCTGTCATAAACAACTGCCTCCGCTACAGCCAAATTCTGCTTGTAAAGAGAATCTAAATCTGAAGAAAACTCCTTTTCCTCATTGTAATCTCTGGTAGAGGGCCAGCAGAGCAGCCCTCTCCAGGGGACTGGCACATGTGAAACACCACTAGCAGTCCTAAAGAGAATCCAGGCTACAGACTTCCTCTCACTCATCAGCTGGGGAGCACCAAGGGAGAGGACTGGAGGATCTGTAATATAATTTTGACATTTTGTAGGTATGCTGTTTTGCAGCATTTCTTGTCGATATGTAATGAAGTTATTCATGAAGCAGACAGGGCAACACATTAAACTGCCATTACCCCGTGACACTCGGTGACTCCATTGATGACGAAGTCAAGCCCTGATGGCTGAACAGTGATAAAAATAATGCCAGGATTCAGATGAGGGTGCTAAACATTAACTAACCCTGAAAGCATCCCTGTAAGAAAGGTGTGATTTCTGGCTTGCATTTAGGAAATACGACAAGTATAAAATGAATCAGTAGCTGCTCCAGGTTGTCATACCAATATCCCCCACATCCTGTCCCTCTTTAATCAAACTAAACTCTATGAGAGAAATTATCCATGACAGTAATAAAAAATCTCCCAACATTTTTGCAGCAAAACTGACATCCTCCCACATTTTTCTAAGCAAATATTAAATTACTAGACCAGACCCTATTTTATTAAATCACACATCACTGTAATGATTTCCCCCATTTATTGGATTTATATAACTGAAGTTAGGAAACTGAAAACAAAATAATTACTCATATCCATCCCCAAAAGGCAGGCTGTGTGGTATTTATTTTACCTGGCTGGCTGACATGTGGCCTTTGCATCAGACAGCGGATCTAACGCCAACCAAATCCTGTTTCAGAGGAGGGTGCAGAGAATTCCCATCACATTCCCAACACTTGAGCCCCCAGTAATCATGGGCATGTTTGGAGAATCCTCAGTCCAGCTCATCCTCACCAAAATTATCTGGAAAAAAATCTCATTTCTGCATTTGTCTTTGGGCAGATGAGGTCATGGGGCTGGGGCCGAATAGTAAATGGCCTTCCATGACCTCGGGGGAAAGTCTGTCAGTGCTCCAAGTTCTAAGAGTGGAAGATGAAGTTGCCTACCTGTCAGAGCTCTACTGTGGACAGAAACATACATCAAAGGCCTACTAAAGCTACATCTCTTCCCTGACAAATCTCTCATCTTCCCAACCTATTTACACTCCCTACTTCATTACCTATGATGACGATGATGGTATTTGCTAAGCGCTTACTATGTGCAAAGCACTGTTCTAAGCACTGGGGAGGTTACAAGGTGATCAGGTTGTCCCACGGGGGGCTCACAGTTTTAATCCCCATTTTACAGATGAAGTAACAGGCACAGAGAAGTTAAGTGACTTGCCCAAAGTCACACAGCTGACAGTTGGTGGATCCGGGATTTGAACCCATGACCTCTGACTCCAAAGCCCGGGCTCTTTCCACTGAGCCACGCTGGTTTGAGTCCATATCCTTAAAAACTTAGTACTCACCCTGCCCCCACCATTTTTATATCTCTTTATATTACCTATAATTTATTTTAAAGCCTGTCTCCTATGCTGTACTGTAAGATCCTCAAGGGTAGGGTTGTGTTTACTTTATTATACGGCTCTAAATGCTTAGTAGAGTGCTCTGCACACAGTAATTGCTCAAAAGATTCTGCTGATTGAGTCCTTGGGTATTTCCCTCAGCCTCTTTCTGGATGATGATGATATCCTTTTTTAGCCATTACCAGTAAATTGATCAATCAACTATATGTACTGAGCACTTAGTGTGCAGAGCACTGGACTAAGTGCTTAGGGGAGTACAATAATAATAATGGCATTTATTAAGCACTTACTATGTGCAAAGCACTGTTCTAAGCGCTGGGGAGGTTACAAGGTGATCAGGTTGTCCCACGGGGGGCTCACTGTCTTAATCCCCATTTTACATATGAAGTAACTGAAGCACAGAGAAGTTAAGTGACTTGCCCAAAGTCACACAGCTGACAATTGGCAGAGCTGAGATTTGAACCCATGACCTCTGATTCCAAAGCTCGTGCTCTTTCCACTGAGCCACGCTGCTTCTCATTAGCCACGCTGCTTCTCATTTAAAAAAAGCATTTGTTAAACGCTCACTATGTGCAAAGCATTGTCCTAAGTACTGGGGGGGGTGGTACAAGGTGATCAGCTAGTCCCACGTGGAGCTCACAGTCGTCACCCCCATTTTACAGATGAGATCACTGAGGCACAGAGAAGTTAAGTGACTTGCCCAAGGTCACACAGCAGACATGTGGCGGAGCCAGGATTTGAACCCATGACCTCTGACTCTCAAGCCCGTGCTCTTTCCACTGGACCACGCTGCTTTTCTAACCAACTTAGAGTTGGTGGACACATTCTCTGCCCACAACGAGGTTGCAGTCTAGAGGGGGTGTTTACAGGCAAAGCCACTGGTCCTGCATTACCAATATCAACTCCTGCAACCTCAGAAAGATCATTCAATAAATCAATGATACTTACTGAGCACTTTATTCTGTTCACAGTACTTTATGAAGTGCTTGGCTAAATACAATTTAACAGAGTTGGTAGACACTTCCCTGACCACAAGGGGTTTAGAGTCTAGAGAGGGAGACCAACACTAAAATGTCACAGATAGGCATATAAGTACATATTTATTACTCTATTTATTTATTTATTTTATTTGTACATATCTATTCTATTTATTTTATTTTGTTAGTATGTTTGGTTTTGTTCTCTGTCTCCCCCTTTTAGACTGTGAGCCCACTGTTGGGTAGGGACTGTCTCTATATGTTGCCAATTTGTACTTCCCAAGCGCTTAGTACAGTGCTCTGCACATAGTAAGCACTCAATAAATATGATTGATTGATTGATTGATAAGTGCTGAAGGGCTGAGGGTGGGCTGAATATCAAGCTCTTAAAGGGTATAAATCCAAGTGCAAGAGTGATGCAGAAGGGAGAGAGAGTAGAGGAAATGAGGGCTTAGATGGGGAAAGACCTCTTGTAATATGTCAAGTAGCAGAGTTTAAGTGTGGAACTTTGAATTTATCTAGGCTCTTTTAGGTGTTAATCTTTACCTGAATCACTATGGGAGGGAAAAATAACACCATAAATAGTTTAGGGCTATGCTCTCATTTAGCTTGAGTGTTTGGAGAGAATTCAATCCTAAATTAGTAGTATAAAAGCCAGAAGCTGTTTTGTTTTTAAATGGTTTCATGATACTCCAAGTTCACAACAGATTAGGTCATACTGAAACCCTTTAATAGTTACTCTAGTGAAGTCACATTATCATTTTCATTTAACATAACAAAAATCTGGCCAGAAAAAAAAAAGTCGGTGAGCATTTCTAGGCTTGCCAAGTAACTTGGCAGGCAGACCTTGCACCTTGTTAAAAGTGGGAGAGCATGGTTCAAGAGCAATCTCGGGCCAGCACACATAATGTACTTGGGGACAAAAGGAAAACTCCATGCCTTCACCACACCAAAGCATCCAATAATGCCCTCCTTGCATTCTCTCTCCCCCTCCATTATTAAACCTCTGACACAGACTCTGAGCTGTTCCGGCATTGAAGTCGAGGATTCTAATACCACACTGGAATGTGTGAAGGATTAAAGGAGATTTTATTAGTCAAAAACAGAAACCCAGAGGGAATGAGAAGAGAATTCCATGACTTGGACTGGAAAAGCTGACAAAACACTGAAATATCTACTATGGGGACACAAAAACCAACCTGGTAAGTTTTTGGTAGGTGTCTGACAAATAGAACAGTACTGTTTTTGTTAGCTATAACCGTGCCTTCTAGTCAAAAGTATCTTGGTGTAGATGCAGCTGAATTTTGCATGCATGACAAGTCTCAAGAGACAGGATTGCCTAAGCCCATCTAAAACCTCTGCCCCTTCTCTCCAGATCCCTCTTTTCTGCTTGCCTTGAGAGATTTCAGTTGAAGTGGAGGATGAGGTGCAGGATAGGAAGGGACAGGAAAGGAATCAAATTCCCTGCAGTGAGTGGGTGTAATGCTGGATGTGGCTGCATTAGCAATTAGCAAATGATGTATTTCTAGGTTGCGTATAATGCAGACATTCAGAGCCAGTGAGGTGACTATTGTTGCTTTTATACTAAATTAAACAGTAAGCCGCTTGAAGGCCCACTGAGTCCAAAATAAAGCCAGGAACTTTCAGGCATTCAGTACCTGGGAAGCAACACAGCCTAGTGGCTAGAGCACAGGCCTAGGAGTCAGAAGATCATGGGTTCTAATTGCGGCTCCGCCACTTGTCTGCTGTGTGACCTTGGGCAAGTCACAACTTCTCTGGGCCTCAGTTACCTCATCTGTAGAATGGGGATTAAAAACA
Organism: Tachyglossus aculeatus; assembly: GCF_015852505.1. NCBI lineage: Eukaryota > Metazoa > Chordata > Mammalia > Monotremata > Tachyglossidae > Tachyglossus > Tachyglossus aculeatus. Next base: position 19,602,741 of record NC_052074.1, on the reverse strand, counting down.
TGAGCCCCTGTGTGTCGACCCTATCTTTTATCTACCCCAGCACTTAGAACAGTGCCCGGCACATGGCAAGCACTAAACAAATACCATAATTACCATTACTATTATTATTACTTCACCTATCTTGAATTTATTTTTCCCCTGTGCTTTCACATCGGTTGTCTATATGTTTATAACAGTATTTAGATAAGGAGAGTGAGCCCAAGTTAAGGGACTTGCCCAGAGGCAGAGGTAAGAGTGGAACTCTCATCTCCTGGCTTCCAGCCCTATGCTCATTCTTAGACCACTCTGCCTACTTCCCAGTAATGAACGAATACAAGAATCATAACAGTGAATCAAGAATGAACTCTTGTAACTTATTATTTATGAGGATGATAATGTTGAACCATAATGCTGAGCATGGAATCTGTGTTACTAAGACAGAAGAGGGTCGTTACGTAAGGATAATTCATTGCCTGCAAAATTGTACAAATATCCTAGGTTGCACAAATAATAAAACCAAGATTGCTTTATTTTCATGGGTTGGGACATGTCTGCCAACTATGTTGCATCAGTCAATCAATGCTATTTATTGAGTGCTTACTCTTATACTCTCCAAAGTGCTTAGTACAGTGCTCAGCGTACAATACTAACACAAAAAATGCCAATGATTGAATGATTTACTGATGGGCTTAGATGATCCCAAAGGTGGCTACTTTTGCTGGTGATGCATATGCTGCTGCAACTCACGACTGACCTAAGAACAGCAGCAATCAATCAATCGGTCTTTATGTAACTAGATATCCTGGCCCCAAAATCCTTTTTGAAACTCACGTGGTCTATATGGACCATGTCTTGGTGCAGGTTAAGCAGATAAATGGTTACACCCCCACTTCACTAGGGTGCAACCACAGCTGAAAAAACTATTCCATTGGGCAGCCAGGATCCTAGCTAAAGGTAAACCCATGACAAAGCCTATTCTTGCCCTCAGAGACCACTTCAGTGAAACAATAATACACATGACATAATTTTTAATGACTCTGATGAGAGACTCCCCGCCGAAGTGGGATACGCTGATTTGCATGGGAATGGTTCCCACTAAGAGTCTCTGATGACACTGTAAACAGATTTGTAATTACTTCCTTATGGGCCATTGTTGAAAAGTGAAGAGGTGACAGAGTATAAAGATTCCCAAGGATCCTTTGATGTCTCTGTTGGGCTTAGCAGTTAGGGGAATACCGAAGATTAAAAAATACTAATGCCCAGTGATTTTCTTTCGATGCTTGTGGTTTGCGTCTAATAAGTGTTGTATTCCCTTTGGAAGAACAAAACAAACAAGACTAAAAACTTAAAAGAGTAGCACACCTCTGTCAAGGTAAAATGTTACCATTCTTAAGAAATTTGTGGACTATTAGGCAAATTGGCTTATTGCTTGGAATTAAACTCGTAAAGTTATTTGTCCAGTTTTTGACATTAGTAAAAATATGACAGCTAAATTAACCAGATTGTTCTTTTCTTCCCTTTACCTTCTTGGTTTTCACTATCCAGACAAATTCCCACATACACTGACTCTCTCCGTAAGATTCTCATGTTTCTGCTAAGATGCAGATCACATTTTATGCTAGATTTATTTTTAAAATAAAGGTTTGTCTTCCTCTGCTCTTCTTCATACGATGTAAATTCCATTAAACAGCTGCTGGCTCCTCCAGACTTCCCTTGAAACTACTTCATAACGGATGCTATCCACACAGATCTATCTGTTGAAAACTGAATAAATTCTTCTTTGCCAAGTTTTTGCAATTGCCTTGCTGTCGAGGTGAAGAAGTATCTTATTTTTGAGAGGAAAAACAATCAGACAGTTTTCGTCTCTAGACTGTAAGCTCCTTTCTAGACTGTAAGCTCCTTGTGACCAGGGAACATGTCTACCAACTCTATTGTGCTCTCCTCTGTGCTTAGTACAGTGCTCTCCACACAGTAAGTGCTCAAGTTATGACTGATTGATTGGTTTCCTCCTCCACTCAAACTTTCTATTTACTTTGACTCTTTTACCTCCATTTCCTACTATAACTTCAAACCTTAAAGCTCTCCAAATTTGCATGACTTTTAAAAATTTGAAATCCCATTTAATAATTCAGTTTTTGATGAGGTGCTGCACACAGAAAAATTATTGATTCCCAACTCTAAGCAATTTCAGTTTCTTCAGAATCTGACTTCCCAGGATTCCTATTTCATGTTCTCTCTATGTTAATCCAATAAAAATAAATACTTGTGACACTTACTAAGAGCTAATTGTGTGCCAAGTACTGTCCCAAATGGTGGGTAGAGATAATCTCATCAGATCAGACACAGTTCCTCTCCCACTTTGATTTCATAGTGGGAAGGAGAACAGATGAGGAAACTGAGGCACAGAAAAGTTAAGCAAATTGCCCACAAGTAGTACAGCTTGTAGTACAGCAGTAGTACAGTAGTACAAGGAGTACAGCAGAATTCAGGTTCCCTAGATGCCAATCCTATAATTATCATCTCTTAATCTCTACTTTCTGGTGCCTAATCTTGTCCACACTCCTCTATAACTTTCCAATACATTTCCATCATCATCTTTCCCTTTCATCCATTCATTTCTTTTTGTTTTAATAGAATGTGTTAAATACTTATGATGTACTAATTGCTTGGGTAGATATATGATAATCAGGTTGGAGTCAGTCCCTGTCCCACACGGAGCATTTTACAGATGAGGTAACTGAGGCACAGAGAAGTTACGTGACTTGGCCAAGATCACAAAGCAAACAAGTGGTGGAGCTGGGGTTAGAGCCCACTTCCTCTGACTCACAGTCCCGTATTCTTTCTACTAGGCCACACTGCTTCTCAGTGTTTTCTGTCACTGTTTAACTTAAATATGTTTCTAGGAATACCAGAAAACATTTTGGGTACTATATTAAATAACTGCCCATTTTCAGTTGTTTCACACCATGATTGTTGCTCAGCCGTGACAGGAATTCAGCCAGACTGTCTTCTCCAAATCGTATGGATTTGTCGGGCCACAGACCACCCTCAGAAAGCTCTAGGGTGGGCTGGGGGAATCATTTTAGCACAGGGAATGGAATCCTGCAGCAATAGTCCCAGGAACATCCCAGACTCCACACTGGAGATGATCTTGGAGACTCAGGATCTCCTGGGCCTATTTCAACCTAAAGTAGCAATTCCATGATTGGATCAAAACCAAAGCAATGGCCTGCAGCAGTGTGGCCTAGTGGACACAACACAAGGTCAGGAGTCAGAAGAACCTGGGTTCTAATCCTGGCTCTGCCAGTTGTCTACTTTGTGACCTGGCTCTGCCATTTACTTCTCTGTGCCTCAGTTACCTCATCTGTAAAATGGGGATTAAGTCCATCTACACACTTCCTGGAAGAACTCATTTGCTCCCATGGCTTCAACTCTCATCTCTATGCAAATGACACCCAAATCTATGCCTCCTCCCCTGTTCTCTCTCGCTCCCTCCAGGCAAGCACGTCCTCCTGCCTTTGGGACATCTCTACTTGGATGTCCTCCCACCACCTCAAACTCAACATGTCCAAGACAGAGCTCCTTATCTTCCCTCCCAAACCCTGTCCTCTCCCAAACTTTTCCGTCTCTGTAGATGGCACAACCATCCTTCCCATCTCACAGGCCCGTAACTTTGATGTCATCCCTGACTCCATTCTCTTATTCATCCCACATATTGATTCATTCATTCAATCGTATTTATTGAGCGCTTACTGTGTGCAGAGCACTGTATTAAGTGCTTGGGAAGTACAAGTTGGCAAAATATAGAGACGGTCCCTACCCAACAACGGGCTCACAGTCTAGAAGGGGGAGACAGACAACAGAACAAAATATATTAACAAAATAAAATAAATAGAATAGTAAATATGTACAAGCAAAATATCTAATCCAATCCGTCACCAAATCCTATCGGTCTCACCATCACAGCAATACCAAGATCTGCCCTTTCCTCTCCATTCAAACCACTACCACATTAATACAATCACTCATCCTATCCTGACTGGATTACTGCATCAGCCTCCTTTCTGACCTCCCAACCTCCTGCCTTCTCCCTACTTCAATCCATATTTCACTCCGTTGCCCAGATTATCTTTCTTCAGAAATGTTCAGGACATGTCACCCACCTTCTCAAAAATCTCCAGTGATTGCCTATCAACCTCTGTACCAAACAAAACCTCGTCACTATTGGCTTTAAAGCTCTCCATCCCCTTTCCCCTTCCTACCTCACCTCCCTTCTCTCCCTCTACATCCCAGCCCACACATTCCACTCCTCTGGTGCTAAGCTTCTCACTGTGCCTCGATCTCTCCTGTCTTGCCACCGACACCTGGCTCAAGTCCTACCTCTGGCCTGGAACGCCCTCCCTCCTCAAATCTGCCAATCACTCTTCCTTTCTTCAAATCCCTACTGAAGGTGCACCTGCTCCAGGAGGCCTTCCCAGACTAAGCCCCCTTTCTTCCGTGTCACCTCGACTCGCTCCCTACGCTCTTCCCCTGACTCTAGGCACTCCAAAGCACTTATGTATATATCAATAATTGTTTATTTAGATTGATGCTTGTTTTGATGTCTGTCTCCCCCCTTCTAGACTATAGGCCTGGCGTGGGCAGGGATTGTTTCTCTTTATTGCTCTACTGTACTTTCCAAACACTTAGTACAGTGCTCTGTAAACAGTAAGTGTTCATTAAATACAACTGAATGATTGACTGAGTGAGCCCCATTTGGGACATGGACTGTGATCACCTTGATTAGCTTGTATCTATCCGAGTGCTTAGTACAGTTCCTGGCACATAGTAAGCCCTTAAAATACCACAAAAAAAGGAATTTGGCCTAATGGCAGTCTCCTGAAGGGGATTTTGGTGGGGGAAACTTGCCATGGAATGAAGCAGCAAGGCTGCAGAAGTCTTCATTTTAGAAAGAAGCACATAAAGCAAGGGACTGATGAGGGTTAACATCTTTTTGGCTATATCACTGTAATACACTTAATAAAAAAATGGCGAAGTAATCTCCTCCACCTTCTCCTTCTGGGCAATCCTGCTCTCCATAGCCCCTAGTAGGGGAGCCAAGGGATTTTCTCGAAATGAAGAGAGAGAGAGAGAGAAAGAGGGAAAGAGAGAGAAAGAGAGAAAGTGTGTGTGTGTGTGGGTGTGTGTGTGTTTTAAAGGATTGTGAAAGAGTCCCTGGGAGACATTCTGGCTGCCAGCTCTCCAGGACCACCCAGGCAGGGTCAGGTGAGATATGATTGCAGCTGTCCATAGCCTGCTGCATCAGCTTCCAACAACAGGCTACTTACTACCTAAGCTTAAAACTCAGCGAGCACATCAAGCTCATCAGTGTTATCACAGGGTTTTTTGTTTGTTTTCTAAGAGCCCTGCAGAGAACAAATTGGCCACGTGAGATAATACTTCGGTGTCCAAGATATTTGTAGGCTTAGGTTAGAAGAAAAAAAAAAAGCTCCTACCAAAACGCAACCTAATATTTTCATCTGAACATCAACCAGTAGACTATGATTGCATACAACTGAAAGACATGAGATCGAATTTCGATTGATTAAATACAAACTGCTTTGAACCTTCAATAAAACCGGGAAGAGGATGTGCAGATCTGTAATCCTGGTATTCTGAACTATTCTCACATTCTTCAAAGTTGTCTGAGTCTGATTTAGGTATGTCAGACTCAATTGTATTCAGTTGGGCTCTAGTAAATTCACTGGAGATTTATCAGTGTAAAATAACATCGACTTTGCAGCTAAATACGAAACCTGAGGGACAAAACACACCCCATTTGGGGGCCTCTACTCTTTCAAATGTCTGTAGATTTTGTAGTCACCTTGGTGTTAAATGATAACCTGCACTCCTCTTATAATGCAATGTTCCTCCGGCCTTCCAGTCTAGGATTATTGTCAAAGAAATGACAAACATTTTGAATTGGAAGAGAAACAGCAAATAAGAATACGTATGTGCATAGTGATCAGAGAGATATGTATTGTTGCATACGTCCCTATAGTTATTTTACATCTTTCATTATGATGGGGCTAAGGAAATTATAAGCAGATTATATAAACTATCCGTTTCATCTTTTCAGATAACAGCATACACACTGCCAATGCATTAATCATGTCTCGGTTCAATAATTTTCTTTTGACAACTTACAAAAATGAATGGGCACATTTCCTCACCAGTCATTTCACATAGAAAGCATTACAGCATAGTACAGAACAGGAATATGTATATATGTGTGTGTATATTGGGCTTCCAACTGTAGACTGATGAAGCTTAGAGTTATGCCGCATAAGGCTAGCCATAATCGAAAGGTCTAAGCTTAAGCGTCACGCCAAGTCTATTCATCTGTGCTCGGCAGCAGTGACATGGGAAAGAGTCGAAGGCAGACGATCAAGTGATCAAAACATTGATCAAAGACAACGGTAGAGACTCAAGTTTTACTGCACGGACGAAGGCAATGGTAAAGGACTTCCATATCTTTGCCAAGAAAACTCTAAGGATGCACATACCAGAACGACTTTATGGCAGAAGAGGGGACAATCTGAAGAGGGTGTGTCCATGGAGTCACTATGGGTCAGAAACTACTCAACAGCATTTGACAAAGCAGAAGAAAAAGCGCTTCCAATAAATCCCGAACTACATCCTCTAGCTCTTAGAGGGCAAGGAACGTGTCGAGCAACTCTGTTGAAATGCACCCTCCCAAGCACTTAGTACAGTGAGAAGTAGCATGGCCTTAATAACAATGGCATTTGTTAAGCGCTTACTATGTGCAAAGCACTGTTCTAAGCGCTGGGGGGGATACAAGGTGATCAGGTTGTCCCACGTGGGGCTCACAGTCTTAATCCCCATTTTACAGATGAGGGAACTGAGGCTCAGAGAAGTTAAGTGAGTTGCCCACGGTCACACAGCAGACATGTGGCAGAGCCGGGATTCGAAACCATGACCTCTGACTTCCAAGCCCGAGCTCTTTCCACTGAGCCACGCTGCTTCTCTAGTAGAAAGAGCGTGGGCTTGGGAGTCAGAGGTCGTGGGTTCTAATCCAGGCTCTGCCACCGGTCAGCTATGTGATTTTGGACAAGTCATTTAACTTCTCTATGCCTCAGTTACCTCATCTGTAAAATGGGGACTAAGACTGTGAGCCCCATGTGGGACGACCTGATTACTCTGTATCTATCCCAGCACTTAGAACAGTGTTTGGTGCATAGTAAGCGCTTAACAAATACCATGATTATTATTATTACTACAGTGCTCTGCAGTACTGAACTCAATAAATACAACTGAGTGATCTTTAGGAAGCAGCGTGGCTCAGTGGAATAGAGCCCGGGCTTTGGAGTCAGAGGTCATGGGTTCGAATCCCAGCTCCGCCACATGTCTGCTGTGTGACCTTGGGTGAGTCACTTAACTTCTCTGAGCCTCAGTTCCTTCTTCTGTAAAATGGGGATTAAGACTGTGAGCCCCATGTGGGACAACTTGATCACCTTGTACCCATCCCCAGCTCTTAGAACAGTGCTCTGCACATAGTAAGCACTTAACAAATGCCATTACTATTATTATTTAAAGATAATTTGGTATGATACAGGGCTAACCCGATAAATTAACTACAAATTTGAGAAAACACAGGAGTCTTGGGCTTTGTCCATTGGGTAGAACTGGGTCTTTGTCTGTGCTCAGAGTTAAGCCTTCTTAATGAAAGTTTAAAATAAAAATACTGTAGTATATTTTTCCATTTATATATATCTCTGCACCTAAATAGATTACATATCCAAATAACCCAGAAATAAAACTCTGCTTTGGTGTGTTGTTTTTTATAATGATTGCTTTGTTAATAGTGTTTTGTTATGCTGATTTTTTCACACCCTTCATATCACAGCTTTGGTTACTCTTGACTTACATTTCTGAATGTGAACTCACACATATGTTGTTTCTCAGCCATGTGGAAACACTCAATCCCTTTGCAATATAAATGAAAGTTTTCTCCATTTTTATTTTCAGATCTCATTCAAGCCACACCACTCTTTTTTGGCCCTTGCTCCAGGCACCTGTTGGTAATATCTTGAGACAGTTTATTTTCTCCTTTATTTCATTATTTGTATCTTCTGTTTTTCAGCCTGAGAGGCAGAACAAGAAAATGTATCTCAAATCTCAAACTAGGTTTGAGACCCAAGGTGAGGTTGAAAAGAGATTGTTTTGCTTTATCTGCTCAGTTTTTATGGCTGATTAGTGTTTATGGGACCACAAAGCAATATTTGACAATTAAATGACTCCAAATAACGATGTGTAATAAGATTATTGATACAAAAAACAAGAGACCGAATATTATACTGGAAGTCAGATAATGTTTCATGAAGATAGAAGGGAAAAATTATACTTTAACTTTCAAAATCCCTAGCAGAAACACCATGAAAAAAACCTTTCAAGCCTAGGAATGCTTAGGGACAACCCAGAATATCCACTCTAATTAAGATGGAATGCAAGCTGAAGCCACCATGACCAAATTGTTCCTTGCCAACTATCTCAAACAGTGAAATACTATATTTTGTAACAAGTCATCATGGACATGTGGTTGAAAAGCCCTCAAAAGTCACCTATCTGGGGAATCCACTATACAAAATTATATGGATAAGTGCACACACACTAAATCTGTATTTTAAAAGCTACAGAATCCTAGGGCTCCAGTACATTGAAAGAAAAATGTACAGTCAGAGAATTACGTTTCATTTATTTCCAAAATTGTGTTTTTCTCCCAGTGATTTTTCTGGTTTCGTGGATGCAGCAACCAATTAAAATATCAACTTCAATCCTTTGAATGATGTCCCATGTTATTAATTAATAAATTATAGTAGACTACTTTGCATTATAATGTAACAGAAAATTTAATCATTCATTTGGTTTCTTTTGTCAATTTCAATAATCTTACAAGTTTGTAACAAACGCTTCACGGTGACTTTTCCCTAGTTTCTTCTTGGAAAGGTTATAGTTGAAAACCGAACACCTGCTACCAAATTTTATTAAAGAATCACTGTTCAAAACTAATACTGAGCTTGGCAGCATTGAATCAAGTGACTTCTGGGAAAAGAGGTCAAAATTGACAAACAAAAAGATGTCAGGGAGAAGTCTTTAACAGCTTGACTGTGGGAATTGCTCTTCTGATCTTTCATGTTGTACTCAGTTCTGTTGTGCACACAGCACAGGTGATTTTAGACTGAAAAAAGATATTCAGCGGCAGGAGCAAGTTGGGGATCAGCTTCCACACAACTGCAAGAAGCTGAGAAGCAGCAGGGCCTAAGTGGATAGAGCACGGGCCTAGGAGTCGGAAGGACCCGGGTTCTAATCCCGGCTCTGTCGCTCGTTTGCTGTGTGACCTTGGGCAAGTCACTTCTCTGTGCCTCAGTTACCTCAACTGTGAAATGGGGATTACAGCCCCGTTGGGGTAGGGACCATCTCTTTATGTTGCCAATTTGTCCTTCCCAAGTGCTTAGTACAGTGCTCTGCACACAGTAAGCACTCAATAAATACGATTAAATGAATTAGTGAACTATGAGCCCCATGTGCAACGTGGATTGTGTCCAACTTGATTATCTTGTATCTACCTCTGTGCTTAGTACAGTGCCTGGCACATAGTAAGTGCTTAACAAATACCATTTAAAAACAACAACAACAAAAAAAATCAGCACAGTGGATGAAGTTAAAGGGGAAAGGACAATGTCCTGTCAATTAGAGCAGTTGCCAAGCAGGAGGACCACTGATTGCCGTGGTCGGGAGCCAGCAGCCCTGTTGGATGACCCTGAAAACTTTCGTATTTGGTCCTCTCACACAGTATTTGTCCCAGGCCACAAGGTGGTAGGAGGCAGTTCCTCCTATTCCTACCCTCCAGATTCATTCATTCATTCAATTGTATTTATTGAGCACTTACTGTGTGCAGAGCACTGTACTAAGCGCTTGGGAAGTACAAGTTGGCAACATATAGAGACGGTCTCTACCCAACAAAGGGCTCACAATCTAGAAGGGGGAGACAGACAACGAAACAAAACATGTGGACAGGTGTCAAGTCACCAGAATAAACAGAAATAAAGCTAGATGCACATTATTAACAAAATAAATAGAATAGTAAATATGTACAAGTAAAATAGAGTAATAAATTTGTACAAACATATATACAGGTGCTGTGGGGAGGGGAAGGAGGTAGGGCAAGGGGGATGGGGAGGAGGAGAGGAAAAAGGGGGCTCAGTCTGGGAAGGCCTCCTGGAGGAGGTGAGCTTTCAGTAGGGCTTTGAAGGGAGGAAGAGAGCTAGTTTGGTGGATGTGCAGAGGGAGGGCATTCCAGGCCAGGGGGAGGACATGGGCCGGGGGTCGATGGCAGGACAGGTGAGAACGAGGTACAGTGAGGAGGTTAGCGGCAGAGGAGTGGAGGGTGCGGGCTGGACTGTACAAGGAGAGAGGGAGGTGAGGTAGGAGGGGGCAAGGTGATGGAGAGCCTTGAAGCCGAGAGTGAGGAGTTTTTGCTTGATGCATAGGTTGACTGGTAGCCACTGGAGATTTTTGAGGAGGGGAGTAACATGCCCAGAGCGTTTCTGCACAGAGATGATCTGGGCAACAGCGTGAAGTATAGACTGAAATGGGAAGAGCCAGGAGGATGGGAGATCAGAGAGGAGGCCGATGCAGTAACCCAGTCGGGATAGGATGAGAGATTGAACCAGCAAGGTAGCGGTTTGAATGGAGAGGAAAGGGTGGACCTTGGCGATGTTGCAGAAGTGAGACCAGCAGGTTTTGGTGACGGATTGGATGTGTGGGGTGAACAAGAGAGCAGAGTCGAGGATGACACCAAGGTTGCGGGCTTGTGAGACAAGAAGGATGGTAGTGCCATCTACAGTGACAGGAAAGTCAGAGGGCAGGGTTTGGGAGGAAAGATAAGGAGTTCAGTCTTGGACATATTGAGTTTTAGATGGCAGGCAGACATCCAGATGGAGATGTCTTGAAGGCAGGAGGAGACACGAGCCTGAAGGAAGGGAGAAAGAGCTCAGGGGCAGAGATGTAAATTTGGGTGTCATCAGCGTAGAGATGTAGACTTGGGTGTCATCAGCGTAGAGATGATAGTTGAAGCCATGGGAGTGAATGAGTTCACCAAGGGAGTGAGTGTAGATAGAGAACAGAAGGGGACCAAGAACTGACCCTTGAGGAACCCCTACAGTAAGAGGATGGGAGTGGGAGGAGGAGCCCGCAAAGGAGACTGAGAATGGATGGCCGGAGAGATAAGAGGAGAACCAGGAGAAGACAGAGTCTGTGAAGCCAAGGTTGGATAGCGTTTTGAGGAGAAGGGGGTGGTCCACAGTGTCGAAGGCAGCTGAGAGGTCGAGGAGGATTAGGATAGAGTAGGGGCCGTTGGATTTGGAAAGATGGAGAAGAACAGTCTGTTTCCCCAAACTTAACAAGAGAATTATGCTCAATAAATAGGTCTGTTGTAGTCTAGGCTGCAGATCTGTGATGTGATAACCAAACGACTGCTAATAACAAAGTCTGAAATCAGTAGCATTATGATTTTTCATGCCAAAATGCTTGCTTAAGTATGTAAATGTGAAGTCCTCAACTGAGATAAATGTGAAGCTTTTTATATTTCATTATAAAGAGATAAATTAGGCTTTGGTCAAGCCATTCAGTCTCCAATTGCCCTTTATGGATTAATTCTACAGAACTTCACTAAGATTTTATCTCCTTCCTGCACTGCCAATCCTTCAGGTTTTTCACACTTGAGGACCTACGATTTTTCTTAAAAACAAATCTTCAGCATAGCATTGCCTTGGGTTGGAAAGGCAGTAGAAGGAAGACCTGTGGTTCTCAAAACAATACAACTTATTTTCATTTTCTGGGGCTGCATCAAAGATGATAAAGGGTTAGTTCTTGAAATAATCATTGCTTGGAGAAAGAGTATCCCCGAATAAGACAATGTAATCTGTTTCTGCCACTTTTTAAAAGCTATCCAGGCCTAGGAATGGAGTGGGAAGCTCATCCCTCCAGCCTTTGGCTATTTCAGACTCCAGAATAATAAATGGAGATGAAAACCAACCTCCTTTTCATAGCGATATTCAGTAGAGTGAGCTCTCTGAAAAATACTATGCTTCATTCATTCATCCAATCGTATTTATTGAACACTTACTGAGTGCAGAGCACTGTACTATGCGCTTGGAAAGTACAATTCGGCAACAGAGCCAATCCCTACCCATCAACGGGCTCACAGTCTAGACCATGTTTACAGTGGTCAAGCAATAAGAATTGCCCACCCGTCCATTTGTCCAATGGCATGAGTTTATTTGCATGACAACATCTGCTTCAATGTATTCATTTGTAGGCTGTAGTCCCCCTGGGACTGGTAGAAAATAAATATCTTGGGTCTGGGAACAGGCAATGAGCCTGCGACCTCTAAATAACTTATTCATAAGAGCAAAAACTGGATGTCAGAACAAGTTATTACTATCTAATGTTAATGTCAAATCCAGTTAAGAGGCTCACACGATCAAATATTCCTGACTGCCACCAATTGGCATTAGTTACCAAGGACTACAGTGAGAAAACTAAATCTCGCTTTATTCTCTTGATATATAGACCAGCGTGGCTAAGTGGAAAGAGCCCGGGCTTTGGAGTCAGAGATCATGGGTTTAAATCCCAGCTCCGCCACATGTCTGCTATGTGACCTTGGGCAAGTCACTTAACTTCTCTGAGCCTCAGTTACCTCATCTGTAAAATGGGGATTAAGACTGTGAGCCCCACGTGGAACAACCTGATCACCTTGTATCCCCGCAGCGCTTAGAACAGTGCTTTGCACATAGTAAGCGCTTAACAAATGCCATTATTATTATTATTATTATATATACCCCATGAGCTGAGATGCCTTTACAAGTGGATGGATAGAGAGGAACAGGGAAACAGAATGAAGTCAGCTCTCCACATAAAGAGCAGCACCTCTGAAACAGGAATGATCTGTAATTTGTTCCCAGCCTCGTTAATGCTGCCGCTCTTTGCTAGCCATTGCCCACAATCATTTTCTCATAAATGGCGGGCTTGCACCTCTAAGACCGAGCACCTTCAGAAGCGTCAAAAGCGCTTTTCAAATGTAACAGGAAATAGATAGCCAAGGCATTGCATTTCCACTCAAGTAAAATTTGCACCATTCAAACACTTACCTGCATATCCATTTTCCTTTTCTCTTCTATCTGTAAACTGTTTTATGCCTAGCTTCCCTGCTAGATTGTAAGTTCCTCAAGGGCAGGGACCATGTCCACTCATTCATTCATATTTATGGAGCACTTAGTATGTGCAGAGCACTTAACTAAGAGCTTGGTAGAGTAAAATATAATAGACACATTCCCTGCCCACAGTGAGCTTACAGTAATTCTATTATACTCTCCCACGCTCTGGTGCTTAAAAAAATATTGATGATTGGTGTCAGCACCACTGTCCATGCCTCTTACCTCACATCTCTGATTTTCCTCCTGCAGATGCTGTTGAATATGGTTTGTACCTCACCAGTTGCTTCTATGCTAAAGGCTACCAGAGGCCATGTAGCTTCTGGATCCTCAGGGTACAAGCAATGTGGCTCCTGGGGATGATAATGATGATGGTATTTGTTAAGCACTTACTATGTGCAAGGCACTGTTCGAAGCGCTGGGGAGAGTACAAGGTGATCAGGTTGTCCCAAGTGGGGCTCACAGTTTTAATCCCCATTTTACAGATGAGGTAACAGGCACAGAGAAATTAAGTGACTTGCCCAAAGTCACACAGCTGACAGTTGGCGGAACCGAGATTTGAACCCATGACCTCTGACTCCAAAGCCTGTGCTCTTTCCACTGAGCCACGGGTGGTGGTTGGTCATAGCTAAGCCTTGTCTGGCAGAACCAAGACACTTGCTCTTACACAAAGAGACAGACATTGTGGAAGTTGTTAGGGCCTCTGGATTCCTGATTACTACAGGAGGGGGGAATGGGGGAGAAAGAAAAAGTAATAAATGGAAGCGAAGAGCAGAACACTAGTTTCCATGGAATTACTGGGCACTTACTGTACAGTGCAGTGTACTAAGCGCTAAAACACAAATTATAAGGAAATGAAGGAGACAAGGAAACAGAGAAACAGAGTGTATGAGAAAGAATATTTGCTCTGAAGCAACTGGATAAGACAGGATAGTAGCAGTGCGAGACTTGTTTCCTGAAGCAATAATGCTAAGCACATAGCATGTAGAAAAGGAGTTTGTCAGAGTAGTAGTGTAATACACATGTTCTATTCATTATGTCAATAGTCAATGGAGAAGCAGCACAGCCGAGAGAGCACAGGCTCTTCTACACTGTGAGCCCATTGTTGGGTAGGGACCGTCTCTATATGTTGTAAACTTGTACTTCCCAAGCGCTTAGTACAGTGCTCTGCACACAGTAAGAGCTCAATAAATATGACTGAATGAATATGACCTGATTATCTTGTATCTACCCCAGTGTTTAGTACAGTGCCTGGCACACAGTATGCACTTAAACACCATAAAAAAAAAATGCTTCTGCTCAAGTAAACATTCAATTATGATTTTCCACTGACATTTGGCAAATGAAATTCTTACCTATACGTTGTATGTAAATGCAAAATTATATGCTGATAACCCATCAGGCAAGCAGTCTTATAAAAAGGAATTAGCCAGCCATGGAGCAGTAGCCCAAACTCTTGTATCATTGAAAAACTTTGTGAGGGTCACTGTCAATTAATTGTTGCTCTCTGAGTCCATTACAAATCAATATAATAAGGAAAAATCTAAATTGTGTTCTGTTGTAAATCTCAAAACTTCCCCAATCACAAATTATTCTATCGCTACACAGACTTTAAAAAAGAAAGCTACCATTTTAAAAAAATGACTAGAAGATAAAATTACTTAAAACAAAAATATTTCACCTGTTGGAGCTTCTGCCAAGTGACTGAAAAAAGGCTCAATCTAAAGTGCTTTGGGTACCATTATTTAAGGAAGGTGGTTCATTTATCTTTTACTGTCAGTGCCTGAATTCTGCTCTGCTGGTTTTTGCTATATGCAGTCAATTGAATATGTTTCAGACATGGACAAGTCCAGCTGGGTTCACCCTAATGCTGTTTGAAACTTTTAAAACACCAAGTTTTAAGCGTTATGATGCACAGATTTGAGAGGGTAAAGACATCTGGGCACTCAGTGGCAATCAGCTCATTCTGTAGGTTGAGAGCAACTCTTTCATCTACAGTACATTTTCCTCCATCCATTTTAGAACCTGCTAATATTTTCTGTTCTGGGTCAATGTGCTCAACTTTTATTCATCTGACAGTACCTTGAGTGACTTCTAATTCTTAAATTAATACAGCTACTCACAGTTACATCCATATGCAGAACTGCCCTAAATCCCCAAGGTATTGGCAAACACTTTGGCGTCTAAAATCATTCAAAAGTTTGTCCCACTTATCTCTGACACCTAGTAGCACTTGGAAATTTACTGTATAAGGGACCGGTAAACTTGATTCCTCATTGAAAGAGGACATAGGCCTTCAGTAGTATATTCTAAGGAGCTCAAATATCCCTTCGTAGTGTTAGACATTTTTCTAGTCACTAAGGGAGCATAAAAAAATGATTACTTCAGCAGATTAAATGGATCTCTAAATGATACCATGTGGTTCACCTTTAACTTATTTCTGATACTAGAGTCACTTGCAAATGAGTTAAGCAATGATGTCAGGTGATATACCTGAAGTACCAGAGGTGGATCTAGAATCAGACAGCTCTACTTGTCAGGTCAAAGACCCGGGGCCAAATTCAAAACATGAGGTGATTTTTGCAGGCTGTGTTTCAGTGATAGTAATTGTATTTATCGGGCATATAATATGTGCAAAACACTGTACTAAGTTGAACTTTAGCTGTTGGCTTGTGGACACCATCCTTGATGACTGCCCCCAGATAACAGCCTTCATCAGCAGTAGCACCATCATCATCTTTTTTTTTTTGTTTTTATGGCATTTGGTACACAGTTACTAGGTGCCAGGCATTGAACTAAATGATGGAGTAGATACAAGATAATCAGGTTGGACACAGTCCCTGTCCCACATAGGGTTCACAGTCTTAACCCCCACTTTACTGATGAGGAAACGGAGCCATAGAGAAGTTAAATGACTTTCCCTAAATCACACAGGAGACAGGTAACAGAGCTGGGATTAGAAACCAGGTCCTCTTACTCTTCCCCTAGGTCACACTGCTTCTTGTGCTGATCATCATTTCATCAACTTCAATATCATCAGCTGAATTCAGTGAGTGCTTTCTTCATGCAGAGAAGTCCCAGGACTAATAAGAGGTATTACAGGAGTGATCATGGGCTTCTGCTAATCTGCAAGAATCCGAGAAACCACCCAGAGACCCCAGAACATTAGAGAAGGTCCTCACTGAATGTCAGTAGCTGAGAGAAGGGGTGGGCTCCTTACTTAATGTCTTATGATGCCAGGGATTTCTAGTTTAAGCTACAAGAAGCCGCAGTCTGGAGCAACAAGGCTGACATCTTTGAGCAAGAAGTGTGGTGAGCTGGTCGTTACCAAACATAACATAATGACAGGCACTAACATCACCTGGCAGCCTAACCTGCTCTCCCAGGAAGGACCGCAAGCAGCAGTTATTTCTTGTTTCGGTACTCACCTGCATTCCTTTTTTAGCAGGCAATACAGACTTATGTTCCTTAATGGATGATGCACTCCACCCAGTAATGTGTCCCTGTTATAAATTTTCTTCAAATCCTCCCCTCTGGCCTGAAACTCCCTTCCTCTTCATATATGACAGACCACCAGTCCCTCCACCTTCAAGCCTTAATAAAATCACATCTAATAATTAATAATAATTATGGTACCTGTTAAGTGCTTACTATATACCAAGCACTGTTCTAAGAGCTGGGGTAGATACAAGTTAATCAGGCCAGACACCGTCCCTCTCCCACATGGGGCTCACACACTTGTCCTCATTTTACAGATGAGGTAACTGAGGCCCAGAGAAGTTAAGTGACTTGCCCAATGCCACACAGCAGACATGTGGCGGAGCCAGGATTAGAACCCAGATCCTTCTGACTCTCAGCCCCATGTTCTTATTCACTAAGCCACATTGCTTATCTCCTCTTGCATCTCCTCCAAGAGGCCTCATTTCCCCTTCTCCCTCTCCTTTCTGTGTCGCTTATGCATTTGGATCTGTACCCCTTTAAGTACTTGATATTTACCCTACCCTAAGTCCCCAACACTTATATACATCTCTGTTATTTATTTTAATGTCGGGCTCCACCTCTAAACTGTAAACTCCTTGTTGTCAGGGAACTTATCTACCAATCCTGCTACATTAAACTCTCACGAACACTTAACTGTGCACACAGTTAAGTGCTCAACAAATACCATTGATTGAAATGCATTATAATGGCCATGTAATGTTTACCAAGTGCTTTTCAAGAAATCAATCAGTGATACTTACTGAGTGCTTACTAGGTGCAGAGCACTGTACTAATCCCTTAGGAGAGTACAATACAACAGAATTTGCAGACATATTCACTGCCCATAACTGCCCATAGTGGCTTCTACCACAGCAAATTCATCAAATAGGAAATGGCATGTGAATATGAGGGATCGGGGCGGGGGGCACATATGGACCCCTAGTAGTTTAATCACTGCAATGGTATATATATATATATATATATATATATATATATATATATATATATATATATATATATATATATATATATATATATATATATATATATATATATACATATATATATATATGACTGTGTAGCCTGATGACCTTAAAGACTGTGAACAACAAAGTTCTGGGGAGTTTGGCATAAAATTCATAGGGCTATGGATTACTGCCTTGAAAAAGGATAGTCAGGAAATTTTACAGTGTAGATACTTTCCTAATTCATTCATTCACTCAATCATATTTATTGAGTGTTTTCTGTGTACAAAGCACTATACGAAGTGCTTGGGAGAGTACAAGAAGCAGCATGAGAAGCAGCATGGCCTAGTGGAGAGATTATGGGTTTGGGAGTCAGAAGGACCTGGTTCTAGTCCCAGTTCCGCCACTTGTCTGCTGTGTGATCTTGGGAAAGTCACTTAACTGCTCTGTTGCGCCTCAGTTACCTCATCTGCAAAATGGGCGTTAAGAATGTGAGTCCTCTGTGGGACAAGGGCTGTGTCTAATCCAATTTGTTTGTACAAAAGTAACGAGGTATTTATTCAATGAGCTTGATAACTTTTGTGGAGAATGCATTCATCCTTCTCATAAATATATTCAACATAAAGTTCAGATGCCATAATTTCACGAAGAAACTCCCTCCATTCAGATCACTATACCATACCTATAGGTATACCTATAGTATACCTATACTATACCATTCCTACTAAGCTCTTTATTCAATATTGCCACAGAGAACAAAATTGGTAGCTTGGTCCTCAGTAAAGGACATTTTATTGCTCTTCTTCTTACTTTCAATTTAACCCTGAAATGTTATGCGACCCTGGGCTTGCCAAACCCCAGGTGCGACATGATGAAGAGACCATTTATGGCCAACACAAACACCTTCGGAATTGCTATAAAATGAGTTTTACTTCCCTATCTACAGGACTTTTGCTCCATAAAGGAAAAGAGGAGCAAGGAGAAAATTGAAAATTATTTCAAAGTGGGTCCAACAGGATTGCTCTAGGTGCAGGGTCTCAAAATATAAATCAAAACCATTTACTAAGTACCCACTGAGGATAGAGCGCTGTACTGAATGCTTGGAAGAGGACAGAGTTAGAAAGCACAATTACTGCCCTCAAGGAGTTTACAGTCTTATAAGGGAAACAGACACTGAAAAATGTTCAGGAAGAAGGGGAGAAAGGAAAAGTGGATATAGGTAGAGGAGAAAATGTTTAAAAAGTAGGGTATATGTAAATATATATGCATATATATATATATATATATATATATATATAGCATTAGTAACTAGAATGCATATGTCAAATTTAATATACATAGCATTAGTAATGTTTCTGTGACTCCTCCATTAAGCTGTAAGCTCCGTAAGGCAGGGTTTGTATCTACAAACTGTACTGTACTCTCCCAAATGTTCAGTATGGTGCTCAATAAATATCATTGATTTCGGGAAGACCTTAGGACCATTCTGATCTTGCCCCTTTTTATTCAATTTGTAATGCTGTCATATTTTTGGATCCCTGAAAAAACTTTTTCAAATGAGATACAGGTATGCACTGTAATTTCTAGGCATCTTCCAATTTTTTACCAGTACTCAGATAAGTGAACTTGATCAAATCTTATATGATCTGCTTCAAATTAAGTTCCATTTAAGTGAATTAAGGAAATATGTATACTTTTACCATTTTTCCCACCCACAACTATTACAGACTCTAAAACTCCCAAAATAATCAGAATTGAATTTTACCTTTAGGCACTATGATTGAGTTACTGGATTTCAATGGAGGAAGAGAGTGTAAACATTTTAAAGGTAACTGAGTACTCTTAATGTAATGAAATGGAGCATAATAAACTAACAGAAAATAAAGATATCATCGCTTAGAGAATCTTGCAAAATGTGAAGTCTTCAATTTTAGTCTAAGGTTGTAAAATGCTAAAGATGCTTTTGAACAAGATGATTGCTTAGGCAGATTTCATTTATATTTAACTAGACTGTCCATCAGCATTATTCAATATTTTCCATTTGACCACAATTCATCCATTGAGAGTAATATTAAAGACATTCAACAGTCTCTAATGGATAAGATCTTTTAAAATAGTTTGTAGGCTCTTAAATGAAAGTTCAGATTCTTTTTTCAATCTACATGGGATAAATTAAAGGTTGTAATGGATAAAATCACACTGCCTTACAATAAGTCATTGTACAGCAAAAAGATAAGAATGGAGCTGTACTTTATTAAACATTTCTTAGAATCATTATTAAAGATCTGACTTCCTTACCTAACCGACCCACTTTGCTCAAGTATTTTGGACTATACAATTTCTTTTGAAAAATTATCAAGAAACACTACTTAAAATAGTCTCTTTTTCAAAAATGATATTATCAATGGATCACAAGTCCTGGCTGATGATTGACAAAGTTAGACATCCAAGGATGACATCTGAGGTTGACCTTTAGTTGAACATTCCATCTCTTTTGGCATCTACCATTATGACATAAGCCCAAGTTGAAATATGATAATAAAATTCACCATTTACACACGCACCCCGAAAAAACTGTTACCAAGTAGATAACATTAATAATCACTGATCCACAGTTTTCTGTTTAAGATCCCAAGGCATAATGATGAAGGCTCAGGAAATGTGGAGGGAAAATAACTACACATCTGCCCTTCCTTATTCTCTGTATAACCAGATGTAAGGGGGAGAATCACTCTCCAGGCCTCAGCCTGCACAGCCACCTGATATCATTATGGTCAGGGAACATGACTGCTAATTCTAGCTCATTGCATTCTCCCAAGCACTTAGTACATTGCTCTGCACATAGCAAGTGTTCAATAAATGCCACTGATTGACGGATTAACAGGCAACGCTTCAATGTTTCCTTTCCATTGTGTTACTTGTCAGAGGGGGAGAATAGTGGTAACTTCCCCTCCTTGAAAAAAAGGGCTAGGAAAATGTTTCTGCCATTCTATTCCCGGCTGCAGAGTAAGCATTGCAAATGCCATGACTGCACTATACTATCACTGAACAGGGTTAAATCTCTAGGATCACATGTCAATCACGTCATATCTCACTACTCACCATACCTCAGTCTGGTCTATCTCGCCACCGATCCCTCGCCCATGTCCTGCTTCTTCCCTGGAACAAACTTCCTCTTCATATCCGAAAGACAATAACTCTCCCCACCTTCAAAGGCTTATTAAAAGCACATCTCCTCCAATGACGTCTTCTCTAAGTTCTCATTTCCTCTTTCACTCCCTCCTGTATTGTTCTTGCTCCACTCCCTCTATACTCAAACCTGCACCTTTTATTCATCATTCTCTCATCTTTACAGCACTTATGTACATAGCCATACATTTATTTATTTGTATTAATGCCTGTATTCCCCCTCTAGATTATAAACTCACTCTGGACAGGGAACATATCTACCAACTCTGTTACACTGAACTCTCCCAAGCGCTTAGTAATTGATTCTCATCAACCATTATTGAATCACATCATTTAAATAGTGTGCAGATTTCCTTCTTCTTAGAAGCCAAAGAATAATGTCCCATGAGAACAGGACAAGCTGATTAATGCTTCTGAAGGAACTCATGTACTCGGTGATGTGCCTGACACTCATTTTTTCAGTAACCTTTTGCCAGACATTGGCATGAAATGACTAGAACTCACTTTAGAGTGGACTGGCTTTCAAAGCCAAGGTTTCAGAAGTGGCAACCAATTCATTATTCCTCCGTGGCAGCTCAGTGGCAGAATTGTTTTAAATGTACCATCCAAGCTACTTAAATTCACATAATAATTATGAGCAAAAACCGCGTACTTCAAATGCAAAATCTAGCTATGTAATCTGTTGAAAGAATTAATGCACAAAAGAGGTGATTGTCATTTTACTAAGAAATGGTAATCAACCTGTGTTTTGAAGTATGCCTCATTTGCATTATAAACGTTATTATGAAAATTCAACATTATGCTTCTGTGGGCTGCATTGTATTGCTCAGCTGAACATCAAAAAATAAAAATCACTTCCGCAGAATGAAAAAACAGAATCGAAACTCAGAATCCATGATAACTTCAATTACTTGTTAATTTCATCTTAATTCCACACTTGGGGAAAAAAAAGAAACTTCTTCATATGTTGTTGTTTTTTCCTTGTAACAAATTCTGATGCATACTGATGGCCCTTAAATATATTTCCCAATGAAATGTTGGTATAAATATGCATCAGTTCATTTACATAACCTTCACCACAAGTTTGGCAGTGTACTCATAGGCTCATTATTGTTTACTATGTGAAAACCTCATTCAACTCCCCTTTGGATAAGGAAATGAACCTTGCTTATTTTAATTTATTAAGAATATTTTCATTGGTCCCTTTTCGCCAATAATCCTAACTAGTGAAAGATTGTTTTGTGCATTTTTAGTTCTCTAAAATAAGACTAACATATTTAGTAAAATATCCACTTAAAATAATACATAAATATTGCACAAAGAATCTGTACATATTCATTTCTATTTTTCCATTATGCTAAATAGTTTTTTTCCTTCAAAAATGGCATGTAAACTAGGCTTTGAAATAACTCAATTATTATTAATTTTCCTTCCTGGTGTCTTGTACTGAAAAATCATTTTAATTAAATTTCTCAAGTATTAGTAAATGCTTATTAAGGTGAATTCAAAAACACAAAATTCTAAAACTTTATTCTGACAACAAAAGATTTATACGTTTTTTAATTCAGTGATTTTCAGAAGCCGATTGTTATTTTTATCACTTCTCTCTGCCCAGAGTTTTTTGGATTAAAAAAACATACTGGCATGTTTTAATGTCTCAAACAACCAGCTTGGAGTCCAATTTTAATGGAATAAAAACCAGTCAGAGACATCTGATAAGAACTTTTTTTTTAAGATGGCAAAGCACAATGCTAAATTATATAACTCTAGAAAGCATAATATATGTATATGTGCATTTATATATATATAGAGAGAGAGATATAGATACATATTACATATATTCATTGTAACCTAATTAAGAACTTACTTCATCCTAAATTTCACTGAACTCTTATTTTTATCTAAAGACTTCTTGATCACTAAATAATTCTACATTAAATCTCAGTATCTCTGGTACCCAAATTAAATTCTGCCTTCAGAAATGATGGGGGATCCCCTTGGTTGGAACTACCCTTGCTCCTCTCCCTGAACACTTCACTCGTGTAACACCAACCTACTTATTATGCCTCGTCCACTACTCTCCCCATCTTCAAAGCCCTACTAAAATTTGTTCGATTGCACTGTACTTCCCAAGCGCTTCATACAGTGCTCTGCACACAGTAAGCGCTCAATAAATATGATTGATTGATTGATGGATTGAGCACTTATTTTGTGCAGAGCACTGTATTGACTGTTTTTCATCTTTCCCAATTCCCTGACTAATATCTCATCTACCCACCCTCCCTCTGCTTCAGCTACACACTTCAGTCCATACCTCCTAAGCAATGATCTCCCTTTCCTGTCATTTATTTTGCTATTTGTCTCCCCTGCATAGAGTGTTAGCTCCTTGACAACCGGGATCCACGTCTATTCAATTGCGCTCTTCCAAGATCTTAGTACAGTGCTCTGCACACAGTAAGGGTTCAATAAATACCACTAAATGATCGACTGTAACCGAACTTTCTTCTTCCTGTTAAGTAAACAGCTTCAAGTAAAAGTATTTGTTCTGACCAGTGACCAAACCTACGTGGGAACTCTGAATATGAATAACTGGGTAAACACTGTTATGGAACACATTCTTTCCTTTGAAAAAATATGTTGTTGGCATTTATATAATATTTATATAGCCTGGGCTTGTAGTTGACTTCCACAGAATTGCATTAGCGATTCTTCCAATTAAGTCGATCACCAAGCTAAACATATTTTCACCAAATCTACATGCGAGATATTTTATATATGCATTTACTTCATAAGTGACAGACTTACAGAGTAGTTCTGTTTATTTGAGACATAGGATTCATTTGTTCAGCTAAAATAGTTCTCTGAGAAGCATGAAACTCTGGTCTTTTCAATCATTCAGGGAAAAAAAAGGGTAAAGGTTTTTACCAAAGCTAAAAATTGTCACACTGAATCTAACCTGCTGTTTGATTAAAAACAAAGGAAAAAATGCCACAAGCATATTCTAACAGGGGCCACATTAAGTGGAGTCAGTTGTGTTCGCTGTCATAATACTGAGGCAATAAACCTAAAATTTGATTAGAGTCTCTTGGAGAGGTGACAGTTCTTTCTATGTAGTTTACTGCATCACTAAAATCCTTCAGTTTAATGACGGTGTCAGATATTGCCGTAAACTTCTGATGGCATATCAAGTGTTTTCGATTTCCTCTGCCAGCAAGAAAGTAGTTTGTTAATCCAAATATGAAATATACAAGGAACAAAAGAAGAGCCACTATCCACTCAGAAGTTCAATGAAAATGGGCTAAGTGTCTCTATTAGGTTGTGATTTTGCAGCTATAGTTACTCTAGAGTTAAGTATTTCTTTATTGGAGCCCAGAGGGGGTTATTATGTCTCTTTTAGCTAAAATAATAGAGAAGGAATGTCCAAAATATATTTCCATAACTTTTTCATGCATAGAGAAACAACGTGGCTTAGTGGAAAGAACACGGACTTCGGAGTCAGAGGATGTGGGTTCTAATCCTAGCTCCGCCACTTGTCTGCTGTGTGACCTTGGGCAAGCTACTTAACTTCTCTTAGACTGTGAGCCCACTGTTGGGTAGGGACTGTCTCTATATGTTGCCAACTTGTACTTCCCAAGCGCTTAGTACAGTGCTCTGCACACAGTAAGCGCTCAATAAATACGATTGATTGATTGATTCTCTCTGCCTCAGTTACCTCATCTGTAAAATTAGGATTAAGACTGTGAGCCCCCTGTATGTCAACCTGATTACCTTCTATCTACCCCAGTGCTTAGAACAGAGCTTGGCATATAGTAACTGCTTAACAAATACCATTATTATTATTATTATTATTATAGCTTTTACTAAACCCAGGAGCAAGGAGTACCCCCATAATGCTCTTTTAATAAAAGCAAGTCCAAGTTTCCATTTAAAATAATTTTGAAAAGCGATCTTTGGAGTACAATACCTATGGTTGAATACTATTACAAAGAATTTGCAGAAATGCATTTTATAATAAATCAATGAAAAAAATTAAAAAATATCTAAAGTATGATAGTCTTGTCTGAAAGAGAATCCCTAAAACCAATCTTGATATAAATTACCTCAAAACTATAGGGTACTCCTTTATTACTTGGAAGCTTTTTGTCTCATGCCTATCTCACAAATACAAAACTATTTTTCTTTAAATCGATCACCCCATTTTACTTTCATTACAACAGAGTTGTTGTAGCCTCACTGATAAAGGATGGTAAAGGTGAAATTCAATTTAACATCAAGATTTTTCCTCCTTATCACCTAAGGGAGCCTTTTATAGTGCCATTCAATGACATTACAAGTGACAAGGAATGCCATATTTTATTAATTTCCTTCTGAAAATATCAATACAAAAAACAACCTCAACCTCAAAACAACCACCTGATGGTGTTTAAGCCCCAAGGCAAAGACGTGAAAAGTGAGAGAAAATGTTGAAAAGTTGTTTCCTTCTGCACTGAAAGAAAATTCTCTCATACCAAATTATGGAGTGATTAGTGAATTAATTTAATCTGTTCTTAAAAGAATGATTCAATGGTATGTTTAAGAAGGTAAATCTCCAAAGGGGGAGAAAATGTAATTTCTTCATCATTGTTTTTATCAAGTCTATCAAATAGTTCTGAAGAACATTAATATTCTACCTAAAGTTTAATTTTATTTTTTGTTACTTCTTCAGAATGTAGAAATTCTGCTGAATTATTACTAGATGCTGGGTAACAAAAGCAAAAGATAATAAAATCATAATAATAGCAAAATTTAAAACTACTATTATAAAACCTACTGATACGTGATGAAAAATGTTCACTCCTTGAAAAAAAAAAATCCCAAAATACTTGATGAAGATAAATTGGGTTCGCCTATTCTAAACATCTAATGGCACCAGCACTGCCCTCTTTGATCCATTTCATTCCTCACTCTGATATCCATCAAGATCATGATAAAATATTACAGAAAGCATCCTGTGATATTCCTTGAGATAAGGGCCTAAAGTACAGTAAGTGAAAAACAACTTGGTTTATATGAATGACCTTTTGAGGGGCTTGAGTTATCGGTTTGCTTTGGGTCAACTTTATTAAACCTTTCATTTATTCTTATTCATTTAGTCTTATTTGGTTTTAATGGATCTTGTTTTTAGTTCTAAGAGATGCATGCAGCCTTAGGAAAAGACTGTTGGCCTAGCAGTTAGTTCCCCAGTTCTGCACCCAGCTTGGCCGTTTGGCCTGGGGAGGGGAAAAAATTATCACTCATTCAAGTATTTTCCTATTTTTTAAAAAATTCACACACACCTTCCAGTAATACAAATTAAGTACACTTCCTCCTAGTAGTACACTATTACTTCCACCTCTCTCTACCCTAAACTAAAAACTTACACAATTTTACCTAGCTGAGTTCCTGAAATTATCTGTGGTTAGCAGAAAAAAAAAGCAGGTGAAAAATAAAGGCTTAATGGAATAAAGGGGAGAATCTGACCAGCTTCTATTTCCCCTGATGATTCAAGGAGGTTTCCTGAAAGCTCTCTCTCTTTCTCTCTCCCTCTCTCTCTCTCTCTCACACTTCCTTTCTTTTGCTCTTTCTCTCTCTCTCTCTCTCCTGCTTCAACCAAGCTGCCCTCCAAGTTGTTACCTCTGGGCCACAAAAGCTCCTCCATCCCTGCCGTATCCACAGTTTATTATCATTTGACAGATGTCTAAATAACTGTTTAAAGTTCACTATTTAAAGTTCATACCTATAAATGTATGTTAATACCAGGTGCTTGAAAGCACAAATACAAATAGAAGACACAGTTCCTGACCTTAAGGAACTTACAGTCTCAAGGGGGAATAGAAAAGTTTCCCAATTAACTCTATGTCTGTTTGATGTGGAAGAATTTTTTTTTTCCCTTTTTACCTCACTTTTCTTCCAAGTTAAAACCCAAGAACGCTCACCGTCAGAAGTATTGTTTTCAAGTTATTACATTATTCGTACTGGTCTCTCACACACCACTTGTGTATTTTACAATCTCTGCACATTGTGGATGATTTTTATATTTATACCGACTGTGGGGCACCCCAACTTCCTTGAAACTAGATGAAGGAAGCTTGATTAAATGCCGGAGGGATATTGGTCCTATTATCCTAGAAAAAAACAGCTGACACCCCAGATTTTGGTGATGAAGAGAAGAATTTCTGCAATCACCCCAATCATATCCCTTCGCCAGAAATTCTATGACTATATAGGTTATTCTACCCTATGATTCATGATTATCTTTTGTAAATAAAATCTATTTTCCCCAGCTTGATTTTGTTTCCTTCTTACAAACCCTTGAGGGCAGGAAATGTGTCTAATGACTCTACCGGCCTCTCCCAAGCACTTAGTAAAGTGCTCTGTACACAGTAAATGCTCAATAAATAAAAACAGGCACTTAGTACAGTGCTCTGCACACAGTAAGCACTCAATAAATATGACTGAATGAAATGAAATACAATTGATAGATTGATCTGTGGCCATAAAAGGAATATTACTCTGAGGTGACTGGCAGAATCCACTTGAGGTGAGAACAGAAGGTGAGCTAGCAATAACACAGTATGATCTTGCTGATTTAACTTTTTCTCTTTTTACAATTGTTGGCATTCAATGAAGCATTTAGTCCAGGAGGTCAGACAAAAGACAGTTACAGTCAGTTTCTAATGTCCATGGCATTGCAACAACTCAAACTCTTTTATGCCATGCCAGCTTGGTTTTCTCAAAGAATTAAAAAGTATAAATTTGAAAATCACCCAAGGGGAAACAGTCCACAGCTCATTTAGAAGTCACTAGAAGACCAATTTTCTTTTACTGCTACGGTCTTTACTAATTCCCTCCTCACCTGCAACTGTTTTTTAAGAATAGTTGAAGTCTTACAAAAACAAACACCCAAGCCACCACAAAGTTGAAGGCTGTGACATGATTAAAATGTAGGCAGTTCTTCAGGGACAACAGAGAGGTTCTTTAGTTTCCAGTCAGTTTTCCTTTTGACCAATAGCATATGGCTTCTGTTACTGACAGACCATGACCAAAAGAAAAGGAAAGTCGAAAAATCTCTGTGAAAAATTTGATTCTCTGCCCCTTTTTAAGTGCTGAAGTGGCTGTGAGTTCCGAGGACACCAGAAGTAGTGAAGGGAATTTAATCCATGCTATTCTCTTGCTATCATATGACTGGGCTGGTAACAGAACCGCCCCACTTCTAGTTTCTCTCTTTCATCTTAATAACTCTTAAGCGCAGAAGGGACAGTTAACACATTTCATTGTATCATGTTTAACCTCTCATTAGAGGTGCAGCACCTTTATAAAGTGTGACAGCTTTACCATTCCGTGTCTTTCCAGTTTTCAAGTATCATTCCCCCTCAAAAAAGAAAATATATGCAATTTATCAACGTTAAAAAGTTGATATAACTCTGTTGATAAGGGAATGCACTTTAATTTGAAAAGATATTGTAGGTAACAGTTGCCTGAGAACATTAAAAAAGGATGAAATTAGTCAACTATTATAAGATATTCCAAAAGGCACCTTTAATCCATTCAGATTAGTCAGTCTTTGAACAAGAACATAATAATGTTCTGCCTTATTAGATTTCATAAATGATGTTTTCTCAGCTTTTAATGTAACGTAAAATGTAGACTCATCGTCTGATCTTGTAAAATAATTTTACAGAAATAATTATGAGGTCCTAGCACGTCCCACTTTTATAGTAGCTGATTTTAAACAACTCTTTTGGTGACAGATTTAACGGTATCTGAGAACTAGGGATGGGTAAATGTATAGAGAAAAATTGAAAACTGCCCTACTCACTCAGACTATTCCCCTTTTATAACCAAATATAGCTCTTTGAACTCCAGAAAATTCTGGTCCCAAGACATAGTTTCACCTTCTCTCTCACACTGCATTCAGCGGCACGGACACTACCCTTCTCATTTTGAGTTTCTTCAACGAGTAGTATTCCCTTTCTCGCAAGTCTTTTCTAACAAGATCCTCTTCTCTTGCCCGTTCACTGATGAACTTCTCACAAAGAAGCAGGAAAGCTCTGAAACATCTTTACCAGACTCCAAGTGCTACTAAATGAAAATCATTAATACGTCCAACGTTCACTAAATTATATGCTCCATGATATACCTACAGTCAAGGAGTTCCCGAGCCTTACCTTAAAGGTGAGGAATCAACACCCCCTACTCCAGAGATAATAAAAGTGACAGCCTGCCCGTGCTTCTAGTTCCAATTTCAGGACTAGCAAAGGTATGTGATATGGGGATGCATTATATTGGTCCAAGCAAGTGGATAAAGTTCAAGAAAATGTAAACTAGATACGATAAAAAATGTTTTGCTGTTTTTCATGGATGCATCTACTCATAATTTTACCTCAGTTGCTCTCTGAGACATAAGTGAGTAACTTGAAACTACTTGGTTACAGCTTTCTACCCTGTCTACAATTTCATCTCTGCTAAGCAATCAGAAGGCACAGACTACTAGCTGCCTTATTGGGCCCTTTCCTGGTCAATTGGGTAAATCAGTAGTTATTATTCAAAGTGAATGTTCATCTCGATTCTTTCAAGGGAACAACTATTCACACTTGGCTCTATGACCAAGTCGGGCACAAATCCTAGGGGATTTTTCTCTGAACAAAGGCTTGACTTAATAAATGCCTCTTTCCCCAAGTCTGTTTAAGATGCCTGAAAAAGGGGTGGCCTTACTGGAACAGAACAGAAAACATTCCTTTTCCTTTAAATTACAGGCCAGTCAGTCACACCTCTCTTAATTAATTGCAAGTCTTCACTGGCTAGAACAGTATTTCTTTTTTATTGGCCCCTAAAGTATTAGCCAGCTGCAGAGCTTTTATTCTGTTCCAAGATCGGAATATTTTCATTTTCTTTCATGTTTTTGACAAGTTACTATACACAGTGCACTAAACTAGAAGTGCTTTAGAAAAAACATGAATACTCTCAGTGCCAGCCAACGTCTACCAAGAGTAAAATCATTCTCAGCTATTATTGCTGGGGCAGTGGGAATTCTGGAGAAGTGGATGATTTGCTTTTAAAAACCTTTCCAATTTTGGGGGATTGAACAAAGCCAATGCATCTGTCAACTTGTTGAGCTTTTATAGGACTAGGTATTGCATACGCATTCAATACTATTTCCCCTGGCTTTCATTTCCACCCAGCTACAACATCTACCAATCCTACTGCTTCCCTTGCCCCGGAACTTACAACATCAGAAGAGGGGCCTGAAAGTAGAAGTAGGAGTTGGTTCCACTGAACAGGAACAAGTGACTTCAACCTGAAGGACTCGACTTCACTCCAAAGTGTCAAAATGGCAAAAGGGGAATTGGTGGACTCATCAGGTTATAAGTAGAAGACAATGTGCGTATATGACTTGAAGTGGGGGGGTATCCACACAAATGACAGTTATTTTCTCACAAATAGACTGCATCTGTGTGAAATATTGGTCCCTCATGCCATCAGATCTTTGGAATCTGCAGGGACTTGACCCCGAGTTAAGACATCCCCCAGTTCTTCCACCTGCAATCACAGGAGTGGACATAGACATCCCACATGCAGACACAAGCTTACATACCATTTCACGTATGGTAAGGATGCAGTATGACCTAGTGGAAAGACAGACAGGCCAAGGGGTCAGAGGACCTGAGTTTGAATACTGGCTCCGCCACTTACCTGTTTGAGAAGCAGCGTGACCTAGGGGATAGAGCACAGGCCTGGAGGTCAGAAAGACGTGTTATAATCCTGGCTCTGCCACTTATTTGATGTTTGACCCTGGGTAAGTCACTTACCTTCTCTGTGCCTTAGTTTCCTCATATATAAAATGGGGATTAAGACTGTAAACCCCACGTGGGACAGGGACTGTGTCCAACCGGATCAGCTTGTATCTATCGCAGCACTTAGTACAGTGCCTGGTATATAAGCCCTTCACAAGTACTATTAAAAAAGACTTCTCTTTGCCACAGTTTCCTCATCTGTAAAATGGGAATTAAATCCTACTCCCTCCTACTTCGAATGGGAGTCCTGCGTGGGATGGGGATTGTGTCTTATGTGATTATCTTTTATCTACCCCAGTGCTCAGTATGGTGCATGAGACATAGTAAGTATTTAACAAGTATCATAATTCTTATTCTTATTATTACTACTATTTTAATAAATCAATCAAATATTTGGAAGGTGTGGTACACAATCCCTGTGCTCAAGACACTGAGTATTCAGTCCAGCCTGAAGATGAAAACCATGCCTTCAAAGGAAATATCAGTCTATCAATGGCATTTATTGAGTGCTTACTGTGTGCACAGCATTGTACTAAGTACATGGGAGAGAACAACACAACATGTTCCCTGCTCACAACAAGCTTACAGTCTAGAGATGGAGAAGGGAGAACTGTTAGTTTTCAATTTTTGTTTCTGTTTGTTTATTTTAGCCAGTCATTCTTTCACTTGTCCTTCACGTTCCCTTGGCACTGTGAGCCTCTACGGGACCTCACACATGACTGAATCACTTCCCAGGGTTTAGTTCAGTGCTCTCCATATTGCAAGCGCTTTGGAATTCTTTTTCATTGACTGTGCGGTTTGATCATCAGAGTTCCAGGTTTATTAACAGTCAACAGTTATGTCATGCCGACTATGGGCATGTTCAATACTAGATACAAAGAGGAGTAACCACTCTGGATCAGTCTCTCTCTCTCCAACTGAACTAGAACAAATCTGAAAATAGTTTCCAGTGGTCCTCAGACCTCAAGATTGTAAGCTCATAGTGGGCAGGGAATGTGTCTGTTACACTGTTATACTGCACTCTCCCAAGAACTTAGTACAATTCTCTGCAAACAGAAAGCACTCAATAAATATGATTGACTGACTGGTGTGTGTCTAAAATACCATGCATCACGTATGATGAAGACAAACCTGAAAAATTTACACTGTAATTTGGAGTATCTTGAAATGTATGACACTAAACCAAATACAAATTACTCAAAGGGATTCTAGATGGACAATTAAGAATGTGAATGCTCTGTGACCCACCCTAATAACAAGCTTGGATTGGCATATTTGCATTGACCTCTAATATTTTCTTGGCCAGTTCCTTCTAAATGTGTGTAAAATATTCCCCTCCAGTAATCCCATAGTCATTATGTACCTATTCTATACACACTAGCCAGAATTCCACTTCTTTTAAACAATTATGCAATTATTTCATATGGTTAATTGGTTGCACAAAAAGCATAGTAAAACACTTGCCAGAAAAGCTTAAACCAAGTCCATACTTTTGCATTTTTTTAACCAGTTTCTTTAATTTTATATTATTTTCATCTATCTTCTCTGACGTCTGATTCTTAAGCTTAAAAAAACACTTGAGGCAAGGGTAAAGGTCAGAAATCACCATTTCTACTTAAAATATCTCCATTTAAATGCAAATTTGG
Organism: Tachyglossus aculeatus; assembly: GCF_015852505.1. NCBI lineage: Eukaryota > Metazoa > Chordata > Mammalia > Monotremata > Tachyglossidae > Tachyglossus > Tachyglossus aculeatus. Next base: position 19,570,396 of record NC_052074.1, on the reverse strand, counting down.
CCTTTATTCTTAACCTTTAAGCAGTCATTTCATAGAAATGCAAAACCAAGAGTAAATTTTCAGTTTTAATAACTAGAGAGTGACTCTCTAATGTGTCATTTAGCCTCATTTTTTCAGCCTAACTCTGCCTATTTATGTCTCAGTCAATTTCACTGGAGGGAAAAGCAATCATTTTTCTTGAAGTTTCACTTTTTAAATTCAAAGAATAATTTAAAGCCAGTAGCAATAATACAAAGAGTGTCATCATTTTTCTTGGTTTGGATTACTGTTTCACATTTTAGCAACTGATGTTTTGCTAAAGATATAAAGATATCACATTCATTAGTAAGAAATGAATGAAAATAGTCTCTATTACTGTTTAACCTAGCCTAAAATGTAACACATTAGTTAACCACATCTGAAAAACCCAAAATGAAATTTTTGAATTTATATTAAGAATCCTTTGGAACCTAATGATAAGGCTTTCCAATGCTCTCAACTATTTTTTTACTAAAATCAAAATTATAAAAGTTGAAAAACAATTTGAAATCTGGAAAGTTTCAACATTTGCTCATAGCTAAGGAAATGTGTTTTGGAAGGCTATTACACTTCTTAAATTTCTTGAGCTGTGTTATTTCATACTTACTGCATTTACTCTCATCCATAATTCCCTAATATAAAAGTACCAAGTTGTTTACTTTTTTCAATTTCCTGTGAGGTGGTTCATTTTTCCTCATTCGAAACTCAGACAGGATACATTAGAAATATTGCCAACGTTGATAGTGGATTTTTTTTTTTAACCCAATGGCTTGTTATTAACTCTCATCACTACCTTTCAGGGAAATGAGCAGCCTTTATGTTCAGTCAGATATTGTCCCTGACGATCTGAGATAGAAAAAAACGATATGCGCATTTGGATGGATTGATTATGAAAATCCTCTTTAGGGTAAGAGTTTGCAGCTGACCTAAAAATTACTTTGTGGAGAGGTGATTTCACAATACCTATTTATCTTCCTTGAGGAATATTCCTTAAAATGGTAATCACTTCCTAAATACATTCCTAAGAATAGTGGTAATGGTATTTATTGAAAGCCCACTGAGTGCACTGCCCTGTGCTAAGTTTAAGAAAAAGTACCACAGAAAGAAGTAATGTCCTTCCTGCCCACAAGGAATTTACACTTTTAATGGGGGAACCAGACATAAACAAGCAGCATGGCTCAGTGGAAAGAGCATGAGCTTTGGAGTCAGAGGTCATGGGTTCAAGTCCTGACTCAGCCACTTGTCAGCTGTGTGACTTTGGGCAACTCACTTCACTTCTCTGTGCCTCAGTTACCTCATCTGTAAAATGGGGATTAAGATTGTGAGCCCCCCGTGGGACAACCTGATCACCTTGTAACCTCTCCAGCGCTTAGAACATTGCTTGGCACATAGTAAGCGCTTAACAAATACCAACATTATTATTATTTGTACAGATAATCAGAACAAATAATTCAGTATAAAATTAAATAAACACATAAGCAGGATGTACATAACCAGTAGTAATCAGAATAATAACCAGAAGTAACCAGAATGACTGAGTGGACATGGTGATTTTGAGGGTATAAATAAATATGAGTGTGCTAGAGGTGGCTGTTTATCACAGAACACATTATAAGGAATATCAGCTTGTGTGAACTACTATTTCCTTCAGAAAGTGAAGGGACATGACCTAATCAAGTTTCCCAGACAACTTATTGCCGTGTGCACAGACATAACTGAGAAACTGTATGTACTTACAATATGCTCATGATATGATTAGGCAGTTGAATGATACTGTAGCTAATTGGTTAATGGAGTTATCAGCCAGTTAGCAATTTGGTTGAGCAGGAGCCTTTCCCCATTCAACCACCACCTATATTGCTCCCAATTTGTAATTCTTTTTCTCCTCCCCAGCCAGTGTGGATTGGTTCCATTTGAGGAGTCCAGGAGGGCAGAAGTGACAGTGCAGAGCTCAGAAGTAGAAAAGTTTGTACAGTTTTAGGAGTGAAAAAGGTGGCTTTCAGAGGGGAAAAAAAATCTAATCAAAATACACAACATGCTTTCTAACACCTCAATTCTTCACAGTTTTACTCTTTCATTAAAAATTTTTCCTCAAAGTCATTTATGCATGGACCATTCCTAATGTTTGTAAATTTTGGAGGATAGGAATTAAATCACTTCAATGCAGAACTGATAAAATACAGATTATTTCTGCAAGGCATGACTGTATTTGTAGTAAACCACTCTATTGATAATTGTTTTTTTTTAGTTAAGTACTTACTATGTGCCAAGCGCTGTACTGAGCAGTAGGGTAGACACAAGATCAACGAGTACACAAGATCAACCAGTCTCATAATGGGGCTCACAGTCTATATAGGAGGGAGAACAGACTTTAAATCTCCATTTTTGCAGATGAGAAGCAGCGTGGCCTAGTGATTAGAGCATGGGCCCTGAAGTCAGAAAGAACAGGGTTATAATGCCAGCTCCGCCTGCTATGTGACCATGGGAAAATCACTTAACTTCTCTGTGCCTCAGCTCCCTCATCTGTAAAAATGGGGAATAAGACTGTAAACCCCATGTGGGACATGAACTGTGTCCAACTTGTTTAGCTTGTATCTACCCCAGTGCTTAGCACAGTGCCTGGCACATAGTAAATGCTTAACAAATACCATAAAAAAATCCTAATCCCCATTTTACACGAGGTAACTGAGGCACAAAGAAATTAAGTGACTTTCCCAAGTCACACAGAAAGCAAGTGGCAGAGCTGGGATTAGAATCCAGGTTTTCTGATTTGCAGACCTGTGCTCTTTGTACTGGGCTACACTGCTTCTCCACTAGCACTGTTTATGCATTCAGGATGTTGGTTTCATTTATCAGAAGCCCCCGTGCTTGTGTCAGTTTTTTGACCAATAAACATTTGCCCTTCCATTACCTCTAAGGAAGAGAAGTAAGCTGGGGAATTGTGGCAACTTCAGGGAATCAGGACAAGGACTAGCCAGGAGGAGACACGGAGAGTTGCAGATCCAGGCTCCCCACAGTTTGATTAACAGAGTAGGGGCCAATTAACTTCACGAGGCTGTGGGGAAAGAGAGCCGACAAGGTGAAGTGAGGGCCTGGTCCATAGGTTGTCAGTCTAGGGAAAAGGGAGAAAAAGCTAATGCTTTGGCTGGAGGAATCGGAACTCCTCTCAGTTGATTTCTGATTTGGAGAGACCCACTAGGAGGGTTCAAGAGTGGCTGCTCAGGATGTGAATGTAACACTCGAGGGTGTGACCCTTCTGAGGGAGGCAATGCTCAGCACATAGTGTCAAGCCTTCCTAGGATGACAAGGGAAGGGCCATATCCCCAAGGACTATCTTGGTGTCTAAAACCTGTACCACCTCCTAGGTTCTAATTCCAGACCTGGGATGATAATAACAATAATAATAATAATTGTGGTATTTATTAAGGGCTATGTGCTAAGCACTGTTCTAAAAACGCTAGAGTAGATAGATATAAGGAAATCAGTCTTCCAACCCCGGGTCTGCCTCTTGTCTGCTGTGTGACCTAGGGCAAGTCACTTAACTTCTCTGTGTCTCAGTTACCTCAACTGAAAAATGGGGATTAAGACTGTGAGCCTCCTGTGGGACAGGGACTTTGTTCAACCTGACCTGCTGGTATCCTCCCCAGTGCCTAGAACAGTTCCTGGCACATAGTATGCACTTAACAAATGCCACAATGATCATTATTTATTACTTGGTACAAATTATACCTCTGCAACAGTGATCAACACCATCTGGCTTGATAGTCTTATAATTGTGACCCTGAACGAAAGCTACCTGCCCACCTGGTGGAGGGGTCCTGCTTCTGTGACCCCAACCTGAGAGAGGTTGGTGGGCCCTGAAGACTCATGATGAGATCAGGACCCAAGCCCATGGGAAAGGCTTAGAGCTGCTTTCAATCAATCATTTCACATTTGAGCACCTACTGTGTACACAGAGCACTGTACTAAGCGCTTGGGAGAGTACAAAGTAACAGCTGGTAGACACGTTCCCTGTGCTCAACAAGCATATTGTCTAGAGGGGGGAGACAGACATCAATATAAATTAATAAATTACAGATATAAGTGCGGTGGGGCTGAGGGAGGAGTGGATAAAAGGTGCAAATCCAAGAACCAGGGTGACACAGAAGGGAGTGGGAGAAGAGGACTCCTTCTTCAAGGAAGGCCTCTTGGAGGAGAGGTGCTTTAAAGTCAGTGATCTGGCAAGCTAGACTATTCAATTCTATTGAGTAGCCTCTTGTCCTGGATAGAAAAAGGGATTATGATATCTTGCCTGGAGTGTGGCCTGAGGCCTTGAAGTTGTTTCTTAAGAACCAGCAGACCTTTCCTATTTCCTGTTTGCAAGTGGAGGTGTCTACTGAGAACTCCCAGCACCAACCATTGTCCCAGATTCTGGGTGGGGGGCTCAAGTCGAGCATCAGGATGATTCCCCCTCTCCATCCCCCCCGCCTTACCTCCTTCCCTTCCCCACAGCACCTGCATATATGTATTTATTACTCTATTTATTTATTTTACTTGTTCATTCATTCATTCAATCGTATTTATTGAGCGCTTACTGTGTGCAGAGCACTGTACAAAGCGCTTGGGAAGTACAGGTTTACAACATATAGAGATAGTCCCTACCCAACAGCAGGCTCACAGTCTAGGAGACTGTTCATATTTTGTTTATTTGGAAGACTGTAATCAAAAGCCTCCTGGTTGAAAGTGTTCTATTTCTTTATTAAGATTTTTGCCCCGATCATCTTTGTGGGCCCCCACTTCCATCAGAACATACAGATTGAAAGTTTAAAATTCCAGAAGGCAACTGGGCCATAGTCCTTGGAGGGTTGGGATTTCTTTAGGGTATCCCAAGTCTCCCACAGCGCACTGGAAAGTTCCAAATGGGAAGAAAGCGGCAACACTGGGTCAGTAGGACTTCCACTGGGTTTAACGTTCTCGAGCTAATTTGGAACTGGCAAGCCACCCTGAAACTCTCTTCCCTTCTTTCTGTACATATTCTGTACATACATTTCTTACTTGTACATATCTATTCTATTGATTTTATTTTGTTAATATGTTTTGTTTTGTTCTCTGTCTCCCCCTTCTAGACTGTGAGCCCACTGTTGGGTAGGGACTGTCTCTATATGTTGCCGACTTGTACTTCCCAAGCACTTAGTACAGTGCTCTGCACACAGTAAGCGCTCAATAAATACGACTGATTGATCGATTCCCCTGGGGAAGTGGACCCAACCCTAAAGGTCACATGAAAAGTCAACTGAATTAAGGGGGTAAACCATATAAAAGTGAATTAACAGAAAGATATGGAGCATATCTCCATATCATATTAAGCGCTTAGTACAGTGCTCTGCACATAGTAAGCACTCAATAAATACGATTGATGATGATATCTCAATGCTTTATTTTTTAACTTCCACTGGCTCACATACGAATCAAGAAAAAAATTGAAATATGAGAGACAAAAATGTGAATTTAAAATGGGAAGAAGAGTTGATTATTATATTATTCTTCAAGGATTTTGATCACCTTTTGCCTCTAGATTTCATTGCAAAAAATACATTGGGAAAAAAAATCCCCAGTGGTGAGATTGCAATGGCAAAAAGAAGCATGAGTTCACCAACATTTCTTTTCCTATAGGGTTTTTCAAAACACTTCTGATTTATTAAAATATTTGCTTCAAAGCAGAAAAGCTTGCCAGCTTTACGATATTATTAATGACTGCAATTAACTGTTTAGGAAACTATACTGAGCCATAAAGGGTCTTACATGGCAAAAGCACATAATATAATGTCATCAGCAATCACAGCAACTGGAGGAACACAGCATGAACAATTCAAATTTCTGTGATGCTTCTTTAAGCACTAACCACGATGCCCTAATGAAAGGTATTGGCTAATCTTAGTTAATCAAGCATACATTTCACTCAGACGATGGAGGAAACTGTGAAGTTACTGCCCATTCAGAAATAATATTGATGGATCTTGGTCAATCCTTTTAGTCATAAACAAATATTTCAAAGAACTGTACCCTGTAGGTCAATTTCCCAGAAAAAGGTTTACTTAATTCCAAAGCACATCCCGACTGCTCTCAGTGGGTGCTTAATAAAGGCTAGGATTACTATTAATTGTAATCTGATTCATGGGGATGTCTAGATAATCTCCAAGTAGTTCCAGAATTACAAGTGTCACTCCCGAAAAAGGACACAAAAATGCTAATACAGTGTTATCCACAAAATAAATTTGGGCAGCTTCTTTAGGCTATCACAGTAAAGAACTGATGAATGTGCACACTCTGCACCGAATTGATTTTTGTTCAGTCTAAACTTGGATACTATTTTATCCTAATGTGCCTCAATAAGCAGGGTTGTTGACTCCTTAATTTGCTCATATTAACACCAGCAGCTTCAGGATCCCATTAATACGATGTTCCATTTAGGATGTCTACTGAATTACTAACCTTGTTTGGATCAAATTTGAATTTTTTAATTGATAATGCTCCCAGGAAAAGGTTTTTTTGTAGGGTTTCTGTTTTTTTCTTAAACAACAGGAGCTTCAGTTTACATCTGGTTTCAACATTTAAATCAGTCACATGCTTGAGTGTTCAACCCTGGGGGTACAATAAATTAATTAAGACACATTTAGGATGGTTTGTTACTGGTACATGTCACAGATATAATCTGAAGGCCTCAAAAAATATTTTAATGCTTTGCAACAACAGGAAGAAATAGTTTGAGAAACACTCATGGAGAAGCCAGTCAACAAAACACAATGGATTCAACAGATACACAAATCCTGCCAAAAGCAAAATAGACTATTAGAGTTTGGAGTAACTGGGAAATGAACAGTAAATTCTGCACAGGAAAAAGGCACTGCTGAAAGCAAAGTATCTGACAGCATGCAATAAATTGAAAATGCGCTCCAAAAAGGAGGTCATTTTAACCCAGACAAATCAAAAAATTCCCTGATGGATGAACCCAGATGCTTACATACATTGATTCTTATTCTCTGTATGATTTACAAATGTATGTGGCACCACAGAATAAAAATCAATGGTATTTGTTGAACGCTTACTATGTTCAGAGCACTGACCTAAGTGTTTGGGAGAGGACAACACAATCAATCAATGGTATTCATGGAGTGCTTACAAGGGGAAGATCACTGTTGGGGGAGTACAATTCAACAAAGTTAGCACATACATCCCCTGCTCACAACATGCATCTTCCCTTCAATTCATTCATTCAATCATATTTATTGAGTGCTTACTGTGTGCAGAGCACTGTACTAAGTGCTTGGAAAGTACAATTCAGCAACAGAGGCAACCCCTACTCAACAATGGACCCACAGTCTAGAAGGGGGGGAGACAGACAACAAAACAAAACAAGTAGAAAGGCATCAGTAGCATCAATATAAATAAATAAAATTATAGATATATACACATCATTAATAAAATAAATAGAATAATAAATATGTACATATGAGCTGAGGGGCAGGGAGGGGGATAGAGCAGAGGGAGGAGTAGGGTGATAGGGAGGGGAGGAAGAGCAGAGAGAAAGGGGGCTGAGTCTGGGAAGGCCTCCTGGAGGAGGTGAGCTTTCAGTAGGGCTTTGAACAGAGGAAGAGAGCTAGGTTGGCAGATGAGAGGAGGGAGAGCATTCCAGGCCAGAGGTAGGACATGGGCCAGGGGTCAACGGTGCGACAGGCGAGAACGAGGCACAGTGAGGAGGTTAGCGGCAGAGGAGAGGAGTGTGTGGGATGGGCTGTAGAAGGAGAGAAGGGAAATGAGGAAGGAGGGAGCAAAGTGATGGAGAGCTTTGAAGCCAATTGTGAGGAATTTTTGCTTGATACGAAGGTTGATAAGCAACCACTAGAGATTTCTGAGGAGAGTGGGGTGACGTGACCAGAGTGTTTCTGTAGAAAGATAATCCAGACAGCAGAATGAAAAGTGGGGAGAGATAGGAGGTCGGGAGATCAGAAAGGATGCTGACGCAGTAATCCAGTCGGGACATGATGAGTGATTGCACTAACAAGGTAGCAGTTTGGCTGGAGAGGAAAGGGCAGATCTTGGCCATGTTGTTAAGGTGAGACCAGCAGGTTTGGGTGATGGACTGGATGTGTGGGTTGAATGAGAGAGTGGAGTCAAGGATTTCTTCTTTTTTTTTTTAAAAAAAAGGTATTTGTTTCTAATAGTTCTGGTGTGTTTCATTATTGAATTAAGATCAATCAATCAATCAATCGTATTTATTGAGCACTTACTGTGTGCAAAGCACTGTACTAAGCGCTTGGGAAGTACAGGTTGGCAACATATAGAGACAGTCCCTACCCAACAGTGGGCTCACAGTCTAAAGATGTAGCACAAGATGTTTGGTGGATTTCTTCTAGGGTCAGATGTTCACTGTTTTCTTGATTTTTAAAACAGGAGTTATTTACATTCTTTTCCTCCAAAATAAAACTTATGCTTTACATCACTGATAATGATTGGCCTCCAGACATTATACAAGAATGGCTTCCTATTCAAGACTTGCCTTTGCTCCCCAAAATGAAATGAAGGCCCAATTAGTGATTCTAACTGAAATTGGTAGAGTCTTTTGTGAAGAAGCATTTCCTTTCTCCAACCTGTAATCATAACGAGCTCTGTAAAGCACTAGCCAATGCCTTCTATTTAGAAGAATTCCAACTGCCAGGTTACTAACGAGGAAGCATTTAAAATGTGAACTCCATGAATGAAATACATTATTTTGAAAATAGGTTTACATGGAGAGATTTAAAGACGTGACCACTTTCTTTGGCCTGGCAGGCCTTGCTAATTAATCAAATGTTTTGATAAGCTGACTCTTCAAGTTTTTAAACAGTGAACTCTGATTTATCAAATTCAGAAAGAAAATGGAATATAATGGTTGACCCTGTGCCACGCTGTACTTCCTTTCCTTTCATGAAGAGCCTTGGTATAGCTTAAATAAAAATGAAACCTCATAATCACGCTCATCATCTTTGTTGACTTTAGCAGATATTGTTGCAAATCCAATACTGAAAGAATGTCACTCTGAATTCTTGAGGACAAGCAACTGAAGAATCAAATCATCCATGCACTCACTCCCTGAATCACAATGTAACTTCAAGCCAAAACCCAGAATAGCAGTACGAGCAGGTATGACAAGAACTTATTAACACCCTCCTAGGCACTGGTGGTGGGGGCGGAGGGGTGGTGTTACTTCATTATTCGGTATTTTCTGAGAATTTAGTATAGTCCACCACACTGGATGGATGCTCAATAAATGCTGCTATTACTACTACTACTATGAAAAGAGCAGTGAGCAGCACCAAGTCCTATGTATAGCAGTCTCGGATGCCACCAAAATATTTGACATTTCCTAAGCAAATTGGGCTGCCCTAAGAAGGTCGGTCATTTAAATCAGAGTTTGTGGCTTCCCTGATCCCTTCTTCATCACCATCAAAATAAAGGAAGACTGTGTGGTAATTCCAATCTCTACACTACCCATGTCTCAATATTAAGGTTTTTTTTTTTCTAAATGTGATATATGTTGAGTGTTTACTATATGCCAAGCACTGTACTGAGCACTGATCAAGCTGGACACAGTCTCTGTCCCAGCTGGGGCTCACAGTTGTAATCCCCGTTTTACAGATGAGTTAACTGAGGCACAGAGAGTTTAATTGACTTGTCCAAGGTCACACAGCAAACAAGTGGCAGAACCGGGATTGGAATGCAGGTCCTCTCAACTCCCAGGCCACTGCTTTTCCACTAAGCCACTCTGCTATTTCTTGTTACTATGATACTATTATTGTTACTGTGGTGAGGCGGTGAGGCCTATCAATTTTATGACTTTCTCAGAGAGAACGCTGAACCCCAAAGTAAACAATACATACCTTATTCAAAAAAATAAATAAATGAAAGCTGCTTCGCTAAAAAGATATGAAAAATCCCACTGCACGGTGAATAAACACCAAGGAAAATTGAAACTTAAAATGTCAACTCACCTCCTAATCCTGAAATCCCGTCTACCCTGTCCTGGTTCTTGCTAAATGTTTGACCATCTCAGGCATATCAACTTGGCTCTGAGAGTTGCAGACCACTCTAAACCCCATTACCTAAACCTGAATCCTGGAATCAGCCTGGGAACAACTCCAACTACACAGAATTCTAGTCCAAGGATGAACAGGCTGATTTCAATCCACTGGAGCTATCTCTAGCTACGCTGGATTCAAACCACAACCCCGGGATTGGACTGCAATAGATCCAGCTACTAGGGCTAAGGGAGAGAGACAAAGTTTGCCTTAGTTTCATTTGGATGTACTCATCTCCTCATAAAACAGACTGTTCAGTCAACTGAAGAGAGGAGAGGAGAGCTGAACATCAATCAATTCAAAGCAGCCCCTCCGTTGAAAATTATCCCTTACCAATGAAATGGAATATCTAAAGGTCACTGTAGACTCCAGCAGGAGGGAAAATTTAATTTCGCCTAATCAAATTGTGCCCATACAGGTACGTAATATAATTCCAGACTGCCGGATTAAGATATTAACCTCATTACAGTCATTTTATCACCTTGAGAAAATGAACTGTCATTTTAGTTTAATTTGTTCAACTGCTAAAAGAATAATGTATTTCAATGTCAGTATACTAGATCAAATATATTTCATATGAATAGCATCTGTTTCTATCAATCGTGATAAGACTGGAAAATAGCCAACACACATTTGAGAACCAAATCAGAGGTATAGCAGGTTTAACAGACTGAACTGACTTGGGGAAAACCCATGCTAATGAAAACTCAGAACTCTTCTTTCTTAGCTCTTCATGATGGGAAATTACAGTTTACATCTCCAGAGGCATTCCAGCACCCAATAGTAGGCAACCCATAATGAGAAACTGATACCTGTGCACCCAAGCGTCACGTGAGCTTTGTGCAAATGCTACATAGAAAGCCAAGGGAGATTAACAAAATGAAGAACAAAACACAGCAGCACACAATGAATGGGTTAGTGAAAACCCCATGAATCCATTCACCCAGACATAATACGCTAAATCCTTGTAAAAAGGAATGTTAAAATTCTGTTTCTACACTGTGCCCAAGTGTAACTGTTTTAATGTACTATTTGAAGATAATATGGAAGAAAAAATACCCTAGCTTTAATTCTAAAAAGTGTGCCTGAAAAATGAACGTGCTTCAAAAGGGCTAATATTTAACGAGATTCCAAAAGCACACTTATAATATCCTTTTAATAGTATGCAATGTGTGTTTTTTCTTAATGCTAAGTTGGCCTGGGCAACCCCAAAAGTGACACAATTTATTTAACACTATAATGAAGGAATAAAAGAGGACTGCAAAGTTGTCTAATCAGGAGGGTCTTTTTAGGGAAGATGAGGGGTATGTCAGTCTCATATACTGAGTCAGCCAGAAAAGAGATATGGTAACAACAATAATAATAATAATAATGGTATTTGTTAAGCGCTATGTGCCAAGCACTGTTCTAAGCTCTGGGGTAGATACAAGGTAATCAGGTTGTCCCACATGGGACTCACAGTCTTAATCCCCATTTTACAGATGAGGTAACTGAGGCCCAGAGAAGTGAAGTGACTTGCCCAAGGTCACACAGCAGACAAGTGGCAGAGCTGGGATTAGAACCCACATCCTCTGACTCCCAAGCCCAGGCTCTTTCAATCAATCGATCGTATTTATTGTGCGTTTACTGTGTTCAGAGCACTGTACTAAGTGCTTGGGAAGTACAAGTTGGCAACATATAGAGACAGTCCCTACCCAACAGTGGGCTCACAGTCTAAAAGGGGGAGACAGAGAACAAAACCAAACACACTAACAAAATAAAATAAATAGAATAGATATGTACTAGTAAAATAAATAGAGTAATAAATATGTACAAACATATATACATATATACAGGTGCTGTGGGGAAGGGAAGGAGGTAAGATGAGGGGGATGGAGAGGGAGACGAGGGGGAGAGGAAGGAAGGGGCTCAGTCTGGGAAGGCCTCCTGGAGGAGGCTCTTTCCACTAAGCCACGCTCCTTCTCCTAAGACTGTGGTAAAGAAGAGTAGTGGCGAGCACCAGGGGGTATATTTGGAGGGCAACAAGCCACACTGAAGGATCATTCTTCCCCAGTACCTAGGGAGTTAGCTGGGAAACAGAGTCCAGGCCATCTGGATGCAAAGATGGAAAAAACACCCTCAAGGGAGAAAATGGACACAATGGATAAGGGTGAGGAGTGAGGCAAACTTGGAGAGACAAACAGGTAGGCTCTACTTTACACTCATTTACCCACTCATTAACATAAATACGATTGAATGAATGAATGAATACCCATTTCGCAGCTCTTTTGCACATGTTCTCACACACTCCCACCCAGCTGAATTCATCCCCAGCTGGGATGGAGAGCTGCTGAACAAACTCAAGCTCTATTGGTCCGGTGAGAAGATCGACAGTCCGTCTGGGGAGGTTTTAACATCCCAGAGGTGCTGACTTTTCCCATGGCATGAACGCTTCCTTCCGCCTGTGGCAATTGTTCATTTTTTTAACATTTTACACAACTCAAATGCAATTGTGGTTCATAAGAAGATATAATACGATTGTTTTAAGGCCAGCTCCCCATATAATGTAATTTAGTTCCATTACCCAATTTGCCCAAGCATTTTGCCTGTGAACAGTGGGTAATAAAAAGCACTTCAATCCATCTCCTTCCTGAATTGTATCATAATTTGTCGTTCAAAATGTTAGCATTGGGGAAAAGAAGAATATTTGGAATTCCTTTTAAAATATGGCACGCTTAAAAATGTATCTCATTGATAAAAACAAATATGAAAAATGTCTTTCCATTTCAGAACTTAATCTTAGAGAAATTAGGTATATGACTCCCACGGAACATTTACATTAGACTGCAGTTAAACAGTTACGGCCTTTCAGATGACCTAGCTCGGCAGAGGAAATGTGGATGCCTAAGAAATGTGAAAACTTAAAAATCACTATCCGATCCATTTCATCCCTCCCTCAAATATTAGGGAAAGAGACAAGGAACAGGAGAAAAAATGGGGGCTGTATAACAGTAAGTGCAATTGATCACAATAATGAATACGAATTAAGGAGCATCCATAGGGTATCTAAATGGACAATGAAACTATTTCATTAATTGAAAAAGAACCTCAAATAATACAGCAAGAATGTTAATGCTGGGCTTCAGGTCCAGGAAGACTTTGATCGAATCACTGGGAAACCTGATTAAGACTCCTCTCCCTCCCACCTCCATGTCTCTGTCCCCCAGATGGTGTAACTGGACCAGGTGGGAAGATATCTAGGGGACAAGCTTGCCCAGTTTATTTTCATTAGCACAAAAGGTCATGATAAACAAAAGGTATAAAGGAGCCACGCCATTGGTCCAATGGCCAAAAGTAAATGTATATATCTTTTGAATCTTGGTGACTCTGATTAAACATGTTAAACATTTAATCAGAAACACCACTGAAAGAATGGAATAATAATAATAATAATAATAATAATAAATAACTGTGGTATTTGTTAAGTGTTTACAGTGTGCCAGGCACTGTAGTAAGTGCTGGGGTGGATACAAGCAAATCGGGTTGAACACGATCCCTGTTCCATATGGGGCTCACAGTCTCAACCTTTACAGATAGGGTAACTAAGGCCAAGAGAAGTGAAGTGATTTGCCCAAAGTCACACGCCATATAAGTGTATCATAGAAAAGCAGTGTGGCTTAATGGAAAGAGCAGGGGCTTGGGAGTTAGAGGTCATGAGTTCGTATTCTGGCTCCGCCACTCGTCAGCTGTGTGACTTTGGGCAAGTCACTTCACTTCTCTGTGCCTCAGTTACCTTATCTGTAAAATGGGGATTAAGACTGTGAGCCCCCTGTGGGACAACCTGACTACCTTGTAACCTCCCCAGTGCTTAGAACAGTGCTTTGCACATAGTAAGCGCTTACTAAATGCCATCATTATTATTATTATTATTATTAAGTCACTTAACTTCTCTGTGTCTCCGTAAAATGGGGATTAAGTCTGTGAGCCCCATGTGGGACAACCTGATTACCCTGTATCTACCCCAGTACTTAGAACAGCACTTGGTAAGCGCTTAATATCATTATTATTATTTCTATTATTATTAACTATTATTAAGTGGCGGAGCCGGGATTTAAAGTCATGGCCTTCTGACTTGCAGGCCTGTGCTCTTTCCACTACACCATGCTGCTTCTCTATTATGCTATGCTGCTTACACACTGAATGACATTTAAATTGCACCCAGCAGCTTTCATTTGCAACTACTATTACTACATCTTATGTGTTTGAGATCAGATCCTCTGAACACGTTTACCTTATTCTAAGGCTTTTTTCTTGGGTAAGGGATGGAACAATAAATCCCAAAAGTTCTTATGTTCCTGGTCTATTTTAACCATCAGTACTGGTTAGGTAAAGACAGGAAAAACATCCCTTGGGTTAGATTTGGAACAAAACAGGAGTGGATCATGTCCAAGCTGAGTCAGAAGGTCTACAGCAGGCAAGAACATAAAGAGAGTTTTGGAGTATAAGCAATTCCCTATAAAGGCTTAGCTTCCACCCTTGGCTTTGAAGGAAAATTCCTTCCAGAAAGGCCGAAAAGTGTCTGGGAAGTGTAAGCAAACAGCCCCTATCCTTCCTGGGCTATCTCTAATTTGTAATGACCAAATCTATACTTCAATCATTTTCCTTGACTGTAAGGTCCTTGTGGACAGGGAACATGTCGACCAACTCTGTTGTACTCTCTTAAGCCTTAGTACAGTGCTCTGCACATAGTAAGTGCTCATACAATGCCACTGATGATGAGTAGGCATTCAATAAATCATCATTGGTATTTAGTGAGTGCTCACCATGTTCAGAGCACTGTATTAAGCCCTTGGATAACATTGATTGATTGATTAATCAATCTCTCATCCTATCCTGACTGGATTACTGCATCAGCCTCCTCTCCGATCTCCCATCCTCCTGTCTCGCCCCACTTCAATCCATACTTCATGCCACTGCCCAGATCGTCTCTGTGCAGAAACACTCTGGGCATGTTACTCCCCTCCTCAAAAATCTCCAGTGGCTACCAATCAACCTACGCATCAGGCAGAAACTCCTCACCCTCGGCTTCAAGACTCTCCATCACCTTGCCCCCTCCAACCTCACCTCCCTTCTCTATTTCTACAGCCCAGCCCACACCCTCTGCTCCTCTGCCGCTAATCTCCTCCCTGTGCCTCATTCTCACCTGTACCTCCATTGACACCTGGCCCACATCCTCCCCCTGGCCTGGAATGCCCTCCCTCCACACATCCGCCAAGCTAGCTCTCTTCCTCCCTTCAAAGCCCTACTGAGAGCTCACCTCCTCCAGGAGGCTTTCCCAGACTGAGCCCCCTCCTTCCTCTCCCTCTCCTCCCCCTCCCCGGTCTTACCTCCCTCCCCTCCCCACAGCACCTGTATATATGTATATATGCTTGTACGTATTTATTACTCTATTTTACTTGTACATATTTATTCTATTTTATTTTGCTAATATGTTTTGTTTTGTTGTCTGTCTCCCCCTTCTAGACTATGAGCCCGCAGTTGGGTAGGGACCGTCTCTATATGTTGCCAACTTGTACTTCCCAAGTGCTTAGTAGTGCTCTGCACACAGTAAGCGCTCAATAAATACGATTGAATGGATGAATGAATGAATGATTATCCTGTTACGGGACACTGGTTCAGTCTCGATCATGGTCCAGAGTGCTATCACCTAGACTTGGCTGAAGTTTCAAATCCCACACTTTCCTTATTTGCTGTAAATGTGGTATGATGAAATTTGGCCTTGGCTTGATTTTCAGCTCAATCTTGAATAACAAAACCTTCAGAGTTTAAGAATCCTCAAAACACTAGCTAAAGTCAGTTAATTGAGTGGAACATGAGGCAAATGGTCTAAATACCTATTTAATTCATTAGACTATCTATACTAAGCTGTACATTATTCATCATTATTGTAGTAACCTGACTGGTCTATAATTTTATAATACACAAGAAATGTATATACATTTTAAAATCATTCAAAATAAATCATTCAAAAATTATTCTACATAGCAAGATCAATACCATTTTCACCCTCAAATCATTCAACTTGACAACTATCAAATTTAATAGTTCATGGCCTGCAAAAGGATTGTACACCAGAATACTCTACTCATGGCAAAAACTAATTTTTTTTTGAGCCCAGGTGTTTACAGAAAAATGTTCCTTTGGATTCTTAGCTCTTCTTGGAAAAATCTCTTGTGATTAATTAAGAACAATATTAAAGATAATTAAGTCCTGCTAATAGTTTATCACTTACTACCTGGGTAACCCTGTTGATCACACTTTCAAACAGCTGTTAATTCCAAATTAGCAGTTTAGGAAACAGAGAAGTCTGGGGAAATATTTCCCAAGTGACAGTGAACACGGGGTTTGGATTAATCCACTAATCATTGTCAAAATAGCATATGCAGAATGGCAAGAGACATGAAAGTTTGGCAGGCCTGAGTTAATCATCAAAAAATTCCTTGCTGTGCCCTCTTCTTTTCTTAACTGTCAATATTTTTCACTGCAGGAAATCCTGTATTTTCCTTCAGTCTGTGCTTCTGATAATTAATTCATTTTGCTTACACTGGAGCCAGCTTCAAAATCATGGTTTCAGTTTCTCAGTGACAGAAATCTTTCTCAGGCAATATGCCATGCTAAAACCTCAATTACATCTTACAAAGAAGTACACCTTACTTTCCATTGGACTCACTATTTTGTTATATGTGAAACTGTGTATCGGTCGACGAGAGCCCATACAAAGAAAATGCACGCCCAAACCGTGTAAAATATAGATGTAGAAATCCACAACTGCACCTCCAAGGTGAAAGGTCTGTAACATATGGCCCATTGAACGGAGCAATTACTAATAATAGCACAAAAATAGTAGCAGCAAATCATGCTTGAAGTGACTCTCCATCAAAATCTTACAGATTTTACTCTAACAGAAGGAGGTACCAATCAAAAATATTTCAGTAAATTAAACTTGGAAAATGCCACCAAGCACCTGCTATGCGCAGAGCCCTGTACTAAGCTACTGGGACAGTATGAGAGAAGCCAAAGACACAGTTCCTGCCTCATGGTACTTCAATCTGATGGAGGAGCGAGGTGGACATAAATTTCCTAAAAATAGTGGGAGTCAATGGAAGAACGTACATATAACTGCAGTAGCGAGGAAATGGAAGGAGATGGTGAAGCAGCATTGCCTAGTGGATAGAGTCAGAAGGTTATGGGTTCTACTAATCCCAACTCCACCACCTGTCTGCTGTGTGACCTTGGGAAAGTCACTTTACTTCTCTGGGCCTCAGTACTCTCCTCTGTAAAATGGGGGTTAAGACTGTGAGCCCTATCTGGGACAGGGACTTTGTCCAACCTGATTACCTTGTAAAGAGGAAATAGATGAATAAATAAGTAGAATTTGAAGATTGACAAATACTACCAATCTATTTACTAATCTGAGTGGGAAGCAGCATGGCTCGGTGGAAAGTGCCCGGGCTTTGGAGTCAGGGATCATGGGTTCAAACCTCGGCTCTGTCAATTGTCAGTTGTGTGACTTGGGGCCAGTCACTTAACTTCTCTTTGCTTCAGTTACCTCATCTGTAAAATGAGGATTAAGACTGTGAGCCCCCCGTGGGACAACTTGATCACCTTGTAACCTCCCCAGTGCTTAGAACAGTGCTTTGCACATAGTAAGCCCTTAATAAATGCTATCATTATTATTATTATTATTAATCTCTAGACTCTAAGCCCCTTATGGGCAAAAACATGTATACCAACTCTGTTATAGTGTACTCTTCCAAGCATTCAGTGCAATGCTCTGCATACAGTAAATGCTCAATAAATACCTTTGGTTGAGTGAGTCATAGGGGTAAATATACAAATCCTAAGGAAGACTGTTGGTTGACCTTACTAGCATGGAGGGAATTCACCAAGGAAGAATTCTTGGACGAGGCAAGATTTGAGGAAGGCTTTGAATATGATGAGAGCTGTAGTCTGATGAATTTGTAGGGGATGTTCTAGATAGGAGAACCGGTAAGAGGAAGGAATTTTAATTTAAAAAGTCAAGGATCAGGTGCTGTTAGATGAGCTTGGGGAAAGCAAAGAGTGAGCTAGGGAACAAAAGGTGAAGACAGCTGATACGTAAAATGGAGATAGCTGACAGAGAAACCAGTGGTAAGGAGTTTCTACTTGACATAGAAGAAAAACAGAGTTTGTGAAGGGTGGAAGGAAATATCTTTAATGAAGTTTTAGAAGATGATCCAGCAGGTAGAATAGACTGAAGAGGGGAGAAACTGGAGGCTTCAGGCAAAACTGTCAGAAGGGTGGGGTGGAGTTTCTCCCTCCAAAACCGCAGCTCCTTTTACCACCAGATATCCGGGGATGGACAAGGGGCTGGATACTACAGCCCCATCCTGACCAAGGCCTACCTACCATCAGGGTAATTTCATCCCAGAATGACTGTTCTGGGCCTTTTTTTTTTTTTATTCATGTCTGAGAACTGTCCCATTCCAGCATTAGGGAGGATGGTGGTGTCATCAACAGACATGGGAAAGTCTGGAGGGGCTTGCAACTTAAGAAGGCCGAAGAGGGAATCACAGGGGGAAAAAACAGGATAAATTCAACAAATCGGACCGGTAAAAAATATCAGTCAATTCCTCAATTCAAGCCTCTCAATGATCCAGTTGAGACCATGCTATTCAAGGAATCCCAACCTACCCAACATTCTCTTTCAGGATGGATGGGAGGTGACCTCCATAGTCTAATGGAAAAGCAGCTCTGGGCCAGAGGTGGTCAGCCTCCTACTTGTCCTCTCCTGCAGGGAATGGAGCTGCTTTATGGTGATGGACAGTGGGAGTAGAGGGAAGGTGATCCTAGCTCTCTGGTTATCCCTCAGGTCAACCAGGGAGGGAAACTCTGGGTCTTTATAACAGGTCTAAAAAGCATACCCTAGTACCAAACGGAACCACTACTAGGTGACCTTTTCATGAATATTCTAGTCTGCCCATGGAACTAAGTTTTTCTTGTCTTAGAAAAAACAACAACAAAACAATTGAATGCATCATACCCCCTTCCCAGGGTCACACCTGGAGAGATTCCAGTACTCCACCAGTCTTGACTACAGGAGGGAGAGTCAAGCAGAGGCATAGCCATTCCATTTCTAACCTGGGAAGTGACTAGAAAGTGGAAGACTATTGGCTACAAGTCAAAAGTCAGCCGTGCTGGGCAGCAGCGGCATGGGAGAGAGTTGAGGGCGGAGACTCGAGTTTACTGCGCAGAAGGAGGCAATGGTAAACCACTTGTGTTTTTTTTTTAATCAAGAAAACTCAAAGGATCCACTACTAGAACAACTGCTGATGGACATGGGGCATTCTGGAAGAGATATGTCTATTGCATCGCTGTGGGTCGGAGACGACCCGACAGCACAAGACAAGGCATCATACTCCCTCTGCAGCAAATGTGTTTATGAAGTAAGCAAGCTATGAACTGGTAGGTCAATAGAGATAATCAAATAATGAGGAATGAGAAGGAAAAAGTGGCTTTCAGTTGCAGTACACTTGATATCGATACAACACAAGTTTTTACTTGCTGCAGAAAGAGAAATGAATTTAATAATAGGCACGACCCAAAGACAATATCAAAATAATGTGCTCTATAAAAACAACTAATATTAAAAATATACAATAGCATTCTAACAGCTGAAAATTTCTTAAATGTTCATTATAGAACTCCTAAGGCAAAGGAGTTCTACAAAGGACAAATATAGGTCTGCATTTAAGATGCCCAAATCATGCTATTTTTCCTATAATTTTGGGGAAAAATATTTGTAAACATGAAGGCAAAAAGGACAAATAAGTCCTTGTTTAGAATTACATTCTTTCAATTCAGAATTCTTTAACTTGAGTGATCTACTAATCTTGTTTCATGTCAAATACTGTTTTTGCAGAATGGCAACAGTAGAATTAACTATAATGGCAAGTCATAAAATTGTTTCAGGTTTTTTTTTTTCAGAAACCAAATATTAGTTGATTTGGGACTCAAATGCTAATATCCACTTTGGCAAAGCTATTGCTGAACCCTATAATGATGAAAAAAATATACAGTTAATTCTGGCTTGTATCAGATGGAAATACCATTCTTCATGCTTCTGAGAGCCACCTCAGACAACTCCCTGAATTCTAGCTTGTGGGTAATAAGTGGTTTCACTGCACCAAAGATTGGATACTAGCTTTGGTTGGGCTGAGGAAGAGGGATCATGGATACTGGATAAGAAACTAAGTGCTCCAGAATAGGGAGGCAGAGAATAGGAGGATGCCATTCTTCATAGTTCAGTCCCATGCAGAAGGACTTTTTTTTAAAGGATTAAAACCCTAGACTGTACAGCTATGCATTTAACTACAAACAATTCACTATTAACTGGAGTAATTATCCTGATCAGTTAGATGGGACAAAATATATGATTCTTGTACGGTAAAAGCGAATGACTAATAAGCAGATTATTGACAATGCAGAGTTAATACACTCAATAGACCACATGGTAAATGGTGAATTCTCTTGCAACTACATTTTCTCCTGAGCTTTTATTAGCTTTATGAAGAAAACTTTTCTTCAATAAGCTACTGACCACGGAACAAATGTAAAGGTACACGGAAAACCCAAGTGCTTAGTACAGTGCTCTGCACTTAGTAAGCACTCAAATGCCACTGATTGAATGAAAACACTCTATAGAACCCACTTGTGGCAGAACAGTGATAACAGTATCTAACTCAGTAGGTAGTGGATTAGGCAGTGGTCTTCAAGCCATAGTCTTTGATTTATTCCTTGGCAGTGGTTGGGACCCGGGACCACATCTTACACGGGGTATGTTTTTGAAAGGGATTTTTTTTTTCTCTGAATCCGCAAAGGGCAAACCTAATGGCAGGTCCTGCATTTGAGTCTTACTCTAAGATGCAGAAGTCAGTGCACTGTCTTGATGGAAAACATTTCAGAACTTTCCAACACCTCAGATGTCCCCACCCACACCACCATCTACTATTCCCAGAGTCCAGGTGGGATGGTAGGTTGGTCAGCCCTTCCAGGTAGCATTGTCAAATGGGCAAATGTGCAGTATGAGAGATTCAACACATGGACAGAAACTTTTGGCAAAAGTTACTTCTCTGCTTGACCACAATTTAACATTTTTTTTCAGCCCTAGGGTACTGAAATGGCTATCAAAATAAAGACTAAACTCTATTCCTTATGAGGAATCTACCACCCCTGACACACTTGAGACTTTTACCTCTTGGGGAAGAAAACCTCGTTAAACAGTCAACCAGTAATCATGTTTATTTGGTGCTTACTGTGTTCAGAGAACTGTACTAAGTGCTTGGGAGAGTACAATATAACAACAGACACGTTCCCTGCCCACAACAAGCTTACAATCTGGAGGGGGAGAAATATATTAAAATAAACAAATTACTGATATATACATAAGTGCCGTGGGGCTTGGGGGTGAGGGGTGAATAAAGGGAGCAAGTCAGGGCAATGCAGAAGGGAGAGGGGGAAGAGGGAATGAGGGTTTAGTCAGAAAAGGCTTCTTGGAGGAGAAGGCCTTTAGTCTCAGGAATCTAAGTTTGGAAACTTAAAAACTTGTTGTTTTCAAAGCAGGGCCATTGTCACATATTTTTATTTTTTTAAAAGACACCTTTAGTAGAGTTGCAGGAAGTTGAGGCCTAACGCTATTGGTAACTGGTAGAGACACCTCCATTTCCCTGGTGAAAACACGGCCACGGACTTCAGATCAAACTTAAGTTCAACAGATCTGAAGTGCCATCCAAATTTCTATGTTGTTCTGAGACCTGAATCACATCGGGATTTGCACTTGGATTTGCATCCTCTAGTTAATCCACCCTCAGTCCCACAGTACTTATGTACATATCCCTAATTTATTTTAATATCTGTCTCCTCCTCTAGAATATAAGCTCCACGTGGGCAGGGACTACATCTATCAACTCTATTATACTGTACTCTCTCAAGCATTTTGTACAGTGCTCTGAACACAGTAGGCACTCAATGGCTATGATTGATCTAGATTTTGATCAATCAATTGAATGGTTGCTTTATTAAACAACAAAAGTGGCAAGACAATTGCATGACATGAACATAAAGTCCGGGAATGAAATGCATCTAAACAAGCGTCAAAGGTACTGTTATTTCAATACAGGATATTTGCAGTGACAGAATAACAAAAGATTAATTGAAGCAGCATGGCACAGTGGACAGAGCACAGGCCTGGGAGTTAGAAGGTCATGGGTTCTAATCCCGGCTCTGCCACTAGTCTGCTGTGTGACCTTGGGTAAATCACTTCACTTCTCTGTGCCTCAGTTCCCTCTTCTGGAAAATGGGGATTGAGACTGTGAACCCCACGTGGGACAGGGACTATGTCCAACTCAATTTGCTTGTATCCTCCCCAGCACTTAGTACAGTGCCTGGCGCATAGTAAGTGCTCAACGAATACCATAATTATCATTATTATTTTTAATTCAACCTCTGTTGGATGGTGAGCTGAAATGGAGCAAGTGAAAACAAGGAGCAGCATGGCCTAGTAGAAAGAACACTAGCTCTTTGAGTCAGAGGCCCTGGGTTCTAATCCTGAATCTGCCAGCTGTCTCCTGTGTGACCTTACGCAAATTACTTAACCTCTCTGTACCTCAAGTTCCTCATCTGTAAAATGGGGATTCACTCCTCCTTCTTAGACTGTGAGCTCCATGTGAGCCTGTTGCTGGGTAGGACTGTCTTTACATGTTGCCTAATTGAACTTTCCAAGCACTTAGTACAGTGCTCTGCACAAAGTAAGTGCTCAATAAATACAATTGAATGAATGAATGTGGGACAGGGACTGTGTACAACCTTATTAACTTGTACCTTCTCCAGAACTTAGAACAGTGCTCGATACTTTGTAAATGCTTAACAAGTACAAATAATGAAAATAAGACCAAAAAAATGCTTTAAGAGCAATAATTTATAGTCTCAGAGCAACAAAGGAGAGGCTGGTTTATGTGCAAAAAACTTTGAGAGTAGGACTGTAAAACTAGAGGCAAAAACTAAAGCAGTGTTTGGTGCTGAAACAGCCAACACACCAGCTCAAGAGGAGATAGTCTTTCCTGGAAATATGGTCTTCTTGTCCCCAGTACTGGCCTTTTCAGCCATATCTGACCCCATAAATAAATTTCATGCCAGTCATGTTATCTTTAAATATGAAGATAAAGTAACAACTTTGAATATACATATATTTATATAAAATAGATGCATACATATATAATTCATATAAACATTAAATTATACCTGTGATGATATGCCTTCAAAAACTCTCAAGTCTTTTGATCTGTTATGGTTCAGACTTACCTTGAAACTGCTAAGCCTATTCCGAGCCTTTAGAGGAAAATGAGTGGATCATTTCAAAAAGTATAAAAGCATTCAACCTTTTGGTACTGCATTCGAAAGCTTATTTTAATTAGCCTAGATAATTTTCTAGTTGGCTAAAACTCCAGATGAGGCCCCCAAAAGAATAGTTTTGCCTTGTGCTGAATAATCTCACTGGATGCATTTCAGGAAAACTAGAGCAATACAATGTATCATTCTAAAAATGAATGACTAGAGTCCACTTTAGTTATATATCTACTCTGACCAGTTATTTCTGATTTGGAAATCTACAAATTATTACAAGGTACCTGCATTTAGGTAAAAGCAGTGAGGTGTGCTTGGCCATTATGAGAGTTCAGTTCTAGGGTAGGTGAGTTTTTATAGCAAAAATATCTATTGTTGCAATTACTCAGTCAATGGTATTTGTTGAACATTTACTTTACTAAGCACTTTGGAGAGAACACCAGTGTGTTAAGAAATTATAAGGGGCCAATGCTTTCACAGTTTATCTTCTCTGCTACATGTGGACTTCTTGCTGAAATCAAAATTTCCTGAAGTCAAGAATCCTTGGTTCTCCTCTTCACTGTACTGTGAAGCTCTCCAATCTTCTAGGGCCTGATAACCATTTTCAGTATTACAGTACAATACAGTAGAGTACAATATTTACAGTATTGCCACACTTGAAGTGTGGAAAGCAGAAAATATCAAAGCAACTTCCCTTGTGACCTTTATTCCACTATGCAATTTGATGACCTCTTTCGGTAAAGGTGGTCATGATGGAATGCATGTCTGCACTGTCAGCTTGAGTAAGTACATTTCTAAAGACTTCTATATTAGCATTTAATCTTTTATTTAGTTACGGAGACATGAAGTCACCTTTTCCCAAACTGCCAACAGAAGTTGGGGGGGGAAAAAAGTGTTATCTTTCTTCAGCTCCCAGCAAAATGCTGTGAGATAATGGCAAGGAAAGAATATTTCTTCCATTAACCCCTTGACCCCTTGAGTTAATGGCTTTTTGTTCCACACAGATCAACAAACAGAGCTTCATCTGAGATTCTAAACTAAAGGTAACCCAAGGAGTAAGGTCTCTGCAATTACATGGAAATGTTTCCTAGGACTATACACTGATATCCAATACATTTAGCGCAAACAGCCAGTCTGTCTACCACGCTATCTGTGATGGATAACCAGTAAAGTCCCAGAGTCTTTCAGAAAAAGACTATACATCGAAAATATTATTTTAACCTTAAACATGCAGCGTTCCCCTTCTCTCTCTCTCTCTCAAATTATGTCTCCTTTCTACTTCTTTTCAAACTGTTCCCCATTTTTGAAATGTTTCATGAAGATTTCACGTTTCATTGTTGAATGTGGAATTTACAATTTCCATATACCACACTTAAAATATCTGATGAACAGCTCAAGAATCATTATGAAGCAATTTCTTAGACAAAAATTATAAGTAGGATAATTAACATCATTAGCATTCTAAAAAGATGTTGATAACAGTTATGATGACAATTGAAATAGCTGTCACCTCTTATTTTAATATTTTTTAAAGCTGTTCCTGAGTGGAAAAAGTTGTAATAGCGTCACAGAACAATAAGTTAGTTTGGAAAACTGGAATAAATAGGTCTCGCTTATGCAGAATGTAACTGTAAAATAAATTATATTACAGAACTCTATTTAAATTAAACCCCTGTTGAGTGATAATTGATAAAAAGTTAAGATTCTTACTAGAATTTTTGTAGTTGCCACAATTTAAACTTACAACACAGAAAGAGAAATGTGTTGGATATTTGTAACCATTTTTTAAAATGTGGTTGCTAGGTTAGGAGAGATCAGAGGGGAAGACGCACACACATGACAGAGGAAGCAGGAGGAATGGTATGTCTACACATGTGTAGTGACAATCATCATCATCATCATCAATCGTATTTATTGAGCACTTACTATGTGCAGAGCACTGTCCTAAGCGCTTGGGAAGTACAAACTGGCAACATATAGAGACAGTCCCTACCCAACAGTGGGCTCACAGTCTAAAACGGGGAGACAGAACAAAACCAAACATACTAACAAAATCCTGATGTAGTCTGATGTGGAGGTTCAGCACTTAGAACAGTTCTTGGCACATAGTAAGCACTTAACAAATATCAACATTATTATCATTATTATCATCATTATCATCATTATTATTATTATTATCTTGGAATGTCCCAAGCAGTGACCACATTGGGAGGGTGAAGAGGCACATTGTTGCCCCCTTCTGCATGCCACCCTGTGGCAACTGCAAATGTCAATTACAATCTGAACCTGAGCCATGCCCCTCTACTTCATATGTTGTTCAGTAATAATAATAATAATAATAATAATAATGATGGCATTTGTTAAGCACTTACTATGTGCAAAGCACCGTTCTAAGCGCTGGGGAGGTTACAAGGTGATCAGGTTGTCCCACAGGGGACTCACAGTTTTAATCCCCATTTTCCAGATGAGAGAACTGAGGCCCAGAGAAGTGAAGTGACTTACCCGAAAGTCACACAGCTGACAGTTGGCAGAGCTGGGATTTGAACCCATGACCTCTGACTCCAAAGCCCGAGCTCTTTCCACTGAGCCACGCTGCTTCTCCGCATTCATTCTGCTTCTCATTATTCATTCATTCATTCAATCAATCGTATTGAGAGCTTACTGTGTGCAGAGCACTGTACTAAGCACTTGGAAAGTACAATTCGGTAACAGATAGAGACGGTCCCTACCCAGCAACGATTCACAGTCCAGAAGGAGGAGACAGCAGCGAAGCAGAACAAGTAGGTAGTGTGACCACCCCCGGACCCCAAATGCCACTGACATTTCACCCACAACCTACCTCTGGCCAGGAATGCCCTCCCTCTTCAATCTGATGGACAATTACTCTCTCCACTTTCAATGCCTTACTCCATCTTCTCCAAGAGGCTTTCCCTTACTAATCCCTCATTTCCTTTTCTCCCTCTTCCTGCTGCATCATCCTGAACTGATCCCTTTACTCACTGCTCCGCCCACCCCCATACCTACATCCCTACTTATTTATATTAATTTCTGTCTACCTCTCTAGTCTGTATGCTCAAAGTGGGCAGGGAGCATTTCTGTCATACTGTTACATTGCACTCTCCTGTGTGGTTAGTACAGAGCTCTGCACATTTTAAGCGCTCAATAAATACAACCGATTAAAAAACAGCTTGTTATCTGGGGGTAACGAAGACCTTAGTGGCTTCTAAGGCAACTGCTTGCTGGCCAATGGACTAGACTGCAAGTCTCTTTGGCTGAACTCTGTCCTGCATGTAAAAAACCTTTACATGTATATAATAAAGTACTGCAACTAGGCCCATCAACATGATGACTCCCCCTTTTAGACTGTGAGCCCACTGTTGGGTAGGGACTGTCTCTATGTGATGCCAATTTGTACTTCCCAAGCGCTTAGTACAGTGCTCTGCACATAGTAAGCGCTCAATAAATACGATTGATTGATTGATTGATTGATTGATGACTGCAATTTACGGTCCAACCTGACCCATCGACATGATGACTGCAATTCATGGTCCAGTGGGAACATGACTGGCAGACATCAAAGAGTGCAAATGATACTGCATAAACCATTAGCGCTATAGAAAATGTTAAAAAGTGTGGGTTCCAGGTCTTGCGGTCTCAGGACTGAAACTCATATGTCATTCCTATTGGGAGACTCCATCGTCAGATGATGTCTGACTTCTTAAAAAGACAGCTGAATGATTTAGACAGTGCTCCAAAGGGAATACTAACAATCCCAGGATATTAGAATTCATTCTTTCAGTTGTATTTTTTGAGCACTTACTGTATGCAAAGCACTGTACTAAGTTCTTGGGAGAGTACAATATAACAACAAAGACACATTCCTGCCCACAACGAGCTCACAGTCTAGAGGGACTCAATCAATCAATGCTATTTATTGAGCTCTGACTGTGTGCAGAGCACTGTACTCTGGACTTGGGAGAGTACAGTACAATACAATTGGAGGACATGATTCCTACTTTGAAGGAGCTTACAGTCTAGCCAGGGAGCTAGACATTAAAAGAAATTATAGATAGGGGAAATGGCAGAGTATAGAGATATACTCTGTACATGGTGCTTTGGGGCTGGGGTGGGGTGAATATCAAAGCACTTAAGTGTTATGTGAGGGTGGAAAGGGGAGAGAATCCAACTGTATAAGGGCTATAGACCCAAGGGCATGGGTAATGCAGAAGAGAGGGTGAAGAGTTGGGGTGATGAGGGTTTAGCCATAGAAGGAGAGAGAGAGAGAGAGAGAGAGAGAGAGAGAGAGAGAGAGAGAGAGAGAGAGAGAGAGAGAGAGAGAGAGAGAGAGAGAGAGAGAGAGAGAGAGAGAGAGAGAGAGAATGTGTGTGTGTGTGTGTGTGTGTGTGTGTGTGTGTGTGATTATTTTGAATGGATTCATGGATGAACAGTCCAGAAAACTGTAAGCTCGTTCTGGGCAGGGAACACCACTGCAAATTCTATTGCACTGTACTCTTCCAAGCACTCAGTACAGTTCTCTGAACATAGTAGGTGCTCAATAATTAGTATTGACTGATAACAGCATATTAGAAGGAAGGTGGCGATGTAGCAATTTTAGATAGTCTAGCCCTTCCAAACATTCAGTTGATATCGTAGAAAACAGAAAAAGCAAAACTACCCATTTGGCCCAATAGCTGCATGTCTTATGTTCTCATGTCTAAATCCATGTTTAAATGGGGGTTAAATTCACAATTTTCATACTATGCCTCAGGCAGTTAAGACTTTTAACTACCTAAGACATGGTCAATGCAAAAATGAATTACATTACGTGTCCTGCTCAACTAAGCCTCTAGTCAGTATACAATTTCAGAAAACACCCTCCAGGAAGGAAGAGACTTAATATTGAACTTAAACACTAGGTTTTTGGGTCATTACAATGTCATTAAATAATTAAAGGTTATTTCACTTTTCATAGTTGTCATTTATATAGATGTTGAATGGAACTGAAGCCAAAGTACAGTAAGACACAGTGAATAAATTCAGGAAATAGTATCTTTGTTTAGACTGAGAGCTGTTAGTTTGCTCGCTATGCGGGGTATGTGATAACTTTACCCATCCATAGAACCCAAACATCTGATGATCATTTTAGCAATGAGATACATCACACATTGTGAGATACATCACACATTAAAGTGGACTGATGTTCCATTCTGGATTCCAAGCCCAAAAAGCGAAAGGTGCTTTCAGAATTATTCATATTTTAAAAAATAATTTTACTGATGGTGAGACATCCAGCAGACTATTTGTTGTCTGACTGCCCCTCTGAAACAACCACTCCTTCTAGCATATTGCATATTTCCTGTCCTGATGCTTTCTGGATCTGGACTCTTTGGCTGTTCGGAAGACAATCACGGTTTATTTTGCTGCTGTTCTTCATTTTGATTTTCCTTTCTTGTTTTTGCAAGAAAGTGGAAGAGACCCCTCCTGTTCCCTGACACTTCCTTAGCCACTTTTAGAATCACATTCTGTGATATTTTAAGAAAGGGGTGAGGTCTCAATAGGACGTGCTGCTTTGGGAGTTCTCAGAGATATTCTGGCCTAGGACCACAGCTTGCAGTCATTTCCTCTACCCTCTATCTCACATTGCACACCTCTTGGCATAGGGCAACAAGGTCAAAAGCAGGGGGACAGCTCAGGGCAAACCATTATTGCAAAAATAATCCACCAATCATACAATGGCATTTATTGTGTGCACAGCACTGTACTAAACACTTGGGAAAATATAGCAGAGTTAATAAATGTTATCTCTGCCCTCAGGGAGTGTTCACTCTACAGGGGGAAGACAGACACTAAAATAGATTAGGGATAGGGGAAATAATGGAGTATAAGAGTATGCTTACATAAGTATTATGGGGCTGGGGTGTGTATCAGAGTGTTTAAGGAATACCCAGCCAAGTTTGTAGTCAACACAGAAGGGGCTGCTCTGTGGAAAAAAAAAAAGGACATACCTTTCTCTCTGAACCACTGGTGTCTGAAGGGTACTTTTTAGGAAAAGGGTCCAAAAAGCATATGCTTTCATTAGACACAGAGTGCAAGAGATTTCCACTCAGTAGCACTCACAACCTTGGACACAATTTCACTGTCGGCGGTGTTATCTATGAAAAGGAGAACAATCCTGTCATGAGCTATCCATACCACTGAACTGCAAACTCTGATCACCCAAAGCAAGATCTTAAAACAGCGCCAGTTCATTAGCACTCAAGCAATGTTCACTATAAAGTTCCACTGGGAAGGCGGCGGCAGAGGGTACATGGCATTTCGATACCTAAGCAACAGCTGCATACTAAGTTGAAGTGCAGTAACTGCAAGCAGAACAGGCGAAGAAACAATATGAGGTGAGATTAAACACTGAAACATAGCTGTAGAAGTTGGAAGACAGCAATAATTGGCAAACAGTGCATAGCAATCAGTTGAGACGATTCCTTTGGAGCAGAGGCTTTTTGAAGATCATGTCAGCAGACGGCAGAATCGTAAATAGAATTGGACGTCTCAAATGGAAGTGTAAGAGCAATTCAAAAGACAAGCTTTTCATGAGCAGAGGACTGATCAAACATCACTTTTTCCAGTACAAGTTAGTCACTACAATTCCATATATATATATAATTTGCTGAAATCATCTGTCTTGCCCTTCTTGAAAAATTCTACGAGAACATGTTTTCAATTGTCTCACTTCAATTCCCCATGGGTTAAGGGAAAGTCTATGAGGCTACCTGACCAATCTCTTCTCTCCCAATTTGAAAATCTCATCAGGTGTTCATTCATTCAATCATATTTATTGAACACTTACTGTGTGCAGAACACTGTATTAACTACTTGGAAAGTACAATTCAGCAATAGAGACAATACCTGCCCAGACCGGGCTTACAGTCTAAAGAGAGTGGTAGTTTGACCATTTTTCAGGCCTCTGATTTTGGGGTGATCTCTTTAAAAGTTGGCAACCTTATCAATGCTCCTTAGCAGAATCGCATGAGCTTCATAAGTGCTCATCTGTTTTAGTGCTCTGCTAGGCCACCTTCCCTCTTCAGAACTGACATGAAGTTGTGACAATCAATTAATAGTACTTAATGAACACTTAATTGGATACTAAGTGCTTGGGAGGATACAACAGAGTTGGTAGAACTGTTCCCTGCCCATTAGGAGTTTACAGTCTAGAAGGGGAGACAGAGCTAATATAAATAAATTATGGACCTGTATGTGAATGGTAAATGCTGTGAATAGATTCTTCATTTTGATGAAAGCATTCATAGGCTTGAAATTCTTCAGCTTTAGCACGCTACCACTGTTCACACATACCTGCTTCTTAACTTGATTGGCATAACATAGTATTAGTAGTCTGCATTATAGATTACAAGAAGTTACAAAACATTGTTGTGAGTATCTCATGATCCATGTATCAAACTAATTCTAATAACAACCACTTGTCTGCTAGATAATCTAGGCAAATCGCATGACTTCTCTTTGCCTTAGTTTTCTCACCTGTAAACTGGAGATCAAGTCACTCTCCCTTACACTGTGTTGCAAAACGACATCATCACATCAACATTGCATCATTCACCATGTAGTACACAGTAACTTGTTTTTTGTATAACACATAATAAAAATAATAATAACGATGGCATTTGGTAAGCGCTTACTATGTGCCAAGCACTGTTCTAAGCACACCCAACAGTATTTACTGCAGACCTATTGTGTGCACATCTGATGGGTAGGTATAGCATCCTCTCTATTAAGGATTCCCAAAGTAAAATCTCTTTGGAATGCCTCTATGAAAATAGTGAGACAAAGTACTATAGATGAGGCTTCTATTCTAAAGTCAGTACAAGTTAGTCACTACAATTCAGTGTGATCGAGTTCTTATCATCCGGTGACCCATTTGCCAATTACCTAAACCAAGCTGTTACTCAAATGCCGATGATCAAAATAAGAGTGTCAGCACAAATACCTGAACACCAGACAATCTACAGATTTTAAGATTCAGGTACCTCAAGCTAATCGAAAAGGAACTGTAAGAGTGGTGTAGTAAATCTGTTAATCTATGTGATCCTTTCATTTGACAGGGCGGTCTTTCCTTAAGGACAGGAGTGCTTTGGCCAACTTCCAAATGATCTTTCGTATCCCAAACAGGTTTAATCCCTGGAGTATACTTCTAACCAAGATTCATCCAGGAATAATGAATGCAAATAAAGTCATATCCTACAGAACTAAATGGATAACCTGCCACTTTGAAGGAAAACCAACAGAAAAATAATAACATCCAATTCAATAAACAGAAACATACACTCTATTGCAATATTTACATAATATGTCAAATTCTGTTGTCCTTCAAATAATCAGAGGGCTTAGACTGTGTGCCCCATGTGGGACAGGGGCTGTATCCTACCTGATAAACTTCTATCTATCCCAGTGCTTAGCACATGATAAACACTTAAATACATAATTACTGTTATCATTAGTTTAGAAAATATAAAAAAAGATCAAAGGCAGAGCTATTCCTAATTGCTCCTCCATGGTAATAGGCAATTTTATGAAATTAAATCCTACAACATAAAATGCTTATAATAATTCAGACATAATATTAATTATGACTCCATTTTAAAGCATTTTTTAATATAAGATCATGTATTTGTCTAAGATGATAATGCCAAATCTATTATATCACAATTAAGGGATTAGGAAATGGCCTTAGTCTTGAATTTACTAGACTTTTCAATGGAGAGAAGGCTGCCTGGGTATATTTAAAGGAATAACCAAAATCTTACTGATACAAATGATTCAAATCGTCCCAATTGAAAATTCAGAATCCTTAAAAGGTTTAAATCCAATAGGGTTCCAAAGTAATTTACAGACTAAATTTGAGATTCCCTTTTATTTAGAGGATTGGGAAAGCAGCATGGCCCAGGGGAAAGAACATGGGCCTGGAATTCAGAGGACCTGGATTCCAATCCAGACTCTGCCAATCACTCTGCCAATTCCTCTGCCAAAGGTTAACTATGTGATCGTGGGAAAGTCACTTAAACGTCTCTGTGTCTCAGTTTCCTCAACTGTAAAATGGGGATTTAATACCTGTTCTCCCCCCTATTTAAGACTATGAGGTCCATGTGAGACAGGGACTGTGTCTGACCAATCTACTTGTGCCTTCCCTAGCACTCAGAACAGTGTTTGACACATACTACCATCAAACAAAATTTAGACATATTTCCTCTAAAAAAACCTTCAACAGAAAATGAATGTTTTTCCATATTAATATAAATAGAATTTATTATCATTAATTGTGGAGTTAATCTAGTATATAGGATTAAGTGGTTGCCCAAGATCAAATAAACAAGTTTGGGAGTGAATTTCAGATATCAAAGATCCAAATCCATTTTTCTGCCTTACAGTCTAAGATAAATTTTCTTGAAATGAAAAATTACACATATTTTCAAAACAGTATAATGTCCACAAAGCCATGTCACTTGAAGATGTGTTGATTTAGCTGCATGATGTAGCATTTGCATAGTTCTGCGCTAACTGTGTATTTATTGTACTCCCCAAAATGCTTAGTACAGTGCTCTACACTAAGCAACAACTAAATTCATTCATTCATTCTTCAGGAATCAGGGAATACACATCCACAAGGATGGCATATTTGCATACAGCACCCTGTGATGGTAGAAGAGATGGTTTTGTTCACGTGAGCATTTTTTTTTGGAACAAGTGAATAATAGGGTACAAATTTTCCTTAACACAGGGATATGGTCCCCATGTTACAGAAGACCTGGACACACTTTCTCTAACAACCACAGCCTAGTTTGGAATTAATCTTCTCATCATGACTTATCAACACTCCCTGTTACACAACAGATGCATGGCTGTAAGGTAGAAGTTGCTCCGTATGCGCTTATCTAAGAGGGGGATTTTTTAACATGGCATCTTTAATAACTAGTATAACCAGTCCTGATGAGGATTAAAAGAAATAATAAATCTTCTGAAAATACTTATATAATCTATATAATTAATTTCACCACCCCTGATCTAAAGTCCACTTATAAATTCATTATAAACAGTGAGCACCTGACCCGAAATTTCATTGAGCCAATTAATTGATGGTGACTACTCTGTCGTCCATCTTCCTGACCTTCTCTTAATTACACTAGATGGGTGAAGTGATGCATAGCTGACATAAAGTGCTGACCGTTATTTTCCTATCTGGACTACACTGTTCAGTTAATTAATTCCCTCAAGTGCCCAGGACCATCCCTCTTAAGTGCCACCGTTGGTCATTCAAATGGTTCTGTCTCATATGGAGGGACTACTGAATGTGCCATAATAATATAATAATGTGAACATTGGCTTTTAGACACTGAATCAGCTTTCTCCTTCCTCTTATCTACTCTCTTCTAACACTACATGCCAGCTTGTACTCTTCTTTCCTCTCAAGTTAATCAACTCCACTGCACTTCATTCTCACTTTTCCCACTAGCAAACTGCTACTCATGTTCTCCACCTCCCTGAAATGCCCTCACTTCACATCTGATGAAATATAGCTCCCTGTCTTCAAGACCACTCTCCTCCTAAAGGGTCTTGCCTAATTAGTTTTTAATCTCCCCAGTTTATATACCCAACTCCCATATTAGCACTTCGGTGCCACGTAAGCACATAAGTACTTAAGAAGTTGGAGAAGCAGCGAGGCTTAGCGGAAAGAGCACTGGCTTGGGAGTCAGAGGATGTGGGTTCTAATCTTGGCTCTGCCACTTGTCTGTTGTGGGACCTTTGACAAGTCACTTAACTTCTCTGTACCTCAGTTATCTCATCTGCAAAATGGGGATTAGATTGTGAGCCCCACATGGGACAACCTAACTACCTTGTATCTACTCCAGAGCTTGGCACATAGTAAGCGCTTAACAAATACCATCATAATCATCAACCCTCAGTAGTTTATATTTGTACATATCTATTCTATTTATTTTATTTTGTTAGTATGTTTGGTTTTGTTCTCTGTCTCCCCCTTTTAGACTGTGAGCCCACTGTTGGGTAGGGACTGTCTCTATATGTTGCCAATTTGTACTTCCCAAGCGCTTAGTACAGTGCTCTGCACATAGTAAGCGCTCAATAAATACGATTGATGATGATGATACCTTATATGCCTTAATACTTTCTCCTAGTGGTAATTTACTTTAGTGCTTGCCTCCCATGCTATATTATAAACGTCTGGAGGGCATGAGTCAT
The DNA here is from genome assembly GCF_015852505.1 of Tachyglossus aculeatus. Classification (NCBI taxonomy): domain Eukaryota; kingdom Metazoa; phylum Chordata; class Mammalia; order Monotremata; family Tachyglossidae; genus Tachyglossus; species Tachyglossus aculeatus. The sequence goes on along the minus strand of NC_052074.1, from coordinate 19,535,600 downwards.
GTCTAACTAATTCTATTGTACTGTTCAAGCAGTTAGTATAGGACTCTACACATGGCAGGGACTCAGCAAGTACAATTCACTGAAATGATGATTGAAGACCGACTGGAAGGTTATAGTAAGAAAAGCCTGCTTACGTATCAAAGTCACGTGTCTTCTCTGTGGAAATGTTTTCTTTTATTCCTTTTAAAATGCCTGTATCCTTATAACCACAGGAGAAACCCGTGTAATTAGAAAACCACAAGAAATGGCTTTCAATGACTGGGTTTGATTAGATCCATAGACAAGGAAGTTTTTGTTTGAAGATCAGACCCACATATAATCATGTTTTCAATTTTTCCAAGGCTTTATCTGCCCTCCTTCCTCAATCTCTATCTACCTAATTGTTTTCTAGCAATAAAGGAAGGAAGAATCACTTCTTGCTGTAAGTAATTTACATACAGCTAAACTGACCGAGCCCAAACTCAATTCTGGCAACTTGCCCGCCATCTAACAAGTGGCTGTTGGCACCCGCAATCATATATTTAGCAAGGATAGTGGGGGCAGTGATGGTGGCAGAAGGTAAAGGTGAGTCTAATGTGGGGCAGGTAGAATGGCACTAGCAATTCACAAATGAAGAAAAAACTTGAGCCAATGCTACGTCCTTCTTTAACCACTATGGTCAGTCCGGCTGACACTACCTTTGCAGTCTATTTCTAGGAGGTTTCCACTATCTGGATTGGTCTGGGGTGGTCTCAGCAGAAATCCCCAGAGAATTTCTTGCAACAGTGACAGTAGTGAGTATGGTGATGGCTGTCACCTTCTTTCATTCTCCACTCTTTGTCTCTTCTTGCCTAATTGTTTAGGTTTCCTCCCTAATTGGCCATTGGCCCAGTTACACAGAATGCCATTTGGAGCCCGCTGCCCAATATTTCAATAATGACATTTCACTTTAGTTCACGTGCTACCAGCAGAACAATTATACCGGAGTCCATAAATGCACAGTCAAGGCAATTAAAAAAATCTAACCTAAATCAATTTCCATGCTTAATAAATTGAGAAGACTATATGTTAATCATGCTTATGCTATGCTTTAGTTATTGCTTAAATCTTCTGGGTACTTGGACATACAGCTAAGTGGAACAAGGATTAAGTTACAGGTAAAACCACTGAATTTCAGAAGAGAGGAATGTAAAGATTCCTTCATTCGGTAAACCTTAGACAGCTTGTCCTGTCAATTCACCTTTGTGTAAGTTCATACCACATTTCTTGCCTTGAACTCACTGTCAACTTTGAACTTTATCAAGAAAAACAACTTCATTTGTCTTCTGGAAGGCTACATGATTCTTAACAATGGCAGCTGTTCACTTTTATGGATCTCCAAGGGGCAGCTTGTATTTAGCATAAACATTCTCTTTTCTTTTCCATTCTTGAAAATGTTATCAGGTTTCCTTTAAAAAAAGAGACTACAGAAAATTTCACTTAATGTGCTCTGACTGATAGGGAGAACATTAAAAACCAACCATTCCGAAAAACGGGAGAGGATTTACTTAGTGGACATCTCTTCCATGTGGAAAGTTGAGACTAAACCCAAAGAATCCACCTCAACTAGATCATATCTGAGTCACAGTTGTACAAAAAAGTGGTTGAACTGATTAGCAAGAAAGTGTGCCAGAGGTTCCAGGATGGCCCACTGCTATTTTTATGGCCTTCTGCCCAAACTACCAGGGCTTCAGTGCCACCTCTATCAACTTTGGGGAGAGCTAGAGCATAGGGGCCCCTCTCAGGGTCACACCCGGAGAGTTTCCAGTACTCTACCAGTCTCCACTATAGGAGGGAAAGTCAAGAAGAAGTATACCCATTCCATTCCTAGGTTGGGCAGTGGATAGTGAGTGGAAGACAATCTGCCACAAGTCAAAACTCACCTGAGCCAGGCAGCAGCAGCAGCAAGGGAGAGAGTCGAGTTGACTGCACGGAGGGAGGCAATAGTAAACCCCTTCTGTATTTTTACCAAGAAAAGTCTATGGATCCACCACCAGAACGATTGCAGATGGAGGTGGGATATACTGGGAGAGATGCGTCCATGGCATTGCTATTGGTCAGAGATGACTAGATGGCATAAGACAAAAGTGTAGGGAGGAGGCAATGTTCACCACAAAGCAGACCCCAGAAAGAGTCTTGGGACCCCAGAAAAAGTAGATAAGCATGCCCCAATTCAAGCCCAACAAGAGTTAAGATTGCCTGGTTTATTATTTTTTCATTTTGGCATTTATTAAGCGCTTACTATGTGCAAAGCACTGTTCTAAGCGCTGTGGAGGTTACAAGGTGATCAGTTTGTTCCACAGGGGGCTCACAGTCTTCATCCCCATTTTACAGCTGAGGTAACAGGCACAGAAAAGTTGTGACTTGCCCAAAGTCACACAGCTGACAAGTGGAGGAGCCGGAATTTGAACCCATGACCTCAGACTCCCAAGCCTGGGCTCTTTCCACTGAGTCATGCTGCTTCACTGGTTCTGAATCTTACATTTAAAATCCACAATAATTTCACATTTTAAAGCAACATAATAGTAACTGTGGTATTTGTTAAGCACTTTATATAAGCCAAGCACTGTGTTAGTCACTGGGGTAGACAGACGATCACTGAATCAAACTTGGGCCCTTGCCCCACTTCAGACTCACAGTCTAAAAGGGGAAGGGAGAACAGGTATTTAATTCCCAATTTACAGATGAGGAAACTCAGGCAGAAAGAAGGTAATTGGTTTGCCCAAGGTCAGAAGGCAAATATAAATGGCAGGGCTGAGATTGGAGCCCAGGTCTCCTGACTCCCAGCCCTGTGCTCTTTCCAATGATTCATGCTGCTTAAACCCAAGTTCATCAACTCATGCCTTCCCTCTTTTCTAGGATTACCATTCTGACTTCCTGCCATGGGCATTAAGACAGGAGCAACAGAGGACACCAACTCATAGCAAAAACTGTGATGACCATCCAATCTGAGGACCCCCAGTAGCCTGGAAAAAGCCTTTGGCATCAAAAATGATCATTCATTCTTGAAATCTGCCTTGGAAAAATGAGAATGAAGAGAGTGGCTAGAACAAAACCAAGGTGTAACCCTTGCTAGGAGCAGTAGCAGGTTAGCCTAGTGATAGAGCACAGGCTTGGCGGTCAGAGGGCCTGGGTTCTATACACAGCACGGCCATGTGTCTGCTGTGTGGCCTTGGTCGAGTGCCTTAACTTCTCTGTGCATCAGTTACATCATCTGTTAAATGAGGATAAAATACCTGTCTGCTGTGTGACCTTGAGCAAGTCACTTCACTTCTCTGTGCCTCGGGTTCCTCATCAGTAAAATAGGGGTAAGAGTGTGAGCCTCTTGTGGGACAGGGACTGTGTCCAACCTGATTAACTTGTATCTACCTCAGTGCTTAGAACAGTGCTTGGCACATAGCGCTTAACCAGTACTATACCAATTATTATTATTATTACTGTTACCTGTTATACCTCCCTCTTAGACTGGAAACCCCATTTGGGACAGGACTGGGTCCAGATCTGCTTATATCGTATCAGCCCCAGTGCTTAGTATAGGACTATGCACACCATAAGCGCTTATGATTATAGGACTTACTGAGTGTCCAGTGGGTGCAATGTACTGTACTAAGCTCTTGGCATGTACAACTCTAGCAAATGACACATTCCCTGTCCTCTAAACTGCCGATTTCACAAAGTTATTACTAACATAATTTGCAAAATCTAATGGACACAAAGGCACATAGAGCATGATGTACCACCTCAATTAAAACATTAAATAAAGCCTAATTTAATGACAGCTCTTTGCAAGATGTTGAAAATGAGGTAGTATGTTCCTTCATTGTCCAGTTAACTAAGCCACTCGCCACATTGAAGCCAACTTCCACCTAGTCATCCAACTCAGAACAATGTACAGTAGTGCCGTTTATGCATAATTTCTTCAGGAAGGATGAATCTACTTCCCCAGTTATTAGATTAAATGAAGTACCAAGGTTCTGTCAGTGATTGCTGAGATCCACTGCTTGACTGAACTGACTTAGAATGTGCTATATACCAGCACTAAGCTTTAGGAAAACAATGGGCATGATGGAAGTTTGAGACACCTCGTATTAATAAGTGCGGCGGGGAGAACAAAAAATTGTCTAAGTCTGTTCAAGCAATTTTTTCCAGGAAATGAAGGAACGCTCATGAGTCATGACAGATGTCTTTTGAAAAACAGTAAGGCAGGAGCATCTGCATTTACCTTTGCATTACGTAAAGAATCGGCACCAGCGGGGTAATAATATCCCCAAACTGAACTGTTATTATCTGCCTTGAACTCTGCTCTGGCAACGCCTTTTATTTTGGGGTGAAACCTAGGTGGCTCATCTATCATGTCAGTGCAATCTTTGGGCTTGTCCCTGACTTTATTCTTTCAATGGTACTAAATACATCTGGGAAAAATGAATTTAAATGCAGACCTATAAAATGCAAACAACGTTAGAACAGCTTTGATGTGATACTATAACTTTCCATCACTGTTTTTTCCTCTGTACGGCTGAAGGTGCAGCAAAAAAAAAAAGGCCCTGCACGGGAGGAAATAATGAATGCAGTGGGGTTAGGGCAAAACTAAGACGCAGTGAATGGAGAGATGCTTCTGACCACTATGCAGCATACATACATCTTGGTTGCCTTAATCCGTAAACCCAAAATTTTGCTTCCTGTAATGGATTAAAGGGAATAAAAGTGTGATATTGCCACAAAGAATGCAGCTCAACCTTATAACTGGGTCTCAGTGAGTCCAACTCTCATCATAGCATCCTTTTGGGAATTTTGGAATATATGGCATTTACACAGATCATTAGAGTTTAGAATAGGTTCCAAGAGAGGACCGTGAAATGAAGTGATCTGCTGGATAGCTTCAGTATACTATGAGCAAATGTGCCTGGAAAGTAAGATGAGTTAAAAATCTAAATATCCCTGAGCCAGGAATAAGCCTCTAGATGTTACTTTTAACATGCAGGGTCAGTAATATGATTAATTCAGAAATTAATTTTAGGTGTGCATAATGTAGTTCATCTATGTAGGTATAATTCAATTACAAAAAACCTTGCACTGCTGGCATGACGACTGATTACAAAGTCAAAATGAAGTCCCCGATTTCTACGTAACAAATGGCTCCATTCATTAATTGTCCAATTACTGGTTTATTTTGGGAATCTCAAGAGTGGATCTAAATGGGCATGGTGCAGTAGATAGAACACGGGCCAGAAGGTCATGGGTTGTAATTCTGACTCTGCCACGTATCTGCTGAGTGACTTTGGGCAAATCACTTCTCTTCTCTGGGCCCCAGTTACCTCATCCGCAAAATGGGATTGAATCAGTGAGCCCCACATGGGACAGGGACTATGTCCAACTCGATTTGTGTGTATCCACTCCAGTGTTTAGCACAATGTCTGGCACATAGAAAGTGCTTAACGAATACCATTATTATTATTAAGATGAGTCTTTACCAATCTGACACTTCCCACAAACATTTTAAAGCAGAGTCTGTTGATGAATGACAGGGAAGTAAGACAGGTGCCCCATAAAAATGAGCACAAGTTGTGGATGATGTGAGAAAACAAAGACATTTAAAGGGCATTACCATTGGAAAGGTAAGGTAATGCGTGAAGCAGCCTGGTCTAGTGGATAGAGCACATGCCTGGAGGCCAAAGGACATGGATTCTAGTGCCAGCTCTGCCACTTGCCTGCTGCGTGACCTTTGCTAAGCTGCTTAACTTCTCTGTGCCTCAGTTGCCTCAACTGCAAAATGGGGATTCAATACCTGTTCTCCCTCCTACTAAGACTGTGATCCCCATGTGGAAAGGGAGTGTATCTGGCCTGATTAACATGTATCTATTCCAGCATTCAAAACAGCGCTATAAGAGGAAGTATCAACTCCCATCACCTCGCCCCCTCCTACCTCACCTCCCTTCTCTCCTTCTACAGTCCAGCCCACACACTCCACTCCTCTGCTAACCTCCTCACTGTGCCTCATTCTCGCCTGTCCCACTGTCAACCCCTGGCCTGCATCCTACCTCTGGTCTGGAATGCTGTCCCTCCACACATCTGCCAAACTAGTTCTCTTCCTCCCTTCAAAGCCCTACTGAGAGCTCACCTCCTTCAGGAGGCCTTCCCAGACTGAGCCCTCTCCTCCTCCTCCCTTCCCCATCATCCCCCTCCCTCCCTCTGCCTTCCCCTCCCCCCCACAGCACTAATGTATATTTGTACATATTTATTACTCTATTTTATTAACGTGTATATAGCTGTAATTCTATTTATTCTGATGATATTGACACCCATCTACTCGTTTTGTTCTCTGTCTCCCCCTTCTAGACTGTGAGCCTGTTGTTAGGGAGGGACTGTGTCTGTATGTTCCCAATTTGTCCTTCCCAATCACTTAGTATAGTGCTTTGCACACAGTAAGGGCTCAATAAATACGATTGAATGAATGAATAAGAGACTTAAAATGTGAAAAGAATGCACATTAAACAAAGCCAACAATCTGCTTTCCCTTTAAAAACAACGTGCTACCCAAACCAGGAATGATTTGAAAGTTCTGCTTTTTGGTGTGGGTTTATAAATGTGAATCCTTCTTTCCCCCAACAAAGTTGCAAATAAAACATTATCCACTAAATAAAATGTTTTTGTTCTTGAATTTTATCATTCTTGCCGTCTTCCAACTGAAACCAGATTTGTATTACAGTAAGTTTCTTTAATAAATATTTTGAATTCACACGACTTTACATTTCTGAAATTATTTTCCATCAATAAATACCCCCGAAATGGGTCACCTGATAACCTTAAGCTTTCATGGTCTCTGAGGATGTCAGTGTGAAAAGTCACACATTCCTCAAACTAGCTGTCAGCTACTTCTACAATTTCATACAAGTTTTTCTACTTAGCCTTTTATGTTTAGGCAACATATTACCAAATGTCATGCCTAAATCCACTCGTTACCCAACAAGTATTATTCTTATTTTCCTGGCGCCACTTTAGCCAGCATTACTGTTATCTAATATGTCTCTTCTAACTTGTGTGGTCTATATGAACGAGTTTCTTTCCAACTTGCTTCAGTTTCCACTAGAATTTTAAAAAAAAGAATACTCTGCAGCAGTTAAAGACTACCCCCAAAACATACTAACCTGTAAAACAGAAGCAGATATATGTTGTTCTCACTGGACTCTGACCTAAACCCACATAACTGATAGCTCCTGATGTCATGCACACTTTATGACATCTTTTCCTGACGGTTCACTTAATGATACTGGATTCAACACAGACGTTCTCCTTAAATCCAAATGTCAAACAGTCAAACATACTTAAAAATGCAATTTTTCTTAAAAAATAAATATCCACCAGCTAGGTGAAAAGAACACATTAAAAGGTAGCACATCGCTTTTTTAAAACAAAACAGAAAACTTAGTTTTTAAAGGGCCTAACAGATTCAAGGAGAGGAGCCTCCCCAAAAATGCAACGAGAAATCTGTGTCCACATCCTTGTATTTCTAATTTTAAAATGGCACTGTTGACTATGTTATTCTCCAGGTAAGACTGGGATGAAAGAAGACCAGAGACAGGATGACAATTAAATACCCCTATTGTGAGACCCTCCTTCCTCATGTCTCATAATGTTTTGGGACCTAAATCAAAGGATGAATACACCCTGCTAAAGAAATGGAAACCTGAGCATTTAAAGTGAGCAAGATTTACCAGGGGAAAGAAGACAGGGGAAGGAGTGCACAGAAATATACCACTGGATGTTTCCTGCTCTACCAGCCTTCGACTTTTCATGGTTTTAAGGGTTATTTTTTATTGAGATCATAAGGTGGGTTGGGGATGAGCACAAAAGCCACTATAACCAGACGGAAGTGATTTTCCTTTGGAAGCAGGAATAGGCTACTTCTAAGGGAAAATTCTGGAGAGGAAGCAAAAGAATCGATCACCTCACTGTCTCTTGTGTTTCTGGTTTAAGTTTTTTTCCTAGAATTTCCTCTAGATAGTAGGTTCCTTGTGGGCAGGGATTGTGTCCAACAACTCTGCATACAGTACACGCTCAATAAATATTATCAATTGATCAGTGAAAGCCTGAGGGAAATTAGTGCAGTGTAGTGCCATCAAGGGCTCAACTTGAAAAATCAGGATAAGTTCTTTCGGTCTAAGGACATCCTTTCTCTTAATGAGGATTAAAAAGTTAAATCCGTGCAACCATGCCTTTTTAAAATACCTCCACCTTCTCTTCCCAATGTTGCCCCTTTGGAAACAACAGCATACTTTAAAAAAAAAAAAAAAAAAAGAAGATCAAACAGAAAAGAAAAAGGCCATTTTGTAGGCTTCTGCAATGTAATTGGTGTGAAGACAGTTTACAGAATTTGAACATTCAAGTGTGAAAACATTTGTTATTTCCTCAACATGTCAAATGAATTTTTAATATCATAAACACTTAGGTTTCATAAGCATCACATTTCTTTTTTTCCAGGATTTGAACTTTGACTTCAGGGCAATGAAATTACCTCCATCTCTCCTAAAAACAAAATTCGTAATGATAATGAATTAAGTCTTTGAAGAGCATTATAGTTTCCTGGTTCTTTCTACCTTATGAGATGAAAGTACGGCAACATGAAAACAACTCTTACACCAAATCCTGATTGAACACACTATGGAATGAAACCAGAAATATATTTTACAGGGCATAATTTCTATGACATGACAATGTAATAGAAAGAATAGAACAATTTAGAAATACTGCATTTTCTAAAACAATTCCTATTCAGATTATAAGTATGTTTTTAAGTAGAAAGTACAGAACATGGAAATCCCAAATGCTGAAAACTTTTCATTCTTTTGCTAGAAAATATTAGACTATCGTGAATGTAAAGCTATTGTGTAATGTAAAGCTTTGCCATCTGGAATGCTTGAGAAATTTGAGGTTCTGGTTAATAATAATAATAATAATAATAATAATAATAATAATACTGGCATTTATTAAGTGCTTATTATGTGCAAAGCACTGTTCTAAGTGCTGGGGATCAGGTTGTCCCACGGGGGACTCACAGTCTTAATCCCCATTTTACAGATGAGGTAACTGAGGCACAGAGAAGTTAAGTGACTTGCCCAAATTCACACAGCTGACAATTGGCGGAGCCGGGATTTGAACCCATGACCTCTGACTCCAAAGCCCGTGCTTTTTCACTGAGCCACGCTGTTTCTCTAATAATTTTGGTATTTGTTAAGCACTTACTATGTGCAAAGCACTGTTCTAGGCGCTGTGGAGAATACAAGGTGATCATGTTGTCCCATGAGGGGCTCACAGTCTTCATCCCCATTTTACAGATTAGGTAACTGAGGCACAGAGAAGCTAAGTGACTTGCCCAAAGTCGCACAGCTGACAAGCAGCAGAGCCGGGATTTGAAACCATGACCTCTGACTCCCAAACCCGGGCTCTTTCCACCGAGCCACGCTGCTTCTCCGTGCTCACGATTTAATAATCAGGGCTGTCCGGCAGAGATCTTCCAGTATCACACTGAGAGCAAAAGTAAAGTTCCTTTGGAAGTCCCAGAAAATGTATAACCTGTAGCTAAGGTTACTTGGGTGAAGCTGTTAGTCAATAAAAGATTGAGGATATCATACCAGCACAGGGGGGCACCTCATTCTCATAAAATGAAAGGGTCGCATTCTTGCAAAATTCTTGGGTGACCTTGGGCAAGTCACTTAACCTCTCTGAGCCTCAGTTACCTCATCTGTAAAATGGGGATTAAGACTGTGAGGGCCCCGTGGGACAATCTGATCACATTGTATCCCCCCCCCCCGAGTGCTTAGAACAGTGCTTTGCACATAGTAAGCGCTTAACAAATGCCATTATTATTATTATTATTATTGTTATTGCAAAACCCCAGATTATGGAAACCAAGTGCCGTGCTATTCAGAGTTCCTGATGCTGGATGCATGCGTGAACTACGGGAGACTAGAGCCAATCAATCAATGGCACTGTGCGCAGACCATTGTGCTAAGCACTTGGGAAAGTATCATATAAGAGAATTGGTAGACAGGATCCCTTCCCACAAGGAGTTTTCAGTCTACATAGTCTGACACGAGATTTTCTTCACTGAATTTCCCTTTCTCTTCTAAGTACACATTTTAAAAGCCGCACCTTGGTTATACACTTCAGTACATATTGTGTGACTGTAGTGTTTAATTTCAAATGGAAATGGGGTACATTCTGATAACATTACATAACCTGTAGGTGAATACTATTTGAAGAAGGTTCTTCACGGGTGAAATAAATATATATGAAAAACTTGGGAGTGTTCCACAGCAGTATAAAACCTCAACAAATGTAGGTCACTTCCAAAGATCACGGTGACACAGTAGCCACACTGCTTAGGTTGACATTTTTTGCTTCTCTGAGATTTGGGAGGTGGGCACAGGACAGAGGTTTGAACTACTTAATAGGAAAGGTGTTAAAGGAAGGCCATGGAATCATTATTACTATTCAGAAAGTTCATTTTTGGCTAGGAAATGAAAGCCCATTTGGATTTCTGACTACACTATGAATAAAAAGACATGATCTTCTGCAGGCTAGGACAAAGGTCTACAGGCATTAATAATATACATATATATATATAATGTATTATATATATAATAAATATATATATATAAATATAACAAAACTATATTTAAAGCTCCATGTATCCTTACTCTGGCTTAAAGCAAGCTAGATATGCATTATTCATTCTGCCAAAAAAGAGTTCTTACACTTACATATAGGTGTTAAAATAGGAACTATTTTACCAAAAGTAAACAAGGAGGTGTAAATATCTTTTTCTGTCAAGTCAGAAAAAATCCTATATCACAGATGAGTACAAAATAAGATGTTCCCTCAAGAAACGAGATGGGATGATCCTCCTTTTTAGTATCATACCAAAGGAACCATTCCCTAGCACACCACCAATTTGAAAGATGATTTTTGTCCAGAAGAACTAGAGAAGATACACTGAAGGGTAACCAAGGTGAACATGAGAATGAAAAAAAAAACTTCCCTTTGTGGACATATTAAGGGCACAGAGAAGCAGGATGGCCTACTGGATAGAGAATGGGCCTGGGAATCAGAAGGTCATGTGTTCTAATCCAGGCTCTGCCATTTGTCTGCTGTGTAACCTTGGGCAAGTCACTTCACTTCTCTGAGTCTCAGTTACCTCATCTGTAAAATGGGGATTGAGACTATGAGCTGCTCGTGGGATAGGGCTGTCTGTGTCCAACCCAATTAGCTTGTATCCACCTCAGCACTTAGTACAGTGACTGACACATAGTAAGCACTTAAATACCATAATTATTATATTAAGACTTTTCAAACTGGAAAAAACAAAGGATACCCATTGAAGTTTGATGGTCATAGGGTAAAAACAACAAAAAAAAAGGGTTGATTATATTCAGGATACTGATATTTCTTATGGTATTTGTTAAGTGATCACTGTGTACCAGGCACTATATTAAGCACTGGGGTAAATATAAGCTAATCAGTTTGGACACAGTCCATGTCCCATATGGGGCTCACGATCTTAATCCTCATTTTGCTGATGACTTCCACAGTCCAAGTACAAGAGACAACAGATATTTAATACCCAGAGGAAACTGAGATAAAGAGAAATTAAGTGACCTGCCCCAAATCACACAACAGGCAAGTGACAGAGCTGGAATTAGAATCCAGGTCCTCTTAATTCCACGCCTATGTTCTTTCCACTAGGCCACACCGCTTCTCTAGGTAGAATAGTTAGACCATTGGTCAGACCATGTAATGCCTTTTCTTATGTTCCAATGCTCTATAATAACTGTGCTAACTGAAGAGAAAAGGCAACTCATGTTGTACTTATGTCCTTTTGAATATTAAGGGTACAGCTAAGTGAGGCAATACCAATTACAGTAACTTTGCTTCTAATGCATGTTTGCTTATGAGCTTTGGAAAGAACACTATTGGGAAATTATGAAGCACTCTTCCAGAAAGTCTGGATAGAACACAATAGAATGTCAGAAGAAATGGTTATAAGCATATGCCCAGATGTGAGTCAAGGTATGACTACTACAATGTAGTTTCTTAATTCAAAGTTTTTCAGGAAAGCAACCTCCTCTTTTAATTTGAAAAAGAAACTCTGTTCTGTCCCAAAAAGAGAAATACTGTTTCAATGGCTAAAGATATTACATACCGAATTACAAATGCATTTAAACCCAAGCTTTAAATGTATCTATCATTTTATGAGGTGTCTAGTGATGGGAACAGAAATCATTTATTCTGGGAATCCTATTAAATCATCTGCATCTTTAAACATGGATTGTACTCTGGAGGGACCAGAAAGTCCCAGATCAGCTCCCTTGCTTCCCTCTGCATTATCTATAAATTAAGGAATCAGATTGCAGTGAATCATTTCTGTTAAAGACCATTTCTGATAAACGTTGTAATTTTTTAAAATCCCACCTATGTAAAATCTGAGTAGTGGCAGACAGGAAAATGTCTATTGGTAAATATTGTTTCAAGACTGGAAATAAGGAGAGCAGGGTTTTAATTTTGGCTCTGCTGTGTGACCTTGGACAAATCACTTAAATTCTCAGTGCCTCTGTTTCCTCATCTCTAAAATGGTTATTTAAATGCCTGTCTCCCTCCCCTTTAGACTGAAATCAATCAATCAATCGTATTTATTGAGCGCTTACTGTGTGCAGAGCACTGTACTAAGCGCTTGGGAAGTACAAGTTGGTAACATATAGAGACAGTCCCTATCCAACAGTGGGCTCACAGTCTAAAAGGGGGAGACAGAGAACAAAACCAAATGTACAAACAAAATAAATAGAATAGATATGTACAAGTAAAATAAATAAAATAAAATAAAATAAAATAAAAGACTGAAAGCCCCATATGGGGCTGGAGCTGTGAATGGTCTGATTGTATTGCTCATCACACTGCTCTGCATTTAAGAATAACAAATAGCATTGTCATTATTATTATTATTAATGATAGTTGTAACAATAACAATATTAAATCCACAAATGATGATGGACTACTCTCTACAGAATATATCTCCCTATAGCTATAGCTATATCACTATAGCTATAATTCTATTTATTCTGATGGTTTTGACACCTGTCTACTTGTTTTGTTTTGTTGTCAGTATCCCCCTTCTAGACTGTGAGCCTGTTGTTGCACAGGGACCATCTCTATGTTGCCTTCTTGGACTGTGGTCTGTACACTAAGCGCTCAATAAATATGATTGAATGAATGAATATAGAAATATTTACAGGCTCTGTAAAAAACACAGAATTTCTAACTTTACAACCCCATTTCAGACTTTACCACACTAGCTCCCTTTATGTCACCAGGACTGGGTTGTGGGCAGCAGGGGCATCTGGGAGCCCTGGGGAAATGAGGAAAAGAATTGTAAAGCCATGATATTGAGGAGACAAGTGGGAAAATGTTTAAAGAGGGCAAGGACCAGAGGGAAAGTTCATTATGTGATTACCAGGGGACACACACACATATATTTTTATGGTATTTAATAATGATTGTATTTGTTAAGCACTTACTATGTGTTATTAAGTGCTTACTATGTACCAAACACTGTTTGAAGTGCTGGGGTAGATACAAGGTTATCAGGTTGGACACAGTTCATGTCCCACATAGGGCTAACAATCTTAATTCCTATTTTACAGATAAGGCCACATAGCAGACTAGTGGAGGAGATGGGTTTAGAGACCAGGACCTTCAGAATACCAGGCTGGTGATCTATCCACCAGGCCACACTGCTTCTCATCTATGTCCATTTTACTTCTAATGAAGTCAAAGTCAGAACTCCATGAAAGATATTCTATGACTCAATATATGGATAAATCAATGCAGCTATATTCCTAGCTTATAACTGAGTACACAATTTGGGGGAAAAAATAGGGTACTCAACCTTGGTTTTCTATTTATAACATTTGTCCTATGAAATACTCTGTTCCAACTTAAATGTCTGGAGTAGGTACAGTTCTCAGGGACCAATTATATTCTAAATTCAAGTACTGCCTGTGGTTTAAAAAAACTCAGGGTAATATTTGTAAGGTCTGGGATAATGTCTGATAATCCTAATGATCTCTATTCGGCTACTCTAAAAACTCAGATGACTGCTAAGAACTATCAGACTATAAACTCAGAATCCTAGGTTTATTTGCATGTGCTTACAATTCATAGATGCTCAGAAATGTCTAAAGCAAGGACAAAATTTAATCTAGATAGCGAAGGTCACAAACAGGCATTGAAAATAGTCTAGAGAAAGAGAGAGCATTGAGAAGCAACATGGCTCAGTGGAAAGAGCACAGGCACGGGCTTTGGAGTCAGAGGTCATGGGTTCAAATCCTGGCTCTGTCAATTGTCAGCTGTGTGACTTTGGGCAAGTCACTTAACTTCTCTGTTCCTCAGTTCCCTCATCCGTAAAATGGGGGTTAAGACTGTAAGCCCTCTGTGGGACAATCTGATCACCTTGTATCCTCCCCAGTGTTTAGAATAGTACTTTGCATGTAGTAAACTCTTAATAAATGCCATTATTATCATTATTATTGAGTGGAAATTAAGCTGTCGGTATTCTTTCTGCTACTGGCTAATTGGGTGACTCTAATTAGTCTTTAACTTTTCTTAGCCACTTTCTGCATCAAGAAAATGGGAATTCCATCACAATGCTTTTACCTTTATCCCGCAGAGGGATATAGAAAGGAGATAAGCAGGAAGGGAGGACAGATGTCTGAGAGGAGGGGGACAGCAGGAGACAGAAAAAGTGGGAAATCAGAGGGAACTGGAACCAGTGAAAAAATATCTTCTGACAATTTGGAATAAGAGCACTTCACGAGCAACTGATGCTGCTTTAGAATCTGAAAACAATAATCACTCAAGACAATGTCATCCTTCTACGGTTACAATCCATCTCATATAGATAATATTGCAAATCTGGCCATTCTCTTTACATGATATCTTCTCTTCCCTCATAAAATTGAATTTGCATTTAACTGAGTTCAGGTGACCTCAAATTCATTGACTTTCTGTGGAAAATCTAACTTCTTTTATCTAGCTTCAAAGGGCCCAGAAGAAATAGAATTGTTTTTCTTTTCCTCTGATTTTTTTTGTCAATATTCTTTTTTAATTGTATTACTTTTCCAAAGGTGAACTCATGAAGCCTAAAAATCCACCAAAAAAACCCTGAAATCAAAGTGAAATAATCAAGATCCTATTCCCTTCACAAATCACCCCGGCAATGAAATAAACATTCTGGGCACTGGGGTCCTTTGTTTCATGAAGAAAGCTTGAGAACTATGATCTCTATTCAGTACACCCTTTGGTATCTCATACTCCCAACATTCTGAGAAGTGACAATCCCATTTGCACTTCCAGCCAAAAGTGCATTTCTTTATCTCTTTTTCCATGCTACAGAAAAAAGGCGCTGGATATGAGATTTTTGTGAAAATGTATCGATTGAAGTCCTGCTTCTAAAATCTTTAAAACCCTCATGCACTGCAGCCTAGTGGAAAGAGCACGGACTAGGAAATCAGAGAACCTGAGTTCCAATCCCAGCTCCATTACTTTCTGTGACCTTGGGCATGATGCGCATATAGCTTTAATTCAATTTGTTCTGACGATTTTGACACTTGTCTACATGTTTCGTTTTGTTGTCTGTCTCCCCCTTCTAGACTGTGAGCCCTTTGTTCGGTAGGGACCGTCTCTATATGCTGCCGACTTGTACTTCCCAAGCGCTGAGTACAGTGCTCTGCACACAATAAGCGCTCAAATACGACAATGAATGAATGAATGAATGCTCAATTTCTCTGTGCCTGTTACCTCAATGGTAAAATTAAATCCTCCTCCCTCTGATAGTGAGCATTCATGTGGGAAACGGACTATGTCCAACCTAATTATCTTGTACCTACCCCAGCACTTAGTAGTGCCTGGTATAAAGAAAGTGCTTAAAAAATACCATAAAAAGATTGCTGAAGGATAAAGACTACTGGAGTTTTCCTGTGCAACATGAGGTTGAAGGTGAACTTCCCAGAGCCCCACGATACTAGGAAGAGTGGGGATCAGGAACATGATCCCAGTATTTTGGAGACCTCCTCATACTAGCTGTATATCCAAATCTGTGTTATTATTATCCCTAATGTTGTGGCCTACACCCAGTTCTCCGATAATGTGGGAGTTGAGCTCCTGCTAGAGAACTCCATGTTATAGAAAATTCATAGTGTAGGACTCACTCTGTGCCTCACAACACGTCAATGTGAACAACGGTTCCTGCCTACACCACGACACTCCATACGGACTGAGGCACATTGTCAAAGAATGTTCCTCAATTCTGCCACTGCCTTCTATCCAAAATACATAGGAAAATCACCTCTTCTGGCAAAAAGGAGTGACTGTACTTGTCAATTCTAATTGCCAAATTTGGTGCTTCTAGAAATTTTGCAGACAGTAGAGTTGGCCTACCATTCAAAAATGACACGACTGATGGTGAGATGGCATGCAAGACTGAGTGTCCTAGAGAATGAATCTCTTTCACACAATCCAAGAAAGCACAGTAGGACACCTTTTCTGGTCCCTTGCCATTTGGATGAGCACTGCTCAGGCACCAGTGGTAAAGAGGGGAAAGAAATGTCTTATCTTCTTTTTTTTTGGTGGAAATGTCAAAGGTATCTTCTTGACAGAGTCACCTACCAAGACTAATTATTAATAGATAAAATATCCCTTACATTTTCCATTCATTATCCCCCTACTCATCTTTATTTTCCCTAGTATGAGATGCAGGGATTCCAGCTGGGCACTGACCATACAGACCAGGATGTTATATGATCTATAAAGTATTAATTTATATGTTTGCTCCTCTTCCTGGAGGCTTCACCTTACCCAAAGCCACTCTGTGTTTAAGAATTCTCAAGGATAATGTAGCCCTAACAATGTCGACACTGTGAGCTTGTTGTGGATAGGGATTGTCTCTCTTTATTGCTGTACTGTACTTTCCCAAGCATTTAGTAAAGTGCTCTGCACACAGTAAGCACTCAATAAATCCAATTGAATGAATGGAGGAAGATTAAAGCTGTAATATGCAAAGTAAGGGAGTTGAAACACTCCAGATGGAAGGGATAGGTGGGAAGGAGGGAAACCTACCTTACCTAAAATTGGTCTCAGGTACCTTTTATCAGATTTCTGGGGTACCAAATCATGATCTTTCAACGCTGTGTTGCAAGTTGGCTATGGATCTAAAAAGCATTTACCATTTACAGTATTATTTTATTCATGCTGTAAACCTAAAATAATTTTAAAGCACATTTTAAAATAAAATTCTCTCCAATGTAGGTTCAACAGCCAAGACTGACTTTTAAAGCAGTTAAAAAGCACCAGTAAAATCTCTCTCTACCACTGCTTTCTTTCCCCCAAATTTTAAATCTCTAAATCATGCAAAGAAATAACTCACATAATGAGGATCTTTGAATTTTCAACACTTAACTATTAGTTCTTATAATATGCTGGGGAGTTAGTGGTGAGAAAACAGGAGTTTAGTGCTCCAGGATTACTAGTTTCTCAAGTTTCTCAGACAAAAGCAAAGCTATATAAATTATAGAACCAAATTGCTACCCAAATTGCTACCCTAATTCTGGAGCTGTTCTCTAATGAGAAATAATGAATATGCAATGTCCTTGGAAAAAACAATGGTTTTGCGGCTATTGTTTAAAGCTTAACCTTGATTAAACAAAGCACTCTCATCTTACACAAACAGAATTAATGTTTGAGAAGACTCGAAATAAAGGCTGCCAATTGTCTGAGTTACTGACAATGATCTAAAAGATATCAGTTAGAAGTTGCTACTTTTAGTTTCGCTTGGCAACATGAAAACAATTAACTATTCAGATTTTCCTTTAGCTTTTTTAAGCAAAATCAAAGGAACTTTGGGTGATAGACTAATTCATATGATTCTCTGAAATACAATGTTCTTTCTAAGTCACTAGTGACATATGAGTGGCATTTCAGTTTTACACAGAAAACTCAAATTGAGCAATTTATTGCAAATTCTCCCAATGGTATCTAACAAAGGATGAATACACTGCACTCTTCCAAGGAAAATGGAAGTCAAATACTATTTTCAGTTCTGGGGACAAGCAATGTCAGTTCTGGAGGACATGGCTTACATAACCTTTCAGAAAAATTAGGAAGCATCAAAATCCTCTTCTAGCACAGAAAAAATATTTATGTTACAATTGTGCTTGCAAAGGGGGCAACTATGGATAGAGGCTGAAAAGGTGAAGGGAAAACAAACTTAATAGATATAGAGAAATGTTGGTAAGGAAGATCCATTAGTTAAAATGATCATCTCCAGTTTTTTTTTTAAATTGGTATTTCATCCAAAATGTATTATTTACATTATACATTTATATATATATATATATATATATATGCAAAAAGGCATATTCTTACAAATTAATCACTTCAATTTCTTTGATTACTACAAAGCAGTCATAATTATTCCATGAGCACCAACATTATTAACCTGGAATCTGTGGTCAACTAGGTCACAGACATTCAGTGAATACCTACTGGAAGGTAGAGGGTGAATACTTTATTAGCTTCTAATGACCATTTTTTTTTTTACTTCAGCACGGATCTCTGCTGGCTGCAGACAAGCAGAACAGGTCCCTTTCACATCCTGTACAGAATTCTTAAACTCTCAAAGCTAATCCACTTCAGAATATCACTGATGGGTGTGAAAACAATGGGCAGCAGGTGAAGCCATTTTAATATAGGGGCAAATAAGCCACAGAAAGTTTTCGAGGTCTCCTAGTTTTAGTCCTTCCTGAACTGTGATATCTACATAGGAAATATGAGAAATGGACAATTTTTGCCCTAGTCAGCCAATCAGTGGTATTTGTTGACTTTTTAACTATGTGCAGAACACTGTACTAAGCACTTGGGAGAGTACATGAGATATAGCACCAATAATGAGTATACAGTCTAGAGCAGTCTAAACATTGCTCCTCCCTTACTTTTGGAAAACGGTCAAAGTGTTTCTGTGTTTCTCTAGTTCTGATCACCACAACCAGGAGACTTAAGTCTCCTACTCCAGCTACAGATCTTTATCTCACTATGAAACGGGGATGATCACATTAACATTAATATGTTAATAACATTATAATAACACATATTATTATAATAACATTATAATAATATTAATATGTTGCCAATTTGTACTTCCCAAGCACTTAGTACAGTGCTCTGCACACAGTAAGCACTCAATAAATACGATTGATGATGATGATGATCACAATCATCTCTTTAAAAAGGAACCTAATTTTTTTTAAATGGTATTTGTTAAGCAGCTATTATGTGACAGGCACTGCACTAAGCACTGAGGTAGATATAAGCTAATTAGGTTGGACACAGTCCATGTCCTACACAGGACTCACAGTCTTAATCTCCACTTTATACATAAGGTAATTGAAGTACAGAGCAGTTAGGTGACTTTCCCAACATCACACAGGAAACAAGTCAGGAAACGGAACCCAGATCCTTCTGACTCCCAGGCTCTATCCACCAGGCCACTAACCGATTGCCCCATAAGGTAATATAAACTCATAAAAATGCTTTATTTTGCCCCTACAAAGACCTCCAGAGGTCACCTTAGATCTCCTAAACTAGATAGATGGTTTTGAGTACATTCAAAGTAGTGGAAGCTTCATTTAGGAACATAAATGTTTACACATCTGCAAAGTGACTTATTGCTCTTTAGAAATTTGGGGTGGTAAAGAAAGACTATTAGCATTAAAACAATGGTGGGAATCCTACTAAACCAGCTTCTCTCTGAGTAAGGTATTATCTGGAGAATAAATGAGCAATTTGGGAAGCAGCATGACTCCTGTGATCATCTTCTGAACAATAAAGGAACACTGAAGTAGAGATTACATAGCTAGTTCCTTGATAATCCAGGGAGAGTAAATTCACTGGGAGAAGCTGCTTTAGATTTTTTTTCTAATTACACAACTCTCTCATATTGTGGCCGAATGACAGGAAAGTGATAGATATGTTCTGTGACTTCTGAGCATATTTCCAACTGTATTAAGGAAGTAGTCCCTTTGACTATGAGGTTTATGGTCCTGAGAATATGTATTCCTAAGGTCTTAACCAAAGGAAATAATTAACTTTGTTTCCTTTTTAAAATGAGTTAATTATTTATATTGGCAAAAAGGGAAAATAGAGTGCTAAATGTTTCCCTACCAAATGCTCTAGGATTCCATTTTTCATGTTTTATCATTTAAATTCACCTTCTCTGAGGATGTGACCCTCCTTGCACAGCATAAGCATAACAAGAAGCTCAGGGTCTTTGACTGACTTTCAGCTCCAGAAGGCTCCCCCCTTAGAGCCATAAATTGCTTAGGAAACTGAGGTGTAGGATTTAGAGGACAACATGCCAGGGAGGAGTACATGGAATAACTACAAATATGTGTGATTTTAGTCATCTAAGAACAATTTTATAAAGTAAAATATTATAGTTTGACATTTGTATCTATTTGAACTGTGTAGACAATCTTACAGCAGACAAAATATAATTCAAAACCAAATAAAACAAAATGGAAAGGCTATGTGATATTTTATAAACATAGCAAAGTTTCTCCTGATAAAACTTTGATAATCAGACTTTCCTGATAAACATTCCTCATAATCAGATTTTAGAGAGTGAAATATCAGAAATTCCCCAGAAAACCCTCACAAATGGATCCTCTTCCTTGTAAGAATGCACAGATGTATTCATTTCATCTAAACCATTTCTAGAAGAATGTTTCATTAGCAATATCTTGGTAATTTGTTACAATGTAACTATACATGGGTGGACAATGCTACTCTCTGGTAAATCAAATGTTAAATGCTATAAAATTACATTCAGCTTGCATATGTTTCTGAAATTGTGATAGATCTTTTAGAATTAGAGACTATTGACAAAGAGTTTCCACCAGCCTGAAAGAGTTACTGCACATCCAAAATGGCCCACATACCCTTTTTAAAATCATTCATATGGTGGGTTAGATGCAGGTACAGAAAATCTTGTAGCAGACTGTAAGCTCCACCATATACCTGCTTTGGGCAAGTGACTTAATTTCTCTGTGCCTCACCTCCTCTTCCTCCTACTTAAAACTGTGAGCCCCATATGGGACCTGATTATCTTCTATCTACCCTAGCAATTAGTAAGGTGTTTGTCCCATAGTACATGCTTAACAAATACTACAATAAGCTGTAAGCTCCTTATGGGCAAGGATAGTGTTTATCAACTCTATTTGTAGTGTACTTTCCCATGGCTTATTACAGTGCGCTGCAGACAGTGAGCACTCTATATACCCCATCAATGGATTGATACCAATTGAATTCCTCAGAAGTTGGGTGAAACAAATTTTGGCTATTTGCATTCCTTTCTATTTGGCTTTTTTTTCAAATTAATCTTCACAGGAAGCCTTCTCCCTCCTTGATTCTCTTGACAGCTCTGAGCTTCCCATCTTACTTGGTTCTAAGCAGCAATTCAGCCTCTTTTCAGCCCGTTCCTTGGGGCTTTCATGCTTTTCTCCCAAACGCATGCATGTGCATTACCTGCTTTGCTGTGGACGTGAGCTCTGACGCTTGCCTCACTGCTTCCCTGTTCTTGCCACACATCTGTTGCTACTGCCCCACACAGTGGAACCCAGCTTGAAAATTCCACACTAGCTATTATAATTATCTCTTTTAAATTAAGCATTTATTCTGAAAGGAGGATGAAGCACTCCATCCTAGTGGTGTGCTTGTAGTATTTTATGTAGGTATATATAATAGAAGAGAGAAGCAGCAAACATACCAGCAAGGCATACAGTAATTAGAAACAGGACAACTTTAACAGTAGAAGTTTCAAGAAGATTGTGTCACCAAGCTGAGGAAATGAAATCGGTAATAAGATCTATGGGAGGTAAATGGATAGTAAAGAGACCATCTTAACACATACAATGAGGAATGGATTACTGGACTCCCACTGATCTTACAACCAGGCTTGCATTCATCGATTAAACATATCTCACAGAATGATCATTTATAATCCTAAAGGGCAGCCCATCCTCATGTGCACTTCTTCTCCCCCTCTCCCAACTATTTCAATCAGCGATATTTAATGAGTGCTTACTGTGAGCAGAACCCTATACTAAACACTTGGCAGAATACAATAAAACAACATTGGTAGGCATGATCCCCACCCTCAAGTCAACAAGTCTACTGTAATGTCTCTCTCTGTGTACAGTATCATCCATTTTTACCCTCTTCCACATTTTGTCAGAGTTTCATTGTATAAATAAATCAGTTCAGATGAAAGCATGTGTGGTCTCTGGAAACACACAGGCATTTTTCAAACAAAAACAGTTTTAAAATACTGTTTACCTTGGAACTTGCTATGGTGACTGATATTCAAATGGTTACAGAATTAACATTACTAGGCTCTGTAGATTCTAGAACAGAGATGCAAATTTAATTTTTCCCTCTCAACTGTACCTTTTCAAACCTTCACACACCATATTTATCACATATGGTGAATTAAAAAATATGAGTATTTTCAGAAATGTCATTCATGCACTGTCAGAAAAACATTCTAGCTTCTTGTTTTATTTAATTGGGTCTTGCAATAGCATCACTAAACCCCGAATATAATTAACAATGCATCTAATCTCACTGCTAGTAATTTATAACTGTTAGATGATATGAAAACTAATAATCCAAAATGGTGTGTCATTTCATGTTTTCTACTACTCAATCCAATGGAATGAAAACAAAACTAATACATTTTTACATTTGTATATTACAAACACAAATATGTTTCAAAATGAAACTTTGCATTTCTGTAAGAAGAGATTTTTTTCAGTTGAATTATGCTTAATCATTAGAATTCTTCCTATAACCTGAGAGCCACAACAGATACTGAGGCAAGGTCACTTTCATAAATAAAAAAGTCCAGATTCCCATAAATCACATATCCTCCTCTCCATTTCAATACTTCAAAATTCATAAAAAAAATCATACCAGACATCAGACTTCATAACAGAGCCACAGAAAGCTGTACATTTCACTACAAATGCGAAGAATGAATGATATGCTATAATTAATACTTCTGATCAATTTCCTGTCCCTTTCCTGAAATCCAATATATTGTTAAGATGTCCAGACTCTATGATAACAGACCCAGGTGGCTGGGCTGTCACTTCAGATAAGAGGCCTGAAGTACAGTATACAACAGTATACACAACCTGTTTTGATAATCTGTAGCAAAGAATGAAGCATAAAGGGGGTAAAAACGCAGACAGTTTCACAGCATGATTTCTGTGGACTCATTAATATTTACAAGTTGTTTTTTTCTTGCACTTAAAATGTCATCTTAAAAATTATTCTCAGATATTAAGACTGAATTAAAAAATAAATCACGCATATAAAAGAAGTCGACAATGAAAGACATGCAGCTTTCAGGATAAGTATACCTTTCATACCAGCACCTGCAACCAGAAAAGCATTTGCACAAATTAACATATTTTATCTACTGCAAGAAATTCAAAAGCAATTCAAATTTGGCATAAGTGTAAGATGGTATAACCAAAAGCTTAGACATCACCACTCTCTTTAGAAGGTTTGATGGAAAAATACATGGATTTCCTAACTAAAAGAAGATTAATCTCAGTACAAAAAATGAATATCATAATTTTTTCCAATTCTGCGAGTATGTAGCTTGGGTTCTTTTGGTCCTATCTCCTGAAGCTCTTACCCCTTAGAAGCCTTGCCCCCTGTATCCACTTGGAGCTCCAGAACGTGTGGATACTTAGCTACAATGGGTTAATCATAACCAGTCTTAGTGGAGAATGAGGATAGCGTCTACTACGGTCAAACTTCCCATTTGTAGGCTTTACATTTATACTTGGAATTGATTTAAAAGGGAAAACAGCTCATTTTGCCATTTTAATTGACTTACCATTGGTTTCAATGGCATTGCCTTAAAAATACACATAGCTCAGTGGAAAGATCATGGGCTTTGGAGTCAGAGGTCACGGGTTCAAATCCCTGCTCCGCCAATTGTCAGCTGTGTGACTTTGGGCAAGTCACAACTTCTCTGGGCCTCAGTTACCTCATCTGGAAAATGGGGATTAAGACTGTGAGCCCTCCATGGGACAACCTGATCACCTTGTAACCTCCCTAGCCCTTAGAACAGTGCTTTGCACATAGTAAGTGCTTAATAAATGCCATTATTATTATTATTACACAATTTGAAAATAAAAGGGAAAGTGAAAGCAAAGATTTCAACAAATTGTTTGGGGAAGTTATTTAAGTGCCATTATAACTTATAATGAATTTTGGTTAAAAACTGCACATTTCTTTTCTACCATTAATGCTATCAGTCTCTTTCCAAAGCTATTTATACAAATTACAGATTTAAAGTATTCACTTTGCAGTGGAAAACAGGACTTCCAATGATTACCAGTTCCAATTACACTCTAGTCCATACACAGACACAGTTATCATAAAAAATAGTGTAGGGTTCAAATTTGATATTTTAGGACTGCACTATATTTGCCTTTCACTATTAATACCAAGAATATACAAAAATAAGGCAAATAAGATCCTCATAAAAAGTGGTCCCACTCTAACCTTCCTCAGGTTAAAACATCTTTCTTTCGAAAAAGTGCTAATTATAAAGAGGCAGCAAAACATTTTCCTGAAAGTATTTTGAAGGTGAAAAAATTAAATTAGAATTAAATCAGAAAGTAGAAATATTCGCATGATAATATTCTTAAGTTTGGCATATTCTGAGTCATTGTCTTTCTATTTCATGAAATTACAGTTTTGAAAATTCATTGTTAATATTTACTAAGGATTTCTTCTAACTCCTCTTTAAAGGGGAAGTTGAAAGGAGGAGCGGGAGGAGGAAGCAGAAAGGGTGTAGGGGAGGAGGAAGAAGAGAAAGGAGAAGGCAGAGGAGATCTGAAGGACAAAGTGTAGGACTTTTTGTTTTCAAATTGAGAACTCTTAAGAGACAAGGAAATTCAATCAGGTGAAGAGGAGTAAAAAAGAAAACAATCCAGAAATTTGAAGAATGGGAAAAGTGTCCCCGATTCTCCTACATGAAACCATTTTTTAACTGCCGCCTTCTGCTCAACTAAAGAAAAGTTACAAGGCATTGGAATAAGAAATACAAAACACCTACCCCCTAAGACACATGCCAAAACATTTTCTTTTCTTTCTAATGCCACTTTAATTTCTGGGAAAGCTCCAAAGCAAAGGTTTATATTTCATTATATTGTCAACTTTGCATAAAACTACTAGTGTACTCATGACTTATACAGCCTCAGGGAAATTATTGATTTTTTCTCCTCATAAATCTGAAAATGCTCTCTGCCTTCCCAAAGGGCCCATTATATTTATTGGTGTCTATACTAAAACAACAGTTCAAGGTTATAGCTAAGAAAACATTTTGGGTTCTAATTCATGATGGGGCCCATGGAAGAATACAGATGCTGTTCGACTCTTAAAAAGTCTGCCCAGTCAAAGAGGTTCTATTTCTGCTCTATCAGGTAAAGCCTTGGAGAAATTACCTGCTATGGAGAACCTCCATCCCCACCCACCCGGCAGTGTCTTCTCTTTACACATGCAAATTTAAGTAAGCACACCTATTAGAGAACTAGGCATCCTGTGGGAGCTGGAAAACATATAGGATGCAAAAGTGAAAATGAAAGAGGAAGCCTGGCTTTTTCAAGGTGTTGATTGTGTTTTTCAATTAGAAGTACTAATTAAATGACACAAATAATCCTCTTTTTCTACAGGAACTCCTGGGAATTAAGTTTGTGGGGGTTTTTTTTTCCCCTTTCTAAGTCCTGGTGGTCTACTTCAGACCACAACTTCAGACAGCAAAGTTTACTGTAAGAGTGCAGAGCCACTGTTCAAAATATTAGGATGAGAAGCAAGTAGGGAGCTGCTATTCATGCACATATTTCAGTTCTCTCCTTCATTCGCGTCTGTGGATTCCCAAGGTTACCCAGAAAAAAAAGTTATCTCTACAAGTGCTTCTCAATCTTGATTTCTGAAAGCATATACCTGCTAGGCAGTACCTCCCCCTTCAGATCCTAAACTCCTTTACAGTAAGGATGGTGCCTAATAATTGTCTTGTACTCCCTCAGGTGCTTTGTTGTGGGCAGGCAATGTGTCTGCTTATTGTTATATCGTAATAATAATGATGGTATTTGTTAAGAGCTCACTATGTGCCAAGCACTATTCTAAGCACTGGGGTAGTTACAAGCTAATCAGGGTTGTCCCATGTGGGGCTCACAGTCTTAATCCCCATTTTACCGATGAGATAACAGGCACAGAGATGTTAAGTCACTTACCCAAGGTCACACAGCAGACAGGTCATGGGTTCTAATCCTACCTCTTCCACGTGACTCCCAAGCACATGCTCTATCCACTACGCCTTGCTGTTTCTCCCAAGCCCTTAGTATAGTGCTTTGGACACAGTAAGTATTCAATAAATATGACAATGAATGAACATGCTTAGTTCAATGCTCTGCACAGAATAAATGCAAAATAAATATTACAGATTAAGCGATCACTGACAATGTCTCACCTAAGGTCGATGAGGGAAACATTTTCTATAGGAAACCTCCACTTTCTCCCACTAGAAACACATGACTTGGGAAAGCACTGACGAGGGTATGTGAAGCAATCTTATACTCAATAGAACACCACCTGTATGGGGAAAAATGGACAAGATGTTTTTAAAAACCATCTAATCCTATTTACAAAATCTCACGTTTGGCAGACCAGGGGACAAATACAGGCCTTAAAGCATTAAAAAAAAAGCAGTACTTTTAACATTTACAGCTTTTTATGATACAGAGAAAAATCCTTACTGTAATGATAGGGAGGAGAGCCCTGGTGAAGTAAATTAAGAGGAAACAGTGGTAACCTCCATAGCCCACAGTTGGAGAATCACTGCTCTCAGCCTCCCCAAATGTGTCTCCCAATCCCTGGGACTGAAGGGGAGCAGCACAGAGAAGCTAGACGTTTTTGAGACAATGGTGTGGGCCTCTGGAGGAGCCCCTTTATATCAAAGGTGGTGTTGCAGACGCAAGATCAAGGTCGCCTACCAGAACTGAGCATCCTGTCTACAAACTCTATTGTACTGTAAGCTACTAGTGGGCAGGGAACATGCCTACCAACTCTCCCAAGCACTCAGTACAGTGCTCTGCACATAGTCAATGAACAAAAAATTATTCTAGACTGTGAGCCCCTTGTTGGGTAGGGATTGTCTCCATTTGTTGCCAAATTATACTTTCCAAGTGCTTAATACAGTGCTCTGCATGCAGTAAGCACTCAATAACTATGACTGAATGAGTAAATACCATTGATGGATTTAAATGCTAGAGCATGGGTGTGCTCAGTGCTTGTTGGGAGTAAAACAGAAGCAAAAGATGTATCTTTGCCCTCAAGGAGTTCCAATCCAACAGTTTATGAAATCATAGCACAGCATCTCTGGACATGGTATGTGAGAAGTGTATAGAGGAGAGTGTTATTCATAGCACAAGGGTGAATGTAGGTCACAAATAAACCTTTCCTGTGCCACCCACCTAGAAGGATGGAATTTCCTCTCAAGAGGTCCATCTTCGAATACAAATATCAGTGGCATAAATATTATGCAGTGAATCATTAAATCCAAGAACAGCAATATATAAAATATTTACAAATCGCCTACCAACAGAGCAAAGCAGGGTTGCCAATTCCTTATGGCAGTATCCCCGTAAGATGAAAGCAATAGTGAATAATAAAATCTCTCTTAGACTTTACACCACAAAAACGGTATCGGGTACAAAGTCGGCAAGTAGCAATTTCTGTCAATATTTGTTTAAACTTATGATCTCATTGTGTAATATGGAATACTTGCCTTGAGAAGTACAGTAATTCTACTCTGATAACATTGGAATGTCCTTTGTGTATATTACATTTTCCAGAAGGTTACAGTTCAGTAAGTAAATGAGTTTTGTTATGGAATTAGTCTGGGTAATAGATGAATATGCATCTCAGACATCTGAGGAGTTTACCTTAGTTTTAACCCAGTATCTGTTATTCTTTATTCAATAGTTCTTTCCAAAACAAAACATTTAAGATTCAACCTTTCTTTCCAAATCAAACTAAACAATATCATATCAATAAGAATACTACATTCTTTGTAAATAAAACTGGTAAGAATGATAAAGGAACGTGGTTACTATCTCAATCTACCTCGCCCATAATTACAGTAAAATCAGCAAGGTTCTTCGCAGTAAAAGAGAAACCAACATAAATTTAAAATTGATCATATGTCCTATTTTCTGGACACCTCTATGGAAGCAATCCTGTTAAACAATTTAGTTTCTTTTAGGAAAACAAAATTATATTTGGCAAACATATAGGAACTTGAACTGCCACGAAGCTGTTGCCTGGTGTGCTCCTCTAGAAGTGAGGGGCCTTTTTTGAGAGACTTATTTTCTGGGGCATCCCTAGCCTTCTCTTAGAGTTGAGGTGACCACATATTTCCCCAGTATAGTATGAAGGGTCTCAGAAAAGGCCCTGCGACCTAAACTCTAAGAATAGTCACCATATTTTATGGATTCTTCTACAGCTGATTGATAGGGATGTCAAATCATGCTAATACCTCTCTCTAAGCTCTTCAATAAGGTAACAATTTCAGGAGAATGAAGAAGTTCTTGCTAAATTAAAATAAATTGACAAATTAAAATAAAAATAATCATTAATCCCAAATACTGGAACTTTGGATTTCATTGCAGTTACAGGAAAATATTAAGTGCAGAAATAATCACTGAAGGAAATGGGAAAAGGTGCTGCCATAGAGTAGTTGAGTTCTACTTCGATGTAAGATAGCCATGTCAATCTTCCCTGATTTCCATGGCCGAGTTGATAGGACGTCTGTCTATGATGCGCTAAAGCAGGTGAAAGTTGGCTTTTTGGACATGGAAAATGTCGCTCAAAAGTGAAGATCCAAGATCAGCAAGGTAACTTTAGCCATATCTCCAAGATTTCAGATTTCCAATTTGATTGACAAAGACACCAGTTGGGGAAAAGGAGGGAGAATGCACAGGATATATGATCAGTGCATGGCACCTGTCAAAAATCTATGTATCATTTTCAAGCCATTTCCATGACCTTTGTAAACTGTAAACTGTGCTTAGCTCTGTGTGATCCACAATGTGCTAGGAGAATCTCCTGATGCAACCTGGATTCAGGGTTTGGGTGGGAGTACAGGAGGAGGACAGAAGCAGGTGAGATATGAAAACAGCAACCATGGTGTTTTGCCAATCTGCTACCTACCCTTCTCACTACCCAAATGAGCCAAGAAAAGATTTGTGTTCTCTCTTTTTTCCCTTCTCTCTCTTTTCTCCTCCCTCTCTCTCTCTCACACTCCTTCACACGCTTTCAGGTACCCTCATGAACTTCTCTCTCACTTACACCCTCTCCTTTCCTCCAGTTTTCTTTTCTCCTTTCCTCCCATCCTCCCTTCTGTTCAAATTTTATAAAAAGCATTTTACACACACGAACTCCCAGAAGATGTCATTTAATAGGGCTCTCCCTCATGAAAAGGTTGCAGACCTTTGCTCTAGATTGACATGAAATTGTCCCTGAGTTTTATCTTAGGGCTCCTTCAACATTCGAGTTTTATCTGCTGCAAAACCATAGATACACTCCTTTCTTGGTAAACATAGTAAAAGAAGTCAATTTACTCTGCAGCAGGGGAGATGAATCAGGTTTACACAGGTAAATCCATTGTCTCAGGGCTCAAATGCTAATTAAAAGGAGGAAATGACTACGACATGACACACTACATCAGCTGGAGCAGCAAATTACTCATGATGAATGTTTAGCTTGTTAGTTAGAATTTAGCCTATTCCTCAGGAATGCCTAGCAACAGTCAGATGTCTTACCCAATGAGAAAAAAAATCCCCCTCCACGTACTGCATGTTTACTCTCCTACTATCTACTTCTTGTTACCCAATTTAAATCCAGGTGAGATATTCACATTATACAGGTTAAATGTTAAAAGCTCTAAAGTTAATCAAATTTCAAGGTTCCATGCACGGTGTGGGTAATTAAGGAGTTATGGGAAGAAACTCCTCAAACCGTCTCAGGATCTCCGGCAAGTGACGGATGTGAGGCTTTGTAGAGTAAAGAACAGGGTCACCCTTGGCACAGTGAAGACTGGGAAAAATCGGCCAGGGGAGGACCATCTCATCTGGACTCAGTCCAAGGGGACAGGATGTTTAAAGAACAAAACCCAGTACACTGGATGGAGGAAAGCCAGTGCTCCTGAGACTTACAGTCTCAGGGCTGTGCAGCTGCTCCATTCCCCTGGAGCCACTCAGCAGGAGAGAGGGGTTGAGTTTCCCTTTAGGTGGGAAATTCCAGGCAATTGACCTTATTTACCCTTCCTTAGGTGTGGCTCTGGGACATAATTTGCTGTTCCTAGGAAATGGGGTCAACTAAAGAGTCCGGTGACTTTCCCCGGAATATGTAATATCACTCGGTAGTGACTTCGGAATTGACTCGAGTTGGAAAAGTGGCAAACCAGAACAGCATTCAGTTATCTAGACTCCTCCACATGATACAAATTTCTAAACAATCAAAAAGCAAGTAAAGAAAGTTTTAAGAAAGACCACCATATCTAAATAATGATTCTAGTTATGGGCAGTTATTGGAAAGGCACCTTCTTTTGTTCTAGGTATGGCTGTTTCAAACTGCTTCCCTGACTCAGAAGCACACAAGATACAAAAACTGGCTGTTGAGAAATTTCACCATATAAGCACCTGAAATGTTCCCCTAAAAGCATTTCCCTAAAAAACTTTTGTGATGGATAGGATCAGATTACAAAGAAAAGGAATGAGTTAGAAGACAAGGAACATAATAATTTTGTTAAGCACTTACTATGTGCAAAGCACTGTTCTAAGCGCTGAGGAGGATACAAGGTGATCAGCTTGGCCCACGTGGGGCTCACAGTCTTCATCCCCATTTTACAGATGAGGTAACAGGCACAAAGAAGTCAAGTGACTTCCCCAAAGTCACACAGCTGACAATTGGCGGAGTCGGGATTAGAACCCATGGCCTCTGACTCACAAGCCAGGGCTGTTTCCACTTATCCATGCCGCTTCTCTAACATAAAATAAATTTCTTTCAAAGGTGAATTTTGGGGCAGTCTTTCATGAGGATGGAAATGGTTATTCACAAATTCTTCAATGCAAGAAACACAAAGGCAAAACTGGCCCTCTTTAGATATAGCTATTTGATATCTCATTACTGAAGAGTTTGTGGAGAATTTCATTTTTCAACAGGAGCAGATTATAAGAAAGTCCAATATAGGAAACAAATTACCCATTGTATATTTTTAATTGCCTATTCTGATTAGAATGATAAAACTAAGACTTCTAAATGTTACCTGGCTTGTAAGAATTCCAACTAAAACTTTTGGAATCCTCAGGGGAAATAAGCTATCTTTTCTTTCTCAAAATAAAGCCAATTTCATTTTAGTGGAAAAATTTAAAGGTATTGTGTCAACACATCAGGTACCACTAAAAATTTGCTACAAAACAGTAAAGTCAAAATCTTTTAGAAAAGCCGAATGAATGCCATCACCTGTGTATCTTAAAAACAAAGTTAATGTGCCTATCTCTTCTCCAAAAAACAAGGAGCAGCAGCATATGGCAGAACAAACTAAAAAAGCAAATCATATTCATCAGGATATTATAAAGCCTTGACAGCTTTGCACACTGCCTCATCAACATCATACTGTTTCAATTACACATTTTTACCCATTTCATGTGTTAAACAATCCCTTCACTCTTGTCACCTACAGCTGCAGTATTAAATTTAACTGCACTTTTTCAAGCACAGATGAATTTTCTGCAAGTTAGAGACTGAATCACTCACATTATCATTATTTCAGAGTACAAAAGAGACATACAGGGGTACAAAAAAGAACGGCAGTGGGTATTAAAGAAATAAACAATCCTTCCCCATGAAAGCTCAGGCCCCAGAAGCACGGAACAAAGAATGAAGATTCCCGCTACAGCATGGTATGGGTTCTCTTTGCTGATGAAATGAAAATGGTCCTTTTAAGAAACAGTGAAGCAAGCTATCTCCCCTGCGATCACAGTGCCCACTCTACTCCACATTGCAATGGTAATGAAGCAAGGCCTCTTATTTTACCAGCAACTACTGAACACCCAAATAAAAATCAAGCTTGAAGAGATATGCTTTGAGTTAAAAGTCTTCAAAGTCAGGAGCAAATACTACTTCACATAAAATTGCTTCTTCTTGGACCCTGAAGAATTGTGAATAACTAAAGTAAAAGTGAAATCAAATTCCACATCAAATCCATAAAGGACATTTTTAGTAGAACATTTTACTTCTCCTGAAAAATCTAGGAGAGCTAAAGAATGGATCCCCATTTCCATTAAAGCAATCCATATTTTAGAGGCTTAAAATTGCATATATATGTTGGTGCTCAAAGAGAACTACATACTCTAAAATGAGTCTCTGTATGATCTTCAAATCTTTGGAGATTTCCTATACTGAGATAATTTAGTAACGCTATACATTCTTCTTCTCATACTGGCATTTCCTACTCAGATAATTAGCAATCCAACTCAGCAGCATGAAAACCTCGACAGTTATATCTGTGAGCACCAATACGAGTCATGTACTTTCCTCATCAACCACCTCACCTCTTCCCGCCTTTTTATATTTCTTATATAACAACTCTATTGCAAATAGCTCAAGCAGTCTCAGCAAGTTAGATCCACACCTGCTTTTTGGGAGACTTTAAAATATTCCATCCTGAAAATTCTTCGTTTATCTTGGCTAACCACAACGTTCACAGGGCGAAAAACTATCTGGGAATTGGTTTCGAAAAAAGGCACTCTTAGTAAAGCAAAAGCTTTTCAAAGGAGCTCCACTTTTTTCTTCCAATGATTAGTCCACATACCACTGATAAGTTTGCATCCGTTTGAACCAGGAAAGTCTGAGATCCAGAACAGGATACTCTCACTCAACCATGAAAATACATCTGAATCCATATGCTCAATCTTAAAAGAATTCATGCAGTGAGCTTAAGAGAAAATGATGAGGGAGATGGCTGGGGAAAGGGGGCGTTCAACTGCAATGTAAATTACACTCTTCTTTCTATTCCCTTTTAAAATGAAAACAAACTGGCCAGAAAGGAAAGTTATCAAAGACTTTCTTTAATTCATCCCTTAACTTGGACTTGCTTTTGGAAAGAACAGTCAGTATGCCTAGATGATGATAACATTGGTATGCTATTTTCTACTTCAAAAAGGTCAGTCAATCATATTTGTTGAGCACTTACTAATAATTATAATGATTACGTTATTTGCTTAGTGCTTACTATGTGCCAGACACTGTACTAAGCGCTGGGGTGGATTCAAGCAAATCGGGTTGGACACAGTTCCTGTCCCATGTGGGGCTCACAGTCTCAATCCCCATTTTACAGAAGAGGTAACTGAGGCACAGGGAAGTGAAGTGACTGGCCCAAGGTCACACAGCAGACAGGTGGCAGAGCCAGCATTAGAACCCAGGACCTTCTGACTCCCGGGCCTGTGCTATATCCACTACACCACGTGCAAAGTACTGTACTAAGCACTTGGGTGAATATAATACAACTATATTACAGACACATTCCCTGCCCACAATGAGCTTACGGTGCCGGCTCATCTCTTGGGAATGAAGGTGATATCATACCAATTTAATTCCCAAGAGAAAACCTAGCACCCATAAGAAACTTTTTCAAGTAGAAAAGTCATGATTTACTTCAAATTTCAATTTACCATGGTTTTAAATCCCCTCTTGCAGCTCCCCAGAACTGTGGACGACAGAGGAGTTTCAGATGACCTACTGCTATAGTCTTTACTGGCATGTGGGAAAATTCTGGACAGAGGCTGTACAGGTCCAGGGTGAGAGGAGCAGAACCACTGGGCCAGGCTTAGCCCAGAAAGGGAAGAGGCTGGAAGTCCTACTATTAGTCCGCTGAATGTCCACTCCAACCGCTCAGAACAGTTCCTGAAGTGGGCTACCAAAGGCAGTCATTTCTTCATTCCAGAAAGGCCACAGGCAGGAATGCATAAAACCATAACAGCTCTTTCTTCCCCAACGCGGGATAAAATATGGTCATGGCCACAAAATGATTCATCGGTTCACTAAACCTGCTGTCTGTGGATTCAGCCAGCCACCAAATGTGGCTCTCTAGGTGGAATGAAGCATTTCTGGCTGCCATTCTAACACCGAAATCATAGTGAGTACATACCTTCCAATGTTATGGGTCCTATCAGATACACCTGCACACAGAGACATGGACTGTAAGGCCCAAGCGGGACAGGCACTGGGATCTCTCTGATTAACTTGTATCTACCCTAGCACTAAGAAGAGTGCTTAAGCACTTAGTACAGTGCTCTGCACACAGCTTAATATGATTGAATGAATGCATAGTAAGGGCTGTAAATACCATAACAATAAATACCTCAATAAGAACCAGCAAGCTACCTGATATTAAGAGACTTAAAGCTTCCTTTTGTGCTCTGCATTGGAATGACAAACATTAACTTTGTCCTTTTGGCCAGTACTCCTCTAAGGTAAAGGGTTCAATGACTATAGAGGATAGATTAAGCATTGATTTACAATGATTTACAGGGTTTTTATAATAATCACTATTGTTGTAAAGAACCTCCCCTACTCACATCCCTAACTGCTTCACACCAATGTGGTCTGCTGATGCTGCATTTCTGTAGTCAACAGCAATGCCATGATGCTTAAACGGGGTCTCAGCAAGTCCATATCACCTTACTGCTGCCCACCCTGCTTCTAAAATGTTATCATACAGCAGCTACTTAGTATTTTGTTCACCAAAACTATCTGGTTCAGTAGATCTGAATCTCATGGAACCTCATCTGAAAGCTAGTGGGACTAGTTGAACTTTCTAACCTATTAGTGATTTTATGCTGCTAACTGCTATTAGCAAATTTGGCTCAAAGATGTCATGGCCGACGTTGAGGTATGACAGACCCAGATTTTGCACCTAGGCTGAACACTACACAACTCTGACCGTAGAGGGATGCCGCTTTGGTGTCGTAATTTGGTTAGCTTCTCTTCCTACAGCATCCTGAATTTCATGATGTAGTTTTCTTCTTTGCCTAGCAGCACATCATGGAAGAGAACCTAGTGTAGAGTAGTAGGGAAATTCAGGGGTAAATCTTAAATTGGCATCATCACTAATGACCCTTAGCTACATGTAAAGTTTCTCTGTTTCAAGTTGGCGCTTGAGAAGGAGCATGGCCTGGGACTTAGAGGACATTCCTTCTCTAATTCCTGCTCTGTGACCTTGTGCCTCACTTTTCTCATCCTTAAAATGGGAATTAGAGAACTGCTCATTCTCCCTCCTACTTTAGACTGAAAGCACCATGTGAGACAGGGACTGTGTTCAACCTGATCATCTTCTATCTACCACCCAGCACTTAGTACAGCATATGGCACAAGGTAAGCACTAAAATACCCCAATTAGCCCCATTATTGACCTTGATATTCTTCAGACGTGATTCATCCATAAGTGCCAGTTCTGTAAACCACTGTTGGGAGGAGAGGGAAGCAGATGGGTAGGGGTAATTTAGCAATACTATGTTAAAAATCCCCTCTCAGGATCACACCTGGAGAATTTCCAGTACTCTACCAGTCTAGGCTATGGGAGGGAGAGTCGAGGAGAGGCTTACCCATTCCATTCTTAGCTCGGCCAGTGGCTGGCGAGTGGAAGGCCATCTGCTACAAGTAAAAACTCACCCATGCTGGACAGCAGTGGCATGGGAGAGAGACGAAGGCAGAGACTCGAGTTTACTGCATGGAAAGCGGCAACGGTAAACCACTTCTGTGTTTTTACCAAGAAAACTCTCTGGATACCTTACCGGAATGATTGCAGATGGGGAGCGGGGCATTCCGGGAGAGACATGTCCATGGTTTCACTAAGGGTCGGAAATGACTCGACAGCATAAGACAAGACAAGACATTAAAAATAGCAAAAGACAAAATTCAGTTTCCAAATACAACAGCCCTTGCTAGTTCGGCCCTGTTACTGACTGCCAACAAAAGGCCAATAACCTCAACCAAATTCTTTTTTCTTTTGTCTAAAAAGCAAACAGTATTTCAGACCTGAGCCACTAATCCCTCTATTGTTGTCTCTTTCCAATAGCCCAACTCAGAGTAAGACTGGAGATGAAGGAAAAAACTGTGGAGAGATTAGGGCATCCTGACAATTCAACTCATAGAAAATTCAGTGAATGCAGAAGCCACAAGAAAGATGTCAAAGCTTCCTTTATCAAATTTATTTGTGTGCTCATTTCAGGACGTGAGGTCGCCATGGCATTGTTATTTTAATGGCATTTATTCGAGACGAAGAACAACAAACAAAACAGAGTTAATCACATTTGATATTAATACAGGAGTTCTGAATAACACGGCATATGCTATCCAAAATATCCAAAATGTTTAACAAATAGCAGAACCCATGAGAGGCATGAGGAGGAGAGGAATGCCTGCCAATCGTGATGCACAGCAATTTATCTCAAGCCTTTGCTGTCAAGGTCTCAACATCCTCTTTATAATGTCACTTGCAAACAAGCCAGCAGCTCTCAACAGCTGGTGAAGGACTGCCAACACAGAGTTCATTTGCACTCTTCCTGATGATTTTCTTCTAGGGCACTGACGATGTCGTTTTTGGCCTCATGCACAGCCAGCAGTCAACCATTCAATATCTTTTAAATACATTCTCCTCTATGGACTTTTTTTTTAGTGTATTTGCTACATGCTTCCTATGTGCCAGGCACTGTTCTAAGTGCTGGGTTAGATATAAGAAAATCTGTTTGGGCACAGTCCCCATCTCACATGGGGTTCATGATCTTAATCCCAATCTTAATCCCAATTTTAGAAGTCACGTGGCTTAGTGAAAAGAAGCACAGGTTTGGGAGTCAGAGGTCGTGTGTTCTAATCCTGGCTCCACCATCTATCAGCTGTGTGACTTTGGGCAAGTGACTTAACTTCTCTTTCCCTCAGTTACCTCATCTGTAAAATGCGGGTTAAGACTGTGAGCCCCATGTGGGACCCCTGATGACCTTGTATCTACCCCAGCGCTTAGAACAGTGCTTGGCACATAGTAAGCACTTAACAAATACCATCATTATTATATTACAGATGAGGTAACTGAGGTCCAGAGAAGTAAAGTGACTTACCCAAAGTCACACAGCCAACAGGTGGCAGAGTCAGGATTAGAAACCAGGTCCTTTTGACTTTCAGGCCCGTGCTCTGTCCACTAGGCCATGCTGCTTCTCAAACATCTGCCAAGTAAGTCTTCCTGACTCAGATAAGTAGAATATCATAGTTTTGATGGTCAAAAGTGAGAAAATATTAGACAGTGTATTTGAAGAAAAATGTAATGTATGCATAGGACACGTGAAGTCTGTTTGAATCTATTCATTTCTATCCATCTAATTACTCATTCACTTAGACATGAAAAAGCAAGTCCCGTAAGAATGGAAGGAGAAGAGGTCTGGGCAGCACTTTAGGGCTCACTCTAAAGCTGTTTTATTAGCATGGAAAAAAAATAAAGCGTCTGGATGCCAGAACTCAAAGCTGCTTTCAAGATAAAATGTAAGTGCACTACAGAAAGTGAAAACAGCTCCCCAGGGAATTCTTGGGATTCAGGAAAAAGAACAATGTGGCTGTTTTTGTAAGTCAAGTGGAATCACTTGAGGGGAAAAAGTTGGTACTGTTAGGAGAACTAGGGTGGGAGGAAAGAAAACCAAAAGGAGGTTCCTACAATAACACCCCACTTAGTTCACTGACCTTACAGATTTATACTGTATGGTCCTTGTGGTCAAGGAATCTCCCTACCAACACTGCTGCACTGTACTCTCCCAAGCACTTAGTAGAGTGTTCTGCACACAGTGCTCAATAAATACCAACAATTAATTGATTGATAAAATTTAAATACCAAAATGGAAATAGAAACTTTACAAGTAAAGAGTACCCTTTTAGTGCTGTGTTCACGAATGATATTCTGAAGGACTCAGATATATAGACAAACTATCAACTATGTCTACAGGATTAATAACTTACCTTCTCTCAATGTTCCAAGGAAAAAAGGAGCTCTTTAAACAGAACTCATAATTTATCTGCTGTACCTTTTGAAAACTTAGGTGATCTAATGATTAACTTAGATGCCTTTGACCTCTTCAATGAAATAGAAAATTATGCCCGAGAAGCTGAGAATGAAGAAGGAAAAATGATTGATTTCACTCTTCCTTCAACATAAAGAGTTGCAATTGACTTCAAAAGGATTCTCTGAAAGTTATAATTACGCTTTAGCAACAGAATAATATAAATCAAAGATGGTCATCTATTCTGAACTGAAATGCAGGAAGAGCTATCATGACCAACCCCAGAGAAATGTGAGAAAGTTTTCCATTCCTTAGAGAACAAACACTCTTTAGCTTAAATTTACAACCTGACTTGTTTGAATATAGTGTAGCCAAAGTTAAAGATGATTACATGTCTATGTTCTCATTCTCTCAACCCCATATGCTTTGTACCAAAAAGAATCTGTTTCCACTTTAGAAACCTTGGTATCCAATTTCAGGTACACAAAGTGCAATTACTGATTAGACTGCTTGAGTTTTCTGGATAGAGAATCAAGAGAGCACTCTTAATAGCTACGGGTGAAAACAACACCGGAAAAATACTCCAGTAAGATTTCATTCCATGGGATTCACAAATCGGAGCACCAAAGACACGTGAAACTTCATCTGGGAATTCAATATAGCTTTCAGAGAGTATAAGAATAAAATCATCTAACATTTTCTCTATTTTCACAGCTCTAACTATTCACTTGCTTCAAAAATGGAAAAGTATGGCCTCGTGCATAGAGTATGGGCCTAGGAGTTGGAAAGACCTGGGTTCTAATTGCAACTCTGCCACTTAACAACAACAATAATAAAAAGAATGTTTATTAAGTGCTTACCATGTGTCAAGCATTGTTCTAAGCACTGAAATAGATACAAGCTAATCAGGTTGGACACAGTCCCTGTCCCATATGGGGATCACAGTCTTAAACCCCATTTTACAGATAAGATAACTGAGGCAGAGCAAAGTTAAATGACTTGCCCAAGGTCACACCACAGACAGGTGGTGGAGCCACCTTCTCAGTTATCTCATCTGTAAAACGGAGATTAAAACCGTGAGCCCCATCTGGGACATGGACTGTGTTCAACTTGATTAGTTTGCATTTATCTTAGAGCTTAGTACAATGCTTGGCACATAGTAAGTGCTTAACAAATGTCATAAAAAAACAGGACATTAAACCCTAAGCTGCACCATTTTGAAGTCCAAATAGGAAAACATCATTGAATATTTATTGCCTGCCCAGAAATTTAGGATTAACAGCAGATGAAGTAGGAAGGCAACTCAAGTCAAGTAGGGCTTTATCACATAATAATCACCCAGTATCTCATCCTATTGATTATGGCATTTATTTCTCTCACGTATTTACAAGCTACAACTCTGTTTATTCAATCACCCTGGAAAATCTCTTCTAAACCACTTGCTTCAGAATCTGTGCTCAAGCCAATGGGGCTGAGTTCTGTATTTTAGGAATTGCAATAAACACCTGACCAAAATGTATATAACCTGATTCCTAGGATGGTGTTTTCAGGAAAGAAAAAAAAATGTAGGCAAGGATTCATGTAGTGTAGCACGACTTCCATGGGTCTCTTCCAAAATTCACTGATTAAAGAAGGCATATCCTTGCTTCAATCAGTGTATTTCTATAGGCTGGAGGGGGAGTTCCATGCTAGGTTTCTGTTCACTCATTCATTCGATTCAATCGTATTTATTGAGTGCTTACTGTGTGCAGAGCACCCCCTTCTAGACTGTTCTCCCCCTTCTAGACTGTGAGCCCATTGTTGGGTAGGGATTGTCTCCATATGTTGCCGACTTGTACTTTCCAAGCACGTGGTACAGTGCTCTGCACACAGTAAGTGCTCAATAAACATGATTGAATGAATGAATGAATCAATCAATGTACTAAGTTCATTACTTCAGCCTTTGTTAAGAAGACCCAAGGAGTAGAAGTCCGAATCATGAAGTGGTTGAGGGAAACCTAGAGCCCACCAATGAATACAGTATAACATTACGGGGCCTGCTTCTAGCTGCAGGAACTTCTAGGAAAATCCAGGTTGGGCTAGGAGAATTCTTACTTCAATAATCCCTTTGAGGGAGTGGGAACACTCAGAAGAATAGCAGTAATTGGAAAAATAGTATTAAGTACTCACTGTATGCAGAGCATGTAAAAAACACTCGGGAAAAATACACAGATGAGTGTTGGATATAGTCTCTGGCTCTCCAGGAGCTTACTATCTAAAAATAAATTGGGGAAGTGTTTGGCAAAAGCCATAATGCAATAATACAAATTAGTATGACCTAGCGGTAAAATCACGAGCTTGGGAGTCAGAGGACCTGGGTTCTAATCCCAGCTCCACCACTTTTCTGTTGTGTGACCTTGGGCAAGTCACTGAACACTGTGCCTCAGTTACCTCATCGGTAAAATGGGGATTAAGACTGTGAGTCCTATATGGGATAGGCCCTGTGTCTAACCCCATTATCTTGTATCTACCCCAGTGCTCGGGATAGTGCCTGGCATAAATTAAGCACTTAACAAATAACACTAAAAGCGAAAAAAAAAAAAAAAGAAAACAACTCAAGAAACAAAATTCAGTGCCCAGTGGACCTTGTGGCAAAGGTGACTTAGCCTCAGGGCTCAATCAAGCCCTTCTCCTTCTGCCCTACCTTGTCGGGGTCTCCAAAACATTAAAAGATCCAATCTAGACAATATTGGGGGTACAAGCAGCAGGCCAACTGAGTCTAAGTTATCCTAAACCTGCACAGATGTATGCACAACCTTTCTGTATTACTCAGCATGAAGAATGGGGGTCATACTGTAAAGCCTTCATCAGGTACTGGCTACTGAGAATGGCTGATCTTGGACTGGTATTCAGAATTTTCCTTGAGGAAAGGATCCCCAAAAGAATGTTACGTATTCTACTCATCCATGGCATATATTGTATAGGAAGAGGCTTCACATTTTCAGTATGTGAATGGATATGCCAATAGAGTTCCTTTGACATTTTGTACTCATTTTGAGAGAGAAATCCTTAAGATGCCAGAGAATTCCACACACAAAATATGAGGCTTCTACATCTGACAGGAAAAAGTAGGTACACCAGAGTGGGTGAACATGAGTGTCTATGAGGTAGGGCCCTGCTGTGCTAAAAGCCAGATATTCTCCTGCCTCTGCAATGACAGCCACATACTATTAGTGTTAATAGTATTACTAGTAATTTTAATTGTAGCAATACTATTACTAGTATTACCAAAATTATTAGCCATGTACCTTCGTTATGACTTCAAGTAAACTACTAACCTACCTTGGCCTCAGTTTCCAAATTCATTCATTCATTTGTATTTATTGAGCGCTTACCGTGTGCAGAGCACTGTACTAAGCACTTGAGAAGTACCAGTTGGCAACATATAGAGACAGTCCCTACTCAACAGTGGGCTCACAGTCTAGAAGGGGGAGACAGAGAACAAAACCAAACATATTAACAAAATAAAATAAATAGAATAGATATGTACAAGTAAAATAGAGTAATAAATATGTACAAACATATATACAGGTGTTGTGGGGAAGGGAAGGAGGTAAGATGGGGGATGGAGCGGGGGATGAGGGGGAAAGGAAGGAGGGGGCTCAGTCTGGGAAGGCCTCCTGGAGGAGGTGAGCTCTCAGGAGGGCCTTGAAGGGAGGAAGAGAGCTAGCTTGTTGGATGGGCAGAGGGAGGGCATTCCAGGCCAGGGGGATGGCGTGGGCCGGGGGTCGACGGCGGGACAGGCGAGAATGAGGCACGGTGAGGAGATTAGTGGCAGAGGAACAGAGGGTGCAGGCTGGGCTGTAGGAGGAGAGAAGGGAGGTGAGGTAGGACGGGGCAAGGTGATGGAGAGCCTTGAAGCCGAGGTTGAGGAGTTTCTGCCTCATGCATAGGTTGATTCGTAGCCACTGGAGATTTTTGAGGAGGGGAGTAACATGCCCAGAGCGTTTCTGGACAAAGACAATCCGGGCAGTGGCCTGAAGTATGGATTGAAGTGGGGAGAGACAGGAGGATGGGAGATCGGAGAGGAGGCTGATATGGTAATCCAGATGGGATAGGATGAGAGCTTGAATGAGCAGGGTAGTGGTTTGGATGGAGAGGAAAGGGCAGCTCTTGGCAATGTTGCGGAGGTGAGACCGGCAGGTTTTGGTGATGGCTTGGATGTGAGGGGTGAACGAGAGAGCTGAGTCGAGGATGACACCAAGGTTGCGGGCTTGTGAGATGGGAAGGATGGTAGTGCCGTCAACAGTGATGGGAAAATCAGGGAGAGAGCAGGGTTTGGGAGGGAAGACAAGGTGTTCAACGGGGCTGGCGAGACGGGCCGGTGGTGTGCCCCCGGGACTCCTCCTTGCCCGACAGAAGAGCCCAGAAGGATCCCACCTCAGCCGGCGTGTGCTGGCCCTCACCTTTATGCAAAATGGAGAAACACCTCCTTTTCTTACCAATTATATTGTGAACACCATTTGGGACAGAGACTGTGTCCGAACTCCTGTGCCTACCCAGTACTTAAAACACAAAAAATAACTTAATAAAGAGAACAATTCTAATTAGTATTAATCATAAGTCCTCCCCACACTCATGTAAAAGTATTCACACTAATAGGTCTGATGTCACAGGGGAGGGGAGTGCTTCTCAGTGGAAGCCTTTCCTTATTAGCAGCCCTTCATCAGTAGAGGAAAATTTCTTGTTGGCATGCAGGTTTGGTCACCACAACCTAACTTTTCATTTGTTCTCTTGAAAACCAAATATATGGACACATTTTTATGAATTCAAAAGCTTTGTAACAATAGGTCTAGAGTAGCACAAAATAAGTGCTTAGTACAATGTTCTGCACACAGTAAGCACTCAAATACGATTGAATGAATAAAATGATTGATCAATCAATGGTATTTCATTCATTCATTCAATCATATTTACTGAGCGCTTACTGTGTGCAGAGCACCATACTAAGCACTTGGAAAGTACAATTCAGCAACTCATAGAGACAATCCCTACCCAACAACGGGTTCACAGTCTAGAATTTGAGTACTTACTATGTGCAGAACACTTTACTAAGCACTTGGCCAAGGACAAGAGAATTTGCAAACACGTTCCCTGCCCACAACAAGCTTTCAGTTTAGAGAGACCATAGATTATGGTTATCTTTTAATACAGCTGTTAGACACAGGAGTCTCTGTGAACCAGTGTCCTAGGAAATCTTTGTTTCAAACATTTTGATGGAAATAAAATATGGATTAAATAATAGCCTCTGTTTCCAAAAACCATCTCTGATAGTGAGAAAAACAGGGGTTAGGCCTCCTTGAAGGAAAAAGATGAAACTCAGCCAGGAAGAATGAGAAAGAAGGAAAGGAAGGAAAATTTGGTAGAAGCCAAAAAGCATGCCTGCCTATTCATCAGTCAAGTTTTGAACAACTTGAAAAGAAGTAAAGCTGCGAAACAGGCTTTTGGGAAATATTTGAGAATCATTACCTACTAAACAGGTTTTAACAAGTGATAACTGTTATCTGTCTCATTTTTCAATTAAAAAAACCCCTTCATTTTTTACATTCATGAAATATATGATAATGAATTGGAGTGGTTTTGAGTTTTGGAATGTTATTCTTCAGTTCATAAAGAATGCAAACACTCTTTCATCCAACCAAGAATGTTTTGAATGGGGAAAAGGCCAACTTGTTAAATTGAATATAGATCCTACATTTGTAGCATTTTCCCTTGAAAATCTCTCAACATTTTCAAAACATGAGGTGTTCATTCCAAAACATGACTCCCCGTTACTAAAAACCCCACTGTTGGTAAGAACAAAAAACTTATAAGAACAACTACAAGAACAGGGTTTTCTGGTAAAAAGAAGGTTAGAGACTTACTGGTTTATTAACAATTTTAATATAGTTATTATTAATAATAATAATAATAACAATAGTGTCATTCATAGCAAGTTTATTGAGTGCCAAGTGCTTTACTGGGCACTAGAATAGATTCAAGATTATCAGGTGGGACATAGTCCTTATCTCTTTGGGGGCTCAAAGGGAGAATGGGTATTATTAAATCCCTATTTTATAGAGGAGGAAACTGAAGCACAGGGAATTTGTGACATGTCCAGAATCACAGCTGGTGGGAGCTGGGATTAGAACCCTGGTCCTCTGACTTCTAAATCTGTGCTCTTTCCACTAGGTCAGGCTGCTTCTGGAATACTTGGTGAAATTCTTGGTTGGTGGATGTGAGTGGGATTAGGGGGTGAGGATGA
Organism: Tachyglossus aculeatus; assembly: GCF_015852505.1. Classification (NCBI taxonomy): domain Eukaryota; kingdom Metazoa; phylum Chordata; class Mammalia; order Monotremata; family Tachyglossidae; genus Tachyglossus; species Tachyglossus aculeatus. The sequence continues at coordinate 19,491,014 of NC_052074.1, read as the reverse complement.
ATGTAGGGAAAAAGTAAAGCATTTTACGCCTATTAAACCAATTACAGAAAGCATTTAAAGTTTCTTAAAGTCCCTGCAATAACTAGGTGCCGATTGCTTTGTGCTTCTCCATTATGCGGAAATTTAATTGTTACTACTTAAAATTCATTTTTGGGTGCACTTTTTTTATTCAAAATATGTCTCCCTACCCCTATTAGCTGCCAGCTGAAGAATATAATAATGATGGTATTTGTTAAGCACTTACTGTGTTCCTAGCACTGTTCTAAGCACTGGGGTAGATAATAATAATAATAATAATAATGATGGCATTTATTGAGTGCTTACTATGTGCAAAGCACTGTTCTAAGCGCTGGGGGGATACAAGGTGATGAGGTTGTCCCACATGGGGTTCACAGTCTTCATCCCCATTTTACAGATGAGGGAACGGAGGCACAGAGAAGTTAAGTGACTTGCCCAAAGCCACCCAGCTGACAAGTGGTGGAGCTGGGAATTGAACCCATGACCTCTGACTCCAAAGCCCGGGCTCTTTCCCACTGAGCCACGCTGCTTCTCTGTGCCTCGAGGTATCAGGTACAAGGTACAAGGTATCAACCTCTGACACCCACGGCTGTGCTCTTTCCACTAAGCCACACTGCTTCTCTATCCATTTTAGATCCAGACTGATAGAGAAACCTTCCTCCTAACCACAGACAACAAACATGGAGAAACATATAATATGCAATAACAAAATAAGTGCACTAGCAAAAATGTGAAGCAGGCAAAAGAGATGGGGGACGAGAACAGAAATGACAGAAAATAATGGGAAAAGTTTCATGCTAAACCTTGTCCTTCTGAAACTGCATGTCCTCAAGGACAGCTGTTCCCATTTATTTTTCCCCCTAGATCAAATCTCCCAAACCACCACCTTAGCAACTCTTTGCCAGCTACACCCTTATGAATCCACATCAACCCGTAACCCTTCTGTATCTATATTTCAGCACTTACTCATCTACATAACCATTTTTCTTTTCTCTTCTTCTTCCTCCAATTATTTAGTGCCTTCTTCCCACTAAACTGTAAATAAGATCTCTGAGAGCAGGGACTACGTCTTCTCACTCTACTCCAAGAGGTTCACTTCATACATTGTTCTGAGAGCAAGCACTGTGATTGAATATTGTTTGAACCAAAGGTGTAAGCTGGAAAAGACTGGTCCTGCTCAACTTCCAATTTCATTTGTTCTGGAACTTCTCTGGTTACTTTTAACACTTTGACTCTATGTAGACGGAGTCGACATCTTTTCACTCCAAAAGGTCCCAGGTATTTGGGTGTTGCCCAAGCCACTCTATGTGCAGTGAAGGGTACTCCAGAAGTCAATCTGTCTGCCAGCCACCTAGATGATGCTGTCATGGCTTCTAGGCAGCTATTCATGCAAGCTTCGGTGAGTGCTTAGAGCTGTGAAGACAGGCTACCCACTGTGAATGAATAATTGCTAAGGAGCCTATGGTTTCTGTGGATAGATATAAATCAAGCCAACGGAAAAATCAGTGTGGTGTGATTCTCTCTCAGTCAGCCTTGCAGGAACACTAGTCCCCGACATCACTGACTTCCCCTTCCAAAGGGAGATCAAAGAGAAGCCAACTCAAAGACACAGTAGCGTGGCTAAGAAACTCTACTTTTCCAAATGGAATTTTCAGTAGGCAATTTTCTAGGCAATTTTAGAAAATTTTCAATTTTCTAACCAACCACACACAAATTTGATGCCTCCCCTAAAGTCCACTATGCTTGCTGAAGGACACAGCACTTGTAACTCATTCCAAAGCCTCGGCTATCGGTATATCAATTTAACTCCCAAGAAAATCCCAGGGTCAGCAACCACGGAAAGGGAGAACATCTGGTCCCTGGATGTCTCAACCTCCAGAGGGTCTATCAGAGCTAGGAAGCTGAAATGGAATAAATATTCTTTGTTTTTAGAGATAAGATGAGAAAAATGGGGTGGGGTTTCAAACTGAGAGAAACCCTGAGAAGGATAAAGCTGTGGAAACTAGAAATAACCTCTTGAAAACAGGATGAGGCTGATCAAGTAGTTTTAAGTGCCAATGTTTCTATTTAATACCAGTGCTTTTATATGTCAGTTACGAGTGCATGTTGCCTGATACTCCATTAGTACAGGTGGTTAAGGGTTTCTTTACAACCGGAGGGACCCAGGACTGCCACTGGGAAACAAGAAACAATTTATCTGGCTGTGAATGGGAGATTGGTACTATCAATCTGGATTTTTAAAGGTTGATGTCTATGCATCTGAAATTAGAAAGTGGCAATGGGACTGGAATGGAGACAGATGGAGAAATGTTTTGGTTCTGTGATTGCTCAGGCCACCCCCAAGTTTCTGGGCTCTGACCCAACCCATGTCCTTGTTTCAGGAGTCCCAGTAGGGGAAGGTTGCAATGGCTGTGATAGAGAACAGCTCAACCACTGTGAACAAGCAGATGAGGTAACTGAGGCCCAGAGAAGTGAAGTGACTTGCCCAAAGTCACACACCTGATAAGAGGCGGAGCCGGGGTTTGAACCCCTGACCACTGACTCCAAAGCCCGGGCTCTTTCCTGTATATATGTATATATGTTTGTACATATTTATTACTCTATTTATTTATTTTACTTGTACATATCTATTCTGTTTATTTTATTTTGTTAATATGTTTGGTTTTGTTCTCTGTCTCCCCCTTCTAGACTATGAGCCCACTGTTGCATAGGGACTGTCTCTATATGTTGCCAACTTGTAATTCCCAAGCAATTAGTACAGTGCTCTGCACACAGTAAGCGCTCAATAAATACGATTGATTCATTGATTGATTGAACATCAGGGCAACAAAGTTATCTAGGAAGCCTTGTTCCTTGTAAGGTATGTGGACACCACCGGGTGCTGTGCAAGGCAACCCTAGGATGAACATCTAAGTGGATCATAGGGAACCGAGTCCACCCCAACCTACCTTAAGCCCTTGAGATCAAGTGATACAAACAGTGCTGTAAAACTACATCTCCTAGCACTTCTGTCATTTCTTTTTCTTTTCAGGTTTCATTGCTTAAGGTTTCTTTGGATAAGACCTTGGGGTTTTCACAGTGTAGAATCCAAGCAACAGATAAATAAATATTTACTATTATTTGTAATTTGATAGGTGATCTTGAAACTGCTTTTTGACTCTCATACACCTTATAAATTCTAGAACTTTCCACCTCCCTGTTTATCAATTCATTTACTAAAGTCTGAAATTATGCTAATTCACCTTATTACATACAATTCACAGCTGCATACATGGATACTGTAAATGCTAAAGAAAAAAATAAGCTTCCTTGGTACTATTTAATGAAAATGAATTTCACATGGTAAGTCATAATTTTCAATTAACTCACTCATTCTTAATTTAGAAAGCTAAAATGAGGCCCTGGATTTTCTGTACATTAAATATCTTGAGATTGAGGGGTACAGTATTTCAGGAAAGCATAATCCTCCCTGCTTTAAGGATTTTACAGTCTAATCTAGAAAAGAAAAATAGTTTAATTAGCTAAATGTACACAAGATGAAACACCATCATGTTCTATACCTGCAAAGAACTCCAGCCACTGAAGGCCAAAATGTTAAAAAAAAAAAAGGTATTAACTATAATCAATTGAAATGAAATAAACCATCTATTTTTTTACTTTTGTTTTTTGATAACGTAAAAACAAGCTTTTTTTAAATTTGTTCTTTGCATTTTTTAAAAAAGAAAGGCTTTTGTATTTATTCATCCATTAAGTAAAATGCATTGTAGGAAGAAAATTAATCAACTCTGGACAAGAAAGAATGGTAAAATGAAGTTCCTGTACAGATGGGCAATCCCGTAAGAACATAGTTTTATTAATTGTGAAACACTCAGAAGTTGAGATAACACCATGAACATTCAAAAAATAAACATCTTCTCCTCAATGGGGAATATATTGCTTTAGTACACTCCTTAATAAAAGTTCTAGCTGCAAGAAATGTATTTCATTTGACAGCTCAATTCATATGTCTTATATGTACATTTCATATTTTTCAAAGCCCAAATCAGTACAAAAAAATCGAAGGAAAGGTCTTTTAGTGGAACAGGCAAGCCAAGCAGTGTGGCTCAGTGGAAAGAGCATGGGATTGGGAGTGAAATGGTCATGGGTTCTAATCCCGGCTTGTCATCCTAATCCCACACACACTTGTCAGCTGTGTGACTTTGGGCAAGTCACTTAACTTCTCTGAGCCTCAGTTCCCTCATCTGTAAAATGGGAATTAAGACTGTGAGCCCCATATGGGACAACCTGATCACCTTGTATCCACCCAGCACTTAGAACAGTGCTTCACACATAGTAAGCGCTTAACAAATGCCATCATTATTATCCCCAAGTAAACTGCATTTGTGCACCATGCCCCCAGAATACTACGCAATTATTGAACCCACCAGAAGGTTTTTTTCAGGCATACTGAGAAAAGGTTTGAAGAACATATGCTCCCAGGACATGTAGCAGGACATATTTTTTCTGACTTCAAAAATAAATGAATTGCTGAAGTAAATATTAACAAACAGAACTTTAAATGAGCTTTCTGCTGAACATAATCTTTAAAATTGATATTCTGAATGTGTCCCACCAACTCTGAAACAGTAAATTCTGTAGCTACACAATTTCATATGACACCAGACCTTTGACACAAATTGAATCCCAAGATCTTTCACAACTTAGAGAGACAAGGAACATATTGTTTGAATTCTGTATATCACAAGAAGAGTTCAAGGGGTAGTTATTGTCTTACATGATTTTTAGCATAAATAATTTCAGCTATACCGTAAAAAATAAAACCAGGGAAAAATCTTTTTAATACTTGAGTCTGTAGAAAAATGGGGGAACAAAAAGAGATCTGACTTCAGTGTAAAAACAGACTTCATTTTAAAATTCTCACTTGCTCTCTCTCACTCTTCCCTCCACTTAAAGTTTTGCATGAGCTCAATTCATATCTGGCGGAGGGTGGAGGAGGGAGATTCCGCATCAACATTCTTCAAATACTATTACACTACTTTCTTCTCTATCCAAAATGATGACGGACTCGAGAAAGTTTTAGAAACTGAGACCTTTCCATTCATTTAGACACAAAACAAATAAAAAATTACCCATGCATCCTCATCCCCTGGGATCCTCTTGCTGGAAAACAAGCTGTAAAATTTTATGGTTTCCAAGGAAATCTTTCTAAAACATCCAAAGTTTAACCCTGACGAAGCAATCAGAAATGCCTTCCAGCAATGCCTTCATTTCTAAAACATTTAGAGCAGAAATTTGAAGTCAGTTGCTGAAAAGACATACAATGTATTTAAAAACAGTAGCAGTATCACTGCATTTAATCGTATATGATGTATAAAAAGTTAAAATCAGACATATTAAGCAGCTTCAAAAATGTTCCAAATATGTGGTAAAGCATGCAGTTATCAATCCATTTGTTTCTGGTTAGCTGCAGATAGCTTCACTCTCATCTCCACCAAAAGCTTGTTTGTGCTGCTGCATGTCTTTCTCCTTTTGTTAAGTTTAAATGTGTTAAAAAGTTTAGAGTTTTGAAGGATTAAAAAGAATAAATAAGGCAAGCATAGGGCTGGTAGGGGGAAAAAGAAGACATCTACAGTTACAATTTCTGAATTTAGGTCACTTCCTTGACCTGCTTTTGACCAGCTAACTCAGCTGAGTTATAGGCAGAACCAACCTAACATATGCTGGACTGAACAGGAGTTTCCTGTGAACATAAACTACAAAAAAGATCCTTTTCTGGGTATCAGCTTAAACATTGACAATTTTAATTGCATTAATGACTACAACCCTGTATGTTTTTGAATCCTGGCTTTACAAGCAGATTACATCACATGCCAGTTAAATCCTTCAGCTGCTTACTTACCGACACAGCTGCAAAACCGAGAAAAAATAAAGATGGGAAAAGAAGTGGAATAGCAAGATCAGGGTGAAAGCTATGGAATAGGGCTGATAAAGGGGTATCTCTCTTTTTTAAACACGCTTCAGAGTCATACTGGGGCATGTGCCACGGAACGGAGAGGCAGAAACTGAAATGAGACTGGAAGTTCATTTCATTCCTGTATTATTTCAATGCATTCTTCTTTCGCTCACAACCTCATGGAATTTTCTAATCTCCTCCTGATACACATCGACAACATGGTATTCAGTGGAATAATGAAGTATGGAGGGCAGGTGTTCAGGCTGTCTGGAATGAGGCAGAGAATGAGATTCAAAGTTCCAGCTACTCAGCATGAGGGAGATCAGCTAAAATAGGCTGTTGGGGTGGTTTGGGGGAGGAGAAGAAGACACACGCCTCATGGCTTCCTGGCACAAAACCAGGGACTCCTTTTACTTCTTTTCAGCCTCCAGATAGGCCAGAATCAACCCCTCTAGGGACCTTGCCCAGAGGAAGAAAAGCCATGTGATTCCAACAGGTCCACTTGACAGGCCAGCTATGGGGAATGCCCAGAGATTACAGTTGGGAATAATGCTATTCTGGGTAAAGGAGGACAAGATGATTCAAACCAGCTGGGGGTGGGGGTGAAATATAAGGGGCTGCACTTTGGTCATCTGGCAGAGGCAGAGTGTGGATCAGGGTATGCATAAAGTCCATCCTGCTGGAGATATAATTGAGTGGCTAAGAGGAAATTGTTATTTGTATTGCATTTTTTTTATTTCATTTATATAAGGAACAAAATTATTGTTGGTTTCTCTGAACACTTGGGTCAAGCAAGGATGAGGCCCACAAAGGAGAAGGGATTTACACATATAATTAACAGCAAAGGGTGGTTTATAGAGTGGGCAGGCATTCTGTGAAACTTTACTCAGGTGAAAACAATATTTGGCTAAGCATTCTGAACGAAAATACCAAACAGTGTAGTAACTAACTCCAAAATTGCTCAGTACTTCACAGCACACAATGGTATCCAACCCAGAGGATTCAGGAGATGGCTGGAGGTAGTACAAGGGCAAGGGGAATTTGTGAAGATGTCAAGCTCTGTGTCCTCCACTCTGCCTGAGGTTGGGGACTTCACAGTTTCACTGGGGCAAAGGAAAAGAGCTCTGGCTATAGCCCTACCTCCAAACTCAGCCTGAGATGTGGACCGCAAGTATCCATGTTTGCATTGGTTATACGCAAGAATTTACATTCATTAATTATCTGAATAAGATAAGTATAGCAATTTTAGATGCTCCCAAGACCACTAGGGTGACAGCTAGTGAAAGCTCAAAAATCTCCAGTAGCTACCAATCAACCTACACATCAGGCAAAAACTCCTCACCCTCGGCTTCAAGGCTCTCCATCACCTCGCCCCCTCCTACCTCACCTCCCTTCTCTCCTTCTACAGCCCAGCCCGCACCCTCCGCTCCTCCGCCGCTAATCTCCTCACTGTGCCTCGTTCTCACCTGTCCCGCGTCGACCCCCAGCCCACGTCCTCCCCCTGGCCTGGAATGCCCTCCCTCCACACATCCGCCAAGCAAGCTCTCTTCCTCCCTTCAAAGCCCTACTGAGAGCTCACCTCCTCCAGGAGGCCTTCCCAGACTGAGCCCCCTCCTTCCTCTCCCCCTCCCCACCTTGCCTCCTTCCCCTCCCCACAGCACCTGTATATATGTATATATGTTTCTACATATTTATTACTCTATTTTACTTGTACATATTCATTCTATTTATTTTATTTGGTTTATATGTTTTGTTTTGTTGTCTGTCTCCCCCTTCTAGACTGTGAGCCCGCTGTTGGGTAGGGACCGTTTCTCTATGTTGCAAACTTGTACTTCCCAAGTGCTTGGTACAGTGCTCTGCACATAGTAAGCGCTCAATAAATATGACTGAATGAATGAAAGCTGTAAAGCTCGACAAAGGCTAACCCAAAAGAGAAATGATCACTTGGGAAAGGTACTAGGTGGAAGGAAGACCTTGAACCTCTGAAGAAGAAAGTTATAATTAGTATCCTTATTTTCTCCAGTAATTATCAATAGAAAAATCAACTTCCTGAGCAGACTACCCTCTAGAGCAGGTTTGCATTTTTAAAATAAATAAAAGTACCACGATACTGTCAGAAAGTATGAAATGAATCACTTAGGGGCTGCTTTCAAAACAATAGCCATATAGGTACTGAGCGAACAAGAAGACTTTTTGAAAAAGGGTAATACATTTTTAAAAGGCTGTGTATGTCGGGTTTGTGGTTTTGAGGTTTTTTAGAACAATTATGGGTGAATATGATACTTCAAAATACAGAGAATAAACAGACCATGAAGGCAACTTTCAGTGATATATATCTAAGCAGCAGGAAACGGGTCTGTTCTTAATACTGGGAACAGATCAACTCTGAAGGAATCACTGGGCATTCATTTTAGATAACAAAGAATAATAATGTTGAAGAAATGTGTCCCACCAGGAACCCACAGTTGAAACATTCATCTTATGGAGACATCATTTGAAATCCGAGAGGGACAAGCAGACCTCTGAAAGTGTTTGGACAATTCTGAAGTGGCAATTTAGCTGCACTCTGGCAAACATGTTCACTTTTTCCCCTTCAAGGTACTTTGTTTTCCTGCACACCTGAGAAAGGACATCTGTTTCCATCCAACTAAAATATGAAAATCCCTTCATGCCACAGTGTAACTACAAGTTGTTCTCAGTGGGAACAAGAGTGAAATCTTGTGTATGCCTATGGAATTTCAGTAGGGACTCCTTTTGAATCCATAAACCACACTCTTGAAAACGTATCCTTGAGGTAACTGCAATAGGACTTGGTCCTTTGGGAAAATTTTGATGAAGCTCCTTCTACAATCTGGACTCTGTAAATTGAAAACAAATTAGGCTGCCTAAAAGATTTGACCAAGACTCACAGGATCCTCCACATTAGCATGATCAGTCAGCCAAATCAGAATTCTAGGGGGCCTATCCCTTTACTCTAGTAGTATAAAGCAGGCCTCTCTAGTGCACCTGGTCTTATTCAACTCACTCTATGCTGTCATATCTGAGGATGTGAGAAGAAACCTGGAAGTCTCAGGCCAAGAGATGTACAATGAATTCACTGGGAAACGATCAACTGAAGAGGCTAAGGGTATTATTAGAAGTCTTGGATTCAGTTATCTAGAAGTTACTGCATGGTGATGATTGTGTGCTAGAAGCTGCAGCCCATAAACTACAGATGAAAAACATCTTAGTCACTGCTACACTAGGGTAAGCAGCACGAAAATGGAGGTTATGGCAATGGTCTTCACTGGAGAACCCCTACTGACAGTGAATAATTATCATCTGCAACTGGACGCTAACATACACCAAATTATGCTATCCAGAGATTACACGAGCCAATGATGCATGAATGGACGAAGCAGTAGAAAACTCAATCAAGGCCAGTGGGTCCTGGGAGACAGACAGTATTTGGTGCTAATAGGACAGCAAGCTTCCAACCAAACTGTAGTTCTACCAAGTGACAGTGGTGTCCAACTTTCTAAATGGCTGTGAACCCTGTACCTACCGCAGGAGGGATGGACATACAACTGGCTGAACATTTTGATCAGTAATACCTCTGATCTATACTCATCATCAAATGGCAAGTTAGGGCCACGGTAGTTGACCTGTAATTCATTTAGTTCACTAAGCAGTAGGGCAATGTTCCAAGCAACACCGCTTCAATGGGTGACCGTGTTAGCGCTGATTCTGTCGTACTATATTCTCCCAGACACTTAGCAGAATGCTTTGACTGTAAGTTCTTTGTGGGCAGGGAATGTGAATGTTATATTGTTGTCTCCCAAGCGCTTAGTACAGTGTTCTGCACACAGTAAGCACAACAGATACAAATGATGCTCTGCATACAGGAGGTGCTCAATAAACACCATTGGTTGGTTAATTGACTGGATGGTAGTAGGCTTAAAGAGAAATTACGAGACAAATCAAAAGATTGTAATGCACTGCACCTATGATTACACAATGTGAGCAGCAATATATATCTAAATCATACCTCAATGAAACGAAGAGTGAATGATCCTTCTATAATGCCTACCATGGGCACTGGGAGAATTAAGCCTGCAAAATATTTGGGAAACACTCAGGGATAATGAGTTACTTGGGAAAGCACTTGAGACTACATCATCATTTTAAAAGTAACCCAATATCCCTGTGTCAGAAACACCTTGCTCTCAGGAGGTTTGGCACAAAAGAAACCTTTCTTACGTTAAAAACCATAAACCTATTGTATGGTTCCCTTCTGGTTCTGCAAATTGAACTTTAGGTGATTTGTGTTCTTAGGTGATTTGAGTTCAAATGATCATCATCATGCAGTAGTAATAATGTATGATAGTTTGAATTGCCTATATCATAATTCACCCAAGAAATATTATCTTAATAAGGAAGAAACACCTTAGTCACTTAGTCCTCCAGTATTTCCCCTTGGAGTTAAGCTTTTCCGCTTCCTCCACACACTTATTTTACAATTCCTTTTCATTAAATGAAACTATCCTATCTTAATTTGCTTGGTCTACCCTCAAAGCACACAAAATGACTCAAACCAATCTGATGATTTCAATTTATGATGGGGCCTTCAAATATTCCTCTTTTAAGTCTACAGAATGACTATGCCAGATGAACAGTGACTCCTTTTTCAAACTCAGCAGTAGGTACCACTGAATAAACAAATCCTAAAACTGATTTTTTCCTACTGGGGTAATGTCTGGGTCCCTACCAACTACTACTGGGTACAGCTGGAATTGCTCGTAAACCTCATTTGCATCATTACTCAGAATTGATTTATGTTACTATTCTGTGTTGATTCAGAGGAGAAAGGTCACAGATCATCTCCCCTGCAGTTCTTCTAACATGCCAAATATTAAAGCAAAATAAAACACCTTACCCTAAATAGGTATTTCTGGGACTAATGCCCTGAGAGCACGCATGAATGCCAGTTGCTTTAAAACCAAGTAAAAATCTAACAAGCATGATTATAACTCTGCATTGGGATTCACTTTGTAATTTTATCTATGTTTTTGATTTTTGGGTTTTTTAATGGTATTTGCTAAATGCTTACGATGTGTCAGACACTGTTCCAAGTGCTGGGGTAGAGAAAATGTAATTAGGTCAGACACGGTCCCTGTCCCACATAGGGCTCACAGACTAAATTGGAGAGAGCAGGATTTAATCCTCATTTTACAGATGAGGTAAATGAGGCACAGAGAAGTTAAGTGACTTGCCCAAGGTCAAACATCAAGCAATTGACAGAGCTGGGATTAGCACCTAGGTCCTTTGTCTCCCAGATCCGGGATCTAGGCACTTCATGAAAATAAATGAATATGTATGCACGGCAAGTTCAAGGAAATGTCCTCACAGCAATTTCCTCCTTGTCATCATTGTCAAGCCTAGAGAGGCTTCCACTGGAGTTCTTATGTCCGCAGGGCACATCCTGATGGCCAGGACCATGTCTACTAACTCTATTGTACTGTACCAAATGGCTTAGTGCTGTGCTATGCACAGAGTAAATACTCAGTAAATACTATTGATTTACTGACTATGTCATGTTCTCACATACATCACCCCAGGAGAAAAGCCATGCCCCTCCACGTGGTCCAGATCACTCTTTGAATCTTTGGGATCCACTTGGCAACAAAGAAGGCCAGTCACACAGTAAGCACTCGACTGATTCTACTGAAGGATACACTAGAAGTCTGAGAAAAGTAATGCACTTGCCAGAGTACTATACCTAACCTTCTCAACCATAGGAGCCAGCCCAATAAGTAGAAAAATAGTGCTATTTTCACAAGTTGACCTTGTGGTTGAGTTATTGGCCTTGGGTTTGGAAGATCTGAGTTCCATTTCTGAATGACCCATGACATTTCTGAATGTTCATTTGTGACTGTTTTCAGTCACTAGATCTATATTAGTACTGAATATGAGTACTGTCATTTCACATTTTAGGGTACCACTCATAGCTGTGGAACCTTATCAACAAGTGATGATGTGGCTACAAAGACTTTTCCAAAACTGACAATCCTTTCTACACCTAAACATTTTTTGTGGAGATGCTTGAGGAGGTTGCAGCTGGCAGCACCTCTTCGCAGGGGAACTGTACTACAGGGCATTGAGGTTTCATGAGTTGACATTTGAAATTTTCTCTGATCCCTTTGAGAGAGGTAGCATAGTAGTATTAGTATTATTTTTTAAACAATTATTCTCTTATTATGGTATCTGGGTAATGAAATTGGCTACTCTGAATGCAAATGCATTGCTTTGTGCTGAATGTCATCTTGGGGTTTCTCTAAAACAATTACTAATGAATACTGTTTTGAATTTGTCCTCCAAATTTGCTACTATGATTAGATCCTAAAAACTAAGAAACAATGTTCCATGATTAAATGGATCTAGAGACATTTTACTTGTACTTCAAGTGTTCACCTTGAGAGTTTCTGGCTCCTAAATTCTAAAAATAGAGCTCAAGCTTGGCTGTAATCTGTTGCTCAAATCCTTAGAGTATTGGCAGTCCATAAGTACTTTTCATTGAATGTTTTATTTTGAGGACTATACTAACTGCTTAGGAAAATCAAGTTAGTAGACGATCTCTGCTCTCAAGGAGCTTACAGTGAAGCAGGGGAGACAGATACTAAAATGAATTATAGAAGGAGTAAGTACCCAAGTTTAAAAAAAAGTAGGTAAATTCTGTTGTGTGGAGGAAGTAGGGTTTCTAAATGCTTAGCGGGTGAGGGGCTCTTTGTGGGCAAGGAACATTTCTATTGAGTCTGTTATACTGTACTCTCCCAAGTGCCTAGTACAGTGCTCTGCATGCAGTAAGTCCTCAATTAATATGATTGACTGATTGGCTCAAGTGCATAGGTGATGCAGTAACAGGTGGGAAATAGGATGGGGTGACGAGAGATTAGTCAGGAAATGCTTTCCAAAGTTGATATAGTTTATTGTAATATCTCAGAGAGCTGCTTTCGCAGTTATTCTCTTAGCTCACCAAGCACAAGAAACCACACTATCTTAAGTATTATAGAAAATAGGGCACCATGCCCATTGTAGTTCACTGATTAGGTGTTCATGATTTCCTGGGTGGAATGTTAAATACTTGTACTTGAACTCACTCACCAAACTGCTATATGTGTGAAATGAATTCTACGTACGGAAAAAGTGTTAAAATTTCTTGCAACTATGCAGCAGCTCTCCTGTTCCGAACTATATGAAAATACATCAGTCTTTCCCTTGAACAGGTTTAACTTCAAGCTGTTTTCAGAAAAATATGGCCTAATGATGTAAAAAAGAGCATCCACCGAACAGGTGCCAAATTACATAAAACACTGTTCCACCCAGTTCATAAATTATCTAAAATCATTCCCTCAGCTCTGTGACCACTGTGAAATACTGGCGCACACTCTTCCAGATAGTAAGATTGCTTGTTTAAAGAATGATGGGATGTCCCTGTGCCATAACAAATTATTTTCATTGGCCTGAACACTGAAAAATCCTGGGAGTTAGCATTTGACCAATCTCAATGACTTACAGTACAGGCTATCTGGACAGTTACTGAAGTGCAAGGAAATTTTAAACAGACTAATTGAGCAAGCAAGAAAAGACAATCCCAATATTGCTGAATCAACAGACAATATCATCTTCCAAACAAATTGCTGATGCATGAAAATATCATCACTGTATATGTAGCTGGATGACTGACCTAAGTACCCCTATTCTGGTAAAGCTTCTGTCACAGAAGACACAAAGGAACTACATTCTACTATCAAACTGTCTTGTAATTATCAACTGTAGAAGGAAAAATGGTCCAAACAGCGTGTACTGAGCTCTGCAGTGACTGAGCACTAAAAACCATAACTGGGGGTTGTTGATGATTTCCAAATGATGACAAGCTGATGAGCAATAAAAGCATATTTATTTTCCCTCTCTTTATAAAGGGAAGTAAGAGGACCTGAGCTCTAATTCTGGCTTTGCCACTTGTCTGTTGTGTGTACATGGTCAAGTCACTTAACTTCCCTGTGCCTCAGTGAGCTCATCTGTAAAATGGGGACTAAGACTTTGAGCCCCATGAAGGACATGGGCTGTGTCCAATATGATTATTTTGCATAGACCCCAGCACTTAGTACAGTGCCTGGCTGTAATAAAATATCATTTTTCAGTGGAAAAAAAGAAACAAATTCATTTTAACACAAACAGAATTTAAAGATACAAGAGCCAGAATAATTGATCTTTCTATTGATTTCTCATAAGGTTGCCAAAACATCTACTTGCCTCTATATGCTTAGCTACTTTTCTCTTTAAGGCAAAGGGAGGATCAGAAGTAGTTGCTCCACCACGTAGTGAGGTGCCTTACTGAAAGCCTGGAATGTGCCAACACCCCTGGTCCTAGTGCCAACTCAAATATCCAGTCTGATTCTAGGCTGGTCCAGGGGCCTGGAGAGCTGCTCTGAACTGGAAAATTCATTCTCTGGGCCTCAGTTACTTCATCTGTAAAAATGGGGATTAAGACTGTGAGCCCCCCGTGGGACAACGTGATCACATTGTATCCCCCCAGTGCTTAGAACAGTGCTTTGCACATAGTAAGCGCTTAACAAATGCCATCATCATCATAAATAAATAATAAATAAATAAATAAAAAATAAATTATTCATCAATAAATCATGGCGTAGTGGATAGAACACGGGCCTGGGACTCAGAAGGTCATGGGTTCTAATCCCAGCTCCACCACATGTCTGTTATGTGACCTTGGACAAGTCACTTTACTTTTCAAGGCCCTACTGAGAGCTCACCTCCTCCAGGAGGCCTTCCCAGACTGAGCCCTTTCCTTCCTCTCCCCCTCGTCCCCCTTTCCATTCCCCCATCTTACCTCCTTCCCTTCCCCACAGCACCTGTATATAAGTATATATGCTTGTACATATTTATTATTCTATTTATTTATTCATTTTACTTGTACATATCTATTCTATTTATTTTATTTTGTTAGTATGTTTGGTTTTGTTCTCTGTCTCCCCCTTTTAGACTGTGAGCCCACTGTTGGGTAGGGACTGTCTCTATATGTTGCCAACTTGTACTTCCCAAGCGCTTAGTACAGTGCTCTGCACACAGTAAGCGCTCAATAAATACTGATGATGATGATGAAAATCTAAATTTTGACCTGTACTCTCCCAGCTTCTAATAAGCTCCCTGGGCCGTCAGACCAGTTCATGATCAAACTAGACCATTTTAGGGAGTTTCATATCTGACGATGTCATAAGAATGGAGAGCATCCAATTGTCCAGCATTCCCTTAACCAATTCCATATGAGAAGGAAGGGAGAGGAAGAGGATCAGGGGAAGGAAGAAGTGGAACAAGAGGGCTATCAGGTGCCCCAAGAGGAAATAAGTAAATAGTAGGTTTTCAATTAGAAGATTCTTGGTTGGGGTACACTTAGATACCCTTAAATATATACATTTTTCTATTGGCTAGATATAGAGAGAAAATAGCTGGACCACATTTTTTATACTTTGTTCCTTACCTCTAAAATATATATATATATATATGTACACACACACACACACACACACACACACACATTAAATACATATGTATTTAAAGAAAAGTGTAAAAGGCTCAAAATGTGGGTTTAAAAAAATGTTTTTACGGCATTTGTTTAGTGCTTACTATGTGCCAGGCACCGTACTAAGCGCTGCAAAAGATACAAGCTAATCAGGTTGGACACAGTCCATGTCCCAAATGGATCTCACAATCTTAATCCCCACTTTACTTCATTTCTCTGTGCCTAAATTCCCTCATCTCAAAGGTTGGGATTCAATATCAGTTCTCACTCGCTTCTGGACTGTGAGCCCCATGTGGGACAAAAACTGGATCTGATGATTATCTTTATATCTCCCCCAGCACTTAATACAGTGCTTGGCACAGAGGAAGCACTTAAATACCACAATTATTAATACATTCAGATTATGTCTTAAAATTCTCCTATTTGAAGAATTTGCCATGGGAGATGATGCTGCACATTCATACTATTAGGAAATTTTTAAGCAAAATGATTTCTATTTCTAAATAATTACTGACTTTAATGACAAAATTGAAAAAGAATATACTGGCCTCTATGATACCACATTCCAAAAAGGAAGACAAAACACTGGAATGATCAAGAGATGTTTCTTTACAAAATGAGAAGCTAGATTCTGTGTAAGGGAAATTTACTTCGCTACTGAAAAGATAAATCAAGGTGTAAAGACCCAGACAATGAATATCAAGGAAGGACAAATCTCTCAAAGAAATGGAAAGGGAAAGATAATCTTAAGGGAAAGATAGAGTTATGTAGAATTCATAATTTCACCAGCATTGTGCCTAAGTATAACAGCATTCGCCGTCGGCAATCCAGAAAGTAGTAGAACGAAAACTTAAATGAAAACAATGCTTTCATTGTATCTTACTAGATCAATTGTGCATGTCCCTTGAAAGTAACCACATTTAAAAATAAAGTATCTGCCACATTTGACAGACCATCTATTCACCTCCAACTCCTCACAGAAATACAGTTTTTTCCCTCAACTTGCCTATTTATAATCAGATAAATTATTTTGCAGATCAGGTTTTATTGGTTCCTGACAGGAGTATTTTACCAGACAGAAAATAGCTTTGCTTTTATAAAAAATGTGTTTATAGGCCTAGGCTAAAACAATTCTATTCAGCAGATTGATAGGATTATAGTTTGGCCCTCACTGGATTGTCCAGTGTTCAAGCACGGTAAAAGGCTCCTTCCATAGCTCACTGCTCTAAAAAATCCTAAAGATGACCTGTCAAAAGAACTTTACCTTTTCCACAATCCCTATGCATGATGTTTTTATTTTTCCCTTTGTTGGCTAAAAGCCTAAGCAACCAAATCGACTAAATGCTATATTTCTTCCTATTTAAATGTAATGGAAACTTTGACCATCACATGTTCGAGGAGCAAGCACATTTTAGAACTGACAACCACATTCCGCTGGCTTTTGCTGAAAGTCAAAATGTAATAGATGCCTGTGTGGTAATTGCCAATCAGCCCTTACACAGCAGCTGAAATCACAGTATATCACTTTGATCTCTTTAAATCTAAGCAAATCCACAACCTAGAAACCTATATAAGGAATAAGAAAATTGGCATGATTTCCAGAAACTGTCTCTATTACAATATACATTTTGTTCATTCTTTAATATTTTCCAGTTTCAGAGAAGTCCTATTATGTCCCTAGAAAAAAAAACTATTATCCATAGTGATAAAGGAAAAAAAAAACCACCACCACCACAAGATTCTGTATATGCAAAACACATTTTCATTAGGCAAGAGAGGTGAAACCAGTTTTAAAATATGAATGTAAAGGGATTTAATTATAAACCAGAAGCAGCATTGCCTGGTGAATACAGCCCGGGCCTGCGAGTCAGAAGGACCTGGGTTCCAATCCCAGCTCTGCTGTGTGACCTTGGGCAAGTCACTTCACTTACCTGTGCCTCAGTTAACTCATCGGGGATGAAGACTCTTAGTCCCATGTAGGACACAGATTGGTTACCTTGAATCTACTCCAGCACTTAGGATGGTGCCTGGCACAAAATAAATGCTTAATAAAATACCACAGAAAAACTCTACAAGGACATCATTATATTTTCAATTATACTTCTGGAAAATGCAAGTGAATTTCAATTGTAATGTTAAAAGAGTGCATGAAAATATGTACTCACATTTTGCAGGTAGGTCATAGCCACAGGTGATTTTTGCTTGCCCAGTCTCACAGCCATTCAGGTTTCGACATTCAGCTACTAGACACGGCCCAGCTGCTCTATGTATACAGCCATCAACTGGGGAAGAAGACCATTACAACTGTTACAACTCCTGCAAAATTAACACATTCACTCAGGAATCATTATTGTATTTATGGTATCTTTTATGTGCTTAGTATGTGCTGGGCACTGTACTAAATGCTGAAACAGATACAAGTTAATTAGGTTGGACACAGTCCTGGTCCCACATGAGGCTCACAGTCATAATTCCCATTTTACAGATGAGGGAACTGAGGCACAGAGAAGTTAAGTGACTTGCCTATGGTCACCCAGCGGAAAAGTGGTGGAGCCATGATTAGAACCAAGGTCCTTCTGACACCCAGGTCCATACTCTAGCCACTAAACCATGCTTCAAAGGAAGTTACGCACTCCCAAATAGGTTATGTTAGCAACCAATACAAATGTATAAACATGGCAGAGGCAAAATATGGTCCACAGGCTAAATCAGGCCCACTAAGTGATTTAATTCGGTCCAGGGGTTGCCCTGGCACCCATTAAATGCTTCTCCACAGGCCAACTCCTAGCTTGCTCTGACTCCATTATGGAATGGAATGCCATTTTCCCTTTCCAAGAAGGCCCAGATATCAGTGTGGCCTAGGGGATGGAGGATGGGCCTGCGAGTGAGAAGGCTCTGGGTTCTAATCCCAGCTCCACCACTTGTCTGCTGTGTGAACTTAAATCACTCAATTTTTCTGTGACTCAGTAACCTCATTTGTAAAATGGGGATTAAGACCGTGAGCCCCACGTGGAACATGGACTGTGTCCAAACTGATTAGCTCGTATCTACCCCAGAGCTTAGTGCGGAGACTGGCACATAATAAGCGTTTAACAAATACCACTGAAAAAAACAGCTCAGGGTTCACTCATCATCATCATCCATGGTATCTTTTAGACTGTGAGCCCACTGTTGGGTAGGGACTGTCTCTATATGTTGCCAACTTGTACTTCCCAAGCGCTTAGTAAAGTGTTCTGCACACAGTAAGCACTCAATAAATACGAGTGATTGATTGATTGATTGATCTACTGAGTGCTTACTTTTGGCAGGACACTGTTCTCAGTGCTTGGGAGAGTACAATACAACACAGTTGGTAGACCTGCTCTCTGCCTACAACAAGCTTACAATCTTAGAGATGTTCAATTGGAGTGACTAACCATATCTTACTCTCAGCAAGCAGCAAAGTACCTCTGTGCTTTGAAAGCCTCTCCAACTCCAGCCAGAGATCAATATCCTATCCCCCATCCTGCTCTTTTCACCAGAAATGTGTGTTCCATCATCGCATTAGTTCATTAGCTGGCTCACAATAATTGCCCACCCATGATCTGAAAAAAAACCCCAATACAAATAACCACAAAAGTTACATATGTACTCTGATTAAGGAAAATGAAGGTAATTTTTTATATCAGTAAAATTAGTTACATATTTCGCTGACTTTATCAATAGGGATAGTTTGCATAGAAATATTTCAAACAGCTTAGCTGAATACGCAAATTTAAGTTTGTTAGTTCCCTGAAATTTTACAGTAAAAACATTCATTCTAAATAAATGCAATGCACATTTTTCAACCCTAAACAGTAACTTTTCCTCATCTCCCACTCCCTTCTGTGTCACTCTGCCTTACTCCCTTTTCTTACTCCCTCCCAGCCCCACAGCAATTATGTACATAAATGTAATTTTATTTGTCTTGATGTGTATGTCTCCCTGCCACTAGACTGTAAACTCAGTGTGGGCAGAGAATGTGACTGTTTATTGTTGTATTGTATTCTCCCAAGTGCCTAGTACAGTGCTCTGAGCACAGTAAGCACTCAATAAATACGATTGAATGAATGAATAAAAAAGTACTAGGAGCAAACCCCTACCATTAACTGACTAATTTAGGGAATTAAGACAGATTCTATGCAATGTTTTCAAGTGCCATTTTGGTTTTATGTCAGGTAAAGTGACTGCCTTGCTGAGTTCAACACTGATTTTGACACTCATTTCAAAATTTTCTAACATAAGGTATGTAAATGCAGAATAAATATTTTATTGTCCCTGATAAAGACAGCCACAGAAAAAAATCCAGAAGCCGCAACAAAAATCATACAAGTCTAAAAATGCAGCTATCCATTTTTTGAAACGAAAGTCATGGAAAAAATAGCACAGAATTAGGAAAGATTAATTGGAGACATGTATAATGACATCAAGTCATTAAGATCAAATGCTTATTAAACGACTCGCCATGTAAGCATCTTCGGGTATTTGTTTTTGTTTTTATTGTTTTTATTGAGCACTGACTATGTGCAGAGCACTGTACTAAGCATTTGGGAGAGTACAATATGACAGAATTGGTAGACATCCCTGCTTACACTAATTTTCACTTCTTTTGTTTGTTTATTCAATTGTACATTCAAGAACACACTTTGATGTTGTTGTCTGACCTCACCCTCAAATTACAATGTAAGTATCTCACTTTGTTTTGTACCTCCCAATGCACTTACCCATCATGTGTTCAAAAAATACTATTGCTCCTATTTTCACATTGTTAAAGTGTTTTTAATATATACTTGTATGGCTCCCTGTCCTCTTCTAATAGCCTCAGCTCTTCTCTTTCAAGCCCAGTCTCTCCATGTTCAGTTCAGTTCTATTAAAGCCTGTCTCCACCGCTAGACTGTAAGTTCACTACAGGCAGGGAACATTTCTGTTAATTCTCTTGTATTATACTCTCCCAAGTGCTTAGAACAGTGCTCTGCATATAGTAAGTGCTCAGTAAATACCATCGATGGGTTGGGGATAAAAGTTGCTCCTGCATGCCCTCAGACGTTTTCGCCTTCCCTCCTGCAACCAAAAGTCTCTGATCCTGGAATGTTCTGTGCATGCTGAATTGGGGATACATTTTCTTGGTATCCCCTACACCATATATCCAAGCCATAGTACCTCCCCGAACTCCGGCACTCACTCTTCTCTGCAACATCGAAGAGACCCCCTCCTGTCCTGCCTTCTACCAGCCTGGCTGGGGAGAGAGAAGCAGCCTCAGTTTCCCTTTAGCACTACCAGAGACCAGTCACCCTGCTTCCACTTCCACTGGTGCTAACTCTCCTATAATATAAAAAATTATGGTATTGTTAAGAACTTATTATGTGCTGGACCCTGTACAAAGTGCTGGGGTGGATACAAGCAAGAGTTCTGTGGGATTAGAATTTAAGATGCTCCTCTGAATCCCAACCATGATATTTCAGGAAGAGTGTTTTTGGTACAAATTCCCTCCCCATATCAGGATTTGGAGGTAGATACTATCTTTGGCATTGCTTGTAAACAGTCCCTAGCCCAAAAAGTGCTAGGAGGGTGATGGTTAACTAAAGAAGGCTCTGTACTCCTCAACAAACTTCCTCTAGTCACCTAACAAATACTGACTTCTACCCTTAGAATATCACGCAAGACCATCTGTTCATGTATACTATTTATAAGAGATAGAGCTTGAAAGACGGTGAGATGGGAATAGGAGTCAAAACTTTGCCTAGAGAGAATTGAGGGGTGGGAGAGCTTCTGACAACATATTATTGAGCATTTTTAGTTAGAGCATTCATCCAAATGAGGGCAACTTGATACGTGTGAATGCCTTAAAAATCACTTAAAGATAGACTAGGCAGTTACTGAAATTGCATCAACCACTTCCTGGAGAGTTGGGTTGTATTGCCCTGCCTCTCCGCATTCTTCAGAGTAAGCTCTTGTAGAAATCAGAAATTAGTAATTACAAGAAATGGGATGAGGATGAGAAGATGTTAGTCACAAACTTTAATGAAAAATGTTCTCCCACTGCTAAATTACAAAATTGAAAAGAAACCAAACATTCAGTGTGGGCCAATTATAAGCAAAATTTAAAAAACGATCAATCCAAGCAAATATTTTGAAGAGCCTCGAGCAACATTTAAGAGTCCAAAATTCTCATTTTTCAAATATTTGGACTTAAAAAGTTTCATAAACAGAAATTTTGGACAGCTTTACAATTATCACAACATGCCTTTCCTGGCATGGAGAAGCAGCATGGCCTAGTGGAAAAGCACGGGCTTGGGAGTCAGAGGGCCTGTGTTCTAATTTTGGCTCTGCCACTGGTCTGCTGTGTGACCTTGGGCAAGTCACTTCATTTCTCTGTGTCTCAGTTACCTCATCTGTAACATGGGGATAAAGACCGTGAACATGGACTGTGTCCAACCTGATTATCTCTGTGTCTACCCCAGGGCTGAGTACACTGTCTGGCACATAATAATCTGGTCATCCCCCCATCTTACCTCCTTCCCTTCCCCACAGCACCTGTATATATGTATATATGTTTGTACATATTTATTACTCTATTTATTTATTTTACTTGTCCATATCTATTCTATTTTATTTTGTTAGTATGTTTGGTTTTGTTCTCTGTCTCCCCCTTTTAGACTGTGAGCCCACTGTTGGGTAGGGGCTGTATATGTTGCCAATTTGTACTTCCCAAGCGCTTAGTACAGTTCTCTGCACATAGTAAGTGCTCAATAAATACGACTGATGATGATGATAACCACTTAAGAACCCCCACTCCCTTTGCTTTCTCTCCCTGACCTAAGGAGAGAACCAGTCCCTAGAAGACAGCAGGTTTTCCATACAATAAAAGAGAAAGGGGGCAAGGGAAAGAAGGGTGCTGGAAGGGAGAGGGGGAGAGGGAGAGAGCGAGAGAGAGAAGAGGGAAGAGGGAAGAAAAGAAGAGGAATAGGAAAAGGCAAAAGAGGGAGAAGAAAAGGAGAGGAAGAAATGGAAAGGAGGAGAGAGAAGGGGGACAGAACACAGAAGGAGAAGGAGTGGAGGGAAAGAATGGAAAGATATGGGAACAGAGGTATAGGTGCATGCAGATTGGCCATTGGGGTAAGTTACAGAGAGTCATGTTCACTTACAATCCCAACCATGACCTGCTCAATGGATGACACCAATCAGAGGCAGAACAGGTGTACCAGGGGGCTGAAGGTGAAATTGTGTTAGGTAGACTGAGTTTTCTAAGGAGAAAACAGAGTCTTTCTTTCACAGAAATGTACAGCACTTTACCCTAATCTTGAATTCCCAAAATGAGAAAGACTGTTTCTGAGAGAATTCTCTCAGGATTGTCACAGCAACTTCTTGTGTGTGGAAAAATTGTTCCAACTTAGACCCAATGCCAGCCTTGCAGGTAGACCTTTAGCTGAGCCTAGGAAGTGAAAAAAAAAGCTACACAGAGTTGACTTTGTGCCTTTTGTGAAAACAAATTCCTTTAAGCCTTAAGTGCTCTGAAAAGAAACAACTGAAACTAAGAAAATGCCACGTTTCAATTTAGCTGAAAGCTCTTCCCTAGAGTCTTGGAGCGATAAGATTCCCCCTTACTGCCTCTGGAATAAAGAGGTAATCTGGGGTTGCCTAATACTTGGGCCAATTCTCTCAGAACTAATTTGACTTCCTGGTATTAAATGCCTCATTTGGGAAGATTATTAAGTCTTTCACAGCATTCAGGAATTGTTCAGCACATTCTTGCCTATGAATAATGTGAATGTTATAATTTCTTCTGCATACACCACAACAATACCCTAACTAGCTCAACAGTGACCTAAAAGAGTTAATGATCCCCTCAAAAATGCCTGGAAAAATGTAGACACTGGAAAGATTGGGCTCATTGAAAAAGATGAAGTCCAATCATAAACTGAGAAAAGCAAGGCACTAAGACAGAGACCCAGGACTACCCTAATAAAAAAAGGAATAAGTAGTAGAGAGCAAAATACCCATGGCGAGCTCTTAAAATGATCTAAACTTCTTCAATTCTCAACAGTGAATGCTATTTTTGTCAATAAAAAAGGATAGATCTAGTCAAGGCAGATACTACTTCCAAGTGTACTGAAAATATCAAGAATTATTCTAAACTTTTATGTGGAATCTACAGAAGTAATTTGGGAAATAGGAAACTTATTAGCAAAGGTGTCAGGGTTGTTTTTCACTGAAAAGCTTTTTCAACAAGTGTAAAAGGTGTAAGAGCTGCTAGAAGGCAGGGAAATAGAAAGGATAAGCATAGGGACAAGATTTCATCAGTTTAGCAAGCTTTTGGAGGAAGGCAGTGCCTATCACTGATGCACACTGATCTAACTACTTATACTGCAACCTGATTACTGCCTCAGCCTCCTGTCTCATCCCACTTCATTCATTCATTCATTTGCATTTGTTGAGCACTTACTGTGTGCAGAACACTGTACTAAGCACTTGGGAAGTTCAAGTCGGCAACCTATAGAGATGGTCCCTACCCAACAATGGGCACACTTCTTAACTCTGCTGCCCAGATCATTTTGTTAAAAAGCTATTCAGTTCCTGCCTCTGCTCTTGTCAGAACCTCCATTGGTTGCCTATCCATTTGTGCCTCAAATTCATTACTGTCACCTTTAAAAGCGCTTACTCAGCTCACCCCCATCTTACCTCACTCATTTCCGACTGCAACCCAGCTCACACACTTTAGTCTTCCCACACCACCAACCTACTCACTGTACCTCAATGTCGTCTATTTCATTTCCGACCCCTCCTATTCCCACCCCAACCCTGTCCTCCCCCTGACTTTTCCATCACTATAGAAAGCACCACCATCCTCCGTGTATCGCAAGTCCAATACATTGGCATTATCCTCAACTCATCTCTCTCATTTAACCCTCACAGTCAATCTATCACCAAAATCTTCGGTTTAACTTTCAAAACATTACTGAAATCTGCCTATTCATAATTTATATCCATAATTTAATATCTGTCTTCCCCTCTAGACTATAAGCTCCTTGTGTACAGTGAACATACATTCAACTGTTATACTGTACTCTCCCTGCACACAGTAAGTGCTCAGCAAATATAACTGATCAATTGATTAATATCTGCCTCCCCCTCTAGATCGTAAACTCCTGGTGAGCAGGGAACTCCATTATATTGCACTCTCCCAAGTGCTTTGTACAGTGCTCTGCACACAGTAAGTGCTCAAATAAGTGCTCAATAGAAGCAGCATATGCTGCTTGGTGGAAAGAGCAAGGGCCTGGGAGTTAGAAGGACCTGGTTTCTAATCCCAGCTTTACCACTTGTCTGCTGTGTGACCTTGGGCAACTCACTTAACTTCTCTGTGCCTTAGTTACCTCATCAGCAAAATGGGGATTAGGGTTGAGAGACCAATGTGGGACACTGACTGTGTCCAAACTGATTAGCTTGTATCTACCCCAGCATTAAGTACAGTGCCTGCTTAACAAATACCGTAAAAAATAAATGAATACCATTAATTGGTATTCTCAGCATCAGCTTATGGAGGCAGCTGTGAACATCGTCCCTTGATTTCAGTGAAAGGCTTCTCAATGAGAGGCAAGGTCAAGTAGAAATGCAGGGAGCAAAAGGCCTCGTTTACCAAAACATTATAAATGACTCAATATTCTTCAAAGGCTTCATTGTACCTTGGATACAAGTTCAGAACTAGGGGTAGTGGCGAGTTGGGTCTTCCCAGATAATGGTGAGGTGTTTACATTTATTGTTTCAGAACCATAAGGACAACAGAGACCTCTATACAATGAATACAACACACCTCTATTTCTTAAAAGTAGAACCTCTAGTTCTCTTTTCTTTGACAACAAAACAGTAAGGACAAGCCTCTGTGATTCATTCTCTAACCAGCCCTGTAAGATCTCACTGTAGGGGAGATTGAGGTTAGGAGAAAAAGCCCCAGACAAGGAAACTGATGGCAAAATGTTTTCGCCTGGATGTCAGAAGGCAGTAACACAACACTTGAAGGCTTGTTTTTTAGAGATATTTATTTTCATCTAACAAAATAATGACCTAAGACAACATTTAAGTTTGCAAGGAATCGCACAGGCTGGTCCATAATATAGCAACCAATATATAGTATTAGGCAGCTTCAATCTACCTGCTCTTGAATTCAAAGTTTCAAATATAGCAGTAAGAAATTCATACCAAGAAAAATATTTAATTTAACTAAAAAATATTTCCCCATTCTTTCTTGCTTTTCTGCTCCACAAAATCTTAAACTCATTTGGGGCAGAAGGCCACACATTCCACTCTGCCTATGCCGGCTCTGGGCAAGAAATAGAGAACTTCCCCTTCTAAGTCACAGCAATTCACAATTTGATCATTTGTAATTATGGTACTTTTCCCCTCATCAAAATTGTTAGCATAAGACAGTAAGGCCATAGATGCCAACATCAAAGTGATGAGCTCTCAATAAATTTATTTTTCTTCCAGAAAAGTACTCAAAAAGGAATGTATGATACTTATTTTCATAAGTGAGTACACAAAAAACCATCAGTGGTATTTACTGAGCGAAGACCTCAGTGCAGAACACTGTATTGATATTGTGGTATTTGGTAAGCACTTACTCTGTGCCAACCACTAAACTAATCAGAGGGGTAGATGAAAGCTAATCAGGCCAGACATAGGCCCTGTCCCACATTGGGATCAAAGTCTAAGAAGAGGAAGAACAGATATTCAACCTTTTTTTATTATTGTATTTGTTAAGCGTTTACTATGTGCCAAGCACTGTTCTAAGCACTGATGATGAAACTGAGGCACTGAGAAGTTAAGGGACATTCCCAAGGTCACACATCAGTCAACTGGCAGAGCCAGGATTTGAACTAGGTCCTCTAACTCCCAGATCCCTACTGTTTCCATTAGGCCATGCTGTAATCGTAATAACAATAATAATAATAATAATGGCATTTATTAAGCACTTACTATGTGTAAAGCACTGTTCTAAGCACTTACAGCTGAGGTATGTTAAATACTTATTATATGCCAAAAAATGTACTAAGCTCTGCAGTAGATACAAGATCAATCAGTCAATGGCATTTATTAAGTGTTTACTATGTGCAGAGCACTGTTCTAAGCACTTGAGAGGGTACAACAGAATTAGCAAGCCCATAACAAGTCTAGAAGGAAGGCAGCCACAAATATAAATAAATAAATTACAGATGAACTCGATATAGTCAGGGAATCTGTCTGTTAATTCTGTTGTACTGGCCTCTCCTAAGCACTTGGAACAGTGCTCTGCACATAGCAAGCGCTCAATAAATATCATTGATTGACTGATGTATGTAAGTGCTATGAGGCTGAGGATGGGGTGAATATCAAGTAGTCACTCAACCGGGTAGAAATCCAAATGCAAAGATGACGCAGAAGGGAGAGGGAGCCAGGGAAAAGAGGGCTTCATTAAGATGTAATCTTAATAATAATAATGTTGGTATTTGTTAAGCACTTACTATGTGCCAAATACTGTTCTAAGCACGGGGGGGGGGGGGGGGGGAAAAAAAGGTAATCAAGGTTGTCCCCGGGGGGGCTCAGTCTTAATCCCCATTTTACAGGTGAGGAAACTGAGGCTCAGAGAAGTTAAGTTTGTACAAGAACTACATGACTCGATGGCATAAGACAAGTACTAGACTATTCTAGAAAGTACTAGACTAAGACTTGAGATGTGTGGACACCATAACTGCAACTGCCTAAATTTACCTAACTGCTGAGTGTAATGCAATGCAAATCACAAGTGTTTCAATGACTTTGTTTGATGTCACTTTTGTGGAATACAAATGTAAACTATCATGATGCTCACTCAGGACAATTCTTCTCCCTACCTTCAAAGCTTTATAGAAGGCACATCTCCTCCAAGACGCTTTTCCTGACTAAGCCCTCCTCTCCACTTTTCCTGCTCCCTATTACTCCCTATTAATGTCTTCCATGGGGACTGTCTCTATACATTGCCAACTTGTACTTCCCAAGTGCTTAGTACAGTGCTGTGCACACAGTAAGTGCTCAATAAATATGACTGATTGATTGATTAAGTGACTTGCCCAAAGTCACACAGCTGACAAGTGGTGGAGTCGGGTCTCGAACCCACAACCTCTGACTCCCAAGCCCGGGCTCTTTCCACTGAGCCACGCTGCTTCTCTATCTTAAGGCTTTGAAGGTAGGGAGGGTGGTGGTCTGGCATATATGCAGAGCACAGTGAGTGCTCAATAGATATGACTGATTGACTCTCAGATGAAATATTATAGGAAGGACAATGGACTCTTCCTGAAGGATTGAAAGACATCAAAATTTCATTCTTCTAAATCTCCTCTCTCCAAATAAAACTTAAACCTCTGAAACACTTCTACGTCCCTGGTTTACCTTCTCCATGTCTATAAAAAACAAAGCAGTTAACGCCTAAGACTTTTCTGAATAAAGCTGTGTGGGCTTACAAATATAGGCAATGAAAGTGACAGCCAAACCAAGAAAATCCTGAATAATGTAACACTTGGCAAGGGTTTTAATCACTGGATTGGCAAGACAGGATGTAATACTTCAGTTCCTTTTGCAACATGTCAGTGCTATCTTAATTTAAATACCACACACTGGGCTTGCAAGGAACAATTATGAGAGATTGATTTTTGTAGGGGTGTTTATGAGCAATCCAAGCTAACTGTGAAGTGAGCACTGTTTATATGAAAACAGTGACAACCAAGGGGAAAATGATGGCAAAGATAGGCGTGCTATTATGAAAGTGAGGAAAGAGATCTTGAATCAGATACAGGAGAATTGCCCCAGTGCCTTTCATTAAGAAGGTGAAGAATCCATAGTTATCAGGTTGAATAGTTTAGCTGTAATCAGCACAACACTGTAGCCAGTCATCACCACCTAATTAGGCTTGCTTATCCTATTTGGAAAACAACAGCTTCCAACCACTTACCTGCAGTTCTCAAGAACAACTGACAATGAATGGATCAAATTGGTACAAGTAAAATTCACACCCAAAATCTAACTAAAAGTCTCTGTTTATTGTTGTACTCTCCCAAGCGCCTAGTACAGTGTTCTGCACACAGCATGTGCTCAATAAATACAACTGAATGAATGAATCATTGGACTGCTGCAAAGAGCGAAGATACAAGGTTAAGACGGGGCAAAACTTTGCAACTCGGTAGAGAATGCTTTGGGGAGGGAAAGATTGGAGGCTGGAAGAATAAATAGAAAGACGACAAATAATCATTAAGGAATTTATGGCATGCTTCCTGTGTGCCAAAGCACATATTTAATCCCCACTTTCCAGATGAGGAAACAGAAGCGCAGACAACTTAAGTGTATTGCCCAAGATCATAGCAGGCAAGTGGAAGAGCAAGGATTGGAACCCAGGTCTCCTGACTTCCAGTATTGGGCCCTTTCCACTAGGCTAGCAGACCCAATTCTTGTACCACACTAGGCTCACAATCTAATAGGAAGGGCAGATATTCATTCATTCCTATTTATTGAGCGCTTACTGTGTACTTGGGAAGTACAAATCGACAGCATATAGAGACGGTCCCTACTCAACAACGGACTCACAGTCTAGAAATGCTATTCCCATTTTCCAGGTGAGAAAACTGAGGTCCAGAGAGTTGAAATGACTTACCCAAGGTCTTAAAACTGGTCAGTGCAAGGATTAGACTCTGTGTGCTCTGTGTGCTTTGAGTCCCAGGCCCATTGAACTTTCTTCTAGGCCATGAGAGTTCAAGAATGAGGGGACTATTGCCTGGATAAGATATGTGGGCAGGGTTTGGTAGGGATATCTTTTTTTTTTATGCCACTGATAGGTTTCTAGATTTCTTGCTGAATTACACAAGCATTTGACTGTGCAATTGAATCAGAGAGAGACAGACAGTAAATGTCGGTGTCATTTAAAAAAATTTAAAAAAAATGCAAGTGGTTAAAAAAATTAAGACAATTATGTTGAAAATAAGTAACTTTAGAATTTGCTCCAGGACCATGGAATTACACTTTAAATAAAAGACAATTTATCCAGAATCTCTTCATTTGCTAAGAACCAACGTTTATATGCTGTATATGTTCAGGAGGAGTTATTTTTATGTGTGCTATCTGTCGTGGCAGGCTTAGTTTCAAATAAGATTAACTCCACAATACAAATACATTTTGTAGTGGTTGCATCAGCAATTATTTTTAGAAGCATGACTGGAAATGTATCCTCGAAGCGAGAGACAAAAATTATTTAAGCAGTCAAGACTGTGGAAGTCACACCCTGTGCATTCACCACTCACTCTAACTACTCACCTTTCACATAGGAAAAGGGACTAATCTAGAATCCAACACAGAAAATAATCCCAATAGGATGTAACTAAGACATTGCTGAGGATTTCATACTATTGGCAGAGAACATCCTGGTGAAACGTTTAAGATAAATGCCTTTCTGAAATCCAAACGTAGACAAACAGGAGTTTCCACTTGACTAGGAGTGAGTCATAACAATAAGGAGCATACAAGACCCAAGACTACTAAGGAAATCGTGGTACTGATTACCTGCAAGGATATGATTTGAAATATTAAACTTTTATATTTGAGAGAGCTAAGAATAGGAGAGGAGTGTATTGGAGCAGGGAGATTTTTGAAGCACTAGAATGATGAATGAATCCTGGTTCCACGGCTTGTCTCCTGTATGACCTTGGGCAAATCACTTCATTTCTCTTTCAGCTACCTCATCGGTAACTGGGACATGGATTGCATCCAACCTGATTAGCCTGAATCTACCCCAGCGCTTAGTACAGTGTCTGGCACATAGTAAGAGCTTAACAAATACCATTAAAAAAAAAAGAATAAACCAACTAATAAAGAATATTGCTTAATTTTAATTAGAAGGAAGGCCTTACATTACGCAAATCAAGATTATGAGAAACACACAACAATGAATATATGGAAGAATCTGAAGCAAAGACAAGGAGACTGTTAAAGAATCCCAAGTCAACAATGTTTGAAAAGCAAAGACATTCTCAGACAAGTGGAGTTGGAAAACAATCAGCATAGCTAAAATATGAGGACTCATGTGGTTTAAATTATGAACAATACTTTCAAAATGTAAAGATAGAACACACAGAATCTAACAAACCAATTAACCCAACTGCTTCAGCCACGACTCTAGGTGCTAAAATGGGCTATTTTGGGAAATGTAATGCTTTATTAAGCCAGCACCTACATTTGATTTTCCAGAATCTGCCATTTTGACTTGAAGTCTATTCTATTAATTTATATGACTATACCAATTAAAGTATATTGATTATATTCATAGTTATATAAAACAACTGATATATTAAACAATATGATTAATCATTTATCATTGAAATAATTATATTGCACTAACATTATATTAATTTCTGTCTCCCCCTCTAGACTGTAAGATCACTGTGGGCAAGGAATGTGTCTGTTATATTGTGTTGTACTCTCCCAAGCACTGAGTATAGTGCTCTGCACACAGCAAAAGTACTAAACAAGACTGAAAGATTCTAGAATGTGACCCTGTTTTTGGGTAGGGATTGTCTCTGTTGTCCAATCACACTTTCCAAGCGCTTAATACAGTGCTCTGCACATAGTAAGCACTCAATAAATTCGATTGAATGAATGAATTCTATTTTTTTTAATCTTAATTCCTATTTAGAAATCAATACAGAAGGTCAAAACACTTTTGCACATTAGACTAACAACAGAAAATAAAAAGCTGGTTGTGTCCACTGCCCTTTTAATAACAATAATAATGATAATTGTGGTATTTGTTAAGCATCTAAAAAGTGCCAGGCACTGTACTAATTGGGTTGGACACAGTCCATGTCCCACATAAGTCTCACAGTCCCAATCCCCATTTTACAGATGAGGTCACTGAGGCAGAGAGAAATGAAGTGTCATGCCCAAGGTTACATAGCAGACATGTGGAGAAGACAGGATTAGAACCCAGGTCCTCTCACTCCCAGGCCTTTACTCTTTCTACTAGGCCTCGCTGCTTCTCTGATAATTAGGATACTATTATGAAATTATTTCTTCAGTGTACTAATTGACTGAAAGAATCAATTCAGATATTTTCACAGAGCGGTTATCCGATAATACCGAGTAAGATTAAAAGTGAATAGTTTTTTGATCTTCACTGAAGTTTACAAAACACTAAAATGAAGAAAACTAGATGTTTTAACACAATGGACTTCTCTGAAAGAAATGCTTCAGTCATTATGCAAGTAGAATGGGCTTTTTAATCCACATTAAATACCAAGCTTTTTCAGTAACAAATGTGCCCCACCCAATTGGAAGGCAAAGGTCTAGTGTAAAATGATTTTATATGTTCTTAGCTCACACACAGAACATAACAACTTAGTGCAACAGGGATATTATGACATGCTTGAATATCAATCTTTTGATTGTAAAACAAGTAGCATAGTTTCCATTTTGTGAGCCCCCCTTCTAGGCTGTGAGCTAACTGTGGGCAAGAATGTGTCTGTTGTTATATTGTATTCTCCCAAGTGTACAGTGCTTTGCACACAGTAAGCACTCAGTAAATACAATTTAATGAATGAATGAATCTTTTTATGCTCTTGCTACTTCACCAGCCAAAAACCTGGTATTTGGGCATAAGAGAGCTAGAGAGAACTGCAATGCTTCCCATTAACAGAGATTCCATGAAGGCATCATACATTCTCCTCTAGACTGTAAGTTCCTTGTGGGCAGGGACTATGTCTACCAACTTTACAGTAATAATACTCTCCCAAGAACTTAGTACAGTGCTCTGCACAGAGCTCAATAAATACCAATGATTGATTGTTCATCCACAGATCAGGCGATGAGAATTAATAAACTGAAATACATGATCACCTAGAGTAAGACAACATGAGGCTAATTTAATGTCAAGTGCCTTGTTTGGCTCTTGAAGTAATGTAGCAATGACATTTAATGAACTAGATGTCAATAGAATCATGTAACAAACACAGAAATTGCTAACCCACCATAGAATATGTACCACTGCCAATGAGTCCTACTAATGGGAATGTCAAACAAGGCAACAAAATAACAATGATGATTTTTTCTTTTGCTTTATTTGAAGCTGGCTTGCCATTATCTACTAAGCTACCATTTGAATGGATGCCCTAACTGGAAAATCGTGTCCCACAACAACCTGAACATTTGAGAAATACTGGGTCCCCGATGCCTCATCATAAGGACACAACAATGTCCCCTCAGGAGTGACAAAAGGGAAAATAACTTCCTTCTGTCTTTTCCTTTGTTCTCAACTTCTGAGGGAGACTCACAGCAACAGTCTGACCTCGTACCTGCTCCACTGCAAGGACTGCACTGCTGGAGAGGAGAGTAATGTGGAGCCAGCTGGGATAAAAGTGAATTCCTATGAGTTCACATGTATAAGCCCCCCCAGCCAGTCTCTGGCACAGCCAGGTCCCCTCCTCTCCGGGGAGAAGCATCTCATTCCCAGTGTTATGGAAAAGTCAAACCATTTCTCTCAGTATTTAGCAGGCGTTTTGCTTTGGGGATCAGTCGTGGATCTGCCGCGATAATCTGAAACTGTGTCGGGATTGAAAACCATGTCTCCTGATCCCAGTACTGCTTAATAATTGTGCAATTTGTTAAACTCTTACTTTGTGCCAAGCACTGTAATAATAATAATAATGACGATGATGGTATTTGTTAAGTTCTTGCTATGTGTCAGGCATTATGCTAAGTACTGGGGTGGATACAAGCGAATCGAGTTGGACACAGTCCCTGTCCCATGTGGGGCTCACAGTCTCAAACCCCATTTTACAGATGAGGTAACTGAGGAACAGAAAAGTGAAGTGATTTGCCCAAGGTCACTCACCAGACACGTGGCAGGGCCAGGATGAAAACCCATGACCTTCTGCTCTCAGGTCCATGTTCTATCCACTATGCCACGCTGCTTCTCTGTACTAAGCAATGGGGTAGATACAAGATAATCAGGTCTAAGTCTAAGTAGGGGGGAGAACAGGCATTAAATCCCCATTTTACAGATGAGGGAAATGAGGCTCAGAGAAGTTAAGTGACTTGCCCAAGGTCACACAGCAGCTAAGTGGCAGAAATTGTATTCGAACCCACATCCCCCGACTCCCAGGCCATGCTTCTGCTTCCACCACCTGGGTAGAAAAATGAGAAAAGATTAAGCCAGGAGCCTGCAACTGATGGTTCAGAAACCATGATGGGAGTCCCGCTCTGAGCCCTACACAAAATCTGGTGCCACTACCATGTGTGACATCACTGTCGCAACTTACCTAAAAGCCAATACAGACAGTGTGGGGGTCACTGCTGTGTGAGGAGGGGGACAAAGGAAGGGGGGAAGGGAGGGAGGGGTAAGAATGGAGAAGAGACTAATCTTTACCAGTGACAGCTCATCATACCACTCCTTTCCTTTCCCACCTTTCCTTCCCTCTGCTTTTCTCTCCCTTCCTGTCTTCCCATGCCTTCTCTGCCCATCTCCACTCTGTTAGCCTCCCCTACCCTCATGGCAGTAACAGCTATTGCTACTGAACAACAGCACAGTACAATGACACCATCACATTGGTTTGCGTGCAGCATGATGTAATGATTGTGTGTATCACATATGAGTTCATAGGCATTTTACGGCTCTGTACAAAACCCTATAATAACAACAGTAATTATGGCAGTTATTAAGCACTTATTAGGTGCTAAGAACTGGGCTAGATACTATGATAAGCAGATTGAATACAAACCCTTTCCCACAGAGAGCTTACAGTCTAAAGGAGGGAGGACAGGTATTTAATCCTCATTTTACCTATGAGGAAACTAAAGCACAGATAGGTAAAGTAACTTGCCCAAGGTCACCCAGCAGGTAAGTGACAGAGCTAGGACTAGAACCTGGTTTTCCTGACTCCCAGTCCCAAGTTCTTGCCAGTTAACCATACTGCTTCCTTAAAAATACATCAATCATTACCATTATATACATCAATTACCATATTATCTCTCAGTGCATCCAAGCTCCTAAGGGGAAAAGCAGAACTATCATAACATAACGAAAATAATATCCACCCTCCAAGTCCAAGAACCTGATTGTAACTCAAGGTTATAAAGCAATGATTATCCTTACCAACTGAGTAGTTTTTCAGGGAGTACTGAGGGTAATTATTTAAGAAGTTCTAGCATTTGAACTGAATATTATCTGAGGAGACAGATCAGCCCAAAGCTTCTACCTTGTTCCACACTTCACTGCATATTTCAGTTTAATGTTCCCTTATCACACGGAACCAGAAAGAAGTGGACGATTGCTTTGTGATAATGATTTTCATTATTTTATCATAAACTCCAACCCAAGCAGTAGTGTACTTGAAGAAAAAAAGTCCAATTACAAAGAAACCCCCCCCCGAGATGTACAGTCTTCCTCCATGATATGCAGCAATCCCAGTTGTTTTCCCACATGACGCATAACAGTCCTTGCTCTGCCAAACGCAAATTAAAAACCCCCCACAAAACTGGAGTATTTCCAGACTTCTCTGAGGCTTATCCATTTAATTTCATTTATTCATTCATTCATTCAATCGTATTTATTGAGTGTTTACTGTGTGCAGAGCACTGTACTAAGTGCTTGGGAAGTACAAGTTGGCAACATATATAGCCGGTCCCTACCCAACAATGGGCTCACAGTCTAGAAGGGGGAGACAGACAACAAAACAAAACAAGTAGACAGGTGTCAAAACCATCAGAATAAATAGAATTATAGCTATATGCACATCATTAATAAAATAGAGTAGTAAATATGTACAAGTAAAATAAAGTAATAAATATGTACAAATATATACAAGTGCTGGTGCTGTGGGGAGGGGAAGGGGTAGGGCAGACTGAGGGAGGGGGGTGATAGGGAGGGGAGGAGGAGAGGAAAAAGGGGTTCAGTCTGGGAAGGCCTCCTGGAGGAGGTGAGCTCTCAGTATTCATTCATTCAACTGTATTGAGAGCTTACTGTGTGCAGAGCACCGTACTAAGCGCTTGGGAAGTACAAGTTGGCAACATACAGACATACCCAACAGCGGGCTCAGTAGGTCTTTGAAGGGAGGAAGAAAGCTAGTTTAGCAGATTTATGAATATGAAGCGGTCTTAGTAAGCTATAGCCACGACTGCAAAGCCTGAAATTCAACCAAAGAGCTCCAATTTAGTTAGTAATGGGCTTGGAAATCAGTTGATTAATCAACTGAATGATTCACTGAATCATCTAAAGGTCTCTAATTGATAAGTAATGAGCTTGGGAATTAATGACATCTTTAATTTCAAAATAAACTCTTGGAACAATTCAAATTTAAGAACAAAACTATTCTGAATGGCAAAATGATTCGGCTTTACTCGGATGTTTTGGTAAACTAACCACCCACTCTAGAACATGCTAATACAGCATAGGTACATTCAAGAAGTATATTCTGCTCACTCAATTCACAGTCCAAGTGTTCCATCATAGGTTGATTCCCTAATCAACAGGAAAAAATACCCCAAGACATCTAATCCAAATACATGCATAGACTGCACTGTAGTGAGTACAACAGGCCAAGTGAAAATACTGATATATCCTCACTCACAAATTGTGTGGAGGAAAAAAAAAAGGAAACCCCAGGGAATTCCTAAAGAAGGGGAGAAAGTGATGAGCAGAGACAACTTAACATACTGAAAAACAAATTTGGCAATATTCATTGCAAAAACATTACTAACAACTGAGCAAGATAATAACAATGCACTCCCTGTAGCAATAATGCCTCTCACAATAGCTGTAGTGTTCCCTGGACTGAAGCCAGACTCTATGCCAAGGCACTTTTTGGGTAATAATACTGCTAAACAATTTTCATCCATAATATCAGTAAAATTTATGGTAAATGACTACTGAAGATACTGTAATAAAAAAAGAAAGCACATTTTCTCCCTTGAATTGCAGTGAAGCCAATAGCTCTGAGTATATACAAGCTCTACTTCACGTTATTCTAGACTTGGAACATCATTAGCCAATTGGCTATAAATATGCAAATTGATTGGATATAAGATCAAGACCTGACAATGATACATGAATTAACTTGCAAGTCTTATTTGGGCCAAATGAATGGTAATATGGAAATGAGCTGCCTATGACATTAGCAGAGCATCATTTCAATTCTGTACTTGACCTTTGATATTTGCAGATGGATGGCTCTCTCTAGGGCCAAATAGAGCCATCGTAAGGGGCAGGCAACTCAGACAACTGTCCACAGCACTCAATACTGAAATAGCATTAACAAGTTTCATTTGAACCATGGAGGAAAGGCTGACCTGTTTGATGATAGGATGTTATTCCACCAACATGGGAGAAAGAAGCCATGGGCACAAAAGGAAGAAGTAATGTTTCTGTCCTATGAATCTCCTTTTCCCTTCTCCCATTCTTCTCTCAAGCCTCCCACCTTGGGAGGAGAAATTCTATCACCAGGAGAGGTGTAGAATATTTGTTGTCTAAACATGGCCAAAGTGTGGTTAGGAAAGGCAGTGTGTCCTAGTGGAAAGAGCAAGGGCTTGGGAGCCAGAGGGCCTAGGCTCTCATTCCCACGCCATGACTTGCCTGCGGTATGACCTTGGGTAAGACATTTAACATGTTTCTACCTCAGACTCCTCATCGGTAAAATGAGGAATCAATACCTGTCCTCCCTCCTACTTCGACTGCGAACCCCATGTGGGATAGGTACTGTGCCCAACCTGATTATCTGAATCTGCCCCAGTGCTTAGTACAGAGTTTGGCACATAAAGAGTGCTTGACAAATACCACAATTATTACCTCACTCCTGACCCTGGCCCCTACAGCCTCCCCTTTCACTGAAAATTAAGAGTTAATATCCCAACATCTTGCTCGAACTATATCTGGAGGAGAAGGTTCCCAGGCCCAATTAAAACCTACAGAATTTGGTAGCAGGCTGACTCTAAAACACAGAAACATTTCTAAGTTAAGCCTGAGGTTGGTGATAGGCAGTAACTGAGCTATGAACTCCTAGGTCAAGCATAATAAGGCATCATAGTAACATCAGCATAACATCACTAAAAAGATAAAAATTCTTTTATGGGAATGACAATCCGATTTTTCTTAGTGAAAATCCTTTATAAAAACAGAAGCTTCGAGTGCAACCATTTCAGCAATTTTCACTGAGCTAATTTATCGGGGACTTTTGTTGGACTTACATTTAACCCTGAAAGTCAACACACAAAGGCTATTCTTCAAAAAGAGAGTTTTTTTTTTAAAAAAAAGGAAAATAGAAGATAAAAAGGGATTTAAAATGCAGGTAGGCTTGGTTTTATTATTAAGTCTGAGCAATAAGATTAATCAGACTTCAAAAGACCACTCTCTGACTACATTCAAGTCAAGCTAAACAACCAGGCCCAACCCAATAAGAATTCTGAACTAGATAGAGCATTCATCTCTAACTGCCTTATATTCAAATAAGCCATACTAACAAATGAACAACAAAAGAAGTTTCCAATAACCACTTGAGGATCCACACATGAACAAACCCAGTTCTAGAAAGGCAACTAACCAATTTTATTGCACTAGCAGTGCTATGGAAAGAGTGTCTGAGAACAAGAAAAGAATGAGTTGGGGATGCTCTCTCCTCTAAAATAGTAATCTGAGTTGTTGTTCTTGCAAATCTACTTGCTAAACACTTTTAGACATTCCCCAGGCCCTAAAAACCAAAATAACACAGAACACTGATTCACTTCATTCCTGGTCAGGGAAAGAATTCAAAAAATATCAGCATAAAAAAGCATCACGCATGAGATAACTCAGTATATCGATCATAATTGACTTTTGTGAAATTTAAGGTTAGTCAATATTAAGGAACAGCCATAATGGGAGATCTGTTTTCCCATCTATTCCCACAGAGAAGCAGTGTGGTCTAATGAAAAGAGTACGGGTCTGGATTGTCAAAGGACCAGGTTTCTAATCCCATCACCATCACTTTTCCGCTGTGTGACCTTACACAGGTCACTGAACTTCTATGTGCCTCAGTTTTATCATCTGCAAAATGGGGATTAAATCCCATCCTCTCCTACTCAGACTGAGCCCCAGGTGGGACAGGGACTGTATCCCAACTGAGTGCCTTGTATGTACACTGGGGCTTAACAAATACCATAAAATATTTTTAAAGAGATTCATGTTATAGACTGTGATCCATTCCAAACCCTCTAGAAAAAAAAAATTACATGAAATTCCTTTATGTTCTACACACAGATACAAAAGACATTACTAAACTAGTGTTTAATCTTCATTACAGTAATTCAAAGCATAAAATTACAACATTAAATGAGAACTTCTAGAAAAATTATAAATCTATGCAGAAAGTTGGTTCTGCTGGTTGTGAGAGGGGTGTTTGACTTTTAGTGAAAGATTTATCCAGCTTCTTATCTACATCAATACCTTGTCCCAGGCCATAACTCCTAAACACCTCTTCACACCTTCTTCAGTAATCTTTATACATTCATCTACTTCACATAAACTTGGGAGAGTTCAACACAACAAAGTTGGTAGACACATTCCCACTCAATTGCTGACCCATGGCTCAAATCTTCCCTCAGGCCTGGCACTCCTTCCCTCTTTATATCTGACAGGTTATCATTCTTCCCCACCCACTAAAACCCTTCTAAAAATCACATCTTCTACAAGAATCCTTCCCTAAGCCCTCATATCCCCTATCTGCCATCCCCTCTGCAACAACTATTCATTCATTCAATCATATTTATTGAGCGCTTACTGTGTGCAGAGCATTGTACTAAACGCTTGGAAAGTACTATTCAGCAAGAGACAACCCCTGCCCACAATGGGCTCAGAGTCTAGAAGGGGGGAGACAGACATCAAAACAAGTAAAAAGGCATCTATAGCATCACTATAAATAGAATCATAGATATGTACACATCATTAATAAAGAGAATTATAACTATGTTCACTTGACTGTGAATAAGCACTTCAGTCGGTCATACTTATGGAGTGCTTACTGTATGCAGAGCACTGTACTAAGCGCTTGGGAGAGTACACTGCAACCATAAACGCACACATTCCCATTCTGGTACTCAATCCAGCCCCACAGCACTTACGTACATTTCCTTGTACTCTACTATTCTCCTTATCTGCAATTCACTTTGTCTGTCTCCCCCTTGTAGACTGTAAGCTCCTTGAAGACAGGGTTCATATCTACCAACTTCTAATGTATTGTACTCTCAAGCACATAGTACCATGCTCTGAAAACACTCAGTATCAGTGAATACCACTGATGGGTTGATAGTCCTGATAGTTTTTAATTCCTTTGACAGCCCGAAATCCAGAGGATTGATATTGGTCCTGGTTTGGGTTGATAACAGCCAAGCAGTTCCAATTTCCATCTCTGGATGAAAAATACTCACTTGTGTCTAATAAAGGTCCCCAAAACACAGCATTTACCAGAAAAAAAAAATTTATAGCTCAGTGACTGACTTCATGCAGCTAATTATTTTCATGTCACATTGGTGATGTGTTAATAGACTTGCCTATTAATGGAAGGTTAAATTTTAAAGCTGTTTGTTTAGATGTATCACTGGAGAAATAAGAAAGCTTCATCAACTTCTGATTTTCATTCCAGATTTTATGACAGATCATGGAACTTAAGTGCTTTTACGACTTGTAAAAATTGCTCCAATATTTGACACTGTGCTTCAAGGAATCCAGATTGGCAGCTGAGTAGCCTTCCACTCCAGTCATTATCTTCTTTAGTGAAATTAGTTGGCTAGAAAACTGCATTGTAATTCATCGAGGGGAAACTAACATTTCAGGAGCTCTTAGAGGCTATGATCCTGTA
This sequence comes from Tachyglossus aculeatus, assembly GCF_015852505.1. Classification (NCBI taxonomy): domain Eukaryota; kingdom Metazoa; phylum Chordata; class Mammalia; order Monotremata; family Tachyglossidae; genus Tachyglossus; species Tachyglossus aculeatus. Next base: position 19,450,579 of record NC_052074.1, on the reverse strand, counting down.
TTTACTTAGTATAAAATAAAAAGTATTTTTCCCTCTATTTTTAGTAAAAATTTGTCAGATGTTGTTTCATGTCAAATTATGACACTTCATTTCAGTCCATTCTGGGTTTGAAAATGGAAACTTTCTTTTATCTACACTGAATTCCCTATTTGATGATGTTAGAACAAATTGTAGGGAAGAATGTGACCACTCTATCATTACAGTCTCTTGTATGTTCAATTTAAAACCATCTTGAGCAATCAGGCACATTTGAAATTATCTTTTAGCTGCAAGCAATACTATCTGTATTTTCACCCCAAAGCCAACTAAATTATTTGCTGACAACTATGTATCTCATCTTGTCCAAAGTGTTATGTTTTGAGCAACAACATTAGCTATGATAATGCTGTGTTGATCATGGATATAGAAATAGTGTGGCTAAATAATGGTGCTAATTACATAGCTAGCGCATATCTAATTTCACTTTTAAAAAATGAAAAAATCAAGAAAAATGTCTGCAGAGAGCAATCCTGATTAAATTAGTGAAGTGTTAGCTAGGACTGTAATTCTGCAGTTATTATTTTTACAGACTATAGAAATCATCTCTATACTCCAGACATCTTCTCCCTGCTGGAGATAAAAAAAAAAAAACTGAAGAAGAGGTTTTTTAGTTTGGCAAATTCCTAAAGAAAAGAGGTCACAAAAAGTACCAAATATTAGCGGCAGAGGAGCGGAGGGTGCGGGCTGGGCTCTAGAAGGAGAGAAAGGAGGTGAGGTAGGAGGGGGCATTACAAGAATGCAAGTGGCAATATATCATAGGGTATATTATTTACTATTCTGGTTTTTAAAGATGTGAATGATACCTGAGTCTATTAATTGTAATGATAACCATTTTATTCATTATTTTTAAATACCTTATGCTAATTCTTAATACTTAGGCATGGAAATAGAAATTTTAATAGTATTCAGAAAGTACAAGAAGTAAATGTATTTCAAGAAAAAGTTCTGGTTAAAGAGCAACTCTGCCATTCTTGAAAAACCAGCACCAAAATCAAAAAATAATCAGGAGTCCTGTAGGAATCTTTATTGCTTTCTTTCTAAAGTTTATTCTCTGCCTGAGGTTTTCTCGGAGTCTGAAATGCAATCGACTTGTGATCCAAATGGCAAAATCTCAAACCTGACTTTTCCTCCCTTAAAGATCCGCGTGCTTCTGCGGCAAACAGTGTTAATTGTTGTGGTGCAGAATGGAGCCTGGTGGCGGCACAAGCAGTGGAAATACTGTCACAAACTCATCACTTCTCCAAACCTCCTGGCCAGGCCCTAGTGGCTGCCTGAAATCGAGTGAAATAGCCCTTCTCCGATACAAAGGTCATGCACATGGAAACCAAGCTCATTTTAGAAACGAGAATGCAAAAGCAACTAATAAGTGAGGTAAAATTTGGCCATCCGTTTTCCCCATGGATTCTGAAAATCTCTTGCATTTTGATAGCAGCCTTTCACTGTGGTACCCAGCCCTCTTCCATATGCAAATACTCACGCCATAAAATAATCATTTCATTAACTTTTCCTATTTAAAAAAAATCAGAATAGAGGAGTGGAAATTAAGATAAATTAGTGAAAAATCTAAAGTGTTTTTTTTTTCAATACAGTCCTGTTGCTTGTGTCTCTCTTAATCAGACTCTCTCTCTGAGTTCACCTTCTGCAGAGACCAAGATGACATTCCATCCTGTCCCTGGAAACAAACTACGTCCGGCCAAGGATCACCACTGACTACAGAGATCTTAAAGGTGCATTCAGTATTGTTGCCTAGACAGCACCCTTCCCAAATGTGGATAAATAGGTAGAAAGCCGAGTTAAGAAGGCTAGAATGTTCTTTGGGAGACTGACAGGCAGGGCGTGCCAACAAGTATCCAAGCAAAATGAAGTTCTAGAAAGCAATAGACTTCTAGAGTAGTTCCCAAATTACCTGAGTGTAATGCTTGCTATCAAGAGGAAAGACCAGATTTTCCATCCCAAACGCTTAGTAGAGTGCTCTGCACACAATAAGTGCTCAATAAATATGACTGAATGAATGAATGGTGTTTACTGTGCACCTATGGAGTGCAGAGCAATCATATTGACTGAGCATTTACCATGTGCCGAGCACTGTACTAAGCACTGGGGAGAGTACAAGTGTTGATAGACCCACTTCCTGCTCATGAGGAGTCTGTGGTCTGTACGGGGAGACAGAAATATAAAAAAAATGGTAGATTACAGACAATAAGGCTCTGGAACACAGTCAGATCACTGAAATCAAAACAATGCTACTCCATCACTTTCACCGAATGGGACATAGAAGGAGAGTGGTAATACTAAACTAAGACACATTTGAACAGGGTAGACAGAAGAAATACTTTTAGGACATATGAAGCAAAACCTCAAAGGTTATTGCATACCTCAACACAGTCTAGTGATCAGCACACAGGAAGCGTTTAAATATCACAATTATTATTACAAGACATAATATTAGATAGTTGGAAAATGATAGAGAAAATAAAATCAGCCTGGCCAGCAGCAATCAGAAATGGAGTAACTGCCTTGGAGAAGAAGCAAGAGATACCAACAGAGAGAAACAGATACTGCACTAAACAAATTTAACAGTACATCAAGGGGTAATCTTTTCCTGCACTCAATGTGGAAGGGGTTGTCATCATTCAATGATTGCATAATCCAAACTTGGACACCCCAATAAAAAAATCTCACTCAGTAACATCACCTTCAAATCAAAAGGGTGCTGCTGTGAAAACACAAGTTCTCTGCTCCCGTCCACTGCTGAGTCCCTAGGCTCAGCCTTCTTCTGCAGCTCACAGGACTAGTAAATTCCTAAGTGTCAACCCCAACTCAAGGATCAGACATATGCTGCTTTAGATCAAAACTTACTAGCTTTTGCAGTAATAATGAAGGCCAAGAAAGGAAGGAGGGAATGCATGTCACATCTGAATTATCTTTCAATTTAGATTCAGGGGTTCTAAATCAATGAGATTTTATTATAAATTGTCTGTTTCTAGGAGTAGCTATAGCCACTAAATTGCACTAACTCGTCCCAGGCATTTTAGTACAGGGTTGGGCCCATGGTAAGCACTTCATAAATACCATTAATAATCATAGTATTTGCTACACTTATGAGTCAAGCACTATATTAAGCGCTGAGGAAGATTTGAGTTTATCAGGCTGATCACCCTCCCTCTCCCCCATAGCGTTCACTGTCTAAATCGGAGGGAGAGCATGTGTTTAAATCCCCATTTTACATCTGAGGAAACTGTGGCACAGAGAAGTAAAATGGCTTGCTCAAAGTCACACATAACAGGCAGATAATAATGATGATGATGGCATTTATTAAGCACTTATTATGTGCAAAGCACTGTTCAAAGTGCTGGGGAGGTTACAAAGTGATCAGGTTGTCCCACGTGGGGCTCACAGTCTTCATCCCCATTTTCCAGATGAGGGAACTGAGGCCCAGAGAAGTGAAGTGACTTGCTCAAAGTCACACAGCTAACAATTGGTGGAGCCGGGATTTGAACCCATGACCTCTGACTCCAAAGCCCGGGCTCTTTCCACTGAGCCATGCTGCACTTGGATTCGAACCCAGGTCCTCTGACTACCAGGTTCATTCTCTTTCCACTAGGCCAAACTGCTCCTTCAGTAATTGATAGTTTTCATCTTAATATTAAAGAGATTTAAATTTAAAAGCTAAAATCAGAGAGGAATGAAAGTCTGATATCCCAATATTTCAATTTTTGCTGGTATTAATGTCATTTATTCATTCATTCAATTGTATTTATTGAGTGCTTATTGTGTGCAGAGGACTATACTAAGTGTTTGGGAAGTACAAGTTGGTAACATATAGAGACGGTCCCTACCCAATAGTGGGCTCACAGTCTAGAAGGGGGAGACAGACAACAAAACAACACATATTAACAAAATCAAATAGAGTAGTAAATATGTACAAGTAAAATAGAGTAATAAATCTGTACAAACATACATACAGGTGCTGTGGGGAGGGGAAGGAGGTAGGGTGGGGGGGATGGAGGGAGAGGAAAAAAGGGGGCTCAGTCTGGGAAGGCCTCCTGGAGGAGGTGAGCTCTCAGTAGGGCTTTGAAGGGATTTATTGACAGATTGTGAATAGAAAGAGAATAAAATTGGGGCTGAGGAATATCTTCTAGAATGGTGATAGGTGGAATGACAAAAAAAAGGATGAAACGTTCTGAGGAAAGTCACTCTGTAAGTAGAGGTGTATCTTGAATATTGCTGTTTTAAACCACAACAGAACCTGGCTGAAGATCACTCAAAATGAATGCAATTCTTGGGATTTTCCCCAGCCCTAGAAAGAATTCTGCCAGAGCTCTTCAGGAACAAAAACAATTTTAGGACATGACAATTAATCCACACCTTCTCCAAGAAAATGCTCACCAAACAAATTTCAATTTCAGGAAAGGTGATAAAGCAAGAAAATTCCTCATTTTTTGTGAATATCAGCAAGACTTTCATGATGTGCCAGCTTTCCTAAAGTTACACTCAGGAAATGCAGAAACTGGTGTAGTTATAGGCTTAGGAGTTTCAGGCTAACAATAAAAAAACCTGCTACCTTCAAGACACGATGATATATTTTGTTTTTCAAAATCTAGTCTGGTTTACCAGTAGAAGGTGAAGATCTATCTCCCTGAAGGGTCTGCCAGCATATTATCTCGAAGGATTTATGGAATTTTTTGCACCTGATGAAAATAAAGTGAAGGTTCCAAACATATTTGCTCCAAATATGATACTGAGGAAAATAGATACATTTTTTTTAAATGGCATACTTAAGCACTTACTATATGTGCCAGAAACTACACTAGGCAATGGGGAACATACAAGCTAATCAGGCTAGACGTTGTTCATGTCCCATGTGAGGCTCATGGTCTTTATCCCCATTTTGCAGATGAGGTAACTGAGGCACAGAGAAGTTGTGACTTGTTTCTGGTCATACAGCAGACTAGTGGTGGAGCCATGATTAGAACCCAGGTTCTCTACTAGTCCCATGCTTTTACCACTAAACCTCACTGCTTTTAAAAAGTAAGGTTTATGAAGAAATATAAAGTAAGAGGACTGTGTAGTGATGCTCGCTTAAATCCTTCGATAATCACATTTAAATTGAAATCAGCACTGGTAGTAGTAACAGTAGTAGGAATGTATTCATTAAGCACTAATTGATTTCACTGTACTGTACTAAGCACCTGGAAGATGCCACAAAATCATATTTCCCAGCCCAGGAGATAACACTAGCAATGGAGACAAATAATAGTCACACAAGGAAGGTAATCATAATAAATAAAATACACACAAGTGTGTAGAATAGATAAAATGCATACACAAGGAGTGGCTGAGGGGTTGATAAAATTTGGAGTCTGTGTAATTCATTGTCTACCTGCTCCACTCCTCACCCTTCTCTGGCAGTTGAGTTTGATCTCACACTTAACAAAAAAGAAGTGTCTGGACCTCAAAATTGCCCATACCGGCAAATACAATTCTTTATTCAGCTTTGGGCAGAAAACCATCATTGAAAAACTAAAAGAAATACCAGTAGATGTACCAATCATTATTTTGCCTAACACTTAATCTTTATAATATTTGATTCTCCAGCCCCAAAGTTTAGAGATAAGACAATACTGCCCAGAATGGCACTTCTAGGAGTGGTTAATTCTCTTCCACACCTCTGGGGCAAGCAGAGTTTTCTTTTTGGTGCTGTTCAGCTCACTCTGCTATACAACTAGTGGACCCCAGACAAAGCTAAGAAATACCAGGTTAGAAAAATGAAGATTACAGAAACGTGTTACTGGAAAATTTTGCACTGACTTCCCAAATCATGCTAAGAGCTTGACAGGAAATATTTTCTGGAACTCAACCACCCGAAATGTTGCCTCTACGTGGTGCTGCTCGTGGCACTGAATGCTGTGAGGTAAATAGGACCGCAGTCTCTCTGTGTCCTGCCATTAATGGAGACAGTGAGTTTCTCTTCATTTATGAGGCATATCTGGAGTGGTACTGCACTGACTGAAAATTGCACAATACCTTTAGTGGGTTTAAGGAACATCAAGGAATGGATAAAAGTGATAACTTCCTGGCACCGATTCAGAAGTACCTAAGACCTCTGTAATATAGTGGTAACACCAGGATATGACAGACTATACTGCCAGAGGAAAATCTAAGCATAAAACAGCAAAAGGAAGCATTACAATGTCTTCAAAACGTGGAGACATCCATTGACCTGGAACATGGTAGGAGACTGAAAACTAACGTGTAGCTTTTTTCAATAAACTCCTTCAATTTTCCTATTGCATCACTGATTTTTTGGCAAAGGAACCACAATAAAGGATGTGCCTGTAATGCTGTTAAATCAAATACCTTCTGTGTGAAGTAATAATTAGTACCCATATAGTATCTTTGGAAAGTTAATTCACCTTCACCAGTCAGATTATTTTCATCTCCCTTTACTGAAGGGGAAACAGAGAAAACTCTTGGATTTGTACTTGCATTCAGATTTGTACCTTTTATTTACCCCACTCTAAGTCCCACGACACTTATGTACATATCTGTATTGAATTTTAAAGTCTATCTCCCCCTCGGGATTGTAAGTTTCTTGTGGGCAAGGAACATGTCGACCAACTTTGTTAAGTTGTATTCCCCCAAGCAGTTGGAACAGTAACGGCTCAGTAAATACAAGTGATTGACTAACTCAGGGACAGATTGACTGTCAAGGGTACGGCGTCCAACAGCAGCTGTGGATACATACTCAACTTCCCAGGTCATGGGCAGACTCAACTATCCTTTCCCTCCCAGTCCTCTAGACTCTAAGCTCGCTGTGGGCAGGAAACACTTCCACCAGCTCTGCTACACTGTACTCTCCCAAGGGCTTAGTACAGTGCTCTGCCTACAGTAAGCGGTCAACAAATATGATTAACTCCTGAACTCTATTCCACCCTTTTTGCCCTTTTTCAATTTAAACTTTTTTCCCCAAAAACTAGCTAGGTAAATTAAATGCAGTTTCTAGTTTGAAAAACATCAACATTAAGAAACTAATTACAACATTTGTGAGTATCACTAACGTGAAAGACTTTCTGGAACTACATTATGGTTGCACTACTACCTGAGCTATCTTTGATGAATAGAGAACTGGTGGTTACTTTAGAAAACAGCGAGGTTTAACAAAACACACTTGTGAAGAGCCTAGAAAATTGAATCTCCCTCAGTTTTATCTTCTTTCTTTTAAGCGCATCTACAAAAATTAAAAGGAAGCTTAGGGGATGTGCTGCAGGCCACATGCATGTTGGCACACCTACCAATCAACACCAGGCCTGAACCAGACAAGTATTTTCTTTGAAATGAAAATAGCAATTTTTTTTAACTTGAGGTTGGAAACAGAGCTTCTCATCAAATCCATATTTGGGACAGTGCTCTGAAGACCAGAGAAATGGTTTCTGAAATCCGTGCCCCTCACTCTTTCAGGTGTCTTCAGGCATTTACATAATTGGCATATTGCATTTGGGGCTTTTTTGATCCTCCAGTCTTGCACCCCCACCGTTCTGAGACTCTGCAGGAACTAAGAACAGGTTGACGGAAAAACAAAGGGAGTAATATTGTAATGACATGGCTCCCTGGCAGTTGATTTCAATCAAGAAGACTCCAAGACCAAATAGAAACCTTGCTCAAGAATCAGTATTGTGTGTGTGTGTGTGTGTGTGTGTGTGTGTGTGTGTGTGTGTGTGTGTGTGTGAGATGTGCATGTATTAACTTGTATCTGCCAGGTCACACTAATTAGTATAGTGCCTGGCACATAATAATTGCTTAACAAATACCATAATTATTATGAGACCTGGGTATTAACGCCAATTCTTAAGCAGGAATGTCAGCTGGGACTGAGCCAAGCTCCTTCATTAAACTGTAAGCTCTCTGAGGGCAGGGGTTAGGTCTACCAATTATTTTGCATTGTACTCTCCCAAACTCTCATCTTGGCCACTTGTCTGCAGTGTGACCTTGGTCAAGTCACCACACATCTCTGTGCCTCAGTTACCTCATCTGGAAAATTGGGATTAAGACTGTGAGCCCCATGTGGGACAGGGACTGTGTTCAATCTGATTAACTTGTATCTCTCTCCAGGGCTTAAAAGAGTGTCTGGCACATAGTGAGTGCTTAACAAATATCATTTTTAAAAAATCTCTCACTAAAGTGGTCTGCACACAGTAAGTGCTCAGTAAATACCATTGATTGACAAGTGGTGAAGTGTCAAGACTCGGGATGTGTTAGGCAAACCAGAGTAGGTAGAGCTTCCAGCCTAACTTTCTTACCACAATGGATACTGAATATTTGATGCCTGCCTACTTGTTTTGTTGTCTTTCTCCCCGCTTCTAGACTGTGAGCCCATTGTTGGATAGGGATTTTCTCTATTTGTTACTGAATTGTACTTTCCAAGCACTTAGTACAGTGCTCTGCACATGGTAAGTGCTCAATAAATACGCTGAACGAATGAATGAAGGCAGTTTTATTTTCTTAGATGAAGGTAGGCTATTTCACAACATACAATAATGTCGTATCCAGAAAGTTAAAAGTCCAGACTGAAATCTAAGTCTGTGACTAGAATTTAACATGATCTCATCTTTAACAGTAAAGCTGGATACTGAATGAATACGGTAAGCAGAACACAAAGACATCAAATTTCATTGCTTAGTTCCCAAACATTAAAATGATTTCATTTACAAAGATTTTTTTAATGTTGTAGTCTACCAGCTTTGTTTTATATCCTTAAGAAGAAATATACATATTTTACTAACATAGCCTTTGAAGTATTATAATAGAATAATTTTAAACACTTGGGGATTTGTTTTAGAGTTCTCGACTCTAGTTTGCTTACTGTGAATGCTTAAAATTCCTCATCTGCTTAATAATTGTCTTTAAAAATCCTAAACTCAATAACTGAAGATATAATTCTGGTATTTGTTAAGTGCTTACTATGCACCAGGCACTGGACTAACCCTGGAATGGACACAAGCAAATCGGGTTGGACACAGTCCCTGTCCCTCATGGGGTTCACAGTCCTAATCCCCATTTTAGGGATGAGGAATCTGAGGCCCAGAGAAATTAAGTGACTTGCCCAAAGTCACACAGCAGATAAGTGGTGGAGCTGGGATTAGAACCTACAACCTCCTGACTCCCAGCCTGTGATCCACCCACTATGCCAAGATGTAACTATCAAATCAAATGTTCTTAAGAAAGTGCGGGTATTAGAATAGGTCTTTCAAAAGACCAAAGTAAGTTTTTGAACATTTATATAATGTAAACACTAAACAGGAAGGAACTTTTCTCTCATTTCTTAATTAAAATTTAACTGCCAACAGAATTAGAATCATGTGTCAGCAATTTTCTCTATTCATAGCACAAAATAGGACCTCAAATTCAGAGGATAATTATTTTAGAAATAGTAATTCTAAAAATAAAGGATGGTTTTTCAGACATCAGCTAAATATAGTTACTATTTCCGGAATAAATGTTGCATTTTGTGTACTTTATGGAAAAGTGGGATATTGTTAATATTTGAAAAATTAACTTTCTTTTGGCTTTGAAAGAGGTTTACTTCCAATGGTGTATTAAATGGACCAATATAATTAAATGAAGCAAAGCAGCTGGGGAAAGAATGGGACAACAAAGTCACCTTCAATAGTAGAAATGGGAAAATGGCAACAAAAAAAATCTAATTGACTGTTGTGGGGACTCTTCCTTTTGCAGGTATTTTTTAATATAATTCAGCTCAAATCAAGCCATCTATTCCCAGTTTCAGAGAGGGGAGCTAATTAATGATCATTCCAAAGCAAGAGCCTGACTTCCAATCCCCAAACATTAGAAGGGATAGTGGGGCAAGAGTGAAGGGGAGAGGGAAGCAGAGATAAGAGGGGGTGAGAGAAGGGAGGAAGGGAATGAGAGAAAGGGGAAGAGGAGTAAGCATGAAGGAGTTAAGGAGGAAAGGGGAAAGACAAAGCCTGTTCCTAGGGAGAAGAGAGGAAGAGGCTATAAGGCAATTAAAAGATTTGAAGAGAAGAGGTAACCTGAGAGGAAAATTAAATCAAGACAAAAAGGAGACTGTGAAGGGGAAGCAAGAAGCAACATAAAGAGGGGCTAGGAGGACAAAAGTAAGAGGGATGGGAAGAAACATGGAATTATGAGTAAAGGGACACTTGAAAGGAGAGATGATCTGAAGTGAAACAGTGAAAAAGAAGTTGGAAAAAAGCCATTTCTATCCCAAAGACTACTTCTTTTAGTCATGTATTTTGGTGAATAAAGTCAGTTTTGCCACAGTGTTTTCACTCCGCTGGAGAAAAATGCAAGGTAAGAATTGGAGAAAGTTCTTTCAACAAAGTATGGTTTACAGTGTTATGACATATCAGAAGAAATGGTTTGTAAAGTTGCATGAGGCACTGGTGAAGGCATGAATTACACAGCACAAGTTTTCCTTAACATGAGGTTAGTCATGAACTCAAACCCAAGGAGAACCGACTATACTTGCTATAAAATTCCCTAAATGCATAAAGCAGTGATAATTCCAATTTCATTTCAAGTCAGTCTTATCTGTACTTTCAAAGACATATTTATCTCTAAATAAGCAACTAGAAAATTTCAACTAAATGTTACCTTCCAAATTATTCTGATTTAATCAATCAATAATGGTCTCAAAAGAGATTATCCTATTACCACATCAGCAAATTTGTGATACAGAAATAATAACTAACTTCCTGTGGCTACAGATGGTTTATTTTTCTCATATCTGATGCTCTCCATCAGTCTTGCCACAATTTTTCTCTCTTTTCCTTTGTTTTAGCCTTCTTTTACTCAAGTCATCAGTAAGAACATTTTTTTATCTATAGAGAAATCCAGTTAGCTTTATCAGAATGTGTGTGTCTTGCTCTCTCATTCTCTCATACACACACACACACACACACACACACGACACCACAGTCAATCAATCAATGGTATTCACTGAACACCTGCTGTGTTCAGAACATTATATGAAGTGCTTTTTTTCCAGAAATCAGATGGAACAATAGAGAAGCTGGGCCAGGTGGGAAATGTTTGAGCTATAGGCTGGACAAAGCTCAAAGAACTTGAAAGTCATGGGTTTAGCAAAAGTGCAGAGCAGAGCCTGTCTATGAACCAAAGAAATGTCCCTTAAACACATGACTGCCTGGTAGCTAATCAAATATAGTATTTAGAGGAAAAAATGAGCACTAACAATGAAATCCACTGATGTAGAGGAATCACAGTTTCAGAGAAATGTGCTACTATCATGTATTACTTCTTCTATGTGCACATTCACGTGATCGAATAAATGGAAAAGAACAAAAAACTGGGTCAGAATCCACATAATTCAGGATCCTGTTGCCAACAGTGGCAATAAGGGTTTTAGAGGAACAATGTGATGGATGGCACTCTCGTTAGCATCTACCCTAATGGTTAAGGATTTTCCAGGTAATCCCCTACATCCCTAAATTTTCCTTTAGTAGCCCAATGTGACCAAGGGTGAAGCAGTGTGGTCTAGCGGAAAGAGCATGAACCTGGGTGGCAGAGAACCTGGGTTCCAATCCCGGCTCTTCCACCTGTCTTCTGGGTGACCTTGGGCAAGTCACAATTTCTCTGTGCCTTGGTTACCTCATGTGTAAATGTGTAATCCTTAACCATGCATAAAATGGGGATTAAGACTGTGAGCCCCACAAGGGACATGGACTACATCCAACCTGATTAGGTTGTATCTACTCCAACACTCAGTATAGTGCCTGGCATAGAATAAGCACATAAATACCATAAAAAGGGTATTATGGGCACAGGCAGTGTGTCTTTCAGTGGCAGAGATTTCTATTGCAGCTTCATCAGGCCTCTAATTACAGAACAAATTCCACAGGTTCATTCATTGTGGTCACAAAGAGCTTCCTTTTGCTTATTTGGAATCATTTACTTCCAACCTCCAGTTGGTGTCCCTTTGGCCTGGTGTGGTCCAGACCATTCATGATTTTGTAAATTATTAGCCCTCATTTCTCCAGAGTGGAGGCCTAACCTGTTCTGTGTCTAACAGCACCTGAAAGTTTCTCCACCCTCTTCTAATCATCTTGTTATGCTACTGTATGTTAATTTTACACCCATAATTTCCCAGTGCAGATTTATTATGGTTTTATATGATGGCAAAGCTCTGATTTTGATTCTGTTTTCTATGTTCTTCCTGACGTTGCCTGGCATTTTGTTATCTTTTTGCCTGATGTCATACTTAAGCACAACTTTGCTCTATGCCATGTAACTTGTTTGCTATATGAGTATGCAGGAAAGCTTATTCTGGTCTTTATGTTTACAATGATGTGAACAAGGCTCATTTTAACAAAGCTTATACTGAATATCACTTTAGATGACCAAAAGAGTTAATGCCCCATGAGAAGATGACTAATTTACAATTAACACTGGCACTGGAAGAATCTGGCTCAATAACTTGAAAAAATGTTTTTAAATGTTTACCATCCTGATCCTCCATCATACTTCACACCAGGCTTAAGTTGAAATACCAAGTAGTTCCAGACATAATTAATGACTGCTTTCCAGTGTTTCTCTTGTAGTTGCTCCCTGCATTTGTTTTTTGCTGATTCATTTGGTGATTGTCTAAGAATTCAATTTATCATTTCCTTCTTATGTAGTCATCAGACAGTAGAAAGTTCCACAGGCTTCTCAATAATAGTCAGGATGCCCCAGGTATAAGGGTAATTTTGGAAATAGGCATTGGTTTGGTCCCAAGCAGTCTGAGCATATTACTCTCACTGCTGTTTCTCCATTTCTTTACATTTGCTAATCTACTAGATTCGTAGCTTCTGCCAGGACTCTGAAATCAATCATACTTATTGAGTGCTCACTGTGTGCAAAGCACTGTACTAAGCACTTATGAGAGTACAACCTAACAGAGTTGGTACACATGTTCCCTGCCCACAACAAACTTATATTCTGTAAGAAAGACACATTAATAATTATAATTATTACGATTGTCAGTCATTCAATGGTATTATTGAGTGCTTAATATGTGCAGAGCTCTGTACTAAATGCTTGGGAGATTGGTTACAATACCATACACCAAAAAAAAAAACCCCACCAAAACACACCTATCATTTAATTTTGGGGGAAAAAGATGGCTGAGGACTCAGCTTCACCCCTAAATTTGGGAAGTCAAAGGCCCCTCCCCATTTCCCATCAATAGTACTTTTTTATGGTATTTGTTAAGTACTTATTGTGTCAGGCACTGCTCTAAGCGCTGAGACAGATACAAGCTAATCAGGTTGGACACAGTACATGTTCCACATGGAGCTCACAGTCTTAGTATTTGAGTATTTACTGTGTATTAGGTGCTAAGCACTTGGGAGAGTACAGCAGTTAAGTAGATAAGATCTCTGCCCTTCCAAACTGCCCCAAGCCATAGGCTTTGGGCAGAAATCCAGGACTTCTTAATTGAACATTGGCTACAATTTGAACATGAAACTTTCAGCTGAGAAGGGCTACTGTTCCAATGATCTATCAGTTTGGTTCTGATATGCTTTATTATTGTTTCAGCCTTTCTAATGCTTTTTTTCTTAGAATTTAATGTTTCCCTTCCCCTTAGACACCAAGCTTCAGATATGTTTCTTGATATATTTGTAACTCACTCTCAACTAGAACAGTGCTCAAAACAGTATGCTTTATAAAGCCAGTGCAGATAACTAGAAGGAGGTGAAAGGCAAAAAAAAAATTGTGAAATTCAATTAAAGATCAGTAAACACTTTCCTTAGGATGATGGAACCTCCCACACATTTCATTTTCAGAGATTGGCCAATATGTAACTCTTTCCAGCTGGAGCCTAGACAAAATTATTTTTTAATTTGGCTTTTGTTAGCTTATTTATTTAAAAGGCTTATAAGTGGCTAAATGGATTTGTTTTCTTGAAGAGTGGCATAATACTTCTCAAACACCAGGCATGCATGCCAGTGTGGACTAATTAAAGTCATATTGTGCAACAGTTCAATAAATCAAGGGGGAAAGCCATAATTAGAAGAAATCTGCATATATTGCTTATGTAGTTAGGAATCCTAAATCACTGATAACAGTACCAGTATAAAGGTAGGTAATTTTCATATAATTCTTTTCAACATAGGCTCCATTTGGCAGCCATCCTATGGATGACTGATAATAATAATAATAATAATAATAATAATAATAATAATAATAATGGTATCTGTTAAGTGCTTACTATGTGCCAAGCACTATTCTAAGCACTGGAATAGATACAAGGTAATCAGGTTGTCCCATGTGGGGCTCATAGTCTTCATCCCCATTTTACAGATGAGGTAACTGAGGCACAGACAAGTTAAGTGGCTTGCCCAAGGTCCCACAGCAGACAAGTAGCGTTGCAAGGATTAGAACCCACGTCCTCTGACTCCCAAGCCTGTGCTCTTAATTCTATTAATGTATGTAATATGTTTAGAGAACTTGGGAGAGTATGAAAAAGACATGACTCCTGCCTTCAAGGACCTTATAACCTAGCGGGGACAATAGGCCCTAAAATCATTTCTATAGAGATGGAGAAGGAAGAGTGGGTATGTGCATAAATTAGTGCTTTGATAAGAGGGCGTATAAGATATGTGCAGAAATATTAAAGGTAGTTGTGAGTTCACAAGTTCCTAGTTGGTGCAGAAGGGCTGAAATGTTAGGTGAGGGTATATATAACTCGGGAGAAGAGAAATTCATCAGGAATGGCCTCCTAGAGAAGATGTAATTTCAAAGGGACTTTGCAGATGGGGGGAGTTATGGTCTGGCAGAATTTGAAGGAGGATTAAGTTCTGGAGAGAGGAGGGCATGAACAAGAGATCGGAGGCAGGGGAGAAAAGCAAGGGACAGTGAGTAGGTTAGTTGAGAGGAAGAAAAATAAATTGGATCCAAAGAATGGTTATTGTGGCTTTAAAGAAAATTTTAGGCATGATGTGAACTTGTTTGAAGGCAAAAGCACCTTCTGAGAGTGAAGATGAGAGGTTGAAGATGGTGGTCAGGAAGGGAGGAAGAGTAGATGTGAGTGTGATGAAAGGCAGCATAATTAATGTAGTGGATAGAGCATGGGCCTGGGAATCAGGAGGATCTGGGTTCTAATCCCAGTTCTGTCACTTGTTTGCTATATGACCTTGGGCAAGTCACAATTCTCTGTGCCTCAGTTACCTCATCTGTAAAAATGGGGATTACGACTGAGTCCCATGTGGAATGTGAACAACGTCCAACCTGATTAGCTCGTATGTACCCCAGGCCTTAGTACAGTGCCTGGCACATTGTAAGCACTTTACAAATACCATTTAAAAAAACGATGAGGGGATGTGGTATGAAGCACAAGGAAAGGATGTGGTTGGAGGCACAGGGAGAGAATGCTAGGGAGCAAAATTTTGATTTTGTCAGCAAAGTACATGGCAAGGTCTTTAGGGGAGAGGAGAGGGGGTAGGGGCACCTAGGATTTCATGAGGGAGTTAGAGATCTGAATTATTTGCTGGAGGTTCAAATGGATTGGAGCTCATGATTTCTCTTCTATTAGTTTGTATCCACCCCAGTACTTCAGTAATCTCCACTACTCTAAGAGCAGTAGGTTCTGTAGCTCTTAATAGTTTAACTCAATAAGAATCTGCTCAAAGTATTTTTTTCTCTATTTAGAAAGAGAAAGACTATATATGTATACATGGATATGGATAGAGATACACACACACGCACATACAAACACTTCCTCCATCACTAGTACACGATGTACTAGTACATATCCAAAACTTGCCCAACCTTCTCTAAAATAAAATACAATTTTGTGAACACACAGCCAACCAGAAGGAAATATATTTCAGGGAATCATTGTAAAGGGATAAGATTCAGGAATATACTCATGAGTTCACCACAGACTCTCACAAACTCCAATAATTTAGGGGTGGAAATTCATTCATTCAATTGTATTTATTGAGCGCTTACTGTGTGCAGAACACTGTACTAAATGCTTGGGAAGTGCAATTTGGCAACATATAGTTGGCAACATATAAACATTTCCCTACCTGAAATGTTTGCACGCTTCTTTTAGATAACAGAATTGAGTAGTTTGAAAGGAGGTGGATTGGTTTTCTCCAGGGTGGAGAGGAGGGAGAGGGTGTTAACTGATTACAAAAATTGATTGGTGAGCTTTGAATAGTTAAGAGGAACTAATATAGAAGAGGCATTAGGCTTCAGGTTTGATCAGCCATAGTATAGCCATACAAAGATTTTTTGTGTTACCACTAGTATTGGGTTACAAAGTGGGTGAAATAGATGAGCAAATCAGCCTGCTTTTACCAACCTTATCCTTCCAAAGTAACTGGTGAGCTAACCAAAACATTTATTAAGGACCTGTGAGCATAGCACTGTATTAAGCACTTGGGGAGAGCACAGTTGAACTAGGGTATATGATCCCCACTTTTGCACAGCTTGGTGGGACTCGTTCTAAAGAAAGTATGGGATTACAATTTCAAATCACAAGCCATTATGTACTTGAAGTAGAAACTCACGGTAGTTCAATCATTAAGAATTACTACTACCATCAAAATAGCAGAACCTTTACGTCAAGTTAAATTTTGAGTAAGCTCTGTCTGCGGCTATTGTTCCACTCAGACCATGTCTTCATATTTAAAGGACTTTCCTAAAAATGTTTTAATAAGCCCCCCGAAAAGTTGGTTCACACAGGCTGAAATCCTATGATTCAGGGTTTGTATAGGCTTGGGGAATTGTTCAGGTTCTATGTAAAAGCTGTTTCTACTAATAAATAGATAGGTAACTTCTTCAGGGAGGAAAAAAAATATTAAATTTCTTACTCAAATGAGTTGGCAGGCAGCATCAGTTACATCTTTAAACACATGTTCCATCTTGTCACTTTGTTCAGGGCTTTTAAAAAGAATTTGAAAACATGAAGGAGATACCTCCAGGGCTCTTTACTTGTACTAACAGACGCCTTAAGTAGCTCCTTTGTTCCGGGAGGCAGTGATAGATTCTCTGTCACCATTTGAAGTGTGTCTGGTTCCCAGTTCACTGGCTCAAAATAATAATCAATGATACTGGTGGACTTCTGGAATCCACTAAATTCCAAATGCAGCCTCACAAGGTAAAGGTAAGTCTCACCTGCCTTCCCACCCCAAGAAAGGGAGAGGAAGCCCCAACATTGGGATTTAAACCGTGGTCCCCAGCCTCCGAGTTGGCTGCTGACCAACATTTCCGCCTGCCTTACTGAGAAAAGTTGTGCAATCTCCATGTCTATGTAAAAAGTTGAAATGTGGTCCTGAGAGTGTGCAGGATGAGGGTAAAAGACAAAGGGTGAGGGAAGGAGGAGTTTGCAAAATCTTTCCAACCTTATGATTCTATGAATTTCCAAGTGGTCAGTCCTGCTTTTCTCCCAGGTGGCTGCAGAGATGGTAGTTATTTCACATGATAGAGTTAAATTTTAAAAAAGAAAAATGTAATATGTTTTGGAGGGATGGTTTTATCTGGCAAAGGTTCACCCACTGCTATATGGATTCTGGGTGTGATGGCCCTTGGAAGTAAGGTTAATAGCTTTGCGTACCATAACCTAGGAAATCTAAAATTTATGCTGTATGTCTTTAAGAGGCTTCCAGAAGCAGCCATGCTAGATGAGGTTTTTATCAAGCTCCCCTTTTAAGTTCAGCTGTACAACAGGTATTCTGAGCCAGAATTCCACAGCTCTACATACTCAATGAATCTTCTGGATAGAGGCTCCCAGTGATTTCAGAACCAATCTATGGTCTTTATGGAGCACTTACTGTGTGTGCAAATCACTGTACCAAGCACTTGGGAAAGTACATTTGAAGGCAATAGACACTACAGAATAGCTTTGCACAGCATTCTGCACCAAATAAAAACAGGGCTCCTAATTCTAACCCCCACAGTCACAAAAACAATGACTACAGCTGCACACTGGATTCCAGGAAAGCTTCTCATCTATTTGACGGATGATATATTTCTTGGAAACTCTCCTTCTGGGCTGGAGGATCTCAGAACTGACAAGAACGTCTCGTGGAAGTTTAGAGAAAATTCATGAGCTTCTAGTTGGTTAGTGGACAGGAGAAAAATTCCCTCTTGCCTGTTTGGGGGCTTTCAGAACAAATAAAATCCACTGCGCTGAATCCTCACATTGTGTTGAGGAACAGCCATTCCCTGAGCCCAGAGAGAAAAATGCGTTGCTGTTTCTTTCCTCTTCCAACCCCATTTCCTATGGATTATACATCTAAGAGTAATTTTAGTTACAACTGGAAGGTTGCTCAAATGACACCTCAGTGTGAGCCCCACATGGGACAGGATACTGTGTCCACCCTGATTTACCTGTATCAACCTCAGTGCTTAGTACAGTGTCTAGAACATAGTAAGCTTGTTGTGGGCAGGAAATGTTTCTGTTTATTGTTATACCATAGTCTCCCAAGCACTTAGTACAGTGCTCTGCACACAGTAAGTGCTCAATAAATATGATTGAATGAATAGACTGTAAGCTAGATGTGGGCAGGGAATGTATTGGTTACATTGTGCTGCGCTCTCCCAAATGCTTAATACAGTGTCCTGCACACAGTAGGTCCTCGATAAATATGATCAATTGATTGGTTTTATGAATCAATCATATTTGAGTGCTTACTTGTGTGCAATCACTGTGCTAGGTGCTTGGAAAAGTGCAACATAGAGTTTTTACACACATTCCTTGCCTTTGCATAAACATATTCCCCAAATGGTGATTAGATAAAAGGGAGAAGTTAATTTTGAAGTTGTTCTTCTAGTGGAGAAACTCCAATGCTTTCACTTTTAATTTCAAAAGAACACTGGGGGCAGTTATAAAGAACATTTTTTGACAAATTTTACATTATCTGAGAAGGAAAATATCTAAACTTATGCTTAATAACAAATTGTCAAAAGTTTCCAGTTGGACAGTTTGAACCAGAATCCAGGCTTTTCTTAAATGACATTCGGGTGTCTGAAGTGGTAAATATTTGGTGCTCGAAATGAAAATAGGTTCCTAGCTTCTTCACTTTGAGATAGCTTTCGTATAATGTTTACCCAAACTAAAGAAACTTTCTCCAGGCAAAAAATCTAGAGCATTAAATCTGTAAACTCACCCCCACCTCAAAATTTGTGGGGTTGCTAACTTCAAAGCATAGAATGGCCCTAATAAAAATTAAACACATTTATAATAATACTTAATAATAGTACCTAACAATTACACAGTGCTTTGCACTTTCAAAGCACTTTACAATCATTAATTAGTTAATACACACAACACCCCTATGAGGTACACAGGCATTATTATCCCTATTTTAGAGATGTGGAAACTGACAGAGTAGTTCGTGACTTGCCCAAGGCCACAGAATGAGTCAGGTGTAGATTCAGTAAACCCATTCAAAGGTTCTGATTCCTTGAACTAGTGTAGTCAATTACAGTATTTCGGGAATCATTTTCAATCATCATTAGGTCCACACACATTCTTTGAGCTGAAAATGTGTATTTGCAAACTGCATTACATATATACCTTTCCCTCTCCTACCTCTAATCCTCAATCCAGTTCAGGCTGCTGGGGACAGAGGTAAGAGGCAACAGAGGCTGTTCTGCTTTGCTGCCTTTTGTTTGTTTTTAAAATGCATTCCTGCCCTCAAGCGTGAATTTCCATTACAATAAAAATAAAAATACATAATAGGAAGGAAGGTATATGCTGAATTCTGATTAAACAATCATATTCCCAAGTCTCTCTCACTGTGGGAAGAAGCATTTGTGCTTTCCTATAAGTCCTCGGGCACTGGCCTGAATGTTTTTTGGGTTAGTTCAATCCTGACCAAAACCTACCATTCAAAATTTTCTAATTCCTAACTCAATCAAAATCTGGGTCACATTTTCTTAAATTAAAACTGTTCTTCTGTCTCATTTCATGATTGGGCCACATTACCTGAGGATTGATCCTGTCCCTTGGGCTTGCACAAAAGGCCATTCTAAAGATAGCTAGGGAAAATTGAACAAAATGCTACCAAAGCAGCTGAATGAGGACTGCCTTGCTAGACTGTAACCGCCTTGGAGGCAGGGATCACGTATCCTAATTCGACCTCACTCTCTCAAGCACCTTACTACAGTGCTCGGCACACAGCAGATGATCATAAAGTGATATGGACTGAATATGTTCATATATGCCTAAATAATATTACACATCTTGTCAGATCAGGAACTGGATATATTTTAAATGCAAAGCCTATCTTCTAATGAAAAGATGGAAAAAAAGAATGGCCAAAACACTTTTCATAGGGGAAGTGTCCATCTTACTGGGTTAACAACATGGGCTCCAGCATCTAATAACACGACTGGAGCCCTACTAAACTTAGAATTTGGTAACCATGAAGATTTAGCTCTAGACAAGTGGCATCCTTTAAACACAGTCAAGCAAAAGAAAGAGCCCAATACTGTAATATCGTTAGTAAGCTTAATAACTTTCTAACGTCTTACCTGGGTTTCCCCATGTTTCCCCTTTTCACTTGTTATTTAGAAGTAAACAAATGAACTACTGGTAACCCAATAGTGCCCACCCAGACCATGAAAGGATATCACAGAGCATTAAAAGAGGCCAAGGACCTTGAGAAAATTCTCTCTTGTACTAGTGATAAGCATTACCAACACTGACATGGAAAGTCAGTGAATTCCTACATTTTATGAAGAACGAAAAACGTTCAACCTGTTATCCCATTTGCAACATGCAGATAGAGCTCCCGAAAAGGTTACTCCGTGTTGGTATAGGCCAAATTCTAAGACTCTATTAGCTATTCCCTAACTAAACCAGGGAAATAGACTGGCACAACACAACTTTTCAAGTGAAATCAAGTGGCACGATGTGAGATCACTAACAGCCTACATGTATATTGTATTTTTCCCAAGCTTACAGTGCTCTGAACACTGTAAGTGCTCAATAAACGCCATTGATTGGTAGCAGAAAGGTTGAGATACTTAACAAATGGTTCTCAATTAAAATTGAAATTCAGAGTAGGCAGTCCCTACTCTGAAATTAATAAGTCCTATTCTCCCACTCAAATAGAGAGCAGCAGCTGCCCTCCACCAGCTTGTCTCACGGCAGATGATCTCTGGGTCCCCATTTCAATGTGCAGCCTCCACTACATCTTCCTGCACCTCTAATGGCACACAGGATAATTTGGGAGGAGAACAAGGGGTACGGTTGCCAGCATCAATTCGACTGCCAGTGCAACATCTGCCCAGACATGTTTTCGTTCAGCCTCAACCACTAATCTCTCTACAGTGTTTAAACTGCACAGCCCAGAGTCTCTGAGGAGATTTGGGGTACCACAGGCTTTTCTTAAGGTTTAGCACAATCTCAGGTAGCCTGGTAGCACCTTAAAATCATCCAATTTGGGCTGAGTCAGTTCTTTTTCTGGGGAGGCGGGGGGGAAGGGATTTTTAAAAGGTACAGCGACGATTCCAGGAAACCACTTCTGCCTCCCAGTGAAGAACTGAACCAGACTGTTTCAACTGCCAGGTTTAAGTGGGCTTCTTGAATCGTAAGCAAGCCCAGGGTACATAAGGTACATCCAGCTTCAAAGATCTCGGGGGCTCGTCAGGTATAAGTGGAAGGGAATACAGGTGTTAGGCCATTTCAGTGATCTGCAAGAGCGAAGCAGTTGCTTTCAGTCCTAATTCTAATCCTGGCACATGTCTGCTGTGTGACCCTGGACAAGTCACTTAACTTCCCTGTGCCTCAGTTACCTCATCTGTAAAATGTGGATTAAGACTGTGTGTCCCGTGTGGGATGGGGACTGTGTCCAATTTCATTACCTGGTATTTACCCCAGTGCTTAGAACAGTGCTTAGCACATAGTAAGCACTTAAATACCGCAATTATTATCATTATTATTATTATTATTATTATTAAGGAAGAGACAGGGAGCAATAAGAGTGTATGTTTATATGGTGAAGTACCTGATTTATTGGCAACCTTATAAGAGAATAAAGCTCACTGAAAAGGAGCTTCAGTTGGACCTTCACCGAGTCCTCCTAGGATCCAAAGTTGTGTTGTTTCAATACCCCATGATAAGAAAAACTTGCTCTGCAGTACTATATTAGCAGTAGTTACTTATGCTGTAATACCCAGTATCTGACACCACACGCATACAATAAGCCATTGCTTATGACAGTACACTGTTCTGTATCCAAACAGGTTTGCCTTGTCAGACAAATGTTCCCTAATTCCCAACAACTTTCTAGCCAAAAAACATAGTGAAAACACGTGTTTTGGCATAACTTGGGGTATTCTTAAATGAACTACCTAATGTCTATAGGAAGATGTTTTAGAATATAGAAGGCTTTCTTGTAATTGAGCTATCAGTTAATTCATAACATCCTTGATTATTGAGAATTGGGACACCTGAAACCTATAACTCAGTTAAAGTTCAGAAACAGGCTGTTTACCTTAACAGTACCTGTAATTTTTTTTCTTTCTTATTTTCCTTTTTTAAAAAACTTTCTGGATCTCGTCACTTATTTGGCTATGGCTATAAGTCTCATTTTAGTTGTCCAAGGGCTTCGACAACTCTAGAGCTTGGTATAACAGTAATAGCAATAATAACACTTGATACCTTGGAAACTGTGGCAGAGAGAGTTCATGTAGTTTTTAAAGGGTCTTCTCAAAAAGCTAGGACAGAGAAGACTAGATGCTAGGTTTTCTGACTTTCTGTTCCAAGGTTTACCTTAGGTTCTAGCATTTGCTGCAAAATGAAATTGGTATATATCACCTGTAAAATAAGCTTAGCAAGAGTGACTTTGGGGTGTGGTGAGGAGAAGAGAGTTGTTTTTAAAGTGCTTTGCTATCTATGGGTGCAAGAACTTTTTAAAAGTACACTAGTACAGTTCTGTCATGCATAAGGAATGTTTATTACAGTGTTCCTGAAGTGCCTCATTGTTTCAAGCACCAGATATGAATGTCTAAGCCATTTTAGGCTATGCTCCTTTCTTGAAATCTGTAGACAAATGCTAATAGGGATGGAGACCAGGAAAAAAAAAAAATATGTGAAAGAGGTTTATTTACAGAAACATAACATTGGACTTCCTTTTCTTTATTTTCCTTCTTTTCATCATCACTCTCATTGCTTTTGGATTTCCTACCTATTTCCTCCTCTGTTCACCTGTATTCCTTTCTCCCTAATCCTTCCTACTTGCTGAGAAACTTCCTCCCAATTCTTGAAATACTAGAGCTGAAAAAATAAGCCTTCACATATTTTATTTGGCTGACAAAAATCGACATTGCTCTCACATTTACTTATTCCACATACACCCCACCCCTGCTGCCCTCATCCTATCATCTTTTACTGTTTCCAAATCTCTAGGTAAAGCAAACAATCATTATTCAGTGGCAGATGCCCTAGAAATTCACTCACAAATGAAAACCACATTCAGACGGAATAGAAGGACTGTAAGCTCTTTATGGGCAGGGAAAATGTCTGCTAATTTCTCTTGCACTCTCTCAATAGCTTATAACAGTAAGCGCTCAATAAATACCATTTATTGATTCAATTTATTTTCATCTGTTGCCTGCTTTCCTTCTACATGGTATCTGATTTCCTTCAGTCCTAAAGCATGAAGCAGATATTAAAATGCCTGGGTATTTCCATAGAGAATAACTATTTTTTGGGTTTTTTTTTTTTTTGCCAAAGAGAGAAAGTGTGAGAAAAGGGAAGTATCAAATTTAGGGTAGAGATACATTTCATAGACTCAAAATATGTGTCTATGTGTATGTGTACATATATATGTGTGTGTATATATATATATATATATATATAATAACAACATTCTAGGAATTTGTTGCATTAACAATGAGTAACAATATTAGAACCAGAATATATTGAATTTTCACTATTTTACATACTTCACATATTTAAGTCCAATTAAAGCTGTTTTTAATTGATATCAATATGCAAATATACTATACTGATAGAAAAATATTGTTTTAACAGCCTACTGCTGGGAATTAAATACTCGATAAATGAGAACTGTTAATTTGTGCGTAACGTCTTCCCTGGGTGAATAAACATCTGGTCAAATAATTTACACCTAAAAGCTTTACAAACAACACACAGTACCGAATAAAAGTAGCCTAGGCCTTTGAAAGTCATTTGCTAAAGTTCTAAATCTAACTTGGGCAAGAAAAAATCATTATCTATGAAAGGAAGTTGAATCATGACCTTTCCACTCCTATCTTTCTGAAAATTTGACATTATTTGTGTCACATATTGCATAGTACCTGAATAATCCACTCTGCATTTTAAAATAATGAACTTTAAAATGTTGCTAACATTCAGAACAGCAAAATACTGTACAGTTAAAAATGCTAGAGTATATATTAAAAAAGTTTAACTTTTCAGCCAATGTCCTCAGTCAGGTGGATGCCTCAAGGAAAGCCAAGAGTGATTTACTAATCTATTGAGGGTACAGAGGTAATGCTTTTCCTTATCATAGGACGGTAAAGAATCTGAACTGAAAGCCCCATCTTTTCTTTGTCAAACCTAAATTCCTGATTTTGTTTACGTGTTCCACCTCTTCTCTGAAGTAAAGATTAGCATCTGCCACTGTCAAAATGATGCAGTCCATCTTTGCTCGGCTCCAGGAATATGGACATAATTCAAAGCCTGAAGTGAAGGGTTCTGCAGAGAAGCCTGAAGGGCAGTTCAGTTGGGTTCCACATGACTTAGGTAAGGAGAAAAGTTCAGAGACAAGGGCTTTCCACAATACGTTTCCCAATCAACTGTCTTGATCTCCTGCCTTGGGTCAAGATATGATTCCATTAGACCCTCACAATCACAAATGTGATGGGGAGACAAACCTCGGTTAGGAAAGCAGCACATAAAGTTGGGTCTTGTGAATTAACTAGTTTTTGAGGATGAATTTCAGAAGCTACTTTAACATATACATGTATACCTGTATATGTATACCTGCATATATGTATATATGTTTGTACATATTTATTACTCTATTTACTTATTTATTTATTTTACTTGTGCATATCTATTCTATTTATTTTATTTTGTTAGTATGTTTGGTTTTGTTCTCTGTCTCCCCCTTTTAGACTGTGAGCCCACTGTTGGGTAGGGACTGTCTCTATATGTTGCCAACTTGTACTTCCCAAGCGCTTAGTACAGTGCTCTGCACACAGTAAGCGCTCAATAAATACGATTGATTGATTGATATACATGATTTTCACTGGTTACCCTGCATCATGTGTTATCTATGAGACAGTATGAGTATACATGTATGCATATAGTACTGTCTTTTATAATGTATTACAATATATTTAAGTACTCAATTTTGGGTTAAGCACCGTGTTAAGTGCTGGGGTAGAAACAAGATAACCAGATCAGATGTAGGCCCTGTTTCTTTTGGGATTTACGGCCTAAGAAGGAGGGCAAGCAAGGATCTTACTGCCTTTATACAGCTGAAGGTTAGTGAGTAGCTCAAGGTTACACAGCAGAGAAATGGTACAGCCAGGACTAAAACTTGAATCTGATTTCCTGTCCTGTTCTCTTTGTACCAGGCCACCCTTCCCAGAAAGGGCATATTATACTGTAATAAATAATAATAGTAATTATTGTGGCAGTTATTAAGCACTTACTTTGTGCCAGACACTGTACTAAATGCTGGAGTAGGCACAAGGTAATGGGGTTGGACACAGTCCCTGTCCCACACGGGACTCACAGTCTTAATCCCCATTTTACAGCTAGGGTAACTGAAGCACAGAGAAGTTAAGTGACTTGCTCAAGGTCACACAGCAGACAAGTGGCAGTGCCAGGATTAGAACCCAGGTTCTTCTGACTCGCAGGCCCATGCTGTATCCACCAGACCTCGCTAATTTCCCCTATTGACTGTATCGCTCTGCCTCTCTGAAAGAGAAGAGATGACAGGGGAAGCCTGAATTCAGGCAGGGTCCTATCTTTGTAAAACTGAAATCTAGCAGCCCTAAAACTGACCATAACATGACGTTTTCAATAGGCCAGGTGAGTCCTATATTTGACAGGAACTGTATCTCATAATAATAACAATTGTGGTATGAAGCTTTTACTGTGTGCCAGACACTATACTAAATGCTGGAGTTAATAAAGATGATCAGGTTGGACACAGTGCCTGCCCTACCTGGGGCTCACAGTACAAACAGGAGGGAGAACAAGCACTGAATCCCCATTTTACAGATGAGGAAACTGAGGTTACAATGTTTTCAATATGTAGTCTAACAGATATTCAATCTATTTATGAAAAGACTTTTCCTCAAAAAAAAATGTTTATTTCCACACCACTGTGCATCTGGGGAATAAATCAATCAGTTAGTTAAGGAGAGAACTGGCAAAAGCTGGGTTTGAAATAAGAAGTTACCAGAAGAACTCACATACAAAATGGTAGTGGGACCTTACTGTAGCTCTTTCCATTTTTTAATTCACTGGAAGAAGATCATAAGGTATTTTATCCCAGAAGGGGCTGAAAAAAATATTTACAAGCAAATTCATCAAAAAGTGTTTGGAATCAGGTACAATACTGAATCCAATTCTCTAGAGTCCATTTATTCACACTTGTTAAAGTTTGAACTTGAAAAAAGAACACATTATTAAGAATAATTTGGCTGGCTTTAAGCCAGATTTGTGAAATAATGGGAATACGAGAGTGGGGATGAGAAGCTTTGCTGGTGTCAAAAAAAAACCAAGTGTATTTCTTTGTTATTTTGAAGAAAATGATAGTTTGAAAAACTTTTTTTAATGGTTTTTTTTTTTTTTTTTCCATGAAGGACTCAGTGGGTATCTGGCCTTGGCCCTAACCTCTGGAGGTTCTTTGTTTCATATGTGGGAACACAGACCCAGAAAAGTGAAATACAACAACACTTATATAGACAAAACAGATTAGGCTCTCTGTGGCCAGGGAATATGTCCACTAACTCTGTCATATTGTACTCTCCCAAGTGCTTAGTACAATATTCTGCACATAGCAGGCACTCAATAAATACCAGTGATTGACTAAAAAAAAAAAAAAACCAACAAAAATCTTTTACTTTGAAGAAAGCCAATAGTTTAGAAAGGCAGAGGTCCTCATTTTAGTAACACAGTTAGTAGAGTAGATTATCTATGGAGTTTAGGCTGAGTCCTATACGGGACAGGAAGTGTATCTCCTAATAATAACAATTGTGATATTGAGCTTTTACTGTGTGCCAGGCACTGTACTAAATACTGGGGTTAATACAAGATCAGTTTGGCCACAGTGCCTGTCCTTCATCAGGCTCACAGTCTAAATAGGAGGG
Organism: Tachyglossus aculeatus; assembly: GCF_015852505.1. Taxonomy (NCBI): domain Eukaryota; kingdom Metazoa; phylum Chordata; class Mammalia; order Monotremata; family Tachyglossidae; genus Tachyglossus; species Tachyglossus aculeatus. The sequence continues at coordinate 19,423,183 of NC_052074.1, read as the reverse complement.
AGAACAGGCATTGAATCCCCACTTTACAGATGAGGAAACTGAGGTACAGAGAAATTAAATGATTTACCCAAGATCACACAGCAGGCAAGCGGCAGAGCTGGGATTAGAACCCAGGTCCTTCTTACTCACAGGCCTATGCTCTTTCCTGCTTCTCATCGGACTCTTTTGTATCTAACCCATTGCTTTGCCCTTAACAAATATCATCTAGACTGCTGTTTAGTTCCACTAGTAATGCTTGTTACACCGAGTTAAAAAAAATTGGTCTCCAATATCCCACAGGATGCAACATGAGAAAAGAGATTTTTGAACTTTTAAAAAAAAGAGAATCAAAAGATAACAAAAACTCTCTTTAAATCCCTTCCCTGGGACATCAGTTCTCTTTAAACTTGCACTTTTTCATCTATTTAGTTTATCCAACCAGATTCTCTCCTACTTTGATTATCTTGCTCTCTCCTTCCTAATCTTGCTTTTACCACAGTTGCAAACCTGACTACTACAGGAGAATTTGGTCCATGCTGGTCTCAAACATTGATTTGCTTTCTAAAACACTTCCCCATAATTGATCCTCTTCTTTCAAAATTAACCTGGTTTATATATTCAAGCCCAAGAACCACCTGGAGTGATAAGAGGAAGTGAGGGAGCAGGTCAGTGGGAAGATAGTCACATGGGGTCTTCCTGACTGTGGAGACATCTATATTGGGTTAGGGAGCATTGTACTAAAAGCTTACATTAAAAATTCATCAGAACGCCAGTTCAGTATCAAAAGATCTGCATGTACAAATGGCTGTTGATAAGATTAAGTTCAGTTTTAACACCAAAAAATGGAATTGAAAGGCCAAAGAGAAGATTCCAAAATTCTGAAAGGAACAAAGATGGTTAAAAAAAAAATCTTGAAATCAAATTTTAGATATGGAGAAATAAATTATTTGTAGGTGAGTGGGTGGCTTATAATGCAATAAATGGGAAACTTCACTGTAGATATCACACATGACAATTTCTTCCCCTCATTGGAATATTCTTCAAAGATTTACACTCATAACAATGAATTTACTCTAAATGCCAACAATATTCCCAATGCTGTGCAGAAAGTGGAAATAAATCCAATCTCTGCTCAAAGGGCTCTCCGCTATAATTACACATGGCAAAACAGTTAAAACAACTCATTCATCTTGCTTTTGCTGATTTACTGGGGAATATACTTCAAGTATAGCAACTCACGCTTCCTTGTTCAAGATTATAGAAAAGTCCAAGGCAATTACAGGTCATCCAGAGTTATAAGAAATTCAAGATCTCTTTTAAAACTATAGAATTGCTTGCACATATTTAAACTAACTAGCTTACCACCCTTGGTTTTGTTTCATTATATTACTCACGGGGGCTATGAACAGAACTCATAAAAGTCAATGCACTATTTTGAGAGAAAGGATATTCTATATTCTCCACTGATGTTGTGTTTGCCTGTTTACTCCCCTCTAAGTAAAGCCTTGACAGATTTTTCATTACAGCTGCAAATTTCTTAGAAGTCGGCCATAGGAGTCTGATCAAACTGAAAAATAAAGCAAGCTCACTCTCCAATCTCCAGATCAGGGACTACCTCTCATAAAGCTGTAGGAGGGAAGTCCACTGCTGGTGGCCATGAACTTCTGCCCCAGATCACATTAATGTTTTACCTCCCCTCACTACATCTCCCACGGTATACTTCTCCAGACCACACGTATCACCTAAGCACATCTGTACTAAGCTCACTAGCTCTAGCCCCAGCATGTCTATGCACTCATAGGCACTGTTACTTCCCTACCTCAAGTTTAATTTGGGGTCTGACTCCCTAGGTAAATTGTAAACTCCTGGAGGACAGAGATTGTGTCTACTAATTTTACCATACTCCTAAATGCACAGCATTCTGCACAGAGAGCTCAATAACTACTACTGATTGATCGATTAGATGTTCTACAACTTTAAAGTCAGTGTCAATCATAGTTATTGAATGCTCCCTGTGTGCAGAACACTGTATTAAGCAATGTTCCAGCACGTCCATGCCAGCCCTAAGGCATGCCATGGAACTCATTCAGGGATTGGACATGTGCTATCAGCAAATCTGAGAGGAGAGCAATTGTCTTGAACTTTTCTATAATCTTGAGCAAGCAAACATGAGTTGCTATACTTGAAGCATATTCCCCAATAAATCAGCTAAAGCAAAAGATAACAATAATAATAACAATGGCATTTGTTAGGCGCTTACTACGTGCAAAGCATTTGCTGCATGTGGTCACTCCAGTAGAAAACATTAGAAAGGGCAGAGAGTGGATGTTCTCCCCTTTAAAAAAAACTTTATAACAAGAAGGGGATAGAAACCTGACAAGCTCAGCCAGGGATCTAAACCCAAACTCTGCTAATAATGAAACCTAAAACAGTGTGGCGTTAAGAGATTCCTTCAACTGGATTATAAGCACCTGTCATCTAAATATCTACTAAAAAGGAATTTTGAAAATAGAAAAAATGGCATCTGTAAGTGTCTATCCCTGTAACTCGAGACTATAAACTCTTCCTCTAGACAGTAAACTCGTTGTGAGCAGGGAATGTGTCTACCAACTTTGCTGTATTGCAGTCTCTCAAGTGCCTAGTTCAGTGCTCCGCACGAAGTAAATACTCAAATACACTGATTGAGAGTTGTCAGGAAGATCAAAATCCCTCCACTGAAGCTTTTCAATTCTGTCCCAGATAGCATGCTTTCCAGCACTGATTGTGCCAATCTCCAGCATCTCAAATCTCTTTTGCTCCTTCACTGGGAAGGATGACCATAAAAAGCAATAGCCCTGCTTTCTGAGTTTGGGTACCAGTTACCTAGAAAAGCACTGCCACTTGTATGTTATCCTTCAGAAGTGATTATTTGGTTCCTGAAAATAATTCTCACTTGGTCTATCCCCCTAGTGATAGTTACCCATCGTGACCAAAAAAAGAAATAAATAATGACCAAAGAACAGAATTAGAGTATGTTGGACTAATTTTGCCATTTGGCAGACAAAATTGTTTAAACCTAGGGATAAGTGGTGATGGTAGGCATATCCCTAAAAATGCAGTCTACCGAGTGCTCCTATTATTTCAGTGTTGGAACTCTATAGTGCATTTTGTTTCCATGAATAGGCAGTGCACTCGGTGCTTTGTGGTACTTTCACATATCCCAGCCCAACAGATTGTTTATGGCTGATATAAAGGATTTAATGACTGTCCATCACCAGCAGGGAAGCAAGGAAGCAGTGGGGAAAAAAAACACTGGACTGGGAATCAAGAGATCTGAGTTCTACTCCCAGTTCCAGCACTTACCTGCTGTGTGGCCTCGGTCAAGCCACTTAAGTTACCTGGCCTCCGTTTCCTCATCTGTAAAATGGGGATTAAAATCCATGTTCACCCTCACACTGTAAACCCCATTAGGGTCTATGATCTGATTTCATGGCATCTACCCCACTGCTTAGGGCAACACTTGTCCAGTAGTAAGTGCTTAATGAATCATCATCATCAATCGTATTTATTGAGCGCTTACTATGTGCAGGGCACTGTACTAAGCGCTTGGGAAGTACAAATTGGCAACATATAGAGACAGTCCCTACCCAACAGTGGGCTCACAGTCTAAAAGAATAATAATGGCATTTATTAAGCACTTACTATGTGCAAAGCACTGTTCTAAGTGCTGGGGAGGTTACAAGATGATCAGGTTTCCCACGGGGGGCTCACAATGTTAATCCCCATTTTACAGATGAGGTAACTGGGGCCCAGAGAAGTTAAGTGACTTGCCCAAAGTCACACAGCTGACAAATTGGCGGAGCCGGGATTTGAACCCATGACCTCTGACTCCAAGGCCCGGGCTCTTTCCACTGAGCCACGCTGCTTCCCTGAATGAATGCCATAATTGAGATGATGATGCCGATATGTGTCTAGTCATCCTCAGCCACACTGACTATAATCAAAGGGCAAGACCTTTGGGGAATAAGGTAAGGGGAGGACAGCAAAGAAGAGATGGCTTAGTATAAGGAGTGAGATATTACTAACCTCACTGTATAGGAGAAAAAATTAAGCCCAGGAATAAAGAGCCAGGGAAATCTTCTAGAACCCTAAACTAGCTGCATACTTGAAATTTCCTCCACAGTTGTATTTTCAAAAATGCACTCAGATAAAAACGCACGTAATTGTAAAAGCTTCTTATACTCTTCCCCTAGCATTCACATTCACATTTTAAATTGTTTTCTGTTTGCTCATCATCTTATATTAAGGAAGCAAAACAGAAATGAATTCCTTGTTTTTCCTTCCTCTTACATGATCCTGAAATACATATAATTTTAAAATAAATTCATAATAAGATAATGGCTGACATCCTACTCAACTGAGAATGTAAACAAGAGTTCTTATCTGTTCAACCAAAGTAATTTATGCTTTTTCATTGGGTTTTAGATTCATAATGTGCATCATTACACAGAAGAGTACATTTCAACAACAGCTATAACTACCGAATGGTTGCATATCTGAAGTCTTCATCTATATGCATCTCTGAAGTCTCAGACTGTACTTTTCACTCTATTTCTCCAGATTCACCCAGGCTGTCAGGAAGTCTTCCTAGCTCAATAAAATGCATTATTTGCACAGTAACCATCCTAGTGAAATTCATTTAATTAATATGTAAATCAATTCATTTATACAGTTTCTCCAGAGGGATGTTGTGTGGACTTATCATTAAGAAGCCAATAAATAAACAAAATATACTTGAGCAGTAGGCAACATAACTTAAACTTATGAAGCAATGATTCCATTTAATTTCTCCTGAACAATTTCAAAAGCAAAGGCTTCAATAGTTAAAATGTATAGCTCCTAAAACTAATCATATAAAAATTAAAGTAATACTACATAGAGGGAACTAGGAAATGAAACTGTGAACCTTTTAAAAAAAAAAGCTATGATTTGCATTTTTCTGTCTTTTGCATTTGAAAATGTGAATATTTTTAAAGAGGAAACAGGAAAGAATTATGATTTAAGCACAATTGTCTTTAGACAGAAAACATTTCTAAATATTTCATGATGCATTGAAGGGTATTTAAAGATGAAATTTCAATTGCAAAATTCCCCTGGGAATGTGTTTAATGATGATTTCTTTTCAATTCTGAATATACTTTCCATCACTACCCTTTAAGTAGGCTGTGAGCAAACAAAGATTCCTGCAAGGCTTGGTTTATGTCTAGATGGTCTACTGATTTTCCTTTAATCATTTACAGTTAGAATGAGATATAATAATAATGATGATATTTGTTAAGTGCTTACTAGGTGCCAAGCACATTTCTAAGCACTGGGGTAGATACAAGGTTATCAGGTTGTCCCACATGGGGCTCACAGTCTTAGTCCTCATTTTACAGATGAGGTAGACACAGAGAAGTTAAGTGACTTGCCCAAAGTCACACAGCTGAGAAGTGGCAGAGCCGGGATTTGAACCAATGACCTCTGACTCCCAAGCCCTTGCTCTTTCCACTAAGCCATGCTGCTTCTAAAACAAAATGTTTAAGTATCAACAAGAGTCAAACTGAAAAACAGTTAACTTTTAAAAGCACTCACATAGTAAAATCTCAAAACCAAACTATTAAACAAGATCATATTTTAAATCAATCAATAGTATTTATTGAGTACTGGCTTTTTGCAGAGCAATTTACAAAGCACTGGAGAGGGTTCAATCTAATGACACAAAGATCTACACAAATAAATTACAGATGGGGGTGGTAAAAGAGTATTTAAGATATATAATGAGTGATATTAAGTTTGGGCTTAGGTGTCACAAAAGGACTGAAGTGCCTGTTTGGGAGATGCAAGGTGGAGAAATTAGAGATTATGCAGGGAAGGCTTCCTGGAAGAGATATGATTTCAGAAGGGCTTTCATGATGGGGAGAGCTGTGGTCTGTTGGATATAAACTGAGTGGGAGTTCTAGGAAGGAGGGAGGGTAAGGGGGAAGATATCAGTTGGGAAAGAGACAAGAGAGGTGCAGTGAGTAAGATGCCATTTGGGGTGTTGTGGGAGAAGAGAATGATCAAGTAGAAGGGAGAGAAATGATCCTTTAAAATTTGTGTCCAGGACTTTCTGCTTGGGAGGTAAGGACAATGACTGGAGACGTGAGCAAGAACAACGTCAAAGAAAAACGAGGCAGGAAGCCAAGTGAAGCATGGACTGGAGATGGGAGAGACCGGAGTCAGACTTACCCTACACTGTAAGCTCATTGTGGTTCTGTTTATTGTTGCATTGCTCTCTCCCAAGCACTTAGTACAGTGCTCTGCACACAGTAAGTACTCAAAAAATATGATTGAGTGAATGAATGAAGGGAGATCATCAAGGAAGTTTAGGCAGTATTCAAAGCAGGATATGATAAGGGCCTAGACCAGTGTGATAGCCATTTGTAAAGGGGCAGATATGAAAAATGTTATGGAGGAAAAACTGACAGGATTTGACATTGGACTGAATATGGGGGTTGAGAGGGAGGAGGTAAGAAAAATCCATGATGAATAATACTTGGAAATGACCCTCTCTAAATAGACATTTAGAAATGGATTATAAATTTTGAGTTGAAATTTCATGGAAAATAGACAATAATAAGCATGAATTCTATATAAACAGCAGTTATTTATTGAGCTCTTACTGTGTGCAGAACACTGACCTAAGCACTCAGGAGAGTACACTATAACAGAGTTGTAGACATGTTCCTTTGCTCACAATGAGTTTACAGTCTAGAGGGGTGCTTACAGTCTACATGTAGGACAATTCAAAATCAACTAAAATAAATGTTGCCTTTTCTCGGAATGGTGTTTTTGATAATATTATCCTTGAAGCCACTAACTAGGAAAGAAGATTTATTTATAGTAATCCCTAGCTACTCCAGTTGTTTTGCCCTCCTTATTTTCCTCAAAACAAAATCTCTGTAAAAATGTGCTTAGTGCTAAAAGTTTTTTTTCAAAGCAAATCTTCCAGAATGACTCAGTGATTTGACCTCTTTAACCTATTCTCTGGTGCTAAATACGCATATCAAGGCCTGCTCCCCTATTTTAACTATATTTTTTTCAAATTTGTTTAGCACAAACATTGTACTATTACAGAAATGTAAGATTAAGATGAAAGGACTACTCTACTTTCTGTATTGCAAAGTGCTAAATTTTTTAATGGTATTTTTTAAATGCTTACTATGTTCCTAGTACTGAACTAAGCACTGGGGTTGATCAGGTTGGGCACAGGTCCTGTCCCACATGGGGCTAACAGTCTTAATCTCCACTTTACGGATGAGGTAACTGAGGCAAAGAGAAGAGAAGGGCCTTGCCCAAAGTCACAAAGCAGACAAATGGCAGGGCCAGGATGAGAACCCAAGTCCTTCTGACTCCCAAGCCCATGCTCTATCCACTAAGTTAAGCAGTTTCTCCTGTTAATATAAGGCTTACCTATAAAGGGCAATGAAATATGATTTATGTACAATTGGTCAAATTTAAAAATAATGATAATTGTGGTATTTGTTACATGCTTACTATGTACCAGGCACTGTACTAAGTGCTGGAGTGGACGCAATGAAGAGTATGTCTTGCGTTAAAAATTCACCATCAATATTTCTAGGAAACAAATTTAGAATGGCAGAACTTGCTTTTCAAAATTTCACTGTGGGCAAAGCATGTAGTATAATGAGCTGCACAGTAAGTGCTCAATAAATACCACTGATTGATTAACTCCTTGGATATTTTACTTTCAAAAACAAGCTATTCATTCATTCAACCATATTGAGTGCTTAACGTGTGCAGAACACTGCTCTAGGCACTTGGGAAAGTACAATACAACAATAAAGAGGGATATTCCCCGCCCATAATGAGTTGACAGTCTAGAGTGGGGGAGACAGACATCAAAACAAATAAATAAAATTACAGATATGCACATAAGTGCTTTGGGGATCGAAGGGGGAAAGAGCAATGGGAGCAAGTCAGAGTGATTCAGAAGGGAGAGGAAGATGAGGAAAAGTGGGGCTTACTCTAGGAAAGCCTCTTGGAGGAGATGTGCCTTTAATATGGCTTTGAAGTGGGGGAGAGTGGTTGTCTGTCAGATTGGAGGAGGGAGGGCGTTCCAGGCTAGAGGCAGGATTTGGGCTAGGGGTTGGCAGTGAGACAGGCGAGATGAAGGCATAGTGAAAAGGTGAGCATTATAGGAGTGAAGTGCACAGTCTGGGTTGTAGAGGAGGGAAGTGAGGGTGAGGCAGGAGAGGGAAAGGTGATGGACTGCTTTAAAGCCAATGGAGAGGAGTTTTTGTTTGATACGGAGGTGGAGGGCAACCACTGGAGTTTATTTGAGGAGCAAGGTGATGTGTCCAGAACGTTTTTGTAGAAAAATAATCCAGGCAAGTAGAGTTGAAGTATGGGCTGGAGTGGGGAGGACAGGAGGCTGGGAGATCAGCAAGGAGGCTGATGCACTAATCCAGGTGGGACAGGATGAGTAACTGTATTAACATGGTAGCAGTATGGATAATAATAATAATGGCATTTATTAAGCACTTACTATGTGCAAAGCACTGTTCTAAATGCTGGGGAGGTTACAAGATGATCAGGTTTCCCACGGGGGGCTCACAATCTTAATCCCCATTTTACAGATGAGGTAACCAAGGCCCAGAGAAGTTAAGTGACTTGCCCAAAGTCACACAGCTGACAATTGGCAGAGCCAGGATTTGAACCCATGACCTCTGACTCCAAAGCCCGGGCTCTTTCCACTGAGCCATCTGCTTCCCTAAGCATGGATGAACAGGAAAGGAAGGAACCCAGCCCTTCAACGCCTTGTACTTTAGTGACATGATGTTTACTATTTTCAGCGGTTTAATTTTTATAAAATTGGTGTATTACAATTGATCTTGATAACTATTTTCCAGGTAGAAACTTTAATTCAGATAACTGAGAAAATTAAGCTGAAACACACGTTAAAGAAATGGAGATATGTACATCTGCCAGGGAAGCCAACTGATAAAAGAAGAATGCTGTTCAATCTTTTAGTTGAGATTTTAAATTCTTAAAAGACTTTTGTGGATCGCAGCAATTTTTCCAATAGCAGTTTGGATTTGGCCTTCTCACAAGTAGAAATGCAATGTGAAATCCAAGATTGAATATGAAATTTATACCAGAAGTCAATATTACTTTTTTATAGTCATTTAACTCATAAAGAATCCATCACCCTTCCTGCACCAATCTCTCAGGAAAGAGACTTCAGAAAAGAAAATGATCTTATCTGGCATTAATTGACACTAGAAAGGAAAATCTCAGGTGAAAGGTTAAGAAGTTAATGAACCATGAAACTATACTACTGTTTTAGGCACCACAGGTGGTGTTTCAACAATAAAGCTGAGGAGGGTGGTTCCATTTTCCAGCTTCTCCTCAGCTCCAAATGAAAATAAATATCAGATCCGAGACCCTGACCAGGGTCAAGCTTTTTTTTTTCTGGTGCAGTGAAAAGCGTATTAACAACAAATCTAATGCTTTTCTTATGGGGTGTTGAGTTCCAAAACAGCAAATAAAATGAGCATTTTTAATGGAATTGAAAAAAATCTCAGAAATGGAAAAGCTTCCATCCAAATGAAACAATTTCAAATACGGGATACTACTTTTTTTCATTTCCAACTACGATGCTATGTAGGTGAGGGTGGCTGAGAAGATTGATTTGCTACTGCCATCCTTTGCCACATTTTAAGCGTAAAAACACGGCTTCCTACTGAGCTGATGTACTGGCATCTTGCAGGTCCATTCCCATTACCAAGAATCTTGAACTTCCTGAAGCCCCTGCGCAATAAGGGGTTGCCAGGCTGATCTGCTGCTGAAAATCTCCAAAAGAGCATAGTCAGTGGAGAGAGCCACTTTCGCAGACAGAACCCAGAGTGGGAAAGGTTTGGAGGACAACTCAAGCAGGTTGGCACCAAGCAAGGTGACACAGAATGAGGTGGGAAGGCTGGGTAGCACTGCGCAGCTACATTGCGAGAGTCAAGACGTGACAATTTTCCTTAAAGGAAGAAGATTCCATCGGTCCCATAGCAATCTGCTCCCAAACAATTTTCCCTGTAGACGGTCTTGATTTGATAACCCGTTGAACTGATTTCCCCAGTTTTTATTCTACACATCGTGGGGTGGCTTAGCATAGAATGCTTCTGATGCTGTTTCAATTTCATCATATTTTGAAAGAATAGCTCATCCTACCCTATTTAAGGAATAGCTTTCCCCCTCTCTAATAATACAGTTGCACAGCAGCCACTTGTTGGTGGCAGTGTATGGTTTAGAAATTATTCATGCTTTGAAATAGGAAAAAAATGCTGTATGGAAGAGAGTGCTATCCCTTCCCCCAGGAAGCTTATGTGTTGTTAAAATGCTAATGCTCTCCTTCCTCAAATTGTTTAAATTTGATGTCCCACCACCCCACCCACTTGCTCTTCCTCATTCATTCAATCGTATTTATTGAGCACTTACTGCAAACAGAGCACTGTAGTAAGCTCTTGGGACAGTACAATTCAACAACAATCTCCGGCCATTTGATCATGAAAAACTGTTTGGTACATTTCAAGAAGTCGTCCAGCTTTGCCAGAGACCACGTAATAAGCTATATGTTCTGTACAGTCTGTAGCATACTGCAGTAACTGATTAAAGGTTCATTAGGATTTCTAACAATAGTAATAACTAGGCAAATACACATATCTCCAGTACAGAAAATATGTATCATTCTTAATATTGTTTCTGCACTAATACGAATTAAAAATTCATAGTATAAACATCACTTGTAACTTTTATTCCCAAGGATACCAACTTTATTCTAGTTATTCATAGCTTTCCCAAAGCTCATTTGTTTTGCCACCACAAACCTGTTAATTAAACCAGCTACTATATATCTGTTAATTATAATCCCGATTCTCCTCTCCCTCACCTTGTTTTTTTCTTAATTCACACTGCATATAAACAACATCCAATCTAAAAATTGGAAAGTTACTTGCATACACTGGTTTCATTGAAAATCATATGGACCTTTGAAAACCTTGAATCTCAAAAGGGGTTTTACTAGTTTCTATTAGACAATTAATGGATGAAATTAGATGCAAATGAATATAAGTGAAATGCTCCCAAAGATTTCAGGTTCAAAAAGACAGTATCATCAGATGTTAAACATCCAAATTTTAAGAAAAACGTATTTGTGTACAGCCCAGTGGGATTCTATCTTCTTTTTTTCTTTCTAAGGATTTATATGAAGAGCAACTCACAAAGCACGGCAGTCAATAAAAATGGTTCTTTTTTGTGTCACAGATCAATAAGCATTTCCATCATTAAATGTTTCATGTCTAAGATCAGCCAAATCCAAAATCATGGGAGAATTTGTCAGTGTGATTTTTTTTGTCCTATCTCAAAGTACAGAACAGACAATAAAAAACTAAACAGATGTATCTCTCTCACACATTGAGGAAAAGAAATAGTGTTCAGCCAGAACAAGTTTGACTAGGCCAGTTACCAGCACAGTGAGTACTTTATACATGTGCTAGACTCAAATGAGACCAAAGTACAGATCGTACACCAGAATTATAGGGCCATGCAGAAATAGTTACCTGTTGCCTTCTTGTGGTTCAGTATGCTGTAGAAAATCTTCTTCTAACACAAACTATGAGAACAGGATGGAAGTTTCCCTTCTCCCTAAGACTCTTAGAAAACCAAGTACAAAGGGGGTGAAAAAATGGGGGAAAAAATAAAACTAGGGTGACTGGATAGCAAAGCAGTTGCTGAATATGTAGCTTTTACGCCAGGCCATTCTTTTTGCGTTTTAAGTTTTACTGGGTGCAGTACATTCTTGCAGTGAACCTGCCCCCCACTTCCCATACTATGTAACTTAAGAAATGAAAACTACAAAAGGAGGAAAATATGGAGAAGAGAGGTACCCAAGCAGCATGGCTCAGTGGAAAGAGCACGGGCTTTGGAGTCAGAGGTCATGGGTTCAAATCCCGGCTCCGCCAACTGTCAGCTGTGTGACTTTGGGCAAGTCACTTAACTTCTCTGGGCCTCAGTTACCTCATCCTGTAAAATGGGGATTAAGAGTGTTAGCCCCCTGTGGGACAACCTGATCACCTTGTAACCTCCCAGCGCTTAGAACAGTGCTTTGCACATAGTAAGTGCTTACTAAATGCCATCATTATTATTATCAAATGGTGCAAGTCGGGGCTCTCATATTATGGATTAAGGAATTACCCTAACGGCATTACATCTCTTGGAATAAAGCCTCTTGAGAGAAAATATGCTGAATGCAATCAATTTTGAAGAAAAAAACAGGAGAAGAATATTTTATTGTTACTTGATCAACTGCCAAATCAATGTTCAAAGAGAAATGAATTTTGGACACTGTGGAAATAGATTTGTGTGCAGCACTATATACAGTGAGTACTACAAGCCAATTCTTCCTTAATGCAGGACTCTGCCAGAACTCAACTCCCACATTAAAGGACAACTAAATATATGTGAATTTGCTCATGCCTCCAGCAACAGTTCAGGATGAGGAGCAGCAAGGTCTAGTGGAGGAGAGCATGGGCCCGGCAGTCAGAGGACATGGGTTCTAATCGCACTCCATCACTTGTTAGCTGTGCAACCTTGAGCAAGTCACTTAACTTCTCTGTTTCCTCATCTGAAAAATGATGATTAAAACTTACTCCTGCCTACTGAGACTGTCAAGCCCCATATGGATATGGATTATGTCCAACCTGATTACCATACACCAAACTAGTACAGTTCATTAGTAAGCACTTAAATATCATCATTATCAGTTGATGAATCTCTTATAAACTGCCTTTTTTTTTCCAAACTGTTACAGGTCGGTGGATAGTTACTGCATTCTGGGGAGTAAGTTTCAGTACATATCTGACAATTTGAGTACAAACAGTGTAGAGCACTGAACTATGCACTTAAAAATCAATTAAAATAAGAATATATAGAATAAACATCTATTCTTTCATGTTATCTTTATAATCCCAATGCTCTTCAGTATAGTTTAAAATTACACATCAAAACTTCTAGAATTGAAGGGGAATTCTTAATTAAATCAGTGCTATGCCATCTGGAAGAAATTTCCAAAACGTATAAAGCATGCATTTCCCCGGAGATAATATGCCAATAGTTTTAACATGGCAATAAATCACCATATTCCTTAATAAGGTAACATACATCCTATGACTTACTGAGAGGAGGCTGGAGGCCTCTATCTTTGGCATCAAAAGAGTGATGAGTGAATGCATGCTCTCGTGCTATTTAGTCACTCTGATCTTAAGTCTTGGCCAACTCTGGTGCTTTTCTGACTTTGAATTTTCCTTACTGAAAAATAAAAGGGCCCTTCAATTCCATGGATGAGGTCTGCAATTTTGCCCTATTTAACCCCTATGAATTAAATAAACTTGAGGACAGGATCATGTCTTCTAACTCTATTCTACTCTCTCAAGCTTTTACAGTGCTCTGCACACAGTAAGCACTCAATACATCCAAATACAAGCAGCAAGTTAGTTGTTCTTTATTCAAAAGCATCAAGGCAGTTCCACAAGGAATGTGTGAGCACTTTTGCCCATAATTCTGCACAAATGATCCTATAATGTAGCATATGTAAAAATGGAAATCTGAGAAAATGGTTAAATTTCACTGAAGTGTTTCAGGTATATAATCAGAATAGAGAATGAGGAATCTCTTTCAAAAATAATTCCATGTCTTTCTACCTTAAATGAGGTTGCCAGTCTCAAATGGCCAGTCTCTATTTAGGTTATACCTTCAGCACAACCAATAACTATATTTGGAAACTTTGTCACCATTCGCATGGTGTGCTAAATGGTGAGTTTTACAGGACCAAATAAAAGTACCATTTTGGAAAAAGAGCACACATCTAAAAGCCTGGTTTTTCAGCACAGAATTTAGACTAGTAGTAATGTTATTGTTTGACTGCCTAATAACAATAAAGCATTGAACTAAGCCCTTGGGAAGGCACATCAGAGGCACAAAACACATACCCTGTCCATGAGGAACTTCAAATTGTTGCATTAGTCCAAGAAGTAGTTCTTTTTCTCTGATGAAATTGAATTACGGTATTAATTTTCACAGTTATTTGAAAAACAAAAGCACTGTGATTCAGCCCTGTATTCCAAAAAGGGGAACATGTTAAAAATACAGTTAATATGGTCTTTCCCATCCGTACTCAAATGTACTCTTTCTATGGAATGGCTTGTGTAATGCTCTGTCATTAAAAAGGCTCTGAGTAGCTTTTTAAATACATCAATAAAAGCAAACTCAAAATAATCAACCTTTATGAGGCGAATAAGGGCACTTCTGGGAAGACATCTTGTAATGATGACCAATCATAGCTGAGAAACTACTCAGTTTCTGGTAGCTTCTGGTGGCAAATGCTACCAGGCAACTGCTGAATTCAATGCCGTATGTAGGACAATGACACAAGAAGTAATTAAGTCACAATGTGGAAGCAGCTATTCTGACAGAATTGGAAAAGTTCTGTTTTAAAAACTTAGTACCTGAATTAATGAAGAAGTAACTCTGAGTCTAGGCAGCTACTAAGATCACATGCTTCTGTAGAGATTTTCCCGACTAAGGCACCAAGACACTATCTTGACTATCATTTAAGGTGGTCTCCAAAACTATCCCTGCCACATTTGTGTATGGGCAAACTGTGCACACAGGTAGACAAACAATTCCTAATTTTGCCATACCCTGCTTACTGGGAAACAGATAACTTTGAAACAGAGGGGCACAGGCACAGACAGAGTCCAATGCTGACAGAAATGACTACAATCAGTAATGAATTAAGAATGTTATGTGAACTCCAGTAGGGAAGAGATGAAAGATGCTTTATGCATTTTCAATCAAATTCATATATACATACATTCATACACTCATACATTGGCAATGGCATCTTGCCATGTGGAGTGTCATAACATACAATTTTCCAAACAAAAATCAATTTTTAATATATGAAACCTTTAAGATACATTTTAAGTGGTGGGCACACTGACAAATGAAATTTACAGATTCAAAGATGCAATACTATGAAGGGCTGAAGACAGCCCTTATTCATTCATTCAATCATATTTATTGAGCACTTACTGTGTGCAGAGCACTGTACTAAGCGCTTGGGAAGTACAAGTCAGCAACATATAGAGACGGTCCCTACCCAACAATGGGCTCACAGTCTAGAACGGGGAGACAGACAACAAAAAGATCCCTATTAGAGAAGCCCTCTGCAAGAATTTTTAAACACACTTTCTAACTTTCTGAACACTATTCTTTATTTCCTTCCTCCAACCCCCTCCCCGAAATAATGGCTGTTTGGTCACCTGGCTTTTATCTGCCTAACTGGTCTCCAAGTCAAGAATTAAATTGGACTTCCCAGACTGGATTAGCTGGATTTGTCTGTTATTTAAAATTAGAAAGGTAGACATCTAATCAACTAGTTTTGAAAGGTTTTGCTTACCAGAAAGGCACTTTAATTACTTTTACTAACCTTTTGTTCAATTGCAAAACTAATGACATGAAACAGTTCACTTTTTCCATTTAGGTTCTTTTTTCCTGAGTAGGTTTTACCTAAATAGAATCTTGTGCCTTCAAGATTTTCAAGTGGATTTTCTTTAATCGTCCCAAACCTGCTAGTCCACTTCTTTAGCATCTCTAGATTGGATGCCTCTTCAGAGAGACTTAAATCAACAATGCTGTTGCTAACAAGTTTGAGGCATTAATTCTCATCTCTTTATCGGGCTCCCTTATGATTATAAGCACCAAAGATATGCAAAATGGAGTTTGAGAGTTAAGACAATTAAATATATCATGATGGGAATTTTTCTCAACCTTTTTAAGTTCAGGCCTGTCAGATTCACTTCATCCAACTTGGTTTTTTACAAGTCAAACGCCATAAAAAATGTATAGCAATGCACAATCAAATTAGTTAACAAATGCTGCACTAAAAACAGCCTTAGACAGAAAAATAGCAAGGGTGCATTTTAAAAATTAATTTCCCCAGTGGGATGGAAAAAATGTCACTAGATATTGAGCCATCAAGTAGTCTAAAGACGGGATATTGATAAACTTCTAGGGTAACCTTCCAGGTTGAAATTGGGTAATAGTTTGCAGCAGCTGGTGACTTTATTACAGCTTTCAAAAAGAAGCCAGTCTGACAAGTTGAAAGCTAATAGAGTGGAGCAATGAACTCTGCAAATGAAGTAAAGACTCAGGTGTTTCTAAGGATGTTCAAGTGGCCATTCTTCTATGAAGCAAACCTAAATAAAAATGGCAGATCCACATTTGCCTTAATGACCCAAACCACAGCAAACGTGTCAGCCAGCCAGTGGTAAGGAACTTTAGGTTTAGTACGTTTTGGCCAAGTGGCTAGAGCATGGCCCTGGGAGTCAGAAGGTCATGGGTTCTAATGCCGATTCCACCACTTATTTGCTGTTTGACTTTGGCAAGTCCTTTCACTTCTCTGTGCCTCAGTTACCTCATCTCAACATTGACCATAAAATGGGCACTGAGACTGTGAGCCCCATATGGGACAGGGACTGTGTCCAACTTGATTTGCTTGTACCCACCCCAGCACTTAGTACAGTACCTGACACAAAATAATAATGATTATGCTATTTGTTAAGCACTTACTATGTGCCAAGCACTGTTCTAAACGCTAAGGCAGATTCAAGGTAATCAGGTTGTTCCACGTGGGGCTCATAGTTTTAATCCCCATTTTACAGATGAGGTAACTCAGTTAAGAGAAGTTAAGTGACTTGCCCAAGGCCACACAGCAGACTAGAGGCGGAGCCGTGATTAGAACCCATGTCCTCTGACTCCCAAGCCCAGGCTCTTGCCACTAGGCCAGGTTGCTTCTCAAGGTAAGCGCTTAACAAATACTATTATTAAGTCCTCAGTCTGCCCCCCCTGAGCTTGGAAAGAGAAAAGAAGCAAGGCATAGTGTATAAAGCAGGGTCCTGGGAGCCAGAAGGTCATGGGTTCTAACACTGTCTCCTCAACTGTCTGCTGTGTGACCTTGGACAAGTCACTTAACTTCTCTGTACCTCAGTTATCTCATCTGTAAAATGGGGATTGAGACAGCGAGCCCCATATGGAACAAGGGACTGTGCCCAACTCAATTTGCTTGTATTCCCCCCCCAGCGTTTAGTACAGAGCCTGGCAAATAGTAAGTGCTTAATAAATACCATAGTTAAGAGGATGAGGTTGTGCAGTTAAGGTTTTACTAAGGATTGGTGTTTCAATGACAGCTGCGGACTCAGGATGTTGGGAATTCTGTTCTTTTCTGTCCTGTCCACTGCCAGCATGCAAGATCTCAAATCACACAGGGCAGCAGAAAGGTGAGGAAACAGGGCTAGATAGATTGGAACAGTAGGCCTGGAAAAGTTTGAACTGATATCTTTCATTTAAGTAAGGATATTCCCATAAGAGGCCTTTCCCGATTAAGCCCTCTTTTACCTCTCCCATCTGCGCTGTTTATGCACTTGGATCTGTGATCTTTGGGCATTTAATATCTGCCCTATTCTCAACCCCAAGACACTTATATACAGATCTGTAAATTATATAGTATAAATTATTTCTTTATATGAATGTCTGTCTCCTGCTCTAGGCTGTAAACTCAATGCAGGTAGGGAATGTTTCTGCTAATTCTGTTGTGGTGTTCTCTCCCAAGCACTTAGTACAGTCTCTGCACATAGTAAGCACAAAAAATACCATTGATGATGTTCCCTGGAATTGCTTAGAGACACGTGACTCCAAAAGACCACTGGCCTTGTGTGACTCCAAAAAACACTAGCCATCTCAGCCAAGGTTGACAATTGATCACTGGGCTACATCATCAACAGACTACCAACCACTCCTCCCATCTTTGAAACCCTACAAAAAGTCTATTTCCTCAGGAAGTTTTCCCAGACTGATCACTCATCTCCCCATTCCAGTCGCTCCCCTTTCTGCATCACCTCTGCACATATGTCCATATACCCTAAGCACTTTCATACTCTGCTATGAAAAGCATCTACTGCCTCCTCCTACCTGTAATTTATTCATTCAATCCTATTTATTGAGCACTTACTGTTTGCAGAGCACTGTATTAAGCCCTTAGGAGTGTAGAAAATAACAACAGACACATTCCCTGCCCACAGTGAGTTTATTTTACTGTCCATCTCTCCTGCTAGATTCTAAACTCCCTGAGGACATGAATTATTGTACTCTCCCCAAGTGCTTAGTATAGTACTCAATAAACATCCAAGATTGATTGGGTTTACAAAAGAGAATCGGAACAAAACAGGTGGCATGGGGGTAAAGGGAAAAGAACCTTTTGCCCTGGGTAGGCAGGGCCTCCGGAGAGATGGGCATTCAGCCTAGAGAAAAATATAAGAAGGCATTGTGGTTCGGGAAGTACCAGTTGAAAGAACCCAGGTACTTGAGGCATACTTGCTAATTTATAATGGCAAAAAGCATCTAAGGAGAGTAAGTCTGTACTCTCTCGCAATATATCTGCTTCTGGCTTGTTTCAGTAATCCCTATTATGTTTACACTTTTTACCATCACTCTACTGAATTGAGGACTGTATAGAGATAATGGGTATAAAAGGCAGAAAGTAGTTAAAGCGTTTCATTCTTCCAGCCTACTGTTTCAACAATTTTGAAAGAGGCATTAAGGATCCCCTAAACTACTCTTAAAAAGCCTAAGCTAATGGGATAGCTGAAAACAGTTCATTAAGTAACCTTAGGTTATAAACAAGGGCCTAAGAGACCTCCTAAGAGTGAATACTGCCAGAATGGTACATTCAGAGAATAGGTATTTCACTTTAAAATGTTCTACATCCCAACAAAGGATAAACATTGTATTTTCCTGAAATTAACATACTAGGATACTTTTACAATCATGCATTTAAAACTTCTGGAGCTACCTTTTGCACACCAACATGAACTTCACCACTTTTCCCAAATTTCACTGGAAAAAGCCTTTGCTTCATTATATTAAGCTGGAAGAAGAGTGAACATGTGTTGCATTTTTCTAATATTTCCATATTACAGTTTCCTAAAACATTATTTTTTTAAGATTCTGTCCAAAAAGACAACATCTCCCCCTTCTAGACTGTGAGCCCACTGTTGGGTAGGAACCGTCTCTATATGTTGCCAACTTGTTCTTCCCAAGCGCTTAGTACAGTGCTCTGCACACAGTAAGCACTCAATAAATACGATTGAATGAATGAATGAAACTTAACAATGCAATTATCTACATAACATTCAAAAAGCTCATTTTTCCAAAGTCTCAAACTTCAGAATCATTATGATAATGAGACTATTGTAAGCATTATTGTACAAATGGTATATCATCTTCTTGAAGAGAAACATACCAGGTCAAGAACGATTTTCACTATAATCTAAAAAGGTTTACTTTGCTCCACATGTTTAAGTACCTTATAATTCAATAACATGGCTGCTACATAATTTCAGAGTTTCACTTTTTATTTCATAGAGCATATACAATTTGAAAATGTAGGGGGGGTTTTCCCCCTTCAACCCATTTCTTTTTTAATCCCGGAAAAAAAAAAAAAAACTGACGCTAGCAAGTGTAGCTGCTGAGAAGGGGGAATTACTCTTTTGAAATCAGTAGCATTCTCTGCGGCTGGAAGACTGCATTAAAAGAGTAAGCCAAACCGCAGCACCAAAACAAGTCAGCAGGCATTTGGATTGGAGTTGGCCTTTTAGTTCCAGCACCATAAATTGGGGGCAGAAAAGGCAGGAACACTGAACACTTCTCATGAGAAACCACATTTTTCTCTGTCTGAACACAAGCTACTATCTTGAGAATGCATCCTAGCTTTTAACCCCTGACGAACCATGGGGCGCCTAAGTGGAAGTCAGCCTGTTCATTCCCTACAGGGAAGTTAAAATTGGAGTTAGATTCTGGTGAGAGAACCAGACTGGAATAAACAGTCTCTCTTGAGGACTGTATTGTGTGGAAAGAAAAATTTGTCATGCGGCAAAACAGGGAGTGAGAGTGACAGCAGAGTTTAAAAAAAAAATTGGGGGCAGTTGAGTGGCAATTGTCCTTGGCATATGGAGAGAATTACCTCCTCACAATTGGATTGCAAGTCAAAACTCACCTGTGCTGGGCAGCAGCAGCATGAGAGATAGTTGAGGGCGGAGACTCAGGTTTACTGCACAGAGGAAGGCAGTGGTAAGCCACTTCCACATTTTTAGCAAAAAAAAACTCTACGGATACACTACCAGAACGATTATGTATGGACAATGGGGTGTTCTGGGAGAGATGTTCATGGAGTCGCCATGGTTTGGAGACAACTCGACAATGTAAAAGACATGACCACTTCAAAATGTATGATGGTACTTGGCACATTTTAAAGCCAATACTCCAAAAAGGTTAGCCCCTCCACACTGTCCATGATGTTCTGTTTCTTTACCTTTCTGAATATAGACTCTCCAGCATAAACTCTCATTCTGAATTTTGATTTAAACATATCTGTTCCTAAGGTCACGTGCTTGCCAAGACAATGGACAATAAAAGAGAGTTCCTTACATACTTCCTAATATATATGTTCTGATGCAAATAAAACATCCTATAACAGTCAAAAATATCAATTAATTTCAGAACTGATCAATCTCAGTGTAGGCTAATGGACAGAACACAGGACTGGAAGCCAGGAGACTTGGGTTCTAATTCCAGCTCTGCCACTTTTCTACTCCGTGATCTTGATCGAGTCACTTAAATTATCTGTGCCTTAGTTTCCTCGACTGAAAAATGGGGATTAAATACCTGTTCTTCCACCCCCTCAGAACATGAACACCATGTGGTAAAGGGATTGGGTCTAATCTGATTGCCCTGTACCTGCCCCTGCACTTAGCTGGAGAACATGGTTCAACATTAAGGTAATCATTGGTATTTTTCATTTTAGTGAGATTCCATTTCAACACTAAAAATATAATACTTGATAAGCATGGAACCTTCCTATATAAGCTTCCATGTCATAGTCCATATCATCTTCAGAATGACTCATTATTAGTAGGAAACCTTAAAGGAAGAGAAATGACTGAAAATGAGGACTCTTCAGAAAAACTGTACTTAATGAGAATTTTATTACTGACGCAAAATTGAATTTCAGATTTCTTATTGCCAGGTTGACCTCTTTTTGACCTTCCAAAGACAGATTTGCTTGAAGAGACAGAAAATTTTGTCTTCTTCCTCATGGTTTGGTTTCTTCAAACAGTGAAGTGTATAGTTACAGGAGAGTGCTAATTTAAGAGTGTGATGAGGAAGCAAAATCATCCCTTTACGTGCAAATGGGATTCATAGTGCTCAGAAGAATTTGGGAGAGAAATGCACTTGCCTAGGGAAAGAAAAGCTTATTACTTCTCTCAGGGCTAAAATGCAAGTATTCAACCTTCCTTTCTGAAAAAGATGGGCAAAATGTGACTAAATCAAGCCATTTTATTCAATGCCTAATTAAATTAGAGGAATAAAGTTCACAAAGGTTTACTTAACACAATCAACTACAAACTCCTATAATGATTCTTTGCAATAATAAAGATTTCATGTTTGAACACACACACCTTCTTCTAAGCTGCTGAACATACTCAAAAGTGAATTACACTATTTGAGTAAGTCAACCAATTAAGACAAATTAGAAAACGGTTTCATTTGCTTTCTAAACTCTAAATTCCTTATGAATGCTTTGCAGTGACCCAAAAACTGAACAATAAGCAGTGCATTAAAGGGTATGGTCAAAGGATCTAAATGCCAAAAGATGCAGTCTTTGTCTAAATTCATCCAGGGAAAGTCAGTAAATTGCCATGTCATGCATTCTGTACCCTTCCTTGTAATAACCTAGGTAATAATGAGAACCTTTGCCCTTTTTCAGTGGCAGTTTAAATCAAAGTATAAATAAGGTAAATTCTTACCTAAATTTCCTTACTTTTTCCAATGTTGACACTATTTATCAAAATAAGTGTTCAAAATTTTGCCCCCTCCACTAAAACTTTGTACTGTTTAGACTGTCCTGATATAGAAAGTAAATATCTCTAAGATGATATTGTGATCACACTCAGGTTAATACAGAAGGCATATCATCACTTATTGTTAAATTGGAACATTTCCTCCCAGGAGATCAAAGCACTTTGGAAAAAAAAATATCTGACTTTGAATCTGACTACAACCTACATTATACCATGTAAAGTATGCCTACTCTTTTACTCTTTTTCACTCTATATTATCTCCTTCCCATCAACAAAGAATGATTGATTATTCATGGATGTTTCATAAGATCCAAAAGCTTAAACTACTCACAAAACAGTCAAATATACCCATTGAGAAACCTATTTTCCTAAATATCCGAGACATAGAATACTCATGTGTAAAGGGATTATTAACAGCTAGTTTGGGGAATTTGTTTTAATATAGAAAGAGATTAATCAATAGAAGCTATCATGTTTTGTGTATGGATAAAATAGTGTTTTGCATTTTACACATCAGATTTAAAATCTGAAAATATTCAAAATAAATGGACTCCTATTACAAGATCATTAATATTAATATCATTATGGTATTTGCTTGGGGGCCATAAATGTGGAAGAGAATCTAGGTTACGAGGAGGGTGGGGGAGAACCTACGTACAACTTAAAAATTGTGTTTGTCTACTGGGGATTAGTGAGCTGGAAGAGCTTACAATTTTGTTTGAAATTTAAGTATAAGTCCTCAAAACTCTATCCAACTGACATAGTGATATTCAGGTAGCTTTTGATCTATCATGGGAAACAGACAAATCAAAAATATGCACCACTCAAAAGAAACAACTAGATAAGAAAGAAAAGGGATAGATGGATAAGGCAATCAATGCTATTTATTAAGTGCTACTCTGGTTAAAAAACCGCACAAAAACTTAGGGGTGAATAATAGAATTAAGTGAATAAACAAGTGGAAAAAATATAAAGTTCTTAGCTATGTGGATAGGGAATATGTTACACAGTTATATTGTACTCTCCTTAGAGCTTATTACAGTGCTCTGTACACAGTAAGTGCTCAATAAATACGACATTGATTGATATGCAGATTCATTCAATCGTATTTATTGAGCGCTTACTGTGTGCAGAGCACTGTACTAAGCGCTTGGGAAGTACAAGTTGGCAACATATAGAGACGATCCCTACCCAACAGCAGGCTCACAGTCTAGAAGATGCAGATACAGTCACAGTGGAGTAAATACATGTACATATTTTGAGGCTTTAGGGATAGAGTGACCTGAGGAAGAGAAAAATAACTGGGGAATGTCCCACACATTATTATGAAATAATAATAATGATTATGGTATTTGTTATGCACTTACTATGTGAACCCCTATTTCAAGTGGGGTTCACAGTCTCGCTCCTCATTTTGCAGATGAGGTAACAGAGGCACAGAGAAGCTGAGTGACTTGCCCAAGGTCACACAGAAGATAAGTGGTGAGCCGGGATCAGAATCTATGAACTTCTAATTCCCAGGCCCATGCTCTTGACACTGTGCTATGCTGCTTCTCGAAACTGACCGTAAACGAGTCACATATACGCATCCTGCATGCGGAGGAGGGGGGTCTGGGGAGAAGGCAGGAAGGGAGTCCCAGCACCCTCCAGAAAGCCCTGGCCCCGAGGATTTGAGGCAGCAAGTCTGGGGTGTGCAGGTCCGTGACTGCCAACTCCACGCCCGTTGATCTTTAGGTCTCCAGAAGGTCGAAAATTTTCTTTATATAAATGTCTGTCTCCCCCTCTAGACCATAAGCATGTTGTGGGCAGGAAATATGTCTGTTATATTTAGTACTCCCCCAAGCACCTAGTACAGTGCTCTGCACACAGTAAGCACTCAATACATATGACTGACTAAAAGTCCCAAATCAACCCGATCAATGGCATTTATTGAGCACTTACTGTATGCAGAGCACTGTACTAAGCACTTGGGAGAGTACTATAACATACTGTTGGTAAACATGATCCTGTCCCCAAGGAGTTTACAAGGTCTATCTTGTTCCTGCTCAAAGTGAGTGCTTTACAAACACCATGACAAAAAAAAAAAATTCCAGTGATAACTCCCAAAGGATGTTAAAGAATTTAGGGAAAAAAGCCTGAGTTTATAATGATGATGGTATTTGTTAAGCGCTTACTACGTGCAAAGCACTGTTCTAAGTGCTGGGGTGGATACAAGGTGATCAGGTTGTCCCACGTGGGGCTCACAGTCTTAATCTCCATTTTACAGATGAGGTAACAGGCACAGAGAAGTTAAGTGACTTGCCCAAAGTCACACAGCTGACAAGTGGGGGAGCCGGCATTAGAACCCATGACCTCTGACTCCCAAGCCCGAGCTGTTTCCACTATAAGCAATGAGTTTAACATCCACCAGCAAGCCTCTTGTCGTATTTTCTATGTAGGAATTTGGTCGATGTGAAGAATTAATAGCCCTGCACTGAAAACAGTGATCGAGTACCCCCAATTTCCGAAGCCCTTTGTGTTAGGAGGAGCTCATGAAAAGAGCAGATGTTTTCAAATTATCATTGGTTTTGTATCTAAAATCCCAAGATAATTTTATTTTAAAAAGGTCTTCCGCCAAAATACCCATCTAATCACCATCCTTCCTTTTATCTTGAAGCATGGGTTTCTGATTGGGATTAACCAGATGGTAGTGTAATTAATTTCCATTTAAAAATCAGTAAATTTCAAATATTGCTATGGGCCACTGACTCTCCACTCTGTCTGATTTACTTCCTTTATTGAAACTTGTACTTTTCAGCAAAATTACTTGAGTGTGCTTGTGTTTTTTATTATAAATCTTTAAGACCTTCTTGGCTTCACTGCAAATCTCACTGTTTATGATACAGTATGATGAGTGTCGCCTAAACTATGGTAAAAGTAAAATAACACTGATGTTTATGTATAAGCTCATTCCATTCTTTGATTGGACTATAATATTGGATTACAGTTTGAATGCACCAAAAACTAAATATTTGTCTAGCGTTGTTTTTCATCAGTAAAACAGAAAACAAAGAGACCTATAAAGGTTTAATGCATCCTCTCCTTGGAACGCAACCTCTCCCAATATTGAGAAAGGCAATTTAAATGCTCCTCTCTCCTTTAACGAATAACTGGAACCACTGGAGAAAATTCTGTTTTGCCTGGCTAAATATAAGCAGATCGGTTCCAGAACAAGCATCACAATGTGACAATTCTAAAACAAGACTTTTAAACAATTCTAAGAGTGAATAAAAAGATCAAATTTAAGGATTCTGGTGCACGCCAAAGCTTAGCTTTTCCAAACACCACTGCTTGTTTGAAGCCTCCAATCATGAGAATATTTGGAATATATTTTTAATGAAACCTTGTACCTGTAGTTTTAAGTTCAAAACAGTTAAGAGCATCAGTGAAACTGGGATTCCTTTAATAAACATACAGATAAAAAAGAAACCTAAGATTTTGAAACAACAACCATTAAAAGTACATCAAAAATTCCTGAAGCTCAACTGTATGAGTAAATTCTATCAGTACAAAAGATCATTCCTAGCCCTTCTATACCTCATGAATTTATCCAGGCTTCTGCACACAATAGCAAATACTGAATGAAGACAAGGGTCAGAGTGTTTAATCAGATATGCCAGTATCTTAATTGCTGCTCCTTTTCAAAAAGCAATGACATTTCAGAGCATGGGCATGGAGTCATAAGGTCATAGGTTATAATCCAGGCTCTGACTCTTGTCTGCTGTATGACCTTGGGCAAGTCACTTAATTTCTAGACTGTGCCTCAGTTACCTCATCTATAAAATGAGGATTGAGACCGTGAGTGCCACGGGGGACAGGGACTGTGTTCAAGCTGATTTGCTTGTAACAATAATAATAATTAATAATTATGGTATTTGTTAAGCACTTACTATAAGCCAAGCACTGTTCTAAGCACTGGGGTAGATACAAGGTAACCAGGTTGTCCTATGTGGGGCTCACAGTCTTAATCCACATTTAACAGATGAGGTTACTGAGGCCCAGAGAAGTTAAGTGACTTGCCCAAAGTCACACAGCTGACAGTTGGTGGAGCCGGGATTTGAACCCATGACCTCTGACTCCCAAGCCCATGCTCTTTGCACTAAGCCATGGTGCTTGTACCCACCCCAGTGCTTAGTACAGTACCTGGCACATAGTAAGTGCTTAACAAATACCATTAGTTATTATTATTATTATTATGAAAGACAGAACCTAGACATAAACAGTCCTTTCCACTAAGCCATGCTGCTTCTCTAATTTGAGTTCTTACTGTGTGCACAGCACTGTATTAAGCGCTTGGGAAAGAATACAACAGAGTTGGTAGGTACAGTCCCTACCCACAAGGAGTTTATGCTCTAGAGGGGGAGACAGATAATATAAATAAATTAGGGTTCTATGCATAGTGCTGTGGGGGCTAATATCAGATGGTTAAAAGGTACAGATCAAAGTGCAGTGGTGACACAGAGGGGAGAGGGAGTAAGGGAAAAGAGGGCTCAATCAGGATTTTAATGTGATTTTAATACTGCTTTGAAGGTGGGCAAAAATGGTGGTCTGTTGTCTATAAACAGGGAGGGAATTTCAGGCCAGAGGTAGGATGTAGGTGAGGAGTCAGTGACAGGATAGATGAGATCATGGTACAGTGAAAAAGTTGGTGTTGGAGGAGCAAAGTATGTGGGGTGGCTTGTAGTAAGAAGTCAGTGAGGTAAGGTTAGAGGGGGCGAGTTGATTCAATGCTTTCATATTGTAGGTAAGGAGTTTGATGCAGAGATGGATGGGCAACCACTGGAGGCTCTTGAATGTGGACTGAATTTTCTTTTAGAAAAATGATCCGGGCAGCAGAGTGAAGTAGGGACTGGAGTGGGGAGAGACAGGAGGCAGGGAAATCACTGAAGAGGCAGATGAAATAGTCATCATCATCATCATCAACTGTATTTATTGAGCGCTTACTGTGTGCAGAGCACTGTACTAAGCCCTTGGGAAGTACAAGTTGGCAACATATAGAGACAGTCCCTACGCAACAGTGGGCTCACAGTCTAAAAGGGGGAGACAGAGAACAAAACCAAACATACTAACAAAATAAAATAGAATAGATATGTACAAGTAAAATAAATAGAGTAACAAATATGTACAAACATATATACATATAAACAGGTGCTGTGGGGAAGGGAAGGAGGTAATATGTGGGGGGATGGAGAGGGGGATGAGGGGGAGAGGAAGGAAGAGGCTCCATCTGGGAAGGCCTCCTGGAGGAGGTGAGATCTCAGTAGGGCCTTGAAGGGAGGAAGAGAGCTAGCTTGGCGGATGGGCAGAGGGAGGGCATTCCAGGCCCGGGGGGATGACGTGGGCCGGGGGTCGATGGCGGGACAGGCAAGAACAAGGTACGGTGAGGAGATTAGCGGCAGAGGAGCGGAGGGTGTGGGGTGGGCTGGAGAAGGAGAGAAGGGAGGTGAGGTAGGAGGGGGTGAGGTGATGGACAGCCTTGAAGCCCAGGGTGAGGGGTTTCTGCCTGGTGCGCAGATTGATTGGTAGCCACTGGAGATTTTTGAGGAGTCAAGGTGGGTCAATCACACCGGATGCTATATATTCTCAACAATCAGACTGCATCAAAGTAATCTCTGATCTCTCCACATTCTTCTCCCATCCTTCTGACTCACTTCTGTACCTAAATCCCTACCTCTAAGCACTTTGATTCCCACCCCTCCTCTTCGCCCACAGCATTTGTGTATTTATCCTTCTACTCAGTTGCTTCTCCCAACTCAAGATCGTGTGCATCTATTCTACTGTACTCTCCTAGATGCTTGGTCCTTGTGGAGAGGGTTCACTGGTAGATACTTTAAAACCAATCGAATTGTCTTTTTATAGTGTTTTTTCAAAGAATAATTGTATAATTCATTTCAGGGGTAAAGTAGGAACTTTTAAAATTTCAATTGCTGTAATTTGAAATGTAAGTTGTTTAAAAAGCAGTCGCAAAAATGTACTGTATTTTTTCCTAATTAACTGTATAACGTAAACCTAATCATTTTGATATGATTTTTCAATTTTGCCTATTTGCTTTACTTCTATGCTATTGATCGTTTTTACAGACTTGGTAAGATTTGTGTTGTCAAAGCAATTACTATGTGGTGACTTGCCTCTATCATAAATTATTTCAGATTTTGATAGGTTTCCTGATTATTTTTGACTGGACACTAAAGTACTAGAATACCGCTTTTTGGTTGATTCACTGAAGTGAAACCTAATTAGGCTGGACTTCAGTGGTCTGGAAATGTTCATTTCAAAGAATGAGTGTACTGCACTTCTAATGTTGTAGAAAATTTGAGAAATAAGTGTTTGTGTGCTTTTGTGACCTTGGGCAAGTCACTTAACTTCTGTGTGCTTCAGTCACCTCATCTGTAAAGTGGAGACTAAATCATCCATCCTTCAGACTGTAAATCCCAGGTGGAACAGGGACTGTGTCCAGTCTAATATTTTTGCATCTATCCCAGCACTTAGTTACAGTGGCTGGCACAGAGTAAGCGCTTGACAAGTACTATAAAGAATAGCTAAATGTAGGTCATCTCATCAATTAATAGGCATATTGCTCCTCAGTACTCAACTTCTGTTTGCATTCTAGGGATAATTATTCCAATTTTTTCTTAATCATGTCAGTGACTCTATATACTTCAGATGAACAGAAAATTCCTATACATGTTCCAAAGAGGACCTTTGCTGCTGTGTTCTAGCAATCTTACATAACCTACTACCTTTTTAAAAGGATAAAGTTGAAAGATACACAAAAGTGATATTTTAAGAAAGTATGAATGTAAAAGGTTTGCTTCATATTGTTTATAGAGGCTACTAAGCTGATTCATGCACTATTCAGTTTTGATTTACATATATCTTGAATTGTACTGGGACTGTAAACTCAGAAGTCACCTATACTTCCAAATTATTTCAGCTCTGTCCCACAAAACTCCATAAATGTAGGCATTCTAAATTATGGGAGAATCAAGCTCATCCTTCCTTTTTTTTTTAATTTGCCATTTAAACTACTGTTTAAGTTGGTCAAAGCAACAGTTTGATGTTTTTCTCAGATAGCATCTCAGAAAGGATGGAAGTTTTGGCAAGGATAGAGAATGTTTCCTTTGGTTTGTTACTACATAGACACATTTATATTTATCTAAATGTAATTGAAAACATTTGAAAATAATTATATGGTTAAGTCACTCTCACAAGGCACTTCAATTAAACAGTTGGATGAGAACAGCATAGTATTTCTAGCAACAGCTGAGCACTGAAGATTTGAATCTGATTACACCTAATGTCAGCATTAGCACTCAATGTCAGCATTCTACCTTGGGCAAAACTTATTGCAGCATCTTCCACCCACTGTGGACTACTAGTCAAGTAAAGCTTTTCTCCTTTCTTCAAATTTGAAACATCTCGATTAAGTTCTTTGGAAAAAAAACAGAATTCACTCCAAATTCAAACTAAAACTAACATTTTCATTTGATTTGAATATTGCTATTGGCTCGCTTTTTCTGTGGCAGTCAAAAATCTTTGTTGAGTACCCACTGTTTAAACCCACTGAATTATAACACAAAAGGACTAGCCCAGAAGACAACAAAATCTCAGTATCTAAGGAACTTACATTCTAATCAGTCAAGCGTATTTATTGAGCACTTACTGTGTGCAAGGACTGTACTAAGCACTTGGGAGAATACAATATAACAGACACATTCCCTGCCCACAAGAAGCTTACAGCCTAGAGGGGAGACAGACATTAATGTAGGAGAAAAACCCAACAAATCTCTCTAGGTTTATGAAGTACTTCCCAAGCGCTTAGTACAGTGCTCTGCACACAGTAAGCACTCAATAAATGCAATTGAATGAATGAATGAATGAAGCTGGGCAAGAGGGTTACTATGCCCTTCACTCTCCCATTCCCAAGGGACCCTTGGTTCCCCAGCACTCCTCTTCCTCAAGTGGAGCAAACTTTATGAAAATCATCCTGGAATGCCCCAGTTGAAGCCAATCTCACACTTAGCAAGGAAGGGTTCCCAAGGCATGTTTTAATATTTTAAATTAACAAGCTTCCTTAGCAGGATTCTCTTTTCAAATCACACAGCAAAACATTAAACATTAAAAAGTTATTTCACCCTTCCAACCTTTCACCTTCCAGTTCTTTCAACACTGACCCTGGAAAACTAGAGAAGAATCAGTGGCTCAGGCCAAGGGAGCAAGAGGACTTTAAATAGCTGGAGTTTCTCCAAAAACCCTATCTCAGAAACTTGAGGGGTTGCAGCAGTACTTGAATTAACCTGTCAAGTTTATCCTGACAGGTTTGTTCTCTGAAAGAATATACCACGATGTCTGAGCTCTCATCCTCACTCTATCACTGATTGGTTGCTTGGCCTTTGCAAGCCACTTAACCTCTTTGTTCTTTAGTTTCACAGTTACCTTCACAAGTATTATCTCATTTATCCTGACAACACCCTCCCGAGTCAGGGAAACAGGTTACCGCTGCACATTTGACGAAAGAGAAATGAAAACTCCAAGAGGCCTAGTGTTTCACAAGGCACCATCAAGGAATCCTGAAGGATCCTACACAAGTCAGACCCTCCAGGTAAAGAAATCCTGCTCAGGTTTGGGCCAGGGAGGAGAAAAGCTGGCAAAAGCAGAGAGATAGAGAAATAAAGAGTAATATCTTCAGGTATTCTTGTGAGGGAAAAGAACTGGGTATTGGCAGTTATTTGGCTAGGAGACAATGTGGGAAGGAAGAGGATTGGGGCATACTGTGAAATGAAAGAAATATTGGCTTTAGGATAGGAGAGGAGGGCCGGTTTAGCAATATAAACCAAAAGGAATACAATACATTAATAATGTGTTGGTAATTTGTTAAGTGCTTACTGTGTCCCAAGCACTGTACTAAGTGTTGGGGTTGACACTGGGTCAGACACAACACTTGTACCTTCATGGTCTCAGAGGGAGGGACAACAGATATCTAACTCCCATTGTATAGATGAGGAAACTGAGGCACAGAGAAGTTAAGTGACTTCCCCAAAATCACACACAGGTAATAGATCTGGAATTGGAGGCCAGGTCCCCTGACTTGGGGTCCCCAAGCCCAGGCTCTTTCCATTAGGCCATAGTGCTTTTTCTAAAAAACAACTGCCCTTTGGAATAGACTATCTTTTCTATCCCTTTTTTCCCCTCTTGTACAAAATGTTTGTGTTTGTCCAAAAGGCAGATTCGTCTAAATGCCAAACAGTAAAAAACAAATTTTTTTTATTTTTAATGAGGCCATCTCGTATTTCATTTTGAACCTTCTAAACACTAAACTCAGGAGCCAGGAACTAGCAAAAGAGGCAGAAAAGAATTCAAACATCAAACACAGGTGTTGTGTGATTGAAAACTTTGGGCACGGGAGGAGAAGTGAAGTGGCAATTGCAGCATTGATGCACAGATGTTCTTGCTTTACTTTGGGCCATAAAAAGATAAATATGGGAAAAATTCAGTCTGCTGGAGAATGACTTGTACTCTTACTATTTGAAGTTTGTTCCTCTCCCTTTAAATGTCCCTGGACCTGTCATGCACACTACAGGAAAGACTCTTCCTTCTCTGTGTCAAGCCAAAAATGAAGCCACTCTGGCTTCCGCTGGCATAGGTTTCAAGACTCCATTCCCAAGGTTGAACTGAAATACAACTCCTCATTGGAAAGTTAAATCAAACCAGAAGGTGGGGGAAGTCATTCATTCAACTGTATTTATTGAGCGCTTATGTGAAGCACTGTACTGCAACCAGTAAGTGCTCACTAAATATGATTGAATGAATGAATGAATGCACTTGGGACAGTAAAGTCATGTCCATCACCCAATTCCTCAGAAACATTTTCTGGGAAATACTTCACTCATCCTCCCCTCCCCTTTCAAACTTTTGAAAAGGGGAAAAGAGGTAATTAATCCATCAGTGGCATTTATTAAGTGCCTACTGTGTGAAGAGCACTTTACTAAGTGCTCGAGTCAGATCCCTGCCCACAAGGAGAGGCAAGCATCTGAATGACCGGTCAGTGATCACGATTACGCCTGTTGTAAAGCCATGGTTCTGCTGTTAAAATGCTAACAAAAACAGTAATAATGATAATAACAAATATTACTATTTGGGAACTGTAATTTCTGGGTTGAACACACTTTTTTGTGAAATTCACCATTCTTGACAAATAAGCTTACACAAGTAGAGCAGATTCCTGCAATACCCACTCCAAGGGTCTACGTGCCTTATCTCTTTCTTCAGCACCTAATTTAATAGTGCTTGTCTGACAGCTACTCCAGGCTTTCAGAAGTGAATGTTAATAAACAGAGCATTTAGGCATTATGAAATGGACTACCTGAGTGTTCATAAAAGTTATTACTTACACCCTTCATGATTACTTAATAATTATGATTCAATTGTACACCAAACAACCTGCGGAAACTATCTCATTTGCTCTGCTGCCCAGAAACCACATGCCATAATTATAAAGGAATCTCGTTGGTATCTTCACAAACAAAACACAAGGGAGGTGGAGGCACTCCTCTCTCATGCCCATCACTTTCAAGATACAGCTGAATCATAATTATTAAAGAACCCTGTAGGTTGTAATGACACTAAATCACTTAAAAGCTAGGGTCCTGTAGAGGGCAAAGATTCAGTGCGCATAAGCTTTAAGAATCAGGTGTTAAAAACAAAACAAAACAAAAAAACACACAGAATCACCCACACCTTGAGTCTCCTTCTCCAAACACTACTTTCCAAAAGAGCCAGGTTATGAAGACATATTAATGTGATTCTGAATCTGATGAACAAGAGTCCGATCGAACTCTTTACACGTATTATTGGTTACTAGCAGATTCCCAAGAATAAGGGTTAGAAACAAATATTCCACTCCAAGAGGGGAATCTACATTAACACTGTTTGAAGCAGAACAATGAAAGTGTTGAGGCTGGATAATTCTTGAAACTCCTGGAAGCTTGTGCTACATCTTGTTTTCATCAAAACTCTTTTCAAGGGCTTGCAGCCATAGGGATGTGGGGGACAGTAAAATAGTTATGCAATTACACAACCTTTATAAAAAGAGTGTGTTGCATTTTGGCAAGGAAAAAGCCTCTCTAAAAATGTACAGAACTACCCTGAGTCTTGTAACTATTTATGTAATCGACATTGCTTTGGGAAACTTCAGGACTAGCCATGACCTTGAGTCACTAAGCAAGCTACTTCCCAGTGAATAAGGATGTGCATAGAGGTGATGGGAAAACCATTTTATTAGGTTCAATTTCAGCCTTTAAGGGCATAGGGTTATGATGTGCCGGATATTTTATGACAGACAATATGAAATATGAATTTAAATCTCTTACTACCATGGGAGGTCATTAATACCACCCTCTATAAAGGAAAACAATTTTTCTTAAAGGTACAGAAGACAACTTCATATATGCGGTAAATTGTTCTCACGAATTACTGTTCTATAGCACTTTTTTTTTTTTTAAAAAAGGTATTTGTTAAGCACTTACAATGTGGCAGGCACTTCTGGGGTAGATATAAACTAATCAGGCGGAACACAGTCTATGTCCCACGTGGGGCTCATAGTCTTAATCCCCATTTTACAGATAAGGTAACTGATGTTCAGAAACTTCAGATGTTCAGATGTTCAGATGTTAATTGACTTGACCAATTAACAGCAGACAGGTGGAGGAGGAAGAGGGGACTAGAATCCAGGTCCTCTGACTCCCAGCTCCATACTTGTTTCACTAGGCAACACTGCTTTCTTCATTCCTTGTGCACCCAGGGACATCCCTAATGCTTAGTACAGTTCTCTGCACATAAATGCTTGATAAATATCATTGATTTTAAAGCATTAGTTATTTGACAGTAGCTTCATTTTCAACAGAAAAGATAGGAGAGAAAGAGAAATTCCAGAGATCATTTCTGATCACTTAATCTTATTTTTTGGATATTTCTAAGATTATTTTTGAAAAGGCAAAAATAAAAGCAAATGATTTTTAACAACATATTTCAAGCAAGTAGTACCGTTTATGATTACAGATTTCTCATTTCAAGAAAAGTGGGAAATGTTTCTCAGAATGCTGCAAAGACACACATGGGACCACTGTTAATATGTGAAGGAAATAAGCATAGTATATTAATCTTGCACACCAAATGCTAACATGCAGCAGATTTTAAACAAATTTTGACAAGTGACAGAAAGGATATAGTCTTGTAGAAGTCAATACAGTCTTCTTTTAAAATAATATATTCCCTGAATCTGTATAGCACTTTCACCTTTTTAAAGCACTTTTGCATTATCTCATTTTATCCTCACACTGCGTAGGTGAGGAAGGGAGAGGCAGACATTATAATCCCCATTTTTCAGATGAGAAAACTGCAGCAACAGGAGTATAAATTGAAGGCCTGAGGTCAGGAAGCAGGTGAGTGGTAGTTAAATAAAGAGTTAGCAGATGCGTTCCCTGCCCACAAGGAGCTTAATCCTTGATCTTTTCTCTAAGCATCCACTAAATGATGCGGCCTCCCAAAACTGTACATGATTGCACAGGACAGGAGTGGAACAACTTCATTTAGACCTCGATTGGGGCTACTAGGTATGAAAACTCTCTCTTGCATGTCACACTCTCCAACAGCACTATTCTTAGCAACTTCCTCAGATAACCAGATAGGGAACCAGAGGCACTCCTGTGGCCCAGGAGTGGGGGCCAGGTTAGCTGCTTTGGGATTCTTAAAAGTCACCAGTCTTGGTTCAGATTAACTCATTTAATTCGACTCTCTCTTGGCTCGGAAAAAAACAAAACAAAAAAAACATGGCTGCACTAGAGGGCTCAGCTTAACCATCTCTGCAGCTAAATAATAATAATAGTAATGGCATTTGTTAAGCACTTACTATGTGCGAAGCACTGTTCTAAGCACTGAGGGGATACAAGGTAAGCAGGTTGTCCCACGTGGGGCTCACGGTTTTAATCCCCATTTTACAGATGAGGTAACTGAGGCTCAGAGAAGTTAAGTGACTTGCCCTAGGTCACACAGCAGAAAAGTGACAGAACCGGGATTAGAACCTATGACCTCTGACTCCCAAGCCCTAGCTCTTTCCACTGAGCCATGCTGCTTCTCTAAGAGAGAACTAAGAGAACTAAATGATTATCAGTTCTCCTTAAGGAGAACTAAAAGAGAACTGATAATCATTTAGCAACAGTGATCATCAGCATGTTACAAAACATGCTAATCTAAATGATTATGACCCATCAAGACTATAAATTATTCGATCGTACTTATTGAACGCTTACTCTGTGGAGAACACCATACTAAGCATTTAGGAGAGTACATTATAACAGAGTTGGCAGACAAATTCCCTGCACAATGAGCTTACAGTCTAGAGGGGAGTGTGCTATGGAGTGTGGTATGTCTACCCAACTATTTTCTCACACTAGGTGTTCATGAGGAGTAGTGTGGCTTAGTGGGTAGAGCACAGGTGCGGGCGTCAGAGGACATGGGTTCTAATCAAAGCTCCACCACATGCCTACTGTGTGAACTTGGGTAAGTCACAACTTCTCTGTGCTTCAGTTACCTCATCTGTAAAAACGGGGATAAGAGTGTGTGCCTCATTTGGGACAGGGACTGTGTCCAACCTGATTAACTCGTATCTTTCCCAGAACTTAGAACAGTGTTTAGCACCTATTATGTGCTTAATAAGAACTATTATTATTAAGAAGTTCTGCCCACTCAGATGGGCAGTCTGGCTCTAAATAACACATAAATCATAACCCCCTCCAAGTCCTCTTAATGGGAATTTAGTAGCAGGCAGTGCTAATACTACCTAAGATTTTCCTTATTACGTACACTCAAAATAGGGGCCACGGGATCATGACTTTGACTTGACCGGACCCAACAATGCTTCTATCTTTTGTCACCTATGTCAGCGTCAGAGTAAGAGGCATATCATTCCAATTCCAGTGTGGCAGATTTCCGTTTCTACACCCATCAAGAATAAAGGCAACTGTGCTCCAAGAGCCATTCCACAAGAAGGAAAAATATGGAAATTAAAACTAGGCTTCATTCTTTCATGAACTGTCTCTCCTTAGCAGGCATTAAGAATCACTTTTTTTCCCCTGCTTAAACTGAAACTAAAAAGAGCAAGTAGGCATGAGGGTCAAATTCGAAGTCCTCTGGTTGACAGTTCTGCGAAGTCACCGTGTTGAAATTCAGACTGCTTCTTGACTTAACATAATTACTTCCTAGTCTTCATATAGGTTGACTGGTTTTATAGTTGAAACCATCCAAGGGAAATAAATATGAACAAGCTCAGAAACTTTCTAAATTTGAAAATGTCCTGAATTCCAACAAAACTTAGCCAACAACATTTCAGCATCCTTTATTATTAAAAATTTACCTTTATAAATACCCTGAAGACCTTTTAGAAGCCTACATTAAACTCAGGTAAGTGCTAAAATCATATCATTAACTAAAGGCACCTCTGTGTTACCAAAAATTGTCCTTTAAAATTATGCAGATAATTGAATATTCATACAGAAGGCTAATAATTCTACGTGAGCACCTTCAATATGAGAGCTGAAATAATCCTTGAGCAATGAAAAGAACCTCACATGGATTGTACATTCACCTGACAAGTTCAGTATCAGGAAAGTGACACCAACTTTAGGTTCCACTGAGATCGACATTTCTTCCATTTCAGTTCCTCCACGCCATTAACCAAGACAAAAGTATACTGTATCAAATTCCACTTCCTCACTCAAATCCCTCTCTCCATTTTTTCCATCCCAAAGAGAAGTGTACCCATTTTCCTCCATCTCCCAAGAACAAAAAGAATGCCTGGTTTACAGAAAACGCCACCAGCATTTTTTTTCAATCAATCAGTAATACTGCTTGGGTGTCTCTATGCCGAGGCTTTTGTGTGCTTGGTAAAATACACTGGAGATTCAAATTAATGATCAGATTTAAGATGGTTTTTCATTGCTTAATCATTTTTTTTACTTTAGATTTAGCTTCTGCATGCATATAAGGCAAACATTGATATTTATCTTAGTAAGGATTTTATACTCATTCATTCAACCCAGGTGATTGAATCCTAAGGTCAAAAATATCAATAATTAAAAGTGGGTCTAAAACACTTTTGATGATAGCAATCTCTCAATTTTGGCATCTCAGAAGTAAAATGAACATGTGGCATGAGGTGACACACTAGTCAGATGTAGTGGCTGGAGAAGCAGCGTGGCTCAGTGGAAAGAGCATGGGCTTTGGAGTCAGAGGTCATGGGTTCAAATTCCTGCTCCGCCAACTGTCAGCTGTGTGACTTTGGGCAAGTCACTTAACTTCTCTGGGCCTCAGTTACCTCATCTGCAAAATGGGGATGAAGACTGTGAGCCTCCCGTGGGACAACCTGATCACCTTGTAACCTCCCCAGCGCTTATAACAGTGACTTGCACATAGTAAGTGCTTAACAAATACCATCATTATTATTATTATTATATAATTTTCCAAATTAGGCTTTCAACATTGATCTGTTTCTTGGTTTTATATTATTGATTCAGCCAAAAATATTGCAACTATAAAAATACACCAATTGATGGACTTAAATTTTATACCAGATCAATAACAAAAGCGCCAGAGGTCTGTCAGTTTCATTTTAGAGACAGGCCTGGAGTACTGAACTGTGCAAGTTTTAAAAATTGCAAAGTTACCTTTAAAAATGTTTAGCTTTTTCATCAAAAGTTTACATGTATAATTCCACTAGTTTTCTAATTTTGTTTCAATATCAATTAATTTTAGTAACTCTCCATGAAATAAGGACTAATTTATCAGTTCTGCTCAAAGCAAAGTTTCTTCTCAGTCTTCATCTATATCTTTGGTTTACTCTAAGGCTCCATGAAATTATGTACTACGTTGATTTTCCTTCTAATGTTTCAAATCTCAATGTTCTCTAAGACTTTGGATGTCAAGGAATAAAGATTTTAAACTTTCTTATGAAAGAAATGGATGGACATGAATCCAAGGGAGTAAAAAGAATCATGTATTTGGGAAAAAAAATGTATCAACTCTATTGTATTGTACTCCCCTAAGGACTTTAGTACAGTGCTTTGTACACAATAAGTGCTCAGTATATATCACTGATTCAGCTCAAAAGATCTTTACAGTGAGATGCAAATCTAAAATTTTAATTATCTTGTCATTACAGTTTTAATTCCCATATAATGGAAATCCTTGGATTTATGGCCCAGCAAGTTCCTGGAAAATCACATTTTAGTCCAAGCATATGTCAGACCAATTTTCCTTTAAGGAAAAATGTTTTTAAGTGGAGGAATTAGTTCCTGATCCAAGGCCAGGCATCTTGGGTTTTTTTTTTCATTTTGGGTTTTTTTTTTTTAACCAAAATTACTTGAAAGATATATGGCTATATTGATGCATTTAATACTGTAAATTGCAATATTAATATGCAAATTATGTCAAAATATAATACATACAAAAATAAGATACATTGAACAATGTTCTTTACCTATTACCTACTACACACCAACTGGAACAGACTGTAAACTCATTGTGGACGGAGAATTCGTCTACCAACTCTGTTGTGTTCTACTCTCCCAAGTGCTTAGTACAGTGTTCTGCACACAGTAAATGCTCAATAAATACCACTGATGATGAGAGAAATTTATTACTTTTTCCTTGAGCTCAGGGATCGTGCCTACCAATTGAACCATAAACTCCTAAATGCTTAATACAGTCCTATGGACATAATAAACAGTAAATATAGTTGATGAATTTTCTTAAAAAATGAGCTCATGGTGTGGATTTAATTGGATGAGATTTCTGGGGACTTGGAGATGATTTTGAGGGAATGGTTTGGATGGTTGACTGGATCTTCTGGGAAGTCTTTATTTTCTACATCTTGCTTGGATTTGGCACGACTACACGGCAATGAAGCATTGTTTTTGCTGGACAAGTGTGACTAGTTATCACTTGTTGCTGGACTCCAGGTGACTTTTTTATGGGCTTTTTCAGGATTATCACTTCCATAAATCCCGAGTACCCAGCCTAGGTAAGTAGGCTAAAGCACAGTATATGGGGCAGGGCAAGAAGAAAGGATGAAAAATAATTCAAAACAACTCTGTTTCAGAAGTCTGGAGAAGCAATTTCAGTGTGTTTCAATCCTTCACATCATTTTCTTTTCTTGCTGTTCTATTTTTCGTGTGTGTGTCTGTGTGTGCGCGCGTGCGCGCATGCACACGTGACTACATAATAGCAACACAAGTAGAGAAGCAGTGTGGCTCAGTGGAAAGAGCACGGGCTTTGGAGTCAGAGGTCACGGGTTCAAGTCCCGGCTCCACCAATTGTCAGCTGTGTGACTTTGGGCAAGTCACTTAACTTCTCCGGGCCTCAGTTACCTCATCTGTAAAATGGGGATTAAGACTATGAGCCCCCCGTGGAACAACCTGATCACCTTGTAACCGCCCCAGCGCTTAGAACAGTGCTTTGCACATAGTAAGTGCTTAATAAATGCCATTATTATTATTATTATTACTATTATTATTATTATTACAAGTACTTACTAGATGCCAAGCATTAGGGCAGATGCAGGAAAAGATCAGAATCAGTGCCTGTCCCATATAGGGGTCACTGTTTAACTGGGAGCGAGAACAGATATTTTTTCCCCATTTTACAGATGAGGAAACTGAGGACAGAGAAGCCAGATGACTTGCCCAATGTTACTTATCAAGTAAGTGGTGGAGCAGGGACTACAACCTGGGCCTCCTGACTCCTATCATCACATCATCAATCGTATTTATTGAGCGCTTACTGTGTGCAGAGCACTGTACTAAGCGCTTGGGAAGTACAAATTGGCAAAATATAGAGACAGTCCCTACCCAACAGTGGGCTCACAGTCTAAAAGGGGGAGACAGAGAACAAAACCAAACATACTAACAAAATAAAATAAATAGAATAGATATGTACAAGTAAAATAAATAGAGTAATAAATATGTACAAACATATATACATATATACAGGTGCTGTGGGGAAGGGAAGGAGGTAAGATGGGGGGGATGGAGAGGGGGACGAGGGGGAGAGGAAGGAAGGGGGGGAGAGGAAGGAAGGGTTTGTCTATACAGTGCATTAGACAAGCATGGCATAGTGAATAGAGCACGGGAGTCACAGGTTGTGGGTTCTAATCCCCGGCTCCACCACTTGTCAGCTGTGTGACTTTGGGCAAGTCACAACTTCTCTGTGCCTAAATTACCTCATCTGTAAAATGGGGATTAAGACTGTGAACCCCATGCGGGACAACCTGATCACCTTGTATCTTCCTCAGTGCTTAGAACAGTGTTTGGCACATAGGAAGTGCTTAACAAATACCATCATTATTATTATCATTATTGAAGGTTCTAATCTCGGCTGCACCTCTTGTCAATCAATCAATCGTATTTATTGAGCGCTTACTGTGTGCAGAGCACTGTACTAAGCACTTGGGAAGTACAAGCTGGCAACATATAGAGACGGTCCCTACCCAACAGTGGGCTCACAGTCTAGAAGGGGGAGACAGAGAACGAAACCAAACATATTAACATTGTCTGCTGTGTGACTTTGGGCAAGTCACTTCAGTTCTCTGGGCCTCAGTTACCTCATCAGTAACTTTTTCCACTAGGCTACGCTGCCTTCCAAAACACACTGATGGGTCAGAATTCACCTGCATTTGTCTGTAAAATAACTGAATAATTCTGAACCTCAACAATTAAGTAATAATCAAATCAAGCATAATACTTTTGTCTAGGTCTGCCTTAAGCCTTGTATGGGTTTTGTACAAAGCTCTTGGAAATCCCCACCAGCAAATCTCTATGTGCAATGTTCTCCCAAATATTTTAACGATGTGGAATCTATATTCACCCCTAGAAATCGACATATTTAACATAAAAGGCAATGTCTATGAAAAATGTCTTTACTCTGAAGCATGGCATTAATGCTGTTAAACACAGTGAAGACAGTGAAACGTGCTGTTAATTAAAATTATTCACTCACATTTTCTACATGGTCAAGCTCCAAGGAGAGAAATATGCAAATGGTAGGTTGAATATACGGGATAAAATGATTTGTAACTTGAATTGAGGGGTTTGATGGAGAACAATTGCCCCCTCCCCATCGATCCCAAATTGATCTTTATTAGCCTGAAGAACTATGGCACAACAATAACTCTCTGGCCTGCTTTCATATTATCTTTACCCTTCCCCTCTCTTGACACTATTCCTTGCTTTGGCCACAAATAGAAGACCCCGCAAAAGCCTTGAAATCTTTTCAAGAAGTTCTGGCTCTGTGGCTTTGTTCTTTAAAAAAAAACCAACTAAAAAAAAAAGTAAAAGAATTATAACGTCATATTTGAACATAGTGTGACTTAGAAGTTATAATCAAGTAAGTTTCATCACTGTGTTTTACAAGTGTTACTTTTTTGTGACACTTATAAAAGTTAAATGAAGCACAACCTGTCAACATGAACACATTCTTTCCCAAAGATTTTAATTGCTGCTCTTCTTTTAACACCACACTAAATGGAAAAATTAAATACACATTTCACTAAATGAACTAAAGAGCAATTATTCCCAGTAGTGGCTTCCTTATCAACATTTACAGTTGAAGACCACCAGAATGCAAATTAATGCAAAAATGAAAAATTAGGTTTGACACAGTTAGAAGCAGTTTCCAAAAAGTAGAACTCACCTTTTTTGGTTCAGCCCTGAACAAACAGCAAATACAAATCCCTCATCAGAGAGATCCATTCACTTTTCAATCTATCAGCACAGTTTTTATTTTCTCTAATAACTGTGGTATTTGTTAAGTGCTTACAATGCCCCAGACAATGTACCAAGTGCTGGGGTGGACACCAGCAAATTGGATTGGACACAGTCCCTGTCCCATGTGGGACTCACAGTCTCAATCCCCATTTTACAGGTGAGGTAACTAAGGCATAGAGAAGTGAAGTGGCTTGCCCAAGGTCACACAGCAGACAAGTGTCAGAGCAGGATTAGAACCCAAGTCCTCTAACTCCCAGACCCACACTCTTTCAACTAGGCTATGCTGCTTCCTGCTGCTGGAGTGGTCACTGTGGCGAGGGTGACTGGGCCACGAGAAGCCTGAAATTCTGCTCCTCCTGCCACAGTGTCCTATATCATACTAATCTAATTTGATCTTCATATGTCAATGCATTGTTTCATCTCTCCTTACGTCTATCACCCGTTCTCTCTCCCCCTTTTCATTTGTAGATTGTGAGCCCTCAACCCTCACCCCCAGTGTCACATCTAATTCCCACCTGTGTACTCTTTCCACATGGCATAGTACAGGGCTCGGCACACAGTAAGCCCTTAGTACTATTAACTAAGTACCAGAGTCTACCAACTCTGTTATGTTGTCCTCTCCTAAGCGCTTAGTACACCGCTCTGCACACAGTAAGATCTCAATCAATACCACTGATTGAGTACTACACTGCACTACGTACAATCCCTGCCCACAATGAGCTTTGAAACAGGAACTGCCTCTCAACAGAAAGCTCTTTCTGCAGTTTACAGTTTGTTTGCCTCAAAGCAGATGTACAGCTCCAAAGAAAGAATCATTGTCAAAGGCAA
Organism: Tachyglossus aculeatus; assembly: GCF_015852505.1. Lineage (NCBI taxonomy): Eukaryota > Metazoa > Chordata > Mammalia > Monotremata > Tachyglossidae > Tachyglossus > Tachyglossus aculeatus. Next base: position 19,380,474 of record NC_052074.1, on the reverse strand, counting down.
GAGCTCTGTGTTCCGGGTCTGCTCTGCCACTCCTCAACGTGGACAGTAGAGTCCTTTGGTGCTTCTTAGTTTCAAGCTGAGGGGAATAGAGCCTCAGGTGCCAAGATGATGGCCGAATTGCCACCAGCAAATGCCAGCTGCCACCCGCCCACTCCAAACAACTTTTTGTGCTGCCAGAGACACACCCCTGCAGGGAAGAACAAGCCAACAGGGATCAAAACATTAATTCACTCTCTCCCTCAATTTACAGGGATGACCTTTAATCAATCAATGGAATTTGAGTGTTTACTTTGTGCGGAAATCCATACTAAGGTCTTTGAAGCATACAACACTGCCGTGAGATGTGAACCCTACCCTCAAAGAACTTCTATAGCCTGCTATCCACCTACACAGCAAGGAGAATCAGGTTAGTGGATTTGAAAAAGAATCCACCAACTCCTCAGTACAGTAGATGCCACAGTACAAGTTTCTGCACTCCATTATATATCAATTACCTTTCATCCTATGAAAATGCAATTAAACACAATTAAACTTAAATCACCTTGTGTTCTGCTTAAACTTTCATCCAACTTTAAAATTACCTTCACACTATCTTTTCCCACAACACCCCCAAACCATTCAGTTCACTTCCACTATCCACACCTCCTCACAGTAACGTCACTCATAACTTTCCATGGGGCAAGCCCACAGATTGCTAGTTCCCTGGCATAGACCCAGCTCAGCTTCCCCAAACCACATACCTCTCCTTCAAATTCCTTCTAAAAAGTCACCTCCCTTAGGAGGCATTCCCTGGTTAGCTTATCACAGACATGCCATTCTTCCAGCCAACTCAGAACTCCCATGAATATATATGTTTGCTTATTTGCTGATGATTGATTTACCCATTCACATTTATTAATACCGTAAGGTTCTCTCTGCTTACTGCCTATTTGTCAACTTTTTTCTACATGCATTCTCCCTTTAGGCTGTAAATTGCTCAGGAGTGACTGTTTCTTAGACTTCTTTTATATTTCCCTAAAGTGCCTGATACAGCACTCTGGATCCAATTGTCCAGGCACATCAAACCCACCCTAATGGGGGAGATATTCCGGTGCACTTAAAAGAAGAAACTGCACAAAACTAAGTTGTAAAATTAAAAATGATTATTATTATGGTATTTGTTAAGCACCTACTATGTGCCAGGGTAATCAGGTTGCCCCACGTGGGGCACACCGCTTTAATCCCCATTTCACAGATGAGGTAACTGAGGTACAGAGAAGTGATTTGCCCAAGGTCACACAACAGACAAGTGGCAGAGCCGGGATTGGAACCCATGTCCTCTGACTCCCAAGCCCGTGCCCTTGCCACTAGGCCATGCTGCTTCTATTATTAGCATTCTACTATTCTATTATTATTAGCATCCTACACTGTTTTCCAATAGAATAAAATGAAATTAATTTGGTGAATAGGGCCTTTATTCACTTCTTGCAAAAGTTTATATGCTCACCCAAAACAATCTTCCTCATGCAGGACAACCAGTTAGAAGTAGCCAGGAAGTGAAGAGGGGAGAGAAAAAAGAAAAGGAGTCGTGGCTGCCTTCCCCTACCTCTGTCCATCCAACACGAAAGCTCCAAACCAAAGCAGTTGTCACTGTCACTTTAGGCATGAGAACCAAACAAGGAAGGATTTCAATAATCCTAAAATTAAAGAAAAACTCATTTCAAATGCATTCAACCTGAAAATTCTACTTCAATCTTGTGCACAGAGCCAGTTGCTGGAGGGAAGAACCAGTGTTCAGATTTTTACCTCCTATGACTACAGATGGTGCCTGCCCTACTGGGAAGGACCAACTGTTCCGTGTCAATCAAACATGCCTAGCAGAGGCAGGATTGGAATTCGAGAGGCCTCATTTTCAACCCAGTGTTTCATCTTAGAGAAGCAGCGTGGCTCAGTGGAAAGAGCATGGGCTTTGGAGTCAGATGTCATGGGTTCAAATCCCAGCTCCGCCAATTGTCAGCTGTGTGACTTTGGGCAAGTCACTTAACTTCTCTGGGCCCCAGCTACCTCATCTGTAAAATGGGGATTAAGACTGTGAGCCCCCCGTGGGACAACCTGATCACCTTGTAACCACCCCAGAGCTTAGAACAGTGTTTTGCACATACTAGGCACTTAATAAATACCATTTTTCTTATTATTATCATCATCATCATCTACCAGATCACAATTTCTGAGATAATTTGTGAATAATTCTTCCAGGCACCAAAGCCTAATTTGTACTCCGCCCCCTGTTTCTAAATAACCTAGCAATTCTATACCTATCTCCCCTCCTTTTCCCAAATCAGTCTTGCCTAACAGACTTTATGCATAGTAATGCCACCACCCCCTTCAAATGCCCACTCATTCTGATTCTCTTTCCCTGCCCTTATCCAGACATCTATCTTCTCACACCCTGGCAGCAGGAATACATTTGTCTACCAACGCAACAATCTTTCTTCAGATTCCAACACAGTTAGCCTTTTCAGACAAAGCCATACAAAAACAATGCCACAAACTAACTTCCCCAACCTCCATTCATCTAGTTTTAAATTACTTTTGAACTAAAAAAGCTGCCTAAACTTAGAGACACAGGTACCTGACTTTCTTTCACCTACCACTGACTTATTTCTCTACCTCTATACGATCTTTCCACTCATCCTCTTTTGCAGCTCCTGTTGGGACTAAACAATCTGTCTCACTAACTTTCTAGTTCATTTAAAGTCTGAGGGAAGCTCTGTTTAATCCTCCTGACCATTACCCTTAAATAATAAATGGGGAAAAAGAAAAATTAATTCTGTAATTGCTTTAAAGTAATGCAATCACATGAGTTTACAGTATCTGTGAAAAACTCTTTTCAGAATAAAATTATACTGCAAAATTGTTACGTTATTTTAGAGCAGATAATTCAACTTGACATGTAATAATACATACAAACATATAATTTATATGTGAACAATTTTGTTGTATAAATGGAGGCATTTAACTGCAAAGCTTACAAATATCTTGGGAGAGTCATTCAAGATGAACTCACTAAACACATAGTAGGCTTGAATATTCAAATAAAAGCTTAAAGTTAATTAGAAAAAAAGTGGAGAGTGCCTTGTTTTGCAAGCACTGGATGGATAAGCAGAAGGAAAAAATATAAGATCATTTCTAATGAAAAATAAAATAAATATATTGTGTGGCATTTGTTAAGTGCTTACTATGTGCCAAGCACTGCTCTCAGCACTGGGGTAGATACAAGTTAATCAGGTTAGACACAATCCCTGACCCACATGGGGCTCACATTCTTATCCCCATTTTTTTTTTTACAGATGAGGTAACTGAGGCACACAGAAGTTAAGTGACTTGCCCAAGATCACACCAGAGACAAGTGGTGGAGCTGGGATTAGAACCCAGGTCCTTGTGACTCCCAGGGCTGTGTTCTATCCACTAAGCCTTGAAACTCCCCTGGAAACATAAATATGAGTGGCATTGAAAGAGCATCATATGCATATACAGGGCTTCATTGTTATTTTTGCCACACAGTCCAATTATGAGTTTTAGTGAGGCAGGATGAAACTTGATCATCAGCAGTTAGATATGATAAACTCTTGTTCATGATCCTGTATGAGATCCGCATGATTCTCAGTCACAAACACTTGAAATTTTCAAGGAAAAGAAATGATACTGTCATCATTAATTCCAGTTAATTTGAATTTGGGATCTATTCTATTTTTTCCCCTTTTGTTACAACTCGCTTACATTCATTTTAAATAACACTATATATTATGTTCTGAAAACCCCAAAGAGATTTTAGTTTTCTATGAGGTTATTTATCTAAAACACTGTACTGAAGAGGAGCTGCTTTCAGTTTGTTTATACGTTACTAAGAAATTAGCACACAACCCTCATAAAAGTTCAAAAGGAACCATCAATCTAAGAGCCACACTAGCCTAGATGAGGTACTGAAAATTATAATGCAGTCAGAGGTCATTAAACTGTCATTAAACAAAGCTTTATAGCTGAAAAATGGAGTTAAAAGAAATTAACCATTGCCTTAGATTTGCAACCAAATATAGTGATAAAAAAAGAAAAAAATGTATTAGTGATGTCTTGTTTACTTGACTTTATGCATAAACCATAACTATATCATTATTATTCATTCAACCAAACCATGCAACATCACTGCACTGGAAAGTCATATGGGCTGGAAATGCTTCATTTATAAAAGGGAAGCAAGATAAATTTAAATAGTCAGAATGTCTTCAGTTTAGCACTAGACCTAGAAGTACTTAGTTATATTAATATTGGAAGAATAGAGCAAATAATTTTACATAGCTTTAGACAGTTTCATATCATAACAAATCACAATTTTACACATTGCTTACAAACGATGTTCAAATCATATAATTCTTCACTTCAAGAGTCCTTTGAAAATACTTATTTAATATTTTAGGTTTTGTGGGGAGGCTGGTGGGAAGGAAGGGGTAGAAGGTAGGGAAGGAGAAAGCTGTTTGTTTCTTTATGTTAAAGATTCACCAAACAAAAGAGAAACTTTACCAGGTAGCATTTTTAAAACCCAAGCTCATTCTTAATGTGATATCTGCTGGTATTTTGTCTTCATTAAGAACGTCCAATCTTTTAACAATCATTTCCATTATATAAATATTATCTAACTTGTAACTATTCTGGGGGATATAGCCCTGAATTTGTTTTACATTACTGCCTATTTTCTAAAAAGACTGAGGAAAATAAGTCTCTAACTAAACTACCCTTTCTTTATCAGCTGGTTGTTTTAATAGACTAGTTTGTCTTGATAAATCATGTGCCTAATGTGAATACATTTGAAAAATCCATTATAATACAGTCTAGAACAGACAGTAAAGACGTTATCAAAAGAACAATGCCTCCTCCTATCTTCCCAAACCAAACTACATTATTCTTTGCTAAAGGACATGACAGTCATTTGCAAATGCCTTGGGACCTCAGTCCAAACCTGCAAGGGAGAACCCATCAATTCGCTTTCTTTCTCTCTCTCTTCATTCATAAAATTGTATTTATTGAGCACTTACTGTGTACAGAGCACTGTACTAAGTGCTTGGGAGAGCACAGTATAACAATAAGTGCTTATTATTAATAACTTAATATTATTATCAATAACAACTTATTAAGCACTTAGTACAGTGCTCTGCACACAGTAAGTGCTCAATAAATATGATTGAATGAATAAACAGACACTTACTGTCTGTTTGTGATTGTAACTCATAACAATCTACCCTAAACTACCCTTTCTTTATCAGCTGGTTGTTTTAATGGACGAGTTTTTCTTGATAAATCACATGCCGAATATGAATACACTTGAAAAACCCATTATTGTACAGTCTAGGATAGACAGTAAAGAATTATCAAAAGAACGATGCCTCCTCCTATCTTCCCAAACCAAACTACATTATTCTTTGCTAAATGACATGAATGAACTGATTGAATGAATACACAGACACATACTGTAAAATTCTGGGTCTCAAAGCCAACCTACCATACACACTGCTGCCATTGCCCCACTGCGAGGAAGTCATAGGTAGGATTTAAGATGGCAAACTGGGAAAGTATCCAGGGGCACAACCTTGGCATGTTCATGCAGCACACCCAAACTTGTTCAGAAAATAGATTACCACCCATGGGAGTTGAATTTCATATGGGTGTTACTGAGTCCTAGTGGGTTTTCAAACATCTATGATTCAATATTTCTCAGTGTCACCAGGTATGCATCCTGGAAAGGATCCCTCAACTCCAAAAGAATGTTCAAGTCATGGATAGACTAAGAAGCATGGTAAGACAGTACAGGGATATAAATAACGATCCACTTAAGTATACCCAGCATTAAATAAAAACTCATGAGTGGGCAAAGGAAATGGATGAGATAGACCCCAGTTACCTCCTGTGTGGAAAAGAAAAAATTCCTCACCAGCTAATCACCTCTCAAAGGCAGGGTGCAATCAAAAGATTCCCTATGTATCACTTGGGATACTGGGACTGTTGCATTGTTTTGAGCCAGAATGAGCTCACATGGAAGGGCGAAGAGCCCAAAAACATGTGGATCAACCCCTGTAAGCATTGTTGGATGTAATTTCTTGGCTGCTGTAGTTTTTATTTTACTTTTTTCTTACCACCACCACCCCCAACTCAGTCAATCCTTCACTTTTAGATTACAAGCTCTGGGGAAGAATTACGTTTAAATCACTGCCCAAGAATTCTCCCCAGAGCTGCAAAAGATGTAACTGATCAAGGATCACAGATGAACAGACAGAAAAAGGAAACAATATAGGCAAATTGTAAAGTTGGCTTAATGTATGAAATGGCTTAAAGTGCTGAGAAATTAATTGGGGAAAGCTTGTTGGAAAGTGGGAGAGCTTGGTGGGGAGAGCCGTAGTCTGTCTGATGTGGGAAGGGAGAGAGTTCTAAGCCGGAGGGACAATGTGAGCAAGGGGATAGAGGCAGGAAAGTTGAGGGCCTGGTATAGGAAAAGAAAGAAAAAGAAAAAATCCCCACCAACCAGGCATTTTTGCAACTGGAAGAATAAATGACCTTGCAAGTCTCCCGACTCCTCCATTTGCCAGTCTGGTGCCCTTCATTAGAAAAGGGCTACACATGCCTGCTCAAATCCAAAAATTCCACAGTGACATGAACAGATGGAGTTCAGATTATGTCACATGCAGAGCATTTCAGATAGAAATGAAATAAATTCCAGACACCAGCTTGCATAGCAGTCAGTCTAAAAGGCCTCATATACCACATAACCTTTGTCACATAATGGCTGAAGTTTTGAGTTGACAGGAGCCTAAAACATGAGAAAAAACTGCAAACAATTTGTGTAGTTCCATATGTAGTATTTACAGTTAGGTGTGCTAAGGCTTTTAACATTAGTCTACCACATTCTTAACTAACTAGCATCCCACGCTGTCCAAAAATCCATCTGCTCATTCTATAACTTTGTATCCATAACAAAACTTATGGGTTTTTAATTGCTCTTTTGGCATTTAATAACAGAATGAAAAGTATTTTTTTCCTTCTAAAAATCTGGCATGCAGAGGCTTTTTTTTTCCCTTAGGTCCTTTAAATTCATCAGCCCCTCCGATAGTCTGCTTTTGAAGTCCTTTCATCCTATATATAGAGTTTGGTGTTGAAAGACCAGTATGTAAAGTCCAGGAGACACTTTCAATATAGGGAAACCTCCATTTGTCTAGTCTCAGAGTATAAGTTGGTGAATTATTTTGTTGTCTTATTGTTTAATCAATTTAGGGGAAATTCAAAATGATATTGTAACCCTTCCAAGGAAATCCAAAATAATTTAATACAAATGACAAACGGTGTTGATAGGCATCATCATCATCATCAATCGTATTTATTGAGCACTTACTGTGTGCAGAGCACTATACTAAGCAACACACAGAGACAGTCCCTACCCAACAGCGGACTCAAAGTCTAAAAGGGGGAGACAGAGAACAAAACCAAACATACTAACAAAATAAAATAAATAGAACAGATATGTACAAGTAAAGTAAATAGAGTAATATGTACAAACATATATACAGGTGTTGTGGGGAAGGGAAGGAGGTAAGATGGGGGGGATGGAGAGGGGGACCAAGGGGAGAGGAAGGAAGGGGCTCAGTCTGGGAAGGCCTCCTGGAGTGTTTTTTATGGTTGCTGTTGGTGGTGGTGGTGGTGGGGGGGTTTAATGGTATTTGTTAAGGGCTTACTATGTGCCAGGCACTGTACTAAGCCCTGGGGTAGATACAAAATAATTGGGTACAAGATAAGGCTCACAGTCTCAATCCCCATTTTACAGATGGGGTAACAGGCACAGAGAAGTTAAGTGATTTGCCTAAGGTCACACAACAGATAAATAACAGAGCCAGGATTAAAATGCAGGTCCTCTGACTCCCAAGTCCATTCTCTCTCCTCTAGGCCATGTTTCATTTGTTGTAACAGCTATAGATCAGCACACTCCGAAGCTATCAAGTATCTGTATTCATCAAACTCCTTGCCATGTGCACTGTGCCAAGTGTTTGAGAAAGCACTATGGAGGTAAGAGACCCAATCTCTGGTCTTATGTTTTTCATCATCTAGGATTCCTATGCCACTATCAGTTGTCAAGTTATTGCAGCAGTTTCTCTTCTCTTTGCCCTTTTTTCATTTTGATTGGATTATGCATGCCTAGTCACTCCTCTTATCGGAGTTCATGAAACCCCAAGAGTGGTAACACATTTTGATTCTCATTTTTAAAAATCCCAGACATAAAAGCAGCCCCAAATAAATTGGCTACACTAAATCATGTACTCCAAACCCTCAACTACTTTTCTAAACACAAGTTTATTCTTTTACCTGCAACAGGATGTATGATTTCAACCTAAGATATTAAAATCAAAAGCAAACTAGTACAGCCTTTTAAAACATGCTGATTAGAAAAGGTTGAATTCTAGCAATCAAAGTTGTAGAGAACTCTGCTTCCAAATGTTGAAACAGGTTGTATTCAAACATCTGGTGGCTTATTGCCATGGTATTTGGGTCATGAAAAATCCAGGAATTGTAAGCACCCCACTATTGCCCCGTACAAATGTCAATTACTACTTGTGAACTGTGAGACTTTCATCCTGTCCATTTCCTGAGATCTTAGTGAAGCTCTACTGCGTTTGGGCCCAGGGTCCAAAAGCCTTTTGTGTGATGATTATCTACTAATTCACAAATATCCCCGACAATTGGAAAAGCCAGCTTTGGCTGATAAAAAAAAAAGAAAAAAAGAGTTAGCAATCCAACTAGTCTTAAAATCCATGTAGGAGAGTCAACTTACCCCTTTCATTATTTATAGAAGGTTAATTCTGCCTATGTATTTGCATAAAGTGAGGGACAGATGCATCATTTAGGTTTCTTAAAAATCTAAGGAGTTAAGTAGCTGTGAAGACTGGAGGAAAAAAGAAACTCCAAACATTTGTAACAGGAATCTTTTCATGAACTTTACAAAATACATATTTTCTTTCATGTAGTACTTTCAGACTTGGTCATCAAAATATGAATGAGAATTTGATATTTTTATGGTAGTGAAAAGTAAAATTCTCAGGAGACCTCACCTATAAAGAAAACTAATGCAGTAATAAAACCAACTGATGTATGCATATACAAAATGGGTTTTAGGTCACCTATCACATACATAAACTGTTATTTTTTAAAAGATGATTCCACACAAAAGGAAAATTTCATAATGCTAATGGAGCAAAAGCTGAAAAAAATACTTCACACAGATTGAAAGATATTCCTCTTCTAAAATATTCCTGTAAATTTCAACCACATTTAAAATTACCAAATAAATTGTTGCCTTTTTAAATGGCAAAGATGGAGATTTTTAATGAAACTTGGTGTGGTAGCCCCTCCACATTTTACTAAAATGGCACATTTTGTTTGCTCATTAACTTCGCTTGATGAAATGAATGATTAAGGCAGTAAGCTCAATGTTTCTGTGCCTCCTTTGGTGTCAAAAATATTTTGGTATTTATAGGCAATTTAAAAAGCCTAACTATATGTTTTTCCCACAATTTTTAAACCTAAGATAGTCTCCATTTAAAGACACTTATTAGCACTGAAATTCAAAATCATTGGAAAGACTTTTTCAGTATATACAACATATGCAGGTGGTACTCTAAGATACTGAATACCAAACTCCCCTTTTCTAAAGAACTAGGACAGGCCCATTTAGCTGAAATTGAAGGGGAAAATTAGATCTGACAGTGGGATTCAGCCTCTAATAGACAAGAGATGTGAGAGATGGAATGCAGGGAAAGGGGATTTCTCTGAGAACATCTGAAAGTGGTTGAATGTGTTAGACTTCAAAAGCTGAATAATGTTTTCCAAATATGCATTTTATAATTTTGGTCAATCTAGAAATGTGGCTCACACATTTCCATTTATGGATGGAGAAAAAAGTCCAAACTCCACCTGAAGTGGGGTGGGGTATTAACTACTGAATTGCAGATAGAGCAGTTATGAAGCTAGGGGCTTATTTTTAAGAATTTGATCAAATGGTGAGGGAATACCAGCTCAACCACTGTGCCTAAATATTGCTTGTGTAGATAATTGTGCAACAAGTGTGTAACTAACAATATCAGAGTAAATGAAACAATTAAGGCATTGACAAAAAATGAAACAAAGCCACTCATTTAAATGGCAAAGCAGTATAATGTACTTTAAAAATCAACTTATGGCGCTTTCACGTTTGGAGATGCCAATTTTTTTTTTTTTTGGTAAATTCCTTGTGAGCAGGAAACCTGCAAAGAAGCAGCGTGGCTCAGTGGAAAGAGCACGGGCTTCGGAGTCAGAGGTCATGGGTTCAAATACCGGCTCCGCCAATTGTCAGCTGTGTGACTTTGGGCAAGTCACTTAACTTCTCTGTGCCTCAGTTACCTCATCTGTAAAATGGGGATTAAGACTGTGAGCCCCACGTGGGACAACCTGATCGCCTTGTATCCCCCCAGGGCTTAGAACAGTGCTTTGCACATAGTAAGCGCTTAATACCATTATTATTATTATTACCAACTGTTATACTGAACTCTCTCAAGTGCTCAGTACAGTGCTCTACACACACTAAGTGCTCAATAAATGTGAATGAACTGTATGCAAAGCATTATACTAAGCACTTGGGAGGGTACAATACAATGAAGTGATGGCTGGATCAGAAATTCTGATCTGGACATTAGCCTTACTGGCCCTCTGCTCAGAAAAGAAGTACTACCAACCAGGATACTCCCTGAAAATAGCCTGCCTTTAGTTTCTAATAAATTATTTTGGCATTATTACTATGGTATTTATCAAGCACTTTCTACCTGCTAAACATGGCAAGAGACACAAGATCATTGTGATCGGACAAAGACAGACTCTGTCCTACAAGGGGCTGGCTGGCTTTCAGGATTTGTCAACCTCCCTGGTTAATTATAGGGACAATTTTTAATAAGAGGGAAAGTCTATAAAAATTCAACTCTCTACCTCCGAGAGCTCTTTAAAAACTTCATGATTTACTTCTTGGATTAAACTGATGGCTCTGGGATCAATTTTTGTTCTATTTCTTATTATCAGAGTAGTGGTAAAATACACCACACTGGTCACAAAAGTGTCATTACTGTGACTGCATACTTTAAAGTTTGTATTTTTAGAAGAATCAGTTTACCCAGCAAAGAACACTGACAGTTGGGTTGCTACCCTACTTACTGCCAAAATAGAATAGGCATCAAGAAATGGAAAAATCACTTAGAACTAAGGTCTTAATATACTTTTTGCTGAAATCCACATTATATGTTTATGTCAAAAACCAGGACATCATCAGTAGTTTTTGTTTTGTGTCTGTGAGAGGAGTGTGATGTGGGATGAAAATTCTTTGTATTCTGGGGTATCTATTCTTAGAATACTGTAGGATTTAAACAGTACCTACACCAAGCAAATTCCAATCTGGACATGGAAGTCTGTGCATATGAAATAAGCAAGAACAGTTGGGAGTAGGTGTAAATTAGACCTACTAATTTAGCTGGATTGATCCCAATTCCAAGACATTTGTAAAATTTTCTAACTAAAATCATCTGGCACTATGGCCTACAAAGAACTGAAACTGTCCTAGTTAGACTGGGACATATGGGCGGCCTACAATCAAACAATTTCACTACTCAAATTATTGAGAAATCATTCCTTTATTTTATTTTTCTTAACTTTAGAGCCGACTGTCTTGGGTGGAAATAATCCAGGGGTTTCAAGAGGAGCAGTTCTACGAAGGCAATTCTCCAGAGAATTGCATTCAACTGAGGATAGGTCAAAAGACAGTTCTCCAAATTCAGAGAACAGCTGTTCCCCACACGCACCTGCCATATGTTTTCACATTGTCCAGAAACTCTCATAGCCATTTCCAGGTAGGAAAACCCTCTCTTTTGTATGTCAATGAAAGTCTGCTTGGGTATTAGGGACTTGACATAAAAATGCAAATTTCTCCCCCCCATAGCCAAAAGCTGGGATTCTTTGCATAATGGAAATGAATAGAACTCCAGAGCTTTGCACCCGGACTCTTTTTAGTTTAGTAACTCATGGCAGTCTAAAAAGTATGAATGATGTCCTTAAAATAAATGTGTCCATGGTGTGTCCTATATGCATATCATGATTTTTAATGTCATCCAATGTTATGCAGAATCCTTGGTGTGTGCTAGACAAACTTCCAAGAGCCTTATTCCCTAACGATTCTCTTTGTTGAATAGATTGCCAGAACTGAAATGTTAATTCCTGTTGAGTCTGAGGCAGGACAAAGCATTTGGCAAATGTGCCAAATATCACTTTTGCCGTAGTAGTTCGGAAGGTGAGGGGGATGATGGTGGCCAGTGTCTACCTATCTGGGAGGTGACGATTGTGATGCACATTGCTGCTCTGCTGGAGACAGAGCAGTAGGCACGGAGTGAGAGTACTCCAAGTTAGTACCCTGGACTCCGCACACAGTTCAGTCTTCTCTCCATTGTTATCAGGGTAATACATTCCAAATTTCATCTTTTTAAAAAGATAATACACCAACTATTCCTCACCCAATCGCCCAGACTGTAAACTCATTGTGGGCAAAGAATGTGTCTGCTATATTGTTATATTGTATTCCTAAGCATTTAGTACACTGGTCAGAACACGATAAGCACTCAATAAGTATGATTAACTGACACCTCTAAAACCTTACTAAAATCACATCCCCTCCAAGAGCCCATCCCCGATTAAGTCCTCTTTTCCCCTATTCTGCCCCAAAGCAAATAAATAATAATATCCATAATAGTGGCATTTGTTCAGTATTTACAGCCTACTGTTCTAAACACTAGATTAGATACAAGAATCAGGTACCACATGGGACCCACAATCTGAGTGGTACGGAGAAGAGGTACTGTATCCCCATTTTTCAGATAAGGGAACTGAGGTACAGAAAGGTTAAGTGACTAGTCCAAGGTCACACATCAGGCAAGTGGCATAACTAGGATTAGAACCCATATCCTCTGACTCCCAGGCTCGTACTATTTCCACTAGGTCATGCTGCTGTACATATCCGTAATTAGGACGATAGCAATAATTTGTTTATATTAACATTCATCACCCCCTTTAGACTGTAAGCTCCTTGTTGGCAAGGAACAGGTCTTACAACTCTGTTGCATCCTACCCTCCAAACACTTAAATTTTCTGTACACAGTAAATTCTCAATAAATACCATTGATTGATTTTCATCTAAATATCCCATATGTATTATATTCTTGTATAATGAATCACAATCTAATATGAACTAAACAAAACCTTGGAAAAGCACTATATTCCTAAAACCTGACATCTACATTATTTTTCCTGAGATAGCTTGAAGAACTATTTCTCTAAATTTATAGTAGTAGGGCAATCAATCAGTATAAAGGATTGAATGACTAAATCAAAATTTAACCAATTCCATAGTGATTTATGCAATGACGTAGCTGAGGTTTGACAAGATCATTGTTAGGACTGCAAAGACAAACTTGTCTTTGCCATCTCCAATACTGAGATATTTTCCAAAGTCAGACTCCCACCTTTCCAAATAAACTAATGTATTCCACCCAAATCCAGTGAGATAGATTATGGCCACCCCAAGAGTATCACAAAGAAATGAATATTAGTTTTATATTTCAGCATTTAGGAATGATGTCAGAAAACAGATTAGGATTTATGCCCAAGGCAGGTGCTAAAGGTTGCCATTTTGGAAACAAGAAAAGTGGATGGGCATCCCCTAAGGAATGTTCCCTATTACTCCTATAACAACCTAAAAGCTGGGTTTTATGTTTTTAAATGTGAAATGTCTAGACCTTTCTCGCTTTAATGATTTCAATATCAAATGTTAATGGACGTGCTCATTTCAAATGTACTATATTTCTTTCCTAGAAATGCAGGGCAATAATGCATCTTGTAGAAGAGCAATAGGGGTAGTATGCTGATAGAGCTGTTGTGGATAGAGCAGGGGCCTAGGAATCAGAAGGTCATGGGTTCTGTTCCAATCCTGCCTCTGCTGCTTGTCTGCTGTGTGACCTTGGGCAGCTCACTTCACTTCTCTGGGCCTAGTTACCTTATCTGTAAAATGGAGATTGATACTGTGAGCCCCACATGGGACAGGGATTGTATCCAACCCCATTTGCTTGTATCCACCCCAGAGCTTAATACAGTGCCTGGCACATGGTAAGTACTCAACAATTAACACAATTATTATTCTTAGCTAAGACCAGCATAGAGGTCTTAGAGGAGATTTTTTTTCTTAAGTCCATTGATTTCCCTAAACCATGTGGAGGGGGTGGGGAGGGGGGACTAATGGTCCCTGGCAGCCCACAAGAATACCAGAGATACACCAAGAAATGCTCTAGGGGCATGAAGGGCAACATGACACCATACTTCCATAAAATGGCATGTATGGTGCTCAATTGGCCTTAATTTAAAGCATCTCTCTGGGGGTTAGGAGGTGGAGAATGGAATGGGGGTGCCCTTTTCCTCTCTCCAGCTTGAGCCATTCGGCTGTCTTCCACTCCTACGTCTTGCTGAACAGGGGCACAGCACCTGAGCCAAGGAACCTGGTGGCAGGAGTCATGGTCAAAAGAGGCTGGAGCTGAAAATAAAAATTCTGGGCATAAAGGCATGTAATGCCACAGATGTCCTGGACGGGGGCCAACCTGCCGAAAATACAACTGTCCGGGATATAACTGGACATTTGGCCACCCTAGAGCCAGAATTTAACAGGAGAATCTGTGAATTCAGTTTCAAAAGGCAGACTTCATTCTTTAGGAAATTTAACTAGGATTTTTTTCAGTTGTTTTTAATAAACCATAATGTGCAGAACCCCAGCAAAAGCCATTAGACGTATACCATCAGATGTGTACCCAAGAGAAGGAAATTCAAGGAAAAATTGCCAAATGTGTCCTTCTGAAAATTCCAATTTGCAGAAGGATTTAAGAAACGAACAGTCACTTTAGTCCATTTATTTACTTCCTTTTTTAAATTCAAAATATTTCAGAACTTGATTGCATACTTGGATTTTTTCATGTCAAAGTCTTCTTCACACACATCACTATTTATTGGCTAACACCAAAAAATATAAAGAAATTAGTAACAACATGAATTCCTTGATTTAAAAAAAAAACTTAATTGCCTATTGATGATGATGATAATAATAATAATATTCATTAAGCGCTTACTATGTGCCAATTCATTGCCAGTTACTTATATCATCTCTAATCACCAAGGCCCTTAACTACCAAAGATGAACAACACTTACCTGTAAAATTACTCGGTTTGAAGTCTATGCACAGAAAGCTCTGTTTCCTAGTTACTTTGACTGCTCTCCATCTCTTCTCATTCAGAATAACAACCAAAATGTCAAATACATTACTAAGTTACTCTCCCCACAATAGGCAATTTATATATTAAGCTCTCATGGCTATATATGAAAAGCAAAGGATGTCATTGCACTACAACATCAGTAAGGAAATGTTTCTGATATGACCTCAAGTACCACGCTATATGCTTTTATCTCATGAGTTTTTAGTTCTTTGCATTATACAAAAGGAAAGCCAAGAAAATCAAAATGACCATTATTCCACAAATTGTGGTGAGGTGCTTGATATGAAGATGTTATATTTATGTAATTGCATATCACACATAAATATTAATATATTGGGATTGCCAATTATTTCCATATTTTCTTTTTGTTATTAATTCTATTTGCTATTTAAAAATCTACTTTAACAGCAGTAACAGAATAGCCTTTGTAAATTAATAAAAATCCATACTGAATTGAGAATATAATATTATGATAGAAACTCACCCCCTCCTCCTCCGAGAAGACTGGCATTTGCTGGGTTAAAAAGAAAAAAAAAACATTAAAAGCCATTAAAATGCACTGCAATGCCAAAATAAAACAATTGTAGTTGACCTAAATGAAGATATATCTTACTCTCTTTAATCATTCATAAAGAGCTTACTGTCCAGAGTATTAGGAAAAAAATTCCTACTTTTCCTCATTTTAAAGTGAAATACTAAAATTAGACATTTTCAGACTTCCTTCTCATTTATAATAAAAATACTCAGATGAGTCAGTTCTCGGAAAAAATATTTAAACAATTTAATGATTTCATAAAGGCAATACAGTTTCAAGTAAACTTCTAAAACAAAGTCAGAAGTATCACGAAATGATTATACCTTTTTCACAAGCTCTTTCTTTAAAGATAAAGAGGGAAATTCAAACATTTTATGAACTTTAGGCTTAAAAAAATTGGGGGGGACCATTGTTTTATTTGCAAAATTACACACCAGCTATAATTGTGTTTCTTCACACATAACATTCTTATTCCAAGCTTTTTGTTGCAGTATCTACCAACCAGCAAATCTATATGGTTTCAGGAAGCTATCTGCTAATAAAAATTGGCATGCATTTTAACATAAGTTCTTTTATTTATGTAGCACTATTCTTCCAAGGAAATCCAAGTTTTTAGACATTATCTCATTCATTTACAAAATCTCTGTGAGGTTACCAGGTGGGTAGCAAATGTTATCCTCATTTTATCTTTTTGAAAAGTGCAGTATAGAGAGATTATAGGAATCAAGAACACACATTAAATCAGGTAACATGATTTATCTCCAAATTCAGGGCCCTACCCAACAAACCACAGTCTCTCATTATTTAGTACCAGCAAATAGTAAAGGTTTAAAACTCTCATTAAGAATATATGTTCATATTTCATTAAGTTAAATTTGTGATGATTATTGCTATGTTGACGAGCAAATTACAAGTAAGCATGAAGGGCAAACTTTCCTTGGATAAGTCTTTAATGTGCTTCCTAAAGCATTCAAATCTTCATTGCTAAAGCAACTGATGAAAGGGAGAGGAGAGATATTTGGGGAATTCCACTGATAACATGTGACCATCAACACCTCTCCCATATTGGGAGAACATATTGAGAGGGCAGAAGATTGCTGTTGAGGGGGTTTTGGAATGGTTTTCAACAATCACTGCATTTTCTCTTCAACAGGTGGTGGAGGATGCTTGACAAAGTCATTCTTGCTTTCTCCAGACAATGACACCAAGAGCTAGGGTCAGAGTGCCACTTACAAGAAATTATGCATATTAAAGTTGACGTGTCCTAATTAAGGGTATGTAATATCCACTTATTCCCACTTAGAGTTCAAAGTCTTGTTGTTCAAAAAAGTCAAGTTCCATTCCAATAGAATACAAAGATTTCTTTAATACATCGGGGTCAACCAGAAAAGTAAATCAAATACTTGGATGTTTTGCATTTTTCAGCCCCTCATATCCAAAAGTTACCCATAGCAGAAGTCAGCCCAGTTTCCCAGTTTTATGTGGTGGTGTTTTTTTTTTTTTAACAACTGAAAACTATTCTGAGGTTTATTAGTTCTCCAGTTCCCATAATCTCCATCTGCTGCTCTCTGTTATCCACATCTTCCACGGTAGGAAGCAAGTCCAAAAATCAGAAATACCTGGCCTTACCACAGGATACTTAATTGGAAAACACAACGTTTCACTCAACAAGCACAGAATTTTCTGGCTTGAAGGGCACACAGCAGATCCATCTGTTTAAAAAAGCATTTCTCTAATGAATGTGGGAGGATCAGTTAGTGTATTCCTGTCCTAGAATGTCATTTAAATTTGAATTTCTTTGAATATACCCAAATGATCTGAATTAGCTATATCAATAATATCGACACTCTTTCTTATCCAACAAATTTGTTTTATTTTATCTGAAGTAGTAATTGTTGGCTCTTGATTTTAACACTTTCAAACAATAATCACTGTTAAAAATAATGCTAGTGGGGTTTGTTAAAATGGATAACCATGGATCTCGTTTCCCGATCTTTAAATCTTGTTTACCAGCTAGCATTTTGTTTACAGTTTCTTGGATGTTTAAATAGCAATAGATACCTGCAAACTTTTCCACAAAGATTATGCTACCAAGGCAGGAAGTTTGGTATTCTTATGCCAGTTTTACCGAGGAGGACACTGAGGCATGGAATGTTTCTGATTATTTGGTCTAATTCGCTCAGTTAATTGAGGAAAAAAAAAACAGTCCTTGGAATTATTATCTGTCCCTTACATTGAAGTCTTGGCTGAACCTTCCCTAGGACCATTTCATCTTTATATGATCATAATATACTATGTGCAGAGCACATAGTAAGCGCTCAATAAATACGATTGATGATGATAATTGATCTCTCCGATACTTCAAAACAACAGATTCAAGAAGTCACAATCTTTTGATTATTCATCCGTTAGCCATCGGATCAATCGGTGAATTAGAAATACTGAGGTCTCAATGAAACAATCAACTTTGGGTCTGATAACGCCTCTGGAATCACGCAAAAAAATAAAAGGATGCATACAGATCAATAAAATGCTTGGACTACACAGCAAAGAAAAGGGTGTTCAGCAACCAGTGATGGCTGTTTGCATCTACAGCTACTCATTTTACATGAACAAACACCAGATTGGGCTGTTTAGTTCAATTGCCAGCTTGCTGTTTTTCTCCCCTCTGCAATTTGGAGATAGCTCAAAGCCTCTAAGGAGCATCTGATGGCAGTTTGGCACCAGGCTGGAGTGGACACAGTTGTTACCACTCTGCCAACAAAGCCTTGCTTTCAGTCACAGATTTGGAGGTAGGCCCTGCTTGACTACCAAGCTTTTCAGAGGACATCCAATGGCAGCTCAATTAGACGAAAGACAACAATGACGAGTCCAACGTTTGTAAAATGTAAAGAAAGCAAGGGGACCCTTCATTCTGAGAGATCTGTTAAAATATTGCTGGCCTCAAAGGATGAAGAGGAAGGACATTTTCCAAAGAGAAATGAGAATTATATTGAAAGGTAAGAAATCACAACTGTGGAAAGATCTTGAGCTATCACCTACTATAGTCTCCTGCCCTTATTTTGTTGAGGAATTAGGTCATGGACAACAAAAAGTACAGAGATTCCTCCATCCCACTCAAAAACCTATTTCAGAATTTTCACACCCTTTCGCATAAAGGACTCTCTCTCCTGGACAACTATATTTACTTGTAATTTAAATCAATTTTTCTTAGTTGTTTCTTGGTGAATTACTGATCAGTATCCTCAACAAACTTTCCTGTATTTGAAAGCAATTACTGAAACACCCCTTTGCCATCATCTTTTGGCTAAACAACTCCAATCCTTTCATATTTGCTCACTGGATCTATTTTCAACACCTTCATTAGTTTTTGCAGCTCATCTTTGGAAACTCTCCAGTTTCCCCACAACTGTTTCATTTGTTTTTTTTAATGTGGTGACAAAAACACTTTTACTACAGTTCTGAGGTATACACTAAAAAGCAAAAAAACCACAAAGAATATTTTCTGGCTCTTTATGATCCCAGCTGTGGACTTCTTTACCAGGAGCTACAGCTTTCTCACCAAAACTCTGCAGTCAGGTAGTTTGACCAACCCACCTGGGATTGCTTAGGACAAATGAGGATCTTTGAAACTCTGGGAATCATTCCTGACTTGTCCTTCACATGGTCTCTGTTTTCCTGATATATGTCCTGTCCTGCAAGGTTCACTTACTGGGAAATTAAAAGATCCACTGAAATGATACAATTTGGAAGTGGGGAATGCTTTAGGGAATATTTTTTAAATAATAGTTATGGTAATACACTAACGTCTGAACACAGGCATACATCTGTCAAATGGAAATACAGAAAGAAGGGTGCATGATATATTTGCGGTATGTTTGATCTTTTTCTAAACATGAAAGAATGTTTTGGTTGATACCTTTTAATTGGAAAACTAATTCAGTGAGACAGCTTTCTATATGACAAGTCTTTGAGAAGTAAACTATTCACCTACTACCTTAAACAATTTTTATTTCATCAATAAAATATTACCACAGGCAGGTGGCAAGCAGAGTATCAGTAATTTATGTAACAGGCAATTCTATTTCCTCTTATGCCTGTCTCTATTTCACCTGATCTACTAAAAAAGAAAATAGAATATACCTTAAAGTTGGAAAGGATATTCCAGGGATTCTAAAAGGTTGGTAATAATTTTGAAATATGAGTTCTCAATATAATATTCGCTGATTAGGGCTATTTTAATTCAATTTTACCTGAAGTACAATTCTCTTTCAGTTACAGGGTGAAAAGATAATCATATCACAGTGATTGTCTCAGAAATTTAATGCCAAAATCAGTACGTCTATGTGCTGCATCCTTAACTCCCAAAACAACAATCCGATGTTGTAAAATATGCTTCTATATTACAACATGAAAAGGACTTTACCTCCAAATTGTTTACAAGAGTCACTAAATTCAGATGAGCCAATTGACAAAGAGAGAGAACCACATATAATTTCTCTCCCAAACCCAAAAGCATTGTATTTTCTACTTTGTTCTTGGATTCTCCCTAGGGCTTCACCCTTGGGGTAAAGATTCCATCTTGATTTTTTTTTATTGTATTTGTTAAGCATTTATTCTGTTTAAGGCACTGTACTAATCACTGAATGTCTTAAGAATTTCAATGTCTAATTCTGAAAATTTGGCTTTGGATATTTTGATCAGCAGAGTCCACATTTTGTGAAATTTACATAAATGGAATATCACAGGGGTTGTTAATTTTATTATTAATGTGACATTTTACCTCAGTGTAGAGGCCATTAATTATTTCTTATAGTTGTCCTAAATAAGCTGTGAAATTTCTAAACATGCCAAGTGAAATTCCAGGGTAAGAAAGTGTTATTAAAAAAAAAGACTATGTACATTTCTTCCATTTCTACAGGTACCTGAAAATTTCAAAATGCATTCTTGTTGGGAGAAAAATGATCATTCACTACTTTCCAAGGAAGATCTACAAGTGGCATGTGGCTATAGAATATAGTGTAGAAAGTAAAAGATAAACTATCTAGGGCAACTTAAATCTTGATTTTGAAGTATTTTAATGCTTATGTTAATATAATAATATAGAATCTAGAGCAGAGAGTTTCAGGGAACATCTAACAGCAAAACACTCATCCAAAACAATGCAAGGATAACTTCCATTATCCTTGCATTCAAAATCCACCAAATCAAAAGAAATTAAGTTCATAAATAAGTCCCCACCACCTATTCATTTCAATATTGTATTACAATAATGCATGGTCGATGTCAACACCTTCATAGCTGCTGTGTTTTATATGTTAATTTTGCTCCCGAAATGGGACTCTGAGATACAAAAACTGAAACACCATCCAGAAGTGCTATATGATGAACTAAATTTTTATATCTATAAACGGAAATCACTGAACATCTGATTACAAAATAAAAATCCAAAACATGTGTGAGATTATGGATACACTTAATTTAGGCAGCCGCTATCACAATTGACAGCTGTGGAAAGATAATACAGATGAACATTGCCTTTAGTTTGGCAGCAAAGTACTGTTTATACTTCACAGGATTTACACCTTCCAAACAGAATAAACAAAATGCCAGCGGTTTGGGATGATCAAATAATTCTCCTGTTTAAAGCAGACACCAAGTGAAAATTGACAGTAGACTTTACTGTCTAACATGTAGAAACTGAACATAAACAGATGATTAATACTTTGGATTACATGCTTCTGGAGCAGTTCTGAATAACCACAACTCAATCACTGAATTATTCTGGTAGATGAGCCATGTGCCTTCCAGAAGCTTGCAAACAACATAGCCAAGTATATGCAGGAAATGTGGCCCAAAAACTAGGTTTTTTCCATTCTGACTATAGATGAAATTCATCGGGGGGCTTGCAGGAGCCACTGTCACCCTCATATCCACCTATATTTACTTAAATTGGGTTAAATAATACACTTGTCCAAAAGGACAGTCTTCCTTTTAGCAAGCTACTACTCTCCACACTTTACCAGAAGCAGAAATGGTACTCGCTAAAGGACAAGAAAGGAAACCAACATGACAAGCCTGATAAAATACAACAGAGCTGGCCTACCTACAAAGAGCTCACAGTCTAGCACAGGACATGAATATAAATTACAGATATGTACATAAGCACTGCAGGGCTGAGAATGGGGGGGAGCATCAAGCGCACAGACTATAGAGAAGGGAGAGGGAGTTGGGGAAAAGAAGGTTTAATCAAGGAAGGCCTCTTGGAGGAGGTGTGATTTCAATAAGACTTTGAAGAGGGGGAGAGCGATGGTCTACTGCTTATGGAGGGGAAAGGAGTTCCAGGCCAGAGGGAGGATGTAGGTAAGGGGTCAGTGGCAAGATAGACAAGATCGCGTTATAGTAAGTTGGCATTGCCTCCCTGTGTTTATCAAAATAGTAGAGAAAAATTTCCAAATGGGCATAAATTAAATATTTCCTTAATTCTGTTTGTATAATGATAAAAGATATTTTAAGTGCATTTTAAGCTAGGTCACAGAGAGGGTTGTGAAATGAGATAAGCACTCAACATTTTACAAATTTAGGCATGCATATTTTGAGGAATATGATACAGTTCTGATTAAGTTAATGTACTTGCAAATGCTACAACTAGGGCCTGTTTAGAGAAATAACTTTTTCCTGGCTGATTATATGTAATCTTATCTAACATAACATGGTTTATACTAGAGAACTAGAATTCAGAAGTGCTAATCTATATTGATGCCAAATTAAAGGAGATTAGGTTAACATAATTTTTCCCCTCTTGTTTTTCCTTTCTGAGCAGAGAGGTTATTAAGAGGTATTCTATATTAAGTCTTAAGCCTAGAATTAAAATGCACAGAAATGGATTCCCATATCAATGTTTCTCAAACTGATTTTTGCTGATCCCACTTCATTTGGGTGTCCCCCGCTTTTTAAACTTAAACTTCCACACCCTTAAAGCCACCTAATTAATGCACGAAGCATGTGCAGTCCTGGGGAAATCAATCAAAAATTTATTGAGCGCTTACTGCATACAAAACAAAGTAAGTACTTGGAAAAGTACAATATAAAAGACTTGGTTGTCACTTGGGAGCTTATAGCCTAGATGGGGAAGGGGTAAGTAGAGACTTTAAAATCCTCTAAGATCGTATGGGCAGGGAACTTGTCTGCTAATTCTATTTTACTCTCCCAAGCAGTTAGTACAGTAAGTGCTCTGCACATAGTAAGCACTCAAATTAAATCGATTGACTGATAAAAGAAACAAGGTAAGGTGACAAGGAGAAGGGAGAGGCAGATATACAGCAGGGGTGGCAACAATGTTGGACTGGACTGGGGAAAAAAGAGATTGAGAGGGTAGAGAGAGTCAAGGCAGAATCAAAACACCATAAACAGAGTGCACCCCTCCACTCTCGATCTCTAGTTCCCTCATTCTTTAGTTTTTTTATTCAATTGTATTTATTAAGCACTTACTTTGTGCAAAGCACTGACCTAAGCACTTGGGAGAGTAGAATACAGCAATCAACAGATACATTCCCTGCCCACAATAAGCTTACAGTCTAGAAGACTTGCTTTTTTACTCCCCTTCTGCCCTGTTTACTTCTCCATCACACTTTCCTTTCTCCCTGCTTCTCCTGGAGCTCCTTAACCTAGGCCTGCCTCTCCATTCTCTCAGGTTACTAGCAAACGCTTAATTGGCTTTTTGGAGGATGCACCACCTTGGTGCACTCTAAGGAAGCCTTTGCAACTGGGGATGATGTCAAAGGTCTCGTTCTAATTCCCCTTTTCATATCAGGGCAGTTCTTACTGCCTCCAACTTTCTCTTCACCATTATCACCAATGGATGGTTAAATCACTAGGCATAAGTGTTTAAATGTATAAAGTACATGGGTGATAATTAGGCCCAGTCCATGGGTTCCAAGGAGCTCACAATCTATGAACAAAGGGGAGGCTGGTGACTGACAGGGAAAAATGAAATGAACCACACAAAAACAACAGCTGGAATAGAATTTACTGAGTACTCACTGGATGCAATATGCTGTATTAAATGCTTGGAAAAAATGAACCAAAGTGACCTTCTTCTACCCACAAGGAGATTATTTTAACCAAAGAGACAGTTGCAATAGTCAAAATGTAGTTATCAATCAATCAGTGGTATTTATTGAGCATTATTGGGAGCAGAACACTGTACTAAGTGCTTGGGAGAGTACAACATAACAGAGGCAGTAGATCAAGTTCCCTGCCCACAGTGAGATTTTAGACTAGAGAGGGAGACAGATATTAATATAAATAAATTCTGGATATGTACAGAAGTGATGTGGGGCACAAATCCAAGGGCAAGCATAAGACTAAGCATACATACAACAGTGCTAAAGATAAGTATAAGTACAAGAGATGTTTGGTGGGTTTATACAATGTTGGGTACTGGAAAGGGTCTGTTGGAGGAGAGTGAATTTTAAGAGGGAACTTCTGAATTTGTGGAAGGAGGGAATTTGAAGTCCAGGGAACAGTATAACAAAGGGGTCAAGGTAGGAAGAATTCAGAGCAAGGTACCATGGGGAGGAACCAAGAAAGTGAGTTGGGGAATAGAGGGTGAGAAGAGCAGATAAGCCAGGTTATCCAGTTTGGCAGCAAAGTACTGTTAACACTTCACTAGATTTACACCTTCTGTACAGAATAAACAAAATGCCAGAGGTTTGGGATGTTCAAATAATTCTCCAGTTTAAAGCAGACACAATAGGAGAGAGCCTTGAAGGCAACTGGGAAGATTTTTGCTTGATAGGGAGGGACACAAGAAGCCAGGGGAAGGTTTTGAGGAGATGAGATCTGTGGGCTGAGCTTCGGTAAGAATCCAGGCAGCAGTGTCTAATACGGCTTCGGGGATACTAACGATGGTATTGTCATTGACCAGGACTAGTAGCCAATGATTAAATCATTTTTTTGTCCTCACCACAGCTCTTAGCTGCCTCAAAGGGGCTGAATGTGAACTAATGTCCTTTTGAGTTTTCACAGTACAGTACTTTGTATGGAGATCCACCCTCCACTCCAAATAATAATGCTATTTAAGCACTTACTATTTGTCAAGCACCATACTAAGCACTAGTATAGTTATAAGTTAATCAGATCAGACAGTTCCCATTAGAAATGAGGCTCACAGTCCAAGTAAGAGGGAGAAGAGGTACTGAATCACAGTTTTACAGATGAGGAAATTGAGGACATACAGAAGTGACTTGCCCGAGGTCATTCAGGGGCTAGTGGCAGAGCTGGGATTGGAAGCTGGGTCTTTCGACTTCCAGGCCCATTCATTCATTCAATTGTATTTATTGAGCGCTTACTGTGTGCAGAGCACTGTACTAAGCGCTTGGGAAGTACAAATCGGCAACAGATAGAGACGGTCCCCACCCAACAGTGGGCCCACAGTCTAGAAGGGGGAGACAGACAACAAAACAAATTAATGGAATAAAATCAATAGAATAAATATGTACAAGTACTTTCACTAGGCCAAGCTGCTCCCCGCTTCTGTTATTTTAGCTAAGGTTTTAAAAATCATCTGCCCCTATTTTGCTTATTTATATTTTTCCTGTGTTTTGTCTTCTCATAATTATGTTCTCTAAATAAACAAGGTTAATAATTTTTAAACCTCAAAATATATGGAAATGTCCATGCTGGATAGTACCAATGCTCCATCACATTCAATATTCTTACTGTACTCACCAAGAAATGGCACTTCAAAAGACAAAAACATCCAAAAAGATAATGGATAAAAGAGTATCTACATGTACATTGATGTTAACAGTGCAAATACATTTTCTGTCTCCTGTCTGGCTCTCACTTTCTCAAGCTCTCCAAATCTCTGTCCATGACTCCTTAGTTTCTATTTCTTTCTCTTTCTCCCTTCTCCGCTTTCTTCCCACAAAATTTTGGGTCACTACTCCACAGTCCTCTGCCAATTTCTTTTCCATTTGATCTGTTTATTAAACCACTGCCCTGTTGTTAATTTTACAGAATATTAGTAATCTACAAATTTCACAAAGCATGGCCCTGTGAGATCATAGAAATGTACATGAGAAGCAGCATGGCCCTGAGAGTCAGGAACCCTGAATTCAAATCCTGCTGACTGATCTCAAGTCAAGTCTCTTACCTTCTAGGTACCTCATTTACCTTATCTGCAGAAATGGAGGGTATACCTCTTCTTCCTCTAATCCCAGACTGTCCCACCATGATTTCCAAGAGTTATGGAGAAGGCTAAGAACATACCTCCAGGGCACTTCAGGATCATGGAAATTTGATGGAAAGACCAAGTGGCTGAAAATGTACCATGGGGCTGCCTGTGAGAATGCTTTGTGGAGCAGCTGAGACAAGGATGAGCTGCAATTTCGCTTGGAGAAGGTAATCTGAGGGTTTCTGGATCTTTCCATTAGGAGTGAGGAGAGGAGACCCTGACTCAGAGACCTCAAGACCCAACTCTCCAGCAAGCCATTGGTGGATGGTCATCAACTGACATGAAGCTTGAGAGTTCAGGGAGTGCTGAAGGTAAGAACTGGCCACACCCTCTGCCCCAGGCCAGTCAACTGGCTCCTCCCCAGACCCATCTGATCTGCTTATTTTGAATTTATCCTAGTGTTTAGGGCAGAGTAAGCACTTATCTAGAATATCTAGGATGTGCTTCAAAAGCAGAGGAAACTGTAAAGGTTCGAAACCTTATAATGATCCCAAACCCTGAGAAACACATGAAGACAAACAGAAAGCATAAAGGCCCTAGAACCAATCCTGCTTGTGGGGAGACAACTGAAATTTTGATTTTTCAAATAATACTTTCTGGGAACTGAATCCTCCTTCTGGTTTTAAATCAATCCTATTTCTAAATCAGTCAGGTCTCATGATGCCTGGCCCCATTTCCTGTCTTCACAAGTTAAATCAGATGTGCTGCAGGAAAGACACATTAACTGAATAGGATGGATTCCAGGATGAGATCAAGTTTAAGATTAAGAATGAAGTTGCCTGGGAATATTTGAGTTTATTCCCCTCCCATACTCTGTTGCTTGTACCCAATAGAGAAGCAGAATGTCCTAGTGGAAAGAGAACAGAACTGAAAGTTAGAGGACCCGGGTTCAAATGTTGCCTCCACCACATACCAGCTGTGTGACCTTGAACAAATCATTTACCTCATCTGTAAAGTGGGGGTTAAGACTCTGTGCCCTTAGTACAGTGCTCTGCCACACAGTAAGCGCTCCATAAATATGATGGACTGCCTTTGTGGGACAGGAACTGTGTCCAACACTATTATCTTGCATCTATCCCAGAGTGTAGTCCAGTGCCTGGAACATAGTAAGTGCTTTACAAATACCACGAAAAATAGTAATTCTGTGCATCACACAGTACAGGGATTATATACAATTTTCATTATCAGTCACCAAATAATTTCACCTCTTCCCAACCCATTTTTGGCCTGAGCTGATAGATTTCTAGTGGCAGTGCTCATTTAATAAAGTTGCTTATTGACAGTTAAATAGACAAAGAGTAGGCAGAAGGATTATCCAAAGCTTGGTTAATCTAAAAGGTTTTTTTAAAGCTCAAGAACTGAGTGCATATAGTCAAAGTGGCATGAGCTGCTACTAGATCAGAATTTTAAGCATCCTTTAAGAAGTGGTCCTTTTTGGATGTCTCTAGGAAGACTGAAGAAAAATTAATCCTATACACAAAGAGAATTGTATTTAAGCACCTTTTCTTGCATGGGGAGGTCAAACTCAGGAGGTTCAGATTGCAGCCAGATGTAATGATTGAGAAGCACCACTGCCTACTGGATGGAGTACAGGTCTATTAGTGAGAAGGACCTAGGTTCTATCACTTGTCTGCTGTGTATCCTTGGGCAAGTCACTTGACTTCTCTGTGCCTCAATTACCTCATTGGCAAAACGGGGATTAAGACTGGGAGGCCCATGTGGGACATGGATTGAATCCAATCTGATTAGCTCATATCCCAGTGCTCAATACCGTGCCTAGTGCATAGTAAGCTTACTATAAATATCATATTAAAAAAGAGGGATTGCTATGTGCTTCCCAAGCACTTAGTACAGTGCTCTGCACACAGTAAGCACTCAATAGGACTGAATGAATGAATATCACCTGAATGGAGTATATCTTTTACCATATGAGAACTCTGAGAATCAGGGTTTGTTTTCATTTTTGAGTGCTGTGGGTATATGTACTATGCCTTTAGAGTTATTTTAACGAAAGACTCTGTGCTTTGTTTTCAATCTGTATGTGACCTCTTCAATTGGTTAGCAATGAATACCCAAGTAAAATATATGCTCCTTGGGGATCCTCTTGCCAATTGTGATTCAAGACAGTATTTACTCAACACCAAAACCAACACTTATTTTTCCAGTAACTACTTATTTCATAACTTATGGTAAAGTAATTAGTTTCAAGAGATGGGCCAAGTTCACTAGGAATTTAAGTTATGGTTAAACTTTTAAATACACAAAGTCAGCAGGATTTTAAGTATTTTAGTAACCACAGGTCTGATAAGTCTGATGCTATGAAACTGTTAAGCAATTTTTACAGGATCCAGTGATATCACTTCCTAGAGATCAATGATTGAAATACAGACTGCCAGTTTATAAAGAATGAGTTCAATTCCAATCAACAGGTGATTGGAATAAACAGAAACAGGTGAGTAGCCAGTACAAGGAAAGTTTAACTAACTACTGGTGTCCTCCTAGAGAGTGATTAAAAAAAAGGGGGAGAAAAAAACAAGTGCCTGTACTTATGTCTTTAGCTACACAACTGAAGAGTACAAAGGTTCCTGAAATTTTTCCCCCCTACTAATGTTTTAAGAACGCAAAAATCTGGTTGCCATTTGGTGACTAATATTACTTCAACTTAAATTATTTTACCTGCTAAAAAATAAGAGAAAGTTGATTTTATGAAATATTTTTGAAGACAGATGTTTACTTGCTATTACACAGCTTTCAAAATGCAAATTAGTGTCAAAATACATTATGGTACCAAAAAGAGTTTCCTCTCAAACTTGAGTTCATTAACTCACACTTAGAAGCACATAAGACAGATTTAACATTCTTCATAAGAAATAGACATGGTAATTCCACAACATTAAACAATGTTAGAGTTTTCATTGTCAAATACTCCCAAAACCTAATATTCATAAAAGAAAATTCAATGTAATGATAATGATGGTATTTATTAAGTGCTTACTGTGTGCCAGACACTGTAATAAGCACTGAAGAACTTAGATTAGGTAGACATTAAGTTTTTTAAGAAGAGGGAAGTATTAAATGACAAAGCTTTGTCAGATCAACTGCTAAGGAGAATGGCTTTGATAAAATAAGTAAAAACATGGACTATCTTTCAGGTGTTCACCCATTCCACAGAGAATACTCACCCCACTTTTCTGCAAACACCTTCTGTTATCCAACAGTTTCAAGCTCCCTATTCCTTTTCTTGGAGTTAATTAGGCTGTAGTTCAGGAATAGGCAAAGGTCTTTTGAACTCAAAATCTGCCCATCTCTAAAATAGATCACTGTATCTCAAAGTTTATTTCTTTCTAGCCACAGCCCAAGCTAGTTGCTGCTCTCCAGTAGCTACAGCTTAACTGGTGGTATTACTGCGACTCTCTACAACCTCTGGGATTGTCCCCTTGACTAACACCTCGTTATCATTCACTCAGCTCAGCTGTGCTCAAACATTGGGCAGCTGTTATGACTTAATGCTTCTCAGCACCCTGTGATCCCTAAACAAAAACTTTATTTCAAAACGTTAATACATTTAGTTAACAAAGCTACTTTACAAAATGTTTTTTGAAATTTTCAAAATCATTAATGAACCACATAAATATCCTTCTTTCAATTTATAGGGGCTTAATTGTTACTGATCTTTCCGCTTTGAACATTTATGAATTAGCTGTAGTGAGATTTGCAATCATTCCAAACAAATTATAAAGCAATTTAAGAAGAGAAGTAATATTCTGTGTCACATTAATGCATTTCTTTCCAACTCAGTGGAAGGTCCACAGTTGATTAGAAAAGCAAAACGTGTAATTTTATTCACTCTTGAGATGCATTACTGAAACATTAAGAATAAAACAAAACTCTTTTTTTAACATTGGAAGACTGCTTTTTAAGCCTAAATTAAATATAAACTTTCAAAACTCAGAAGAAACATATTAACTTATATTAGCTTGATATTGCCTAATATGTTACATGCTAGGACAAAATTTTGGTTATGGCGCTAAAAGAGAAAAAGATTTAGAAAATTATATACAGTTTAGTAAGTTTTTCTCTATCATGGTAGCTTTTAGCAAGCAGGCCAGCAAGGCACAAAGCACAGTGGTATTGAACACTTCTAGATCTTTGCTTTTGTTATTGAATTTTCCACATAAGATTTCTAAAAAATAATATGGGTGGAAAGTCATGAAAATAATTTTGATAGTACAATACACTTTTAAGGTACTAAATACTAATACCCTATATTCTATCATTGCATGACAGAAATTAGGCACTCACTCCTGCCAAAATTCTCCATTTCCCCAAGGAGAGTTTGATCAATTTCTCAATGTAGACTTAATCTCTGGGTCAATATAAAACATCCACAAACTATACTCTCTGGGAGTGAGGCTGTGGGACCTTAAATTGTAGTAGTAAACTAGATGGCAAAATAAACTGACAACAAAATCAAAAGAAAAAGCCAGTTCACCGAAGTCAAAGCTCAGTGCATTTTAACTTTGCAGGACTGGGCATGTGAAGAAGACATTTCATCAGAACGGCTATGTGACTTATTAAGTGTGAGCAGCTGAAGTGGAGCAACCCACAAGCCAGTTGTGTAGGAGAAACATTATAAGGACACACTGAGGTACAACCTGAAGCAGTGTGGTATGCCACTGATTGCCAGGAAGTGACAGCAGCAACCATGGATGGATTGCTCAAGCTGGGAAAAAATATCAAGCAGCCAGTAAAGCAGACGCAGAGCCAGAAACAACAAAAACCAGCTATCGCCATAAACCAGTGGCGAAACTACATGTGTACTCGGTATTAAACTACTGAAGATTGCATGTAGGTCTTTTTAATCACCTTCCTCTTCCTGGAAAAACATTCTTCAAAAACCAGATTACATGTGGGGTTATTCAAGACGGAAAGGTATCTAAATCATGGCATCAATTTTTACAGCAACTTTTACACACCAGCAGCAACATCACTGAGCAGAAGGACAATGATATGTCAACACACACGCCACTATTTAATTCTATACTAATTACTATGTGGTTGGTAGTGCATAATTAGTATGAAAGAACACAACGACATTCTTTTATAGGCATGCAATAGAAAATATTGGAGTCTGAGTTGCATTCTATGCTAGGATCCTGGCGCAGGTCAGTCAGTCACTGTCTGTCTTCTGAAATGTATCAACTTTTTCACTTGAGCGGAAGGAGATAAATCGATGCAGGAAATTGAACATACATGGGATTCTCTTGATAATCAATTATAGGAGAAATCATTTTCTCTCTGCTATTGGGCCCTATCACTGAAGAACACTCTCCAAGACTCTCCAAAGACCCTTTGAAAGTGAAAATTTCAGTTTTATTCAATAAATGTATAGAATCACAAATCTTGATCGAAGGCAGAAAGTAGACTCTAGTTAATATAGTAACCTCACATGACCCAAATCCAATTAGGAAATTAGAAATAGAATAAAATAGAATAAATTAGAATTATGAGAAGCAGTGTGGACTAGTAGTTAAAGCAAAGGCCTAGGAGTCAGAAGGACCTGGATTCTAATCACGCTCTGCCAACTGTCTGCTGTGTGTGACCGTGGGCAAGTCACTTGACTTTTCTGGGCCTCATATACCTCACCTGCAGAATAGGGATTTAAATTTGTGAACCCCTTGTGGAACACAGACTGTGTCCAACCTGATTAGCTTGCGTCTACCCCAGTGCTTAAAACGGGCTTAGATTACCCATTTGGCCTCTACTGTTTATCATAATTCACCTCCAAACTAGTCTGACCTCCCAGGATTCTTAAGCTTTCTGAATACGGAATAACAGCATGGCCTAATAGACAGAGGAAGGCCTGGGATTCAGAAGGACCTGGGTTCTAATCCCTACTCCACCACTTGTCTGCTGTGTGACTTTAGGCAAGTCACTGAACTTCTCTGTGCCTCAGTTCCCTCATGCATAAAATGTGTTATAAGAATGTGAGACCCAGATGGGGCAGGGACTGTGCCCAACCCTATTATCGTTTATCTATCCCAGCGCTTAGAACTATGCCTCGCACATAGTAAGTGCTGAACAAATATCACAATTACTATTATTTACTATTATGCTAAAGGCTCCTAGTTACAGATCCAATTCTACTATCCCTGGGGAAATCAGCTGTAATGAAACCTCGAGCTGGTCCAGTTCTTCACAAAGCAACGAGAGCCAAGTGAAATGTGTACAGCCATTTGCTGCTCACATAGCATGTGCTCAGAGAATGTGAATATCCAGGCTTTTTACTCTTGTTGTGTTGTATAATGCTTTGCTACTGATGATGATGGTGATGACGATTTGTCTCCTTTGGGAATCTCTCCTCCACTGACAATTTATTTAAATCACACCCGACTGTTTGCAGCATAATAGCAAAGAAGCTCAATCTCATTATCCTTTATGAAATTATTGGTAATAAGAGTTAAACTCATCCAGGCCCTATGTTCATCCAGATTTCCCAAGGGAATGTACAAATATTCAAATGACATAAACAATATTGGAAATGTATTGTTAAAGCGATTTGAGATAACATCAGAGCCATGATCAATCAAGAGAAAAAGATGATGAAATCTAAGTTTTCATACTTTAGCAACCATAATATTTAAATTTCTATTGTTTGATGCACTAGATAAAATTAAATCTCATTAGAGAATTCATATCTCCTCTCAAATTAACTTTGTTCTTTTATTCTTCATTTTTCAAGTGAACTCATAAACCATGGCAGTTAATTAATAGCAGATTATACAGAGGGGAAAAAAAAAGTCTCACAAAACCACCCTATACACAGAAACTTTTTGGTTCAGCTAAGAACTTAAACATGATTAATGTATTCCCCCATTTATCACACCTGATTTTATTTCTCTATTCTGTTCCAAAGATGTTGGGCAAAGCAGAATTCCAAGTCTGTAACCTGAATTGCAATACTTTATTGATCTCTTAAACTAACCATGTTGAGGAGCAGCATGGCCTAATGGTAAGAGCAAAGACCTAGAATTCACAGGCCCTGAGTTCTAATCACAGCTCCACCACTCCTCTGCTGTGTGACCTTAGGCAAATCACTTAACATATCTGTGCCTCAGTTTCCTCATCTGTAAAATGGGGATTCAATGCCTATTTCTATTTAGATATTGAGCCCCAGGAGGGAGAGGGGCTGTTTCCGACTTGATTCACTGGTCTAGACCCCAGCACATAAAACAGTGCTTGATATATAGTAAGCACTTAAATACAATAATTTTAATAATAATACATATGCAATTGCCCTTCATGGTCAAAGATGGCACTGATAGTGAAATCCATCTATGGATATGGTATGATAGAAAAGTCCAATGTATACTTCATAGTTCCACCCAAGCCCTCTCCAACCTCCTCAATTTCCTATCATGAAAAAACCACCACTTTCTAAAAACCACCACTTTCTTTAGGTCAGTATCCACAACCTTGGCATTAACCTTGACTCGTCTCTCTCCTTCAGTCAGTCAATCATATTTATTGAGTGATTATTGTGTTCACTGTACTAAGCCCTTGGGACAGTAATCATTCATTCAATCGTATTTATTGACTGATTACTGGGTGCAGAGCACTGTGATAAGTGCTTGGGAGAGTACAAAATAACAGTAAAAGACATTCCCTGCCCACAGTGAGCTTACAGTCTAGAGGGGGAGAAATATATTAATATAAATAAATAAAATTACAGATATGCACCTAAGTGCTTTGGGGCAGGGAGGGGATGAATAAAGGGAGGTAATCAGGATGACACAGATCACGGGGGAAGGAAAGGAAAAGAGGGCTTAGTCAGGGAAAGCCTCTTGGAAATGTGCCTTCAATAAGGATTTGAAGGGGGAAGAGTAATTGTCTGTCGGATATAAGGACAGAAGGCATTCCAAACCAGAGACAGGATGTGGGTGAGAGGTCAGTGGCGAAATAGATCAGATTGAGGTACAGTTGAAGATTAGCAGTAGTGGAGCAGAGTGTGCAGGCTAGATTGTAGTAGGAGAGTAGTGAGGTGAGGTAGGAGGGGACAAGATGATTGAGTGCTTTAAAGCTGAAGGTAAGGAATTTCTGTTTGATGCAGAGATGGATGGGCAACCACTGGAGGTTCTTGAGGTGTGGGAAAATATGGCCTGAATGTTTTTGTAGAAAAATGACCCGAACAGTAGAATAAACTATGGACTAGAGTGGGGAGAGACAGGAGGCAAGAAGGTCAGGAAGGAGGCTGATACAGTAATCCTTCATCCCCATGTTCAATTAGTCATCAAATCATGTCGCTTCTAACTTCACAACATCTCCACAATCCGCTCCCTCCCCTCCATCGATACTGCTACCACACTGATCCAAGCACTTGCCATATCCCTCTGCCATCAGCCTCTCTCCCATCCAGTCCATACTCCACACTGTGAACTGTAGGCTATTTTCTTAAAAATCATTCTGTGGAGTCTCCTTATTCCTCAAAATTTCCATGGCTGTCCATCCATCATCGCATCAAGAAGAAACTCCTCAACACCTGCCCTCTCTCCATTATATATTCTCACTCCACTCCCACTTGAAACCAGCCTGCACATTTCACTCCTTTAAAGCAACCTATTCACTGTGCCTTATTCTAATCTCTCTTGCTGTCGATCCTTTCCTTTCTCATGCCCTCCCTCCTCCCTGGAACTGCTTCCTCCTTCATATGAGGCAGTCCATCATTCTTGCTATCTTCAAAACTCTACTGAAATCCCCCAGGAAGCCTTCCCTGACTAATGCCTCATTTCCTCACCTTATTTAACTTCCTTATTGCACCTATGCCCTTAGTCCTATCTCCTAACAATCTAGGACTCCAACCCCATCGACAGCACTTACGTACTGGCCTAGTGGATAGAGCACAGGCTTGGGAGTCAGAAGGACCTGGGTTCTAATTCCACCTCTGCCACTTGCCTGCTGTATGACCTTGGGCATGTCACTTCACTTCTCTGGGCATCAGTCACCCCCTCTGTAAAATGGGGATTAAGACTGTGAGCCCAATGTGGGACAGGGCCTGTGTCTAACCCAATTACCTTGTATCTACCCCAGAGCTTAGTACAGTGCTTGGCACATAGTAAGCACTTAAAAAATATTATTATACTTGGTTTGCTTCCCTTACCTGTAATTTCTTTTAATGTTTGTCTCCCCCACTAGATTGTAGGCTCCTTGGGAGCAGGGATCAAGTCTACTTACTCTATTGTACTCTCCTACACTTTTAGTATAGTGCTTTGCACACAGTATGTCCTCAATAAATAACATTGATTTAATGATTGGTCAATGTTGGTCTACCTGTTGCAATCAACTCCCAGTTTAGTTGAGAAGCAGCACTGCCTAAGCCTTTGTTTTATTGTATCTTTAATTGGGTCAGCTTCAACAGGCAGGTCATTACCAGGCGTGCTAACCAGAGGCAGGCAGTGGCTGAAAACCTAAAAACATCCAACATCTTCCCAAATAGTGCTTATGTTACAGTGGACCTGGAAGAGGAGAAAAATATGTCAGAAGGTGGGTGGGTAGGGGTTTCCCAGGAGAAATGTCTGAGATTTGAGGGTCAAACAGACTGTTATATTACATCACATTATTTAGACTTGTGAGCTTCCCCCATAGGACAGGGACTGTGTCCAACCTAATTAACTTGCATCTACCTCAGCACTTAGGAAGGTACTTGATAGATAGTAAGTACTTAACAAATAATAATAATAATAATAAAAAGCCTAACATAATGATATCATATGGAACCAGAGGGTATGGCATATATTCCCTTGCCTTGGGGAGGCCAAATGCCTGAAGCCAGATTCATTCATTCTATCTTATTTATTGAGCACTTACTGTGTGCAGAGCACTGTACTAAGTACTTGGGAAGTACAAATCAGCAACATATAGAGACGGTCCCTACTCAACAACGGGCTCACAGTCTAGAAGAGGGAGACAGACAACAAAACAAAACATGTAGACAGGTGTCAAAATATTCAGAACAAATAGAATTATAGCTATATGCACATCATTAACAAAATAAATAGAATAGTAAATATGTATAAGTAAAATAGAATAATAAATCTATACAAATATATACAACTGCTGAGGGGAAGGGAAGGAGGTAGGGCGGGTGGGATGGGGAGGAGGAGAGGAAAAAGGGGGGCTCAGTCTGGGAAGACCTTCTGGAGGAGGTGAGTTCTCAGTAGGGCTTTGAAGGGAGGAAGAGAGCTAGTTTGGCGGATGTGTGGAGGGAGGGTATTCTAGGCCAGGGGAAGGAAGTTGGCCAGGGGTAAGATCTGATGTTTAAAATATTTCTTCTGTTCCCCAAGCTTTCAGTTTCACTATTTTAGCTTATCACACAGCAGCTATTTGTGTATCTCACTTTTGTCCATTCTCCTCATATGTCCAACCCAGTGAAGCTGGATTGAGGTAAGCGTAGCCTCAGTGCTAGATGATTCGCTTCATTGTAGGGATTCACTGTTTGCTATAGTGACCCCCAACTGATGTTGAGTGTAGCCCATAAATGACACTACTCAATCTGATTAAGGAGTCAGCTGCGGTGTTCATGTGGAGTGCAACTCTCGCAGCCATTCAGAAGGTTGATTCAGCTCTACAGCTCTGTAGACCCTTAGTCTGGACTGGATTTTAATACCATACTTCTAGGAAACCTTGACAGTCTCTTACAAGGATGTGGTTGCCTTCTTGATTCTATTTTCTACTTGTCTATCATTGCATCATTCATCAATGTGCCATCTATAAACAGAATTCTTGTTGCTAAGCTAGTGTTTCAGTTTTCTACTACTCTACGTTTACACTACAACTGCAACCAAGCAAAGGACTGGACTGTCTTATAGCAAAAAGGCTGATATGAAATTTTATATTTTTATCTTTTGCTTACACAATAGAAATGGTAAACATAGATATTTAGGTATTTTTATATGATGGCTTGAGGATTTTTATTGATGAATTATATTTTTGTATTGAAGATATTTTCCATGCCATTTCAAAAATTTACAGTGATTTTTGCTGCAAATAGCTGCATGCATTTAATTTATTATGATGTATTTGTATGCAGGGTCTAATGATGGCCTTTCATTTTCTTACAATATGAAACTACTGGCTAATTCCACTGAAATCACATACATATTGCAATAAATATTTTCATAAGAGAATAACTTATTAGGAGAATTATAGTTAGAAGCAAGGTTTAATGCTAGAAAAGTGAAATAATACATAGTTAATGAACTCAGAACACTCTCCGATGACAACATTAAATCTTTTCAAAACATAATCTTGCACTTTCTAATACCTCAGGCTCTCTGTCCTCTAAAATACTAGGTTTTCTTCTCATGGATTGCTCATATCTACATGTAAAAGTGTCATGTTTCTGGAGTGAATATTATTGCCAGTCAGATACCTTTATGTTCATGACACTGATACTCCTTCAAGAATCAGAACACCAAAACCAAGCTTGTTTGGTGCAGGGAACATGGCTACCAACTCTGTTATATCATAGTCTCCCAAATGCTTAGTACAATGCTCTGCACACAGTAAGCACTCATTAAATACATTTAATTGATAGTAAGCATATTGTTTATAGACACTGTAGTCTGGCCTCAAACGATCCACTCTTAAGAGCCCGTTGCTGGGTAGGGACCGTCTCTATATGTCGCCAACTTGTACTTCCCAAGCGCTTAGTACAATGCTCTGTACACAGTAAGCGCTCAATAAATACTACTGAATGAATGAATGAATTCTATTAACTTACTTTGGTATGCCTTTTCATTTGTATTTCCACACAGCAGATAGGTTCTGACATCAGCAAAATTTTAACACTTTCTCCTAAATCACATTTCGATCAATCAATCGCAATCATTGAGTGCTTACTGAGAGCAGAGCACAGCAATAAGCGCTTGGGAGAGAATAACACAGCAATGTAACAGAGAAGTTCCCTGCGTTGAGATTAGGGATCTAACACAAAATTAGTATTTTACAAACATTTTTATAACATAAGCAGCCCAAAAACTAGTTTATCACTAAGACATAGTTATGCTACAGCTACAAATCAAAAAACAACTGAACTGAATTATCATCCTTCACTAGGCTTCATAAGAAACTTACAGGCCACTAACACTTTCCTCACTGTTAGAAATAAATATCTGTTTCCCCCTGCCCCCTTTAGATTGTGAGCCCCATGTTAAGGCAAGGACTGTGTCTGACCTGATTATCTCCTACTGACCCCATCGCTTAGTATGTATGGTGCTTGGGACAGCATAAGCTCTGAGCTAATACCACAATTATCATTCTTATAGGACCCCAGGTTATTAGACAATATGACTTATGGGCAGGTACTTGGGCAGAATGTGTGAGTGAGTTTCTTTACATGGGATTTTGCGAAAAAGCAATCCTATATACTAGAACTTTGATGACATCATTGGTTTAATTTTGGACTGCACTTCACGTACATAGATGTTTTCAATGAAGCTCTAAGCTCTTGCTGAGCCTCTCATTTCTCTAGGTCATACAGTGTAGTCATACTACAAATAGGCAGCATCATCTCATCCGATCTTAAGTAGTTTAAAATTATTTCCATCACGAGGGGAAAAAAATCTGCCTGAATTTGCTATTTCAACCATTTGGTATTTCATTTTCTTTAAACTGGTACAGCTGAAGAATCAAGTTACTGTTTTTAAAAGCAGTAACGAATTGGGGTTTAACAGTACTTTTATTGCAGGCTTCTTAAACTCATTTCTTTCAGCACTATCATCTGACAGGGTGAAATTTCGAATGCATTTTCCAACTTTCTTGTCTACTTGTCACATTTTCCGTCGTTGAAATCCTTCCACAATAAAAAGCAATGAGCTGCCATACAGCAAATTTTGCATTCACGTTATCCAGAAAACCCTTAATGGATAACAGATTTTATAAATTTCTCAATTCCAGATTCTTAGAACTGGTGTATGTTTTCTGCCCATTAATTCCAGCTCTATGAAAGTGACTTCACACTGAGTCAACAAAGTCTAGTTACTCTTCCAATCATGGTTGCATTCCTGCCTGAGAATCGCCAAAGAATATTAGGTACACTGTGAAAGAACGGTTAAAGGAGAATTTACAAGGTCTAAGACAGGCATCTTTCAAACCCAACATGCCCAGGCTGAACAAATTTCTTTTTACAATCTGAAATGAGGTTCAGAGAAATGTAGTTTAAATCTGCCATGGTGCACAGTAAGTATATGATGCCACTTTACCTGCAACAGGAAGGTGAATCATTATTTTATTTCTTTTCTTGTCTGTTAGTTTTTACCTGAGTCATGATGAAGCGACGTGAATGTCTAGACAGTGAAAAATGAAGAGGTTCTATTTAGAAAACCCAGGTGGGCTGATTACTTTTTAATACATCCTTCCCTTGGACCTTTCTTTTTATGCTTTTCGTTCCTTCAGGATGTCCTGGACTTTTCTGTGGGAGTCGCAATCCCCAATTTAATGTCATTGATTTAAGATTCAAAGGTGATTTGGTTCCTTACAGCCAACAGTATTTCCTGATCATTTCACAGGCAGGGGTAGGCCTTAGATGAGTTTGTTGGTCAGAGGAGTTTAAAAGTCTGACCTTTCACAAAATCTTTCACAAGTAATCATTAAAACAGTACAATATGCTCCTGGTCTCAAGATAGCTTTTAAGCTTTGCAAGGTCAAATATTCTATCAATCACCCACGAAATACCTAGGTAGTAATCAGACGCATTCACTCTGAGACGCAGGGAACAGTCTTGTTACAAGTAGATAACGTGAATGAGTGTCAATTACATGTTTACTTTTATTAAATTGTATAAGGTCCTTTCTGAAAAAAAAGGTGAAAAAAAAAGATAACCAGAAAGAGATTTAAACCAAATATTCCTTAAAATGACAGTATCAGAGGGTACTGTGTTTTTACTCGCTAAAGACCCAGACTGCAAATCTTCACTACCCATTTCGGCTAGCAAGTGGAAGAAAACTGGGGAACGTTCAGCCTGCTGTTTGAATTCAGCAGCAATGATCTAGTGAGAAGGAGTGGAAAGAGCACAGGAGGCCTGGGTACTAATCTTAGCTCTGTCACTTGCCTGCTGTGTGACTTAACCTCTCTGGGCCTCAACTTCCTCACTGTTATTAATAAATATCTGTTTCCCCCTTCCCCCTTTAGATTGTGAGCCCCATGTTAAGGCAAAGACTGTGTCTGACCTGATTATCTCCTATCGACCCCATCGCTTAGTATGTATGGTGCTTGGGACAGCATAAGCTCTGAGCTAATACCACAATTACCATTCTTATAGGACCCCAGGTTAATAGACAATATGGCTTATGGGCAGGTGCTTGGGCAGAATGCGTGAGTGAGTTTCTTTACATGGGATTTTGCGAAAAAGCAATCCCATATACCAGAACTTTGATGACATCATTGGTTCAATTTTGGACTGCACTTCAAGTACATAGATGTTTTCAATGAAGCTCTAAGCTCTTGCTGAGCCTCTCATTTCTCTAGGTCATATAGTGTACTCTCCCAAACGTTTAGTACAGTGTTCTGAACATGGTAAGTGCTCAATAAATACGACTGATTGATTGATTGCTTAGTCACAAAACAAACTGTTTAGGTTTTCCAAATTAACAGGGAGGTCGAGGCTGCAAAATCCTCTACGAGAATCCTAGTGTATTTCTTTGGGGATGCAATGTTCCATTTACTGACTCCAATGCATTCCAAGGGAAATGATTTCCAGAAGTGGTTGAATGAATGACATATTGCCTACAAATAAGAAAATGAGATTTTGCCAAGGTTTATGGCCTATAATAGAAAATTGTGAAGGAGATAACAAAGTTTCTGAAAAAGATATGCTGGTAATGGTTTTAGTAGCAATGTTACTCATTAACATAATAGTTTGGGAAAGAACTGTTTCCCAGATGATCGAAGTCGCTGGGCAGTTCCAAAAAAGTTCAATTCATTCCACCCATCACCACAGCTTCACCAGCTATGTACTGATGCAGACAATAAACCCCATCCCACATTACAGATCCATATTATAAAATACATATTCATAATTCAGAGAGTATTCTCAATTTTATCATTTATCCTCTTTTACAACAATATATGCTATGGATTAGCCCTCCAGTTAATTTATTAAGGAACTGCAATTAAATAGGTGCACAGATTTCCTTTTGAAAAGCTCTGAGCAATCACTATTTTTAAACAAACACCTCTACTATTAATTCCAAACGAAATGAAAGTTAAGGAATAGGATGTCTACATGTCCCAGCATGCCATTAAAATTCAGAAATTAAAATTCAGGTCCCATCTTAAATCTTAAAGCAAAATATGACTCAGCAATCACTGCATGTCTTGGGCTTTTCATTATAACTTGATTCTGGTTAAGGATTGTAGTCATGACAAGTTTTAGCTGGAAGTGATTTTTTTCAGACAGCTACATGATAAACCCCTGACTTATAACGGAAGCACTAAGGAAACACTAACTAGAAGGTGCTGCTTTAATTTCAGAAATCCATCACGTCTTGAACGTATCATTTTTCTCAAGGAATGTTAAGTGCCAACAGCCCGATGTATTTTTCAATAGCCTAAACTTTTTTAGAAACTATGCCCCTGGGCTTGACAATGATGGACAAGTCTTCAAGGAGGATTCCAAACAGAATTGATATAGTATTCAATCTCAGTTTAAATAAGGGTCAGATTCTGCCAAAAAAAATCCATCTTGTTTCTGTACAGCAGCAATCCAATGTAGAGCCTGGAAGCTCAGAAAATGAGACTTTCTGAATATGTTCTTGCTCAAGATGTCATTCTAGGTGCATTTCTCTCCAATTTTCAAATATTCTGCTTTTCTAGGGAATCACCTTTCCTGTGAGTGGTCACTGAAAAAAAAAAAAAAACCAGGGGAACTTGGACAAACCCATTAGATCTCTGGACTGCAACATCTTTGTGGGCAGAGGCTGTGTCTATCAAGTCTATGGCATTGTACTCTCCCAAGCACTTAGAGCAGGGCTCTGCACACAGAAAGCACTCAATAAACACCACCGATTGACTGGTTGATCAATCTGATCTGAAAAAAGTGTACCTACCCCACTGCTTAGAATCACTTTAAAAATGCCATAATTATTATTAACAGTGTTCTATACAAAACACTTACTGCATAAAGGCTTTATGGCAAAACAGCTGCATGTACTTAGTTGTGCATTTCCTCTGAAGACCTCAAGGAATTCTACATATAAATTTAAATATGATGGTTAACGTTATACAATAGAGAATAGGAAAAGCAGGAGAAAATAAAAGAAAAAAATAAGGAAGAAGGAGAAAAGCAGAGATAAAAGTGCAGGCAAATGATGGCAGTCCATGTTAGTCACAGCAGACAAGAACCCATCACGGTGCCATGAATTATCTATGAACTGGGGCCAATGCTTTTTTTAAAAATTGCACTTGTTAAGCACTTGCTATGTACCAGGCACCGTTCAAAGCGCTGGGGTAGATACAACGTAATCAGGTTGGACACAGTCCCTGCCCACAATGAGGCTCAAAGCCTTAATGTCCATTTTACAGATGAGGTAACTGAGGCACAGAGAAGTGAAGGGACTTGTCCAAGGTCACGCAGCAGACAAGTGGCAGAGCTGGGATTAGAACCCAGGTCCTTCTGACTCCCAGGCCAATATTCTATCCATTAGGCCAGAGCTCTCCTCATTCCCACCAAGACAATTAATCAACCTATCAGTGGTATTTATTGAGTGCTAACTGAATGCACTCTCATAACTGTAATTTATTTCAATGTCTGCCTTCCCCCAAAGATGGTGAGCTCTCTGTGGTCAGGGATCGGGTCTACCAACTCTACTGACTGGCTCTTTCCAGCATTTAATACAGAGCTCTGCTTACAGCAAGGGCTCAAGAAATACCACTGATTGACTGCTTGATTAGCAGAGCACAGGGCAATAGAATTGGTAGACACAATCCCTGCCCACAAAGTGCTTACAATCTTAGTCTGGATCTTGGGGAGAAAGTTTGGGATTGCCTTGTAAAATCTTGTTTCACCTCAGTTTACCCCTCAGTTCTCAAGACCCCTGCCAGGAGACCTCAACGAGACTGGGGCTAGTCCACCGGGCAAGGATTCACTACAAATTGACATCCACATGATGGATTGATATGGATGACATTCAAATGAGTTATACAAGCAACATGCAGCCTGCTGACTGATTTTTTTAAAGTAATTATTATTATTTTTTAAATAAAGAACACTCCTGGACTGTAAAACTAATGTGTCTCACATTTGCACTCACTGAAGTAGGACATCTGTCTTAAAATAAAGGTACCTATGAGTGATTCAGTAAAAATGCATGTGTAATGCAATGTTTGTCAAAATATTGTTTTGTTAACTTCCAAATAAAACCCAACTGAACCATACAGAACACAAAAGAACAGAATGAGAAAGCTTGCTTGGCTCAGAGTTATGGTCTAGATTTACCTTTAGATAGAGAACCAAAAGGTGAAGTAAAATAGTAAGGTAAAATTTAGCAATCTGAAGAGCTCAACACCTGTAAAAAGAAAAGGCCAGAGGAAAAAAAAATCTACAGAATCCCAGTAGGACTACAAGCATTCAAACTGTGTAATTAAGTTATCGTATTACTTTTCCAAGAATCCTTCCAGGCTAAAGTATCTGTGCCTTACACCTGTTGCTGAAACTTCAATTTGAACATTTTTCCTTTTGCGTCACGGGCTTATCAAGGTAATCACTGCAATTATCTGCTTGCTGGCATATGTTCCAGGTTCCTATCTTGGTTGTTGGTGCAGGGTTCAGCAGCCCTTTTATCCCTATTGGTTTTAAATCTCCATGTCATATCATTGCTTCAGTTTAGATAGCTCCCTTGTCTAGGACACCAGTAAAGCTTACAGGTAATCAGTGCCATTACTTGGACCGAATCCCAGTTAAAATCAGAAAGGGGAGGGGACCCATTTACAAAATGGCCTCTTTCCTTACGTTCAGTATTGAACCAAAGTCCCAGCGTAACACACTTACCCCAAAGAGACTCATCTCCCATTGCCTTGAAAAAATGGGAAAAGTATAGTTGACAGGGCACGGGCCTTAGAGTCAGAACGATATGGGTTCTAATCCCAGTTCTGCAACTTGCCTGCTGTGTGACCTTGGGCAAATCACTTAATTTCTCTGTGTCTCGGCTGCTTCATCTGTAAAGCGGGGATTAAGACAGTGAATGCCCTGTGGGATGGGGACTGTGTCCAATCTGATTATCATGTATCCACCCTAATGCTTAGTACAGTGCCTGGCACATA
Source organism: Tachyglossus aculeatus (assembly GCF_015852505.1). Lineage (NCBI taxonomy): Eukaryota > Metazoa > Chordata > Mammalia > Monotremata > Tachyglossidae > Tachyglossus > Tachyglossus aculeatus. Next base: position 19,335,991 of record NC_052074.1, on the reverse strand, counting down.
GTAAACACTTAAATACCAAAAAAATGAAACATCTAGTTCCTGGGAGTCCTTGTACTCCCAAATCTTTGATGTCACAGTGTTTCAGATTGTAAACACACGATTAGAGGGGCTATGAAGCAGTGTGGCTAGGAGAAGCAGCATGGCTCAGTGGAAAGAGCCCGGGCTTTGGAGTCAAAGGTCATGGGTTCGAATCCTGACTCTGCCACTTGTCAGCTGTGTGACTTTGGGCAAGTCACTTCACTTCTCTGGGCCTCAGTTCCCTCATCTGTAAAATGGGGATTAAGACTGTGAGCCCCATGTGGGACAACCTGATCACCTTATAACCTCCCCAGCACTTAGAACAGTGCTTTGCACATAGTAAGCGCTTAATAAATGCCATTATTATTATGAAAATATATAAATGTTCTATAATTTAGCTGTTGCTTGTTGACAAAGTGTACATGGATTCGCCCTACTTTAATGTCTTCACTCTCCTTGTAAAACTTCTAGCTTCTTCTAGACTGTAAGCTCATTATGAGCAGAGAACATGTCCACTAATTCTGTTGTACTGTACTCTCTCAAGGACTTAGTACTGTGCCCTGCACAAAGTGCTCAGTAAATGCCACTGACTGTGCAAAATGTCTTAGCATTTGGTGATTTTATATATGTATACTGTGTATTTGTTGCTCATTTTTTAAGGTGTCTGGAGGTGCCTGAAAAGACCTCTGTGCAGCTGATGTTCATCTATCCTGTAGTGAGACGCAGCATGGTGTAGTGGTTAGAGAACGGGCCCGAGAGTCAGAAGGCAATGGGTTCTAATCCCAGCTCTGGCTGCTGTGTGACATTGGGCAAGTCACTTCATTTCCCTGCGCCTCAGTTACCTCATCTGTAAAATGGGGATTGAGACTGAGAGCCCCATATGGATCAGGGACCGTGTCCAACCGTATTTGCTTGCAGCCAACCCAGCACTTTAGTACAGTGCCTGGCACAGAGTGAGCACGCAACAAATACCTCCATCATTATTATTGTTATTTCTGTGTGCTGAGTGCCATATTAAGCAAAGGAGAAAGGTGGAAGGATGATGGGTCAACATTTCAAGAACTTATAATTGACAAGTGAAAAGGTATTGCAGCTCTTTAGTGAAGTTAATGACATGCATTTTTAAGCATTTCACTCAGTCATTTAAGTACTGTCCACTGCAACAGCACACAATCTACCAATAAAGATATTGGAAAAAGTAAAGGAGGCTGGAAAACTAAATTGGATAGAGGAGCATACTCAAAATGCAAGAAGGGATTGGTAAAGAATCATTAGGAGAATCAGGAATAGATAGCTCCCTTCAGGAATCGCTGTCAATTAGTAATGTCTGCATCGTGAGCTAACTGTAAAATGACAAAAAAGAGGCAGCTGACAGGAGCAAGAGAGCAGTTTAAAAGGTAAATTAGCAACAATAACTTAAAAATGTTAGTTCAATCATTATTCCATCTAATACCACATGTATTTCTTTCTTCCTTGGAAACAGAAATAAGAAATATTATTTCTATGTAGTGGTAGTTGCAACATGGGAAAGAGGGTTTGTTAAAGCAAAAAGTACACATAGAACATAGAAGATTGACTGGAATGTTAATTCATGGCAAAGTTCAAACTTTATGAATGTTTTCTGCCCATATTCAGATAGAATGGGTATTGTATAAATTGGTAACCATGATTAATGTCACCATAAGCTTCAATTGTACAAAATGTGTTACAAATTCACTTCATTTGGGGTTTACAGATGAGGTAACTGAGGTACAGAGAAGTGAAGTGACTTGCTCAAGGTCACCCAGCAAACAAGTGGCAGAGCCGGGAATAGAAACCATCACCTTCCAAATCCCAGGCCCATGCTTTATGTATCTGTCCTTGTCTCTTGCTGTAGTGTTTTATTTAGTCAATCACCAATGGTATTTACTGACTGTGTACAGACCACTGTACTAAGCACTTGAAAAAGTACAACAGAATTGGTAGACACAATCCCTGCCCACAGGATTACCATCTTGTTATTGTTTCATCACTCCTAATGTGACTGTTTCCAGTCCCCTCTTCCTCACCTATATCCTTAGATTCTGAGACCCTTGAGGGGCAAGTACTGTGTTTATTTCCCACCTGTGCCTTCTTTCCCAGTGGTTAGTACAGTGCTCCACATAAATACCATTACTACTCCCAGAAGTCTTGCTTTCCTTTGTGTAAATGTGTGCTTCATTACCTGAAGAATGTAAAATCAGATAAATGATCTCAGCCAATGCTAATAAAATGTCTCTTTTGTATTTGTAAAAGGTTTAAATGTTTAAATAATTTAGCCAGCACATACTTCAAAAATGAAAGCTATTTAAGTAGCATTTTGACTTAAATCCACAATAAAAATACAAAGTGGTATTAAAATTGGAAAAGGGTTCTTCTTTTATTTAGTAGATCTGTACAATCCTTTTATGAAGCATTTCTAAAATCCAGCCGAAATATAGTACCAGGAGAATGCACTTCATCAATCTAAGGACACCAGACTGAAACAGACTTAATTTTTTTCTATTCAAGGGAATACCATATAAATAAAAATATATTTTTTTAATACCAGGTTACAGTGCTTGGCTTTATCAGCTTTACAATCATTTTTCAAGCAACCCAACCACATTGGGGACAAAAGTTCTCCTCTCCAAACATTCCTAGAAAATTTGGGAATGGAGGTATCCAGAAAAACCTCATTCAGATATTATAGTACTCATTAACTAAACATAAAAATATAAAGTGCCCCCCCCCCCCGCCAAAAGAATACTCTGGAAGACTTCTATTTGAATCAGAATTTCCAAAAGTAACACTCTGATGAAATATTAGTCCTGCCATAATACGTGTCTACATTTTATGACAGGGATATAACACAATGGAAAAATTAGAGAATGTTCTTCCCACAACAAGAGTTTGTTCTGGTAGAACACAATCCACATGTTGGAGCATGTATTTACTGAGAGCTTACTCTGTGCAGAGAACTGCAGAGACCAGTTCTCTGTACTAAGTGCTCGGGAGAGTCGAATAGAGATGGTGAACATGACTCCTACCTTCAAGGAGTTTACAATCTAATGGCATTTAATGCAGGAAAATAATAATGATCAGCAAGGGGCTAAAGCATTCTGCTTTTGGCGGACATGATAATATAAGAATTTCTACCCAAAAAGTCACAGTGGTATCTTTGAACCATGTAATCCCTAATCACTTAATTCCCATTAAATTTACTGTGGTTCGGGAATGTGTCTGTCAACTGGTGTATGGTACTCTTCCAAGCTCTGCACATAGTAAGAGCTCAGTAAATTCCATTGACAATGATGATGACAATGCAATTTTCCCAAAACAGGAACTTCTTCACACACTTTACAGAATTCTCAGTACTGAATTGCTATCCGTCTTATGGAACTGCGGCTGAACAAGCAAATATAGAAATTCCACCGCAGCTGTCAGAAATCAGGGAGGTTTCTCCTGAATATTTTGGAAATACCACACTTAGAAAATATTTTCTTCTGGATATTTCCGTAACAGAAAAATCAATATACACAGAATTTACTGAAGTTCAGTAGCTAAAAACATTTTTCAATCTCCTCCTTTATCAATTATTAAGAACAATATATTCACAGAAGAACAATATACAAATCATATCGGAAAATCTGGCAAAAATCAACTGCTAGTAAAAATAAGATTCCCTCCCCTCTCATTCATATCATTCACCAAGAAAACAGAAGATTGAGGAATAGAGCCTCTGAGACTATCTCCATATGGCTAGTATGATGAGAATGTAAACACCAACATTACCGTAATCACTATCGGTATTTGAGTGTACTTACTGAACATTTTCTATTTGCAGAGCACTGTTTCACACACTTGGTAACATACAAGTGAAAGGTAAAGTACCCCATTCTAAAGGAGTTCACAATCTAATGGATTTACACCTGTAGTAGGAATAGTAGGGATAGTAATGGTATTTACTGAGTGCAATGCACTGAACTAAGTGCTTACTAAGTACAACAGACACAAGGAGGTTACACAAAATGTGAACCGTCACTTGAGTTCAGCATATTTCCTTAATCCACTTGTCTACTGGTGAGGGTATCTTTATTTTGTAAGATAAGTGTGACAGGCAGATCCTATCCACTTATGTGTTTCTGATTAAATCTATATGCAACAATCAATTCCCGACATGGAAATAAAACAGTCTCTTGTTCTAGTGTTCTGTTGGTCAAGGCTTATTATTATTATTAAAACTTTTCCTGTGTGGTGCTCTTAAAGAACAGAAATGGAAATAAAAAATGGAAATGCTTTACTGGGTTAGTCAACCTCTCTAGCTCGTGGAGTTATCCCTGGAGGAGTCAGCTTCTTTTTCTGGACAAATGACAAATCATAAAAAATTGACAACTAATAGTAAACTGTTATCAAGGATATTCCTTTGACAAAGTTCAATTATTGGCTAAATCCAACTCTAAAAAAACCACATTTGGATTAGGAGTAAGGCTATATTGAAAATAATAATAATGATTTTGGTATTTGTTAAGCACTTACTATGTGCCAAGCACTGTTCTAAGCGCTAGGGGAGATACAAGATAATCAGGTTGTCCCATGTGGGGCTTACAGTCTCAATCCCCATTTTCCAGATGAGGTAACTGAGGTACAGAGAAGTTAAGTGACTTGCCCAAAGTCACACAGCTGATAAGTGGCGAAGCCAGGATTAGAAGCCATGACCTCTGACTCCAAAGTCCGTGCTCTTTCCACTGAGCCACGCTGCTTTATCATCAGAGCAATGGATAAGGTGGGTTTCCAGGATAGGGCAAAGAGTTTTGGTGAAAACAAAATTACTGTTAGGGTAAGGACAGGATTAGGATGAAGTTTCTATAATGGGTTTGGTTGGTACGGGATGCACTGATGATTTTGTATTTGGTGACTGGAAGTGTCAGTGTTCAAAGTACTTACCAACTGACTTCCAGTGATTTTTGTACAACAGCCACTAGACTGAACAGATATTTTCTAGTCCACTTAGAACCACAATTCTTGAGTGGGTGGTTAGGCCGGAATATGGGAGGCACGAGAGAAAAAGAAGGATAGTGTAAGAGAGAAATCTTGCATCTTGAAAATGTATTTAATTTCCTTCAGTTAGGTAGTCCAAACCTACAAAGTGATACTACCCTTTCTAGACAAACCTGAAAAGACTCTGATTTTTACACATGAGGCAGGCTGCAAATAGGACCTAATATTGCTCAATGAGCAGTTGATCAACAAGACCAAGAGTCGCATTTATGGCCCTCTTTAAAACTGCAAGACAACGTATTCTTCTGTGGTATTATTAACTGCAGAGGACTTCTGGAGTTCACTTTCTTCAATCAAGAGCAGTACACCAAGTCATGCAAAAAGACATCTGTGTTTCCATTTTTAGGAAAAGGCTTTCATTTTAAAGGCAAAAAAGAATTAATTCAGAGATTCTAGATTGGTATCTCTACATCTCAACGGTCTCTGAGCTATTGTGGGCACACTGAAACAAGAAATAAAATTGTTGTTTTTCAATGACTTCTCCCAAAGCTTTGTGGTGTGTAATTTGAAGCATTTTGCTCTCTAAAATAGCATAGTAATTCCTAATCAAGTGCAGAATAGGGCTCCATATTTCACTGCATCCCTTTCTTTGTACCCTTACCAAAAGAACATTTAGTTACCGAGTGTCTTAATTCTCACCAAAAAGCAAAACCTGCAAACAATTTTTGGGTGTGTCACTTTAACAGACAATAAAATAATGCTGAAATTAATGTTTTTGTGAAGAGCAGCTGGAAAGTATGTGTCTTTCTCATTGGCACTGAAAACGAGTCAGCAACACTATAATGCCAGCTTTCTGGTATGATGAGCCAGTAATTCCGTAAATTTCATTTGTACACGCCTTACAGGCAGTTCAGTTGACTAGGACAGCCAAATGGGCTCAGGCAATTGTACAAATTTGCATTTTCTACCTCAAGAAAATTCCAACTTTAAAAAAGCCATTTGAAAATTACAATGAACGTGTCCTCTGGGTGGGGCAGAATCACTCTTTTTAATTTTCTTAAAGTGAGAGGCTTCTAAATACTATAAATCCTACCATTCAAAACTGGAGCCCCCTCACTGTCATTCCAACTCCTGTCATTTCACAACATTCCCACGTAAACTGCTCTATTCTCATATTTAACTGGGAATCCTGCTGCTGATAAGTGGTAAAAACAGAGTACAGAAGGTTATATGTAACTAAGAGAATTACATTGAGAACATGCTTTTTTTTAGGGGCTCTGAAGTGGTATCATTTGCAGAAACCAGGAAGTGTTCCTTCAAATCTATTCTTTGGAAATCATAGTGGGCAATAGGTTTCAAGGTAAATGACACCACTTGGAATTGTGGGGAAATCAACAGGGCTATTATTTGACTCAGCTACCATGGAGGCAAACACTGATACACAATTGAAAGGCTTTCTGGAAAGGCCCTTCACTTTCATTCTGCTTTTGTTATTTCCATACTACCTCTGGGAAGAAATATCTCATGCAGGAGCATTCTATATAGACGATTTGAGTAAGAATACTTAGATTGAATTTTAGTGGATTGTAATTATTAACATTTGGCCCACATCCAGTTTTTTCTGAACACAATAATTTTATCCTCTAAAATGAAAACTTTGCCCTTTGATAGGAGTTGAGAAGGTGCAAATAAAATATCTAAACTTAATCCCAAATACATGACTCAATACATATCTATTTGTGGGTCTATCTATATAATCAATAATCAATATATATAATCAATCAATGGTATTTACTGAGCATTTGTTGCACACATTTATTGCACACTAATTGCTGGAGAGAGTACAATTTAATAGAGTTTATAGACCCTATCCCTGTCCACACAAGGAGCTTACAATCTATCCGTACACCGGAGGTGACTTGATAAGCCATGATGAATGATATAAAATGTTATTCTTGAGTTTTATTTTAATTTCCCATAATGCGTATCTGTATAATTAAAATCAGAACAGGAAATGGCCTTTGATATGAACAGCCAGGGTGCTTTTTTTTTCTTTTTTTTTTTTAATGGTATCTGTTAAGCATTTACCATGAGCCAGGCACTGTACTAAGCACTGGGGTAGATACAAGTTAATAAGGTTGGACACAGTCACTGCGCCCTGGGAGCTCACAGTCTTAATCCCTATTTTACAGATGAGGCAACTGAGGCTCAGAAAAGTTAAGTGACTTGCCCAAGGTCACACAGCAGACAAGTAGCAGAGCAGAAATAAGGACCCAGGTGTTTCTAACTTTCAGGCCTGTGCTCTATCCACTAGGCCATGTTCCCTCTCTATGGTTTGCACATTCCCAACCTTATGATAAAATAAGAAAGATGCCCTTAATAAATGTCATTGCTCACATCACATTTATGCTCTCCTAATTATTTTTACTTTTCTAAAATAAAGCCCTATCTTTTTGTTTAGAACCAATGCCAAGAAAAAAAATACAATGATATAATATTCTACTGCCATACCTTCTGAATGTGTGAGAAAAATGAGTTCTGACAGGAAGATGAGATACTAAAGGGTACAACAGATATATCTGCTTTAAGAACAGAACATTTAAATTTTAGCATCTAAACCACTAAAAGAATATCTGAAATCCATTAGGTACAGACTAGCTGTGACAGAATAAATTCTAAAATGTGAATGGTCGCTGTATGAGGCATTCATTCTGTAAAAATGCCTGCAGCATACCGCGGTGCCACTGAATATTGCTTTTTTCCTTCTTGAAAAAAGGTAAATTACCCAGGTAAAATGTAAATGTTCTGGTAAATAATAGAGCAGCCAGTTTATTTCAACAAGACCAGTGTATCACTGATCTCCCAAACACTATTAGGATAAGACATTTCTCTTTCAAGTTAAAAAGAAAACAATTCATGGTTTAAAATGTTAATGCAAACCGGAAATTTTATAAATATATGCACACAATGTTTATATTGTATATAATAATCACCTGCTAAAATCTATAGTTGAGTCTTTCAGAAGAAAATTTTCATTGAAGACAAAATCAGGAGAACCAGATACAATATTAATAGGTAGTGGAAAAGCTATCAAGCTTTAATATCCAATTCATATCACTAAGGTGGCAGAAATCCATTTATTATTAATTCTACAAAGAAATTGATTTTTTTATCATTCCTTTAATACACAGACATGGAATGCTACTGAGGATTGTGACTATTTTAAAGCCTAATAAAGTGATTCATTGTTCAATTTCACAATGATTTTAACTTTTTCTCCATAGCACTGATTTTCTTTTTTCCCCACCAAAAGAAAGGGATAAAGATGCTTACACCAGATATGTATTCCTTTTCAATTTTGTAGTATTTTAAAACTGGGAAGCATATGTTGTTTTGGTCACCACATTTAAGGAATTGCACAGCTAGAGCTGGAGCAGTTATGGAAAAGGGCAACCACGCTAATCCCTCAATTAATTAATCAATAGTATCCACTGAGCTCTTATTTTGTATAGAGCACAGTACTAAGTGTTTGAGTGAGTACAATAGAATTGGTAGACATGATTTCAGCCAGAGAAATAGTGAAGCAATGTCTTATGAGAATTGACTCAAAGAGTAGGAACTCCTGAAAGGAAATGGGCAGGCTGGCAGAGGACAGAATAGAAGGCTACAAAACTAAGAATGTGGTCAGGGTGAACATGGAGTATCATTCACCATATCTCACAATATCAAGAAGAGAGGACAATCACTCAAGCTTGATAGTGGTGAGTTCAAAGCATATCGTCTCCCCCTCGCCCCCCTCCATCCCCCCCTTCTTACCTCCTTCCCTTCTCCACAGCACCTGTATATATGTATATATGTTTGTACATATTTATTACTCTATTTATTTATTTATTTTACTTGTACATATCTATTCTATTTATTTGATTTTGTTAGTATGTTTGGGTTTGTTCTCTGTCTTCCCCTTTTAGACTGTGAGCCCACTGTTGGGTAGGGACTGTCTCTATATGTTGCCAATTTGTACTTCCCAAGCGCTTAGTACAGTGCTCTGCACATAGTAAGCGCTCAATAAATATGATTGATGATGATGATGATCAGAGTGGGTGGGAGGGTGCAAGTATTTGTTGTTTTAGGATGATGTGAAGATCAAAAACACTAGTAAGTTTTAGAAGGATCCGTAGAACACTGTGGAAAAGTGATCTATAATGGATTGAAAGAAAGGGCAAAAGTTAGGAGTGTTAGTAAACATATATTTAATCCAGGGGCCAGGGTCCTACAGCTCTTACTGGGATCAAATGTAGACTTCAAGCAAAGGCCCCAAATGGCAGACTCAACAGTGTGGGGATGATGCCATTAGCTTAGCCTTCAAAGCAAAGCACAATGCAGGAATTAACTGGTACCACTTGCCCCACTGAGGTGGAAAGGGGCCGAGGGGAAACCAAGGTGACCGTTGAATACCTTACCAGATGGCAGGGTGCACTCTAGTCATTCTCATTCCCCTGCAATTGCGAAGCCCACTGCCTGCCAGCAGCACTAAGGCAACCAGTCAAAACAGGCAGGAAAGAAGACCCCCTCACCACCCCTATGCATTCAGGGGTCACACCAGCTCCCATGCTGAGCACACTGAGTTGCGGCAGCTGAGGGTGGGCTCAGTGTGGAGCAGTAAACACTGGGCCAGAAGGTAAATTTGGCTGCTGCTGGATGAAGTGAACACTTATCACTCCCCAGCCCATGCTAAGTCCGGGAGTAATGAAGCTGAAGCAGTTGTAGCAGTGGCAGAAGAGGAGGAAAACAACCACCAAAATGTGAATAGTGTCTTATCTTCTTTTCTTTCTCTCTCCCTCTCCCTCACCCCTTAATTTTCTTCTCTCTCGTTCCTCCCTATTCTCCTGGCTTGAGGAGTTCAACAAATCTGATCACCCACTTCTTAACCAACATCTCCTACTGGCACTGTTTGTGAGCAGACGGTTCCCCATGAATTGGCCCCGTGAGCTGGGCCTCGTGGGAGTCGGAACACAGCACCTGCGTCATTCCATCCTTCCTGTCCCCCCCACCCCCAGACACACACACCTCCTTCCCACCTGGATAGTCAGATTTTTGGAGATGGCGGGAAGGAGGAAGCTCCCCTCTCCGGACTCTCCCTCTTCTCCTGACACTCTCCCCTCTCCTTCTCTCTGTCTTTACCATCCCTCCCTTACCCCATACTTGCTGGCAGCAAACCTTTTGGTCTGAACTGCTTGTGCTATCGAATAGACAAATGGCTCAATGACATCATCACATTCTGCTCTGTATAGTGTGACATAACAATGTCATTTGTCGCATGGAGGGTCATAAATTGCATGGCTCTTTATACAACACTTTATTTGGTTCTCCTGCCAAACAATGTTGCTAACTCCTGTCTTGAACACTGAGATCACCATCAGGCTGTACAACTATTCCAAACTTCCTCCAGGAACCTTTTTGCCAATTTCAGAGAAAGAATTCTGGCCTGTATAGACTACTCGCCTGATTCCGTAAGTACGTGTCTTATGTTCTTACTACATCCAGTTTCTAGAGCAGATCTATCAACTCTACAGCTCTATCAACTCTACCTACTCAACATATATTAATTTCTGCCCAAATGCATGTTTTCACTTCATATTTTAGCTAGTACACTGTTAAGAAATTAGGGCATGTTCCTCCAAAATGAAATACTGCTTGGACACAGTATGACACAGTATTGGATTGCTTGTGTGTGTGAGGGTGCATGGTATAAAAAACAATGGATACTCGACAATGCAAGTTTTCCTTGTCATGGAGTTTTTCAAAACTACAACACCTGAATTATCAAAGTAAGAGGTACAGTTAACAGCAAATAGTTATATGGGATGTCAAGTAAGGAGATATCATCAAAGCGATGTTTGCAGCCTCACACATTCATTGAGCAGGTCATGTGAGGCAGAGGAATAGAAGTAGGTTCTCAGACTTCTGGAGTAGAGAACAATGAAATGGGGAATCTGGAAACAAGAACAAAATAATAATTTTAAAGAAACAATAAAACAAAAGCTTAGATGATTTTGCTTAACTATGAGCTGTACAGAAGACAGATGGGACTAGAATAGACACTAGACTGTAAATTTTTCCCTAGAATGTAAACATCTCCGGCCTGTCTTTAGACTGCAAGCCCATCTCTAGACTGTAAAAGCCATTTCTAGGTTGTAAACTCACCCCTAGACTGTAAACTCAATCTGGGCAGGGAAAGTGTCTATCAACTCTGTCGCTTTGTACCCTCCCAAACACTTAAGTGCAGTGCTGTCCACACAGTAACCACTCGATAAATACCATTGATTAGAATAGAGCAATTTGAAATGGGTAATTCTTTTAGAGAATTGCTTTAAGGAGATCATGACAGCAGGAAGTTAAAGCCAACACAGGGCTAGGCACTCAGGCTTGAATAGAGTAATCTCTACATTCACATTACATTAATAATCTCACATCAACTTCATCAGCTACCCTTAAGCACATCACTGACAATGCTAACATTTTCAAACCATAAAGATCAGCTTAGGCTTTTCTTTCTCTCTCTTTTAAAATGCCTAGAAAATTGTAAGCTAAAGATTAGAATTTGATCTGATCATAAGTACATGGAGAAAACACTATCCCCCAACTATTACTTGAACTTATATATCTACTCTATAGCCTTTCTTTTAAAAGTAACTTTTCCAAAAATAAGAAGTCCAAATGCACTTAAAGTAATGATTACCTTCTGAAAATAAGGGGCCCACCCACCATCTTTGATTATTTTGAAAGTCTATTAAATCAACAAAAGAAACAGATGCTAAAAACTTTCAGTGTACTTTCATGCCTAAGTAGTTTCTCCAAGTAAAATGCTTTCTCTGACATGTAGACTTTAAGGGTTACATTACTGTGGATTAAACTAATCCATTAAAGGAACTGGGTAGTTCAATGTTGATACTTATTTTAGAAGCAAGAAATGATGAAAGTAATTTTTGTAGTCCATTTTAAACTGTTAATCATAACACAGGTTAATGGAAATTAATGTAAACAGCAATGAAATAATAAACCCACAATCTGATAGAGGTAAAGTCATCAACAGTTCAATATATAACCTAAAATGTATACATGGATACTTAAATAAATGTGTTCACGTATCTTATCTTTCAAGATTTCTTTAAAAGATTATCCTATGTTTTCATTTCCAAAAAATCGCTTTAGAACATATTTTGCTTTAACATAAAAATAAATTTGGGGCCACTGATTGGTAAAATGATAGTCCACTCTGTTATTTTACAGTTTATAGCATTTATGATGAAGAGGTTTCATCATAACTTGTCACCAATTTTAGGGCTTGAATAAATCCCTCCGAATGAGTTTTATAATCCCTGATTTGTCTTTGACACTCTTGATCATGGCAGAAGAGTGCGATTACATAAAACACCCTTTGGTGTTTCTTACATCCTTTTACCTACATTCCATATGTATAATTACTGTGAAAACAGGTTACTTGGCTACAATATGGCTCCTGAACAATTCAGACAGAACTCTGAAAAAAGCAGAGTGCAGTACTTCAAAACATTTCAGATGGAGGCTTTGGAAGGGGTCAAAATATGTTTCTGATATTTCTGTCCTGTAGTTACACTTATACCAGTACAGCACAGGTGAATGTTCTTGACATTCATAAGAACCATTAAGGCAAAAATGAACAGTCTACATTCATCTTGTGGTGTTATACATTTAAAATCTGTAGCACTTTGTCCTTAAGTACTTTCCTCATTTTTGTACACAGATTACATCCGCTTTGTCAGACTTCATTTTTTATTGACAGACGGTCAGATCATTCATGACATTTTCTTTTTAGCTTCACATTTAAAAATCAACTGTAGTGGAACTTAGCCCGGCAATAAAGTCTCACTCCCACACCAGGGAACATTGTGAACATTTCTTCTCACATACGTAAACACAACATTTATGTTTTATGTTAGCACACATGATCACCCCAATTCACAGGGGGAGGTGTTAACTGTGAAGACCACAATCTTCCATAGCATTGTCCAAATATAATAAAAATATTTTTAAAATCTATCCCTAAAATGGAGAAAGTCAAATCTTTAAAGAGAAATAGCAATAAGTTTAGAAGAAATCAGAACCTCATCTGAGCAGGTGTCTTTTGTTTGCTGTCGAAGACAAGCTTGATATAACTCATCCTGACACTGCCACCCAGGTAGGTTATTTTTTTTTCTTTTATATCCTCATCTACCTTTATGCTTTCAATTTCTACCTGGCAGTCAGAGGACCTGGACCCTAGTCCCAGCTCTATCACTCTATGCCTCAATTTCCTCAGATGTAAAATGGAAATTAAATACCTGTTCTCCCTCCTTCTTAAGACTGTGAGCTCCAGGTGGGACAGGGACTGTAACCCCAGTGCTTAGTTCAGTGCTAGGCACATAGTAAGTGCTTAAAAAATACCACATTATGAGGAGACAATTAAGACAGCAGCCAGTCTACCACTCACCTCACCACCCCACAGTATGAATTTCTAAATGAGTCCACCTCTGCCCCCAAACCCCAGGGCCACTTGGAATTATCCAAAACTAACCCTGAGTTGAAAGATGCAGGTGGCTAACTCAACCACTAAATTTTAGCTACTGTGAGATCTGCCTGTGTTCAGTGGAATGGCAGTTCCACTTTTGCAGTGCCAAAAGCCATAATTAGGAAACATGGTTGAGCTTGATGTCTGAAGCAAATATATATAAAAAACCCCACAATTCAATTTCAAGAAAGAATCACTTTAAATATTACATTTTAAATCCAAGATGATCTGTGAAACTGCAGAATCCAGAGGCAATGGAATTCTTAGAGAGCATCCTTCACCTAAATACGCTCTACTAGAGTGAAACCTTCCCCTCTCCAAGTCACCGTCTCAAAGTAGCCACTGATTTTACTAAGATTTTTTTACAATTAGGTACCTTATGGACCTGTTTTTAGACGATCGCTTATTAGAAGAGAAATCATTCTTTCGACAATTTAGTCTTGTAAACTTGAGACAATGTGTTCAAGTTAGAAAAAGACCAATTCGAGGAATACTTCCAAGCATTCAGGGACTCGGCTTCATCAGCTGAATGTATTACTACTAGTTCATTTGGAGGGAGGTCTCTGAAAAGAATAAGTGAAGAGAAGGAAAGAAGAATATCTATATAGATGAAGGAAAGAAGAATATCTATATAGATATAGAAATCTATATGACTGAATACATGAAGCACAAAATACCTGGAGCGTGTAAATAGCTTAAATATTAGATTATATAATTATATGAAGGAAGAGAAGAGTTTATTTATGACTAAATCAATCAGACATTATCTAGAATGCATCTGAGTAGGAGTGAAATGAATAAGGATAAGAAAGAACGGCTTTCCTGGCCTCTAAGGGTTTGAAACAAAAGCTTTCTGAACAAGATAAAAGCCCTCCGTTAAGATAGGCATTTCATTCAGCTACCATTTTTTTCTAATTGCACTATGCCATTTTACTTTATTCATTAACCATACATGCAGATAAACAGTTTTGCACAAAAGCAGCACATTAATAGGGTGGATTCTGAAAAAGGTAGTTAAATATTGATTTGCCATTCCAACCACATAATGACACAGAATAATGCGTTAGTTTGTTGAACCAATGTTCCCAAGTGCTACCAAACAGGTCAGCACTTCATTTCTTTGCTGAGTAGCTGTTTTCCAAAATATCTACACTGCAATGATTTTCACTGAATTGAAAGTAAAACACCAGACAATAAATTCATTCACATGAAAGCTAAAGTGTCATTTGAAACTCACAGGCAACTGAACCACCCACCCTTTTCAGCAACCAAGCTTTCTTGTTTTCTCCTCCCAGCTGCCAATCTCCCATTTCACCCGTAAAGTCAAGTCCCTATGCTATTAAATTCCATATTAACATCTCCCAGTTTCCCGACCTTTCTTTGTCTACATTATTACCCAGAGTAAATTCCCCAACAAACTTAAATTTTAACATTGGCTCAGCCCTTCTGGAAACAAGGAATTCATTAATAACTTACACTTCCATGTATTTCCGCTTATTTTCTATTACATCAGAATGTTCTGTTGGCTCCAGGATATCACATGTTCACAATGCTCAAAAGAAGAAGGCCTGTTGCTGAATTCAGATCAGAATGTTACAATCTGTTCATCTCTTTTATTCTTCAGCTGTGGGTAATTGGCTTTTTTTTAAGCCGAAATTGAATTTTAAATAAATGATTTCTTCATTTCTCTACTCATATATAATTTAAACTCACTGAACATTTTTGTTTTGTTTACATAGTCTTTAAATTAATTCTGAAGACATTACAGGGAATCATTTTCCTTAGGATGGAAAAAGACATAACCAAAAACGTTCCCCCTGGTTGGAAAGAAAAAGGAGCCTCAAAACATTCTAAAAGAACCACATTAGAGCATATTTTCCCAAATCTCAATAAGCAGTTTGAAGTACAGTAGAAATAGCTTATTTTCTGTCCCACCCAGCCAAAAATATTCTGAACACAAAAGATGAAAGTAAATAATACAAATACAAACACTGCAAATGGAACATGAGACCACTAGTGTAAAAGGCTATTTACAGATTTTTTGATTGGGAGGAAAGAATTTATCAAGTGAACACTGTGTCTTCTTAACCAGTTATTTCTTCAACCTACAGTATTTTGCCTTTTGCTATAGCTTTTCACTCTTACGTATCAAAGATTGGGCCTAGGAATGAAGTAAGCAGGAAGAAGAGTATTTGAACCATTTAGCTCATCTCTGCAGCCTTCTTCTGAAGCTTGACTCAAAACAGCTCAGTGTGATGCTCATCACTGCTCAATATTGTACATTCTTGCACTGTGGAAAAATCCGTTCTATCAGATGTCTGCACAGATCTTCTTATTAGCAAGACTTAAGAATGCCTTTGTCATATCAAATATACTCAGCTGCTTACCGCATGGTGAAGTAGTGTTAGAACCATTTAAAGATGTGTCTGACATCATTAATCTATTTGACCCTTGACCCATGGATCTAAACTGTAACTATGGTGACCAAAGCTTGACCTTACAATGCTGAGAAACTTTAAAGCTCTGCAGTATTTTGGGTCACATTGTTAAATTACACAAAGGGATAAAGAAGAAATGTGACAGTTTCCTGGGAATTAAGGTCAGCAGGTCAATTGGGATAAAGCTTTACTGTTGTGAGATAAGGCGAAATAGTGAAAATAATTTTTGATCTGCTAGAATTTTTAAACAGTACTTTATTAGAGACCTTAGATGTCTGCCAAAAAAGTCAACTCATTGCTCTCTGAGGAAGAGATTCAGTTGGAAACACACAAAATTCAGTATTGAAACATCTTCTATTATCCTGAAGTTACCAACAACTAACAAGTTTCTTAAAAGACCTTGTTAGCTATGCAGACTTTAAAAATAGAGGTATAAACAGAAGTGTGTCAACATAAACACGCACGTGCAGAGCTGATACTCATCACTAACTTTTAAACTCCTATTTTAATACATATGTCATTTTATTACAGTGATTCATAATACTTCAATTCAAAATACTCTTGTTTACATATGTGAGTTTGATTTAACTAACTTTGGGCCACTGGCAATACTTTTTTTTCCCCTAACAGGAAAACATATTAAGCAAGACTCTCATTAGTTGGGCAAACAAACAACCTGTCTTAATCTGAAGAAGGTAAACTTTTCCAAACCATAGAGTTCTAGACCTGAGGTATAGTGCCTCAACATGATTAAAGACACAAAGACCTATTCTTTCATCCAGAACCCTTGTATTTGGCCCAAAAGAATCTGTTCTTTTATATATGAGCAGAGTAAAAAGAATAACTTGGGAAAACTCAAAGATACTATGTTCTCTCCATAAGCACCGTGGATCAGTCTAAAACAACACTAGTGCATTCTCTAGAATGTTAAAAACAAACCATTTCCCTTTGCCAGTATTTTATAAAGTTATAGTGTATTCTCCCAAGTGCTTACATACTGTGTGCTGCACACAATAAGTGCTCAGTAAATATGACTGAAGTCTATATTGAAAGTATCCATATTTCACACAATTTTGCTTCCTCACTACAAATCATGAAGGTAAATATGTGAATTTTGCTGACTTTTTTGGTCAGAAAGTAACCTGGAAAGATATCTGCACCCCAAAAATTCTCTCTCCTTTTTGGCCATGGATGTCCAGAGCTTCAAACAATGTAAGGCTGCTGAAAGCCAGGAGGCACTCTCCTGATTTATTTTCCTTTAAGTCTGTCAGCGTGTCTGTCGACGCTATCTAAAAGACTGTGGTGGCGCATTTTCCCCTGTGTGGTCTTGGAGAGAACTGGGATTTTTGTGATGGACTTAAAAAGAAGCTCTTTAAGGATGATTTGACTCGGAAACATGGACTCGCCCACCACCCGAGGGATGGCAAAATCTTCAGACTTTGGCTAATTGAGGATAATCTAGCCTTTTCTCAGGTCAACACCAAACAGCACCTGAGTGGGTTTTTCAGGTAGCAGTGCACCTCTTGTATTCATTCCTACTGCAGGGCACTGCTCTTTTCTTTCCCACGACCTTTCAACTCCAAAGATGGGAAGCTCACTCCAGTTCTGCCATAACGCATGTTCTCAATATACGCTTTGGCCAGAACCCAGTTAGAACAACCACCCGTCAACACAGGACCATTTGGAGTTGGCATGCTGTGTTATTAAAGAAACTGCTTCTGCGCATGCATGTGGCTTTGGAATGGGTGAGTACATCATCACCCATTTTCCTCATATGGGGCTTTGTAGGAATACCACCCTCACGTTATAGAACAACTGGGTGAATCCTAAGAATGACAGAAGAACACAAAAGGTGATACCAAAATCTAGGACTTGAAAAATATTATTAAACTTTTTTTTCTGTAAAGCAGTAATGAACTACTTGTACTGGAGGGTGGACTCGCATATGCCTCGTAAGAAATAACTTTACATTTTTTTAATGAAGTGCTCTTAATGGGAAATAACTTTTCACAATTAAAAAAAAATGACATGTACAGCACGCTTAAAGAGATCCAATGGCAATACTATGGCTATTTTGGTTATTTTATGAACCTTTTATTAAAATTATTGTTCAGATTTGTTTAGTCTACTAAAACATGCTGTTCCCCTGAAAAAGCAAGAGAGGTTGGAAAATAAATTGCATTTTTTTATACCTCCCTTGAAAGGAAATTAAATCTAAAATCCTACATTTAAATAACACTGAAATAGTGACACAAATGGATGAGAGCCAGGAAATTCAGAGTTAAAGCTGGCACTCCATCCTAACACATGCTATTGTTCTCATTTCCACTCTCCCCACCCCCACACCCTCCCAAATTTAATTAAATCCAAGTCCTGAACAGTTGTTAAAAGTGGTACAGAAACCTCCTTATAGGAATTTCATCCCTTAGACAGCCTTTTGTGCTACACTTCCTCTCACTGTGATATAAAGACTCTACATTTTTCTGCTTCCTTTAAAAAAAGCAAAAAATAGAACAGCTATTTGGAGAGAAACATTTTTTCTTCCCCAATATTTAGTGCTGTGGCTATTAAACACACCCCTTTCCATTTAAAGTTCCTTTAAGTCCACTACTTAATCAGAGAAGGTAGACCAAATAGCATTTATAAAAACAATCTACTTTATGTTTTATATTACCTTTCAAATTAAATTTCTGCTCCCTAGGTCTTGGGATTTTTTTTTCTACCTCCTACTTCCAATAAGAAAATAGATGCCACTAATCCCACAGCATCCACTGAATTCCTCTTGCAGAATCACAGACTCCTCACACTCATTTGTAAAGATTTACAAAATAATCAAAATATAAAATTTCCAAGTAAATGAGACTGCCAGTCTGTATTAAGAAAATATGCTTCCAAGGTCACATTCAATATGACTTTAATAAAATAGAGTAAGGATTTTGGTGGTGATTTACCTAACACCCCAATTCATCCCCATCTCAACACTCTCCTCACCTGGAAAACTCTGGCTATGGCTATGACTATGGCTACTTTTCATTTAATAAAAGGTGATACACTTGTGCATTTAATACTCTAAGACTGCCTTTGGCATCCAAGAACTTAATTTATTTGAAGCTTCTAGAGATTATTTTTAAAGCTGTCTAGGACCCTTTTAAAGTAGTCCCCACTCCCCACTCCATATGAGCCAAGTCCCATCCCCTGCAATGCGGCTAGCACGCAAAAGGCTCAAGTCACCTGGCCCAGGGCCTCCGTCCCACTCAAGGGCCATGGCGGGAAGGTGGGGTGACTCCTGAGAAAACCTCCCCACTCCCATTTGACACTATACGAGGCATTGCCTGCCTTTCCCATATTCTGTACATTTGGGAAGTTGTTGCAATTTGGAATCAAGAACCGTTTGCCTGCGGCTAGGAAGTGTCCAAGCTTACCACCTCAACATCCTTTTTAACCATGATATTTCTTTTTTTACTACACATACTTCTGTTGTTCAATTTTAACTTTTTTCAAGACGTTTATGTCATATTCTTTAGCAATAGGGGTCTGCCTGCCTCCATTTGAATGTGAGCCTTTTATAGGCCAGGACCTTAACTTAACGGCTTTCCCTGAAAGTAAAACTGACCCATCAACCCTTCTTGGTGACTCTACCTGGCATTTAAGAAATCACCCTGGTGATTTCATCCAAGCCTCCAACCTCATTGTTCTTCCCTTCCCTTTCCTTTTGAAAATGTGGCATCCTGTTGCAAGTTTTCACTTTAAAAAAAAGTATGTATCAAAATGATGAACGAAACTACTTCATGAAACTTCAAGTACATCTACTCCAATAGATAGCATCCAAGCCATTCCCAAAATATCATCTTGATATTATGCAGATACTGCAGCACTAAATTGTTCTTGTGAAAAATCTCAATAAGGCAAGGCTAGGAGCTAGGCATGAGCTCACTGTGGGCAGGGAATGTGTCTGTTATATTGTTAAGTTTAGTACGGTACTCTGCACACAGTGAGTGCTCAATCATCATCATCATCAATCGTATTTATTGAGCGCTTACTGTGTGCACAGCACTGTACTAAGCGCTTGGGAAGTACAAATTGGCAACATATAGAGACAGTCCCTACCCAACAGTGGGCTCACAGTCAATAAATATGATTGGCTGACTGGACTGACTACACCCATTTTTGAAAATAAGGGGACAAGGGTTAAGCTTTGGCTCCATCAAATTGTCCGGAAATTGAAATGGGAAGAAATCTGTGGCTTTCATTTCTGGCCTCCAACTTGTAGACCTGATCAAGGATCCCTTCATCAGTACCCCTTTATGGAAGTACTTGGACATGAACAATTTCTTAAAGAACATGAATTTATTTATTTATATTCCTGTCTGTCTCTCCCTCTGGACTGTACACTCGTTCTGTGCAGGGAATGTGCCTATCTACTCTATTGTACTGTACTCTCCCGAGCACTTTGTACAATGGTCTGCACAGAGAAAGCACTTAATACCACTGAGTGATTGACTGATGAATGGTCAGGGAAGCCTGACTTGTCTTTTAAATTGTTAAAGTGGGTTACATATTGAAGTCTGATATTGGAAGCAGACATTTTTCCATTTTCACTTTTATTAAAGGAGGGGTTGACATTTCCTCCATCTTTTAATCATATTTTTAGGCTTGAAAAAAAGCGTGAAAATGATTTGGCAAATTCAAAATAACAAGGCAT
This sequence comes from Tachyglossus aculeatus, assembly GCF_015852505.1. Classification (NCBI taxonomy): domain Eukaryota; kingdom Metazoa; phylum Chordata; class Mammalia; order Monotremata; family Tachyglossidae; genus Tachyglossus; species Tachyglossus aculeatus. The sequence goes on along the minus strand of NC_052074.1, from coordinate 19,315,248 downwards.
TATTTTAAAGTTTTACAGAAGATTAAGCTTTTCCAATGATGTCATGTTACAGAACCTGCCCTGTTTATCCAAAAAATTCAGCACCCAAAAAGCACATCTGGATTTTATGTAAAATTTTCTCAACGATGACATAAAAGATCTCTCTTCTGCCTGTGATAGCTCTGTAAACAGTCAGGAGAGGCAGGGTAGGCAGGCAGGGGCATTTGTACAGAGTAGGTGAGCACCTCCAGTTTGGTAGTGCCCAGTGGAATATGCCAGCAAGCACCAGAAGCAGTGAACAATTTTCTCCCATCTGCCTGTGCCCTCGCTACCCATGGAGATGGCATCAAGAGGAAAGATCCATCAGTCAATCAATTGTATTTATTGAGCACTTAATGTGTGCAGAGCACTGTACTAAGCACTTGGGAGAGTACGATATAACTGAGTTGGTAGACGTTCCCTGCCCACAATGCCCTTACAGTCTAGAGTAAAGAGAAGATCCAGGGACACCCTCCCCCACCCACACACACCACCTCAACATTTTGTTTTAGGGGGTGGGCAACTTAATTCCCAATATTCCTGGACCCATTTTATTTCAAATAATGCTGTACTCAAAATGTATTGCATACTTAGTATGTCCACCCACCAGGCAAGCACATTCCTCAGGAATAAATATTCTGGCATTTTGCATGCTGCCATAATATTAAATGGAAAGACACATGTTCAGCAACTATATGTTCACAGTTTTTAGGCTACTTTCACTCCCCAGCCATTCTTTAGCCATTTTTTTTAACACTTTGATCCTAAGCTCTGCACGCCAGTGGATTTGATTATTTTAAAATGCACATTTTCCTTTCTGGGAAATTAAGAGAAAACAAGCAGCAGCTGCAAAAATCATAACACACGGTACACATTTCAAAGATCCAGTTTTGCCCTGTTTTGATCAAAATCCATTTAATTCAAAGAAATGGCTTTGTGTGAGACCTGGGGCAGGATCCAACCTTTGTGACACTGAGGGTCTTATTGTCAAGTACCCTGCTTCACGTCGTGATAATCTGAATAAATCTTATCAAAATGAAATATACATAAACATATTGCCTAGTGCTTCTGCCGTCTCTGACACATGAACAGAAATTGCATGTTGCATGAGCTACCCAAGAGTGGCTTTGTATATTGTTCTGCACACAGTAAGCATTCAATAAATACCCCGATTGATTGATTGACTGATCGATCTAGGCATTGCCCTCACCCAGCAATTACAGAGGAAGCAGCAATACAAGAGATGTCATGCTTCCATAGGCTGCACTCGCACGCCATTGAAAAATATAAATACATGATAAGGGAACTGGCGTTTTTCTTTCTTACAAGGTACTCTCCTTGCATATGTATTCATCAACTTTGGGAACACTCAAAGAACTCGGATAGAATGAAACTCCTTGTGTGTCTAATTCCTTATTTTCTACCTAGGGCCGCCCAACTACAGTAGCGGCCGCAAGAACGGTTACTGTATTATATCCGTTTGACTCTGGATTCACTCATAAATTATTTACTATTGTCTCAATTGAAATATCTTGCCAAGTAGGCTCTCCAGAGCTGGAGCAGTAGAATAAGAACCAAGCCATGCCCACAATTCAATTTTGGAAATAAAACAATGCATCTACTAGCAAATTTTTTCCCAGTTAATGTAAAACTTTGAATGCTTATCCATAGCATCCTCAGTCTTTTCAGCAATTATCCCCTTAAATAGTCTGAAATTGTGCTCCACTTGAATAAAATTTCACTTACTGTTGTCTTTCCTCTACCTCCTTTTTTAATTGAAACCACATTAATTTCAATGATTGATGATCTTCTCCAAGCTAAAAACAAGGAAGGTTTTGCTTTAGCATTTGTCCGTAATACTGCTCTCCAGAGGCATGGAACATACAGACCAGACTCATATGTGGCATGCAAGAATTGAGCGGTTCTTTTTGACCAGAATTTTCAGTATAACTATGAGATCGAGGCAAAATGCAAACAGAGTCATCTGCTTCAAATAGTACATAAGGCAATGGTTTTACTCCACAATGTGGTAGGGAACGTTAGTCATGCATCATCCTTTTCAGCCACAGCCACATTTGGGTAAAATGGTGTTAAAGGGGTTACCCTTAAATACTAAGGACGCTTACATTTTGATGAGAATGAGATGATCCAATAGCTCCATTCGTTTCACAGGGCACAGTGTGGAGGTAACTTTTCATTTTGAACATGACACAGACCTGGGGTTGGACTTCAAGGAGGTGGGCACTGAAGTTGTGGGGTGTACCAGGGCTATGGTCTTCAACTGGTGCCAAGGCCTCAGTGAGGAGAGGAAGGCACTTGATCTGATCTAGAAGCCCGGTGGGAATTCAGAAGCTCTGCCTGGGTCCCAGCCTGAGCAGAGGGGAGTGAAGCCAAAGGGGAGATGAATTTGGGAGATGTAAAGATGCTTGCATGTCAAATAATAATAATAATAATTGTGGTATTTGTTAAGTGCTTACTATGTGTCAAGCACTATCCTAAGTGCTGGGGTGGATACAAGCAAATCGGGTTGGACACATTCCCTGTCCCAAGTGGGGCTCACAGTCTCAATCCCCATTTTACAGATGAGGTAACTGAGGCACGGAGAAGTGAAGTGACTTGCCCAAGGTCACACAGCAGACATGTGGCAGAGATGGGATTTGAACCCATGACCTTCTGACTCCCAGGCCCTCTATCCACTCCCCCATGCTGCTTCTCAACCACGTAATAATAATAATAATAATAATAATAATAATAATAATGGCATTTGTTAAGCGCTTACTATGTGCTGAGCACTGCTCTAAGCGCTGGGGGAGTTACAAGGTAATCAGGTTGTCCCATGTGGGGCTCAGTCTTAATCCCCATTTTGCAGATGAGGGAAATGAGGCACAGAGAAGTCAAGTGACTTGCCCAAAGTCACACAGCTGGTCAGTGGCGGAGCCAGAATTAGAACCCACGACCTCTGACTCTCAAGCCCGGGCTCCTTCCACTATACCACACTACTTGAGCAGAGAACAAGGGGAAAAGCAAATGGAGTATATATTGGCCCCTCCTCTGGAGCCAAAAGAGAAAAATCTTGTTCATCATTTGTTCAATCATCCCTAGACATCACATTTAACTATACATTTAATTCTTAACAAGCAACAATTGGTAATCAATATCGTAACCTCTTCAAAATTCCAAATGAAAGGATGCCTTTTTAAACATACAAAAACATGACAATGAGGAGAAAGTGCAATAGTTACATCTGTGTTTCAGACCACTTTCAACCTTAGTATATTTGATACAAAATCCAAGCTATTAATATTTTTAGCATAGGTTCTTTTCATTTCCTTGGGCCCTCCCACAAACTTCCCCCTTTGCCAGTGGGCTATGATCTGATAAATGACCGCTGCTTATTTCTGAGTTGCTTTAGGGAAGAAAAAGGAGGTCATGATTATGTCAGGGGCACTTCAGAATGACAAGCCCCTTCCCCTGAGCCACTGAGGGAAAACAAAGAAGGGACAGAAGAAGTGGGAATGGTGGTCATTGTTAGGGGGGGATTCTACATAAACATGGGTATTTAAAATAAGCATTCAAAGCCCATATTATGAGTTCCTAATCTCTCATCAAAATGCTGTTTTTAGTGGTTATTTTCCTTCTCATTTCATTTTCTTTTCTATTTCCGCCTTATCTTTTACATTAGAATTTTTTTTTCAACATAAAACCTGACAAAACCTGCACAAGTCACCTAGATCCAATTCAGTCAAATAGTATTTATTGAGTGCTTAATCTATTCCTTGGAGAGTGCAAGAGAGTTAACAGTCACAATTCCTGCCTTCCTATCTCACGTCTGAACTGTGGTATTTTTTAAGCACTTACTATATGCTGAGCACTGTGCTATGCATTCGAGTAGACTGGACTCAATTCCTCTCCCGCACGGAGCTCAAAGTTTAAAATGGAATGATAACAGACATTTAATCCCCATTTTACAGATGAAGAGAAGGGGAACCAGAGAAATTAACTGAGGTTAACAGTGAGAATGGTGGCCTTGTCAATGGTGACAGGAAAATTAGGAGGAGGAAAGAGAATTTGGGAGGAAAAATGAGAAGTTCAATTTTGAATATGTTGATATGAGGTGCTGGTGGGATACTAGAGGCAGGAGGAGATTGCGAGACTGCCGAAAAGAGAAGTCATAGCTAATTTTGAAAAACAGATGAATATGATTTGCAAGATTTTTAAAATATTTCAGTGCTACGTTATTTGAAATGCTAAACGAAATTAATGAAAATTGCCCAGATTTTACATTTAAGCATGCCCTTCTCTTTGCCTAGAATAACTCCATGACTATCTATCACTATAGTTGCCAAAATGAAAGTGATATAAATTAGGGTTTTATGGCCAGCCTCTGAATTATGAATACAATTTTATATTGTGGCACACTTTTATTTGAGGCAGAACACAGAGCAAATAACCAGTGTAGCTCAAAACTAATCAATTTCTAGGGAATATTTAATGGAAATAATTTTAATTCCTCAGTTTATGCTTATACAGACGAAACTGAACACCAGCATGGAAGATTCATTTTTCTCTCGATGGTACTCAGGGGCTCTGTTTCTACATAAGAAAAAATCCAGTAGACAGCCCTGTCTGACCAGCACTTTTAATACTAATAATGATGGCATTTGCTAAGTGCTTACTATGTGTGAAGCACTGTTCTAAGCACTGGGGGGATTCAAGGTGATCAGGTTGTCCCACGTGGGGCTCACAGTCTTCATCCCCATTTTACAGATGAGGTAACTGAGGCTCAGAGAAGTTAAGTGACTTGCCCAAGGTAACACAGCAGAAACGGGTCAGGTGTTGTACATATTTACTATTCTATTTATTTTATTTTGTTAATATGTTTTGTTTTGTTGTCTGTCTCCCCCTTCTAGACTGTGAGCCCGCTGTTGGGTAGGGACCGTCTCTATATGTTGCCAACTTGTACTTCCCAAGCGCTTAGTACAGTGCTCTGCACACAGTAAGCGCTCAATAAATACCATTGAATGAATGAATGAATGAATGTGCCGGAGTTGGAATTAGAACCCATGACCTTAAACGATTAGCATTTTAATTACTCATTCAATCATATTTGTTAAACACTTTGTGCAGAGCACTGTACTGAATGCTTATTATTGATTATTATCCAATCAACTGTATTTCTTGAACCTTTACTTTATGCAATGCGCTACACTAAGAGCTTGGGCGAGTACAATACAGCTGGTTGAACCTTCCAGAAGCCTACAGTCCAATGGCCTAAAATTCATTATTCTGCTGAGACATATCCTCCAGGACCTTAAAGGCAAGTGAGTAGCAAAACTCAAGCTATTTTGTAAGAGAGAATAACAATTTGAGCCAAGCCTTCCCATGCAGGAAGGACCAGAACTGCTAAAGTCTTGTAAAAAAGCATGCCAGATTATTACTGTTGTGGCCTAGATTTGCAAATATAGATTCTGATAAACTTTGTAGCTATAGTGGAGAGAGACATGGTATGGGAACTATTACCATAAAAGTATACAGAGCATACACACTGAAAAATTAGACAGCCAAAGACTGATGATCTACTGGAATGAATTGCTCACTATTAACTCCTTCAATGCTAATAATAATAGTAATAATAATAATAATGGCATTTATTAAGCGCTTACTATGTGCAAAGCACTGTTCTAAGCGCTGGGGAGGTTACAAGGTGATCAGGTTGTCCCACAGAGGGGCTGACAGTCTTAATCCCCATTTTACAGATGAGGTAACTGAGGCCCAAAGAAGTTAAGTGCCTTGCCCAAAGTCACACAGCTGACAATTGGCAGAGCCGGGATTCAAACCCATGACCTCTGACTCCAAAGCCCGTGCTCTTTCCATTGAGCCACGCTGCTTCTCGTGTATAAAAGTGAGTTATGTCTCACTGAAAAGGAATTTAGCCCTTGATTTATAAAGAGGTCTTGAAGTTGACCTGAGATTTTGATATTTTCAAGTCATGAAGTCAGGGGTCATAAATAAGCAAAGGTACTGGCTAGGGTTGTTTTAGTTCATAAGGATAAAGTGAATAAATCAAAGCTCAATTTAAGAGGACTTTATTTTTCACTTCATTTTCCAATTACAAATTTGAATTTAGAGACACACCCAGCAATAGTCAGGTTATAGTCCCCAGAAACGTGACCTGTATGGTGAATGGTTCTATCTTGGCATGGTTTCACCGAGGCTTAGGTGCAATTAGTGAGGCCCCTCTCCAGTACCAGCCTCGGCAGGGCCGCGGAGGCTGAAAAAAACCATAACTCCTCTCTGCCCTTCCCCTCATCCTTCTGCTCCTTCATCTCCCTGATTCCTAGCAGCTTTCCTGTTTCCTCCCCCATCCTAACCACTCGGAACGCCACTCTCTCCTCCCCTACTCCCATGTTTGTTTGAACTTCATAGTAACAGCTGTTGCTGCCGGTCTGTCCCCCAGCTAGCTATGTAGCCACCGCCATCAACATCATCCTACCGTTCTTCACGTTTCCCTCCCCATTCCCTGGATGAGCCCCATCTCCTTGCCCCAGCCCAGCTGTCAAAAACATTCCAGAAAAGAGAGGCTCTGGCTGCCCTTCCTTCATCAACAGGTGTTGCCTCCGTCCTGCCCCTGTCCCCTTTCCTGTGGCCAAGATAGGGCAGGCCCGTGGGGCTACCAGTGGAAAAAGGCATAGGAAGAGGTTCTGCGTATGGGTAGTGTACAAATGTAAGTGTACCACACATGTCACTAGTTTAAAAGAAGTGGGGACCGGGTTTGGGATACAGCGTAGGGAATGGGAAAACTGCTCAGAACAGGTGAGAGGAGAGCAGAAAGGAAGTGGGTGAGGCGAGGAAGAGGCAGGAAGGGAGTTGATTTACTTGAGGTAATTGCACATAATTACGGAGCTGGGACTTATGCAGATTGAGATATATCTACAATAGTGCAATACCGCTCTTCAGGTTGTACGTATTGTCCGGTGGCCAAAACAAGAGGTATACCGCGGCTCAGTGGAAAAGAGCCCGGGCTTTGGAGTTGGAGGTCATGGGTTCAAATCCGTCAATTGTCAGCTGTGTGACTTTGGGCAACTCACTTAACTTCTCTGTGCCTCAGTTCCCTCATCAGTAAAATGGGGATTTAGACTGTAAGTCCCCCGTGGGACAACCTGATCACCTTGTAACCTCCCCAGAGCTTAGAACAGTGCTTTGCACATAGTAAGCGCTTAACAAATGCCATCATTATTATTATTATTAAACATATATCCACACATTTTAGTTAACAAAGGCCCTAAGTATTTATTGTAGTCAGTGGGCCAACCGCATGGCAGCTACCCAAATGTTTACGGCTCAACTCAACCATCTTCACACCCACTCTGGTTGTAATTCCATCAACACATTTGGACCAAGCCCTCTGCTTTTTACATTCAAATATTTTAAAAATGCCTTTCCCTCAGAAGTAGTCTGTGCTGGCCATAAAGAGCTATATTTTCAAGTTTAAATTTTAGGGCTGCGTGGCCTAGTGGATAGGCCACGGGCCTGGGAGTCTGGAGGACCTGGGTTCTAATCCCAGCTCCACCACTTGTCTGTTGTGTGACCTTGGGCAAGTCACTTCACTTTCTCTGTTGCCTCAATTACCTCATCTGTAAAATGTAGATTAAGACTGTGAGCCCAAAATGGGACATGGACTGTGTCCAATCCAATTACCTTCTATCTGCCCCAATGCGAGAAGCAGTGTGGCTTAGTGGAAAGAGCCTGGGCTTGGGAGTCAGAGGTCATGGGTTCTAATCCTGGCTCCGCCACTTGTCAGCTGTGTGACTTTGGGCAAGTCACCTCACTTCTCTGGGCCTCAGTTACCTCATCTATACAATGGGGATGAAGCCTGTGAGCCCTACGTGGGACACCCTGATTACCCTGTACCTACCCCGGCGCTTAGAACAGTGCTTTGTATATAGTAAGTGCTTAACAAGTCCGATCATTATTATTATAGTGCCTGGCACATAGTATGTGTATAACAACTACCATTATTATTATTATCATTACTATTATTATTATTAAAAAAGAAAAATACGAGAACAAGAAATCAATAGAGCATTTTGAACCTTTTAGTAAGCTAAAGCAGCTGTGACCAGGTAAAATCTAATTATTTCCCCTACACCCTTTGGAACTGTTCAGAAAGCTATGCAGCAGCTTCTAACTAGTGCAGTAAACATTTGGCCAGACTTCACAGGAAAACAGATTGCTGAATATGCATTCTATGTTATTATTATTATTATTATCATTAACAACATCCCATAGGTTCATGCTAAGATACAGCACCGATGTGCTGCAACATGTATCCCCACATGTTGACAGATAAAACTGGGCTACACTTGAGAAGGTTTAGGAACAGAAAATGTTTTAAAGGTGTTTTGGCAATCTACATAGAAACTGTGGCTTTGAATTTACAAAACACTTTCGAGACTTGTTGAGCCAGATTCTCTTGGAGCAAACAAATTCCGTTTCGATCTCTAGCCTTCTCGTGAGCAGACTGCAGTACTCATTTTCCAAGCCAGAATCTGGTGGTCTGAAGGGTCAGTGCAGCCTCCCAAGAGATGGTTTGCGGACTCAGAATCATTGGCATCCTGAGAATCTGACTCACGGTTTTGCATTTTCATCATCATCATCATCATCAATCGCATTTATTGAGCGCTTACTATGTGCACAGCACTGTACTAAGCGCTTGGGAAGTACAAATTGGCAACACATAGAGACAGTCCCTACCCAACAGTGGGCTCACAGTCTAAAAGGGGGAGACAGAGAACAAAACCAAACATACTAACAAAATAAAATAAATAGAATAGATATGTACAAATAAAATAAATAAATAAACATATATACATATATACAGGTGTGGTGGGGAAGGGAAGGAGGTAAGGCCGGGGGGATGGAGAGCGGGAGCAGGGGGAGAGGAGACTCCCCCTTCTAGACTGTGAGCCCGTTATTAATAATAACGATGGCATTTACTAAGCGCTCACTATGTGCAAAGCACTGTTCCAAGCGCTGGGGAGGTCACAAGGTGATCAGGCCATCCCAGGGGGGACTCACAGTTTTAATCCCCATTTTACAAATGATGCAACTGAGGCACAGAGAAGTCAAGTGACTTACAGCTGACAAGCGGCAGAGCTGGGGTGTTTAAACAGGGTTTTCAGTGAGGCTAGTCACTTGCGATAGCTGTCCATAACTGAATGAAGATTAAACATCTCATTTTATACCCTTTGTATTTGAGATAACGTTATCGATAGGAAGACTCCCTCTCTAAGACAGGGTAATGTGTCGTCCTCTACCCTGGATCAGCGCAAATAATAAGATGGCTTCTTTAGCCCCTTCCCCAATTGCGATAAGCAAAGCAACTCTGAAAAAGAACTATTCTGCACCAGGGTACAACTGAAAGGCCCTTTTGTCTATTAGTTAACAAGAACCTAACACTTCCTAAGGAGGACTCCATATTGGGCTGAGGGTGAGGGAAAGATGTTCGATTTGTTACCCCGGAAGATATGATGGATTGTGTTGAATCATTCACAGTCTCCAGGTGGCCCCTGTCCTTATGGTGAGAAAACCAGCAGAAGTAGTCAAACAATCAATCACTCAATCGTATTTATTGAACCCTTACTACAAGCAGAGTACTTAGTACTAATTAAGCTCTTGGGGGAGTACAATAACACAGAGTTGGAAGATACATATTCCCTGCCCACAACGAGCTTACAGTCTAGTCCGGGGTCATTAAACAAACTCAAGGCACATCTCCTTGCCGGGTCCGGCCCTCAGCTTTGCTACTGATGCCTTTGGATATCCAAGTGTGGCAGGTATATTTTGCGGTTTGGGAGGAGACAGTTCAGGTGAATTGTCTGATGGTGGTAAAGGGGCTAGGTACATTACTGGGTATGTCTATAGCTTCTATAGCAGGGCAATGTCCTGAAAAATCACCTGCATGATAAATGCACGAACAAATAAAGGTAAATGATCGAGGCCAAAGCCTAATGTATGAAATGTACTAGCCAGGGAATATTCTTTCCAGAGTAACCATTTTAAAGCTTTTTCTGTATACAATTTGTCCATTTTCTTTTTTTGTTGGTTTGTTGGTCTGTTTGCTGACAGGGCACAATACAGCCTAGAAACACAAAAATAGCCTTCAGAAATAACAGCACTTCAATCACCTTTTGACTGTACTTTCCAAGCGCTTAGTATGGTGCTCCACACAAAGTAAGTGCTCAATAAATACGATGGGCTGATTGACTGGCTGACTGAATGAATGAATGACCTTTTAAAATGCAACCACTTTAGATTTGAATATCGTTTCTGTTGGGTATCAAATCTTAAGTTAAATATGTACTAGTCATACAGTTTTTGCCACACAAAACAAAAAAACCTGAAAGTCACATCATTAATTTAATCATCTTTACCTTTTTATGACATATAGTACTGCTGCTTTTAGCCAACTATCATGCAAAAAGTAACATCCTTTTCAAGTTACTGGAAATTGTTGAGGAATAATGATGGATTCAGTTGGCAAATTAGCATCAAGATCAGTAAAAGCAAACCATTAAAAACAAAATTTCACATTCATATTTTGGATGCACACACACTCAGGTATAGACACTCATTTCCTAATGCTTCAGACTTGAGTTCAAAAGCCATGTACTCCTGAACTTAATGGAGCTTGTCCTCTGATGCCATCAAACACGCAGTCCCTGAACAATTGAGGTCAACACACCTCTTATCTTGGGTTTACCTTCCACTCTGATAGCACCCAATCTTGGTCAAAGACACAAAGTCAAACTGCTATCACACGGGCCACATAAATAGATCCTTGCAAATGAAGCTAATGAAGAGACAATGGTCAAATTCTTCTAGGAAGAACAATGGGGGGGGGGGGCTTCCTTTGAAAACAAACATTTTAGAGAAAAACCCGAAAATTGGACAATGGGAAAAGCCTCCAGTCTCCAAGAACAAAGCAAATTAAGATACTAGTAAAATGAAATTGCCTGCAGGTAAACTGGGAAAGAAAATAGCTTCTCCAGTTCTTATCAGCAGGGCTAAAAGATAAAATGTTTGGTGCCCTGGTCTTTCTGAATGAAAAACCAAAAGACCCGGAGAGAAAGTGTTGAGAAGAATAAAAGGAAAATTACATAAAAATAACAACTAGAAACAGAGACTAGAGGCTTCAGAAAACATTTTCTAAAATGGAGACCTAATCGTCTTTCCAGATCTCTCAGCTCAGTGATTTTTCGGATATCTTAAAAGCTTCCCCTACCCAATCATTTTCAAAAAGTTTCTTTCTATTAAAGATATTTTAAACACTTGTTTACAGTAGCCAGAACATTCAGAAAGGAGCGGCGTTCTTCAAGTTGCGTTTCCTCTCTCTCTACCTTCGTTACTTTGGAACCCAGACGGTAACCATCAAAATACGTCAATGAGGTGTCAGGGCTGGAAAAGCGTCATAAAACACATTTCATCGGCAAATCGGGCGGTGGGAGCGATTTCGATGAAAAACAACCAACAACAATCCAAACCGCACTATTTAAATGCAATGCTGGCCTTGAACGATTTCCCCGTTCCTAGCAGGCCGCAAAGGGAAATCCTTCTAGACTGTGAGCCGTTGTTCGGGAGGAACCGTCTCTAGATGTTGCCGACTTGTACTTCCCAAGTTTGTACGTATTTATTACTCTATTTATTCATTTATTTTACTTGTGCATATTTATTCTAGTTATTTTATTCTGTGAATACAGTTTGTTTTGTTCTCTGTCTCCCCCTTCTAGACTGTGAGCCCACTGTTGGGTAGGGACTGTCTCTATATGTTGCCAACTTGTACTTCCCAAGCGCTTAGTACAGTGCTCTGCACACAGTAAGCACTCAATAAATACAAATGATTGATTGATTGATTGACTGTATATGTTGCCAACTTGGACTTCCCAAGCGCTTAGTACAGTGCTCTGCACACAGTAAGCGCTCAATAAATACGAATGATTGATTGATTGATTGACTGTCTCTATATGTTGCCAACTTGGACTTCCCAAGTGCTTAGTACAGTGCTCTGCACACAGCACTCAATAAATATGATTGATTGATTGCTTTGCACATAGTAAGCGCTTAATAAATGCCATTATAATTATTCTCTGATTGATTGATTATTATCCCGACTCCGTCACATCATCAGTCGTATTTATTGAGCGCTTACTGTGTCACATCTGCTGTGTGACCTTGGGCAAGCCACTTAACTTCTCTGAGCCTCAGTTACCTCATCTGTAAAAATCAATCAATCGTATTTATTGAGCACTTACTGTGTGCGGAGCACTGTACTGAGCGCTTGGGAAGTCCAAGTTGGCAACATAGAGAGACAGTCCCTACCCAACAGTGGGCTCACAGTCTAAAAGAAAATGGTTTCTGCCATCACTTTGGGTGTGGGAAAACAACATCTGTCAGAAGTGGGATTCGAACCCACGCCTCCAGGGGAGACTGCGACCTGAGCACCTTAGACTGCTCAGCCATCCTGAAAATGGGGATGAAGACTGTGAGCCCCAGGTGGGACCACCTGATCACCTTGTATCTCCTCCCCAGCGCTTAGAACAGTGCTCTGCACATAGTAAGCGCTTAACAAATGCCATCATTTGTTATGCCATTCCCCCTTTTAGACTGTGAGCCCACTGTTGGGTAGGGACTCTATATATTGCCAACTTCTACTTCCCAAGCGCTTAGTACAGTGCTCTGCACATAGTAAGCACACAATAAATACGATTGATTGACTGACTGATTGACTGTCTCTATATGTTGCCAACTTGGACTTCCCAAGCGCTTAGTACAGTGCTCTGCACACAGTCAGCGCTCAATAAATATGATTGCTTTGCACCTAGTAAACGCTTAATAAATGCCATTATAATTATTCTCTGATGGATTGATTATTCATCATCATGATCAATCGAATTTATTGAGCGCTTACTGGGTGCAGAGCACTGGACTAAGCGCTCGGGAAGTCCAAGTTGGCAACATCTAGAAACAGTCCCTACCCAACAGTGGGCTCACAGTCTAAAAGGGGGAGACAGAGAACAAAACCAAACAGACTACCAAAATAAAATAAATATAATAGATATGTACAAATAAAATAAATAGAGTAATAAATATGTACAAACATATATACATATATACAGGTGCTGTGGGGAAGGGAAGGAGGTAAGATGTGGGGGTGGAGAGGGGGACGAGGGGGAGAGGAAGGAAGGGGCTCAGTCTGGGAAGGCCTCCTGGAGGAGGTGAGCTCTCAGCAGGGCCTTGGATATTTGTGGATAAATAGAGTAACAAATTATTAAGAAATGCCATCAGCAGCATCGGCGGGGGCCACGGGGCGGCGGGCTCAGCCTGCTCCCTCTAGCGTTGGCGAGGCGCAACTGCCGCGGCTCCGGGCTAAGCCCCGCCCACCGGTGACGTCACCGCCCGCTTCAGCCAGTGAGCGGCGGAGCCTGGGCGGGAGGGCGGGAGAGCGGGCGGCGCGCGCCGGGCCGGCCCGGGCCTGGGCGCGCGCGCGCGTGTGTGCAAACCAGCAAACGAGCAAGCGAGCAAGCAAGCAAGCGGCATGCACTCCCTCTCCACCGCCCTGCTCCCTCCCAGGACCTGCTCCTGCAGCCTTTATCTGCCCCACACCTGGACCCCGGCGGCCTTTTGATCACTGCACTTGGAAACCAGTGGAATTACAGCCGGGGCAACCTTTTCCCTAGGATTCCCTCTCCCCCTTCTTCTCACGGTAAGTGTTGGCCTCCTTGGTTTGGGGTCCCCCCCCCCCCCGTCCTTTTCTCTATCTGTTACCGACCCCTTCATTCAGTCGTATTCATAGAGCGCTTACTGTGTGCACACCACTGGAAAGTACAATTCGGCAACGAATAGAGACAGTCGCTGCCCAACAATGGGCTCACAATCTAGGAGGAGGGAGACAGACAACGAAGCAAGTAGGCAGGCATCAATATATATAACAGTAATGGCATTTATTAAGCACTTACTGTGTGCAGAGCACTGGAAAGCACAACTCGGCAACAAATAGAGACAGTCGCTGCCTAACAATGGGCTCACAATCTAGGAGGAGGGAGACAGACAACGAAACAAGTAGGCAGGCATCAATATAGAACAATAATGGCATTAATTAAGCGCTTACTGTGTGCAGAGCACTGGAAAGTACAATTCGGCAACAAATAGAGATAGTCGCTACCCAACAATGGGCTCACAATCTAGAAGGAGGGAGACAGACAATCAAACAAGTAGGCAGGCATCAATATACAACAGTAATGGCATTTATTAAGCGCTTACTATGTCCAAAGCACTGTTCTAAGTGCTGGGGAGGTTACAAGGTGATCAGGTTGCCTTCCCGGGGGGCTCACAGTCTTTATCCCCATTTTACAGATGAGGTAACTGAGGCCCAGAGAAGTTAGGTGACTTGCCCAAATTTACACAGCTGACAATTGGTGGGGCCGGGATTTGAACCCATGACTTCTGACTCCAAAGCCCTTGCTCTTTCTTTCCCAGCGCATAGTCCAGTGCTCAGCACACCGTAAGCGCTCAATCAGTGCAGTTGAATGAACAGGCAGAGAAGGATCGCGGCTCAGCGGCGAGAGCCCGGGCTTGGGAGTCATTGGTCGTGGGTTCTAATCCCACCTCCGCCACTTATAATGGCATTTATTAAGCGCTTACTATGTGCAAAGGACTGTTCTAAACGCTGGGGAAGTTACAAGGTGATCAGATTGTCCCACGGGGGCGCTTACAGTCTTCATCCCCATTTTACAGATTAGGTAACAGGCACAGAGAAGTGAAGTGACGTGCCCAAATTGGCGGAGCCGGGATTTGAACCCATGACCTCTGCCTCCAAACCCCGTGCTCCTTCCACTGAGCCACGCGAGTGACTTCGGGCAAGTCACTTGTCCGGGTCTCAGTGGCCCCATCTGGAAAATGGGGATGATGTTCTAGACCGTGAGCCCGTTGTTGGGTAGGGACCGTCCACTATCTGTTGCCAGCTTGCACCTCCCAAGCGCTTAGTACAGTGCTCTGCACACAGTATATACGATTGAGTGAATGAATGCCGACCGTGAGCCCCAAGTGGGACAACCTGATCTCCCCCAGCGCTTAGAACAGTGCTTGGCACATCGTAGGCGCTCAATAGCAAATGCCAAAATTGTTATTAGTAGAGTCCCGGAAAGTTTCATCTCGCAGGTGGCTCCTGCGAGGTGCCCATCACCCGGGGGACCGGCTGCTTTAGGGTTTTAGGGCCCGGCCGAGAAGTTTCTCCCGAGTCCCCTCGACGTTTAGAGGCGAATAATAACAATGATGATGGCATTTATTAAGCCCTTATTATGTGCCAAGCACTGTTCTAAGCGCTGATGGTTGCACTGTGACCGACTGGCACTTGGCCTTTGGAACTAGAGCTCGGGAAAGGCCGCGAGTTTAGAGGGAGGGACACTTTTCAACCCACGAAAAACCAGGACTAAAACGCAGATGGTCCCTGGGATATATTACTTGTGTGACTGAGCCCCTTCCTTCCTCTCCCCATCTCCATCCCCCCCCCCCCATCTTACCTCCTTCCCTTCCCCACAGCACCTGTATATATGTTTGTCCATATTTATTACTCTTTATTTTACTTGTACATATCTATTCCATTTATTTTATTTTGTTAGTATGTTTGGTTTTGTTCTCTGTCTCCCCCTTTTAGACTGTGAGCCCACTGTTGGGTAGGGACTGTCTCTAGATGTTGCCAATTTGGACTTCCCAAGCGCTTAGTACGGTGCTCTGCACATAGTATGCGCTCAATAAGTACGATTGATGATGATGACTTGTACTTCCCAAGCGCTTAGTACAGTGCCCTGCACACAGTAACCGGTCAATAAATACGATTGAATGACTATTAAATCCATTACTGCCCCAGTTGGGGCCATCCGGGAGGTCCTGTGGTCTGCACATAGTAAGCGCTCAATAAATCCGATTGGCAGGATCCCCAGTATACTCGATTTTACAACTGGATAAAGGAAATCAATAAGCTTTCAACACAGAGGCGTACAGGCCGTGAAAAGCACGGATCTAAACCTCAGTCCCATGATCTACTTTGCTCGATTTATTGTAAAAGCTCAATTAACCGCAGCACCCAGCTTTTGGAGCTGGCCTGGCTTCTAGGCCACCGCGTCCAGCATTTCACCCTTGTGCGCCTCCCCTGAGCGCTTAGTACAGTGCTGTCTACACAGTAAATGCTCAGTAAATACGATTGAATGAACTCTTTTCATTCAACCGGGATTAGACTCCCGCATTCCTAAGGAAGTATATGGCCCAAATGCATTGCTTGGACAAATGTAGGATGTGACTAGCCTGGTAATTCATCCAAGCCCACACGGAGACTAACAAAGCTGAGTTTTAGGACAGGGTGGCCTGTAGGCAGTAGTACCAGATTGCCAGGTTTAGGGTGGTTTGGGTTTGCTTTTGTGCTGGGTTTTTTGGGTTTTGTTTTGTTTGTTTTTTGGCGGGGGAGTGGTAGGCGATTGAAGCCTATCTAATGTGCTATCCCCTCTTTTGAAAGCCAATTTGTACGGTCTGATCGGGGTACTTTGGATATGAAAAAAAATTTACATACTAAAAGACCTCCTGAAAGTATTAAATGTGTCTACTCACAAAATCACTAGTGGATTAGGTCTGAAACAAAATGGTTGCAGAGGTAAGGGTGCAATGGGGCAGTATTTCTCTTCCTCCTCCCCCCCCCCCAAAAAAAGGGGGGCGAATGTTGTACTAAAATTCGAAAAATCCCAGTCATTGAGGACACTTTTTTTTCCATTTTAAAATCTTTCAGGTATAAATTTGCAGTTTGTCGAATATATTTTTCTGACACCTTTCAAAAAAAGACTACACGTGCAGTCTGTTATTTCAGCAAGCAGAAAACAGAATAAATAAATAAATCCACGAGAATGATTCATCTTTAGAAATTTCTCCAGACTGCATTCAAAATACTATTCTTCATGGGTATAAAAAGAATTATAACTTGTGCCTGACCCAAAGCAGTATATGATGGCAGCTGAGTTTATGAAGTCTTTAAAAGGGAAGAATAAATCCTACTTCCCATCTTCCGTGCTCCATTTTGCAGAGAAGATTAAATGAATTGCCAATTTATTTTGCAGTATAACAAACCTTTAAATCAATAACAGATATACTCAATATATTCTAATGCTAAACAGGCTCACAAAAAGGCCAGTTTTTAAGAAATATTCTGAGTCTATAAATAAATTTAAATGAACATTTGTTTAAAATTGGGTCGACTAGACACTGTTCTAACATGACGTAAACAATCACAAATGTACAGTGAGTGAATGCACATAATAAATACAACTGTTCTATGAGTGTATTGCTGCAACCCATTGCTTATTAATATTGTTTGAACACACGTCACTCCCTCATCTCCCTTTACAAAAATCAATTGTGGTCATTCCGGAATCACAGTTCAACACCCCCTTCCATCAACATTAGGGAAATGCACAATTGGTCTGCAAATAAATTTGTCTTTTTAAAGAGGGTAAAACAAATGGGAAGGAAATCTGGGTTATACAAAATACATATAAATGACATCACATTAAAAGGTGTCTTTCCTTCTCAAGTGATCCACTATTCCAGCCAAAAATTCTCTGTAGCTAAATGAGGCAATGTGAAATAAATGTGTTTAAAATCTTGTGGCTGTCAGACTTTGTTAGCAGGCTGTTAATTATCTTTATCCCCAGTTCCTTCTCTAGACTAAACGGCCCAATCAAACAGAAACTCCAATTATGCTCAGCATCTACTGCCTCAGGTTATAAAGCCATAATGAACACTTCAGTACCTCAACCTGAAAAATATAACTATCAGTTTAAATTGTACAGAAAGTCCACCACAAATAGGCTTGAGTGGGTTTTTTTGTACATTTATTCTAATTGACTTCCTTGTTGAGTTATTTCATTATCAAGAACGAGAATATCGATCACAAAGCTTGTTTTAGCTTTTCTTTTCTGATTTCCCAAACCTTTAAAACGGTTTGGCTTTTACCGTCCCCGTTCCTTACAATACGAAGCTAGCACACTGAAAGCTGTCTACATTTGTATTAGTACTTTTATTATTAAGTATAAGTTTTAATTTTATATCAAGGTCTGCTACTGGAGGAAGCAGTTTACCATGTTTTTTAAAGTGGGTGGGCTTCAAAACAAAGGATGTAATCAATCCCAGATTCAGAGCGCATTTATAAATTCTTATAGCGCTCCCTACGTTTTCTGAAATTCCCTCCAGTTAATCTTAAATGTATTACTGGTATTTTTGTAATACAAACAGGGACCATGCTTAAAGAAGCCAACATAGAGGGGGAAAAAAATCAGTAAATCTTTCCTAGGGTGAACTTTCTTTTCCCCCCCTTCCATTTTGCCCCTTGAGGCCTTCACTGTTCTTCTCAACAGGAGGCTTTGTTGTAATTAAAGCACAGAAAACTGGGCAGCAGCAGCAGCACACATCTGACTTGTAGGTCCTAAAAGCAGATTTCTTGTAGAGTGTACTACCCCCCAGTGGGCAAAAACTCTAGTGAACTCTAAGCAATATTCATCTTTGAAAATGGGATTTTCTCTTTGGCGAATTAACGACTACGTCCTGAACGCATCCCACAGGTTATCCTTTCAAGGAATTTGTGTTTTTGCAATAGAAAGCCCTGACAAACTACACATTGTTACTGAAGAACTATCAGTACCTCCAAAATCATGTTTCCTGCAAACTTCAGAGTCATTTTTCGTATGAGCAAAATATTGCTTCTCTTGCAAACTAAACCAAGGCATCTGTATATCAGAAACCATTTTCTACTTTTTGTGTATAGAAACGGTTTCATTATCTCACCTTTCATATTTTAAATACACAAATTAGCTGCTAATGTTTTGAAAACCTGTTCCAAAGAAGACGATATACAAGTCCGCAAAATTTTATAATGCAGGAAAACTTAGAGCCATTTTATAGAATAGCCCACAGGAAGCCCAGGAAAGGAAATCAAAACTGTTAAGAACTGGAAAAGAACAAAACATCTTAAACAATATACAGTTAAATTTTAAATAGACATAGACAAACTCCGTCCATGCCTAAAAATCAAGTGTCAGGCATTTCTGAAAGACCTTTCCAGGTACTACTGCACTTAAATGTGACACGGGAGAAATTGCCTTTACTTGATGAGACAATGACAGCTTTTGTTCTTTATTCTTTCCTTTAAACGTGGGCCAGTTCCCTTGGCAACTTTGAAAAGAAAACCTGGAGGCCACATTTGGTTAAATACAATTTAAAAAGTGTGCCATTTTTCTATAAAATGCTTGGGTTGCGTGTGGTTTCGGTATCATCTGTTTTAAATCAATATACCGCACTCCAGTATGCAAAACAGAACATGTCTTTTGTAAAAGTAAGCGTTCCACACATCCTAGACTTTGCAGAATGAAAATACCAACCCAAATTTAATGCATCCAATGCAAAATAATGTATATTTTGCTCTAGGGAAATGTTTGTGGTTTGAATGACGATTTTACAGAACTATACCAAAGTCTTTCACAGTTCTTACTCCCCAAAAAACATATATGTGACTTACTCAGGAAAAACAAACTGATTATTTTTCATCCATATACTGATCATTCATTGACTTTTGGCCTTCAGTGAACGCCTATGAAAAGATTGCAGTTCGTTTAGAATCTTTATTTCCAGTAAGGGCTGCCAGTGTACAATATGATGCATTTTAAGGATGCGTGATTTTAACTTCACAAGAAAAAATAAACAAAGCAGAATCATTCATTCAACCCAAACTTTTAGAACCATATAATGAGTAGTCCTGAAAAAGTAACAATTTATTTTTGGGAACATTTCCACTATTTCACAGACCTTAAGCAAACCCTTACTCGGTAGAAAAAAGAGCCTGGATTAAAAAAAACAGGTTCAAAAGGCATGCTCACTTTTTTGCCTCTTAGCAAACCTTCTTCAGACTTCATAACTCAAGAGAAAAGTTACAGGTCCTTCTATTTGCCTGGCATGAAGCAACAGAATAGAAACCCTCCTGAAATCTGATGATCGTGGAAAATGCAACTACTAGACAGTGTGCTTAGAAAGCATTTTGTTACCCCCATCAACCTCTTTGTGGTACATTTTTAAGTTTATACCATGCAGTTGGTTTGTATAAACTTTCACGTCAGGTGGCTATAGTTGAGGATCCATGGCCTTGATAATTTTGCTAAGCCTTCTTAACACAGTTTAAGCCATCATGGACAAACAACTTTCCCTAATACACCAGCCAACTACTGTATATGTACCAGGTTACCAGACACATTCGCAAATACAAAGCAAGTTTTGTTAAACTTTTCCTTTCTTTTGCTGTATATTTAACTCTTAAATCTGAATAATTTAAATAATTTGGTTAGGAGTCCTATGTCATTCTGCTCTTACATTCTATATTCCAAACATAACTTTTCATCTGACCCACAGTCTGAAGGCAATAAGAAGCCACAATCTTAAAATCCTGTATTCCTGCAAGAGATTAGGACTGCTTTATTTTTATGAAAAAGAATTCTAATACAGGCACAGCTAATAAATCATTGTTCTAAATTTCTCTAACTTTTTGGTTGAAGCTTTTAAATTAATGCTTTGGAAAGATATTTTAATACAGATTTAGACCTCATTTTAACAGTGCCTTGGATTCAAAATGTTCTCTAATTGTATACAGATACTAATTTCCTGGTTTTTAGTACATTTTCTAGTGGGATATTAGTGTTCTATACTAATAAAGTATTCTCCTTTTGACCTAGTTATGTAATTGAAATTGGAGGCTTTTTACCCACTTCAAAATTAGTGTATTATAAATGCTAAGCACTACTGCATTTTAGAAAAATATCATGTTAAATTGCACTTATTACAGCAAGGCTACCTTGTACATAGTCATTGCAACATTAAAACAGATGAGCGGGGGGTGGGGAAAGCCCATCGAATGGTGCTTATATAATTTCTAAGATAAAAAAAGAGTACAACATTTCCTGAGCAGTGTTCCCATGTACCATTCCCCATGCTCCCCTTTAAGAGTAACTTCAAAAATGATAGATTTTAATTGTTATTATTCAGATATAATGATCATTTTCAAACCCATGAGTCCATAAAGACTCTGAATTCAACGTTGTTGAAAACCAGGCTGCAGTGGCTATACCAGTGGGGGTGTCATTTTGCTTTTCATTATGCAGACTCAACTATAATGACTAAGTCAGTGAAAATGGTGAGCCAGCTCCAGAGGAAAGCTGGAGTATGGCAGAAGGATTCTCTGATCCTGTGCGGAGGAATTCACTACAGGCTTTGAAATAGGGAAAAACAAAACAGAACTCATTGTTTTCTGCTCTAAGTTTAGCGAGAAAAGGGAAACATAAGATATCGGAAACAATCGAAACCTGAAGAGGGCTGTTTTGAATTTAGGTTGGGAGTAGGGTCCAGTGGTAAATTAGAAACTTAATCCACATTTTTGAAGCTGGGTATTTCTCCAGAGAAACACTTTTATATTTTTTCGTTTTGTTTGCTTGCAATTTAGAGAGACATTTTCCAGGAACTTAATGAGCTTTAGTGTTTTCAGTTTAATCTCACATTATTACTTCTATTGTATTAGTGGCAAATGTTGGTTTGCATATCAGATGAAGCAAAAAAGGAAAGCAGTTTAAAATGTGAAAAGGCAAAACAAATAGTGTTCATCTCTCTTTTTCCCACCAATTTGTAACTGTTTTGCTTTCACTGCGGCATGTGTTGAATCCATTCTGGTAGCTTGCTTTTAGCCTAACACTATTTTCAGTTAAGCCACTAACTACTGAATGCAGTTTTCTTATTGGTGCTACTTTCTACTACCCTCTGGTTTGATTGGGCCTGGTTTTAGAAGGGTAAAAATTCTTTTCCTAGTCCTGGAATCTCATAATCCCAAATTTCTACTTTTAATTTAAATTCCTGCACCTCCTGAGCCTGGCATATAAGCCATCTAGACGATTTCCTTCTACACAGGTTACTACTTGTTATTTTCCTAATTGAACAGTTTCTAATGATATTTAAACAAGAAAATCAATCTTTTCTTGCAAGTGTAATTACCCAATTACCACGTTACCGCCTAATCTGAACTGATATCATTTTCATTTTTTCACTGCAGATATTTTTGAAGTAACTTTCCAATTATTCACTCACTAGCCTGTATTGCCAATTTGATACTCTTAATAGGCAAATGCTTTCAGGGAATACAGTGAATTTCAAGTGTAAGCAGGAAAGCTTGAAATGCAGCAGAGCAAAACCCCACATTAAGAAATAAATCATTTAAAGTTTCCTCTGTGGGTACTTTGCAATATATTTCCGGTAATACTATTTTGGTTTGTAGCTGTTCAGGCTATAAAGTGGATAGCTGAGATTTTTTTTTTTAAGTTAATGAAGTTAACCTAAGTTTATGACCTGGCTATGGAAAGCTAGAAGAAACTCAGCAAATGGAAGACTGCTTAGAATCTAAAGCTTAGAATCTCCAACAGATGCTCTTAGTTGGGTACTACTCATTACCGAGGGGAGAAGCAAATGTATCCTCTGCAGTCCATCATCTCAGAATCATCCTCATCCATAGCCTACAATTTCTCCCCACATGCATAGTGTTCACCTCAGAGGGTGAATCTTTTTAACACAGATAATTAAAAAAAAATTCTTTGAAAATTAAGTACTGACCAAGAAACTCAGCTTTGGAATTGTCTGTCAGAATTTGTAACCACTTCCATATCAATCAATGGTATTTATTGAGCATTTACTCTGTGCAGAACATGTACTAAGCCCTTGGGAGAGTACAACAGAATTTGCGGACACGATCCTTGCCCATAATGAGCTTACAGTCTAGAGAGACAGACTTTAACATAAGAAAGTTATAATATATAATTTAAAGAAATGGAGTTACTATAAGTAACAACAATGTACTAATACGTATTTTATCTGCCGCTACAGCATTAAGGTTGAAGAATAGTTAGCTCAATTACCAAAACATTAAATTCTGCAAACAAAATTAAAACGTTATTATTATTTAGAAATATCATATTGTGTTGGACTCTGTCATCCCGTGACCAAGAAATGTTCAGAGTTTCATGATTGCTCTGCTACACACATTGGTGTTGGCGCTTAGCTGGTAAGGAAATTAAGGCCTGAAGGCAGTGCACATCTTAAATTCACAGTAAATCACAAGGAGAGATTCTAAAGCAAATCAATTAGAAAAACTCAGGGTAAACTGGATAATTTAAAAGCAAACAAGAGAGCAAAGAGAGTTTCACCCTGAATTTAGGCCAAACTGTTTCATAATGCATTTGATAATCCATTCTTTTTGCCTGTGGAAAGTTTAAAATGGAACTTCTCAAAGTTGAGTATAGATGAAAGTAAATTTAACAGAAGCACCCCAAACCTCAAATGAGAAGCACTAAATGTATTCAAAGAGATACATCACCATTTAAAAATTAATTTCTCTGTGCTATATACATGGTTAAAAAAATGAGAAAATGATCACTCTGGCAGCTTAATTGAATACCTTCCATATAACAGCAACAGATGTGTTGGCTATATAAATAGTGAAAGTGGCTTAATTGGCAAAGGAAGTTCATTTTCTTTTAGTATGTCAATGCCCGGTGTTGCTAATAGTTCATTAAAACATGTTTACTTTCACAGGAACTTAACAGACCAAGGATCTTTTAAACGAAGAGATAAATGTGGAGGAAATAGCATACTTCCGTTCCTTCAGAAGAAAACATCTGAATTAAATTACCTTTATCTCCTAAGAAAATGCCAATTGTTGTATAACATGAAGAAATACCCACTGCGACAGAAATTCTGAGAGTAGGAAGCAGCAAAAAACTGGAAGTAGTTATTTCACACCAGGTGTGCACACCTCAGGATATAGCTAACTGTACAAAGTCTACACTTGGATAATTTGAACAGGAAGGAAGTTGTGGAGGCAAACCTCCTGAAAATCCTATTATTATCTGGGCCTTAGTATCGTGAATGGTTTTCTCCATGTGGATCTGAAGTTCCTATCTCTGACTACATTGCACAGAAGAGCAAATAAGAATTTTGAAGAGGTCAATTGCCACTAAGGGCATTAAACTACACGAAAGAAACTCTTCACACAGAGACTCTATTTGAAGAAAAAAAAACGTAAGAACCACCCTTTACCCATAGTAATTGGAAGGTGAACTGTTTCCCTCCCACAGCCCTGTTTTGCTCCTCTGCCAAAATGGACCACTGCTGGAATATTCACTGAGCATAGTGGGGCTACACAGCAGTACCTTACTGTGGAGGAGCTTTTGAGTCAACAGAGGAACAACTTCATCAGTTAAACCAAGTCACCACTCTCCAGGAAAATTTTATGTTGATTGGATTTCTTCCAGGACAAAATTTCCTCACATCTTTAAATAAGGTGAGACAAAGACTTGGGTGTGCTATTCCATGCCTGAAAGTAAGAGGCAATTAAGACCCAGACCTTTAGTCAATCAGAGTTAGACGGTACAATTTGTAGCAGGAAGCATTTTTATTCTTTAATTATAGTGAAAGCTAAATGGGTTTTAGAACTTTTAAAAATGACAGTTGCATAGGAGGATGCCACAATTTTACCATCAAAAGTCATTTTATGTGTAGTTGAAACAATTTATGTGGTCAAATTAAAATGTGCAATTTAAATGAAAAAGTGTATAAACCCAACAAATCATGGCCAGCATAGTGCATGATGAAGATATATAAAGATACTCAGACATAGAAATATCAGTGAAACACCCTATTCAGTCATAATGCAGTAGTTCATCCAATCATTCAGAATAGTTGTCTTAGCTACTTAAGAGCATGGTGAAAAAGTTATGCTTTCTTTTCTCTCAAGGAATTCAATTTTTAACATTTTAATAACTACAAAAGAAAGAATAAATTATCATTACAGCCCTCTAGCACCTAGTAAAATCATTTTCACCTTCCAAGATCAATGGTCTCAAAAGGAGCCCTTTACTGTTTTTCTATTTCTATTTTGAAGGTTTTCTTCACCTAAGAGATATTAGTCTCTCAAATTCTGGTCATTAGAGTAATAACAACAAATGCCCTCATTATAAAGGATAGTTTGCTATGTTTTAAAGAATATTTTACATCAGAGAACAACTTGATTTATGACTGGAGCAGAAATTAATATTACAGTTAATAAGCCAAGGAGTTAAAGACTTTGGAAAGAAAACAACAGCTTGTATTGGCATTTTCCAAAGTGTGATGTGGTCAATTAAACGTTTTTGCTACATCAGTCAAGGCCATGAATTTATTTGTGTATACAAAGAAAAATACTGAAAACTTTAGCAGTACACATTTAAATGAAGATTTTTCATATGATAATTTTTACTTCAGGTACTGCTTTTTCTAACATATCCTGGCTTCTGTTCTGAATGGTATTCTTTCTTTTTTTTTTTTAATTTCTGGTGCAACAGGGCCCTGAATTCCAGAACACTGTCCCGTATGGAGGCCTCACCAATGTTGACCATGATCGGCCCAACGTGGAGCATCTTCCTAATTTGGTCTAAGATAGTACTGTTTCTCACAGTGGCACCTCAGAGTGTTACGGCCAAACCCTGTCCTTCAGTGTGTCGCTGCGATGCAGGTTTCATTTATTGTAATGACCGTGATTTGACCTCCATTCCTTCGGGAATCCCAGAAGATGCTACAACCCTCTATCTTCAGAACAATCAAATAAATAATGCCGGGATCCCTTCGGATCTGAAAAACTTGCATAAAGTAGAAAGAATATATCTGTATCACAACAGTTTAGATGAATTTCCTACCAACCTCCCTAAGTATGTTAAAGAATTACATTTGCAAGAAAATAACATAAGGACTATCACGTATGATTCCCTCTCAAAGATTCCTTACTTGGAAGAATTGCATTTGGATGATAATTCAGTTTCTGCTGTAAGCATCGAAGAGGGGGCTTTCCGTGATAACAACTATCTCCGACTACTCTTTCTGTCAAGGAATCATCTCAGCACCATTCCCTCGGGCTTGCCTCGGACTATAGAGGAGCTCCGCTTGGATGATAATCGAATATCGACAATCTCAGCGCAGTCCCTTCAACACCTCACGAGCCTAAAACGCCTGGTTTTAGATGGAAATCTTTTAAACAACCAGGGCCTAAGCGACAGAGTCTTCATGAATCTGGTCAACTTAACGGAATTGTCCTTGGTCCGGAATTCCCTTACCGCGGCTCCGGTGAATTTGCCGGGCACCAACTTGAGGAAGCTTTATCTTCAAGAGAATCACATCAACCGGGTGCCGCGCCACGCTTTTTCTTACCTAAGGCAGTTATACCGGCTAGATATGTCTAACAACAACTTAAGCAATTTACCTCAGGGTATCTTCGATGATTTGGACAACATAACTCAACTGTTCCTTCGAAACAACCCGTGGTACTGTGGGTGCCAGATGAAATGGGTGCGTGACTGGTTACAGTCCTTACCTGTAAAAGTTAATGTGCGGGGGCTCATGTGTCAGGCCCCTGAAAAAGTGCGAGGAATGGCCATTAAGGACCTGAACCCGGAACTCTTCGACTGTAAGGACAGTGGGCTTGTCAGCACCATTCAGATCACTACTGCGATACCCAACACGCTGTACCCCGGCAAAGGGCACTTGCCCGTTGCAGTGACCAAGCAACCGGACAAAAAGCCGCCCATTCAGAACTACCGCACGACGGGAAGTCCCGGTCGGAAAGTTATTACAATTACTGTGAAATCTGTCAGCACCGAGACCATTCATATTTCTTGGAAAGTTGCACTGCCCATGACTGCTTTAAGACTGAGCTGGCTCAAACTGGGCCACAGCCCTGCATTTGGATCTATAACTGAAACAATAGTAACAGGCGACAGGAACGAATACTTACTCACAGCCCTGGAGCCAGAGTCACCATACCGAGTATGTATGGTTCCCATGGAAACCAGTAATCTCTACCTATCCGATGAAACTCCCGTTTGTATAGAAACCGAAACGACCCCTGTTAAAATGTACAACCCCACAACCACCCTCAACCGAGAGCAAGAGAAAGAACCTTACAAAAATTCCAATTTGCCTTTGGCTGCCATCATCGGGGGTGCAGTGGCATTAGTGGCTATTGCTCTGCTTGCTTTAGTTTGCTGGTACGTCCACAGAAATGGGTCCCTATTTTCAAGGAACTGTGCTTACAGCAAGGGACGGAGAAGGAAAGATGATTATGCGGAAGCTGGAACGAAGAAGGACAACTCCATCCTGGAAATCAGGGAGACTTCATTTCAGATGTTGCCAATAAACAATGAACCAATATCCAAGGAGGAGTTTGTAATACATACCATATTTCCACCTAATGGAATGAATCTGTACAAAAACAACCACAGTGAAAGCAGTAGTAACAGAAGCTACAGAGACAGTGGTATACCAGATTCAGATCATTCACATTCATGATACTGAAGGACTCAATAGACTGTTTCAGTTTTTTTTAGACCCAAGAAAGGTGACAATGGATCCCTGTTCTACTGCAAAACACTGGATTTAAGACTGAAAAAGCAATGTACTGTACATTTGCCATATAATTTATATTTAAGAACTTTTTATTAAAAGTTTCAAATTTCAGGTTACTGCTGCGATTCACGTAGCGAGATACCTGACCACAATCCTATATTTTAGTATTTTTTAGTAATTTGTACTGTATTTTCCTTGCAAATATTGAAGTTACAAACCATTTACTTTTGTGTTCTACTGAGTAAGATGACTTGTTGACTGTGAAAGTGAATTTTCTTGCTGTGTTGAACAATCAGGACTTGGCGTTCATTTGAGATTCTTGTAGTATAAGCACAGGCCATTTTTCACTTTGGTATTAATAAAATGTAAAAACTGGCATATTAAGAAAAATACAGTTGCAAAAATTCACAAAAAAAGTTTGCTCTATCAAATCTGTACACCGCAAAGGTATTCAATAAACGAAAGTGTGAAGTAATGGGCAATATTAACTTTCTGAATATCAGTGTTTTCACTCTAGCCTAATCAGATGTTCTTCAGCAAAAAAACATACTTCCTAGACAAGCATGAAATCGTTGATCCAAAAGTGAAAGTTTAAGTTAATCATAGTTCTGATAAGACTAAGTCTAGTCTGTATCGTCACCATTACCCCAAACATAAGTTGTGTTTCCAAGTTACAAAAAATAATGTGCATCTGGGGAGGAAAACTGAAGGTCTACATTTTCATACAAAACATTTTCTACAGTGCTTATTAATAAACCACAGGATGGTTTCTCAACACCTTTTGTTAAAAATCTAGGAATATTCCTATTAGAATTCTTTGTCCACCTTTTATCGTATGGGACATCAAAACCAATATCCCAATAAGCTTTGGAATAAATGCTACAATAAGAAATGTCCCCCTAAAAATACAGAATAAGTAGAACCAAATTGCGTATTTTTTTAACAGTGGACATTAGAGATCAAATTTGAGTCTGGGATACATGAAAATTGTTTTCACATGCTACGTAGCGGCTCAGTTTTCTTTCACTAGAGTTAAAAATACTGCCCATTACTACCACAGTTTCCAGAAATTACACAAAGAACCTATCACATTTCTTTCTAGCTTCCTATTGAATTGTGAGCTATTTCTTGTTATAAACCAAACCGCCCTTTCATTGCCGTAATTTTTTTTGTTTTTTGTTTTTGTTTTATTTCAACTAAAAAACCAAAGTGCATTGTACGCCCTTTGGCCAGTCTTGTATGTGCCTTGATCCAACGCTACATGTATTCAGCTTTTAAAACTTGATGACAAATTTTTCATACATCCTTAAATATGAAAAATCTTGGTCTTCTTGCTGAATAAAATGTAAAAATAAATACGGAAACAATTGTGTCTGCTTTTCCTAAATCACACCACTTAATGTGGCTAAATGAATGAAATACCTAAAAATGATAGGTAGCTTCCTAAAGCAGCTGTGTATCGGGACCCCAATACCACAGCCCATCTTCTGCCCTTTTGGTTTGGAAAAGGGAGAGATACTTCCAGCGTCAAAATCATCCCCTGCTTCTCCAGACACTGAAGCTGTGAGAAAGAGAGAAAATCTTAAGGTGTAGGAGGGTGTGCATATGCTTGCAGCTGGGATTTATTCTTCTTGCCCTGCTGCCCTCACGTATCTTCCGTTTGTGCACAACTTCCCGATGGTCACGTAAGGTGTCGAATTGGGAGGGTAACAGAGGCAGGATGCCCTGTTGAGGCTGGGCCTCAAACAACGTTATACGTAATCATCTGCATATGTGTTCAAGGATATAGCATTACCTCCTTGCAATAACCCTCCTACCTAGGAGGCATACTTTTGTGACTTCACTACCTATCCCTCCTTAAGTGGGAAGGTAAAATTGGGATTACGAAAAATTAGTAACCCCACCCTCTATAATTTGTACAACTTAGTTCTGAAGAGTACGAAGTGCTTTGATCATTGGCTCATTTTACTGAACATGTCTGTGAGATATTCTCTCCATTTTGCATTTTGAAAGATGAAGCCATTGAAGGGTTCTATAATAATAATGGTACTTGTTAAGCGCTTACTATGTGCAAAGTACTGTTCTAAGTGCAGGGGAGGTTACAAGGTGATCAGGTTGTCCTGGGTGGGGGCAGGGGGTGGGGGGGCTAACAGTTTAAATCCCCATTTTACAGATGAGGTAACTGAGGCACAGAGAAGTTAAGTGACTTGCCCAAAGTCACACAGCTGACAAGTGGCAGAACTGGGATTCAAACCCATGATCTCTGACTCCAAAGCCCGTGCACTTTCCACTAACCCATGCTGCTTTGCATAATCTTAGAGTTGGAACTAAGTCCCCAATTTCCCCCCTCAATTTAATGGTCTAGCCACTTGACAAACCCAGTTCCCCAAAGGGCTCCAAATCCTCCCTGTGTTCTGGGGATTACAACAATTTGTCTCCAGAATGAAAAATAACTATCTACTCTTCTTTTAACCCAGCACAATTTCTGTATAGTTTTTGGCTGCTCCAAGCCACCTGTCTTGAATATGCTGAGGAGCTATTCAAGGGGAGGATCAAAGGGATTGCTCCAATGTTAGCAGCAAAATACTGGTGGTGATGCTATATTGCTCCTGAAATGAAAACCCAGCACACTCACTTTTCTCCTCTAACACTAACCTACTCACCTTACCACCGCCAACCCCTCACCCATGTCTAGCCTTGCCTTTAACTCCATCCCCCTTCACATCTAACAGATCACCACGCTCCCCTCCTTCAAAGCCTTTATCTCCTCCAAGAGACCTTCCCTGACTAAGCCCTCATTTCCCCTACTCTCTGCTTTCTGTGTTGTCCTTGCACTTGGATTTGTTCCTTTATTCACCGCACCCTCAGCCCACAGAACTTCTCTACATAGCCATAATTTATTTTAATGTCTAGCTCCCCCACTAAACTGTAAGCTCTTGGTGTGCAGGGAACATGTCTACCAACTCTGTCATCCCGTACTCTCCCAAGCTCATAGTACAGTACACTATACTATTTTCTGATTCTGGTCTATTTAGTTGAGCAGAGGGCAACAGCATTTTTGTTTGTGGATGTTAGTGTTCCTTGTCTAATTTTTTGTTTCTTTTGCAAGAAAGAGTTAAAGATTTCACCCTTTCTTCCCAGAAGTAACGCTTCATGGACTTGCAACAATCCATTCTCCCCCTCAACCGAGGGAAAACGGTTTGGCAAGTGATAACGGGATAATGTGACTCATCTGGAAGCCTATGGAGAAATAAAAATGAGGTAAATCCAACCTATTTCTCCCAGAACACTTTAGAAGACGATCTCGATACTTGCAGGAGTACCCTAGCATTTTTCTCTGGCACGCTAAGCAGACTGACTACCACTTTAGCAAACTTAATAATGTTCCCAAACTTGACTCTCTCATAGAAAACATGCCCTTGTGGTCCTAGAAGCTCTGAAGAAGACCGCATTACTATTCCTTCTTTGCTGGGAAATAAGCAACAATCATCCTGCTCCTGAATATGAATTTTATTCAGTTTCAGCTCACTGATTTGCTCTTTTCTGCTCTCTAAAAATTCTCAAACCACTTCTCCTGTAACTTCCTACTGTGGTTGCTAAATTTAATCCAGCAATTTGGTGAATTTGACACAGATGAGGGCTGTTAAACACCGGACTCCAAGAGAGACTAGAAGTGATTTTACTAATGGGCTTTTTTTAGTTTTAGTTTTTGCTTTTTAAAGAGGCTAGAACAGAAATTTCAAAGGTGGTTGAATGCTTAGGAGTAACTCATATTATAGAGAAACAATTATTATAGATGTGTATATTATGAAGGATTGTGAGAAGGAATGTCGTGGGGTCAGGGGGGTGGGAGAGGTGTGAGATTAATTCAGGGGAAACTTTAAAGCCACTGGGATATTTTCTTAAAAAAGAGTGAAAACCCCTGGGATAGATTTACATATTTTAAGAAAATAGACAAAATGATCTCACAAAATCCCTTTCAACCCCACAATCCTATAATCCCAGATTCACCTATAAGTTATTATTATTATTATTAATAGTAATAGTATGTGATTTCCTAGCTTTTTCTATATGCTGAGCAGTGTCCTAAACAATGGGGTAGATATAAAATAATCAGGTTGGACATGAGGCTCACAATCTAAGTAGGAGGGACAACCAGGTATTGTAACCCCATTTTACAGATGGGGAAACTGAGGCATAGAACAGTTAAGTGATTTGCCCAAAGCAGGCAAGTGGCAGCAGGATTAGAACCCAGATCGTCTAACTCCCAGGCCCATGCTCTTTCCATTAGGCAACACAGTTTAGGTGTGAATGTTGTCTCCCAGTGGTCTCAAACTTCTATGGGAACAGCAGAATAAAGACAATTAGCATATGCTTTTATATAAATTTGCTAGATGCAAGATACAGTAGGCATTTCATTCCATCTTCAGCTACATGGAAACAAACAGTTCTCCCATTTTTAATTTGAGGCCCTTACAAAGTGAATGAGAGAGAGAGAGATGAATTAATATCTTTTTCTAGTTAGGAGAGAAAGATTTTTGAAAAAAAATAGAAGTATATGCCAATGATATTCATTGAAACTCAGATCTTGTCCATTAGAATGCCACCATATAAGTCACATCTTCATTTCTAAATAAACCAAACTGGACTTCAAAAATGACTATTGCCAAAACTAGTTTTCTAAGTCATTTACTGATGTAGAAAAATATAGGAAAGAGCAATGCTTAAGCCTAAAATAAACTATACTGAATGAGAATATATTTGTGAAATGATATGGAAAGGGGGCAAAAAAATCCTCTCTTCCTGAATATATACTAAATAAAATATTAGATTATTTGGAAAGGCACCTATTTGAAAATGCATTAAATCATTTCCTTTATAGTTTCTTTTTCTACTGAAAGCAATACTGGATACTCTATTTCAGAGATATTTATTGAAAGTATTCCCTTGTCGTAAAGGATCCTTGCTTTGCTATTTCTAGTTTTCTGGTGAAAGTATATCTATATTCCAAAATGATACTTTACATAAAAATAGGGACTTCAAAAATGACTTAGAGAAACATACACACACACTCATACGTTACACACACTGAAGCACCTAAATGTGTGGGCGTTTCATAAACCAATTCACTACTGATTTACTTCAATCTCAACTTATCTACCTACTGCCAAAAACTGCACTAGAGGTTTTTTTTCTAATTATTTCTCCCATTTATCAGGAACAGAAAGCCATAATTCTGCATAGCCACTGAATTACACCTGTTTTTTTCTACCCTTAAATGGCTAAATGAACAAATAATACCTTGTGCTTATCTTATACCGTATTGAGAAATTCAAAGACTTTCACAGATGGTTTCATTCATCCTAATAATATCCATTAGAAATATTTAAGGTAATATCACCCCCGTTTTTAAGTGAAACACATTATGTCACTGAAAGCTACCCCTGAGAGCAACAAATACACCTCAGTTTAAATTTGAACTCAAAAGTTCAGAGATAAAGCATTCAGCAGTAAAATGTTAGCATCTGAATTCACCAAACTACCTTTTATAGTCACAGTGTGTTTACTTAAAATGCCAGTATAATAGCACAGGGCTGCTGCATATTTGTATTATGTGCCCAAGTCCTCATGAGGAATTTGAAACATAACTCATATGGGCAGTTTCACCTATTCCAGGCACACACAAAATTCCCAAACTGTTAATCAAATAAGTGCCCGTAGAAACTTAAAGGTAGTTTGCATTATTCATGCACAGTGTATCTATCAATAGTATACAAATAGATGAAAGTACTATGTATTTCCATTTACTTAGCATTATCATTAGTCTGTTTACAATGAGTTTTGTGGAGCATAGTATTGGGGCACTCTGCTGCCATTTATTTCAACAAGAGATTTATTTGAAATGGAAAAGGAAGATTGTAGTTTGTCATTACTTTTATTTTCAACTTCTGAAAACTCGCTGATGAAGCCATGTGTATTTGAATCAAAGTTATGAGAGCTAACTGGAGGTAATTCTACAGGGATTGTTTGATGATATTTAATAACGAAATGTGGAATGTGTAATTTTCAGTTGTCCTGAGGCTTCTTTAAATTATGCACTTTTAAAAATAAACTGTCTAAATTATTTAGAGAGAACTTAGGTGCATTAGTTGGATAAGGAAGTTAGAGGCACACAGCTGGCAGAGACATTTTCCTGACAGTAACTACAAGCAGCCATGGGTTTCTTGCAGTTGTTTTTCATTTATCATTTACATAAGATCATTCATTTGCATTTATATTACATCCTTGCTTTGCAGCTTCCAAATCCTCCAAGAGAAATAGAGGCTCCCTTAGGAGGCCTCCCTGATTCTCCAAGCCAGCCTGAGAGTCTGCACACAGTAAGCGCTCAATAAATACGATTGAATGAATGAGTGAATTTATTGAGCATTTGTTGTGTGCAGAGCACTTTACTAAGCAGTTGGTACCATATAACAGAGTTAGTAGAAACATTCCCTGCCCACAGCAAGTTTATGATTTGAGTCACTGGTCACCTCCATGTTCCAGCCCCAGGACGGTCTGGGGAAGACATCTTTGACTGCTGAAAATGAGCACTTGCAAAATCGGGGTTGAAGGGAGGCAACTGAGGCTGGAGTACTACAACAAAAATGAGATCCTGGATGCCCCCATTGTTCCCTGCCTTCAACCACACGCCTGGGAAGGTTCAATATTGCAGCCGCAGCCAATGACAGCACTAGGCAAGGCATGCCTACATGCCTACAATATGTTTGTACATATTTTTTACTCTATTTATTTATTTATTTATTTTATTTGTACATATCTATTCTATTTATTTTATTTTGTTAGTATGTTTGGTTTTGTTCTCTGTCTCCCCCTTTTAGACTGTGAGCCCACTGTTGGGTAGGGACTGTCTCTAGATGTTGCCAATTTGTACTTCCCAAGCGCTTAGTACTGTGCTCTGCACATAGTAAGCGCTCAATAAATACGATTGATGATGATGATGATGATGCCTGCCTCGGTGGGCAGCGCCAGGCAGGGGGATACGGAGAATTCGGGTTTTCCGAGCACTTAGACCAGTGCTCTGCACTCTGTAAGTGGTCAATAAATAAGTTTGAATGAACAAACGAATGTCTTGTAGTCTGTGAGCCTGTTGTGGGCAGGGATTTTCTCTATCTGTTGGCGAATTGTACTTTCCAAGCACTTAGTCCAGTGCGCTGCACTCCATAAGCACTCAATAAATACGACTGAATGAATGTTTCCCCCCTTCTACACTGTGAGTCCGTTGTGGGCAGGGATTGTCTCTACTGCCGAACTGTACTTTCCAAGCGCTTAGTCCAGTGCTCTGCACTCAGTAAGCGCTCAATGAATACGATTGAATGAATGAATGCCTCCCCCCGCTACACCGTGAACCCATTGGTGGGCAGGGATTGTTTTTATTGCGATTCGTACTTTCCAAGCACTTAGTCCAGTGCTCTGCACACCGTAAGCGCTCAATAAATATGATTGAACGAATGAATGTCTCCCCCCTTCTAGATTGTGAGCCCGTTGTGGGCAGGGATAGTCTCTGTTGGCGAATTGTACTTTCCGAGCGCTTAGTCTAGTGTCCTGCACACAGTAAGTGCTCAATAAATACGATTGAATGAATACAGAAATGTTTTCATTCTCCCTCCCGCATTCTGGCGTAAACCCTCAGAGGCTGAATCACAGCAGTAGTGTGTGAGGGCAGGGATCATGTCTTCTAATTCTGTTGTATTCTCCCAGAAACTTAGCACAGTGCTCTGCAAAGTACTAACTAAATAGATTGATCACTGTAAGTTTGTTGTGGGCAGGGAGCGTGGCTCAGTGGAAAGAGCCTGGGCTTTGGAATCAGAGGTCATGGGTTCGAATTCCGGCTCCGCCACACGTCTGCTGTGTGACCTTGGGCAAGTCACTTAACTTCTCTGAGCCTCAGTTACCTCATCTGTAAAATGGGGATTAAGACTGTGAACCCCACATGGGACAACCTGATCACTTTGTATCCCCCCCAGCGCTTAGAACAGTGCTTTGCACATAGTAAGCGCTTAACAAATGCCAACATTATTATTATTATCTACCAACTCTGTTGTACAGTGCACAGTAAGTGCTGAGTAAGTACCATCAATGAGAATAATGACGGATTGATTTGGACAACTGCCTCCGGTTCAGAAGTGTGGAGTGGACCATAATGATTGAGACTGTGAGCCCACTGTTGGGTAGGGACTGTCTCTATATGTTGCCAATTCGTACTTCCCAAGCGCTTAGTACAGTGCTCTGCACATAGTAAGCGCTCAATAAATACGATTGATGATGATTGAGCTCCAGCTCTGAGGCTCAGGAAGGGTGCAGAGATCCATTCATTCAATCATATTTATTGAGCGCTTATTGTGTGCAGAGCTGTGCACCAGGCACCACCTGCAAGTTTCTCCAAGCTGCTGGAGTGCCGACTCAGTGGTCCGGCCCCTCCAAAAGTACCCCCGACCTGAGGGGAGGGCTCCCTGGGGGTACAAGCAGAGTGGCCAGGTGAGAGCCGCGGCTGCTGACCTCCCCCAAATGCCTGCTAGTCACTCTTCCTTTGCCACCAATCAATCAATCGTATTTATTGAGTGCTTACTGTGTGCAGAGCACTGTACTAAGCGCTTGGGAAGTACAGGTTGGCAACAAGTGAAATTCACCCATACCTCACATGTATGCCCACAGTGCTTTTATAAACTCTTTAAACAATCCATCGACCTATCCTATAGGCATTATCAGCATGGCTGCGGGGGTCTCTTCAAGCGCCTTTACTTGTATATTTTGCATCCATTTAACATACTGAGTTTGTGAGGCTCTTTACTCCACACTCCCATATATACTCCTGGCAGAACATTCTCGAGTCAGATGAGAAGATACTTGTGCTGTGTGACACCCAGACAAGCCCCATGGTAACATGGCCTAATGGAAAGAGCACTGGCCTGCGAATCAGTAGACCTGGGTTCTCATCCTCGATCTGACACGGGCCTGCTGAATGACCTCGGACAAGTCACTTAACTTCTCTGGGCCTCAGTTTCCTCATCGGTAAAACTGGAGTTCAATACCTGTTCTCCCTCCCCATTAGACTGTGAGCTCCATGTGCGATAGAGACTGTGTCTAACTTGATTATCTTGTACCTACCCCAGCGTTTACCACATTGTTTACCCCAGTGGCCTAGTAGATAGACCACAGACCTATCAGAGTCAGAAAGACCTGGATTCTAATCCTGGCTCCGTCACGTATCTGCTGTGTGACCATGGGCAAGTCCCTTCACTTCTCTGGCTCAGTGGAAAGAGCACGGGCTTTGGAGTCAGAGGTCATGGGTTCAAATCCCGGCTGCACCAATTGTCAGCTGTGTGACTTTGGGCAAGTCACAACTTCTCTGGGCCTCAGTTACCTCATCTGTAAAATGGGGAGGAAGACTGTGAGCCCCTCATGGGACAACCTGATCACCTTGTATCCCCCACCCAGCACTTAAAACAGTGCTTCACACATAATAAGCGCTTAACAAATGTCATTATTATTATTATTATTATTCTCTGTGCTTTAGTTGCCTCATCTGTAAAATGGGGATGAAGACTGTGAGCCCAATGTGGGGCAGGGAGTACATCCAACCCAATTACCTTGTATCTAACCCAGCGCTTAGTACAGTGCCTGGCACATAGTAAGCGCTTATCAAGTACCACCATTTTTTTTAGTACAGTGCTTAAAATATTGCAAGTACTTAACTAATACCATATTCATTATTATTACTAACTGAACCTGGGCTGAATGCAGGATGAGAATGCCTCATCCCTGGCTACTCTAAGGGGAACCAATAAAACACTTAAAAGAGGCCCTCAAGCCTGATTTTAAGGATGCACAACTAATGCAGCATATTGAAAGGTAATGGCCAAGAACCACTCTACATGGAAGGGTAATGTCACATTGCTGAGGCAAGTGGGATTCACAGTCTAGGATGCAGGGAGAGCAGGGATCGTATCCCCATTTTACAAATGAAGAAACCAAAGCACAGAGTGTTTAAGTGACTTGCCCACCATCACACAGCAGGTCAGTGGCCGTGTGAGGATTTAGAACCCAAGTCTCTGACCTCTAATTCCATGATCTTTATAAAAGACCTGAGAGAGAAGAGGGTGGTAGAAGCAGTGACTGAGAATCCTGAATCACTCTTCCCCCCACCCCCAGGGAAAGGTTTGCCCAGGTTGCAGTGAAACTCGCTGATCTTGGATCGCCCTTATTAGTCATATGTGAATAATAAATAGCACACATGGGAAAAACTCATTCTTGTCTGCAAGAGAAGAAACTAAAATATATAATTAACTAGTGCACCTATAGCAGATGTCTTCGGAAAGGGTCTATCTGAAAGATGTATGAGGCTTTGAAACTAATCAGTGTAACCGCATAATACATAATTGTAAGGACTCTTGTCAAAAGGGTCTCCGGACAGAAATGTTCAGTCAGAGAGATGAATTCCCCTAAGTTTCCCCCACTCACTCCATGTTGATTTCAGTCCAGGCAGGTGACCTGGTCCAAGGTTTAGGGCCAGAAGGACACTGGTTTCATCAATGCAGAGACTACCCCAACCGCAAGCCCAAAGCAGGAACAAATCAGCAGGCCGAAGAGTCCATGTGCTTCACCTCCAACTTACTCCCGCCCACTGCCCTGAGAGTTAACATCACATTAACTGCACCCTAAGACAGTTTATCTTATTCTCCTTAATCCTTTTAAGGATTAGGAAGATTATGTTATTATGCAGATCATTTTATTAATAACAACCCTAGGTGAAACTGGCTATGCCAGGGAAAGCTCAGCTGAAGAACGACATTCATTCATTCAATCGTATTTATTGAGCACTTATTGTGTGCAGAGCACTGTACTAAGCGCTTGGGGACATCTCACCTAGAAGCAATGGACAGATGCGGCTCTCAGATTCAGGGGGAATAAATCCTTCATTTTGATGGTTCTATATTAATATACAAAATGTTCTTCATTTTTAAAAATTGGAATGCTAGTACAAATTCTCCGTCACAAATTTGAGATAGTTTTCTAAACGGGGACCAAATATATGGTACTTGGAAAGTTTCAACTCATGCCCATAAGACTTTTTCAGAGAGCAAGACAGATTTTTACAGCTAGAAACATGCCACTGGCAGATCTACTCATTCAGTTCAAATACAACACCTAATTGAACATCCGGGGTCATTCCCCTAGGGTTTTGGATACCCAAAACTAGCATGCCCAAGCACTCAGAAATAAAAGCTGTTACTAAGACATAATATCTGCTTTTGTAACTTGTTTCAACACGGTATTCTTCTTGCCAAACTTATCAGGGGTGATTTCTTCCAGGATACAGTAATCGTTTAGCAAGTTTGCACAAGGGAAAAATATCAGTGACACACAGGCAAATGTATTAGCAGGGCAGAAAGCAAAAGGGTAGGGCTCAAAAAGTGAAAATGAGGCTTCACTGCATTACCTACAGGATGCAGGCCACTCAGAAGCACCTTAATCCCTCTTCACCTCCCCAGACAAATTTCACACATTCCACTCTGTTTCTGGAGATTTCCTCAGAGTCCTAGACAGCCTGATAGCAGCAGGAGCCATTAAAACTTAATTAACACTTCACCTCTTTTGTGGGTATTTCACCAAGATCCCCTTTGGGTCAGGGAACAACCCGGTTCAATTAAAGATGCTTATAATAATCTGAAAGGCAAACTATGAATGCATTTCCAAGGAAAGGCAAAGACATCACTTACTGTAAAATGTACGGAGGACAGGTGAGGCTTCCCGAGTGCTCAGAGAGAGAGATCATCCTTCACTTTATATATTAAAGAAATACTGTATATGATGCAAAGTTAGGAAAACGAACTCTTAAAAATAGAACACCTTTGTTTGACAAAAGCATGAGCCTGCAGAGAATTTGCAGTTCACCTAGATCCACAGAGGTGGATAATAAGTTCCAGGATCTGTAACTGGTTCATCGATTGATTCAGCCTGCTCTGTCCAGCAAATGTCATAATGCATCACCTTAGGAATATGCCCGTGTTAAGTACAGTACATTGATTGATTGACTTACTACACCTTTATATGTGCTATAAATTTGTAAAGAAAGGCAAAAGTGTTCTTTAAACAATAAACGTCAAACAACGCTTACTGATAGGCATTATGGGCATAAAATATTTTACATCTGCACTCCTTTAACAGTGTGGCCTAGTGGATGGAGCACGGGCCCGAGAGTCAGAAGGTCATGGGTTCTAATCCAACCTCCGCCACTTGCCTGCTGTTTGGCCTTGGGCAAGTCACTTAACTTCTCTGTGCCTCAGTTCCCTCATCTCTGAGACTCTGAGCCCTATGTGGGACAGGAACTGTGTCCAACCCAATTATCTTGTATCTACCCCAGTGCATAGAACAGTGCGTGGCACATAGTAAACACCTGACAAATGCCATTATCACTATTACTTGTCAAGCAGCCTTCAGTCCAAATAACTGCCTACCCTGATCTAATCCGTCTTTCTATAGCTGAGCAGGCTTCACTCACTCTATTCTAAACAAAGGAGTCTTTTCTAATAATATGCAGGACAAGTGATTCTTCAATCTCCCTCAGCAACTGGTTCCAATGACTTAAAAAAGAAAATCTCACTTGGAAGTAGAATTATCTCTGATGACATTTCTGTTGGATACGAAAATATCCCTCTCAAAATCTAACAAGAACACCAAGCCTCAGACCTGAAGTTGTTAGTAACATCTGTAACATTCCAAATATCCATGAGAAATAACTTCCTCTGAATATCCCACATTTAGGTGCTTTAAGAGGCCAAACTTTAGAGAACGTAGGTGTAAAGCCGTCTCTAGGGCATTATTTAAATACAGAATATACTGGAAATAAAGTAAAGCTTTTTGGTCTCTCAAGTTTTATCTATTTCAATAAATCTTGCCTTTAGGCTAGCACATAATTAAGCAGCAAGACATAACAGATTGCAGGGTAGCACTGATTAATGCAAGCGTCAAGCACAGAGACACTAGTTGAAGTCAAGTCTTGCCAGAGCACAGGAGAAGTACATCAATCAGTCCAAACCTCGAACGGGGTATTATTGTAAGATACGGAAGTGGAGGATTAAAAAAAATAAGTCACTGTTACCCAAATGGGTCTTTTTCCATTCCACTTTAAAAAAATGACATTGATTTAGGTGAAAACACGAGTTTTTATTTTCAAATGAAAAACTTTTTAAATAGATTGTGTAGCTTTTATTTCCACCTTGCTACTTTTAACACCAGTCCCTATCCAGAGACACTATCTCTCGCTTCATCAGTAAAGTGATATGAAAATGTGCCTGCAGTATTTCCCAAGAAAAATTTTCGAAAATTAACCAATTGTTTTTCTAGAACTGTGTGTACATGCTTGAACTTGCGGCATTTCATTTCTACAATTAAGAACCCCGGAAATGCAAACCTCACAAAAACCCAAGTATAAACACTTGGGTTGGGAAAACC
Source organism: Tachyglossus aculeatus (assembly GCF_015852505.1). NCBI lineage: Eukaryota > Metazoa > Chordata > Mammalia > Monotremata > Tachyglossidae > Tachyglossus > Tachyglossus aculeatus. The sequence goes on along the minus strand of NC_052074.1, from coordinate 19,274,166 downwards.
CTAAGGCAACTCGGCTAAAGAAGTTACTGATTCCTCCCCAATTAAGTAATAGAAGTTGGAAGCTAATTAAAATTTACAGCATCAGACCTTACATTTTTCAGGGTAATTAATCACTAACTATATAAGCAAAGCTCCTTCATGATTTAAGCGCTGTGAATGGGTTGCATGTTCCAGCAGCAGGCTTACAAGAGAAACAATCCCAGGGATTGCCGGAGTCCAACACAGTGACATGAAGGAAGGCCGAATGCCTGCTACAAGCCCACTCTAGAGGTTGGTCAGACATTGAGACAAGATTCATGATGGCTTTGCAAGCAGGCAAGCATAACTACCTCCTAACGCTAGCCACAGTTTGATTTACCAAAAGATTCCATCATCATCACATTTGCTTAAAAGTTCCTCCCTGTGCTCTGTTCAATTTTTCCTGAACATCCTGCTGTTGTGCTAGACCAAGTTTCATGACAATCTCATCTGAAGCTTGCTGCCAGAAAGAAGCCAAAACAAAGGGCAAGATTCCCCACATGGGTCTTATTTCATAAAAAAGAAAAACCAGAGTCCTCCCTAAATTCTTAAACAGCATCTATATGAGTGACTTCACTACAGTGAGAAGGTACAAAGGTGGGATATGCGTTGTTTTTAATCCAATTTTTCCAGCCATTTCAGACCCAGCCTCCACTGCTCATTGCCAGAGCCCAGCAGACACGTACAAAGAATCAAAGGACTAGAGTTCAGCAATGCCAGACGACAGGACTCATATGAGGTTTTCAAACTGACAGCTGTTTGCTTTGGGTTTATATACTACAGAAACAAGTCAGGAGGTGACCAACATAAACGGCCCCACATTCCGGTCCAGGAGCTTTTATTACAGGGAGTTTAGCTCTAGGCAAGCTGCCACAATCGGCACATTTTCACAGGAAATTTACTAACTCGGTGCTTTTTTTTTTTTCTAAAAAGAGTTTGAGTCTTTTTTAAATATATGCTACATATCTGTGCATCTATGTCTTCTCACATAGGTTTGCATCATCTTTGTCTCTTGAACAATACTGTAAGCTCTGAAAAAGCAGGGACAATCTTTTTTAATTAAAATTTGGTCCACCACCTAGTAAAGAATCATGCACTAAATAATAATTACTGTGGTATTTGTTAAGCAAATCATATTTATTGAGCACTTACTGTGTGCACTATACTAAGCTCTTGGGAGAGTACAATATAAAAGAATTGGTACATATGCTCCCTGCCCACAATGAGTTCACAATCTAGAGGAGGAGATAGACATTAATATAAATAAATAAATTATGGCTATGTACATAAATGCCGTAGGATTGAGGGAGGGGTGAATTAAGGGTGCAAATCCAAGAAAAGGGGCAATGCAGAGGGAGTGGGAGTACTTAATATGTGCCAAGCACTGTACTAAGCACTGGGGTAGATGCAAGAAAATCAGGTCAAACCCAGTCCCTGTCCCATATGTGACTCACAGTCTAAGAGGGAAGGAGAACAGGCATTTTAATCCCCATTTCACAGATGAGTAGACTGGGGCACAGAGAAATTAAATGACTTGCCCCAAGTCGCCCAGCAGGCAAGTGGCAAAGTCAGGACTAGAACCCAGTCCTCTGACTCTTTCCACTTGGCCTCACTGTTTAATGGTTATCTGGTTTGGGCTTGTCATAAATCAGCTTTGAACATATTGTGAATACAGCAGATACACCTAATAATTATTTTATAGTACTGAATTGTCCTGGTGTTTGGCATTTGTGCTTTCAAAGGGTTGTAGGGTCAGAGGTTCTTTGCCCACCTGCTGAGGCAGGGCAAGTAGACAATGGGAGGGAGAGGAATGGGGAGATGGAATCCTTGGACTCAGGGCAACCTAGGAAGACACTGTGGGACTGCATTCATTCAATCATATTTATTGAGAGATTACTGTGCACAAAGCACTGTACTAAGCACTTAGCACTGTACTAAGCACTTAGCACTGTACTAAGCTGCACTGCCCTCTCCCCGAGCTAAGCACTTGGACCTCTCCCTGGCTGAACTTCTCCAAGTAAATTGGCACGGCATATCTACTTTAAACCATGGCCAAAGAGAATTTGTTGTCAGTCATCATGACTTGAACCTTCTCTTTCTCTTTTTTATACATACTGGTAAAGGAATAATTCCATAAGTGGCTGGTAGGGGAAAGGAAAGAATATATGTGAGCCAAAGAAAGAGGAGAGACACCAGGCAGAGCAACTGGCTTAGCAAAATCTCTCACAAAACACAGGTTCCTCTGCCCTCTGGAGTCCATCCATCCTACTGACTCATCTGTCAAGACCATCACTTGACTGGGATCAAATATTAAAATAAAATTTTCCTGAAGCAATGACTCCATTTGGCAAATAAGATACTACTGTAGAGTTAGTACACTTCTAAAAATACAGGCAATCATTCCTTTCATTGCATCATTTCTACCTTAAAAGTTTTAAACTTGCCAGTTGCTGTTTTCAAAAAGAGTGGCTAGCAACAGGTGTCACACCATCTTGTGAAAGCAGACTGTTACTCGGATGTGAAAGCTGAGAGGCTAAGGCTTATGAGCATGAGAAGGGCAACTGGAAGGAGCAGAGGTTGGATGGCTTCTTAAATCTTTATTGGTCTTGCATGACTCATCTGCACACCTCTGTGTGAAACGCTTTAGGAAAAGGAATGGTTTGACCGTGAAAGTACACAGACTTAATAAGAGTTCCAGGTATCTCCCTCAAGAAAGGTTTGAGCAGTGCTGTGGTACCGGATAGTAGGTTTATGGGTAAACACAGCCCTAATGAGAGGTGACATTGAACCCCCCACTTCTCTACTTCCTTTCTCTCCGGCTCTTCACAGCTGGACTATAGTCCTGCCACAATTAGGACGGCTGTTCTTTCCTTTTATACCATGCGGTCTAGCTTTTAGATGGCCTGGCCCATGTCTGGTTCCCATTTAGAACTAGACAATTTTATGTCCAATTTGGTATTTTTTTAAATCACCAAACCAGTCTCCGCTCTGGCTCCGGCCGCCGGGTCTGCAGCACCAATGAGGCATCAGAGTTCACCAGGGAGGGATGAAAAAACTCTGACGCCAGAGAAGCCAGAAGTTCCTCCCCTGGAGAAACTCTAGGGTAAGCCAGATGCAGCCTTACTTTGGCATCGCATTGTGTGCCACAATGCCAAGAAACCTGAGCCACAGGAGAAAGAACTGATTGGCTCTGAAGTACCTTACTTTAAACTGAGTTCTCTCACCCCAACATCCTTTCTTTCACTATGGAAAATATTCGGTCATTTCCCATACCCTCCTCATTTTTTAAAGCTGAATCTTGTACCATAATGAAGATTTTTACAATGGAAAATTAGTGCTATAATTACATTATATCACTGGCCTCTCCTTCCTTCTGCCCCCATCTTCCACCCTCCTTTTGCTTCCCTGCCATGAAAGCAATCAGTCCTTAGTGGGTCAAAGACTCGGTGGAGGTTAGCCCGTCCCCTGTGAACTTACTTTAACACCCGGGTTCTCACTCCCTTTCCCAAGTTCCCCGAGCTGAGACAAATGCAGAGTCCTGAACCCATCAATGCTTTGTTTACAGTGAAAGAGCAGCTGGAATTCAAGGGATTATACAATTTTGCACTTCCAATTTGTAATGAATAAGAAGCCCAGAGGTGCTTGCAGACCCCAGCACAAGTTAAACACTGAGGTTTGCCTTTGCTTTTCAGGCTCAAATGTTTTGGGGGCACTGGGATCGTAGGGGAGGAAACCAAAGCTGAGAGAATGTAATGGATCTGGACACCTGCAAAGGCCAACACGGACCTGAAATTTCCTTTAACCGCAACTCTAAAATTTGAGATAAGAACGTATAGTTTACAGCAGATATAAAGACATATGACAGGTCATTGGCTTTAAGGTACTCCATCAACTCCCTCCCTCTTATCCACTCTCTATTCCCACTACATCCCAACTGACCCTCTTCTTTCCTCTCCAGATAACCTCATTATGCCTTGTTCTCATCTCTCCCCATTTCCATCCCGTGTTCATGTCCTTCCTCCTGTACGGAGCTTCCTCCCACCATCAAGTCTATCAGACCACAGCTCTCCCCATTTTCAGAGCACTTATGAAAAGTCTATCTCCTCCAGGAGACTTTTTTTTTAATAATTCTTCTGTACCCCAGGCCTTATACTCCCACCTACCACCTCAGCACTTCTGCTCCAACTTCCCCCCTTTACAAATTCACAATCACCTTTCCCACTTCTGTACACACTGATTCATATATTCTCCCATTCAATCACTTATTTATCCACATATCCATCTTTCTATTCTTTTCTTTCTCTGATCTGTAATTTAGTTTGAATCTGTCTTCCCATCAAGGTGGTAGATTGATTTTCTTTTATAGCATTTGTTAAAGCACTTACTACGTGCCAGGCACTGTAATAAATGCTGGGATAAAACACAAGCTAATCAGATTAGACATAGGCCGTGTCCCACATGGGGCTCACATATGAATCCCCATTTTACAGATGAGGTAACTGAGGCACGGAGAAGTTACATGACTTGCCCAAGGTCACTGAGCAGACAAGTAACAGAGGTGGAATTAGCACCCAGGTCCTTCTGACTCCTAGGCACGTGCTCTATCCTTCTGGCCATAATGTCTTCAATCCCTACTGTACTCTCCCAAATTCTTAGTACTGTTCTCTGTATACAATACATGCTTAATAAACATTATTGATGGATTGAATGATTATGGTCAGGAAGACAGCACGATTAATTGCTGGAAGACTGAAGTTTATTTGTATCAGAGAAACAATAACTACAATATGTGTATTGTTTTTGAATTATAGTATCTAGATACAACCAGATAATCCAGGAATTGAGTTACAACTTTAAACTTAAATTTTCTCCCTTAATCATCTGAAGTGTTTGAACATATAAAATTATGGGACATAGAAGGGAGAAAGCGTGGTCCAATGAATGAAGCCCAGGAATGGGAGTCAGAAGATCTGGATTCTAAGCCCAGCTCTGCACTTTTCTGCTGTGTCACCTTCAGAAAATCACTTAAATGCTCTGGGATGCAGTTTTCTCATAAGTAAAATGGGGATTATATATCTGCTCTCTCCTTCCCCCTTGGACTGTGAGCCCCATGAGAGATAGAGAAAGTGTCCGACTTGATTATCTTGTACCTACCCCAACCTTAGCACAGCACTTGGCACAAAGTGTTTAATCCACACTATTATGACTATGCCATTGACATAAAGCTGGTGTTTTAATCAAAATCATGATGACGTTTCTGATAAAGTTGTCCCTCATATATGAGCTGTTTTTTTAACTTTTGGAATAAGTAACCAACAATGCAGCTCTCCCCTAAGATGCTTCTTCAGTAATTCTGCTTCTCTTGCAGACTCAACTGATGAGTGAAATCACCATGATTAGTCATTTTTTCCTTGTAATTGATACTGATTTAGTTCCTCTGAAAGCTAAAGTTGTTACCAAAAAAAAAGCCTGCTTCCTTGTTTTCTTAGGCAAGCTTTCCCATTTAGCTAAACAGCAAACAGCCTTGAGAATGGAGGGTCCTTTATATGCCTGCAGTATTGGCACCTCCTGGCAAGATGTAACATTGCACTTACATATGATAAATCACAGAGCTGTGATACTCTAATCCAAGAACATCCTGTTGAGAGTCTCAGAATAAACTGAAGAGTTTAACTGTGGTCAGATGTGAAAGACAGACCTGTCAATGCTATACACAATTCCCAGGGTCTGTCCAAAATCAGTCTTTTTCTAGTAACAAACTTTAATTCTGGCTATACATCTGCTAGAGGTTTTCCAACTACCAGAATTCCAGCCTCTTGGGAACAGAATTTTATGCAAATCAGCTTTAAGCCTCCCAAGAGTCCCCCGGGAAAGTGATGAACTACTTAGAACAACCTCATAAACAGTCAGACAGAAGGACTTGCTCAAAGTCACACCCAGGAACAAATGAATTTATGAAGGTTATTTTTTTCGTAGAAAATCCTCTTTGGGGACAAACATGTGTTAGACAAATCTAATGTTAGGCAGCCACAGGGACAGCACCAAAGGGAAAGAATTGTGCCTAGTGGATAAATACAATTGAATTAATGAATGAATGATTAAATTAATGATTTTGAAGTAACAAACTACCAGTCCCACCTTCCAGCTCACTACTGGCTAGTATATCTGGCTGAGAGAAAGACAGCAACTTAGACTTTTCAAACAGCAGCGTGGCTCAGTGGAAAGAGCCCGGGCTTGGGAGCCAGAGGTCATGTATTCTAATCCCGTTTCCACCGCTTGTCAGCTGTGTGACTTTGGGCAAGTCACTTTAACTTCTCTGGGCCTCAGTTCCCTCATCTGTAAAATGGGGATTAAAACTGTGAGCCCCACGTGGGACAACCTGATCACCTTGTATCCCCCCACAGTGCTTAGAACAGTGCTTTGCACACAGTAAGTGCTTAACAAATGCCATTTTTTTTTCTTTTAAACCCCCTTGTCTAAGGGCAATCCCCAGAGCCCAGTGGATGAAAGGGGGCACAAAACAGAGCTTCTGGAACCTCCTGGCAGGATCTGTCAATCAGAGAGACCCAGGAAGCAGGCCTGTTTGTGCCCGTTGAACCTAAAGCATGTGTGTGTGTGTGTGTGTGTGTGTGTGTGTGAATGAAAAAAACAAGTACCAAATCTTCTCAATAATGGTTGACGAATGAGGATATATTGGAACCATAAAGGAACACATATACTCTATCAATTATTTTCAGTCCATTAGGTTTTCCCCTTGTAGGCACAGTCACTGATGCATTGACAGGAACAGGAATACAGTAGCCTAGTGTTCTGTTACTACAACTGAGTATAAGTCACTCAGTCAATCAAAAATATTTATTACGCATCCATTGTGTTCTGAACTCAGTAGTAAATTTTGTGGAAAGGTAAAAAGGTAATAGAAGACACTGTTCGTCCCTCAAGGATTTATAATCAAATATGAGAGAGAGAGAAAGAGAGAAAAAAGAGAGAGAAGAGTGAGTTTCCTCTAGACTGTAAACTCATTGTGATGATGATGATGGTATTTGTTAAGCACTTACTATGTGCCAAGTACTGTTCTAAGTGCTGGGGAGACACAAGGTAATCAGGTTGTCCCACATGGGGCTCACAGTCTTAATCCTCATTTTACAGATGAGGTAACTGAGGCACAGAAAAGTTAAGAGGTTTTCTCAAGGTCTCACAGCAGACAAGTGGCGGAGCCCGGATTAGGACCCACATCCTCTGATTCCCAAGTCCGTGCTCTTCCCACTAAGCCATGCTGCTTCTCCGGCAGGGAATGTATCTACCAACTCTACTGCACTTTCCCAAGAGCTTAGCACAGTGCTCTATACACAGTAAGAGTTTTTTAAAAATTACCACTGATTGTCACTATCTGTCTCTCTAGGATCTGTCTTTTCATGTCTCAATGTCAATTTTCTGTCTGTCTCTCGTATGTTTCAGTCTTTCTAACTCTTTCTCTCTCTCCCTCTTTCCTTCTTTCTCTTCTGCCTCTACTCTTGGACCACCATCCTGCCCTGCTCCAACTCTACCCGCACGAAAATGGAGAGTTTGGTTCACCAATGTCACTTCCTCTCTTGCTTTACTTGATAATTGTGTGAGATTCCTAATAATTTGAGAAATAATATAAGACTAATTTTCAGCATTTAAAAACCACATATGTGAATCATCCACAGGAAGGAGTCTGATGTGCCTACTGTAAAGTGTTTTCTTCCTAATTTGGGCATTTATACAATTAAGGCAAGAGTGAGCAAAAATTCTAAGCCTACACAAAAACAAGTTCTCTCCCCATTTTCTATTTCAAGCAAATAAGAACTTCAAATCGCTATTTTTTCCATTATTACAGTAAGTGAAAAAAACAATGAAGTCACTTTTAAAAGAAATACCACTTTACCACTAACAAGTTTTGGTGATAAATGTCTATCCCAAAGAGGAAGTTTTTGCTAAAAAGGGCAACTCGATTTCTGCTTTTAACCACAGGAATAGCAGTGACTACTACAACAATATGCAAAGAGCACCCTTTAGCTAATTTTAAAATAAACAACTTGCCCACAAAATACTTCTATAAAATATTCTCACCCATCTGAATTTCTAACATGATTTCTACGACTGTTACAAAACTTTTGACAGCTGATAATACAGATAAGAGCACATTTTATCTGCTGCTCACTGGGAAACAAGAATAAACAAATAGTGCCATTCAAACTCAAGTCAAACGTAGCCTGATTCTTACTGAGTGTCTTTGAGAAAATTGTTATTAGATAGCTAGGACTTTAGATTTCAAGCTGGCCTCAAACTCACATTTGAAATGCTAGTCATTCATTCATTCAATCATATTTATTGAGCGCTTACTGTGTGCACAGCACTGTACTAAGCGCTTGGGAAGTACAAGTCGGCAACATATAGAGATGGTCCCGACCCAAAAATGGGCTCACGGTTTAGAAGGGGGACACAGACAACAAAACAAAACATGTAGACAGGTGTCAAAATTGTCAGAACAAATAGAATTAAACCTATAAACACATCTTTAACAAAATAAATAGAATACCATACCTTTTATTTCTCCCCCAAGAAAAATTAAATTCACCAGTCACTGTGCTAAATATCACTCAATCTAATAGCCAAGGAAAATACTTTATAGAATTGTCCTTCATCCTATGTAATTTCTTCAATATAAAAATAATGGTAATAAAAATAATAATAATATTTGTTAAGCACTCACTATGTGTGAAGCACTGACCAAAGCACTGAAATAGATACAAGATAATCAAGTTGGTTACAGTCCCTGTCCCACATAGCACTCACAGTCTAAGGGGGTCAGGGAATTCGAATAAATATCTGTGGGCAAGAGCAAATTTTGAGGCATAAGAAAGATATATCACCTGAATAAGCTAATATTACTTCATTGCCCTGAAAGGCATTTACTTTCTTGGATCCCAAGACAATCTCCAGAAGTAGCATGGCTTAGTGGAAAGAGTATGAGCTTGGGAGTCAGAGGAAGTGGGTTCTAATACTGGCTCCATCACCTGTCTGCTGTGTGACCTTGGGAAAGCCTCTTAACTTCTCTGTGCCTCAGTTACCTCATCTGTAAAATGGGGATTAAGAATGTGAGCCCCATGTGGGACTACCTGATTACGTTGTGCTTAGAACAGTGCTTAGCACATAGTAAGAGCTTAACAAATATTATTATTATTATTAAAATAATAATAATAATAATTTGTCCCATAGGGAGCAGGAAAGTGCACACCATCATTCCCAATTGGATGATGACAAATGCCAAGTGGACCCTAGTTTTCCAATTCTATTTCCTAAATGTAAAGTTAATTATTGGGTTTTTCCCACATAACTGCTGCCATAAGCAAAATCCCTGAGATTCAGTTTTAAATCTGGGCAGGGAGGAGAGAGGGAAACAACCATTTTTCCTCCCATCCCAGGTTTACCACCAACTTAGGCCAACAAATGATTATGATCTCATTGATTCGTCCCAATTAACCAATGGTATTTATTAGTGCTTACATAAGCACTGTAGAGCTAGGGGTGGGGTGAATATCAAGTGCTTAAAGTGTACAGATCCAGGTGCATAGATGACGCAGAAGGGAGAGGGAGTAAGGGAAATGAGGGATTAGTTGGGGAAGGGCTCTTGAAGAGGTGATTTTAGAGGGGAGAATGGTGATCAGTTGGTTGTGAAGGGGGAAGGAAATCCAAGACAGAGGAAGGATGTGAGCAAAGTGTTGGCAGTGAGATGGACCAGATCAGGGCACAGCGAGTAGGTTAGCATTACAGGAGGTAAATGAGCAGATTGGGTCCTATTTTAAATACCTTGGAAACCAGCAAGGTAAGGTGGGGGGGGAGAGCTGACTGAATGCCTTAAAATGGTGAGGCGTTTCTGTTCGATGAGTAGGTGAATGGACAACCACTGAAGGCCCTGTGTGGTATCCAGGAATAATACCTACCCAAGGTTACAAAATAAAGAAGTCCCCAGTAACGCTAAAACTCGATAGAAACTACATGGTGTTATGAAGAAATAGGCTTCAATCTTGCTGTGAACCCCTTTTTTCCCATTACAAATAATAATGCTGGTTATATTTGCAAGTTCAGGTGGATAAATCTTTATCAGAATGAAGTCCCTCTATAAAAGAGAAAAATTCATGTGCGGTATCATTCTGTAAAAGATGGAGAAGCAGCGTGGTTCAGTGGAAAGAGCCCGGGCTTGGGAGTCAGAGGTCGTGGGTTCAAATCCCAGCTCTGCCAAGTGTCAGCTGTGTGACTTTGGCAAGTCACTTCACTTCTCTGTGCCTCAGTTCCTTCATCTGTAAAATGGGGATGAAGACTGTGAGCACCCCGTGGGACAACCTGATCACCTTATAACCCCCCCAGCACTTAGAACAGTGCTTTGCACATAGTAAGCACTTAATGCCATTATTATTATTATTAGAGAAAAAGTGGGGATAGCTCCACACAGTCTTTATGGGTTGCAATTTTTATAATCTACGTAAAGAAAAAGACAAACATTTTGCTGCACTGGGTACCCTGGACCCATTTCAAATATGGGAAGACAAATAGCAAAGTTTTTTTTTTCCTTAATTTCATTGCATGTACTGAATAGGGGCCAATAGATCATAAAACCTCACTGGACTGTAAACTCTTCGTGGGCTAGAATTGTATATTTCCAGCATCTAAGACAGTGCTCTCCTCACTTCAGCACTCAGTAAATGCCGATGATAGTAAAAACAAAATTTTTGTGGGCAGGAAAACTTTTTAATTTCCTGAAATACTGGTATATAATATAAATGATTCTGTTTTTCTTAGCAGTAGCCCTAAAGGAAACAGTCGTTAGTAAACAAGTCCATGTTTTTAAGGAATTCAACAAATGCTAATCCATCTAAAGAGTTGATGCTTGAGATGTTCATGTAAATAATAAAACCTAAAATCTTGAAATATGCTCCCAAATCAAATGAACTGTATTTCTCTGAAATCAAGCCAAACCTGGATATCTGATAATTCCTTACAATCAGATGCTTCAAAAGGAAAAAAAGTAATTCAAACTCCCATTAACTCCCAGTTCTGAGTATCTATCACTGTCTTCTCTATGTCACCCTTTGGACTGTCTCTATATGTTGCCAACTTGTACTTCCCAAGCGCTTAGTATAGTGCTCTGCACACAGTAAGCACTCAATAAATATGATTGATTGATTGATTGATTTGCCTTTCCCCTTTTCCTCTCTCAGTGACATTCTACATGTTTTTGTTACACAGACAGAGAGGGAGACGATGAGAGAAAAATTAAGTGATGGTAAATATAGATATGGAGACGGACAAAGATGGGGAATAAGAAAATGGTAGAACAGACACCCTTGTGAAATCTAAATTGAAGTTTTCCTAGTGGTCTTTTCTCCATTTCTAGAATCTTGTATGGCTTGAGGAATTTTTGTGGAAATAATATTTTTAAAAAATTATGGTATTTATTAAGCACTTTATTCTGTGCCAGGCACTGTTCTAAGTGCTGGGGTGGATAAAAGCAAATCAGGTTGGACACAGTCCCTGTCCCGTGAGGGGCTCACAGTCTCAATTCCCATTTTACAGATGAGGTAACTAAGGCACAGAGAAGTGAAATGACTTGCCCAAGGTCACACAGCAGACAAGTGGCGGAGCCGAGATTAGAACCCAGGTCCTTCTGACTCCCAGGCCTGTGCTCTAACCATTACACCATGCTGCTTCTCTATATGTAATATATAATTACATATGTGCATAATGTACTTTGTATAACATTATGAATTCTACACATAACTAGGGTTCTATTTGCTAGACCCTTAACTAAACTTAATAATAATAAGGCTAGTTCCAATCTAGCAAATAATATCTTATCAATTCATAAAAACCCAAGAGAAACTGACTTACATGGGGGCCCAGGGGATTATTTGCCAAAACATAGGCCCCAAGCCAAATATAAATTACTACTGTCAATGGACATTTTACAATCTGCCGGAGTACGCCAGGATATACAGAATCTGAGATTTAGGAATTTAATGCAAGACTTGAATCCTTTCTTTTATTCCTGCCTTGACGCTGAATCATTCATAATCTTAGGTACCATTCTTTTGCCTCTAGTTTTCTGTGAATTAACTCCTGGCAGCACTTGACAATGACTGCATGGGCCGATTCAGGACAGTTACTTAAATCTGGGTTGTCGATCGGTCAATATTGGTTCAAGTAGAATGAAATTCCAGAGACATCTTGAGTGGTGGAAGTGAGAATGCTCAGGGCGTCCCAGTAGCATTAACTGTAGGAGGAAAGTTAGTCCCTGCTTAGTCTAATTTCCACCCATGTATTCTCGCCCTGTACTTAGTACAGTGCTCTGCAGAATATGTGTTTAATAAATACTATTATGCAGCAGCACTCAGCCTAGCCCAGGGTGAAACCAGCTGGCGAGACTGAGAAGGAGCCACCGCATACATAGGGCATGGGTGGGAAAGTCCCTGAAGTGGGGAACGGGAAGAATTCCCAGAACACATTGGGCGAAAGGCAGGGGAATCCCTGAAACATGCATGGCATTCAGAAAGGGAAATTCCATAAAGCACTACTTATGGAGATTCCAGGTGGGGAGTCAGGAGAGCTTCTCGGAATATCAATCAATGGTACTTATTGAATGTTTACTGTACAGAACACCATCCCAAGAACTTGGAAGAGTATAATTCAACAGTAGACAATGCATTCCCTACCCACACGGAGCTTCCAGTCTAGAGGGGGAGAAAGACATTAATAGGGTGAAAAGGGAGTTAGGGAAAGAAGAAGAAACTCTCCTCAACACAGGAAAATGATTTCCAAAGTTAAGGTCTTCAAGGGTAACTGAAAAGAGAAGAAAAAATAGTAATCCACAAATGCAGCCAGAGATTCTAGAGACTGTATTTATTGCACCAAAATTGTTAGTTTCCCAGAGGACTAGAGGATGATATGGGCAAAATACTGAAGTGAAGTGTGTTTTTTCCACTTTAACATCACACCACCTACCTTTTCCCAGTATAACTATAATCAGCTTGGCCTAGTGGAAAGAGAATGAGTTTGGAAGTCAGAGAACCTGGGTTCTAATCCCAGCTCTGCCATTTGCCTACTGTGTGATCTTGAATAAGTCATTTAACTTCTCTAGGCCTCAATTTCCTCACCTATAAAATGGGGATTAAATACTTGTTCTCCCTCCTTCTTAGACCCAGAGCACCATGTGGGATGAGGACTGTGTTAATCTTCTATCTACCGCAGAGCTTATTACAGTGCTTGACACATAACTGCTTAACAAATATCATTATTATTACGATTTAATAGTCTGTTTCATATGTGTTTATTTGAAATGTGACTATTCTTTAAGCATGACACCTTCATGTTAGGAGATCACATGTTTGCAAATTTGAACACGAGTAGTATTGCAGACATGCTGATTTACACAGTGCAAAATATGAACCGACCTGTTAAAACGGATTTTATATTAATCAAGGTTAGTCCACTGAAATTTACATTATATAGATCATTTTCTTTTAACTTCAGGTATCATTAAAGGTGGTATTTATTGCATAATTTAGAAATGGAAAGACTGTTTAAACTATTAGTTCATTCCTCTTGTTTTGGTAATTCCTTTTTTTGGAGGGGGGTTACATTCTCATTTTAATTGGGGTTACTTTCATTGTAAGACTATTCCATGGAGTAATATATCTGTCAAGAAGTTTTCTCCCTGACTTTCAAACTAAATTTTCCCTAACTTCATCCCATTACTCTTTCATATCCCCATGTCCCACATTAATTAGTGATTTCTTTTTATTAGAGTTTGCATTGTCACAAAAGAAAAAAATTATGATCCTGGTTCTTTGAACTTACATAGTATCTGTGGGTTGTACTCTAAGCTGAAAAGAATGTATCATATGTACTGTCTTTATTCTCCACCATCAGACGGCTTTTACCAAGAAACCACTGAGAAATTGATCCAAATCCAGAGTACTGACTGCCATTGAATGGCACCAGCTGCTCTTTCCTGGTTTGCCTCTTCCTGGCAGGCCACATCTCCCTAACCCAGCCCTGGAGCCAAAAAATTGCGCCTTGAGTGAACGGCTCAATTTACCAATAGTTTATTAAAGGCCACTGGCTAGGGAAATTGGATTCATGCTATGTATTTCCTCATCACTGTCCTTTAATAAGGTATCATGTAAACTGAGCTGTTGAGTTCAAGGCCCACTTTCTACCTCCCTGCATATCCAGTTAACAAGGCTTTACTGTAATTACTATCTGCTTATTGAGATACATGAATGAGATATTGACATACTAAACAGGAGAGTGACAATTACTTGAGGAGTTGAATTTGAAGAGTACTACTTGTTAGTGCCAATCTATCATCACATAAATAAGCAGACCAACTATAGCTACCAGGTTTTTTTCCTTCTATTTTTAACCAAAATTACTTTGAAGGGGTCTATATAGGATTAACAGCATGGCCTAGTGGAAAGGGCATGGATATGAGTGAGAGTCAGAGGACCTGGGTTCTGATCCTGGCTCTACCACTTGCCTGATGGCTGACCTTGTCCAAGTTGCTTAATTTCTCTGGGTTTCAGCTTCTTCATCTGTAAAAAGGGGAATAAATACCTGGTCTACCTCACCCTTAAACTGGGATCCCCATGTGGGTCAGGGGCTATGACTGACCTGATTAAGAGAAGCAGCGTGGCTCAGTAGAAAGAGCATGGGCGTGGGATTCATCATCATCAATCGTATTTATTGAGCGCTTACTGTGTGCAGAGCACTGTACTAAGCGCTTGGGAAGTACAAATTGGCAACATATAGAGACAGTCCCTACCCAACAGTGGGCTCACATTCTAAAGATTCAGAGATCATGGGTTCTAATCAGGCTCCGCCGCTTATCAGCTGTGTGACTCTCCCCCTTTTAGACTGTGAGCCCACTGTTGGGTAGGGACTGTCTCTATACGTTGCCAACTTGTACTTCCCAAGAGCTTAGTACAGTGCTCTGCACACAGTAAGCGCTCAATAAATACGATTGATGATGATGATGTGACAACTTCTCTGTGCCTCAGTTACCTCATCTGTAAAATGGGGATTAAGACTGTGAACCCCACGTGGGACAACCTGATCACTTTGTAACCACCCCAGTTATTAGAACAGTGTTTTGCACAAAGTAAGCACTTAACAAATGCCATCATCATTATTATTATTATTTTTCTTGTATCTAGCCAGATCTTACTAAGTGCTTAACAAAGTGCTCATTAGGTGTGCTTTACTGCGGTTGGGGTAAGTACCAGGGAAGGGAGAAAGGCTACACCAGAAAAAGTTTTAAAACATGAATTTAATCCTTAACTCTATACTTAGATCTGGACACATATCCTGCCCTTGCGTGATATCAAAAGGACTAATTTCCTTTCATAGTCTCTTCCAGCTCGTCCAATACATAGGAGCCAATTTGCTCCGTTCCAGTCTTTTTCTCTGTTTGGAATTCAGGAAGCTTTCAGACACGGAAGTAGTGTTGTCTAATGGAAAGAGCACAGGACTGGAGTCCGAGGGCATGGGTTCTAATCCTGGCTTTGCCACTCTTCCGCTGTGTGACCTTGGGCAAGTCACTTAACTTCTCTGTGGCTCAGGTTCATCTATAAAACGTACTCCCTCCTGCTGAGACTGTGAACCCCATGTGGGACAATGACAACGTTCAACCTGATTAATCTTCTAATCTACCCCAGTGCTTAATCCAGCTTTTGGCACCTTGTAAGTGCTTAACAAGTATCAATAAAAAGAAAAGAGAAAAGATTGAACACAATTTCCTTCTGTTTTCTTCTAGGATCAGTTATCTGGGTATAATTTTCCCCTTCTGATATTATCTTCTATGGGGTAGTGGCTATACTCTTTAGTCAGGCAAGACAAATTCAGGGACACTGCCCTTAGAAATGGGGCAAGATTTACTCACTTTCTGTGGTCAAATCTGGCATTAAAGAATAGTTTCAGCTAGGAAGAAATTTATCCAAAAACAACAGTCATTTCTCCAGCTGGGAAGCGTCTATGATTTTCACAATTACAGAGGCAAATCCAGGCTTAGAAGAGCCTGAATGAATTAAGGATGTGTTGACAACTTTCTTAATAAGAACACCAACGTAATTTTGAAAGACTTGTCCAAGAAGATAACTCAGAGGGAGAAAGAGAGAGAGAGAAAGGATTAGGGCTCCAACCTTCATGACAGGAAAAGAAACTTATTTCAAAATCGAAGCACTACTCCTTTTAAAGAAGCACAACCTGTACAGACTAGCCGTAGACCTTATATAAGTAAAACATGCAGATTCTGTAGAATTTCCAGCATTTCTAGCTATAAAAATGTGAAAATGTTGGTAGTCAGGAAATACTTTATTGCATTATGAAAACACTTTGGAACTACCATTTTTACTCTCAAAATGAGATTAAAAATATTACAGTCTGACATGCATTCTCACAGTACAATGTTAAGGAAAGAGCAAATTTTTGACTAGATCGAAAATGATATCAGAAGAAACTCTGTGTGTGTGTGTTTGTGCATGTGTATAATCTGGACTATATGAATTGTTGTTACTCTCCAAACAAACTTATAATAAAGGAAGCTATAATTTTCTTTATTTTGTAAAAAAAATATACATCAATACACAGTTAATGAAAACATTTTGGACTGGTAGAGGAAAAAACTTTTGTAAATTCCTTAAGGAACAGGAGTATCCACCAACAGAAATTTCATCACAGGTTAGGAGTGTCATGTCAAATGCTTTTAACACTACAAGCTATAGGTAGAAAGGCACTAATCCAAAAACAAAAAAAAACCTTTAAACTGACAAGATGAAAACTGCATATTCTCCACAAGATTCTTCATAAAGTTTTACTTACAAATTCTAATTTTAAAACGTCTACCATAAAAAATAAATTGAACTTACTGTGCTCATTTAAAGGGCATATTTTCTACGTTACTTGAAATAATTTGATAATTTTGCTTGAAGAGATAGAATGTTATTTTTCACATAAAATTTTTACTGAAAAACAATCATAAAAAAGAAATGTCATGAAAACAAATGTTTTAGTTGAAATGAAATAAACTATTTCAAAAGGATGCTATTAGAGACATCTTATCCACTGATCCCAGCTTGAAAAAGAACTCTTAAATGGCTATTCAGGCTCAACAACTTATTTTAGAAAGAATAGCCCATGATAATATAGAGCCTATAGATTTTTAGTAACACTCAGTCACAGAAAATTGTAGGCAAAGAGTAAATCACAATTCTGGTATATTAGGCACCAGTTCATCACTCACGCCAAGCACAGGGAGACTGTATATATTTCACATGTTTATTTCCAAATTTTAAATCCATGTAAAATGTGTTCCATCTCCCAATATGTATCAGGTGATTCATTTGGTTATTGCAATCTGCTTCTGGTTGACCTGTACCTTAGCCAAATTAATTTACAATCATTGGCAGTAGTTTCCATTTACAAAAAAGGAACACAGTGTTCATGACAAGTCCTAACACAGCAGCACATATCCCCAAATCTTGATTATGCAGAGCTGAAGAAGGCTTATGTGGCAGTTTAATATGTTTGGAGATGAGCCTGCTATTCTCAGCGGTTATTAGCAATGTGTTTGGGACCCTATATGTTATTATGCCAACTCACAAATTGTTGGATAATTGTTGGCACTAGGATGTGGTATTTCAATGATGATGTTGATATTTATCTATCACGGTAAAGGCTGCTATGGGAACAAATGGCCTGACATGAAACCAAAGAAAAAAGGAAACAAGAATATAAGGGAAAAGACAAAGTTCAGTGCAATAATTAAAATCTATATTAAAGGGAAAACAAGTTACCATAGTCTCCTTTTGAAAATGTTTTGTTTTAGCTGCTAGCACTTCAGTGGCCAAAGGGAACATTTACAAGGCAACATGCGCGTTTCTTCCCTCCTACACCATTGGCATTTCTGTCGTTACAAGCTGACGCATCCCAATGTAAAATATAATGCCTTTCACAGCTCCTTCCCCTCTGCCTTCACACATGCTCTCATCTCTTCTACCCATCTCTTCCATACTGCACCATCCAGCTATCGCCGCATCTTCCGCCTCTCAATCCTGTCCAGATTCTTCAAAAGGGTTTTTTTATACCTGCTGTCTCCACTTCCTCTCATCCACCTCCTTTCTCGATCCTCTACAATCTATTTTCTGTTCCCTTCACTCTACTGAGACCAAAGCGGCAGTGGACGTAGTGGACGTAGTGGACAGAGCACAGGCTTGGGAGTCAGAACCTCATAGGTTATAATCCCGGCTACACCACTAGTCGGCTGTGTGACCTTAGGCAAGTCACTTCACTTCTCTGTGCCTCAGTTATCTCATCTGTAAAACGGGGATTAAGACTGGGAGCTCCCCACTGGACAGGGACTGTGTCCAACTGATTTGCTTGTATCCACCCTAGTGCTTAGTACAGTGCCTGGCACACGGTAAGCACTTAACAAATACCATTATTATTCTCTGCAAGGTCACAAATGACCTTCTTCTTGCCAAAGGTTATGGAATTTACTCTGTCCTCAATTTCTCTGTGGTCTTTGACATCAAGGCCCATTTCCTTCTCCTTGGAACACTGACTTGGTTTTGCTGGCACAGTTCTTCATTGAGTTTCATTTGACCTCACTGGCCTATCCACTCAATCTACTTCTCTGGCTCTTAATCTGCTTCCCTGTTTCAGGCCCCATTCTGATCTCAACTGACACTCGCTCCCTTGGGAAGCTAATCCACTTCCAGAGCTAATCCACTTTCATGGCTTCCCTGGTGAGTTCTATATGGATGACTCCCAAATCTACTTCCTATTCTAAAATTATCTACCTCTCTACAAGCTCCCATTTGCTCCTGCCTCTAGGACAGCTCCACATGGATGCTAACACTCAGTTAAAGCCCAATATATCCCAAACTGAACTCAATGGGTAGTTCAATGCATTGCATTCAGTAGGCACTCAATAAATACCACTATGATTACTAACCTGGGACTCATCTTTAGCTAAAATCATTATTATTTTTATTGTTCATTACTGTTTATAGATCATCCTAGTTTAATTTCCTTTCCAGTTTTTTTTTTTTTAAGAAACTTGGCCCTACATCATTTTTATTTGCTTCTTCAGTGATTTACTTCTAGACTGTGAGCCCACTGTTGGGTAGGGACCGTCTCTATATGTTGCCAACTTATACTTCCCAAGTGCTTAGTACAGTGCTCTGCACACAGTAAGCGCTCAATAAATACGATTGAATGAATGAATGAATTTAGCTCAATTTCTGTGTTTTGGCTTTCAAATTTGCCTTCACATTTTGTAGAGTTCTAGGTTTAACAAATTTAAGTAGCTTCTTCTCCTGCATTGCGATGGTTTGTTCTTGTGCCTGCAGGCCTGTATTTGTTAAGAACATCCAGCTTTCCTGTACTTAGGAAAGTACAGTTCTGTTTCTTAGGAAAGAAACCATGGGGGAAAATAGCCTATTAGAGCTCTAATGCAGTCAAAATTTCCTTTCTAAAGATTATTTCAGTCTCATGCTTACTTGGCTCCTCCTTCCCTTGGGATCTTCACAGATGTGCTCCCATATTTGAAGACTGAGGTTTAGGGAAAGGCCATTCTTATCAGAAATTCCTTCTCTCCCCTCAAGAAAATACCAGACAGAAGTAAAAACTCAGCTGAATTATTCATGCAGAAAATGTAGAGATTTACTTTGCCAGATCATAAAGAGGCTCTAGAGGGTGGAGTTTTCCAATGGGAACTCCAAAACACCACTGGACTGGTTATGATTTGTGGTTCAGAGCTTAGAACAGTGCTTGGCATATCGTAAGCGCTTAACAAATATCACTATTATTATTAAATGTGATCTATAAAAAAGTAACAATTTAGAATATTACCACTATCTTTTACTATACAGTTTCATTAAAGAGTACCTCAAGACTGTAAGCTCCTTGTGAGCAGGGAACGTGCCTATCAATTCTGTTGTACTGTACTCTCCCAAGCACTTAGTTAGTGCTCTGAACACAGTAAATGCTCAATAAATACCACTGATGATGATTATTATCTATGCTTCAAAAAGAGGACCTTCCCGAAGGCCACTTTTGGTGTGGTCCCAGAAATGCTGTAGTTTACTTCCAAAAAGTTTAAAATCAGACTATTTCCAAATGTTATTGCTTATTTCTAAAAGGTTTTCTGCTCTGCATTTCAACTGAAGGCCTGGTGGTAGCATTAAAAAATAACATAAGATGCAGGTTGCTGGGGTCAAAGGACTAACAAACTATTTTTCATGTATTTTAAGATCTGGCAGTAGCAAAAGCACACAGCCTCAAGCATTTTAATAACCTTATTTGCTACAGAATTCCAATCTGTTTCCAATTCATTTACACCTAGCTCATCAGAATGTTGTTCTGAAATAATTTTCATTTTAAAAAACTTTTTTTCTAAATTCCCTCTAAGTAAAGGAACATAGAATTCTACTATGTACAAGAATCAATAATGTAAACAACTTTCACAACAACCAAAACTTGATTAAATTACTACAGTCTCCTACTTAGCTTTAAATTAGCAATTTGGCAATTTCAAAATAAATTTAATTCACTAAAAATAAAATGTATTTTTATCTATCAAAACATCAAAAGGTAAATTAGTATATTCTACTTAACACCACTTCATAAATGATCTAATTATATTAAGAAAAAATATGGTTCTAGTTGTGAAGATAAAAACAGTCCAGTGACTAAATAATAATCAACATATGGTTAAAACAAATTGAAATAGTTATTTCCTGTTCATTTGTCTACAAAAATCTCCAAGTAATTTTCTCTAATGGAAAAGATGATAAAATCATATGAGAATTTACTGCAAAACTGTAGGGCTCTGTCACATGAAATTTTAGGAAGTGTAGAAACACCCACACATCCATTTTTGTTCTAAAAAAGCTATTTTGCTAAAACAACAGAAGCCCTTTCATGTGATTAATTTTAAAAAATACACACATTTATAGTTCAGCATTTCTCGGCAGTATTTTTGGGAAAGCATACAGCTGAATGTCTGTAATAGAACCAGAAAGCAAACCTAGTAATAATAATCTCAATTGTACTCTCCAAAGCAATTAGTGCAATGCTCAGCACAGAGTAATACTACTGATTGCATTATGATAACAATACTATCAATGTTATCTAATGAGAGCTTTACTCTTTGCCGAGTGCTAAGATATCTATACGATAATCAGATCGGACACAGTCCTGGTTCTACATGGGACTCAGTGTCTAACAGAAAAGGAGAACTGGTATTTTATCACCTTTTTATAGATAAGAAAATTGAGGCACAAGAAATTAAGTAACTTGCCCAAGGTCACACAGTAGGTAAGTAGTGAAGTCAGGACTAGAACCCAAGTCTCCTGATTCCCAGTCCTCTGCTAATAAAAGGATATTTTCAGCAATCAAAATTGCAGTGAAACATTAAACAACTGCAAGACACAGAGGATTATTGGTATTTTTTAAATATAATTTACAATAATTCTGATTTTTTCATTCATTCATTCAATCGCATTTATTGAGCTGTTACTGTGTGCAGAGCACTGTACTAAACACTTGGGAGAGTACAATAAAACAGTAGACAGACACAATCCCTGCCCACAACAAGTTTACAGTCTGGGTGACACAGACAGAAATTAATATAAAAAAATTAGATATGTACATAAATGGTTTTTTCTTTCTTTTTGTTTTTTGTTTAACAATATGCCTGAGACCCAGTGGAGGATTTGATCCCTAGGAGAAGCTTGGATAAGTAATACTATGGGGGAAAGGGTGGAGATTCCTGAAAGATTATCACAAAATACAAAGCTCCAGTGGTCTGCATGATCAAAATGATACTTATGTATTGTTTATTAAGCTTTCTGCGTGCCAGATTTTGTGCCAAGAGCTGGGGTATATACAAGATGTTCAGATTGGACATAGTCCATGGCTCAAATGGGGAATCACGGTTTTAAGAAGTAGGGGGATGAGGAAACTAAAGCCCGAGAGTTTTCATAACTGATCTCATCATAGAAATGGAATTAAAGCCCAAGTTACCTGATTGCCAGTCCCTTTCTCTTGCTCTTATCCCAAACAGATAAAAACACTGGCCATTTTTGCTTGAGATGGACAAAGACTTGATATGAATTTTCATTGAGTCCTGACAGAAGAAGTACTTGGGCTATGTCTAGAGAAGGGAGGAAAGTAATTTACTGGGCGCTCAGTAAATGATTGAATGACTGGAAACAGTTCCAGCAGGCCTTCCCACACTGAGCCCCCTCCTTCCTCTTCCCCTCGATCCCTCTCCATCCCCCCATCTTACCTCCTTCCCTTCCCCACAGCACCTGTATATATGTATAGATGTTTGTACATATTTATTACCCTATTTATTTATTTATTTATTTTACTTGTACCTATCTATTCTATTTATTTTATTTTGTTAGTATGTTTGGTTTTGTTGTCTGTCTCCCCCTTTTAGACTGTGAGCCCACTGTTGGGTAGGGACCGTCTCTATATGTTGCCAACTTGGACTTCCCAAGCGCTTAGTACAGTGCTTTGCACACAGTAAGCGCTCAATAAATACAATTGATTGATTGATTGATTGAAAGGAGGAAGCTGACTGAGGGCTCAACTCCTCCAGAACTGGGCAATTCAGAGTGGGTTCCCTTCCATGCTCCTTTTGCAATGGAGAATCCCATTTTCCCTATCCCCTAACTCTTCACCCCCTTCAACCTCTCCAGATAAAGATCATTTCAAGCACATAAAATAGTACCCGCTTATTTCCATTGGCATCACAT
This sequence comes from Tachyglossus aculeatus, assembly GCF_015852505.1. NCBI lineage: Eukaryota > Metazoa > Chordata > Mammalia > Monotremata > Tachyglossidae > Tachyglossus > Tachyglossus aculeatus. Next base: position 19,251,301 of record NC_052074.1, on the reverse strand, counting down.
AGTAAACTAGTTTACTTGCAGGCAGAGTTTCCCTAGTTTATTTGGGGATTACTGCCATGCTTGACACTGGATTATGTCAAGGTGAGGGCCCTGCTGTAACTGCTGCCTAAAAAATACCATAGGATTTCTGTAAGCACAGAATGTAGCCACTGGCCTTGTCAGCTGCTTCATAATATGTGCCGTTGGCCACATGGAGACAAGTGAAAGAGCAGGAAAGGTTCAGAACTATCCAGCACTACTGGACAAAACTTTTGACCGAACTTGCACCCCAATTTTCTACCGCTTAGAAGGTCTGGTGAAAGGTTTGGCCAGGTTAGAAGTTGAAACTATTGGTTAAGAGTTAGGGTTAGGATGTTTTGGAAGTATTTGTAGAATTCGGTTTTCTATTCAAACCTCTAATCCAGACTCTTTCTGTGGATAACTGAAAACTTCGAACAATAAGTCAGAAGAATTATGAGGAGGCTAACAAAAAGACCTTGTCAGATAAATAGTAAGATGGAGCAAGCTTTTCTATAAATTCTACTGCACCACTCTGCTGTGACACAATTTTCATCCCCCTTTCCTAAAGATACTGCAAGCCACACTCGAGTGCTTGTGATTGCAGGTAGTATTAAAGCCTATCTTCTTACCAGCACCTACATCCAAGTGTTAAATTAATATTCAAGTTGTGATTGAAAAATACTTTCCAGTTATTCTGTGTGAATTGGTGAATGCCAAAATACCGGATATCAATGTGATGTTCAAGCTGTCATAAAAGTCAGCACTGAATAGCTATGTATTTGGAATAAACATCTGTTTTGGGAAGACATGAGCGCTTAACATTCTTCTGAAAAGAGAATGGATGTTATCCAAGGAGAAACATTTGCATACGTGGCTGTGTTTGTTTTCAACGTGCCAACAAGAGAGGGAAAGGGAATGGGCAATAGAACTAACAATACAGGGCTATTCCAGATAAGGAATGTATTTGTATTAGCGGTATTTGTAATTGAAATACATGTCAAATTTGAAAAGATGTTTTTGCATTTTTAAAGTTGAAATGTTCAAATGCATGCTTCAGTCATTCTTTTGGTCATATCAGCTTTAAACAATGTTACTTAGCCACAGTCTAATGACTTAGTGTCTCATTTTTGGTTTGGTTTTGCTCAAGCTCTGGGACAGGGAGTTGCAAAACTTCAACTATTGGTTCTGGTAGAAAAACTGATGGAACAACTAAAAAGGGTCAAGGTACATAAACTTAAATAAACCAAATCATAAAACAACAGCATGAAAGCTAACGTCCTGTCTGAATAAATATATGTTTTTCATCAGATCCTGAGGGCCCATTTTCAAACCTAGGACAGAAAGAGAAGTTTCAAGGTAAAGGCCTTGCTCATCATGTCACACTAAAAGAGTTCTAATCCTGCACCCATAATAATTAAATCTCATGGTTGTCAGTAAAGAGGTCCATTTGCCATCTAATCCAATGGCAAATGTAGGATTCTAGGATATTTTTAAGGCAAGGGAATTCACAACTTGAAAGGTTTTATCATTTTAAATTAATTCAGAAGTGCATTCAGGCCTCACCTACAGTAACTTTGGTCTAAATTATGATCATCTTGGTTTAATATTTCTCTTACAGAATTAGCTAGAACAGTGCTTTGCACATAGTAAGCGCTTAACAAATACCATTAAAAAAAAATTAGCTAGCTAGCCCTTTGTCCTTTTCCCCTTCATCTGTCAAGGAAAAACTGAAATAAAACATTCAAAAGGATAACCTCCAGACACAGATCCCCTGAACAGGTCTGCATTTGCTGATGCTTCTTCCCCAAATGGAAATGATTTCACTAGTTGTAGTACCAGTATTTACTGAGCGCTTATTAGGTGCAGAGCACTGTACTGAGTGCTAGGAAAGGATGCACACGTGAGAATTATATACAGCCTTAGCCCTCAAGGGGCCATACGATGCTACCTCCTCCTTCATCCTTTTATCATTATTTGGCATTTACCACAAGTCTTATAGTTGAGCCAGGATGGTTCATCAAGAAGGCCAAGTTGGCAAAGTACACATGCCTAACACGAAATTAGATACTAGGAATAACTGACCATAGGACAGAAAAGACATAAGGCAGCCAGAGGATTCAACATTCCACTTCAATGCTCCTACAAGACTACTGTCCTACTGAACAATGCATAGTTTCCTGAGGAAGTAGCTCACCGTAGATGGCTATTTCAATAGTTGAGAAGCAACGTAATTAGAGGCTAAGAAAAAATAGCTTACAGTGTATGAAGACAGATGGTTTAGTTCCTAAATCTGTTAAAAAAAAAACAACTGTGGCAGTTTTGAGGTTTTGTTGTGATTTAGTGGTATAGGTCTTCAAACACATTTGTATGCATCTGTCACTCTATTTTGCGAACTGTAGGTCTGCCAAAAAAAGTGTACTTTTCAAGAAGTGTATAAAATTATCGCTAAAATGCTATCAATTTGTCCTAAGCCATTTTCTCAAGAAGGGAAAAAAATCATATTTTTCAAAAACACTGAGATTTTATTGAAACCAACAAAAGCTCACCTGAGGGGGAAAAAATGGTTTGTACAATGCCAGCCATTGAATATAATAATAATAATGTTAAGCACTTTCTATGTGTCAAGCATTAAGTACTGAGATAGATACAACAAAATCATACTGAAAAAGTCCCTGTTCCACATAAGGCTCACAGTCTAAGGGTGAGGGAGAACTGACATTTAATACCCAGTTTAAAGATGAAGACACTGAAGCACAGAGAAATGACTTGCCCAAGGTCACACAGTAGGCAAGTGGCAAAGCTGGGATTGGAATCCAGATCTCATAACACCCAGTCCTGTACTCTTTGCACTGGGCTTCAGTGCCTCTCTGGTGAATGAATGGTACTAGTTTTCCAGAAATCAAGGTGGCAGGCGACAAAGATATCTGGAATATCTTGAGGTCAGCATAAACTGGCAGGTGACCACCATAATAATAATAATGGCAGCTGTTAAATGCCTACTATGCGTCAAGTACTTGTCTAAGTGATGGGGGTAGACACAAATTAATCAGGTTGGAAACAGTCCCTGCCCCATATGGGCCTCACAGTAAGGAGTGAGTAGGATTAATCTCCATTTTACAGATGAGGTACAAGAGACAGAGAGAAGTTGAAGTGTCTTGCCCAAGTATCACACAGAGCAGGAGCACACAGAGTAGAGCCAGGATTAGAATCCTGGTTCTCTTACTTCTTGGCCCATTCTCTTCCCACTAATCAACGACCCTACTTATTGATGGTTGCTATGCCTACTGACACAGGACTTCTGCCACTGGGAGAAGGAATTATGATAACTGTGGCCCAAACCTGTGCCATTTATTGGGGGGTGGGGGGTTGGGGGAGAGGAGAAAGGGAAGAAGAGATGGAGGGGAGTTATACTGAATCCCTAAACTAGTGTCACCTGTGGGAGATCTACTGCCACCAATATAGACTGGTGCCTGGCCCCAGATCTGTACCACCAGCTGGAAGTTGCTGCCAAGTCAGCGGTCAGTCACCAGCATGACCACAACTGTCAGCCAATGTCAGAAACCCGCAACTTGTCTCTTCTGGAATGTTATCTGAATTATACTTTTTTTAATTCAAAATGAAGCTAGTATGTTTTTTCCCCATCACTTACTATACAAGTATATAAAACAATTGTAAATTTCCATGAAAGTAAAAGCACTAACTTTGAAAATTATGTTTCAGGATTGGAACAGGGAAACAAGATGAAATGTTAGCAAGCACTCTGTATAGAGTCCTTAAAAATCATATAAATCAAGCTCCTAAAGGCAAAATACAGGCAATAGAGAAAAACATTTTGATTATTCTTTTGACAGGATCTGCTCTCTCAAAAAACTTGCTTCATAGGGGCACTAAATCACAATAATAATGAGAAAAAGAAAAAGCCATTTGGTCCATCATAGCTTTTAAATTGATACAAACACAAAATCTATTATCTTCTAAGTGACTAACCATCACTAGATTAGGATTCTAATGGAAAATATAATTTAAAAATCTAATCTTGCATCTAAAACAACACAAGCTGGAGGAAAATTTTCAAACAATGGAATATATATATATGTATATATATATACATATATATATAACTCTAGCAGTAATCAAAAAGGTAAATTTCATGCATAGCATTTTAAACCATGAATTCTAGATGTCACTAAATGAGAGGTCAAGGAATTCTATTGTTCATTAACTACTTGCAGGGAATTTTACATAACTCCCTTTTCCTTCATTTCCCCTCTCTAGACTGCAAGCTCATTGTAGGCAGGGAACGTGTCTGTTTATTGTTATATTGTATTCTACTGAATGCTTAGTTCAGTGCTCTGCACACAGTAAGCGCTAAGTTTGACTGACTGACTGACTGACTGATCGAGACTGCCAGAAAAAATTCTGCTTGTAGTTGGAAAAGCATCACCGTCACACTATTAACACCTTCGTTATTATTTAAGTCAAGTAACTGAATTAAAACTACGAGGTCGTGGTTGCAGGGAAGCGACTCTAATATAGTTTAGCTGCAGCCGCATTCTGGTCCTGCCTTTAAGTCAAGCACAGATCTGCCTGTTTCTGTTTTCAATGAGCAACTGCTAAAATATGGGTTTGTTCACAGTTCCCATCAGGCTTCCAAGAAACATAGACAACTAATCCAGAGCCTTACAGATCTGTACCTTGTTGTCACCTTAATTTGGGTCCATATTAATGTAGCTTTCCGACAAGGGAGGAACCAATCAATAGTACTTATTGAGTGCTTTCCGGAGTGCAGAACACCGTACTGAGTGCTTGAGAGTGTGCAAAAGTCCTGGCAGCCACACGAGTAAGGGGTTAGAGGTGACTGACACGATGAGAGCAGGGGATAACCAGGAGTTGAGCTTGTGAGAAGCCAAGAGTCTGAACAAGGGGAGTAAGAAAGGTAGTAGCAAGCAATTAGAGCTAGTACATAAGGTGGAAAGAGCAGGTAGAGAACTCTGAAGCAAAGGATCAGAAGATACAACCAGATGGAAGAGGAGAGGGAATTAAATTAAAGGTAAAAAGAGTTAGAATTCTACATTCAAATATCACCATGACCAAACAGACATTTGGAAGTCTGCTTTGGTAATCTCCTCTCAGCATCAAAGAAGATCACCATCATTATTATCATCATCATCATCATTCTGTTCTTCCTCCATTATTTTAAAATTAAAACGGTGCCCAATCTAAGTGCTTAACAAATACCATAATAATACTAGTTAAGCATTTTGTTCTTCCTCCCTTTTAGAAAGTTTTCCTTTTAGAAATTCAAAATTCCACAAATAGGAATTTAATTTTGGGTGTATCAAATTCATTCCCTGATGTCTTTCATACCTTCCTCAACAGAAGCTATGATTCTATGACGCTCCTCTTACTGCTTCAGCAGATGGCTAGAAAGTGTGACTCAAGATTTCTTTGCCTTGGAAATACTGGGGATGAAGGAATAGATACACTAAGTGCTGAGGCAGATGCAAGATAATCAGGTTGGACACAGTTCCTGTCCCGCATGGGGCTTACAAGTTCAAGTAGGAGGTAGCACAGGTATCCAATACCCATTTTGCAGCTGAGAGAACTGAGGCACAGGGAAGTTAAGTGCCGAAGGTCACACAGCAGGCAAGTAGAAGAGCAGGAGTTAGAACCCAGGTCCTCTGACTCTCAGGCTCGTGCTTTTTCTACTAGGCAAAACTGTTTACACTCTGTACTAATAATGTACTATATATCAATCTACTGGGTGCTACGAATTGAAATTAACACTGCAATGAACGCTAATAAGGTGGAAAGAGCAGGTAGAGAGTTTTGGAGCAAACAGTAAGATGAGAAGGGAGAATTAAACAAAAAGTAAAAAGAGATGGAATTCTACATCCAACAGATATCAACATGACCAAACAGGCATTTGAAACTCTATCATCAGTACTTTTAGGAATAAAACAGTTAAGATACTTTATCATCACCTCATGCCCCCCAACTCAATCAATCAATCAATCAATAGTATTTATTGAGCACTTTATGTGTGCACAGGACTGAACTACATGTTTAGGAGAGTTCAATACAACCAAGGAGGTAGACCTGAAACCTGCCCACAAGGCAATACAGATTAGAGGAATTTACACACTATTTAATTACAGCCCCTATACTGAATATACCATTTTACTCTGCTACTTAATCCTACCTATAATTTAATTAAGGATCTTTCTTCCTTACTAGATTATAAGCTCCTTGACTTCATGGGACATGTCTATTAATTCTTCCATACCCTCATAAGCACTTAGTAGAGTGCTTTGCACAGAGTAGATGCTCAATAAACATGATGCTCAATGAACATATGCATTATTATAATAGGTATAGAGAGCCTGTTTCAAATTTTAGCAAGCCACCAAAAGAAACAAATAAATTGCTTCTTTACAATTAAATTTCAAGTCTCGTTCCTTTCTTTACAATGACACATTGTACATTTCCTACAATAAGAAACCCTCCCCCTATGGCTCTGTCTGCCTAACGTTGACTAGAGAGTTTAAATAAATGAGTTTCAGTTTCCTCCCACTCAATGCAAGGTAATACATTTAAGAATCTTCATCTGCATTCATGGGGAAGGGAAGATAATAGCATGTGGTCCAGCTAAAAATGCTTTCTTAATATAATTTAAACATGCTTTCCATCAAAGTAGATGGCTGATACTGCCTGAACAATTTAACTTGCAAATTGAGAATTAAGAGAACGGTAAGAAAGTTCGATTCATTCATTCATTCAATCGTATTTATTGAGCGCTTACTGTGTGCACAGCACTGTACTAAGCGCTTGGGAAGTACAAGTTGGCAACATATAGAGACGGTCCCTACCCAACAGCGGGCTCACAGTCCAGAAGGGGGAGACAGACAACAAAACAAAACATATTAACAAAATAAAATAAATAGAATAGTAAATTTGTACAAGTAAAATAGAGTAATAAATCTGTACAAACATATATACAGGTGCTGTGGGGAGGGGAAGGAGGTAGGGCGAGGGAGATGGGGAGGGGGAGGAGGAGGAGAAGGAGGAGGGGGCTCAGTCTGGGAAGGCCTCCTGGAGGGGGTGAGCTCTCAGTAGGGCTTTGAAGGGAGGAAGAGAGCGAGCTTGGCGGATGTGCGGAGGGAGGGCATTCCAGGCCAGGGGGATGACAGGGGCCAGGGGTCGACGGCGGGACAGGCGAGAATGAGGCCCAGTGAGGTGGTTAGCGGCAGAGGAGCGGAGGGTGCGGGCTGGGCTGTAGAAGGAAAGAAGGGAGGTGAGGTAAGAGGGGGCGAGGTGATGGAGAGCCTTGAAGCCGAGAGTGAGGAGTTTTTGCCTGATGCGTACGTTTTTTGGTAGCCACTGGACATTTTTGAGGAGGGGAGTAACACGCCCAGAGCGTTTCTGCACAAAGATGATCTGGGCAGCAGCGTGAAGTATAGACTGAAGTGGGGAGAGACAGGAGGATGGGATACCAGAGAGGAGGCTGATGCAGTAATCCAGTCGGGATAGGATGAGAGACTGAACCAGCAAGGTAGCGGTTTGGATGGAGAGGAAAGGGTGGATCTTGGCGATGTTGCCGAGGTGAGACCGGCAGGTTTTGGTGACGGATTGGATGTGAGGGGTGAACGAGAGAGCAGAGTCGAGGATGACACCAAGGTTGAGGGCTTGTGAGATGGGAAGGATGGTAGTGCTGTCAACAGTGATGGGAAAGTCAGGGAGTGGGCAGGGTTTGGGAGGGAAGATAAGGAGTTCAGTCTTGGACATATTGAGTTTTAGATGGCGGGCAGACAGCCAGATGGAGATTTCTTAAAGGCAGGAGGGGACACGAGCCTGAAGGGAGGGAGAGAGAGCAGGGGCAGAGATGTAGATTTGGGTGTCATCAGCGTAGAGATGATAGTTGAAGCCATGGGAGTGAATGAGTTCACCAAGGGAATGAGTGCTCTGCCTAAAGAGCCTTAAACAAATCAAACCACATAGAGGCTTCACTTTCTTTTTAACCAAATGTACATGCATCCTATGAGCAGTCCATTACAAATATATAAAATACAATCACTGAAGGGTGTGAATATGGAAAATTGCAGCTCTGTGGATGCCAAATATATTTTATGAGCTGACTGCAAAATGCAATCAGCATATATAGAGTACTAAAAAAGCTGACAATGCAAACATGCCTCTGGATAGATAGCATTCTGATGAGCCTAAATATACAACTCAATTATACATCTATATACATCTATATATAAAAAACTTTATTTTGGGCCCGTGCCTTTTTTTTTTAAGTAAGGAAGGGGCCAGCTTGCTGAAAGACATTCCTGAGAGTGCCTTTTTTTAACCTGTGTGACTTGGTATAAAGACATTCTTGTGATTAATTAATGAAAAAGTACATATTTTAGAGAAATTGGACAGAAATCACTTCCTCTAAGGAAGTTTCTGAATATTAGCAACTTGATCCCAATTAATGCTAAGTGCTAGTGTTCTTGAAGTTAATGGTTTGTTCCCATTACCAAGCACTCAGAACAGTGCTCTGTTCCAGTAAGTGCTCAAAAAATACCACTGAATGATCCATTACCAATGTGCTATAATTCATATACTTTATATATACATGCACTAATTCAATATACACACAATCACAGAAAATTCCTGCTTATCCAGTCCTCTATCTATTGTTTCACCCTCTAGCCTGTAAACTTGTTGTGGGCAGGGAAAGTGTCTACCAACTCTATTACACTGTGCTCTCCCAAGCGCTTAGTACAGTGCTCTGCACAGAGTAATTCAGTAATTGATTTGCATCTCTACTTAATCTAGACCATTTCGGCTCGTGGCTTTCAGTGGGAGCAGATTATCAAGACTGACTATTCTAAAAAGTTTTACAGAGTCTTCCAACTCCCAGTAATCCTATCCAACAGCTTGCCCTATCTATTTTCATTCAGTCATTTATTGAGTGCAGAGCACTGTACTAAGCACTTGGGAGAATATAATATAATGATAAACAGATTCCCTGCCCACAATGAGCTATAGATTTTAACTGCATGCCTTTCTTTACCCAACTTCCTGACTCTCAGTGTTTTGTCCCCAGACCTCTTACCTGCCCCCCCTCAATGAGCTATCCATTTTAACTGCGTGCCTTTCTTTACCCAACTTCCTGACTCTCAGTGTTTTGTCCCCAGACCTCTTACCTACCCCCGGAATGCAGAGCAATTCCAAAATGGTGCCAGAAGTATACTCCCCCTACTCCCCTCATGCTTGTGGCACAATTTTGGACGTGGCCTAAGTACAGAAACTAGGGATAGGGTCTGGAAGCTGGGTGCGGAACGAGACCGACTCCAGGGACCACTATGAATACGGGACAACTCTATGCCGTTGCTCAAATACTTACGTTTTCATTGACTCAACACATTCCCAGTCTTGAGTAATCCTAATACATGAGGTTGTTACAAGAGAACAAAAAGATTTCCAATTTCTATTCTTTCTAATTATGCAAAATAACCCAATTTTTAAAGTTGAAAATGGCTTGATTATTATTACCATTTCAGTATAATTCAGTAACATTTAGTACATTAAGAGAATGTCTTGTTGGGAACATATGTGTGTTTCCTACATTAGATGGCATAAATATTACATGGTCTTGAAGTTTGATTCCATATTATACATTTGATGAGGGTCTCTATTTTCAAGATGTTTAAATGCAAAAAAGATCAAAAAGGACCCATGAATAAAATGTCCAAATTAAAATTATAATGGGAAAATTGATGACTGAGGCAGAACCAAATCTCCGTGATAAAGAGGTCAAATACATGAAAATCATGGCAAATAGCCCTTTTTCTTTCCCTCTAGATTTCTGGTTTTAATTTTGACCTTTACATATAATTTTTTGTGCTTTAAATGTCTCATTAATAACAAGGATTGAACACACTGTTATATGTCTAGTTCCACAAAAATTAATGAAACATTTATGATAAAACTAAATTAGGCTTATATTAAGTTAACAGACCTAAACTTTACTGAGTTTCCTAATTAATCAGTGATATTACATAAATGTCAATTCACTTTTTTTAAAGTTTCAGAGTTTGATGTTTGCAAATTAACCAGCATCATTGAGTTGGCTGGTAGTTTAGGGTTAAAGAATATATGAATATAAAACATTCAAGCGATTTGACATTTTCCTTATTTTAATTAGAAGACAATATATCCCAGTTTTTCACCTCGCTTTATATGGGCTACTACACTTATTACAGGAGTTATTAATTTTTTTATTAAAAACTCATCTATTGGTAGAAAAATTTGTCCTTGTCCATATAAATAGCACTTTCATATAAAAGATTTAATTTACTGTGGATTTGTTAAAAGTGCTAATTGTCTAGTCAAACAAAAAAAAGTACTTTCCACAGACGTTAAGGACAATCAATGCAAGATCTGACCCTTGGACATTTATAAAAAAAAAAAAAAAGAGAGAGAGAGGGAGATGGGGAAATTAGGATTTAGCTGGGGAAGGCCTCCTGGAGGAGAACATTGTCATCAATGGTATTTATCGAGTCCTTACTGTGGGGTAGAGCACTGTAATAAGAGAGTACAATGCAACAATACAATACAATAAATTATATTTATTTTATTTTGTTAGTATGGTTTTGTTCTCTGTCTCCCCTTTTAGACTGTGAGCCCACTGTTGGGTAGGGACCGTCCCTCTATGTTGCCAATTTGTACTTCCCAAGCGCTTAGTACAGTGCTCTGCACACAGTAAGCGCTCAATAAATACGATTGATGATGACGAATGCAACAAAGTTGATAGACATGTTCCCTGCTCCCAACTAGTTTACAGTCTAGAGGGCTGATGATTTTAATAATGCCGTGTAGATGGGAGAGGGGTGTCGGGCTCTCTCTCCTTCCTGATTTACCAAAGCTAAGACTGGAGTCTTCTTAACTGGGTTGGATCAAACTGCGATCCCTTTCTGCTGTCCTCAGCAACAAGCCAGAGTGGCAGGGAGTGGAAAAAGTTCTTCTACTGGTTGGCGGTGGGGGTGGTGGTGATCGGTGGGAAAAACCTACTCCTTCTGGCCATTCTTAAGAGGGGCTTTCATGCAGACAGGAGCCGCTTTCCTGTTTTGAGTCGTACAAAGTGGGGAGTCTGGACCCCCAAGCTCTTCCCCATGGGCCCCCAGGTTAATCTGGCCTGGCTGTACATGGACACTTCCTTATATACATTAATAGCAATTAAAATTCATATGGTAAAAGAGTGTTTAATTAGGTTTGAGACCAACTTTCTTGGAAAAAAAAAACTTTTTTCCAATTTCTCTGGTTCCCACTGGATTTTTGTGTATTCGGACACACATTTACACCATCTATGTTTTTAAAGGTACTTCAGGGAAATGTGCCATGAATATAGGCACAATAATAATAAAATCACTGTAAATTTTAAAACTTGCCTAAATCATTTTCTGGGCTGTATAGTCTATGGGAAGGGATCATATTTACCTAATCTGCTGTACTTTGTTGTACTCTTCCGAGAGCTTAATAAAGTGATCTGCACATAGTAAGCACTCAATACAATTGATTGATTCACTTGTTTTTATCGTTTTTACTGATTTTCACATTCTATCGTATAGTCATCAATTTAGATGAACTTCTCAAGTATATTAAAATATTCTCATGCTTAAGGATCTTGCATTACACTACTTCAAATTTCCTGCATCATTGAAGAACAGTGCTAGGATGATGATGGTACTACAGTCAAAAAAACGACAACCTCATCTCCATTTCTGTTGGAAGAAGGATAAACAAAATATAACGCATGTTACTACTTCTTTTTTCCCCTGTTTCCAACTGTTTGAATGGAGAACGTAGTTCTTCCATGCACAGCTTCTAGGGACACATTGTATCCTTGCAAGCTGAGGAGCGGGAAACACTTCCTTCTCTCCCCTCCTTTCTTATCCAACTGAATTATGTGCTTGTTTCTTCTCCAGTTGAGGGAGGTGCTTGCTTCATGGGGAGATCATTGGCTGGGCAGGAGTGGTTGCCAACTACCCAACTTCTCATCAGTATCCCTTGCTCAAGAAAACTGAAAAGTTGCAAGGAATTGCGGACGATTGTGCGGACAGCAGAACTGAAAGTAGTATGTGTCAGTGGCCTTTCCCCAATCACACCCCCTAGAGCGGTTATGTGCTATTCTGAATGCACTTATGCAAAAATCCCACTGCTCTGTAAGCTACTGCTGTGGGAAAAGGGAATTCATCCTTTTTCCCCTTATATAAACTGCCCAGACATCACTATGCAAACTGAAGATGACACGTTTTTGTCATTTTCATGGCCTAAAAATTGTATCATTAATTTTATTATGGAACAAGAAGCCGAAACAACATAACTAAAAATACAGCTGTCCCCAAAGTTAGAAAATTTGAATTAATTTGTGTTCACTGAATTTTAATGAACAATGTAAATTTTAATCATTATTTGGGAAAGAAATGAGCTCAGTCCTGTCAGATTAAATTTCATAAATCTAAAAATAGTGATTATATATAATCTTAAATTATTTTTCCCTGAGGGTATACAAATATCCATTAATATCCACATATCTCTAGAATATGTTTTTAAATCGAGAAATCTAGAAACTGCAAATCATCCCAATCCTTCTTTCAAAGCACTGCTACATGTGCATAGCAAAATTAAAATAATTTCAAAACTTTATAAAATTATCAAACTAATCAACTGAAGAGTTGTACTAAATGGGAGTATAATACTTTTTTAACTGAAACCTGTCATGTATGCTTGACTGAAAACTTCCTTTGCATAAAACTTTCCTATCAAACATTCTCAATTTCTTTAAAAGGCAATATGGGGGCTCTCTCAGGAACAATGAAGAGTTAAAGACAGATTGTGATGAGAATAACATAAGATAATTTTAGTTTAAAAGAGGTGGTAGATGTGCTAGTTTTTCTTCCTTTAGAACATTCTATCACAAGTCAATTGCCAAGAAAATTACTTCAGCAGTACAGAAAGTAAAAGAAAATGGACAGATGGTCCAAACACCAAGTCAAATGTACGCCTTCCCTATCAACAGTAACCAAATGCTAAATCACACTGGCATCGTACACCTAATGGAACAATGAGAACCAAGACTGATGAGCAATAGAGCAGGTTTAAACCAATTAAACTGAACTATGTCAGGAGGCATTAAAAACCTGAAAGGACATACCTAAAGTCAGGATCATCTCTAGGGTCATCTTAGAAATAGGATACCCACAACTAAGTTAATTTAATGTTTCAAGAGAATGCGACAGTCAATGAACCAAAACTCAGTCTGAAATAAGCACTCATCACAGATTCCAAAACCAAGGTTTCCGAGAGAGGAGTTTGAAACATAATCGCTGTCCTGGGATTCTAAAACTTGCCTCAACTCTCCTTTTAGACTGTATATCCCTAAAATGTATATACTACAAAGCTCCAGTTAAAAGGATCAAGTGAGCAAAATCCCCTACTATTGAGAGCACGAACAGAGTAACTATATTTATTCCTAAATCATGACAGACAGATTTACACTACCAGAGAACCTGGTGTACTTGGGAGGAAAACATGTAAACAATTTTGAAAGGTTGTAATTAAAGTAGAAAACTTCAGGTTGGACATAAGGAAGGGCTTATGATGTTTAGGATGACTCAGGTCCAAGCCTAGAGATTTGCAAGAAAAAAAGGAGTCAAGTCTGTCTACCCCTCTAGCCTGTAAGCTCGTTTTGGGCAGGGGATGTTGTATTAGACTCTCCCAAGTGCTTAGTACATTGCTCTGACATAGACGGGCTCAGTAAATACCACTGATGATGATGATGATAATGATACTAATTGTACTCTGGGCCAAGCATTATATTAAGTGCTGGGGTAATTAGAAGAATCAAGTCAGACAGTTCCTGGCCCATATTGAGCTCAGTCTACTATGTCTTTCTCCTCAGAATCACTGTGAACATTCTGTGATGAAGCTATACTTTCCCAGGGCACAACCAAATGTTCCTTAGAGCAATCTGACAGTTGGAACTTCCTGTGAGATGTGATTACTGCTTCTGTCTGTTCTCCAGTGACCCAGCAGAAGAAGAGTTTCATGGTAACTTATTTCTCTCTTCCTAAACTATTCCTGGGGTAAAACTGAAGGTAGGGAGAGATAATTTGGGAGCGATTACAGATTGAACCCTAATTTCGACTATTTCCTTAAACAAGGTTTCCGACTGCATAGCTGACAAATTTGGTGTCTGGCCCCTAATCACGACCTCAGCAAGGTTTCCAACTGCATGGCTGACAAACTTGGTGTCTGGCCTCTAATCACCACCTCAGCTTGGCTCTAGTAGTCAGGAACCGCAGTGGCTTTAAGTATAAAGCCACTTTTATCTTGCAAAACTTCAGTATTTTCAGTTATGATCTTTTTCAATTTGAGGTAGTAAATAATTCCCAATTTTTTAGCATCAGCCAGCTCAGCCATAACCAGGGCCTACACACAGCTCGGCATTGGGTCCTGGATGGAGGGCCTAAATACATCTCTCCCTTAGAAGCCCTAAGTATAGGATGGCTAATTTGGGACCTGATAACTGTGGTATTTGTTAAAAGCTTGAAGCTACTATGTGCCAAGCACTTTCCTAAACTCATTCATTCATTCAATCATATTTATTGAGCACTTACTGTGTGCAGAGCACTGTACTAAGCACTTGGGAAGTATAAGTTGGCAACATATAGAGACGGTCCCTACCCAACAGCGGGCTCACAGTCTAGACTAAGTGGTAGATTTAAAATATTCAGGTCAGACACTAGTCCCTGTCCCTCATGGGGCTCACAATCTAAGTGGGAGGTAGAACAAGTTTTCAACCCCCATTTTATAGTTGAGAAAATTGTGGCACAGAGAAATGAAGTGACTTGACTATAAGACATCCGGTGAATAGCAAAGCCAGGATTAGAACCCAGGTTCTCTGACTCCAGGGCCTGGCCTCTTTTTTACTAGGTCACAGTTCAACTTTGCAGCTCTTCAGCTAACTTGTCCTAATTTCAATCTCCTAAACCAAAAGCTTTATCCAAGTCTAGTGATTGCCCCTAGATTGGTTTCATGGTCTGTCTGCCTAATGGCAAGGATGGGCCAAGTGATTGCTATGATTTTGTGATTCTATGATTAGCCTTTTCTAAAACCAAATGTGTTTTGTCAGACTACTATAATAAATAAAAAGGTTGATTTACTTACTAGAAAAATTATGTGTATTAGTCTCTGTTGAGATTTATCTTAAATCAAAAAAAGAAATAGTACTCAAAAGTACTCCAATAATCCATAACTAAAATAAAACCAATTGGAAATCCCAATAGATTTAATGATTGTAAAATAATTTACACTGTTCCACTACTCTTAAAAGAACTGAATATCTCAAAATATTATCTAATCAAAGTTTCCCCATCCAGAAAAAACGGAGCACTTTCAGAAAGTGACATTCTGGCACTCTTCAAAAAATTATATTTGTGATTAATCCTTTACAAATATTTTGGAGGAACTTTCATAAATTGCTGAAGAAAAACACGCGCAAAATGATTTCGACTAAAAGATGAAATGATCGGAAAACAGCACTGAATCACTGACATCATTGATAATCTCAATTTCAATCAACAAGCATATCGTATGAATTAGCAAGTCAAGCTTTCCCATAATTTACTGACATTAATGGATCCCACACAAGCCATAAAGTCATAAAATACGGCTATTCGTTCTATCCCTGTCTGCCCTGATGTGGCTGTGTCACTACAGATGCTGAGCGAACACCATCAACTATGAATTATAACATAGCTTCATGTCATTATGCAACCATGGATCTCTGGAGGATGATATGGAAGAACACAAAAACCACTAAACAGAACTTGTGATGCTGACAGATACACTTGGACTCCATCTGCAAAGAGTGCATGCAACGGCACCCAAAAGATACCCTGCAGCATCCATCCCCCTCACCACTGGGTACCATCATGCTCTCTCCTCCGCGGCAGGGAGAGGATTGAACGAGATCAGGCTTTCTAGTCTATGTCTCCTGCTTAACAATATGACAGGGACCTGCACAACGCAGCCTCGAAAACGACCCACAGTTAAAAGGTGAGAGGAGGAAAAAGTGTCAGCAGAGGAGATTCAGGAGGAGCAGTCCCAGAGCTAGGAGACCGGAAAGGGCAGTGTCAGGGAAACCAGTCTGGAGAGAGAATGGCTAGGAAAAAGGAGCGGTCAGGCCTGTTAACAACAGCCGAGAACTCAAGGAAGATCAGGAGAGGGTAGAGCCCTATTAGACTTGGCCGAAAGATCGTTAGAGATACTGGTGACCGTGGTCTTAAGAAAGGTAAGAGGGAGAAGCAGCAAGGCACAGTGGATAGAGCACAGACCTGGGAGTAAGAAGGTCATGGGTTCTTGTCCCAGCTCTGCCACTTGTCTGCTGTGTGGCCCTGGGCAACTCACTTAACTTCTCTGTATCTCAGTTCCCTCATCTGTAAAATAGGGATTAAGACCGTGAGCCCCATGCAGGACAAGGACCCAATTTATTTGTTTACACCCCAGTTCTTAGTACAGCATCTGGCACTAGTAAGCACCTAACGAATACCACAATTATTTATTATTATTATTAAATAGCCAGATTGCTGAAGGGAGTTGGTGAAGAGAAAAGGAGACCAATGGGTTTTTTGCTTGGGTATTTTTTAAATGAAATTTGTTAAGTGCTTACTATGTGTTAGGCACCCTGGAGTAGATACAAGCTAATCAGGTTGGACACAGTCCTTATCCCTAGTGAGGCTCACAGTCAATCCCCATTTTACAGATGAGGTAACTGATGCACAGAGAAGTTAAGTGACTTGCCCAAGGTCACACAGCAGAAAAATGGCAGAGCCGGGATTAAAACCCAGGTCTTCTCATTCCCAGGCCTCTAATTTTTCCAGTACAACACCCTTGTCTATGCAAGGAATTTGGACAAGAATGTCAGGGAGTCCGTAAAATACCTGGAGGATGTGGTGGGATCCAGAGAAGATGGGGGGAAACATGAGCATGTTTGAAGGCAAAAGGGAAAGAGCTAGTGAAAAGTGGATAATTGCAGCTAGTAATATGGGCCTGAAGAAAGGTGGGTGTAGTGTTTTGAAGGATGAGGGGAAAAATGTATATAGAACAGTTAGTGAATTCTCCTCCAGCATCTGGGATTTCAAGAATTGCAAACAGCTGACATTCATTTTCTTGTAGGGGGAATTACATTTTTTCACTTATTAGAGAAGTTTTCGGTGACCAAGAAAAGACTTCATATGTGGGCTACACACACCAGAAAGTATTTTATTTCCGAAAACTGCAGTAAATTTAGAGGATCCCACCCACCACCCCAGTGGGTGAGATTTCTTGTGTTGCATTTTCCCACAGTGGTTGCTTAAAATGAAATGATTAAAGCATTTTCTTACCATCTTGCAAACTGTCCTATTTGGATCATGGGCCTATGTGGTCTAAATGCCTGATTTAAAATACTCTCACATTTCAGAACTTTGAAAAACCTTATGAGAAGGGAAAGTATTCACATTGTTTTTACTGGAAGCAAGAATTTGGGAACCACACACTGGGTAGATAATACTTTGAGCATCCACCCAACCCCATTTGTTAAAAAATCAAACCATCATTTAAGTATTCAAATACAATGTGTAAGGATTCATCTTTCTGCTTGAACTTAATGTGATAAGCTTTGAAAGATCATTAAAAAAGCTAAGTATATATATTATTAGTTACATAACACTGCGTCCTTCAAATGTCAGGTAGATACTGCTGTATTTTGGCTGAAAGGCAAACAAAATATGCTAGTGGTAGATTTAGAAACACTAAAATTGAGAAATGATACATTTTAGAAAAGAGACACAGATCATAATACAGTAATTCATTATAACTGCATGCTTTCTTATTGAGAAGAAAGAAAAATGAGAACTATTGATCTTGGATTTTCATAACAGACTCAGTAGTCAAGGTAAGTGGGAATGCAATAGGAATTCACTGAAATTTACTATTATTGTAAATCCACTCTTTATTTTTAAAAAAGGGGCAGACAGTAAACCAAAGTTTGGCAGGGGAATCCAAAAATCAAAAGTTGCCCAGAAGGCAATCATTATCGAGGGAGTCAAGGATTAGCAAATGGCACCCATATTATGTACCCAGTGAAGGAACAATGTCTGTGACATCTCTCTGCTGTGGCAGCAACCAATAAAGGGAAGATCAATGCAGTTAGTATGTTTGGCTCTTGTTTGTGTGTGGCTCTGCTTCTGCCTTTAAAGATAAAATACTTGCAGGTACTGTTCTGATGTGGTATACCCCCCACACCACCACACAAAGACCTTAAATCAACAACTATATCAAGCTGTAAGACCTGAGAGTAATTCTGCCTTGCATTAGTCTCATTGCCTGTCTAGGGGAATCACTGGATTGTAACAGAAAACAAACAAACAAAAAACTGGAAAATAAATACTCCATGGTGCAAAATAGAAAGCTAGGGGTCATGAATTTACAAACGCTCTGAAGTTTGGGAGTGGGGTAATCCTAGGACGTAACGATGGGAGCCAGACCTCACATAACCCTAAGTAAATTTTACACAGGGTTTTAGCTTGGAAACAAGTAACTAAGATCTGAGCGCCACCAGCTTGGATACATCACTGTACTAGAATAAGTCCGTTCAATTTATCCGGTACGAATGTAAATTTCAGTAATCATATTTTTCCATCTAATTTCTGCTAGTCATTTTAATTCAATCTGATATTCTGTACCTCCATCATTTTTCCATTTCAAAAATCTAATCACCCTGGAAATATATTTACCGTTCCCAACTTGCCATTTTATGTTCAGAAATCCATCGTTACACATTTTCCAATGAGAGGCCATTGTCCCCCAGGAAGCAGAACATATCACACAAAATCCATTTGAACCTAAAAGCTGTTAGAGCATGTGTTTTTTACTCTCTAGTGGTATATAAAGCCCACTAAACAGCTTTAATATTTTGTCAAGTGCTGGACAGCGTTTCATTTTTTATTGGTTCAAAATTATTTTTTATTGAATCTAAATTATTTTTAGTGGAAATAGGTTTAGGGATAAATGAAAATGTGAGTAGTAAAAGGGACAGAGGCAAAACCATGGGGTATCTAAGCGGCTTTAATTGCAATCAGTACTGCTAACATCACACTGGAAATCTGAACTCACAAACAGGGAATAAATTATCTAATAAAAATTCCTTTAATAACATTCATTTCTAATAAATGAGATACTGTGTGATGGTTCAAATTCAGGGCGACAACAGCAGGGTTACTTTCAAGTCCCACTCAATATCCAATGGCCAATCTACCAACAAGATTCCGGAAAGAGGTCACTCTGTCAGCTTCAAAGTTTTGGTCACCTGAAATTTTGCTCACCTGAACAAAGCTTTCTCGGGTGGGACATGTACCTAGAATGGTTGGCCGTAGGATGTGGAAACAGCAGCCCTACAATGAGCTGAAATGGAATGACCGGAATGTGGGAAGAACAGAAGTGTTTAAAGGGTCCAGTGAGGTGGAGCCTCAGATTATGCCACATTAGAGCAGACTGTTGGGGGACAACAGAGATCATGGCAGTTTTATCAGCCAAGTGTTCATCAATCCAAAAAAAAATGTATGTCCAAGTCAATATTTCCTAAGGAGTATGAAACTAAGAGACTAATTCCCTAACAGGTCTAGGTGCTGCAGAAAGCCAGGCACCAGGTACTCAAAACAACTGTGGGTAGACTCTGTGTATTCTGAGTGATAGGGATTTCCAGCCCTGCACTGGTCCTTCCAGTCACATCTTGGCTGTAGTAAATTTCACCATCTTTCAATGTGAAGGTAAGAACAATATGAAGTGGGCCGGAAGAACCCCGGTTTTAGAGGGCTATACAGGCACTCACTCAATCTACATTTATAGGCACACTTTTTCTCATCTTTTAGAGTGAAATCATTTTCCAGAAGCTAGTTTGGAGATAAAAAATTTAAAGCTTTCTCATCCTTCATTACCTTGGTAATATGATTTTTGCATGTGGTACAATTTAGGATGCTAAAAAAGACCAGCTTCAACAGTGCAGTCAAGAACTTGAAGGTGTTGAAAGTTATGATTGAAATGGGCACACTTCTTTCAGTATTAATTTATCTCATTATTTTGAAAAACAGTTTCCTTTCTGATCAATATATTGAGTAAGATTCACATCTACATATTTATTTTGCAATACACTGTCTTGCATTATGGGATATATACACAGATAAGACAGGGTAGAGTACTAACTGATCACTACTAAAAGATTTCTGGAAGGGTAGCCTTCAAGAGAATGGTCATATGGTCTAGTGAGGGACCTCTGGTCCATATTTATAGAAAGTTCCTTGATAGAAAACTTATTGCCTCTGTTCAGATATATTCACCAGCATGACAAGAAGAGGGGGAAAAAGCTTCCTCTTACTTTCCAGCTTGTACGGCTCCAAATTTCCAACTCATTTAGCTTTTTCTCACTTAGCACCAAGATGATTCACCCATCACGTGGGTTTCAACGGTTTCAACAGTTGTGCAGAATTCTCATCCAAAGAGCTTTCATAGTTACTTCAAATAGAAAAAACTGCATTCTGCCATAAAGCCTGAGTTTTTTGCCCAGTACAGTGCACCATCTATTTTTCTTCACTCTCTTAGCATTTTAAAATAGGGCAAGTGAGCTGGTTTGTAAATAAGACAAGGAGACAAAGTGAACCGACATTTGCAAAACAAGACAAAACTCTGAACATATTTTGCCACCTACTATCTTTCACTCTATCATTCAATTGGCAAGAGGGAAAAATAAAAGCTCTGTCTGGGGTATACCCTTGGATTTACTACTCTGCAGCAATATGGTTCATTAAGAAAAAAAACAACAACGAAGAAATCATTTTCATCTTCATCAGTTCTTTAAGAGGTTGGCCCCTGCTTGGGGCAGGGAAGAGATGGCAGGCAGCATGTCTACCAACTCTGTTGAGTGGTACTCTCCCAAGGATTTAGTACAGTGCTCTAATAACAGTAATTATAATAATAATTGTGGCATTTGTTAAGTGCTTACTATGTGTTGGGCACTGTACTAAGCACTGGGATGAATCCAAGCAGGTCAGTTTGGACATAGCCCTTGTCCCACATGGGACTCACAGTCTTAATCTCATTTACAGACGAGGTAACTGAAGCCCAGAGAAGTGAAGTGACTTGTCCAAGGTCACACAGCAGCCAGATGGCAGAGCTGGGATTAGAACCCAGGTCCTTCTGATAGAAAATGCTCAATAAATACTATTGACTGACCATGTCCCAGAGTTTGCAGACTGGGTGTCTCTGTGGGATCCTCCAGTTTCTGGTGGGCAGGGAGTGTGTCTATCAACTCTGTAGCAAAGTACTCTCCCAAGTGCTTAGTTTTTTTGTTTTGTTTGGTTTAAGTGCTTATTATGTGCCAGGCACTGTTCTAAGCACTGGGGCAAATACAAGGTAATCATGTTGGACATAGTCGCTGTTGTAGAGATGAGGTAAATGAGGCCCAGAGAAGTTAAGTCACTTGCCCAAGGCCACACAGCAGGCAAGTGGCAGAGCTGGGTCTAGAACCCAGGTCTTCTGACTCCCAGGTGCTCTCTTAACTAGGCCAAGCTGCTTCTCTGTACTCTTAGTACAGTGCTCTGCAAACAGTAAGCACATGCTAAATACCACTGATCGACTGACTGATCCTTTCTGTCAGCACTCCCTCCTCAAGTAAAATTTGTTGATGGGGAGAGGTTCTGGGTGGTGAGAAATGGGGGCAGCAGGCAGGGTAATCTCGGCTTTTTGCCAGCACTCCCTCTGTCTTTCCCCATCCCTGCAGTAGGATGACTTTCCACTGCAAGAGAAAAACCAAACCCCAGCTTTTGGCCAAAAACCAAGCCCACAAGGGATTTCTGGCCCCCGGCTTTCCCCTTTCCCCTCAGTACAGCTCCCACTCCCCTCCTAGGCCATCCAACCAGACAGTGATGGAGACCACAGCCACATTCACCACCTGGGGCAAGGGGAAGGGTCTCTCCAGTGACTAAGGTGGGAAGGGAGCAAATTAGATTTGGGTGCCAAGAGAGTGCTTCGGAGAGCAAAATGGGGAGTCTGCAAGACAGTCCGGCCCTAAGCCTGAGTCGGGGCTCATCTGGCTCTAAGTTCAGCCCTGCAATGGTTCTGGACATTGGACAATCTGGACAAATTTTACCCGAGGATGGAGTGCTGACAGAGAGGATCAGTCAGTCAATTGGTTTTGACCCTAGCCAAAAAAATCACAGAAAGGAGCAGGGGCCAAACCCCAATCACAACTAAAACAAGCCTGGGGTGGTCTGTTGGATCTTTGTACCTGTTTCTGTCTTACTTTTCTCTTTGTCTTGACTCTCTCTACTAATCTATCAATCTGTCAAGGCACTGCAATTTCCTAGAGTTTATCTCAATAACTCTATCATGTGCAACTCTCTACCCAGCCCCTGGCAAGAGCCCTGATGATTTCACTGCCAGGCTCAAATTCATTAACAGGCTTAAAACCGTGTTAAGGAAAACTCATACTGTAACAATAATAATAATCATCACATTCAAATACTCAAGCAGGTTCTTCAATCAATTAATGTATTTATTGAGCACTTTTTTAAATGGTACTTGTTAAGTATTTACTATGAGCCAGGCACTGTACTAAGCGCTGGGGTATATAGAAGATAATCTAGACTGTGAGCCCGCTGTTGGGTAGGGACTGTCTCTATATGTTGCCAATTTGTACTTCCCAAGCACTTAGTACAGTGCTCTGCACATAGTAAGCGCTCAATAAATACGATTGATGATGATGATGATGTTGCCGACTTGTACTTCCCAAGCGCTTAGTACAGTGCTCTGCACACAGTAAGTGCTCAATAAATACAATTGAATGAATGAAAGAGTGATCCCTTTGGACCATCCCCTGTTCCAAATGGGGATCACAGTCTAAATTGGAGGGAGGAAGATTTAATCCCCATTTTACAGATGAGGGAACTTGGGGCACAGAGGAGACAGAGACTTGCCCGAAGTCACAAGGTAGGCAACTGGCAGAGCTGAGATTAGAACCCAGGTCCCCTAACTCCCAGGCCCATGGTTTTATCTACTCGGCTGTGATATTTCTCTTGGAGCACACTGAGACAAAACAAGCTCATGCTGTTGAAAGACCACCCCCAGGCCCAAATCCTAGCTAAAGGGTACACTGAAATCACAGGCTATGACAAAATTGAATGCATATTTGGGATGCACCCATTAGGGATGCAGCTGCTTTTGAAAAGTCGTTCTCAAAATCAGGCTTAGTATAAACTGAGATAGGGCTACCACTACTACTAAAAGTAACTGCTGTCACTTTTTTGGACCACAGATTGTAAATCAATACATCATTCTCAAATTGAGATGAAGTGCTAACAATTAGTCCCTCTTTTTCCGATTAATATGCAGTTCTGAAGCTCACTTTAATCTCATCCTCATTTGGATAATGATGATATTATTTGCATTTACATTTACATTACTCTCCCCTGCTATAAACATTAATGGGAACACAGATCCCTAATTTTTCAATACCTCCCAGGAGGAAAGAATGATGACTTTACAGATGTACATTAACCCGTCTGAAACCTCTTCTACCAATCCTAGAAACGCAGGTTAGAACTTTATGGAAGTTTTATATTTCTGCCAGGAGAACAGAAAATTTTTTTAAAAACCCACTCATCTACTGAATAACACCTGAAATTAGAAAGGCAGCCAAGTACTGTAAATGCAGGATGGAAAATTTGAAGGGCTTACTTGAATATTCAAATTGACAAAAATTCAAATTAACTTTTTTTTCTTTGTGTGAATTGTCGTGATGACTCTTCCAAAGATAAGAACACCAGAAGCCAGCAAATCAATACAAGGTGCTAGACCAGTCAAGGCTTCCATGGATAGACTGGACACTGAATCCTGAACCCCTCATCACCACAGTCCTCCTACCTTCCCTGTGCTCTTTTTGGACACCTCTATATATAAGGGAAAAGTGTCTAAACTCTTACCAATGGGATTTTAGAAGGGCTGTCGGATGAAGCGGAAGCAGCAAATACATTGGTGCCAGTAACGCCAAACAGGTCGATGAAAGCAATGTGGCCTAGCAAAAAGGGCACTTGCTGCCGTGTCTTTGGGCAAGTCATTTAACTTTTCTGTGCCTCAGTTACCTCATCTGAAAAATGAGGATGAAAACTGTGAGCCCCATGTGGCACATGGACGGAGTCCAATCTGATTAGCTTGAATCCACCCCAGCAATTAGTATAATGCCTGGCACATAGTAAGTGCTTAACAAGTACCGTTAAAAAAGTTACTTAAGTTCTCTGAGCCTCAGTTTCCTCATCTGAAAAATAGGAATTAAATCATACACCCTCCTACTTAGGCCATAATACAGGGACTGCATACAAACTGCTTATCTTGAATCTACCCCTGCGCTTAATGCAGTGCTTGGCGTAAAGGATGCGTTCAACAAATACCATAAAAAATTTTCACCAGGAAAATGTGAAGATCATTTGCTATGTACAACACTTCACTTACCTAAACACTGAATATTATTTTTCCATGAACTCATCAATCAATCATATCTAGTGCTTACTGTGTGCATTGTGCTGCATTAAATACTTGGGAGAGCACATCAGAGTTGGTAGACAAGTTCCCTGCCCACAACAAGCTTACAGTCTAAATGATACTATGACTTGATGGCAGAATGTTAATGATATCATCATTAGGAAGATAAACTTAATCCTTTTATAGCTCCTTCTAAAATATGCAGATCTTCCTCAGGCTTTATGTGGGTATCTTTCACTTTCCCGAAAGTGACTACAATGATCCTATTCCTCAGCATAAATGAATGCATTAAAGTCACTGGTAATTTACCAGCATTTCAAAATATCTACTTTCTACAAATCATCATTTTGTCCTCATCTTTGACCTTCTTTGAAAACAGAATCACTTTATTTTAAGTCTCAATATTAAATTAGCAAATACTCTGGTGTTCTATATATCAGCCCCACGGAGTGCAGTGTTGCTAGAGGATTGTTCCTGATGATAAGCAAAGCAAATTTCCCAAAGGAAACAAGGCAGATGTACTCTGTTCAGGATTGTTGAGCTTTAGAACAAGAATGCTTCAGAACAGAAATTATTCAAAAATACTGTTGTCATTGGGAAAGAAAAAAAGACTTGAAGAATAGAATTCACTCTCTCAGGAAAAGGAACAGAGATACCCCGTAAGGCCCAGTGAAGCTGATCTCATAGCTTGGAATAAAATACACATAAAATACACATAAATTGGACCATCTACATAATTCAATTGGGCAAGATTTTCAAAACAGTATTTTACTTTGAAAACTAATCAGGATAACATGTAAACACTACTTCAAGTCTGCATTATCCAAGCATAATGGCTGAGAAAACCAGTGCAGGTAAAACCAATTCCAAAACCTAGGGGAAAAAAAAAATCACATACAACCCAAGATAAGTCCTGCACAACAACTTTCAGCTATTTTCTTTCAGATGTAGTGGCTTTGGGCAGTTTTCAGTGTGATGGAGCCATGAAATTCCCATTTCCCTCAAAGAAATACAACTGAGTAGTTAATTACCCACACAGTTCACTGGACACATGTTGTAGCCTCAAGGGCACCAAAACAATTCACAATACCCAACCGTACGCTCTTAGATAAACAAAAGGCCTCAGACAACAGCATACTGGAAAATTATAAGCCTCCCTAATGGCTTGCAGTAAACTGACTCTCGAGAAAAGATGTTTTCAGGATTTACTTTGACAGAGGCAGTTTCTTTTCTCCTACGTGGAGCTCAATTCTCCCAGTTAGGACACAAACCTGTTCTCACTGCTCTGGGGTCCCAGGGATGGCTAACAATCCAGAGCTTCCCACCTGCATCCTACCCCTCCAGGAAATGAGCTAGTACAAGCATTAAACATGAAATATTAGACAACTATCCCAAGATGAGTTGTGCCCTATCGTTGGTTCATTTTTTTTCCTGTGGTATTTGTTAAGCACATATTATGTGCCAGGCACTGTTCTAAGCGCTAGTGTAAATACAAAGTAATCATGTTGGACAAAGTCCCTGTCTCACATGGGGCTCACAGTCTTAATCCTCATTTTTTACAGATGAGGGAATTGAGGCACAAAAAAGCTAAGTGACTTGCCCAAGATCACACAGCAGACAAGTGGTGGAGCCGGAACCCAGAACCTTCTGGCTCCCAGGCCCGTCTCTATCCACTAAGCTAAACTGCTTATCATCATCATCAATCGTATTTATTGAGCGCTTACTATGTGCAGAGCACTGTACTAAGCGCTTGGGAAGTACAAATTGGCAACATATAGAGACAGTCCCTACCCAACAGTGGGCTCACAGTCTAAAAGTATCATCCTCATCCACATTATTTGAGCACTGACTGTAAACAAAACTTGGCACTGACCTCCTAGAGATCAACAAAATACAACCAACTCTGCCCTTCAGAAATTTACAATCTAAGGGGGTAGTTGGGAAGACAAATGATCCCAGTACAATAGGTAAAAGAGTGAGATGAAATACTACAGAGGAAAAACTGGTAAGATTATAGACAAATAAACGTGGGAAGTAAACATACATAACCCCAAGACTGTGAGAATCAGGACAAGAAGGATGACATTGGTGTTGACAAGATGGAAAAGTGAGATGGAGGAAAGCTTCAGGACAGAAGATGAGCAGTTCTGTTTGGGGCGTTTTGTGTTTAAAGTTCCTCCTGGATATCCTGGAAACAGGTAAGAAGACAAAGCTGCCCTTTGATGTTTTGATTACCAAGCTGCTCCTCTGCTTTAATGCTTCCTGCACTCCCACATTTTACAAACTTCACTGCAGTCTTGCAAATAAGGGCTGTTTGAGATCTTCTGCCCTGCTAAGAGGTTTGAATAGTTCAGAATAAAATCCACATAAACTGGACCATCTACATAATTCAATTGGGCAAGATCTTAAAATCTTAAAAGAAAATATTTTTTTCTTTCTTTTCCCTGTCAGGGGTAGGGCTGGTTGCCTGTCTTTGCTGGATTTTCTTGGCTTCATATTGGAGACCTGAAGGGTGGTAGGTCTCTAAAGACCATTTAACAACTTCTGATTCCTAGACTATAAACTCCTTGTATGTGGGCAATGTACCTACTGACTCTGTTGTACTGCACTCTCCCAAGCTCTTAATACAATGCTTTGCACATAGGTAATGCCCAATACATACCATTGATTGACAGATTGCCTTTTCTTATCCACTCTCAAAATACAACCCAGCATGGGGCTATGCCATCAGTGGTGAGGATTTCTGACCAAAAACTGTTGAGGGTGTCTTTGCCCTGGTGGACAGACTCAGCAGGAATCTTGAAAATAGCTGGCAAAATGGGCACCAAAAAGCACAATGGTTACTGAGAAGAGTATCCTGGCAACCACCCACCGGTCATCTTTTTATTATTGCATTGGTTAAGCACTTACTGTGTGCCAGGCACTGTACTAAGTACTGGGGCAGATACAAGCACTCGGCCAATCAATAAATCAATGGTTTTTATTGAGTTCTTACTATGTGCAGAACACAGTACTAAGCACCTGAGAGGGTACAACAGAATTAGCAGACACGTTATCTGCCCATAGCGAGTTTACAGTCTAGAGGGCCAGCGGATTGCAAAAATTGTTGTAGGCAGGCAAAGACACAGCATATTGTGAAGTGCAAGCAATCATTTTGTATGCAAAACCAATTAATGGCCCAGTTGACTGAAATATAGTGCCACTGCTGTTATTGGGAGCAGAGCACTGTACTAGCACTGGGAAACAATAGGTAGTTGGGAACTAGCCCTCAGGGGTCTCACAATCTATTTAGGAACATACAATAAAAGTAAAAGACAAACCCCTGATCTCAAGGAATTTAAAATCCCTTTATAGGGATGGGTGTTCCTCTTTGCATTCACCCAATGAGCCTCACTGTGGGTGGTGCTGTGACAGGCTGTTGTAGCTTATGATTAGTTTACAAAAGGCCATAATCATATTTACTGAGCACTTACTGTATTCAGAGCACTGGACTAAGCTCTTGGGAGAGTGCAATATAATACAATGCACTATATATAAGTTAATTCAATTTCCCTGTGCCTCAGATTCTTCATCTATAAAATGGGGAGAAAATACTGTCCTTTTTTATGGTATTTGTTAAGCTCTTCCAGCTTTCAGATAAACTTCAAATTTGCCTCCGGGAGGCAAAGATTTTACCATGGGATTGCACAGTT
The DNA here is from genome assembly GCF_015852505.1 of Tachyglossus aculeatus. Classification (NCBI taxonomy): domain Eukaryota; kingdom Metazoa; phylum Chordata; class Mammalia; order Monotremata; family Tachyglossidae; genus Tachyglossus; species Tachyglossus aculeatus. The sequence goes on along the minus strand of NC_052074.1, from coordinate 19,222,982 downwards.
TCTGGTGCCTTGAGAAGGAACTTCTCCCCCTTTTAGACTGTGAGCCCACTGTTGGGTAGGGACTGTCTCTATATGTTGCCAACTTGTACTTCCCAAGCGCTTAGTACAGTGCTCTGCACACAGTAAGCGCTCAATAAATACGATTGATGATGATGAACTTGTAAATTTAATAGGTGCAAAAAATGCCAGTACCTCATATTGGGGAAAAGGGGGAGGAGGGAGGTTTCTGATAGTACCAGTATGCTTTAGTATAATTTAAAGGAAAGTCTTATCCCTTGAAATTCTAGGTTCTACTTCAGTTTACTAAGGATGCCACTGCAGATCTGGGTAGTCTCCCTATCCAGGAAACATGGACAGCTGCAGGGAACCACTGGGATTTGTGATCTGCTCAGAATCCAAGAGGTGTTTCATTTCATTCTGGGATCCTTCCAAATCAATGAAATCCCTGGTGAGGTCCAGACCAGTCGCCGGGCTGCAGAAGAGGAAGCTGGGCCTGGTCTGAGGATTGAGAGTTCCTGTACAGTGTCTTTACTGGAGAAGTCAACCTGTTCCCTTCCAGTTCTGACCTCAGTGTGGCCCAGATGCCCCAGAATTTGGCTGGCACTCAAGATTGGGAGGGGAGCACTTTTTAGATTCTTGAGCTTTACAGTACCACTATGCTGGCAAATCATTTAAGGGTCTATGAAGCGGGGGGAAAAGGGACTCTAATAGAAGGCTTGAGGGCCAGAAAGAGAGAAGAACAACTCTACTAATTCAATAATGTTTAGTCCTCCACAACTTGTACAGTTTCTATCTCTATGGGGAAAAAAGAATCTAAGCCTTTTAGCTGCCATTATTCCGTTTGATTTGATCGATACTAATTTATTTACTTGTTCAGTGTCTTCCTAATGACTTTATATAACAATTTAAACTTCTCCATTGCCTCTGAAAACGTAGCTGAAATTATTGTACCAGCTAATATAATTTTGCTGTTTTAATATGTTTTTTTATCAAGTCCCTGAGGTTATACCTATAGGTGGTTTGAGCATTATGACTGATTTCATTTACTCAGTATAATATTTTCAGTGGTTGCTTGCTACTTTGTTGATTCATATGAAGATAAGGCAAAGCAACATCATGTCCTCCCTAAACTGCTATCTCCTTCATTTGAAGATAAAAATAAACACACAGTTATCTTTACTGCATTTTCGGGTCTTCAGGGTGTGTGCAGGGACGGACACATCTGGCCACATGTCTGCTGTGTGACCTTGGGCAAATCACGTAACCCCTCTGTGCTTTGCTTCCCTCATCTGGAAAATAAGGATGGAGACTGTGAGCCCCAGGTGGGATGTGGGCTGTTTCCAACCTGATTACCTTGTATCTACCCCAGCACTTAGAACAGAGCCTGACACATAGTAAGTGCCTAACAAATACCATAAAAAAGCTAAAGAGGAAATATTACGGGAGATAGAGACGTTTAGTCTGGAGAAGAGAAAGCTGGGGGATGACTCACCTGTTCTCTACTCTAATGGTAGTCTTAAGTAATAATAATAATAATAATAATGGCATTTGTTAAGCACTTACTATGTGCAAAGCACTGTTCTAAGCGCTGGGGAGGTTACAAGGTGATCAGGTTGTCCCATGTGGGGCTCACAGCCTTAATCCCCATTTTACAGATGAGGTAACTGAGGCCCAGAGAAGTGAAGTGACTTGCAAGCCCCTATTGAACGCAGTGCACCTTGCAAGCACTTGGATGATAAAACAGAAGCAAAAGACATGTTCGCTATCCACAAGGAGCTGACGTTCTAATGGCGAAGACACACAGAGAAATACTGACTATTCAGATAGTCACACGTCCTGCAGATGGAAAGGAAGTGCAAGTGGTGGCTGGGAGATTGACAAGAATCAGGGTATTTTCATTAATTGGGGAAGACTTGTTAGAAGTAGGATTTTAGGACCGCTCTGAAGGTGGGGAAGGCTGAAGTTTGGCAGATTATTATTATTATTTTTCTAATGGTATCTGTTATGTGTCGGGCACTGTACTAAGCACTAGGGTAGTCCACGTCCACATGGGCTCACCGTCTTAATCCTCATTTTACAGATGAGGCAACAGTCACGGAGAAGTTAAGTGACTTGTTCAAGGTTACATAGCAGATGAGTGGCAGGGCCAGGATTAAAAGCAGTCCTTCCGACTTCCAGGCACATGGTCTATCCACTAGACCACGCTGCTTCCCTATGGGGAAGAAGGGAGTCAGGAGGGAAATACAAAGGCCCCTTAAGAGATGCAGGCAGTCATGGGTCCTCCTGATGACACAATCTGCAACAGCAGGAGAGTTGCATATTTCTACAATGAACCCTTTTAGCTGTATCTTTATGCCTGCTGATTGCACCATAATACACCAGAGAATCATTCAGCACAAATATCCCCACTCTTCAAAAACCACTAAGGGTTACCCTACCACTTCCTCATCAGACAGAAACTCCTTACCATTGACTTTAAAGCACTCAATCCGCTCTCTCCCTCCTACCTACTTCACTGATCTCCTACCACAACCCAATCCCCACACTCCGCTCCTCCAACACCAACCACTCTGCGTACCTTGATCTCATTTGTACATATTTATTACGCTGTTTTATTTGTACATATTGTACATATTTACTATATTTTATCAACTTGTACTTCCCAAGCACTTAGTACAGTGCTCTGCACACAGTAAGCGCTCAATAAATATGATTGATTAATGATGTGTATCTAACTATAATTCTATTTATTCTGATGGTATTGACACCTATCTACTTGTTTTGGTTTTTTGTCTGTCTCCCTCCTTCTAGACTGTGAGCCCGTTGTTGGGTAGGGACTGCCTCTATATGCTGCCGATTTGTACTTCCCAAGTGCTTAGTACAGTGCTCTGCACACAGTAAGCGCTCAATAAATACGATTGAATGAATAAATGAATGAATGAATCTATCCTGCCATCTCCTTGACCTCATCCTCCCTTGGGCCTAGAACTGTAAGCTCTAGAATGTAAACTCATTTTCCAGACTCTAAGCTCGTTGCGGACAGGGAACGTGTCTACGCACTCTGTTCTACTGTTCTCTCTCATGCACTTGCTACAGTGCTTGGTACACAGTAAGTGCTCACTAAATATGACTGATTGATTGGAGCTCCCTCCCAGGCTGACCTGCGGAGAGGGACATTATAGACCACGATTCCACGTGAATCCGGGAGAGGAAATTTTGGAAGGTGAACTGCCGGCCAGGACCCGATAATAACCTGGTAAGCATGGGGATTTCTCTTCACGTCTAGGTGGAGACCTCTGGTTCACACTGTCGGGCTTTTTCCGAGGTTCCCTGGGTTAGAGGCCAGGGATGAGGACACTTGCTTGAGGGATGTGGAAGAACGGACATGACGGCCGGCCCCATCTGGGCATCCTGCATCTGTCCAAAGGAAGAACCGGAATCACTTCTCAGCAGCGAAAATGTCCCCATCACCGTCACTTTCTCCTGGGGCTTGGGGTCCAGTTTCTAGGGACTCCTCCTCTACTGGGTGATGGAAGAACTAAGGGTGCCTCCTGCTGATGGTGGTGTAGTCTTCTTCAGGGTTTGGGAGGGGGAAGTGAGGGACTGTTGTAAAAAATACAACCGCCCCCCAACGCACTAGGAAAACAAAAGGTTCTCAACAAATATTTGGATACCCAATCCAGCCCCAAGGTTTTCATGCGCATATATTCTTATACCCTACTCTTTCTCTTACTGGTATTCTATTTTAGTGTCTGTCCTCCCCTGTAGACTATGCAAAGTCCTTGGGGGCAGGGACTGTCTCTGCTATCTGCAGTACTGTACTTTCAAAGCACTCAGTACTGTGCTCTGCACACAGTGAGGACTCAAAAAATGCCACTGATTGATATTCAAGAGTCCACAACTCTTTCCACCTTCAAAACCCTCTTAAAAATTACATCTTCTCCAAGAGGGCTTTCCCAGACTAAGCCCTTTACTTCCTCTATCCACTTTTCCCTCTACATCAACCACACTTATGCACTTTGATACTCACCCTGGCCCTACAGTACTTAGGTTAATAGTTTTTTAATTTACTACTTCACCTATCTATAATCTAGTTAATACCTGTCTTTTCTGCATAAGCTCCTTGTGGGTAGGGATCACATGTACCAAATCTGTTGTACTGTACTTAGTTTCTCATCATATTTAAGCACATACTATGTGTCGGGCACTGTACTAAGCACTGGGGTGAATACAAGCAAAGCAGGTTGGACCAACATGGGGCTCACAATCTCAATACTCATTTTGCAGATGAGGTAACTGAGGCACAGAAAAGTGAAGTGATTTGCCCAAAGTCACACAGCAGATAAGGCACGGAGCCATGCTTAGAACTCAGATCCTCTGACTCCCAGGACCATGCTCCACTTATTAGGCCATGCTGTCAGCCACAGAAAGCATTCAATAAATACCACTCATTGACTGAACATTTGCCTTGTCAGTTTCAAAACAAAAGACCTCTGATTTCATCAGGGAAGGACAAGAAACACAAACACTAGTTATCACCACAAGGTAAATACCAATGGGTTTTTCTTTTTTATTTTTAGTAGCTATTACTTATTTAAATAAAAATGGGACGGGGGATTGACTGGGATTTATTCATCTCGACAATGGTCACCTTATTTGCAGTGTACAACTGATCTCGTACACTTTAGAAACTTAAATCTCTCAACAAGATTTTTCTGAAAAAAAAGATGTGGATCAAAAACAAAACAATGTTTGATTAATGAGGAAGTATGAAGGCAGTTTTCAGGAGCTCTAAAGAAACTTAAACACACACCAGATACCTCTGGACACAGTGAGTTTCCTGTTCTAAAAGTAGAAAAGATTCTACCTTTTTTTCCCTTTAACAAATGTAAGGCAGTATGGAAGCAACTGAATGTGAACAATAAGAAAAAGCTAGACACTCATTCCCCTTATTTTTCCTCAGTTATGTAAGGTTAACTATTCTTTACCATCGTTAACAACTCTCTCCTAAACAGTGCTCATCAACTGGTCTTTAGCTCTTTACTCATTTGGATACCATTTGGATACCTATTTTATGAAACTTTCTAGAGAAAGCTCTAGTCCTCAGCTGAAATGAAAATGGAAAAGTAGCATAATCTTCACTGTTAATTATTTATACCTCTACCTGGGTCTAACGTTTATTAACACTATGTAGTCAGGTTTCTAAGATATAAAACAACAACTTTTCTCAGATAACTTACTAAGCAATATTATAAGCTAATGTTAGTCAAAATAATTTACTTAAATGTTTGAAGCATTTAAAAGTATAGTTTCAAACCATTCAGCTGCATAAATGTTGATATGGCCTACAAACCCACACAAACAGTTCCTGACCCTTTTCTACAATCATCATCTGCTTATTCTAATCCTACTAGATTAGACTACTCTAATTTGGAGTTAGAGTGTCACAGAAAATGCCTGTTAAGGAAGAGAAATATAAACAATGAAAAAAAGGCAGGAACAGTTGGTTATTCTAACCAAAACTGAAACCCAAATTAAGCTAAATACCAAATACCAGGGTTCAATTCAAACAGAAATATTGAGCTGTGTACTTCAATTTTCTAGACTGTCTGTGAAAGCACTACCATAAATTTAAAAAAAAAATACTGGCTTTATTAAGGTTGTCAAATGAACAGTGTAGAGCTAAAGAAAACACAATAGCATAGGTAAAGCTAAATTATTTCAGGGTTTAACACTTAATAAAGCTTAGGTCCCCTAAAGTGCAATAATTCTTTGCAACCAACCAATTTGGGTAAAATAATAAAGATTCCTTTGATTCTGATTCCACAGAACAAAGGAACATGAAAAACAGAATATGGCATCGTTATCCAATTGGTGGCTGAATTCAGTAATAATAAACTTTAAATCAATCCTTCATTAAGGACAGTGGAGAATAGGAAGCAAACATGAACACTGCACTTTTGATGGTAATACACAAATAAATATTAGGATATTAAAATTTGTTTCAAACATTAATGGAAAATTATTTTTTAAAATATCCACAATACTTCAATAGATATTTAAAATCAGTAGCTGCTTACCAGTAAAATCATTTCAAAAAGTCAGCTTTCAAGTATTTCTACACAGAAAAATGGGATCAATTTCCATAAGTGATCTCATTTTAAAATACTATACTTTGAGATATGGATTGATCAGTCTTTTATTATTGTATTGAATTCAAGCACATTCTACCATAATGAATTGGATTTCCTACTTTATTGACACGCACACAAGGCTACCAAAGGTGTTGAAGGATAATATTGATCTGAAGAAATAAAATATCTTATAATAAAATTGCTTCACCAAATCCTCACAATACATAAGATACAGCATGGAAACCATTTTTAAAAGCACAGTACTTGAAAACGAATGAATTTTCACCTTCAAAAAGAATAGCTACATATTAATAAGTATTCAATATAGCCAGAAAAAATGCTGAATATCATGGTGGGCACTTAATTCATCAGATATTATTGTCATTTTGAGAATTTTCTACCTATCCCTATTAGGAGTTTTCCTTGCAATTCATAAAAAAATGCATATTTTTTCTTAGGTGATACAACTTGTCAGGAAACAGCTTTAATATTCTCACTACTAAATTAGTAAAAGACATCCACTCGACCTAAATAACTGAACTAAGTTTTAAAGAGAGGTTTTCTGCTTGCCCCATGCTGCAACTCTTCTGACTTAAAACTCCACATTAAGTCAGCAATTACAGAAAAGATACCCACAGTGGAGAATTTAAATGACGCTTAAAATGCTGGTCTGCAACTGACAAGTTACAAGTCTGACTTGCAACTTGACACAAACTTCCCAAAATGGGCAGATGGCAGCCTGTAAATTAACATTTAGGGCTTAATCCCAGGGAACTAGATCCAATCAAGATTATTTTCAAACGTTTTACAGCAAAAAGGTCATTAGCCAGAAGAAGGTATCAGGTAACTGTGTGTGGCTTACAGTGTCTTAAGTCCCATGACAACTCTTCTATAGATGCCTTTTTAAAATAATTAAACTTACAAGCGTATATTTCTAGGAAAAAAAAGGAAAAAACAATAAGGCTGGTCTAAGACTAATAAATGCTCTTTTTTATGTAATGTAAATAGGGTTATTTGACCAGGGCTTTTTAAATAATCACAGTGTTAAAATGGGTCACCAATATCTAAAATACAAGATTTTCACCCTCTCACCGACAATATGTTGTGAGAAAGTTTACTTACGCTACCCACTAAAAGAGTGAAAGTCATTTATTTGTTCTACATGGTCAAAATGCCTGCTGCCATCTTAATGATTCCTGGCAGCTCCAGGAATTAGTTCAGTTCTGGAAGCATTCCTGGATAGTGGAAACTTTTTGGAGAAGAATAGTCAATCAATTAATGGTATTTATTGATCATTTACTACATGCAAAGCACTGTTCTAAGGGCTTGGAAGACTACAAGAGAATAAGCAGACACTTTCCCTGCCCAGGCATTTCAAATGTTTGAGGATGTACAGATATGCCCTTCAGTTCAAACATGGTAGCATTTATAGGGAGGCTGCACCTATGAGAGCATGTCTCTCAGAGGAAATTATTGCCCAGTCTGTTCATCAATATTTAGTAGTGCACCTTTTCAGACAATTTGATGCATAATAATAATAATGGTATTTATTAGCATTTACTATGGGCCAGGCACTGTACTAAGCGCCAGAGTAGATACAAGTAAATAAGGTTGAACATATTCCCTGTCCCACGTGGGGCTCAGAGTCTTTAATCCCCATTTTACAGATGCGGGAACTAAGGCACAGAGAAGTGAAGTGACTTGCCCAAGGTCACTCAGTAGACAAGTGGTGGAGCTAGAATTAGAATCCAGGTCCATCTGACTCCCAGATGGTCTATCCACTAGACCACGCTGCTTCTCCTGATTCTCAATCAATCAATCAATCGTATTTATTGAGCGCTTACTGTGTGCAGAGCACTGTACTAAGCGCTTGGGAAGTACAAGTTGGCAACATATAGAGACAGCCCCTACCCAACAGTGGGCTCACAGTCTAAAAGGGGGAGATAGAGAACAAAACCAAACATACTAACAAAATAAAATAAATAGAATAGATATGTACAAGTAAAATAAATAGAGTAATAAATATGTACAAACATATATACATATATACAGGTGCTGTGGGGAAGGGAAGGAGGTAAGACGGGGGGAATGGAGAGGGGGGCGAGGGGGAGAGGAAGGAGGGGGCTGAGTCTGGGAAGGCCTCCTGGAGGAGGTGAGCTCTCAGTATGGCCTTGGAGGAAGAGAGCTAGCTTGGCAGATGGGCAGAGGGAGGGCATTCCAGGCCCGGGGGATGACGTGGGCCGGGGGTCGACGGCGGGACAGGCGAGAGCGAGGTACAGTGAGGAGATTAGTGGCGGAGGAGCGGAGGGTGCGGGCTGGGCTGGAGAAGGAAAGAAGGGAGGTGAGGTAGGAGGGGGCGAGGTGATGGACAGCCTTGAAGCCCAGGGTGAGGAGTTTCTGCCTGATGCGCAGATTGATTGGTAGCCACTGGAGATTTTTGTGGAGGGGAGTAACATGCCCAGAGCATTTGTGCACAAAGACAATCCGGGCAGCGGCATGAAGTATGGATTGAAGTGGGGAGAGACACGAGGATGGGAGATCAGAGAGAAGGCTGATGCAGTAGTCCAGACGGGATAGGATGAGAGCTTGAACAAGCAGGGTAGCAGTTTGGATGGAGAGGAAAGGGCAGATCTTGGCAATGTCCCGCCACCCACATCATCCCCCTGGCCTGGAATGCCCTCCCTCCCCACATCTGCCAAGCTAGCTCTCTTCCTCCCTTCAAGGCCCTACTGAGAGCTCACCTCCTCCAGGAGGCCTTCCCAGACTTAGCCCCCTCCTTCCTCTCCCCCTCCCCCCTTCCATCCCCCCCGCCTTACCTCCTTCCCTTCCCCACAGCACCTGTATATATGTATATATGTTTGTACGTATTTATTACTCTATTTATTTATTTAACTTGTATATATCTATTCTATTTATTTTATTTTGTTAATATGTTTGGTTTTGTTCTCTGTCTCCCCCTTCTAGACTGTGAGCCCACTGTTGGGTAGGGACCGTCTCTATATGTTGCCAACTTGTACTTCCCAAGTGCTTAGTACAGTGCTCTGCACACAGTAAGCGCTCAATAAATATGATTGATTGGCCCACAGTAAGTGCTTAACAAATACCATTATTATCTTTCTACTTGTTGGTAGTCCTGTTAAAGTTTGAGGGAGGAGAAGTTGGAAACTAATGACTAAAATTACATTTGAAGCATCTTTCCACTCCAAAACTCTAAAGGCCTAGTTCTGTCAGAAAAATAACTTTCAATTCTGTAGTATGGTGGGTAGAGGCTTTTCAATGAGCAAACACTTCTTTGAGTTTCAGGCTTTTTAAAGCCCATTATGGTGCTGTCAGGCTGGCTGTAATCCAAGTCTTGATAACTTAAAAGCTATAAGTACAGGATACTTGTCACTCAAATCAGCTACAACAAAGCATCTGTTTTAGTTAGATCTGCAACATCAAAAGTATGGCATCAATACTTCGCACAGAGAATCATGTCTTCTTTTTTTTGAAGGCATTTTAAAATGCTGGCTACACTCTATTATGGCTACTGACTTTAAATTTTTTTTTATTCTCCAAAGATGCATTTTGTCACTCCCAAATTCTTGATTCTATCAAATTGGTGTGTCTTTTCATTTTCAAAGGTCCATACCGCATGGCAATATTTGTGACAAACTTCTTTTTTGCTTCACGCATAGGTTGTATAAATAAACAAAATTATACCTTAGGTCAACAACTTTGTGTCTCTACAGAAAGTTTCAATTATATCATTTTCTAAGGTAATAAAAATAAATTTATTATAGGATGCAATGATGCTTGGCTTTATAAAACACTTAAGGACAAGTATATTTTAAGAACAGGATACAATTATTTATCCCCATATCTAGCCCCCTCAAAAAAAAATGAAAACCAAGGAACTGAAATCCTAGTACTAATGCATCAAAGAAATTCAAGTGTATACATTGATCAAGATATATAAACTAACTTCATTCACAAAAAAATAGAATAAAAATCCAGTTGTTAGCTCTTTAAAGCTCATGGCTATCAGAATTGTATTCAACTCTGTGTTTGACAGAATACTTGTAGCTCAGTTATTTTAACTGAATTAGAAAGCCCTAGTTGTTACTGTTACCAAACACGGTCATTTATTTGGGTTCAGAATACTGGACCATTAAATCTAATATGTAGCCTTGAGGAGAGGGATCACATCTATCAATTTATTGTACTGTACTCCCCCAAGCACTTTGGGCAGGGTTCTGCACACAGTAAACACAATAAATACCACTGATTGTTTGGCAAGTGCTTGATGCTTCAGAGGAAAGAAACAATAATTTCATATTATGTTACCATGTTTCTCTCTTCTCCTAATGAGAGAATGAAGAAAAATGCCATATTGAAGGTTTTCAGTCTCTCATTACCTTGAACATGTGTATGAGGGCATATATATTCACCCCACCTAACCCCACACCACTTACATACATATCTGTGATTTTATTTGTATTAATGCCTGTCTCCCCCTTAGACTGCAAACTCACTGCAGGCAGGGAACATGTCTACCAACTCTGTTGTACTGTATTCTCTCAAGTGATTAGTACAGTGCTCTGCACAGCATAAGTGCTCAAAAAATCCCATTGATTGATATAAGGTAGCTAATGCATTTGAAAAATTCATGTTTTCACAGCCTCTAAAATATTTTCTCCTTTTCTCTTCGATTTTTGCATATCCTTTTTTCCTCCCCTGTCCTTTGACCCATTCAGTCTCTCCTTTTCCTTATCTTCGCCTTTTCTCATAGCTTTTCCATGTCCACTATATCTCTCTACCTCTTCTTCTGCATCACTTCCTCTTCCTTCCCTCTTCAATCATTCAATATTTCTTGCCCCTTTCTCCCTCAACCACTTTTACCACCATTACCTCCTTCTTCTCTCTTCCCCTTCCCTCTTCTCCAAGAATGTTTCTAGGTGACCACATGTCCTGAATTAAACAGAGCTGATACGGATTTTGCCCCATAATGCTACCTGGAAGAATTCTTTGGCACTGAATTATTAATTACTACTACAATGAAGATGCTTCAATATTTTAAAGCATAAACCTTCACATATGTCTGATTGTTCCTGAAACCATTTCATAATACCAATTATCTGTGTACACTTAGAAAGGGGAGTTGTTCATAAACGTTGGTGAAGGGGACAGTGGGGGTGGGGCCAGGGTTTAGATTTTCTACTGACATCATTCATAAGTACTGTTATTACTAAACATATTTATTGAGCGCTTACTGCGTGCAAAGCCTAAAGTACTACAGGCAAAATAAATCCTATTATCAAACATATACCTTAAATTTATCCTGATCTATTCAAATGACAATGGCAAAAAGTCACATTATTTACACATTTCTTGTCCCACACATTGGTTGACTTAAATCTGCCCTTGTCAAATTGTTTCAGATCAACTTTGCCTTCCAAGTTGGTATTTTGATGTGATCATTTTGGACCTGGAGAGGTCAGTGGGCTGATACGTGTTTTCATCTCTAATCATTTCTTGCTATTTTAGAGAACTTCACTGAAATTCAAAGTGTGATGGTTGGGAACTCTATTCAGCTGTGATTTCTTTTTTCTGATGTAGTACTCTCAGGGCAGGGGGAGGGTAGTAACTCTTTTTTTAATGTCAAACTAAATTGATTTTTAAAAGCACTCTAATACCTACATTGTTTTAACCAGATACATTTGGAAAATCCAAAGGAATTCAGGTATTATTTACAAAATATGTGATAGCCATTAGGGAAGAAATGGATAGAGGAGGTGTGAAACATCTCTAGGTCACTTAGTGCAGAACCCCTGAGACACTCACTCTGAAAACAGGTCTGGAGGTTCAGTACCTCATTCAGTTTTCAAATGACACAGAGGTTTCTTCATCTAACACCAACCACACTGTTTATTCTAAATGGATTTGTTTTGCCCCCAAATTTCACATAGGCCTTATCAGGCTATTTAAAACGCATGGAGCATTTATACATTCTAAAATCCAAAACCTTGAACAATCTCCTGTTGTACAGTGTAACCAGGAGTAGATTTGATATCATGACAATCAAGCAATTCTGCACTAATACAATCAATGGCATTTATTAAGTGCTTGGGAGAGTACACTACAACAGAGTTAGCAGACATGTTCCCTTCCCACAACGAGCATACAGTTCAGAGAGGGAGACAGACATCAATAAAAATAATTTTTAATATAATCCACTCTATAGAACTGCCTTCTCCATAAAGGACTTTGTCCTTCAAACCCTCCCATGGTGTCCACATTCCAACGTGGAATTGACCTTAACCAGACTCACGCTACCACATATTGGCCATTTCCTCCACTGACTCCCCTCACTTTATCAAAATAGGAAACCACTGCCAATCAGATGTATTCATTTTTTTCCAGCAGCAAATGGTGAGATTGCCAAAGGGTGGCTAACAAGAAAAGCTAGCATACTGAGCTAAATAAAGAACAAATATTTATGCCACTTCTCCAGAAATAGTCTCTTTTTTCACATTCTTTTCAGAAAGGATGGAAAAAAGTACAATTACACAAAAGCAATATTTTTGAGATTCTACTGGTGTCTAAACGCACATTCTCCCATGTGAAGTAGGAATATTTCACTTCACAATCAAGTGAACACCTCTGAGGAATATTATTTTAATTCTCATTAATACTCTAAACAGATTACTCTAAATAGATACACAGTGTGATTTAGTAGAAAGAGGACGGGCTTGGGAGTCAGAGGTCATGGGTTCTAATCCCAGTTCCACCACTTGTCAGCTGTGTGACTTTGGGCAAGTTACTTCACTTCTCTGTGCCTCAGTTCCCTCATCTGTAAAGTGGGGATTAAGACTGTGAGCCCCCCGTGGGACAACCTGATCACCTTGTAACCTCCCCAGCGCTTAGAACAGTGCTTTGCATAGTAAGCACTTAATAAATGCCATTATTATTATTATTATTACCATCTTGTCAGAATGCTTACAATTTAAATTTTTACCCATTCACATTTTGTGAAGAATTTTAGAAGAATCATAAGCTGTAAAATGTAGTGGGTATTGTCTGCTAAATCAACCTGTTTTTAGAGAAATTATGAAAAATGAAGAATACTTGTAAACATGTCAATGAAACACCACAGCATGAGTACATAAGCCCTAGCAAAAGAGGAAGCATTCATTTAACTGAATTACTGACACTCAGTGACAGTATGAAACAGAGCCACATACAGTATTGAGAAAGATGGATCTCTAAAAACAATGTATTGCCTTAAGTGAAGCAGAAAGAGAAACGTTGTAATCGGATGCAATACGAACATTTTTTAATTCACCATAAAAATAGTTTTAAATAATGTGTTTCCCAGCTAAAGAATGAGTTTAATAAAATAGGTGGAAATATAGGCTGCCTTGTTTTTCTGCCTGTCAGAACCTCATTAGCATTTCGATTTAAATTCTACATGTGCAGTCAAATCTCTCATTTGTACATCTGGCATAACTCAAAACACTACCGTATTTGTTAAAGCTTTTTTTAAAAAAAAATCCAAATGAGTTGCTTCACAATATCTCAAGATGGTATTTTAATGGGTAAAAAGCAATGCTGTCATTTCAGTATTGGGCAACAGCAGGGGTCTCCATGTGAAGGAACAGAAAACATTTAGACCACACTTTAGAAGAAAAATTTCCAATAGAGGCATGGGGAGAGGTGATGAAAGCACTTGCCATAAATATTGATTTCTTCATTCTCTCGATTGATCTGCTCGCAAAAATGAATGGTTGTTTAACACTTTGAGTGATATCCTCTATTTCTAGCCTATTGGGGAACAATGTCAGAAAAACCTTATTGAAAGTATTATGGCCACATTTGAACTTACAAACTTCTAAAAAGAGAAAAACCAACAGCTGTGAAGATAGGTGGATAGCAATCCAGGAAAGGTGCCACATCTCTGACATTGATGAGAAGCAATAAACCAGCTGGAGAACATAAAGCAGAATCCTGTTATAGGCAGTTCTTAAGAACTTTTGACTTAATACAATCTTTCATATATATATGAAAGATTGTATTAAGTCAAAAGTATATCATATATTTATGAAAGGTTGTATTAAGTCAAAATATATATATATATATATATATATATATATATATACACACACACACACGCTGCTTCAGCTTCACAGTTCCTTTATGGCTAATTCCTAGGGGGTAGAGGAGTTACAGGGAAAAAGAGGGACCAACTCTGTTATACTGTATTTCATTCATTCAATCGTATTTATTGAGCGCTTACTGTGTGCAGAGCACCATACTAAGCGCCTATACTCTCCCAAGGGTATAGTACAGTGCTCTGCACACAGTAAGTGCTCAGTGAATACTACTGTTGTAGAACTGCATCTGACCGTGTCATGTTAAAGGTGTTACTTCCAAGAAAGGCATAAAGAGGACACTTTATCATCTGTTCAGAGAATGAGGGAGGAAGAGAGATGAGTACTCTTTAATTATAGCTGGGTTGTGGATGGGGGGGGGTGGTATCCTGTTTTCTAGATACTCATTATATGTGCCTAAAACGTTTCTATCATAAAGTAGTAGTCAATCAATCGTATTTATTGAGCACTTACTGTGTGCAGAGCACTGTACTAAGGGCTAAGTGCTTTAACAATAAACACACGTAAACTTATGAGTTCTACAACTTGACCTGTTTTCCCTTAAATCCTGCTCTCTCACCTGAGGGACAAGAGACCATCACTGCTGTCATCATTATCAATCAATCAATGACATTTATTGAGCACTTACTGTGTGCAGAGCACTGTACTCAGCCCTTGAGAGAGTACAATATAACAGAGTTGGTAGACATGTTTCCTATCTGCTGAGCGAGTAGATTACTAAATGAAGTGCTTGGGGGCCAAAATAAGGATCCTGGATCTTACAAATTAACAGAGTTTATGTTCCAAGGGTGTAGGGAGTAGGTGATGGGCCTGGTGGATATTAAGGAACTCCTAAATTCAATCAGTGATAGCTATTGCGCACTTACTCTATGTAAAGCGCTGTTCCGGGCATATGATAAAGTAAAATACAATAGAGCTGGTAATCAGTCAATCATTCAACCTTATTTAAAAAGGACTTACTGTATTGTATTATGCCGTTGAGTCATTTCCAACCCATAATGACTCCATAATGACGTATCTCTCCCAGAACGCTCCACCTCCATCTGCAATCATTCTGGTAGCGTATCCACAGAGATTTCTTGGTAAAAATAGGGAAGTGGTTTGCCATTGCCTTCTTCCGCGCAGTAAACTTGAGTCTCCACCCTCGACTCCCTCCCATCTGGCTGCTGCCCAGCATAGGTGAGTTTTGACTTGTAGCAGATGACCTTCCACTCGTTAGCCACTGGCCAAGCTAGGAACGGAGTGGGTAGGCCTCTGCTTGAAACTCTCCAGAAGTGATCCTGAGAGGGGACCACGCTCTTGGGTGACTACAAATCAACCGAGTTGACAGGCGTGTCCCCTGCCCATAAGGACCTTACAGTCTATTTCTTATACTATAACATTTCTAAAACCAAATACCAAGTGAATGAAAAGACTCAATGTGACAAAAATCTATTTTGACTGTTTTCCCTTATTTTATCATTTTAGGAAAAAATAACGAAGTAAGTGGGAGAATAGCAGACTGAGCATTCAAGAGCATATGGCAGTTCCCTAAGAATGAATCCAGCAATCAATGTTTTTCTGTTGCTTTGGCTGCCTCTGAAATGTTCTCCTTTCTTAAAGATATGGTCTCCTAATAAGGGGTTCTCTGCTAATTGAAGAACAGCAGTTCCATCCTATTGTTGAAATAATTGTATTTACAAATTAGAAAGAATAAATGGAGAGACAGATCTGGGCTAGTGTCCATCGGACCTGAATCAACTGACAAATCATCTGATGAAAAAAGGGTCTCATTCCAGATCAAACCTGTTGAGTACACAGAATACAGTGAACTCTTCATGAATTTAAAATAAGATTGCTTAATAATAATGATAGTGTTTGTTAAGCGCTTACTCTGTGCCAAGTGCTGTTCTAAGCACTGGGGTAGATACAAGGTAATCAGGTTGTCCCACGTCGGGCTCACAGTGTTAATCCTCATTTTACAGGTGAGGTAGTGAGGCACAGAGAAGTTAAGTGACTTAATCAAAGTCACATAGCAGACAAGTGCTGGAGGCAGGATTAGAACCCAAGACCTCTGACTCCCAAGCCCATATTCTTTCCACTAAGCTTAGAAACAGGAATATTTCAGTCTGATTCAGTAGAACTCATACAATCTATAGTTCTCCAACAGTCATTAGATGGAAAAGGGCCCTTCATCCATTACAGGAAATATCAGAAGGCAAAAGAGTGTAATATTTTTTATTCTACTGCTGATCTCCAAATCGATATGTGATTTTCTGTGATCCTATCTGCTAATTAGAAAAAAGAAAAGAAATTGCTAAAATAGTCATGCCCTCAACTTCCACTTTCACACAGCTGTTGTATTGCTTCAAGATTGTAGAGAAAGGAGAGCATTAGAAACCTACCTCAGGCAATTTTAATAACCTCTACATGAATTTTTTGAAAAAAAAAATGTAAGAGAACTGGCAAATAAAACCTCAGCTGTTATTCATTTTCTTTTTACTACCATATTGTTCTGAATTTCAACTTAGTGGCTAGTTTAGGGATAGTAACAACACTATCTTCTTAAATTGCTAATACAAGAGTAAACTTGGAGCGATTCCAAAAATATTTACATAATAAACAAGAATTCTATCTGTCAAAACACACTTATTACTACAAATCTGTGGGGGTCATGCATTCTAATTAGAAATTAGAATTTTTAAAAAATTTTTCAGTAAATTCATATTTCCACTGCAGATTATATAGTTTGGGAATTATTTTATGGCAAATGAAAATACACAGACACTGAAAAAATAATTTTGCTGAGAAAGAAAGGAGAGGGTACATATATGAGCATAATGTAGATAAAAATTCTATCAAAAGGGTGCAAACCACTTCTCTGTTTAGTTTGTAATATTATCGACCATAATTACACCTTACCTAAAACACTGAAGAAAGGAAAACTAAAGTAGGATGTTGTGAATCCCTGGGATCTCTGAATAGCTACAATGTTTTAGAGAGCGGAATATATTATCACATTATCATTATTATCTGTGGTTTTCGGCAATCTACTTCAGCAGCCTGGAATACCTTCAGCTCTTATATCATTCGCCAGAATTCTTCCGTGGCATAAGCCGCTTAGAAATGCCCCACAACATTTCCCCTAAGTGAAATATTATCACGGAACATAGTTTGTGCAATCATCGCTTTCTCATAACATTCTTTGCTCATAGAAAACTCTATTCCAGTCACAAGACCACTATTGCAATCTGAATGCACTTAATGTGTTATTAGAATATGCTAACTTCTTTAACATTTCTATCAGCTTCTTCTTCCTAAATATAGTATCAAATACCAAAATAGAATCACAAATGATGAAGTCCTGGAATAGAGTCTATTTGGTGATAGCAAAGCAATACTCTGTCGCATCACGGTTTCTCAAAGGAACGAGTGAAGAGAATGGATGGATGACAGCACCTGAAGTGGGAAACCATTACCAAGTAGACAAGAAGTAGTACTTTGAAGATACAGTCAATCGGTGAAATCAGTGGTGTTTAGTGAGTGTTGTGTGCAGATCACCATACTAAGAGCTTTGGAAAGTACAATAAAACAAGAGTTGGTGGGCACAATCCCTGACTCCAAGGAGTTTACACCCCAGACATTAAAATAAACTAAAATAAATCAGCGTGGGCACGACTTCAAATGATGTGACATAACTGGAGACTCTGAGCCCGTTGTTGGTAGGGTTTGTCTCCACTGGTTGCCTAACTGTACTTTCCAAGTGTTTAGTACAGTACTCTGCACACGGCGAGTGCTCAATAAGTACGACTGAATGAATGAATACTGGGAGACAAGAGAGTCAGACAGACAAGCCTGAACAAAGAATCTCAGTCTGGGTGGAGGTTGGCAGCGTGGCCACCCACAATCCACCTTCCACGAGTGCATCTTTTCCAATGCATATGCAAAGCTTTGTGTATCCAAACAAAAGATTGAAATGGGCTTAAAAACTCAGGAAGAAAAAGGGATTCAAGTGGCAATATCCAACTGTTTTTCCCTGAAGTGTTTGAGAAATGCCCAGTGACAGGCTTTATGTCATAAAGAACAAACCAATTAGATGTTGTTTGTTACCTAAAAATGCCAAAGTGTACTTGTTGATAAGGCACCCAAAAAGTTTTCTAATTATTCATTCTGAAAGCTGCCACATTTTCACAGTTCCACTTTAAACTCCACATCAGTCATCACTAAGGGTCAGCACCTTAACTCTAAAAATACATTTTCGAATTAAACTAAGATTTTAAAAGCCACAATCATTTAGTTCAAACCCTTTTGCCATCTGTTGCATGTCTTTTATGCATTTCAATTATTTTGGAAACATTCAGGAGCTCTCCGTTTTTTTGATGTTTACTCCTACCATATTCACCAAGTTTTTAAGTTCTGAATAATCTTAGAGAAACATCTGCAGTAAACAAAAAAAATGCACATTATAGTTTCACTTTGTACGCAGTTTTCAATATGCATCTTCACCTGATTTTTGGTTAGTCTGTTCCCTTTCGGCACTAGACATCTTTATACCCAGTGGGTTTTTTTTATTTTTCAATGCCCAGAAATTATATGGGCTCCATGAATTTCTGCAAAGTACTTTTCATGTCTGTGTGCAGATCACCGTACTAAAAGCTTGGGAAAGTACAATAAAAAGGAGTTGGTGGGCACGATCGCTGACTTGAAGGAGTTTACACTTAAAGTGCCCAAGAATTATTGCCTTGCTAATAGCTTAAAAGCAAAACCAACAACAACAACAAAAAAGAACGCCATCAAGAATGGAAGTTTCACAAGCCTTATTATCAATGATATTTACTGAACATTTACTGTGTGCAGAGGACCGCACTAAGCTCTCGAGAGAGTACAATACAACAAAGTTGGTAGACACTTTCCCTGCCCACAATGAACTTACAGTCTAGAGTTTCAAACATTAGTCATTCCATCAGGGTACACAGACGCTCATTTTTATTCTTAAAATTTCAACAATTATAATAATTATTATTGACTGTATTTATTCAAATACAAATCGGTCAGGGGGATGGTGGACAATGAAGGGCCCAGAACTCTTGAATGCCATCAGTGGTGACCCTGAAGGGCTCCAGCAGCATTAGTCGGTCCCCCTATTCTGAGTAGGGGTAGCAAGAGTGCAGCAGTCTTGCCTGCTGCTTCCTGCTTGTCCTCTAAGACGGTTCCTTGAAGGATTACCACCATTATCAATCAATTGGCATTTATTGAGCACTTGTGTGCAGAGCACTGTACTAAGTGCTTGAGAGAGTACAAATCAACAGAGTTGGCAGACACATTCCCTGCCTGCCAGGAGCTTACAGTCTAGAGGGGGGAGGAAGACATTAAAATAAACTGGGGATACATACAGTTATTCCAATCAGACATAGTTTAGCCACCGTGTACCTGGATCGTTGCCTTATTCAGGCCCGGTTTTCAGAATTCAATTCAACCCGGTCCAATCTTTCCCCTTCTCAAAGCCTGGTCTAAGTCCAGTATTAGAGTCCAACCTACCCCAAATCAGAAACTCAACGAAGACTGCACTGCAGAAAGACTGCAGCGCTTAGAACAGTGCTCAGCTTTAGAACAGTGCTTTGCACATAGTAAGCGCTTAATAAATGCCATTAAAAAAAAAGAGAGACAATTATCTAAGGAACAGTGTTTCTTTGAAATGCTGCTCCAAGGTACTGGGGGCACACGCAGTCCTATGACCCCATTCTAGCTTTTAGCAGCACTAGAGGAGTCACTTAAAATCTATTTCAGTTTGGTGTTATCTCCCACAGAGTTCTCAGAGGGAGGGGAATATTAGAACAAAGAAGCAATTTAAATATGTTTAACTCCCCACTTTGTGCCCTCCCATTCATATTTACAGATTAGCCTGAAAACGTGGAGGAGGGGGGGAATCTTCAGCCCAGCCAACACAGCCAGAGTTTGCCTCTGTGCCTGTAAACAACTGTAGGATCGGCAGGCCGGGATCCACTCTGGGAAACAGAACGAAGTGAGTTTTAGGGAGCCATTCCACTTTTCCCAGGGCTCGTGACCAAAATGTCGACGACTTCTGAACTGGATTTGGATGAGTCACCCTCGTATTTCCTCTGCAATCTCACATTTCCTCTTGCTTCCAGTACAGCTCCGGTAGGGCGGCCCACCTGGTTTTCAACTGGACAGTTCAGTTTTCAGCTGGCTTGTCCCTTTTCCGGGATGGGTAGGACATCGAATGGCTCTAGGTCCAGGGTTTGCATTTTTAGCAGCGAGGCTCTCTCCGCCACAGCTTCTGATGCTGAGTTTGGCAGTGGTGCCCATATTCAGAGGAACCTGGTAGGGGAAGGCCCGAAGAAAGTGGGGATGTCAGGGGAATCCAAGGAGAACACTCTAGGTTCAGGCAAACTCGATGTACTTCCACAGAAGGTTGTTGGTGATATCATTACATTACCCTTTGTGCTCAACACTAAGACATCACTTGCAACTTCATGTACGATATTTTAAAGTTATAGCAGCAGCTACTCTAATCTCTACACGGATGCCACACTGGCACCTTCAGCTCAACGCTGAAAACTGAACTTCTTGTCTTGCCTTCTAAACCTACTTCTCCCCAAAACTTTCCCATCACAGTTGACAATACTCCCTATCTTCAGAGCCAATATTTAGGTATTATGCTTGACTTCCTAGTTCTGTTTCAACTCTTGCATTATGTTTGTCTCTAAATCCTGCTGAATGTTTATCCACAAGTTTTTGGCTTTTGAGAGGATGGGAGGTATGCGCAGGATGACATTCTAGGAAAGTGATCCAAATGACACAGTAAAATACAGACTGAAGAGAGGAGAGACTCTGGAGATAGGAGACCAGGGAGGAGGCTGAGTGATATTGATAAGGTTCTGGACCAGGTGATAGCTGTTTAGATGAAGAGAGAGGGGTAGAACTGGGAAATAATGTGGAAGAAAACCGATATAATTTAGTGACAAGCAACAAGATTGTGAGGATGGTGGTGGTGTAAACTGTGATGGGAAACTTCAGTGGAGGGACAATAAGGAAGTCAGTTTGGGACATGTTGAGGTGCCAAAGGTCAAAGTAGAGATGACTGGAAGGTGGGAGGAAATGTGAGATTGCAAAGAAAGAATGAGATCAGGGCTGACAAGGAAGATTTGGGAGTTATCAGCAGAGAGATAGTAGCTAAAGGCATAGAAGAGTTTCCCAAATGAGTAAGTGTATAATGAGAATAGAAAGGAACTCGAACAGAGTCTTTAGGGACATCCACATTTAGCGGGTAAGATGTGGAGAAAGAGCCAGAGGAGTGAGAGGAGAGGAAAGGGAGAACCAGTAGGGAATTGTGAACAGTAAAACCAAGGTTAGCACTTCCAAGAGAAGGAAGTAGTCCACTCTCAAAGGCAACAGAGAGGTGATTTTAATAAGGATTGAATAGAATCCATTAGATTTGGCAAGACGACAGTCAGCAGAATGAAGAGGGTGGAAACTGGATCACAGAAGGTCAATACAAAGGAGTTTGGAGGGAAAGTTGGTTCATGCAACCTGTTGTGGGAGTTTGGAGAGGAATAAGGGTGGGAAGATGGAGCAATACCTGGATGGGGCAGTGAGATCCAGAGAAGGCTTTTTAGGATAGGGGAGAGCTAATCATGTTTGAAGGCAGATGGGAAGGAGCCATTGTAGAGTGAGGGGTTGGGAAATGGTGGTCAGGAGGGAAAGAAGAGAAGGAAGCATTTTTAGAACTTGAGCAAGGATGGACTCAGAAACACAGTGGAGGGGGTATACTATTGAAAGCAAGTGGAAGATCATCTCCTGAGAGATGGCTGGGAAAGATGAGAAAGTGAATGTAGGAAGAAACTTTGGGGAACTCATCATGCCTGGTGCATTCAATTTTGTCAGCAACGTAGCAGGCAAGGTCACGGGAGTTGACGGGAGAGACGTGACGAGACAGAGTGGAAGAGAGGGTGAAGTTATAGCAAGTAAGGATAGTAACCATAGTTGATCTGGTGCCTGGGTTTCCTTAATTAATTCATTATGGTATTTGTTAATCACTTTGTGCCAGGTACTGTACTAAGCGCTGGGGTGGATATGAGCAAATTGGGGCTCAATCCGCATTTTTACAGATGAGGGAACTGAGGCACAGAGAAATCAAGTGACTTGCCCATGGTCACACAGAAAAGTAGTGGAGTAGGGATTAGAACCCAGGTCTCTCTGGTTCCCACGCCTGTGCTCTGTCCACTAGGCCTTGCTGCTTCTATCTCTAACAGCAGTGCCAGCAAGGGAGAGGGAGCTAAGGAAGCAAACCATGGAGCTCATCCTGAGCTGGGGTTTGGTACGTCAAGATTGACAAAAGGGCTGCAGGGAGTGGGAAATCTGTTTGGCAGAGAGGGCAGAGTTGTGGATTTGCTCAAATACAATTAATGAGATCTAGTCCTCAGGGGGCTTACAACCTAAAACGTAGTTGGGGGGATAAACTGGGGAAGAAATAACTGAGCAAATTTAGTAAAAACAATAACAAGAAAGGTGGCAGCGAGTTATTTCCAGGAAGGACGTGTTCTCTGACTCATCACTGCTTCAGGTAAGGTTATTCTTGTTCTGCCTTTCTAGGATTCCACAAGTTCAGGTGTTAAAACACCTGGGGATGATTGAGGGATAGTTTTCTACCCTCCCCACTTCTTGGGAACAGGCTTCCTCCTTGGCAATGGTGGGTGGAAAGGGAAGGGAGGATGGCTGTGGTCTCTTACACCAGCCTGCAGACCACGGAAGCCCAGTGGCGGGTGCTTATAACCACGTGGCTCCATGGTCCAGATGTCTACGCCAGCTTCTAGCTATTTAAAATACGTTAAAATCAGAAGAAAAAAGAAAACCTTTACCTGGAAGAAAGAAGTTCCTGTCACCATAAAACATCAGCTTTAAAATTAACATGCAGTATGCAGGATTGGTTATTTACAATCCTGATTCCCACAAATAGAAAAGAATATTTTAATAATTTATTTATGCAGTATTATCAAAGAGAGGTTCCTCCTCCTGGCCACCCCCACCATCTCCTATTTTAAATTCTCATTTCAACACCCGTTGCCAATTTGTCAGCTACTCTGTGTAAAGCACTAAAATGCAACTGGATGATTTTTAATGCATTGGAAAAAAAGAACAGGATTGTTTCATAAGACTCTGAACTAATGCTGCTTTGCTTCTTAATAGCATTAGGTGCACTAAATATTTAAAGGCTCTTAAAATAAATGGTTCTTTTTTCATTCTCTGCAATGGTGGTAACTTGGTCATGTCTGAATTGAAGACTGATGCCATAAGTATTGATCGGAAATAGTCCATGGGCCCTACAGGAATATAAACCAGGTCCTCGACATGAGATGTTACTTTACATTGAATTAATCTTTGGATATTAAAGGCCACTGATTTGTTTTTTTGAATCCTTACTCTGGATTCTTATAGAGTTAAGCGGGGAAAGCAAACCTCAAGGATAATAAAATTAATTCTACTCTTACATAAACTGAATGTACATTTTTCTTTCAACTCATATATTCTGTTGGCTTTTCTTCACATCTTCAGAATTAGCCCCTTCCTCAACAACCAAACGTGCTATATCCAGGCTCTACTATAGTAATAATAACAATAATAGCATTTATTAAGCACTTACTATGTGCAAAGCACTGTTCTAAGCGCTGGAGCGGTTACAAGGTGATCAGGTTGTCCCACGGGGGGCTCACAGTCCTAATCCCCATTTTGCAGATGAGGTAACTGAGGCACAGAGAAGTTGAGTGACTTGCCCAGAGTCACACAGCCGACAATTGGCAGAGCCGGGATTTGAACCCATGACCTCTGACTCCAAAGCCCGTGCTCTTTCCACTGAGCCACGCTGCTTCTACTACATAAGCCTACTTGCTGACCTCTGCCCTCTCGACTTTCCAATCTATACTTCACTCTGCTGCCCAGATCATTTCTCTGTAACAACATCTTGAACATGTCTCCCCACTCCTCAAAAACCTCCAATGGTTATACGTCCCCTCCATAATCAGCAGGAACACCTCAGCAACTGCTATAAGGCACTCAATCAGCTCTCTACCCATACTTCTCACTCCTCTCCCACTACAACTCAGGTCGCATACTTCACTCCCCAAATGCCTACCTACTCACTGGACCTCCAACCTCCTGACTGTAATCCCCTCCCCTTTCACATCCAAAAACCAATGCCCTCTCCATCTTTAAAGACCTTCTAAAATCAAATCTCCTCTAGAGGACTTCCCAGATTAATCTCTATTTCTGCCCCCTTGCCCCCCACCTCCCACTAACACTCCAGCTCTTAGGCATCATCAATTGTATTTACTGAACATTTACTGTGGGCAGAGCACTGTACCAAGTGCTGCTTGGCAGCGTACAAAATAACAGAGTTGACAGACACATTCCCTGCCCACAACAAGCTTAAAAAATAGAAAAAACGGTTTAAAGTGAGTTGCATACATGTATATAATAATAATAATTATGGCACTTGTTAAGTGCTTACTCTATGTCCAGCAACTGTTCTGCATGTTCGGGTAAAAGCAAGTTCATCAGGTCGGACACTGTTCCTGTCCCACAGCGGGCTTACTGTCTAAGAGTGAGAACACGTACTGAATCCCCCATTTTGAAGATGAGGAAACTGAGGCCCAGAGAAGTTAAGAGACTTGCCCAAGGTCAAAAAGAAGGCAATTGCCAGAGCCAGGATTAGAATCCAGGTCCTCTGAATCCCAGGCCCGTGCTCTTTCCATGCTGCTCCTTGAAATATTAAAGTAAAGGCATTTAAATGCTTGAAATGGAAACCAAGGGCATCTAGATAATATTTAAATATGAAAATAGACTATCTGCTCTAGGTCTGTCCTTTCACCTTAGTGTTAACACTCAAATTGTTTTATTTTCCATAACTTCTTTCAGAGTGTATTTCATAATTAAATATTTACGCTAGACTTTTACCCTTGCTTTCGATACTCTGCTCCACAAATGAATCTAACATCTATGCCAAGATCAATTTTTAAATCATTTCTAAAGCTTTTCCAGCCTTAACTTATATCTAAACATTTTTCCACTGCACTTACTATCTCCTGAACTAGATTCACTTCCTCCCTTTAGAGTCTCTGAATTCTTTGACTCATAAAAAAGAAGGGCTAGAAAAGACCTAGTCCAACTCCCACCTTCTGCTTCTCGTCCTTCTGAACCTCTACTGTTTTTTGACCCTCTTGACTTTCCTCTACTTCTCACATGTCTAAATAATCCTCTCCTCACGGTTGCCAACTGAGAATGATCTTTCAGACAAAGTCCGCCGTGAGACTGGCTACGTGAACAGCCGCCACTCTCCCCGGGTCTTCCCTGTAATGCCTGCTCACCGTTGCTTTTGATCTGTCAACAAAAGTCATTCTTTTAAAGTCATTTTTATTCGTTCTGTTTGCAAAATTCCTTCTCGGCGGTTAGCACAGTGACAGCAGGGCACCTACCGCTCTCAATGAGGAGGCCACGGTGAAGCGGCAGTGGCTGACATCACCAGGAATCTTCCAGCCACAAATCCGGTGAAGGAGACTTTTACCCACCTGTGCAGGGCAACAGCGGCACAGGACAGAGTCGAGGACAGAGTCGTCATCCCCCTGGCCTGGAATGCCCTCCCTCCGCACATCCGCCAAGGTAGCTCTCTTCCTCCCTTCAAAGCCCTTACTGAGAGCTCACCTCCTCCAGGAGGCCTTCCCAGACTGAGCCCCCTCCTTCCTCTCCCTCTCCTCCCCCTCCCCATCCCTCCGCCTTACCTCCTTCCCCTCCCCACAGCACCTGTATATATGTTTGTACGTATTTATTACTCTATTTATTTTACTTGTACATATTTATTCTATTTATTTTGTTAATATGTTTTGTTTTGTTGTCTGTCTCCCCCTTCAAGACTGCAAGCCCGCTGTTGGGTAGGGACCGTCTCTATATGTTGCCAACTTGTACTTCCCAAACAGTACAGTGCTCTGCATACAGTTAGCGCTCAATAAATATGATTGAATGAATGAATGAATGAAGACTGAAGTTTACTGCACAGAAGGAGGCAATGGTAAACCACTTTCATATTCTTAACAAGAAAACTCTATGGATCCACTACCAGAGCGACTGCAGATGGAGGAGGGGCGTTCTGGGACAGATGTGTCCATGGCATCGCTCTGAGCCGAAGACGACTCAACAGCATAAGACAAGACAACAGGCCCGATTCTAGCTCATTTTTACATGTTGTCAGGGAATTCACAGACAGTTGGCAATCCTGTCTGTCAGGTTCTTTCTTGGATCATTGCTGTCTGTCTATTGTCACTATCAAGCCATTGTATTTTTTGAGCACTTACTGTCTGCAAAGCACTGCACTAAGCACTTGGGAGAGTACAATATAACAGAGTTGATAGACACATTCCCTGCCAACAATGAGCTTTCATTATACAATGGCCCTTCCTTCCTTCCAAATTCTGCTAAGAACCCATCTAAAATGCACTTCCTGATTAATCCTCACTTGGCTCCAATCTCCAAATATACCAATAAATACCAGGTATGCCATTTGTATATCTTTAAATTGTGTTTGTGTTTCTACTCTTGTGTCTTTGTACTTTCATATGTTTATTTGCTTAAGTATTGGGGTTTATCACTTGCATACTTGTGTTTGCTCTGCCTCTCCATTAGACTATAAACTTCTCCAAGAGAGGTACCTCGGGAGAGATGCTAGCACAAACTGCAAATTTACAATAGATAAGAAACAGATGTTGTATCTGTTGCTTGCACTGAAATTAACATGAGAACCGTTGCCTTGCCTTCAGTTTCAAAAGAAAAAAGGTATTCATGTTGCCAGAAATGGACTAGAAGTAAAAAAATAAAACTTCTGACAAGTGAAGCAGCATGGCCTGTTGAATAAAGCACGTGCCTGGGAGTCAGAAGACCTGGTTTCTAAACTGGCCTCCACCACTTATCTGCTGAGTGACCGTGGACAAGTCACTTGACTTCTGTGTGCCTCAGTTACCATATCTGTAAAATGGGGATTAAGACTGTGAGTCCTTTGTGGGACAGGGACTGTGTCCAAACTGATTACCTTGTGTCTACCCCAGCACTTAGAAGGGTGCTTGACTCATATTGAGTGCTTAACAAATACTATTATCATTTTATTATTGAACAACTTAAGAACTGTCCAACTAAGGGTGGGATTTCCCTTCTCCCCTGCCCTAAACAAGACATGGCCATGGAAAAGGCTGCTGGCGACCCACTGGACTTTCAATGACACCCACATGCAGGAATAGCATTTTACCTTTGACAACATCATGTTAGAAAACTGAGATACGCTACCCTAGTGCTTATAACAGTGCCTGGCACATAGTAAGCACTTAACAAATACCATAATATCCATATACACAAAAAAAAATCCAGAAGTATTTTTAAGAAATAATTCCAATAGTTCTAGCTTCTGCAATTGAAGAATGTAGCTAACTCTCTCTTTATAGTACCAGACTGTTCTTCCTTTACTACATTATATCAACATGTCCAAATAGTACATGAATCCAAAAGTACTGTCATCATTTGATTAGAAAACTTAAAAATGTCACTAGCAAGTCAGTTTTGAAAATAGTACCATGTTTTCCATGTATTACTATTTATTTTACAGAGACATCGCACATTTTATTTCACTACCAAAATTTATGTCACTGGGAACCTTTTTTAACTCAAACAGCCCTTATCTTACTGGTCTCTTTCAGTACTATTATAAGCATTAGTGTCTCTAATAACAAATATCATTCTTCTTTCACTCATGTGGAAGAGTCCCCTCTGTAATTATTTAGTGCTGAATGAGAAATACGGGTTTTCTGTTTTGGAAAGTAACCCTCAGCAGATTTCCATTAAGTTCCTGTTTGGAAAAGCAGTTTAAATTGCTGCATGGACAATTATAGAGGGCAATCTCTCTACACAGAGGAATGCTGCAATTCTGTTCACCAAAGAAGAAAAGAAACCATTTTCAGGGCACATGAATCGATCTAATGAACTCAGTCGTGGCCTTGGGGCTGTACATTTCATGTAGGGATTACTTTCTTTTGGGGATAGGAGCACTTAAAATAAAAAATCAGGCTCTGCTGGTGGTGCATCGACAGCTTCAGATAACCTGGCTACAATTGTTAGCTAATATTAACAGGTTAACAAACTTTTGTGAGGACTAGCAGATGTCATCCTCCTTCCTGAAAGATGGTCTACTATCCCTCATCTGCCGCTCTCTATTTCTTCTGGGAAACTTCAACAATTGGAATCCAATGCCTTTTTTTTTCTCCACGATGCTGTTCTCCTCTTATTTCTGGCCAATCCTTCTTAGTCCCTCGCTCTGACTTTTCCCTCGCCTCCCATACATGATTATGAGTTTCCCTGCTTCCCGAAAGATGGTCTACTATCCCTCATCTGCCGCTCTCTATTTCTTCTGGGAAATTTCAACAACAATTGGAATCCACTGTCTTATTTTTTCCATGAAGCAGTTCACCTCTTACCTCTGGCCAATCCTTCTTAGTACCTTTCTCTGACTTTTCCCTCTGCCTCCTGTACATGATTATGAGTTTCCCTAAGGGCTCTGTTCTGGGTCCCCTTCTCTTCCAAATTACACATATTCCTTCAGGAAGCTCAGCTGCTCCCACACCTTTATCCACCTTGGAGGATGACTCGTAAATCTACCTTGCTATTCCTGACCTCTTCTTATGGAGCAAGGTCACAAGCCTGGAAGCAGGTCAAACTCCCCAAGCAGAAATGTTTGAAATGTATGATTCTGGGGGCTCTCATATGGACCACTCTGGATGGAGGCAGGCTTCTCTGCTCCACCTACCCTGGGGGCAGAGCTGTATCCTCCTGAGGGCAGAGTGAAGGAAAAATGGTGGCGAGCTGCCTGTTGGTTGTGCGGTGGGCTGGCTTGTTGTTCCCCTGACACCAAGCCCACAAGTGAACTTTGTAAAGTAATTTGATTTCTCTCTATCTAAACTAGTCCTATGGATAAACAAGTACAAGAGTTAATTCGCTTATTACTTTTATTTAAGGATTATTATAGACTACACACCCCTACTTTCCAGCCTTCCCCAAGTCTAGCACTTCTATGCTTTTCTAGGATTTGACTTCTCCTAATTAAATCCTCAGCTTGGCCCTGACAGCCTTAGTCCTCAGTGGCTGCAAATACTACCTGGTAAATTCTGTAGTATTTTTTATGGTACTGGTTAAGCGCTTACTATGTGACAGGCACTGCTCTAAGTGCTGGGGTAGATACAAAATAATCACATTGGACACAGTCCATGTACCACCTGGTGCTCAGTCTTAATCCCCATTTTACAGATGAGGTAACTGAGGCCCAAAGAAGTTAAGTGACTTTTCAAAGGTCACACAGCAGACAAGTGGCAGAGCCAGGATTAGAACCTAGGCCTGCTGATTTCCCAGCCCATGCTCTATCATTCATTCAATTGTATTTACTGATCATGTACTGTGTGCAAAGCATGGTACTAAGTGCTTGGGAGAGTACCATACAACAATAAACCAACACATTCCGTGCGCACAACAAGCTTACAGCCTAGAGGAGAGGGAGACAGACATGAATATAAATAAATAAAATTACAGATATGTACATAAGTGCTGAGGGGCTGGGAGGTGGGGAAGAGCAAAGGGAATAAGTCAGGGTGACGCAGAAGGGAGTGGGACTTGAGGAAAGGTGGGGCTTAAACTGGAAAGGCCTCTTGGAGGAGATGTGCCTCCAATAAGGCTTTGAAGGGAGGGAGAGTGATTGTCTGTCAGAATTGCGGAGGGAGGTTGTTCCAGGCCAGAGGCAGGACTATCCACTAGGCCACTTTTTTGTAACCTTTTCCCATTTATCTGACTAATTAAATCCCAATTTTGATCATTACATTGTTTGGGAGTCTGGATCAGCCATGGCCACTGGGGTTTTCACAGAACTATCCATTGGGTCCTGATGGGTGTTTTCAATCCTATAAGAGCCTTGGATGAAATTGAAAATAGGGTGGTCAGTAGTTAAGCTGCAGTGTTTGGTGGAATTCAGCACAGTGGCCCCAATTTTGATTCCCTTAGAAAAAGACTTGGTGAGGCCCAATATCTCTTTCTCCTACAAATGTATGCCTGCTCCCGCCTCCAGAACACAACTACATAGACGTTCCATCAGCAAACCAACCTCACGCCTCCAAACTGAACTCATCTTCCCTCCTTAAAACTCTCTTCCACCTCGCTTTCCCATCACACTTGACAGTATCATCATCCTTCCAGTCCATCAATCCCATATCCTTGTCATCATCATCGACGACTCCTCTTCTCTCAAATCCCATATTCAGTCTGCCACCAACTCCCCTCACACTTTTCTTTACATTTCCAGGATCTGTCCCTTACTCTCTATCCAACGGCTCCCAAGCTGGCCCAGACGCTTCTTGTTTCCCAGCTTTACGGCTGCACCAGCTTCCTCGTCCATCTCTCTGCCACCAGTCTCTCCCCTCACCGATCCATCACACTTCACTTTCCTGCTAGGATCATTTATCTGCATAAGTCTCAACACTTCTCACAACCCTCCGGTGGTTGCCCATTCCTTTATTCATTCATTCATCCATTCAATCAATCATTTATTCAGCGCTTACCGTGTGCAACGCACTGTACTAAATGCTTGGAGAGTATAACAGTAAACAGACATTCCCTGCCCACAGTGATACCTGGAAACTCCTTCGCCCTTCATAACCACCAGAGAATTGCTCTCACTATGTTCAAAGCCTTGATGAAATCTCATCTCCTCCAGGAGGCCTTTCCCGATTAATTTCTTATCTCCCCATTTTATATCCCTCATCTGTTAAGTCAATACCTTTGAACACCTAATCACTTAAGTACTCACAACCAAAGAATTAACCTACATCATAAATACTCTGCCTGGAGTTCATTTTAGTCTGTCTCTGCTGTCAGATTCCTTGAAGGTTGGGATCATGGGTACTACTGCATTCTCCCAAGTGCTTAATATAGTGTTTTTCGCATAGTAGATGATTTATAAACATTTTTAACCGAGTGGTTTCCTCCACTTACGTAGAGGTAGCTATGAATAATTCCCATTGTTTCCTGCTCCTGTTCCTATTCCCTCTATATGTTTTTTAGTTTCTATCCTCTAACTCAAACCATTTCCCACTTGGAAGTCAGTGCCTCATCTCCTCTGAATGTCATGTCAAAATGCACTAGGAAAATATATCCTATAAAGTTCCAAACTTGAAATTTCCCCTGGAAAATAAAATCTGGATGGTATTAACATGAGGGGATAGAAAAGTTGAAAAAAATACAAGAAATTATTGTTGTGGTGAGAGAGGAAACCAAGTTAGAGAAAGAAAAAGAGATAGAGATCCAACCCAACCCCAGGCTCATTTTTTTAATGCTTTTTGCATTTAAGGATCTAAATTCTAAGTGTGCTGGCCAAGAAATGAACATTATTGCCATTCAAAAAATGTTACTAATAATTTAATCAATTAGTGATTAACACTAGAGGGCACTGAGGTGGCATCAACTATGCCAAGAATGCATTTTAGAATGATAACTGAAAAAGATTTTCAGGTAATTATGGATTACACTTTGGATTGGTCCATTCAGCAAAATACCATTTTTACTTGCATAACTGCCCCACTTTTTTGGATATCTTTTGCCACTTAAAAACAGAGGCTGGATTATTACACTGGGTCATACTGGAATTAAGTCTAGCAATGAGGGGAGCAGAGGACAAAAAAAAACAAGAAAAGAAAGAGCAAAGGAGAGAAGAGAAAGTAACAAGAGCATTTGAAACTATCTGTTGGATTGCACTTTCTAAAATGCCAGGGACTGTACTAAGTGCTGAGGTAGATACAAGATAATCAGGTTGGACACAATCCAAGTCCCACATGGTGCTCAAAATCTTAATCTCTTTTTTAGAGACACAGTCCTTACTGTGTGCAGAGCATTGTACTAAGCACTTGGCAGAGTACAATTCAACAATAAGCAGACACTGTCTCTGTACACAATGATAAAATGATAAACTCCCACTTAGTACAGGGCCTGGCACGAAGTAAGCGCTTAGCAAATACCACAGTTGTTGTTATCAGGAGTGGGGGAGTGGGTGCTCAGACTAAAAATATCATCCATAAAGGCATACGGGGCCAAATAAATCAACTGTTGGTATGTATTGTGTACTAGCACTTGGGAGAGTATAATACAATAGAGTGGCATTGTATTGTCCATACCAAACAGTGCGATATTTCAGCATAAAGAAGGAGTAGACAGTATAAACCTTTCGAGATTGTCACTTTTAGAGGAGGGACTGGGATTGTAAAGCAGGCTTAGCTGGGTGCCCCTCTCCTTTAGAGAAACACACAAACACCCACACATACACACTCTTGACTTCTGACACATTGTTGACTAGTTTAAAAACTACACTGCACTGCAAGATTTTCTTAGGAAAATGCTTGCAAATACAAAACAATCAAGGATACAGCTACTTTTTTTAAATGTGAGAATGTCTACATCAGAAATAAGTGAAAATTAAACTTTGTAGAAAGTATTTCTGGGGAAGAAAACATGGTTCAGCATGAGATAGTTACCCGTTTCCCTTCTGATACAAAAACCAACCTCAGCAAAGACAACCCAGGATGACAAGGTGAAAAAAGGCATGAAGAATGGTATCTCAAAGCATTAATCTCAAAGAAATATGTAAAAATGCAACAGCCCTGACTCCAAATAAAGCTGTCAAAGAAGGACCAAAGAGAAACTAAAACAGAAAAAAGAGGGAAGAACACCAACTACAGCAAAATGATTTTCAGGGAAGCTTAACTTTTGATACACCATAGTGAGATTCTGAAATTAACATCTATCAAAAAAAAAACAAACTACAAAGACAATGTGACCAGGTCTTTTTATGCATTCAATTCCCAGACCCCAAGAATTAGACTTGTTCCAATATAATTTGGTTAGCATGATAAGACACTTCATAAATTTTTCTTCTATCAAATGATAAGTGCAACTGCCTCTTGATTCGGCTGATTGGGAATAGGGGTAGTACAGGAAAATAAATTTTCATATAAAGTCAAAATTTATTTTACCTAGCAATTTCAAATTTCGCCCCCGACAAAACCCTAATTGGGACTGCTAACATCGTGGCATAATTTTCACAGGCTAATTGCTAACACAACTTACTTAAACAACAACTGTTCAGAGATATTAGGCACATTTCCCACAATACCAGGACGAGCAAGCCTGCCCTGGGATGTGAAGCAACCACTTTCAAAACACAAAAGTATGAGCTATGTCCACTATGCAAGGAGCAAGTAAATGGGATTGTTCCCACAAGAAGCAATGTGGCCTAATGGATAGAGCAGGGGCCTGAGAATTAGAATGACCTGGATTCTAATCCTGGCTCTGCCACTTGTCTGCGGTGTGACCTTGGGCAAGTCGCTACACTTCTCTGTGCCTCAGTTCCCTCATCTGTAAAACAGGAATGAAGACTGTGAGCCTCCTATGGGAACCGGACTGTGTCCACCCTGATTATCTTGTACAGTTACCTCAGGGATTAGAACAGTTCCTAGCACTTAGTCAGTGCTTAACAGATACCATTTTTAAAAAAGGAAGATATGCGGATGGAATCTATCAGTACATGAAAAAGAAATTACGGCTGAGAGGTTCACGGTCTACAACGTTTTATTCAAGGGAATATTATGGGTGGGAACACAATAATGGATAACCAGACATATGTCTAACATGGTCCATGATAGATTACTTCAGGGAAAGGGTAAGATATTCAAGCATCCAGGACATCTGGGCTAAAAGTTGACTCAAATAATAATATTTAGACCACACCTACGTGTGCAGAGCACAGCAGAATAAAAAGTCACATTCCCTGCCCTCAAGGAAGACTGGGGTAGTGGAGGGGCAGAGAAAGTACTTTACAGGTAAACGTGAAAAGAAAACTGCATAGGCAAATAAGTACTTAAAAGCTGAGTATTTAAGTCGCCACGCACAAAAATGCCCAGATGGTGCCCTTGGCCCACTTCCCGCCACTGGTTCTCCCCAGGCATCATCCCGGAGTCGCAATCCCAAGCTACCCTACACCATCCTGACGGGAAGGCCTGAACCTGCCACAATGCGCAGCTTCCACAAAACTTAGAGCCCTGGGAAGAAGGCTGGGGCAGCTGCTGAAGCTGTTATAATAATAATAATAATGATGGCATTTAAGCGCTTACTATGTGCAAAGCAAGGAGCTTGAAATTCCATTCCTCCAGCCACAGTACCCTACTGCATTTCTTTTTCCATGTCTTTATTGGTTCTTTTTTCTGTTTTACAGCTTCATTATTTCATTCTTGTTTAGGTGCCTGTCACAGGTCCCTTCTCCCACCTCATATTCTTGGATCATAAGCTTCTTGAGGGACAGGGACAATGTCTAATTTTCATTCAATTTTTTCCCTTTATTTCTTCTCTTATTTTCTTTTATTTCTTTAATTTGTTGGCTTATTTATTAAAAAATATTTTTTATGGTATTTGCTAAGTGCAATGTGGCGAGCACTGTTCTAAGTGCTGGGGTAGATTCAAGCTAATCAGGTTGAACACTGCCCATGTCCCATGTGGGGCTCACAGTCAATCCCCATTTTCCAGATGAGGTAACTGAGGCACAGAGAAGTTAAATGACTTGCCCAAAGTCACACAGTAGACAGGTGATGGAGCCAGGACTAAAACCCAGGTCCTTCTACCAGGCCTGTTTGTGCTCTACCCATTAGGCCACTTAGTTCGGTACTCTGCACAAGTAAGAGCTTATTAAATACTATTGGAAGACAAATGTCAAGTAGGGCAATCATAACACCGTTCTTCCAAGTATCTACAAATTGGGGATTATTCTTGGCAGGAGTGGATCATTGCCCAACCCAATAAAGCATTTCTTATGTTTATATTTGATTATGCAGAAATCATGCCCTCAGCCTTATTCAGGATGTGTCAGGAATGGAGATATGGATCAAACAAAGTTATGCAGCATTTCTATCCTCCTTAGGAATGTGGCCATAACAAAGTCAATTATTTGCCCTCCTGCAGGGTTTAATCCAAACCATCTCTCACCACTCACTTTCCCTCATCTGCCACCAAGACTGGCCATTCCTGGAACACTGTCAATCTCAGCTCAAGATAGCTCCTCCCTCATTCTATTTGATTAACCAGGCATCATCTTTTAGTTTGATTTATCTATAACAATTTCATTTACATCCATGGAGGAGAACGATGTGGTAAACGCAAAGTATTTTTACTTCAAGAAAGAAATATGCGTCTTCAGGATTCTCGGGTATTACGCAACTAGCAGACAATCGGAACTAATTTCCAATTTCTCCATCAACTTGAGCTGAGCCACCAACAAAACGCCGGAGTGATAAAGCTAGAGTTCACAGTGCATGTCTTCTAGTTCTAAAGCTTCAGGGCTTAAAACAGACTTCCTGGGAGGTTATATGTGGAAAACACTTGTTACCACTAGGCTAACATCGATTTTAATGCCCTATTCTGTTTTAAAAGAGTTAATTGCTTTTCTGAAATAAACGTTACTATTCACAATACTAACAATGAATCGACTGGAAACCCAAACCAGCCATTAGTGGAAGAATTTTAATAACTCGAAAGGAGAAACGATGGAACTGAAACTGGATCAATAGATTTACTTCAAGTGCAAGAGGGTAATAATAGTAGTAGTGACATTGAGCCTCCCCTGGGTGCAGGGCACTAAGTGCTGGGAAAAGCACAACACAAACACGAGGCACATCCCCGACCACTATCCCATCCTGGCAAAATTGCTGGGGTGGGTGATGGAGCAGGATAGGCGCAGCAATCATCCACCCAGCCACACAACTCATGCTCCTCACTGGTCCTCACCTGCCCTGTGCTGAGCTCCACCCCCAGCTTCCCATCCTGAGCCTGGCAGCGGGGTATGAGTGGTAACGGGAGGCCGGTGGCAATCAAATAAATCAAATAAATCAAATCAAATAAATCAAAATTTATTTTATTTTGTTAGTATGTTTGGTTTTGTCTCCCCCTTTTAGACTGTGAGCCCACTGTTGGGTAGGGACTGTCTCTATATGTTGCCAATTTGTACTTCCTAAGCGCTTAGTACAGTGCTCTGCACACAGTAAGCGCTCAATAAATACGATTGATTGATTGATTGATTGATCAATCAGTCACACACCCAAGTAGCACTGGTAGTAAGCCACCACCTGGCTGCCATGGAATTTCTATTCATGGGCTTACAGGTCAATTCGGTGCAGCGGTAATTCAGTGGCCTCCTCTTTTTCCTCGACATCAACAATTAGTAGTGTGACCTAGTGGAAAGAGTACAGGCCTGGGTGTCAGAGGATCTGGGTTCCGATCCCGGCTCTGCCAATTGCTTGGTGTGTGACTTTGGGCAGGTCACTTAACTTCTGAATGCCTCAGTTGCCTCATCTGTTAAACAAGGATCCACTATGTATTCTTCCTGCTTGGACTATGGGGCCCAAGTGGGACAGGGACTGTGCCTCTCCTGACTGAGTTGTATCTACCCCAGCACTTAGGACAGTGCCTGACACATAGTAAGCATTTAACAAACACCATAAAAACCCACTTTTGCCACTGCTATTGCCAACCCGGCAATGTCCAGTTGCCTAAGGAGAGATCTTTAATAAGTACTGCTTGAGTCTGTTGGACTGGGGATAGAATTTAAAGGGAAAAAAACTTCCAGGCACAAAATGGCATTCACATTTTCCAAACTCTATCCCATAGGTCATGAATTCCTGAAATAGTTAATAATAATAATAATAATAACAACAACAACAACAATAATAATAATAGTGGTATTTTAGACTGTGAGCCCACTGTTGGGTAGGGACTGTCTCCAGATGTTGCCAATTTGTACTTCCCAAGCGCTTAGTACAGTGCTCTGCACATAGTAAGCGCTCAATAAATACGATTGATGATGATGATGGTATTTGTTAAGTACTGGGATAGATACAAGCTAATCAGGTTGGACACAGTCTTCACTCCCATTTTACAGATTAGGTAACTGAGGCTCAGAGAAGTTAAGTGACTTGTCCAAGGTCAAACAATAGACAAGTGGTGAAGCCGGGATTAGAATCCAGATCCCCCTCACTCCCAGGCCCATGCTCTATTCACTAGACCACACTGCTTCTCAATCTTGTCCTCCCCAATATGTAGAATAAATGGGGTGTGGATGTGAACTAAACCTTTAAATATATTCATTCATTCAATTGTATTTACTGAGCACTTACTGCATGCAGAGCACTCTACTAAACTCTTGGAAAGTACAATTCAGTAACCAATAGAGACAATCCCTACCCAACACCGGGCTCCACAACTGTACTGAGTAGAATGCACTCATTTCTAATATTCATAATTTCTCTTCTTAAAATAGCAAGTAAAGGGAAATAGGGGGTTTTCTGGGTTCTTACTGAATCCACCAATTATTTTAAATTTTCCACCGATGCTTTTCAGAGATAAGCCAGAGAGTATGTTCAGCCTGTGTTGCATTTTACATTAGCTTCCCATACCCAAACAATACCCTATAAGATATTAAAGACTCAGACTAAACAGGTCTCTAGGTAATGTCTACATCTATTTATCTGGGCACTATGTTGATGCTGTAAATTATTTAAAAATATGATATAGTCAAAAAAAATCCGTGAATGAATTCATTTTGATCAAAGAAAAGCTAAGGAACCTGTAGACCAGCCAAGGCAAATTTCTTCATCTTTCAGGAGAAGCTAATGTGGGATAGCACTGGCCCGGCCTTTCATCCTTTCATTTTTGACTCTAGACTACTCTATGCTTCTTCTAACACACTGCAGTCTAATTATTGCTTTTTTCTTCATGAGCGTGTTTCATTTGCTAACGTTACAAGAGAAGCAGAGTTTAAATAAGCAGTGCAGAAATCAAAAAAATTTCTTCTTTGCAT
Organism: Tachyglossus aculeatus; assembly: GCF_015852505.1. Taxonomy (NCBI): domain Eukaryota; kingdom Metazoa; phylum Chordata; class Mammalia; order Monotremata; family Tachyglossidae; genus Tachyglossus; species Tachyglossus aculeatus. The sequence continues at coordinate 19,184,739 of NC_052074.1, read as the reverse complement.
TCATGAAACAAAGGTTAATGGAGTGTGCTTGGTCCCCACTAGCCTGAAAAGTGGATTTTACATTTCAAAGTTTGTGTACCAATACCCTAATTCAATGTGTCCAATTAAATGTACCGCTTAAAATATCTCCACACACTGAATGACTAGAGTGGCATTACCAGAATTTCTTTTAATGCCTTTTCCTGTATACGTGCATACGGCTTCCCAACAGATAGGCTTCAGGCAAGAATTCCAGACATATTAGAGCTGTATTTTTTTTCCACATTAAACAGTACTATCACACTGCTATAAAATGCCGAACTCACTTAAAGGTTCTGCCAGTCAGTGATTTGACCATTTTATCAAACAGATGACAGCTGTTATCTCCCTACTGACTGTTGCTACAAGGTAACTACACAAACTCTGCTTGCTTAAAGAAGGTTTTATCAGGAAAAACCACTTACTTTGGCAAAGTAATGTAAATCATTTTCCTAGCTATCTGCTCACATGCAGCCTAGACTCCCTATGAACAACTAAAAAGACTGCTAAGGCAGACTGGTATAGCCGAAAGAAACTAAAAGGCTTAATAATACTCTAAAATAATGTAGGCAGTTACACTTTAAAGAGCAATGCATTAACTTTATTTTGAAGTTATCCATAAAAGTATTCCACTGATTATAAACATCTGGCTATTTTCCAAGCTATTTGCATGTAATTTTCATCAAAACATGCATTTAATTAAAATAGAAGGATAATGAAAGAAATGAAAAGATTTCTTAATTGTATTATTCCATACTAGCTCAGTCCATCAGCCACAGATTTGAATTATCCTTCACCTACTAATAATGGAATTTTAACCAATTCAAATACATTTTCTTAGCATTCAGGCACGTGGTCAAACTTAGTACCTTAAAATTAGTATTATAACCACAAAGGCAGCATTTTAATTAAGAATTTTAAATTTACATCTTTCTACAAGTGAACATTTAAAAACTGGGCCACACGACTCCAAATCTACCACTTAGCTTAGAGGCAACTTGGAAGACCCTGTGCCTATAAGAAGGTGGCAAATTTAATTAAATACTGTTGATATCAAATCTTAAAAAGCCATCAGTTTGGCAACCTCATACTGGTTTCTTGTTTAGCGAAATAAAGAATGCCATGGCAGCATTATAATGCTTGACAACATGGTACTCTTCTGGGGCATTTAGGTACTCTGCTAACAAGCCACAGATTCTCATTCATTCACATGAGTACACCAGAGAGCAGGGAAGCATGGTGTAACTCACAAAGAAAATAACATGGGAACCCAGTCAGTTGCCCAGGTGATAGTGAAGCTACGTGCTGAAAAATTCATGGTCGCTAAGCTTTCAAAAAAAAAAAAAGGCAATCAAGAGATTCACTCAGTCTACATCAAGAGAGCTCAGATCCATGGAATCACAGCACACCCTGGTGATAGAAACAAGCCGACTGGCTTGTGTTTTTCATAAGAAAGGAAGGATATCTAAGTCTGTTCAACTATTAATGATTCTTCAGGCTTTATTTAGCAGACTCGACAGGGCGACCTACAAGAAATAATGAGTAATTATTAACTTAACCTTAACAAAATCATTATGTTTCATTTGATCGAATCACAGGAGCACAGAAATCATCTGATCCATCCTCCTGGCCAGGTCACATCTAAATCGTTCCTAACAGCCACCCTATTGAAAAGGTCATTCTGAAAGGAGATTCTACATTGTTACAGATATTTATGTTCACAGGCTAATATTTTGGTAAAAATCAACATGCTGAGGCAAAAATAACACTGAACTCAAGTCATTTCATTATTCCCACTAAAGGCTGCGGCAAAAGGCAGCTAGCCATAATAGGAGAGAGATGCATAAAACACACTTATACCCTTCCATTTTCAGTTAGCCTTACATAACCTGTGGACCTTGGGCATCCAAAAGAGGCCATCAGCCGAACTGGAAGTTTCTGGGTTGCTGCCAGCCAATTTCATCCTTACAGAAAGTTAGGAGCGCTTTCTCCCACTGTAGTGCTGTCTCCTTCCTACCACGTAAATCAACCGCTACACACTGTCAGCTTCTCTCTCTCTTCCATTCTCAGCACTACAGAAAGAATACCTCAGAAATGAAGCTGGCCTTTCCATCAGCTATCACTTAATATTACAGAAAGAATTCCTGAAGGATAAATCCACTATTAGGACTAATAGAACCACTGAATAATTATTATTCGGACAACTGAATAAGAGAGCTAAGTCTATTCTCTCCAAGAACAGTCTGAGGGCAGGAACAAAGCCAATCGAGTCCTCTCCCCATATGCCTCTGGAGTGTCCAGCTGCAGCATGGTGTATAGGAGAGATCTGACAACCCAAAGATTGAGACAAAAGTGTTGTATGGCTAGACAAGCAAAAGAGTGCACAGAATAGAATTTGAGGGGCTCATAGTGGAATTGGGGTGGGACCTAAAATAGGGTCAAGGCCAAAAGAGGCAAAGAGAGGGAAGGGAGACGGAAAGAAAGGCAGAGAAAAGAGAAAGATAAAATGGGAGAATGGAAAGCAAGAGAAGAGGAATGGGTGGAGTATAAAGTGGAAAAGAGAAAGAGGGAAGGGGAAGGGTCAAGAAAAAGGAACTAAGGGAGATATGGTTGTTGGGGAGACAAGGCCTACTATCTCCAATTTCCTCCATTTTCTGCTCTTGTCGGTCCCCTGGCTCCAGCCACCACTGTTCCCCTCTGCCCAGCACCAACAGTTTGTCTCGAGCTGGCTGGTGATGGGCAGTGGCAGCCAGACCCAGGAGTTACTGTAACACCTTCCACACTCCAAATCTAGTCCTTCCAGTCATGAACAGGAGTTCCCGGCTTAGCTGGAAATATGTTAAATCCAAAAGGCCAGTTTAGTCAGGGTGATGATGGCAAAGGCAACAGCAGTGGTTTCTGTTGCCATTGGAGAGGGTGCTTCCTCTTCCACCTTTTCTTCAGTGCCATCAGTTCCCCCGAACACTGAGGAGTCTGAGAAATTCCTCCCTGTACTTTGATCTCAAGTGGGATCCTTAATGGGTCCCGTTTTAATCCTACTAGGTGGTAGAACATTCACACTATCTAAGAACCAAAGTACTCACAACCTACTATACCACTTATGCACATATCTGTATCCTCATTTCCTTCCTCCTATCTTTACTTTAGGTCTGTATCCCCTGCTAGACTGAAAAATTCCTTGAGGGCAAGGATTATGTCCACAAATCCAACTGGACTTGACCAAGCATTTAGTACAGTTCTCTGTAAACGGTAGGTGATCAATTAATACCACTGATGGAAAACTAATTGTCTTGCCCACATCAGGATTTCGGGTCCCCTTCTGGCATGTGGTAAATTAGAACTCTTCAACTGATGCAACTCAACCCTCTTTAGCTCGAAACATTCATGAGGTATTTATTAAAGGTACAAAATAAACCGCCATACATTATTTAAGCGCTTAGTACAGTGCTCTGCACACAGTAAGTGCTCAATAAATATGATTGATGATGATTTATAAAATTAGTCTCTAACAGTAATATGGGTCAACCTTGGACTTCCAGTAACTAAGTAGGATGAGCAGCAGAGTGGCACAAGAAAGGACCAAGGGTATTTACAGAGTTTATGCATCCACAAATCAATTCAAGTGCAAAATGAGCATCCTGAGAGATGGCTTAAAGTGAGTCTTAGAGTCATCATGGGAGGAGGTTCACAGCAGGAGGCATGAAAGGCCGCAAGAAAATAAAGTGAGATAAAGAAAAGCATGTAAATGGGTGGAAAGAGAGGGAGAGAAAGCCAAGATCTCTGCTTCCCTACCTAGTCTTTGTGACTTTCTGCTAATAAGAACTGAAAGCAGAGTAGTGCAAATTTTACACAGAAAGCTTTGATGGCCCTTTACAACTGCTTTAAGAGACTAGGAACTGTTCTAGGCCTAACAAAGTCTTGCTTTCACAATTTTACACCAAGTATCTTGTAAACCTAATGGTTTTTAAATACCAAAGATTAATTTTCTTAAAGGACATGTTGCACAGATGATGACCTTTAGCCAGTAAACTCAAATTCCTGATAAATGGTGGTTTTACAAATTCTGTCACAACTGATAAAATTTCAGAACTACACTGTCTGAAAGGCATCCCAATCTATGTCTACATAAGAAATGTTCAAATATGACATTTTCTTTCATAGTCAAAGAAGACATTACAGATGATGAAATTCATCTACAACTATGACATTGAAAAGGACAAAGTTGAACCCACAGTCTTGACAACCCTAACCCTAACCACGAAAGCTCTGCCACTTACAATAATAATAATAATGATGGTGACATGTATTAAGTGCTTACTACGTGCAAAGCACTGTTCTAAGCGCTTGGGAGGTTACAAGGTGATCAGGTTGTCCCATGGGGGGGCTCACAATCAATCCCCATTTTACAGATGAGGGAACTGAGGCACAGAGAAGTTAAGTGACTTGCCCAAGGTCACAAAGCAGACAATAGGCAGAGCTGGGATTTGAACCCATGACCTCTGGCTCCAAAGCCCAGGTTCTTTCCACTGAGCCACACTGCTATTCAACGTTTGCAGAGCCCCATGCAGTTTCCTCTTTTTCCTTCAAGATTCTCATTGCTTACGAAGCTTTTGCTCAGAAACAACCAGTCCACTCCGCTGGTCTATTGTCAGCAATTGATTCCCCAATTTTCAGTTGAGCTGCAGCATTACCTGAGCCTTTGTTTTTCTGTGTCCTGAAAAGGTCTCTTCTGTCTCAACAGAACATTGAAGAAAAAAAAAAACTGTGCTTAAAAATGTTTATGATGCTTATGTTCCTTTCCTATGTCACCTTCCATTTCAGTTCCTTACTTGGATATTTTTCCTCTTCCTGAACAGAACATCTACTCTAGTTAGCTTCTCTTTCATGTTTGAGTGTCCCTGGATGGAGAATGTAAGGCCTCTGGGGTCATGCCCTGGTCCTCACCTTCCTCAGAGCTTAACAACCCCTCTCTTCTAGCTCTACTGTCAGGGAGTCAAGAGAAAGAAGCACTTTGAGTTTCTTTTTAGTACATATTTGTCCTTGTTTAATGTACTTTAGTGTTTCCACTGTACTGTCTCTCTATAAGTGTCTGTTACCATCTCCTTGCCCCTCTTGTATGTTTTATGTGAGCTCCTTAAGATCCACAGATCATGCATGATTGTTTCCCTTGTATGCTTCCCCAGAACTTACTATGGTAAGCCCTTGGTAAATGCTATTATGACTACTACTGGGTGCCAATTAGTAAAATGTACATACTGGTGGACTCAAATAATCAAAAGACAGCCTAGGTACTGAGATTGGGGAGAATGAAATACATTTCTCCCAACCCGACAAAAGCCCACAGAGAAATACCTGGGGATTTAGACAGCTTACTTTCCCTCTATGTGGGGGGAAGGGTAGTACACTAATAACTAATAATTGTAGTATCTGCTAAGTGCTTACCATATGCTAAGCACTGTACAAAGTGCTGTAATAGACACAGGAAAATCAGGTCCCACATGGGGCTCAGAGATTAAGAGAGAGAACAGGTACTGAATCCCCATTTTGCAGATGAGGAAACTGAGGCACAAAGAAGTTTAGTGACATGCTCAAGGTCACCGAGCAGGTAAGTGGCTGAGGGCCTCTTACTCCCAGGCCTGGACTCTTTCCACTAGGATACCCTACTTCCCAAGAGATGTGATTGAGTATGGGATAAGAACCCATACGTGCAGAGCACAATGGATTAAACAATCCATTATGCACAGTGTGTTTCTCATACTACATTACTTTTTCAGAGCGCAAAACAGCAAATTAAAAAAAATATATATAGGTAAGAACCACTTACTTGATTATTTTCAAAAGATTTAATATAGTTACTACAAAATCATTTAGTTATTAGAAATAGTAGAATTCCTTTGATCACGAAGCAAAAAAATATTTGATATGTTAAGAGTTCATATTTTTATATACAACGAAGGATTAAGGGTCATACTAGAAATCTATATACTCTCACAAGGATTCTATTCCTGCAAGAAGTAATTTGCCTTAAATCCCATGCCATTTAAACTGCCAGTGTACAAAAGCCTGTAGGTTTCATTTAGCACTGCTTTAAGACCAATACAAAAGACATGTATTTTTCAATTCCTCTTGAATATCCTGCTGTCCAGGGTCTATCAGAGCCAACTTGGTTTTGAAGTTTCAGCTCAAAGTAAATTAAAAGGAAAGCTAATACTCAGTTCCACCAGCTTTAACAAGATAACATTAATCAGTCACTTGCCAGTTTCACAGAAAATCACACATCTCTTCACACCATCCACACAAATATAATATGGATTAGCTAAGAAAATGAAAAAAAATACCAAGATGGGTGCACACTTTTTGAATCTCCATATATGATTCAAGTGGAGAAAAAAATAGCTTTTATAAAAGCAATAAACACAACCAAATAAAGACCCATGAGAATATCCAGATTAGAAATATTTTAGGCCCTACACAAAGAAAAGATCAGGGTCCTTTTCTGGAAAAATTAATGTATAATTTGTTGCATTTCAGAATAAGTCAATCACCTAGGTTCCTTATCTAATATTGATTAAAAAAAACTGGATTTCACTGACACTTTAAGGTAGGGATTCCAAAGACACAAACACATAAGTAGATCATCCTAATAACATAAGTCAAACTAAGATTTGTTTTCAAACATCTTAATTCATTGCTTTAATTACCTCTACTTGCATATTTTTGCCTTTGAACAGAAATCCCCTAGGAGGCATCTAATGAATATTGTGTTTAGAAGGGAGGGAAGAAGAGATTTAGGAATTAGTATGTTTTAGCATGAATTATTTCATTCAAGTTATATTAGTGCCTAAAATGGTAAAGGTTGTGGGCTCCTCATATGACAGTTTGGTGAAAATTGCTTTTGCCAACAGATTCTTCTAACAGCTCAGTTACTATCATCATCATCATCATCATCATCAATTGTATTTATTGAGCTCTTACTGTGTGCAGAGCACTGTACTAAGCGCTTGGGAAGTACAAATTGGCAACATATAGAGACAGTCCCTACCCAACAGTGGGCTCACAGTCTAAAAGGGGGAGACAGAGAACAAAACCAAACATACTAACAAAATAAAATAAATAGAATAGATATGTACAAATAAATTAAATAAATAGAGTAAAAAAATATGTACAAACATATATACATATATACAGGTGCTGTGGGGAAGGGAGGGAGGTAAGATGGGGGGATGGAGAGGGGGACGAGGGGGAGAGGAAGGAAGGGGCTCAGTCTGGGAAGGCCTCCTGGAGGAGGTGAGCTCTCAGCAGGGCCTTGAAGGGAGGACGAGAGCTAGCTTGGCGGATGGGCAGAGGGAGGGCATTCCAGGCCCGGGGGATGACGTGGGCCGGGGGTCGATGGCGGGACAGGCGAGAGCGAGGTACGGTGAAGAGATCAGCAGTGGAGGAGCGGAGGGTGCGGACTGGGCTGTAGAAGGAGAGAAGGGAGGTGAGGTAGGAGGGGGCGAGGTGATGGACAGCCTTGAAGCCGAGGGTGAGGAGTTTCTGCCTGATAACATATCATATCATGATATCATGATATCATAACAATCAAATTCATTCAGTGTATTTACTGGGCACTTACTGTGTGCACAGCGCTGTACTAAGCACTTGGCAGAGTACAATGTAACAGTAACCAGGCACATTCCCTGCCATATCTAGTCTATTTATTTTATTTTGTTAGTATGTTTGGTTTTGTTCTCCGTCTCCCCCTTTTAGACTGTGAGCCCACTGTTGGGTAGGGACTGTCTCTATATGTTGCCAACTTGTACTTCCTAAGTGCTTAGTACAGTGCTCTGCACACAGTAAGTGCTCAATAAATATGATTGATTGATAAAGAGCTTAAAGTCTAGAGGAATGGGGCAATAACTGAAGGCTGCTTCATGGACACCTCTCTCCCAGAAGGCCCCACCTCCATCGGCAATCCTTAGTGGTTTATCATTGCCTTCTTCCACACAGTAAACCTGAGTCGTCGCTCTCGATTCTCAGGTGAGTTTTGACTTGTAGCAGATTGCCTTCCACTTGCTAGCCACTGGGCAAGCTAGGAATGGAAATGCCTCTGCCTCACTCTGGCAGAGTACTAGAAACTCACCAGATGTGATCCTGAAAGGGACCTCTAGGAACTGACATCCCAGAATCTTGATCTGTGTTCACCTGTCGTATGTCATGACATCTTTCTTCCTGTCACACAGGAGCACCCCTAAGGAAGGGGTTCAGGAACACAGAAGGTTCCCCACCAGGTAAAATCTCACTAAGTAGTGTCATCTTGGAACCTGAGGTGTTAATAAGATGCTAGTACCAAGTCTGTCTGAATCCTAAATTTTACCACAGGGTCAAGGAGCTGGTTCCTAAACCTGTAACAGTGCTGATCAACTAAAACACTGTACAGTGCTGAGTCCATGTGGTGACAATTTAACATCTATTTGAAAATATTTTTCCAAATCTAAAAAATATTAGTAGCCTAACAAGGTCTTCCTCATTACCCCCCTTCTAGACTGTGAGCCCACTGTTGGGTAGGGACTGTCTCTATATGTTGCCAGCTTGTACTTCCCAAGTGCTTAGTACAGTGCTCTGCACACAGTAAGCGCTCAATAAATACGATTGATTGATGGATTAACCAGCTGTAAATACTAACGTTTTTGAGTCCTTACTTTGGGGAGAGCCTCATACTAAGTGCTTGGGAGCTCCTCCCCATCATCCCAACCCTACCTCCTTCCCCTCCCCACAGCTCCTGTATATATGTTTGTACAGATTTATCACTCTATTTATTTTACTTGTACATATTTACTATTCTATTTATTTTGTTAATGATGAGCATTTAGCTTTAATTCTATTTGTTCTGATGACTTGACACTGGTCCACATGTTTTGTTTTGTTGTCTGTCTCCCCCTTCTAGACCGTGAGCCCATGGTTGGGTAGGGACCATCTTTATATGTTGCCAACTTGTACTTCCCAAGTGCTTAGTACAGTGCCCTGCACACAGTAAGTGCTCAATAAATATGATTGAATGAATGAATGAATATTAAGAATATTGACTTGTCTTTTATCATCGACTCGTGTCTGACCCATAGTGATGCCACAGACACATCTCTTCCAGAACGCTCCACCTCCATCTGCAATCGTTCTGGTAGTGGATCCATAGAGTTTTCTTGGTAAAAATACGGAAGTGATTTACCATTGCCTCCTTCCGCGCAGTAAACTCTAGTCTTCGCTCCCGACTCTCTTCCATGCCGTTGCTGCCCAGCACAGGTGAGATTTGACTTGTGGTAGATTGCCTTCCACTAGCTAGCCACTGCCCGAGCTAGGAATGGAAATGCTTCTGCTTGACTCTCCCTCCTGTAGTCGAGATTGGTAGAGTACTGGAAACTCTCCAGATGTGACCCTGAGAGGGGATTAAGAAGCTACCCAAGTAAAAATTACTTCCCAGCCCTCCAGAGACTTCAATCAAGGGAGAGAGGCAAACCCAGACACAACTATGAATTAAGCAACAAAAACAAAACGCTTCTGTCCATTTTCCTTCCTGCCTTCTTCATTCCCAAAGCAATAGAGTACAGGCTTGGGAGTCAGAAAGACCTGGGTTCTAATCCCAGATCTGCCACTTGTCTCCTGGGTAACCTTGGGCATGGCACGTAACTTCTCTGTGCCTCAGTTGCCTCATCTGTAAAATGGGAATTAAGACCATAAGTCCCATGTGGAAATTAGAAGGTGTCTAACCCGATTAACTTTTATCTACTTCATGCTTAGTACAGTGTCTGGCAAATAGTAAGGTATGCTTCACGAGTACCATAAAAAAATAAACGAACTGAAAAATGCCAAAGCATTTACCAAGGCTTCTCCTCCCCCATGCTCTAGAAGTCCAGGCTTGGTTGCACAATGGTGGACAGCCCTCCACGGAGGGGGCTGGGGTCAGGCCTTAAACTCCCCAAATGGCCAAATTTTAATTTCATGTTGCTCTTCAGCTAGTTAATAGAATTCTCCAAAATGTAATTCACCTGGCTGTCACTGATCTCATAATAAAAAAGAAAGATTTAAGTTGTTCATAACTTCCTTGACATTACCAATAAGCTTGACATTTCTGAATTAATCTGCTTAATACGAGCAACTTCACAGCACTAAATTACAAAATGCAGACTCTTCTTGGAAGTATGGAATTTATATGAATAAATCTTTACCCACAAGATCAAACTATGTCCCTACCTATATCTCTTTTAGGAAGGTTAACTCAGATGGAATAAATACAGACTCACAACACCTGAGTGTGGCCCAACACTGTAACCAAACTCTTCTTCCTTCCCTCAAATATGAGGTGAACTGAAAGAAGCAAAAATAACTACATTGGCTTTTAATTCATGCTCTGCAACTCACCTGCTGTGTGATCTTGGGTGAGTCACTAAACTCTCTGTGCTTCAGTTTCCTCATCTGTCAAATGGGGATTAAATACCTGCTCTCCCTCCTCCCTGGTGTGTGAGCCCCATATGGGGCAGACTGCATTTGATTGATATCTTGCACCTACCCCAATGCATAGTACAGTACTTGGCATACAGTAAACACTTAAATTTCAAAATTATGAATATTATTATACTCTATAAATACATTTAACAGTTCTGTCTTTCAAGACACTGGAAGGCCCACTCCTCGAAAATCTTAGAGTAACACCTTTCATGGAGTATTTAGGTTTCTTACGGACAAGGGTTCATTTATGACCTGAGATCAACTCAAAGTAATAAAAATCATTGTATTTACTATGCATTTACCACAGGTCAACTACTGCACTAATTGCTGGGGTAGAGAGACAGTAATCAGATTTGTGAAAGCGCACTTGCTAGTAGAGCCATCACTGACTTTGAAGGGAAACTGCCCCCACACGCTCAGGTATCGAAAACTCTTTCCAAAGTATCCAAAATGCACGCATGTGCCATGTCACCTTCAAATGTTACACAAAATACCTTTTAATAATAATAATTATGTATTTGTTAAGCATTTACTATGTGCCAAGCACTGTTCTAAGCACTGGAGTAGATACAAGCTAATCAGGTTGCCCCACGAGGGGCTCACAGTCTTAATCCCCATCTTACAGATAAGGTAACAGGCACAGAGAGGTTAAGTGACTTGCCCAAGATCACACAGCAGACAAGTGACGGAGCCAGCATTAGAACCCACATCCTTTAGTTAGGATGCCTAAAGGGGTGTAAGTAAAATCAACTCCCAGCAGTACAGGGAGAGGAATGGATATTTTAAGAAGGCTTGCTGCTGTGCTGGTGTGGAGGGAGGGGGAGACAGGGCAGTGGGGAGGCAACCATGGCAACCATGGCTACGCCAGTTGGGGGGCAGTCCTCGACACGGAACACAGGAGACGGTAAACATCCAATAAATATCACCGATTGATTGATGGCCTCCACACTGTCGTGGCATCCCCATTCCAGGAGGCTCAAAACCAAATTGCGTCCACCTTGAAATTATTCCCACTGGAATTAGTACATTGGTACACTTATTTTATGACTACTCAATTGCACTCCATTCCAGATTACTTCCTCTCCTAGACGCCAAGAAATGGTGCTCAAAAAGTATGACTGGTATGTTATGGTTGGGTAAAAGAATGTTAAGTACTGGAGATGGCTGTGGTTTGTATAACTGGGGATATTGATCAAAATCAACGTCTAAATGCTACTAAGTAGTTTCAGCTTTCGTTATTCATATCGGAGGAGGTGGGGTTTCAGAAGGGCTTTGAATGTGGGGAGAGCTGTGGCCTGCCGGATTAGGGATGGATGGAGGGAATTCTAAGATGGGAGATCAGCATAGGTGAAGGGTCAGATGAAGGAAAGGCAAGAGTGAGGAACGGTTGGAAGCTTTACTTGAGAAGAATAAAGAGAGTCAGATAGGGAGTAGTGGGTGAAGAGAAAAGATAAGTTAAAGAAGCAAGCTCGAAGTGTGAGCTGTTTGATTCGGATGGATTAGAGAAGGCAGTGGAAGATTTTGAGAAGTGAACAGCTGTGTCCCGGAGAGACTAGTGAAGAGGCTGGTCTAGCTGCAATATGACTAGAACTGGAACAAGAATGATAGTTGTTTGGCTAGAGAAGAAAGGGCCTGATTTGGGAGATGTGTGGGGAGGATTTGACAGTAGATTGTGAGAATTTAAAGGCAGCAAGGAGTCCAGGTAATAAGTGAGAAAGAAATGGTCCCATCAAATAGCCTCTTTGAGAGCACTTTGAGATAAAGAGGGGAAAAAAAATTAGCAAAAACCAAACTCTGCAAACACATAAGCACAAGTATAAGAGACCGTCTTTCTATGTATTCAGTGTGGTTGTGACATTAGTCCCACGCTGGCATTTTCAGTCCCACTCAATCAATCGACAGTATTTACTGAGCATAAGCTATGTGCAAAGCACTGAACTAAGAGTTTGGTAGACACATTTCTTGCCCAAAAGGAGCTCAGAGTGTAGAGGGGGAGACAGACATTAAAATAAATTATGGATAAGTACATAAATACTGTGGGACTGAGGGTGGGAAGACTATCAAGTGCATAAGTGATGCAGAAGGGAGTGGGAAAAGGGGAGATGAGAACTAAGTCGGGCTTTGAAAGTGGGGAGAGTAAGTATCTGTTGTACGTGAAGGAGGAAAGAGCTCCATGCCAGAGGGAGGCCATGGGCAAAGGGTTGGTGGTGAGTTTGAAGAGATCAAGGTACAATGAGTAGGTTGGCATTAGAGGAGTGAAATGTGTGGGGTGGGTTGTAATAGGAAATTTCATGATTTGTGTAGAAGAAGGATTAAAGAAAGGAAGAAATGTGAGGAAGAGGTAAGAAGTTTCAGTATCTAGTGGTTCTAGAAACATTTTTTTCCTCCATTGTAGAAAAAAGTGAGTCATTATTAGTATTTGAGTTATGTTTAATATTTATACATTTTTATCATTCTCTCTATAATCCATTCCCACCTAAATATTTGCCTTCTCACTGAGTTTCTCCCCACACCTAACTACACCAATACTTTCAGGCTCTCTTGAGATTAGACAAGAGGCTCTCATGATTTAAAACAAACGCCATGGGTTCCTTACCTGGAATAACCAGAAATACTCAATCTGACTTGCATTATCAAAGAAAGGATTGTGACATCCTTTGGCAAAAGGTACAATAAATCAGAAACGTGTTCCAAAATGTGTAAGCAATAGCATAACCTCAAAGAACACCTATGGGACAGCTGACAGAGCGTGTTATCCTAGTAGAGCTATCATTCCAGGGCAAAATTGTGTGTGCCCCAGAAAACAGGAATGATGCAATGGGATAATGAATAAAATAAATGGAGGAGTTATGTATTGGTTTATGGGAAATAATGCTAGTCCCAGCTCCCAAATTACCATATGTTATTCCTCCCAGGTAATGGAAACAAAATAGAATGAACTTGGACAAACGTTGGGAAAGGTTTACAATTCAAACTGCTGCCTTCCTGCTTGTTTTCTCCTTTAATCTAACAGGACTAAACTCTGAAATTCAAGGCTAATACAGCAATTTCTAGTAGGTGGGTCCTTCATTTTTGATTTAACTGTAATGGAAGTTACCATTGGATTACTTTGGGAATCTCATCTACTAAAAATGCATCTCAGAGGATTTAACCTTCGACACAAGAAAATTCAAGGTCATGGACTAGACAGGCACTCTCATCTGCCTAGGCTGCTTTGCTAGATACATGTCAGTAGGAGAAGCAGCATTGCATAGTGGATAGAGCAGGGGCTACAGAGTCAGAAAGTCGTGGGTTCTAATCCTGGCTCTGCCACTTGTCTGCTGTGTGATCTTGGGCAAGTCACTTCATTTCTCTGTATCTCAGTTACCCCATCTGTAAAATGGGGATTTAGACTCTGAGCCCCACTGGGGACAGGAACTACAGTGTCCAACTCAATTCGCTTGTAACCACCCCAGTGCTTAGTACAATGCCTGACACATAGTAAGTGCTTAACAAATACCAGGGAAGCAGCACGGCCTAATAAGAGCACGGGCTTGGGAGCTGGAGGACGGGGGTTCTAATCCCAGTGCCACCACTTGTCTGCTGTGTGACCAAAATGGTCACGTTTTGGAATAAACACATTTAAGAAAGACCATAAAAGGAAGCTTCTACCTAGGCAACATTCTTTAGGCTATTTCCAGTTGTATTACTGAAGCCGAGGAAGAAGATCCAACATGAATTATGGGCTAATTTTGATCCTAAAAGACTGCCATTAGGAAAATCACTTAACCTCTCTCTGTACCTCAGTTACCTCATCTATAAAATGAGGGCTGAGACTGTGAGCCCCATGTGGGACAGGGACTGTGTCCAACTTTATTATCTTGTAACTATCCCAGCACTTAGAACAGTGCTAGGCATGTAGTAAATGCTTAACAAATACCATAGTTATTATTAAGGTGTGCGGTACACAGTGACTAATAAATACTATTTCTTCTACTACTATTTAAAAAAATTCTTCTGCTTGATGCCAGTGAAGCCAGGAATGATCATATTCTTAAATTTCAGTTTCACACCTTCCTATAGTTTTACTTACAGACTATCAAGTTCAATCAATCAATCCTATTTATTGAGTGCTTACTGTGTACACAGCACTGTGCTAAGCCCTTGGGAGAGTACAATGCAATATAACTGATATTACCGGCCCACAGTGAGCTTACAGTCCACAGGATGAGTTTACAGGTGGACTGAGATGTATCTAATTATTTGCAAGTACCCAAGAGGTTCACATTTTAAGTAAATAAAATGAAAATACATTTGAAACATCAAACTTCTCCAAGTAAAATGTGATTGGGGGGCAGAAAAAGAAAACACACCATAAAACTTTCTGAGAGTGCTCTGCTTCATTTTCACCTCTTCCTTTTCCATTAGAAGGAGAAGATACCAAAAGAAGACACATTATTCTTTAGGCCTTGCAATTGATGCAGACTTTCACACATTAACTAAGTCAAGGGATTCAAAGACAAGAGATCTGGGTTGGGCGTCAACCACACTGTCTCCTCATTCTCAGAATTACTGTTGTTGCTACATCTCAATCCTGACAGGCAACATACCTGATGCCCCAGGCCAGTGAATCACCCAAAGAGCTTCAGTCAATTATACAAAATTATGGGATTTTTTTTAATATAGAAAATGACCAATAGGAAATAAATTGCTTTAACTGTCATTTCAGCTGACACTGAAATCCAGGTCACCTGAGGCAAAAGAGGCAGTAATCGTGTGTTAACCCTTGTGTCCCCTGTGGCTGCCTGATATTAGGGAAATACGTCATTTAGTAAAATGAAGCATTCAAATGCCCTAACTATACCCTAAATCTTAAAGTGGAAAGAGAGTATGTTACCTATGTGGGACAGGGACTGTGCCCAACTCAGTGATGTTTTAGCTACCCCACAACTTAATAAAAATGATGGCATTTAACACTTGCTTACTATGTGCTATCACCAACTTATTCAAAGAACTTCTTTGAATAAGTCCACCGAAGTATTTGCAACAAGTGTTTGGTTTTCTACTGGTTTTGAAATAAGTGTATGCTCACAAAGGGAGGGTGTGTACAACAC
The DNA here is from genome assembly GCF_015852505.1 of Tachyglossus aculeatus. Classification (NCBI taxonomy): domain Eukaryota; kingdom Metazoa; phylum Chordata; class Mammalia; order Monotremata; family Tachyglossidae; genus Tachyglossus; species Tachyglossus aculeatus. The sequence continues at coordinate 19,169,146 of NC_052074.1, read as the reverse complement.
AAAGATCGCAATTCATTTCCAAAGTAGGAACAGTATTTATCCTTTTGAGAAAAACTTCATCTAGTTTCTGAAGAGAAAAAAAAAGAATCTGTTAAGGAACTGAGGTGAATATCTATGTCAATTGATTCTCTTCGCATTTTGGAGTAAACGCATTTAAGAAAGACCATGAAAGGAAACTTCTACCTAGGCTACATTCTTTAGGCTATTTCCAGTTGTATTACTGAAACTGAGGAAGAAGATCCAACATGAATTATGGGCTAATTTTGATCCTAAAAGACTGCCATTAGGAAATCTATTCTGAGTTGCAGTTTTCCCATTTAAATTTATTTCACACTGATATACCACAGTATTGTCTGAGGCAAAAATCATCAAGGTGAATACTAAAAAGTTTTTGTACATTCTACTCATTAATTAGCATCTTAAGAACACTGGAATTAGAGCTTGTTTGGAGAAATCTCACCTACCAGTATAGGCAGATTTCAGTGAAATAACCAGTGTATAAATTTTGGCTTCATGGGATGGAGCCGCCACATGTTACCACATGACACAAGCACAATGAGTCTTCATTTCTGAAGGGAAGCCAGTCACAAAGACAGAAAGCCTGTGTCCAGATAATGATCTCTGTGAAAAGCAGGTTTATGTCAGCCCTACCAATGACAAATTACACATTAGCACAGACTTCCAAAGTGGCACATCATTTCTCAAAGGCTGGAAGGGGCAAAAACTGGAGCTCCTCATATTCAGTTCACGTGGCTTCCACAAAGAAGGAAAAATGCTCTGTCTGGGAATCCTGGATGGGAAATATAGTAACCAATGTAAAAAATAAGAACACCCAGAAATCTTCCCCAATGATAAGAAAATATTTCAGAACATCCAGATCTCCTAAAATGCAGTGGCTGTGCACAACTCCAGTAGAAGTTAAGCAGCTAGAAAGCAGGAATTGGGTCTTCCAACTACCTAAACTCATTGTGGGCAATGATTATGTCTACCAACTCTATTATAGTGTATTCTCCCAAGTGCTTAGTACAGTCTCCGGCACATAGTAAGTGCTCAATAAATACGATTATTATATTGTAATAATAGCTGTCATTTGTTAAGCGCTTACTATGTGCCAGGCTCTGTTCTAAGCACTGAGGTGGATGCAAGCAAATCGGGGTGGACAAAGTCCCTGTCCCGCTTAGCGTTCACAGTCTTAATCCCCATTTTAAAGATTAGGTAACAGGCACAGAGAAGGTAAGTGACTTGCCCATGGTCACACAGCAGACAAGTGGCAGAGCTGGAATTAGAATCCATGACCTTGGGATCAGAATAAAGATGGGAGGCATCTGGTAGGAAAAGTGACCTGGCTGAATTCCCATCACCGCAAATTATTCCTTGAGACTCATCAGAAGAATTGATTTTAATATATAAAACTCTCAAACCTGGAGGGAGAAGGGTGTGTGCTCTCCCAACAAATCTACAGCAAGCAACACACCACATCAACATGGATCCTACCTTGATTTCCCGGCTCTTTCTAAGGTAGGTTATTCTGTCTTGCTATCACAGGTGCCAATTATTCTTTAGCGTATTTGTTAAGCCCTTACTACGTGTCTGGCACGAACTAAGTGCTTGGGTAGAAACAAGTTAAGTTGGACACTGTCCCTGCCTACACTGGGCTCACGGTTTTAATCCCCATTTTACGGATGAGGTAACTGAGGCCCAGAAAAGTGAAGTGACTTGCCCCAGGCCACAAAGCAGACAAGTGGCAGAGCTGGGATTAGAACCCAGGTCCTTCTGACTCCCAGAAGTCAGAAGTCTGACTCCCTTCTGACTCTGCCTGTCCTCTATTCACTAGACCATGCTGCTTCTCTAGGTGTGAGGGGAAAAGAGGGTGGGTTTAGTGTAGACAGGAACAGCCCACTGTGGGCAGGGATTGTCTCTCTTTATTGCTGTATTGTACTTTCCGAGCGCTTTGTCCAGTGCTCTGCACACAGTAAGCGCTCAATAAATATGACTGAATGAATGAACCAAAATGGGGACAGTTCTCCAAGGGCCAACAATCCAGAAAGTCATCATTTGGATTCTCTTCCTTCCAGATTGAAAAGGTTTGGCAAAGACCTGGGACAGCTGAACCTGGGATTAGGTCACATCAGAAACCTATGGGTTCAAGATGCCCACATGGAGCTGACATCTATGCTTGCTAGTAATTATATCCACACCTAGTTTTTGAGCTGTATTATTGTCATTCGTAATAGCACCCCAAGCAAGCCTCCCCATGACACACGTAACATTATTTGCAACTCAAGCAACTTTAAAGATTGACTTGCATATACTGGGAAGGAACTGGAACGGATTAATGTTTCTGAATGAAAAGAATGATAAACAAAGGGATTCGGTACCTGTTACGCTAAAAACTTATGAAATGGTTATAAAAGAAGCAGAATATTTTAAAAACACATTTATATAGGGGAAAGACGATTTAAAATAATTCAACACCCAGGAAACTCATATAAATGCAATACAAATACTTGTGTTAAGAATAATAATGATTATGATCCTTATTAAATGTTTACTATATACTATGCACTGGAGTAAATAATCAGGTCAGACACAGTCCCTGTCCCACATGGGATTCAGAATCTAAGTAGGAGGGAATGAGCTTTAATCTCCATATTTCAAATGAGGAAACTGAGGCACAGAGCAGGTAACTGACTTGCCCAAGGTCACACAGCTGTGTCAGGATTGAAATCCAGGTCCTCTGACTCCCAGGCGCACACTCCGTCCCCTAGGCCACTCTTCAGTTTCCCTTCAAGTGTTTTGTCACTCGAAAGAGAAGAAGGATTAATATGAAAATAGGCAGGAAGTAGGTAAAAACATTCACCATTTATAAAAAAATGTTTCCTTCCAGTCCCGGGAAAGAAGTAAATAAAAGTCCTCTATCAAGGTAGACTACAGAGTACATTTTAAAGGTTTCAGTCACTAACCGTGTTCTTTCTGTCCAAACACTTGACTGCATGTTTTAATAAAAGTCACATTGTTACAATCAGATTGAAAAGACCAATTCCTCTGAAAAATCCTCCCGAGCCCTGCTTGCAAAGTGGATTTAATATAGTTCAGTGAAGGAAAATTACCTGACAAGATCCTGCTGGTCTCATAAACCTATATTATGCTGTCATTCTCTTTACCAGCCCCTAACCTCCTCATACCCTGACAACATGTAATAGGCCTTGACAAGGCTTAAAACTAGAATCCTCATGATTCTTGTCATTTCTAGTTCAATATCTATTATATTAATTCATATTGGAGGTTGTTCGTGTATCCTAATCTCCTGTTTCTGACAAAGCAGAATTCCAGGACCAGGAAGAGAGGAGGAGGGGAGCTTGAGGGAGGAGAGGCAGGAGGGCTGTGGAGATGGGTTCCTCATTGCCGGATCTTTATTCTACCTCGAGGGCATGTCCGATCTTTTCATTCATTCAATCGTATTTACTAAGCACTTACTGTGTGCAGAGAACTGTACTAAGTGCTTGGGAAGTACAAGTCGGCAACATATAGAGATGGTCCCTACCCAACAACGGGCTCACAGTCTAGAAATTAAATCCATCAGGTCCGACCTCCCCAAAGTCTCTTCCCCCCTTTCTCCAACCCCCCGGCTCTCAACACTCTCTGCTACTCTCCCATCCTTCCCAGCGGTATCCTCAGAGGAACTCTCCTCCCTCCTCTCAAGTGCTACTCCGGCCACCTGTGCTTCTGACCCCATTCCCTCTCATCTTATGAAATCTCTCGCTCCATCCCTTCTCCCCTCCTTAACTTCCATCTTCAACCGCTCACTCTCCACTGGTTCCTTCCCCTCTGCCTTCAAACATGCCCATGTCTCTCCCATCCTAACAAAACCCTCTCTTGACCCCACCTCACCTTCTAGTTATCGTCCCATATCCCTCCTACCATTCCTTTCCAAACTCCTTGAACGAGTTGTCTACACGCGCTGCCTAGAATTCCTCAACAACAACTCTCTCCTCGACCCCCTCCAGTCTGGCTTCCGTCCCCTTCATTCCACGGAAACTGCGCTCTCAAAGGTCACCAATGACCTCCTGCTTGCCAAATCCAACGGCTCATACTCTGTCCTAATCCTCCTCGACCTCTCAGCTGCCTTTGACACTGTGGACCACCCCCTTCTCCTCCACACGTTATCTGACCTTGGCTTCACAGACTCCGTCCTCTCCTGGTTCTCCTCTTATCTCTCCGGTCGTTCTTTCTCAGTCTCTTTTGCAGGCTCCTCCTCCCCCTCCCATCCTCTTACTGTGGGGGTTCCCCAAGGTTCAGTGCTTGGTCCCCTTCTGTTCTCAATATACACTCACTCCCTGGGTGACCTCATTCGCTCCCACGGCTTCAACTATCATCTCTACGCTGATGACACCCAGATCTACATCTCTGCCCCTGCTCTCTCCCCCTCCCTCCAGGCTCGCATCTCCTCCTGCCTTCAGGACATCTCCATCTGGATGTCCGCCCGCCACCTAAAGCTCAACATGTCGAAGACTGAGCTCCTTGTCTTCCCTCCCAAACCTTGTCCTCTCCCTGACTTTCCCATCTCTGTTGACGGCACTACCATCCTTCCCGTCTCACAAGCCCGCAACCTTGGTGTCATCCTCGACTCTGCTCTCTCATTCACCCCTCACATCCAAGCCGTCACCAAAACCTGCCGGTCTCAGCTCCGCAACATTGCCAAGATCCGCCCTTTCCTCTCCATCCAAACCGCTACCCTGCTAATTCAAGCTCTCATCCTATCCCGTCTGGACTACTGCACTAGCCTTCTCTCTGATCTCCCATCCTCGTGTCTCTCTCCACTTCAATCCATACTTCATGCTGCTGCCCGGATTATCTTTGTCCAGAAACGCTCTGGACATATTACTCCCCTCCTCAAAAACCTCCAATGGCTACCGATCAATCTGCGCATCAGGCAGAAACTCCTCACCCTCGGCTTCAAGGCTGTCCATCCCCTCGCCCCCTCCTACCTCACCTCCCTTCTCTCCTTCTACTGCCCAGCCCGCACCCTCCGCTCCTCCACCACTAATCTCCTCACTGTACCTCGCTCTCGCCTGTCCCGCCATCGACCCCCGGCCCACGTCATCCCCCGGGCCTGGAATGCCCTCCCTCTGCCCATCCGCCAAGCTAGCTCTCTCCCTCCCTTCAAGGCCCTGCTGAGAGCTCACCTCCTCCAGGAGGCCTTCCCAGACTGAGCCCCTTCTTTCCTCTCCCCCTCGTCCCCCTCTCCATCCCCCCGTCTTACCTCCTTCCCTTCCCCACAGCACCTGTATATATGTATATATGGTTGTACATATTTATTACTCTATTTATTTATTTTACTTGTACATTTCTATCCTACTTATTTTATTTTGTTGGTATGTTTGGTTCTGTTCTCTGTCTCCCCCTTTTAGACTGTGAGCCCACTGTTGGGTAGGGACTGTCTCTATGTGATGCCAATTTGTACTTCCCAAGCGCTTAGTACAGTGCTCTGCACATAGTAAGCGCTCAATAAATATGATTGATTGATTGATTGATTGATAGAAGGGGGAGACAGACAATAAAACAAAACATGCGGACAGGTGTCAAGTCATCAGAATAAATAGAAGTAAAGCTAGATGCACATCATTAACAAAATAAATAGAATAGTAAATATGTACAAGTAAAATAGAGTAATAAATCTGTACAACCATATATACAGGTGCCGTGGGGAGGGGAAGTAGGTAGGGTGGGGGGGATGCGGAGGGGGAAAGAAAAGAGGGGGCTCAGTCTGGGTATCTTGTCTAATCTCAGAAGCCTGGGAATACTGGGTACGGTTTAGGGTTGGCAGTGTGGCCTAAGGGAAAGGCCCCAGGACAGGGAGTAAGGTGACCTTGGTTCTGGTGCCAGTTCATCCACGACCTGTGTGACCTTGGGAAAGTCGTTAACCCTCTCTGAGACTTTTTCTTCATCTTTAAAATTGGGGTAAAAATTGATTATGAGTCCATGTGAGAGTGCCTGCATCCACTCTGAGACCTCTGAATCTAGCCGAGCTCTCGATACATGGTAAGCAGTGTGGCCTAGTGGAAGGAACATGGGCCTGGGACCTGGGTTCTAATTCAGGCTCCACCACGCGTCTGCTCTGTGACCTTAGGTAAGTCACTTGACTTCTCTGTGCCTCAGTTACCTCATCTGTAAAATAGGGATTTAAGACTGTGAGCCTTATGGGGGACAGTGGCTATGTTCAACTCTATTATCTTGAATCTACCCCAGCACTTAGTACAGTGCCTGGCTCATAATAAGCACTTAACAAATATCATTGAAAAAGTGCTTAACAAATGCAATAATTATCATTACCTCTCCTCCCTCTTAATTATTCCTGCCACTGGGACAGTTTTAATTTCTTCAATCAATCAACCCTCACCTCACTGATCTCCTACTATAGCCCAGCCTGCACACTCCACTCCTGTAGCTCCAATTTATTCACTGGGCCCCAATCACATCTATCTCACTGCCGACCCCTTTCCCACATCCTCCTCCTGTCCTTGAACTCCATCCTGCTCCATATATGCCAGATCACCACTCTCTCCATCTTCAAAGCACTATTAAGGTCACATCTCCTCCACCAAGAGGCCTTCCCATATTACACCCTCTTTTCCCCAGCCCGCTCTCTCATCTGCATCATCTATGCACTTGGAATTGTGACCTCTGACATTTGATATACCACTTATGTACATATCTTTAATTTACATATTATAAATTATTTACTTATTCATATTAATGTCAGTCTTCCCCTCTAGAGTTTAAGCTCATTATTGGCAGGGAACGTTTCTGCTGATTCTGTTGCACTGTTCCCTCCTAGGCATTTAGTACAGTGCTCTGCACATAATAAGTGCTCCATAAATACCATTGACTGATTGAAGATTCAAGAAATGGCACCGGATATTTAAGGTTCTTCTGTCTTACATCTTATCTGTGACAATTGGAGCAGAAACTCACATCTTTCAAGGTGAAGGAATTGTGAGGGGAATACACAGTTCTTAGAAAACAAATACTAAAACACCAAAGAGAAAAGGTTTACTCACAAGCCTAAAGAGGGTACAAGCACTCAACTATCTAGACATGCTATAAAAGAAAAGATAGACTTCAAAAGTTCCTTATGATTATCCTGCCTGAGTCTGAATCCCAGTTATTAGGGTAGGTAACTTGCATTCAATGACCATTTTCCCTTACAGGCGAAAGTGGGAAAGTGTCTTCAAAATGAAACTAGCTGAAGAGCTACAATATGCTCACTAGCTTACCTAAAGGAGAACAGCCAAGGTTTGGATGAGGGCTCTGGGAAAGGTGCCCAGAAGGGCTCACTGCTGCTAATCCTCTGCTCCTCTTCTTGGTCACCAAATTTATCTTAGAAATGATTTGTTACCAAACCTCTTCAATCTTCTTAAAAGACGTTTCAGTTCATGCTAGGGTGCCACTTATCTTCTCCAACACTTCATCCCCGCCACTTCTTCAGAACAACTGATGAGGACGGGGAGCTCCCGTCAAGTCTTTTGATGATCAATCCTCCTATCATTTTCTATTTGTTCTTTGTTTCTCTTTCACAGGGCACATGTACTTTTCCACAATCAATACTTAGCTTTACCCCACTCTGTTAACTACAAGTCTGAGGCTCCTAATTCCAGGATGGCACCATGTCAGTGTGACCTTAGTGGACAGACTAGGGGCCAGAGGACCTGGGTTCCAATCCCGGCTCCGCCACTTGACTCCTGTGTGATTCTGGACAAGGCAATTCTGTGGCCGTTTCCTCATCTGTAAAATGAGAGTTCAATACCAGCCCTCCTCCTAAACTGTGAGGCCCATGTGGGACAGGGACTGTGTCCAACCTGACTAATTTATCTACCCCAGCACTTAGAACAGTGCTTGATGCGTAGTAAGCCCTTATCACGTATCACAATTGTTGTTGTCATTGTTGTCAAGCTAGAAAGAGAACGTGTGTGTCCCCTTTCAAAGCTATTTTAAACTGCACTGGGGTCATAGGTCACCTATTGATAGAGCTGATAATACTCATTCTAGCAAAAATGTCCAAGCACATTCACATTAGAAAAGGTGGATGAGCAGAATTCTTTTCCTTCATACTGTCATAAAGCTTTAGCCGCTTGCTAAGTAAAGCAGTCTAATCAGAGTGCATGAAAATACGAGGTATGACTGCTATAAGCCATTTAAAGGTCATTTCCACCACTCACTACTTTCTACTATATTACAGTAAAATACATTTAAATCAGACATTCTTCCATGTGCTGTCACATCACATTTGTCTGTCAGATTGCTCAATGAATCTTAAAAATTACTTTCCCCAAAGAACACAATTAAAGGCACTATTGGCCGGACAATTTATCTCCCTAATATGGAAATTGTCTCATATAAATAAATAGTTTTTTGTTTCTGTTACGATAATAACCATCTAAATGCAAATGCTTCTGACTATTATAAAGGGGAAAGTGGGTAAATATAAATAGCCTGTTATTTAAGAGCAATCTGCTTTGTGCATTTGAAATAATTTACTTTTAAGTGCCCCTACAATCCTCAGGCAATCCTACTCAACTCAGTATTATTGGACATGCTTCTGAATTAATTTCCACCTGGAAGCCTCTAAGATGAAAATTCTAACTGTGTGATAAATTAAGTTGCCAAACGAAATGGATTAGCGATCAGCAAAATTACCTGATAAAATGTCAGATCCATTTCAGATTGGAATTCATCTCCTTTCTCCACCTGTTCATTAAGCACCAGGTTCATGGCAACGTTGCTGACTGATTGCATGTTAACAAGCTGTTTGTATGGGGAGGTGTAGCTAGCCTAGTCAACATTTCTACATTTATACATCCATTTTAGCATAATTCACTGGTAATATATTCCATTCACAATTCCAATATGTGAAAAGATGCCTCTACCTTGAAGTTTAATTTTGGGCACGAAAGAAAGGATGCTTCACAAAATTAAAATTTAACAAAGCGAATCAGATTGCACCTCAAGGTCAAAAGAAGCTGTTGAAATGTCACACAATAAATTCACAGCTTTGAACAGTCACCTAAAATCACAAGTCAGAAAGATACTGCCATTGTGCAGCCAGTTATCAGAACCACATACATATTGCTGTCACCTATTTTAAAGTTACCATGGAGAGTTAATATAATTGGACAGTTAAACTTGGGAAACCAGAAAAAAAAATCTTGCCGCCATTTGAAAAATTTCTCTATTTTATGTCAAAATGGCTAAACTTTCTTCATAAATCTGCTAGTTTAATCAATAATGTCAGTTTAAAAAAAATCCATCGGTCAGGTTCACTCAGTAAATTCAAAGGCCAAATATATTCTTGTCGTTATAAGTGTCGATATTACCTCATTTCTCCTTACATAGTGGTCATTCGAGGCAAAGATGATGCCTTAACCACAAATTTTATTAAAATGATTAACATATAAAATGATATATATATATATATATATTGAAAAATCCCCCTTTTTTTCGTTATCTAATCAAGGACTCTTCATAGTAAGTGTTTAACAAACATCATAATTATTATTACTATTATTATCAACCTCTCTTGCTGACCTCCCTGTCTCCTGTCTCTCCCCACTCCAGTTCTTACTTCATTCTGCTGCCGAGATCATTTATCAAAAAAAAACTTTTCAGTCATTTATCAAAAAAAAAACTTTTCAATCCATTTTTCAAGAACCCCCAGTGGTTACTGCACTGATTTCCTACTACTACTAACAATAAAAATCATAACTATGGCACTTGTTAAGTGTTTACTATGTGCCAAGCACTGATCTAAGTGCTGGGGTATATGTGTCAGGTTAGACAGAGTCCCTGTCCCACACGGGGCTCACGCTCCTAATCCCCATTTTACAGTTGAGCTAATTGAGGCCCAGAGAAGTTAAGTGATTTGCCAAAGTCACACAACAGACATGTGGTGGAGCCAGGATTAGAACCCAGGTCCTTTTGACTCCCAGTCCCGTACTCCATCCACTAAGCCATGCGACTTCTCAAAGCTGCTTCTGCTACTGTAACCCAGCATATTCACTTCACTTCCGTGGCTCAGTGGAAAGAGCACGGGCTTTGGAGTCAGAAGTCATGGGTTCGAATCCCAGCTACACCACGTGTCTGCTGTGTGACCTTAGGCAAGTCACAGCTTCTCTGAGCCTCAGTAACCTCATCTGTAAAATGAGGATTAAGACTGTGAGCCCCACGTGGGACAATGTGATCACCTTGTATCCCCCCCCGGCGCTTAGAACAATGCTTTGCACATAGTAAGTGCTTAACAAATGCCATCATTATTATTATTATTATTATTCTTTAACACCAACCCTCTCACTCTACCTTGATCTTGTCTACCTCATGGACCCCTTGCCCATGTCCTCGCTCTAGCCTGAAACTCCCTCCCCTCTCCACATCTAACAGATTACGACTCTCCCCACTTTCAAATCCTTATTAAAATCCCATTTCCTCCAAGAGGCCTTCCCTGACTAAGCCCTCTTTTTCCCTACTCCCTCTCCCTTCTGCATTCCCTATGCCCTTAGACCTGTACCATTTAAACACTTGCTATCCACCCCACCCTCAGCCCCATCTGCAACTTATTTTACTGTCTCTTAGCCCTTCTACACTATAAGCTCCTTAGGGGCAGGAATCATACCTTTCAACTGTGCTGAACTGTGGTCTCCCAACTGCTTAGTACAGTACCATCCCATATACCATGACAAACAAACGGTCAGCCTCAATAAATGCCACTGATTGACTGTTTGATCATCACGTGAGAAAAAGGGAAATACAGCTATCGTAGCCTGCTAGTCTACAGTGCAGCAATGGCAAGACTTTGGCCGTAAATTAACTTTGCTTATCAATGTGCTGTACCTCCTACTGGCTATTGGTGTTTTGCATCCACTGTCTCAGTGGGAATGATGACTGGCAGTGATGAGAAAGTGTGAGTAGCACTGGGCAAACCACCAGCATTATAATTATTCTGCAGAGGTTCTGGGTCTCAATTCCTTTGGTAATAGAATCGCTCATTGATGAAGAGAGACACCACTCAAGCAGCTGCTCTATGCAGGACTTAAAGGGGGTTTACAAAAGACAGGAGGGAAGACCAAAAATTGAATGACGTAGCGCAGCACAGTCTCAAGGAATGTAAAATTAACAGTGACAGTTGGGAGATCAGTGAGGTGGTTTGGCCAGCCTAGGGGGTAGCAACTGGGAGCGGGGTTGCGCTCCTTGAGTAAAATCTTCGTGAAAATCAGGATACCAAGGAGTAGGCTTTAAAACAGCAACAGGCTCTATCTGGCATAAACCCATTAGCGCAACAGTAATCTATTTTTAAATGCAGACTACGTGACAAGTTATATCAATCTCACACATTCTTTTCGGTCACACTTGCACACACGGTTCGGCTCTTTACGTAAGAAGCATCAACTTCTAAAATTTAACGACAGAGAAATGAAGACACAAATAAAAGAGATAAAAATTCGGTACTGGCTTCAGGGTAAAAATGTTCTCTTTCCTTATGCATAATGGATGTATATGAACTGAAGATGGTGTAGTATTTGTGATCTGAGGTTAAAATTTGAATTAGATAATTGGTCATGCCTTGCAGCAAGAGAGAACAAGCCCTAAAACTGACATTTAGGAGGAGAAGAGATACAACCAATCTTCTCTTTAGCTAGGTTGGGTTTTTTCAAAAAAATCACCTAGTGAGGTATGGAATTAAAATCATGATATCTCAAAGTGGGCTAATCAGTGGGACCCCAATTTAACTCTGTCTATGAGTTACAGATCTGTAGCTAAAATTATTTACCATGAGGTTCAATTTCTCTGACCTGGGAAATCCCTTGTACCACATAAGGATTGATGTGTGGGTCAGGGAGACGGGCTGAGAAGAGACATAGCAGGAAAACCCCATCGTGGCTTATTACTTCGAAGAAAATATTTTCACAGTATTTCCTGAAACTCTTACCTTGTGAATTGTCCTTTGCTAAAATGGACCCATTACATTTGGAGTTTTATCACTTACTTTTTCATTACCCAAAAGAAGTAGCATTTAATTTCTGCACAGGATTAAAGTAATTGCTTGGAAGCAAGAAGTCATTCTTTTTCATCATATCTCCAGTACCCTGTCGTGCCACTTACCCATTCTAAATATACGCAATTCGGGAACGAATGAAAAATATCTTCTGCACAATCTTTCCCTGAAGCTGTTCTACAGGTTAAATTACCTCTAATGGCATAATGGCAGATCATGAATTAAACGGATTGTATTTTGTCCTAGCTTTCTGAAAGACTAATAATGTTTGAAAGATAGGCTTGGCCCGGGATTATGTAAAGACCTGGGTTTTGTAAACATAGTTATGCTGTGTCTGTGTCATTCCCATAACAGAAAGCAAACCCAAAAATCTAACCAGGACTTAGGAAATGAAACTGTTTCAAGATCAAAAAGGTGGCAATTGTATCTCAAAGTGCAAAACACAAATGCATTTATATTTGAGTGTAATCATTATTTTAGCGTTTTCACTAGCTCTGCTATTCAGAGTAAACTGAAAAGTTGAAGCTGTTCCACCTTTGGTGCTGCACATGTCTGGTCATCAAGGTGAAGCCATGCATCAGCTTTTACATGGCCAATTTAGGTGGCCAAGCTTAGTGGGCTTCTCTCTGGTTTTGCATTGCCTTGCCCCTGAAACCCCATTTTACAGATGAGGTAATCGAGGCACAGAGAGGTAAGGCGACTTGTCCAAGATCACACAGCAGACATGTAGAAGGACACAGTATCCGGCTACTCACATTCACTATAACCAATTCCTTCATACAGGTTTTGAGCAGAGACATCATCATCATCTTACACAGAAGAATACCAGTTTGAGCCCAAAACAAATGATCTGGTTCTGTATTAGTTATAAAATATACAAGTATAACCGCTTGAAAAAGCCCAGGTGTTTTGCTTTTCTAATATTGTAGATACTGTCTACAGTATTTTTGGTAGAAATGACCTCTTTCAACACTCATTCATCAAATATATTTATTAAGCACTTACTGTGTGCAGAGCACTGTACTAAGCACTTGGGAAAGTACAATACAACAACAGTGACAATCCCTGCCCACTCCAAACGGTACTGTTGAACTCTCCAGCAAACGCCAAGTTAAATTACCCTGAGTTCAGGAATCTCATCTGTCATTTCCAATGGATTTACCCGAATCAAGTTAATACCTTCAGAAAGCCTGCTAAGAAGCACAGTGCTGGGCACATAGTAAGTGCTTAACAAATGCCACAAAGATTACACCATCACTTGTGTGTCTTAAAGGTGGCTCTCATTAGCTCACATGGATTAATGCTACTCAGAGAAGCAGCATGGCTCAGTGGAAAGAGCCCGGGCTTTGGAGTCAGAGGTCATGGGTTCAAATGCCAGCTCCGCCACTTGTCGGCTGTGTGACTTTGGGCAAGTCACTTAACTTCTCTGGGCCTCAATTACCTCATCTGTAAAATGGGGATTAAGACTGTGAGCCCCCCGTGGGACAACCTGATCACCTTGTAACCTTCCCAACGCTTAAAACAGTGCTTTGCACATAGTAAGCGCTTAATAAATGCCATCACTATTATTATTATTATTACTTGATCTCGCCAATTACATCTCTATCTCGCCACTGACCCCTTGCCTACGTCCCGCCTCTGGCCTGGAATGCCCTCCCTCCTCAAATCCAACAGACAGTTACTTTCCACGGCCCCCTTCAAAGCCTTATTGAAGGCACCTCTCCTCCTAACTAAGCACAGCCCCCGTCCCCTTCTCCTACTCCCTTCTGACTTCAGCCCTCTGTTCTTGCCCTGTCCCAGGACCACAGCACTTACGAACACATCTGCAATTTATTTTTCTATATTAATGTCTGTCTCTCCCCCTCTAAACTGTAAGCTCATTGTGGGCAGGGAATGTGTCTGTTTAATGCTGTACTGTACTCTCCCAAGCACTTGGTACAGTGCTCTGCATACAGTAGGAGCTCAAAAATACAACTGAATTATCATCTATGCTATTTCTGTTCCCTAAGTTGCAAAATACCACACCTGGTCAATAGGTTAATAAATACACCTTCTGCCATCCCAAGTTGTCAGAGTGGCTTCAGTCCCTGACGGAAATCAATCAAGCAAGCAATGATATTTATTGAGCATTTACTGTGTGCAAAGCCCTCTACTAAATGCTTGGGAAAGTGCAATACAACAGAGTTGACGGGTATGTTCCCTACCCACAAGAAGCTTACAGTCTAGGGGAAAATGGAGCAGACAAAGGAGCTCCAAGAAACCCGAACTTTACCGAAAATAGTGTGCAGAAGGAAAGATGTGGTCACATTTGCAATGATCAGTACTGGCACAGATGAGAGCTCTACTAAATAAGAGACATTTAGTAGACCACACTGAACCCCTCCTGACAAAGCCCAACTACATCATTAACCCACATTTTTCAAATGTACCAGATGTATTAAAACAGTATTGCAGTTCAGGAACGGGAGGGAAATGGCCAGTCCAACCATGCACTGGCCAAATGTAAGGTACAAAGTTATAATAAAAATAATGAAGGTATTTGTTAAGCGCCTACCATTTGTCAAGTGCTGGGGGAGATACTAGCAAATCAGGTTGGACACAGTCGATGTCCCACATGGGGTTCGCAGCATTAATTCCTATTTTACAGATGAGGTACCTGAGGCACGGAGAAGTGAAGTGACTTACCCAAGGTCACAAAGCTGACAAGTGGAGGATCCAGGATTAGAACCCAGATCCTTCTGACCCCCAGGCCTGCGCTCTATCCACTAGGTAGAAAGCATTATCTAAAAGTGCTGCCGTTTCTGCAGCATTTTTCTACAACATGAAGGTACTCGACTTATAAACTCTTCAGAAGGGTCTTCAAAAGCAGAGTGGATTAATAACACTTTTTAAAAATCTGCAATAGGCAAAACACAACTCTTTATACAGGAATGGATGCTAACTCAGATACTGTTGCCAGCAAAGACTTTGAATTGAACTTGTCTTTTTCAAAGCATTTTCGCATATGAATGATCTCATGGCCTAGTGGCAAGAGCCCGGGCTTGGGAGCAGAGGTTGTGGGTTCTAATCCCAGATCCGCCACTTGTCGCTGTGTGACCTTGGGCAAGTCGATTCACTTCTCTGGGCCTCAGGTACCTGATCTGCAAAATGTGGATTAAGAGTGTGAGCTTCATGTGGAACAGGGACTGTGACCAAGCTGATTACCTTCTATCTACCCCAGTGCTTAGAACAGTGTTTGGCACGTAGTAAGAGCTTAAATACCACAATTATTATTATTATCATCATCTCCAGGGGGATCATTTTCCAAATGAAGGCACTGAGACCCAGAGAGGTTATACACACTTGCTCAAAGTCCTACAAGAGACAGTATCAGAGCTGGGGCAAAGACACAGGACTTCCTCCTGATTTTCAGAAACACGATTTTTCCACTAGGCCAGGATGCCTCCCTGTTAGATTAGACAAGATTTAAAACAGGTTGGGTGAATAAAGGATCACTTCCTATTTTATGCATGAAGTATTTGCTCCAGTTCATGGAATATAACATAATTGGCTAAATATGGACAAAAATCACTGAAATAATTTTAAAAAGCTTTCAACAGTGTTCTAAAAAGAAAAAGAAATTAAAGCAGGATACAATAGATAAACTCCTGAATGAATTAAAATGTCATTAATAGCAAAATTTAGGCTTGCACTGAAATGGTTATTGGCTTACATTTTGGTTCCTCTTCAATTATCTTGTGACGAATCTACATGTCTCACGGAGCCTGTAAGGTCATTATGGCCAGGCAATGGGTCTGCTAACTTTGTACCATACTCTCCCATGTGCGTAGTACGGTAAGTACTCAGCACATAGTAAGTGCTCAATAAATACCATTGATTGATCGATTGATTTAATAGAGTGACTATATTTACCAAAGAAAGGAAAGGTGAACCTAGGACAGACATTGAAATAACTCCTCTAAACTAAGTAGATACTACATTCTAGTTAAGTGAAATGGGGGAAAAGACTATAAAAGCCCCAAAATTTGTCTTCACCGTATCAGAAGCTTATAGCAAATCAGGTTACACACAGTTCCCTGTCCCACATGGGGCTCACATTCTCAAACCCCATTTTACAGATGAGGTAATCGAGGCACAGAGAGGTGAGGCGACTTGTCCAAGATCACACAGCAGACATGTGGGAGGACACAGTATCTGGCTACTCACATTCACTATAACCAACTCCTTCATACAGGTTTTGGGCAGAGACATCATCATCATCTTACACAGAAGAATACCAGTTTGAGCCCAAAACAAATGATCTGGTTCTGTATTAGTTATAAAATATACAAGTACAACGGCTTGAAAAAGCCCGGGTGTTTTGCTTTTCTAATATTGTAAAATACTGTCTACAGTATTTTTGGTAGAAATTAAATCATTAAGTATATTCTGAAGATCTCTAAAACCTGTAAACAAATCCAATTAGAAGTTAATAATAATAATGGCATTTACTAAGTGCTATGTGCAAAGCACTGTTCTAAGCGCTGGGGAAGTAATAAGGTGATCAGGTTGTCCCATGGGGCGGGGGGGGGGACCTCACAGTTTTAACCCCCATTTTGCAGATGAAGTAACTGAGGCCCCGAGAAGTTAAGTGACTTGCCCAAAGTCACACAGCTGACAACTGGTGGAGCCGGGATTTGAACCCATGAGCTCTGACTCCAAAGCCCAGGTTCTTTCCACTAAGCCACACTGCTTCTCTACTGCAAGTTGCAAGTGTACAATAAAGTTCATGGAAGAAGCCTAGGCCCTGGAAGTCAGAGGCCCTGATTCTAATCCTGCTCTGCCACTTGTCTGTTATGTACTCAAGGGTAAGTCACTGAAGTTCTCTGTGCCTCCGGTCCCTCATTTGTTAAAAAAAAAAAGGGGGGGTGGGGTGGAGAATACCTCATCTCTGTTCCCTTTAGACTGTAATCCCATGTGAAACAGGGACACTGTCCAACATGGTTATCTTTATATCTACCCAGTGTTTAGTATAGTGCTTGGAATCAATCAATCAATCAATCGTATTTATTGAGCGCTTACTATGTGCAGAGCACTGTACTAAGCGCTTGGGAAGTACAAATTGACATCACATAGAGACAGTCCCTACCCAACAGTGGGCTCACAGTCTAAAAGGGGGAGACAGAGAACAGAACCAAACATACCAACAAAATAAAATAAGTAGGATAGAAATGTACAAGTAAAATAAATAAATAAATAAATAAATAGAGTAATGAATATGTACAACCATATATACATATATACAGGTGCTGTGGGGAAGGGAAGGAGGTAAGACGGGGGGATGGAGAGGGGGACGAGGGGGAGAGGAAAGAAGGGGCTCAGTCTGGGAAGGCCTCCTGGAGGAGGTGAGCTCTCAGCAGGGCCTTGAAGGGAGGAAGAGAGCTAGCTTGGCGGATGGGCAGAGGGAGGGCATTCCAGGCCCGGGGGATGACGTGGGCCGGGGGTCGATGGCGGGACAGGCGAGAGCGAGGTACAGTGAGGAGATTAGTGGTGGAGGAGCGGAGGGTGCGGGCTGGGCAGTAGAAGGAGAGAAGGGAGGTGAGGTAGGAGGGGGCGAGGTGATGGAGAGCCTTGAAGCCCAGGATGAGGAGTTTCTGCTTGATGCGCAGATTGATCGGTAGCCGTTGGAGGTTTTTGAGGAGGGGAGTAATATGTCCAGAGCGTTTCTGGACAAAGATAATCCGGGCAGCAGCATGAAGTATGGATTGAAGTGGAGAGAGACATGAGGATGGGAGATCAGAGAGAAGGCTAGTGCAGTAGTCCAGACGGGATAGGATGAGAGCTTGAATGAGCAGGGTAGCGGTTTGGATGGAGAGGAAAGGGCGGATCTTGGCAATGTTGCGGAGCTGAGACCGGCAGGTTTTGGTGACGGCTTGGATGTGAGGGGTGAATGAGAGAGCGGAGTCGAGGATGACACCAAGGTTGTGGGCTTGGAACATAATAAGCGCTTAGTACTATATTAACTCTTATACCTACCCCAATGCTAAGTTCAAAGAAAACACCTAACAAATATTCCAATTACTATTATTGTATTTTCCCCAGCACTTAGTACAGTGCCTGGCTCTTAGTAAGCTTAACAATACCACAATCATGATCAACCCCAAGGAATTGTAAGTAAAAACATTTCGTTAAGAAACAACTTTGATTAAAGGGGCATTTTACAATAGGCAGAATATCACGCAAAACTTAAATTTACAAAAGAGGGATACATGGGGAATACCACAGCATGGTGTAGTGGCTACAGCCCGGGCCTGGGAGTAAGAAGGTCATGGGTTCTAATCCCAGCTCTGCCACATGTCTGCTTTGTGACCTTGGGCAAGTCGCTTCACTTCTCTGTGCCTCTGTTACCTCATCTGTAAAATGGGGATTGAAACTATGAGCCCCTTGTGGGACAGGAACTACTGTGTCCAATTCAATTAGCTTGTATCCACCCCAGTGCCTGCCACATAGTAAGCACTTAATACAGTGCCCTGAATATAATAAGCACTCAATAAACACAACTGACTGTTTCATGGGTGAGAACCTCCCCCTCACCATCCCTCCCGAACTCTCACATGTGCGCCACACACACACACACACACACACACACACACACACCGCCCCCCCCCCCCCCCCAACTGGCCCCAGCTCCATCCCAGGAAGGACTCAATAATATGGACAACAGCATGAGGCCTTCTCAACTTTTGGTATATTGATTAGACGTGGGTGTGATTGTGACTTCTATGGATGTTCAATCAATCGTATTTACTGAGTACTTACTGTGTGCAGAGGACTGTGCTAGGCACTTGGGAGAGTGCAATGTAACATAATCAGTACACATATTCCCATGAATGAATGAACAAATCCACGTATTACTCCCCAGTGCCTATTACAATGCACTTGCATACAGTAGGTGCTTAATATTTAACGTTGCTGCCATTACGCCACATTAACACAGTGGACATTAATTGTTTAATATAACAAATTCACAAGGTTTCATGATTACCTGTTAAAATCAGATGTATAAACCAAAGCACAAATATGATTGTCTGAAGCCAATTTTATCACATTTTCATTGTCTATAGGCATTACACGATACAACTCAGTTGTAGGGCTAAATACCGTACGGGAAAGTAAAGGCTGGACAATGCTAGGCAAGGTGAGAAGAGAGTGGACACCTCAGTAGCACTGTCACCCTCAAAGCCTTTCATATATTCTAAGCAATCCCGTCTTTTTACCAACAATCCGTGAGGCTTTAACTCTCACCCTACTCTTGGAACGCCTCTGGAGTTGCCTGACAGATCCACTTGTTTCCCATAAAGGTTAACAGATGTTTGTGTCCTCACACACTATGTTAAGCTGCAAAGCAAAAGGCTGTAAAAAAGCGACATGATTTAACACGTGCTTTGCCTCTATTTTTGGTCCCTGAAGGAGCTTCCTAATGACAATGTACTTGTAAGAAGCAAACCATGACCAAACCACAATCACTTAAGCAAGACTGGAGAGCAGAAGAGGTTATGCGTTCTTCAAGGTCAATGAAGGCTGCTGTTGGATTTATTTTTTTATTTTTTGGTATTTGTCATGATAGGTACGTGCAGGGGACTGAGCAGTACTGGAAAAATGATCAGTCCAAGGGTCACCTCAAGGGACAATTCTATCAAAGAAACTCTCTAGTTAGAGATTGAAGGCATGAGCTTTGATGGAAGCAACAGCAGGCGCATTAAACAATTTGGAGATAGAGCAGTTTAGAGGAGTTGCCCGGGTAGGAGAGGGGAGAGGAGGTGGCCCAGGGACAGACAGCCTCAGAGGTGGGAGGCCAACAACTGGAACACGATAAAATTTGAGGAAGGGGGTGCCAGGCTTCCCCTTATCCTCAGCTCTGGCTGCTGGCTGGTCAGAAGCTTCTCTCCAGGACAGTCCGATAACCAACCAAATCCATGCTACATTACTACGGTGAATATTCCATTCTCAAATAAAACTGATTCCCATGGTTTTATACTTCTCTCAAAGAGGGATGCATGTACTCAAATTGCTGCTCCTATAGAAACAATTTAACCAAAATGACAGTCCCAACCCCTATTTCTTTATATCCCTGTTTTTCCAATGACTAAGGCATCACATTATGTAACTCAACTGTAGGAACGAACCACAACCTGTGGATATAAAAGTAAGAAGATGGTAGGCAAACGCAACAGGAAAATAACTGGGAGAACAGGAATGAAGAAAACACCAAGAGAAAAAATGAGGGATGGATCACAGCACCGGAACAAGAAATAGAGAGAAAAGTAAGATTGTAGCATTTGGCAAAAGAGAAGCTAAAGAGGAGCTAAATTAGAATTAAGAAAGGCCAGTTGGAAGTCAACAAGAACAGTTTTCACACAGCAGGAACATGTAAATAAAGAGGGAAAAAAAGGAAGAAGAATTTTTTTTAAAAGTGCTACCAATTAGAACTGAACCAATTAGAACCAATTAGAACTGAACCATTGAGTAGAGAAGTATTCTAACACAAGAAGACATGATACAAAGACATGATAAGAAGACATTACATTCATTCAAATAAACTGTTTAATTATGAACCATGTGATAACAAAAATTCAAACCCACCTTAATCAAAAGCAAAACTGCACAGTTAAGTAGTTGAATCGGCCCAATTTTAAAATGTGTTTCTCAGTACAGCTGTCCTACAGAATTTTCCTGTTTTTGAGTTTTCATGTCTGTTGAGAGGCTTTGCTCATTGCGTGGTATGAATTTTCACAGAAAAAGTGTCAACATTTGAAATCAAATCACTCAGACACTGTTATACCATTGTTACTAGGCCAAAAACCAGTTGAGTTTTTAAAAGTATGATTTTCCCTAATAATGGACTGGGCCACATATGGAATCAAAATGCCTCCAAACATCCTGAAATGAAATATTAAAGTACTCACCAGCATTGACAATGGCATCAATCTCAAGCAGGGTGATATCACCTCGATAAAGAGACACTTTTTCACTCAAACTCTTCTTCAACTGTGAAACTTCCTCAGTGCTCTCATCTATAACCCAAAGAAAACAGAAATTGAGTGTGACAGAAATTTGTACAATAATAATAATAATGGCATTTATTAAGCGCTTACTATGTGCAGACACTGTTCTAAGCGCTGGGGAGGTTACAAAATGATCAGGTTGTCCCACGGGGGGGGGGCTCACAGTCTTCATCCCCATTTTACAGATGAGGTAACTGAGGAACAGAGAAGTTAAGTGACTTGCCCAAAGTCACACGGCTGACAAGTGGCGGAGCTGGGATCTGAACCCATGACCTCTGACTCCAAAGCCCATGCTCTTTCCACTGAGCCACGCTGCTGGAAAGGATATTATCCACAGATTCTACTGAAGGTAGTAATAATACACAATAGCTATTACATGCAGAGGTCAAAAACTGTTTTGCCCTACTGCATCCAGAGTAGCACAATTCAAATTTCCTGGTACGTCTTCTAAGGAAGATAACTCACTACTCTTATTCTTATTTTACGAAATCCTCTAATGTCTGTTTGAAGGAGTGCATGCAGATTCTTAGAAACCTAACAGATGCTGAAGCAGTGCGGCCTTATGGAAAGAGTACGGCCTGGGAGTCCAAAGGACCTGGGTTCTAATTCCAGCTCCACCACTTTGCTGTGTGGCCTCGGGCCATCACTTCACTTCTCTGTGCCTCAGTTTCATCATATGCACATGGGGATTCAATACTTGCTCTCTCTATTTACACTGTGAACCCCCTGTGGGATCTGATTACCTTGTATTTACCCAGCATTCGGTACAGTGCATAACAAATGCCACAGGCATTATTATTACTATTATTATCAACTTCTCTGCGCCTCAGTTACCTCACCTGTAAAATGGGGATTAAGACTGTGAATCCCATATGGGACACAGACTGTGTCCAACTTGATCCGCTTGTAATTACCCCAAAGCTTAGTACAGCACCTGGCGCTTAGCAAGAGTTTAACAAATACAATTAAAAAAAAAAAAACAGAATCAGCATTTTGTTTCAATGCTGCCTCAGACGACTGCAAAAAAATCGGTAAATATAAAGCTGCGATAACTTGCCTCTCAAGTAAATTTTGTTATCACAGATTCCTATGTTCACACAGCAGGAACATGTAAATAAAGAGGGGAATAAAGGAAGAAGAATTTTTTTAAAGTGCTACCAATTAGAACTGAACCAATTAGAACCAATTAGAACTGAACCACTGAGTAGAGAAGTATTCTCTTTCTACTTTCTGAAAACAAAAATGCCCGGTTTGATCCTTTTGTAGCACTAAATTTTCTTGCAGAGGTCATTTTCCACCGATTCGCAGATTCGCCTGTACCTGCTATACTCTTGTTTCGCCGCTAGAGGGTACTGCTCGCTAAAGAAGGAAGGGACAGACAAAATCCCTACAATAAAATGAGGCTAGTTAAGAGCTCTTCATTTTCTTTTATTAAATTTTTCCTGGAAAAACACATGACTTCATTGCTGAAAACATAAAAGCCACTAAACAAAATGCGCGATATTCTTGGGTATCAGGCCTTTATTTTGGTGTCTGGGAGGACAGTAGCTTAGAACAGTGCTTGCCACATAGTAAACATTTAACAACCCTCCCCATCTCCCCCGCCTTACCTCCTTCCCCTCCCCACAGCACCTGTACATATGTTTGTACATATTGATTACCCTATTTATTTATTTTATTTGTACTTATTCATTCTATTTTATTTTGTTAATATGTTTTGTTTTGTTCTCTGTCTCCCCCTTGTAGACTGTGAGCCCGCTGTTGGGTAGGGGACTGTCTCTATATGTTGCCAACTTGTACTTCCCAAGCGCTTAGTACAGTGCTCTGCACACAGTAAGCGCTCAATAAATACGACTGAATGAATGAATGACAGTCGAAATTGCAGCCACAATAAAAGGAATTCTACGTAGTTTGTCGGAGAAAAATAAAATTCAATGAAAATACCTATCTATCCCCAAATTTAAAAATGTAATTTTAAGCTCTACTACTTGAGACTTGGAAGTTCATTCAGTTCTATAAACAAAAGGAAAACATTTTTTGCAAAAACCCTGTTAACGATAGTTCATGCTGTAGAATTCACTAACGCTATTTGCATGTGCACGTTATTTCTTCCAGTATCTCACTGTTCCATACACAAGTTGGCTTTCACTTTCAAGTGAACAGTCTAATCTTAGAAAAACAGATGGACATACTAAGTGTAGGCACAATAAACACCCAATAAATATGATGGCCAAAAAACTGAGTGGATTCACAAGTTACTGGAGACCTGTGCATATTGGTTTTAAAATTAACATTTACACGTATTGAATGGCACTACTACTTTTGACTATTTCTGAAGAGTTCACTCATCTACTCTAATGCCACCCTGGGTGTGCTGTCCACTTCGTAAAAAGATAGGAGGCTCCAGCAGGAAATATAATAATAACAATAATTATGGTATCTGTTGAGTGCTTACTACTCTAATGTCACCCTGGGTGTGCTGTCCACTTCGTAAAAAGATAGGAGGCTCCAGCAGGAAATATAATAATAACAATAATTATGGTATCTGTTAAGTGCTTACTATGTGCCAAGCACTACTCTAAGCGAGGAAGTGGCCTAGTGGATACAGCACAGTTCTGGAAGTCAGTAGAATCTGGGTTCGAATCCTGACTTCACTACTAGGACATGGGTTCGAATCCTCACTTCACTACCTGCCTGCTGTGTGATCTTGGGCAAGTCAATTAGCTTCTCTGTGCCTCAGTTCCATCACTTGAAGTATGAGGATTAAGATTATCTTGTATCTACCCCAGCGCTTAGTATCGTGCCTGGCACATAGTACGCACTTAAATACCATAAAAAAGTAACTTCATTCTTGAAGAGCTCTGAAGGAGGGAGGAGGTGTGTCAAGGGCTTAGTACAGTGCTCTGCACACAGTAAGCGCTCAATAAATACGATTGATTGATTCGGTGAAACTGACCTGGGAAAGCACTCTAAACCCAAGGCATGAGGAATGGGTTAAAAGTGGTAGACTTAAGAGTGATAGACGAGTTGGAGGTTTGCGGCAGAGAGCAAAAACTATGAGGCTGGATATTCAAAAATAAACAACCCTCTCCTTACTTGCAATCTATGCTACAGTTCAAATATGAGGCCCAAGAGTCTTTGAATTACTAGCAAACAGAGCCTATACAGAGCAAAACAGCCCCAATCTTTAGGATGTGGAAACCTTCTCCAAGAACAGCCATACCGCAATAAGGTTTTTGAAAAGGCTTCTGAGTTTTCTAAAAGAGCTCTGAAACACAACAGTAGTCTGGAAGAGACAGCCAGCCTAGGGTCATTGAAGGTAACAATGCTTCCCTAACCAGGCAAGCAATGCAAATAGGAAATAATAATAATAATAATAATGGTATTTGTTAAGCGCTTACTATGTGCCAAGCACTGTTCTAAGAGCTGGGGTAGATACAAGGTTTTCCCACATAGGGCTCACAGTCTTAATTCCCATTTTATAGATGAGGTAACTGAGGTCCAGAGAAGTTAAGTGACTTGCCCAAAGTCACACAGGGGACAAGTGGTGGAGCCAGGATTAGAACCCATGACCTCTGACTCCCAAGCCCATGCTCTTTCCACTAAGCCAAGCTGCTTCTCTAAAATGAAATGACAAGGAATCTTAAAAAAAATCATTTTAAAGAAATAACCTCCGGGTAAACGGTATTATTTCAAGTAAACTATTATTTGATTTTTAAACTAGAGCATTACATTGAAAATACCACAAAAAAAACTAGCAACTGGCATAAACTTTATATAGAAAAAGCAGGGTCCCCTACGCAATTTCTGGGTTTTCTGCTTTAGGAGCTACAGACGGCCTCTTCTCCAACGAGGGACAAGTACTCGGGCTGCGCTTTCAGATTGCAGGTCATGGAAGAGCAATCAGAGTTTGGAGCTGGACTGGAAGGTCCTACGACCCCCTCCTCTTCGATTTCTAGTAGGAGATTTTCGCATCCCTAAACTGTACCTCCAATCTACTTGAAACTGACTTTGGAGGGACAAGAAGCTGCCCAGCTCTCAGGACAAGAGCTCTCTGCTCTTCTATCATCAATCGTATTTATTGAGCGCTTACTGTGTGCAGAGCACTGTACTAAGCGCTTGGGAAGTACAAGTTGGTAACATAGAGAGACAGTCCCTACCCAGCAGTGGGCTCACAGTCTAAAAGGGGGAGACAGAGAACAAAACCAAACATACTAACACAATAAAATAAATAGAATAGATATGTACAAGTAAAATAAATAGAGTAATAAATATGTACAAACATATATACATATATACAGGTGCTGTGGGGAAGGGAAGGAGGTGAGATGGGGGGATGGAGATGGGGGATGAAGACAAAATGCTGCCCCAATCCACAGGATCCCAAAATTCGCTATTGCTTCCACTGCCCCAAAGGGCTATCAATAACCAAATTACAATGCAAGCCTTGCCCCCAGATCATCACACATTAAAACAGTTTATTTCCGTTTCCAATCTGTAACAGTCTTAAAACAAAATAACATTAACATCGGTGCCTGTTCACAATACAAAAGCAAACATGAAAAAGACACAATTTGCCAAATAAATTTGCTAGACTGTGAGCCCACTGTTGGGTAGGGACCGTCTCTATATGTTGCCAACTTGTACTTCCCAAGCGCTTAGTACAGTGCTCTGCACACAGTAAGCACTCAATAAATACGAATGACTGATTGATGATTGATTGATTGACAATTGTGCCCAGGTTGCACATCTCTTAAGGGTGAGATCGTGGCCACTTCCAATGCAGCATGGCTCTCCCCTCCCCATTACAATGGCAGCTCTTGAGGACAGGCAGCTTACAGAGTTGTGCTTTTTTTTCCCTGAGATATTAAAATTCAAAAAAAAACACCATCTCATTTCAAGTTTTTAGGGAAGGCATACTTTGAGAAGCAGAGTTTATGTGGAAAGTAAACACAGACATAAAATCTTCAGAAGAAATAGGAAGGTGCAGAATCCCACATACACCATAAAACGCTTATGCCGGATACCATTACTGAAGAAAAAAGTAGAGTAATTTCCATAAGTCTTCGAATGCAATCAGTCCGGGAAGCCTGATTATAACACAAGCTGGGGCTTTAGTGTAAGAATGGTTAATGTGTATACAAACTGTGCACTAATCCCTGGTCCTCCTATCAATTTTACCCCAAGTTTCAAGTGTAACTTGTAGAAGCTGGGATGAAAATATCAGGCACCATTAATGTGGTGATGGCAGAGAAACATCAACTGTGGAGCAGACGTGAGGAGGGGGATGATGGGGTAGCTAAGCACTTTAGCAGACACAGAGGAACCTTATAAAAAGATTTGAGGCTCTCTGTACAAAAGAGAACTATAAATGAAGGCTTGAAGGCTGCCACTAGAAGGACACTTTACAAAGACTCTGAATATCCTTAAAGAGACCATTAGTTCTTAAAACACTAAAACACTCTGTTGTGATAATACTTGTTAAGCGTTTACTAAGTCCCAGGCACTGTATTAAGTGCTGAGGCAGATGCAAGATAATTGGGATGGGCACTTCCCCTGTCCCATATGGGGCTCAGTCTTAATCCCCATTTTACAGATGAGGTAACTGAGGCACAGAAACGTTCGGTCACCTGCCCAAGGTCACAGAGCAGATAGTTGGAGATTGGAACCCAAGTCCTCTGACTCCCAGGGCTGGGATCTTTCCACTAGTATTATCAATCATGCTTACGTAGTATTCATGCAGAGTACTGTACTAAGCGCTTGAGAGACAGCAGTGGCAATAGTATTAGTAGTGCGGAATATGTCTGTTATATTGCGCTGTACTCTCCCAAGCACTTAGAACAGTGCTCTGCACACGATATGCGCTCAATAAATATGACAGTGATAGTAGTAATAGCAGCAGTAGTCGTAGTGAAATTAATTGGTGTGGAGCAATGTACTAGGTGCTTCATAATCAACTTACGTGTTCCCTGCTCGCACGGAGCTAACACATTCGCTGGGAAAATCAAAGATAAAAATATTCACAGCAGAGGCCAAAATTTTTAAAAAAGGCAGATAGAGACACATGAGTGCTAAATAGGAGATAATTAAGCTCATAAGTGCTTAGATGTGTTTACGGGGAATGAATCATTTCCCAAATGTCTGAAGAAACTGTCAAGTCTCCACAACATAGGACCTTCCCATCATTCATTCAGTCGCATTCATTGAGCGCTTACTGTGTGCAGAGCACTGTACTAAGCGCTTGGAAAGTACAATTCGGCAACATAGAGACAGCCCCTACCCTACAACGGGCTCACCATCAGCCTTGCTCTATCCTGGGATGGGAAGCAACTGGCAGTATGGTTAAGTTCTAGGACGTTGGGAAGGCTATGGATGTGGCTGTTGGGCTCAGAACCACGAGGAGCCTGAACTCCCTAGTAGTAGTAAAAAAAAAAATTTACTGGGTGCTTACTGTGAACACAACCCTCTTTTTAGTGGTGAGAAAAAGTAAACGGTTGGGATTTAAATCCAAACTCTGTCCCTAAAATGAGCTCACAGTATAAAAGGAGAGAGGGGAGGCCTGACAACACAGAAGAAAACACAAAGCAATAAAAAGCCCAGTTCGACATAAGGCAAGGACAAAATACACATGGAGTAAAAACAAAACAGGAGCGGGAGGGCACTGTGCCTAGAAGAGATTCGGATTCTCCAAGGCTCAAACTCTGGGCAGTCAAAGCCGCTGCTTCTGACTTTCGCCCCGCAATAGGGCAAAGTAGGATGGGGTCCTGGGTGTAGGGTGTCAGCAAGGGGCCCTGAGGCGAGGCAGTATGGCCAGAAGCTCAAGCTGGCATTGCCGCTGCTTCTGTCCTCTAGCCACAGTATCATCATCATCATCATCAATCGTATTTATTGAGCGCTTACTGTGTGCAGAGCACTGTACTAAGCGCTTGGGAAGTACAAGTTGGCAACAGAGACAGTCCCTACCCAACAGTGGGCTCACAGTCTAAAAGGGGGAGACAGAGAATAAAACCAAACATACTAACAAAATAAAATAAATAGAATAGATATGCACAAGTAAAATAAATAAATAAATAAATAGAGTAACAAATATGTACAAACATATATACATATATACAGGTGCTGTGGGGAAGGGAAGGAGGTAAGATGAGGGGATGGAGAGGGGGATGAGGGGGAAAGGGGCTCAGTCTGGGAAGGCCTCCTGGAGGAGGTGAGCTCTCAATAGGGCCTTGAAGGGAGGAAGAGAGCTAGCTTGGCAGATGGGCAGAGGGAGGGCTCTTGTTACTCTATTTATTTATTTATTTATTTATTTACTTGTGCATATCTATTCTATTTATTTTATTTTGTTAGTATATTTGGTTTTGTTCTCTGTCTCCCCCTTTTAGACTGTGAGCCCACTGTTGGACAGAGGGAGGGCATTCCAGGCCTGGGGGGTGACGTGGGCCAGGGGTCGATGGCGGGACAGGCGAGAACGAGGCCTAACGGTGAGGAGATTAGCAGCAGAGGAGCGGAGGGTGCGGGCTGGGCTGGAGAAGGAGAGAAGGGAGATGAGGTAGGAGGGGGCGAGGTGAGGGAGAGCCTTGAAGCCCAGGGTGAGGAGTTTCTGCCTGATGCACAGATTGATTGGTAGCCACTGGAGATTTTTGAGGAGGGGAGTAACATGCCCAGAGCGTTTCTGGACAAAGACAATCCGGGCAGCAGCATGAACTATGGATTGAAGTGGGGACAGACACGAGGATGGGAGATCAGAGAGAAGGCTGATGCAGTAGTATCCTATTCCTCTTCTTCAGTTTATCATTACAATTAAAAAAAAACAACTATGGTATTTGTTAAGCGCTTACTGTGTGCCAAGCACTGTACTAAGCACTGGGGTGGCTGCATGCTAATCAAGCCACATGGGGCTCACAGTCTAAGGGGGAGAAAGAATAAGTACTGAATTGAGAAAAAGTGTGCCCTACTGGGGGGAAAGGGAATCAGAAGTACCAGAGTTTTAATCTTGACTTCGCCACTTGTCTGCTGTCTGACCTTAGGCAAATCACTTAACTTCTCTGTGCCTCAGTTACCTCATCTGTAAAATGGGGATTAAGACTGTGGACTGTGTCCAACCTGATTATTTTGTATCCACATCAAAGCTCAGGACAATGCCTGGCACATAGCACTAAACAAGTAGCCTCCTCACTGTGCCTCGTTCTCACCTGTCTTGCCGTCGACCCCCGGCCCACGTCCTCCCCCTGGCCTGGAACGCCCTCCCTCCGCCCATCTGCCAAGCTCGCTCTCTTCCTCCCTTCAAAGCCCTACTGAGAGCTCACCTCCTCCAGGAGGCCTTCCCAGACTGAGCCCCCTCCTTCCTCTTCCCCTCCCCACAGCACCTGTATATATGTTTGTACAGATTTATTACTCTATTTTACTTGTACATATTTACTATTCATTTTATTTTGTTAATATGTTTTGTTGTCTGTCTCCCCCTTCTAGACTGTGAGCCCACTTTTGGGTAGGGACCGTCTCTATATGTTGCCAACTTGTACTTCCCAAGTGCTTAGTCCAGTGCTCTGCACACGGTCAGTGCTCAATAAATACGACAATGAATGAATGAATGAATGAAATAACATTAATTCTTTTTTTAAAATCTCCACCTTACAGATGAGGAAACTGAGCCTCAGAGAAGGCAACTTGGCCAAGGTCCCATCGTTGCTAAGTGGCAGATATGAAATTAGATCCTAGGTCCTCTGACTCCCGGGCTCAGGCTCTTTTCAGTGGGCCATACAGCTTACTTGTCTTTCATGTTATATTAAGGGATTTTTATCATTTTATTTTTCTTAATGTTCTGTCACAAAGCTTCCCATTCCTCATTCTTAAATTCAGGACCTATGGAAGGTGAGGGACTGTGTGTAATTTTCATCCACGTATTTTGCCCTAATATTTGGCACACAGCAGGAATTTAATAAGATAACACAACTAAAATGAAATGGATTTAAAAGCAAATTCTATTGAAAAAATTTAGTACTCAAAGCAGAAAAAAATTCAAATATGCACTGCTTAGAGTAATTATGAGAAAGGTAATTTAATTGCTTTTCTTCAAGGATGGTTTTCTCAACACATCCAATGAATTCTTCTGAACACCTAAATGAGAAAACAGGACAAATACCTAAATTGTAACAAATTTCTTCTTAATTTGTTACACTAAGGATAGGAGTCTTAACTACACCAGACACTAAAAATCATCACTTAAGTTAGAAAAAGTATATTTATTTCTTGCCCACCAAAAGAGACTGTAAGCTCCAGACTGTAAACTCATTTTGGGCAAGGAATGTGCCTGCTATATTGTACTCTCCCAAGTGCTCTGCAGACAGTAGGCGCTCAATCAATACAATTTACTTACTGGAAGCCTTGCCACCGATGAATCTGATTAACCAGAGACATTATATTTTGCATATAGTAAAGGACACTACTAGGGTCAGGCAATTTTTTTTTGTAATTCATCCAAATGTGCAGAGTAATTAAATTTAAATGCTATCTAACTGCTGAGCCGCCAGATACGTGGTCAACAATAATTAAAAAAAAAAAACGCTTTCTTGATCATTAACATCCCCTTCCACAACTAATTTTTTATTTTAACTTACCCTTAGTGTCTCCTACACTGGGGGAGATACAAAACAATCAGGTTGTCCCACGTGGGGTTCACAGTCTTAATCCCCATTTGACAGATGAGGTCACTGAGGCACAGAGAAGTTACTCATTCATTCATTCAATCACATTTATTGAGCGCTTACTCTGTGCAGAGCACTGTACTAAGCGCTTGGGAAGTACAGGTCGGCAACATATAGAGATGGTCCCTACCTAAAAATGGGCTCACAGTCTAGAAGGGGGAGACAGACAACAAAACAGGTAGACCGTCAGAATAAATAGAATTATAGCTATGGCTTGCCCAGGGTCGCACAGCAGCCAAGGGGCAGAGCGGGAATTGGAACCCACTTCCTCTGACTCCCAAGTCCGTGGTCTTTCCACTGAGCCAGGCTGCTTCTCTAAATTACTTGCCTGGGGTCCCACATCCCACCGGGTGCCTGAAACCAGAACTGTCAGACTCCTTAGCCCGAAAAGCAGCGTAACCCAGTGGCTCTGCCACTTGCCTGCTGTGTGGGCTTGGGCAGATCGCAATTTCTCTGTGCCTTGGGTTCTTCATCTGCCAAACAGGGTTCGGTACCTGCCCCCCCACCTCCCAGGCTGTGAGCCCCACGCACGATGGGGACCGTGTCTGTCCTGATTGTGTCCTATCTACCCCAGGCTTTAGTATGGTGGTTGACACATAATAAGCATTTGACAATAACACAAAGTAAGAAGAATCCAGGTCTCAAGACTCCCAGACCTGAGATCCTGTTTCTTATGCTTCAAGGCTGTCCATCACCTCGCCCCCTCCTACCTCACCTCCCTTCTCTCCTTCTACAGCCCAGCCCGCACCCTCTGCTCCTCTGCCGCTCATCTCCTCACCGTTAGGCCTCGTTCTCGCCTGTCCCGCCATCGACCCCCGGCCCCCGTCCTCCCCCGGGCCTGGAATGCCCCCAATCCCTCTGCCCATCCGCCAAGCTAGCTCTCCTCCTCCCTTCAAGGCCCTACTGAGAGCTCACCTCCTCCAGGAGGCCTTCCCAGACTGAGCCCCTTCCTTACTCTTCCCCTCGTCCCCCTCTCCATCCCCTCATCTTACCTCCTTCCCTTCCCCACAGCACCTGTATATATGTATATATGGTTGCACATATTTATTACTCTATTTATTTATTTTACCTGTACATATCTATTCTATTTATTTTATTTTGTTAGTATGTTTGGTTTTCTTCTCTGTGAGCCCACTGTTGGGTAGGGACTGTCTCTGTATGTTGCCACCTTGTATACTTCCCAAGCACTTAGTACAGTGCTCTGCACACAGTAAGCGCTCAATAAATACGATTGATTGATTGATTATGCCTCCTCACTTTCCAAATGGCAGTGGTCGGAGGAGATGCCAGAAGGGGAGAGGGGAGTCAGAGTCAGGCACTGGCCCTTTCTCCATAGGAAAACTGAATAATCTCCAAACAATACGCTTCTTAACAGCCCAAACAGAAGCTGTCCTGTCTTCCGCGCAGCAAAAATTGGGGTTTGCTTGTAGTCCTTTGTTGTATTACGGTGCCCCAGCCCACGTCCTCCCCCTGGCCTACAATGCCCTCCCTCCACACATCCGGCAAGCTAGCTCTCTTCCTCCCTTCAAAGCCCTACTGAGAGCTCACCTCCTCCAGGAGGCCTTCCCAGACTCAGCCCCTTTTGCCTCTCCTCCTCCCCATCCCCCCAGCCCTACCTCCTTCCCTTCCCCATGGCACTTGCATATATATTTGTACAGGTTTATTACTCTATTTTACTTGTACATATTTACTATTCTATTTATCTTTTTAATGATGTGCATCTAGCTTTAATTCTATTTGTTCTGACAACTTGACACCTGTCCACATGTTTTGTTTTATTGTCTGTCTCCCCCTTCTAGACTGTGAGCCCATTGTTGGGTAGGGACCATCTCTATATGTCACCAACTTGTACTTCCCAAGCGCTTAGTACAGTGCTCTGCACACAGTAAGCGCTCAATCAATACGACTGAATGAATGAATGAAGGACACTCTATTTTCCTTTCAAATAGAAGAATGAATAAATAATCCTTCTTTTCCACACCTACTAGCTAAGTACAAAGCTTAGGAATCAATGAGAACACATTAAATTCTGTTGATTGATAGTTTGGTCAAATGAGATCCCTGGGCAAAAATATATCAGTTGGAAAAAAATTATTACTGAGTCCAACGTTGCAACCTTGTTTTCCACTTTCCAAACTGGGTTTCAAAGATAGGTTTACCGTCACAAATTACTTAAGGAATGAGAGGTTTGGACAAGATGATGATGATGATGATGGTATTTGTTAAGCGCTTACTATGTGCCTCGCACTGTTCTAAGCGCAGGGGGAGATACAAGGTCATCAGGTTGTCATACGTGGAGCTCACAGTCTTCATCCCCATTTCACAGATGAGGGAACTGAGGCACAGAGAAGTCAAGTGACTTGCCCAAAGTCACCCAGCTGACAAGTGGAGGAGCCACGATTAGAACCCACGACCTCTGACTCCCAAGCCCGGGCTCTTTCCACTGAGCCACGCTGCTTCTCAAGCTACAGAAAGATTTGGGAGATATTTTCCTGCGCCATTTATCTGCATCTGCTCCAAGAATTTCATATTTCCTTCCGTCCTTTTCTTTATATATCAGCTACTGCAAAATTCAATCTTGTTCAATCTACATCCAGAATAATGACAGTCAGTTCTTTGCTAAAGCAGGAGCTGTGTTTCTGAATAATCTTGTCCCCCAGTCCTCATATCTGACCCATTATAACACCATATCACAGTGTATCCAGACATTATGCATTGTGGGAACAACATTCTATCAATTAGGGTTCTATCTAAACTGCAAAACAAAAATATTTGCTTCAGTAGATCTAATTATTTTGTTGCACAGATTATGGCTAATAAGGCAGTGAAAATAAATTCTTGGTTTCAATTTATGGAACATCGAGGTCTTTTTGAGTCAAAGAAGCGAGTTGATGTGTCTTTTGCTCTGATTTGTATGCCCAAGAGGGATTGTGCATTACGATTCTTTGGATTATTCCTCAAATTCCCAGTTCAAGGCTCTGCACAGGGCAGACATTCAACAAATACCGTTGACGATGTTTAGGACTTGCTATTTCAGTAACTTCCTCTTTTAGCTTCTGGCAAGTGTAAGTATAATAAATAATGAAACAGCTCTTTATACTGCATAACTGAATATGCAGTCCTTCTTTCACATATATGCTTACTTTTCACACCTATCCACCCAGCTACCTTTTCATACCACTTCATTAGTTTGGATAGTTATTAAGTGCTTTCTACGTACAAAGCACTGTGCTAGATACCAAATAATCAGATTAGGCCTAATCCCTATCACACCAGGAGTTCGCAATCTGAGAAACAGGAAAGGTTGGCATTTTATTCTCATTTGACAAATGAAAAAACAAAGATGTAGTGAGGTTAGGTGACTTGCCCAAGGTGGCTAGAGCAGAACTGGGATTAGAACGCAGGTATCTCAATTCTCATGTTTTACCCACATGGTTCCTTCATCCTCCCTCCCCTACTCCTTCCCCTTCTTCCCACCCTTCAAAATTCCAGGTAAAGTTGTGTCTCTGCAACAAGACTGATGACAACAAGAGGACAAAGGATGGAAGAGAGTCAGGAAAATACAGAGAGCTCCCTAACCAAACCAGGGTCTGTAGGCGTAGGCCCAACACCAGCTCCAAAGCAGAGCATGGAAACTGATTCCACAGGGGAGCAATTCGGGCAATGGAGGAGCAGCAAGATTCCCTGATTAACAGAAGCCAGACTGGTGCGACATGACTCAAAAATCATTTCCCTTGTCTTCATGTTAAGATTTTGACTGCAAAGGTTAGGATGGACCCCTGAAAATTCAGGTCAAAATTGTTTTTTCCCTGGACTTTTCACAAAAATATGCTTTCTTCATACAGTCCACAGACCAGACCCTTTCCTGTCAATGGTTCAAGGAAAATAATTAATTCTGAGGAGCTGCCTGTACCCTTGTGATAATCAAGTGACTTCTGGCTTTTACAACTGAGTATTAGATGAGCAAACTATGTTTAAGAAATAAACACATATTATTACTATACAGCTGGAGGGTGTCATTTTGGAACAACCTATTATCTAGGCCTTTAAGGAGGTACTTCAGTGACCCACCATCCACCACAGCTGAAATCATGCACATACACATTAAGTTTGCCTCCAAGTTCACAGGGGATGCATGTCAGCTCCCCAGGGAAGCCTTCATAACTCCAACAGTGATACCTACCTGGAGCCAAAACAGAAAAACTTTGTGGAGCTACCTAGCTGTACTGCAGTCTGTCACCTTGAAAATCACAAGGGAACAGGTGCCCAAACTCCTAGAATGACCATCATGCAGGCAGGCACACTACACAAGTTGACGACACGGTCTGAATCATGTGGTAGTTTCAGAAGTATAGTGCTCTAAAGGCCATAACTTAAAGCCAAATGTTCATAAAAACTTGGCAGGCTCCATATCACTTACCTGGCTGAAGCTGCCAATTGCAAAGATTATTCCAAATGTGTATATACACCTTAATTTTCCCCTCAGTTCTCGGAAAAACGCTTCTAAAATATCTGAGACAATTTTCCAGACCAGATATCAAAACAATAGTAATAATTATGATGTTTCTTAAGCACTTACTATGTTCTAAGTGCTGAGAGAGATACAACTGAATCAAGTACTAACCGTTATTTCATGATGGAGTAAATGATTTACAAATTGTTTTGAACTATCGGGAAAACAATTATAAAACATTCTAATCTTTAAATGAGAAGTCGGTTTGTAGGACATGAATGCTAAACAATGAGCTGCATTTTACCCTTTATGACTTATGTGGTTACAGTCAGTAACTAAAGGAAAATAAACTGCAAAAGTGGACTTTGCCGATCATTTGAACGCCCTTGGTTGGGCCTGAATAAATTCAACCGCAAAAAATACGCTCCCACTTATAGCTAGGATTCCTAATCGTCACACAAAGGAACTATGCAAAGAAGAAATTGTGAGATGAGAGAACTTGTTTTAATTACTCAACTACAAGTTTTATCTTCTCAATTTACTACATATATATATAGCTCATGCATACATATATGCACATATAAAATATACCTTTTGCTACATGTGCCACAAATAGAACAGTGGCATAATCAGTGGTATTTTGGGAGCACTTACTGTAAGCTGGGCACTGTACTAAGAGCTTGGAAGAGAGGAGGTGTAGTTTTAATAAAGCTTTGAAGGTGGCGAGAGTGTTGGTCTGTCATGGAGAGTGAGATAGTTTAGGGGAGATGAGAGCTAAGTGCTTGGGATATTAACACAGAGCTTCTACTTTTATTCAGGATTTATGTTATGAACTTTATGTGGGATGGGGTGGTGAGTGGCTTGATTTTCTCGCCTTTATTCTGGCATTCAGCACAGAATTTACCACGGAATAAGTACTTCAATGCTATTGTTATTATTACTACCGAAAAGAGACAAATACCACAAAATCTCTTAAGTGGGCCTAAGAGGAGACATAGATAACTAACCCTTTATAATCCCTGGAACAGAGTAGTCCTGAGGTAGAAATATTATTAATCATAAGCTTAACAGGACTAGGAAGACAATGTTTAGCTTGCACTCTGGATACAACAGTAAAAACTCCATTATTCATTCATTCAATCGCATTTATTGAGCGCTTATTGTGTGCAGAACACTGTGCTAAGCGCTTGGGAAGTACAAGTCGGTAACACATAGAGATGGTCCCTACCGAACAACGGGCTCACAGTCTAGAAGGGGGAGACAGACAACAAAACATGTAGACAGGTGTCAAAATCACCATAACAAATAGAACTAAAGCTATATGCACATCACTAACAAAATAAATAGAATAGTAAATATGTACAAGTAAAATAGAGTAATAAATCTCTACAAATATATATACAAGTGCCGTGGGGAGGGGAAGGAGGTAGGGCGAGGGGGATGGGGAGCAGAAGAGGAAAAGGGGGGCTGAGTCTGGGAAGGCCTCCTGGAGGAGGTGAGCTCTCAGTAGGGCTTTGAAGGGAGGAAGAGAGCTAG
Source organism: Tachyglossus aculeatus (assembly GCF_015852505.1). NCBI lineage: Eukaryota > Metazoa > Chordata > Mammalia > Monotremata > Tachyglossidae > Tachyglossus > Tachyglossus aculeatus. The sequence continues at coordinate 19,132,363 of NC_052074.1, read as the reverse complement.
CTTGGCGGATGTGTGGAGAGAGGGCATTCCAGGACAGGGGAAGGACGTGGGCCGGAGGCCTAGGACCAGAATAATTCCCGCTAACGAAAAAACTGAACTTATTAAGTTAATGCAACAGCAGCTTCAATGTCAGCTCCCTGGGGAAGCCTTCATAACTCCAACAGTGATACCCACCTGGAGCCAAAAAAATAAAACTCGTCGGAGCTACCCGGCAGTACTGCAGCCAGTCACCTTGAAAATCACAAGAGACCAAGTGCCCAAACTCCTAGAATGACCAACATGCAGGCAGGCACACTACACTAGTTGACTACTGCTGCAGCTGAAATACTAGGGACACTAGAGGTTGGGGAGGGGGGGCGAGGAGGGATGGGCATCTGAAATAAAGTGCTGTGTGAGGTAGGGTCTCTAATACACACATTCATCACTGGGGCAATAAAGGGGAAAATTTTCCAGTGGCTCCCAAGTATCCTGCAAAGCCACTGTCCTTTATTATCCCTAATATCATTCTCCTAGATGAACTCTACCAATCTAAGTGTTCTCTGAAAAACGTAAGGGATTTTGGATAGTCATTCAATCGTATTTACTGAGCGCTTACTGTGTGCAGGGCACTGCACTAAGCACTTGGGAAGTACAAGTCGGCACCATATAGAGACAGTCTCTACCCAACAGCGGGCTCACAGTCGAGAGGATCTGCTTTACAACAGCTTAAACGTAATGGTGATGGCATTTCACACACCAAAAACGGCTCCAATTTGCAGAGCCACCACAAAATCTATCATCTTTTCTGTCTAGGGACAGAGGCTTGTAAGCAGTAAACACTCTAATATTTGTTACTGACTGAACAATAAACCCTTTTATTCTGCAGAAATGACAATATTTACTGCATGCCCTGTACTAGGTGCTTTGGAGCATATGATAAAAGGAGAAGGCACAGTCTTTGCCCTCGAGGAAATGACAATCTAGAGGAAAAACTTAATACAGTTCCACATGGTCTGTATTTATTAGTACAAATAAAAGGTTTAAAAAAACAGAGCTAGAACAGTACAGTTTTATTAAACAAAAACATCTGAGAACACCGCAGGGCCAGACGCATCGCCAAGGGCCAGACGCATCGCCAAGAGCCACCCAAATTAACGATGAGTAAGATAGAATTTTAATCCTGAAGTGAGTATTTACACCATCTGCTTGTAACAAGGGTATAAGAAACCCAAGGGATTGGGTACCAACCTCGGGAAGCCAATAATCATAAAGAGTGATTCAGAACGAGGATTCCTACAACCACCATTTTCCAAACAGGACTGATAAACTTCTGCCACAGACTGCTGGGTCCCTTCACAGAACACATGTGGATAATATGTCCCATCCTGCCAATTACTCTCTTCCAGTCCCAAGGCTTGCCCTAATGAGCTCTCTAGCCATCTCAATAAAACATGCAGAAAATTTCTATCATCTCTCTGGTCTTTGGCTTCTCCAACATCACTTATCCTGTCCATCTTTCCTGCTTTGGAACAGACGCTTCGCTTCATCGGATCTGTTCTTGATGCTTGGTACGCTGGAACTGACTGACATGAGAGTAAGGAAAAGTTCTCTCTCCCTAACACTCATGGAGCTAGAAAGACAAAGGGAGAGAAAATAACACAAATGTCTCTCGGGATCAGAATTTTTTACTTTTCAAAACAAATCACCAGGAATATTTTGCTTCCATTTTGTAGCACGTTTTAAAGCCGCCAATTTTCCTTCCTTTAGGCTAACTCCTTTTCAACCGAGTTGGTGCAAAGGGTGTCCAAGTTGCCCTGAGGAGGACACTAAATCCTATTCCATTTTCAAAGATAATTTTTTTAAAGGTTACCCAAATGCGTAGTTGAAGCCATTATTAATGCCATGTATATTAGTAAATATGAAGGCTATTTCAGCTTCAAATTTAATTATCAGGAACATAATTTCAGGCTGCAATACCAGAGCCTCTCAGTTCAATCCTGGGTCACACTAAACAAAGTCATTCATCTCCTATTTAACAGCTGCTTTTACTAAAACATTGATGAGCATGGCATTTGTTGGTGGAAACCTGCAGATCATATTCTCAGGGAGTGGTGGCACTCCAGTATGCTCATTAGGATATTTATTAAGTGCTTTTTATGTGCCAGACACTGTGCTAAACCCTGGGGGGGGTACAGGGCGGCACAAGATAATCAGATATAGCCTAAGACACAGACAATGGAACTGGCTGGGAAGCAGTGTGCCGATCCAGGGGCTTCAATCTTTTGTCGGGGAGGGGTGTGCACCTGATGGATTGTTGCTTCAAGGAATTTTCTGATTAGGTTGAATATGTTCCAAAAGTCCCTCCATAACTTTCATTCATTCATTCAATCGCATTGATTGAGCGCTTACTGTGTGCAGAGCACTATACTAAGCACTTGGAAAGTACAATTTGGCAACAGATAGAGACAGTCCCTACCCTACAACGGGCTCACAGTCTAGAAGGGGCAGACAGACGACAAAACAAAGCAAGTAGACAGGTGTCAATACCATCAAAACAGGCAAATAGAATTATAGATATAAACACACCATTAATACAATAGAGTAATAAATATATACAAATATACACATGTGCTGTGGGGAGGGGAAGGGGGAAGGGCAGAGTGAGGGAATGGGGGCGGTGAGGAGGGGAGGAGGAGCAGAGGAAAAAGGGGGCTCAGTCTGGGAAGGCCTCCTGGAGGAGGTGAGCTCTCAGTAGGGCTTTGAAGGGAGGAAGAGAGCTAGTTTGGCGGATGTGTGGAGGGAGGGAATTCCAGGCCAGAGGCAGGACATGCGAGAAGGAGGCCCAGTGAGGAGGTTAGCGGCAGAGGAGCGGAGGGTGCGGGCTGGGCTGGAGAAGGAGAGAAGGGAGGTGAGGTAGGAGGGGGCAAGGCGATGGAGAGCTTTGAAGCCAACAGTGAGGAGTTTTTGCTTCATGCGAAAGTTGATAGGCAAAATAAACTGTGTAATGATGCCCAAACTTGTGGCCTCCTTGGTCAAAAGCTTGGGCATCATTACATAGTTTATTTTCTGATTTGAGAGCTCACCTCCTCCAGGAGGCCTTCCCAGACTGAGCCCCTTCCTTCCTCTCCCCCTCGTTCCCCTCTCCATCCCCCCATCTTACCTCCTTCCCTTCCCCACAACACCTGTATATATGTATATATGTTTGTACATATTTATTACTCTATTTATTTATTTTACTTGTACATATCTATCCTATTTATTTTATTTTGTTAGTATGTTTGGTTTTGTTCTCTGTCTCCCCCTTTTAGACTGTGAGCCCACTGTTGGGTAGGGACTGTCTCTATATGTTGCCAATTTGTACTTCCCAAGCGCTTACTACAGTGCTCTGCACATAGTAAGCGCTCAATAAATACGATTGATGATGATGACGATGATTTTCCAAACAAGCCTTCTTTGAAAAAAATTACCAAAAATAATTCAACCCTCCATGGCTAGGCTTACAGGTCTACCCAGCCATTAAACAGAGGAACAGCAGCCAAGCAGCGTGGCCTAGTGGAAAGAGCACAGGCCAAGGAGTCAGAGGGACCTGGGTTCTAATTCTGACTTGGCCACTTACCTGCTGTGTGACCTTGGACAAGTCACTTAACTTCTCTGTGCCTCAGATTCCTCATCTCTAAAATGGGGATTCAACCCTTGTTCCCCCTCCTAGACTGTGAGCCCCATGTGGAACAGGGGCTGAATCTGACCTGATCAATCAATCAATCGTATTTATTGAGCACTTACTGTGTGCAGAGCACTGTACTAAGCGGTTGGGAAGAACAAGTTGGCAACATATAGAGACAGTCCCTACCCAACAGTGGGCTCACAGTCTAGAAGGGGGAGACAGAGAACAAAACAAAACATATTAACAAAATAAAAAATACAATAGATATGTACAAGTAAAATAGAGTAATAAATACGTACAAACATATATACCTGATTGACTTGTATCTACCCCAGCACTTAGAATAGTGCTTGACAAATAATAAGCGCTTAACAAATATCATTAATATACTGACAACTAGCATTTAATATCTCCCCCTGTAGCCTATAAAAACTCCATGTGGGAAGGGATCATGTGGACCACCTACGGCTATTATAGCATCGTTTCCCAAGCACTTAGAACAGTTCCCTGCACATAGTAAGTGCTCAATAAACACCACTGATTCACTGAACATTTTGACTCACGTGCAAAGTGGTCTTTTACTAGATGGCAAGTTCCTTGTGGACATGGATCACGTAAACTAACTCTGTTGTACTCTTTCAGGGGTTTACTACAGTGCTCTCCACTCAGCAGGCATTCAGAAAATACAACTGAATCCTTATTACCCTAATAATGAAGCTTGAACTATTCTATATAATTCCACTCTCTGCTCAAGGATGGTAGACTAAAACAGTAAAAGCAAAAGATGCCTGATCCTCCTCTTCCTTATGTTCCTCAACCCTACCTTCAGATAATAATAATAATGGCATTTATTAAGTGCTTACTATGTGCAAAGCACTGTTATAAGCGCTGGGGAGGTTACAAGGTGATCAGGTTGTCCCAAAGGGGGCTCACAGTCTTCATCCCCATTTTACAGATGAAGTAACAGGCACAGAGAAGTTAAGTGACTCGCCTAAAGTCTTACAGCTGACAATTGGCCGAGCCGGTATTCGAACCTATGACCCCTGACTCCAAAGCCGGGCCCTTTCCACTGAGCCATCCTGCTTCTCTTCTGGATGAAATGAATTATGAATTCAACAAAATAAAAAGGCCAAGAAATTAAGGTAATGAAGAAATATCGTAAAGATTTTCTTCCCACAGCTTGGTCCCACAAGGATCACTGGGGTTTAGCTCTTATATCATTGTACAAATAGTCTCCAACCATAAGTGAGTGACATATACACTGAATGACAGTGGAGTGATCAAGTGTTTGCAGTTCAGTTCAATAGCCACAGCCATGTCTTTATAAAAATGAGTAGGACCCTCTTTGTGCTACAAACATCAGTCTGAGTTTCTAGTCTTCTATCGAGCCTCCACATGTTCATCTTCTAGATCTCCCGTAAAACAGGACATAGACACAGCTTACCAATATCTTTAATTTAAATAGTATGCTTCTTCCATTGAGCTCGGAGCACTTCTTGTAAATCATTTCCTGTATCCTCATCACATCCCTGTCACTGGCATGAAACTTGACCTACTTGGAGAGACAGCACTAGACATTCCACAATAGGCTTCCTGATTCAAGGCCAGTATTTATAAGAATTTTCGACATGAGCAACTAATCTCAAAAGTGGCTCATGTCCCCGCCTTCCTTTCTTAGGAATACTGTACTCAGACCATTCTACCCGAAAGATCTGGGTTGCGATGACTTCTGCCGCTTTCCAGGTTTTGTGTTCATTCCCTTTCTCCACCCCTGGCTGTTTTGTTTTGTTTTTTTCCAAAAATTCTTAGCTCTGCCCCAGTAGGGATGGCAGGTTCAAATAATACTACGAATGGGGAACAGAAAATGCAGTTGCAAGTGTGTAAGGGTTTAGGATGGTTCTTGCCTAAGAAGAGTAGCCTACCTTTTTGTCCCCAGTGTCTTCTGTTCTTGAGAATATCTTTTAAAAGCTGATTCCCACTCTTTCTTCCTTCCTTCCTTCCAGTCTTACATTTAGCCCTTAACACCCCCATTTCATCTTCTGGCCCTGCCATTTCACATCTTATCTTTGAGCAAGTTCAAAGCTACATATAAGTGTTTTTATTTCTTACTTGCACAGCTGCTTTTACATGAAAGGAAACAGTAATGTGATTAAAATAGGCGATTTTCCTCTCATTCCCAAATGGGCAATGGTAAAGCAAGGATCAGGCATTGGGTTTTGTGATCCTTAGTCCAGTGTTCCTTCAGGACTTAACGGTCCGCTGAGAACTTGATTTAACAATCACATTTATTGAGTGCTTACTGTGTGCAGAGCTCTTTACTAAGCGTTTGGGAGAGTACAATATAACAGAGTTGGTAGACACATTCCCTAGCCACAATGAGCTTACAGTCTAGAGACTCTCAGTCTTTATTTCTTCTGTTATTTTAATACAGAATAATTTTTCAAAAAGTGTCCAATAGTTACATTTTAACTGTGTTCCGGTCACATATTTTTTGAGGATACAAAACACAAAGTCCAGATGAAATATTCCACACCTACCTTGCCCCCTACCTCCTGACTCACTGAAAACAATGGGCATTATGCCACACCTTCCATCTGGAGAGTGTAAAGAAACAGACCTTGTCACCACATATTTTAAATGAGTCAGGTTTTCATGCCCAAATTAGATAATGTCAAAAGGTTCAGTGCATATGCAGCCCTAGTCTTGGTGCCAAGCACAGCTTAAGGGATTTAGATCAATAAACTGTTAACACTGCAGTCAACTTGTTTAGTAAGCAGATTTCAAAAGAGTTCTGGCTCTAGATGAGCCTTCAAAGTTTTTAGAAGGTTTTATTATCTACTGTGTTTCTATTTTTACCTCATATGACTTGAGAACAATTACAGTTACAAATGTAACATGGCTGCAATTTATGAATGCATTAGCAGCTGCTTCTATGAGCATCCTTTGCAACCAATAAGGCAGAAACTATGACTCTATTAATGACACTGTAGTGGCTATACATTAAAATGGAACTTTTAATTCACTATAGATCTTTACAGCAGATGATACATCCTGGTAACGGAACTGCTTAGTGGCCATTAAACCTTACATTATCTACTATTTACTTTTTCACAGTTTGGGTTAAAAAGCAAGTTATGGTTTAGTGAATTAGAGGCATCAGAAAGTTGGTTTTACATGAGTAACAGGAATCTTAACAGGAATCACCTTTTTATGAAAGATATGCACAGCAGTAATAACTTGCACACAAAGCATTGAGAATCGCTGTGATTTTTTCATTGACAAGTGAAAATTCCTTATTTCTAACCCTTAAGAGCCTCAGAACTATCATCAACAAACACTGCTTCATATACTACTCTTCCTTCTTGGAGGCCTCTGCTACGCCAGGTTTTTCGCATATGTGGTTTGTGGGCCAAGCTCTAAGTGTCTGCCAAGAAAATTTAAGCCTTCAATTAAGATAAAAGTCTTGTTACTAGGAATCTACAATACCATTAGTAGAATAATTTACATAAAATGAGTCTTTAATTTAAAGCAGGGGTCCGCAACCTCTGGCTTGGGAGCTATGGATGGCTCTTCCTGGAACAAAATGCAGCTCTCCAGTAAGAGGAGGATGGGCAAGGAATTTAAAACCACTGACTTAGGGGTAAAGTGGGATGGTAGCCCCGCTGATCTCTTCACAATGGGAGTGGTCACTACTGTGCACGGCATCATCACCACAACCCACCCAACAGCCGCAGCAGACGTCCCAAGATTGCTGGCTGGATCACCAGTAGTGGTGACAGGGGAAGTAAAGGAAGCCCCCCACCCCCTCACTCTCCCATAATGTGACTTTTCCCGACAGGCAACTTGCCCAAGACCCTCTGCCAAAAGGCCACAGTCCCCTTCCTCCATTTACGGACCCCTTGTGGGATGGCGATGCCTCAGAGGGCTCCAGAGCCCAATGGGCAGCCCTAGACAGGGCCCTATACACCACATCACTCAGATCAATCAATCAATCAATCAATCGTATTTATTGAGCGCTTACTATGTGCAGAGCACTGTACTAAGCGCTTGGGAAGTACAAATTGGCAACACATAGAGACAGTCCCTACCCAACAGTGGGCTCACAGTCTAAAAGGGGGAGACAGAGAACAGAACCAAACATACCAACAAAATAAAATAAATAGGATAGAAATGTACAAGTAAAATAAATAAATAAATAAATAAATAAATAGAGTAATAAATATGTACAACCATATATACATATATACAGGTGCTGTGGGGAAGGGAAGGAGGTAAGATGGGGGGATGGAGAGGGGGAAGAGGGGGAGAGGGGGATGGCCCAACCTGCATCATTTGAACCCTGCTCCCCAAAGGAGGGAAGTTTCCAACCAACTGCCTAGGCAATCCCCACCCCTCTGGGGATTGGCTGCTCTTCAGAGCCAAAAAGAAACGAGGGAGGTCGGGGGGAACTACAGGTCAATGCAGGAAGGAGAACAGGGCCAAAACAGGTTTTAGACAATGAAACTCCCATTCCTCCCTTTCATTCCCTGCCTTCCACTTCCTTCTCCTCCCCTTCTTTCCCCTTCACTCCACTGGCAAAAGCAGCTGGTGTTATGGAAGTAGCTGAGTGGCGCAATGACAAAACTGTATGCTTGCTATGGGCAGGGAGTGCATCTGCTAATTCTGTTGTACTGTATACTCCCAAGCGCTTCGTACAGTGCTCTGCACATAGTAAGCACTCAAAAAATACCACTGGCTATCACATTGCACCATATGCATTGAGTTGAAGTGAGCTCGTATGGGGGCGCTTGTAACCAAGTAGACTTGGGCCACAGAGAGCGGGGTCATGAGGCATTTAAAATCTTCATCACCACTGTGTTCTTGTGTGTTTAAATTGTATGATTGGATCTTTGGCACTGCCGCTTAAAAGTTTCATTTTGTTTGGCTTTCCTGCTGAAAAAGGTGGCTGACCCCTGGTTCAGTTTTAGCAGACCTTATTAGGTTTCTTCCTCTGTACAACTCTTGTTTAAAAGTACCTTGTAAAATAATCATTTCAATCATCAGAACTGAGCCTTTATGCATCTCTTACTTTCATCAACATAAGGTATATTAATCAATGGAATTTACTGAACCCTTATTGTGTACAGAGCACTGTACTAATGGGCTCGGGAGAGTAAAATAAATTTGGTAGACACGCCTCAATCCTGCCCTTAGGGAGTGTACAATGGAGTGGATATCAGGCATCCCAGTGGAAAGATTTATCTTACAGATCAGCTTTTTAATACTTCCTGTCTTGAATCACAAAATAACTCCTCCTTGACTAGTCTAACAGACTATTATATTCTAACCCTCCTCAGTCTGTCAGCTGCCTATAACACTATAAATTAGTCCCTTTTCCTGGAAATACCATCCAACCTGACACCATTCTTTCTGTTCTCACCATATCTCTCTAGCTGCTCTGTCCTAGTCCCTTCCTCCATCTTTCATACCCTAACTGTAGGTGTTTCTCTAGACTCTGTTCTGGGTCCCCTTGTCTTCTCAATTCATTCCATACTGTGAGCCCGTTGTTGGGTAGGGACCGTCTCTATGTGTTGCCGATCTGTACTTTCCAAGTGCTTAGTACAGTGTTCTGCACACAATAAGCGCTCAATGAATACAATTGAATGAATGAATGAATGAATGAATATGCACTCCACTGGGGACTCACTGTCTCCCATGCTTTGACTATCATCTCTATGAAGTTGACTTCTAAATCCACTTCAATAGGCCTGACTTTCACCTGTTCTGAAATCTGTACAAGGATGTCCCACACCTCATGTTCAATATGTCCCAAGCTGAACTCCTCATCTTCCCTCCCAAACCTTATCCTCCACCTAACTTTCTCATCATGGCAGAAACACACGTAATTCTTCCCATCTCTGACACCCACAACATTATCAACTCCTCCCTCTCTTCCACCCCAACATTCTGATAGTCACCAAGTCCTGTTAGTTCTTCCTCCACAACATTTCTAGACTAGAATCTTTTCTCTCCATCTAAATGGTCACTACACTGGCACAGACAGGCACTTTAACTCAGTTTGACTAATCATCATCATCATCATCAATCGTATTTATTGAGCGCTTACTATGTGCACAGCACTGTACTAAGCGCTTGGGAAGTACAAATTGGCAACATATAGAGACAGTCCCTACCCAACAGTGGGCTCACAGTCTAAAAGCTAATCTATCAGCCTCCTCACTGTTCTCGCTGTATCTAGTCCACACTCCCTTCTGCTGTCCAGATTATTTTTCTAAACCCTCAATTCTTCACATTGCCCCACTCAACAAAAACCTTCAACTGTTACCTATTCATTTTTGCATCAGGCAGAAACTGCTGACCTTTCCATTTAAGGCACTCAATCAGCAATCTCCCTCCTATTCAATCACTCAGTTTTGCCACTACATCCCAGCTTGCACTTTTTAATCCTCTCAAATTAATTAATTCATTCTGCTTGGTTCTCATCTCTGCTTCACACTCTTGCTTATGCAGTTGCTGAAACTCCCTCCTCGTTCAAATCCATAAGATGGTAGCTCTTCCCATCTTCAAAAGCCTTCTGAAATTACATCTTCTCTAAGAGGGTTTTCCTAATTAATTTTTCTTTCTTATCCCCAGATTATATTCTTCCAGCTCAGCACTTCTGTGCCAACCACACACTTGCATACTCACAGTTCTGCACATATTTGTCATACCCTGTTAGTTAAGCACTAACATATATAGATCCACTTTCCTTTGTCATTCTATCTATAAATTATTTTCAGGTCGGTCTCCCCTACAAGAGTGTATGCTCTTTGAGTGCAGCTTGATTGATTGTCTTTAAAAGCTAATGACTCATCCACTGAGATGGAAAAGTCAACTGGAGGGCTTATGGGTCTGACCCAAATATGATATTTTCTTAATATTCTTATTTATATACTCTTCTATAAAAGAACACATGTTCCAAATAAAGCAAACCAAGTGACCTACTCAGAGTCAACCTCTTAGTCAATGAAGCTTCAAATGTGAGGATATATCACAAAAGAGAATTTCTACCTTAACATGTTCCTATACTGTCACATGTGTATTTACTCAAGTCTAGAAAAAAAACCAAAATAATCACCATTTCAGTTGATGCAGAATTTTATTCATATGAATCACTTCAAACGATCTTTCAAATTGAAAACTGAGCCTAGTTAGCAAATAATTAGCAGTTCTCTGCTGAAGTCTTCTCTGTGATCTGCTTAAACTTTGCACTCCTCTCTTTAGTAATATGACTTTCCACCACCAAAACATTATATACTGTAAATCCTGCACCCCATACCAGCTTACTACATTATGTTTCCAGTAACTTATCTGTCCAACCAGAAGTAAAGCTTAGTGGGCCTTTAAGATAAAGTGGACACCTAGAGTGAGCAAAAAAGTTTTCAGGGGAGATGGATATAAAATAGGGCAGATTTTGTGGCAAATGGGAAATATGTTGAGGAAAACAAAATGACTGAAAGGGTAGCATTATGATTAATCTCTTAGCAGTTTGAAAGTTACAAGATACCTGCTAAGATTCAGATGTAACTTTCTGTTGCAAAATCTAGACTAAGAATATTAAGTTCAGAATGCCTGGTAAGGTAAAACACACAACTCTAGAGGCTTGTGGAGCTGAATGTGAGGGAGAATATTAATTTTTTTTTCATAAAAGAATGTTTGGGAGATGAAAAGTGTCCCCTCTCATTTCAGTTACTTTCTTCTCTGAGGCTGAATTACTTACGGAATGACAGTTCAAACTATTAAATAGGAAGTCTAGCATTTTCCCATTTAGCTACTGAAGTCATGACAATTCAAAAAATATATATATATAACCACCACTAGTGAGGCAATAAACTCAACCCTGGGAAATAGGAGAGGGGGCTTCCCCAAGATGTTCCTAAAATAAAAAATGAAAATCCACAATGATGCCATCACTTAAACTATAATGCAACCAGCATCTAAGATAAAGATGCCTGGAAAAAAAAAGGGAAAAGCTAAGCTCCTAATACATTGCTGACTATCCTCATCAATACTTCAGACAGTAGATAAGATAATTGTTTAACTTGTGCAAGCAGCTAATTAGAGCCCCTTGAGATCTTTATTCCCCTGTCCTTTATCCATACGAATCTCAGAGTGGCCTGGGCACCTACAAGAACCTGATAATTAGAAGCTTATCTGGCCAACTGAGCATTTGAAAAGCGGAGCAGGCCACCTCCACATTAAACAAGCTAATTTTAAAATATAATATGGTGGACAGAGAATGAGGAAAAGAAATTGCAATGTTTTCCAACTCCCCTATTGACCACAAAACCATCATACAGTCTGTCCTGCCTTAATGCAGGGAATAATTAGTCTCTGAAGGACTTCACATTCATAAAAGCTCAAATCGTAACAATGACCGCACTGGACAGAGCACATGCACAAAATTATTTCTCCAATTAAAAGTATTTAATGAGTGCTTGCTGTGTGCAGACTGTACTAAGCACTTACAGGAAGGACAGGAGAGTTCATAAGCATGATCCCTGTCCTAAATGAGTTCATTCTAGCAGGACAGACAGACACTGAAATCACTTAGTGAAGCAGCATGGCCTAGTGGCAAGAGCCCAGGCTTGGGAGTCAGAGGTCATGGGTTCTAATCCCGGCTCTGCCACTTGTCTGCTGTGTGACCTTGGGCAAGTCACTTCAATTCTCTGTGCCTCAGTTACCTCATCTGAAAAATGAGGATTAAGACTGTGCGCCCCAGATGGGACAGGGACTGTGTCCAACTTGATTGCCTAGTATCTATCCCAGAGCTTAGAACAGTGCTTGGCACATAGTAAGCGCTTAAGAAATGCCATGATTATTATAATTATTATTTACAAGTAGGGAAGGGGATGATAATTAGGGAGGATACAGGATGGAAAGGACTGGGAGTTGGATCTGGGTTTGGGATTTTTAGAGTTTAGGTCGAGGAAGTCAAAAAGCAGGTCTGAGGGGAAGGGACAATGTGAGAGGAGTTTAGTTCCCCAACATCACAGCCTCTTCTATCCAGACATAAATGGATTGCTGGAAGAATCAGTCACATTTACCGAGTGCTTACTGTGTGCAGGGCACTGTACTAAGCACTTGAAAACGGTTACCTAATCCTGCCATTGCGTTCTATCCAAAATGAGTAAAGAAAACAAGGATTTTGACAGAAATGTCTGTAGTTTGGCTAAGTAATATCAGGATTACCTACAAATACATATTCATAAGGAGTTAAAGTAAACCACTTTAATCCAAACAAGGGCTTCCAAAATGCTAGCAAAACTGGATTTGAATTAGGGGTCACAACTCAGTTTAGAGATGGTAAGTAAAGAAAATAGAGTAAGTTAGAAAAAGGCAAGCAACACTTGATGCTGTAGTCTTCACATTATACACGCATTTTTTTTTAATGGGCATACCTAACATTCAAACCGCACAACCCTACATGCATGAAGTATTTCCAAATAAAACATGAGAGAATTACATGAATACCATTAAAATCACCTGCTGACTACAGAGTTGCAAAATCATCCCTATGTCAGACACCTTCATCTTTAATATCAATCAATCAACATCATTTGAGTGCTTACTGTATGCAGAGCACTGTACTCAGTGTGAGGAAGAGTACAAGACAATCGAATTGGTAAGCAGATTCCCGGCCCACAGGGAGTTTTTGTCAATATCGTATTCTCCCAACCACTTAGTACAGTGCTCTGCAGACAGTAAGCACTAAATCCGATTGACTGTTTATAAAACAGTGGAGAAGGGCCAGCATTTGTATGAATCACAATGAATTTGATGTTAGAATGTATACTAAAGAGGAATTATATTAACTACCATTTGTTAGGCATGCGACGCTCAACTGACAAACTATACCTAAGCATTCACTTAATATTTTAAAATAGCACTTTAACTTCTTAAATATTTTGAGGAATCCTTAGTCCAAAACATGCACATAATTGAAGACTAATAATTGGATTTCACAGAGTATCTTAATATCCTTCTTGAAATTTCACATGCTATTGCCTACTTCTAGAAATTCTGTCATTTAACACTGTCCAAGGAGGCAGCAACAAAGCTCACAGCTAAATAACCCCCCAAACCAATTCTCTTCTCAGATGGGTCTGTGCCCATAGAATTGAATTTCAATTATAAAAGGATCATCCAAGACACAAAAGGTATAAAATGGCAAGCAAAATTCAGATTCTAGCTGGGACTCCCAATCCACTCTTCACTTTTAATGAGACAACAGCATATAGGAGATGCGAAGACAGTTCTATCTTTAACACTGCCCTTACCTGCTGACAAAAACAAGTTTCAACAATAAGCCTCCACCTCCCTCTTCCTGGAAAACTGACAGCCATGACAGATCAGCTTTAACACGAGATGGGGGGAGAGAAAGAGGTAGTCGAGTTCACAAAGGAGAACAAAAGATCCACACCCAACTGGGGAGAGGAGGTGGGATTCTGGCAGGCCTAGAACCTTCGTTCATCGGTCTGAACTTGACGTTTCTATCTTCCTTAGAAGTCAATCAGCTTTGAGCTCCCATCTGTCCACCACCAAAACTTAGCTATCCAAGAAGGCAGAAATTGGACTAATAGTGCCATCACTCCATACTGTCTGAGAATAACAATAATAACGGTATTTGTTAAGCACTTACTATGTGCCAAACACTGTTCTAAGTGCTGGGATAGACACTGGGTAACCAGGTTGCCCCACGCGGGGCTCACGGCTTTGATCCCCATTTCACTGATGAGGTAACTGAGGCACAGAGAAGTGACGTGACTTGACCAAGGTCACCCAGCAGACAATTGGCGGAGCCGGAATTAGAACCCATGTCCTCCGATTCCCAAGCTCATGCTCTTTCCGCTAAGCCACGCTGCTTCTCTCTCGTACTTCCATGAAGTACGAGACATGCTGAAAGCCCCACTCATGATCCTCATGTGCTGCAAGTCTTGATATATAATATACATGGAAATGAAGAAAGAAGGGACAGGTATCCTGCACAGAGGATATAACCATTGAGGACCTCATACCCAAGTTTTCCCATTGGCAGCTGTAAATCATAATCCCTCCCACTTCCCTCAAAGCTGTCACATTTAAAAGCAAACAGGATCTGGGAGGTCAGCAGAGATCCTGTTCAAACAATCAGTGGTATGTATTGAGAGCTTACTGTGAGCAGAGAGCTTACTGTGTGGGATTGGATAGCATTATCAAGGAGTTTACAATCTAGAGATTAAAAGGTATTTATAGAGAAATTGTTAAAGATGAGATCTAAATCCTATTCCAGTGATCATCTGTATATACAAAACATCTGAAGCAATTGAGAAAATTTATGTTAATTTAGACTACACATCAGGATGGCTGTATCTGCACATAAAAAACCAGATACCTCCAAGTCCCAAAATAAACTACGGCTTCAAATTTTCTTGATATTTCACTTAGCGATTGCTTCTGATCTTCCAAAACAGCCAATGAAGGAATAAGCATATCTCTAGACCTCAACTATGTTGACATTTATGAGGGCAGACCCATGTTTACGTAAATTCCTGACGGGATAGCTCAAGGCCTTCATTTTTGAGATACCCACAGTGAATCAGCTGCAGTGGAGAATAATCCTAACTTTCCTATTACATAACCTAGCCCTCACGGAACTTGATGAAAAAGGTTGTTTAACTTGCAAGGTTTATTACTGCAGAGAGCCCGCTGGGATTTGCCATCAGCGCTGAAGACTTCTGACCTCCATCGTGCAGCTAGGCATTCTGCAAGGGGGTCGGGCCCAGCGGGGAGCTGGAATTAGGCGGGCAGCCAAGAGGGCAGGGGCTAGCAGGGCAGAGTAATCACCTACCAGGTCAAAATGCAATGGCAAAACATCAGCACCGAGCTGCCATCCCTTTGGAAGTAAGCAGGGCCTGCACGCAGGCAGACAAAAACTTCGTGTGTGCTTCCCATTGTGTCGCCTGCTTACTCGTCAGACTGACAACTCAGAGCCAAGAAACAGACACCCTGGCTCGCCCTACTCCAAGCTTCTCAGAAACAGATCCACTCTCTAGGGACAAGGCACCTTACACCACTTTACACTTGCCAAGTTGGGATGCTAACTGCATTGTGTCATTTCACATTTACGTTTGTTTTAAGTCCGAGCTTCTACACTGCAGTATTGGAGCAGTGCATGTTTTATATTTGAACAAAATTCTAACGTGGCTTAAAAAACACGGCTATATGAAAAATCCCAAGCTAGTGCATAGCACAGAGGTAGACACAATAAAGAGCAGTATATTGTTAGGCAAGATATGGGGAAAAAATGGTTATGACCAGACTACATCTCTTCATATGAGCCATATGAAGACACTGAAGTTTATATCAAATTTATGTTGTTTGATTAAAATAGTTTATCAAGCACTCTTGTTTGCCCAAATAAACTAGCAGTGAGATAATCTGCTGGGAAACATAAGATATTTATACATAAAAATATAAAGTCATTCAATTTTCATATCAAAACCCATTCCAATATTAAGGTCACATCTACACACACTAGAAAAAATAAGAACAGGAATATTTTTATATTTAAATCTACTTTAAGCCATCCGAGTCCACTTGGATCAACTGTACACAAAGGATGTGGTAACACAAGGGCCACAGATGGGACTGGAAACCTGTAAAATTTCGGCCACTACGTGGGTTTCCATTATAAGTTTTGACTAGAGTGGGGTTAGAGAATTAGGGAACATTCTTCAGACACCACTTTTCACTTGCCAGGTTATGGTGCTAACTGCATTGTGTTTAAACAGCAAGCCTATTTAAATACAGCACACTGCAAGGTTGGAATATAAAAGTTTGCGGGGAAAAACAAAGCAAGTACAACAATGTCAATCATAGTGAGTCCAGAAATGTGAGTTTTCATCAGCATGCAACCTGCACAGGACAGAATGAAGTAATACACATTAATCACAGGTACACTGTGAAGCTACTATCACCAATGCACAGATGAGGCTATCAGGGAAAAGAGAATTTAATTTTGGGCAGTCAAAAAATGACAGGGTGGATCAGGAAATAGAAATTCATAATTTCCAGTTCAATGGGAAAACTTCTGAATTCATTCTTCCTCAATATAAGGACCAGTAATATCATTTGGGAGAACAGTTGGCTTAGAGCAGTTTGTGTCAACAGCAAATGTCAAATAAAAACTAAAACTTTAAAAAAAACACCCAGCCAACCCACTTTTATCATTTCTAGGAGGCCAGCTCTTTAATTCCATTTTCCCTATAAGAACTGTTAGTGAGAAGAAAGTCAGGTTGTCTGACCTGGCCTTCCTTCAACAGCAACAACAACAACAGCTTCAACTATCATCCCTACACTGATGACACCCAAATCTACATCTCTGCCCCCGCTCTCTCTCCCTCGCTTCAGGCTCGTGTCTCCTCCTGCCTTCAAGACATCTCCATCTGGATGTCTGCCTGCCACCTAGAACTCAGTATGTCCAAGACTGAACTCCTTATCTTCCCTCCCAAACTCTGCCCTCTCCCTGACTATTCCATCACTGTAGACGGCACTACCATCCTTCTCGTCTCACAAGCCCACAACCTTGGTGTCATCCTCGATTCTGCTCTCTCGTTCACCCCTCACATCCAATCCGTCACCAAAACCTGCCGGTCTCACCTCCGCAACAACGCCAAGATCCGCCTTTTCCTCTCCATCCAAACCGCTACCCTGCTGGTTCAATCTCTCATCCTATCCTGACTGGATTACTGCATCAGCCTCCTCTCTGATCTCCCATCCTCCTGTCTCTCCCTGCTTCAGTTTATACTTCACGCCGCTGCCCAGATCATCTTTGTGCACAAATGCTCTGGGCATGTTACTCCCCTCCTCAAAAATCTCCAGTGGCTACCAGTCAACCTACGCATCAGGGAAAAACTCCTCACTCTCGGCTTCAAGGCTGTCCATCCCCTCGCCCCCTCCTACCTCACCTCCCTTCTCTCCTTCTCCAGCCCAGCCCGCACCCTCCGCTCCTCTGCCGCTAACCTCCTCACTGGGCCTCGTTCTTGCCTGTCCCACCGTCGACCCCCGGCCCATGTCCTCCCCTTGGCCTGGAATGCCCTCCCTTCGCACATCCGCCAAGCTCGCTCTCTTCCTCCCTTCAAAGCCCTACTGAGAGCTCACCTCCTCCAGGAGGCCTTCCCAGACTGAGCCCCCTCTTTCCTCTCCCCCCCATGCCCCCTGCCCTACCTCCTTCCCCTCCCCACAGCACCTGTATATATGTTTGTACAGATTTATTACTCTATTTTACTTGTACATATTTACTATTCTATTTATTTTGTTAATGATGTACATCTAGCTTTACTTCTATTTACTCTGATGACTTGACACCTGTCCACATGTTTTGTTGTCTGTCTTCCCCCTCTAGACTGTGAGCCCGTTGTTGGGTAGGGACCGTCTCTATACGTTGCCAACTTGTACTTCCCGAGCACTTAGTACAGTGCTCTGCACACAGTAAGCGCTCAATAAATACGATTGATTGAATGAATGAATGAACAACAACAACAACAGAGAAGCAACATAATCTAGTGGATAAAGCTCAGACTTGGGAGTCAGAAAGACCCGGGTTCTAATCCCAGCTCCACCACTTATCTGCTGTGGGACCTTGAACAAGTCACTTAACTCTCTGTGCCTCAGTTATATCACCTGTAAAATGGGGATTAAGACTGTGAGCCCTATGTGGGGCAGGGACTGTCCCCAACTTGATTAGGCTGTACCTACCCCAGCACTCAGAACAGTGCCTGGCGCATAGTAAGTGCTTAACAAATACCACATGGACTGTGTCCAATCTGTTTAACTTCTATCTACCCCAGTGCTTAATGCAGTGTCTGTCACAGAGTCCCCTCCCCATCGCCCCCCGCCCTACCTCCTTCCCCTCCCCACAGCACTTGTCTATATTTGTACATATTTATTACTCTATTTATTTTATTAATGATGTGCATATAGCTATAATTCTATTTATTCTGACAGCTTTGACACCTGTCTACATGTTTTGTTTTGTTGTCTGTCTCCCCCTTCTAGACTGTGAGCCTGCTGTTGGGTAGGGACTGTCTCTATATGTTGCCGACAGGTACTTCCCAAGTGCTTAGTACAGTGCTCTGCACACAGTGAGCGTTCAATAAATACAATTGAATGAATGAATGAAGTGCTTAATAAATACCATTTTTTAAAAGCAGCAATTACTGAGACTCTGCTGTGTGTGTGGAGACAGCACTGGGCTCTTGCAGAACATCCCAGAGTAAAAGTATCCCTACCCTACAGGAGCTCACAAACTTCTTCTTGTTACTAGAAATCCTTCTTCCCACAGATTCAAAAATGTCTCCCTTAAGGTATCTCTATGGTCTGACAGCTAAACAGGAAAGTCTCCTTTTCATGAAAAAGAGAACTACATCCAAGACTAACTATTCTTTAGAGCAAATAATATCTCCCCTTAAGGCAGGTGAACACACTTTGCGGGGAGAGGAAGGGCATTACAAAAACTCCTTTCTACTTTTCTCTCGTCCTTTTATTTGGCCCTTTTCAGCTTCAGAGCAGGGGCCGTTCCCAGGAAGACTGAGGCAACTTCTTAAACTGGATATCAGCCACTATGCAAGGTTAGCTTGCTTGCTTTCAATAGACATAGCTCCGTATCTGCATTAGTTTAAGTTCATGTTGAAATGCAATTAAATTTAAGGAAATCAAATCACTATGCAATTTATTGCATAATGAGGATCAACCAGAACATTGGATTGTGACGACACACAACACTTGCATTAGAATGTATGGCAAGATCTTTGAAACGGTTTCGTTGCTCAGAAACACACAGCGCTAAAACTTTACAACTAATAACATAGTTGCTTCGCTCCTGGAATTGACAGAAAGCAAAATAATTTTATTACGAACAGCATTCATTGTGGAGCTGTAAGTTTTCTTGCTCAGTTCTCAACCTCTCAACTGTCATACAACTGACAAAACGTGATTGAAATTTTGGCCTCAAAATTGTTCTGAGTAGAATTTTCTCAGCACCGTGCAAATAAATTCTGACTGAATGGCTAAATTCTGTCCCTTCAACTAACATTAAGGCATGTCAGACTTAAAAGCAGTGGTCATACAGAGTGGCATATGGAAAGCACACTGTCCTTTAGAGGAGATCAGTTCCTCATCACCACCTTCTTCCCAATACCTGACATTAGCAATACTGTTAGCATTGTGGGCAGGGATAGTGTCACCTTCCATAGCAACAGTCCTAACAATAATTATGGTATTTGTTAAACGCTTACTGTGTGCCAGGTACTGTTCTAAGCACTGGGGAAGATACAAGATAATCGGGTTGGACACTGTCCCAGTCTCACATAAGGCTCAGAGACTTCATCCCCATTTTACAGAGAAGGGAACTGAGACCCAGAGAAGTGAAGTGACTTGCTCCAGGTAACACAGCAGACAAGTGGTGGAGCAGAAATTAGAACTCATGACCTTCTGACTAGCCCTGAACACAACAGGCACACAGAGTCACTATACACTTTCACTTGTTATCTGTGAATGTCAACAGGACTTTGGCAGTACTAAGTAAATTGATCCCTGCTCCTTCTGCTTTTTCACACTGTGCCAGTTGTAAAGGCTGATCAAACAATCAATCATATTTATTGAGCACTTACTACCTGCAGAGAGCACTACACTAAGCCCTTGGGAGAATACAACAGAGTTGGCAGATGTGCTCCCTGCCCACAATGAGCTTACAGTCTACAGCAATCAGAGTATGTTGGTGTGTGTGGTGACATTTAAGTGTCTATGATTTCCCCAGAACTATCCCAGGCTCTATGCCTTCTCAGCTACCTGAGAGTTTACGAGACTCAATTTCCAGAATCCTATCTGCAACTTCAAAGACTCTTAGCCTGGGTGACCTCTGAATCTACAGATCCAGAAACATTTTAAGCATAAAAGTGTCCTTCCACCTTTTCTCCAGCAAGACACCAAAAGTGAGCAGCCAATTATTCATTTACCATGACATCACAACCATGTATCACGTTCAGCAATCAGATTTCTGTTGGACTCCACTGAAACTTTGGAGACGGGTGTTTTTTCCCCCAATGTTTTCTCTATGATGACTGATGAGGGGCCAGGAGTTTAGCACGACTACTTTCTGATTTTATTCTCCAAAAGGACTCCCAATAAAATGTCTGCCTTTATTTCTCTACTACAGTAGCATTTCAGTGGGGGACAAAAGGATCAGAAAAGTCTTAAACTAATCCACAGGTACTGCAACATTTCTGAAGACCTGGACCAAACAAGGAAATGGGTACATTTAGCATTTGGAATTTTTATTGTCGAGGTATTCTTTTAAATGAAAAAGCTACAATGAAGAGGGATAATAAATTAAAATAAGATGCCTAAAACACATTCAAATAATTCTTCTGAAGAATGCCTGCCAACAATATGGCAAGTGACTAAATTTAGAAATTCTCCGAAAACAGTCTGTGGCCTCTGCCTATTTTTTAAGTCCCATTATAATCGCATTTGTTATTTTGCATTCACAAAGTAGTTCTCTAAGAAGTAGCTCAGTATCAGCATTCAAAGAAAATTAGCTGGTGTCTGTCTGTGTGTGTGTTGGGGGCGGGGGAGGAGAAAGAAGTTCAGTACACATCTCCCAGTCCTCAAGAACGTCCAGTGGTTGCCCATCCACCTCCGCATCAAACAGAAACTCCTTACCATCAGCTTTAAATTAATAAATCAGCTCATACTCTCCTACCCTACCTCCCTGATTTCCTACTATAACCCAGTCCATACATTTGCTCCTCTAAAGCCAACTTATTCACTATAACTACCTCACCACCAGCCCCTTGCCCAGAGCTTACAACAGTGCTTGGCAAATATAGTAAGCTTTTAACAAGTACCATAATTATCCCCCCCATCCACCCATGCCCTGGACTGTGAGCTCACTTTTAGACTGTGAGCCCACTGTTGGGTAGGGACTGTCTCTATATGTTGCCAATTTGTACTTCCCAAGCGCTTAGTACAGTGCTCTGCACATAGTAAGCGCTCAATAAATAAATACGACTGATGATGGACCTTCCTCCCCTTCATATATGACAGACCATCCTTCTCCCAATCTTTAAAGCCTTATTTTTAAAAAATCACATCTCCTTCAAGAGGCCTTCCCCAATTAAGCCCTCTTCTCCCCTACTCCCTCTCCCATCTGTGTTGTCTACATACCTGAAGCTGTACGTTTTAAGCACCGCCCCGTAGCCTTTGGACATATCCATTATTTATATCAATGTCTGTCTCCCTCTTTAGACTGAAAGCTCCTTGTAGTCAAGGAATGAGTCTACCAACTCTGTTGGTACTCTCCCAAGTGCTCTGCACACAGTAACTTAACTTCTCAAAACTATAACTTGTTTTGTTGTCTGTCTCTAAATGTTGCTGACTTGTACTTCCCAAGCGCTTAGTACAGTACTCTGCACACAGGAAGTGCTCAATAAATACGACTGAATGAATAAATACCACTGATTGACAGTACAGTGCTCTGCACATGGTAAGTGCTCAATAAATAACATGAACACACTGGTTGAAGTCTGAGCACAACAGCCCAAGTTTAAATTGTTTCATCCAAAGGTGGTAAACCATTAAATATATGACTGTGTTAGTTTTCCTCTCCAGTACAATAACTGGTGTTTTAATTTTTTTTTAATTGTAGATTGACAGAAATTCTCAAAATGGTATAGAATGTTAAAAAGTGGGGTTTTTTTCCAGTCTTCTGAAAAATAAGAGCAGGACGCCTTAAGTTTAACTAAGTCAGTATAAATAAGATCTTTAAATGGATCTTCAAATGTTCCATTAGATTGTAATCTCCGAGCAGACCCACATCTTAGTCTTGTTACTACTTCATCAACCACTTTAAGCCTCATGCATGTAGGTGTTTTCATTGCTGACTTTTGTTTTATTTAATCATTTGTAGCTAGTTCCTTACTGTCACTACATATTTAGCAATTTGTGCATCCATTAAATTGTGAACTCTTTGAAGGCACGGCTATGTCCTTTACTGCTACTGCCTGTCCTCTTGGCCTAAGGCAGTGATCAGTAGTCGACACTCACCAAATGCTGTTGTTGATGAAACTGAATATACACTTGTAATTCCCCACAAAAACTAATACATGCTCTGCACAAAGCATGCATTTAATAATTGTAAAGGCAGTTATGTAAAACAACCTGACTCTTTGAATTTGTGCCCATGATAAAACCTAGAATTAAAAAAAATCTCCTCTAATAATTTATGGTATTTATTAAGCATTTACCTTATGCTAAAATGTACAAGATGATCACAGTGGACACTAACAGCTCTAGCACTAAAGGAAGAGTGGGCATCTTATTTTAAGGAAATTGGAGTACAGGGAGGTTAAGTAACTTGCCCAAGGTCACACAGCAGGGCAGAGCAGAGCTAAGATTAGACCTTGAGTTTCTTTACTCCAGGCCCTTGCTCTTTCCATTAGCTCACTCTGCCTTCCTATTTATTTATAAAAGATTAGGCAGTAGGTTCGCCACAAATACATTTAGATGACTTACTTGACTGATGATGCCCAAGAAGGGGTATCTATTAAACTCAAGTATAAACTACTGATTACAGAAGAGGCTAAGATAAGATGTTTTGCTTTTGTCTTTACTATTTTTAAAGTTAATAATTATATTATTTGGAGTTTCAAAATAGTAAGCATTTAATGAATTATGAAACGGAAAAAAAATCTACAATTGGGATTTTAGTATTTAAGTGAGAGGACATGTTTTAACTTTTCTACCTTCCAACTTTTTTTCCCCATATATTGAGACTAGAATACGAAATAGTAGTAGAAAATATGCATGCAAAATCTATGCTATTAAGTAAAATGAAAGCATACTAATTATTAAGTAAATCAGACAGAGCATTAGAGAGGTAGTCACCAGTCACACGTGTTAAAATAGTTAAAATACTAAGGTCTTAAGAAAGTGAAATGTTCACGGCTTTATCACCAGTGAAGTACACATGACTAAACACAGAAAATAAGCAGGGTAATGAAATCCTAACAATGTCACATAGAGGATACATTCTCAGTGTCTATAAGAGGTCTACCATATTCCGCAAATTTCAGAAAAGCACTAGAAAACCAATCTACACACTCATCATCATCATCATCATCAATCGTATTTATTGAGCGCTTACTGTGTGCAGAGCAGTGTACTAAGCGCTTGGGAAGTACAAGTTGGCAACACTCGGAAGTTTGCTCTGACCACAGAGTACACTGAGACTGACAAATATGAAGGGATATAATTACCTATTTCTTTTATAAGTCAAGTACAAATTTACAACCAAATTAACCATATATTTTTTTAAATCAGTGGATCAGAAAACTGAAATACAAAAGTAGCCCATATCATACCATTACTGAATTATGATATTTGAACTTTAAATTGAAAAATGTTTTAAGCTAATGGAGATTTGAATAGCATAAAATATATTTTTTTCTACTCTTTGATGTTTTGCCATCATCTGCCCCCTGACAGCCATAGGTACAGTAAATTAAAGAACTTACCATCACTTTGGCCTTTACATTTCATTTCTTCCTTCCAAGACGGAATGTCTTTCAGCTGGACATAGTCCCTCAAATATTCTTTGCGTCTCTCTTCCAAGGTCATCTTCAATAACCGCTCTAAAGGAAATGATAGTGCAAAACTTAAGCCTTTACATTTTAACTTTAGATATTATGTAAGTGTCCCCAAACTTTTACGTAATCTTAAAGAGCCCTTCAATATCAGGAAACTAAAAATATCGATTTCTCCCATTCACTGCATTTATTAGTGGCTATTTTATTTATTTAAAAAAAAATCGGTACTCAGAGCTTTCAAATTTGGAGGATTAAAAAAGCAGTTGGTATTATTCATTTTTTTAAAATACTTGCGAAGCTTAATTACTCTTTCTGTTTAAACTGAAAGTGAAAATCTCATTTGTGTTTTAAAAACTTCAGCAGCACTTCAAGTGGACAAAACAGTAATAAAAGCAAAATGTGAAAAGTATAAAAAGAAACCAATTTTGAATATTTGCAATTCCAATCACGTTGGCACAAAATTTATCCCAACAGTTACAGTCTGTTTTCTGGGTATAAAATTCAGAACCAACCAGGGATGTGAGTTATCCCATGGATGAATCTGAAAGAGCTTTACTTAAAGTACTTGTTTAAACCAGGAAAGGCCCAGAGTTGAATTGTTTTCCAAACTAAAGGAGCGCATAGGGTTGTATTAGCTCAGAACAGCAATGTATGAAACTACTTTTGCAAGAAAGACTGCTCAACTATTTTAACAAATCCTGCCCATATGAATTATCAAAAGACAGTTAATGTGCCCCAAAACTACGGTAAAAGAAGGCAGACTTCTAATATAATTTAATGAATTTGGTTTGAGTAAATTTATACGCTGTCTAGACATGTCAATGAGATTACTCAGCACTACTTAGTTTCACAAGGGTAGTAAAAGCAAAATCTCTTCAATGGGAATAAGATGAGGAGAATAAAAATCTCACTTCTTCAACAATAACTTCATATCGGTAACTCCAAATAATCCTTTCCAATCTATGTGTTAGTGTGCAATCTTTCTCTGAGTACCAAAAACTGCTGCAGTAGGCACCAGGATAACTGCACAGCTCATCACACTTTAGTCAAGATTAAGGAATAGACATATATATTTATATATGGATACACGCGAGCTGCACTTTAGGGGGGAAAGTCCTCAACTCCCAAGTGCTCTCTTATGGAATGATCGTTAAATGCACAACAGCTCATTTACTTCCAGAAAACAGAAATTAACGTGTTGCATGACATCAATAAAGCATTTGTTTGTTTCTTTATAAAATTACAATTAGATTCCCTTCCCCTCGACATAAATGGAAGCTGTAATAGAAAAAAAAATCAATATTTATCAAGAAGTTAAGTGTCTGTTTATCATGTTCTACTCCACTATTAAATGACAACATCCACTTCACCATCACTTGTGTAGATAAGTTACATCAGAAAAAAATTCCCTATGACTAGAAAAATGTTGTAAATAGCTGTTGATGCAAATAAAATCTGAGAACTCAAATAATTTCTATTTTTTCTATTCATTTTGTCATGACTGCCCATATTACGATGTAAAAATTTCATGATAATGATAAAGGCAGAAAAATGTACTTTCAGTGTTCACAACAGGAACTACATTTTATAATCCTTTCAAAAGAATGGCATACTGTGGCTATAAAATAATTACTATTCAAAAAATAGTTTCAAACCTGAGAATTATCAAATGCTTAATAAGTGAATTCCTTTTACTGCCAGATACTAATTTTATTTAGCACCATGACTGCCTACAAGTAACAAATCACAATAATGGGTCACGAGTTGGATGCAATTAAATTTTAAACATTCTTTAAATGTATATCTGATAGATCCACAACACACAGGCCTTGATATGGACCCGTTGTTTTACTAGATCTTTTCTTCCTTTATAATAATGTATTTTGTCAAAATCCCGAAGAGGCAGGTCACAAACCTCTCAATGCTATTATTTGATAAAAACTGCAATAGTATTTAGGGCCTAATTCCCTTTCTTCTCTCTCGGTTTGACCTTCACAGTCAAAGACTCAGAACTGAAATGAAATTTGACAGGTTTTAAGCCAACGGTTGAAAGATTCAACTTTCTACCTTTTAATTCCTTTTGGCAACAAAAAGAGAGTGGAAATCTTTCACTGTTTCTGATTCTTACACTGCTTTTGTAACTATACTTTCTTTACCCTGACATACGGTTCAACTGAACCTTAGTAGTAGTACTGCAGATATTTTCCCAATATTTTGTCAAAAATAAGAAAGAGGAAAAAGACCTAACCCAAGAGTTTTATATTTTTCAGTCCAAAAAGAAATCCAGAAAAGCATATGCATATTTAAAATTACATCTGAAACTGTGGATCACTAGGAGAACCGCAACTTTTGGAGGAAAACTCCAAGACATTGACAGCGATTCGACAATCTTACTCCAAACAACTTCTGTCCAGGAATAAATGTGTGGTGGACTAAGTAAAGAAACACATAAGGATGGAGGGTAAAATACAACATATGCTGCAGAGGTTCAACCACTGTATGTCAAGTGTACAGATGTTTTGCATGTTTGTGTGCAGGCAGGAATTTTACTAGGGACAGCTGTCACCCTTCAGTTCAGGAGAGCCAGAGAGAGGACCAAATCTACAAGGTGATGGCACCCTTCAGTTCAGGACAGACAGAGAGAGGACCAAATCTACAAGGTGGTGGCACTCCTGCCTTTGAAAGGGAGGGGATTTGTGGGGGGGAAGGGGGGGGGAAGGGGAGCATGGAGGGAAGGGGGGATGGAGGGGGGAAAGAAGGGACGGTGGGGGGGAAAGAAGGGACGGAGGGGGGGAAAGAGGGGGCGGAGGGGGGAAAGAGGGGGCGGAGGGGGCAAAGAGGGGGCGGAGGGGGGGAAAGAAGGGGCGGAGGGGGGAAAGAGGGGACGGTGGGGGGGAAAGAAGGGACGGAGGGGGGAAAGAAGGGGCGGAGGGGAGAAAGAAGGGGCGGAGGGGGGAAAGAAGGGGCGGAGGGGGGAAAGGAGGGACGGAGGGGGGAAAGAAGGGACGGAGGGGGGAAAGGAGGGACGGAGGGGGGAAAGGAGGGGCGGAGGGGGGGAAAGGAGGGACGGAGGAGGGGAAAGGAGGGACGGAGGAGGGGAAAGGAGGGACGGAGAGGGGAAAGGAGGGGCGGAGGGGGGGGAAGAAGGGACGGAGGGGGGAAAGAGGGGACGGAGGGGGAAAGAAGGGACGGAGGGGGGAAAGAAGGGACGGAGGGGGGGAAAGAAGGGACGGGGGGAAGAAGGGACGGAGGGGAAAGAAAGGACGAAGACGGGGAAGAAGGGACGGTGGGGGGGAAAGAAGGGACGGAGGAGGAAGAGGGGACGGAGAGGAGAAAGAAGGGACGGAGGGGGGAAAGAAGGGACAGAGGGGGAAGAGGGGACGGAGGGGGGAAAGGAAGGACGGAGGGGGGAAAGGAGGGACGGAGGGGGGAAAGGAGGGGCGGAGGGGGGGGAAAGGAGGGACGGAGGGTGGGAAAGGAGGGACGGGGAGGGGAAAGGAGGGACGGGGAGGGGAAAGGAGGGACGGGGAGGGGAAAGGAGGGACGGAGGGGGGGGAAAAGGGACGGAGGGGGGGAAAGGAGGGATGGAGGGGGGGAAAGGCGGGGCCGGTGGGTTTGGTGGGAAGGAGGGATGGAGGAAGGGAGGAGAAGGGGAGATGAAGAAAAGCGGGGAAGGGAGCGAGGTGGGGAGGGGAGAAAGGGCCGGGGCGGCGAAGGCGGCGGCAGCTGGGCTCCGGCCAGGTGGGCCCCGGCGAGGGCCAGTTGCCGGGGGGCAGGAGGGGGCTACGGCCCGGCTCAGCATGGGAAGGGAAGGGAAGGGACATGGGAAGGAGAACAGGAGCCGCCCCCACTCTCACCCTCTGCTCCAGCCCACCGCCGTCTGCGGGACACACGGGGGGCACAAACACCGGACGGACACACACACACACACACACACACACACACTGAAGCCCCTGCAGGCGAAGGATCAATCAATCAATCATCAATCGTATTTATTGAGCGCTTACTATGTGCAGAGCACTGTACTAAGCGCTTGGGAAGTACAAGTTGGCAACACATAGAGACGGTCCCTACCCAACAGTGGGCTCACAGCCTAAAAGGGGGAGACAGGGGACAAAACCAAGCATGCTAACAAAATAAAATAAATAGAATAGATATGTACAAGTAAAATTGAGTAATAAATACGTACAAACATATATACATATATACAGGTGCTGTGGGGAAGGGAAGGAGGTATGATGAGGGGGATGGAGAGGGGGACGAGGGGGAGAGGAAGGAGGGGGATGAGTGTGGGAAGGCCTCCTGGAGGAGGTGAGCTCTCAGTAGGGCCTTGAAGGGAGGAAGAGAGCGAGCTTGGCGGATGGGCAGAGGGAGGCCATTCCAGGCCCGGAGACTGTGAGCCCACTGTTGGGTAGGGACTGTCTCTATATGTTGCCAATTTGTACTTCCCAAGCGCTTAGTACAGTGCTCTGCACATAGTAAGCGCTCAATAAATACGATTGATGATGATGATGATGATGGCGGGACAGGCGAGAACGAGGCCTAACGGTGAGGAGATTAGCGGCAGAGGAGCGGAGGGATGGAAGGAGGCCTTCCCAGAATGAGCCCCCCTTTTTCCAAGGCTCCTCCTCCCCTCCCCATCGCCCCCCTCCCTCCCTCTCCCTCCCCACAGCACTTGTCTAGACTTGTACATACTTATTACTCTATTTTATTTGTACATACTTATTACTTTGTACTTCCCAAGCGCTTAATAAAGTCCACAGTAAGCGCTCAATAGGTACGATTGAATGAATACTTTATTAATGATAATAATAACAATAATGGTATTTGTTAAGCGCTTGCTATGTGCAAAGCACTGTTCTAAGCGCTGGGGAGGTTACAAGGTGATCAGGTTTCCCCCGGGGGGGCTCACAGTTTTCAGTTTTAATCCCCATTTTACATATGAGGTAAGTGAAGTGACTTGCCCAAAGTCACCCAGCTGACAGTTGGCAGAGGTGGGATTTGAGCGCACTGTTGGGTAGGGACTGTCTCTAATATGTTGCCAACTTGGACTTCCCAAGCGCTTAGTACAGTGCTCTACACACAGTAAGCGCTCAATAA
The DNA here is from genome assembly GCF_015852505.1 of Tachyglossus aculeatus. Lineage (NCBI taxonomy): Eukaryota > Metazoa > Chordata > Mammalia > Monotremata > Tachyglossidae > Tachyglossus > Tachyglossus aculeatus. The sequence goes on along the minus strand of NC_052074.1, from coordinate 19,102,954 downwards.
ATACGATTGATTGATTGATTGGAACTCATGACCTCTGACTCCAAAGCCCGTTCTCTTTCCACTGAGCCACGCTGCTTCTCTATGATGCGCATGTAGCTATAATTCTATTTATACTGATAATAATAATGATGGCATTTATTAAGCGCTTACTATGTGGTGCTGACACCCTTCTACTTGTTGCGTTGTTGTCTGCCTCTCCCCTTCTCGACTGGGAGCCCGTTGGTGGGTAGGAACCGTCTCTATCTGTGGCCGATTTGGACTTCCCAAGCGCTTAGTCCAGTGCTGTGCACACAGTAAGCGCTCAATAAATACGACTGAATGAATGAATGACTGAATGAATGAATGAGAGGGGGAGGAGGAAGGGGCTGGGGGACACGAGCGGAGAGCGACAGGGTGATAAGCTGATCAGGAGAAATGCACGTGTGTGTGTATATGTATATAATCATTCAATCAATCGTATTTATTGAGCGCTTACTGTGTGCAGAGCACTGTACTAAGCACAGTCTAGAAGGGGGACAACAGACAACAAAACAAGTGGACAGGTGTCAAAACGGGACAACCTGATGACCTTGTATCCCCCAACGCTTAGAACAGTGCTTGGCACATGGTAAGCGCTTAACAAATGCCATCATCATTATTATTAAAACTGTCAGAATAAATAGAATTATAGCTACATGCACATAATTTATATATATACATATTCATTCAATCGTACTGATTGAGTGCTTACTATGTGCAGAGCACTGGACTAAGCGCTTGGGAAGTACAAGTCGCAACATGCAGAGACGGTCCCTACCTAACCACAGGCTCACTGTCTAGAAGGGGGGAGATAGACAACAAAACAAGTAGACGGGTGTCAAAACCGTCAGAATAAATAGAATTAAAGCTCTATGCACATCATTTGTATATATATTCATTCAATCGTATTTATAGAGCGCTTACTGCGTGCAGAGCACTGTACTAAGCGCTTGGGAAGTACAAGTCGACACCAGAGACGGTCCCTACCCAACCACGGGCTCACAGTCTAGAAGGGGGAGACAGACAAGCAGATGGGTGTCAAAACCGTCAGAATAAATAGAATTGTAGCTGTATGCACATAATAATAATGGCATTTGTTAAGCGCTTACTATGTTCCAAACACTGTTCTAAGCGCTGAGGGGATACAAGGTCATAATTATTAATAATGATGGAATTAGTTAAGCGCTTACTATGCGCAAAGCACTGTTCTAAGCGCTGGGGAGGTTACAGGGTGATCAGGTTGTCCCACGGGGGGCTCACAGTCTTAATCCCCATTTTACAGATGAGATAACTGAGGCCCAGAGAAGTGAATAATAATAATAATAATAATAATGATGGCATTTATTAAGCGCTTACTATGTGCAAAGCACTGTTCTAAGCGCTGGGGAGGTTACAAAGTGATCAGGTTGTCCCACGAGGGGTTCACAATTTTAATCCCCATTTTACAGATGAGGGAACTGAGGCACAGAGAAGTGAAGTGACTCGCCCAAAGTCACACAGCTGACAATTGGAGGAGCCGGCATTTGAACCCATGACCTCTGACTCCCAAGCCCGTGCTCTTTCAATTGAGCCACGCTGCTTCATCAGATTATCAGCCACGTGGGGCTCCCGGTCTTCATCCCCATTTTCCAGGTGAGGTAACTGAGGCCCAGAGAATAATAATAATGATGGTATTTGTTAAGCGCTTACTATGTGCCAAGCACTGTTCTAAGCGCTGGGGGAATACAAGGTCATCAGACTGTCCTACGTGGGGTTCCCAGTCTTCATCCCCACTTTCCAGAGGAGGGAACCGAGGCCCAGAGAAGGGACTGGCCCCAAATCACGCAGCTGACAAGCGGCCGAGCCGGAATTAGAACCCACGGCCTCCGACTCCCCAGCCCGGGATCTTGCCACTGAGCCACGCTTCTTCTCCATCATTATTCATTCAATAGTATTGATTGAGCGCTTACTGTGCAGAGCGCTGTACTAAGCGCTTGGGAAGTACAAGTAGGCAACGGATAGAGATGATCCCTACCCAAAGGGCTCACAGTCTAGAACTAAATATATATATTTATATATATATATGTATCCATTTATATCTGTTTTGGACTCACAGTGTAGAACTAGATAAATATATATATTTATATATTATATATATAGATATCCATTGTTGGGTAGGGACCATCTCTATCTGTTGCCAACTTGTACTTCCCAAGCGCTTAGTCCAGTGCTCTGCACACAGTAAGTGCTCAATAAATACATATATGTGCAGAGGGAAAGGGCACTCTATAGGGACAGGGATGTGTGTGTGTGTGTGTGTGTGTGTGTGTGTGTCCCCATTTATATCCGTTTTGGACTCACAGTGTAGAACTAGATAAATATATATATTTATATATTATATATATAGATATCCGCTGTTAGGTAGGGACTGTCTCTATCTGTTGCCAACTTGTACTTCCCAAGCACTTAGTTCAGTGCTCTGCACACAGTAAGTGCTCAAAAAATATATATATGTGTGTGTGCAGAGGGAAAGGGCACTCTATAGGGACATATATATATATATATATATATATATCCGTTGTTGGGCTCACAGTGTAGAACTAGAGAAATATATATATTTATATATATATATATATATATATCCGTTGTTAGGTAGGGACCGTCTCTATCTGTTGCCAACTTGTACTTCCCAAGTGCTTAGTCCAGTACTCTGCACACAGTACGCACTCAATCAATGATTGAATAAACATATATATATATATATATATATATGTATATATATATATATATATACACATGCAGAGGGACAGGGCACTCTACAGGGACAGGGATATATATATCCATTGTTGGGCTCACAGTGTAGAACTACAGATAATATATTAATATATATATATATATACATCCGTTGTTAGGTAGGGACCATCTCTACCTGTTGCCAACTTGTACTTCCCAAGCGCTTAGTCCAGTGCTCCGCACAAAGTAAGCGCTCAGTCAATACGATTGAATGAATATATATATATATATATATTAGTCCAGTGCTCCGCACAAAGTAAGCGCTCAATCAATACGATTGAATGAACACATATATATAAGTCCAGTGCTCTGCACACAGTAAGCCCTCAATCAATACGATTGAATGAACATATATATATTAGTCCAGTGCTCCGCACACAGTAAGTGCTCAATCATCAATACAATTGAATGAACATATCTATATATATTAGTCCAGTGCTTCGCACATAGTAAGCGCTCAATCAATACAATTGAACACACACATATATATATATATTAGTCCAGTGCTCCGCACACAGTATATATATATATACATACATATACATACACAGCATATATATATACATGCAGAGGGACAGGGCACTCTACAGGGACAGGGATATATATATTCGTTGTTGGGCTCACAGTGTAGAACTAGAGATATATATATTAATATATATATATATCCGTTGTTAGGTAGGGACCGTCTCTGTTGCCAACTTGTACTTCCCAAGCGCTTAGTCCAGGGCTCCGCACACAGTACGCACTCAATTAATGCGATTGAATGAATATATATATATATATTAGTCCAGTGCTCCGCACAAAGAGCTCAATCAATACGATTGAATGAACATATATATATATACATTAGTCCAGTGCTCCACACACAGTAAGCGCTCAATCAATACGATTGAATGAACACATATATATATGAGTAGTCCAGTGCTCCGCACACAGTAAGCGCTCAATCAATACGATTGAATGAACACATATATATCTATATATATTAGTCCAGTGGTCCGCACACAGTAAGTGCTCAATCAATATGATTGAATGAACATATCTATATATATTAGTCCGGTGCTCCGCACATAGTAAGTGCTCAATCAATACGATTGAACACACACATATATATTAGTCCAGTGCTCCGCAGTAAGTGCTCAATCAACACACACACACACACACACATATATATATATATCCAGTGCTCCACACACAGTAAGCGCTCAATCAATATGATTGAATGAACATATCTATATCTATCTATATATATATATATATCAGTCCAGTGCTCCGCAAATAGTAAGTGCTCAATCAATACGATTGAACACACATATATATTAGTCCAATGCTCCGCACACAGTAAGTGCTCAATCAACATATATATATATATATTAGTCCAGTGCTCTGCACACAGTAAGCGCTCAATCAATACAATTCAATGAACATATATATATATGTATATCTATATATATTAGTCCAGTGCTCCGCACACAGTAAGCGCTCAATCAATACAACTGAATGAACATATATATATATATATATATATATTAGTCCAGTGTTCCGCACACAGTAAGCGCTCAATCAATACGATTATATATATATCAGTCTAATGCTCCGCACACAGTAAGCTCTCACTATATATATATATATTAGTCCAGTGCTCCACACACAGTAAGCGCTCAATCAATACAACTGAATGAACATATATATATATATATATATATATATAATCAGTCCAGTGCTCCGCTCCCAGTAAGTGCTCAATCAGTATGATTGAATGAACATATATATATATATATATACATATATATATGTATATCAGTCCAGTGCTCCGCTCCCAGTAAGTGCTCAATCAGTATGATTGAATGAACATATATATATATATATATGTATATCAGTCCAGTGCTCCGCTCCCAGTAAGCGCTCAATCAGTATGATTGAATGAACATATATATATATACATATATATGTATATCAGTCCAGAGCTCCGCTCCCAGTAAGCGCTCAATCAGTATGATTGAATGAACATATACATATATACATATATATATGTATATCAGTCCAGTGCTCCGCTCCCAGTAAGCGCTCAATCAGTATGATTGAATGAACATATATATATGTATCTCTATACGTGCAGAGGGCTATATCTATCTATCTATCTATCTCTATACATGCAGAGGGCAGCCCCAGGTAACGGCGGGAGCAGCAGCATGAGCAGCAGCAGCAGCAGCAGGGTCGGAGCATCGGTGAGAGCGGAGGTGGGGGGGTCCAACGGCGGAGGGGGCGTCCGGATTATATCATCATCATCATCAATCGCATGTACTGAGCGCCTACTGTGTGCACAGCACTGTACTAAGCGCTTGGGAAGTCCAAATTGGCAACATCGAGAGACAGTCCCTACCCAACAGTGGGCTCCCAGTCTAAAAGGGGGAGGCGGAGGACAAAACCAAACACGCTAACAAAATCAAATCGATAGGATAGATATGTACAAGTAAAATAAATAAATAAATAGAGAACCATATATCCGTATATGCAGGTGCTGTGGGGAAGGGAAGGAGGTAAGATGGGGGGGGATGGAGAGGGGGACAAGGGGCAGGACCTTTTTAGACTGTGAGCCCACTGTTGGGTAGGGACTGTCTCTCTCTGTTGCCAATTTGGCCTTCCCAAGCGCTTAGTCCGGTGCTCTGCACATAGTAAGCGCTCAATCAATACGATTGATGATGATGATGGGGGTCCAACGGCGGAGGGGCAGGTGGAGGCCCCTGGGCCCCAGCAGTGGCCCCCCCGCCGCCCCGGGCGTCCGGGTTATAGCATCATCATCATCAATCGTATGTACTGAGCGCCTACTGTATGCAGAGCACCGTACTAAGCGCTTGGGAAGTCCAAATTGGCAACATAGAGAGACAGTCCCTACCCAACGGCGGGCTCACAGTCTAAAAGGGGGAGGCGGGGGACAAAACCAAAGACGCTGACAAAATCAAATCGATAGGATAGATATGTACAAGTAAAATAAATAGAGTAATAAATATGCACAACCATATATGCAGGTGCTGAAGGGAAGGAGGTAAGATGGGGGGGGGGGTTGTGTACCTTTCTCGTCCCTCCACACCTTTTTCTTCTTGTTGCTGGGGTACATGGTGCCGTGGGGGGGGTTGGCTTTCAGCTGCAAGTTCCCCAGGCTCGCAGGGAGGCGGGGGGGGGGGGGGGGGGAGGAGGCGGCCAAGTGCGCGCCCCGCCGCGCCCCTCTCCGGCCGGCCGGCCGTCTCTCGCCGTCTGTCTCGTCTGTCTCTCTGCCTGTCTCTGCCTGTCTCTGGGTCTCCGGCTGCGAGCGGGTCGGAGCTGGCCGGCGGGGTGATGGGCGGGCGGGGCGGGGCTGCCCCCCTCCCCCTCCCCGCCCCCGCGGGCCCCGCCCCCGCCGCGCGCCCGCGCCGCCCCCATTGGCCGAGCCGCCCGTCCGTCTCCGCCCCGCCCGCCGGCACTGCGCAGGCGCGGGAGCGCCCCGACGCTGGGGATGCTGGGGAGCGCGGCGGAGGGGAGGGAGCGGAGCGGCCCCGCCTTCCCGGGGGCTGTAGGGGGCGCCCTTTCCCGCCGCCCAGAACGCGCTCGGGGCCCGGCCGAGGTCCCCCGTGCGGGGAGGACGAATAATATATGTATATATATATGTTTGTACATTTTTTTTACTCTATTCATTTATTTATTTGACTTGTACCTATCTATTCTATTTATTTGATTCTGTTAGTACGTTTGGTTTGGTTCTCTGTCGTCTCCCCCTTTTAGACTGGGAGCCCACTGTTGGGTAGGGACTGCCTCTCTATGTTGCCAATTTGGACTTCCCCAGCGCTTAGTCCGGTGCTCTGCACACAGTAAGCGCTCAATAAATACGATTGATGATGATGATTTGTACCTATCTATTCTATTTATTTGATTCTGTTAGTATGTTTGGTTTGGTTCTCTGTCGTCTCCCCCTTTTAGACTGGGAGCCCACCGTTGGGTAGGGACTGCCTCTCTATGTTGCCAATTTGGACTTCCCAAGCGCTTAGTCCAGTGCTCTGCACACAGTAAGCGCTCAATAAATACGATTGATGATGATGATGATGATGATTTGTACCTATCTATTCTATTTATTTGATTTTGTTAGTATGTTTGGTTTGGTTCTCTGTCGTCTCCCCCTTTTAGACTGGGAGCCCACCGTTGGGTAGGGACTGTCTCTATGTGTTGCCAATTTGGACTTCCCAAGCGCTTAGCACAGTGCTCTGCACACAGTAAGCGCTCAATAAATATGATTGATGATGATGATTTGTACCTATCTATTCTATTTATTTGATTCTGTTAGTATGTTTGGTTTGGTTCTCTGTCGTCTCCCCCTTTTAGACTGGGAGCCCACCGTTGGGTAGGGACTGTCTCTATGTGTTGCCAATTTGGACTTCCCAAGCGGTTAGTACAGTGCTCTGCACATAGTAAGCGCTCAGTAAATACGATTGATGATGATGATGATGATTTGTACCTATCTATTCTATTTATTTTATTTTGTTAGTGGGTTTGGTTTTGTTCTCCGTCTCCCCCTTTTAGACTGTGAGCCCACTGTTGGGTAGGGACTGTCTCTATATGTTGCCAATTTGTACTTCCCAAGCCCTTAGTCCAGTGCTCTGCACATAGTAAGCGCTCAATAAATACGATTGATGATGATGATTTGTACCTATCTATTCTATTTATTGTATTTTGTTAGTATGTTTGGTTTTGTTCTCTGTCGTCTCCCCCTTTTAGACTGGGAGCCCACTGTTGGGTAGGGACTGTCTCCATATGTTGCCAATTTGGACTTCCCCAGCGCTTAGTCCAGTGCTCTGCACACAGTAAGCGCTCAATCAATACGATTGATGATGATGATGATGATAATCATAATCAATCAATCGTATTGAGCGCTACTGTGTGCAGAGCACTGGACTGAGCGCTTGGCAACATATGGAGAAGCAACGTGGCTCGGTGGAAAGAGCCTGGGCTTTGCAGTCAGAGGTCATGGGTTCAAATCCCAGCTCTGCCACTTGCAAGGCACTTCACCTCTCTGGGCCTCAGTTCCCTTATCTGTAAAATGGGGGGATTAAGACTGTGAGCCCCCCGTGGGACAACCTGATCACCTTGTAACTTCCGCAGCTCTTAGAACAGTGCTTTGCACATGGTAAGCGCTTAATAAATGCCATCGTCATCATCATATGGAGGCAGGCCTCACCCAACAGTGGGCTCACGGCGCTTACTATGTGCAAAGCACCGTTCTGAGCGCTGGGGAGATCTCCGTCCCCATTTGACGGATGAGGGAACTGAGGCTCAGAGAAGAATAATGATGGCATTTGTTAAGCGCTTACTATGTGCAAAGCACTGTTCTAAGCGCTGGGGAGAACACAAGGTGATCAATCAATCAATCGTATTTATTGAGCGCTTGCTATGTGCAGAGCACTGTACTAAGCGCTTGGTGATCAGTTTGTCCCACGTGGGGCTCCCAGTCTCCATCCCCATTTTACGAATGAGGGAACTGAGGCTCAGAGAATAATAATGATGATATTTGTTAAGCGCTTACTATGTGCAAAGCACTGTTCTAAGCGCTGGGGCGAGCACGAGGTGATCAGTTTGTCCCACGTGGGGCTCCCAGCAAAGCACTGTTCTGAGCGTTGGGGAGAATACAGGGTGATCAGTTTGTCCCACGTGGGGCTCCCAGCCTCCATCCCCATTTTACGGATGAGGGAACTGAGGCTCAGAGAATAAGATGGATGGCATTTGTTAAGCGCTTACTATGTGCAAAGCGCTGGGGAGAATACAAGGTGATCAGTTTGTCCCACGTGGGGCTCCCAGTCTCCGTCCCCATTTTACAGATGAGGGAACTGAGGCTCAGAGAATAAGAAGGATGGCATTTGTTAAGCGCTTACTACGTGCAAAGCGCTGGGGAGAATGCAAGGTGAACGGTTTGTCCCACGTGGGGCTCCCAGTCTCCATCCCCATTTTACAGATGAGGGAACTGAGGCTCAGAGAATAAGAAGGATGGCGTTTGTTAAGCGCTTACTATGTGCAAAGCACTGTTCTAAGTGCTGGGGAGAACACGAGGTGATCAGTTTGTCACCCGTGGGGCTCCCAGCCTTCATCCCCATTTTACGGATGAGGGAGCTGAGGCTCAGAGAATAAGAATGATGGCATTTGTGAAGCGCTTACTATGTGCAAAGCACTGTTCTAAATGCTGGGGAGAATACAAGGTGATCAGGCTGTTCCACGTGGGGCTCAAAGTCTTCATCCCCATTTTATGGATGAGGGAACTGAGGCTCAGAGAATAAGAAGGATGGCATTTGTTAAGCACTTACTATGTACAAAGCACTGTTCTAAGCGCTGTCGAGAATACAAGGTGATCAGCTTATCCCATGTGGGGCTCCCAGTCTCCATCCCCATTTTACAGATAATAATAATAATAATGGCATTTGTTAAACGCTTACTATCTACAAAACACTGTTCTAAGCGCTGGGGAGAATACAAGGTGATCAGTTTGTCCCACGTGGGGCTCCCAGCCTTCATCCCCATTTTACAGATGAGGGAACTGAGGCTCAGAGAATAATAATGATGGTATTTGTTAAGCACTTACTATGTGCAAAGCACTGTTCTAAGCGCTGGGGAGAATACAAGGTGATCAGTTTGTCCCACATGGGGCTCTACAGTCTTCATCCCCATTTTACAGATGAGGGAACTGAGGCTCAGAGAAGTTAAGTGACTTGCCCAAAGTCACTCAGCTGACAAGTGGTGGAGCCGGGATTAGAACCCACGACCTCTGACTCCCAAGCCTGAGCTCTTTCCATCATCATAATCAATCGTATTTATTGAGCGCTTACTATGTGCAGAGCACTGTACTAAGCGCTTGGGAAGTACAAATTGGCAACATATAGAGACAGTCCCTACCCAAAAGTGGGCTCACAGTCTAAAAAGTGGGCTCACAGTCCACTGAGTCACGCTGCTTCTCTGGAGTGGCACCCCGACGGATGTTCCGGGAGATCCAGTCATTCATTCATTCATCAATGAATATGTGCAGAGCATTCATTCATTCCATCGTATTTATTGAGCGCTTACCGTGTGCAGGGCACTGGACTAAGCGCTTGGGAAGTACAATTCGGCAACAGATAGAGACGGACCCTACACAACAACGGGCTCACGGCCTAGAGGTGAGGGGTGTATGGGGGGAGGAAGATTAATTCATTCATTGAGTCAGTCATATTTATTGAGCACTTACTGTGTGCAGAGCACTGTACTAGGCGCTCGGGAAGTACAGTTCGGCAACATATAGAGACGGTCCTTACCCAACAACGGGCTCACAGTCTAGAAGACATGGGAGGAGAAGTCACAGAGAGAAGTTGGGGGCAAAGACAAGTTTCCCAGAGAGGTGAAACCATTAAGCAACTGGCCGGGCAAATTTTACTAGTCTTAAGATAATAATAATAATGATAATAATAATAATAGTAATTTGTTAAGCGCTTATTATGTACCAAGCACTGTTCTAAGCGCTGGAGGGACACAAGGTAATCAGGTTGTCCCACGTGGGGCTCACGGCCTTAATCCCCATTTTACAGATGAGGTAACCAAGGCACAGTGAAGTTAAGTGACTTGTCCAAGGTCACACAGCTGACAAGTGGCGGAGCCGGGATCCGAACCCATGACCTCTGACTCCGAAGTCCGTGCTCTTTCCACTGAGCCACGCTGCTTCTCTAAAATGAGCAAGTTACGGCAGTGTGGGAATGTAAAGTAGGGCAAGGACACAACCCTCCTCCACTCTTTTCCAGGACTCCAGCCGGGGAAGGGGTTTGCTTTGGAGGTTGCGCTTCTCTGGCTTCTAGCAATGGGCAGAAGATTAGAGCTCCCTGTGGGCAGGGGCTCCTTTGTATTGTACTCCCCCGAGTGCTTAGTACAGTGCTCCGCATATGGTAAGTGCTCAGTGAACATGATTGATTGAGGTTCCCTCCAAACTTTACAACTAGAGACAGGGGTACAGAAGGCTATATAACTTACTGGATGATCCGCCACTGCCTTCCAAACTATTTTCTAAACGGTTAAAGCGCTTTTCAAAATGCGTAGTACAGTGTTCTGCGCACCTTAAGTGCTCAGTAAATACCACTGATTGGTCGATTTTTTTTTCCAGTTGGCTTCAAAGCCCTACTGAGAGCTCCCCTCCTCCAGGAGGCCTTCCCAGACTGAGCCCCCTCCTTCCTCTCCCCCTCCCCATCCCCCCCGCCTTACCTCCTTCCCCTCCCCACAGCACCCGTATATATGTATATGTTTGTATGTATTTATTACTCTATTTATTTTACTTGTATGTATTTATTCTATTTATTTTATTTTGTTAATATGTTTTGTTTTGTTGTCTGTCTCCCCCTTCTAGACTGTGAGCCCGCTGTTGGGTAGAGACCGTTTCTATATGTTGCCAACTTTGAAGCCAACTGGAGGGCACTGAAGCCAATTGGAAAAAAAAAATCGACCAATCAGTGGTATTTACTGAGCACTTAAGGTGCGCAGAACACTGTACTAAGCATTTTGAAAAGCGCTTTAACCGTTTAGAAAATAGTTTGGAAGGCAGTGGTGGATCATCCAGTAAGTTATATAGCCTTCTGTACCCCTGTCTCTAGTTGTAAAGTTTGGAGGGAACCTCAATCAACTTCCCAAGCGCTTAGTACAGTGCTTTGCACACAGTAAGTGCTCAATAAATATGATTGAATGAATGAATTAATTAAATCTAGTGGTGGGGCACATATTCCCTTCCCCACAGCACTTGTGTATATTTGTACATATTTATTACTCTATTTTATTAGTGACGTGTATATATTTATAATTCTATTTAACTATCTTGATGGCATTGACACCTGACTACTTGTTTTGTTTTGTTGTCTTTCTCCCCCTTCTAGACTGTTAGCCCGTTGTTGGGCAGGGACCGTCCCTATCTGTTGCCGAATTGTACTTCCCAGGGGCTTAGTACAGTGCTGTGTACCCAGTAAGCGTTCAATAAATACGATTGAATGAATGAATATTTGTACTATTATTTTTAGTCTCTGTTTGGGTAAATATAAATAAACCAGGCAGCCTCTACCTCACTCTAAACCCTGTACTACTTCTCCTTGAGGGCAGAGGTCCTATCACCCAAATGTACCAATGTACTGAACTCTATCAAGTGCATAGGACGGTCCTCTGCAGACATTAAGTGTTCAGTAAATACCACCGCTTGATTGAGACTGCTCCCAATAGTGGATAGACAAAGGTATCTTCCAAATCATAGATGGACCAGGGCCAGGCTAGACATCATGGACATTGAGTGCTCTTCTTTCCCACCCCATAGGGTGAAAAGGTAGGGCAGGACCCCGGGCATCTAGACATTGGGATCCCAGCTGGGACTCTATATCATCCATTGTCATATTTATTGCGTGTGCTTACTGTGTGCAGAGCACTGTACTGAGCATTTGGGAGAGTACAACGTAACAGTAGACGGACACATTCCCTGCCCATAACGACCTTACGGTCTAGAGGGGGAGATAGGCATTAATGCTGGCAGTGGCAGGGCTGCATAGTTTGAACGGGAACATACTAGTCCCTGGCTTACACACACATACATACACACACAAAAAAATTACTGGTGAGGTGAAGGAGACCATGTTTGAGTGTACAAGGGATCACAAAAGTCCCTAGAAATACTGGAGGATGAGAGGTGAAGAAAGTGAAGCAGTGGAAAGTGATCTAAAGTATAATTTTTCTTACTCGCAGGACTGGGTGATCATGTAGGCACTGGTTTGGATAATAATAATAATGGTATTTGTGAAGCGTTTACTACGCGCCAAGCCCCGTTCTAAGCGCTAGGGTAGATTCAGGGTAACCAGGTTGTCCCTCATGAGGCTCACGTTCTTCATCCCCGTTTTACAGATGAGGTAAGTGAGTCACAGAGAAGTTAAAAAGTGACTTGCCCAAAGTCACGCAGCTGATCAGTGGCAGAGCCAGGATTAGAACCCATGACCTCTGACTCCCAAGCCCGTGCTCTTTCCACTAAGCCACGCTGCTTCTCTGAACTGAAACGATCTAAATTACATGTAAGTCTATGGGAAAACATTCTTCAATAATTTGATTATTCGTGATGCAGCCACACTTTGGAGGAACATACTTTAAACATATTCTGGAGTACACCTGTTCTTCCTGCCAATATATGCTGGATATATTTCCTCAGAGCAATCCCACCAGTTGGCCCCATATTGTCCAGGTAAACCCTCCTATTTTTCACCCTTCCCTCCCAACTGGAATGGCCCACCCAGCCCAGCAGCCCTCCATCTTCTCCTCTCCCATCCAGTCCCCATGTCCACCCAGCATGCTTCAAAAGAGATGTCATTCTAAGATGTATCCGGAAAAAATTATAGTATGGACATAGCAAACAGGGATATTTAGGCGCTGGGATTAGGGAGGGATACAGTAATCTTTGAGGCCTGGTATTTGAAGCCTGACATTTGAAGGCCCAAATTATAAATGTAAAAAGGGAAGTATTAGAAAAACTTTAGTGAAGAGGGTACTATTTTTGTTGGGAAAATAATAGTCCTTTATGATTCTATTTTTTTATCTTTACAAATTTTTTGAGGGCAGATACTGTTTTTTGTCTTTATCATAATCTAATGAATCATAATGCAGTATCTTGCACAGTAATATATTCTGTGGTGGCTGATGTTATTTGGGCTAGTGATTGTGGGGAAAGAATATTCGGGGCTGGTTGAATCCATACATACATATAGATACACAAATGTACTTAACATTCATCCATGTACATAGATACACACATGTTAAATATCTTTATATTTGTAAATAAGTATATTAATTTCCCAACTGCCTGCTTCCTCTCACTCCTCAACTCCAGTGACCTCGTGCTCCACACAGTTGGCCTTATCTCTGCTCACTGTACAATCTTTCTCCTCACCAATTCTGAAATTCCTCTCAGACCACAACGTCCTCACCTGCTTTCTCTCCCACACACCCACTCCCTGCTAATCTGTCCGGTTCCCTGACAGAGACCTGCGATGTTCTGACTCCCTCAAATTTTCTAAATTCAGCATGCCCCATTTGGACTCTATAACCAAACTACCTTCTTTTGATGCCTCAATCAATGCCCTCGGCACCACCCTCTCCACTGAACTTAATCCCCTCACTCCCCTGTCCCTCTATTGATCTTGTACCCCTAACCCGCAACCCTGGCTCACCTCCACAGTTCACTTGCTCCACTCCTGTGTATGAGCTGCAGAGAGCTGCTGTTGGACATCCAGACCCCTGACTGTCCTCATCCATATCTGAAATTCATCTTCACCTGCTTTAATTCTGCCCTCCCCTCTGCCCAACAATAATACTTCTCCATCCTTACTGACTCCTCTTATTGCTCGTTCCGGCTGTTCCAAATGTTTAACTCCCTCCTCAAACCTATGTCCCCCTGCCTCCAACTCTTTCCTCAAATGACCTGGCCACATACTTTATTGATAAAATTGAAACCATGAGGCATGAATGACCAAAAATCTTCCCTGCTTCTCTCAGCCCCTCCCTCCTTCTCTCTCTTGGAATCTACAAATTTTCCCAACAGTATCTCACCCCAACTCCCTCCTACCATTCCTCTCTAAACTTCTTGAGCCAGTTGCCTACATCCGCTGCCTCCACTTCTTCTCCTCCAAATCTCGCCTTGATCCCCTGGTTTCCACCCCCTTCACTCCATGAAACCTCCTCCAGTGACCTTTTTCTTGCCAACTCCGATGGCCTCTACTCCATTCTGATCCTTCTCGACCTCTCAGCTGCCTTTGATACTTTGGACCACTCCTTTTTCCTTAAAACATTATCCAACCTTGGCTTCACTGGCACCGTCCTCTCCTAGTTCTCCTCCTATCTCTCTGACCACTCCTGCCCAGTTTCTTTCACAGGCTCCCCCTCTGCCTTCCATCCTCTGAAAGTGGAGATCCCTCAAGGTTCAGTTAGAGCTCCTCTTCTATTCTCCTTCTACTCCTACTCCCTTGGAGAACTCTTTTGCTCCCGTGCCTTCAACTACCATCTTTAGGCAAATGATCCCCAAATTTACCTCTCCAGCCCTGGCCTCTCTCCTTCTCTGCAAGCAGTCTTGCATTTCCTCCTGCCTTCAGGACATATCTGAGCCCGTTGTTGGGTAGGGACCGTCTCTATATGTTGCCGATTTGTACTTCCCTAGCGTTTAGTATAGTGCTCTGCACACAGTAAGTGCACAATAAATATGACTGAATGAATGACTGTTAAAAATAATGCACCTCAAACTAAACATGTCCAAAACAGAACTCCTCATTTCCCTACCCAAACCCTGTTCTCCCACTAACTCTCCAATCACTGTAGACAATATCACTCTCCTCCCTATCTCACAGGGCCCGTAACTCTGGCATTAGCCTCAACTATCTCTCTCATTCAACCTACATATTCAATCTGTCAGCAAATCCTGTTGGTTTTTCCTTCACATCACTAAAATCCACCCTCTCCTCTCCATCCAAACTGCTACTGCACTGATCCAAGCACTTATTCTCTCCCACCGTGACTACTGCATCAGCCTTCTTGTTGACCTCCCTGCCTCCTGTCTCTCCCCATTCCAGTCCATACTTCACTCTACTGTCCAGACCATTTTTCTAAAAATACCTTCAGTCCTTATCTCGCTACTCCTCAAGAGCCTCCAGTGGTTGCCCGTCCCCCTCCTTATCCAACCAAAACGCCTTACCATCGGCTTTAAAGCACTCAGTCACTTTGTCCCCTCCTATCTTACCTTGCTTATTTCCAGCCCACACACATCGCTTCTGTAATGCCAGTTTGCTCACTGTGCCTTGATCTCATTTATCTTGCCACCAACCCCTTTCTCATGCCCCTCCCTCTACCCCCTCCATATATGAGAGACCACCACTCTCACCACCTTCAAAGCCTTATTAAAATCACATCTCCTGCAAGAGGTCTTCCCTGATTAAACCCTCTTTTCCCATATTCCCTATTTCTTTGCATCATCTATGTACTTAGAGGGGTACCCTTTAAGCTCTTGATAGTCACCCCACCCCCACAGCATTTATGTACATATCTATCATTTATTTATAGTAATGTCTGTCTCCTCTAGATTGTAAGCTCTTTGTGGGCAAAGAACACATCTACTACCTCTGTTGGATCATACTCTCCCAAGCAGTTAGTACAGTTCTGCACACAGTAAGTGATCAGTAAATACCACCAATATGGTACACAAGGTAAGAGGTTGTTAAATTTGAAGAGGACTTTGTAATTGAAGTCCTTGTGTACAGTCAATTCTAAAATGTGTGTGTTGTCTCTATGTGCTTTGCACCGAACCCGATTAAGGAATTACAGAACATTTTTTCCCACATGTGCATCTGTCTCGTTACAATGCAGTGTGGTGTGGAAGAAACAGTTTGTCCATGCGCCCGGTATTTGAAGTGGCATAAGTACTGTAGCATTCTCCCCTCCTCTCTCCCCGCCCCCACACACCCCTCATTTCCAATGAGATGAAACAGTGAGACAGAGGGAAATGCCTTGTGGGGCTATATCAGTATTAGTAAAGATTTCTTCTTACAGAAGAATCACCCAAGGTGTCTCATGGTGGGCAGTCTCAGCAAGAGTCCTGAAAATAACTGGCTAAGATGAGTGACGAAGGCCACCCAGGCTCTCAAGGAGGCTGTTCTGGCAACTGACTGCTGGCCTATAACCCTGGGATCCAGAATCAGCATTATGTGCAGGGACTTGAGCCATAAATGGGTCTGTATGTGGAACCTTTGCATGTGTTTCAACAATATGCTGGGTCCCTGGCCGCATGTCCCTTCCATCCACTGCCCCAATAGGAACATGACTGAGAAAGTGTGAGTAATAATAATAATAATGATGTTGGTATTTGTTAAGCGCTTACTAGGTGCAAAGCACTGTTCTAAGCACTGGGGGGGATACAAGGTGAACAGGTTGTCCCACGTGGGGCTCACAGGCTTCATCCCCATTTTACAGATGAGGTAACAGGCACAGAGAAGTGAAGTGACTTGCTCAAGGTCACACAGCAGACAAGTGGCGGAGCCGGGATTAGAACCCACGACCTCTGACTCCCAAGCCCAGGCTCTATCCACTGAGCCACGCTGCTTCTCTGGGCACACCAGTAGCACTATAATCGATTCCTCTGTGCAAGTTCTCAGCCCTGAAATCGTGACTGGATCAAGTTTTATCTATCATCATGACAGTTTGAGTTTTCTGAAATGCAAGTTTGTTCAGAAACAACTCCCACATTATACAACTGTCAACAAATAATGACTTTTCAGAGATGAAGTTTCTTAAACAGCTTATCCTTTAGACCTTTAGATTTTTACCCTTCTCACCAATACAGATCCAGTGACTATGTGAATCAATGTGGCCCCCGTGGGGGTGTCGACTCAGAGTGTCTGGGAGTGTGACAGCCATAAACAGAGGAATTGAAGTACTTCTACTCCTTAAGCCCTCTTCTCTTAACTCCCACCTTGCTCACAGGCTTTCAGGGTGGGTATTTTCTTAAAAAACAAAGGCAAAAATACCTAATATTTTTGGGCTATATACATTTGGGAAGAGAAGCTTTTGAGGTTCCCAGGAAGTCATTGGTGCTTATTTTTCTTCTACCCTGGCTACTTCAGGAATAACCTGTGAAAGGTTCTGGGAGTCACGAGATCCAAGTTGCAGTCCTAGCTCTGGCTCTGCCCTGCCTGAAGTCACCTAAAAGCACTTTAAAAGTGGCTTTAAAGCACTCAATCACCTTGCCCCCTCCCACCTCACCTCGCTGTTCTCCTACAACAACCCAGCCTGCACATTTCTCTCATTTACTGCTAACCTTCTCACTTTACCTCTATCTCGTCTATCTTACCACCAACCTCTCGCCCACGTCCTGCCTCTGGCTGGAAACACCCTCCCTCTTCATAGCCGACAGACAATTACTCTCCCCCCTTCAAACCCTTATTGAAGGCAGGCACATCTCCTCCAAAAGGCCTTCAGAGACTAAGCCCACTTTTCTCTTTCTTCCGCTCCCTCTGTGTCACCCTGATTGCTCCCTTTATCCGTCCCCCTCCCAGCCCCACGGCACTTATGTACACATCTGTCATTTTATTTATTTATATTAACGTCTGCCTGGCCCTCTAGCCTGTAAGCTCGTTGTGGGCGGGGAATGTGTCTGATTCATTGTTATATCATACTCTCCCAAGTGCTTAGTACAGTGCTCTGCACACAGTAAGCGTTCAATAAATACGATTGACTGACGATTGACTGTGATGTCTGTCTCCCACCTTCTAGACTGTTGTGGGCAGGGACTGTCTCTATTGCTGAATTATACTTTCCAAGCGCTTAGTACAGTGCTCTGCACACCATAAGCATTCAATAAATACGATTGAATAAATGACTATTACTACTCTTACAAGTAAATGCCAATGTGCCAACTGTGTAAGAGAAAAGAGAGCTGGGTCTCCAGCAGTCTCATCAGCAAACAGCGTACACACACTGTGACTTTTGACGATGATGATAACGGTATTTATTAAGCGCTTACTGTGTTCCGCGCTATGTATTAGATAGGCGATAATGAGGTTGGACACAGTCACCGCTCCACGTGGGGCTCACAGTCTAAGGGGCTTTTGTTTCAGGAGGCAGTTTCTGCCTCTGAAGGACCCCAACTTTGACAGCTGACAGCTGCCTCTGTCAGCTCCCCCTTAAACTCTCATTCCGGTTGAAAGATGCAGGCTCATTTGCTGGAATCTCATTGGCTCACGAGTCGG
Source organism: Tachyglossus aculeatus (assembly GCF_015852505.1). NCBI lineage: Eukaryota > Metazoa > Chordata > Mammalia > Monotremata > Tachyglossidae > Tachyglossus > Tachyglossus aculeatus. Next base: position 19,084,385 of record NC_052074.1, on the reverse strand, counting down.
GAAATGGTTGCCTAGCAACAGCATCTGGGTCCACCAGTCCTTGGAAGGAAGAGCCTGTGGACCAATCCCCTCTTGCTCTGCCTGCGTTGCAGTTACAAGCAGGAGAAGAAGGAACCGAGGCAGGCGAAGTGTTTGCTGCTTAGAAAAGGATGAAACTCCTGCTGTCCTTCATGAGAATGTGGATGGTTCTTGGGTTTATGGTGGAAAGTAGGTATCTTTGACCCCACTCCCAACCCTTTATGGATCTCTTCCTTTGCAGTTGCAGGAGTTTTATGAGCCGGGGGTTAAGTTCGAGTCAGAAACAACCTTTTAGGTACCTTCCCCTACTCCCAACGCTCCTACTTCACTTGTACCTTCCCCCACTCCCAACTCCCACTTCACTTTTAGAGCTGAACAACAACACAAATAGAACCGAGTCAGGGAAGAATCCTAACCTGGGTTTAAGAGGAGGAGAAGGTGAAAACCTGTGATCGATCTGGGGAAGAGAAAAGTTTCTGAGGTGGACAGATGGGAAGAGAAAACTCCTTAGGAAAATAGCCTGGCCGTGCAAATGAATAAAACCTGAAGGCGGCTTGCGAGAAATGTAAATATAAGTTGATGATTTAAGTTTAAACAACTCCGAAGGGTAATGAAAATTGGAAGAAATGATCCTCATTTGGGAATAATATAGGAAGCAAGAGGAGGAAATGTGCTGAGGTCTTTGCAAAAGCAAACATAAGGAGGTGCTCTCTCAACCCTGCACATTCGGGAAGCAGCGTGGCTCAGTGGAAAAAGCCCGGGCTTTGGAGTAAGAGGTCGTGGGTTCAAATCCCGGCTCTGCCAATTGTCAGCTGGGTGACTTTGGGCAAGTCACTTAACTTCTCTGGGCCTCAGTTACCTCATCTGGAAAATGGGGATGAAGACTGTGAGCACCCCGTGGGACAACCTGATCACCTTGTAACCTCCCCAGCGCTTGGAACAGTGCTTGGCACATAGTAAGCGCTTAATAAATGCTATTATTATTATTATAGGGTCAACCCAGTTGTCTCTTCCTCCCTTAATAGAGGCTGCCTGTGGCCACACGCAGCAGACAAGTGGTGGAGCTGGGATTAGAACCCACATCCTCTGACTCCCCATCCCATGCTCTTTCCACTAATTCCCTATGAAATTTAGATGTTGGTGGAGAGAGATAGGGCAATATCTGAGGGATACAGTGAGACTAAATCATGGCTTCTTGAGAAATGGGGAAATTTAAAGCAATGTTTAAGGCAAAAAAGATGAGTCAAAAAGGAAATAACGCCAAGCGGGAAATATTGAGGAAGCCTAAGGGAGCTCACTTCAAATGATCTTCAGCCGAGTTCCCGCATTTTAAGACGACGCTTAACTCAGTCCCAAGCCGCTATCCTATACAGAATGGCTTTTCTCCGTAAGTTCCACTTATAGCTCCTCTTCCACATCAATGGGAAGATGAAAAGAAACTAGGTGCCAATATGATTTGCAACAGTTTTGCAAACTAAAACCAGGCGCTCACTTGGAGACCCCGGTCCATAAGACAAGGCAAGACAAGTCCCTACACTGCAACAATAGTATTTACCATGGGTTTTCGGCAATGGTAATTTAAGATGCCACTGGACCCACCTGTTTGTTAGTTTAGTGTGTGACCCAGGACGCATCACTTGGGTACCAAGAGCCCAATGGGAATGGCTTCATGAGGACTCGGCAATTAGAAATTCCAGCACCTCCCTCTCCGTGCCGCCTCTCCCTGCCCTGCCCAGTGGCTTTCCTGCCCCCTCTATGCCACAGGTTTGTCCTTCCATCCCCTACCCCCCTCACACCTCCCTTCCCCCTGTGGCTTCTCTATTCCTTCAACTCATGTATCTTTTACAGCGACTGCAATGCATCAACACGACCAACCCCTCCCATGACTTACAGTTCTATACCTTCTGGGGACACGTTCTCAGGGGCATGGGATCGGGTCTGGTGGGATTGGGGGGAGGTGATCGGGCGGAAAGCGGACTTCAGGTCATCAGTCCCTCCGTAGATAGACCTCCTCTCCAGCTTTCTCTGGCCACGGTATCAGTGGCAGAAGCAGAAACAGCTGTTAAAAGAAATATATAAAATGAAATAATAAGAAAGCCTGAGGAGGCAGGAGAGAGAATGGTCTATTGTGCACAGAGGGCATGAGGGACACACCTTGGCAGGATAGAGGTCGGTTTCTCTATGCCTCAGCCAGCAGCTCAGCAAAACTTGCTGGGCTGTCAGATCACTTCCACTTCATCTCTCTGCAGACTCCTTTTTTCCCCGTCTAATTGTGATTCTTTCCTACCAGTTACTCTGACAGACCTTTTTCCCCAATCACTCTGATCTTAACCAAGCTCTTGACAGTTCAAAACTCCTATTTTAGTCTCATTTACCCCATCATGGAACTTCATTTGGGCCCATTATTGATCGGCTTAACGTTTTTTGAACACTTACAATGTGCTAGAGTCTGTATTGTGATTACACTAATGGCTGAGCTCAGGAGGCCGGGCATCAGTCAGTGAGAGACGGTGGGCAGGAGGACCTGGGAATCTAAATTTTCTCCAATCTGGACCACAGTCTTGAAACCACTTCTGATCCAATACCACCGTTTTAGGTTAACCCTGAAGAAAATGTTTCTTAATACGTGTTTTCATTTTAAATGGCAGTAGGTATGGAATTTTGTACTGGGGCTGTGGCGGATAATCAGAAATAGTGAATTACTGGAAAGAGCACAGGCCTAGGAGTTGCAGGACCTGGGTTCTCTTCCCAGCTCCATCAGTTGTCTACTGTGTGACACTAGGGAAGTCACTTAACTTCAATGGGCCTCAGTTTCCCAATCTGGAAAATGGGGATTAAAGCCTACTTCCTCCTACCTAGACTGTGAGCCCCATGTGGGAAAGGGACTGTGTCTGACCTGATTATCTTGTATCCATCCCAGCGTGGCACACATGGCACATAGTGAGCACTTAACAAGCAAGCTAATAATAGTGAACACTGTAAGATCAGTGCATTTGCAGATATTTTAATGTAGCTTTATTTTTAGCAACTATATATTGATTTTTGTATAAACAAAATTAAAACTTGCTTGATGTAAATGGATATATTTTTAAACTCTAGAAAAAAAATGATATAACATACCTTCTCTGTTAATTTTTCTATAATATTCTAAAGTTCTTGAAACTATTATTTCACTTCCCAACAAAACATGTTCCACTGCAAGAAAAGTGAAGGTATACTGTACAGCAATATCCTTTGGTAATATCTACTGGGATCACTAGGTATTTTGGGATCATTCAATATTCATAGAACACCTCCAAAAATATCTATTGCCTGGTTATTCTCAAAGTTTGCAGCAGAGTACCCATGGTTCGATTTTGAAGAAGAAAGGTGAAGAAATACTGTATAGCAAATCACCTGCAAGCTCTTGGTTCATCCTTCTTTACTTGTAACCAATATTCCTATGGCTTGCAAGTAACAATAGTAATAATGATGATGACATTTATTAAGCCCTTACTATGTGCAAAGCACTGTTCTAAGTGCTGATATGAGCAGGTTAAGAATCCAAGACCTCCTGAATGCTAATCCCAGCTGTGAGTAACGGTCCCAAGGTGGTTCGGGCCTGTTACTTATTACACTTTCCCTTTATAATAATAATGACAATAATCATTATGGTATTTGTGAAGCACTTACTATGTTGCAGGCACTGTAATAAGCACTGGGGTGGACACAAGCAAATCAGGTTGGACACTGTCCCTGTCCCACGTGGGACTCACAGTCTCAATCCCCATTTTACAGATTAGGTAATTGAGGCACAGAGAAGTGAAGTGACTTGCCCAAGACCAAACAGCAGACAAGTGGTGGAGCCGGGATTAGAGCCAATGACCTCCTACGCCCATGCTCCATCCACCACACCACGCTGCTTATGTGAGCATAATATTGCCTGATTCATGAATAATTGTGCATCGTTCTAGGTTGTAGTGATGACAAAGAAACAAAAAAACATTTTGAAAAGCAAAGCTATGTCATACAATCCATAATAATATAATCATTTGCCTCTACAGTATCTGGTATGCCTTGATAATATATAGTCAGCAAGGAAATTTCCTTTTTTACGTATCCAACTTTTAATTTAAAATGTTTTAAACTAATGGTTTCTAGGCACTTTAAAAAGGTATGAATAAAGGAGAGAACATTTTTACAACAGTCACATTTGACACCTCGGAAAAATCAATTAAATTTACAAGTCCCTGCTCTAACTTTATAACTCTTTTTATTTTGCAGTCACAGAAACAGAAAAACTCAAAAACCAGAGGGAAAGAAATATCACAAAACAGGTAAATCTCGGCAAATAACGTTACAACATTTTCTTCATCCCAAATAGCTAGACTATATGAAATGATTAATATTCATTAACCAAATTGACCGTTTCTTTAGGAATATCAAAAAATGTTCCACAGTAAGATTCTGATTAATTGAATTGTTTGATGGTTTTATTCAGTATTTTAAAAGTACTCACCCAGGCTATTCATAATCAAAGTTTCACGAGCGATGGCTGTATTTGCCATCATCGGAGTTTTGTCCTCGGCTTCTCTTTCAACCTGCCTCTGCTCTGAAATCCTGACTCTGGTCTGTGGGCTGGGATGGGCCACTAGATAAGAAGATTGTAGGAGTCCAAGTCACTTGCCCAGGGAGAAATTTCCTCCATCCCCACTTTAGCCCACCTGTGCCACGCTCCCGACTCTACCTCTTTTGCAGCTAAAGAGCATGGGAGAAATGGCAGCCAGGTGAAACCAGTAGATGCCCCCGGGCTTCTTGCCAATGGTATTAAATGGTATATAATCATAAAAAGTGTCAAAGTCTTAAATGGGGTAAGTCATCTGTCATTCTAATAGGTAAAGAATCTGAATTAGAGTTAATGACGTTAATGTTTATGCCGTATTTTAGAGGTGCCTTTCACTATCCATAAAGTTTCATTTAAAAAATTACCTTGGGCTGCAAAATTAGCACACCCTTTGTTTTTTTTCTTTCCAGGTATCACTGAGTGAAATCAAAAGATACCTGTCATATAAGTTGGAAAGAAGAAAATTATTTAAAATAATCAACCAGAAAATGGCCAACCAGAGGAGAAGTGGTTTAAGAAGTAAGGAGAGTCAAAGCAAAGCAAAAAAGAGGGGAAATCAATACACATTTTTCTCAGCAACAAATAGCGGTTATTGTAAGCAGAATTCTAATCTCAAATGTTATTTCAATTTAGAGCAATATTTTTATGCAACTGCCTGCCAAATGAATCCCAAGACACATTGATAGATATTTTTAGCCTCGAACGCCTTCAATTTTTTTCAGCTTCTGCTCCCTAACTTTGACTAATTAATTCTGTGTTAACATTAATAAGCAAAGCTGACAATCAGAAAGCTACATGGTAGAAATGAAGTTGAAAAATAAGAAAATAAGCTAACAACCCCTTGGCCTCTTTGGTCAATTATATTTTGGGGTATAATAAGTACCCCTATTACTGAGAATCAAAATTGACAATTACATTATTCACATTTTTTTGTGACGAGGGACAAACCAAAATGCTACTATTTGGGCTTATTTTTTCAGTGAGTGAAAATGACCTTAAACTTAATAACTTACGTTTAATAACTTAAACTTATCTGGTTGTAAACAACAAAACATATATATCTATATATGTACATATATATATACACGTATGTATGTATGTTACATTCACATTGTCTTTATTATGGATTTTACTCTATATAAGTATATGGAGGGTTTTTTTTATTGACTTCATATCATTATATGTCTATCTGAAGTTTTAGGCTTTAAGCAACATTTGAATCAAAGTGATTCTTCTTCCCATAGTTGTAATGGCCTGACTACAGTGAGTCACACTGAAAAATTGTCCTTTAGACTCTTTCTTGATGCTTTTCAAGGGTATACAAATATTTCTAATCCCAATGATATTTAAAGGGAACCTCTGTTAAAGAGACAAATGTTATTTCATAAAGAACAAAATGAAGCACTTTTTGAAGCCTCAATTACATGGCATTTGGCAATCTATGCCTTCCCTGATGGCACTGACACAATGATCGCCAAACCTCTATTGCACTTTATGCTGCGCAGAAATAGTTAACCAGAAAAGGAATTGAAAGAAAACACAACAAAAGGCAATCCATATTTGAAATGGATCATGTATAGAGAAAGGTAATGCTAGTCGACCCATGTGCCACTAATCCCATATAAAAGCAAAAGAGGAAACACTGAAACCACCACTCTTGTCTGATTAGAAGACTTAATTCCCACAAAGGGTACTTCCTAGTTACTGCTCTCCCTGCAAATATCTGTGACCATGGATTAGATTTGGTCCTGGTGGATTGTGATCAGAAAAATATCCGTGTTTGCCCTCAAGGCAGCAGTGAAGAATTATGACCGAATTATGGAGGTGAAAACTCCTAAATGCAACCCTGCTCTTCCTGGCACCAAAAAAAGACCAATGAGAAAAGTAAAAAGACATCCTCTGAGATCAGTGTCTGAGATGGCTCATAGTTGGACCAGTGTTAAGTGGTCCCAAAAGCGGTAGCCTTGTTGTAATGGCAGACACTTGACATTATTTAAGACTATATTTAGCATTAGATAGTGCTCACTCACTCAGATTCAGTAAAAAAAAAAATGGAAGGTTCTATAGAAAATCCCTTTCTAAAATAATGCCTGCTCCAGGTCGGCAGAGTCATGTACAAAAAATTGAAACTATTTTCTCAGACATCTTTTAGGAAATAGTTTTTCTGTGGTCTGATGGTACATGAGGAAGGTAAGGAATCTACCAAACCTTCCCCCAAGCTTCAGGAAGCAAGGCCCATCTAGCCAAGGAAACTAGGGGTGCAGGTATTAGCTCATCATAGAAACATAGATGCTAAAACAAAAAAGTAAGTTTAGGTTCTGTATATTACTTCCCATAAAGCATTACTAAAAGAACATTTGATGAATTTAAAATATGCTTGCAAGCACAAGTCATACATTGCTTGGGTATACGGTTCATATACAAATGTTAAACCAGATGTTTATGTTTGGGTTATCCACTATCGCCTAAGTCCATGCAGACCAAAGCATATTTTTAGTAAGATTTCTTTATGGACAACATTATCTAATGTCTCGTAATATTCACAAGCTTGAAAAAAGAAAGCCTAGCCTCAGTGATCCACAAATAATTTCATAAGGCAATTGTGTAAATTAACAGAAACCACATTCTTGTTATAATTAGGGGTTTCAATGATATCATCTGTCTAGTCACCCACCCACTCATCCCTTAACTGTGTTATGAAGAGTTACAGAACACATTTCCTGTCCTCTTTCTAGCTTAAAGTACCTGAAATAGTTGGGGATATTATATCTAAAAACTAAGTGATAAGGAAAGAAATACCTTTATCTCATTCCGAAAGCACTGATCACTCTGGTCACACCAAGTTTTAAAATGCAAAAATTGAAATTTTATCCCGGAAATGTATTTTCAAAAACCGCACGTACTTAGTAAACACCCGACCCTTTATGTGTACATATTTTTATAAAGCTTCCAAAATCTAAGCAGAAAATACTTTCAAATGATTATTTTCCTGTTTGCCTATATTTAGCAAAAAAGGCAGCAGTGAAAAACAGTACTGATGAGGGAGAACGTCTTTTTCATTTGGGCATGAAAATTATCCGGCAGTCCAAAAGCCAACTGCAGAAAAAACAGTAAGTCTCAAATCAGTTACTTTAATCAATTTAAAAATAGCATGTTGAAATACTGTAAATTTGTGAAACCTACCTAAATAGTTGACATATTAGATTTCTTAGCATTTAATGGGTTAAAAATAAAGAAACAGGAAACTATTCAGTGAGTGAAGATTGATTCCATATTGTTCCAAAAGAAATTGGCCTTGAGAAGCCCTCCTAAAATGTGGATGCTTTGGAATGGAAAAGTGATTCATCCTCCCAATCGTCGTACTATTATTTTTTAATGGTATCTGTTAAGCACTTACTATGTACCAGGTTCTGTACTGAGGACTGAGGTAGATACCAGCTGATCAGGTTAGACACAGCCCTTGTCCCCCTTGGAGCTCTTATTCTCCATTTTACAGATGAGGTAACTGAGGCACCGAGAAGTTAAGTGACTTGCCCAAGGTCACACAGCAGAGATTTGGCAGAGCCAGGATTAGAACCCAGGTCTCTGATTTCCAGGCCTGTGTCCTTTCCATTAGGCCACACTTTAGGCCTTTCCCTGTATTCCTGCGTCCTTACCACTTGCCTCCAATCTCTTACCTCTTGAGTGATTCTTTCTTATATTTTCACCTTTTACATTTCAATTCCCTTATAAAAGTTTGATTGATGCTTGTTTTTCGAAGTCAGAGAAAGTGGCGGCTAGCAGATTTCCTTGAGATGGCATTGAACACAGACAGAAATAGACAATCAGGGAGCATGGAGAGATACATAAAGGGACAGAACTAGAAAGACATAGGGAAATACAAGGAAGTGGAGTCCGTAGGGAGCTCGATAGTCACAGACAAAATGGTAAGTCGTCTTTGTTTCTGCTGTTCTTGCCTTGGATTCAGTCTTGTCTTCAGGCTGGAGCAGCATTTGCTAAGGAGGAAGATGGTGGGAGAAAGACGGGCATAAGGAAGTAAATTTGCCTCAGTTCAGTCCAATTACTTGGCTAACTCCACTGAGTAAAGGCGTTGTTTTTAATTCCCAGAAATTGTCCCAAGTCTATATCAGAGTTTCAGAACAATATGGCTTTTTTAAATTGGGTTCACTAAAAAGTTATTTCCCCCTTATTGCTATAGGTTTATTACACACATACATCTGTGTTTTCACGTATTATACATTAATTTATTCTACTTTGAAGGGTCAAGAAAACATTTCTTCTGATACAGAAATGTAGAAATGAATTTTAGATAAGCTGCAGTGTATGTAAGAGATAATGGCTACACAGGCATTTGTTTAGTTAACCGATAATAATAATAATAATAATGATAGCATTTACTAAGTGCTTACTATGTGCAAAGCATTGTTCTAAGCACTGGGGAAGTTACAAGGTGATCAGGTTGTCCCACGGGGGGCTCACAGTCTTAATCCCCATTTTACAGATGAGGTAACTGAGGCCCAGAGAAGTTAAGTGACTTGCCCAAAGTCACACAGCTGGCAATTGGCGGAGTCAGAATTTGAACCCATGACCTCTGACTCCAAAGTCTGTGCTCTTTCCACTGAGCCATGCTGCTTCTCAATCGGTGTGATGTCTCCACGTGGAGAAGCAGCATGGATCAGTGGAAAGAGCCCGGGCTTTGGAGTCAGAGGTCATGGGTTCAAATCCCAGCTCCATCACTTATCAGCTGTGTGACTTTGGGCAAGTCACTTAACTTCTCTGGGCCTCAGTTACCTCATCTGTAAAATGGGGATGAAGACTGTGAGCCCCACATGGGACAACCTGATCACCTTGTTAACCTCCCCAACACTTAGAACAGTGCTGTGCACATAGTAAGCACTTAATAAATGCTATCATTATTATTATGTCCTGGATGCCTCTGTCTTATTTTCTATTCTGGCTCTAACTAAATAATTATTAAAGACCAATACTGTGCTAGGGTGAACTATTAAATGATGCCATTAAACTTCAAATTTTATTTTCTTAAATCAGAGCCTACCTACTCTTTGCTAAAGCAGCCAACTTAGGAAACTTAAAAGCTATGGAGAAAATGGCCGAGGCTTTGCTTTTTGGTGATCTTTACTCTCAAAACATCACAGCAGCTGCTGCATTGTTTGAGTTCTTGGTTCAGGATGGCTCTCATAAAGCCCAAAATGTAAGTGCTCTGTAGAAAATGAGTAATGCTCTAAATAGAAATGTTTTGTTTTTTACTAGGACTGTAATATTTGTCAATATTGAACGCTGTACTTCCTTAGACTCCATGTTTGCATAAACACGTGCTCATGTGGGAGAATTTCCCCTGCCATGCATAATGTCAGCAGCCCTGATATTGGGCCAGTGGAAAGAACACTGCTCTGGGAATCAGAAGAGCTGTGTTTTAATCCTTCTTCTTTCTGCCTGTAACTGGGCTAAGATGGCACATGCACTTTGCAGTGTCCTGCCTTCACACCTGCCTAATTATTTGTTGCACTCCAAACCCCAGCGGAACCAGAGCTAATAGGGGACAAATGAGTGCAAGCCACTAGTGCTTTCATCAGTTCATCTGTATGGCTTCTTGAATCCATCCATTCTGTGGTGCAAAATGTGATCCTTGCATCCCTCCTAACTGGCAGCAACACCTATTACACAGGTGAACAAAGGAACAGATAAATACTTGAATATTGAGGTAGCAGGAAGGAGGGTTCAGCAGGAAAGGCCTTCTGTGGAAGGTATCTTGTTAGAAGTTAGTCAATGCCTACTTCCACTGGAAAATAAAAAAGAAAAGTTGTAGGGATAATCCTTACCCTCTGCAGCTCTCAAGGGTGCTTTGCTGTGTCCTTGGAATCTTCCACGTGCAAGTGGGATCACCATTATTCACCTTCACTTTATATTATAAAGTGAGTAATGACTTTCCAACTGTAATGTTCTGATTTGCCCGGTGGAAAGCCTAGGTTTCGTGTTCAGAACCTGCGATTCCCAGGGACTACTCGGCCACTTGAGCCTCATCACTTTCAAATGTATTTTTACCAAGTTCATTTGCATTTGGCAAGATAATCAGGAGGCCTCAATTACTCCCTTCTTAGAAATGTAAGACATGAGTATCCGAAACTGGGATAGCTGCTCCAGATGTGTCATTTGGTCCTTGAGAGTTGTCAAAAAAAAATTTCTTACAGACTAAAATTATTTTCTATCGAGAAACAATATTGAAATAGCCCAAAAGTCTCGCAGGAGTTCAAATATATCTTCAGTCTCTTTGCCAAGGTGTCAAAGGGAATAGACAACTCCAGGAAAGGCCCATCGCTGCCCAGATTAATTTACCGTCTTGGCCTTGTTTCAGTTTTCTCTGCTTCATACCGCTCTTCTCTTTTACCTACATTCAGCTGTTTGGATTAGGGTTAAAATCCCACACAGAATGCATTATTTCTCACCTCAAAAGCCTCCAATGTCATTTCTCTCCACTTTGTAGAGTTGCCTTGCAGTTTGAAGACAACGCTGCTGACAGTGAGATTACAGCTATGGGTGTGCTTGTCATAAGCCGAGAATTCCTTGTAACCATACCCTTGAAAATACACTAGTGCATTTTTTCTGGTTCCTGGCCATAGGGGCATGCTTTGCAAAACATTCAAGGGGAAATGAAGGCATTACCACCAACAGAATATGCACTCGAGTTACTTTGGCGGTCCTGGTGACGGTTTGCCACACTCTTTCTCTTGGTCCCTAATGACTAGCCACCCACATTGAAAGAGCACTCCCGGGGAGATTAGGTGCAGTCTGTGGTCACAGAACTGAATATCTCCATAAAAAACAGAAGCTCCTTGGGGCTAGGAATGAATCTCCTGCTTCTGTTGTATTATCCCCAAGTGTTGATTACAGTGCATGGTACCCAATGAGCACTGAATAAATATCATTACTACTATTATCTCCGAGCTCAAAACATCAGCAGACATCACTGTACTTTCAATCACTGGGCAAGTTGTTTTGAATACAGTACTCAGAGTGGCTTTTTGAGCATGTAGTCCAGTGCCTGGCACATAGTAAGTGCTTAACAAACACAGTAATCCTTAACAACAGTTGGAAGGGTCTTCCATTTTGCTGCAAAACAGAGGTGAAAGCTAAAGCCAAATAAAGAAGTTGTAACAAACAAAAACTCCTGGCCACTGGCTTCAAAGCTGTCTGTCAGCTTCAGCCGCCATGAGTACCTAGGGGCAGCAGCTGTCAATCAGAAAGAGTCCCAGAGCAATAGGGAGCCATTCTGAACATGTAATATCACAAGGGAAAAATAAGCTAACTGATAGCATCTCAAACAAATGGAATTCAGTTGATCCATAAAATCGTAACAAAACCCCTGTTGCAGATTCCCGATTGGTTTCATAAAAAGCCAATTTGCAAGCATTTCCCCCTAAGAAATGAATGGTATCATGATTTTTTTTTAAGTGGATGTTCATTTTGCACCAAAACAGAGATAAAATGAGGCTAAAATTGTAAAAAATGAGACTCAATGTCTCAGAGGGAACTAAACTGAAATATAGATAACTTTTCCCAATGGCTGATAAGACGCCCAAAGAACAGAAATCCTGGAAAAAACAGGGCCTGGATTGACAATGAAAAGTGAAAAAAATATACCACCTCAAATACAACCTGCATTCAAAGAGGCCTGGAATGAAGGAACAGGGAAATGATGATCCCTTTATTCATGTCTCTAGTTCCTTCATTCATTCAATCGTATTTATTGAGCGCTTCTGTGTGCAGAGCACTGTACTAAGCGCTTGGGAAGTACAAGTCGGCAACGTATAGAGACGGTCCCTACCCAACAATGGGCTCACAGTCTAGAAGGGGGAGACAGACAACAAAACAAAACATGTGAACAGGTATCAAGTCATCAGAATAAATAGAAATAAAGCTAGATGCACATCATTAACAAAAAAATATGGAATGCTTCACGAATTTGTGTGTCACCCTTGCGCAGGGGCCATGCTAATCTACTCTGTATCGTTCCACTAGTTATACAGCCCCAGGAAATTAGATAAACCAGAATAATTTCAGGAACAACAAAATAACAAAAACATTAAGTGTTTTTTTTATACTGATTTTAAGGGAGCCAAATCTTCCTATTAGTGAGACCTTTTAAATTACAAAAGGTAAGGGGCATTTCAAACCAGGCCAGACAATAGAGATTGTATTTTAGTAGTTGCTTTGAGTAGTCTGCTGTGACCTGGATGGTGTTTTCAGTGTGCAACTCTCACTCTCCTTGAGAGTGAGTCACCCCTTTAAGAACAGAGCCAGTCAATGTTAGCCAAAGGAAAAAACAATGTATGGTATTTCATTTACCAAATATCTGAAGCAAGAACAGACTAATTTGTTGTATTTCATTCCCTACAGTTTTCCACAGTATTTGTTGAGCACCTACTGTGGGATTAAACACTGAAAGTAAAAGCTGCAATCCTTGGCCTGAGGGGTTTAGTGTCAGAGACACTAGAAGTAAATTGACAAATATGCCACTTGTTAGGAAGGAAAGAATGAATACAAATAGTAGATAAATGATAAACAAAGAAGTGCTGCCATGGCCATATTGGGGTCAGCAATGGATGAAGGAGGGACCATACACATCTGGCTCTCCTTGGAACTAAATGTGGCTATCGTGTCTAAGAGGGGGTGAGGCATTTAAGACCACTGGCTTTGGCCTTGAGCTAAGAAGGGATGTTGTGCTGAAAACCCCACTGCACACAATACCACCACTATGCATAGCACTGCTAGTGCAACCGACTTAACAGATGCCGCAAATGGTGTGGGGCCACTGGGCTCCATTTGGCATACCACTGCTGGGGCCAAAGCAAAAGGAATGGGTGGAGAAATTGGAAATAGGCAGCCCATCCAGGACCCACCCAAGGGCAGGGAGAGTGAGTGCCAATTTGCAAAGAGCCACAGGCCTGTTTTCTCCCCCTTAGGGCCCCCAGTGTGCCAGGGAAATTGGTGGGGGACACCAGAAAGCAGCCTGCAGTGGGGCCAAATCAGACCACCCATCCCGAATTATTTAGAACAGAGAATCCCTGCCCAGGGAGGAATTTTCCAACCCTTTACTAAGGGAATCCCTGCCCGTCGATTGATCCCGGAGGCTCCTGCAGATTCAGCTGCTCTTCAGTGCCAAGAGGAGAGGGGGCCGATGGGCGGGAAGAGAAGGAGGGTCCAGGCCAGGAGCAGAATGTGGACACCAACCAGAAGCCCAGCCAAGCCCTTCTCCAATCCACTGTCCTGAACAGCACAGCCACAGGACGGGAGGAGACGGTGGGCTGGGGAGACTATGCTGCAGCCCTAGAAATAAGAGTGTCCTTCCCTGGGTGGGTCTGCCCCTGACTTCAAGGGCACTTTTAGGGTAAGGAGAGGGGACAAAAGGGAAAGAGAAGGGAGTGGAAAAACACTAATCTCCATCAATCCACCATTCCCTTCCCCTCTCCTCTCTTCACATCCTCTCCCTCTCTCTCTCCCTTTCCCTCCATGCTCTTATTCCTTCCCTTTCCTCCATTTCTTCCTTCCTACTCCCATCCTCTCTCTCTCTCCCCCCCGACCCTGACCTTTAGTCCACTCCACCCTCGCACCAGGAAGAAAATTAATTTCCCTGGTAACTGGTAACCCTGGCACCCAGATTAACAACACTTTGCAAGGTTTTCCATCTTTTGGGAGGTTTTCCCTTCCAGTCCCCTTCCCTGCCTTCTGCGCCCCTTTTTCCCTCTCACCTTCCCTTTCCTCCCCTTCCCTGCTGGCAGCACCAGCTGTTGCTCTGAAGCAGCCATGTGGGACGTAATGACATCACATGGAGTCCTCAGAAAAAAACTAGTAGCCCTGGGCGGGCAATGATGAAGCATTTAAAATTTGTGTAGGATGAGGGACAGGGTATTTAAAATGATTAGATTCACAATTAAGCAATAGTAATGTATGTTTGAGTTGTGTGATTACATCTTCGTGCTCCACCTGCTCAAAGGTTTCGTTTTGTTTGGTGGTTCTGCATACAAAAGTTGCCAAACTCTGATCAAGATAAAGGCAGTTCTTTAGCTTACCATCTGAAATGATTTATGACTAAATAAAAAAGCCATGATATGGTACTGAAATATTAGATCTGAAGTATGAAAGAAAAAGTACAACATTTACAGACTTGTTTAGCATACTTGGGATCATAAAATATCTCTACTTTGGTGAAGATTTCATGTATTTCTAATTTACTTCAGAATTGGATTATAAAAGAGCTTCACAAAAGGCCACAAAATCATTAGCCCTAAACTAAAAAATACAGTTTTAGAGTCAATCTGATTGCTCCAGCATATTCTCTGCAGAAATCTTCCATCAGTACAAATGATGTTAATCCTCTTAATATTAAAGGTATGATTATTTTACTTGACTCATTATGAGTAATTCAAAGTTCTACAGTTATGCAATTTAAGATCAAGATAATGATCCCGGGGGGATTTCAAGCATTGTACAATAAAGGAATATTACTTAATCATTTTGCCTTGTTTCAATAATAATTTGTTAAATTTGGAAAGAGAAATGGGAGAATACTTTATTTTTTAAATTTACATAATGTAGTCTTTCTGTATGGTTTATTTTAAATATTATAACCAAAATCATCCTAAATAGTTACCCCTATATTCTTAGCTTGACTCATTCAATTCCTCACTCCTAATATCAGTTACTTCAACTGCTACTTGAAAATTGAGGCACAGTTAAGTATCTATTTATTGAGTGCTTACTGTGTGCAGATCACTGTACTTAGTGCTTGGAAGAATACAACACAACAGAATAACAGAATCCCTATGAATCTTTCAGTTCGGAAAAAAAGATGTTTCTTGGGGATGAAAATACTTTTGTTAATTGTTAAAATCCGTTTTAAGTAAAAAGATACATGTTATTTTGGTGGGTTTCATTTTTGCATTTCTTTTGCAATTTATATACTGCTGCGTGGGGTTGGTTCATCATTACCGTGAAACATTAGCTCAGGAGGAAGGGGCATGGCTTCTTAACATATTGTTTCCATCTGTAATATCTGAATCCAAAGGTTGAACCCCTTTTGGACGAAAAAGAAATTCAAAATGCAGTTTTGAAGAGGAGGTCCCAGAAAAATTGGGAAAATTTTTATGATTAAATCCTAAATATTATTTCCTCTACTATGAGCAATCTACCACAAATGTTATACATTTTTTCAAGAAAAGTTGTATCTCAAGGGATAGTTGACCTCTGATGGTGAATCATCAATTATGCCCTTTGTCAGGAAATAGCATTATTGTCACCAACTGTGAAATTATTCTTTGGCAGCTGAACATTTTGGCTTTCATGAAAATTGTCCTATGCCTTCAAGTTGTCTCTGACCCATAGCAACGCCATGGATACATCTCTTCTAGAATGCCCCATCTCCATCTGCAATCGTTCTGGTAGTGGATCCATAGGGTTTTCTTGGTAAAAATATGGAAGTGGTTTACCACTCTGCCTCCTTCCGTGCAGTAAGCTTGAAACTCTTTCCCATGCTGCTGCTGCCTAGCACAAGGGAGTTTTGACTTGTAGCAGATTGCTTTCCACTCACTTGCCATACTAGAAATGGAATGGATATGCCTCTGCTTTACTCTCCCTCCTGTAGTCGAGACTGGTAGAGTACTGGAAACTCTCCAGGTGCGACCCCGAGAGCGGACCATGAAAATTACTGGTGCTAATGGTACAACCATTCCATATCACTGGGACCTTATCTTCCCTTTATGGAAATTGCGGTATATGCACCCCTTTATGCCCCAGCTCTCCGTTTTTGTATTTCCACCGATGATACTGGTGGTGCAATTAGGACCTGCCCTTTCTGGAGTTGGGGGCAGGAGAAGGAAAGTACACTCCTGCCACCTGCCCCTGGAGCAGATGTAGCTCAGATCACGCCTGTCTCAAGGCAAAGTCCAGAGGAGGCACTTCCCTATGCTTCTTGAAGAATGCAGAGGTTCTGGAAAAAATTACGCTCAACGTTAATTGTACTTTACAAATGGAAAACCAGAGAGAATAGGTAATATCAGTTGCTAAAGTCCTCATAGTCAGTTGTCAAGTCACAACTAGAACTTGGGTTTCCTGATTCTCATTTGGCACTTTAATCTAAATTATGATGATGGTATTTGTTAAGCGCTTACTGGTTGTCAAGCACTGGTTTAGATATGACAATAAGGTTGGACAAAGTCCCTGTCCATACACAAATATGGTTGGACATAAACACATAATTATGTGCCAGACACTGTACTAAGTGCTGGAGAAGATACAAGCTAATGGGGTTGGACACAGTCCCTGTCCATATGGGGCTTATAAGGTGGCTTAGAAAAGATTCACAGAATATTTTTCCTCTTAATAAAAGTAGTCAAGTCCCTAAACTCTTGCTTCTAGTTTGCTTTTAACTTCCTTGGTACTTGAGGCCATCATGTCACAAGAACCATCACTGTATGAATAAAGCTAAAGGCAGTTCCCTCCAGAGCCCATCAAACCTACTTGGGAACCATCTGGTGGAGTCACTATAGCATGATGAAAAGCACTTTCTCCCCTGCCATGCTGTGTCCACAATGCTCAGAGTCTCTGATGGTGTAGGAGTATTAGATGCATTACAGTCTCTTTTTGTCCCAGACTTTCAGTGACCAGTCCACATGAGAGACTAATGGCTCAAAAAGCCTTCTTTTAAAACCTTATCATCTCTCAGAACTTGACATGGGGGCAAAAACACATTAATAAAAGTTCAGAAATTCATTTTGTGCTCATGCAACTCAGAGCCAACAGAGATTTATTTTTCATGGCTCAGAGATTTAAGATGGATCCCAGACTTTGATAACTAGGGATCATTTTTGAGGGAACTGGGGATTGTATATGAATTGAGGTGTTGATCAG
The DNA here is from genome assembly GCF_015852505.1 of Tachyglossus aculeatus. NCBI lineage: Eukaryota > Metazoa > Chordata > Mammalia > Monotremata > Tachyglossidae > Tachyglossus > Tachyglossus aculeatus. Next base: position 19,066,840 of record NC_052074.1, on the reverse strand, counting down.
GTAAATAGCTATATTCATCTACTCATAAGACAGACAGCTGCTTATTAATTTTGGAAGATGACTAAAGTCATTTTAAGACTTTCAAAAACTGCTGTGAAGGTTGAACCGACAAGATTTGGTGACAGATTGAATTTGTGGGTTTACAACTTTCCACGTTTCAATCTGCCCATCTTTCAATTTTCTCTTTCCTACCCCCTGTAAATTATTTTGTGTATGTCCCACCTATCAGACTGTAAGATCCTTGAGAATCTTTCCCAAGTGGTTAGTACAGTGCTCAACATACAGTAGGCACTAAGTATACTGGTGACTGAATGATCTGGAAACATTAAAAACCACCATTCTTTTATGACTGCCAAGCAAAATAGTTTAGTGCCCAAATTTTTAAAAATTAGGTAACTATGTGTGTTTGAAAAGACTGTTCATATATCTAGGCAATATAAACTTTTGTAACATTCTTCCAAGCAAATGAAAAGTAAAACATACATAACTGATCTTCCCACCCAAATCTTCACTTCAACTCCCCCATTACTGAAGAGAACACCTCTATCCTCCCTGTCTCACAAGTCTGTGTAACTTTGGCATTATTTTCAACTCATCTGTCTATTTTTTTTTAATGGTATTTGTTAAGTGCTTACTATATGCCAAGGCACTGTACTAAGTGCTGGAATAGATGCAAGATAATCAGATTGTGCACAGTCCATGTTCCCCTTTTTCAGATGAGGTAACTCAGGCATGAAGAAGTTAAGTGACTTGCCCAAGGTCACACAACAGACCCGTGGTGGAGCCAGGATTAGAACCCAGATCTCTGACCCCTAGGCCCATGCTCTTTCACTAGGCCATGCTGCTTCTCTCTCATTTATTCATTCATTCATTCAATCATTTATTGAGCGCTTACTGTGTGCAGATCACTGTACTAAGCGCTTGGGAAGTACAAGTTGGCAACATATAGAGACGGTCCCTACTCAACAACGGGCTCACAGTCTAGAAGGGGGAGACAGACAATAAAACAGAACATGTGGACAGGTGTCAAGTCATCACAATAAATAGAAATAAAGCTAGATGCACATCATTAACAAAATAAATAGAATAGTAAATATGTACAAGTAAAATAAATAGAGTAATAAATCTGTACAAACATATATACAGGTGCTGTGGGGAGGGGAAGGAGGTAGGGTGGGGGGGACGGGGAGAGGAAAGAGGGGGCTCAGTCTGGGAAGGCCTCCTGGAGGAGGTGAGCTCTCAGTAGGGCTTTGAAGGGAGGAAGAGAACTAGCTTGGCGGTTGTGTGGAGGGAGGGCATTCCAGGCCAGGGGGAGGACGTGGGGTCGATGGCAGGACAGGCGAGAATGAGGCACAGTGAGGAGGTTAGCGGCAGAGGAGCGGAGGGTGCCAGCTGGGCTGTAGAAGAAGAGAAGGGAGGTGAGGTAGGAGGGGGCGAGGTGATGGACAGCCTTGAAGCTGAGAGTGAGGAGTTTTTGCTTGGTGCGTAGGTTGACTGGCAGCCATTGCAGATTTTTGAGGAAGGGAGTAACATGCCCAGAGTGTTTCTGCACAAAGATGACCCAAGCAGCAGCGTGAAGTATAGACTGAAGTGGGGAGAGACAGCAGGATGGGAGATCAGAGAGGAGGCTGATGCAGTAATCTAGTCGGGATAGGATGAGAGATTGAACCAGCAGGGTAGCGGTTTGGATGGAGAGGAAACTCCATTCAACTCACATATTCAGACTGTCAACTGAGTCTGTCAGTTCTATTTTTCCAACATTGCTAAAATTCACCATTTCCTCTCCATCCAAGCTTCTACCACATTTATCATATCCCACCTGACTAGTGCATCAGCCTCTTCGATGACCTTCCTGCATGCTCCAGCTTCACCACCCTCCAGGCCACGCTTCATTCTGCTCCACGGACCATTTTTCTAAACAATTGTTCTGCGCACATCTCCCCACTCATCAGAAACGTCCAAAGGTTGCCCATCTGCCTCTGCATAAGACCAAAACTCCTTACCATTGGTTGTAAGGCACTCAAACAACTCTTCCCCTCCTACCTAACTTGCTCATCACCCAGTACAACCCATTTCATCCTCTGTCTCTCTCACCATTAACCTCTGGCTCAAATTCTTTAATCTGCCCAGAGCTCCCTCCCCCTTTATATCTGACAGACCACCACTCTTCCCGTCTTCAAAGCCCTACTATAATAATAATAATGTTGGCATTTGTTAAGCGCTTACTATGTGCAAAGCACTGTTCTAAGCGCTGGGGGGGATACAAAGTGATCAGGTTGTCCCATGTGGGATTCACAGTCTTAATCCCCATGTTACAGATGAGGTAACTGAGGCTCAGAGAAGTTAAGTGACTTGCCCAAGGTCACACAGCAGCGTGGTTTAATGGAAAGAGCATGGGCTTGGGAGTCAGAGGTCGTGGGTTCTATTCCCGACCTTGCCACTCGTCAGCTGTGTTACCTTGGGCGAGTCACTTAATTTCTCTGTGCCTCTGTTACCTCATCTGTAAAGTGGGGATTAAGACTGTAAAATAATGACAAATTCCATCATTATTATATTTGCTCCAAGCAAGCCTACCCTGACTTATCTTTTATTTCCGCATTTTATTTGCTCTCTTTTGCCTCACCCGTACACTTGGGTCTTTACCCTTTAAGCAATTTACATATCCTTAAACGCCGCTGCTTTCCCTATCTGCAGTTTATTTTAATGTCTGTCTCCCCGGCTTGATTGTAAATTCCTCGAGGGCACGAATGTCTACTAACTCCATTGTATTCTCTCAAGTGGTTAGTACAGAGCTCTGGACCCATTAAATGCCCAATAAATACCTTTGGTGGATTGAATAGTAGATTGCTTTCTTAACACAAACAGTAGCCAAATCTACATGGGTCAAGTCTGATGTATAATTAAGAAAAAATCCTGAAGTTTTATGTTTCCGAGTGGCAAAAGAAAAATGTTTTGATTTAGTTCTCAGTGCAGTGGAGAAAATACTTGAAAGATTATGTTGCCGTTGAAATGGATTAGCTAAAAAGTAGGTTTTGAGGGGCTGACAGATTTATTTTGGCAATGGGATTGCTTGTGTCGCTGTGCTATCTAATTGGGGCCTGGAGTCAGCCTGATGGATGCTTCATATCTGTTATTTACAGTCCCTGCTTCCCTCTCTTCAAAAACAAAGTTTTGAAGAATATGAAATCCTGTATTCTGTATTCAAAATATTTTTCTCATGCTCTCCTACCAAAGGACAGTATTCTTAGTCTAAAACCACAGACAGTAAGCTTAGAAACCAAAATAGCAGCCATAGGAGCCTAGGGACTCTTCCCTTTACTCCGACCTGTCAATTTTAAAAAAAACTAACTGTGATTACAGACTCAATCAGTCAATGGTACTTAAAACAGCACTAACATTTCACGACCAAAGATCAAGTAACATATAAACTCAAGTCAATCTTATACTAAAAATTACTTTTTTGTCTTCAGCCCTGCTACCTTAGAGCTAATGAAAGTCTGTTGATGTAAGGTCAGTGGTTTACACCTTGATACTATTGCTTTGTGTTGGGCTAAATCAGTTTAGTGCCCAAGCTGAGAAAGAGAGCCTTTGGAATTACAGAGTGGACTATTTTCTTATCTGTTAAGAATTTTTTGAAGGTTAATCTTTCTGGGTCCCCCCACCCCTCAGAGCTTTTTAATCTTCAAGCCTGTTTGTAGGTATCTGCAGGTGTGTATCTATTCTTTGTATTCGAAACATGTTCACACATTTCCCCTTAAAATAACTCATTTCCTATCCCATTCCCTTCACCATTTCCTATCCACGAAAAGAAAGAAAGGAAGAAAAAGATTCAAGCTGAATTGGGCTTGAAAATGAGATTGTAAAATCGGGTAAGGAAATTGTTCACATAAATTCACATAAATTTCCTAGTTCATTGTATAGTGTGCATAGTAGTCTGCACACAGTAAGTGCTCAATAAATGCCGTTGATTGATAACTAAGAAGTGCAATAAGTGCAGTCTGTCAAATAGGCAAGTGTGTTGATAGAGTTTCTGCGGCGAATTTATAGACAGAACAAGAAGTACCTCTGAAAACCTTGAAATAGTGTACTTTTTTAATTTTTAGCACCCACCAGTTTCGATTAATTGTATACTAAGCACTTGGGAAGTCCAAAGCAAGGACGTGGCATGTGTTCTGCCCATGCGAAGCATTCACTCTAACAGGAGAGCCAGACATTAAAAATATACACAAATAGAATAATAAAAATGAGTAACTGAATAAATGTGCATACAAAAAATCAATGAATCCGTGATACTTGAGTGCTTACTATGTGCACAAAAGTGCTAAGGATGAGAATAAATACTTAAGACCTTGAAATACGGGATAGGATACTAGGAATTATAATTATTTATAATAACAATAATATTTGTTAAGCACTACTATGTGTCAAGCACTGTTCTAAGCTAATCAGGCTAATCAGGTTGGACACACATGGGTCTCACAGTCTTAATCCCCATTTTACAGATAAGGTAACTGACTTGTTAAATGACTTGCCCGAGGTCACACAGCAGACAGGTGGCAGAGTTGGAATTAGAACCCAGGTCCTTCTGACTCCCAAACCCATGCCCTACCCATTAGGCTATATTGCTTCCCTAATAAGAATTAATTTGTCTTCTCAGAGCAATTCCCACAGATGCATATTAAGCTTTGCACATCAGTTTTGTCCTGCATGATTCAGTACTAAAATTGATATTGACAAGAAATAAAAAAAATACAAAAAGTATAATTGTCCCAGGCAAACTTGCAATTCTGTGGTATGAATCATATGGTTCCATTAAGAAAATAACATTCCTAGCTACATGCACTGATTTAGTTCTACCTAAATTTACTTGCCATTATGTCAACCCAGGCTTTATGCAATGATGAATGTGAATGTTGTACCAAGCATGATTTGCTGATTAACCTAGCAAACCTCCTAATCTTTCCTACTCAGATTTCTCTTCAATAGGAGGAGAGTGATATTTACTATTTCCAATTTGGGACTGAGAATCTAAAGATGATGTTTATCTGTTGGACAGTAGATAATAATGACAGTGATCTCAAGGGAGAAATGTAATTATTAAAGTAATGTTAATTGCTCCTCTATTTTGAAGGGTAAGTTCACATAAATACAAAAGGTAACTCTGTGGGGCAAGAGTGTAATAAGTTAGAATTTGGAAGTGATATCAGTGACTGAAACCTATTTGCCCTAAATAATCCAATACAGCTGAATTTTCATACTCTCCAGATGTGAAAGAATCAAATGTAGGCAAGAAGTATTGGGGATAAAATCAGTACTGTTAACACACTTTGCTTTATGTTTTGGGCTTTAGGCACTGGGATTTCTATCTTCATATGGAATAGGAGTGGAATATAACCAAGCAAAGGTGAGGTTATTTTATCCTTTCTAAAACAAATTTAATTTAATGAAGGGATGAGGCTTAAAGACCTCATAGTGAATTCCAAGAGAGGATAAGAGTAGATAAGAGAGGATAAGAGAGGATAAGAGATTCCAAGAGTAGTTTGCTTTGGGAAGGGATGAAAAGTTTTTCTTAAATTTTGATTTTTTGATTTTCATTTTTATATTCATTCATATTTGGTTTCTCTGCATTAGGCACTGTTATATTATACCTTTGGAGGAATTGGCGGAAACATGATGTCTCAAATGATTTTGGTTTGTAAATTGAATTATATTAATATCTTTCCTAACACGTATGAACAGCAATTATCCATCATCAAAATATTAATAATGTTAATATTCCTATGTTTATTTTAGGGGTACAGATATTGGGCAGGAATAAATGTTCAAAAGAATTGTGAAGTTGCACTTGTTCACTACAGGAAAGTTGCAAGTTTTAGTAAGTAATCTCATTGTCCCTTTACTATATAAAAAATGAAAATTAAGGAAAAAACTCTATAAAGCAATTTTTGTTATTTAGCTTGAATTGATGTCATTTTGCATATCTTATAAACTAATAAGGATTATGTCCAAGGTTTAAAATTACAAAATTGCCCTTCTGTTTTTGTTGGTTGACCGGATTTTTGTATAATTTAATAATGAGCTGCATTCCTAATTGTCTACAGCTTGTTACCATGTGTGTCACTCACTGATTTGTTTCATTTTATTCATAGTTGCTAGCAAATTGGAAAAAAATGAAGGCATCCCTGTGGAAAAAGTGAGACTCACAGAGAGACCCGAGAATCTGAGTTCTAACAGTGAGATTTTGGATTGGGACATTTACCAATATTATAAATTTTTGGCAGAAAGAGGAGATATCCAAATACAAGTAATATATACATATATTTTTAGGTTTTTCAAAAATGGATTATGATCCCCTAGGGTTATTGCTAATCCACTGTAATTGTTCATAAATATTAGAACCATATTGTCACCTTTCACATTCCTATTACATTTTATTCCCTTATTACATTTAGACTTTAGAAAATTAAATGTTCAACATTGTTCTCTGTCATATTTATATGTATGTAATGGGGTGTTCCTTCTGAGTGTAACAATCTGTTGTTTTTTTGTTTATTATTATAGAAATATCAGCAGCATAAGAGAACATTTAATACCATTTAAAAGTCCACTGTTGTCTAAGATGCAGATGGACCTAAGGAGGATACAGGATTGATTTTAGCGGTTAAAAATTGTAACAGGAGGGCGCAACATTTTACCTCTGTGATACAGGAAGCCAGAACTGCCACATCAGATCAGATGATTATCTTGTCACACCTGATAAGTGGAGCTCTCAGTGCATTAAAGCATGGAGGAGCCTCTTTTCATACAAAAAGTAGTCTAGTTTGTAGAATAATCACTTCAAATAAACATCAATTTTAAATTACGGTGAATGGTCAATGGACCAACATTTACATTTTGAAATTGTTTGTGTTCATTAAAGTAAAAGCAATGAGGCTAAAGTAAATTTGGATTATTATCCCCAGGTGTCTCTTGGACAATTACATTTAATAGGGAGGAAAGGACTAGAACAAGATTTTTATGTAAGTATGCATACATCAAAAATAGGAAAATTAAGCTTTGGAATGACCATAGTCCTAGTATAACCAAAGGCTGGATAGTTACAGTATGCTGTAGGAAAGACTGTATACGCTCTTGACAAATTCTCGCAATGGTCCTACATACATGGGATGAAATCCAATAGGGAAAAGAGCAAAGGAGCGTAATTGGGAATAAGAAACGAACAAGAGGAGGAAAATCTGACTAGGCATAGGCATGTCAGAAGAGAATCTGGGGGTGGTAATGGACCAGATGCTGACTATGAGTCAGTAAAGTAGTACTGTTATTAAAAAAGCTAATGCGGTCCTGGAATGTCTCAACAAATCTGTGATACACAAGAGTCAGAAAACAATCTTCACAGGTCAATGCAGATTATTGCAGATTAATGGCAGAGTACGGTGCTCAGTTTGGGTCACCATGCTGTAATAAAAATTAAGGAGGCTGGAGAGGGTCCAGAGAAAAAGGGATGAAAAAGCATGGAAAAGGATGGAAAATAATTCGTATGAGAAACATTTGAGAAATTGGAGTTCTTTGCTTATAAAAGAGAAGACTAAGGGGTAACAACTGTCTTCAAATACCTTAAGGGTTTCTAAGAAGAGAATTTTGACTTGTTCCAGTCAGACACTGTTGACTACTTCCTCCTAGAATCTCTCTCTGGTCTCAATTTTACTGGCACAGTAGTTGCCCGATTTTCTTTCTGCCTCTCTGACAGCATGTTCACAGTTTTCTTTTCTGGCTAGTCATCCTCCCTTAAACAGTGGGAGTCCATCAAGACTGTGATGGAGTATCATTCTCTTGGGAGCTTGTTTACTTAATATTAATAATTGTGACAGATTCACTATGTTCCAAGCACTTTACTAACCACTGGATAGATAAAATAGAGGCAGATCAGACACTCCCTATCCTACAGGGAACTCCCAGTCTAAAGAGAGTTCTAGATTGTAAACTTGTTGTGGGCAGGACATGTGTTTGTTATAATGTTGTGCCGTATCCTCTCAAGTGCTTAGTAGTACAGTACCTGGCACACAGTAAGCGCTCAATAAATGATTGATTAATTTAATTGGAGATCAGGTATTTAATCTCCATTTTACAGGTGAGGATATAGAGGCAAAGTTGATACAGCAGGCAAGTGGCAGAGCTGGGATTAGAACCCAGGTATTCTGACTCCCAGAGTCAGGCTGTTTCTACTAGGCCACACTGCTTTTATAATTGTCATTACCATCTCCAAATTTGACTCTGCATCTCCAGTACTGTCCTCTTATTTGTTTAACCATTTTGTATCTCTTCAAGCCACCTGCATAATCCCTTTGCACCTTAAACTTAAACTTAGAGAAGCAGTGTGGCTCAGTGGAAAGAGCCCGGGCTTTGGAGTCAGAGGTCGTGGGTTCGAATCCCGGCTCCACCACAAGTCTGCTGTGTGACCTTGGGCAAGTCACTTAACTTCTCTGAGCCTCAGCGACCTCATCTGTAAAAATGGGGATTAAGACTGTGAGCCCCACGTGGGACAACTTGATCACACTGTATCCCCCCACAGCTTAGAACAGTGCTTTGCACATAGTAAGTGCTTAACAAATGCCATCATCATCATCATCATTAAACTCAATATGTCAAAACTTGAACTCTCATCTTCACTCCTAAGCCTTCTTCTCCTAACCATTTTTTTTTAATGGTATATGTTAAGCGCTTACTATGTGCCAGACACCGCACTAAGCAGGTTGGACATAGTCCATGTCCCACAGTGGCTCACAGTCTTAATTCCCATTTTACAGATGAGGTAACTAAGGCACAGAAAAGATAAGTGACTTGACCAAAGTCACACAGCAGACGAGTGGTGGAGTCGGGATTAGAACCCAGGCCCTTCCAACACCCTGACCAGTGAACTATCCACTAGGCAGCACTGCTTCTCTTGCCCAACACACTGGATAACACCATCATCCCTGCCCAAGAAACTCACAACCCTGTTGTCACCTTGGACTCCTTTGGTCTTTTACTTCCCGTATTCAGCCAGTCTCTAAATACCGTCAATTCTTCTGCTATAATATTTAATCTGACCTACCCCTTCCTCTTTACACTGACATATTCCATCCCTCCCTGCCGGATTTCTCTTCAATTATTCCTCTTCAATCGTCCCCTCCCCATATAGGGACAGTAAACCCTCCCCTCCCCTCACATTATATATATATTTGTACATATATATATATATATTTGTACATATTTATTACTCTATTTTACTTGTATATATCTATTCTATTTATTTTATTTTGTTGGTATGTTTGGTTTTGTTCTCTGTCTCCCCCTTTTAGACTGTGAGCCCACTGTTGGGTAGGGACTGTCTCTATATGTTGCCAACTTGTACTTCCCAAGCGCTTAGTACAGTGCTCTGCACACAGTAAGCGCTCAATAAATACGATTGATGATGATGATGATGACATCAGGTAAGTGGCTCCCACCTAGACTTTCTTCCCCCCCCCTCCACCCGGGAGCAAAAGCCCTTTCAGAACACTCACCTCAAACATTCTGCTGCATCCTTGACCTGTGATAGCAAGGAATATGCAAACCTCAAATTCAGAGAAAAAAAAATAGTTGTTTTTCACAAAGGTCTTCTTACAAGGTAACTTAAAACAGAGACATCTACGATAGGCAAGTTATCAAAGTCCTTATATGAGTACGGACTCTCCAGTTATTGAATTTTAATAAGACATTGATTACAGCATTCGCTCACTTCAAAGTAATCCTGCCAAAATTTACCTTGCTTTAAAACACCCCCCTTCCCTTCCCCCTCCACCTCTGAAGGTATTTTAACTGATTTGAATAGAAAGACTAAAGCCTATTTCAATTTTGCCTTAGATAATCTCAGATCTGTTTAAATAGCAGAGATAATGACAGATTTCTATTGTATTAAGGCAAGGTGCCTTGTGGCTTGAATAGGGTGTGAAAGACAAACTTTGGAAATGTAAATTTTAGATGGGTACACATAATATCTAATTCAATTTTCTTTTACTCTTGGCACATTTAGATCAATATTTGAGCATGTAACTATACTGTTTTTTAATCACTTTTCAAGTACGTTTATATCGTTTTGTTCTTTTTTTTCTTATTTTGGGATTACATGAACTCACTTTGTCATTTCCTAGGGAGATCTGCGGGAAACTATAGTTTGTTAAGCCAGTCAATCCAATTTACTGAGCACTTGCTGTGCGCAGATCACTATAATAAGAGCTTAGAAGAGTACAGTGCAACAATAACACTAATAAACAATAAATTTAGCACTCTGTTTTAATAGAATCAATTAAAAGCATTAATTGGGAGAAAGCAATAACCGTGACAGGATTTACCCCAAGTCTATTAGTTGTGAAGAGGTAGGAAGGAATTTTAAAAGGGGATTTTGCAATCCTTGCTAGGTTTGCTAGCGAACTCTACTTCCTTCTCCTGTTCCTTCTCTCCAAAGTTTGTATTTTCTAGTTCAGCATATCTCCAACTGCTAGGTATCAAAAAATAATGGTTTCCCAAGGAATATCGCCTAAAATGAAAACGATCTGCAAACACTTTTGTCTTCTTTCTTCTTTACTATTGTGCTTTGTGGGATGGGTTGAAAACTGGGTACGCTTCATGTAAATATACAAATATATTTTGTATAATTCTTTCAAAACTATAATAAGTGATCTTGAGATGGATATTTTGCAGGTCAACATTTTTACCCCCATAAAAATGCTATTTCCTCTATGGTGAATTCCAGATACAGCTAGCTATAGTGGACAAAAGTCAAAATCAATCAATCAATTGTATTTATTGAGCGCTTACTGTGTGCAGAGCACTGTACTAAGCGCTTGGGAAGTACAAGTTGGCAAAAGTTACCGGTTCACAAATGCAATGGGTTTCTCAGTCATTCTTGGGGTTGACATAGGGGCTTACAGGAGGAGGAAAGATGATATTTCCTGTTGTGATGAATAAATAATAAGAGCTACCTCCCTCCTACATCCCCAACGCAATTCTAATTCCAAGATCTGTCTTCTCCCTTAATGAAATCTACTTATGTGTTCATTATTTATTTATTCATGCACTCATTCAACTCAACAGTATCTACTGACCACTACTCTAGGCAGAACAGTGTTCTGGTCATGGAGGATAGGTTAGAGCGGTGACTACTATAGAAATTACAGGTTCTGAATCTTTTACTTTTTTAAAACATTCAAGACTCTTGCTACTAGGGTAGATTGGGTAGTAACTTCAGTTCTGTACTTTAGTTGGGGAACAGTGGAAAGGCTTATCGCAAAAGCATAAATCAGATTGAAAGCACTAAAATAATAATAATAATGATGATGGGTACTTGTTAAGTGCTTACTATATGCCAAACACTGTTCTAAGTGCTGGGATAGATACAAAGTAATAATGATATTTATTAAGTGCTTACTATGTGCAGACACTGTTCTAAGCGCTGGGGAGGTTACAAGGTGATCAGGTTGTCCCACGGGGAGCTCACAGTCTCAATCCCCATGTTACAGATGAGGTAACTGAGGCCCAGAGAAGTTAAGTGACTTGACCAATGCACAGCTGACAATTGGCGGAGCCGGAATTCGAACCCATGACCTCAGACTCCAAAGCCCATGCTCTTTCCACTGAGCCACACTGCTAAGCAGGTTGTCCCATGTGGAGCTCACAGTCTTAATCCCACTTTACAGATGAGGTAACTGAGGCCCAGAGAAGTGAAGTGACACGCCCAAAGTCACACAGCTGACAAGTGGCGGTGTCGGGATTAGAAGCCACGACCTCCAACTCCCAAGCCTGTGCTTTTCCCACAAAGCCATGCTACTTCTAAAAGCCTGTAGAATAAAACTCTTGATTTCCAACTCTGCCACGGATTTCTTTTGTGACCTGTAATGCATTCCACTTACTAAAAGAATCCTCCAAAAACCAAAAATGGAAAAATTGAGCCCATGCATAATTTTTAAAATTTTGTTGTTACTCGGTTTCTTCATGTGCAAAACAAGGATAAGGCTATGGGAGATTGTTGCCTACAGAAGTATATTCACTTTGATGCCACTGGCCATTGCCAGGCAGTGCCACAGTGAGGTCAGTGTTGACATGAAGCCCATTTAATAGCTCCATTGTTGTTTAGACAATGTGCATACTAGGTCTAATTCATTCATTCAATCGTATTTATTGAGCGCTTACTGTGTGCAGAGCACTGTACTAAGCGCTTGGGAAGTACAAGTCGGCAACATATAGAGACGGTCCGTACCCAACAGCGGGCTCACAATCTAGAAGGGGGAGACAGACAACAAAACAAAACATGTAGACAGGTGTCAAGGTCGTCAGAACAAATAGAATTAAAGTTATATGCACATCATTAACAAAATAAATAGAATAGTAAATATGTACAAGTAAAATAGAGTGATAAATCTGTACAAATATATATACAAGTGCTGTGGTGAGGGGAAGGAGGTAGGGAGGAGGAGAGGAAAAAGGGGGCTCAGTCTGGGAAGGCCTCCTGGAGGAGGTGAGCTCTCAGTAGGGCTTTGAAGGGAGGAAGAGAGCTAGATTGGCGATTGTGTGGAGGGAGGGCATTCTGGGCCAGGGGGAGGACATGGGCCGGGGGTCGACGGTAGGACAGGCGAGAACGAGGTACAGTGAGGAGGTTAGCGGCAGAGGAGCGGAGGGTGCGGGCTGGGCTGTAGAAGGAGAGAAGGGAGGTGAGATAGAAGGGGGCGAGGTGAACCTCCCTCCTCTGCCCTCAGGTGGTTTCTAATGCACTTCTGGAATAAACATACCTTTGGAAGGCTAGTCTAGTCGACAGCCGTTCCAAGAAGTCTAGGCCAACTCTCCAGAGGAAAGGCTGTTTTGGAGGGATTTTTTTTGGGAGGGCTTTTAATGGTATTGTTAAGCACTTACTATGTGCCAAGCACTTGCTATGTGCCAGGCACCGTACCAAATGCTGAGGTAGTCACAAGCTAATCAGTTTGAACTCAGTCCCTGTCCTACATTAGGCTCACAGTCTTAATTCCCATTTTTACAGATGCGGTAACTGAGGCCCAGAGAAGGGAAGGGACTTGCCCAAGGTCACACAGCAGACAGGTGGCAGAGCTGGGATTAGAACCCAGGTCCTTCTGATTCCCAGGCCCATGCCCTATTCATTAGGCCATGCTGCTTCTCTGGTTCCACATGCCCTCCCTTGCTCAAGCTAAACAAAGAGGGCCCTTGACCATTTATTTATTCATTCATTCATTCATCCAATCATATTTGTTGAGCACTTACTGTGTGCAGAGCACTGTACTAAGCACTTAGAAAGACCACACCAGATACCCGCGGTGGTTCCTCCACTGGTAGACCCAAACCTCTGTCCTGGCATGCTCCAAATGTAGGAATGCACTTTCACTACCTAAAAGAACAACAGTACCTGATGATTGAAGAGCACATAAGTGGGGCTATGAAAGTTACAGCTCAATATTCCCATATAATTCTAGGAGTTACATTTGGTTAAGATGAATCTGAAAAACAAAACGTATTGTGCTTCCATTTACTTCCTAGTGACGAATTCCTCACTTAAGTTAAACAAGCACCCCAAAGACCAGCAACTAATGGGACCAAGATCGGTTAGACAAATCACAAAGAACAAGCATCTTTGCAGTGAAGCATCTGTATTGTAAATATTGATTGAGAGCTTTGGTGGTGCCCAGGAAGATAAAAATTTTGGCATCACTTGCAGAATTTTTTTAAAACAAAGTCAAGAATGGAGTCTTCCTGCTCAGAGTTCCCTATGCACCCCTAATCTTCCCTTCAGCCCCTTGATTTTCCTTAGGTTAGAGGCAATTCTTGATTACATTATCATCTATTTTTTACACCAAATGCTAAGGCCATCTGACTCCTAAATATACACCCAGACCCAGAAATAATTAAATTTGGCCATTGATTTTTATACCTATCATTAAGATGAATGAGGTAGAATTAGATTGGGTACAGTGGATATATAATATTAGATTTTTCCAAAACCCTCCGGGGATTATCTCCTTGCAGGTCTACAGGTCTTGAGTGTCGTGAAGTCTGTGATAGAGGGAAAAAACTCATTAAAGTGTTGGGTCAGATCCAGTTTTGAAGGAAGCTTTGCTGCCTCTTTAATAAAATGATTCAGACTTCCCCAGCTGGAACTCCTTTGAATGAATATAAAGGCAGGCCAGCTGAAAGAGCCAGAATTAGAGCTACATATAGCCAATGGGCTACAGGGCTCCTAACTCAACTGGCTCCAATTTTATTTATATATTCCCTGCATTTGGGTAGTTTAGGAAGTTGCTAATAACTTTAGTCCTAGGATCCCATTGATTCAGGCTCATTGCAAAGCAGCGTGGCTTAGTGAAAAGAGCCCGGGCTTTGGAGTCAGAGGTCATGGGTTCTAATCCCTGCCCTGCCACTTGTCAGCTGTGTGACTTTGGGCAAGCCACTTCTCTACCTCAGTTACCTCATCTGTCAAATGGGGATTAAGACTGTGAGCCCCACGTGGACAACCTGATTACCTTGTATCTACCCCAGTGATTAGAACAGTGCATGGCACATAGTAAGCACTTAACAAATACCATCATCATCATATCAGGAGAGCAACATACTCGTTCTGGCCCACTATCTGAATGACTGTATATTGCTTTGAGAGAAACAAGAGGCTGATTTATCAGTAAATTGGAACATTTTAAGAGCATGGTTGCATCTAGACTGTAAGTGAGGTCTCGGGACAGGGGATAATAATAATAATAATAATAATGGCATTTATTAAGCACTTACTATGTGCAAAGCACTGTTCTAAGCGCTGGGGAGGTTACAAGGTGATCAGGTTGTCCCACGGGGGGCTCCCAGTCTTAATCCCCATTTTACAGATGAGGTAACTGAGGCCCAGAGAAGTTAAGTGACTTGCCCAAAGTCACACAGCTGACAATTGGCAGAGCTGGGATTTGAAACCATGACCTCTGACTCCAAAGCCCGTGCTCTTTCCACTGAGCCGTGCTGCTCAGTGGATGTGTCTACCCAACACATTATATGTTGCCAACTTGTCCTTCCCAAGCGCTTAGTACAGTGCTCTGCACAATACTAAGCGCTCAATAAATACGATTGAATGAATGAATGGTACTGTACTCCCCCAAGCAATTAGTGCAGTGCTCTATCACAGTAAGTGCTCAATAAATACAATGGCCTGATTGCATTGATAGATTTTAAAAACAATTACTTTTTTGGTGATCAATAACCATAATCGACATCGGTTTGCTGCAGTATGACAAATCCTACATTGCTGTAATTTTTTTTCTATAGTTAGAGGATACTGCAAAACTGTCAAGTGGCATTTCCTCACTACATCTTTCTCATCATAGTGTTTAGTACAGTTGATGATTTGTATTGTTAATCTGAACAAAAGGTCCAGTGACATCTGCCACTAGGAAAGTGCTTTGAGGTGAGCAGGCAGTATTTCCACAGCTAATTCCCACAGGTTTCTGCCTTGGGCTTTGGACACTATGCTGTTTCTAGAAGCAGCAAATCTGGGCCAACCAGCAAGGGTAGTGCTTTCTTGCAGCATAACTGGGCTTCCAAAGCAAGACAAATCTGATTGGAAGTTGCCAGTTAATTATTTTTACTCAGCTCATTCTTGAGATTGCTCCATGTAAGCAATAAAAAGATCCTTTAGGTGTGAAACATTTCCATTTTGGACTTAAAGCCAAGCTTTCCTTGTAGCTACACGCAGGAATTGTAGCTTCTTGGACTGTAAGCCCCCTTGTAGGACAGCTAATGTTAGTTAAGCTTGATTACCTTGTATCTACCCCACTGCTTAATAGTGTTTGGATCATAGACAACACTTAAAAAATACCAAAATCATTATTATTAGGTTCCAAGAGCATGGGAAGAAGCCCAGTAAGACCCCCCCAGGCTACAGTTGCTTTCTCCTGCTTTCCCTGCATTACATGGAAGCAGTGTGGCTCAGTGGAAAGAGCACGGGCTTTGGAGTCAGAGGTCATGGGTTCAAATCACTGCTCGGCCAAGTGTCAGCTCTGTGTCTTTGGGCAAGTCACTTAACTTCTCTGGGCCTCATAATACAGGTTACTTCATCTGTAATGGGGATTAAGACTGTGAGCCCCCCCCATGGGACAACCTGATCACCTTGTAACCTCCCCAGTGCTTAGAACAGTGCTTTGCACATAGGAAGCGCTTAACAAATGCCATTATTATTATTATTATTATGGAAGGCCCCTGCCTTTGGTCACTATTTATAGCCCAGCAGAGGCCGTGAGGGTTTGGTGTTGTCAAGATGTTTATAATAGGGCTCATTGGTTATGTGACAAATTACATATTTTCATTTCTCTATTTGCAAAAATTTTTGCATGCATGTATTTCTTTGTCTCCATTTAAACTACTTTTATGTTTGAAAAATGAAGCTTTTAGATAACTACTTTGCTAGCCACGCATCTACAGAAAAACAGTAATTTGTGTTTTGTTCCTTTGCCCTTAGAAAGCATTGTACTACTTCTTAAAGGCAGCCAAGGCAGGGAGTACAAATGCCATGGCATTTCTGGGAATGGTAAGCCTTCTTTTTGTTATGTATTTCCTATTTTATTAAGATGAATATGGGGAAGCAGCATGGACTAGTGGAAAGAACATGGGCCTGGGATTCAGAGGACCTGCGTTCTAATCGCAACTCTGCTATGTGATCTCAGGCAAGTCATTTAACTTCTCTGTGCCTCTGTTACCTCATCTGTAAAATGGGGATAAGTACTCTGAGCCCAACGTGGGATGTGTACTGTCTTCACCCTGATTAGCTTGTATCTACTCAAATGCTTAGTACAGCATCGGGTATGTAGGAAGGGCTTAACAAATACCATTTAATTTAAAAAAATGAGCCAGAAATGCACTCAGAAATAGAGCAAGTAATAATACTATCCAGAATGAAATGCAGAATGGTCAGTTTTCTTAATGAAGTATTTTATTTTTTGATATTTATTGATCTCTAACTATATGCAGAGCACTGTTTCTAGACTGTGAGCCCACTGTTGGGTAGGGACCATCTCTATATGTTGCCAACTTGTACTTCCCAAGTGCTTAGTACAGTGCTCTGCACACAGTAAGTGCTCAATCATCATCATCAATCGTATTTATTGAGCGCTTACTGTGTGCAGAGCACTGTACTAAGCGCTTGTACTAAGCGCTCAATAAATACGATTGAATGAATGAATGTACTAAGTACCTGGGAGAGTCCAATACTAAAGAGTTGTCGAACACATTCCCTGCCCACAAGGAGTTTGCAGTCTTGAGGGTGACAAACGTTAATGTAAATAATAATTATAAGTGATTAATTATAAATCATTTATAATTTTAGATCCCAAATGATGGTTCACTAGAAAGTACCCTAAAAAACTCATTTATCTTTGGTACCTCACTTTTGTATTTGCAAAGGGGAGAGCAGAGTATCCTCTAAAGTGGGAGAGAAAATTCTTCCTCCGTTAAGAATAAACTCCCTGTGCCCAGAGGTCCAGATACCATCCAGACTGAAGCTTCCTTTAAAACAGAATCTCCTTTTGAGGCTCCCCACAGCTCCTGCTCCATGGGAACAGAGTGCATTAACCACCCCTTCAGGGGTTATTGGGGCTGTGCTGATTGCCCCAGTTATCCAGCCTCCACAGTAAGAGGGTGCACACTCTCTAGTCTTCTCTCACACCTTATTCTATTCCCCTATCTGGCCTTCTGTGGGGGAATGTCAAGTATATTCTTTGATGACCCTACTTCAACATCTTCAAGAAAACCGAAAACCCCTGCTGTACTGTAAGTAATGGGCACCAATCTGAATCCAGAATCGGCGAGCTGGGGTCTTCTTGAGAAGGTCTTCTGGAGTTTTTCAGCAGTGTGCCGAGGTTGAGATTGCCGGGAACTCTCAGCTGTCCCCCAAAAGTCAAAGCCGTAATGGAATTCATCATCATCAATCGTATTTATCATCAATCGTATTTATTGAGCGCTTACTATGTGCAGAGCACTGTACTAAGCGCTTGGGAAGTACAAATTGGCGACATAGAGAGACAGTCCCTACCCAACGGTGGGCTCCCAGTCTAAAAGGGGGAGACAGAGAACAAAACCAAACATACTGACAAAATCAAATAGAATAGATATGTACAAGTAAACTAAATAAATAGAGTAATAAATATCATCATCATCATCAATTGTATTTATTGAGCGCTCACTATGTGCAGAGCACTGTACTAAGCGCTTGGGAAGTACAAATTGGCGACATAGAGAGACAGTCCCTACCCAACGGTGGGCTCACAGTCTAAAAGGGGGAGACAGAGAACAAAACCAAACACACTAGCAAAATAAAATAAATAGAATAGACATGTACAAGTAAAATAAATAAATAAATAGAGTAATAAATATCATCATCGTCATCAATCGTATTTATTGAGCGCTTACTGTGTGCTCTGCACACAGTAAGCGCTCAATAAATGCGATTGATGATATATGTTTGTACATATCTATTACTCCATTTATTTTACTTGTACATATCATCATCATCATCAATCATATTTATTGAGCGCTTACTATGTGCAGAGCACTGTACTAAGCGCTTGGGAAGTACAAATTGGCAACAAAGAGAGACAGTCCCTACCCAACAGTGGGCTCACAATTCATCAACCATTATAATAATAATGGCATTTGTTAAGTGCTTACTACAAGCAAAGCACTGTTCTAAGTGCTGGGGAGGGATCAGGTTGTCATTCATTCAATCGTATTTATTGAGCGCTTACTGTGTGCAGAGCACTGCACTTGGGAAGTACAAGTTGGCAACATATAGAGACGGTCCCTACCCAACAACAGGCTCACAGTCTAGAAGGGGGGACATGGGGCTCACAGTCTTAATCCCCATTTTACAGATGAGGTAACCGAGGCACAGAGAAGTCAAGTGACTTGCTCAAAGTCACACAGCTGACAATTGGCGGAGCCAAAATTTGAACCCATGACCACTGACTCCCAAACCCGGGCTCTTTCCGCTGAGCCATGCTGCTTCATTACTCAGGTGATATTTGTAGGTCTCTAGACCTTAGTATCTCAATATAAAGATGTTGGGAAGTACTGAGTGGGCCCCCTGTCTTTGGGCAAACCCCCAAGCCAGAAAAAAATAGTTAAGTGAGATTCTCCTTTTCCATTTTTCACTGATTTCTCTTTATCATAGATGTACTTAGAAGGAAATGCTGCAGCACCACAAAATAATGCCACTGCCTTTAAGTACTTCTCAATGGCAGCTAATAAGGTATGTATCAAACTCCTACAAATGTAAGAAATGTTTAACATATGAAAGACAAATCAGTAGTAGAGCAGAACAAA
Source organism: Tachyglossus aculeatus (assembly GCF_015852505.1). Classification (NCBI taxonomy): domain Eukaryota; kingdom Metazoa; phylum Chordata; class Mammalia; order Monotremata; family Tachyglossidae; genus Tachyglossus; species Tachyglossus aculeatus. Next base: position 19,047,469 of record NC_052074.1, on the reverse strand, counting down.
ACTCGGGGGTGATTCATTGGGTTTGAGATTGGCAATCCAGCATGGTTAAGTGACCACCTTCTAACAGACCCTGATCTATCAGGATCAGAAAAGTTGCTTTCTTTCACCTGCCCATTCCAGTAAGACTAACCATCTTTCTAGCTAAAGAAGAGTTCAGACAACTTGGGTGAATATTTTGGGTTCATTTTAGTAAATACTTTACTATTATCAACCACAGTAATCCTCATGAAGTCTACTGCTGTGATAAACTTTCCTCTCCTGCAGTGTGAAATGTTTTGTTCCAAGAATCCCATATGGCAGTACTGACAGTAAATACATACTCAAATTGGTCTAATAATATGGAATTTTATAAACTGCCCCTGTTCTCATGGAGTACACATCCAGTCTCAGGAGCCTATTTAAAATGACTTCATCTCACATCTACTGATTTTGTCGCACAAATTACTGGGAAAGGCCTCCCATGTAATTTATAAGAAATTATTGTGCAGCATGGCACTTAACTGAAATTCCACTAAATAGTGAAAAGGAGAGAGAGCAACCTGGTTAAAAAGAGGTTAAGAAGGAGGTTAAGAAAAATGGAACAGCTGAAGATCTAATATAAATTGGCAAATAATGCTGATTCAAGAGCCCTAAATAGTAATTTCAGAAATTTGGCAGCGGAGACCCATCCAGACCCAGGCCATTCTGTGCTGTGAAAACGGCACTTAAATGGGACTCCACATACCTAAAGTGACACTGAGCTTGCCACCTGTACAATACCTGAGAATATTTTTCTTCATGACATTAAGTAGGAAGAGCTATTTATAGATCACTGTTCAGCGTCTTTAGGTAAACTGAACAATGGTGGCTAACCACCTGCATTGGAGCTCCCATCTTCTTATTTACCTCCAGCTTGGGGACCCTGGATTCTACTAGATTGATGCCTTAACCAAAATCTGTGGTTTGGATGCCCTTCTTTGTCTCTGAGATGTAGGTTGAGGGTAATTGTAATTTAGGGCCAACAGGGATTGGACCATTTCTTTGATTTGGGAAAATGTGGCTTTATATGAGGCCGGATCCTGCTGGGGAGGTGTGCTATGAGCTGGCGAGTTTAAAGGTCTTAACACTTAGAGACCCTGATGATTCCACGTAGTGTATGGAAAACAGTTCAATTAGCAAAAGATCCCCTCACAGCATCCGCGGATGTCCGACCTGAATTGAAGGAATGCGTCAACCGGGGAACGTAGTATAAAAAAAATCCGAACTAGTTGAAAACCAGATAATCGAAAGTTGGAACAACGTGACAAGGTGGGGTGGGCTGGCTCAGATAGCCTCTTGCCCAATTTTGATCGGCTAATCAAGTGTTTTTAAAATTCATTATCTGAACCGCTAGTGTGGGTTCGGATAACCAGTTACTCTAGTAGCTCACGTAAGCAGTGCCATTACTGGACCAGACCAATGGCCCATCCAGTCCAAGATTTTATTTCCAAAAGTGGCACAGAATGTTTGGAGGAACCATGAGGCGGTTGCCCTCCTTGACCTCCATCCTAAGGTTAAGGGATGTTCTACTTAATCATCTCAACTATTCCCTCTGCAGTCTTAAAGTTTCCTCTGATAAGCCATTATTTTTTAAACGTTTTGAGCCACTTCATCCTGAATATTTTCTACACTTTTTTGGATTTGAATATGCTAATAGGTGTTTCATTTAATATGCTTTATTAGGGTAATGCAATTGGATTTCATGGACTGGGACTGCTTTATTTTCATGGGAAAGGCATTCCAGTGGTAAGTACTGAAACAGCCCGGGCTTTGGAGTCAGAGGTCATGGGTTCAAATCCTGGCCCCGCCAATTGCCAGCTGTGTGACTTTGGGCAAGTCACTTCACTTCTCTGGGCCTCAGTTCCCTCATCTGGAAAATGGGGATGAAGACTGTGAGCCCCCCGTGGGACAACCTGATCACCTTGTAACCTCCCCTGCGCTTAGAACAGTGCTTTGCACATAGTAAGCGCTTAACAAACGCTATCATTATTATTAGCCTATAAAAACAACTTCATAGAAAATATTCAGGGACATTACATTTAGTAAAATTTATTAATATGTTGTTCTTGCTAATAGAAGACAAAAATACTCCAATAAAATGTCTTAAGGGTGCCCAAAATATGCTTGTGATAGCATAACTCATATCTTATTTTCAGACTTGTAAATATTATTCTTGGTTTGATCTGAAAAGGTTATATTCCAGATAGGACAAAGCCATGGCAAATGAAAAAAGATAATCATTTTGTAAATGACATTCAAAAATACAGGGTAAAGCTTCTTAAAATTATTTCTGTTTTTAGAGTAAACGTAATAGGGTGATCTATTGTACTCCATCTTCAAAAAGGTAGAAGGAAGTAGAAGGAAGAGTAAGAGTCTGGGATAAGCAGATAGTTGTTACTGTGACATGATACTTTCACCTCTTAGTAACAGAGTGTAATTATTTTTCAGAACTATGTCGAAGCTTTTAAGTACTTTCAGAAAGCTGCAGAGAAAGGCTGGCCAAATGCACAGTTTCAGTTAGGATTCATGTATTACTGTAAGTGCTATAGATACTATATTGTTGCTTTGTTTAGATGAATAATTGTATTTCTCACTCTCCTCCTTTTACCAAAAAAATGAGTGCAGACAGCCATGGACCTTTCCCCAAATCAGCCTAAACTAAATCTCACAGGACAGGTTGCTTGGTAGTGAAGGGTTCTTAAAGCTTTATTTTTAACAAAAATCTAGTTCTAAGCCTGGGGTCACCCTCCACTGCTGCTGATGATTAGTAATAAGCAGAGAAGCAGCGTGGCTCAGTGGAAAGAGCACGAGCTTTTGAGTCAGAGGTCATGGGTTCAAATCTTGGCTCTGCCAATTGTCGGCTGTGTGACTTTGGGCAAGTCACTTCACTTCTCTGGGCCTCAGTTACCTCATCTGTAAAATGGGGATTAAGACTGTGAGCTCCCCGTGGGACAACCTGATCACCTTGTAACCTCTCCAGCCCTTAAAACAGTGCTTTGCACATAGTAAGTGCTTAATAAATGTCATCATTATTATTAGTATTATTAACAACACAATATAATATAATAATGCCATTTATTATTAGTATTATTAATAATACCAATAATAATGATAATAAAGTATCTGTTAAGTGCTTACTGTGTGTCAAATACTGTACTAAGCACTACAGTGATAATAATAATAATAATAAAGGTATTTGTTAAGCACTTACTATGTGCAAAGCACTGCTCTAAGCGCTGGAGTAGATACAAGGTGATCAGGTTGTCCCACGTGGGGCTCACAGTCTTAATCCCCAGTTTACAGGTGGGTAACTGAGGCCCCGAGAAGTTAAGTGACTTGCCCAAAGTCACACAGCTGACAAGTGGTGGAGCTGGGATTAGAACCCGTGACCTCTGACTCCCAAGCCCGGGCTCTTTCCATTGAGCCAAGCTGCTAAATTCAAGTTAATCAGGTACCGCATGAAGTTCACAGTCTTAATAGGAGGGAGGACTGGTATTGCATGCCCCCTTTACAGATGAGGTAACAGAGGCTCAGAGAAGTTGTGACTTGTCCAAGGTCACAGGGTAGACAGGTGGCAGAGCCAGGATTAGGTCCCAGATCCTCTGACACCCAGGCTCATGTGAGCCCACTGTTGGGTAGGGACCGTCTCTATATGTTGCCAACTTGGACTTCCCAAGCGCTTAGTACAGTGCTCTGCACACAGTAAGCGCTCAATAAATACGATTGATTGATTGATTTCCATTAGGCCATGCTGCTTCTCACTTGCACCTGCACTGCTCTAACACATTTGGGGTAAATGCTACCCCTCCCCATTTCTTTGCCATCTCCAGCCCAGACCTAAACGATCAGTTGGGAGCCTATACCAGCTTGGTCACTAGGAGTTGCTGGCATTTTATTTTGTTTGTATGTTTGGTTTTGTTCTCTGTCTTCCCCATTTAGACTGTGAGCCCACTGTTGTGTAGGGACTGTCTCTATATGTTGCCAATTTGTACTTCCCAAGCGCTTAGTACAGTGCTCTGCACATAGTAAGCGCTCAATAAATACGATTGATGATGATGATCATATCCATATGCTGCACTCTGTCCTCACTGTGGGACTTTCAGACACGAATGATCGATGAATCAAAACTCAAAGCACCCTTGAACACCTCATTAATTTGAGTTATGTTGTAAACTTAATTCCTCAAACATTGGGCATTTACCCAAAGATGAAGAGTCTTCTGATTCATTCATTCAATTGTATTTATTGAGCACTTGCTGTGTGCAGAGCACTGTACTAAGTGCTTGGGAAGTACAAATCAGCAACATATAGAGACAGTACCTACCCAACAATGGGCTCACAATCTAGAAGGGGGAGACTGATGTTTTCTGAGTGTCTGTATGCCCAATGTACTGTTTGTAAGCCAAAATCAGGCTGTTTTTCCAAATGGTGATTTCATACTGCCATCATCTGAGATGGAAGGTCTGGTCATATTTATAACAATAGCTATCATCACGAGCATGAAAAATTCATGACTGAAACTTTCATAATAAAGGATCCTGTCACTGATCTTTTACTTCTCAGACGGCTTCGGAGTGTGGAAGGATTATAAACTTGCCTTCAAATATTTTTACCTGGCATCTCAAAGGGGACAGCCCCTTGCCATTTATTACTTGGGTGAGATGTATGCTTCAGGAATCGGAGTGTTGAGATCATGCAGAACTGCAGTTGAGGTAAATAATAAGTTTTTTAAAGTACCCCAATTTATCATCCCCGGGGGGGTACCTTTCTTGAATTGTATGTGCTCTGTATTTTATAAATATTGCTTCTAATTCTCAGTTTTACTACAAGGTCTTAAAGTTTGCCACAGAAGAAAAAAAATGGTGATATGAGCAGAGGGCCTTTCTTTCATATCCCTGATTGGCATTTTCCACATAAGACATTTCAGCATCTCTGTTCAGCCTTCAGTCAAATCACCAGGGCAGCTGAATTGAGAAAACATAAGGTTTGATGTAACCTAGAAAATGTAGCATGCTCCTTTCTCCCTGGGAGCAGTGGTCCTGAAGTTTTTGATTAACTGCAAGACGATTTGGGATAGCTCAACTTTCTCTTGGTAATATAAGGGATATTCAGCTAAATGGAAGTTTTTCTCCCTCTGAAATCTCCATGGCTTCTCTGTGGTCAACTCCCCATGCCCCCAGTACTGCTTCCCTGTCCAACCTCTATTTATCATTTTATTTGTACATATTTATTCTATTTATTTTATTTTGTTAATATGTTTTGTTTTGTTGTCTGTCTCCCCCTTCTAGACTGTGAGCCCGCTGTTGGGTAGGGACCGTCTCTATATGTTGCCAACTTGTACTTCCCAAGCACTTAGTACAGTGCTCTGCACACAGTAAGCACTCAATAAATACGATTGAATGAATGAATGAACCGTTTCGCGACACCTGAGAAACCAGCATGGCCTATTGTAAAGAAAACCCAGAGGTCCTGGGTTCTAATCCCAGCTCTGCCCCTTGCCTGCAGTGTGACCTTGGGCATCTTTGTGTCTGTTTTCTCAATAGAAAAATGGGGATTGAATGCCTGTTCTCCCTCTCTTCCACACTGAGCTCCGTGTAGGACAGGGACTGTATCCCACCTGAATAACTTGTATCTACCCCAGTGCTTAGTAGAGTGCTTGGCATATATTAAGTGCTTAATAAATGCCATAGTTATAATTATCGTAACTATTACCTGTGCATCAAGTGCCCTCTTGTGACTCACAATGCAACCTTGTACACAAAGGCCACTTGTTTTCAATATAAGTCAATATATTCTTGTAGTCTTTAAGTTGGAAACGATGATTCAGGCTGCAGTAGTGTGAAAGTTAAGTCTCACCATTCCTGTCCTGTAAAGAATACTAAGGCTTCTTCTGAAGAACATGAATTTGTGTTTTTTTGGTTGGCTAGTGTTAAAATACTATGCAGGAAGGTAAAGACTAATCTAATTAATCAATCAGGTTAATCAATCAGGTTAAATTAAGCATAAAGCTCACGGGTTTAATTCCTCTTTCTCTTTATACAGTTTTACAAAGGCATTTGTGAACTAGGGATCTGGGCTGAGAAATTCTTGACCGCATACTTTGCTTATAAGGATGGTGATATAGACTCATCCCTTGTTCAGTATGCACTGCTAGCCGAAATGGGCTATGAAGTAGCTCAAAGCAATACGGCGTTCATTTTGGAATCTAGTAAGATAAATTTAAATTATCTGCAATTCCCAAATTCTTCTTATTTAAAGTTTTACTATGAGGATATCGTACACTCTGCTAACAGACTTTCTCCTTTTCCAGAAAGCACTAAAATTATTGGTGAAGATCAAATGTATCCATTGGCACTTCTCTTGTGGAATCGAGCTGCAGTTCAAGGTACAGAACATCAAGTTAAAAATAACTCATGTCTAGTTGCTCTCCACCAGTATTATTTGCTTCAGCTAGCTTCCTGGGTGATATAGCCAGAAAGGAGAAAAGTACTAAATACGTGATATCCCTGACTTTCATAGCATCAGTGTTTTATATTTCTATAGATTATTTTCTTGAACGTATTTTACTGGTTACTCCCATGTCTCCTGAATAGAGCTTTACAAAGTTTTAGACAGGTTATCTTTGTCCAAATGACAACTGAATATGTTACAACTATTTGGGCTCCAACACAATCCTCCTTTACCAAAACTGGTGCTCGCAGCTGATTCTGTGTGATAATGCACATCTGGGGAAGGAATTCACCCAAGTGCAAAAGTGTGAACACTACTTATGTGAGAAGAAGTCCTGTCCACTAAATATTTACTCAAGTCAGTGTACTGTCTCCAGTGGCATCAGCTGTGGACACAGCACTTTCTGGACATATTCATACACTCTGCCATTTCCCCCGCCCATAATTTATTATAATGCCTGTCTTCCCCACTGTACTATAAGGTCCTTGTAGACAGGAATTGTCTCTCCCAACTCTTGTACTCTCCCAAGTGCTGTATGCTCTGCAAATAGTACATGCTCAATAAATAGCGACTGATTGAAGAGTTTAAATCAGAGTTCCCAGCCACATACCAAGAGGGTTCCCATTATTGGAAAAGGAGTAGGAGATGAGAATCTATCAGCATCTCCCTTCTCTCACTGAGTACTCCAACATGCCATTCCAGTGCTATTTTGAAGAAAGCCCTTGGAGGACCAAGTAGAAGGAGTCATCTCAGAACCTAGGTACCATTGTCCCAAGTGGAGCTTTGCCCCTTTTCTTATCGGGGCTTATTTATGCTTCAGAAACTGCTTAGGTAGAAACTGTGCCCATGGTTCTCTTGTATTGAAGGGAATTTTGCAGAAAAAGCTTCCTGATTGACAGTCAATTTGTGAAGCTCTTTTGCGGTAAAAGAGCCATTTTGCTTGCAATTAGATTCCTTAAAAATGTTTTTCTAAGGCCTAGACGTACCTTTTCACTGTTGATAGGATAAAAAAAAATGTCCCAAACCGATTCCGAAACAGGAAAGCGGAGACTCACCCAGGTGTTCTCGAATGTGGCTGAGCTGGTAATGTAAATAGCATGCAGTCAAAATCGTTTCTGGGAGTGGAAATTTCCTATGGAGAAAAGAAATGTTTTTGCAGAATACAATGAAAGTCTTCATGGCTTTGTAAAATATACAGCAAATTACCCAGCCGTGGCAATCGACTTTGTCGGCATATATGGCTGTTTCAATAAGCGTGGAAATTGTGTCATGGAGTTCACCTAAAGAATCTGATAAAAGAAATTGGGAATCTGCCTCATTATTCTACCAAATGAAATAGCTGTCACATGTCACAGTGTCCTCCATCCACTCTCACAGTGGAGGTCAAACCAGAAGAGTGCATGAAGTTGTAGCCATTCTCTAAACTGTAAACTTGATAATTGGAAGTTTAGGTTCCTCACATAACACATGGCATTGAGATTACGTGTATAACATAGATTATTAGACATCCACAAACACTGTCATACCCAAATGCATAAGCAGGCCATTTCCCAACAGTCTTTAGAGAATGATTGTGTGCTACACCAGAGGGCAAGAAAGACTTAAAGGTGGATCCCCAGGAGCTGTAAACGAGTCCCTAAAGAGTCAGGAGCCCAGTGTACTTGCATCCTAAGCATTAATGTAGTTCTGTTCCTGACACTTGTTGAGCCAGACACATCCAGAGGTCCTAATCTACCTGTGAATTCTAGATTTAGGAAGGGTGAGTTGTTCCTTCTCCTGCCTGTTAGATGAGAGTACCATATGACACTTATTCCAATAGCCCTACCATTACATCAATATTAATAACCCATGCCAATTCTCCTTTGGGTCAGGGGAGAGGGGCAAGGAGGCTTACAGACATTCCCCTCAAGATCAGGAGAGCAGCAGAGCATTTTAGGATGTGGTATGTTGCATTTCTCTCAACAAGTCTCAATGTGACCCTAGATCCATAGCCTTTAAGGGCTCAAATGAATTACAGAGTGTTTTTGTTGTTGTTTGTTTTGTTTTGTTAAAGAAGAACATTAGATTAAGGCAGAAACATTAATGAAGCTAACTAGGAATATGCCTGAATTGATTCAATTGTCTTTACAGTGATGTTTCCCCCCGCCCCCCCGCTTTTTTTTTTTTAATATTTCCACCAGGCAATGCACATGCCAGAGTGAAAATTGGAGATTACTACTTTTATGGCTATGGAACAAAGAAAGATTATCTAACAGCAGCAACTCATTATGGCATTGCAGCAGATAAACACCACAGTGCCCAAGCCATGTTCAACCTAGGTTATATGTATGAACATGGTTTAGGGGTTACAAAGGTAATCTAGATAGATCAGATGTTGGCAGCAATAGAGAGTATATGGAAATAGAAGTGTAAAGATAAATGTTAACTGTGCTGGCTATTACTACCGGAACATATCTTCAACAGAAATCTTGGTGAGGCAACCTACTGGAAGATTTGCAAAACAAAAATTGCTATTCTAGATTACTCAGGGACTGATTATCCAGATAATTGGCTATCTGCACTTTCCTTTTGATTACCGTATTCTTCAGCCCTTCCAACCAAGGAGGAGTAGGAAAAAGGAAAGGAGGAAACTCCTACAACCATTTTCTTACTTAGCAGCAGCTATGTCAAAAAGGAAGGTGGTTGCAAAAATGAATAAAATCCCAAAATAATCCATGTAGGTCCTCATTGGCACTGACGTCTGAGAAAAGGCTGAATGTCTGTGATAAAAGATCTAAAACAATGCATAGATCGGAACTGACCAAGTTAGCAATAACTGAGAAAGGCTTCTGCAGGTTGAGGGCTTTTATCCTCCCCTCCCAGCTCCCTCAGTACAAAAATGAGAAGGAATTTAATGAAAGCAGAGGGCCAGGGATTTATAAAGGATAAAGGGTATAAGATATAAGCAGTCTTCGAAACCTACATCCTCATGTTAATAATAGTCAGGTAATTTCAGATGACTCAAAAAGGATTTGGCACATATGAGGAAAGCATCTTTCCAACAATGCGGAAGTCATTACACTTCTGTAGATTTACAGGAAATTTATCTCTTAGGCTCCAGTTCAGGACGGAGATGGATTTCTGGCTGAAAAACAAGTGGGGAAACCATCCTCACCACAAGGCACAACCAGGCAGTTGTATGAGAGGGTTTGTTTGTGTTTTTTGGACTCCTGTGGCCCTTTCTCATGTCAAACAGCAGTCATTGGTAGACTGATGAGTTTATGTGTTATACATTTTAAAAGTCTTTGAAGGTTCTCTGTGATCAGTTACTCCATTCTTTTATGCCATGGCTCCTTTTACACCAGAGGAATTTCATTATTATCAATCCCAGCCCCAGATATCTTTGTCCAAGTTCTCCCCAACAAATAGCCTAATTTAAAGGCCAATAACTTCAATCAGTGGCTCTAGCAGAGGCTCAAGTTCTAGAGTCAGTCAATGAGGATCCTTTGAACTTATTTAGCAACACAGATATGGCTGAATACTGAGTGGCGACACTGATTACACTCCTTATCTTATATACCAACTAATATAGCATCACTTGCTAATATTGAAATTAATATGCTAGTTAAAAGTCAGGAGCATATTCCCAGTATCAACTAATACATGCAAAGAAATAGGAAACAAAGTCTGCGCCAGCATTTTACTCTCCTAGTTTTATTCATCATCTTATATGTCAATATCAATATGACATACTGATATTGTCAATATGTCCAAGACTGAACTCCTTATCTTCCCTCTCAAATCCTACCCTCTCCCTGACTTTCCCATCACTGTTGACGGAACTACCATCCTTCCCGTCTCACAAACCCGCAACCTTGGTGTCATCCTCAACTCTGCTCTCTCGTTCACCCCTCACATCCAATCCGTCACCAAAACCTGCCGGTCTCACCTCCACAACATCGCCAAGATCCACCCTTTCCTCTCCATCCAAACTGCTACCCTGCTGGTTCAATCTCTCAATTTATCCCGACTGGATTACCGCATCAGCCTCCTCTCCGATCTCCCATCCTCGTGTCTCTCCCCACTTCAATCTATACTTCATGCTGCTGCCTGGATCATCTTTGTCCAGAAACGCTCTGGGCATATTACTCCCCTCCTCAAAAATCTCCAGTGGCTACCAATCAATCTGCGCATCAGGCAGAAACTCCTCACCCTGGGCTTCAAGGCTGTCCATCACCTCGCCCCCTCCTACCTCACCTCCCTTCTCTCCTTCTCCAGCCCAGCCCGCACCCTCCGCTCCTCCACCGCTAATCTCCTCACCGTACCTTGTTCTCGCCTGTCCCGCCATCGACCCCCGGCCCACGTCATCCCCCGGGCCTGGAATGGCCTCCCTCTGCCCATCCGCCAAGCTAGCTCTCTTCCTCCCTTCAAGGCCCTACTGAGAGCTCACCTCCTCCAGGAGGCCTTCCCAGACTCAGCCCCCTCCTTCCTCTCCCCCTCCTCCTCACCCCCCATCTTACCTCCTTCCCCTCCCCACATCACCTGTATATATGTATATACATTTGTACATATTTATTACTCTATTTTACTTGTACATATTTATTCTATTCATTTTATTTTGTTAATATGTTTTGTTTTGTTGTCTGTCTCCCCCTTCTAGACTGTGAACCCGCTGTTGGGTAGGGACCGTCTCTATATGTTGCCAACTTGTACTTCCCAAGTGCTTAGTACAGTGCTGTGCACACAGTAATTGCTCAATAAATACGATTGAATGAATGAATGAATGAATCAGCTTTTATAGCTTGTCAAGCCTTTCTGTCCATTAATTCTACAAATCTAAGAAGCAGAGGGAGTTCAAGATATTAAGAAAAGGATAAAGAAAAGGGGCTCAGATATGCTGCATGATTCTAATAGTAATAATAATAATAATTTTGGTATTTGTTAAGTGCTTACTATGTGCCAAGCACTGTTCTAAGCGCTGGAGGAGATACAAGGTAATTAGTTTGTCCCACATGGGACTCACAGTCTTAATCCCCATTTTCCAGGTGAGGTAACTGAGGCACAGAGAAGTTAAGTGACTTGCCCAAAGTCACACAGCTGACAAGCAGCAGAGCTGGGATTTGAACTCATGACCTTTGACTCCCAAGCCCGGGTTCTTTCCACTGGGCTTGGGAGTCAGATACAGTGACAGTGTCTGCATGGGGCAACTCTAACAACAGGTTGAAATTTTTTTAATGATTGCATCTATGAATTAAGGGACTTATTGGTATCTGGCCTCATTAGTGAACTAAAGATCTAATACCTTTCATATTAATTCAACCTGAAAAGCTGACTAACCCTGACGGCAGGGTAAATTTGGAGTGAAAGTGTATCAGTATGGCTGCAAGCTATGAATCTGCCTGATTGACAGTTGCTCTCTACAGGGTACTGGCCACTCTTTGCTCCCTTTTCAATCCCTCATACCACCTTTAGCCTGGACTCTGGCGTCTTCTCTGAGTCACACAGAATGGCAGCAGTATTGCAAGAGGAAGAAAATTCCAAGGACACCACATTAAATGCCTCACAACTGCCTCCTCACTTCAAGACTAAATTTATAGAAATTTTGTTGATAATTAAAAGAGGCAGGATTGTAAACTCCTTGAGACGCAGCATTTGGGCCATCTTCCGTCTGCTTTCAAGTGCACAAACGTCAGTGCTCTGCACATCATCAGAGCTCAGTAAATCTCAAACAGACTAGATTTCAGGTTTCTCCCTCAAGATACAGTCTGACGGTGCTCCGAGGTAGGTTCAGAGGACTCCCAACAAACCGACCTTGTCTATGATTTATACTAAACGTTAGGTTGGTGCTTCTAATCAGCATCTAAATCTCATATTTCAACTTATCCCATGCAGTCTGCTGCCACAACATTATTAACATTTCTCAAAAATTAAGCAGTGATTGTTTTTGCGGGAGCTGAGATGTGTCCAAATGTCTTTCCTTCTCCAGAAATTCCTTACAAATTTTTGTTAACCTCCAATAGAAACACTTTATAGAAACACAGTAGCTATTTGCAATTCTAGACAGGGTTCAGATTTCGATTTCTCTATCAAGTTTTGTTGTATTTTCTCACATTTCCCTTCTCCACTCTGCTGCGTAGCCAGTAAATAGGTCCATTTCTTATTTAATTACCCTCAGCATTTATGGAGGTTTCCTACTCATTAAAGGCTAGAAATTCATCCTCCTCACTCGTCCAACAGAAGCGGGGCAGAGTTGGCTTGAAAGAGCAGATGAAAGTCCAAGATACTGAGCATGACTTTCTATCGGTTCCAATCTTTCTCAAAAGAGCTCTCCCAAGTCTCTCCCTTGTCCTATGCCTCTCATCCCCTAAGCTCCTCCAGGCCAGCTCTCCCCTTCCCTATCCAATCAAGTGAGACAAATACAGTTTGGTGAGAAACTTGTATCAACCCCAGTGCTTAAAATAGTGCTTGGCACATAGTAAGGGCATAACAAATACCATTTAAAAAACCCCAAAAATGTTCTGACAGCCAACTAATATATCTGCTGCTTCAGTATAGTAGATTCGGTCATCTCAGCTTTTGTATGCTAACTCACCTTACTCTGATTATACTTTAATTACATGAGGTGAAAAATATACCTCACGTTAAGTCGTCCTTAAAGAATAGGCATGTTTGAAAGACAAGCACCAAGCAACCTCCCAACTATTTTAAAAACAATTGCTGCACTTGGGTCATGAGTTTTCAAGAGACGTCAGGCAGCCAGCTAATATTTAATTTTTAAGTGAAGATGCTACTAAGCAACTAAAAAAAACCATAGCTGGAAATCATTGTGATAACAAAAACTGCTTCTTTATTCCCAGATGCTTAGAGTGGTTGGGACTGAAAGTCAATAGGAATTGATGGCCTGACTATAAAGAGCCTTTTGTCTCATCTGTCTTCACAAAAAAACCCACATGATCCTAAGATATGATCTTTTTCGGACATATACCCGTCTGGGACTCTGTCCCACCCGTCAGCGATAGAGAGACACACATCTGTGTGACTTTGGGCAAGTCACTTCACTTCTCTGTGCCTCAGTTACCTCATCTGTAAAATGGGGACTAAGACTGTCAGCCCCACGTGGGATAACCTGATCACCTTGTAACCTCCCCAGCTCTTAGAACAGTGCTTTGCACATAGTAAGCACTTAATAAATGCCATTATTATTATTATACACACACGCAAGCACATATAGATATAGATAGATATTTCTGTTTGAGACCCTGCATGTTACATCCCTTGTTTCCATTTCTTCAGTGGCTTAGGATGTAGCTGAGCCCTGACCTGGGACATACTTGCTGTACCCTCTGATTCCCTTCCCCACAGCACCTGTATATATGTATATGTGGTTGTACGTATTTATTACTTTATTTATTTATTTTACTTGTACATAGCTATTCTATTTATTTTATTTTGTTAGTATATTTGGTTTTGTTCTCTGTCTCCCCCTTTTAGACTGTGAGCCCACTGTTGGGTAGGGACTGTCTCTATATGTTGCCAATTTGTACTTCCCAAGCGCTTTGTACAGTGCTCTGCACATAGTAAGCGCTCAATAAATACGATTGATGATGATGATGATTGGCCAATTCTTAACCGGAAAATTTAGAAGCAAAATGAGTCTGGGCTAAAGCATGCCCCACCCTGGGAAACCAGCCCTCCACCGCTAAAAAGTTGCTGACACTTGGTTTACTAGTTATCGTTTCCATGTTACTCAGAATTAAAGTGCCACTCAAAACACTTTACTTACACCCAAGGTGTATCTTATTTGATTTGAAATATTTGGGTCACAGTGGAAACAGAATTTGTAGTGCCTTACAAGAACGCTATTGCGCCAAATATCTAGTCTGCTCCACCCAGGCCTCGTGACATTAAAACACTAAGTCTAAATGGAAAGAATCAGAAAAATCTAGTTTTTGAATGAACCCAAATCACATTCATTAATTTACTAACGAATGGGAAATTTGCTTACTAAGAGTAGAGCAGTTTTCTAAATGATAAGAGTATTCGAATCAACTGGTAACTGTTTTGTGAGGTTTTAGTGCAGTGGGAATTCCAAAGACAGGAATGGAGGCACAGGTGAAATCCTAAACTGAACACACCCGATGATGGAGTCTCATCAGGAATGATGGATGGGCCTCTGCCCAGAGATTTCAGGCCTACGAACCTGGGCAGGATTGATTATAGTGCTACTGTCTCATCATCAATCGTATTTATTGAGCGCTTACTATGCGCAGAGCACTGTACTAAGCGCTTGTCTCACATAGTATCACCTGCATTCACTCACCTCTGCCAATAGTGAACGCCCTGGTGCAAGGGCTCAAGGAGGCCAAGGGGGATGGGGACGCAGCCCACTGCAAAACATATGTGTATATTAGCTACAAGCAGAATCAGGACTAGAACCCAAGTCGATCAATCCGTTGTATTTATTGAGAACTTACTTTGTGCAGAAAATTGTACTAAGCGCTTAGGAGAGTACAATATAAAATCAGCAGACGTACCCTGTCCATAATGAGGCCTAGGGAATGTCAAAAACTCTTAAAGGTATAAAGCTTTAGACCAATTTACCATTAAAAACGATTACCTGTGAAAGGCAATGGAAAATATCTTCCAAGTAACCACTCTCCATTACAAAGGGAAACTGTGGATTTTCCACAGCTGGAGTGGAGATTGACTTCTCAAGGTCCCTGATAATTCTGCAATTCTCTTCTTACTATTTTTGACTTGGAACATAACAAGAAGTAGAAGAAGAAGTAATTTGTCTTTAGAAATAAATTCAGAACTATTATCTGATGCCAAATACTTTTAAATGCATTACTTTATTTTAATGGTCTTTTAATAGAAGCTGACCTCCAGCAAACTTCCTTCCTATTGCATTGACTATGCCACCTGCATAGGCAATGACACAGCAACTATTATAATCAGCAGGGTGTTTTAAAATTAGTAAGCAAGTTTGTTAGAATTTACAAAGTCCACTTTGTTTTATGGCAGGAAGACTTGTTCATAGTGCTTCATCAACTTTTAAGTATTTGACCAGCTGATTTTTCTCCCAAATCAATTATTTTAAATTATACATTAGAATGATTAAGGAAATGTTTAAGTACTAGAATAACATGTAGGCATTGGAAACCTATAAGGATTTAGACACAGAGTCTAAGGATTCCAAATAGAGACTGGGCTGATTACTCAGGAAGGAGGAAGAGTATATCTAGATGTCATTATTTTTTTAAAAAAACATTTCTTGACCTTGCTTTTAAGTGGATTCTTTGGTCATGGGTTCTAATGCCGCTTAGCTGCTTCTCAGCTGTGTGACTGGGCAAGTCACTTACCTTCTCTATGCTTCAGTTACCTCATCTGTAAAATGTGGATTAAAACTGTGAGCCCCACGTGGGACAACCTGATAGCCTTGTATCTACCTCAGCGCTTAGAATGTGCTTGGCACATAGTAAGTGCTTAACAAATACCATTAAAAAATGGTCTTTTTGAAAAGCTCAATGTGTCTTCTAGACTGTGAGCCTGCTGTTGGGTAGGGACCGTCTCTATATATTGCCAACTTGTACTTCCCAAGAGCTTAGTACAGTGATCTGCACACAGTAAGCGCTCAATAAATGTGACTGAATGAATGAATGAATGTTTCATCTAAGTCCATATTCCCAAAGCATTCCTGAGCACACTGCCTTAATGTCTAATGCATACAAAAGTAATTCCTTTTTTCTTTCCACTACTCAGTCTAGAGAAGGAACAAAGATGAAAAAACTGTAAAAGTGGATGTGTTTTTCTCCATGTATAAGTTAGTGTTTAGAAAAGGGCCTGAATCAGTTTGCCAATAAATGATTGCTTTTTCAGAAAAGTAGTAGTATAACTACACTACTTAAAATGAGAAAAAATTCATCAAAGCTCTACTTGGCATCATCTTAAAGGTTCCATTTAAGACAGAAATGTAAGTTCTAATTGACATTTCCCTTTAAAAATTGGTATTATCTTCAGGAAATGTTTCTGGCAACAGATATCTCCAAATGAAATCACACACCCACAATGTGCTGGTTGCCACTAGACCAAATTTGGAAGACTGACCATCCTGTCTAAATAACCATCAAACTATTCCTAACAAAGAGTACATTGTTCTCATGTTTCTAGGACATTCACTTGGCTAGGAAACTATATAACTTAGCTGCAAAATCAAATCCAGATGCATCTGTACCTGTGTTCTTTGCACTTATGAAATTGGAAGCTGTGGATTTTCTAAGAGATATCCTGCTCTTCAATGTAAGTGTGGTTCAGACATCTCAACCACTTTTACTACCAGTGATCCATGTGATGATGAGAGATGAGGGACAAACTGTCAGGGTACCTGTGGTCTAGCTTAGCTCCAAACTGACCTAAGTGACCTCAGGCAAGGCATTAAACTTCTCTGGACTATAGTTTCCTCCTCTGTAAAATGGAAATGATACTATGTGTTGCATCCTGGATTCCAGGGTGATTGGGGGAATCAAATCAATTAATAAGAACTCTGGAAAAATGAAAATGCTATTCAAATTCCAAATATTGTCCCGGCGGGAAGATGACATTAAGTGTAGCCCTGTTTCAAATAATTTTGCATTTATCATCATCATCAATCGTATTTATTGAGCACTTACTATGTGCAGAGCACTGTACTAAGCGCTTGGGAAGTACAAATTGGCAACATATAGAGACAGTCCCTACCCAACAGTGGGCTCACAGTCTAAAAGGGGGAGACAAAGAACAAAACCAAACATACTAACAAAATAAAATAAATAGAATAGATATGTACAGGTAAAATAAATAAATAAATAAATAGAGTAACATACACAGAAATAAATTATATATATAAATTATATATAATATATATAATATATATTATGTTATATATATACGTTATAAATATTATAACATGTACACAGAAGTTATAATATTCATTCAGTCATATTTGAGCGCCTACTGTGTGCAGAGCACTGTACTAAACACTTGGAGAGTACAAGGTGTGGAAGAGATCTTCTGGCCAGAGAAATCTCCTGTTCCAACTTCCTTTTGCTGAAAGCACCTTGGTGCTTTATGAATGATGGGTGGACGCAGAAATCAACAAAATGCATATATGCATATATATATATGACTCCCAAATTTTACAGTGGCAGCTCTGCATTATACGGTGATTTGCTTCCACATCATATAGTTGAACACTGTGGAAACGGGATGCCTAAAACACATGCTAAAATAGGAAGGAGTGATCACCCTGCATTTCTAAGCAGCTTTTTTCCTCCTTTTTCCCAGCAGTTTACGATGAGATGGAAATGGCTGAAATTGGACAATACCTTTGGACCCTACTGGGATTTGTTTATGATTGGTATCATAACTGCCATACTGACCGTATTGCTTAGAAACAGACAAGAGTAAGACAACCATCAAATGAAGCCATCCTTTCCAAAGAAATGGACTGAAACCATTCACTCTCAACTAATAAAGTTTCCCCATGAATGATATATTTTGGTTGCTTAATTATAACTTAAACACAAGTCAATGGCTACTAATAACCTTGGGGTAGATCACCACATTTGGGTTGGTCCTTCTGCAAGATTCCTTTCCTACTTTCCATTATTCAATGATATTTAGTGAGTGCTCATTGTGTGTTCAGAATCAATCGCATTTACTGAACATTTACTGTGTGCAGAGCACTGTACAAGTTGGCAACATATAGAGACGATCCCTACCCAACAGAACTGTACCAAACGCTTGGAAGAGTACAATACAGTTGGTAGTCAAGATCCCTGCCCACTTGGAGCTTACAATCTTGTGAAGGAGACATGTGGTAAATTATAGATTGGGGAAGAAACAAAGTAAAAAGGATGTGTACCTAAATGCTCTGGGGATGGGGCAAATATCAAAGTGGTGGGGTGGTGGTACGATTGAATGAATGAATGAATCTGTAACACGGAGATTCAAGACCTGTTCTTCCACCGACTTAGACCATGAGACCCATGTAGGACCGTGTCCAACTTGATTATCCAGTGCTTAATACAGTGTACTAAGTGCAGTAAATGCACTGTAGAGCAGCGTGGCTTAGTGGAGAACAGCACGGGCATTGGAGTCAGAAGGTCACGGGTTCTAATCCCAGCTCCACCACATCTGCTGTGTGACCATGGGCACGTCACTTCACTTCTCTGTGCCTTAATTACCTCACCTGTAAATGGAGATTAAGAGTGTGAGCTCCAACGTTGGACAGGAATTTTGTCCAAACTAACTTGTATCTACTCCAATGCTGAGAACAGTGCTTGGCACACAGTAAGCGCTTAAAAAGTACGATATTATTATAATAATAAACACTTAAATGCCACTATTCTTAAAAAATTCTGGAGTGGTTTGTCAGCCCTGCTGTATATATTTGTATTGTCACATTGGCTCACCCACTTGTGATCGTCTCTCTTCATGACGGCAGATGGCTTCTGCCTGGAGCCAGGATGCCTATGAGCCTATCAGGGCTCCCATATGGAACAATTAGTAGAATTTGGCTTTGAGGTTGCCACTACCCTCTTACCCTGCCCTGCCCTAGTTCCTTATGCTACTCTCTCTATGCAGCAATGTCCTAGAAATAGGCTACCTTTCCTTCCAGACTCAAAGGGCCTTTCTAGTCATCTCATAATTCCAGGACTAAAAGAAAAGTCAATGTTTAAATAATCTGTTTTGGCTTAACATTTATGGCCAAATTATGGAGTGCTCTTTTATTCCCTATTTAAGGATCAGCTCAATTAATAGGTAATTATGCAATTCACAGCTGCAATATGTCATTTTATAATTCAATTTTACCCAGTGGGCAGAGGTGTTACTATAATCTTAGAAAAATGCTCTAGTACCATCTTAATAACAAGACTATCAATACAGCCATGAAAATTTCCCTCTGATGAGTCCTCTAGACTGTGAGCTCGTTGTGGGCACGGAATGTGGCTGCTGTCGTATTGTACTCTCTCAAACGCTTAGTACAGTGCTTTGCACAGTAAGCATTCCATAAACACAACTGAATGAGTCTAAAGAAAATCAGGCAGAGACCTTAATATTCTTTCAGGACCAAGCCTATTTGAAAAATTCTCTTTGTTATACCTCTTCCTCTGAATGTTAGGGAAAAACGTTGCAGTCATGCATATATGATTTCCAATAAACCTATTTAATAGAAAGTTGCTTTGCCTATGCATTCATAAAGGGCATGTCTGGTACCTAGATCCTAACTCATGCCCAGTTTGACGGCTGTGAAGACTCCACTTACATTTTGATTTATCTACAATTTAATAAATTCTGTTCTTAGACTAATTTTGAACTATCTTATCCTTGGTACAATCTTATGGTTAACTGCTTAATTTAGTAATGAACATTTAGCCTACTCCAAAACCATCGAAAACATAGGGCATTTACCTGATAATCTCCAGAAACCTTCTCTGTTCAACATGGATCACAACAGGTATCCAAACAGGAAAACTAGAGTTGCTTAGGCCTGATATACATTTCAATTCCAGAAATACTGACGTGTGCTACTTGGAAGGCCAGAATAAACATGACTTATGGTTCAGTTTTTATATGGAAGGTCTGACAGGCCGCAGGAAGCAGAGAAAGGGAGAAGCAATGCAAAGGGAGAAAAATCAAAGCATCCTGGCTAGCTAAAACAAAATAAAAGAAAGCATATTTGACTTAAAAGCCCAAATTGTTCTTTTGTTTTAAGCACAAGCATCTCTTTTGGAAGGATTTTGTTATTTTCTTTCCCCCGTCCTCTGTATGGACTAGAAATTGAAAGACACCCACAGAAGAAGTCTACTCAATCATTTCTACCAAGCAGTGCTTGTAAAATAGATGAACACAATGCAAAGATGAGCAATTTATTTCCCCAAGGAATAATGGATTTTAAGAACATTGATAGAAGGCTACTAGAATGTTAACTTTGGCAAAGCACTTGTAAGCCAAGGTGAGGGGGTGGAGGTGACATCTGGAGGAGGCACTCAAGAGATGCTTCTGCTTCTTCCATGCACATTTCTTTTTATTAGGGACCTGCAACATAACAATCTCACCAAAGACAAGGAGAGTAAATTATTCCGATAAATGGGGAGTAAAATCTCTTTTTTCAAAACCATTCGTAGTCGTGTACTCTCCCCCGAGGGTAAGAAAACAGCCTGAATTGTCTTAAGAATCTATAGTTGTAGAAAACCCATATTTTACACTAACCCACCTTCTCGTCGCTCCTTTAAGTTATACTGCTGCAATACTCCCACAGAAATGAAGAAAAGAACGGGCAGCCATAATGGATGGGAAACTGTCAGCAGGAAAAATGCTTTTCCAACAATATAGGAACTGACATAAATGATCACATTTGCAGATGCTTTAATTACAGAAAATACCTTCTGCTACAAAAACTGGGAAACGGAACCTCATTCAGAAGAAAGGAAGCACGTGAAATTCAGACTGAATTAAATACAGATAATAATAATATAATCTATATAATATATAATATAATATATAATATATATATAATAATAAAAGTGTTATTCATTGAATGCTTACTAAGAGCTAAGCATTGTATTAAGCCCTTAGATAGCTACAGGATAATCAGGTCCCCCATGGGGCTGCCAGCCTAAGCAGGGAAGAGAACAGGTATTGAATCCCCATTTTGCAGATGATGGAACTGAGGCTTCGGGAAGTTATGTGACTTCCCGCTCACACAACAAATGGTGGAGCAGAGATTAGGATCTAGGTACTCTCGACTCCCAGGCACCACGTTCTTACCACTAAGCCATGCTGGTACTTTGCAGCTACTGCAATAGAATTTTTGTAATTAACTAATTTACCGCTTCCTACTTCATTAGTCAGTAAGTAAAACATATCCACTAACTGTCCGAGAACCTTCCCCACCACGAAAAAAGTTTCCATGTTCATAAAACTGGATAAAACATTTATTGCGATCAAGTATCATTCTTTCCCTTGTGACACAAGATTATTTATTTTTCCAAGATCTCCAAATGATACCGTTGCAGAACCTCTTGCAGCAGGTCTTGCCTGAAAATGAGTAAACAAAAAGACAGAATATGTAAAAAATAATATGAGTCTTGAATTTAGTGTCATTAAAGACAAAAAAAACTCCCCCACTCTGTAAAAACTGAACTAATAATACAGAACACATTCCGAAGAACTGACTGCATTAGAATTACCTGTGAATCATGGTATTTCCATCCTATCATGTAATAGATCTGAAATGTTGCAGGAACGGAACCATCCTCATTTCCATACATTTCTATCAAAGACAAAAGTACAGTAGGAAAATAAAGAATCGCTCAATGAAGAAATATTCCTTGGTGAAACCACAAGACCTTGGGAATTTTTTCCTGCCCAAAACAGATTCCTGTGTAAAACTGATCCCAGGGATCGGAACTGGTGAGACTGGAACAGCTGGCAGGAATGGGCAGTGACTGAAAAAATACAAACAAATGAACAAAAAAATCACAAACCTTCTACTAGGTATCTACCCTAACCTGGGTGTTTCCTCTGTTGAGGTTTATCAAAGAGCTAGAGTGACTGCACAGTTCAATGTTTTGGAACATTAATCTGCATGGAAGAAATCTAACTTTCAAGTGACAAACTAACATTTATAGGGATTGTCCCATGCCCCATGTAACTGCCCAGTGCAATCTGTGTTTTCAGAAATACAGATTTTTTTTGAAGCCACACACCAAAGGAACAGAGCCAGCCCCAGAGACTATGGCATCATCAGCATGCACACCGACTTCCGTGATTGTATTTTATGGCATCTCCAATCGATCGATCATATTTTTTGAGTGCTATGTGCACAGCACTGTACTAAGTGCTTGGGAGAGTATAACATAACAGAGTTGACAGACAGGTTCCCTGCCCACAACAAGTTTAAACTCTCATTGTAATCCCCAGGTCTACATTTCCTACATCTTCTGTTACCCTGGGAGGCTGCGGGGTTATTGCAGGCTGGCAGAGGGGAAAGAAGAGAAGGGCAGCCATGAGCATTGACTATAAATTCCCTGAAGGCCTCTGGAAGAATGCTCTGCACAGAGCAGGTGCTCATTAAATGAAAAATATTGTCCATGATGACAAGCCACCCTAGACGGCAGAAGAACACTGGGCAGATATTGGGCCAATTAGGGTGCATTCCTGAGGATGCAATCATACAGCGGGGGGAAAAACCCATTGGCACAACTTAAAGTAATGCATGTCAAGTACCAACGGCAAATCCTCCTATTCTTAGCTGTTTTTTGTGGCGTTATGAAGTTTGGCTTCTATAGTTTTTGAAGTCTGACATTAGATTTCTGCTTGACTTAGACAGTGGGCACTTATTTCTCTACTAACAGATGTAGCAAAACACCGTACTTGTGCCTTCCTTCAGAAAAGAAAAGACAAAAAAACCCTGACAAGACCCTGACGATTTCTGGTGTCTGCCTTATATGTGTGTGACAAGACTTGAATGTCAGCCAATTCCAAGGACATTATGCCGAGGGAATGGATAAAGAAAATCAGAGGCAAAAGCCAGGATCTAGGAATATTGTGAGAATAAAGACGAACTGGCTGGGGACACGATGAGAGATGAAACAAACATTTTGTTAGCTGTCACCTGAGTCTTGGGTGGAAGAAAAATGGAAACTTCTCTGTGCTGAAATATCAGACTTTACTCTTACCTTGATATATGGCTGCGGCTGCCAACATTGTTTCTCTGTGAAGCAAAGGTTTTCGATTCCAAGAACAGTTACTCTCCCCCATTCCTAAAAATAGATTTCAAGGATTTTGAAATATAGCAAATATCCTGAGGTTTGAATTGCAAAATGTAATCCTATTCTATCATATACTGTGAGCTATCAAGTCCCAGTTTTCAATATCAGAGGAGCAGTCACCTAAATCTCTTTAATATTAGTATCCAGTCAGGGTTCTTTGGTGACTCAAAGGTAAGGCTACTTGCAGGCTCTTTTGATGTAATCCAAGGTGACGAAGTCAAACTTTAGGTTAATGACCTCAACGTTTATTGTTTAAAGTAGAACCTATCTGGGCAGCCTAGACCCATCTCATTAAAACGATTAATTCCTCTCCTACCCTGACCCTTCCCACGAACACCTTGATCCTGTACCATCCTTGCTGACTTTAGCAGCGTGGGGTGAGGAGGGGAAAGGAAGCTGTCTAATGTGATTTAACTTCCTGTGCCTTGCCAAATTCCCAGAATCTCGACCCATTAGCTAATAAAATGTTGACGTTAATGACTAAGTAATAATTGCTAGATATTTCTAAGAGGTTTATTTCCTTTGCTTCCAAAATTTATGGCTCCAGATCTTCACCTTACAACACTTTCTTCATTCTAGCCTTAAGCTTTCCAAACTGAGTTAGTAAAACAGTGCCATTCTTAAAAAAGCTAATATGCTTCTTGTATGTATGAGAACATGAAATGCAAGAGCCAGGAAGTATCACACAATCAATCAATTGTATTTACTGAGTGCTTACTGTGGGCAGGGAACTGTACTAACTACTTGGGAGAATACAACACAGTACTAGTACACAGTAGATAAGCAGCGTGGCTCAGTGGAAAGCGCCCGGGCTTTGGAGTCAGAGGTCATGGGTTCAAATCCCAGCTTTGCCAATTGTCAGCTGTGTGACTTTGGGCAAGTCACTTCACTTCTCTGGGCCTCAGTTCCCTTATCTGTAAAATGGGGATGAAGACTGTGAGCCCCCCCGTGGGACAACCTGATCACCTTGTAACCTCCCCAGAGCTCAGAACAGTGCTTTGCACATAGTAAGCGCTTAAGAAATGCCATTATTATTATTATTACTATGACAGACACATTCCCTGCCACAAGAAACACTATTTGTCTCATTCTCAATACAGTACTCTATCCAGTGTTGGCAATCACAATTTAAAATACATGTGAAGAAACTGGAGAGCGACAAGAGTCATAGAAATGCTTAATAAAGAAAGATAAAGGGATTGGGACTATTTAGCCTTGAGAAGAAAAGCCTATGAGCTATCCATGAAATATTTTTATGACGAGGATGCTAACTATACACTTAACTAGGTGTTGCGGGTGCTTAGTGCAGTGCTCTGCACATAGAGAAGGTGCTTAATACCACGGATTGAATGATCTGTCTGCAAGTCCAGGCAAACAGAAACGATAAATCATCATCATCATCATCATCAATCGTATTTATTGAGCGCTTACTATGTGCAGAGCACTGTACTAAGCACTTGGGAAGTACAAATTGGCAATATATAGAGACAGTCCCTACCCAACAGTGGGCTCACAGTCTAAAAGGGGGAGACAGAGAACAAAAACAAACATACTAACAAAATAAAATAAATAGAATAGATATGTACAAATAAAATAAATAAATAAATAGAGCAATAAATATGTACAAACATATATACATATATACAGGTGCTGTGGGGAAGGGAAGGAGGTAAGATGGGGGGATGGAGAGGGGGACGAGGGGGAGAGGAAGGAAGGGGCTCAGTCTGGGAAGGCCTCCTGGAGGAGGTGAGCTCTCAGCAGGGCCTTGAAGGGAGGAAGAGAGCTAGCTTGGCGGAGGGGCAGAGGGAGGGCATTCCAGGCCCGGGGGAGGACGTGGGCCGGGGGTTGATGGCGGGACAGGCGAGAATGAGGTATGGTGAGGAGATTAGCGGCAGAGGAGCGGAGGGTGCGGGGTGGGCTGGAGAAGAAGAGAAGGGAGGTGAGGTAGGAGGGGGCGAGGTGATGGACAGCCTTGAAGCCCAGGGTGAGGAGTTTCTGCCTGATAAATGATTCAGGGACTACCTAAATCCCCTATATGATTGGTTCAAGCAGCCCCGATCACACACACAGCTGAGACTCTACATCTACATCACCCTGAGACTCTACAGTAGTGGTTGAGTCTACTGCAGATCTCCCAGGAGCTAGGGCTCCCCAATCACACCAAGGGATATCTATGCAACTTCTGCAGTTACTGGCCTTGCTATTCTCATTCCAATATCCAAATTCTACTTGCTTCTTCCTAAGAAGGCAGCCTCCTGCGAATTTACTGCGGACAGAGCTCGTTATAGCCCCGAAACAAGGAAGGCAGAATTAGGCTGGGAGAGCCAGACTTCTATTCCCCGCTGTGAGTTGCAGAAATGGCACAGAAGCAAGGTTTTGGAGAATAATGCTTGCCATTTCTGATTCCTATATTTAATGCAAGGATGAAATCAATCAATCAATCGTATTTATTGAGCGCTTACTGTGTGCAGAGCACTGTACTAAGCGCTTGCGAAGTACAAGTTGGCAACATATAGAGACAGTCCCTACCCAACAGTGGGCTCACAGTCTAAAAGGGGGAGACAGAGAACAAAACCAAACATACTAACAAAATAAAATAAATAGAATAGATATGTACAAGTAAAATAGAGTAATAAATATGTACAAACATATATATATATATATATATACAGGTGCTGTGGGGAAGGGAAGGAGGTAAGATGGGGGGATGGAGAGGAGGACGAGGGAGAGAGGAAGGAAGGAAGGGAGGAAGGAAGAAAAGAAAGAAAGGAAGAAAGAAAATGTGGGTTTTGCTCCCAAATCGTTCTCGTGGAGGATCAAAGGAAGGGAAAGCAGAAAAGAAAATAGGATTGATGGAAGCCTAGGGAAGGAGACAGTGGCCTGAGGCATGCTTAACTGCAGTACTAGACAAGCTATTTTCAGTATTATTGCTTAAAAACTGTACCATCAGCAGCTGCATCAGTAGCATCTCTAAAGGAATAGTTTATGTAAATTGGAAAGATAGTACTAATAACTAAAACAACAACAACAATACACATGACATGCAAGTGCTTACTATGTGTCAAGCACTACAGTAAGTTCTGGGTAGATCCCAGATAAGCAGATCAGTCCCTGACCCACATGGAGCTCTAGGGATGAACTCAGCACTTCAATCAGTAAATGCTTAACAAATGGTACACATTAGGATCATTAAAGAAAATGATCACACTATCACCCTGAATTTTTTGTGTGTGATAAAAGCTAATGAATGTTTAAGACTGTCACAGTGCTTTTAACGTAAGTTTCATTATTTAAGATAAAGACTGTCTAATTTGCTAATGGTTTCATATAAACAATACTTATATGTATTGTCTAAATCAACACTAAAACTTACCTTAAAACCACTGTGAAAATCTTCAAAACTTTATCATGTATTTATCATCAGATGAGTACTTGTTTTGTAACAAATAATGTCAACAGTCTGGATTTTTTTTTCTGTGAAATAATAATAAATGGCAGCTCATATGAGACACACCAAAGCTAATTTTAAATGCTGACAGTGTAAAATATCTCTAAGAACAATTTTAAATCAATTTAGTGAACTGGATTTAAGGTCAAGTATAATTTACCACAATATGTCTTTTAGAGGTATTCCTGCTGCAGCTACTGAGGAATTACTACGATAAAATACTTGTGATATAAAGAGCTACATAAATGCTAAAGTTATAACGGCAGAGTCTTAGCAAATTTAACTTCCCCTTCAAACAGAAAATTGCATCAAATTAAAAGAATAAAGACAACAAATTATCTAAATGTGTGAGCAACTCCTATGAAGCTTCTAGCTCTACATTAAACTGGCAACACAAAACAGAAGAAATGGACTACTTCTTACAAATGGCTAATATCCCCCTTGAAATTACCCAACAATTTTCTACTTTATGGCTTGTGCGCTACAATAAAACTATAGTTTAAGACTATTTCTATTTTTTCCTCTTGCACCTCCAACCTGAAGACATTCAACCACATAATCTAGGTCACTTTTTCTAAGAAAAGAGCACCAATTTACAAATGTTTCATAATTCTGAAATTGCACTGTCATTTTTGAAATGTTAGCTAAAATAGAATGCTTACTCTTCCTGCTTCCAGCTTAAAATGCCTAAACTGTACTCTTTTAAGGGTTTTGAAGACCTGAAAATGCTTTACCTTGTAAGTCTTCCATCACCTCAAACATTCCTGGAAAATTGACTTGAATTTCATCGGTATCCTATTGAAAAGGGAAAAAAATGTTCTTTATAGTATACAATCATCACCATCTTAAAATCACATTTCCTCCAAGAGCCCTTCCTTGCTTAAGCCCTCTTTTCCCCTATGCCCTCTCTGTTCTGCTTCATCTGTGCACTTGAATATGTACCCTTGAAGCACTTGATATTCACCCCATCCTCAGTCCCAAAGCATGCGTGTCTACTCATAATTTAATGTCTATCTCCCTCTCTAGACTGTAAGCTCCTTGTGTACCAACTGTTTTACTTTACTTCCCCAAGTTCTTAGTACAGTGTTCTGAACACACTAAATGCTCAGTAAACACAAGTGATTGATAGGTGCCAAAATATTACATATGATTTATGATATAGGATTGAAATGCAAAAGAATACAATATTACAGCGATAACGTTTAACTTGATTTTATTCCAGGTAATGAGCTTTTTCAGGAGAACAGAGCGGATCAAGCTCTATATGCATAATTCTAACCTGTAATTTATTACATAAAAGCATTTCTTCATATAAATTTTCTGGAGGCAGAGTGTGGGTGCCATAAATGTACAGTGGGAACTTTCAGAAATTATATTAAAATTTTTTTATGGTATTTGTTAAGTGCTTACCAGGTGTCCGACACTATTCTAAGTGCCAGGGTAGGTATAAGTTAATTAGGTCAGACATAGTTCTGGGTCCCTCATGGGGCTCACAGTCTAAGTAATGTTTCAAAGGGTCATTTCAGGTAACATTTTCAGGATTACAGAAAATGCCCTAAATAGAAACACTGTTTTTCAAATACGCTTTTACTATGAATTTATTAAGAAATGATCTGTCTTGACACCTAACTAAAGACATTACAAATACAGAAATTGCTAGGAGTCCAATACCGCTTCCATCAAGACATGCTTAGCTCCAACCTTTCCCGGGATACCATACACGAGCGACTCTTTCCCTATGTACTCTAGGCTTCCACTTTCAAATGGGCCATCACATGCCTGGCACAGCCTAGACGGGTCCGGCTTTTGTTCACTACATTCATCCAGGTTTAAAAATCGCAAGACAATTTATCCAGAACCTCTTGGATGATCATGGGTTATACCACGCTAGGAGCTACGTGGAAGGCCCTCAGTGGATAGTATTTTCAGAGGCTTCATAATTTCAGTGAATGACGGTGAAACACTTATCATGTTCTGGGCTTCTTTTGAATTTGTCACAGTTCTAAGCTTGAATATTCTCAAGGCATGACACTACCAAACTGAAAACCACTTGGGTGGTTGCATCTTATAAATGGGTAGGAGTATAGCTCTTCCGCAGTACTTGGGGAGATGAAAAGCTTTTAACCAAAACAAAATTCCCCCAAGTCCCTTTGAATTCTAATCAGGTAATGATGGAAGTGGCTTGGGAGTGAGAAGACTGGGTTCCAATCCCAGCTCCGCCACTTGTCTGCTGTGTAACCTTGGGCAAGTCACTTCACCCCTCTGTGCCTCAGTTTCAACATCTATAAAATGGGGATTAAATTTAGACAGTGAGCCCTATGTGACAGAGGGACTGTGTACCACGTGCTTATCTTGTATCTACCTTTTACAGTGCTTAGCACATAGTAAGCACTTGAAAAATACCATAGTAATTATTACCCATTTTTACTAAAATAGGAAAGAGCATACCTTTGAAAAATAATCATGCTAGTGTCTAGTTTTGTCATATAAGCACAAAATTAAATTCCTACCTGTGGGCCACAGCAAACTTTTACCAAAACTCCCAACTAAGTATATACGAATTTTTCATTAAATACTACCATTACAGTTTTATTTTACCCCATCAAAAGCTGGGAATTTCACGTTTTTTACTGAGCTGTGCATTTAACCGGATACATAATTTGTTTTCAGATTGATAGTTACCACAGTTAGCGTGTTAAACCCAGCTCTTCCCAACAAATGTCCTATGTCATTGACAGCAGTAAAAGGAGAAATGTGTGGAGAGAATCCTCCTTCCCTTTCCAGTTCTGCTAACTGCAAAGAGCATCGAAGCTCGTAGAGGGTATCTCCTCCAAACATTGCACCGATAAATACTCCATCTGGCTTCAGGACTTGATGTATCTGGAAAAAAAAAACCCAAAACAAAACAAAAAATAAAAACACCCTATTCGAAAATCCTTCCTAATTTGTACGCAAAAATATGAGAACTTGTCACTTTCATTCAAAAGATGGATAAGTTTATTAGTATGCCAGATAGTTTAATCAACAAACAACGGCCAATATGTGTCATATGGCACTATATCTCTATTAATAAAAAGAAACAATAAATGCCAGGTAACCAGCTGTAAGCCATGGGAATTTTTGGGTGCACTGTTATACCCCTGTTAGTGCTCTCCTTAAGGGGTTTCATGAAAACAGGTTTTTAACAAAAGGGTCCTACAGGATAGTTCCCCCAAATAAATAATGCAATATGTGTCAATGCATTCCCGTCCTGAGATCCAAAAAATGGACCATGCCTCTTCTGTTGGTACAAGCGCTTAGTACAGGGCTCTGCACACAGTAAGCGCTCAATAAATACGATTGATGATGATGATGATGTTGGGATAGTGTGCTGCTTTCAGTCCAAGCAGTGAAACCTTAGCTCACCCACTCCCACTTTTGCCTAAAGGCCCCTCTTCAACCCACCACAAACAAGGATACTTAAGCCCAGCTTCTCCACTTTGGTGGCGGTTTCGGAAAAAAGCTGGTACGTTGAGTGACATTACGCAGATTAAGGCAGCTACTCCTACCTTATGCGGGATCGGACCTGGCGTAGTAGAGAGCAGGTTTTTCTTAATGTTATAGGAGAGCTGACTGTACTTTTTTCAGAACAGTATTTTTTATAACCAGTGCTGCAAAAAGACATTTCATGCTACCAGCTCATTATCTATGCTGAAGAGATGTCATTAACTAATGTTAGGTGGAAATGGGCTTTAGTTCCCTAGTCAAGTCAGTCAAAATAGTTCCAAGATTGAGAAGAGAGAGAAGGGAGATATTTAAGCCAAGATACACTTTGTAGAGTAATTTTGACTGTGAAAGAGAGTTCTATAAGAAACACCAGCATTAAAAGTCAGTAATTTGATCACGTCTACTGCCAATTCTCAAACATTTAGTACTGTACCTCATTCTTGTCTCTCCCATCAGCTACCTCTTGTTCACACAGCCCTTTCTCCCTACATGGAACTCCCCTGCCTGGAAATCCCAAAGTCCACAGCTTCCCGATCTTCAAATCACATCTCCTCCAGGAGGCCTTTCCCAACTAATTTCTAATCTTCCCCTGTAATATCCCCACAACTCTTTTGGTACCACCTAGCACTGCTGTACTACTTACAAGCTTCAGCAGCATTTCTACCCCCATACTTTATCACCCTATTTCTAAAGCATTTACTCATGGACATATCTTTCCTTCTTCCTCTGGTAGGTAAATTATCTAAGTATCTGTCTCCCTTGGTAGATAATAATTTCTGGAGGGCAGGGAGCATGTCTATTTTATTGTACTCTCCCAAGCATTTAATCCAGTGCTTGCACTATAGCTGAAACTCAGTAAATAAATCTGATCGCCAAAAACATTAACAAACAATAGGCTCTAATGCGCCTGATGGGCTAAAACGCAGTAGCAAGTAAAAGATTGGCCTACCCGCACTCAGTCCGTCAATCATATTTACTGAGTGCTTATTCGGTGAGGAGCACTGTACTAAGTGCTTGGGAGAGTACAATATAATGGATGCATTCCCTGCCCACAATGAGCTTAGTCTAGAAGGGGAGAGAGACATTAATATAAATATCAGTACAGATATGTACACGAGTGCTATGGGGTTGGGAGCGGGAATGAATAAAGGGAGCAAGTCAGGGGGATGTAGAAGGAGAAGTGGGAAGGAGGGCTTAGTAAGGAAAGGCCTCTTGGAGAAGATGTGTCTTAAATAGGTTTTATAGTTATGGAGGGTAATTGTCTGCCGGATATGAAGAGGAAGGATGCTTTGGGCCAGGGTCAGGATGCGGGCGAGAGGTCAGCAGCAAGATAGATGAGAATGAGGTACAGTGAAAACGTTAGCATTAGTAGAAAGAAGAGCGCAGGCTGGGTTGTAGCTGGAGAGTAGCGAGGTGAGGTGGAAGCGGGCAAGGTGACTGAGTGACTTAAAGCCTGGTTAACCTCTCACGGGGGAATAATTGCTACTGGCCACCCTTTGTTTAGGGAAGAATGCCTCCCTTCTGTACATTGTAGAATTCATACTGGCACACCTCTATTTCCTGGTCAACTTCATCTTCCCTATGAACCCCAATCACAGCATCATCATCACCACTGCCATCAATGGTATTTATTGAACACTTGGGAAGGCACAATACAACAGAGTTGGTAGACAAGTTCCTTGTCCACCACAAGCTAACAGTCTAGAGGGGAAGATATCATAAGTAATTTATAATAAAAAATGTATAGATGTGTACCTAAGTGCTGTGGGGTAAATATCAAATGCCCAAACGTCACAGATCCAAGTACATAGACAAAGAAGAAGGGAGATAGATCTGGGGAAAAGAAGGCCTCTTGGTAGGAAATATGAGAGTAATGGACTATTTCAATGTTTGGAAGTTTGGAGGGAGAGCATGGGAAAAGCAGCTGCTCAGAGCTTAATCTAGAAATAGAGGGAAAAGTGGATTTTTTTTTCAGACAAAAAACCTCTTTCCTTACTTTTAGGGGGAAAAAAGAATTATATAATTTGAACCAATGATTCACAAGTGGAACCTCTGCAATCCAGTACCCTGAGGCATCTAATTCCCCATAAATGAGCTTCTGCAGAAACTGCACGCATAATAAAACTTACTCACTCGGAGAAATGCCATCGATTTATTTATCAGCATAGGCCCAGTGCCTTACTCAAGCCTCCATTTTCAAATTTGATGATTTAATCAATACACTGGTGAAAGAAAGCTAAGTCTACTAATTTCCTGCTTAAATAATGCTTCACTGAAACTTTGAACCAATGGAGAAGGGAAATAGAAAGGTTAGGAAATTGTACATTTTTATTTTGTGTTTGTAGGAGAGTGTGTAGGGAGGGGATGATATAGTAGGGAAACATTTTGGGAGGAATGAACTCAGTCCATAACAACGTCCTCCCCCGGCGACAGACTAACCCAGGGACTGGCATTACTTGTGTGCAGAAGATCCAAATAAAATGAGATGGTTGGGCAGTTTGTGTGCAAAGAGTTAATTCGACAATTTAAACACACATTAATGTAGCTTTGTAATGTGTGGATGTAATGTAAGCTCATTGTGGGCAGGGAATATGTCTGTTTATTGTTATACTGTGCTCTCCCAAGTGCATAGTACAGTGCTGTGCACACAGTATGTGCTCAATAAATGTGATTGAGTGAATTAATAATGTATTATAAAATAATTTACAGTTATGTTGGTGCTTAGACTTATTTTCTAATGGGGCTTTGGACAGAAAAATAGGGAGAAAGAGAGAAAGAATTTGAGAGAGAGGAGGAGAAAGGGAGGGAGGGAGGGGGAGAGGGAGAGGGAGAGGGAGAGGGAGAGGGAGAGAGGGAGAGAGGGGGGGAGAGAGAGAGAGAGAGAGAGAGAGAGAGAGAGAGAGAGAGAGAGAGAGAGAACATTCCCACTTGTCACTCAGAAAAGGGGAAGGATAGGGAACAAAATTGCAAAGCACTATCCCTGCTATGTGGCCTGTCTGTCTCCGTCTCTCTTTTTCCTCTGCCACCCTTTCTGGCTCCCAGTGGTAGGGTAGGCCAGGTAATTCCTGCCCCAAAAGCTCTGGGAACAATGCTAGTGTCGTCAACCTGAAGAAGACATTGAGACTATAGGACAACAATAACAATGGCATTTATTAAGCGCTTACTATGTGCAAAGCACTGTTCTAAGTGCTGGGAAGGTTACAAGGTGATCAGGTTGCCCCATTGGGGGCTCACAGTCTTAATTCCCATTTTACAGATGAGGTAACTGAGGCACAGAGAAGTTAAGTGACTTGCCCAAAGTCACACAGCTGACAATTGGTGGAGCCGGGATTTGAACCCATGACCTCCGACTCCAAAGCCCGTGCTCTTTCCACTAAACCACGCAGCTTCTCATACCACCACTTAGGGGTAGGGTGGGATTATAATGCATTGCTCATTCTGGTCTCTAATCTAAGGCTGCCCTGGGAGCATGATAAATATGACTTAATCCACCCAGAACTACTTGCTCCAGGAGAGCGAAGAGCATCATTCACAAAAACTCAGAATCGCTCATCATGTCATCATGACGAAGGAGTCGTAAATCACCCTGGTTTAAGTGGAGAAGGATCGCTTCCCAGGAGGCAGAGCTAAAGAGTGGGATTGGGCTTCCTGCACCCCATCGTTCACAAGGACTTGGGTTCTAATCTCCATCTGCCACTTGTCAGCTATGTGACCTTGGAGAAGTCGCTTCACTTCTCTGGGCCTCGGTTACCTCATCTGTAAAATGGGGATTAAAACTGTAGTCTCATGTGGGATAGGGACTATGTCCAACCCAATTTGCTTGTACAGGGCACAGTGGACTAAACTCTGTTCCCTGGACAGTTTTGCCAAAACCAGGTTTGGTCTGAGGCTACTCTGCTGATGAAGACTGTCAGTTTCCCAAAGAGAGACAGGCTACTGTGACTATCAATCATAAATACTGAGTGCTTACTTTGTGCAGAGCACTGTTCTAAGTGCTTGGGAGAGTCACCCTAACGGAATGAGTGCCTTTGCTTGAAAAGTACATTTGGTTCCAAGAAGAGCCAGGTACATCTCACCAGCCATAGGTTACCAACCTGTGAACTAACCTATCACAGGTCAGTTGTATAGGTTCAAAGAATCATTTTCTATTTGGTGAAAATAGTACAGGCCCACAAGAAATCAACGATTTCCAGCTCCAACTAAAAAATGAGAGCCAATGTTCAATACAGGTACTACTTTCATTTAAACAGGGGCTATTTTGTGGCCCCTAAGCTGAGCGGGGAAAAAAAAGCAAACAAACGCCAGGCAACCAAACTAGAATTTTATCAGCTTACTATGAAGACTCAATTCCAGGTAACATCTTAGATTGAAGGTGACTCTACAAGCGTGCGAGTGCTATGTTAGTATTACCTCTAGTTTGAATGCTTTTCAGATTTTGTTTATATCATAAATTTTCATATCAGTTTCCCATAAGATGATTCTAAAAATATACTACTGCAAAGACTATTTTATATAAAATTTAATATTACTGACAATATTTCCTCACCTGTTTAAATGCTCGAGGAAGGTCATTCACCCAATGCAAACTAAAATATAAATATGTATAGAGTGTTAATTTGATGATTAAAAATAATTTCAGCAAAAACAAAATTACTTTTGAATTACGGTACTTTAGAAAATACAAACAGGGTAGGAAAGGCCTTTTGGACCTATTCATACTTTTTAAAGTCTCAAATCCCTGAAGATAAAGTTTCAAGATTTTGAGAAGGAACTTATGCTGCCATCTAATTGTATTCATCATCATTCTGCTTAAGTGACTATCCAGATTGAGTGCCTTTCTCCAGTCTGCTTCTCCATTCTGTCTCATGCAAACAGGGTAGGAAAAGGAAACTCATTTCAGACACTACAGGAGGCAATCTAGTCAAAATAACTAGCCCAGCATAAGAATCTTGGCCCTGCTTCAATGGAAAGGGTGAAGGAGGATATGATAATTTAGTTATTTATGGTTTTATTTTTATTCATTTAAAACCACCGCTAATTTCAACATCTGATCTAGCTACCCTATTCAAAACCCAAGCAGAGAGTTTTATTCTACACTTAAAGTGACAAAAATTGAATTTCACAACAAGTGACCAAACTAACCCTTAAAGTAATGTCTGAAGACGGTAAACGCAGTTCTCGCCAAAGGACATTGAAATGTACTACATGGAACTAGTATCAAAATTATTGTAATGTAGTAATTTGAATAGGCTTGCCACATCTTTGCTCCGTATAGCCGTAAATGGTCTTTCAAAATACAGGAATATAAAGCTCAGCAAGTTAAAAAACATAAAAAGTGAAGCTTAACATAATAATAATAATTATGGTATTTGTTAAGCCCTTACTATGTGCAAAGCACTGTTCTAAGCGCTGGCACAAATACAAAGTAATCAGGTTGGACACAGTCCCTGTCGCACTTGAGGCTCACAGTTTTAATCCCCACTTTACAGATAAGGTAACTGAGGCACAGAAAAGTTAACTAACTTGGCCCAAGTCACGTAGCTGACAAGGGGCAGAGCCAGGATTAGAACCCACAACCTCTGACTCAAACTCATGTTCTTTCCACTGAGCCATGCTGCTTCCTGAGGTCACCCTAAAGAAAAATGGTGGAGCCAGGATTAGAACTCACGCCCTCTGACTCCCGAGCCTGTGTTCTAGGCCATGATACTTTATAAATCAAATTAATCATACAGAACTGCCAAAACATTATCCAGACCCAGAACTTCTGGAATGTAAGTAACTATTTAGAAAGGCATTCAGCAGGAAAATCCCAAGCAAAACTGTTTTCCTTTTGTGTCCTACTTCTTTGTTCTTAGATGATCAGCCCTTCAGGTAGGAATTATACTAACATTATTTTAACTAATCTCATATAAATGTGTGAGAGCATACACTCAGCATTCCTATGGAATATTAAATTTCAAAAATAAAACAGGGTTTTTTTTTTAAAAATAGCTTACTGTTCACCCAGGAAAATAAAAAGCAAATTTTGATTTGTTTTCACATTAGTTCTACACATTTTTAATAACCCACAAGTCTTCAAGCAAGAAAACATGAGATTTGTCTCCCATGGAATATTTTATATTTATTAATCATTTTTAGATCGACTGCCTTGTTCACCACCCAATATTAAACTTGAGAAAAAAATGCACAAACAAATTCACAGAGGAAAAATATCAAAATCTAATACATACCTTAAACTGCTAACTACAAGATCAAATGTATTTTCTTTGAAAGGAAGAAATTCTTCATCAGCTAAAACACTGATAGTAGAAATTTCTGTTTTCATGGTATTTTTCTACAAAAAAAAAGTTGTATTCCTTCTCATTCATTCA
Source organism: Tachyglossus aculeatus (assembly GCF_015852505.1). Lineage (NCBI taxonomy): Eukaryota > Metazoa > Chordata > Mammalia > Monotremata > Tachyglossidae > Tachyglossus > Tachyglossus aculeatus. Next base: position 19,010,900 of record NC_052074.1, on the reverse strand, counting down.
TTCAATCGTATTTATTGAGCCCTTACTGTGTGCAGAGCAGTGTACTAAGCGCTTGGGAAGTACAAGTTGGCAACATATAGAGACGGTCCCTACCCAACAACGGGCTCACAGTCTAGAAGGGGGAGACAGACAACAAAACATGTGGACAGGTGTCAAGTCATCAGAATAAATAGAAATAAAGCTCGATGCACGTCATTAACAAAATAGAATAGTAAATATGTACAAGTAAAATAGAGTAATAGATCTGTACAAACATATATACAGGTGCTGTGGGGAGGGGAAGGAGGTAGGGTGGGGGGGATGGGGAGGAGGAGAGGAAAAAGGGGGCTCAGTTTGGGAAGGCCTCCTGGAGGAGGTGAGCACTCAGTAGGGCTTTGAAGGGAGGAAGAGAGCCAGCTAAAAGTGAAATGGATACAAATCATATAAGGCCACCTACCAAAGCATTTTCGGAAATATCAACTTGGAAAAACCTTCCGACCGTCTCCTGAAATAAAATAAGATCAATCCAGTTAAACTTGATTTCCACTTGTAAAAGTGTTGTAGTAATGTTTTCAGAATGAAATATTTAGACAAAACCTTGCAAACAGCTTAATTTTCTCAATTACCTAGCATTCTTAAATTGCTTGTCTTTAAAAATAACATACGCTATTGTTATTTGACAATATATTTGCACTGCTAATGTAAATGAGTTATTTTTCAAAATAGTTCATTTATTCATTCATTCATATTTATTGAGCGCTTCCTGTGTGCAGAGTACTGTACTAAGCACTTGGGAAGTACAAATTGGCAACATATACAGACAGTCCCTACCCAACAATGCTCTCCCCCTTCTAGACTGTGAGCCCATTGTTGGGTACAGACCGTCTCTATATGTTGCTGACTTGTACTTTCCAAGCGCTTATTACAGTGCTCTGCACACAGTAAGCACTCAATAAATGCGATTGGAAGAATGAATGAATGGGCTCACAGTCTAGAAAATAATGATGGTATTTGCTAAGCGCATACTGTGTGCCAAGCACTGTTTTAAAAACTGGCGTAGATACAAGGTAATCAGGTTGTCCCACGTGGGGCTCACAATCTTAATCCCCATTTTACAGATGATGTCACAGGCACAGAGAAGTTAAGTGACTTGCCCAAAGTCACACAGCTGATAAGTGGCAGAGCAGGGATTAGAACCCACGACCTCTGACTCTCACGTCTGGGCTCTTGCCACCAAGCCACGCTGCTTCTCAGGTTTTTTAATGAAAAGTCTCTATAAAAATCCTATGAAAATGTACATCCTTATAAGGACAGATGATGCCCCCCAAAGTAAGAATCTGAAAAAGGAGAACCTATGTTCAAGTAGACAAAAGATAGCATAATGGGATTTTCATGTCATTTTTTTCTTTTAATCTGGAAGTAGAGATTTGGAAATTCGATTTCTTAGACATTTATAAACTACAAATGCATTGACTGAATAGGCTTGCTATCTTGCATAACATGTAAGATAAATTCACAATCATTAAAAAATCTGGCAAAATTAGGATCACTTTTATAGGGAAAATATACTCCATCAATCCTCAATTATCTACGAGAAGTAAATGGGAAATGCCGACTTTCAGAAAGCAAAGAGTAAATATGGGGAGGATAATGTATAAGAAAAGAATGATTCCATACTTTAATGATGACATAGCAGGTTTTATACTTCAATAAAGCAAACACAAAGATGTATAGTAATAAGCTAAATGGTAAGATTACAAATGTTGTTTTCACTATAAAAGTTTCATTAGCCATAATTCAATAAAAAAACTTAACTAAAGATGCACAGATACCTTATTTAAGTGCTGGGCTATGTAGCCTCTTCCACTACCAACATCCAGAGCAAGAGGAAACTCTCTAAGAAAAAAAATTGTAATGGTGCTATTATAATAATGCAATGTTTGCTTACAGCTTCTAAAATGCTTTTCTTTAAAATACTGAAAAAATGACTACGAAGCAACGAAATTGTTCCCGATGTTCTTAATTTGACATTTGGAGACTCTAGCTGCCACCATCATTAGATGGAGAAAATTTTAAGCTTTTCTAAGTGTAAATTGCGGTTTTTTGTCTGCTTATGTTTAGAGCTTCACATTTCTAGAATATCTCCAACTGCTCAAGTGTGACACTTGGCAAGCTTATTACCTCTTTCCAGCTACTATTAGACTGTTCAGTGAATCTGAGGCATGATTTATTATAGGGTGAATTCTCTTCTAAAAAGGCCTTAATATTCTTTCAGGAAGTTACTTTTGCACTAGGAATTTCTTGTTCTCATTAAAACAAGAAACTTTTCTGGAGAATAACATTTGGGGAGGCAATCAGCTCAAGGAGGCAGGGCTGGCTGCATATCTTCTGACCCTCCCATGAGGGCCAAGGCCTGGAACATTCAAAATGATGCCTGACAGAGCCCTCATCAAAATATCCAACTCAGAAGCAGAGCCTCTGCCAAACTCCTGCTTCATAAACAGGGGCCACCTCGACTTTTTTTTTAATGGGAAGCCTCTGCTTCCACCTCCCTCCCACAATCTCCCAAAACAAAGGAATCTATCCAGGCTCAGCTCCCTCAACCTTGGGGAAAGCGGGTGGGAAGGAGTTATTCCCAAAACATAAGCATCTGGTATAACCTGACACCCAAATTGAAGCAAGTAGGTTTTGTAAATGAATCAATCGATGGTATTTATTGAGGGCTTAATGGTGTGCAGAACACCGTACCACGCACTTGGGAAAGTACAATAGAGTTGGTAGAACTGATCTCTGCCCACAAGACGCTTGCTGATGCAGTTCTCTCCCGATTCTCTTTTTTCCTCAATGGCTGATGCTTCTCAATCTTCTTCACCCTGGCTTTCTCTGTCCAACACTGCCTGATCCTGAGGGACCCTCAAGGATCTATTCTGGGTTCCCTGCTCTTCTCAATTTACACCATCTCGGGGGCTGAACTGTTCCCACAGTTGCAGCTTCCACCTCAATGCAGATAGTTAGCCAGCCACCTACCTAACTACCCCTGGCCTCCCCCTTCTATGCAGTCTTGCATTCCTTCCTGCTGCCTGAAAACCTCTACATTTCTGTCCTACTGGTACCTCAATCTCAATATGCCCAAAACAGGATTCCTCCTATTCGCTCCCAAATTCTCTTCTCCATCTAACTTTCCCATTACAGGTGATGATACCACAATCCTGACCATCTCCTAGTCCATAATTTTACATCACCCTTGGCTCCTCCTTCCTTAAATCCCTATTTCAACCCCCCTATTTAATTCTTCACAAATTCCTGTCGTTTCTTCTTCCACATCTCCAGAAGCCATGCCACCAAGAGGTCCAGACACTTGTCATATTTCGGCTTGAACACTGTACCAGTTTTGCCAATCTCCCAAGCCCCTTTCAAATCAACACTTCACTCTGCCAACTAGATTATTTTTCCAAAATGTAATTCTGCCCACATGTCACTACTATACTTAAAATCCTCTCAAGATGGCTCATTCCCTGCACACCTGACCCCTGACTTTAAGACACTCCATTGGTCCCTCCCTCCTATTTATCCATGCTCTTCTCCCTCCTATACCACAGCTTGCACTCTTAGCTACCCTCTAACTTATTCTCTATACCTCATTCTCACCTCTTCTGCTGCTGATTCTTGTTCAGGCTCTTCTGCCTGGATCTCCTTCCCCCTTCACATCAGAAAGACTACTGGTCTTTGCCTTGAAATCACATCTCCTCCAGCTGACTTTTAATCGGGTCCTTGTCTTGAAATCACATCTCCTCCAGTTGACTTTTAATCTTCCCAATCCTAACACATTCCACATATTGATTGACACTCCCTACTCATCTACTACTTCTTTTACCTACCTGTACTTTCTTTCAGTGTTCGTCTCCCATCAGAACTATAAGCTCCACTGTGGTCTCTCAAGTGCTTATTACAGCGTTCTGCGCACATTAGGAGTTCAATAAATGCTACTGATTGCATGGGATTTGTTACAGTATCTAATCTGGTAAAATAACAATGAGTGGCAAAAGTGTAAAGCATCTTAAGAACTTACATAGAAAAATGGCAGTTGTGGTGGTACCTTCAAACCACCTATCTCCAACCCATTAAATTCCACTGAATCAACAGTTAATGTAACACTTTTTCCATAATATGAAGTTTTTTGAAACCATAACTACCAAACTATAGCAGAAATTACTGCAAGTGCTTAAGAAATGCAATGAACAACTCACTATGGTCACATAGTCATTTTCAAGAACGAAACTAGACGAGTCTCATGAATACCAATCCAGTATACTTCCTATTAAACTCCTAAAGGCTACAGATCACACTTCCATCTTGCTAAAATAATATTTGTACAATATTCTGTGAACTCACTGTGTCATGCACCCTACAGCATTCACTATAGTTTGATGATGAATGAATGTCAGCAGGATCCATTCACCATTTCCCTTAATAATAATAATAATGATGGCATTTATTAAGCGCTTACTATGTGCAGAGCACTGTTCTAAGCGCTGGACCCTTACCTTACCACTTTTGGGGTAATACTTCTGCTTTCATTAATACTCAACAGGAATACATAATTCTGATAGAAACCTAAAAGGATGATTTAAATAAAAGTACAATTCAACCTTTACTTAGATATGTGTAAGAATCAACTGATAGAGTAAAACCAAGGTTACAAAAATAACCTGTATAATACATATGCTGTCGGCATTCAGAGTCAATATGCTATTTAATGTTCAGGAGAGAAAGGCCTAAAGAATATACCCTGTAAACTGACGATCAACTTACCTGGCTATATCATACACACGGTCTGCCACCTGGCCACCAACCTGCAGGATTGCAAATTATACTAAAATGTAAACAACATAAGATGATATATTACAATTGCAATAAAAAATCATTTTCTGCAGACTCAGTAGTAGATACTTTAAAATCCCTTGTCTTTTTACACATTAATAATTTTAAAATCTACTTTTTTGAAGTAGAAGTGAGATTCTTTCTTCCTCAAATGCATAGTTTCTCTTGTAAACAAAACAGACTTTCTTAATTGATGAAGAGATATTCAGTTAAACGGATCACACAGATTTTGGGCCCCTTGTGGGACAGGGTCCATGTCAAATTTGCATACGCTTTCCCAGCGTTTAGTACAGTGTTATGCACACTATCAGCACTTCAAAAGGTTTGATTATGTACCAGTTGTGGGCAGGGACTGTCTCTATTTCTGTGCTGTACCTTCCAAGCGCTTAGTACAGTACAGTAAGTGCTCAATATGATTGAATGAATGTACGGCACGTAATTTACATTATGGATGTGACTAGTTAATGATACCAATATTATCACCACTGCAGAGAAACCACTAACTCCTGGCTTCCTCCCTTTGCTCTGACAAAGGAATTTAGCTTTCTCACCAAATCAAGTCCCTTGCTTTCTTCAAGTTCTTTCCCATCTTCCCACGATAACTCACACCCACCAATCCAGCAAATTCATTGCGCTTTGAGGGACAAAGACTGTGTCCAGCCTAATTACCTTCCCTGTATCGACCCCAGGGCTTAGAACAATGCTGGACGACGTACAGTAAGTGCTTAAAAAATACCATTTACATATGTATCTAAAAGACTTTTGGTTTCAGTTATTTATGTTCTTATGTTGGGGGGGTGGGTTTGTCTGTACTGCCTTCTTATGTATTACCCTGAGTTTTATTAGTAATAATAATATGGTATTTGTTAAGTGCTTACTATGTGCCAGTACTAAGTGCTGGAAGAGGTACAAGTTAATCAGGCAATTCTGATGGTTTCATCTTCCTTATTAATAACGGAAAGACAACAGCAGAAAGAGCACAGGACTGGAAGTCGAGATCTGGGCTCTATTCCTAGCTCTGCCACTCGTCTGTTGTGATTTTGGGAAAGCCACTTGCCTGTACCTCAGTGTCATCACCTGTAAAGTCAAAGGTCCTCCAGTCCTCAAGCTGGAACAGGAACTGTGTCTGACCTGATCGTACAGTATCTAACCCAGGGATTAGTACGGTATCTGGCAGACAGTAAGTGAGCAAATATCAATTTCCTGAGTGCTTACTGTTTGCAGAGCACGGCACTAAACACTGGAAGAGTACAATACAATACCGTGTTCCCTGCCTGAAAGGGGTTAATAACATAAGCCCCTCGACTTCAGGAATTGTGTCTTAACTCCGTTCTCATCCTTCATCTCTCTTTATGGTGATGACAGCATTTGTTAAGCACTTACTATGTGCCTGGCACTGTTCTAAGCGCTGGGGGGGAATACAAGATAATGAGGTTGTCCCACATGGGGCTCACAGTCTTAATCCCCATTTGACAGGTGAGGGAACTGAGGCCCAGAGAAGTGAAGTGCTTGCCCAAAGTCACACAGCTCACAAGTGGCAGAGCTGGCATTACAACCCCCGACCTACTTGTCTCACTGTCTGTCTCCCCCTTCTAGACCGTGGGCCCGCTGTTGGGTAGGGATTTTCTCTGTTGCCGAACTGTACTTTCCAAGGGCTAAATACAGTACTCTGCCCATGGTAAGCGCGCAATATGATTGGGTGAATGAGCCAAGACAGGGTAATCAGGTTGTCCCACATAGGGCTAAGCCTTTAATCCCCATTTTCCCGATGAGGGAACTGAGGCCCAGAGAAGTGTTTTGCCCAAAGTCACCCAGCTGACAAGTGGCGGAACCAGGATTAGAACCCACAACCTGACTCCCGAGCCCGGGCTCTTGCCACTAAGCCAGGCTGCTTCAGGGAGGAAGGCCGCAATGAACTGCGGCTTTCTCCCGCGGAGGGACCGCCCGCAGGACCCATAGGAACGGACCGGACCAGATCAGACCAGAACCGGACCTGACCAGACCAGACCGGACCGGACCAGAGCGGGCCGGGCCAGATCAGACCGGTCCAGATCAGCCCAGAACCTGACCGGACCTGACCAGACCAGACTGGAACTGACCAGGACCGAACAAGACCGGGCCGGACCAGACCAGACCGGTCCAGATAAGACCAGAACTGGACCGGACATGACCAGACCGGACCGGACAGGACCAGGCAGGCCCTGACCAGACGCCTAGGCGGGCCGGACCAGACTGGAACTGACCAGACCAGACCGAACAAGACCGGGCCGGACCAGACCAGCCAAGGCCGGCCCACACCGCACGGGACCTGACAGGACCGTACTGGACCAGACCAGACCGGTTCAGATCAGACCAGAACCGGACCAGACCGGGCCGGACCTGACTAGACGCCTAGGCGGACCCGACCATTCTTTCAATCGCATTTACTGAGCGCTTACTGTGTGCAGAGTATTGTACAAAGCGCTTGGGAAGTACAAGTTGGCAACATACAGAGACGGTCCCTACCCAACAGCGGACCAGACTGGAACTGACCAGACCGGACAAGCCCGGGCCGGACCAGACCAGTCAAGGCCGGACTAGGCCGCACGGGACCTGGCAAGACCGGACCGGACCTGACTGGACCAGATCAGAACCGGACCTGACCTGACCAGACCGGACCAGATCTGACCTGATCAGACCAGACCCGACCAGACAGGACCGGACCAGGCAGGACCGGACCTGACGCCTAGGCGGACTGGACCATTCAGTCAATCATATTTATTGAGCGCTTACTGTGTGCAGAGCACTGTACTAAGCGCTTAGGAAGTACAAGTTGGCAACATATAAAGATGGTCCCTACCCAACAGTGGACCAGACTGGAACTGACCAGACCAGACCGAACAAGACCGGGCCGGACCAGACCAGCCAAGGCCGGACCAGGCCGCATGGGACTTGACAGGACCGGACTGGACCAGGTCAGGCTGGACCGGTCCAGATCAGACCAGAACCGGACCGGACCTGACCGGACTAGACCAGACTGGGCCATTCATTCATTCATTCAATCATATTTATTGAGCGCTTACTGTGTGCAGAGCGCTGTACTAAGTGCTTGGGAAGTACAAGTTGGCAACCTAAGTACAAGTTGGACCAGGCAGGACTGGACCTGACCAGATGCCTAGGCGGACCAGGCCATTCAGTCAATCGTATTTATTGAGCGCTTGCTGTGTGCAGAGCACCTGTACAAAGTGCTTGGGACTTGACAGGACCTGACAGGACCGGGCCACACGGGACCTGACAGGACCGGGCCGCACGGGACCTGACAGGACCGGACCGGACGGGACCTGACAGGACCGGACCGGACGGGACCTGGCAGGACCGGACCGGACGGGACCTCCCCGCCTGAGGAGAAGCCGTCGCCAATATGTATGGTGTTCTACTTTACAAGCCCTGGTGAGTTGAGGAGAGCCCCAATCAATCAATCAATCAATCGTATTTATTGAGCGCTTACTATGTGCAGAGCACTGTACTAAGCGCTTGGGAAGTACAAATTGGCAACACATAGAGACAGTCCCTACCCAACAGTGGGCTCACAGTCTAAAAGGGGGAGACAGAGAACAGAACCAAACATACCAACAAAATAAAATAAATAGGATAGAAATGTACAAGTAAAATAAATAAATAAATAAACAGGGTAATAAATATGTACAACCATATGTACATATATACAGGTGCTGTGGGGAAGGGAAGGAGGTAAGATGAGGGGGATGGAGAGGGGGACGAGGGGGAGAGGAGGGAAGGGGACTTCCCTCCCTCCCCAACTGCCGCCTCCGGCCCTGTCGTGCTTCCTTTGGGCCGTGGGGATCCCCCTCCCCCAAATCCCTGCCACTCAGATTTTCCCCTCTCCATCCCCCTCATCTCACCTCCTCCAGGAGGCCTTCCCAGGCTGAGCCCCTTCCTTCCTCTCCCCCTCGTCCCCCTCTTTATCCCCCCCATCTTACCTCCTTCGCTTCCCCACAGCACCTGTATATATGTTTGCACATATTTATTACTCTACTTATTTATTTATTTTACTTGTACCTATCTATTCTATTTATTTTATTTTGTTAGTATGTTTGGTTTTGTTGTCTGTCTCCCCCTTCTAGACTGTGAGCCCACTGTTGGGTAGGGACTGTCTCTATATGTTGCCAACTTGTACTTCCCAAGCGCTCAGTCCAGTGCTCTGCACACAGTAAGCGCTCAATAAATACGATTGATTGATTGACTGATTGACCTGACAGGACCGGGCCACACGGGACCTGACAGGACCAGACCGGACCAGTCCAGGTAATAATAACAATAATGATGACATTTGTTAAGCGCTTACTATGTGCAAAGCACTGTTCTAAGCGCTGGGGGGATACAAGGTGATCAGGTTGTCCCTCGTGGGGCTGACAGTCCCCATTTTAGAGATGAGGGAACTGAGGCTCAGAGAAGTGAAGTGACTTGCCCCAGGTCACACAGCTGACAAGTGGCAGAGCCGGAATTCGAACCCATGACCTCTGGCTCCCAAGCCCGGGCTCTTCCCACTGAACCACGCTGCTTCTAACACCAATCAATCAATCAATCGTATTTATTGAGTGCTTACTATGTGCAGAGCACTGTACTAAGCGCTTGGGAAGTACAAATTGGCGACACAGAGAGACAGTCCCTACCCAACGGTGGGCTCACAGTCTAAAAGGGGGAGACAGAGAACAAAACCAAACATACTGACAAAATCAAATAAATAGAATAGATATGTACAAGCAAAATAGAGTAATAAATATCATCATCATCAGCAATCGTATTTATTGAGCGCTTACTATGTGCAGAGCACTGTACTAAGCGCTTGGGAAGTACAAATTGGCAACACATAGAGACAGTCCCTAACCAACAGTGGGCTCACAGTCTAAAAGGGGGAGACAGAGAACAAAACCAAACATACTAACAAAATCAAATAAATAGGATAGATATGTACAAGTAAAATAGAGTAATAAATATCATCATCATCAGCAATCGTATTTATTGAGCGCTTACTATGTGCAGAGCACTGTACTAAGCGCTTGGATAGTACAAACTGGCAACCTATAGGGACAGTCCCTACCCAACAGTGGGCTCACAGTCTAAAAGGGGGAGACAGAGAACAAAACCAAACATACTAACAAAATCAAATAGGATAGATATGTACAAGTAAAATAAATAAATAAACAGAGTAATAAATATCATCATCATCATCAATCGTATTTATTGAGTGCTTACTATGTGCAGAGCACTGTACTAAGCGCTTGGGAAGTACAAATTGGCAACATATAGAGACAGTCCCTACCCAACGGTGGGCTCACAGTCTAAAAGGGGGAGACAGAGAACAAAACCAAACATACTAACAAAATAAAATAAATAGAATAGATACGTACAAGCAAAATAAGTAAATAAATAAAGAGTAATATCATCATCATCAATCGTATTTATTGAGCGCTTTCTATGTGCAGAGCACTGTACTAAGCGCTTGGGAAGTACAAATTGGCAACATATAGAGACGGTCCCTACCCAACGGTGGGCTCACAGTCTAAAAGTGGGAGACAGACAGCAAAACCAAATATCATGACAAAATAAAATAAGTAGAATAGATATGTACAAGTAAAATAAATAAATAGAGTAATAAATATGTACAAACATATACAAGTAAAATAAATAAAAACAGAGTAATAAGTATGTACAAACATATGTACATATATACAGGTGCTGTGGGGAAGGGAAGGAGGTAAGATGGGGGGGTGTGGACAGGCCCGGCCCGGGCCCCTCACCTCCTCACCTCCTCACCTCCTCCCTGAGGTAGTCAATCAATCAATCAATCAATCATATTTATTGAGCGCTTACTGTGTGCAGAGCACTGTACTAAGCGCTTGGGAAGTACAGATTGGCAACACATAGAGACGGTCCCTACCCAACGGTGGGCTCACAGTCTAAGAGGGGGAGACAGAGAACAGAACTAAACATACTGACAAAATCAAATAAATAGAATAGACATGTGCAAGTAAAATAAACAAATAAACAGAGTAATGAATATCATCATCATCATCAATCGTATTTATTGAGCGCTTACTATGTGCAGAGCACTGTACTAAGCGCTTGGGGAGTACAAGTTGGCACCATAGAGAGACGGTCCCTACCCAACAGTGGGCTCACAGTCTAAAAGGGGGAGACAGAGAACAAAACCAAACATACTGACAAAATCAAATAAATAGAATAGACATGTACAAGTAAAATAAATAAATAAATAGACAGAGTAATGAATATCATCATCATCATCAATCGCATTTATTGAGCTCAATAAATACGATTGATGGTAATATATGTTTGTACATATTTATTACTCCATTTATTTTACTTGTACATATCATCATCATCATCATCAATCATATTTATTGAGCGCTTACCATGTGCAGAGCACTGTACTAAGCGCTTGGGAATTACAAATTGGCAACATAGAGAGACAGTCCCTACCCAACAGTGGGCTCCCAGTCTAAAAGGGGGAGACAGAGAACAAAACCAAACATACTGACAAAATCAAATAAATAGAATAGACATGTACAAGTAAAATAAATAAATAAATAGACAGAGTAATGAATATCATCATCATCATCAATCGCATTTATTGAGCTCAATAAATACGATTGATGATAATATATGTTTGTACATATTTATTACTCCATTTATTTTACTTGTACATATCATCATCATCATCATCAATCATATTTATTGAGCGCTTACCATGTGCAGAGCACTGTACTAAGCGCTTGGGAATTACAAATTGGCAACATAGAGAGACAGTCCCTACCCAACAGTGGGCTCCCAGTCTAAAAGGGGGAGACAGAGAACAAAACCAAACATACTGACAAAATCAAATAAATAGAATAGACATGTACAAGTAAAATAAATAAATAAATAGACAGAGTAATGAATATCATCATCATCATCAATCGCATTTATTGAGCTCAATAAATACGATTGATGATAATATATGTTTGTACATATTTATTACTCTATTCATTTATTTTACTTGTACATATCATCATCATCATCAATCATATTTATTGAGCGCTTACCATGTGCAGAGCACTGTACTAAGCGCTTGGGAATTACAAATTGGCAACATAGAGAGACAGTCCCTACCCACCAGTGGGCTCCCAGTCTAAAAGGGGGAGACAGAGAACAAAACCAAACATACTGACAAAATCAAATAAATAGAATAGACATGTACAAGTGAAATAAAGTAATAAATATGTACAAACAACTTGGACTTCCCAAGCGCTCAGTCCAGTGCTCTGCACACAGTAAGCGCTCAATCAATACGATTGATGATGGTTCTGTTCTCTGTCTCCCCCTTTTAGACTGTGAGCCCACTGTTGGGTAGGGACCGTCTCTATGTGATGCCAATTTGTACTTCCCAAGCGCTTAGTACAGTGCTCTGCGCATAGTAAGCGCTCAATAAATACGATTGATTGATTGATTGATTGATTGACCTGACAGGCCCGGCCCCCTGACCTCCTCACCTCCTCCCTGAGGTAGTCGTACTTCATGCAGTCGGGCTGGCGGGCCGCCCAGTCCTTCTGCTTCCTCTTCAGGCCCCGGTCGAACAGGTTGGGCGCGGCGGGGGGCGCGGAGAGGCCGAAGGCGACCCCGGGCCCCGGCCTGAGGGGACGGGGACGGGCCCACAGCCGCCCCGCCGCCCGCAGCGCGGCCCCCCCCCATGGCCGCCGCCGCCGCCTCGTCTGCGCCTGCGCGCCGCCCCCCTCCCCGCCGCGCGACCGGGCGGCCTGGAGAAATTTGTCCCTCTCCGCGCGCCGTCCCGCGCGGTGCATGACGGTCGGAGCGGCCGTCTGAGGGAAGCAGCCGACGCCATCGCTGAGGAACGGACCACGGCCCGAGCCATCCACGCCGTGACCTCTTGGCGGGCCTGCATCTAGGTTGGTACGTATTTATCACTCCATTTATTTATATTTTACTTGGACACATCTCTTCTGTTGATTTTATTTTGTCAGGATGATAATGATGACGGCATTTGTTCAGCGCTTACTATGTGCGAGGCGCCGTTCTAAGCGCTGAGGAGGTTACGGGGTGATCGGGTTGGCCCACGGGGGGCTCATAGTTTTCGTCCCCGTTTGACGGATGGGGGAACTGAGGCCCAGAGAAGTGAAGTGACTTGTCCGAGGTCACACAGCAGACAGGTGTTGGAGCAGGGAGGTTTGGTTTTGTCCCCTGTCTCCCCCTTTTAGACTGTGAGCCCAGTGGTGGGTAGGGACTGTCTCTCTATGTCGCCAACTTGGACTTCCCAAGCGCTTAGTACAGTGCTCTGCACACAGTAAGCGCTCAATAACTACGATGGATGATGATATGTTTGTACATATTCATTACTCTATATTGTACATGTCTCTTCTATTTATTTTATTTGGATGGACGAATGAATGGGGACCGTCTCTATATGTTGCCAACTTGGACTTCCCAAGCGCTTAGTACAGTGCTCTGCACACAGTAAGCGCTCAATAACTACGATTGATGATGATATGTTTGTACATATTCATTACTCTATATTGTACATGTCTCTTCTATTTATTTTATTTGGATGAACGAATGAATGGGGACCGTCTCTATATGTTGCCAACTTGGACTTCCCAAGCGCTTAGTACAGTGCTCTGCACACAGTAAGCGCTCAATAAATACGATGGATGATGATATATGTTTGTACATATTTATTACTCTACTTATATGTTACTTGTACATGTCTCTTCTATTTCTTTTATTTTGTCAGGATGTTTGGTTTTGTCGTCTGTCTCCCCCTTTTAGGCTGTGAGCCCGCTGTTGGGTAGGGACTGTCTCTATATGTTGCCAACTTGTACTTCTCAAGCGGTTAGCACAGTGCTCCGCACACAGTAAGCGCTCAATAAATACGATTGATGATGATATATGTTTGTACATTTTTATTACTCTATTTTACCTGGACATATCTCTTCTATTCATTTTATTTTGTTAGTATGTTTGGTTTTGTTCTCTGTCTCCCCCTTCTAGACTGCGATCCCACTGTTGGGTAGGGACCGTCTCTCAGTGTTGCCAGCTTGGACTTCCCAGGCGCTTAGGACAGTGCTCTGCACACAGTAAGCGCTCGATAAATACGATTGATTGATTAATTAATCATAACGATAATGGTGATGGCATTTGTTAAGCGCTTCCTCCGTGCAAAGCACTGTTCTAAGCGCTGGGGACGATACAAGGGGATCAGGTTGTCCCAGGTGGGGCGCACAGTCTTCACCCCCCATTTCACAGATGAGGGAACTGAGGCCCAGAGAATAATAATGAAGGCATTTGTTAAGCGCTTATTACGTGCAAAGCACTGTTCTAAGCGCTGGGGAGGATACGAGGAGATCAGGTTGTCCCAGGTGGGGCGCACGGTCTTCACCCCCCATTTCACAGATGAGGGAACTGAGGCCCAGAGAATAATAATGAAGGCATTTGTTAAGCGCTTATTACGTGCAAAGCACTGTTCTAAGCGCTGGGGAGGATACGAGGAGATCAGGTTGTCCCAGGTGGGGCGCACGGTCTTCACCCCCCATTTCACAGATGAGGGAACTGAGGCCCAGAGAATAATAATGAAGGCATTTGTTAAGCGCTTATTACGTGCAAAGCACTGTTCTAAGCGCTGGGGAGGATACGAGGAGATCAGGTTGTCCCAGGTGGGGCGCACGGTCTTCACCCCCCATTTCACAGATGAGGGAACTGAGGCCCAGAGAATAATAATGAAGGCATTTGTTAATCGCTTACTATGTGCAATGCATTGCTCTAAGCGCTCGGGAGGATACAAGGAGATCAGGTTGTCCCACATGGGTCGCACCGTCTTCACCCCCATTTCACAGATGAGGGAACTGAGGCCCAGAGAATAATAATGAAGGCATTTGTTAAGCACTTACTATATGCAAAGCACTGTTCTAATCGCTGGGGAGGATACAAGGAGATCAGGCTGTCCCACGAGGGGCTCACGGTCTTCACCCCCATTTTACAGATGAGGGAACTGAGGTCTAGAGAAGTGGAGTGACTTACCTAAAGTCACACAGCTGACAAGCGGTGAAGCCGGGGTTAGAACCCATATTAATAATGGTATTTGTTAAGCGCTTACTATGTGCAAAGTGCTGTTCTAAGCGCTGGGGAGGATACAAGGTGGTCAGATGGTCCCACGGGGGGGCTCACAGTCTTCATCCCCATTTTACAGATGAGGGAACTGAGGCCCAGAGAACTGAAGTGACTTGCCCAAAGTCACACAGCCGACAACTGGAGGAGCCGGGATTTGAACCCATGACCTCTGACTCCAAAGCCCGGGCTCTTTCCACTGAGCCACACTGCTTCTCCACAAAGAGATCAGGTTGTCCCACCTGGGGCTCACAGTCTTCATTTTACAGATGAGAGAACTTTACATTTACAGATGAGGGAACTGAGGCCCAGAGAATAATAATGATGGCATTTGTTAAGCGCTTACTATGTGCAATGCACTGTTCTAAGTGCTAGGGAGGATACAAGGAGATCAGGTTGTCCCACGTGGGGCGCACGGTCTTCGTCCCCATTTCACAGATGAGGAAACTGAGGCTCGGAGAAGAATAATGATGGCATTTGTTAAGCGCTTACTATGTGCAATGCACTGTTCTAAGCATTGGGGAGGATACAAGGAGATCAGGTTGTCCCACGAGGGGCTCATGGTCTTCACCCCCATTTTACAGATGAGGGAACTGAAGCCCAGAGAAGTGAAGTGACTTACCCAAAGTCACACAGCTGACAAGTGGCGGAGCCGGGATTAGAACCCACGACCTCTGACTCCCAAGCTTGGGCTCTTTCCACTAAGCCATGTTGCTTTTTTATAATGCAGTACCAACCCCAGCGCTTAGTACAGTGCCTGGCACATAGTTTAAAGCTTAATAAATACCATCGTTATTATTATAACAGAGTTAACGCACATGCCCAATCCATAATAATAATAATAATAATAATAATAATTGTATTTGTTAGGCACTTACTCTATGCCAGGCACTGCACTAAGCACAGGTGGGTACTAATGATGGCATTTATTAAGCACTTACTATGTGCAGAGCACTGTTCTAAGCGCTGGGAAGTTTACAAGGTGTTCAGGTTGGCCCTCAGGGGGCTCACAGTCTTAATCTCCATTTTCCAGATGAGGTAACTGAGGCACAGAGAAGTTAAGTGACTTGCCCAAAGTCACACAGCTGACAATTGGCAGAGCCGGGGTTTGAACCCATGACCTCTGACTCCAAAGCCCGGGCTCTTTCCACTGAGCCACACTGCTTCAACTGGGTACAAGCAAATTGGGTTGGACAAAGACCCTGTCCCGCATAGAGCTCATAGTTTTATTCCCCATTTTACAGAGAAGGTAACTGAGGCCCAGAGAAGTGAAGTGATTTGCCCAGGGTCACACAGCAGACAAGCGGCGGAGCTGGAATTAGAACTCACGACTTCTGACTCCCAAGCCCGGGCTCTTTCCACCAAGCAACACTGCTTCTCTAACTAGTTTACAACGAGTTGCAGTCTAGACTGTTGTCCCTACTTGCTCCTTTTGCCTCCCTCTCCCCGCCCCAAAGCACTTATGCATGTAGCTGTCATTTTATTTTTATCTATTGATGTCCCTTTATTTATATTGAAAAATAAATATGATTGATTGATTGATTTTATTTGTATTTGTATTGACGTCTGTCCCCGTCCCCCCCCAGACAGTGAGCTTGTTGTGGGCAGGGATTGTCATTCTTTATTGCTGTATTATACTTAGTACAAGCGCTTAGTACAGTGTTCTGCATGGAGGAAGTGCTCAATAAATAGGATTGAATGAATGAATGTCAAAAGTATATCAGCCTCCAGTCAACTTGGTATGCACTTATATAAATACCGTACTGTATTATTTCTCTTTTATTTTCATGTCTGTCTCCCTCTGTAGACTAAGATCTCTGTGGGCACCGTTCACGGCTACCATCGCTGTTGTGTACTTTTCCAAGTGCTTAGCACAGTGCTTCACCCACAGTAAGTGCTCATTAAATACCATCAATTGAAATACTATTAATTGGTTGGTGTGCTTTAAACATGTACTTCCCAAGCGCTTAGTACAGTGCTGTGCACATAGTAAGCGCTCAATAAATACGATTGATGATGATGAAGGACACAATCCAATTTATTTAAACTGAGTTCGGCGGCTCCATGCTAATGAGCCCTTTTGGGTGAATTTTTAGTAGCGAATGTTTCTGTACTGCATATATGCACTATCCAGAAATAATTTTTCTGTTTGGTTAATAATGTATCAATATCGAAAAATGATTTTCATTTTGGATGAATAATCTAATGAACAAACGTTATAGTGAGCCTGAATCTATTAACCTATTTAATCTAAGCTATTTACTTAATGTTTGTCTTCCCCTCTAAACTGTAAACTGATCGTGGGCAGGGAACGTGCGTACCAACTCTGTTATATTGTACTTTCCCAAGCTCTTAGTACAGTGCTCTGCACACAGTACACTCTCGATACATATTATCGATCGAGTAATCCGAGGAATAACTATATGCACTGTTATAAGATTCCTTCACTTGAAAAACTTTTTTTTTACTCATTCATATTCTGGAGTCCTTAAGATGTAAATGGTAAACGAAGGAATTCACCTGAGACCATTCTTGTTTTTAGCATCAGGAACAGCTTAAGAAGTATCTGTGGGACCACAGAGGAGCCTCATTAGCAGATCATCTATGTAAGTAACATGAGATCTTATTTCACACCCTGTGCCGGCAGCCTTTAAAATGAATCAGCCGCAAAAGAATTGGATAATTTCATTGGAAATAGTGAATTTAACTTGCAAGCTGACAACTATAAGTAGCACATTAGTTCAGTCATGCCTGGTGGAAAAAAGCAGAGGGCCAGGAGCCCTGGGTCATAATCCCTGCTCTGGACAGTTTAAAAACACTACTGTACTTGCAGAGCCCACTGTTGGGTAGGGATTGTCTCTATATGTTGCCAACTTGTACTTCCCAAGCGCTTAGTACAGTGCTCTGCACACAGTAAGCGCTCAATAAGTAAGATTGATTGATTGATTAATAAATACCACTGATTGACTGAGCTGTGCCAGACCTGCTGGGTGACTTAATCTCTAAGACCCTCAGTTTTCTCATCTGTAAAATGAAGATAACTCCCTCTTTTTTGTGAGTCCTGCGTGGGACACAGACTGAGCTTTACCTGATTATCTTTTACCTACCCCCTTAGCACAGTGACCAGCATATAGTAAATTTCCTAGGTTACGGGGATTACTATTCCAGTCCATGCAGCCCAAACCCCATTCCACCCTTCCAACTCTGGAGCAAAGCAGAGCTGCGAAAGTGCAGCCCATAGTTGATTATCTCTTCCAGTTGTTGTTGTTGTCTTATACTGCCGAGCCGTGCCCGACCCATAGCGACATCACGGACACATCTCTCCCAGAACGCCCCACCTCCACCTGCAGTCATTCTGGCAGTGGATCCATAGAGTTTTTTTGGTAAAAATCCATAAGTGGCTTACCGTTGCCGCCTTCCGCGCAGGAAACTTGAGTCTCCGCCCTCGACTCTCTCCTGTGCCGCCGCTGCCCAGCACAGGGGAGTTTTGACTTGTAGCAGCTCGCCTCTAAACTTGTTGTCGTCCTTCTAACGTGGCAGTAAGATCAAAAATCATCTATGTTTAGGAAAAGGAAGTAGAGTTTGCTTCTGAAAGTTACTTGAGGTACATAGTGTAAGCCTGGGCAAGGACTGTGAGCCCAGTGTTGGGTAGGGACTGTCTGTGTGTTGCCAATTTGTACTTCCCAAGCGCTTAGTACAGTGCTCTGCACATAGTAAGCGCTCAATAAATATGATGATTGATTGATTGAAATACTATAATTCAATTGCTTTCATTTTAAGTTAAATAATCACATTATAGATATTCATTCTCTTGTTGATTAGCATTTATAATCCTATTCCCAGTTAAGTCACAACACCCTTTTCAAGTCACCCCAAGACCCATCTCTAGGACTTTTGTGTTTCATGCCTATCTTCAGCTTTTCCATACATGTGTAAGTTTATAATAATAATAATGATATCATTTATTAAGCACTTACTATGTGCAAAGCACTGTTCTAAGCAGTGGGGAGGTTACGAGGTGATCAGGTTGTTCCATATGGGGCTCACAGTCTTCATCCCCATTTTACAGATGAGTTTATATATTCAGTGATTTATCTGGCTATTTCATCCTGATGGAGTTGTACTACTTTCTGTATATCCTTGCTCTTTTTTCTGCCTATTTGCAAATAAGTTTTATGTCGTCCCCCCCTTAGATTTTTAAGATCCTTCAGGACCAGGAATGTGTTTGCTGCTTCTGTGGTACACTCCCAAGGGTTTAATTCAGTGTTTTGCAACTGTAGGCACTCAGTAAATATGATTGATTGATTGATTTTCTAAATCCGGTGCTTTATATTCAACTTATATTTCCATTTTAATTTTCTAGTGTATTAAACTTGTGTTCAAAGAAGAAGCTTGAAAATGGCATCCATGCAAGAATTAGTGAGCGACCAGCGGTTTAGCAGGATCACTAAGGATCCTAGATTTTGGGAAATGCCAGATAAGAACCGAAAAATCAAAATTGATAAGCGGTTTCAAGCAATGTTTCATGACAAAAAATTCAAGTTGAAATACGCTGTGGATAAAAGAGGACGACCTATCAATCGCACTAGTACAGAGGACCTGAAACGATTTTATGACCTTTCTGATTCAGACTCCGATCCCTCCGATAAAGAAAGCAAGATATTGCAGAAGGAAAAAACCAAGAGAAAAACCCAAAAGCCTAAAAAACAAATCGATTCCAAGAACCCCTTGGTTAACAATCAGGAGGAGAATAAAAGCAGGAAAATTAAGCAGAATAAGGCTCCTGAAAATGAAGAACCGGATACTTCAGGAAGAATTACTAAAGCAGGAAGTTTGAGTATATCCAAGTTGAAAAAAGACTGTAGAAAAATGAATGCTGAAAAAGATGATAAAGAAGCTGCACAGAAGGGCATAAAAAACCAAAAAGATATTTCTGCAAATAAGGGCATAAAGAAGCAAAAGGATATTTTCATAGCGGGCTCAAATTCATCACCCAAAAGCAAAATGACATCACAACCAAGCACTGCTGACAAAGGGAAATCTTCCCAGATGAAATATCCTGTGGAGAAGAAAAGGGAATCAGGTTAGTTGGAAAGTGGTATTTAAATCAGTAACTAAAACAGCCATGTAAAATATGAAAATATTTTATTATTAGGGAATGTTTATACCATGTTGTGGGTTTAATAATGGTTTAAAAGACTAAAATAGGTTATTTAACATGAAAGCTTGTTGTGAAGTACCCTGATCCGAAGATATCACAGAGTACTGGGGAAAAGAGGCTGTTAAGAATCTTTCTCTTTTTGGCAAGCTTAACAGGTCTCAAGAGACTATGACCTCTATAGAGTAGGGATGCCGAGCTAAGGACTGAGACATTTAAACCCAGTATGTGCCAGTTCCCTTTTTTAAAAAGTATCTGCTTAAATCCCCTCAAGATTCATGCGTAATTGCTACCCAGAAGTAAATTATTTTGAAAAACCTTTGCAAAGTCTCTGATGATATTTGCAGGTGTCTTTTTGTTTCAGGACCTAGCCACTGAATGCCGGGTGCTTACTGTGTGCTAAGGCCTGGGATAAACATAATTCAGCAATTCAGGCGCATAATAAAGAAGAAAAAGCAGACACATAGAATGTTTTGAACAAATTAGGAGCAGTAGTGAATTACGAACATTAAAATAGGAGGTTACTTAGACTGTGAGCCCCACGTGGGCCAGGGAGTTTATCCAATCTGTTTAATGTGGTGCTTAGAACAGTGCTTGATGCATATCATAAGAAGAAGAAGAGCATAATAATAAGAAGAAGTAATTTCAGGAGCGGTCCTCAGATACATCATCACCGTGGCACCACTCCGCACTTGTGTAACTGCAATCTTGCCAGCCTTCTGAAGTTCAGTTAGGTTGGCTTTTTTCCTGTTATGTTGGAAAGAGGGAGGGAGGTTGTCTCAGCCATTGGGTAGTTCCTCTCAAGACGAAGAAGCTCAAGGTCCTGTTTGGAGGTTTTTCCAAATATTAGGGTTTTTTTCCAACTCCAGGCCCCTCCAGAGAAAGGCCTTTGCTTCCTAGGTTTGGGCGGGCTATATGTGTATTAAAAATTTGTATCAGAAAAAATAAAAATACCTTTTGTTATATAGCTTACTTTACCAAATTTAAAATGTTAATATGGAAAAAACCAGGTTTTCTCAGGAACAAGTAACTCAGTTCTGATTACACTTTAAAGCTGCTAATTGCATTCTGTCAGTCCATTAAAATATTAATATTATTAATATAAAATATCCAAATATTGAATATGGATAAATATTAATACTTAAGAATAATTTGATCCTAAAGTTGGGTGGAGTGAGACTGAATTTCAGCCTCGAGTAACAGTCAGTTGACTGCTCTTGAATCTGTTGATTTATCGCTTGGATATTAGTTTTGTTCATTGTCCTTCCTACTAATTACAGCACATGATGATGCCTTTGAAAGTCAGTCAGATGATGACAGTTTTGAAAAAGATTCAGTGGAGGAAGACTCAGAAAATGATAATGAAACAGAAGCAGGTGAAGAGTCAGAGGAAGATGAAGAAAAGGAAGAAATCGGTGATGAAGCCTCAGATGACGATGAAGACGAAAGTGACAGTGGCCCTGACCTTGCTAGAGGAAGAGGAAATGTTGAGACTAGTTCTGAGGATGAAGAAGACGATATGACCAACTTGTATCCAAAGGAACCTGAGTTTGAACATGCTTGGAGAGAATTGGATAAAGATGCGCCTCGGGTAGAAGAGGTAACACAAGCAAAAATATTTACAATTTTACACTACCCATCACAGTTGCATAACCCCAACCCCATTGTTTCTGTGGGCTTGAAACCCACAAATGGGTTATCTGAACGGCAAGGACAACCCTTGATTTGATAATACTAATAAATACTATCACTAGTAAATACTAGTGAATACTATTCGTATTTATTTATTTTTTAAATGACATTTATTAAGTGCTTAGTATGTGCAAAGCACTGTTGTAAACACTGGGGAGTATACAAGTTGATCAGGTTGTCCCACCAGGGGCTCACAGTCTTAATCCCCATTTTACAGATGAGGTAACTGAGGCACAAAGAAGTTGAGTGACTTGCCCAGAGTCACACAGCTGACAAGTGGCGGAGCCGGGATTTGAGCCCATGACCTCTGACTCATACTCATGGGAAAGAAGTGGAGCATGGATCAAATCAATTCACACATAAACATAAATCCTCATTCTCAAGGCATTAGGTTAGGTTCAACCCTACCCTTTGCCAGACTAAGTAGCAAAATAGATTTATTTCACTGTACTACTCCCCTTCCATATCTACAAGCAAAAAGAGTTGTGGAAAGACAAAAAGATTGGTTTGTGACTTTTTCAGTATTTCAATTATTTCTCCACTTCTCCAGGATAGTTAAGAATAACTGCTCCTCAATAATTTAGAATCGGTATCTTTGTACTCTTTTTAAGAATTGAGAAAGGAGATACGGAAAATTATCCTGATTATTTTTCCTGGTATTTGATTTAGGACTGCTCAGTTTATATAGCAAAATTTAAAAAGCAAACAAAAAATATCATTGATCATTTCTTCTCCCTTTTCATTCTTTTGAGGTATTGGTCTTGTTTTATGTTTGGGGATAGAAAAAAGTATACATTTACCCTAATAATGTGGAATATTGCATTTTAAAACAGTACTTCTTCTTCCGTAATCTAGATTACAAATCGACTGGCAGTTTGCAACATGGACTGGGATAGATTAAAGGCCAAAGATCTGCTGGCTCTGTTTAATTCATTTAAACCTAAAGGTGGTGTTATATTTTCTGTTAAGGTAAGAATGAATTTCTGTCTGAAGCCACAGCTTCCAGAGTCTTTCGGTCCAACCCTCGGCTCACAGCAGAATTGCCCCAAGACTAAATTAAATGAGTGTGGCCACAGAAAGGTGCCTGGATCAGCATAGCCTCTTTTAACTCAAGGAGACAGGGTCATATTTCCCAGGAAGCCATCTTGGACATAATAATAATAATAATAATAATAATAATAATAATAATAATAATAATATTTGTTAAACGCTTACTATGTGCAAAGCACTGTTCTAAGCACTGGGGAGGATACAAGGAGATCAGGTTGTCTTTGAGTCCCTTGTGGGACAAGGACTAAGTAGGTGGGAGGACAGGTAAATAATCCCCCTTTTGCAGTTATGGAAACTGAGGCACAGAGAAGTCAAATGACTTACCCAAGATTGCACAGCAAGCAATTGGCAGAGTCAGAGTTTACAACCAAGGTCTTCTGAGACTCAGGCCCCTGCTCTTTCCACTAGGCCATACTGCTTCTTTATATCTTATTCTCCTCATGGCTTGAATTACCGCTCTGACCTATGCTAATAGCCTTATTGAAAACTGCAAAACACGAAGTCTTCAATCAACTCCGTTGTATTGGACTCACCCTAGCGCTTAGAGTAGCGCTCTGCATACATTAAGTGCTCAATAAATCCTTTTTTATTATAAGTGAATAGAAAAATTAGAACAACATAGCAGTGGTTCAATGAAATGTAGTGAAATTAACTGAAAGAGATCATTCATCTCTCATTGCCTTTCGAAAGCAGAAGATGTTTGAACTTCTGGGTCTACAAAAGTACCCTGTAATGGGCTTCAAATTCAAATTAGATAGGAATGTTTTCATCCTGTTACAATATTTGTGATATTGAATGGAAGCTAAAGCAAAACTGTGTCAGTAGAACTAAATGTCCCCAAAGTCACGTTTGCAAAAACTATGTAATTCATAAGAAATTATTAGCACATAGAAAATATACCATACTGCTGTCTAGAATTAGGTATGCTCTTTTATAATTTGAAGCCAGGTTGACAGGTTTTCTCCCTCTGTTGAATGGAGTCCTAAATTATAGTTCTATGCATTACTTGTAGATCTATCCTTCAGAATTTGGAAAGGAAAGAATGAAGGAAGAACAGCTGCAAGGACCTGTAGAACTATTAAGTATTCCTGAGGATGCCCCAGACAAAGACTGGTATTAAATCATCATTAAAATGTTTATACCATTTTTAGTTGTGCCTAGTATCAAAAGTGCAATGTTTTTTTTTAAACTGTGGTACACTATTTAAAGTTCACTTGGTAAACCACCAGGGGGAGCCATTCTGTGTTCATCAGTTAGTGAAGTTTGCTATTGGATGGATCTGGGAGAAAAAAACCCCAAAAAATGTCTTAAGTGACATTAAATTTAAATCAGAAACCAATCAGACAATTTAAAACGTTCATAGTGTAACTTTCTGCGTTAAAGAAAAAGTTTTGCTATATTAGGAACGTTTTTGAAAAAAACAATGGTATTGGAGTGTTTACTATGTGTCAGGCAATCAATCAATCAGTCGTATTTATTGAGCACTTACTGTGTGCAGAGCACTGTACTAAGTGCTAGGGAAGTACAAGTTGGCAACATATAGAGACAGTCCCTACCCAACATCATCATCATCATCAATCGTATTTATTGAGCGCTTACTATGTGCAGAGCACTGTACTAAGCGCTTGGGAAGTACAAATTGGCAACATATAGAGACAGTCCCTACCCAACAGTAGGCTCACAGTCTAAA
Organism: Tachyglossus aculeatus; assembly: GCF_015852505.1. Taxonomy (NCBI): domain Eukaryota; kingdom Metazoa; phylum Chordata; class Mammalia; order Monotremata; family Tachyglossidae; genus Tachyglossus; species Tachyglossus aculeatus. Next base: position 18,986,277 of record NC_052074.1, on the reverse strand, counting down.
AGGGGGAGACAGAGAACAACACCAAACATAATAACAAAATGAAATAAATAGAATAGATATGTACAGGCAAAATAAATAGAGTAATAAATATGTACAAACATATATACAGGTGCTGTGGGGAAGGGAAGGAGGTAAGATGGGGGGATGGAGAGGGGGACGAGGGGCACTGTATTAAGCACTTGGGCTAGATTCAAGGTTGGACATGGGGTTTCACAGTCTTAATCTCCATTTTACGGATGAGGTAACTGAGGCCCAGAGAGATCAATCAATCAGTCAATCATATTTATTGAGCGCTTACTGTGTGCAGAGCACTGGACTAAGCGCTTGGGAAGTACAAGTTGGCAACATATAGAGACGGTCCCTACCCAACAGTGGGCTCACAGTCTAGAAGGGGGAGACAGAGAACAAAACAAAACATACTAACAAAATAAAATAAATAGAATAGATATGTACAAGTAAAATAGAGTAATAAATACGTACAAACATATATACATATGTACAGGTGCCGTGGGGAAGGGAAGGAGGTAAGGCGGAGGGGATGGAGAGGGGGAGGAGGGGGAGAGGAAGGAGGATGGGACCCAGGGGTGGAGTGGAGAGATGAAGTGACTTACCCAAGGTCTCACAGCAGACAAGTGATAGAGCCCGGATTAAAACTTAGGTCCTCTGACCCCCAAGCCCATGCTCTTTCCACTAGGCCACATTGCTTCCCATGCTACTTGCAATCTATCCCAAGCCTGTGTCAATGGTACAGCGATTCCTATTTAGAAAGATATGTATTGTTACAGTAATATCGTTCCAGCAATTGAAATTACGTGTACATAATTATGCCCAGAATTTACCCTCTCTGCATTTGTGCTGCCAAGCTTTCATTCAGAGTATTTCATGGAGTGTTTGTGCCTTGGCAGGAAATATGAATCAATTTAACGAAAGTATTTTGTGCAGATAAGAACCGGGTCCTGAAAATGTGATTTGAAGAGAAATCTGGTTTGTAGTAACTGTTGACTTTGTTTTTAAAGCTCTCCATGTCGACCTAAAAAAGTTTAATTGGCGCTTTTTTCTTTCTTTTTTTCTAGGGCCAATAGAGAAAAATTGAGGGATTATCAATTCAAGCGCCTGAAATACTTTTATGCAGTTGTAGACTGTGATTCTCCAGAAACAGCCAGTAAAATTTATGAAGACTGTGATGGACTTGAATTTGAAAGTAGTTGTTCCTTTGTAGACCTGAGGTAAATCTCATTGCTCTGTTTCAAATACTTATTGTCCCTTGGCAGCTGAGGTTGAAGGATTTGGAAGTAAAATCATATGAGACTCTGCCTTGTGTAATTATTCTTACTTAAAAATGAGGATTCTTTTGTGTGAGGGGAGATGGATTGTGCCAAAAATCTCTCTGATTTTCTTTTGGTAAAGAGAAATTCCACTTATGATGAAGGAAACCTCATCATGGCAAACAAAACATCTGACGATGTGTCCGAATCAAAGAAATATATTGTAAAATTATGCCACTTAAAAAGCTTCATAAAACTGCTTCCCTCAGCACGGGAACCAAGTAAAGTTGTTCTTTAAAAAAAAATGAAGGGCTGACGCTGCCAGTGCTTCAGAAAGTATTGCTATGGGCATTGTCTTCAGGCAAAGGGCATGATTTTTCACAACATGCTCAAGCTTTGTTGCCCTGGAGCTGAAAAGCCTTACTTTTGATGAAGGAAACCTCATCATGGCAAACAAAACATCTGACGATGTGTCCGAATCAAAGAAATATATTGTAAAATTATGCCACTTAAAAAGCTCCATAAAACTGCTTCCCTCAGCACAGGAACCAAGTAAAGTTGTTCTTTAAAAAAAAAAATGAAGGGCTGACGCTGCCAGTGCTTCAGAAAGTATTGCTATGGGCATTGTCTTCAGGCAAAGGGCATGATTTTTCACAACATGCTCAAGCTTTGCTGCCCCAGAGCTGAAAAGCCTTAGATCATTTTGAATCTCAGATCTAAGGAAACAGGAAGCTGAACTTCTGTGCCATTTTCTCACCAGACCATTTCTTTTGTTGCCCAGTAAACCATTCTGCTGTGACACTCAATAGAATCAGTCCTTTAGATCCAGGGTTGGTGGGAGGGCTTTGTACTCAAAATGACATATTTTAGAAAAGGATAAGAAGCATCATTTCGTAGACACTGGACCTTTTATGTTCAGGAGAGCTCAGACTGTTAGAAACATAGGAAAACAACCAGTTTTCTTTAATGGACAAATTGGGTTTGACTGTAGCATTTTTAAACATGCCCACAGAGGCATTGTCTCATCAGAGAAACTGCATTTCCTTTCCCTTCCCTTTCCGCTTTACTCTCTCAACTAAAAAAGGAGATGCCTGTGGACTACATCGCCCTGCTGGGAGTGATTACAATCTTGAAACCTTTTCTTTTCAGGAGTGATGCTGTAGCTTTTGCTGCTGTTGATGAATTGTTTTTGTTTTATGTAGCATGTCATTTCTTTCCTTGTGTGTCGATTGTTAATTCACCCCTTTTTCAATTGTAAACTTTGTGGGTCAAGGACTTTGTACAAAGTAAAGCCTTAAAAAGGTCATCATTATTAATAATAATAATACTTTTCTAACACCGTCTCTTCAAACGTTAGTTAAATGTGATCCATTTTGAGAACCGTGAATTCAAGTGAACCATTTTTGTATTTTTTTAATCTATTGTCAGACATTTAAGGTAATTGGAAGTTTCCCAAGTAGGCAGAATCTAAAAAGGTAGAACTACTTTTTAGAAAAATGATTAAGGCAGCAGGATGAAGTATGTGCTGGCGGTCAAGGGGGACTGAAGGCAAGGAAATCAGCAAGGTGCAGAAGACGAGACAGGGTGACAAGTACTGGGACTAGAGTGGTAGCAATTTGAATGAAGAGGAAGGGACGAATTCTAGAGATGTCGTGAAGGCAGAACCAACAAGATTTGGTGACAAACTGAATATGTATTGAATGAGAGAGGTGAATCGAGGCTAGTGCCAAGTTTAGGGACCTGTTGGACAATGAGGATAGTGCTGTGACCAGACAGTGAGTTCATTCTGGGCAGGAATGTGTCTGTCTGTTGTTATCGTGTAATAATAATAATAATGGCATTTATTAAGCGCTTACTGTGTGCAAGAGTACACTGTTCTAAGCGCTGTACTCTTCCAAGCGCTTAGTACAGTGCTTTGCACACAGTAAACGCTCAGTAAATACGATTGAATGAATGCTGGGAAAGTGATGGGGAGGTGAGGGTTTGGATGGGATGATGAGGAGTTCTGTTTTGGACATGTTAAATTTATGGTGTCAGCGAGACATTCAAGTAGAGCTGGCCTGAAGGCAGGTGGAAATGTAAGATCGCTGAGAAGGAGAGAGGTTGGATCATGAGTGGTAGGTTTGGGAATCATCCATGTAGAGATGGAGGTTAAAGGTGTGTGAGTGAATGAGTTCTCTGTTGGTATGTGTGTAAATAAAGAATAGCCGGGGACCTAGAAATATGCCTTGAGGGGTTCCCCATAGCTGGAGAATGGGAGGCAGAGGAACCTGCAAAGGAGTGCAAGAAAGACAGACCCGAGAGGTAGGAAGAGAACCAGGAGAGGACAGTGCCGGTGGAACAAAAGTTGATTTTTACTTTTATTTTTTGAAACTGAGTGATCTATTAAATGATGTATTTGTATATGTCAACCCATCCCCAGAAGTTACACAGTTTTAGGAGGCCTAGTAGGTCTGTGATTTTCAGTTACCCTAAGGAGGTTTGCTTTAGTGCAAACCATAGCCCTCTTGCCTCTTCACCCCTTCGCTGCGGCTGCGGAGTGAAGGTTGAAGTGGAGCCGGTCTTTACCAGCTACGGTCATCGTGATGCCCAGCAAAATCTGAACTCAGATACCGCCTTTTTCTATCCCAAAGATACAGTGTATGTCCTTATTTGCACGGGGTTATTTATTTATTCATTTATTTATTTATTTACTGTGGTATTTGTTATGTGCTTGCGTGCCAGGCCTACAGTGAATATCCTTGGCACAGGGTTATTTGATTATTCATTTATTTATTCATTTACTGTGGTATTTGTTAAGCGCTTATTGTGCCAGGCACTGTACTAAGTGCTGGGGTAGATACAAACTAATCCAGGTAGAATACAGTCCATGTCCCACATGGGGGCATACACTATTTAATCCCCATTTTACAGTTGAGGTGACTGAGGCACAGAGAAATAAAGCGGCTTGCCCGAGGTCACACAGCAAACAGGTGGCAGAGCCGAGATTAGAACCCAGATCCTTTCGCCTCCCAGGCCTGTGCTCTATCCACTAGGCCATGGACCCTCTTTGTCTTTAGTGGAACCCATGCTCACTCTTGTAGGTGGACTTTGAAATCTTGGGCCTGTTGATTGATTCTGCAACAGGGGCGGTGCAACTGTGGGATCGCTAAATGTCCATTTCCCTAAGGCCATTTTATTCATTCGTTCAATTGTATTTAATGAGCACTTACTGTATGAAAAGCACTCTACTGAGTGCTGGGGAGAGTAAAATACAACAATAAACACACGTTCCCTGCCCACAAGGCACTTACATTCTACACCCATTCAAAGTTTTCTAGTGGTACTGCGTACTGTATTGTGCATGGTGACTATGCACTTAGCTGTGTACCCCTTAATCACTTCGATGTTCACTCCACCCCAACCATACTTATGTAAAAATGTTCATACTCTACTCTTTCCCCTATCCCTATCGAATTTAATGTCTGTCTTCCCCTGTAGACTGTTAGCTTCTTGTGGTCAAGAATCACATTTACCAACTCTGTTGTACTGCACTTTCCCAAGTGCTTGGAACAGTGGTTTGCATACTAAGTGCTCTATAAATACCCCTGACTGATTGATGACCAGTCAAATTTAATGAAATCCTTTAATAGATCACAGATTTTTACAGCTTTGGGACAGAATCGTTTTGAATGGTGCCGCGTTTGTTAAATTTATTATATCTTTCACTATCATAAAATGTATACTCGTATTAGCTGCAGACCTCAGCTAATTAAAGATCATTAAGACGCATTGTTTCTTTTGAATTATTGCAGTTCATATTGAAATACAAAAATCTTTTCTTTTTAAGGTTTATTCCCGACGATGTTACTTTTGATGATGAGCCAAAGGATATAGCTTCAGAAGTGGATATAGCTGCATATAAGCCCAAATATTTTACATCAGCAGCTATGGGAACATCAACGGTATCCTAACAAAAAAATGTGTAAAGCTTTCTATGTATTCATTCTATATTTTAATACAAATTTGTAAACATAAACTCTAAAATCAATGAGAGTTTGTTTTAGAAGTTGATACCTTCAATGTAGTCTCGATCAGTAATATCCTCTGGGATAGTCAAGAGCATAGGAGAGTCCATGTTGTTATCTGCAAAGGTTGCAGTCTGTTTTCAAGTCATTTTTCAACATAAAATTTAATTATTGCTACTGTTGAGAATATCACTTCTTGCTTTTACACTACACCATTATAGTTAGAGAAGCAACATGGCTTAGTGGAAAGAGCACGGGCTTGGGAGTCAGAGGTCATGAGTTCTAATCCCGGCTCTGCCACTTGTCTACTGTGTGACCTTGGGCAAGTCACATAACTTCTCTGAGCCTCAGTTCCCTCATCTGTAAAATGGGGATTAAGACTGAGCCCCATATGGGACAACATTATTGCCTTGTATCTACCCCAGCGCTTAGAACAGTGCTTGACACATAGCAAGCGCTTAACAAATATTATCATTATTATTATTTCCCAATCTGCTGACAGATCTCTTAAACTAAAAATACATACTCTGAATAGAGAGATTGCATAAAACCACAGAAGAGTTAATGATGAACAATTCAGCCCACTAAAAACGTAAACCACTTGGCCTTACATTGAAGATTGTTGTACTTGTATTGTGTTTTAGCCACATGATTTAATCTCATCTGAATTACAGTTTATTAATTATATAAGAATTAAAATAATTGAAGGCAGTTGTACATTTATGGAAATTATTTGATGCATTAATACAAGTTTAGATGATGGGCTTTTTTAGTTGCATAGATATGTTTTATAATTCATTTAAATAATTTTTCTACTTTGTTGTTTAAGGTGGAGGTCACCTGGGATGAAACTGATCATGAAAGAATCACTACCCTGAACAAAAACTTTAAAAAAGATGATCTTCTTGACATGGATTTTCAAGCCTATTTAGCTTCCTCCAGTGAAGATGAAGAGGAGATAGAGGAAGAACAGGAGCAGGGCAGTAAGTACTCATGGAACTACCAATTAGCATAACTGATCTGAAAAATCTAGTTGGTATGTAAAGTGATTTTAGCAATCTAAAATTTTCACCAGGCTGTGCCTACTGGTATGGTAATGACTCCTCAGTAGTTAGCAGTCTTAGCTTGAAATACTGTACTAAGTGATGTGCATTGTATTTAAAATTTATTGCCCTAATTCATTGCAGGAATTCATGATAGAAGTTTATTATGATAGAAGTATTTCCACTTGGTAGACACCCAGCATATGCCATTTATCATTATTATTAGTATTATTTTGTCTGTGTCCTCATGAGCCCACTAAAGTAAGACCTCCCTCCTCCACTGTTCTTCCCATGTTCAAAGCCCTACAAAAATCACATCTCCAAAAAGAAGATTGATTTCTTCTCACCCTTTAAATCCCCGACTGCCACTTCAGTACATCCACATCACCTAAGCACTTAATACTCATCTCCAGTCCCAGCAGTACTTGCATAGATATCTTCATACTCCATTGCTTCCTCCTGTCCGATTTGGGATATTGGAATTAGACGTTCTGGTGGCAAATTCAATAATTATGAACAAAAGCAAATAAAATGGGAAAGCATCCTAAACTGCTGTTGCTAAAAAAAAGACTTGGACATTTTATCTACAAATTCTTGTAGCAACATTTCAAAGAATTCGTATAATTTGAGGAATTATGCAATACTTATAATTTTTGTCTTAAATGTTTTAACACATTACAAACTTGCTTTGTATCAGGAAAAACCCTTAATACGTCAAGTCAGAACTGCTTCCTGGAGGTGGTGAACAGAATTTTTCACCTCATAGAAATCTTTTTGATCCCCCTACAAGAGACCCCTACCCTTTAGAGAATGTAAACTGAGTTGGAGAAAAAAAATGGACCTCCATGGTGTGTCATCCAACATTTTAGAGTTTTAGAGAGTAAAATTTTATCCCTGGAAAAATAAATTTAAAGTAGGCCATCAGAGACTTGCCACTATCATTTCAACCTGGAAAGGTCTTGCTTCTAATTATGTTTTCAGAAATAAGCTTTTAATAGAGGGAAATACATTACTGATTTGTTAATGTGCTCCTGATGTTTTGTCCATTGAATCACAGGATACATGACAGGATTCCGTCCAACATTATTACTGTGGCAGTAAGCACAAACAGAAAAAATGAATTTCAGCTGTTTGAGTGGAAATGTTAAAGTGTGATAGGATGGAAAGAATGTTTAAACCATTTTTATTCCATTTTTAAAATCTATAAAAATAGTTGAGTTATAAACATTTTCTTTATCTATCTTTGCCTTTACATTTACCATGTTGGAGATTTTTTAAAAAAGATAAAAGCTAGCTTTGGTCTTGGTCATGAAAAATTGTTCACATTGCCTGGCATTTTTTTAGCGACCAGTTATTCATGGCTCACAGCAACGAGTGTCTTCATTTCATAGTGCTTCTGAAACTTCCTTAACTGCAGACACTTGCTTTAATTCTTTGAGACTTAGTATTGTGCATAAGAATCTAAGCCTTTAAGTTTTGAACTGAGGAATCATTTTTGGAAGCTTAACATAAGTGTCAGCTACCAACTTTTTTTTGGCAATTGTTATTGTAGCTCCGTGGTTTTCATTGTACTCCTTTGGAACATGGAACAAAATGTATTTCCGTGGCTATTAGAGGTGGTAAAGTAAATATCCTACCAGCTCAGGACAGGAGATTAAAATAAATCCTTATCACCTAACTTCACTCATAGTCTAGACTAGACCTCTAAATCAATCAATCAATTAATTGTAGTGAGCACTTACTGTGTGCAGAGCACTGCACTAAGCACTTGGGAAGTACAAGTTCACAACATATAGAGACAGTCCCTATCCAACAGTGGGCTCACAGTAAGCCCTCAATAAATACAATTGAATGAATGATTGATTGATTAAACCCTTGAATTAAGAAAAAGTTATTCTCTCAGGAGTTTATCTCTGTGCCTTTGTTTAATTTACCTGGGTGATGCCGGGTGGATAAGAAATGAATGATAGTGGCTATAAGTGCATATATTGAGCCTAGAAAAGTATCCTTCAGTGATTAGTGGGCATTCCACAAACCATTCCCGGAAATTTGGGCTAATTTTACCAGATTAATGGGGAAATTGTTCAAATGAATTCTTTCTTTTCTAGGTGATGATGGAATCGGGGAGACAGCAGAGGAGAAACCTAAAAATCAGAAGGATGATGAAGAGCAAATCAACAAGTACAGGAAACTCTTGCAACTTATCCAAGATAAAGAGAAGAAAAACAAGGAAAATGAAATGGAAATGGAGATTAAATGGGTTCCAGGTACCAATTCTTTAATAAATTACATTTGCTATCTTTTTAACCTCTCACAGAATAGCAGAAGTTTGAACATGTTTTAGAATTAGAAGTAAAAGGGATACATTTTCACTAACAAAATTTGAATTTCAACAAGACCCAGAAGCTTCTTGGTGAAGGAAAGATTAATGTGGAATAAAAAGAAACCCAATTAGCCAATTATAATATTGTCTTTCTACTCCTGTTTTTTGAACCAGTTTTTCTTGTTCGGATTATTTTCCTAAAAGTCACGTGCTTTCATCAGCTATAAAGACATCGGTTCGTGTCCACATGGTAGATGCATATTAAAGATGGTCATTAGATTAAAGACTGACATACCAAGAAAGACAAGATAATAACAAAGAAGTAGAAGAAAGGTACTTGTTTTTGCCAACACCTCATTTGGCACTCATCAGAGATTATAAAATGTAGAATAGTTTTAGTAGTAGTGAAGTCATTAAGTTTTTGGTGGCTCCGGCAGTCACTGTTTGTTGATGGTGATGGTATTTGTTAAGCGCTTACTATGTGCCAACCACTGTTCTGAGTGCTGGGGTAGATACAAGGTAATCAGGTTGTCCCACGGGGGGCTCACAGTCTTCATCCCCATTTTACAGATGAGGTAATTGAGGCACAAGGAAGTTAAATGACTTGCCCAAAGTCACACAGCTGATAAGCGGCGGAGCCGGATTAGAACCTTCGACCCCTGATTCCCAAGCCCGGGCTCTTTCCACTAAGCCACGTTTATTCCTAGTGGTAACTTCTTTTTCAGAGGCCTGTCAGTTGTGTATGAAAATTAGCCATCATTTCTTATGTCTGGTTATGATAGTTGAGACAACACTATGGGATTAGTGACCATGGCACTGTTATTCTCTACCAATGGCATCATTCGGGGAAGTTCCCCAATATCCTGGATCTCTTATGGTTTAGGAATGGGACTGATAGGTGGTAAAAGTCGGCTAGGAAAAGTTGGCTGGGGAGTACAATCAATCAATCAGTGGTATTTATTCAGCATTTGCTGTGTGTGCAGAGCACTGGACTAAATGCTCAGCAGTTGGTAGACAAAGTGCCTGCTCACAGGAAATTTACAAGGAGAATGTCTGAGAAACTACCACCTTATGCTTTCCAAATCAGAGAAAGCCAAAGACCCTATCCTGACCGTTCCTCTCCTGCCAAACCACAGTTCACAAGACAGCATCCGATATTTTATTACTGTCCTTAGCAGAGCTGGAATCAAAATGTTAAGTCTTTGCATCTATAGTAAGATGAGAAGCCTGAATTTTCTCACCGGGAATAGCAGTATGCCACCTTGCCCGATGGCACTGTTGCTAAGAGGCAACGTGATTATGATCAAAACCCTTTTCTGGCAGGGAACCACAACCACCCACTTGCTGACTTCACCCCAGGCGTAGCCATAGATGATTTCTGAGGGTGTTTCAGCAGCCATTTGTTTATTGCTTACATACTTACTACTTAGTGTTAATTAAAAAACAGATTGATGAAACTGGAAAGTGCCATGATTCCCAGTGATTTGGATCTAATAATTGTGCCATAAGTACTTCCCCCCATGCACACTTTCTTACCACTTAATACAATGCTCTGCACACAGCGAGCTTTTAATAAATACTATTACTTCTACTAAATACTATTGCTACTACTTTCTCTGGACTAAAGACTGAGACAGATATGAGCTTGTCCCTATCTGTGGGGCTCACAATCTATTTTATGCCCGTTTCATGGATAGGAAAACTAAGGCCCAGAGAAGTTAAATGACTTTCACAAGGTCACATAGCAAATCCCATGACAGAGCTGGGATTAGTATTTAGATTTCCCGACTCCCATCCTGTGCTCTTTCCACTCACTGAAAGGTGTGTGTCCGCGCACACACATACCCACACAAACACATATTTTAATGGCATTTTTTAAGCATTTACTATGTGCCAGGCACTGTTAGTTCTAAGCACTGGGATGGATAAAAGATATTAGGATTGGACCAAGTCCCAGTCTTACAAAGGGCTCACAGTCTTATCCATTGTACAGATAAGGTAACTGAGGCACAGAGAAGTTAAGTGACTTGCCCAGGGTCACACAGCAAACAAGTGGAGGAGCCAGGATTAGAAACTAGGTCCTCTGACTTCCAGGCGTGTGCTCTATCCTCTAGTCCGTGCTGCTTCTCATTCCTTCTCATTATTTCGTGGTTTATAATACATTTTTTTTAAGCAAATTACCACCGCTTTTATTTTTTGATAAAAGACATTCCTGACTCATGAGTAAAATACGTGTGTATATATGTGCCCCCATATCACTAATTTATTGCATTTTAGGGAGTCCTTTTTATGCAAAACATTATTAAAAGCCTTGGAAAAAAGGAAAGGACACAGACACCTTCTTACATTTGAATAATACACACCTTTTAATTTCACAAATGAAATCTCTAACCGATTTTTAATCAACAATTACTACATTTCTGACGTTACATAGAGGTCAATTTTTTTTAAATGAGCCATATGGATTTTTGTGAAGCTGTAGTAAGAAAATGAATAGCATTATTGAGCTTTCCTTGATTATTTTTTAAACTAACAAGAAAGATCATGTGTATTTCCTCGTGTGACTACAATGGGTACAAATGAATATTTAAGACAGTTTCATTTTTGTCTGATTCTGTCGTAAACATAAAACTGCTATTTCAGTGACGTTGCTAGGTTGCATGAGTTTAGAAATTGGGGCACAGTTTCAGAAATTTTGTAAGATGTTTCCCAGGAGTGTGTATTAATACACTCAGATGTGTTAAAGATGGTAACTAAACCCCTAAGAAGAGACCAAAAAAATGAAAGGGAAATATAATATACATATAGTCATCATATGACATGGTTGTCATTAAAATGTATCCTCGTGTCCCCTTGGGATCGAATTTTAATCATTTGGAATTTCATTTCCGAGACTTTTTCATAACTGATCTTTACAAAGTTATTTTGCAAAAATTTTGTAAAAATTAATATACGAAATTTCAAAATTATTTGAACGTAAAAGATGTACCCACCATGCTGCTATACTTCAGTGAACCACAGCGTGTCAGTGTGAGAACGCATCAATCCACTTCCTGGTTTGTCCCAAAATTAGTTGAATCTGAGCCTTAGAAAATGAAATACTTTTTGAATCCCTAAAACATTTAAATTGAATTTCTTCGACGGTTTTCATGATCCCAAAAACCCGTTAGAGATGTGTGTACATCATATAGTTGCAAGAGGGTAAGCTCTGTGAGCTAAATAAAAATTTTATTGGAGAAGTAGCAGATGCAGCAGAAGTTGAGGTGGAAAAGCACTGCAAAGTCTGTATGTTTATTCAAGTAATTAAAATGGCATAGGAAATTTAAGTTCTCAGAGACCCCAAAACATTTTTTGCTGTTCTAGTGAAAACCTGGCATGAGAACACTGTGCCCAAATCAGAAGCCTATTTTCTGTATTTTAGACTGTGAGCCCACTGTTGGGTAGGGATTGTCTCTATATGTTGCCAACTTGTACTTCCCAAGTCTTTAGTACAGTGCACTGCACACAGTAAGAGCTCAATAAATACGATTGATTGATTGATTCTGTAGTATTTCTGATTTTGAAGTATTTTACTGCCCATTGGAATGTTAACTGAAGGTGGGCTGTGTCACCTCCTACTTCAGTCCCTCCCTGCTCTAGAACCCTGCTGGTCACAATGACCGGAATCTGACCACAAGTCAGAATCTTAAATATTCATTTGTAGCCACAGCTGACCCGAACCCGCATCCTGAGTCCTAGTTGACCAAACTGACGTGCAATTTTGCCGTGGGTAGCCTCTGGTTGCGTCTGGTGAAGAGCATGTGCAGTTCTATCATGGACATCTGCAGTCGAACCAGCCTGAGGGGAAATCTTGAATTGTGGCATCCAAATAATAATAGTTATAGTATTTGTTAAGCGCTTACTATGTGCAAGTCCTTGTACTAAGCGTTGGGGTGGATACAAGCAAATCGGGTTGGACACCGTCCCTGTCCCGTGTGGGGCTCACAGTCTGAATCCCCCTGTTACAGATAAGGTAACTGAGATACAGAGAAGCGAAGTGATGCCCAAGGTCACGCAGCAGACAAGTGGTGGAGCCGGAATTAGAACCTGTGACCGTCTGACTCCCAGGCACAATCTCTCTCCCCCACACCATGCTGCCTCGCATCTGTTTTTGAGTCAGACCTGGACAAGAAATGATAAGGCTTGTACTTCCCAAGCGCTTAGTACAGTGCTCTGCACACAGTAAGTGCTCAATAAATACGATTGATGACGATGATGATAAGGCTCTCACTTCCTGGAGTGCTAGCCCATATGCGTGGATGCTCCCAAAGCCCCAGGAACAATTGTACATCTGGGCAGAACATTGAATATGATATGGTGGCAACAACCCTTAGCAGGACATCCATCCTCAGCACTTACTTATATAGCCATGTTCATTCATACATCTATTTATGTGGAAAATATATATTTATTCAAACTAGTCCTAAATTTGTGCTACTCCCTGTACTCTCCGTGTTCCTTCTTCCATTCCCACTGTTTGTGAATAATGTGCCTTGTCTGTATCCTCCATTAGATTAAAAGCCTTTCATTCATTCATTTAGTCGTATTTATTGAGCACTTACTGTGTGCAGAGCACTGTACTAAGCTCTTGGGAAATACAAGTTGGCAACATATAGAGACGGTCCCTACCCAACAGCAGGCTCTCAGTCCAGAAGGGGGAGACAGACAACAAAACAAAACATATTAACAAAATAAAATAAATAGAATAAATATGTACAAGTTAAATACATAGAGTAATAAATGTGTACAAACATATATACATATATACAGGTGCTGTGGGGAGGGGAAGGAGGAAAGGCGGGGTGATGGGGAGGGGGAAGAGGGGGAGAGGAAGGAGGGGGCTCAGTCTGGGAAGGCCTCCTGGAGGAGGTGAGCTCTCAATAGGGCTTTGAAGGGAGGAAGTGAGCTAGCTTGGCGGATGTGCGGAGGGAGGGCATTCCGGGCCAGGGGGAGGACATGGGCCGAGGGTCAACGGTGGGACAGGCGAGAACGAGGCACAGTGAGGAGATTAGTGGCAGAGGAGCCGAGGGTGTGGGTTGGGCTGTAGAAGGAGAGAAGGGAGGTGAGGTAGGAGGGGGCGAGGTGATGGAGAGCCTTGAAGCCCAGGGTGAGGAGTTTCTGCCTGATGCGTAGGTTGATTGGTAGCCACTGGGGATTTTTGAGGAGGGGAGTAACATGCCCAGAGCTTTTCTGCACAAAGTATAGGCCTCTTGAGAAAAGGCCAACTCTTTTGCTTCTGGTGGAATCACCAAGCAGTCAATAAGTTTCAGTGGTTGATTTGATTAATGGCCGTGGCTCACTTTTGAATCTCCTGGCCAGAAATGCCAAAAAATAATCTGAAGCCATCAGAGTGGATCTGAGTCCAATCAGATTCAACTCTGTGGGGATGTGGAGATGGGATTTTGTGGGACTCCCTAGCTGGACCATGTTTGTGCAAAGATCTACTTCCAGTACCCTGTTCATCATCCTTTTTACCCTCCATCCACTGGCTCTTTTTTTGTGACTCCCAATCCAACTGCTCCACATTTTATCTATCCTTTCATCTCTTTCTTGCTCCTCCTCTTCATAGATGACATAAAGAAAAATATTCCAAAATATGTTTTTGTATGGGCAAATCAATCTTAACCAATTGTATGAAACTAATTCAGATCATCAAGATTGTAATCATTGACGTTGCAACACAGAACCTCTTTTTGAAAAGTAACTTGAATATATTTATGATCACCTACCCATACACACATACCCAAGTCACTTTTTAAAAATGCTTTAAAATTCAGTTTCTTTTATTGTAAGCTCTTTGTGGACAGGGATGGCGCCTACCAACTCTAATGTTTTGTACTTTCTATGTGCTTGGTACAATGCTCTGCACACAGTAAGTGCTCAAATACCATTGACCGATTAACATCTTTTTAATCATGACATATTTGGGGTGACAACTCTCTTAAGAGGTAGGTTGACTTTCTGTAATTTCTAGGTAGAGTGATTGTATTTCTTTGCAATGACATTACAGACTTTTGTTGTATCTCTTCCACAAAGAAAAATAATCTCTACCAGTTGGAATGCTCATCAAAGCAAGGAGGAAGCCTGGTAGTGGAAAGAGCACAGGTTTGGCAATCAAAGGGCTTGTCTTCTAGTATTAGCTCAGCAAATATTAAAAGATATGTGTTGAAGTGGGTTGCAGGCCAGAAGGTGATATCTTAGCAATAATTCATGAATTTTCTCCCCACTTCCAGCTTCCATCCACCTTTGTCCCCATCCCCAAATAAATAAATTGTCCTAAAGGGTGAATTTGCAACTGCCCAAGTTTCTCATCTGTGTACTTTCGCTCCTGTTCCCTCACCAACCCTGCTTTTGATTTCCATCAGTTAGCATAATGCTAATTATGGATGTCAACTAGTTTTGAACGCCTGCTAAGAAATGTTGATAGGGAAACTTTTAGCTTTCCGTAGACAAAACCTCTCGGGAACATTTGAAAAACATTAATAAGCACAGAAATGTACTTTCATTACAAGGGATATTTTTGAACAAAAGAAATCTTTTTTCCATTGTACATTTTATAAATGGCAAAATACAGACCCATCTCAAAGTGGATGCCATAATTATTATTATTATTATCTCTTGGCAAGCAGCGTTTGAGCTGCGTTTTTTAAAATTACAAAACAAGAAGTGTGTTTGTGTTCCCTTGGAAACACAGTTGATTAGCCTGTTTTTGAGCATGTTTATTTTCAGGCATCCCAAACCTGGTCATTATTAAGCTTTGGCAATTTCTTTATTTTCACTAATTGCCAACGTGGCCGTTATCTGAAATCTATTAATGGGAGTCAGTTTTGGTGAGAGATTTTTAATGATGGTTATAATAGTGAACTGTAAAATTATCTTTATATTCTATTAAGTTGTAGGTATATTGTAGAAGTAAATAATTTAAAGTTTAGATCAGATTTTATCTGTGCGATTATAAAAAGTATTCGTCAGTGCAACATTGACAGATTTTGGAAATATTTGGACCTTTTTGCCATTCTGTGCCAGGTTATGTGTTTGAACGAACCAAGGATTCTGTCTTGGACAGTATCAATAAAGATTATTTATAAAAACGATCATGATCGTTCCCCTCCTTAAATTCATCCTCATGGTTAGGGAGGATACCTCTTAATATATTTCCCTCTTCTTGTTGATAATGCATACTGGATTTACCCAGGTGTCAGTGAATGGTATTTATTAAGGGTGTACTGCGTGTAGAGCACTGAGGAGTATGACCCCTTATTTACTTGTACTTCCCAAGCGCTTAGTACAGTGCTCTGCACACAGTAAGCACTCAGATACGATTGAATATCCCTAAATTTTCCTCTAAAACTATTGTGGACCTTGTTCAAGCATTTCATTTTATATTTTAAAAGCAAATTGAAATTCACCCCTCCACAACTTCTTGCTTTTTCTTACTATAGGCTAAGTATTGTGGAACTTTTTAATAAAAGGCTACTAATTATATTAGCCATCTATTTTTAGCAGAAAAATAACTGGTTATGTGGGCAGTGAGGCTGCAGCATCTAAATCAGGCAGTTACCCTGTGGCAAATGCTTCATGGTTTACGGTGCTACAGCGAAGAACTGGCAATATCTTTTGGTCACCCTCATAAGTGGGTTTTATTTTTAAATGGTGTTGGAGATTTAAGTGAAAAGGCAAGGGTTTGGGTTTGAGTGGCTTATTGGTGTTTTAGGAAAGGCTCAAAATGTAGGTTAAACAGCTAGCCATTGATTTGTGATCATTTTAATGTTAATCTCTTAAGTTGTACAGTGTTAAATACTTCTGCTGTGATGTATTTTAAGGATCTTAGGGTAACGTAATGTAGACCTTAAACAAATTATAATGTTTATTATTTATGATTCTGCCATGTAAATTTGATGTAGATTATAATTTTGACTGTAGATTCTAGACTGTAAGCTCCTCGTGGACAGAGAATGTGTCTACTAACTCTTTTATATTGAACTCTCCCAAGCGCTTAATACACTGCTGTCCACATAGTAAGCACTCAATAAATACAACTGATTGATTGATCGATTGATTGAACACCACAATTGAGAGCACTGTTTGTTTTCAGAAATATTTTTTTCCCTACCAACCAGCAAGTTGATGTAAAATAATTCCTCTAGATGCTTGTTGCCACTAAGGTTTTCCTAAGACCTCAAAGCTTTTAGGATGATGCTGTTTGCTAAAAAAAAAAAAAAAAAAAAAAAAAAAGACTTGTAAATACCGTCAAAACAAGCCATGAAGAGGTGAGAATCTTTGTAGTTAACTGATAAATAAAGCCCCCTGGTAAAATAGTGGAAAATAGTGGAAAGGCTGGGTTTAACGTGCCCTTTGATGTGGTGTTCCTTGGTGTTGGTAGCCATAAACCTCACTTTGCCGTATTTATTTAGCACTAGGTGCTAAACAGTAGGGTGGAGACAAGATAATTAGATCAGACACAGTTAGGGTCCTCATAATTGCTAACCATTTAAATCTGCCTTTAATTGGAAGGTGCTTTGCAGTAAGCTCTCAGTAAATACCATTGATCCATCCACCCACTGCTCCTGCAGCTCAAGGGAAAACCAGCACTCAGTCTCACCCATCCTGACACTGTCTGCCTGTGCAAAAGCAGTTTTGATATTGTGGAATGGTGAGTCCAAACAGGCTCATATCCTCGGAAGAATGTTCCCAAATCACCTCGTTGAAATGACAGAATTGCATGTACTCTAGATTGCCATTCCAGGGATCAGTGCACGTTCCCTCCTGGTATTGTGGAATTTGTGAACAATAATTTCATGGATTGGGCCTTTTGTAGTGGGAGAAAGAAGTTTATGGTATTAAAGTACTTCAATATATATGTATATATGTTTGTACATATTTATTACTCTATTTTACTTGTACATATCTATTCTATTTATTTTATTTTGTTAGTATGTTTGGTTTTGTTCTCTGTCTCCCCCTTCTAGACTGTGAGCCCACTGTTGGGTAGGGACTGTCTCTATATGTTGCCAACTTGTACTTCCCAAGCGGTTAGTACAATGCTCTGCACACAGTAAGCGCTCAATAAATACGATTGATTGATTGATTCAATGCCAAATACTTTGCTAAGTGCTGGGGTAGCTATAAATTAGTCATATTGGACACAGTTACTTCCTCCTTGTAGTTTAAATGGTAGAGAAAAGAGTTTTCCTATACCTACCTATTTTGTAGCCAAGGAAACTGAGGTACAGAGATGTTGAAGCCTTGTGCAGTGTCACACAAGCAGTCCAGTGGCAGGGCTTGGATTAAAATCCAGCTCTCCTGACTCCTAGAGCCGTGTTCCTTCCATTAGGCCATGTTGACATCTGCGTGGTCAATCAGTTGTATTTATTGAGGGATTACTATGTGCAGAGCACTGTAGCTAGCACTTGGGAAAGTACACTATAACAGTGTTGACGTTCCCTGCCCCCAACAAGCATTGCAAGCTACAGGATTGTGTTACTTGTCTTGTCTGAACCTTTTATGATACTGTAGACGTAAGTCGTGTCCTTGTTTTTACCTTTTCTGATGGCAAAGTACTAACTTCAGCAATCACACCTTTGCATAGAAACCATTACATAATAGTCCCCCCTCTACTTCTTGGAGTCAGCTATTATAGTAGATGAACATAGGGTAAACTGAACATAACTTAGATGTGTTCTTTAAAGTCCCAAATCCACTTATATTCTGCCTTTTCCCTTTTCTTTAATTTATTTTAATGTCTGTCTCTCCCTTTAGATTGTGAACTCCTCATGGGCAAAGAATCCTGTCTACCAAACTCTGTTGTACTTTTCCAAGCACTTAGTACAGTGCTCGGCATACAGTAAATGCACAGTAAATACCACTGATGGGTTTGCTTCTCTCTTGAAGGGATCAGGAAGGGGTACCAGGGAGAGAAATTGAGTGGGGTAAGGATATTTGGGAGAGGAGATGGGGAGGAGCATGCCCACTGTGACTAACCAAGAAGACCAGTTTGATAGGTTCTGATTTCATTATCTTCTCTAGTCTTCCTAGCCAACATCCAAACTAGAAATGTACGTAAACTGGTACCAGATTGTGTGGGTCTTTTTGCCAGCCTGACTTAAATGGAGGCCGGTTTGGAAAGATAAACTGGGCTAGATGTCCTCTAATAGCTTCTGTGCTTCAGTTACTCCATCAGTAAAATGGGGATTAAGACTGAGAGCCCCATGTGGGACAACCTGATTATCTTGTGTTTACAATAGCTTGGCATATAGTAAGCACTTAACAAATACCATTATTATTATTATCATTCTGAGTGATTTCAAAGACTAGTGAATGACTTCTTGGTATACTCTCCCCAAGCAGAATCAGTATTTTCTTTTTCTTAGCCTGCTTCCTTGTCCCTCCCTTATCTCAGAACCCTCTAGATTGTAAATTCATTGTGGGCAGGGAATGTGTCTGCTAACTCTGTTGTATTGTACTCTCCCAAGCATTTAGCGTAGTGCTCTGCAGGCAGTAAGTGGTCAATATATACCATTGATTGATTGATAGATTATCACAATTTTATCTGCCCTTGTCAAGTGGTCCTGTCTCTCCCAGAGTAACCCTGGAAAATTTTATTGTTAGTATTCCTGTCTCAACATAGTGGCTATCTAACCATGTTTTATAGAGAATTACAAGGATATTTGGATTGAAAAGTGATAGAACCACTGTATTAGAAGAAACAAATGGGAGGAAAATAATGGACTTTCTTCTTTTTCCAGTTTTAGGTTAAAGGCAATTTCCTGAAATTGACCTAGAAATGTAGTGGTCTATTTGTGACTGCTTTAAAAACCCAGCAGATTCCATGTGTGTTTAGACTTCTCGTATCCACAGGCAGTCATGTAGCCACAGCACATTCCGACAGAAAGCCATTGACAATTGTAGCAGTCTTGGAAAGCAGGCCTGTTTTGATCCTTAGGAAAAAGGTGGTGCGTTCACTTTAAAAATCTTTACTGCTATGTTATATATCAAATAAGGGTGGAGTTTGACAGGACACTGTGATGAGACAATCTGATGATATTGTACCGTAATGTACATAATGATTAACAAACTACATGAAAGGCAGGGAAAACATACAAATAAAGCTCAGGAAACTACATGAAACAATAGCTCACTAATGAAGCCCAAATGTCTTGTGTTTGAAGTCGGCTTCTTAAGAAAAGTTGGTTTGGAGGAGACAGCAGGGTTCATAGCAAACAGAAGACTGTTTCCAGGGTTGGAGAAAGATCTTGGGAGGTGTGAAAGAAAACATAAATGCAGATTAAATTGTGAACGACTTTAAAAGGAAGGGGGAATTTGAGCTTAAAATGCAAGAATATTGAAAGCCAGTAAAGCAGACCTACTGAAAAGGTTTTATGTGTGATATTCTTTAACCTATACCAGTCCACATAAACCTTTCCAATACCATTATTATGGGAAGGGAACATCCAGTGGAGATGAGCTTTAGCACCTGGAAATTCTGTACAAGCATTGTGGGTTTCTTACACCCTCTTCTCCTGCCCTCCAGATTTTATCTGAAGTCTCATTTACTGTGAGTATGGTGTAATCTACATGGCTATTGTAAGGAATTCGAGGTAATGACTTCAATTCCTATTCTAATAATGGTGAGAGCTCACTGAGAGCAGAGTTGGAAATTGGGTGGGGGAATTGAACAGATGTAACCTGAAATCAGATCTTACAGTTGAGTTGAGGCAATCAGCAGCAGCAGCAACATTTAAATTGTTCTGTCCCACAGTGAAATGACTTTTAACCCTTAGAGAAATAGAAAAATAGTTGTTGAACTGAGAAGTCACCGTAGGGAACGGCGTCAGGGGAAGTTGGGAGGAAATGACCTAAGGAAAAGAAAATTAATTGGGAAATGACTTCTGGAAGAGGTGAGATTACAGAACTCCTCATCTTCCCACCCAAACCCGGTCTTCCCCATGACTTTTCCCTCACTGTAGACAGTATCACCATGTCCTTCCTGTCTCACAAGCCCATAAACTTGGCATCATCCTCAACTCGTATCTCTCCTTCAACCCCACGTATTCAACCGGTCACCAAATCCTGTCAGTTTTACCTTCGCAGCATCACTGTAATCCATCTTTTCCTCTCCATCGAAACTGCCACCAGGCTGATCCGAGCACTTATCCTGTTATCCCACTTGGACTACTGCATCGGCATCCTTGCCGACTAACCTGCCTCCTGTCTTTCCCCACACTTCAGTCCATACTTCACTCTCTTGCCAGGATCATTTTTCTGAAAAATGGGTTCAGTACGTTTTCTCACTCAAGAACCTCCAGTCCCGTCCAGCTCCACATCAAACAGAAACTCCTTACCTTTGGCTTACCTCACTGATTATTACCTCCTATCTTACCTCACTGATTTCCTCCTACAACCAAGACTTCTCACTTCGCTCCTGTAAAGCCAACCGCCTCACTGTACCTCAAACTCATCTCTGTAGCCACCCACCCTGTCACTGATGTGCTGCTTCTGGCCTGGAATTCCCTCCCCTATGTTTTCCCGTTAATATCAAGCACGCCGCTCAAATGTCAGGAAAGCCATGTGGTCTAGTGGAAGCAGCTCAGGCTTGGGAGTCCGAGGATCTGGGTTCTAATCCTGGCCCTGCCACTCGTCTGCTGTGTGAACTTGGGCAACTCACTTCTCTGTACCTCAGTTACCTCATCTGTAAAGTGGGGATTAAGACTTTGAAGCCCCAGCTGGGACGTGGACCATATCCAACCTGATTAGTTTATATCTGCTCCAGTGGTCAGTACAGTGCCTGGCACAAAATAAGTGCTTAACAAATACTATAAGAAAAAAGATTGAAGTTAATTTGCATATTACCAGTGGCAAATCAGGAATAAAACTTGGGTTTCTATAGTATCCAGTTTTTTGTCGCTAAACCTCAAATTCCTCAACTTACATATGAAATGCAAAATAGGTTCAATCCCTTCCTTTATCGATTAGACTTTAATATAAGTAGGTTGAGAAGCAGCGTGGCTCAATGGAAAGAGACCGGGCTTTGGAGTCAGAGGTCATAGGTTCAAATCCCGGCTCCGCTACTTGTCAGCTGTGTGACTTTGGGCAAGTCATTTAACTTCTCTGGGCCTCAGTTCCCTCATCTGTAAAATGGGGATGAAGACTGTGAGCCCCCCGTGGGACAATCTGATCACCTTGTATCTCCCCCAGTGCTTAGAACAGTGCTTTGCACATAGTAAGCGCTTAATAAATGCCATTATTATTATTATAAGTAATGTGGAGGACATCCAAAAAGTTATTCAGTATAAATTGAGGTTCATTCTTTAAATAAAACTTCTCATTTACATGTAAAGTCTCAAATTACAAAAGAATATTACTGTAACTTCTGTCATATGAAGGAGCCTGTAGATGATAGGGAGTTTCATGTTGTAATAAGCCAGAGGATTTTGCTCTTGAAAAACTTTGCATTTTGGGAAAATCATATTTAGAAGTATCATTAATTCGAAAGGAATGGGGTCAGGTTATAGGTGAAAAATGAATTAAGAAAATTGGCCTGATGATACTAATTCATTCAGCAAAGCACACTTAATGCAAGTTAAGGCTATCCTAGGCATTCAAACCTCTAATTGCTAAACCTTGGCTGATAGGTCCTTATACTTTTAAGTGCATCCTGAACTAAGTACACAACAGCTGGGTTTGCATAACCCAAGGGAAGTGGAGAAATGAACAATTATCTGGTTAATTTGATCCCACATAGTTTGTCCCAAAAGAACAATTTAGGTGAAAAAAACCACTCTGAGGTGTGAATTTTCTGTTTGAGACCATAATAGGTGGATAAAGTCAGATGGATTTTTACTTAATCCTCCACTTTACTTGATGTCCTTGGTGAGTCCTTAGTGAGGGGATGAAGAGACCTGGGTTGGAAGTCGGGGGAGGAGAAATGGGCATTTGAGGGCTTAAAACAGAGGCGGCTTCTGCCCAGAGTCAGAATCCCTGCTCCTCCCCAAATCCCAGCAAAACTGGGGGCAGCTTTGTAAACAGGGTTGGACTAGTTTATATTTCTTTTTTTAGGGGGAGGGGGTTCATTGTTTGTATGTGAGTTACTTAACTTCTAAACAGTTTTGAATAGGTTGCAATTTGATTATTGTCATAATAGGGTCGTCTGTACTCATAGTTAAGTTGAAAGGGCGCCTGTGCCCTTCAGCCTGAGTTGTTGTTGTTGTTATCAAGTTGGGTGGGCTTTGGAAGTAAATATCCCGTCAGCCCTTTACTTTTTAAAACTATTCATATGAAGATGGAAAGTGGGATGCAATGAATTGCTTTTCATTACTGTATTCATTGCAGCCCAAACTGATCTCGTATAGACGGTTGTACAGATATCTCATGGAAAATGTTCTTGTCCATTTGCCACAAATTTAAGACCCTAACTTATAAACAGTTATGTTCCACATGCAGTGATTTAAATGACCTCATTGTGACAGCAGGAACAAAGCATTTTTAGTTAGTGTGGTATTGAGTAATTTCCTAATCTCCCATTTGTAGCAATTCATTTCTCATTCTCTACTTTCAGTGTTCTTATTTAGTGAGACTTATTCAGACAAGTAACAGAGTCATTATTTCTCAACTAAACAGAAATAATCTGAATTTATATCAGTACTTTTTGAGGATAGCTTGTGGGTTAGAAATTATCCCAGGAAATTGACTCAATTGTGTACATATCACCTTTACTTTCACATATAGGATGGGAACCCTTTTTTTTTTCTGTTGGCTACATGAGTCAAGCACTTGGCCAGAATTGAATAAGTCTCCCTGTGGTCTCTTTAACTGAGGACTGTATTCTTTCTAGACTATAAGATCACTGTGGTCAGGGAACCTGTCTACCAACTGTGTTGTACTCTCCCCAGGTATTTAGTACAGTGCTTTGCATGCAGTAGGTGCTGGAGAGAACAGTTGTTTAGTCAGTGACTAAGCCATAATGACATTAGTGGAAGGAGGACTTAGTACATTCACCTGACCACACAGCAGTACTCCTAAAAATATGTAGGCACATGCATGAGTCTGAAGGAGGGGGAGGTGGGGACAGATAATTCTCGTAAACTTCAGGGAAGCCTGTAAATAAGCTGAAGATTGGGAAGTAGCACAAACCTGGAAGTCAGGACACCTAGCTCTCTTCCTTCCTTCAAGGCCCTACTGAGAGCTCACCTCCTCCAGGAGGCCTTCCCAGACTGAGCCCCTTCCTTCCTCTCCCCCTCGTTCCCCTCTCCATCCCCCCATCTTACCGCCTTCCCTTCCCCACAGCACCTGTATATATGTATATATGTTTGTACATATTTATTACTCTATCTATTTATTTTACTTGTACATATCTATTCTATTTATTTTATTTTGTTAGTATGTTTGGTTTTGTTCTCTGTCTCCCCCTTTTAGACTGTGAGCCCACTATTGGGTAGGGACTGTCTCTATATCTTGCCAAATTGTTCTTCCCATGCGCTTAGTACATGCTCTGCACACAGTAAGCGCTCAATAAATACGATTGACGACGATGATGATGATGATGATGGGTTCCAATCCTGGCTCGGCCACTGTTTTTTTTAATGATATTTCTTAAGTGCTTATTATGTGCTAGGCCCTGTATTAAGCATTGCGGTAGACACAAGCTAGACAGGTAGAACACAGTCCCTGTCCCTCACAGTCTTAATCCCCATTGAACAGATGAGGTAACTGAGGCACAGAGAAGTTAAGTGACTTGCCCAGTGTCACCCAGCAGACAAGTGGCGGAGCCGGAATTAGAACCCCCAGCTCCAATGATTCTCAGGCCCATGCTGTTTCCACTAGGCCATCCTGTTTCCCACTTAACAGCCGGGTGACCTTAAGCAAGTCACTCAATGCCTTAGTTTCCCCATCTGTAAAATGGGAATTCAGTACCTGTTTTCCATCCTGCTGTGAGCTCCATGTGGGACAGGGACTCTTTCTGGTTGTCCTGTATACCTCAGCACTTAATAGAGTGCTCCATGCATAGTAAGCACTTAGCAAATGCCACTATTCTCATTATTCATATTACTATCATTATTCAAATCAGGCAAGATCCCTGCTTAAAAAATTGCCAGGAAATCCACAGTTTCTGGCTCTTGCAAAATGTGGAGAGAGAAAAATGAGAATTCCTTTTCCTGCACTATTTGAGCAGCTTCTACATGCATAAGAATTGGGTTCTTCGTGGTCTTAATGAGACTTAGGTTGGTAATACCATAGTAGATAAAGGAAGATGGTTTTTCCTTTGAGAAATTAGCAACAGTCATGTATAAGGATCCCTGAGTTCGTGGGGCGAACCAAGTGGCCATGGGCTTGAGTCACAAATTTAATTTAAGGCTACCATCTGTCCTGAGAAAGGAAAACCTTGTCTAAGTAAAGGTTTGCTGACTTTGGAAAGCTGCACAGATCAAACCCTTTCTTAGACATTGTACATTAGTTGCTTCACCATCTTACTTCTCTACTACACTGTCCAATTCAGTGCTTATTGTAGATAATGTGTCTTGAGAATGAGGAGAGGGGATTGAAAAGATTCAAAGGACAGTAGCCTTGGGACCTAGAGAATGCAAATCCTTATTCGTTTGTGCCTTGGGCTTTGAATTTAGAAGATTTCAGAACTTCTAAATTCTGTGAGCAAAACTACCAGGCTTCAGGTGAATCTGACGGGAGCCAATCACTTGAAAATAGTCGGCTCTTGTGGTATTAGGGCCTCAGTATTATTTGATGTGTAATGCTGCATTTGTTTGGATTATATCGTAAACTACTTTGGGTTTTTGCAGGTCTAAAAGAAAATGCTGAAGAGATGGTTAAAAATAAGTTAGAAGGAAAGGACAAACTGACTCCTTGGGAACAGTTTTTGGAAAAGAAAAAGGAGAAAAGAAGATTGAAAAAGAAACAGAAGGTAGTATGTGCTGTTTATATTGAATCTGCTTGCAAAATTATGGTGTTCGTTTTTAATCTTCATGGGATTTGCAGTGTCCAGGATGAATTTAATTTTTTTTTTTGATTAAGGCTAGCCAGCTAGAGTATATTCAGGGTAGTTCTCTTGGGCATTTTTATTTGGCTTTAGGGGCCAAAGTAAACATCACAGAGAATGTGTGATTAAAGAAATATAAACTTATTTGCCTCCTAAGAACCCTGCCCTTTCATCCTAGAGTTTTGTTACTTTCTGAAATGTTTTGGAGAAGGCATTTGTTTTGCTGCTGCAGTACCACATTCTGACAACAAAGCTTAGATTAAGATGAGATAATCTACCAAGTTTGGGGATTGTAAAATTTTAGGCACGGATGAGTGTTTTTAATGACTGCAACTGAATTGTTCAGAAATTGAACAAGTGATAAAGTTGTAGGATAACTTTTTTCTATCCGCTTTAATGGCCATTTTTGTGGTTTTCTTGATTATCTTTTTACTCCATTCTTAACTTTCTTGTGGTCTTTGATTAAACAAGTAAATGTAAGAAAGCCATCTAGCCATAAAACGTCCCCTGTTTGTGCTATCACTGTTTAAAAGTCTCACTCTTTATCCTAAAACCCACTATAAACCTATAAACAATTGTAAGCTGAGGCAGTTTTGGAAATTACATAGACATTCCATCGTTTGGAGGCATTTCAAATGTCATACCCGTGAGACAGCCACTTTCTAGCTAGCCACAAATGACTGGCCCCAGATTTGAAGTTGCCCCAGGCATTGGAACTAATTAAAATCCTGCCGTATTTCTCTGAGCTGTCAAAAACTTTGGAGTTTGGAAATGGTGGGGCATGGCAATAGAAATTATGTTGTTTTTCTGGCTCAAATACAATCACGTACTGTTAATTTAGCAACACCTTCTACAGCATGCTTGATATTTATGTATTTCCATTTTACTGCTGTGGAGGAATGCAAAATTTTTTATTTATCTATTATTCATCAAGCATGCCTGGCACTTTAACCTTGGCATTGGAAATCACTTTCTTGATAAATGGACTTTTAGTGGAGAAAAATCTACAATTCAAATATAGATATTCCGGACGCTTGTCTAAAAAGATATGCCTGCTAACAGGTACATTGTATTTGTTTGGAAAAAAAAATGCAACAAATAAGGGATTCAACAAATTCTTTCATAGTCATTTGATTTGTCATGGTGAATGTACTTTGGATTTACTATGTTGCCAGCTTGTACTTCCCAAGCGCTTAGTACAGTGCTCTGCACACAGTAAGCGTTCAATAAATACGATTGAATGAATGAATTTAAGCCTCAGTGAAAAGTAAAAGAAGAAATTTTTTCAGGTATACTCTAAGCAGTACGATGCAGGGAATTTGGAGGTGTGTATGGCTGTTTTTTTTTCAAAACCAGGTTAATTCTGAATGTTCACTTTATATGCTTATGGGAATTTCTAAGGGACAAAATAATAGCTCCTTCAGTTATTCTGCCAAATTAGGCTGCAACTAAAAGAAATTAGGCTTTAAGCAAACAATCATTTAAAACAGTTGAAGTAGGACCCACCGAGTTGAACTTTTTGAAACTACTGTTCTCTGCTAGGTATGTGACATTTATGCTATGTGAAGAAGTGGTAAATACGATGCAGGCTGTAATTTCTAAAAAATGATCCGAAAAAGTGATTTCCTAAGTAACTTGCCACTGGGATTTTTCCATTTACACTTTTTGCCAATGAAATTTTCCCTGATGTCTTCACACTCATTACAGGCTGTTACTGAAGAAGAAACCAGTGAAGATGAACTTCCCCCGGATGTTGACTTGAATGACCCGTACTTTGCCGAAGAAGTTGGAAAAATAGGTAAATTGGTGTATACTGTTTTTCATTTGCTTAACTGCAATCTTTTCTTGAATAAGGGAATTTTTTTCAAGAAGTAGGAAATAAGTAGAAAGAAGAGATTACAGAACTATGTAAAAGAATAATAATAATCATAATAATGGTAATGGTTAAGCACTTAGTATGTGCCAAGCACTGGTCAGAGTAGAATTAGTAATGCATGCCTTCAAAACCATTAAACTTGCTTGCATAGGGCAATGTTGCTAAAATAATTTGACATTTAAAGTTGGTCTGGCTCATGCAGGGTCAGGCAGAGAATCTGCCTGCTGAACCTGATGCTGTATTTTGCGGTTTAAGATACAGTGTTATGTTTTCAGAAATTTCATGTTATTGTGCTTGGCATACTTGTCTTTAATGCATTAAAAGTAGCCAGGGGATGTTATTTCATTCAATCGTATTTATTGAGCGCTTACTATGTGCAGAGCACTGTACTAAGCGCTTGGGAAGTACAAGTCTGCAACACACAGAGACGGTCCCTACCCAGCAACGGGCTCACAGTCTAGAAAGGGGAGAAAGACAACAAAACAAAACATGTAGACAGGTGTCAAAATCATCAGAACAAATAGACTATTAATTATAATAGCAAATTAGGTAATAATGGGCCTACCTGGGTCTCTCCCCATACCCTCGAGAAGCTCTTTGTGGGGCATTGACATAATAATACTTGTTAAACGCTTATTATGTGGTAAGCACTGTTCTAAGCACTGGGTAGATACAAATTAATCAGGTTGGACACATTCCTGTCCCATGTCCATTACTCAACCTCATTTTCCACAGATGAGGCAACTGAGGCACAGAGAAGCCAAGTAGATTCCCCAAGGTCACCCAGCAGACATGTGGAGGAGTCAGGATTGGAACTCGGGTCCCTCGGACTTTCCAGGCCCGTACTCTATACTTGAATATCATGATTGAATTTGCAGAGGCCTATTTTCAATTTTGGATTTGGCTTAGTAGAAAGAGATGCTTTGTATCAAATTATACTATTTCTGCTTATTTTGCAGTAATGATTGAGTTAATTTCTTATTAAGGAATGCCCCCTAAAAACTCCCTCTAATGCGCCCTACGTGTAACAAGTATCTGTAGCTTGAATGTCCAGATTCTAAGTGCTTCTCAGCAGATTATCAATTTCCGCTGAATATATTAATATATTATTGGAAATAATGGAAATATATTAACACAAACAAATGTTTCCTATAGGGTGAACATCAGCCTTTTAACACTAAATAGAAATTTGATCCCTTTTCATGGCATGCACACAGGCACTATTAGATATAGTTATATAGTTAGATCTAGACTGTGAGCCCGTTGTTGGGTAGGAACCGTCTCTATATGTTGCTGACTTGTACTTCCCAAGCGCTTAGTACAGTGCTCTGCACACAGTAAGTGCTCAATAAATACGATTGAATGAATGAATATATAGCACATGTAGCACGGCATAGTCATAAAGGTTGTTTTTCTAAATATAAAGTTAATGGTAAATAAAATAAATGATGGCATTTGTTAAGCGCTTACTATGTGCGAAGCACTGTTCTAAGCTCTGGTAGCAATAGTGATTGTGTTATTGATTTTCTGAACAGCCTCAGGTTAATAGCTGTAGAAAACAAAAGTCCATCGCATTGAACTAGTGAGAGTCAAAATATTTTCCATAGTTGAATGCTAGATATTATATTTGTAAATGTCTCCATAGTGTTTAATTAGAAATAATTTTGAAACAATGACTTTGAGTTATTTTTTTTTATCAGCTGTAAAGAGGAAATCAAAAAAATCCCAGAAAGAAGAAAAGAGCCCTGAAGAAGAAGCTGAAATCGAAAGACAAAAGGTAAAAGGATAGTTCAGAGCTGGAACTCAGTCCATAAACTCTTTAAAGATCTGCTGATGTCTTTGACCAAATTCGACACTCATAAGCACATCTGTGATTTGAAGTTTAATACTACAGGTTCATTTATCGTTAATGTAACGATGAATAAATGTAGTGTAACAGTGATAGCAGACTAAGGTTCAGACAGGCCGAAAACTTTCATTATAGGAACTTGGTTCTTATGCAGGTATTTGCTAGATTTTCTCATTTACCTGCCCTAAGAGTGGTAGTATTTTCAAATGGCTGTTTACATTATTAATAATCACCTGAAATCAGTTTAGAAATGATAATTGTTTTTACAGAGAATTAACGATTGGGTGATTTGTTTGAGAGAGGATATCTGCATCATCTACTTCCCAGTGAGAGAAATGTTGACTAGAAAAGGGTTGTTTTCTTCTTTCAACAGGCTGAAATGGCCTTGCTTATGATGGATGATGAGGAAGATGGTAAAAAGCATTTCAACTATAACAAGATTGTAGAGCAACAGAACCTGAGCAAGAAAAAGAAGAAGCAGCTGATGAAAAAGAAGGAATTACTAGAAGATGATTTTGAGGTAAAGAGGATATTTCCCCTGTTATACTCCTTTTCAATCAGAAAATTAATTTTCTCAGCGGTATATTAAAAATTAATACAGCCATTGTAGAAACTGTCTTCATATACCAATAGTGTGATTTAACCAAAACTTTTTCCTGATTCAGTTCACTTGAGCATTGATTAAATTTTTAAACTAAGTCTAGTTACTATCAGTTTACTACTGCTGGAATTATAGCAGACATTGATTAAATTTTTAAGCTAAGTCTAGTTACTATCAGTTTACTACTGCTTCTGCTATAATTCCAATAACATGGAGTAAATTAGTACTTTTGAAGTTTAAATTTGAAATAATTTTTCTAAACTAATTCACTCAGTTCATCTGAGATTTAAATTTTTAATACTTGAAACTATTATACTGATTTTTATAGTGGTTTCTTGTATAGAATAGTTGAAGAATACTAAGATTTCCAAATTTCTAACATTTCAACCCCATAAAATAGTTTAAATTACCCAATAAACTTGGATTCATTAATTTGTATTTTTCTTCTGGATTTTTAGGTAAATGTTGCAGATGAACGATTCCAGGCAATGTATACTTCTCACTTATATAACTTGGATCCTTCGGATCCTAATTTCAAGAAAACCAAAGCTGTGGAAAAAATCCTTGAGGAGAAAGCTCGGCAAAGAGAACAAAATCAGCAGAAACTTACAGAGGCAATAAAGAGAAAAGAAAACGAGCTGCAAAAGGACTCATCTAAGAAATCCATTGATCCTGCCTTGTCGATGCTGATTAAATCTATAAAAAGCAAAACAGAGCAGTTTCAAGCGAGGAAAAAGCAGAAAATTAAATAATTGGAATTCAAACAGCTTGTGAACTTAAAAAGTATCTTCGTAATCCTCACTTTACAATCAGAGCTACTTCTGGGTATGAAGAACATCTTAATCTACCTTCACCATTATAGCCTTTTTTTCAACACAAACTGAATGAAAGTAATTAAATGGCCACTTTGAGACCCCTAAATTGGCAGCTCAAGTGGAAATGCCCGAACTATGAACTCAATTCTGGGGAAATTAAAAGAAAATTTCTGAGTTTGGTTTTAAAGACCATAAAAGGGCTGGGTTTAAGAAAGGCATGGGGTTATTCATATACTTTTAGCAATATTGTAAATATATTTAATATTCAGTGGAAATTTAATTAATTTTCCTGGACCATGACATATTTTTAAAACTACTGATTAGAAGTGAACTACTAATTTATCTGAACGTAAGAATTGAGAATCTGAGAATTTGTGGCCCAGTTATGGTTTTTCTATGGCATTTTTTAATAAAAATGTAAAAGCATTTTTGTTTTCCACCTGCTTTTATTTGGTTTGTGCCTTGCTAAAGCAAATCTCTGCCTAGAAACACAAAGGTTCATGATACACAGAATGGACATCATTGTTGTAAAAGATGAAAGTTATGTCACTATTAGGACATTCACGTCTCCTTCGTGTGTTTTCCTACTTATAAGTAAAGATAATTCTTCTCTCCCACCTTGTGTGTTTTGAGAGTCATTTTAAAAAGCGGGATGAGAAATCATGAGAAAAATCTCATGTGTTTTTAGATTTAGAAAGATTATTCTTTGGTTAGAGACTAAGTGGTCTTTGCTCTTATAAATCCAGTTCTGGTTTTATGTCAAATTTGGGAACATGAAGCTCTTTTGTAGTCTAATCACTGCTGGCTATTGGGTATATTTTGGAAGTAAAAGCACAAGAAAGCAAAAACAAAACACTGGGAGCAAGTGCTAAACAGGAAGATACTTGGGAGTTTGGCGAGGTTGTTGATAATAAACTTGTCATATTGAACATTAAAAATCAAGTCTGTAAATGTGGCTTTTGGTTTGTCAGGAAATGAAAAAGCAAAGCTCAGTGTGTTATCAAAATAATGAGGGAATAACCACTCTGTGAGCAGGGAAGAAAAATATGGAATTTTTGAATTGTGTAGCTCTCTGATGGCCGGAACTATTATTGTTATTATTATTATTCTGTTAAGCACTTACTATGTGTCAAGCACTGTTCTAAGCACTGGGGTAGATACAAGTTAGGTCAGATACAGTCCCTGACCCTCATGGGGCTCACAGTATAAGTAGGAGAGAGACTAGGTATTGAATCCCCATTTTACAGGTGAGGAAACCAGGACACAGAGAAGTGAAGTGATTTTCCCAAGGCCACACAGCAAGCAAATAACAGAATCAGAATTAGAACTCAGGTCCTCTGCCTCCCAGTCCTGCGTTTTTTCCACTAAGCCGTGCTGCTGCTTCTGTTGAATGCCTGAACAGCCAACTGCAAAGGAATTCTTCTGATTGCCGGCCTGGCTAAGTATTTACACATACCTTGTTTCCTGTTTCTATTAAAACTTCCAGTATTAAAGTGCTGATTGGTGACAGCTGGGACCTTATAGGCAACCACTATAACCATTCTGATGGCCACGCCTTTATTCAATTTTGCCTCCTAATGGAAAAAAAAGCGGAAACCCATGAAACATTCACATTTAATTAAAATATAATTACTGTTGGGTCTCTCTTTCAGACTCTTGTCTAGCTTTCCCAGTCATTGACTGGCCAGTACCTTCCGCCTTCCCGTCTGTGACTGGGCCTGAAAATACAGGTGGCAGTCGCAGAATCAGAGACAAGCTAATGTTTACAGGGATTGCCCAATGCAGAAAGCACTGGCGGCTGGGTATTAATGGTCTCTTGAAAACCTGACCTGGGAACTTGGATCACATTACATGTTCAGCAGTATTTCAGATTTTTCCAATCCCCAGACTGTCCCTGCCACCCACGGTGACTCTAGAGCAAGTCCACAAAGACCAGATAGGTCTTACCTAACAATAAGTTATTTCAGTGTGCGTCCCCGCTGCTAGCTGCTGACCCAATTATAATCTCCTAAACACTTTGAACATTACCTTGAGGACTTACAAGGTGTTTAATATACTATTCAGCATATCAAATACAGATAACTGCTGCTGAGGCCTTCCCAGACTGAGCCCCTTCCTTCCTCTCCCCCTCGTCCCCCTCTCCATCCCCCCCATCTTACCTCCTTCCCTTCCCCACAGCACCTGTATATATGTATATATGGTTGTACATATTTATTACTCTATTTATTTTACTTGTACATATCTATCCTATTTATTTTGTTGGTATGTTTGGTTTTGTTCTCTGTCTCCCCCTTTTAGACTGTGAGCCCACTGTTGGGTAGGGACTGTCTCTATATGTTGCCAATTTGTACTTCCCAAGCGCTTAGTACAGTGCTCTGCACATAGTAAGCGCTCAATAAGTACGATTGATGATGATGATGATGCTGTTCCATCCCATTAGAAGGGCAAACATGAGGACGCTATTTTTCACAGTGAATACGCTTTATGCAAAAACCTCAGCCACATATACAACAAAATATACCAATACTAAATCTCGTATTGCTTGGGGCTTCATGGGACACCCCTCGCTCAGTTAAAAGCCAGTTTACAAAATATGCCTGTTTCTCCAAAGCAAACTAGTGAGTGGGGGATTGATGACATATTGTTAGTGCTGCTCATCAATCAGTGGTATTTATTAAGTGCTTACGATGCAGAGCACTGTACTAAGCAGTTGGGAGAGTACAATATAACAGAGTTGGTAAACATGTTCCCTGCCCACAATGGGCTTACAGTCTGGAGACACATAAAAAAAAAACTATTATAAGAGGTTGAATATTTGAATGTGTTCAATTACTGTATTTGTTTTTGTCATTTTGTATCTCTGCTCTTACTCTACCTTACGTTATGTTTGCAATTTCTATCCACTTGTCTCACCCATTAGACTGTAGAATCAACTGCTAGAACTTCAGTGCTTCAGACGGTGCTTGGCACATAGTAAGTGCTTAACAAATACCGTCATTTTTATTTATCTGTAGCTTCTACTTCTATTGTGAGTTCCCTTAGAGTGCTTTGAAAATAGCAGCACTCCACCTGCCTCTAGGTTTGCCAGACCAGACTGAAGAGTGTTTGATCCTCTGATTGCTAATGTAATTATTCAATTCACAATTTTAAAGAGAGAAGAGTTTTTGCTTCATAAAAGCAAGGAAGAAAAAATAAAAATTGATGGTATGTGTATTATCTGCTCAAATGCTTTTCACTCAATCCCTCTTTGTGCTTTTTGGTTATCTTACTCTGAAACACTTTCAAAACCGGGGGGCTTCCAGGAGAAGAAATGCAGCTCAACTTCTCTGAAAGATTTAATTGGTGAAAAGATTGAAATGAAACTTTTGGTTTACCTGTGGACTGTATCTTTATGTATATATATCCCTGCTCATTCCCAGATCAGACAATTCAGAGTTAACTGCATAGTTGATATTTCTGGTTTGGAGCCCCAGGACTTTTTTTTTAATCCATTATCAATGGCTGCGGTAGGAAACATTCCTCTACTTTCATGCCGAACTTTAAACTTGGATTTGGAGAAGAAGTTTTTCTTTGATTTTTTTCCCCTCAAAGCCTCAGTGTGTAAAATAAGAATCAAAATAAGTATGCCAATAGACCAGGGAAAATGTGAGGATAGAGTTGCTATAGTAAAATTACTTATGGAGAAAGTAAAGGAACATAGCTGATATCATCACTAGCCCCTATTTCTACTTTGCCACAACCAAAATGGCACCCACTTGAGGCAAAAATAAAAGCAAGGGGAAAAAGGGACTCAATTTATTCCCTAAGTATAAAATTAACTGATTGAATAGCTTTCTGCATTGGAGGAAGGTTTGGGGTATCTGCCCCTGAGGACTGACGGGGCAGAAACCTACTCCTGAGAGCTCACCTCCTCCAGGAGGCCTTCCCAGACTGAGCCCTCTTTTTCCTCTCCTCCTCCCCATCTCCCCACCCTACCTCCTTCCCCCCCCCACAGCACTTGTATCTATTTGTACAGATTTATTACTCTATTTTACTTGTACATATTTACGATTCTATTTATTTTGTTAATGCTGTGCATATAGCTTTAATTGTATTTGTTCTGACGATTTTGACACCTGTCTACATGTTTCGTTGTCTAGACTATGAGCCCGTTGTTGGCTAGGGACCATCTCTAGATGTTGCCGACTTGTACTTCCCAAGCGCTTAGAACAGTGCTCGGCACACAGTAAGCGCTCAGTAAATATGACTGAATGAATTCATGAATGAATACTCCTGGATCTAATTGTGATGCGAGAAATTACTGAGAAAATGATGCGCAACAGCAGTGAGTGCTCAGCTTCTTGTCCTGAAGGATGCTTCCTCGGGGTAACAAGCATGATGCTTTATACCCTGTCAGTGCACAACTACTTGACAACGGACCGAATTCATCTGAATTGGGAAACTTAGGCTCTGTTTGAGACCGTTTTTCAATCTATCAATCAATTATATTTACTGAGGGCTTACTGTATGCAGAGCACTATATTGTACTCTCCCATGTGCCTGCATGCATAATAATAATGATGGTATTTGTTAAGTGCTTACTTTATTTCAAGCACTGTTCTAAGCGCTGAAAAATGATCTGGGCTGGATGAATGGAAGAATATGAACGGAAGAGGGAAACGAGTAAGTAATCAGTGAGGAGGCTGATAGATTTCAGTCAATGGTATTCATTGACCACTGAGGAGAGCTCTGTGCGAAACACATGGGAAAGTACAATACAACAGAGCTGGCAGACACGTTCCTGCTTACAGAGAGCTTACAGTCTACAAGACGGCCTTCTCCCACTTGGTTATTACTCCTTTGTCAATAGAAGATCCTGTGTTTCAGAATACTTGAATAAATACTGCAATCTCTCCCCACTGATATTTATTTATTTTACTTGTACATATCTATTCTATTTATTTTATTTTGTTAGTATGTTTGGTTTTGTTCTCTCTCTCCCCCTTATAGACTGTGAGCCCACTGTTCGGTAGGGACTGTCTCTATATGTTGCGAATTTGTACTTCCCAAGCGCTTAGTACAGTGCTCTGCACATAGTAAGCGCTCAATAAATACGATTGATGATGATGATGCTGATGATGCTGAGGCTATATGGCCCAGGTCCATTGATATATAGCCACCCAAACGAAAGGCATTAACTAGAGCTGAGGTCTTTTCGCTATCATCCCTGATCCAAGACCTGGATCATTTATAGCTGGCTATTAAATTTCCTTTCAAATCTTTATAAAAGAACCATGGTGTTTTCCTTGCATTATTCAGCACTACAATTATTATCACGCCTGGATTCAAGGAGTCCCTGCAGAATTTCTCGTAAAGCCACCGGCCGGAACGAAGCACAACAAAACATACAAGTGCTTTCTGTGCCTATTCGCTACAGTGGGTTCGACAGGGCTGATATTTGCCAGAGTATGGAGATGGAAAGTGCCAAAATAAATACATCATCGATTGGTGCTGTGCTTAGAGGGGCTAGTGGAAAATGCCAGCCTTTGAGGTGTGGGTTGTTTTTCTATTTCCATTGAAGATCAAAATTAAGCTATTATCCCTGTTCAATTTGACTGACATTATTAGGTCCTTTCCTTCAGAGCAGCATGGCCGAGTGAGTAGAGGAATCTACTCTAATCCCAACCCTGCCCCTTCCCTGCTGGGTCACCTTGGGCAAATAACTTCCCCTTCTAGACTGAGCCTGTTGTTGAGTAGGGACCGTCTCTATATGTTGCCGATTTGTACTTCCCAAGCGCTTAGTACAGTGCTCTGCACACAGTAAGTGCTCAATAAATACGACTGAATGAATGAATGAACTTCTCTGTGCTTCGGTCACCTCATCTGTAAAATGGGGATTAAAACTGTGAGCCCCAAGTGGGACATGGGGAGAAAACTGAGATTTCAATCATTATTTAAGTGCTTTCTATGAATCAAGCACTGTACAAAGCACTGGGCTAGATATGAGAAAATCAGGTCTTACATGGGGCTCACAGTCCAAGTAGGAGGGAGACCAGATGTTGAATCCCCATTTTTGCAGATGAGGGAACAGAGGCACAGAGAAGTTAAGTGACTTACCCAAGGTCACACGGCGGACAAGTGGCGAAGCCTTGAATTAGAACCCAGGTCCTCTGATTTCCAAGCGCTTGCTCTTTCCATGAGGCTACACATTGCTTCTCCAAATTATCATCATCATCATCATCATCATCATCATCATCATCATCAATCGTATTTATTGAGCGCTTACTATGTGCAGAGCACTGTACTAAGCGCTTGGGAAGTACAAATTGGCAACATATAGAGACAGTCCCTACCCAACAGTGGGCTCACAGTCTAAAAGGGGGAGACAGAGAACAAAACCAAACATACTAACAAAATAAAATAAATAGAATAGATATGTACAAGTAAAATAAATAGAGTAATAAATATGTACAAACATATATACATATATACAGGTGCTGTGGGGAAGGGAAGGAGGTAAGATGGGGGGATGGAGAGGGGGACGAGGGGGAGAGGGAGGAAGGGGCTCAGTCTGGGAAGGCCTCCTGGAGGAGGTGAGCTCTCAGTAGGGCCGTGAAGGCCCTACCTAAAGGCACTAAACTGGTCGGACTTCTGACAGTGCAATTTTCTTTCCTCCTGACTGCCTGGGCCAGCCGCCCTGCCATGTAGGCAAACTGGGCAATAGCTGTTTGGGTTGGGGAGGAGGAGGAGGGAAGGTGCCAAGCCGTCACCAAAACCTGCCGGTCTCAGCTCCGCAACATTGCCAAGATCCGCCCTTTCCTCTCCATCCACACCGCTACCCTGCTCGTTCAAGCTCTCATCCTATCCCGTCTGGACTACTGCATCAGCCTTCTCTCTGATCTCCCATCCTCGTGTCTCTCCCCACTTCAATCCATACTTCACGCCGCTGCCCGGATTGTCTTTGTCCAGAAACGCTCTGGGCATGTTACTCCCCTCCTCAAAAATCCCCAGTGGCTACCAATCAATCTGCGCATCAGGCAGAAACTCCTCACCCTGGGCTTCAAGGCTGTCCATCCCCTCGCCCCCTCCTACCTCACCTCCCTTCTCTCCTTCTCCAGCCCAGCCCGCACCCTCCGCTCCTCCGCCGCTAATCTCCTCACCGTGCCTCGTTCTCGCCTGTCCCGCCATCGACCCCTGGCCCACGTCATCCCCTGGGCCTGGAATGCCCTCCCTCTGCCCCTCCGCCAAGCTAGCTCTCTTCCTCCCTTCAAGGCCCTACTGAGAGCTCACCTCCTCCAGGAGGCCTTCCCAGACTGAGCCCCTTCCTTCCTCTCCCCCTCGTCCCCCTCTCCATCCCCCCCATCTTACCACCTTCCCTTCCCCACTGCACCTGTATATATGTATATATGTTTGTACATATTTGTTACTCTATTTTACTTGTACATAT
The DNA here is from genome assembly GCF_015852505.1 of Tachyglossus aculeatus. NCBI lineage: Eukaryota > Metazoa > Chordata > Mammalia > Monotremata > Tachyglossidae > Tachyglossus > Tachyglossus aculeatus. The sequence goes on along the minus strand of NC_052074.1, from coordinate 18,948,046 downwards.
CTATTCTATTTATTTTGTTAGTATGTTTGGTTTTGTTCTCTGTCTCCCCCTTTTAGACTGTGAGCCCACTGTTGGGTAGGGACTGTCTCTATATGTTGCCAACTTGTACTTCCCAAGCCCTTAGTACAGTGCTCTGCACACAGTAAGCACTCAATAAATACGATTGATAATGATGATGATGCCGTGGGAGGCTTTTCTCCTTCCAATTTCCACACCTCACCTAGTGGTTCACCTGCCTTGGACCTCCCACCCTCTTCCTTGGATAATCAAACTGTCCCGAGCTGGCTCTGACCATTTGACCCGAACAGCATTCCCTACGCTGAGCTCCCTCCAATATATTTTCCTCCAGGGAGCATAAGCACTTCACAACTTTAATCTCATTTCTCATCCGCTGCAACTTCGTTCTGCTGCCAAAGTGGGACCGAGCATGGGCAAGACGGAGAATTGTAGAGTGCAAACCCTGAGCAAGATGTCTAGTGACAACAGCTGTAATCCAACGCCTCAAATAACCTCTGACCGTCACATCACCCCAGCCTCCCTGCCAGGCATAGCCCTGGAAGTCAACAGCTTCAAGGCCTTTTTTAGTTGTAAAAAAAAAAAAAGCCCTGGTTATGCTCCCAGTAAACCGATTCAAATTGCTCCGTATTTGTGATTCGACTCCGTTGGCACAAACTTAAATAACCAGAACTGGCATATGTAGGATTTTTTGAACTGTTTCCACAGAAGTCCGAGAAAGGATTGTGTTCTGAAGAAATAATGAACCACTCTTAAACTATGTGTTCTTTACTTACACGAGTACTGAGCGTGTTGGAAAGCCAAATCTAAAAGCACAAGCCTTTGCCTGGATGGGAGAGTTCTCTTTTTTTCTTTGAATTCCTCCAGTTATATATTTTTCTTGATTTATTTAGTATATTTAGTTTCTGGTTTAGATCGCTCTCTGATTTCAGTCGCAGGAATCAAAAGGAAATGGGATAAGGTTTCCTGTTAAGTTCAGCTATGTCTGCTGGTTCTCTGAATAAAGTCTAAGAGAACGATTCAGCAGAGACGCGGGACTAAATGGCATGGGGGCAAACCTTTTTTGTGGGGAGAATTTTCCAGTAGAAAAATTGGTCTGGGGCTCATATGTTTTAGAACAAAACAGTCCCTTCTAGACTGTGAGCCCGCTGTTGGGTAGGGACCGTCTCTATATGTTGCCAATTTGTACTTCCCGAGCACTTAGTACAGTGCTCTGCACACAGTAAGTGCTCAATAAATGCAATTGAATGAATGAATGAATGAAATGTGGTGGAGACTGAATCCCAGATCTGATCAATTCGAATAAGCCCAGTGTGGGCAGGGATTGTCTCTCTTTATTACTGAACTGTACTTCCCAAGCTCTTCATCATCATCAATCGTATTTATTGAGCGCTTACTGTGTGCAGAGCACTGTGCTAAGCGCTTGGGAAGTACAAGTTGGCAACATATAGAGACAGTCCCTACCCAATAATGGGCTCACAGTCTAAAAGCTCTTAGTACCAGTGCTCTGCACACAGTAAGTGCTCAATAAATACGATTGAATGAATGAATGAATGTGTCCCAAGCCATTATTCCTGTTTTAAGGCTCCTCTGGGAATCTTGTTGCCTGGTTTCCTTCCTTAGTCTTCTAGTTCCTTAGTCTTCTAGATAGAGAAGCAGTGTGGCTTAATGGAAAGAACACGGGCTTGGGAGTCAGAGGTCGTGGGTTCTAATCCCGACGCCGCCATTTGTCCGCTGGGTGACTTTGGGGAAGTCACTTCAGAAGCAGCATGGAAAGAGCCCGGGCTTTGGAGTCAGAGGTCATGGGTTCAAATCCCGGCCCCACCAATTGTCAACTGTGTGACTTCGGGCGAGTCACTTCACTTCTCCGGGCCTCAGTTACCTCATCTGTAAAATGGGGATTAAAACTGTGAGCCCCACCGTGGGACAACCTGATCACCTTGTAACCTCCCCAGCGCTTAGAACAGTGCTTTGCACATAGTAAGCGCTTAATAAATGCCATGATTATTATTATTCTCTGTGCCTCAGTTACCTCACCTGTAAAATGGGGATTAAAACTGTGAGCCCCGCCGCGGGACAACCTGATCACCTTGTAACCTCCCCAGCGCTTAGAACAGTGCTTTGCACTTAGTAAGCACTTAATAAATGCTATCATTATTATTATTCTCTGTGCCTCAGTTACCTCATCTGTAAAATGGGGATTAAAACTGTGAGCCCCGCCGTGGGACAACCTGATCACCTTGTAACCTCCCCAGCGCTTAGAACAGTGCTTTGCACTTAGTAAGCGCTTAATAAATGCCATCATTATTATTATTCTCTGTGCCTCAGTTACCTCATCTGTAAAATGGGGATTAAAACTGTGAGCCCCCCCGTGGGACAACCTGATCACCTTGTAACCTCCCCAGCACTTAGAACAGTACTTTGCACATAGTAAGCACTTAATAATAATAATTATTATTATTCTCTGTGCCTCAGTTACCTCATCTGTAAAATGGGGATCAAGACTGTGAACCCAACGTGGGACAACCTGATAACTTTGTATCTATCCCATTGCATTGAACAGTGCTTGGCACATAGTAAGCGCTTAACAAATATCATCATTAGTTCATTCTTTACCCTTAGCCTGGGATTCCCTCTCCCCTCTAATCTGGCAGACCACACTTCTGCCTTTATATAAAGCCCCCCTGAAATCCCGTCGCATCAAACAAGCCTTCCCCAATCAGTTACCAAAACCTCGAGTCCCAACAACTCAACGACCACTGCTAGCACTTAGATTTTTACTTTCTTTTGTACTAATTTGGCGGCACTTGCATAGTCAACTATTCTAACTACTTGAATCGCAACTATTTTCCTATCTGCCTTCCCCATTAGGTTGCGAGTTCTGTGTGCATCTGTTCCCTTAGTACTGTGCAATGCAAATAAGGGACACTATTTCAGGCTGCTCCATCCTCAATCAATCAATGGTATTTATTGTGAAATAACTACGTGCAAAGCACTGTGGTAAGCATTCCCTTCAATTGCATTTTTTTTTGGCCCTTGGGAAAGCCTGAAAGAGTTGGGCATATTGTTTTGAGTCTATTGTAAATGAAAGTCAGGATTGTTGGTAGATATGATCCATCCCCCCCATCTTACCTCCTTCCCTTCCCCGCAGCACCTGTATATATGTATATATGTTTGTACATATTTATTACTCTATTTATTTTACTTGTACATATCTATTCTATTTATTTTATTTTGTTAGTATGTTTGGTTTTGTCTCCCCCTTTTAGACTGTGAGCCCACTGTTGGGTAGGGGCTGTCTCTATATGTTGCCAATTTGTACTTCCCAAGCGCTTAGTACAGTGCTCTGCACACAGTAAGTGCTCAATACATACTTTTAGACTGTGAGCCCCCTGTCTTTTAGACTGTGAGCCCACTGTTGGGTAGGGACTGTCTTTATATGTTGCTAATTTGTACTTCCCAAGCACTTAGTACAGTGCTCTGCACATAGTAAGCACTCAATAAATACGATTGATGATGATGAATACATACGATTGATGATGATGATGATATGATCCCTGCCCACAAGGATCTTGGAGTCTAATGGAGGAGCTAGTTTGCTCTGTTTCCGTACCTCACCACTACCCCAGAAGGTCTCAGATTCCAGGCAGGCTGGAGGATGGGATGAAGGGGAAGGGCTGAGCTGCCAGCATTCCCTTCACTGTGATTGTCAAGTGGGCAGACGCCTGGACCAACGAAGAGAAACCTATAGGGTGCAACCCAGTGTCAAAACTGTCTGTCTGGACCATCCTAAGCTCTCATTAATCGTTCCGACTGCTCAATTGCAATAAAAACTACTATTAGCAGTGTCCCTATGCTAGCTGAATTACAGCCAAGTAGGTGCCAGTGGGCTATTTTTCTCACGAATCTTGATGCGATCGGCGAAGACCACAGAACCAGGCAACCACCCAGAGGCTTATGACTGAGCCCCTTCCTTTCTCTCCTCCTCGTCCCCCTCTCCATCCCCCCATCTTACCTCCTTCCCTTCCCCACAACACCTATATATATGTATATATGTTTGTACATATTTATTACTCTATTTATTTTACTTGTACATATCTATTCTATTTATTTTATTTTGTTAGTATGCTTGGTTTTGTTCTCTGTCTCCCCCTTTTAGACTGTGAGCCCACTGTTACCTGTACATATCTATTCTATTGATTTTATTTTGTTAGTATGTTTGGTTTTGTTCTCTGTCTCCCCCTTTTAGACTGTGAGCCCACTGTTGGGTAGGGACTGTCTCTATATGTTGCCAATTTGTACTTCCCAAGCGCTTAGTACAGTGCTCTGCACATAGTAAGCGCTCAATAAATACGATTGATGATGATGATGATGATGTTGGGTAGGGACTGTCTCTATATGCTGCCAATTTGTACTTCCCAAGCGCTTAGTACAGTGCTCTGCACATAGTAAGCGCTCAATAAATACGATTGATGATGATGATGATGGCACTAAAAGCACATCAGCCCAATGTCTTGGTCCCTTTGAGTTTTGAAATCAAAACGGATGAGGACATTGAACTGCCATCCCACATTCAATCCGATGCTAACCACCAGCCCTGCCCTGTTTGCCCCCCTTGCTGTCATCTCTGAACTCACTTTCATCATTCCTGAGCACAGCCCTGGAATTGAGGCAGCTGCTCTTAGCACAATAGTGATAAGACAAGAATTATTAGAGCATTGAGTTTGATTCCCGACTCCACCCCACCTTCAGGACCTTCCATCTCCATCGGCTGGCCCTGAATCATCATCATCATCATCATCAATCATATTTATTGAGCGCTTACTGTGTGCAGAGCACTGTACTAAGCGCTTGGGAAGTACAAGTTGGCAACATATAGAGACGGTCCCTACCCAACAGCGGGCTCACAGTCTAAAAAGGGGAGACAGAGAACAAAACCAAACATCCTGACAAAATAAAATAAATAGAAGAGATACGGACAAGTAAAATAAATGAACAGAGTAATAAATATGTACAAACATGTATCATCATCAATCGTATTTATTGAGCGCTTACTGTGTGCAGAGCACTGTACTAAGCGCTTGGGAAGTCCAAGCTGGCAACATAGAGAGACGGTCCCTACCCAACAGCGGGCTCACAGTCTAAAAGGGGGAGACAGAGAACAAAACCAAACATCCTGACAAAATAAAATAAATAGAAGAGATACGGACAAGTAAAAGAAATAAATAAATAGAGTAATAAATATGTACAAACATATATCATCATCAGTCGTATTTATTGAGCACTTACTGTGTGCAGAGCACTGTACTAAGCGCTTGGGAAGTCCAAGTTGGCAACATATAGAGACGGTCCCTATTCATTCGTTCATCCAATCATATTTATTGAGCGCTTACTGTGTGCAGAGCACTGTACTAAGCGCTTGGGAAGTACAAGTTGGCAACATATAGAGACGGTCCCTACCCAACAGTGGGCTCACAGTCTAAAAGGGGGAGACAGAGAACAAAACCAAACATCGTGACAAAATAAAATAAATAGAAGAGATATGTACAAGTAAAATAAATGAACAGAGTAATAAATATGTACAAACAGATATCATCATCAATCATATTTATTGAGCGCTTACTGTGTGCAGAGCACTGTACTAAGCGCTTGGGAAGTCCAAGCTGGCAACATAGAGAGACGGTCCCTACCCAACAGCGGGCTCACAGTCTAAAAGGGGGAGACAGAGAACAAAACCAAACATCCTGACAAAATAAAATAAATAGAAGAGATACGGACAAGTAAAAGAAATAAATAAATAGAGTAATAAATATGTACAAACATATATGCAGGCCCTGCCCGCCAAGAGGTCACAGCGTAGATGGATGGCTCGGCCCGTAGTCCGCTCCTCAGTGATGAAAATCCGACGGCGTCGCCATGGGTTGCTCTATTCCAACCGCTTTGCTGCCATCTCCCATCCCTCCCTCGCCCATGTGTTCAGGCCCTTTTCAATGGCCTGAAACCTTTTCAATGACTTGAAATTTGGGGTGTGGGGGGTTATTTAATTGTAAGCAAACTAGCATTAGGGGGACTATAAGCAAATCCTTTTCATAGCATTTCAAATACTGTAAAATGATCTTCATGCAGAAAAATCATTTTATGCATGGCTGTGCTCAATTTCATATTATTCCTTTTGTTTATTATAATAATAATCATTATTATTATGGTATTTGTTAAGCGCTTACTACTACTAATAATAATGGTATTTATTGAGCGCTTACTGTGTGCGGAGCACTGTACTAAGCGCTTGGGAAGTACAAGTTGGCAACATAGAGAGACAGTCCCTACCCAACAGCGGGCTCACAGTCTAAAAGGGGGAGACAGAGAACAAAACCAAACATCCTGACAAAATAAAATAAATAGAAGAGATATGGACAAGTAAAATAAATGAATAGAGAAATATGTACAAACATATATCATCATCAATCGTATTTATTGAGCGCTTACTGTGTGCAGAGCACTGTACTAAGCGCTTGGGAAGTCCAAGCTGGCAACATAGAGAGACGGTCCCTACCCAACAGCGGGCTCACAGTCTAAAAGGGGGAGACAGAGAACAAAACCAAACATCCTGACAAAATAAAATAAATAGAAGAGATACGGACAAGTGAAAGAAATAAATAAATAGAGTAATAAATATGTACAAACATATATGCAGGCCCTGCCCGCCAAGAGGTCACAGCGTAGATGGATGGCTCGGCCCGTAGTCCGCTCCTCAGCGATGAAAATCCGACGGCGTCGCCATGGGTTGCTCTATTCCAACCGCTTTGCTGCCATCTCCCATCCCTCCCTCGCCCATGTGTTCAGGCCCTTTTCAATGGCCTGAAACCTTTTCAATGACTTGAAATTTGGGGTGTGGGGGGTTATTTAATTGTAAGCAAACTAGCGTTAGGGGGACTATAAGCAAATCCTTTTCATAGCATTTCAAATACTGTAAAATGATCTTTATGCAGAAAAATCATTTTATGCATGGCTGTGCTCAATTTCATATTATTCCTTTTGTTTATTATAATAATAATCGTTATTATTATGGTATTTGTTAAGCGCTTACTACTAATAATAATAATGGCATTTATTAAGTGCTTACTATGTGCCAAGAACTGTTCTAAGCATTAGGGTAAATACAAGAGAAGTAAATATATGCGAAGCAGTGTGGCCGTGAGAAGCAGTGTGGCTCAGTGGAAAGAGCACAGGCTTGGGTTCTAATTCCAGCTCCGCCACTTGTCAGCTGTGTGACTTTGGGCAAGTCACTTAACTTCTCTGTGCCTTAGTTACCTCATCTGTAAAATGGGGATGAAGACTGTGAGCCCCATGTGGGACAACCTGATTACCTTGTATCCCTCCCACGCACTTAGAACAGTGCTTGGCACACAGTAAGCACTTAACAAATGCCATCATTATTACAAGGTAATAAGGTTGTCCCTTGTGGGGCTCATAGGCTTAATCCCCATTTTACAGATGAGGTAACTGAGGCACGGAGGAGTTAAGTGGCTTGCCCAAGGTCACACAGCAGACAAATGGCGGAGCCGCAATTAGAACTCACGTCCTCTGAATCCCAAGCCCAGGCTCTTTCCACTAAGCCACGCTGCTTCTCTATACATATATATGTGTGTGTATATATATACATATACATGTATACATATATATGTGTGTGTGTGTGTGTGTGTGTATATATATATGTGTGTGTGTATATATATGTGTGTATATATATATGTGTATATATATATATATATATATATATGTATATATATATACATACACGGGAAGCAGCGTGGCTCAGTGGAAAGAGCACGGGCTTTGGAATCAGAGGCCATGGGTTCAAATCCCGGCTCCGCCAATTGTCAGCTGTGTGACTTTGGGCAAGTCACTTAACTTCTCTGTGCCTCAATTACCACATCTGTAAAATGGGGATTAAGACTGTGAACCCCCCGTGGGACAACCTGATCACCTTGTAACCTCCCCAGCGCTTAGAACAGTGCTTTGCACATAGTAAGTGCTTAATAAACGCCATTATATATATCCCCAAATACCCCAATATATACCCCAAATATACCTGCATCTTTCTAATTAGCTTTTAAAAATTGCTGGCTGCTAGGGCTGCACCAGCAGTGTGGTACAGGAGAAGAGACCTAGCTTGGAGGCCAGTGGATCTGGGTTCAAGTCAGAGCTCAGCCTGCTGTGTAGCCTAGGGCAAGTCACTCAACCTCTCTTTGCCTGTTTATCTATGTAACTCACAGGGTTGTTTTGCGGGCAAATATGAGATAAGTAATGTGAGACTGCTTTGGGAATAAAATTGCTCTACAAAATCTACGTTATTATTACCCAGAGGTGCTTTGATTTCTACTGCTCTGTGATGAGAAACGGACTGAATGATGGTTTGTGCCAACGGTCATCATGCACTCCATTTTAAGTGAGAGATACGAGCAGGCATCTCTCCAAAAGAAGAAAATGCATTTGGGAAAGTAAGGACAGAACCAGAAAGACACTTGTAAAAAACAAAACAAAACACCCCTAGCTCCAGGACTGTTGGAAAATGGAATCAATTGCACTTTTTTGGCCCTTGGGAAAGCCTGAAAGAGTTGGGCATATTATTTTGACAGTCTATTGTAAATGGAAGTCAGGCTTTGAGAGAGTTAAGATTACAGGTTGAAATCACCAGAGGTTTTAATGTATTTAATAGCAGAGAGAAAAACATCAGACAACAGAGATGAACAGCTCTCACATGAATTCTATTACTTCTGCGTTCCAAATGAAATTTATTATTTTCAATTAATGGCGACAGTTGGCTTATGCGTCCCATTCAGATTTCTGGGGCATCCAAAAATAACACTGCTAAGTCACACTGACACATATTTGTTACTGAAGAGCAAACAATCAATTGAAAGTGATACAGTACATTAAAGAACGTCTTGGCAATCTACATTAAAGCTATACTTCTATCTGTCACAAGGCCACTCAGGGATAAGATTGTTTTACACTTGCTTTCAATCCTAAATCAGGCTACAGCCTTAATGTTGTAGCAATAAAGATGACTAGAGTGGTATTCAGAAGGAAGCATGTTTTTCATTAGCCCTTACGTTAGACGGCAAAGTGCAATTTTTTGTAGGTGAAAATATAAACTTCATCAAAAACACAGGAGAATGTTGGCTGAATGCCTGATAATTCTTGCTGATTAGTCAAAAAAGCCTCGTGCTTTCTAAGTTTTTGGAAGGGCGTAGGGTCAGCCTGCTGACGTGAGTGGAAACTCTTTCTCTCCCTTGTAAATTTTGCTGTGACCAAGGTGGAAAAAAAACCAACTTAATGGCTAGCCATACAATCAAGATTTTGACAATATAAAGAAGATTCATCTTTTAAAATTCTTTTCAGTCAAAAGTCTAGGACAGGGAATGTCCTTCAAGTGAGATGATAATAATAATAATGATGATGATGATGAAGTGAAAACAAAGCAGTTACAAACTTAATAGGGAAATGCAAGATTTCAAAATCTAACAGGTAGGGTGTTTTTCATTTTAAAATTTGTCAACTTCTCAAGAATTATACTACCGTCTCACCTGTCTACTACCGTCTCTGCACGGAGACCAATGTAAGAGTAGAGCTGTAACTGTGGTTGAGAGGAGAGCACCTGCTCTTCAGTTGATTTTTAAATGGAAAGAGGATTAACAATGGGGGTATCTTTCACCCACAGAAAATAAAATCTGAAATGAGAAAAAGAAAATGAGACTAAGAAGAATATATTTCTACTTAGAAAACAAAACATAAGCAGAGCTCCAAGAATAAATGTTTCATTGATATCTAGATATATGAAAGGAATAATTCAGTAAAGTTTTGAAACAGGCAAATCAAAGCATTTTTGTACATTTTGTTTATATATTCTATTATTTAAATACTTCTTTCTCATCTTATTTGTAAATTACTATGCATCTGTCTCCCCATTCTACTATAAATGCTTCGGATGCAGGGACTGAGCTCTGCACCCACTAGATGCTTAATAAACACCACTGACTATCATCATCATCATCATCAATCGTATTTATTGAGCGCTTACTATGTGCAGAGCACTGTACTAAGCGCTTGGGAAGTACAAATTGGCAACATATAGAGACAGTCCCTACCCAACAGTGGGCTCATCCGAATGATTGATTGACTGATTGATGTTCCTTTATGTGAGGCCTAGATTATTCAAGAGTAGTAAAATATAAAAAAAATATTTTTCCTCACACGTGTATTTGGGTGTGTAAGCTCCTTTGGGACAGAAATCGTGCCAATTAACTCTATTGTACACTCCCAAACAGATAGAACGAGACACTTCGGGTGAACACTCAGTAACTACCATTGGTTCCTTATGCGATTGGTATTATTTCTCTTTATAAGCTGTCCTTTTATTGGCAGTGATGCTGTGCTGTTGATATTTAGACTGCATCGGTGAGTGTGAATGTCACTGAAAAACAATCCTTTCCTTACTGTGCCCATATAAACATAATAGAGCATCTTCCCATGTCCATTAAATGTCACAATAATGTTTTGTCAGCATTTTTGGGCCTGTCAAAAACTCTCCTTCTACAGCCCAGCCCGCACGCTCCGCTCCTCTCCGCTAACCTCCTTACTGTACCTCGTTCTTGCCTTTCCCGCTGTCGACCCCCGGCCCACGTCCTCCCCCTGGCCTGGAATGCCCTCCCTCTGCACATCCACCAAGCAAGCTCTCTTCCTCCCTTCAAAGCCCTACTGAGAAATCACCTCCTCCAGGAAATCTTCCGAGACTCAGCCCCCTTTTTCCTCTCCCCCTCCTCTTCCCCCCCACCCTACCTCCTTCCCCTCCCCACAGCAGCCGTATATATGTTTGTACAGATTTATTACTCCATTTATTTTACTTGTACATATTTCCTATTCTATTTATTTTGTCAATGATGTGCATCTAGCTTTACTTCTATTTATTCTGATGACTTGACCACATGTTTCGTTTTGTTGCCTGTCTCCCCCTTCTAGACTGTGAGCCCGTTGTTGGGTAGGGACCGTCTCTATATGTTGTCAACTTGTACTTCCCAAGCGCTTAGAACAGTGCTCTGCACACAGTAAGCGCTCAATAAATACGATTGAATGAATGAATGAATAAGAATTTTCCCTCCTTATGGGAAATCCAAATTTCATAAAACAATTTCTGGTTTGCTTTTCCGAATACAGGACAAATAATATTTGGGGAAAGTGAAAGGGGACTGAGTAAATTGAATACCCATTAGTCTTCTAAATTAAGGTCTATAACAAATATCAGAATTCGTTTGGAAATGAATACATTTTTTTGGAGCACATATAGCTTTCAGAATACATTCAATCTTCCTACAATTGCCCTCATAAATTAATATTTTTTCATTGTGTTAAGTTCTTGGAAATTCGCCTTGCAGGTTCCAGCTACCATCTTGCAGATTGAGCACAATCTTCAAGTTTGAGAAGATTATCATTGGAGGCTGAGGTTTTTTCCTCTTCATGGAATGTGAGAGAGAGTGCCTAGACTCCATTTTGTTTTTATTTTTATTCGACTGTCTGCTCTTATTCTCCCAAGGGATGAACTGCAGGAATTATTTTAGCTTGGAAATAATAATTGTTACTGTGCTATTATTATTATTAAGCACATTTATTAAGCGCTTACTATGTGCAAAGCACTGTTCTAAGCGCTGGGGAGGTTACAAGGTGGTCAGGTTGTTCCACAGGGGTTTCAAAGTCTTCATCCCCATTTTACAGATGAGGCAACTGAGGCCCAGAGAAGTTAAGTGACTTGCCCAAAGTCACCAAGCTGACAATTGGTGGCGCTGGGATTTGAACCCATGACCTCTGACTCCAAAGCCCATGCTCTTTCCACTGAGCCATGTTGCTTCTTATTGCTTAGATTTGTAGGATTATTATCTTGCATTTCTTGCCATTTGGGTTTTTATATACCTTTAAGACTGGAGAAATCTGGAATTTCTCCATGAATTTCCCCTTCATCCTTAACTCTTGACCAGAAGGCTCTGGAAATGTTTTGTTCCCTTGCTGTTTTGGGGGTGGGAGTAGGGATATCTGCCTCTTTTCTTATGGACCAAGTTGGCCAGGTGACAGACAAACTTTTTCCTGTTGTCTTGTGCCGGGGGAGGACGAGACATAACTGGGTTCTTAAATCAATGATATTTACTGAGAGCCTGCTTTTCATTCATTCATTCATTCAATCATATTTACTGAGCGCTTACAGTGTGCAGAGCACCGGACTAAGCATTTCGGAAGTACAAGTTGGCAACATACAGAGATGGTCCCTACCCAACAATGGGCTCACAGTCTAGAAGAGGAAGACAGACAACAAAACAAAACATGTGGACAGCTGTCAAGTCGTCAGAACAAATAGAATTAAAGCTAAATGCACATCATTAACAAAATAAATAGAATAGTAAATACGTACAAGGAAAATAAATAGAGTAATAAATCTGTACAAACATATATACAGGGGCTGTGGGGAGGGTGAGGAGGTAGGGTTGGGGGGATGTGACTGTGAGCCCACTGTTGGGTAGGGATTCTCTCTATGTGTTGCCAATTTGTACTTCCCAAGCGCTTAGTACAGTGCTCTGCACATAGTAAGCGCTCAATAAATACAATTGATGATGATGGGAAGGAGGAGAGGAAAAAGGGGGCTCAGTCTCAGTCTACTTTGTGCAGAGCATTGTACTAAGCGCTTGATGGAGTGAGGTACCTTACTCTTGATGCTCACTATGAGCAAAGACACACTGAAGCCATGGTAGGTCAGAGCACCAGCACGTCTACAAGCTCAGGACTCTTACAGGGGCCTTGAGAGTTCAAGTGCTCTGCATACAGTAACTGCTGAATAAATACCACTGACTGACTGCAAGTAAAACTAATAGTTTCATCAACAGGTCCTGAAGACTGTGGAAGCCCAGTGAAAATGCTTCCAGCAGGTGGGCAGTCCCTTCATTGGTTACACCAACAATTTCATGCTTTTGGGATTCCTTGAAATGGATTCCAGAGGTCAACTACTAACTATATTTCTAGGCAAAGTCAAAATGGGGGTCGGGGAATTGATTGGGCTACGATCAAGTTCACGGTGATCAAGATTTTATTCTACTCCCATTAGTCTTGCCATCTCTTAGGATTCCTGCAAACCCTCACAGGGATTCTACCCCCTGGGTAGAGGCAGAGAGAGACAGGCAAGGGATGTGGAGATGAGCCTCGTAGTATGTAGTTCTACTGATTTAAGGAGCTGAGTGAAAACCAGAAGGGTCTGTCAGGGTTATTTTAAAGGTTTCCTGTGACTCCTGGGTTCTATCTGGGTCAGGCTGGACCCAGGTAATAAAATTTAGGCTTAGGAAGAGCTCTAGTTCTACGGCTATCCAAGGACCTGCCCAGCACATTTTCTTTCGCCTGTGGAGGCTCACAGGGGACATGCAGCTGCTGGAATGAAATCGTAGTTTAAAAAAAAAATAGTTTCACAACTGTGTTACAAAATGGCCCGGAGTTTGTTGCACTTAGAATCGTTCATAAAACCAGCCCGAGGGGTCTCATTCATCATCCCTTGACACTTGGGCTCACAAGTAATTAGCTTCAAAAGAGTTGTTTGTTGGCCTCTGGAAAACGAGTGGGTCATTCCGATCCAACTCCAAGTGGACACGCATTGGAATTGTACATTCCACCTTTGCCCCAACTGGCATGCAGGCTAGCATTCCAGGCCAGAGGATAAGGCATTAGGATGAAGTCGTTATTTCCTTTTCCCTACTCCTCTTCTTCCTAGTACCGGCTGGTGACTTTTTTGATAGGGGAGACCTGCCTCTTCTACTTCTTCTCCATCTCAGCTTCTCTTAGTATCATTTTATATTCGTTCTGATCAAATCCCAAACTGAGCCACTTTCATCAGTGCTAGGAGTACATACACTGCCAGATTTTCTGTGGTAGTGATTCAAAGTGTGGCCTATTTATTTATTTATTTTACTTGCACATATCTATTCTATTTTATTTTGTTAGTATGTTTGGTTTTGTTCTCTGTCTCCCCCTTTTAGACTGTGAGCCCACTGTTGGGTAGGGACTGTCTCTATATGTTGCTAACTTGTACTTTCCAAGCGCTTAGTATAGTGCTCTGCACACAGTAAGCACTCAATAAATACAATTGATTGATTGATTGATTGATTGATTGAAGAATGGTCAGTAGAATTATGGGAAGCTACTAGAGTGAAAGTTCCATGGTCGCAATAATGCTTTTAATTGGGACAAGGATGATTAATTCAGAAATGAGAAAGACAGTTTCAAAAGAATGTGGGAAGGAACTCCTTGTTCCGGAAGATGATGAGGTGAAGAACGAGATGTCATTCCAAAGAATGGATCCAGTAAAGACAGAGAGAGAATAGTTTGAGAAAACTGGTCCTTCCCTGCTTAACTACTTTGAAGAACAAGACCAGAATTTTGAACTGGTCCCAAACGTGCATGGGTGAACAACGTATTTTACAGTGCTATGCTGCCGCGCAACTTGGAAAGTCCCTGTTGAACAGACCATGTGATCTCCACATGGGATGAAATAGAGTGGACATTTGTCACTCTTAAGGATAATCCTTTAGAAATGTTTTGACAGGAACATGACTAGAATTTCAATTGCTTCATTGCTTCATGGTTAGTTATAACAATAACCAGGATAGCATTTCCTAACTGCTTACTATGTGCAAAGTAACTACGTTTCTATGGGGCAAACTCTCAGATAAGACACAGTTCTTGTCCCACATGAGGCTCACAGACCGAAGGGGAAGAAAGAATGACTACTTTATCCCCATTTACTGATGAAAATACCAAGGCCCAGAGAAGTTAAGTGACTTGCCCAAGGTCTCTCACAACAGGCAACTAGCACCTTAGGACTAGCCAAGAGTAGCACTTGGTTCTCCTGTCTCACACATCTATGCTCTTCCCACTAGACACCAAAAGGCAATTACCTAAGACTTCCACCAGCACAAAATTCACTTTGAAATATCAAAAATGTGTATTTTTGCTACGGGAAATGTCCAAATGAGGAATGTAATTTTTTTTTAGTGTTCCAACTGTCTTAGTTGAATGCAAAGCGTATTTTAGAATGAAAATAAGAGGGTGTTAAATCCAGAAGAATTGAAAATCGAGATACTAACTAAAATTATAAATGAAAGATGATTGGAAAATGATGCCAAAAAGAAATGTGGATGATGCTTCTGGGTGAATTGCTTTGGAAACTCTACATGGGTTATGGGCCAGGTTTCAGTTTGGGTTCAGAATATGGAAAAATATATTGAGATCATCATCATCATCATCATCAATCCTATTTATGGAGATAGAAAAATATATTCACTTGATAATGATAAATATTGCTGACAAAGATTTTCACTGTCCAAGTGAAAAGGAGAGACAAACATACATGCTGAGTCATTCTGTGGTGAGGTCAAACAAATTCCTTTCTGAAACAAGAACATTTGTGTTGATTCTTGACCTATAAATCTGCTGATGCTGCTTTCATGATTTGGGAGATACACTCTTTTACTCCTTGAAGGAAAGATAAATGCTTTTTACCACCAGAAGAGCATCATATTTTGGAACTTCCACCCCTGCAAAATTCAAATAAATAATCTTTTCCATCTCAGAGTCATTTACTACTGCAGTGACACTGGTTCCTATATAATTATTTGAAAGGAGTGACATGATGATATTCATGGGAGTGGGTAGGCCCAAATGCTATCATGATTTGGAAGCCTGACAGGTGATTAAACTGTCCCTGGTTGTGTGACAACCTAGCTGGTTTTAGGGGGTGAAGCTGGAGGAAGGGAAGGGAGAACTTTCTTGCTGGTTTCTCCTCACAAAGGCTCACAGGGTGGGCAAGCAATTCAGCTCTGGGCTCCTGAAGTAGCGGATTTGACTTTTCTTTATAGAAAGCCAAAGGCAGTTACTGTCTTATATACGTTGCAAACTGTTCATTAACCAGTAGAAATGCCCCATGTAAGAAATGTCCAGTAATAAGAATTAACGGTGTTCAAGCAATCCAGAATGTTGAGAAGGTTTCAATTCTACCTTAAGTCAGCATTTCCCCGACTACAGACGTAGCTACATCCCTACAAGGACCAGACCTGGACTTTGGGTCAAATAATAATGATAGCATTTGTTGAGCGCTTACTATGTGCGAAGCACTGTTCTAAGCACTGGGGGGATACAAGGTGAGCAGGTTGTCCCACGTGGGGCTCACAGTCTTAATCCCCATTTTACAGATGAGGTAACGGAGGCCCAGAGAAGTTAAGTGACTTGCCCAAAGCCACACAGCTGACAAGAGGCAGAGCCGCGATTAGAGGATTAGATTTCCAAATAGAGGAAGGGCAACTCATATTTGGTTTGGGCTCGGGCTCAAGCTCAGGAGGAGGGTCATCTTGGTCTTTTGGCGCTGAATTAGACTTCCTTGGGTCCACCGAAAGGTGCTGGAACTTGGAGGGTTTTGGTGGAGAAGGAGGGCTGAAATTGTAATTCTTGGGAGGAATATCGTGATTGCAGTGCTACTGTGGAGATGCACCCGAGCTAAACGTCTGTATGACTTTCCAGATGATAAATTCCAGCAGCACTTGTGCAGAGAAGCAGAGTGGCTCAGTGGAGTCAGAGGTCAGGGGTTCAAATCCCGGCTCTGCCAACTGTCAGCTCTGTGACTTTGGGCAAGTCACTTAACTTCTTTGGGCCTCAGTTACCTCATCTGTAAAATGGGGATTAAGACTGTGAACTCTGCAGGAGACAACCTGATCACCTTGTACCTACCCAGCGCTTAAACAGTGCTTTGCTTTGCTTATTATTATTTTCAGACTTTCTTGCCTCCTCATTTTCCAGTGAGGAGTCAAATTGAATTTTGAAAGATTCACCTAAAAGAAGCCAGGTGTCAGGTGGGGCTGAATATTACACTCATTGGTTTGTTACAGCTCTGGCGTGGGCTGGACTGGATTTGGGCTGTATGATTTGGGCCCATGTTAAATTTTAACCCAGTTTTAGAGAGGCCAGGGCCTAGGATGGTTGCACTGCCCGTAGTAAGAAAATGGTCCTGAAAGCGGATCCCAACCTGGCTAGAGGACAAATGCTCGATATCCTGTTTTTAATGATTCTGATGTAATGGCAAGCCAGAGGAATTAAACTATCCACAGGGGCAAAATACTATCCCCTCCCACAAATCTATTTCACTCTTTTGAAGACCCTGTTCACCAGTTAGGAATTAAGTCAAACTGGAATGCTGGTACCTGCAAGAGTTATTAAACCTCACGCAGATGGACGTTTTATTCATGACCCAAGGTAAGAGTTACTAAACCTCACGCAGATGGACATTTTATTCATGACCCAAGATATCAAGAAGCAACATGGCCTAGTAGGAAAAGCATGGGCCTGAGCATCAGAGGACCTGGGTTCTAATCCCAGATCTGCCAATTGCCCACTGTGTGACCTTTTCTGTGCCTGTTACATCTGTAAAATGGGGATTAAATACCCCTTCTCCCTCTCTTTTAGCTGTGGGCCCCATGTGGGACAAGGGCCGTCTCTGACTTGATTATCTTGTGTCTCCTCACTGCTTAGTACAGTGGTTGGGACATAGTAAACTTTTAGCAAATACAAAGATTATGATTTTTATACAGAGCTATCTGGAGGGAAGAGAACATCTGAAGATTTATAGAGATGGCAGAAGTGAAATAAGCCCAAGAACATAAAAAAAGAAGACAGAAGGGCAAACATAGATAAGGGAAGTGATGTTCCTAGTAGGGTGAAATGCATCTTAATACAGTCATTTACAAGCCTGTATATATGTATATATGTTTGTACATATTTATTACTCTATTTATTTTACTTGTACATATCTATTCTATTGATTTTATTTTGTTAGTATGTTTGGTGTTGTTCTCTGTCTCCCCCTTTTAGACTGTGAGCCCACTGTTGGGTAGGGACTGTCTGTATATGTTGCCAACTTGTACTTCCCAAGCGCTTACTACAGTGCTCTGCACACAGTAAGCGCTCAATAAATACGATTGATGATGATGATGATGACAAGCCATCCTGTCCCTCATCCAAGTGGATTTTCCACAAATTCTGTAAAGCGAGAAGGTGCTTTTTTAGTTCATGTAAAGGGTGGTACAAACTTATCTGTGGCACAAAATATGCAGCCCTCATATTCTAGGATAGAAAAGAACACTTTATGGGAAGATTTATTACCAGTGGCCAATTCTGGCAATAGAAGAAAACTTCAATAAGAACAAAAAAAGAATACTAAGTTCAGTCTTGGCGGCTCAGGGCTAATCATGACTATGAATATTGGCCTGTGAAATGACACAATCACATTTAGTTAGACTCTTTTGAGATGTTATGGAACATGCACTGGAAAGAACAGCGTGTGGGTGGAAGGCAACTGGGACTACAAGGAATGCTATTTAGGCAGATCCAGGAAAGGATACTGAAGTAATCTGATCATGTAAAGAGGGTGATTAGCTGGACAAAGTTTTCCTAATTGGCAGCTTTTCAGAAAAGCTGTTCCTGTTAATGTCGAAGAGAAAGGATCAAGGAAGGTGTGATGAGACTGCAGATTTCAATTTTGCTTTCTTGTCCCCTAGGGAAGTGATGTTATTCTGACTTTAAAATTTTATTTCTTAGAACAGACTTGGCCTACATTCAAAGGTCATTTTTGGGGGCAGGGGGGCATCTGTCCAAATAATTAATGAAAATTAAAATTTATTATTGTCCTAATAGATGAGTTTGTATCAGCACTTTCTTAGTCTATGTTGCTTAGTTGAAAATAAAATTTTGGTGTGTTTGGTAAATACGTCAATGATCCATTTTCCATCCCTTAAAATCACCTAGGTGTGCATGTCCATGAAGGACAAAATGAAACAAAAAAAATATAAATACATAAATTTATATATAAGTATAAAAATAGGAGGCAGATTAAGGGCAAACATTTTGTCGAAGAGAATAAATTGCAGGGAAAGTGACCTTTAGTAATTTGAATTACTGCCTGCTTAATTTGGGTTCTGGCACCAACAGGAAAACAACTTTTGGAATAATGATTTCACCAAGAAGCTAATATTTTTAGGTGCCGATCTGTTTCTTCAGATTTCTCACTATTTCAGTGCATAAAAACAAAAACAACATGGGAATAGGAAGGAACAACCACATGTTTTTGATCTAACCTTCAGTACAGATCCTTTGCCTAAGACCACCAGACCCTTGGATGTGTCAGGATTCAGTTTTTCTGGATTTTTTTTTAAGAATTATTTTGGTAGACCTACACAGGATCAAGTAAAGGACTGGCAGTATCCAGTAAATTTGAGAAGTGTTGTTAACTCTTGGGGGTACTTTAGATCTCAAAACCTGGTTTTTCATCTTTCAGTTGTGCAGTTGTCTGGTTTAAAGACTGTTCCATAAGAATTGGTTTTAGGGCCGGTTCCAATCGATGTGTTTTTTGTGATGCAGCTGGAGAAATTTAGAAGATGGTCATCAAACTTGTGAATGGTGCTAAATTGGGTAAGGATGCACACATTTTGAAAGATGAAAGTAAAATTTAAAATAGCCCTTCATAGCCCCATTCTCCCTCCTCCTTAGAGTCTGAGCCCAATGTGGGGCAGGGACTGTGTCTCACCTGATTAATTTGTATCTACCCCAGCACTTAGAACAAATAGTTAAGGGCTTAGCAAATAAAATGATGATGATGATGATGATAATATGGTAGCTCTATTACAGTACTTCAATGTAATATAATTTGGAGTAGAAAATGATCTGGGGGCCATTTTTAGACTGTGAGCCCACTGTTGAGTAGGGACTGTCTCTATATGTTGCCAATTTGTACTTCCCAAGTGCTTAGTACAGTGTTCTGCACATAGTAAGCACTCAATAAATACGATTGATAATGATGATGATGATCCATCCAAACTGCCGGTAAGACAAAATGGAATTCTTTGGTGAGCAGAGACTATCACTGTAGAGAAAGTTGATGTCTTTACAGCTAAAACTGGCTCTTCCTCAGAGCCCATCCTTCCTCACTGACATCAGCATGTCCATCACAGATTTCATTTCAGGCTTTCCCATCCCTCTGAACTGTCCATTTCCTGTCCCTAGAGACATTAGGACAATCCCTTGATTCCTGGCAGTGTAGGGTTGGGAAAGCAAGTGTTGAGAAGACAGGCTCCTGGCCAAATCGTCTTCAGTTCATTTAATCAATCAATCAATGAATCAATCAACGTGCTTACTAAGGACTTATCCTGTGCACTGCCTTCACTGGCTGAGGACCAGACACGCGTCGAGTTGTCCCCAGGCGGAATCATTCAGTGATGGATAATAATAATAATAATAATGACATTTATTAAGTGTTTACTATGTGCAAAGCACTGTTCTAAGTGCTGGATTACTCTCTGCAGAGCACTGTACTCAGTAAACTTAGGGGTGGTGGCAATTTTAGTGGGGTTTTTTATTTTAATAATATAAACGCTGCTTCTCATCATCATCATCATCATCATCATCATCAGTCGTATTTATTGAGCGCTTACTATGTGCAGAGCACTGTACTAAGCGCTTGGGAAGTACAAATTGGCAACATATGGAGACAGTCCCTACCCAACAGTGGGCTCACAGTCTAAAAGGGGGAGACAGAGAACGAAACCATACTAACAAAATAAAATAGAATAGATATGTACGAGTAAAATAAATAAATAAATAAATAAATAGAATATTCTCAGGAATTTCCCCCAAAGATTTTCCCTTCGCAATGCCTAAGCAGGGAAATTCCCTGAAAAATACCTTTCAAAAACCTCTAACTGTAGAAAGCCTCCCACCTGGGAAATTGGAGGACAGCTCACTGGTCTCTAGGCAATGAGCTTTACCGAGCTTTTTTGAGCTTTCTTCCTGACTATGCAGACATGAAGCTAACAGGAAAGAAAAGAGACTCTGGTGGGTTTTAAGGGTTGCTTTTGCAACATCCGCTTTTTCCACTGGGGTAAAAATGCTGTTACTGCTTTTGTGAAGAACCGTTTGTTGAAATGAACAAGCGGTCCCTCGCTTAAACCCACATGCTCTCCATCCACTTCGAAGAGAAACGGAGCAGTTTATGCAATACAACTGCAAAGCAGTATCATCATCATCAACATCATCAGTGGTATTGATGGAGCACTTCGAGAGCAGAGAACACTGTACTAAGCGCTTGGGAGAATAGAATACGTTGGTAGACACGTTCCCTACCTAGGATGAGCTTACAGTCTAATAGCGGCTTGCAGTCTAGAATACACGTGTTTAGGAGGTAATAAGGATGATATGTGACAATCATCATGTCAAGACTGAAAATGTCAGTCGAACACACTCCAGGTCCAATCAAGGGCTATGCCCAAAGACGCAATCTCAGAGAAAGAAAGTCCAATTCCAGCCTGATTTCAGGCTGAAAGTTTTCAGCTGTTCTTATGTAATCTATGACAAAAAGTATAGTTGCAAATCCCAGGTCATTGGGCCAAAAAGGAAGATACCTCCATTTATATTGTTAAAAACCATGTGGATTAAGCATTTTTTAAACAGTTTTTTCAATCTCCCCCTTTGTGATCACAAAGGCTTTTCCCACAACTTGTCTTGTGATAGTAAATATGCATTTGAGTCTGAAAACTGCCCTCCTCCCCAGAATTTACAGTCACTTGTATTGTTTTTATAGTTGTCATCATCATCGTCATCATCAATCGTATTTATTGAGCGCTTACTGTATGCAGAGCACTGTACTAAGCGCTTGGGAAGTACAAGTTGGCAACATCTAGAGACAGTCCCTACCCAACAGTGGGCTCACAGTCTAAAAGGGGGAGACAGAGAACAAAACCAAACATACTAACAAAATAAAATAAATAGTTGTCATTGTTTTCTAATGTTCTTTTGTTCTTCAGCCTGGCATTCAATAAATACTGCTGAGTGAATGAATGAATGGAGGCTTGCCTAAAAAGATCACATATAATTATAAGTGAAGTTATATAAACTGCGGATTTAGAGAAACTTAAACAAAATCTCTTAATGTGAGAGAATTATGAACAAGTGTGGGTTTCAGAAATAGGATCATCATCAATCATATTTATTGAGCGCTTACTGTGTGCAGAGCACTGTGCTAAGCGCTTGGGAAGTACAAGTTGGTAACATATAGAGACAGTCCCTACCCAGCAGTGGGCTCACAGTCTAAAAGGGGGAGACTTTATTACTCTATTTATTTATTTATTTATTTATTTTACTTGTACATTTCTATCCTATTTATTTTATTTTGTTGGTATGTTTGGTTCTGTTCTCTGTCTCCCCCTTTTAGACTGTGAGCCCACTGTTGGGTAGGGACTGCCTCTATGTGTTGCCAATTTGTACTTCCCAAGCGCTTAGTACAGTGCTCTGCACATAGTAAGCGCTCAATAAATACGATTGATTGATTGATTGATTGAGACAGAGAACCAAACCAAACATACTAACAAAATAAAATAAATAGAATAGATATGTACAAGTAAAATAAATAAATAAATAAATAGAGTAATAAATATGTACAAACATATATACATATATATGGGAAGGGGTGGGCTCAAACGTCAATATCTTTATCTCATATCCAATCTGGAAGGACCAGTAGGCCCCATGGAGAAGATTCTGAAATTCTCTGGCCAGATCTAGGAATGCAACCTGGACTGAAGTTTTTAGTATTAATAATAATAATAAGAATTATGGTACTTGTCAAGTGCTTACTATGTGCCAAGCACTGTTCTAAGTTAATCAGGTTGGACACAGTCCCTGTCCCACACTGGGCTTAGACTCTTAATCCCCATTTTTTACAGATGAGGTAACGGGCACAGAGAAGTCAAGTGACTTGCCTAAGGTCACACAGCAGACATGTGACAGAGCCAGGATTAGAAGCCAGGTCTTTCTAACTCCCAGGCCCATGCTCTAACCACTAAGCCACACTGCTTCCCCTAAGTTTTGGTGGGTTCTGTCCCAGGAAAGAGTAAAGGGACCATTTGTGACAGAATTTAAAAGGTCATCCTAAGCATTTTTTGTTTTTATGTTCTGACAATAAAAAGTGACGTGATTTGCATACTTTAAAACCAGCACAGTCCAGTGTAAAAAATAGTCAGTGCAAAACATGCCTGAGGATACTGAGACACAGAGAAGTTAAGTGACCTGCCCAAGGTTGCACAGTAGGTGAGTAGCGAAGCCGAGATTAGAACTCAAGTCAATCAATCAATCAATCGTATTTATTGAGCGCTTACTGTGTGCAGAGCACTGTACTAAGCGCTTGGGAAGTACAACTTGGCAACATATAGAGACAGTCCCTACCCAACTGTGCTCTTTCCACTAGGCCGTGCTACTTTTCCACATGGATATGGAATGTGCAATTTCAGATTTTCAAAAAGGTCATCTTATTTTGCTGAATTCAAGGGTGTTTGAGACAGTTATTGCATTAAAACTTGGCCATAGGAAATTAGGTGTCTACATTCAGGACCAAAATGTTATGCAGTGACCTGCTGTGATATTGATTTGGTTTAAGATTGATGTCTTGGACTTTATTCATGGCAAACATAAAAATACCCTAAAAATGAAACTTGGAGCACATACATCTTCCACCATTTGAACAACTAGCTCGGCAATTATAAAAACATTCTTTGGTAAAATTGTTCAGCCTAAATAGACCATTCTTTTCATAACACCATTAATAGGACCGAAGAGTGTGTGCACTGTTTCTAGAAAGTTTCCCTAGAAAATGAAGGAAATTCATTTATTAAACTTAAAATTAAACCAATCTGCAGTACAAGTAGGTGAAAAAACTTTGAAAGGAGGGAAAAACGATATTAATTTTGGATTTCTTTAAAACTAAAGCCTATATTTAAACCACTTAAAAAACAAACAATTGTTTGCCAATATTCTGCCAACTGCAGTGTTGAGTACTACATGAACCCAAGAGAAGAAGAATTGTTAAGAATTGAATTGGAATCTCTTTTTCAGACCTGAGAGAATGGTGTGAAGCAAGTGTTGTACATATTTTGTGACCAGCTTATTTCTTTGGGCTGAGTCTGCTTCCTTCTGTCAAATACATCCTTGTCAAAGGATATGACTGCCAGCCATGAATACTTATTTCCTTAATTTATTACTGATTAGGCCCAGTTGATTCAACCACAGCGGCAAGGGGCATGAAATAGGGATTGATTTTTGGTGGCGATGCAGAAGCAAAGGAAGTCCTGACTAGAAATTGTTTGAGAATCATTGGAGCAGATATTGAAATCAACTGTGTAGTTCCTCTTATTGTCTGGATCAGGAATGAGAAGGCCTGAATTCTGGCCAGGGTACCTGGGTGGCCTTGGCCAAGTTACTTAGACATTATGTACTTCCACCTACATTAACTCTAGTTTTTAACTAATTCAGGAGGATGTAGTGAAGTGGACAGAGTGAATGCACGTGGAAATGTTTTAAGGGAAAAATTACTCTACAAATCCAAATTATTATTCTTTCAGTCCCTGCTAACCAGTGATGGTGATGAAAACTATTTATCTTGGAAACTCTGAGAATCCTGATTTTATGTGGTTAAATTCTTAGTGAGGGTTTGCCGATGAGGTCCCAGGTGATTCTGTGTGCTTTAAGCAGTACTTTGGGCACATAACGTAACATGATGACATCATGAACTGGGTTGGAGGTCAAGCACCTCAGCCCCTTGGCTTCTACGTATCAATAAGAGGCCAGAATTTTCTTCTCCTCCTCCCCCCTGCAGCATCTGGGGTGGTTTTTAGTCCCTCTTTTGCAGAGGAGGTAACTGAGGCACAGAGAAGCTAAGTGACTTGCCCAAAGTCAAACAGCTGATAAGTGACAGAGCCGGGATTAGAACCCACGACCAAGTCCGTGCTCTTTCCAGTAAGGCGCTACTGAGAGCTCACCTCCTCCAAGAGGCCTTCCCACACTGAGCCCCTTTCTTCCTCTCCCCCTCGTCCCCCTCTCCATCCCCCTCATCTTGCCTCCTTCCCTTCCCCACAGCACCTGTATATATGTATTTATGTTTGTACATATTTATTACTCTATTTATTTATTTATTTTACTTGTACATATCTAATCTATTTATTTTATTTTGTTGGTATGTTTGGTTTTGTTCTCTGTCTCCCCCTTTTAGACTGTGAGCCCACTGTTGGGTAGGGACCGTCTCTATATATTGCCAACTTGTACTTCCCAAGCGCTTAGTACAGTGCTCTGCACACAGTAAGCGCTCAATAAATGCGATTGATTGATTGATTGATTGATTTTTACTACATCCTGGTGGGCACCAAAGATTGTCTCTGTTCCAGCCCACACCGCCACCATCATCATCACCACCACCACGGCGATCGCTGAAAAATTGTCACGACCAGAATGGCAATCCTGACCTGTTCTGCCTTAATTTCAGCCCAGGCTGCCAAACCCTATGACACCGGCCCGTCCAAAAGTGGGGCTCCCACTATACCCAGACCCCACTCTTGCTTCTTCTCAAGTTAGTTGTAGTGCTTACAGTAGTGTCTCACGCTTATCCTTCCTGCTGCCAACCTCTCGCTCGTGCCTCTCCTTCTGCCTGGAGTACCCTCGTCCTTCATGTCTAACACCATTGCTCTCCCCATCTTCAAACCCCTTTTCGAATCACATCTCCAGGAAGGTACCGTCCGACTAATTTTTATTCTTCCCAGTTTATATCTCCCAAAAGCCATCACCACTTCTGTGCCACCTAAGCACTTAGATTAACCAAGCCAGCACAACACTTATGTACATATCTTTATACTCTATCACTTTCTTCTAAAAATATTTTAGTGTCCATCTCCTCTGATAGATTGCAAGCTTCTGGAGGACAGGGGTGGTGTCCACTAATCCTATTGTCTTCTAAAAAATAATAATAATGATGACATTTGTTAAGCGCTTACTATGTGCAAAGCACTGTTCTAAGCACTGGAGGGATACCAGGTGATCAGGTTGTCCCACGTGGGGCTCACAGTCTTCATCTACATTTTACAGATGAGGTAACTGAGGCTCAGAGAAGTTAAGTGACTTGCCCGAGGTCACACAGCAGACATGTGGAGGAGCCGGAATTAGAACCCACGACCTCTGACTCCCAAGCCGGGGCTCTTTCCACTTCGCATGAGCAGAGAAGCAGCGTGGCTCAGTGGCAAGAGCATGGGCTTTGGAGTCAAAGGTCATGGGTTCGAATCTTAGCTCCACCAATGGTCAGCTGTGTGACTTTGGGCAAGTCACTTAACTTCTCTGTGCCTCAGTTACCTCATCTGGAAAATGGGGGTTAAAACTGTGAGCCCCACGTGGGACAACCTGATCACCTTGTAACCTGCCCAGCGCTTAGAACAGTGCTTTGCACATAGTAAGCGCTTAATACATGCCATTATTATTATTATTATCATTATTCTCTATGCTTATACAGTGCTCTGGATACAGTAGGAGATTAATAAATATTATTGATCGTTTGATTGACAAGAAAACCTTGTAAATGCATGGTGCAAAGACACTGGTCTCAAATACCCCTCCCAGAATCCATAGGGAATTCTGGGAGGAATTTAGCATATCTGCCAATAGTGGAAAAAAGTCTCCACATTGTGAATGGGGCTGAGTTTTCCTTGGCCTTAGACTGTGCGCTCCATGTGGAGACCACAGATGTTTAATTCCCATTTTACAGATAGGGAAATTGAAGCATAGATAAATTGAATGACTTACCCAAGATCGCACAGGCAAATGGCAGTCTTGGGATTAGAACTCATATCCTCTCACTTCTATCTGGTCCAAAGAGTCTTTTTTAAGCTGAAAACGAATCAAATAATTGGATCAGATGATTCCAATGAAGTTGCCTTCACGTCATCTAGAAAACATGCATGGAGTCTGAAAAAATGCACGCACTTGTACAATTGTTCCTTTTTTGTCAGAGAACCTCAGCTTCTCCTCTGCCAGCTTTTTGTAAGATAAAAGGAGATAGTTTAGCTGACTCCTCGCACAGCATAAAGCGTATTTATTCAGCTGGATGAGACTCTCAGGAGCCAGAGTCTAAAACTGGCCACTAGCAAAGAGCTGGCAGGCTCAGGCTCCATACATGTGTTTCCTTTTAAAGAGGATGGACTCTCAAGAGTGTTGTTGCTCTGGCCCTTGAGTCCAATTTCCCTACGGGCGGGCCCGTGCATTGTCCTGCGTCTCAAGGTGCTGACAGCCAATTAATTCACTTGGTAACACATATCCTAAGGACACCTACGGCATGGATCTGCTCCAGTTGAAAATTTGGAGGTAAAACTTTTGACGGGTGAGGTTACAAAGTAAGCTGAAGATTTGGCTTCTGAACCAGTCAAAAAGGATGTAGAACAGTTTTGGTCTGTTTTCTCATTTTCATAAAACTTTCTTTGCTGAACAAGAATCTTTGGAAGGAGAGGATGCCCTTAGTTTCTGAAAGAAAGCAGAATAATGCTTCTGGTCCCTCTGCAGCATTTAACCACCTTGGCAAACGTCTTGAAATACAACATCTGGAGTCTTGTATTCAAAATTAGATTCATAAAAATGAACACAAGAATTTAAAGTTTACAAGGAAATATGGCAGAAAAGGGTATGTATTGTGCTCCTAGAATAAAACCAGATAAAGCCATTGCCTAAGAGATTTCCGTTCAAGCACAAAAGAACACATCTGGATAGGAATAAGACTGATTCTCATTACATTACTGACAGGTTCATCACCAGGAATTACTGTATCACCTCTAATTCATATAGAAAATGGGAAAGAACTTCATGTAAACTTTATAGGTATTGAAGCCTGATAAAGCTACATGAAATTACAGAAGATCATGTTTTATAAACACAAACAGAAGAGGTAATGAGCTTATACGATGACAGAGATTTCAACAGGTTATCTAGATCATCCCCTTGTCTCCAGGCAGGGCCACATTCAAATATCCTGGATGGTCCACTATCATAATTTTGGTAGTCTAGGAGGATTTTACAACTACCCTCTGTAGTATGTCAACTCTAAAACTTCCAAAAGGTGAGGTCTACATTACTGTAAAATATCAGGTAATTAAGGCAACACCGTCTCCGCCCTGCTAAATGAAAAGCAATATGTTCTTTTCTGAATTACTCAATAATTAGAGAAAAGTATTTTTATTTTCTGATCTGTATTACCATAAAGTTAGTCTATTTTTCTATGTAATCCGAGGCCTGGTCTCTGGAGCCACCCTAAATGGCTTATCCTAAAACGAGGTAAGGCTTTAGGGGGACAAGAATTTTGATAAATTTGAAAATACTGAACATTCCATAATACTGGTACTGGACTTTTCCAGAAAACTGAACCTTTTTTTTGATGGCATTTGTTAAGTGCTTACTATGTGCATAGCACTGTTCTAATCGCTGGTTTCCTGGCTCTAGTTATTTATCACTGGACTGGATTTTTAAAATTTGACAACCACTTTCCTCCAACTCCCTGTTTAACCCACTAAAATCTGTTTTCTTCCACCTTTGACACTGAGACCACATTCTCCAAGGTCAATAACAACTTCCTCTGCCAAATTTAGGGGACTTTACTATATCCTACTCCTCCTTAACCTCTAGCTATTTTGGCCCCCTGGAGTACTATCTTTTAAGGCTAGTTTAACCTGGCTCTCCTACTTCTAGTCTCTTTTACTGATTTCTCTTCTGCTTCCCACACCCTAATTGTGGATGACCCTCATGACTCTGTACTGGGTTTCCTACTCCTATCACTTAAACATCAGCTTTCAGGTTTCAGTTACCACTTTAGGAATGCCTTCCAAATCTATTTCGCTATCCCTGCTCTCTCTCATCTTCTCTGTAGTCTCACATTTCCTCTTGCTTCCAGAGCATTTCTACATGGATGTTCTGTCCGCACCTTAAATTCAATATGTCTAGAAATGAACTCATCTGCTCTCCCAAATCCACTCCTCCACTTTTATTTCATCTTCATGGTCTGCAATCTTCAAATTATTTTGATTCCTTACCATTTCTCATTCAAAGTGTCAATTTGTTGTCCATAGCATTCCCAGGATCCACCCCTTCCTCTTCACCTAGTCACCTTCTAGGTACTTGTTCTACCCTGACTGATCTACTATATCAGTCTCCACACTGTCATCTCACTAGTTAATACTTCATTATGCTTCCTAAAATGTTTCTCTGCACCTCTCCCCCTCCTCAAAACTTGAATGATTTCCTATTCCTTTCTGCATCAAGCAGAACCTCCTTATCATTGGCTTTAAGGAATGGCATCAGCTTTTATCAACATCCTTTCTCAACATGCTTCAGTTCACATTTTTTGTTCCTTTTGAGCTAACTTCACTGTGCCTTGTCCTTAACTTTCTTGTCTCCAACTCCTTAGTCATGCATTTTATCCTCCTTGGAATTCCCTTTTGCTTCAAATTTGCTGGACCATCGCTCTCCTCATCTTCAAAGTCCTCCTGAAATCTCGCCTCCTCTAGGAGACTTTTTTGATTCATTTTTATTCTCCCCATATCTTCCTAAATTACACCACAGCACTTATACACTCAAAGTCACCCAGTGCCCTTTTGTACCTATGAATTTCCACACTCATTATTTAAACACATATCCATCTTTTCATTCTTTTCTCCCATTTCTATAAATTATTCTGTGTCTATCTTGGGACTGAATCTAAGATCACTGAGGGCAGAGATGCACTTGATTGTACATGGAAATTTCCCATATGTATACCTGTCTCACTCTTTTGACTGATTATTTTGGCTATTTTCTTTCTGTAAATGGTTTGTGATTACCTTTGCAGCTGCCATTAATATTTTTCAAGCCAATTCAGAACAAGAAAGCAAATTTTGATCTTCTTAAATTGTTTTGGATTGATCTACTTTTGGGACATACTGAGTCAGTCCTTTTCACATTTGAAAAAGCATCACTCAGATCAACAGGGAGGTCATGTAAGTCTTATAAACTGTCTAAAGGCAGGTGAGTTTTTGCATAGGGTAAATTTGTATAACAGACTCATATACGCAAGTGCGTGAGCCAGGGAGGAAACATCTGTGGTAACCTGAATTCGGAATTGCAATAGCATTTTCATAATTAAAACATTAATACACTTTACATTCAGTACTTGGAAAAAATGAATTAGACTAATATTACAAGTTAAAAAGTTACAAGAATCAAGCTTTGGTATTTGGGCAATCATTTCTTTATTGTTCAAGGAGTAACAATAAATATGTTATGCCCAGTTGGCACCACATTATTTAGGGCACAGCATAAAACCATGGTGCTAAAGGAAATTGCTACATATAAACAAGGTCAACAACTAGGTTAATGATTAAATTGACATCTGAAAATGGAAAGTACAGGCCCAACATGTGTTAGACAGGTCCCTTGAAAGTAAATCTAAATAATTTAGCACAGCTCTGGATCCAGTAAGATAACTTTTGCCAAATATTTTTGCTCTCATTTAAAAAATCATATGTATTTCAAAGGAAATAAAACCAGTATGTTTCTGATTCATAGGAACAGTTTCATAGGAAAAGCCCTGGAAACTGTTTACCAAGACTTTTAGTTTAAAAGATGTTTTAGCTCTACTGAACAGAATTCAAACTCAATTGCTTGTTCAAAACTCGGAGCCTTACAAAAGACGATAGCTCCAATACCGACAGATATTTCTCCCGTAGACGTTGGCATGGAAGGGTCCGGGGCATAGAACAGTGCTTGGCACATAGTAAGTGCTTAACAAATACCATCATCATTAGTATAAAATGTTAGTTTTACTTTTCAATCTTGGCAAACTTTAGGTTAGTACTGAATTCTCCGAAGTGGGCCTATAAATTGGGGTTCAGGATAATTTTTTGCTGGTCCTAGTCACCTCCTCGCCCTCATAATTTCATTTAGAAAAAAGGAAAATGTGAGATTGAGGTCTGTATTTGTTGCGAATCCAGCTAACTGGATAATCATCCTCAATGCTGCTATAATAATCAATCAGTCAATCAATCGTATTTATTGAGCGCTGACTGTGTGCTGAGCACTGTACTAAGCGCTTGGGAGGTACAAGTTGGCAACATATAGAGACAGGCCCTACCCAACAGTGGGCTCACAGTCTATAATAATGACATAATTGTAGTGTGTATTATGCGTTTACTATGTGCCAAGCACTGGGGCAGATAGATAATAGTGTAATTAGATTCGACCTAATCCCTGTGCCATGTAATAATAATAATGGCATTAGTTAAGTGCTTACTATGTGCAAAACACTGTTCTAAGCGCTGGGGTGGATACAAGGTGATCAGGTTGTCCCACGTGGGGCTCACTGTGGTTGTCCCACGCGGCGCTCACAGTCTTAATCCCCATTTTACAGATGAGGTAACTCTGGCACAGAGAAGCTAAGTGCCTATAGTCACACAGCTGACAAGCGGAGGAGCTGGAATTAGAACCCATGCCCCATGCTCTTTCCACTGAGCCACGGGACTTGCGCCTAAAGGGGAAGGGAAAACAGGTATTCAATCCTGATTTTACAGATGAGGAAACTGACAAGTTGGTTGACTCACATGTTGTACTGTAACATTTCAAGTGCTTCATCTCCTCTCAGGGTCGCACCTGGAGAGTTTCCAGTACACTACCAGTCTCGACAATGGGAGGGAGAGTCAAGCAGAGGAATATCCATTCCATTCCCAGCTTGGGCAGTGGCTAGTGGGTGGAAGGCAATCGGCTACAAGTCAAAACTCACCTGTGTTGGGCAGCAGCGGCACAGGAGAGAGTCGAGGGCTGAGACTCAAGTTTGCTGCGCGGAAGGAGGCGATGGTAAACCGCTTCCATATTTTTACAAGAAAACTCCACGGATCCACTACCAGAACTGTTGCAAATGGTGGTGGGGCGTCCTGGGAGAGATGCAAGCCCGCTGTTGGGTAGGGACCGTCTCTATATGGTGCCGACTTCCCAAGCGCTTAGTACAAGAATCAAGAACAAAAAGTTACAAGACTCAAGCTTCGGTATTTGGGCAATCATTTCTTTATTGTTTATGGAGTAGCTGCAATTTTATGCCCAGTTTGTACCGCGTTATTTAGGGCACAGCATGGTGCTAAAGGAAATTGCTACATATAAAAAAATCAATCAATCAATCAATGTCGTTTTTATTGAGCGCTTCCTGTGTGCAGAGCACTGTACTAAGCGCTTGGGAAGTACAAGTTGGCAACATATAGAGACAGTCCCTACCCAACAGTGGGCTCACAGTCTAAAAGGGGGAGACAGAGAACAAAACCATACTAACAAAATAAAATATATAGAATAGATATGTACAAGTAAAATAAATAAATAAATAGAGTAATAAATATGTACAAACATATATACATATATACAGGTGATGTCATCATCATCAATCGTATTTATTGAGCGCTTACTATGTGCAGAGCACTGTACTAAGCGCTTGGGAAGTACAAATTGGCAACATATGGAGACAGTCCCTACCCAACAGTGGGCTCACAGTCTAAAAGGGGGAGACAGAGAACAAAACCATACTAACAAAATAAAATAAATAGAATAGATATGTACAAGTAAAATAAATAAATAAATAAATAGAGTAATAAATATGTACAAGCATATATACATATATACAGGTGATGTCATCATCATCAATTGTATTTATTTAGCGCTTACTATGTGCAGAGCACTGTACTAAGCGCTTGGGAAGTACAAGTTGGCAACATATAGAGACAGTCCCTACCCAACAGTGGGCTCACAGTCTAAAAGGGGGAGACAGAGAACAAAACCAAACATACTAACAAAATAAAATAAATAGAATAGATATGTACAAGTAAAATAGAGTAATAAATATGTACAAACATATATACATATATACAGGTGATATCATCAATCGTATTTATTGAGCGCTTACTATGTGCAGAGCACTGTACTAAGCTCTTGGGAAGTCCAAGTTGGCAACATATAGAGACAGTCCCTACCCAACAGTGGGCTCACAGTCTAAAAGGGGGAGACAGAGAACAAAACCAAACATACTAACAAAATAAAATAAATAGAATAGATATGTACAAGTAAAATAAATAAATAAATAAATAAAGAGTAATAAATATGTACAAACATATATACATATATACAGGTGATGTGGGGAAGGGAAGGAGGTAAGATGAGGGGGATGGAGAGGGGGACGAGGGGGAGAGGAAGGAAGGGGCTCAGTCTGGGAAGGCCTTTCAACAAATAGGATAATAATTCAACTGACGTCTGAAAATGGAAAGTACTGGCCCAACATGTGTTAGACAGGTCCCTTGAAAGTAAATCTAAATAATTTAGCACAGCTCTGGATCCAGTAAGGTAACATCCGATTGAATGAATGACTGAACCTGATAACCTTGTATCTCCCGCAGCACTTAGAACAGTGCTTGGCACATAGTAAGCGCTTAACAAATACCATCGTCATTATCATGTGTATTTATCTTTAATTCTATTCACTGATATTGACGCTATTGATGCCTCCTTACTTGTTTTGATGCCTGTCTCCTTCCCTTCTGGACTGGACTGGATTGTCTCTGTTGCCGAATTGTACTCCCCAAGCGCTTAGTCCAATGCTCTGCAAACAGTAAACGCTCAATACATACGATTGAACGAATGATTTAACAAATAGCACAGTTATGACTATTATTGGAAGATGCGCTTAGTCCAATGCTCTGCAAACAGTAAACGCTCAATAAATAGGACTGAACGAATGATTTAATAAATAGCACAGTTATGACTATTATTGGAAGATCCGCCCTTTCCTCTCCATCCCAACCGCTACCCTGCTCATTCAAGCTCTCATCCTATCCCGTCTGGACTACTGCGTCAGCCTTCTCTCTGATCTCCCATCCTCGTGTCTCTCTCCACTTCAATCCATACTTCATGCTGCTGCCCGGATTATCTTTGTCCAGAAACGCTCTGGACATATTACTCCCCTCCTCAAAAACCTCCAATGGCTACCGATCAATCTGCGCATCAGGCAGAAACTCCTCACCCTGGGCTTCAAGGCTGTCCATCCATCCCCTCGCCCCCTCCTACCTCACCTCCCTTCTCTCCTTCTACTGCCCAGCCCGCACCCTCCGCTCCTCCACCACTAATCTCCTCACTGTACCTCGCTCTCGCCTGTCCCGCCATCGACCCCCGGCCCACGTCATCCCCCGGGCCTGGAATGCCCTCCCTCTGCCCATCCGCCGAGCTAGCTCTCTTCCTCCCTTCAAGGCCCTGCTGAGAGCTCACCTCCTCCAGGAGGCCTTCCCAGACTGAGCCCCTTCTTTCCTCTCCCCCTCGTCCCCCTCTCCATCCCCCCGTCTTACCTCCTTCCCTTCCCCACAGCACCTGTATATATGTATATATGGTTGTACATATTTATTACTCTATTTATTTATTTATTTATTTATTTATTTTACTTGTACATTTCTATCCTACTTATTTTATTTTGTTGGTATGTTTGGTTCTGTTCTCTGTCTCCCCCTTTTAGACTGTGAGCCCACTGTTGGGTAGGGACTGTCTCTATGTGATGCCAATTTGTACTTCCCAAGCGCTTAGTACAGTGCTCTGCACATAGTAAGCGCTCAATAAATATGATTGATTGATTGATTGGTTGATTGATATAGAGACAGTCCCTACCCAACAGTGGGCTCACAGTCTAAAAGGGGGAGACAGAGAACAAAACCACACTAACAAAATAAAACAAATAGAATAGATATGTTCAAGTAAAATAAATAAATAGAGTAATAGACATGTACAAACATATATACATATATACAGGTGATGTGGGGAAGGGAAGGAGGTAAGACGTGGGGGATGGAGAGGGGGACGAGGGGGAGAGGAAGGAAGGGGCTCAGTCTGGGAAGGCCTTTCAACAAATAGGTTAATAATTCAATTGACATCTGAAAATGGAAAGTACTGGCCCAACATGTGTTAGACAGGTCCCTTGAAAGTAAATCTAAATAATTTAGCACAGCTCTGGATCCAGTAAGGTAACATCCGATTGAATGAATGACTGAACCTGATAACCTTGTATCTCCCGCAGCACTTAGAACAGTGCTTGGCACATAGTAAGCGCTTAACAAATACCATCGTCGTTATTATCATGTGTATATATCTTTAATTCTATTCACTGATATTGACGCTATTGATGCCTCCTTACTTGTTTTGATGCCGGTCTCCTCCCCTTCTGGACTGGGCTGGGTTGTCTCTGTTGCCGAATTGTACTCCCCAAGCGCTTAGTCCAATGCTCTGCAAACAGTAAACGCTCAATAAATACGATTGAATGAATGATTTAACAAATAGCACAGTTATGACTATTATTGGAGGAAGTGCTTAGTCCAATGCTCTGCAAACAGTAAATGCTCAATAAATACGATTGAACGAATGATTTAACAAATAGCACAGTTATGACTATTATTGGAAGCAGCGTGGCTCAGTGGCTTGGGAGCCAGAGGTCATGGGTTCTAATCAAGACTCCGTCACTGATCAGCTGTTTGACTTTGGGCAAGTCACTTGACTTCTCTGGGCCTCAGTTCCCTCATCTGTAAAATGGGGATGAAGCCTGTGAGCCCCACAGGGGACAACTTGATTACCTTGTATTTCCCCCAGTGCTTAGAACAGTGCTTGGCACATAGTAAGCACTTAACAAATGCTATTATTGTTATTCTCTGAGCCTCAGTTCTCTCATCTGTAAAATGGGGATTTAACTGTGAGCCCCACGTGGGACAACCTGATCACCTTGTATCCCTCCAGCATTTAGAACAGTGCTTCACACCTACTAGTGCTTGACAAATACAAAAATTATTATTATTACTCTCTGAGCCTCAGTTCTCTCATCTGTAAAATGGGGATTCAACTGTGAGCCCCACGTGGGACAACCTGATCACCTTGTATCCCCCCAGCGTTTAGAACAGTGCTTCACACCTACTAAGTGCTTGACAAATACAAAAATTATTATTATTCCTCTCTGAGCCTCAGTTCCCTCATCTGTAAAATGGGGATTAAACTGTAAGCCCCTCATAGGTTCATTCATTCATTCATTCACTCAATCGTATTTATTGAGCGCTTACTGTGTGCAGAGCACTGTACTAAGCACTTGGGAAGTACAAGTTGGCAACATATAGAGACGGTCCCTACCCAACAGCGGGTTCACAGTGTAGAAGGGGAAGACAGACAACAAAACAAAACGTATTAACAAAATGAAATAAATAGAATAGTAAATATGTACAAGTAAAATAAAGAGTAATAAATATGTACAAACATATATAATATATACAGGTGCTGTGGGGAGGGGAAGGAGGTAAGGTGAGGGGGAGGAGGGGGAGAGGAAGGAGGGGGCTTAGTCTGGGAAGGCCTCCTGGAGGAGGGGAGCTCTTAATAAGAAAAAAAAATTCCCCAAGCCGACAATTTCTAGACTGTGAGCCCGCTGTTGGGTGGGGACCGTCTCTGTATGTTGCCAACTTGTACTTCCCAAGTGCTTAGTAGTGTTCTGTATAGAAGCAGCGTGGCTCAGTGGAAAGAGCCTGGGCTTGGGAGTCAGAGGTCATGGGTTCAAATCCCAGCTCTGCCACTTGTCAGCTGTGTGACCTTGGGCAAGCCACTTAACTTCTCTGTGCCTCAGTTACCTCATCTGTAAAAAATGGGGATTAGGACGGTGAGCCCCAAGTGGGGCAACCTGATCACCTTGTAGCCCCCCAGCACTTAGAACAGTGCTTTGCACATAAGTACTTAACAAATACCACCATTATTATTATTATTATTATTACACAGTAAACGCTCAATAAATACGATTGAAAGCATGAATGAGTAGGGACCGTCTCTATATGTTGCCAGCTTGTACTTCCCAAGCGCTTAGTACAGTGCTCTGCACACAGTAAGCGCTCAGTAAATACGATTGAATGAACGAATGAATAGGGACCGTCTCTATATGTTGCCAGCTTGTATTTCCCAAGCGCTTAGTACAGTGCTCTGCACACAGTAAGCGCTCAATAAATACGATTGAATGAACGAATGAATAGGGACCCTCTCTATATGTTGCCAACTTGTACTTCCCAAGCGCTTAGTGCAGTGCTCTGCACACAGTAATTGCTCAATAAATGTGATTGAATGAACGAATAGGGACCGTCTCTATATGTTGCCAACTTGTACTTCCCAAGTGCTTAGTACACTGCTCTGCACACAGTAAGTGCTCAATAAATACGATTGGATGAATGAATGAATAGGGACCGTATCTATGTGTTGCCAACTTGTACTTCCCAAGCGCTCAGTACAGTGCTCTGCACACAGTAAGCGCTCAATAAATACGATTGGATGAACGAATGAATAGGGACCGTCTCTATATGTTTCCAACTTGTACCTCCCAAGCGCTTAGTGCAGTGCTCTGCACACAGTAATTGCTCAATAAATGTGATTGAACGAATAGGGACCGTCTCTATATCATCATCAATCGTATTTATTGAGCGCTTACTATGTGCAGAGCACTGGACTAAGCGCTTGGGAAGTACAGTCTCTATATGTTGCCAACTTGTACTTCCCAAGCGCTTAGTCCAGTGCTCTGCACACAGTAATCAATCAATCAATCGTATTTATTGAGCGCTTACTATGTGCAGAGCACTGTACTAAGCGCTTGGGAAGTCCAAATTGGCAACACATAGAGACAGTCCCTACCCAACAGTGGGCTCACAGCCTAAAAGGGGGAGACAGAGAACAGAACCAAACATACCAACAAAATAAAATAAATAGGATAGAAATGTACAAGTAAAATAAATAAATAAATATTTATATTTCTATAAATATAGTAAGCACATAGTAAGCGCTCAATACGATTGACTGAATGAATAGGGGCCGTCTCTCTATGTTGCCAGCTTGGACTTCCCAAGCGCTCAGTACAGTGCTCTGCACACAGTAAGCGCTCAATACGATTGACTGAATGAATAGGGACCGTCTCTCTATGTTGCCAGCTTGGACTTCCCAAGCGCTCAGTACAGTGCTCTGCACACAGTAAGCGCTCAATAAATAGGACTGGATGAATGAATGAATGACGATTGGGAGCTGCAGCGCTGAGGGAGGCTTGGGCCTCACCTGGCGGAGGGGAGGGGAGGGGCGTGGCCTCCCAGAGGACACGCCCCCTCCACAGGCCCCGCCCCCTTCCCCGCCCCTCCACCAATGGGAAAGCGCCACGCGAGCCGACGCCTCTTCCTCACCGGGGCAACCAAGCCGCGACAAGTTCCGGTGCGGGGCGGCGCGGCGGGGGCCTCTGTGCCGGCCAGGGTGAGTGGGGGCCCCCGGCTTGGGGGGGCGGCGGGGGCGCTCGGGGGTTTCCAGGCCCCCCGGCGCGCGCGCGCGCGGCGGGATCTGTGTCGCCCCAGCGCGGGGCGGCGGAGGGACACGGCGGCGTGAGGCGGCCGGAGAAGGAGGCCCGGCCTCCTCCTCCTCCTCCTCCTTTAATGATAGCATTTGTTAAGCACATACTCTGTGCAAAGCACTGCTCTAAGCGCTGGGGAGGTTACGAGGTGATCAGCTGGTCCCACGGGGGGGGGCCTCACAGTCTTCATCCCCATTTTACAGATGGGCAACTGAGGCCCAGAGAATAATCATAATGGCATTTATGCCTTTTAGACTGTCACATTGTCACAGTCTTTTTAGACTGTGAGCCCACTGTTGGGTAGGGACTGTCTCTATATGTTGCCAACTTGGGCTTCCCAAGCGCTTAGTACAGTGCTTTGCACATAGTAAGCGCTCAATAAATACGCACACAGTATTTAAATAAGTAAATATGTAATAAGCACACAGTAAATAAGCACATAGTAAGCGCTCAATAAATACGATTGATTGATTGATTGATTAAGCGCTCACCTTGTGCAAAGCACATCTCTAATCGCTGGGGAGGTTACAAGGTGATCAGGTTGTCCCACGTGGGGGCCCACAGTCTTCATCCCCATTTTACAGGTGGGCAACTGAGGCCCAGAGAATAATCATAATGGCATTTATTAAGCGCTTACTATGTGCAAAGCACTGTTCTAAGCGCTGGGGAGGTTACAAGGTGATCAGCTTGTCCCACGGGGGAGCTCACAGTCTTCATCCCCATTTTACAGATGGGCAACTGAGGCCCAGAGAATAATCATAATGGCATTTATTAAGCGCTTACAATGTGCAAAGCACTGTTCTAAGCGCTGGGGAGGTTACGAGATGATCAGGTTGTCTGTCCCGTGTGGGGCTCACAGTCTTAATCCCCATTTTACAGGTGGGCAACTGAGGCCCAGATAATAATTGTAATGGCGTTTATTAAGCGCTTACTATGTGCAAAGCACTGTTCTAAGCACTGGGGAGGTTACAGGGTGATCAGGTTGTCCCATGTGGGGCTCACAGTCTTAATCCCCATTTTACAGATGGGCAACTGAGGCCCAGAAAATAATCATAATGGCATTTATTAAGCGCTTAATATGTGCAAAGCACTGTTCTAAGCGCTGGGGAGGTTACCAGGTGATCAGGTTGTCCCGTGTGGGGCTCACAGTCTTCATCCCCATTTTACAGGTGGGCAACTGAGGCCCAGATAATAATAATAATGGCATTTATTAAGCACTTACTATGTGCAAAGCACTGTTCTAAGCCCTGGGAAGGTTACGAGGTGATCAGGTTGTCCCGTGTGGGGCTCACAGTCTTAATCCCCATTTTACAGATGGGTAGCAGACCCAGAGAAGTTGTCTTGCCCAAAGTCACACAGCTGACAAGTGGCAGAGCCGGGATTAGAACCCACAACCTCTGCCCCCACGTGGGACATCCTGATCAGCTTGTAACCTCCCCAGCACTTAGAACAGTGCTTTGCACAGAGTAAGCACTTAATAAATGCCATTATTATTATTACATGAGGTAACTGAGGCCCAGAGAAGTTAAGTGACTTGCCCAAAGTCACACAGCTAAGTGGCGGAGCCGGGATTTGAAGCCCATGACCTCTGACTCCAAAGCCCGTGCTCTTTCCACTGAGCCAATCATTCAATCATGGTTATTGAATTGATTGACAGGCAGAAGAGAACAGTGCTCACTCTTAGAACAGTGTGTTGCACATAGTAACTGCTTAATAAGTGCCATGATTATTAAGAGAAGCATCCCGCCATAATAATAATAATCATAATAACATTAACGGGCTCACAGTCTAGAAGGGAAAGACAGGCAACAAAACAAAACAAGTAGACTGGCATCAGCTGACCTACGTCTATGTGAACTGTTGAGGATCCCGATTACCCATTTTACAAGATGGATCTCTTTATAAACATCAAACTCATTTATTTTTAGTATCATTATTATTTATTGAGCACTTACTGTGTGCAGAGCACTGTACTAAGTGCTTGGAAAGGACAATTCAGCAATAGAGGCAATCCCTGCCCATGCTGGCTTACAGTCTAGTGGGGGGAAGTCCCCATGGGACACTTTACCTGTAATAATAATGATGATGGTATTTGTTAAGCACTTATCATCATCATCAATCGTATTTATTGAGCGCTTACTATGTGCAGAGCACTGTACTAAGCGCTTGGGAAGTACAAATTGGCAACATATAGAGACAGTTCCTACCCAACAGTGGGCTCACAGTCTAAGAGGGGGAGACAGAGAACAAAACCAAATAGCGCTGGGGGAGATACAAGGTAGTCTGGTTGTCCTATGTAGGGCTTACAGTCTTCACCCCCATTTTCCAGATGAGGGAACTGAAGCGCAGAGAAGTGAAGTGACTTGCCCAAAGTCACACAGCTGACAAGTGGCAGAGCCAGAATTCGAACCCATTACCACTGACTCCCAAGCCTGGGCTCTTTCCACTGAGCCATGCTATCGGAGGTAGAGATGAGCATGAGGGAGAGCCCTAAGGTTCTCGGGCCTCACCTCGTTTCAGGTGTCAGCCACGGGGATTTATTAATCTATCGTATTTATTGAGCACTTGTTTCAGAGCACTGTACTAGGTGCTTTGGAGGTTGCAGTTGTGCAGCCTCGAGTGTAGTAGTCTGGTACAACGGATGCTTCAGGGCCAGGATGATCTCTCATTTTAGGAGCAGGCAGGACCAAGGTTTTCGTTCATTTGCGAAGCCTCGGCGTTTCTCGGTATCGTCAACTGAATAATGGAACATTCCCTCGAATGGCTGACATCATCAGCAGTTGGAAAATGAATGTCAGATCATTCCCTCCCGGCATTCTGCTGTCTGGATCGGAAATGATTTCTTTGAGCTAGGAATGAATGAAATGTTGGTGGCCAAAGAAATGTCACATTTCTAGACTGTGAGCCCACTGTTGGGTAGGGACTGTCTCTATATGTTGCCAGCTTGTACTTCCCAAGCGCTTAGTACAGTGCTCTGCACACAGCGCTCTATAAATACGATTGATTGATCAGATTATAGGCTCCTGTGGGCAGAGAATTCGTGTATACCAACTCTGTTGTACTCTCCCAAGAACTGAGTAGTGTTCGGCACGCAGTAAGTCATCATCATCATCAATCGTATTTATTGAGCGCTTACTATGTGCAGAGCACTGTACTAAGCGCTTGGGAAGTACAAATTGGCAACATATAGAGACAGTCCCTACCCAACAGTGGGCTCACAGTCTAAAAGGGGGAGACAGAGAACAAAACGAAACATACTAACAAAATAAAATAAATAGAATAGATATGTACAAATAAAATAAATAGAGTAATAAATATGTACAAACATATATACATATATACAGGTGCTGTGGGGAAGGGAAGGAGGTAAGATGGGGGGGATGGAGAGGGGGACGAGGGGGAGAGGAAGGGGCTCAGTCTGGGAAGGCCTCCTGGAGGAGGTATGTGCTAAATAGATGCCACTGACTGATTGGTAGATTGAAAGGATATTTTCCCCCTCTGCCATAGTGTTCCAGGCCAGATATAATCGACAACTCCGTCAAATTGCCATATTAGAAGCCTAAAACTATCTACCTTTTTCTCTGAAGAGTTTTAGTGTATGGAGATTTACCAAACCTAGGTAGAAAAATAGATGAGTTTGATGTATGTAAGAAGAGAGCCATCCTTTAGATGTGTAAACAAACTAGACCCTCAATAGTTTATGTAGATGTGGACCAATTTTGATCATCAAAGGTGTACAGACAATAAGCTTTTTATTTTGGGGGTAAAGATGGGCCAATTGCTAGCTCCTTTTCACATCGTAGAGATTCCACATTTCAGTGTAGTAATATTAACTGTCTTTCAATACGTGCCTCTGGGCACAGGAGTACCAAATGAGTGAGTGTGAATGGCTCAGTGCAAACTATCACCACCACTGTTGAAACAACTCAAGCTCGCAGTAGGATATGACATCAGTATGTCTGGGGGAAATGCTCACCCCAAATGGCAAGGGACCAGAAAAGGTGCATTTCAATGGAAGCAATCTGACCATCAGAAAGAAGAGTTCATTCATTCATTCATTGTCGCATTTATTGAGCGCTTACTGTGTGCAGAGCACTGTACTAAGCGCTTGGGAAGTACAAGTCGGCAACATATAGGGACAGTCCCTACCCAACAACGGGCTCACAGGCTAGAAGAGGGAGACAGACAACAAAACACTTAGGAGAGCGCTCAGTAAATAGGACGATTTGACAGATTTATGAAAGCGTTCAGTAAACAGGCTGATTTTAGGGATTTACGAGACCGCTCAGTAAATGGGCTGATTTTAAAAAGTTACGAAAGTGCGCAGTCATTACGGTTTTAGGGATTTACGAGTGCTCAGTAAATAGGACGATTTGACAGATTTCCGAAAGCGGTCAGTAAACAGGAGGATCTTACGGATTTAGGCGCGCTCAGTAAATAGCTGACTTTACAGATTTACGAAAGCGCTCAGGAAATAGGCTGATTTTAAGGAGTTCAGTCATGACGATTTCTCAGCGCTTACAACAATGCTCAGCACCTAGTAAGCGTTTAACAAATACCACCGTTGACAAATTGCCGAAAGCGCTCAGTAAATAGGAGGATCTGTCGGATTTAGGGACACTCAGTAAATAGGCTGATTTCATTCAATCGTCAAATCCGTGATTTGACGGATTTCAAACTGAAGATCGCCATCATTGAGCACTGTACTAAATTCTGGGGTTAATATAAGATTATTGCAGGGTCCTTTCAGGACGAAATCAGTGTAAAATGCGATTTTCAAGCCATATTTAATAACCAAAAATAGTCATTTGAAACGGTTCCAAGAAGGTATGGCGTGAATAAAATAGATTTACAACTATGACCCCCTCTCTGCGTCTCACCTGGAGAGTTTCTAGTACTCTACCAGTCTCGACTATGGGAAAGAGAGTCAAGCGGAGGCATATCCGTTCCATTTAGCGAGTGGAAGGTAATCTGCTCCAAACTAACCTGTGCTGGACAACATGGGAGAGAATCAAGGGCAGAGACTCTAAGTATACTGCATGGAAGAAGGTAATGGTAAACCACTTCCGCATTTTGACCAAGAAAACTCTCTGGATCCACTCCCGGAACGATTTCAGATGGAGGTGGGGCATCCTGGGAGAGATTTGTACTTCCCAAGCACTTAGTACAGTGCTCTACACACAGTAAGCGCCCAATAAATAGGATTGAATGAAGGAATGAATGAATGCGTCCGCGGCGTCGCTATGGGTCGGAGACAGCTCGATGGCGTAAGACAAGACAGCTATGACATTTTACTTAGGAGCTTTGCCTGAAAGATCACATGAAGTTGGCGTGCTTCTTTAATATAGTAGAAAAGGACGGAACAGTGAGAGAGGAAGTAGGCTAGTAAATATGGTGCCTTTGGTGGTGTCGATAAGGCCATGTCTGGCCAGATTTCCCCCCTGCTATGGTCTCGATGCAGTTCTGTGTTTGTAGTTCATATTGAGAGTCCATCCTCTGCTAAGCTCTATTTTACGGGTTTTTAAACCGAGGGAGCAGGGTGAATGACTCACTGTTCCTTGTGTATTTTGGCCCAGGAGCTCTAGGCGTTCTGGAAATTCAGAATAGTTTTTTCTTGCTTCACAGACTCTAATGAAAACTGTAGTACCATACAATTGTTTTACCTCA
This sequence comes from Tachyglossus aculeatus, assembly GCF_015852505.1. Taxonomy (NCBI): domain Eukaryota; kingdom Metazoa; phylum Chordata; class Mammalia; order Monotremata; family Tachyglossidae; genus Tachyglossus; species Tachyglossus aculeatus. The sequence goes on along the minus strand of NC_052074.1, from coordinate 18,904,005 downwards.
TCTTTTCGAAAATATCGTCCAAGCATTTCCTACAGTGAGCGTGTACCTAGTTGTCTTTTTCGTGTTCCTTTTAATAGGTTGGAGTGCACAAGGTTGGCGTTGGACTATGGCCTGCTCCACTTGCACTGGAGTCAAACATTTCTTTTGCTTAAGATGATCTAGAGGGCGGTTTCTGGCAATGGCCCATGAAGATACTGAAGAAACGGGTGTTTGGAGGCCAGGTTGTCTCGGTTGAACGCAGACAGCCGCTGGTGGTACTACTTTACCAGTCATTCAGTGTCTTGGGCAAGTATCTAGGACATTTTTATGAGTTTGATTGGATGACTTCATGTTTCAGAATTGTAATTTGAAGTTTTATTAGAGTTGTGATTATTCCTGCTCCATCTGTCTCTCTGTGGAAAACCGTGAGAGCAGTGTTGCGATTGACTTTAGAAATGTGTCTGCCGCAGATTTCATTCCTAGTTTGATTTCCCAGTAATCTCCTACCAGTGAGTTGATGCATTTGACTACAGTAAATAGTGACAGTCCTCAAATTAGTTCTAATGCTGTAGTTTACATTTACAATATTTGTTGAGGTTCTGAAGTGCCCTTAAATTGCCTTTTGACCTAACTCTGACATGTGGGTTTGTGCTAATTTCTGTTGCTAATCTAAGCAATAATCACAAAATCCAAGGCTGTAAATTATAATCCCAGTTTTATACCCAGTTGCATTTTGCTGGAGGATGGGAAGATGATAGATTATTACTTGAGATGTGCTGTGAGAAATTCTAAAACAGTTGTAAAACACTGGAAGCAGGCATCCCTGATTTTTTGGAAACAGCTGTAATGTGGTGATGCTATTCTGATCCAAAAAAATAAACGTTGAGACAGCAGCCATGACAGTCCTAAGCAAAGATGTCAACTTTCCTATCGGGGTAATCATATAGCAGTGGTTTGAACCACCTATGAGGAAGGGGGTTTCCTAAATTGACTTGGTACTTGTTCTCAAAATTTACTACTTTCCAATAAAAGGAATACTTCGAAAAGGGAGTATTGAGAAAGATCTTCTGATAACTTCTATATTTTCAATATCAAACAGAATTGATAGTTTACTTTGTCCAGGTAATTTTACTGGTCACGGAGGGAAATGAAGATCCATGGTTGAGGCACTTTGAGGATTATGTGAAAGACATTCCGCCAGTTCACCCATACTTTTATCTTTGGTGCTGATGCTTACTTGAGTAGCTTCCCTTAGAGGCTGCTATTATTTGGAGCTCTCAATTCATTTTTTTAGGCAACAGGCACCCATCATGACCTCCCGAGGCAATCAGTTGCAATGCAATCTTTGTCTTTTATCGGTACCTTGTGCAGTTAAGCACTATATAACTTTGGGGATACTCAGGAATATTTTATGAGCCTTCTATATCCTAACACAAGTGAACAGAGTGTAACAGTAATCTCACCAAAATGCCCAGCCTTTCTTTGCCTTGGTTTTCCTGCTCATCCGGAGGTGCTCAATAAATACCTAAATAGTGCATATTGAGGAATTAGAGCCACTTCTTTTCCTCTGCTTGAGTGAACAGAGACAAGTAGGTTTAGACAGAGACATGCATCATTTGGAAAGTGTAAATAATTCAAGAACTAGTTGAGTTTAGGTGTTTTTAAAACACTTTGCAATTTTATGTAGCTCAATTTGTGATGGAAAATTGTGTCTCATTCTTCATTAACATTTGAAATTCACATTTCCAGGAATGCAATTTTATATGACTGACTTTCATCTATGTTTAGAAGAAACCGCCACATTCATATCCGTGCTCAGTAATTTAACTTGTTACTCATCAGCGTTGTGTGCTTAGATGTGGAAAATGTTTACCAGATTTTCAAGTGGTTTCTTTGGCTGCTTTGTAGAAGCACTTATGTTATCTAATCTGTTTGTTAATCTAGCAGTGCTATAGTCCTCTCAAAGCCCCTGCTTTAAAGTGTCTACTGAGATATCAACCATTTGGCTTCATGGGAGGAGGAAGTGATATTAAAAGAGATATTGAAGTAACATGGAGCATCATTGAGAGTAAGGCAGGTGAAAAATATCTTTCAAACCCCCTCAGCTCTCATCTCTTTGCTGTTTAGCTGCCTTGCCTTATTTTCAGTAGCATACCATTATAACTTTTTCATGCTCCGTATTTGTTTTTGTTTTTAATTTGCATTTGTCGGAGAATCTAGCAAGTATCAAAGTAGACATGTACATTTCATTTGTAACTTTAAATGGAAATATTTTTGACAGTTCTTTTTGCATGACTCTTCATTAGTAATATGCCTTTGGGTAGAAAGAAATGCGTAACATCTGGTCTTGATTTTGCTTTAGGGGGATTCCTCTTCCAAGTTATCTTTTGGATGGAAGAATGCCCTTTTTCCAATAGAAGATGGTAATCTTGGAGTATCATCATGGAGAAGGGGATGAGTTCAGCAGAAGTGCTGCCTTCCAAGTCCTCTCAACTTACTGCTGTTAAGGTGACAGCCAGAGAACTAGAAACAAAGCAGGCCCATAAAGAGAAACGAGTAGGATTTGTGCTTGTACATGCAGGTGAGGCATCAACAATCAAGAGTCGGAAAATAAGTACAATACTGAATTCCGACTCGTGTCTTAAAATAGATTAAGAAATAAATTTACAGTAGGAGCTAGCTAGCTCTGAGCAACTCAGGAAGGGGAATTTGAATTTTAGACAATAAGGATGTTAGTACTGTCGTTTGTTTCTTCTTGAGCAGAACACAGGTGTATGATTTTATATATTCTCCTTGCTCAGATTACAGTCTTGCTGACAATGCTGGGGACATAGTCATTGCGTACTTATTTATTGATTACATTTTTATTTTCCTTAATCCCCATGAACCCTCTTTGGGTATTATTAATAATAATAACAATAATAATAATAGACTGTGAGCCCGTTGTTAGGTAGGGACCATCTCTATATGTTGCCAACTTGTAGTTCCCAAGCGCTTAGTACAGTGCTGTGCACACAGTAAGTGCTCAATAAATACGATTGAATGAATGAATGAATGAATAATAATAATCATGGCATTTATTAAGTGCTTACTATGTGCAAAGCACTGTTCTAAGCGCTGGGGAGCTTACAAGGTGATCAGGTTGTTCCACAGGAGGCTCACAGTCTTAATCCCCATTTTACAGATGAGGTAACTGAGGCCCAGAGAAGTTAAGTGACGTGCCCAAAGTCACATAGCTGACAATTGACAGAGCCGGGATTTGAACCCATGACCTCTGACTCCAAAGAGCCTGTGCTCTTTCCATGGAGCCACGCAAAAACAGGCAGATACTAATTTTTCAAATGTAGCTTTCAAAACAAGGGAATGATTGAATGAATATTCAGCTTCCATAGGACAGTCATAAAATCGTAGCGAAGTGTATAATATTTGTTTTTAGCAGGTCAAATAGAATGACTTAAATTTGGATGGATCACTCTGAATAATGTAAACTGTGTTCTAGAGTTTATTTTAATAATAGCTTATTGCAATCTGCTGGTTCAAATTTTTTTCTGCATTAATTTATAGGTGCAGGTTATCACTCTGAATCCAAAGCTAAAGAATATAAACACGTGTGCAAACGAGCCTGTCAGAAGGTATGAAAAAAAATCAGGTTTAAATCATTTCTTATTTTCTGTGCATTTGCCTGTTGTATTCTCATTCAGGTCCTATACGCTGTAAGCTCTCTGTGGGCGGGAAACATGCAGGGAATGTCTTGTATTCTCATTCATTCGTATTTATTGAGTGCTTACTGTGTGCAGAGCACTGTACTAAGTGCTTGGGAGAGTACAGTATAACAATAAACAGAGACATTCTCCACCCACGACGAGCTTTCAATCTCTTAAACGCCGAGTACAGTGCTCTGCACACAGTGAATGCAGATTGATTGGTAGGTCTTAAGTAGCTTGGTGAGTGCCCTGGATATAGGACAGTAACATGTGGGATACAGTACATAGCACAGTTGGGCACTAAATCTTGGGGGTTACAGTCTTAATAGGCCCTGTGTAAGGAAAACCTGTGTTCGTTCATTCATTCAATTGTATTTATTGAGCGCTTACTGTGTGCAGAGCACTGTACTAAGCGCTTGGGAAGTACCTGTTGGCAACATATAGAGACCGTCCCTACCCAACAGCGGGTTCACAGTCCAGAAGGGGGAGACAGACAACAAAACAAAACCTATTAACAAAATAAAATAAATAGAATAAATATGTACAAGTTAAATAAATAGAGTAATAAATATGTACAGACATATATACATATTGCTCATACTGTGTTCGCCAAGTGAGTTCACCACCCTTTCTTCTGATAGCGCAATACGTTGTATCTGGACACATCGTTGGAGGAATGTTCCCTAATGGAGTCATTGTGTTCTTTTGAAAATACACATTTTAGACATACGTTTTAGGAAAATGGATTGTTTTGGGATCAATTTATTTTCTGTCTGTATCTCTCTCTCCCTTTCTCTCTGTCTGTTTCACCCCACACCCTTGCTAGACTACATACCTAATTCCTCCTGTTAAGTATAAGTTAAGTCAATGGCAAAGATCTTTACTGGGATGGGATTAACAAACCGAGCAACCAGATTTGCTTCTTGAAGGGAGAACAGTAAATAGAAAGTGCTTTATGTTCCATAAATTATTTTGTATTCTTTTTTAGCTCTTGTTCAGAGCTGAGGCAGCCTCTTTACCATTCATAATGCTGTTAGCTATTTGTCGATTTAATCAGGCATCAGAATAATGAATAATATCTTGAATTTGAATAGCACTTATTTTTTTTTTATCACATCTCATTTGGGCCTCTCAATGCCTCGAATACTTCTGTGTTGTGGGAGAGCCCAATATCACTACCCCATTTTACAGATGAGGAAACAAGAATAGAGAACTTTTCCATTTATGGTATGTTACAGAAGTTATCAATTAAAACCAACTGAGGGATAGAAAATTTAAGACTGTGAGCCCACTCTTTTAGACTGTGAGCCCACTGTTGGGTAGGGACTGTCTCTATATGTTGCCAACTTGTACTTCCCAAGCGCTTAGTACAGTGCTCTGCACACAGTAAGCGCTCAATAAATACGATTGATTGATTGATTAAGATAACTGCATGAGGTCACATTGCAGGAGAGTGGCAAGCAATCAATATCACTGATTGATTAACAGAGCTGGGACTATAACCTAAACCTCCTTGGCATTAGAATATAAGGTGTTTAAGAACCGGGATTGTGTCCTTTACCTTTATTGTACATTTCCAAGCCCCGGTACACTGTTCTGCCCACAGTAAGTGTAATTGAGACATAGCCTAATAATAATAATGATGATGATGGCATTTGCTAAGTACTTACTATGTGCCAAGCACTGTTCTAAGCTCTGGGGTAGATACAGGGTAATCAGGTTGTCCCAAGTGGGGCTCACAGTCTCAGTCCCCATTTTACAGATGAGGTAACTGAGGCACAGAGAAATGAAATGACTTGCCTAAAGTCACACAGCTGACAAGCGGCGGAGTTGGAATTAGAGCCCGCGACTTCTGACTCCCAAGCACGGGCTCTTGCCCCTAAGCCACCCTGCTGAAGTATTCCCGACTGCTGCTGAACACCTGCTTCCCAATGGAAATGGAGTTCTCTGGCTTGCATTTTCGGAGGGTATTAAATAGTGACACTACAATATACCCTTCTCAGGATCGCATCTGGGGAGTTTCTGGTACTCTGTGAGTGTCGGCTACCGGAGTGCAGCGGCTAGCTAGTGGAAGGCATTCTACTACAAGTCAAAACTCACTTGTGCTGGGCAGCAGTGACATGGGAGAGAGTTAAGGGCAAAGACGCAAGCCTACTGCACAGAAGAAGACAATAGTAAACCACTTCAGCATTTTTACCAAGAAAACTCTGTGGATACACTAGCAGAATAATTGCAGGTGGAGATGGGGCGTTCTGGGAGAGATATGTCCATGGAGTCGCTATGGGTTGGAAACGACTCAACAGAATAAGAGAAAACTACTATCAAAGGATGAGGACTTTGAGTACAGATAATTGTATTCCGTGAACTGGTGAAAGTTAAAAATGGGAGAGATAATCACTTCTGGTTATGGCATAAAAATTATAATAAATTAAACAGTGGTAACATTTCACTTTAAGAAAACAAAGAATAATTATCAGAGCCTTCTCATGTCTAGCTTTTGGGAAAATGGAAGATTTAGATCAAATCTATTTTAAAATATATCTTCTTAATTCGTGGCCTAGTGGATAGAGCACAGGCATGGGAGTCAGAAGGACCTGGTTCTGATCCTGGCTATGCCAGTTGTCTGCTCTGTGACCTAGGGCAAGTCACTTCACTTCTCTGTGCCTCAGTTACCTCATCTGTATAATGAGGATTAAGACTGTGAGCCCCATGTGGGACAGAGACTATGTCTGGACCAATTATCTTGTATCTAGCCCAGTGCTTAGTACAGTGCCGGGCACAGAGCTCTGGCCCATAGTAAGTGCTTAACAAATACCAAAGTTATAATTATTATTATATGTTGTATTTTTGGAACCATTCAAACCTTTCACAAATTCTCAGTCCACAGTGCAGTTTTTCATGGATTGCTCTCATGTGATATATTTGACTGTTACCTGTTATCTTTTGAATCTTGATGTAATCTTGGGAAGATCCACTGCAGTAAATTTGAATGACTTGAAACCTCTGCTTTAAGAGGTCTGGAAAGCATATCATTATAGTATGTATTTAAAGTGAAAATTATCGATCATTTGGTTTTGCAGGCGATTGAAAAACTACAGGCTGGTGCTCTTGCAACTGATGCAGTGACTGCAGCTCTTGTTGAACTAGAGGTATTTTTTTAAAATTACATATTGAATGGTCTGTTGCGAACACATGCAAGTTTCTAGGTTTTGCAGTAAAACCATATGACGTTCAAATTATGTGGGTACCTTTTCCTAAAGTGTTTAAAAGAGTATAAACATGAGATAATCCGTAGCTAGAACTTTTTCACGACTTAGTTTTTCCTAACCATCCGCTATGATCGTTTATGTTACTGTGTTACTATTTGCAAGAGTTCAAACCAACATACTCCGGTTTGCCATTTTAAATTTATTTAATTCAATATCCTGGTATTTAATTGGAATTTAGAAAATTATCTGAGTGAGGGTAGACTGCATTTGTAGAGAAACTGCTTTGTTGCACTTCTGAGGTAGCTGAATTTTATAGATGTTTTCTGTGGTCCTTAAATCAACCTGGAAAGTGCTTTGGAGATGAAAAGCTGTAGTAATATTCTTTTTTGGAATTATTAATGACATCTTTTTCCGTCTATGGAAAGAATAAATTTTATGCTGTGAATGAAAGGAGTGTTGACAGGAAAGATGACTGTTCCAAATCTAATCTCTTTCAAGGCACATCAAGGAATATTTGTTGCAGTAATATTTTATTGCAGACTACTCTACAAGTGGCAATGCACAGTGAACTGAAATCCAATGTGTATAAATCATTCCTTTGGAAGGAGCAGAGTTGAAAAAGATGACTATGAGATACTAAATTTGATAACTGTTTCATTTACCTTACATTGCTTTTCATTTGCTCAAATTATATTTTGCGTTTTTCACATTTCATAGTTTTTACCATTGAATTTCACATTTTATTGTATTCATTCATTCATTCAGTTGTATTTGAGTGCTTAATGTGTGTAGGGCACTGTACTAAGCGCTTGGAAAGTACAGTTCAGCAATAGAGACAATCCCTACCCAACCATGGGCTCACAGTCTAGCGGTGGGGAGACAGACAACAAAACAAAACAGGTACAAGTAAACAGGGCTCCCACTCTTACCCCCATTTTACAGAGGAGGGAACGGAGGCCCAGGGAAGTGGAGTGACTTGCCCAAGATCACATAGCAGACATGTGGTGAAGACGGGATTAGAACCCATGACCTTTTGATCCCAGTCCCGTGCTCTATCCACTAAGCCGTGCTGCTTCTCCGGCATGTATACATATGTGTACAAACATGTATGACGTATTTTGTTAAACTTTTAAACTTTCCTCTTTGAAAATATTAGATGTAAACCTAAACCATTTCATGAATGCTTTTAAGAAAAGATTGTCTAGAGGAAGCAGAGTTTATCTGTATTGTGGCTCATTGGTTTTTGTTGTAGAGTGTTGTGTTTTCGGTCACCCAAGGGCCTGTTTGGCTCACAGGCAAGTGGATGGTAATTTGTTGGGAGGTTATGAATTCTGTTACATTAGCTTTATTGCAAGCAACAGTTTGGGCCTTATAATTTTTTTAAAGTATTTGTTATTATTATTAATAATAATAATGTTGGCATTTATTAAGCGCTTACTATGTGCACAGCACTGTTCTAAGCACTGGGGAGGTTACAAGGTGATCAGGTTGTCCCTCAGGCTCACAGTCTTAATCCCCATTTTACAGATGAGGTCACTGAGGCCCAGAGAAGTTAAGTGACTTTCCCAAAGTCACACAGCTGACAATTGGCAGAGTGGGGATTTGAACCCATGACCTCTGACTCCAAAGCCCGGGCTCTTCCCACTGAGCCACGCTGCTTCTCAAGTTACTATGTGCCGGGCACTGTACTAAGCACAGGGGTAGATACCGGCTCATTGGATTGGATACAGTCCATGTCCCACATGGGGCTCACAGCTTTAATCCCCATTTTACAGATGAGGTAACTGAGGAACTGAGAAATTAAGTGACGTGTCCAAGGTTGCAAAGCAGGCGTGGGGCAGAACTGGGTTAGAACCCAGATCCTCCGACTCCCAGGCTTGTAGTCTTTCCACGAAGCCATGCTGCTTCTCCATGTCAAACTAAAATCAATCTAGCACTCAGCGCCTTACTTGACTGCCATGTATGTCTTTCACAGCCAACTGCTAGGAAATGTTCAGATTTATGGGTTTTCTATGATGTCTTTCTTTCCTCTGTAGGTAACGGCATTGCTTGTTGTGAAATGATGTTTGGCACACTTAACAGGTGTAGCTCATTAATATTTAGAGGTATCATCCCATGAGGACCAGTGACACTTTCCTGTTTCTGGCATTGCTACCCATTCCTGCTTTGAAGTCCTCCTTGATGTATTGTACTCTCCCAAGCGCTTATTACAGTGCTCTGCACATAATACGCTCTCAATAAATACAACCAGTCGATTGACGAATAACTTGGCAAATCTTGATATTGCTACAGTGAGCCTAAGTTGTTAATAATAATGATGGTGTTTAAGTGTTTACTGTGCCAAGCACTGTTCTAAGCTCTGGGATAGATACAGGGTTATCAGGTAGTTCCACGTGGGGCTCACAGTCTTAATCCCCATTTGACAGATGAGGTCACTGAGGCCCAGAGAAGTGAAGTGACTTGCCCAAAGTCACCCATCTGACAAGTGGCGTAACGAGGATTAGAACCCACGACCTCTGACTCCCAAGCCCATGCTCTTTCCACTAAGCCACGCTGCTTCTCTATTGAAAAATGTTTTTTCTGCCTGTCAGTCTTCATCAGTGTTGGAGCTTATGGCATTGTGCTTTTATTTTAGAGGAGGGAAGCAGCATAGGCTTAGTGGAAAGAGCATAGGCCCGGCAGTCAGAGGACCTGCGTCTAATTCTGATTCTGCCTGATGTGTGACTGTGGCAAGTCACTTAACCTCTCCATGCCTCAGTTTCCTCATCTGTAAAATGGGGATTCAAGATTCAATACCTGTTCTCCCTCCTGCTTAGACTCTGAACCTGATGAGAGTCAGGTACTCTGACCCGATTGTCTTGTATCCACCTCAGCGCTTAGTGGAAACCTTGACACATAGTAAGTGCTAACAAATACCCCCGTTATTTTTTTAGGCAAGCAGGGGGTCATTAGTTGATCACTAGGTCTGTACAGAGCTAAGGGAAGCCTGGGACTAAGAAGTGTCCGACTGCAAATCCAGTACCTGAAAAGTGTTTCTCTCATGAGAGGATGCTCTTAAGAAGTTGGTATATCCAGAATCAGGCATAGCAGCGTGGCCTGGGGACAGGTCAGAGGCACTGAGTTTAAAGGAGGGCAATCAATCAATCAATCGTATTTATTGAGCGCTTACTGTGTGCAGAGCACTGTACTAAGCGCTTGGGAAGTACAAATTGGCAACACATAGAGACAGTCCCTACCCAACAGTGGGCTCACAGTCTGAAAGGGGGAGAGGGCAGAGCATAGTTCAGTGGTTTACCAGGGAGACAACTGGTAGCATCCTTGACACATGGTGACTGGTTTGGGATGCAGATGGAGGTCCACGACTGAATATTTCTGTGAAACCCACCTAGCAGCATATCAGCATCCATTATTACTTGTTGTTGCATCTCTAAATCACTCTTCCAGTGGGAGCTGTTAGAATCTTTGCTTCTCATGTACTGGAGCGGAGTTAATTGTCCACACTGTTGATGTGGACAGAACTTCCCTTAGAGGTAACTTCCGATACAAGTCCCATTCCCATTGGGTTCACAGTCCAAGTAGGATCTTTCCAGACAGGCCTGGGGCTCGGGGTGGGGTGGGTCGCTGGGACTTCCCAAACCTCTGCAGGCCATGAACTCCAGTGTTGAAGGAACATCCAAGGTGGGATGTCTCTACTTTTTTGCTTCCCCTGTCCCCTTTTGATACAGGGGGCTAGGAGGATGGTATCTGAACAATTAAGGAATTTCCCAAGTGGTGGGAAGCGGTGAGGAGAAATGAAAAAAACTCATGTGCACAAATACATTCTTGGAAATTTTGATTTTTTTTCCCGCAGTTTTGTTGGAGAATAAATCCAAAACCCTCTCCTCTTTCTCTGGCGTGTACCTCACCTCTCTCCAGAGAGCCTCGCTACCATGCAAACCAGAGTGAATGGTTTTTAGCTCTGGTGAAGCATTTTGACTTCCCAGCGATGACATTAGTTTGAAGAAGAAAATATACATATGTACATTATTATGTTTTGATAGTTGTCGGAGTGTAAACTAAGCAAACATGGACTCAGAATTTTACAGTGAGAAGGACATTTTGCATTACATGGCTACCTCATTACTTTTGATATCGTGAACACTTCACCTGATTTTTTTGGATTTGCAGATTTTTGTTGCATGAAGGTCTCACTTGTCTTAGAAAAAATGCCTAATCTCATTTCTCAATACTCCTTCTTCCAAATTAAGGCATTTTTGAATTCGTTTTCTTTCTGAAACCAAGACTTCAAGATTTTCTGCACATTGTTGCCTTATGTCTTCATTTCTAGAAATCAGCTTTTCAGAGACAGCTGGATAGCTAGATGCTTTAGTATTGAGCCTGATCACTGTAGTATGTATAGAACAGATTGCAGAAACAGTTTGTCATAAATACCCACAAACCAAAATATGGCAGACAAGTCTAATTTTAGGCTTACCAGCCTGAAGAATCTTTTTTTTTTTTTTTGCTTTCCACTGATGTCTTTTTCCTTTGCTATGGGTGGTCTGTTTTTATGTGTATGCACTAATAAATTTTACTTCTTTTTTTGTAATAGTTTAAAATATTTTTATTGTATTATTTTTTAATCCTCACTTTGGAGCCACTTAATAGTTGTAGTGTAATTTTCCTTAATTATCATTCATCATCCAAGTTGTCTAGCCTTCTGTCCTTGTCTTTTTCAGTAGTATTTCCACTGGTGCCTCAAATGTATTTCTGCGCATCCCGGGTGTTTATGGAGTCTTTATGTTTTTCTGCATACTTTTGTGTGTTTTGTTATTATCAAGATGTACACTTAATGAGTTTCATCCATCCAAGTACCCGTGTCCCTCTTAGGAGGAGGTAGAGAAAATCACCTTTCCTGGGAAATTTAGCCTTCTGACCAGGGGAACTGTATTCTGAAGATCTATATCTATACAGGAGGCAACTTGTTTGCTTGTTCTACTAGAGTGTTGATTTAATTCAAAGACAGCCTGTGGGTGAACATATGAAGGCAGAGAAACACCAGATCCCAGTTAGCCTGGGACAGTGAAAAAACAAATCACATTTAACCTTCACCCCGTCACATTTCACCTCCTCCTCAAACAAACAAAAACAAAAAAACAACCCCAATGAACAACCTGTTCTGAGCAATAATACTATTCTTGCTGTGAGAACTGTATGGCAACTTGTACTGTATATACTTACACATTAGTCATCTCATCTGGAGCCATTCCATTTTTCTGAATAAAATCATAGTGTTTAAAACATAATTTAATGCAAATTTAGCTGCTTGAGGAAAAATGGTGGCTTTTTTTTCAACCCAGTAAAACTAAAAGAATCGCACTCCAGCATATACACATTTCACAGTGGATTTTACTTTCTGCATTTCAGCAAAAGAATTCTTAAGCTTTGGCGGATCCCTGAGATTTGGGTGTCATTGTGAAAAAGCAGTCTTTCTTAGTATTCTTTGAGAATACTCTTGAAGTGGCTGCTCTGTTTCAGCTTCTCTACAAGGAAGGAGTACCATTTATTCTTTTTGAAATGAGACCCTCCCAAGTTGTATCGAACTCTGTTATAGGTGAAAATAGCTGATTATAGTCAAGAATAAACAGTTGCCTTGGAGAATGCAGCGTAATGAACACAAATTTATCTTTTGAATGCTCGTTATGAAGTTTGAATACAGCACTCAGGGCCACTTTATTCATTGAGTAAAATGGGCACTTGTCCAAGAGTCCCCTCTTATCAGTGGCCTGCCAGTGCTACTCTGGGCTAGGTAAAGCTGTAGTAGAGGCAATAGAAATAGCAGGGTCAGAAGAAGTGACTTCTTGTGGTATCTTTCATTCTGTTTTTAGATTGGGGTTGGGAGGGCCATAGTGGTATGCTCAGAGCAGTGGGAATGCTGGCACAATTGTCAGCAACAGCTTCTCCTCCTCATATCCCAGCCAGTATTGGCTTCCATGCCACTCCCATTAAAAAACAACAAAAAAACCCCCCAAACCCCCCAGAGGTTCATAGAGGCACAAAAGAGGTGGAGTGAGGGTGAATTTTGGGAGAAGATCCACTTCTTCGTACTTCGAGGCCTGAAAATGTTTTAACCTGGGTTTGACTACATTACTAAATTAGCTGTTAAGACCATTGATATCTCTTTACGATAATAAAGTGGCACAGGGAAGATGTTTTTTAGAGTCTGGTTATCAGCTTCAGAATTGCCTGGAAGTAATGGAAAATGCTGAAATGTACAACTTAGATTCCTGGAACACCAAGAGGTGACAGTCTTTCTGGAGATAAATGCTGGTGCAGATTTCACTTGCTAATACCGGCTCTGCCTCTTGTCTGCTGTGTGGCCTTGGACAAGTCGCTTAAATTTTCTGTGCCTCAGTTACCTCATCTGTAAAATGGGGACTAAGACTGTGAGCCCCATGTGGGACATGGACTGTGTCCAACCTGATTAATTTGTATCTACCCCAGCATTTAGCTCGTGCCTGGTATAAAGTGAACACTAAACAAATGCCATAAAAAAAGATGCTGAAACTTACAATTTAGATTCATTTAGCACCAGATGGTTGACATTCTTCTTGGAGATAAATGTTCGTGCAGATTTCACTTTTGTCTGATTCTCTGATCATTTATCAGAGAAACTTCACAAGGCATTGGGGATAGGAATCCAACTATTGGTTTTGGGTATCATCATCATCAATCATATTTATTGAGCGCTTACTGTGTGCAGAACACTGTACTAAGCACTTAGGAAGTACAAGTTGGCAACATAGAGACAGTCCCTACCCAACAGTGGACTCACAGTCTATGAAAGTGATATGAAATGATATGATATGAAAGTGCTTTGTTATCAAGGATTGTACCCCAAAACATTGGAATTTCATATAAGGCCAAAATGAAAGACTCTGTGGGTTAAGATTTTGTCCACCTCCAAAATTGTTCTGGTGTTCAGCTGTGCAGGTGATGGGTGGTAATGGACCCAGAAAAATGTGGGGATAAATATTCTGCCCATGGGCTTTACTGCAGAGAAAGATGGGCCCAAAGCACCTAGCAAATGTTCCCCTGAAAAAAGCACTCAAATAGTAGCCATTTCCTAGGTTTTGTTAAACAAATTGGGAAGAAAGTGCTGGCCATGCATCTGCTGCCAACCATAACATAGAGGATTGCTAAATGATCCCATTTCCTCATCTCAGATATGGTGAGATGCATCATGCCCTCTCTTATCCCATATAGGATGAAAGAATATGTTGACAAATCTTGGAATCCCAAGCATCAATCCATGGCATTTATTAAATACATGCTATGCCAAGCGCTGTCCCAACCGCTTGGGAAAGTACAAAACCGTTGGTAGACATGATCTGCAAGGGTCTTGCAAGCAAGCAGGGGAGACTGATGATGAAATAAATTACTGCTAGAGGAAATACAGAAGTGCTCTGGGATGGAGGTGGGGTGAGTATCAGTTGCTTGGGATCCTACTCTATCCTAATTCCTACTCTATCCTAATCCTCCTTGACCTCTCAGCTGCCTTTGACACTGTGGACCACCCCCTTCTCCTCAACACGCTATCCAACCTTGGCTTCACAGACTCTGTCCTCTCCTGGTTCTCCTCTTATCTCTCCGGCCGTTCATTCTCAGTCTCTTTTGCGGGCTCCTCCTCCCCCTCCCATCCCCTTACTGTAGGGGTTCCTCAAGGGTCAGTTCTTGGTCCCCTTCTGTTCTCTATCTACACTCACTCCCTTGGTGACCTCATTCGCTCCCACGGCTTTCAACTATCATCTCTACGCTGATGACACCCAAATCTGCATCTCTGCCCCTGCTCTCTCTCCCTCCCTCCAGGCTCACATCTCCTCCTGCCTTGAGGACATCTCCATCTGGATGTCTGCCCGCCATCTACAACTCAGCATGTTCAAGACTGAACTCCTTATCTTCCCTCCCAAACCCTGCCCTCTCCCTGACTTTCCCATCACTGTTGACGGCACTACTATCCTTCCCGTCTCACAAGTCCGCAACCTTGGTGTCATCCTCGACTCTGCTCTCTCGTTCACCCCTCACATCCAATCCATCATCAAAACCTGCCGGTCTCACCTCCGCAACATTGCCAAGATCCGCCCTTTCCTCTCCATCCAAACCGCTACCCTGCTCGTTCAATCTTTCATCCTATCCCGACTGGATTACTGCATCAGCCTCCTCTCCGATCTCCCATCTTCCTGTCTCTCCCCACTTCAATCCATACTTCACACCGCTTCCTGGATCGTCTTTGTGCAGAAACGCTCTGGGCATGTTACTCCCTTCCTCAAAAATCTCCAGTGGCTACCAATCAACCTACACATCAGGCAAAAACTCCTCACCCTCGGCTTCAAGGCTGTCCATCACCTCTCCCCCTCCTACCTCACCTCCGTTCTCTCCTTCTCCAGCCCAGCCCACACCCTCGGCTCCTCTGCCACTAATCTCCTCACCGTGCCTCGTTCTCGCCTGTCGTGCCATCGACACCGGGCCCAGGTCATCCCCCTGGCCTGGAATGCCCTCCCTCCGCAAATCCGCCAAGCTAGCTCTCTTCCTCTCTTCAAGGCCCTACTGAGAGCTCACCTCCTCCAGGAGGCCTTCCCAGACTGAGCCCCCTCCTTCCTCTCCCCCTCCTCCCCCTCCCCACCCCCCACCTTACCTCCTTCCCCTCCCCATATCACCTGTATATATGTATATACATTTGTACATATTTATTACTCTATTTTATTTGTACATATTCTATTTATTTTTGTTAATAGGTTTTGTTTTGTTGTCTGTCTCCCCCTTCTAGACTGTGAGCCCACTGTTGGGTAGGGACCGTCTCTATATGTTGCCAACTTGTACTTCCCAAGCACTTAGTACAGTGCTGTGCACACAGTAAGCGCTCAATAAATACGACTGAATGAATGAATAGGAATGTGGATTCGTAGAGGGAGAATAGCATGGGGAAATGAGAGGATAGTCGGGAAAGGTTTCTTGGAGGAGGTATGATTTTCATAGGGCATGTTCCTACTAGACGCTGGTGTGGGTTTTTTGTTGTGTTCAGTTGGATCAAAACTGGGGCCATTTTGTCGTACAGCCAGTTGCTGGGACCAGAATCAGACACCCTGTATTTAGACTTAGTAGAGGAATATGGGAAATCAGACACTCTATTCGAGATCCAATTGTGTTCTATGTAGACCCCATCGACCATTACCATTAGTATTGCAAAGTGGAGAAAGAGCACGGTAGGGAATTCTAAAGACTAGGTTTGCTAAGTAATATTTCCAGCCACTAAGGTAGACTTCCAGGGCCAAGTTGAGGATTTTAACAAAAATCATGCAGTTAAGCCATGTGCTGCCTGAGAGATTTCGCTGGAGGAAAAGGTGGGAAATAAAGCTTAGTCTAAGACTACCCCCAATTTAGGATGATAACCCAATTATCCCACTGTAGCTTCCTTTTTTTTTTATCCCAAATACAGGTTGGGTGGAGAGAAATAGGATACCATGTGAAGATCCCTTAGAGATAGCACTCAAGGATAGGAGGGCTCAGCTTGCAGAACAGCCAACAGTCAGCTTCAATTACCTCACTTCCCTTCCCTCTGGTATTAGGAGATCTTGGCTCTGTCCCTAGGGGAGGTGGAGTTTTCCTCTTACTGGCCAAGATAAGCCTCATCCTGGAATATTCCAAATGATCCCTGAAGGGGGTCTGGCCCCGGAAACTTGTTCTCCGTTTCCTCATTTGCTAGATTTATGGTTTGAAATAGATGCACTTTCTGGATTTGCTGTTATCTTGTTGACAAATGACAGTTTTCTCTGTTACAGTCCAAAAATGATTATAATAAGTAATCATTTAAACTAGTGAGATTTGTCTTTGATGGCAGAATTGGCAACACAAGTGAAAGTGCCACATTTGTCTTTCTATTGAAGCTGATGTGGAAAGGACAATTTCAGGTACCCTTTGTGCTAACCTATTCCTGGACGTCGTAAAGAATCCAACTAAAACAAACTTAAAAACTATTTCAGATGTGCAAGCCCGGCCAAGCCAGGATTTTCTTTTAGAGACGTGTGTTATGTTTGACAAGTAACTCTTTGTACTGCAATTCTGTGGTTTTCAATAAAAAACCTAATAAAATAATCTATATTGCTGTGATGTGATTTTTCTATTTGTTATTTATTTGTAAACTAGGCAGATTAATAATAGGAAAAGGGTGAGGCAGCAGATGTGCAGTGTTTTTTTCATTTAAATATTTTTAGTAGTAAATTAAAAAAAAAATCTGGTTCCATTTGTCTAAAAGGATTTTCTGTGCCAGATCAACAAATGCCATGATGAATACATAACGGCATTTGTTCTGTTTGTTCTATTTCTTTTGCAGTTAGCTTTTGTACTTCAAGGCGACCATGAAACTTTTTAATTCATTTCACAGACGCAAGTCTGTGAAACTGGGTTTTTTATATAGCGTAATATTTTGCAACTGGACTTTTTTGTAATTTGTCTGTCGAGGATGTTCCGTAATGTCTATTGTGCTTGACTTAGGAAAGCAGTAGTAATCACAAAGTGTGATGCAAACAAATATTCATTCAAACTATTTCCAAGATAGTTGAAATATTGTTTTACACATCTTAAAAGTAGAGCACTATAACTATTTGGCTGGACGTAATTCTGGACTGTTTAAATGAATAATTTCTGCAGGCATTCCAACTTTGATCAACCACAGCAAGAAATTTTAGCATGCCTGTCTGTGAAACTGCCAGTGCATCTGTAAATACATCCTGAGGTAGAGAAGAGAGAGAGGCCAAAAAGTGACGATAATTCTTATAGTTCAAGAGCAATTATTTAAAGAAAATGAAAAGTGTTTTGTTTCCAAGGAACTCTTTTACTTGGGCTTCTGAAGTTTTAAATTACGCTGTTTCTGTATTCATGAATGAATTTTTTTTAATCAAAAATACTGATTTAGTTATGATTTCCATATATTTTGATTAACTTCTCTTGGACAAGATCCACTGGAGACATTCTATTTCCAGCATATAGTTATATAGTGTTTTTAACAATTAAAATATATGCTAAGTAAGTTTCCTAGTAATGCCTCATGTTATCTGAGTGAGCCCGTTGTTGGGTAAGGACCATCTCTATATGTTGTCGACATGTACTCCCCAAGCGCTTAGTACGGTGCTCTGCACACAGTAAGTGCTCAATAAATACAATTGAATGAATGAATTGAAAAGTTTTCAGGCATGATGGTAAGTTTGATTTTTTTTTTTTAATGACCTGAGGGTTAAGGCAGCACTAAAGCTCAATAAGAGAACTGAATCTTGTTGTAAAATTTCATTAAGGTACAAAATCTGAGCTTGTTATAGTTTACACTGGCCAAAAATGAGTTAAAAGTACTAGATATGTGATTACTGGCTTCTACCTTGCTAAATATGATGTGTTGGGTTATTTTTTAAAGCGCATTACACAAGAAGTTACAGTTTGGCTTCCTGCAACTAAACACATATATTTACTAACCCTCTCTAATCATGAAGGTATACATTCCCAGGAGATTTTTAAAATAGTTGCCGACCCATGTTAGATGATCTTGCTGCATGGTATTTTGATAACAGAGCTATGTTCCTCATAGGTATGTTATAATTTCTGCATTTATTTACCCTTTATTTCCATTTTCATTACTCTTGAATTTTTTGTGGTTCTTTTCTACTTATTTCAGTCAGGGAGTAGCCTGATTTTTGAAAGCATGGAGGATGAAGTGCCCAGACTTAATTCCAAAATCATCTTGCAGCTATTGCAACCTGAGAGCATCCTTTCTGACCACAATATTGTTGTATTACACAGCATAGATAAATTTAAAACCTATGGATTCCAGAAATCGTAATATTAGCCAATAATGTTTATCCCCCTCTCGGTTCTTACCTACCAAGTATTTACTGAAGCTAGAAACAAGTAACAAAATGAATTCATTTGAACCTTTCTCTTCTTCTGTCAACCTTTTGGAATTAATAATAAGCTTTGTAATGCCTAAGAAACGGACAAAGGAAGAGAGGAGGTGCAGGAAAGGGCTTGGATAATGTACGGACTGGTTAACATGCTTGGGAATATTGAAAGTTAACTACTGAATGAATTTTAGGATAGTGGCCCTGGATTCCTTCTACCAGTACTGAATTTGGGTAGCAACCAGACAAGTAAAATTTTGTGATCTCAACCAAACCCTCTCCTTCCCCATCTTTCCCATCACTGTAGACAACACCACGATCCTCCCTGTCTCCCAAGCCCACAATCTTAGCATTATCCTCACTCCTGCACTTAAAACAGTGTCCAGAGTGTAGAATGATGCTTGGCACATAGTAAGTGCTTAACACATACCATTAAAAACAAAACTCCTCATCTCTCATTCAGTCCACATGGGGCCCCACGTGGGCTTTGTTAGATATTATCTGTATGTACGCCATCTGTGTCTACCCTAGTACTTGGCTCAGTGCTTTGACATATAGTAGTGCTTAATAAGTACCATAATTAAAGGAGAAAATAGAATAAATTATCAAAGGAGGCTGTGGAATCTGACTAGAGACAGGGCAATCAATCAATCAATCAATCGTATTTATTGAGTGCTTACTGTGTGCAGAGCACTGTACTAGGCACTTGGGAAGTACAAGTTGGCAACATTTAGAGACGGTCCCCACCCAACAGTGGGCTCACAGTCTAGAAGGGGGAGATAGACAACAAAACAAAACATATTAACAAAATAAAACAAATAGAATAGATATGTACAAGTAAAATAAATGTCCCTGGGGTTCCCCTCTGTGGACTGGACAGGAATGTAATCATTACAATGTGAGGGGAAAAAAGCAGCCCAACTCGTAGCTAATAATAATAAAAATTGTACAATTTGTTAAGCCCTTAATATGTGCCAAGCACTGTAGTAAGCACTGGGATAGATACAAAATAATCAGGTCCCACATGGGGCTCACAATGTAAGTAGGAACAGGAGCAGGTATCGAATTCCCATTTTACAGATGAGGTAACGGAGGCACAGGGAAGTCCAGTGATTTACCCAGGGTCACAGAGCAGGCAAGCGGTGGAGCCGGGATTAGAACATAAGTTCTAATAATGGACTTTAATTAGTGATTGCCGTATATGTAACACTCTAATAAATGTTTTGGTTGATTCAGGAGCATCGGACTAGAACAGTGGTTTCCAAATGGGAAGCCCAGAATGATGGGACTTGGCTTATCTGATTATGTATATATGTTTGTACATATTTATTACACTATTTATTTATTTTACTTGTACCTATCGATTCCATTTATTTTATTTTGTTAGTATGTTTGGTTTTGTTCTCTGTCTCCCCCTTTTAGACTGTGAGCCCACTGTTGGGTAGGGACTGTCTCTATATGTTGCCAATTTGTACTTCCCAAGCACTTAGTACAGTGCTCTGCACATAGTAAGCGCTCAATAAATACGATTGATGATGATGATGATCTGATTAAATTAAAATTGGTGGGTACTCCAAACCAGAGACCTCACTGTTGCCCAGGGTGATCTGATTGAGAGTGTTCCCTCTATCTCCTTTTTTTTTTTTTTGTTAACCTCTCCCAAACTTCTTTTTGACCTGGGGGCATTATATGTATGTTCACACAGATACTCAGAGCAGCTTGCCTTGTGTTAAGTGTTCCCTCAACTAAAAGGGGGATAAGAACACCTGATAAAAAAGAAGTCACTTATTAGGGTAGATGGCTCAAGAAAAACAGTTTTTGAAACAAAAACACGTTTTGGAAGGGAAAAAGACCAGTATAGATCTTTTCAAATTGATATTCATCCTTCGGTATAATGATTTATAATCTTTTGAAGAGAAGTTAGGACCCTAATCAATAAAATGATAGCAAAAATAAAAATTCTAGATGAAAACCCTATTTGAGTTGAGGAAATGGGCTCAAACATGACTAGAACTTGTCTGGTTAAAAAGCCAGAAGAATCTCCAGGTAGATATTCTGTTCCATTTATCCATTTTGAAGAGATTGACTAAAATGAATTAATTGAAAAATTAAAATTCTTTTTTTTTAAAGCATGTTTTACTTCTAAGATAAAGGTTAGTAGACCATTCTGGTCATTGATAAAAATAGCCAACTATTTAACTTAGGATTTCTGTGACTTTGGTTCATTTTCTTGTGAATAAGCAATCTGTTGGATAAATATGTCTGTGTGTTCAGTTAATGATGTGCTTGGTAAATTTACACTTGACTGACATAGTGTGAATGGTAACATATTAATAATTTCCTGTGAATGCTATAAAGGAGCCCCCTGGAAGTTAGGCAAACATAAATCATTTTATATAAGATGATTTTACAGTGTGCCAATCTAGTTTTTGTACATCATTGAAAACCAAATTGTTTACATCTGTAAAAGATGTGGCGGAAGTTGCATAATACATCCCCAGTGGTCCAATGTACTATAGACTTGCGAACAGTTCTTATTTTATTTTACACTTATAGCTAGGAACATTAAATGGGTAACACAGGTTGTGGTTTATAGTGAAAGAGTAATGCTTTGCAGATCTCTGGCTTGGCTAAAAATACATACACCGTATTGTATTAAATAGAAACATTTTTATTTTTCAGGGTAGGGGAGCCAAATGAAAAACCTCCTTGCCTTTCCTGTATTATTGTCAAGACTAGTATTCAAAGGAAGGTTAATATAAAGCTTAATCTTCTCCAAAAAGTCTGCTTCTTTTTATTTTTCAGTAGTTGCTGTCCAAATCCTTTCTTCAATTTCTCTTCTTTTAGATATGGGAAATTGTCTGCTGTTTATAGTGTCTAAATATTATTTTTCATTTCCCTAGCATCAAGTAAGGTTAATGAAAATAAGGCTTCTCTTGTCCAGTTCTTCAGAGTCTCCCTCCCACCCCGACTTAAATGGTGAATAGCATAAACGATTATTTGATCTCAGTCTAGTTTGATTCAGATTTTTTCCCAATCACATGTGACACAAGGAAAGATTGTATCCTCCAGTTTGGAAAATAAGAATGAAATGCTAATGATACTTAAAAAAACCTCAAAGCTAATTTTCACTTTGGAAATTGCAGGTGCACAGAACAAAGTCTACGTGTTCACCTTAATTTTAGACAAGTGATCCTTATCTGTTATGTTGCAACTTCGAAGGTCACTTAAATATAGTCAGTCATTATTTGCAAGTGAATGAACTATTTTGCTTATTACTTTCATCAAATGTAAACGTACTTCCCTCCAACCTTCTTTTACTGAGGCACCGGTCCACTCACGCAAAAGCAGGCTACCCCACCATGCAGATGTGATGTGTTTTTCAAATGCGGCTTGCTCATAAATGGCTTTGTTGTAGGGTACATCTTCTCATAGATTTTGTTAGCAGCCCCCGCATGATAACTGGTTTCTACACGTAAGTCAAAATTGCGTGGTAAATTCTCCTCCTTGCTTATCCTCTTCTGTCCTAGGGGATTTCTCCCTTGTGCCCCTGCCTTCTTGTGATGTAAACTCCTCCAGTCTCCCTGCCCTCTCACTCCGGTGTCTCCCCGCCCCGTCTCTGAGGGCCAAGTTGGGGCCCTCGGACAGCTGCTGTCCCCATCTTGCCTCAGTCTCCCCTTGTCTGTTATCCCCTTGGCCGGGACGGGGGAGGGAGGTATTTTACAAGTGGGAAGTGGGAGGTAGTGCCTCCCAGGACGTGATCATGGTGAAAGAGCACGTGTGAGGTGACTGGTCCAGGGGTAAAGCTCGCTCCATTCGGCATGGCGGCAGTCACTCGGCTTTTGAAGCAGGGGTGAGTGTCCACGTTGCCCCGTTCCTCAAGCACCTCCAGTGGTTGGCCATCCACCTCTGCATCAAACAGAAACTCCTTACCATTAGTTTGAAAGCTCACTTCTTCTATAGCCCAGCCTGCTTGCTTCACTTCTCTGGCTCCACTTTAATCGCTTTGCCCCGATCTCATCTATCATCAATCATCATCAATCGTATTTACTGAGCGCTTACTGTGTGCAGAGCACTGTACTAAGCGCTTGGGAAGTACAAGTTGGCAACATATAGAGACAGTCCCTACCCAACAATGGGCTCACAGTCTAAAATCTATCTCATCGCTTACCCCTTTCCCACGTCCTCCCCCTAGCCTGGCACTCCTTCCCCCTCCATAGATCCCAGACCACCACTCTGTCCATCGTCAAAGCATTATTAGTGCCACACTTTCTCCAAGAGGCCTTCCCCGCTTAAGTCCACTTTTCCCAGCCTCCTTCTCCCTCCTGTGTCCTGTGTCATGTCATTTATTTTATTTTGTTAGTATGTTTGGTTTTGTTCTCTGTCTCCCCCTTTTAGACTGTGAGCCCACTGTTGGGTAGGGACTGTCTCTATATGTTGCCAATTTGTACTTCCCAAGCGCTTAGTACAGTGCTCTGCACACAGTAAGCGCTCAATAAATACGATTGATGATGATGATGATGTAGGCATTTGGATCTGTGACATTTGGGCATTTGATATTTGCCCCACATTCAACCCCAGGGCACTTATGTACATACCTTTAAATTATATACCATAAATTCTGTACAGTAATGTCTGTCACCCCTCTAGACTGTAAGTTTCTTGTGTCTGCCAACTCCATTGTATTGTACTCTCCCAAGCGCTTAGAACAGTGCTTTGCACATAGTAAGCACTCAATGCCGTTGATTGGTTGGTACACCAGGATTTTAAGTCAAAAAGCAAATTACAATAGAATTTCACCAGAAACAGATCTCTTCCACCCACCTTCAGAGAAGCAGCATGGCTCAGTGGAAAGAGCACGGGCTTTGGACTCAGAGCTCATGGGTTCAAATCACGGCTCCGCCAATTGTCAGCTGTGTGACTTTGGGCAAGTCACTTAACTTCTCTGTGCCTCAGTTCCCTCATCTGTAAAGTGGGGATTAAGACTGTGAGTCCCCCGGTGGACAACCTGATCACCTTGTAACCTCCCCAGTGCTTAGAACAGTGCTTTGCACATAGTAAGCGCTTAATAAATGCCATCATTGTTAGTATTATTATTATTGAAAGACAAAAGACTCCTTTAGTTGAATAATGCATGATTTCTATTTGCTCAAAGTCCTCTAATTGCAAATAGCCCTCTAAGGGAAAGCAGATTTTGATATTAAGTAGGCAACTTTTGCACTACACGATGTTTAACATTTTGTCTTCAGTGACTGTTATGTATTCTTTCTGTGCATATTGTCAGGGAAGAGCAGTGTGGCATAACAGAGTGAATGCCTGAGAGTCGGAGAACCTGGGTTGTAATCCCAGCTCTGCCACTTCCCTGTTGTGTGTGATCTTGGGCAAGTCACTTCTCTGTGCCTCCATTTCCTTACCTGTAAAATGGGGATTCAGTGTCTGTTCTCTTGCCTACTTAGATTGTGAACCCCCATGTGGGACAGGGACTGTGTCCAACCTAACTAACTTATATCTACCCCAGTGCTTGACCCATAGTAAGCACTTAAATACAATAATAGCAATAATAATGACAGCAGTGGCAGTAGGGGGCATCGAGATAGTTTTTCCTGTTTCCTGTTGGGGTTTTAAGAAACATTCAGATAGACGGGTAAGCCAAGATTCCTTTAACGCTAGGAGTATATTCAGGCTGCACAGAGAGCTCACATATAAGTTACATATAAATCTATGTGTACTGTTTTCTATTACCTGTAATCAATCAATCAATCAATCGTATTTATTGAGCGCTTACTGTGTGCCGAGCACTGTACTAAGCGCTTGGGAAGTGCAAGTTGGCAACATATAGAGCCAGTCCCTACCCAACAGTGGGCTCACAGTCTAAAAGGGGGAGACAGAGAACAAAACCAAACATACTAACAAAATAAAATAAATAGAATAGATATGTACAGGTAAAATAAATAGAGTAATAAATAAGTACAAACATATAAACATATATACAGGTGCTGTGGGGAAGGGAAGGAGGTAAGATGAGGGGATGGAGGGGGGTTGAGGGGGAGAGGAAGGAAGGGGCTCAGTCTGGGAAGGCCTCCTGGAGGAGGTGAGCTCTCAGTAGGGCCTTGAAGCGCCCTAAACATCTGTAAAGATGTTATAGTTTAAAAATATTGAAAGCCTATTTCCCATTATCACAATAATTCATGTATAAAATGCATGAATGTAGCAACAGGTGTGTACAAGGTTGTATTGTTTTTAGATCCATTCAAAGGAGTAAATCTTGCAGTTGACTGACCCCTGAGAGTATTTTCCATTGCTGTCATTCTACTGATGATAGTGTCCCAGCTCGAGAATCGTGGGTGAGTCCCAGGTCAAGAGTTTGGGAGTGAGAAACCGCATGCCGGAATTACCTGTAGGGGATAGCTCCCCCTTTTAGACCTCCCCCTTTTAGACTGTGAGCCCACTCTTGGGTAGGGACTGTCTCTATACGTTGCCAACTTGTACTTCCCAAGTGCTTAGTACAGTGCTCTGCACACAGTAAGCGCTCAATAAATGCGATTGATTGATTGATAGCTGCCCGTCTAGTGCTGCTTGCACTCTCTTGTTGCTGCCCACCACGGTCCTGTTGCGGCATGGAGGTCCATGAGCAGGAAGCGGGGCTGGAGTTTTTAGGATTTTTCTGGGCAGAGATCATGTCCACTAATGTATTCTCTCCAAGAGTTTAGGACATTGCTCTGCACACAACAAGAGTTCATTAAATACTATAGATTTGCTCTGCCCACAGTAAGTGCTCATTAAATGCTATTGATTGATAGATTACAGCGTAAAGCATGGGAGCCTTACATTTAATAGGCAGATATCTTGTTGCCACTGTGCTTTTCACTGCTCAAGTTGGCAGTTGGTTCCTGCTGGGCTTATGCACCGCGGGGAAGACCTAGGTGAAAGTCAGAAACCTTTGCCTCTGATAGCACAGCCCTAGTAGGCTTTTGGCCACTTGCAGAGCTGGGTCTAGAAACCAGATCTCCTGATTCCCCATAGCTGGCCTTTTTTCACTGAACCAACCAACAGCAGGGCTCTTTCTAGTGAACCAACAGTAGGACTTCCGTGTGCTGTTACTATTTTATTTAACTGTAAAGCGGTATTATTTTGTTGGGCTGGAAACTACAGTATTCTTGGTGGTGGTTGGCATTGTTGGTAGCAATAGAAGGCTTACAGTACAGTGTAACCTGCTCTTTGTAATCATCAAAGTGCTGAGTGATATGGGGTGATGATAGGTAATGCCTTTCCCTCTAGCTTCAAGAGGTTAGGCCAGGTTTGGTGATGTAGGTTCTTGTGATCACCTAGTTCAGAGTGACCCAATCTTAGGAGTCTGTGAGCCTCTTGGAATCCTGAGCTGAGCAGGATCTCTTGGACTTGGAATGGTCTTCAATTCCAGACTTGACCCTGGGACAAAAGTGCCTCCCTGAAATCCTATTAAAGCAGAAACCAGGTTGAGGGGGAATTTCCTTCCCCCGGGACTGCTATGTTTGGGACTGAACTCTCCATCCCATCGTAGTTCATTCAGATTCATGCACTCAGATTCGCACTAGAATGGGAACTGGTAGGAGGGTGAGTTGAATCTGTGCCCTGTACTCATGTTTTGTTGGCCTTGTGTCAGTCATCCTCTTTCCCCACTCCCCATAAAACTGGGAATTATGATTGGCTTCTCCAAATTGAAGATTAGGTGTCCATGTTTCCACTGTATACCCCTTGGATCCTTTGTTTGGCAACCCCACTGCTTATCATTTGCTCTGTTGGCCTTTGAAATTCTTGAGGATTTGTTTGGTTTTTGTTTATCAAGGTCTTGCATTTTAGTAGATTCTGTTGCATACTTTAAAGATAGTGCATTGAAGTTTATGATATGTATGTATTTTTTTTCCCCCTTGTGTTTTTAGGATTCACCTTTTACAAATGCAGGAATGGGTTCTAACCTGAACCTTTTGGGCGAGATTGAGTGTGATGCTAGTATAATGGATGGAAAGTCCTTAAACTTTGGAGCAGTTGGAGCATTGAGTGGTATGTTATAGAATGTTTACGAACTCTTTAGAAATAGACTTCTAAAAAGCCGAAAGCTGTCTTGGTATTGCAGGGTGAAATGGGAGTAGATTATTTAAGAAGTTAAAATATTCAATACAAAGTAACCTAAGAGTAAAAAAAAAAAAGGGACTTAGGATTTAGAGCTCATTTTTTATATTTACATTTGTAGAAGCTGAGAAATTTAATTTACTAGATTAACCGAGTGTGAATATATCTTTTTATCTAAAATGAGTTTCTCTGAGTTTCATCTATCTGATGACTGTATTCATTTTGTATAGTAACGATTCTGTAAAATAAAATATCCAACTCCTTTTAAATAACTTGAATTATTACAAGTATTCTTCTTTGATATCTTGGATTAGTTCAGAAAAACCTACATTTATCATTATTTCATTTAAAATTAACACTAAAATGCTTTAGGAAAAAGTCGATACAATTTTTAAGTGATTAAATATTATATAAAATCAATCAATCAATCAATCGTATTTATTGAGCGCTTACTGTGTGCAGAGCACTGTACTAAGCGCTTGGGAAGTACAAGTTGGGAACATTTAGAGACAGTCCCTACCCAACAGTGGGCTCACAGTCTAAAATGTAACTCACCAATTCCAGAACAGCTTTCAACAATATAAAAATAAATCTATGAAAACCCAAACCCAAACCTCACTTCCCCTAATTATTTTGACGACTTCTTGCTACCATCAGTGTTTCACAGATATTTTCTGGAGACAATTTCTTTTGGCATCACACTGATTTTTAGTGATGGCCCATACAACTACATCTGCTGTGGATTTCAATTCTCCTGCCATGTTCTGTATCCGACATTTCTTGACTTTACAGTATTTTCAGATTTTTCTCCATGTTCTTTAACAAACATGCATGCTGCTTTCCTCCTTTCCTTTGAAACTTACCTAAACCCGTCAATCTCCCCATTCCTCACACATTTGGTTGCTGGGAGTACCCCGATAATCCAAACCCAAAACCAGGAAAGGTCCCATTTGGGGGAAAACTTTTCTGTGTGATTTTGAAAAAGAAGAGTGTTTTACCTGCATGGTAACCTTGATACTTATTTTACTAGAACTGGGTCTTTAGAAGTCACAAGTGCTAGAAATTCATTTTAATCAGTGCAGAATTGCCATACCATTTGGTTAATTTCTTTTTCTCAATCTAATCTGTAATGAATTAACCAAGGAATTAATTGTGTCCTTTTGAGTGACTCAATAATATGGGAAGAACATTAGTAATGAAGTAATTATAATATTTCAAAACTCAGTTTTTCAAATGTGATATTTTTTAACGTGCAAATGCTGTGACAGTATAGATAGTATCAACAGTAGTTTGTGATTGAGTTGAACATCGTTGATGGTAATTATAGGGTATGCCTTCATGTGGTTCTAATTAAAATGCAAAATAAAAAGTGTTTCTAAAGATGGATCACCAAAGTAACCACAAAACTTAGCGGGAAAACGTTAAACAACATTTTTGTACCCATTTTCTGCTAATTTTCGTTTCAGGAATCAAGAATCCAGTTTCAGTTGCAAATAGATTGTTGTGTGAAGGGCAGAAAGGAAAACTCTCTGCTGGCAGAATTCCTCCCTGGTAATTGCTTTGTTCTGCTTGACTTTTCTTTAGCCTTTGGTCTCTAATGCATGCAATATTTGAAGGTTATTCTTATCCAAAGAAGGCTAATGCTATTTGTTACACATCAGCAATAGCGTGCCTCTGAAAGGAAGACATGCTTTGTTCTCTGATCTTGGAACATTTTGTGCACTTGATATAACCGGGGATAGAATGGAATATTGTGGATAGAAGGCGGAATTGAGATTAGTGGTAATTTTTGTCTTTGTCATTGTTTACATAGATATTTGTACCATTGCTAAGTTCTCATTTTTGATGTTCTGCTTTTAAAATTTTTTTTAAAAAATCCCAAATTTGACCCCAGGCTTAAGCAATTTGTAATCTTTGGAAAAAAGTTTTCTGCATCCTGTTCTAAAAATTTGGATAATAACCAGCCAACATCCCCCCTCAGCCCTGCATAAAACACTTTTGGGGAAGAGAATGATTTAATGTTTAGGGCTGAAACACTACCAAAGAAATAGAGTTTTTCAACTCTGCTTTTGGGTAGGCTTTATTCTGTGTTTAGAAGAAATAAAAATTAGAATTTAGACTAATTTTTTAACTTTTTTTAACCAAACAAGGGTGGTTGAATCATCATTAGTTTAGCATTACAATGAAAATTGTAAGAATAACTGCAGATATGAAACACCAAGTAGTTCAAGGAAGCATCTAAACATTTCTTTGGTTTATGCTGATCACAAAACCTATTCAGAGAAAATATATATCCAATTAATTAAAATTATTACACTTTGGTGCATATTCGTTTTAAAAATTTCAAAATCATACTCAATGTTTTCAATAGAGACAGTTTGAAACAGAGAAAAGCAATATTTATTGTATATTTTTCTCAAAATAAGTAACATTGTCAACTACTCTGCTTTTGTTTCTCATGAATGAGATCAAACTAAACAAAAGTTAAGTAGATTCATATTATTTATACCTCCTTTAGGGCAGAACTAATTACAAACAGATTGTCTTCTACATCGTTTTCACTTCAGTGTGTGAATTTTGATGTAATTGTTATTTCCTTTCACCTCTATTTACTAATGAAAATAGAGATTTTGTTAACATTGACATGAGTATTTTGGAGACGGGGCTGTTTGTTCTTGATACACATGAAAAAGCTGGTGGTGGATGGGATTTCTTTTAACTTGAAAGAAGTTTTTCCAACTGCTTCATTTATGCTTACCTTTTTTGGAGTTTAATATTCCCGATAGTATTTTGGGCCCTTTTGTATGTTGTCATAATTAAATGATGACCATAGCCAGAAATAGTGTTGTTATAAATCTTATGCTATTAGTGTTGATACTATAATTTTATGCAGAATTCTTGAATATTTATTTCATTTTGGTAGATTCTTACATCTGTGTTGTTTGAAAGGAGTAATTATTACCCTCCTTTTCATTTTAGAGTCAGAACGGAATCACAGCAATTTAACTTTTAACCTTTCAGTTCAAAATAGGGTATTAACATATGCAGCAGTAGAGCAGATAATTTTGCTTTCCATGTGACGGTAATGGTTTGCACCTTCTGTGTGGGTCCACCATGCTAGTGAATCTTTTGGTAGTGGTTGAGGAGCAAAAGAATTAGAGAAGATAGTCAAAGACAGACTCTAGCCCTAATTTTACTCCTCCTGTGGTGTCGAGCATGTAGAGGGAAAGAGGGATTACTTAAGTCAGTGGCTTTGGGAAAGCCCCTGGGAATGCAGGTTCTGGGCCAATATTGCCAAGCTTAGCCTTTGCTACTGTTGTTGCCGAAAGATGACCTAAAGACTGCTCGGGAGACTGTACAACTGCAGTGGCCATGGTGCTCCAGGAGTGATATTTTCATTCATTTAATAGTCTTTATTCTGTAGCCTGGTGATGGGCCCTGGGGATGACCAGCCCTTAGGGATCTTCCTGGGAATCTTCCTCTTAGGGGAATCTTCCCTTTTAAGGGAAATCTTCCCTTTAAGGGGGGAATCTCAGGGGACAGAAGTGGGGCATAAGTAGAAATGAAAGAAGGGTCTCTCTATGTCCCTTTTCTGGGCCCTCTTACATGCTACGTTATTAAGTATGGCCGGATTGTTCTCAGCTGGGTGGTGGTGGGGAGGAGCACTTTTGGTGGCCAGAACTTCCAACTGGCAGTTCCCACTACCATCAGTAATCTGCTTGTCCGTGAGCACTTCACTGCCCAATCGGCTCAACACATACTTAAAGAACAGTAGTAGTAGTAATATCCTCATCCATAATCTATTTTAATGTCTGTCTCCCCCTGTAGACTACGCTTTCTGTGGGCGGGGATCCCAATTCTGTTGTATTGTACTTTCCCAAGCACTTAATTCAGTGCTGTACACACAGCGCTCAATAATAATAATAATAATAATAATAATAATAATAAATGCCATCGATTGATTGACTGACTATAATGGTAGTAGTGCTACTACAGTGCAGTGTACCAAGTTAATAACAATCCATTAGTTGTATTGCTTGTGAAAATTTGGAGCGAGTCAAGCCATTGTCATCAGCCAACAGTTGTCGCCTCATATACCTACAGTGACCCTGGGGACTTAGGTATTGGGGAAATAGGGATCATTGTTCCAATGGGTTTTTGATCTCTGATAAGACCTGAGAGTTTTTGAGCCATGCTGAAATTGGATCCTTTTGACTGATTAGCTTTTGAAACTCCCAACCCTTTTTCACCCACTTTTTTATGGTATTTGTTAAGCACTTACTATGTATCAGGCACGGTACTGAGCACTGGGGTAGATAGAGGCTAATCAAGTTGGCCAAAATCCCTGTCCCGCACAGGGCTCACAGTCTTAATCCCCATTTTATAAATGAGGTAACTGAGGCACAGAGAAGGTCAAAATAAAAAGTTAGTAACCATGGAAGTGATTCATAGCAGTCAATCGATCAGTGGTATTTATTCAGTCTTTACTGTGTTCAGAGCACTGTATTAAACACTTGGGAGAGTACAATGCACCAGAGTTGGTAGGGTTGTTTCCTGCCCACCAGGAACTCACAGCCTAGAGGGAGAGACAGACATTAATATAATTAAATCGTGGCTGTGTACATGAGTGCTTTGGGCTTTGATGGTGGGGTAAATATGAAGTGCTTAAAGGATATAAATCCAGGTTTATCGGTAATGCAGAAGGGAGAGGGAGCTGAGGAAAAGAAGAACCCATAGGGGAAGGCCTCCAGGAGGAAATGATTGAGGTGATCCTGTGTGAGCATTAAGTGGATTCATGATGTCCGCTCATTCACCAGGCAGAATGTGATGCTGGCAATTATAGACTGATGTTTGTCAAAATCAGTGAACAAAAGTCGACTGTTATATGCAACTTTCAGTCCCGTGAAGTCCCTTGTCATTATTTTTGAGTTTGCCATCCCTGCTGATGTGAAACCCCTATCGATAAATAGCTTGTCCAATATTGAAGTTACTGTGATGGCTCTATCTAGATTCTTGTAAAATCTTTCTGTATTAGAATTCATCATTTTTGGTACTTGTGTGATGGAGGCTTAGTTCTTCTTATCATAGTCACATCTTAGGGCTGATTTGGGGAACCTGAGACAAAAGACTGATTGCAAAACCTAAAGCTGTTTCTCAGAAAAGAGGTTTTTTGTTTTGTTTTTACTAGAAAAGGTATAGCTGGGGTATACCTCTACGTTGTGAATCTGAAGGTCTGATTTTGCTTAGCTTCATGGTGTTGACTGTCTGTCTGATTCACATGTAGCAAACCTCATTTTTATTTCTGGCCAACCGTAGTTCAGCACCATAATGGTCTATAATGTGATGGTTCACTGGAAAAGTGTACTAGTCTACCATTTGCAGCTCTCGATTGAGACTGGTTTGAGTGAGGTAGGCAATTTTAGGGCTTTTTTTTCTAGCTTTTTTCCCCAAAGAGATTTACAGGGTTATCTCCAAAGCACCCTCAAACATCCCAAGGGCTGTTGGCTTTTCAGCGGTTGACCAGTTAATGTCCTGGGTTATTTACTTGATTCTCCTACTATCAGCAGATTGTGTCCTGGTGACTCTCAGAAACAAACCCCTTCTGCTAGGAAATACACAGGAAATATCTTTTGGCCATCTACCTTCCGTAAGACACGACTATCTGCCACCTAGTTCTTTTATTAAAGGTTTTTAATTGAATGCCCAACTCTTCATCCTGCCTAGGAAGGTCTTCATGGATATTTTGGTTGCTAATGTGATGCCGTTAGAAGGTCTGCTGTGGGACCTGGTAATGAGAGACACAGACAGATGAAGGGTATTGAAGAGGAAAGTGTTGTCTTAGTGATTTTATTGTTGGCCTTGTTGTCATTGTCATGTAGAGGCTGTGCCTTTTAGTTTCAGGGAATTTCAGCTGTCTGTATCTGACCAGGGACACAGTGTATCATTGAGGCTTTTATTTTATTTGCAGCTTATTAGATGGAACTTTTCATAGGGAACCTGGTTGAAATGCTATCAGGCGATCTGATGGAGAAAACTAAACAGACGTATTTTAACACTAAAGCAATAGTTAAGAGCCCTTTGAGATTTCTTCTATTTAGATACTATGATTTTAAAAGTGATGCCAAAATTTGGCTTAATAGCCTCTAATTCAGGCCCCTAAACTCACTTGATGATGATGATGATGGTATTTGTTAAGCAATTACTACTTGCCAAGGGCTGTTTAAGCACTGAGGTAGATGCAAGGTAATCAGGTTGTCCCACAAGGGGATCACAGTCTTAACCCTCATTTTACAGGTGAGGTAACTGAAGCACAGAGAAGTTCAGTGGCTTGCCCAAGGTCACACAGCAGACAAGTGGCGGAGCTGGGATTAGAACCCACATCCTCTGACTCCCAAGCCCTTGCTCTTTCCACTAAACCACTGATCCCGATGGGCTAAGCAGCCGTGATTCCCAAATTAAGTACAGTGGACATGTGTTTACATGGCTGTTGAGTTTTAGTTGTCCATCATAGTAAGCAGTTTCAGTCTTTCTTGTTTATTCAATCTTCGGGTTATGCTTGCGATGTTTGGTGCTAAATAAAAACACCTTTTAGACATTACACTGGCATGTTGCAGTTGAAAGTAGTAATTCTGAGAATTATTCATTATGTAAATGCATTTTTAGCTTTTTAGTTGGAGAAGGAGCCTACAGATGGGCAGTGGATCATGGAATACCTTCGTGTCCTCCAAGTGTCATGACTACAAGTGAGTAAATTTAATGGAAAAGGGGAAGTGGTGGTTGTATTTCTTCTTTTATTTTCGAAAGGTTAGGAATGTGTGTGTATAACTGGGTATACTGAGAAGTGTTTCCGGTGCTTTTTGTTTGTGGAACTTAATTTTTATGAAGAGGAAACCAAAATGATGTCATTATCTATCTAGCTATTGATCTCTAGCCTGCATAAGTATTTCATCAATCTAAAAAACTTTCTATTCTAGAGTCAACATGCTGGCAAAAATATTCAAAGGTCACGACTGTGGGGTGCAATTTAGCCCTTTATTTTAGTAGAATGTCAAAGAGTACGTGCCATGTGAAAGTGAGGCTTATAGTTTCCAAGACGGGAGGAAATGGTCTACATTTAAGAAAGCTCTGTTTGGCAGCAGAATGATATTGACATCTGCTTTTAGCAAAAGAAATTGTACCGATTGTTTCTGTAGACAGGAATTTAGAAGTTACATTTAGATAGAACAAAGAAAATGATTTATTAATAAAATTTGTCAATCTTTAAATAAACTTGTGTGTAGCAATAATAGAAATTTAATCCCCGTTATTTTTACAAATACTTTAAAGGGCAATGTTGTCTATTTAAAATATCTCAACATTTTTAAATAATTCTGTTTGAAATGTTTGAGGTAGTATATTCAATGACAGTGAAGGGCTGAGTTTTTCAGTCTTCTTAAAGTTGAGAAATGTAATGGGATTCATTTTAAGTGAAGCTTAATAAGAAGTTAATTGGGTTTTGGAACCAGCTCCCGATTTTGTAGTTACCATCGAACTCAAAATAAATGAGTGGTTACCGTTTGATAGTACATTGGTTCACTTGTCAGTTGTTTTCTCCAAATATTTATTACGTTATCTCTGCCTAAATTTGAGTAATGACAAAGCCATAAATTTGAATCGGTACGAAGATTCTCACAGTAGGTTGTAACATTTTCTGTGTCGTCAAAGTGCTGCATAAAGTTAATGAACGTTATTAAGTGATTTAAATGCTGTTGCACTCCCAAAGGACTTATCAGTTCTCTCTGCCTTTTGCTTTAATCAGTCCCTCCATGGTATTTATTGAGCATTTACTATATGCAGAGCACTGTACTAAGCACTTGGGAGAGTACACTACAAAAGATACGAAACGAGCTTACAGTCTAGAGATTGAGAAGCAGCATGGCAGAGTGGCTAGACCATGGACCTGGGATTCAGAAGGTCATGGCTTCTAATCCCGCTCTGCCACTTACCTGCTGTGTGACCTTGGGCATGTCGCTTGAATTCTCTGCGTCTCAGTTCCCTCATCTGTAAAATGGGGATTGAGACTGTGAGCCCCATGTGGGACATGGACTGGATCCATCCCAGTGTTTAGTACAGTGCCTGGCACGTAGTAAGTGCTTAACAAACACCATCATTATTATTATTAATATGCTTATCTGTAATTTATGAGCAGATATTTTGATCTGTCTTCCCCTCTGGACTGTAAGCTTGTTGTGGGCAGGGAATGTGACTACCAACTCTGTTGTATTTTACTCTCCCAAGTACTTAGTATAGTGCTTTGCACACAGTAAGCACTCAATAAATACCATTGATGATGATGATGATGATCATGGTGAATACATATACTGCACATTTTCCATTTGAGCTTGTTTCTCATTGAACCGCTGGTTTTTGGTGTTTCATTAGAATCTTGAAGGCAGCGATCATGTCCACCAACACTATTGTATTGTATTTTCCCCAGTGCTGATTACAGTGCTCTGCACACAGTAAATGCTCAGCA
Organism: Tachyglossus aculeatus; assembly: GCF_015852505.1. Lineage (NCBI taxonomy): Eukaryota > Metazoa > Chordata > Mammalia > Monotremata > Tachyglossidae > Tachyglossus > Tachyglossus aculeatus. The sequence continues at coordinate 18,868,565 of NC_052074.1, read as the reverse complement.
AATATCATTGATTGATTGATTCAGGGTGGCTCTCTCCTGCCAGGCTAACCTCCTGTTTAAATACCTGAAGGTGCTGTTTTGTGAGTGGATTTTATGAACAATAGGCTCTCTTTGTTCATATTAATTGTAGTGACAACCAAATAGTAATTGTAATTAATAATTGTGGTATTTGTTAATGTTTACCATGTGCCGGGCCCAATACTAAGCAATGGGGAAGATACAAAGTAATCGGATTGGACACAGCCCCTGTCCTGCATGGTTCACAGTCTTAGATCCTTCTAGACGTTAAGCTTGTAATGGGCAGGGAACATGTCTGCTAATTCTGTTGTATTGTTCTCTCCCAAGCACTTAATACAGTTCTCGGCACATAATTAGCACTCAATAAATGCGATTGATTAATCCCCAGTTTGCAGATGAGGTAACTGAGGCACAGAGAAGTTAAGTGACTCACCCAAGATCACACAGCAAACAAGTGGCAGAGCCAGGATTAGAACCCAGGTCCTCCCGATTCCCAGGCCCATGCTCTATCCTCTATACCACACTGCTTCTCTTCCACGACTTGGCATGTTCACAATATTCCCGGTGCTTCATCGGTCCAGTCTCTTATCCAGTTGCCCTGACCCCTCAACTTGCAGAGCTCAGTAGCTCCCAACCTCATTTCATGGTTCCAACCTCAGCAGTGCTCTATTTGTCACCTCCCGTGCAGTTGGTTATGTCCAACTTCATACCTATCCTTTGGTGTTCACCTTCTATTATTCATTAGTATTTATTGTAAAACTACAGTGTACCTAGCAATGTACTAGGTGCTTGGAAGGAGAGTGAAAGTGAAATGTACTGTTCCTGCCCTCGAATTTATACTCTGCGGTGTTTACAATGTAATTTCTAGCCTCCTCTGGTGTATCCTGCATCTGTAATTCCTCCCCAGAAAAAGAAATCTATTGGGGAATAAGGATGTTATGTTTTTGTACTATATTTACACCACCAGTTTGGGGCAGGGCAACTTAATCTTTAATTATGTTGGAGTCAATGTATTTTTTTTCAATTGTTAATTTTCATGGAATAAAGGGTTATGGGTGACTGCTTCTAGACTGTGAGCCCGTTGTTGGGTAGGGATTGTCTCTGTTGCCGAATTGTACTTTCCAAGCGCTTAGTACAGTGCTCTGCACACAGCGCTCAATAAATACGATTGAATGAATGAATATGACTTGGGACCTTTATAGGGCTTAGAATAGTGCTTGGCACATAGTAAGCGCTTAACAAATACCATAATAATAATTATTATTATTGTTATCTCAACTATGCTATTTTTCCCGTTCCTCCATATTTTTCTTTCAGTGTTGCCAAAACAGTGATGGCACCTCGTAAGAAATAGGCATGGGTTCTTAGAAACAAGAAGCCCATAATCAAAACAATCAGGTTTTCCTTTTAAGTCAGGACTTTCTCAGTCTAATCAGTAGTATTTATTGAGCACTGTAATAAGCACATGGAGAGTACAATAGAAATAATCCCTGTCCTCATAAAGCCTACAGTCTAGAGGTAAGCTTCTGGTAAGAAGAACCAGTAGAGTGTAAAGATATATGCTTAAGTACTACATGGGGACTGAAGTGGCAGTTCAGCAAAGGTGAAGCAAAGGAGGTAAGATGTCCTGAAAGAAGTGTGGTATTAGAAGGGCTTTGGAGATGGGGAAAGCAGTGGTCTGAGAGAGCGGAGTCAGGGATTCATTCATTCAATCGTATTTATTGAGCGCTTACTGTGTGCAGAGCACATTACTAAGCGCTTGGGTTGCAGGCTTGTGAGATGGGTTGGATGGTCAAGAGTTTCTCCTTGGTGCATGAGAAGGAGGAACCATTAGCAATTTTTGAGGTGGGGGGAGACGTACACAGATGGATGGTTCAGAAAATTGATCCAGGGAGCATTTTGGACTGGAGAGATAATGTTCTGGGCAGGGCAGGCTGTGAGGAAAGCTGATGCAGTAATTGAGTCAGGATGTGGCCACTACCTGGACCAGCATGGTGGGAATTTGGGTGGAGAGGAAGGGGTAGATTCTGGAAATTTGGTAGAGGGAGAACTCACAGGTTTTCACAACTGACTGATTGTAGTTTAGGGGTTGAAAGAGACAAAGATGTCAAGCAAGGATAATGCCAAGGTTATTGGCTTAAGAGATGTTCACCTTTGACTTCCTTGAATACCACAATGTCAGGTAAGCGCCGGCCCTTTGTAGTTGAAATTTCCTCCACCCTTTGCATGGGAATGGAGGAAAGCTAATACCAATGCCTCCTACTCCCTCTGGTAGTATTTAACTAGTCAGTTTGTTTCAATGGCATAAGGACATTGAACCGAAGATTTGCTCATGTCTGGTTTTTCTAGAGCCGTCAGTCTTATGACCCATGTTAAAAGATCCTTTCCAAGTTGTCGATATTTGTGTCTCTACTTATATAGTGTATCTGACATTTTGATCCCCGATTTTCCACTTAAGTAAAAAATAATTCATCCCTTGTGGATGCCTTTTAAAGACCCGTAATAAGTCTTTATGTAGAATTTTTACACTAGACGCCTCAAATGACTGAACGGTATGCAGAAACTTTTACAAGTGGTGAAGTCTAAGTGGTTTTCATAAATAAAGTTATACATTATAACTATGAAATCTAAGTGGTTTTCATAAATAAAGTTATACATTATAACATTATTATTTATGTATAAGATGAAGTGACTAGAGACAGAATTACTTGCCTGAAGTCATATTGGAAAAAAATATGAAAAGATGTCTTGACTGTATGCACATAGATGACAAATCCCAAATTAAAAATGCTTAATGAAATCATCTTTGTGATGTTTTAACAGAGATAATGACTAATACTAGGTAAATTTGCAATTGAAACCTTATGTTACAGTTCATCGAGAGGCTAGAAACAATAGGTTGAGATTGGGCGGACAGGGAGATAGATGCTGAAATACTGATTTGAACCTGTCACCTAATTAGCCTGAGAGTTTATGCAATAGGAAGCAGTTTGGCCCTGGGCGTTTTCTTTCTTTTTTTTCACTCTGCCATCAGGTTTCATACACTTTAGGGGATCTCATGTGCCCTTCCAGAGTGGCAGAGGAGAAGATATAGGACAAAGTGAGATACGGGGTGGGATGCTGAGGTTGGGAGATTGGAAAAGCCCAACATTTTTCTTGGTAATCCCCTGTGGAGCTATTGATTGTCCATGCTTGATGCTGCTGCCAGGATCATAATGCTCTAAACCATTGTTCCGCTTAATAGTTACCTTTTCCTCTCCAAATTAAGGCATCCGATGGACTCTCTAGTTAAGGGAATCTCTTCCCTCTGTACCCAATAATGTACTGTTTGTTCTTCTTGAGTCACCTTCTCACTGTTTCATTCTTGATTCTCCTGCCTTTAACCCCATGCTAGCTTCAAGCGCTTTGTACAGTGCTCAGCACACAGTAAAGTGCTCAATAAATACCACCGATTAATGCTAATGGTATTAATTAGCTGGACTGAAACTCCCTCCACCTTCAAATCCACTTGACCGTGCCTCTTCCCTTCTAAGCCCTTCTGGAATTCCAGCTCTTCCAGATGGCTTTGTCTGATTAATTTTTATTCTCCCTAGGTCATATCCTTTCAGCCACCACCTTGACACTTTCATACTCATGATCCCCCAAAACATTTCTGAACATATGAACTTATTATAAACATTTATTGTTTAAACATTTAAACACTAACTTAGTCATTTTCCCGTTGTCTTCTTCCTATCTGTAATTTATTTTGTGCCAGTTTCCCCGGTTAGATTGTAAGCTTCTTGAGGGTAGCCATCATTTCTTTTAACACTCTGCACAAAATAGGCACCCGAATGCTGTTTAATTATCATCAGAATTGCTAGCATGAGTTTTTTGGCCGACTAGTGATTGGTGACTCTTGCCTGCATGGAGCAAGCTGTACCAATATTGGTTCTTAGTGAAGCACTGTGAGGATTCAGACCAAAAATGAATTTTTCTCAAAAAAGTTTATTTTTATAAAAAAGTTATTTTCTTGATTCTTTTTGCAGATTTTCTCACCCCATAGTTTATTCTTTCTGTTGACTACCAAGCACTCTTTCTGTCAATAAATCAGGTCTTCAGAGATGCATTTAGTTTTTCTAGAGTTATTGGAAATGACAGAGAAGCAATTCCCAAATGCAGTTCTCATTGGCACATTGAGTGGGTCACAGGTATTTAACAGAAATTGTCATAAGAATAACATGGCTTAATGCATTTAAATAGATGTTTTCAAATGCAAGTAACTGAAAAGAGGTATGCTTGTGGTCGTATATACACATATTAGAATACAGTACATGGTGTATATGCTGATTGCGATATTTTGATGTGTGAAATATATTTTTCCAACCAGTGCTTTGCTATTATGTGGTGTTCTTTGATTGAAATTTTGGGAACCCTTTTTATAGAGAATGCTTTAAAAGACATCCCATAAGGCTATAAGCTGATCAGACAGTTACCCTCAGTGAGAACTGCAATTGCAGTTATATAGTGCAGCTCATGAGATGTTTTTTCATTAATAATAATAATAATAATAATAATAATAATAATGGTATTTAAGTGCTTAATACTTCCCTGTACTTAGGAATGCTTTCCAATTTTTTTTACTGGAGCTGATTTGGTCCTGTATTTTCCACTCCCACACTGTCATCCTGTGTGCTTCCACTAAGCACAGCTTAATGGATAGAGTAGGGCCCTAGAAATCAGAAGGTGATGGGGTCTAATGCCAGCTCTGCCACATGTCTTCTGCGTGACCTTGAGTAAGTCACTTCATTTCTCTAGGCCTCAGTTACCTCATCCGTAAAATGGGGATTAAGAGTGTGAGCCCTATGTGGGATGGGGACTGTGTCCAACGTAACTTGTATCTACCCCAGTGCTTAGAACCGAGTTTGACGCATAGTAAGTGCTTGACAAGTACCATAATTATTATTATTACTTTTTCCCAACAGCCTTACAGAAGCTAAATTTATGCTGCCATTTTATTAGCATGCAATTCAAAATTGTTATTTTATATAGTACCTGTAGAATCTAGCATGGTTGGGGTGTAATATATCAGGGTTTAATTTCACCTTTTAACGTGCTTAATTATTTTTAATGATTTGCATCTGTTCCTGCTTCCACTATCGTAGGTACTATTTAACAGCTGCTCAGCAGATTGCTGGACTAAACGAGTTTATTTTTTGAGTTAATTTATTTGGTGGTTCTGTCCTTCATAATCTGCTGTCCTCTAAGTCTAGTGGTATCTATTCCCTTTCCAGCTTGCACAGGGACATTTGATAGAGCAAATATCCTTTTCTCTAATTTCACTGCATTCAGTGAACTCACTGACAGGGAGAGCTGTATGGTTGGTGGGAATCTGGTCTTTATTTCCAAGTATACCAGCAGCCATTATTACAGGTCTTTCATTGTGACCCAAGAGTCAAATACTTCACACTTGGGTTTCAGAGCTGAATACTCTGCACTTAATTTGGCACTGCCCTCTTTTGAAATATAATGTTATGGATCTCTTGATGTAGTAAACATTTTCAATTATAGAATTGTAGTAGCACTATTATGTCCCATTTAAAGAGAATAGTGTTTGATTAAAATACCTTATACAAAATTGTCTAGATGCTCTTATTCTAAATGGTGAATTAATAATTGTGCATTACTGCTAAATTTAGATTTTTTTCACACTTTTTAGGAAAATTATATGTTCATGGTTTGAACGGTAGCTAGCAAACATGCTGAATGAAGGATGGGTTAAAAGTGTGAAACGTCTTCTATTACATACTCTTAGTAGTCAGTTCTTCTATAATGCATGTTTTCCTTATGTTTTTTGCATAAAATGCTGTTAACAAACTATGGATTGTTTTTTCACAAGGGACAGATGTCCAGCTAGAGTGAGATGTGATGTTGAAACAAATGGCTAGTGCAGGTGTATGGTTTTGGCCAAGACCTGAGTAGTTAATCATGATTTTCATGAATCTGAGGTTGTTCACTGATGCAGTGTCCATCTTGCATAAGATTTAATTGTATTTGCTCATTTCTCACTTTCCTAGTTGTTTTATGGCTTATTCTTCCTATAAATTATCTACATTTCTTGTACCTTTTAAAATGTAAAACTTTAATACTTCATTAGAAAATAAATACAGTATTCAAAATTGGTTGCCAATCATGCTTTCAAATTCATTCGCCAAATTTTATTATTCTTTTTAAAGTTTAGAATTAATTGAATTCTATTCCTGGCTGTACTTGCCAGTCCCATAAGAAAAAGAAATAGGTAATCCTAAAGAAGTTCTACTGCTTAAATACTCTTTTAACAGGAACTGGAACGAGAGACATCACTGTTACCCCTTAAGAGGTGTCTTAGTAGAGATAACTTGCATGGTGAAGTTCTAAATATTAAATCCTCTGCCGAACCTCCTGAATTTAGAGTCTTTTGACTAACTAGACAGGGCTGTTGTATGTGGATTCACATGTCTTTCAGTCAAACTTGATGATTAAATACCTGTTCTCCCTCCTACTAAGTGTGAGTGCCATGTGGGGCAGGGACATGTCTATCCCAGTACTAGCACTATGCTAGGTACATAGTAAACACTTAACAAACGCTTAACACTTAACAAATAGTGGAAACAGCCCATGCCTGGGAGTCAGACAGACTTGGGTTCTAATCTTATCTGCTTTGTGACCTTGGGCAAGTCACTTAACTTCTATGCCTCAGTTACCTCATCTGTAAAGTGGCGATGAAGACTGTAAACCCCATTTTTGGAACATGGGCTGTGTCCAATTTCATTGTTTTGTATCTACCCAAGCATTCAGTACAGTGCCTGATACATAGTAAATGCCTAACAAATACCATAAAATACTATTTAAAATTACTATTATTATCATTATTATCCTCATCAGATGTATTTATTGAGTGCTTGTTGTGTGAGGACAGTGTACTAAGCACATGGGAGAGTACAATGCAACAGAATACCCTGCCCACATTGAACTGCTTATCATCATTATTATTAAGAATACCCTGCCCACATTGAGCTGCTTTTCATCATTATTATTAAGAATACCCTGCCCACATTGAACTGCTTATCATCATTATTATTAACAATAACAATAATCAGTCAATCAATCAATCGTATTTATTGAGCACTTATTATGTGCAGAACACTGTATGAAGCGCTCTTCACATCAAGAAGTTGATCTCAAGAAGTTTTCTTCTTAAAGTGACATAAAAAACACATGTTTATCATGAAGTTTTTACTTTTTATGAAGTTGTCAGGCGCTGAATTTAAATATGGAATTGCCATTTATAAAAGGAGTTGTGATGTACAGCTAACTAAAAGGAATTGTTTAATCAAAAATGATTGAGTAAAGATTTCTTTTGGAAAATGCTTTAAAAAAGGAAAAAAATTAAAACTAAGAACTTATAGAATAGATGTAGAATTTTTAATTTTTTTAAAAAATGAAAAACAAAACAAATTAAATTACTCATCTCTCATTTTGCTTTACGTTTGGAAAGAACCCATCTGGTTTAAAAACAAGTTGAGAAACGATTTGATTAACACCTAAATGCTGTGTAGTTCTGGTTGTAAAGTTTTCTTCGAAAATGTATTTTAATTGCAAACAAGGCCGACGCTATGACTTTAACTTTTTTTTTTTGCATTTGCAAAGTCCTGTATGTGAATTTAAATACTTGTGTTGAAATGAGGCTATCATTTTTTGTTGACTTCAACCTTACAAATAGGACTTTTGTGGATGTAATTATTTTGAAAACTTCATGACTCACTAATTTGATTGGTCTCACCAGAACCTACCAAAACTCCTTTCTTTGAGCTATTTTCACAGCCTTCAACTAATCTCTGTAATATTATACTAAGAAAATTTAAGCATTTACATGCAGCAGTCACACTCAGAGCTCACATGATTTTGAACTCCAAATATATAAGTATACAGGATTTAGAAAAGCAAAGAAAGAGAGAATAGCAAGGAGAAGCAGAACATATTAAATTCATTTTGTGCATAAATGCCAGTGCGTATTTTCAGTGGTTTCTCCAATAAATATATCCAGTAATTTAAAATGTGATGACAGAAAAGAAAATGATTTATTTAAAAATTAGGCAGATTTAATTAAATTAAATTAGGGAATTGGAAAGGATTAGTGTAGGAAAAATTGCCCACCCATCCAATGGTGGGTGAAGGGGGTTTTCCTTGATGGCTCCATTGGCCAGTTATCCCTGGGAATTCAGTGATTGCTAAGGGTCTTCTCTCCTTTTGAGCAGCCTGACACTTGTATATGATAGGAATTGTAAAACTCACTATTCAAGTAGTAACTGAAGTGCTTTTCTCATCTATCGTGTGATGAAGGGAGGAAAGGCAGATATTATTAACCCGTTTTGCATTATGAGGAAACTGAGGTACAGAGAAATGGCTAAATCTTAAAAAGTAGGATAATAATGAAAAACTGAGGAAAACAGTGAAGTAGTTGCAGTGATTTGAAATAAACTCTCTGTCCTTCTACTGCCCATTTACATTTCTCAGATTCCCCATTTCTTCATGTGTCTTTCAGTCTCTCAGCCTTTCATCTCTGCTGCTCTGCCAGCCAGTGTGCCTGGTGATAGCTGCGTGGTAATTTTCTGGTGACTACTTTTGAAAATATTGGTTTACCTTTTTGTGGATGATTCTCTTACTTGTGGATTGAATCGTATTTTAAGATCTGCTGAAAGAAAAGCATTTTATATATTTTTACGTGCTTGGTTTTGGTCAGGTGACTTAATATTTAGGATGACTCCCGTATAAGTACCCAATTTTCTAACCTCCAGCTTTCTGAATTTCTTTAATAGCTATCACCAGGGCCAGATAAAAACCTCCCTATCCCTGCTGCACTCCAAGGGCTCCAGGGCTGTTCATTTTGAGGCCCCACTATGTGACAATGTCATTACATCACACTGCACACGCACTTACACCCTGAAACTACATCTGGAGCCTCTCTATCACAGTTCCCCCTCACCAAAACCTCCTCTGGCCCCTGCCCTATATCGACTCCATTTCGTCTTTGCTGAAATTGGACTAGACATATGAAGGCCTCCCACCTGGCAGCTAAATCTACTTTGCACCATCCCTGTCCCTGCTCACCGGAGAGCCCTTTCCCTTCCTTCAAGTGAAGAGGATACCTGTTAATGTCTGCTGACTCCTGGCTGGAGGGTGTGGGGAGGGAGGAAGGCTTGAACTGGTGACTTGACTCTCACCAATGGAAATAGAAACCCAGCTCTGTATATCTCATTGTCTTGTGTGAGCACACTTGGTGAGAGAGACAGTGCACACCAGAAGCAGCGTGGCTTAGTGGAAAGAACATGGGCTTGGGAGCCAGAGGATGTGGGTTCTAATCCCGGTTTTGCCAGTTCTCTGCTATGTGACCTTGGGCAAGCCACTTAACTTCTCTGTGCCCCACTTACTTTATCTGTAAAATGGGGATTAAGACTGTGAGCCCCACGTGGGACAACCTGATTAGCTTGTATCTACCCCAGTGCTTAGAACAGAGCTTGGCACCTAGTAAGCACTTAACAAATACCATTATTATTATTATATCAACCACAGACAGATCTAAGCTACTTGATGGTGGTATCCCCTTTAAGAGTCCAGTTACAGCAGGCCTTGGGTAGACAGCTGACAGTTTGGGATGGATGCTTGGTTGGGAGGGTGAGGGAAGGAGGATGGTCGTGGAAGCAGCGGCAGTTTCGGGCCATGAAACTGGAGCTGTTCTCTGAGAGCGTGACCCTGTGTAATCTCTCCCCGATTCCCAGCCATCAGAGGGATCTTGGGAAAAGACTGGCAGGAGGCTCCATCGCTGACCTTCTGAGCCTTCTAGACTGCTGCACTAATTACGCCAACCACTTTTAGTCTGAGCAATAGAAGGCAAGATTTTGAGAGAAAATTGTTTACCCCCCCAATGAAGTTTCTCCAAATAATCTATAAGATTTCGAGAGAGAATTGTTTATCCCAAAATGAGGTTTCTCCAAATAATCTATGTGTTTACTGTAGCTTTGAATAACCGCTCTTTTAATGCTGGTTTTGATGTTTTTATAGGATTTAGTTTAGCAGCTTTTAAGAGAAACAAGAGGAAGCTAGAGCTGGCAGAAAGGGTGGAAACAGATCTCATTCAACTAAAGAAAAGAAGACAATCAAGTGAAAAGGTCAGGAAGTGTTTACAAATTGTTATAATTATAAGAAAGTAATTGTAAGTGTCTCAAAGAGTTTTTTTCTGTATTAAACCTTAAGACACTTCCCCTCCCTCTACCTTCCACTACCCATTAAAATGATCAATCCCACTATCACCAAAAGGTCCCTTTCAAAAAGTATTTATATATATCTAATGTATATGTTTCATTAATGTATTTGTTGCTTTCACACTATTTCTCGTATGTTGTTTTGTACTTAAATATATCTACATACATTTTAACTATTGGAGTTCAAAATCTCCTAGTGGGCAGGGATCATATTCATTTAACTTGCTTCATATAGCGCCATTTTCATGTGGACCTGCTAAGTGCTGGCAGATAATGAAGTTTATCTTAATGCTGGGTGAATATATACAGAATCTCGTTCACCTGGCATGGCATCAGCCCTAGATTGGGTGGTATTTAGGTGGTGAGAACAGAAGCAACATGGCCTAGAGGGAAGAACACAGGCTTGGGAGTTAATCCGCTTATTCACGAAGTCTCTAGCTTCTCAGTTCTGCCTTCACAGCTGCTCTATAATCTGCCCCTTCCTGTCTTTTCAAACTGCTGCCATGCTCCTTGAGGGCCTGAAACAAGTCGACCAACTCTATTGAACTCTCCCAAGCACGGTATACAGTGCTGTGCTCACAGTCAGCACTCAGTAAATGCCACTGATTGATTAATTCCATCGAGCAAGGTGTCCGTGGAAACAGAGATGAGAGCGACAGTCGGGTTGGTAATAGAGGAACAAGGTGTAGGGACTGGGTTGTAGTGGGAGAGGAGCAAGGATAAGTTGGGGGCGACAGCTGATGACTGCCTTGAAATCTATGATGAGGAGTTTCTGTTAGGTGTGGAGAAGGATGGGCAGCCATTGGAGTTTTTGAGGAGTGGGAGGCCTGTGCAGAATGCCTTTTTTTTAGTTCAGTTTTAGGCAAGTACAGTGTGATCAGCTGCCGCTGAAGGCCTGCATTCAAATTGAGGTTAGCAAATATTTCGTCTCTGTTTTCTTTAAACGTTAGCCAAGTTGTTCAACTCAAGCTTGCTGTGGAGATGATAGTTAACTTTGTTCAATTTTAATTTCCATACTGGTTTCAGCTTCAGATCCATGACATTATTTATCAAGTGCTTTTCCAATTATTTATTTCAGGAAACATTAATATAAAATCCTGATTATTTTCAATAACAATAATATCTGGTCCGTTGGCCAGGTTTATTGATCTATCGCATTTCCACTTCAGAACAGTTGGTACCTGTCTTCCATTATCTTTTTGGGATTAGAATCTGTTTCCTAACTTGCAATTGAGACTAACTATTGATTCATATAACTTTAGCCATATTTTGGCAGAAGTTCTAGTGAATAAAGAAAGGAAATAAAGAGAAATATTACAATGATATCCACAGACCATTTTCTGCACCTAGCACAAATGAATTTACATACTTGCAATAAATTTTAATTCCAAACAATTCATCCTGAACGAACATAGCAAGCCCTCAAGTATAGCAAGCCGGAAACCTTGTTTCTACTATAAATTAGGCATTATTTTATCTACATAATTTTGGCAAAAAATTTAGTGTTAGGTATCATATGGGATTTAGATAGTCTTGGTAAAATTTAGAAATATCAGTATCGCACTCCCACCTAGGCACTCAGAGAGACTTTAGGTACACCCGAAAATATGGAAAATTCCGTTGGTTTTCCATAGTGCTTTTATTCTCCAAGCACTCTCACATTTATCGGCTCATTTTTGTCTTCACCACAACCTTGTGAGCTAGGGAGGAAAGGTAGATGTTATTATCCCCATTTTGCACATAAGGAAACTGAGGTGCAGAGAAGTTAACTTGACCACAGTCACACAGCAGATTAGTGACTCAGTCATACTTGAACTCTGGTCCTCCGGCTCCTGGACCAGCACTCTGCCACATCCCCATGTGCTCTCGTCAAGGCTCTGAGGGTGGCTCTGTAGGATTTGTGAGCTTCCAGGATTCATATTAAAAGAGCATATTTAGAAGCACGATATTCCCAAACAATAATCAGAGAAAGATTGAAATTAACAGAAGAAAAAGAAGACATTAACAGAAAAGCCAAATCCTTTCTCGGCTGGACAAAGCTTTCCCATAGTATCTGTCAAGGAAGATGGTTTCAAAGAGGAAGAGTAGGTTTTGGGTTCTTACCACATGGATGGGCATATTGAGACATTCCCAGGGGCAAAGGCAATTTTCAGAGTGGCATCAGGATGCTAAGAGTACAGAGGAGGCTGAAGAAGGAAGGAATGAACTCCAAGCAGTAGTTTATAAGGCCTACTGGGAGGCTTTGGTATTTCTGGTTCCTGCCTAGAAACAAGAAGCAGCCCATTTGCCTCCTGAGAAATGTAGTCAAATTCCCATTTCCTTCGATCCTTTAGCCCTTTCTCCAACAAGATGCTCTTCTGTCTGCTTAGAAGATAACGTGGGCCGACAACATGAAATCTTTGTTTCCGAGTCTGAATTAGCACGTCTTGTCACTCTATTCCTGAACTTCAGTGAAGTGATTGGCTTTAAATATCCAGTTTAAACAGATCACAGTGCCTTGCTGTGAAAATAATCCCCTCAATTTTGCCATCAAGGAATAACGCAGATTGTGGATAGAATTCCCCTCGTCTCTCCGTTTTGTATTTTTCCTTCCTGTTCTCCGTTCCTTTCCACCAAGAACCTAGCTGCTTCTACACCAAAAGAGCAAGTAATTGTTAGAGAAACTTTCCTGGATCACTTTAGAATCGGGTAACGGGCAACTGCTTCTGTCAGGTGTATCCGAAGGTGTCTAGATTAAAGTTTCCTGTTAAATCACTCTCCTGACGCCTTCTCTCAGTGAATAATTGGTGTGGCTGACATGTCAGAAATTCCAGCATATGTGCAGGTGTTTCTGACCGTCAGTATCCAGCGGCAAGAAGAGGTTGTTGGAAGAGCTTGGGAAAAAAATAAACGGTCTGGCAGGGGAAGGGCGAGAAGATACCCAACCTTCCGGCTTCCTACTCCAGCCCATCTTTCTCTCCTTGTGCTCCTGTGACTCTTACCTCAGCCGTAACTTCGTACCTCCTGCAGCTTCCTTAATATCCTTTCTCTTTCTCTTACTCCTCTTGCCCTTTCTAACTCTGTCATTCACATTGAGTGATGGGGCCTTTTTACTTGGTTCAAAGTTTTGTTTCAACTAAGACCTTTTTAAATAAGTAAGGTAATTGAGGGATAAATAAGTGTGTGTTTGTTGGTTTGTTAGTCAGTGTTTATTATGCAACCTCACGGCTTTGAATTCTGATGGGTTTCCTTGGGTTAAGGGTGTGCAGAGGAGAAAACTAACCAAAAACTTTTAGTGAAGAGTTAACTATTTCACGTTCAATTGCATTTTACCTTTTACCTTAGAATTATTGTTTTACCATGTGAACTTAGTTCTGTGGAAGTTGAAGACTAGTAAGAACCATCCCCCAAATGTATCCAGGAATTCTGAAAATGCTCTAAGAGCCGAAGATGTGCTATGTTCTATTTATAAGATCTGTAATGGAAGTGTTTGATGTGTTTCAAATCCAATATTGATTCTTGTTTACTGAGTACATTTAAATGTGTATTTTTATAAACATACCTGCTCTGACATTTGATGCGAAATGCAGTTGTTGGAGAATTAGGTTGCAGAACATGCTGTGCATATTTTTTGTGTGGAATTCTTTTGTCATTTCCTCATTCAGGGTTGAAAGATTAATTGTGCAAAATAATAAATGTGCCTTTTCTGCTCTTACAGTCTCTACCAAATGCCATGTTATAGGTCATATTTTTTTCCATCTACAGATATTAAAATCACCAGCTTGTTAAAAAGGCAAGATTTCCAAAGGCTTGCTTTGTTTTAAAATCGTAGGGGGGATTACCCATAGAGTTGAGCTAACACTCTCAGAGGAATACCTCGGAGGTTGTCATCTATGTGAGACTGCGTTATTACACGTTACAGTTCATAGTTGTGGGGTCTCAAAGCTATTAACGTATTGGATCGGTAAATGGAGATTCTGCACATTTCTGGAATTAGAGCAGGACAACTTAACCTTTTAAAATCCCAACCATGAAATACTCTTTTAACGCCCCAGTGAGAACCTATGGTAAAGTTCTTATAAAGAATTAGGATAGTGAGTTAACTAATCCCTCTTTTCAGTATTTCCTCCCCACACTAGCTCATGCCAGAATCAACAACATTGTTGTTGCTAATGGGGTTTAGCGATCTTTCCTAAGGGACATGTTGTTATTTGCATGGAAGTGATGCATTATTTTAGTTGTCTTTTAAACCTGTTTTGGAAATGAACTTAGTGAAATCACTTTCTTTAGAACTCATCTTAAGCATACTTAAAAGCAGAACTATTTCTGTTAGAATGAAGTTGCTAACTCTGGTTTTCTGAGGCTTGTGTTACAGCCCCTCAGTAATCCTGAAGAAAAATTGCTCTGAAAAGTAGGAGCTCATATTGAAAATGAAAAGCTGGAATTAAATGAGCATGATTAGTCCATTCAACAATCTTGGTTTCAGAAAGTTAAATTTGGATGTACTGAAAAGGAGCGTTGTATTTCTAAAGCGTGTGAAGTCAGAATGAGTGTAGAGGGGGTAGAGAAGAGTGAGAATGAGAAGTGGGAGAAGAGGACTATCTCTGGCTTGATTTACTCTTTTTCAGTGCTTGACTTTTTTTCCATTTTCAACGAGCATCTTGTTCAAAGAGTTCATCCCTTATTCTTCAGTAGTATGAATTTGAAAGTTTTATACACCCAATCATTTGGTGTCTATTTTCAGCAGCTTATCAAACAATTATTTTAAGTTTTATATTAATAGCACCCTTCCTTTTTTTTAACTAAATGTATATTTTGGTGAATAAAATTGAAGACAATAGAGCTACTGCCATTACTTTTCAATTTTTCGATGAGTGAATTTTAGAAATCTTTTCTAAACTCTGCTTTGCTTATTTGGTATAGAGCTGAGTGTAGAAAACCACTCTAAAGAGATGTTGGAACTTTTAATTTTATGTCCTTTAGCCACCACGTAGGAGCAACCATATTGGCCACATGTTTCAGATAGGAAAATGTTGGGTCTTGTTTTGTGTGCTGCGTATAAATATATTCTATTCTTTTGAAGTATATTGTGGGTAACAATTTTTCTCTTTTATCCACCATCTTGAAATTATTATGTAAACTCTTAATTGTATCATACTAAATCACTGTACTTTTTGGGTGAGATGTAGATTAAGATCAAAGAAAATACATGCGCAAAAATACCCACATATTTTGCTCAGATTGATCCGTGTGCGCGCACATGTGTGTGTGCGCGCACAGAGTGAGGGTAATTAATATATCCTAGTATTTCAGTTACACTTTATACCAGAGTTTGTGTGGTCTGTCTTTGGGAAATGATTAGTGAACAGTACACAAGCAAAAAACCCAAAATGTGAAATCTTCAGTATGCCCTCAGGGAATACCAGAAAATACTACCTTTGCCGCTCCCTAAAATGGCTGCTCTTCATTTACACTGCTTCCGGGGAATTTAAAATCATGTTTTAATCATGGTCATTTTCCATTTCATGTGAGTTTCTACAAAGGAATTGTGACTCTGGTGCTGCAAACTCCTTTTCTTTCTTTCTCACAGAATTTAGCCAGTTAGATTATAAGAGAATGTTAAATATAGGATTTCATTCATTCTTTAAAAATTACTGCCACCTATTGCAATTTTGCAAAAGATGATGTTGGTGGTTATGTCTAGTATTATGTTAAACTGTGACTCTGCCTATGTGACTTGACATTAAGAAGATATTTTCAAATGAATATCAATCTACGGTATTTATCGAGCAGATACTGTGGGCAGAGTGAGTATCTTGTTTCAGCAACTGTTCACCTAAAGGTAAAGCTTAAAACTTCCTTTGTTCATTCAGTCATATTTATTGAGTGCTTTCTGTGTGCAGAGCACTGTACTAAGCACTTGGGGAAAGTACAGTAAACTGACACATTCTCTGCCCACAACGAGCTTACAGTCTAGGAAGGGGAGACAGACATCAGTACAGATAAATACATTACAGATATGTGCAGAAGTGCTGTGGGGTTGGGAGTGGGGACGAAGAAGCAGCGTGGGCCATTGGCAAGAGCATAGGCTTGGGAGTCAGAAGATGTGGATTCTAATCCCGGCTCCACTACTTGTCAGCTGTGTGACTTTGGATAAGTCACTTAACTTCTCTGTGCCTGTTACGTCTTTTGTAAAATGGAGATTAAGACTGTGAGCCCACGTGGGACAACCTGTTTACCCTGTACCTAACCTAACATTCAGAACAGTGCTTGGCACACAGTAAGTGCTTAACAAATGCTATTATTATTATTAATAATAAAGGGAGCAAGTCAGGGTGACACAGAATGGCAAGGGTTGTATCAGTCGTAGAATTATTTGACTCCCAGTCTTTGCATTCTAGATCTTTTGACTCCCAGACAGTTTCACATCCAGGTAACTCACCCTTGATGAGAGAAGTGCAGCAGCGGTAGCAACCCATAAAAGAAATATATAAAGTATATCAAAGAAATTCCATTAAGGAGTGTTACTGGCCTTTCCTGGGAGCTTCTTGCCCTTCCGTCCCTCCTCAGCTTCTCCTCTACATCCCCAGCACACACCCGCTGGGAGGTAGAGAGGATGGTCAGGGCAGGGCTGATGGACAATGGCCGCAAGATGGGCCCTGGCCCTGTTTCTGGCTCTGTGGACCAGAAAATGTGAGCAGGAAGTCCAAGAGCAGAAGGAAAGATGGAAGGAAGGACAGATGGCCTGTCCCGCCATCGACCCCTGGCCCATGTCATCCCCCGGGCCTGGAATGCCCTCCCTCTGCCCATCCGCCAAGCTAGCTCTCTTCCTCCCTTCAAGGCCCTACTGAGAGCTCACCTACTCCAGGAGGCCTTCCCAAACTGAGCCCCTTCCTTCCTCTCCCCCTCGTCCCCCTCTCCATCCCCCCATCTTGCCTCCTTCCCTTCCCCACTGCACCTGTATATATGTATATATGTTTGTACATATTTGTTACTCTATTTATTTATTTATTTTACTTGTACATATTTATTCTATTTATTTTATTTTGTTAGTATGTTTGGTTTTGTTCTCTGTCTCCCCCTTTTAGACTGTGAGCCCACTGTTGGGTAGGGGCTGTCTCTATATGTTGCCAACTTGTACTTCCCAAGCGCTTAGTACAGTGCTCTGCCCACAGTAAGCGCTCAATAAATACGATTGATAATGATGAAAGCCCTCCCAGGCTCCTCTGGAGGGAGGGGAAGGTGTGGTGGGTGGAGTCGTGGTACAAGGGATCCCCTGAAGGAGTCTGATGTGGGGTAGATCCTGCCAAGAGGGAGACAGGCTAAAGAAGAAATGCATCTGATCTTCGCACCAAAGTTGGCACCCTGTATGGTGTCATTCTTTTAAACCTATTGGCATTTCCTTCTCACTTGCTCTCCTGCTTAGTACCTCCTTCTGGTCCCCAAGGCCAGGAGCCAGGTTGGGGTCAGAAAGGAGATCAGTGGCTACCTGCCTCACATGGCACACTATTCACAATGTGTGTGTGTGTGTGTGTGTGTGTGTTTGTGGGATAAGGTGGCAATAGGGCGGCACTGTTCACGTGTCTCTCCCCTCTTCCCCTGCCAATCCTCTGCAGCATTTCTTTTATGTCCCACCTCCCCCACGTCTGCTGTGTGACCTTGGGCAAGTCACTTAACTTCTCTATGCCTCATTTCCCTCATCTGTAAAATGGGGATTAAAATTGTGAGCCCCACATGGGACAACCTCATCACCTTGTATTCCCCCTCCAGCGCTTAGAACAGTGCTTCGCACATAGTAAGTACCTAACAAATTCCAACATTATTATTATTATGTACTGCTGATGCTTCACTTGACTCATCAAGAATGAAATGACCAGGAGGGAGGCTGGCTGGGATGCAAGAGACTGGGAGACAAATGTCGTCAAACCATGGCTTAATTGCTGTCAACTGCAGTGCATTTTAAACGTGAAGTATAATTCCTTTAAATTGGTAAACTGGGTGACTACTTCACTGTCACTTTTATATAGGATAGCCTTGGAAGGAACCATTAGAAATAACCAATATAAAAATGTAAAGCTATTCATGAAAGAAAATTGGAAAGCTTCTTGCTAAAATTTGAATTACTCAAAAAAGTGCTGGATGATGATGGGATTTGTTAAGCACTTACTATGTGCCAAGCACTGTTCTAAGCACTGGGGGAGATACAAGGTAATCAGGTTTTCCCATGTGGCTCACAATCTTAATCCCCATTTGACCGATGAGGTAACTGAGGCACAGAGAAGTGAAGTGATTTGCCCAAAGCCACACAACAGACGAGTGATGGAGTTGGGATTAGAACCCACAACCTCTGACTCCCAAGCCTGTGCTCTTTCCACTGAGCCACACTGCTTCTCTGCTACTCCAATTGGTTCTGAAACCAGTTAATACTAGTCTCTCTCTCCCGCCTGTCACCCATGTCCCTCACAGCAGTAATTACAGAAGCTTCAGGAATCACACAAACTTTCTTGGGCCTGAGAAAATGTGCTTGGTCCTAAATGCTCATAGTTCAATCACATGGTGGAAGCAGAGCAGCATGCTGTTGTAGAGGAAAAAGAGAGAGTACAAGTTCCTCCTGTCTTGGATATAAAACTCTCTTTTAGACTGTGAGCCCACTGTTGGGTAGGGACTGTCTCTAAATGTTGCCAACTTGTACTTCCCAAGCGCTTAGTACAGTTCTCTGCACACAGTAAGCACTCAATAAATACGATTGATTGATTGATTGATTAAATACAGCTTAATTGAGCTCCTCTCAGGATTCTATGGCTAGAGCCATATTCTTTCACAATATCCCAGCTTCCCAGAGGATTTTGGAAATGCTCTTTTTTTGGAATTCTAGTAAATATAATTTCCAGAAAGCAATATTGGCAGGGAACATGTCTACGAACTCTGTTGTACTGTATTCTCCCCATGCGCTTAATCCAGTACTCTGCACAAAGTAAGTCCTCAATAAATACCATTGATTGATTGAAAGCAGTACAGATTCCTTAAGCTCATAAGCTCTCCCTTATGTGGGGGCCTGAATTTTTACAAGGACTGCCAACATGCTTCTTCCTGCCCCATGTACAGTGGGGTGTCTGGAGGTCTACCATATGCGAATTTGGGTCTGTTTGCCCATGGGAAAGGGTCTAGGGGCATCAGAGGACCTGGGTTCTAATCCTGGCTCTGCTACCTGTCTCCTTTGTGAGTGTGTCCCTTAGTTTCTCTTTGCCTCAGTTTCCTCATCTGTAAAGTGAGGATTAAGTCCTACTCCCTCCTACTTAGATCGTGAGCCCCATGTGGGATAACGAACTATGTCCAACCTGATTATCTTCTATACACTCGGGACTTAGTACAGTGCTTGGCACATAGTAAGTGCTTGCCAAATACTTTAAAAAAAAGGGAAGGGAGGGGAGCTCCGCTTTCCAGACTGTTTCTAGTTGGCTCCAGAATCCCATCCACCTGAATCTGCACGCTCTTCTGATCTGCAGAACTTTGCCCCTGTTTGGTTTGCGTGCCACACGCCTAGTTACGGACCAAATAGATGGCGTAAATAATAGCCAATTATCATCTTGCATTATGTAAAATTACTCAGTTGAAAAACATTTTGGAAATCAATAACTTTTCCATACTGTTTGGAAAAATCATTCTTAGTAGTTGGCCCTCATAAATAAAGAATTCTGAAGTATAACGATAGTGAAGAACAGTTTTCTAGGGGGCTGATTTCTGACTCCAAATGTCTCATGAATGACGTACGTCCCATTATAACTTCAGTGAAGCACCTCAACAACATTGAGCTCGCACATAGGGAAGAAAGGTGGGTTTCTAAGAGAGTAGCAGAGCATTTAACAGAAACACTTTCCAAACTCTTGACGTCCCCTCCTTTACTGGATTCTAAACATTTATTTCTACATCCCTGCTGTTTTCGATAGAAAGATGATGTTTTTCATCCTCTTTGTTTTTATCGTGATCCATGGACAGTTGTTTCAGGAAAGCACGGCGCTAGTTTGTGTAATTTGCCCAATAATTTGACCACTTAAGATGTGTAATCGTGTTTTGAAAGTATGTGTTGTACATGCCCAAGAAATGAAAACCAAAGTTTTATCTTCAAATAATTCAATTCAGAGAGGGAGTAAAAAGTCCCACCTAATTAAACTTCATGTCCCTTTGGAGGGTTATTCTGTTTCTTGGTTGGGCGGTCAGACTTCTAACTTCAAATTCAGATGTTTTTCATCATCATCATCAATCATATTTATTGAGCGCTTACTATGTGCAGAGCACTGTACTAAGCGCTTGGGAAGTACAAATTGGCAACATGTATTTCAGTGTATATTTCAAACATTTCAGTGTTTTAATTGTGTTCTTTTCCTGAATATCGGTAGTGTAGTAACTACCCATGAAAATGTCTGGGGCAGGAGATGTGAAATTTCAAGTTAGACTGGGAAAGAAATGTCATGCCTTTTATATTAATATCATAAGAATTAATAATAATAATGGCATTTGTTAAGCACTTACTATGTGCAAAGCACTGTTCTAAGCTCTGAGCGGGATACAAGGTGATCAGGTTGTCCCATGTGGGGCTCACAGTCTTAATCCCCATTTTACAGATGAGGTCATTGAGGCTTAGAGAAGTTAAGTGACTTGCCCAAGGTCACACAGCAGACATGTGCCAGAGTCAGGATTTGAACCCATGACCTCTGACCTCTGAATCCAAATCCCGTACTCTTTCCACTGAGCCACGCTGCTTCTCTTGCCCAAAGTCACCCAGCTGACCATTGGTAGAGCTGGGATTTGAACCCATGACCTCTGACTCCAAAGCCCATGCTCTTTCCACTGAGCCACACTGCTTCTCTTAATATGATACTTGCCCCAAAGAGAGGCACACAATAAGCGCTTGTACATATCTATTCTATTTATTTTATTAGTATGTTTGGTTTTGTTCTCCGTCTCCCCCTTTTAGACTGTGAGCCCACTGTTGGGTAGGGACTGTCTCTATATGTTGCCAACTTGTACTTCCCAAGCGCTTAGCACAGTGCTCTGCACACAGTAAGCGCTCAATAAATACGATTGATGATGATGATGATGAAGTATTAACTATTCATCATCATCATAATCATCATTATCATCGATTCCTCCTCGGAGCTGGCTCCACGTCCAAACCTTTATATTCCATTTGCAAAAATAATATATAGTTCTGGGAAAGTCTGAACCATTAGGGGGAAAATCCCAAAACGGAAATAATGCGTCAGCACTTAGAACAATCAATCAATCAATCAATCGTATTTATTGAGCGCTTACTATGTGCAGAGCACTGTACTAAGCGCTTGGGAAGTACAAATTGGCATCACATAGAGACAGTCCCTACCCAACAGTGGGCTCACAGTCTAAAAGAACAGTGCTTGGCACATAGTTAAGCGCTTAATACCATCTTTATTATTTAAAATATTCAAAGAACTTCAATACGACAGTCCATAGAGGCAAATCTGAACGTTCCCACAGGGGGGCGGACTGTTCTACAGAAACTGGGAAACATCTTTTCTGGAATTAAGGGATTCATTAGGAGGAACAAAAAAAAAAAATACACATACAGATCATGTCTGTACTTAATGGAAAATAAACTAAAAATATCCAATCATTTCTTTGCACTGTTCTGGTTCTTATTGTTGCTTTGTTTTTGTTGTGGTGGCAGCTTCTAATCCCACTGAACTTCATCTTGGAGAACAGCCATTTACACACCATTAATACCGTGAGAAAGGGCAGTAAATATTGTGGCTTTTGGTTTAACTGAAGATTCTATCTTATCACTGTTGAGTTTCCGCCTATACTTGTTACAGGTGAATTGGAGAATGCTGCATTTTTCTAGAGCGTTTGCATAAGGAAGAGAAAAATCTTAATTGTTTACCGTACTAGGTTCAGATGCTAATGGTAGAATTAAGTTGCTACAGTTCTTGAAATTTATAGAAGTTGTTGGTCAACTTGTTGCCAACTTGTACTTCCCAAGCGCTTAGTACAGTGCTCTGCACACAGTAAGTGCTCAATAAATACGATTGATTGATTGATTGATCCAATGGAAATAACTCATTCCAGTAGTGATTATGTACTGTAGTGATGTCTCTTACATTGGAGCAGTCTGAATCAAATAATAATAATAATGATGGTATTTGTTAAGCGCTTACCATGTTCCAAGCACTGTTCTAAGCACTGGGCATGTTCTAAGCGCTGGGCTCTCAGCCAGTTCAAAATATTGCAATATTGTAATGCAAAACGGATTTGGTGTGTTTCTTTAGAATGATCAAAAATGTAGCTAGAATAGTTACAGTTAAGACATTTGGGCTTAATGAGAGTGCTAGGGTTGTCTCTTGAAGACTTGACCAGTGTTTAGTGGGTCTATGAGGGATTGAATGGAATGTGAATTGTGTGATTTCATCTCCAGTTCTGCATTTACTCCATTATTTTGAGACTCTCAGTTCAGAGCCAGGAGAGCTCTGTTGCTGGGACTTCAAGTATCTGTATTGGCTTCTTTGACACAGTTGATTACTTCCTACCTGTGGGAACGCTTTCTCACCTCAATTTCTATGACATGGTATTCTCCTTATTTTCTTCTTGCTTCTATTCTCAGCTTTATTCTATGCCTTCTCTTAAATTGTGGTTGTCTCACAGGCTTCTTTTCTGGGTCCTAGTCTTTTGATGATGATGATGATGATTATATCTGTTAAGCACTTACTGTGTGCCAAGCACTGTTCTAAGTACTGGGGTAGATACAAGGTTATCAGGTTGCCCCATGTGGGACTCACAGTCTTAATCCCCATTTTACAGATGAGGTAACTGAGGCACAGAGTCACACAGCTGATACGTGGTGGAGTTGGGATTAGAACTCACAGCCTCTGACTCCCAAGCCTGTGCTCTTTCCACTAAGCCACGCTGCTTCTCATAAAAATCTGTGAGGGGGCACTTTTTCTCCTTCAGCACTCTCTCAGGGAACTCATCCACTTGCTGGCTATAGTGAATAATACTGCTACCAATAATAGCTGTGGTATTTGTTAAGCGATTACTGTGTACCAACCACTTTACTAAGCACTGAAGTAGCTACACAGGAGAATCAGGTTACATGTAGGGCTCACAGAGTAAGTAGGAGGGAGAACAGGTATTGAACTCTCATTTTGCAGGTGAGGGAACTGAGGCACGGAGAAGTTAAGTGACTGGCCCAAGATCACACAGCAGGAAAGTGATGGAGTCAGGATTAGAACCCAGGTCCTTTGATTGCTAGGTTCAGGCTCTATCCACTAGGCTACTGTGCTTCCCAGCATGGCCTAGCTGCTAGTTCTCTGTGGAGGACTCCTGAATCTACCTCTCTAGTACAATCTCTTGATTTGCAATCTCACATTTCTTCTTTCCACGACATCTCAAAACTGAACATGTCTAAAACTGAGCACCTCATCTTCTTTCTTGCATTCTGCTTCTTATCTGTCACCAGTTTCACCATCCCCCAGTCCCACAAACCCATAATCTCGAAGTCATCTTCGTCTCCTCACTAGCTTCTAAACTTCACATGTAGTCTGTCACTCAGTCCTACTGATTCTTTTTGTCGAATATTTCTTGTATCACCAGAAAAGCCTCCTGTAATTCAAGCTGTCATCATTTTTCAGGTAGATTACTGAATCAGCTACTTGACCTGTTTCCCTGCCTCTAACCTCATCCCACTTCTTCACCCTATAATTATCCACCGCAGCCTGGGTAAAAAACCATTTTGCTTGCACCTTTCCCCTCAAAAGCTTTCAGTAGCTACCTGTTTCTTTTCACTTGACGCAAAACCCCTGACCTTGGCTTTGAGGCTTTCCACGAACTCTCTCCTTATCCAGCCCCTTCACCCGGTACTCTCCATGTCATGCCAAACTAACCTCATTTGCTTCCTCGTGCCCTCTCTCCTGGAACCCCTACCTCTTTCAAATCTGCCCAGGTCACAGTTCTTCCCATCTTCGAAGCCCTTCTGAAACCCCACCTCCTCCAGGAGACATTTCCTGATTCATTTTCTTCGCCAAGGTAATATCTTCGCGAATGTCTCAGCGCTTATGTGCTGACACAACCTGCACCATTTATGGACATATTAAATTATACAGTGCTCTGCACACAGTGAGCACTCAATAAATACAATTGAATGAAATTATGGGGAGGAGGTAGGGAAGGGAGGTAAGTTGTTTAGGTGTGGGCAGGAATGAAGTCCACTGGAGGAAGTCTTCTGTGGTGTGCCAATCAGTAATCAGGTGGCTCTGGAGAAAACGTGTGTATCCCATTAGGCCAAAAAACAGAATTGCAAGTAGAATTAGCATATTATTATTATTATTAATGGTATTTGTTAAGCATTTATTATGTGCCAATCACTCTACTAAATGCTGTGGCAAATACAAGAAAATCAGCTTGGACACAGTTCCTGTCCCACAAGGAGTTGACAGTCTAAATGGAAGAGAGAACAGGTATTGAATCCCCATTTTACAGATGAGGAAACTGTTACAGAGAAGCTAAGTGACTTGCTTAAGATCACACAGCAAGCAAGAGGCAGAGCCAGGATTAGAACCGAGGTTCTCCGACTCTCAGGCCTGTGTTCTTTCTAGGAGGCCTTGCTACTTCCCACTTCTAATTGTCACCACTTCTAGACAGATGAGAGGGCACATGTATCCATCAGGGAAAATAGCATAGATTAGGACTTTTGACTTTTATTCAAACTTTTACACAAACTCAGTTCTTCCCTATTGGTTGTTTAATGGGGATTAAACTGGAGAATGGGGATTAAGACTGTGAGCCCCACGTGGCGCAACCCGATCACCTTGTATCCCCCCCAGCACTTGGAACAGTGCTTTGCACATAGTAAGCGCTTAACAAGTACCATCATTATTATTATTATTAATATCGGATGACGTGCTCTAATTGACTTTGTGGTGGTTTCCCCTTCCTGTTCTGGTGTACCGTGATTTTAGCCACATTTTTTATTCTAATTATTTTATTTTGTTAATATATTTGGTTTTGTTCTCTGTCTCCCCCTTCTAGACTGTGAGCCCGCTGTTGGGTAGGGACCGTCTCTAGATGTTGCCAACTTGGACTTCCCAAGCGCTTAGTACAGTGCTCTGCACACAGTAAACACTCAATAAATGCAATTGATTGATTGATTGATTAATGATACACACACTGTCATTCTCTTCAGCCTCTGTACATCCACCCTGATCTATTGCATTTACCTTTCTAACGTGGAGGAATCATATTCACAGATAATAACACCTGAAGCAGCAGCAAAGAATTCAGCACAAAGGAGAGTTGTTTGGAAAGATTTATAGTCTAGGCCACCTTTGTGTTTCTACATACATTGGATAAATGCCCAATAACTGACATCATCCAATTTTTTTGACTGAGAGTTCCCTGTTCACTCTAACAAATACAATGGAAACAAATTCGTAGATCTATGCAGTCTGAGTAAATAATAATAATGATGATTGTGGATTTGTTAAGTGCTTACTACTACTGTTCTAAGCACTGGATAGATACAAGATAATTGGGTTGGACATGGTCCCTGGCCCACCCCCATTTTACAGATGAGGGAACTGAGGCACAGAGAAGTGAATCATGCTCTTTCCAGTAGGCAACACTGCTTTCCATAAGTCAAGACTCAAGTGTATAACTCAAAACAACAGACTCTTGCAAAACTATTCCAAAAAACCTTCAAATGAGTGTCTGTTATAAGTATCCTGATTATATATAGCATATACTCTTTTATTTACCAATATCAAAATGAATATTTAACAGCCAAATAATCCATCATTACATGTATATTGTGAAACTTGCCAACATTTAATGCCTGTCCAAATTCTGAATTCTTAAAGCTAAAATGCCAATATTTCTTTTCTCTTGTTTCTCTGTACTTCATAAAAACCTTGCTTAAACATCCTGTTTTCTTCTCAGTGTGACTGAGTGATGAGCTATTTCTTGAATAGTTATGGAGGTGTTCAGACAGGTGTTTCAGACCCTTAGGTGCATTTAACTTTATCTGGAACAGGATTTGCCTCTTTGAACTCACCTGCCTTTTTATGTCCCGGCACAAAGTTACACTAAGTCCATCATATTGCAATCCACTTAGTGACATCAGTTTTTGTTTTCCTCAATGATAGTTTGGCACAGTCCTAAGCATTCTCATCTTTTGTGCTACCCTACTTAAAATGCTAGAAGATTGATGTACAAATGATTCCTGGTTTATAACAGTTAGTCTTCAATAAGGCATAATGGTTTGGAAAATATTAGTAAAGACCCTTTTCCCTTTTCTTAAAAAAGACTATCCAAAATATAGCTTTTTTAATGTGCAGAGAAATTGTAGTTGCCTTTCTGTTGTCTGTTTTTCACAAAATGCTTCATTAAAGTCTTTTTAGGCTGCACTTTTTCCATGGTAGATTGCTTTGTTGATAGAGTGTAAAACAGAAACAGAAAATTGGAAGCAGCTTAGTCTAATGGAATTAGCACAGGCCTGAAAGTCAAGAGATCTGAATCTTAGACCCAGTTCTGCTGTGTCCTGCTCTGTGACCTTGGGCAAGTCACTCAATCTTTTTGCACCTCAGTTGTCTCATCTGTAAATGGGAACAAATACCATTCCCCCTCTATTTCATAGGTGTTCTGAGAATAATTGGCGATAATTGATATGTATATATTTGATACCTAGGAGAGTACAATCAAAGAAAAAGATATGGTCCCTGCCCGGGTTTAGCTTACAATGTCACTGTGGAAAAATAAAAGAACTACACAAATATAAGTAGAAAATAATTATATATTGATATCAGCTGAATTAGGGATAAAGGGAATTTCACAATTTAGAATTCATTCAATTTAATGCATATAGAATATTTCAGTTAGAAATGAGCTGAGATTTTCAAATGGAAAAATTTCCAAAAGAAACATTTCTTTGTCTACTTAGAGCACCAACAATATTTGCCAAGGAAAAAGAGATCACTTTCTGGGAGTGAGAGAGTGGTAGTAATAGTTTGTAGTTTGGGCTGGTTAGTTTTTAAATTTTTCTTCTTTGCAGGTCAGGTAAAATGTGTTCGTGTCTTGATAAATCATTAGGGGCCACTTTTACTCATCTCAGAAAAGACAGAAAGGATCTCTAAGTGTCCTTTTGATGATGATGAAGGCATTTGTTAAGTGCTTACTATGTGCAAAGCACTGTTCTAAGCACGGGGGGGATTCAGCATTTAGAACAGTGCTTTGCACATAGTAAGCGCTTAATAAATGCCATCGTTATTATTATACGAGGTGGTCACGTTGTCCCATGTGGGGCTCACAGTCTTAATCCTCATTTTACAGATGAGGTAACTGAGGCTCAAAGAAGTTAAGTTACTTGCCCAGGGTCACACAGCAGACATGCGGGGGAGCCGGGATTCCCAAGCCCGGGCTTTTCCCACTGAGCCACACTGCTTCTCTATATAAGCTTTTGTAAATTCATAGACGTTTGAAGTTTAAGTGATTGAAGTGACTAAGTGATTCTGTATTCAATTAAATCTGCAGTTTTAAAGTGTTCGGTGGTGACTTTTATTTCTTCATTTATTTGCACAATGTTCCCAGCCAGCTCTTTACTTCCATATTGCCATTTTAAATATAGACCTTTGTCTTATATCATCATCATCAATCGTATTTATTGAGCGCTTACTGTGTGCAGAGCACTGTACTAAGCGCTTGGGAAGTACAAGTTGGCAACATATAGTGACAGTCCCTACCCGATAGTGGGCTCACAGTCTAAAAGGGGGAGACAGAGAACAAAACAAAACATACTAACATATGTTTTAGGAAGAAATGAAAGTTATCAATTGTGTGTCTTTCTGTCTAAAAAGATGTAGCCCAGTGACTTTATAGTTCTTAAGTGCTTGAACTGTAGGTAATACCTATAGAGTATATCTTGCCTATCTATTGCAATACTGTGGCTAAATATACTAATACTGTCAGGGGTGGAAGTAAACCAGACGGGCCCACGGTCGAATCTGGTAAAAGAAAAGCTTCCGAAAATGCTATTTCAAGGTGAAAATGGTTCTGCCACGGTGGTGGAGGCCCTTTCGGCCGCCTTCAAAGATCCGGCACCGAAGGGGGCTTCTGGGCCTGGCCGTGCCCCCAGCTCGTCGTACGGGGCCATTCCAGGCCCTTCCCTTTGCACCGGGCCGATCCTGTGACCACTTCCTCCCTTTTTCCACTCCAACTCCTTTCTGCTTCACATTTGCACTTGGATTTAATAATAATGGCATTTATTAAGTGCTTACTATGTGCAAAGCACTGTTCTAAGCACTGAGGAGGTTACAAGGTGATCAGGTTGTCCCGTGGGGGGCTCACAGCCTTTGCAGCCTTTATCCACCCCATCCTCAGGTCCACCGAGCTCATGTGCCTCTTAATAATAACAGTAATAATGATGGTATTTGTTAAGTGCTTACTGTGTGCGAACCAATGTTCTAAGCACTGGGGGGATCAGGTGGTCAGGTTGTCCCACGTGGGGCTCACAGTCTTAACCCCCATTTTACAGATGATGTAGTTGAGGCACAGAGAAGTTAAGTGGTTTGCCCAAGGTCACACAGCTATCAATCAATCAATCGTATTTATTGAGTGCTTACTGTGTGCAGAGCACTGTACTAAGCGCTTGGGAAGTACAAGGTGACAAAACATAGAGACAGTCCCCACCCAACAGTGGGCTCACAGTCTAAAAGGGGGAGACAGAGAACAAAACCAAACATACTAACAAAATAAAATAAATAGAATAGATACGTACAAAGTGGCTACGTAGATGCGTAGCCAAGTGGCAGAGCTGTGATTCGAACCCATGACCTCTGACTCCCAAGCCTGTGCTCTTTCCACTGAGCCATGCTGCTTCACTTGAATGATCATTTAATAATAATAACAATAATTATTTAATAATAATAATTTATTATGTGTTAATGGCTGTCTCTCCCTCTAGACTGGAAGCCCCATGTGGGCTGGGGATGTGGCTACCAACTTAGCCACATTGTTCTCTCCCAAGCGTTTAGCACAGTGCCCCGCACACAGCAAGTGCTCAATAAATGCCATTGATTAATCAATTTTTTCACCTGGCAACACCTCTGTGTGGAAGTCTGGGCCTCTAGCCCATTTTAGACGGCTCCTGCTCCCAGAAGGCCACCTCCCCATTCCACCACCACTGTGATTCTTAGCCCTGCAGGTCCATTGGCCCATACCGACTGTGCAGAGTCCAAACCTCTCAAAATCTTCATTTCTGCTTCAGGAAGGAATTAGGTTTGTGGTTTCCAATGTGGTTCCTCAAAGAGGTCCATCCCCCTTTACGGCAGGAAGACCTCCTGACCATCTCCCTCCTCCCAGAGGCTTCTCCCAGTCAGTGGTATGTACCGAGTGGCTACTGTGTGCTGAGCACTGTACTAAGCTCCTGGAAGAGTACACTACACTGTGAGCAGCGGTGTTGTGGCTAGGAAATATTTTTGTGCTCATTCCTGAATAAAGTTGACTTGCTCATTTGGTTATTCCTTACTTGCAAACATATTCCTAGAAAGAGTGTTCCTTTTCCCTTTATCCGACCTTGCAGTGGAATTCTGGGATGTTCCCTGACTGTTTCCTAAGATCAATCAATCAGTCAATCAATCAATCGTATTTATTGAGCGCTTACTATGTGCAGAGCACTGTACTAAGCGCTTGGGAAGTACAAATTGGCAACACATAGAGACAGTCCCTACCCAACAGTGGGCTCACAGTCTAAAAGGGGGAGACAGAGAACAGAACCAAACATACCAACAAAATAAAATAAATAGGATAGAAATGTACAAGTAAGATAAATAAATAAATAAACAGATCAGAAACAGGGTGCCGAGTTTCCTGCCATCGTTCGTTGTCCCCGAGTTTGCGCCACAGGGAGCTATTTTTAACCTGTTTCCAGTTCCCCTCAGGGCTAGAAAATGGGACTCTATTGCCAGTGTTATAACATGGTTAAACTATTTCTTGGGAGATTGGGGGAACTGGGATTGTCCCTTGAAACCTGCCTAATAACTGAAGTTTTCTATTTTATGTAATAAGTATTTATGGAGTGTTGCCTCTGTTCTTTATATTATATCTTTGTCTGAACGTTGTTATAATTCAGCTTCAAATATAATTGACTTTTATGATGCTCTTACCATGCAACAGAGCAGTTTTTTATTGGCTAAATTTAGTATATTAAGGGGCACCCTCAATATTTATTTTGAAGAATGCCAAATGGAATGCCTTTAGTTTTTACTCGAAAGAGACCATTTTAGGAGTTTAATAATAATAAAAAGTTGTAGACCCTCTCCAAACATACGTATTTGTCCATTTCCCAGCCCCCTTTCCCGATATCAAGTCAAGTGATATTGAATCCGAGATCCTGCCAGAATAATGACCTACAGCTGAAAAATGACCTGCAGCTTGGTTGAAGAACCATTTCATAATATCATATTTTCTATAATATTGAATGTACTAGTGGAAACTGAGCTTAGTTTTTCATCAGTAAGTAGATTTGATTTTGGTTGATTCCAGTGTTATTTTGAGAGTTGCGGTTGAAATTTGTATCCTGATTACTTTCTAAATTAGGCACGATTTAGTTCCTCTTTCCCTTTATTTCTATGTGTTCCGACGACTTGACACCTGTCCACATGTTTTGTTTTGTTGTCTGTCTCCCCCTTCCAGACCGTGAGTGCGTTGTTGGGTAGGGACCATCTTTATATGTTGCCAACTTGTACTTCCCAAGCGCTTAGTACAGTGCTTTGCACACAGTAAGCGCTCAATAAATACGATTGAATAAATGAATGAATATTGGGGCTTCTTTTTTGTTTGGGGAGGATGTTGCAATGGGGAGGGGTCTAATAAATAAACAGATTTACCATATATCACCTGAAGAATGAGAAAATCAGATCAAAACATAGAATTTATGAGAGAAGACTTTCCATTTTTTTACTCAGGAAATCTTAAGGCTGAGTTGAGAATGGGGATTGACGTATTTATCATTGTGATTAGTTTTAGGTGACTGTCAATTTATGATGTTAGTAAAAGGAAAGTTCTTGGCCCAATTTGGTGCTGTAAATGTTAATTAATGGTAATTAGATTGTAAGCTCCCTGTTTGTTTTCCGGTGGAAAGCAGTGTGGCATTAATGGAAAGAACATAGATCTGAGAGTTAGAGGAACTGGGTTGATTCATTTACTGTGCAACCCTATTAGGGAATTTATTTCGGACCACATATTTTTGTCTAGCTAGAATGTGACGTGGTGTTGGAAGAAAAGACTGTGGTCACGTGTGTGGCATCAGGCATAGGGTGAATATTAAAATGCCAGTTTTCCTTAGTGCAGGATACATTAAGAATACAACCCTCGTGTTATAGGAGGACTGACTGTACGGGAAGAGTTTGCTGAGCTGAATTTTACTATTGTATTATCATCTTTTAGTGATAAAGAAATTTCACATTCATTCATTCAATCATATTTATTGAGCGCTTACTGTGTGCAGAGCACTGTACTAAGTGCTTGGGAAGTACAAGTTAGCAACATATAGAGACGGTCCCTACCCAACAGCGGGCTCACAGTCTGGAAGGGGCATGTGAGTGCCTATGGGGTGGCATGATGATATGTCCATATCACTTTAAATGTATCTATTTGTTTTAGGAGTTTGGAAAAGAACACACTTCAGACTTGGCTTAATTTTGTTGTCATCTGGCATTGCACTAAAAGCATAGTTAATTATTCCGGTTAAACTAATCCCTCATGATTTTGGTATTATAGTCACAGCATTTTTTTGTGCTTTGTTTATCATCAGGAAAACGACTCAGGAACTTTGGATACAGTCGGAGCAGTGGTTGTTGACCAAGAAGGAAATGTTGCTGCTGCTGTCTCCAGTGGAGGTTTAGCCTTGAAGCATCCTGGGAGAGTTGGTCAGGTGACTACACCTTTGGGAATGGCCTTGAAAATGGAAAGGGGAAGAGAAAGTTTGCTTGTTCTCATAAATTGTTCTACTTAATGGAATAAGGGAAAAACAAGAAACAAATAATAGTAATAATAAAGATGGTATTTGTTAAGCACTTACTGTGGGCCAAGCACTGTTCTAAGCACTGGAGGGATACAAGGTAATCAGGTTGTCCCACATGGGACTCACAGTCTTCATCCCCATTTTGCAGATGAGGGAACTGAGGCACAGAGAGGTTAAGTGACTTGCCCAAAGTCACACAGCGGACAAGTGGTGGAACCGGGATTAGAGCCCATGACCTCTGCCTCCCAAGCCTGGGCTCTTTCCACTGAGCCACGCTGCTTCTCAGCCTTTATCATATGTTCAGCCACTTGGACTTAATCGTGCACTAAACAGTGCTTATTGATACCAGTAAGTGCTTTATGCTTGGCTATTGCAGATAAAAAAGTGAAAAATGATTATTGTGATGCGCTGGTTCTTAGATATGGCACTTATGAGTGATTTGGCCATGGTAGTTAGTGGGCAGTGGGATGGGATGCAACAAAATTTGGAAGGTAAACAGAAAATACATTTTTATGTCACTGGAGTCTTATTACTGTCCCTATCAGCCAAACTTATTTTGTAATCAAGGACAAATCCTGTTTCGAAATGCGTAAATTAATGATTTCTGACTCTTAGCCTATTTCATAGTGATTAGTGAGAAGCAGTATGGCATAGAGGATAGAGCACGGGCCTGGAGTCAGAAGGACCTAGGTTCACATCCCAGCTCTGCCACTTGTCTTCTGTGTGACTTGGAGCAACTCACTTAAATTATCTGCGCCTAGTTGCCTCATCTGTAAAATGGAGATTAATACTGTGAGCCCCATGCAGGACATGGACTGTGCCAGCCTGATTAGCTTGTATCTACCCCAGTGATGATGATGATAATGATGGTATTCTTTAAGCCAGGCACTGTTCTAAACTCTGGGGTTGATATAAGGTAATCAGACTGTCCCACGTCGGGGACACAGTCTTTATCCCCATTTTACAGATGAGGTAACTGAGGCGCAGAGAAGTTAGGTGACTTTAGCGGCAATATATCTCGTACCATATATGCGGACATCCTACCGTTTTCCTGGCACGGCGTTAAAAATAGTTACATAGCTATTATAAATGGTTTTACGTAGGCAGAATTGTTTAATTTTTGCCTCTACAGCTTGAGATGTTGAAAATTAGAAGGGGGATCAGAAGAGAGCTATGAAAAAGATTGAAATGTTTTTCCACAGACTTACATGCAGTCAGTTATGTTCCACCTAGAAATAAGAGTAAGTTCTAGACGTAAGTGAAATTACATTGCCGTAGATTGTAAGTTCTGTTAGACTGTAAGCTTCTTGAGGGCAGGGATCATGTCTACTAACCTTCTGAACTCTTCTGAACATTTGGTCTACTAACCTTCTGTACTCTTCTGAACATTTGGTCCAGTTGTTCTGCCCAGGGTAAGTGCTGAATAAATACTACTGTTTGGGAGGGAGGTCGTTTCATGTATTTGATGTGGAGAGTGTGTTCCATGTTGAAGGAAGGGCATGTTCTAAATTGTATGAGCAATCCTTCTTCCCTGCTTTAAGGTTGAAGGATCACAAAAAGGAACAAGGGTTTGTTCTACTTTCCTGCACACAGTAAGCGCTCAATAAATACGATTGATGATGATGATGATGATGGTAAACACAAGTTGCTTCTCTTCGCTGCTTGCCCATACAGCTTCACTAAGAACATTCTACATATGCTCCTCCAAGAGAGGGTGGATTAGATGATCACGTAGGGTCCTTTTTGACCCTCTACTTTTTCCAAATATAACCTGTCGTTAACGTCAGTGAAATGTGACAAGGATGTGTGAATGAAGCTACTATTCTTCATTTTAGCTAGCAATGTGCAAATCTCACTCTTATTGGTTCTCAGTAGCATTTTAGAGATCAAAAAAAGGAACATGCAAATTTTAGACAGGTGAGATATGATGCATTTTAAAAGGTTTATTACTCTTACTTTCCTTTGGTGAGAAGTTGAAGCTAGCTCCTAAAATCCTTACTTCTTGTTGGGTTTGCTGAAAGACCTAGTCAGATAAAGTGTAGTACATGAGTGGCAAAGATGTTTCTAGACTGTTTGTGACAATTTGGGATGTTTTGGTAATTGCTTTAGTTGGTTGCTTATTGCAAAGACTGGTGACAGTTGTGTTTTGGACCGTGAAGGGTCCCAGAGAGAGAATTGACCTTAGCTTTGCCACAATGTGGTCACCAGGTGCTAGATGTTGTTACTCTCTTGAATATGGAGAAAATTGAAATTAACCTGGAAAAGGACACTCAACTCCATGTAGAGTTAGGAAAAGCCAGGAAAAATATCCTTAGGTACTGACCTGAACAGTGGGACAGGAAAGGGGGCCCGAGTTAAAATGGAAAGTACGGAAAGACATGGGCTGTTATACCCATCAGTCAATCGGTGGTATTTATTCAATGAATCGTATTTATTGAGCACTTACTGTGTGGAGAGCACTGTACTAAGCGCTTGGGAAGTACAAGTTGGCAACATATAGAGACAGTCCCTACCCAACAGTGGGCTCACAGTCTAAATTTATTGATCTCTTACTGTGTGCAGAGCAGTGTACTAAACACTTGGGAAAGTACAGTACAGCAGAGTTGGTAGATACAATCCCTGCCCCCAGGGAACTTACAATCTTCAGGGGGAGATGGACATTAAAATAGATTAGAGATAGGGGAAAATGTAGAATATAAGAATTGTGGACTGGGGTGACTATCAAAGTGCGTGAGGGCTATAAGCCAGGTTCATAGTGAGCCTCATGTGGGACAACCTGATTAACTTGTACCTACCCCGGTGCTTAGAACAGTGCTTGGCACATAGTAAGCCCTTAACAAGCACCATTATTATTATTATAGTTGATGCAGAGGGGAGGGCAGATGGGGAAATAAAGAGCTTAGTCTGTGAAGGCTTCTTGGAAGATTTGACTTTAAGAGGGTTTTGAATTTGTGGAGAGGACTATCAGATATGAAGAGGGAGTATGTGGGTTAGTAATGGGATAAATAAGATCGAGGCACAGAGAGTAGATTGGTGTTAGAGGAGTGGAATGTAGGATTGCAAGAGAAATGGAGAGCCTACGTATCTAATAGGAACTGGTGGAAGGGAACTCAGGCAGAAGAGAGAAGTGGAGGGTTTTCCGTAAATTGTTCTTTGCCTCTCCTTTATACCAGGAAGGGAGAGCAGGCAATCGATCATCATCGTCATCATCAGTCGTATTTATTGAGCGCTTACTGTGTGCAGAGCACTGTACTAAGTGCTTGGGAAGTACAAGTTGGCAACATATAGAGACAGTCCCTACCTAACAGTGGGCTCACAGTCTAAAAGGGGGAGACAGAGAACAAAACCAAACATACTAACAAAATAAAATAAATAGAATAGCTATGTACAGACAAAATAAATAAATAAATAAATAAATGAATAGAGTAATAAATATGTACAAACATATACATATATGCAGGTGCTGTGGGGAAGGGAAGGAGGTAAGATGGGGGGGATGGAGAGGGGGACGAGGGGGAGAGGAAGGAAGGGGCTCAGTCTGGGAAGGCCTCCTGGAGTAGGTGAGCTCTCAGTAGGGCCTTGAAGGGAGGAAGAGCTAGCTTGGCGGGTGGGCAGAGGGAGGGCATTCCATGCCCGGAATCGATAAATCAGTCGTATTTATTGAACACTTCTTCTTTGCAGAGCACTGTACTAAGCGCTTGGGAGAGTACAGTATAACAGAGTCGGTAGACATTTCCTGCCAACAACGAGTTTACAGTCTACAGGGGAAGCAGCGTGGCTCAGTGGAAAGAGCACGGGCTTGGGAGTCAGAGGTCATGGGTTTGAATCACAGCTCTGCCACTTGTCAGCTGTGTGACCTTGGGCAAGCCACTTAGTTTCTCTGTGCCTCAGTTACCTCATCTGTAAAATGGGGATTAAGACTGTGAGCCCCACATAGAACAACCTGATCACCTTGTATTCCCCCTGCACTTAGAACAGTGCTTCACACATAGTAAGCACTTAACAAATACTACTATTATTATTAGTGGGGAAGACAGACATTAATATAAATAAATAAATTATGGATATATACGTAAGTACTGTGAGGCTGAGGGAGGGATGAATACAGCAAATCCAAGTGTGGGGCCGATGCAGAGGAGAGGACAGAAATGAGGACTCAGTCAGGGAAGGCCTCTTGGAGGAGTTGTGCTAACCGAGCAAATGAGCAAAACAGAAACCTATTAACACATACATAACCTAAGCACCGAACACTGTATAGAGATGTACAAGTGTTCAGTGTGTGGATATTCTTATCACCACTTTGTTCTCCATTAAAAGTTCCAAAATACTTAAAACAGAACATTTTAATGGTTCTTCTTGTTCTTCTTTCAAAGGCTTCAACATGAACTTAATCAGAATTTGATAGAATCCATTTTTTTTTTTCAGGCCGCTCTGTATGGATGTGGCTGCTGGGCTGAAAACACTGGAGTTCAGAATCCCTATTCCACAGCTGTGAGTACCTCAGGTATTTGCCTCTTTCAATAACCATTTTTCAGTGCTTTTTAGCATCATTGTTTTATTTTAAATAAAACAAATGCATTTTTATGTGTATTTGAAGTATTTAGTTTGTTGTCCCAACGGGCCTGGGAGTCAGAGGACCTGGATTTTAACTCCGGTTCTGCTGCTTATCTGCTGTGCGACCATGGGCAAGTCACTTTACTTCTCTGTGCCTCAGTTCCCTCACCTGTAAAAGGGGAATTTAAGACTGTGAGCCCCACATGGGACATGGGTTTTAATGATAATTACTATGTGGAAAGCACTTACAAGGTGATCAGGCTGTCCCACGGGGAGCTCACAGTCTTAATCCCCATTTTACAGATGAGGTAACTGAGGCACAGAGACTTGCCCGAAGTCGCACAGCTGACAATCGGCAGATCCGGGATTTGTACTCATGACCTCTGACTCCAAAGCCCGTGCTCTTTCCACTGAGCCACACTGCTTCGGGTTATGTACAACCTGATTAGCTTGTGTCTACCTCAGCGCTTAGTAAAGTTCCTGACACATAGTTAGCGCTTAACAAATGCCATTAAAACCTTCTTCTCAGGGTGGAATGTTCTGAATGTGTGTTTAAGAAAGCTGAAGAAGGGAAAGAGCTGGATGGGTATCGGGGCAGCTGCCCTGAGCACAGTCAGCGGAGGACAACGGTTTCAGCTACCTGAGGGGGCTCCTGGCTCTGAGGATGCCCTCCTGGAGAGGGTGCACTGAGGGCACAGGGGCACATGTTAGTGGATCAATCAATGGTATCTATTGAGCGCTTACTGTGTGCTGAGCACTGTGCTACGCGATTGGGAGACTGCAGTATAACAGAGTTGGTAGACGTGTTCTCTGCCCGCAGTGAGCTTACCGTCTAGAGGGGGAATGTCTAGAAGGCTGCTTCGGAGGCATGTATCACTAATCCTAGACCCCAGGCGAGAGATGCCGCAGGGGGCAACAAATCAAAGACTTGTTCCAGCAGGGGGGAAAAAACGTCACTATGGCTTGGAAGGCACCCTAGGGAAATTGATTTATTGTAGTCATTCAAAGGGCTCATGGCCTGTACACTAAAACATCTCTAGAAACTAGATTAATTAAAAAAGAACATTTTTTAGGGGTTTTCATGGCCTTCTGTCAAGGATGAATTGTTTTGGTGTAGGCCCTAAATATTAAATAGTCACTGATTGATGGTTGGTCTGGGATGAGCCTCGGTAAAGCCAACTGGCATTGCATCGGCCTATGATCATTCTCTCTCTTTCCCCTTTTTTCTTTCATCTTATCCCACCATGAGGGCTTCCTCAAGTGTGAAGGGATAATATGGGAGTAAGTCCAGCAAATATGATAGCTGAAGCACTGGGGGAGCAGATAACTTCATCTCTTTGTGCCCACTGGGACAATAAATACCAAGTAGCTCAGGATCTTTCTCTTTTGGAAATGTTGCTGATGGAATTCAGAATCTCCCCAAATATGGGCAGGTATATGACCAAAGCTTGACACTAATATTTATCCAAGAAAGCTTTATTGCTGTGAACACTTAATGGGTGTGCACGGCCGATGTGGCTTGCTTGGTTATCAATCATGTACTGAGCATTTACTGTGTACAGAGCACTGTGCTCACTTGTTTGAGAACAGTTTAGCAAAGTTCCTGTTTATTGGTGTATTGTACTTTGCCAATTGCTTAGTACAGTGTTCTGCACACAGTAAGCGCTTAATAAATACAATTGAATGAATGAATATGACACATTTCTTGCCCACAAACAGCTTACCGTTTAGAGGGTCCTTAGCCATGATCGCCTGGCAATCTCACTGATATGGAGATGGAGTTTGGAGAATGATGATTAAGAGGATGGGTTAAGTTCCTCAAATCATGCCTGAAGTTGTAGTTGACCTAGTAGATAGATGACTAAACACGTCCACACACGTGCTCTAAGGCTCAAAGCAGAAAGTAATCTGTCCCGCATAAGAGATTCTGAGCAGCTGTCAGCCAGGTCATTCCACATGGAGCAATGGGCCCAGTATTTGGATTTCAGGTGTGTCTGGGCCCCTCAAAAGTCCTGCACCTTAATCAGTCAGTGAAGTAGTGGTACTTATTGAGTCCTTGCCTTGTGCAGAACACTTTACTAAGCACTTGGGTGAGTACAGTACAACAGAGTTGGTAGACACGTGGCTTGGCCACAAGAAGCTAACGGTATACAGCCTAGACATTTGCTTTCAAAGCTCCGTGCAGCTACATCGGATAAATCCGTGTATTTCCGCCTCTAGCGCCAAGATAACACATATGGACTTCTTGGAGGATGTTACTACTTGTTTATTTTGGAGGCAACAAAACATTTTCCCTCCAAATCGTGAGTGGAAATAGAATACAGAAAAACTGATGCACGGGATCAAGCCTTGGATTAAAATTGCGACACTATTATCTTTAGTGTAAATTTTTCTTTGCTTGTCTTCCCATCGGGGAACGATACCTGCTAGCAGTCGGAGAGTGAGTCGAGCAACTCGTCAAGAGATTTTTCTAAGCCGTCTTCATATGGCTTGCAGAAACAGAGCTGGATTTTCATTTCTCCTTTCATTCAACAGGAGTCCCTTTCATGTTAGAAAA
Source organism: Tachyglossus aculeatus (assembly GCF_015852505.1). Taxonomy (NCBI): domain Eukaryota; kingdom Metazoa; phylum Chordata; class Mammalia; order Monotremata; family Tachyglossidae; genus Tachyglossus; species Tachyglossus aculeatus. The sequence continues at coordinate 18,829,135 of NC_052074.1, read as the reverse complement.
TTGAAAACGTGTGTTTTTCAGTGTGGAGCATGGATGTGAGTGCCCTCTGGCACACCTGTTTCTAATTTCCTGACTTGAAAGCGTAGCCCATCAAAAGGAGCAGAAAAACAATTTCTTTCTGACACGCTGCTTAGAGGCCCATACTGAATTGAAGGCCTTCTCTTATTTTGCCATCTTGGTTCTCTCAGTAGAAGGTTCTTGTTAGATGCAGAGCTCACTCAATATGTGGGAAGCCTTTTATAGTGCAGTGCCTTTTTTTTTTTTGGCATTTTTTGTTGTGGTTCTTTTAAGCTCTGGAAATTTAGTAGATGTAAAATCCTTGTTCTTTAAAAAGCCTACGGAGTGGTCGGTTCAGTTTTTGACATAAAATTCAAATAAAGGACAGTGTACGTTGTAAGGGTTTATGTAAGCTGGTCAATGAGCTGTAGCAGTGGTTACTGTTTTGTTCAGCAGGTTGAATGTTTAAATTTAGTGGCACCATTGAGCACAAATCAAATATTTCCTAGGAATTACTTGAGATTTGTGTGCACTTTTAAGTCCTGCCAGTTAAGATCACTGAAAGGCATAGGAGGTTGACTTTACATTTCGTGAATTAGTAATTTGTTGCTTTGAACATTGTACATGGCGTAACTCATCACATATTGAAATTACAAACTAGATCTAATGCTGGTAAGTTGTTAGAGAGAAACTGATATTCAGGGAATTGTGTGCTTCCACAGATGCTTCAAATGTGGGAATCTAGGCCTGGTGGAATTTTTTCAGACGCTCAAGTCATCTTCATTCATTCAGTCGTACTTATTGAGCGCTTACTGTGTGCAGAGCACTGTACTAAGCTCTTGGGAAGTACAAGTTGGCAACATATAGAGACAGTCCCTACCCAACAGCAGGCTCACAGTCTAGAAGGGGGAGACGGACAACAAAACAAAACATATTAACAAAATAAAATAAATAGAATAAATATGTACAAGTAAAATAAATAGAGTAATAAATATGCACAAACATATATATATATATATATGTGGGAATTATTTAATTATCTCAGATGATATATATATATATGCTACATATGCATACATCTTGTTTTCTGTATGCTACCTAGTGTACTATTTATACTTCCAGAAATATTATTTCTGGTCTTCCATTTTGTCCTTGTTCCTGTATATGTGATCAGTGGCAAATGACCGGCCCCAAAATGAGCATCTGGAGAGCATCAATTGCTTGACTGCCAGTGGTCAACCAGAGGAGTGGGTCGGCATGCCAGAGGGCTCGGTTCAAGGGTGGACTCCTCGGGTTCTCTTGGCCTTCACCACAAACAAACACCACCCTTGTACCCACCGCCCTTGTACACGTCTTCACACCTTCTTACTTCGTGTTCCGGGACTCCAGGTGCCTAGAGGTAGGGCATGCCATCAGCATTAGTCAGTCAATCGTGTTTTCTTAGCACTTACTGGGTGCAAAGCACCGTACAAGTGCTTGGAAGAATATAACAGACCCATTCCCTGCCACAACTAGCTTACAGTCTAGAGGGGACCAGCGTTCAGCGTGACAGTGCCCGTAGCAGCAGACGCTTTGGCAGCTGCTAATACTAACACTTCTCTGTATGAGCAGGGATGGGCAGAAAAGTAGCTTCTGCCTTCCCACATGCTGCAGATGTCTGTCTGGACACCAGACAGATCCTCTAGTTTCCAGGCTCTATGGGCCAGAGTTGGCAATCCTACCATCATCTTGGGAAAATCTCATTGGTTTGGAAGCATACGGTGTGTGGTTCCTAAAGAATAGGAGCATTCAGTGTTGTATTAAAGACTTGCTGAGGTGTGCAAGGAAGGAGGCTCCTTCTGGTAGAAAGAAGGAGAAGAGGGAAGTGGAAAGGAAGAAAGAGGAGATGTGGAAAAAGGAGCTGAGAAGAAGAAATTGGGAGAGAAGAAGTGGGAATTTTCAATAGAAGGAAGACAATGGAAATGTTTATCATGCATTTACTCTCCTTAGAATGACCCAGATGGATGGCTGCTACTTTATAGGTAAAGTTTATGGATTTGGGGAATATGAAAAACAAACAAACACCCCTTGACTTTGAGTGGGATAGTTTTCTGGTCAATTTTGTATTCATTTGAGTAAATATCAGGTTTAAAAAATAAAACCTTTTTAAGAATAATATGGGGTTTTAATTTACTTTTTTTTAAATTCTCCAATCCTAGACATCCTGCAGAAGGAGTTTAGCGATGGGTAGGGGATCTGAACAACGCTCAGATCACAGCAAAGCAGCATAGATCATGGTTATATTGTTATTAGGAGAGCTTCTGATTACATTTTCATACTTGGTTTTTCATGCAATGTTAAGATTTGTGTTGAATTCATTATGTTATTTTTAGATTTAACGTCTCTAGGGTTGATGTGAAGGGATAGGAAAAAATAAAATAGAACCAAATGTCAGGGCGGAGAAAATATAAGTAGCTGTCATGAATTTGAACCGAAGTTTTCATTACGTGTAAACTATTACTAGAAGAAATAACCTAGTATAACTAGAAGAAATAACCGGTAATACTAACCTAATAATAATAATAAATAAAGAAATAACCTAGAAATAACCAGTTCATCAGCCTTTATCCTCACCACTGTTCTCTGTTTCTGCTCCTGTTCCCTCTGAAGCTGGGGAGTCTTTTTCCTAGGATTGATTCGGCTGCTTTGCTTTCTGCAACTTTCCCCTTTTATTTTCATTTTTAACGGTATTTAACCACTTTCTATGTGCCAGGCGCGGCACCAGGTTAGATGAAAGTTAATCAGGTTGGAAACGGCCCTTAGCCCACGTGGGCCTTACAGTCGTAATCCCCATTTTACAGATGAGATAACTGAGGCACAGAGAAGTTGACATGCCCAGGGTCATACAGCGGGCAAGTGACGGAGCAGGGATTTTAGAGCACAGGTCCTTCTGACCCCCAGGCTACTAGGCTACATGCTTCTGGTATTTGGGTTCTCAGGCCCCAGGCCTCTAGACTCTCTGTTGCTCTTCTGTCTTTCTCCTACCATCCTCTGGTCTTTGCTCATAATAATAGTAATAATAATAATAACAATGGCATTTGTTAAGCGCTTACTATGTGCAAAGCACTGTTCTAAGCGCTGAGGGGGGATACAAGGTGATCAGGTTGCCCCGCATGGGGCTCAGTCATCATCCCCATTTTACAGATGAGGTAACTGAGGCTCTGAGAAGTTAAGTGACTTGCCCAAGGTCACACAGCAGACATGTGGGGGAGCTGGGATTCAAACCCATGACCTTTGACTCCAAAGCCCGTGCTCTTTCCACTGAGCCGCGCTGTTTCTCTATAAGCTTCTCTAGTATCCTAACTATTCCAGCAAATTGTTCCCTGGGTTTTGTCAGCTAGCCAATTGAGTGCGCGGAGGCAATTCACTCATTCATTCAATTGAATTTTTTAGCGCTTACTATGTGCAGGGTAAGCAGCGTGGCTCAGTGCAAAGAGCACAGGCTTTAGAGTCAGAGGTCATCGGTTCAAATCCCGGCTCCGCCACTTGTCAGCTGTGTGACTTTGGGCAAGTCACTTAACTTCTCTGGGCCTGAGTTCCCTCATCTGTAAAATGGGGATTAAGACTGTGAGCCCCACGTGGGACAACCTGATCACCTTGTAACCTCCCCAGCAGTTAGAACAGTGCTTTGCACATAGTAGGCACTTAATAAATGCCATTATTATTATTATTATTATTACTAAGCACTTGGGAAAATACAATACAGCAATAAAGAGAGACAATCCCTGCCCACGAGCTCATAGTCTAGAGGAATGATCTAGATGAACAGATGCTACTTTAAAGGTAAAGTTTATGAATATGGGGAGTATGGAAAAAAAAACCCCAACCAACATCCCGTGACTTTGAATGGCATAGTTTTCTGGTCAATTTTGTATTCATTTGAGTTTAAATTAAAAAATAAAACTTTTTCAAGAATAATTTGGGATTTTAATTTACTTTTTTTTTAAAATTTCCCAATTCTAGACATTCTGCAGAGGGAGTTTAGTGAGGGGTGGGGGGAACATAAATGATACTTTACCACTGGTGAAGGTAGTAGAATAGCAGTAGCAGTCTATATGTTGCCGACTTGTACTTCCCAAGCGCTTAGTACAGTGCTCTGCACACAGTAAGCGTGATATGATTGTAAATATGGTTGAATGAACCATGTGTGTGGAAGTGGGAAGGAGCTGTTTGCAGCTGGGACTCTCCCATACACTGCAGCTTTGGGTGGTATTGGGGGAAGTGAGAGAAAGCAGGGAAAGACAAGGAGGTTCTGACTCGTGCAGTCATTCTATTAAAGATGGTCTTGCTTTTGGTTTTCCATCCCCAGGATGTGTCCCTAGGAGAAGAGTAAGGAGACTTTTTGGCAGGGGGCAGGTAGGGAACCAAAAGTGGGTCGCAGGGTAGCGAGGAGAAGAATAGAGGGTAGAGCTTCCCAAGAGCGGAGGGAGGAGGAGCAACAAGTAGGAAGTGAAAATCCGGGTTTATGCAAAGTTCAGAAGCAAAAATACACAATCCAAATCGGGGAAGAATCCATCGTATAACTGCACTATGATGCTTTATGGCTTCAAAATTACCAGAACATAAAACTGGGTGCATTTGATTTGTTCCTGAAAAGACTGACATCTCCATTCTCTGTGTATTGCCATTAGTACAGTGCTCTGTGAACAGTAGCCACTCAGTAAGTACCCTTGATTGATTTTGTGGCATTCACACAAATGTGACATAATATTAGCAGATGTTTCATAGGATTTGGCAAAAGACTGTTTCCTTTTCATTTGAGTTATCCAATCGGATATTTGTAATACAATTATCTTATACAGCAGTCTAAGGATCTGTAGATAATATTGCGTTTTCCTCTTCAAATACCATTTGCAATACTTATCCAATTATTTTTTTGTGGGGGGTAAGATTTTATTTACAATGGAATCCATTTTCTCATAATATAGGGAATTTATTCTAATCTTATTGATGCATGGTAGGAAATCCTCTGGACTCTAAGCTTACTGTGGACAAGGAATGTGTCTATCAACTCTGTTATATTGTACTCTTCAGAGTGCTTAGTTCAGTACTCCTCACACAGCACTCTATAAACATGATTGATTGTAATACCATCAATTGACTACTGTGGTAAAATGCAACCCTACTGTAGATTTGAGAATTAGGAGATCTGGGTTGATGATGATGATGGTATTAATTAAGCGCTTACTATGTGACAACCACTGTTCTAAGTGCCGGGGTAGATACAAGATAATCAGGTTGTCCCACGTGGGGTACTCAGTCTTAACCCCCATTTTCCAAATGAGGGAACTGAGGCACAGAGAAGTTGTGACTTGCCCAAGGTCACACAGCTGACGAGTGGCGGAACCGGGATTAGAACCCACAACCTATGACTCCCAAGCCCATGCTCTTTCCACTAAGCCACACTGCTTCTCAGTGGTCTAGTCCCAGTTCTGCCTGATGGAGAAGTCTTCTGAACAAAGCCAGGTGGATAGACCTAGCAGGAATTCCGAAAAATAACTGGCCAGTGTCGTTGGTGAGATTGCCAAGGTTACCCAGGCTCTATGGCAAAGAAATGGTACTATACTGGCATTTTTACTATAGCTAGAAATGAGTCCTGTGCATAATAATAATAATGATGATGGTATTCGTTAAGCGCTTACTATATGCCAAAGACTGGTCTAAGTTCTGGGGGAGATACAAGGTAATCAGGTTGTCCCATACGGCGCTCACAGTCTTAATTCCCATTTTACAGATGAGGTAACTGAGGCACAGATAAGTTAGGAGAAGGTAAGTGACTTGCCCAAAGTCACATAGCTAACAAGTGGCAGAGCCAGGATTAGAACCCACAACCTCTGACTCCCAAGCCCGTGCTCTGTCCACTATGCCACGCTGCTTCTCTATTAACCCTGTGTAAACACCACAATGCAGTACATCCCTCCTCACCAATCCACTTAGATATAGATCTGTGATTTATTTATTTATTTATATATATTAATGTCTTTCTCCTTCTCTAGGCTGTGAGCTCATTTTGGGCAGGGAATGTGTCTATTTATTGTTAAATTGTACTCTCCCAAGCGCCTATACAGTACTTTGTACAAGGTAAGCGCTCAATAAATACGATTGAATGAATGAATGGAGCGTGACTCGCAGGAATGAGTCAGTGTGTGTACGAGGCTGTGGAAACCACCATCCGATCTGCCACGCAGATTCTCAGTGTGAGGCTCATTCATCATTCCCGACGGGAGGCTCGATTAATTTGTTAAAAGGCTAAGTGGACAATTCATCCCTCCCATAATTACAATTTCTGTAAAGGGTCGAGTACTTAAATTAGGAGCAGGTAGAGTAAATGCCAGTTTTTTGGTTTTTGATAATTACCACATTATAATGCTTTTATCCTTTGAGGGAAAGGATCCAATGTTACACAGTAATTACAGTAGTGCTATTCCTTTAAAAGTCGTTTGAAAACCAGGGCATTGGGAATTAACTAACTAGCAGAGGCGCAGAGCTTTGGCTTCCCAACCAGCCAGACCACTGAGATACATCGCCAGTAGCCCCTTATGGTCTCCGTCTCCCAACCCTCTGACTTGTCAAGCTACGTCCCCGGAAACTTCCCGTCCTCTCAATCTACCAATCAGTCATTCAGTAGTATTTATTAAATGCTTACTGTATGCAGGGCACTGTACTAAGCGCTCGGGAGAGTACGACAGAAGAATATGACAGACACATTCCCTTCCCACAAGGAGCTTACAGTCTAAAGGGGGAGACAGACATTAATATAAATAAATACATTACAGCTGTGCACAAAGTGCTGTGGGACTTGGGGGTGGAGAGTGAATAAAAGGAGCAAATCAGGGTGACACAGAAGGGAGTGGGAAATGTGGGCTTAGTCAGGGAAGGCCTCTTGGAGGAGATGTGCCTTCAATAACGTTTCAGGGAGGGGTGGGTACCTCACCTACGCTACGAGGTGCTTCAATACCGGACCCCATCCTGCCTTCTTTACTGTTTCAGAGTGAGGACTAAATGATAGCATGAAAACTGCCCGAGAAGAAGGCATTCCAGAGTTGTTGAGAATCTCTGCCGTTAGCCTTCTTTATGCATTCATATACCCATTTGGCAGTTTCACTGTTAGCTGGTGAGTGGATGCTAAGAGATGGAGAACAGCAGGAAGATGGGATTGACATTTGATGAAATTCCATTTTTTTTTAACGACGAACTCATGAGAAATGATCATTTGAGATTAGAATGAAAAGCATTGTTAGAATTGTTTGGGCTCTACGAGTTTATTAGGTAAGTAGCTCAATAATACATATTTATGTTGATTTATAGTTTATGATTTTGTTTCCAGGGCTACTTGGCAAAACATAAGCTCTTTATTTGTGTAAAGTCTCAGGGTCCAAGAAGTAGAATTGTAGGGATTTCATTCCCAAAAGATTACGCAATTTTTATTTTCATAACATTGAATAGCCTTTTTAGTGATTGTGAATTTTGAGGACTATTCCGTTTCAAGTAGGTTACTTTTGAATTTTATTTGCCATTGCCCTTTTAAAATTAAATATTGTTTTCATATATTTATAAGGGGCATTTTGATTAAGATTTATGAAACTCAAACCTTGCTTTAGTTGCCTGGAAAAATGAAGAAACTGTATGGTTAAGGCAATGATAATGCAACACTCAAGATTAATTCCGTAGCTTTTTGTAGAACATTACTTAGTCTTCATTATTAGGCATTTGATTTTTATTACTTTATTGCTCCTCCAGGTAGGAATTAAAAATCTGGCTGCCCTAAACTGCAAATGAAAAAATTATGTTAGAGGTTTTGTGATTCAATGCAAGTCATAGGTGGACCACTAAAGTATATCCAATAAGTTTTATGATTAATGGGCCTATTTAAAGAGATTATTCCTCTCGTAAGACAAACTACTGTTAATGATGCTCTTTAGAATTTGGAGAAAAGTAAATGTAAATTCTGAATTTAGGGATAAGCTCCTGCCCTGGCCTCAAAAAAAAAATAAGAATTTGTCTGATCTGCCAGACAATTACTCTCCGCTCATTTAAAATCTTACTGAAGACACATCTCCTCCAAGCGGCCTTCCCAGACTAAGCCCCCTTTTCCTCATCTCTCCCTCCCTTCCGCATCACCCTGACTCACTCCCTTTGTTCTCCCCCCCCACCCCATATCACTTATGTATGTATCTGCAGTTTTATTTATTTATACTAATGTCTGTTTACTTGTATTGATGTCTGTTTCCCCCTCTGTAGAGGGCAAGCTCATTGTGGGCAGAGATTGTGTCTCTTTATGGCTGTATTGTATTTTCCCAAGCACTTAGTACAGTAAGTGCTCAATAAATATGATTGAATGAATGAAAGAATCTCATCTTTCATATATAACATTTGCGGGATAGGTCTTGGATTGTGCGCATGTCTTGCAATAGGAAGCACTGAGCTTCTTGAAGAAGGATGACACAGTGATTGGGAGTGAAGAAGAAAGTGGAATTCCTATAATTACCTACACTTCCACCTTAAAGCGACTTTCCCTATCCCTATGTACGTGGAAGTATCTAAGGGTCTGCTCCTAAGTGGGGGCTCTGGTTAGGAGGTATTGATCTGGGATTTAGTTGCACTTTGCCTTCTGACATGGTTTTTATGATTCACATGCTTTGCAGGCAGAAGGTGCTCATCAAGTGCTCTTAAAGACTAAGCAAAGCAAGTTCATCAGTAACATTCAGGTTTTTTCTTTCAGAGTTTTTGGTATCAGAATTGATGGGGACTTGAAAGATATAAAGCCTTTTCTCCAGGGAGAAGTGAAATTATGAATCTTGCTTAAAGAAGCATAATCTCATTTTTAGGCTCTGTTGAGGAATTAAAGCAAAATCCTGAACTAACGGAACATCTCTTTATACTAAACTGGACACATGTACTTTTCCTTTGACTTCAAAGAACCCAAACTTTACAAGCCAGCTAAAATATAATTTTGAAATAAATGAGAGAAGAGTTATTCTCTGAAAATCAAGGAGAGAATAGGGAATTGTTAGTGAATATCTTCTTTGCTTTCTGTCTTTTCAGCTTCAAGATTTTAGAATTGTAAGTACATCATCAGGGTTCTAATGTAAAATGAGGTTATTAACTTGTGAGACATAATCTCGAGTTTATGACTAGGAAGTGTTGGGATCCATACCTGCCAAGGGTAAAGAGTTTTTTAAGGCTATTTGTTAAGCACTTACTATGTGACAGGCACTGTACTAAGTACTGGGATATTTACAAGATTATCAGGTTGGACCCAGTCCCTGTCCCACATGAGGCTTACAGTCTAAATTCAAGGGAGGAGGGTTTAATCCCCATTTTGCAGATGAGGTGATCAAGGTATAGAAACATTAAATGATTTGCCCAGGATCACACAGTAGGGAAGTGGCGAAGCTGACTCCCATGCCTGTGTTCTTGCCACCGGGTCATGCTGCTTGTGGGATTGCTGTAGTTTCAAGCGCTTAGTACAGTGCTCTGCACAAAGTAAGCACTCAATAAATACGATTGATTGATTGACTAGATTGTAAGATTCTCGAGGGCAGGAATCTTGTACTTTTCCAAGCACCTAGTACAGTGCTGTGCACCGAGTAAGTGCTCAATAATAATAATAATAATTTTGGTATTTGTTAAGCACTTACTATATTCCAGGCACTGCACCAGGTGTGGGGGTGGATACAGTCCCATGTGGGGCTCACAGCCTCAGTTCCCATTTTACAGATGAGGTAACTGAGGCACAGAGAAGTTGAGTGACTTGCCCAAAGTCACACAGCAGACAAGTGGCAGTGGCGGGATTAGAACTGACTAAGGAAAGTATAGAAAAGTTCTGCAGAAATGGATTTGAAGTTGCATGTGGTTCAACAAGAAGTCAAGAATAGGCATGCCATGAAGCGATCTCTTGCTTGTTGATATGGCGATGATCATTAACTTTATATTATGGTGTTGAGTGCCTGACTTGTTGGAATTCTGAATTACAATGTTAAAATTAGAAAATAATGCAAATATATTGTTTTCAGTTTTTTAATTGCCACCTGGACTTAGTTGAGTCTACATCTTTGGTTCATATATCAAATTGGACTGGGGGATACAACATCTTTATCCTTCACTGGAGCAAAAATAGGATATTTCTAAAGTCTGGAATTAAACTCTAAAGCAGAACGGAATAGTTTTTGCCTTTGAATCACACTAAGTCTTTGTGGCAGTTTAGTCCAAGAAGCTCTGGAATTTTGTTGGGCAAAAGCCACAGAAGTCATTTTTTTCGCCTTTGACTGGAGTCTGCAATAGAGAAAGCTTTTAGCTGAAAGTTGTCGTTGTTGTCATTACTCTTCTACTAGAGGTGCCGGGTATAAGTGTCATAGCAGAGAAGAAAAGTTTTTAGTGGCACTTTGCAAACTGAATGAACAGAAAACAAAGTCCCTGTAGAACAACACAGGAAAACTTAAATTAACACTTGTTGTGGATGACATAATATTAACTGTATGTGGTTTCATTCTTTGACATAAAACATGTAGGCATGGCTGACCTTTCAACATTATTAGCCTGGTAGCCTGGAAAATGCCTTATATTCTAAGAATATGACAATAAAATATTTTATCATATCTAATTACTAACATAAATACGGATATTTTTCAAATTGGCAGCTGAGTTCATCTGATGAAGAAATAAATATGGGAACTTTTAAAATAGCTTCCTAAACTATTGTTATAGGAATCCTGATACTAAAATGCCCCTGCAAGTAAACTAAGCCTTTTTATAGAGAGACATGAAATGACTAACTTCCAAATTAGAAAGGTTAGGTTACAGACTAGAGTGTAATGTAGGGTTGTAATGTGCATATATTTAAAACAGAAAAATAAAATAGAAGCTATTGCTGATGCAGGTTTAAGTACAGTGGTGCCAGTAAAATGCCTACAGAGTCTAGATAACTGGAAGTGAAGGTGGGGGTGCTAATCTTTTCAGTAATCTAAAAATGTGTAAATACCAAGCATAGTCAATACCTGCTCCCCTTCCTACTTTTACCATGAGCCCCGTTTGGACAGAGGCTGTGTCTGATTTAATTATCTGGTACCTCTTCTGCCCCTTGGTATAGTGCTTGGCACATAGAGTTCTTAACAAATATTATTATTTTTAGTATTATCATTATTATAGTTTTATCAAGTTAAATTGAACAACTGCATTTATTTTATGCATTTAGGTTATTTGCATGTAGTTGGTATGGATTCAAAATTATCCCACGAAGTGGATTTTTTTGTCATCTATGTGCCATATTTTAGTCTGAGCAAAAAAGAAAAAAATGTCCCATGAAGACTGACACTGTTGTTCAGAGTGTTTACTGAGAGGGCAAATACTGAATGGTTCCTGCAGATCAAGCTGTTCTTTCTTATTTAGAAGTGGTCTTTCCAGCTGAGGGCTTGACATACACTAGTATTTCGACACAAAAAAATGTATAATACCATTTTCCACTCTGTATCTGATCAGTAAATAGATGACTATGATTGTCTTGGGTAAAACATTTGTAGCCCTCCATAGACATAAACTTTTTGAAAGGAACTTAAGAAACATTTTAAGTAGTACTTTTATGGTTCACTCATTCAGTCAATCGTATTTATTGAGCGCTTACTGTGTGCAGAGCACTGTACTAAGCGCTTGGGAAGTACAAGATGGCAACATACAGAGACGGTCCCTACCCAACAGCGGGCTCACAGTCTAGAAGGGGGAGACAGAGAACAAAAAACATATTCACAAAATGGAATAAATATGTACAAATAAAATGGGGTAATAAGTGCGTACAAACATATATACATATATACAGGTGCTGTTGGGAGGGGAAGGAGGTAAGGCGGGGGGATGGGGAGGGGGAGGAGGGGGAGAGGAAGGAAGGGACTCAGGCTTGGAAGGCCTCCTGGAGGAGGTGAGCTCTCAGTAGGGATTTGAAGGCACATCAGGAGCTGCCCGTTATTAGCGCTGCGGAACCACCTCTGCAACCCCCTTATGGTTCTCGGAGACACCTCGGTCTCCTGGAGGGCTCCATCTCGCTCTGTTCCTCAGGGGCTGAGGGGGGGCTTCCTAGGGGCAAACCCTTCTCTTGGGCTGCCACGTCTTGGAGGGGCTTGAGGCTGCTTTTCAAACACTAGTCTATCAGTCAATGTAAGCTTGCTGTGGGCAGGGAATGTGTCTTCTAACTCTGTTATATTGTACTACCCCTAGCGTTTAGTTCAGTACCCTAAACTCAGTAAGTGCTCCGTAAATGTGATTGATTGGTATTTATTGTGTGCCTACTGTGTCCAGAGCACTGTACTAAGTACGTGGGAGAGCACAATATAACAGAGAAGCAGTGTAGCCTAGTGGATAGAGCATGGGAGTGGGAGTCAGAAAGATCTGGATTCTAATCCTGTCTCCACCATTTGTGTGCTGTGTGACCTTGAGCAAGTCACTTAACCTCTCTGGGCCTCAGTTACCTCTTCTGTAAAATGGGGATTAAGACTGTGAGCCCTATATGGGACATGTCCAACCTGATCAACTTGTAGGCACCCCAGTGCCTGATCAATCAATCAATCATATTTATTGAGCGCTTACTGTGTGCAGAGCACTGTACTAAGTGCTTGGGAAGTACAAGTTGGCAACATATAGAGACAGTCCCTACCCAACAGTGGGCTCACAGTCTAGAAGGATGCATAGTAAGCACTTAACAAATGCCATTAAAACAAAAAAAAAAACCCAGAGTTGGTAGGCACATGTTTTCTGTCCCCAAGCAGCTTACAGTCTATATTCTACATATATAAAATATAGGAAAGAACGATGTATTTCCTTTAACCTTTCTTGATTTATTTGCATTTTTAGGCTGTGGAGAGCACCTTGTCCGGACCATACTGGCCAGAGAATGTTCACATGCTTTGCAGGCAGAAGATGCTCATCAAGCTCTGTTAGAGACTATGCAAAACAAGTTCATCAGTAAGTATCCATATTTAAAAACAAAACAAAACCAACCCTCGCCTAATTCTATTTTTATTTTTTTTAGCGTAGCACCGGGAAACAGAACAGCGGTGTTTGTAAAATGCTTACTTATTTATCTTTGTTTTCTTTAATCACCTCATGTCTTTCTGTAGACTATTCCACTTGCTGTTCAGACAGTGGTTATCTGGCAGAACCAGAATCCATTCCTCAGAAATGTTGTGTTGTGAATGGTTGTATTGTATAGGATGTTTTCCCATAGCTTATATGCATTTAGTTGGTATCTGTTCCAGAACCAGCCCCACTGTGATGATAGAGCCTTACAGGTGAATAAAAATTATGCTGTAAGTCCTGTTCCTTGCCCTGACTCCTGCCCTTTTCCCAGAAGTTTTCCTTTCTCCCCTCCCTGAATTCAGCACCCCATCTCTGTTTCATTGTCTTTGAATTTTGGTCTCAGCACCAGCCGTAATGCCTCTCCCCTCTCTGTCCCCCTTTCCTTTTGCTCAGCGTCTTGGCAGTCTTTGACATTAATGATCTCTCCCTTCTAGAAACTCTTACTGGCTTTGGTTTAACTGACACGATACTCTTTTGATTCCCTTCTTACTTCTCTAACTGCTCCATCTCAATCTCCTTTGCTGGCGATAGGAGTAATAGTGTTTAGCACTTACTATGTACAAAGCATTGTACTAAGAAACACATAGAAGAGATATAGACACAGTCCCTGGCCTTGCCGGTGAGGGGGGTGGGGGGTGGGTGCATATCTAAAATGAGGGCTGGGGTGTTGTTGGCAACAGACATGTAAGGAAAGAAAAAGAAACAGAAACCTCAAAGAAGCTGAAAGATTTTTGGCTCCACACGGCTCAGGCTAATAGTTACAGAAGTCACAGCCGGGATTATGCCGGAAAGTTCGGAAGGTTTGCTGCAGATGATCGAGTCCTTCCTGGCATGAAACGGAGGATCATGGAACTTCGAAGAGGGGTGGCATCTTTCTCAGGCTGGCTCTTTGTCGTCTCCTTTCCCGGTAACTTACACCCTTGTTGTTATCTTTGCCACCTCTCTGTCTTTCATCCCCCACATTCAGTCTCTTTCTAAATAATGCTGTTTCTCCTTCCGCAGTATTTCCCGTGACAGCCCCCTCACCTCTTCACCCTTTACAACCGCCACCTGGTTCAAACCCATGACACCTCCTGGCTGGATTACTGCAACAGCATCCTTATTAGTCTCCCTGGCTCAAGCCTCACCCCTCTTCATCCTATAATAGTAATAATAACGATGGTATTTGTCAAGCGCTTACTGTGTGCCAAGCACTGTTCTAAGCGCTGGAGGGGATACAAGGTGATCAGTTTGTCCTACATGGGGCTTACAGTCTCAGTCCCCATTTTACAGATGAGGTAGCTGAGGCCTAGTGAAGTAAAGTGACTTGCCCAAAGTCACACAGCCGACAAGTGGCGGAGCCGGGATTGGAACCCATGACCTCTGACTCGCAAGCCCAGGCTCTTGCCACTGAGCCACGCTGCTTCTCGTACTCCATACTTCATACAACCTGTTTAGTTCATTTACCTCAAACGCTTTGCAAACTGCACCATTTCCTATCTGAAAAAATTCTAATGGCTATCCATTTTCTTTATAGAAAACCTAAATTTCACCAGCTATCTCCTGCTACACTTCTCTGCACTTGTTCAAGCTAACCCACATTCCATGTCCCCTTACAGTCCCATTCCCTCAATCTCTCTGTAGTCTGCAAAATCCCAAACTTCCTTTCATCCACACCTGTTCCTGTCCTGCTCATCATCATCATCATCATCATTATCATTATAATTATATATTTACTATGTGTCAAGCACTGGAGTAGATACAAGTTAATAGACACATTCTCTGTCCCACATGGTGCTCTGTATATATGTGTATATGTTTGTACATATTTATTACTCTATCTATTTATTTATTTTACTTGTACATATCTATTCTATTTATTTTATTTTGTTAGTATGTTTGATTTTGTTCTCTGTCTCCCCCTTTTAGACTGTGAGCCACATAGTGCTCTGTATATATGTATATATGTTTGTACATATTTACTACTCTATTTATTTATTTATTTTGCTTGTACATATCTATTCTATTTATTTTATTTTGTTAGTATGTTTGGTTTTGTTCTCTGTCTCCCCCTTTTAGACTGTGAGCCCACTGTTGGGTAGGGACTGTCTCTATATGTTGCCAACTTGTACTTCCCAAGCGCTTAGTACAGTGCTCTGCACACAGTAAGCGCTCAATAAATACGATTGATTGATTGCTCACAGTCTAAGTTGGAGAGAGGATAGGTATTTTATCCCCAATTTACAAATGAGGAATACGAGGCACAGAAAAGTGAAGTGACTCCCTAAGGTCACCCAAGTGACAGAGCCGGGATTAGAACCCAGATCCCCTGACTCCGAGGGTCATTTTCTTTCCATTGGGCCATGCTGCTTTTCAGAACACTGTTTAATGTTTTCCCTTTTATTTCTTTAATTCAGGTTCAGTATAGAGTTAATGTATCTGACATTGAAAATAAGCTATTTTTAGTGTTTGTCTTTTTCAGATAGCGTGAACAATCTTTCTCTCATTCTCTCTTTGAAACAAATATTTTGTGACTGTATTAAATTTCTAATAGCCTTGAACTGGACCAGACTGAAAGATTAATTTATCGAGGCAAATGGAAATAGGGAGCTAGCAGCAAAAATGTAGCTTTCCTTTATTAGACATATAAAAAACTGAGTTTGGCCTTAGCCCCGAGGTCCTAGTCTTCCTGTTTACAAAGGAATTCTACCTTTCCAAAACTTCTCGGAAGTCTATTCCCACCAGGAGAAGCTGAGGTATTCAAGCTCTCCTAATAGCACGGAATGAATATATAAATTGGCAGATGTACCCCATGTCACCCAGAAATTTAGAAGCCAGAATGAGGATAATAAGAACTCTAAATTTTGGCCATTGGAAGGAATTTGATATACTAACAATTAGAAAGTATTTGAAACATAATGGCATTTAGGGCTCATACATGTTCTTTAAGCATTCACCTCTTACTGACAAAAGAACCATGGATTTGTTACTTGTCCGTTTACTTTCAAACATGGCCAAATTTCAGGAATGCAGATTTGATAGTAAACATTAATGCCTTTGTACATTCCAGGTTGATAGGTTAGCAATCGGAAGATCATTGTAGATTTTATAGACAGAGATGTTTTAAAGAATTCAACAGATATTTTATAATATTTAAAGAATGATGACCACACTTGGGATTTGTTGAACAAATTTCCTGGAAGAGGGAAAAAATATAGCTTTGTTATTACTATTTTGGACACATTGCTTGAACTGAAACTGAATGTCATCATCTCTAGTTATTGTACTATTTATAACCTCTCCGGCTTTACAATCCTACTCTCCAGCTACAACCTTCTAACCTACCTTCCCTCCTCCATTCCACCTACCTGAAAAGTAATGTGGCCTAGTGGATTATATCCCTGTTTAATTTTTTTATCCAACCACACCCTCAACACTGCTCTTACTGAACTCAATTCTTTTGCCCCCTTGTTTCATTGATCTCACACCACCAACTCCTAACTGTAGATCACCTCGTCAGTATGATTCTTCCACTCTTTCATTTATTCAGTCATATTTACTGATCGCTTACTGTGTACAGAACACTGTACTAAGCACTTGGAGAGTACAGTATACCAGTAAGTGGAAACAGTTCCTGCCCACAATGAGGGGGCAGACAGATATTAATGTCTAGAGGGGGAGATGGACATTAATGTACATAACAGAAATAAGCTCCCTGAGGGTAGAGATAATGTCTACTAATTCCAGTCCCTTAGTACCGAGCTCCCCACACAGAAGGTTCCAAATAAATTCCATTGATTGATTTTTTTTTTAACCTGCTTTTGGCAGAAATCCCTCACTGCATCCCATGTCCATTACCCCTAACAACTATTCTAGGTTTTAACTATCTCCTGAAGCCCCTAGTACCCCCATTTCCCACCTCTCTTACCCCAATGATATCACTAACTACTGTCTCAACATGTATGCATGAGCTGCCCAAAGTCTCTCCCAACTAACTTCTCTGCCAACTCTCAAGAGGAGATATCCTGTCTGATTTCAAAATCTTATCTCCTCCATCTGGGCCTTCAATCCACGTTGCCAGCTCATCTTCTAAAAACATTTACACACATTCTTCTCCCCTCCCTGACCACCACACTCCCAAGCGTAAGCATCTGCCATCTGTATCTCCCATCTCAGCATTCACCTTCCATACTTTGATCCCCTGATGCCTTATTTGCAGCCCCAAAATATTTTACTTACCTAGTCACGTTTTATACGCATGCAATCCCCGAACAGTAATTGATTTTGAACGTCTGTACCCATCCTCTAAACATTTGGTCAGGAAATTTGTCTACCAACTCTAGACTCCCAAGTGCAGTGCTCAGAACAGAGCAGGCACTCAATAAATACCATTGATTGAATAATTGATTGATGGGTCTCTGACCCCACTTTTTTCTATCTGAAAACCAAATTGTTTATTTACATTTCAGCTTTAGGGTTTGACTCAATCTACAGGGTGTAGACAGACATCCCTTTCTTGACTACAGTGACCTTAGGAAATATCATACAAATAGTGCCCTAACAGTGACTATAACCCATGTCATAACCAATCATATTATGCAAAAAAACTTCACAATTCCCATAACATTTAATCACATTTAGATCCCAATGTCCAGCAGTTTATAATCCCCACATCCTATATTTATAACCTGAGTGGGGAGATCTCCTGTTTGGTCTTCATTCATTCATTCATTCATTCAATCATATTTATTGAGTGCTTACTATGTGCAGAGCACTGTACTAAGCGCTTGGGAAGTACAAGTTGGCAACATGTAGAGACGGTCCCTACCCAATGACAGCCAAGCAGGCTATCAGCAGTTATATAGTCAGCTCGAGAATGGTTTTGATGATCAAGTCAGTTGTGTGTATTCTTCCTGACCAGCACTGCATGCAACCTGGTGTGAGAATTGCACCTGTCCTGTATCTACCTCAATGCTCTAAGACTGGCAATAACATCCTTGTCAGCTGTGTGACCTAAATTACTTAAATTCTCTGGGCCTCAGTTACCTCATTTGCAAAATGGGGATTGACACTGTGAGCCCCATGTGGGATGTGGACTGTGTCCAACCTGATTAACTCGTATCTACCCCAGTGCTTAGCAGCGCTTGGCACATAGCGAGCGCTTAACGAATACTATAAACGAAACAAAACAAAAAAGACACAAACAGGCTCTTTGCCCCTTAAACCTGGGCTTGATGTTTTCAAAGTCCACACAGTGACCCAACACTGGGGACATCATCATCATCAAAGGTATTTATTGAGCAATTACTGTTTGCAGAACACTGTACTAAGAGCATGGGGAGTATGTACAAGAGGGTGGTTGACACGTTCCTCGACCACAGTGAGCTTTCAGTCTAGAGATGATAGTTTTCTTTCTGTGCAAAACAGTTTCCCACTCAGGCAGGTCACTGTGTCAGACACCTATCTTGTATACCCCCCACCTCCTGCCATCGTTTTTGGAGCAATGAAGCCACAGGACCAAAGTCAGAGCATGTAATGCTCTGAGAGAAGCAGCATGGCCCAGTGAAGACTATGGGCCTGGAAATCTGTAGACCTGGGTTCTAATCCAGGCTCCTCCACTTGTCTGCTGTATGACCTAGGGCAAGTCACTTAACTTCTCTGTACCTCAGTTACCGCATCTGTAAAATGGGGATTAAGACTATGAGCCCTCTATGAACCAGAGACTGTGCCCAACTTGATTATCTTGTATCTGCCCCAGAGCTTAGTACAGTGCCTGGCATATAGTAAGTGCTTATCAAATACCATTTAAAAAAACCATTTAAAATATAATGAAGACCGAAAAAGCATATTCCTCCTGACGCATCAATTACAAATTGAAGAAAGTAACAAGGCTACCTGGAAAGAGCAAAGGCCTGAGAGACAGGGGACTTGGGTTCTAATTCCAGCTGCCGTGTACTTGCTGTGTGACCTCAAGTAAAGGAATTAACTTGTTTGAGCCTCAGTTTGCTCATCTGTAAAATGGGGGTTAAGTGCCTTCTCTCTCCCCCTTAACTGTAGGATATTCAGGACATTGAGATGATTCTTTTTTTTCCAAAACAAAACTTTATCAACAGTCACTAAGCAGTACTGATTTTTTCTTTGAAACTCAGTCCAACTAAATGTTTACAATAAAATATAATGCACGCAATTAGCAAAGCAATGGAAACAAATTTCTGGCTATTGAAAAGTTAAGATAAAAGTATGTTGTTGGCCAATAAAAATGCTGGCTGTGCTTCATTGACAAAAATAAAAGCATAGGACTCTCTAGTAATTATACTAATTGTAGAGGGATATAGATTATAAACATGGAAGCTCATAAATTTATCTTGCAGTTTTATAGTTTAAAGTTTATGGAAATTGTCCCAAATAGGGGCTAGGTCCCTTCAATTTCTATCCCTAAGGGTTATGTCTGCTTACAAAGAGGTTTTGTGTTGATTCCTGAAGAGCAAAAATCAGGATGGCAGAGAGATCCCTTCTGCCTATTCCCTATAGAATAAATTTGGTTCTCTGAATAGTTTGCAAATTGCCCTGCAGAAGAGTTGAGAACTGTGGAAACTAGGACCTAGATCATTTTTAGTGTTCCTACCTCTTTAGCAATCAGTCCTTAGAATTTAGCCATAGTCCCAAAATAATAAAGGATGGAAATGCAATGAGAGAGAGACTGTACTTCGAAACCATTTCATATAAAACTGCCTGAATTTCTGGATGTCCAGTGCTTTGTCTAGAATAGGTGCCCCAGTGTTTCTCGAAAATTTAGTTATCAAAACTGAGCTGTGGTATCCAGAGTAGAGAATTTCATGGCACCAAGATTTTCACTGAAACTGCATTACGGTATCTATTGAGTGCATGCTATGTGCTAAGTGTTAGGGTAGATACCGATACAATGCCTGCCCCTCACAGGGCTCACAGTCTATTTTTATCTCTGTTTTTCAGAAGATGAAACTGAGGCTTAGGGAGGTTAAGTGACTTGCCCAGTTACACAGCAGGCTGGTGGCAGATCTTAGACTTGAACCTAGGTCTCCTAGCTTCCAGTTCTGTGTTCTTTCTACCACGCTAGTCTTTCCGACACATCGTTGTCATTAAATGTTATAGGATTTTGATTCTTCAAGTATGAACTCATAAAGAATGACAGTTCTCAGAAATCCTCTTTCATATTGGCTATAAAGTGTCCAGTTGGAAGATTCTTCTAGCTCTAATATTTATGATCCTGAGATTGAAGTACTATGATTTTTTTTCTCATTTTTCCGTGTCCTAGTTTTTTTGATTTTGGAATTTTGAATCCCCTGGAAACCAAGGAGGTAGAAGTACATGTGGTTTGAAGTGGGGAATCCAGAAATGCTACGCATCAGATGATTTAATAGAAAAGCATAGATTAGAAGCAAGGGGCACCGATTTTCTAAATTCCAACTTTGTGTGTTGGAAAGTTGGTTTGAAAAGCTGAAAACCCACCTTGTTTGCTGAGCTCTGGTGTTAACTGCCATAAAAATGAAACAGCCAAAGGGCTTAGCAGTTCTTGGAAAGCTCCCAGCCTAATTGGTAAAATAGCATTTCTCCTTTTCTTCAGCCCAGGTTTTGATGAATAAACTTAACTTTAAAACTGGAAATTTTGAATTACTGGCACTCCTATTGTTCCCGTAGGGTATTTACCATCAAAACAACATTGTTCAGTTAAATTTCTGTGTGTATATCTTGCTTTAGTTAAAATATCCCTCAAGTTATGTGCGGTGTGTTTCCCTGGAGTTTAGAAACTCTTCAGGGCAGTATTTCTAGCCTTTAGCTTTACTTTAGCTATGTAGTAGGTGAGCTGAGTAACTGAAAATATCACAAAATTGAATGCACATTCAAACTGTAGGTTCAGCCATTAACTCACCCACACACGGTCACTTCCCCTTCTCTCTTTCCACCTTTCTCCCCACATCTTCCATCTTTTTCAGCATTAGCTGGGCTTTATCTCTCGCCCACTGGCCAACCACTTTAGAAAATATACCAAAGGTGACTAACTAGGCTATTTGCTTGCTATAATATGCCCTACTTTATTATCATAAATTATTTAGGAACCCGTGCATATGAGAAGCTATGCATGTGCACCACCATTTTTTTCTGTCTCAAGCCCGTGACCTTGGCATTATCTGACTCATCTCTCCTATTCAACCCACGTATTCAGTCTGTTACCATATCCTGTCAGTTCAACTTGCACAATATCGCCAAAAGCTACTCTTTCCTCTCCTTCCCAACTTATATCATGTTAATCCAAGCACTTATCATATCCTGTTTTGGTTACTACATCAGCCTCCTTGCTGACCTCACTGGCTCCTGACTCTTCCTACTCCGGTCCATACTTCACGCTGCTGCCCAGATCTTTTTCTACAAAAAAAAGTTAAGTCCATATCTTTCTGCTTCTCATGAACCTCGAGTGGTGGCCCATCCACCTCTGTGAAATGCAGAGGATGGTGGATCAAATATCTCTTTCATTTCCAATAAAATCACAGCCCTCCTATTTATAGATGAAAGCCAATTATCTGATCCACTTGGACCTGAGGCTAATTCAGATTTAGTGAAACCTTGCCCATCACAAATTTCTCATTTCAAGTTTCACTTATTCATGATGACCCCTTTAATCACTGGTTTTATGGTTCCTATCTCACATCACTGGATATTTTCATCCAGAGAACTCCACAAACCATAAAACTAGCAAGTCACAGTGAGGTGACTTCCTTTTTGTCAAGTAATATCTCTTTCATTGCTTGACCCTGAATTAAACTGTTTCCAATGTTCTTTACTAATTATTACGCTACTGATATGTTTATGTACTCCCTAGTTTTTGAGAGTTAGATTTTTTAAATTCTCTGTTGAGAACGATGGTTCTGAAATTGGAGCTTGGAATGTATCAACTGAGTAGGTGAGAGGAGGTGTATCATATTGCAAAGGCATGCTGGGGTTTTTTGCTTTTTTTTGCAGGACTCATTTATGTCCAAAGTATCCACAGCTTGGTGCTGATAAACCACTATAACATCATAACTCAGCAGGGGATTGTCTTACTCTCCGTCTTTGTTCTCATGATAGCCAACCTCCTAGGTAGTTCTGTGGTTGGAAATACTCACTATTATTAGCACTAATCACAAATTTCCAAATGCAAATGTGTACATCCGTATTTAGATTTTATTTGTTTCAGTGTCCATAATTAGTCAAATTCAGAAAATAAGCTTCTGGTAGTATCTTTAAACAATATGAAGGCCAGAGTCCTATAATAACCATCCCAATACATTAGATGAGGCATATGGAATTGTTCACATAAACCATTCCTTTAAGACTATTTTATATACCTCTAAGCTATTTTAGTATAGCTGAAGTCTAAAAGTTAAATGAGAAAAAAGTTTGCTCATTGAATAAAACATCTTAATGTTTTTGGAAACTGGATGGATTTACTCTTTCATATATTTTTTCAATTAGGTGACTAAGAAATAGTCATCTACCTAAATGTTTTGCCATGCAGGATATTTTAATTTTAGTCACAGGCAACTTGTAGTCCAACTGCTACAGTTTTGTTGGGATAGAGGATGCGGGAAACAATTTTCTTGTTTAGAAATACCGTATATGGAAATTGTTTATGGCCTATAGCAGATAAGATGGATTGGAAGATTAAGAACTCTGCCAAAGAAAGAAAAGATTGTATCTTGCAGTCTTATAAACAAAACGTCTACTCACTCAGAATAACTAGAAAGAATTGACAGAAATAGCATACTTCATGTGTGTCCAAATGAAACTAATTTATAAGTAAATACCCTTGAATGCATCATTTTGGGACACTCTTTCAGGTTCGTCACCTAGAATGCTTATATCTTGACCAAAAAGGCCAATTCGTTTCACTTGGAAAGTGAGTGGTGTGAAATGTCCAACAGATTCTCCTTTTGCACTAACCTGAGAAAGTTTCATGACAGAAGAATGACAGAAATTTTCAGTTTCTCTCTGTCACTACCTGCTTAGCTACCAGGATAGGACAGCATTAGTCTACAGGCATCCTTCAGCCTCTCAAGAGGATGAAGACCGTGGTAGGTAAGGAACAGCAGAGCCCCACTTGGGACAACCTGCTAAACTTGTATCTCCCCCAGCACTTAGAACAGTGCTTGGCACATAGTAAGTGCTTAAAAAATACTATTATTGTTATTATTACTAAGCATTTGGTAGAGTACAACACAATAATATAACTGACACTTCCCCTTCCCACAACAAGCTTAAAGTCTAGAGGGGGAGGCAGACATTAATATAAATGAAAAAACTGTGGATATGCACATAACCAATCAATCAGTAAATGGCATTTATTGAGTGCCCACTGTATGCAGAATACTGTGCTAAGAGCTTGAGAGAGTATGTTGAAATAGGGTTGGCAGACATGATCCCCGCCCTCATGGAATTTACAATCTAGTGGGATTCCTCTGTGTAGGAAGGAGACTGGATCTATTAGCAGACTCCCACACCACCTCCCCCAATACAAGAAGGTGATGCCCTCCCTCAAACAGGGAGACCTGATCTCTTTCCTACACCTGATTTACTAAAAAAAATCTAAAAAAATCTAAATATGGAAGTACACATTTGCATTTGGAAATTTGTGATTAGTGCTAATAATAGTGAGTATTTCCAACCACAGAGCTACCTAGGAGGTTGGCTATCATGAGAACAAAGACAGAGAGTGAGACAATCCCCTGCTGAGTTATGATATTATAGTGGTTTATCAGCACCAAGCTGTGTACACTTTGGACATAAATGAGTCCTGCAAAAAAAAGCAACCAACCTGATCGCTTTCTTTCAGTTATTATTGTGTTATACTCTCCCAAATGCTTAGTAATAATAATAATAATAATAATAGTGTTTTTTTAAGCACTTACTATGTGCCAAGCACTGTTCTAAGTGCTGAGGGAGATACAAGTTTAACAGGTTGTCCCAAGTGGGATTCACAGTCTTAATCCCCATTTTACAGATGAGGTAGCTTAGGCCCAGAGAAGTGAAATGACTTGCCCAAGGTCACACAACGGACAAGTCGAGGAGCCGGGATTAGAACCCACTGCCTCTGACTCCCAAGCCCGTGCTCTTTCCACCAAGCCAAGCTGCTTCTCTATCAATACACAGAAGCACTCAATCAATAGAAGTGAATGATTGATTTGAGGAAGGAGAAGCAGCAGCAAGGTCAGGTGGCTGAGGTATAGAATGAGGAGAATGAAATGGGAAGAATATTTCAAAGGAGGAGAAAGAGGAAGTGGAATAAAGTATGATGATTACTAACCTATCAGAGACTTTGAGCAATTCAAAACTAAAAGGTGGGATTTGAGGCCCTCTTGACCTCCCCCTTCCCCACAAAGAGAGCCAAATGAAGAACTCATTTTTGTCCTGTGCAACTTTTGATAAAATACTCCTTTATTTTCACCATCAAGCAAATGACATAGAAACTTCCTTTATTTGCCTTAAAGACCTGCTTCTAGAATATACATATGCATGTAAATATATACATATATGTTGTGTGTATAAATCCATATATCTATATATTTATATATGTATATATATGAAGAACTTGGAAACATGGTGATCTTTAGTGCAGTGAGTTGGTGTCCTCTTTGGAATTACCAAGTATTGAATTCAATAGGATACTTATATTTTCTAAGCCTGTGCTTCTTTACCAGTAAAACTTTGAAGAGAGCGCCTTGAAATATAAGAGTTAAATATTAGTGGCACTGTGGAAACATTGCGGGCTTAATAAATTGCAGTGTAACCATAATTCCTTGGCCAATCGTTGCTCTGGCCTGCTAGCCTTGCATGGCTCTTGGAGCCGAGAATCTAGGAGAAGCTGAAGCAAAAGTTGGGCCAGCTGCTACTGAGGATTGCCTTCCAACTTTTACATCCCATCTCTGATTGTGGAGCTCCTGGTGGCACTGCCTGCTGGAATATCTCAGTGGTTCTAGACTTCCATCGTACACCTCATAAGCTTTCATATATACCTTTTCGGAATACCAGGCAGGATGGTTCTGGCTTCCCTACCCAATGAGCACCTGTTTTGTACAAAACCCTGCCGAGAGGGGCTTGAGCTTGGAAGATGACAAAGAAATAAATTTGATACGGTTCTGACCTCAAAAGAGTTCTATCCTCAGGGTGGGAAAATTCGGCACTCAAAATTTTAAACTTGATCCTTACTTTAAAAAAACTAAAGGCTTCTGGGACTGGCATGACTGCCCTGTGACTATTCTAGCCTCAACATGCAAAGCTTTGATCAGATTTTTCACTTTGCCTTTCATATTGTGTTCAGCATCCCGAAGGCCAACTTCTTCCTGAACTTCATCTCCAAGTCACATCACGAAATTCTACATGTGCTTGAAATAGAATGGTCTCTTAAGTCACTCTAAAAAGTAACCTTGTTTCCACATCTGACTGGAAAACAATTACATCAACTTGTCTGGGAAAACAATAACTACCCCACATTTTGACATAGGAATATTGAACTGAACTGTTATAAAGATTTTGTTGAATGAGTAATGTTTTAAAGTAATGTTTCTTTGCATTTGTCTTGGATTATGCAGTTCACTTTATATCAGTTGGAGAACTTTTTTTGAGGGACTTAATAGTATTCAAGTTAGTTTCATTTCATGTTTTCCACTGTTGGTGTAATACAGCCTAATGTAGTCTTGCAAGGTTAAAGAAAGTTACTTTCTTTAGACAGAGGCTATTTACTGGATGCAGTTTGGAAAAAAGGTCTATTTTTTTTTTTTTGTCCATGTTATACTGAAAATTCAGATGTATTACTACTGTTTTTGATTGCTTTTGGTAGATTTTGCATTTGTTCCCCATGTGTTCTGTCACCATGCCAGATGCTCTAGTAGGATGTTTGGGGAGGAAAATGAGGGGTTTTATATATGAAGTATGTTTTTGAAATGCCCACAATGGTTCAGTGTGTGAGATCTTCTCTAGGAGGCCCATGCATCTCAAACTGCCAGGCTCTCAATAATAGAAACCCAATTTCATACTCATTTGCCCAAACCACAGAGATCATTTTTTATATTTGTAACGAAGCCTACGACTTGTTTAAAATTCAATCTAAGGTAGTAAATTCAAGGATTTGGCAGTGTACTCTTCACAGCAGAGAGAGGCAGATAAGTGATCCTTAAAAATGATCAAAGGCAGTCATTTAGTTTGTTTTTTTGTATTTGTTTTTTGTCATTTAATCTGGTGGTATTTCCAATTCCACTCTGAGTTCTGTAATGCATATTTAGCTCTCACTAAAGTTTTCTTGGCAGGTCTTCCTATTGTCTTTGCCAAACAGACAAGTGTGCCAAGATCTGCTGTCTGTACCGTCAAGCCAATACAAGATTTGCCCATCGCAAACAATGATAGTCATCATCAGAAAATAAAGTAGACATGCATGGAGATGTTATTCATATTTTTGGCAGTTGCTTCTGTTTGTTATAAAGTTGAAAGCAAAAGTAAGCTCTTCTATAGAAAAATAACCAGCTTATCAATTTTATCCAGGTTCACCTTTCCTAGCCAGTGAAGATGGTGTGCTTGGAGGAGTGATAGTTCTTCGATCTTGTAGGTGTTCTACGGAGCCTGACTCTTTACAAGATAAGCAGACCCTTCTAGGTAAGATGACATTTTCTTCTATAGGCCTGTGTTTGTTTAGGTGATCTGAGAAGTTAGTCGCAAAGTGGGCAGTTAATAGAACACTACAATAAAGTTTCAACATGAACCAGAGTGACTGATTTCCCCTTCAGTCAATGAATCAATCATTAGCATTTACTGAGTGCCTTCTGTGTGCAGAGTATTGTACTGAGTGCTTGGGAGAATAAAACAGTGTACTTGATCCATCCTGGAATTTACAGTATAGCTGGGGAGACAGACACAGATGATTTACAGACAGGGTGAAGAAGTCATTGAGATAAGGAGATATAATGCTTAAATAGTTGGATATGTTAAGGGAATATGTACAGATGTCCATCGTGGCCTAGTGGATAGGGCAGGGGCCTGCAAGTCAGAAAGACCTGGGTTCTAATCCCTCCTTCACCACTTGTCTGCTGTGTGACCTTGGGCAAGTCACTTAACATCTCTGGGCCTCAAGTACCTCATCTGATTAATAATAATAATAATAATAGTAGTAATAATAATGTTGGTATTTGTTAAGCGCTTACTATGTGCCAAGCACTGTTCTAAGCCGCTGAGGGGATACAAGGTAATCAAGGTTGTCCCACGTGGGGCCTACAGTCTTAGTTCCCATTTTACAGATGAGGGAACTGAGGCAGAGAATAGTTAAGTGACTTGCCTAAAGACACACAGCTGACAAGTGGCAGAGCCGGGATTAGAACCCATGACCTCCGACTCCCAAGCCCATGCTCTGCCCATTGAGCCACACTGCTTCCAGATCCTCTGGAAACTCCTTACCATTGGTTTTAAAGCACTCAATCACCTTGCCCCCTCCTACATCCCATCTCTAATTTCTTACTACAACCCAGCCTGCTCACTTCATACTCCTCTAATGCGAATCTGTTCTCTCTACCTCGAGTTCATCCATCTTGCTGACAACATCTTGCCCCAGTCTGACCTCTGGCCTGGAACTCCCTCCCTCTTCATATCTGTCAGAGAATCACTCTCCCCACCTTTAAAGCCTTATTAAAAGGACATCTCCTCCAAGAAATTTTCCCTGACAAAGCATTCATTTCCTCTTCTCCCACTCCCTTCTGCGTCACCCCTGAACTTGGATTTGCACACTTTGCTCACCCCACCCTCAGCCCCACGGTACTTATGTACGTATCCATAATCTATTAATGCTAATGTCAGGCTCCCCATCTAAACTGTAAGATGCTTGTGCTGCGGGGCTGAGGGTGGCTGAGTGTTTAAGCAATCAGTTGTATTTATTGGGTACCTACTGTTTGCAGAGAACTGTATTAAGTGCTTGGAAGAGAACAGTATAATTGAGAGTGCTATGGGGCTGAGGGTGGGGTGAATAAAGGGTACAATTCCAAGTGCACAGGTGTTGTATATGGGCAAAGGAATAGAGGAAAAGATTGCTTAATAGGGAAAGGCCACTTGGAGGTGTGATTTTAATAAGGCTTTGAAAGTTGTGACAGTGTTGGTCTGTCATATATGGGGGAAGAAAGAGTTCTAGTTTAGAGAAAAGATGTGGGAGAGGAGTAGAGGGTTGAGGATACCCCTTAAGCAATTGCAAGGACTTTTTGCTTGGCACATGGGGGATCAGTGAAAGGGTTTGGAGGAACAGAAAGATGTGTGGGGAGACATGAAGGGGCTGATACAGTAATATAGCTGCTCTCTGATCAGATCTTGTACTACTAGAGTGGCAGCTGTTTGGATGGAGAGGAAGAGGAGGAGCAGGGAGATGAGGCAGAAGTGAGTAGTCAAGGATGATGCCAGGGTTACAGGCTTCAGGAACAGGGCAATGGTGGTTTTACTGACCGAGATAGGAAAGTTAGGAGGGAAATTGCTTAGTTTGGTTTTTAGGCCTATGAAGTTGGAGCTGCTGGGGAGATATCCAAGTGGTGATGTCTAGGAGGCAAGAGGAGATATAAGGATTTGGGTTAGCTGAGAAGTCAAGGCTAGAAAGTTAGATTTGGACTTGTCTGCATAGAGTGAGTGGATGAGTTCCCTGAGAGAGTGGATGTATAAAGAGAGATGAATAGGGGACCCTGAACAGAGTCTTCTGGGGTCACTGATAGGCTGTGTGAGGCAGAAAAAGAGCCAGCAAAGAAAACTAAGGAGGAGAGGTGAGAGAGATAGGAGGGGAAGCAGGTTAGTGCTGTGTTGGCAAACTGAGTACCAAAAGTATTTTAAGTAGAAGGGAGTGGTCCACGGTGTCAGAAACAGCCAGGTGGTCTAGGAGGATTAGGCCAGAGTGCTTTTTGTTTCACCCCTGAATACCACACATCATGCAGTCCTCATTTGAAATAAATTTCCAGTTTTCAATTCTGTCATAGATGACTCAGTTTTATCAGGTCCCAAATGTAACTGGAGTTTTAGGCTCACAAACATCCTTGAAAGCCCAGTGACAGCAAATTCCCAATGGAATTTGTGTGGCTGTGTGGAAGAAAAGGACCAGCTTGAATAAAGGTGATGTTAGAGGCCACACTTACTTATTGCTTAACTATATAGGAGAATTCTGCTGCCATTCCTCAAATGCTATGTCAGTACTCATTAGTTAAGAAAACAGGACAGTCATTTTAAAGAGAGCTCATCCCCCAGAAATGAGAAACTGATAACTCACAGGTTGAAGAATCATTGTTTTGAAACAAAACAAATGCCTTCCAAGAAATTGAAACAACTGAAAACAATTTAATTTCCCTTACCTCTAAGAGAAAACAATATACTTACCTGCTGCAGTAATATCACATACTTTACATGTGTTTTCCAGGCCTCTCCGAAAGTACTTTATAGGAACAACCATGCATAGTGTGATTATTAAACATTTGAACCAAGGCATAGAATTTGCCCAGGAGTACAAGAATGAGTTCACTCTAATTTGAGCTTGCGATTTGATGCATTTAGTGAGTGCTGATACAAATATAATTATATGGAAATATTTGTAATCTCTCCACCTAGACCCATTCTGGTCCTTTTCTGGGTTTCTTATAGCTGAACCCAGTTTGGGAGCTCATTGCTTGACTAAGCTCTGTGGAGTAAGCAAACATTGAGAAATAGCTCCACATTATTCTTTAGTTGGTTATTGACAGTTTGGAAAAAATAAAATAGGATAAGTGTAAGGAATTAGAGATGGAAAGCAATACACTCTAGATAGAAAGCACAGAATGGTTTGGCCATCACTCAACATTGTAAACACAACATTATCTCCATTCCTACTCTTAAGCTTTATGCTAGAGTCATTAAAACAGGGGGCTAAATTTTTAAAGTATGAAAAAAATCACAGTTTTTCTTGTTTTGCAGCCAGCATATTAAAGGTCATCTAAGAAAAGGAATGTACTGAAAGCAGAACATTAAACTATTTTCTGCAAAGTAGAAATGTGTATTATTTCATACTTGAAATTTCTGCTGAAAGATGAAGTTTCAAGTAACATACTTAGCAGTTCTGTGATCTATTGATTATCTTTTTTGATACCCAAATATTGATTTTTTTTTAAAAGGGGACTTTTATAATTAGGAAGTTACTGCTTTTGCAATGTGGTAAAAAATAATATATCCATAGTGCCCCTTTCCTCTCCAAGAAATAAAGTCTCTCATATCTTTTGTTGCTGTTACCAAAACATTTTGTGGTTTCAAAATAAAAAATGTTCGGTCAAAATGATGCTTCCTGGAACATTAAAAGATAAAAGGTCATTTTACTGTAAGTAAAAATTCCAAACCGCCTTTTGGTTTTACTGGCATTAAAATTTTGGCGAGCGTTTATAAACACATGTACTTCAAAGGAGATACATTCTAGTGGCACTCAGTAGTATCAGTCATTTCCATTACATAGTACAGCCCATTTTCAAGATTTTGTGGTTATGTATTTTAGTCTTCATTTGCATTGGATTAAAGTTTAGCCAGTTAGAGGTTTTTATAAACTACAAAGTAGCTTTTAAAAAAGTTTAATCTTTCTTAGGGACTGGAGAAGTGGTAGACTGAGAGGGAGCAGAGGAAATGGGAAGAAATAAACCATGAAAATGAAATGGTATCCTCAGAAGGGGATGGGGGTGGTGATTTAACATCCCTGTGACACTTGTGTTTGCTAAGTATTGTATCATTTTCATCATTTTCACAGCAGCCCCAAGGGGTCTTCGTTTTAACTTGAAAGTGAATCAGGATGCTGAAAGTAACTTGCCCAAGATCATATAATGAATTAATGATTAGGGTGAGGAATTGGTGTTATTTACAATTTAATTTTTCAGTAGAAATGTCTGCTGAAGTGATCACTGGACACAGGGCAAGCTTCACCCTGTAAAGCAGCGTGGCTTAGTGGATAGAGCACAGTCTGCCTGGGAGCCAGAAGGACCAGGGTTCTACTCTTGTCTTGGCCACTTGTCTGCTGTGTGACTTTGGGCAAGTCACTTAACTTCCCTGTGCATCAATTACCTCATCGGTAAAATGGGGATTAAGAGTGGGAGTCTCATGTGGGACAGGGACTGTCCAACTTGATTAACTTATATCTGCCCCAGTGTTTAGAACAGTGTTTGGCACATAGTAAGTGTTTAACAAATACCATAATCATTATTACTATTATTATTATTGTTATTATTGACACACATATCCCTAGTTCCACACCTGAACTTTCCAGACCATCAGGAATCTCGACATCATCGTGCCCTCACTGGGAATATTGAAGTCTTTTTTCTTGTCCCCCAGTTCTCAGAGCTGGCAGAGGTGTGCGTGAAGGAAGGCCAAAGCTGCCAGCACCCTCCAGTATTATCTATCAATCAATTGTATTTATTGAGTGCATAGTAACACTCAGTGCTATTACTATGTGCAGAGCACTGAATTGAGCACTTGGGAGAGTACAGTACAACAGGATTAGCAGGTACAATCCCTATGCATAATGAGTTTACAGTCTAGAGTCTACTTATTGTTCAGACTCCTGACCGCTCAGGAAGCTTTCACCACGGAATTCCTGTAATCAAGGCAAATACACTCAGTCCTGCCACAATGCATATTTTCAATATTTTTGTTTCATTTTGTTTTTCCACAGCGTTATTAGGGTATTAGGGAATGTTCTTCCAACAACATGAGCCTGTTTGAGTCTTAGTGTGCCCTGTCATGGAAGAAACTGTTTGATCACGTGCACATGTTGGTATGGAAATGAGCGAGTACTGTGATAGTGAGTGTTTGCATTAGGAAGAGGTTCTTAATGCAACTGGAGGACTGGCTATATCCTGAATTTCTTCAAAAACGAGTACATAGCCTATCATTATCATTACTATCAATAGCTACTGTATTTAGAGAAATGGTATGTTGCCATGGTATTACCCATCTAATAATAAGAAGAATTATGGCATTTGTTAAATGCTTAGTATATGCCATTCACTGTACTAAGTGCTGGGGTAGATACAAATAAATCGGGTTGGACACAGTCCCTGTCCCACGTGGGGTTCACAGTCTCAATCCCCGTTTTACAGATGAGGGAACTGAGGCCCAGAGAAATAAAGTAATTTGCCCAAGGTTACACAGTAGACAAGTGGTGGAGCTGGGATTAGAACCCTCGGCCTTCTGATTCCCAGGGCCGTTCCCTATCCACCACACCATGCTGCTTCTCCGTCTATAGAAAGGGTTCTAGATGTGATCCTGGGAATTATAGACCAATAAATACCACTTGTATTCTTGGCAAATTAGTAGAGTAGATAATTAAATTTAGGATCCGTCAGCACTTAGGAAAGCATAATCTACTGGGAGGGAAGAAACAACACAGTTTCTGTAAGGAAAAATTGTACCCCGTTTATTTTCTGGAGTTCTTTGAAGGGATCAGCTAGGATGTTGGTAGAGGAACCAGTAGATGTATATCCACTAAACAAACATACGCGCGTGCGCACACACACACACACACACACACACACACAGAGAAAACTTTTCATAAAGTGAGTAATGTTGCAATTTTAGGGCATGTTATGTTTTAAGAAAATGGATAAATGATATTGGTAAGAAGCTACTTTTCAGATGGAGAACTGTAAATAGTTGGGTTTCTCTGTAATCAGTGTAATCAAGTTCAAGGTCATACACTTAGAGAAAAATCATCTTAACAAGGACATAATAGAGCTGGTGAACAGTAAAGATAAGGGCAGTCAAGATAATTAAGGGATTGGAGAAGCTTCCTTATGAGAGCAGATGGATAGATTTAGAAATCTTCAACCTGAAAAGATCCAAGATGAGAGTTGATATAACTGAGTTAAAAAAAAAAAACCAAAACATTGAAGGATCCAGGCAGAGCAACCATGGAGTTATTATGTTCAACAAAATCCCACATCCGCAGGAAAAGGGGGCCTTCACTGAAGCTTGAAAGGTGGTAAGTTAAAATAAATAAAAGGAAGTAATTCTTCATATACAAAGTGGCCTGTATATGGAATTTGTAATCACAGAGACTTGTATTGAAGTAATATTGTATAAGGGTTAGAACTTCCATCATGATAGCTCAAAAACACAAAGGAATATAGTGTGACAAAAAAGCATAGCCCATGTACATGCTCCAAAAGACTTTCTTGGCTACCTTCATTCTCTACGGATGTTCTACAGTTTTACTTGACCCTCAGGGATTTCCTTAAGGTTACTATTTTGAAAGTTCTCTTTTCTTGATTAGAAAAAAATAAATGGAATATTTCTGCCCAGTCCCTATCTCTCTTAATGAAAATGTTAAGCAAGACAAGCCAACTGGAAGTTACTTTATGAGAAATGAGATTGGTATCATATGAATCCTCCCAATTTCATTGTGTTTAATTGGAAGGCATGTTAAAAGATATGGCCATGTGAAAGTAGTAAATTATGATAACTTTTTATTTTAAAAAAAGTTGAGAAAACTTCAACAGTTATGTTGAGGAGATTCTAAAGACTTCAAGGAGACCGTCATGCAGGTAATCTAGCTTTTTATTTGTTTGATTTATTCTTTATGATTAAAAAAGAACTGAATTTTTATATGCAATGAGCAGCAATCCCCACATGATGCTAAATGTTATAGAGTGTACAATCCAACCTAAGGCTTAAGGAGCCTCAGCTGGTTTGGCAACATCCCATTCAAGAAGGTTCTGATTTTGAAGCCCTATTTTCCTGCAAGAAATTCTGGGATGAGAGGGCGAAACAGAGAAGTTTAAGTGAGCAAGGGAGCCAGTGCAGCTGGGGATGGTTAACAGTTGGAGTACTACATTAAAGAAAAATCAGCAGGAGACTGAGAGGTTTTCTCTCCAGCCAGAGTGTAGGATCCATTTGAATGGAGAAGTTTTGGTTGCAGCCATTGAAAGGAACCTTTTTTCCCCCCATGAACATAGTTTAAAATGGCTAGCCAAAGCAGGTGGAATCATCTTCTGAAAGTCCAGAGTAAAGTCCCATGTAGAAAGCAAATTTAGTGAAGTTACTCTAATCATGATGAAGAAAAGTTCATTTTAAATGTTAACCACATGAAGAATCCCAAATCAGTCAATGATATTTTTTAACACTGTACTGAGCATCTAGAGAGTACAGTACAATAGTGTTGGTAGACATGATCCCTGCCCTCAGAGTCTTAAAATGCAGTGGGTAAAACAGATATTAAAGCAACAAGGATATGAAGGTAGGGGCTGTGATGGAGAATATGCCAGGGGTGAATACCGAAGTCCTTAAATGACACAGAAGGGAAGGACAATGGAGTGAGGAGATGAGAGATTAGTCAGGGAAGGCTTTTTGAAGATGTTATTTTAGTATTTGAAGATGGGGGAGGCTGGTGCTTTGTTGGATTTGAAGGGAGAAAGAGTTCCAGTCAGGAGGGAGAGTGAGAGCAAAAGATTGAAGACAAGAGACAAATATGGCATGCTTATAGATACTTCACTCAGCAGCATAATGAAGTAGAACTTTTGATTGTGTTTTTACACAGTCTTGACTTGCTCTTAGTTTTCTTATCAGGTAATAATAATGTTGGTACTTCTTAAGCGCTTACTATGTGCCAAGCACTGTTCTAAGCGCCGGAGTAGAGACAAGGTAATCAGGTTGTCCCAACATGGGGCTCACAGTCTTCATCCCCATTTTACAGATGAGGAAACTGAGACACAGAAAAGTTAAGTGACTTGCCCAAGGTCACACAGCTGACAAGTGGAAGTCGGAATTAAAACCCACGACCTCTGACTCTCAAGCCCGTGCTCTTTCCACTAAGCAATGCTGCTTCTCAGCCATGCTGCTTCTCAAGGCATCTTACTGTTAACCAGATGAATCATTTTTAATTGTGTTTTGAAGAGGAGGCCTTATGCATTGGGTAAACGTTTTTAGCGGTCATTGTTCAAAGGAAATAGACATATGTCAAATTGTACTCCGCCCTTTGTTAAAATATAACATTTTAAGGACAGAGAAAAATCATTCATAGAGCATCTACAGTTTGGAGAGCATTGTACTAAGTGTTGGGAGAGTACAATAGAATAAGTAAACATGATAACCTGCCTTAAAGCCGGAAATATTATTAAATGGAGTGTAGAAATGGTGCAATAGCCAGGTTTTGATGAAGAGGCATGCAATTTAGGTTAATTTACTAGAAATCATAATATGAAAGATAATGTATAACCAGTGGAGCTGATGACTAACAAAATAACTTTTTCCTTATGCAGCAGGCCCTCTCCAAGGGATGTGTGCCTAAGAATGCTAATTGTCATATGGCAGGGGATGTCAAACTGCGGCTCTTCTTCACTTGCTTTGTAGTCTACGCATATGTGCTTTGTTCTTCATTCATTCAATCATATTTATTGAGCACTTACTATGTGCAGAGCACTGTACTAGGTGCTTGGGAAAGTACAATACAACAATAAGTAGATACATTCCCTGCCCACAACGAGTTTACAGTCTAGAGGGGTGGAGACAGACATTAATATAATTGTTACAGATATGTACATAAGTGCTGTGGGGGTGGGCGGGGAAATGAACAAAGAGAACAAGTCAGGGCTTCTCAGAAGGGAGTGGAAGAGGAGGAAAGGAGGCTTAGGGAAGGCCTTTTGGAGAAGCTGTGCTTTCAGTAAGGCTCTGAAGTGGGGGAGATTTGAGGAGGGAAGGTGTTCCAGGCCAGAGGCAGGACGTGGACAAGGGGTCAGCGGCGAGATAGACGAGATCGAGGCACAGTGAGGAGGTTAGCATATTAGAGGACCAAAGTGTGTGGTCTGGGCGGTAGTAGGAGATAGCGAGGTGAGGAAGGAGGGGGCAAGGTGATTCGGTGCTTTGAAGCCAATGGTGAGGAGTTTTTGTTTGATGCTGTGGTGGATGGGCAACTGCTGGAGTTTTTTGAGGAGTGGGGAAACATGTCCTGAATGTTTTTGTAGAAAAATTATTCTGGTAGCAGAGTGAAGTATGGACTGGAGTGGGGAAAGACGGGGAGGCTGGGAGATCAGCAAGGAGGCTGATGCAGTAATCCAGGCGGAATGAATTGAGCAATTTACTAACATGGTAGCAGTTTGAATGGAGAGGAAAGGGCGGATTTTGGAGATGTTGTGAAGGTCGAACCGACAGGATTTAGTGATGGATTGAATATGTGGGTTGAATGAGAGAGAGGAATCAAGGTAAATGCGAAGGTTACAGGCTTGTGAGACAAGAAAGATGGTGGTGCCATCTACAGTGGGGGAAAGTCAGGGAGTACAGGGTTTGGGTGGGAAGATAAAGAGGTCTGTTTTGGACATGTTTAGCTTGAGGTGACAGGAGGACATCCAAGTAGAGATGTCTTGAAGGCAGGAGGAGTTGCAAAAGTGCTGAGAGGAAGAGAGGTCAGGACTGGATATGTAGATTTGGGTATCAAATCTATTATTATCAAATCTTTATTATTTACCTGGGTGGCAGTGGGCTGTGGGGTGCTGTTACTCCAGGTCCTGCAGTGGCAACCCCAATGATCTTGTCCTAACCTGACTGTTTTTATCTAACCCAGTGCTTAGTACAGTGCCTGGCACCCAGCGCTTAAAAAAGACCATTAGAAAAAAACTCAAACCACCCACATAGGCTCCCACCCCAGCTCTGCTTTCTCGTATTCACGGGTGTCATTGCTCCTGAGCACTTCTACCCTCTTCCCCTCCCCAATCCCCACAAACTCTTTCAGGTTAAACAGTTTCTTTTTCATCCGCTGCTCTGTCATATTGTGCTCCTTATTTCCTGGTACTTCTGTTAATGAGGCTTGGTCATCCCTGCATTGTGGCATAAGTGAACTGTGGTTTTAACAAGGAACTAGGAAATTACCTTTTAACTCTCTCCATCAAACCTTCTGTTGCCCCATGCATGCATATCATCCTGATACTAAGTGTGACTGCTGCAGATGATAATGTAAAACTAGAAATTTGAAAGAATTATAAGTTCCATGGAAGTCGGCAGCCTGCCCAGGGCTTTTGTCAGGGAAGCGTCGAGCCTGGAAGAACCATTATTTAGAGTGTGTTTGTATCCTTCCCCATCCAACCTTTTTTACACATCTCCTCTCTTGGGATATTTCTTCCACCCCCACAACTCCCCTCAGGGCCAGCAAATGGGATTGGGAGTGTTGATTCCACTGCATCAGCACCCCTGGAGCAGATATCTTTGCCCCTCAGTCCAGGGAAAATCAGGAGAAAGAGACCGCTCCCAGAAGAGCAAACCACAGCAGTCAAAGTACATTATGCATATGACCACACTATATCATTCTTTGGTGTTTGTTCTCTATTCCTTGGTGTTCGTGAGTATAGGATTTTAAATTTGGCATTATATGCACTTGAATTTGCAACAGACCACTACATATAATTTAAATAGTGATTTTTTTTAAAAAATACAATCAACATTCAAAGAGAATGCTCTACTTTTGATAAAGGAATCCAAAACTATATTTTAAACTAGGAAATCAGAAAATTTGGAAGGGGCAAGACAAATTTCAGAAATTTTTATACAAGAAAACTCAAACTGTGTAAACTACCCATTTTTTAAAAGTTGTAACTTTGAATTTGGGGTGCTTTAATGGAAAAATTAGCCTTTTGGGATCTTGCTAATTCACCCTGATCTAGGAGTTTGACCAATATGGCAGTATCGCTATCAAGGAGACTAGTGCCATTTTCTCATGTATCTAGTTTGAAAAAGTAAGAAGTGTTCCTCAGAGTTAATGTTCACATATTCATACAGTCTAAATTCAGTGCAAATTGTAAATGGTGTATTCTTGAGTTTTCCATCAATTTTCAACTGCTTTAGCTTGGAAATCTGCAATGACCACTCCCTGTTTTAAGAGTTACTATCTTCATCATACACATGTGATAATATGAACCGTTCAGCATTCTTCCCAGAGTAGGATTGTGATACCTTCCAAACCAAATTCCTGTATGTGGACATGATTGAACAATAACTGAGAAGCAGTATGACCTAACGGAAAGAGCACAGGCCTGGGAGCCAAAGGACCTGGGTTCTGATCCCAGCTCTGCCACGTGTCTGCTGTGTGACCTTGGGCAAGTCAACTAACTTCTCTGTGTCTCAGTTTCCTCATCCATAAAATAGGGATTTAGACTGTGAGCCCCACATGGGACATGGACTATGTTCTACCTGATTAGCTTGTATCTATCCCAGCACTTAGTATGGTGCCTGGCACATAGTAAGTGCTTAATAAATACCAGTAAAAAAAAAATCAATTGATCAATCAGTCATATTTATTACATGCTTCTTGGGAGAGTACAATATACACGTACCCTGCCCACAGCAAGCTTGCAGTTTAGAGAGGCGTATGTCTGTCAGTCTCTTAGGAAGGGCCAAGTTTCCCACTGTTACTATTTGCCGAAGAATACTGATGAAGGTCCAGAGACCTTCTCTGCCTAAAGTGGGAAATAGTGACAGGAGCCAGATCAGGGTCATTTTTGGGGAAGGAAGTAGGAGATGTGACTGTTTACCCTCTTCAAAGTATAGGGCCAATCAGTCAAGCAATCAATCAAGGACCTGGGTTCTAGTCCTGGCTTTGCCACTTGTCTGCTGCGTGACTTTAGACAAGTCACTTAACTTCTCTGTGCCCCAGTTACATGATTTGGAAAACAGGGATTAAGACGGGGAACCCCATGTGGGACATGAATTGTGTCCAACCTGATTATCTTGTATCTACCCCAGCACTTAGAACAGTGCATGACACATAATAAGCATTTAACAAATACCATAAAAAAATAATCAATCAGTGGTATTTATTGAGCACTTAGTATGTGCAGAGCACTATACTAAGCCCTTGGGAGAGTACAGAACAACAGAATTAGTGGACACATTCCCATCCCATAACGAGTTTATAATCTAACACGTTAATCCTGTCTATTATCAGAAATGAAGGTAAAATATCATTTTTAAAAGTCAAATGATGTCCTTCCCCCATACATGCGTCTGTTTGGCTCCTCCTGCTGCTTGAACTCCCTTATCTGTGAAAAGGGAGCACACAAGGCTGCAAGTAGAGGCAAGTTGTGGCAATTTAAGGAAGTGTTTTATTCTGAGTCATATTTTTGTCCCGAACAAACCTTTTCCTAAAAAGTGTTCCACCAACTGTGCTTTTTATGGTTTTATTCCCAGGAAATGGCTCATTTAGCTGAGTTTGGTCCTAAATTAACATTTTTGTAGAGTTTGGATTGTTGTTTTGTTTTTTAAGCTATCAAAACCTAGGCTTTTGACTCTCAGGTCTCACAAAAGAGCTGACCCACTATGAGTGAAATGGTACCATTTGTTATTTTTGTTTCTTTCATTTTTAGCATAGTAGATTTGATGTATCCTGTGATATTCTTTGCATAAATGTGAAATTAGTGGGCTTTTTGTGTAGCTTTGCACTGTCAATATTGAGTTTCATTTACTTCAGTGCAAATAATGAATTAATGTAGTCTTGTGAACATCTAAAACGCAAGTAATAGCATGTCCTATGATGTTATGCCTTTGTAATTTCAGGTGTAGTTATTCCAGTTGTTTTCTTTCCAACTCCTTTCGCTTTTTTTCATTAAAGTTATTTTTTGAGTTAGCTTCCAACCCTGATTTTAGTAGGTGGGGAGTAAGTGAAGAGGGAAGATAATATCAGGAAGCTGACAGCTTTGTACTCAAATTGAATTTCATTGTTGTTTTAGTATAATGAAATTCAGTAAGACTTGTTGAGTGCAGTCACTGTTAGAAGATTTAGAATACTCCAGACCACACTCTAGATTTTAAGGATTTTTATAGTGTGAAACAGATGGGTAGGAAAAAAAAATCATCTGTGAAAACTAGTTTGCTTTACTTGCCTGATGCTGTTTCCTTGCTGCATTCAACTGAGTGTCTGTTAGGCAGATTGGTAGGTTTAGTAAGTAATTGTTGAGGAAGTGAACCACATATCTAAAAAGAATT
Source organism: Tachyglossus aculeatus (assembly GCF_015852505.1). Classification (NCBI taxonomy): domain Eukaryota; kingdom Metazoa; phylum Chordata; class Mammalia; order Monotremata; family Tachyglossidae; genus Tachyglossus; species Tachyglossus aculeatus. The sequence continues at coordinate 18,789,064 of NC_052074.1, read as the reverse complement.
CGTTTTTCTCGTATGGTTGTTCTCCCACAGATGGCTGGCAGAGTGTTCAAAATCTTAGAATCACTGATCCTAAAGTTATGTCTGAACTCAAAACACTTGTCCTCAGGCTCAATTGACTGGTAGATATAAACAAGCCAGTGGCCAAGTATACATAAGTTCAAACTCAAGCTCAAATTTCATTTAAATGCATTTTGATCAGCACAGATTTCTAAAATCTTTATTAGGTGAAGAGAGAAGACTTTTTTTGTTTTATGTTTGGCTTGCTTTGGGAAAAGCCTCGTAAATTTTAAAATTACCAATTACATTCAGCAGAAAATAACTTCTGAAAGAAAATGTCATTATGAGTTTTGTGTTCCAGCTACTATTTTGCAATTCAGAATATTTAAAATTACAGATTCTAAGCAGATAAAAAATTCATTTCAGGTAACAATCGTAAATTTTGAATGAGAAGTGCACTTTGTATTACATCATTTACAGTACAAATTTCCCTCAACTCTCTATATAAACATATACATATATATATATAGGGAGAGAGAGAGAGAGATATCTTGTCTTGTGCTGTCGAGTTTTCTCCAACTCATAGCAATGCCATGGACACATCTCTCTTTTAGACTGTGAGCCCACTGTTGGGTAGGGACTGTCTCTATATGTTGCCAACTTGTACTTTCCAAGCGCTTAGTACAGTGCTCTGCACACAGTAAGCGCTCAATAAATACGATTGATTGATTGATTGATCTCTCCCAGAATGCCCCACCTCCATCAGCAGTTGTTCTGGTAGTGGATCCATAGAGATTTCCTGGTAAAAAATATGGAGGCGGTTCACCATTGCCTCCTTCCGCACAGTAAACTTGAGTATCCGCGTTCGACTCTCTCCCATGCTGCTGCTTTTAGACTGTGAGCCCACTGTTGGGTAGGGACTGTCTCTATATGTTGCCAATTTGTACTTCCCAAGCGCTTACTACAGTGCTCTGCACATAGTAAGCGCTCAATAAATACGATTGATGATGATGATGATGATGCCCAGTACAGGTGAGTTTTGACTTGTAGCAGATTGCCTTCCACTCGCTAGCCACTGTCCAAGCTGGGAATGGAATGGATATGCCCCTGCTTGACTCTCCCTCCCATAGTTGAGACTGGTAGAGTACTAGAAATTCTCCAGGTGCGACCCAGAGAGGGGATATAGATAGATACCTACCATATATACATATCTCTATATAGCTATATAACTATATAGATATGTTTATGTATAGGTAGATATGCACCCACTCAAAAAAAAGATACCATGCAGTAAAATCCACCTACATATATGCCTGGATAGGACCAATAATGCACTTATAATCCTGGCCACTTCATCCCTGAGCTCCCATTGCATTCTGTTTTATAGTCACGGTAGCAATTCTTTGTGTTTTTTCTCATTATTAATACTCTCTAAGTAAAAAGTCGGGAGGAATTGGCTAATTTCTGGGAAGGAAAATGGAGAGAGTGTGGAGGAAGCATTTTGGTGTGGAGTCCTAGACTGTAAGCTTGTTTTGAACAGGGAACATATCTACCAACTCTTCTATTGAACTCTTCCAAGCACTTAGTTCAGTGCTCTGCATAAGGCAAGTGCTCAAGAAAATCTCATTGATTTAAATCCACTGTGAAAAACATTAAGTAAGGATTCCCAATGTGACCGTCCTCATTTGTCCTGTAAGCCTTCGGGTCTTTGAACCATCATTTGCCAGCTACAAGCACTTTGAGAAAGCTATCCTTAGCAGTTGGGAAGGAAAAGCTGATTTAAATATTTCTGGGTATTTGTACTTAGATTCATTATAATTAAGAGGAAAAAGACAGTAGTGAGTTGGATAGATCTGTTAAATACTAATAATTCAACCTATCGATCTGTGGTATTTTTTGTATTTAAATGTGTGCAGAGTATTGTACTAAGCACTTGGGAGAGTATAACACAACAGAGTTGGTAGACTTATCCCTGCCCACCAAGAGCTTTCAGTCTAGAGGGGAAGAAAGGCATTATTATAAATAAATTATGAATATGTACCTAAGTGCTTTGGGGCTGAGGGTGGGCTGAATATCCAGTGCTTAAAGGGTACACATCCAAATTTATAGGTGGCACAGAAGGGAGAGGGAGTAGGAGAAATGAGAGTCCTAAAATGCTCTCTTCAACATTTGAGTAAAATTCAGAGATTTAGTTTGCATGCTTAATCAAATGTATTTGTGTTTCTTTCATGACAGTGGAGTTTCTATGGAGCCACACAACTGAGAGCATGTGTGTTGGGTATATGTCAGCCCAAGATGGCAAAGCCAAGGTAAGTCATAAAGTTTGGATAATAACCAGAAAAATCTGCAATTTTGACGATTCATATCAGACCTGTCTAGTTGATGGGCTCAGATGACATTGGGAGTACCCAGACTCACACAGTGCATAGTAGGAGTTTTACAGGGGTTTGGAAGAACAGTAGGAAGAAACCATGCAAAATGTGTATTAGCCACCCTGTGTAGACTGGTAGGTCTGAACTGTTTTAGTAAGGCAACTTCTAAGTTGTTTATTTTTTTTAATACATGACATCACGTCTTACTTTACTATGTTTATTCCCGGCAGGTTTAGTGATATAATGTTTTATGTTTTCTTCATTTTTTTCTCTAAGAAAAATGTTAGTCTTATTTTTGAAATATGCCTCCTAAATGTTTTTCTTGTTTATCCATTTGAGACATAACTAGACGCAGGGTTAACATCCCTGGTTATTGCAGCTCTCTAATAATGACTTGACAAGGTAGGTAAATAAAGCTTTCAAAATATTTTTTAACATTTTGTCCCACCAACACTGAGCATTTGAAAATTGATCAGAAATGGCAAATTCTGTTATGAATTGACACCAGCCAATATTGTAGCTGTTCTTTTGATGACAAAGAAAAATTTGTTGTTCATTTAAAAATACTGCATGGTCTAATTTATCTCATTATCTGGGGAACCAGATGCATCATTGGCAGTTTTTCCTTCACTAATAGCATTTCTTATTGCAAACCCATCTCTACAACACAAGAATGTGTTTGTAAAAATAGCAAGCAGATCCCTACTTGTGGTTTTCATTCTTATTAGTATCCCAGTCCCACTACTTACCTCCTGTGTGACCTTGTGCATGTCACTTAATTCTTTGGGCTTCTGTTTCCTAATCTGTAAAATGGGTATTAAGTACCTGCTCTTCTTCCTCTGTAGACTGTGAGGCTCATGTGGGACAGGGGCTGTGTGTTTGTTACCTGATTGTCTTATATCTAGCATAGTATAGTACTTGGTCATAGTAAGTGATTAACAAATGACACTATTATTATTATTATCATTGTTATTATTATTACCATCTTTTGGTGCAGGAGCACCATGGCAACATAACTACAATTTCTGAATCTTTGGAAGGTATAAATGTAATTGCACCATTTCATTTTGAGGTGTGAGTGGGTGGTTTGGCAACGAGGCAAGTAGGAGACATAATTTCTATGAAAAATCAATGTTAATATAAACGTTTCAACAGCAGCATTTTGAAAGCCCAATACCAAAGTATTTTGTACAATGGCAATAGCACTTCATTGATTTCTAGCTCCTTGGTTTTCAAAATCATTGACCATCTTTCCTAGTGATGCATGCCTATTTACTTTTCTTCATGTTTTCATCCTTCAAGAATTGAAAAGGGCCATTCTCTCTTTCCTCTGCTTATGTTAACTTAATTCCCCCCTCCTCTGCCTCCAATCCTATTTCCCCAAACCAAATTAGAATAAAGCTAATGATACAAGAAGGATTACATAGGCACTGCAGGAAAGTTTACTTTTGCCACTCCTCATCTGTGTGTTCTAAACTAAGAATAGATTTTAGACAAGTGAAAATTTATGGCATTGAATGAGACACGAAAGCTAGATTAGATGTGTGCAGCAATATTTTGAAAGTCCCATGTGAGGAGATGTTCCTGTTATTCCCAAGTGATGGTGGCCTATAGAAGTCTTTTTAATATTTAACATGAAATCTGGCTAGTAAATAGAGCTAACAGTTCCACATTGTGCCCAGAGATGTTTTCTTGCTCACAGTTGCATCCTTTGACATCTGGTGTACATTGTTTTCGTATTGCTGGTAAATTCTCCAGCTGGTAATCTTGATTGGGCTGACAGACACAGCTGCTCCTCCTGGTTCACTTTTAAATTATGTTTTTGACCTTCCTTGAAGAGAGTTAATCCCTCTCCCTTTCTTCCTCCTTTGAGCCTGTGGCTGCAAATGCTTTCCAGAGAAAAACCACAAACGTCTTGGCTGCTGACTTCTATTGATCAAAAAATCATCTCTGTCATAAAGGCTGGAATTTTATTGTATTGCAAGTAAAGCAACATTACGGATGGGAAGCTCAGCTCAAAATAGAAGAAAGGGAGGGGCAGAGCATATTTTTTTTTCCTTTTTAAAAAAAGTAAACACTTGGTGTGGTTACTTTGTTTCCTGCTTTCTTTGAAAGGGCATTTATTAAATTTGTGGCTTGATTTCTCCCTGCACTATCAAGAGTTGAGGTAGCATAATGAGCCAAGATTTATCCGAGTCTACCAACTCAGAGTCTTTCTGTAGACTTCAAGCATATTTACCAACTCTCTCCAGAGATGAGGAAATTCTCTGGCTAGCTCTGAGTTATCTGTAAAGGACAACTTGAAGTAAAGCTTACTTCAGCATTCAGGTAATGTGTTTATCCCCATGTTAGGTAATGATGTTTCTTCAGAGAATGTGAATATTTGCACTTGCTAAAATGAAGGAAAATATATTTGTTATATTAGCCTTGTGTCATTGAGAGGTAAAACATGTTATCCTGAGGCAGCTCTTAGCTATATTTCCATTACTTATTTTGTATGGGAAACCAATACCGTTAACCGCAAGCATCCCACTTTACCTCAATATTAGCCTAATGGGTGAGTTGAAAAACATTTATTGATCAAGGGGTCACAAGTAGTAGTGGTACTTGTAGTAGAGTTTCAGGCAGAAACTCCTCACCCTCTGCTTCAAGGCTGTCCATCACCTCGCCCCCTCGTACGTCTCCTCCCTTCTCTCCTTCTAGAGCCCAGCCCGCACCCTCCACTCCTCTGCCGCTAATCTCCTCACCGTACCTCGTTCTTGCCTGTCCCGCCGTCGACCCCCGGCCCATGTCATCCCCCTGGCCTGGAATGCCCTCCCTCCCCACATCTGCCAAGCTCGCTCTCTTCCTCCCTTCAAGGCCCTACTGAGAGCTCACCTCCTCCAGGAGGCCTTCTCAGACTGAGCCCCCTCCTTCCTCTCCCCCTCCCCCCCTCCATCCCCCCACCGTACCTCCTTCCCTTCCCCACAGCACCTATATATATGTATATATGTTTGCACGTATTTATTACTCTATTTATTTAGTTATTTTACTCGTACACATTTATTCTATTTATTTTATTTTTTTAATATATTTTGTTTTGTTCTCTGTCTCCCTCTTCTAGACTGTGAGCTCACTGTTGGGTAGGGACTGTCTCTATATGTTGCCAACTTGTACTTCCCAAGTGCTTAGTACAGTGCTCTGCACACAGTAAGCGCTCAATAAATACAATTGATTGATTGGTAGTAACACAAACATATCTGTTCCTCAATTTCCTCTACAAAATGGGGATTAAATACCTGTTCTTCTGCCTTAGACTGAGATCCCTACGGAACAGGGTTTGTGTCCACCCTGATTATTTAGCTTCTACCCCAGCACCCAGTAGAGTACCAGGCGCGTAGTAAGTGCTTAATCAGTGAATCAATCAATCATATTTATTGAATGCTTACTGCGTGCAGAGCACTGTACTAAGCGCTTGGGAAGTACAAGTTGGCAACATATAGAGACAGTCCCTACCCAACAGTGGGCTAACAATCTAGAAGGGGGAGACAGAGAACAAAACCAAAGATACTAACAAAGTAAAATAAATAGAATAGATATGTACAAGTAAAATAAATAAATAGTGAATATTAGTGAATATTGCAATTATTACTAGTAGTGGTAATAGTTTTTACTAAGCCTCACTAAGTGCATTGTACTAAATGCTTGGGAAGTGAAAAACCTAAGTGTTGGGTTTACATTCTAATGGAGGAAGAGAGAAATTTTTTGAAGTGTCAGGATAAATAATTAAATGCATACGTGATAAAGAAGAAGAATGAATCAGTAATCTAGCCATAATACCATGACTTTAGGGAGCTGTCTTGGTAGGGTGAAGATGTTGAAAGCCTGACTGCAGTGGTTTGGGAAGAGAGTTGGTGGAGAGGAGTTTGGACATGTATGTGAGCAGAGAGATGGGGCAGTGCCTGGAGGGGTCTCTGGGGCTAAGAGGACTTTTATTTACTCTAGGTGAGATGTCACAGGGTTTGAAGATAAGGGGAAGAAGCCTTTGGAGAATATATGGTTAGCTTCTTGGAGACAGTGATCATATTTACCAATTCTGTTGTATTGTACTCTCCGAAGTGTTTAGTACAGTGCTTCGCACATAGTGATACCGTTGATTGATTTATTGAGATTGAAAGTAGTGGTAAGTAGGGGAGGAGAGAAGTAGCAAGTGATTTTAGCAGTTTGAAGAGATTTAGGATTTGCGTCTTCAAGCAGAAGCTGGAGGGGGTAATGGGAGTGAGAGACCAAGAGGAAGGAATAATAATAATGTGAGCAGAAAATAGCCGTGTAATCACATACAATTCATTTATAATGGCTCAGTATAGCTCAAGTCCTTGATTGCATTTGTCATATCCCATTTCAATTACTGTATCAGTCTCATTGCTGCCCTCCCTGCTCCTGGCCTCTTCCCTCTCCAGGTCATTCGTGATGCTGCCTGTATGATTTTTCTAAAACAGTGTTCTGTGCATATCTCCCTTCTCATATACCTTCAGTTGTTGCCCCTCCACCTCGGCATCCAACAGAAACTTCTGAACTAGGCGTTCGATCAGCTCTCTTTCCACCATCTATCTTCATCCTCTTCCATTACAACCTAGTCCTTCATTTCTCTCCTCTGACGCCAAACTCCTCACAAGTGCCTAACTCCTGTCTCTTGCTGTTGAGCCTTAGCTCATGCCCTCTCTCCTGCCTGGGACTCCCTCCCCCTCACTTCTGGCAGATCATTGTCTCCATCCTCAAATCCCTGCTAAAATTATATTTCCTTCGAGAAGCCCTCCCCAATTCATCTTTCACTCCCCACACTCTATTTCCCTCCCTACTGCATCACCTATGCATTTAAGCCCATACTTACCCACTATTTAGTTAAGTACTCACCCTACCCCCTCTGCCTACAGTACTTATGTGCTTATCTTTATGCTCCATTGCTTCTCCTATCAGAATCTTAATCAATCATTGTTAGCTATTGAGTCTTACAATATGCAAAGCACTGTATTAAGATCTTGGGAAAGTTCAGTACAGTAGAGTTGATAGGCACCAATTCCTGCCCACGAGGATCTTACAGGCTAGCAGAGGAGACAGATCGGGGAAATGGCAGAGTATAAGGAATATATACACAAGTGCTGTGGGGCTGGAGGTGGTGTGAAATATCAAGTTCCTAAGGAGTGCAAATCCAAGTGCATAGACGATGCAGAAGGGAAGGTGAATAGGGTGAAATGCCTGTGCTTGTTTTGATGTCCGTTTTAGACTGTGAGCCCACTGTTGAGTAGGGACTGTCTCTATATTTTGCCAACTTGTACTTCCCAAGCGCTTAGTACAGTGCTCTGCACACAGTAAGCGCTCAATAAATATGATTGATTGATTGATTGATTGATGTCTGTCTCCTCCCCCATACTGTAAGCCCATTGTGGGCAGGGATTGTCTCTTTTTAGTGCTGTATTGAGAAGCAGTGTCGCTCAGTGCAAGGAGCACAGGCTTGGGAGTCAGAGATCGTGGGTTCTAATCCCGCTATGTCACTTGTCTGCTGTGTGACTTTGGGCAAGTCACTTAATTTCTCTGTGCCTCAGTTACCTCATCTGGAAAGTGGCGATTAAGACTGTGAGCCCCGTGTGGGATAACCTGATTGCCTTGTACAGTGCTTGCCATATAGTAAGTGCCTAAAAAATACCATTATTATTAGTAGTAGTAGCAGTATTGTTCTTTCCAAGTGCTTAGTACAGTGCTCTGCATACAGTAAGCGGTCAATAAATATGAATGGATGAATGAATTGAACGAACCTAATCATTGTACCTCAATCTCATCTGTCTCACCACCAGCCTCTCACTCACATCCTGTTTCTGGCCTGGAACGCCCTCCTGCCTCATATCCGAAAGACAATTACTCTCCATCTTCAAAGCCTCATTTGAAGGCACATCTCCTCCAGGAGAACTTCCCTGACTAAGCCCTCATTTCCTCTTTTCCCACTCCCTTCTGCATCCCTCTGACTTGTTCCCTTTATTCACCACCCCGGCCCCGGCCCCATAGCACTAATGTAAATATCTGTAATTTATTTGTATTATTATCCATCTCCCCTTCTCAACTGTAAGCTCGTTGTTGGCAGGGAATGTGTCATATTGTTGTGTTGTACTATTCCAAGCACTTAGTATAGTGCCCTGTACACAGTAAGCACTCAGTAAATATGACGTATTGATTGAGCATGTGGTTTTGTGGCTACGACAGCACACTGAGAATTAGAAGCCTTAGTTTTAATGCTTCCCATTTCCAGGTTTCACACTATGGACAAACCATGTAATGTCTCTGATTCCATTTCTCTGTATCTAAAAAAATCTTTCAGGGTTGAGATCTGCTCGATAAGGTCTTACCTCTTCAGAAGAGAAGCATCATGTTAGTCCCAAATATTATAACTATTTACAATAAATAGTCTTTAGTTTTTAACCAGAAGAAAAAAATCTAAAAACATTGGTTTACACATTAAATTGGACATATCATCATATGGTCAAAGTGAATATGCTATTCTGCCTCTGTACAAAGTTATTCTGAGTGATTAAGACATAGTTATGAGTTCAAGTATGTTATTGGATTTAACTTTTAGAAAGCCAACACAACTTGCACAGCCTTGCACATATTACACCCTTATTATTTTTACTTTGAAGTCCGTAATTATATATTCCATTTAATATTTTAGCTTCAGTACCATTCATTCACTGAGATTATACTGCATACATGTCTTATGTCTGTATAATAAGAGAACTCTTGCCATTCCCTAAGGCTCATTTTTCTTAATGCTACATGAGGATTAAAATTCCCTTATGAAGACTATAGCCTATGATTTTGGTGTACCATAAACAAAATGTTACCAGAGACATTGAAAAAACTCAACATTTTAATACTAATTAAGCCATTTGGATATGGTTAAGAGATTCTATCTATTTACATTCCTTTCAGATAGTTTTGTATGTGAGAAATGGTAGGTACTGACAATTTACTTTTATACGTTGGTGCTATCATCATAATACTAAGTATGTTTGTGTTGCCCTGACAGTTGCAGGACTGAAATAGCAAAAAACCTTAAATTTGTAATGAGATGGAATCAGAACTTTTCCGTAGATTGCAAAATCAGTTAAGAGTTCTTGTAAGCACATTTATATTGACAGAATAGACAACTAATGGTTTTCCTGAAATATTTTATTTACTTATTCCAAATTCTGTCCCTCCATTCTCTGGCGTTAAACCATGGTCTGTTTTTATTTCCATTTATTTCTGTCAGTAATTAATGATTTCTGATTTTTTTTTTCTTGAAGAAGGTCAACTGTGATAGTATAAAAAGCTCTGTAATTTGCAACTATAATCATTTTGACTTTCAGTTTCCAGTGCAATTGAATGTGTTTGCCTCAGAAGCAGTTAATATCATTTTGAAAAATGGCTGGAGGAACAATTCTCTTTTGGGAAATATCGACTAATCAATCTTACCCTTTCAGAGCAAACTTATTCTGAATCTAAAGTGTTTGAGAATTGTAGCATATTCAGGTGTGAGAGTCAGAACTGAGGCAACCAGTTACTGTAACAATTTGTAATAATAATAGAATTTACATTATGTGCATAATTCCTGGGTTACCTGAGTGCCTTCATCTTGGTGTTTTCTTTTCATGCCCATGAGCCCGGGATGCTGATGTGAACTGAGTGTCCTTCCTGAGCCAATTTTAAGCGTGTACCATGAGAAGCAGTGTTGTCTAGTGGATAGAGCATAGGCAGGCCTGTAGTCAGAAGGTCCTGGGTTCTAGTCTGGGCTCCACCACTTGTCTGCTGTGAGACCTTGGGCAACTAACTTCTCTGTGCCTCAGTTACCTCATCTGTAAAATGGGAATTAATACTGTGAGCCCCATGTGGGACGTGGACTGCGTCCAACCTGATTAGCTTGTATCTACCCCAGTGCCCAGTACAGTACCTGGCACACAGTAAGTGCTTAACAAATACCATAAAAAAATGAAAAGTACTATGAAAACAGTGGTAATGATAAAGTATAAGAACGTCAAACACCCCTGTGAGTTCTTTCTCACAGTCTGATAGTTTGTGCTCCGAGGATTCAGTAAAGTCTAGCCTGTATGCTCTTTGTGGGCAGGAAATGTTTCTGCTTATTGTTGTATCGTACTCTCCCAAGGACTTGGTACCGTGCTCTGCACACAGTAAGCACTCAGTCAGTATGATTGAATGAATGAATGAATGAATGAATGAAGTCTCCCTGCTCTCTATTCTTTCCATTACATGGCCTTCCATTACAAGGCCCTACTGAGAGCTCACCTACTCCAGGAGGCCTTCCCAGACTGAGCCCCTTCCTTCCTCTCCCCCTCGTCCCCCTCTCCATCCCCCCATCTTACCTCCTTCCCTTCCCCACAGCACCTGTATATATGTATATATGTTTGTACATATTTATTACTCTTTTTATTTATTTATTTATTTTACTTGTACATCATCATCATCAATCGTATTTATTGAGCGCTTACTGTGTGCAGAGCACTGTACTAAGCGCTTGGGAAGTACAAGTTGGTAACATATATCTACATATCTAATAGAATAGATATGTATAGATTGTACATATCTATTCTATTTATTTTATTTTGTTAGTATGTTTGGTTTTGTTCTCTGTCTCCCCCTTTTAGACTGTGAGCCCACTGTTGGGTAGGGACTGTCTCTATATGTTGCCAACTTGTACTTCCCAAGCGCTTAGTACAGTGCTCTGCACACAGTAAGCGCTTAATAAATACGATCGATGATGATGATGATGATGATCCCCAGCTCTGAGTCTTGTCGGGGTGGGGTGGGTTACTGTCTGAAGCTCCTGGCGGACCCTGAGGCTATTGCTGTTGGCTGTCCCCTGCTGCTGTTTAAACTTGCTAACTCCTCTTTCCCATCTCATTGGCCAAACTGATTTCAATAGTGATTTCTCCAAGTGCTAAGCCTCTGATGCTAACCTTCTCACTGTGCCTCCATCTCACCTGTCTTACCCACCGGCCCAATGGCCTGGAACATCCTCCCTCCTCAAATCCACCAATCAATCACTTTCCCAGACTAAGCCCCCTTTTCCTCAGCTCCCACTTCCACCTCACCTCCACTCACTCCCTTTGCTCTCCCTTCCCCCAGCCCCCCATCACCCCACTGGACTTATGTATATATGTATATAGCTACAATTCTACTTATTTATATTGATGCCTGTTTATTTGTTTTGATGTCTGCCCCCCCCCCACCATCATCATCATCAATCGTATTTATTGAGCACTTACTATGTGCAGAGCACTGTACTAAGTGCTTGGGAAGTACAAATTGACAACATATAGAGACAGTCCCTACCCAACAGTGAGCTCACAGTCTAAAAGGGGGAAACAGAGAACAAAACCAAACATACTAACAAAATAAAATAAATAGAATAGATATGTACAAATAAAATAAATAAATAAATAGAGTAATAAATATGTACAAACATATATACATATATACAGGTGCTGTGGGGAAGGGAAGGAGGTAAGATGGGGGGATGGAGAGGGGGACGAGGGGGAGAGGAAGGAAGGGGCTCAGTCTGGGAAGGCCTCCTGGAGGAGGTGTGCTCTCAGCAGGGCCTTGAAGGGAGGAAGAGAGCTAGCTTGGCGGATGGGCAGAGGGAGGGCATTCCAGGCCCGCCCTAGACTGTAAGCCCGTTGTGGGTAGGGATTGTCTCTCTTTATTGCTGTACTGTACTTTCCGAAACTTAGTACAGTGCTATGCACACAGTAAGTGCTCAATAAATACGATTGAATGGCTTAATGAATGAATGAAAGGATCAGACCAACCAATTCTCATTTTTTTGTGGGAGGTTCTTCTGCGTGCTAGATCTGCTTAGGTGGTACCATCCGACTGGGCGGAAAACTGTAGCTTTTATTAAAATCAAACATGTTAGTTGACCTCTTAGATTATCTTATCAGATGCAGTTCTTTAGGACTATTTACCAACGGCACCCTAATCCCGCCAAAACTTCCCTGGAGTTCTTTTGGGAATGTGCTTCAAGTGCACAGTCATCAGCAGTTCTCGAAAACTTTAATGTCATTTGTAGGCTGTTGAATTGGGAGAGTATGCTTCCGATTCATCAGGAAATGCTTCCAAATTTACAAATTACAAATCCATAGTACAAATTTAGAGGCTGGAAGCATGTTATTTTGTTCAATCAGGTCAATGTGGAATGCAAGTGAAATTACACTTCATGGAACTGAATCTCTATTTCTGTTGTGCACTCTGCTTCCTAATTGAACACCTAGTTCTCCCAGAATGTGCATTTCCCCATGGCACTTTGGATGGAATGCTGCTAGGGAATAAGGGAATGCTCTTCCCACAACATGCATCGACCTGGGAAGAAGATGATAGAGGGTCAGAAGAAACTGTAGTGCCATTGTGAGTGGCATCTGCCAAGACATACACGCTGTAGGAGAATTAAGTGCTGATTCAAAAAGCATAGGCTAATGTGGAAGAATAGAATAGTCTCATGATCATTAACAGTGTATTGGGAAAATAAATAAAGTCAGCTCCGTCACTAACAACCTCTCATTGAGTGGAGCATTTAATTCCTCTGAGCCTTAGTTCGAAAATGTATAAAGGGGAGTTATTGCCTCACAGAGGTGTTATGAGACAAAATTATATAAAATATATGCCAACAGCTTGTGCTCTTCACTGGAAAGTTATTCTAAGAATTCAAAGCCACACCATTTTTAAGCAATTTTGGAAAAAGACGTTACCTAGTGCTTTAATTTCAGTGTCAGGGCCTCTGTAGTTTGGTTCCATAAACAAACTCTTCCCCTTTGCACTCTACCCCTACCCCACTACTCCTCTCCTATGCTCCTGTCAGCATTATCCACCTCCATTTCTCATGGAAAATGGATTTCCTTCCGATTAATGACCCAACTCAACAATGTTTTTAGGCAGAATACTTTTAATACATGAACTGTCCAAAGTATTTATTTTGGAATACGATGCAGACAAATGATTTCACTCTACAAGTGTATAGCTGTAAAGATTTGATCTAAAACAGTCCATCCCACAGATTATAATTATTCAAAACTGAATTAACAGATCCATACCTAGAAAACAAAAATAATCTGATTTGGGCTTGGGAATTGAGGGAAAAGAGGTAGATAAGTTTTCACGTGTCCAAACCACATGGTAAACACAGTTGGAATTTACCATTAAGATTGTAAATTACTGTCCGGAGTAGTAGGCAAGTCTGTTTTCTGTTTTTTTTTTTTCCGTGGCTCAGTGGAGAGAGTACGGGCTTTGGTGTCAGAGGTCATGGGTTCAAATCCCGGCTCCACCAATTGTCAGCTGTGTGACTTTGGGCAAGTCACTTAACTTTTCCGTGCCTCAGTTCCCTCATCTGTAAAATGGGGATTAAGACTGTGAGCCCCACGTGGGACAACCTGATCACCTTGTATCCCCCCAGTGCTTAGAACAGTGCTTTGCACATAGTAAGCACTTAACAAATGCCATTATCATCACTATGCAGAAATGACCAGTTTCTCATTTCCAGACTTCCAACTATATCCGACTTCCAGGATCCAGCCACCATCTGCTAGTAAAAACACAATTATATTACTCAAAACGTTAGATTTCTGTCAGAGGTAATGTGTTCACTTCAGTCTTTTCAACTGACTGTAAGAATAGACCATCTCTACTATGTCCATTATACTTTTATATAAATATACTTCTTATATTGGTCTTTTACCACAAATATGTTTTCTGTCATCAGTCCTATGTGTACTACTACCACTACTATAATAATAATTATGGTATTTGAAAGCATGTGCTATGCTATGTGCTAGGCACTCTACTGAGCACTGGAGTAGATACAGAATAATTAGGTTGGACACAGTTCCTGTCCCACATGGGGCTCACAGTATCAACCCCCATTTTACAGATGTGGAAACGGAGGCAGGGAGAAGTTAAGTTACTGGCCCAAGTTCACACAGCAGACGGGTGGCAGAGCTAGGATCGGAACCCAGGTCGAGTGACGCTCAGGCCCTGGTTGCTGCCACTAGGCCATACTGCTTCTAATGACTATTTGGTTCCTTTAACTGAAGCATCCTGATCCCATTCTTTAAGGGGGGAAAAATACTCTATGGCTAGAAATGGTCAAACAGTTAAAGAACATATTTTTAGGGGCTGCTTTTACATTGAAACTTTCCAGATTTGTCCTTTTATTGTCAGGGAATAATGACTCTTTTAAGAGAATCTTCTCTTTCCTAAGGGGTAGATCTTATTTGAATTTCTAAAATGGAAAGGTATTTGGAGGTCAGACAGGAAGGCAGAAAATTCAGCTGAAACCACTAAATGACACCCTTGAGACATTTTAATTCTGTTTTTGTAGCTTCATAAAAAGCATAGACGGCAAGTAAAACTGTGATATGCACGTCTGGAATTGTGAATAAAACTTGAAATGATGATATGCTCAATTGCTATATGGTTTTCTTTGGTTCTACTTAATGATTTTGCAATTCTCAGATGAAGGAGGATCTATAAATACAACCTATTTGGCCTTTTAATTAAGTTTAAAACCCCTTGAGAATATTTCCTGAGGAGTAGCCTTTTCATTTTACAAGTTGACAGCTCAAATTGCGTTAAACTCAGGGATTTGATGTCTCTGCCTAGGGAATTAGAGGTAATAAGTTGTAACCAGTTTGAATGCACTTTTAATTGAAACTACTAGCAGCCAGCAGAGAATTAAGTGCTTTATTGCCCTTTGTGATAAATAGCAAATTCTACTATTTGCAGGCACCAAGAATATTCAAACCCACATTCTAATGAAGCATTTTTTCAGGCAGGCCTGATGGAGACAGGGCTTCCACTAGCCAAATGTCATTTACCTTGGTTGGTACATATTGCCACCTCAACAGACAGGCTGAAATATAACAGGAAAAGAGTTTTACTAACCAACCCTCAAACTCAAAGTTCATTCACTTCCTCTGGATCGGAGTTAAAGGATGTTAATGGAGCAGCCAAGAGAATTGTGTCTGCTTTATGAGTTAGCAGGCTGTTTTCATTTTATGGCTTACTAGACCAATGTACTGCCTTTTAAAAACTGTTTTTTCTCCCCCTTGGGCAATGGAAAAGAGGAGGAATGTTCAGTCAGTGTCAAAAATGTAGCTAAATAGTTGGAAAGTTGCAGGTGCCTTTAGTGTAAATTAGTTTTTAGCCTTTTCTAGACAAAATACTTTCAACAAATATCTCAAGATCTTGGGCTGTAAATAATAATAATAACAAACTGGCTTCCAGAGAAACTGTTTAGCCGCTACTCAGTAGATTGCACCTGCTTGTTGGATTTGGGAAGGAAAGCCCAAATTCCGGGTGTTTTGGTTTCCCACTTTATTATCACCTATTTCTTCTTCCAGTCCTCTCTTAATGTTCTCACTGTGTCTCTCCACAGACTCACATTTCAAGACTTCCCCCCGGAGCTGTGGCAGGACAGTCGGTGGCCATTGAAGGAGGAGTGTGCCGCCTGGAGAGTCCAGCAAACTGAACCCCTCGGTTCATTGGCTCAGTGTGAAGTGTCTGAATGCCTTTTCCTGTAATGAGCTTTTTTGTGTTTTAACAGATGTTGAGTGTTTTATCCTCCTCGTTTTATAATCCTTATTGCATCCACGTGCACCATAACTTGAGACACAAGTGCTGCTGTAGTCTGTAATCTTAGTGATGTGTGATTGTGTGCGCGCGTATGTGTGAGGGTATGTATGTGAGCTATTCCCCGGCCCCACCTAAGTAACATAGGACTTCCTTTTCCCCATGTGCAACTGGAGAGCAGGTATGATTTAATGAAATGGCAAAATATGGATTTTCATTGTTTACAAAACAATCTAAAGATGTGGGGGAAAACCTTTGATTTAGAGCTGTAGCAACTGTCATTCACGTCATTAATTGAAAATTAATTAACAGAACTCAGATCTAGTTGCTAAATGATTCCGTGTAATAGTGCTGCATTTTAAAAAAAATGAGCTTGTTTTTTGTAATGGTTTAAGTGGATCCAGTGGTGACTTAAACCCTGATTTTCATCCCTAATACAGGGCATTTTTATTTAACAAAGAATGGTTTCAGTGAAACAATCTTGTGCAGAATTAAGGCCAGACCTTTTTAAAACTAATCTACAATTAAGGTTGAACCTCTTTCCTCAAGCTTTTATAAGCTTATATGTTGCATAGCTTCAAGCTGTATGTACTGTATTATGAAAAGATACTGAAAGATAGAGTACAGTAATGCACAGTCTTTATTTGTGTATAATGGAATGTTATTTACACTGTAACTGTAAATAAGAAAACAAAGTTTATGGAAAAATTCAATATTATCTTTGTTTCTTGTTTAAATATATTTTTAAGATAAAAGTACAAAAATAAAGCAAGCAAATTCCTCAATGCAATACAAAATGTCTCCGATTCTGTGGATGAAAAAGTGATCTTTTGCTATTGAGATTTGATAGTTTAGTAATTTGTTTAGTCTTCCAGAAGAAAAGTGATATTTTTTTCCCCCGAATTAAAGCTAGAATCACACGTGTTGCAAATCATCTCTTTACCAATAGAGTTTTTCCTATGTCTTCTCTAAGACTCATATGGGAAACACAAAAATTAACAAAGCATTGTTTGCATCCCTCTATTTTTCAAATTTATAGTCCAGAAATGGTCAGGACATGGCAAGTTCTAAAACCTACTGCAAATAAAATGACAACTGCTGAAAATTGCAGCTAAGGAGGAATCTAAACCATTCTTGCTTTAAAGGTTTTATCAGCTTGCTCCATTTGCATCATTAATATTTGGGAAGAAAGCTGTGGTGTACGGAAGCCAAGAAGAAATTATAGGGGACTGAAATATAAGGCAAAATGATAAAGAAAAAGTTACCTTGTGAGGGAGGTGCATAATTTGTGCTTGATTTGTGAATTGTTAAATTACATTAATCTTTTATTTGTTTTTGATGCAAATGCATTAAGATTTTGATCAATTAATTGCTGGTATTTATTGAGTAATATTAATGATGGCATTTGTTAAGCGCTTACTATGTGCAAAGCGCTGTTCTAAGTGCTGGGGGGAGCATACAAGGTGATCAAGTTGTCCCACGGGGGGCTCACAGTCTTAATCCCCCATTTTACACATGAGGTAACTGAGGCACAGAGAAGTCAAGTGACTTGCCCAAGGTCACACAGCTCACCATTGGTGGAACCGGGATTTGAACCCACGACCTCTGACTGCAAAGCTCTTTCCACTGAACCCCGCTGCTGTGGGCAGAACACTGCACTAAGTAGTTGGGAGTGTGCAGTGCAACAGAATTAGTAAACTTTAGTATGTTATACATTATCCTCAGTGAGGCTTCTTTATAAAGAGAAATGAATAGCTTTGGAATTACCGCTAGGAAGATTCCAACTTCCCTTCATCTCTCTTGCATTTTTTCAAAACCCGTATTTGAAAATATAATTCCCAATTTTAAGTCCCTTTTTCTAATGCTATCCATGAAATTTAATAACACACAATGAAAATTTTTTTTTCCCTACAACAGTTGACAGATATATATATATAATCTCACTTTCTTGGTGCATTTGGTACCCATGGAAGAAGTAAAATTAGAACGATTCAAAGAGAAAGCTTAAATTACTTTACTGGTATGTTTCTAGTCTAATGATAAAAAATATTTCCAACTTCTTCATTAGGGTACACATTTGGTAAGAAACCTTTGAGTCATTATAGGTAAACTGGTGAATGAACACTTGTATTGGTTACCCTTGTGGAAATTTGAGGTTCTTCTATTGTACTAAATCACTCAATCAATGGTATTTGAATGCTTACTGTATACAGAGTACTGTACTCAGCTCTTGGGAAAATACAACAGAGTTGATAGACACATTCCCTGCCCACAGTGAGCTTAGAGTCTAGAGGGGTACAGACAAAAATATAAGCAAGCTACAGGTAGATGTAATAATTATGGCACTGGTGAAGCAGCGAGGCTCAGTGGAAAGAGCACGGGCTTTGGAGTCAGAGGTCATGGGTTTGAATCCCAGCTCTACCACGTCTGCTGTGTTACCTTGGGCAAGTCACTTAACCTCTCGGAGCCTCAGTTACCTCATCTGTAAAATGGGGATGAAGACTGTGAGCCCCACGTGGGACAACCTGATCACCTTGTATCCCCCCCCGCCAGTGCTTAGAACAGTGCTTTGCACATAGTAAGTGCTTAACAAATGCCATTATTATTATTATTATTATTATTACTACTATATCCCAGGCACATGTGCTTTAAGCGTTTACTATATCCCAGGCACGTGTACTCTCCCAAGTGCTTAGTAGAGTGCTCTGCACATAGTAGGTGCCCCGTAACATTACTGATTGATTGACTCCAGCCCTTTTCCTAGCCAAAATAACCCGTTCAGTCACTCGAGACAGAGCTTTGACACTCTAAAGAGTCGCCAGGGGCCTAAAACCTTTGCTTTTTTCATTTTAAGATGATGTTAGGACCGCCCCAGAGAGCTCCCCAAATTTAGCCTCTTAAATTGTAGCCACCATCCTATGATTTTCTCTTCCCTGAGGCATGGGAAGTCTCTCCTGGAGAGCTCCTTGCTGTGGGCTCAAAGAATTTTCTCTTTCCCATCCCTAGCTCTGCGCTCAAAGAAATTTCTCTTTCCCATCTCTCACTCTGCCCCACAGTATTGTCACCTCAAAGGCTTGATAGTCTCTCACCCATTCTCTGCAGCGATTCTTGATCTGAACTGATGTGAAATGCATTAATAACAGGTCACAAAGTGAACATGTTGAGCTTCAAGAAAAATATATAAATAAGACCTAGATAGCCATTTGGTTTCAGAATAGAAATGCCCCCCCAACATTCATTAATAAATTAATTAACATTAATATTTGAGCCTAATTAATACTTAACTAGTGGTCCTCTAGACTGTAAGCTCACTGTGGGCAAGGAATGTGCCTGTTGTATTGTTATGTTGTACTCTCCCAAGCACTTAGTATAGTGCTCTGCACACAGTAAGTGCTCAATAAATATGATTGACTAACTTAATGAGGCTTCTTCAAGCTAGTAACTTTCCCCTCTCCCAGTACTTCTCGCTTCCCTTCAAGGGTACTAGAGTTTCTTCTTCGTTCAGTGCTTTTGCTACAGAAAGCAATCAATAAATACCAATAATTGATTGATTCCCCTTCTGTTGATTACAGGCCTTTTTAGTCAACCCCCAGTTTTCAGTCCTGTTGATCCGTGTCCTGTTAAAATGACTCATTTCTGAGGATGGGGAAGCAGAGTATCCATGTAAAAAGAAGAGCAAAGGTGGCTACCAGCATGTGCAGAAGGAGCAGAGCGACAGACAGTGCGTGCTTCAAGGCCACCGGGAATATTCTAAGCAGCCACTGCCTTGGGAGGGTTGGAGGCATTATGCCACCCCTGCCGGGTGCCACCCTAAAATAACTCGCTTTCTTCACTTATCACCAGAATCCGAACCTTATAAGGATGATGAGTATCAATAGAATGATTGTGATTGGTCTTCCACACTCCTCTCAGGGTAAATGAGGTAATTTTATGGCATGCTATTTAGCTCTGTAGAAGAAAGGAGACTTCTAAATTTGAAAGAAAACCTTTTTGTGATTGGTGTGATGGATTACCAGAATAATTCCTTGGTGGTTTTTAATTGGCCCCTTGATTTCTCCCCTCCTTTTGGGAAAAAACAAAACCAAAACCTTTCCCTTCTACCCCCTTAGCCCCCTTTAATTTTTAGCTGGCTATAGGAGTTCATTGGGATAGTTCGGGCATTTTCCAAGATAAAGTTTGATAGTAATTGGCGGAAAAGAATATTTTAGAAGACTCCCAAGGTGCTGAGGCATGATTTCAGTGTAACGCAGCCATTGGCTGTAAAGCTTAAAGAAGAAGGAAAGATCAATTATAAAATTGGCAGAGCCATCTTCAGAAGACAGTGTATTCAGCATCCAGAAACCTTAAGCCAAGCCACAGGTGGTTCACTGTGACCAAATGTGAAGCTATTTGTAAGGAGAAAATGACCACAGTGGTTTCTTCTTCCGAAGGGAAGGCAGCTGCACCACCAAAGCCACAGTGAGGACAGCCAGCTAAAACAGGATTAGTACTTCACTCTGCCTTGAAATGACACTTTACTTTCTCAGACTGTCAACATGGTTATTTACAAACAATGGAGAAAGTGAAACTCTTGTTGATATTTAATGTTGTGGTCCTGGGATCATGTAGAAGATAGATGATTTCGTAACTAAAATGGCTTAGCTTGAACTTTGGGGATGGTATTTTTTTAAATTTCATCTAGTTACTGGCACAGTTCAAGGGCCAATAGGCCAACAGATATACCTAGGAAGTATATCTTTAATCCACCTGTAACTAATATGATTTGAAAGAAGGAGTTCTGAGTGGGGGGTTTTGTTTAAATATTAAAGGCCAAGGCAAAATAGAGGGTAAGGCCTAGGGCAATTCATCACCTAGGGTTTATGCTCCTAGAGTAATGAGAGTACATATCAATCAATTGTATTTATTGAGTATTTACTCTGTGCAGATAACTGTACTAAGCTCTTGGAAAAGTGCAATACAACAGAATTAGCAGATATGTTCAATTTGTACTTCCCAAGCGCTTAGTACAGTGCTCTGCACATAGTAAGCGCTCAATAAATACGATTGATGATGATGATGATGATATGTTCCCTGCCCATAAAGAGCTTACGAGTTGCGGATAATGCAAAGGTTACGAGGACATCACATGTTGTCTAAGTGATAGGAATGTCAAGGGGAGGACAGGGTATGCAAGGGAAATGGACTTCTGTTTCTGAACAATGGTGAAGCGGTGTGGTTCAGTGGAAAGAGCCCGGGCTTTCGAGTCAGTGGTCGTGGGTTCAAATCCCGGCTCTGCCAATTGTCAGCTGTGTGACCTTGGGCAAGTCACTTAACTTCTCTGGGCCTCAGTTCCTTCATCTGTAAAATGGGAGTTGACTGTGAGCCCCCCGTGGGACAACCTGATCACCTTGTAACCCCCCAGCGCTTAGAACAGTGCTTTGCACATAGCGCTTAATAAATGCCATCATTATTATTATTATTACTGCATCAGTAGAATGGGTTTTGACAGTAAATCATCCAGATTATAGCCCCTCAACTGCCACATGAGCATTTGATCCCACAATGCCTCCATGCATTTATGGACATATCTTAGTCATTATGATTTATTGAGGGCTTACTCTGCAGAGCACTTGGGAGAGTAAAATAGAGTAGTAGACAGGATCCCTAGCCTCAGGGTCTTTGCAGTGTAGCAGGGGAGACAAAAACTAACCTTAAGCTCCAGAAACGCTTGTACATATCCCCCTTTTTCATTTTCCTCTGATCTATAAATCATTCCACTGTCTCCCCCGCTAGAATATAAGCTCCATTAGGATAGAAACCGTATCTTTTAATTCTCTTGTATTCTCCCAAGTACTTAGTACAATGTTCTTCACACAGTAAGGGCTCAGTAAATACTATTTTTAAAGGTATTCAAGCACTTTTTTTGTGGTATTCAAGTACTTTTTTATGTGATTTGTTAAACACTTATTGTGTGCCAGGCACCAGTCTAAGTACTCAGGTAGATAGAAAGTAATCAGATTGGACACAATCCTTGTCCCACATGGGGCTCACGGTCTTAATCCCCATTTTACAGATGAGGGAACTGAGACACAGAGATGTTAAGTGGTTTGCCCAAGGTCACACAGCGGACAGGAGGAAGAGCTGGGATTAGAACCCAGGTCCTTCTGACACTCAGGCCCACACTATCCACTGGGCCATACAGCTTCTCAGTTGACTACTACTGATTCCTTGATTGTAAGAACAGGTGTCATGTCATCACATAGCATCACTTCACATACTTTAAAAAAGCAAATAGACCTTCAACCAGGTTTTCCTGCCTTCCTTATGGCATCCATTAGTAGAAAATGAAAATAAGCCACACCTGCAGTAACAGCCATTATCTTGATTGCTGATCTAAAGAATAATGGCTGTTGCTGCTAATGCCCTATTTTCATTTCCTACTAATCTTTCTTGGTTTACTTCCTGACTTTTTCAACAAGTATGCAGGACTCTGGACTCCCTCTGCTCCTGGGCATTGGTCCTTGTATCTATGGCCCACGTATGCAATTTCTGCACATCCTCTAGGCTGTTTAACACTGTATGACATGAGCTGTATTCCTAAGGCACTGCTCTGACACTGTGCAAGAAAACAAGATGGTGTTGGAAGTAACAAAACGAAGAGCTGAACTAATGCGTGACATGAGATAAGACTGTATCTTCATGCTACCTGGACCTCAAGAAGGTAAGCAAGGATAGATAAATAGACATTTTACTGCATAGTGATTTTTTTCTTGCCTCATTTTTAGAGATCTGGTTGCATAGCAGCAGGAAGTTTAGAAGAGGATAGTAGAAGGGAAACGAGCATAAAGCATTAGAGAGAGGAGAACAAGCAAGGAAAAGCTCCCATGTTAATACTAATTATAATAATTGTGGTTTTTAAGTGCTTACTATGTGTCTTGGCACTGTACCAAGGACTGGGGTGGAGAAGCAGCATGGTGTAGTGGATAGAGCAGAAGGACCTTGGTTCTAATCCCAGCTTTGCCACTTGTCTGCTGTGACCTTGGGCAAGTCATTTCACTTCTCTGTGCCTCAGTTACCTCATCTGTAAAATGGGGATTAAGATTGTGAGCCCCACGTGGGACAGGAACTGGGTCCACCCTGAGAACCTTGTATCTACCCCAGAGCTTAATACAGTGACTGGCACATAATAAGTGCTTAACAAATAAAATTAAAAAAAAAGCAGAATGTATCTTCTGTGGTAGATACATGTCTCACAGTCATATAGAAAATCACATCTCATTATTTTCCTTCAATTTGTATGCAGATTAAGGCTGTATCGTAAACAAGGTCTATTAACGTCTCCAAACCATGCTGTTGTTCTTGGTTCAGTTTCCTATATCTGTATCCATCAAAGCACCATTAGAGAGTGCAATATATAGATAGCAGAATTCAGTGTCAGGATTTAAATTCTGTGTTCCTGACTAAAATGTTGGTTAAATAAAGAGCTTGCCAGATGTTTTCTGATACTGTTCTAGGGTTTTTTCAGACTTATTGTCAGTTCATTTTGTGCTCATCCTGAGAATCGATCCATAACTATCTACATCTTGTATAAGCTGGTCTTGGGCAGCTTTCTCTAAGGTGTTCACTGGTTCTCAAGTCTGTTTTCTGGTGGATTAGCAGCATAGTTGGATCCAGCTTTTAGGCTGCTTTTCACATCCTCGAGCTGATGAGCACCAGACCTACCCCAGAGGTCGTGGCACCTTGGGACAGCCTGATACTTAATTAAACAGAACATTGGACTAACCGGCATCTCCCATTCCAAGCAAGCAGAATAACTAAGCTTTTTATTGTATATTCTTGGGTATTTCCTTAAAAGGAATGACAGTTCTCATCACTTTTCATGTTCTCAACCGAATGGCATATTCCCTTTTGATACTGTAAGGCCATTCTTTGAATGTCCATGTATACACCCTTTTTTTTTACTTCTTATAATGTACTATGCAGTCAGAGCACACAAGCTGATGATTTTAATATATTTATAACCTTGACAGGTTTAGGAAGTTAGCATAGAAACATTAAAAGTTTCCATGATACGGCTCTTGTGAAGAACTAGGTAATGGAGCTAATCAGTCCGTGCCTTTATACATTAAGTTCATAATGACACCCACTGACAATGAACTCGTTTTGTGTAAATATTTGGCTGCATGGTAAACCAGACAGCCTATATTGCTCAACATCAGTCTCGAAAGAATCTCATTGTAAATACTACATCTTGGTACGACAATTCATTTTAAGACCATGACATGAACAGCGATAAACATAACGGGATAGGTCAAACCTTATTTGATATTCTTCTTTTAACTGTCTCGGGTTTTGTGTGTTTCTTTAATCAGTTAGATGATTTAGATAAACAATATGTATTAGTCTTTGTAAGTATAACATGTTTTGAACTTTTTCCAGATATTCATTCCCATTCATCATCATAATAGTTGCTCCCCCTTGGCCATCAGGAAGATTAGAAACATCCTTGAACCACTAATGGTATTCCATAGGACTGGACAGACTTTTCATGCCTTGATGAATTGCCATCACTCAACTCAGCACAATGAAATTGGATATCCTCTAATGTGTTTGATGAATTTTAGCTACAACCGGTTCCCTAGAACTCTAAACAATTCCACAGAGAAATCACCATTGGAGGTAGTTTGCTCAATTGATCAAAAATGATTGATGAACCAAACAGTAACTGGTTTGATGACACTATTTGCCTCAGTGAGTATCATTTTGTGGTTCACCTTATTTATTACATTTTTACCTGGTGGTATCAGGCTACTATAACACATTGTATCAGAGCTGCAAATATCTCACAGAGACCTAAAATGAGTCATTAATTCAAGGGACACTCATCTACATTGTGTGTTTGGGCTGATTAATTGGGTCAGTATTTACCCACACAGATAGTATAAACCCAGGAGGGTAGGTGAGTCTCTTTCTGATGTCAGGCTGGTTCCTCACAGTTCTGCTGATCACCCTGTGAACAGTAATCACACCTA
This sequence comes from Tachyglossus aculeatus, assembly GCF_015852505.1. Lineage (NCBI taxonomy): Eukaryota > Metazoa > Chordata > Mammalia > Monotremata > Tachyglossidae > Tachyglossus > Tachyglossus aculeatus. The sequence goes on along the minus strand of NC_052074.1, from coordinate 18,764,037 downwards.
AGTGACCAGTTGGATTGTGTCAGAAGTTTCTATGAATTCTGAGGCCATTGGAATTATGACACTTAGGGACAGAATGATAGTATTAGTATGGGATAATCTCCTTATGATGTATCACACACAGCGGTGAAAAGCAGTGAGGAGAAAAGAGTTTTCAGATCATGTTTAAACTGCAATCTAAGGGGCCCGGTTCGTCAGGTATTGAATCCCCATTTTGCAGTTAAGGAAACTGAGGCACAGAAACATTTGCCCAAGATCCCACAGCAGATATGTAATGCAGTTAAAAATAATAATAATAATGATGGCATTTGTTAAGCGCTTACTATGTGCAAAGCACTGTTCTAAGCGCTGGGGAGGATACAAGGTGATCAGGTTGTCCCACTTGGGGCTCACAGTCTTAATCCTCATTTTACAGATGAGGTAATTGAGGCCCAGAGAAGTTAAGTGACTTGCCCAAAGTCACACAGCTGACAATTGGCAGAGCCGGGATTTGAACCCATGACCTCTGACTCCAAAGTCCGGGATCTTTCCACTGAGCCACGCTGCTTCTCTGATGGGATTAGAGCTGGGATTAGAACCCAGGTCCTCTGATTCCCAGGTCCATGATCCTTCCACTATGCCACGCCAAGTCACAGCTCTGCTTCTGAGGGTTTTTTATGTCGTTGATTTTGGGTTTATTTCTTTTTAATGGTATTTGTTAAGTGCCAACTATTGCCTGGCACTGTACTAAGTGTGAGGTAGATTCCAGCTAATCAGGTTGGACACAGTCCATATCCTACATGGGGCTCACAGTCTTCATTCCCCTTTTACAGATGAGGTAACTGAGGCACAGAGAAGTTAAGTGACTTGCCCAAGGTCACACAGCAGACAAGTGATAGAGCCAGAATTAGAACTCAGGCCTTTCTGACTCCGAGGCCCGTGCTCTATCCACTGGACCACACTGAGTGTTTGCAATTCTGTGACTGACAGATGAAAATTGAACATCTGACTCCCCTCAAGAAAGACTTAATGAACTGAAGTGTTAACAGATCCCTGCCAGGTACTGAGCGTGACTCTTGAGAGATATTGAGGATTTCAGAATATATCTAAGAAAGACCAGGGTTACCACCATACAGAGGAACTTAACTGAAGGTTCCAAATCTCTTACTACTTTGTGTTTCTTCCACAAAAGTTACTGTTGAAGAATATGCTCACTTGTCTCTTTTCCAAAGAGGCAATCAGCTTGACTGCAATCAGGCACACTTCAGTCACCGAGAGAAGAGAGGAAGCAAGAAAAATGCTCAATTGATCTCCCTCTAAAGGTCCCACCCACAAAGGTATCTAGGTAGGCAGAAGTGCAGAAAACCTTTACGTGCAGTCTCTTAAGGAGGCCTTGCTATTTTTGCTTCTTGTTTAGGAACCTTTGTCTTCTGAGAACTGAAATCTACTGAGAGAGGATTCCTTATTCCACAGTTGTCTTCCCCTCCGTTTTTAGCTCTGCTTCTACAAGGGGTTTGGATATTTGCAAGCCAATGCAGTTGAATAAGCTAGGTCTTGAATATTACTCCAAGAAAAAATGGACTCATTTTCTCAGCACTTAGGTACATATTCCTATATTTGTATAATGCAGTAATTTATTCAGCTATTTCATCCTGACGTAATTGTACTATTACTGGTTTATATCTATCCTCTTCTTCCTGCTCCCACTATTTGTAGGTAAGTTTTACCTGTCTTCCCTATTAGACTATAAACTCCTAGAGAGCTACGAATATGGGTGTAGCTTTTGTTATACTCTCCCAAGGGTTTAGCTCAGTATTTTGCTCTCAGATGCGATAAATACAATGATTTATTGGCTGGACCAAGGAAGCAATGTACTCGGTTTATTATTCTACATGAAAAAGATGCAGAGTTTATAGAACTGTACCCAAATTCCTGGAGAATTGTTTTTTTTTTTTGCATTTGTTCTGAAAGTGTGCTGTGTTGAGGTTGAGATATCATTAAACAGCTATATAAAATGTGACATTTGCTCTAAGATTCAAAAGGAACCTGGGAAAAGCAGTAGAGAGGCATTCCACTCACCAAAGTGGCAGGAGGAGTAGAAACTGTTTTCTTTAAAGACCTTACCATTCAAGTGCACTAAATCATTCCATAATTTGTATTTTCATGGCAATATTTGGATAAAACATGTTAGGGTGTTAGAGAACATTTGTCCAACAAGCTGTCTATCCAGTTAGAATGAGAAGCAATGTAAGGGTATGTAACGTATGTATGTAGTGTTAGTGTTGTAGGTCAGTTGAAACGTAATGATAATAATTGTGGTATTTGTTAGGTACTTGCTATGTGCCAAGCACTGTACTAAGAGCTACAGAAAATGCAAGCTGATCAAGTAAGACATAGTCCCTGTCCCATAAGGGGGCTCATAGTCTAAGGGAGTTCTTCCTCTTTGTTTTACAGATGAGGAAACTAAGGCTCAGAGAAGTTAAGTGAGTTACCTAAGATCACACAAGACAAGTGGCAGAGCTGGGATTAGAGCCCTAGTCCCCTGTACTTTTTCCTCTGAGCCACCTTCTTCTCCCTTATTGTACTTGTTTCACATATATTAGAACCCAAATTTTCCTTAACGTGGTGCTTGCCACACTCATTGTAGACAAGCTGAGTGTATATAGGGTTGATTCAAAGAAAGAACATTTGGAGAGCCGGTGAAAGATACTGAGTGAGCAAATCCACAAAGAAATATGAAGCCTTCCAAGGTCTGTTTTTCCTAGTCATACCATCTATGCTCCCATTAGTAGCAGTGGGATAGAATGCAATGAAAGAAGTACTCATAGGATAGCACAACCTTGTAGATAGCCATGTGCCTGAGGATCAGGCCAATAAGCTTTCTTTCTGATCTGGAAGTACTAGACATTTTGTTTTAACTGTATTAACCAGCATGAGGTTGCAACGAGATGAGAATTACAAGTAGAGAGTCCTATTCCCAGTGGAATTTATGCAAACATTTAATGAGATAAATAACAGATGAGGAACCACACCTCAGTTTCTTCGTTACCCTTTTAGCATAGGCCAAAAAAATAAGGAAAAAAAATCCTTAATAATTGGAAACAGTTTCAGACTGTTCAGGGCTTTTGTTTTTTGTTTTTTGTTTTTTTTAAATGTTGAAGACAAGAGCCTGGGAATTATGTCAGCGAGTCTGACTTCAGTTATAGAAATGCTACCGAATACGAGTATGCAAAGTTGAATGGTAAATCAGTTTTAAGGAAATATTTGTCTCAGCATGAGTTTACAACGAAGGAGGTCAGGTTTAATGACCTGCCTCAAATATTAGTATAAATCATTACTTCCCTTCCAGCTCCATCGGTGCCCTTCATCTCGCTCTTAAAATAAATCTTCTGCAGTGAACGAGGGAACGTACCATGTGTTGAATTCCAGGCAAAGATCTAGTGAAAATGGGAAACTGTATAAATGTAGATTTCAAGGTTTTCCTTTGTTATGCTGTGAATTTTCCATGAAAAGAGTGTTGTTTCAGCATTTGTATCCCATACCGATCAGGGAGTTGGTCTTAACTGTGGAGTTTTTGGTCCCTGATTCACATGTTGGGAGCAAGGAATATTTGGGGACACTCAGGTGATGATTTGGTATCCTGGGGAAATTGTGCAGGGTGGTCACATGCTCCAGCTTAGCCAGAGCCTCTCTGCCAATTCCTGGTGGTATCTGACCCCATGACATGTGGCCCTCATTGCCTCCATTATACAAAATCCAGCTGGTATGCAGGTTTTAAGATGATGCTACTTATTTCAACCATATGTGCAAGTCCAGCCGAAAAAAACCTGATTCTTGCTCCGACTTTGTGTATGCAAACATCTTCCCAGACCCATTCCTTGAGAGAACTGTCCCATTTCTAAGTGGGTTTTTTTTTTTTTTTGCCAGAATTGTCTGCCTTCTGTGGTTTTCTCTGAACGGTCCATACCTAGCCCACCTTATTTGAGGTTTTGCTTCATTCTGTGTCTAAAGTGTTTCTTCTGTCTATAGGTAGATGTATGGGTATTCTGTGGTCATCTGTTTATGCACAGTTGAGGTGTAATGAAGCAAACACTGCTTCAAAGCTGATAGACCATTCCGGTATATGTCCAGTCATGCAGTTTGGTGCTAATAGTGGCATGAAGGTGATGCTAATGAGACTGACAGCACAAGAAATTGGATATGGCTTTGATTGTAAGTCCAGGTTTCACAGATAAATCGGTGATATTTATTGAGCACTTCCTGAAGGCATGGCACTGGAGACCACTTGAGAAAGTACAATGCAGTAGAGTTGGTGGACATGATCCCAACCCACAAGGAGCTTACAATCTACGGGGGACACAGACACTAAAATAAGTTACAGTCATGCTATTACAATCACTAAAATCACTCATGCTTGATATTCTTCCCACCCTCAACCCCACAGCAATTTGTACCTTATCTTTAAATTACATATTATAGATTATTCATATTCATGTCAGTCTCCCCTTTTAGACTGTAAGCTCGTTATGGGCAGGGGACATGTCTGCTAATTCTGTTCTGTTGTACTCTCCCGAGTGCTTAGTACAGTGCTCTACACATAGTAAGTGCTCAATAAATGCGATTGATTGGTATTAGACCTTCAGCCTGATTTGAAACTTGATATTCATTAGCTCTGCACTATCTGTCTCTGCTAAAGAACATGCATGCTGCTTTATTCCATTTTAACACTACTACTACTACTAATAATGATGATGGTATTTACTATGTGCCCAAGCACTGTGTTACACTGGGGTATTCATTCATTTAATCGTATTTATTGAGCACTTACTGTGTGCAGAGCACTGTACTAAGTGCTTAGGAAGTACAAGTTGGCAATATATAGAGACAGTCCCTACCCAACAACGGGCTCACAGTCTAGAAGGGGGAGACAGATAACAAAACAAAACATGTGGACAGATGTCAAGTCATCAGAACAAATAGAAATAAAGCTAGATGCACATCATTAACAAAATAAATAGAATAGTAAGTATGTACAAGTAAAATAAATGGAGCATGCATTTCCTCCGTCTTAACACAGTTTTACTGGATCTGATACACATCGTAGTTTCCTCAAAAAATCAGCTCAGCTTCACACAATGACACAGGTTGATATAATCAGCCTCATTCTAAATGTGCCACTTATTTTAATCAATCTAAAGTATTTATTGAGCATCTAATGTGTGCAGACCATTTGGGAGAGTACAGGAGAATGAGTAGACATGATCAATGCCCTCATAGTTGAATGGAGCCATTTTCTGAGCTTGGGTCAGGGGAGCCAGGAACAGCAATGTAGCATCTTTTGTGGTTTGTGTTCCCTTTGGTTTGGAAAATAGCCCACTAACAGCAAACAGAAGAGGGATCCAGTTTGGTTTTAGCAATGGAAGAGGGGTTCCTCCAATAATTCCTTCTGAAGCATTTGTCCAGGGTGGGGAAGTAAAACTGGAGTTTGTCTTGACTTCTATTTTTGGAACGCTGATGTTTCCAGTTGGCAATGGAAAGCCTTCTTGGACACCAGCAGTGAGCAACGTCCAGAGACAGGACTAGTTTCCTGCATGTTATTGTGACTGAAATTGTAACCAGTCCTCTGGGGGTCCAGATGCAACAACATAGCCTCCGTTATGCTCAGAAGGCACAGTCGTAAGGTATCTTTTTGAGTCTTCTACGAATCTGACAAATTTTGGACCAGGTCTGGGATTACTGAGCAAAGATTTGGATGTCCCAATCCCAGGATTTGTTCCTTAATAGTTCTTGGGCATAGAAGAGCAACAGGAACAGTGTTAACTCATGAAGATCAAAATTCAGAGTCCTTCAGGCACCCAATCCAAACGCTTGTTTATATTATTTGCCAACTAAGAGAAAGGGCTTTGAGCCATTTAGCCAACTGAAATAACGGCCCATTTTGCTGTAATTGAGTCATGTCAAAAAATATCAACACTTTGGGTGGTGCCCGAAGCTGTGTGTTCTGCACGTACAAGCTGTTGCTCATCTCTAATTCATCATATCTTCCCCGAAACTTGTGTATTCCTTGGGAAATTACTGTTTTCATTAAGGGTAAGTATAAAGCTAAATGAAAGCTTTTTTTTTTGGACCGTCTAAGCTCATTTGTCATGCGTCAGCATGCTGACAGCAAAACAGGAAGCTACATGGTTGCTTGCAGCCAAAAATATGGACTGAACGTAAGGTTGAGAAACCTTGATGACAAGACACCAAAAAGCCTTTTAATTAAGACTCACCAGCAATGACATACTTGCAGCGTTGTGGCTAGGCGCTTCCTGAGAGACACCACCCAGGCGGCAGTGTAAAAGCTAAAATTTCCTGTCCTTAAGGGGGAATGAGTAAACAAAGCACGACGACATCTATTTTATCTCTAGGTTCTTGATAATGGGCAGGTATCCAAAGTGATATTTCTTATCTGTTTTCTTATAGGTGCAAATCCCAATGAAGAGCAATCACGTGTGACCAAGTTATGCTTCTAACCATTGAGTAGAATGATGTCATTTAAATATGGTCAGACTGAGGAGGCAATGAAGAATTGTTTGCACCCGGGTCATTTTCTTCCCAATCAACTGGGGAGCTCAGTCTCCGTGTCCCGAAAGCACACAGGCGTCCCATCCAGTCTTCCATTTCCATGCTTTAGCACAAGGTGAGCTATTTGGGGCCGATGAATATTTGATTTACTTACTAATTTCATGGAAGGGAAAACATTTTTTTTTCCTTTGGGTTAAGCTCTTCTTTCAGCAGCCAGAGGGTAAGTCATTTCTCAGAAGTTTGAAGTGAAGTTTTAAAGTCAAATAGAAAGTGGAAAGAATTATTCAAAAAATTCTAACAAAAAAAAAAAACCCTTTTGCCTAAATTACCCAGCTAGTTAAATGGAAGTTCACAGACTCACTGAGTTGGTTCTCACAACTGAATAATCCAGGCCGAAGTATTTTATTTTCTTGAATTACTTGGATAAATAGTCTTCACGTAGCCTGGTATGATTTGACCTCAGGGTGCTCAAGAATACTATCAGGCTCATGTGGTGAGGAGGCGATTGAGAAATGTTGAGAGGTTTACTCCAGTCACCATTTTAAAGAGGAAGGATGACCAGGTGGACTGAAAACCACCCAGGACATCTCACCACTTCACCCTGTCGACAAGATTTTGCCCATGTGGACAAGCTTCTGAGAAATATGGCTAACCACACACTTGGAATTGTAATGTGGCCTCAGACCAAAATGTAGCTCAGCAGATGTAATCTTTACAGCATGACTGCTGTGAGAGAATGTAGGGAGCCACATTATGTCTTCTAATCAATTTTAATGTATAAACTAATTTCACTGCTAGAGTGTAAGCTCTTTTTAGGCAACTCTGCCTAAACTGCCTAAACTCCTGCCAACTCTGTTATATTGTACACTCTCCCAACCTCTTAGTACAGTACTCTGCACGCAGTAAGTGTTCAGTAAATATCATTGATTGAGAATGACTGCTGAAAGGGAGTGCAGGGAGTTAGGCTATGTCCTCTAATGAACTGTGTAGATCGTACAGAAGCAACTGAGAGCATTAATAGATACAGGCTCTGGCAACTGCTGGGCAAATGTGGATGGTCTGAGATGTTTGGTGCTGGAGTTTGGTGACAGCCGGGCATCAAGCTTCATATCAAAAAGAACACCTAGAGCTGTGGATCGAGACCGTCAGCTACCACAGAGCTGTTTCACCAGCTTTAAGAGCCAGAGTATAAATCACATCAAATTGCAGGACAAGGTTCCTGATGGATTCGGCATCACAGTCAGCTCATCTGCACTGAGGCACCATTCTTCACAACAATGTTGCTAGGCAAGGCTCACAAGGGGGATGGATATCGGCAGGATTCCCAAGCAACTTTAGGTGAACTGAAAGTGAAACGGCAGAAAAAAAAAACATCGTGAAGGCTTATGGAATCCCAGCCTCAAAGCCTGTGTTGTAGGTGGACTGTTGAGTGATGACTGTTGTTTGGTAACTGGCAGACCAAATGGCATACGGCAACCTAGAATGGGACCGCTCCCTAGGAGATGAGCTAAGGGAAGATCGGGATACCTGGGAAATAGCATGGTCTAAGTGGAAAGGGCGCGGACTTGGGAGTCAGAAGACCTGGGTTCTAATGCTGGCTTCATCACTTATTTATTTATTTATTTTTTAATGGTATTTGTTTAAGCGCTTGCTATGTGCCAGGTACTATACTAAGCACTGGAGTAAATACAAGTTAATCAGGTTGGACACAGTCCGTAACCCACATGGGGCTCACAACAGTCTTAATCCTCATTATATAAATAAGTTAGCTGAGACACAGAGAAGTTAAGTCAGTTGCCTCAGGCCACACAGCAGACAAGAGGCAGAGCATGATTAGAACTGATGTCCTTCTGACTTCCAGGCCCTTCTGACTTCCACTAGGCCACACTTCTTCTCACTTGTCTCCCTTTTGACCTTGGGAAACTCACTTAACTTCTCTGTGCCTGTTTCCTCATTGTTCTTAGCGACCCCCATGTGGGTCAGGGACTGTGTCCAACTTGATTATCCTATATTTACCCCAGTACTTAGTTAGTGCTTGGTGCACAGTAAGAATTTAAATTTCATTGAAGAAATGATATTTATTGAGCACTTACTCTGTGCAGAGCACTGTACTCAGCACTTGGAAGACTACAGTACAGCAGAGTTGGTAGACATGTTCCCTGCCCATACAGACACAATCTTAAAACTAGTGAGTAATAATTGCTATGTGCTAGACACTGTACTAAGCTCTGAGACTCTGTACTAAGCAAGGAACTATCTTTCTATGCATGCAAGGTAGAAGCAGCATGACTTAGTGGTAAGATCCCGGGTTTGGGAGTCAGAGGTCATGGGTTCTAATTCCGGCTCTGCCATTTTAATTTTTTTTTAATTTTTTAATGGCATTTATTAAGCGCTTACTATGTGCAATGCACTGTTCTAAGCACTGTCTGCTTTTGTGACCTTGGGCAAGTCACTTAACTTCTCTGGGCCTCAGTTTCCTCATCTGTACAATGGGGATTAAGACTGTGAGTCCCAAGTGGGACAACCTGATTACCTTGTGTCTACCCCAGTGCATAGAACAGTGCTTGGCACTGATCTTTTTAACCACATCCCCACTCATGGATGGGATTTTATCATCTGTGGCCTGTGACCTCGTTTTCAAAATCACAGTTCTGGATAGATTTATAAACTATATATGTATACATTATTTATATGTATAAATTACTGTAAGTTATTTAAAATTATTCATAAATTATTCATAAATTACTGTGCACACAAACTACGTGCATAGTTTATAAGTCTAGAAGTAATATATAGTTTATATATCTATAAATAATGTCTATATCATTGCCCAATGGAATGGTATCTTTATGTATAATATATTTTCTATTATAAATGAAAGGCATCATTCTATTGTGTAATTTTATATGTATAATGAATATATAATCTGTCCTGTCCTTTGCTTTTGAAGATAAGGCCACTGATATGTACATAGATATGTAGATAGACAGATTATATGGATTGACTTACCACAGAGAAATATGATTAGGGTGAGGCTGGAGGAACCCTAAAAGTTATAGCCTATATTTTTTCTCATTTTTTGAGAAATTTTTTCTCATTTTTTGAGTGGTGTTAATAAGTATGGTATTTAAGTGTTTACTATGTGCCAAGTACTGTTCTAAGAGTTGGGCTAGGTACAAGGTAATCAGATTGGACACAGCCTCCATCCCACATGAGGCTTACACTCTTAATCCCCATTTTACAGATGAGGTAACTGAGGCACAGAGAAGTGAAGTGACTTGCCCAAGGTCACACAGCAGACAAGTGGCGGAGCGGGATTAGAACTCACGACCTCTGACTCCCAAGCCCGGCTCTTGCCACTAGGCCACGGTGTTCTTAAACAGCCTTGTACCGAGTGGAAAATTGTATTACAAATGCTGTTGATTCTACAGGAATTAATGGGGAACGGGTCTGCCGACTCTTTTATATTGTACTCTCCCATGCGCTTAGTACAGCATTCTGCACACAGTAAGTACTCAGTAATTACTGTTGATTGATAATGAGTTGGTTTGAAGATACCCACCATGACAATACAACACTCTATATTAATAAATCATTGGTGTTCTGCCTAGGCATTAGATCTTTGAAGAATTAGTTTAATTTTCCCCATCCTGGCTTAAAGATTGTGCATTCTCTAGATCTGGTAAGAACTGTCCCATCGATTTTCTGGTGGTGGTTTGGTCAACGTGGGAGGGGTAGTCTAGAGTCTCTGTCATTCTTCACTAAGAACTCCGTCTTTCCAACCAGAATTTCCAGAACCAGAAGCGATCTAGGAGTCATTAGTGTATTTGATTTCTTCTTTGAACTTTTATCTGTTCCCCTTGCCTAATAAATTGCCACCTTTGGTCAAGGAAGGATGCCGCAGAAGCTAAGAAAAATGCTCTTTTTCCATGGATTGCCTTTCAAACATTGGTTCCATTTAGACATGCCCAGAAAGCCAAAGTACATTTAGCACTGGGCAGCTATTTATACCATTTTTTCTCTCTTCCCCACCTTAAACATGGCAAAAAATGCAACATATGTCACGAGGCGGTAGACAGCCGGATTGCCAAGGGTAATATTTGTGTTTGGAAACATGGTCTCTGTGTGAAGCAGTAGCCTTCTAGCTGCCTCCAAGGTTTCTTTTGGCTAACGTTTATCCAAACAGTCCTGGTCTTCATTCACTTTTATGACCAAGAGGGAGCCGAGTGTTTTCTCATGAACAGATTAATAGAAGGTTGGGCGTTCCCTTACCTTTCGGTCCCTGCCGAACACCCCGCTTCCCCTCGGGGCTCAGAAGGTAGATGAGTGAGCTTAACATTACAAGGGCCTGGGGAACAGTTGAACGATGTGCTCAGGCCAGACTAACAAGTGCCCTACTGTTCCACCCACGCCAAGTCACTTGCCAAACAAAGACTGTTGGCCCATTAAGGACACTGGAGGCTCTATTCGACCTCAGACTCAGTTCCGTGTATCCCAGAAATCCTGCGTAATGCAACTGGACACGGATGTATGACCCGCTTCCCTCCCCTCAGGGCCACACCATCATTATTACTGGGCTCCATCCGAGGGAGCGGGGGATCAGTGGCTCCCCTTTGCAAAGAAGGAACACTCAATTCTCTCTGGCCACTTGGATACCCTTTTGTGCAGCCTTGCTGACCGACTAAAACATGTCTTCCAACTCGTAGCATCTTTACCAAGAGGGAATCTGATTGCGATATACATCATTAACTTGAAAAACTGCAGTGCCAGCCAACTTTGTGAATTATGGATCATTTTTACTGAGCTGCTTACCCACCTTTAGTCTATTTTCCTTTGAATGCATTTGGTTGGTTGGGAAGGAGGAAGTTAATGAGCTCCACTTTAGGCATGTTTTCTTTCAGCTCTCAGTGGGTCTTCCAAGTAGACTTGAGAAATTTAGTGAGAGAGATGGGACAGCGGATGGGGCTAGATTAGATTTGGAACTGACTGGTGCCCAAATGATAATTGGATTCATATGAACACATGAGCTCACAAAGGGAAAAGATCAGAAGATGAAACCTGGCAGATCCTCTGACTAACAGGTAGAGAGGAAAAAAAAAGATATAAAGGCTACGCTAGAGCAGGATGAGAATCAGGAAGAAGTGAGGAAAAAGGGAAGGGTCCCAGAAAGTATTGGGAAGCAGCGTCCAAAGAAGTGGAGCTGGAAAGGAGCAGAGAAGAAACCCTTGGATTGGGTAATTGAAATCAGTTTCAGAGGGACTGTAAAGGGCAAGCAGGATGTAGTGTAACACGGAGAGAATTAGTGGGGACAGAGGCAGCAGTTGTACTTAACACATTCTAGATGCTTGGCCATGAATGTGAAAAGAGAGGTGGGGATATTGTGCTTGCTCTTTCAGAACTGGGGATACCTAATCATGCTTAAAGAGGGAGAAGTTGATGCCAGAAGGGGAGGGGAAAGCATTATGTTAGAGGGGATAAGGTCCTTAGGGTCTCTGCACCTATGCTAATTGGCACAGTTGCTTATCTAAACTAAATGCTAAAGTTAGCTCATAGCTCTTATCCCAATCCTAACCCAAGCCTAAACATTTTTCTGCTCCTAATTTGTGCCCTAACCCAAATCTAACCCAAATGGGTTTCTTCCTAATCTGATCTTGCCAAAATTGAACATCGATTCTTGACTTTGGTGAAATGTTTAATGAAAAACGGCACGGCCATTTGTTGATTTTTTTTTAAAATTTGGACAATCTAGCGCTTCCCGCTTACAGTAAGGCTTTGTATTATGTTGCCTCTCACAAAGCTTATTGGTAAAATGAGAAGAATCATGTGGTGTTTTGTAGGGGTGCTGAAGGGCTGAATGGATTTTGATGTCCTCGGAGAAAAGGTATTGAGAAAGCAGCAGGCTCTCTTTGAAGAGAAACCAGAGGTCCAAAAAGCCTTTCAAGGAAAAGTCAAATAACAGGGTCACCGCCAGTCTTTGCACAGGGAATGGTAGACTGAATCCATGTTTTCAGGTAGCGGTGGTGGAAGAGGAGGGGACACTGCAGATTTCAGATGATTTCTTTTTTCTAAATTTACATTTAATTATTGGAGATTTTCTCCTGGGGTTGGTTAATTTCTCCTCAGGTGATATCTGGTGGAAAAATCCCAGGCAGTAAGGTTTATGCTTAGATTTTAAAAAAATGTACACTCACAGTCCCTTCTCCCATGTATGACCCCAAGGTGCTGGCACCTGGCAACATCATTGGAGTTTAGGGTGCTGCTCCCTGGGCAATGCTTTGACAGGATTCTGTCCTGTTCAGTTTTGTCAGGACCTCCAAGTGAGCACCCAATCATGATTATTTGTTCCAGAATAGGCCCCAGGCGCTGAAGGCCAACACATAGGCATCTCTCTCAGTGATGGGTCATTCTCCCCGGAAACTCGAGGGAGCCTGGTGCAGAGAGAAGAAACCGACTGCCTTGGCTCCCATCCAGCTCTGGGGCTTCTTCCTGGCTCTGGGAGAGCCCAGCTTTCCATAAACCTAGATCCCGAAACTGAACCCTGGGAAAACCCTAAGCTCTTAAGGAATGCCCCCACCCCATTGCAGGCAGGGAATGTATCGGTTATATCATTGTATTGTACTCTCCCAAGTGCTTAGTACAGTGCTCTGCACACAGTAAGCACTCAATAAGTACAATTTTTTTTATGGTATTTTTTAAGCGCTTATGTGTGCCAGTCACTGTTCTTGGAGCTGGGGTAGATACAGGTAATCAGATTGGACCCAAATGGGGCTCATAGACTTAATCCCCATTTTACAGTTGAGGTAACTGAGGCACAGAGAATAATAATAATAATAATGGCATTTGTTAAGCACTTACTATGTGCAAAGCACTGTTCTAAGCGCTGGGGTGGATACAAGGTGATCAGGTTATCCCACGTGGGGCTCACAGTCTTAATCCCCATTTTACAGGTGAGGGAACTGAGGCCCAGAGAAGTGAAGTGACTTGCCCAAAGTCACACAGCTGACAAGTGGCGGAGCCGGGGTTAGAACCCATGACCTCTGACTCGCAAGCCCGGGCTTTTTCCACTGAGCCAAGTGACTCGCTCCAGGTCACACAGCAGACAAGGGGAAGAGTCGGGACTAGAATTCCCAGGTCCAGGCTTTATCCACTAGACCACACTGCTTCTATTAACTGACTGACTGAGTGATTAGGGTAGATTACTCTAGGCTCTGTGAGCCTCTAAGCCACTTGAGTGGAGCAACCCCCCCATTGTGGGGCTAGTGAGAGTCCTCTCGATGGTACCATAATCGGGAATATCCCTTTCAGAAAGACCGGTCCACTTAACACAGACAGACCCCATTTTAGGTGAATTATTATGAAGAGTCAGGAGCATCCTGGCAATGAAGTTGGTGAGGAGGAGAAGCAGATTTTTTAGATCTCTAGAGGGCCTGGGCTGAGTGCTAAAGTTATAGCTTGAAACGAACCAAATTCCACTACCGATTAGCACGTGTCTACCCTAGCGCTTAACCCTGTGCATGGCACATAGTAAGACCTCCTCAAGTACCATGATTACTACTGTCTGTAAACATTTGATTTGCACTTATATAGAGAACAAAAGCCAATGAAGAGTGTTCCATAATTGGAAAGTTGATTCACTGATTTCATCAATCAATGAATCAGTAGTTATTGAAGGTGTACCATGTGAGGAGCACTGTACTAAGCACAGGAGGATCAGTAGATTCATTTCCTGCTCACCAAGAGCTTTGACCCAGCCAGGATACACTTTGGTTCCTGGAAAGTCGGTGGTAGGGGGAGGAGATGAGTGTGGAATCGGTAGTAGTTGTTGAGGGCGTACCGTTTGCAGAGCACTGTACTAAGCACTTGAGAGTTAGTAGATAGGTGTCTTGCCCACCAGGAGCTTTGCCCCAGCCAGGGTTCATTTGGCTTCCTGGAAACTTTGTGTGGTAGAGGGAGGAGGCGAGCATGGTCTCCAGAGCCAGGAAACAAGGACCCCGTGGATGAGCACAGAGCTCTCATTGGGCAGTGAAGTGAGTCTCTTTCCCTTAGGCTCCACATCATCATACCTGGAATGTTTTCACCCTAGGAAGAGCCAGCACAAGGGTCAGGCAGTGCTGTTGAAAAGTTATACCTTAGTGGAGATTCTGTAATCATTAGATTTTTACAGGGTTGAGTCTTATCTGATCCTGGCCTCACCCGCTTCTTAATTAAATACCTGTGTGTGGGTGGAAAGGCTGGCAACTGGGTCTCTCCTTTTGCCAGCACACGCAGGAATGCCACTAGGACTGTATTTGAGTATGGAACAGAGACTTCCCCTTTGGGCAAGAGCTCCCTGTCCAGAACAGAGAAAGAAATTCTCCCCCTCCAGCCCCCATCATTGGTGGGGAATCTTCTCTCTCTTTCCCCCGACCCCAATCCCCCTTCCAGGGGTTAGAGCTGTGTTGCAATGCTTCTGCAGGAGAAGACAGAAAACAGTGGCAATGTTCCTAGTGTTCTTGCCAGCAAAGAGCACGAGAACGATTTTACTATCCTCAAGACATTCCTTCCTGCAACTGTGCCAGAACTGTCTTTGCAACGTTTTAATCTGTTTACTCACTGCCCAGCCCCAGATGGGCTTTGGAAGTGGCAAGGAGTGGCCTGAGTGAACTGCACATACAGATTGTTGGAAGACCCAAAGTCGAAAAGAATGCAACCCCCAAGGTCCATGTGCAATTTCATCAAAAGGGACATTCCAGGCCACTCCAAAACTTTCAAGTCTCTTGTGAAATCTTCAAACTTGAAAGCAAACAAGGCTAGTGCCAGGCACTGTCATCATTGTACAGAGAGTTCAACTTAGCAGCCTGGGGTTGTCTCCAATTAGGTTGTTAGAGTAACTAGTTCAGTCACCTCGATGAGGGTATGAAGAGTCATTCTTTGCACTCACATAACCCTTTTCTCTTGTGTCTTTCATGAATGAATATTTTCTCCTCTAAGAAAGGTTGCCATATTCCCAAGTGTCCTTGGGAGTCAGGAAAGAGTGGGTTTTTAAAGGCTGGTGTCCTTCCTCAACTCCATCATGGCACTTTCTACCGTAGCCCAACTCCGTTCAAAATCCAAAATAACATACAGGTCCAAAGGAGTGGAGGGAGCCCGACTGGTTCTAAAATAGATTAGGCAGTGGGCAAGAAAGAATGTAATATCCTCTGCCATCAGATTCAACCTGACTCTGACCCTGGAAAATGTAGGAAGGGCTGATGGCAATATTTTTTGGTAGCGGCAAGCTATTGGAAAGGATTTTCATGACTGGCTTTAACCTTCTACCCTTCATCTCTCTGGCTCCCTTCACTGATCCTGGCTACTGTTGTGTGGTTTAATTGTCAGACACAGGAGGGCAGTCATATCCAAGAGCTGCTGGCTCCAAAAGATATTGCTTCACTCACCTCTGCCCACTCACTCACTTTTTTAGCCTTCATTCAACCTAGACCACCTTTCGCCTGTCTGCTCTCTTCCCCTTTCTTTCTCTCTGACCACCGTGCTTTCTCCCTGGTTGATCAAGGCAGTGACTCTGATCAGAGTTTTGTTTCTGAGTAAAAGACCTGCAACTACCAACGTGTCAGTCTCTCACCTCGAGCAAAGCCACTTCAAAATCCTTCTTTCCCGAAATGCATTTCTGTCCCTCATTTCCATTCAACTTTAGAAGAAAATGGCCACGTGGAAAAATGAAGGAAAAAGAGTCCATCCCCAGTGGTGTGCAAGTTACCTCCATTTCTTGCTAGGTTTTGGAGTGGTTGATGCCATTTGGATTGTAAAACAGCTGGAATGGGCCAGGTCAGCACCACCTCTATGTGTAGAGAAGGTGGGATGCTATAGTGGAATCTCCAGTTCGGTTCAAAGCTTGATACATCATTCTTAGACCATCAATGGTGTTGTTGATTCTTCATCATTGCTGTCATGGAAAGATAGTGGGGATGGGAGGAGAGGGTGCTGTTAGCTGGTTATGGACACTCAAAACCAATTCTGCCTCTCCCTACAATACACGGTCTGCCTGAAATTTCCCAGGGAGTCTCTGAGGCCTCTGTTGAGAGGGGAACAGGGAGGGCTGAGAGATTACAATGTTGACCTTCTACTGAAGAAGGAAGAAACATGACCCAAGGGTAGGAAAATGCAATTCTTCTTAGCTCCTTTTGTTCTTTCCCGGTGGTCCTCCCTCTTAAACTCAAACCAAAGTCTGCCCCATTTACCCCCTTCTGTAGCTCTGCTGTGAAGGTTTGATGCTGGTAAACTGACTGCATTCCAGGACACCTTTTATGTAATAGCCATTTGATACTGAATATAGTTCATAGATAATAATAATAATAATAATGGTATTTGTTAAGTGCTTACTATGTGCAAAACACTGTTCTAAGTGCTGGGAGGTTACAAGGTGATCAGGTTGTCCCACGGGGGGCTCACAGTTTTTATTGCCATTTTACAGATGAGGTAACTGAGGCACAGAGAAGTTAAGTGACTTGCCCAAAGTCACACAGCTGACAGGTGGCGGAGCCGGGATTTGTACCCATGACCTCTGACTCCAAAGTCCGGGCTCTTTCCACTGAGCCACGCTGCTTATGTTGGAAGCCAACACAGCTTTGTAAACCTTTGGTAGTTTGGTGTGAAGTTTAGAGTCTTGTCATCTCCCTACCAGTCTTCCAAGAAATATGATGGCTTTGTTAATTCCGTTTTCTAGTCATGTTCTATCATTTCATTCTTTGATTGGACTCTGCTTAAGTATTAGAATGTAATGATGGTATTAGTTCTGTGTTGCCGGTGAAAATCTCTTGTTGTACATAGGGAATGCCAGGTACAGTTGTTGCAAAATTTCAGTTTTTTTCAGAGTTGTTGGTTTGCTGCATCAGCGAAGAGGTTCATAATGAGTCCATATATATTCTTCAAAGATACTTAGAAGCCCTTGGTTCATTTTTGGTATGCAGAGCCTTTGAATCTCAGTGTCTTCAGTAGTATCCCACCACTCGTTTGAAGTATTCCGTATCTTGTTCGGTAGGCCACAACGTAGGCTTTGATAAGCATCCTTTTGTCAGGGGCATGGGGGAAGACCAAATATCTGTGATGCATCGATTGTTTTTCTGGGAGCAGCTTTTTGATCTTGGAGTCGTTCTCATCAAATCAGTCTTGGTGTTGTCTGCTAACAATGCCGGCAGTCTTCCTGGCTGTCGGGCTGACAACATCTCAGAGAGACCGCCATACCGTTGATCACATTTGAGAGGCAGATGGAGTTCCTTCCTCTGATAGGATTGCTTTGATGTCGATGATACTGTCTATTTTCCATGTTGTTTGCAGAACAGCTGTCAGTGTACGATTACAAACCCGTTAGATTGGGAAATGGACTAGCTTATTGTTTACTGTTAACGAGCTACAATGATACTGAATATACAGTAATAATCCTGTCTTTATTTTCTCAAGTTCCTGGGAGCTATTTGATTTACTTAATTTAGCACTTTCCCTTGAGTCATGTCCAAAGGGTGTGCAATAAATGCAGTTTGATAGTGGGGGTTATTTTGGACATGAATAGGTATTACTTGTATCATTTTGGGAGGGCAAATAAGTTGCATTTTATGAGGCCAGACTCCTCTTTCAACCAAAATATAGAAAGAATTAGGAAAATAACTATTTGATTTACTTAATTTAGCACTTTCCCTTGAGCCAGACCCAAAGGATGTATAATAAATGCAGTTTGATAGTAGGGGTTATTATGGACATGAATAGGTATTACTAGTATCATTTTTGGAGGGCAAGTAAGTTGCATTTTATGAGGACAGACTCCTGTTTCAACGAAAATATAGAAAGAACTAGGAAAAGATTTGAAGAGGAAGTCATTTGAAACTGGGTGAATTTTTAAAGAAGTAAATAATTTTGCTCTCTGTTTTCAAGCGTTCAAGAAAAAAGGCTAGCGATTTTAGTTTATATCATTGCTGGTAAGTAAGGAAAAAATGACAGTAATATGAAGAGAGGCAATGTGCAACATGTTGAAAATTAGAAGGAAGTGTCTTAGCCAATAAGACATATTTTAGTGAAAGGGCAAAATGTGGCTTGATTTAAGGCTAATGATATCATGTCTGTAGTCATTTAAGATCAAAAGAATCCTCGACTGTAAAGTATTGCTAATGAAACCAGAACAAAGGGCAGTCCCCTCCTCCTGATACATGGAAGGGAAATCTTAGCCCATGTGGAATGCCAGAAAACTGTGAGTCAACCTACAGTCCCTGGAGGTGTGGAAGGGAAGGTCTGCAGAGTGATTTCTGACACACCATCCAGTACTCATCCTCACTGGACTTGAAAACGATGACTTTATCAACTGTTTTATTGGGTCTCAAGCTTCTACTACCTTTTAGCAAGGTTGGGTGATAGTGCTTAAATGACCACACTTTTCAATTGCCTTTTCAATGTTGGTGCCCAATAACAGATTTTCGGAAATATGCACTTTCTTCTAGTTTTACTGCATATGAACTTCTTGAGAATCAGTGAGGGATTCAAGTTATTTGGGTTTTCTAAGGGTTTGTGCTCTTCTTTCATTTCCTGGCATTGGAGGAATTTGGGAAATTCTGATTATCTGAATTATAGGTGACACAGGAGGATCACTTCTCGGGCTACCATCTCCTAACATCTCCCCCCCTCCCCGTATCAGCGGAATTATCTGAATTATCTAAACAAAACTGAATCAACACCACACTAGCACTTAAAATAGTGCTTGGCACACAGAAAGTACTTAACAAATTCCATTTCTGTCCTTATTATTATTATGAAATGGAGGTATTAGTCCTGGCGCCACCAATGACACCACCACCACTGGCTCCACCAGTTCCTCGAGCTGGTCTTTTACAAGCTGCCTCAATTACAATATGAAAAAATCACATTTAATCCTTCTTAGACCATACTCCGTCATCATTAACAACAAGTATGTATTGTGTGGCTGACGTGTACAAAGCAATGTTGTAACCCATAATTTAAAGGAGAGGCAGAGCAGATAGGTGTATATGCACACAAGTTGATAGTATGCTAATTTCATCATAATAATAATGGTATTTAAGTGCTTATTATGTGTCAAGCACTGTTCAAAGCACTGGGATAGGTACAAGTTAATTGCTTTAAAGAATTAGATCATAACCTTCTGACTCCCGGGCCTACGCTCTATCCACCTCACCATGCTGCTTCTTGACCCCACGGCATCCTCCAGTTATCACTCAGATCCCTCCTTGTATTTTTTTTCCAAACTCCTCTAGCAAGTTTTTTACGTGCTGCCTCCATTTCCACTCCTCCAATTCTCTCCTTGACTCATGCCATCTGGCTTCTGCCCTCTCCACTTAAGGGAAGCTTTCCTCTCTAAGGTCACCAATGACCTCCTTCTTTCCAGATCAAATAACCTCCACTCCATCCTCATCCTCCTCGACCTCTCAGATGCCTTCGGCTAAGTGGACCACTCCTTTCTCCTGGAAACAGTATCTAACCTTAGCTTCACTAACACTGTCCTCATCTGGTTCTGGTCCTCTTCTGGTTCTCCCCCAGTCTCCTGTCTCTCTGGCTCCTTGTTCTTGTTCTGTTTTGGCAGATTCTCCTCTGCCTTCCACCCTCTAGCTATGGGAGTCCCTCAAGGTTCACTTCTGGGTCCGCTTTTATTCTCCATCTAACCCCACTTCCTTGGAGAACTCATTTGCTCCCACAGCTTCAACTATGATCTCTATGAAGATGAGTCCCAATTTTGCCTCTCCAGCCCTGACCTTCCTCCTTCTCTGCAGTCTCACATTTCCATCTGCCTTCAGGACATCTCTACTTGCATGTCCCACTGACCCTTCAAGTGTAATACATCCAAGATGGAACTTCTCATCTTCCCACTGAAACCTTTTCCTCCCTATGACTTTCCTAATACTCTAGACAACATCACCATCCTCCCTGTTTCATAAGCGCATAACCTTTGCATTTATCCTCTCGTCATCTCTCTCATTCAAGCATTTCTCTCTAATTGAAAGCAGCATGGCCTAATGGAAAAAGCGTGGGCCTGGGATTGAGAGGACCTGGGTTCTAATCTTGGCTCTGCTGTGTGACCTTGGACAATTTACTTAACTTCTCTGTGCCTCAGTTACCCCATCTGTAAAAATGGGGGTTAAATCCTAGTCCCTGCCACTTAGACTATGAGCCCCATGTGGGACAGGGACCGTGTCCATATTGATTAACTTGTATCTACCCCAGTGCTTACAACAGTACTTGGCACACGGTAAGTGCTTAATGGGTACCATAATTATCATTTTATTATTATTATTATTATTGTTACAAATAATAATATAATTCAACCAGCATATTCAGTCTGACTCCAAACCCTGTAGTTTCTACCTTCACAATATCTCTAGAATCCACCTTTCCTCTCCATCCAAACTGCTACTACACTGATTCAAGCAGTTATACCAACTTGATTACTGCTTAACTTCCCTGCTGACTTCCCTGCCTCCTGTCTCTCCCCTCTACTGCTTGGATCACTTTTCTAAAAAAAAAAAAACCCACTCAGTTCATTTCTCCTCATTCCTCAAAAACCTCTAATTGTTGTCCATCGAACTCTGCATCAAACAGAAAACTCCTTATCAATGGCTTTAAGGTCCTCAATCAGCTCCCCTCCTCATACCTTAACTCACTAACCTCCTACTACAACCCAGCCTGCACACTTTGCTCCTCTAACACCCACTTACTCACTTACCTTGATCTCATCTAACTCACCACTGACGCCTTCCCCTTTGTCTTCCCTCTGGCCTGAAATGTTCTCCCCCTTCATATCCAACAGACCACCACTCTCCCCACCTTCAAAACCCTACTAAAATAACATCTCCTCCAAGAGGCCTTCCCTGACTGAGTCCTCATTTCCCCTATTTGTTCTCCCTTCTGTATCATTTATACACTTGGATCTGTATTCCTTAAGTACGTGATAGTCACCCTCTTCAATCCCATAGCACTTATATAGCCTTACACTCTTTTATTTCCCTTATTTGTAATGTATTTAATTGTGTGTCTCCCCCTCTAGACTGTAACTCCTTGTAGCAAAGATCATGTCAACCAACTCACTTATATTGTACTCTCCCAAGTGCTTAATACAGTTCTCTGATTGATTGATTTAGGCCTCCTTCAATTAGTTCCTGTTTCCCTATGCTTATTTATCCCAACTTCCACTAGAACACTTCTGCCTCACATCAGCATTTACAGACTCTCATCCTCCCATGGCACTTATGTACCCATCTTCCATAGTCTGTTATTTAAGCATCAATTTCTGCATGTATCCCCATTTCCTTCTTGCTCCCATCAATATTTTATTTTAGTGTCTCTTACACTGGATTGCATGACCCTTGAGATCAAGGGATCATGTTTTCTAATCCTACTGTATTCTCCGAATTCCTTTCCAGTGCTCTGCATAGAGTAGGCACTTAATAAATAATATCAAGTGAGTAATAAGTAGGCAAAATTCACAGGTTTATGGTTGGTGTCAGATGTTTAAGGTGATGTAAGTTCCCTTCCATGGCACATTTCACTGATTACCATCACCCCAAAAGGCAGAAATGTTGCTATTTAAAGGAAATAAGTCTGGAGTTGATGTTGCAGACAGCAGAGCTCAAGGAAGAGGTTGCGGGATCGGAACCAAAATCCTGCACCAGGCCTGGGAATTTCTGTCGGCTGTCCTGGCCACAACCATCATAGTAGCCCAGGTACTTTCTGTCAGTGCCTCTCAGACAGAATTTCCAGTAGAACCCATATTTATCAGACCAGAGAGGTGCTGAGTAGCTGTCAGTGTGACATGCACAGCTTAACCAAAGCACTCACGTTTCCTTTTATTCTTGCCTCTGGTTACTGAAAACATTTGCTAAAAATTGCTGTCTAGCTCTGGAGCTGTCAAAGATAATTGTGTTGCACAAAAGTTACCAAGAAGCATGAAGTAGTATGGTCACCACCTGGTGACCAAGTTAATGGAACCTGTCTGATGAGTGCCAAGTTCTGCCACATGTGAGCGTACTGTTCTCAGCCTGAAAACCACAAAGGATTACATTTCGGGGAGAGAAATGTATCAGATGGCTCTTATGAGCAATTTACATACAAATTCCTCTGTAAGTACCCAAAAGGGTGGTAGCCAGATTACCAAATGGGTAAGGCCGTAAGGTCTAGGAGAGCCAGGGGTGATGTGGGCTTTGGGAATACTGCCACTCTGTATGGCTGGCTCAGTCCATTTGCAAGAAGGGCATGCACCCGTGATGAATTTTTCCATTCTTGGAGCTGGCAGTAACCCAAAGGTCTAATAAAACTAGAGAATAATTTGTGGCTAAATGAGCTTGAGAGATCATTCAGCTCAAATCCCTGCCTCTAGATCCCAAATGGATGGGTTTTCATTCTATTTCTTAAGTTATCCCACCTTTTGGTAGCTCATCCTGGTCTCACAAAATTGCTTCCTGAGTCAGTTCTGATTTGCTCTTGGAAGGTCGGAGAAAACCAAGGGGTAGACATGTTTGATGACTTCAAGGGAATTATTTTGTTGTTTTTTTTAGTAACTACGCTCCTAGCATGTCTTGAAATGCATAATTCCATTTGGAACCACTGTGAGCTGGTGGAAAGGGCAACACCTGACTGCCACTACTCTTCCCAAGAGTTGAACAAGTAACAAACACCGTGACAGACATTTTTAAGTTTGGCTCTTTGGATCCTTGTTCTTTGAAGAATCAAAAATCAAAATGCTTTAGCAGGGAATGTATCTACAAACTCTGTTGCATTGTACCCCCCCAAGTCCTTAGTACAGGGCTCTGAATCAATCTACCAGTACAGAGTACTGTATTAAGCACTTGGGAGAGTGAGTATGACAGTATAACAGAGTTGGAAGACACACTCCATGGCCACAACAAGCTAACAGTCTAGCAGGGGAGACTGACATTAATATAAATAAATTACAGGTATGTACATAAGTGTGCAGTGGGGGTGTTAAATAAAGGAAGCAAGACAGGGTGATGCAGAAGAGAGTAGGAGAAAAGGAAACAAGGGTTTAGTCAGGGAAGGCTTCTTGGAGATGTACCTTCAATAAGGCTTTGAAGGTGGAGAAAGTAATTGTCTGTCATATATGAACAGAGAGGGCTTTCCAGGCCAGAGGTAGGATGTGGGCTAGATAGATGAGATTGAGGTACAGTGAATAGGTTGGCATTAGAGGAATGAAGCGTGCAGCCTGGGTTGTAGTAGGAGAGCTGCAAGGTGAGATATGAGGAGTGAAGGGGTTTTGGTGGTTTTTTAAAATAGTATTTGCTAAGCACTTTCTGTGTGCCAGACATTGTACTAAGCACTGGAGTAGATAGAAGACCATCAGGTTGGACATAGTTCCTGCCTCACATGAGGCTCACAGCTTTAATCCCCATTTTACAGAAGAGGTAACTGAGGCCCAGAGAAGTGAAGTGACTTGCACAAGGTCACACAGCAAACAGGTGGCAGAGCTGGATTAGAACCCAGGTCCTCTGACTCACAGGCCCGTGCTCTTTCCATGCGACCCCGCTGCTTCTCCACATTGCTCTGAAAATAGTAAGTGCTCAGTAAATACCATTGATAAATTGATTGTATTCTTGGTTAGGAGTCATATAAAAGGAAAGGTAGTATGGACCCCTTGTTGAGGTTAGTGAACCGAAGTCTAACTTTCTCAGGGGAGCAAGGATCTGGGCACAGAATATAGGTTATTTTCAAGTTAAAACCATTGGCAAAGGGGAAACAATATTCAGCCAATGGCCCTACCCCTGAAATTCATGGCCATCTCTGCAGTCTTGATCTTGGGGGAGTATAGTGCAACAGAGTTCGTAGACACATTCCCTGCTAGAGCACTTTGATTTTTGATTCTTCAAAGAACAAGGATCCAAAGAGCCAAACTGATAAATGTCTGTCACGGGGTTACCCGTTCAACTCTTGGGAAGAGTAGTGGCAGTCAACTCTGAGAACTGTCCTTTCCACCAGCCCACAGTGGTTCCAAATGGAATTATGCATTTCAAGACACGCTAGGAATGTAGTTGCTAAAAAACACAACAAAAAAACCTCCCTTGAAATTGGATTTCCTGGCATAGCAAAAAAGACATAAAGATTGGAGGGGGAGAGAGTTGGTCTGCAGACTAAAGTTCCCACCTTTCCTGATATATGTGTGCCCTGCCTCAGGGCACTGAACACTGTTAGACTTTCAAAATGTATCCTGCAGAAAGTGTTTTGCCTGGCTCTATGGTTCAAACAGCCATAGGAGAAGAAAAGAGGTAGATGGAAAAAGTATCTGTGCCAGCCAAGGCAGCAAGAAAACAGGAGGAGAGGGGAAAAGATATTGGGGAGCAAAACAGAGGCAAGTATGCTGCAGGCCAAAAAGAAGAGCAGGGTGGATATTTGGAGAGATGAGGGAATGAAATTCACAGATCTGTCCAAAACACTGAATCACTTTGCAACTTTTAGATAATCTATCAGTCATATTTATTGAGCACTCATTATGTGCAGAGCACTGTCCTAAATTCTTGGGAGAGTACAATGCAACAGAATTAGCAGACATGTTCCCTGCCCATACTGAGCTAGCATTCTAGAGGGGTCTTCATTTTGACACCAATATCAGGGTGATGTTTAATGTGCTGGGAGTAAGAAGTTCATCTCAGTCTTTAAATTTGGGTTTTTTTTCCAAGTACCACGTCTTTCCAGCGGTTTGGCTCAGGAATCAATGCAGGGACTTTTCAAGAAGGTGCGAAGG
Source organism: Tachyglossus aculeatus (assembly GCF_015852505.1). Classification (NCBI taxonomy): domain Eukaryota; kingdom Metazoa; phylum Chordata; class Mammalia; order Monotremata; family Tachyglossidae; genus Tachyglossus; species Tachyglossus aculeatus. The sequence goes on along the minus strand of NC_052074.1, from coordinate 18,738,752 downwards.
CTGGTTTTCCTGCCCCGTGGCTCCTCACTAACAGCTGCTCTATGGTGAAGTGACATTGGGCACATGCAAATATGAAGGAGAAAACAAATATTTTAAAGGCCAGCTGCAGCGTGGTCTCAAACAAAATGGAATAGCAGGGGACAGTTGACTAGCCTAGCATGCAGCTCTCACTGGCTGTCTTTGAGCAGAGATTTCGGGAACATAGGAATAGCATGAAGCAGATTTGAGATCAGTGACAGATGGCAAATGCATTAATGCAGCAGTCGAATGGACTGTGGAGTGCACCTCGTTCTTTTCAATCACAGCTGCACACAAGGATAAGATTCCATCAGCAGCAGCAGCACCTTGAAATTCCTTATCAATATTTACCATTTCCCAGGAGCTCCCAGTGTGCTCCTTAAAGATCTGTTATCCCTCCATGGCCCAAAGGAAAGGCAGAAAGATACAGATTGGCTTCCCAAGATAGGGGTTTCTGTGTCATCCCAGCCTGGGTATTTCTTTGTTTGCTTTGATTTATCTGAGAGGGCAAAGATAGACGCATCCTGCTAAAAGGTCAAACTCATGAGTGAATCAATATGCCCAGGTTTCTTCAAGGGTTTGTTTATTTGAATTACTTCTCTTTTGTAATTCCTTCTACAAAACATCAACTCAGGAGTGGCCCCAGAGACATTCCTGATAGGAGTGTTTTTACTGTAATAAAGAATACTTTTATTGAAATACCAGGCTATATAATCCTAAAGCTAAGTTAGTGCAGAGAGAATGACCAAGATATACCCACATTGACTATACTAGGATCGAGGCTGTCTCTTTCTGGATTCTCCTAGTTAATAAAAAACCTCAAAACCCTGCATCTAGATCCCAGACAGAGTCCACTCAATTCCGTAAGTTTATCCGACCTCTTGGTAGCCCATCCTGTTCTCACAAAATTGCTTCCTGAGTCAGTTCTGATTTGTACTAATGCCAAAGGAAATAATATCACAGCCCTTTATGCTCAAAACCAAATACCACGGTAAATCTCTGAATGCTGGTTTAAAATTTCCTGAATTGATTTTTTAAACCTTTCAAACACTTGAATCATTTTACCACAGCAAGTTTCAACTATTCCATGTGGGATTTCCTTCTTTCTTCCCCAGCCCCCTACCAGTCTCTTTGGGGAACATTTTCTCAGTCGTTCCACGATGAGGACAAGAAACTTCACACCCGACCACCTGGTACTGAAGAGCTGCCTCTCTCTAGCTCATTCACCCCTCCTCACTTCCAGTTGCAGCTGAATTCCACAGTTCCAGCTCTTTTTCATTTTCGTTTGTCTTTCCATCAACTACCATTTTTCTTGTAGCTGTCCCAGTAAGCCAATTGAGAATACCATGTGTAAGGAAATTGCTTATTACGGATAAGTCTTTGTCACTATTATTGAATCCTCCTTTGATTTTTAGGAAATTAGAGAAGAATTGCATGAGAGCACGTAGCTGAAATATTTAACTGTTGATGAATTGTAAACACCCTTGCCCAGAAAGGATTAGAAACCAAGATATTGTTTGTTCATTGTAACAAACGAAGAACCATCCTGAATTTTTAGCTTTTTCTCCTCAAGTCATAATTCTGAGGACAGTACCTTGATCCAGGTCTCCCTCCCAGTGGAATGTTAAGGGAGTTCAGATGCTGAGACAGGTCATGGCTAGGGGGTGGAGAGAGGTGTGAGTTTATCCAGATCGTATGTCTCCTGCAGAACTGTTTTTAAGTTGACACAGTGCTAAATAAAAAGCACCTTGCTTTGATCTGAATGGCTTCCTGGGTAGACTGTCTGATTAGATAAAGATCACTTATCCCTATCCCTTAGGAAGTTGTAATTTTATCCACTTGTATGGGCAAATGTGTGTGCCTCTCTCTCTCTCTCTGTCGCTCTGTGTTCATTTCTTGCTCTAATTCATTCTTGAACACTTAGGCTGTGAAAGACCTACGAGTGACTGAGTTCAGAAAAAGACACTCCTCAGTTTAGTTAACATCCTTAAAAAGGAAACAAATGAGTTGGGAAATTCCCAATGACTTTCTCATGTAATAGGTACCAAAGACAAATCTATCTCTTCCTGCAATGTGTCCAGCCATGAAACCGTGTCTGGCAGGTGAAGAAGTTGAAGAGAAACTCAAAACCCAGAATTGGCACATTGATTCCTCAGAGCAAGGACAGAAATGAGGGAATGTATTTCCTCAAGCTGTCTGCAGCAGCTTGTATAATGCCAAGCTGGTACAATGCCAGAGAATGCTCAAGGTTATCACCTGATGATGGCAGTGGTGATGATGCCCTTTTCTTTCTTTCTTTTATCTTTTTTCGTTTACTGGATCAGGCAGAGGGGTGAGTTCTGTGACATTCTCCCAGAAACACAATCCCTTCCAGAAACAAGAATCAAGTGGGAAGCTTGACTTGGCTTGTGCACCTGCCAAAGCAGCAGAGGTCAACTGAGAAAGACTGTGGAACACAGGGGAAAAGTTCACTTGATCTTGAGTGCAATATGAGCAGGGACCATGAAAGGAAATCTGTATGAGCCTTCAACCTCTAAGGTTTAAGCTGTAACTGTCATGAGAATAACTCTGGAATTGTTGTCTTGGAGCAGTCAAGTGTGCAAAATGATGAAGCTTTTTGGCCCTTCAAAACTCTCTCTTCCTATCAATTTAACAAACGTTGGGTTGTTTGCCCATTAATGGGAAGCATAAACTGAGAGCAGACCATAGTGAGGTGGTTAATTTTATCCAGTTGAGGATGTGTTCTCAATTAACCCTGCTCAGTGTCAATGAGAGGAGTCATGTATGTGCTTGGTGGAGCAGTCAATGAGGTGAACCTGCCAGAAGTAGGATTAAGATTGAACTTTCCTGTACCAGAATATTTCCTTATGTGGTTTATTATTATCATTAATAATAATAATAATAATGATAACAATGTATTTGTTAAGTGCTTAGTATGTGCCAAGTACTCTACCAAGTGCTGGGTAGATTTAAGATATGTCTGACATAGTCCCTGTTTCCCATGGGGCTCAGTCTATGTGGAAAAGGGAAAAGATATTGAATAGCCACTTTACAAATGAGAAAACTGAGGCCCAGGTAAGTTAGGTGATTTGTCCACAGTCATACAACATCTATGTGGCAGAGCAGGGATTAGAACCCAGTTCTTCTGACTCCAAGGCCAGTGCTCTTTTCACTAAGCCATGCTCAAACTCCAAAGTTGTACCCATTGAACAGATGTATTTTAGATATGTGATTTTAAAGTTGCCTAAGAACAATGGAAAGACATAGACTTCTGTGGCTTCATTGGGTCCAGAATACTTTGGAGTGCAAGAACTGAAGTGTCCCAGAAGTAATTAACTGAGCCTTTTATACAACGTTTTCCCTGTTCATGTTTTCCCACAGTAGTGTTCAGGTCATCTGTTGAATGAGATCAAAATTCCCTACAAAGATCCCACTCTGCTTCTCTCAGTGATAATAATAATTGTGGTATTTGTTAAGCGCTCACTATATGCCCGGTGCTGTACGAAGCACTGCTCACGGTCTCAAACCCTGTTTTATAGATGAGGTAACTGAGGCCCAGAGAAGTGAAGTAACTTGCCCAAGGTCACATAACAGACAAATGGCAGAGTTGGGATTTGAACCCATGACCTTCTGATTCCCAGGCCCATGCTCTATCCACTATGTCATGTTGCTTCTTCCCAACTAACCGCTCATCCCAACTTCCTACTCTGCACGCTCCCACTCTACAATATTAATGTTTAGTGTCTTGGGTGTTGTTGGATAGTGAAACCTCAAAAGAAGGTGTGGTGGGTACGGTGCCGGGCAGGGAGAGAGAGCAGAGGGACATGCAGAATGCAGGCTGCAGGCTGGGATCTAACTTGTCACAATTTAATAGGGCTGGTGAATGGATTCAGGCTGGCCCCAAGCCAGCTTCTGCTACAGAAGGAGGCGTTTTCCAAGCACGACTGCGGAGAGCAACCTCCTGGCACAGTGACTGTGGAATCACTGGTCCATCCCAAGCTTGGAATTAGGAAGGAGTTGCCACATGTGGAACTGGCTGGAGTCTAAATGTCCTCACTCTTCCCTATTGATTGGTTCTCAACCATACAAATTGTGGTAAGTGGCACCAGTAAATTATTACCTGGGATTGCTCCAGGATTGCTGAGATGATTTTCCGGCTTGGTGACCTGAAGGAGAACACCAGGGAATCTCTCTTCCAGACAGGAAACCTTTCCTGAGAGTGGACAGTGTGTGTGAGTGATTATGTGTGTGTGTGCGAGCGCGCGCGCGTGTGCTGAGGAGGTTTACATTTAAGGGGACTGTACTCTCACCTCTATGGAGAAGGATATAGCCTACAGTGTCCAATGCCCTCTCTGCATGGAGTTTTTTGGAACAGGTATTTGTGTTTTGTAGCATTTTGTTAAGACTTAAATCACAGTTGAGCTGTTGACAAATACTAACCACATAAAACCCACAGAGTTCCTGCAACTAGGTCCATAAAAATGGAGTTGCTCACAATTAATCACAAATTATGCAGGGAGGATTTGGTATTCTCTTTCAGATTCAGAAAATCTCATGGGCTTTCTTCATCATTGACAGAACTCCACGTAATAATAATAACATTTATTAAGCGCTTACTATGTGCAAAGCACTGTTCTAAGCGCTGAGGAGGTTACAAGGTGATCAGGTTGTCCCACGGGGCGTTCACACTCTTAATCCCCATTTTACAGATGAGGTAACTGAGGTACCACAGAAGTGAAGTGACTTGTCCAAGGTCACACAACAGACAGTCACAGAACCAGGATTAGAACCCAGGTCCTTCTGACTCTCAGGCCCTTGCTTTATCCACTAAGCCACACTGCTCTCAAAAGTAAGGATCTGAACTCCATTGGCTCTGACCTATTTAATATCTAATTAGCAGTTGGAATGGGAACCACCTCAGGTGTGAAAAGGTCTGCAAGGAAACCTGCTTCTGTGCCATTTCCAGCCAAGATTGGAACAGGGAGCTCTGAGAGGTTTATGTTATGGACTTTCCCGGAATTTCCAGTTCTGTTGTTGTGAATTCAAGAGATTTGGCTAGTACATTATAAAGTGTAGTTCAGGATGGAGTTTGAATCCTAAGGGACTTTTTAAAATGCAGAAACATGCTGTGGGAAGTAGGGATGAGGTGAAGGTGGGAAATGGTTATTTAATCTCATTTGGAAATCATTTTAATTGTGCAGCATCATACTTTAAAAACAAAACAAACTGAATCTTTCAGGGAGGGGTTGTTGATAACTGAGAATTCCCAAAGTTCCAACCCCTGAGCTGGAGAGAAGTGAAATTTTATAGTTGGGAGGATGCTGGTTATGCAGAAAAAAGAGTTTTCTTTTTGACCACCTACATGCAGTGTGTGTGGCCCTGCAGTAGGGGCAATAGAGATGCCCAATTCCTCTCTTCACAGAGTCAAAATGTTTATAATAGAAATAGATATTAGCATTTCACTATGAAAAATGACCTTTGCAATTATGTAGCTATCCATAAATTATTGAGGTAAATGTCTGTCTTCCCTTCTATACTAAGTTCCTTGTGGGCAGGAATGTTTTTGTCAGTCACATTATTGGAAACACTCAGTGTGGCCTAGTAGCTAAAGCATGGGCCTCGGAGTCAGAAGGGCCTGGGTTCTAATTCCAGTTCTGCAACTTGTCTATTGTGTGACCAAAAGTCACTTCACTTCTCTATATCTCAGTCACCTCCTCTGTAAAATGGGGATTAAGACTGTGAGCCCCATGTGGGACAGGGACTGTGTCCAACCCAATTACCTTGTATCTACTCAGAGCTTAGCACAGTGCCTGACATATAGTAAGTACTTAACAAATACCATAATTTCATTATTACTTTAACCCAAAAGCCGTTCTAAGCACTACGTACTTGTATAATCAATTATTCATTGTGGTTTTTCTTCCTGGTACATTCATTCTTCTCCCTATCTGATTCTTATTCTTCCCATTACTCCCCACTCTCCTATAATTTGAGGGTTGCATTCTTGAAAAACTCTTACATTCAGAGAAACACACATTCACTCATTTTGCCATGGTCCACAAGAAGTTCATTTGATAATGCAGCATGCTGAATGCAAACAGGCTCATTTCACATTCTAGTCAAAACATGTTATGGCAAAACAGGGTATATTTGTAAATATTTTGAATGTTTGCATATGCTGAGTCAAAGCACCTTGCGTGGAGGTACTCAATGTCTTTTGCTTCTGTTGTAGCCTCTCAAATGCTCAGTAAGGTTTATTGCATCAAGTAGGTGCCCAATAAATACCATTATTACACTACTATTGCATGATAGTAATAGAGGGATAGTTGGTAGAGTTATATTCCAGATATCCACATACTCCACATATTCCAGGGAAGAAGTTTGGCCTGGGAGTCAGAAGGACCTGGGTTCTAATCCTGGCTCTGCCGCTTGCCTGCTGAGTAACATTGGGCAATTTAGTTGACTTCTCTATGCCCCAGTTACCTCAGCTGTAAAATGGGTATTAAGATTGTGAGGCCCAATTGGCTTGTATCCAACCCAGCACTTAGTATAGTACCTAGCACATAGTAAATGCTTAATAAGTACCACAATTACTATTATAATAATTATAATTATTAATATTATTCACAATGAAAGAAGGCATATCTTCTGGGCGCTCCTCAAGTGTCATGTTCAAATTTGTTAACATTTCCTTTTATTTGTGGCTGACTTCATTTATACTTACTATTCTTAGATGTGTGGACTGGAATATTCAGATACTCCACTAATAATATTAACTTTGTTGATTAATGTGAGCAGCAGCCATCCTTTAAAAACTAGGCCTTCAGCACTTAAATGCTTTCTAGGGTCAAGGATTTCCTCTGGTTGATTTATTCTAGAAATTTTGAGCTCCTTGCACAATGGTGACATTTTGAAATCATCCATTAGTTGCCATTAAAGAATAATGTGCTTTTTTACTCTTTAAGATTTTTAATTTTCAGATCAAACGTGAATAGCCACACAGGGGACATTTATTATTCCCAGAACTGATAGGAAATTAGCAAGGTCATAAAACCAAGCAAACCCTTGCTATTGCAGCTGTGTATCTGAAAGAAAACCAATAATCCTGTCGTTAAAATAGTTAAGGATGATGTTATTTTTACCATTAAGGGAAAAGAACTGCTCCTGTGTGTCTGACTTTCCAAATCCCCACACTGTGTTTAGCAAAATAGTTACAAAATTTCGTTCTTCTGGTGGGGGGTCCAATTCCTGTACATTTGTAAGTAGTGGATATTGCCTTTTGACTTTGGAAAACATTCTTATCATTTAAAGATATATAGAAGAAATATTAAAGCAGATCTAAAATGTGGGACTGTTTCTTATATATATATATATATATATATATTAATTGGTGTTTGTTAAGCACTTTCTATGTGCCAGGCACTGTGCTAAGTCCTGGGGTAGATATAAGTTGAACAAAGTCCCTGTCCCACCTGGGGCTCACAGTAACTGAGGCCCAGAGATGTAAAGTGACTTGCCCAAGGTCACACAGCACACAAGTGGCCGAGTTGGGCTTAGAACCCCGGTCCTTCTGATTCCCAGGCCTGTGCTCTATCCACTAGGCCCCGCTGCTTCTTAATTTGCACTTATGTACACACACACACACACACACACACACACACACACACACACACACACACACACACACACACACACACAATTCATAAACCCAACAATTAGTTAAGGCTTTAATTTGTCTGAAATCCAATCTATTTCCCCCCACCCCACCAAGCAATCGATTTTCTCCTCTGGCCTAGAGTCCCAGCTGATGGCAGCCACTAAAGACCCATTTGTGTCTGTTTGTCCAGTCACCCTCTGCGGCTCATGATTGAATGTTGGGACACCCAAGAAGCAAACCGGCAGCGCAGTGGGATGCTACTTCGCGAGGAGAGGCCACGGTAAGGACATGAAAGTTGAAAACATTTAGCAAAGCTCCCCCCTCACCCCACCCCAAGGAGTGAAATGTTGTTAACACTTTGGGGAATAGCACAATATTGTAGATTGTCCTATTGCAGACGGCAGCTTTTTATGTAGCTTAGTACAGTTACTCCACTGTTCCCAGGAAGTGGGGCCCTAGACCCAACATTCCTTGCCCTGATTTGGCCAGCCCGTGATTGTTTCTGTCATTTCTTACAGGGAACACAGTGTACCTGGTCCCTCTCGGCTCTCCCTAGGATGTTTTGCAGATGAATCAGCCACTGCTTATAACAAGAGCTTTGATTTCCTTAACAGTGCAACACCTAGACCCTGTTGGCCACTTTTCTGGCTTATGGAAATGTATAAATGCATGGGCTGGTTTAGGAGGAGTGCTCACATGGAGTCAGATGAAGCAAGCTTCCTCTTTAAACCGGGAGAACTTCTTCCAGTGTGAAAAATCCAGATTTTCACAATAGAAAGCCAGTGGTGGCCAGTGGTAAGAGAAAAGGACTGGGAGATAGGAGAATGAGTTCTAATTCTTACTCTGCCACTGGCCTGCTGTGTGACTTCAGACAAGTCCCTCAACTTCTCTGAACCTCAGTTTCTTCATTGTAGAATTGGGATAAAATATCTGCTCCGTCTGTGGGTCAGGGATCGTGTCTGAACTTGTACTTACCAAGCATTATCTTGTACTTCCCAAGCGCTTAGTACAGTGCTCTACCCACAGTAAGCGCTCAATAAATATGAATGAATGAATCTGTCTTGTTTCTAACATTACATAGCACAGAGTAAGAGCTTAATAGGTAGCGTCATTACTATTATCATCCATTTTCTTCCATTCCAGGAGACGCACAAAGGAGGGGAAGGAAGAGGACCAAAAGAAGGTACAGATGGGGAATCTGACATCTCCCCAGGTAGAATCACAAAGTTTTGGTTGTAAATAGTTGAAGGCACTTAAAATGGCACCTGAGATGGAAGAGTTTGGAGATTTCCATGATTCACCTTTCAGCTGTCCACCATTATTGTAACTCGCTGAGAATTGGCAGAATCTTTTCTTGGGCTGCTGGCTGGATGCTCGGTGTGCTAAGTGACATAGTTCTATAGCATCATTTTAACACAAACCCATCATGGATACATCCTCACTAGCTTCTTGATTAAAGCCTTCGTTGCTTTATACTTCACTAATGCTTTTTAAAATACTTTCTTGTTTAAAATACTGTAAGAATGCAGGGAACAGGTTTAATTATGATTTTATTAATAAATTCTCTTTTCTTAGAGTTTTGCAAGTTCAATATTGCCTATAAATCTTTTCTTCACTTGCACTGAATTCCACCCTACAGAAGCAGATCATACTCAAAATGCCCATCGCATGAGACATACTACAACTTAATAAATACTTTACAAAAATAATGCAGGTTTTTTCTTTAAACATTAGAACATTCCTGATCCCCAGCCCCAAGCCTTTCTTTAAACATGTTTTGCCGCAAACTGCGCTTTGGGAACATGCTGGTGGAGGGGAAAAAGAGTGAGGTGGAATGATGTACACATACGAAAAATGATTTTGTTAAAAACAATGTTCTACTTGGTATTTTTAAGGTAGAAATGTGTAATGTTTTTCATTATTCACTCAGAAATGTGCTAGGAGGATGCACTTTCATACTGGTAAAACTTTTCCTAGAGTCCACAGATGATGCAAATTCTGGCCTTCGACTTTGGATTCTGTGCATTTGGATAGGTGTACCCAAGCCTTAAGCCTGATCCCGCTACAACACAGCCCGGTGACTGGGGAGCACCACTGAAACAAACTGAGTTCACAAGCCAGGACCTCAACAAGGTGCTGTTTAATTGAATAATATTTCTTTGGAATTATTTTCTTTGGTATTTCTAATCTGGGGTTTGGGATTTCTTTCTTCTAATTTCCTCCCCAACTCCCTCCCCTGCCCACAAATGAACTCCTCTCTCAGAGATGTGACTAAATACTTCCAGGAATACAATTCCAGAAATAAGGTCATGAGTGTCACATTCACAGTGAATAAGTTACCTATAAAAATGATTTATAATGCTTCGATTTCTTTTCCCCTCACCTTCACCGCACTCTGAATATTAGGTTGGAACACCAGGCTCGTCACATTGACTTCCCCCTTTTAGTTTATTCTTCCAGCGCCTTCTTCCCCTTCAAGCTGTGTTTGGCAATAGCATATATTTCCCTTGGGAAAACCTCTAGTCTGTCTGTATGGTATAGGATGTGCCTGATCTATATAATAGAGTCACATGGGTATATACACACCCATATTGTAACTTTTGAAAAATACACATGTAATATATACAAATATACAGATATATTGGAAAAACCCCTCACTGACCCCATTTCCAGCAGCTCAGTTCGTTGGCGTCCTAGGTGCTAAGAGAATGGTTGTCCACATCCCCCTCTAAGAAAGGGTGTACCCCTCAGTATTCTCTGGCTTCCTGAAATTGCTTGAAATAGTCTTCATCTGAAGGATTTTCTGTACATTTCTGACCATTGTTGGGGGGCCGGGCTTCGTTATACCTGCTCCAGTCCCCCTTACAGATGATCCAGGGTAAGACGTCCACTTTGTAATGGAGCTCTGCAGAGAACTCGACGCTGATCAGGTTTGGGGTCCCGGCTCCTTTCCCCCTCGTAATGAGTTGCATACTGTCATCGTAGCAGCAGTGCTGGGCCGCCAACGTAGTGCTTTCTAAGGAGAGCATGGACCTCACGCAGTACCTTGCGGTCGGCTTGTAGATCTCCAGTTTCTCCTTTGGCCCACTGGCGTCCTTCCAGCGGAAATCTTTCCGCTTAACCCGGTCGTAGATCTCGGCTGAGCTGTAGGCGACTTCTGTGGGGTAGGAGCAGGGACAGCTGGGGAGATCGTTGATCACTTTGTGCATGTACTTCTTTAGGAACTCGCTTTTGCAGCCCATCCACCTCTCGCAGCTGTCCATATCTGAAGCAGGAAGAAAAAAAAAACACCCCTCCACGTGAACACCCACCGTAAGGGATCATGCCCCCATTTAAGCGGCACGGGACGGAATTGTATAGAGCTCTCTGAAACGGAGATCTACGTATCAGGCAGCTGGTGAGGTGGAGCCCCGATAATTATAATGAATCCACGGACTGTAACTAGTCTGTTTCATTCTCCTTTTAACCAAAGGATGTTTGGAAAGTTATCTAGCTTGCAGTACATTCTTTAATTGGCTCTTCAAGAAATCAATTATGGGAGTAATCACAAGGCAGAGGATAAGATCCTGTGAATTACATGTCTGGAATGCCACTGAGAATTTTCCAATGGGGGCACAGATTCAGTAAGAGAGCTCGACCAGGAGATGATGTCCCAAGAAACTCCCAAATGGACAGCTGCATTTTTGTCTAAATGGGGTCTTGGGTCCTGATAGTAAGGCAGGCGTGACTGGGTAGGACACGTCGATGTGTTCATTGTAATTTTCCTATACTACCTCCAACCAGATTGAACTAGCTTTCTACGGCGATGCAGGGTACAGAGGTGAATTCACACTTTCCTGTGAGCTAATAATCTGGTGGAGAGTCCCCGATCTCCTAATGGAGCATGTGAGTGAGGAAACTCTACTGTCTCTGTCCCGAAGGCCCAAGGCCCTTGTCGGGACCATGCCCAGAAGCAATGCAGGTTCTCTAGATCCTGAAGGTAGAATAAGGAAGGATCCAAAAGGAGAACTATGACTGGGAGGGAAGCTAGGGAGGAATAAAGATAGCACGCAGGAAAAAAGCTGCACAGAATCTTCCTCCTAGATCTGGTCTTTACAGCCAACAAGGGGTGGTTCTGGTGGTCTCTCGATCATTCAGGTGATGGAAAAAAATAGCTCAATCTAGTTGGGGGACTAATTTGTTCTTTTAAAAGAATTTGATTTGGACTGCTGTCTAGCAGACATTAAATGGATTGTCCACAGAGTTTACTTCAGTGGTGTAGACAGGATCCTAAACACATTGTGTAATACGAGGACTTACCATTCTGGGAAATGCAGGAGTTGGCATCCACTACTGAATAAACAGTTTTTGAGGGGGAAATTCCTTCTGATTGGCAAAACGACAAAATGGTCGCGACAAACCGAACGACTCCTTTTCAAGTCGGAAATGTAATTTGCTCCTGCCCTAGCCCCGTCCCCAGTTCACAGCACTGGTTGGGGTAAGTCACCTATTGTATCTCACCAGGAGTCAGTGACAGGCAGCAATTCACGACTGGTCTCTCGAGACCCGGCCCAGTGCTCCTGACCCATAGCCTGCATCCTTGAAGGCCAAAGCAGTTGGTGCGGTACCCGGCCTCATCGCTTGTGATCTATCTAGTTGGCTCACCCGCTGAATTGCCATAAATGAAGCCACTCGGTTTCTGCCCTCACTCTAATAATGTAATACCGTTACTGCTGTCGCTAATACTTCAGGGGGCTCTCAGTGATAACTGAACACCTGGGACTTGATTATCCAGGAAATGAAGCCTAGCCAGCAGGGTAGTGAAGTGGGAGTTGCAGATTGTTGGCTCTCCTCTGCACTACGTCAATGACTTGGTGTGTGACTTAAGGGAAGAAATTTGCCAGAAGAAGCAAACTCCCTGAGAGGGAAATGAGATCCCATGAATCAAAAGGACAAATTGGAAATGAGAAAAAGAAAAAGAAGCTAAAGCAACACTGGGATGAGATCCTTCAGTGGCAACTTACCAACTTCAAAAAGTTTGGTGGCATTGAACTCTTCGCTTCCTGCAAGCAGGCTCACTTCTGTGGCAGCCGTCCTGAAAGTGTCTTCAATTCCTAAACACAGACAGAAGCTCATTTTTCCCAGTTCCATGAAAAAAAAAATCATTTTTTATAACGCAAAGCTGAACAAAGACCTCTTTGTGTTCCCGGCTGTTCACTAGCATGAATTTGTGAAAGGTAGGAAAAAGTTAAAACTAGGATCAACGTAAAATGTATTAAGCTTCATGATAGAGTCTGTAGCATGAAATGGAATATCATGTGTATCTTCTTGAGCTAAGTCTCTAGTGTGGGGAATGGCTGCCTGCAGCATGGGCAAATGGCCACTTCAGGCATTGTGCTGGGGAAAGTCTGCATGTGAAGGTACCTGCCACCTTCACGCCTCTCCACCTCTGACTACAATCCCCTGCCACGACTCCCACCCCATTAGTCGAAGATCATGGGCTTCTACCTTTAGTGCCCACTCTTGAGCCACCCAAATTGGGAGGGCTTAATATGTTTGTCTCACTTGGTAGGGAAAAAGGCAACCCACTTATCTACTCTCTAGGCAATGCTTTGCAAAGAGTTTTCCAAGATTCCCAAATTGCAATTCTCTCTGACCTTTCGATATTTACGTCGCTCAAGCTCTCATTTCATTGATGTTTTCCCTGCCTCTCTTCTCGCCCAATTTCTGATTCACTAGAATAAGACTGCCCACGTGATTGCCTGGTTGGGGTGATGCCACAGATGACAGGGGACGACACAGCAGCAGAGGGTGAGTACCCTCTTCCTTTCTTCCTCCTTTTCTCCTCTCCTTTCTCCCCTAGATTGCAAAATTCTCTGATATATTCTAGGTCTTCTGTGAGCAGAGATTGTGCCTTCAATTGCTACTGATAGCACATCTACCATGTGCTTAGGACAGTGGTGTAAAATCGATCAATAAATGGTATTCACTGAATGCTTACTATGTGCAGAACACTGTACTAAGCACCTGGAAGAGTACAAAACAACAGAATTAGAAGTCAGGATCCTTGCTCATAATGAACCCTAGATTTGTCTAACTACTTACCCAATTCACTGATTCCTGTTTCTTTTCTCTTACCCTTAATCAATCAATAGTGTTTACTCAATGAGTGAGTGAGTGAGTGCTTACTCTGCCCAGAGTACTGTCCTAATCACTAGGGAAAGTATAATAGAGGTAAAAAACACAACCCTTGTTCTCAAGGAGCTTACATTAGAGTGGTGGTGAAAAGAGGCAACAAACAAATTAATTACAGGTACGTGGAAGCAACAGAGCTTAAATATGTGTACACAGATTCTTGTAGAGGGAGTGGAGGTGGGGTGGTAAGGCGAGTTCCCATGTACTTGGAGGATGAGGACTGAAGTGCACAGATGATGTGGGAAGGGGGAGAAGAAAAGGGACTAGTCAGGAAAGGCCTCCTGGAGGAGATGTGGTTTTAGAAGGACTTTGGAACCATTCTTTACTTATTTTTTCCTGTCTTCTTCTGATCCCAATCAGTCATTCAACCAAGCAATGGTATTTATTAAGGGCTTAATGTGTGCAGAGCACTGCATTAATTACTTGGGGGAATACCACACAGTAGAGCTGGTAGACATAATCCTTGCCCTCAAGGAGCTAGCCCTCCTCACCTCCCATCCCACCAAAGATGATCTGATTTCTGGTCACCTTACAATAGCTCCAGGTGGGCAGGCCTCCCGTTCCACCCAATCAGGCTCAAAATCCTCAGCAAGCAAATGAACCAAGTCACTGTGTGTGCCACTCTTTGCTCACCTCCTTTCACTTGTCATAATAATAATTATGGTATTTAAGCACTTACTGTGTTCTAGGCACTGTACTAAACGCTTGGGTGGATACAAACCAATAGGGTTAGGCACAGTCTCTGTCCCACGTGGGGCTCACAGTCTCAATCCCCATTTTGCAGATGAGGTAACTGAGGCCCAGAGAAGTGAAGTGACTTGCCCAAGGTCACACAGCAGACAAGCGGCAGGGCCGGGATTAGAACTCATGACCTTCTGACAACCAGGCCTGTGCTCTATCCACTACGTCATGCTGCTTACTTGTCATGAAAAGCAAGAAGGGAGAAGGGTAAAAAAGGGAAAACACAATGAAGAGACTGCTGCCTCAAATAGAGAGTGAGGGTCCTTGAGGGTCTGCTTACTACTCCTGTGTTCCAAGAGTTGAGAAGCTATGGCAAGAAGCACAAATAACACGGTAGGAGTGAGTACAGGTGGTAAGACTATGGATAAAACAAAACCCTATGGAGCAACTGATCTGCTTGGAGAGATGCTGGGTATGGGTACATGGAGATGAAATGCTTTAAGTTATAAACTGCTCGAGAGCTTTCATTCACTGGGTTTCTCAAATCCCCTATGTTGGGGCTGAAGTCCCAACACAGGAAGAAGGGAAAAGTTAGTGCAGGAGTGAAACATATCAATTTAATCTGTATTTACTTCGAGTTGCATCATTGTTTGTTTGCGGCTGTTAGAACTTTTTTTAAAAAATAAGATCAACAAAGTGGTGGCCAAGCTGTACACTTTGTGCTTACTGTTTCATTTCTCCCCTGCACGACTGCACATAAACTGCAAATAAAGCAGAATACTAAAAAAAGAAACCCCCAAAAAACACCCCAACCTCTGTCTGTTTCAGCAAAGGCTGTCATAAGTGCCTGAGAATAAACCCGAGGGAAGAAATGGCACATCATTCCATTCCTAGCTGAAAGCTATAGTTTGTAGAAGAAATTAGGAAGGGGAGGTATTTGGGTCTATCTTGCAAGAAGGACTTTTCAGGATCATATTCTATGTCAATATAAGAGGTTCTCTCTAAGTACAGTTGCTTGCTGTGGGAAGGTTACATGTCTGCCTACCCTGTTTTTTTGTAGTCTCCCAAGCGATTAGTACAGTGGTGGGCACATAGTAAATACTTAAGAACAACTGATGATGATGACTTGTACGGCTCCTAAATTTGATCCTCTTACTACTCTGAATTGCAGAACTTAATACAAGAGGAACATAATTTTGTCACACTGAATTCGAGATTTCAGTTACAAATGCCAAAAACAAGGATTTAAAGGAACGGGGATCTATTAGGTGCATGTTCATCCTGCGAAAGGACTTTCAGCTGACTTAATACATACCCCAACAAGACACCACTTCGGTTTAATTGTTGGAAGAGAGCTGAGCAAACTGGGGGCTGTAGAGTTTCCAAATTGCTCAGAACTCCTTCCCAATGCCTTCTGTTTTTCAGTGGGTTTTGCCTTTATCCAACAGCACGGAGAGGAAGTACAAGTTACCTCAGAATATGACACAGAACAATAATTCACCCAAAGTTTTGTTGGCGTTATAAACAGAAGAGACTGAGCTTTGCCCTCCTCATTGGAAAATGTCAGAAGGCTCTCAAAGGGTAAAATTATGTTCTCCCTGATGATTCTCATGTGCCATTTCTGTCTGCATAATTGCTCTCTGGTGATTCCTGGTCATAAATACCAAATAGGCAACAAGGATATGACTAGCTGCCCCTAGATTTAACTCATCAGTTACCAGGTTCAAGGGGAACCATGTAGTCAATCCTTACCTCTTTTTAACCAGGATGGCAATTTTTTTTTCCTGGTTGCTGTCAAATGAGATGTAAATTTATTATATTAGCTAAACAGTGTGGATACAGGTTGGCTTAGTAACAGTGGCTGGTACAATCTAGTAACCATTCAATCATATTTATTGAGCACTTACTGTGCACAGAGCACTGTACTAAGCGCTAATGAACTAATGAATTTATGAACTTACGTACTAAGCTCTTATGTTACTAAGCACTTATAACCATGAAAACTTACCACTGTCTTCGGGCCTAAAAGAAATCTGTGTCACTTATTCCATTCTTCTGCCAACACAGGACAGATAAATACACTTCCTACATTTACGAATCTTTTGAACAGAAGATGCTAGGCTGTGGGTGGGAAGGAATTTTAATTAAAAATAGAAGATCCAGCCATGTTAGCACCATATTTTTCAAGCTCCCCCTGCTCACTGCCATCACGTCATCATCGTCAACTACAATTATTGCAGGCCTGTTCTTTCTGTGCAGCCTGCTTTACTAAGCACTTGGCAACACATAACAGGAATTTTCAATGCTCTCAAAGAGCTTACAATCAAATGCATTATCCTTATGACATGGACCAGAGTGAAAAGGGATACTAAAAGTTTTGTGGTCTGACCAAATTTTTTGTAAGGGGATTACTTCTTTTAACTTACATGCAGGCCTTTTGCTACTCCTCACCACAACTGGGCTCCTTCCCTAACACACACAGAGCATGAGGCTAGGCATATCTGACCTTTCTTTAGTGACAAATTCAATTTTGGCCCAAATCTGCTTGGGACAAATATCACATCAAATGGAGAATTCATTTTAGAGGGGATGGGGCAACTCAGGAATAATTCTTTTGGAACTTTGATCCATTTCTGCCCCCCAACCCTAATGTCCTCATTCTTATCAACAATAGTGTTTATTGAGTGCTTGCTGTATGCAGAGCACTGTACTAAGTGCTTGGGAGAATACAAAACAGTTCGTACACATGTTCCCTGCCCACAGTGATCTTACAGTTTCAAGGGGGAGACAGACATTAAGATACTTAAATAATATATAATTTATAGATATGCACATAAATGCTGTGAGGCTGGGGATGAGTCGAATATCACACCCCCAAAGGTCACAGATGCAAGTGCATAGCTGTCTCACTGGAGACAGTTTTTTGGCCTGAAAATATCACCAAGCCCTAATCTAAAGGAACATCTATCAAATATCCACAGTGCACTCGACTGAATAGGGTGGTGGCTGCTTTTGATAATTACTTGTTAAATTTTTTCCCATTATGTTATGGAGTTTTCTCCTTACGGATCTCCAAGGGATTTTCAAGTATTAATAGTTTCGAAATTTCAGAAACACACTCAGTTCTTCCACAATGCAGGTTTCAAATATGGATTTTGGTTACAGTGTAATTAGGAATTTTTAGACTGTGAGCCCACTGTTGGGTAGGGACTGTCTCTATATGTTGCCAAACTGTACTTCCCAAGCGCTTAGTACAGTGCTCTGCACACAGTAAGCACTCAATAAATACGATTGATGATGATGATTAGGAATTTAGAATGTTCTTCCAGCTGATTTTTGCTCTCAATTCTCCTGTATCTGTGCCTTAGTCACGATTTTCCGCTAGCCTGGAACTCCCTTCCTCTCTAATCGGATAGACCTCTCTCCGCTTTCAAAGCCCTCCTAAAATCCCACCTCTGAGAAGCCTGCCCAATTACCTCCCAAGTGCCACCAACCTAACAGCCACTGCTAGTATCATTCCCTCCCTCTGTGCTTATGTGGAGTCTTGACTGTACAGTCAATTTACTTATTACTCCAATTACTCCATTTGCAAATATTTTCATGTCTTTGTGCCCTGTTTAGAATATAAGCTCCTTGTAGACAAGGAACATAGCTCGTACTTCTGTTGAAAAACTCCCAAGCAATTAGAATACTACACTGCACCTAGCAGGCACTCAATAAATACCTTTACTACTACAAGGCCGGTTCACTTTGGTCCATCCTGCCTCATTATTGAAGAAACCGCTTGTACATATGGAGTGGGTGAGCACGGTGCATGAACCTTCTTAATCCGAGGTTTTGCGAAAAAGGAACCCTGGCATTTACGGAGAACTGAGACCATATCATGACCTCTGAGAGTGCAGAATGAAAATGCTCTCGTACAGACCTGGGCAGCGGGGTCTATCACACGTCCTGGATTCAGTGGCAGTGCAGGCATAACCACAAGATCTGGTTCGCTTCTGATTCCCGCCCCCACAGGTTACACTGCACAGGGACCAAGGACTCCAGTCTCCTTCCCCATCGATGTAATCTAAACAGGAGGGAATGGGATGAACATTGATTAACTATCTACGCTCAGGCATGCGCACACTCTCTCTCTCTCTCTCTCTCACTCACTCTGCCCTTCTCCCTATATGTCTGGCACAGAAGCACCCAAAATATTTAATTCTCAAACACTCTAACCCCCTTCACCTTTTCTATAAATACCCACCCCCCCCCTGCCTACAAGCCTATGTTTTCTTGAAGTGGCTTCTGGGGGCAGGTAACACGTAGGGTCTAGAGAAGTATAGTCCTAATGTTTTGGGCCATTATTTTAGTTTTTAATAATATTTTTACAGAGCAGTTTATTCTAGACCCAGATTTAGTTCTTACAAATCCTGCCTTCTTACCCATGCTAATTTCCATGTAAAATATGTCGAGGGATATAAACCATACATGTGTATATTCAATGTATTATATACACACACCACACATTATATTGCAAGTTTTGGCCCGACAAGAATGGAATCCATATGGTTGTACCTGAAGTTTGGGCCCAGTGCCAGCCTTAAAGCCTGCTGTTTAAATGTCTCTCGCTTCCGACTCCCCTTGGGGAAACATGCAGTGCTATTTCAAAAAATAGTTCTCTCTTCTTGACCTTTGGCAGCTGAGAATCTTCAGCCATAAAGCAGGGTCAGGATACATTTTATGGTTTTGTCTTGCTCAATAACCCTCAGGGAACAACAACAACAACACAATACCACCAAAAAAAGGAAGAAACAACTTTTTGATCTTCGTTTTTCCTTTTAGGTAGAAGTAGCCCTTCTGATCATATAAACAAAGCAGATGTTAGAAACAGTTTGCTTTGTGACAAGACTGGCCTCTTCTTACTGGCATTTTTCTCACTCTGGCTCCTTTGTCATTTGGTGCTAGGCACCAAAGTGAAACTAAGGCCACAATCATCCATGGGTAAAGAAAGAAAGGCAACGAAGGGTTCTGGGACTGGCATGGTGCCCTTTTATCCTGACTTTCTCACTGTCCTTAATGGGCAAAGCACTTATGGTCCTGGGAATAAGAGGTGTAGCACTAGATGATTTTGTCTTGCCAAGCACTTAGTATGTGTTGCGTCCAGTGGCTGCTCGATAAATACTATCAATCAATGGCATTTATTGAGCACTTATTGTGGGCCAAACAATATCCAATCCAATTATGTTGTAATTGGATTAGTACTTATATATGGGAATATACATATATGTGTGTGTGTGTGTTTGTGTGTGTGTAAGTACTAAAATATATATATACTAATATATATACTATATACTTATATATACTATATACTAATATATATATACTATATATATGCACACTCAGTATATAAAATACTGGGATTAGTATTATATGGGCTTAGTACAGTGCTTGGCACATAGTAAGTGCTTAACAAAAACCACAGTTAAGGGGTACTAGGCATTTGGGAGAGAACAGTAGAGTTGGTTGATATGTTTCCATCCACAAGAAGCTTAAAATCTAGTGGGGGAGATAAGTGAATTACTGATAGGGGAAATGGGAGTGTATAAGGAGATGTACATGAGTGTTGGGGGATTAGGGTGTATATCAAGGGTTTAAAGGGGACAGATCTAAGTGCATAGACAGTGCAGAAGGCAAAGCAAATAGGAGAAATGAAGACAGTCAGGAAAAGCCTCTAGGAGGAGGTGTGATTTTACTATTTCTACTAGAAAAAATCACACAAGAAATTCACACAACTCTACACTTTGCTAGCTAGTGTAGCAAATTTTCATTATAATTTTTATTTTAAACTCTTATTTTTGAGGGTTAATGATGGAATTTAGCCTAAATGTGGGAAGCTTCTTTTTTCCTTAATATCTGCGTTAACAAGTCAGGATTATGTCTGTGTGTGCTACTTCATAAAATCCTAATCAAAACTCAAAAGGGCTACTGGAGCCTTTCAGATCTATGACCCTTGAAAGTAGTATTCCCCTCAGTTTAGTTTTAAATGATTACAGAGGCAGTCCTTATAAAATGTTCTTTGTATCGGTCTTCACAAAGTGAAGCATAGAGCACTTAGATAATTACGTGCACCACCATTTCCAGTGACACCCGTTCCACCAAATATGCCTTCGTCACGGCGTTTGTGCGAGTTGCCACTCTGAAGGCATCCAGAGCTCACCCCCACAGATCAACATTATGGTAAATACCTTTCCCTGGTGATTGTCATGTTTGTGTAACATTTTTATAGGACTGAGTTGGAATTTTTAAATGTGGGAAAAAGTTATTAGATGGCAGTATTCCTTTATGGGCCTGTCGACAGTTTGCTATAAAATGATGGTTTCCCCGGTCTACCAGGGGAACAGTACTTGGAATAAGGGTTTTATGTGAGTAAAGCCAAGAGAACAATAAGCAAAGAAAAGAGCTACTCTAGAATGGAATGTCAAGTTTACTGCAAAGAGGTAATGCTGAACTGTGCTGTCCTTGGGACAGCTTGGGCAGTTGGAGTGACTTGTGTCTCCAATATTGCCCTGCCAGGGCTAGGAGTAGGCCGGGCGTTGGTGGAAAGATGGGCCAAGGTGGTCTCTATTCTGCTCCCTGCCTCCTCCACTTAGGTCTTGGAAAAGCCCCCTCCTCCCCGACTCTATCCCCCCGCCTTACCTCCTTCCCTTCCCCACAGCACCTGTATATATGTATATATGTTTGTATGTATTTGTAGCCTCCAATGGCTACCGATCAATCTGCGCATCAGGCAGAAACTCCTCACCCTGGGCTTCAAGGCTGTCCATCACCTTGCCCCCTCCTACCTCACCTCCCTTCTCTCCTTCTACTGCCCAGCCCGCACCCTCCGCTCCTCCACCACTAATCTCCTCACTGTACCTCGCTCTCGCCTGTCCCGCCATCGACCCCCGGCCCACGTCATCCCCCGGGCCTGGAATGCCTTCCCTCTGCCCATCCGCCGAGCTAGCTCTCTTCCTCCCTTCAAGGCCCTGCTGAGAGCTCACCTCCTCCAGGAGGCCTTCCCAGACTGAGCCCCTTCTTTCCTCTCCCCCTCGTCCCCCTCTCCATCCCCCCGTCTTACCTCCTTCCCTTCCCCACAGCACCTGTATATATGTATATATGGTTGTACATATTTATTACTCTATTTATTTATTTATTTTACTTGTACATTTCTATCCTACTTATTTTATTTTGTTGGTATGTTTGGTTCTGTTCTCTGTCTCCCCCTTTTAGACTGTGAGCCCACTGTTGGGTAGGGACTGTCTCTATGTGATGCCAATTTGTACTTCCCAAGCGCTTAGTACAGTGCTCTGCACATAGTAAGCGCTCAATAAATACGATTGATTGATTGATTGATTGATTGATTGATTGTATTTATTACTCTATTTATTTTACTTGTACATATCTATTCTATTTATTTTATTTTGTTAATATGTTTTGTTTGGTTCTCTGTCTCCCCCTTCTAGACTGTGAGCCCACTGTTGGGTAGGGACCGTCTCTGTGTGTTGCCGACTTGTACTTCCCAAGCGCTTAGTACAGTGCTCTGCACACAGTAGGCGCTCAATAAATACAATTGACTGATTGATTGATTGGAGGGGCTGGCACCTGAGAAAACTATAACCCAGCCTGCACACTCTGCTCTTGGTCTTAGTTACCTCATCTGTAAAATGGGGATTAAGACTGAGCCCCCCGTGGGACAACTGATCACCTTGTAACATCCCCAGTGCTTAGAACAGTGCTTTGCACATAGTAGGCACTTAATAAATGCCATCATTATTATTTTAATGCCAACCTACACATTTGTCCCTCAATCTCACTACACCTGCTGTTGAGCCCCCTTGCTCATGCCTGAAACTCCTCACCCCTACCTATCTGACAGACCAGCATTCCCCTCATCTTCAGAGCTCTACTGAATAATACTAATAATAATGATGGTATTTTTTAAGTGCTTACTATGTGCAAAGCACTGTTTTAAGCGCTGGGGAGGTTACAAGGTGATCAGGTTGTCCCACGGGGGGCTCACAGTCTTAATCCCCATTTTACAGATGAGGTAACTGAGGCCCAGAGAAGTTAAGTGACTTGCCCAAAGTCACACAGCTGACAAGTGGCGGAGCCGGAATTTGAACCCATGACCTCTGACTCCAAAGCCCGTGCTCTTTCCACTGAGCCACGCTGTTTCCCATAGCTCCTCTAGGAAGCCTACCTGGATTAAGCTATCATCTTCCTGCCCAATTTTTCCCTGCCTATTGTCTCAGCTTGTCCCATCCCCTAAGCACTTAAGCACTCACCACACATGCAATCCCACAGCACTTATGTACATATATTTGTATTTGGTTGCTTCCCTTACCTAAAACGTATTTTAATGTCTTTCTCTCTTGTTAGACTGTAAGCTCCAGAAGCACAAGGACAATGTCTACCAACTGTTTATACTCTTCCAAGTGCTTAGTAATAATAATAATCATAATAATAAATAATCAGGTTGTCCCACAGGGGGCTCACAGTTCTCAATCCCCATTTTACAGATGAGGTAACCGAGGCACAGAGAAGTGAAATGACTTGCCCAAGGTCACACAGCAGACAAGTGGCGGAGCTGGGATTAGAACCCATGTCCTCTGACTCCCAAACCCATGCTATTGTCACTAGGCCATGCTGCTTCTCTACAGAAGTAAGCTTTACACAAAGTAAGTACCCCCAAAATATCAATGGATTGTATGTCTCTTTGATGCAAAAACATAGACACCCCAATTTACTGATTAAATCAGCACAAAACTAGTATATAGCAATTGATGCCACACACACACACACACACACACACACACACACACACACACACGAGTGGCATTCTTTCACATTCTGTCAATGCAAAGACACGATACAGTTGACAGAATTCCCTTGTTGATTCCCCAGTCACTAAATCAACTACTACTAGGGATTTGTACGTTAAGAGGAGCTTGGGTTCAGTTTTACACATGCCTCTGGGTTTCCTTTGCAAAGACCCCCAAAGATGCTATCTTTAAAGAAACACAATTGGTGAGCGTTTAAAAAAAACATCATTTTTCCAGAGGTTCAGGACTCACAGGGTCTGTGTTCAGGTTTCTGTGGGGCACGGTTTTCCAAAACTGCACGACATCCCCAGGAAGCTAAGGATCCTGGCCACATGAGAAATTTCCCCTCATGCTGTCTGAGATGCCCCATAGGAGCTCTGGAGCGAATACTCACCGTACTCTGTCTGTTCTTTGGTTTCGAAGGTCCGGTGGCTGGGTGGCTGGCGATCCCACCCCTCGGGAGGATTGAGGAAGTTGCTGTCTTCGGTGGTGCTGTCGTACTTGTAGTCCTGGTCACCGCCGTTCACCCGGGTCAACGTCGAAGACCTCTGCCACCAGTTCCGCCAGTCCGGTGAAGGGATTGGCCAGCTGGGCTTGTTCTCCGGACTCAAATCTTTCTCCGGGTCGCTGTCGGGACCGTCCACAACTTCTATAGTGACCTGGGGAATTTAAACACGCATGGGCAGTGAGCATTCTGCGTCCTGATTTGAGTCTCTAGGCGGGACAGGGAGGGACAGGGGAGAAAACACGGCTTAACAGGGGAAAATGGCTGGTTGATTCTCTGGTTCGGCCTTCCCTGGTTGCAGGGACAACTTTAGCGTCGAGGCAGGCCAACACAGCACTACTGAATTCTGGACGCTAGATGGAAGCTGAAACACGGCTGTAGGACTATAAAGGGCAGAGTCACAGAGTTGGGAAACCCAAGAATTGCTTTTGGTTTTTTGGTCAGTGGTTTTTACTCAGATTTCGCCTAGTCCAGGCATCGCTGGGCGTCTTCGTGTTCCTTTACCGGGCCCCTGGGTTTAGTGCAGTGAGCGCGATGGCAAAGGTTACAACCTGTCCGAGACCAAATGGCGAGGCGGTTTCAAACCCACAGCCACTGTCACGGGAGTGATGAAATGCAGTTCCTTGGCTCCAAGAGACAGTCATCTTAGGCTTGTTAAAAACGCCTGTTGGGATTCTTGGACATCACATAGCTCTTGCAACACCACTTTGGATTAGTTATTTGTAAATGAATCAGAAGCAAAACACTCCAAAACTATTGAGGTCAGGCATGCTAGGCAAACACGCTGCCAGTTTTGCCCAAGCGAGATGCTGGAATAATGGTTTGAGATGTTTGGCCAAACGACATTGGTATTTGCCCATCTCCAGGGAATCTAACCCCTCCAATACAGGCCATAGTGGTCTTAAAAATCGCAGGCTTACCCAGGTGTGTCCCCATGCCGTTCTTGACTGTATTTTGGGGCCAGTTCTGAATGACATAGTGTCAGGAATTTGGACATTAAACAACTGGCCCGATCTAAGGGTGAGCAGACTGCACACTCAGTCAAGGGTTCACATAATTCAGAGACGCTTTCCGAACCACCAATTCACCCACAAAGACATACAAGAATGTAAAGATGTCTGCATCAAAATAAACTCTCTCCACTTCAGCACGGTGTTCTGCACAGAGTAAGCACTCATCAAATGCTAAGTTCGACTGATGGATTGAGTGCCAAGCAAGAGCACAAGCAAAGAAGGCATTTCTGGAAAACAGCCTCCAGAAATGCTAAGCTCCCCTGTTCCATGAATGCTTTCCCATGGCTGTTTTCAGATGAACACTTTTTGACTAGAAATAAAAGCACATCCTTTCTTTACCGATGGCAGCTATCTGCAATCAACGGAGGGACATTACCCAGGAAGTCGAAATGGCTTCAGCAGAAGAGCTGTTGCAGTTCAGTGGTGCATAACTCAGTTGGGCAGTTACAGGACAATGCACACGTTTCCTCTCTGGAGACACAAACCTCTGCATTTACAACCTGGCTCCCCTTTGACTGCAGATGGAACAATTGAGAGGCAGTGATTGGGAGACTATCAAGAGACCCCCCCCCCCCCCCGGGACCAAATTGGTAGAACAGGACAAACCTACGATTGTAGCAATAAAAGAAGTCTTTAGGTGCAAGATTAAAGTGGAATATGCACCACAGTTTTGTTTTAGACTGGTTCAGACTGCAGCCAAAATGATTTCTTCCAACAAATGGGCTCTGCAGTTTCCCTCAATCTGGGGATAAAAAGAGCTGTTTGTTGGGTAGGCAGCAAGTAGTAAAATAAGAGCTAACTCCCAGATCACTATCAATTACTGCAGTTTAGAGGTTTCTCTTTTCCCTTTAATTTCCCTTCCTTCAAAATTAATGTTCCCTAAAATACAACGCCACAAACATACCCCTTTCCCACAATAATATAAAGAGCTCACACCATTAGAGAAGACAGAAACATAACCTTTAATCCATTATTCCACAGGAATCCAATTAGCGCTACCTAATGAACACAATCGGTTACTTTTAAAATAGAAGAGGTGATCCTTGCATCTCCAGTTACCTTGAATCTATTTATACAATGCTTTAATGTCAAAGAATCCTACTGCAATAGTCTGTAACAATAAGGGTGCAGGATCTTAAGAATAGTTGTGTGAAAGAACAGCAGATTTTCAGGGCTGATAAAAGTTTCCAAATCCGGCTAATCCTTTCCCTTCCTTACCTCAAATATGCTAATCCAGACCATATATACGTTAGAGAAGCAAACTACATTCATTTCCTCAAGATTTTCCAGGACATTATATCAGCATAGCTCAAAAGCAACATAGCTGTAAAGATTTTTTGGCAAAGGGCGTATGAGCCCCAAAGTCTCTTCCCCTTTTTTAGGCTCTAATATCCTTCCACAACTGAGAAAAACCAGGACAATCTGTTTATTTGTCCTAGAGACTCAGTCTTCCTCCTACCAGAGAGTTAATGCCTGTTCCATAAAGCTGATCAGCATCTTCATCTATCTATGGCAATCATTACTAGACATAACAAGGCTTATTTTTTTTTCTATTTCTTCATTACAAAATAGTCTGTGTGATTCCTGCTGATTCTTGATCATTAGCTAATATTAAAAACATTTATAACGTTGAGATAGCATCAATTCTATTAGTAGTAACTGATAACATTACTGGATATGAATTTGCCTGGTCAGGGCAAAGTACTTAGCGTAGAACATCTCATTTGTCCTCCCAACATATCTGGGAAGTAAGGAGAGGATGAGAAGCAGTGGGGCTTAGTGGAAAGAGCATGGGCTGGGGTGTCAGAGGTCATGGGTTCTAATCCCGCTCCGCCACTTGTCAGCTGTGTGATTTTGGGCAAGTCACTTCACTATGCCTCAGTTACCTCATCTGTAAAATGGGGATTAAGACTGTGAGCCCCATGTGGGACAACCTGGTAACCTTGCATCTACCCCGGTGCTTAGAACAGTGCTTGGCACATAGAAAGTGCTTAATAAATACCATTATTATTATGGAGGTGACATCCATTTTACATGCTAAGATTCCTTCAACACAACTGTGAAACGATTTCCTCAAAGTAATACAGTAAATAAGTGTAACAAGAAGTCACCCTCCTCCCCCAAGCCTCTTGATACAGACAGTGCTAGGCTTTTCACCAGTAATGACTATTGGATTTGTTAAGTGCTTACTATGTGCCAAACACCGTTCTAAATGCTGGGATAAATACAAGTTAATTGGGCTGGACACTGTCCCTGTCCCACATAGGATTCATCGTCTAAGACATCCAACACCCTGTGTCCTCCTTTACAGGCCCGTGAGAAAGATCAATTAAAGGGCATCAGACTTTGCCTTCTCCCCATTGGGTCATCCTTCAGGGCAAGAGTGGAGCCTCTGGGTCGGGAAATTTATATCACCATTTCCAACTGCCTTCCTCAGGGTTTAATGGCCAGCAGAAAGTTGTTGATTCCAGAGGGGCAAACAGGAGCTGAGGTCAGCAGTAAAACTCCAAAAACATTTCCAGAAATGGAAAGAGCTCAACAAAAATCAGGAGTAAAAGCATGCACAGCACTGTGGTCTGAATGATCTGATAGAAACTGGGGGCAAGGCCTGTAGCTGTGTAAACAGACCTTTGCAAGAAAAAAGAAAGAGAAAGGCATTGGAATTCCAGGGATAAAAAAATATCATCTTCTGATGCAAGGTGGAAGAAAAACACGCATATTCCTTGAGATGAATAGTGATGTCAACTTATTATGAAAAAGAGGGCTATTTGATGATGAGAATGTATCACAGTAACAAACTGGCGCACCAAGCTCCATAAGGGGTTTATTTTAGGATCTTTTTTTTTCCAGCTGGGATTTGCTATCTGACAATCAGTTGCAAGCAGAAAACAAAGTCAATACCATGGTTCAGTCAAAACATGCCCCAGATTTGCTATCTCTGCTGAATAATTCCATTTTAAACTTTCATCTCAAGTGTCCATCCAGCCATTTGAATCTCTCTGGCTTTGCACAAAGTAGATTTGCCCCCCACCAAACCCTAGCCTCCCACTGAAGCTAAGCACCATCTCCTTGAGATCAAACCATTTCAATCATGTGAAAAATGACAGGGGAGTAGATGATGTGGTCATCTCAGGGGCAGGAGATGGACAGCATCCCTCACCCCCACCTCCGGCCTCATTGCTGAAAGATGCTGTCAACGACTAGGGGCCACGGGCCAGTGGGGAAGACCTGGACTCAGCGGAAAAGGCCGAGAGGCAACCGGGATGGGGTCAGAGTGTGGGAAACTAGGGAGAAACTGAAGGAGAAGGGAAGTGTGCAAGGTCAGCCAAGTGGCATATCACGTTCCAAGTTTGGGCCCCCCATTGGAGCCTGAGTAACGGAGGCAGGGAGTCAGTTTGCCAGGGGAGGGGGCAGGGGGATAAAGTAAAAAAAAGATAAAGGGAAAAACTAGCAGGGGAAATGGTGCATTGAGAAGGCCCCTTCACCTGACTTCACTCTGTTTCACATGGAAAGGGTTTATCCTGAAGGAGCCTGTCCCATGGGCAGGCCCATTTACATTACTGAGCAGCCATGTGTCAAACCCAAGCATGGCAACAAAAGAGCTCGGCTGGAAGGAAGTGGAGGTTGTTGCCAATAAGGGCCCATAGCACCCCTTTTTAAAAAGCACCGCCCGGGATTTAGTTTACTCAGGTGCAGTGGTGCGTACGGCTGCAGACTCTGGCAGCTAGTGGAAGGGCAGCCGATGCTGGATGTGTGTGTATGTGTGTGTGCGCGCATGCAAACGCACGTACATGCGTGCACGAGCACATGCACGCACAAGCACATACACACAGTTAGGAAGCCTCCACGTTAGGAGGGCAGAAGCAGCTCCTCTATCCTCTCTCATCTTCTATATCTACAGCGGCTGACAAAATAATCGCACAAACGGGGCCTTTCAGTGACGCAGATCTGGAAACTGGACTTGATATGATTTCTTGAGGAATGGGGCAGTAGGGAAGAGGGCATAGGGTTAATGGGACACAAGAGGGTCAATAAAAGACTACTCCTGGGTATTCTTTCAAAAGTCTAGCAGACACAAGGATTGTTGCAGGGAAATGTAGCAGAGCACAGCTGTGACTGATGGAAAAAGAGGCCCTTTGCCGGCTCTTGTACTGACTTTCTACTTTAATTGTATCTGGATTGTGGTCGCCTTTGTTTCCAGTCCACCAGGCCAAATACCTTTTATATTCTGAAACAAAGTGATCCTGATTCTGGTAGCTTTGCAGCAACCAATATTTTATGAATTTGGGTGATCTTGGCTGTCCCTAACATGAACGGCAGAAAAATGAGACAGAATACTGAAGGACATCATGGTGCCTTCTTCAACTTGAAGTGAAAAGCAACACTCACGAAGTCCCTGCAAACTCGATGCTTTTCCTAGGCACAACTTTCACAGCCCTGTGATGCATACTTTCTCCTCTCAGAGGGGATTGGAAAACAAAGCCTTAAGCCTTAAACTCTTTAAGTCTATTATTAGGGGTCTCTGTGTGTGTGTGTAACTTCATGAGTGCCTGAAGACATTAGTGTTAATTCTTCCCATTTGTAACACATCCTCACCTTCAGGACTGCACAAGGGAAACTGAACCAAGGAGATTTGGGAGATGAACATTAAGTGAACAGCTGGGTCTTGCCCTCTCACACTATATAATACTTCAGAGCTACAGGCCCTCTTCTGCTCTCCTCTATCCTTGTGCTTGCCCGCGTATGCACACCCCCCCACCCCAACACACACTTAGCCAGTAAGAATTGTTCCAAAGCATTCTTCACTTCACATTCAACTAGACAAAACAGCTTATTATGATGAAAAATGAATTGCAATCTTGGCTGCGCTCAAGCCTACATGCACAAACTGATCTCATGTGCTAGGACTGGGGTCAATGCCTATTTGTTGCCCATCACTCTTCTCTGGCAAAAGTATCTGGTCTCTAAGTGCTGAGACCCGAAGGAATTGCTGTTGTATTCATTGATATTTAGATACCAAGTAAAATGGGCTCAAGTGGATTACAGCTAGGCTGTTCAGGAACCCAGTTGTACTGATTTATTTGGAAGAGGGAATGGGAGTTTGAGAAACTCCCTTGTCTGAAAACTCTGTTCTTGGCCCAGGCTCTAAGAATTCAATAACTTCCCAGCAAGGAAATGCTTTCCCTCCCTATTTATATAAGTTTTTGTGGCTTGCATTATTATTTGATACATTTATTACTATACCATTTAACTCAACCCACAACTTCAAGACCATCTGTGGCTTTTCCCACCTCTAGGGCATTTCCTATATAAATTTCCCAGACTCTAAATAAGAGCAGTAGGTATATATCTGTGGGCAATCAGCATGCCCGTTTCCTGCTAGGTCTGTCTGTCTGGTACTAGAACCACCTCAGTCCAAATCGATGAAACAATGGAACGAAAGTCCCTGTGTATGAAGTAATAGATTGTCAGTTCCAAGGCTTTCGGTCTTTCCTAGTGATCCCTCACACAAAAAATTTGTTTGCTAGTCTTCTGGACATCTCTGCTTAAAGACAGGGACAAATTCTAATTCTTTCCTGTGTATTCTCTTCCAGAAATTAGTTCAATGCTCTGCACACAGTAAGTGCTTAATAAATACTACCACTACTACTACTAAATGTAGACTTGTCACTGAGGAAATATTATTATTACTATTAATAATAATACTAAATATTATTATTACTATTAATAATAATAATAATCAGTATTTCTTAAGCACTGTTCTAAGCAGCGGGGTAGATACACATTAGTAAGGTCAGACCCAATCCCTGTTCTCTATGTGGCTCACAGTATAAGGTCGTAAGGCAATGCCTATAATGTTTCTAACACAGCAGCCAACTACAAAACTTCAGGACTAATTAGAAGCAGTATCAGGAGTGCATGACGATTTCAGTGTTCTTTAAGGAATTCCACTGGTTCAACTTTGAGTTTTATGGTCCTGGAGGAGAAAGATTCAAGTCCTTTCTCTCTGCCACCTTCAAACTGCCAGCTCAAGCAAAACAACTTGGGAACCAGAAGAGTTGCTTAAAAATACACCTCAGCGCTATATGTTTGAGAAGAGGAGCTTGGAACCCAAGTGGATTTAATGATTGGCTATTAGGTATTCTACTTGGTTCTGTACTAATTCCTCTTGCACTTTTACTGGCATTCAGAGGAGAGAGAAGGAATAAGAAAAAGGTGGAAAAGGTCACCCACAGCCAAATAACAGGAACTGAAAACAAATTGGCAAAGTACAAGAACAAGCAAGCAAAGACATCCGCTGGGGTCATTAGATGATTACCTACCAAGCCCAGGCCTGCTGTGTGCAATTATAGGAGTTCATCAAGGAGAAGCTCAGGGATTTGACACTCATCATTCACCCTGCAGGATAAAATGATCCTTTGCCGGATCTTGCTCGAGAGGCAAGCAGGATATGCGAGCCGCCAGGTACCACTTTGAAGCAATCCCTGGAAAGAACTGGGGGAGGCCCACTTCATCAAGAGCTGAGAACTCCACCCTCTGATTGTGGTGGTGGTTTACCTGGATGTTTGGATTCTGCCCGTTGATATCTGCCTTTGACAGATCTGGGAAGTTTGGGAGATCCAGAAGGAAGGACCTGGGCCCATCCCTCTGTAAGGATGTGTGTCCATTCTCCTGCCTGAAACGCTGTCTTGGGAACGGTCGGTGTGCTGCCCGGTGGTCAGGATACTCCTTCTGCTCCTCCTCATGGAGTGTGAAACTCGACTCGGCAGGAGAGTGGTCATCCAAGTTGAGATTATTCTGGAAAACAAACACCAGGAAACTACTCCGTCAGTCAAGGAGGCCTGTGATTATCTTGTCTCGACTTAATATGGTGCTTAGGACATAGTAAGGGCTTAACAAATATAATCATTATCATCATCCATTGGCTGGATTTGGGAAAACTGAGTGCTCTACCTGGCCCCTCTCCTGGCTTGGGTGACCCTGAAAAAATTCTTCACAGTGCCCCTGTTTCTCCTTCTTTAAAGCTCCAATAATCAACCGAACATTCTACCTGCTTGAAGGGATTTGGGGAAATAAACCAGATCTTGCGTCCAACTCGAGGGCAGGTTCACCATTGTTTTGAGGCTTTTCGACAGTGCTAGAGGGAATCAGACTGAATGACTCATACTGAATGACTTCTCGGTCCTTTGGGCTCTTCAAAATAAGTGCCATGAGGTATTTACTGGATGGCTGCGATGTAATATTAATGATCACAAATCCCACAGCCATTATTATTAAGGTCTTAATAGGTGCCAAGCACTATGCAAAGAGCTGATGTGCACATAGCTATAATTCTATTTATTCTGACGGTTTTGACACCTGTCTACATGTTTTGTTTTGTTGTCTGTCTCCCCCTTCTAGACTGTGAGCCCGTTGTTGGGTAGGGACCATCTCTATATGTTGCTGACTTGTACTTCCCAACACTCAGTACAGTGTTCTGCACACAGTAAGCGCTCAATAAATACAATTGAATGAATGAATGAATGCTGGGATAGATACAATATAATCAGATAAGACACAAATCCCTGTTCCACATAGGGCTCACAGTCAAAGGGGGAGAGAGAACAATTACTGAATCCCCATTTTAGAGATGAGGAAACTGAGGTATGGAAAGTTAAGTCACTTATTCAAGATCACACAAGAGATAAGTGGCAGAATTGAAATTAGAACCTGGGTCTCTCAACTACCAGGCCCATCCTCTTTCCATTAGGCCATATGACTTCTCCGCAGGCAAGAGAAGCAGTGTGGCTCAGTGGAAAGAGCACAGGCTTTGGCGTCAGAGGTCATGGGTTCAAATCTCGGCTCCACCAATTGTCAGCTGTGTGACTTTGGGCAAGTCACTTAACTTCTCTGTGTTTCAGTTACCTCATCTGTAAAATGGGGATTAAGACTGTGAGCCCCCCGTGGGACAATCTGATCTCCTTGTAACCTCCCCAGTGCTTAGAACAGTGCTTTGCACACAGTAATCACTTAATAAATGCCATCATAATAATTATTATTATTAAATACTGTACTCAGCACTGGGGTGATGATAAAATATGAGAACTCAAGCAGCGTCCCTTTTCCCCACGGGATTCACAGTCAGCTCTCTACTAGTACTCCAGCTGCTTCAGACATACAGGCCATTAACTCAAGCAGCTGGGGAGAAAAATCCCACAAAACTCTATTAGAACTGGAGTTTTTCAGATTCCAGACGTTTAAAAAGGAAAGGTTTCTTCAAGACTTCCAGTTCTGTGGATTTAGGCATATTTTTCTCTACCACAGTTAAAGAAATTCAGACAGTTTGTTATGGGCCAGATTCTCATCTCTCCCCCCCATGCATATTTCTCCCACACATGGAATGCCACTTGATGTCAAACTCTGTTCGGTGTCATTAAACGGGAGTGCCGCATGCCGAAGAAATCAGAAAGAAAATGAGAATTCAGGCCTTTTGGGGAAGAAGTGGGGGAAACTGTCACTAAGTAAATATGAAATACAAAATACTGGAGCAGAAATTGCAGATTGATGTTACGGCAGGTGTCACTGGAGAAGCACCTCACAGGTCAACGCTTCTAAATTTCCTGGAGGATGGAAGAGAATGGGCATTGTGGAATGGCAGAGGGATAAAGGGAGGAAGAATAGCTGGTTACACAGAGACAATTGCTACATAATTGTCTCTGAAACCAGTGCTTTACTGTTGTAGTTGGCCAACATTTTTGGCTGAAGTCACCGTAAATTTAGGTTTTAAGTTTAATATATGACATATTTTCATTATATTTCATATTTAATAGCATATCCAGGATGCCAGAAAAACTAAAACACGAATTTTGGGTGCTTTTAGTCAAAAATGTTGGCCAACCATAGCTTTAAGGCTTATATACATATATATGTATATAAGCCCTCTAGGCTAAGTAATCTTATAGGGAGACAAGGCAAGCACATAGTGCAATTAGCACCACAAACTCTTTCCTGGCTGTGAGGTAGCACCAAGCTGGGGGAAGCAGTCAGATGGGGCCCATCACTCCAGCTGCACTATCGAGTCAAAAGGGCTGGACTCCCCTCTATACTGGGCTTCAGGGGGGAAATCTCTGGTGCTCCTATAGGTTTCCTTCTTGGAACCACTGTCTCAGAAGTGCCAACGTTTCATTTTTAGTACAGGGTCAGGAAGGGAGTAGAGATCTCGGCGTGGGGGAAGACTGGGAGGGAACTGGCTTCAGAAGTGCCAGAGAGCCACCATAATGAGTTTTTTGCACACTGACTGGAAACTGTCAGATCTTGTCAAAGATGTGTTACAAGTCAGAGTCTAACTCCGACTGCTGGGGAGGCGGCCCCAGTGCACTGTGGAAATTAAAGGGGCGGCCCACAAGTCCCACGGCTCTATTTCTGTCTTGCTTCGCATTTGATCATTTCAACTTGTTTTCTACAAATGTCAAAATCAACCTGAAAGCTAAAGAGTTTAGAGATAATGCTGTGAATGAAACCACATTTCCTCCCCAGCCTTTCTTTATCCAGTCTATTTAGTCTTTCCCACATTAGCCTTTATTCTTCTGGGATATCATTTTCATGTTGTTGTAATGAGGGGATTGAATTTCACCCACAGCTTGGGCTGGCAGTTAATGCTTTTGTGTTTTTGAGCATGTTTTAGGGTTCTGCCACATGTATTAACAGCAAATGGTCTTCTATCCAAGAAGGGTGTTGCCAATTTCCTTTGACCCAACCAAGGGGTACATTTAACATCAAAACCTCACCTCCCTCAGCATGTCCAAGGCAAATTCTAACCCTATGTCTAAAATAATTTACTGGAAAAATTGTCTTCATGAAGATTCTAAGAATGAAGAAATTCACAAGATATCAAGTCCCAGAGTTCATTCCCCCATTCAGGAAGTGAACTTTCAAGCTTTAAAATGGATGGGACTGAGGTACAAACTGAGGGCAAAAGGCTGGTGAAAAGTCTTGCGTTTGCCAACTGTAGAGAGATAGAAGGGTTGCAACAAAATGGGGTTGAAGTACTCTCAGTTACTGAAAGCCAACTGGATGCAAGGCACTGAGCTGTATTGAGTGTTTGGGAAGTACAAAATAAATAAGTGACATCTTCCTTGCCAGTAAGAAGCTTACAGTAATGGGAGAGACAGCCATAAAAATATTCACAAATAGAGTAATCAAGATGAGTAATTAAATAGACCTATACTTAAGCACTTGGGATGGTAAAAAGTAAGTCTACAGTGCTAGAGACGGCCAACAGGTTTATGTGACTTGGGATGCTAACTAATAGGAGAAGGTGAAATTTTATGAGGATTTCGTATATGGGGCAAGAGAGTTTCAAGTCGGGGTACAGCATGAATGAGAGGATAGAGGTGGGAGAAGGGAGAACCAGGAACAGTTTAAAGGGTGAACTTGGAATACAACTTCTGCCTCTCAAATGATCAGGAAAGGGGGAAGTGTGCTGTCTGCACATTGAATTTTTTGCCCTTTGTCACGGTTTTCATCTCCAGACCTACTTTTCCAGGGAGCACTTTGCATCCTTGGCATTCCAAAGCTTCATCCAATAGAACCTGTCCTCAGCCCACAGAGAGGCCAAGTCAGTTACAGAATGTAACTCCTGGACAAATGAGAAAGAAAATCCTCCAAATAAAGTGCAAGCAGCTTTCTCATTAAAGCACAATGGCTTAGAGCAAAAACTTGCTCCCTATTGTTGTAGGTGCAGGACTGATTGGCAGCTGTCAGTTTGTTTAGAATGAGCCCTGAGTTGAGAGCAGAGAGAATTGTTATTATTATTATAATGGCATTTGTTAAGTGCTTACTATGTGCCAAGCACTGTTCTAAGCACTGGGGTAGATATAAGGTAATCAGGTCATCTCAAGTCAGGCTCACAGTCTTAATCTCCATTTTACAGGTGAGGTAACTGAGGCATAGAGAAGTTAAGTGGCTTGCCCAAGGTCACACAGCAGACAAGTGGCTGAGCCAGGATTAGAACCCACGTCCTCTGACTCCCAAGCCTGTGCTCTTTCCACTAAGCCACGGAAGCCTTCAGCCACAGTTTGAGAGGCACTCTCCTCTTTGGTTTCCTGGAAGTTCTTCAAACCAAGGGCCAAATCTTGTCAATGCAAATAGAAAGTCGTTTTTGAATTTGAAAAATGGAAAATTACCTCAAAAAATCCAAACTAGATTTTTAACAAAAATTCACTTATGTAAACTGTTAAAATAGACTGGATAGTGACATGAATTTCTATCGCAAGTTTTAGACATTTCTCTGGAGAGGGAATATAGTGTTAGAATCTGAGCAGTGCTCTGCCACTGACTGGTGTGATAATAATAATGATGACATTTATTAAGTGCTTACTATGTGCAAAGCACTGTTCTAAGCACTGGGGAGGTTACAAGGTGATCAGGTTGTCCCACGGTGGGGACTCACAGTCTTCATCCCCATTTTATAAATGAGGTAACTGAGGCACAGAGAAGTTAAGTGACTTGCCCAAAGTCACACAGCTGACAACTGGCGGAGCTGGGATTTGAACCCATGACCTCTGACTCCAAAGCCCCGTGCTCTTTCCACTGAACCCCTCTGGATCTTAATTAATACGATTGATGATGATGATCTCAGTTTCTTATTCTGGAACACAGTCACTAATATTTCCAAACCTCTTGCCCCCTCTCCATACTGCTGAGCAGATTACTGTTAATCAAACTGCTTGATGAAGTGAAGTTGATTAAGGTGAAATATTGTCCTGGAATACTTGGAGAGTATTTGTAAATTTATTTGGGGATATTTACACAACTCATTTTCATCATATAATTTCTCTTTTATAAGCTTAATTTTAGAAGTGAGTTATCGGATAGGATCTCTCTAAAGATAGCCAATGGAATCTCCTCCCCATTCCTGGGGAGATTTCCTTTTCTAAAGCTGTGATATTGCATATTTCCCCAAAGCACTTTTCAAGGACTGGGTTCTTAGTTGTTGCCTGGAAAACTGCAGGCCACCAATCCACTTCAGAAGGATTATAACTCTCTGAAATGGCAGCCCAACTCAACTTTGAATTAAAAATGAATCAAGTTTTGTAACTTTTCTACACTCTTTTTTGTTTAGGAAAAAAAACCCATCAGGGTGTTACTGAATGTCCCATTCCTGGGTTAAAGAACCATGACATAAAAATGAACATGACCTGAAATGTGACATGCTGAGAAGCAGAGTAGCTAGAGGAAAGGGCATAGGTCTAGGAGACAGAGGACCTCGGTTCCAATTCTGGCTCCACCACATGTCTGCTGTGTGACCTTGGGCAAGTCACTTAAATTCTCTCTCCCTAGTTCCCCCATATGTAAAATGGGGATTAAGACTATGAGCCCCACATGAGACATGGACTGCGTAAAACCTGATTTGCTTGTATCCACCCCAGTGCTTAGAACAGTGCCTGTCACACAGGAAGCACTTAATAAATACCATTAAAAAATAAAAAATTGGTCATACTCCTCCCGCTGATGAGTATTACAACGATTAAGTGTTTTTCATTAACATACACAACCTGGAAAATTGCTTCTCAGCCATAAACAGCCTATTAAACTGACTGCAAACAAATTGACAGAAGGAAGGGGGATAAGGAGATATTTTGATTTGGGCAACATTACCCCTGCAGCATTGGAGGGCTAATATATGCCATGAACTTGAACTTTAGGCAGTGTCTTCACCAGCCAGGTGAAGGGAAGACTTGGAGGAGACTTGCACCTCATGCTTACTGGCCTCATGGAAACTAATCGTGCCAATGGATGCTCCCATGATAGTTTTGCATTCCACTAAGGTTGCTGGCAAAACTCTAGCCAGACAACCTGCTGCTATTTCACACCTAATTTGGCAGAGATGGAACTTCTCACCTTCCCACTGCCTTTCAACTTCTGCTTTGCATAGGCCAGTAGCATGATCCCTACCTGTCCTAAATTCCAGGACCTGTTTCAATTCTTTAGTATAGATGGAGAAGACAGCTTGATCTAGCTTTGAGAAAAGAGCACAAGAGCTGAGTAACCCTTACACATGGTCACTTTCTCACTCACCAAGTGAGGAAATGATTTGTGCCAGAGAAATATAAAACAATGCTGAGTTTACAGCCTGCATGTCCCCTAAAGGACAGACTGGCTGGTAAAACATGTTTGTCAGTAGATCAATTTTAATATTTATTTGTCAGTTTGTCCTATTTCCAGATTAACAGAACTGGTGAATTTCCTGAAGATGGCTTCTAATCCCAACTAATTACAGCTCTGCTGCTTGCCTGCTGTGTGATCTAGGATATATGAAAGTCAACTTCTCTGTGCTCTTCAGTTTCCTCACTTGTAAAATGGGGATTAAATACTTGTTCTCCCTACCCCTTTGAAAGAGCCCCAGGAGGGATTGGGGCTGTGTCCAATCTGACTATCCTGAGTTTACCTGATTATCCCACTGCTCAGCATACAGTTAATGCTTAGCACATACCATAAATACTATCACTATCGTTAGATATATGAATATATATATATATATATATATATATATATATATTTCTCAACGGAAGAAAGCATAGCTATTCCATAATCCTGTAAACCCACAGCCCTGAGTCTAGTGTCTAGAACTTGGTGGGGACTAAATACACTATTTGTTGGCAATAATTGTAAAACAATCAATGGTCTAAAATATCTTTTGTATGACTTATGGAATTTTAAAAATACAGGACTATTCAAAGAAATACATTATTATAAAACGGATGATTGTATTATCAGATATGCTGTAAACAACCACAGAGATCTTTTTTTCCTACCAAAATATATCTAGTGATAACTGAGAAGCCACAAATCCTTATTTCGTACTGTATTACTACATATAAATGTGGTCAAGGAAATGTCCAAGGGGACATAAATTTATAATAAGACTGATTCAGGCTGTTATTCACTTCCACATTTTCCCTCTCCTGTCTTTTTTTCCCCTAAATGTGACACATATACAGACCTTTATCTGTGGTGGGCATCTAATATGTTTGGAAATCTTCCACACATCTAAATATAAGTTCAAGAATGTAATTGGTGCATTTTAAAGAGAGGAATGAACTTTCTACTTCGAAGAAGATAAAAGAATGGAAGGGTACACTGATTATCTCTAAGCATGAATGAGATGAGGGTATTCTCAGAAATACAGGACACAAAGTTCAATCAGTTTAAAATTGTAAAATCTCTTTCCTCCAAGCGATGGTGCCATCCTGCTGTTACCACTCAAAGATGTGGTACTGTGAGGTTCATCCTGAATAAGCAGCAATATATCACCCAGAATTGTCCACCCTCATCACAGTCACCACCACAATCATCAAAGGGAAGTAAGCAGGACATGACAGGCAGTGTGCAATTTTAATAAGCAGATGGGCAAGTCTACTGGCCTTCTATTATTACCGTATCACTGCTCTGGCTGTAAGTCTCTGGGCATGTGTAGGGTAACATCTTAATTTCAGTGCCCCAAGCATTTGTAACTTAGCTGATACCCAGTCTTATGTATGTGAAAACAATGTACTTTGATGAACCATTCCCAAAGGAAGAAAGCCAGTGAGAAATGTGGAATATATTCTTTGGGTTTTGAGTAGTTGCTTGAATTTAGTCAAGTGGTCCTGAGCATCACAACAGTATAGTGTTGCCATTCGACCAGCGTGGACCTCATCTTTAACCTTCACAACATCACTAAAATCCGCCCTTTCCTTTCCATCCAAACTGCTACCACATAAATCCAAATACTTATCCTATCTGCCTTGATTACTCCATCAGCCTCCTTGCTGACCTCCCTGCCTCCTGTCTCTCCTCACTCTAGTCCATACTTCACTCTGCTGCCCAGATCATTTGTCTTCGAAAAAGTTCAGTCCATGTTTCCTCACTTCTCAAGAACCTCCACCCACCTCTGCATATAAGAGAAGCTCCTTACCACTGGCTTTAAAGCACTCAATCACCTTGCTGCTCTTCCCAACCCAACCCACACACTTCACTCCTCTAGTGCCAACCTACTCACTCTACCTTGAGCTCGTCTATCTTGCCACTAACCTCTAGCCCAGAACACCCTCCCTCTTCATATCTGAGAGACACTCTCCCCACCTTCAAAGGCTTACTGAAGGCACAGCTCCTCCATGACGTCTTCCCTGACTAAGCCCACATTCCTTCTTTTCCCACACTCTTCTGAGCTACCCTGATTTGTTCTCTTTATTCACCTCTCCCTAAGCACCATAGAACTAGTGTACATTTCTGTAATTTATTTATATTAATGTTTGTCTCCCCCTCTAGACTGTGAGCTCATTTTGGGCACATGTCTATCAACTCTGTTGTAATCTACTCTCCTAAGTGCTTAGTTCAGTGCTCTGCACACAATAAGCACTCAATACAATTGATTGATTATTGAAACCTGATGTTAAGAGGGAATTATATGATGAATAAAACACCCTAATTTGGTAGTTTTTCAGCTTTCCTACCATAATACTTTGTAGATAACTGAGGAGAGAACTACACTGAGATGATGATGGGTAACTACCAGCATTTTTGTAAAATCCAGACCAAAAGATTGGACTACCATTCCATTCCTGAGGAGTCGAGGGCAGAACAAGTGAAATGCAGCTTCTTGTGCTGCCAGTGTGGCTTAATGATTCCGACTATTGTTTTTCTGTTCAGTTTTCATTTCTTCCTTTCCCCTTTTCTAACAGGAAAGTCTAGATTCTTTTGCATTGGTCCTAACTTATCTCCCTTTCCATAATACCAGAACAGGCAATGAGAGGATGGTCCTAGAAGACTTTGGGGAATGCTATGAATTTCAAGTTTGGGCATTTATAGAAATTTGATGGATCCTGAAACCCAGCGCATCTGGGAACCAAAGTTCAATCCTGCACGGTCTGGAATGATCAGCACTCCCTCCTCCCACAAAAAGGCTGCGTAAAAGCCCCCAGAAAATCCAAACCTGCTGTAGCTGATTTTCTGCTTTCATTCTGCTCCTTTGTTCACATTTCACTGCCAGTGACTTCAGGGATCCTGAGCTGAAACCCAACAGCTAGCTCCCTTTTATCCTTTCATGATGCACCTGTACAGCACCTTGGGCTGCCAGAAAGCAGCAAGGTTCATTTATTAGGAAACCCCCACTGACACTATAAAAGATTATATAGCTATCAGGCCAAATATGGCCCGAGGCAGAGGAGAGAGAGCTTTTACCATCACGACTAGCTCCATTTCCCACCTGCCTACACAGATTGTTCTGATTTTGCCGGGCTGCTCTCTGTTCCCGTCTGTTGCTCTGTTCCAGGGTTAGGGTTAGATCATTGCCATCAAACGAACAACAGCGGGATGAGGCAATGGGGCCTTCATAGGTTTGCTATCCCCCTCTGGAGACTTCGCTGGAAATGGTTCTGTAGAATCTTTGGCAATTCTAAAAAGGAGAGAAAATTACAGTTGTGCGTGGGTAGTCTCCCCCGTCTCACTCCAGAGAGGAACAGACACTCTCCTTTCCCTTTCAGACTCCACTCAGTCATGTCTGCTCATGGGCCGGGTGTGTGTGTGGGGGGGGAGAAACAACTCATTTCCAAAGGGTACCCCAAACCCACAATAGTCTGAATACTCCATTTCAGCTTCAATTTCAATCACTCATTTAATTGCATTTATTGTGCAGAGCACCAGACTAAGAACTTTGGGAAAGTACAATACAACAGAGTTGGTAGACACATTCCCTGCCCACAAGCTCACATTCTAGATGGGGAGACGGACACTCATATAAATCAACTGCAGATATGTACATGAGTGCAGTGGGGCTGAGGGAGGGGAGAATACGGGGAGCAAATCAGAGTGATGCAGAAGGGAGTGGGAAAAGAGAAAGGGAGGGCTGAGTCAGGAAAGGACTCTTGGAGAATAATAATAATAATAATGGTATTTGTTAAGTACTTACTATGTGCCAAGCACTGTTCTAAGCACTGGGGTAGATACAAGGTAATGAGATTGTCCCATGTGGGTCTCATAGTCTTAATCCCCTTTTTACAGATGAGGTAACTGAGGCCCAGAGAATTGAAGTGACTTGCCCAAAGTCACACAGCTGACAAGTTGGTGGAGCTGGGATTAGAACTCATGACCTCTGACTCCCAAGCCCGTGCTCTTTCCACTAAGCCACGCTGCTTCTCAGACATTTCTTCATCATGTGAAAGGCTGGGCTGGTGTACTCGTCCTGACTTGCAATCAATCAATGGTATTTACTAAGCACTTACTGTATATGGTGCAAATGCCGCCTGATTTGTCTTTGGCACTTTGAAGGATCTCTCTAGTTGTCACTGCCAGCCTACTGGGACTCTAAAGGCTGCTGCAGCTCCCTAGTGCTTGGCACAGGGGATGGAGCACGGCTCCGAGAGTCAGAAGGTCATAGGTTCTAATCCCGGCTCCGCCGCTTGTCTGCTGTGTGGCCCTAGAAAGGTCACTTCACTACTTTGTGCCTCAGTTATCTCATCTGTAAAATGGGGATCGAGACTCTGAGCCCCAAGTGGGACAGGAACTGTGTCCAAACCAATTTGCCTGTACCCACCCCAGTGTTTAATACAGTGCTTGGCACATAGTAAGCACTTTACAAATACCACAATTATTATTACTGCAGGGTAGAGGGCAGGTGTGGGCCTGAGGGAGCTGGACAGGCTACTAGCCAGTTGTGGGGACTTGTTGGCATCAGACTATCTGGTGAAAGCTCTGAAGAGATATTAGTCTTATCTCCTTGGGGCAACACTTATTAGCATTAATATTTCTCAGACAAGATTTGGTTTAAAAATTGACATTTACCACCCAGAAATTCATCATTTATGTCAATGTCTGTCTCCCCCTTTAGACTGTAAGCTCATTGTTGGTAAGGAAGGTTTCTACCAACACTGCTATGCTGTACTCGACCAGGTGCTTAGAATGGTGCTCTGCACACAGTAAACACTCAATAAATATGATCAGTCGATTGATTGAAAAATGCGGACATGACCACCGGCTCACTGTAGTAGAGTATCTTTTTCCCAAGATTTCATATACTAGGCTTAAAAGCCAAAGAGTCATAGCTTTCCACTACTTAACGGGAGCAGAAATGACTATGCAAAATTGACAAAACCAGCAGTTTTAATGAGGACAGAAAGAACTGTTGCATAGGAGTAGGGAAGGTTCAGAAAAGATTACAAGGAAGGGAAAGTAGCAGAGTCTTAAGGCCTCCTTTATGGTTCTGCGTCAATGCTCGCACAGAGTTGCTGATCTTGTAGGAAAACTCAAGGTATGGCTCATTTGACCAGGGTGTTGGAATAAACACTCAGACTGTGGAAAAGCAGTTTATGATCCTAGTCCTTCCTCACATATGGGCAGGACCACAATGAAGATAGAACCACAGATGACCTTGGGCAAGTCACTTAACTTCTTTTTGCCTCAGTTACCTAATCTGTAAAATGGGGATTAAGACTGTGAGCCCCATGTGAGACACAGACTTTTGTCCACCCTGATTAGTTTGTATCTGCCCCAGTCCTTACTATAGTGCCTGGCACAGAGTAAGTGATTAACAAATACCATTAAAAAATGATTAGGCTTCAGTATTATCCTCAGGGAAAGAGAGGAGCAGATTATGGGTCAGAGGCATGTAAAGCACTGCCTACTAATAACAGTAGAATTTGTTAAGCACTTACTAAGCACCAAGCACAGTACTGTATTATACAGTCAAATTGGACACTGTGCCTGTCCCACATGGGATTCAAAATCTAAGGGGGAAGGAGGAGTATTTAATCCCTATTTTGCAGATGAGGAAACTGAGGCACAGAGATGTTAAGTGACTTGCCCAAGGTCACAAAGCAGGTAAGTGGTGGAGCTGTTAGCAGGCCTTCCCAGATTGAGCCCCTTCCTTCCTCTCCCCCTCGCCCCCCTCTCCATCGCCCCATCTTACCTCCTTCCCTTCCCCACAGAACCTGTATATATGTTTGTACATATTTATTACTCTATTTATTTTGCTTGTACATGTCTATTCTATTTATTTTATTTTGTTAGTATGTTTGGTTTTGTTCTCTGTCTCCCCCTTCTAGACTGTGAGCCCACTGTTGGGTAGGGACTGTCTCTGTGTGTTGCCAACTTGTACTTTCCAAGCGCTTAGTCCAGTGCTCTGCACACAGTAAGCGCTCAATAAATATGATTGATTGATTGGAGCTGAGATTAGAACTCAGGTCCTCTGATTTCCCAGCTGTAGGCCCTACTGCTTCCTCCAAATGTGAGTAGAGCAATGCAGATCAGTAGGGATCATGTCTACCTACTTTACTGTAGTAAACTCTCTCCAGCACTTAGCACAATGCTCTGCACACTGGGAGCATCCAATAGACAGTTTTGATTAACTGATTGATAGATAACAACCTTGCTTCTCCCACCCTATTTCCTTCTTCATCACCTTTCAGTTTTGACTTGGGAGAGAGAGGTGGTCCCAAAATAGAGAGCCAAGGCCCTTGCTATGGTTCAGATCAGCATGACCTAGGGGAAAAAGCACAGACCTGGGAGCCAGGGGACACAGCTTCTAAACCTGGCTCCACCATATGTCTATTAAATGACTTTGGGCAAGTCACTTAACATCCATGTGCCTCAGTTAACTCATCTGTAAAATGAGAATTAAGACTGAAAGCCCCACTTGGGACATGGACTTAGTCCAGCCTGAGTAGCTTGCAACTAACCCAGTGCTTAATACAAACACTTAAATACCATAAAAAATGTCAGCGATATCTCCTCTACTCATGTTGCGTTCTTCCTTCTCTGCTGTTGCCCATGGTGCTCATTGGTATTCTGAGGATGTCCAGCATAACCGTTCAACCCCATGACCTTCCCAGTCTTCATTTTCTTTGCCTGGTTCTCCCCTCTTACCT
Source organism: Tachyglossus aculeatus (assembly GCF_015852505.1). NCBI lineage: Eukaryota > Metazoa > Chordata > Mammalia > Monotremata > Tachyglossidae > Tachyglossus > Tachyglossus aculeatus. The sequence continues at coordinate 18,693,975 of NC_052074.1, read as the reverse complement.
CCCACCTCTGCTCCCTTCGGCTCTGTGTGCTAGTTGAGCCTGACCTGAATTGGCTTATGTAACTTGATGAGATCATAGGTTCAGATGGCACAGTTTCCAACAAAAACAACAAACATAATTGGGATGAAATTAAAGGATGATGACTAGTGCATGAAGGAAGAAGGCAGGAATGAGAAGGCATGTGGTGTTTCTTCCATCTGTTACAAAAGCTATTTGCTCCGAATGGATTTTAATAGATGCTTTTCATTAAAATATTAAAAGTCTCCTCAAAACAACTCACAAGAAGCGTTCTTGGAGGAAAAGTGGGTCAAGGAGCAGAGAGATTTGGAGCAGAGATCAATCAAGGGGGCAGAGAGCATGTAAAGACAATCAAATCCCACCCAGGCTAATTCAAGACACTTGGAAGATGGTTAAAACATCCCTCTCTCCCTACCTGCATATGAATCTAATTGGTGTCATTCGCCGCTCTTTTGCATGAGTAACTCAGAGGGTCTGTTTATACAACGGAATCAATGAGTGGCTGAGAAGAGACCTAAACTTAGTGAGCAGGCCTAGCACCTTCTGGCTTGGGTGATTAATATCCTATCAAAGGAGAGAAAGTTGTAGCTCCACTGCTGTTGTGTATATCTGAAGACGTTAAGATTCCATTCACAACATGTACGGTAATAGGGCACGATCCTTCTCAGGAGAACTCAAAACACAGCTTGTTCTAATGGAAAGAGTGAGGGCTTGTGGGAGTCAAAGGACCTGGGTTCTAATCCCTGCTCTGCCACTTATCTGCTGGGTGACTTTAGGCAAGTAACAACTTCTGTGTTGTAGTTCCCTCAACTACAAAATAGGGATTCAAAATCTGTTCTACCGCCTACTAAGACAATGAGCCCCATGTGGAACCCGATTATCTGGTGTCTACCTCAGCATTTAGTACAGGGTGTGGCCCATAGTAAGCCCTTAACACAATTATTAATATTATTATTGTTAGTATTACTATTATTAGAGCATCTTGCTCTGAGTCCGCCAGCAAAGTGGAGGCAGAATCCTCTGGGCTGTCGGAAAAGAAAGGAGAAGATGATGCTAAATTCCCCTTTCTCTGAAGATTTCTCTAATTAGTTTCTCATATCCTTTAGATGAGGAAAATAAAGAGCAAGCAGAGAAGTGAGTCTACCTTAGAGCAAGATGGAGGGTGGAGGAGATAATGGAAGGAACACTTGAAGGAAGAGGGTGGGTGTTTCGGATCTACTCAGCTTCTTAATCCCCTTTTTAGCATGTTAATTGAATTTGAAGAACCGGGTTTTTGCCTATCTGCAAGGTCCAAGAAAGTCTAGAGAGAAGAAGTATCACAAATGGAAAAATTCCCTCTTTGAAACTGAGGATCCCTTCAATCTAGGCTGCTGTGCCAATAAGCACTTCATAGAGAATATTTATTTTTTTCATTACACAATGTTTAGTTTGTATTTCCCGAGACAAAGGGCTCTTTCAAGTCTATAAAATTAAGTGAAGAAAATCCATTTGTCATGTTCATAGGAGTAAAAACAAAAAACAAAGTAAAACGTTGATCAATAAAAAGTTTAAAATGATCTCCTCATTCAGTAGTGTTTTCCTTCTACCTTGTTCTCAATTAGTTCACTCTTTTTCTATTGAGGCTTTCTAACCTAGGAGAACTGCTGAATTTATCAATACCAAAGTGCTACGGGGCCTCCCTGGTAAACATATAGAATGCCAGTGGAATTCACCTCAGGAAAATTCTCATTTAAACAGGTACTCCACACCAAAATAGAGAAAAGGCCTAGATTAACAGAATTTTTATTCCTCTTCACCCCTCCCAAATGAATGACTTTATCATATTATTCTAACTTGATTATATTTATTATTTACCTTCTCCCATAGAGTCCAAGAGCACAGTTTCATAGGAAGATGATTTTTACTTTAGCCATAAAGAGTTTAGACACAAAACTACAGCTTCTCTCTTCTGCCTTTCCATCCCCATCTTCCCGTCGCTACATTTCCCCCCAGAGAAATACACAGTATGAAATAAAACAAAACATCACATCAAGGCAGGATGACCTATGTTGAGGAATGCTTTCTTTCCAAATTCAAAATTTCCCAAACCTATAAAATAGATCCAAGTGGCCACACCTTCATTTTCGCCTTCTCATTAACGGAAAGACAAAGGGTTTTTTTGCTTTTAAGATAAAACCGCAATCCATACTTCAGTCAGTCTGGCTTGTTTTCCTCCCATCCTACTCCCCATGACTCTTAGACTAGATCAGTGAACTCTGGTTCTGAGTCTTATTAACAGATGAAAATTTTCCCCTGAACTCCTGCCCTCCCCCAGTCTCCCCTCCCCAAACCCTGAATTTCTCTTTGCTTCAGGTTTTTCAACAGGGATTCCACAATACATGTTTGATCTCTTCACGCTCCATTTTCACTCGTCTTTCACACTCTCCATCACTTGGAAAAATACAAACAGCATGGTTCAGTTTTAAGGTTAAGAACTGACAGTCTCTATAAACATTTTTACAATACAAACTGATTTATCTGCTGCCAAATCTCAATGTCTATAGGAAGGAGAAGCAAAATAAAATAAAAAGGCTTCAACTCCACTACGAGCTTTCTAATATAGTACACATGGTCACTTATCTGGAAACCCTATGGAGCCATTAACACTGAACCAAGTTCATCTACTTCAAGAATTACTATATTATCAAGAAACAGTTATGGGAGCAGGGTCTGTTCAATCTGCTGAAATTGCTAAATGCTAAGTAGAGTGCTTAGCTGACAATGGTAACTTTCCCTCTGTTTCTCCTGGAGCCTTTCATTTCCCAGGTTTGATTCTCCTCCCTGGTGACAATGGGAATATATTTAAAACAGGACTTTTCCAGGATTTTTATTTCAAAGGAAAATATCTTCCGTGTTTTCCAGCCAGAAAATAATTTCAAAAATAATAACAATGGGAAAGGAAACAGCACTCTCCTTTGAAGTCAGAATGAACAATCCTATAAATGGATGGAGAATGTGACAAAGATCCCAGAAGAAGCTTTTCTGCTTAATACTAGTAATAATAGTATTTTTAAAGTCCCTACTGTGGGCAAAGCACTTTATGAAGTGCTAGAAAAAGAATACATGGGTAGGACTGTCCTAGGGTCTGAAAGGGTCCAAAATCTAAGTATAAAATAGGAGAGAGGACACAGGCACATAAGAAGAGATGAAACAAAACAAGCCAAGACAGCGACAAATACAAAGTAAAAACCAATGGAACAAAAGAGAGGCCAGGGTACTGTGGCAAGAGGAGAAGAGTTTCAGATTCTACATGGCTCAGACTACAGTGTCACAACTGTTTGCTCACTGGGACCTCCACAGCTTACCCAATGCTTCAAATTCTGTTGGGCCCTAATGCTGCTGCAGCTTCTGACTTTTCAATGGTGGTGGTGTGAAGCAGGATGGGATCATTGGCCCAGAATGACATGAAGGGGCCCAGTGGCGAGGAATTGTGACTGTCTGGATGTGAGGGTGCTGGGAATATGGGCAATGCTTCTCGGCAAGTGGTACAAAGGGTGAATGAACAGCACTCACACTACAGGAAGCTGCTGAATCCCCAAGCCAGTGACATTCTATTTCAAAGGCAAAACAACGCCATGATGGAGCTGCAAAGACTAAGGAGTCTGCCAACATTTTTATTGAAAAGAAAAAAACCTGCATTTTCTGAGATGAATAATCTAGTTGTGAATGTTTCCTTTGCGGCAAAGTACCCCTTGTTGGGTTTAGTCTGGAATGGATAACTATTTTGTGTCAGAAGAACAAATTCTCTGTGGTTCCTCTCCACCCATCCACATGGGGCAAGGAAGGTTTTGAGTCTGTTTTGGCATTCTCCCTAAGGCTCTCTAGCAGGCAGTGAGGGCTCTAGGGAAGAACATTAGGTAGAAGGTAGATACCTTAAGACCAAATCCCAGACTTCCCAGTAAGCCACCACTGACCTCAGGTAAGCCACTCTACCCTCCGGCTCCTGAGTTCCCCCAGAAGCAAACCAAGTAGGCCAACATGGGCTCTTTATCACTCCTTGCAGGGCAGTTGGACAGTAAAGAGTAGCGGTGCCAGAGAAACTTTATTCGCTGGTGTAAGATCATGCATCTTGCCCTCGAGTCCAGGTTTCTTTGGTTTTTAAAAAATGATCCTTCAAAGTCACTCAGCAATGATTAATATTTGTGTAAAAACATGGCCAAATTCTCCCTGGGTTGTGTGGGCTGACCACACACATTTTGCATTCAGTCTGCATTCAGTCTCACTCTGGCAATAATAGTACCTTCTACTAGGTCATTGCCTGATCATCTTCACTTTCATTACATGGTTTTCCTCTAACATCCTACAGCCACAACATTCCAGAACCTGTCCTTTCCTCTCCATCCAAAATAGCCCCACACTGGTCAAGATCCTTGTCACATCCTGACTTTACTTTAGCGGCCTCTTCTCCGACCTCTCTACCTCCAACATCCCATCATAAATTTCACTTCTGCCTGAATCATTTTTCTAAAATGCTATTCTGCACACATCTTCAAAGCATCAAGCAGAAACTCCTGACAACTGGTTTCATGGCAGTTCAATCAGTAGTCTCCCTCCTATTTATCCACTCTCTTCTTTCACTTCGCCCCAGATCACTTTCTTTTTTCCTCTCTGAGAAAGCTACTCACTGTGCCTCAGTTTCATCTCTCCTGTCCTCCACTTTGAGATCCCACCTTCCCCTGGCACTTGACAAACCACTGCTCTCTCTATCTTTAAAGTCCATAATCAATTACATCTCCAGGAAGGCTTCCTTCATTAAATTTTGAATTCCCAACCTTACATTTCTCCCTGCTTCCAGTTCAATATTTCATGCCACAAACACTTAGGTACTAACACTCTGGTACATATTCTTATACTATACTACTTCATCTTACTCATAATTTTAGTCTCTGCCAACCCCCACTAGATTGTAAGCTCTTTGAGAGCATGGATCATGTCTACTCAACTGATCGTATTGAGCCTTTACTGTGTGCAGAAAGCTGTATTAAAGGCTTGAGAGAGTACAATATAATAATGATGGTATTTGTTGAATGTTTACTGTGTGCCAGGCACTGTACAAAGCACTGGGATAACAATATCACACAGTTGGTAAACACATTCCCTTACCACAGTGAACATACAGTCTAGAGGAGAGACAGACATCAATATAAATAAATTACAGATATGTACATCAGTGCTGTGGGACTGAGGGAGAAGTGAATAAAGGGAGCAAATCCAAGGGCAATGCAGAAGGGAGTGGGAAAAGGGAAAGGAGGGTTTAGTCAGGGAAGGCCTCTTGGAGGAGATGTTTCTACTAATTCTATTGGTACTCTCCCAAGCACATAGTACAGCACTGTACACATGGTAAAAAACACAAAACCTAGAATTGATCTATCCTTTCCATCATATTCTTTTCCAAAAAGAAATAATGTATGAAAATAAATACACTTATCCCCTTTACTTTCCAAACATCTGGTAAGGCAAACAAACAGGGAACAGAAAATTAAACTTACAGAATCAAAGTAAATGCCATCTGAAGATAAAACAAGTGTGTCTCACAGCACCAGGAGTTTCAGAGGAAGTGGCGGGGGGCAACTGGAAAGGAAAAGCATTCACTCTATGAAGATAACACAGAGTGTCAGTAGGACCTTGTGGAATTAAATCGTTAGTTCCCCACAGTTCTGAAAATCTGCTACAGAGAAAACCACCACAGGCTCCGTTTGTTGTATAATCACCTGCTGGGAAATGACAAGGGAATGCTCCCTCCAAGACTCAGTTCCTCCCAGGCCTGACCCCTGAGCCGTATGTCAAGCAAAATGTTGCATTAAAAAACAGCTCCCTAAGGAGTCCAGAGGTCTCTCTCCTTAGATCAACACTGAATGCAAGTCGACAAGATTCTATCAAGGTTTCTAATCCATCATGATCCCATACAGACTCAGACACTAAACCCACAAAATTTATTCTTATATTTCCTCTACATTGCTGTAGATTACAGACGCAAACATCCAGTTTTACACACAACCAAAGGGACCTGAATTCTGGTCGGTGGCCCTGAGGGTAATCTCTTTCTGCTGTTTCCCTTATCATCAAGTGCTTAGTACAGTGCTCTGCATGCAGTAAATGTTCAATAAATACGATTGAATGAATAAATACAGTTGCATACACCTAAAGCATGTTTACCCTTCAAGTTGAGATTCTCACACTCCTCTCTCATCTCTTCCCTGTGCAGCCTTTAAGAGGGGAGAGGAACTGACGGCTGTGCTGAAGACAGGATGACCCTCAGGTGCCCTGCTCAGCTGTTCCTGCACTTAGATGCAGGGATGCAGATGGGAAGCAAGATCACTCGCCACCCCACAGTGAGCAGTTCTTAATAGACCTCAGGGAAGGAGTATCAATTTTAACTAAGGATCAAACTCACAAAAGCAAGGCATTCATATCATTTGTGCTGTTGAATGCTTCCTTTATCTTCAACTAAAAGATTTGTGATATCTCTCTCCCTCTAGTTATATATGTGTGTTTGTGTAGTGCCCTCATGTTTTGGAGTCTACCAAGTGTGGCTTGCTCCTTACTGAGCTGCATCCATTGATCTTTTGATCTATGGGAACATGTCTACCAGTTCTGTTATATTGTACTCTCCCAAGCACTTAGTACAGTGCTCTGCACACAATAAACCCCCAATAAATGATTGTTCACCTTCAAATAAGCTCTGCTGACTGCTTTTTTTTAAAAAAAAAAAGCATGTTTTTTCCATTTTAATATACAAATTCTTCCCTCCCCGCCATGCCCCATACTTTGTGGGTAAAGCAGCTAGAAGGGAATACTGTCTGAGGCTATGCCATTGGTGGAGAAGATTCCTAACCCAAGAAGCACCTAGGGAGTAGAGCCAGATAGATGGGTCCAGCAGTAATCCTGGAAATGAAAGCAATGTGGTCTAGTGGATAGAACATAGGCCTGGGAGCCAGAAGGACCTGGGTTCTAATTCTGACTCTACCATTTGTCTGCTGTGTGACCTTGGGCAAGTCAATTAACTTCTCTGTGCCTCAGTTACATCATCTGCAAAATGGGGGTTAAGGACTGTGAGCCTTATGTGGGACAGGGACTGTGTCCAACCTGAGTAACTCGCATCTACCCCAGCACACAGTACAGTGCCTGGCACATAGTAAGTGCTTAAAAAATACCACAAAAAAGTCTGGCTAATGTGGACAGTGAAAACTATGACCATGGCAGCTATCCAAGTGGCCATCCTGGCAGCTGCCTGCCGGTCAGGTAGGTTTGGTTCGAGCTCAGCATTGGTACTATGGACAATCACTTTGCCCATAAGTGGATTTTATATATAAAATTCTTCCTTCACTTCTATCTTCCTCCAGGGCCCAGGGGGAAAGTGAATGGGCTGTGAGCCCATTGTTGGGTAAGGACCGTCTCTATATGTTGCTGACTTGTACTTCCCAAGCGCTTAGTACAGTGCTCTGCACACAGTAAGCGCTCAATAAATGATTGTTTGAATGAATGTTATATTGTACTCTGTTGTATTGCATTCTCTTAGTCACTTAGTACCCTGCTCTGCACACAGTAAATACTCAAATATGATTGACTGATTGACAGGGGGATGACAGGATGAATGGCGCTACACAAACCACTAATACTAGAATCAACTCTCTGTTACTGATGGTAGATAACTCCATCATCAGCAGACTACATGAATGGATTTACAGGATGTAAGTCACTTTTAATCATGGTAAGATTTTCATTTCTCTAATTCTAGCTGCAGAAAAGACCTAACCTGGAAAACAACTGACATTCTTAATGTTGCCTTCAACAGACTGTACCGTAGTTCCCAAGAAACAATTACTCCATTGCATCTAGTTCTCAAATGCCACAAAAATATAAACCCTTTGCTTACAGGTGTCTGTGGTTCTGGCTCTGCCAGCTGGCAGATGAGTCCCTGGGTGACTAGGAAATGTTCAATTGGTGTGAACCACAAACTATTGGGTGACATCATCATACAAAAGTTAATAATGGGGCACAAGAAGCATACAAGTGTTACATTCAGAGACACAGTGTTTCCTGTCCTACTGGCAATCCTTTATAGGTAATTGAAAGGGGCAAGCCTCAAGAGAATATGAGATGGCATAGAAACACACACCTGTACTCCAAAAGCCCATGAGGTGACCAGCTCCAATGTGGCCTTGCTCTTTCCTTAAATGAAAAAAGAGAAAATCTTCCCACAAATACAAGAGCTGCCAAGTTATTCTTCAGCGGATCCATTAAAGAGCCAGGTATTTTTAGGGTGTAAAGGGCGATTTGAGGTCAACTCAGTTTCAAAAGAGGGAAGCAGACAAATGCCTGGAACCCAGCCAACTTTCTTTATGATGACAGGGGTAATGACAAACAGTTGTGGTTTCTGCAATGACAACCCCAAAGAATCATTCCTTCTTCCCACCATCTAAGGATGCTGAAAGTTGACATCCAGAGTGAAGCGGCAAGGGCACCGGACACAAAGCAATGAAACTGGAGAGTGCGCAGGGGCAGGAGTAGGGGGGAAATAGACAACTCACCTTTTCTGAGAAAGACACAGGAAGGGAGAGACACTTAATGATGTGAGAAAGCAAACAGTGTTGTCAGATCAGGAAGGGTACAAATCTGGGCAGCCACATACAAGGTTGTGACCATTCAGCTCAGGGTGTTCTGAAGCACATGGACTCATTTTTTGTTGTTGTTTTTAGGAACTTTTCATAAAAAAGAGATGGCTCCCCCCACTCACCCCCCCAACCCCGCTTAATTTCACTGTTTCCTAAGGCTGATTAAAGACGCATGACTTGATTTTCAATTTCAAATGATGCGGTGGGGGGGTGGAAGGGGAGGGCATTCCAATAGACTGCAGACAGGAAATGAATACCATACACACAGCAAGTAAGGCAGATGCTTTTGAATCTGACATTTTGGTGAAAGGAAAATATCTTTCTTTTTTATGCTCCCACTACCCTTCCCCACACACCCCTCCTGTTCACTGGTGATTATTTCTCAGGGAGATGTATTCTCAGGTTAAAAGGACTAATTTTCTAATCTCATCAGCTCTCAAACCCACCTGGATGTGAACAAAGCTTTAAACTGAGTACTTCCAAAGCGAAGCTGTGTTGACACATTTGTTGGGTTATTTACCTTATACTCATGGAATAATGTAGTCAAAGATTGTCAAATTCATTACCAGGTATAAACTCACTTGTTAATCCAGCCTCTAAATGCTTTCATCCAAAATCTGATTGTCAGTAATTTTTAAATCTCTGCTACTATTACTATGTTTAAAAGAATAAGTGTTAAAGTGATTTAACCTACCAAGTTGAAGGGAAATGGCCACCTAAGAGATGATAAAATTAGTCCTACCCTATGTTAAACCCTCTCACCAGTGTCAGAGCCTAGACTCATCTTTCTGATGGAGCAGACTCCATACTGATGCTTCAGAGTCTCCTTCATGTTAATACTTGACACCTGCTTAATACTTGCATCAAACTGGTTAAAAAATGAAATTACTGTACACCTAAGGGAAGTAGATTTCTAAAATCAAACAAATCCTTTAAATGTGTTTTGATTTAATATCCATTGACACTGTGCTGAGTATGAGGTGATTTGTTCAGGGTTAGTTCTTTTGCCCCCAGTAGGCTGCAGCAACCGAAACAGGATGGAGCTCTCCTGACTGAAGCATCCAAAACATAAAAAAAAAAAAAAATCAGATCTGTCTTTAGAATTTGGCCTGGGTGCCCAGACCTGGGGAGCCCTAGCCTCTCTCCAAGTGAAATAAAGTTTATCTATCCTTGTTTGATGGCTGTTGCTTTCAACTCTGAGGAACTTAGCTTTACAACCCAGTGTGATTTGCTTCTTGATCTGTTACAACTGCACACAATTACACGGTCCTTTGGTTCCATCTGGAGCCATATTCCACTTACCTGAATGTGATAAATAGGCTGCTAGTGTAGCAAGCACCTGAACAAAGCAGGTGTGTGGCCCCCTTGAGTAATCTACTTGGTCCGGTCTAATAGCATCACGGGTTTGAACACACTCCCTCTCACTTCCATCTGGAGTACACACTCCAGAATTACTGAAACTTCGTAGTTGCTGCAAAGTGGGAGAATAAGGTGCAGTCGAAATGACTTTATTTTTCCCTACACTGCATGTTCTTAAAAGCCACAGGAAACACATGCCAACAGCTCCAGACCGACAGTGTTTTAGTCTTTCTGTTTTTCTGATAGAAGGCAGTGATGCCTACTTCAGAGGCTAGGGTGATATGCAGGCCCTTGGCTTCTCTCCTACTTTTGTCCTTCAATCAATCAGCCAATCGAATTTATTGAGCACTTACTGTATACAGAGCACTGTACTAAGTGCTTGGGAGAGTACAATATAACAGACTGAAGCAGCGTGGCTTAGTGGAAAGAGCCCAAGCTTGGAAGTCAGAGTTCATAGGTTCTAATCCCGGCTCCACCACTTGTCAGCTGTGTGACTCTGTGCAAGTCACTTAACTTCTCTGTGTCTGTTACCTCATCTGTAAAATGGGGATTAAGACTGTGAGCCCAACATGGGATAACCTGATAACCTTGTATCTACCCCAGTGCTTAGAACAATGCTTGGCACATAGTAAGCGCTTAACAAATACCATCATCACCATCATCAACAGAAACATTCTCTGCCCACAACAAGTTTACAGACTAGGGTGGAGTCAGAGATTAGAGTGCAAACGCAGATTTCTTCTCCACAAACTGTTTCAAGCCTATTAGCATTTTGAGTGGTACTTTGGAAATGGGGGGAAATGACTTGCTTATCCTTTCCGATATTCTGAGTCCTTGGTGTGAATTGGCTACCTCTCCTTTAATGTAGCAGAAGATCTCTGTTCAGAAGTTTGATGAGTTAGGAGTGAAGTAGATAAACACAGCTGTGAACAGATGTTTGCCCAAGGCTTGTCTATAACAGACAGTCGAGGCCCTGGGTCACGTTCTCCTGTAATAGACACATAACAGATCGACTGGCTTCTACAGCAGAGCACACACGGAAGATATTTGGCTGGAAAAATAAATAAAAGACAAGAGAAAGTATTCTATACATGAGGATGTGGACTTCATATGGAAGAGTGGCCAAAAGCCAAATGACTGTTGGATTGTTGTAGGAATATCAAGTTCTAGGTTGACCTCATAAGATCAACCAGGCCAACCCTCTGCTTCTAGGAAGAGTCACTAGGCAGCAATATCCATTGAGTGATTTACCTCATAGTACTCACTCGGATCCTTAGTCACAGTTGACCCAGAAGATGGGGAAGAAGGGCACTAAAATGAAGGTCTGGGAGGAAAAAGAAAAAATTGTTCTTGACCTCATTATGTGGGCATATGGCTGTTAAGCAAATGAGAGCATGATCTGAGGGGTGTCAGAAGCGGGTGAGACAAGAGCTGCTGATAGAGTAGGTATAGATGAGGTATGCCTGCAGCTGTGCTGCCGTTAGGAGACTTCAATAACAATCAGAGTGATTATGGTATTTGTTAAGCATTTTCTATGTATGAAGTAATGTGCTAAGTAGATACAACATAATTAGGTCAGACACAGTCTCTATCCCCCAGGGGGCTCACAGTCAATGAGTGTGAGAGAAAAAAGGTATTTTATCCCCATTTTACAGATGATATAATAGACACACAGAGGCTAAATGCCTCGCCCAAAGTTATACAGTGGGCAAGTAGCAGAGTTGGAATTAGAACCCAGGTCTGTGCTCTTTCTACTATTACTACTACTAATAATGATGATGGCAATTATTAAGCACTTACTATGTGCAAAGCACCATTCTAAGCGCTGGGGAGGTTACAAGGTGATCAGGGTGTCCCACGTGGGGCTCACAGTCTTCCATCCCCATTTTACAGATGAGGTAACTGAGGCACAGAGAAGTGAAGTGACTTGCCCAAAGTCACACAGCTGACAAGTGGTGGAGCCGGGATTTGAACCCATGACCTCTGACTCCGAAGCCCATGCTCTTTCCACTGAGCCACGCTGCTTCTCTTCTACAAGGCCACTGAAAGCTTACCTCAAGGGGAATCTTGCTTATTCCCATCTCCTGGCACTCTATAGTTGCACTTGGCTGCCAAGACATTCTCCCCATCAGCCAGGTGTGAGTCTGGCCCCAGAAAAATCACGGGAAGGAGTACGGGGAGACCACTTCCCCTCTGGGTTCGGGGAAGTGCATGAGACAGTTTCCTAAACCTAAAGTAGAAAATGGAAACCCTGTATTCAATTGAAACCATTCCAATAAGCAGAAACAGCATATCCAGCAAGATACAGTTTGAGCTAGTGGATTACCATGTGGAGCAGGCTCAGCTGAAGTGGCCTTTCTTCTCTGTTCCACTTTGACTGGCCTGGTTTTGAGACATCAATTTGCTGGTTTTCTTTTGTAAAAAACCCGGCACTTCTCAACTACTTATCAGAGATGTAAAGATGAAACTTGGATCCCTTAAGCATTTGATATTCACCACACCTCCACTCCCTCAGCATTTAGGTACACATAATCTGCTGCTTCTCCTGCCTGTAATTTATCATAATGTTTGTCTTTCCCTCTAGACTTATGGGAAGGGATCATGTCTATCAACTCTACCATATTGCACTTTCTCAAGCATTTAGTACAGTGCTCTGCACACAGTAAGCACTCAAAATACCATTTATTAATTGATTAGTTAAAAAAATCCAACCAACTCTATGCACGGTTAGCATAGAAATTCAAATTAAAGAGGGCTGCTGTTGTCTAAGAAAAGCAGCCAGTTTGGTCTGGATGTCAATAAAATGCTCCAAACAGGTACAACCAAACATTTCTGAGTCACTCAGAGATGGCTGGCTGGTTTAGCATCTTAGTCAAGCTGCACCTTCTCCTCAGATATCTGTTTTTCCTTCTATTATACCACAGCTTTTTAAATTATACTAACTTTTAAAAAGTGTAAGCTTTGTCACAAAAATGTGAGATTTAACAGCTGTAGCTGGCAGAAAATATAACAGATGCTGTGTACATGAGCAAAACAAAACTTTGAGAGTCAAGATAGGGTGCATTGTATGCGAATATGTGTGCACCTGATGGAGAAAGACAGGAAAGCAAGTATAAGAACTGTCATTATCGGATCAGGTCAATGTTCCATTCGGCCACAGCATCAGGAAGCTTGGAAGATGTATGATTGTTCATCTTCTTCTTCTTCCGGTCTGATGATTAAGAATGTTCCATCTAGTAGCCTAGCTTTTCCCTCTGATCCCTGACTAGTAACATCTAGGAACCCACTAGGGACTCTTTGTTCATGAATCTGCTGAGATTCCTCTTGGACCTGCCCAACTTCCTATGATAAACTCCACTGTATTGTACATCATAGAACAGCTCACTAATGTTACCTACAGAAAGAGGTTGGGCCTCGAAATCAGAAAACCTGTGCTCTCATCCTGGCTCTGCCACTTGCCCAGTTTCCTCAACTGTAAAATGGGGATTCTATACTTGTTCTTTCTTCTACTTAGACCATGAGCCCCATGAGAGGCAGGACTGTGTCTGACCTAATTACCTTTTATCTACCCTAACACTTAGTACAATGCTTGGCACCCAGTAAATGCTTAAATATCATAATTCTTATTTTTACTTTATAATACAAGTTCTACTCCTAGATGAAGATGATCGCTTCAGTCCCTTCTTTTCCCCCTGACTGCATATTCTTAAAAAGCCGACTGCTCCAGACCAACAGTGCTTCAGCCTTTCTGTTTTTCAGGTAGAAAAACAGAGGTGCCTACTTCAGGGGCTAGGGTGATGGGTAAGCTCCTTTGGTCCTCTCCTAACTTTGTTAACTTGCTCGGTAGGACCTCAAGAGTCACTCATTCTGGGCCTCAGTTTCCCCAGCTGAAAGGGAATAAGAATGTAAAGGAAGACTGCTTTAGTGGACAGAGCAATATAGGGACAAATGAAAATTATACAAGGAAACAAAAATAGGTAGATAAAGTTTCTGAAGAAACACATGGAGAAGAAGAGCAAGAAAGCTTGATATGAGTGATAAGAAAATGGAAGCAGAATCGGGACCCTCTCCTGGGGATCAGTATGTCTGGTGTTCAGGAGACAACTGGTCTCTCTCCAATTTTTAATGAATGCAGACTTGTTGTTTCTGTGTTATCAGGGTCCTAATCCACCTCTGTGCCCAAGTTCTATTGTTACAACATCAAAGACCAACTGCTGGCAGAGATACAGTCCATATGAAAAGAGTGACCAGCGAATTTACTGCTTGACTTCATTCCCTTTAAATGCAACAGGCCCCATGGTTCTCTTTCAAAGCTCAATCCCAGACATATATCTTCTTTATAGGACATCATGTACAATAAAGTGAAGCAATAACTTCAAAAAAAGAATACCTTTGAGAATCCTGTGAGATGAACATTCCAATTTAAAAACATCACTGTGGTTACATGTTTCCAAACACTCTAACCAGAGGTTCTAAAGCCTTCTAGTCTACACAGTAATTTTCCTGTACTAATTAAGTTATATTTTAGCACTTCTCAACCCCCTCCTGGAGTAGCGTGGTACTCAGAGAAGAAGACATTAATAAGAAGTGATCTATTTAAAAACAGAAAAGCTGTGCCACTGAAATAAAGCAAAATGGCAATATTCATACCCCATGAATCATTTACTGAGCTGTTACTACCTGTACCACAGAGTAAACATTTACTGAAAGCCAAAGTCTATTGTAAGCATAGGTTTGGCTTTCAAAGTCTATTATAAGCATCAGTTACTCCAAGTTCCAACATCACCCTTGGGGAGTTCTTCCCTGAAAAAGGAACTGAACCTATTTCAGATACTGGATATTACCAAAAGTCTCCAGTGCTTGCAGATGCTTGAACTTTATTTAAAATTGGCAGCTGTGATGGTGGCATGTTATTTTGTGGAGGAAGAAGAGGAGGAGGGGGAGGAGGAGGAGGAGAAGAAGGAGGAAGATAAGGGAGGTCAGGGACAAAAGTCGCTTGGTTTCATACCCAGCGCTTAGAACAGTGCTTTGCACATAGTAAGTGCTTAACAGATACCACTATTATTATTATTATTACTATACTCCAAAAAGAAAACATGTGGTATATGTATAAATCAGCATCAACTAGAATGATATGGGAGATGATTTGGTAAACTTCAATTCCAGCCTGAGGCAATGAAAGCCCTATGGATTCATTCTAAAACACTATCAGGACACCATATTCAATGACTAAGTCATATGATGCATAAATTATCAGGACACAAACAAATGACAGCTCATATTAGTAACAAAACAGTCATCCAGGCCCAAACATCTTGGACATTTGCTTAATTCCTGAAAATTTCCCCAATTAATTCCTGGATAAAAATATGCAAACTAACGACTAATGAGCTGATATTACTCACCCTGTCAAGTGCTACACACCGTCTGAAAAAGGCAGTCCCTAAGTGGAGTCTAGGTTATGTGATAGGGCTCACTACTTGAAAAACATCTGTTAAAGAAGGGGAATTTGGTGGCCCAAAAATAAGTCAGCTACAAGAAGATAATTCATTTGAAATTAAATAGAAATTTGACAGGAGAAAACAATAATAATAACAATAATAATAATTTTGGTATTTTTAAGTGCTTACTATGTGCCAAGCACTGCTCATAGCACTGGGGGAGATACAAGGTAATCAGGTGGTCACGTGGGGCTCACAGTCTTCATCCCCATTTTCCAGATGAGGTAACTAAGGCACAGAGAAGTTAAGTGACTTGCTTAAAATCACACAGCTGATAAGTGGCGGAGCTGGGATTAGAACCCATGACCTCTGGCTCCCAAGCCCACACTTTTTCCACTGAGCCATGCTGCTTCTCTTGAAGGGCAAACAAAGGAACAAGATTTCTCATGGAACAGACCACTTGTGGTTATAGCTCTTTCTAGACTATCAGCTGGCAAAAAAGTTCATTTGCCAGCAAAATTTTCTCTGCTCTCCTAAACTGACCTGTGCCATCCATACCTTATCTATACCTGTCCTCTAGTCTGTACGATCCTCTTGTAGTCTGCAAGATCTTTGTAAACAGGAATCATACGTACCAATGCTATTATATTATACTGTCGAAAGCGCTGAGTAGAGTTTTCTGCAAAGAGTAAGTGCTTAATAAATACCATTTTTATAGCATTTGTTAAGTGCTTACTATGCGCCAGGCACTATACTAAGCCCTAGGGTAGACACAAACAGATACGCTGGGAAGCAGCATACTTCAGTGGAAAGGGCACGGGCTTGGGAGTCAGAGGACATGTGTCCTAATCCCAGCTCTGCCACTTGTCTGCTGTGTGACCATGGGCAAACCACTTAACTTCACTGTGCCTTAGTTACCTTATCTGTAAAATGGGGATTAAGATTGTGAGCCCCGCGTGGGACAACCTGATTACTTTGTACCTACTCCAGTGCTTAGAACAGTGCTTAGCATTAGTAAGCACTTAACAAATTGTCTTATGCTGTCGAGTAGTCTTTGATCCACAGTGATGCCATGGAGCCATCTCTCCCAGAACGGCCCACCTCCTTCTACAATCATTCTGGTAGTATATCCATAGAGTTTTCTTGGTAAAAATATGGAACCGGTTTACCACTGCCTCCTTCTGTGCAGTAAATTTGAGTCTCTGCCCTCAACTCTCTCCTGTGCCGCTGCTGCCCAGCACAGGTGAGTTTTGACTTGTAGCAGAATGCCTTCTGCTCGCTAGCCACAGCCCAAGCTAAGAATGGAATGAGTATGCCTCTGCTTGAGTCTTCCTCCCTTAGTTCAGATTAGTAGAGCACTGGAAACTCTCCAAGTGTGACCCTGAGGGGGATACTTAACGAATACCATAATTATTATTATAAGATATCCAGGTTGGACATGGTCCCTGTTACATGTAGGGATCACAGTCTTAATCCCCTTTTACAGATGAGGGAACTGAGGAACAGAGAAGTTAAGTGACTTCCCCAAGGTGACACAGCAGACGAGTGGCAGATCCCGGATAGGAACCAGGTCCTCTGTGCGCTCTTTCCACTAAGCTACACTGTTTTCCTAAGTTCCCCGTCTAAACGGGAAGATCGTTGTGGGCAGGGAATGTGTCTGTTATAGTGTTATACTGTACCTCCCAAGCACTTTGTGCAATGCTCTGCACTCAAGAAATATGATTGATTGGTTGTACCCTGACATCGAACTGCACTGGGGCCTTGGATCTTGGGGGAAAGAGCACGGGCTTTGGAGTCAGAGGACATGGGTTCAAATCCTGACTCTCCAATTGTCACCTATGTGACTTTGGGCAAGTCACTTAACTTCTCTGTGCCTCAGTTACCTCATCTGTAAAATGGTGATGGAGACTGTGAGCCCCCCGTGGGACAACCTGATCACCTTGTAACCCCTTCAGAGCTTAGAAGAGTACTTTGCACATAGTAAGCGCTTAATACATGCCATCATCATCATCACCATTGGATCTGGGTACCTAGATTGCAGGGCTGCAAATAATGGTGACAGAAAATAGGCAGTCCAGAGTTCATTCTGGAAATTGCAGCCTGATATCATACTAAGTTCCTTCTATAGTAATGATGAGATGTTTAAAGGGACTGCAGTATCAACTAATCGAAGGGAGATTTTTATTCAACACTTATTGGGTGCAGAGCACTAAATCTTGGCTTGGGTTTTGTCCTGCTGTACAGAAACCACATTTGCCTACAGTTCTGCTTTAATGCATGCTTTCATTATGCAATTTGGGTAGCGTACTATTGAAGAATTAGGCAACGTATTCCCCACAAAGAGCCTCTGTCTGGATAGAACATGATCCACAAGTCAGCCCTAACGGTTTTGTGTATGTGCATGGCTTCAGTCGAGGAGCAAGTACTATAATGTGATTTTTCCGTAACACGAGAGTCTTCAAGAACCCAACTACTTTGTTACAGGAGAACTGGCTGTATTTTATTAACTTTAACTCTTAGTGACAAAAGAGAAGAAAAAAATATTTTCACCCATTCTAGAGCAAATGTTTTCATGTTCATTGACTGTAAACAGCGTTGCTAGCAAGATAATTTAAATTCTCAGTTCGGTGTTCTATCAATCAATCGTATTTATTGAGCGCATACTGTGTGCAGAACACTGTACTAAGCGCTTGGGAAGTACAAGTTGGCAGCATATAGAGACGGTCCCTACCCAACAGTGGGCACACAAGACTAAATGTGCACTGTGTAGATTTCACAGCAGCGTGGCTCGGTGGAAAGAGCCCGGGCTTTGGAGTCAGAGTTCATGGGTTCAAATCCTGGCTCCGCCACTTGTCAGCTATGTGACTTTGGGCAAGTCACTTGACTTCTCTGGGCCTCAGTTACCTTATCTGTAAAATGGGGATTAAGATTGTGAGCCCCCGGTGGGACAACCTGATCACCTTGTAACCTCCCCTGAGCTTAGAACAGTGCTTTGCACATAGTAAGCACTTAATAAATGCCATTATTATTATTATTTTCCCAAATGTGCTGTAAATTTTGGGTGGGTAGAGCTTCATTCACAGAGCAAGGCAGATACACACGGCTTTCTAAATCTGCCGGGACTCAAACATCTGTTGAGAATTCCTTAGCTACTTCTAAATGGCAATCAAAAGTGCTTTATACTGACACAAATAATTAGGGATGACTTCTAAGAATAGGATGGGCTAGTGAATCCCACCTTGACTACTGCATCAAACTCCTCGCTGACTTCCCTGCCTCCTGGGTCCCCCCATTCCAGTCCTTATTTCCTTAATGTCTGGATTATTTTTCTTAAAAAAAAAAATTTAGTTGGCATCTCCCCACTCCTCAAAAACTCCTATCCCATCTACTTCCACAAACAGAAACTCCTTTCCATCAGCTTTAAAGCACTTTGCTCGGCCCCTCCTGTCTTACTGATTTTCTACTGCAACACAGCCCAAAAGCTTTGCTCCTCCAACACCAACCTACTCATTCATTCAATCGTATTTATTGAGCGCTTACTGTGCACAGAACACTGTACTAAGCTGTTCCTTGATCTCATATATCTCACTGCTGACCTCTTGCCCAAGTCCTCCCTCTGGCCTGGATTTGCCTCCCTTTCATATATGACAAACCACATTCCCCACCTTCAAAGCCTTATTAAAATCTAATCTCCTCCATGAGATTGTCTCCGATTAAGCCGTTACTTCCCCTCCTCCCTTTCCCTTCTTCATCACCCACGTACCCGATCTATACCCTTTAATCACCCCACTTTCAGTCTCACAGCACTTAAGCATATAGTCATAATTTATTTTAATGCCTGTCTCCCCCTCTAGACTGTAAACTCTTTGTGGGCAAGGAACATGTCTACCAACTATGTTGTACTGTACTCTCCCAAGTGCTTAGGACAGTGCTCTGCCCAAAGTAAGCATTCAATAAATACCAGTGACTGACTGGTGGGAGTGGTCGGGGGAAGGAGAGCATTTCATAATGGGATTGCAGCCAGGTTGGGGACACCTGTGTAACCTTGCCTTAAAACATGGCCAGTGTCACTGCCCAGATGCTGTGCAGTTTCATTATCAGACACCCTTGGAGCTCCTTTTCAGACCTCAGGGAGGTCATGGGCCCACACTCCCCCTTCCCTTGCTTGCTGAGTAGACAAGCAAGGAAAAGTAGCAGAACACATTTGTAACAAATAATATTATCTAGTTAATTGATAATGGTATTTGTTAAGCGCTTACTACATGCCAAGCACCGTTCTAAGCGCTATGTGGTGGTGGAGGATACAAGGTAATCAGGTTGTCCCACATGGGGCTCACAGTCTTAATTCCCATTTGACAGATGAGGTAACTGAGGCACAAAGAAGTGAAGTGACTTGCCCAAAATCACACAGCTGACAAGCAGTGGAGCCGGGATTAGAACCCATGACCTCTGACTCCCAAGCCCATGCTCATTCCACTGAACCATGCTGCTTCTCTAGTTGGAAGCACTTCCTTTCTGTGTAGATATGTCCACGATAACTTTTGTGGGTGTATTTCAATTTTATCTTGACAAATGATTGAGTCAACATATTTAAACCATTCTTGTGACAATTATATTCATGCTTTCAATATATCAGCATAAAAAGACATGATTTTGCCAGTACCAAGGGCAACACATGCTACTGAAATGATGCAGAAGATTGCTTGGCCAACCCATGCCCAATTTTTGAGTAAAAAAGTTGCTAAAATGTGACATATTTCCTACCATAAATGATTTCCTATAGTTTTAAAATAAGAAAACAATGAGAAATATTAACATTTGCACAAACATATAAATGCCCACAGAACTATGCCTATCTTGGCTCCAATGTCAGTTTACCTTTTCCACACTTCATAAAAGATGCATAAACCTTGGGAAAGCAAAGGACCTGGGATCTAATCCTGGCACCAGCATTTGCCTGCTTTGTGATCTTGGGCCTCAGGTTCCCCATCTGTAAAACGGGGATTTGATACCTGTTCTCTCTCCTACTTAGACTACAAACACCGTGTAATAATAATAATAATAATGATGATGGCATTTATTAAGTGATTACTATGTGCAAAGCACTGTTCTAAGCACTGGGAAAGTTACAAGGTGATCAGGTTGTCCCACAGTGGGCTCACAGTCCTAATCCCCATTTTCCAGATGAGGTAAATGAGGCACAGAGAAGTGAAGCGACTTGCCCAAAGTCACACAGCTGACAATTGATGGAGCCGGGACTTGAACCCACGACCTCTGACTCCAAAGCCCGGGCTCTTTCCACTGAGCCACGCTGCCTCTGTGAGACAGGAACTGTGACTTGATTATTTTGAATCTACCCCAGCACTTAGTACAGTCCTTGGCACATAGTAACCACTTAATACATACAAAAATCATTATAATAATTATTCTCATTTTGCCTAGGAGCCACGGGAATTGAAAGATAAATTTGTCTTGAAATTTGCCCTGATAAGCCTAATTGACTACTATGCTAACAAGTGGTAATTCACTCAACAGCCTGGGAAGGTGTTGCCGTTTTGATTTAAGGGCATCCTGTTCTCCTGTAAAACAGTCAAGGGGGAAGTAGGAGGATGGAGGATCAGCGGACAGAGGGATTTGTCACTGAAAAGACGTAGAGAAGGGCATGAATCAATACAGTAGGATGACACTTTTCAGCTTGAACGATCTTGCCGAATCAATCGATCCATGGTATTTATTGTGTGCAGAGCCCAGTACTAAGCTCTTGGTAGAGTTTAAATCAGGAGAGTAGACCTATTCCTTGCCCACAAGGAGCTTCTATCTAGAGACTCTTTCTTTAGCACCTCCTCTTCCTCTTAGTTCATCACCACCACCAGTTTAACAGGAAGGGATATTGGTACAGCAAATTGATCTCTCTGAGAAGTGGGGAGTGGGATGCATTCTAAAGTCAGAAGTAAAGGAACAATAATGTCAGAGCACATCACTGACCATAGATAGATATCTAGCTATACCTATATATATATATATAGGAGAGAGAGAGAGAGAGAAGAAACAGTACCTACATCAGGGCATTCCCAGGATTCCCTATAATAGCAACTATTAATAGGGAATAGAAGCAGCATAGCCTAGTGGAAAGGGCACAAATCTGGGAGTCAGAGGACCAGGGTTCTAATCCCAGATCCACCACTTGTGACCTTTGCAAGCCATTTAACTTCTCTGTGCCTCAGTTACCTCATCTGTGAAATGGGGATTAAGACAGTGAGCCTTACGTGGGACAGGGACTGTGACCAACCCGATTAACTTGTATCTACCCTAGCACTGGGTACAGTGCCTGTCGCAAAGTAAGAGCATAACAAAAGCCATTAAAAAAAGAAAAAGAAGAATGGATTTGGACTAGCCGCAAAAGCCATCATCTTTGTTAATAATAACTGTGGTATTCGTTAACTGCTTACCAGTTGTCAAGCTATGGGGTAGATAGAAGCAGCATGGTTTGGTGGAAAGAGCACGAGGTTGGGAGTCAGAGGACATGGGTTCTAATCCTGGCTCTGCTACTCATCTGCTGTGTGACCTTGGGCAAGCCACTTAACTTCTCTGTGCCTCAGATACCTCATCTGTAAAATGGGAATTAAAGCTGTGAACCCCACGTGGGACAACCTGATTACCTTGTATCTACCCCAGTGCTTAGAACAGTGCTTGGCACATAGTAAGCACTTGAGTACCATTATTATTATTTTTATTATTATTACATCGTTTGTTGCTCTACAGATGAGGGTTGTTGCTGTTGCTGCTGTTCTACTTTCACTGCCCACTAATCTTCCCGGGACCTCTACCCAGCCCTCCTCCTCTTCCTCAGCAATCAGGAGGCCAGAGGGCAGCAGGCTTCCCCAGCCCCAATCATCAATCCTACCCTTCCTTGGGTCATGAGCTGCTCTCTGGCTTCCTCCTGAGCCTAACACTGAGCCTTTGTGTTTTGCATCTGCTGGAAGACAACAGACTCCTGAGTGGCAGGGAGAGGAGTGAGCTGTAAGCTTCAGAGGGATGTCCTGGGGGCCTGCTCACAGGTAATATAATACTAATTGGGGTATCTGTTAAGCCCTTACTATGGGCCAGGCACTGTAATAAATGCTGGGGTGGATATAAGCAAATCGTGTTAGACACAGTCCCTGACCCATGTGGGGCTCACAGTCGATCCCCATTTTATCTGAGGCCCAGAGAAGTAAAGTGACTTGCCTAAGGTCACATAGAAGACAAGTGGCAGGCTGGGATTAGAACTCATGACCTTCTGACTCCCAGCCCCATGCTTTATCCACTGTGCCATTCGACTTTGGTTGTCCCTACTGTCTCTCTTGGCTTACAGCTTCCTTGGGTTTCTCTACTTCCCTTACCCCAGTCTCTCTTGCCCCTGGCATCAACTTTGCCTCTTGCCCAGCATACCCAACCCACCAACATAATGCACTTGCAAAAACTGAGCTGAACTCGAGCTGCACCTCTAACATGTGGCTTTGACATCACACAAGTACGCGCAAGAGTGGTAAACACATCGCACAATCATGAACTCACGTAGTACAGTGAGAGCTGGTAGCATGATCACACTGCCTTGATTCAAGGTAAACATAACGAACATAAATATACATTTTATTACATAGTGCTATTGTTGAATGTCTAGATTTTTTTTTGTTGGCTACGTTTTGTACGACTGTGTGCTCAGCTTATGTCTCCAAGATTACTTCCCCTGGAAATCCCTATTTAGTCTGCTGAATTTTCAGAAGACAGAAGGGGAGAAGATGATGATGCTGAATGAGCAGTAAGTCTTTTCACTCTCCCTAAGGTCTTTCAAATGGAGAGGTGCGGTAACTCTGAAGAAGTTAGGGAATCACTTGCTTTCCACAAGCCTCTTGGAGGGAGAAATAATAACTTAGTACAGTGCTCTGCACACAGTAAGCGCTCAGTAAATACCATTGATTGAAGATGTGAAACACAATCTAATTCACAATCTGCCTGCATTTAGCAAATGCATCATAGTGGACCATGAGAAAAAAATTAAAATCATGTGTGTAAGGCAGACCAAGGATCATTGTTTGAAACTTGATTGATTTAGTTTAAAATTCAACTTAAATAACTAAGTAGGCTGACCCAGCTAGTTGTAACTTGAGGCTAGGTGAGAAATGTGTAACTTCTTGGGACCGAGGGATCCTTGAAATAAAAATACTGTATCCAGGCACCAAGAGGATTCTTTCTTTTCAGGTTGCTGCTCTGTTGTATCGGAGAATACACAGACTTGGGGCTAGTAATGAAAGGTCACTGTGAAAACAGGCTCATATTTAGAAAGTGCAACCATCAGAGATGTGCCAGCACTGTCTCTAAGGACAGAAAGGATGTAAACAACAAGTTTATTTTTTCTTCCCCATGCACACAAATAACTTCATTTTCAAATCATAAGAGATGGTCAATGCTTGGAGAGCTAATGCCATGTTCTTATAAAGAAACCCTGACCTTGGTCTCCTTCTGGAAACCAGTTCCTACAAACCTCTGGGGAATTCCCAAGACTGCCCAGTATATCACTGCAAGGAAAAATTGACTGCCGACTTGGTCCCTTGAAAGGTGCATGCTTAGGGCCCTTTTAAAATGAGCATCTGAATACCATCTAGAAGCCCCCACCACCTCAAAATTTGGGAATTTTCCTGTTACTACATTCAGGGAAGCAAAAGCACATCTCCTTTGGCTGCTACTTGCTGGTCTGACTGGAACAAGAACTGATCTCTCACCAGTCAGTATTTCACTCTAACTCCTACAAGCAGCACAGTGGCAAGGACACAGCAAGGAAGTGGTCCTTTATTTTCCGGCCGCAGCTTCTGCAATCTTCCTGACTGGATTTCTAGAAACAGAGACTGAACGAGTTAAAACACCTGTGGGTCCACAGCTGCTTAGGAAAGGGTTAAATGCAGTGAGAAATCGGATCTTGCGTCTTTTTCAAACTGACACCTACTCCAAATAACATCAGGTCTTTTAAACTGACACCATCTCCTTCCACTCCCCAAATAATAGCATGTCTATTTTTTTGGTTCAGAATAGGGGAGAAGGTGCAAGGAAAATCCCTCTTGGCTGACAGAAGAGAGAAAGAGATTCATTACTATCTTTTTGTTGGATCATTAAGATCCTGAGCCAAGGTCGCCGGAGAAGAAATTCTTTCTTACCAAGAGAAACATTCCCGAGAGAGCCGTCAAGATGATTATAAAGGTCTTAAAAAAAAGAAAAAAGAGAAATGTCTATGGGCAAATATTAAAGTAAAGCAGAGGAGAAAGGAAAAGTTATTCCATCACTTTAACCATAGTTTTCATGGAACGAATAGTGATGATGATATTTAAGTGCTTACTATGCGCCAAGCACTGTTCTGAATGCTGGGGTAGGTACGAGGTAATCAGGTTCTCCCACGTGGGGCTCACAATCTTAATTCCCATTTTACAGATGAAGTAACTGAGGCACAGAGAAGTTAAATTGCTTGCCCAAGGTCACCCACAGAAGACAAGCGGCGGAGGCAGGATGAGAACCCATGTCCTCTGACTCGCAAGCCCGTGCTCTTTCCACTAAGCCACGCTGCTTCTCTATGACATGAAGATGTCTCATTCAGAGAGAGATGATGGGCTGTGGTTTACCTCAGGGAAGGCTTCAGACTATCAGGGAAAAATTGGTGACCTTCTTCCTATATAATGTTATGGTTCGCTGTATGTACATGTTGGGTAATACAATAATGTTATACAGAAACCCATTCAAACCTCCAAGCCTACAGCATTTCTCTTGGGATTCCTGACCCAATCACCCTTGTTCCAGGGCCACTGTGTTCCCCTCCCAGGACCCTGCTAATACAGGGGCTGCTTCCCACTCAATCATATTTATTGAGTACTTACTGGGTGCAGTGCTCTGTACTAAGCACTTGGGAGAGTACAAAAAACCAGAGTTGGTAGACACATTCCCTGTCCACAAGGAGCTTACAGTCTAGAGTGGGAGACAAGACATTAAAATAAATTACAGATATGTACATAAGAGCTGTGGAGCTGAGGGTGAGGTGAATAAAGGGTACAAGTTCCAGTGCAAGGGGAAACGGAGAGAGAGAGGGTATAGGAAAAATTAGAGTTTAGTTGGGGAACGGCTCTTGGAGGAGATGTGATTTTAATGAGGCTTTGAAGGTGGGGTGAGTGTCTGTTGGATATGAAGGGGGAAGAATTTCTAGGCAAGTGGCAGGTGAGACAGATTAGATCGAGGTATAGGTTGGTGTTGAAGGAGCAAAGTGAATGTGCTGGGTTGTAGGACGAATTTTTGGAATCATCACCCAACCACCCTGGTCCCACACTCAATCAATCAATGAGATTTACTGAACACTCACTTTGTGCACAGCACTGTATTGCCCGGGAGATTACGATCCAGTTGGCAGACACGATTCCCTTCCTCAAGGAGCTTATACAGTCCAACAGGGGAGACAGACATAATAAGTTACAGGTTAGGGAAGTAAGCGAGTATAAGGGTAGGTCTGCAAGGGGGTGGGGGTAGGGCTAAGTGCACGGGTGAGGCAGGAGGGACGGAAAATAGGATTTGGGGAGAATGAGACAGTCTGAGAGGGCTTCCTGGAGGAGATAAGATTTCACTTGGGCTTTGAAGATGGGGAGAGTGCTGGTCTGTTGGATATATAGGGGGAGGGAGTTCCAGGCAGAAGGGAAGGAGAGGGAAGAGGTTTAAATGGCAACGCAACATGCTGGGAGAAAAAAAAAAGTCAGTAATGTAGTGTGATTGTTAGAAAGCAAGCAGATTTTTATAAATAGATAAGAACAGGTAGGAACCATGTGGCAATCCTCTTGCTGAACTAGATTGCTGTTTCCAGTGTGTCCAGGCTGAAGTTCTAAAGCTTGAGAGGTGGAGGCTAGGAGTCACTCCCTATGACAGTAATGAAAATGACAGGCGCCGTAAGTCAAGCTGTGAGGAAGTGGAATCCTTTAGCCTCAGGAAGATGTGGTTCAGTAGTTCAGAAAATGATTCTGTTCAAAGATTAAAGATCTACACAGGACAGCACAAGCAGTAGAGAAGGACAGGAGATGTAAGTCAGTTCTTTTGTACCCTGTAAGACTTTAAGAGTCTGCATCACATTACTGAGAGGCTGTGGAATCTTCTTTCCTGAAGGTATCAAAAACATGAGACCCCAAAACTGCCATTACTCTCTCCAAGAAGACCGTTCCAAGGTTCAAAATGGTCCTCTGCTGTTAGGGAGGAGATAGAAGTAGCAGAAATCCTGGTGGATCAAGCTGGTAAGGGAGTCTTATGGGGGAAACTCCTCTTACCTGGACCAGGATGCCCAACTCTGTGGCCTGTCTCCCAGGTCTGGGCCACACTTGGACCCATCTTTGGAAACAATGTCAGCACGAAGGGGCCAGCGGTGTAGAGGGTGCAGACAACGGAGGTGGAAACTTCAGATGTAAACCGACTCACCCAAGTCCATCCTCCCAGCTGGCTCCGTGCCATCTCTGAACTGCTGCAGTGGCCCTGCTCACACCCATTCTCCCTTCCTTGGCTCCTAAAATCATGTCGCGGAACTGGTTTTTCAAATCAAAGTTATACAGGGTGGCTCCAGAGAGAATATTGCACAGTGCTAAGCGTTTAGTACAGTGCTAAGCACTTAGTACAGTGCTTTGCACCCAGTAAGTGCTCAATAAATGATTAATAATAACACTGAAGCCATGAACTCAGTTTAATCCAGTTATCAAAGGACTGGAGAACTTTGCTATTTCATGCCTAGTTGGTATAGTGACTCTAGCAACAAGGGTCAACATGCTCATGTGAGTATCTGTCTATTTGCTTGTTTACTTTTGTTTTCATCATTTGAATCTACCTTCACTACTTTATCTGTTATAGGTTTAATAATTTAGGGGGTAGATGTCTGCCTCATTGGATTATAAACTCCTTAGGGGCAGGGACCGTGGTCCTGCTCTGTTCCGCGGTCCTGCTCTGTTCCGCATAGATTAGGCACTTAATAAATGCTAATGTTGATGAGATTATGGATCTGACAATTCAGCAACAAAGACTAAGACTAGGGTCTCTTCATGTTAGCTCATTCTTAAAAGGAGAAGGTTATTTCATTCATTCAATAGTATTTATTGAGCACTTGCTATGTGCAGAGCACGGTAGGTTATTTCTGAGAGACTAACTGGTGTGTCTACAAAAGAAATGGTTAGTTAAACAAATGGTCAAGAGATGGGTTTTATCCCCTGCAAGTAAATAGAGGACCTGAGTAATCTCTGCCCAGCGTTCAAACAGGACTGCCTTCTTGCTGAAGATGATGACAGAAGGACAAACTGGGCAACTGTGCAAATAATCTCAACTGCAGTTACATGGGCTGCAAATCTCGATAGCCAAAAACAACAGTCCTTAAATAGAAGCACATTTTAGAGATGATGGTTGTTGAATTTACTTCTCATTTAGTTAAACAAATCCATTTTACAAATTCTCTCAGGCTAATTTACTCTCCAATTTCAACTTTGTGAACGTCATATCAACAGGGGATTACAACAGTTCACAGTTTCTGAAGAGGGTCTAAGTAACGACTCGAGCTAATACCGTAGAGTACCCCGAAGGATTTGTGGAACACCTCTCGGGTTATATACGCTGATAGAAAATTTCCCTTTCTGCCATTTACAAAGGCACCAGGCTAATCGACTTCCATTTGCTGAAATCCGGGTAGTCAGCTACAACCTGCTTACACTACATTTAAGGGTTGTTGAGGTGAGATGGACCAAAAAACCCCAAAATAACAACAACAGCAACAACAACAACAAAACCCGAAACTAAAATCAGAATCAGCTAGGGGGAATATAAACTTTTAGACCACACTATGGTATAACTATAAACCGCTGTGTTCAACTCATGATGCATCCTAGCTGTATTTGAATTTTGTGAATCAATCATAGAGTATGATTGAGAGGCTACTTGAGGGATTGGTTAACTAGACATTGCTTACCAAAGATCTTGAAAAGGATAACTCTCTAAATCTCCCAAGGCTGCTGCCTCTTAGATCTTTAATCAAAACCCCTTTGGAGGCTAACATCCACCTTCCCACTCCCCCTCCTCAGTTGTCATTTTCCCCAGCTGTTTCTCTCATTATGTGACTGGCCTGTCAGAAAAGGCAAAACGCGAGGTTATTCTAATGATAGCAAACACCTCATAAAGAAACTCGCCAAATATACTTTTCCACAGAACATCATTTTTACAGCCCTTCATGAGTCCATGAGGAAACAAAGCATCATGTATAAAAATGATGAACAGAAATCTTGAAGACATTAAATACAGTTTCCTCAGTGTCAGTCTCATTGAACGCACTGCAGGTTTATTTAAGGCTCCCCGCTCCCAGCCCAATGTAGATTGGAGCCACATGAATTGTGGTGACAGTTGACCCCTGTCATTAGTGGCCAAGATAAAAGAAAAAAGGTGGGAGAGGACAGGTTCAAACCTCTGGCCTTTACGAATCCACATTAAGTTCAACAAGTTTGAGACTTTTTAAATTTTTAATTATGGTATTTGTTAAGCGCTTACTGTGTGCCAAGCTCAGCTCTAAGAACTAGCACTGCTCTCTGTTCATAACGCTCTGCTTTCTCTTCAGGTAGAGACTGGGCTACTTTTCATCTGAGAGGAAGCAAGATGGATCCCATGTGAATAAGCTTTGGCCTTTGTGCTCCCCATTGGATCCTGCCCCCAGAAATGCTTAGAGGTTCTCTGGTTAAAGATAGGCCTCTTCCAGCACGTATAACCCTTTGATTTGAAATGAAAATCTACTTTCCAAAATTGTGCCTCTCTCCACGCTTCCCGATAAAGAATCCAAGTCCGGGTAACTGGTTGACCGCGAGTCTGAGGAGCAAGGCTCGCCCACAGACGGACCATTCCTCTTTGCAACTTGGGAGCCTTGGGGGATTGCAAAAACTGGAAGGGTCTGTGCTGTGAATTAGTCATCTCAGACTGTGAGCCCATTGTCGGGTAGGGACCACCTCTATATGTTGCCGATTTGTACTTCCCAAACGCTCAGTACAGAGCTCTGCGCACAGTAAGTGCTCAATAAATACTATTGAATGAATGGATTGAATGGAGATTGAATGGACTGAATGAAGAGAAGCAGCATGGCTCAGTGGAAAGAGCATGGGCTTGGGAGCCAGAGGTCATGGGTTCCAATCCCGGCTCCGCCACTTGTCAGCTGTGTGACTTTGGGCAACTCTGGGCCTAAGTTACCTTATCTGTCAAATGGGGATTAAGACTGTGAGCCCCACGTGGGACAACCCGATCACCCTGTATTTCCCCGCCGCCCCCCCCCCGCCCAGCGCTTAGAACAGTGCTTCACACATAGTAGGCGCTTAACAAATGCCACAGAGAAGCAGCTTGGCTGAGTAGAAAGAGACTGGGCATGGGAGTCAGAGGTCATGGGTTCTAATGTGAACTCCACCACATGTCTGCTGTGTGACCTTGGGCAAGTCACTTAACTTCTCTGAGCCTCAGTTCTCTCATCTGTCAAATGGGGATGAAGACTGTGAGCCCCACGTGGGACAACCTGATCACCTTGTATCCTCTCCAGCGTTTAGAACAGTGCTTTGCACACAGTAAACGCTTAACAAATGCCATTATGATGATGATGATGATGATGATGATTGATGTGAACCGAAACCCGGGATCAGGGGCGAGGGGAGTCCCTGGGAGACAGGTGCAGCACAGGGAAAACTCCAGAAGCCTCCCCCGTCCCCTGGAACTAGGCAGGCAGGGTTCCCTGGAAGGTGGGATTGAGGATGCCCCAAACCTGGCTCGGGGGCATGCCCCTTCTTCGCCATCCATCCCAAAACCTGACCCCAGGGCCCCCCGAGCTGCAGGGGGCAATGCCATCTCCCGCAGCTGGATTCCCGGGAGCCGGTACTGGGAATCAGTGGAGTGAGCGGGCCTCGGCCACGGTTTTCCAGGCTTCCTCCAGGGGAAAGGGCGAGGGTCTCAATCCATCGCAAAAAGGCAGGAGGTTGGTCGGGGGGGTCAGAACGGCTTTGCGCCCCTCTCCCGTAGCCGGGCTTGGGACGACATCCTCTCCAAAGCTCCCGCCTCAAGCTTCCACGAGAAGCGATTGATCTCAAAAAATCAATAAACTCTCCTGGGTCGTCTAGGGAAGAGGGCGAGTCCCTCGACCCCCTCCGGCCGGGACGGTCCAGGGGGTCTCAGCCCTGCCCAGGGCGCCTAGCTGGATGCCCTGTTCTAGATTGGGAGCCCGTTGTTGGGTAGGGGTTCAATTCATTTATTCATTCAAACTTATTGAGCGCTTACTCTGTGCAGAGCACCGTACTAAGCACTCGTGGCTCAATGGAAAGAGCCCAGGCTTGGAAGTCAGAGGTTATGGGTTCAAATCCCGGCTCCGCCACTTGTCAGCTGTGTGACCTTGGGCAATTCATTTAACTTCTCTGGGCCTCAGTTCCCTCATTTGTCAAATGGGGATGAAAACTGTGAGCCCCACGTGGGACAACCTGATCACCTTGTATCCTCCCTAGCGCTTAGAACAGCGCTTTACACACAGTAAAGCGCTTAACAAATTGTCAGCTGTGTGACTTTGGGCCAGTCACTTTACTTCTCTGGGCCTCAGTTCTCTCATCTGTCAAATGGGGATGAGGACTGGGAGCCCCCCGTGGGACAACCTGATTACCTTATAACTTCCCCAGTGCTTAGAGCAGTGCTTCATACATAGTAAGCACTTAATAAATGTCATTATTATTATTATTTGTACTTCCCAAGCGCCTAGTCCAGTGCTCGGCACAGTGAGTGCTTAACAAATGCTATTATTATTATTTGTACTTCCCAAGTGCCTAGTCCAGTGCTCTGCATACAATAAGCGCTTAATAAATGCCGTTATTATTTGTACTTCCCAAGCGCCTAGTCCAGTGCTCTGCATACAATAAGCGCTTAATAAATGCCATTATCATTTGTACTTCCCAAGCGCCTGGTCCAGTGCTCTGCACACAGTGAGTACTTAATAAATGCCATTACTATTATTTGTACTTGCCAAGCGCTTAGTCCAGCGCACAGTAAGCACTTAGCTCTCTTCCTCCCTTCAAAGCCCTACTGAGAGCTCACCTCCTCCAGAAGGCCTTCCAAGACTGAGCCCCCTTCTTCCTCTCCCCCTCGCCCCCCCTCCATCCCCTCGTCTTACCTCCTTCCCTTCCCCACAGCACCTGTATATATGTATATATGTTTGAACATATTTATTACTCTATTTTACTTGTACATATCTATTGTATTTATTTTATTTTGTTAATACGTTTGGTTTTGTTCTCTGTCTCCAACTTGCCATTATGTTGCCAACTTGAACTTCCCAAGTGCTTAGTACAGTGCTCTGAACACAGTAAGCGCTCAATAAATACAATTGATTGATTGATTGTCTCCCTCTTCTAGACTGTGAGCCCACTGTTGGGTAGGGACCGTCTCTATATGTTGCCAACTTGGACTTCCCTAGCGCTTAGTACAGTGCTCTGCACACAGTAAGCACTCAATAAATATGATTGATTGATTGATTGATTGTCTCCACCTTCTAGACTGTGAGCCCACTGTTGAGTAGGGACTGTTTCTATATGTTGCCAACTTGGACTTCCCAAGCGCTTAGTCCAGTGCTCGGTACACAGTAACCGCTCAATAAGTACGATTGATGATGATGATGACTGTCTCTATATGTTGCCAACTTGGACTTCCCAAGCGCTTAGTCCAGTGCTCGGTACACAGTAACCGCTCAATAAATACGATTGATGATGATGATGACTGTCTCTATATGTTGCCAACTTGGACTTCCCAAGTGCTTAGTCCAGTGCTCTGCACACAGTAAGCGCTCAATAAATACGATTGGTTGATTGATTGTCTCCCCCTTCTAGACTGCGAGCCCGCTGTTGGGTAGGGACCGTCTCTAGATGTTGCCAACTTGGACTTCCCGAGCGCTTAGCCCAGTGCTCTGCACACAGTAAGCGCTCAATAAATACGATTGATTGATTGATTGACTGTCTCCCCCTTCTACACTGTAAGCCCACTGTTGGGTAGGGACTGTCCAACAGTAAGCGCTCAATAAATACGATTGATTGATTGATTGTCTCCCCCTTCTAGACTGCGAGCCCGCTGTTGGGTAGGGACCACCTCTAGATCAGTCCAGTGCTCTGCACACAGTAAGCGCTCAATAAATACGATTGATGATGATGATGACTGTCTCTAGATGTTGCCATCTTGGACTTCCCAAGCGCTTAGCACAGTGCTCTGCACACAGTAAGCGCTCAATAAATACGATTGATTGATTGATTGTCTCCCCCTTCTAGACTGCGAGCCCGCTGTTGGGTAGGGACCGTCTCTAGCTGTTGCCAACTTGGACTTTCCAAGCGCTTAGCACAGTACTCTGCAACAGTAAGCGCTCAATAAATACGATTGATTGAATGATTGACTGTCTCCCCCTTCTACACTGTAAGCCCACTGTTGGGTAGGGACTGTCCAACAGTAAGCGCTCAATAAATACGATTGATTGATTGATTGTCTCCCCCTTCTAGACTGCGAGCCCGCTGTTGGGTAGGGACCGTCTCTAGATGTTGCCAACCTGGACTTCCGAAGTACTTAGCACAGTGCTCTGGAACAGTAAGCGCTCAATAAATACGATTGATTGATTGATTGATTGATTGATTGATTGTCTCCCCCTTCTAGACTGCGAGCCCACTGTTGGGCAGGGACCGTCTCTAGATGTTGCCAACTTGAACTTCCCGAGCGCTTAGCACAGGGCTCTGCACACAGTAAGCGCTCAATAAATACGATTGATGATGATGATGACTGTCTCTATATGTTGCCAACTTGGACTTCCCTAGCGCTTAGCACAGTGCTCTACACACAGTAAGCACTCAATAAATACGATTGACTGATTGATTGTCTCCCCCTTCTAGACTGTGAGCCCGCTGTTGGGTAGGGACCGTCTCTAGATGTTGCCAACTTGGACTTCCCGAGCGCTTAGCCCAGTGCTCTGCACACAGTAAGCGCTCAATAAGTACAATTGATTGATCGATTGATCGTCTCCCCCTTCTAGACCGCGAGCCCGCTGTTGGGTAGGGACTGTCTCTAGCTGTTGCCAACTTGGACTTCCCAAGGGCTTAGCCCAGTGCTCTGCACACAGTAAGCGCTCAATAAATAATGATTGATTGATTGATCGTCTCCCCCTTCTAGACTGTGAGCCCACTGTTGGGTAGGGACTGTCCAACAGTAAGCGCTCAATAAATACGATTGATTGATTGTCTCCCCCTTCTAGACTGTGAGCCCACTGTTGGGTAGGGACCGTCTCTAGCTGTTGCCAACTTGGACTTCCCGAGCACTTAGCACAGTGCTCTGCACACAGTGAGCGCTCAATAAATACGATTGATGATGATGATGACTGTCTCTCTATGTTGCCAACTTGGACTTCCCAAGCGCTTAGCACAGGGCTCTGCACACAGTAAGCGCTCAATAAATACGATTGATGATGATGATGACTGTCTCTCTATGTTGCCAACTTGGACTTCCCAAGCGCTCAGTCCAGTGCTCTGCACCCAGTAAGTGCTCAATAAATACGATTGATTGATCGATTGATCGTCTCCCCCTTCTAGACCGCGAGCCCGCTGTTGGGTAGGGACCGTCTCTAGCTGTTGCCAACTTGGACTCCCCGAGCGCTAAGCGCAGTGCTGTGCACACAGTAAGCGCTCAATAAATAACGATTGATTGATTGATCGTCTCCCCCTTCTAGACTGTGAGCCCACTGTTGGGTAGGGACTGTCCAACAGTAAGCGCTCAATAAATACGATTGATTGATTGTCTCCCCCTTCTAGACTGTGAGCCCACTGTTGGGTCTCTAGATGTTGCCACCTTGGACTTCCCGAGCGCTAAGCGCAGTGCTGTGCACACAGTAAGCGCTCAATAAATACGATTGATGATGATGATGACTGTCTCTAGATGTTGCCAACTTGGACTTCCCAAGCGCTTAGCCCAGGGCTCTGCACCCAGTAAGCGCTCAATAAATACGATTGATCGATGGCCTCCCCCTTCTAGCCCGCGAGCCCGCTGTTGGGTCGGGACCGTCTCTAGCTGTTGCCAACTTGGACTTCCCGAGCGCTTAGCACAGGGCTCTGCACACTGCTGCTGCTGCTGCTGATGACCGCCTCTAGATGTTGCCAACTTGGACTTCCCGAGCGCTCAGCACAGCGCTCAGCACCCAGTAAGAGCTCAGTCAGTACGATTGACTAAGAAATGCGGTTCTCATTCTTTGTCCTTCCCCGGCGCTGGGGCCTCGCCGAGCGGGGGCCCGTCCCCTCGCCCTCCCCGGCGCCCCTCCCTGCCCGCGGCGGGGCTTACCTTCCCCCGGGCCCGGCTGCGGTTGGCCGAGTCGGCGGCGGGCCGCGGGGGGGGGCGGCCCCGGAGGACGCCGATGTGCAGCGTGAGCAGCAGCAGCCCCAGCAGCAGGAGCAGCTCGGCCGCCAGGCGCACCATCCTCCGCGCGCGGCCGCGCTTCGGACCCCGCGGAGCCGGCGGAGGATCCGCGCCCGCCGGGATGGAGTCGGGGGTGATGATGGGGACGGGGATGGGGGCGGCTCCGGGGTCTCCCTCCGCCCCCCCGGGACCCTCCGGGGCCCGGGGGGGCTGGAAGGAGCGACCGGAGCCGCCCGGCGGAGCCACCGCGGGCCGGACGGTGACTTGGGGGCAGGGAGCGCCCCAACCCTTTTTATTCGCCCGCCGCCGCCGCCGCCCCAGCGCGCAGCCCTCCGCAGCCCCAGCGCGGAAGGCGGCGGGGGCGGCTCCCCCGCTCCCCCATTCTCCTCCCGGGACCCGAGAGCGCTCTCCGCGTCCACCGCCTTTATACCGCTCGCCTGTCCTCCTCCTCCTCCTCCTCCCCCCCGGCCCCTCCTCGCTCTGGCCGCGCCCCCCCCCCGCAAGGCTCAGCCGGCCCCCCTTGGCCCCGATAAATCCGATTGATCGATTGATTGTCTCCCCCTTCTAGACCGTGAGCCCGCTGTTGGGTCGGGACCGCCTCTAGATGTTGCCAACTTGGACCCCTCAGACAGTCCTGCCCACGGTAAGCGCTCAATAAATACGATTGATCGATTGATTGTCTCCCCCTTCTAGACCGCGAGCCCGCTGTTGGGTCGGGACCGTCTCTAGATGTTGCCAACTTGGACTCCCCGAGCGCTTAGCACAGCCCTCTGCACACGGTAAGCGCTCAATAAATATGATTGATTGATTGATTGACTGTCTCCCCCTTCTAGACTGTAAGCCCACTGTTGGGAAGGGACTGTCCAACAGTAAGCACTCAATAAATACGATTGGTCGATTGATTGTCTCCCCGTTCTAGACTGCGAGCCCGCTGTTGGGTCGGGACCGCCTGTAAGATGTTGCCAACTTGGACTCCCCAGACAGTCCTGCACACAGTAAGCGCTCAATAAATACGATTGGTCGATTGATTGTCTCCCCCTTCTAGACCGTGAGCCCGCTGTTGGGTAGGGACCGCCTCTAGATGTTGCCAACTTGGACCCCCCAGACAGTCCTGCCCACGGTAAGCGCTCAATAAATACGATTGATCGATTGATTGTCTCCCCCTTCTAGACCGCGAGCCCGCTGTTGGGTCGGGACCGTCTCTAGATGTTGCCAACTTGGACTCCCCGAGCGCTTAGCACAGCCCTCTGCACACGGTAAGCGCTCAATAAATATGATTGATTGATTGATTGACTGTCTCCCCCTTCTAGACTGTAAGCCCGCTGTTGGGAAGGGACTGTCCAACAGTAAGCACTCAATAAATACGATTGGTCGATTGATTGTCTCCCCCTTCTAGACCGTGAGCCCGCTGTTGGGTCGGGACCGCCTCTAAGATGTTGCCAACTTGGACTCCCCAGACAGTCCTGCACACGGTAAGCGCTCAATAAATACGATTGATCGATTGATTGTCTCCCCCTTCTAGACTGCGAGCCCGCTGTTGGGTAGGGACCGCCTCTAGATGTTGCCAACTTGGACCCCCCAGACAGTCCTGCACACGGTAAGCGCTCAATAAATACGATTGATCGATTGATTGTCTCCCCCTTCTAGACTGCGAGCCCGCTGTTGGGTCGGGACCACCTCTAGATGTTGCCAACTTGGACTTCCCAAGCGCTTAGCACAGCGCAATTGATTGAATGATTGACTGTCTTCCCCTTCTAGACTGTAAGCCCGCTGTTGGGAAGGGACTGTCCAACAGTAAGCACTCAATAAATACGATTGGTCGATTGATTGTCTCCCCCTTCTAGACCGTGAGCCCGCTGTTGGGTAGGGACCGCCTCTAGATGTTGCCAACTTGGACCCCCCAGACAGTCCTGCACACGGTAAGCGCTCAATAAATACGATTGATCGATTGATTGTCTCCCCCTTCTAGACTGCAAGCCCGCTGTTGGGTCGGGACCGCCTCTAGATGTTGCCAACTTGGACTTCCCGAGCGCTTAGCACAGCACTCTGCACACGGTAAGCACTCAATAAATATGATTGAATGATTGACTGTCTCCCCCTTCTAGACTGTAAGCCCACTGTTGGGTAGGGACTGTCCAACAGTAAGCGCTCAATAAATACAATTGAATGATTGACTGTCTCCCCCTTCTAGACTGTGAGCCCACTGTTGGGTAGGGACTGTCCAACAGTAAGCGCTCAATAAATACGATTGATCGATTGATTGTCTCCCCCTTCTAGACCGCGAGCCCGCTGTTGGGTCGGGACCGCCTCTAGATGTTGCCAATTTGGACTCCCCAGACAGTCCTGCACACAGTAAGCGCTCAATAAATACGATTGATCGATTGATTGTCTCCCCCTTCTAGACTGCAAGCCCGCTGTTGGGTAGGGACCGCCTCTAGATGTTGCCAGCTTGGACTTCCCAAGCGCTTAGCACAGCACTCTGCACACGGTAAGCACTCAATAAATATGATTGAATGATTGACTGTCTCCCCCTTCTAGACTGTAAGCCCACTGTTGGGTAGGGACTGTCCAACAGTAAGCGCTCAATAAATACGATTGATCGATTGATTGTCTCCCCCTTCTAGACTGTGAGCCCGCTGTTGGGTAGGGACCGCCTCTATATGTTGCCAACTTGGACTTCCTGAGCGCTTAGCACAGGGCTCTGCACACGGTAAGCGCTCAATAAATACGATTGATTGAATGATTGACTGTCTCCCCCTTCTAGACTGTGAGCCCGCTGTTGGGTAGGGACCGTCTCTAGATGTTGCCAGCTTGGACTCCCCAAACAGCGCTCTGCACACAGTAAGCGCTCAATAAATACGATTGATTGAATGATTGACTGTCTCCCCCTTCTAGACTGTAAGACCACTGTTGGGGAGGGACTGTCCAACAGTAAGCGCTCAATAAATACGATTGATCGATTGATTGTCTCCCCCTTCTAGACCGCGAGCCCGCTGTTGGGTCGGGACCGCCTCTAAGATGTTGCCAACTTGGACTCCCCAGACAGTCCTGCACACAGTAAGCGCTCAATAAATACGATTGATCGATTGATTGTCTCCCCCTTCTAGACCGCGAGCCCGCTGTTGGGTCGGGACCGCCACTAGATGTTGCCAACTTGGACTCCCCAGACAGTCCTGCACACGGTAAGCGATCAATAAATATGATTGATCGATTGATTGTCTCCCCCTTCTAGACGGCGTGACCGCTGTTGGGTCGGGACCGCCTCTAGATGTTGCCAACTTGGACTTCCCAAGCGCTAAGCGAGCGCGATTGATTGAATGATTGACTGTCTCCCCCTTCTAGACTGCGAGCCCGCTGTTGGGTCGGGACCATCTCTAGATGTTGCCAACTTGGACTCCCCGAGCGCTTAGCACAGAGCTCTGCACACGGTAAGCGCTCAATAAATACGATTGATTGAATGATTGACCGTCTCCCCCTTCTAGACTGTAAGCCCACTGTTGGGTAGGGACTGTCCAACAGTAAGCGCTCAATAAATACGATTGATCGATTGATTGTCTCCCCCTTCTAGACTGCGAGCCCGCTGTTGGGTCGGGACCGCCTCTAGATGTTGCCAGCTTGGACGCCCCAGACAGTCCTGCACACAGTAAGCGCTCAATAAATACGATTGATCGATTGATTGTCTCCCCCTTCTAGACTGCGAGCCCGCTGTTGGGTCGGGACCGCCTCTAGATGTTGCCAACTTGGACTTCCCAAGCGCTTAGCACAGCGCAATTGATTGAATGATTGGCTGTCTTCCCCTTCTAGACTGTAAGCCCACTGTTGGGAAGGGACTGTCCAACAGTAAGCACTCAATAAATACGATTGGTCGATTGATTGTCTCCCCCTTCTAGACTGCGAGCCCGCTGTTGGGTCGGGACCGTCTCTAGATGTTGCCAACTTGGACTCCCCAGAGAGTCCTGCACACGGTAAGCGCTCAATAAATACGATTGATCGATTGATTGTCTCCCCCTTCTAGACCGCGAGCCCGCTGTTGGGTCGGGACCGTCTCTAGATGTTGCCAACTTGGACTCCCCGAGCGCTTAGCACAGCCCTCTGCACACGGTAAGCGCTCAATAAATATGATTGATTGATTGATTGACTGTCTCCCCCTTCTAGACTGTAAGCCCGCTGTTGGGAAGGGACTGTCCAACAGTAAGCACTCAATAAATACGATTGGTCGATTGATTGTCTCCCCCTTCTAGACTGCGAGCCCGCTGGTGGGTCGGGACCGCCTCTAGATGTTGCCAACTTGGACCCCCCAGACAGTCCTGCACA
This sequence comes from Tachyglossus aculeatus, assembly GCF_015852505.1. Lineage (NCBI taxonomy): Eukaryota > Metazoa > Chordata > Mammalia > Monotremata > Tachyglossidae > Tachyglossus > Tachyglossus aculeatus. The sequence continues at coordinate 18,654,725 of NC_052074.1, read as the reverse complement.
CGGTAAGCGCTCAATAAATACGATTGATCGATTGATTGTCTCCCCATTCTAGACTGCGAGCCCGCTGTTGGGTCGGGACCGCCTCTAAGATGTTGCCAACTTGGACTCCCCAGACAGTCCTGCACACAGTAAGCGCTCAATAAATACGATTGATCGATTGATTGTCTCCCCCTTCTAGACTGCGAGCCCGCTGTTGGGTCGGGACTGCCTCTAGATGTTGCCAACTTGGACTCCCCAGACAGTCCTGCACACGGTAAGCGCTCAATAAATACGATTGATCGATTGATTGTCTCCCCCTTCTAGACTGCGAGCCCGCTGGTGGGTCGGGACCGCCTCTAGATGTTGCCAACTTGGACTTCCCAAGCGCTTAGCACAGCGCGATTGATTGAATGATTGACTGTCTCCCCCTTCTAGACCGCGAGCCCGCTGTTGGGTCGGGACCGTCTCTAGATGCTGCCAACTTGGACTCCCCGAGCGCTTAGCACAGCCCTCTGCACACGGTAAGCGCTCAATAAATATGATTGATTGATTGATTGACTGTCTCCCCCTTCTAGACTGTAAGCCCGCTGTTGGGAAGGGACTGTCCAACAGTAAGCGCTCAATAAATACGATTGGTCGATTGATTGTCTCCCCCTTCTAGACCGTGAGCCCGCTGTTGGGTCGGGACCGCCTCTAGATGTTGCCAACTTGGACTCCCCAGACAGTCCTGCACACAGTAAGCGCTCAATAAATACGATTGATCGATTGATTGTCTCCCCCTTCTAGACCGCGAGCCCGCTGTTGGGTCGGGACCGTCTCTAGATGTTGCCAACTTGGACTCCCCGAGCGCTTAGCACAGCGCTCTGCACACGGTAAGCGCTCAATAAATACGATTGATTGATTGACTGTCTCCCCCTTCTACACTGTAAGCCCACTGTTGGGAAGGGACTGTCCAACAGTAAGCACTCAATAAATACGATTGGTCGATTGATTGTCTCCCCCTTCTAGACTGCGAGCCCGCTGTTGGGTAGGGACCGCCTCTAGATGTTGCCAACTTGGACACCCCAGACAGTCCTGCACACAGTAAGCGCTCAATAAATACGATTGATCGATTGATTGTCTCCCCCTTCTAGACCGCAAGCCCGCTGTTGGGTCGGGACCGCCTCTAGATGTTGCCAACTTGGACTCCCCAGACACTCCTGCACACGGTAAGCGCTCAATAAATACGATTGATCGATTGATTGTCTCCCCCTTCTAGACGGCGTGACCGCTGTTGGGTCGGGACCGCCTCTAGATGTTGCCAACTTGGACTTCCCAAGCGCTTAGCACAGTGTGATTGATTGAATGATTGACTGTCTCCCCCTTCTAGACCGCAAGCCCGCTGTTGGGTAGGGACCACCTCTAGATGTTGCCAACTTGGACTCCCCGAGCGCTTAGCACAGTGCTCTGCACACGGTAAGCGCTCAATAAATATGATTGATTGATTGATTGACTGTCTCCCCCTTCTAGACTGTAAGCCCACTGTTGGGAAGGGACTGTCCAACAGTAAGCACTCAATAAATACGATTGGTCGATTGATTGTCTCCCCCTTCTAGACTGCGAGCCCGCTGTTGGGTAGGGACCGCCTCTAGATGTTGCCAACTTGGACTCCCCAGACAGTCCTGCACACAGTAAGCGCTCAATAAATACGATTGATCGATTGATTGTCTCCCCCTTCTAGACCGCGAGCCCGCTGTTGGGTCGGGACCGTCTCTAGATGTTGCCAACTTGGACTCCCCGAGCGCTTAGCACAGCGCTCTGCACATGGTAAGCGCTCAATAAATACGATTGATTGAATGATTGACCATCTCCCCCTTCTAGACTGTAAGCCCACTGTTGGGTAGGGACTGTCCAACAGTAAGCGCTCAATAAATACGATTGATCGATTAATTGTCTCCCCCTTCTAGACTGTGAGCCCGCTGTTGGGGAGGGACTGTCCAACAGTAAGCGCTCAATAAATATGATTGATCTATTGATTGTCTCCCCCTTCTAGACCGCGAGCCCGCTGTTGGGTCGGGACCGCCTCTAGATGTTGCCAACTTGGACTCCCCAGACAGTCCTGCACACAGTAAGCGCTCAATAAATACGATTGGTCGATTGATTGTCTCCCCCTTCTAGACCGTGAGCCCGCTGTTGGGTAGGGACCGCCTCTAGATGTTGCCAATTTGGACTCCCCAGACAGTCCTGCACACAGTAAGCGCTCAATAAATACGATTGATCGATTGATTGTCTCCCCCTTCTAGACTGCAAGCCCGCTGTTGGGTAGGGACCGCCTCTAGATGTTGCCAGCTTGGACTTCCCAAGCGCTTAGCACAGCTCTCTGCACACGGTAAGCACTCAATAAATATGATTGATTGATTGATTGACTGTCTCCCCCGTCTAGACTGTAAGCCCACTGTTGGGTAGGGACTGTCCAACAGTAAGCGCTCAATAAATACAATTGAATGATTGACTGTCTCCCCCTTCTAGACTGTAAGCCCGCTGTTGGGGAGGGACTGTCCAACAGTAAGCGCTCAATAAATACAATTGATCGATTGATTGTCTCCCCCTTCTAGACTGCGAGCCCACTGTTGGGTAGGGACTGCCTCTAGATGTTGCCAACTTGGACTTCCCAAGCGCTTAGCACAGGGCTCTGCACACGGTAAGCGCTCAATAAATACGATTGATCGATTGATTGTCTCCCCCTTCTAGACCGCGAGCCCGCTGTTGGGTTGGGACCATCTCTAGATGTTGCCAACTTGGACTTCCCAAGCGCTTAGCATAGCGCGATTGATTGAATGATTGGCTGTCTCCCCCTTCTAGACTGTGAGCCCACTGTTGGGTAGGGACTGTCCAACAGTAAGCGCTCAATAAATACGATTGATTGATTGATTGATTGTCTCCCCCTTCTAGACTGTGAGCTCGCTGTTGGGTCGGGACCGTCTCTAGATGTTGCCAACTTGGACTTCCGAAGTGCTTAGCACAGGGCTCTGCACACGGTAAGCGCTCAATAAATACGATTGATCGATTGATTGTCTCCCCCTTCTAGACCGCGAGCCCGCTGTTGGGTCGGGACCGTCTCTAGATGTTGCCAACTTGGACTTCCCGAGCGCTTAGCACAGGACTCTGCACACGGTAAGCGCTCAATAAATACGATTGATTGAATGATTGACTGTCTCCCCCTTCTAGACTGCGAGCCCACTGTTGGGTCAGGACCGTCTCTAGATGTTGCCAGCTTGGACTCCCCAAACAGCGCTCTGCACACGGTAAGCACTCAATGAATACGATTGATTGAATGATTGACCGTCTCCCCCTTCTAGACTGTAAGCCCACTGTTGGGTAGGGACTGTCCAACAGTAAGCGCTCAATAAATACGATTGATCGATTGATTGTCTCCCCCTTCTAGACTGCGAGCCCACTGTTGGGTCGGGACTGCCTCTAGATGTTGCCAACTTGGACTTCCCAAGCGCTTAGCACAGGGCTCTGCACTCTGTAAGCGCTCAATAAATGCGATTGATTGATTGACCGTCTCCCCCTTCTAGACTGTAAGCCCACTGTTGGGTAGGGACTGTCCAACAGTAAGCTCTCAATAAATACGATTGATCAATTGATTGTCTCCCCCTTCTAGACTGTGAGCCCGCTGTTGGGTCGGGACCGTCTCTAGATGTTGCCAGCTTGGACTTCCCAAGCGCTTAGCACAGGGCTCTGCACACAGTAAGCGCTCAATAAATACGATTGATCGATTGATTGTCTCCCCCTTCTAGACTGCGAGCCCGCTGTTGGGTCGGGACCGTCTCTAAATGTTGCCAGCTTGGACTCCCCAAACAGCGCTCTGCACACGGTAAGCGCTCAATAAATACGATTGATTGAACGATTGACTGTCTCCCCCTTCTAGACTGTAAGCCCACTGTCGGGGAGGGACTGTCCAACAGTAAGCACTAAATAAACACGATTGATCGATTGACTGTCTCCCCCTTCTAGACTGTAAGCCCACTGTTGGGTAGGGACTGTCCAACAGTAAGCACTCAATAAATACGATTGATCGATTGATTGTCTCCCCCTTCTAGACTGTGAGCCCGCTGTTGGGTAGGGACCGTCTCTAGATGTTGCCAGCTTGGACTTCCCAAGCTCATAGCACAGGGCTCTGCACACGGTAAGCGCTCAATAAATCCGATTGATCGATTGATTGTCTCCCCCTTCTAGACTGCAAGCCCGCTGTTGGGTCGGGACCGTCTCTAGATGTTGCCAACTTGGACTCCCCAAACAGCGCTCTGCACACGGTAAGCACTCAATGAATACGATTGATTGAATGATTGACCGTCTCCCCCTTCTAGACTGTAAGCCCACTGTTGGGTAGGGACTGTCCAACAGTAAGCGCTCAATAAATACGATTGATCGATTGACTGTCTCCCCCTTCTAGACTGCGAGCCTGCTGTTGGGTCGGGACCGTCTCTAGATGTTGCCAACTTGGACTTCCCGAGTGCTTAGCACCGGGCTCTGCACACGGTAAGCGCTCAATAAATACGATTGATTGAATGATTGACCGTCTCCCCCTTCTAGACTGTAAGCCCACTGTTGGGTAGGGACTGTCCAACAGTAAGCGCTCAATAAATACGATTGATCGATTGATTGTCTCCCCCTTCTAGACTGCAAGCCCGCTGTTGGGTAGGGATCGTCTCTAGATGTTGCCAACTTGGACTTCCCGAGCGCTTAGCACAGTGCTCTGCACACAGTAAGCACTCAATAAATACGATTGATTGAATGATTGACTGTCTCCCCCTTCTAGACTGTGAGCCCACTGTTGGGGAGGGACTGTCCAACAGTAAGCGCTCAATAAATACGATTGATCAGTTGATTGTCTCCCCCTTCTAGACTGCGAGCCCGCTGTTGGGTCGGGACCGTCTCTAGATGTTGCCAACTTGGACTCCCCGAGCACTTAGTACAGTGCTCTGCACACGGTAAGCGCTCAATAAATACGATTGATTGAATGATTGACCGTCTCCCCCTTCTAGACTGTAAGCCCACTGTTGGGTAGGGACTGTCCAACAGTAAGCGCTCAATAAATACGACTGATCGATTGATTGTCTCCCCCTTCTAGACTGCGAGCCTGCTGTTGGGTCGGGACCGTCTCTAGATGTTGCCAACTTGGACTTCCCGAGCGCTTAGCACAGCGCTCTGCACACGGTAAGCGCTCAATAAATACGATTGATTGAATGATTGACTGTCTCCCCCTTCTAGACTGAGCCCACTGTTGGGTAGGGACTGTTCAACAGTAAGCGCTCAATAAATACGATTGATCGATCGATTGTCTCCCCCTTCTAGACTGCGAGCCCACTGTTGGGTCGGGACCATCTCTAGATGTTGCCAACTTGGACTCCCCGAGCGCTTAGCACAGCGCTCTGCACACGGTAAGCGCTCAATACGATTGATTGAATGATTGACTGTCTCCCCCTTCTAGACTGTGAGCCCACTGTTGGGTAGGGACTGTCCAACAGTAAGCGCTCAATAAATACGATTGATCGATTGATTGTCTCCCCCTTCTAGACTGCGAGCCCGCTGTAGGGTCGGGACCGTCTCTAGATGTTGCCAACTTGGACTTCCCGAGCGCTTAGCACAGTGCTCTGCACACGGTAAGCGCTCAATAAATATGACTGAATGAATGAATGAATGAATGAAAAAAGGACCTGGAAAAAGAAAAACCCGTCCCCGGCGTCCTGAGATCAAAATTCCAATTTTTGATCTATGTCCCCGATGTCCTGAGATCAAAATTCCAATTTTTGATCCATCTCCCTCGTCCTGAGATCAAAATTCCAATTTTTGATCTGTCTCCCTCCTCCCTGGAGCAAGGGTTCAAACCAGGACCTCCACTGGGGGGAAATAACCAGGTCCCAACGGTAAAAGGTTACCGTTTTTCCAACTTCACCGTTTTTTCCAACTCACTGATCTTCCAGGGGAGCGATTCTAATAATAATAATAATGTTGGTATTTGTTAAGCGCTTTCCCAAGGATGTTTTACCGTTTTTCCAGCTCACTGATCTTCCAGGGGAGCGATTCTAATAATAATAATAATGTTGGTATTTAAGCGCTTTCCCAAGGACATTTTACTGTTTTTCCAACTCACTGATCCTCCAGGGGAGCGTTTCTAATAATGATGTTGGTGTTTGTTAAGCGCTTTCCCAAGGACATTTTACCGTTTTTCCAACTCACTGATCCTCCAGGGGAGCGTTTCTGATAATAATGTTGGTATTTGTTGGGCGCTTACTACTCGCCGAGTGCTGTTCTAATCGCTGGGGGAGATACAGGGTCATCAGGTGGTCCCACGTGGAGCTCACAGCCTCCATCCCCATTTTACAGATGAGGGAACTGAGGAGCCGAGAAGGGAAGTGACTTGCCCGAAGTCACCCAGCTGACTGTGAGCCCACTGTTGGGTAGGGACTGTCTCTATATGTTGCCAACTTGGACTTCCCAAGCGCTTAGTACAGTGCTCTGCACACAGTAAGCGCTCAATAAATATGATTGATTGATTGACAAGTGGCGGAGCCGGGATTAGAACCCACGACCACTGACTCCGAAACCCGTGCTCTTTCCACTAAGCCACGCTGCTTCTGCAGCTTCTGAGAGTCCATCGGGTCCAGGACCCTGGAGCCTCCAGGTGCCCTTGCCAATCTTTATACCAAAGAGCTGGCACCAACTCGTTCATTCAATCAATCGTATTTATTGGAGCGCTTACTGTGTGCAGAGCACTGGACTAAGCGCTTGGGAAGTACAATTCAGCAACAGATACAGTCCCTCCCCAACAACTCCTTGTTAGGGTCTGATACGATGGGTACGGGTCATTCATGAGAATTTTTTTTTTTTTTTTAATGTGTCAGCTTGTTAGATCGTTCTTGCAAATGGAGCAAAAGTCCAGGTGGCCTCAAGCCATCCAGTTTTGGATTGAAGATCTTAAATCGTCAATAATTGTCCGATTCAGGGCTGAGAAAATAGTCTGAAACAATAGCCTGCCGGGGTTCCAATGGTAGATCAAAGGAAGAATCAAAGCGGAGTCTCATAGGCTACCACTAGGATCTCGTCAATGAGTTCCTGGGACCGTTTAAAAAAAAAAAAAAAAAGAGCCCTACCGAACAAGGACTGGATACACAAAAACTATTAAATGTATCCAAACCTGAAGGAACACAGAAATGGCTTTAGACATTTCTAGTCCCCGTGTCACAGGGCAGTATTACTATTTTCTGATGGGGTGGATTTATCAGATTTTAAAAAAACAGAGCCCTACCGAACAGGGAGTGGATACACAAAAACTATTAAATTTATCCAAACCTGAAGGAACACAGAAATGGCTTTAGCCTTTTCTAGTCCCCGTGTCACAGGGCAGTATTACTATTTTCTGATGGGGTGGATTTATCAGATTTTAACATTTGTCGACCTTTCAATGTCTTTATAAAGCAAATTCCTATGTTCAGTTTCTGCTATTCAAAATCAAAGGTCTTGAACGCAAAAGAAAATTTTTAAAATTGTATTACAACAGCATAAGATCCACACTGGGAAAGAGTAAATATTGAGGAACAATAATCATAAAGATGGCATTTATTAAGCACTTACTATGTGCAAAGCATTGTTCTAAGCACTGGGGAGGTTACAAGGTAATCAGGTTGTCCCATGTGCGGCTCACAGTCTTAATCCCCATTTTACAGATAAGGGAACTGAAGCACGGAGAAGAGAAGTGACTTGCCCAAGTCACACAGCTGACTCTCCCCATCCTCCCCCCCCCCACCTTACCTCCTTCCCCTCCCCACAGCACCTGTATATATGTACGTGTTTGTACATATTTATTACTCTATTTTACTTGTACATATTTACTGTATTTATTTTATTTTGTTAATATGTTTTCTTTTGTTGTCTGTCTCCCCCTTCTAGACTGTGAACCCGCTGTTGGGTAGGGACCGTCTCTATATGTTGCCAACTTGTACTTCCCAAGCGCTTAGTACAGTGCTCTGCACACAGTAATCGCTCAATAAATACGATTGAATGAATAGTGGAGACAGGATTTGAACTCATGACCTCTGACTCCAAAGCCCGGGCTCCTTCCAGTGAGCCACGCTGCTTCGATTCTAGGTCGTTACATGCTTTTTTCTTCATTTCAGCAGAGTCAGCAGTGGAGTTTGCACAATGTAAAGAAAACCTGGCACAAGGTTGGAAAATCCAAATTCCTGCCAGGTTGATTTTGCATCCAGTAAATAAGGCCAGAATTGATAAGGTTCCTGTCAAAGCTTCAACTTTGGACGGAGGAAGAGGACAACTGTTCTATTTTTCTAATAAAAAAAAAAAAGCTGCATTAAACAAATGGATGTTAAATGATGTGCTTTTTCACACCAATTTACCAAGGCACCTGAGACTCATAAGAAAAAAAGCCAATCATTTCACCATTTTGCACATACTGTATTCAATTGCGGAGTCTTTCTTTTATTTGAATCTCATCTTCAGCAGTCTCATCTTCAAAATAAAGGTCAAGTCTCTATGGTCTTATTTTAGCTACTGTATGTTTGTAAGTGGTGTTCACAGTAATAATATTTATTATGCACTTGCTATGTGCCATGTGGTGAAGTAGATACAGGATAATCAGGTCAAACACAGTCTCTGGAACACACAGGATGGGGTTCACAGTCTGAAGCTGACATTTTACAGATGAAGAAATGGAGGTTACATGACTTGTCCAAGGTCACACAGACCCTACATGACAGAGGCAGGATTGGAATTCAGAGCATTTACCTATGTGCTACTACTAAGGAGTGGACTAGATTGTGCTATTTAAGTACTTCCAACATATCAGTCACTGGGCTAAACTCAGGGGTAGATAGAAGATTATCAAGTTGGACACAGTCCCTGTTCCACAAGGGGCTCAAGTTTAAGTAGGAGGGGGAGTAGGTACTGAATTCCCATTTCAGAGAGGAGGAACCTGAGGCACAGAAGAGTTAAATGATTTACTTAAGGTCACCCAGTAGGCAAGTGTTGGAACCAGAATCAGAACCTGTGCTTCCCAAGCGCTTAGTATAGTGCTCTGCACACAGTAAGCGCTCAGTAAATACAATTGAATGAATGAATTAGAACCCAGGTCCTCTGACTCTCAGACCTATACTCTATTAGGTCAAACAAGATAATCAAATTGGACATAGTCTCTATACCACATTGGGGTCACAGTCTAAAATTGGAGGGAGGAGGATTTAATCCCCATTTTATAGATGAGGTAACTAAAATGCAGAAAAGTTAAATGACTTGTCCAAAGAAACGCAGCAGGCAGGTGGTGGAGCTAGGCCTTAAAGTCAGGTTCTCTCACTCCCGGGCATGGGTTTTTTCCTACTAGACCATGGTGCTTCTTCAATGGTTTCTAATCTTTCTTTTTTCGGCAACCCAGTAGAGGCATCTCAGACAATTCCATGCACAAACTAACTGTCTAAAGACAACTCTCAGTGATGGTAAAAGTAGTAGTTTTTGAACTTGCATCATAAATATATCCAGCATTCATGTGTATAATTCTTAGTATATTTAAACTTACTCATCTGTTGGAGGTGAGTGTATTAAAATTACCCAAAGTCACCAAGCTTATTAATTTTCAAAAATGGATTGGTTATGTTCTCAATAGTGCCATTAAAAGTTCACATATTATAAAATTCCTACTAGTGAATAAATTAAGAAATACAAACGTAAGTTACCTCACATTCAGTTTAAAGCCTTGGCCCCCTTGTCTCTACCTCACAGGTCTGCTATCCTCCTCTCGCTCTCTAGGTTCTCTTATTTATACCATTGTCTTCTAATTAGAACAAAACACCACCGAGTGCGTAATTCACCATTGTATGCAGGTGTGATCAAAAAGACTAATGCGGACCCACAGTCCCGGACCCACATTGTGTGGACAAAAAGGCTGTCACTTGCGTTATCATGTTTTATGTTTGCAGTCCCTGGTGATATTTTTGTTCTTTCCTCTTTGTCCCCAGCTACTAGAATGTTGCTCAAAAAGAACCACTCCTTTCTTGATTGCACTATACCTGGCGGGTTTATCCAAGACAATTGACTCCCAGTTTGCCGGTGGGATGGAGCATCATCTAGGACTTCATTTGAATGCGTCTTTATCGATCAATCATTCAATCAGTGATGATTATGGAGAACTTATTCGGTACATACTGAGCACTGTATTAATGGTTTGGAGGAGTACACTACGATGGAGTTGATAGACAGGACCCTTGCTCTCGAAGAATTTACAATGTAGTAGGGGAGATGGGCATTAAAATAGATTACAGATGGGGGGAAGCGGCAGAGTATAAAGGATATGTACATGAGTGTTATGGCGTAACAAAGAAGCAGCGTGGCCTAGTGGAAAGAACACGGGCTTTGGAGTCAGAGGACATGGGTTCAAATCCCGGCTCTGCTAATCGTCAGCTGTGTGACTTTGGGCAAGTCACTTCACTTCTCTGTGCCTCAGTTACCTCATCTGTAAAATGGGGATGAAGACTGTGAGCCCCCCATGGGACAACCTGATCACCTTGTAACCTCCCCAGTGCTTAGAACAGAGCTTTGCACATAGTAAGCACTTAATAAATGCCATTATAAAACATGGTCCTGGGAGTCAGAGGACCTGGGTTCTAAATCCTGACTCTGCCATTTGTCTGCTGTGTGACCTTAGGCAAGTCACAACTTCTCTGTGCATCTGTTCCCTCATCTGTAAAATGGGGATTGAGAATGTGAGCCCCAAGTGGGACAGGGACTGTGTCCGACTTGATTCTCTTATTTCTACCCCAGTGCTTGGTACGGTGCCTGGCACGTTGTAAGTGCTTAACCAATACTACTGAAAAAGACAAGTGCTTAAGGGGAAGTGCTTAAAGAGACTATCTTCCTTGACTAACTACCACTCCTCTTGTATTCAGTCGTCTATATCATGTTCCTAAAAGCACTATTCTGAATCCATCACCTCGCTCGAAAATTTCCACTAGCTACCCACTTCTTCAAACATAAATCCTAAACTCCAAAACGTTGCCTTCAAGTTCCCCTACCAGCTGTCTTCTGCCTATCTATCTGCTCTTTTCTCCCACTTCACTCTTAGCTCCTTCCAAGCTAAAACCTCCAAACTACTCCATTTCTTCTTCTCCCAAATCTAATCTACTGTTCACCCCAGGGAATTCTGTTCCCCATCAAATCCTCTGGATCCCATCCCTCCCCACTTTCAAAACCCCCCTAAAGAAAGCCAAAAAGGGACTCTCAGCTTAATCCCCATCTTCCCAGTCACCAATTACCTTTGCCCTCATTAATGCATATGTGCATATGCATATCTATCTATGCAAGTAACATATGTATAGATTTATGCCACCTGTCCTTGCTCTATTTCTTGGTTTTCCTTTCCTTCCTTTCTGCCTATTCTTTCATTTTTTATCTATGCATTTATTCTTTTTCCCGTTGTATGGCAATTTGTATATCCTTACTTCCCCCATTAGATTGTAAACCCTTGGTAGGTGAGGACCTTGACTTAATTCTGTTGTACCTTTCCCTGCAGGATGCTCCATAAATGCTACCCTTGCTGCTGCTGCTGTTGTTGCAGGGGGGAGAGCAAGCAGAGCTAGCGTCCGTTGACCAATCGATGGTATTTATTAAGCACTTACTGTACTCAGAGCACTGCACTAAACAGTTGGCAGAGTACATCAGACTTGGTAGACAAGTTCCCTGCCCACAAGGAGCCTACAGTCTAGAGCATCAGGTGTAGGTAGCCCATATGGTGTGCTAAGGAAGATACCAAAAACACTGGAAAGAACTGCTTCCTTAGAAAATCAAGTAATCAACCAATCGATCGCATTTACTAAGCGTTTACTGTGTGCAGAACACCGTAACAAAGCATTTGGGAGAGTACAGAATAATAGAGTCGGTAGACCTGTTCCCTGACCACAAAGAGTTTACAGTCTAGAGAAGGATCTTATATAGCGTCTATGAGTACTTACTGTGTTAAGAGCTCAGCATTTGCCGCTTGGTATGATAAAATTGCCTCATAGATAAATAGATAGAGCAAAGAAGGAAATTGTATGTGGCAGGCAAGGAAATGTAGCCAATAAATAGAAGGCAGAGTAAAACTTGAAAACTTACTAACTGTAAGATCCTTGAGCGCAGAGAACATCTGTTTCCTTTACTCTTTCAAACTGATATACAGGTGATTATATAGCATACTATTTTGCACTACAAATAGAATCAATTAATTAATTGATTGATTTACTCCCCGTTTAAGATTTTCATGGACTCTGAGTACCTTTAAAAACAGATTATAAGGCTTACCGATAATAGAAGATTCCTGAAATCCCACAAGCCTCTTCTATTCTCCAATAGAATTATTATTCCTTGTTTAGATTTTGTTTGCTTATTTAGATCACAAATCCCTTAAACATTAAATTACTGAAGAATAAACAGAACCCCCCAGAATACTCAAAACACGCTTTACACCGAATCTTTTCCTGAGCAAGTATGAGGAAGAAAGGTGCTATACAAACCCAAGTATTATTATTATCACCATGATTCTTTTATTACAATTATTATTGCTTGAGTGCCAGGAAACGGAATGGAACGTGGGTTAATATGCACACATGGTGGTCCTTAAATGAAAAGGACTCTAAAATAAGTACATAGTTAAATCTAAGTACAAATTATCAGGTTCCATTACAGAGCAGGTAAGTGCATAGTAAGCACATCTTACAGTAGATGATGTAGGCTTGAAATTATTTATTAGTAGAGGCTAAGTGAATTGGTTCTATTTCTGAGTATTTGATGTGTTATTAAATATTATTATATAGGTGATTATTTGGTGGAAGGGGATGGGGAATTCAGCTAAATTCCAGATGCTTTTATTGAAGGCATACTGGTTTTGTCCCAAATGCAGTATCAGTAGTTTGACAGAATTAAAGGAGTTCCTTGATGCAATGAACCCTGTAAATCCAATTCAGGAATCAGAACCAGTAGTGTCCTAAGGTGAAGAAGCCCTTTTCATTCTTGTGGGTTTGACCCAGCTGCAGTTCTCTGACCAGATCCCAGTTAATCATTTTGCTCCATCCCATTCCATTATCAGGAGTGATAGGGGAGGCCTCAAGCTAAAGAGCAACCCATATCTTTGCTGTCTCTGGCCAGGTGGCTAAGGGGAAGTCAGAGAAAGAAAAGTAAAATTTGGGACTAGTCAAAATTGCCTAGAATTACTCTTCTAAGTACCTCAGGGTTATGGTGTGATTTAGCTTTATTTAGGGAAGCTAACCAGCCATCTGGGGAAGCAAAATTCTTGGTGAAACCAAGGAGAATGCCAGTAACCCAGGAAAATTTAACTCGTGTTTTTTAACTCTCAGTCTCTTAAATCAGAGTCCGGGGGAGGGTTGGTGGGGAAAGTGAAATCGTGTTTGAAGAAAACTAAGATGGGTTTATCTACATTGGAAAATGGATTTCATGGCAATCGGTAGTGTCTCGCCTTTTAGATTCAGGAAAAGCCCCAATGTCACCTGTTTCACACGCAAACCAAATGGTTGTCAAGGAATGAGGTTTTGACCAAAATGGCTGTTGTGGTCTGCCTGTGCACTAATTTGTTTGCCTACATAGTTATAAACTCAGGGTGCTTGTCACTGAGGATTTCACAATAATCGAGAGGGTAATACATTTTAAAACGTTTCATTTGCCTGCCAGATGTCTCAACTGAAATCTGAAGATTCTCACTTTGTAAACTTTAAACAAGATGATGAAAGTTAGATGAGAAATGTCCTGGTGGGAGAACAAACACAAAAAGAGATGTTTACATTTCTTTGTAGCACAGTTCTATGGTCTTTGTTATTGAACAGAAATGATACTTGTATTTACCTGAGGTCTAAATTAACCTTCAAATTCCATGATGGCTGTCTTGTATCTTTTCTTCAGGATAAAAGGTGTGCTACAAAAAGCGCACAATAAACTCCTGCCTCATGTAGGGTATAAAAAAAATAGTATATGTCTTGATTCACTGAGAAAGTGAAGAAGCAATTTATATGAATTCTAAATATATTCATTCAGTAGTAAACATGTAACTGCAGAAATAAATAGGAAACAAAGCCATTTTTAAACATAGGAAATATCACTGTAAGTACATTTAGGCAGAAACAGCTGGGTTTTGATCATTCAATTAATGTAAAGGTGATCAAAAAACAAAATCATATACACTAGATGGACTGTCTAACGCATTATGGGCTGGAGAAGCAGGAGGAGAGAGGTTCTCTTTTTCTGCTGCCGATGGCACAGTTCCTGAAGAGCGTATCCTGTATAGCTCACTGCCTATTCAATCAATCAATCAATCAATCAATCATATTTATTGAGCGCTTACTGTGTACAGAGCACTGTACCAAGCACTTGGGAAGTACAAGTTGGCAACATATAGAGACAGTCCCTACACAACAGTGGGCTCACAGTCTAGAAGGGGGAGACAGAGAACAAAACCAAACATATTAATAAAACCAAACATATTCCTTTCTTTTTGTAGCCAAGGGTTATTAATGGCCAGAAATTCAGGTGCTGTGGCACCAGATTTCTATGAATGGATGGTTGCTCATTCTAATCTAGTGTGGATTTCCCAAGTTCCATTCAGAAGGCTCAGAATCTTCACTCAAATCCTACAAGGAAGAAAAGATGAACGTGTGATTATTCAATTCAATTCAATTCAATCATTTATTTAGCGTTTACTGCATACGGAGCACATACTAAGGTCTTGGGAGAGTACGCTACAACAATAAACAGACATTCACTGCCCACAGTGAGCTTACGGTCTAGAGGATTATTAAAGAGAATGCCCCAAACCACACATTTCACTTTCCCTTGGTTTTCTTGGCACACACCAAATAATGATCTTTGAACCAAGCACCCCATTAAAAAACATTTTAAATGGAGGCCCAAGTAGTATATCTGTGCCTAAGGGAGGAATGCAGTTGCAAATGTGAAGAAAACTTGCCTTGAGTGCTCAGACAGAGGAATGACTTTGGAAGTCAAAAAGGGAAATCTCGAGCTCTAGAGTAGAATAATTGAGTAAAAGTTGTCCAGACGGCAGGAAAAACTCTTTTCCCTGTGGAGTCCCTGCAATCCACCATTCGTAAGCAGAGTGGGTTTTACAAACTGAATTTCGTATTCAATTGGGGGGGTCATAGACTTGGAAATATGACTTCTCAAAATGTAAATAAAATACAGGAAACCTAAAACCAATCAGTGCTCAAAAGGCTGATCAAATTTGTCATTAAAAATACAGAAGTTATTTGAATTATTGTATACATTGCAGCTGTGAGTTCCATTGTCAGTTGTTAAATTTTATTTGAAATAATGTTGTAAAATTATTGCCAGTGAGTGCCAAGCACATGGCTGAGTAATTTTTTTCTCCAAAGGATAGAATTATTGTTTAAAAATACAGTTTCTAATTCAATTAAGAGTTGAGTTTATTGTTGGGTATTGCATTTTGTGTATTTTTAAAGGCTACCTGTGTGTTATAAAGCTTTAAGAGAGAGCCGATTATTCTGTATGTCACATATCTAATGACTACCTCTTGAACTTGTTATTTTTGCAGGGATTTATATATGTACATGTGGTCACACACATATGTATATCTGCGTTGGAAGGATGATGCTATTAATGGAGACATTTTATCCATGTGTGGGTATATGGCTGATTAGAGCAATGCATGGATGGTTCTTCTTTCCACTTTGTAAAACTGACACCTTGATGCACTGTTCATTTGTAACCCACACAGTACATGATCCTGTTTCATCCTTTCCCTTTGATACCCCAGTCTTCTTGAAACCTCCGCTCTAATTGTAGTGAGAAACAGTGTGGTCTTATGGAAAGAGTATGGGCCTGGGAGTTGCAGGACTGGAGTTCTAATCTCCCAGTCTGTCACTAACCTGCTGTGTGATCATGGGAAAATCACTTAGTTTCTCTGTGTCTCAGTTTAATTGTCTGTCAAGTGGAGATTTAATAACTGTCCTCCCACCCTCTTAGACTGGGAACCTCATGTGGGACAAGGATTGTGTCTGATCTGATCATATCTACCCAGTGCCAAGTACAGCACCTTGCACATAGTAAGTGCTTAGCAGACACCATATTTATTAACATTATCATTATTATTATTATTGGTCTGTCTTTCATTGCTCTCTACCTGCTGTTCCACCCTTGACACGTTATTTGAGGTATTGCTTCGTTGTTCTTTCATATGCTTCTTTTCTTCACCCCGTGTAGGTTTTTCATTTCAATTTGGACTCTTGTAAGTTCTCAATAAATTGAGGTTGACTGATTGAATTCACAGTTGAGCAACTGTTTGGTTATCCTATCCACTGAAAAAAGTTAATATAACCAAATTTTAGTTTTGCTCAATATGAATGAAAAAGGGCAATAAATTGTCCTAAAACTTTAAAGGCCATTTGATTTGAATAAATTATGTTGCATAATACATAATTGACCACAAATTCAATAGAATTAAGCAACACATTTACTTCTGTGTTATTATTGCTTCTTTTCTTGTTGGAAATTCTGCTCTGATCTAGGTATATAAAATGTAATTAGCTCATCTTCTGGGCAAGGCCATATGCTTGGAGACAGGAGACAGGAGAATGTTTGTATAAAAGTTGACAAATTTTAATTTGAAGGATTTTAATTGTGGGTTTTTTTTAACAGTAGTTGGCAAATCTTTTCTGGAATGACAGGACAAATTTTTTTTTCTCAATCACACAAGGGTTTCTTTAGTTTTGAGTTCTTTTAGACTATTAATCAGGGAATCTAAAACCAAATATTTAGTCAGCATTTGTACTGGGACTACCAAACTTTTAGAAAATAAACTATTTCTTTAAATGGCATTTGTTGGGTGCTTACTATGTGCCAGGCACTGAACTAAGTGCTGGGTAGATACAAACTAATCAGGTTGGAAAAATCCATGTCCCACTTGGGACTCGCAGTCTTAATCTCCATTTGACAGATGAGGTAACTGGGGCACTGAGAAATTAAGTGACCTTTCCAAGGTCACACAGCAGACACATGGCAGAGTTGGGATTAGAACCCAGGTCCTCTGGCTCAATCAATCAATCAATCAATTGTATTTATTAAGCGCTTACTGTGTGCAGAGCACTGTACTAAGCACTTGGGAAGTACAAGTTGGCAACATATAGAGACAGTCCCTACCCAACAGTGGGCTCACAGTCTAAAAAACAGTGGGCTCCCAGATCACGCTGCTTCTCTGCCAATAGGAAAATCAGTCTCTGACCCAAATCTACATGGGGCAAGCCAAATAAAGTATCGGTGTTAAGAGCCAACTTATGATTATTGGAATTGTGCCAGTAAACAAAATTAATATTTTTGAAGTCACATTCCTCATGACAACAGATCTGTTGGGTTGACAGATAGTACATTTGGTGTCAGTCCCTCGGTCCATTCTTCTGCCAATATCTGAAAGCAGGCTGGTGACAGGATGGGGGAAAGAAAAGGTCCCCAACAACGCAAGCGGCAGTTGTCAATCAAACAGTCTCTTAGACCAATCAGAAAGTCCATAAAAAGTGGTAAACTCACTGAAAAACTTTTCTCTCTCTGCATCAGCTAACCCTATTGCTTCTAAATGCTACCATGCTGCAGTATCAAATTGAGTATCAAATCTCCCTCATATCAGGTGGCTAATGAGTTAGATATTGTTGGCAACATTAAGAACTGGTTTAGACAGATGGATCTGGGCACAATCCCAGTTTTTCACCCCTGTTCTCAGTTTATCTTGTATAGACTTGACTATCGTATCTCTAATTTCCATTTTTGCAAGTCAGAAGTTTGGGATTTGACTTGCCCTACCATGCATTTTGAATATAACAGTTGTTCTTTGGATACTATTTGAGTTCATTATTTGATTCTTATATTTTGAAAGTAACTTTTCTCTGAACAGCTCAGGGAACTTTCATATGCTGACCAATAAATACTTCTTAAATCACGAACTATAGTTCAACAGGGAAAAGAAGCCAAAAGGCAGTTTTCTAAAGTGATCCTTAAGTAGTGGGACAAAGTGATTTTCCTTAGCAGAATCTGTTGCAGTAGAAGTTGTCCTTCAGTTCTGAAATCAAATGCATTTCTTACTTCCTAGGAAATGACAACAAAAAATGTAGGTTAGAAATAAAATAAAGATCTGTTATTAGGTGTCAAGCAAATTACATTAAGAATGATAAATAGACATGATTTAAAGAGAGCCATAGTTTTGAGATTTGCTTTGGTGCTAAGCATGCGAAAGCATGTTTTTGTCTCTACTGGACTTGGAGAACTCAACATTTTTGAAACACTGAAAAAGGCAGGTGAATCTTTCACGTGGATACCAGTGGTGTTCCTGGGGCATCTATTACCAACAAGAAAACCACACACAAAGAAAAGTGGTTCTGTAGATGCAAGTCATTTAATTCTTTATTTTGCAGACTTGGTCTCAGAATTATTTTTTATTCTATTTTTATAATGGTGATCTCAGAATATTGTATCTGTCGTAGTCAAAGATACACACTACTTTCCTTTCCATATATTACATTTTCCCCTCATTTTTCTCTTTTGTGCTTTTGTTAACTCCACTTTTCTGTGATTT
This sequence comes from Tachyglossus aculeatus, assembly GCF_015852505.1. Taxonomy (NCBI): domain Eukaryota; kingdom Metazoa; phylum Chordata; class Mammalia; order Monotremata; family Tachyglossidae; genus Tachyglossus; species Tachyglossus aculeatus. The sequence goes on along the minus strand of NC_052074.1, from coordinate 18,636,118 downwards.
GTTTCTATCTTCTTCTCCCCAACATTTGAAGAAGTTGTGGGGGAGGGGAGTCAGCCAATTCTATTCTGCTGCCAGCTGTGCTTTTTGTCAGCTGGGTGACCTGGTCAAATCACTTAACCTTTGTGCACCTCTGTTTACCCTCCTGTACAAAAGATATAATGACATTTACCTGACAGGAACTTAATTAATTATTATTTGTAAAGCACTTCAAGACCCAAGGATGAAAGGAATTTTGAAAATACTATAATTATCATTATGACTAATCAAGTTTTCCCTTAACCGTTCATCCCCAAAAGGGTCGCCATGTGTAATGTAATCCAGATTGAGTTGAAATGCTCATGTAATTCATATAACGTTTTCTTCCTGTCAAACCTGGGTATGTTTTCTATTGTCATTACAAACTTTATATGCTCTAAATCAAGGTTTCAATGGTTAAACAAACAAACAAACAAACACATCCTCCCTCATCAAATGAATAAAGCCAATTTGGGGGATTCCTTTCACACTAACCTTACACATTTCCGAAACCCTTGTCCCTTTGCTCATCTTACAAAGGCACCAGATCAGAGAGGCAGTGAGAATGCAACCCTCCTGATTAAAGCACTGCTTTACTCCCTGTTTATGTTGGGATTAAAAACAGCTACTTCTGGGGTGGGGTGTTATCATATAGTTGTAGGACTTAATTTTTTTTTCATCATCCATATTGAAAATTAAGTAATTAATTTTGGTATTTTTAAGTGCTTACTATGTGCAAAGCACTGTTCTAAGCACTGGGGAGGATACAAGGTGATCAGGTTGTCCCATGTGGGGCTCACAATCTTAATCCCCATTTTTACAGCTGAGGTAACTGAGACACAGAGAAGTTAAGTGACTTGCCCAAAGTCACACAGTTTACAAGCGGCGGAGCTGGGATTTGAACCCATGACCTCTGACTCCCAAGCCCGTGCTCTTTCCACTGAGCCACGCTGCTGAAAAACTAAAGCAAAAGCAGGAGTAGAAATGATACACAAAAGTTGCCCAATAGAACTTGGTCAATAAATTCCACCCACCAAGACTACATAAACATATATTGCTGATAAAAATTGCATTTGTCCCTTTTCATTTACAAGCTCTTCCTAATAATTTTCCATTGTTGATTCCCAGGTACATGATCACTCCTTTAGTTTTACAGTGAGGGGAAAGGACAGTAAGGAAATTGCACTGGGTGTACATGCAAATCAACAGGCAAGCCCAAGTAAGGGAAATAATTTTGCGAACTTGTTAAAGAGGATGTGTCCCCTCAGAAGCCAAAGCCAGCCACTCTCAACAGTAGCATTTATCGAGAATACCTCTGTACGTGAATGGAATTGCTATCCATATACAAATGTTATATATAGTTCTATAAAGACTTGGAATCTCTCCTTACCTTAGGTGAGAACAACAATCTGATTCACTTAAGGGACCTTTGTAATCGGCCATGGAAGTTAGCTCTTTCTTTTCTATTTAAAATCAAACTCAGGATGACTTTAAAATCAGCTATAATAAAAAGCCTTATGAAAATCCTGAAACTCTTTTTGGTTACCTACAAGGCAGAGGGAACTGAAGTCTAAAGGAAAAAGACAGCAAAAACATTTGCTTATCAAGAGCTGTTTGTTACTTGAAAAGACCCCTTAGGCAACCGTTGGATGTGATGGAATTAGGAAACAGATTTCTTTTCTCATAGTATAACCACACACAAGCATACACACACACACACACACACAAAACCCCCCACAAACACACACATATGTCTTTCACTTTCAAAGATGACTGTGAGATCCTATCTATGTGTGCTGGGATGACTGAAAAACCAAGGTATGAATGCCAATCTATTCTAAACAAAGGGCACCTTCAACTTCGTTGTTGCTGATTGAACAGCCAGTCACTGTCTTTGAACTTGCCTCTTGGTTTTCCCAAGCTGTTCAATGCCTTTGTTGAAGAAGAGCAATCCTTATAGCATTTAGGCAAACCTATACTATTTTATTTTGTTTTTCTACTCAAGGATGGTTGTTACAATTAGTGTACAATCATACAACACTGAGCTATTTGCAAACTCCAGACACTTTCCATATTCCTATAGGACAGACATTTGAATGAATGGAAGGTCAGGATATATATAACAAGTGTGTTTCAGCTCTGGTCAGGACCAGGCCTTTTGAGCCTTCAGAGAGACAAATCTGAAAATAATAGCTCTCAGCAGAATGTGAACTTTCACATTCATCTCAGTGGGGTTGTCAACTCTGGGGTTTAATTATAATCACTTAAATAACACATTATTAACCATTTAATGGCAATTGTTACAACAGAAGACAAGCAATTAGTTGGTGACTCCTGGTCCACCATGTAGCTCCACTGTATCAGGCTGACTCAGGAAATCTGTCAGTCTTAACAGTCCAATCAAAGATTTCCCCATTTCTTGTGTGAAATTGTAAACATGCCTGAAACAGTATTAAAAAAGCAAGAAGATTCAAGCTTGTATAGGGAACCATAGATTACTATTTTATTCTTTCATCATTTTTGTTCTAACTGTACACTGTGAAAATAGATGTCATAAATTCTCTTCTGGATTCTTTCTCTTATAGTTCCTACTTTGTTTCATTAAATGTGAATGGCATGAACCTATATCAGATAGTGACCAACTTGAAAATTGATCGATTATTGCTTTGTTAAAAATCTCTAAATTAAGTCAATTCTTCAATCTATATTTCTGGTCATTTGATAACTTTGTTCCCACGGAAATGAACGGAACATTGAACTAAGCCTAGGTAAATTCTGGTTTTAATTGCTCTAAAACAAGCTCTTTGTTCCCAATTCTTTGTCCAATTAGGTACCCCAAATTCTGAGCAAATTTGTCCATGAAAATCTTTTTGAATATTACACACATAAATATACCCATTAGAGATTACAAGAATGTTATTTATCTTCAGAATTTAAGACAGATGCATGTGACCACCATCACAGGCTTTTGTCTTTCTCGAAGGCAAATAATGTTTGACCCCTCCACAAGGTCAACAACTTAATTATTGTAGTAGAGACAGAGCTATCTGCAGAGGAAATGAAAGCTACATAGAAGCAATTTAAAAAGAAAGACATCTAGTTGATTTAAATAACTTAGACTATTAGCCTGTAACATTCCTTTTTCATTTCAGGTAAGGATTTTGGTGGGATTATTAAATAAGCGCCAATTGATACCCTGTCCAAAATACTTGCAGAATTATTTAGGTCTTGAGTCTACCTTATAGAGGAATATTAGGTTGAAACATTGCCCTGATATCAAAAATTATTGAAAGTTTGACATTAAATATGATTGATTCATTAACTAAGGTATCCGTTTGGTCTGAAACATCTTGTGTGATCATCACAATTTGATTTATTTTCTCTGATTTAATTGTAGATCCTAAGCAATCAACAGACATAATCTTCAAAATGAAAATGAGATCAATCTTTAGTCACGTGACAGACATCAGAAGTGTGGCTTAGTGGGAAGAGCACAAGCTTAGAACAGTGCCTGGCACATTAGAATTGCTTAACAAATACTACGAGAAGCAGCATGGCATAGCATATAGAGCACAGACCTGAGAGTCAGAAAGTCATGGGTTCTAATCCTGGATCTTCCACTTGTCTGCTGTGTGGCCTTGGGCAAGTCGCTTTACTTTTCTGGGCCTCAGTGACCTCATCTGCAAAATGGAGATTGAGATGATGAACCCTACATGGGACAGGAACTATGTCCAACCCGATTTGCTTGCATCCACCCCAGTGCTTGGTACAGTGCCTGGCACATAGTAAGTGCTTAACAAATACATTATTATTATTATTATTATCATCAGAAGGGAGTCTACTATCAAAGAAAATAACTTTGGGACCAAAGAATGAATGATGATGGAGGCTTAGGGGACAACTACAAGGAGAAACATTCTTCTGCTTTTTGGTTGGAGAAGACTATTAATTGGAGAGCCTAGCAATAGAAGATCAAGTTTCTATATCTATAGATGATAGAGCCTCGTTTTCTTATATCCTGTTAAAAGGAATAACTTGCCAGGGATTTTTTTACAAATTTCCAACTTAATTCAGAGAATTGAAGGAAGAAGGCATGGTGGGAATTGGAGAAAAAGAAACCTAAACTTGTGAGCTGTTCTAATCCCTTTCATTATTGGGGTTGTCAGGATCAATCAGGAGAAAATGACTTTGGTTTGTCATATAGCTGGAGAACATTTCTATTTGCAGGTTTGATGTCATTCTATACACATTTACTAAACTAGGTGTTGAAAGTTGTTTGACAAGTTGACATTCTAACATTTCCCTGTTTCTTTCTAAGGGGACTTTTTCTTTTGGGATTTAGGGATCAATACCTGAAGTTCCAACTTGAGTGTGAAACCAGACCCTTTACTGAAAGGAAAGCTGCTTTCCAAATTCTCAGATTCTTTTCCTGTAGAGGGATTTTGGGAGACAAAAGTGAGTTACTATTTGGCAGTCTGTATATTCATTAATTCCATGGGTTGGGAACTTTCAATTGGATTGTTATGGACATCCAAACATTTTTCATGAACTATATGACATTTTGTTATACTTAATACCCCTAAAATACCTTATTTTTGCACTTGGAAATATTTTTATATTTAAACAGCATGTTGAATATAGTGAGTGACCCACTTAAAACACGTTGAATTTAGTACATACTAAATGAATCCTTCTTTAAAGTGTTCTCTCTAGGTAATGTTTATGTGCATTTACATTTATAAATATTATACTTGTAGTTTTATTTCCCTTTATTATTATTAATAATAATGATGTTGGTATTTTTTAAGTACTTACTATGTGCAAAGCACTGTTCTTTTTACCCTCTTGCCTTTCTTCTGTTGTTTCAACTGTTTTCATCTCACATCACCCTCCTCTTCTTTGGGGCAAGGGCCATAGCTCTCTGGGAAGAATATATTAGAAGGAGTACAACAAAGGGAGTTTCAAAAGCAGTAACTGCAGGTCTTTCATGTGACATACTCACACCATCAGCACTGTGTCAGAAGGATGAATTGCTAGTTATCACTGGCCAAAAATCCCCCTTTTATGACCCACAGGTTGCCCTGATCACCACATTTTGGGATTTGGGATTCAGGGTTTTGTAGTGTGGGCTGGCATAGTGGGAGATGGGGGTGAGGTAGGGGTTGGGGGAGATTGCAGGGGTCGGTGGAGATTCTCCAAAGCCACGGGGATGGGGACACAAGTTTAAAGGAGGGCAGGACAAATAAACAGGGGATGGGCAGGCAAAATGGGGAAAGGCTGGGGCCAGTAAAGGGAAATAACACTTAAAGTGGTTTCTGGGGACTGGGTAAAAAATAACAAAAACACATTGTTTTTGAGGCCCCTTTAAGATAACTAAAGGCAGAACACAGTTCTTAAGGTAGTGAGTTTCTTAATAGAATTTCTTTAAATTTCCCCTAAACATACAACACATTCAACTGCTTTTGTTTATTTATACCCACAAAGACTTAGCCAGAATTGTGAAGACTTCCTTACCCCTTCCCCTTTTCAACCCTGGTCTTCTACATTAGGGTTTCTAAAATACCATATATCAGAGACCACAGTTTTCTTGCAATATTATTTTCTTTATATCTAAACATGCTGATTTTATAGATAGCTTGTTTTCTTGGGCAGAGTCTCCAACTCTATCTACAATACCAAGTTTCTCTTCAAATAGAAATGGCCATATAAAAATCCAACTTCATTCTCCCACCCTCTTTTGGTTTCCAATGATTTCATTGTTTTTTCTTTCATATTTCTTCCACCACAGCTTCCCCAGCCTGGCAAAGGGGTACAAGAAAGGAGTTTAGACATGAACTTGTTACAAGATGACTTCGATGCAAAGCATTCACTATATCCCCTAATCTTGCTGCCCTAAAGCTGCCACCATTCCCGAGGTCAGATCCCTTTTCATGCAGAAACCTATAAAATCCAGGACCTGGCCATAAAGATCTGGATAAATGCATTGTTTTCCTTCTGGAGTACAAGAGCTGGATGTGGTGGTATTAGTTCATTCTTTGGTCAGCTCAGAGTGAAATGATCACTCTCTCCACACTCTGGTTAGATAATCTCAGGCTTTTCAATCAACAAGTTAATCTCCTGACTGCAATCAGATAGTCCTAGGAGAGATGGAGCACTGAAATATGGTTTGGTTCCCTTGAGGGAGATGTCCAGTGGTATTTGACCATTTATTGTGTGCAGACAGAAGACACATTCCCTGCCCATAAGGAGCTGACACTCTATATGGGGAGGCATACTTTAAAATAAATTATGGATATGTTAATCCATGCATGGGTTACGTGGGAAGGAGAGGGAGTAGGAGAAATGAGGGCCTCTTGGAGGAGCTGTGATTTTTATAAGATTTAGAAGGTGGGGAGAGTGATAGTCTGTCAGATATGAAGAGAGAGGGAGCTTCAGGCCAGAGGGAGGACTCGGGCATGGGTCAGTGATGAGATAGATGAGATTGAGGCACAGTGAGTATGCTAGCATTAGAAGACTTAAGCATTTGGCTTGGATTGTAATAGGAAATCAGTGATGTAAGATAGGAGCGGGCGATCTGATTAAGTGCTTTCAAGCTGGTGATAAGGAGTTTCTGTTTGATGCAGAGGTTCTTGAGGAGTGGGGAAAAGTAACCTGAACTCTTTTTGGGAAAAATGATCCAAGTAGCAAAGTGAAGTAATGACTAGAGTAGGGAGAGACCAGATGCAGGGAGGTCAACAAGGAAACTGATGCAGTAATAATAGTAATAGTAATTCTGGTATTTGTTAAGCACTTACTGCATGCCAGGCACTGTACTAAGCACTGGGGTGGATACAAACCAATCGGGTTGGACACAGTCCCCGTCCCACATGAGGCTCACAGTCATAATCCCCATTTTACTTTTGAGGAAACTGAGGCTCATAGAATTGAGGTGACTTGCCCAAGGTTACACAGCAGACAAGTGGTGGAGCAGGGATTAGAACCCATGACCTTCTTACTCCTAGGCCCATGCTCTGTCCACTAGCCCATGCTGCTTAGTCAAGGTGGGATAGGGTAAGTTCTTGGATCTGCATAGTATTATTTTGGATGGTGAAGAAAGGGTGGATTTTAGTGATGTTGTAAAGGTAGCACTGACAGGATTTAGTGACGGATTGAATATGTGGGTTGAAAGAGAGAACTAAGTTGAAGATAAAGCCAAGGTTTCAGGCTTATGAGAGACAGAGGATAGTGGTGCTGTCTATAGTGATGGGAAAATCAGAGGGAGGACAAGGTTTATGTGGGAATTTGAATAGTTCTGTTTTGGACATCTTAAATTTGAGTTGATTTGTTGGTGATCCAAGTAGAGATGCCTTGAGGACAGGAGGAAATGTGAGACTGCAGAGAAGGAGAGTGGCAAGGGCTGGAGAGAAAGATTTGGGAATCATGTTTATAGAGATGACAGCTGAAGCCATGGGAGCAAATGAGTTCTCCAAGGGAGTGGGTGTAAAGGTAAAGATGGGCAAGGACATCCTGATGTCTGGATTTCCTCCAGCAGTGCTCTGCAGCTGAGGCATGGTTTTCTTGGCTAAGGGATTCCAGAAAAAATTGCATTGTTCAGGAAGAAAGTGGGGAGGTGGGCTTCAAAGGATTCAGAGATTAAAATGGGCCCAGGAGCCCCAACCTATATTCATTCATTCAATCATATTTATTGAGCACTTACAGTGTGCAGAGCACTGTACTCCTCACACCATTGGAAATTCAGCGATCAGTTGTAACATTAACAATGTTTATTAATCCCTTATTGTGTGAAAGCATTGTAGTAAGGGCAGGGAAAAAATTCACAGGTGGGAATTTGACACAGTCCCTTGACTCATGGGGGATCTAGCATCTAATAATAAAAGGTGGAAGAGGGGGCTGGTGACAGATGTGTAGGAAGAGATGAAACAAAAACACAAAGATAACGTGAAGACATAAACAAAGATCAGTAGAGTGTTGTGGCTAGAGGAGCAGAATTTCAGGCTCCTTGCAGAGGTAACAAAGCTCTGTGACTCACTTTATGAGGAAACACTGTCCAGGGCAGACAACAGCCTTGGAACCTTTCCATTCCGTTAGCACGAGTGTGGGCACATCTAAGGGGCTAGTGATCTCTGTGGAGCAGAAGGCTGAATGGGGTGGAAAAGCTGAACTTTAGACCAAGATGAATGGCAGCTGGAAAGGGCAGGCCCCATGCCCCGAACAGTGGGACAACAGCTGACTTCCAGATGTGGTGGCCCCATGGATTGAGGAGGGAGTTTTGAAGAGACTAAGGGCAGAGGGGTGGAGAGAGTAATTTACAAGATTCAGGAGCATACAGCCAAATCACTGTTTGAGCAGACCCAACCTTGAGGGACAAAATGAAATCCAGGTCTTTCCCAAGCTCTCTTTGGCCTTGCAGCTTGTGTCTGTGGCTTCTGTGGAATTTTCAGACCCACTGATTTGAAGCCTTACTTCAGTGATAGTTTATCATATCAGCAATCCCTTCCCGATGACCGGTGACTGATATTTTCCCCATTCCTCTCTTCCTTGCCTAATATAAATTAAGAATCTTGTTTTTGTTTTTTCATTTGTAATCAGCGTTGCTACATTCCTCAATGTAGGGAGAGTGGCCTGGTCTTCTTCTACTCGACATAAAGATCAAGAGAAGAGGAAAGTTCGAGAAATCCCTTAGTTTAAAAATAGGCTTTCCATTCCACCGTAAACAATAATAATGACATGATTATAAGTCATATTTTTATAGCATCTGTTTTCCGTGGTTGCTCAGAGAATTTATGAGTGTTCCTTGCTGTTCTTCTTTTCTCATCTGGGTAGGCACAAGCTGTGAGCCCATCTGGATGTGCTCCTCCTCTGCTTCTACTTCTGGATTCTGAGCTAGGATTCCCAGTCACCACTGATAAGTGGCCCAGCAAAGCTCCCATGGGTAAAGGATACAGTGGTAAAGTGAGTGGGGCTGAGGGAGAGTGAGTCTGTGGTATAAGGAGGGCTTAGAAGAAGCGTCTTAGACTGTAAACCCCTTAAGGGCTAGGATCTATTTACTCTACTATACCCTTCCAAGCTCTCCACACAAAGTGCTCAATAGATGACACTGATTGGCTAATTAATTGAACTAACCAGTTAGACTCTTTTTCAGACCTTTTCATCTAATCCAATCGTTTGTATTCATTGAGAGTTTACCGGGTACAGTGCAGTGTACTAAATGCTTTGGAAAATACAACAGATTTGGTAGACACAATTCTTACCTACAAGGAGCTACAGTCCAGAGGAGTGGAAACGGACATTAAAATTAATCTCCTTCCGGGAAACTCTTACCTCTTTTCGGTTAAGTGTGGGGCTTCTCAGATCTTGCTAGAATTCTTGGACAATCCTTGGATGGATCCTCGGATGGGACACAGTGTGACCTAGTGGGAAGCAGCATGCCCTAGTAGATAGAGCATGGCCCTGGAAGTCAGAGGACGTGTGTTCTAATCCCAGCTCCACCACTTGTCTGCTGTGTGACTTTTGCAAGTCACTTAACTTCTCTGTGTGTCAGGTGCGTCATTTGCAGAATGGGGATCAAGACTGCGAGCCCCATGTGGGACAACCTGATGATCTTGGATCTGCCCCAATGCTTAGAATAGTGCTTGGTACATAGTAAGCACCTAAGAAATACCTTTATTATTATTATTAATAATAATAATAATAAATACCATTTTAAAGAAAATAACTAATTCTGGGAACCCAGTCTAAAAATCTGTGGGGAGTGTAATCAAAGGCTTTGCCCCAACATTTAGAACTCCATGAGGGCAATTGACATGAGGAAGTGGAGAGTGGGTAGGATCAGTCAGTGGAGGTGTCCACCTCTAGAATATTTTGGCTCTCAATCCTTCTGGTTAATAGTGATGGTATTTGTTAAATGCTTACCACATGTCCAGCACTGTTCTAAGTGCCGGGATACAAGCTAATCAGGTTGGACACAGTTCCTGTCCTAGGTGGGGCTCACAGTCTTAATCCCCATTTTACAGGTCTTAATCCCGATTTTACAGGTGAGGTAATTGAGGCACAGAGAAGTTAAGTGACTTGTCCAAAGTCACATAGCAGACAAGTAGCAGAGAAGGGATTAGAACCCAGCTCCTTCTCACTTCCAGGCCCGTGCTCTACCCACTAAGCCAAGCTGCTTCTGGTTCCACTTTGGGCAGGGACTGTGTCTGTTTATTGTTGTATTGTCTCTCCTAAGCACTTAGTACAATGCTCTGTACATAGTGCAATGCTCTGTACATAGTATGCACTCAATAAATACGATTGAATGAATGAATGGTTCTTTGCACATGTTGAGGTTCTAGTGGAGAACCATTTGGCTCATGTGTTGTGGGGAGTGAAATAATATTCCCTCCCTGGCTCCTCACTCTCTCTAAATTCATATAAGCCAACCTCCATTTGTGAAACTCCAGACCTAACCCCTCTCCTTCTCTGCAGCCTCACATTTCCTCCTGCCTTCAGGACAGCTGAGGTGATGGTGGCCCAGTCACTGACTCCTTCATTCATTCAATCATATTTATTGAGCACTTACTGTGTGCAGAGCACTGTACTAAGCGCTTGGGAAGTACAAGTTGGCAACATATAGAGACGGTCCCTACCCAACAGTGGGCTCACAGTCTTCCTCCTGATCCCTTCTGCGGCAGCCAAAACTACAGGTCCTTGGGGCAGGAGGTGGGCGAGCATTTCAGATAAGAGTAATTTGTTTTAGTATTTGCTTCCCCCACTAGACTGTGAGCTGCTTTAGTGCCACGCACTGTGGGATCCCTCTTTTGGGTGAAGCAACATGGCCTAATGGAAAGAGCATGAACCTGGGAGCCAGAGACCCTGGGTTCTAATTCTGGCCCTGCCACTTACCTGAGGTGTGACCTTGGACAAGTCACTTACTTTTTCTGTGCCTCAGTGCCCTCATCTGTAGAATGGGGATTCAATACCTGTTCTCCCTCATACTTAGACTCTGAGCCCCCTGATAACCTTGTATCTACCCCAGCATTTAGCACATAGTAAGAGCTTAATGAATACCACAATTTCTATTATTACAAAACTTCAGAAGGTGATGACACAATGCTGTTTAGTGGTGGAATTGATTCCCTTAATGGCTTTTTCGCCCTTGACTTGTGTTTGGAGTTCTTTCTCACATTGGCACTAAGGAGTCATAGGAAGTGCAGGGGTGAGAAGGCAGACACTATAAGGTGGACACTGGAAAGAAGCTGAGTGGACCAAGAAGGAAATAAAAAGTCCAGGTTTTTTGAATAGTAACGTTTCACTGAACTGACCTCAATCCAATTTCCTGCAGAGATTAAAGAGTAAAATTAAACAATTCCTCTTCAGGGTCACCGTTCCATTCCTAGGGAAACCCAGGGGAGTGTGATGATAATTTGAGTAGCAAGAAAGCCACGGAAGCGAGAAACTCTTTTTCTCTCCTGTGCAGGACTAGGAAGTGGATTCTAGAGCGTCTAGTGGGAGGAAGAAAGTCACACTGTCTTGGTTCCTCCTCTGGTGAGCTACTTCTGCTTATTAAAGCTGGTAAAGCCCAGATCTAATGGCACAAGAGCTGCAGTGGTTAATGGCTTTGATCAGCAAGAGGACACAAATAAGGAAGGATTAGGCTAATGCACCTACAGTTAAACCGAGATGCTGAGAGGAGCCAGAATCTTTCTGATGTTTTCCAGTTCCCAGAGTAAATAACCATATCCATTTCTCCCCTAACCTCCCATCCTTTCACTGTAGGCTTATCACACCAATGAACAGGCAGGGGTGTGTGTGTGTGTGTGGGGGGGGTGCCACATTCTTGTTGAAGTGGGGGTGCTGAATCCATGCCAATGAGCAGCAATCACAAGACACCCACCGTTAATCTGCTTTCAGCTGGGTGCAGCCTTTGATCTCCTGAGTGGACACCTCCCCTCGCTTCCAGGCTTGTGTGTACTGAATGTCCACCCTGGTCATTTAAAGAATGCTGAGAGGAGGTTAGCTCAGTAATTACAAGTGCAGCAGACAAGAGTGAATCAAAACACAACAAGTCTGTTAGATATTCACAGATTCTTTTTGGTTGGGTGAGTAACCAGATTCTAAAAGACAAAACAAAACACTGTCTTTAATAGGAAAACTTCTTAGAAGGAAGTGAAATAGGTGATAAGAGACTTAAAATGTGAAACGTACCATAAGGTAACAAAAAATAGCATGATCTAGTGAAAAGAATCTGGGACTGGGAGTCAGGAAACCCAGGTTCTAATCCAAGCTCTGCCATTTGTCTGCTGTATGCCTTTGGGCAAGTCACTTAGCTTCTCTTGTGCCTCAGTTTCCTCATCTGTTAAAATGGGGGATTAAATACCTTTTCTCCTCCTAGATACCTTTTTTGCATGGAGGTTAATGAGAACAAATCGTTTCTTTGCAGTGAAAAGTTGTAAACTAGATTACAAACTCCTCTACTAGATTGTAAATCGGAGGCCGCTGAATGCACCCTCACCAAAGAAAACATGCAAACGATTTGGAAACTGCTTCACTGAATCAGCCAGGCATTATGGCCTGTTTATGAGACTAAAGAAAACTGAGGGGATGTATCAGCTTTTCCCAGGAAGCGATGCATGCAACTACAAATATATTTTGGCAACAATGAGACAAATGCTGGCCAATAATTCTGTGCTTGACCAATGATGCAATGATAGACGAGGAAGTAGAAAATGAAATTAAGAAAGACAACACATCCTTTGAGAGACAGTTAAAAACAGTGTATTGGCAGCATGGTAAGAGAAGCAGCATAATGTAGTGGATAGAGCATATGTCTGGGAGTCAGAAGGTCCTGGGTTCTAATCCCGACTCTGACATTAATCTGCTGCGTGACCTTGGGCAAGTCACTTCACTTTTCTGTGCCTCAGTTACCTCATCTGTAAAATGGGATTAAGACTGTGAGCCCCATGTAGGACAAGGACTTTGTCCAACTCAATTTGCTTGTATTCAGCCCAGAGCTTACTAAAGTGCCTGGCACTTAGTAAGCGCCTAACAAATGCCATCATTATTATTAGAGACCTGGATTCCACATGTGTTTCCGTCTCTTTGAGCAGTTCTCTCAGTGCCAGCGCTTAGAACAGTGCTTTGCACATAGTAAGCGCTTAATAAATGCCATTATTATTATTATTATTATTATATGGGGGCCGTATTCAATAGCAAATGACGAGGCAAGATTATGCACAACAAAGCTCTGACCTGTAGTCAGTCTAGTATGCTCACCTTGACATGGTTACAGTGCAAGGGACACATGAGGCTAAGAAATAAGTACCATAACTGTTTTTCCTGAAATGAGCTAACTCACCAGATCATTGTCATTCTTTATTTCACTTGATTATGTGTAGTCATGCCTTTGGTGAAGAGTAAGAGACACTTCCTTTGCCCAGAAGGAGTTTATAATCTAATGAGGTGAGCAAGGCATCTTTTTCTCGGAATAATGCATTCCCAACAGGATAATTCATCCTGAAGAGAAATCCTGCAAATGTAATGAATGTAGGAAGGACTTAGTTCAATCCTCACATCTTTCCCATCATCAGAGAATTCAGATTGGATCTTCTCTACGCATTCTGAGAAGAAATGAACCCTGATCAGCCACGCCTACGTCATTGCCCTGTAGATTGTAAACTCACTGTGGGCAGGGATGGCATCTAAGAACTCCATTTTATAGTATCTTAGTACAGTGCTCTGCATACGGTAAGTGCCGTGGGCCTAGTGGGACAGAGAAAAGCAGCCGCAGCTCAGCACCATCTCTAAAAAAACCTCGGGAAAAGCATAGTCTTTGTTGCTGTAGTGGTCACCAGGGCCACGGTGGTGACTGTAGATTCTGAGCTGTGAGGAGCCTGAAATTCTGCTTCCCCTGCCACAGTACCCTACTGATCTCAGTTTATGTCTTTATTTTGTCTCAATGTTTTGTTTCTCACTCACTAATCTCCTCCCCACATTTTTACTTTTAGACTGTGAGCCCCCTAAGGGACAGGGACCATGTCTAATTCTCACCTGTGTAGTCTGACTCATTGCTTATTACAGTACTCTGCACACATTAAGCATTTAATAAATACTATTACTATGACTTACTGTAATAAAATTTGAAAGCAGGATTTAGTGCACTTGTACTGAATTTTTAAAGGACTGCTGATAATCACTTACCTCAATAAATTATTTCCAGGTCATAAGTAATTATGGAAAAGCTGGTGAAAAATTCTGTGAACCATTAAGCATCACTGTGGACTTGGAAATTTTAAAATATATTTACAATGAAAGACCTGTTCTATTTATGCTGATACTAGCTATTATCTATTGTAGGGGAATTTAACATTTTAATACATTTAAGATGTTTCTATATAAACCATGCCCAGCATATTTTTTGCACTGTCTAGTTTGTAATCGAAAAATAAAATAATGCTTTTCATTTGTCTCTACACCTAAGAATGACAGTATTTATTAAACACTTACAATGTGCCACAAGCCCTGTGCTAAATGCTGGAACATCAGATCAGATACAGCCCCTGTATTCCACAAGGGGCTGAAAGTGTAAGTGGGAGGGAGAACAATTTACAGATGAAGAAACTGAGGCTTAAAGAAGTTAAGTGACAAGGTTATACAGAAGGCAAATTGTGGAGCCAGGACTAGACCCCAGATCTACTGACTCCCCAACTTGTCCATATCCATTCTTTTTATTTTTATGGCATTTGTTAAGCACTTACTGTGTGCCAAGCACTGCACTAAGTGCTGGGGTAGATATAAGATCGTGCTGGACACAGTCCTTGTCCCACAGAGATGGGATAACTCAGGCACAGAGAAGTAAAGTGACTTGCCCAAAATCACCCAGCAAAGTGGCAGAGCTAGGATTAGACCCCAGGCCCTCTACTTTCCAGGGCTGTGTTCTTTCCACTAGACCACAACATATGCTTTTTTACCTTAAGGTATGGTCACATCTTTAAGTCCCTTATATACATCAGTTAGTTTTTGCTTGCCCCAAGAAGATTTCTGATTAAAAGAGAGGATTTTTTTTAAGAACCTGGTTACTTGAAAAAAAGTCTTCTTTGAGGGCAACTCTATATATTTTATTAGTAATGCACTTTTTGATTTTGGAGAGAAAGAGCTGACCCTTGTCAATACTAGCTGCCTTTTCTTTTGTTATCATGATTTAAAGCATCTCTCAGCCTTGCAGATGTCTGTTTGAAAATAAACATCTATAGGATGTTTTAATTATATATTTACGGCCCACAAAATTGAAAGACCCAGAATGATCCATCTCTTTTAGGAAAACCAGAAATGTTTTCTACCAGTCTGTCTGCAAATCTTCACTGAAAACTTCTCAAGTTCATTTTCCCTTCTCAACTTCAGCCATCAAGACTCCATCAAAAAACTCACTGAGGGTCCAGCCCACATTCAAGTTCCCTGTTTGTTTGATTTGGTACCAGTGAAAGACATAACTAAACAACTGAATTGATTCATTCCTCCCCTGATTTTTTCTTTGGTGAGTGTTTCAAATCTGAAAAAACATACTTAAGGATGGAAAAAAAATTAAGTGCTGAGGTTGTCTTCTCATTCTATGGCCTGTAGTGAATTTGAAGAAGGAGACTTGGGGCTGTGATCTGAGCCAGGCCTACTGTTAGCATGGGCTAACAGAGTCTTTGAGAACCATATCCTTCCCCAGACAGCTATGATCTCAGCAGAGAAGCCAGGCATTGTAACCCACACAAACTTAATTAAGGAAACTCTAGAGCAAACATGGTGTGAGCCAACAATCACTTGGTTTTTTAATCAATATTTTTGAAACAAAAATTAGCACCTGGGCCGAATAAAAGGGTGTACTGTTTCCCACTGCAGGACAATGAAAATCCTCAGTCCCAGTTGATTTGATTTGCGGTCACTGGACATTTTATTGTTCATACCTGAGCTCCTGAAGGGTAGTTTCACTGAGAAACTGACATGCGGGTTTCAGAATGAAGCCTTCCATTGAGACCAGCGATGCCCCAGTTTGCCAAAAAAAAAAGAACCCCTCAAAATACCCAAGCTTGGTAGGGAAGCAAAGCTACCAGAAATGAAGGAAAATACCGGGTTTTTTTGTGTGTGAATTTTCCATTTGCTTCTGGTTATATGAGGGAAGAAAACTGTTAATCTAAATGGATTAGGAGAAAGGCCCTGCTGAGATTTAGTCTGATAGGAACTAAAAGACACTTTCTGGAGAGGAAAAAAAAGAACAAAACCCTTAAAGTATATTTAGGGCTTTTTAGGGACTTCGCTCTACAATATCCTTTATATGGGCTTCTCTCACACCAATTCTTTTAAAATATATCTTCCTTCTAATTTCCTGAGCGTATAAAGATTTTTGAAATGCTATTGGTTATGATCGCTTTTTATAATAGTTATGGAGGGTTTCTTAACCTGACTGAATCTTAATTGCTGTACTGTATAGGGATCAAATTAGCAGAATAATTGCTGTCATGGAATAACTGCACTTTTCTAAATAGGCTACATTTATTCTAAATAGGCTAAATAGGCCAAGGTTTATGGGTGTGCCAATCAAAAGCCTCTGACAGTATTTCTACCTAATTTAAACATTTTTTTAAATTTTTTTAAAATTGTACTTTACCAAATGCTTATAACAGTGCTCAGCAAACAGTAAGCCCTCCATAAATATGATTGATTGATTTTTAACCATTCACTATGTGCCAGGCACTGTACTAAACACTGGGGTAGATACAAGCTAATTAGGTTAGACACAGTCCATGTCCCACAAAGGGCTCACAGTCTTAATCTCCATTTTACGGATGAGGTAAATGAGGCACAAAAAAGTTAAGTGACTTGTCCAAGTTCACACAGCAGGGAAATGGCAGAGCCAGGATTAGAACTCTGGTCTTTCTGACTCTCAGGCCAGTGCTCCATTAACTAGGCCAGTCTGCTTCTCAACATCTTAACCTCTTTGCTCCCAATATGTTACCAGATGTATCTGAACAACTTTTTCCTCATTTCTGTGCAATAAAGAAGCAAAGGTAAACTCCTCATTTAAAACTTTCTCAACCACACAGAGAATTTGAGATGGATGAGTTTAGAATATCGAAGTACTTATCCTGTAGACTGTAAGCTCCGGTGCTTTCCCAAGCATTAAGTTATAGACTGTGAGCCCATTGTTGGGTAGGGACCGTCTCAACATGTTGCTGACTTGTACTTCCCAAGCACTTAGTACAGTGCTCTGCACAATTAAGCACTCAATAAATACAACTGAATGAATGAATAGTGGTCTGAATACAGTAAGTGCTTAGTAAACACCACTGGTTGATTGTTCAGGCCAAGTGGATAACAATATTACAATTTTCAAACCAACTGGAGGCACTCATCTTTTTAAGTCTTGGGCATTATGTTTCATCAGAGAAGACTCTTGCCTATTGTCCTCTATGCCCCGGAGAGAATACAACTGGCAGGTGTGAACTGAGAGCTGCATGGTGTAAATCACCCTTGTTATAATCAATCCCAAGCACACATTCTCAGTCTTGAAGTCTCAGAACTGAGGCTCATCTATCATTCTTGACAGGAGACTGCAGGTGCCTCTAAATAGCACTAACCCCAAATAAAGCCTTGTAGTCAAGGGAACATGTTCTATAAAGATAACAGTGAACCCAGGATCTGAATTGAAAACACTTACCCAGAACATGGATACTCCTTTCAACAGTAAACAGACAGCGCAGATCTGGGTTAAAACAGGTGAAAGGCAAAGCTACAAGTATTGAATATAATTTCTCAAAACTGACACCCTATTCTCTGTCTGCTTTGAAACACCTGATGAATCCTCCCAACTGACTGAGAGGCAAACGAACACTCGCCAACATCAGAGAGAAGGAATAGGAAGACTTACTTTATTTTTGTCCTTTTAGGATTCAAACAAGTTGAAAAAAATGCAGTGATGAAAACAATAAACATTAGTTCTGATTTTTTTATTCATCAGGTTGGTTCATATTTTCAAGTTGGAATAAAGTGACCTTAGCTGCTTCAGTGAAAAAACACACAACGGTTTTTCCACAATAATTGGCTGGAAACTTGGTTCATTTAAAAGCTTTATAACCCTACAAACATTACATAGCTGAGGAGGGTTTTCTGGAAGATGAGACCCAAAAGACTTGGCTTCTGTTGTTTTGACTTCACAGAATAACTCCACAAAGTCCTTGGCTATAAATCACTATGCAGGTTCAAAGCACAATCATTATTATTCTTACCATAAATCAAACCATAAATTCAATCCAGTTATGCTTTTATTGTTTGAACTTTTGCTTTTAAACCTCAATCTTAGGTGATGTCTGATATTTATAAATATCTAGAGGAACATTCAGTAGATAAGGACGCTTCATTAAGAAGACATCTGAACAACTGCTAAGAATTTCACACAATCCAAAGACTACCGTTGACATAGATAATTAAGATTAAAGACATTTTTGAGGCTAGAACAAGAGACAGAGAATACGTACCTCTCTGAGCTATATCAAAAACAGAAAGGGAGCATTTAACAGAAAGGGGTCAGTGAATGATCTTCCTAGTTTTGTCTCAATATTGCACCCATATCTACTCAGGGAAAATGAGCTTGGGGAGTTGAGGCAGTTATCCAGATAATTCAAGTTAAAAAAATCCTGATTCTGGAAGAGGCTTTCAATTTGAATGACTGTGAGCTCATTGTGGGCAGGAATGTGTCTGTAAATTGTTATATTGTTATTATATTGTACTCTCCCAAGCTCCTAGTACAGTACTTTACACACAGTAAGCGCTCAATAAATACAATTGAAGGAAAAAAAGAAGGATCCATATCAGCTGTAGAGTGATCAAATTTAGAAAATAATTGTTCAACCCATTGCTATGCTTTCCCTGCTTATGATAGCTTTAGATGTGCAACTGTTGAATTGTGACTGGAACCTAATCCTATCTAAACAGACAGGGGTTGGTTTTACAGGCAGTTGCATTTCTCCTGATGTTGATTCAGCAGAAAAGTCCACTTTAGCTAAGAACTACTATTGGATAAGCTTAAACCAGCACCCAGGGGTGCCCAGGTTTTCGGGTACAAAGGTGTAACAAATTCTGCCTATATCCATCTCTGACTCTATCTCAGAAATCCTGATTTCAGCACACTGACCTATCAGTTTTAGGTTTTTCCATATTTTGGTCATTGTCCTACTACCCTACTGTTTGACTGGGTGACCTCCTGGCAGTACCTAGAGTCCACAGAGGAGGGAGGTAAGATTGGGGACTCCAGGTCCTGTGGATATTAGTTGGCAATTGTGCATAGTTCTGAGACAGACAGAAGACACATCCTACACCCGAAGGAATGAGACCCCAGCCTAACACTAACTCTCCAAAGTCTAACCCAGCCCAGCATACCCGAGGTGCATTGTGCTGAATCCTCATTATAAATCTAAGTTGCTAATCCCCATTTCATTATATTGACAATGAAGGCAAAATCCTAGCCATTAAGGCAGAAGGTTGAATGTTCAGATTCTCGTCAGTGTTTTCAAAGTGCTATGCAGTAGCCCTAAGAAACTTATGGCAGAAGTCTTTGGCATCATTATTATTTCCCATGACACACCATTTCATCTGGGCATGTGATGAGCATCAGAAACTGAATAATCTTCCCTGTGTGTCTGAAAGTTAGGTAATGAAAGAAAAAGCTGATAGGCTAAATCCTAACATTTTAAGTAAACTTATACATTTAATTCCTTATCTTCATCACTATCAAAACGTACAGTGGCAGCCCTTATTTAGGGCTCCAGGGGCAAACCACCTAGCCTACACCTTTTCTGATTGCAGAATCAAAGAGAATAAGAGTTCCAGGAAGGGAGCAAGAGGCTTCTTTGTCTAATGATCTAATGTCATAAGCTGCTCCCACACCCTTGAGCCCTGAGAAAGAAAGGAAACTCTCCCCCATGGGGGGAAAAACAACCATTTTCCAGTGCTGAATCCAGACCAGGGCCCTCAAAATGAGAAAGAGTGTCAGCTGCTGATATGCGTAGTGCTGTTTCCCAACACATGTCAGGTAGACATAGGCAGTGGGGAGGGCTTGCGTTCAGGCCTGCTCACAGAATTAAAGGTTAAAGTCTAGCAAGATTGCTGTTCACTGCTGTAACCTTGTGACCAACATCTTCGGGCTGCAACGATTTCTCATTCCCTTGATCCAACCCAGCTCCTCCACAGGTAGGGATGTGTGCTTTGAATTTTTAAGTATGAAACTCAGTTTAAAGGTTTTCATTTTCAATGAAGTATACACATTTACTGTGATGAACAGTATGGTGCCTTCAATCCATTTACTTTTATCTGTATTCAGTTATCAAGAGAGTAATCAGACAATGCTTTTGAATTCTCCTCACCCCCACAAATATAATTTCTAAACATCTGTGATGTAATATTTTGTAGTCCACTTTAAAAGCTACATAGTTTACTGGATTTTATTAGCTTGCCAATTAAAAATGGACCCTAGCTGAATCAATTTTATCCTTTAACCAGCAAGATGCAGCATACATTGTAATTACTGTGCAGCAAGCTCAATGTTCCAATTCTCATTAAATCCTCAATTTACAAGAACATTAAAGTGTGGTACATCTGGATAACAGAAAGCTACACATCTCCTCATTGACTTTGTTTACAATGACATTTGATATTGTGGAATGTTTAGTAGCTCATTGTTACAGCTACAGAGTCCTTTCTAAAATATATCCAAACCTATGACCTGCCAACACCTTGCATGTGTTTGGTTTCTCCATCTACATTTAGGTGCCATCTCTGTTAAAGGTAGTGTTTTCCTTAGGCACTCTGCACCTCCATTAGTTCTGAAGGGGATTTTAACCATTCTCTCTCCATTCAGCCACTGGGCCATACATTCAAACACTTAAATGATGTGTGAAGAAAATAAAAACTACATTAAACTCAGGTTAAGTCAAGTTGACGTAAAAAAGATGATAGTGCAGGGTGTCACAGCATCAGCTTTGAGGGGGCATCATCAGTCTGAGCAGTATTTCAAGCAGGTCACTGGGCTGTATGTCATGAACTGAAAGTGCAACGTAATTTGCTTCCAAATGGTTTCCTTGAACTTTGCTTTCCTCAAGAACAGCTTTGTGAAAGTTGGCTGCAAGGAAACAAGAACCTTCTCATCACTCACAAGTTAAATCGGTATTAAGATTGCTGCTCATCCATGAAGCTTAGAAAGGATTGTTGTTTTGCACTTCATAAATAGAACATCCCATGGTCCTTGGAATACCCGGACTGCAATGCAATTCCAAAGTCAAACATTTTAGGAGGAAAAACTTCTCCATCTTGAGCCACCCTCTTAGTTGAGCCCTAAATTTGGCTCATGTTCTGTTTTTTCCTTCCCAGTGAAACAAAACTCCTGAGTTTTTCAGACCTCAAAAACCACGCATGGAGTAAACCACAGGGGACTAGAGAGGGAGGAAAAGAAGAGTTTTCTTCAAAGGCTTCCTAAGAGTTGGAGATCAATTACTCTCCCTCTCTTCCTCTGAACATTAGCTTTCTCTTGACACCTGTCCTTTGAGAACTCAAAGTCTGTCAAGTAGTTGAAAAACACTTCTATCCAGTTATTGCTCCTGGAATTGGTCCAAAACGATCTTTATGGTCAACAGCCTTTGTAGATTAAAAACAATGACAAAATAAAATGAAAAGCCCCAAATCTGCAGATTAGATGTGTTTCAGATAATACACAATCCAATCTGTCAAATTAAATACAAATAATTGGGGACGTATTGAAAGTCTTCTGTTTTTTTTTTTTTTCTGGCTCTCAAAAGGGACAGCACCATAGAAGCTGGATCAGAACATCTGGGACCTGGACTCTACCTTCAAAAATATCCTCAGAAATATATTTTACCAGAGAGAAGTGTCTGGGGAGGACAGGTTCAAAGTCCCAAGCAATATTACAGCCTCTTTAGGCACAAATTGGAGATAGAATGCAACAACATTTCTCCCTCAGTTCTGTTAATTACTAGAGAAACAAAAACTGTCCAAAAATGGTGAAGAAATACATTTATAGTCCTTTTTGAGGGGTTTGGGGAGGGGCGGAGGAGTAGTTCTTTCTGGCAAAGTCCTAATGTTCCATTCAGGGCTTGGAAATTTAATCTTCAAGTTCAAAGCTTGTCTCATCGTAGAGTTCAGGGCAAACTGACTTCTTGTGCCGGGAATATTTCAGTTGTAGGAGATCACCCATTTCATCCACGGCTTTCAAAACCTGCAAGGGTATTGCACTGTATCAGTTATCTTAGAATTGGCTGAAACCATTCACCCTTCTGGTTCCCATCTGAATAGCAATTGCCATAACAAACATACAACCTTGTTTTTCTTGTTACTTTAACAGTGAAGAAAAGGGAGCAAAATCATATCATTAGGCTGTGGGTTTTAAACCCAAGAGCCATGTTAGCTGCTAATTTGTTTATTTTTTTTTTTGTCTTGAACAGCCAAACATCACACAGGGAATATTTATTTTTAAGATAGTCTTTTCAAAATTTGGATGAAAAAAAAAATGACCCATGGTCTCACTACAAGCTTTCCTTTAAAATTCATGGAGTTCAACCTTGTGAGGTGGTAAATTTAAAATGAATTAAGGAGGTTTAAGCTAAGATACCCTAGGTGACACAATGCATGAATACCGCAAATAAATCCAAGAGCGCAGTTCTGTAAATCAGTCTTGCAGCTCACTTTACAGTGTACACTGGTCCAATTTTTTTTGCCCAAGGCAATTAGTGAAATAAATAAAATCGGCCCTCCTTTCCACTGTCCATAGCACCACCCTGATGACTGGCTCTTTGCTTCCACGTTTTGCACCAGGGATGTCTGTGACTTGCTGGAGTGACTCTGCTTCTTCATACCTCATGGATAGCCAACCATCAGAAACAGCTGCACGCTCTTGAAAGGCCAGAGCACAGTATGGGTGAAAAAGCTGAAGGATTCAAAGAACTCATTGTAGGGCCGAAAGAAACAAAATTCATGCTCCCTTCCAATCAAACCACAAAGCAAATAAAGCATGCCATTACAAAAACCCCCACCGGAGTAGAAGAGCATTGCGTGCTTAAACTGATTGCAACAGGAAGCATTTGACCCAATGAACTTAATTTATTTTTCAATCTTTTCCTGAATCAGAGATGTCAAAGAGCAGGCTTACCCTAAACTGAAATAGTTAGTGAACAAGGCTCAGTGGAAAGAGCACGGGCTTTGGAGTCAGAGGTTGTGGGTTCAAATCCCAGCTCTTCCAATTGTCAGTTGTGTGACTTTAGGCAAGTCATTTAACTTCTCTGGGCCTCAGTTCCCTCATCTGTAAAATGGGGATTAAGACTGTGAGCCCCACATGGGACAACCCAATCACCCTGTATCCCCCCAGCGCTTAGAACAGTGCTTTGCACATAGTAAGTGCTTAACAAATACCATTCTTATTAGAGAAACAGTGTGGCTCAGTGGAAAAGAGCCCAGGCTTTGGAGTCAGAGGTCATGGGTTCAAATCCCGGCTCCGCCACTTGTCAGCTGTGTGACTTTGGGCAAGTCACTTAACTTCTCTGTGCCTCAGTTCCCTCACCTGTAAAATGGGAATGAGGACTGTGAGCCCCCGTGAGACAACCTGATCACCTTGTAACCTCCCCAGCACTTAGAACAGTGCTTTGCACATAGTAAGCACTTAATAAATGCCATTATTATTATTATTAATAAATGCTGTCAATCACACAGATTAGCAGACCTGCATCTCCTGGTATCAGGAAAAATCAGGTGGTGGGCAGGAAGAATTTCATCAAATTCTGTCTCATTACCTTCCGTCACTTTCCCCTTTTATGGTCTCCTCTTTCTGCCTTCTCATGCATTAAAGAATGTTCCTGTGAACCATATTTTTTTTATTTCATCTTATTTTTCCACAAGTTTTTTGTTTTTTTCTATTCCCTTTTGGTTAGATTTGAGTCTAGATTTACCTACAACAGGATGGTAGGAGAGTGGATTGGGTGTTTTTGTTCCTCCAAATTAGGTACAGAGTGAAACAAGAGGGAATGGAGAAGAAGAGAGTGGGATGGCTATCACACAAGTGCGGAGGCTGGAGAACAAGTACGTGGGCCGATAGATATTTTGAAATCTATCTGGAAGAATGATGTCCTAAAAATTACTCCGTGGGTTTGTGAAAATTAAATGATATTTGTACACACACATATACAATAGTGTTTTAGCCTGGAAGATGACAGTAGATATAGAAGGGAGACGGATACTAATACTAATAATAATTTTGGTATTTGTTAAATGCTCACTTTGTGCCATGCACTGTACTAAGCATGGGGCAGATATTAGATAAACAGATATGACTAATAAAACTGATGTGGGATTAATGATCCTTTCAACACAGTGGGTTTGCAAACACAGTCCCCTGTTGTGCTGTCCCAGTGAATACATTTAAGACCTGGTGCTGTTTTTAATTATTCCTCTTGGACTCGGGATTTGATTGAAGCCTCTGGCCTAAAAAGAACACATCCCATTTCTAATTGCTGCAGATCAGCCTGGACTGCTTGCTGATACTGTTGCCTTCTAGTTGTCTACTCTTTTGTCACAGCATCTGAAGTCTTGTTTCACTGTCTTAAACGTTTCTTCTTTCTTTCCAGTTTATGGTCTCCCCACTTCAACTCTCCATGTAGTAATTGTTTGGCTATCCTGCAGCTTCCACTTTCTTCACCCAGCCACAAGTGAATCAATGCTGGAGGTTGGTATTCCAGATACTCGCTATGATCCTTTCTTGCCAAAAGATGGAAGTTAGGAATCAATTAAGGGAAGTGAGAAGCAGAGTGGCCTAGTGGAAACAGCACGTGCCCGGGAGTCAGACGGACTTGGGTTCTAGTCCCGGCTCTGCAACATGTCTGCTGTGCGACCTGGGGTAAGTCACTTAATTTCTCTGTGCCATAGTCACCTCATCTGAAAAATGGTTTAAGACTGTGAGTTCCATAAGGGATACAGACTGTGTCCAACCTGCTTAGCTACTATCTACCCTGAATACAGTGCCTGGCAAATAGCGCTTAACAAATACCATAAAAAAATTGGGGTTTGTGGTAAAGAAGGTTGGACACCACATATTTATACAGGCTCGAAGATTGGTCTGAAGCTTGTTGCCACTGATGCTAAACAGTGTTTTGTCTCACAGAGGACTGGTTAGAGCTTCTTGATTCAGCTTTCTTCCTTTCCTATTTTGGCATTTATGAGACAACATGTGGCCTAGGGAGCAGAATTCAGAATTCAAATCCATGTGGAAGATAGGGATCTTGAGTAGATTGTAGAGTTTGTTCACGTGCAGTTTAGTACAAAATCTAAGTCTTTTTCAGGCTCTCTCTCTTTCCCTCTCTGCACACATACATTCTACACAACCCTCTCTACAAAGCACACCCTGAGAAGAAGCATGGCACAGTGGATAGAGCACAGGCTTGGGAGTCAGAGGATCATGGGTTCTAATCCTGGCTCCACCACTTGTCTGCTGTGTGATCTTGGGCAAGTCACTTCACTTCTCTGTGCCTCAGTTATCTCATCCATAAAATGGGGATTAAAATGGTGAGCCCTGCATGGGACAGGGACTGTGTCTAAGTTGATTACCTAGTATCTATCCCAGCACTTAGACCAGTGCTTGGCACATTGCAAGTGCTTAACAAATACCATCATTATATATGAATATGGTCCTCCATATTCAAAGAAGCCACCACTGCTGGTGAAGTTCACGTATGAGTTCATGTGTGGCTGAAAAGGCAAATATGGGGCCCACAGTTTCAGACAAACTGTGCACACAAAAAGGCTGTTCCTTGTTAATTTATCATGCTTAATGTTTGCATGACATTACAGAGGCGTTTAGAGATGCATGTAGAATGTACATGTGTAGAGAGGGAAACAGAGAGAGCCTGAAAAAGACTGAGACTTTGTACCAACCTGCATGTGAACAAACTCTACAATCTACTCAAGATCCCTATCTTCCACATGGATTTGAATTCTTCCCTAGGCCACATGTTGTCTCATAAACACCAAAATAGGAAAGGAAGAAAACTGAATCAGGAAGCTCTAACCAGTCCTCTGTTAGACAAAAACACTGTTTAGCGCCAGTGGCAACAAGCTTCAGACCAACCTGCAAGCCTATATACATGCAGTGACCAGTGCAGTGCAGTCAGTGCAACCAGGAATCTGAGGAAAGCTGGTGTCACAATGTGATTCAGGCCTCCTGGGAAGGGCTTCCAAACCCACAGGCATTTAAAAGCATCACTGAAAGGGATTGAATCAATTTTACAGATGCTCCACAATGCTAATAACTGGACTCTGGAAGCACATACTCAAGAAGACATGCAGATGAATATGAACTATTTTCAGAATCAGCAGTGTTGTGAATGCAAAATGAGCATGAAGATGTGAGGGAAGAACCTGTTCACTGCCTTCATCTCCACGTGGATAACCTGCTGGTGTCTCAAGCTCAAAATATCTAAATTTGAACTCCTCACCATCCCTCCCAAATCTTCTCCTCCACCTAACTTTCTAATACAACTGACAATACTACCATCTGCCCCACCTCTGAAGTCCTTAACCTTGACATTAGCCTTAACTTCTATCTCTATTTTAACCCCCATATATAGTCAGTCAAAAAATCCTGGAAGTTTTTTCCTCATCATTTCCAGGCTCTGCCCCTTCCTCTCTATCAAAATGAGCACTGCACTAGCCCAGTAAATTGTTATTTTCTGGCTTGACTATTACATCAGCCTCCTCACTGAACTTCCTAGCTTCAACTTCTCCCTTCTCCAGTCCATAGTTCACTCTGTTGCCCAGATGATTTTTTCTAAAATGTGGTTCTGCACACTTCTCCCTCTGGCTCAAAAAATCTTCAAGGGCTACTCCTCTCCACATCAATCAGAAATTCCTTGCTATGGCTTTAGGGCACTCAATCAACTCGCCTATTTACCCAATCTATTCTCCCAGTACACCCCAGCTCACTGTCTTCAATGGTCTCAAGCTAGTGTACTCATTGTATCTTGTCCTCATCTCTCCTGCCTCCAATTTCTCACTTATAATTATAATAATGATGATGGTATTTGTTAAGTGCTTACTATGTGCAAAGCACTGTTCCAAGCGCTGGGGGGATACAAGGTGATCAGGTTGTCCCACTTGGGGCTCACAGTCTTAATCCCCATTTTACAGATGAGGGAACTGAGGCCCAGAGAAGTTTAGTGACTTGTCCAAAGTCACACAGCTGACAATTGGCAGAGCTGGGATTTGAACCCATGACCTCTGACTCCAAAGCCCGGGCTCTTTCCACTGAGCCACACTACTTCTCTTATGCTGCTTCTGCTCTTCTCACTTATGTCCTTCTCCCAGCCACCAGACCAAAACTCTACCCATCTTCAAAATCCTTTTGAAATCATATCTATCTCAGGAAGCCTTCTTTGATTAATTTTTCTTCCTCCAGATTATATTTTCCCCATCACTTCAGCACTTCACCACTTCTGCACCAACTTTTCCCTTGTGTATTCACAACCACCTGTCAATTTTCTGTACATGTCTATTTACATATCCTTTTAATCCCTTCTTCTTCCTCCAAGTAGTACATTATTTCAGCATCTTGCTGGCTAGTAGTGATCATGTCTTTTACCACGATGGTACTCTCCAAAGCGCTCAGTACAGGGTAGGCCTCAAAACCACCATTTTTTTCTTTTTGAACAAAAAATTATACTAGGACTGTTGATTTCTGGTCTAAGCTTGCCTGTGAAGCTGGGGATAAGCAGCTAAGAGTCCATTAAAATAGCGGTCCTGCCAAGAGTCCTTCAACTGTTTCTTTGTGGGGACAGGAACAGGGATCCTCTTCCCTTTTCTAAGCCTATTTCCTCTCTGGTTGCTTACTGTTTATTGGACATCTACTGGCTCCCTTTCAGTGTTCCAATTTACTGAAGTATCAGTGCTTTCTGGCAAATAAAAAAAGGGCCTGGATCAAAGGAAAATGTCACATCTTGGCACTGGCCATTTCTGTCAAGTCTTTTGCTTTTATCTCTCATCTAAGGCTGGAAGAACTATGCTTAGCAATAGGGGCATCATTAATCTCGAGGAAAAGTGGGACCCAAATGCTCACATATCAAAAACATGTAGACAAGGCTTTCTTTCAAAAGTATCCCCAAGGTATATGGGTACTGTTTCACCCCCAAATCTTACACAAACTGTCCTTTACTTCATTTTCTAAGAAGTGATTTTCTGTGGAAAAAGTGTGTATTTCAACTACATTTTTTAGGCACTGTATCTATTTAGTATGGCTTCCTTTCAGAAATATTCCAGGTCTATACCATGAAGGATTTCAGTACTAACTCCATTCAAACAAAATTAATGATGTCCCTAGTACCTAGCATTTTATAAGCATTCTTTTGTGTGAAGGTAGCTGAATAGATACATGTCCTCTTCTGTACATAGTGGAAACTAAATCCCTGCACCTTTCGGCTAACATTCCTTCTTTCTTTGGAGAATGTCAAAACAGTATCATTTCTAATTATTTCCTCATTGCTTAGTCTTCTTCTCCCATATGCTATTTTCACATTTCAGTCCTGCTTCTTTAGAGCACTAGCTATTATTGTGGATTGAGTTGAAATTTGAAATGTCAAAATAAAGGTTTGGAAATCCAATATAATGTAGCATTTAGGGAGTAGTTTTCTTTTTTTTTTTTTAGTTTTCAAAGAAAGGGCCAGAAAAACCAATTGCAAAAGAAGTGAGGTGCAGAAGCAATGTGGTCTAATGGATAGAACATGGATGTGGGAGTCAGAAGGACCTGGGTTCTAATTCTGGCTCTGATGCTTTTCTGTTGGGTGACCTTAGGCAAGTCGCTTAACTTCTCTGTGCCTCAGTTACCTCATCTGTAAAATGGGGATTAAGACTGAGGCCCACGTGGGACATGGATTGTGTCCAACGTGATTAGCTTGAACTTAGAACAAAGCCTGGCACATTGTAAGCACTTAACAACAACAAAAAAGAGTGTCACAAAGTGCAACGTAACAAATCAGAAGGACTCTGAATAGGCCCAAAGCTCTTGGCCCAAGCAATAACAAGCAAGCAATAGGCCTGTGGTAGGAACACTGTTATGCACTTACCGTGTCTAACATCTCTCGGGTATGAGCAGCTGATACACAAAAGCGAGCCCGAGCTTCTGCCAGTGGAGTAGCTGGAAACCCAACAACCACTACCCCGATTTTCCTTTCTAACAGGTGCCTCGCAAAAGCTCTAATTGGGAAAGAAAAGAAGAAATGGAAATGTTTCTGGCTTGCAATGGTTATATTTCAATAAATCAATGTGTAAAAAGACACATGCATTTATAAAGCAAAAACAGGCTATACGAAACCAAGTCACAAATCTAGAAAAGCTTTAACTGAAAGACAAGGCCATTTATGCCTTGTATTTTGGACATGCTTACTACTTTCAGGTGATCAGGTTCTTGCTTTCATAGCTAAGATCTACAACGTTTCTGAAATGAAAAGGCCCATGACTGTAAAAGTTTAGGGTATCCAAGTGAAACAGACAGTAAATTACAAGCCACAAACTTGCAAAATGAGGCAAAGTAATCAAGCTGTGCAAGTTCCTCTTGGAAGATAGCAACACCTGAATGAATCCTTCCAGTTGTTAAATGTACTAAAAGTTGTGCTTTCTTTCTTTCTTTCTTTTCTTTCCTTCTTTCTTTCTCTTTTCTTTTCTTTCTCTCCCCCCACTTTGAATCTGTCAGCTTTTACATAAAGTTTCAGCTTATAATTCAAAGAGAATGTTTGCACCAGTCTTGAGAATCAAGCTATTCATTCATCCTTCCCACTTTCACCAAATGGCCATCCCGGCTCCTTTTAGTGGCCAAACCTTTCACCCTTCAAAATGTAGAGTATAAATTTATTGAGGCGAGAGTTAGAGTGACAGAAAATCCATCTGTGGGCCCTTGGGCAGGATTTGACCTCAGAGCCCCTCATGACACACATTATGACATTTTGACATTATGAATGGTAAAACAGGAACCTGACTTGAAGCCCTAAATACTCCTGCAACATATAATTCAAGGCATGGGGCATGTGCATTGGGAAATACCCAGGTTCCCCCCAAGCTACTCCAGCCCCAAATCGTGGGGGGGTCTCTGGGCACTGTAGAGTCCCTTCACATCAGGAGCAATTATAAATATATTTCTGTCTTTCTCTGGACTAGGGTTCAGCTGGGACTCCAGAAGCCTGTAGGGACCCTAGGGGCACATTACTTCAGTTGCTGAGCTACCTCAGCTGAGGAACTACCTTGTTACCTCCAAAGCCATGAAAGCCCTCACCTGTGGAGACTAGAGAGTGAACAATCAATCAAAGGAGTTTATTGAGCACTTACTGTGTGCAGAGCAATGTAATAAGTCTTTGGGAAAATACACAGTTGGTAGACTCTTTCCCTGCCCACCAGCACTGATGCAATCCTAGGACAAATGCACTGTGCTTTTTTAGCTTTGGCCAGGTAAATGCTTAAAGCCCTATTTTTTGTTCTGCCTGTAAAAGTAATGGGATGGTGCATTTTAATTGAGAAGCAGCATTGGCTAATGGATAGAACAAAGGCTTGCGAGTCAGAAGGACCTGAGTTCCAATCCTTGATTCGCTACTTGTCTGCTATGTGACTTTCGTCCCCCTCTCCATCCCCTCCATTCTTACCTCCTTCCCTTCCCCACAGCACCTGTATATATGTATATATGTCTGCACATATTTATTACTGTATTTATTTATTTATTTTACTTGTACATATCTATTCTATTTTATTTTGTTAGTATGTTTGGTTTTGTTCTCTGTCTCCCCCTTTTAGACTGTGAGCCACTGTTGGGTAGGGACTGTCTCTATATGTTGCCAACTTGTACTTCCCAAGCACTTAGTACAGTGCTCTGCACACAGTAAGCGCTCAATAAATACAATTGATTGATTGAATCACTTAATTTATCTGTGCCTCAGTTCCCTCATCTGTAAAATGGGAATTAAGAATGTGAACCCTATGTGGGAGGGGGACTGTGTCCAACCCAATTATCTTGTATCTACCCCAGGGCTTAGAACAGTGCCTGGAGTATAGTGAGCACTTAACAAATGCCCCAATTATTATTATTTAGTAGTAAAAAGTGAAGGCTATTTTTCCTAAGGATCAGAACTATTATTACTGGGTCAGTCCAATTTCCCACCTAGTCTCAGTGTTGTATCCCTAACAGTAGCAACAGTCTTAGTACAGGCTTAGTACAGTGCTTTGCACATAGCAAATGTTTAACAAATATCATTAAAAAAAGACATGTGATGTTTTCTTCCTTGACAACCATCTTAATATAGTAGCTGTGTAGGTTTGTTGTGAAATTTCACGTTGAGCATTCATAGTTACCACCAGATATAGTCCAAACTACCTGACCAGTTTATCTGGTCCCAACTGTCTGTAATCCTGAAGTCCTAATTGCATGGTCTTTATTTCATCTACCAGAATGCAAGGCAGTGAGTTGTATCTTGTGACATAGGGTGTGGAAACTTTGACAATCACATATAATTCTAATTTGGAATGTCCAGAAGAGATGGTTATATAGTTCATAGTTTGACTCAGCTCCTGAATCTAGTGTGTTCAATATAAATAGATAGAATCTTAAAACATTTCATTTTTGGAATTCAGAGTTTTTGAAGGTCACATTAATTTGAAAGTTAAAAATTATAACTACTACAAAAAATAAAAAAGATCCAACAGTATAGTCATTAGTGTACAAAATACTTTCCCTAAGAACTCTAAAATACCTTTCACATCTATAATAATAATAATAATTATGGCATTTATTAAGCGCTTACTATGTACAAAGCACTGTTCTAAGCGCTGGGGAGGTTACAAGGTGATCAGGTTGTCCCTCAGGGGCTCACAGTCTTAATCCCCATTTTACAGATGAGGTAACTGAGGCACAGAGAAGTGAAGTGTCTTGCCCAAAGTCACACAGCTGACATTGGCAGAGCGGGGATTTGAACCCATGAACTCAACTCCCAAGCCCGGGCTCTTTCCACTGAGGAAGACAGGGTTTGGGGTGGGGAGATGAGTTCTGTTTTGGCCGTGTTAAATTTGAGGTGTCAGCGGGACATCCAAGTAGAGATGTCCTCTAGACTGTAAGCTTGTTGTGGCCAGAGAATGTGTCTGAGATATTGTGGTGTTGTACTCTCCTAAGGACATAGTGCATTGAGTAAGTGCTCAATAAATGCAATTCACTGACTGCTTGATTGAGTGATGTTCTGAAGGCAAGAGGAAAAGTGAGATGGAAGAGAGGGAGAAATTGATTAATTAAAGGAATGGTTCATTTAGTATTTATCTCTGGTTCCTGATTCTGGTTCCAAATTCTACATTCTAGGAAACCTTGTATTTTACACCCTTGGTAATAAAAATAATATGATTTTTTAAATGTAAGCCCGATGTGGTCAGGGACTGTCCCTTTTTATTGCTGAACTGTACTTTCCAAGTGCTTAGTACAGTGCTCTGCACACAGTCAGCGCTCAGTAAATACGACTGAATGAAAGGAGTGAATGAAATACTCTTTATGTGTCAAGTACTGTTTTAAGTGCTGGGGTAGCTGCAAGTTAATAAGGTCGGTCGCAGTCTCTGTCCCACATGGGACTCAAAGTCCAAGTAGAAGGGAGAGGAGGTATTGAATCCCCATTTAACTGATCTATAATAATAACAACTGTGGTATTAAGCACTCACCACGTGCCAAGACTACTAAATTCTGGGGTAGATACAAGGCAATCAGGTCAGACACAGTTCCCAGCCCCCAAAGGGATCACAGTCTAATTAGGAGGGTGAACAGGTAACAACCGCCCATTTTCCAGGTGAGAAAATCGAGCCACAGAGAAGTTGAGTGACTTGCCAAAGGTTACACAGCAGGCACATGGCAGACCTGGGATTAGAACCCAGTTCTGACTGCCAGGCTTGTGCGTTTTTCACTATGCCGCTCTTTCTATTGTCTATTTTCTATTGTGTCATTTTGTCATCACATTAGTAGTTATTTTTCCAGGGGAAACACTGAGGTAATAAAGTTTGAGTGACTTGCCCAAGGTCACAGAGTTCATCCATAGCAGTGGTTCTTAGACTTCTAATCAAGAACTCTTTCTTCTAGATCAGGTTGTTAGATAAAATATAATACAATCTAAATGTGGATTTTTCTTTGTTGGTGCTGGACTCTACAAGATAGGGGATGCTTACTGACACTGGATCCATTATTTACTGCTATATCACTGTAAGTGAAATAATAATAATGATAAATAAATAATAATTGTGGTTTTTATTAAGGACTTATTATGTGCCAAGCACTATATTAAGCTCTGGGATAAATACAAGATCATAAGCTCCCATATGGGGTTCACAGTCTGAGTGGGACGGAGAGCAGATATTGACTTTCAATGATGCAGATGAGGGAACTGAGGAACACAGAAGTTATGTAACTTGCCCAAGGTCAAATAACTGGTGAAGCTGGGATTAGAACCCAGTCCTCTGACTCTCAAACCTGTGCTTTTTCCACTAGGCCACACTGTTTCTTTAAGTGAAAAGGCTGGTGACAATTTTTGTTCCTAAAAAGAGACTGCAGAGTCTAAAAAAAAATATCTATAGGTCAAACACCCTCATACACTTGAGCACTGAGAGCTATGTCACCACAAATCTATGAACAGCTATGATGAAAATTGCCAGTCATCCCTAGTCAGAATAGTAGGGTTTGGGTCAGATTCCTCAGGTGGTCTAATGGGCACTTACGCCCACGGAGAATAGGACTATTCCAAGATGTTCCAGCAAGCAGTGTTGCAGATGTTGCAGTGTTCAAGCAAATATTGCAGAAAAATCTCTGAGGCCTTTCCTACTGCCTCTAGTATCTAAATCCACTGGGGCAGAAATTCCATAGGTTCTTTCTACAATTAATACTAGTTGGATAAATTCAGACCAACAGATCGATAGATTGAAAATGGCCTGTAGAATTACTTTGAATTGGGATATTTAAAGCTAGAGTTGGTGAGGATTTGACACAACTCTTTTTGGTTCAGGCAAACATATGTATATATTAAGAAAAACTTAAAGTAGACCCTTTAAATAATATTTCAAGACAAAATAATCACTGGGGGAGGGGCATTACATAAGAACATAAAAAAAGCCGTATAGTGTCAGACTAGACTTCTGCCTCGGAAATGGCATTAGAGGAAAGTCTGGAAGGTTGCCTTCCTTGACATCTAAGCATTATAAACTAGTGTCATGCATAAAGCTATCAGTGCCTTATTTATTAAAGCTCTGTATCTTTTTCTGTTCTCCTTGCAATACATTATTCAGTGGCTCTAGTTTGCACCTGATGCCAGTGTACCAATACTAGTTAAGTGTAATCTGTTGAAAAATTACAATCACGCTAAAAGAACTGACCTTCACGATGGCATAGTGTGGTGCTAGACACCAGGGTCCTCAAAAATGTGACTGAGAAACTACTTTCCACAGTTATTTTCACTTGGTAACTAACTGATGCAATTTCTAACAGGGGGTAGTGAGGCAGAAGCAAAGAAGAGAGGGAGCTGGGCTTCCTACTGAGCTTTAGTCAAATGGAGAATAAAAGAAATTCATTGGTAGGACTCCTGGGGACGATGGGAGTCTCGATTCTGAGAATTCGGCCTGATAACTTGTGCAGCACCACTCACATTTTCTCTTTCCCGTCAGTAACGTTCTTGCTGCATCCCAAAGTGCAACGAGCAAGTAGGAGGGCAGGGATGCCAGTGCAATATGAAGTGCATGTGTGGTCTTTGCCTACACTTTCCAGATGCAGGCAGAACAGGGACTAAAAGCCAGGTCTGCTGATTGCCACCACAGGGCACTTTCCACTGGACCAACAGCAGGGCCAAAGCTCTGGGGACTGGAACCCCTTCCTAAAAGGAAAGCTGATACTTCCAATGACTCAGGAACTTTGGTGTCTTGGTCCTGTTAATCCTCATTAGGCCCTGCCCCTACCACAGGTAAGTTTGAAGCTCATAATTTTGTACGGGCAACACTGAATTTATAAAATGGCCTAAGTTATATACATTGTAATCATCTCCCAGAGAGCTGGAAAGAGATGAGGATACTGTATGTATATATGTTTGTACATATTTATTACTCTATTTATTTATTTTACTTGTACATATTTACTCTATTTTATTTTGTAAATATGTTTTGTTGTCTGTCTCCCCCTTCTAGACTGTGAACCCGCTGTTGGGTAGGGACCGTCTCTATACGTTGCCAACTTGTACTTCTCAAGTGTTTAGTACAGTGCTCTGTACACAGTAAGCACTCAATAAATATGATTGAATGAATGAATGAATGAATGTATGGCCGAGCTCACCAGCTTGTGTGTGTGCCTTTAAAAGACATAGAAATACTCACCCTACTTTACCAGGCATGTATAGGAGCAAGGGGACAACCGGTGACTCTTCATTACCATAAATAATGAATCCCATTTCATGCAGTCTTTTTCTGAAGTATCTTGTGTTCCGTGCTAGTTGGCGCACTCTCTGTAACCCTGAAAGGAAATAGGCAAGCAAGCCATTTAGTTACCCTAAGGTAATTCTTGCCAGAGAACAGAAGCAAATCTTGGGTCAATTTCATACGTTCTTCCGGTTTTAAGGCTCCTACCACTAGCAGTAATTAATATGAATGAGAATATAGTAGATTATTGCCAGCAGTAATAAGTTGGGCAAAAACCATCACTAGCCCAACACCTGCTCTTCCTCCAGAACCTGCCATATTGCTGAAGGTTTAGAGAAGTCACACACCTTCTCCTCCAGTGAGACCATAGTGAGAATGAATTCTAGACTGTAAGTTTGTTGTGGACAGGAACATGTCTATCAACTCTGTGATACTGTACTCTCCCAAGTGCTTAGTACAGTGCTCAGCACAGAGTAAGTACTCGACCAGTACAATTAATTGATGGACGAACTGATCTAAGCCTCCAGACATTTCTTGCGGTTGTAGTTTTGCATATTTATTTGGTCACTGAGATAGCGCAAAACCTCACATGACAAGTCCATTGAACTCTGGCTGATAGTCTGACCACTGGCTTCTTTCATACGAGTGGAAGATTTTTGAATCAGTCTCTCATTTAAATATTTAAAAAATGTTCAGAGGTGAGGCAACCCAATACATTTACAGCAACAATTATGATTCTAGTTCCTGGCCTTATATGAGCTCCAAAGCACTGGGAATCACTTCAATTTAACGAAAAAAAATTGAAAACACTCAGTCATGGTAGCATGCTGAAGAAAGTAGAGAGAGCCAAAGCTTTTGGTTCTGTTGTCCTCAGGTGTCAAGTGGGCAGGAAAGTACTACTGAAGAACTGTTTGGTGACCTCAGAGGTTCTATCCGTGGAACAGCACTGTCTTGAACAATTAGTCAAAGTGTGGCCTTGTGGAAAGAACACAGGCCTAGGAGTCAGAGGACATGCATTCTAATCCAGACTCTGCCATTTGCCTGTTGTGAGACTTTGGGCAAGTTACTTAATTTATCTGTGCCTCAGTTTCCCCATCTGTAAAATGGGGATTCGATGCTTGTTTTTCCCTCCTACTTAGACAGTGAGCCCCACGTAGGACAGGGACTGTGCCTGACCTTATTACCTTGTATCTACTCCAGAGCTTAGTACAGTGCGTGGCACAAAGTAAGTGCTTAACAAATACTACAATTATTATTATTATTTTCATCTTTGAATGTCTCTTTCCCCAAAGTGAGAACTACTCACTGAAAGACGAGCATATGGAGAATTATTACATCTTGGTTTTTCAAGAAGGTATGAATATTTAATGCCCTTTCTATGACATGTTAAAAACAGAAAGAATGCATTAAAAACCAGAATTATCCTGCTGTGGTGAGGCAATATTACTTTCAAAAATGGGCCAATGAATTGAAACAGAATAAAATAATTTGATTTATTATGTGAAGGTGAAACATGACTTTACTATGAATCACAAGGGGGTTCTCTATTAGCTAGGGGAATAGGGAAAATCTACTTTCATTTAGGAATGGCTAAACTCCTGATACATGAGATCCCTCATCATGCTTTTTTTTAATATACCAATTAATGGTCATGATGCATGCTCTTTCAAACATGCACAATTTGGGCTGCAACTATCCTGACAAGTAGGGCAAAAGTATCTGGATCTAAAGCTATATTTTGGGGATGTTTCCATTTCAGCTGCATTTGAAAAATATATTTTTCAAATATATTTGCACCCAGATCTGAAAAAAACCCAATCCTTTAATGAAACAAATTTGCTTTTGAAAGTGGATTTGCCTCCAGGAAGCACTTTTTCCACTAGTGGCGAGGTAGAATTTGATTAACTTTCTTTGAAAGATAGGTATTATTTTCCAGTTCTCAAATCCAATGAAAAAAATATTCAATTATATATATATATATATATATAATAAAATGGGCCTGTTTTTTGAGAAACTACTTTGTAACTCATTAACTTATCCTTTGATAATAGACTGCATGATGAGATGATTTGGACAGAGAATTAAGAAGAATAGAGTAAAATTGTCTGTATTTTAAAATTTCACAATACATAAAATCCTTGGGGGTTTTTTTGCTTTTCAAATATTTTTAATTATCTTGTAACATTTTGTGTGTATGTGTGTAGCATTGACTAGATGGAGGGTAAAAGGAGATTTGTTTCAAATAAGGTGATCAAAACGGAGGCACGTATGCACTGCAATGCCAACAAAATGCTTTCCATATGGTTGGTCCCTTTATGTTCTTTGTTGATTGCTGCTACACAATGAGCAGATGACTTCATCAGGCCATTCCTGATGATTCCTAGATGTTCTCCCTGAAGGACTTCAGTGATTTTGGAGCCAGAAGAGCCTGAATGATTTAAATAACTATTCCCAATGGCATTAATTTTGCACTTGCCTATAATGATTCATCTGCCATTGTGTTGCCTAGCCATCTAATTGGGTTCTTCTGTTCCTTTTGTTCTTGATTAAATAACTATCATAAGCTAATTTCATCAGTGTACTTCCTCCTGACAGTTCATTAAATAGATCATAATACCAGACTGTTCTAGTAGGAAGTAAAGGTTTATTCCTGCCCTTCAAGTCCCATCTTTAAATCCATCATCCAAACATGACAGGCAGAATAGGGCCATGCCTTCTGGTTAGCATGTTTCTCCCAGCTAGATTCCACTTAGGAGAAGCAGAAGCAGCATGGCCTAGTGGAAACAGTATGGGCCTGGAAGCTAGAGAACTTGGGTTTAATCCTAGCTCTGCCACTTGCTTGCTGTGTGACCTTGTGAGAGTCACCTAACATGTCTCTACCTTTGTTTCCTCAACTATAAAATGGGGTTTCAATACCTGTTCTCCTTCCTACTTGGACTGTGAGCCCCATGTATCTACCCCAGTGCTTAGAACTGTGCTTAATACATAGTAAGTTCTTAAAAAATACTATTAAAATATGCTTTCTAGAAGATCGTTGAGAATTTAGCCAAATGCAGCTGCCTTCACACACTGCTTGGCTTATGTGGCTAATGAAAGAAATGGGAGTTCTACTCATTGAGGTCAATTGGGGATGATCTTAACCATAGGATATTTTAAGATTTGGGAGTTAGATTTTGCTACAGATGCAAAGTGACCAGATTTTCTAAAGTTCCCCGGCCTAGGGAGTGGGTTCCAGAGTGGTCATCTGTGGTCCATGCATAAGTGGGGAGGGAAAGGCAGAAGAGAGAAAGGGAAAAGATCAATCAATCAATTGCATCTATTGAGTGCTTACGGTGTGCAGAACACTGTACTAAGCCCTTGGGAGAGTACAATATAACAATATTGAAAGACAGAGAGATGAACAAAGAAACACCACAATACAGGAGCTAGAGAGAGACATCTGCAAGCTCCCACCCTCCAGATGTGCAATCTCCTCCCTGTCTCCTTCCCAGATGTGATTTCCCTCTTCCTCCCCAGATGTGCCCCTCTCTTTTTCTTCACTTCCTCCCCCTCTAATATAGTTGTCTCACACTGATCTATTCACTCTCTTCCCAGAACCCCCCAGGTCCGATCCAGCTTGTCCTCTAGCCTCAGGTTCCAACCTCTTCAGGGCAAGCCCCTCCCTCATCTCCTACTTTGGCCCTGGTGCCCAGCTACCTTCCTAGCCCCGGCCCCCAGAGCTGCATCGAACGGCTCTACCTCAAGCTAGTCATCTGTCTCCAGCATCTGGGCTCTCTGCCAAGGCACGCCATGACAACCACCCACCTCCCTCCACTTTCCTGACAGTTTCCAGAGGTCACAGTCACGTTGGCTTCTGATGAGGGCCAGGAAGGGGATGGGTCCCAAAGCAGGAAGGGACAAGAAGCAGCCATAGAACAGGTTCCAGATGTAGCCTCGGGATAATTCAAGGCAGTTTCCCCTGGCTCCCTTGCCACCCTCCAGATGCTGCCCAAGACTATGGGGCTCGGTGCTCTTCAACCAGTCTTCATCTCTCCCACCCTGACTCTGTTCACCCACCAGATGAACCACACCCTACCCTGGTTCTGCTTCTCTGCACAGGAATTACTGGGCCTCTGACTTATGAACTCAGAGGCAGGAGGTAAAAATACACCTGTCCCCTCAAACATTCAAGGGGGTGGTGGGCATCACAGCTGAATGTTGGACTGTCTTATTCAGAACAGACCATCCGGGCACTTTAAACACACTCACACACAATGTGGAAGGAGTATATAATAATAATAACAATGGCATTTATTAGGCACTTACTATGTGCAAAGCACTGTTCTAAGCACTGGGGAGGTTACAAGGTGTTCAGGTTGTCCCAAGGGGGGCTCACAATCTTAATCCCTATTTTACAGATGAGGTAACTGAGGCACAGAGAAATTAAGTGACTTGCCCAAAGTCACACAGCTGACAATTGGCAGAGCAGGGATTTGAACCCATGACCTCTAACTCCAAAGCTGTAGTAGCAGAGTTCTTGTCTCCTGACATGGGTAGGCTCAAAATACCACTGAAGGGGAAGGAGAAAACAAATTCTGTCAGAAAGCACACAAAATGTATGATCTCCCTTTCTCAGAATATGAAATTTCTGCCTACCTCCCTAGCTGAGTAATACACAGTGAAGAAGGCACACAAGAAAGGACACACAGGCAGAAGCAGAGAGAAGTAAGGCAGGCTTAAGACAGCTTGTCCTTTAGAGAAAATGGGGCAACACAGAAGTCAGTTGAACTACACAGAAAGATGCCAAAGTTGGAAAGAGAAAGGAGTTCTCTCCAGCCTGAGGCTACTGCTTTAGTTGTCTGTATGGCCCAGCTGACCCTGAGTGTGAGCAAACATTTGGGATCCTTTGAAGTACATCTACAGTGAGAATGAATGAACCCAGTCCACAGCAGTATGATCTGCCCCAAAGCGATTGCTTATTTAAAGCAAGTTCCACTCTTATTAAAGGTGGGGTAGAGCACCGTGTACTCAACTGCCACAACAGCCAATTCATATATTGCAGCTTGACCAGTTGAGTTTTCAGAATTTTCTTGCTTAAGAAATCTTCTGGGTTTGTAAAGGCTACAAATGCTCTAACTGTCTCTCCAATGCTGTTAAAACAAAAACAGCTGGGCCAGAAGGAAAACAAATAAAACACAAAGCATCCTACTACAAAGCTTCTCAGTCACTAATAAAAACAATGGTGCTTGGTATTTCCAAAAAATACTTTTGGTTCACTCCATCTCAGAAGGCACAGGGAGAAATATGGGGAAAGGACTCCCAGAATGATCTGTCAGTTGCCAAATAATGAAAGCTGCCTTTCCTACAGATAGTCAGCAGGCAATTCATACAACATTGACAATATCTCAAAAGACTAAATGAAAGATGATTTGATTCTGAGGTCCCTTGAGGCCAATAATAGTGTCTTTCTTAGTTTTTGACAGCTTTTATAAAAGCTACTAGAGGATACCACTGGATGACAATAATTCTTTTAAAATACACAAATGCAAGCTGCCTGCTTTGAGGCTGTTATTAATTGTGGCACTAGAAATAAACAGCCATCTAAGCAAGGTGTCTATAGCACTACTCAGAACACAGCCATTTCTTAGAAGTGACAAACAGGAAGTGTGTGGCCACAAATTTCTCACCACTAAAAAAAACTACTTTGGCAGGGACAACCAAACAGACAGTAAAAATGCCAGACTCTCAGTAAGTATGCTCCTTCCTGCTACCCTTCATTTTAACTATGAAAATTCCTCAGCAGGGGCACACAAGTCTTCTGACATCATTATGTTACCCTATGGGGTCTGTGGTGGGAGGTTCAGACCTGGAGTTGAGATGGCAGTAACTTGTTGTTTTAAGTGCCAAACAAGACAACTTATTATACCACACAATGAGGACAAAATGAGCCCATCTGAGAGGACACATACATTCATTAATTCACTCGTATTTATTGAGCGCTTACTGGGTGCAGAGTACTGTACTAAGCACTTGGGAAGTACAAGTTGGCACCATATAGAGATGGTCCCTACCCAACAGTGGGCTCACAGTCTAGAAGGGGGAGACAAAGAACAAAACAAAATATATTAACAAAATAAAATAAATAG
Organism: Tachyglossus aculeatus; assembly: GCF_015852505.1. Classification (NCBI taxonomy): domain Eukaryota; kingdom Metazoa; phylum Chordata; class Mammalia; order Monotremata; family Tachyglossidae; genus Tachyglossus; species Tachyglossus aculeatus. The sequence goes on along the minus strand of NC_052074.1, from coordinate 18,594,518 downwards.
AATAAATGTGTACAAATAAAATAGAGTAATAAATACATACAAACATAAATACATATATACAGGTGCTGTGGGGAGGGGAAGGAGGTAAGGTGGGGGGATGGGGAGGGGGAGGAGGGGAGAGGAAGGAGGGGGCTCAGTCTGGGAAGGCCTCCTGGAGGAGGTGAGCTCTCAGTAGGGCCTAGAAGGGAGGAAGAGAGCTAGCTTGGCAGATGTGCGGAGGGAGGGCATTCCAGGCCAGGGGGATGACGTGGGCCGGGGGTCGACGGCTGGACAGGCGAGAACGAGGCACAGTGAGGAGATTAGCAGCAGAGGGGTGGAGGGTGCGGGCTGGGCTGGAGAAGGAGAGAAGGGAGGTGATGAAGGGGGGGCGAGGTGATGGAGAGTCTTGAAGCCGAGGGTGAGGAGTTCCCTCAGAGGGTTGGGGAGGGTACTTTTAAAGTTGAGTACTTAAATATCAATTGGCACATAGAACACCTACTTTGCGTGGAGTATGTTTCTAACCAAGTGAAGTCAGTCCTTGATACCATCACCTCAAGGGGTCTTGATGGTTAAGGTAAAGTCTGTTAACACAACCTTGTTCCTCTCCACCCAAATGAGGAAAAAACAGTGATATCATTATGGATCTCACTGGACAGTAGCTACAGAAGATGAGGAAAGTAACTTTCTCTAGGTCATACTCAGTACACCTTCAAAGCCTAGATAGCTGTGAGGATGTGGGTCTCACTTAGATGTCATGTCTCCCGGGATCTAGAGCCTCTTTTCCCTGATTTTTCACCTTCTTATTTCCTTTTATCCTACCATTTCTCCTCCAGACCAAATTGTAAGGGTGGGCCTGGGAGAAATCAAGAGACCAGTTGATTATGCTGATCTGTATATTCACCTTAAATGGCAGAATGAAGTTCTCAGGGTTCTCTGCAATAAAGCCAAATCTCTAACAAATTCTTTACTTTCCAGATTATTTTGAGCTCCAGAAGATGGTTTCTAATTCTGAGGCTACTGACAGTCTCAGTAACCCTCCAATTTCATTTTTCCTCCAGAAAAGAAAAGCAGAAGCCAATAGCCCACTGCCATCCACGTCCTTCTCACTGCACATTTTTACCAAGAGCAAAGCTTGTTCTCCTGAACCCCTCCTTCACAGCAGGATTTCAAGGCACAAGTCCACCTGCCTTAATTTTCTCCAGCTGTTGCTTCATCAGGGCCATATGATAATAAGCTACTCAAGCCGGGGTCTCCAAACCAACACCCTCATCTCTTTTGACTGGGATAGGGAGCACAAGAAGTCTTTTGCCTTTGCTGCTTCAGTGAAAACTAGATAGTGAAGGGGAAATGTTCTAATCATCTACAAAGAAGATGGTGAAACAACAGCTCTCCTTCACCCTCTAAGACATTACAGATGGAATCATTTTATTTCCTTCTCCAGTTCCACTCTGGAAATAACCAACATGCATTTCCATATATATCATATATATCCCCCTCCACTGTCTGTGTGCCTAGAGGAAATAAGTTCAAGATAAAAGTTCTATAGCATGCTTGCTGGGAGAAGGAAGGAAGGAGTGCAGGAGGGAAGTAATAGGGGGACAAGGAGAAGCAAACGAAGCAGAGATCATTTTTCCACACTATAACGGAATCTATAAACCAAGTGAATTTTATTTCTCCTCCCACCCTACCAGTTCTTCAGAGTTCAAGCAAGTGTAATTTTGCTGAAACACTATAAAGTTCTTTTCTGCACTGACAACAAGAAGCAAAAGGATTTCAAATAAAGAGAGGAGGAGACATGATGGAACAGGCTGCTGACATTTTATGAGTTACTCAGGTGAGGCCTGCTAGAAGGGCCCCTGTGTCTGCATTTCAGCTCATTATCTTACTTTATGCACCTCAAATAAACTGAAACCGTCCTGCCTGGAAATCAGGACAGAGCAGCAAAGCTGGCGGCACATATTTACTACACAGCACAGGTGATTAATCACACATCTTGTCAGTCCCTCAGCTGAAAGCCAGCCAGTGCCTATCACACTCCATCTGTTACGTATTAAGTATTGCTGAAATACCAATGATCTGAAACCACTTAGAGAAGGCAGGCTCTCTCTCCTTTCCCCATCCTCTCCCCCACTTTTTCTTTCTTTCTTTTCAGTCTAAAGTTGATAACAGACTGCCAACAGGATTTATAAAGCAGGAGCCAGGTTCTTGCAAGAGGGATTTAGAAGCTGAGATATCTGGGGAAGTAAGATGATAATACTTTCTATAGGCTACTGTGCCATTTATTGAGGTGTTTCAGAGAAGTAGAACCACAGGTTGTTTTTAGAAAAAGAAATGTATGAAAACAAAATGGATAAAGCTCATTTCATATTTCTTTGTGGGCACCTTCATGCCCTTTTCAGTCTCCCTAGGCCAAAACACACCCAGGACAAGACAGATGCATAGATATTCCCAAATGTCCACACTTTTCTTAAGGTAAATGATTGAAAACACAGGAAGACATTTATTGCAAATTTAACACCCAATTACATTGCTTGATAATTGTCACAGGTCATAATTCTCTTTACTTTTCACCAACCATTGCCAAGGAAAAGGGAAGACACTTGGCAGAAACAGTTTTCTTCAAAACTATCACCCCAAACAAATGGCAGTGAGGTAAGATTAACAGATTGAGAAAAAACCTGAGTGCTCAGTTCTTAAAGTTGAAAAAATTAGTTTCTGTGCAAAACAACCACATGTAAAGAAAAAGCAATTCATTGAGAAATTTATTAACTTGTCAAATAGAAAATATAGGAGAGTGAGAGAATTCTTATCTTGAGAGCTAATTGTTTGTTGCCCAGTCTTAAATCTCCCCACTTAGTGGCTTTAGTTTTTAAACCTATCAAATGTAAGTGTAAAAATATGCCTTCCCTATTCTAAACAGCAGAAAAAAGGCTCAAGGTCACAGCTGGAAAGAGCTAGCACCACTTTCTCCAAAACAATCTCAGTTTAGAAGCCCTGTCAATATGTCGCATGCCAGCAAATATAGCAAGAGCTTCAGGGAGAAAATATTCTCAAGGACTCACCTGCCAACTTCCTGATAAGATTTGACAAGTGATAAATGTGATCACGATACAAATCATTTATACAGATGAATGAAAACTGGGACCAGTGATCAAGTTTCTACAGCCAATACTGAATATTGTCTTTTCTTTTTCTTATTTCTCCTTTAAATGCCCTTACCAGAGAACAACGAAAGAAGACATGACAGAGGGACACAGAGTAACGAATGGCTTGGTGAAAGGCCATGCAGATAACCCAAACCCATTCCCAAAACAAATGATCTAAGAAACATTGCTTAGGGAAAAAAAATACCCATTTAATTCCTGAGGGAGTATACTGCCTTCTCCTCAAATGGGATGAGCAGTTTAATAACTGGGTAAACTTTGTCACAGGATCTCAAGGAAACAAAAAAACTTAGTAAATTAAACCAGATCAGGTATTAAAGATATTCCACAGAATGTACTTTCTACGTAGGTATCCTCTGACTTTTTACTTGACTATTCTGGGATCTCAGTTGGTGAGCACCTGGGTTCAGAATGAAATCTTCCAATAAAGTACTGAACTGGAACACAGGGAATATTGGTCTACTCCAGAGAATGGCAATATCTTCGCTTAACTCTCTGGATGATATGTGCATTAACCCTGAGATCGTGCCAAGGGAATGTGGGCCTCAGACATATGCTCTTTTTTCTTTCACCCCAAGGTCCCTTTCTAATGGCAAGGGACTCTTAAGAGAGTTCGGTACTAAGACTATCGCATTTGTAAACTCCAGTGTCCAAGGAAACTAAGAGGATATATTCAAACCCTGTTTACCAATCCTCTGTTGTTCCTTTATTGGTGATATGCTTATAAATCTCAAATGAGAATGAAACTTCTATTCCTCTGAGGCAGATTCTGATATACTGAAGCATTAGCAGATGGGCATTTATATTTACTATCCTATTTATTTTATTAATGATGTGTATATATCATTATATATTATATCATTATATATGAGAAGCAGCATGGCTCAGTGGAAAGAGCCCAGGCTTTGGAGTCAGAGGTCATGGGTTCGAATCCCAGCTCTGCCACATGCCTGCTGTGTGACCTTGGGCAAGTCACTTAACTTCTCTGAGCCTCAGTTACCTCATCTGTAAAATGGGGATTAAGACTTTGAGCCCCATCTGGGACAACTTGATCACCTTGTATCCCCCCAGTGCTTAGAACAGTGCTTTGCACATAGTAAGCGCTTAACAAATGCCATCATTATTATATATCTGTAATTCTATTTATCTCTTTTGATGCTATTGATGCCTATTTGTTTTGTTTTGTTGTCTGTCTCCCCCTTCTAGACTGAGAGCCCGTTGTTGTGTAGGGATTGTCTCTATCTATTGCTGAATTGTACTTTCCAAGTGCTTAAGACAGTGCTCTGCACACAGTAAGTGCTCAATAAATACAATTGAATGAATGAATAATGAAAATGGCTCTAGGAAGAGTTGAGTTGCCAAATACAAATTGAAATGTGGTCAGTGTCTCCTTAAAAATTTTGTCCCTTGCTCTTTTCCCTGCAAGTCCTGGGCCAGTGGGACCAAAAGGGACACAGCAGCAGCAGCATGAAGACTCCACAATCATCAGATATAGGAAACTGGAAAATTAACAGAAAAAGGGGAAACTAAATGCTGCCTCCAAATCTCTCACAAATTGGATTAAGTGATAAAAGGGATTGCTCACTCATATGGAGACATTTCCCAGGAAACAAAGGCAGTGTGGCTTGTGGCTTATGACGGACACACGCTAGGTATGAAATGAAGATGGAAATGAGAGCAAGTGACCCTGCCAGCACACCTACAGAAATTCTTACCCCATAGGCTACCTGCCTAGGCAGGCAATCCAGGGAATTGACTTCTGGGAACTGTAGTATCCGAAGGATGTTTAATTATTTCCAGTTCCAGTTTAGGAGAAGGAAAATTCTCTTTGCTTGCTGAGAACTGTTGACTCTGAGCAATGTCTAGTTATTTCCAGTTCCAGTTTTGGTTCAGGAAATGTTCTTTTCCTTCTGGGAAATGCAGCCTCCTTAGAGAGGATTCATTATTCCTATTCCTCTTCCCCTCATATTCTTAGTTCTGCCTCCATAAGAGTTTGGTTTCTTTTGCAAGAAAACACAGTGCAGGACCCCTTATTTGCTAAGAGGTGTTGTATGCCAAGTACTATAAAGCAAAAACAATTCCTGGAAAACACACAAACAGTTCAAACAACACACATTTACTGGTTAGTTCACATTTTACCCACAACCTCTCTTGCTTTGCAGTAGAAATACATAATATGCATAGCCACAATACCACAGTTCTTTGCTTTTTTGTGTTTTCTTTTGATTTTCTTTTTTTCCTAAACCACTCACATGCAAATTCCCCTAGGTATTTATGGATTGGATTTGATATTAAAATAAATCGCCCTGGTGCAAAAATCAGGCATATAGAAACTGATTTTCTGTAGGACTGCTATCCATAAGGTGACACCATATCTTGGCTGTTGTAAATCAGGCATTCAGGTGGTCTATAAACCCTGGGCCTCAATTCTAAGGGCACAGCTGATTTCTGAAGGGGGCAGACTCTAATGATGAAACAAACCTTAAGTGGAAGTTTAAGTAATGGAAATATATTTTAAATAGTAGGCAAGGGGCAACCTAATAATATCTAAACTAAGTCCCTAATTTTTAATGGTTAGGGAATGGTGATTTCATTTACTTTATTGCCAGTGTACCTACCTCCTTGGAGAAGAGGCAGTTGGAAAATAGCTTTAAAGCTTCAAAGTTCAATGTGCTAAGCACCTTGCCTACAAGAGTTATAGTGTTCTACCACACAGGAGAATGGGGGATTCAAAGTAGCCAGTTCATAGGAGAATCATTGGGTTCCTCTTTCACAGATGGAGACAGGTGGGAGACATGGAGCTAGATGAGTTGGTTTTTCAACTGGATTTTGAAATCTGACTTACTGCATTTGGATTTTTAGGCTTTTTTTCCCAATCAGGTGGGTTTGGGAGGGCTGTGTGTGTGGTAGTCATGTCATGAGGAGAGTAGTTGGCTCTGGAATCTGATGGGCAGTTTAGAGGACACCTAGGAGCTATGTTGATAATCCACAATGTGGTTAATTGCTTAAGTGATAATGACCTTTAAACCGAATATCATCTTCAATGAGATGAATCAGTCTTAAAACAATTTAACAGCACATAGTAACTAGGAATCCCTGGCCTCAATTCAGAGATTGGTCCAGTGAACACTTGCTTTATAGTGCCAGGAGTTATTTTATTTAAGCAATGTATTATTATACTGTTCATGACTAATGCCCACATTACTACACTATGTATAAACCAGATCAACTTTGGAAATAAATAAAATAATATAAATCCCCCTCTCTAATACTCTCTCCCCATATACTCCCTCTATTCTTGATTCTTTGCCACGCCCCACCCCACAGGTTTCTCAGTTATCTCGATTATCTCCCATATCTCTTTAAAAGTTTTGTACTTCCTCCTTTCCCTGTAAGTCCTGGGCCAGTGGAGCCACAAGGGGCACAGGCAGCAGCAGCATGAAGCCTCCACAACCATCAGATGTAGGAAACTGGGCTATAGATGATCTGGGTGGAACCCAGTGAGGCTCCTACCACTCCCCTTTAGTGCTGATCCTCTGAGCCGTGTCTTCAGTGTTGTTTTGGGGTTTGCTTTTTTTGAGTTTTCATCTTTCCTTATTTGCCTGTCACCAAACCCCTCCTCCTAATATTTTTTAGCCTTTAAGTCCCTTGGGAACCAGGACCCTGGTCTAATTCTCATCTGGGTATTTTTTTTTTAATGGAGCTTATTAAAATGCTCTGCATACAGCAAGCGATCAATAAATAGCATTGCTACTGGTATTGTTTGGAATTTAAACTAGGACTTCATCAATGCTTTCTCCTTTAGGAGAATCTACTTCTATGTATTTCTGTGAGTCCCAAATGAATTATGAACTTAAAATGTGAACTTTGCTTTAGTTTTCATCTCGATGTCAATGGCAAATATTTGCTGACTGATCTAAAGTACAGCATGAGTTCAGGAGTAAAGACCATGACCCTGGTTTATTATTTGTAGCAGGAATGGTAGGATTTATGACCATGCAGTAGCCCAATTTCTCAGCTGTGGTTGGATTCTGACCTCCAATAACTTCGTCTTCTTTCAACATTGCCATCTTTTTTATTCTGTTTTAGGATAACTGGTCTATTTATCCACAGAAAATAGTTGAAAATGTGGCTTCCTGACTTTGGGCCAAAATACATCTCTTTCTTTCAGAGTGATTCCCTCTAGACTGAAGCAGGGAACTTGTCTACCAACTCTGTTATATTGTACTCTCCCAAGCACTTAGTCCAATGCTCTGCACACAATAAGCATTCAATACATATGATTAATTCATAATTTTACTTAATTATATTAATGTCTGTAATCTCATCTAGAGTGTGAGCTTTCTGTGGGCAGGGAATGCATCTATCAACTCTGTTATATTACACTCTCCCAAGTGCTTAGTACAGTGCTCTGCACATAGTAAGTGCTTAATAAATATGACTGATTTGACTTGATTGATCCAAGTTTTTAGTACAGCACTCTGCATACAGCAAGCACTCAGTAAATACTATTTATGGATTGATTAGAGAAACAGCAAGTGAAAGAATACATACCAAAACAGCAGAAAAAAAAATCAAAGACACCAGGGAAAAAGACTTGATCTTTCATCAGTAGTGAATAGATTTGATATTACTCAACAGCAAAAGAAACAATGAGGTAATTCTAAAATTTAATCATACCTAGCACTGTGCACTGCAAAACATTTCTTGTTCCAAATTTGATTATGATTTCAATGTTTTGATATTGTTTGCCTTGAATTAGTTTAGCAATTCTTACTGTGTGCATGTCAAGTATTTGGAAAATTGCAGCCCCGGGGGTGGGGGTTAGGGAGGGAGGGACTAATCATCTTTGAGTTATCTGTGAGTTTTCAAGTGATTTTCACTACTTTAAACAGAAAGTATCTCCTTTTTCCAACAACACCTCACTCAAAAATGGCTGGTAGAATTTATTCAGCCCCTCCAAAATGAATCCACCTTTGAGGAGAACTCAAATATAGAAAGTTAAGCCAGAAAGAACATTCTGAGTGAGTGAAAAGAGGCAGTCTGTTGTGGGAGATGGCATGGAACAGTGTTAGCTAATAGCATCTGTTCCATAAACACCATAAATAAATGGATGTGGGTAATACAATCAATTCTAAATGAAATAAAAATGATTTTATGTTCAGGTAAGCTGTTGCCAAAAGAACTCCCACTTGTTGGGGTGAATATTGCTCTAAACTAGATTTCAATGCGAGCTCTCAAACCCAGGCTCCTAATAAGCTACTATGTCAACAGAGCTCTTTCTACAAGCCTAAAAGCCAATTTGGCAATATGTGTGCTGGAAGCTGTGTTAAGGTAGAGTTTTAAAAGCCCACTGTAGATATAACATTTTGCATATTTCTTAAGTCATTAAGCTTAAAAAAAAAACTAGAAAAGGACCAGGCTGAGGAGGCCCTCTATTGGTGAAATGTTTTATTAAGCATTTGAGGAACAGAATGTAGGTCGGCATAATTTCAGGGTATCAGGGAGGGGAAAAAGAGCATAAGTAAAAATGAACTAAAGAGTTCATGACAGTCACGTGTCAATCTAAGCTTCCATTTTCTTTTTATGCTTTCTAATGAAATACATGAACTATACTCAAATATAATGGTTGGTTCACTTGTCCTTTACACTCAATTTGATTTCATATTTTCCTAATAGACAAGCATGCTTTAGATGCATATCTAAAGCATGCTTGTCTATTACACCTTTTCTCTTCCATCTGGGGCAATATACTGTTAGAGAATTATCTTTTCAGATATCTAACATTTTAGGTTCTAGGCATCCATGATGTTTCTGCATGCTGATCTTAATAGGTCATGGTATTAGGAGACAGTAACTCATAGCACAAACTGAAGGGGGAGATAAGAAGTATTCACGTAATACAGTCTATGTAGACAGCCAAAGCAGAGAATTCAGCCACCTCAGAATTTACTTTGAGGTTGGATATATCCAGATAGGCAGACTACTCCGATAAAAAATTACCAGGTTTTTTATAGTATTTGTTAAGCATGTACTATGTGTCAAGCAATGTTCTAAGAGCTGGGGTACATACACGTTAATCAGCTTGAAAAACAGTTCTTGTCCCACCTGGAGTTCACAGTCTAAATTGGAGGGAGGAGGATTTAATCTCTATTTTACATATAAGGAAACTGAGACACAAAGTTAAGTGACTTGCCCAAGGTCACATAGCAGAAAAGTGGTGGGGTTGGAATTAGAACTCAGTTCCTCTGACTTTCAGCCCTATGCTCATGATCTTTCCTCTACATCATGATGCTTCTCTATAATTGATAATTTATCAGTACCATCTGTGGTGTGTATATATAATCAAAGATCCAACACTCTTTTTCTATTTATGAATAACCAAGGTTCTAGTCTATCCTTTAATTTTCCACGTGGGCCTAATGTCTTTGGAACCGTCACTTGTCCATTCACCAGCTGCTATGCGGACTGACTCCCTCATAGCATAAGATGGCAGTACAATGAAAGTGGAATGTACTGTCATTAAAAACAAAAACTAGAAAAATTGACTGTGGTTACGATGGTACAGGGCTTGAATTAAAGGAAGGACAACACTTCATTGTTCCTCTCCCTATGGCAGTGTCGATGGAATGAGGAAAAAAAAGAGTCGAAACATGTCTACCAATTCAGTCAGATTATACTCTCCCAAGTGCTTAGTACAGTGCTCTGCACAGTAACTGCTCAATAAATATCATTGGTATCAAGCTATATACTTGAAGTACATGAGGCACTCTAAATATGTCTCATTTTTAATCAATAAAGGATAGGTATTTCATGAAAACTTCCATAATAAATTGGCATAATTATATTGCAATCAGAGTTATTCAAAAATCTGTTCCATAGGTGTAAAAAGAAAATGGAATGAAATAGGATTATTCATAAAAATCTTTCTATTGTGAACCAGTGTGGTCTGATGGAAAGAACATGGGCCTGGGGATCAAAGCACCCAAGTTCTAATCCAGACTCTGCCATTTGCCGACTGTGTGACTTTGGGTAAGTCACTTAACTTCTCTGGGACTCAGTTTCCTCATCTGTAAATTGGAGACTCTCCTGTCCACTCAGTGGTCCTCATATGGGGCAGGAGTGGTGTATGACCTCATTATCTGTACATATACCCCAGCATTTAGTACAGTATTAATACTTAATATTATTATTACTAATTACTCTTCAAATTCTGAGACTGTGAGCCCACTGTTGGGCAGGGACTGTCTCTATATGTTGCCAATTTGTACTTCCCAAGCGCTTAGTACAGTGCTCTGCACATAGTAAGCGCTCAATAAATAAATACGATTGATGATGAGGGAATGTAATGGAGATAAGATGTGAGCTTTGTTTGGCAAATTCTGAGACCTGATATATGTGACAAAAACCAATCCTTTCTTTGGACCACATAAGCATTGTTATGATTAAGGAACACTTTCCATCATGAACTATTGATCAGTTTGTAAGATTTTGGTAATGATAAAGAAATTTTTGTTGTTAAAGATAATTAGATAAAGCTCAGAATTTGTGGACAATTCCATCTTTTATGGGTAGGAAGGAAGCTTGTTTCCTAGATAACAGATACTAATAATGCTTTAAATTTTGAACAGAATGCAGGGTCAGTGTGGTGTCAAGCTGATACTTTTTGCTAAACTAGGCAGATGTACAGAGGCTTACTAAAATAATCTAGAAACATTATCGAATGATGACTGAAGCAAGAGTATACACTTAAACACTGATGCTACTGTATCTACTGTTGTGCGAGGGGTGACTGCTGATGAGAGAGGACAATTTTAAAGAAATGCTGATGAATCAGTAATATTTTTTTGAGCACTAACTGTGCATAAAGCACTGTACTAAATGCTTGGGAAGGTATAATGAAGTTTCTAGATATGATCCCTGTCCAAAAGGAGTTTATACTCACCTTTTAAGAACTCACAGATTTCTATTGAAAATTCTTAAGAATGTGGAGATTTTCCTGGGTTTTAAGAAAATTTGACCCAGAATTCACTAACATTTAACCAAACAAAAAAGTTAAGATGGAAGGTCAGGAAATTTCCCACATTTTTCACACCTGTTCTTGTTGAGTTCTTTCAACAAATGATCCTTGCATTTTTAGGAATTTATTCTCCACTAAAGTAATAATGATAATAATGATGGTATTTAAGCGATTACTATGTGAAAGAAGTCTTGGATGATGATACCTTTTTTTTATGTTGTTAGTAAAGCACTTACTATGTGACAGGCATTGAGCTGGGGAAGATACAATAAAATCAGTTTGGACACAGTCCCTGTGCCATATAGGTCACAATTTTAAATGCATTTTACAGTTGAGGTAACCAAAGCCCAGAGAAGTTAAGTGACTTGTCCAAGGTCACACAGGAAACAAGTAAAGGGGCCAGGATTAGAACCCTGGTCCTCTGACTCCCAGGACTGTGCTCTTTCCACTAGGCCACACTGCTTCACTTTAAATTTGGTGTACTAAGCTAACTTTATTTCTAATCTCATTCAGTCATCAATGTATGGTTTATGATGATGATGGCATTTGTTAAGCACTATGTGCCAAGCACTGTTCTAAGCCCTGGATTATGAGATATGAGGGGGGATAAACTTCATGTTGCTCATTTCTACAACTCCCAATATCAGTTGGAAAGGAAAATGAACTCTCTCTGAAGGCATGTTTTATACATAAATTAAGAAGGAACATAGTGCATTTAATAATAACAAATAATAATAATAATTGTGTCATTTGTTATGCACTTATTGTGTGCCGAGCACTGTCCTAAGTACCTGGATAAATGTGAGATAATCAGGTCAAACAGAATCTTTGTCCTACATGGTGCTCACAATTTAAAAGGGAGGGAGAATAGGTATTGAATCCCCATTTTAGAGATGAGGAAACTGAGGTATAAGGAAGTGAAGAGAAGCAGCATGGCCTAGAGGATAGAGCATGGACTTGGGAGTCAGAAGGACGTGGGTTCTGATCCCAGATCTGCCACTGTCTGTCGTGTGACTGTGGCCAAGTCATTTAACATCTCTATGCCTCAGTTATTTCATCTGTAAAATGGGAATTAATACTGTGAGCCCCAGGTGAGACATGGGCTGTGCCCAGTCTGATTAGCTTGCATCTACCCCAGAGCTTAATAGACTGTCTGGCACATGGTAAGCACTTAGCAAATGCCATATAAACAAACAAACAAACAAAAGTCATGTAGCAGGCAAGTGGAGGAGCCAGGAAAAGAACCAGTGGTCTTTCTACTAGACCATGCTGCCTCGTGGTATACATCCATGCATATTGAATAAATCGCAGCCTGAGAAGAACTAACTTCACAACAGCCTTGCTGCAGAGCTCCACCCTGCTGCTGGTGCCTAAATACTGTCATTTCAGGAGAGAGCGTCATTTCAGCTTTGAACCCCAGCATCAAAGAACATTGATCTTATTCCTGTAGCTCTGATTTCTTTGAAGCAAATGACTTTGTGCTGTAGATTAAAGTGCAGACATCCATCAAGAAACAGATCTGGCAACCACTCTCCAGAGCCAGACCAAAGCTGAGCTTTACAGACTTCAGTGACAACTGTGCCACGAGGCGGGCCAAAGATGAAGCCTTCGAGGACTGTCTCCTCCCGCCCGGACCCCAGGAGACCGAGAGCACAACAGTGGGAGCTTCTGAGCTTTGGTAATTTTATCCCGCCAAGGTTCCCACTGTCAGGGTGAGGAGAGAGACAGGAGCTGCGATTCAGTGTTGGAGTTCCTGCTCATGTCTATTTGAGAAGGCATTGTTTTACATTAAGGCTAGATGAACATTGACTTCAAAAGAAAATCCCAGAAGTGCCAAGATCTGGCCATGACAGCCAGAACAGACTGAATAAATGAGCTTACTGTGTTTCCCTAATGCCGGCAGGCACTGCTCACTATCTGTCGAGGTAGCAGGTTTCCCTCTGCCTTCCCTCACTCAGGATGAGCCTAATAGAGCAATGCAGCTCACCAGGGACTGGCAACTTTTGAAGTTGCCGCGAGGCAGAGAGGGGAGTTGTCAGGGAGAACAGAGTTTGGGCATGGGCAGTCTCCAGTGAAGCAGCGTGGCCTAGTGATAGAGCACAGACCTAGAAGTCAGAGGGATCTGAGTTCTAATCCTAGAATGCCACTTGTCTGCTGTGTGATGTTGGGCAAGTCACTTGACTTCTCTGTGCCTTAGTTACCTCATCTGTCAAATGGGGATTAAGATTGTGAGCCCCGTGTGGGACAGGGACTATGTCCAACCCCATTTGCTTGTATCCACCCCAGTGCTTAGCACAGTGCCTGGTACATAGTAAGCACTTAACAAATATCACAACTATTATTATTATTAAGGGGACAGCTTTGACTGCCATTTGGCAGCTCCCCTTTCTTCCGTCACTTCTGGTTTCTGTTCTGCCCACCTTTCTCTCCCAGGTCTATGACCAGTGCTTCCTGGGCCAGACCTCTTCCTCTGAATCCACGTGAAGTGCCCTAACCATCTGAGAGAGTTCAGGTGAGATGGGGAGAGGGGATTTGGAAGAGCAGAGGCAGTAGCAAGGAAGAAGTTGCTATGCCATGTTGGAGGCTGCACAAAGCCCCATAGTCCCTGGAGTAGCAGTGGCTCAGAGAATCCTTACCAGAGGCTTATTTACTTGGCTGGGGGTGCCTGGATTCACCCTCCAAGCTCAGACAGCGGGGTACCCATGCTGGCTGTGCCCTCTCTTGGTACTGCACAATTCTCCTGTTCAACGTGTCAAGGGGGGAGGGAACACAAAGCCAAAGTGAGAAAGGAGGTGAAACTTGCAAGAGACAGAAAAGGGAACAGGAAAACAGCCTTTAATGCACTGTTAGAAGCTGAAGGGTCAAGGAAATATCGACCCCTTTATATAATGGCTGAATAGTCCTGCCTTCCTACTGTACTGAATTCTCCCAAGCACTAGGTACATAATAAGCGCTCAGTAAATGCCTTTTTTAAGATGGTATTTGTTATTTGTTTAATGTGTGCCAGGTATTAATTGTTCTGAGCACATACAAGATAATTGGGTTGGACACAACCCCTGTCCCACATAGGGCTCATAGTGCCACTCCCCATTTTGCAGGTGAATGAACTGGGGCATAGAGAAGTTAAGTGACTTGCCCGAGGTCACACAGCACAATAGTGGAGTAGCTGGGATTAGAACCAGGCCCTTTGACTGCCAGGACCATGCTCTTTTCACTAGGCCAAGCTGATGGATGAACTGATCAGTCAAGAAGTTCTTTCTTTTGTCTAACCAAATGCTTCCTTTTTGCAAATTGAGCCCATTTACCAAGAGTTTGTGATTCTATTCAAGGCCAAGGAGGACAGAAGGAAGGTTCTAGAAAGCAAAAGACTCAGTGCAGGTAAGGCAATAAAACAAACCCTGGGTTTTAGGCCAGGCTCAGCCACAGTTTCAATAGTGCAGCTTTAAGGAAGTCATTTTCTTCCCTCGATGACTAGATTCATTGCCTGTAAAGTGAAGGCATCACTACTCCACAGTGGAGGAAAAGCACTTTACAAATAAAAAGTGCCCAAGAGATACTTAGCCAGCCTATGGGGGTATTTTGGAGACAAAGCTGAACAAGGCACCGACACACGCCAACCCGGAATAACTGTATGTACACAGAGGGGAGTCTTACCCTGTGTGGTTCCGTCTAGTCCCATGGTACATTTCATTGCCCTGATGATTTGCTCTGCTATAGGTGGGCACATGGATGTGGCATACACAGCACTGTGCGAGTGAGTTCGTAAGTAATCCACAAGTTCCTTAGAGAAGGGGAGAAAATGTAATCAACTTCAGTTTTTGCAAGAGAACATGGAATCTTCTCTCCAAAGGCCAAAGTGACAGAAAAAGATATCTGAACCCGGTGTTATGGAGTTTTAGTGGGGCTTGAACTTCCATTTGCCTCACTTCTCTTTTTGTTCAAACATTTTCTAGCCTGCTGCAATAGATCATCTCTTTCTCTGATGTTTGCTGTGAAGATGGCACTGCTTATAATGAGGCTGCATCCTTTCCCTGACATATCAACTTGGCAACTGTGAACATGAGTCTGTGAGCTAGTTGGGGCAGATATATCAAAGACACGATCCCTTATATCCTGATGGGACAACCGGGCTTCTTGCCAGTTGCAAGCCCTGAAAATCTTGACAGGGGCATGGGTTCATCTAATTTCAGCTCTCCCATTCACCTGTTATGTGACCCTGGGCAAGGACGACAAACAGTTGGAGTTGTCCAGGGCCAGAGCTGAACAGGAGGTATCACAATAGCTCATTATCCAGCAAGGAGGACATGACCCTCCACCTTAGACATCGAGATTGAGAGACTTAGAGGTACAGAACAGACAGTGCAGTTGGTGTTGATGGGAGGCTGAAGTGACTTGGGATTCTAGCAGGTGCCTCTTGGACAGGATTACCAAACTAATGACAACTCTGTACTCTGCCCCTTGCCTGTTTGACTTGGGGCAAGTCACCTAAGTTTTTGCTGCCTCAGTCTCCTCGTCTGTAAAATGCAGCTTAAAATACCTGTTCTCCCTCCTGCTGAGACTAGGAGTTGCATGTGTGTCTAACCTATCTTGTACCTAACCAAGCATTTACTACAGTGTTTGGCACATAGTAAGTGCTTAACAAATACCACAATTATTATTTTTCTTGCTTTTCCACCCCTTAGATTGAGCCCATTTCGGAGAGAGGTTGAATCTAATCTGTATCTATCCCAGAGCTCTCAGCAGCGTGCTCTGGCAGGTAAGGAGTATTTGATACCTTTATTACCATTGTTATTGTTAGGTTAGTTAGGATAACTGTATTGGATTAAGAAGAGAGCTTAAAAATTCACTCTGATCACTTCATAGCACAGCTTATTGAAAGGCATCAAACACCCTGTGGTTCAAGCTCCTGATACATGGTCAGAATTAACCAACCCACAGGAAGAAAGCACGTTTCTGTTTTTGAGATGAAGTGGAGGACACAAGTGGATGGAGGAAATCCAGGATATGCGTCTCACCAGAATTGGGTTGGGGAAAGAAATTTAATATGAAACAAAAATTCATCTACTTCTGTACTGAAGTGTACAAAAAATTCATTCAATCATATTTGAGTGCTTACTGTGTGCAGAGCACTATATGAAGTGCTTGGATGGAACTAATCCTAGGAAATGCTCAAGAAGCCAGGGGGAGAAATTAAAAACATGCTATGAGGTGGCAATAGAAGAATAATAATTTTGGTTTTAGTTAAGCACTGACTATATGCTAAGCACTGTACTAAGCACTGTGGTAGATACAAAATAAGCGGTTAGAGCACAGCCGCTGGCCCATGTGAGGTTCACTATCTAGGGGAGGGAGAAAAGATATTGAATCTTTATTTTACAGATGAGGACATGGAGGCACAGATAAATTAATCATATTTACTGAGTGCTTACTGTGTGCAGAGCACTGTACTAAGTGCTTGGGAGAGTACAATATAACATAGTGGGTAGACATGTTCTCTGCCCACGAGGAGCTTACATAGACTGTAGAAGGGAAGACAGACATTAAAATCCATTACATCAATCAGTGGCATTTATTGAACGTTTCCTGCATATGGTTCAAGTGTTCGGGAAAGTGCAATATAACAGAGTTGACAGACATGTTCCCTGCTCACAAGGTGCTTATATAGCAGGTACCATTCCAAATTTTCCTAGGTTTATAAACATGACACAGCCAGAATAGCTCAGTGGAAAGAGCCCGGGCTTTGGAGTCAGAGGTTATGGGTTCAAATCCCAGCTCCTCCAATTGTCAGCTGTGTGGCTTTGGGCAAGTCACTTGACTTCTCTGTGCCTCAGTTACCTCATCTGTAAAATGGGGATTAAGACTGTGAGCCCCTGGTGGGACAACCTGATCACCTTGTAACCTCCCCAGCGCTTAGAACGGTGCTTTGCACATAGTAAGTGCTTAATAAATGCCATTATTATTATTATTATTATAAGGTAACCCCAGCTCGAAGAATTACAGTACCAGGGGAAATGTGGTTTGAAATTTTGGCGGGAAAATGTTATCAGTTGCCTGGAGATATACTTATTTTTGGTCTGGCCTAGCTGTACCCAAGACCTGCGCGGATGGACTCACACAAATTTGCCCAGCTGGATCCAAAGTGCTATGGAGTGAACAAGCACGGGAGGACACCTAAGGCTCTCAGATTTCCCTTTCAGAATTTCTGAGGTGGGTGTCAGCAGTCGGTAACGGGTTTTACAGCCCAAACCTGTGTTGCATCTTTGCCCAGCGAGACCTTTAGGTCAAGTTTCAGGGATGTTTCAGCATGCATTTTAAAGTTCAAAATCCTGGTTATTTTCTCTACCGATAGGCCTGGAGTTCAAGGTCAGAAATTGACTTGCTTGAGGAATTCAGACAAGAGGATTGTTTGAATAAACATTTTAATGCCCATTTCATGACCCCCATTTACATCAAAGGGCTATTAAGCATAGCATATCAAAGAACCAGAGCTGGTGGAAGTCTGAGTCATGAAGCCCTTTGGAATGAATGCAAATCCTCACCAGGCAGACTCTAACTCAGATTGGAGTTGATCAGGGGTTCCTGCAGTGCTCCTCAATCTCCTCTCTCCTCCCTCCTCTCCTCCTGAGAGCTAGTCTCATGGTGTTGGGACCCCAAGTGCTACTTGTGTTTGGTTTGTTTATCTTCCTCTGGGTACTGTTGGTGGCAGAAAATTCTAACAGTGCAACATACTTGAAAACACTTAGGGATTTTAAACAATACTCTCCAGTGTTCCCTGAAAACTGGGACTCCAGAATTTGGGGTCAACAGAGTTTATAAAATCCGTGACACGTTTGGACAAGTGGATAAGCCAAACAAGCCTCGTCAGCTGGTCCTTCCTCTAAACAAGCCATTTGTAATGGCTAAGTCTCGAAAGGATGGAGGATTTCACATTAGAGCTGCATAGAGCCAGATGATCAAATATGAAATTAGGGTGACCGAGTTGCAAACTTTAGCTTTAAAGATAATATATTAGCAGATAACAGGGAGGAAGGGGACCCTTTAATATGTAGCACAACAATGGTTGTTCAGTGTCCTGAGAGGCATAAGTACCGAGTATGTACATACTGCAATTTTAATGACATGATATTCTGTTCTATTATTAATATTATCAAAATTAGAAATGAATAGGATGAACTCATGCCAAATCTAGAAAAAGTTACAGATCCTAAATTTAGCACTGAATTGCAAATTCCAAGTCATTTCCCTTGAAAAAATATTTGCCTTGGATTTCATTAGGTTGCTATTCATTAGCATGGGCTCCAAATGTATTTTTATTTCCCCATTAATGTTCATATATATATATATATATATATATATATATATACATAAATGTATTTGTACATACATATATATAATTTTATATAATTTATTTTGTTTTGCTTTTAGATTTCTTAGAATTTTACAGGTGAAATTTCACTATACTCCTTTGAAAATCCTAAATATCAGAGAAAACAAGTTTCCTATTGTTGCTCAATTCAGGCAGTCTTTAGACAGAAAAAAAAGCTTTCAGTAAACATCTACAGAAAGCTTAACCTGAAAGGGAAAAATGTCATATAGGACCAAAAATAGTTAATTCTCCAACTTCTTACCAGCTCTAACTGTTCCTAAAGGTTCAAAGTGATTTTTGATTAAAAATATATTAGTTTTCATCAAATATTAGATTTTAATGTTCAGAATTGCTTGAATATATTAATCTGGGCATTTGAAAAGTTACAGATGTGGTGGCTAGAGAAGCGGTATACAACCTCAGAATATCAGAGTAATAGGCTGGAAAGGATTCTCAAAAGATTACGCCCCAGCAGAAACTGACCTAAACCGTCTCTGGTTCACCTCCAGCGATGGAGATTCTACAACTTCTTGAAGCTCTGTAATTTATTCCAGCTTCTCCCAATCCTCATATAATGAGAAAGTTCTTTCTATCCTTTTCGTCTCTGGACTTCAGTCATGACTGGGTGGAAAACTGCTTTCCATTTTTCTCCCCTGGTTTTCTTCCACTTTCTTTCATTTTTAGTTATCCTCATGGATTATTGTCTCATATCACTTATGAAATACCGTGAAATAGCCAGGATAAAAAATATACTGAATATTGTGTGCCTATGAATTTATAATGTATGGGTATGTTACAGTAAAATATAATAATCTAAAAGAAGAAAACACAGGGAATGAGAATTTTCGCAGCACATATGGAACGTGTTGGATCCTCAAAAGATAAATGCATAAACTGGAAAACCTGGGTTTCCATTAAAAAAAATCTCACCTCTCCAAATAAGTGTGCATTTCCTTTTTTCCTAGCTGTTCATAGGTTGTGAGACCCTTGATGGGCAGGTTCTGTGTCTAATTCCCACTTGTAAACCTCCCAGCACTTTAAACAGTGCTCTGCAGGCAGAAAGTGCTTAATAAATACTATTACTACTACTGAACGAAGGCCTAGGTCTGAGATTCTGAAAGTTCTTGTCTAGTTTAAATCCATGTGTGTGCATACATATTTATATATTTAGGTAAAATAAAAAATACTAAAACTTATCCACTGCCTTAGAGTGTTTCAGAGCCAACTTTTAGAAGCTCATTGGTAATGAGAATTCTTTTGGGGTCACCTGGAAGGAAAGGAAAGTCTAAGACTTTAATAAACAGACAGTTCTCCCATAACACATTATTAAGGAAAACTCGTATTATGATATCTATGTGGTGTTCAATGCAGTGTGCAGTACAAAACCAGTGACCTGTGTGGTCAGAAGAATGTTCCCTAATTCTCCAATAGTGTTTTATCCAAAACATGCACTGAATACTGTCTCTCATGAGAGAATTGATTGTATCTCAACAAGAAATAGCTTAATTGACCACACAAAAATACCTCTTCTTTTTTTTTTGTTTCTGTGAGGCAGGCTACTTTGACTTGCCTCATTTTTTTGTTTGATATTTGATCATCATCCATGTCATCAACAACATTTACGGAGGATCTCCAGTGTGCAGATGACTGTGAATCACTTCATAGATTTTGCATGGCACTACCAGCTGATAATAAGCCTGGCAGGAATTATATTATGTACACTGTGGAAATCCTACCTATGAAGATTTTCAGTGGCAACATAGAAGTGAATGCTGTCATCTTATTCTGCTCCCTAGCCATACACTGTCAATAATGTGTAAGTAATCATGAAAAAAATAAGGGCCTACAATAATAACCTTTGGGAGATTGACTTTACAGAATTTGGCAACAGTAGGACATCAAACATTAGACCAAATTGAAGGTTTATAAAACTGTATTGGTGTGCAATCTTCTACATGTGTGAGAACTGGACCTACTATGGAAGACACAGCTGGATTCTTGATAATTTATACCAGCACCTCCTATGAACCATGCCCTACCATCAGACGGTGGGACAACATTACTAATATTGCGATCCTTGAATGGAGGCACCTACAACAAGGTATCAGTAAAACAAGGAACTGTCTTTCTGTGCACACAAACACCCACCACCCTGTGTGTGCAGAGCACTGTACTAGACACTGGGGAAACATTTTTAAACAAACACAAGACCTGATCCCTGGTTTTTGAGTTTACAGGATCAAGGAAGAAGCAGCATGGCCTAGTTCGAAGAGCACAGGCCTGGCAGTCAGAGGATATGAGTTCTTATCCAGGCTCTGTCAATTGTCTGCTGTGTGACCTTGGGCAAGTCACTTTACTTTTCTGTGCCTCAGTTTTCTCATCTGTAAATTGGGATTCAATACCTGTCTCCCTTCCTATAAAGACTGTGAGCCCCATGTGGGACAGGGACTGTGTGTCCAAAATGATTAATTTGTGTCTATCCAAGAGCTTAGATCAGTACCTGACATGTAGTAAGTGCTTAACAGATATCATTATTATTATTACTGCATGTTTTTTAAAAATCTATGCCTCTACGGCGGTATTTGCTAGTTACATAGAGGAGGAACAGACAGCAGTTCTGTTATTGTAGATTTTTCCCTTGCCATTGATGAATATCTCTCTCCAATATATACACCCATTAACACATATAAACACCTTGTGTGAGGGGTAGCAGTACAAAAATTCCATTTAATTTTCTATAATATGAAAATACACTGGCAATATATTATAAAACCATCCATTGCTGACCTTTAGCTTAATGTGACAGATTACCTAGAAAAGAATGCATAGGTATGCAGGATGCTACTACTTATCCAGATACTTCAAGCAAACATGTACGTTTATATTTCAGTTATCTGGACATTTTTTGATCTTTACAGAGAGGAGAGAGCAAAATAAGGTCAGCTGAATCTACTTCCTGAATACAAAAATTCACAGGATTCAGTTACAAGTGGACACTAAATGAAGGAAACCAAGGATGGAAATTGTGACATCTACTAACTTTGGCAATGTTTCACATTTCAAGGATCTGTTTGCTTAAGTTTATTCAGGTGCATTAGGTACAGGAAACAAAAGTTATTCTTGGTCAAAATACTTTGTGCTGCTAAAGTAATCACAAAACCACAAGTCTTACAAGCAATGTGTCCTAAATAAAGGTTCCCTCCCCTCCCCTGCGCTCACCCGACCTTCACCATCTGAGAGACAGGGTGATTCTGTTTCTCTAACATTTCACAAAAAGGGAGCACTGGGGATTTTATGAAAGTTTACATATTTAATTTTTAATCCTCAGGCAGAGCACAGCTCATTAATCTTCACAGCCCACTTCTGAGAATTCACCAAGTTTAAGTTGATAAAGCATTTGTATGCTATGGAAAGAAGGAATGCTATAGGGCTAGAGGTAATCAGTATTGAATCCACAATCAGTGCTACATTCTGAGTGCTTACTGTGTATAGAATACTGTACTAAGCCCTTGGGAAGGTACAGTATGTTAGTAGGTAGAGAGGACAGGTGTGGGAGTCAGAGGCTATAGGTACTAATCCCAGCTCAGTCACTTTCATTCATTCAATCGCATTTATTGAGCACTTACTGTGTGCAGAGCACTGCACTAAGCATTTGCTGTGTGACCTTCAGCAAGTCACTCAACTTCTCTGAACCTCAGCTTCATCATCTGCAAAATGAGGATTCAATATTTGTTCTCCCTATGACTTGGACTGTGAGCCTAAATTGGGACCTGATTATTTTGTGTCTACCCCAGCACTTAGTGCAGTGCTTGACACATGGGTGGTTGAGAAATACTATGATCATTATTATTATTATTAGACATGATACCTGCCCTCCCAAGGAGCTATAGTCTATTGAAGGAGCCTACAGCTAGTGTTGCTTTTTGAGGGTGAAATCACCTCAGAGATTATTCCTTTTAGAGAACAACCACTTCACAGCCTTGCTAGTGACCAACATGAAATCTTTATGCTAATGTTTCAGATTCCAGAATCACTTTCATCTGCATGCTATGGAGTGTTTAATTCTTTGGGGCTGTGCCTATCATGCTCAATTGCAGAGAGAGATTTATGAATCTGGAACAGTTCATACAGTGCTATCTGTACTTCTCTGACTTAAAGATATGTAATCCTTTACCATTTCTGACTATGGCTGCCACTGACACAAAACAGCAGCTTGAGATGAGAGGACTTTCAAAAGAAAGAAATTCAGCCGAAATATAATAAAATCCATCAGATAAAAAAAATATATGGCAGCATTTACTTCACTGGGCTATTTGAAGGAATTAACAAATACTCAGAAGAGGAAAAGCATTAGATGTCCCAGCCGGTAATGACACAGGAAAATAGGTATTCATCATGAGGATGAAAATGTATCTGACATAGAGTGAAATTAGACTTGACCCTCAGGGCAGTCATGACAAATACTGACTGAAACCACTACTGGGCAATTCTAGTCAAACGACTCCTGATGAGAAGAAATAGAATTCTCAAGGAGACAACAGGGGTCGGGGCAAGGGCAAAAGTGTATTTAAATGTTAAAATGAACTGACAAGAGGCATACATTTTCAATGCATTAGCGACAATTCCCTGCTGGCCTCGGTATCTGAAATAGGAATGTCCCACGATGTGGAATCCTTTTCTCATGACTGCGCTCATTCAGGCAAAGGATAGCCCAAGGGCAAAATGGCAGACTGAGGGAATCATCTGAATCACTAGATCTCCCTTCAGTCACATCAAACCCAAACAGCTCAGGTACCAGTTGAATGCACCATGGGAAGCTGACCATAATCATGCAAAGGAGACTCTCTGGAGAGCATATATCAAGTGGGGCCTTCTGGCTGCAGAAGGGGATTCCCTGGAGAGTCCGAAAAGCAGAACACACGCATTGCCAAAAGATCTCTTCCCAATTCCTAGAGAGATTCCACCAGGCCAAACATCACTGGCCAATTAAATACAAACTCGGGGAAGAATTTACTTTGTATGAACTTTCTTAGAATTATTTTTTTTGAAATTCCACCAAAGGTAATTCTTATTTCAAAGGATGCCATTTTGATGATTAAATAATCACTATTAGTACTACCAACAATAATGATAAAATGTCATTAATTATAGAGGTGGACAGTATGCAGACAGGTTCTAAACAGTACCTGAGTATAGGCACACATTCATTTCTCTCTCTAAATAAATAAATAAGGTTGTTACTATATGTGGCTCTATTTTTACCTGGCTCCCAGCTATGTAGCCTCCGGCTGCTCCAAAACTTTTGGTGAATGTGCCCATCAACACGTCAACATCACGAGGGTCCATCCCAAAGTACTCGACAACACCCCTCCCTGTTGGCCCAATGGCTCCGATACTATGGGCCTCATCCACGTAGAGGTAAGCATGGTATTTCTTCTTTAAGGCAACGATCTGAGGCAGACGAACAATGGAACCTTCCATGCTAGGTCACAAGAAGAAACGCTAATTAGTAACATGTATCCATCCAAGAATTCATATTTCCCTTCGGTCTTTGGACATACATAGACAAAACAGACTAAAAAAAGTATGGTAGAGAATTTCCATCTGTTTTTCAATAAAAGACAAAGTCCAGGTACTCAACTTGGAAATGGATTTCAGGTGGGGAAAATGATTCATTCATTCAATCATATCTATTGAGTGCTTACTGTGTGCAGAGCACTGTACTAAGTGCTTGGGAGAGATCAATACAACAATAAACGGTCACATTCCCTCCCCACAATGAGCTTACAGTCTAGAGGGTGGGAGACACGTTACTATAAATGAACATCAGATTGGATGCAGTCCCTGTCCCACGTGGGGCTCACAGTCTCAGTTCCCAGTTTACAAATGAGGTAACTGAAGCACAGAGAAGTTAAGCGATTTGCCCAGGGGCACACAGCAGACAAGTGGTGGAGTCAGGACCAGAACCAACATCCTTTTGACCCCAAGACCCATGCTGTTATTCACTAAGCCATACTATCAAGCCTCTGCATGACCCCTAGAAACATGAGGGAGCTAATTAAAACAATCTTAAATGACCTCATCTAGAGAAGTATATTATTAAAAATGAATTAACCCAATGTCATATTCACATAGTGCTATTCCCTGGAGTGCCTCGTCTTTAGATTTCTAATCCCTGAATAAGGCTCACATTTTTGAGATGAGTTGGGTAAAGTGCAAATACTGTATTGATTTTTTATGCCTTTTTTGCTCTAGAGTCAGTATTTGGGGCACAGATTTATTTTGTATGAGAAGCGAATAACAGTTTTCTCATCTTAAACGCAAGTGCAAATTGTTTTCTTACACTCATGGGGAATCATTTCTCAGTAGAGGATTAGAAAGCTCCTTAGGAAAATCCAAATTTTCAGATTAACTGTGGCTTTGTAGAAGACTTGTCCTTAGATTCAATTACTCTCAGTTTTTCAGAAAAACTGCACTGTACGCAACATGAGTAACACATTCATCATGCTTTAATTCAGTTCCAGAATTTCACTCATCTTTAAAATGTTACATGCTAGCAGAAGCCTGACATTTCACAAAGGCAAATGATTGATTTGGAAATGCATATGGTCAGGAAGCAAGTTCAGTGTTGGTAAGAATTTACAGAGGTCTGTTACAGTCATCCTTGGTCCAGGCAAGTCTAATTTCTGTCAGGACTATGCCCCAAATATGTTTGTATTCTTTTACAAAGATTAATGACTTCTTGATCTCTCTTCTGGAATTAATATAGGATATTTTAAAGTTGGTTGCTCTAGTTAGTACCTAACTTTCCCAACAATTTCAGTTACTTTTACTCAAATTATCTTTTCTGGCTCTAGCAAAAATTCAATTGATTCTTTTTCCAGTTTGACATCCAGTTCAGCTACTTTATGACATTAGTGTCTTTGTCACCTCAATAAATTTTGATGAAAAAGTTCATGGTGTCAGGAATAATAATGAAAAATGAGAGTGGAATTTTCATTTTTCTTTATGAATGGAAGGCTTTTTTAAAACCTGAATGGAAGGAAAACTGCTAAAATATATCTGCAAATGTTGTATATTTTAAGAGCTAATTTTACAGGGATGAAGAATTATTCTTGAACTGGCAACCTGAATAATTTCTTTATGAACTATACATGTAAAAGTACTACTTTAGAAAGTCTCGCCCTCTCTACCTTTCACCCTCCCACAAACGTAGTTGCCACCTGGAGATATTGGAAGAGTACTCCCATTCACCCAGCCTAGGTGGTGGAAAAAAAAATCTTCCTGTAAGGTCAAAATCATAATCAAAGGAAAGAGGTTAAGAGGGAAAAATGTTTCAGGCCAACTTAAAATGAAAGGGCTACTGTAATTCTTTTTTTTTCTCCTTTATTTGTTGAAATTGGAAAAAAAAATATGAATTACCATAATTAGGTACACTTAGTTTACCATATTTTCCTGGCTACAGAGGAAAACATTGGACATTTCAAGGACAGGTTATGGCCTTCTGGCTCTGTATTTATCTGGATGGGAAAGTCTTGGTATTTTGGCTGAATTTGGAGAAAATTTTAGCTACCTCCAATATGATAAACCTTACCATGAAACCAAGACTTTGGCTACATCACACTGAAAACCAAGTTACTTAAGAATCATCTTCATTACAGATCCAAATCATTCCTACAGATTTTTCCATTGAAAATTGATACAAAAATATCTGGGGTTTTTTTTCCCCAGCCCCTACCCCTGTTGTCTCAAACCCACTAGAAAATATAGCATTTTTGGTTTTTCTGGGAAAGCAAGCATGGAGATTAGTCATGAAAATTCCAGATATCCTAAGTATAGTTGGAAGATTCTGCAGCCTGGCATTGTGGATAGAGCTTGGGCCTGGAATTCAGAAGGTCATGGGCTCTAAACCTGGCTCTGTCACTTAATTGCTGTGTGGCCTTGGGCAAGTCACTTCACTTCTCTGGGCCTCATCTATAAAATGGGGATTGAGACTGTGAGCCCCACATGGGAAAGGGATTGTGTCCAACCCAATTTGCTTGTATCCACCCCAGGGCTTAGTACAGTTGCATGACACATAGTAAGCACTTAATAAGTAGCATAATTATTACTATTATTATTATCTGTTGGGTGACAGTCTTGGGATTGGTTCCCCAGTGAAGATTCAGAGCTGGTCATTCTGTCCCCATGATGTCACACTTTTAGGTCTGGGATCAGGAAGAACATATCTTGCTCAGAATATTAGCTACCCAAGGAAGCCCTGATCATCATTAATCTATAAAGATGGATCCTTTCTTGTTTAAATTCCAGTCCCACTTTAAAGTTGCCTCTAAACTGTGGCCAAGAAGACATTGACCAATGCCACTGGGGCTCCAGCTTTGGTTTCTACTGGTCCTCAATATACTTCTTCACCTTACCCTGACTTTATATGCATACCTCAGTCTCACTAGAGAAGAGATCTAAAATAGTGGTAGGTGAGAAGGAAAAGAGAAGAGGAAACAATTTTTAAAGCATTGGTCTTAATATTGTAATTTTAAATTTCTACTTTATGGTACCTCCCCTATGCTCTTAGTACGGTGCTCTGCTCACAGTGAGCACTCAATAAATATCATTGATTGACTGATTGATTTATCTGATCACAGACAACACAGTCTGTGTAAGCACATACAAATTTTATCTACATAAAATTCATTTGAAGAGAGCCAATGCAATTGTAGCTCTTCTACTTAGTTCTTAAACTCAGGTGACACCCTATACTTACCATAAGATTAAAGACTGAAAGAAGGAAAGATGGAAGGATGTGTGAGGTTCATGTAATCTTCATTGCCCTTGGGTTTGAAGTCCTTTATTTGGAAGGCGTCACCTACTATTCATGATAATAATGATGGCACTGTTCTAAGCACTGGGGGGATACATGGTGATCAGGTTGTCCCACGTGGGGCTCACAGTCTTAATCCCCATTTTACAGATGAGGTACCCGAGGCTCAGAGAAGTGAAATGACCTGTTCAAAGTCACACAGCTGACAAGTGGCGGAACGGGATTAGAACCCATGATTTCTGACTCCCAAGCCCGTGCTCTTTCCACCAAGACACGCTGCTTCTCTTGACGAAAGGGAAGAAGAGCTCGCTGATCTCAAATCAATCATTCAATCAATCAACGGTATTTATTGAACACTTACTGTGTACAGAACATGGTCTAAAGCATTTGGGATAGCACAATGCATTGGAATTGGTAAGAAAAGCAGCGTGGCTCAGTGGAAAGAGCATGGACTTTGGAGTCAGAGGTCATGGGTTCAAATTCCGCTCTGCCACTTGTCAGCTGTGTGATTTTAGGCAAATCACTTAACTTCTCTGGGTCTCAGTTACCTCATCTGTA
Source organism: Tachyglossus aculeatus (assembly GCF_015852505.1). NCBI lineage: Eukaryota > Metazoa > Chordata > Mammalia > Monotremata > Tachyglossidae > Tachyglossus > Tachyglossus aculeatus. The sequence continues at coordinate 18,566,613 of NC_052074.1, read as the reverse complement.
AAATGGGGATGAAGCCTCCTGTGGGACAACCTGGTCACCTTGTAACCTCCCCAGAGCTTAGAACAGTGCTTTGCACATAGTAAGCGCTTAATAAATGTCATCATTATTATTTAAAAGACTCATGCCCTCAAAGAGCTCACAATTGAGTGGAATCTCCAGGAATCTGAACAGAAACTCTTTGCCAAAGGCGACCCAAGGCGATCAAGGATCGGCAATGCCTTGCTGTTAAGTTACCCCTAGCTGCATTAATGTTGTGGTTTTGTCAACTCCTCACTCTGACATAAGCCTCTGATGCTGATACTGTAGTAATGCTGAGGTGGTTTAAACACAAACAAAGCACAGCAGTTGTAGTGGTTTCTGTAGGCCGGGTAACTGACAAGACTATTTGACAGTACAACGTTGGTGGTCCACTTAATTTCACCCATGATCAAAGTGCTTAAAACTTAGCTTTCCTTTAGTTGTGCCAAGGGATGTTTATTTGCAGTTTGGTTCTGTTTATTCTGCTTAAAAGGAGATGTCCAGCCTGTTTTGGATCAGCTGATCAGCTTTTAAGCTGTTCCAATCCTGAATGACAGGTGTTTAGATAAGAGCCAGTTTGTTCTTTCTCCCTGGTTTCATAGTGTGCAGCAGCTGGCACAGATTAGGCAGAAGAAAGAATGATCCCTGAAGTTGTGGCAACATGGAGTCAACACAGCATTATTTCTTTTTCAAAAAAGAAAAGGAATAAAGAAAGGAGACAGCTTGGATTCACTGAATTGTTAATTATTCCAATGGGATCTCAAAGACTTTTTACTAGTACCAGCATCCAAAGTTGCCCCCCTAAAACATATTGATAAATCATGGTGGAATCCAGCTTTCTAATTCTCAAAAACAACTCTACTGTCTTCCGGTAGAATTTAAAACACCCACAGAAACAGCAAGCAAACTGCAATTACATTTTATAAAGCAAACTCAAGGAAATTATTTCTTATTTCTTATCCTCACTGGGAAAAGGAATGCGATCACAGTTAATGTTCTTTCTAATATTAGTTACTATTCACATGTATGATAATAAAGGTAAAAGGGCACATTTATATTGTTATAAGATAGAGCCCATCTGCAGTTTCTTCTTTGAAACTGATTCATGCTCAGGGAACATGTCTACCTACTCTATTATATTGTACTTTACCAAGCTCTTAGTTCAGCACACAGTAAGCACTCAATAAATACAACTAACCGATTGATTTTGTAGGATTTTTCATTTCATCTGGATATTTCATTTCATCTGGATATTCTCCTTTTTTTTGTAATTTCGTGGTAGGAAAAAAAATGCAGCTTCTTTATATTAGGGTTCAGTAGAACCCTTCAAAAATGCCCAGAGGACAAATTCTAACTCTCTGCATTACACTTTGGGATTTTTCTGAAAAAACAAACACCCCTCCCTGCCTGCAAAACAAAAAAAGAACCAACTATTGATTGATGAGCCTTATAGATTAAAAATGTTAATTATGTTGATCTGAAGCTGTTTTAGATTATAAAATCTTTCTAAGCCAAACTGGATGTTTTAGGTGTGCTGAGTGTGAACAGTAGCCATGTCTTCACAACCTTCTGGGAGGCCATCCTGGCTATTTAAGGAAAATCTTCCCACCCACTCTGAGGTGCTCAGTAAAAGTGGCTAATTTATGCCATTCTCAATCAACTGTATTTATTGAGTGCTTACTGTGTGCAGAACATTGTACTATACACTTGGGAGACTACAATATAACAGAGTTAGAAGACATGATCCCTGTCCACAATGATCTTACAGTCTAGTCTACAGCTCAGAGCCTGCAGGATTGCAGTGCCCTGAAGATGCCAAGATTTGCAGTGTAATTTTGGAGGCTATTCATAGGAGATTTAGCCTATTGCCTAGAGATTTCCAGCATTTTGGAGAGGTGAAGCTGGGCTGACTATAAGCTTCCACACTTGGACAGTTCTATATTCTCAATTTGGCTCCGGGCGCATGATCTTCTGTAGGTTCTTGGATGTACTCTGGCCCCAGAGTATAAAAGTATCTCTGATTATGTTCTTACCTGTAGATGCCTTCCACAAGGATGAGGATTTTTTTCCAGGCTCTGCGTCTTCGAGGCTGGCCATAGATTACAGCTTCTCTTAACATTTTCTCTAGGCTCTGCATATCTTTAAAAGACAACAAAATAGAATCAGTTACAGGTGGAGCTGAGTGATCTTTTTTAAAGCCCATGTATAGAAAGATCTTTTGACATATTAATGTCTGTCTACCTCCCTAGACTGCAATATCACTGTGGGTAAGGAATGTGTCTGCCAACTCTGTTGTATTCTCCAAGTTCTTAATATAGTGCTTTGCACATAGTAAGCACTCAAGAAATACATTGATTGGTTGATAAAGGACCTATTGATTAGGGACCATCAGTATGCAGAAACAATTTATTTCTTTGTAAATGCCACCATAAGATGAATAACAAAGTCTTGCACCAAAAGTGATCAATGATCTAAATGTGGTTGATTATCTGGTAAAATGTGACATGAGAATAACATGGAAACTTGCTGGTGTTTTTACAGAGATATGTGGCAAAACATGTCATTAAGGAGCACTATAGCACAATTTCATTGTATACATAGTTATTCCACAACACGTCTTCACTATGTGTTGGGAATTAGGGAATATTCTTCTGAAAATTTGTGTCTTTCTGGATAGAATCAATGGTATTTACTGAGCACTTACTATGTGCAGAGGACTGTACTAAGCATTCAGGAGAGTACACTACAAGAGATTTAGCAGACACATTTCCTGACTACAATGACCTTACAGTCTGGAGGATAAAAGGTAATTAGGTGTTGGAAGAAATGGGAGCAGGGAGGTGGGGGGCAGGGGTGTGTGTGTGTGTGTGTGTGTGTGTGTGTGTGTGTGTGTGTGTGTGTGTGTGTGTGTGTGTGTGTGTGTGTGTGTGTGTGTGTGTGTGTGTGTGTGTGTGTGTGTGTGTGTGTGTGTGTGTGTGTGTGTGTGTGTGTGTGTGTAGGCTGATCGAGGTGTGCAGAATATAACCCAGGGTTGGTCTTGAACATGATAGAACAGTCTCTTTTGGTTCAAAGATACTGCTGCCAGAGAGATGCCATCCATAGGTATAAATGTTTTAGACAGAGAATCTCTTGCCTATTCATTGTGTGCCCATGAAGATACAAGAGCACAATTTTTCCTTGCCATTAGGGTGAGCATTGCTCAGACATTAGTGGTTAAGAGGGGACAGTATCCTACCATCAGCACTTGAGCTGTGTTTGCAGTCGCGGTGATGGTTTTCCCTGAACCATCCACACTCTGTTGTCTGGTCTCCCTTGTGCCCAGTGGCATGCCCTGGGTGACTGCTGGCTGGGAGAATGGGTGCTACTTGGGGTCAGAGAACAGAATCTTTCTGAAACCTCATAGCAGCAGACACCACGCTGCCCTAACCCAATTTCGTGAGCCACTATTTAGTACAGGGCTTAAATTAGATTGGGGGAGAATAAATCCTCTATTATCAGCTCTCTCCCTCCAACCTTACCGTGCTAATCTCCTATTACAGCTCAACCTATGCACTTGGCTCCTCTAACACCACCTTACTCAATGTACCTCATTCTAATCTTCCTCACCACTGAGAACCTTGCCCTCGCCCTCCCTCTGGCCTGGAACTCCCTCCTCCCCACTTCATATTTCACAGACCACCACCCTTCCCACTTTCTAAGTCCTACTAAATCACATTTTCTCCAAAGAGGCCTTCCCTTAGCCCTCATTTCCCCTACTCACTCACTCTACCTCCACATCACCTATCCACCTTTTAAGCATTTAATATTCACCCCACCCTTAGCCTGATAGCACCTAGGCACATAGCCTTGTACCCGACCATTTATTTCCCCTTTCTGTAATTTATTTTAACATCTGTCTTCCCCTGTAGATTATAAACTCCTTGTGGGTAGGGATCTTATCAACCAACTCTTTTGTATTGAATTTTCTCAGGCACTTAGTAGAGTGCTCCGCTCACTGTAAGCAGTCAATAAGTACAACTGATAGGATGGTAAGGCCTGTCAAGTAAGATCCCTTCGGGAAATCAGATCTAATTCCTGTCCTTGAGGAGAACATGGAAAGGAGGCTAAGTTGGTCGGATCAAGGACGACTCACTCATTCTGCCCTCCACTCCAGTGTTCGTGAACTACTGAAATCTTGGAATGACTAGAAAAAGAGAAAAAGTGAAAGGAGAGAGTGCACCATTAATCAAGAAACACCAAAGTCTGTATAGTCATCTCCTGCAAGTTTTGAAACTGGAGTTCTTAGAGTCAAGAACTTTGTATTGTTTCAAAAGGCCCATGATGATGGGCGTTTGTGGAATTGTTTAGGCTATGAGTTATCAAAGATGAATTTAATACTGGAGGAAAGAAGCATCTGGTCATAATCTGCCACCAGGCATCACAGGTCACAGTAAAAATGGGCATAAAAGCAGACACCCACAGAGGATAAAACAGAAACACTGAAGCCAACTTTCATTATGATCAACACTGACAAACACCTTTAGAAGTTTATGTTTATTTGGTTTAACATTGGTTTAGGCAGTATGTCAGTTGTGGGTTGTTAAGCTAAAGATACCAGATGTCCCTGATTTCAGGGGACAATCCCTGATTCCTTCCTACAGATACATATTGTTCTCTTAAACTTCCCTAGTTATAGGGAACCAGTAGCAATAGGAATAGCACAGACCTCAGCCATTCTCATCTTCAAAGCTCTCTTAAAATCCCACTTCTAACAAGCCTTCCTGGGCTAGTTTTTGGTATACTGAATTTCATCAACCCTTCAGCCACCTCTTGGACTTAGTAGTTTATATATTTATGCCCACCATCAGCACACATGTTGATGAGAGAGAGGGAGAGAGAAAGAGAGAGAGAGAGAACAGCCAATTTTATTTGTTCTGATTCCCTTGCTTGAAAAGCATTTCTAAGTTGATCTTTCCCACTAGAGAGTAATGTCCTTGTGGGCAGAGGATGTTACTTGTGCTTCTGATGCACTTCCCAAGAACTTAATACAGAGCAGTATGTTCAATAATAATGATGGCATTTGTTTAGCACTTTTTATGTGCAAAGCACTGTTCTAAGTGCTGGGGCGATACAAGGTGATCAGGTTATCCCATGTAGGGCTCACAATCTTAATCCCCATTTTACAGATGAGGTAACTGAGGCACAGAGAAGTTAAGTGACTTGCCCAAAGTCACACAGCTGACAAGCGGTGGAGCCGGGATTAGAACCCATGACCTCTGATTCCCAAGCCTGTGCTCTTTCCACTGAGCCATGCTGCTTCCCAGTAGGCACTTAATAAATCCAATTATTATTACCACTAGAACTAGCCACTATAGATAAATATTTATTGAAACAAGGTCTCTGACTCATTAAGGGTTACCAATTTGAAGGGGTGGAGGAACAAACCCATTAAGGGTTATCAATTTGAAGGGGTGGAGGAGAAAAATACAGCAACAGCTATAGTAGGGAACAGATAGCATGATTAATTCAGCAAAAAACCTCCACCAATTCAACAACAATTAAGGAGTTGGGCTACTGTTGTATTTGCAATCCCTGGGAGAGAGGAGGGACAGGGAAAGAGAAGTTTGAGAGCTTTTCTGGTCTCACCTGCTGTAAGCCTGCCAATATTATGTGCACTTGAAGTCTTCAGAAATTCCTCCCAGCCTTCAGGTTTCGAGCAATCAATATCTTTGACAGCCCATTTTCATACACTAATGTGATAAACCCTGAACACTGAATTTCAATCCAATTGCAGTTGCCTATTTTAGCTTCTGAACTTGCAGGCAAGACCTCACATTGAATTTGTAAAATTATGGAAATAATATTCAAATGAGAGCATTCAGATTAAGAGAAAAGATCTTGGTAGCCTTGAGTTCGTTTTCACCGACTGAGAGGTATTGGGTTAGGGTTCATCTCATCACTTGCCCCAGGGGTCTAGTACTCACTTCAGTCATTCATTCATTCATTCAATCATATTTATTGAGCGCTTACTGTGTGCAGAGCACTGTACTAAGCGCTTGGGAAGTACAAGTTGGCAACATATACAGACAGTCCCTACCCAACAGTGGCCTCACAGTCTAGAATCTAGTCTTGGATCTTGAGAAGCAGTGTTGCCTAGTGGAAAGAACATAGGACTGGAAGTCTGAGATCTGCGTTCTAATCCTGCCTCTGCCACTTATTTTCGCTGTGTGACCTTGGGCAAGTCACTTCTCTGCAGTTCCCTCATCTGCAAAATGGGGATTCAATACCTATTCTCCCTTCTACTTAGACTACAAGCCCCATGTGGGACTTGAATATTTTGTATCTACTCCAGGGCTTAATACAGTACTTGACACATAGAAAGTGCTTGACAAATACCATTAAAAATACCACAATTATTATCAATTATTATCTTGGTGTTTGAATTATAGAAGTATATATAGTTATATATATATTTTATATATATAATTATAGAAGTATAGCATGGAATAGGATTCCTGCCCTTCATGAGAGAATGGGAAAGTGAAAGATGGAGAAACACAGAGAAAGATAGACTGTGTCTGTGTGTATAAAACAGAACAAGGGAATTCAAAGAATGTGTTGCTTTCTAGTCACATAACAACACTGAGGAAAAAGGCTAAGTAGCACAGGAGGGGCTTTGTTCCAGAGACTGCAAATTCCTTTGATTCTGCAGTTGGAGTCATCTCTAAATTGCTTCTGTGAGTTTAGCCAGGTCTCAGAAGCACCAGTTCTTTTGCAGCACCAAAAGGGGTACCGATGAAACCCACAAAAAGTTGGAACCGCTTTGGCTCAGGAGTCCCAAAGCCAAGAATGAGTTCTAAAGTTGTCGGGAAGTGGAGAAGGAGAGAAAGAGAGTGAAAATAATGGAGCTTCCACTCTTTAACTCTCCCCACCCCACCTTCTTCTGCTCTCAAGCTCTCTGGGCTCAGAGGAGATGGTTCAGTCCCTGGGAGAGGGGCTGGAATGCTGATATACCATTCTGACACCTAACCCGAGACAGCTTAAGTACAGAGCAGAGCTAATGTTGGGTGTGCATGCAACTAATGTAAGAGATTGCTACACATTTCTCGGCATGCAAAAAATTGAGTTTCTGTCCAATTGAAACATTTTATTATTATCATTATTGCTAATAATGATAATAATAAAAATAGTAATAATATTGGTATTTGTTAAGCGCTTCCTATGGGCCAGACATTGTACTAAACTCTGGGTTGGATACAAACAAATCAGGTTGGACGCAATCCCTATTCCACATGGGATTCACATTCTTAATCCCCATTTTACAGATGAGGAAACTGAGGCCCAGAAAAGTGAAGTGTCTTGCCCAAAATCACATAGTACACAATTGGCAGAGTCAGGATTAGAACCCAGGTCCTTGTGACTCCCAGGCAAGTGCTCTATCCACTAGGCCAAGCTGCTTCTCAATTGAAATTCGGATGCCATTACTTTTAAAATACATGTGATCGAAGACATGCTTAGATGCCTGTGGTTGGGCCTTCTTTCACAGGTTATCTTTTTGAGGAACGAGAGTAATAGTAACGACATTTATGTACCGAGCACTGTATTGAGTGTGGGGGAGAAGTACAAGAACACTAAGTCGGACACAGTCCCTTGCCTAAAGGGACTCTTATTGGGACTGGAGAGGACAAACACCTAGGGAAAGAATAACAGGATAAATTCAGCAACTGATGGTGTGTCTTGAGGGCAAGGAGCCACACAAGGAAAAGGCATATGCCACTCATATTCTATATTTACATTTGAATAATCCATATGTCAGTGGCACTCATGCCTTCACACATAATGTGATCTAATGAAGACAAATAATAATGGCCATGAGTTGGGGAACTCTGTCCTTATTCAAAATATTTTATTTCTCCCTGAGTGTGGGACTGTGACTTTCATATGTCTAGCATATGACAAGCACCTAATAAACATGTCATGATTTCCTTCTAAATCTAAAGAATGATTGTATGATGTGAAAATAAACAAGTGAAATAACTGATAGTCACAATACTAATTTGCTAGAGAATAAGCAAGGGCAGGCATGTGCTATCTCTTTAACTAAGAAAAATAAACTGGGCCTTTAAATATCAGAAATGAAAGATATGTTAGTAAGAATGAGCTATTTAATAGTCACTTCACCACTTCACACTAGTTTCTTCATCAGCAACATGGGTGTAATGATACTGAGTGAGGTGACCTCATGGGGGTGTTAGAAGGATTACCACACGGCTGGCATTGCACAACATTTAAGCAAATGCCCTATGTGGTCTAAACAATCCTGAGGAGAGTTTCATTGCTGCCAAAAATTTTCAATCTAAACTTAAAGGGAATGGAAAGTCACAAATTTGGGATGTTTCCGTTTCACATTCTATTCTGAAAAAATCCTCAAGTGTTTTCCAAATACCATGAATACAGTTTTACTAGGGAGACATGGGGACAACTGAAAAGGGGATTCAGGGTTCGAAAGATTTGCATTACCTTCATTCAGATGCACAAATGGCTTACCCCTACCCAAAACATCCTCTGATCCTTCCCTATCTTCTTCCACACTTCCTAATTCATTAGGCTAAGAGAATATACTCATATGTCATATATTCCAAGTTTTTTATGGTATTTGTTAAGCACTTACTATGTGTCACACACTATTCTGAGTAATGGAATAGAAACAAGTTCAATTAGGTTGGACACAGTCCCTGCCTTGCATGAGGCTGACAGTTTAAGTAGGAGGGAAAACAGGAGAACTGAGGCACACAGAGAAGTTTAGTGATTTGCCCAAGGTCACAAAGCAAGCAACTGACAGAGCCGGGATCAGAACCCAAGTCCGTGCTCCTTCCACTACATCATGCTGCTACTCAAGAACATAGATGACTAGGAAGTTCACACAAGAAACAATTACTCCCCCTGAGTATAATAAGCATCCTAGTTGGCCTATTGATTTTCTCATTAGTCTTTGGAAATGTGAATCAGTTATCTCTAAAGCTTTACACCATAGGTTGGCTTCGGAAGGTCTTTTTCGGATTGTGTCACAATTCAACTTGAAAAATGGACTTGAGGATTCCTTTGGCATTAAAAATTGGGCTTTAAGTTGGTTTTTGAACTAGCTTCTAAGATCACAAAGACATATCCTTGTCAGTGAAGATGTGAACATCAAATGATTCTACTGCTGGACAATTTTACATGGAAATATGATGGCGAATATTTATACTATAAGCATCAGGTTGGATGCAGTCCCTGTCCTACATAGAGCTCACTGTCTTAATCCCGACTTTACAGCTGAGGTAACTGAGGCACAGAAAAGTTAAGTGACTTGCCCAAGATCACACAGCAGGCAAGTGTCGGAGGCAGGATTAGAACCCAGGTCCTTCTGACTCCTGGGCCTGTACTCTATAGTGTTTGACACATAGAAATTGCTTAACAAATGTCATAAAAATTATAGAGTAGTTTAAGAAATTAGCTCTATAGAAGAAGTTTGCAACTCTCCCTTAGTAGTTTTCTGTAACTTATAAAATTTATCTCTATAAAGAGAAAGCTAGATTCTCCAGGTTAGCAGGTATTTAGATCAATAGCAAAGTTGCTTTTTAAAAGCAATGGACATAGAATACAGTGGCTAATCCTAATAAAACACTGACTGAGTTGAATTGAAAAGTAAAGATTTGTCCTTAAAATAAAAAGGGCATCACTGTGATGGGTGGTTGCCTTCTCTAAGAAATATTCACCTGGTGTTAATAGCTCTCTTCCTCCCTTCAAAGCCCTACTGAGAGCTCACATCCTCCAGGAGGCCTTCCCAGACTGTTGTCCCCCTTTTCCACTCCTCCTCCCGATCCCTCCCCGCAGCACTTTTATATATTTGTACAGATTTATTACTCTAATGATTTTAATTGTACATATTTACTACTCTATTTTGTTAATGACTTGCATATAGCTATAATTCTATTTATTCTGACGGTTTGACACCTGTCTACAGATTTTGTTTTGTTGTCTGTCTCCCCCTTCTAGACTGTGAGCCCGTTGTTGGGTAGGGACCGTCTCTATATGTTGCCGACTTGTACTTCCCAAGCACTTGGTACAGTGCTCTGCACACGGTAAGCGCTCAATAAAAATGATTAAATGAATGAATGAATATGGCTACACATGCTTGAGAAGGTCTAAATCACCAAATTGCCATCAGTGGCACCCATTGGCCAACACATTGCAAGCAGATGTCATCATTTCCAAAAGGAACAAGATAAGATCATAAGCAGGAAATACAGGTTTCTGCAAATGGGTGTGCCTAAAAATTTGGAGAAACAACCAACACATGTCATTAAATTAAGAATGTCTAATTTACTCTTGTGCTGAAAGATAAGCCTTGATAAGGAGAGGATTCAGCATGGAGTTAACTCCTTCTTGATTGGATAAACCTTTGCGAATCCCTTATACAAGAAATTAACCTACCTTCCCTGCCTACCAAAATTTCATAGGGTTTGCTCCCTAGAGAGACAAGTGAACTAGAAAATTGAAATCAATCAGTGGTATTTATTGAGTGCTCACTGTATGCAGAGCAGTGTACTAAGCACTTGGGGAAAGCATAATGCAACAGAGTTAATAGATACATTCCCTGCCCAAGGAGTCTATAATCATCAACTAGTTTTTTTTTTACCACTTCAATCATTCAAAATAGGCACAATGGCTTCTACAGCTTAGAAAGATATTGGTGTTAGAAAGAAGTCTTTACCCAGTTTGGAAGAACACAAGAGCAATACAAGACAACCTGAAAAATCTGCTCTAGGTGATGTGGTAGAAATACCTTATTTCCCAGGCTTTAAAAAATCAATAAGAAAGCTACTAGGTGATTCTACCTGAAGCAACTCCCAAAAAGCTGTCAAGTCTTTACTGCCATGAAATCCTGCACAATTTAAGCCCACATTATAAACCATTCTGGCATCTCATTACAAATTTTAACCCATGTCAGGTTTCTTGAAATATGTTGTATAATTTATATAATTTCTTTTGCCAAAATTTTCAGGAATAACACCTGTTCCAAAGATGGTCTGAGCTCTGTGAGACAATGCAACATAATTCAAACAAACTCTGGTACCTTTGCTTCTTCTCCCCCACTATTCCTTTATTGATGGATTCACTTCAAAAGACTTAAAATAAGTATTATCTTGTTGGGGATGAGAAGGAGTTGAAAGGCAACAGGGTGACTCTTGGGCATGGGGACAACATAGGGGTGTGGAAAATGAAACAAAGGGAGGCATTGAAAGGGGGGTGTGGATAGCATAAAGGACATAATGTAATTTTGGCAGCTCTCTGTTACTTCAAGTTATTCTGGCCCTTGTTCCAATAACCCAATATCTAGGGAATCCACTGTATTCCCTGGACTAAAGTTGGCAGTTTTATGTGAAATCATTCTTACTTTAGTGTGAACTTGACGTTTCAAAAGCGCCTCTTCATTCAGGAAATTCATACAGTGTTGTTTATAAAGCTCTACTGAACAGAGAGCACTTTACTAAGATGTTGATAGAGAACGATAGAAATGAAGAACAAGATCTTTGGCTGTAAGAACTTAACTAGGCTCAGGAAGGCCAGGGGCTAGGAAATGGCTTTCAGGAGACCTAAAGACACAACATAATTGAAAGTAGCAGATGGCAAAGGATTCTGTATTCTTTGGAATACCTGTAACTGAGCTGCTCTTTCAGATCAATCAACAGTAATAATAATAATGGCATTTGTTGAGCACTTACTATGAGCCAAACACTGTTCCAAGTACTGGGGTAGATACAAGGCAACCAGGTTGAACATAGTCCCTGTCCCACATGGGGCTCACAGTCTCAAACCCATTTTACAGATGAGGTTATAAGGTCCTGAGGGCAGGGATCATGGCCACCAACTCTGTTGTATACAGTACACACTCAGTAAATATCCTTGATAGACTCGCTGAATGCATTCTCTGTGCAGAGCAATGTATTCTCTGTGCAGAGCACTGTGTGACATGCTTGGGAGATTAGAATAGATTTCAACACACTCTCTGCCTTCAAGGAGTTTATAATCTAGTGAGGGAAACAGACACTAAAATACATTTCAGTACGGAGGAAACAGGAGACTATAAAGCTACATACCTAGATGTTTTGGGGGGTGAAATACCCAAGTGCTTAATTGACACAGAGGTGGTGAAGTAGCAGTATAGGGGGAAATATGGTGGGGAGATGAGCAACTCACTAGGAGATGAGCAACTCACTAGGGAAGACCTCTTGCAGGAAATGTGATTTCAGAGTGGCTTTGAAGATGGGAAGAGCAGTGGTCAACTAGAATTGAAGAGTGATGGAGTTCTAGGTAGAAGGTTTGGTGAAATGACCAAGAGGCTAGCAGTAGGAGAAAGAAGAATGAAGCATCATGAGTAGGTTCGCTTGAGAGGACCAAGATATGAGGGCTAGGGAATGGAGAAGAGAGGATAAGTAGTGGGGAGGGAGCTGAGTGCCTTAAAGTAGATGCTTAGAAATTTCTGAATGATATGGAGTGGAACAGGCAATGATTGGAGATTTTTGAGGAGTGGGAGATGCTTACAGAATAATATTTAGGGAAAAGGTTAAGGGCAGCAAGGTGAGGTACATGCTGGAGAGTTAAGTATCTTGCCCAAGGTCACACAGCAGGCGAAGGACAGAGCTGGAATTAGAACTCAGGCCATCTGACTCCTAGGACTATATTCTTTCCACCACCACCTGCTCCTAAAATAGTTTTCCTTTAGTGTTGAGATTTTTATTAGTGTGAGCAAGAATGGCTGCTAAAACCACTGTGTGACCAACAATTTGTATATCTCAGCATGGGAAGGTAATCTTGTCATAGGGCCATAACACTGTAATATCACTGGAATAAATTCTATAAGTGACATCCCTAGCGCCTTCAAGTGCTGGAACTGTCATCACTGAAGTCATCAACCGTTACCTGGTTGGATAATTTTCCAGTTCCACAAAAAAGAGCTCGGGGTTAAAGATGACTATAGTTGAATTCAGTGTTAAAAGGGAAATAGAAGGTTGTGGCCTCTTATTATCTTTTAGAGAGTATGTAATAAATGCCATTATTCTATTTATTGTTATTTCTCATACTGGACATGGAAGCCACATCCTTCTCCTAGAGGTTTACTTAGGAGAGTACAGGTTCTTATCTCTGCCAGGATATACAGTAGGAGAGAGTCTGTTTGGAAGTAGAAAAATTAAGTAATAAGGGCCCATTATTTTATGCATAATAGTAACGATGGTCATGTTTGTTAAGTGTTTACTATGTTCCAAGCACTATACTAAGCACTGGGGAAGATGCCAATTAGCCAGTTCTCTGTTCCAAATGATGCTCACAGTCTAAGTAGGAGGGAGAACATGCATTGAATTCCCATTTCACAGATGAGGAAACTGAGGCACAGGGAAGTTAAGTGACTTACCAAAGTAACACAAGTGGCAAAGGCAGAGTAAGAACTAGAACTAGGATGGGAACCAGTATGGCCTAGTGACCAGAACAAGGGTCTAGGAGTCAGAGGATCTGGATTCTAAATCCAGCACCATCACTTGCCTGCTGTGTGACCACGTACAAGTCCCCTAACATCTCTGTGCCTTAGTTTCATCAGTTTCCTCAAATGCAGAATGGAGTTCAATACCTGTTCTCGCTCCTAATTAGACTGGGAGCCACAACTGAAACAGGGACTGTGTCTGGCTGGATACAAGTTAACTTGTATCTACCCAAGTGCTTAGAATAGTGCTTGACACATAGTTAAGCACTTAACAAATACCATTAAACAAAACAAAACAAAACAAAACAAAAATGAAAACCAAGTCCTCTGACTTCACTCCCAGGCTCTTGCTCTTTCCACTAGGTCATTTTACTATGCGCAGAACACTGAGTGTTCAGGATCATTCAAAGCAACAGAATTATCGGAAACGGTTCCTGCCCATTAACGAGTTTAGACTCTAGAGGGGGAGACAAACATTAATATAAATAAGTACTTTATAAGGTATAATGTAAAGGTATGTACATAAGAATTGTGGGGTTGTGTTAATATCAAATGTGGTATGTTGGGAAGTGCTAAGCAGTCTGACCTAAGAGGCTCAGGTGAAATGTTTTCCACCTCCAAATTCTTTATCTGGGCGTTAGATATCCCTGTATTTCCGATCATCTTTTTATGACATTTTTAAATCGGGCCCAGCGATTCTCTCCAGTCACCTAAATTCATCGCAGGTGACATTGGTATCCACTAGATGGCAATATAAGAAATAAAAAGCCGATTTCATTAAGTTATCAGCTTCCTCCTTAAGAGGAGATTTCAAATAGTTTTTGTGAAATTGGCATGGACAGAGTTGAAGTAATTAGCATCTTTTGAGCATCAGGACTCAAACTACATTTATCAACCTGGGTCTGAAAGCTATTATATTCAGGTACGGAAACTTGATTCCCCAAAGAGAAGCAAGTCCCATGCAGCCGTTTTTATAAAATAAACTCCGGTTCATTGAAATCTGTATTATGTAAAAACTAAATGTTGTATCTGCTGCAGATTGGGGTGGTTGTTTGCTTTGGGTAAAAAAAAAAGGTTTTTGGGAGGTTTTTTTTAGGCAATTATCTTTGGAATGAAAGTCTTGATCACCAAAAAGTTCCTTGCCGGGCTTACTGGTTACATGTCAGGCCACTACAATAAGGCTGTAAATAAACCAAATGTGTTGGGTTTTTGGATCTGTGTACATTGTGGATGAGGGAGTTTGGACACTCCCCAGTGTGCAGAAACAACTGCATCCAAGCTGAAATGGGAGTTTCAAGGGTGAAGCTTTTCATCTGAACCTCACAAAAAACCTTTTGTGTTCCGACACTGTGATCCTAAAGCAGAAGGAAAATCAATCAATCAAGTTTCCACTGGCAGGGGGAAGAACTAGCTGACCTCTTAGAAACACAGAAGTTTAGAGATGGAAAAGATCCATGACGATTTCTCTCAGCTCAGATACTGGAACCAAAGTCTGTTTCTGGTCAGTTTCATTTTGGGTTCGCAGGCCCTGAAGCACAATGCTACAGTGTTTGGGTTACAGACCCCCAGGAATTCAAAGGATTACAGTGTACTTTCGGAAGGCCTGGTGGGATTCTACAATTTCAACGAGCCACATAACATCTGCAAGGGATTTTTAATAATAATGCTTATTAAAACACTTATTTGAGCATTTTGCTAATCCTCCCGACACCTCGAGAAGTACAGAGAAGTGATTATCTTAGTTGTTTTGATGAGTAAAACAATCCATGCGGTCTTAAGCATTCACTTCATGTTTCTTGACAGTTATGAGGGGAAAGACTCATGGGACACAAACTAAAAAATTAAAATTGTTTCTATATAATGATAGTCTATGCTACTATAAATATTTTTTGGAATCCTAGAGGTGGTTGGGCCAGAGGCAGTAAAAGTTCTACATAATTATAATAATTTATGGTATTATTACTTAGTACCCAGGCACTGTATTAACTAAGCACTGGGGTAGTTAATGACAGATGTTTATCTAATCTCTTTTTTTCCTTTTTCTTTCTTTCTGTCATATTTATTGAGCGCTTACTGTGTGCAGAGCACTGTACTAAGTGCTTGGGAAGTACAAGTCAAGGGACAGATCCTACAGCTTCCTTACTTAGTCCATTCAAGCACTGTAGTTACCACCCTAAAGCTTTTGCTTCTGTGAAGAACTGGGATTTATGGAAGATTCTGTGGCCATGAGGTAATTTGAACCATTGGAACGTGAATCTGTTTTGCTATCAGTAGTGAAGGGTGTAAACCACCTTGGTTCAAAGCATTTCTAATTCTTTCAAGGGAGTGAGACACCTGGACCAGTGATTTACTAAGTAAATTTACTAAGTAAATTGAAGATTATCACTGTTTGTTAGGAACCACAAACCTATTTAGACACCAATCTTTATTTATGGCTTAGTTCACTGCTTTTATCCATTTTCAAATTCCTTTTGACATTACTGGGAGTTTGAAGCTCAAAACGCAAAGAGAAAGCAATACCTGGTCAAATCTGCAAATCTATAAAATACAAAGAAGAGTAACTGACACTGAAGACAAATCCAATCTTTGGTTTCATTCTGAGGCTTAAAGAGTTCTATGAAAACCGGTTAATATTTGTAATATAAAACGATAGTATTTCCTTGTTTGCCCTCTTGAACCAAGATAGGTAAGTTCTAAGGTCAAGTAAACCTGGTGAAATTTTATTGCTAGGGAATGTTTTTATTACAGAAATAATAATATTGGAATATATACCGGACTTAATTTTTCCAAACCTCTTCACATCAATAACCCTACCCACAAAGCGGTGCTGAAAGGAACGGATGGCAGATGTTACTATCCCCATTTTACAGATGAGGAAATTGAGGCTAAGAACGTTTAAATGACTTGCCTGAAATCACAACCAGACCATTGCTTTTTTTTTACAAAGGAAATAACAAATTTGACTTTGCCCCCATGAGGCAACAATTTTCCAGGTTTTCTGTTGGCAAGAATTATGCTTTTCCCACCTAGTAGGCCACACTGCCTCCCTGTGGATTTTCTCCATCATAAGGTTGCTGTGGGATTGTGAATAGACTGAAATTTAGTTTCAGGTGAAATCTTGATTAAAATGAATAGGAAATACAAACAATACATCATTACAATAACAGAAAACATAGACTCTATCAAATTGAGAATATTACCTGCAGGAAAAAAAGGATTTCAGAGACAGCTGCTTGTGTACAAGCTTATATGTCCCTGTTTATTTTTCTCCAACACAGCAGGAGATGAATGAGCACAACAGAGATGAGAAATTCTACCTGGAAGAAAAGGCAGGTGTTTGGCTATTCACTAAAATTACAAGAGGATAGGAGACTGCTGGTCAAAATAAATAAGGTTTTCCCTTCCATGGCCTCTCCAATTATCACTGGGTTCTAAGAAAGTCCAACAGGCTAAATTATTGCATGCTTACTTACAGAGGGGCCTTATAAAGAAACCTAATGTGAGCAAAGCAAAGAACACATTAGCCTATTTCCTAAGGACCCGTCTGTAATTGCTGGAACAGATACTTTAAGAACTAGTATGGCCCAGTGGATAGAGCATGGGCTGGGAGACAGAAGGATTTCTGCTCACTCTCCACTGGTTCCTTCCCCTCTGCCTTCAAACATGCCCACGTCTCTCCCATCCTAAAAAAAACCCTCTCCTGACCCCAGCTCACCTTCTAGTTATCGCCCTATCTCCCTCCTACCATTCCTTTCCAAACCCCTTGAACGAGTCATCCACACGTGCTGCCTCGAATTCCTCAACGCCAACTCTCTCCTCTACCCCCTCCAATTTGGCTTCCGTCCCCTACATTCCATGGAAATTGCCTCTCAAAGGTCACCAATGACCTCCTGCTTGCCAAATCCAAAGGCTCATACTCTATCCTAATCCTCCTCGACCTCTCAGCTGCCTTCGACACTGTGGACCACCCCCTTCTCCTCAACACGCTATCCAACCTTGGCTTCACAGACTCTGTCCACTCCTGGTTCTGCTCTTATCTCTCCGGGCATTCATTCTCAGTCTCTTTTGCAGGCTCCTCCTCCCCCTCCCATCCCCTTACTATAGGGGTTCCTCAAGGGTCAGTTCTTGGTCCCCTTCTGTTCTCTATCTACACTCACTCCCTTGGTGACCTCATTTGCTCCCATGGCTTCAACTATCATCTCTATGCTGATGACACCCAAATCTACATCTCTGCCCCTACTCTCTCTCCCTCCATCCAGGTTCGTATCTCCTCCTGCCTTCAGGACATCTCCATCTGGATGTCTGCCCGCTGTCTAAAACTCAACATGTCCAAGACTGAACTCCTTATCTTCCCTCCCAAACCCTGCCCCCTCCCTGACTTTCCCATCACTGTTGACGGCACTTCCATCCTTCCCGACTCACAAGCCCACAACCCTTGGTGTCATCCTCGACTCCGCTCTCTCGTTCACCCCTCACATCCAATCCGTCATCGAAACCTACCGGTCTCACCTCCGCAACATTGCCAAGATCCACCCTTTCCTCTCCATCCAAACCGCTACCCTGCTGGTTCAATCACTCATCCTATCCCAACTGGATTACTGCATCAGCCTCCTCTCTGATCTCCCATCCTCCTGTCTCTCCCCACTTCAATCTATACTTCACGCTGCTGCCCGGATCATCTTTGTGCAGAAACACTCTGGGCATGTTACTCCCCTCCTCAAAAATCTCCAGTGGCTACCAATCAACCTACGCATCAGGCAAAAACTCCTCACTCTCGGCTTCAAGGCTGTCCATCACCTCGCCCCCTCCTACCTCACCTACCTTCTTTCCTTCTACAGCCCAGCCCGCACCCTCCACTCCTCTGCCACTAACCTCCTCACTGTGCCTCGTTCTCGCCTATCCCGCCGTCGACCCCCGACCCACGTCATCCCCCTGGCCTGGAATCCCCTCCCTCTGCACATCTGCCAAGCTAGCTCTCTTCCTCCCTTCAAAGCCATACTGAGAGCGCACCTCCTCCAGGAGGCCTTCCCAGACTGAGCCCCCTCCTTCCTCTCCCCCTCCTCCCCCTCCCCATCCCCCCACCCTACCTCCTTCCCCTCCCCACAACACCTGTATCTATGTATATATGTTTGTACGTATTTATTACTCTATTAATTTATTTTATTTGTACATATTTATTCTATTTATTTTATTTTGTTAATATGTTTTGTTTTGTTGTCTGTCTCCCCCTTCTAGACTGTGAGCCCGCTGTTGGGTAGGGACCGTCTCTATATGTTGCCAACTTGTACTTCCCAAGCGCTTAGTACAGTGCTCTGCGCAAAGTAAGCATTCAATAAATATGATTGAATGAATGAATGAATGATTTGGGAGCGAATCCCTACTCTACCACTTGCCTGCTCTTTTCTGAATTTTAAAACCTTTTACTCTGTGGAGGATTCACCGGGATTTTGAAAGCATTTCAGACAAAGGTTTTAATTTTGATTTTCTTTGATACTTTTGATATATGAACATGGGGTGGGGGACAGAGTTAAAACTGAACTAGCCAAAGTGAATGAATGACATTAGTTAACCAATAAAGAAATGGAGGCCTAGAATACTTTAAGTGCCTTGCCTAAGGTCACAAAACAGGCAAGTGGCAGAGGTGGATTAGAACCAGGTTATCCTCATCCTGGGCTCTTCCCATTAGGTCGTGCTGACTCTCACTGTGGTTGACAAAACCATGGTGGATAAAACCAAAGCCTTATGGGAGAAAGTAGTTTAGGGACTCCATGGTTTCCAACACATGTCAAATTCCAGATTTGTGACATCCACACACAAAAAAGCATTCTAAACCAGTTATAGAGTCATTCAAGTTTTAGTAAATGCTTCAAATTTGCAGATTAAAGGTGTTCATGGCACTGTTCATTGTGCTTCATGCTGTTATTGTATCAGTAATTCAATGGCATGACAGGGAAGAAGTTGTAATCGTGAATTTACTGAAAAATGAACTTTAATCAGTCCCCTTTAGGTTCCCAGTTCAGTCTAATAATGACCTATTGATAAAGTAGATGCTGAAAGCACAATGTGGATCGAGCTGGGGGGAGCAGCCGACATTTTATGCACAGTGGAGAAAACTGTAGTTATTCAAAATTGTGCATTGTGGTAACCAAATATTAAGAATATTAGAAGTAGTTACTCAAAACAGCTAGGAGAAAACTGGTTCGCAAAGTACATTTTTAACAGGGTCATAATGGGAATGCAAAAGCAGCATGGGAAAGCAGCATGGCTCAGTGGAAAGAGCTCAGGCTTGGGAGTCAGAGGTCATGGGTTCAAATCCCAGCTCCACCACTTGTCAGCTGTGAGACTATGGACAAGTCACTTGACTTATCTGTGCCTCTGTTCCCTCATCTGTAAAATGGGGTTTAAGACTGAGCCCCACATGGGACAATCTGACCACACTGTATCCTCCCAGTGCTTAGAACAGTGCTTTGCACATAGTAAGTGCATTACAAATGCTATCATTATTATTATTATTATTATTATCTGGGTTCTAATGCCAGTTCTGCCACTTGTTTGCTGGGTGACCTTGAGCAAGACACTTAACTTCTCTGGGCCTCAGTTACCTCACCTGCAAAATGGGGATTAAGACTGCGAGTTCCATGTGGGACATGGGCTGTGTCCAATCTGTTTATCTTGTATGTACCCCAGCACTTTATGTGCCCGGCACATAGTAATCATCTAACAAATACCATTAAAAAAATTACTAAGACCTGAACCACCCAGGTAGCTCCGAAGTGTGTTAATTTGAAAGCTGCTGTTGATCTGTGCCCAACCCCATTATCTTGTATCCACCCAGAATTTAGTACAGTGCCTGGCACATAGTAAGCGCTGAACCAATGCCACAGTAATTATTATAATTATTATTATGAATATTGTTGACTTGATCAATGGTATTTATTGTGAATTTACAATGTGCAGAACACTATACTAAATGATTGGGAGGAAACAGTCCAATAGCACTGTCAGACGTGATTTCTGTCAGCTTTACACCCCTTTCCTCTCCTTGCAATTGGCCATCTTGACCTCCGGTGATTGTCTAGCGATCTCTTAGGACATCAGCAAAGTGGGAAAGCAGGGCTGGAGGTGGAAAAACCTGATACGCAGTCAGCCAGTCAGGTGCAAGTGATGACATCTGTATTCCAAGGGCAAGCTTGGAGATGGGATTAATGGGGCTTGGTTCCAAAGTTATGGATTTTTCTTGTCTGGAATAATCTCTAATTAAATTAGTGCCTGACATTCTGTTAATCCAATTTAGACTTGCCTAAGAAATATATTTTTCTGCAAATTCACTTTGAAAATTATGCTTGTCTTATGCAGACACACCCAATGCCGCTGTCTGATTTAACAATACCAGACAAAACATTTGCAGATGGGAGCTCTACCCTGGGCAAATAAAAGGAAAAGTTAGGTAAGCTAGAGGTAAAAAGCTAGAAAAATGAGGAAACTCCAGAAGGGTTTAATAGAGTAGTTCCAGGAAGGATAATTAAAAGGGAGAGTTAGGGATGTTGGATGGTACATCCTAGATTTCAGAGAATGAAAGCACAAGTTAATTGGTAGACTCCAGTTAATAAAATTGTACAAGAGAAATTACTGGTATAGAGTCAAGTGGGATTTAAGCATGACTTGTTGATTACCTTAGGAGAACCAAGAATGAGAAAGTCTCATTGTCCACTGACAGGTTGTCTCTTGAGATCTGGCCTGACTCTGTGGCTAGTCTTTACATCCACCCTACAGCAGAGAGTTAAGTTCAGTAATTACCCAGTGGAGCTAATGCTGACATGTACTTAAGGCCAAAGGTGATTAAGGAACCTTTTAAAATAAAATTTGACATCATGTAATAAAGCTAGGAATATAAGTATTAAAGCAGCATGGGTGTGGCTTGCTTCCTATGAGCTTCCTAGGAGTTTCTGGCCAGTCAACATAGAGGAGCAGCAGGATCCGGGAGGGAGCGGATTTGGGAGCATCAGGAAAGGGTACTAAGAGGGGCAGGTTCCAAGCTGACAAAAGCTAACAGAAACTCTCCTGAGTCACTGGCCTTCTGTCTTGCCTTCCCAGACTGACTTTGAGCCAGTTCTTTCTGACTGCTTCTTCCTCCCTGCCTCAGAAGTGTCTGTTGGCCATGATTTCCATGAGATACTCACTATTGTGCTTGAAAGTCCGTATCGTCGCGCCTGAGAGCCTGGCGCCGAGAACAAGAGAGGTGTGATTTAACTCATCACTTAAAATGAGGCAACCCTGTGGGAAAAAATGTAAGGCTACTGTCAGAAAGTGACAAGTGTCGTATTCACCACAGAACCCACAAATCATTACCAAGAGCAATTCTTTATGAACCTTACTGGTAAACTGCTGGGCAGGGAAAGCAGCATAGCCTAGTGAAAAAAGCACAGGTCTGGGTGACAGAGGACTGGGTTCTAACTGCTGCTCTGCCATTAGCTTGCTGTGTGACTCTGGGAAAGTCAATTAACTTCTCTGTGCCTCAGCTTCCTCATCTGTGAAATGGAGATTAAATACCTACTTTCCTTCCTATTTTTACACTGTGAGCCCCATGAGGGACAGGTCTGTGTGTGACCTGAATACATTATCTACCCCTAGATTCTCTGGACAGTAAGCTCCTTGTGGGCAGGGAAAGTGTCTACCAACTCTGTCATATTGTACTCTCCCAAGTGCTTAATACGGTGCTCTGCATCATCAATCATCATCATCAATCGTATTTATTGAGCGCTTACTGTGTGCAGAGCACTGTACTAAGTGCTTGGGAAGTACAAGTTGGCAACATATAGAGACAGTCCCTACCCAACAGTGGGCTCACAGTCTAAAGGGTGTGTGTACTCTGAACACAGTAAGCACTCAAATATGATTAATGTTTAATGAAGGCATTTTTAAGCACTTACTACGTGCAAAGCACTATTCTAAGCGCTGGTGAGGTTACAGGGTGATCAGATTGTCCCACGGGGGCTCACAGTCTTAATCCCCATTTTACAGATGAGGTAACTGAGGCACAGAGAAGTGAAGTGACTTGCCCAAAGTCACACATAGCTGACAATTGGCAGAGCCGGGATTTGAACCCATGACCTCTGACTCCAAAGCCCGTGCTCTTTCCACTGAGCCATGCTGCTTGTTTAGTGATTAGTATATAGTACATAGTAAATGCTTAACAAATACCACCACAATTATTATTCGTAGAGATAATAAAATATCCTCAAATGTTCCCCTTGTTCAGATTTATGAAAGCAGGTAAATATTTGGCCTCAGTGGCAGCAAAGGAGATTTAGACAAATCACAACGAATTATTAAAAGTGATCATAAACTATTGGAATAGATAACCAGGGAGTGTTGAATTTCAATACAATAATAATTTGGTAATGATGACAAGGAGTTTTTTCTTGATGAAGGAAGAATGGATAGCCAAATTTAATTGTTCTAAATCACTTCACTTTTCAAAACCTTTGCCCCTTAATTGCTGCTCACAACTCCTGGCAATAAAGGGGAAGTCAGCCCCTGAGAAGTTAAGTGAATTTAGTTAGTCATGCAGTGAACCAGCTTTGATTCGGAGACTTTATCTGACTTCCAATCCTATTCCCAAATCACAGGAAAGAATATTTACCCCTAAATACTATTATTTTGTCAACCATTCCTGAATCACCACCAAGGGCACGATCTACATTCCTATGTTAAGTATTGTTATATATGAGGGAAAATCTCATTGTTTTAAGCATGTCTCACCTTTCCAACTAATGCTGGAATATTCATTGAATTAGTAGCAAATCCCATTCCAAACACCATAGCTGCTTCTACATGCAGGAACTGAGCCACCAAGTCTTCCAGCTCTTTATGTTTATCCATATTACCTGCGGTAGGAAATACAGGATGAAATGCATCATCGTAGTTTGGGTATTTATTAAGCTTCTATTACATGTTAAGCACTGGGATAGATGCAAATATAACATTCTGAAACACAGACTTTGTCTCACTCAGGGCTCATGCACAAAAACCATCTTGAGTTTCCCAGAAAGGCACACAAATGTCAAAGGACCCTTTAGGGAATCACTTATAAGATTCTTGACCAACAAAGTTTAATAAGGAAACAATCAACCAGCCTTGTGGCTTGCTGAGCATCAACCAATGAAGTTTTCATCATTTTCTCCTCTTCCACCTTACCAATTACTATTTCTGCCCTTAATGTATACTGCAAGAAAAAAAAATACTAATGGAGAGATGAATGGCATTTTCAAAAGGAAATATAGCCTTAGCAGATAATAAATGACAGAAATAAGTCCATTTCTAATTCTAAAATGATTATTGAAATAAGTATTAACTACCAAGCATTAAGTAACTATAAGGGGCATATTCATCTAACATTTCCTAAGTGGAAGTAACGTGAGGGATTTTACTGTCATTTTCCAGCTTGGAAGTAGGCTCACAATTGTACAATTTGTGAAGGGAATGAATTAACTATAAAGATTTTACACTATCTGAGATAAACACACTATTTCTTTTTCACATCCCTTCACCTGTATCCTCTTTTCCTAAATCTCACCTTGCCCAAATCCAGGTGGTGCTATTTACCAAAAGGCTTTTTCAGGGTTTGTTTGACAGTGGAAAATGAACACCACCTAAGCACTTAAGTACACACCACCCCTAGACCTATCACTTATATACAGCACTTAAATAATCTGTAAGTTTCTCCAACCTATAAAATACTTCAGTTTCTGCCTTCCTTATTGAACTGCAAAGCTCCTCGAGGGCAGGGATCATATCTACTAATTCCAGTATACCCTTCCAAGTGCCTAGTACTAGTTTTGCACAGAGCAGGCACTCAATAAAAATTAATGATTGAGGGATGATTAAATGTTGGAACCAGAAGCAGCATGGCCTAGTGGAGAGCGCACAGTCCTGGTAGTCAGAAAAGGCTTGTGTTCTAAACCCGGCCTTGCCAGTTTTCTGCTGTGTGACCTTGGACAAATTGCTTAACCTCTCTGTGGCTCAGTTACCTCATCTGTAAAATGGGGATTAAGACTGTGAGCCCTATGTGGGACAGATACTGTGTCCAACCTGATTAACTTGTATCTACCCCAGTGGTTATTACGGTGCCTGGAACATAGTAAGCACTTTACAAATACCATAAAAAATCCCTTGTATTTCTTGGTTGATAATGTGTTAAATTCCCTAATAAATACAAGGGGAAGGTGCCCAAAGCAACTCAACAGTCAAAACCTTCAGCTGTATTTAATTTCCAGAAGAAAAGAAAGATCAATATTATCTCAGAAAAGAAATGTGTGGGTGAATGTCCTCTCTCCTTCTCTTTCCTAATCGGATGTTGCAAATCCAGGGAGTGGCATCTTGGTCCATTTTTCAACAAGTGGGAAAGCACTGTTCCCATGACATAAAGTTGCCATAGGATCAGTGCCTGCAGTTTGGATGGTATCCCAGCTCCTGGGGTTAGTACAGGTCACAGCAGGGAGGTAGTAGTAGGGAAGAATGGCATCGTACCAGGAAAAAACCACCACGCCACTGCAAGAAAGTTCACAAACCTTAGGAACCTGAAGGCCACACCCTGATAGGAAACCCTTGCAGCAGTTGATCTCAAGTCAAACTATGCGTTTGTAAGAAGTTAAGAGTAAGGGAGTGACACTATGTTAGACACACTGGGCTTGATCCACAGTACTCAACAGCCAGCTCCTACAATGGTTCAGCCCATAGGGATCCATTTATTCTGGGATGGCTACATGTTTTACCACATCAAGCATCAGCCTTCTCTGTGATCTCCCTGTCTCCGTTTTCTCCCTTCTAAAGGCCACACTTTACTGTGCTGCCCGACTCTTCTTCCTAAAATACCATTCTGCACACATCTCCTCTTTCCTCAAAGACCTCCAAAAGTCACTCAATTCCCTGCATCAAGCAGAAATTATTGACCATGATTTCATGCCTCTCTCCTCCTACTTCTCCACCTTCTCCACTTTCTTCTCCCACTAGACTGAGCTCGGCCACTGTACCCCTTTCAGGCTAACCTACTCACTGTACTTCAGTCTCATCTCTCCTGTTTCCCGTCTTCTGCTTACACCTTTCCCCACAGCCTGGAATTTCCCTCTGCTGGCAAAATCCATCAAATCACAGGTCTCCCCCTCTTCAAAGTCCTTCTGAAACCCCATCTCCTCCAGGAAGCTTTCCCCGATTAATTTATTTTCTCCCTGGGAAGATAACTACCACTTTCAGCACTTCCACATTAGCTATGCACTTGTGTTCTTCCAAATAACAGTAACATATTGAACCTACTATTTAGATGTTAACTACTCTAATAATAATAATAATAATAAATAATTGTGGTATTAATGCTTACTATGTGCCTGGCATCGTACTAAAGCTGGAATAGATACAAGACAATTGGGTTGGACACAATCCTTGTCCCACGCAGGGCTCACAGTCTTAATCCCCATTTTAAGGATACGGTAACTGAAGCCCAGAGAAGTTAAGTGACTTGCCCAAAGTCACACAGCTAACAAGTGGTGGAGTCGGAATTAGAACCCACGACCTCTGACTCCCAAGCCCATGCTCTTTCCACTATGCCACACTGCTTCTCTGATAGCTCTGGAGCCTTCCAGAAATGAATTAGGATCATTGCTGTGACACTTGAAATGAGTGCTTGTTGTACTGCATTCTAAATCCCAAACATTGAGAATGCAAGATCATAGGACTCTTGGGTTGAGAGTCAAATTAAATCAGATCCCGCACTAGACTTCTAAAGCTCAGCAACAGATAAATGTTCAAATTCCTTACCTATCGCTTGACCTTGGCAGCACTAAATTTAAATCATCTTGTCCTCTCTTGCAACAACAGACAAATTATCCTCTATGAGTTTGTAATTGTGCACAAACCAGTGGCCTGTACCAAAATAAAAGAAAATTGCTTTACATTATCTTGTAACGTTCAACTGATATTGGCATTTCTAATGTACCTCCTCCCATAGGAAGTCAGAAGAGACCCTAAGTTATGGAAAAGGAATAAGGTGATTCCTAAACTTTGACTGCCACTCAGAAATCAAGACTTACAATGAAACGGAAGATGCCCAGAATGATGGAATTCCCAACTGAAAGGGGCATAGTCAATCTCTACCTTTTTTTTGGCAGACCTACTCTTAAACCTTCTCAGTCATTCAGTCAATCCTCTTTATTGAGTGCTTATTAACAATATAACAGACACTTATGGTTTCAGAGATCACCCGGAGAGAGATTCCACAGCCTTTCTTATTTGGAGCTAAATGAAATTACTCTGGTTAAAAGAAGTCAAGTAATAGAAGAAGTTTCAATACAAATAAAACATTTTCATACTACTATCAGCAAGGTAATTGTTTAGGTAATTGATCACTTACACCATCACCATGATCCTAATTAAACCCTGCCCTACCTCCTTCCCCTCCCCACAGCACCTGTATATATGTTTGTACAGATTTATTACTCTATTTATTTTACTTGTACATATTTACTATTCTATTTATTATGTTAATGATGTATATCTAGTTTTATTTTTATTTATTCTGGTGACGACACCTGTCCGCATGTTTTGTTTTGTTGTCTGTCTCCCACTTCTAGACTGTGAGCCCATTGTTGGGTATGGACCGTCTCTATATGTTGCTGACTTGTACTTCCCAATCGCTTAGTACAGTGCTCTGCACACAGTAAGTGCTCAACTATGATCCCGTTGTTGGGTAGGGACCGTCTCTATATGTTGCCAACTTGTACTTCCCAAACGCTTAGTACAGTGCTCTGCACACAATAAGCGCTCAATAAATACGATTGAATGAATAAATGAGTGAATGAATACGATTGAATGAATGAATGGAGTTAGTGAACATTTTGCAACTTTCAGGGCACTTGAAATCTACCTAAATGGTGTATGGTGGGAGTAGGGTTTTATATGCTAGATAATGAATTCTGAAGTGAATAAATTCATAAAATTAATTGCTGAAACCCAGAATGCAACATAATAATAATGTTAAGTGCTTACTATGTGCCAGGCACTGTACTAAGCGCTGGGGTGGATATAAGCAAATCAGGTTGGACACAGTCCCTGTCCTATGTGGGGTTCATAATCTCAATTTCCATTTTACAGATGAGGTAACTGAGGCCCAGAGAAGTGAAGAAGCTTGCCCAAGGCCACAGACAGGTGGCAAGCCGGTATTAGAACCCATGATCTTCTGACTCCCAGTCCCATGCTCTATCCACTATGCCATACTGTTCTCTATCTACACTCACTCCCTTGGTGAACTCATTCGCTCCCACGGCTTCAACTATCATCTCTAAGCTGATAACACCCAAATCTACATCTCTGCCATGCTCTCTCTCCCTCCCTTCAGGCTCGTGTCTCCTCCTGCCTTCAAGACATCTCCATCTGGATGTCTGTCCGCCATCTAAACTCAATATGTCCAAGACTGAACTCCTTATTTTCCATCTCAAACCCTGCCCTCTCCCTGACTTCCCCATCACTGTTGTTGGCACTACCATCCTTCCCATCTCACAAGCCCACAACCTTTGTGTCATCCTCGACTCCTCTCTCTTGTTCACCCCTCACATCCAATCCGTCACCAAAACCTGCTGGTCTCACCTCCGCAATATTGCCAAGATCTGCCCTTTCCTCTCCATCCAAACGGCTACCCTGCTGGTTCAATCGCTCATCCTATCCTGATTGGATTATTGCATCAGCCTCCTCTCTGATCTCCCATCCTCCTGTCTCTCCCCACTTCAATCTATACTTCATGCTGTTGCCCGGATCATCTTTGTGCAGAAACACTCTGGGCATGTTACTCCCCTCCTCAAAAATCTCCAGTGGCTACCAATCAACCTACGCATCAGGCAAAAACTCCTCACTCTTGGCGTCAAGGCTCTCCCTCACCTCGCCCCCTCCTACCTCACCTCCCTTCTTTCCTTCTCCAGCCCAGCCCGCACCCTCCGCTCCTCTGCCACTAACCTCCTCACTGTGCCTCATTCTTTCCTGTCCCTCCGTCGACCCCCGGCCCACGTTCTCCCCCTGGCCTGGAATGCCCTCCCTCCGCACATCTGCCAAGCTAGCTCTCTTCCTCCCTTCAAAGCCCTACTGAGAGCTCACCTCCACCAGGAGGCCTTCCTAGACTGAGCCACCTCCTTCCTTTCCCTCTCTTCCCCCTCCCCATCCCCTACCTTACCTCCTTCCCCTCCCCACAGCACCTGTATATATGTTTGTACATATTTATTACTCTATTTATTTTACTTGTACATATTTACTATTCTATTTATTTTATTCTGTTAATATGATTTGTTTTGTTGTCTGTCTCCCCCTTCTAGCCTGTGAGCCCGCTGTTGGATAGGGACCGTCTCTATATGTTGCCAACTTGTACTTCCCAAGCGCTTAGTCCAGTGCTCTGCACACAGTAAGTGCGCAATAAATACAATTGATTGATTGATTGATTGAATAAATACGATTGAATAAATGAATGAATACTGCATCTGGAGAGGTCTTCTAGAATAAGCTCAATGTGGGCAGGGAAAAAGTCTACTAATTCTGCTGTACTGCATTCTCCCAAGCATTTAATGCAGTGCTCCGCAAACAGTAAGCGCTCAATAAATACCATCGATTGATTGATTTTCCACAGTGGCTCATACAGTCCCATGGTGTCTGATGGGCTAGAGGAGATGAACTTCTGGGGGCTCAGATTTCCCCCAGTGGTGCTATGATGGGCTAGAGGACATGAACTTTGGGGTGCCCAGATTTCTATCTTGGCCAACTCATTCATGCCAGTCCATGTTAAATGAAGAACAGGTCAAACGCTGATGATTGCAAAATGGGTTTGCCCTGAAGAAACTCCAGGGAAGAAGAGAAACTCTTTGTTTGAAGCAGAGTGGCTTAGTGGAAAGAGCCCGGGCTTGGGAGTCAGAGGTCGTGGGTTCTAATCCCGGCATTGCCACTTATCAGCTGTGTGACTTTGGGCAAGTTACTTAACTTCTCTGTGCCTCAGTTCCCTCATAGGGAAAATGGGGATTAAGACTGTGAGCCCCACATGGGACAACCTCATTACCTTGTATCTACCCCAGTGCTCAGAACAGTGCTTGGCACATAGTAAGCACTTAACAGATACCATCATTACTATTATTTAACTTTGGAATTAGATTGGTAGTTTTCCCTTTTCAGTTCTCAGAAACTGAAGAGCGTTCTTAAGTTTTATTTAAAAAGTGTCTAATTTTGAAAGGGTGAAGAAATGTCAGCTTTCAGGCCTCTTGATTATGACAGACCAGGAGGAGGTCTTCATGAGATTCTTTTATAAAAGTCCCAGATGCCAATAGGTATTTTCTTGGCCAAAGTGTTTGGTCTCCTTCTGTCAAGTGTTGTCATTTACTAAGCTCGTACTAGGCATTACTAAACTCCCCATTAATAGAGGTAGCAGAACACCATTCAGGAGTGTTTAGTTTCTTACAGTCATAGGAAAGAAAGGCCCTATATTATCTCAACCATGCCAGATTGCTTTAAAAGGACAAGATAATTGATGTATTAGGAATTTGACAACTAAAAAATTAGAATCACCAGGTTTAAACTTGCTTTAAGTGACTGAAATGATATTCTTTGACCATAAAGCAAAATGAAATACAGATACAGGGAAAACTTTGGCTTCAAAACAACTGAAAGTGACACCGTTCGCCACAAACGAAAACAGAAGTCTTCTCACATGAGATTGAAAAGACAAACCATAAATTGTCCAGAGTTGGAGGTTTCAGAAGCTACTCTCAGTTTTACCATCAATTCTCTGTGAAGATTCTGTTTCAGTGTCCTGATCTGTGAAATAAGATAAATTGTTTCTAAGATAATTAAGACTAAAGAGGGACCTTAGGATGCTTATTTTGGAGGTGCTAGGCTCATATATTCTGGGTTGCGGCCAGGCTTCCCAGAAGTAATGTGGCAGTTTGTCTCTATGGGAGGCCTAGCAGCTCCCTGACCCCAGAGATGGTAATAATAAAAATAATAATGATGATGATGATGATGATTGTGGTGTTTGTTAAGAACTTACTATGTGTCGGGCACTGTACTAAGCACGGGAATAGATACAAAGTAAACAGGTTGGACATAGTCCCTGTCCCACACCAGGGCTCAAAATCTTAATCCCCATTTTACAGATGACATAACTGAGGCACAGAGAAGTTAAGTGCCTTTCTCAAGGTCACACAGCAGGCAAGTGGCAGAGCTGGGATTAGAACAACCCAGATCTTTATGATTTGTGATCACCTGGGCTTTGTGATCACTGTTCTTGATGACAGTTTTTTGGTGGGCAGAGTGTTTTTAACAACACTGCCTATTTGGATTTTGAGATCACTCAAAACAATTAGTTTGTCACATGGGAATGAAAAGTTAAACAGCGGTGAGCTATCTCTGTTTAGCAAATCCATCAATCAATTAAATTTATTGAGCACTTACTATGTTCAGAGCACTGGACGAAGCACTAGGAAGAGTACAATACAACTGAGTTGGTGGACATGATTCCTGCCCATAAAAACATAGAATGTATAGGGGAGGCAGACATTTAAATAAATTACAGATAAGGGAAATGGCAGAGTACAGGGATTTGTACATAAATGCTGTGGGTCTTGGGGTGGAGTTAATATCAAATAGTTAAGGGATATAGATAAAGAGCATAAGTACTACAGAAGGGAAGGTGAATAGGGGAAATGAGGGCTTAGTGAGGGATGGCCTCTTGGAGGAGATGTGATTTTTAGCAGGGTTTTGAAGGTGGGGAGAGTGATGGACTGTTGGGTATGAAGGAGGAGGGAGCCAGGGGAGCCAGAGCCAGGCTTTGGATCTGCGCCAAAGTTTAATGCATTTGAAGTCTTGCCTTGCTCTAATAGCTAATTCAGAGAGTGGCTATGAAGGAGGAGGGAGTCATGAGAGGATGTAAGCAAGGGGTTGGTGGAGAGACAGGTGAGACTGAAGTGTAGAGGAGTGGAGTGTGTGAGTTGGGTTGCAATAGGAGATCAGCAAGGTAAGGTAGGAGGGCAGATTGAGTGCCTTAAAGCAGACGATGAGGAGTTCTTGTTTGAGGTGGGGATGGGTGACCAATTACTGGAAGTTTCTGAGGAGTGAGGAGAGATGTGGACTGGACATTTTTTTAGAATAATGATCAGGGCAGCAGATTGAAGTATGGACTGGAGAGGACGCGGGGAGGTTGGCAAGGAGGCTGACACAGCAGTCATGATAACTGCTTGGATCAGTGTAGTAGCAGTATGGGTTAGGGAGGAAGGGGCAGATTCTAGAGATGCTGTGAAGGAAGAACTGACCATTTGGTAACATTGGATAAGTCTGTTGAATGAGAGACATGACTTGAGGATAATTCCAAGGATATGGTCTTTTGGGGCAGGAAGGATGGTGGTGTAGTCTACAGTGATGGGAAAGTCTCAGGGAGGACAGGATTTGGGTGGAAAGATGAGAGTTCTGTTTTGGAAATCTTAAGTTTGAGGTGTCTTAAGCTTTAGAATTAAGGACATCCAAGTAGAGTTGTCTTGAAGGTAGGAGGAAATGGGAAACTGCAGAGAAAGAGAGAGGTCAAGGATGGAGAGGGAGATGTGGGAACCATCTGCATAAAGGGGGTAGTTGAAGCTTTGGGAGTTCTCCAGGGGAGTTAGCGGACCTTGAAAGGACCTTGAACTGAACCATGAGGGACTCCCAGTGTTATTTGTGGTAGGAAACAGAGGAGGACCCTACAAAACAGGCTGAGAAGGGGTGGCCAAAGAGCTAGGAAGACATCCTGGAGAGGAGACTGTCAGTGAAGCCCAGATTAGATAATGTGCCTAAGAGAATGGGGTGGTCCTCAGGGTCAGACCTTTTAACAACGTTCCTGTTGGACAATGATGTTCCAACTACTCCCCCATTCACAATGTTCAGTATCAAAAGATCAGCCATCATTTGATATTATATAGTATTATCGATAGCTAAATTCATGGAAAATGAAATGCATGTAGAAGCTTCCCAAAAGCATCAAAGCACCCTTAAGAAAGGAAGAAATTCCAATGTCTTTATGATGGGCTCATAGAGACTGTTGCCTCTTCAAGATACACCAACAAAGCAGCCAGTACAAATGTAGGGTTTGTTGACTCTCGACTAGTCTGAGGAAAATGATTCTGAGATCAAAGAGCTAATTGTTTTACTGCAATCAATGATGCCCTGTCCATACCTTGCAGCTCCCCATATCCTAACAAAAGAGATGTCTTCTCTGGGGCACACAAAATTAGCCAAGAAACAAGCATGACAAGTAGTGGGATGCCAAAGCTGCCAACATCCAGGGCTATGGGAACCGAAACTAAGCCAAGGGTTATGCATCCCTGAAGAATCTACAAAGGACTCACACACACTGTGAGAGCATCATCCAAGAGTGAAGACCACTCCCTGTCTCACCCCAGACAGGAAGTGAATTCTCAAGTGATGGCAACAACATTTTCATGACCTTCTTTCCTAATGTAGGAATTGTCAGCTTCCAAACCTCTCTTGACTCTGAGACCCCTTCCACTGTAGGGGAAGCCCTTCAAAGAAGAGTAAAATTGTCCCCTCTTTCAAGGAAATCACATTGTAGCATGAGCTATTTAAAATGGAAAAGGTTCTCAATCAAGGGGCATAACTGTTGAGCTCTACAAGCAGGCAGGGTATTTCTTGACAGAAAATTGCAAAGATTCTTCCTCAACCTACCTGAGGAAAAGCCACTGGATTTTCCAGAAGCCACTAATATCCCAATCTTGAAGCAAAGTGGCAAGAAAGCTCATTACAAAAATGTTGTTTAGTCTTACTGGTCTTCATCACTGGCAAGATCTGAGTCAGAGCCTCGTTGCCTCACTATCAAAGAGCACCACCAACGAGTACACCCAGTATCCCAGGGGGTTTGTGTTACAGAGGAGCACAGCCAGAAATTTAATTTTTTCTGCATATTAGTGTCAGGACAGTGCAGGAAACAACCTACAGACTTCAATCCAGTGTAGATCTTATGGAAGCATTTTCTCCCTCTAAACTGCAAGCTCACTGTGAGCAGGGAAGGTGTCTACCAACTCTCTTGAGATGTAATATTAATAAGTAATTACGGTATTTGTTAAGCGTTTATTATATTCCTGGCACTGTCCGATGCTGGTGTAGATACAAGATAATTGGGTTGGACACAGTATCTGTCCCACATAGGGCTCATAGTCTTAATCCCCATTTAACCAATGAGGAAACTGGGGCACAGAGAAGTTAAGCCACCCACCCATGGCCACACAGCTGACAAGTGGTGGAGCCGGAATTAGAACCTATAACCTTCTGACTCCCAGGCACATATTCTATGCTGCTATTCTCCTAAGCACTTAATACAGTGCTCTGCACACATCAAGCACTCAATAAATACCACTGATGATGATGGCACTGCCAAGAAACCCAGGCTTACAGTAAATACTAATCAATTTTGGTTGGATTTTAAATTTTATCAAGTTTCTAAGGCTCCTCTCTGGTGTTGAGATTGCACTGTCAGAAATGAAGGGTTCACGTGTGATACTTTCCCCAATCCATATGAAGTAAATCAGACTCTGTAATAGGTTCTGGTTTCAACCCTTTTATACAGCCATACTTAAGGATGCAACAAAGGATCTGGAAGTTGATGCTAGATTAAAATTGGGAAACTTTTCCAACTCAAAAGATGGAAGGGATCATAGAAAGATTTTAAATAATTTGAATATCTACCACATACTGATGGATTTAGAAGCATACATACAAAAAATTTGAAAAGATTATAAATCACTTTTCAGAATCAGCTAAATATTTAGTACTGAATGTTAATCTTAAGAAAACTTGCCTTCATAAGTCCTATTAACAAATTGAGGCCTCAGAGTTGAATCCTGTGAGTAAATTAGATTAGGAAGGCTTCTTTTTGTGCAGTGATCCAAAGGTAGGCAAAGAAATACTTGGCTGAATCCAGAAGGCCAGCATAACCTTTGGAATACTAACATAATGCAGCATCAAACTTTGGACCACGTGAAAGTTCTGCAGAATAACTGCAATGTCCAAACTATGATTGAACGGTAAGACCTGACCTTATCAGAGATGACACATTTGAATTCTAGAGCAGTTCCATTACAATCAATAATGCCCTACTTAGCATCAAATGGCAAGACAGAATATTACAATGTGTCCTGTAATCAATCAATGGTATTTATTAAGTGCTTACTGTGTACAGAACACTGTACTGAGCACTTGAATGAATACAATATACAACAGAGATGGTAGACACATTCCCTGTCCACAACGAGCTTACAATCCAGAAGGGGTAATGCAGTCAGTCCATCAATAGGGCAATTCTTAACCTATCGACTTCACTGGCTGCAGCACATGAGAAGACCTGAGGTGAACAATATATCTCTAGTAGTCACTCAATCATGCACTAAAATGGTGAGGGAGAATCATTAACAAGGTGGACAGAAGAAACCTTTGAGAAATACAAAACTTTAGACAACGTGAAAACCGGACAACAATGCGGCATAAACAGCGGACGAAGTTCCTCTCCTTCATGAGCAGCCACTAGGAATGGAGTTAATCTCCTTGAGCTGAGAATTTGATAAGCTCACTATTCCAAAGGGGCAGAATTAACCTGGAGCACATTCCCACACTAGCAAGCTGCAGTACATCAAGGAACAATCTTTTCTTCCAGAGTGGTCACATATCAATTACTGAGCACTTACTGTGTGCAGAATACTGTACTAAGCACATAGGAGAGTACAATATGAGAGAGTTGGTAGACACAGTCCCTGTCCACAATGAGTTTACAGTCGAGAGGGACATCCATCTTTTCATCTTTCTCGCCGGCTCCTTTTTCCAAGAGTTTAACCATGATCAAGTCTCTACTCTTAAACAGCCATTACTTCATTACTCCATCTAGCTATCATCTATTTTTATGCTGTCTGCAAATCAATCGACTTGATCTCAGCAGTCTCTTTGTCCTGCTATCGTCCCGTCTCCAATGAGCACATTGTGGCCAAATTCATTTCTCTCTGGTCTCATCTCCTGGGCATCTTGGATACCTTTGATACTGACAATCGATCTGTGATGTTTATTGAGCACATACTGAGTGCACAGCACTGTACTAGGATGTTGCCCATCCTTTTCTCTTTGAAATTTAATCCCATTTTAAAGGTGGGGTAACTGAGGCACAGACAAATTAAGTGATTTGCCCAAGATCACACAGCAGACAAGAGGCAGAGCCAGAATTAGAACCCAGGTCCTCTGACTCCAGGCCCTTGCTTTTTTCACTAGGCTATAATGCTTTCAGCCTCTTTCACTTCAGCCTAGTTGACACATAGCAGTAAGAATCAGCCCCGAATTACAAACACCTTCTTTACCAAGCATCGATCTGGTTATGTCACCCCCACTTCTTCAAGCCTACAGTAACTCCATACTATTTCTCACAGCCAAACAAAATGCCTCAACTTGGATTTTGAGGCTCTCCACCAGGAGGATTCTCCTGACCTAATTGTCATCAGGTTGCAATGAAATTCTATTCAGAGTCAGCTAAATACACCTTGCACATAACTCTTCCTCCTCCAAGCAACTGCATTTATCTTCCCCTTCATGAACTCATAGCTCTTCTCACAGCAAAGCCCTCCTGTCTCCTCCATGAAGGCTTTAGAGATTAGAGAAGCAGTGTGGCTTAGTGGATAGAGCATGGACTTGGGTCTGAGAAGAACCTGGGCTCTAATCTAAACTTCCAATGTTTACCTTATTTCCCACCATCTTTTTCATAATCATCTAAATATAAATATAATCCTAAAGCTAGTTACATGTATAATAGACATTTATGTATTATGGAATAAAATGACTTTCCCTATCACTTATAATAAGCAACCCACAAAGTTTGAAGTTCCTTTTGAAGGCTCATCAATACTACTTTCCATTCTAAATTCTTTTGTTTCAGTTTTTAGAAACTGTACACTCTTTTATTTTTATAGCATTATCAAGAGGAGATCAGTAAATCATTAGCAAGTTTGCTAAAATGACTGTGCTATCATAAAATTTCCTGGTTCTTCAGGGAACAATACAATAGTGGAAGATTAACCTTTGTTCTATGGACTAACATTGCTTTTTACAGAACCTAGCAGAGTGTCATACCCCCACTTAATTAACACCACTGGATGATGATGATATGCAGAAAGGGGAATATGAGATAGCAGAGGATCCCCTTATTTCTTATAATGGTACTGGTCCAGTGGGTGGTGGTAGTGGTTTGATGAGGGAATTCATTAGGTCTGCACATGTCAATGAAGAAAAGTATGTGAAAGTAAGTCACTTTGGCAGCTAGTTTTGATTCACTGGGCTGTGTTTACTAGAAAAGAAAGCATCTGGCAAAAAATGAATTCCGAACTAACCCATTCTAAAATGTGTTTTTGTCCACCACGCTTTGCAGGTTTGGGACTCCCAAGACTAATTTCTTGGTAGTTTTGGGGTTTTTTTTCATTCCCAACTCAAGTGCCAACCAGATTAACTGAATTAACTACAAATGCCTGCAATTTTTAAACATAAGAACATTATCAACATTAAAACATCAAAATCAATAAAATGAGCACAGACTTGCAATCCTCTGTAAATACCTTGGTTTTGATTTTTGCTTCTAGTCTTTTTTAAACTTCCCTTTTTCAATTTCAACTGCTGCAAATAGACATTAACTTTTTTTTTTTACTGAATTCAGTTTGGGTATTTCAAGAATAGATTTTTTAATACCATTTTAATTAATTTAACTCTTTGGAGGCATTGAGAACAGTGATCAGAGGGAAGTGAACTAAGAGATGGATACTCAGTTCAGTAAACTGAAAGTTATAGAGCAAAAGGGCCCAAGAGTAAATTTACCAGGTGTATGTCTGCACATACCCATCTCTTGTCTGGTGCTGCATACTCCGGTCCCATATTTTTCCAACACCTCCCTCACTGTCTTCATACTTTGACTGTTGGCTTCAGCGAAGCCGAGGTAGTTATAAGACCCCATGTTGATGACATCTTTAATAGTTCTTCCGGTAAATCTGCAGAGAAGGACAGAACAGGTTTACCTAATAAATTGTGTTTTATGACCACGTTTGAAAAAAAAAAAGACACGGTAATACCTTACCAAATTCCTACTGGAAAATGATATTCCACCTAATAAAGTTATCTCCCATTTTTAAAAGGAGTGGCCCTTTTTCATTTCCCTCCCTTCTCAAATGTCCTGTTGGGGCAGAGTGGGGGTGCAGTGTCATGAAATAAATCCTGTAGGAGGCTTCGATATTCTTCATGATGAAAAAATTTCTGTACTCACAAGGTATTATTATCTAGCTCTTAATTTATCTCAAGAGGTGTGTTTCATGACTATCAAACTGGCTTCCAAGAGTATTCTCCTAAAAGAGAGATGGTACTTCGGAAATCCCTGCCTCGTTCGGAGAAATGGGGGAGAGGAGAAAGGTTGTTTGAGACATTTCCTGAGAAACTGGAAAATGTCACATGCTAAAGAGCTTGTGCCCAGGAAAGATACTTTTCCCAAGGCTTGTGCAAGCTGGAATGACATTATTTCAATTATAGTAGTCACTAAGCCAAGCTGAAAAGTTTCATCATTGTGAGTTGCTTCACTGGAATTACACTACAAACAGAAAAACACCTTCATCAGGAGCAGCCAGTTCTAAGCTGTCATTTATAAATCTGAAGAACTGATCCACATCCTGATGCATCTTAGAGAAGGATTTTCTCCCAAACCAACACCTACTATTGCCATTATTATTACCACCACCTAAAGCTTGACTCACCTAAAGGTCCAGTTGTAATCATCTGTCACTCGCTCCATCAAGTCGAACTGAGGCCCTGGGACACTGCATATTGGACGGTTCCAGTTATCACGGATACGCATGTAAAGGTTCCGCTTATAAAAATTCTCAAAGTCTTGATAGAGGGGCACAAAATCCTGGAAGGAGGCAGACAAATGATTAAGTTTGGCTGTACATTTTCCTCTCTTTTTTTAGAATTTCAATTTAAAGAACAGCCTTTATGAGGTCAAGAAAAATTAAAAAAAAAAACCCTGCAAGCCCTGAATTCCAATCTCCACATGAAGCAAGCACTGGTAGGGCAAGAGCTACAACTGGGTGTTTTAGATGCCTCTGTGTGGCTTGGGTAATCATGCCCAACAATAATGCAATGGAAAGCAGAGGAAATAACACACTGTGGAATTTCTTTTCCAATCCAATTTATTCAAGGGCCAGAGAGAAAGGATGGAGAACACCTGGGGGCTATTATGTTAGTATATAGATTGTTAAATGAGTGCGGACAGGAAGGAAGCTTGAAGAGGAGGACTTAGGGTGTAGAGAAAACAATTCAATTTCCCCTCTTGCTTCCAACACATGTCCATTTGGATTGACTGACATCTTAGACTCAACTTATCCAAAACAGAACTTTCCATCTTTCCTCCTAACCATTATCCTGCTCCCAATTTTTCCATCTCTGTTGATCATGGTTAGACTATTGTATAAGCCTCATCACTGGCCTTTTTTTCTTCCAGCCTCTCTCCATTTTTAAGTCCATACTCTGGCCCACACAGATCATCTTCTTGAAATGTCACTTTGCAGACAGCTGTTCAATCCTCCAGTGGCTAGCCCACCTCCTTTCACACCAAAAAAACCCAAACAAAGCCACAGAAAACTCTTTACCTATGGTTTTAAGTCACTCCACCAACACTCCCCATTATGCATTTTGGCGTTCTTCACCAACTACTCTCCAGTTCCCATTCTTCCCACCTTCTAAGCTCATCTTAGAGAAGCAGCGTGGCTCAGTGGAAAGAGCAAGGGCTTTGGAGTCAGAGATCATGGGTTCAAATCCCGGCTCCATCAGCTGTCAGCTGTGACTTTGGGCAAGTCACTTTACTACTCTGTGCCTCAGTTACCTCATCTGTAAAATTGGGATTAAAACTGTGAGCCCCCCGTGGAACAACCTGAACATTTTGTAACTTCCCCAGTGCTTAGAACAGTACTTTGCACATAGTAAGCGCTTAACAAATACTGTTATTGTTACTGTTATTATTATTATTATTATTATTACTTCTTAACTTTACCCTTTCTGCCTCACCCACCTCCTATACCTGAAGGACATTGTTCCCCCAGCCTAAAATTTCCTCCCTTACAAAGTCTGCCAGATCTTAGCCCTTTCACACCACACTGGCCTACACCATAAACCAAACTGCACTTTGCCCAGCTTGAATGATACTTCCACCTGGTTATCCCAGAAATCTCTCAAGTAAAAACAAAAACCCTCCTATCCACCCCCTCTCTGACTCACTCTCCTGGCTTTCCTCCCCAGAGAAGTCAAGTGCATGACAGGGTTAGGCATTATTGCTTCACCATGATGGATTTACTTCTTCGTCACAGGGCCTATGGTTAGGGAAAAAGATTTCTGCTACCCAGAAGTACACAATCCAAGTATGGAAATGACTGCCATTTCACAGGCCTGAGATCAATCAATAGTATTTATTGAGTGCTTACTGTGCGCAGAGCACTATACTAAGTGCTTAGGAGAGTCCAATATAACAATACATGATAAGGATCTAATCCATTCAACAAGAAAATTTAAAATTCAACAACTCAATATCATCCCTGGAAGAGGATCTTTCTAGTCATTCATTAAATCATATTTATGGAGCACTTACTGTGTGCAGAGCACTGTACTAAGCGCTTGGGAGAGTACTTTTTTTCCCCCTGCCCACAAAGTGGGTTTCCTTTTTGAGAGGAAGAAGGGATGGCTCTGACTTGTTCCTGAGCCCTTCCGATTTTCTGGTACAGTAGCAACAGGGGAGAGTGTCTGTGTTACCATGTTCTTGGTGTTTGAGTATTGTGTTTCCCTGATCCAGAGGCAAATTCACCACAACAGAAGATCTTTGACCTCCCAGTGGAAAATCAGGAGGCTGACCTCCCAGTGGAAAATCAGGAAGCTAGAGATTATGAAGATCCCAGTTTCCTTTTGTAGCCCTTCCAAATGGTGGAGGGGTGGGAAGGGCAGGAGAGGCACTGCCCACCTACCACCTCTGTGCGATCTAATCAAATAACCCAGAGCACCTTTCAACAACTCAGGGCAGTAGAGATAACCCACTTGCCTGCCCCTCCCCATCCCCCACCTTTCTCCAGCCTCAACCAGCAGTCTGAGTCACACACTAGCAGTGTGCCAGAGTTAAAACTAAGACCAGGTCTGTACTGAGCCAATGACTCACTTCTGGAGTGAGTAGAAGGAGTAGTAGGAGAAGCAGCGTGGCTCAGTGGAAAGAGCCCGGGCTTTGGAGTCAGAGGCTGTGGGTTCAAATCCCGACTCTGCCAACTGTCAGCTGTGTGACTTTGGGCAAGTCACTTAACTTCTCCGGGCCTCAGTTACCTCCTCTGGAAAATGGGGATGAAAACTGTGCGCCCCCCATGGGACAACCTAATCACCTTGTAACCTCCCCAGTACTTAGCAAATACCATTATTATTATTATTATTATTATTACTACACTATAATAATAAACAGACACATTCCCTGCCCACAACGAGCTTACAGTTCAAGTCCCTCATCACTTCAGACATAACTACTGAGAGCTCACCTCCTCCAGGAGGCCTTCCCAAACTGAGTCCCCTCCTTCCTCTCCCCCTCCCCACTCCCCCTGCTCTACCTCCTTTCCCTCCCCACAGCACCTGTATATATGTTTGTACAGGCTTATTACTCTATTTATTTTACTTGTACATATTTACTATTCTATTTATTTTATTTTGTTAATATGTTTTGTTTTGTTGTCTGTCTCACCCTTCTAGACTGTGAGCCTGCTGTTGGGTAGGGACCGTCTCTATATGTTGCCAACTTGTACTTCCCAAGAGCTTAGTAAAGTGCTCTGCACACAGTAAGCACTCAATAAATATGATTGAATGAATGAATGAACAGAGTCAGTAGACATATTCCCTGCCTACAAGGAGTTTACAGTCTAGTTGGGAAGACAGACATTAAAATAAATTACTGATAGGAGAAATGGGAGAGTATAAGAATATGTATATAA
The DNA here is from genome assembly GCF_015852505.1 of Tachyglossus aculeatus. Lineage (NCBI taxonomy): Eukaryota > Metazoa > Chordata > Mammalia > Monotremata > Tachyglossidae > Tachyglossus > Tachyglossus aculeatus. Next base: position 18,525,015 of record NC_052074.1, on the reverse strand, counting down.
GTACTGTAGGGTTAGGATGAGTATCAAGTTCTTAATGTGTATAGAGCCAAATGCATAAGAGATACACAAGAAAGGGCAAATAAGGGAAATGAGACAGTAATATATTCAATATAACCGAAGAGAATTTATGAAATACCCTTTCATATTCTTAAACCCAAACAGATATGGTGAAGCACACATACAAGGACTTATTTTCTCCCAAAGACAATGGAGCAATCGGCCTGGTAATGATATTAATAAAAGAGAAATAATAATAATAATATATGCCAAGCACTGTACTAAGTGTTGTGGTAGATACAAAATAATCATATCATAGATGGTCCCAGTCCCACTTGGGGCTCCTAACCTAGGGGAGAAGGAGAACAAGTACTGAATTCCCCATGAGGAAACTGAGGCACAGAGAAGTTAAATGAACTGCTCCAGGCCGCACAGCAGGCAAGTGGAAAAGTTGGGATTGGATCTTGGTGGTCCCATTCTCTGAAAAAGACACTTTCTAATGTTGAGGATTATTTCCCCAGAATGAATTTAAAGTGTGTGTGTGTTTGTGAGGGGTGGTGAAGAGGGGGAGAGATATGTGCAAGTGCATGAACACATACACGTGATAAATTCTTCCCAGCCATATTTCTGTTAGGGCTTTATCTTCTTTTTGATGATGAATACTATGTATTTTCTACCTTGTCTGGCCATCTGTGTTTGACTCTTCTGTTTATTTTTTCTTTTATAGCATTTTTCAAGTGCTTACTATGTGTCAGACACTGTTCCAAGTGCTAGGATAGGTGCAAGTTAACTAGGTCGGACACAGTCCCTTTCCCACATGGGGCTCAAAGTCTAAGTAGGAAGGAGAATGGGTATTTAATCCCCATTTTCTAGTTGAGGAAACTGAGGCAGAAAGAAGCTAAGTGAATTTCCTAAGGTCACACAGCAAGTAGTTGGCAGAGCCGGGATTAGAACCCAGGTCCTCTGACTCCTAGGCCCAGTCTCTTTCTACTAGGCCAAGCTACTTCTCTGTTGTGTTAAACTAGATTGTAAAGTCTAGTGGATCATGACTATCACTTTTTAGTCTTTAAAATTGGTGCATTCAAAAGTTTGTATGTAGTAGCCCACTTGGTTAATATCTGTTGGTGATGACGTGAATCTGGTAAACATATTTTCCTGAAATCATAGATTCAATATGCAGTGGTCGCCAAAAAGTTAACAGAGTGTTGGGCATCATTAGAAAGGGCTTAGAAGCACAACATAAAAGAGAGTTTTGCCACTAGACAGGCCACCTGGAATACCTGAGCAGTTCTGCTTGCTGCATCTTAGGAAAGCAAAATATAGCTGGAAAAGGCACAGAGAAGAACAACCAAAATGGTCAGAGGTTGGAGAAGCTTTGGAATGACGACAGGCTGAAAGGCAGAGGACTCTTCAGTCTGGAAAGAAAAAGGTTAAGTGGAGATACCTTCCAAGTTTTTAACATCACAAGGAGTGTAAGCCAGGCCAACCTAACATATCACCCGCCAAATCCCATAACACCAGGATTGGAAAGCATCCATTGATCTTTAAAGGTGGTAGGTTCAAGACAAACTAAAGGGAAAGCTTCTCCTTATATACAGAGTAAGCAGGTGGAATTCATTGCTCCAGGAAGTTTTGAAAGCAGAAAATGTCAAAGGTTCATAAAGGGTTAACAAGCAGCAAGAGAAGCAGCGTGCCCTTAGTGGAAAGAGCATGGGCTTGGGAGCCAGAGGTCATGGGTTCTAATCCTGGCTCTGCCACTTGTCAGCTGTGTGACTTTGGGTAAATCACGTCTCTGTGCCGCAGTCACCTCATCTGCATAATGGGGATTAAGACTGTGAGCCCCATGTGGGACAACCTGATTACCTTGTATCTACCCCAGTGCTTAAAACATTGCTTGGCACATAGTAAGTGCTTAACAAATACCATTATTATTATTATTAACCTCAAAGACAAAAACTCTGGAATGGATTATTGGAGGGAACATTAGGAATGATAAAAAGAAAAGTTAGGAATGTTAAACAAAGAACACAAAGATGTAAAGAGTAGCAATCTAAAGATCCATCTATTCCAGGATTCTGTCTCTGACTGAAGGGTTGGGTAAATATATGGATGATGGAGTGAAGCAGGTTAAATGGCATATCCTTAACCATGAGAATGGATATCAAGTAGGAAAAACATGACATTATTCTTCCAAAAAACTTTGGTTGCCTCTGCTGGAGGCGGACTGCTGACCTAGATAGAACACTTGTCTGAGTCAGTGCAAAATCTTGTAGGTTTTTCTATTTTTATGGGATCACAAGTAGGAAACAGTTGTATATTTGAAAGAATCTTCTAAATTACACCTGCGAAAACAGAATTGATGGGAGCAATTCAAGGATTTTAGCCCTACATGTATGTACATGTATGTACATGCACAGGCTCCTATAAAAATACTTTATGAACATTTTACACTCATTCCTTAGATTTATTCAAGGCATCCACCACATTTTTAAAGCACTGTTAAAACATTCTCTTAAAAACGGAATTGAATCCACCAAAATTGCACTAGGGTTCTCAAGTGAAAGACCCAATTAAAAGACAAAAATCTCATTCCAAGCTCTAAACATTATTAACATGAGTCAAGTCAACCTTTATGGAAAACTCTGAGAACTAAGTGAGGAAACACTCATGGGGGGTGGGAAGCCAAATGATCTGAGTCCACTGATACTAGGGCCCATCTTTTATTACATTTCAAGGAAGTGAAAATGATCGAGCTTGAAGGATGAAAGCCCTGGAATAATTTGCCACTCCGGATACAAATTACAGGTTCTCATACTTACTTTTTGTTCTTCTCGCTCTGTTGCTATATGACATTTTTCTATTCCCCAGTCTCTCAGAAAGTCTCGGAGGTATCCAAACAATGTTCCGATCCCATAACCCATGTATGTGAGAACAGCAACGTACATCGGTGCCTGTTCGAAGGATTCAATAAATGGCTTCCTGTAGAAATGTGGCTTTCCATTTGGCTGAAAATAGAAAAAAAAATTCAGAATTAACCCAATCCAACTGGGCAGTCATTAAAATGACTGCTTTGACACAGGAGCAGTGATAGTATTTGAATCAGGTGATATTTGTTTTGTTTCGTTGTCTGTCTCCCGCTTCTAGACTGTGAGCCCATTGTTGGGTAGGGATTGTCTCTGTTGCTGAATTGTACTTTCCAAGTGCTTAGTACAGTGCTCTGCACACAGTAAGCACTCAATAAATATGATTGAATGAATGGATAGTATTTGAATCAGGTTTATTGGTGGTGGAAGGCTCTGATTTCTAAGTAGCATTTTCAAATGGTAGGAGCTGCTTAAGCACATAGCAAGCACTTTTAGACTGTGAGCCCACTGTTGGGTAGGGACTGTCTCTATATGTTGCCAATTTGTACTTCCCAAGAGCTTAGTACAGTGCTCTGCACATAGTAAGCGCTCAATAAATACGATTGATGATAATGATGATGATCACTGGAAAAGGCCATACACAAACCAGTGATCGAGAAGGCAAGCTCTAAGAGGCCACCATGGTAGAAAATGACCGCCCTATCCCTACAATGCACTTCATGTAATTTCCTGTTGGTGTCCAGTCCCACTTTTAAATTGGGTTTCAGACTTGACTCCTTGGTAATTAATTGTAGGTACCTGGTTCCAGAGTGCCAATTATGCTTTCCCGTTACCTAACATCTTCCACACAATCTACTTTGCTGCACACTCAATGAGAGATCCAAGTTCGGAATAATAATGATCAATCAATCAATCAATCGTATTTATTGAGCGCTTACTATGTGCAGAGCACTGTACTAAGCACTTGGGAAGTACAAATTGGCAACACATAGAGACAGTCCCTACCCAACAGTGGGCTCACAGACAAAACAGTGGGCTCACAGACCCAACAGTGGGCTCACAGTAATGATGATACTTGTTAAGTGCTTACCTTGCACCAGGCACTGTACTAAGCACTGGGTTGGGTACAAGCAAATCGGGTTGGACACGGTCCCTGTCCCACATGGAGCTCATAGTCTCAATCCCCATTATACAGATGAGGGTACTGAGGCCCAGAGAGGTGAAGTGTCTTGCCCAAGGTCACATGGCAGACAAGTGGCGGAGCTGGGATTAGAACCTACAGCCTTCTGACTCCAAGGCCTGTGCTCTATCCACTACGCTATGCTGCTTCTCCCAATTGAGTGGTATTGTTTAAGGCCAATAGTTCAAAACAGGACCAGGAATTAGGTTTAATACTCTATTGCTTGCTCTGACTTCAGATTCACCAGAAGCCATTTCTTGCCTCGTGCTCTTGCAGAGCTGAGTCAAGCAGTCTCTCTCTGGAATGGCTGTCAACTCTGCAGAATCAATCAATCAATCAATGACATTTATTGAATACTTGCCATGCGCAGAGCACTTTACTGAATGCTCGGGATAGTACAATAGAGAGTTGGTAGACACATTCCCTGCCCACAATGACCTTAAAGTCTAGAGGGATGTGGGGTGTGGTCAGAGGGGCACACCAACTAGTCCTGCAATGTTCCTGCTTCTTTTCTCAATCCTGATTTACAACTAAGACACACGAAAACTAGACTGTTAGGCATCACAGAATAAGGTAAAAAAAAGTCAGTTGCTATTTTGGGGTCTCACCACATTAAGAGAAACAGCATGGCTCAGTGGAAAGGGCTCGGGCTTGGGAGTCAGAGGTCATGGGTTCAAATGCCGGCTCCACCACTTGACAGCTGTGTGACTTTGGGTGTCACTTCACGTCTCTGGGCCCCAGTTACCTCATCTGTAAAATGGGGATTGACTGTGAGCCCCCCGTGGGACAACCTGATCACTTTGTAGCCTCTCCAGCGCTTAGAACAGTGTATTACAGCACTTAGAACAATGCTTTGCACATAGTAAGTGCTTAACAAATACTATTATTATTATTACTAGGAAATTGAGGTTTAGCAGCAGCATGGCATAGTGGATAAAGCATGGGCCCGGGAGTCAGAAGGTCATGGGTCCTAATCCCGGCTCTGCCATGTGTTTCCTGTGTGACCTTGTGCAAGTCACTTCACTTCTCTGGACCTCAGTTACCTCATCAGTAAAATGGGGGTTGGGATTGTGAGGCCCACATAGGACAGGGACTGTGTCCAACCCAATTGGCTTGTATCAACCCCAATGCTTAGTGCAGTGGCTGGCACTTAATAAGCGCTCAACAAATACCATAATTATTATTGTTATTATGAAATTGGGGGAATGACCACCCCATACTCAATCAATGGTATTTATTGAGTGCTTATTGCATGCAGAGCAGTGTACTAAGCACTTGGGAGAGTACAATGCAACAGAGTTGGCAGACACATTCCGTGCCCATAACGAGTTTACAGTCTAGACAGGGAGAGATACTGCATGGGTGTAAGAGTTAAAAGAGCTTCTAAATGTATCCAATGAACTAAGGGACTCTGTGTTTGGGTCCTGGGAGATCTGTTCAAATGCCATGCTAAAGGCAAAATTCTTGAAAGAACTCTGGGTTAGAGGCTGGAAAGGACAGGTACTCTCAGGCTTGGCCTGATCAGGTCCAGCCTACATCCTGCCCAAGCCTGCCCCGGCAACAGATGCTGTTATTCTGGCTTGGCCCACTTTAGCACTGGCTATGACATGGTGGAGGGGTAGTGCCAAGTTAAAAGTGAGCTGATTCAGGGCAGAAATGTCCCCAAACCCACCCCTGGGACATTGCTGGACCTGTGGTGGTCATGACACACATTCAGCAGTGACTTTAGCAGTGAGTTTCAAGCTTCTTCCAGTTTTGCCTGGTTTGTTCACTTGGGAACACCTGAAAAGTGGTGAACAAGGAACCAGGGGCTGACCCAACCTGGCTGGCTTGGTTTTGTGCTGGCCTGATGTAACTCAGGGACTTGACTACTTTGAGGACTCAAAATTTTTCAACTGCAAAAATAATATAATACTGCAAACAGACAAAAACAAATGCAAAAACTTCTCTTAAAATCGGCAATTATTTGGCCATTTCACCTGAACGGTCCTGAAGAACTGTAATGTGATCAGTATTTTGTTTACTTTCTTTACTTCCATATCACCCTTCTTGAATAGCTCTCCTCATTTTATTTAGTGGCTATTCATCTTATATCCCACCCCATGGAGGAAGGAAAGTGTATTCATTCTTCCTCCTTCCTCCTTCAACTGAAGCAACTGGCTTGCAAATTGTCACCCACCTTCCTTGCCTGCAGCACAATACTGACAGAAGTTTGAAATAAAGAGAAATGCTGTAGTGAACTTTCCTCAATACAGGGTTCTACAACAACGCAACCCTTCCATTATAAGAGAATGACATGTACTGGAAAATATTTAGACAAATCCATTAGGCTTCCTCAGGAAAGATCTAACATGGTGTGGGAGTTTAAAAACAACCCCAACACTTAGTATTATTATATCTAATATTTGCTTATATCTCTGCAGAGATCAAAGACTTTTGCAGACATGATATTTATTTTCACAACATTTCTGAAAGGTAGGTGGCTAGCATTGTCCTCATTTAATCTATTAAGTAACAGAGACCCTGAAAAGGTGACTAGCCTCAAGTCAGGCACCTCTACGTTGAGCTACTTAATTCCGTGTGATTGGACTAGGAGTGACAGTCTTGGAAAGCCATTTGACCTTTTACCTCCTGGACTAATGAATGAATTTAGAAAGCCAATATATTTGTGTCATGGAAAATGGAACATCCTCAATTCTTGTTATTTGTGGAAGATATGCCTATTTACTGTATTGCACTACCCCAAGCACTTAATACAATAATCTGCACCAGTAAAATAGATTAAAAGCATGGATTAACTGACTGTATAACTGAGAAACGCTAATTCTTACATCAATCAATCAATGGCATTTTAAAATTTCTTTTACGGTATTTGTTAAGCGCTTACTAAGTGTCAGTTGCTGGACTAAATCCTGGGCTAGATACGAGCAAATCAGGTGGGACACAGTCCATGACCCACATGGGGTCATAGTTTTAATCCCCATTTTACAGATGAAGTAACTGAGGCATAGAGGAATTTAGTGACTTGCCCAGGGTCACCCAGCAGACAAGTGATGGAGATACTTGAGCAAGCAAAATACAATAAAGTTGGTAGATGCAATCCCTGCCTACATGGAGTTTAGTCTGCAGAGGGAGACAGACATTAAAACAAATTACAGATAAGGGAAAAAGTAAAGTGTAAGAATATTTGCATAAGTACTGTAAGGATGAGGTAAGTATCAAAGTGCTTAAAGGGTACACAGTCATATGCATAGTCGACATAAAGGGGAAGGTGGCTAGGGGAAATAAAGGCTTAAATACGGAAGGCCTCTTGGAGGAGATGTGATTTTAGGAAGGTTTTGAAGGCGGAGAGAGAGGTAGACAGTTGGGTATTAAGGTGGACTGTCGGATATGAAGTGTCAGTCATAAAACACTATTCATAACTAACCTGCACATACTTTTTCCCCATTTTCTAAAATCAGTGATTGAGTTCATCCACTAGACTGTAAGAGGGCAGAGAAGGTGACTGCCAACTCTATCTCGCTTTCCCAAGTGCTTTAGTACAGCGCTTTGCATACGGTAGTGTTCAATAAATACCACTGATTGATTGACTGATTATTTATTTTGGATCAGATCCCTCCCACACCACCCATTTGCTGGCATTTTCCTTGGTCACTCAAGCCCAGGTAGGAGTTGTTTGACGCAAGATGGTGCAAAAAAAAGTATTTATTTTACTTGTACATATCTATTCTATTTATTTTATTTTGTTAGTATGTTTGGTTTTGTTCTCTGTCTCCCCCTTTTAGACTGTGAGCCCACTGTTGGGTAGGGACTGTCTCTATATGTTGCCAACTTGTACTTCCCAAGCGCTTAGTACAGTGCTCTGCACACAGTAAGCGCTCAATAAATACGATTGATGATGATGACGATGATGCAGGGAGCGCTATGCAAATGAATGTGCTTCACCAGGAACCTCCTTGCTCTGACCCCGGCAATCATTTTGTACCTAACACCTGAGGAACACAAAGGGTGATCATCTAATCGCTATGGTATGTTTTGACATTGCACTAGATTTTGTGCAGTGGCATTGCATCATCAAGAGAGGTCCGTCAGTGAGTCACAGGGTCATCAAGCTCTCTCACCACACTTTGTTCAGGGCCGGCGACCTAGGGGGCCTCACAATGAGGGTCACTGTGCAAAATGATTTCTCCTGTAAACTGTTACAAGTTCTTCCTGCTCTTCCCTCCCGTACCCACGTCTCCTGAAAACATAGAAACCTGAATTCAATTAGTGCATACACAATATTCAACAAGCACCTAGCATCCCATCAAAGCAGAAACTATTTGGCTATCTGCAAGGAAACTTGTGGATCCAGTTGGTGATTCCTCTCTTTGTGTGCAATTATATATGCTAGCCTCATTCTTTCACTCCCCCATAAAGCAGTCATCCATTTTGATGGGCAGCCCTTGCTGCTGCACATTTCCTGCTGCATCATTAAATAATAGCATTTATTAAGTGCTCCTGTATTCTGCCAGCCAACTTTGTATCTTGCTTTTAATCGTCCTGAGGCAAAATGAGAAGCACTGTGGACTAGTGGATAAAGCACAGGCCTAGGAGTAACAAGGACCTAGGTTTTAATCCTGGATCTGCCACATCCGCTGTGTGACCCTCGGAAAGACACAACTTCTCTGTGCCTTAGTTACCTCAACTGTAAAATGGGGATTAAGACTGTGAGCCCCACCTAGGACAGGGATTGCATCCATCCTGATAACCTTGTATCTATAACCTTGTAATTAGTACAATAGTTCACAAATACCATTTTAAAGTATTTATATTCAAAATACCTAAGCTGAGAGCTCATGCTAAGAGAAGGAGATGTCTTCACTCATGCAAAGTCCCCCTTACACTAAGGTAAAAATACAGAAGAATCAAAGGGCGGTCAAAAATCCCACCACTTGTAAATAAATGTTAAAAATAATTTATTTCTGCCCCTTGTTTCCTCACTCACTCTATTCTTTCAACATGGATCACCCTACCCACCTTAATGTGACAGACCACAGTTCTCCCTCTGTTCAAAGCATTCCTAAAATCCCACCTCCTCCAACATGCTTTCCCAGCCAACTCCCAACACTTTGACTCCTTTCAACCAACCCAAGAGGCACCTCTAGCATATACATAATTAATTATACCTTTCCAGGTATATAGATGATTTTTGTTCTGATTACCCTGTTTGTAAATATTTTATGCCTGATTTACCCATTAGCGTCTGAACTCACTGTGGCAAGAAACTGGCCTCTTTTGCTGCCCTTTCCCCAGTGCTTATTACAGTAAATAGAATTTAAAAAAAATTAACAACACTGTGTTTCTTCAGTAGCTAGCCCCCTCCTACCTTACCTCTCTGAGCCAACGCAGCCCACTAATTTCACTCCTCTAATGCCCAAACTACTCACTGTACCTTGATCTTGCCTATTTTGCTGTCGTCCCCTTGCCTAATCCCTCTTCTGGCCTGAAATCCCTCTTGCTTCATATCCGACAGACAACCACTCTCCCCACCTTCAAAGCTTTATTAAAGTCACATCTCCGTCAAGAGCTTTCCTGGACTAAGCTCTCATTTCCACTTTTCCCACTCCTTTCTGCGTCACCCTTACACTTGAATTTGCACCCTTTATTCACCCCACCCTCAGCCCCATAGAACTCAAGTACGTATCAGTATTTTATTTATTTATATTAATGTCTGTCTCTCCCTCTATACTTCTGGTGGGCAAGGAATGTGTCTTCCAACTCTGATGAGACTCAGGTACAGTGAGCAGGTTGGTGCAAACTAGGTAGTAGAGACAGATTGGTAAAGTTAGGTATGAAGGGGAGAACGGATTGAGTGTCTTGAAGACAATGGTATACCAAGGAACTTCTGTTTGATTGGGAGATGAATGGGCAATCGCTGAAGGTTTTTGAGGAGTATGGAGATATGAACTTAACTTTTTTTTTTGGATAAATTATCCCAGCACTGGGGTGAAGTGTGGGCTAGAGTGGGGGAGTTTGGAGGCAGGGTGGTCAGCATGGAGGATGACACAGTAGTCAAGGTGGGATACGATGAGTGCTTGGATCAGTTTCATTGCAGTTTGGATGTCCCGTGAAGGACAGGGACAATATTTAATTTTCATCTGGGTATTTTCTCCCAGTGTTTAGTATAGTGTTCTGCACACAGTAAGTGCTTAATCAATACCATTACTACTATAGGAAAGGGTGGATTCTAGAGCTATTATGAAGAAAGCACCAACAGGATCTTGTGACATCAAACATATAGGCTGAATGAGAGAGAGATGAGTTAGAGATAATGCCAAGGGTATGGGCTTGTGAGGCAGGGAGGATGTTGTCTACAGTGATGGAAAAAACCGGAGAAGGGCAAGATTGGGAAGCGAATATGAGGACTTCTGTTTTGGCCATGTTATCTTAGAGGTGTTGGTAGGACAGCCAAGTAGAGATGTCCTAAAGGCAGGAGGAATTACGAGACAGCAGAGGAGAAAGATTAGTCCTGGAGATGTAGATTTGGGAACCCTCCTCACAGAGATGGTTGTTGAAACCTTGGGAGGGAATGAGTTCTCCAATGGATTGGGTGTAGATAGAGAAGAGTAGGGGACCCAGAACTGAACTTTGAAGAACTTCCACACTAAGGGGGTGGGAGGCAAAGGCAGGGCTTGCAAAAGAGGCTGGATCCTGAGCTCACCAGTATTACTTCAAAACGAATCAGAGGAACACTGGGTGGTAAACAGAAAAGCGCCTGTGGTGTAAGAGGTGAGACCAAGAAAGCCTAACTGAACTAAAAATCACAACACCTAAATCCATCAGAAAGTATGTCCAGGCTCAGAAGCAGTAATTCACATTGACACTCTTGCCCGGAAAGGTCAAAGGAAAAAATTTGGTTACAGCACAACATTTGGAAAACAGTCCCGGTTAACAGTCCCTTTAGACTTTAGGCTCCTTGTGGGCAGAGAATGCTTAGGGCAATGCTCAATAAATACAAATGATTGATGGATTGAAACAAAAACTCCAAAGACAAATATGCAAGTTACCACCAAAAGGTACACATTTCTGGTTTTAGCTTTCAAGACTGTAAGAGCAAATGTCAGATTTTTTCCAAGTACTGTAAATAAATATTCCTATATTGTTTTCCTTCGTGCTCCGAGGAGATGCCACACTGGTGGGGAAATTATCACCTCCTCACCCCCTACCAAGGATCCCTCTGTACCAGCACCAGTCCTCCGCTCTTCCCTCCCAGCCCCCTCCCTCCCCTTCTCCCCGCCCCCACCCCATCCCAGTTCTCCTTTCCCATCGCCACCCCTCTTCCCACTCTCCCTGCCTAGGCCCCCACCAACTCATCCCAATCCAAACCCTCCCCACCCTCGGCAGCTACTGCCAAGTGTGGCCTCTGGAACCCCCACTCCGTTTTAAGTAAGATCCCTTTCATCCTGGACCTATTCCTTTCCAGCTCTCTACTCCTCCTCGCCCTAACTGAAACATGGTTGTCTCCGGATGACACGGTCTCTCCTGCTGCTCTCTCCAGTGGAGGCCTCTTCTTCTCCCACTCCCCCACACTCACCAGAAAAGGAGGAGGTGTCGGTTTCCTTCTCGCCCCCCAATGTCGCTTTCACACTATCCCTCCTCCCCCTTCCCTTTCCTTCCCTTCCTTTGAAGCTGACATTATTCGCCTCTACCACCCCCTCCAGATTCTTGTAGCCGTCATCTACCGCCCCCCCCGGGCCCCACCTCCAACTTCTTTAACGATTTTGACCCCTTCCTCACCTTCCTTCTCTCCTTTTCCATGCCCACTCTGATCCTCGGAGACTTCAACATCCACTTGGATATCCCTGATGACTCCTCTGCCACCTGCCTTCTATCTCTCCTCGACGCTGCCAACCTCTTGCTCCACCCCACCTCACCCACTCACCAACTTGGTCATACCCACGACCTCATCATCTCCTATCGCTGCACTGTGTCCACCCTCACCAACTCTGAAATCCCTCTCTCTGATCATAATCTTCTCACCTGCCTCCTCACTCACACTCCTTTCCCCTGTAAATCCATATTACTCCCACACAGAGATCTCCGCTTTCTTGACTCCATCCATCTTTCTGAGTGCCTCACACCCCACCTCGCCTTCCTCTCCTCTCTGCCCAGTCTTGATGGTCAGATTACTGCTCTCAACTCTACCCTTTCTACTCAACTAGACTCACTCGCTCCCCTTTTCTTTCGCCGTTCTCGTATCACTAACCCACAGCCCTGGATCACTGCCATTGTCTGCCTCCTTCGCACTTATGCTCGAGCTGCTGAACGCTGCTGGCGAAAGTCTAAATACCATGCCAACCTCGTTCACTTCAAGTTCATCCTTTCCTGCCTTAACTCAGCCCTCTCCTCTGCCAGACAAAACTATTTCTCCTCCCTTATTGACACCCATGCCCATCATCCCCGCCAGCTCTTCCGTACATTCAACTTCCTTCTCAGGCCCCCGGTTCCTCCCCCTCCTCCTTCCCTCACCCCCAACGATCTGTACTCCTACTTCATTAACAAAATTAAATCCATCAGGTCCGACCTCCCCAAAGTCACTCCCCCCCCTTCTCCAACCCCCGGCTCTCAACACTCTCTGCTACTCTCCCATCCTTCCAAGCAGTATCCTCAGAGGAGCTCTCCTCCCTCCTCTCAAGTGCTACTCTGGCCACCTGTGCTTCTGACCCCATTGCCTCTCATATCATGAAATCTCTCGCTCCATCCCTTCTCCCCTCCTTAACTTCCATCTTCAACTGCTCACTCTCCACTGGTTCCTTCCCCTATGCCTTCAAACATGCCCATGTCTCTCCCATCCTAAAAAAACCCTCTCTTGACCCCATCTCACCTTCTAGTTATCGCCCCATATCCCTCCTACCATTCCTTTCCAAACCCCTTAAACGAGTTGTCTACACGCGCTGCCTCGAATTCCTCAACACCAACTCTCTCCTCGACCCCCTCCAGTCTGGCTTCCATCCCCTACATTCCACGGAAACTGCCCTCTCAGAGATCACCAATGACCTCCTGCTTGCCAAATCCAACGGCTCCTACTCTATCCTAATCCTCCTCGACCTCTCAGCTGCCTTTGACACTGTGGACCACCCCCTTCTCCTCAACATGCTATCTGACTCTGGCTTCACAGACTCCGTCCTCTACTGGTTCTTCTCTTATCTCTCCGGTCGTTCATTCTCTGTCTCTTTTGCAGGCTCCTCCTCCCCCTCCCATCCCCTTACTGTGGGGGTTCCCCAAGGTTCAGTGTTTAGTCCCCTTCTCTTCTCGATCTACACTCACTCCCTTGGTGACCTCATTCGCTCCCACGGCTTCAACTATCATCTCTACGTTGATGACACCCAGATCTACATCTCTGCCCCTGCTCTCTCCCCCTTTCTCCAGGCTCACATCTCCTCCTGCCTTCAGGACATCTCCATCTGGATGTCTGCCCGCCACCTAAAACTCAACATGTCCAAGACTGAACTCCTTGTCTTCCCTCCCATACCCTGCCCTCTCCCTGACTTTCCCATCTCTGTTGATGGCATTACCATCCTTCCCGTCTCACAAGCCCGCAACCTTGGTGTCATCCTCGACTCCGCTCTCTCATTCACCCCTCACATCCAAGCCGTCACCAAAACCTGCCGGTCTCAGCTCCGCAACATTGCCAAGATCTGCCCTTTCCTCTCCATCCAAACCGGTACCCTGCTCGTTCAAGCTCTCATCCTATCCCATCTGGACTACTGCATCAGCCTTCTCTCTGATCTCCCATCCTCGTGTCTCTCCCCACTTCAATCCATACTTCATGCTGCTGCCCGGATTGTCTTTGTCCAGAAATGCTCTGGGCATGTTACTCCCCTCCTCAAAAATCTCCAGTGGCTACCAATCAATCTGTGCATCAGGCAGAAACTCCTCACCCTGGGCTTCAAGGCTCTCCATCACCTCGCCCCCTCCTACCTCACCTCCCTTCTCTCCGTCTACAGCCCACCCTGCACCCTCCGCTCCTCTGCCGCTAATCTCCTCACCATGCCTCGTTTTCGCCTGTCACACCATCGAACCCTGGCCCATGTCATCCCCCAGGCCTGGAATGCCCTCCCTGTGCCCACCTGCCAAGTTAGCTCTCTTCCTCCCTGCAAGGCCCTACTGAGAGCTCACCTCCTCCAGGAGGCCTTCCCAGACTGAGCCCCTTCCTTCCTCTTCCCCTCGTCCCCCTCTCTATCCCCCCCATCTTACCTCCTTCCCTTCCCCACAGCACCTGTATATATGTATATATATTTGTACATGTTTATTACTCTATTTATTTACTTATTTATCTTACATGTACATATCTATTTATTTTATTTTGTTAGTATGTTTGATTTTGTTCTCTGTCTCCCCCTTCTAGACTGTGAGCCCACTGTTGGGTAGGGACTGTCTCTATGTGTTGCCGACTTGTACTTCCCGAGCGCTTAGTACAGTGCTCTGCACACAGTAAGCGCTCAATAAATACGATTAATTGATTATCACGTGGTCCTGGTATGGATTTAGAAGCCAATGTGGGATTTAGAAGCCACAGTGCTGCCTGACCAGTGTATCCAGAATAGTTGTCCCTCATGTTGTCACACTTGTTGTTTGCAGTGCCTTGCTCTGTTTTGACTTTTATGAGCTCCTCTCACATGAAGTTTTAACTTAAAAGAAATAGTTTCCTTCTTGGCAACAGTGGACTATGCTGAAATTGATTTCTAACTTGCATCTAGGATGCAGCATAGCTTCATGTCCTCAGTGTTTTTTTTTTCTAGGCCACTTTTCATTATTAGAATGTTAATCTTCTGAGGTGCAGGGGTCTGGACATTTTTTTCCCAGTATTTAATACAGTGCTCTGCACACAGAAAATGCTTATTAAATACTACTACTACTATTATACTACTGCTACTACGGCAACACAGCATTATGATGTTTTCTCTTATCTTTTTGCCTGTGGTATTAGAAGACTGAAACCGGCACTGAAAACATCCTTGGGCCTTATATGGATTTTACATAGACAGTTCAATAAATACACTGCTGTTGCTCATAGAATGATGCCTAAAGGAGCCGGGAGACAGATATTCAATTGAAGAAAACTTTTATGAAAAAAATTCCAGCTAGGACACTGCCCCTCTCCTCCTTCCCCCACACCAGCTCTCTCTCTCCCAGCCTGTAATTCAGTAGTCTACTCTCTAATAATTCTTATTTTTAAGGACAGAGTGCATGCTATATCACTTTGTTTCAAGCAGTTTTATTATTCAAAACTGCCTCCTTGGCATTTGAATGGATTCTCAGTTTCTGTCACATCAAAGATTCAAAATTGTCCTCTCAAAGAAAGGGTAAAAACTTGGTAAATTATAAGATGTACAATTAATTGCATGATCAGAAACAATTCAGGGGATCTGGATCCTTTGGAAATTTGGGATGGGACCCTTTAAAAATCACAGTTTTTTAAATAGTAGTGGTTTAGTGGTTATTATTCATTCATTCAATCATTTATTGAGCGCTTACTGTGTGCAGAGCACTCTAAGCACTGGGGTAGATATAGGTTTATTAGGTTAGACACAGTTTCTATCCCACATAGTGTTCAAAGTCTAAAATTGAAGTGAGGAGGATTTAATCTCCATTTTCCAGTTGAGGAAAATGAGGAACAGAGAAGTTAAGTGACTTGCCTAAGTTCACACAGCAAACAATTGGCAGAGATAGAATTAGAACCCAGGGCCATTGACTCTCAGGGCTTTGCTCTTTTCACTAGGCCACAATGCTTCTTTGGCTACTTAGGAAAATAGGCACATCCATTATTTACATGACAGAAGGAATTTCAATCTGAAGAAAAGATAACTACTGTAGTGATCTTGTCCTTAGATTCTGAAAATTGCTGATGTTTCTATAAATTTTAAGAGTTATTTTAGGGTCTTAAGAAACTTGCTTCCTCTAAATCAGAGATGCCAACTCGTAGTTATGCAGGCTTCCCATGGCCCCAGAAAATGTTGTGGCTTGTAGGGACAAACACTGGCTGGAATGAGGAAGCTTGAGGAGATATTGTCAATTTAGTCTGCTCTTAGGTCTGTTCTCCTGGCAGTGTGGCTCCTTGCTCCGGGAAGGGATACTTTTGCTGTTCAATCATTCATTCAATCGTATTTTTTGAACACTTACTGTGTGCAGAGCACTGTACTAAGTGCTTGGGAAGTACAAGTTGCTGCTCAGGGCCACTCTGCAGTGTTCCAGTGGGTTGGGAAGGCAGGGGAGCATACAGCCAGTCCTGAGATCACCCTCTGGCAACAAAAGACCCTGCGGCTAACAACTCTATCTATATTTTTGTGGATTGGTTTATTATCCATTTTAATGCTTATATTTGCCTGTAACTCTTTTACCTATGATTAATTTGTCCATTTGTGTCTTCTCTTCTCCCATATAGGCTATGACATCTTCAAGAGCAGGAACTACGTCTTTCGATTCTATTGTACTTTCCCAAGCAGTTGGTCTAGTGCTCTGCACACAGTAAGTGCTCAGAGATACTATTTATTGAGCACTTAGTAAGTGCTCAGTAAATTCTGTTGACTAATTGGGCCCAGAGCTAGAGGCCAGGTTACTTGAAGAGGTAGAGGAGGGTCAGGATCAAAACAGTCTCTCTCACCACTGCTGTTCAGTGGAAATATCATCTGGGTTTATTTTGTGTATGACTTCTCTCTCCTCCTTGGCTCTGTCGTGTCTTTTTCTTTCCTGCCTATGCTACCTTCTAATCTTGGGCAACTCTTCCTGCTCACTAGCATTATATCTGTAGAAAGTTAATTTAATTCTAGACACCGATTTCCTCCTCTTCTAATAATAATGCATACTTTTGCAAATAGGAGGCTTTCCCAGACTAAGTCCCCATTTTCCTCTGCTCCTCCTCCCCTCCCCAACTTCCCGACTTGCTCCCTCTGCTCTACCTGCCTCCCTGCCCCACATCACTTGTGTATATATGTACATATTTATTATTCTATTTATTTTATTAATGATGTGTATATGTATCTATAATTCTATTTATTTATATTGATGCTATTGATGCCTGTTTATTTGTTTTGATGTCTGTCTCCCCCCTTCTAGACTGTGAGCCTGTTGTTAGGCAGGGATTGTCTCTATTTGTTGCTGAACTGTACTTTCCAAGTGCTTAGTAAAGTGCTCCGTACACTGTAAGAGCTCAATAAATACTATTGAATGAATTGAATAATTGATCATTTACAATATTTTAAAAGTGCAGCCTATGTATGAATATTTGGTCCTACAATGCACAGAAATGAATGTGACATGTCTGTTCTAAGGTTTAACAAACTGATTTGCATAAAGCAAGGGGAAGAAAGCAATACCTTGAGAGTGATAGTTTTTCCATATCAATGAAAATGATCAGATAGATGTGCGTGTCAATCACCCAATAAGTCTAAATTTATCTTCGATAGGCTCTGACATACAAATTAAACACTTTCCTATCTTCAGACAAAACTGTAAATGGGCAGAATTTCTCTGACTTCCTTCAGGTAGAATTTTAAAGAATTCACTGCTGCCAAGAAGCCCTTGATTTTTCTTGATTTCTTGAATAAAACTGCTACCAAAAGAGGTAAATACTTTTATTAGTATTAGCTGTCTGACCAATAATCTCTGAACCGTATGTTCTTAATATCATGAGTATTTATTGAGCTGACTGTGTAGAACATTATCCTGGGTACTTGGGAATTTACAATAAAAATAAAATAATTGGTCCCGCCTATCAAGGAGTGTAATCACCTAAGATGGGTGGTGATGAGGGATCAGAGACTAATTGCAAACCCGGAACAAAAGAGCATATATTCAAATTATAAAAGCAATGGTATGCAATTAAATTAAACTAGTATACAGTGCACACAAGGGTTAAGGGTGCCTGAGTAAATGATATAACCAGGGAGATGGGGATTAGTTGGGAATTGCTTGGAAGAGGTAGCTTTTTAGGTGGTCTTTGAAGATGGAAGAGACATGGTTGGGGAAAGTTGAGGTAGGAGGGAGTTCCATTCAGGGGGATAACTGTAAACAGTGTGTCTGGCAGAGTAAATTGTAAAGCGAAGTGCAGTTGAAGCAGCCTGACCTAGTGGAAAGAGCAGGGGCCTGGGAATCAGAAGGACCCAGGTTCTAATCCCAGCTCCATCACTTGCCTGCTGTGTGACCTAGGGCAGGCCACTTAACATCTCTGTGCCTCAGTTACCTCATCTGTAAAATGGGGATTAAGACTGTGGGGCCCCCGTGGGACATGGACTGTGTCTAAACTGATTAGCTTGTATCTACCCCAGCCTGGCAAACAGTAAGCACTTAACAAACAGCATTAAAAGAAAAAGATGGAAGGTTGGTGTGAGAGAAGCTGAGCATATGAGTGGAGGGTGGCAGAGAAGAGATTAGATAAGAAGGTGGTGGAGATTCTAAAATCCAACATTATTCAACTTCCATTTCTCATCTTTCTTTACAAGGAAACAGATTATTCAGAAAGAAACCAGAGTTTAGTTCAGTGCTCTGCATACAGTAAGCCCCCAGGGAATAAAATTGATTGATTCAAGTCTAGGTGGTCTGGTGGACTATAAAATACCAGACAAGGTTATGGAGAGACTTTTAGATGTCTTCCTCAAGAGGTCTTTAAAAATAAGTTAGATTGTCATCAGGCTGGGATAGTTTTCATGGAGTCACATCAGGGCATTACACTAACCATACTATAGCCCTACTATAGGGGCAGAGATAGTGACCAGCCCTAGACTTTAGGATTGGAGAAGTTTTGCTTTCCATGGAAAAGCCTACCCACAGTCCTTTGGGTCTCAACACTTTGAGGGGCATGGACTCTCAAAGGGCCAAACACCACAAAATTCTGGGTCTGGAGTGACTCCCTCAAACCTGAACTTTTGGTTTAAATGCTTGCAGTACGAGCTTTGGGAAAATAGCTTAATGAAATAACTCAATCGATCCAAGAGGCCTTCCCTGACTAAGCTCTCATTTCCCCATAGGCTCTTCCCTCTGCATCAACTATGCATTTGGCTGCGTACCCCTTAAGCACTTTAATCCTCACCCCAGCCCCACAGCACTTATATAAGGACTCTTCTACTCTACTATTTCCCCTTACTTGAATTTATTTTAATGTTTGTCTCCCACAATAGACTATAAGCTTCTTGCGGGCAGGGATTGCACCTACCAACTCTACTACATTGTACCTTCCCAAGTGCTTAGTACAGTGCTCTGCACCCAGTAAGTGCTCAGTAAATGTCATTGATTTATATTACTAAGAAATTACTCTACTCAGAGAATTGGACTAAGTGCTTGAGATTATACCACTGACATCTAGGCTCATGCTCTTTCCACTGGGCCACACTGCTTCCCTACCTACATTAACAACTTGTAATATCAAGAAATCAATCATCAGAGCTCTAAAAGTCCATTGCATGTTCACCAGCTGTGCTATTTTATACCATTACATAGCAGGTTAATCACTTGAATGAATCAGTCTCCACATGTCAGAAACTTTACCTGGAGTTCATTTCTTGGGCAGAGAAGACACCCATATATTTGAATTCATAAAAAATTAAAAAGATGTGCAAAAGCTGTGGAGGCAATACTCAAGTTGAGAAATAGAGTTAGATATAAGATGGGGTGTGGACATGCATTCATTCATTCATTCAATCGTATTTATTGAGCGCTTACTTGTGCAGAGCACTGTACTAAGCGCTTGGGAAGTATAATTGTAACAGTTAATAAAAAAGCATGTCTCCTTTGTTATTTGGAATGTCCTTTCCCAATACTGAGAGATCCTTGCTTCCTGAAGGAGACTTCAGATCTAGTGGATTGATGCGAAGTGCAGCTCTGGAAAGACAAATAGAATGGTCCAGGTCAAACCTCTGCAGAATCACTGCTGATGGAAAAAGGTCTAGGAACCTGGAACAAGATTAAGTAAAGGAATCTGTGCATCCGACCCATCTCTTCACACCTTATCAAAACACTTTTACTCTCCCTTCTTCCCTCCCTGACTAACATCTTCTACTGTTGTCTCTCCCAAGGCTTCTTCCCCACTGCTTTCAAACATGCTCATGTCTCACCTACCATAAAAATAAAAAAACCCTTCCTTGACCCCATAGCTCCCTCTAATTATCACCACATCTCCCTCCTACTGTTCCTCTCCAAATGCCTTGAGCAAGTTGTCTATACCTGCTGTGTCGGGTTCCTCTCCTCCAATTCTCTGTTTGACCTCCTCCAATCTGGCTTCCGTTCCTTTCACTCCACAGAAACCACCCTCTCAAAGATCACATATGATCTCCTTTTTGCCAAACCCAAAGGCCTCTACTCTTCTTTCGATCTCTCAGCTTCTTTTGACACTATCCACCACCCCCTTCTCCTGGAAACATTATTCAACTTTGGCTTCACTGACATTGGCCTCTCCTGGCTTTCCTCCTGTCTCCCTGGCCACTCATTCTTATTCTCTTTCGTGGGCTTCCTCCTCTGTCTCCCACCAACTGTGAGTGTCCCTCAAGGTTCAGTTCTGGGTCCCTTCTATTCTTCATCTACACCCACTCCCCTGGAGAACTCATTCGCTCCCATGGCTTCAACTGCCACCTCTATGTGGATGATTCTCAAATCCACATCTTCAGCCCTGATTTCTCCCAGTGCTTAGAACAGTGCTTGGCATACAGTAAGCGCTTAAGAAATACCATCATCATCTTCCTCTCTGCAGTCTTACATTAAATCCTGTTGGTTCAGTAATAGTAATAATAATAATGATGGCATTTGTTAAGCACTTACTATGTGCGAAGCACTGTTCTAAGTGCTGGGGGGTAAACAAGGTGTTTGGGTTGTCCCATGTGGGGCTCACAGTTTTCATCCCCATTTTATAGATGAGGTAACTGAGGCTCAGAGAAGTTAAGTGACTTGCCCAAAGTCACACAGCTGACAAGTGGCGGAGCCGGGATTAGAGCCCATGACCTCTGATTCCCAAGCCCGTACTCTTTTCACTGAGCCATGCTGCTTCTCTACCTCCACAACATTGCTAAAATCCATCCTTACCTCTCCATCCAAACTGCTACCACATTAACCCAATCACTTATCCCATCTTGCCTTGTTTATTGTATTCAGTCTCCTTGCTGACCTCACTGACTCCTTCTTTTCACTAACTCCAGGCCATATTTCACTCTGTCGCCCAGATCACCTTTCTACAAAAATTTTCAGTCCATGCTTCCCCACTCTTCAAGAACATCCAGTGGTTACCCATCCATCTTCACAACAAGCAGAAACTCCTTCCCATTGG
The DNA here is from genome assembly GCF_015852505.1 of Tachyglossus aculeatus. Taxonomy (NCBI): domain Eukaryota; kingdom Metazoa; phylum Chordata; class Mammalia; order Monotremata; family Tachyglossidae; genus Tachyglossus; species Tachyglossus aculeatus. Next base: position 18,503,681 of record NC_052074.1, on the reverse strand, counting down.
CTCTAAAGTACTCAATCACCTTGGCTCCTTCTACCTCACTTTGCTACTCTCCTACTACAGCTCAGATCACACAGTTCACTTCTCTAACGCCAACCTACTCATTGTACCTCGATCTCATCTATCTTGCTGCCTGCTGACCTCTCACCCACGTCCTGCCTCTGGCTTGGAATGCCCTCCTTTTTCATATCCGACAGACATTTACTCTCCCTACCTTCAAAACAGTATTGAAGGCACACCTCCTCCAAGAGGCCTTCCCAAATTAAGCCCTCATTTCCTGTTTTCCAAATCCCTTCTGTGTCACCCCGATTTGCTCCCTTTATTCATCCCCCTGCCCAGCCCCACAGTACTTATGTTAATATCCCTAATTTATTTATTTATTTATATTAATGTCTGTCTCCCCCTCTAGACTGTAAACCCACTTTGGGCAGGCAGACATTTACTCTCCCTACCTTCAAAACAGTATTGAAGGCACACCTCCTCCAAGAGGCCTTCCCAAATTAAGCCCTCATTTCCTGTTTTCCAAATCCCTTCTGTGTCACCCCGATTTGCTCCCTTTATTCATCCCCCTGCCCAGCCCCACAGTACTTATGTAAATATCCCTAATTTATTTATTTATTTATATTAATGTCTGTCTCCCCCTCTAGACTGTAAACCCACTTTGGGCAGGGAATGTGTTTGTTATATTGTTATGCTGTACTCTCCCAAGTGCTTAGTACAGGGCCCTGAAGGGTAAACAACAGTAAGCAACTGACTGATCGATTCCTATGTTATAAAAAGCTAATTTTTAAAAGTTTATGATCACTGAAATGGTATTGTGAACTTAACGCTGTAGTGGACTGAGTTTTGAGAAAGCCAATGTATAAAAAGGTCTTTGCATCATTTTATTTCTGACACACCAGAATCCCAGCATGACAAACAAGTGTATTACTGTTTGCCCAGATAAACAACAAAAAATCCTCTAAATACAGCATAGCCCACAAGTCACAGACAACGTAGTTAATCTCTCAAAACAGGGTATTTTTGCAGAATGATCAAAATGAAGTTTTAAGGCCCTGCTTCCTAACATTTCCTTTTCACTAGTGCAAGCCCCAGGAAAAGCAGTCTCCATAGCTACAGGACATTGGCTAGAATCACCAGGATAAAGAGAAATGGCTAAGAGAAAGCAATGGAACAGTAAGGAAGAAGGTTGATGGTTGGAATGGGATTGTGGATGAAACAAGAGTCATGATTCCTTTTGGTTTGGATGCAATTAGAAAAATACTAATCTCTGGTTCAATTTAAATGAAAGTCCCATATGTAGCCTAGAGGAGCAATACAGACACATGATTTTTAACCTCACAAAAGATCCTCAATATTGTCCTTAATGAGAATGACAGGGGTGATATTGGTCAAGGGCCTCACAATTAAATAGGTGACAGATGCTTCAAAAGAAAGCAGGGGCTGATGAAAGGAAGGCAGCTATGGTCTAGTGGAAAGAGCATGAAAGTGGGAATGGGGAGAACTTGGTTGTAGCCCTGAGCTCTGCCACTTTTCTGCAGTGTGAACTTGGGCAAGTCATTTAACTTCTCTGTGCCTCAGTTTCCCAATTAGTAAAATGAACATAAGATCTCTGTTCTACCCTTAGACTGAAAGCACAGTATGGGAACGGGACTGTGTTCCAATTGAATATTCTGTGTCCTCATTGAAGAATGATAATGAAGAGGGACAAATTGTATTTGGTGCACGGGAAACTCATTCTCAGTGCTAACTTGCGCTCCATTCACACAAAACCTCCAGTTTCCAACACATGATTTCAAACCTTGCTTTTCAAAGCATGTTATTTCTCCTTTGAATTTTGTCAGTGAGTCTGGGTTTAAAATCAGGAAACAGCATCGAGACAGAATTCTTCTAGGAAGGTAGGTGAAATACAGCAGGGAAATGAGTTTATGGTCTCAAAGCAGAGCCACGTTGATAGATCATAGGCAGGTGCCGAAAAGCACTAACTGTGAAACAGTACAGTGTAGAGCTGTACTTTCAGTCCCTAATCTTGGAGAAATTTCTCTACTGTGAGGACACTGGATTATGGAGGGGGAAAGGGACCACCAATTCTTCTAGTCTCTGGGTTTCAAATTATTTCTCCTTGAGGGAATATTAAGTATTTGGGGAGGATTTGGCTATACCCATTCTACTGCCCTCCATGATGGTTGTGAAGCCCTGCCCGCCCCCACTGGTGTGGAGGGCAGACATGCCTAACTTTCCAACAGTCGGAATGTTGGGATTGGGAAGGTTGTGGTAAATTTTCATCTAGGATGGTTTACATTCATTCATTCAATCGTATTTATTGAGCGCTTACTGTGTGCAGAGCACTGTACTAAGCACTTGGGAAGTACAAGTTGGCAACATATAGAGACGGTCCCTACCCAACAATGGGCTCACAGTCTAGAAGAGGAGACAGACAAAAAAACAAAACATGTGGACAGGTGTCAAGTCATCACAATAAATAAAAATAAAGCACATCATTAACAAAATAACAATGGAGCAATACAGACACATGATTTTTAACTTCACAAAAGATCCTCAATATTGTCCTTGATGAGAATGACAGGGGTGATATTGGTCAAGGGCCTCACAATTAAATAGGTGACAGATGCTCCATTAATGCTCCATTAATGTTAACATCATTAACAAAATAAATAGAATAGTAAATATGTACAAGTAAAATAAATAGAGTAATAAATCTGTACAAACATATATGCAGGTGCTGTGGGGAGGGGAAGGAGGTAGGGCAGGGGGATAGGGAGCAGGAGAGGAAAAAGGGGGCTCAGTCTGGGAAGGCCTCATGGAAGAGGTGATCTTTCAGGAGTTTTTCCTGAAGTGATGAGGGACTTGAACTGTAAGCTCATTGTGTTCAGGGAATGTATCTGTTTATTATTATATTGTACTCTCCCAAGCGCTTAGTACAGTGCTCTGCACACAGTAAGTGCTCCATAAATATGGTTGAATGAATGACTGAATAGAAGGATCCTCTTCCAAGGATGATATTGAGTTGTTGAATTTTAAATTTTCTTGTTGAATGAATTTGATCCTTATCATTTATTGTTATATCGTACTCTCCCAAGCGCTTAGTATAGTGCTCTGCACACAGTAAGCCCTCAATAAATATGATTGAATGAATGAATATTGTTATTTCCACTTGGACTGTGAAACTTGCAGGTCTTTTAATTGATTTCCATGCAATTACCCAACAATTAAGCATAGTGTTTTACAAGTGCCTAATAATAATAACATTAATTAGAAAGCATTTGATTTCCTATCATTTAGTCAATCACACGGACAGAAACCCTGCCCCCTGGTGGTTGTGCTTTTTCCCTCTGGGCTGTTGAGATGAGAAAAAAAAATGCAACTTCATTTTCTCACTATAGGTTTTAACCAGTTTAATGTGATTCACAGTTTCCCCATATCCTGCAGAAAGGCTCCACCCTCTCTGCATTCTCCACACCCTTCTCTCGTTTGTTTCGATGGGGCGGGGCTAAGAACTGGAGTCACCTGTCCTGGAGACCCTAGAGCAATGTGACCTTTCCCCTGGGTGGATCCTTACACTTCCTGAAGGATGACAGTATTGCATGGGATTCCCTGATACAAAGGTAGAGCAGGTTCTCAACCCAGTTTAAGGAGCCTGTTTTCCCAACCTAGTTTCCAATTAATCTTAAGCCTTGGCTTATTAGCAGCTAAGGACACTACCGATGCCATCAGCAACTTTTATATTAGAAACAATACTGGCACCGGTATTAAGCAATGCCTCGTCCAGGGAACTGCATGCTTCAGAAAGTCTTAGCTGCATTTTTTGTTTGTTTGTTTCGATTTCTTCAGTTAGGAACATCCCATAAACTGAGACCATGCAGACTGTTTCTTGAAAGTCAGTCAAAGTTACAACTGGATACTTTTTTTAAAAAAGTAAGTGGCAAGATTTTCTAACACGTGCAAAAATGAAACCAGCTTTTAAGCAATGCCACTCTGACTTCTCAGTACAGAACCGCAGGGGAAATCTACACTTCCTAGTACTTCAGGTCAGAGAGCCACATTTAAATGAATGACTGAGGTCTCAAACCCTGGAACAGAACAGGGGAGATTTGCAGGGGTTTAAGGTTAAGCTGTGAGTCCTACAATTGTGTGACTAATCTCCACAAACAATTCAGAGGTAAACAGGCAAAATGCCATGTACCCAGCACACTCTCAAAAAAACAGTTGACTTTTACTTCTCAGGGCATTTAAAGCAAGTGGTCAAAGGGATTTTACAGACTGGAGACTTCTGTACAAGCTAGGTCCAAAGACTGAAATGTTTTCTGGGGAAGTTCCCTTTGTCCTATACCAACCCCATACACTTGAGAAGGAAAAAATTCAGAATGTCACAGGGTCATCTCACTGCAGGATGCTCAAATTAAAATCAACAACAAAAAACAGCAACAAAAAAGAACACCACTGTCTTTTTATCCCCAATCCGTCCAACATAGTTCCAGGGATACCCACACAGAAACGCTGACAAAGATCAAGTCATTTAAAGGAAGAAGAAACTTCAGTTTTACCTGGGCTTCTTTAATAATCCCATTTCTTTTACAGGGTCCACCTCCGGACCCGTTGCTTTGTTTCCGATGATTCTGAAGGTTCCCATTACAGACAGCTCCAGGATTCGCCATTTGATAAACTGAATAAAACTGCTTAAATTTTCTTCTGGAGATACTCGGGGATTTTAAAAGTTGTGAGGTGAAGTGATGAAAAGTTTTGGGTTGAGTCCGGAAAGGAAAGCTACTGGTTTGTCAGGCTTTTCCAGAAGAGAAGTAACCAGCTATCTTTTAGCCTGATCTTAGAAATTAAAAAAAAAGAAACAAACAAAAAACTGTTACCTTTACACACCTTCAATAAGTTAAAAAGCAGACTCCACAGCGACTAACTTCCTCTAAAAACTACAAATCATTCTTGCCATGCTAGTTACTTGTAAGGAACACAGCAAGCTGGCTCTGTCAACAAGATTGCAGCAGAGCTGAAGTAGGCGGGTGGGGAGGTGAAGAATCATTTAAAGATACACTGCCGCTTAATTATCAGCAGTTCAAAATTTTAGTTTTTCCTCTCGTTACATTCTTGGGGAATGAGCTCATTCCCATAGTTCCCAAATTAAAATAGGTGGAATTCGCCAACTATTTGAATTGAGGAAGACTGTTTTACATTGTCTTTCCAGCCATTGATTTTGCTCCAGGACACGCAAATGTCATTTTCTTTTTTCCTAGGAAGGGAGAAAATAAAGAAAAATAAGAACAGTTTGAAATCCTCAGACATTAAAGCCAGCAAAAAGAAACTGTCAGAATCCCCCCAGGGCAATCATACTTAAATTCGAGATGAATTTTTCACCAGATTAGAGACTATAAACCCTGGTCTTGGTCTCAGGATTTCTTGACCACATGGTTTGGAGGGGTTAACTTGATCTCTTGATACCTCAGTTTCTCCTATGAAATGCTAAAAATAATTCCTATCAATCAATAACATCTACCGAGTGCCTAATGTGCACAAATCACTGTAGTAAGAGCTTAGAAGATTATAGGAAAAATAAAGGTAAAAAAGAGCAATATTTGCCCTCATAGAATTTCCAACCTATTGGGACAGATACAGAGTTTTTTATGGATAGGAGAAAAAGAGAATGGAAAAACAGATAGGAGTATAAGTATGTACTTAAACAGTAGCATATGTAAATCTATAGTGCTAAAGTGCTGCAGGTGATGAAGTGATGATGATGATGGTGGAATTTATTAAGCACCTACTAGGTGCCAAGCATTGTTCTAAGCACTGGGATAGATACAAGCTAATCAGGTTGGACATAGTCCCCGTCCCACATGGGTTCAACTTCTTAATCCCTGTTTTACAGATGAAGTAACTGAGGCCCAGGGAAGTTAAGTGACTTGTCCAAGGTCACATATCAGACAAGTGAATGAGGCAGGATTAGAACCCAGGTCCTCCTGACTCCCAGAGCTGTGCTGTATCCACTAGGCCATGCTCCTTTGCGGTGCACACATGTTTTGTGGTGGTGGTTGGGCAGTTACAATTTGAGGAGAAGAAAATAAATTGAGGGATGCATCCTGGAGGAAATGGGATTTCAGGTGACTTTAAAGAGGGGGAGAGCTCCATTAGAAGGGAGTGTCTTCCCTATTCTGTAAGGATAACACATTTTTATGGTATTTGTTAAGCTCTTACTATGTGTCAAGCACCGTTCTAAGTGCTGAGGTAGATTCAAGCTAATCAGGTCAAAAATGGTCTCTCTCCCACATGTGCCTCGCAGTCTAAGTAGGAGGGAGAGCAAGTGTACCGACAGCTAATTCAACTCTCAAAGTAGCAAAATCTCCATCTGTAACTTTTCTACTTTTCACAGTGCTGGATTTGTAAGGACACAAACTCACTGGAGAACCCAAAATGCTTCTATGTGCATTAAGCATCATTTGCATAGTTATGGGACAGGCCTCTTGTTACTCAGAGATACTGTGATTGTGGAATTCTGTTATATGATCAGGAATATTTATTGAGTTTTATGCTGGTAGTGCCTTAGATTCATTTTGGGTCTATGTGCCAGAGGTAATCACCCAGATGAAGACACAGCCAGATTTGATATTTATCTTTTAAGCAATATATTTTGTTATAAAGAAAAACAAGAAATCTGTTATTGGAACTGGGCACCTAATCTAAATAAATGAACCAGTAGATTAAATTAACAATTAAAAAGAAGTCTTGCCCAAAGGGCAGCCTATATTCTGCTGTTCTTCTACAGCAGACTTCTACTGCAAGACTGCAAGCTATGTGAAGGTGGGCATCATGTCTGCCAACTCTTCCTTATTCTCCTAGGTTTTCAGTAGAGTGTTCTCAGCATAGATTTAGTATGATGTCTGGCACGTAGTAAGTGCTTAAGTACCATAAAAAAGTAAAAACAACAACAACGAGAAGGCTCATTGTTCTTCTGAAAACACCTTTATAATAATGTTGATGATGGCATTTGTTAAGCACTTACTATGTGCAAAGCACTGTTCTAAGCCCTTTATCTCTTCAGGGATCTGATTATGAGTGCTTCATCTACACTAACACTTGGAAATTATGTATATTCATTCATTCATTCAATCGTATTTATTGAGCACTTACTTTGTGCAGAGCACTATACTAAACGCTTGGGAAGTACAAGCTGGCAACATATAGACAGTCCCCACCCAACAACGGGCTCACAGTCTAGAAGGGGGAGACAGACAACAAACAAAACATGTAGACAGGTGTCAAAATCGTCAGAACAAATAAGTAATTCTTTTTTAGTTTTGGCTGCAAACATAAGTTTATTATGGGAGGGGACTGTTTGCTAATTCTGTTGTATTGTACTCTCCTGCATGCTTAGTACAGTGCTCTGCACACAGTAAATGCTCAAATACCACTGAATGATTGATTTACTTTTCTCCTATTTCTTTCAGTAGACTGTAAACTCCTTATAAGGCTGTGCTTTTTTCCTCAGTACAGTGCTCAGTAAATACCTTTGAAAAATCCTACTAATCCCAGTGAAAAATGCTGCTTTTTTGATCGTCCTCAGAATAAATGAAAACCACCTTATATAAACAGGAAGGTTGATGTAAAACTGTGAATTGTCATTAAAGAGTTGGAAAATATACTGTCATTTTAGGAATTACTGAAGAGCCTATATTCCCCCAAATCAATCAATAAATAAATCATATTTACTGAGCATTTACTGCATGCAAAACATGGCACTGAACTCTTGAGAGAGTACAATATAAAAAAGTTGGTAGACATGTTCCCTGCCCTCAATGGGCATTCATAAAAAAACAAAAAGCATGGTGTTCTTTGAAGAATATGATCTGGTGAAATTCTCAAAATGCAAGCGATTCAAGTATAATGAATTTCTCAGAAATCCCTTAGCAATCATCAAGATATGAGAGACTGTTACAACTATGTTTTTCCAAACTATTGCTAGCAAGACAGAAGGTTATTTACCAATCCATCCATTTTAGTACTCATTTACTAAACAAGAACTCTCTTACCCTTGTTTTGATGCGATCACACTTTGGTTTCCCCTCAGATCTTGAATATGGCCTACTTCCCGGAGATAGCATTTATGTCCTAAGTCAAGAAGCTTGGCATACTTTGGATTTCTTATATTTCATTCATTCATTCAATCATGTTTATTGGGCACTTACTGTGTGCAAAGCACTGTACTAAGAACTAGGGAGAATACAATACAGCAACGAACAGACACACATTCCCTTCTCACAACAAGCTCACCGTCTAGAAGACTACTACTGGTACCATTCTATTGGTACTATTATTATTTCTGTGATGTGGTGAACTGAAATGAGAAACAGAAACATAGAAGAAAATTTATTAAAGATGCTGTTAAGTCAAATGATGGTATGGACAGCTGAGAGGTGGCAGCAACAGAAAAACAGGCCCACCTGGTTTCCCGCATAGTAAATGGGGTGATCTCTTAAAGCAGATCTTTTGGGAAGAATCAAATATTGAGGTGGGAGTGGAAACAAAAGTGGCATCAAGAACTTAATGTCACAGCAAATGTGATAGCCAGGGCTGGCTCTATAATCTACACAAGCCTTTGATGCAATTGAACTAGGGATAGCGTGAGACATTAGAGAAGATAGAGATAATTAGAGAAGCAGCGGGGCCTAGTGGAAAGAATACAGGCCTGGGAATCAGAAGGTCTTGGTTCCAATTCCGAACCCACCACTTGTCTGCTGGGTGATCTTGGGCAAGTCACTTCACTTCTCTGTGCCCCAGTTCCCTCATCATCTGTACAGTGGGGATTAAGACTGTGAGCCCCATGTGGACAGGGACTGTATCATCATCATCATCAATTGTATTTATTGAGCACTTACTATGTGCAGAGCACTGTACTAAGCGATTGGGAAGTACAAATTGGCAACATATAGAGACAGTCCCTATCCAACAGTGGGCTCACAGTCTAAAAGGGGGAGACAGAGAACAAAACCAAACATACTAACAAAATAAAATAAATAGAATAGATATGTACAAGTAAAATAAATAAATAAGTACAGTAATAAATATGTACAAACATATATACATATATACAGGTGCTGTGGGGAAGGGAAGGAGGTAAGATGCGGGGGATGGAGAGGGGACGAGGGGGAGAGGAAGGAAGGGGCTCAGTCTGGGAAGGCCTCCTGGAGGAGGTGAGCTCTCAGCAGGGCCTTGAAGGGAGGAAGAGAGCTAGCTTGGTGGATGGGCAGAGGGAGGGCATTCCAGGCTCGGGGGATGACGTGGGCTGGGGGTCGATGGTGAGATAGGCGAGAACGAGGTACGGTGAGGAGATTAGCGGCGGAGGAGCGGAGGGTGCGGGCTGGGCTGTAGAAGGAGAGAAGGGAGGTGAGGTAGGAGGGGGCGAGGTGATGGACAGCCTTGAAGCCCAGGGTGAGGAGTTTCTGCCTGATGTGCATATTGATTGGTAGCCACTGGAGACTTTTGAGGAGGGGAGTAACATGCCCAGAGCGTTTCTGGACAAAGATTATCCAGGCAGCAGCATGAAGTATGGATTGAAGTGGGAAGAGACACAAGGATGGGAGATCAGAGAGAAGGCTGATGCAGTAATCCAGACGGGATAGGATGAGAGCTTGAATGAGCAGGGTAGCGGTTCGGATGGAGAGGAAAGGGCGGATCTTGGCAATGTTGCGGAGCTGAGACCGGCAGATTTTGGTGACGGCTTGGATGTGAGGGGTGAATGAGAGAGCAGAGTCGAGGATGACACCAAGGTTGCGGGCTTGTGAGATGGGAAGGATGGTAGTGCCATCAACAGAGATGGGAAAGTCAGGGAGAGGGCAGGGTTTGGGAGGGACGACAAGGAGTTCAGTCTTCGACATGCTAAGCTTTAGGTGGCGGGCAGACATCCAGATGGAGATGTCCTGAAGGCAGGAGGAGATGCGAGCCTGGAGAGAGGGGGAGAGAGCAGGGGCAGAGATGTAGATCTGGGTGTCATCAGCGTAGAGATGATAGTTGAAGCCGTGGGAGCAAATGAGGTCACCAAGGGAGTGCATGTAGATTGAGAACAGAAGGGGACCAAGCAATGAACCTTGGGGAACCCCCACAGTAAGAGGATGGGATGGGGAGGAGGAGCCTGCAAAAGAGACTGAGAAAGAACGACCGGAGAGATAAGAGGAGAACCAGGAGAGGACGGAGTCTGTGAAGCCAAGGTCAGATAGCGTGTTGAGGAGAAGGGGGTATCCAACCTGACTTGCTTGTATCCATTCCAGTGCTTAGTACAGTACCTGGAACATAAGAAGTTCTTAACAAATATCACAATTAATATTATTATTATTATTATTATATCACTTTCCTCTTTTGGACTTCTTGATTTGTGGTTCACCTATGTTCTGCACTCCTAATATTTGCCTAAAGTTTCAAAAATTCTCAAGCTGGCCCTGGAAACAATGCTTTCTTGCACACAAAGAGAATCAGCATGGCTTAATGGATACAGCATGGTCCTGGGACTAAAAAGAACCTGGGTACTAATCCCACCTCCTTGGGCAAGTCACTTAACTTCTCAGTTACTTCATCTGTGAAATGGGGATTAAGAGGGTGAGCCCCATGTGAGACATCTACTGTGTCCAACTTGATTAACTTGTATCGACCCCAGTGCTTGGCACATAGTAAATGCTTAACAAATACTATTAAGGAATTGTCAACATATAATCAACAAAGCTTCTTTTTGGTACTCAGAAAGACAGTTGTACATTATTATTCAACATTTCCTATCTGTATTTTAGATTCATTCAATTGTATTTATTGAGCGCTTACTGTGTGCAGACCACTGTACTAAGCGCTTGGGAAGTACAAGTTGGCAACATATAGAGACAGTCCCTACCCAACAGCAGGTTCACAGTCTAGAAGTCTAGATGTTCTAACAGAGGCAAATTCTTTCAAACGTAGACTCCTATCTAGATATCTCTAATTCCGGATCATTAAGGAGATGAGTGAAAATCCTAGGAGTAGAAATCTATCCAGGAAGACTTTTTCTGTAGCTATATTCAATCCCCTTCACAAGTGCTTGGCACATAGTAAGTGCTTAACAAATACCATCACTATTAACTAAGCTTACTCAATCTCCTTCCTCTGTCCTCATCACAAGAAACTGAATGAGGTTAAGGAGTTTGGAGTGTGGTTCAGGAGCTAAAACTGCTGGGCAATGCTCACAATGGAAAGAGTCATGTTCATCTGTCTATTTTTAGCAGATGATCTAGACCAAAAAAATCAAGTAGGTTGATATGGAATGATTCAAATTGATTCCAGGTTACAAACCTCCTTCTTTCTTTTTTTTTCCCCCTTGGAACATTTCTGTGGGAGTACTATGGGCAAATGGATATTTACTTCAGAGATAGAATATGTTGCCCTCTGTTCCCTCAATTTACTCAGACTTCAGTGTCATCTGTATACACTAGTCCATAAACAACTGCAATTTAATCTTGGCACCAGGAGATTTGGGAAATCCAAATCCAAATGAGTTTGCACCTGCAGTTCACCATCTGGAAAAGGAGAAAAAAGGTGGGAAATCTGATTGGAGGAAAGGAAAGTCTAAAAGGAAAGAGGTCAAAATAAATGATATCAGCTGTTCAAGTAACAATGTCCAGGTAAATAGTCCGTCAGTGATGAGACATTCTTCTTCCAGCTCCTGACCCCTGGGCTGCCACCGTGATCTTTAAGAGGAAAAGACAAGATCGTGCAAGCCCTTCCTGTCCCTCTGACCTCTTCCTGTGGGCCCCTCTCCCTGGTTTGCAGGTAGAAATGCAGCAGCAAGCTGGCTTTTTGCAAAACTGAACTAAATAATTGGTGGGTCTTGATGGTAAGTTTTAGAAACTACTACAAACTTGGTATGCATTTAAAGAAGATATTTCTCCCTAACATCCCCAGGACATGGAGACTTTGTAGGATTGAGTTCATGGCTGTAGTCTGACATTTCTGAAGCACAGGTGGAACTCTGGCCTATGGGATCCAAACCCTAGGAAATGTTACCAACTACAGTGAATTCCTCTCAAGTAACCTTGTTATTTATCTTGGTCACAGCTTAGTGTGCCCAGCAGTTTTTTCTGAACCATGACTTCTGTGGAAGAAGTGGTAAAAGTCAAACCATCTACTACAGTTTATGTATTTACAAAACAAATACACTTAAGAAGGATGTTGGCGGGGGGACAGTCCTATGTAGGTTTAGGATTCCCAGGTCCATGCTCTACCCTTTAGGCAACAATGATTATAGAAAATTTACTGTTTGCTAATGTAATTTCAGTTGAAATGAAAAAGGGAGGTGACTAGGCCATCTCTAAAAGCAAATACATCTTTTGAAATAAGCATTGGTTTGATGGTGTTGATGAAGTAATGTTGTTCTTTAAACGCAACTGAAGTTTCTAATTGGTTCCAACCAAGTCTAAGATTCTTTTCTTGCAGGCTTTAAAACCAAGACATACTGGTGACTAACTCGTCCTAGCAGGATAAAGCCATGAAAGAGCTCCTATTGCAAATAATGCAGTGGCTTGGCATAAGCATTTGCTTAGTCAGTCTCTTACGTGTTACCTGGTATGGGTTGGCAACAAACCCTTTTCAAAATGCTAGGGAAAATTTTTGCCCCACAAAGTCAATGTGATACACTTTCTCAGAGTGCTATGGCTCCTTTGGGTTCTCCATATTATCTTGAGCAGTAATATTTACAGATCACCCAAGGCCTGCAATGAATTTCATGGGAAAAAGTATAAAGCCCTAAATCAAATGTACTCTTTATTAATTAGACAGACTACCAGCATTGAAGCCACACATTTTCCTGGACAAGACTTTAGAGAAGAACAGTTGATACTAGAATGCCAAATGACTGGTCTATGTCAATGGTTAGGTGAAAATGGGCAATCATAGAAAAGTTGGACAGAAGTATTTTGAAGACATGAGACATAATCTCACATGACAAGGCAGTGTATGGATAGAGGCAGCCGTAAAGGACAAGGCAGACTAGCACGCTGTGCAGAAGGCACTGCACTCACCCAAAGGTTTTTATCAGTCATATCCAGATTGACTGATAAAATCACCATCAGTAGCATCGCTTTCAAACTTCAAACTTTAAGAACAGTGACATCAGTATGCAATAAGGTATCACAAGAAATGAGATCCTGGAGCACAGACAGACTATCAGCATTAGATCAATGCTCCTTAAATCACACTTATTCTGTCTGAGACTTGAGAAAAATAGATGTGAGTGCAGATATCCAAACAACTGCTGTACCGCTTCTTGACAGTCCTGCTTCTGTCCCCTCATTCATGCTGCTTCCTTGGCTCGGAATTCCCTTCCTTCCCACATCAGACAGACCACAGCTCTCCCCACATTCAGATCCATCCTAATATTCCAACAGGCTTTGCCCCATTGATTTCCCAGCACCATGAGTCATATCATCCCTTCAGACAACTCCAGCATTTAAAAATGTAGTTATACCTCTTTCAGCACACTGATGTATATGAGTACTCACTTACTTACTTTGACCACCTGGGTTGTGATTATTTTTGTGTCTGTCTTCCTCTTCAGAATTTGAGCTCCTTGTGTCCAGGGGACGTGTCTCTTCTTTGTTCTGAACTTCCCAAGTTCCACCCACCACACCACACTACAGGATACCACACCACGGAGGTGCTCAGAACATGGTATTATTACTAGTACTTTATGGTGAGAATGTGGATAGAAGACACACTTTAAAGTCACAGTGCAGTAAAACCTCAAATGAGATAGCATAACTCTTAGACATCTGGAAGGCAGCAATAGAAGGCAGATCAGCCTGGTGAACAACTGCCAGAAATGTGCTGGAACAGATGCTTCAGATAGATCATGCTATCAAAAGGGAAAATGACAATGGCATTCAGACACTGTGGATAATAAATGCTGCAATATAGAAAGGAGCCACCTTTATAGGTACATGATATGGAAGGTAATTTCAGTCATGCATAGGTCTTCTACATCTAGTGTAAAAGAATCTCATTGTCGGTTACAGTTTCCTTGAGCACAAAGGGATGTTATCTTTATACTGGAATCACTGAAGATAGGAAAGGTGAAACTTTCAATTTTCACCTCTCAACTCTTCCCCAAAGGAAGAGAACAGGAAATTGTCAACCCAATCATTTGTTGCTCACTCTTTCTCAGAGAAAGATATGCAGGAATGAAGAGATACTATTCTATTTATTTTATTAATGATGTGCATATAGCTTTAATTCTATTTGTTCTCACAATTTTAACACCTGTCTACAAGTTTTGTTTTGTTGTCTGTCTCTCCCTTCTAGACTGTGATCCCATTGTTAGGTAGGGACCGTCTCTAGATGTTGCCTACTTGTACTTCGCAAGAGCTTAGTACAGTGCTCTGCACTCAGTAAGCGTGCAATAAATATGATTGAATGAAAGAATGAGAGAAGCTGTTAACTTGTGGGCAGGGAAGTGTCTACCAACTCTGTTATACTATAGTCTCCCAAGCACTCTGTACAGTGCTCTGCATGCAACAAACACTCAATAAATATCACTGATTGATTGATACTCATTTGGTTTTTGAACACTATTTTCTATCCTCCATTCATCTCTTTCATACAACCCTCATATTCAACCTGTCACCAAATCCTACCCTTTCCTCTCCATCTAAACTGCTACTAAGCTGATCCAGAACTTCTCCTATCCTGATTTGCATCTGCCTCCTTGCTGACCACCCCGCCACCTGTCTCTCCCCACTCCAGTCCATAGTTCACTCTGCTGCCCAGATCATTTCTCTATAAAGACGTTGTCGTATCTTCCTACTCCTCAAAAATCCCCAGTAGTTGGCCCATCCACCTCCGTGTCAAAGAGAAACTCCCTACCATCGGCTTTAAAGCACTCATTCACCTTGCGCTGATACCTTTCCTTTCATTCATATATACAAGATCACCATTCTCCTCACCCTCAGGGCCTTACTGAGGCCTCCAAAAGGCCTTCCCCTCTTAAGCCCTCTTTTCCCTGACTCCCTCTTCCTTGTGGATCTTTTATGCATTTGGATCTGTACCCTTTAAACACTTGATATTTGATTCGTAGCTCTTGTATTTGTTAAGCGCTTACTGTGTGCCAGGCTCTGTGCATGTTTCCATAATTTGTCTATATTAACCACCGCCTACCCCTTTAGATTGTTAGGTTGTTTTGGGCAGGGAACTTTACCAATTTTGTTGAACTGTGCTCTCCCAAGCACTTAGAGTAAGCTGCACACAGTGAGCACTTAATACATACCATTGATTCATTGATCCATTGATTGTCTTAGACTCCACAAATAAAATACTGGAGAAAGAAAACATTAACACTTGAGACTGGTTTTACGTGAAACTGACAGTCTTCTCCGACATCTGGGGATTTAGTGAAATAACTGCCCAGCTGAAAGGCATACAGTATTTCAACCTTTTAATACAAGGAACAAAAAGGTCCCTTCTAGGTTGATTCTTCCCCTGCCGCTCCTGTGCCCCCAAAATCTAATCATATACAAGCACTCACTTCAATGGTTACCCATTTTAACAGTTATAACAAGCATTGCTGATGTCTGTCTCAAACCAATCAGTTTTCTGTAAAAAAAGCACCTTTCTTTCTCATCAATGCTGACACATCAACACCCTTCCTGACCCAGAAGCTCACCTCATTTGATGTCAGTGTATAGAGATGACACCATCCCTGTTCTCAAGGAATTTTTGTTTAAGAACATATGGAAATCTTAAATATCTTGAATTATCAAGATATTTCATTCACAGACAAGATTAGAGTGTTTAGATTTTATAAAATTTAAAGCCTTCAGAAGATGCCCAGTTTACCTTACAAAGGAAGAAAGTGACATTTTGGAGTTTGAGGTTAATAGGCTATTAAAAGAAAAGAGTACACTCAACATTTTGAGTGCCTACTCTGTGTAGAGTGATGAACTAAGCTTACTATAAAGATAAAAGGGAAAAGATTTGTTTGGCTCTCAGTGGGTTTGTTTCTTAAGTGGGGAAGAGATGGATTGGTGAGAAAAGTATTCACCATTCCCATTTATAAGTGAACCCGACCTTCCTGAAAGGAAAAGTGAACTTTGAGCTTGGGTGGAAACTATTTTCTGGGCATCAGCCAAAAAGTCAGGTTCACATGTAATGGAGGCAGAGTAAACTTACTCCAGTTTAGTATGGCACATGATTAACTTTCTCTTTTTGGTTTGGGTTCAAGGTTCCATATCTTTAAAAGAAACTGTGGGGTTGTGAGGTCTTACCTGTTTTGACTGCTAACACCCCTCTGCCTCTACATTTCCATGTCACCTATGTAATTGAGACCTCACCCTGCAAGTATTTGAATACTCTCCCCAGCCCCACCCATAGCACTTAGGAACAAATCTTTAAACTGTTGATCTCCCTACCCGCAATTTAATTTAGTGCCTGGTTGCCTTGCTGGATTGCAAACTCCCTGGGTGCAGGAATGAGTCAAACAACTCCATTTTTGTCTTCCAAGTGCTTAATAAATGGTTCCGCCTACAGAAATTGCTCGATAAATAGGATTTATTCATGGACAGATTTACTACGAAAAGGGGGCCCTGAAGCCTTTTTCTAAGCACTGCAAAAAGAAATTAAATTCATACCCTTGTGCTTTCCCCAGTGAACATAGGAGACAGAAAGGCAGAAACAATCTGGTCATTTCCCACAAGCCCTGGAAAAATTCGTATGCAGTCACTTTTCTCAGGTAAGCTCCTTGTGGGTGGGGAATGGGTCTACCAACTCTGTTATACTGTACTCTCTCAAGCGCCTAGTACAGTGCTCTGCACACTCAGTAAGTGCTCAATAAATATAATTGATTGATAAATTGTGGTTCACTTGGGAGAGGGAGTGATTCAGGGGCATACCATTGCATAGTAAGCGCTTAACAAATGCCATAATTATCATTATTAGCAAGAGTGGGCCAGAATCCTAATGCCAGTCCCTCTGGCATTCCATATTCTTTCTGGAAGAGAAGGATGCCCTATCAAAAGCCAACGAAATACTATGCGGGATGGTCTGGCTGGCAGTTTTATCCTTTCACCTGTCTGCTTCTCACCATCTTATTTTTGCCTCCTTCCCTCTTATCCAAAGGTGGTTTTCTGTTTATGAGCTGACTGAGGAGGACCTGTTCTTAGCCGGAAAGCTCTCTGCTTATTTTCCTGCATTTTGCACCTTGGTCCTTTGGTATCCTAACTGCAGAGCAGTAAACCCAAGGGGAATCCCCACTGAGGCTTCTCCACCTTTCCTGAAAGCCAAGTTCTTGATCTAGTTTACTTCAGGACTCTGACATTCCTTCAATAGAGGAATAATGATGTACAGTTTTGTTGCAAAAGGCAACAAGATGAAGTTGCTCCTTCATCCAGACCTACTGTGAGCACAGACAAGGTTTAAAATTAAAATCCCAGTATCTAACTCTCTGAGTCAGAACTGGCTCAGAAGGCCTGACAGGCAGTGCTATAAACACTAGATGAAATTTAGCCCAATGAAACCTCTTGAAAATGCCTTTTCCTCCTCTTGTTTATGCATTTCATTTATGCAATTTCTCCATCTGCTATGCCTTTTGTTGACACCAACCCAGGTGTTCTGATGCATCTGGGAAAACTTCTTTAAAAGACTCTGAGAGCAGACCCAGGGGGTTTCCATCAACATGTTAGGGTAAAAATAACCCTTCTGTTTTTCTTTGACATTCCAAGTAAGGTAGCCAGGTACTGAAGCCTTATTATTATCCCCATGTTCCTGTTGAGATTCCTAATGTGGTGGTACCAACCTAGAAGACAGACTTATCTCGATTTATTTCAAGGCAGGATTCAATGTACATCCCATTGTGGTACATGCTGAATCCTCAAGTATCACTGTCCCCATACCCTGAAAAGCTGAAGCTCAGGCCATTTCCAAGGCTTCTCCGAAGAAGCTAACCCCGGGTTGACAACTTGGGATCTTGGGAACTGCAACAGATCAGCATTGGAAGAGGCTGCAGCAGTAATAGAAGCAGCATAGCTGCAGCTGCAGTATAACTTAGTGGAAAGAACATGGATTTGGGAGTCAGAAGTCGTGGGTTCTAATCCTAGCTCAGCCATTTGCAGCTGTGTGACTTTGGGCAACTCACTTAACTTCTCTGTGCCTCAGTTACCTCATATGTAAAATGGGGATTAAGACTGTGAACCCCATGTGAAACAGGGACTGTGTCCAACCTGATTAGCTTTTATCTACTCCAGTGCTTAGAATAGTGCTTGGCACAGAGTAAGCACTTAACAAATACCATCATTATTATTATTATCATTATTATTATTATTATTATTAATTCAGGTCATGTGATCAGCCCCACCCTCTGCCCCATCCTTAGGCCCCTTTCCTCTCCCATAGACCCCCTCTAACCTGCTCACCCTGCAGGATCTAACTCAATAGTATTGCCCATACCAGAGCACTGAATTGTCCTTGATCTGGCTCTGGCAATGAGCAGTGCTTTGTGATCCTTCTTAATAATGATTGCATTTATTAAGCTCTTACTGTGTGCAATGCACTGTTCTTCTTAGAGGACAGTAAGTGGGGCAATTACGATTTAGCCCCCTCCTTCCTCTCCGCCTACTCCCCTTCCCCATCCCCCCCGCCTTACCTCCTTCCCCTCCCCACAGCACCTGTATATATGTATATATGTTTGTACATATTTATTACTCTATTTATTTATTTATTTTACTTGTACATATTTATTCTATTTATTTTATTTGGTTTATATGTTTTGTTTTGCTGTTTGTCTCCCCCTCTAGACTGTGAGCCCGCTGTTGGGTAGGGACCGTCTCTATATGTTGCCAACTTGTACTTCCCAAGTGCTTAGTCCAGTGCTCTGCACACAGTATGTGCTCAATAAATAAGATTGAATGAATGAATGATGACCTTGGCCTGACTCTGGTTCTGGTCTTTAGAGCGAAAGACATTTGATTCATTTCTGGCAGTCCCAACTTGAAGAGTCTAAGTAGCTGGAAGCACTGTTTTCAGTGTACAATCTGGTACTGAACTTCTGGTTTATCCTAGTTAAACATAATTTTATGTGAGAGATTCCCTCTTCTTGTAGTACTGTCTTATGAGAAGCAGCATGACCTAGTGGATAGAATCAGAGGACCTGGGTTCTAAACTCGTTCTCAAACTTGCCTGCTACATGACCCTGGGGTCATGCCAACACCCAAGAGTCTTGAGAAGAAAGGAGACTTTGGCAGTAAGGAGAGTTAGTTGGAGTAAAATGATACTTCAGGATGACCACTTGTTTTCTTCCTTAAAACCCTTGCCTTAGAGGATTAACTAATAGAAGGTCCAACTCTTCCTTCATGCTAGGGATCTCATATTGACACATACAAAAGAGAGTCATGTGTTAGCCATTTCCCTTCCCCAACTCTCCTCTTAACCCATGTTTATTCCCTGTGGAAGGGAGGAAACCAGCAGCTGTATACCTGTAGTTTCAGGATTTCTTTCCTTGCCCACTAAAAATAGAAAGCACTTTTACACAGAAGCAGCATGGCCTAGTGAAGTCAGAGGAGCTGAGTTCTAATCCTGGCTCCACCATGTACCTGCTGTGTGACCTCGGGCAAGTCACTTAACTTCTCTGTGTCTCTGTTCCCTCATCTGCCAAATGGGGATTCAATACCTGTTCTTCTTCCTACTTAGACTCTGAGCCCTATGAGGGACCTGATTATTTCGTATGTACCTTAGCACTTAGTACAGTGCTTGGAATATTTTAAGCGCTTAACAAATACCATAGTTATTATTATTAGGTGGAGTAGCCAGAGAGTGTGCTCAGGGGAATTTGGGGCAATCACTGTCTCTGACTCAGCCTCCACCTCACCCCAGGGGCATAGCCTGGGGTGACTCCTTAAAGACAATGCATAATCCTGGCAACTGAACATTTTGAATGGAGCTTGGCAAAGACCTAGGCTCGATCCTCTTTGCAAGTCTACCTATTGTTCACTGCAAAGTGCCCCCAAATTCATAGCACTACCACTGCAAGATGGGGTCCTATACAACTTTACAACGTGGTGGCACCACTCACTTGATTGCCTCTCTGTTATGTCTCCTTTACTATTTTATGGGGAAAAATTATGAGAACAGGGCTCATTTCACCTGAAAAAACAGGAAAACAATTTCCCAAGGTATGGGCTTTATAGGGTCTACCACCTGCCTACCAGCTGGTCCTGTTCAGTGACTTTATTTCAGCCTGTCCAAGCCCCAGGTTGGCTTTAGCGAGGGAGATGACTGACCTGTCAGTCGTGTACTTTCCCAAATTACTTAGTACAGTGCTCTGCACACAGTAAGAGCTCAATGAATGCCATTAGTTGAGGCTCCATAGCTGCCTTTGGATTTGACAGTAATTCCATGGCTTTATTGAACCTATGATAAAATGTGTCAGAGGAAATATTGGGCCTAAACAGGCTGGAGTGTTCAACCCTATGGCTCAAAATACTAGATAAACTGCAAATTTTCCACTTCATTTTGTGGTATGAAAATCTGTTTCACTCCAAAAGTTGTGATGGTAAGCTACTTGTGGGCAGGGAAAGTGTCTACCAACTCAGTTGTATTGCACTCTGTCAAACACTTAGTTAAATAAATGCCACTGATTGAAAGCCTTATTAAACAGTTGAGCTGAATAACTGGCCCACATGATCCTGTGTGAACATGGAGTCTGTGTGAGGGGACATGAACATTTTTCATATGAACCTGATCTTCAGGTATCTAACAGAAATTCTAGTTTAATTACTCCCACATGAGGAGTAATTTCATGGGGTGAAAATCTCCCCAGGTTCACCAATGACTTCCTTCCTCCTCAGTCATGCCCATTCAATTATAAACCCAGTCAAATGAGGATAATAGAAAACAAGTCTAGTGTCCATATTACACTAACGAAGGGAAAGAAGAGAATTGGCATGTATAGTGTACAGAAAACTCGCACTTCTGAGACTTCCCAACAAACTAGCAGGTCTTATCACATCTTCTCCCCTTCACCAGAACCTCCCACCACACAAACACTTAAGCAAGGGCAAATTTACACACAATCTTTACTTGAAGCTCTTGAGTCTTGCTCTCAGTAAACACTTAACTTAATTGGTATGTGTTCTAATCTGAACCTCTGGGATTCCACTCACATATCCAATCATGTAATGAACTGTGTTACTTACGTGAAAATTGAATCTAGCTTTCATGCTCAATAATCCAATGCTTTGCTCCTGTTAGCAGCAGATTCAACTTCCTTCCCCTCTAGGGAATTTTGCCAATTTGGGCCCAAATTCTG
This sequence comes from Tachyglossus aculeatus, assembly GCF_015852505.1. Lineage (NCBI taxonomy): Eukaryota > Metazoa > Chordata > Mammalia > Monotremata > Tachyglossidae > Tachyglossus > Tachyglossus aculeatus. The sequence continues at coordinate 18,482,356 of NC_052074.1, read as the reverse complement.
GGACTGGAATAGCCTCAAGGGAAACCTCCAGGAACTCAAACCGAGGTTGAAAAAATGGGAGCCAGACAGTCCTCAGCTATCCTTTAGCTTTGATGCAATGCAGTAATAAGGATGAAGGGAAGCAGAAGAGGCCTAGATGTACTTTTGTCTTCAACTTGAGTTCAAGAGGACGCTCTTCTGGTCCACCCCAGTGTCACAAATTAGAACCGGTAAACTCTGATGTTCCAAAGGGAGCAGGAGTATCACTCTGTAGCTGATTCATTGGTCTTTCTCTCTGGGTGAGATAGTTCAGATTCAGGTAAGGTATCTATTTGTTGCTCTAACCTGTGACTCTTAATAGCTGGGGAATGGATGCAGGAAACATGGCTGGCTAGTCACTAGGGCCGACATACATTGCTTGCTCGGTGTTCTGCTAGCCTTCTTTCTCCAGGGCTTTGATGAAAATCCCTGCTGCCAGCAACCGTAGAGAAGCAACAAGGCCTAGTGGAAAGAACCAAGGTCTGGGAACCAGAGGATCTGGGTTCTAATCCTGGCTCTGCCACTTATCTACTGTGTAACCTGGGCAAGTCTCTTAACTTCTCTGTGCCTCAGTTCTCTCATCTGCAAAATGGGGATTCACTACCTTTTCTCCCTCCTCCATAGACTGTAAACCCCATATGTGCCCTGATTATCTTGTAGGTACCCCAGCCTTACTACAGTGCCTGGCACATAGTGAAAACTTAACAAATACCACAATGAATTATTATTACCTGTAGCCTCTCACTCTCCTTTCAGACAGCTCCAGCTATGACACACTCTGCCGGTACCCACGCACTGTATTCATGACTCTGCCCAGCTCCTAGCAAGTTGGACTGGTTATTCCTCCTCACCAGAAGGAGAGGGTTGCAACATTTCCCTCTGTGCATGTTCTGTTCCCTCCACAGCTTCTCTGTTCATTTAAGATATTTAGGACAGTAGTCTGAACACGGTAAATGCTCAAAAAATATCATTACCTGATTGATTCCAGAAAATGAGACTGGGCAGCAGTCTAAAGTACATGTTTATTCACACTAATCCTAGAGCTGTTGGATTAATTGGAGGAAGAAAATGCAGAAGAAATGTGTGTTTATGGAATTTGGCTTTGGGTTACAGAAAATTTTTTATACCCCAAAATACCCAAAATTAAGTTAAATGACTATATAAGCTGACCAGCCCGCACCCTCCGTTCCTCTGCTGCTAACCTCCTCACTGTACCTCATTCTCGCCTGTCCCGCCATCGACCCCGGGCCCACATCCTCCCCCAGGCCTGGAATGCCCTCCCAACGCAAATCCTCCAAGCTAGCTCTCTTCCTCCCTTCAAAGCCCTACTGAGAGCTCACTTCCTCCAGGAGGTCTTCCCAGACTGAGCCCCCTTTTTCCTCTCCTCCTCCCCATCCCCCCTGCCCTACCTCCTTTCCCTCCCCACAGCACCTGTATATATGTTTGTACAGATCTATTACTCTATTTTACTTGTACATATTTATTATTCTACTTATTTTGTTAATGATGTGCATTTAGCTTTATTTTTATTTATTTTGGTGACTTGATACCTGTCCACATGTTTTGTTTTGTTGTCTGTCTCCCCCTTCTAGACTGTGAGCCCGTTGTTGGGTAGGGACCGTCTCTATATGTTGCCAACTTGTACTTCCCAAGCGCTTAGTACACTGCTCTACACACAGTAAGTGCTCAATAAATACGATTGAATGAATGAATGAACTGGACTGCTACTCCCTAAAGAAATTACAGATAGCCCATATAAATCTTTAATTTTTTCTATTGTTAGCTCTCAACTGCTCTATTTCAGGTCACCGTTTCCTTTTTATTCTACACCCTACCGAGTTGGTCTAAACATAAGACCTGCAAAAGCAACCAGGAGTCACTGAACTAGTACTATGTTCGATTGATTATCAAGTTAGCTAAAGAATTTCACAAACAAGATAACTGCTCACCCATGGTGATGTGGATGGAGGGGATGGATTAGAAGATTCCCAAAGGTTCCTGGCTGTCCTAGATTTGGTGATTCTGGAAAACAGAAAAAAAAAGGACTCAGAAAAATCAGGCTTAGTCTGACCTCTTGTGGTTGTATGCAACAGGCGAGCAGATGATCAAAACCAGTTTTTGTGGGGGTGAGGGAGCCAGAGAAGAGGAGACTACCAAACTCGCAGCTTTATAAAATAATGTTATTCTGAACTGGTTTGCAAGGAACTTCTTGAGAAGCAGGACTAAAGAGCTGTTGCCACTTATATCTTGGGCCTGCTCTCCCTTCCTTTGGGTCAAGGACCTGCTCACTGTCCATTCTGATGTGCCTCATAGTGGATGAGTTTGGGAGGAGTTCAAGAAGACAACCCCAGAGCTGAGTCTCTTGCCCTCCCCAGTGAGTCCCAACCTGATAACCACTTTGAACTGGGCCAGAAGCAGCAGGGAGACACTGAGACACATTGATTCCCCCTTACCGATATCGCTCCCAGCACCCTGAGTCTCTCTCCCTCCCTTTGGATGATGAACAGAGAGGATCCTCGATGGAAGGATGAAAAAGAAAATGACTCAGAAGGGAGCAAATGAGAGAGAGAGAGAGAGAGAGAGAGAGAGAGAGAGAGAGAGAGAGAGAGAGAGAGAGAGAGAGAGAATGAAAACATGAAAACATGAAAACACCAAGGACATTAATAAGGGATCTCAAGGAAGGAAAAGAGAAAGAGAACAGGAGATGAAATAAAAGAAGAACTGACAAATTGGCATGGAATTAGATGTAAGGAAGTGCAGCTCTCACAAGCGAAAAAGTCCACTGCAGAGGAAGGTGCCAGTCAGGAAGGAGGGACATCAGGTCCTAGATCAACAGGGCTCAGGACAGGCTGTGGGACTCAGGGTTTATGGGACACTGAAAATAGGTCTCTGAATCTGAGGTTAGCCTAATATCATAAGGACATCTTATGACTCATTCATATTGAAAGAATGCCATCTTATTAAACGTGTAAACATTTTGGGTCAAAGCAATTCACAGGTAACATTGCCTCATTGCTTAGCCATTGCTGGAATTATCTTGAGATCAAGACAGGGCAGCAACCATCATGGTCAGCAGGCAGGAAGGCATGAGTGGCCTTCAGGTGTACGTTGAGGTCACAGCAGTTGCAAGCAGCAAATAAGAGTGAACTCAGAATGTCTCTGCTTCAACAGTGTTGGTGTTACACTGTTTCTTGAGAAACAAAGGATGCAGAGGTCATAATAAAAGTGAATATTACCAAAAATGGGAAAATTTATCACGGGCTTAAATTTACTAACACAATTTGACCTTTTATTCAAAATGCAAAGCATTATTCAAAGTTTCACCTTCCCCTCAGACTGAAGTTATTCCATGCTCTCTGGAACAGGTAGAACTTCAGCGCAAGGCAGTTAACTGGAGGCATAAAGGGTGTGTGCTGTGAAGGCAGGTCAAAGCACATTTTGTTGTGCAAACTGGCTCAGCAAAAGTGCTTTTTGGGGATTCAGCATATAGATTCGGCCTTGAACTGCTTCATATCACCAATTCAGCACCATCTGGTCTATGAAGGTGACAAGGTTAAACGATTTGCTCTGGGTGGCTGAAACACACGATAAAGCAAGTCAAGGTGTTCAAACTAAGGTCCAGAAGCATCCCACAGAAGCAATTCCTCATTCATTGTTACACCCCGTAACTCACAGCTGGAAGTTCATCAAGAAGTTGCTGATCTTTTTAGAACACTGGAAAATGTGCACGCAAGATTTCAACAGTCACAGCAAGAGAGCAAACGTCCAAGAGAGGAGAGCTGAGTACGGAGAGGAAGATTTTTATAACAACAACAAAAAAAGAGTTCCTCTTCCCTCAAGGGAAAAAACAGCCATTCAGAGCTCCTTAATTCAGGTCTCCGACTTGGATGTCAGCACCAGGTTTGGACTTAAAGTCGACAGCTGCTTAAAATAGTAGAACTGTTTCAGTGTAATGACCTGTCCACAGTTAATTCAGTTTCTTCTTTTAAAATCCAGTCATGGTTCATTATTGATATATCTGCCTAGTATGCGTAGCTTTCCAAACTATTTATCTGTCAAATTAAAATTTATATTCCATATCCAGGCTATGTAATAGTGAAAATTATAACTGCAGTATTTGTTAAGTGCTAACAAGGTGTCAAAACCTCTGCTAAATACTGGGGTAGATAAAGGATAATCAGGTCAGACACAGTCCCCTTCCCACCTGGGGTGAATAGTCTTACTAGGAGGGAAAATGTGAGAAGCAGCATGGCTGATTGGAGAGAGTACAGGCCTGGAAGTAAGAAGGACCTGGATTCTAATCCCAGCTCTGCCAATTGCTTGCTGAGTGACCTTGGGTAAGTCACTTAACTTCTCTATGCCTTAGTTTCCTCAACTGTAAAATGGGGTTACCTGTTCCCCCTCCTACTTAGACTGTAGGATTGTAGGACAGAGACTGTGTCTGACCGAATTAATTTGTACCTGTCCCAGCACTTAGAACAGTATTTGACACATAGTAAGTGCTTAACATGAACCATTAAAAAAACCAAAACAGATATTGAATCCCCATTTACAAATGAGGAAACTGAGGCAAAGAGAAGTTAAGTGCCTTACCAAGATCATAAAGCAGGCAACTGGCAGAGCTGGGATTTGAACTCAGGGCCTCCGACTTCCCTGCCTGTGCTCTTTCCACCATGCTTATGTCAAAAGGCTAATTAAAAGATTCTTTAAAGAATAGGGAAAAGATTAACAAAGCTCAAAAGATTTTGCGAGCTTGTTTTCTGTAAACTGAATCAAGCTGAAGAAAAGCCTTGCGATGCAAAAACCTGAAAAATGAAGGACTGGATTATCTGATCAATAGGACAATTAGGAAGGGCTTCCACTAGGGCATCATCTTGGGACAAAAACCGAAGACAAGGTGCAATTTTCACAAAATTGATAAATTTGTGGTCTCAACAAACACAGTTCTGCAGATTCTCTGGGTAAAGACATTAGAAAACCATGGTGCTGAGATTGTCAGGTCTGGATATTTGCTATCCTGGGCCTCCATGGAACCGTGACGGTAGGGAAACCTGAGGCAGCTGAAGGGTTTGGGTCAGGGCTGCAAGGATCTCAGAGAGTCTCAGAGCTGCCTCACGTGAGGGGCCACGAAGGAAGGAACAGTTCTGTTCCATGCGTTACTAGGGCCTAGACCAGCTCCACTCCTTCTCCCCAGCAGGAGCTCAGGCCTGGTGGAAAAAGCACTGGGCTGGAAATCAGGAGATCTGGGTTCTAGCCCTGGCTCTGCCATTTAACTGATAATACAACCTTGGGTAAGCCATTTTACTTCATTGTGCTTCAGTTTCTGCATCTGAGAAATGGGGATTAAATACCTATCCTCCCTTAATTTTTTATGGCAGTTTTTGAGTGCTTACTATGTGCCAAGCACTGTACTAAGCACTGGAGTAGATGCCAGCTAATCAGATTGGACAGAGTCCAGGTCCCACATGGGACTCAGAGTCTTAATCCCCATTTTACAAAGAGGTAACTGAGGCACAGAGAAATACAGTGACTTGGCCAAAGTCACCCAGCAGACGTGGCAGATATCAGCATCATCAATCGTATTTATTGAGATATGAGATTAGAACCCAGATCCTTCAGGCTCCCAGGCCCGTGCTTGAACCATTAGGCCACACTGCTTCTCAGTGGGACAGAGACTATGCTTCATCTGAAGGGCATGTACCCCAGTGCTCCATGCACAGTAATAAACACAGTTATTATTATTATGGGGAGGGTCTTCTGGGGAGTGCCACCCTGGAGAAGCAGCATGGCCTAGTGGATAGAACACGTGCCTGGGAGTCAGAAGAACCTGAGTTCTAATTCCTGCTCTGCCACTTGCCTGCTGTGTTACTTTGGGCAAGTCACTTCACTTCTCTGGGCCTCAGTTATGTCATCTATAGAATGGGGATTAAAGACTTTGACCCCTGTGTGGAACAGGGACTGTGTCCAACCTGACTGTCCAATCTAGCCCAGCACTTAATACAGTGCCTGGAACGCAGTAAGTGCTTAACAAATACCACAATTACTATTATTATTACCTGTCCTGTGGTTCTCCACACTCCTGGGAAGAGTGCATTCTAGATCGTCTGAGGAGGATTCTGATAGCTTGGGCAGCCTCCTATAAAGTTCCAGTTGGACCTAAGGCACCCCACTGCCCCCACCCAACTCCCCTGAGTTCAGGGGCCACAGAACTATCCCACCCTTGAAGCACCTGTGGTCCTGGTGCAGATTTCTCCAATTGACCTGGGATAATATGAGCCACCCTAGTGGCCCCCAGGCACCCCAAACTTGAAGCAGGAGGCTCAGGGACGGGCCCTTTTTTGAGCAAGAGTTGGCAAAGCCATGGCTGGTGGCTTGGGCATGGAGCCTGTTAGTGTTGTGGAGCCTACATTGTGTCACTTCATTCCACACACGGCTTATTAATGCACAGATTAACCCACAGTCCAACCAGAACACCCATCTTATTCATCCATTATGCAGTTCTGCCAGAGAAACTGGGACAAAATTCACCAGTCCAGAAAACCAATAAATATAATAATAATAATAATAATAATAATAATAATAATAATAATGACATTTGTTAAGTGCTTACTATGTGCCAAACACTGTTCTAAGCACTGGGGGGGCCACAGGGTAGTCAAGTTGTCTCACGTTGGGCTCACACTTTCAATCCCCATTTTACAGATGCGGTAACTGAGGCATAGAGAAGTTAAGTGACTTGCCCAAAGTCACACAGTTGATAAGTGGTGGAGCCGGGATTAGAACCCATGACCTCTGACTCCCAAGCCCATGCTTTCCTCACTGAGCCACGCTGCTTCTCTATGATGCAGTGATATGATGTCAGTTACATCATAAGAAAAAACTCTTAGCTAATTCTGCTGCTTGACTTCATCAAAAAAAAATTGTTGGCGGTATTTCATTTCACAATAGGATTAGTAGAATTCTCTATGCTGTGTTGGGAGATGCAAATGGACAGCTCATTTAATCATCACTGTGTGTGGGTGTGGTATCGTTACATATTTATTGGAAAGAATGCAAATAGTTTTTCATTTTTATTGTTACCTCATGTACATATATGGAACCAGCATCCCATCCATTACTGTATTCTTTGAAGTCTTAAATACACTAGCTATTATGGAGTCACTCAAAATACACAGGAAAATGGTTGTTTACTAACTACACTGAACCTTTTGAACTTTAACTGCCACTGAATTGTCAGCTATCTTTTAAGGTCTAGCTTGAGAAATGAAAGGGATCTGATCCTCTTCCCCACTTGGGAGGAAGTCAGTACATGTTTTGGACACTGGGAAAAGGAACTGAGAGCAAAGATCAGGGTCAGGGATGGTGTGGGGGGGGCGGGGAGGGGGGTAGAGGCGATGTGATCCTTGCTTGGAGGGGAGTTTAGAGTAGAAAGGTCCATCCTAATGAAGATGCCTGTCTTTGTGAACACAAAAAAACTGTGGGTGTGCAGAAAAGATGGCCATAATTGCTTGGCAAATGGATATCAAACATTACTTCTCTCTAGACAGTAAGCTCCTTGAGGACAAAGATCAGTCCTACCAACTCTATTGTACCATACTCACCCAAGTGCTTAGTACAGCATACAAAAAGCACTCAGTAAATACCACTGATCGATTTTGTGTGTGTGTGTGTGTGTGTTTGTATGTGTGTATGTAGGAGCCAGAGGTTTCTCAGCTAAGGTACTTCATATCTTGCAAAATCTCCAGCCTTGGGAGAGCCAATCTGGATTAACCAGAAATTCTGACTGGATGGTCACAGAGCTTTACCTACTACCCTGACACCTAAAAACTAGCAGATGGTGCTTCTCTAAATCCTAGTTTTGCCTGTGGTGACAACTTGGGCAGGGACTCTTGAGAAAACTTCAGCAGCAGCAGCTGCAGCCCTGCTCCAGAAGAGGAACAGCAATCCAGTGGGTGGCAGTTGGTTAGGGGAAACCATGCTGATGTGGTATGGCCACCCCTGCCAACTCCCATCCCACACAAACCGCTGTTATTGCCACTTCCGTGTTCCCTATTACTACCCTTTCCCTCGTGTAAATAACAGAGAGAAAATAGGAGTGACAGGAGCCGCATGGACTAGTGTAAGGAGCATAAGACTGGGAGTCTTGGGGTCATAATAAATTCATTCATTCATGCATACACATTTATTAAGCACTTACTGTGTGCACAGCACTGTATTAAATGCTTTCCCATCTCAGCCACTGCTAGGTGACCTTGGGTAAGTCACTTAACTCTTCTGCACCTTAGTATCCTCATCTGTAAAAGAGGAATTAAATATCTGTTCTTCCTCCTACTTAGACTGTACACCCTGTGTGAGGTGGGAACTGTGTCCAATCTTCATATACTGTACCTGCCCCAATGCTAGTACAATGCTTGATATATAGTAAGTGCTTAAGAAATACTACAATTATTATCATTATTATTGTTAGCAGAGAGCATGTTGGTGGCAGCAGCAGTAAGGGAGTAGAAGGCTGCCCTGCATCCTTCTAACTTCCTTTCCAGCTCCCTGGATCCCTGATGCTGCTTCTTGCTATGTTGGAATAGCTGATAATAACAATAATAATAATAATAATAATAATAATAATAATAATGGTATTTTTTAAGCACTTACTGTGTGCAAAGCTGTTCTAAGTGCTGGGGAGGTTACAAGGTGATCAGGTTGTCCCACAGGGGGCTCACGGTTTTAATCCCCATTTTACAGATGAGGTAACAGGTACAGAGACGTTAAGTGACTTGCCTAAAGTCCCACAGCTGACATTTGGTGGAGATGGGATTTGAACCCATGACCTCTGACTCCAAAGACGTGCTCTTTCCACTGAGCCATGCTGCTTCTCTGATCTTCTGCAGCAACTCAAAAAGGAGCAACGGACAGTGAATGCATCTGCCAACTCTGTTGACCTCACCCAAGCACTTAGTAAAGTGCTCTGCACATAGTAAGCACTCAATAAATGCTGTTCATGAATGAATGAACAGCAGTGGTTGGACAACAACATGGGTGATGACAGCATCTATGGTGACAGCAGTCACACCAGCAGCAGCAGCCTAGACTGGAAGAGCCGTGCTGGGTATCAGCTAACTGCTGGCTGCCCTTATTAAAACCACTCACCTGCTGTGTGACCTTGAGCAAGTCACTTAACTCTTCTGGTCTTATTTCCTCATCTGTAAAGTGAGGATTAAATATCTGTTCTCCCTCCCCCAGACTGTGAGTTCAGTGCGGGAGAGGAACTGTTTGTCTGCTTATCTACCCCAGTGCGTAGGGCAGAGTGTGACACATAGCAAGTGCTTAACAAATACCACAATTATTATCATTATTATTATTATTGTCAGAATTGTGCTTGAGCAAATATACAAAAATACTCTATCAAATTGGCTTCTCAGTCCTCATTCGGAAGAGGCTCACTATCAAGTTGTGAATTGGCCTGGGTGTTGACAGTTGCCTGACATTGATATTGTTTCTCTGATCAGTATGGAACTACATATTATTAGAGGACATAGAGTCTTGATAGATTGCCCATCTTCTAAAGCCAAGGATGGTCACAGGCTACAGATGAATTACATTTATGAGGCGCCTGTGGCATTAGATCTGTCTGCACCAGACTAGATCTGAAAAACACTTTAAAGCCAATAGAGAAGATGCCGGAATAGAAAAGCAACATGGAACCTAAAATATGAATTCATCAAATGTTAATGAATGTAAAGATAGTATCAAACAAGGGCTTCCCTGATACAGGAAGAAGATGTCAGACCTCGGGATATTTTTGTTCAAGGGAAATTTGAGTTTTCCAGTAAATCACTGCGTCTTATCTGGCATTATGTCCTATCTGGGTTTTCTCCCTAACACAACAACAAAACACACCTCTCCAAAAAAAGTATCTCCATTTAAATATAAAGCTGCATAATAGTTAGATGTCTATGTTGTAACCATATGACGTTAAAGGACCTAAAGAGCCAGAGAGGTAACTGAATACTGCAGAATATTCCTTAGAATGAAATCATGGATGACCTGAGAGTCATCCGATTTTCTTGCTGCACTAAATGAAAAAGCAGAGACACTAATCTCCTGACAGAGTGCAGATTCGAATAGCGTATCTCCAGGGAAAGCCAAAGAGAAATCCATTTAAAAACATAAAAATGGAATCCTTCTTCATTTGAACTTAAGGTCAGAATCGCTCTGCTTAAAGCAGTTGCATCGGTGTGCTGAGATTAGTTTGGGATGCAAAACCAAACTGACAAACTCCTAAACAGTTTCCCCTGTCTTTCAGAGAGCATGTTTGGCTTATTGTAGGGGAAGCAGGAAGAAGCAGGGTTAAGAAGTCCAGGTAGTATTCCTGAGGGGGTTTGGGACTAAAAGGGACACCAAATCCTATATTATTTATTATTATTATTATTGTATTTGTTAAGCACTTACTATGTGCCAAGCACTGTTCCAAGCACTGGAGTAGATACAAGGTAATCAGGTTGTCCCACATGGGGCTCACAGTCCTTATCCCCATTATACAGATGAGGTAACTGAGGCACAGAGAAGTTAAGTGGCTTGCCCAAGGTCACACGGCAGACAAGTGGCAGAGCTGGGATTAGAACCCATGTCCTCTGACTCCCAAGCCCATGCTCTTTCCACTAAGCCCTGCTGCTCCTAGGAGAATAAGAATGCCAAAAGAGGATTTGCCGTTAAAGCATGATCTAGTACAAAGAACATGGGATCGTGCGTCAGAAGATTTATAATCTCAGCTCTTCCCCTGACCTGTTAGGAGACTTTGGGCAAGTCTTTTCATATTTCTGGGCTTCAGTTTCCTCATCTGTAAAACGGGGATGATACCTTCCAGGGATATTCTGAGATCATGTGAAAGTGCTCCGGAAAAATAAAAGCATCATACAAAAAAAACCCCAAGTTATTATTACTTCTCTCAGTAAACTTTAGAAAGTAGCCCAGGGTCCTATCTTTGGGTTTTCAAAAATGACAGCTCTATAGATACTAAATACAAAATAATGGGAACGTACTAGTGATAGGAATGGTAGAGCAAATGGAGTTTAATCAGTGGCCTAGTCTAAGGTTCCCATCAAATGTTGGGGGTGTGACAAAAGGGATGAGGGAGAGCCCAGGAGTTGGACCTTACGGGAGGGGTTGCATTAGCTTCCACAGTCATGATCTTCCAGACAGCACCCTGTCTTCAGAGGAGCAGTGTGGCTTAGTGGAAAGAGCACTGGCTTGGGAACCAATTCTGCCACTTGTCAGCTGTGTGACTTTAGACAAATCACTTAACTTCTCTGGGCCTCAGTTACCTCATCTGTAAAATGGGGACTAATACTGTGAGCCCCACCTGGGACAACCTGATCACCTTGTATCTCCCCCAGCACTTAGAACAGTGCTTGGCACATAGTAAGCCCTTAACAAATACCACCGTTATTATTTTTCTTATTTAGCGCTCTCTATATGGCCAAATCCTCCCTGGCACACTGATCTCACCCACTAACCCTAATATTATGTGACAGGGCAGGGAAGCTGTCTGGCATCACTCTAAACCAGGTGTCAGATGCCATCATGCTGAGGCTATCGGGAGGTGTGTCAAGTTGCCCTTCATAGTTATGCTAGCTTCTGGCTGCAGTTTGGGCACCACTACCTATGTCCGGTTCAGTGTCATTTCTAGTTCCAGACTGACATGACTGCTAATTCTGAATCCCTTGGGTGTCCTCGCTACTTTAGTCTGGACTGCCCCAATTCCATTCAGGCAGCAGAAGTAGTGGCCAGAGCCATTAGCTTCAGTATTAGCAACACTTGTCAGAGAAGCACTGTGGTCTAGTGGATAGAGCACAGGCCCGGGAGTCAGAAGGATCTGGGTTCTAATACCAGTTCCGCTACTTGTCTGCTGTGTGAGCTTGGGGAAGTCACTTCACATCTCAATGCCTCAGTTACCTCATCTGTAAAATGGGGTTTAAGACTGTGAGAACCATTTGGGACAGGGGCTGTGTCCAACCTGAATATTTTGTATCTACTCCTGGGTTTACAACAATGCCGGGCACATAGTAAGCACTTAGCAAATACTATTAAAAGAATGTTACTAGGGCTCCCTTTTAGAATTCAGGATTAGTCCTCTCCCAACTATGCACTAAATGATTCCACAAGACACAGGGATGCTTAAATGACCCTTGGTTTAACAAGGTGTCCTAAAATGTGTATATATAAGGGAACAATACATTTTCATTATCATTTCCAAAGTCATAGTGAGGTTCAGGTTCCAAATGAGGCCAATCACTCATACCTTCTACTTCTGTTTCGGCAGAAAGATGGACTGGCATGATTTAATAGACTGTTTTCAGGTCTTAAATGCCATAGTTTAATTATTCTCAGAACTTTGTCTCAAACCCAGAGAAGATAAAGTTAATTTTGCCCCTTCGAGTGGCCTTTCCAATAAGGGAGCAGTTTCTGCCAGCTCTGAGGGCTTTGACACATGACACCCTGTGTAGTTTCCAAGGTCAAAACACACTTAAAATTACCTGTATTTCTCATGATTTCTGCTGCTATGGAAAAGTGCTTTGACTTGCAATCAGCTCAATTCTGCATGTCTGAAGAATGGCAGAGGACAAAGAGATTATTACAGCTGAAGATGTTTTTCAAGGCACCACCTTCCCTCCCCTCCCATCCTCTGCAAATTCTAGGAGGACCGTCCCTTTGAACCATTCACCATCCCCTGAAAAAGGCTCTATATTTCCCTTACACATGAAAATCTGGCAAGGAGAATATCTTGTTTTCTCCAGGCACGGATCCCTGCCATCTCTCCCCACCCCAAATCTCCCTGTGTAGGTAGTGAAAAAACAATTCTATCTAAGGTTTCTTTTATAGCTGTCCCATTTCACTGAACTAATATTAAAATCCCTCTCTCGGCCCTGTTCACTCGTAATTCATCATTTCACCCTAGACTTCATTTGGCAAGGACCACATCCCATGCTTTTTTGTTAGACTGGATTTCACAGTCTAAGTAGGAGGGAAAACAGGCATTGAATCCCCTTCTTACAGAAGAAAAATTAAGTGACTTGCCCCAGGTCACACAGCAGGCACGTGGTGGAGCTGGAATTAGAACACAGGTCCTACATGGATTTTTACATAGATTTGAGTGTTATGGTAACTTCTTCCAGTAGGTTTGCTGCCATATTGGCATGGAACCTCTTGCAGGTGTCGCTATTCTTCAGGAGTTTGACATTGAGTCATCTTGATGGTTTGGATGCCGCTTTTTATTTCATTGGTTGTATTAAAAGTACAAATTTGGGACCTGTCAAATAAAAGACCATCCAACACTTAATAACTTTTATGGCTGAAGTGATCCATACACCTGTCAAATCCTGCTGCTGGGCAATGATTTAATCAATGAGGTTGTCTTTCCCTTCATCCATAGCTGTCAATGCTATGGCACATCATTTGGTGATAGAGCAAAGTGCTTTTGTCTCAAGGCAGGCATAAAGTCAGTGACATCCTTTTAGAAGATTTGGTATGCCTGAGACTAAGAGAGACTGCCTGGCCTAGTGGAAAGAGCAAGGTCCAGGAATCAGAGGACCTGGGTTCTAATCCTGGCTCCACCACAAACCTGCTGTGTGACCTTGGACAAGTGATTTCACTTCTCTATGCCTGTTACCTTATCTGTAAAATGGAGAATAAGGCTGTGAGTCCTATGTGGGTCAGGGACTGTATCCAACCCGATTTACTTGTATTCACCCCAGCGATTAGTACAGTGGCTGGCACATAGTAAGCACTTAACAAATACTACAATTATTATTATTACTGGATTTTTGTTTCCTTTTTTCTTTCCTTCAAATTCATGATCCCTTATAACACAGGGGACTGGGGACACCAATGAAATACTCTGGACTGAACTGAAACAGTGCAACAGGGGGATTTTATACATTTGAACCAAAGGGAATTTGAATACAGTTGTCTGGAATTCTTTTGTAAGAACAAAGGTCAGTTGGATGTTTTGAAATACAACAATCAGCATGCGATAGTTGCTGGGGAATATGTTCTGCTGGCTAGTCTGTTTATGGTTGATATGAATACTGAAGTTGTGTCTGTTTTTCCGTGGAATCCTTCTAAAACATTTTATTGCAACTCTGTATCTCCCTACATTCCCTAATGTAATTAGAACTCAGGACATCGCTAATGACTCATGTTTGTCCTATCCATTTTACTAATGAGGAAAATGGAAACACGGAGAGTTCACATCTCTTTTCCAAGGCCACACAGTGAGTCAGGGGGCAGAGCCAAGCTTTACACCCAGGAGACCTGACTTCAAATCCCACGTGCTAACCACAAAACCACACTTCCTCCCCTCTTAATGATTTAAAGAGGTCTTGGCAGGACTAGTCCATCGAGGCTGCCAAGAGAGAAGGCGTTTTCATAGGGAAAAGGAAAAGAATATTTTCTTCCCCATCTTGGGAAAGCATGGGGAGAAGTACGTGTGTGGTCGCCTGAGCTCTTTCCCACCTCAGGGATCTCCAGAACATGGCTGACAGCCAGATTCAGGCTCTTTGGGTGTGGTTGGAGCGGTCACTGGCACCCCCACCTCTTCCATTTTGGGAGCAGTCCAAAGATCTGTTCCTGTCAAGACCTTTTAGCAGGTCCCTGTTAGTCTACCGAGAGAGGCGGAATGCAAAAAAAGATACATAAAATAAAACTCCATTTTTTTCCTTACCACTCTCACAGATACATAGCTTCAAAGTCCAAGAAAATCTAACTCTGTGCTGTGGCTTGATGTCCCGGCCAGCTGACGGATGAAAGTGGTGGAAATTATGAAAGAGAAGATTGGCAGATGGATGATGATATGGATTCAGGAATGAATCCAGGCCGAAAGAATGGGAATGTGTCTAGTTTAGTCTGCTGAGGACAATCAGAAGAACGCTGGCTAGCTGATATGTCACTCTCAGGGGCACTTTGAATGATCATTCCATGGAAAGGGGTTGTGATGACCTAGGAAAGAAATAGCCTGAAAATACTTGAGAAAATAGAAGGTCTCATCTTGAATCTACCTTTCTTTAGAGCCTTGGCATGAATTTGGAAAAGTTTCTGTTCTGCAATATATGGGTGAAAATCAGTTGCAGTTTGTTTCTCCCTTCCTGATTTCCTTATCTCCTGGCCGCACTGAGTGGCAAATAGCCAGATAACAGATCAACAGGGAGCAAATGGTGTGAGTATTGTCCTCGCCCCCAGTCAAACCGTTTCCGGCTAGCCCAGGGCTCCCCACATTCATACACTCACCAGGCCCTTAGAGAAAAAGTAAAACCGCCAAGGAGTATAACAAAGAGCCTTTGTTTTGTGACCTAGTTTGGGCAAACCCACACTTGCAGGAATCAGGCCTATTGCTCCACAATCCATTAGATGGCTGTATTGCATTTCTCTCTATTAAGAATGTAGCTGACCAGCTGGTAATGAGACTTGGATTTTTTTCTCCCAATCATATTAATAATAATGATGATAATAATGGCAATTTGAAAGCCCCAGTATTTTTTCGATACCAGTTCCACATGAAGCTAAAGATGGGTTTGTTTGGAACACATTTTTTAGTTGCAGGAGCTTGCAAAACTAGTCTGTTCTGTCTTTCTAGCCTTCTTTTTTTTAAAAAAAATATTCTCTAGAAAGCTTTCAGGAGTCTTAAATGCAGCTCTTTCCTTGCCTTCCTGTTCAACAAAGACCTGGTGAACAAAGCCAAAGCCAAAGTAAAAGTTTATTCAATAACTTTAATTAGCAACCACAAATACATTCCCTTTATAGACCAACAAAAGGTTTCAACTAATCAGTTCCTCCAAAGGTAAATTAAGTTAATCCTCTGCAATTACATTCAAACTCTGATATGATTTAGAGCACCTCACTTTTTTTGGAGATAAGAGGAAAAGAAAAAGGAAACAAATGAATGCAACTTACTGCCCTGTAACTATTTTCTCAGGACTTACCATCGACAGCAGAGGGAGTTCGATGTAAGGAAAGATCGTGAGATGAGATAATATGGCTGAATATATAATATATATTGTATAATATATAATATAAAAGAAGCAAGTCAGTTACTGAGCACATGCTGTGAGCAGACCACTACACTAAGTCCTGGGGAGTTACCAAAAATCTTAACCTCACAGAATCACAGCACTTGAGCAATTTACAATCTAATGAAACAATCAGAATGCAATCAATCACATTTATTGGGCACTGCACTAAGTACTTGGGAGAGTACAGTGTAACAGAATTATTAGACATCTTTCCGCTCACAAGGAACTTATAGTCTAGCTGGGGAGACAGAGATGAAAATTCATTACGAATACATATGTAAGTACTGTGGGGCTGTGGGTGGGGTGAATAAAAGGTAAAAATCCAAGTGCAAGGGTGATGCAGAAGGGAGAGCATTTAGGGGAAATGAGGGCTTAGTTGGGGAAGGCCTCTAGGTAGAGATGTGATTTTAATATGGTTTTGCAGAGAGGGAGAGTGATGGTCTGTTGGATATGAAGAGGGAAGGAGTTCCAGGCCAGAGGCAGAACGTGGATGAGGAGTTGGGGATGAGTTTGATGAGACTGAGGTGCAGTGAGTAGCCCCTCTCAGGATAGTACCTGGAGAGTTCCCAGTATTCAAACAGTCTTGGCTTCAAGGAGGGAGAGTCAAGAAGAGGCATACCCATTCCATTCCTAGCTTGGGCGGTGGCTAGCGAGTGGAAGGCAATCTGCAACACATCAAAACTCACCTGTGCTGGGCAGCAGTGGCACGGAAGAGAGTCAAGGATGGAGACTCAAGTTTACTGCGCAGAAGAGGGCAATGGTAAACCACTTCCATATTTTTACTGTGAAAACTGGGAGGAATGGGCAACAAGTCAGTCAGTCAGTCAATCGTATTTATTGAGAACTTACTGTGGGCAGAGCACTGTACTAAGTTCTTGTGGGAGAGTACAGTAGAACAATATAACATACACATTCCCTGCCCACAATGACCAGTGGAGGTTTTCAAGGAATGAGGAGACGTAGGAAGAATGGGGTTTAAGAAAAATGATCTGGGCAATGATGTTTCCAAAAATTGATAACTTTTTTGTTAAAAGTCTCTGGTACTATGCTGCTATCACCTGAGTAGGTCTTGTTTGGGTGTGGGGAGTAGGGTGGTTATTCACCCAGATTTATAATGGACAGTCAACTTTTTATTGGCCCAGCTATGGCACGAAGCACCTTTATTTTAAAAACCCAGCCTCCATCACTTTGACTTCTGTTACAGAACCTTACTACTGGGGAGAGGTGTCCATTTTCACAGGGCCCCGATAGGGAAATTCATAGCTCTGGAGTAAGGGCGGGGTGTCAGGGTGACACACACTACATCTTATGGATTTCCACAAAGGACCTCTTCATGTATTCTTATGATTCTGTTATGTAATGAACATTGTCTGTTGCTTCTGATGGGAAAGGGACAACTCGTTTTCTCAAGTGCCAGAGGAGGCCATCCTAGAAAGAAGAAGTTGGGACTAGCACAGAAGGGCTTAAATCTTTCCTTAGAGCTCTAATGTACTGAAGTCATTTTTACTGCCTTTCTTTGGAACTTCTCCAGTTTCTTCATTAAGATGTACAAAAGTGGACACCATCCTCTATTCAGGGTCAGACATCGAGAAGATTGGGAAAGTCATGAAGCTATGACCTACATAGCCTCACGATAGAAATGAAAGTACTCTGAAAGAGAGGAAGATTTTATCTGACACACCATGAAGCCTGGCAGACCTACCTTAAGTATTTACAAATAAATGTAAGTTCCTTAGATGAGGAAGGGAACCTGTGTCTATGGAAAGGAGCCAGAAGAGGCTCCTGGAGTCTAACTATAAACAAAGCAAGTCTGACTCTATAATTAGACTAAAAAGAATCCATTTGAAAAAACTTTAAGGCTGGAAATGCAAAAACAAAGATGCGGAATCGGCCTTAGCTTTGAAAGCCCTGATTTTGCGGTTGTGTGGCTCGCCTTTGTGATGTTTTCATCGAACAATGCCCTGATTTTAAAAACATTTTTCATAGGAGTTGCACCGGAGAGACTGATGAACTCTTTTGAAATTTAAGTAACCCTACAGGGCCATCTAAGTCTTTGGATTGAATTTGCATTCTTTCATTTTTCACAGGGCATGGTATATACATCAGAGTCTTAAATGGCTCATTAAGAACCAGCTTGGTGTAGCATGTAATACAGGACTGACTGTACTGTATGTATAAAAGTCTTACCACTGCAGTTCTCTAGCTACTTTGTCCTTGCTTTGACCAAGTGCCCAAAGCATTTAACCAAAATTCTGAAATAACATGCCTAATTTCATTTTTGAAAAGTCTTTTAACAGATATTCATTCATTCATTCATTCAATCGTATTTATTGAGCACTTACTGTGTACAGAGCATTGTACTAAGCGCTTGGAAAATACAGTTCATCAACTGAGACAATCCCTAACCAACAACAGGCTCACAGTCTAGAAGGGGGAGACAGACAACAAAACAAAACAAGTAGACAGGTGTCAATACCATCCAAATAGATAGATAGTATTATAGCTATATGCACATCATTAATAAAATAGAGTAATGAATATGTACAAATATACACAAGAGCTGTGGAGAGGGGAAGGGGGTAGGGCAGAGGGAAGGAGCGGGGGGTGATGGGGAGGGGAGGAGGAGCAGAGGAAAAAGGGGGGCTCTTCATTCATTCATTCAATCATATTTATTGAGCGCTTGCTGTGTGCAGAGCACTGTACTAAGCACTTGGAAAGTACAATTCGGCAACATGTAGAGTCAGTCCCTACCCAACAATGGGCTCACAGTCTAGAAGGGGTATACAGACAGCAAAACAGAACAAGTAGACAGGTGTTAATACCATCAAAATAAATGGAATTATAGCTACATACACACATCATTAATCAAATAGAGTAATAAATATGTACAAATATACACAAGTGCTGTGGGGAGGGGAAGGGAGTAGGGCAGAGGGAGGGATTGGGGGCGATGGAGAGGGGAAGAGGAGGAGAGGATAAGGGGGGCTTAGTCTGGGAAGGCCCCCTGGAGGAGGTGAGCTCTCAGTAGGGCTTTGAAGGGAGGAGGAGAGCTAGTTTGGTGGATGTGTGGAGGGAGGGCATTCTAGGCCAGAGCTAGGATGTGGGCCAGGGGTCGACGGCGGGACAGGTGAGGATGAGGTACAGTGAGGAGATTAGCGGCACAGGAGCAGAGTGTGTGGGCTGGGCTGTAGAAGGAGAGAAGGGAGGTGAGGTAGGAGGGGGCAAGGTGATGGAGAGCTTTGAAGCCAATAGTGACGAGTTTTTGCTTCATGCGAAGGTTGATAGGCAACCACTGGAGATTTTTGAGGAGGGGAGTAGCACGCCCAGAGCATTTCTGTTGAAAGATAATCCGGGCAGCAGAGTGAAGTATAGACTGAAGTGGGGAGAGACAGGAGGATGGGAGATCAGAAGGGAGGCTGATAGGGTGAGAGGTTGAACCAGCAAGGTAGCGGTT
Source organism: Tachyglossus aculeatus (assembly GCF_015852505.1). Lineage (NCBI taxonomy): Eukaryota > Metazoa > Chordata > Mammalia > Monotremata > Tachyglossidae > Tachyglossus > Tachyglossus aculeatus. The sequence goes on along the minus strand of NC_052074.1, from coordinate 18,462,823 downwards.
TGGATGGAGAGGAAAGGGCAGATCTTGGCCATGTCGTGCAGGCGAGACCTGTAGGTTCTGGTGACGGATTGGATGTGTGGGGTGAATGAGAGAGCAGAGTCAAGGATGACACCAAGTTTGCGGGCTTGTGAGACGGGAAGGATGGCAGTGCCGTCTACAGTGACAGGAAAGTCAGGGAGAAGACAGGGTTTGGGAGAGAAGATAAGGAGCTCAGTCTTAGACATGTTGAGTTTTAGATTGCGGGCAGACATCCAGATGGAGATGTCCTAAAGGCAGGAGGAGATACGAGCCTGGAGTGAGGGAGAGAGAGCAGGGTTGGAGTTATAGATTTGGGTGTCATCAGCGTAGAGATGATAATTGAAGCCGTGGGAGTGAATGAGTTCACCAAGGGAGTGAGTATAGAGTCTTGAAATATGAAATATGAAAAGCAAATGCTTATGAACCTGTTATGCCTTCTATGAAATGTAAGCAACTTTAATGAGGTAATTGAAAAGATGCATCTAGACTGAGCCAATTCAATCTGTTGCACCACAGTGAATTTGCATGGTTGGAGCATACAGATTAAAATACTAAATTCTCAAGAGAAATAGTGTGGCCTGATGGAAAGAGCATGGACCAGGGAATCAGAGGACCAGGGTTCTAATCTTAAATCTGCCCTTTCTCTGCTGTGTGACCTTGGGCAAATCTCTTAATTTATCTTTGTGTCAGTTACCTCATCTGTAAAATACGGATTCAATACAGTGCTTCTTCCTACTTAGATCGAGAACTCCCTGTGGGACAGGAACTGCATCCAACCTGATTACCTTGCATCTAACCTACAACTTCAAGCCATGGTTGACACACAGCAAGCATTTAACAAATACCACAATTAACAGAAAGTCATGCAGATTTGCAACATTTTACATGTTCAGAACTGAGGAACTTCAGGGACCATTAAGAGTCTGATGACCAAATTATTTTTCCTTGTTGCTTTCCATTTGTAATTACACAATATGGAGAGGGTTTTTTTTTTAATGTCACTTGTTAAGTGCTTACTATGTGCCAGGCACTGTGCTAAGCACTGGAGTAGATACAAGCTAATCAGGTTGGACACAGTCCATGAGATGAGAGAACTGAGGTCCAGAGAAGCTAAGTGATATGACCAAGCTCACACAGCAGACATATGGCAAAGGCAGGATTAGAACTCAGGTCTTCTAACTTCCAAGCCTGTGCTCTTTCCACTAGGCTGTGCTGCTTCTTCAGCAGAGCAGAAGTTCAGAGGAAATGACCTCCAAAGACAACACGTTTGGAAAATGAATTAAATCTTAGAAAAAAAATGATAGAAACTGGGATTGACTGATTTAGAGATGAAGCAGCTGTAGCATAACAACATTTTTTCACAGGTTTGATGAGGCAATGCTCTGAGGATGGTGAGTAGCACATGCTCATGGTTACTGAGAACAGTACAAGTGCAAATCATTTAAAGTGCAGCTAAGAAATTGCAATCCTTCCTTCCAAATTCTGCAGTACAAAGCCTAGGGCTACCTAGGAAAGAACAGCTGCATTGTTTCTCAAAAACAGTGCTCAAGGATTGAGCTATGCTTTGTTAGCATGGATTTTCAAGTAGTTACAGTGCTCTGAATATATACACTCTGCACACAGTATATGTACAGTCTGCACGGAGTGCTGGCTGTTGAAAAACCAGGGCAGTAACTCCAAATTCCTTCAGAATTTCTTAGGTGAGGCCATTTAATCAAAAGTGCAAATACAGTAAATAATAGTAGCAGTAAGTAGTATTTATTAAGCACTTTTGCATGCAGAGCCCTGTACTAAGCCCTGGGAAACCCAAGTTCTTAGTACAGTGCTTTGCACATAATCAGGGCTCAATAAATACCATTCAAAGATTGAAAACACAGGTAGGAGTTAGACATGGTCCCTGTCCCTCAGGGGCTCATAATCTAACAGTATAATTGAGGAGGACAGACTGGAGATAGACACATCAGGAGTGATGAAACAATAAAGCACTAAAACAGGATAAAACACAGGACAAAGACTGAATTCCAGCAAATTTTTAAAGAAGACTGTGGATTTGGAAATGCTCACTTGGAATTTCCTCATTAGCAATCACTCAGGACATATCAGATTGCTATTCCAGTATCTCTAAAGCAATTCTTCAAATGGCTAGAAGATGCTGACCTTGAATTCCACTGCATAATTCTACTCCATTAAAAAATGTGTAGGTGAACTTGTAACAACTCATAAAAGATATTAATCAATGCCATAGGAAAGGCATCTAGCTTGAAGGAATGGAAATGGGTTTAGGAGTTGATTAATCTGGATTCTAGTCCCACTTCTCTCTCTGGATTCCACATGACCTGTTGCAATTCATGTCACCTCTCTGGACCTCAGTTTCCTCATCTGCATAAAGGAGATTATAATTCCTACCTCTTCCTATCTCAGAGAAATATTGAGGACAAAATGAGAAAATAATGTGCAAATGCTTTGGATAAAAACTCAAAGTATTATTATTATTGAGCCTTGAGTTACTCAGCAATATAGAGCATCTCTATTTTATTTCTTTCTGCTAATCTTGTTCTAGGTCTGAAACCTATCTGGCTAGACTTACTGTATGTATCCTAAATCTTACCACAATAGATAGGAAGCAGTGTGGCCTAGTGGAAAGAGCACAGGCCTGGGATTCAGAGGACCTGGGTTATAATCCCGGTTCCACCACTTATCCACTGTGTGACCTTGGGGGAGTCACTTAATTTCTCAGAGCTTCAGTTCCCTTATGAAATGGAGAAAAATGGAGATTCAATCTCTCCTACTTAGACTGAAACCCATATGGGACCTAATTATCTTGTGTCTTCCCAGTGCTTAGTACCATGCTTGGCACATAGTAAATGCTTAATAAATACAACAACATTGTTATTATTATTATTATTCTATATCCTGCCTCCTGCTCCTTTTCTAAAATTTTAGGATAGCGAACCACATATAGTTCTCTGTAAAAGGAAGGGCTTTGGAAAGATCTCATTTCTAAACTTGTCTCTCTAGGAAGGACTGTTGATAATTAATGCCAGTAGATAGTAAGGTCCTTAGGGGTAGGGTCATGCCCAAGGACTGTAGTGCACCTTCCCAAACACTTAGTAGAGTGGTCTGCAAACACTAAGCACTCAACAAATACCATTCATTGATGTGTCCATTATCTCTAAGAACGGGGAGTAGATTCCATCCCATCAGAGTAGATGGCCAACTCCCCATTCCTGTTTAGGCTCCCTGCCCGGGATCACTCCTTCCCAGTTTCATCTTCTTTAGTCACAAACTACCCTCTACCTTTGACCTCCTAATCCCAGCAAGATCATTTTGGCCATAAATGCGGGTACATGGCAGGGGAGGAACGTGTCGCAGCTGGACATCCTTTACTCTGAAATCACCTTCAACTCGGGCCTTCCCCCTCAAGGAAGCGAACCTATCAATCAATCATATTGAGTGCTTACTTTGTGCAGAGTACTTACTAAACACTTGGGAGAGTTACAGTATAATAGTATGTTATAACAGTATAACTTGGGAGAGTACAGAGTTGGTAGACATTCTTCCTGACTACAGGAAGCCTAGATGCTAGAGGGGAAGACAGACATTAATATACAATAAAATAAATTATGGATATGTACTTAAGTTCTGTGAGCCTGAGGGGTGAATAAAGGGTACAAATCCAGGTGCAAAGGTGATGCAGAAGGGAGTGGGAGTAGGGGAAATGAGGGCTTATTCGGGGAAGACTTCTTACAGGAGATGTGATTTTAATAAGGTTTCGAGGGTGGGGAGAACGATATAGGATAAGACTATTACTGTTGTTCATTTCAACCTCCTGGTTCCTGATTATCTTGCAGGATAGTACTCTGCATTCCTTCCTCACTACATTTTCATTTTAAGTTGGTTCCCTGGAGAAATGTTACAATGACTGCTAAAGTCAAAATTAGGTGACCATTTTTTACATTTCATGTTGCTGCCAACAAGTTTGCTAAGTTCCGGGCATCACAACTCTGCCTTTATAAATAATACAGTACTTGTAGTAAAAGGAGCCATCATAAGCAGGGCTATGTCAGAAACTCATTTATCTCTTTACAAGCAGCTCATAAGTCAAACTGATAGATAATACGTGCTGAAAGAAGATAGTCTATTTGTAATACAATAATAATATCCACAGCTCTTATTCAAAGGGAAGATATTTCAAGGATAGAAGGTTCTGATAGGAAAGAGATTTTAGATCCAAGATTGGTGTGGTGGTAAAAATTATCTTTAACACCAGTTTTTTTCTCTTTTTTCTTTTCTACATCAGTTTCCATGTTGGAATTGGGGTTTTAACCTGGATCTTATTTGTAGCTTGTCTGAAAATTAATCGATTTTCTTTCTCACACTGGGCTAGATAATTTAAAAATGAATGCACTGTGCAGAAAGCGGTGCCTGAAGGATCCAGGAAATGGCTGGAAGGCATACAAGCATGGGAGTTTGCTAACGTTTCTCCCCAAACGGAGCAAGAAATAGATAAAGCTAAATTGCGGATCTATTAAAAATAAATTAGTGGTGTCTAAAACGCAAATTAAGATGCAGATCATCAATCTAATTTCAGGGTCTCTGGTATGCATTAATGCTTAATTTTTCTCGTGTTTCATGAAAGCACCTATTAATTAAAAAATATGTATCCAAATGAGAGCTCTACACCAGGCCTTTATTAGAAAGGGGCCAAACCCTATTAATCACCAGTAAGCTGAAGACGTCCCTACTTTTCCCAGTGCAGGCATATCCTGGCTATATTAATCCCTATTGTGATGTTACCACCACTACATATCTGAGGCTCTTTAGGGAAGGAGTGGGTTTGGTGCATTCGGTGCCACATACTACCATCAGTTTCTGGCTTCTTGCATTTGATTCTGGCACTATTCCTGTTTCCTTCTCCTTTGTAATTAACCTTTCATTGAATGGTTGTAGTTGAACACCCAAGCAGAAAAACAGATGAGACTGATAAAACAGAAAGGGAAAGAGAAAAGGGGGAAAGCAAGCTAACAGGCAGGCCACTGATAAGCGATATGACTATGCTTTGGGCCGGGGTGGGGAGTGGGAACCAGCCTCTGAGTCACTTGGAAGACAAGGGAAATGATTGCAGTGGAAGTTGAAACTCATTGTGTTTTCACAGAACAGACGCACACTGGGTTGGCATGGAGAATTGTTCAGGACACTGACTCATTTTACTCTGACATACAGACTAGAGAAAGAGGATGCAGAGGTGGTATGTACCGAATGTAGATTTGTTTTCTGGCATTTGCTCCTCTGAATTCTGCCCTAGGCATCTGTCGAGCCTGAAAATAAATCAACAGAAAGGTCATGAGGAATTTAATCCCTCTCGCTAATCTTTCTAATGATAGAAGAACCAATAGCTTTGTCATGCAGGAACAAAAGTGGCAAAGAAGCCCAAACCTGTTGCTAATATTTCACTGTCCTACTTTGGGGAAGAAAGTGGCTTGGATCAGAAGCTGATACTAAAGTAAATCTTAAGTCCTGTTGCTAAGATTTCCAGAGTATACCCCTAACTAATAATAGAAGTGTCTATAAGTACTGAAAGAAGTCCAGCAGGCTGTGATTACATCATGACATACAGATATTTATACCAAGTTTGCAGGAGGAAAAATGATGTACAGCAAAAACAGCGAAGAGAAATGAACGGGGATAATGATAGATGGAAGTGGCTTTCTGAAAGCTCTGACAAACGGCACAACCTGTATAGTGCACCGTGATTGATAATGTGATGATGCACCATGGCAAGAGTGATGAATAAGTCAAATGCTCAGGCCAAAACTACAGGGCAGCTTGAAGAATATGACTTTGACAATGATTTCTTCCAATTCTTCTCCTGGGGCAGGATCAATCTGTGGCCTATTAGGCCTGGAAGGACTGGGGCCAAATGGGAAATGTCTTTTGTTCCTATGATGCCCCTTTGCTCTCCCCTCTCCTTCCCCCTTTTGGTGGCAGGGATGGTCTACCAACTCTTTATTCTTTTATTCTTTATTCTTTATTCTGCATTTTATTCTCCCAAGTGCTTAATAAAGTGCTCTGCACACAATAAGCACTTAATAAATACCATTGATTGATTGACCTCCACCGACCCACCCACCTTAAAAAGAAAGAACTTCTGAATCAATCAATCAATCAATCAATCAACCAGTCCACTGAGGTGAGCTGCAGCCCTGGCGTTGGGGGTGGGGTGGGGTGGGTGGGAGGAATGGAGCCCTTATTCCAGGAATTAGCGAAGGGTAAGGGCTGCAGCCAGAGCCATGTCAGTGTTAGCCAGGCAGCGGTGGGAAAAATAAGTATTCAAATGAAAATTCACCTAGGTACCCCAGTGCTGAGTTTAGGATTGGAACATGAAAGTGGTGAAGGTGGGGTTGGGATCATGAGGCTGGGATGCTGTGCATTAATCGAGAAAAGCTTCCTGGAGGAAGTGGGATTTTAGGAGTGCTTTAAGGATGGGAAGAGCTGTGGCTTGGTGGTTTTGTGGGCAGGGAATTTTAGGCAGGGCGAATCCTATAAATGGGGAGTGGAGAAAGTGGAGAACAAGCTGTAGTTAGGTGAGTTTGGTAAGGACACAGAGTGAGAGCTGAGGAGAGGTGGGAACAGAAAACTGATATTTAAGTTTGAAAAAGACTTAGAGTCGGTGGTAAAGGGTTTTTGTTTGATGCAGAGAGAGAAATAGGAAACCATTAGAAGTGTTTGAGGAGTAGAGAGATATGTGCCAAGCATCACTTCAGGAATAAATAGATTTTACTACATTCTGTGTCCTGAGTGAATAATCAGTCAGAGGATTTGCTAGGCAAGAGGATGACTGCAGCAAAGACAGAATAACCACATTAATGACCAACATTTCCAATGGCAGGTGACACCGGAGTTACTGACACGTTACTGACTGCTAACCTCGGGGAAGACGCAAGTGAAATGAAGTTGATCTGTTGGTGGAACACATCACAGAACTCTTCATTCCACTGCTAATTAACCATTATGTTGACAGTCTAAGCAAACAAGGGCAAGGATTAAATGAGCACTGGGACTGATGATTTCATGCTGCATCCTGATATAGCAATCTCCAGTAGAGCAAAGTTTTCTAATGGCTTTAACCCAACCAGCAAATAGACATATTCATCACCACAATGATTCACCAACCCTTTCTTTAGCGGAAATAGCATGTTTAGCTAATCAGAAAAGTTTGGAGAAAGATCATCAAGTGGGCATTAAGTTCCCTGAGTCCCATTTTCAAAGTCATCTGCACAAATTAGAGCCAGAAAATGTTAGTGGAAGAGAGAAGCTGTATTATACACCTGTATCTGTATTATTTGGATAGTCTTATCGATGTTTTAAGCTAGTGGAAAACCCGATTATTCTCCTAAGCATTGCCTTTTTTATGACCAAAGGGAAAAGAAGACCTTGGTTGAAGTAGACAGAATACAAACTATTTGAATTTTTCATCCATTTAACTGGGAGACCACCGCAGGCTACCATGATGCAGGGATCCAGACCAGGATCATCATCATCATCAATCAAGGATATGGTATATTTAAAGGGCTTCCTTCCTTCCTTTTTCCCCCTTCAATGGAGACACATCCCAATCAGTGACTTCTTGGTCAAGAGATCAATTCTGTGTCCTTTTTAAAAAAACTTGGCTCCCTATACTACTGTTGTGCTTCATACCGATTGATTGTTGTGTCTCAGATGGAACCCTTCCAAAGATTAAATTTTGTTTCCACTTTGGGGTTTGAGATTTTTCAAATGCATTTCCATGAAGTGTAGCAGATGATAAACAATAATGAAGTCCTGCTATTTTTTTTTGTGCTCCATATGCCTATGCTATCTCAAACAACTGATAATAATATACAGAAACAAAGACAGCCTGGCTGAATGACGAACTGAAATGGGGTATATTCAGGAAAGAGGGCAAAACAAACATTTTAGAGACATAGGGAAACACAGCAGCACAGACTGAAAATCAGCAGTTATGGCAAACAGACCATACGGGCATGTGGCAATCAGGAAAGTGTTCTCTTCCATCAGAGCCTCAGGAAGACCAGGAGATCAAGGGACAGATTTGAAAATGACAGTGCGCTGAGAGGTTATCTTTTTGTGCACAAAGTGTGGAATACATTGTCAATCATCACTGTCTCACCAGCCACTAGTGGAGATGAGTTTCTCTCCAACGGACGTGTCTTCTAATGCAGGAGAGCTATAATATATGTGAAAGAGAAAAAAGAGGGAGAGTGGGAGAGACAGTGTGTCTGTGTATGCCCAGGTCACTCTTCTCGATTGTAATTAAGACGTGAACCATACTGTCTTCTTCACACACAGTTTCTCTCAGATTGCCATTTTCAGCTGCATTCAGTTCTGCCATTACTCATAACATGTTTTCACTATTTGGTTTCAATGAGCTTGGGGAGTAAGGGAATGTTTGTCCAGCAATGGCAGCCAGCTTCAGTACACCATGCTGCAGTATCATAAGCACTGTTGCGTACTCAAGCAAAGTAAGCAAAAGTGTGCACGTGTGCAGGATCAGATATGGTAAGAATCCCAACATGAGTTTTTTAAGAGTGCAATCCCTGCAATGGAGAAGAACTCAGTGGACACTTTTCCCCTAGAAAATAACAGACACTTTAAATGTTTTAAGTATCTGCTTTTCTTTTATCATAAGCAGTGAAATCTAGCTCTTTAAAAGGGGCAAGGATTTAATTTTGGAAGATTAAACCATCAAGAACGTTCAAGTAAAATGGACCATATTTCAGGTAACCATGATTCTCCTCTAGAGTTTTGGTTTGTCCCAAATCTCACATTGCGGGTATTTGTTGATTTTTAAAGAGCTAGTCTCAGACTAGGTGTAATGGGTGCCATGGGTGCCATAGCTGGGTGCCATGTTGGTGGACTAAGTAGTTGCATGGCCTGATTTGGAACAGCTATTCCAACGCATAGAACAGTTACTTATGGTAACTCTTAAGAACTGTGTGCCAATTTGCCTTAGTGCAGGACCAGCCCCTCTAAGCTCTTAGGACAGTGTGTATCAAGCATGCCAGTAGGATCTTCAAGTACAAAGGAAAAATATCATAAAATTACCAACAGTAGTAATTTTTAATTTATAAAAAAAAGAATGAAAATTTTGCAACCACTGATAATTTATTCCCATGCAGAGTATTGAGTCTCTGGCTCAGTGAAGTGTTGCAGCTAAAGGAGACTCTAAACAGCATAGACACATGAAGGTTAACCAGGAAATATATGTAGTTAAGATAAACTCAGAGGAGATCTGTGTTGTTTATCTGAGCCCAAACCTTCAGCATAAATCTGCTGGTGTTTACCAATTTTTTGCATGAAACGAGACTAACCATACCTTAGCTATTATATAGTTTGTCAATGTATTACCTGGAATGTACATTCTAGTTAAGCTGGAATATATGATGGTTTCTCAATAATTCCACCAAACATCACTCCATAAATATTATGTTCAAAAACCTTTGTTGACTTGAACAATGTTATAAGGAAATCCACAGTGAAAAACATTTTCTTGTTTATCCCTTTTTCAATTTTTACTGGATCAGCCTGACCCCGATTGTTGGATTATTACGGGGTTCAGGATGTTAAAGCTATATCCCTGACAGTGACGGTTGTTGTGAAGGAAGGTGTGCTCCAGGGCTGGTGGAAATGGTTGACTTCTTACCACCGGGTTTGTCTTGACGTTAGTGTATTTCCTGTCATGATGCCAGCCAAATGTCATTTGCTTGCCATTTTTGGATGTAGGACACAAGTGGTTTAACCCAGAAGAAAAAGTCTTGTGCTCAGTTCCAGATGTTAGGCCTTTAAACCAAACCTATTATTCCTCCTAATTAGACTGTGAGACCCATGTAGGGTAGGAACCATGTCCAACATAATTATCTTGTATCTACCCAAGTGCTTAATACAGTGCTTAGCACATAGCGAGCACTTAAATATTATTACTAATATATGATTATTATTTTATTCACCCATCAGGAGCTGCTATTTTTTCTGGCCATTTCACAGTACTTATGCCTCACTTGTTTACTGATTGCACTGTTTGCCAAAGAACTTTTGGGGGGAAAATAGTGACATACGACAATCTGTTGTGTCATATGTGCTGCTATAGTTATGAATCTTTAAACAGTATCATAATTTAAGCTTTACTATTCACCTGGGTTGAAACTTAGAATTACAAGATCTGTGTGTGTGTGTGTGTGTGTGTGTGTGTGTGTGTGTGTGTGTGTGTGTGTGAATGGATGCGTTCAGATACTGCCCTTTAGGGTGGGTGAAAGATCAAAAGAGAGTATTTAATCAAAGTAACATGGATAAGTAGAGGAAGACAACAACTGAAGATTCTGTAGAAGATAATTGTATATACCCTGGATCAGTAAACCCAGGCTGGCAACTGTATTTCTGGCCAGCTTGTTGTGGCCATGAGAACAGAATGCAGACAGAACCATTTGTACAAACCTTTTAAGGCTGATCTGTGAAGAGTGCCATTTAGCAGTTCCAGGATATTAATCAATCAGTGGTATTTATTGAGTGCTTATTTTGTGCAAAGCGTTGTACTAAGTGGTTGGGAGAATATAGTACAATTGGTAGACATGTTCCCTGCCTCCAAGGAGCTTACAGTCCAAATGTACATATTTATAATTTAGTTATATTGTCTTGTATTCCCCTCTAGACCACAGGCTTGTGAGCAGGGAATGTGTCTACGAACTCTATTACATTTACTCTCCCAAGCACTGAGTACCTTTTGCTGCTCACAGTAAGTGCTCAATAAATATGAACAATTGATTAATTAGACTACAGAAAAGGGAAGTTCTGCCACTTGCCTGCTGTATGATTTTGGGTAAGTCACTTGTTATCTCTATGCTTCGTTTTCCTCATCTGTAAAATGACAAATCTGTAAAAGTCCCTCAAACTGAGAGTCCCATGTCGAACAGGAACGGTATTCGAACTGATTGTATTGTATCTAACCCAACACTTGTTGTGGGCTGCGAACGTGTCTATTAACTCCGAGGCATTGTACTCTCCCAAGCATTTAGTACAGTGCTCTGCACATGGTGAGCACTCAATAAATACCATTGATGATAATAATAATAATAATAATGATAATGGTATTTGTTAAGTGCTTACTATGTGCCAAGCACTGTTCTAAGCACTGGGGTAGATACAAGGTAATGAGGTTGCCAATTTGGGGCTCACAGTCTTAATCCCCATTTTACAGATGAGGTAACTGATACACAGAGAAGTTAGGTGACTTGCCCAAAGTCGCACAGCTGTTAAGTGGTGGAGCTGGGATTAGAACCCACGGCCTCTGACTCCCAAGCCTGTGCTCCTTCTACTAAGCCACGCTGCTAAGTGCTTGACAAATATAACTACCATTATTATTATCAGGAAACTGAGAGAATACCAATGCAGCAGACAGAACAGACTGGCTATCTGAAATGAGAGAGGGAGTTCCTCTTCTTTAGCAAGGGTTTTGAGGTGATAAGGACATAAGAAGCAAAGCCCAAAACAGAGAGTCAGCCCATATGTTGGACAACTCCTTAGTTCCACAAAGGTCTAATCTTTATTTGTAAACTGCGCAGAAGGAGCTGTTAGGTCTACATCAATCTCTCCAGGCTCATTCCCATGGACTTCACCGATTTATAGCTATTGGTTAACAGCAAGACTTAGTGGAAAGAGCACAGACTTGGGTGTCAGAGGTCATGGGTTCTAATTCTGTCTCTGCCACTTAGCTGGGTGACTTTGGGCAAGTCACTTAATTTCCCTGTGCCTCAGTGCCCTCATATGTAAAAGGGGGATTAAGACTGTGTGCTTCATCTGGGACAACCTGATTACCTTGTATCTACCCCAGCACTTAGAACAGTGCTTGGCACATAGTAAGCACATAACAAATACCATTATTATTATTATTATTATTGTTAAGGTATATTCTGAAGAAGTAGTCTTGACAATGTGCTAAATAACTGCCTGCTATGAATATTTCTGAAGGTATATCTGCTTAAAAATAGGGGATTGCTGTACTCTTCAAATCCATGTTAAAATCATCTCTTCTGATGATAGTACTTCAGTTTTACTCTTACAACTTTTCCAAAACACATTCACTAGGACTGACTGAACTCTGGAAGCGACCCAACCATCATCCCTGATTGGCATTACAGTTTTTATGGTGCAAACAACCATAACTGCTGTTATTACTAGGAAGTGGCTCTTTCATGGGAGTGTCCAGACAATGTAGCGATTCTATGTCTTGATTAAAATTGCCTGCTATTCTTAAGAACTGTAGTCCTTTTCCCTTTTTCTGCTGTTCCAGTTCTGCCAAATGTAATAGCAAGTTGTAGAAGATTGCAATACAGTTTGTATAGGCTGTGCCTTTGAAATAACTTTTAATTAGTTATTTAAATTATGTTTGTAATGGTTCAATGAATACCTCATTTTCATACTTTTCAATCCAATGCTTAGGCATTTGTGCTTCCAATTCATTAGATGGCATTTATTATCATAGAGTACAGCATTAAAGTAATAAATGCTGAATTTTTTCATAAATATATTAATCCAATGAAACTGTTCAAAGACTGAAACAAGGGAAAAGTTAAATTTTTCATGGAAAAGCTACTCTCATTCAAATTCAGCTCTTTTGGGAGACATTTTATGCTGCTCACAATAAATCAATCAGTAGTATTTACTAAGCATTACTGAGTCTAGAGCACTGTTTTAAGAGTTTGGGAGAATACAGTACAACAAACAGAGTTGGTAGGCACATTCCCTTCTCACAAGAAACTTACAGTTTAATGAATCCCAAATAAAATCCTAATGGATTCATTTAGCCCAATTGTAGGCCAGAAATAATGGCTGTGGAAGGGAAATAATTCTTCCCTGTGAATTTCTACTCCCTTTATTCTCTCTCCACTCAGTGTTCTCACCACCAGCTAGGAATTTCCCAGATGTTGAGGAGAATAGCCCAATAGTCAGCCACATTTCACTAGATTATAAACTCCTTGAGAGTAGTGATCGTGTCTACTAACTCACTATACTCTTTCGAGTGCCTAGTGCAGTGCTCTGCCCACAGTAAGTGCTCGATAAATATCATTGATTGACTGACTGATACCCCCTTTTTAAGCATACAGTGATGGGACTGGAGAGTCGCCATTACTGTAGGAGTCTATTGCATCACAGCCTTATATTGGATAGGTATAGGTTTGTTTCTATGTGGAAAAATATCATTGCAGAGGGCTCCTCCGGGCTCTTTCTCTACCACACAACCAAACAAATCCTCTGGGAATCTGCTGCCTCCCAACACTGCCTACCACAAAGTAAGCGCTTAACAAATACCATTATAATCTAGAGAAGCAGTGTGGCCTAGTGTGGGCCTGGGAGCCAGAGGACCTGGGTTCTAATCCTAGCTCTGCCAATTACTTTCTGTGGGACTTTGGGCAAGTCACTTAACATCTCTGTGCCTCAATTTCCTAATCTGTAGAAAATGGCAATTAAATACCTGTTCTCCCTCCCTCGTAGACTGTGAGCCCCATGGGGGTCAGGAGAGACAGAGAAAGAGAAAGAGAGCACAAAGATGGATGGAGACGATAGGGAAAATGAAGAAAAGAACTGACACATGGGACTCCTGGAGCAGGAAGCTCCCAGATGCTTTGTGAAAACCTAAAGTTGAAAAGAGTGGGGAGACAGCCCCTGAGATTTCAGTCCTAGCTGTCTAAATCAGGATCTCTCAGAATCAATCAGTGGTATTCATGAGCAAGTGCTCTGTGCAGAACACAGTACTAAACTCTTGGGAAACTATAATGGAGTTGGTAGGCATGACCTCCACCCTCAAGGAGGTTACACTGTAGACAGGAAAACAAATTTTAAAACAAATTAAAGGTAGGGAAAGTGACCCAGTACTGGTATTTGGACATAAGTGCTGCAGGGTGGGGAAAGTGGTGCCTCTTCCTCATCTTGTGAGCAACAATCTCACCAGTGTACAGGTCAATAAACTAGTGTCAGATTAGCATGATGGCTACTATGGGCTTTAAACTACATGGATTCCTATATTTCCTTTGTATTGAGAATAGACCAATTCCTATTTTTCTATGAGTAAAAATAGCTGAGTTCTTGAAATCCCTGGAGGGAGATCTAATATTTGGGGTGTAGAAAAAGGATGTTATTAACATTATCAAGAGTAACCTGCCTTATCTTGACCTCACTTTAGATTCTCTACAGGTGCAATGGAATGATAGATGAAAAAACAAAAGATTAGATTAACATCCTTTTCTCAGAGTATAAAAATTCAACATAAATTAAAAGTTTGCCACCTTCCCCAGAGACAGAGCTAATCTACAAAATGGATGTGTTTCCTCTAAAGACTTGTAATAATAATCGAGAAGACCAGGCTAATCATAAATCTCATTTTCAGACCATTGAAGATTATACAATTTTCTAAATTTAATGAAAAGCAGAGTTGCAGTGGCTGTAGTGGGGTGGCAAGATTAATTTCTTCTCTAAGTTTCAGGAAAATCTCTGAATTTGAATATTCAAAACAAGAAGTTCTAGCCCTGAAACTCCCCTCTTCCCAGCAAACTCCTTCAGCACAATGCACCTTCCATTTTGAAAGTTATTTTCCACCTAGCATGTAGCCCCAGGAGAGTATGCTGAATTAAATAAGAGATAATAGCCCTGGGAGAGAGGACATAAGACATGGAGACAGGGGAGAAGAGAAGATATCAATGGACACCAGCAATGAATGGGAGAGTAGGTGGAGTAATGTGCTGCCTGAAAATTAGCAGCTCCAAACGCGCTTTTCCACTGGTCCTTGGTGAAGGGAGTGGAGAGTGAGTTGCTCCTGATAAGGTAAGGGACAAGTTAAGCAATTGAGGATCTTCAGACCTCTGACAGGACTCATTGCTCAGCTTTACTAGGTGTATCTGCCACATGAGAATTTTATTCCTTCCTCATTGAACTAGTTTACTAATTTAAACTTTTGAAGGAACACTATTTCTTCATTGATTAATATGGAGGGGCTCCTGTTTGTCCTAGAGAAATAGCCCTGGATCTTCTCAGCTGAACCAAAAAAAAAAAAAAAAAAAAAAGAGAAGTAAAACTGTCAATTATAGGCTGACTAAAAATCAAAGTTGAGTTATTTTGAGTTTTTTTCTAACTGCATTAGATACTTGGGGTAGCCCTGGTGATGCCTGGTAGACCCAGGAGGAAAAATAAATAGGGTAGTGATGGAATAAAAATAGTGGTGTTGTTAAGCAGTCACTTTTTGCCAAGCACTATGGTAGATACAATGCTATTAGAGCACACACAGTCTCTGTCCCACCTGGGACTGATAGTCTAAAGGGAAAGTTATTTCACTCCCATTTTATCGATTAGGAAATTTAGGCAGAGAAGTCAAGCGACTTGCCCCAGGTCACACAGCAAGTGAGTGGCACTGCAGGGAATAGAACCCGGGTCCTCTAACTACCGGTCCTCTGCGCTTTCCAGTACATCACAATTTTCTTCCTATGTGTTTGTTGAATTTCCAGAGGACAGTGAATTGTGGTGAAAGGAGTAGTGAGAGACAGTGAATTTGGAAAGTGGCTAGAAGTGGAAGATGAAGAGTTCAAGAGAGGAAGATGAGCTGTAATTGGTTAGACCAAGGAAGCAGGAGAAAAGAGAAAAAACATTAGAGAGGAGATATAGGGAGAACAGGAGAAAATTGGAATCCACACCAAAGAGTAAGATTGAGAAACAGGAGCAAACAAGAGGGTAAAAAATGGGGGGAAAGAATAGGAAATTCCCAAGGAAATGAGGAAAATAAGAATGCGCCTACATCATGGGTTTATATGGGCTTACTTCTTCCTAGCTTCCTCCTTCCAGCTGGATGTGGCACTCTTACCTCCTAGGAGAAAATTCATTTAAGAGACTTTAATAATAGATGGATGCTGTCACACCCATCTCCCCTCTCTGTGTACTGTGATCTACATTCAACAAGAATGATTAGATTTGCCATGTGGCCTTTTAAATCACAGTAGGAGAGGCCTCAAGATGTAAAATCTGTAAGGAGAAGTAAAACAGATTTTCCCAGTTTTCTTCAATTTTCAATTTATAATCTAAAATAGACTGCATTAAAAATGTCTCAATCCTGAGGAGATGATGTTATCAGTGGCAAAAAGAGGACACCTATTCACTTATCGGCTCGTACATTAATAAAGAAGGCACCGCAAAATGATCCTTTTGACAAAGATCTGTTTGGAAAATTCTTGGCCATTCTGGCGGCTTTATTTCTCCCCCACATAAGGAAACCCCTTACGGGGTACATTCAAAATCAAGTTATTTTGCATTTCTATTAAGTAAGCAAAACTCAAAAATACAATTCAAACAGTTGAGAATCATTAGTCAATTAGAAGAGAAGGAACATTCACAATTCCCAGAGCTGCATGGCTTAAAATCTAATTTGAAAAATGACAAAGGCTATGAAGATAAAATTAAAGGTGGAAAAATACTTGCTCCTTTAGCTTGTGAATGGAATAAATAAAAATGACTTTCTAGCTTAAAGAAGAATTTGCACTGCATCCAAAATTGGCCAGCCATTTTAGAGTATCACACCAGACTCACTAATTGTCCCTAAGGGTTTTCACAGTAGAGTGTCCTGCTGCCTTTCAATCTACCTGCAAGCCCTCAAAAATTCTTGGGGCAAAACAAATTCAATTAATGTTGTTGGCTGACTAGAGATGGACATCTGAAGCGGATACCAGCTAAATTTCTTTTTTTGGAACCAGTTTGCTTTTTATAAAAGGCAGACTATTGTTGAGATATCAGAGGGCAGGACAATAGTTTCTACCAATTTATTGTACTGAACTTTCCCAAGTTCTTTGTTCAGAACTAGACTGTAAACTCCTGTGGGCAGGGAACATGTCTATCAACTCTGTTGTATTGTACCCTACCAAATGCTTAGCACAGTGTTCTGCAAGCAATAAGTGCTCAATAAATACTATTGATTATGTCCACGTGGTGTCAAAATATTGGGGAAACTTGGTCCTTCTCAAAGAGACAGAAGTGGGAACAGATAAGATTCAGTACTCTTTCCCTTTCCTTTTTCAATCATGGGCCACTGGTGGGATGGCTCATTGGTTTTCTTGGGACTAATGTGTTTAGAAACCAACTCTGTTCATTTCTTCATTATTTACATGGAATTGTCACTGCAAAATCTTCAGTTCCATTGAGCATCCACAGATCTATTTTTTTATGGTATTTCATTCATTCATTCATTCAATCATATTTATTGAGCGCTTACTATGTGCAGAGCACTGTACTAAGTGCTTGGGAAGTAGAAGTTGGCAAGATATAGAGACGGTCCCTACCCAACAATGAGCTCCCAGTCTAGAAGGAGGTGGAGGGGGGGTGTCTCTGCTTTCGGACAGAAACGCTGTGATGTAGGCTGCAACCCTCCCTTAGGCGCTGCGGGGGAACCTGTGGGAAGGTGGAGAAGCAGCCCCAACTCTTGGCTCGTGAATGTATGATAATATTAATTATATTAATCCAATTAAATCCAAATACCCCAAGGTATTTGTTAAGCATTTACTATGAGCCACGCATTGTACTACGTTTTGGGGTAGACACAAGACAGTCAGGTTGGACACAGTCCCTGCCCCACATGGGGCTCACAGTTTTAATCCCCATTTTACAGATGAGGTAACTGAGGTACGGAAAGTTAATTGACTTGTCCAAGGTCACACAGAAGACAAATGGCAGAGCTGGGATTAGAACCCAGGTCCTCTGACTCTCAGATCCGTGCTATTTCCATTAGGCCAATCTGCTTCTCTCTATTAGAAGAAGCAACATGGGATAGTGGATAGAGCATGGGTCATGGGTTCTAATCCTGTGTCCAACACTTGTCTGCTGGGTGGCTTTGGGCAAGTTTCTTCACTTCTCTGGGCCTCAGTTACCTCATCTGTAAAATGCAGATTGAGATTGTGAGCCCCATGTGGGACAGGGACTGTGTCCAACTTGATTTGCTTGTATCCACCCCAGTGCTTAGTACGGTGTCTCGCACATAGTAAGCACTTAACAAATACCAAAATTATTATCATTATTATTACAAAACCATTTTGGGTTCCTCATTCCACCACTAATCTATCCATCCTCTTGAGGAAGTGTCTAGGCACTCGAAAAGAAGGAAAGTTTTCGCAGTTGAACAGCCATCAAACAAAAATCTTCCTGATTGGTCCAACAGGGCTAGGAATATTTTGCTATCTGCCTTTGGAGATATGTGAATGGCCTTTGCAAGCCACTTCTAGAGCGAACAATAATTAAGGAAAAAAAAACTATGACTAGGGGGTTTACATTTTTAAGATTTTGGAAAATGGGAAGACGAGCTGGAAACTGGCCTAGTAACTAAAGCTATATAATTAATTAGTTCTCAGAGACTTCAGCAGGGAAACAAGGTTGCTGGGTTCCAACAATAATCATGTTTGCAGCTGAATTATCAGCTCACTGCAGACATATAGTTCTTTTCTCCGGAGGGGGAAAGAAAAAAGCATTCCTATAATTGAACAAAATACTGAATTTTGGCTTTGACACACTACAAGCTTTTCACTTTCCATCTGCTACTTAGACTGCTCTTTCTCTATATCAAAAAATGTTCCAGAACATCCAGGACTAAGTCTGATTGTGAACTCAAGGGATGTGAGCTTGAAGGTGGGTTTTGGGGAACTCTACCTAATTACTTGGTGGGGTCAGGGATGGGAGCTTCTTAACAAAAAAAACTTCTTTCTTCTCAGGTTTTCCTAGCTTAGGGGGTTGCCCTCCTGTTATTCTCTGTTTACATTGGTCATCTATCAAGCAACAGTCAATCAATCAATGGTATTTATGGAGAACTCACTGCGTGCCGAGCACTATACTAAATTCTGGGGAGGGTACAATACAACAGAGTTGGTAGACACATTCCCTGTCCCCAGACACTAATAGGGGGTGACAGTCATTAATATAAATAAATCATTTATAACACAAAGTTTATAAATGCTGTGGGGCTGAGGGTGAGGCAAATACTAAATGTCCAAAGGTCACAGATTCAGGTGCATTCATAATGCAGAAGGGAAAGGGAACTGGAGAAAAGAGGGCTTAAGTGGGGAAGACCACTAATCAGAGAAGACCTCAACTGTGTGATTGATCATCTCCCTCAAACGGAGACATTAGAACTTCATGCTGGTGCAATTCAACAGAATCATCAACCCTTTTTAGGTCCATTAGTATTTTCTCCTTGTTAAAGTCTACAACACTGTAAATATTTTTCTCTCTGAAAAAAGTTACCCTCACTACAATACTCTGTTTTGCCTTTTGGAAACTTAAACATGACACTTTCCCTTCTAATTTTATACTGTGCTAAGAAAATACTGTTTTAGGCTTTCCTCCCAGCTGACAGAAGAAAGATAGCTGTCTTTGGCTAGGATTGGGAATCATTGCAACATGAATGAGATCAAATTCTCATTAAAATGTCTACTTCAGCAGCACATTTTCCTTATGAATTCTGTTCTGTATGGCAAGCCCAGATCCGTGTTCCCTTCCCTTTTCCAAATACTCTTTTCGTGCATAAACCATAGATAGAAGCAAATATATTCAAGGCCCATCAAAATAAGGGAGCCTGGGGTCAAGAAAAACACATGCTTTGGCTAAAAATAATAATGATAATAACACTTTTTAAGTGCTTACTATGTTTCAAGCACTGTACTAAGCCCTGGGTTAGATTTAACTGCATCAAAATCCCTGCCCCAAATGGGCCTCACAGTCTAAAAGGGAAGGAGAACAGGTAGTTCAACCCCATTTTACAGGTGAGGAAATGGAGACACAGTGAAGTTAATTGTCCAAGGTCTCACTGCAGGCAAGTGGCAGAACTGGAATTAGAACCCAGGTCCCCTGACTACTAGGCCCTTGCTCTTTCCACTAGGCTCTGCTGTTTTTATATTCATTTAATCATATTTATTGAGTGCTTACCGTGTGCAGAGCACTGTACTAGGTGCTTGGGAAGTACAAGTTGGATTTGCACTGAAGTGAGATAAGACAGCAGAAAGATGTGTTCAGGGCATTCTGTGAATGTGTGTGTGTGTGCTCGCTGCCCTCTTCATGTTAAGTCAGAGGGTGAAGACAATGTGCAGGATCTTGGAGGAGAAAATGAACAAAATCTTGGTTATTGCAACAGTGGTTGGGCTGTTTTTGCCCCACCAGGATTACCCCCGGAGGACTGAGGGACTGACAGGGTGAGGTTCTTCTGCAGCCAACCCAACTGGAGACTAGTCTTTCTCCCAACACCTCACTGCCAGATTCCTGATTGGTTCCTGGGTGGCCAGTTGCAGGTTGGGAACGAGGCCTCACCTTCTAGAGGAGGCAGAATAGGGCAGCTATGCCAGAAGTTGTCAGATATCCCTTCCTGGGGCAGGAGGAAGACATGAAATGATAGGAGATGTGAAATGGGATTGAGGAAGGAAGTGAGTCAGGGAGGATTTCCTACTGGAACTTGAGACTCGTTCCTGCCAGTGGCCCTGGAGGGAGCTGTGAAACTCTAGAGCCAGGCTGCTGAGCAGGGCAGGAGGGAGATCTGAGCTGGTGTGCTGTCTTCCCTCAATCTAAGCCATCTGGCTCCATCACCACAACAGCATTACTGAGATGCAACATGGTCTAGTGGTTAGAACATAGGCTTGAAAGTCAGAGGGACCTGGGTTCTAATCCCAGCTCTGCCACTTGTCTGCTATGTGACCCTTGCCAAGTCACTTTGCTTCTCTGTGTCCCTGTTACCTCATCTGTAAACGGGATGAAAACTGCAAGCCACTTTTGGGACCAGGACTCAATCCAACTTGATTAGCTTGCATCTATCCCAGTGCTAAGTAAAAAATCCAGAAGAAAAAAGAAAAAAAATCTTGTGGAGCACTGAACTAAGTGGCTGGGGACACAGTAAATCACTCATTTACTGAGTGCTTACTATGAGCAGAGCACTTTATTAAGCATTTGGAAGAGTACAATATAAGAGAGTTGTTAGACATGTTCTCTGCCTACCATGGGGTTATGGTCCAGAGGAAAACAAGCAGGCACAAATTGCCAAATATACAATAGATAAAAGTCTAAGAGAACAGTTACAAATAATCAAAACCAGAGTAAGCTAGGACCTAACAAATAAACCCATCTACCTGGGGGCTAAGGTGGCTGATATGGGGTGGAGGGACAGGACATCACCTATCTCTCCTCTTTGGTATTGTGCTCTCCCAAGAACATAGTACAGTGCTCTCCTGATAGTAAATGCTCATTAAATGCCACTGACTGATTGACTGATTGAATGAACTGATGACCACGAAGGTGGGGGATTAGACAGGGAATGTCTCTGGAAGAGGAGGAGGTGTCTTTATAGGAGGGACTTCGAAAGGGTAGGACGTGGGTTAGAACACACTGGGGCCAGGAGCTGGTAGCCAGGCTAAATCTAGCTTCAGTTCCGGGCTCCATTCCTGACATTAAAAAGTCTCTGTAATACACACTGTATGCAATAAATAATGACCATCCTGCCCCCTCACCAAGGTATCAGAATTCAAGATATTATCACCAAAAGTAAGTTGGGGAAACAGCTTAATCCAGAGTAGCTGGGAGTGGTAAATATTAACCTGGGAGATGTTGCATGGGATTTGCACCATGTAACTCCCCAAGGCATCAAATACTTTAATGCAAATAAGCAGTAGCAGAAATATCATTCTTTGTCTGAGGTAGCTAGATGATGAACATTTCTTTGTCTCTCCTTTTCTGTTTCTTGATTCTCTCCCTCTGAGCATCGCTCTCTTTTTTCCCAATCTCCTTCTTTTCCATATTTTCTTTTCCCAACCCTTTCCTCCTCTGTCTTTGTCCCTTCTATCCAGGAGTCTGGGGAGTTCAAGAGGCATTCCCTGATTAATAACCATCTTCCTGGTCATGTTAGCCACTTTAGCACTCATGATTCCACTCATGAGTAGAATTTTTTTCATTATATAATTGTTGACATTTTTAACATTTGTATGAACACTCTTGTCTATTTTATGCTTGACAATTCAAATCTGTTTGTCTCCCCCAGTAGATTCTAAATTAATTGATGGCAAGGATCATTTCTTTTTACTTCTGTTGGATGTCCCAAGCACTTAATATTTTGCTCTTCATCCAGTCAGTGCTTAATAATTACTGTTGGTGACAATTTCTCCTTACTGGAATCAAAAGTCAGGCAACCTAAACTTTTCAAATATCATAAAAATGTCCAGTGACCCTAAAGTCAGATTTAGTATTAGCCTTAAAAATTATAGTCTCCAACTCCCCACACATTAATTATACCCATCCTAGGACAGAGCAAAAATATCCTAAGGGTTTAGCTGCCCCTCTATGCTTCTCCTCAAAGGAACAGGGCTCTCTGAAGACTCATGGTTTGAGCCATTATCTAGTGTTCTATTATATAGCTCTTTCCCCTTAAGTACTTCTAGATTGTGAAGCAAGACCAGAGAGAGTAGTAGAGAAAACACACCTGCAGAATGGGAGAGATTTCCAGGTTGTTAAAAAATCTGTGACTTTTATAGAACTCCCTCATGAATATGCATGTGAGAATTTGGCTTTGAAAATGATCTTTTAAAAAGGGTTTTGCAATATTCATGCCTTTTGAAGAGATTAAAGAAACCCAAAATGGAATAACCCACTGTGCATATGGTTCAGTTACAGCAAAACAGAGTAACGTCAGCCGAAAACAATATTTTGTGATGCCCACTCTAAGCTGTGCCACTTTGCAAGTCAACAAATGCCAATACTGATGCTTCAGAGCATGATGTTTGCATTTGAAGTCTGTTGCCTGGTGAAGGAAATACATCAGGTTCAGTCAAGTTCTGTTATTTATTCTGTCAAACACCATGGTGGAATTATAAAACAAACAGAAGGTCTGGGTTACAATCCTCCTGTGCAACCGAATGATTGCAACAATGGCAGCAAATAAAGCAAATTTGTCATTCAATGCTCTACAGTGGCTGTCCATGGTGCATGATAGGTAATCCAAACAACACTTGTCACCATCTTTGCATTAAAAAGTAGGATAACCCAGAAGGCAGTGATAACTCAGTAGCCTGCTGATAATTGGGCAGCCTTTTTATATCTGGGGAACATGGATGCTAAATTTCCAGAATGTGCAATTGGGAAGATAAGATCTAATTTTTCCACCTCTGTAGTTGAATTTGAAATGTTTTAAATTTAAAAGTTTGACTAGAACTTAAAATAATACCAAGAAAAATATTTCAAAAGCTCAGTTCTAAAGACTGTTTTTACCATGACTTCCATTCCTTGACCTGTACCAAGATCCAAGGATGATCCCAAGATGCACTGATTGACTTCTCCAGAATTGGAGCGGCCTGGTCAGATTCTGGAATGGATACCAAAATGGTTGTGCAAGAATTTCATAGTAAACCATTTTAAGATTTCTTAAGGCTATTTTTGGTAGTGTGTGGTTCACCATGCAGAAATCTAAGCACTGTAATCTTTCTGTCTATAGTGTAATAGCTCTAGACATACTATGATGAGCGAGAGACATTTATGAGAAATGTCAGAAAGAAAACAGAATCAAAAGGAGATAGACAGACCCCATGCTATGAAATGTGAAGATTCTGTACGCATCAGTACATGTGCCATTACTGTCACAAGAAGAGATTAAGATTTTATCTTAGAGAGTAGTATTGATCATCAGAGTCAAAGGAGAATATCTCTACCACTCATTCCACAGAAGTAGGTTAAAAACCTGTGAATTAAGCCTCAGCAGAAGGAAAATGGAATCTTCTGACTGGGGCGAGTGAGCTGATCCTATTGTAGGCACTTGAGGTCAGAAATGAAATGGCCAGGTCATAAATAACTATGTCCAGAGAGTGAACTGCTACAGAAGGAGCCCAAAGGAGTTCAGTCAATTCCAAATCTTCATTGGGGAATATTTTTTTCTCCATCATAAGGACCAGAACCACTGTTAACACCGGGCAGGATGCAATATCCAGGGAAAGAAGTAGTCCTGGAATTTTGAAAAACTCATCCATTTTAATGCACTAAAACCAATTAAATACACTTAATCTGGTCAAAGTAAAATACCGTGAATTGCTGCTTTAAAATTTTTAATCCAGTCTCTGAGGTTTTCTTGAGGCATATTCCATATTGCAGATTGTATAAGCTTTCTTTCTATTACCACTGGCTAATTAGACCAAAGGCAAAAAACAATTAACGTGTGGCAAGAGTTAATTTGATGTAATATTGGCTCTACATACTTGGTTTGCTCTGCTAATTGCCTAGAAGCTAGTCTAGTGGGTAAATATCACACAATAATACTAAAATGCCCATAAATCACTCATTTCAAAGCATGACCTACAAGATTCTAACTTTTTGGAACCACCGGTATAAGGCACATCTGGCTGCTCTAGAATTTTCAACCATGTCACATGGGGGCCATAATCACCATCCAATTGCAAGCACAAGTTCCAACGGAGAGGTTCCGGAAAAGTGAGTTCACTAGCATTGAGAGTGCATCCAACCTGATTAACTCATATCTACCCCAGTGGTTAGAATAATGTTTGACATAGAGTAAATATTTAATATAATAATAATACTAATACATTGGGTCATAATAATAATAATTATGATATTTGTGAAGTGCCTACTATGTGTGAGGCACTGAACTAAGCGCTGGGGTGGATACTAGCAAATCAGGTTGGACACAGTTCCTGTCCCATGTGGGGCTCTCAATCCCCATTTTACAGATGCAGTAACTGAGGCACAGAGAAGTGAAGTGATTTGCCCAAAGTCACAGAGCAGGCAAATGGATTAGCCGGCATTAGAACCCATGACTTTTTGACTCCCAGGCCATGCTGTACTCACTACACCATGCTCAGTTAGTCATAAGGAAAACTTCGTGATTTTAAGTGGTGCAAGTTACTTCAGAGGCCTTCAAAGGTAAGCTCCCTTTCTAGAAAAAGGAAGTGATACCCATCTGTGTTTAACTACAGAACTACTTCTTGGGAGTAGACAAATAGAGTTGATAACCTCTTTTACTTAAATGACTGAAAATGATCATTGACTCCTTTTTCTCAATCAGTCAATTTCCAGACACAGCCCATATATCATCAAGCCCTGGCATTCAGCTCCATCCTCATCATTCCCATGACCACTGCACTAGTTCCCACCAGTGCCTTGATTTTTGGCAACATAAAAGAGATCTAGTTTCTGCCACTCTTTTCACTCTCCAGCCTCTCCTATTCACAGGAACAAGAATCTTTTTTTTTTCAAGCAGCCATGTGACCAAGCCTGCTGTGGTTCTTTCTTGTAACTTAGTTCAAATAAAAACTCAATCGATGGCATTTATTGAGCATTTACTAGGTGCAGAGCACTGTACTGAGCATTTTGGAGAGTTGGTAGACACATTCCATGCCCACATTTTAAGTGCCACAACCAGATGGAACCTCTTTACCTAAGTACTGTCATCTGTCCCTCTACATGAACCCTGCCTGAGCTCTCACTACAGAATGGCACAATCTTCTGCATGTGAGCCAAGACTTATTCCCCTGTTTGGAGTACTCTCTCCATCTCCTTCACAAAACAACATGCCTTCCTGCAATATTAGTTTCGGGGAGACAAGATGTGCCATGGTAGCTATCATGAGTAGCAAGGGACTAGCATGAAATACATTCGTTTGCTCATCCATTTTTAAAGACTTGTTGTTTAACACAACATGCAGTGACTGAATTGATTTCAAGTAGGGTCCCATTGTAGTAACTGGAGTGAATTGAAAACAGAATATAGTCTAGTGAATGAAGAAAGATCCTATGATGATAGACAACTAAATGCACCTTAAGTTATAAAATTGACTGTAAATGCTGCTTAATAAAGGAAGTGTTTTATAAGGAGCAAGGGCGTAAATATAAGTGAAGCTCCTTGGAAGGTTACAATATTCTAAATATAGCAAGAAAAGACTTGTCTCAGTATTTAATAGCTTTAGTCAATCAGAGGCTGAAGGGATAATTATAACCTGGTTTTTAAACTTAAGGAATACTGTACTGTGTACTGAAGGACAATGCCAAGGTTGAGATTCAGATACTGCATAAAGACTGGGTGGGAAGATTAAATATTCACAAAATGTGAGTGCTGAAGAATTTTACAAAGCTGCAGTTTTTCAACTCCAGAAGATTCCTTTATTAGAGATCAAGTAATGATTGGAATGAAAATGCGTGCATGCAGAAAAAATATTGGAAGTGGATTAAACAAAACCACTAAAATAGGTCAAACTGCCAAAGTTAATTCATTATGAGGGTGACTGATAGGAAAAAGTTAATAGACAAGGTTATGTGGCAGAGGATAGCAAGGATTTGGTTGATGTGGATAAAGTAAGAGCAGATGATAAAACTGTGAGAATGGAAAGACATTAAAGTACAAAAATGTGTTAGGAATCCTCAACCACAAAAATGCTCTACATTTAGAAAAATCTATTTCTGCCTCAATGGATTTAATTAATTTTCATTAGTGTGCAATAGGAAAATTAATACAGAAATCACAATGAAATATGAATTGAATTGAATATGAGCAATGGCAGTTTTGTTGAGCAGCTTTCTGTTAACAAGCAAGAAGCTATAAAAGCAGACATGGTAACAGTAAACGTAAAAGTGCTTAGAAACAGTACAGTCTAGGATATGGAATTAGAAACTCCTTATATTATTCTTGTGGCCCTGCTGCTAGTCCTATGGAAAGTGCACTGCTCTGGTAATATTATCATCACTATCACTATAATCACAATATTATCATTTTTATTACTGCATTTATTAAGTGCTTACTCTGCTCAGATCATCTCCTGAAACATCTTTCTGCTCACACTTTTTCACTCCTCAAAACTGCCAATGGAGACTCATTCATTTTGTATCAAACAGGAACTCTTTAAAGCACTGAATCAGTTCTCTCCCTATTACTT
Organism: Tachyglossus aculeatus; assembly: GCF_015852505.1. Lineage (NCBI taxonomy): Eukaryota > Metazoa > Chordata > Mammalia > Monotremata > Tachyglossidae > Tachyglossus > Tachyglossus aculeatus. The sequence goes on along the minus strand of NC_052074.1, from coordinate 18,435,831 downwards.
ATCCTTTTTCTTCTACTACAACCCATTCTGTTTCACTTAAAATCATTTTCTCACTGTACCTCATTCTTGACTCTCCCACTACTGTCCCCTGACTTATACACCCTTTTTTCCTCTATGGCATTCATTCATTCAATTATATTTATTGAGCACTTGCTATGTGCACAACATTGTACTAAGAGCTTGGGAGAGTACGATACAATAAACAGACACATTCCCTGCCCACAATGAGCCTACAGTCTTGGGGTGGGGGTGGGGCAGATATTAATATAAATAAATTAAAGATATGTACATAAGCGCTGAATGGTATTCTCTGCATATCTGCCAGAGCACACATCCCCATCTATAAAATCCTTCTGAAATCCCATCTATTCCAAGAGGCTTTCCCAGATTAATTTCTCTTCTTCCCAGGTCACATCCCCTGTAGTGTCATCTCAGCACATTTGCACTACACTTTTGCCTCCAAATCCTTTAGATCCTCCATCATTTTCCCAGACTATGCTGTTGGATCATATGGCTTATCCAGAGAAGCAGCGTGGCTCAGTGGAAAGAGCCCAGGCTTTGGAGTCAGAGGTCATGGGTTTGAATCCCAGCTCCGCCACATGTCTGCTGTGTGACCTTGGGCAAGTCACTTAACTTCTCTGAGCCTCAGTTACCTCATCTGTAAATTGGGGGTTAAGACTGTGAGCCCCACGTGGGACAACCTGATCACCTTGTATCCCCCCAGCGCTTAGAACAGTGCCTTGCACATAGTAAGCGCTTAACAAATGCTATCATTATTATTATTATTATGGCTCAGGATTCTGGGAAATAAATCAGGGAAAGCTGGTTGGAGGAGGTAGGATTTTTGGAGGGCTTTGAATGTGGCGAGAGTTGTGGTCGGTCTGATATGGGAGGGAGTTCCAAGCCAGGCAAAATAGTGGGAGCGGGGAGACAGAGGTAGGAAAGAGGTAGTCATTTTAAATATATGTTAACCAGGAGTCATACACAAAACCAAAACTCACCTCCCTGGAAAACTATGTCCTTGCAAATAAATTTACTTATTGGACTGTAGTTTTGCTCTTGCAACTTGAGGCCAAATAAAATGCATTTTCATGATAAAACCACAGTAACTTGGAAAAATAAATGATCTTCTCCTATTCATATATACTACTTAAAAAGTGGCTGCTATTGTTTGAAATATGCTCTGGAAGATTACAAGTAGAGGAGGCTTGCAAGAAATGGCATATATTAGCCTGGAAAGTAACATCCTGATTGTACTGGCTGCCTTCATCTTTACTCATTTAGCCAAAATCACTCCAAAATTTATGTTCCCAGATTTGTCAGTTTAAAACAGTGGACTGTGGATATGCATTAAGCCAGCGTAGTAAAACCCTGAAAGCAGCAACGGTGATGGGGCAGGGGGGATTTTTAATACATCAAGAGCAAATGAATTTTATATACTTTATAAATTCAGCAGAGATTTTTAAACAGGATTATTTGTGAATTTCAAGGTCTGCATATTATCTTCTAGATATTTAGGCAGGCTAACAAATTATATGGCTTTTCTGTCACTTTATAGGCCTGCATTAATGAACTAGCTGTAAATAATTCAATATCTTTAATAAATAACCGAAAAAACCATGCTGGAAAACAGAGTAAGACAAAGGTGTTTGGTGCCCAATGACTCATTTCAAACTAATGAGGAAGAATGTGGATTAAAGTCAGAAAACTAGCTCATGTTGGAGTTTCGTTAAATTGTGTTTATTCTGAAGTGTTGCTGGTTCAATGTTTAGGAGAGATGGGTCAAAATCATCACAAAGAGAGAATGCATCATTAAGTATTGAACAGTGTGACTGTTTCCCAGCTTCAAGGCAGCATCATTGGATCCAAGAAACAAGTATTTTTGCAGTTCTGTTACATCACATATGGATTGTGATAAGCAGATTTTAAAACAGAATATAACACAGAGATAGGAATTAAAACAGTTGTTCACAAGAGATGACATTTCAGTCAGTCTCCACATTATTCTTTCTCACTAGCAAAAACAAAGATATATTTGAAGCCAGCTGAGAGAGTAGCCCCAGTCATTTTACATCCTTTAGTAATTGATTCCAAAATATATTGTTTAAATGTGTGTGATTATATTATCAATTTTTAATATGTCAAGAAACCAGGCACATTGATATATGATCATTTTGGAGTATTAGCATGCTCTTACCATCAGATAGAGGAGGACAGCTACTTAGAAATATCTCCTTATTCCAGAGAACTGTGCAAACATTTCCTAATTGACATATACATTTCTTGGAACAGCGTCCCTGATATAATACAGAATCTGAGTTCAGATTTAGTAATTTGTTCAGTACCTGGTGAATTCCAAATTGTACTTTCCTAGTGCTTAGTACAGTGCTCTGCACACAGTAAGTGCTCAATAAATATGATTGAATGAATGAATTCTTCTCCACTTCCAAGCCATTTGAGCTGTCAAACTGAAAGTATTTGTGAAAGGAGGGTGACCCCTGAAGAAAGACTAGTGGACCTGCTAGTCAATGCCTGGCTGTTCCTTGGATATTAGGGAATGGGCAAAACCTCCCCTCCCCTGCACTCCCATTGTCCCCTCTGACTGATTCTTAATGTCAAAGAAAACCACACCTTCTAAGAAGATCAAAGAGGAAAAGTACTGGAATCTATCCACCTAGTCAGGTGAATTCCAGTAAGTCATTCTCTAAGGTGATTCAGAGGAGTTGTGTGGATCCAGACTTAGTTGAAATCAATCAATCATGTCAAATTTACTGGGCATTTACTGCACAGACCTCCAATACCTGGCTCAATTTTGACTTCAGGGGAGAGCCGATATCTCTCAATGGGCTGTCCAAATTTAGTGCTCAGGAGACTCTGTGCAGAGATTGGTTACTGCTGAATAAGCAATCAATTGTATTTATTGAGGATTTATCATATGCAGAACACTGTACTAAGTGTTTTGGAGAGTAAAGCCACTCAGCCCCTCTGTGCCTCAGGATCTCCCTACACAAATGACAAAATGGGTCTTGCAGCAGAATCAAGAGATAGTAATTGTAGGCCATATCCTTTACTATACCCCAGTCAGATTAAAGTTCCAGTAAGTCCAATGCTTAGAACAGTGCTTGGCACATAGTAAGCACTTAACAAATACCATCATTATTATTACCAGCCTCCCACTCATCCCCTGTGCCTCTGTGTGTAGAGTACTGTCCTCATACCTTAGCAATTCCCTCTCCTCAAAGACACAGCTGAAAATCCTTTTCTCAAGGGAATGTAATGAATACCAACACGTTATTCTCACTGCTTGCTCAAAACCTTGATCTCTGTTCTACCCATAGCTAGATATAAAATACATATGAAAGAGGATTGTCACCTCCTGGTTCAGAGTCTCAGAGCTTTCAGATTGGCTGGCAGGCACTTAGGTTGCTTCAGGGTCTCTATTGAATATACCCATACTGTAAGAAAGAAAACCTCAAAAGAGAGAACGCTGGGGCTAGGGCTTAGAGGAGAAGTGGGAGGAGAAGGAAGCTAGAATCCTAAGAAGCCCTGGCTGGTAGTATCATCTCTAGAGAGTGCAGTAAGAGAGGAAGACTGGAGTATGTAGGAGGAAACTGTCTGGAGGAAACTGGAAGAAGAAAAAGAGGAGAGAAGCTCTCGCTCCTACTTAGACTGGGAGCTCCATGCGGGGCAGGGAGTGTGTTCAACCTAATTCACTTGTATCTACCCCAGCACTTAGAACACTGTTTGACCCATAGTAAGAGCTTAACAGATACCATTTAAAAATAATAAAGAAAGAAATGTTCCCGGCTGGGGAAGACAAGTTGCAAGTAAGGGGAAGTCATTAAAAATGACAGGTAGTAGGGAAAACTCGGACCGAAGAGGGTGGTGAGAGAAGTTTTCACACTGGATAGGTGTGTTTAATGTGTGTTCATAAATGACTGTAATTTTTGTTAGCCACATGTTTTACTTGCTGGTCTCTCCTGCTGTGTTATAAAATGGATGCCCAAAGGTAATGAACCATGTCCAAATCATATTCTGTGTTTCTATAGAGCCCAGCACAATACCATTCACTTGGTGCATGTACTCAGTAAATGCTTATTGATGTTGATGATCAAATGAGTTATTTGAGAACAAGGTATTACATTACCTAACCCATAAGGTCTTTTGATTATTAATTACTCAACATTCCAAGACTACTTCATTGGGAGAGAAAAAGTGATACTATAATGAAAGTTTTGTGCAATATTTCCAATTTAAAATTAAGTATTCAGTGTTTTCTAAACCACTTCCAATGCTTTCCCACAAGGTAAAAATAGGAATGTAATGTAAAGATGCTTTGGAAAACACTGAACATTTAGGCCAACTCTGAAAGAGGTAGGTGGATGATATTAAAAGATTTTTACAGTGTATCAAACTGCCTTTGACCAGAATCTAAATAGGGCAAACATAAGATACCTTATCACATATATGTAGTAACACTGTTCAGTTACTCCAAATTCAGAGAAGAAGGTATGGTTTGTGAATCAGCCCATATCTGCCTGCCTACGGATCTGATGGTTTTATTCTAAAGCTTGCATTTTGGCTGCAGCCTTTGCCACCTACCACATTGTCAAATATATTTCCTATTTGGAGCCTTTACTGTGCCTGATGCAGGGCTTCTGGGACAGGTCAGAGAGACTGGTAAAATGACTTTTCCTCAAATCCTTTAGTCAAGGGACTTGGGACACTGTAACACCAGGATCATGCCCTGGGATGTCAGTACATTTAGGATGAAAAAGCCACATATTTAATCATCCTAGACTCCTTGCTGTTTTCTGCCATTCCAGAGACAAACTCTTTTTCCCAGAAAGTGAGAACTAAATGATATGATAGAAGGAGTAATCATAAATAGCATTGCAGGATAGGGAGTAAATGCTGATAGAAAAAAGCACTCCAGTTCAAATGTTTTCTCTCAGACATCTAAGAGACATGATAGAATTCTAATTCTATTTTTCAGATGCACCATAAGCTTCATTTCAGGGAAAAGCAGTCAATACAGACAGAAAATATTTGGTTCTATTTTCCTGTCATTTACCTTCACTGTAAGACATGGTCTATTTCTGAGGAAGGACTTTCCTTTTGCTTAAGAAGCAGAAGCATAAACTTGTGGTGTTAACAAGGAGTTGTGTATCCCTTTCTCTAAATGTGCTTAAGATGCCCTAAAAGACCTCTCTCTCTCAAGGAGCCAATTTTAGGCCATTCACTGGGTAATGAGGCATGACTTACATTCTCAAGAAAGAAAGCCTCTAAAACTTCAATCCAAGCTTAATCTATTCAGCCTCCTAAATCTCTAGTGAAAACCAAGGTTTATACTAGTCTTGTCCATAGTTGAAAAGAAGAGATTAAGGTATAAAATCAATAAGTGTAATCAAAATGTATTTCTCTTCTTTTCTTCTCAAATGTAAGATAATAAGACCCTGAGTGTCTGGAGAGTGTTTCTCTACAAGGAGGCAAATAAACCACCGCAGAGATACAATCTGGTGCAGTGAGAAACTCGCTCAGTGAGGTCTCTGTGATCCAAAGTTAGCTCTAAGCCCCATTTATAAAATGTAACATGAAGCATACACATTGCAAACACACCTGTTGATATATCACACCTTTGTTCATCCCTATGCCCATCGCCCAAATACTAGGAGAAAACCAATTTTGCTTCACATGCAAGACTGAAATTTCAAATTACCACTTGACAGTAAATAACAAATACATCCTTTTTATAATGATCTCATACCTTCAAAATTGCCTCTATAATTGCAAATGGGATCAGGTACTTATGATTCCTGTTTGAATCCTGCCTTCAGTGATTCCCAGAAAAACATTTAGGGATCATTCAGAATGGAGATGTACCTAAAGAGAAGATGTTAGTGATAATTTCTGGAGCTGTAAGTGGTTTTGGTTTAAGAGAAAATCAGTACTCCGCAAATATTCAACGGTTATGTATCCAATTCTCTTTTCTTCAATACTCTATGTACCACTTCCAAATATAATAATGAAAAATATTAAAGATGGCAATGGATTGAAATAGAGTCATGTAGCATGAATGAACTACTTTACTTGTCAAGGGGACTGGTTTCTTTTAACATGAGTTTTCTCGTTATAGAATCAGACTTGATATGTTTTATTTCAAGTGCTGCATTCTTAAAGGATGACTGTACCTGATATACATTGAGCCCACTTTTCCAGATGTTTCTCCACTGAAAGGCTATTCACTCCCAGAGCACCATGGGGAATTGAGAGAGCCATCCCAAAGTATCCAGTGAATCAGTTAACCTGTGCAAAACATCAGCTGAAGAAACTCAACAAGAAGCAACTTTGTTGTAAGTATATAAAAAATATGCAAAGCAATAGTGATAGTAGTAGTAATTCATAGTAGTAGGAATGAAGATTGTCAGACTAGCAGGTGTGGGGAGAGGAACACCCAAGAAGAACATATGTATACATGAAGAGAGATCATGGGTCTTTTCTCAGATTGCCACAATTAGTTCAGTATGTCTTGAACAAAGAGGAGAGAGTCTGACCTGATTCTGAACAGTTTCTGCAGTGATCAATCCATCAGTGATGCTCAGAAAACCTCTGGCAATAAACGCATTGCCTCTGGTTGTTTGGGAATTTCAATAATTTCAAGGTGCTCCATAAATACAATCAATCGATGGTATTTATTGAGCATTTACTGTGTTTAGGATACTGTACAGGGAAAGTTCAATAAAACTTTGAACATACAAGTTGGTGGACATGTAGACTAGTTGGTAAGCTAGTGACTGCCCTTACAAAAACCTAAATTCGTCCCAATTCTATTTGACAGTGATTTTCACTGTTCCACCAGTTTACAAATCAGGACAACTTGCGATGCTCATCTTTTCTTCTCTATTGTCTCTTCTCTCAGTCCTTCTCCATTTATTTTGTGTCTTCTCCACTTCTCTTTTTCATTTTGAGTAGTAATAATAATTTTAATCATTTTGGTATTTGTTAAGCACTTACTATGTGGAAAGCACTGTTCTAAGTGCAGGGTAGGATACAAGATGATCAGGTTGCCCCATGTGGGGCTCACAATCTTAATCTCCATTTTACAGATGAGGTAACTGAGGTGCAGAGAAGTTAAGTGACTTGCCCAAAGTCACACAGCTGACAAGCAGTGGAGCTGGGATTTGAACCCATGACCTCAGACTTCCAAGCCTGTGCTCTTTCCACTGAGCCACAAGGCCCTCCCAATAGCCAAGATTTCATGCTTTCTTTCATTCAATCATATTTATTGAGTGCTGAATGGATACAGAGCACTGTATTAAACACTTCTCATGTCTACTGACTCAGCTAGTTTTGGCTAGAGTTCTAATGGCCTCATTCCCGTAGTAGTTGCTTAAACTGAGTGTCCTTCTGGAGTGGTGTGCTGTATCAGATGCTTGAGGAGCAATAATGATAATTATGGCATTTGTTAAATGCTTACTTTGTGACAGGCACTGCACTAAGCACTGGGGTGCATGCAAGCAAATCAGGTTAGACACAGTCCCTACCCCATGTGGGGCTCACAGCCTCAATCCTCATTTTACAGATGAGGTAACTGGGGCCCAGAGAATTGAAGTGACTTGCCCAAGGTCACACAGAAGACCTGTGGCAGAACCAGGATTAGTATTCATGACCTTCTGATTCCCAGGCCTGTGCTCTATCTGCTACACCAGAAGTGACTCTTTCCTTGTCCTGAGGAAGCTTGTACTTGAAGGGAGGGAGAGACAAACATAGGGCTATTTACAACTAGAGGGGTCAAAATAAATAATCATGCTCACAGATACACTTGAGGGTGGATATAAACAAATTCATATGTGCTAATCAATCATATTTATTGAGTGCTTACTTTATGTGGATCACTGTATTAAGCACTTGGGAGAGTACAATGTAACAATATAATAGACACATTCCCTGCCCACAACGAGGTTACAGTCTACAAGGGGAGACATGCATTAATATAAATAAATTACAGATCTATACGTAAGTGCTGGGGGGCTGGGGGGGAATGAATAAAGACAGCAGGTTAGGGTGATGCAGAAGGGCAAAAAGGAGTTGAAGAAAGGGGAAAGAGGTCTTCATCAGGGAAAGCCTCTTGGAGGAGATGTGCCTTCAAGTAAGGCTTTGAAGTAGGATGAGAGTAATTGTCGGTTGGATATGAAGAGGGAGGACATTTTAGGCCAGAGGCAGGACATGGATGAGAGATCAGTTACAAGATAGATGAGATCGTGGTACAGTACATAGCTTGTCATTAGAGGACCAAAATGTGCCAGCTGGGTTGTTGTAGGAGAGTAGCAAGGTGAGGTAGGAGAGGGCAAGGTAATTGAGTGCTTCAAAGCCAATTGCAAGGAGATTTTGTCTGATGCAGAAATGGGTTGGCAAACAAGGAGGTTCCTGAGGAGTGTGAAACATTGACTGAATGGTTTTGAAGGAAAATGATCTGGGCAGAAGAGTGAATTATGGCCGGGAGCAGAGAGAGACAGGAGGCAGAAAGGTCAACAAGGAAGTTGACACAGTAATCAAGGTGGGATAGGATAAGTGCTTGGATTAATGTGGTAGCATCTGAATGGAGAGGAAAATACATTTTGCCACGCTGCGGAGGTTGAAATTAAGATTTAGTGACAGATTGAGTATGTGGGTGGAATGAAAGAAAGGAGTAAAGGATAATGCTAAGGTTATGGGCTTGTGGGATAGGAAGGATGGTGGTGCTGTCTACAGTGATAGAAAGTTAGAGGAAAGGACAGGATTTGGGTGGGAAGATAAGGAGTTTTGTTTTGGACATGTTACGTTTGAGGTGATGGCAGACCATCGAAGCAGTGCTGTCTTGAAGGCAGGAGGAAATGCAAGACTGCAAAGAGGAAGAAAGATCGGGGCTGGAGAGGTAGATTTGGAAATCATCATCATAGAAGTGGTAGTTGAAGCCCTGTGAACAAATGAGTTCTCCAAGAGAGTTAGCGTAGCTGGAGAATAGAATGGGGCCCAGAACTGAATATTGAAAAATGCCCACAGTTAGGGTGTGGGGGGCAGAGGAGGAGTCCGCAAAAGAGATTCAGAATGAGCAGCCAGAGAAATAGGAGAAGAACCAGGAGAGGACAGTGTCAGTGAAACTGGGGTTGGATAATGTTCCAGAAGAAGGGGTGGTCGACAGTGTTTAAAGCAATTGGCTGATGGATTTATACGGCTCAGAGTGTTGGGAGATTAATCGGGTGTTGGGTAATTAATCGGAAAAGGCTTGTTGGAGGAGAAGGAATTTTAGGAGGGTTTTGAATGTGAGGAAAGAGTCGATTATGCACAAAATGCACAAAAATGGGCAATGGGCCTTTCAAAGAATAATGCTCGCTTTCTAGAAATTAAAACCATATATGGTTAATGTTAACAGAATTCAAATGTGAAGGAGAGTCACCCATTTAAAAGACTTTCACAGGGAAACTTGACTTTCCTGTCTGTGTTTCTCCAAATCTCTATATTTATGCACATATTTAATAGCCTATATAATGATGTGATAGTTTGGGCAATTTCCAAATGGGAAAACGTCAGTGTTTATCCAAGCATTAACAGACATTTTGGGCAGTAAAGAAATTCCTAACTCCTCCTGATATTTTTCACCACTGGGTAAATGATTCTGAGGAATGGCTAATGGAGTGATGAAATGTGCACAGACACAAATGCTAATGTGAGAGCCAAATACTTACGATTATCAGCTAGACCTGCAGTGGTTGGAATCTGACATAAATCTTCAGAACATACTAAAATCTACAGTACTAGCTAGAAGACAGCCTTGTTATGTTGACCTTGAACAAAGCTTTGCTCGACAGCAATTCAATATGAAGATGGGTGCCAAGACTTTGTATTTTTATGAAAAAAAAGGGAAAAAGAGGCTCTTTAAGTTAAGAATGTACTGTCACACATAATAAAGATCCAGGGAGAGATACAGAATGTGTGCCATGTTGCAATGAAATTCTAAGATAGTGTGATATTAAACCAAGAGCAGGAATGTTAACTGCCTAACAGATATATTAGAAGCTTAGGATAATGCAGAGGCTTAAAACTTGGGAGTCATCTTCCATGCAGAAATAGTTGAAGCCAGGAAGACAGAGAAGCAGCATGGCTCAGTGGAAAGAGCATGGGCTTTGGGGTCAGAGGTCATGGGTTCAAATCTGGCTCCACCAATTGTCAGCTGTGTAACTTTGGGCAAGTCACTTAACTTCTCTGTGCCTCAGTTACCTCATCTGTAAAATGGGGATGATTGTGAGCCTCCCATGGGACAACCTGATCACCTTGTAACCTCCCCAGTGCTTAGAACAGTGCTTTGCACATAGTAAGTGCTTATTAAATGCCATCATTATTATTATTATGAATTCCCTGAAAAAGTGAACATATAGAGCTAGGAGAAAACAGAGCCTTGAAGGGTATGCCCAAGTGGAAGAGGAATAGTAGGTGACTGAAAATGGCAGCCATAGAGGGGTAGAATGAGAACCCATGTGCCACCATGTATCTCCTTACCTATCAGTAAGTATGGTATCCAGTGTGGCATACTAAGTTGGGGAGACTTCATTTACTTGCAAAAACAAGAAACGAAAAACAAAACAAAGAATAATAGAAAGCAAAATGAAGGGTGATGAAAACATCAAAGAGGTGAAACTGAAATAGTAAATGAAAATTCAAAGTTCCATAGTGTGTTCGTTGGGAAACAGAATTTGGTGATTGGATTAATTTTTATCTTGCTGATTCAAATTCTTTTTTTAATCTGTAGGATTTCCCAGGTGTAGTCCCAGGTGTACAAATCCACAGTATTCTTCTGACTTACTGTCAGTGCAGAGCTCTGTGCCAAATTTATAAAGTGATTCATAATCATTTGCATGTCTTCTTATGTGTGAACCTCAAGAGCCCAGTTGTCAGAGAATAACAGTTCTTGGCAGAGCAGCAGGAACTGTGAAGTTGCAGGCCAGTGAGCTAAACACAGCTTAACGGATGATACATGCACTCAGCAGAAAAGAATGCAGGCAGAAAAACACACTGGAAATCCAGGACATCGATAAAGAGGTTGTAGAGCTCAGAACTCCTAAAATGTCCTCATCAGTCATTCTAGAATTTAAAGAGTGGACTTTCCATTCTTGAATCTTTCCCCCAACTCATCCTCTGATCAACTGATGCCTGCTGTTGTGCAATGCCTGAAGGTGGCTGCTCTGTTCTTCCCCTCCTGAGTTGTGGGTGGTTTGTAGGGGAAGTCGGTGGCTAGGGGTAGTGCACAGAAAGAGTCACTAGTGCCTGGGCACACAACCTTTCCTACCTTCCCTCCTGCAGTTCTTTACAGCATCAGCTGCCCCGAGCGCCATTTACCCAAAGAGACACAGTTCCCCAGGATGTGAAGTAGAGGCAATTGCCTATTTGGTTCTTACTTTAGGGACTGTACTGCCTTGAAGGGAAGGAACTGTTGGCATAAAATGACTTTCAATATACAAAGAAGCAGCATGGCCTGGTGGATAGAGCAGGGGCCCGGAAGTCAGAAGGTCATAGGTTCTATTGTCATGCTTTTCATTGAAAAAAAACCACATGAAATGAAGGCGCTTAAGCCAGTTACTCCAACTTTGATTACAGAAAGGTGTGAGAAACAATCTGTTTAGGAAACTTCCCACTCCAAGAATAAAAATCCTAGAAGATAGACGTGTATACTGCAGAATAAAATTTTTATCTTATGAACCAGGGTGTTTGCCACAGGAACACACTATGATTCTTTCACATTATACAGCCGTCTAGAAGGTGCCCTTTGCCTTTGGTGATGGATGTGAGATAGAACTCCAAATGAGAAATTCTCCACCAGCTAGGTGTAGTGGTGATGTGAGGCTTAATAAAATCTTTTATAGGAAATTAATGAAAGGTTATCTTCTCTTCAATCATCGCCTAGTGAAAAAAAATCTGAGCTAGCTGAGATCAACTATAGCTGTTCCTACCCAGTTTCCTAAATGCTCTTATTTAGAAATTGTTCAGAGTCTTATAACAATATATTTATTTTCTGAAATTACCTCAGTAGTCTGAAACAGACCTGCTATTATGTCTGATGGTGCCTGTTTCCCCTTTCTCTAGCAGAGGTCTCAAACTACCTGCCACAACCTACTTTACCACTTGTTTTCCAACTGGAAAACCTAATCCTTTAAAGAGGAACATATCAAAGCATTTCTTTAGAAATGTCATTGCCTACTGAACTTGTTAAATATATGGTCCTCTCATTAACACTTCATCTAACTTGAGCGAACCATCAGAACAGTCCTTATAACAGACCTAGTTAATTGCAGACTTTTGTGGTCTCAAAGTGGTAAAGAATTCTTTTTCCTTCCATTGCTCTTCTTCCCAAATAAACTGAAGTTCTATAGAAAAACTGCAGTATATAATCTTCTATTTGGCTCTGAAACGTGGATAGAATGGGTGGTTTAATATGCTATCCAATCTGTCAGTACTAAAGCAGTGCTTCTCACATCACGCCTTTTCTGGACAGGACTTGTGAAGAGAATAAGCACCTTCAGGATATTCAAGCAACAGCTTTATAGTAAGCTGAAATGGGGAACCCTATATTGGAAGGAAGAATAAATATTTTAAAGATAGGATGAAGCAAAACCTCAAGTAACTTGACATAGCTGTAGACAAATGGGAGATATTGGAAGACAGGCCAGCTTAGTATTTGGCAATGAGAAATGGGATGACACTGAGACTTCAAAAAGATCACAATTCAGAAAGGGAGAAACAAAAATAGTGCCTTGTAAAGTGGAAAATAAATCCACAGTAAAGGATAATCTTTACATGTGTGCAATAGGAAAGGGATCTTGATTATATAACGGCAGAGACATTCACACGAATGTTATATCTTAGAATATGTCAAATAACTATGTGCATATTAAAGGCAAAAGATGCATACTCTATTGTACTGTGCTCTCCCAAGCACTTAGTACAGTGGTCTGCACACAACAAGTGTTCAATAAGTACCACTGATTCATTGATAAATGTTACTGTTGATTGTTCACTGTCTTTCCCTCACTAAGAGATAATCAGCCTGGAAATTTTCATAGTATTTTAGCTTAGTATTGAGAGGGGAAGAAGGGCAAGTTTACCATTGGCAGGCTGTATATTTGAGTTATTCTTCCCTGAGTGTTGATTGATGGGTTACATTGGAAAACATTTAAATTGTCCTTCACACACCAAAGTTAATACATTTAAGTTGGAGGATGAGCTCAGTGAAGTGAATTATTCAAGCTGCCTCTTCTGTGAGGTGTCTGTTTTGCTTTTACCTGTTATTCATTCAAAGCTCGGGCAGAGAAACCACTTTATCTGAAGAGTTTCTCCTTTCAGAGACGTTCTTGGTTTCTTTCATCATCATCATCATCATCATCATTAATCGTATTTATTGAGCGCTTACTATGTGCAGAGCACTGTACTAAGCGCTTGGGAAGTACAAATTGGCAACATATAGAGACAGTCCCTACCCAACAGTGGGCTCACAGTCTGAAAGGGGGAGACAGAGAACAAAACCAAACATACTAACAAAATAAAATAAATAGAATAGATATGTACAAGTAAAATAAATAAATAAATAGAGTAATAAATATGTACAAACATATATACATATATGCAGGTGCTGTGGGGAAGGGAAGGAGGTAAGATGGGGGATGGAGAGGGGGATGAGGGGGAGAGGAAGGAAGGGGCTCAGTCTGGGAAGGCCTCCTGGAGGAGGTGAGCTCTCAGCAGGGCCTTGAAGGGAGGAAGAGAGCTAGCTTGGTGGATGGGCAGAGGGAGGGCATTCCAGGCCCAGGGCACGACGTGGGCCGGGGGTCGATGGCGGGACAGGCAAGAACGAGGTATGGTGAGGAGATTAGCGGCGGAGGAACGGAGGGTGCAGGCTGGGCTGTAGAAAGAGAGAAGGGAGGTGAGGTAGGAGGGGGCGAGGTGATGGAGAGCCTTGAAGCCCAGGGTGAGGAGTTTCTGCCTGATGCGCAGATTGATTGGTCCATCTGTTCATAAAAGCCTCAGTGAATCATGGTGGTTTGAAATAATAGTGCACAGACTTTGGCATTCAAGGGAAGGAGGAGAATTATATCAAAGCTCCTGGTATTATGCTGTAAGTCACATGAACATTTAAAGATTTGTTCACAGCCAGTGAGGATTGAAAGTTGGGGTCCTATGAAGTCCGAGTACTGCCTGGCAGGAATTTTATTGGATATCAGTGTAACAGAGTATCGAGCATAAGAAGCAGAATTTCCTGCCATAATTGTAGTTCCTTCCAGCAAGCAGGTGCCCTGTGTTTATCATTGGTGTGCAGAAATTTGTATTGATACCCAGGAAAACTGCCAATGAATTTCCTAAGCCCCAAGTTCACTTAGTAGTAAGACTCTCATGAGATTGTAAATTTAATTTAGCTCCATTGTAAATTTAATTTAGCTCCATCTCCCCAAGTTAAGCCTTTAGGCTAGCTTAGGGCTCCAGTGAAAAATAAGGAATATATATTCAACTCATGAAGCATAAGAGATTTGGTGCATAGCTCTTGTTTTTGTTAACAGTGTTGCTGGATTATATTCTCCACTGACCATGCTAAAAATATATCCTTGAGGGCTCAGTTCATAAAATATGAACATGGTAGAAGAACAAGAAAGCTTCTAAATCTTTACTAAAATGTGATGTTACCAAAAAAAAAATAATACATTGATACAGAGTGCTAAAGAGAATATCACAGGTTTCACAGGGCAGGGAGTCGAGGAAGAGCTGCTCTTTTCAAGAAATCAGTATCACATGGATTTGGAAAGTTTGCCCCTTATCTTCTTGCCCCTGTTAAAGGCAAGCCTGAATGATGTAGCTTTCATAATAATAATAATAATAATAATAATGGTATTTATTAAGCACTTACTATATGCAAAGAACTGTTCTAAGCACTGGGAAGGTTTACAAATTGATCAGGTTGTCCTGTGGGGGGCTCACAGTCTTAATCCCCATTTTACAGATGAGATAACTGAGGCACAGAAAAGTTAAGTGACTTGCCCACAGTCACACAGCTGACAATTGGCGGTGCCGGGATTTGAACCCATGACCTCTGACTCCAAAGCCCGTGCTTTTTCCACTGAGCCATGCTGTTTAAGTGACCTTAAAATATGTTTGCTTAACTCTAGTGATAACTCAGCATCAGGATCTATGGTTTGGTTTTCTTGTGATATATGTAATCAACTGTCTCTGGTAACAAATTAATGAGATTGTCAAAAACTGCTACAGAACAATATTGCAATTTATAATCTCAACAATGAAAATGCCACTTTTAAGCATTAGAATAAATACACACATAAAACCTGAAAAATATTATTTTATAAAGTGAACTGGGAATGATATCATCCTGTGACAAGCAGTGCTACAAAGGTAAAGTCCTTCACGGAAAGGAAAACCATTCCTAATTATATGTACATGTGCATTATAAATATATAGAAACGCATGGATATGGTATTTCAAATCTGTGTCCTACCAGCTCACCGTGGGCAGGGAAAGTTTCTACCAACTGTTATATTGTACTCTTCCAAGTGTTTACTACAGTGCTCTGCACACAGAAAGCACTTAATACCAGTAATTGATTGAATTGCACCAATATGACAATAAACATACGTATACACGCTTCACTAATATGTAGCTTCCAAGGAATAAACAGGTGAGAAATCTTTACTACTCCATTTCTAGAAGTTACTAGTTTGGCTCTTGGCTAACTTTTGTTTTTTCCCCATAAACCTATTTAATAAACAGAAAATCTGCATTGTAGATCAAAAGGACATTTATAACAGGGTGATCTCTGACTTTAAAAACAGTGAATTTGGGTTCTTGGAATATCTTTGCTGAATAAAATTTAAAAAGCCACACAGATTTTTCATATATCTACCGTGAAATGTTTCTGTAATTGCATTTTCAGATTTCCAGTGCATTTTTAAAAAATAAGATTAAATGTTCAACATTGCTTTAGCTTAGCTAGAGAATTGCCATATCAATTGTGTTCTATGTAGTAGCAGAATTTATTGAGCACCCACTTTGTATGGTGCTCTGTGTTGGGTACTCAAGAAGTACCTAACAAAGTGACATGCTTCCTGCCTATGAGGAGGTTATATTCTACTAGGGGAGGGAAAATGATGAGAGTGATCAATGCCTGGAAAGAAAATAAAAGGGGGTAGTGTTGTTATTCTTTCAGAAGAAAGTTTATTTTCCTCCTCTCCTTGCTGTGCTTTAGGGTCCTCTCTCAATTCTTTAGTATGTTCACAGGATGGGCAGAAAAAAGGAAAAAAAAAGATATCAAATTAGTTTATTTTCAAGTAACAAATCTCAACAGCAGTTCTGGATATAATCATCACCATCAATGGTATTTATTGAGCCCTTACTGTATGCAGATCATTGTACTAACAGCTTGGGGTGATACCAAATTTGGGTTGATATAGTGGGAGATAAGACATGAACCATCTAAGACTTAGGGCAGATTGAAGGTGGAAATGGCCATATCACAGCCTGCATTAGGAAAATTCTTTCATTCATTCGTAGTTACTGAGTGCTTACTCTGTGCAGAGAATACTGTGTGCAGAGCAGTATAGCATAGAAAATGTTATACTGAACACACACACAAGATTTATAAATAGATGAATGTTATTACTAAATTCTGTTACATAGATCACCTGCTCACCTATCATACTTCCACCGTTGAAGCAGGAAATTGCATCAAAAGGGTCTGCATGCTCCTGTCCAAAAGTGTCCTGGAGGGGCATGCTCTCTTCCCACTTGCATTTGAGCCTCAGGTTGGACAAAAATTATGTCCAATCTGATTTCCTTGTACTTACACCAGGTCTTAACACGGTGGGAGACACATGATAAGCACTTCATATTTACACACCATAAATATTAGTTGCTTTAGACATTTTAGAGGGAAACTGCAAAAAGTGTCAGCCTTCCTTAAACTCTGTGAGATAACATAATCTGTATTTAGACCTCATCAAGGCTACTACTAGCCTTTTATAGAAGCAAATAATATCCATTTTGAGGACATTTCCCAGTGTAGGGAGTTTTAGAAGAACTTCTTAAAATCCTTATAAACTTTAAGAACACTTCCTGATGAATGATTGATTTCAATTTTTTGCAACATTTTTTTTTTTTTAAACACACTTGGCCCTGGAAGAAGAAACTTTTTTTAATCACTGTTTCAGTGTATTTGGGATTCTTTAAAAACTGCCATCATGGATTGAAATAATCTATTTTTCAAAACGTCTTACCAACCCAGAGCTGAATCACTGATGCAGACATTTCCTATACTGTCCTTTCAATAGCCTCCTAGGATGTTGGTGTGAATATGAGGTGTAATTTTTCCTGGTTTAGAGGAAAGTAATGATTACACAACACATATAAGCTTTGGATCTGTGCCCAAGTAACATACCGAAACACCGACAAACTGCAGCAGACAGAAAAATTAAATGTGAGCAGTTGGACCATTTCAGTGTTTTGAAGTATAGCACAATCCAAATCTGAAGGAGACTTGATGGATGAGCAGAGGAAGACAAGATTGATCAGAATTCAGGATCTGGCCAATAAAAACTGACATTTTCTCCTTCATTTTAAATTAATCTTTGGCGAGGGAATGGTAGAAAGGGAAGACATAGGGTGAGAAAAAGTTGGTGAGTTTTGCAGTAAGGCAAATTAGTCTGTTATCTCTGGGGCCCCAGGCTTAAATTTGAATTTAATTTACCAGCATGGTAATTTAGCGCAACTCATGATAAAAATTTACTTAAAACTCCAACTCACTTCTCAGTTTTAAGTAGTCAGGCCCATTAACATCAGACCCCTGGGAGACACCCTGAATGGGAATACCAAATTTCCTGCAAAGAAGAACAAACACAAAGTGCCATGAGAAAGAAGTTCAGGTCTTGCAAGTTTCCCCTACAGCAAATGACTCAGGGATAAGAGAAGTAGTTGTCTGCCATTAAATCTATGCAAGCTTTTCAAATGCTTAATAAACCTCTAAAATTGACCTCTTAGCCACATTATCTGGGCAAAGCTTTTATTCTGCCAGGCATATCCTTCCAGGCTTGTAAAATCCCTAATCCCCAGTGCATCTGGGACACATTTCAACTGTCTCCACAGCCATTCTTCATTGCAGATAGGCTTTCTCTACTTAATTTTATCTCATTAGCCAAACACAGGTGCATTGGGAACACACATGACCCACTCAATGAAACTTTCCATGGAGATGACAGGAGAGGTGAATTTCTTTTGCAAAAGGCCACCTGTAATTTATTTGAATGCCTCCTCCTCTAGCCTGTAAACTCCTAATGGACAGGGATACATTGTCTACCAGCTTTGCTGTATTGGACTCTCCCACGTGCTCAGTACAGTGCTCTGCTCAGAGTAAATACTCAATAAATGCCACTAAATGATTCTTTTCAGATTGGCAGCAGTGCTAGGTAAGCATCTCATTTTAGATATTTTAGTTCTGCTTGATAAAGTATCCCCTTTCCCAAAATCAGACATTCAAAAGGAATAAAAGAGATGTGGAATCTGGCTAGAATTCAAAAAGGAACTCTACCTGAATAATTTAAATAATAAAACTCTGGTTACCCATTTCTACCTGCAAATAGCATTTTAATCAGATACAAGCACTAATCAACTTCAAAGCAGCGTGGTTTAATGGAAAGAGCATGGGCTTGGGAGTCAGAGGTCATGGGTTCTAATCCCCACTCTGCCACTTGTCAGCTGTGTGACCTTGGGCAAATCACTTAACTTCTCTGGGCCTCAGTTACCTCATCTGTAAAATGGGGATGAAGACTGTGAGTCCCATGTGGGACAACCTAATCACCTTGTATCCACCCCCAGCACTTAGAACAGTGCTGCACATATAGTAAGCACTTAAATACCATTAACTAATCTGTATTCCCAAATAGATCATGCCTGCCAACTCTGTTGCACTCTCACTAACAGTACAGTGCTCTGCACACAGTAAGTGATCAATAAATAGCACTGACTGATTGAAAAGAATGCAACATAATGAATTCAAAGCAACATGGCCTAATTGAAAGATCACTGTCCTGGGAGTCAGAGCACCTGGGTTTTAATCCCAGCTCAGTCAGCTGTGTGACCTTGGACAAATCACTAAACTTCTTTGTGCCTCAATTCTTCTATTCTTCCTCCTACTTAGACTGTGAGCCCTATGTGGGACAGGCACTGTATCCAAACTAATTAATTTGTATCTACTTCCAACACTTAGAAGAGTGACTGACATATAGTAAGCTCTTAACAAATACCATAAAATAATAGAGATTGAAAGTCACAAAGATTTACACCAGAAAACTTCAAAATAGGATATTTTCAATCACTCACACCCCTGGCCTATCTTTCATCAGCATAGTTAGAAATATAGGCTTACCCTGGTAGAGTCAGCTCTGCAGAGGTAGATGAAGAAATTTCCCAGGTAGCCAGCTACAGAGAACTTTCTCTGCCTCTACCAACCGACTGTGGTGCAAAAAGGTCATGAATCAGCCCCTTCGCTTTCTGGGAAATGTTCTGGGAAATTCACCTGCCAATTTTCAGTAGCACCTTTTTAACATCTGAAACACACACAGCTGTCACCGAAGGAGAAAGGAGGAATCCATGAGCAATGAATACATGAGAAGGGCTTGGGGAATGAGTAGAAATAGTTTGGGCAGAGATAAGAGCACAAGCTGTACTGTAGCAGCTTTTACCTTTTTAAAAATTCCTATTGTATGTTCCCAAACTCAGCACAAAGCAGGGATTCCATAAATAATATTGATGCTTATGAATGAGCAGTGGAGTAGAATGAGACTAGTTGTTCACCCTCTTCTACATAACAGTGGAATACGATTGAATGAATGAATGAACAGTGAGAAGCAGGGTGGTCTAGGGGGAAGAACCCAGGCCTTGGAGTCAAAAGACTTGGATTCTAATTTCAACTCTGCCACTTGTCTACTTCAATCAATCAATCAATCATATTTATTGAGCGCTTACTGTGTGCAGAGCACTGTACTAGGTGCTTGGGAAGTACAAGTTGGCAACATATAGAGACGGTCCCTACCCAACAGTGGGCTCACAGACTAGAAGGGGGAGACAGTCTAGAAGGGGGAGTCAGTAGCACCCCTTAAAAGGCAAGTACCAGCATTACAGATCAGCATAGAATCTGAAGTTTTCAGATTTAGGTGCTGATCTTGTCAAAAATGTTTTTTGGAATGGAGAGGGATGGGGAAATCAAATGAAAGTCTAAGTCATTAAAGATTCTGGAGTTTTCTACAAGCCACACTGCTTGTAGAAAAGAGAAGCAGCATGTTCTAGTGGAAAGAGCATGGGCTTGGGAATCAGAGGATCTAGGTTTTATTCCCGGCTTCATCGCCTGTCTGATCTGTGACTTTGGGTAAGTCACTAAAGTTCTCTGTGGCTCAGTTACCTCATCTATAAAATGGGGATTAATTGTAAGTCCTATGCAGGACAGGGACTGATAATCTTGTATCTAGCCCAGCATTTGGTACAGTGGCTAGCACATTGTAAGTGCTTAACAAATACCATTTAAAAATAACAACCCACTATACAGAAGTTTTGAATCATAGTTGTTCAGCTGATTTCAAATTTCATAATGGGTTGGGTAAAGATATATTTTCAGCTTTTTAAAAAATTTGCCTAAAATGACTGACATTTTACTTTTCCTCATATATAGTTATACACATATGTGTGTACTTCGCTTATGTTGCTGTTCTTTGGAACTCAAATATTATTAACAAGAGTTTATTATTTTTTGTGAAAATAAATATGAAATGCAATGGCTTTTTAAATTTCAAAAATAAGAGTAGTAAAAATGCAAACATGATATTATGACTGAAGGAATTAAAAATGTCAGGAAAGCCAAATTTTTTTTCTTATACAATATTAGCACTCCCAGGATGCCCAGAGGAAATATTTTTATTGCCACTTGGGCTTTTTAAAACCTCAGTGTACTCTCAATCAATCAAATTTTACTAAGTGCTTACGGTGTGCAGATCACTGTACTAAATGCTTGGGAGAGTACAATGCAACAGTTGATAGACACCACAAGGAGCTTAAAGCCTAGAGGGAACAATTTAAAACTGAGCGAAGTTTATAACACCATTTAGTTTGAGACTATAATTGCATTTTATAAATGTATTTTGGAGCTTCCCAAATTAACTAATTACTAAGCACTGTGCACTAACTGTGTGCTAAATGCCTGGGTAGATTACAAGTGAATAGAATGAGACACAGAAGGAGGGAGAGCAGTTATCTTATTCCCAGTTTAGGGATAACCTCCTCACTGTGCCTCTTTCTCGCTTGTGCCGCTGTCGACCCCCCGCCCACGTCCTCCCCCTGGCCTGGAATGCCCTCCCTCCCAACATCCACCAAGCTAACTCTCTTCCTCCCTTCAAGGCCCTACTGAGAGCTCACCTCCTCCAGGAGGCCTTCCCAGACTGAGCCCCCTCCTTCCTCTCCCCGTCCCCATCCCCCCACCCTACCTCCTTCCCCTCCCCACAGCACCTGTATATATGTTTGTACAGATTTGTTAATATTTTGTTAATATGTTTTGTTTTGTTGTCTGTCTCCCCCTTCTAGACTGTGATCCTGTTGTTGGTTAGGGACCCTCTCTATATGTTGCCAACTTGTACTTCCCAAGCGCCTAGTACAGTGCTCTGCACACAGCTCAATAAATGGATCTGCCACATTTCTGCTGTGTGACCTTGGGCAAGCCACTTAACTTCTTTGAGCCTCAGTTACCTCATCTATAAAATGGGGATTAAGACTGTGAGCCCCACATGGGACAACCCCATCACCTTGTATTCCCCCAACGCTTAGAACAGTGCTTTGTACATAGTAAGCGCTTAACAAGTGCTATCATTATTATTAATAAATACGATTGAATGAATAAATAAGGACACTGACTCCCAGACCTAAATATTAGGGCCCAAATAGAGTGGAGCAGAAAGGAAAACAAGGAAGAGAATCATCACAACTGTGCAAATAGCTGTATTTACTTATGTTAATTTGAAGTAGGTTCCTATAATGACTGTTTTGACTAGAGAAATCTGCCTTCCTTTGAAGTTAGTAAACAGAGTTGTTTAAACAAACAGTGGGGTGGAGATTCACACCTGCCAGAAGATGAAAGGACAGTAGAAGACTCACCGATAAGTCCTTTCCTTATCTTTTCCAAGAGTCATTTAGCCTTCTAGCCCATTTTCTGTGAAAATAGAATGAAAACCAACTCTTCTTCATTGAATCAAAGATGATATATTTTATTTCAGAGCTGGGGTTTGAGTTACTGCCATCCAAACCACGGCTAAACTCTTTGCAGTTACTCTAGGTGTGAATGAGATAGGGAAAGGGAGAATTTATTTGAAAAGTTGATGCTCAACTCCAAAGAAAGTTTTTTACTTACTGATTCCTTTGGTAGAGCTTTATTTGAGGCAGGGGCCAGGTAATTTTCCTAGGCACTGGATGTCATAAATTATATTTAATAGCTATGGACAAAGGATATGTGTGTGAGAATATGTGTATCTATATATTCATTCATTCAATCGTATGTATTGAGCGCTTACTGTGTGCAGAGCACTGTACTAAGCACTTGGGAATTACAAGTTGGCAACATATAGAGATGGTCCCTACCCAACAACGGGCTCACAGTCTAGAAGGGGGAGACAGACAACAAAACAAGACATATTAACAAAATAAAATGAAAAGAATAGTAAATATGTACAAGTAAAATAGAGTAATAAATCTGTACAAACATATATACAGGTGCTGTGGGGAGGGGAAGGAGGTATGGTGGAGGGATGGGGAGGGGGAGAGGAAGGAGGGGGCTGAGTCTGGGAAGGCCTCCTGGAGGAGATGAGCTCTCAGTAGGGCTTTGAAAGGAAGAAGAGAGCTTTTCATGTTGGACAAATTCATTCTCTTCTATACTACACTTACGCATATAGTATAGCAATAATATTTATTATGAGTTTACTGCATAGAGACATTGTACTGAGCACTAGGAAATATATACAGGTGAGAATTAGACAAGAATTCTGCTACAGACACACCCCATTCAACATCATCAATGGAAATAATAATAATACTTGTGGTACTTGTTAAGAACTTATTGTGTGCCAGGCACAGTACTATGTGCTGGGGTGGCTACCAGCACTTGAGGTTGGACACAGTTCCTTGTCCCACATGGGGCTCACAGTCTTAATCCCCATTTTACAGGTGAGGTAACTGAGGCATCAAGAAGTTAAGTGACTAGTCCAAGGTCACACAGCAGACAAGTGGTGGAGTCAAAATTAGAACCCAGGTCCATCTGAATTCCAGGTCCATGCTCTTTCCACTAGGCCATGTATTTATTATATTGATCATTTACTGTATTCATTGAGCCCTTACCATGTGCAGAACACTGTACTAAGTGCTTAGAACAGAGCTTGGCACATAGTAAGTGCTTAACAAATACCATCATTATTACTAAGCACTTGAGAGAGTACAATGAAACAAGAGTTTGCAATCACAACGAGCTTACAGTCCAGAGGGGGAGACATATATAAATATAAATGAATAATTTCTATCATTTAAAGATAAGGCAATTGAATGTGACAGCTACCTGGGATGTGAGAACAGTTGAGGGGGCTTTGGTTTTTAGTAAAACTAATGAAACAATTTGAGAAAGTGTGTTATTCCATGGGACCAGACAGATACTTTATATTGGGTAGGGACCATCTCTATATGTTGCCAACTTGTACTTCCCAAGCGCTTAGTACAGTGCTCTGCACACAGTAAGTGCTCAATAAATACGATTGAATGAATGAATGGAGAGTATTGAGAGGGAAAGGTAAAGTGAATGAGAAATGGGAATTCCCCACATGCATTAACAAGCACAGAATTTTTCTTTTACATAGTTTTCCAGTTGGGTGGGATGAGCCTTCCCCAAAAGGTATATCTAGAAAAATGAGCATTTGTCCACTTGATCAAAACCAAAAGCAATGAGGCAGAGGGAGGGTTAAAAAAATGATTTGCATCACCTTATTTTTCCTTTGGATTTTTGTTAAAATAGAATATGAAGGAAAACTAAGTATTTGCTGCAGGTTGGTATGGGAGTCCTCTACCCAGTGGTTCACCTGACAGAGCTGGGCTTGACTCAGAAAGCAGAAACTGGACAATACCAATTTTGCAGTCCAAGGGGAAGATGTATAATTTAACAAGTTTGGAAAAGCCCTAGCAGACTCATATACGATATGAACAATTTGCACATATATGTACAAAGATTCAGGAGGAGAAAAGAAAGTTTGAAGAAGACATAAACGAAGGTCCCGTTTCTGTCTCAGAAGACGGAAGACTCCATTTATCTTCTAATGATCCCCATCTTTTCAGTTACTATTCTATAGTGAGGAAAATTTTCTGACTCAGTCTTCTCCCAGCTGGCCTAGTGGATAGAGCACAGGCCTGGTAGTGAGAAGGACCTGGGTTCAAATCCCACCTTTGCCACTTGTCTGCTGTGTGACCTTGGGCAAGTCACTTAACTTTTCTGTGCCTCAGTTACCTCATCTGTAAAATGGAGATTAATACAGTGAGTCCTGTGTGGGACAGGGACTGTGTCCAAAATGATTAACTTATATTTACCCCAGCACTTAATTAAATGCTTGACAAATAGTAAGCTCTTAATAAGTACCATAACCTCCTGCCCCTCTTGCCCCTCAAGCTTTCCACTTGAGCACTAAGTATGGTATTTATTAAGTGCTTTCTATGCCTTAAATACAGTGCTAAATTTTGTGTAGGGGGTATAAGGTAATCAGTTCAG
Organism: Tachyglossus aculeatus; assembly: GCF_015852505.1. NCBI lineage: Eukaryota > Metazoa > Chordata > Mammalia > Monotremata > Tachyglossidae > Tachyglossus > Tachyglossus aculeatus. The sequence continues at coordinate 18,410,975 of NC_052074.1, read as the reverse complement.
AAACAATCTCTCCCCACATGGGACTCCTAATTGTTTCCTATTTTCAGGCGCCTTTCCTTTTGGCAGTCGATACATCTGACTGAATAAGCTTTTCTTTGCTTTCTCTTCTGTAATCAATCTAGTCTTTTTGCATCTTCCTTTCCCTTCATGTTATAATAATAATGATGGTATTTGTTAAGCACTTATGTGCAAAGCACTGTTCTTAGTGCTGGGCCCATTTAAGTGTGAACCTACTAGTAATGCTTATAGTGGGCTTCTAACTCATGACTTCTTATGGCTTATGTAGGCTGAGGGTAATGCTGTGTGACCAACACAGCAAGTCATGCAACATTGCATTAATTAAATATCACATGTAAAAATAGATTTGGACTCTCCTCGAGAAATGTGCTAACACAGGAACTGTGATTCTAACATGATTTTTTTTTCTTTCACTCCTACTGTCATCCTAGAAACCTAATGTGTAAGCCCTGGAGTTAAACAAATCATCAAGTTGAGGTTGGCATTTTTCTGCTGGAAAAACCCATTGAGAAAGGATCAGGGGGTATCCTCTGTCCTGGTATAAGGAGAGGATACGTGTAAAAATGTAACTATCATGCATGACTCATTCCCAGAGAAGAAATCTGAGTGAAGTGTTTTTGCATTGCCCATTTGCCATTTATAAGTTTTTTGAGACTTACAACTGGATGGATTTAGAGAATTCTCAAGGGATTCATTCATTTGTTCCCTCGGTGGTCTTTATTGAGCGAACACTGAGGGAACGACATTGTACTATATGCTTGGTGGAGTACAGCAGAAGCAAAACACAATTTCTTGCTATCAGGGAGCTTCCTGAATTCTCAAGGAGATTTTGGAAGTGTCACTTTTGAACGGTTATATGGTCTTTGGGTAGTGGACTAGGAACTTGGCTTCCCTTCACCTCCTATTGGCATGTAGCCTTGTTTCTTGAACTTGCCAGTGAATACTGGTTAAGAAGAACATTCATTGAAGCCTAGTATATTTATCCATACAGTCTTATTAGTTTCTGGTCAGGCCCAATCCTACAGCCTATGGGTTATTTCAGTGACCTACTATTTGCCTCAAATCTTCCCATCTCTGCAGTGATTAAGTCCTGTAACTTGATGCCCAAAATGACCACACATTGTTTGCTGTTCTGAACTTACCTCTGTTGAGTTTTGAGCCAGTGATTTACCATTAAGTCTTGTTCTTTTTAGTTAAACACCTTCCTGCAGCTAAAAGGTTGGCTTACCAAAACAGCAACCCTATCCTCTCAGGAAAGAAGGTCTAATTGTTAAATCAGGGTCCACTAAGAACTTTGTGGTTTGAAATAACCCGAGTGACAGCACATTCCTCTCTTTGTTTTTGTTTTTCTTCTTTATTGGTTCTTCCTGAAGTTGTGTTCTGTGTTTTCCCCAGAAGAAACAATGCTAAAGAAACTGTAATGGATTGAAAACAAATTCACAGCAGTCTGCCAGTGGAATGACTACTAATTGGAACCAAGGGAACAGTGCGGGCGGTAAAATGAATGGATATTATACGGCATCGTCCTTTATGTTAGAAGCACTTAATAAATACCACAGTTATTAAGCTGTTGTTGCCAGTTGGGTTGTTTTTCGTACGTGCAAATATGTCTGATGAGAAGAATGAATCAACAGGCTTGCAGACTTCCCTATGGGTGGTCACAGCTGGAGCTTCCATTTGCTGGGACTAATACTAATAAATAATGATAATAATACTAGTATTTCTTAAGCACTTGCTATGTGCCAAACATTGTTTTAAGCAATGAAGTAGATGCAAGGTAATCAGGATCCCTCCCCGTCCCACATGGAGCTCACAGTCTTAATTCCCATTTTACAGATGAGGTAACTGAGGCACAGAGAAGTTAAATGACTTGCCCAAGGTCACATAGCAGACACATGCCAGAGTGGGGATTAGAACTCACATCCTCTGACTTGCAAGCCCAGGCTCTTGCCACATAGTCCTGCTGCCTCCTGCATTCTTCCATGCTGCTTCTGATGCAGAATCTGTTACCATGTGGTGCCTGCCTCTTCAAGACTGCCCAACACCCTTATATTATATGAGCAACTTGGTTTTGCATCAGTATCAAGCTGACCTGGGTGGTACTCCCTGGATTCTGCAGTAAGGCTACATTTTTAAGTTGGGGGTCTGACGTAAACAGATCTTGTTCACCAATGGCTCTACCTGCGATCAATCAATAGATCAATCAGAAGCATTTATTGAGTAGGCTAGGCCCTGAACTAAATGCTTGAGAGAGTTTAGCAATAGCAAGACACTCATTCTGAACCCTCCAGAATCTTACGATCTGTACGAGAGATAGACAGAAACAATAATAATAATTACGGTACTTGTTGCGCACTGACTGTGTGCCAAACACTGTTCTAAGTGGTGGGGTAGATACAAGTTAATAATAATAATAATGGCATTTATTAAGCACTTACTACGTGCAAAGCACTTTTCTAAGCGCAGATAATCAGGGTGGACACAGTCCCTGCCCTGCATGGGACTCACAGTCTTAATCCCTATTTTATAGATGAGGCAACTGAGGCCCAGAGAAGTGAAATGACTTGCCCAAGGTCACACAACAGTTGTGGTGGAGGTAGGATTAGAACCCAGGTCCTTCCGTCTCCCAGATCCGTGCTCCATCCACTAAGCCACACTGCTTCTCGGAAAGTATTTATAGATAGTGAAAGCAGGAAAAGCATTAGTATCTAGTGGGAAGAAGTGTACAGATGGACAGATGAAGCAGCTGAACAAATAAAGGAATATATAGTGGACTGAAACACTGCAAACCATAAAGAGTTTCCAAAATTGCATCTCCCACAGGATAGAACTCAGTCTGAAGCAGCATGACCTAAGGAATGGAGCACAGTTGGAGAGACAGAAAGACCTGGGTTCTAATTCCGCTCCACCACTTCTTTGTTATATGACCTTTGCAATCACTTATTTTCTCTGTGCCTCAGATTCCTCATCTATAAAATGGGGATTAGGACTGTGAGCTCCATGTAGGACATAGACTGTGTCCAACCTAATTATCTTGTGTCTACCCCAGTGCTTGATACAGTGCCCAGAACATCATAAGTGCTTAACAAATATCATTTAAAGAAAAAAAAAATTGTATCTCTGCCTTGGAGGAAAAGGCCTGATTGGGCCACTGAAATCAAAGCAAAGGTCCTGGAAGTGTCGGATTTAATGTTATTGTGAGCCTCTGGGGCAAGGCTAACTATCTTATGTTTACCTGATTGAACACAATTCATAATAAGTACAATATCTAAAACAGAATACTGAAATGGGGTGGGGAAGAGGATGGGAGGGAAAGGGTTTAAAGCTGACATTTGATGTCTTTTAAAAAGTCTGACCTTTTGGAAATATCACTGTGTACATTTAAAATATTAATAAAGGACTTTGCTGTTAGGAGGCAGAGAAGTTGTTGTCGTGTGTGACCTTTTATTGAAGTAAAGAAAATTGACAGTTTTATCAGCTGCAGAGGAAAATGCAAAGGAGGAAGAAAAGCTGCCACAGTAATTAGCGGAAGAAGCTAGATTCTAAGTACTCTGGGGGATGTGTTGCAATTGGGCGTAGCTTGTAGGCTTCCTTCGCCCCAGTGTCAAATTGAATCATAATCCTCCATTGATTGGGCTCTGATTCTTCATTGTGGGTCCAGGTTTATTTAAGTGCCTCGCCCAACTGCCCCCATCATTCTACTCAAAATAAACACAGTGCTTACATTATGGCAAAAGTATCTGAAGTTTTGACAAAATTAAATCCAACCAGAATCTCTGCTGGCTCTGAACCCAGACCTGGGTTGAATTTGGATTAATTTATTCACTGCCAGACTCTTTTAGGATTCTGGGGTCACTGTTCCCAAAACTGAAATGGCACATCAACATTTCCTGAAGCTGACATAATTACTTGAAGCTCAGCACATTGGGGATTAAATGCTCTGAAAGGGGAAAAGTCCTTGCCATCACTCCCAGGAGCAACTAAGAAAGTGGTTGGCAGGAGCTAGAAAATCCATTAAACCACAGATGAATACTCAGTCCTAAAATGGACACTTACACTTCACAATTTCTTTTTAAAATGATCTGGACCCTAAAGACAGATATGGATGCAGGATTCCCCATGGCTTCAGTGATATTTCTGTCCAGGATTCAAGATTTAGAGTTGGGTGGTGATATGAATCTGACCTGGCCTTGATGATAGTCTTTGTCTGCCATAAAGGATCTACTGTGATAGATTCTATATTGCTTAGAATAGCAGCAATTTTGTCCCCATAGGTGGCTAATGTGCCTGGTAGCGGCAAGAGTTTGCAGGGGGCTGCAAAACAACAAAAAAATAGGGTTTCCAAAACTACATGACCTGGTGGGTAGCCTTCTTTGGAAAACCAATGCCTTACCTTAAATTAAAGGAATTGGCTAAACCAATATGGCTCATGCTTAAATTCAATTGGAAGAAGGTAAGAGGAGTGTAAAGAATCTCACATTCCTGGCTTTAATAAGGCCAAACAAGATTTTCAAGATTCAGAAATATTTTTCTCGGAGAAGATATCTATTATTTAAAAACAGTAGCAACTTTCTTCAGTGAGTTTGTTCCACTAAAATGTTTTCCAATATGATGCCTAATTTGGATAAGGGGATTTGGATAAGGTTACAGAGATATATTCCCTAACATACATTCCCTGTATTATTTCCTTCTGAGCACGATAAATTATGCTGATGGTACTCCACAGAGAAGATTCCCTTTTAAATAAATCATGCTGGTTTTAATTTAACTGAATATTGTGTAGTATATGACACTTCATTTATTTTAAAGAGACTAGAAGAAATGTAGCCCCTTTCAGGGTCGCATCTGCAGAGTTTCCAGTACTCTACCAGTCTCGGCTATGGAAGGGAGAGTCAAGCAGAGGCCTACCTATTCCATTCCTAGCTTGGGCAGTGGTTAGTCAGTGGAAGGCAATCTGCTTCAGCTCAAAACTCACCTGTGCTGGGCAGCAGTGGCAGGGGAGAGGGTCGAGGTCGGCGACTCAAGTTTACTACACAGAAGGAGGCAGTGGTAAACCACTTCCATATTTTTACCAAGAAAACTCTATGGAAAAATTACCAAAACGATTGCAGATGGAGAGTGGGGCATTCTGGGAGAGATGTGCCCATGGTGTTACAGTGGATCAGAAACGACTCGACTGCATAAGACAAGACAAAAGAGGAAACGTATCACAACATAAAAATGCACACAAAACAGTAGCATGTGACTTTAAATAGAAATATTTCCTTTCAAAGGTCAGAGTGGAGTCATTAAATGTCATTACTGACTGATGCATGCCTGTTCAGAAAGCTTCCAAGTGACTGATTTGCCCTCATTTTTCATTTCAGTAGGCAACACCCCATTCACTTGGACTCCACCTCACTCATGTACTGATAATAATAATAATAATGATAATAATAATGGCATTTATTAAGCACTTACTATGTGCAAAGCACTGTTCTAAGCGCTAGGGAGGTTACAAGATGATCAGGTTGTCCCACGGGGGGCTCACAGTCTTCATCCCCATTTTACAGATGAGGGAACTGAGGCACAGGGAAGTTAAGTGACTTGTCCAAAGTCACACAGCTGACAAGTGGCGGAGCCAGGATTTGAACCCATGACCTCTGACTCCAAAGCCCGGGCTCTTTCCACTGTGCCATGTTGCTTCTCTACCAGCTCATTCATTTCAATCCAAAGGCGATCAGAGGAGGGGCCCGTCCAAGGGAATGAATTTAGTTTCTTCTGGACTCTCTGAGACTGCATGGGGTGACTTTCCCTATTCTTTCAAGATACCTGCATTATGATCACTGCTCTGTGCTGGTGTGTTTGTTCACTTTTGCTCAACTAAGGGAAGATCTCACAGACATTTCAAAATCATTCAGAGTTATTCCAAGTGGGCTTATCCAATTAAGCCCTCTTTTCCATGACTCCCTCTCCTTTCTGCATCACCTATGCACTTGAATCTGTATCTTTCAGCCCGTCTGGCTCCTTCCTTATCATAGTCAAATGGAAACCCTGCTTAATCCCAAACTTCATTTGGGATGGCCAGTATTTTAAAATCCCCTACCATCAAACCTTTAAGGAGATCTAATAATAAGTAGATCAGTTGATTGATTTGAATTGCATCTTACTATCTGGCTCAAGGGTCAAAGGAAAATGGGCTCTAGAAAAAGGAAACAGAGTCCCGGCTAATCCACAAAACAATCTGTCTTTCCCTGAATAATTGCAAGGTGGCTGTACTCTCCATTCCCAAATCCATCCCTTACCCTGGGGACTGAGATAAAAGAAGTAAACTGCCCAGTCTCTAAGTTGCGCAAAGATTGCCTTTTCAAGAAATTGACAAGTGCATGATGTAGTCACAAACACATATAATAAACCACAATTTATTTCCATTTTTAAAAGTCATAAGAAAGGACGTATTCATCTAGTGACAATTGAAAGGAACATTTTTCTACTTATAGCATGTAATTTAGAATTATGAATTGAATGCTTATCTACAACCTACATCCAGTTTTTAAGAAAAAACAAACTTTAAAATGTGTTAGCTGATTTTTTTATTCCACACACATATGGATTGCCGTAGTATTTAGTTATATTAAGTCATTGCCCCCTTTTACCACTTAATTCTATTGATATGTTCATTACTAGATCTTCTCACTACTGACTCTCGTGAATTTTTATAAAGGGAATCGCCAAATAAATACTTACACTTATTAGCGATAGAATATTTTTCATCCACTTCCAACTACTGCTGTGCAAGTTCCTTGAATTACAGAGAAGCAGCGTGGCTTAGGGGAAAGCACACGGGCTTGGAAGGCAGAGGTTATGGGTTCTAATCCTGACTTCGCCACTCATCAGCTGTGTGACTTTGGGCAAGTCACTTAACTTCTCTGTGCCTCAGTGACCTCATCTGTAAAATGGGGATTAAGACTGTGAGCCCCACAGGGGACAACCTCATTACCTTGTAGCTACCCCAGCGCTTAGAACAGTGCTTGGCACATAGTAAGCACTTAACAAATACCATTATTATTATTATTATTAATGTAATATATCATCAGTTTCCTTACTCTGTGGGGATTGCATTCTTGCAAAAATCTCGTGTTTGGGAAAACATGTTCTGTAGCATTAATTCCATGCCTAATGAGGCACCTATGTGTTTCTTCTTGACACTGCATTGCACTGTGTATAAAAGTGTTATTGTAGGATGAACATTCCCTAACAGCATTCTACCCAAAATGTATAGTGGGGACGCTCATTATGGCAGAACTGAGTGAATAGGAAAGCATGGCACTTGGGCCTTCTTTTTCCTCCCTTCTGAGGAATAGCTCCCACAGAAACTTCCTGATCGTCTTCCCTTCTCAAACCAAACCCTCCCAAGAAGCAAGGGCAAACTGGAGGAAATTAATTTTTGTTCAAGATAACTCTCACAGAATCAGACAAGGAATCCATGTGTTTTACATGACAGAATTTACATTTTTCTGCCATTGGTAGGTTTATTTTTAGGCCTTATTAAATTTTTAATGATGGCAATTAATTTGTTGCTGATAAAGTTGACACCTGTTATAGTTTCCACTAGCTGATACGGGGAAACTTTTCAGATAGGTCAAGTGAAGTACCTGACAAGTAGTAATCAGAAAAATCCAAACAACATAGTCGGCTTTAGTATAACATAAAACAGCTAGGGAACAGTGTGGCTTAGTGGAAAGAGCATGATCTTGGGAGTCTTAGGATATGGGTTCTAATGCCATCTCCATGACTTTTCTGCTGTGTGACCTTGAGCAAGTCACTGAACTTCTCTGTGACTCAGCTCATCTGCAAAATGGGGATTAAAAGTGTGAGCCCCCCATGGGACAACCTGATTACCTTGAATCTACCCCAGTGCTTAGAACAGTGCTTGGCACATAGTAGGCACTGAACAAATGCCACTAGTATTATTATTATTAATAATAATAAAAGTGGCTTTACCTATAAGAATAAATAAAATACCTCAGCTGAAGACCCACTCAAAGAACATTATGATTAGCCAGTTCCACGACACATATCTTTCAGTGTGCAACTGACTGTAAAAACATAAAATTACATCTTTTTCAGAATCCACGCTTAGTACGAGAAAAACAATGTCACTCATTTGATTATTTTTAAAACAAAGAGGACATGATATGATAATTTGGTTGTACCCACAGCATAAAGCTGAACACATCTCAGCAAAATCAGGAGTCACCCAAAGGTTAACAGTCCTGCTGGCAAGCCTGAAATAGAAGGTTCTAAATGGTGCAATGCAGCTGCTGCTTTTGTTAGCGGTCTGTATAAGGAAGGCTAGAGAACTGGCTGAAACACTAAATTCAACCAAGCAACAATCTATCAGAAGGAAACCCATTAAGGATTAACATTTCCATAGGAGATTCTGCACACTGCCAAAATGCTGTCAGTCCCTGTCCTCTCTCTCTAGGAATGGTCAGTATGGCCCAGCAAATCTCCACTGTCCGAATGAAGTAGGTAAAGGAGGGTCAGTGCCGGCTTTTTCTGTCAAAACCTGAACTTTCTGCTTTACTGTCAATGCAGGTTGGAATGCAAACATCAGCAGGCATTGAAACCTGCAGCTTCCTGAATTTGAAGGCACCCCATAAGACCGGTGCAACAATTTGCAATTCCAAATGAACAGTGAAGGGAAATGAAACAAGCTCCATTGAGCAATTCGTTGTCAGTATGCCTGCAGGATATGATAAGTAGGATACAGTTGTTCAAAGTAACAGGTGCAGCCTGACATAAGAAACGCAGCAGCAGATGAAAAGACTGGTCCCAATATACTATTTAGGGAAAAGAAAGGAAACTGGAAATCCAGCCACCTGGAAAGACATGAAATCGGGATGCAGAGGCAGAACAGCAAGGCATTCCTTAACTTGTGAAAGCATGGGCCTTGGGGAATTATACTCTCTGCAGTATATGAGGTATCAGAGGTGCCTGCTCAGGAATTTTTAGTATGTTTTTTATGGTTATTTCTTAAGCACTTATGCAGTGCCAGGCACTGAACTAAGCACTGGGGTAGATACAGGCTACTCAGGTTGGACACAGTTCATGTCCCACATGGGGCTCACAGTCTTAGTCCCCATTTTATAGATGAGGTAACATAGCAGACCAGTGGTGGAGCCAGAATTAGAACCCAGATCCTTCTGATTCCCAGGCCTGTGCTCTGTCCAATAAACCATGCTGCTTCTCTGTCATCCATGAAACTCCAGGAACAGTGTGTGATGGAGAGGTGATTTTACTTCCCAAGCGCTTAGTACAGTGCTCTGCACATAGTAAGTGCTCAATAAATACAATTGAATGAATGAAATGAGAGGTGCTTTTCTAAGTGAACAGTGAGCAGTGGACAGTAAACACCGAAACTCACAATTTAAGCTGTGGAAAGAACTGGGGAAGTTTCCCATTCCATCCCCAGAAGCATTGTGGGGGGGAAGCCCTCCTGAGTCTCCCAGAAGAGAATAGTAGCCATGAAATTTGCTAAGCATCTACTGTGTACAGAGTACTATAGTGAGCACTTGGGAACAAAATCAGAAATAGAAATAAAACAATCTCTTTTCTTGAGGGATTTTGCATATAAAGGGAGAGGTGAATATATGGACAAATTAACTTTGGTGAAAAATGAAAGGCTAGGTATAGACACAAGTGGACAATTAAGGAAGCAGTGTGGCCTAGTGGAAAGAGCATGGGCCTGGGAATCAGAGGACGTGGGTGCTAATTCCGGCTGTGCCATATGTATGCTGTGTGGCCTTGGGCAAGTCAGTTAACTTCTCTGTGCCTCAGTTACCTCATCTGTAAAATGGGAATTAAGACTGTGAAACCCATGTGGGACAGGGACTGTGTCCAACCTGAATACCTTGAATCCATCCCAGCCAGTGCTTAGTAAGTGCTTAATAAATACTATCATTATTATTATTATTATTTATTATTAGGCCCAGCAGTTGGAATCCTGTGTTGTCTCCTGGTGTCTCTGCCACAGCAGGACACTTCCAACCCCCACTCCACTGTAGCCTGTGATTGGTACTAGTGTGCAGAGTTTCCCCAATGTCTTGGAATTTCAGGGGGGTCCACCTATACCCCTGCCTCATGACTCCCCAGCCACATGACTCCAAGATGGTGGATCAGGCCATGAGGTGGAGATCACTGGAACACTGGAGGAGGGACTGGGAGTGATGAGTGGGTACCATTGGAGACTGAGGGATACCAACTTCCTGCTCAGCCTCCAACAAGAAGCCATGGAACTTGCAGCATGGGCACAAATGGTGGTCGCCCTGGTAGAAGCATCTTCAGGAGGGCCAAGGAAAGAGCTGACTGTAGCAGCTGGGGTGGGTTTATGCAAATAAATGGATATATCAATACCCTGCCTATGTAGGTAGTGCAAAGTCAGTACGCTGGTGACCATGTGTTGATACCTCCTGGGAAGGAATGGGATTAAAAGTACCTGCCTGGGAGTGAGCTGTTTTTTTTCTGTCCTCTACACTGCACCTCTCTGGGAATGGTAGCAGTTGCCATGGTATTACCTACCAGACCAAACTGATTGTCTCTTCCTTAGCCATTCGTGTTTTCACCTAATGTCATACGTTCTATTAGCAATTCTCTCTACTATCTGATAGGAATATTACGCCACTATACTTTATTATTTTGCTCAATCTGACTTAGACCCTAGTATAGTGACAAGAAAGCAGGCATTCATTTCTGTTTTTCTGCATAGTGAGGGATAGTCAACCAGTGGCTCCCCTGTCCAATCCACCTTGACCCCTTCTGCAGATGGGACTGCACACAGCAGTTGATACATAGTAAGTACTTAACAAATTCCACAATTATTATTAAAATAATATAATAATAATCATTAAATATATATAATATTTATTATTCTTATTATTATTATTATTGTATTTGTTAAGCACTTACTATGTGCCAGGCACTGTACTAAGTGCTAGGGTGGAAACAAGCAAATCAGACTAGAAACAAACCCTGGCATACGTGGGGCTCACAGTCTCGATCCCCATTTAACAGATGAGGTAACTGAGGCACAGAGAAGTGAAGTGATTTGCCCAAGGTCACACAGCAGACAAGTGGTGGAGCCAGGATTAGAGCCCATGACCTTGTGACTCCAAGGCTCATGCTCTATACACTACTCCATGCTGCTTCTCATCCTCTTACCTTCTGATAAGCCCTTCCAAATGTGCTTCTCATTTAAAAGAGATCATGTTTCTGATGCTGCCAAAGATACATTCAGGAGAACTCTACAGAATGAGACCATTCTCAAGTTAGACAAACTCTATATGCCACTAGATTCTACCCATATTACACTGAGTCCAAAAGAAAAGTTTGGCATCAAAATATTATGGGGTTTGGTTGAGAGTATTACAGAAGAATGGAATGGAATGGAATGGAAAAGCTTAGATGGTAAAACTGGTGTGGTGAGGAAGAATGTTTGGTATATATGATGATTACAGAAGGCTTTGGGGATCTACTTACTTGAATACTTCTTGGGAGAAGCCAGGAATGCCCTCTTTCCTCCATACTTCTTTCTCTTCCTCCCTTTCTCTCTTCCTTTCTTACATCCTCTCTCCCCTTGCAACTTGTCAAGCCCACCTCTTCTGACCTCCCAGCATTCCACTGGCCAAATGTCTAGGTTTAAATAAAAGCCATTTTTTGTTTGACTGACTTAGGTGACCTGGAAAGAAGGATTTAGTGTTATCCTGCCTTCCGAATAGGTTTAGAAGACTAGACGAGTTATTATTTTTTTGTAATGTCCTTTCACTGGGGGGAAAAAAAGGATTGAATGTTGAATGTCTCCCACAACACAATTGGCTCTGCTCCCAGAGCCTATCAGCTTAGCAAAATTTTCCCAGCTTTTCTAAAAAGCTGAGATTGATTTCTCCACTTAGGGTGCAGTACAAGAAAATTGTTTTCAAACCAAGCAAAATCTTCAATTCAAAAGCAAAGCCCTAAATAAATAAATAAATGCAATCTGCCTCTGCTTAGGAAGGTTGCTACCTTAGGGAAATCTCGTTCACTAATTTTTCTTACCCTGTTTCTCTGAGAGAAAAATTTTACACAGCTCCTGAAAATGGATTTCCAATGGGAAGAAAGTAATAAGGAGAAAAGATTCCCATTGAACAATAGACTGCCTACTCTTTTGAGAGGCTGATTGAGAGGGAATCTTACTTCAGTAAAACTACTAAACCTTTCTTGGGCAGAGTTTTAAACCTTACCCCACACCAAGAAATGAGTTAAAGAGGAATCCTTTGGCAGCATAGAGGTCCTAACATTTGAGTTAACATTCAATCCTCTTTTTTCTGTTCTAATCATCTGGTTGGAAGTTCTTAGCTACTGATAAATACATTGCCATTGCCATTACATTGCCAAGATCCGCCCTTTCCTCTCCATCTAAACTGCTACCCTGCTCATTCAAGCTCTCATCCTATCCCGTCTGGACTACTGCACCAGCCTTCTCTCTGATCTCCCATCCTCGTGTCTCTCTCCACTTCAATCCATACTTCATGCTGCTGCCCGGATTATCTTTGTCCAGAAACGCTCTGGGCATATTACTCCCCTCCTCAAAAACCTCCAGTGGCTACCAATCAATCTGCGCATCAGGCAGAAACTCCTCACCTTGGGCTTCAAGGCTGTCCATCACCTCGCCCCCACCTACCTCACCTCCCTTCTCTCCTTCTACTGCCCAGCCCGCACCCTCCGCTCCTCCGCCGCTAACCTCCTCACCGTACCTCGTTCTCGCCTGTCTCTCCATCGACCCCCGGCCCACGTCATCCCCCGGGCCTGGAATGCCCTCCCTCTGCCCATCCGCCAAGCTAGCTCTCTTCCTCCCTTCAAGGCCCTGCTGAGAGCTCACCTCCTCCAGGAGGCCTTCCCAGACTGAGCCCCTTCCTTCCTCTCCCCCCTCGTCCCCCTCCATCCCCCCCATCTTACCTCCTTCCCTTCCCCACAGCACCTGTATATATGTATATATGGTTGTACATATTTATTACTCTATTTATTTATTTATTTATTTATTTTACTTGTACATATCTATCCTATTTATTTTATTTTGTTAGTATGTTTGGCTTTGTTCTCTGTCTCCCCCTTTTAGACCGTGAGCCCATTGTTGGGTAGGGACTGTCTCTATATGTTGCCAATTTGTACTTCCCAAGCGCTTAGTACAGTGCTCTGCACATAGTAAGTGCTCAATAAATACGATTGATGATGATGATGATAAAAACTCCTTCATTCAAGAATCCAACTATTCTTCAAAAACACATGATTGATTGTATATATTGATTGTATACGTACATATATACATATATTCATATATATATATGAATGTCTTTCTGAAGCACCTCTCATCCTTTCGGCCTCTCTCCCATGTTTACTGTTAACCAAATCTCTAGACAAATGGAATACTCATACCTGCAGTTAGACATACAGATTTGCAATCAGAGGAAATAGAAAAGAAACAAGAAATTCACGGTTGATTTATTGTAGATCCTGTGTACATACAATGGGATTTAGATGAAGCCAGTTGCTGAATTTCATTCTTTGTGATAATAATTATACTGATAATTGTGGTATTTAAGCACTTACTGTGCCATGCACTGTACTAAACCCTGGGGTAGATGCAAGATAATCAGATTGGACACAGTCCCTGTCCCACGTGGGACTCACTGTCTAAGTAAGAGGGAGTAGAATGTAATCCCCATTTTAAAGAGAAGTTAAGTGACTTGCCCAAGGTCACCCAGCAGACAAATGGCAGAGGGGGATTGGAACCCAGGTCCTCTGACTCCCATGTCTGTACTCTTTCCGCTAGGCCATGCTGCTCAACAATCTTTTCTGTGCGCAGCTTTTCACATGTGCCAGTGGGTAGCCTACGTTTCTCATGGATTTCACTGGTCCAACGATGTTTTTCCTTTAATCCTCTATCTTCCCTGCTAGACTGTAGGTCCTTTATCTTCCTCTCCCCTTCTAGACTGTAAGATGGTTAAGGGTAGGGAAAGTGCTAATTCTGTTGCAGTGTACTTTCCCAAGTTCTTGGTACAGTGCTCTGCACATCAAAAGTGCTCAATAAATGCCACTGTTTGACTGATTGATTACCCCCTAGCCTCAATTTTTGTTTTTCAAATCATGAATTTTGGGTTGCCATCCAGAGCTTTGAGAGTTGGAAATTACAAAAAGCTACATACCTCACCTCCATCTCATGATGCATCTTTTGAAGGAGCCACATTTGGTCCACTGTAAACTACTTATAACCAATTGTTCTAAATCATAGAGAATCTATGTGGCCTATAAACTATCGCTTAGACATGACCTTTTATTTTAAATCTGACATTTTTGATAACTTTGAATACATCTAGATGAAAATTCAATAAAGGTCTGGCCTATGGGGCTTATTATTAATATACAATGATGCACATATTCAGTGTAAGTCACTCATCATGAGTTTCATGGTCAGGATGTCACTAAGTTGTTTCCTTGGCCTTGTAAATCAGCCCTCAAAATTTAAAACAGATGCAAATGTATGCCTTACTCTTGTGATTCTGCTACTAGATATGCATATGACAAATTAAAGCTCTCACTGAATTTCATTTATAAATACAAATGTGCATTTAGTCCAAAAAATGAGGTCTCATACATAATGAACATTTTTTTTTAATTTCTGCAATATACCTGTACTATGTAAGCTTTTCTTAGGTTCTGGTATTGGTTTGGTTTTGTCTACATTAATGCTATCTGTTTTAGATTATTAACTCCCAGCGGGTATGGGTGGTGTCTGTATATTGTGCTGTATTGTGCTCAGGACATGAAGAGGTGCTAATGCATTTTTTGATTAGATAATGATGTTTTAGAGAGAAAGCCATGGATGAACTTCTGAATTAATAACCAGTCAATTCACAACAGTGTAAACACTTAGTACAGTGCTCTGCACACAGAAAGCACTCAATACATACGATTGAATGAAGCACAGTTTTCTCCCCTTTACTATTTTCATAACTATACTTTAAAGCTGATTTTGCAAATAGTTTTCAAAATTAATTACAAAAAGTCCATTTTACCCTGAAAAAGATCCAACAGAACTGATAACATAGGGTTGTCCTTCAATTCAAATAAAATGCTGCTGAAGGTGATCCTGAATCCAGGAGAAGGGGGTGGGAAGCCAGAGAGAGGGAGAAGAGAAGGGTAAGTGAAGACAAGCAGAGTATAGGCTTTGCTCTTTTCTATTCTGCTTAAGTCTCAGTAAATCAAAGTTACTGCTTCTGCTCTAATAAATGATGTTTCATAGAATTGTCCATATGTGGGTACCAATTTGTAATCGCACAAAGATTCACCGGTGTCATTACTTTCTTCTATATCACTCTTCTTCTCTTCCTATTAGGCTGATACTTGTGATCTTAGCCTATCAGCGTTCATATCCAGATTACTGTTGAAAATCAAGGAAAAGCTGTATAAGTATACACACTAACACATGCTTATAAGTATTGTATTTATTTCAAGTCCACCTCTTGATTTGTTAGAGACCCCAGGTGTATGAGTTGCCTTATTATCAGAGTTGATTTAATCTACTAAAACTCACTTGACAATCCAGAAATTCAGATTTCCAAAGTAAAGGAGTCCAAGTGGTCCAGTGAAGAATCAGAATAGAATTTCCAATGCACCTCTCCTGACCAAACTGAAAGTGAGGCAGGAGGAAAGCAGCCTCTAAAAAGAGTAAGATGGTGAAGTAAGGAGTATTTTGAATTATTCTGATGCCAAACAGTGTTGGTTCCGCATGAGAGGGGATTTTATTTGGTCATAGATGGTTTAGCTGGTGATGTGCTTTGCGATGAGTTGCCACCTGTTCCAGCTACTGTCCGCACCTCCTCTTGAGGCTGTTACCTGAGTGTCCCTTGGGATCAGAAGCCCCAGCCTGCCTGGAATTCAGTTCCCCTTAATATCTGACAGACTATCACTCTCCCCATCTTCAAAGTTCTACTGAAATCATATCTCCTGCAGAAAGTCATGAGAAGCATCATGGCCTAATGGAAAGAGCACAGGCTTGGGAGTTGGTCATGAGTTCTAATTCTGGCTCTGATGTTTGTCTGCTGTGTGACCTTCAGAAAGTCACTTAACTTCTCTGTGCCTCAGTTACCTCATTTGTAAAATGAGGTTTAAGACTGTGAGCACTATGTGGGGCAGGGACTGTGTCCAAACTGATTATCTTTTATCTACCCCAGTGCTTAATATGGTGTCTGGGACATAGTAAGCACTTACTAAACACCATAAAAATAAAAAAAAGACTTCCCTGGTTATCCTCTCATCTCCCCATGCTATTCTTCCTCTCTTCTGCTTCACTTAGAATCTTGGGTCCATAACCCCTAAGCATTTAGGTGCTCACCCCTCCTCTGTAGCAATTTGTAATGTTCTTAAACTCTGCTGCTTTATCGGTAATTTATTTCAATGTCTGTTTTTCTATTAGACTGTAAAGTCCTTGATGTCAGGTATTGCATCTACCAACTGTATTGGACTCTCCCAAGCATTTAATACAGTGTCTGCACAAAGTGAGCACTGAATAAATACCACTGATTGGATTCTTCAGTTATAATAACTGGAGTCAGTCACTTTTTTATGGTATTTAAGTGCTTGGTATGTTCCAAGGGGTAGATGCAAGCTAATCAGGTTGGACACAGCTCACGTCCCACATGATGTTCACTGTTAATCTTCATTTTTCAGATCAACTGAGGTACAGAGAAGTTAATTGACTTGCCCAAGGTCACACAGCAGACAAGTGGCAGAGCCTGGATTAGAATCCAGGTCCTCTGACTCCACTGGGACATGCTGCTTCTCAATTTCATATAATTTCATTTACCTCTCTGGCCAAGGTCAACATTCATATCACTTCCCTTCCCCCAGCCCAGAAATGCTGTACAAACAATTTTGCCCAACAGCGTTCTGTGGCTGATTCCACTAGCCATGGGGCCCATTGACTATATTTTAAAGACATCTCTAAATTAATTAATAACTTGTTTTTTAAAGCACCCATCTCAAATAGCTAAACATCTATTGGAAGGATCAAATGTTTGCCACATACGCAATCAAACAAATTGATGAAAAAGAAAAAGATAACTATGGCACCATAACTCTTCTATTATTAACCGGCAATCTGCATATTTTCCCCAATTAATGCCTAGAAATGGGATCTGAGTTAGTTGAAACCTAATTACTGGCATATCACTTTGTTGATTAGAAACACTGCAGCAGTCATTCCTTCTGCTTCATTTGCATGAGGCTTATAATAACAGCCCAGTAGGGCGTCAGTCTTAGATTCGGCACCAGAAGTTTTGTAGTGGCAATAACTTTCAGGGTAAATGCAGGCTATTTTCCTTGTCACTCAGCTGAGTAATTGTCCTGCCAACCAAAGCCCCTACTCAGACTGGGGAGAAGGGATTTTGTCTGTGACATAAAGGGAATGGTTTTCAGTTCCCATGTAAGGGACGGTTAAGGGGCTTAGGGATTATATTCATAACTATGATTTATAGAGCATGTGAAGAGAGAAGGCCTCTTACCGGGATGGGCTCACAATTAGATACCTATGTCAGGGTAATGAATACGTTTTCAAACGAGGGAAAGGACTTCCAAAGTGAAGCAAAAGCGGCTTGGATAATAAAATCTTGTTTTCAATAGCTGAGAAACATGCAGACTCAAATTTGGGGTTTATTTGCCTAGAGCTGTAAACGAAATAGGCTGTGGTGCAGTAAATGGTTTGGTTCCCATCCAGCCTCAAGACTTTGTTCCCCTCCAGTCTTGGAAGATCTGGGAGACCAGATGGTAGCAAAGATGAGGAACCTCAGAGACACTGGACCCCCAGGGGAAATATCCCTGTGGGTTCAGACCATTTTTTCTGGCACAGGTCAGAGGATCCCATATTGAACCAGACTCCTCATCCTGACCCAGATCAGAGCAGAATCCCTGAGACAGACTCGGATCTGACCCAGTCCCTGTAGAATAAGCCCACCACTTTTTTTAGTCAAAAAATCAGAACATGTTAGGTTTGAAGGGAAAGATGAAGTGAGAGTTTAAAGATCCCCAGTATTTTGGAATGTCCATACTATAGGTTAGAATGCTGCCTTCAAACTCTTGCTGTCCTCTGGCTTTTTCCCCTCTGCCTTCACACATGTGTATGTCCTCCCCCCTCTGAAAAATCCATTCCTTAGCCATCTGCACTCTCTAGTTATCACTGCAAGTCTCTGCTCCCTTTCCTGTACAAATGATTTCAGTGGATTTCCAGCACCTACTGCCTCACTTCTTCTCCACCAACCCTCATCTTGACCCCATGAAATCCCAATTTCATTGCCTTCTCTCTATTTAAAGCCACTCATCAAGATCTCCATTCACCTACTTTCGACCAAGTTTAAATGGTTCTATTCTGCCCTAACCCTCATCAACTTCTGGGCTGCTTTAGACACCGATGCCCATTCCTCCTACTAGAAATTCTCAGTTTTCCTTCAAAACTCCACATTTTCCTGCTAGGGGAACCTCAGAAGTTCTGTATATGATCTTTTTCCAGTAGAGCTACATAAAGCTAGCTTTACATTGAGTTACATAGATGCGGCCCTGTCCTCTCCTCCCCCTTACCTTGCCCCATTCTGTTACATCTATTCTTATAACTTTCATTTCCTTTTTTTCTTCAGCTCCAATGCTGATGGGTCCTCTTGGGGACATTAATTCTGAGTTTTGCTTCTGCAGTCTGTTGACTTCTACACCTATGGCAGATGGGCCCAGATTGGGATGTGATTTGGAGGTGGAGGGGGAGAGAAAAGGGCAGGAAACTGTGGCAGCAATTATGTAAGAGGAGAGTTTTCAACCCATTTGTGGCCAAGGTGGTGGAAGCTGAATCAGTAGCAATGTCCTTGATGGGCCCAGCTAGTAGTGTTATATCTGTACAAAAGTTGAAGGAGGAGATAAAGAATGGAGGACAGGAATGGTGGGGGTGGGGGACTAAAGTGGAAAGATGAGGTGAGAGGAAAATTTGAGAGCAAGGAGGAGGCCAGGATTGCAGTGAAGTCTATAGGAACTGGAAGACACTGGGATTAAGGAGGAACAGGTGGGGTGACTTTCCTGGCAAATTTGCAAAAGTAGAGACCAGATTCCCAACATTTTGAGAATGATTTCTGATGGAGTGACATGGAGCCAAACATCTCCTCAGCCTTGTTTTAACTGAAAGAGTACTCTCCTGGTTCTCATCTCTTTCACTTATTCCTTCCCTCACCTGCTCACTGTGCATGTCTCACAGGGCTCGTGTATTCTGGTTTCTCTTATAAGATATGATAACATAATGCTTTTCAAGGAATTGACTCCTAACTTGTTTAACAGATCCACTCCATCTCCTCTGTAATAATAATAATAATAATGGCATTTATTAAGCGCTTTCTATGTGCAAAGAGTTTCCCAGTATCACAGAGCCAATGGGAAGGGAAGAATCAAATTCTCAGAAAGTCAACAGCAAGGTTGGTTGAGTGCCAACTTTGGGCAGTGTTCTGGACTTGGTGATGGGGGATGAGAGAGTTGGAATTGACAGTGATTCTATGAAAATACTTTTATCTTCTTGGATGAGCAAACAATGCAATTTCATTGTGAATTTATGTGTAGCATTCTCTGTCATTGAGAAGATGGGATGGGAATGTTTGTTTTTTCCTGAAATATTTGGTTTTTGCTATGACATTTTAGCTTTTTTCATGGAATGCAAACAAAGACACTATGAGAGAAGGGAAAAGATAGATTGTAGGTTATTTGCTCAGTCTATGAAATCAGAGTCAATCTGGAAACCAACATAGGGATTTTATCTAAGAATATACAATTGTTTTTATCGCATGAGCTAGCCCTTTTCAGAGAGGGGTAGATTTCATTACAACACTGCCAACCTTAAGAAGCTTCTGACTTTAGGGACAGGAGCCAGAGTCCAATAATGTCATGTCACAGGGGCATATATTCCGAGCCGCTTCCTGACAAAGGTTTTTAAAGCATAATCATAGTTATTAGTTGTAATCTTGAACAGACAATACCAGTAATGATAGCAGCTCACAGCAAATCCCTGTGCAGACCGAGCTGGCAGTACATCTCCACTGTTGTAGTAGTTAGTAATTACATTCCACAGAAGTTCAAATATTGCTTGTTGCCATTGGATTGATTGATATAACAGGCTCTTTGTACCGGAGACATTTAATGAATCTGATTTTCTTTCCATGTAACTCTCCCATCCTAAAGAGCCAAGAGGTAAGACAAGGAGGCATAATTACGGCAGGAGATTTGTCCTAAAGACAGAACACCTAGTATCACCAGGTGATGCATTTGGTCTCAACTTGCCAATAAAGTGGAAGTAAATGGCTCACTTTTTGGCAAAGAAAAAAACTCTTGCCAGCCTATAGCATTTCAATTGGAACAGGGGATGGGGTGTTTTTTTTAAGATGACTCATGACTGCTGCTTGAAAGAATCTATATCCCACTGAAAAGTGGGCTTATAAGGGGAAGCAGCATGGTCTAATGGATAGACCATGGGCCTAGAAGCCAGGAGGACCGGGCTTCTAATCCAGGCTCTGACACGTCTGCTGTGTGACATTGGACAAGTCACTTAACTTCTCTGTGCCTCAGTTACCTCATCTGTAAAATGGGGATTAAAACTGTGAGCACCACGTGGGACATGGACTGTGTCCAACTTGATTAACTTTTGTCTACCCCAGTGCTTAGTACAGTGCCTGGTACATAGTAAGCACTTAACAAATACCATGAAAAAAAGTATATCATTTCTTTCTTTCTTTCTAATATGAAAAGAATCATCAAGTCTTTCAACGGAAATGAGAGCTTGTTCTTCCACAGAAACCTCTGATTTTTTTATCCCCTCCAATTTTCTAGAGTCATCGTACCCCATTTATTCTCCATACTCAACATGCTTTCTCTCGAAACACAAATCCACTCACTAAAAATCACCCTTTATACTGAACTCAACTTCCTTGCTCCCCTTTCTCTCTGCCCATCTCATACCACCAACTTGCCACCCTGGATCACCCCCACAATATGCTTCCTTCTCTTTGCTGCACAAGCCTTGGAAAGCAGCTTCTGGAAATCCAGACATTAGGTTGACCTCATCCATCTTAAACTCCTCCTCACCTCCTTGAATTCTTCCTTCTACTCTGCCCATCAGTAATACGTCCCCATCCTTATTGGCTTCTATGCCCGTTGCTGGTGCTTGTCCTCCCTCCTTCACTGTAGACAATACAACCTTCTGCCCATTTTCTGCCCAAAATCTTGTAATCACAAGCCCATAATCTTGGCATTATCCTTGACTCATGTCTCTCATCCGACCCCCATAATCAGTCTATCACTAAATACTGTTAGTTCTATCTTCATAACATCTCTAGAATCGGCCCTTTCCTTTCCAAACTGTCACCATACTGAGCCATGCAATTATCATATCCCTCCCTGACTAAAGCATTAGCCTTTTAGCTGACCTCCCTGCCTTCTGTTTCTGCCCACTCCAGGTTATACTTCATTCTGCTACCCAGGTAATTTTGTTAAAAAAACAAACAAACAAAAAAAGCAAAAGCCACCCATATCTCTCCACTATTAAAAAACCTTCAATGGTTGCCCATTCACCTCCATAACAGACAAAAACTCCTTACTGTCGACTTAAAGACACTCAGATTTCCCGCTTCTTTATCTCATTGATCTCCTACTACAATCCAGCCCACATACTTAGCTCCTCTAATGCTAATCTAGTCACTGTACCATGAAATTGTAAATTTTGTCACTGACCCCATGCTTACATTTTCCCTCTGGCCTGGAACTCCCTTCCCCTTCATATAAGACAGACCCCAACTCTCCCACATTCAAAGTCTTGGTAAAATTGCATCTCCTCCAAGGGGTCTTACCTAATTCGGTGTTATTTCTTGAGTGCTTTCTTTGTGCCCAGCACTGTACTTGGGAGAGTACAATAAAACCAGAGTAGGTAGACACACTCCCTGTCCACATTGGGCTTACAGTCTAGAGGGAGAAATAGACTTTAAAATAAGTTACAGACATGTTCACGTGCTGTGGGGCTGAGGATGGGGTTAATATCAAGTGCTTGAAACATTCAGATCCAAGGACATAAGCAATGCAGAAGGGAGAGGGGGGAGATTAAACCTGCATCTCTCCAACTCACTCTCCCTTCTGTATTGCCCACTCACTTGGATCTATAACTTTTAGGCACTTTTAATCTATACCTTTAAAGCAATGTGGCTCAGTGAAAAGAGCGTTGGCTTGGGAGTCAGAGGTCACGGGTTCTAATCCCAGCTCTGCCACTGGTCAGCTGTGTGACTGTGGGCAAGTCACTTAACTTCTCTGTGCCTCAGTTCCCTTATCTGGAAAATGGGGAGTAAGACTGTGAGCCCTACGTGGGACAACCTGATGACCTCGTATCTCCCCCAGTGCTTAGAACGGTGCTTGGCACATAGTAAGTGCTTAACAAATACCAAAATTATTAATTATTAGTATTACTATTACTTGATAATCACCCCACAGCAGTTACGTACATCTCCTACACCCTGCCATTTTTTTCTTATCTGTAATTGATTTTTTATGTCCTTCTCCCCCTAAAGACTGTAAGCTTCTTACGGGCAGAGACTGTATCTTCCAAACCTATTGTACCATTTTTTTGCAAGCGCTTAGCCATCTGCACAGTAAACACTCAAAAATATCATTGATTGATTGAGAGTCTCAGGCTTATTTCTCCCCTAATTCAGAAAGAGCTGCTAATCTATGTCCAGGTTTCGTGCTAGAGCCTTCCCAATCCTGCCTTCTGATTCATGTGTATCTGAGCAATATACTGCCTTGTTGAAAAAAGACGTGGTTTTGGAGACCTAATTCCATTAACTTTCAATAATATGAAATACTACTGGGGCAATGTTGAATAGCTGTTTTCCATCCCTGAGAACAGAATGAGAGGAAATGGGTCACCCTAAGTTGCAGCGATAGGTGTGTGTAGCGGGGAGGGGAGTTGGGGGAGAGAATTTAGGTCATCTAAAAGAGGCGACTGCTGATTAAAGTGGTTATCAGGTGACCTAGCCAATATTGGTGCTAAGGATAAGGATATTAGCACATCGGAGCTTTGGGAGCTGAAAGTGTAACAGAGGCAGGACAGACAAAGAGAGGACAAGAAAAGAAAAAGAAGGGGAATAGTGAGGGGGAAGGTGCAGACAGAAAGAGAGGAATGTCTTTCTGCTGTTCAGGGTTCATCTTTGCCACCCAGGGACTGTAACTGCTCAGGGTCCCTGAGCCACACACCAGGGAGGGGCAACTCACTCCTACTGCTGCTGGCCTGACCAGGGGGCCCAGGCCAGTCTGGACAGAAGTAGCCTTGGGAAGCTCCACTGGCAGGGCCTAGGTCAGGTGATTGTGCTCCAGTGGTGACTGCAGCTCATCTTTATTCAATCAATAATATTTATTGAGCACTTACTAAGTGCAGAGCACCATATTAAGTACTTGGGAGAGTACAATATAACAATAAACAGACACATTCCCTAACCACAGCAAGCTTAAAGTCCAGAGGAGAGTTAAGCCCAACGTGGGGCACAAACCCACTACCCGGAGATTAAGAGCCTCATGCTCTACTGACTGAGGTAGCTGAGTGTCCTGTAGTTTGCTCTGAGCAGACTACTAAGGCACATCCACTAAGATGGCTGCAACGGAGAGAAACAGAGCCTGCAAAAAGTTGCTATCCTCTAACTCAGTGAAATCAATCAGTGGTATTTATTGAGAGCTCACTTCGTGCCGAGCACTATACTAAACACTTGGGAAGAGTATAATACAACAGAATTAGCAGTCAGGTTACCTGCCCTTGATGAGCTTACAAGTAAAAAGCAATCAGTGGCATTTATTGAGGGTTTATGGTGTGCAGAGTACAACATACTAGAGTACAACATACTAGAGTTGGTAGACATGATCCGTGCCTTCAAGGAGATTAAAATCTAGTTGTGGGGGAGGTGGGGGAAAAGACAGACAACCATTATTCTGAGGCAGTCATACAGCCTTTTCCAACTCCATTACCATGAAGCCCTTCTCAGACTTTATTTTTGAAGTGACAGCATCCTTACTGAAATTGGGGTTTGGGGTGCATAAATGTGCCCTGAAGAACAGTCCCTCAAATTTCAGGAATACTTCATCAAAACGGGATTCCCTGATCCCCTTATTGAAAGGCATGCTTTTCTATATCAGCCAGGGTGAGGGACCTGTTATTTTCGTTTTGTTTATATGATCCTTAGCCTTGGCCATGAGCCCATTCTGTACTTGTCTGCTTCTCTGCAGTTAGCATAAGCCACTCCTGAGATATTGAGGTCTCTGAATCTTAGGTGTACAACGGTATGGCAATCAGTTGGACATCATGACACTTCCAGCCACCCATATTAACTTTCGGGATGATTTCACAAGTCAGAAGAAGCAGCTTGGCCTAGTGGATGGAGCATGAGCCTGGGAGCCAGAAGGACCTGGGTTCTAATCCCAGGTCTACACTTTCTGCCTCCTCCTTTAGACTGTAAGGACATTATGGACAGTGAATGTATCTGTTATATTGCTATGTTGTACTCTCCCAAGAGCTTAGTACAGTGCTCTGCACACAGTAAGTTCTCACTAAATACAATCGATTGAGTGTCATCTGTGTGACCTTGGACAAGTCACTTCACTTCTCTGTGCCCCAGTTCCCTCATCTGTAAAATGGGGATTAAGACTGTGCACCCCTTGTGGGACATGGACTGTGACCAAACTGGTAACTTTGTATCTATCCCAGCACTTAGAACAGTGCCTGACACATAGTAAGCGCTTAAAAAATACCATAAAAAAAAAAGGTAGTGGGAAAAGAAGTGTGGGAGGTCAAGATGAAAGAAAAAAAATACCTGAAAAGGGGATTGGAAAGCTCAAGGAAAGAAAATGTAAAATTTCCTCTCAGTTTTTGGCTCTGATCCTATCTCTTTTCTCTTACATATCTTTCTGTGTCTCTGAGCATTCCATGGCAACTCCTCTATCTCTGATAGGCTCTCTGACAGGCTCTCCGGCTATACTATCTTTTCAGCCTTTCCCTCATCCTGTGCCTTTGAAGGCAGACCTCCTAATAGGTTGTTAAAGAATTGTCTTCACTGAGCCTACTGAAAGACTGTGAGCCCTCAAGGGACAGGATCCTTGTATAATTCCCACTTGCATACAATTTCCAGCATTTAGTACAGTGCTCTGCACATGGTAAGCACTTAATACTACTACTACTATCGAAAGGTACTAAAGCAGTATCTCCCTTAGACTGTTTTCAGCACAGTCCTGCTTGAAGGAAGGAGAATGGTGTCTAATTCCCACCCTCTTCCTCGGGTATATTTTTCAGCCCTATTGTTCTTGGGCCTGTCTTTGAAACTAGCTTCTAAGGGATTGCCTTCTCCCTGAGTTGTCAATCAATCAATCAATCAATCGTATTTATTGAGCACTTACTGTGTGCAGAGCACTGTACTAAGCGCTTGGGAAGAACAAGTTGGCAACATATAGACAGTCCCTACTCAACAGTGGGCTCACACAGAGTTTATTCATCAGACATCCACAATATCCCTTTGTTTGTAAGTTATTGATAAACTCTCAGCCTGCTTCCCAAATCCTTGGTGACAGCATAAGATGTTGACCACATGGAGATATTTGCCAGCACTTTCTAACTATTTTCATGCTTCAGGGGCTCTTTCTATTACCTGGCTTTTAAAATGGCAGAGGTTCTCACCTGCAGGGTCTCACTGAATCACCTGGGCCTGAGGGTGTTCATTGAAGTCTTTGTGTTTTGGGCTATATAATAGAACTTGACATTTGGTAAAAGGAAAATATTGATTTTTAGCACACTGTGCCTGCTGCACAGACATTAAAAATCAATTCTGGAATTTCTGTTAACCATGACGTCGCTTTCTGAGCCAGAGTTCATTATTATAAGAAGAAGGCCAGAGGCAATAGGGATGTTGGAAGAGTCTCACATGCTGACATACTGTGTGTTATGGGGATACTGACATTTTCATGTCCCATGAGTGCCGTTAGAAGGTCTGATTCCCTAAAGAATTAAGGCCTCTTCTGATTATGTTGGTCAGCTGTACTGGAATGCTTAGTGTACATATTACTGATAGGGATATGCTGCACACACTACACTCAGTGAATCAGTTTGCTATACGTGTGGTTGTAAACAGACTGGAGATTGCAGAGGTGTGTCTATGCTCTTTGCAAATTCAGGGAATAGGGCAGTGTTGGATGCTTTTGTTGCCAGTAGATTTCCCAGTTTCCAGCCTCACAAGGTGATTTTTATAATTCCATGGCCTTCCGAGCCGATATCAGGTCCTCCATTAAGCCCTGAGGAGAAGGGGCCAAAGAGGTTCGCACACTGTGTTTGCTATTCATCATGAACAAAAATTTTCCATCCACAAGACAGAATTTAATGCTGTCCTTGCATTCTGCTGGCTAGGCAGTACACTACTTAATGAAAGGCCAGAATGGCTTATGTCAGATTGTCAAGACAGGGTGTGACATCAAAAGATTGACAAGCTCCATACCGAACTGAAGGTTTATAAGACTGTGTTGTACCTACTACCGAAGGCATTGGCTGCTCCTGAACATTTAGCCACTGTAATCTATGAATATAATCAAGAGCCAATGCATGGCCTAGTTAAAGGCAGCATGGCCTATTTGCAAGAGCACATAGGCCTTGGGAGTCAGAGGACATGGATTCTAATTCCGACTCTGCTCATCTGCTGTGTGACTTTGGGCTAGCCACTTAATTTCTCAGTGCCTCAGTTACCTCATCTGTTAAATGGGGATTAAAACTGTGAGGCCCTTGTGGGACAGGGACTGTGTCCAACCTTACTATCCGGTATCTACCCAAGTGCATAGTTTGGCAGGGCTTGGCACATAGTCAGTGCTTTACAAAATACCATAGTTATTATTAAATGGCAGGACAAGATTCCCAACAATGTAGTCCAGGAGGTGTAAGTAATCAGCTTACCAGCATCACAGTGACACCGGGCACAATATGCAAAGAAAGTGGGAGATGGCAAATTTCCTGAGAAGCTGCTCTCTGGCAAACTGAAAGGGGGCTCATACGTAGAGGACAGAATAGGCTATTTAAAGGCATAGGGAAGAGCAGTCTCAAACCACGCAAACTGCTGCAGGAAAAGTCAGAGACCACTACAGAAGACAGACCAGTCTGGCAGGCAGCAAATGGGCAAGGAATTACTCTCCCCAAGCAAAACTTTGAAGATCTGGCTGCAGAGAGACAGGCTCTCTATGAGACAAAACACAACACAGCAATAAGTTGTCTGTACATATGGAAGAGAGTGTTAGCTGTGTTTGGGTCCTTTCAGTTACCTCCACATGCATCGGTAAGAAATCACCCTCAGCGATGGTCAGAGCACAGGCAGAGAGCTGGCTAGATGTATGGCAGCGGGCCGTCTCAGCACTCTGTTCAGAGTTAATGAATCTATCGATAGTATTTACTGAGTGCTTCCTCTTTTCAGAGCATTGTACTAAGTGCTTGTGAGAGAACAAAAGAGTTTCAAACCTGATTCCTGCCATCAAGGGGCTTACAGTCTAGTGGTAGAGACAGACACTAAAATAACTTGTAAAAGGGGGAAACACTATAAAGTAAACCTAAGTGCATAAGCGCAAAAATAGGGATGAAAATAGACAAGGGCTTAGTTGATACAGAAGTACTGAACGTGCAAATTGGGAGGACAGAGAGTGGCGTGAGTACTTGGGTTTTAATGCCGGTTCTGCCATTTGCCTGCTGGGTGACTTTGGGCAAATCGTTTACCTTTTCCAGGTGATGGTAAGTACAGTGGGGTGGGGAGGGAATATTAATTAATTAATTCATTCATTCAATCATATTTATTGAGAGCTTACTGCGTGCAGAGCACTGTACTAAGCGCTTGAGAGAGTACAATATAACAATAAATGGACACAGTCCCTGCTCACAATGAGTTTACAGTTTAAAGGGGGAGACAGACATTAAAATAAATAAATATAAATAAATGAATATAGCAGAATGCCTTAAAGCCAGGCACAGCAATTTTGCGACTCACTAACTACAGGGATAAAATGGTTAGTAAATTGTATTTATTGTTTGTTTCACTTTGACAATTGGTTCTGGCTGACTTGGTTGGGTTTCTGTAAAAAGCTCGGTGTGACTCCATTGTCTTATGCTGCGAACCCAGTATAGTGGGCATTGTTGGCCCTGACCATCTTCAAAGCAAATGACAGCTACATACATTTACTCCCTAATTCCCAATTCTTTCTTCTGCCTAACCACCGTGGCCTGATTAAGTGTCAGTCAGAAGGTACTGACCTTACTCAGCAAAGCATTTGTTACCCAGCTGCCTCTAGGTCTACCCCTTATCCTTCTCCAAGGCTGGCAGAGACTGATTCAAACAGTTGTTGAACATGATTCAACCTAAGCTGTGTTTTTGTGCATCTAAATGACAAGCCCAGAACAGCCAGTACTTCAAAGAAACATCAACACTGCAGTTCACTGCAATTCTGTGCTCAGTGAAAAGAGAAAAGCAATACGCAAAGAAGAAAGAGGCCCTGTCAGTGGAATCTTTTCCTTGAAGGAGTTGGAGTTCAGAGGCAGAGTCAGGCTGCTTGAAGCAGTGCCTTATGCTTTGAGCTAGAGA
This sequence comes from Tachyglossus aculeatus, assembly GCF_015852505.1. Classification (NCBI taxonomy): domain Eukaryota; kingdom Metazoa; phylum Chordata; class Mammalia; order Monotremata; family Tachyglossidae; genus Tachyglossus; species Tachyglossus aculeatus. The sequence continues at coordinate 18,382,239 of NC_052074.1, read as the reverse complement.
GAAAAGGAAGAGGATCAAGCTGGGTGCCGGGCAAGATGCTCATGAACCCAGCCCCTGAACCAAGCCTAATGGGGTTGTTGAAGAAGGAGAAGCAGGCCAGGATTTGGGGGAGCTCAGACTTCTTGGGACTGGGGACACCAAGTGCTGCTCGGCAAGGGGTAAAGAAGTGCAATGGCCTCATCTGAAAAATGCCGCCCAAAGTGTCATTTGATTGGTCTAGATAATAAGAGTGGGGAGGGTTGGTCCCTGGCAAATCGTGGCATTTCACAACTGAGCACATACCTTAATGGTGAGCCCTAGGCCAGGGAAGCAGCATCAAGGTCCATTGGAAAATTGAGATATTGCACTTTATTCTCCACCCAGAGAGCAGTTTCATCATCCATGGCATGTACAGAGCACTGCCTCAGCTAGATGCAAAGAATTACAAAAATGCAGAACTTAGACATGCCTCTGTCCTTAAAGTTTTACAATCTGAGAATGAGGGGAAGCAGGACTCAGAAAGTTCACTTGCATGTCAAGTAAGAGCAGGTGCCTATAGGCTGTGAGCTCATTGTGGGCAGGGAACGTGTCTGTTGTATAGTATAGTGCTCTTCACACAGTAAGCGCACAATAAATACGATTGACTGACCCAAATAAACCCCCAAGTAGAACATGAAGTATGGTCCGAGTGTAAGCTCCTTAAAACCTGGGTCCTTTTTTTTTTAACACTTCTGTGTCAAGGGAAGAAGGAAGAAGGAATTTCTGGGCATCTAAAATTTTTAGTGAATAAGCAAAAGCGTATCTTATTTTTGAGATGAGCTTGGTAAAATAGGTCTGTAATTCTATTTCTAGAAACTGGTGGGTTTGGGATTGCAAAGTACCAAGTTAAGGAAACTTTCAGTTAGTTGTCCTGTTCCTTATGGAAGTTCAGGTAAATAATCTGAGCCCACTGTTGGGTAGGGACTGTCTCTATATGTTGCCAATTTGTACTACCCAAGTGCTTAGTACAGTGCTCTGCACATAGTAAGCGCTCAATAAATACGATTGATGATGATAATCACAAAACTAAACCCCTATTAAAGGTAACACATTCAGAAGACCATAAGGGTAGTACCTCAGTTATTAATTGTCTCATAATAATACTAATTGTGCTGTTCGAGCACTATGTGCTGGGCGATGGAATGGATACAGGATAATCAGGTTGGACACATTCCCTGTCTCCATAAGGGGCTTGAAGTCTAAATGGGAAAGGAGAACAGGCATCAATTCCAGTTTCACACATAAGGAAAGTGAAGCACAGAGAGGTTATATGACCTGTCCAAGGTCACACAGCTGGCAAGTGGCAGAGCCAGGATTAGTACCCTGCTCCTCCAACTCCCAAGCTTGTGTTCTTTCCACTAGGTCTATACTATCCTGGTATAAAATCATCATCAGTGTAATCATCATGGATGAAACTCAGTTTTTTAATCTAGACAGGTTTCCCAAATTAGATATGTCCCCTTGTTGAAAGCTATAGGCTAAGATATTCATCTGTATAGTCTTTGTCAGCTTAGAGTCAGTACATGCTTCATGTTTTTGTTTCAATGGTTAGCTTCAGAACATCGCATTGATGGGAGAGAATCACGTACTTGTCCCTTAAAAGATGAGTTAATGAGTGGAATTGTTATTTTTGATTTGCCTGAAGTACTCCTTAACTCCTATCTCAAGGCTGCTGTGTGTGCTTAAAATAAAGATTGTAGGGGACTAGCAAAACCCTGCTCATAATTTTTTTAGTTGGAGAGGTCTCCATGAACAGTACCTGGTCCATGAGAATGGCTATAAATTCTTTTAGAATCTGAAACACTTCTAGGGCCAGAATCCAGGATCCTTAATGATCTCTACAATAGATCTTACTTTTGCAGATCTGGAGTTCTGTTTGTCCCAAAATAAAGTCAGTGCCAAATGATCACTCTAAGGCTTCTTGCATTAAAGGGTTTTTTATACCCCTGTATTCCAAAGAAAACAGACAAAACCCAAACAGGCTTTAAATGTGAATTGTTCCAGCCCTCAGTGTATTCTCATGAAATTCTTTTGTGAAGTTTTAATAACGCAGAAGAACACTGTAGTTCAAAAGTTGTAAACTCTATGTTGGCCTGTTTATGATTTTTCATATATTCAGGCAATAAGCTGAAGGATCATCAAAAGAAGTGACTTGTAAAGTTTAAAGAGTTTGGAGTTATCCCATCGGTCTTTCATTTCCACCTTACGAATTCAGGTTCTCTGGATATTGTAGATGGGGACCTGAGGCAAAGCATATGGTTGTTCTATTACCCCTGTCCAGTGAGTCAGTGCCTAACTAAGGAAACTGACTCTACTTTCTTGAATTGCTAGCCATTAGGTTCTCTTCTATGGGTTTTCTTCAAATTGAAAGGAGCTTCTTTGAAACTTATTTTCAATGTCCCTTATCAAGGGCTTCCCCTTTAATGTCCATGCCTTTCCAGGCATGCCTTTCCTTGGATGACATCTCAAATTGCCTTTATTTGCATTTATATTTTTAAAAATTGTATTTGTGTTAAGCACTTACTATATGTTAGGCACTGTATTAAGCACTGGGGTATGTACAAGATAATCGGGTTTATATACAGTTTTTGTACCACATGGGGATCACAGTCTGAGTAGGAGGGAGGAGGATTTAATCCCCATTTTACAGATGAGATAACTGAAGCACAGGGAAGCTAAGTAACTGGCCCAAGGTCACACAGCAATTGGCAGAGCTATGATTAGAACCCAGGTCCTCTGACTCTCAGGCCTGTGCTCTTTCCAAAAGGCCAGGTTGCTGCCCCATTCTGGTAAAATTGACTGAGCAACAGAATGCCAACCTACCTCCTTCCAAAAAAAAATGTACAGGGCTTTTAGATATGGAGATAAATAGGAGAGCATCTCTGCTTGACTGTCTGGGGAACTGGAATTTAGCTGTTTGGGAATAATTTTACAGTGTCAGACCTGTGCTGTAGAAGCTTCTACCATAGACTCAGCTATGGACCACTAGTGTTAGGTAAATATAGATATGGCTTACACATTAACTCTCTTGAGATGCTCTTTGCATTTCACTTTATTTTGTCATTTTAAGGAAGCATTTTGGGCTTGGGCAAAGTAACCCTGGGCACGTTATGGATATAATAATCACAGTATTATTTCCCTAGTTGACTGTCTATTCTCCCCTTCTCATCAAAGTGTGACAAAGGAAGACAGAGAGAAATTGACCATAAGGGAGAGTATGACAGAAAGAAATATCAGACATTCAAGAGAGGTGGATAGATAGATGACAGAATGTGGGTGATGGATAAGTAATCTTTAAAGTGACCTTGAGATTCTAATAAAAATGTCTCGATATCAATCAGTCAAAGTTATGTGAGCACTTACTATTTGCAGAACACTGTTCTAAGTGCTAGGAAGAGTGCAATACAACAGAATTAGCACACATGTTCCCTGACCATAGTGATTTTATAGTCTAGAAAACATGAGCAACACTGTCTAAACTTAGAAAGGGGAAATATCTCATAATTCCATGGACTAGAATCTGCCCCATCTCCATTGAGCCACTTCCACTAGCATGTAAAGCAAGGGTTCTTGCCTGTGGTGCCCTTCTGGCTTTGTGTTTCCCAGGATCTTACTTGCTCCTGGTGACAGCCCTATCTTGAAAGAAGTATAGGCCATGAGCGGATGCAACTTTCAATGAGAAATTTCACATCTAAAAAGAGAAGCTACTACAGCCCACATAAGGAATGAGTCGATCCATCTAAGCCTTTGATAGAGATGACAAAAGTTCATTCCGCAGCCATAGTGGGAACATTGTAATATTCTCATCTCTCGAAACTTTGACAGGAATTAAATTAACTCTTGTCTCCTCTGCAACTTCTGGTTTAAAATATATCATTCAGTAGTCATGAGTTATGAGTGTCTTAAATACTGCAAGTCTCTCCTCCATTCCCCTTTTTTTAAAAAAAGACAGCATAGTCCATATCATCATCAATCTGGGAAGTAAAAGTATTCAGTATTAAATTTAAAGGCATTGTTAACTTTTAGCTCATAAAGCCTTTGACTAAGTTTTCCTTACCCTCTTGTGTTTTGCTATCACTAGGCCCCATACAATTATGACAACAGTGGAAGAAGATGATACAAAGCAGCAACTAGGCTGGGAGCCCCAAATAGGACAGGGACTGAGTCCTATCTGATCATGGTGTACCTACCCAAGCACTTAGTACAGTGGATGGCACTTAGTAAGCATTTAAATATCACAATTATTATTTTTATTACCATTATCAGAGTGGCAACGTGAAAACCTGCATTCTCTGGGGTTAGTGCCTGTAACTTCCATGATAAAACATAGGATTGGGAAGGGTGAGTCCTTCCTTTAAAACAACTGAAATAGAAAGGTGCTTCATGATTCAGTCAGCCCTAAGACAAAGATATGGGGATTTTCCCTGTTGTACTAATGATCACAATAGAATTGAATGTTCTAAAGTCCTGGGGCGAATTCAAAATAAATTCCGACATGACTCCTTCCCCACAAGAAATGCACACTAATTGGGAAGTACAATCACGGGCTCCAGGGGAAGGGGAGATGAGAGGCTGCTAGAAGTTGAGTGATCTCACAGACTCCAAAAATTGCAGTAAAATTTTCCATCAGTGGTCTTTATTGGGCACTTAGTGTATACGGAGCAGTGTACTCAGGAAACATGTCTATTTATTGTTGTGTTGTACTCTCCCAAGCACTTAGTACAGTGCTCTGCAAACAGTAAGCGCTCAATAAGTACGACTGACTGACGAAATACTAAATGCTTGGAAGCATATAATGTATTAGGTAGACATTATCCCTGTCCTCAAGGAGCTTACATGTAAGCGTTGGCTCAATGCTGGAGAAGATGACTTACTACATGCCAAGCACTGTTTTAAGCACCCAGGTAGACACAAGACCCACATGGAGCTCACATTCTAAGTAGTAAGGAGAAAAGGCATTTAGTCTTCATTTACAGATGAGGAAACTGAGGTACAGAAAAGTTAAGCGTGTTGCCCAAGGTCCCCTGGCCCCTCTTCCTGTTCTCTTTTCACTGGGTCCCAGATCCACATTTTCTGGAATCTCCCTCTCCTTCACCTTTGTTTGGCTAGTTGTGAGGATAGAAAAACAGAGGCAGTGGAATTAGCAAACCACTGTTATATGAATGATTTAAAAAGTCACACAAGCGGTAGAATGCAAGAGAACAAACCTGACCCAATCATCTGAACAGGCGGAGAGGGAAACAGTAATCTGTAGTGTAGTTACAGGGAAAAAGGACTGTGAGGATGTAAGAACAATGGATAGGAGTGCACTGGGGAACAGATGATTTTAATAAATCCAAAAGAGGAACATAAAAGAGGGCAACATAACTGACCTGGAGAATGCAGCTCCTCTGAGGTCACTTAGAGCAGGTGGTGTTGGCAGTGGTAGGTCGAGTCAAAGAGATCAGTGGCAAGAACAACAGGGTGGTTCACGGTAAAACCTTACCCCTGTTCACTGGGAGCCATTATTTATTTGTGAGATTTCCACAGTTCTCCTGTCTCAAACCCTATTTCTTTCACGTTTTCTTTAACTACAGGGAAGATGACAAAATCAATTGTGACAAACAAAGGAGATTGAGTCATTAGTTGAAACAAAGTACCTGCTAATCGAGGCGAATAATTATAACAATAATTATGGTATTTGTTAAGCACTTACTATGTGCCTGGCACTATACTAAGTCCTGGGGTGAATACAAACTAGACTGGTTGGACATATTCCCTGTCCCACGTGGGGCTTACAGTCTCAATCCCCATTTTACGGATGAGGTAACTGAGGCCCTCAGAATTCATTCATTCAATCATATTTATTGAGCACATACTGTTTTCAGAGCCCTGTATTAAGCACTTTGGAAGTACAAGTCGGCAACATATAGAGATGGTCCCTACGCAACAACGGGCTCACAGTCTAGAAGGGGGAGACAGACAACAAAACAAAACATGTAGACAGGTGTCAAAACCATCAGAAGTGATGTGCCCAAGATCACACAGCAGAAAAGTGGCAGAGCCAGGATTAGAACTTTCTGACTTCCAGGCTGCTTCTCTGCAAATCAGTGAGTGTATTTGTTCTTTAATTCTCCGAATATTCTAAGTGCCTCAACCCTCTACTTTGCCTTGTCGTGGAGCTCCATCCTGTTCTCAGCAGAAGCCAGGAGCATAGTGAATTGAATATCTAGAATCAGGATCACATCACAGAGATTTGCCCTATTTCATTGTAATTTAAAAATAGGTACTACACCCTCAATCAGACTTCCACACTCCCTGAATCCTCATTCACCACCTCATATACAACTCGATGCTGAATTAGCAGCCTCTGTGTGTTGGTTTAGAGAACTGGTGGTTGACAGCTGTTCTCAGCCTCGTCCCAATTAATAGCATAGTCTCTACAGGGTTAACACTAGAATTGAGAATTGTGAAGTTTCCATTTTAATTTCAGGGTTTCTTCAAGTGGATCAGTCAGCATGTGTGCACTCTTTCTATACAAACACATTTCACTTGGATTATTAGGTTATCAGTAATGCCACTGACCTTCAAAAGATGTTGCAGAGTAGTTTCTTTTTTAAGTTCTGGCAATATCCTCTGAAGCTCATAGCCTTTTGCTCTGTGGTGTATAAGACAATAGCAAAGATGAATTCTGAAACACTTCAGGTCAGTGCTGGCCTCGGTAGCACACAAACCAGGAGATGAAATCAAGACGATTCAGCTCACATCTACTGCTGGAAAACATTCAACGGCAAAGGAACCAACAATCATGTTACAAAGGAGCAGCACTCATTTTAGTTTCTTTTGGTCAAGAGACTAATCCACTTTGGTGGATTATCAAAAGGACCCCTTTGCCATTCCCAAAAAGCAATATTCGGGGTGGCAGAAATCTCCAAGCAGTAATTTAGAAAGTGGCCATTGTTTTATCCTGATAGAATCCCAGGGGAATCGTGGGTGGCTACTGTGCAAATGTCATGCATTGTAAAATCAGCCCTTGAACCAGTCAATGGCATTTATTGAGTACTTACTGTATAGCATTACACAAGACAAGTTGGTAAACCCAGTTTCTGCCCTCAAGGAACCTGTAGCCTAGAACTGTGATGTTTCTAAAGCACTGATGTACCAACCACCATACCCAATACTGGGGTAGGTACAGGGTAATCTGGTTGTCATAGTCCCTGCCCTACATTCATTCATTCATTCATTCAATCGTATTTATTAATCACTTACTATGTGCAGAGGACTGTACTAAGCCCTTGGGAAAGTACAATACAGCAATAAAGAGTGACAGTCCCTGCCCACAGTGAACTCACAGTCTAGAAGAGGGGAGACAGACATTAATACAAATAAAGAGACATCAATATTAATAAATAAAATTACAGATATATAAATAAGTGCTGTGGGGTGGGGCGAGGGGGGGAAGAGCAAAGGAAGCAAGTCAGGGTGATGCAGAAGGTAGGGGGAGGTGAGGAAAAGTGGGACTTAATCTGGGAAGCTCTCTTGAACGAGATGTACCTTCAGTAAGGCTTTGAAGGGGGGAGAGCAATTGTCTGGTGGATTTGAGGAGGGAGGGATTTTAAGACTGTAAACACAGCATGGGCAGGGATTGTCTCTCTTTATTGCTGAATTGTAGCTTCCAAGCATTTAGTACAGTGCTCTGCACACAGTGAGCACTCAATTAATACAATCAAATGAATGAATGAATGAGGGTGTGACAGGACGTGGGCCAGGGTCGGTGGAGAGACAGGTAAGATGGAGGCACAGTGAGAAGGTAAGCACCAGAGGAGCAACGTGTGCAGGCTGGGTTGTAAAAGGAGAGAAGCAAGGTGAGGTAGGAGGCAGGGGCGAGGTGAAGGAGTGCTTTAAAGTCAATGGTGAGGAGTTTTTGTTTGATATGCAGGTGGATAGGCAACCACTGAAGATTTTTGAGAAGGAATGTGACACGTCGGGCTCCCAGTCTAAGTAAGAGGGAATGCAGGTATTGAATTTTACAGACTAGGAAAATCGAGGCACAGAAATGATAGGTTTAACTAAGGCTTAGGCTTTAAGCTTACCTAAGATTACCTAAGTTTCCACAGCAGCAAGTAATAAAGCCAGGATAGAACCCAGAATCCCTGACTCCCAAGCCACATCTCCCAACTTATATCTTAACTCCATTAGAGAGAGCTGTGGAATGCATCATAAGCCATAAGCCCTATCTCTAGTTATTCTTCTCCTGAAGTATGAGCCCTCTAAGCAGCGTTGCTCAGTGAAAAGAGCATGGGCTTTGGAGTCAGAGGTCTTGGGTTCAAATCCCGGCTCTGCCAATTTCAGCTGTGTGACTTTGGGCAAGTCACTTAACTTCTCTGTACCTCAGTTACCTCATCTGTAAAATGGGGATTAAGACTGTGAGCCCCCCGTGGGACAACCATATCACCTTGTAACCTCCCCAGTGCTTAGAACAGTGCTTGGCACATAGTAAGCACTTAATAAATGCCATTATTATTATTATTACTACTCACTGGTGTATATTAGCACTAGTCTGATCCAGAGGAAAGGTGAATGTAACTTTGTTAGTAGCCCTGACTCTGGTTTCTATCCTGGCTTTACTACTTGCTGCTGAGGAAACTTAGTAACCTTAAGTAAGCCTAAAAGCCTAAGCCTTAGTTAAACCTAACAATCCTAGTCTGTAAAATTCAATACCCGCCTTCCCTCTTACTTAGACTGTGAGTCAGATACTTGGGAGATGGATAATGATGATTATTTGAGATTCAAGTGCCTGAAATTATCCATGTTAATGAGGAAAAAGAAGGCACCATAGCCCCTGCCCCAAATACAAATAGGAGAGGATGCTTGGGCTGTAAACACTAGAAGTCTTGTAGGTTGCTTGTGCCACAGTGTAGAAGAAAGCTGGAGGGAGTTAATGTTCTAGTAGCTGGGGAAAGTTCCAAGGATAACAAGGATAGTTTTGCAGACGTGGAGTCCAGCCCATAGCAGGCTCACAATCTCAAGTGTGCAGGAAGAGGATCGGCATCATTAGAATTAAGTACACTGCACATTGTCTATGGCCAAATCATTTTACTCCTTTTGGTAAATCGAGCATAATCAGCATCAGTACATCCCTTGGTAGATTTTTTTTTAAAATGCCTTCCTTTTCAGTGGGGTATTCCCACCTCTTTGGGCAGAGATGACAGATATGATTCTCATCTCTTTTGTAAGTCAGGACCTGGATCAAAGGAGATATGATGCCTGCTTGAGGACAGATAGAGCAGAAACTGGAAAGAAAGCTCAGGAAGGCTGGTTCGGCAGCTGGAGCCCAATTTGTGAACAACGCCTTTTAGACCAGAGTCATAGTGTCAACAAATTTCAGCTAGTTTCTCATTCGTAGACCTATACCACCACACATAGCTAAGTCCGTTTCTGACACTGAACTCAATTACCCAGGAGTCGATTTTACTGCCCAGCTTTAGATCTCCCTAAATTAGGTCCTTTATTTTAAAGGGAAAACTTCCAACCTACATGCTAGTAGAGCAGTCCTTGGGTACAAAATGATGTGCTGCTACTGCTGTAAACACAGTTTGCTTGTCACTTGAAATTCCAGAGGAACATATGGCTCATTCTTTACTCACATACTTGTAGACTGTGGAATGCATACAAGCAACACCTCACTGGAGCCAGTTTCACATTTGAAAATGGCAGAACTGCTTTGAGGGAATTCACACAGCACGCTCTCACTATCCTTTGCCTTGCTCATTCTGCAATCTCCAGCTTGGGTTTTCTGTTGGCTACATGAGCATGGAGAAGGCAGGGGCCCCAGAATGTGTATTTTCTGTTAAGTACTCACAGGCTAGATGAAACAGCAGTTGATCTCTAGTTCTGGAAATGGCAGGAATCTGCAGGTGCCTTTCCACATCTTCAAGGGAAGATGGATTAGTCAATGTAAAGAGAAGCAGCATGGCCTAGTGGAAAGGTACAAAAAAAAAGATGGTATTAGTCAAGCGCTATGTGCCAAGCACTGTTCTAAGCTCTGGGGTAGATACAAGGTAGTCAGATTTCCCACGTGGGGCTCACAATCTTGATCCCCATTTTACAGATGAGATAACTGAGGCACAGAGAAGTGACTTGCCCAAAGTCACACATTTTACAAGGGTAAGCTAATCAGTTTGGATGCAGTTAATGTCCCATATGAGGTTCACAATCTTAATCCCCATTTTACTGATGGCCTAAATGAGGCACAGAGAAGTTAAATGACTTGCCCAAGATTATACAGCAGAAGAATGGCAGAGCCGGAATTAGAACCCAGGTCCTTCTGGCTCCCACCAGCGTGCTGAATCCACTAGGCCATGCTGCTTTCCAGCTCACTTGTTCCATTAATCAGTGAATGGTATTCAGTGAGCACTTACTGTGTGCAGAGCACTGTACTAAGCGCTTGGAAGGTACAAGAAGAAGGATGACGCTAGTGGATTGTAGATAAAGCAGGGGCCCGGGAGTCAGAAGGTCATGGGTTCTAGTCCTGGCTCCACCATTTGTCTGCTGTGTAACCTTGGGCACTTCGCTTCTCTGGGCCTCAGTTACTTCATCTGTAAAATGGGGGTTGAAACTGTGATCTCCACATGGGACAGGGACTGTGTCCAACTCATTTTGCTTGTATCCACCCCAGCATTTAGTACAGTTTCTGGCACATAGTAAGCGCTTAACAAATACCATCATTATTGTTGTTATTATTATCATTACAATACAATTAAGTTGGTAGACACAATCCTTACCCACAAGGAGCTTGCAGTCTACAGGGGGAGACAGTCATTAAAATAAGTAAGGGAAAGGGAAATAGTAGAGAATAAGGTTGTGTACCTAAGTGCTATGGGATTGGGGTGAGTATCAAAGTGCTTAAGACATATACAGAGAAGTGCATAGAGGATGCAGAGGGAAAGGCAATGCCCTCTTCCAGCTCAAGGGAGCTTTGATCTATTCTGATAACTTTCCTTGCTCAACTGCAACATGTTTACTCAGATCAGAGAGCTAGAACTGGGGTCAGTCTTCTCTGATACAATCTCCCTGTTTGAAAGAAGATGGATAGACATGAGGGTCAAATTGCTGCTTTGTTAAAAACTGTTATGATTGACTGGAAATCGTTCTCCAGACTGATCATATCATGAAAAAGTTGTCCACAGCTGTAGATTGATGTTGATGACCTTATTCACACAAAATCACTTTTTCCTGAGGATCAGGAGTCTGACAAGCTGCATCTATTTCTTTGGCCTGAGGAACTGCTTCAGCAGTCAGTAGTGTTGTGGACATAAAAGAAATACACTGAGAGAAGAGAAAGGGGTTAGTTGGCATTTGAAATTACACTACCTCACCAGTTACATCAGGAATATTTTAAATATATCATTCGTGTCTCCTTATATATTCCATAGACAATCCCTACGTCCACCAAAAGTAACCAGGCAGGAAGTAGCAAGGAAGTAGTGTGGCCTATTTGATAGAGCATGGATCTGGAAATCAGAAGGACCTGGGTTCTAATCCTAACTCTGCCACTTATCTGATGCATGAGTTTGGGCAAGTCACTTAATTTCTCTGTGCCTTAGTTCCCTCATCTGCAAAATGGGGATGAAGACTGTGAGCCTCATGTCGGACATGGACTGCGTCCAACCCGATCAGCTTTTATCTACCCCAGGGCTTAGTTCAGTGCCTGGCATATAGTAAGCACTTAACAAATACCATAAAAAAGAAAGTTAAAGTAAAGCAAATTTCAACAGAGAGTGAGCAACATAATCTGTTTACCAAAACTATGGAATGAATGGAATGGTGGGGTTGAGAACCTAAGAGGAAAAACTAAAGGAATTTATATTAGTGTTGGGTGCCCTGACTGACTTTAAATTGTGTTCACCATCTGCACTGAATAAAGACAAGAAGAAATGGGAATTACAGCTAGTGAGGTTAGGCTTGTTTAACACTGGCACCAATAAAGTGTTTTAATAATAATGGTATTTGCTACTTTACAATCAAATCAAATACAGTCTCTGTCCCACAGTCTAAGAGGGAGTACAGGTATTTAATCTTCATTTTATAGGTGAGGAAACTGAGGCATAGGGAAGGTAAATGACTTGCCCAAGGTCATACAACACGTAAGTAGGGAAGCTGGTATTAGAACCCAGGTCTCCTGACTTCAAGGCCTGTGCACTTTCACTTAGACCATATTGCATTTTTGAAAAGGAGATCTAAGTAGCTCCCGATGAGAGCCACGAATAAGGAACAGGGGGAGGATGGGCATAGCTTCCCCACAAATACTCTAGAATGAGAGATAGGGTTCAGCCACATGGGTGGTGGTGATGATGGGAGCCAAGCAGAAGGCCCCCGGCATTGAGATAGATGGTTTAGACAGTCAGGGAAATGGGCATACTATTTATCATGTAACTAAAAATGTATCAATGCTGTTAATAATATTCCAGTATTGATAGTCATTGTCCTGCTATTCAAAATGAAATAAAGGCTGGAGGTAGTACTTGCACTGGTAATTACTTTAGAGTGAAGCCTGAAGCTTTATGCTGACACTGAGTGAAGTGAGTATTGAATTTAGTGTGTTTATGGAGTGAAAAAAGCAGACCCTTAATTTAATTAATCATGTCCCTTATTGGATTAACCACCCACATGGCCAGAAAGTACAGTTTGGGCTTGAGGGAATCAGACTATATATCTGTATTATGCTTCCAGGCTCTAACATTTCAAGAATGGGATTGTCCAATTGTTGTTAATGGGTTGTCTGTAATGGGTCCAATGAAAAGAGCTTGATGGCAACTTCATCTTGGGTATGCTTAGGGAAGGATTACCAAACCCACTACTTGGGGTAAAACCTTTTTTTTTTTTCTGAACAACATTTTGATTTAGACATTTTCAAAATCATTTTTTTTAAACTGAAGAAAAGCTTCCTAGTAAATGAAATCTCCAGAAGAACCAAACAAAATGGTTTCAAAATTATTACCTTTAATTTTGTCTGGTTCTGATCTGATTGCTATCCTCCTAGCTGGTTGATTGCTTTGAGTGTTGATACATTTTAGTTGGTCCATATCATGTCTTTATAACCACTCCTTACAGTAAATTAATACATGTAGATTCATACTATAGTCTTCCTCTGGTTCTCTGTAAATCCATTATTCATCCTCCAAATAGGAATTTTACAAATATTATTATTATCAGTATTATTATTATTATCATTATATCTGAGATGGGGACATGGTGGTCCAGCTCTGGAAGAGAACTATTTTTTAGGACAGAAGTCCTCTTTGTGGAGCCCAAAGTGCCTTTGACCTGCAGATTACAGGATCTTCTGGCAGACATTCTTTCGAGTCATTTTCCTCCAATACACTGTAAGTTCCTTCTGCATAGGGATCACAAGTGCTCAATAAATGCAATTGAATGAATCTGCCAACTCTGTTGAATTGTACTTTCCCACTTGTTTAGTACAGTGTTCTGCACAAAATAAGAGCTCAATAAATACCACTGATTGATTGATTGAATGATTTTCCTTTGCCCACAGAAATTCAACCCTATTTACATCTACGCAATCTTGGCAAATGATGAGACTGATTCCTCCATTGAAGCCTTAGTCAGTCAGGCAATTGTATTTATTAAGCACTTACTGCATGCAGAGCACTGTATTAAGTGATGGGGAGAGTAAAGTACAACAATAAACAGACATATTCCCTGCCCACAATGAGTTTACAGTCCAGAGGACGCTTACGGTGTAGCTTAGTGCCCTTGGTGGCAGTTGATTAATTAATTCCATGGAAGCTGCCTCGGATCAATCATCCCAATCCAGCCAGCATGGAGTATTCAGGACATTCCTTATGGAATATGGATACTCTCTCCAGCCTTCTAGACACCTAAATGATGAACAGTGGGCTAATACAATGCTCCTACATTCTGGCAAGAGGTGAACACTTGTGTGGTATTGGTCAGAATTCCCTGTCACTCCTTTCCAGGTGATGGGGCTGTTGCACCATGAAACAGAGCACAGAATTCCCTCCACCTTTTCCCTCTGCTGTTGAAGCTCACGGTCTTCTCATATGTGAAGAACTGTTCCTGGGTTGTCATGCACCCACAACTTTTCCTTGCCCCCTTGTAAGGCCATGCAGTAGAGGGGATCCTCTGTCTCCACTGCTAATATTCCACTGCTGCCTCTCTCGATTTAGGAAGAGCATTAGCTGACAGAGTAGAACAATTTCAGCTTCTCATTACCTGCTCCAACCACCAGCAAAGGGGCAATGCAGGTATCTTCGTCTTCATTTTGCTCTCATTTCAACATGCTTCTCTTCATCTTGCCATTGAAAGAAATGAACATGGGCGAGACAGACATTGAGAAGGAGAACCTTTCCATGTCTACTGTCTAATGTACCTGTATGCACATAATAAATACATTTTAACATGAGCAAAATGAATATTTAGTTCATTCATTCTTATTTATTTGTTTATTTAGTCACCCATCAGCATTTTGGGTAGAAGTTCAGAAGGGCTTCACTTATCTCTCTATTCATTCATTCAATTGTATTTATTAAGTGCTCACTGTGTGCAGAGCACCGTACTAAGCATTTGGAAAGTACAAATCACAGCAGCAATACATGCCAAAAGAAGACCTTGAACTTCTAAATGAAAATGGATTCTTCTTCAAAACGTTGAGAAGTATGGTATCTTTGCTGTGATCATTTTGGCTTTGAAAGGGGGAAATGGAGGCATAAGGAAATAGGTCAAGAAGTAGAAGTGTCCTGGTACCTGAGCTGGTTCGGAATTGGCGTTCAAATTCAACTGAACTTCACCTCTAGGATCTCCCTCCCTTCTCAAAATCTATAGCCTCCACCTGTCCCTCTAATCCCATCCCTTCTCTTGGTACTTAAATCCTTGCCCCCCACTTATTCCCTGCCTTCTCTTCTTCAACTTCTTCCCTGCCTTCTCTTCTTCCCTCCCTTCTTTTCTTCCTCTACTGTTCACTCTCCAGTGGATTTTTTCCCACTGCTTGCAAACATGCCCATGTATCCCCTATCCTAAAATAATCCTCCTTGACCCAATAACACTCTTCAGTTACTGCTCTATCTTCCTCCATCACTGGTTTCCAAACTCCTCAAGTGAGGTCTTTACACCCACTGCTTCCACTTCCTCTCCTCCAATTCTCTTCTTGACCACTTGAAATCTGGCTGTTTCCCTCTTCACTTCAGAGAAACTGCCCTCTCTAAGGTCACTGATGACTGCCTCTGGCCAAATCCAATGGCCTCTACTCCATCTTTACCCTCCTCAACCTCTACATTGCCTTCAACACTGAAATACCCCCTTCTCCTGGAAACATTATCTAACTTTGGTTTCACAGACACTATCCTCTTCTGGTTCCCTTCCTCTCTGTCTGATTCTTCTCAGTCCCTTTCACCAGCTCCCCTTCTGCCTCCCACCTACCTTCCAACTGTGGGAGTCCCTCAAGACTTAAATGGTACCCTTCCATTCTCCACCAACACCCTCTCCCTAAGGGGGAACTAATTCACTACTTAGTCTTCAACAACCATCACTACCCAGATGATTCCCAAATTTGCCTCTCCATCCCTGACCTCTCTCCTTCTCTGTAATCTCACCATTTCTTTTGCCTCTGAGACATCTCTATTTGGGTGCTCTGCTGACACTTCAAGATTAACATGCCTAAAATGGAAATCCTCATGTTCCCATCCAAACCTGTCCTCCTTCAGAATTTTCCATAACTGTAGAAAACATCGCTACACTACCTGGTTTCATGTGCCCTTATCCTTGGCATTGTCCTCAATTTATCGCTCTCATTCAACCTATATATTCGGTCTGTCACCTAATCTTGTCAGTTATACTTTCACATCTTTAGAATCTGCCCCTTTCTCTCCATTCTAGTGGCATCGATGTTGATCTTAACACATATCATATCTCACCAAGATTATTGCTTTCTGTCTTTCCCTTGTACAGTTCATACTTCATTCTGTTGCCTGGGTAATTTTCCTAAAAAAAGCATTCAGTCCATATTGCCCCACTCTTCAAAATCGTTCCTTGGTCACCCATTCAACTTTGCATCAAAGAGAAACTCCTTACCTTCAGCTCTAAGGCACTCAAGTACTTTCCTCCTACCACATTACCTCACTAATCTCCTATTACAATCCAGCCTGCACACTTTGCTCCTCTAACTCCAACCTACTCACTGTACCTCAATCTTGTCTATTTTGCCACCGACCCTTTGCCCACATCATCCCTCTGTCCTGGAACACTCCTCCCCCCACCTTCATATCTGACAGAAGGCCACCTTCAAAGCCCTCCTAAAATACACCAAAAGGGCTTTCCTGACTAAGCTCTCATTTTCCCAACTCACACTCTCTTCTGCATTGCCTATGCATTTGGATATGTATCCTCTAAGTGCTTGATATTCACCCCACTTTCAAAGCCACAGCATTTATGTACATATACTTTTACTCTGCCATTACCCCTGTCATTTATTTGAATGTCTACCTCCTCCTCTAAGCTGAAAGCTGCCTGTGGGCAGGGATTGGGTTTACCAACTCTCTTGTATTATACTTTTCCAAGTGGTCAATGTAGTGTTCTGAACACAGCAAACAGTAGATAAATATCATTGATTGATTGATTGATTCCTATCCATTAGACACTCTGTGCCTCAGCAGGAGCACAAATGGAAATGTCAATTCCTCCACATGGGTTCTTGATTCCAAAGTCTTTGTGACTAGACCAAGGCTTATCCATTGCTTAACAGGAGTCTCTATCATCATCATCATCATCATCATCATCTCCATTAGCATCACCATCACCTTCATCATCATTACTAAGCTTGCACCAGTTTCCTTTTAGCCAGTACAATGGCTGCAAACACTATGAGTCACAAGATTTTGCTATGAGCAGTAATCAATGACAGCTTCAGCACTAGATTCCTGCCCTTAAAAATCTTTAATTGCTTTGAATTCAACTCATTAATCAAGCCCTTCAAATTCAAGCACATTCAGTTCATGATCGCATGACACTGAAAAGTGAAATGAACTTGAAAAAATATGCATCATAACCAGTTGGCCCATCAGTGAGGTGAGAGTTCCCTGGTGACCCCCTCCTTGACTGAAAATCACTTTGTAAAGTTGAAAGCCTTCTGTTGACCTGGAGACCCAACTCCATACAAGTATCCCTTGTTCCTCAAGTTGGCCCAGAGCATATGATAATACATAATAAGGCTACGCATAGGGTGTGTGACATTTACATAACTTTAGGAACTCACAAATAAACATTGGCTAACTCCATAATTATCTGCATAGGACATGTACGAAATAACAAATAACTAATCGTGGCTCAGTCTCTACCTTGTCTATGGAATAACAACCCTCCTATGAACTTAGAGCATTTTAGCTGCCAATTCAACCATATGGGGACTTTAGAATGTTTACCCACCTAGCATTATCCTTCTGCCATAATGCTAAAAAGCCTCCCCTCATCCCTCAGACCCGGACCAGTCCCAGGGATCAAGTGCGATTTCATAATGGCTCTTACGGTAAAGGGAAATGTTGACGTGATGTAATGGGAGTTTTCTTTGTTGATGCTAGACAGGTCTGTTTCTTATCCAATCTTCCAATCGTTAGAGTGGGAGTCTAAATTGGGGTGATTGCAGGCATTCCATTTCAGGTGGCAGTAACCCCAGGGGCATCCATAACAGCCATGGAATCCTGAGGACTCTGTAAGATCAGATCTGAAATGAGGAACCTGGGAAAAGGTAAACTGGATTCAGCCTCTAGTGTACAGATCATTTGTTCTTTCATTCAGTCAGTCAACCTGAGTGCTTACTGTGTGCAGAGCATTGTATTAAGTGCTTGGGAGAGTACGTTTCGAGAGTTGGTAGATAGATTTCCTGCTCACAATAAGCTCGCAGTCTAGATGAGTTCACCGTCTAGAATGAGTTTACAGTCTAGAATGGGTTAATCATTCATTCATTTACTCATTTATTCATTCATTCATTTGTTCATTCACTCCCTCCCTCATTCACAGTGTGGCTCAATGGAAAGAGCACGGGCTTGGGAGTCAGAGGTCATGAGTTCTAACTCTGGCTCCACCACTTGTCAGCTGTGTGACATTGGGCAAGTCACTTCACTTCTCTATGCCTCAGTTATCTCATCTGTAAAATGGGGATTAAGACTGTGAGCCCCACATGGGACAACCTGATTACCTTGTATCTACCCCAGTGCTTAGAATAGTGCTTTGCACTTAGTAAGTGCTTAATAAATGCCATTATCATTATTATTATTATTATTATTATTATTATTATTCATCTATTCTTGGAAAAACAGTCTCAAGGTGTCTGCATTGTACTAAGCACACTGGGCTCACAATATAGATGGGGTAGGAGAGACAAATAGAAGCAAGATCTGAAAGATTCTTAGGGCACTCAGGTCAGGTTTCTGAAATGCTACTTCCATTTGGTCCCTGAGGTTGCTTGCCCTCATTTCCACTTACAATGATCTTTCTGCCTTTCTAGAAATTCATAAATGGGGTTGTAGATAGCAGTGGCACTGGTGCATAGCTCACCGAAAGATTGAAGTCTGGGAGCACTTTACTCTTCAGAAAATAAAAGATCCTCAAAGAGAAAAATCTTCACAAAAGAAAAGTTATTCCATATAAGAGGTGATTTAAGATGTTTTTAGGGAGAGAAATGGTTGGGTCCAACAGAAGTTTGTAAGAAAGAAATAATACTGACAACATCTTATATGGAGGAACAGAAGTAGGAGGAAGAAAGGAAAGTAGAAAGGGAGAAAGAGGAAGAGGAGAAGGTGGAGGTATTATTTGAAAGGACATTGCCAGAGAGCACCTGAAATGGGATGAAAGTGGGAGTATTTTCTGAAAAACTTCCTGATAGAAACACATTTTCTAATTATCTAAGCTTTCTGAAAGCTTTTATTATTTAAAAATCTTTTCTGAGAAAATAGGATCATTGCTAGCTCATGATCCATTGCAGATCAAATCAATAAAGTTTTGGATCTGTAATCCAGGCTGCTAACAATTTCTTCACTTAGTGATTTGCTTTATATTTTGTTTCTCCATTCCAATTGTCTACTTTGCAATAGCCTTTGTGATAAAGAGCCAACCCAATTAAGGCAAAGCTTTTTCTTATTTTCTCTTTCAATACGTGATATTCTTCATCCACCTTTACCTGATGAAACTTTGAAAGATATTTGGAGCAGACGGAAACAGGACGGTGAATGTATAGAACAGCTGGGGCTAAGAAATGGTATTGCCAAGGAATCTGCTTTTGGCTTCCTTTCAAGATTTAGAATGCACAAAAAGGGGACTTGTCAAAAGAAGCCAAAGAAAGAAGTAAAACTAGAAGTGAGAGATATCAGAGAGCTTCAAATTAGTTTCTGTGTCTGTATCTTTCCATGTGACTAAATGTTTGTGTGTATGTGTGTGTACTTGTTTGAATGTGTGAATTCTGAATCTGTGCCTGTATGTGATTATAAAAGCTTTTGTCCATCACATCCTCTTCTGCCCTCCCTGTCCCCTCTCTCTGTCTCCCTTATCCTCTTCTCTTTGTGTCAATTTTTTCTCTTTTCCCTTTTATCTCTTTCCTTCTGTTTATCTTTTTTTCCTTCTTTCTCTCTGAACACCTTGATTCTCTATTGGTCTTTCCTGCCGTTTCAGCCCTGTCCCCTAAGGCATCAACCTTCACTGCCCTCATCCCACTTTGAGTTCTGTCAAATCTGGTCTCCTTCTCTTGGATTCAACAAAAACACTTTCCTTAAAAAGACAGTCCATTAATCCTTAATTCAACAATCTGTATGGTTTTCCACCTTCAAAGATAGATATCTTCAGTCCTCTGACCTACCTTTAACATGAAACTTTCTCCAGAGGTCATTGGGTCACGGCAGAACTAACATGAAGAGTAAAGGAGGGCAGAAAGCTCACACTGAGTGTTCTGGGAAAAAAAAATATAAATACATATTGCATCAATTAAGGAGCAGGCTGTGGAGAAGTAGGTGAAGAGAACAGATATGTAGGATCAGACAATTTGGTAAAGAGCTTTGAAACCGAGTGTGAGGAGTTTTTGTTTGATGCAGAAGGACACCAAGACAGTGGAATGGAGAGAGGTGTGCTGAGTGATGAATCCAAGAGGTGATCCATTCAGGAGCGTGCAGTTTAATTTTAAGAGAGGAGAGTCTGGAGGAACAAAGACCAGCAAGGACAATGATGCAGTGGTCTAGACCCAATATGACTAGCACTTGGACCAAGATGGTTGCAGTTTAGGTGGAGAGGCTTTTGGTAAGTGCTTACTATGCATCAATGCACTGTACTAAGCCCTGGGGTTGATACAAGCTGATCAGTGCTTGACATATAGCAAACACTTAACAAATGCCACAAACGATATCATCATGCATTATACACACAAACACATAACAGTAGTCATTCATTCAATCGTATTTATTGAGAGCTTACTGTGTGCAGAGCAAGACAGTACATGGGTAAACACAGGAAATTAATGCATGAGAAGCAGCATGGCATAGGAGAAGCAGCATGGCATAGTGGATAGAGCACAGGCCTGGGAGTAAGAAGGTCATGGGTTCCAATCCTGCCTCTGCCACTTCTCTGCTATGTAACCTTGGGCAAGTCACTTCCTTTATCTGGCCCTCAGTTACCTCATCTGTAATATGGGGATTGAGACTGTGAGTCCCATGTGGGACGGGGACTGTGTCTGACCTGATTTGCTTGTATCTACCCCACCTTAATACAGTGTCTAGCACATAATAAGTGCTTAACAAATACCATAATTATTATTATTATACCATCCAAGACCAAAATAACACCTTAAAATTGATGTAATATTTCAGGTAAAAAAGTAAGAGCCTAAAATATCCCAATAATTTGGATCGAAATGTATTTTGGGACACTGAATTAATAATTAACAAGAATTTGCCTGTTTGGACACAGCTTGAGTGTGTATATGGTTAAAGACTAATGTAGTATTCCATATAATTTCCTGGCACCTACTATTACAAGCAAGATAGTCAATAAAGTCAATAGTAAGACTGAAAAAAAAGTTATATAATTAGATCTGTCAAGCTATAGAATGAATATGTCCTGTTCATTAAAACAAAGCTGATTTAAATGTGCCCATAATAGCATTCATTTTGGAATTCATTTGGGGGTAAATCTTCCCTCCTCTCTCCCCTGCCCCTATCCCATTTAACAAGCTCTTTTTTATTTATACGTTTTAAGGCTTTTTATCCTTTTGCTTTTTGGCAGGTTTGGCAATTTAAGTAAATTTAGTAGTTCCCACATATTTTCTTGAAGGCTGCAGAAAGTTGCTGTTCCCACAGTTTTTCTTGACTTGAGAAACCATATTTTATCAGATGTTAAATGAACACAAACCTCAAAAACTTTATGAAGTCTGAGTGGGCATTGGAGTGTCAAAGCAGTTCCTCTAATTCGTAGTTTCTGTAAGAAAAAGGAAGAACTGAGCTACTCTTCAACCATTCCTTAACTGAGAAAGTCTTTGGCCTATAGATTAAATTAGGATTTACAAAAACACTAAATGAAAAGTAAGATACTGATGCTCGAAATGATCGATCTATTTTCTACATTAGTCGTGCAAATGAAAATGCATCCAGTTTATTAAATCAATCAATCAAATTAATTGAGCACTTTCTGTGTTCAGAGGATGGTACTAAGCACTTGGGAGAGTAAAATATAACAGAGCTACTAGCCCCTATCCCTGCCTAAAACCTAAGTCACGATTCCGTCGGTCACTCTAGTATATAAGCTCCTTGCGGGCTGGGAATGTGCTTACCAACTCTGTTGTCTTATACTTTCCCTGTGCTTTAAACACAGTAGAGTGCAGTGCTTTGCAAAAAGTAAGCACAAATACCAATGGCTAATACAAGAAATGCCCAGAGTAAAAATGGTAATTGTCTAAGTCCTAATGGTCTGGAGCTAGTGGGCAAAGGCATGCCCAGGTATTTTTAGAAGCTGGCCACCTTGGATGCACACACTCTAAATCACAAGCACAGTTCAGCAACAGAGATGAAAAACTAAGACCCTGAGGACAAGGAGTACATCGTTTGTGTTAGCTTTGCATCTCCTTGGGATTGCTCTGGTGTGGGAAACAGGAAGGAGGATAGAAGGGGAATATGAACTAGCTCTCTTCCTCCCTTCAAAGTGCTACTGAGAGCTCACCTCCTCCAGGAGGCCTTCCCAGACTGAGCCCCCCCTTTTCCTCTCCCTCTCCTTCTCCCTTCCCCATCACTACCCTCTCCCTCTGCCCTACCCTTTTCCCCTCCCCACAGCATTTGTGTATATTTGTACATATTTATTACTCTATTCATTGTATTAATGATGTGTATATAGCTATAATTCTATTTATTCTGATGGTATTGACACCTATCTACTTGTGTTGTTTTGTTGTCTGTCTCCCCCACCTAGACTGTGAGCCCGTTGTTGGGTAGGGACCGTCTCTATATGTTGCCTATTTGTACTTCCCAAGTGCTTAGTACAAATACAGTACAGTGCTCTGCACACAGTAAGCGCTCAAGAAATACGATTGAATGAATGAATGAAAGGTTTTAACTATGCTCTGGCATTTTCAACAGGCAATGTCAATCAGTTATATTTATTGAGTGCTTACTGTGTGCAGAGCACTGTACTAAGCACTTGGGAGAGTACAATATAACAATAAACAGACACATTCTCTGCCCACAATGAACTTACGGGCTAAAGGGGAGTAATAGTTGCAGAGTTTGGACTTTGGTGGCTGTATTTCCGCGTTCCACTTGGTGGTGCCCACAGTATCTGGGAAAGCAGCTTGACTTTTCTCCTCAACTCTGTTTTCAGACCTAGATCAGGGATCAAGGGGAAGAAGTTATTAACATTCATTGCTCTACCAATTTAGAGAAAGGTGCCCAAAGCAAAATCTCATGGTACTGTTACAAAATGGATGCACAGCTAATTGAATTATTTTCTGGCATTTCTATCCTTGTTCAAATCATCTCCCCAGCCAATCCTCCCACATCCATTGGGCAATGCCTGAGTAAGCAGATGGGTCTTGAACTGTCTCCTAATAACCAACCAACTTTGGCATTCTCAGCCTCAGGAGGCAAGTACCAATCCAGAAGAGCAAACCTTACGCACAAATCATTCTGCCTCCAGTTCCTTAACTTCAAACCTGGGAATAATGATATCATGTGACTCCTAAAGGAGTTCAGACAGTTCATTGCTCAAGGAGCAATAACTCAGGAAGTGGTCTGCAAGAGGGAAAGGAATGAAGGTGTGGGTTTCCAAAGTGCTCTTAAAATATGTTATTGCCTAGGAATTTTCCCTGTGGATCTTCCTTGGAGCAGCAGTTCTTGAGGGAAAATCCCAAACAAGCAATGTTAAATTGAAAAAAATAACATAGGCATTCCTTCACTTCCTCCTACTCCCCATTTGGGACAGCAGAGTGCAAGATGATTTTACTTGTATAAAATGTGTCAGAGATTCAAAGAAATGAAATGTCTTATGGATGAATGTCAAAACTTGGATTTGTGATTTGAAACAGTGCAGCAAAGGAGTGTAGGTAAAAGTTTCGAAGGCGACAGCTAGGAAAACACATGCTTTGACATGGACATACAATATCAGTATGAAGAAACAATGGATATCTAAGAGCAGAGATGAATAGCCTATGGTGTGCTGTGAGCAGAGGGCCAGTGATATCAGTGGTCCTTGCTATTCTACATTTCTTCCAGTTGAATTATCAAAAGCCATTGTCAGTGAGGAACCAAAACTACTCTTGGAAAAGAGGCACACGCATGTGGCTGGTAAACCCAAGCTGAATGGGGAAGCTGATCTAGAATTGCTATGTGACATTTCAAGTTCTGAGTGGTTCTGGAAAGCTAAAAGAAGATTCAATACCTGTTCTCCTCACTACTGAGACTGTGATGCCCATGTGGAACCTGATTATCTTGTATCTACTCCAGTGCTTGGCACATAGTGAGCACTTAATATATATTACAATTGTTATTATTATCTGTGAGAATAATGGCAAGTGTCCACTACATGTTGGCAGACAAATCTTTAGAAACAAATGAGGGGCTTCAACTGAAACCTTAGAACTCATTTTGTTATCATCCAGATCATTTATACTGAAATTCTTCCATTATAACCTTTTCTTCCTATTTTCACAGCAGCACGGCTTTGCTTTGCCTCAGAAAAATTGTTCTCCAGGGATGAGCAGCAAAGTTCAGAGCTGAACTTGCCTCCAGTTCCCTGGAGAATGTCTGATTCCTTGTGGTCCCTCTTTGGTCAAAGCTTCTCGACTTTTGACACATTCCAACCGATCTCATGATTATGTTTCTGAGAACCAAACTTGCATCACTTCTACATTAATTATTTTTTTTCCTCACTAATGTCCTGGGATAATTTTCCCTTCTCTAGGGCAACAGACACATTTATTTAGATGTGGTATTTAGTCTAAAATCATTTACACTTCTGAGTTATCACAAATTTATTATTTAAGCCCTAGTCCCACATAAATTGCTTCCTCAAAATTTTTTTTCAAACATTTAAACTTTTCAAGCAACAACAGAGTGATATTTGTTCTAGTGGTTGGCACAATACCAAGGCAATTAACCAGAGTCTCAGGCTATGGAATTCTATGGAAAAGCCTAAATGCTGGTTTGCTCCAAATGTCTTTTTGTTTTCAGTGGAGGCATCTGGGTTATGGAAAGAAATCAGTCTGGATGAATACAATTTCTCATGCTTTCAAATCTGACCAAACAAATTAAACTCCAAATGGCTTTTACTAAGCCCTAAATTCATCTAATATTAAAAATTAATGATATTTGCAGGTATGATTAGCATTGAGAGCAGAGGAATTTACTTTCAATCCTGCAGGATTCAGATCCCATTTCCAAATCCAATTCAGAGCTCATTTCTACTGTTCCACTTGCTTTAGTTAAGGGAACTTTTTATTATCAGATCTTTCAGGGAGCTGTGTGGAGCAGATAGTGAAGAGGAGAGAAGGGGCAGAGAATTGTGGTGAGAGTGCTGATATGACACACCAAAGGCCTACACAACCTGGCACAACCTGTTGTGAGTATACATAAGTACAAAAGTGTGTGTAAAATATATATCGTATTCAGCTACACTGCATCATCTATCCATTGTTCATATGAAAAGAATAGATTGTGGATAGGGATTAAGCCTTTTATCAATCAGTCGATCAATTGATCAATGGTATTTATCAAGTGCTTACTGTATGCAGACCTTGGAAAAAAACTTAGGAAAGTACAATATAATACAGTTGGTAGACACGATCACTGACCGCAAGGAGCTTACAGTCTACGGGGAGGCTTCAGTCAACTTTTTCAAGCACTTCATCAGAATATACCCCTCAAGTCTACCAATAAAACTACTTCTCCCTCATGCAGATAACCAGGCATGAATGGAGTGATAACGTCAGTGCCTGAAAAAAAAAATCTGAAAAGCAGGAGAAGGTTTGAACTTGAAGAGGCTATTACATCCTCCTTAGCACTCTTAAAGCACTCCATTCAATTTACTTATTTTACAGTGCTGTAAATATTTTTATGTTCATCTCTCCCAATAAAGTGTCAGCTCCTTGTGCCAGGGTACTGCTCAAAATACCAAAATTGCTACTACTACTACTGCTGTACTATTAATATTACCACTATTACTATTACTACTTCTAATACCACCACTACAACTACCATTCTACTACTACTACTGCTACTATTACTAAATCCCAAATTTATTTACCAATAGAGAGTCATTCATGTAAGTTCAAAAAGTCATTTAGAGGGTCAGTGACCTGAAAGAGTGTAGTGGTAACCCCGGCCATATATTTTTCATTTTTTCCATATTAAAAGTTCAGATTTATTCATACGGTTTTGCTTCATTGTGGAGTCAGAAGACTGAAAAACGAAGACAAGAAGGTCAGATTTATTTCAGTGGCTTTCAGTTCAGTTGATTTAAGTCAGAGACCAGAATAATTATTGTGTGTTTTGAACCTTGTGGAAATGTGTTTGCTAAGAATATATCTTACATCCAATTTTCTCTCTTGAGATTAGTATTGCTTAAGAATGATCACCTTTCCGTCTCAGGGTGGTAAAAAGATCTGTCTACCATGCCAGCTTCTACAAAACTAGCCGTATTGGGGAACTATTAAAGAGGAAAAAAAGCTGGATTTAATAGTGTTGTGTCTGAATCTTTCCCAAGAAACAAACTCAGTTTTACAATTCTGCCAAAACTCGACCATGATTGTGTATTATGAATCCTCCCCTACAATAATGCAGAACATTTTCTTTGTCCCTTCTGACTCATAGCACCATTTTTTTTAACAGGATTTAATTTTTTTTTCAATGCCTGTGGACTCCTTTTGCACCTTGATGTTAAAGTTTCTTTATCATTATTTTATTGGCTTTCCTGAAATACACATTTGCTAGATTTTCATTGTGCAGTACTAATAACTATTCCAAAATGAATGCTAAGTTCTATGCTTACTGTTTGAGTTTCTGCACCAGAATATCAATTTACTCATACAAAGAGGCAGGAAGGGTTTGGCCTCTGGTTGGTTTTCTGACTGGTGTCACTGATGCAATGAAACGATCCATTTTTTTATCCTTTTCCCTCCCGAAGAATTAAGGCAGTGAGAGGCTATAGGCAGGGTTGCCTATGTTTCCTGTTCATTCGATAGTTTTGTCCTCCATCTCCAAGATAGGGGAAATTCAAATAGTGTGACTGTGAATCACTTCTAGATAGAAAGATAAAAATATCATTTTATGAAAATTTCCTGGTCCTACTTTTGTTTCTTCCAAACTGATTGTTGTTTCAGACATACCCAGGGTTCTTTTCCTGCCCAGGTAGTTTCCTGGAGTTGAGCCAGAACAGAAATTCGACTCAAGGTTATGCAGGAGCCTCAGATGAGTTCGTCAGGAAGTGGATGTAGGAAGAAATGACAAAAGAGTTTCTATCCTCTCCCTTGATTTTTGAACAAGAGGCAGTTTCCAAAATGTGATTTCAGGTCCAAATTACCTCTTGGTTGTTCAGAAGCTGCTCTGGTTGTTCAGAAGCTGTTCTCTTTTATTGATTATCGAGATTTTGGATTTTCCTTTCTTCTGCCCTTTAACACTTCCTCCAAAACATGGATATAGGAAGGTAGACTCAATTCAGTCAATTTTGCTCTTTGTCACCTGATCTGGCCAAGCTGAGGAAATTGAAACTTTTGCTTAGAGGGAAGTTTTGGAATTTCTTGTGGATTTCAATTATCCAAGCTATCCCTGATTCTAAATAGCATGGATAATAAATCCCTTTGCCTCCTGCAAAATATACTGGATCTAATGAACTTTGAGGTTCTCTGAGATTCTCCTCCCTCCACTTTCCTTACACTTGGTGCCACACGTTTTTGGAAAATGCTTTACTACGGTGCAATAAAGTCTTATGAGAGTGTGCTGTAGAACTAGAGTTTGCAATGGAATAAAGTTAGAAGTTTAAAGAGATCCTGGTTTGAAGATTGGTGTCAGGGGAAATAACCAATTTGCCAAATTGACATTCTTTGCAGAGAGTGCAAAGGTGCAAAGACCAACAAAGGCCAAGATTTGGATGCAGTTGCAGACAGAAGGGCAAAGATCATGTGTTGTACTCTTCCAAGCTCTTAGTACAGTGCTCTGCACATCATAAGAACTCAATAAATATTACTGTTCAGTTGGCTGACAGACATAAGCTAACCACCTAGAGGAAACACTGGTCTTAGATCACCATCTTATAGCTAGCTTTCATGTAGTTAGACTGGAACAATGCTTGAAATGAGACTTCAGAGACTAGAAACGGGTAAAGAAGAAACAAGGACAATTAAAATGGGAAAAACCAGTGTAGACAGACAAAACTGTGTTTTTTGTAAATGAGAACATTGTTTTCAGTTTCTCACTAGACTTACTTGCTTCCTGTACAATTTTGTTGTTTCAAAGCTCTTGGTGGGTTTGGCTTCTGTCCATGCCAGACTGTGGCCAAACATTATCCTCCTTGGGGCCAGGTGCCTCAGTTGCTCAGTTTGCAGTGTCATTCCTTTTTCTTTCATTTCTGGTTCTCTTATTTTGCAACTGAGCTGTTAGAAGAAACAACAAATGACATATTTCTCCAAACTGAGAACAAATGTGCTTTTTTGTAAATAGAGAAATAAATAAAAGCACTTAAACTATTTCAAAGCCAGAAGTGCTACTTGCAAAAATGGCATTAGGCTCAAATGACCCAAAACATGAAATGATCCAGAAAAAACAAAGCAATAGGATGATTTTATATTTCACAAATTAAATAAGCAAATGTTGTATTGGATAAAAGGAATAGACTTTTTATGACTCTGAACACTGCATATGGATAATTTCACTAGATACTAGATAAATAAGAACACTGTTTAAGTTTTTATTTCAAATTGGCAAGAACAAATGATCATCTAGGTTACTCTGCCATTTACCTTTTTCTTCTCCCTGGAGAGGTACTCTCTGTATAGTCTTCTCCATCAACTGAGTTGTGATAGCTTTTGTTTTACCGTATTTTGTAGCTGTCTCGAATTTTCTTTTGTTAAATTCATTAGAATTATGCAATAAAGTAACAGTTATATGTGGGTATGGCTGCACTTGTGAGTTATAAAGTATATGTGCCTTTGTGGGTGAGACATATATAAGGGGCAGATAGGAAGACACATATATGAAAAATACATGGAGATGGGGGAAGCCGCATATGGCACAAAAATGTGTGAGGAAATGAGGGAGCGAAAGATACAGTGTTTGAGGTAGATACATCCATGTCTGTACATTCATTCAATCGTATTTACGTAGGTATGAGAGAGAAAAACAGAGCTCGGATAGGAGCCATTGAACCATTATTTTTAAAAATCACGGATCTGGTAACTGACGACATAGCCAGTGCTTCAGGGATTCTTTTTGCCTATGATTATTCCAAGCTCCTCTTTGCTAAGCATTCTACACTTAGAAATCAGCCCATTGGGCTCCAACGGGATATTGTTTGGGGTCCTTTTGCTATTTTGGTAACTCTCTCCATAAAGTGCAGTGCACACCGCAGCTGAGCCAGGCAGGCTGTTTAACAATTCATTCAGGGCCAACCCCCTGGTTCGCAAATGGCAACTTCCATTTACTATTGTAAAGGGCAGAAAGGATTCAATCTGCGGGACAAGAAAAAAACCCAAATCGATCACGCAATATGACTTCGTTTGACCTGGAAACTCACCTGAAGTACAATGAAAGAGTGAAACCAACCTCCTGTTCAGGGTAATGATGGGAAATTCAAGTAATTATGTACTGAGACATTCACTTGAGCATCCAGAAATCTTCGAGGCCCCCAGTTTTCAAGATCAAATTCACCTTCCTGAAAGGCACAAGTGCGTCTTAACAAAATAATGTTCATTGCTGAAATATTTCTTTTCTGGCTTTCAGAAAGTGACAGGCTGAAGAGAAGACAGGGTGGTTAATGCAGAGGGTGGTGGCAGGCTGCAGAGGTGTTAGATTCACCTCTGGGCAACTGTTGCCTTCTTGCCTAAGATTTCTTTGATGCAAATCAGTTTGAAGGATCCTCTGTGGCCTACCCCCAGGGAACTCTGAAAAGGGGGCTCATTTTTGTTCTGTGGATAGATAGCTGGGGCAGGAAAATGAAATTCTTAATCTCTTTCATTCCCCTGAGTGACTGAATTTCAGATGAACTGTACTGACTCCAACACTGAGCCTGCCAGTGTGAATATGATGTTACTGTTCCTTTGTTCCTTGGACTCATGAGAAGCCCAGATTCAAACCTCAAACTGCAAGCTTTATCTGTCCGGGCCTAGCAGAAGGGTGAGTTACAGTTTACAGCAAAGGCTGGGAGGGTCAAAAAGTTCAAAAGGAGATGCAGCAGGATGAGACCAAAGATGGAGAGCAGCCAAAATGATTGTAGAGAGGCAGAGTTAGCTGGGGAAGGGAATGAAAGAGATCAAGAAATGAGACAAATGGAGGAAAGGGCAGCACTAGGGAGGGGTAGGTCTGGAACACAAAATTAGACAGGGAAGCAAAGGGCATGATGGAGGGAAATACTGTATCTACCTAACAGAGGAGAGAATTCAGAATGTCAAATACCAAGGGGAGACTATTGATGCTCATTAGGGGCATGGAAGGGGCTAAAAGGCTGAATAAAGAAGCATCCAACAGAGCCATATTGTTTAAACCATGTCTTTATCTTGGAACATGTCCAGAAAATGTGAATTTCATCCTTTCTGGGTAATTTACTTGCTTCCAGTGACTCTTCCCAACTGGGGAATTATTTCAGTAAGTGCAGCCTTCAAAGACAAGTCAGAATTTGAGGCTGGAGAGAGTAGAACAAAGACACATCCTCCAAGATATAGGTTGTGATGTTACCGGGGGTTCTCAGACCTAAATTCTGGCAGAAAGATCTTGTGGGTTCACTTCGGGAGATCCCGGACTCTGGTTAGCCTCTGTTGGGCCCTAAGTTCATGATCTCATCCATTCTTCAAACTCAGATTTGGGGACCACCTCTGCTCTGTGTACTTCCTAGTCCCCATAATGCTATTGCTGCCTTCACACTTGGACTGAAGCCCAGGCATCTCCCTAAAGGCTAAGTTGTCATGCTCTTCACTCAGTTAAGTGTTTAATCAATCAATCAATCAATATATCATATTACTTGAGTGCTTACTTAGTCTATGGCAAAGGGTAGGCACACCTTGAAGAAAAAATTGGATTCACAGGAAGGGGACACATGATTAGAGAAGCAAAGTGGCCCAATGAAAGGAGTATGGGCTCTGTCACTTGCCTGCTGGGGAAACCTGGGCAAGTCAATCTAGCGACAACTTCTCCATGCCTCTATTATCTCATTTGTAAAACAGAGATAAAATATATAGTTTCCATTCCCCTTAGACTGTGGAACAGGGACTGTGTCCAATTTTCTCATATTGTATCACACCTAGTGCTTACTGCAGTGCCTGGTATAAAATAAATACTTAAGAAATATTACAATTATTATTATTATTAGAATGAAGAACTTCCCAACCTGTCTTCCCCCATATAAATGGCTGGTAGAAGAGTAAATAAAATCAGCATTTTTAACTCAACTCAATTGTGGGCATGAAGGGTTCTGCAAAATTTTGTGGTAAAGTCTTAATGCATCTGTTGCACAATGACTGTATTGCCTCCACCAGGAAAATCACATCAATTGCTTTTCTGACCTACTTTAAACTTCTGTCTTTAAAGGAACCCTTTAAAGTTCTTTCCCTGTGAGGACATTAGGTGTCACTCAACTTGGAGGGACAATAATGTTGTAAGGAAATCAGTTCACTGCTGGGAACATAAGGAAAATTGAGGCGGAATCAATGAAACAAAATAAAATGTGCTGTACAGATTCTGAGTGTCTCAGGAGGTTCAATAATATATCAACGACTTAAAGTTGGCTCAGAAATACTCTTTAAAACTCTGCCTTTTAGCAACGAAGGAGGACAGAGACTTGGCCTTACATGGGGAATAAATAATAGATGCTTTGAACATCTAATTTGCATCTGAATTAATCAGACTTGCTAAATAAAAAAAATGCCCATTATGAAAGGGAGGTTAACATTCCTCTTTCAGTAGGCCCATTATGCAGAGGAAGGGGGCAGGGGTCCTTTGTTATCAAGCAACATTCATTTAATTTCCTCACTTGTAAGATGACTACAAGTTTTAAAAATGAAAATTAGATTTTCTTTTTATTTCTTTAGGAGGATCTCTTTTTTCTTTCTTCAGCAGTCCTAGATATCAATTTTGGGGGTCCCCTTCTTGGTCCTGAGGGTACAGCAACTCACCCTCAGGACCGTCAGAGGGGAAGACACTTTCTTCTCTCCTCTTCTCCTGCTATCATCACCACATTTTTGGCCCTGGCTCAAAGCTCCCATGTACCTAATTCAATCCCCACCCCTCATTCTCAGATTGCCTCTGCCTCTGCTCTGAGGAAGGGTTTCTGAGTGGGAAGTCAAGAGAGAGTGCTGACCATTTCAGAATGTTTGTGGACAAACTGCCATCAAGTCCTCACTCATAGACCTAGCATAAGCCTCACCCTATCTGCCCCATCCCTTCACACAGTGTGACACCCTTGCAGTTGATAGCTCACCTTACAACACTTAGGCACTCACCCCACCTCACACCCCAACAGCACCTATGTAAATATCTTTGAATAATAATAATATTAATAGTTATGAAGTGCATACTAGATGCCAAACTTTTTGCTAAGCTTTGACTAGATCCGTTGCTCTCCCCTTACCTGTAACATATTTTATTGTCTGTCTGGCTAGATTCTAAACTCCTTGAGGGCAGGGACTGTGTCTACTTAATCTATTATAGTTTCCCTAATGCTCATTGCCCAGGCTGGTCAATACTGAAGAAACAACTCTTGATTAGCTGTGAGAATGCATAGCTCCAGAAACTCTTTCAAAGAATCATTTCCCTAGTTTTTCAGAGAATGTCTGTCTGCATGCCTCTAGCCTGATGTTGAATAATGAAGAGTTGTCTATAACAACAAATTTATCTTACTGTTCTCAAGGCAGAATCGTTATGTAGGTATTTATTTATCTTGTGTGGGGCCTTTATAAAATCGAGACACCGTGGCCAGCTGGACCACCACTTGCCCTCAGCAGCCACTCTCCTGGCATTGAAGACCACCATGTCGGAAGGCTGTGTTTAGATCTTTTAGAACATTGGGAAGGCTGGGTGGTTGTGAATAAGAATTCTTGCCTCTAGAGTGTAAACTAGTTGTGGACAGGGGACGCATCTGCTAACTCTGTTGTATTGTACTCTCCCAAGCACTTAGTACAGTGCTTTGTACTTAATAAATGCTCGGTAAATGTCATTGATTACCTGCAGCAGCAGGAGTCAAATTATCTGTCCAAAAATTATTTATTTTCAGATTCTATCAATTGTTGATGTGATTCTCATAACATTGTTACCTTTCATTTGTAACACTATTTTGTTAACTTCACTTTTATTACTCTATGTGTCTTTCTTCACTGCTTTAGATTGTGAGTCTCATATGGGACAAGGACTGTGTTTGGTATAATAGTCTTGTGTTTTCTCCAGCTCAGAACTTTTCACAAAGTAATCACCTAACTACCTCTGTTACTCATCTCCAGAGAAGACTGACTAGCATACTTTTTTGACTGACTGGGTAATGCGGTATCCACCCTGAAAGCTTTCTGAAAGGTAATTTCACAACTCAAAAGGGGGATTAATCGGTGGACAGATGCTGGTAAATAATGGCATCTCTGTGAATTATTTTTCTGCTAGCAACCTTTCCCTGAGAGCAGGGTGAGTAGCAGCCAGCAGTGGAGCCTTGTGGAAAAGGCACAGGCCAGAGAGTCAGATGAGCTGAGTTCTAATCCTGGCTTTGCCATTTGCCTGCTATATGACCTGGACAAGACAATTATTTCTCTGTGCTTTAGTTTCTTAAACTGTAAAGTGGAGATTCAATACCTGTTCTCTGCCTGCTTTGACTGTGATTCTCAGTTGGCACAGGGAGTGTGTACAATCAGATTGAGTTGTATCCATCCCAGTGTTTAGAAGAGTACTTGACACATAGCAAGTGAATATTAAAAAAGTGCCCATTCTTTCATGTAATCATATTTATTGAGCACTTACTGTGTGCAAAGCCCAGTATTAAGCTCTTGGGAGAGTACAATATAAAAATAAACAGACACATTCCCTGCCCACAGTGAAATTACAGTCTAGAAATGAATTTATAATCTAGAGAAAGCAGACCTCTTGCTTTCATTGGGGAAGGATAGCATGGCTCAGTGGAAAGAACACGGGCTTGGGAGTCAGAGGTCATGGGTTCAAATCCCAGCTCAGCCAACTGTCAGCTGTGTGACTTTGGGCAAATCACTTAACTTCTCTGTTTCAGTTACCTCATCTGTAAAATGGGGATTTAGAATGTGAGCTCCATGTGGGACAACCTGATCACCTTGTATCCTCCCCAGTGCTTAGAACAATGCTTTGCAAATAGTAAGCACTTAACAAGTGCCATTATGATTATTATTATTATTAATGAAAACCTAGGAGGTTGTGGGAACTCTGATAACAGAGAGGCATGGCTGGGTGCCTGTGAGGAGATCAATGTGGAGGAGCACTGTAGGGTACTTTCAGGCTGTCACTCCCACCTTCTGATGTGCTCTGCTGTTCCTCATGCTGCAGGACTTGAAGATCAGATTTTTTTAAAAAATTTTCTTCCTGTCTTCTACGCTTCAGGAACACTGACATAGATTTGAACAGGATTTCAATTCTCTGTGGAGATAAGGGCGGGAGAGCCCTTGGCTTTGGAGAATTTTAAAAATAAGCTTTGCAAGCTCCTTTCAAAGCTGTGTGGCTAATGGAGGCATCATGACCTCTCTTTAGGCTCCTAATGTTCAGATCTATGCATGGAAATTCCCCTCTTTTGGTGGGCAAATCGGGGGAGATTTCTCATATACCCAATTTTCACAATGGATGACTATCATCAGGACATTTTAGCAAATGAGAAAAACGTAGTGTAAGAGAGAACACAAATTCCTTTGTACAATATGTAATAGCCACTGCATGCCAGGGAGAACTGAAGGAAAGAAAAAGAGAAACGCAGCTTGAGGGAATTAATTCCTTTCCAGCAGCCCCCTTCCTGCAAGGACACAAGAGGGAAAAGTGGAAAAGCCTGCCGTTTTCATAGGGGATGGTATTTGTGCTTTCATTTTGCTTGAACACATCCTTTTCTCCCCATTTGGTAAAGCAAACCTTTTCTTTCAAGTCTGTTTGAATCGAGAATCCCTAGGATGCAGTGATACAGGCCCAGAATAAGCAATTTCCTGCTTGTCTCTTTGAAGAAAGGGCATTTACTTTTAGTTGTGATTTCTAAGAGAAATTCAGAAATTCCTTTAAAAGTCATCCCTTCCATTTTAAAAAGCTGGATGCAACGGACCTCATTGCCCTCTTCTAAGAATGATTCAAAACAACAAAATGAAAGCAGAGCCCTGCCTTTAATAATTCAAAACATTGGGCTTAATTTGATATTTTTATGCCACATGATATCAGGTGAGAGAAGCTTTTTTCATCCAAGGGTGTGAGAGATAGGAAAGGTTTGATCTGATCTGGGAAACACTGCTCCTTCTCCCCCAACCCCCTTCACCTCCTTTTGATCTAAACCCTTAAAAACAGTGGCTTCTTCTGAGGTTACCAGGCCACTGGGAGGGCCCAGTACAAGAATTGTGACTGGACCCCAGATGACTGAACCTGGATCGGATCTGAAGCTCTGGGGGTGCCTGGCTACAGTGTGGAATCTGATAGATACCCAGTGCCTCCAAACTGTCATAAATCACCGCTACCCTCATTCACTGGGCCATCCTAGCACCTCTTAAAGAACATCAGAAGGACCAGCCATGTCAGCTTTGAATTCTCAACTGATTTGAAGTTTGTTTCTTGTCTTGGAGAGGTCAGTCATTCTGAGAAATTATAGGGAAGAAAGTATTTTAGCAAATGCTATTAGTAGGAGAGTTGTCATCCTTACCTATACAGCCAAACATACTTTTCATTAATTTAGAGTTTTTCATGGAATGAACCGGTACCCAGAATTCCAGGATCCCATGACCGAGTCCACTTCAAGACACAGCGCTGCACTATGGGAAAGAACAAATCACAGCTCCTTCAAGAAGCCATCCCTGACTAACCATTCATTGCTCCACCCCATCTTCCCTTCTGCATTACCTAGCATTAGGATATGCTCCTTTAGAATTTGAAATTCACTCTCTCTTCTTCCCTGTGGCCCATATGTACATACTCATATACCCTGCCACTTTCCCTATCTGCAGTTCATGCTAATTTCTGTCTCCCCCACTGGATTGTAAACTCCTTGAGGATAGAGATCATAGCTACCAATTCTATTGTGTTGTACTCACCCAAGTGCTTAGTCCAATGCTCTGCATACATTAAGGGCCCAATTCATTCATTCAATTGTATTTATTGAGTGCTTACTTTGTGCAGAGCACTGTACTAAGCGATACCATTGATTATCAGTGACTCTTCAGTGGGAGTCACCTGTTTGTCATTGTAATGTCCAGCCCTGTGTTAGCTATTTCCATTCCCCTAGTGCACCAACAGACCAAGTGCTCTAAAGCTGGTTTTGGGGGCAGATAAGATTTGTACTGTTTCTCCAAAGCCTACCACTCAGAGGATAAATAATAAAAATGTTCAAGCTTTTCTTTTAAAAAACAAAAATCTCCCAAAGAAACCTCCAGGACAGATTACTGCTTCAGTGACTTCACTAGCTGGCACTGCCTGGCCTTATTTCTCATTGATTTTTTTTCTTCCACATAAAGTAAAACAAATTGCTGCAGTTTGCAGTGAGCCCAAAGAAACAATTTTTCCCTTTTTACTAGAAATCTTGAGAAAATAAGCCTGTTTCTTATTACACAATCTGTCCTTGCTGTTCAAGTTTAAGCACAGCATGCTGCTGAGAAAAAGTAAAATATTTTTTTTTTAAATAACTTGAAGAGGTGAAATGTCTTTTCTCAAATTATTTTTCCTTGGGATCAAATTCCATTTAGGTGTTCACTAATTTTTTTTTTAGTTCCAAGAAAGATGAAATAATTTACATCTAAATTGAGTGAGCTTGAAAGTCCCTAACACGAAAATGCTTAAAAATGGATTTTCTTCATAATGGGAAGTTAGGAAGTACTGTACAGTAAAGACACTTAGAACCCGGATATATTTACATCCTATACAATGATCAGTCTCCTCCACCTTGCAAGATTTCTTTTAGAATTATCACCAAATGAAAAGGCTTGAGATTGACTGGGAAATGCAGGTCAACTATCTGAAGAGGCCACTACTTTAGTTCCTTGGTATCTGTCTTTCAAGCTTGGCCTGAATTCTGTCTGATACCTGGATAAAAAATGATGGGAGCTGATTGCCACTAAAGGGAATATTGCCTTCTTTCCGGGAGCTGGAGATGATAAAAGAGAAGTTGAACATTCCTGCAAATCATAGCAGCAAGTCTGCATTTTTTTTTTTAATTTTGTGAGCTGATACAAATCAGAGAGAGGTGTGAGGCAGCATTCTAAGTCACTGGGCAATTCAACATCATCAAAGATAAGTGAGAAGAAAAGAATCTCATTGAACATCATAATTAGAGGAGCTAGTTGTCTTCAGCAATTTATGACTCCTGCAGGATTTTCAGCTGATTTTTTTTTAGTCCAAGCGAACCCCCAAAACCTAAATAGCCTCCCACCTGTTTCAAATTGGAGCAATTTCCACAATTCTAAAAATACATTCATGCATAGTAATTTCCTGAAGCCCTGTCTACGTGGAATACATTCATTCCACTTTAAACAGTAAAATTAATTCCATCCCCCTAAGAAGGTCATCCCCACATGGTGACTGGCAGATGTCTGAGCTATAGATAAAGTATGTCACTGACGTGTCAGTTCAGCTCAGCTGAACCACACAAAGCCAGTGAATTCAGGGCTGATCAAGTGAAATTACCTAATGCTTCTCTGGCCAAAGAGCAATTTGACACTTATCTGGCTTTTGAGCTAATACCTTACCCTGTTCTCTAATGCTGCCGAGCCTATCAGAGCAGGTGATTTCCTCTTTTTGCCCTTGGTTGACATCTTAAAAGTCTCTCATAAAAGTTCTTTTAGAGTCTGAAGCAAATGTTGAGGGTTGAAATGTCACTCTGATTTGACGGTGATGTTTGCGGCCAGGCTTTAGTCTGAAAGAAAGATTTTGTCAATCTCCCCAAATCTGTAATCATCATACAATACAATTCAGTTTTCAGTGTTGCCAGCTCCAACCAACATCTCTTGTCTTCAAAAGGTGAACAGTGCAGTTGCTTGGAAACAATGAAAAAGATGAGAGAAGGTACTGTTGGAGCAGCATTTGTGATTACAGGCTCATTTTTAATCTGATAAAAGGGGCTTTCAGTACTGGTTCGACTTGCTAATACTAGGTAGAGTCTGTGATGACAAAGCAGGGTGTGAGCTTCCTGGTGTGTAGTTGTAGTAACATTATTTATCGAGCAATGCTGCAATGCACTTAGAAAGTATGAAACAAAGAAATGTTATGCTTTCTGCCCAATAAGGAGCCTACACTAATGGAGGAGACAGATGTAAAAAATATATACAAATAGAGTAGTCAAAATTATTAATTGAATTCACAATTAAAAACACATATACACAAAAGAACTGAGGACAGGTATAAATAGGTTCTTAAGTGCTGGAGACTGTTGATGAGTTTAGGGACTGGGGACTAATCTTGTTTGAAGAAGTGGGATTTTAGGAGGAAGTGTTGAGGTCTGTTGAATCTGTGGTAAAAGGGAGTTCCCAGTTAGGGGGATGTGTGAGTGAGAAGATGGAAGTGGGAATGTTAAGGGCAGGGTACGCTTAGAGGGTTAGTTCATGGGAAAAAAGAGAATAAGTTGGGGAATGGTGGTGAAGAGAACAGATAGGAAAGATGAAACTAATAGGTCATGAGCCTTAAAGTAGATAATGAGGAATTTTTGCTTGATGTGGAGAGTCATGAGAGCAACAGAAGAGTTTTGAAGAGAGGCTGCAGTAGCCCAGGTGTTTGTCATATTCTGAATTTACTGCCTCATCCTGGTGCTTACTAGTCCCTGCTTCCAGTCTCTCCCCTCTCGTCATACTTCACTGTGCCACAGAGATCATTTTTCTGAGACACATTTCTCCCCATTCTTTAACAATTCCTATCGGGTACCATTCCCCTCTGCATCAAGCGGAAACTCCTGACCAATGGCTTTAAACCACTCAATCAGTACTCTCCCTCCTACTTATTCACACTCTTGCCCCATCACACTTCACCTATCACTCTTTATTCCTCTCAAGCTAACCTATTCACTTTGTCTCATTCTCATGTCTCCTGCCTCAGAGCCGGAGTGCTAACGCCTTTCTCCCTGCCTAAAACTCCCTTCTACTTTAAATCGGATAGACCAAAGATCTCCCTATCTTCAAAATCCTTCTAAAATCACTTCTCCAAGGAGATTTGCACAATTAACTGCTAATATCCCCTTGTTATGTTTCCCCAGTTTCCAGTCCAATATTTCTTTGTCACCTAATGCACTATTAATCAAACAATCAATAGTATTTAACAAGTACATAGAACACTATTGCACTAAGCATTTAAGACAGTAAAACAGGATTATTAAACACTTTCCCAGTCTTCAGGGAGTTTACAATCTAGTTGGGGACATATATACTAAAATAAATTACAGTTACCGCCATAGAATTTATTAAGATATCTTAGATATTCAGATGAGAAGCAGCATGGATAGAGTGGATAGACAATGAGCCTCTCTGGGTTCTGCCACTTTTCTGCTGTTATCACCTCGGGCAAGTTCACTTAACTTGCCTATACCTAAGTTACTTTACCTATATCTGAGTGAGGATTAAGACTGTGAGCCCCATGTGGGATATGGAGTGTCCAACCTGATTAATTTGTATCTGACCCAGTGCTTAGAACAGTGCCTGGCACATAGTAAGTGCTTAAAATACTATAAAAAAGTGCAAATTTCCCAAAAGGTACAATTGTATCTGCCCTAAACATAGAACTCCCAATCGAAGGTTTGTGCTAGGCATCCGTTTTATCCCATTTAAATTCTAGTAAAAAATGAAAATTTCTACTGGAAGATTTGCTAGTGAACATTACCTCCTTGTGGTACATAAATGACCAAGTGGCATCGTTACTCAAAGTATTTCTTTGATCTGTTGAGATTTGGTAAATTGTTTAAGAATCAGCAGTCATCATCATTCACTGGGGAAACTAGCAGTGCTCTAAAAATTCATCTCATAAAGCAGCTAGAACAGTGTCATGTCCTCTGTTACTTTGCACTTTTGCTTTTAACAAGTAATCAGAAATGATTTCAGGTCCACTGAAGGAAGGAATAGTCTATTAAATGCCCTGCTCATCCCTAGTTAAAATGAGATAGAAAAAACTTTAATTTAAAGTTGCTTTATTGATGTTCTTGAATTTGGGATTAGCATTACTGTATGATGAAAATAATGGTTTTGTTAGAGCTATTCTGCGTATTCGAAGATGACATTTCTGGAAAATTTACCTGTGGTGGTAATATTGGCTGGGAAAGCTGTTGGAAGACTGATATTCTCACTACCCAGATCTCCAGCTGTTTGTAGGTCTGGTGCTGTTTCAGTTTAGCCATATGTTTTAACTTTGAATACAGTTTAATAACACTCTTTAATGTAGCATAAAGTCTTTGTCAGCTGCATTTCTAGATTGCTTTTGCAAAAGTTTAGGTTTTATGATTAATATTCTAAAAAGTGTGAGGAGTTGTTTTCAGAGTGATTACCGAAAAGCACCATAGACCTTAAATCTAAACAAATATTAGATCTTAACAACAACCTGAAGTTTTCAGAATCACTGTACCCAGGAGAAAATTGCTGGAACCTCAGTTAATCAAATTGCTTGGCAATAATGTATTCCTTAAGGGTGACATAAGATAGGAACCTGAATATTTTAGCAGCATGGCTCAGTGAAAAGAGCATGGGTTTGGGAGTCAGAGGTCATGGGTTCTAATCCTGGCTCCACCACTTGTCAGCTGTGTGACTTTGGGCAAGTGACTTGACTTCTCTGTGCCTCAGTTACCTCATCTGTAAAATGGGGATTAAGACTGTGAGCCCCATGTGGGACAACCTGATTCCCTTGTATCCCCCCAGTGCTTAGAACAGTGCTTGGCACAGAGTAAGCACTTAATAAATGCCATCATTATTATTTTACAACAATTCTACAAACACAAAACAGCAGAGTTAATCAATTTGAAGTTTGGTATTCCAAATTAAGAACAACCCATGTGAAAATACACGCATCCGACAAATGAAATAATTAATCATTTATTTATCTTTTCTTTTGGCTAAAAACATCAAGCTTGTTCTATGGAGCCCAACATCAGGCAAATTGGGCAATAAGGAACCAACTGTGATTTCCCTGGTGTCCTTTCTGGCAATCAGGTGCCACTGGGATTATAAAGAGCTGGTGTTGTCTAATCACCTAATTTGCCTGGATGTTATTCAAAATAAGCAGTGCTTAGCTCAAAGCATGCCATGCTACACAGGGAAAAGTGCAATTTGTCTTACTTTGTAAGAGTCAAACCAAAGCCCTGGCTCCATCAGTTGGGAAGTCAAAATCAATTCACACCTCCATTCATTGTGCCTTCAGGATGAGTGCATACAGTCCTTGGGTCACACCCATGAGAGCTAGTTCAATTATTCATTCCCACCGAAAGAAGCCTGATTCTCTTCATGGCTCCCAGAGGATTATGAGGGGAAAAGGGTAGGCGGTATGTAACAGGAAGTGAAGGGGGTGGAGGGAGAGCCTTATAATAACAATAACAATAATAATAATAATAATAATAATAATAATAATAATGACATTAATTAAGTGCTTACTATGTGCAAAGCACTGTTCTAAGTGCTGGGGAGGTTACAAGGTGATCAGGTTTTCCCACCAGGGGCTCACAGTCTCAATTCCCATTTTACAGATGAGGCAACTGAGACACAGAGAAGTTAAATGACTTGCCCAAAGTCACACAGCTGACAATTGGCAGAGCTGGAATTTGAACCCATGACCTCTGACTCTAAAGCCCAGTCTCTTTCCACTGAGCCACGCTGCTTCTCTAAGAGAAAATGCTAAAATGCTTCTCATAGAGGAAGGATGGAGTCAAGAGGCTGTGATTGGCAGTGAGGTCCTTGAAATAATGTAGAGGAAGCTTCTGTTCTCTCAGTTGGTCCTTTAGGTTGTTCTGTTCAGGGACGTGTGAGATGGGTTTCAGTCTTCTCTGCGGTTGGCAAAGGATAAATTTAATGCAGATGGTCCTTCTTAAGAAGGGCTGTGTTGTAATTCTCTCCTTATGCTCAACATGAGATTTCTCACTTCTAAAAAGATGTCAGATTCCTATTTTAGCTAATAAGGGAGTAAGGGCCATCCCATATCAGAAAAACAAAATGAGAATAATAGGAACTTTTCATGTTCTTTTCTATTGGAATGGTGGAAATTCGCCTCTTTGCTCTGGATTTCTGTTTTCTTCTGTGGGTAATCTGAAAGTCATGCTATACCTGTACTTCCATTTTCCCTTTTGGAATAAGAGGGTGAAGCATCCTCCTACCCTCCTGGGTGACAGAAAGGTTACTAAGACATGTCACTTGAACACTTTGGTACTGGAGTTTCTGCGTAAATTGAAAGTGCTGTTATTTTTCTGATTTTCCTACTTCTCCTGAGATGGAAATTTCTGGTTCTGAATTCAGCACTGCTCCTTGGGAGTTTCAGTGTCACTTAGTGGAAAGAGCACAGGAGAAGGAGTCAATAGAATTGGTTTCTAATCCCAGGTTCACTACTTTCCTGCTGCATGACCTTAAGCAAGTCTTTCAACATCTCTGTGCCTCAGTTTCCTCATCTGTAAAATGGGGATTCAATTCGTCTTCTCTTCCTTCTTCTTCCTTCTGATGTTCCACATAATAAGAGAAGAGTGGAAGGACAGGCCTTGGGAATTGAAAGAAACCATCTTTTCTTCTACTGAAATAATAACCAAGTCTCCACCACTGATTTCCAAAAACATCCCTACCCTGAACAAAGCCTTGCTGTTTGTAACATTCTCTCTATTACATTGAGTTTGTTCTTCAGTTCCAAAGAACATAATTTTGGCAAGACTGTAGTGTTTTGAAAATTAATTACAAAGTCTAAAATACAGCCCACCAAACATAAAAACTGGCAGTCCCCCTTCCCAGTTCACTCATTTTAATGATGCTCAGTTCTTGACCTCCTGCATTTGATTAGATCCTATCATATTTAGTTTGACATTCAAGAAATCCCAGTGGGTAACCCCACCGAAGATGAAGAGATTGTAACCGAGTTTCATGATGTCATTTTTGTGAATTTAAGCCAAATCCATCATTATTTCAGTATCAATTTTCAAATTGTCTTCAGGTAGCCCTACTTGAATGAGGCCCCCAATAAATTACCAAATCGAATCTGGCCAATTATAAATGGTCCACTTTTGATAGTGAATAGAATGGGCTTACGAGGACGCTGCATGGAAAACAAAGGAATGAGATCATATTTCAACAAAAAAAAACCTTTGAGGACTCAAAGCACATTGAACATAAACGGAAGTATGTCTAGGTAGTGAAGAGAAAAAATGAAGGGAGGAAGGGGAGGGAAGAATGAGAGAACACAATATGTATCAACTTATAATACTTAACGAATCATATCACTTCGAAAAAATTAAATGATAACAAACATTCCAAATGGGCATCATGTGCCATTTGTAAGACAACCATATTTAGTCCTTCTACAAGCCATATGTCTCAGCCTTCCAATCCATCAGGTAGCCAAACTACCTTGCCGGTAAGGTGCTACTCTTTTCTCCCCCCAGCCTACCCAGCTGCACCACCCCAGGGCTTCCTTCCCAACCTGCCTCGCTTCATATCGGCAGGCATGTCAGCAGTGCAGCAGCAGCAGGCCACCTCCACAAAATGTAGATTTTTGGATAGGCCGCAAGCTGAGGCGGTCACTGTGGATGTGACTGTTGGACTTTCTCTGTCCTCCCAGCCAACAAGACCCTACAGATTGTATTTATCCCCATCCTCAGTAGTTTGCATTGATTTTGTGTTTTTATTGTTCTATTTTTCCCACTTCCCAGCACACACAAAAGCACACACACAAACAGTCACACTACCTTCCTCCCCTTCCGTGAAGTCAGGGAACAGTGGCAGAGTGAGGCTTTCTCCTCAGAACTTTCAGAACATTGGGAAGGCTGTGGCTTCACTGCTGCTGTGACCGTGACCACAGCCATGGCCTCTAGCCACACACTCCATCCCTTTTGTATGTATCGTTGTTCTTGTCTCTTACCCTTCTCTCTCTCCTCTCCCTTATTCTTTATTAGCCCCTTACGTCAGGGACTGTTTTTAACGTTCACCGGTGTTTAATACAATGTTCTGCACAAAGTAAGTCCTTAATAAATATGATTATTTCTACTGCTCAGGATAAAGAGAATTATTGACCTTTCAATGTCATAACAATGATGACATTTATCAAGTGCTTACTATGTGCTAAACACTGGACTAGATTAAAGGTATGCAGACACAGTCCCTATCCCACAAAGGGGAATCACAAACTATTTTGTCCCCATTTTACAAATGAGGAAACTGAGACCCAGAAAGTTTAATCACCCAGAGGCAAGCAGTAGGGTCAGGACTTAAAGCTGTGTCTCCTGACTCCTGACCCATGATCTTTCTATTAGGCTTCTGATTTTTTTTTTTTTTTTTTTTGCCTGTAACATTTTCCCTTTGTGCTTTTCCTTACAACTACTGGGTTACAAGTCTCACGTGGGCCTCACTGTGGGCAGTTGAACTGTTATAGTGTACTCTCCCAAGCTCTTAGTACAGTGCTCTGCTCAAAGTAATCTATTAGTAAATACTATTGACTGACTAACTGACTCATTCTGTGCCTCAATTAATCTCTAATTTTCTTTCCGGCACTTAG
This sequence comes from Tachyglossus aculeatus, assembly GCF_015852505.1. Taxonomy (NCBI): domain Eukaryota; kingdom Metazoa; phylum Chordata; class Mammalia; order Monotremata; family Tachyglossidae; genus Tachyglossus; species Tachyglossus aculeatus. The sequence continues at coordinate 18,337,657 of NC_052074.1, read as the reverse complement.
CAATTTTTCTGCCTCACCCTTTTTGAATACATATGTATGGGCATGTTCATGCCCTTTCCAAATAATGGAGGCTAAAAATGACGGATACATAGAATAAAGATGCTCCAGTAATCAGTGTGAAGTGTCATTCAGAGATCTATTAATTCTTCAACTTCAGTTTTAGATTTCCAAGATTTATCATCCTGAATAAAGCACCAAGTTTTACAATGAGGGTCAGTGAAAGAGACTGGGTGCTAACGAGACAATAAATTTGAGTGAATAGTTTAATATTGTTTGGGTCTGACAACTGAGCAAGGAGCAAACTTTTGTTTTCACTGCATGAGTTACTTGCAGCAGATTGCAGGTATCAGTTCTTTAAAGTGGAAGTGCAAGAAAATAATGGGAAAATTACCCACAAGGTCACTTAGGCCTTATTGGATTCTTCCGATTTTGCGTTTCATACTTATTGGCAGCCTGCTTCAAAACAAGCAAGGGAGTACTACATTCCAAATTGAATTTTTTTAATGTGAATATTGAACTTGTTAGTTTATGTTTTATGTATTGTTGGCAAACAGAAAAGCAACAGGTTCCTATTTACAGATTTGCTTGGGAAATAATTTTAGATCAAAGTTGACATTAGAAACAAGAAATTTAATTGTAACTTGATCTAAAGTCATCTCGGGCCTCTGGTAGTCCCTAGACGTATACTGGAGAGTAATGTACCAACCACCTCAGCACTGACTTATTTTGCACTGTAATAGCCTGATGAACAAATCATTCCTAAATATCAATCCATAATCACATGTATTGAGCACAAGAGGTTCCGGGAAGAGGACATTGTTTTATGATTGATCCCTGGCCCACAAGGGGCTCACAATCTAAAGTTAGGGGATGAGACATATGTGGAAAGAGAATATCAACAGACTGAAATTGGCAAATAAAACACAGCAACAGTAAAATTATCAGTTTCTTACTGGTTAGTGGGGATAAGCCTTAGTTTTCTCACTACTTCAGTCTGGGTATCCTGGTTCAGTCTTCCACAGCCTTCCCAACATTCTGAATGTGTTCCTTGGGGATGTGGTTTCACTCTACTGGCTTGGCTGGTAGGATAGAGGCTGCCCCTCAAGTGCCTCCCCTCCTCCCTCCACCTCAGTCCCCAGATCCTGGATCCTCAGTGGCATGGTGATTCCCAGCTAGGCAAATCCAGGTTTGGAGGTTTACAGTGGTGGCAGGTAGAATGGTGAAGGATATTCATTCATCATCAACGTCTTGGAACTTGGAACTTGGAAGACAAACTTGGAACGCAGACTGTGATTGTGTTAACAAAGGACCTCCATCCTCCACAATCATGTATTTTTCCCACATGAAAGCCCTAAAGTCTTTGTAATGTTTTAACATTTTCCCAACTATTGCAGTTCCATGGTAACCAGGCTAATGCTCAGCTGAAAAGATGTCCCAATCAAGGGAACATGGCTTTGAGATATCTGTGCCTATTGACATCAGGTGGGTAATAAGAATATCAGAGGAGTGTGTCAGGTCTTTCATTTTCCTCTTCACACTGGGCACTTGATTTAAAACTGCTCGGTCTCTCGCACCTCAGAAAAATTAAGATGAAAAAGCTCCTCCTTTTGCTTCCTTAACTGGTGTCCACAGGCAGAAATCCTCAAGTGGGAATAAGGCCATTCTCTACTTTAGCTGAGAATTTCTGTTTCAGCTTCTGCCAGATAGCAATGGAGACTGAAGAAATGATTTAAAGATATAAAAAAGTGAAACCTCAGACAATATGACATCATGGCTGAAAACTGGGATACAATCACCGCAGACAGACCTGCTTGGCACACTGCAGTAAGAAAAAAGTGAATCCTTTTGCTTAGAATATTTGAGATGATGATGAAACAAAGAGGCAAAAGCAAACACAGTACTAGATGCTGCACAACAAAGGACAGTTCTTTTTTGATGTGTGATCTGGACTGTTGATCCCATGGTGACCATTTTAGCCACACATTCACCCAAAAATAAATTCTCCAACAGTGATGTATCATCTTCAAATATGAAGAAAGATTGCGTATATTCAACAAATGAAGTAATGCTGAAAAATCAAGGTGTCTAGTAATTCCACACTGATCAGGACACGCCTGACTGTTAGAACATTTTCTTGCTCTAAGAAAAACAACTGTTGGAAACTTCAAGAACCCTTTCAGCTTGGGTGGACACTGGTAATTGACTGTTGCCCAAATCAGAAAAGGAGAAAGGGAGGAGCAGCTGATACTGAACTTCTCCACAACTGATAGCTTTGGCCAAAATCAAGGTCACCACCACAGACACTGCTTCTTCAGCCTGCTCGTGACTTTCCCAAGCAATTGGAAGTGACTTCAGAATGAGGTCACTCTCCCAGTCTCTGTCTCTCATCTTCTGCCTGTTTACCTGTCTCTCGCTCCCTCTCCCTCTCTCTCTCTCTGAAGCATCATGGCCCAGTGGATAGAGTACGGGGCTGGAAGTCAGAAGGACCTGGGTTCTAAACCCAGCTCTGCCACTTGTCTGCTGTATGACCTGGGTCAAGTAACTTCACTTTTCTTTGCCTCAGTGACCTCATCTGTAAAATGGGGATTGAGATTGTGGGCCCCATGTGGTTTGGGGACTGTGTCCAACTTGAATATCTTGTATCTATCCCAGCACCTAGAATAGTGCTTGACACATAGTAAGTACTTAACAAATATCATCATTCTCTCTCTCTTTTTCTCTTGTTCTAGTTCTCTATGACCTTATTTGCATAACCCTACACAGCTTACTTACTTTCCCTTCTTAGCCTCCGCTCTGCTAACCTGGGCTCCATCTCTGTGGAAGTTCCTTGCCTACTCTAATTCTATTCTGAACTCCTGGAAATACAGTTACTAGATCAATAATGTCCTTCCAACATCTGTTAAAATGTAGCCACTTGAAGCACAAGGCAAAAAGCCATGTGATTAGGTTGAATGACTGCTGAGAGTGTTTAGGCATTCTTTGTTTTACCAGAATGGGGAAATTCCAAGAAAAACAGCAAGTTTGGAGTGAATGGTATAAGTCCCTTGTGTAAACAAGGTAGCTCTTTGGCAGTACACTTGACCAATATGATCAACTGTGAAGAAAAGGACAAAATTCAGTTGATTCTATTTGCAGAGTCAAGCCTGTTCTAATGTTCAGTAACTCTGCTATGGAAGAGTCATTTACTCAATTCTTTTGGTGGTTGAATGCAATTTTTCTTTAGCAGTTAGAAAATTAATCATCAGTACCTACTATAAAGACGACTGCTACGAAAATATTCTCAGGGATCCATATCGTGATCCACATTTTGTATCACAAGTCCATTCCAGCTTCTGTGGCATCTTCAGTTTATGAACTTTTACAAAGTACATTGACAGCCCTGTTCCCATTAGTCAATTCTCCAGATTCCTGGTGAAATGGATTATATAATACCCGCGTTGTTGCTAGCTTTTAAAACTTTAATTCCAGGCAAGGCTAAAGCTGAGCCTGTCATCAAAGAATGCTAAATGAAGTGTGCAAACCCACTCTCAGTTATTGCCCACCATGGAGTTTGACGACAGCAAAGACTCTGTCTATCCCCCGGCACAGCCAGAGCATTAATTCCGTAAATACTTCATCCTTCAGAGTTTTTTCTTATTCTCTCTCTAACTGGAAGTAGATGCATCTTCCCTCTAGCCTCAGAGCGCAAAGGGTGAAAATCCTTCTTCTGAGACTGCCACTTCAACAGATGAATGGAAATCTTTTGCATCCCAGGGGAATCTATAAATGAGCTTCTTAGAGCATCACTGGTGATGAACCAGAAACTGAGAGCCCTGATGCCTTTCAGTAGTTTCTCTAAAATAGAGAGAAAAGAGAGTGAGTCTGCATTAATTACGCAGGGCTAAGGTATGGCAATTGCAGTCTTCCTTAAATGACACAATGACTGAGTGATTCTAGCTCACTCTAAAGGGGATGGAAAACTATTTTTTTCTTCAAATTGGCCTAATAAAAGCATTCATTTTCCTCTAGGGTGTGCTTGTTTACAGTTTATATTTCCTCCAATTGAAGGAAAGAAAGACTTGCTGGAAATAGATGAATACAAATCGTTTCTAGTCAGAGAAAGCCTCGCTCTAACTTACCTCCCAGCCTCTTGCCCCATTAACCTGACTAGAACTTCTGAAGGCCAGAGAAGGATGGAGAGATTTTCACTCAAAGAGCAGAGACTTCGAGAAGATTGGAAGACTCAAATCCCCACAGACTTGCCCAGTCACAACCCACTCCACATTGTGGGCACATATATTTTGTCTTTTCAACTTATAGCACTTATTGAGGGTCCTGCCTTGAGCCAGAAAATTGTCAATCATAGCATAAAACCAAATTCAAAAGAAAGTCTCTAGACTGTAAGCTTGTTATGGGCAGGGGATGTAGCTGCTAATTCTCTTGTATTGGACTTTTCCAAGTGCTGAGCACAGTGCTCTGCCCATAGTAAGCACTCAGTAAAAGAAAAAGATAAAACCAATTTATCCTTAAACCTATCAATGCAATAATGGGGCTTTTCCATTTGCAGGTAGCCCTGGGAATTGCAACATAATTGATCCCTGAAAACTGTGTCAAGTCCAAAAATTGTACGCCTGGAACTCTTTTCTTTCAGGAAAAATAGACCCAAATCAACAATTATTTATTGAGCTTCTATTGGATGTGAAGCACTGTACTATGGGTATGGACAGAAACAATTCACAAGATCACTGTCCTCCATACAGTCAAATGAGGTGGACAGACAGACATGAATGATTTACAAATAGTGGGAGCAGGAAGAACAAGGATGTAACAGAAATAAATATAAATGAATCAGAGTCAAATAGCTGAATAAATAACTGAATATAAAATAGATGAGGTATTGGTTCTTGAACCAAGGTTGAAAACCCTGTTTTTACCAAAAATAATCCACAATTCTATAGTCAGCCAATTATATTCTTTACCTATGTAACTATACTTCAGGGTCGATATTGTGTCATAGAAGTTTGGAGGGGTTCCATCATAAGGTAGCCAACTTTTCCTTCATTAGAAGAATAGGGAATGCATTGAGCCTCCCTGGTGACCACCAGGGAGAGGGAGGATGGAATTACCTGGTCATTAAGTAGAGCCACTAGGGAGGGTTCAATCAATCAATCGTATTTATTGAGCGCTTCCTGTGTGCAGAGCACTGTACTAAGCACTTGGGAAGTACAAGTTGGCAACATATAGACAGTCCCTACCCAACAGTGGGCTCACAGTCTAGAAGACCATTATTCCTTCCTCTGATGAAGTAGCGTGGCTCAGTGGAAAGAGCACGGGCTTTGGAGTCACAGATCATGCGTTCAAATCCCAGCTCCACCAATTGTCAGCTGTGTGACATTGGGCAAGTCACTTAGCTTCTCTGTGCCTCAGTTCCTTCATCTGTAAAATGGGGATTAAGACTGTGAGCCCCATGTGGTACAACCTGATCACCTTGTACCCCCCCAGTGCTTAGAACAGTGCTTTGCACGTAGTAAGCGCTTAACAAATACCATTATTATTATTATTAAGTACTATATTCTAGATGGGGAATAGAGTTAGTACTATATAGGAGGCTGGTGTCAAAAAAGCCAAAAATATTGTGTAGTAAGCTGGAACGGGACAAAAATTTAAAAAGGTCACTAATGTAGAATGTTGCAACCAGAAATGATGTAAGTCAAAAATTGCCTGTAACTCTCAAGTCACAGTGATGTTACATTTTCCAAAACATTTAGCCTGCTTACTTTTTCCTTTCCAACTCCTATTTCATTTGTATTGCTACCTCCAGGTGAAATTGCCTTAATATCCTACTATTCTGACCTTTTATTTCTGTTGGATTTATTATTAACTTCAATGCCATTTATTTTGAATACTGTAATCATCTATCATTCAAGGTTTTTGGGCATGCATTTAAAGCTAAAAAGGACTTTCATAAGCATTGGTGTATGCCTGGGTATGTGTATATAACACACACAGATATGACGCCACAAATTATATGGAATGGGCATGAATTGCTGGAAGACAACATCAACAGAATGACTAGTTTGGTGGGCAGCGATCAGAAATGGGGTGTGCCTTTTAGAGCAGTGGCTTTAGGAATATCATCTCAAAATACCAAGATTCTAGAACAGCATCAAGTAGAGCAAATAGCATATGCCGAAGCTCAGCAAAAGACGGCCTTTATCAGCACTCTGTGTAGGAGGAGTTCTTGGCTCCAGTTCAGATGTTTCAGTAACATCCACACATATGGGCACAATGTTATCGTCAGTAGCAGCATCTTTGAATGCAAAGATTACTACATTAAAAATTAATTTCAAGTAATATTTCAATCAAGAAGTGTTGTGGTATCTGGTTTATGAATGACCTGGTGTTTTGACACCAATTCTTCCTTCAACTTTCAAAAGACTGTGGCATTTTCACTGTCCATTATTCTCTCCATCAATGGGCAGAGAAATGGGAGGTCCTTTTTCTATAGGAATAGCCTGGAATATCCAGTGTTGTTTTTGATGGAGAATGGGATATGCATCCAGTAGTAGTAATGGCATTTACCGAGCACTGTGCAGAGCACAGTGCTAAGGGCTGGGATGAATACAAAATAGTAAATGCCTACTATGTACTAAATCATCTCACTTCCTAGTAAATGCTTAGGGTGAGCTAAACTCTTAGAATGGGGGCCAGCCCAAAAGTTACGAAATGGGATGTAGTTACTGTCCCAAAAGAGGCCCTCAAAGTATCCCTCCCATTTTTATAGGTGAGGAAACTGAGCTCTGTGTACGAGACACATAAAAGAAAGGAATACATACTAGACAAGGCCCTGGCAGTGGAAGCAGTTAAAATTAGACATGAGCAAGGGGAATATAAAGGGATATATGAACATTCATTAAAAACTTACTATGAGCCAGGCACTGTACTATGTGCTGGGATAGATACAAACTAATCAGGTTAAGCACAGTCCCTGACCCACATGAGGCTTATAGTCTTAATCCCCATTTATAGATGAAGTAACTGAGGCATGGAGAAGTTAAGTGACTTTCTTAAGGTGACACAGCAGACAAGTGGCAGAGCCGGGTTTAGAACCAAGGCCCTTCTGAGTTCCTTGCCCATGTCCTATCCACTAGGCCACTCTTGTTTCTCAGGAAATACTGAGAAGGGCATCATTCAATTCAGAAAAGTGCAAACTGGGGAGAAGGGGAGTAAGGGCATACTTGGGACAGGAATTTTGTCTCTCCTGATTTTCTTGTACCTATCCCACCACTTACAACAGAGTAAGCACTTAAATACCACAATCATTATTATTATTTTCATTGTGCCAAGGGATTTCTTACTCCCTATGGAACAGCCCCGAGCAAGGAGGCCCCCTACTGACATTTATGGGGCTTCATTGGCTAGGGAGACACATCCAGAACTCAATGTGTGTGGGCTTGCCCCTAACATCAATTAATGGCATTTACTGAACACTTACCATGTGCAGAGCACTATACTAAGTGCTTGGGAGAGTACACCGCTGCAGAGTTGGTAGACACCTTCCCTGCCCACAGCGAGTTTACAGAGCAGTGCCTAATTCTCCTCCACTCTAGCCTGCTTCCAGTGATCTCCTTCCACCTTCAGTGGCCTCTCTCCACCTCCTTCCAAAAGTCTCCCTCCACTGCCTTCCATTGCATTCCCTTCACCACCTTCCAGTGGTCTCCCTCCACCTCCCTCCTGTCTGAAAGTAGTGGAAGAAAGCGTGCTCCATAGCATCCACCAACAGAAAAAAAATCCTTTGTACCCATATCAGCTTATAGAGCAGATGCACATCTTCAGAGTAGCTATATTTCAGAAAGAATGAGAACAGAGAGTTGTTAATAAGAGTGAAATGTTATTTTTTAGTATGCATCATAAGGATGTCAAGAGAAGTTCAATTTGGCTAACAAAGCCCTAACAATGACAAGATAATGACACACTAATTATGGCAAATACCAGAAGAGGGTATGCCCCTTGCAAACCAAGAAAAACAAGCACAATATAAAGGAAGCAGAAAATGTCTATCCTCTCTCGTCTCTGAATGTTCAGCTCTGCTGCACTAAATACACTCTGAGGTCCCCTCTGTGGGAGAGCCAGTCCTGTGGTGATTTTCAATTGACTCTTGTCTGGGCTTTAATTTGCAGTCTACTTCCTGCCAGGGGACCATGAACATTTAAGTGATGGCTTGGACTCCGTGGATCTCTCCTGGAGAGGGTCTTCTCTTAGTCAAAAATTGGATGACAGCGTGATGCCCGATCTTGTCGGTCTCTCTCATGCAAGTCACTTTTCTCATTTATCAACCATTTATCAGTCTAGAGTCCTGGAAGGAAGACAACAACTGGAGGCCAAGTCTCTGTTTCACATCGATGCGATCCAGTGAGTTCCAAACAAGCCGTACCATTGAAGAACGGCTTCAGCCACAGTAGAGAAATCTCTTAGAGATGGGCCAGATTTTCACTTTGTCTCTCTCCTGCCTGGGGCTTCCTTGTAATGTCTAAGAGAGCTTGGCAGGTGGTAGACAGGGGAGGTCTGGGAAAGAATGAGCGTGAACACTCAGCATAACAGGGGGAAAGAAGAAATCCCTTTCGGAATGGGGGTGGGAGGATATTCACCCGTAACCTCCTCAAACCAATCCTTCCCATTCCCCTCAAACTGGAGTCCTCCAGGGACCTTGAAAGACCCCAGGATCCCTTTATTTTTAATTATGCTTCTTTTTTTTTTCTTTTGGGTACTTAGTATTCATCCTACCCTCAGCATCTGTGTATAGATCCATAATGTATTTATTTATATTAATGACTGTCTCACCCTCTAGATTGTAAGCACCCTGTGGGAAGGGAATGTGTCTACTGTGGTACTGTACTCTCCCAAGTGCTTAATACAGGACTCTGCACACAGTAAGTGTTCAATAAACACCCACTGGTTGTTGATTCTTTATGTTTCTCTTTCTCATGCTCTTTCTGAGCCTATTTCCTTCCTCTTCCAATTACTGTCTTTCTCTCAGGACTTAAAGGAGGAAGGGGAAACTAAACAGTAAGTGCCACTGACCCAAAGGCTTTCCCTCTACCACTTTACAAGAAAGTCCTCTAGACTATAAGCTAGTTCATTGTAGGCAGGGTTTGTGTCTACCAACTCTTTAATATTGTACTCTTCCCAGTGCTTAGTAGAGTGCTCTACACACAGTAAGCACTCAATAAATATGATTGATTGGTTGATTGATTGACAAGTGCATTTTGCATTCAGACAGAAATCGCATCACAAATTCTGGAAAGATAGTTTTCTACTTTCAGTTTCAAACCATGGGAATAAAGGATTTCTGAAGATCCATCTATTCAATTATGAAAACTCCCTCTTTTACCCTTTCAAGACATCCATCCTCTCACCCACCCTAGTCCCACTTTAGGTAATTTTCAAATGTCATCCACTATGGTAAATGTGAAAAATGATGGTGTCTGGTCCCAAGAGAATTTTCCCTTAATATTAATTAATAATTACAATAATAGTAATTATGGTACTTGTTAAGCACTTACTATGTGCCAAACACTGTTCTAAGTGTTGAGATAGGTACAAGGTAATCAGGTTGGGCACAGTCCCTGACCCTCATGTGGCTCACAGTCTTAATCCCCATTTTACAAATGAGGTAACTGAGGCACAGAGAAGTTAAGTGACTTGTCCAAGGTCACACAACAGACATGTGGTGGAGCTGGGATCAGAACTCAGGTCCTTCTGTCTCCCAAGCCCCAAGCTCTACCCATCAAGCCCTACTATTTACTATAGTTCAGATGGAGGACACTAATCAAGGCCCAGGGATGGTATTAGGAAATCAAATGTGGCTCTTTGATCTTCTAAGTATCAGGGTCCTTCCAGTTGGTGGATTTATGGTGATGTTTCCTCCAAGCAACAGGCTTGTCTTAAATTTAGTGCCTCTTTCAGGCCAATGCCTGGGACTGCTGCCCATCTTAGGAGCCTTCTGAGTTGGAAAATCGAGAATTCCTGATCTGCTTTGATTTTGAAGAGGCCAAGAGAAGAGTTATCCTTAGTGAGCTCATCATTTTATCCAGAGAAAAGGGATAGAGAAAATGGAGGCCATATCACGGTCCCCACACTTGTTTTTGATACTTCTTCCCTCCAAAGATCTTGCATCCAACCTGTTCCAGATGGATCCGCCAACATTGTTCCTGAACTGGCCACAGAAGCTGTTCTAGATTTTTTTTCCCCTTTGCAGCTGAGGCTTGTAAGGCACTTACTAAGAGGCAAGCACTGTACTAAACACTGAAGTAGATACAATTTAAACAGATTAGACACAGTCCCTGCCACACAGGCCCTACTGTCTAAAATTTCTGCTTTCACTGCCAAACCTTTCCTCTTTAAGAACCAAAAGCCCTTGCTGAGCTGGAAAACAATTTTCCATGTATGGGAGCTTCATACAGATCACTGTTTGATGAATTCAGAAAAAAAAGCCCTCTTTTATTACATGAAATAGATCTGATAAATTTCCCATTGTCTTGCCCATAGCTTTGTTAATTTTCTGTACTGATCATTACACAAAAAGAACTGTGTGCAATATTGCACCTCAAGTCTGGAGTTGGGCAAAGCTTATCTTATTTCCACCTAGAGAGATGAATATTTTGATATCGACTCTTATTATGATTAGCTGTGTAGAGTTAGTTGTGCTGAAGGCCACAGTGTCCTTCATTTGGGGTTGCACTCCATACCCCTAAAGAGCTGAATTGCAGTGGGGAACTTTATATGTGGAAGGATTTCTTTACCATTAAAACCTTAAATTTAGAGTACCGCAAACTGAACTCATCTTTCCTCCCAAATCTTCTCTTCTCCTTAACTTGGGAATGTGTCTACCCATTCTATTATTTCGTACTCTGCCAAGTCCTTAGTACAGTGCTCTGCACATAGTGAGAGCTCAATAAATACAATTGATTGAACTTTACCATCACCCTTACCAACCACAACCATCCTCCCTGCCCCAGAGGCTCACAACCTTAGTGACATCTTGCCTCCTCTCTGCCTTTGACTTCCTAACATTCAGTGTGTCTCTAAATGCTGCCAGTTCTTTCTTCATATTATTTCTCAATCTACCAATCAATAAATAATATTTTTTGAGTGCTTACTCTATGCAGAACAATGAACTAAACTCTTAGGAGAGTTCAACAGATTACTGGACATGATCCTTGTCCTCAAGGAGATTACAGTCTAGCGGGGGAGACAGACACTAAAACAAATTACAGGTAGGTGGAAGCAACAGAATGTAGAGATATGTACATAAGTGAAAAAAGACCAGATATACTTGTCAGCTTAGTTTTAACTTTGCTCCTTTATCACCTCATCTGCACCCTCAAGGGCCCTGAAGTTGTAAGATAGGGAAAGAGCACTGAATTATTTTCCTTGTGTGCATAACTTAACAACTGAAAATTGTCTGACCTTACCTATTTTCTTGTAATTCACTTCATTCCCCATAAAAATAGTACCTTGAATATGCATAATGCTTTTTTCCCCCCAAGAGACTGTCACATTATTTTATTCTCACAACATCCTTTGTGAAATACAGATATCATTTTCTCTACTTTACAGGTGAGGAAATTGAGACACAGGGAGGTTACATGTCTTGCCAAGGGTCAAACCGCAGGCTGAAGAAGGGCTGGACTAGACAACTGGTCCAGGTATTATGCCTCTATGACCTTTGCTAGATGGTGATCATCCACTTGATTATAAGCTCCTTGTGGGGAGGAATCATATCTGGCTAGAGCACAGGCCTGGGAGTCAGAAGGTCATGGGTTCTAATCCCAGCTCCACCACTTTGCTGTGTGACCATGGGCAAGTCACTTCACTTCCCTGTGCCTGTTGCCTCATTTGTGAAATGAGGATTAAGATTATGAGCCCCATTCGGGACAGGGACTGTGTTCAACCCGATTTGCTTGTATCCACCTCAGCGTTTAATACAGTGCCTGGCACATAGTAAGCTCTTAGCAATTACCACAGTTTTATTATTATTATTATTATTATTATTATTATTATTATTATTATTGCACTCCCCAAGCACTTAGTACAGGGCTCTTTAAACATTAAGCACTCAATAAATAACATTGAAAAAAAATCAATCCATCAATCAGTATTATTTTATTATTGATGGATTGATTGATTTTCTCACTTGACTTTCCACAGATAAGAAGCTATATAAACTGTGTGTCAAAGAAGTGACACTTTTCATTTTTTGTCTCTCTCCAAGACCATATGAGGGATGTCAAAAAAGATAGGGTCAATATTTTTTAAATTAATCAAGTTAAAGTAATTTTTGTCATTTTAAAGCCCCCAACTACTATCAGTCAGCTCTCAGCTATCATCATGGGCCACTTTATGCAACATATAGGAGCTATACTCATTGAATCATATTTATTGAGTGCTTACTGTGTGCAGAGCACTATACTAAGTGCTTGGGACAATATAACAATAAACAGACACATTGCCTGCCCTTCTTGTACATTCCCCTCTGTTCCTTCTTTAAGACAAGTGTGTGTGTTTTCAAATCAATATCTAAATCCATGATGTTGGATAGTACAATGGACAAGTTTTTTTTTTCAAAGAAACATGAGCAGTTTTTTTATTTTTCCAGATGTTACTTGGCAACTTGCTAGCAACCGACCATAAGGAAAAGAAGAAAATCACAACGGTTTTAAACACGGACATATTTTGTCCAGGTGCTATCTTTTTAAACCCCTGGGGTTGTGTGACTTCTTCTGGGTCTAGGTTAAGGATGCCTGCTTTTGCAACATCCTTAAGCCATGCATTTCCTGAAGAATTGGTAATGAATCCAAATAAGCCAAGAATTTTAATTAATTTGTGCTATATTCTATTTACATTTATTCATGAAAATACTACTGCTATAGAACATACATCCATGTGGTAAAACCACTTAGTCCCAATTCAAAGTTCAGCACGGTCACATTCTTTTGGGTCACCAAACAGGATAAAGTGATCAAACACACCTGTAAGTCCCTAGTGGGGTGTCCCATGTCTACCAACTGCTACATTGTATTCTCCCAAGTACTTAAAATAGTGGTCTGCACAAAGTGAGTGCTCAATAAATATGATTTATTGATGGATCTCGCACAGACCTGGGAAGCCTTACTGAGAGCTCACCTCCTCCAGGAGGGCCTTCCCAGACTGAGCCCCCTTTTTCCTCTCCTCCTCCCCATCACCCCCTGCCTACCTTCTCCCCCTCCCCACAGCACCTGTACATATATTTGTACAGATTTATTACTCTATTTATTTTACTTGTTTTTTTACTTTATTTTACTATTCTATCCATTTTGTTAGTGATGTGCATATAGCTTTAATTCTATTTGTTCTGACGATTTTGACACCTGTCTACATGTTTTGTTTTGTTGTCTGTCTCCCCCTTCTAGACTGTGAGCCCATTGTTGGGTAGGGACCATCTCTATATATTGCCAACTTGTACTTCCCAAGTGCTTAGTACAGTGCTTTGCACACAGTAAGTGCTCAATAAATATGATTGAATGAATGAATCCTAAGGTCATGGGTTCTAATCCCAGCTCTGCCATTTATCTGCTGTGTAACCTTCACTTCTCTGTGCCTCAGTTTCCTCATCTGTAAAATGGGGATTGAGACTGTGAGCCCCACAAGGGACAGGGACTGGATCCAATTTGATTTACTTATTACAGTACCTGGCACATAGTAAGTGCTAAATAAATACCATCTTATTATGACTCTGGCTGTAGCCCATGATGGGGACTAGGTGAGCTTACAAGGAAATGTATGCTGGACAGACACTCAGGCTACCATTGCTGGTCACTGTTTGAGTGAAGTGGGTTTCTATTCATGGCACTCCACACCCTGGAAGGAGATTAGTGATGAGACTGCATGGGACGTGTAAATGGGAAACTGAGGTTTTTGGGTTTTTTTTTCTCTCCATTCATTGAATGACCCCATCTCAGGTTACTAACTTTTTGTGAATACTTGGCTTTCTTCCTTGCCTGGTTTAGATTTCAACACTCAGTGGGTATGAAGGTTTGGAAATGAGTACAGTGCTCTTTCTTCTGATCCAAAACCAACCCAGAAGGGGAAAATTATTGAGGAAATGAGGAAATGGAAAGTGAAAATAAATCAGCTTCCCTTGAGGGCAGGGATAGTGCAGACCAACTCTTCTGTATTGTACTCTCCCAAATGCTATGTGCAGTGTTCTGTACACCCTGTTCTGTTCTGTTTGGTTTATAAGTGTACATAAGTGAAAAAATCTTCAGTTCTGTAAGATCTCTGTGAGATCTGTTCTCAAAAATATCAGATTGATTAAACTAGCAGAAGAAAAACTTGCCATATCTATCAAATGGTGTTTAGAATTTCTATGAAGCAGTTGGGTTATGTTGGGTAGATTTCAAATGGTTTTTGATTTTCCTGAACTAAATCTGTGTGTATGAGAAGTAATAGCATTGAGTAAGAACTTACTATGTGCAAGGCACTGTACCAATATGAGAAAACTTCTAAGGTTAAAGTTATATATGAGAGGCAGTGTGGCTCAGTGGAAAGAGCACGGGCTTTGGAGTCAGAGGTCATGGATTCAAATCCCTGCTCTGCCACTTGTAAGCTGTGTGACTTTGGCCAAGTCACTTCACTTCACTATGCCTCAGTTACCTCATCTGGAAAATGGGGATTAAGACTGTGAGCCCCCTGTGGGGCAACCTGATCACCTTGTAACCTCCCCAGCACTTAGAACAACAGTGCTTTGCACATAGTAAGTGCTTAATAAATGCCATTATTATTATTGTTATTTCTGTTCCTCAAGGCTCACAATTTAAGAATAAGTGGGGAAGGGACTTGGTGCTAGAAATATGAGGAAAGATGAAACCAGAAACACTCAAAAACAACATGAAAGAAAAGACTCGTAATCTGATAGTAAAGGACAGGGTGTGCTTGACCAGGTTCCTAGAATTTAGTCACCAACAAGCCTCCTGAACAGTCTAAAATTTATGATGGAATTGCTACTGCTGCTGTCTCTGCTTCTGTGACTAGGTATACCTGTACTTCCTGTGCGCCAGTACAGCTTCTGATCAGTTACTAAAGGAGAGGACAAGAGCTTTGGAAACCTGTAATACATCCACTCACACATCATATTCATTTATTCATCAAGTTTCCTTTATCCTCAAAAATGCATGAGAACTTAGAAGCCACAAAAGGGTACCATTTCATATTTAAATCTTAATCAGGGTTAGAGACGTTGCAAGAGGTAAAATGTAAATCATCTTTTAGCCCTGAAGGAATAAATGAGACAATAAATTCTCATCCCTAAGGAGCTCATTTTTCCAATAAGTGATACCGTAGCACGGTGTTTCAAAACAACACTCCAGCTAATTTATACTTATGTAAAATATCTGAACCATAATGCAAATCATTGAACCAGCTGAAATTAAACTGTCTAAGCATGATTCTTCTCTTCCTTGTTGCTAAACCCTCTGTAATCATTTAAGACTAATTAAATCATTAATTTTCAATAAATTTCAATAGCTATATACTTTCTAAACCTGTACTACCTGCAAAATGGTTTCTGCTGATAATCAGAGATTCATCTTAGTCTATCCATGGGACTTAATCATTTCTCTTCATTGTGCCTGTAATTAATCACTATGTCATCACCAGCAACTCCAGCACATTTATGTCTAAATCTATTCCATATCATTTTCTCTTGAAACGTCAGATTTAAAGATGCCAATTGCATAGAAGCCAGAATGTCTGCCTGTTTTTTGTTTGGTTTTTTTTTTTTTGAAAACTGCAGGTGTTCTCATTAAGATGAAGATGATTGAACCCTCAATGGAACAGGTAACTGAGGGACACTTCCTATTCTGGAAGATTTTAAAAACAAGGGAGAGTCACATCTGTCTGAGGGTGGTTTGGCTCAAGGCTAGTGGGGGTGGGCTGGAATGAAAAGGTAAGGAGGGGAGAGTTGGGATGACCTGTTAAGCTTTCTTCCAACTCAGAGACTCCATATCGTGCTTCCATGATTTCACAAAACAAATTCTCAATAATTCATTTTAAATGGCATTTTCTAAAAATTCAGGTGTGGTCCTCTGATTTGGCTAGATTAATAAAAATGAGCACAGCCAGGATTTTAATTAATCCATAAGAATCTTTCCCAGAGGAAACATGAAGCCTTACTTGAGAGATCTTAGTTTCCCTTCACCATTTCTGTCAATGACAGAATCAGAGATTTCAGATAAAAGTAGGTTTCCTCTTAATGAAATATATCTTACTACAAAATAAGTACGGCCCTGCTGCAGGCCAGGAGTGTGGATGAAAAGACCACCCCAAATTCCCTACCAGCCCCATGATCGTAGGGTGTGCCTTTGAAGCATATGTACATCCTCCAGCATATATTTATTATTCATTTTTCAAATGTGTAATTAGGAAATTACATGCTGCTGATAACTCTGGCTTTGGAATGCCTAACCTCTTGCATTCTTACTTGATTGCCCACATGAAGTATTTGAAAAGAGATGGTTTAGAGCAATTATCAATCAGCAATCATCTCCACACAACACAAACCCCATTTGAGTCTCATTAAGAAAGATCAGGAGAATAATCTTAGAATGATGTTGGCTGTGATGGGATTAATTCCATGATTCCAGGCAAACTTAAGTCATTCTGAACTAAATCAGAGGATGTAAGGAATTTTTTCTAGGGGATGAGACTCTCTCATGGAGTTTGATCCTATGATGAGAAAACTGATTATCTACTGAAGATGAATATACTCCTTCAGTGAGCAAGAGTGAATAATTCCTTCCTGACTGTTTGTCCTCCAGCTCCCACGGGTGAGCAATTTATTACCAGAGAATCCTTTACTTGACCTGGATCATCCCATAATCAGGATGTTGAGAACACTGCTTACCCTAAGAAATAATTCAGAAAAAATAAAACAAAACATCAATTCATTGACATAAGTATAACCAGCTATCAGTACATTCAGCATTGCCCACATTTTCTGAGTTGCAAAAGAAAACCTTTTAGGGTTGGATTTGTATCAAGACTTGTTAAAAGTAATACTATTTATTATGTGCTTACTGAGTGCAGAGCACTGTAATAAAGAATACACAGTTGAGAACTGGATGTAGTCCCTAGCCCTCGAAGGGCTCGGAATTTGAGATTTATTTGTTGCCAAACTGTCATTTCCAAGTGCTTTGTACAGTGCTCTGCACACAGTAAACACTCAGTAAATACTAGTGAATGAATTTAAAGGAGAGAGGGAGCTGAAGATGGACACATAAGGAAAAAATTAAGCAATAAGAATACAAAACCAACATAATAAGGACAGTGATACATTCTTGCCAAGGATGGTGCAAAAAGTAGATCATTTCAATATTTGTATACAGCTCATAGATTAATGTAAACTACACAATTTTCACTTATGCTGTCCACTGGAGTTGCTCCTTCAGCCCTTCCCTCACTCCAGCCATATAAAATCTAGTGGGCTCCATTCCCTCAGTGGCCAATGGTATCTCCAGTGTAAGTTCAGCCCTGAGGGAGGAACTTTTGCTCTTTCAAGCTTCTGTGGAACCAATTGGTTCATTCCTGCTATTGAGTAGCAAATGGTCCTTGGGTGGATCTCCCTAAGTACTTTACTAACAACAGGAACATGACTAATTGATGCCATTTGCAATTGCCTACCTAAAGCAGCGCCACAAAAGTCTATCAAAGATGGGCTTCTCCTTTAGATTCCAGATGTAAATTGGTACCAGACATAACTGCCAAGGGCAAAAATCCTCCTGTCCCCCACCCCACCCCTTTCACAGTCCTTACCTTTCCAGTCCCTCATATCTAAGAAGCAAATCGGATAAACTCATTCTGTCCATTTTGTTGGGGGGACACTCAATGGAGAGCCCCTAAATCTAGATGATCCTGGTTGGGGGGCAAGGAAGGCAGGGATCAGTGACCTCATGAGTTAAACAGAGGCTGGGAATTTCTCCTAGAGTAAATGGATGGGCAAGTCTGTCTGTGGGAGACTCGCAATCTTTTGAATTATGAGAAACAGCCTGGCATAACGGATGGAGCACAGGCCTGGGCATCACAAGTACCTGGGTTCTAATCCTGGCTCTACCACTTGTCAGCTCTGTGACCCTGGGCAAGTCACTTACCTTCTCTGTGCCTCAGCTACGTCACCTGTAAAATGGGGATTAATACTGTAAGCCCCAAGTCGGGCATGAATTGTGTCCAACTTGATTAATTTATATCTACTCCAGCACTTACTACAGTGCCCAGAACATATTAGGTGCTTAAAAAATGCCATAAAAAATGGAAATCAGTAGAGCAAGATTCAAACTGAGGAAGGAATCACTATCCCTGTTCCTAAGGCATCTCTACAGAAGATTGCCTTTCTCCCTGAATCATTGCTCAGACAGTGAGTTTGTCAAACTGTTATACCGTTTTATGTAGATATAATTCAGAAATACTGAAACAATTTTAAAGCTATATTATTATTTATTATTTATTAAATGAATATGCCTGGTTGTTTAAATGGGTGTCTCTGACTTTGAAGAAAATGATCGATGAACCTTGTTTCCTATAGGAAAGAATTCTACTGAATTTCTCAGCATCATCCACCTGAAATAATTTCCCAGGCTGGATTCCATGACCCTAAAACCGTGCTGTCAATTAAAGATATTTCAACTAAATTGCTCACATCATTCCAGTGACAAAATGACTTTATCAACATTACACAGCATGACTTGTGAACAAAATAGCCATTTAGAAAGAAAAAATACATGTTGGCTGAGCTCAATTTTTAGACATTACTGAGCTATAAAAAGAAAGAGAAGAGAAGGAAGTTATTTATTTTATGTTTTGTGTCTAATGCTGGAAAACCATTTAGATGAAAAGAAATATAGTTCACAAGGTAACATCATCTTCCTTTGGGCCTTTCATTGGGCTGTAAATCAAATCACTGACACTGGCCCACAATCCAATTACATGTTTGAGATTTTTAAACTGTTCCGGGCTGGGTACCTCTGAGCCTTTGGTCAGGAAATTTGTTTTAATGAGCCAATTGTGAAATCATCTGGTCTTCATCCAATTTGGGCTTCAGTGCCCTTTGGTGTGAATGGCATTAGGAATGAAAAATCAAAGTAAATGAAGTTTTCTGTATATTTCAACCTTCAGATAGACAGTCAGAAGTCAAAATGAAGCCTGTAACTCTGGGCTTTGAAAACAGAACCTCGAAGATAAGACTCTTGAGGAAAGAGATTTAGTAGTACCATTAAGCCATTTAGCAAAAGTATTTATTTCAAACTTCCAGCAAAATGCTTGAGGTCAGGTTGGTTAGTTTACAGAATGTGTAAATTGGTTTGTTAAGATGGGACAGAACAGTGCATATCATTGGTCCCGAAGTGTGGTGGATAACAGGTGTTGAGGAAATTGAAGGCTGCTAAAATCAGATTGAAAATCTAGAAGGGTCTGCTTTTCTGTGCTATTATCATCATCAGTGGTATTTATTGAGCACCTACTGGTTACAGAACACTCTACTAAGAGCTTGGGAGAGTACAATACAACATAATTGGTAAACACATTACCTGCCCACACCAAACTTACAGTCTAGAGAGGGAGACAGACATTGATATATTAATTTATAATATGGTCCAGAAAAATAGATGGCTGGTAAATTTGGAACTCAAAATGTGAGCTCCCCATTCTAATGCTCTTCTTTTAACCCTCTTTCAGGGAATTAATGCAGGTAATTTCAGGGAGTGAATGTAGACCTCTCTTGCTTCAAGATAATCCTACACTTTAACTTCTACTCCCTATGAAGTATCTTGATTTAGAGTAACCAAAGTCCATCTCATTAGATGACTGATCTTTTTAACACTGATAATGACAGAAAATGTAAATCGAAGAATTGCTCCTTGCCCTTGTGAAACATGATCTATAATTAATCATTTAAGGGCAGGAATTACAATCTAATCTACTGGAGAAGCCATCCATGGATACAGAAAGCCCTTTCTCTGAAATGGAAAAGGGTCTCCTGGCCTGGTGTTTCCTGTCCTGAATGTCAAGTTCCTTTACAGAAGGTTGTAGCCCTGTCTTCACTAAAGGACTGAGAGTCCAAGGCACAGAGATATCATTTCTGGACTACTTAAGACAATTACCCTTTCAAAGTCAGAGACCATGTCTACCAACTCCATTGTACCCTCCCCTCCCCAAAGCACTTAATACAGTGCTCTGCACACAGTAAGCACTCTCAGAATCAATAAACTATAGTTAAGTACTTACTGTGTGGAGAGCACTGTACTAAGCACTTGGGAGAGTGCAGTATAACAGAACTGGTAGACACATTCCCTGACCACAAAATAAATACCACTGATTGATTTCATTACTAAAGAAAATGAAAGGTAGACAGCTTCAAAGCAAGACATTGTAGGAAAAATTAGAATGATAAAACAGAACCAAAGGGCCTGGACTTTTCAGCTTTAACTAAGTCTTTTCACTCAGGAATTACAATAATAATAATGGTATTTGTTAAGCACTTAACCATGTGCCAGGCACTGTATTAAGTGCTGGGGTGGATACAAGCACATCAGGTTGGACACAGTCCCTGCCCCACGTGGGGCTTACAGTGTCAATCTCCATTTTACAGATGAGGTCACTGAGACCCAGAGAAGTGAAGTGACTTGCCCAAGGTCACACAACAGAAAAGTGGCAGAGCGGGAATTAGAACCCATGACCTTCTGACTCACAGGCCTGTGCTCTATCCACTTACATAGGAATAGCCGGCCTGAGTTTAAAAGTCTCATGTAATTTTCCATTTTCTATTCCAAGACATTTTCTTTCTGAGCTAAAAATGCAAATGTGAAGAAAAATGTTTATGTACATTTCAAAGGCAGGTGATTTTCCCTTGAAAAAGTTATCTAGTGTTTCATGCACTACCTCACAAGGCTTTCAGAGTTCCTAAGGTAATTAAGAACACAAACCTCTCTGTGGTTTTATGATTCCTTGCTGTGAAACAACTTCTTATCACTCACTGTCTTGAAGATGGATGATGCTTTGGGTGTGTTGCAATGTGTCAAATTAACCCTTTGGTTTGCTCTAGATCAAGACTAAAACCTTTGCTTCTTATTCAGACCCAACTAAGAGGAAGGGGTGAAATTTTACACCACATTAAGTTTTAGGAAATTCCACATAATACATGAAATTGCAAAAAACATAATGAAAACATAAATTATGATTTGATTTATAAAATATATCAGTTTAGTCCTTGCCTATTAACTGACTGGAGCATTTAGTTTTAATACTGTGCCTAGTGTTCCCAGAAAGTCAAATCATGTCCCATATATATTAATTTTCTGCTAGACTTTCCAGAAATGATGAATCTTTTGCCCTTCTTTAAACTAAGGATTTTGCTCTTCAGCTATTTTTCC
This sequence comes from Tachyglossus aculeatus, assembly GCF_015852505.1. NCBI lineage: Eukaryota > Metazoa > Chordata > Mammalia > Monotremata > Tachyglossidae > Tachyglossus > Tachyglossus aculeatus. The sequence goes on along the minus strand of NC_052074.1, from coordinate 18,316,220 downwards.
TGAAGGGCTCCTCCCATTTGGCTGAAAAGAAACCTGAGCCCTCCCATGATGTATTTAACAAGGACAAATGGAAGAGAGGAAAAAGAAGGATGGTAACAGAAGTAGGCCCATAAATATGCACAAGGAATTTCCATTACTATCATAAAATGCAAATAGTATTTATATCTTGAGGTTTTCTTCAGTCCAAATAGGACCTATTTGCTGGTTAGAATATCAGTGGTAGACAAAATATCTGGAGCAATAATGATCTTTCCAATGAAACTGGAACAAAAAATACTGCTTAGAACACTAGAACTCTTCAGATCAAAACCCCTGAGGCTATGTAAAAGCAAGAATAAAAATAAAGAATAAAGAATAAAGAATGTATAAAGCAAGAATTTCCAAAAATAATTGTGGTATTCTTTAAGCATTTTCTGTGTGCCTGGCACTGTATTAAGTACTAGAGTGGATATAAGTAAATCAGGTTGGACACATTCCCTCATCCACATGAGGTTCACAGTCATTAATCCCCATTTTACAGATGAGGTAACTGAAGCACAGAGAAAGAAGTTAAATGACTTACCCAGACTCACACAGCACAGCTGGAATTAGAATCCAGGTCATTCATTCATTCAGCCATATTTACTGAGTGCTTACTGTGTGCAGATCCCGTGCTTTATCTACTTGGCAATGCTGCTTCTCTATGAACTTGCATTATTTGGCTCAGAACTTTATTTTCTATAGCCCTATCGTTTGTCAGTACAGAGCTAGAGAGTATGTGAAAGGTCAGGCAGGGTGCGATAAGCCATGTAAGGATGTTCATCCTCTATTTTAATCTCCAGCTTCAAAGCTTTTATCTTTCACACGGGAAAGGGGGAGGTGTTAGTCCTGGATGTTAAATCTTGTTACTTTAACTGTCATTATGTCTGACTCGGTGGCAGCCAGTCATGAGCTGGAGCAGAATGATCTGACTCAAATTTTGACTACAGCATTTCAAAGTGCTAAGCAAATAGGTGCCTAGTCCAGTGCAAGTGCTTAATACAGTGCACTGCACACAGTAAACGCTCGATGAATACCACTGATTGGTTGATCGATTTCCCACTTTAATATCCTAGCCACACCAGACCATTTTCTCCAGTTCATTGATTTCCAAAACACTGTGCGTCCAAGAAGATTCATTCATTCATTCAATCATATTTACTGAGCACTTACTGTGTGCAGACCACTGTACTAAGCGCTTGGGAAGTACAAGTTGGCGACATATAGAGACGGTCCCTACCCAACAACCCAGGCTCACAGTCTAGAAGGGTCACTCTGATCAGAGAGTTTGAGTCTTTCCTTTGTGTTCCAAAAGATTCTGTTCTTCCTGCTTACTGCAGCCCATCCCAGCAGTTTATTCCATGTTACATAGAAGACTCTCACAAAGCCTGATGACGATGATAACATTTAACAGACGCTTACTTTGTCTAGCACTGTGCTAAGTGCTGGGATAGATACAAGATAATCAGTCCCTTCCTCCCATGGGGCTCACAGTCTAAGACGGACAGAGACCAAGTATTTCATCTCCGTTTTACAGCTGAGGAAAATGACACATAGAAGTTAAGTGACTTGCCCAAGGTCACACAGGCAAGTAGCAGAGCTAGGACTTGAATCTGGGTTTCCTGATTCCCAATCCTATGTTCTTTCTACTACTACTACTACTAATAATAATGATGGTATTTGTTAAGCGCTTACTATGTGCAAAGCATTGTTCTAAGCATTGGGGAGGTTACAAGGTGATCAGGTTGTCCCATGGGGGGCTCACAGTTTTAATCCCCATTTTCCAGATGAGGTAACTGAGGCCCAGAGAAGTTAAGTGACTTGCCCAAAGTCACACAGCTGACAGTTGGCAGAGTCGGGATTTGAACCCATGACCTCTGACTCCAAAGCTCTTGCTCTTTCCACTGAGCCATGGTAGGCACACTGCCTCCCATGGCTAGCCCTGGGCTTGTACTAGGTGACATGGAATCAATCAATCAATCAATCATATTTCTTAAGTGTTTTCTGTTTGCAGGGCACTGTACTGAGCACTGAGCACAACAACATGAAAAAACACTTGGAAAGAGAAGAAGATGAATCTGTAATGTCATTTTTCATTTTATGGCAACCTAGACCACTCTGTGTAAGGGTAAAGATCTAGATGATATGTTTTCGAGTTTTTGCTGATAATATGGGATTTGCTGTTTTCCCATACCATCCACCAAGATACGTAATTATTTTTAGAAAGTCTGTTACCAGATTCACTGCAATAAATCCTGATTTTAGTTAAAGCCTGAGGTTATTTAGTACTAATGTAATCTTGAAGTCTCTGTGAAGTAATTTCTGTGTAAGAAAAGTGGAAGATCAACCATCAGTCACACTCATCTTTAGACATTCCAAATGTAAAGCCACATTTTCCTCTCCGATGGTCCCACACTGGGCAAGAGACTGTGTTCTTGTAAGGTGTAAGAAATGTGCCATGAACCTAGTTCCCACTCCCCAGTGGAGACAATTCAGGTGAAGTGGTGATAAAGAGAAATCTCCTAAATTTACCACTGTCTACCACATTTTTCGGCTATTGATCGACTGGCTGATTTAATGGTACAGAAAAGTAACATGCTACAGAAGCCTTTGTGCTGCTTCTCAAATAGGAAGAGACATCTTGTATAGAGTCCAGTGTCATTACTCAAGAAACTCAACAAAGACATGTTTTCCTAGCCAAGATCTCTCCCTAACATCATTCAACCACCACATAACCTTCCTAATTGGCAGAATGGGATAGGCTGGCTGTCCTGGGACACTATGAAATTCTCTTCCTTGTCCTTCATATAGCAGATGTTTAGACATAATGGTAATAATAATTACTATTATAGAATTTTTAAGCACTTACTCTGTGTCTATTCTAAGTGCTAGGGAAGATGCAAAATAATCAGGTCAGACTCAGTCCTTGTCTCACTTGGGGTTCACAGTCTAAATAGGAGGGAGAACAGTTAGAACGAAGAACAGACATTTCACCACTTGTATAACAGGTGTTGCAGCACAGCATAAATGGATTCTTTTCATACTCTCCCAAGCACTTAGTACCTTGTGCTGAATACAGTAAGCTCTCTCTCTCTCTCTCTCTCTCTCTCTCTCTCTCTCTCTCTCTCTCTCTCTATATATATATATATATCATTGATTGATTGACTGATCCTGACAACGTGATATGAAGATCAATCCAGCCATCGTGGTCCTATGACTACTTCCGTAGACCTCAGCTTCAGATTCAATGGAGTCCAGAGTCTCTAGGGGCTGCCTTAACAGTACAAATTAGAATTGGGAAAGACAGTTTCTCCAAGGCTTAGCTCTGGGCAGGGTCTCCCACTCTAGATGGCCTCTAGACCTTTGAGAGTTTCTGAACTGTGTCAGAGGTTAACCTGTGGAATGTGATGATTTGAATCCTCTGGGTCTTTCTGATTTGGATGAGAATCTTGCACTGCCCTTCTCTCCCACTTAGGAATCCAGAACAGGATCGAGAAGAGAATCCTCACACTTATTTGATTGCAGAGGGGTCCTTCTGAGGATTACAGATGCCCCAGGGGCAAGCAGGACCTGAATCTGTACATTTTGCTGAATTCATCCCATTTATGTCATGCTCTATGTGTCTGTTTTTCTGTGTCCCCTTCTAGATTCTGAGTTCTTTGGGCTTCAGGGGCTACATCTGAAGATTATCGTTTTACCTTTCCCCTGCACTTTATGCAGTACACGGCACAAAGTTAAGCTTCAACAAATGTCACCAATAATAATAATATAAATTATTATTTTAATGATAGTACTAATCATTATAAATGCTGGGTTGGGAAAGATTGCCCAGTGGCTGTGGATTATTTCTTGCCCCTCTTTCTAAGGTCATGGAATCCTAATCCACCTGCTTCTTCATTGTCAATTTTAATTTCTCTGATTGCAGTTGTATTCCAAAAGTTTGCTTTTATCATCCAAAGTAGAGATTTATGGGAGATTAGGAGACCAAGTGACAGATTCAAGAACTGCAACATGTGCAATAAATGACCAATGCATCCAAGACTAAATAAATAAATAACCAGAGTAGAATAAATTATCGGTCACACTTAACTCTTCTAGGCTCACTCATAAGCTTGGCTAGAGTTTCAACATCAGCAGTCATCTTTCCTCTTTGAATATGAAATACAACTTTGTCCATTTTGTCTTTCCCTCTCCTTGCCACCACATACACATAAAATCTATAAATCCATTTACAGTTCCCATATATGTTTTAAGCAGATAGGAATAAGAAGAGTTCAAAGTTATTTATATGCAAAAGTCCATCAAAACCATAACAGCCCTCTAAAATGAATCAATTTATTGAGATATTCCATGACTGATCTTTATCATGCCATCCCAAACTGTACCTCAACACTCAATAATAATATGTTCTATTAATTCACTTGGTTCTATTAATTCACCATGGTATATTAATCAATTTGTGTGTACTCCTTTTCCCCTAGATTACAAGTCACTGGAGGGCAACTATCACACATTTTACTTCTCTTGTATATTCCCTGAGGACCTAGATCAGTATATCCTGTTGATGCTGATATTGTTGATAAGAGTTCCTGTATTTATAGCACATTTAGTCAACAGAATCCTGAACATATTAAGTCCCAAGAGACCCTCCCTCCCCTCAGACCTACAAACAGAAGCAGGCTTATAAGGAAATTAAGTTTATACCAGGTCTTTGTAGAGATGGGAGGGACCATAAAGTCAAGGCTACCAATGAATCTCAGACAACCTTGGGTCGGCCCTGCAGAGCAGGTTGGAAAAGATTGCCTATTAATGCATTTGCTGGCATTTTCCTTTTAAAGCCAGTCATCTTGTTTCAAGCAGTAAACTGTAAAAAAAAAAAAAAGGTTAGCTTGAAATTTATGACCTGATTGTGCTTATGAAATTACAAAAAGAAAAAAGTCAGCCATTCTGGCCACAGACAAGTGTAGCTATAATTTACAGAATGCATAAACGGAATCACACACAGAGCGTCGTAAATCCCATATGTCTAGCCATGCTGGCGCAATGCTGATGGCTAATCATGCCCTCAAGCTTAAACAGTTGTCCTTAGAAGAAATGGGACAAAGCCTTATGATATAGAAAACAAAAGCAGTGATGTCAGCTCTGTCACTGGCTGCCAAATTGATGGTGTGGGAGTAAAGGGAACAACTCAGCTGAACCAGCATCAGTTGGATGATGATTTTTATGGTCAATGTGCATGTGTGAGTGTAGAGCTGATGTACAGGCAAACACTGTACTTCGCTGTACTGTTGCATTTGTTCTTTGTGGTCCCAGATTCTGTTTATGATTCTGCCTCTCAGGACTAAATTCTTTCTGAAGCTTCTGATCTAAAATGTCCTCCCCTCTCTTGTCTACCATGTCTTAGAAGATTATCCAGCACTTAGAACAGTACTTGACACACAGTATGTGCTAATAAATACCATCATTACTACTGATAATATAGCCAAACTCTGCCCGAGGGAAATATCATCTACCAACTCTGTTGCATTATACTTTCCCAAGAGTTTAGTACAGTTCTCTCCACACATTAAGTGCTCAATAGGAACCACTGATTTATTCAGTGATTCATTCATTCATTCCATCATATTTATTGAGAGCTTACTCATCATCATCATCATCATCAATCATATTTATTGAGCGCTTACTGTGTGCAGAGCACTGTACTAAGCGCTTGGGAAGTACAAGTTGGCAACATATAGAGACAGTCCCTACCCAACAGTGGGCTCACAGTCTAAAAGGGGGAGACAGAGAACAAAACCAAACATACTAACAAAATAAAATAAATAGAATAGATATGTACAAGTAAAATAAATAAATAAATAAATAGAGTAACAAATATGTACAAACACATATACATATATACAGGTGCTGTGGGGAAGGGAAGGAGGTAAGATGGAGGGATGAAGAGGGGGACGAGGGGGAAAGGAAGGAAGGGGCTCAGTCTGGGAAGGCCTCCTGGAGGAGGTGAGCTCTCAGTAGGGCCTTGAAGGGAGGAAGAGAGCTAGCTTGGCGGATGGGCAGAGGGCATTCCAGGCCTGGGGGATGACGTGGGCCGGGGGTCGATGGCGGGACAGGCGAGAACAAGGTACTTTGAGGAGATTAGCGGCAGAGGAGCGGAGGGTGTGGGATGGGCTGTAGAAGGAGAGAAGGGAGGTGAGGTAGGAGGGGGTGAGGTGATGGACAGCCTTGAAGCCCAGGGTGAGGAGTTACTATGTGCAAAGCACTGTACACAGTGCTTGGAAAGTACAATTTGGCAACAGATAGAGTCAGCCCCATTATTGGGTCACTGAAACTAGCACTTTTCACTGAGGAACCTCAATGATTTAACATAATTATAGTATTTATTAAGCACTTACTATATGCCAAGCACTGTACGAAGCACTGGGGAAGATACAAGGTAATCACGTCAGACACAGTCCCTGTCCCACTTGGGATTCACAGTAAAATAAGAAAAGAATACACAGTACATATCTGTAATACAGATGCAGCTTCTGGTAAAAATAAATGTGGCCACTAAGGACTAATATCCTATATTTAGATCAACAGCCAATGTAAGTACTATGAAAGAATGGCTTCCAGAGATGAATTCTGGGCTTTCGATCAGAATCAGAGACACAGAGAAGTAACTTGCCCAAGCTCACACTGCAGACAAGTGTAAGGGGGAGGACTGGAACCAAGGCCTTCTGACTCCCAAACCTGTGCTCTTTCCACTAGACCAGGCCACCACTGGACATGCTTCTTCGCAATCAGCAGGCTAACCCTCGAGTTCTAGTGACACTGGGCCCTACTAATAATTGAAAGATCCTCATATTTACCAAGACTGCAGTCTGCAGTTGGCCTGAGCCTGTCATTTCATGGAAAACAATATATATATTGTTATATATATTTTATACATATATATTGTATTATATATCTATTATATAGAATGCATAATATATGTTATATTATATATGATATAATATATCAGTTATATATTGTATATATATATCTTATTTCATGGAAAACTATATATATTCTTACTACATGGCACTAATACTACTACATGGCACTCCTGAGGAACAGCACTTTATTCTTTTTGAGGGCATTTATGTGGCCGCCATTGTATCCTGTTCCTGGAGAATGCCAAAGGATGAATCTGTAAATATCAGGTTGCGCAGAAGCAGCAGAACCTAGTATAAAGAGCATTGGCTGGGGAATCAGAAGACCCGGATTCTAATCCTGGCTCCTCCGCTTTCCTGCTGTGAAATCCAGGTCGAATCACTTCCTCATCTCATCTTCTCATTTCATCATCCTCAACTTCCCAACCTAACCCTGCTATCTACCTGACATCCTCCCCATCTCACAGGCCTATAACCTTGGCATTATCCTCAACTCATCTCTCTCATTCAACCCACATATTCAATTTGTCCCCTACCCAACCTTGATTACTGCATCAGTCTCCTGCTGACCTCCCTGCCTCCTGTCTCTCTCCACTTCAATCCATACTTCACTCTGCTGCCTGGTTCATTTTCCTGTAAAACTATTCATTCCATGTTTCCCCACTATTCAAGAACCTCCAGTGGTTGTTCATCCATCTCTGCATCAAGCAGAGACGCCTTACACAGAATGAAACTCCTTTTCACAGATTGAAATCTGTGGAAAACAAATTAGATTGTCAGCCAGTTTTTTCAGGCCTCGAGTAGACAGTTAGGTCTTACTTTCAAAAGGATCCCTGAGTCCATACACAAACATCATGAATGCAGCTCCTGGTCAAAATAAATGTGGCCCCCAAGGCCTAATAGCCTATATTTAGATAGACAGCCAATGCAAATACTATGAAAAAATGGCTTCCGGAGACAAATTCTGTGCTTTTAATCTGAAACTCATTTCACCACCTTGCCACTCTAAATGGCACTTTCCCGAATCTCCTTTGCCAAATCTTTGTATTCATCCTCAGGATTGAATGCTGGCTATTCAAATCCGAGAGTGAATATAAATGTGGGATTTGTATCATTTTCAAATAATAATTACAAATCAATTTTGCACTTGTCATTCCTTGCTGCTCAAATTAATATCTGCTTTAATTATTCTTCTCTTTGGCATCGAATTCTACTCCCAAGCTATGGATAAAGTGATAAACCATATTATCTCTATTATCTATCTACATGATGCTCCTTTTAAGTAAAAATTCTGTTCTCAAACTTAGAGTGGATCTTAATCTGGATAAAACCCTTTCCCTGCTAACGTAGACATCTCTTTGATGTCACATTTATAACCTCAGAATCAAAATTTGGAAGATTTGGAATGGAATTTCTGAAAGTAGATTTGCCCATATTGAAGGGGTTACCATCAATTTCTCAATACTGAAAATTTAATCCAGAGTCTTCATCCCTTTAAATACATTCCTAACCAAAATTTCTTCAAGGCACATAAACCTGCTATAGTGAATCATATGCCACAGAGTCATTTTAATAGGCTTTTTCCTTTAAAGTGTTCAACATCTGCTAGTTTTCTGAATTAGGAACACAAAAATGAAATACTTCGCTTTTATATCAGTAAAAAAAGGGAGTGCAAAATGTATGTGTATTTTGTTAGTACAATTCAGCAGGCGTTTGTTAATGATTTTTCGGCATCTTGTCCTGTCCCTCTGACATGACTCATTTTTTTCCTGAAGAGACTGGGATTCATCATTATAAAGATCTGCAGGAAGTCATCACATGTTACACTTCCAACTAGATTGCTTCAGACAAATAATGGCATGGTTACATAAGAATAAGTCCACAATTAAAGGCTTCATTTATCAGAAACACCAGCTGTGTGGGGCTAGCCTCAAAGCTTCCGCAGACTTTTACGACCTGACAGCCATGGCACGTAAAACTGATTCATGAGAGGGAATGTTGGTGAAACTGGCTCAGCACATCAACAAAGATGGTTCCATTTTTCACTTCATGCAGGGGTGTTCGTGCTCCCCCACCTCACCTTCCCATTGGCACAATCCAGAAACAGCCAATTCCAGTGGTATTAAGTAGGCTCAGTGTATCTTGCTTTGCTGGTTGAGTCAAGGTATCCACTGGGGCTGCCTTCTTTCAGTGAGCATTAGTATGCAGCCAGTGCCCACATTAGAAGATCTTAAGAAATAAGACCCTTTAAAACACATAGGTAAAATCACTGCTGTCAATGCGGATCAGGAAAGGTGTCAAGTAGCTTGCATTGCATGGATCCATGCAGTTCAAAGACAGACACCAGAAAGCCAGAAGGCTATTTAGAATTAAGGTCACATTTAGTGTTAGTAATGGAGAAAACCGGTATTTGAGGATTAGGAGCAAGAGGGATGAGATAAATGTTGAGACCATCTATGCTCCACCAGAGTTCACTCAGGACATTCCATGTCACTATAACCAAGAACGGTCCACAGACCAGGGACTGACCTAATAGGGCCCAAGCAGGGAGGTCCTAGGCTAAGGTTCACCCAAGTAAATACACAGTTTGTCCTCTGCAGTCCCCAACCAACCAAATTGGGGACCCCAACCAAGTCCCCAACCTGACCAGAACTAACGAGGTTCACAGCGGAGTTCAGGGGTGGCCTTGTTGGCAGCATTGATTTAGGCTCCCCGGATAACTACAGAGAGGTTCAGAGGAGGGCAGGGCTAAAGTAACTGACCCTTTTATCTGGTGGCTAAATCCTAGCACTGATGGGTGTAAAACTACTCCCCTTTAGAGCTCAATGTAGGACAGAGCATTTAGTTCATTGCCTGGCGCATGGCAAGTATAACAAATACCACAATCATTACTGTTACTATCACAAATCAGGTGGGTTGCCCTGTTCTTTGCCTGGATTGACCCAAGCCTGAGTAGGCCAATTCAAGTTTAACTTTAAGCTTATAAGAAGTAATTTATTTATTTATTTATTTATTTATTCATATTAATGTCTGTCTCCTCCTCTTGACTGTAAGATCATTGTGGGCAGGGAATGCGTCTTGTTTATTGTTGAACTGTACTCTCCCAAGCACTTAGTACAGTGCTTCGCACACAGTAAGAGCTCAATAAATATGACTGAATGAATGAATGAGCCTTCTGAGGGATTGCTGACCAACCATTGTATGGCAGACAGGAATCTGCTCTCATCGCTTCCCTAATGGATGGTGGCGAACCTGAAGAGAAGAGTGGAAAAGAAGGGCTATCTGGGTTTTTTTTTCTAATTTAGAGGGAACTCTCAGGAGTTTCCCTTACAGGGTGTGTTGCTTCTTTAGGAATTTGCCCTGAGAAGAAAATACCCAAGAATTAACACTGAATGAAAAAATAAAACTCAGAAAGCATTCCTGCTCTCCTGACTTTTCCATGTCAATGGGAAAGAGCACATGCCTGGGATTCAGTGGTCCTAATCCCAGCTCTGATACTTAACAGCTATGTGACCTTGGGAAAATTACTTACCATCTCTGGGCCTCAGTTTCCTCATCTGTAAAATAAGGATGTAAAATTTAAAAGGTAAAATACCTGTTCTCCCTTCCTACTAGCCTGTGTCCATACTGATGATCTTGTATCTATTCCAACAGTTCATACATGTCTGGCACAGTAGTAAGTGCTTAACAAATGCCACAGTAATTATTTATCACACTAACCTGTGGAGGGAAGAATCCTGTGGAGAAATGGCCTCAATACACCACACTATGCAAATCACCCACAGCCTCTGTTCCTGATGATTGTCTTATAGAAAAAAATAACAAATGAAAGAATGCTAGATTGAGTATAGGCTTTAAGAAAACAGGCAAAGAAAGAGTCTTATGAACTATGTGACCTCAGCAGAAACAAGTTCAAGTTGTATAATAGGCAAATTGTCTCACAGGTTGTGTCTCTGCAAACCTCAATGATTGTGGGCGGGGATTGTCTCTCTATACTGGAGAAGCAGGGTGGTTCAGTGGAAAGAGCCTGGGCTTGGAAGTCAGAGGCCATGGGTTCTAATTCTGACTTCGCCACTTGTCAGCTGTGTGACTTTGGGCAAGTCACTTCACTTCACTATGCCTCAGTTCCCTCATCTGTCAAATTGGGATGAAGACTTTGAGCCCCACGTGGGACAACTTGATCACCTTGTATCCCCCCCACACTTAGAACAGTGCTTCACACCTAGTAGGCACCTAAAAAATGCCATCATTATTATTATTACTATTATTATTTATTGCTGAGTTGCACTTTCCAAGCACTTAGTACACAGTAAGTGCTCAATAAATACGATTGAATGAATGAATAGATTTAGAACATCATCAGATTGGCAAACACTAAAATCAACCAGCCCATCTTACCCATTTGTAGTGATTATAGATTAGATGGGAGTGATTTCTATAAACTCTGAATAAGGACCATTCTGAAGTTGAGTGCCAGATTTTTCAGTACTAACAAAATTCTTCCTGCTGGCTAATTTATTTTCAGAGAAGTCTAATTCAGTATCTGGAGGCCCATACTAATTCAGGTAATTTTAAAAGCTGGTCTCTGACCTTTGCTCAACATTCAGAATCCCTTTGCATTATTTAGCCTCTGCCACAGCTGAAACAGTATGGAAAGTTAATGCAGTTTAAATGATACAGTGAAATTCTATACTAGTAAATTGCTAAGGCAAAAGCCCCAAAGACTTCTGAATCTCCCAAGCATCATAAACACCTCTTAAGACCACCTTGAAAGACATAGACATAACAGAATAAAGTAGCATCTGAACCATGGTACAGGGAGTGTTATTTCCTAAGTTACCTTTAATCGACAATTCAGTAAACATCAGTTTTCTGTACTTCAAGATCAATATTTCTGTAACAGCATTTCAGCTCCCAGAGCAGTGTTCTACATTAAGTATCTTTGAAAATCTGGTTGAGAGTAACTTTGACAAACCTTCTCTCTGTGGGAGGGAAGGACAGAAGGGGAGAGGGAGCGGGTCATTTTGAAAAGCATGAATTAGAAAGCCCCTAGAGGGCCAAGGACTATGTCTAATTCTCACTTGGGAATTTTTTTCCAGAAACAGGACTGTGCTCAGCACACAATAGGTGCTTAATAAATAGTATTACTACTACTGCTGCTACTACTACTACTGCTAGAAATTGATCAAGAATTTCCATGTTACTCCTTAGGCAATAAGTATTGTGGTATGTCACTTTTGAGGTTAAAAAGAAAATATCCTCACAATTCTTTTTAGGTCCAGTGAATGAGGAGACAAATAGTTGCTTATTTACACAAGCCACTCTTTTATTCAGACCTTGTACTAGAGAGCAAAACATGCTTTTTGTGTCTGCCTCAATCTCCCAGGAGGTCAGCTGGCTTCAGAGTCGCAGCAGTGCTATAGCCATTACAAAAGATTTCTTTCCATTGAGCCTAAACGTTTTAGGCTAAGGGAAATTATCTGACTCTCCTCCCATTCTTCCTAAAATGCTCCAAGGGCACAGAGAGTAATATGCATTTGAAATAAAGCATGATAATTGAGCTGCTCCTGGAGAATATTTTAAAATGGGGTTATCTAATAGGTGCCCCGCACAAGAGTATCATCACCAGGGAGGAAATTAGTTTGCTCATCTTTGCTTCCAAACACAATCCTTGAACTGTGACACCTGTCTGGTCTGTCTTTCGGCCGGCTTTCTGAGCCCTGCAGAAGCCTTGGGATTTGCAGAGAGCCTGCAGTGAAGTTGGATTGTGCTCTCTGGAAGATGTAACTGAGGAAATAATAAAACTCATCTCATTAAATGTGAGCATTTACAGCACTTGGAGAGATGGAGAGATGCGATAGTTACAAACACTAGATGTGGCAATTAAGAAGAGGAGGAAAAGAAGAGAGCCCTGTCCAATGTATGCATTATTAAGACTGTAGGCTTTGTTTTCATAAAATGGAAACTTCATGACGATGAATCTTACTTTTTATCATGTTCACTTCTTTCTGGGAAGCCTTGCTTTATTACTGAGTGAGAGAGAATTCTTTCTGGCACATTTGAAACAGAATGAACACCAGACAACAGTCTTTCATCACTGTTGGGAGGGATAGGCAACTGCTCACTTCAGTCTGTCTGCTCTGCTCCCCGGTAATGCTGGGAATTTATGGAAGCCGAAATGGAAGAGAGTTCAAAGGTTGCTTTCTTCTCAGCTCCAAAGGAACGACTAATCCACATGAAGCATCCTTACACTGATTAAATGTTTCGAAATAGACTAAGCAGTGGGGTGAGAAATTGAATTTTATGTATAAGGATATATCTCACAGAGACGTGAGGAGGTTTTGCAATGTCAGGATAGAGGAACCTTATTTAATTTTTCTAGCTTAATGTCTGCCTCTCATCAGTATTAATATTTTCCTCCTAAACTTTATGGTTCCAGAAAAGATTATTTCCCCTTTCCTCATCCAACGAAGTAGTTACAATGCTTAAAAATTCTTACCCAAGGTAAAAATAAATGTATATGCTAAAAAAAACTCCTTTCATACAAATATTATTAGCAACACTTTTTATTGTGTCTAGAGTGTGCCAAGCATTGCATTAAATGGTTGTGGTGTACAGAATGAGTAAAGGTGCAATCTCTGATCTTGAGGCTTTTGTTCTCCAACAGGGAAGACAAACAGACATAAAGTGGTAAGTGCAACAGATAAAGAATTGTGACAGTGTTAATAATTAACCTATGTAGATAAATAAATCTTTAGCAAATAAATGAGTGAGGGGATGCTATGCCTGAGAAAGTGAAGGGATTAGATTGTATACTCTTCCAGGACAGAGACCACAGTTCTTACTTCTGTTGTATATTCCCCAAGCAACATGGCTTAGTGGAAAGAGCATTTACCTGGGAGTCAGAGCACCTGAGTTCATTCATTCATTCAATCGTATTTATTGAGTACTTACTGTGTGCAAAGCACTGTACTAAGTGCTTGGGAAGTACAAGTTGGCAACATATACAGACGGTCCCTACCCAACAGCGGGCTCATGTTAGCTCCTCCACTTTCCTGCTGCATGACTTTTGGTGAGTCACTTAACTTCTCTGTGCCTCAGTTTCCTCATCTGCATTATGGATATTCAATACTTGTTCTCCCTCCTACTTAGATTGTGAGTCTCAAGTGGGACAGAGACTGTGTCTGACCTGCTAATCTGGTTTCTACCCCAGCACTTGTACAGTGCTTGGCATGTAGTAATTGCTTAGCAAATGCCATTATTATTATTATTATCTGGTACAGTGTACTCATGTGGTAGGTTCTCAATAAAAATGCTGTTACAGATGATGACTAATGAAGGAAAAGGAAGCTTTTTCAGAGGTAGGAAAAAAGTGATCTGTCAAAGCTGAGGGAAGAATCTAGAGGAAGGAAAGGCTGGGGGTTCTGTGTTGAGGTGTGATGGGAGAAAAAAGTGGCTATGTATGAGAGATTCAGTTGACGAGGAGGTTAGGAGTTTTTGTTTCATGCACAAAGTCCTAGGGTACTTTTACTCCTAATGTCATCTTAGATAGTTGATTTGTCCAACAATATGTAGGTTACCTTAAAGAGAATGTTACAATAGTACAGGTAGGAAGTGATGAGGACTTGGGCTAAGGGACTAGTTGAAAGGCTAAAGAGGAAAGGAGAAATCCATGAAATACTGTAGCAAAAGAATGGGCAGAGTTTAGAGTTGGAGAAATGAGTTGCTATTATGTCGTTTTCAACTCTACTTTCAAACTATTGTCATCCGCTCAATGTTCTAAACATTTATTCAATTCCTGGGTGCTTTCTCCTGCTCCACAGTTTAAGTGTAGTTAAAAAAATAGATAGAGACTCTGCTCAGTATGAAGTCAAGGAAAAGTGACAGCGAAAAAGTAGAGCAAAGCTGAGCTTTGCTGGGAATTTGTTCTTATCATTTCTCTTCTTGTCGGGTCTTACTGGAGAAGTAAAGTAGAGGGTGTTACCACCCAGATCTGTTAGGTGAAGCATGGGATAATAATAATAGTAATGTTGGCATTTGTTAAGTGCTTACTATGTGCCAAGCACTGTTCTAAGCACTGGGGTAAAGACAAGGTAATTAGGTTGTCCCACGTGGGGCTCACAGTCTTCATCCCCATTTTACAGATGAGGTAACTGAGGCACAGAGAAGTTAAGTGAGTTGCCCAAGGTCACACAGCCGACAAGTGGTGGAGCTGGGATTAGAATGCATGATCTTTGCCTCCCAAGCCTGTGCTCTTCCATTAAGCCATGTGAGATGGGATAAGATTGTTTAGGTAGAGGTGATCACTGACAGGCCTGTAGAATACTGTACATTCCTTTGCCCTCCTCAAAGACAGACACATACTACACGGTTATATAACTGAAGGTAGTGACATCCTATGGACTCACAAAAATGTTCTTGGTGAAAATATCCAGAAACTTCAGCAGGTCCTTGCAGGGGACCCCTGACCCTCTTCATCATTCCAGAGCCATTTGTTCCCCTCCAGGTTATTGTAAATGTACACACCTCTTGTGAGCTGCAAGATTCAGTGTCAGTAACCCAGATGATGGAGGGTGGGTGTTTAAAATTAAAGTATTGGACATAAAAGCATCCAGGGCTGAACCAGTTCAGTCAGCAGTTTGTTATAAAATATCCTACTTGTGTATTACAGTAGGGAAAGGGTTAGTTCTTTCAACTCACTTGAAAATGGGAGATTTATGTTTGATATAGGAATAGGGTAAGATTTTAATTTGTTCACAATGATGTAGTGGACAGTGGGAGCCAGAGGTCACTCTGCTGAGTGACCTCGGGCTAGTCACTTCACTTCTCTGGGTCTCAGTTCCCTCATCTATAAAATGGGGATTGAGACTGTGAGCCCCATGTGGGACAGGGACTGTGCCCAACCCAATTTGCTTGTATCCACCCCAGTGCTTAGTACAGTGCATGGCACATAGTAAGTGCTTAATAAATAGCACAACTATTAGTATAATCATTATTATTTTTAATAAGCACTCAATAAATACAATTGATTGGAAGGAAAACAGATGCGAGTCTGTGCCAATTTTCTTCCTCCAAGAGACCACAGTGAGCAGCCCTTTAGTGGAAAGAAGGCAGAGCTGGTCATACAAACAGCGGAATTTGTCAGTAAAGTTGGGTGGATTACTTTCCATGAAGGTATCTTAAATGTTTCGTCTCTGTGATGCTCAGAACTGTGTTGTCTTGTCTTATGCCACTGAGTCGTTTCCGACCCATAGTGACACCACAGACACATCTCTCCCAGAACACCCCATTTTCTATCTGAAATCGTTCTGGTAGTGGATTTATAGAGTTTTCTTGGTCAAAATACGCAAGTGTTTCACCATTGTCGCTTTCCGTGCAGTAAACTTGAGTCTCTGCCCTCTACTCTCTCCCATGCCGTTGCTGCTCAGCTTGGGTGAGTTTTGACTAGAAGCAGATTGCCTTCCACTCACCTGCCACTGCCCAAGCTATGATGGAATGGGTAGTCCTCTGCTTGACTCTCCTTCCCATAGCCGAGACTGGTAGAGTACTGGAAACTCTCCAGGTGTGACCCTGAGAGGGGTCTCAGAACTGTAGAATGGAGAAAAAGCCTTTTCTTCGGGAATGTGTCAACTCTATGAAAAAGCTATCACACCCACCCTTCAATTATCTAGTTGGCAAGATCCCCCTTGCTATTTCAAAACACATCTAGGTACATTTAAATAATTTAAGTGGACTGGCAAAAAGCCAGGCTACCTCAGCATGCACACGTGTCTCCTGCATAACGGGAGGTTTAATTTTCCAGTCATGAGATGATGCCAAAAAGCTTTCAATATTAAAAATGTAGTGCAGGGACAGATTTAAAAGGAAGAGATGCCAGACATTTCCTGGCTAAAGTTCTCCCAACAAGTTTTGGTTTTGTCTACTGCCTTTCAGAATTAATTCCATGACTGTCAAGGCTGTATCCAGCAGTCACAAAGTTTTAAACTGTGTCCCAAGGAGGCCAGAAAAAGCAACCACAACCAAATAATGGGTTTCAGAAGGAAATTCAGGGAAAGCGGCTATGTGGGATTTTATTTCAGCAACACCCAATAACTATAGCTACTAGAAAGATAGAGAATTACATAATATGAATAATGTTAATGCTTGTTAATTCAGAACATCAGGGACTGGGAAAAGATAACCTTTCAATTATTTAGGTTTGGATTTCTGATATATTTATTCAAGGGCAATAGTGCATTGAAACAACTGGGAAGTGGCAGTTGTTTCAAGGTTCATACTATTCTGAAAAAATCATTATTGACTGAACACGATTTAACTACTTATTTGAGGTCTGAATCTAACTTCTTGCAGCATGAATCTAACAGAAGGAATTCATTTCACATTTATTGGCAATTCAAATATGACACAACAAATTGAAATTTTGTTCACGCAATCAATTGGATTAAATGCTCTAAAAATAAATTTGAATGCTTTATTAGAGGCACTCAACTAATAAAAATGTAGAAACAAGAATATGAGATTTTTGAATAATAATTGATAACCATTTTAAAGTGCCTTGCTTTTTAAGGAATTAGTAGAAAGACTATGAGGCCAGATGTGAGGTCCTATTTAACATCGACTGGTTTCCACCCACTATCTTTCCTTCTGCCATAAAAAAGGACACCTATTTCATAGGTGATTCAGCAACCTAAAATATTGCATTAAATAGCTTAGTCTTATTTCCCTATTTTTCCTTATCTATTTCTGTATGAAAGAAGCCCAATGCCACCTAATGTAGCAGACAAATAATATAAGAAAAAAGAAAGAGAGAAATTTGAAAATGTCAGTGAATTCTGAGAGAGAGGACATACACATGACGAGCAGTGGTACAACAGGTTTAGGCATTTAAATAATCATTTTCAGTTAAGTATTGTTAACACACACACAGGGTACTCCTCAGGTTTAAACATCCATGTGGGATTTTTTTTAAATAGTACTTGTTAAGTGTGTACTATGTGCCAGGTATGGCACTAAACACTGAAGTTAGAGAAGGTAAGTTCAGAGCCACAGGAGGTAAAAGGAATTGAAAATTCATAGACTTTTCAGTTCTTAACATTGTGTCATCTGAGATGCCTTCTTATGGTGAAGTGTTTTATCCCTAATATGACTTTCCCTACTATTTACTTTCTTTTTCAGGTATTTGTTGAGCACCTACCATAGTAAGCACTGTTCTGAACACCGGAGTAGAGACAAAATAATCATGTCAAGCACAATTCCCCATCTCACTTGAGACTCACAGACTAAATAGGATGAAGAACAGGTATTGAATCTCCATTTACAGCTGCAGAAACTGAGACAGAGAAGTTAAGTGACTTTCCCAAGGTCATAGAGCAGGCAAGTTGAGAATCCTGGATTAGAAGTCAGGTCCTCTGACTCCCAGACCTGTGGATAAAATCTGGGAATCTGAGAATCTGGGAATGGGGAGGTCTTTGCTCAGTTGTCACTGTTTGAGTCAACAACTAATTTGGTCTACAGGGTCTTCAATCTGGCTTTTATTCACTCTTCCACTAAACTTTTATCATCGGGACTGATCTGATTGTCTTGTGTCTGCCTGGTGCTTTGTATCGTGCTAGGTAGATAGGGAATGTTCAGTAAATAGTGCAGTAAACAACCAGTGAGAAATTCCATAATTAAAATATCTCCAAATGCTGCTGGTGCAGACTGAAGGTGACTTCCACAGATGCTTGGATAAGAGGTCTCCACTAGTGGCTTAGTGGAAACAGCACGGGCTTGGGAGTCGGAGGACAAGCGTTCTAATCCCGGCTCTGCCACTTGTCTGCTGTGTGACCTTGGGCAAGTCACTTAACTTCCCTGTGCCTCAGTTACCTCATCTGTAAAATGGGGATTAAAAGTGTGAGCCCCACATGGGACAACCTAATTACCCTGTATCTACCCCAGTGTTTAGAACAGTGTTTGGCACACAGTAAGCGCTTAACAAATACCATAATTATTATTTTAAAAAGGAGATAAGTGCTCTCCTTATAAATTCATTGGTTATATCAACAATGATCAGTGACAGGGGCTAGACAAGGCCACAAGAATGAATCAAATCTATTGGTAATCAATCGGTCATATTTTTTGAGCACTTACCATATGCAGAACACTGTTCTAGGCACTGGGGAGAATATAAAAGGACAAACAGACAAAATCAATCTATACTCAAGAAGCAAATAATCTAGCAGGGGAGACAGGCACTAAAATAAATTACAGATAGAAGGAAGAAGGAAATGGGGATACGTACATGAGTTAACACTTAAATAATAGGGTGTGTAAGTCTTCTACAGCCCAGCCCGCACCCTCCGCTCCTCCACCGCTAATCTCCTCACCATACCTCGCTCTCGCCTGTCCCGCCATCGACCCCCGGCCCACGTCATCCCCCGGGCCTGGAATGCCCTCCCTCTGCCCATCCGCCAAGCTAGCTCTCTTCCTCCCTTCAAGGCCCTGCTGAGAGCTCACCTCCTCCAGGAGGCCTTCCCAGACTGAGCCCCTTCCTTCCTCTCCCCCTCGTCCCCCTCTCCATCCCCCCATCTTACCTCCTTCCCTTCCCCACAGCACCTGTATATATGTATATATGTTTGTACATATTTATTACTCTATTTATTTATTTATTTATTTATTTTATTTGTACATATCTATTCTATTTATTTTATTTTGCTAGTATGTTTGGTTTTGTTCTCTGTCTCCCCCTTTTAGACTGTGAGCCCACTGTTGGGTAGGGACTGTCTCTATATGTTGCCAATTTGTACTTCCCAAGCGCTTAGTACAGTGCTCTGCACATAGGAAGCGCTCAATAAATACGATTGATGATGATGTGATAGGAGAAGTCTTGAGTGCTTAAATGTTGAAGTGTCTGTTGGACAACATGAACTGGGGGAATATAAAATAAGTATTTTCTTCTAAGGGTGGAAAAATCATGACTCGGGATACTGCCAGTAGATATTGAAGATGAAATTTTTGGGAATGGTGACAAGGTCTCAGGTGAGTTGTAAACTGTAGTTGTGCTAAGGATTGATGAATTTCCATAACTAACCATCCTTTGATGATAATTTCATGTTGGGGGTCAGTCAGTTGATCATTTTTATTGAGCTCTTACTGTGTGTAGAGCACTGTAACTAAGCACTTGGAAGAGTACAATATAACAATAAACACATACACCCCTACCCACAATGAACTTATAGTCTAGAGGGGGAGAAATAAGTGACAAATTACGAGAACAGGATAATCAGGTGGGACCATAGTCCCTGTCCCTCAAGGCTTTTGTTCTAAATATGCGGAAAAACAGGAATTTAATTCCCATTTTAGAGACAAGGAAACTGAGCCACAGAAGTCACACTGCAGGCAAGTGGCAAAGCCAGATTAGAGCCCAGGTCCTCAGATTTGCAGGCCCATGCTCTTTCTACTATGCCATGTTGCTTCTCTAGCTTAAGAATAATTGGTAATTATGATATTTGTTAAGCACTTACTATGTGTCAAGCGCTGTTCTAAGTGTGGGAGTAGGTTCAAGATAATCATATCAGACACAGTTCCTGTCCCACATGGGGCTCACAATTTAAATAGGAGGGAAATCTGGAATTGAATACCCATTTTACAGATGAGGAAACTGAGGCACAGAGAAGTTAACTGACTTGCCTAAAGTCATACAGCAGGCAAGTGGCAGAGAGGAATTAGAACCCAGGTCCTCTGAGTCCAAGGCCTGTCCTCTTTTCACTAGGCCACTCTGCTCTGAGTAGAGTTCCTTTCGTTTCTTCTTTATGTTTGTCCGATTGACTGCTCATATATATGGTAAACATGCTGAAAGAAACCAAGTCTGATTCTGATTCTTAAACTATGCTTAGTTCAAAGTTTGTACTTAATATAAATAACTTGGACCCATTTGGCCACACCAACCTGAAGGAAAATATCTTCACATCTAGGCAGCAGAGCTCAGTGCATTTTGTTACTCTCTGACTTTCACTTTTAAAGTGATACCTGAATATCTTATATCCTTGGGTTCAAGGACAAGTATCTAACAGGCAAGAATTGATATGATTTATTTAAACCAGGCTCCATGAATGACCTGAATAAGTATGCTGAAATTGCTGAGCTAAGAAGAAGCAATCTACATTCTCCAGCTCGCAGTATTGTTTAGAAACTTGTCATTCAATGGATAACAGCAGAGTCAGGAAAGAAGCTGGCGCCACAATGTAGGGCTGGGAGAAATCACCCAGCTTTGAAATGGATAAAATATGATTGAAACTGTACATGGCACAGTACATAAGTAGAATATAAAGAGGGTCATGCCAAACCAAGAAGCAGCAGAATTTGCTAACCATCTGTAGATGTTTAAGATTTTTAACTAGGCTCTCTATTCAGTCTTGACTTCAATAATAGTAAATAATGGTGGTGTTTGTTAAGCGCTTACTATGTGCCAAGCACTGTTCTAAGTACTGAGGTCAATATAAAGTAATCAGGTTGTCCCATGTGGGGCTCACAGTCTAATCCCCATTTTACAGATGAGGTAACAGACACAGAGAGGTTAAGTGGTTTGCCCAAGGTCACACAGCAGATGAGTGGCAGAGCTGGGATTAGAACCCACATCCTCAGACTTCCAAGTCTGTGCTCTTGTCACTAAGCCATGCTGTTTCTCTAGCTGTGGCTCCTGCATAATTTTCTAGTCACTTAACCTCTGACAGATTACACACTGAACAATGTTCTTATCAGTCCACCTTTCAAAAACGAAAAGCTTGAAGAACACGAAGGATGATGATGCTTTAAAGACAGAGTTAAGGAACTACCACTAGGACTTCAGGCACCAAGAATTATATTTCCCCACTTGACTGCCAAAGGAATTCTGTGATCCTGACATAAGGGAATAAGGGTTATTTGTATGTACAACAAAGACAACCTTGACTGGACAAAACTTCAGACTGTTCCATCAATCTCTTGTTTGCACAATGAGGATGGGAACAAAACTGTCCTTGGCTGAGGATGCAGTCAACAGAAATTCAAGGGGGGGAAAAAATCAATGCATTCAGAAGGAGCGGGCGATCCCAGCAGGCTGGCATTGCCATTGAAATGGCTGACAGAGTGCTGTGCCAGTGCCTGACATTATTTTATGCCTCAGATGTTTATTCACAGTCCAAAGTTCAAGAAAGGCCCTTCATCAAGAGTGAATCTGTTGAATCTGTTCACTAAGTCCACTCAATCCTTCTTTTTTCAGAAGCAAGTTGACTTTGACTCATTCAATCCATCCCAGCTGAGAGTCCTGCAAGGAGGTCCCATTGATTCCCCGCAGTAAAAGCGCAGTTAGCCTGAAAGCCCTGGAGAGAATGCCTGAGAGTGTTTATTCAGTCTGAGAACAAGAATTGTTAAAGTGTACAGAATGAATGGCAGGGTCAGCTTGGTAATAAAGCATTTCCTCATAGGTGATTTCATGAGAAATGCAAGAAATCTTTGAGGTAACTTTAAAAAATGCCACAGGCATTTGAAATAGCTGGAAAACAAGCAGCATCTTGCTTAGCAGCCAGAGAACAGCGAGTTCATGAATAACCCTGACAACGAGGACAGTAGTGGGAGGGTAATTTGTGTTCACAAGCAAAATTGCTCTTCAAAAAACAGATTTGGAGGAGCAGGGGAGGAAATAAGGGAGAGAGCAGGGGAGTGGCTGGGGAGGGAGAAAAGAAGGTGGCAAGGGTGTGTGCTTAGAACTGGATCGGTATAACCAGGTCTGGGTACGTTTCCAGGAGAAAGGAGTGCTCCACAATGTCAACGGCAGCCAAGGGGTTGAGGAGGTTAGGACGGAGAAGAGATGATTTGATTTGGCAGGGAGGACCAGTTGACTTTGGTGATTGTGGTCTCAGCAGAGAAAAGGGAGAGAACTGGACTTTAGTAGGGAGGTGGAGGAGAGAAAAGGGAGAGAGTGAGTGAATACAACCCAGATGAGGAGTCTATACAGAAATGAAGGGAGGGAGATTGTGCAATTTCCGAGGGGTGCAGTGGCAGCCAGGGAAGGATAAGGTAGATGTGAACATATTTGAAGGCAGAGGGGAAAGAGTCAGGGAGAGGGTGGTTGAAGATGGCTGATATGGAAGGGAGAAGAGTGGGCCTAAGTGTTTTGAGAAGGTGAGAAAGGATAGGGAGGGAGGCAGATGTAGAATGGATGAAAAACAGGCAAGAGATCTCTTGAGAGATAATAATGATGGTATTTGTTAAGCGCTTACAGAGAAGGATGAGAGAATTGATGTAGGGGTAGGAGCAAGTTGAGGTGATTTGGGGAAGCTCAGGCTTGATTGTTTTCTATTTTGTCAACAAAGTAGTTGGCAAGATCATTAGGGACAAGAGAAAACGAAGATGAGGGCACGTTGGGGGAGGCAGTTCACTTATGGAATAATCCGTGGATATCCTAAATTGGTCTGGTGTCTGGATTTCTGTTAACAGAGTTCAGGAGTGGAAGTGTACTATGGAGATGATGAGGGATTGGGGGTTGGTAGTGCAAGGTTGACCAAGGGACATGAGAGAGAGGGAACTGATTCTGGCAATGTGGGAAATAGATAGTAAAGAGTTTTGAAATAATTCATTTGTCACTAGGGAGCAGAAGGCTGACCATAAAAAAAACATCTTTTTACTGTTAGTCAAGTGGTTCCTGATTCCCTGGGGATTAACAGATCTGCTGTTGCAGTCACAGTAATACCTCTAGGAGACACTCATTGTCAAATCAGGGAACTTTTCAGGTCTCCCTCCTGAAGGAATAAGGCCAATCTCACACACATAGTAGGGCTTTAACCAACCCACATTTTTTTTAATGCTGGAGTAGATACAAGCTAATCAAGTTGAACACAGTCCATGTTCCAAATGGAGTGAGTTCACAGTCTTAATCCCCATTTTACAGGTGAGGTAACTGAGGCCCAGAGAAGTGAAATGATTTGCCCAAGGTCACACAGCAGACAAGTGGCAGAGCTGAGATTAGAATCTAGACCCTTCTGACTTCCAGGCCTAAGCTCTATTAATTAGCCCACACTGCTTCTTTTGCATTTGCTCTGTGTACTGTCCTTTTACAGTCTCATACTTCAGTTTATGTTCTCAAAGAGGCAGATCTCCCTCAGAGTGATTCCTTATCTACTATATTTTCACTTAGAAAATCCATCCAAGCACTACTCTGGCTCTGTGGCTGAGCTGTCCTGCCAGCAGAGGTGTGTTAGGTAGGAGGTACCTTTTTATTTAACAGTATTTGTTAAGCACTTACTATGGGCAAGCACTGCACTAAGCCCTGGAGTAGATAGAAGCCAATCAAGTTGGACACAGTCCCTGTCCCTCATAGGGCTCACGGTCTTAATCCCCATTTTACAGATGAGATAACTGAGATAAAGAGAATCAACTGACTTGCCCAAGATCACACAGCAGATAAGTGGCGGAACTCGGATTACAATCCAGGTCCTTCTGATTTCTAGGCCTATGCTCTATCCAGCGTGGCTCAGTGGAAAGAGCCCAGGCTTTGGAGTCAGAGGTCATGGGTTCAAATCCCGGCTCTGCCAATTGTCAGCTGTGTGACTGTGCGACTTTGGGAAAGTCACAACTTCTCTGTGCCTCAGTTATCTCATCTGGAAAATGGGGATTAAAACTGTGAGCCCCCTGTGGGACAACCTGATCACCTTGTAACCTCCCCAGTGATTAGAACAGTGCTTTGCACATAGTAAGCGCTTAATAAATGCCATCATTATTATTATTATCCACTAGGATATGCTGCTTCAGAACTCCTCTTGGAAGGTAAGTAAGGGACATCAGAGCCGAAGTGTCTTTCCAAAAGAATTGGGGGCCAAATTTTCACTTTGAGTGTGGCCACAAACTTGAGAAGGGCTTGAGGAGGTGGAAACTTGATATATATAGAGAGAGAGACTACAGAGGGAGTGGAAGAAGGATTGGAGTGGGAGGAGGTGAAGGCAGAGGTGGAAGAGGAGAATATCAAGGTTTTGGAGCAAGAGATGGAAATGGAGGGAAAGGAGAGGAAAAGTAAGACAGAAGAGGAAAATAGAAAAGTAGACATCGGAAGTGAGAGGAGAAAAAGAAAGTAATAAGAGATACAAAGAACAAGAAAATAGGAGAGAAGAAGCCCATTGGCTTAGTGAAAAGAGCTCAGTCCTAGGGATTCAGAGCACCTAGATTCTACTAATCCTGACTTTGCCTGCTATCTGACCTTGGGCAAGTTATTTAATATTTATGTGCCCCAGTTTCCTCATTGGGGACTGAATACCTATTCTGTTCCTACTTAGACTGGGAGCCCCATGTGGGATAGGGACTGTGTCTGACATGATTATCTCACATCTACCTCAGAGCTTGGCACATGGTAAGTGCTTAACAATTGTTATTGCTACTGACCAGGTTATACCCAGACTACTGGTTACCCTAGTTGAATTTAAAGGGATCCTAGTTGACTTTAAAGGGGACAGAAGTGATTTATATTTAAATGACTTTCTTTTCCTAATTGTTGTATAAGGAAATTAAATTAGGCCTCGTATAAGTTTATCTCTATTACATAATTTATGTTCAAATTAGAAGAAATTTTAATTCATTCATTCATTCAATCGTATTTATTGAGCACTTACTGTGTGCAGAGCACTGTACTAAGTGCTTGGGACATATAAGTTGGCAACATATAGAGACGGTCCCTACCCAACAGTGGGCTAACAGTCTAGAAGGGGGAGACAGAGAACAAAACAAAACATATTAACAAAATAAAATAAATAGAATAAATATGTACAAATAAAATAAATAAATAGAGTAATAAATACGTACAATATACCTGGGCTCAAATTTCTAAGCAGGAGAGGAGAGCAGAATATGTAAAGATGTAAAGTTTCATTTTTGGCAGTAGAAAGGTTGCAGTGCACCCATGGGATTATTGGCAGAGAACATAGATTGTTCCAATTACCTCAGCTCCAAAAGTAGAGAAAAGATGGGGTCTAACCATTGGGAAGCAGCTGGGGAAGGGAAAGCAAGGAGGGGAGGAATGATGGAGAGAGTAGGTGGGGAGACAGAAGGGAGGGTGGGAGAGTCCCAGGAAAAGGAACCAAGAAGTAAACTGCAGTGCCCAGTTATCAGATTTTTAAGTGGATAGCTTCAGTGCACAATAACCTGAGGAAAGTACAGGCTGACAAGAGCAAGCTGCATAATGGCAATGAGAGAGAGCTATTTCTCAGCTCTTTAATTTAAATACATGAAAATCCAACTTGGTGGATGCAAAAAGCAGGAAAGAAAATGAGGAGGTATGCTATAGACCTTGGGTGCCGGGGTGGGGGTGGGGGTGGTGGGGGGGGACGACATGTGGAATCTATTTTAGGACTTTGTATTTGCATAAGGCACTACAGGAAAGAAACAGCAAAGCAGCCTCTGCAGATAAGGAAAGGGAAGGAATTCTTTCACTACTTTCCCCCTCCCCTTCTCTGACATTCCCCTCCCACCTCCAGCCAATGCACCTGCTTATTTCTCCATCCCAGTATGTGGCTGTGATGTTTGAGGGCACTGACTGGCTACCTATGTCAGGGACACTACCTCATTTATCGAAAGGTTTATCTGAGACTAGCAGTGTCATTATTAGTACTACTCTGTTCTGTCCCTTGCAGAGGCTGGAAATAGCCTGTCAATGTCTGTGACTCTGCAGATGGAAGTGAGGGCCGGGACGGAGGCATCTCTTCTCCATCTAGACAGAAGCAGAGTGGCCTAATAGAGCATGGGCCTGGGAATCAGAAGGACTTGGGTTCTAATTCTCACTCTGTCACTTGTCTGTTGTGGAAATTTGGGCAAATCACTTAATTTCTCCGTACCTCAGTTGCCTCATCTGTAAAATGAGGATTAAGATTGTGAGCCCCATATGGGACATGGACTGTGTCCAACCTGATTAGCTTGTCTCTACCCCAGCGCTTAATACAGTGACTGCCACATAGTAAGTGCTTAACAAATACCATTAAAAAAAAAATCTAGGCACAGGCAAGGGCATTTTTTGGTTGCCACAGGGATAAACTCTTCTCAGTCCTCCACAGATGCTTGCTTTTATCGTCTTTGCCCCTGAGTATGGTGCCTGACAGAGATTGTCAGGCTTGCTCCCCTCTGGCCTCTTATCAGCACTACTCAAGGAAGTGCAGATAGAGAAGACAGGGCAGGGCTGATCAACTGCCTCGTCAGGAGGGTTCTCTGATTGAAGCAAGTGCACTCCTAGTTCATAGAGAAATGAGATAGGGAAGGAAGAGAACTTGTTGTTGCCACCATAGCTCCTGAGGGTTGGTTGCTGCACATTTCTAGCTCCAAATGGAAGATATAAAATAATAATAGTGGTATTTGTTAAGTACTTACTATGTGCTAAGCACTGCGGTAGTTAAAAGTTAATTGGGTTGGACACAGTCCCTGTCCCACATGGGGCTGTAAGTAGGAGGTAGAACAATTATTAAACCCCCTTTTACAGTTGAGGAAACTCAGGCACAGAGAAGTTCAGTGACTTGCCCAAGGTCATCCAGTACATGAGTGATAGAGTCAGGATTAGAATCCAGGCCCTCTGACTCCAAGGCTTGCGCTTTATCCACTGGGCCATGGTGCTTCCCTATGCTTCTCTATACCTGGCCTGGAATGCCTCTCCCTGGCCTGGAATGCCCTCCCTCCCCACATCCACCAAGCTAGCGCTCTTCCTCCCTTCAAGGCCCTACTGAGAGCTCACCTCCTCCAGGAGGCCTTCCCAGACTGAGCCCCCTCCTTCCTCTCACCCTCGTCCCCCTCTCCATCCTCCCCTGCCTTACCTCCTTCCCTTCCCCACAGCACCTGTATATATGTATATATGTTTGTACGTATTTATTACTCTATTTATTTATTTATTTATTTGTACATATCTATTCTATTTATTTTATTTTGTTAATATGTTTTGTTTTGTTCTCTCTCTCCCCCTTCTAGACTGTGAGCCCACTGTTGGGTAGGGACCGTCTCTATATGTTGCCAAGTTGTACTTCCCAAGCGCTTAGTACAGTGCTCTGCACACAGTAAGCGCTCAATAAATATGATTGATTGATTGATTGCTCCTCCAAAGAAATGGGTATCTCCAAAAGCAAAAATGGTCCATGAAAATATGGGTGTTCTTAAGAAAAAAACAACCTTGGTCCCAATGCATATCTGTTAGTTGTGGAGGATGGGAAAGGAAGTTGTGATTTCACTTACCCCACATTCATCTCCAGTTAATTCTCCCTACCACTGCTGCATCTTTCCCCTGTGACACAATCAGGGACCAGTCAGGTACTATTTATTCACTCCTGAAATCGCTGAGCTCTCTTTGGATGAAGTGATTTCAGTGAGGCAGTGATCCGGAATCAAGGGCTTATGGAAGGATCTCCAGCCCAGAAATTCTTACCACAACCCCAGGATCGCAATTCCTCTAGAATTCCTTGATGCCTGGGTTCAGTGGGATATCTGTGAACCAGAGATGCCTGGTTGGGTCCTGATGCCGAGAAACCTCCTTCCCTGTTTCTGGAACTTGGGTAGATTCCATACTGAATGGAGTGTCCTCACCACTTCCTGTATGAGAATAGAGAAAATACCAATTTTGTTTTAAAGCTTCCCAAATGAATTAGGGTTAAGGTTCTGTCAGGATGGCGGAGGGGAATAATTGCCCAAAGCAGGACTCGACTGTTAAAACTGAATAACTAAAATTAAACTGTTAGCTGATTTCTAGAAATTAAAACAGCAACCAGTAAGAGTAATTAGTATAATCCTACAGAAAAGATTCTTGCATTGAGAGACCCTCACTTAATGGTTCTCAAATAGCCAAACATTTCAGGATATGCTTTGCAGGTCATTTTATTTCTAAATACTTCAAGATAATGTGACACTTGGAAATAACTTTGGAAAGAATAGATTTTCTTTAGAAATACTGAACAATAAAACATAATGTGCTATAATAGAGCTGAAATCACACTTCCCCAAAAAGGAATCACTCATCATAAATGATAACTACCTAAAAATTTTGGCGTTTTCATCAGAATGCTGAAATGATGAAGTGTATTGAATACGTTTTCAGTTTGGATTGAAATTCAATTAGTTTACTGAAGGAAGCCCATCTAAAAATCATGGTTCCTATTTTATTCTCATCAACTGCTCGATATGCATTTAATTTAAAGAATAAGCATTACAGCCACAATTTATGCAGATGACAGAAACATCTGATTCATGCAGAAATCCAAATTATGGGATGGGTGATCGACACATAATATGCACGATATGATTTGCAAATAATTGCAATTTAGGATGTTCAGGTTTGCTTTATTGGGGTCTGACACTCTCTACTTGATTAAACAATAGCTCCGCAATGAATACACTGTAATAAAAAACACAGAATGTGGCATGCCTGCAATGTGCAAAGTGGTAAAGTCACCACCAAACTAACAGTTTATTTTAAAGGAGATGTTCCTGCAGACATTCCTCATCCATTCCTCATCATGGGCATGTGTGGCACTGATGGGATCTTGTTGCTATCCCATCAATGCCACATACGCCCACTTGCAGTAATGATAGAAAAGGAACCCTCAGGCCAAACTCCCTCGTGTTTTCTGTGGCAGCTGTGCTACAGCTAAGTTGACTGCTTCTCCATGGGAGAGAAGCACAGCTCGATCTTGTATAAATGGGGTTCAGGGGACAGAGGCACTTTTCAATAATGCAAAGCCTGGAGCAACAGGAAGCTCTTAGTCAGATCCCTGCATCATTCGGTTTCTTTCTCTAGGCTGTTTAGAGGAAGTCAGGGCTGAAGTGAAAGCTGGCATGAAGTGGACTCTAAATGCCAGCAGTTCTTACTTGTGTGCACCCACACAGAGCCACAACCTCTCCGCCCCCCCACCCACCCCGCCAAGACCCCTCAAGGGCAGAAACACCTTCCAACTCGACCATAAACCTCTGTTCCTTATCAATATATCTGAGTGTGTTCACAATTGCTTTGGGTGCCTGTAGGGTGAACAGTCAGTTCTAGTACAGCACATTTTCATTGGGTATTTGGGATAGACTAGGCACCCTATGTGAGCCAGAGACTCCGGTCTGATTGTATTGTACCTACCCCTGTTCTTAGAACAATGCAAATAGCACATTAGGCAGTGTTTAACCAATACCCCATTTATTTATTTATTATTATTATAAGAAAAACCTAACTAAGGCTCAACTTGTATGTTACCCTATTATATTGCTTATCCCAGTTCTCGCCATCCTTATTTGTATATGGAGAGTTAGAGTAGGTGAAAAAAGGCAAGGCAGGCTGGGAACTGGACCACAGGCAGTCAGTTTATCTGCAGCATGACCTTGTGGTTAGAGCATAAAATAATAATAATTATGGTATTCATTAAGCACTTACTATGTGCCAGAAACTATACTAAGTGCTGGAGTGGAAAAGCAAATCAGAGTGGAAACAGTCCCTGTCCCACGTGGTGCTCACAGTCTCAACTCCCATTTTACGGATGAGATGACTGAGGCACAGAGATGTGAAATGACTTGCCCAAGGTCACACAGCAAGCAACTGGCAGAGCTGGTGTTAGAACCCATAACCTTCTGACTCTCAGGCTCATGCTTTATCCGTATGCCATGCTGCTTCTCATGGGTCAGTGAGTCAGAATGACCTAGGTTCGAATCCTGGCTCTGCCACTTGTCTGCTGTGTGATCTTGGGCAAGTCACTTAACTTCTCTGTGCCTGTTACCTCATCTGTAAAGTGAGGATTAAGACTGTGAGCCCCATGTGGGACATGGACTGAGTACAACCTGATTAGTTACCCCAGTACTTAGCATGGTGCCTGGCACACAGCAAGCACCTAACAACAACAAAAACAAAAAAAACAGTCAACAAAAAAACAATAGAAAAGAGCACTTCCCTCAGTATGGCAGAAACACACATTTTGAAACATGGGTGAATCTCTGAGTCTTCAACAGCAATTAATCTGGACAATTCAGGACAATGAATACATTTCACCAAGATGTTTTAAGGGAGGAATGAATTCTCATGACTCTGTCTAGGCCTCGATACACATTTCCTGTCAAAGCTTTTGTTTACTGTCATGTAGGTTCAGCCTCTGAGAAGGAGAGAATCACAGCTGGTGAAAGTTGATTTTGAAATAAAGGACGCAGGGAAAATAGTTTGTGTCCTGTCATCGTAACAGTGATATGTCATAGAGTACAGCTTGCTTACCAGCTCCCCAAACAATGCAAATAAAAATCAGCAGTTATTGCCCAGTTGGATCCTCAACAGTAGCAGAGGGGAGGGAGGGGACTTTGAAACAGCTCTGATTAGGAAATAAAGCTACATTCCAACCCTCAATTCATTTGGAAGCTTAAAAACCAATGTGATGGACTTGGGATTTGGGATGGACCAGGAGGGCTGCCCTGGATTGATGTTTCCTAGCAGGAAGAGTTTAAACCTTTACTGATCCTTGGGATGACCAATTATGGGACAGGGACTGTGTTCAACCTGATGATCTTATATTTACCCCAGTGCTTTGTACAGTGCTTGGCATTTAGTAAGTGCTTGGCAAATAGTTATTATCATTATCATTAGTAAGTATTAATGATAATAAAATCTAGATTTCTGATATGGTCACTGGGAAACATCTTGCTTGGGAACATGTCCGTTATATTGTTATATTGTACTCTCCCAAGCACATAGTACAGTATTGCACACAGTAGACAATGAATAAATATGATTGACTGATTGAATCCTTCAAAAAGAATCACCAACTGAATCTCATTTAACTCTCTTGAGAACCAAATAAAACCAAAAGATACTTTCAGGATATTCTCTTCATTGAAAAGGAAGAAAGGGAGGTCTTCGCAAAATGTTATCTGCTCCCATTGGTATCCCTGGAATCATTCCTGCTTTGACTTTCTCTAGATCATCCAAGGCCAGATGAAGAAATAATAATAATGGAATTTATTAAGCGCTTACTATGTGCAAGGCACTGTTTTAAGTGCTTGTGGGGGAGAGGGATACAAGGTGATCACGTTGCCCACATGGAGCTCACAGTCTTAATCTCCATTTTACAGATGAAGTAGCTGAGGCTCAGAGAAGTTAAGTGACTTGCCCAAGGTCACACAGCAGACATGCGGGGGAGCCGGGATTAGAACCCATGACCTCTGACTCCCAAGTCTGTGCTCTTTCCACTGAGCCACACTGCTTCTCTTTCTAGCACATGGGACAATGGGATAAGCTCAGAGTACAAATGACTAAGGTAAGTGAACCACAATTTCCCAGAATTGATTAATTTCTCAGTGGCAATTAACCTCTCTTTGTGTGTCTCCTCAATTGGAGTTCAAGCTCCTTGAAAATGGGGAACATGGCACTTCTTTGTTTTGTACTTCCCAATTGCTTAGTACAGTGCGTTGCTCTGAGTGGGTGCTTCAAAAATGCTGCTACTACTATGTTTCTATTACTACTACCTACTACTTCAACTACTACTACTGCTATTACTACTGAGTGAATCATTCTGACTACAGAGAAATCCTCTATCTTCCCCGCATGTTCTACACTCCATGAGGACAGGGAATATGACACTTCTTTGTTTTGGATTTCCTAAGTGCTTAATACAGTGCATTGTTCTCAGAGGGTGCTCAATAAATGTTATTCTACTACTGAGCCTCCTCCTTCTCCTCCTCTTTCTCCTACTTACTTCTGCTATTATTACTCCTACTATTACTATACTACTATTACTATTGCTACTACTACTATTACTACTATTAGGAATGAATCATTCCGGCTGCAAACAAATCCTATGTCTTCCCCCAGGGTTCATTCATTCATTCACTGATTCAATCATATTTATTGAGCACTTATTGTGTGCAGAGCACTGTACTAAGCGCTTGGTAAGTACAAGTCGGCAACATATAGAGATGGTCCCTACCCAACAATGGGCTCACAGTCTAGAAGGGGGAGACAGATAACAAAACAAAACATGTAGACAGGTGTCAAAATCGTCAGAACAAATAGAATTAAAGCTATATGCACATCATTAACAAAATAAATAGAATAGTAAATATGTACAAGTAAAATAAATAGAGTAATTAATCTGTACAAATATATATGCAAGTGTTGTGGGGAGGGAAAGGAAGTAGGGTGGGGGGATGGGGAGGAGGAAAGGGAAAGGGGGCTCAGTCTGGGAAGGCCTCTTGGAGGAGGTGAGCTCTCAGTAGGGCTTTGAAGGGAGGAAGAGAGTTAGCTTGGAGGAAGTGTGGAGGGAGGATTCCACACTCTTTGGCAGGTCTGTGGCCACCCTGGCACACCCCTGATCTCAGTGACCTTGGGGCTTAGGATTTATGCTCACCATGTCAGGGAATGCTCAGAAGGGGAGTCACAGTCCATTCAGAACAGGAGCCCAACACCTGCTTCTGGTGGACAAGAGAGGGGAAGACTATGAGTACATCCCAGAGTACTTAGGGATGGTCAGACTCTCCAGAGTAGCTGCAGCCCTGACTTAAACCCAAGGGCCGAGGATGGAAACAGGTGGTGTTTGAGATTGCTTGGGTGAAGCAGCTGTTCATCTTATTACATCAACTCCAGGGAAGTCAGAGATTTAGGTCCCCAAGCAGTGACATCAGACACTCATCTGTGCAGCACTGATCATTGGAGCTCTACCATGTATCTCCACGGAATGAGAATCGGACACAATCACCACAGACAGCTAGAAAGCTGAATCTTCTATTGGAACATTTCAAGATGGACTTTAGAAGAGAAAATGCATATTTCCCCTTGTATACATTGATGCAAGGTGCTCATTCACCTAAATCCTTCCTGTTCTATTTTGATTATTCCCTGAGAGAATACTTGTACTGTACTTCCTCCTCTTCCTTAATAGTGATGGCATTTATTAAGCACTTACTATGTGCAAAGCACTGTTCTAAGTGCTGGGGAGGTTTCAAGGTGATCATGTTGTCCAACGTGGGGCTCACAGTCTTCATCCCTATTTTACAGATGAGGTAACTGAGGCCCAGAGAAGTTAAGTTACTTGCCCGAAGTCGAACAGCTGACAACTGGTGGAGCCAGGATCTGAACCCATGACCTCTGACTCCAAAGCCCATGCTCTTTCCACTGAGCCATGCTGCTTCCTTCCCACACCACAATTAGCAAGTAGTCAAGAGGCTTCTGTTGATGGTTTTGTCCAGTTCTAAAACTATTTCCCTTCTGGCTCCTGCTCACTCCAGGCTTTTGGGAATACTCAGGTTTACCCACACATGTATATCACACCCAAATATATCCAATCACTGCTCTGAGGAAATATGCATCTCTAAGCCATGAGAGCCTGCTGTTCTGCTCTCAGAATGCACCTAAAAGAGCTGTACATTTGTGTATTATCCATCGTTTTAATTATTCAAGCAATGGCATCCCGTTATTACCCCAGAAAATTCAGAGTGTGCAGTAGAGTTCCTCCCAACTCTAATTATCAGTAGACGGCAAGCACCTTCTTAATGATATCAAAAAACAGTGGAGAACACTTTATTTCCCTTAAAAGGAAATATCACCTTGATCTCCCTTTACAGTGAAATAACCTAGACAATCCAAGTTATTGACTAGTCCACTACAGATCCATAAGATCAAGGTCTCAAAGAAACTGTGTTGGAAAAAAATATATTAGACAAAGGGTAAGTATAGATTCAAATACCAATAGAAATATGATGTACAGCATTGGGACTGTATTCACTGCAATCTGATCTGATAATAATAATGTAGATTACAAGCAACTTGACAACTGGGCTAAGAATTGGCAAAATAAATAATGGTTGATAGTTAAGTTAGCTTAACTTTGTCAACCACTGCTCCCCATATCTGACAATGAGATAGAAAGAAGATCAGCATTTAGGAGGTCAAAGTCAGAAAGAATCTTGCTGATGGAGTGAATCACTGGGCAACCTGATAGTTATCACGCTTTTTAAAGTTTGCACAATTCTGCACCAGGACCACTGACTCTTCTGCACTGGAAGAAACCTAGATTTCTGCTACAAGTGGAAGTTTTAATCAAGGGTCATAAGGAAACTCTTTTACTTAAAATCTGGAGAGACCAAGATTTGTCAAGCGTGACATCTGGACTGTAAGATACAATGACAGTGTAAAATAGTGTGTGCGGCAATGGAAAATCAAATTCAAAATGTTGAATATATTAGAGGGAAGAAATGGAGATGCACAGAATAAATGTATATTCGTGAATCATTCCTCAACATAATCTCTAAGCACAATACAAAACTGTGGTTTCAGGAAGTGAGTTTATTCTCTACTCCAAAACTGAACCACACTTTGCTTTAGTGAAGTGGTGAAACATTCAGAGGCTTTCATTAAATCAATGGAATTTATTGGATGCTTACTTTGTTCTGAGCACTATACTAAAAATTTGGGAAAGTAACAATAATAATAATGGCAATTGTGGTATTTCTAAGTGCTTACCATTTGCCAAGCACATTACTAAGCACTGGGATAGATACAAGACAATCAGATTAAACAAGTCTCTGTTCTACATTGGGCTCACTATCTAAGAGGTAAAGAGAACAGGTATTTAATCTCCATTTTACAAATGAGGAAAGTGAGGCACAGAGAAGGAGTATCACCTACTGGATAGAGTATGGCCGGGGAGTCCGAAGGACCTAGGTTTTGCCATTTGTCTTGGCAAAATCATTTAACTTCCCTGTGCTTCAGTTCCCTCATCTATAAAATGGGGATTAAGACTGTGAGCCTCACGCGGGACAGGGACTGTATCCTACCTGATTTGCTCATATCCACCCCAGCACTTACTACAGTGCGTGGCACATAGTGCTTATCAATTACCACAATTTAAGTGACTTGGCCAAGGTCACATAGCAAGAAAGTAGCAGAGGTAGGATTAGAACCCAGGTTCTGTTGATGCCCAAGCCCATTCTTTTTCAACTAGGGCAGGCTACTAATGCTACATAATAATAATAATAATAATAATAATGATAATAATAATAATGACATTTGTTAAGCACTTACTATGTGCAAAGCACTGTTCTAAGAGCTGGGGAGGATACGAGGTGATCAGGTTGTCCCACGTGGGGCTCACAATCTTAATCCCCATTTTATAGATGAGGTAACTGAGGCACAGAGAAGTTGAGTGACTTGCCCAAAGTCACAGCAGAAAATTGGTGGAGCTGGGATTTGAACCGATGACCCCTAACTCCCAAGCCCGGGCTCTTTCCACTGAGCCACACTACGTGCTGCTGCTACATGCTCCCTGCCCTCCAGGAGTTTACAGTCTAGAGGACAGGATGTCTGAAATTATCTGGCTAAT
This sequence comes from Tachyglossus aculeatus, assembly GCF_015852505.1. NCBI lineage: Eukaryota > Metazoa > Chordata > Mammalia > Monotremata > Tachyglossidae > Tachyglossus > Tachyglossus aculeatus. Next base: position 18,279,982 of record NC_052074.1, on the reverse strand, counting down.
GTGGGAAGCAAAGACTATAGTGCCGGCTGGTCCAGGCGCTCTAACACAGAATTGACATTATGCTACATAAACTTGGGACGAAAGTGGATTTTGGACATAGAATAATTATGTGCACTGCCTTTCTGCCTACTTACTTGCTTGTTCCTCCTTTTGACCCATTAAGGAACAAGGCCGCCTATGCTCTGCACATAGTAAGCGCTCAATAAATACAATTGATGATGACTAGAGAATGCTAACGGTAATAAGCAAAACACTAGAATCAAAATCAAGTCCTTCTCATAGGTTCTTGGTCCAGAAGTCTGTGACTGGATTGATGCTTGTTCCATTGTTTACAGTGGGAGACACCAATCATCCAATTTATTTAGTCCTCCATTGCTTAGAACAATGCTTCGCACATAGTAAGTGCTTAACAAATACCATCATTATTATTATTTTATTGTGCAAGAAAATATGTTTTCCTAGTTAACATGCTGCATGATTCAGCAATAAAAGATTAAAACCTTTATCAGGGTTTGAGATATTTCTAGGACAGCAGGTGAAAAAACAAGAAAATCTGATCAAATATAGGTATACTGGATTTCTGATATTGGTGGCATTAATTTGCTTCCCTTAATAGCTGGGAGAAAAATATCATAAAAAACAGCCAACAAATGATGAACTGCACCTTTCTCCTGGGTCCATTAATATTTTCCTCTCATTACATATTTTCCATCTATCCTAGTTTTCAAAAATGGGCATAAAAAAACGGAGTAGCTAGGTAGGAGATGAGTTAAGATGATTGAATATGAATGCAAATAAGCCTTAAACAATTGATAAACCCCTAGTCTGATATATTGTCTTTTTCATTTTTAATATGTTATAGTCTTTCTCCTGAAATAATGTTAAAAGGAACTATTAGAGTTCACTTTACATATTGATGTGCCTCTTTTATAAGGTGCTTTGTAACTCTGAAGCAGAATGCTAATGCAGGGGTTGCTATGGCAAGCAATCTTTTCTATTGAGCAGGAGAATAAATAGTTGCATGAAATCCTGAATCAATAGCCAGAACGGAAAGGAATACTATCAGGTATTTCAGTCCCTAAATATAGGTATGGGGCTTTAAAAGTTTTTTTTTTTCTTTTTGTAAAGACATAATGTTAGAAGAAATGTTTTTGTGAAGTGATAAAGTATTTTGGAGGACAGTTTGTTTTTAAGTGTAGGTACAATTTCCCTCTAGCATTTGCAAATAAGCACTGCAGCATCATGATGAAATCTGATAAACAACCTGCTTTCCATCCTCGGAAGCAGGGAATGGCTGAACTGGACCTTAATTTATTAGTACCTAGAGTGTTGAGAGAGTTAATACCATAAATGATAAAACTCACAATGAAAGTTTAGCTTTCAAAAATAGAAAGACGGTCTCACTCATAAGGGAACTGAATCAAAACAATGATAAAAAATACCATATTAAAACTTGAAGCTTATTAAATATTCATTAGAAAAAGTATATTTTTATAGAGTAGCTGAGACCCAAGAGTCATATGATTTTAGAATTGATTGCCTTCAGGTTTCCCTAGACTTTATTTCTGATTTCCCTTCTCCTTCTGGGCACTTTCACCTCTCCTTTTCTTATTCACCTTTCCTCTGTGCCTTTCTTGCTCTGCTTTCCAATAGGAATTACCTTTTGTATAATTTATTTGACCCTTCTGTTCTCATATGCTCTTGCCTACATTCTGCTTTTTAGAAATGCTCTTCAATATCTGCACATATATTTTCTTTCACAAAGTCACCCAATCAAGCACACAGACGTGCAAATACACACATACACACAGCTGCAAACTCGCCCTCCCCACATCCGGCAAGCTAGATCTCTTTCTCCCTTCAAAGCCCTACTGAGAGCCCACCTCCTCCAGGAGGCCTTCCCAGACTGAACCCCCTCTTTTCTCTCCCCCCCCCCACCCTACTTCCTTCCCCTCCCCCCAGCACCTGTAGATATGTTTATACAGATTTATTACTCTATTTATTTTACTTGTGCATATTTACTATTCTATTAATTTTGTTAATGATGTGCATCTAGCTTTACTTCTATTTATTCTGATGACACCTGTCCACATGTTTTGTTTTGTTGTCTGTCTCCCCCTCTAGACTGTGAGCCTGTTGTTGGGTAGGGACTGTCTCTATATGATGCCAACTTGTACTTCCCAAGCGCTTAGTACAGTGCTCTGCACACAGTAAGTGCTCAATAAATACGATTGAATGAATGAATGAACATAAAGTGCACATTTCCTCTTCAAACCTCAGGTAGGAGAGTCAAGATTCTCTTCACTGAGGGGATTCTCCTCAAGTCAGGGAGGATTGAATGAATGAATGAATCGATCAATCAGTGGTATTTATTGAGTGCTTACTAGGTGCAGAAGACTGTACTCAGCCCTTGAGAGTTTGACTCAGAAGAACTAGCAGATATGTTCTATGCCAATATCAATCTTACAGTCTAGAGGGGGAGGCAGACATTAACATTTATAAATAGTAATGTAAAATATACAATTGAAAGATATGAATACAAGTGTTGTGGATTTGGGGGTGGGGTGAATATCAAATGTCCAAGAGTCACAGATCCGATGTATACATGATACAGAAGGGAAAGTGAGCAAGGGAAAAGAGGGCTTAATCGCAGAAGGCGGCCTTTTGGAGGAGGTGTGACCTTAATAATGCTTTGAAAATGAAGAGAGTGGTGGTCTGGTATATATGGAGGGGAAGGGAGTTCCAGGCTAGTGGAGGGATATGATAAAGGGTCAGTGGAATGATTGAGTGGGAGAACTACTGTGGCCAATCAGGCAGCCCTCTCCACAAGCACTCCTTCCACTTTTACCTCAGTAAAAGTGCATGCCTTGAAGCAGAGGGGTCGGGGAGGAATGAACTTTGACTACAATGTACAACCTTTCCTGCTTCCTCTCTTCCTGATCATTCAGAAATTTAATCTGGTCCTGCCTCTTCTTCTCCACAATGAACACACATCTATTCATACATGATTTCTCAGAAGCAAGCACAGGCATTCACGGGCATATCAAGTGCCTGGGCAAATACAATATAACAGAGTTGATAGACATGTTCCCTGACCACAGGTAGCTTACTTACAATCTAAAATGATGTGCTTCCACATCCAATTCATGCCCCTTCATTACACACACACACACACACACACACACACACACACCCCTTTTTTTCATTTTAGGCTTTCTTTCTCAGTTCCAACATTGCGGCATATGAACTCTGAACAAATATCGGTTTCCGCATTCTTTCCCCAGAAGGAAAAGCTATTGTCACTATCTTTATAGTTTGTGGACCTCCAGGCTTCCAGCAGTATAGTCAATCAATCCATCAATTAATCAATGGCATTTATTGAGCACCTCATGTCCAGAGCACTTGGCAGAGTACAATAAAATAGAAGTAGTAATGGCATTTATTAAGTGTCTAAGGGTTTACCAAAGACAGATGGAATAATTAAAAGGTTAAAATTTTGTATAAAATACCAAGCAGAAGATGAAATATTTCCAATTATCTTTTTGCTATAAATTTAAATTAGGATTGCATTTGGGAATTCAAGCAAATTCAGTCACAAGAGATTAAAGAGTGCTTTCAGTTTGAAATATGGACTTAGAGAAAAAATACTTGAATTGAATGAAATGGATTGAAACAAAACTTCCAATGCATGTCAAGTATCTGTAGCTAATTCAGCTGTTGGTAATTGCTGGGAAACCACAGTAGACATGATTATATAACAATGTAAATGGAAAAGACATCCCATTGTAAAAATATGATGAACCATCTATTGTAAAGCTTTCCTGCATTTGGAAAAATCAGTATGGCAATCAATACAATGCTTGTTGTTAGCTTGTAATAGCAAATGGAACTAGAAACTAGCCATTTATGATGACTCCTCCAAATCCTCCATTAGTATAAGCTTCTTGTGGACAGCATACCTATCACTTTATTATGCTGCATTTCCCTGGTGCCTAGTACAGTGAGCGGCACAAAGTAGCCACTGAGTAAATGCCACTACTACTCAGTAAGGATTTTATGATGGATATTTAAGCAACAGATGAGGATGTTCCCATGACATCTTGCATTCTATTGGTATATTAACATTAAAAGCACAGAAGGTCTGGATTGCAATTGTATACAGAAAATTGTCTTTAGTGTAACAAATAACAATAGCATAACAAACAACTTTTGTCCCTGTATTTATGGTATATTATGTATCTATTTGAATCACACCAGATTTTTAATCATCTTACCCCATGTTTTATTGGCCTTCTTCAAAGAATGCCCAAAAACAAGGGAGTGGGAAGACATCTTTAAGCTCTGGAGTGGATCCAAGCAAATCAGGTTGGACATATCCGGTTTGTCACCGGATCCTCTCAGTTCTACCTTCACGATATTGCTAAAATTCACCTTTCCTCTCCAACCAAAGTGCTACTACACTGATCTATGCACTTAACCTATCTCACCTTAACTACTGTATTTGCCTCCTTGCTAACCTCCCTGCCTTCTTTCTCTCCCCAGTATAGTCCATACTTCACTCTACTACACCGATCATGTTTCTAAAAAGATGTTCAGTCCATGTCTCCCCACTCCTCAAGAGCCTCCAATGGTTGCCCATCCACCTCCGCATCAAGCAGGAACTCCTTAACATTGGTTTTAAAACACTCAATAAGCTCTCCCTTCCTACCTTACCTCACTAATGTCCAGCCTGTACACTTCACTCCTCTACTGCCAGCTTACTCACAGTGCCCTGATGTCACCTATCTCGCCACTATCCCCTTTCCCACATCATCCCCCTAGTCTGGAATATCCTCTCCCTCAACAGATGCCAGACTACCACTCTCCCCACCTTCAAAGCCTTATTAAGTTCACATCCTCTCCAAAAGGCCTTCCTTCTGTTTCCCAGCTCTCTCTCCCTTCTCTGTCATTGATTCGGATGGTTTGACACCAGTCTACCTGTTTTGTCTTGTTGTCTGTCTCCCTTTTCTAGACTGTGAGCCCATTGTTGGGTAGGGACCATCTCTATATGTTGGTGACTTGTACTTCTGAAGCGCTTAGTACAGTGCTCTGCACACAGTAAGCGCTCAATAAATACAATTGAATGAATGAATGAATCTTTTCCTTTTTTAAGTTTTTGGAAGAACTGATGCATAAACCTTGCCTTTAGGAGTCAAACTGCTTGGCAGTTTGAAAGAAGATAAATGGTCCCCGCCACATTTTCAGCCTAATGAAAAGGGTTTAGTAACTCATGCTTTGTTAGGACGGGATTAGACTGTGGTGCTCTGCACAAATTAAACCTCAATAAATACTACTGATTTATTGATTGATTGGAGGCATGATAGTGAGTTTCTGCATCATGTCAATCAACCAGTCAAATCAATCATATTGGTTGAGTGCATACTGTGTGCACTTTCACTTGGGAGAGTGCGCTATAACAGTATAACAGAGTTGGTAGACACATTCCCTGTCCACAATGAGCTTACGGTCTAGAGGCATTAATATAAATAAATAAATTACAGACATGTACTTATGTGCTATGGGGCCGAGGGAGGGGTGAATAAAGGGAGGAAATCGGGCGAATGAAGAAGGGAGTGGGAGAAGAAGATATGAGGGTTTAGTCAGGGAAGGCCTCCTGGAGGAGATGGGCCTTCAATAAGGTTTTGAACAGGGGGAGAATAATTGCCTGTCAGACCGTGTCCAACCTGATTTCCTTGTATCCACCCCAGCATTTAGTACGGTGCTTGGCACATAGCAAGCGCTAACAGATACCACCATTACTATTATTAATTATTATTATTATTATATGAAGAGGGAGGATGTTCCAGACCGGAGGCAGGACAGAATTGAGAGGTTGGTGGTGAGATAGATGAGATCAAGCTACAGTGAGTAGGTGGCATTTAGAAGAGCAAAGTGTGTGGACTGGGTTGTACTTCCTTGCTGCACTTGCCTGTGAGGGCCTTCTGATTGACTCGGGAGTCACAAGATTACCAGTTGATGCCCAGGGGTGTAGTGAGAATGAAGAGGCAGAACTGTGAGTTGGAGGGTGAAAAATCTGGGTGAAAAAATTCCACTGGAGTTCTGGGTGGGGCCCAGGGATGAAGTTAGTGGTGTTTGCCTCTCTGTTGGATTGTTTCAATATCATGGCCCACAAACACTAGGAACAAGAGGTAGGCACTGTCAACTGACTTTCCTGAAGCAGTATGGGATTTTAGTTAGAGGAGCTTTTTAAAGAAAACTTTCGTGAGAAAAATCCCCAATCCTTGATATGAACACAGTGACAGAGAGTGACTGATTTTCCCCAGTCCCCTGGGACATAGTAGATGTTCTCTAGTTTACAGGCTTTAAAAAGGAGGGGCATGTCTTTTGCTGTGTCCTTTGCTGAATAAATGAATAACAATGCTGATGGGAGTTTGGCATAGAATATATGCTTCAACAAACTAAAAATTGTATTGGAAATGATTAACAAAGGATGTTTTCTATCACAACAAAGTCCTCTCATCATTCTCAGATCACTGTACCAGGGAAGAAAACAAATGACTGGGAAGTATTTTTAAATGTTAAATCCTTTATTACCAGAATAGCTAAGACTAAGTTTCCTTGATTTCTTTTGTTTTTCAGAGCTAAGGGTCACTTCTGTTTGATCTGTATGCCCTTTGTCGAGCAGCATGGTTTATGGTCTATCCGGTGAAATCTCTTGGATAAATCTACCACCTGTGACCGTCGACTGACATATGAGAACAAACTCTCCTGACCTTCACGAACGATCTGACAGGTGCATTTTTCTTGACGTTACCAAGTGTGATCAGGTAGCCTAACCTACGTATGGCAGAAAGGATTGACCAATAAAATCCCTCTCGCTTGCTTTTCTAGGCAGAGAGGAGCTGCAAATGAAAAGATATGAATTTAAGAGAGATTCCACTGTTAGACATTATCTTAGTATTTTTTCACTGTGTTTTATCATTAGGTAAGTCCCTAAGCTTCCCCTCTGTTACTGCTAGAGCCGAGCCCGTAACCTCTGGTGAGGTCACAGATGCTCAGGCCTCTTGGTTTGGGCAAATATCTGTCACCTAACCCTTCCATGATGTGTTGGTACCTTGCTTCACCTACAATCCCATGAGGAACTTCCTACCAAATTTCCTGATGGCCTTCTGAAGGAGTAGGTACATTCAGCTCTTAATGATCCCTAATTTAGTAACTGCTGGACATATGACATATTCACATTAGCCAGAACTGCAGTTTAACAGTAGAAATAAACTTCTATAGGACATCACATATGATCGTGCACTCACTGCCCTGAACAAAAGGGGGCTCATCAATCCATAAATCAATCAATGGCATTATTGAATGCTTACTATGGACAGAGCACTCTACTTAGAGCTTGGGAGAATACCAACTCTCCCAAGTGCTTAGTACAGTATTCTGCCCACAGTAAGTGCAAAGGAAATACACATGATTGAATTATAAAAACAAAACACATTCACAATTGGACTTCATGAAGGCCCAGTTGACTTTCTTACAGGCTCTAGACTGAGGTTTGTTCTGGATTGCGCAGCTACTTGGAGCTAGAGTTCTGGCCCTACTAGTTCCTTTGTTTGCAAGGAGGAGCCATGTAGATTAATGACGTTGTTTGATAAAGTTGATTAATTGCTGCCCTCACTTCCAGCCAACTGAGCAGTGGCCTGCTTTCTCTGAGATGTAAGAAATTTGGTGTGAGAGAATCAGAAAGGGCAGACTTTCCTTTCTAACTCTTTTTCTTTGCTGAAACTTAAAAGCAGCTTGGTTAAATGAAATGTGTGCCCATATTGGCTGCCCTAGAGGAACTTTATTAATTTTAGCAACCAGACTTGAACCTATTCTCTCAGGGCCCACACTCCATCTGCTGGAGGAGAAACAGAAAGATTCAAGCCTAGAATTGGCCCTCTTCCCAAACTGTCTACTACCACCACCCAGCAGCAGACCCTTTTCCCTTGCATATGAATGTTTTTTTAACAGTGTGGGCATGATTGGCCTATTTTGGGGATGACAAGGACTGCTTACAAAGTGTACTCAGGGGCTGGGATGAGTCTCAGAAATGCATGCCATAAATAATTTGTTATAAGCTGTCCTTCTTCATACAGACATCTTAAACAAATGCCTAATTTAGCCTACCTTGGAGCAGTTGGTGAAAACCTGCCACCCTGGGACTCACAACTCATTTGATGACCAATCTGAGAGAAACTGTATGTTCCAAAGCCACATTCCAAAGCCAAGAACAGCTAACTGTAATATGTGAAAGACATGGCACTCCAAGGACATTTGAAGGACAGTGGTATTGTTAGCTAAGGAGACATAAGATCCCTGGGTAAGGAATACTTTTGAATCGGCAAGTTCCAACTCAGCTCCCACCAACAGATGCGGATATGAGATTGTTAAATATCAATCAATCAATCAGTCGTATTTATTGAGCGCTTACTGTGTGCAGAGCACTGTACTAAGCACTTAGGAAGTACAAGTTGGAAACATATAGAGACAGTCCCTACCCAACAGTGGGCTCACAGTCTATAAGGGGGAGACAGAGAACAAAACCAAACATACTAACAAAGTAAAATAAATAGAATAGATAGGTACAAGTAAAATAAATAAATAAATAAATAAATAAATAGAGTAATAAATATGTACATATATATATACAGGTGCTGTGGGGAAGGGAAGGAGGTAAGATGTGGAGGATGGAGAGGGGGACGAGGGGGAGAGGAAGGAAGGGGCTCAGTCTGGGAAGGCCTCCTGAAGGAGGTGAGCTCTCAGTAGGGCCTTGAAGGGAGGAAGAGAGCTAGCTTGGCGGATGGGCAGAGGGAGGGCATTCCCAAAGTTTGCTATAGACCCAGACAGTACTTGACTCAAATCATGCATACCTTATACAGAAGCAATTAAGCTTCTTTCAGGTGACGTTGAATCAAACTGGGTCATTGTTGTTTGAAAATACAATTAGAGAAGCAGCGAGGCCTAATTGAAAGAGGAACTTGGAGGACCTGGATTCTAGTCCAGGCTCTACCCCTTCCCTCCTGCGTAACCTTGGGCAAGTCACTTAATTTTGTGCCTCAGTTTCCTCATCTGTAAAATGGGGATTTAATACCTGTTCTCCCACTCTTATAGACTGTGAGCCCCATGTGACACAAGGACTATGACTGACCGACTAACTTGTATCTAACCCAGTTATTATCAGAAGATTTTCATTGCCTTTTTTTCAGGAAACAGATTGGGCATCATCATCAATCGTATTTATTGAGCGCTTACTGTGTGCAGAGCACTGTACTAAGCGCTTGGGAAGTACAAGTTGGCAACATATAGAGACAGTCCCTACCCAACAGTGGGCTCACAGTCTAAAAGGTAGTCACAAGGTTTCTGCTGCATAGGGATGGGGCACGGGCCTGGGAGTCACAAGGTTTGCTGCAATTTGTCTGCTGCATGGGGTTGGGGTACAGGCCTGGTTGTCACAAGGTTTGCTGCCATTTGTCTGCTGCATGGGGTTAGGGCACGGGCCTGGGAGTCATCATCATCAATCATATTTATTGAGCGCTTACTGTGTACAGAGCACTGTACTAAGCGTTTGGGAAGTACAAGTTGGCAACATATAGAGACAGTCCCTACCCAACAGTGGGCTCACAGTCTAAAAGGGCAGAGAGGGATAATGTCATCAGTAATAGAAGGGCATCTAAGTGAATTATATTTCTGAGAAATAAGAAGGCACAATATCATACCCAGTTTACAGATGAGGAAATGGTAGCAGGGAGATATTAACTGATAAGCTCTCTTGGGTTTGAATCTCATTTCCTGAGTTTCAGTAGAGTTATTTTAATTGAATGGTGCTATGTATCCTATCGCAATCTTCACAAATAGTTTGAGAAAATGCATGTACCCTTTCAAAGTTCATTTGGTGTGAAAAATGTATTCATTCACCCCCTCCTCCCACTACTCTGTCATTATCCGTAATGCAAGGCAGAAAAAAAGTATTTTTTTCTGATTCATTTTATGGTTTGGTTTAGCCTAGGGACAGATTCTAATTTCAATTACAATTTACTTCCTAACTGATGGTCTGATAGTATTTGCAGGACTTGCCTACTACATAGTAGGATCAGACCTCTTTAGGGTATTGGTCAGACCCCCTCACAGTTAAAACCCTTAAATAAAGATAGAATATAATCTCTTTGAAGCTGTTATATCGATTGAAATGGATGAAGCTTTCATTAGAGATTGTCCTTTGAGACACACATAGAACATTGTACAACCAAGACAGTTGACAAGTCCCATTTTACACCATTATATCCAAAGACTCTTTGAAATCTAAAATGTTAATTTAAGCAATTCCTGCTCAGTTTTGAACAACATTCAACAGTCATTCATTAAACTCTTTTTGGATTAGTAGAGAGCAAAACAACCCAAAAATCTTTGCTAGAAGAAATGGAACTATGATAAAAAGATAGGCATGCTGACCACAGACTTGACTGTAAACTCCTTGAGGACAATGATCATATCTATTAATTCTCCCAAGGTGTTAAATCAAACTATAAATTCCTTGAAGGCAGGGCCTAGTTGCAAAAGCTGGGAGTCAGGGTTCTAATTCTGGCTCTGTCACTTTCTTGCTTTGGGCTCTTGAGCAAGTCACTTAATTTTTCTGCTTGCCTAGATTCCCTCTTCTGAAAAATGGGGATTAAATACCTACTCTCCTTCCCCCTTAGACATACCCCGTGTAAGACAGGGTATGTGTCTGACTTGATAATCTTGTATCTACTTGTTCAGAGAAGCAGCACAATGTAGGGGATAGAGCACAGGCCTGAAAGTCAGAAGGTCATGGGTTCTAATCCCAGCTCCACCACTTGTCTGTTGTGAAACCTTAGACAAGTCATTTCACTTCTCTGAGCCTCATTTACCTCATCTGAAAAATGGGGATCGAGACTGTGATCCCCACATGAGACAGGGACTATCTCCAACCCGACTTGCTTGTGTCCACCCTAGAGCTTAGTACAGTGCCTCAAACATAGTAAGTGCTTAACAAACACCATGATTATTATTATGATTACTCAAGGGCTTAGTACAGTGATTGGGAAATAGTAAACACTTAAATACCATTATTTTATTACTGTTATTATTATTATTTCTTCTAAGCTCCGTTTTACTCTTCTCTTAAGACAGTACTTTTCACACAGTAGGTGCTCAATAAATACTTCTGTCTAAAAAAGATGAGCACAAAGTCAAATATGTTTCTTGAATTGTGTTCCCATATAATAGACATTGATTATTTTCACTATTATTTTAAAACTACAGGTAAAAATTATCTTTTAGAAAAATTGTAAGAATCTTTCTCAACATCCTGCCCACTCCTCACCTCATCAGAATGAAACTTCACATTGCCTTAATTTATAAGTGGAGAGTTTTAATTATACTTTTCAAAAATAATAACAGGTGAGGCTCTCTATGCTCTGAAAGTATTTTGATGAGCTGCAATGTAGTGACACCTTGAAATGTAGTGACAGCACATCTTGAAAAGTGATTATCATTGTTCACACAGTAACTTGAAAATGAGAAAATCCATTATGGATATTTCATTCCAACAATTTCACTGAAACTTCTAATTCATCTTGGACCCTTACATTAGAAATAAAGCAGTTGTCATAAGGTGAACTTAAACAGCAGGGATACTATTTATTGTCTTTGTTGGGGTGTGTTTTGACAAAAGAAAGGGGAGGGATGTGCATTAATAGAACTTGTGAAGGCCAGGCACATAGGGATATAACCTTAATGAGTAGTAACTTTAAGGATGTAAGGCAGAATGTAAGAGTATCTTCTCGCTGAAGCCTCGTGGCTGTCTGCACCAAAGAATGAAGCTGCTTCTTGCCGCTTCCGAGCACCTTCTCAGTATGGCTTTGCAGCATTGGCCTTCCAGGGACAACATCCCCCAGGTCTAACATTATTTATATAGCTAGCGCTGTGCATACAGACTGGGCTTTGTACATAGCCTAACCTGTTTAAGGAAAAAAATCCTTGATTGTCAAGAAAATAATCATAATAAAAAAATGATAATGATAAATTTGTGAAGCATTTACTATGTGCCAAGCACTGTACTAAGTAATGGGGTAACTACAAGACAGTCAGAGCAGACACAGGCCCCGTCCTTCATGGGGCTCACAGTCTAAGTAGGAAGGAGTTGAGTTCAACTTTCATGAACTTACTGAGTTAACAGGAAAAATCCTATAGGTTGAGACGAAAAATCATAAAGGTTGAGCAAAGCATTGTGAGGGTCTCAGTCTCTAAAAGTGCTGTGGGCTGAGGGTGGGGTGATAAAGCATGCAAAGCTAAGTCTAAGTGTGACACAGAAGGGAGAAGGGGTAGGAGAAATGAGGGCTCCAACCAAACTGCTACCACATTCATCCAAGCTCTTATCCTATCTCATCTTAAACTATTTCAGCCCAGTCCACTGTGAGCCCACTGTTGGGTAGGGACCATCTCTATAAGTTGCCAACTTGTACTTCCCAAGTGCTTAGTACAGTGCTCTGCACACAGTAAGCGCTCAATAAGTACTACTGAATGAATGAATTCAGCTCCTCTAATCTCGCCAATCGACCCCACACCCTTGTCCTGCCTCTGGCCTGGAACTCCCTCCCACTTTTTATCCAACAGATAATCACTCTCCCCACCTTCAAAGCCTTAGTAAAAGCACATCTCCTTCAAAAGGCCTTCCCTGACTAAACACTCATTTCCTCTTCTCCAGCTCCCTTCTGTATCACCCTTGCTCTTGGAGTTGCAGCCTTTATTCACTCCTGCCTCAGCCCCATAGCACTTGTGTAAATACCTGCAATGTATTTCTTTATATTAATGTCTTTCTCCCCCTCTAGACTGTAAACTTGTCGTGGACCGGGAATGTGTTTACCAACTTTTTTATATTGTACTCTCCCAAGCACTTAGTACAGTGCTCTGCGCACAGTAAACTCTCAATAAATATGATTGATTGATTGGTTTTGTTAGGGAAGGTCACTTGGAGAAGATATTGGAGGAGTTGGAGGAGTTCTTGGCCAGAGGCAGAATGTGAGCAAGGAGCCAGTGGGAAGATAGAGGAGATGGAGGTACAGTGAGTAGGTTGGCATTAGATAAAGTGAGTGTGCTGGGTTTAGTAGAAAATCAGTGAGTTAAGATGGGAGGGGCAAGGTGATTCAGCACTCTTTAAACCTATGGTAAAGAGTTTCTACTTGATGCGGAGATGGCTGGGCAACCACGGAGATTCTTGAGGAGTGGGGAAACCCTCCTAAATCTAGACCTCTCTCAGAATATGATTTGGATCTAGGACACCCCCAAAGTACTTCAAAACACCCCTGGGCTGGCTTTACAGGAGGAAGATTAGTTTGACTCCTTAGTGGCTCCCTTAACAGACTAGACTGTGAGCCTACTGTTGGGTAGGGACTGTCTCCATATGTTGCCAACTTGTACTTCCCAAGTGCTTAGTACAGTGCTCTGCACACAGTAAGCGCCCAATAAATATGATTGATTGATTGATTTACGGAGGGGCAGGGGTGTTAGGCTTTTTGGAAGAAATTGGCCCTGAAATCTTTCGGGCCTCCAGAACCATTTAGTAAATTAGTTTGGAAAAGCCCTAAATATCTAGGCTCCTGAGAACAACAGGCTGATTACAATAATAGGGGGAAAAAAGGGAAGAAAGATGAAAAATTTTTATTCTTTTCTAATAAGCTGATCAGGAAAGTTGGTACAATGTTACAATTACTGTGGGTTTGGTAAATGTTTCTTCTTCATTCTTCAATTTACAGTCCTGGAGAAGGTGAATAAGCTTAATTAGTGAGCCAACTATTTCAATGGCATAGTCTTAATTTTTCTCCTAGGACTCTCTTCGCTTCTTGAGTCTAAACTCAGCTAAGACCAGTCCTGCTCTCCTTATTGATCTTTTTGATTCCCAAATTGATCAAAAATCAGAATTGAAAATTCATCCCAATAAAATATTTTAGAAACAGAAATTTACTCATTTTTCAGTTTCTTTGATCTGAAGCGCTCAAGAGAAATGGAAAATAGAACAATTGTCTGTTGATTTGTCCCTATAGAGAGCTCAGTCAGATAAGTCCAGCTAAAGCAATGCAGAAAAAAATAACGGTGGCACTCCCCAAAGGGCTATCATTATGAAAGATCAATTCCCTCATAGGCATGGTTTTTTTTAATGTGTTTGTTAAATGCTTATTATGTGCCAGGAATTATACTAAGCACTGGGGTAGATAAAAGATAATCAGGTTGGACACAGTCCATACATCACATGGGGCTCACAGTCTTAATCCTCTTTTTACAGATGAGGTAACTGAGGCACAGAGAAGTTATGTGATTTGCCCAAGATCACAGAGGAGACAAGATGCTGCCATTCTGTTTTGTTATTGTTGATCTCTTAAATTGAAAGCAGTAGCAATAGGGATGGAATTTACTGAGCATATATTGAGCACAATGCCGTACTCTAAGCCCTTGCAAAATAAATCAAGGAACAACAGGTTATGTGAGCCATGAGCAGCATAGATATGAGGAGGACTGCCAGAGCACACCTAGGGAAGAACATATTACCTGGGTTAAATACTGAGCATTAAGAACTTATTTGAAATTTCCTTGCCCTAATCAAGTTTTTTTTTCTTTATCAATATTTTATCCTTCTTTCCTCATTTGAAGCATAGACAATATATGATTTTAATTTATGTTGGTTGGAATTTTGATGTGATATCAATGTAATGTTATTGAATTCACTGCAAGAAGACAGGGCAATAAATATCAAATGATTTAAACATAATCTGTTTTCAGAGACGAATAAAAGCTAAAATTTCAGCATATAATTTAGGCTACCTTCTTCCTTAACGCATCATATCATGTCCTTTGTAGTTTCTCCTTCAGATGATAAGCTTTCAGATAGGTTTGGAAAGTATTCTGCTCATATGAATTAATTGCTAATTCCTTTAATCCTGTTAGAATTTAATTTTTCCTGGTTGAATGTGGTATTATCACTGTATTACGATTTGTCTGTTTCTATCGTTACATATAAATCTTGTTAGTCCTCGTCCAGTTTTCATGCTCTAATGTTTTCTGAAGTCAAGGTTTTCAAATGAATTTGTTCCCACTACCATTTCCCATGTAGATTATGTAGTTTAACATGAAGGAAACGTATGTGTCATTTATGAATGTTTTGCTCCCTGAGTTTTGTGACTGAGGCTTTGGAATTGATTGTCCTCATGATAGTTTATGGCATTAAATAACAAACTCAAATGGTGAGGGACATTTTAAGTGATTCTATGACAGCTCCAGCCTTGCTAAATTGTTCCCTCATTCCTGAATGGTTATCATGTTTGTGCCTTGCTATATGCATTCACCATATCGAGAAGCAGCATGGCTCAGTGGAAAGAGCACGGGCTTGGGAACCAGAGGTCATGGGTTCTAATACTGGCTCTGCCACTTGTCTGCTGTGTGAGTTTGGGCAAGCCACTTAACTTCTCTGTACCTGTTACCTCATCTGTAAAATGGGAATTAAGACTGTGAGCCCCACGTGGGACAACCTGATCACCTTGTATCCCCCCCAGCATTTAGAACAGTGCTTTGCACATAGTAAGCGCTTAACAAATGCCATCATTAATTAATTAATATTTTCTGAAGGAAGATATACTTCCACATTGATTTTATTTATTATTTATTTTATTCATTAAGAGAACTTTGCTCTGCACTGGGATTAACTAACTCAATTTTGCAGTCAACTTTCACAGGCTGATAGATTAATTTATGGTTTATCCAAGCACTTATCTTTTCCTGCTCCCTCCAGTTTCCACGTATTGCATGATGGCACACATTTTATTTCATGTAATAACTCATTTTACATTTCATCTAATTATAATACCCACTCTCATTCCCTCCTCACCTTGCTCTCTTGCCTTTTCCTCTCCTTACCCCCATTCCCAACTTTCTTTGTCCTCTCTACAGCTCTCTGAAACCTCCATTTCTGGGTATCCCCACCCCTGTCCCCCACTGGCAAAGCAACCCAAAAACTGACAACTGGCCATATTTGTGAAGAAAAAAAATGATGAAAAATGTTCTAAAGATTGAGGGTATATTGTTGTGAGGTGCAGTTTCTAAAATGTCTGACATTTGGGTAATTCTTGTGCAATGAAGTTTACATTGACTTTGAGTCTGAATGGGCTTCTTTGGCAAAAAAAAAGTCACCCAATGTGGTAAGTGTAGTATACATATGCCATTTGGTATTCCTCTCTCATCTTAATTAGGCACCATCCTAATGTATTTAGGATGGTCAGTAATTCAGACAAGGCTCCACTGGCATTTTAATGCCCTAGAAATCCATTGATTTGAATAACAGTGACTAAAGAAATGACTTCTAGGTTTCCTGCACATTCTAACATCAAAGACAGGGAAAGGATATTATCCAAAGCACCATCATTTCTCTTCGATTATTTCAAGCCAATTCAAAGTTCTATTTTTCTTTCATTTACAAAGTTAATGGCTCCTAGGTTTCAATGTTGAAATTGTTGCTAGAGTTATTTCATAGGGAGGAAATGTTATTCTATAGAACACCCTATGGTTTACTATATTCTTATTTCTTCAATCTAAACAGCATCAGGCTGAAAATACTCTCAAAGAAGCATTAAGGCTAAGGACACAATTTTCTTGTGACTTTATATTCACCTCTTGTTCTTCTGTCAAGTACCACACTTAATCAGCCTGTAAGCTACACCTACAGAGGAGGGAAATACATCAGGTCAAATTACTTTCCACTGGACAGGTCAATTCAGTATTCAAATTGGCTTCTGGTTTATTTGGAGTTTGCGAAGGGGTTTTGGCTTCTTTCAGTTTTAATTTCCTGAAAGCGTTTATTTCCGATGTTTGTGTTTTACAATATTGAACCGTGTCTGGACTGATATCCTGCCTGCTTTTCCTGTGTACCTTGAGTCTATTGTTCCTGATTGGGCAATTATGGTTGCTGTTTGGAAAGAAAATATTATGTGTGTTTAGTGGATCGAATCACAAATGTTGATTTCCCACAGATTGAGAGGTCATTAAAACCTAGAGTTTCAATTTGTAAACCTCCAATGGGTTGTAATAATAATTACAAAAATTTCAGTCTAGACAACTCAGTGGAAGACTTCCTACAGAGCTCCATATTCTGAAAATCTGCTCTCCCACAAGTATAGTGCTCCTGCCCCATCTTTTCACTAATATTAACTGCCCCTGCTCTCTCCCCCTCTCTCCAGGCTTGCATCTCCTCCTGCCTTCAGGACATCTCCATCTGGATGTCTGCCCGCCACCTAAAACTCAACATGTCCAAGACTGACCTCTTGTCTTCCCTCCCAAACCCTGCCCTCTCCCTGACTTTCCCATCTCTGTTGACGGCACTACCATCCTTCCCGTCTCACAAGCCTGCAACCTTGGTGTCATCCTCGACTCCGTTCTCTCATTCACCCCTCACATTAAAGCCGTCACCAAAACCTGCCGGTCTCAGCTCCGCAACATTGCCAAGATCCGCCCATTCCTCTCCATCCAAACCGCTACCTGCTCGTTCAAGCTCTCATCCTATCCCGTCTGGACTACTGCATCAGCCTTCTCTCTGATCTCCCATCCTCGTGCCTCTCCCCACTTCAATCCATACTTCATGCTGCTGCCCGGATCGTCTTTGTCCAGAAACGCTCTGGGCATGTTACTCCCCTCCTCAAAAATCTCCAGTGGCTACCAATCAATCTGCACATCGGGCAGAAACTCCTCACCCTGGGCTTCAAGGCTGTCCATCACCTCGCCCCCTCCTACCTCACCTCCCTTCTCTCCTTCTACAGCCCACCCCGCACCATCCACTCCTCTGCCACTAATCTCCTCACCGTGCCTCGTTCTCACCTGTCCCGCCATCAACCCCCGGCCCACGTCCTCCCCCGGGCCTGGAATGCCCTCCCTCTGCCCATCAGCCAAGCTAGCTCTCTTCATCCCTTCAAGGCCCTACTGAGAGCTCACCTTCTCCAGGAGGCCTTCCCAGACTGAGTCCCTTCCTTCCTCTCCCCCCCCATCCCCCTCTCCATCCTCCCCATCTTACCTCCTTCCCTTCCCCACAGCACCTGTATATATGTATATATGTTTGTATATATTTATTACTCTTTTTATTTATTTATTTTATTTGTGCATATCTATTCTATTTATTTTATTTTGTTAATATGTTTGGTTTTGTTCTCTGTCTCCCCCTTTTAGACTGTGAGCCCACTGTGGGGTAGGGACTGTTCCTATATGTTGCCAACTTGTACTTCCCAAGCGCTTAGTACAGTGCTCTGCACACAGTAAGTGCTCAATAAATACGATTGATTGATTGATTGATTAACTCCTTCTGGTTGGGTCTATTTGGCTCCTCTCCTTGATGTGGAGAAAGCTATACTACTCAAATACAAATGATGTGCAATGGAAGTAGGTAGGCTATAAGTATAGTGAAGATCTGAAAATGTTGTGGCAAATCAATCAAAACATGTACATTAGGCAATCCGAATTAATTGAAGTAGTAGCAGTATTAATAGTAGTAATGCTACTTTTTGAGCACCTACTGAGTGTAGCGCACTGTTCTAAGTGCTTGGGAGAGTGAACAGAAGGACAATACAAGTTCCTTGCCCACAAGAAGTTTCACTCTAATGGGTGAAACAGGCAAATAAATACTTAATTTCTTAATAGTATAATTTCCTAATAATATGATATAATATAAATATTATAAATACTTAATATTTATGCATAGATTTGGAGGCTGGCCACATATAAACAAATACCTACGTGCAAGAGGCTAATTACCAAAAGGCTCATAAGAATTGGGTATTAATAATTAGCCAGGGTGAGTAAGGATTTTTTTAGAGAAAATTCTAGGAAGGCTTGGAAGGTAGGGAGGGATGAAATCTAGGAGAATGGATTTCCAGGACCTGGAATAAGTGGCAGTTGGGAATGGTGGAGTGGCATCAGAAAGGGCTGCAGCCAGAAGGTGAATGTGGAAAGTATCAAAGAGTGCGAACAGGGGCAATGTATATGAGGGAGTCTCATTCTCCTTGAGGATATCCTCGAGTGAGGACACAACAAAAAGTATGTGAGATGTGCTCAACTTCAGAGAGATGGAAAAACCTGAGTCATGGGTTTAGAGGGATAGGTTCCAACAGTACCAATGGAAGGGATGGTAAAACCTTACAGAATATTTCTCATGGGATTGCCTGGAACCTTCCTCTAGGGAATAAGTGATGAATACTGTAAATAGGTTTGATGTACTGATCTTTCTCTCTCTCTCTCTCTGTATATTATATATATATGCACTCTATGCATACTCCATACATACAAACATACAAGCTATATTAGATTATAAAGAAGCATTTTCAGAGGAGTATAGCACTATGCATATATATATACACAATAATAATGACAATAATAATAATCGTGGTATTTGTTCAGTGCTATGTTCCAGGCACTGTACTAAGCCCTAGGGTGGAAAAAAAACAAATTAGATTTGACTTAGTCCCTGTCCCATGTGGTGCTCACAGTTTCAATTTCCACTTTACAGGTGAGGTAACTGAGTCACCGAGAAGTGAAGTGACTTGCTCAAGGTCACATAGTGGTGAATTAGACATTAGAACCCAGGTCTTTCTGACTCCCAAGCCTGGGCTAGCCACTAGGCCACACTGTATTTTGTGTGAAATACACACACACTTATTTTTCCACTCCACTGAAGTTAGGTTTAAAAAAACACTAAGAGCTTCTGGGTCTTCCATTTTGGGTCCAAACTTCAGCTAACTGACATGCATCTCTCAGTGTGAAAGGTTATTAATAGCAAAAATACTGGCGTGCCCACTGACTTTAGCATTTCACTTCAAGGACTTTTGCTTCAGACTGCCAGCTGATCTTTTGCACAGAGAATCTGTTTCTCTAGGAGCCCTTAAAATGTAGATCATAAAGCTGTTTGGCAAAGGAATGCTCTCTGGGGTAGTGACTGAATAGCTGGAGGTATGATCACTTAGAGAGCTGCAACCCAGGGGTCCTGCCCACTGGCAGTTATTATTGATCTCCTGGCTCTGCTTTCGAGAGTGATCAATAGCACGTCTTTGGCCTCAAGTCCTGGTCAGATTCCAAATGGAGTCATCATTCAGTGACTACGCAGCATAGCTCTCCGTGGCATATGCTGAATGCTCTGAAGGTCAGACAACTCACTAGAGCCGGTTATCAAAATAAGATCTGATCCCCTTGGGCTTAACAGCAGGGCAGCTGCTCCGGCATCAGACTCCAAGACCTGGCCTGTCTAGTGGCCATCTGAGTGGAGCTTGGACTGCTGTGACCTTCCTGCAAGCCAGGCCTGGAGTTTGGGCAACTTCCCCTGAGCCTGAATCCTGTGGGCCAGCTCTCATTTGAGCTAGAACTGTGACCTCTGCTGCTTTAGTCGTTCAGGTGGAAACATGGGCATACACAGTCACTGGGATCCAGCCCAGGATGGATCAGGTGAACTTCGGAGCTTCCGGTGCCTAAGCTGAAGCTGCAGAAACTCAGCAGCTACCCAAGATCAACCACTCTATCCTGGGTCGACCGCCATGGCTGCCACTCCTTGCGATGGTTGCAGAAAATGGCCAAAAGAGAGAAAAGAGGGGGAGTGCTTCCTCTCTTTCCTCTCTCTTCTATGTCCACCACCCTCTTTTCTCCCAATTTTCCAAGTCTAAATTCTCTCTGTTCCTTTTCTTCCTTTTGTCCTCTTTTTCCTTCCTTGCTCCTTTCTTTCCTTCTCTCTTTTTATCTTTTTCAATTTCTCCTCTTCTTTGTTCCTCTTTTCTCCTCTTCATGTTTCCCTTTCATTTCTCCCCCTTTCTGGCTCACTATCTCCCTTTCCACCACTCCCTTATCCCCTTGTGCTTCTTCTTTTCCCTTTTTCTTCATCTTGCACTTTCACCCTTTCCCCCCTTTTTGTTTTGTATTTTGTTTTGTTTTTATGGTATTTGTTAAGTGCTTACTATGTGCCAGGCCCTCTTCTAAGCACAGTGTTAGATAAAAAGTAATAGTGTTGGACACAGGCCCTGTCGCATATGATGCTCATAGTCTTAATCTCCATTTTTACAGATGAGGTAACTGAGGCACAGAGAAGTTAAGTGACTTGTCCAAGGGTTCACAGCAGACAAGTGGTGGGGCTGGGTTTAGAATTCAGGTCCTTCTGATTCCCAGGCCGTTGCTCTACCTGCTAAGCTATGCTACCTCCTTTTCATGTCTTTACCTGCTCCCTTCTAAGATAACCAGAAATCTGGTCACTTTCCTATGAAACCTCTTTGAAGTTTTCCGAACAAAGCTGTTGGGCCCAATGCCTAATTTTTTTTGGTAGTGTTTTCTGTTTATTTCTAACTTAAGCAACATATTGCTGACTCATAAGTAGGCAGTGATATACTGTGAACTAGAATCTCTGGGTCCTTTTTATATTGCTTGTTCCATATTGTATTTGTGCAATCCATGTGCAAAATATATTTTTATAAAATGTGATTCCTGATTTCCATTTTTTGATACATCAGTGACTTGTAGCTGAACTCCTTGCAACCTTAAGGAATACACTCAGAAAGTGTTAAATACAGTAAATACATGTAATAGACAGATGGACTTGGAGGACTGACCAAAGAGTCCTGAGTTTTCATTCTGGACCTACCTTTAACTTGCTTCTTGTCAATGAGAAAATTCCAAATTACACCTTCTAGTTTCCTTGTCTGTAAAAAAAGAACAAAACAAAATGAAACAAAATAAAACAGCCCTGACCAAGAAGCTGAAGTAAAAAAAAAGGTAGTACAAGCAATGATAAATCACACTGCAGAGGTAAAATTCTCTACAAGGTCTTAGTAATAAAAAAAGTAGATGAACAAACAGGATAAGGTTACCTTAAATGACAACAAGGAAATGTTTGTATTTGCTGTAACCTCTAACTGTTGATTATTACCTATTCACTTCCTCTTAGGATGCTGAAGAGATTGTGGTACAGTAATTAAAAAACAACAACTTTGAAACTAACAAGAATAATTCAGTGGCAATCTCAAAGCCATCGTTATCTTAAAGGGTTTTTCTCAGGGACAAAACAAATGGCTTATTTTCGTTCATTTATTCATTCAATCATATTTATTAAGTGCTTACTGTGTGCAGAGCACTTTACTATGTGCTTGGGAAAGTACAACACAACAATAAACAGTGACTTTTTAAAGGATGTTTCTAATGAAAGGCAAAGGCATTTGAAAGGATGCACTTAAAACATGCACAAAATCATCTGGATTTCTTGGTGTCCTGAACCCACAGTTGTGAAACAGAACAATTTGAAACCTTAAGAGTACAACCCAATGGCCACGTCTGCAGAGGATAGGTGTATTTTTTTAGGAAAAGAATTATCCCTTAAGACATTTGTATTATTAAGGAAGCAGCATGGCCTGGGTGTCAGGAGACTCAGGTTCTAATCTTGGTTCCACAACTTGTCTACTGTGTGACCTTGGGCAAGTCATTTAACTATATCTCAATTTCTTCAACTATAAAAATGGGAATAAGATATCAATTCTCCCTCCCCATTAGACTGTGGGACAGGGGTTGGGTATGATCTGATTATACTGAATCTACTCCAGGTCTTTGTACAGAGCATAAATACTTTGCAATTATTTATATCATTATCATCATCATCTCTGCTTACAAAGTTTTGTGTATGAATCTAAAATGAAATAAACCTAACATTAATCACCAACATAACAGTAGTGACGGATGCACCATGATAATAAGCCTTTCATTTCAGAGCCTTTCCCAGGTACCATGATCTGTATATTTGTGAGACTGACCAATAATAATAATGACAATGATTATGGCACTTATTAAGTGCTCACTATATGCCAAGCATTATACTAAGAGCTGGGGAAGATGAAAGATAATCAGGTTGGACACAGTTTCTGTCTCCTACAGCTCAAAGTCTAAGTACGAAGAACAGGTACTGAAGTCCCATTTTACAGATGAGGAAACTGAGACACAGTGAAGTTAAGTGACTTGCCCAAGGTCACATAGCAGGCAAGTGGCAGAGCTGGGATTAGAACCCAGATCCTATGACTTCCGGGCCTGAGCTCTTTCCACTAGGATACAGTTCTTCTCTAAAATATGCTGAGCATGTTGGGATTCTGCTTTTGAGCATCTTACAGATTGTAGAGTATTACACTGGGCCCTTGGGGAGGAAACTCACCCCTCCCCCTAGCCCAGAAATGAAGGGAAGAATAACTTCAGTCCATTCATTCCCTTTTCTTATTTTCCAGTTCATTTTGTACTCACATGAATACTCCACCCATGCTAGGAAATCACCCTCGAGTTCAGCTGTTTCCAAGGCTGAATCACAAGTGTTTTTTTTAAAGAGGACGGTAGCAATAGCTCAGTACCACGCCAGCCACCGTTTCTGACTCCCACAAACCCCAGCTCTGTCCCTGTTATCAGGGTGCAGAAGGGCTCTGCACATGTACCTGTTCACGCATGAAGCTGAGCACCCAGGCACTGTTAGGGAGCAGACATCTCCCTCCTGCGAGGTCATTCTTCACAACTTTTGCTACAGCCCAAACTCCCCTAGTGGGTCAATGAGTCAGGCTCACCAAATCAATAGGGAAACTTTGTACCTCTAAATAAATTAAAATTTCACAGATATGAATCCAATTAGCTCTCCTTTCAGTCACCTGTAATAGAAGTAGTAGTAACAACATTGGTTGAACACCCACTAGGTGCAATATTTGCAGTGTAGGACTCTATACTAAGCACTTAGGAAGTACAAAATAATAGAGTGCTAAGTTCCCTGTCCAAATGGAGCTGATATTGTAATGGGAAAGACAGGTAAGAGCTACACAGGTAGACATGGGGGTTGTCTGCAAACTGATAGTAGCTACATCCATGTGAGTTGACAAGCTCAAAAAACTCAGTTAGTACCAAATTTCATTACATAACATGCCTTCTCATCCTGAATCATTCCATTTAATTTAGTATCTTTCCTCTTTCTCCTTCCATACTCAGATAATCATTCCACTAAAAATGAAAATATATATTTTTGCATAATGGGCCAATTTTTGCCATTACACATATAATGACTGGGATTTCTATTGTTCATTCTCATCAAGTGTTTGGATAATTATGGGAACAATTAAATGTCCAAGCCCACAGCTATTATATTTTTAGAAGGGTGGAATGGTCAGAACTATGGCACTTTTTTTTTCTCCCTTTGAAATTCAATTTTAGGGATCAAGAAAAGGGAATTTCAGGACTTGAAAATGACTACATGCCAAGCCACACAGAAATCCAGTGGACCAGATCCTGCCAGATCAATGTAAATCTTCTCTGTATATTATAAGTTCCGTGTGGGCACAGATCAAGTCTGTTAACTCTTTGTACTGCACTTTCCCAAGAGCCTAATACAGTGCTCTGAATATAGTATGTGCTCAATAAATACCACTGATTGTTGAATAGGAGGCATTTATGTTCTTGGGACACTGCATTAAATGATTTGCATTTTCAGAGCCTTTGGATAGAATTTAATGATGAATCATCCTGCCCCAAACAGCAAGGCATAGCATTAATTGGTGGAGGAAGAATCCTAGAGACAGAGAAATCAGGGATACCCTGAGGTGTATCCTGGTTGGGGAGAATCAGGCAGTGGCTTTTCCTGGTGGTATAACCAGCACCAGGCTTTCACCACTTTATCTATTCAACAACTGTTCCCTGATCTGAACAGACCTGTTGGACTATTGATTCTCCCTTTAACTCTCCTGCTGCAATGGACATTATTAACAACAATAATAATAATAATTGTGGTACTTGTTAAGTACCACACCACACACTTGTTAAGTACCACCACCTGTATATATGTATATATGTTTGTAGGTATTTATTACTCTATTTTATTTGTACATATTTATTCTATTTATTTTATTTTGTTAATATGTTTTGTTTTGTTCTCTGTCTCCCCCTTCTAGACTGTGAGCCCACTGTTGGGTAGGGACCGTCTCTATATGTTGCCAACTTGTACTTCCCAAGCGCTTAGTACAGTGTTTTGCACACAGTAAGTGCTCAATAAATACAACTGAATGAATGAATGAATGAAGTGGTTACTATGTGCCAAGCATTGTTCTAAGCGCTAGGGTAGATACAAGTTAATCAGGTTGGACACAGCCCCTGTCTCACAAAGGGCTCACACTCTTACAGATTTTACAGATAGATGAGGTAACTGAGGCACAGACAAGGTAAGTGACCTGATCAAGGTCACACAGCAGACAAGTGGCAGAGCTGGGATTAGAACCCAGGTCCTTTTGACCCCCAGGCCTGTGCTTTATCCAATAAGCTGCTTTGCTTCCCATTCTGTGCATCAGTGCATGGGAGAATAGGGAAATGACAACTTGTAGAATCAAATATTTCAGTGTCCAAGGGTTAGCTCCCTTGAAAAATTCTACAACCTTGAGCCCAATTCTTCCTTTTTATCCCTCTTCACACTCTAACTTTCCAGATTCTCTCTGCAGCCGGTTTTTTTAATCATGTTTTGGACTCCCAAGGCTGAACGAGACACTCCTTGATAATTTCTTTGGGAACCTTGGGAAGAAGACATCGTATGTAGGAGTTTCAAAGAGCTTTTTCATCAGTCAGGCAGGGTAATTTTTCTACTTTGTTCGATGCACTATGATGCAATGCCATTAAAAAACTGGAAACCTATTTCTTTTATATGGCTCCAATCTGTGGGCCAGAAATCCAGTCAAAGTTATTACATTATTAACTAGCAGCTCAAAGAAGTGCTCCTTTTGATTATTCAGGTCTCCCTTTTGTTAATCTTCTTTTCTGCCCTTTCTTATAATATGAATAGGAAAGAAATGTGTGCCAACTCACCTCATTAATGTGGGCAAAACGTGTTGCATTTGCCTGGAGCAGTACATCAATATATCATTCCTCTTTGTAGAAGTTTTAATAATTGACCATTGGCTTTTGGCAGGTCAGGTGAGCTGCCAGTGTAAAATATAGCTGTCAGGATAAGATTTTCCAATTTCCAAGCCACATCCTTGTTTTCTGCTGGTCTGTACCTGGAATTCTTTCTTTAAAATTATTTTTGACCAAACTTGCGATTTGCAATCTTGGTTGCTTGGTAGCATTTTAGCTTAACTATCTGTTGATCTTTATGATCCTGGAAGTGTAGTGGGAATCCACATGAATGTAACTGGGTTCTTTAACATGATTGCACTATTGAATATACCAGTTGAATTCCCAAAGAGAAGGTCTTTTCAAATAAATTTCATATTGGCTGGTTGTAAGCCTGGCCAGTGTGGAAGACCTCAAGTCTTCTGGTCAGTGGCCTGTACTGAATTAGGTGGCATGCTGCAGTGCAAGCAGACAGGGTCAGGGGCATGGGGTTGGAATGGGGAAGATGCCCAAAACCTTAAACTGTCAGTAGTTGAACAGCACTCACCTAAGGGAACAGGGATATCGCATGAGCACTCTATTAGGATTCTGTAATTACAGATAATTACAAAGGGGAAACAACAATTTCAATATACAGATAGGCATGTTGTTTATTGCTCATTTCTGGTAGTGAACAGCTGCTGCTAATTCTAATAAGGAACTGCCTCCTGATTCTGATTCGAATAGGTCACTCCCACAGGGGAGTGTCTCTGTTAACTTCACCCAAGGAACCAAACCCAAACCAGCTGATCTTGTTTTATGAACATCTAGCATCTTATCCTTCAGATAAGAAGTTTCATCATCATCATCAATGGTAACGCTTGGGAGTGTACCCAACACATTCCCTGCCCACAGTGAGATTACAGTCTAGACAACAAAATAAGAAGAGGGACCGCTTTCATTCTTTTGACACTGGAAGTGGCTGCCACAGCATTATGAATGGATCACTATTGTTCTGTGTATATGATGCAGGTCTGTATGGAAACACATTTGGTTCAGTTTTTGCAATGTTTTCAGTATTATTTTCTGAAGATCATATAAGAGCTAAAATCCGATTCCTTGTTTTTTATAGAACCAGAGCAGAGAAAAGAATCATAAAGAAGCAGAATAGTCCATTGGAAAGAGCACAGGCCTGGACGTCAGGCGAATTCTAATCCCAGCTCTGACACTTGCCCGCTGAGTGACCTGGTGCAAGTCATTTGACTTATCTGTGCCTCAGTTTCCTTATCAGTAGAATAGGAATTAAAGACTCGGTCTTCTTCCTACTAAGACTGTGAGCCCCATGTGGGAGAGGGACTGTGTCTAACCTTATTAATTATCTTGTGTATACTCCAATGCTTAGGACAGTTCTTGACATGTAGAAAGAACTTATATACCACAGTGTTTTATTATTATTTTGGGAGGGGGAACTACTACTATCTCAGTCTGGAAGGGGGTGGCCTGAATGTTCCTTTTCACCACTAGAGCTCTTCTACTCTCTCCTTGATCTTCAAAAAGCTAGCCTCCATCTCCACCCTCTTTTCAAGCCATCTTCAACAGACCAGACTGTTTTGGAGGGGAAGAAAATCAATGATGAGCAAGGACAAACCAGTGGAATCCTACAGCCACTTCCATGATAGTTCAATTCTTGGTTAGAGCAGATTTTCATTTGAACTAGGGGTTGGATTGCACTTTTCATTTCTATATGACAAAGTACTAAGAACAGTCAGCTGGGGCCCTTTAAAGGAACTGCTGTGCTGTTAAGTGTATTGTCAGTATGCAGCATTGCAGTAGTACTTGCCAAACCAATAAATCATGACTTAGAAAACACCAGCCACTGCCTGATCTTGTTGATTGCTTGTCAAGGGATCTAGAGCACCTTTCGTTTTTTACCTTATCGTGACAAAGCAGCCAGGAAAGAGAGCACAAAAAGACTTGTGAAAATTTAAAGAGATTGAACCCTCTCTTTCGAATGTAGAAGATACTATGCTTTGACTCTAAAAAAGCAAATTAACTTGAAACCAAATTTTTTAAAACACAGATCCAGAAATCACTGAGAAACTGTATTAAAAAGGTTTGGGCACCACCCTATTTGCCCTCCCCTTTGCATTGCTCATGGATTTGAGAAGCAGCATGGCTCAGTGGAAAGAGCATGGGCTTTGGAGTCAGAGGTCAGGTGTTCAAATCCCGGTTCCACCAATTGTCAGCTGTGTGACTTTGGGCAAGTCACTTAACTTCTCTGTGCCTCAGTTACCTCATCTGCAAAATGGGGATTGAGACTGTGAGCCCCACATGGGACAGGGACCGTGTCCAACTTGATTTGCTTATATCCACCCCAGTGCTTAGTACAGTGCCTGGAACATAGTAAGCACTTAATAAATGCCATAATTATTCATTGTAATTATTAAACACCCATTCTATGAGAGCTCTGTATTGGTGCATGGAAGAGTACAATAATGAACTATGTAGTCTGAAATAGACACTGTCAGGCTGTACTTAGTATACTGCCCTGTACACAGTAAGTGCTCAATAGATATTACTGACTGAATGACAGAGTGGCAATACACATTCATAATTCTCTCGCAAAATGTAAGTATTTCCTGGGCTAGAGATTGGCTACATGAAGTAAGGCCAACCAGCTTCTCCCTACCTTATGGAAGGAGGTTGGGAAATATGGCGGTCACAAAATAGAGCTGTTTAATCATATCTATTGAGTGCTTACTGTGTGCAGAGCACTGTACTAAGCATTTAAATGAAGAACAGAATGAGGTGTCATGTGAGATGGTGCTTTCAAGATTCTCCAGCTCATTTCTCAGTTGCACACTCCAGTTCAGGAACATGACTGCCTTCTCCCACCAATGGAGTCATTTTTAGTATTTTCTCCACTTTTCAGAGTGTAGGCATCCAAGCTTGTTTGACAATTTAGTTCCATTAGCATTAATGGTGATTGAGCACTTTCTAAAGGGACAGGCTATCCCTAGAGAACAAAATTTATGCATTAAGATATCAAAGCAATGGAGTGTATTCTGCCATTGATTTGTGGGGCCTTCACGTGATTAGTTCCATTAACCATAATGAGAATATCACACATAAATCCTTCAGGCAAGGGACAAGCCCAAATATTGCATATACATGAGAAATGTTTCATGGTCTCATTTTCAGTTCTTCAAATCCAGCTGTATAACTGCAGCAATGAGCTCTTAGCAAGTTTTCATAAATCCACAATTTTTTTTTGGTAGAAAGTAGCCCGTTTTTGGAATTCTTCACTGTACTGAACATCAGTAGTGTCCTCGGACTAGTACGTAGTCATGAGGACAGTTAGCTTATAATCAATCAACCAATCAATGCCATTTATTGAGCACTCAGTGTGCTGTACTGGCACTAGGGAGGACACAATAGAGAAAATACAATCCCTGTCCACACGGAGTTTACAGCCTAGAGGAGACAGACATTAAAATAAATTACAGACAGAGGAAATGGCTGACTGTAATGCTATGTACCTATGTTCTGTGGGACTGAAAAAGGGGAGACTATCAAGAGCTGAGGGGGTTCAGGAAGTAGTGTGGCCTAGTCAAAAGAACACAGACTGGGAGTCCCAGGACCTGGGTTCTAATCCCAGGTCTGCCACTTGCTGGAGTGTGACCTTGGGCAAGTCATTTAACTTCCCTGTGCCTCAGTTTCCTCTACTGTCAAATAGGCCTGTTCTCCCTCCTATTTGGACCGTGAGCCCCATGTAATAATAATTGTGGTATTTGTTAAGCACTTATGTATGCCAAGTACTGTACTAAACACTGGGGTAGATAGAAGACAATTAGGTCAGAGACAGTTCCTGTCCCACACAGAGCTCACAATCTAAGTAGGATGGATAACAGGTAGTTAATCCACATCTTACAGATGAGAAAACTGAGTAAAGGTAAGGTAAGTGACTTGCCTAGGTCACACAGCAGGCACATGGAGGAGCCAGGATTAGAACCTGGATCCTCGGCTTCCAGGCCGATGCTATTTCCATTAGGGCATGCTGCTTCTCAATAGAGCACAATAGAACTGGTAAACACAACCCTGCCCTATTGAATACAGGGAACTATGTGGTCTAATGGATTTAGGTTGGGATGGGAGTGGAAGAGTGATAAAATTGACCCTTCTCCCTCTGCATTTGTAGGTTCTTTAAGTGGTCTTAGAGTGTGAGCCCCAGTTTGGGACAGGAGCTGTGTCTGACCTGATTCTCTTGTACCTATATCCCTGTGCTTACTATAGTACTTGACCCACAGT
Source organism: Tachyglossus aculeatus (assembly GCF_015852505.1). Classification (NCBI taxonomy): domain Eukaryota; kingdom Metazoa; phylum Chordata; class Mammalia; order Monotremata; family Tachyglossidae; genus Tachyglossus; species Tachyglossus aculeatus. Next base: position 18,249,748 of record NC_052074.1, on the reverse strand, counting down.
AAGTGCTTAATAAGTGCCATTATTATTATTATTAGTCTTCCAGTAAGTGGCATCAGTTTTACAGGGACTACCTCCAGGTGGCCTTAAACTGTACCTATTTAAAGATTCAATAAAAGCTATGGACAGTAAACCAAAATGCTTGTATTTCTTTCAGATCAGAAATCTGGTTTGAATGATTTTTCCAGAGTTTGAGGTAAATATCAGCTATTAATACCCAGAAAAATAAGGCCACGATTAGGTCAGTTTGTACCAAATGTGTTTTGGAACTGTTGCACAAACATATTTGGGAGAAGGTCAGTTTGTCCTGTTCCATATCCTGTGTCGTGAGGGATACACAGTTCCAAAAGCTGTGCATGCAGGGCAGTACCAGAAGGGGAGGGGAAAAGCAGTGCTGTTCAGTTGAGGTGCAAAATGGCAGAGGAGAAGTTGATAAATAGTGGGAAGAAAAGACCCTGTTTGACCATGGTCCACTGCTGGGGAGCTTCCATACACGGCCAAGTGGAAGAGGCAGGAGCCACAACTTGGCACGTCCTTTTTTTGGCGACTCAAACTGAAGCAGAACAGAGCGGCAGTCCATTTTCACTTCTGCACATGAGGCATTATCTGCTTCCATTAGAACCAAACAGGCAGTGTCCCCATTACATGAAACCTCATTCTGGCCCTTATTCCCAGGGCCAGCCTGGTGTGTAGCACTGATGAATGGGCTGGCTTTTTAAGTGCAGACTTCAAGGAGTTCAGAAGGTAGAATTGAAAAGTGCCCCAGGTACTGCAAATAGCAATTGCACCGGTACAGTGAAGTACTATATGTGTGCGGTTGTGTGAAAAGGACTGTGGTTGGTCCACTGGTCTCTTCAGCTCAACTTATACAGCTGAATAAAAGCTCTGGGACAGTTACATCACCGTTAAACAGGAGGACTGGCTAAATATAGCCAATGTACACCAGTAGGGAAGTTTCTGTTCTGTGCTCCACATGGTAGTAAAAGAGATGTAGGAGAAGTCAGGAATAACCTAAAGCTCTGGGCTCTGAAGGATACAGAATATGTGGGCTGGCACTTCAATCACTTGATTGCTCAATCAGTGGCATTTATTGAATGAGGCTGTAAACTCACTGTGGGCAGGGAATGTCTCTGCCAATTCTGTTGTGTTGTACTAACCCAAGCACTTAGTACAGTGCTCTGCACATAGTAAGTGCTTAATAAATATGACCGGTGACGAAGGAGTAGAGGAATAGAGAGATAGCAGCCTTGTTATTTTATATAACCCATAACAAAACAACCTTTTCCTTCTGTCAAAAGGAAGTATAATAATAATAATAATGATGGCATTTATTAAGCGCTTACTATGTGCAAAGCACTGTTCTAAGCACTGGGGAGGTTACAAGGTGATCAGGTTGTCCCACGGGGGACTCACAGTCTTAATCCCCATTTTCCAGATGAGATAACTGAGGCACAGAGAAGTTAAGTGATTTACCCAAAGTCACACAGCTGACAATTGGTGGAACCGGGATTTGAACCTGTGATTCCAGACTCCAAAGTCCATGCTCTTTCCACTGAGCCACGCTGCTTCTCTATATGCACAGGGTTCAAGGGTAACATATATCCTTGAATCCTTGCGACAATTACAAAATCAGAGTGAGGCAGTCAAATCCCCAACCTAGAAACAGCTGGAAATTTTGCCGCTGAATAAACCAATCAGTATTCTCGTGAGGACCAGTAATACATGGGATTCTTCCAAACAAGGCAAACTGGAAAATCCAAGTAGAGTAAAAGGCAGCAATCTAACAAATGATCCAGATATAATAATAATGAATTTCATTTGTAAAACTAATATTGCAGCATATGCCAAAAACATCAGGCTGGGTTACAAAGCCATTTGTTTACTGTGGAAAAGCTAATTCTTTGCAGTGAACAGGCATAACATAGATTATAAATGCCCATAGACCTTAGATTTCCAGAGGCAGTGGGTATTTGTTTTTATTATTTCACTACAATGGGCCAGCACTGTAGCTTTAAGTGAATTGTCTCAATTTGGCTCTATTTTAGAACAAGGATAAGAATATTGAATATAGAATGAGTGCTTAGTTTCCATTGGAATGAAATCATAAATATCTTGTGTTTGTAGAAATTTTGGTTGACAAATCATTATATCTGTCAGCCTCAGACACTCTGACGATATCTCAAATTTTCTGAATAAAATTACTTTGGAAAGCTTTTTATTTTTGCTTTTTTGTGTTTGAAAATCTATTTGCAAAATAAAACTGATAAGATCATTTTATACATCTGCTTTCCCCACTGGACATCTCTGTTCAAAATTAATTTTGAAATGTTCTGTACTGGTTCATTTCACTCTAGTTAATCCCTTGAGATTTTCACGAGTGTATCACTCTTGATGTGTGCAGGGGGTGAGTGAATTTGTTTGGAACAGGAAAAGAGGTTGTATTTATTGGAAAATGTATAAATATTTACATTTCTGCGCTTGCTAGGATAGTAAATACAATGAATACTTTGCTATAGCAGACTGTAACAAGAAGCAAAACTACAGCAACATTTGGGATGCCATTTATTTTTTAATTCCACTAAATTCTTACCTCTGACAAACCCACGCTTGTGGTTTGGGAGAGTGGCAATCCAGCTGATCTCCTGGCTGGTCTTCATGCTCAAAACTGACCCATTGGGCATGTCTTTCTACATGGAACTCCCTCTCCCGTCAAATCGAGCAAACCACTTGCTGTACACATCTTTCCATTTCCAACCTTGAGATAAGTCAACTTTTAAAGGCAACTGTCTTACTGGAGTTCTTTTCAATACCCCTATAATCTCCACTGTAAAAATGAACTCATATTGATGTCTTTGTGAGAATGGAAAAAAACAAAACTACACAATTACTCAGTACCTACCCTTTTTGCTACAACAATAGTTTATGGGGAATGTCTTTGCTTGGGAGCAAAATCCCCATCATCCTCCAGCTTCATTAGAAAAAAGGCCCTGAAACAACTCTGGTGATACCTGAGGAAAAGTCTCTATAGCCTGATGGAGATGGGGAACTCGTTTGGGATGAGGCCAAAGTGTAAAAGCTCTAGTGGCTGCTATTTGATACTAAGGTGACTCTATCCTATCTGAGGTGGTCAATCTATCACCTTAATCAGGATTAAATTTACTCAACAAGCAGGAGAAAATGAATTCCTGCAGAAAATGTTGGTTTCCTGAACTAACAATCAATGTGAAACTGCTTTCAGCCTCCTTAATCCTTTAATTACATCACAACTCCTATTACAGCCAAATTAAAAAAAAAACCAACTCCCTGCAAAAAAAACAACAAAATGGGCTTTTTACTATTTCCTATGCCTTGGGTTCTGTATATTCACTCATCTGACCAGACAGAGCCAAATTCAAATACCCTAACCAGGGCCTAAAATGCTTTAGGTTTTCAAATCATCATCTAGAATTTAAATGCTGGAGACTGCTCTGCAGAGCTATGAGATCTCGGGTTCCTCAAGATTCCTCCAGATCTTTTAGCAAGATGGCTGTTACTGCCTCCTTGGAAATTTGTCCAATTCAGAAATTGCTGGTGTGGTTTGTTTTTACAATGGGGAGAAGTTTTAACATTTCCTTTTTCATTTTAATTATCGAGTCAAGTGGTCCTGGACTGACAAGGTTAGAACCATTCCAGAACCAGGTCCCCAAAGTCAGCCCAAGATGAATCGTGGCACCCATCAATCAGTGAATCAGTGGTATTTACTGAGCACTTATGCTGTGCAGAGCACTGTACTAAGTGCTTGGGAAAATACAATAGAGTTGGTAGACACATTTCCTGCCCACAAAGAGTTTACACCAAGACAATACACCCTTCAACAACCTACTCTCTCCCTCCCCAAATTCTTCTCCACAAAGTTGGGAATGTGTTGAAGGGTTATCTGACCTTAGAGATTTATGATCAGTCACTCAACCAGTCAATCTATTGTTTTCATTAAGCACGTATTGTGTGCGGAGCACTGACTGTACTGAGAACTTGGGAGAGTACAATACATTAGCATTGTTAGATCCCTGACCTCAAGAAGTTTACATTCTAGTGGGAAAGACAGACAATAAAATACATTACAATTTAGGCTGAACAGCAGAGTCTAAGGAGTTGTACCTAAGTGCTTTGGGGATGGGGATTAGGGTTAGGGTTTGAGTAGCAAAGAAGGGCAAGAGTTAATGGTGGTGATTGGGGGGTGGTCAGAGGAGGAGAGCTGCCTTCAGTGGCCACAATGAGGCAGGAGGGGTGATCCTGGAGCCAGGTGGGGCAAGGAACTAAATAACTCACCTTGGTCCTCCTCCTGTCTACACCATTCCAGGAATCAGCATCTCTGGCAAGTCCTGAAGCTAGCCCTGCATGACCCTCCCACCACCGGTTGTTCTTTTTCATTAATTCAAATCCTCAGACCTGGGAAAGCAGCAAGGGAAATACAACTGTTTTTATGTGGATGGGCACATTTCTGAAATGCAAATTCATGAAACTATCATAATTACAGATATTAACATTCATAGTATATAAAGAGTCTTTATCTGTGTGAAGATGAAAACAAGCATTTAGAAGAATGATATTAGATTCTTGAGTGCTATCATTTATGCTATTAAATCAGGTCATGACCTATGAAGTGCCAGCAGAGTTCCCCAAATAAATGAGACCAGATTCAACATCTAACCTGTACAGAGAGACTTCTAGATTGTAAAATTCCCCACTAGATTGTAAACTCCTTGAAGGCAGGGATCATGTCTACCAATTCTATTCTAGTTTCCCAAGGACAGTGGTCTGAACAAAGTAAATGTTGAATAAATACCTTTGATTAATTCATTCTGGTGGTATATGCAATTTACCTACTTATTAATATCAAAGCCCCATCACACCTATATCTACAACTAATTTTCATCTGTTCTGTTGCTCAAAGAAGATTAAGAGAATAACTTGAGAACAGCATCAATTAAATATTTCTCGGTAAGGTTTGAAATGGATAATTGTGAACATAACCTTAGTTTCAGTGCATTTTAGTTACATTGGGTACACATATTTTGTTCACCTCCCTTTATCGGGACAGTGCTGACTATTCTCTTTATGAATGACCTAGATGAGGGTTTGGGAATCATCAAGACTGTTGTTGGGTAGGGACCGTCTATATGCTTCCGATTTGTCCTTCCCAAGCACTTACTACAGTACTCTGCACACAGTGAGCACTCAATAAATACGACTGAATGAATGGACGAATGAATCGAGTTTTCAGAGAATGCTAAATCGGGAGTGATTTCCAACACCTTGAAAGACAGGAAAACTTTCCAAAGTAACTGCTTAAGTAAGAGATATGACCCTATAAAAGAAAGTAAAATGCTCAGAAAGGCCCAGCAAAAGGTATTTAAAGGTAAGAGCAATGTCAAATGTGGATGCCTGTCAAAGCTCAGGTACTGTAGAAATAGATAAAAAAGATAAACTTTATGCACACATATAGATGGATGCACACACACACACACAAACACACTTTGCCATATAGTAAATGTTTTTTAAAAAAACACAATTATTACTATTATTCTTTCTAGGAAAGAGGAGTTGGAAATGGGAGAGAGGATTGCTATCTGTGTCCCCTATATGAACCCTAATTGGCTCTCTAATAGCCCAGATGGCCAATGATGGAAAAGGCTGAGAAAGAAGGCCCAGGGCAAACTGCTTATCCTCCAACATAACTCTCTTCCGCTTGCCTCCATCTCCCTTCCCATTCCTTTCTTCCACATTTTTCCTTCATCATTACAGAGACCCTCTGCAGCAATGACAGTCCCTTGCATCTTACCTTCGCTAGATAGATAAAAGCCTGCTCCAATCTCCTTCCTCATGCCCTCCCCCTCTATTATTATTATTATTATTATAATGGCATTTATTAAGCACTTACTATGTGCAAAGCACTGTTCTAAGCGCTGTGGTAGATATAAGGTAATCAGTTTGTCCCACATGGGGCTTACAGTTTTAATCCCCATTTTGCAGATGAGGGAACTGAGGCACAGAGAAGTGAAGTGACTTGCCCGAAGTCACACAGCTGACAGTTGGTGGAGATGGGATTTGAACCCATGACCTCTGACTCCAAAGCCCGGGCTCTTTCCACTGAGCCACGCTGCTTCTCTATTCCCTGAATGGCAAAATGCTACCACTCCTTCCCTATTATCTCCCATGCCACTACAGAGTCTTCCATCTTCCCTCCTTCTTCACCTTCCTCTCCTTTCCTATCCTCCCTCATCTCCTTTCCTTTTGATGTCATCTAATAGCAGCATGGAGTAGTGGGTAGAGCATGGGCCTGGGAATCTGAAGATCATGAGTTCTAATCCCAGCTCTGCCACTTATCTGCTGTGTGATCTTGGGCAAGTCACTTCACTTCTCTGTGTCTCAGTTACCTCATCTGTAAAATCAGGATTGAGACTGTGATCGCCACACGGGACAGGGACTATGTACAACCCGAGTAGCTCATATCTACCCCAGTGCTTAGAACAGTGCCTGGCACATAGTAAACACTTAACAAATACTATTATTATTATTATTATTACTATTATTATTATTATTATTATTATTATTATTATAGACTCATTCTCAGCTTCCCTTTAGCCTAGTTCAAAGTCACTCCAAATGGGCATTCTATAAAGGTTACTAATACTACTACTAATAACAATTATGGAATTTATTAAGCATCTACTATATGCTAGGCACTGTACTAAGCACTGGGGTGGACATAAGCAAATTGGGTTGGACACAGTCACCGTCCTACATGGGGCTAACAGTCTAAATCCCCATTTTACAGATGAGGTAACTGAGGCACAGAGAAGTGAAGTGATTTGCCAAAGATCACACAGCAGACAGTTGGCGTAGCCAGGATTAGAACCCATGACCTTCTGAGTCCCAGGCTTATGTTTCTATCCACTTCACCATGCTGCATCCCACACCTATTACCACTACTTTGTTTAGGCCTGGTGCATACACTGCTAATTCCAGGCTACCAAGAATTTTATCTCTACCCATTTCACTCCAAACAAAAGATCTTCTGTCCACTCCCACAAAATCTATATAGTTCTTTGATCAAGGTTTGGTAGAAGTGGAAAACTGCCCACAGAACTCACACAAACATTTTCATCTTGATGCCCGGCTTTTGAAATCTCATCAAATCAACCAATGGGCATGATCACAGAAAAAAAACGAAATCAGAGCATAGTTTTCCAGGAGCCGTTTGTGTGAATGATTGACAGAATTGATGTACTGATGATTGCTAAGGCTTTTGTACTAAGTTTCCTCCTCCTCAATTGAGATGCTGGAACAGTACATGTTATCACTATGAAAAGCTCTCCACTCTCTGCCTCTATCAGAAAAATGAGAACATTACCTACCCTGAACCAAGGTGGCTTCCTTTAGATTTACCGACTACCTCCATCCTAGAATGAAAAAAGGCTCAGAATGTGCTTCTTCTCTGAAATACCTATTCTATACTTCACTTCTTTGCGCTTGGTCTTACAATATATTTTTAGCTACAGTGAATTCTATTATGACCCTTGGGATCACAGTCTTTTTGTGTGTCTCAAAAAGCTGTGTTTCCCTAGACATGGGCAGAGAAGCAAAACCTTCTTTAGAAAAGCACTATTCAGGGTAGTTCAATCAGGTTATAATTGACTCTAATTGGCACTCCCACAAGCTGTTAAGTTCTTTTCCTGCAGTCTGGTAGTGTGTAGAAGTTCTTTTCTGCTTTTGAGAAGATCAAAGAAAATCCTCACTTCCTCTTCCAAGTTGGTCCTAGTGAAGGAAAACTCCAATGGAGTGTATACAGGCAGACACATTTTCAGCAGCTGAGTGGGACAGCTCAAAGAAGGAGGAGGTTTTCATTCCATTAGCTGCCTGATCACTGTCAGTCAGTCATCATATTTATGAAGTGCTTACTGTGTGCAGAGCACTGTATTATATAACAATATGACAGGCACATTTCCTGACCACAATGAGTGTGCAGAATCCAATACATTTCTGGTAAGACTTATAGCAATAGGAGACTTAATATCAACAGGAAAAGAAAGATAGGGTTTGTCCTTTTCTTACCATTATCCTCCCAATCCTTTTTTTCTTCATCTTTTTTCTCTAAATTATTTTGTGGCTGACTCCCCGGATAGACTAAAACTCCTTGTAGACAGAGATTGTGTACCCAATGGTCTAGTACAGTGTTCTGCACACAGCAGACCCTCAATATCAATAAATTAATTATCTGGATCTCTCCCAGTTCCTAGCATAATTCTTGGCACACAGCAAGTGCTTAATAAATCCTATTATTATTATTATTGCATTATTGGTACTTAGACAAAGCATAACCCAAAACAACTCATCAGGGAACACACATGTAATATACCCTGAAAAAAGAAGTCTTCACCTATATTTGTCTAGATTGCAAATCCTAGAGACCCAGGGACAGTATCTCTCTAATCCATGTATTTCTTTCCCAGTGCTTAGCACATAATAAGCACCCAATAGATGCAATTATACTATTACACATTAAGTCATTCAACCTTATTGATATAATAACGGATCCAATATCAAACCCTTGTTAATATTTTTGCTCTTTCAAATCCCTTGGTTGGTAAACTCTTCAGAACAGGATTTCATCATCACCATTTGAGAAATGAAAAGCAGAACTGGTAGCATATTGTGCTCTCTGAAAGATAGTGTTTAGCAGAAAGATGACTTCAAATCCGTTCTGTTGCCTGTAAGACATTTGGAATCATTTCTAGGTTTGTTGTGGGATGTCTGCTGATCTGTCCTGTTTAGTTTTGGTTCTTTGCCATTAACAACAATTTATGTTTCTATGAACCTCAGAAAGGCTTTTGAAGTGAACAAAACCAAGCAGTATTGCTTTTTTGTTAGTGTTTGTCGAACTGAGGAGCTGGGTCGGGGGAGCAGGGAAATGTGAGGCCCTTTAGTCTTCCTGCACTTTCTGCTTGATGTGATCCAGTGGCCTTTACACCATCTTAATCTTCCTTGACCTCTCAGCTGCCTTCGACACTGTGGACCACCCCCTTCTACTAGAATCTTTATCCAACCTTGGATTCACTGGCACTACCTTCTCTTGATTCTCTTCCTATCTTCTTAGCTGCTCATCCTCAGTCTCTTTTGTGGGCTTCTCCTCTGCCTCCCATCCCATAACTGTGGGAGTCCCTCAAGGATCAGTTCTGGGCCCCCTTCTATTCTTCATCTACACCCACTCTCTTGAACAATTAATTTGCTCTTATGGCTTCAACTTCCAACTCTATGCGGATAATTCCCCAGTCATCAGGGGAAGCAGCGTGACTCAGTGGAAAGAGCATGGGCTTTGGAGTCAGAGGTCAGGGGTTCAAATCCTGGCTCTGCCACATGTGAGCTGTGTGTCTTTGGGCAAATCACTTAACTTCTCTGTGCCTCAGTTACCTCATCTGTAAAATGGGGATTAAGACTGTGAGTCCCCCGTGGGACAACCTGATCACCTTGTAACCTCCCCAGTGCTTAGAACAGTGCTTTACAGATAATAAGCACTTAATAAATGCCATTAAAAAAAATCAACATCTCCAGTCCTGATCTTTCTCCTTCTCTGCAGTCTCATATTTTCTCCTGTATTCAGGACATCTCTCTCTTCTTGGATGTCCTGCTAACCCTTCAAATTTAACATGTCTAAAACAGAACTCCTCATTTTCCCATCCAAACACCATACTCCCCCAGACTTTCCCAACACTGAAAACAGCACAACCATCCTCCTTTTTTAAGATATGGTACTTTGTGTTGAGCACTATTCTAAGCACTGGGGTAGATACAAGTAAATAAGGCAAGATACAGTCCCTGTCCCACATGGGGCTCACAGTCTAAGTAGGAGGGAGAACAGGTGGTGCATCCCCGTTTCACAGTTGAGGAAACTGAGGCACAGAGAAGTTGTGATTTTCCCAAGGTCACACGGAAGGCAAGTGGCAGAACTGAGACTAAAATCCAGGTCCTCTGGCTTCCAGGCCTGTGCTTTATAATAATAATGACGGTATTTGTTAAGTGCTTATTATGTGCCAAGCACTGTTCTAAGTGCTGAGCACTATTCTAAATCAACACTGCTTCCTTGTCTCACAAGCCTATAACCTTATTATCTTCAACTCCTCTCTCTCATTCAACCCACATATTTAGCCTGTCAGCAAATACTACCCTTTAAACTTTCACAATGCCATTAAAATCTGTCCTTTCCTCTTCATCCAAACTGCCACTCTGCTGATCCAAGGGCTTATCTTATCCCACCTTGACTCCTGCATCAACTTCCTCACTGACTTCCCAGCCTCCTATCCCTACCCACTCCAGTCCATACTTCACTTTGATAACCAGATCATTTTTCAAAAAAAAAAAATTCTATTCACATTTCCCCACTCCTCAAGAACCTCCCATGGTTGCTCATCTACCTCTGCCTCAAACATAAACTCCTTACCATTGACTTTAAAGCATTCAGTCACCTTGCCCAGCTCCTATCTTGCCTCGCTAATTTCCTACTACAATCCAGCATGCTTACTTCACTCCTCAAATGCCAACCTACTCACTAAACTTCCATCTGATCTATCACATCACCAAACCTTCACCCATGTTGTACTTCTGGCCTGAAACTCCCTCCCCCTTCAGATCCAAGAGATCATGACTCTCCCTACCTTAAAGTCTTACTGAAGTCACATATCCTCCAAGAGATCTCCCTCTCTCTTCTGTGTCACCCTTGCACTTGATATGTACACTCTTTTCACCGCACTTTCAGTACCTTGTACTTATGTACATATGCATAAGTACATATGCATAATTTATTTTGATGTCTCTCTCCCCCTGTAGACTGTAAGCCCCTTGCGGGTAATGACTACCAATTATCATATATGTGTATATATATGAGAGAGAGAGAGAGAGAGAGAGATGGAGAGACTAGAACCCAGGTCCTCTGACTCTCAGGCCCATGATTTATCCACTAAGCCATTCATTCATTCAGTTGTATTTATTGAATTTATTTATTGTGTATATAGCTACAGTTCTATTTATTCTGATGGTATTGACACCTGTTTACCTGTTTTGTTGTCTGTCTCCCCCTTCTAGACTGTGAGCCCATTGTTGGGTAGAGACCGTCTCTATATGTTGCCAATTTGTACTTCCCAAGTGCTTAGTACAGTGCTCTGCACACAGTAAGTGCTCAATAAATACAATTGAATGGATGAATGAATGAATATTGAGCGCTTACTGTGTGCAGAGCACTATACTAAGCACTTGGAAAGTACAATTCAGCAACAGATAGAAACAATCCCTACCCAAAAATCCCTACTCCAAAACATGGAAAGCAGCTTGTTGTATTCTCCCAAGCACTTAGTACAGTGCTCTGCACATAGAATAAATTTGATTGATTGATTGTTCCATTTGTTCAGTTTTGTGGGTTTATAGGGAAAGGATTGAAGAGCTTTGGTGTGAGTGAGAGGCGACAGAGGGAAAGAAAACTGACAGAAAACAACATGAAATTTTACTGAAGTTTGGACAATGTGGCTCAACAGTGCATAATTCCTTAAATCTCACTGGAAAAGCCTGCACAAAATATCATAATCAAAGTTAGACATTCAGAACCTCCTCTGTCAAAGGGCATGGAGATGCAACCCAACAGGGCTACATGGGGTAGTGATGAGTCAGGCACAAAGAGCACCACAAAATTCCAGCGCACATTAGCATTTTGCCCCATACAGCCTGAAGGGACACACACTTCAAAAGTGGAAATTGCCAGTTCAGTACTTTATTTAGAACTATATTGCTTGAAGGCCCTTTATAAAAGTAAATTTTTAAATGGCCATTAGTTTCTTAGCTCCTCGAGTCCAGGGATTGTTTCTTCTGACTTTTATTGAATCCTCTTAGTGTTTAGCTCAGCATCTGTAGAGAGTCTCAATAAATACTAGTGATTGACTGATTGACCTGATTAGTATTCAGACATTTTTTACCACTGATCTTCCTAACTTTCAGCACCGAGCATCTCAGGGTCTTTCTGCTCCGCTTTGGTGAATTATCAACAAAAGAATGGTAATAACAATAAATAAGGGTGTTTGTTAAGTGCTTACTACGTGCCCAGCTCTATGCTGAGTGCTGTATTAGGCAGGATATAATCAGATCAGACATAGTCCCTGCCCCACTACCCTGCAAAAGGAACGAAAGCCTGTTTCTGTAAAAATGGTGATGGTTATTTGGCCCAAGACACAAAATCAATTCAGGATCAGTGGAGAAAGAGAGGCTAAGCATATCAGATTTCTCTAGAGCTGAAACTTTTGGACCAAGCCAAAGCCTACTTTTCCATCAATCAATCAATCAATTAATCAATCAATCACAAGAGGATCTTTTCCCAAGACAAGACAATAGTCTCTTGACATGGTAACATCACTCGAGAAAGCTTGTATCTTTCAAGACATAATTTAGGAACTCAGCCAGTTGAAATTATAATTAAGGTAAAGATTTTTCTCCCTGGGTTTTAAATACCCCTAAGGTGCAGAGAAACCATACTTGAGTCATTGTCACCAACTGATTTGGAGATCTTCAGAATTCCCTACTCATATCCACTAACCATTTGCCTTATAACTGTGATACTGCCTATTTCTTGGGGACATAAAGTGAATTTCAAGCAGAATGAATACCCCAGAGATCATTTAATTGCTTTGAATTAATATTCTCTTATGGGTTTAATTGGGAGAAAAATAGGAATAAAAAAATGGCTTAATTACTAACATACTCATTTCAACATGCCCATAATTACGGCTAATGTTTTTCTCCAAAGCTAAAGTGAATTGGATTTTGTACCATTTAGCACTTTGAGAGGATGGATGGAAGGAGGCTGCAAAATCTGAATTTGGAAAAATGATTTTTTAATCCCTCATGTAACTTTCATTTTAAAGGTGACTAGTCCCAAATTGTATCACAAAACATTAAAAAAATTGCATTTACCTTTATGAACTCTAGTGTTTTGATCTCAAGACTCTGGGCAGACTCATTTTAACAGCACTGCAACTTTAAATCCCTTCTCATCCAATTCATCCTCTCCCTGCCAGATGTTCTTATTTCATACCTGCTTCACTTGAACTCCAGAGCTTTAAAGATCACTATTTTCTCATGTATCATTCATTTACTATTAACTTTTTCCTTTGAATAAACTTTGAGTGTCCAATAAGACATCTGCAGTGGAAAAACCTTTAATGCTATTTACACTTAACTTTTCTGGGCTAGGCTTCTGCTCTACAGAGACGAAAAGGCCAAGTGAAGCAGGGGAGAGCAATTGGGAATTGGTTTGCTTTACCACCTACATTTTCACAGAATTAAGACTATTTAAAAGGGTTAAATTGAACAAACTCTTATTCGGTTTAGAAACCAGTTCAAAAGGTCCCCTAGGACCTTCCTATCATCGAATACTCAATGGGGTGAAACGTTTGAGTATTTCACAAACCATATCTGCTCCACATTATCCAAAGTGTTGTCTTTGTCGGTAATAATAATAATAATAATAATAATAATAATAACAATAATAATAGCAATGGTATTTGTTAAGCCCTTACAATGTGCCAAGCACTTTTCTAAGCTCTGGGGGAGATAGAAGGTAATCAGGTTGTCCCATGTGGGACTCAAAGGCTTAATCTCCATTTTACAGATGAGGTAACTGAGGCATAAAGAAGTTACGTGACTTACCCAAAGTCCTACAGCTGACAAGTGGTGGAGCTGGAATTAGAACCCACAACCTCTAACTCCCAAGCCCGTGCTCTTTCTGCTGAGTCACACTACTTCTCATACTAGTGGGTATGGTGATGACAATCCTTGTTAAGAAGCTTCAGGTTGAGCAGGTTTGTGGCCAGATTGAGCCATCAATCAATCAGTCAATCAGTGATATTTATTGAGTGCTACTGTGTATGAAGCATTGTACTAAGCACTTGGAAGTACAGTAAAACAGAGCTTATAGAAGTTCCCGGTCCACAATACACTCACATTTTACAGAGGGAGACAGTAATTAATATAAATAAATGATTTAGGGTTAGGCCCATTAGAAAAGCAGCGTGGCTCAAGAGAAGCAGCATGGCTCAGTGGAAAGAGCACGGGCTTGGGAGTCAGAGGTCATGGGTTTGAATCCCTGCTCCACCACTTGTCAGCTGTGTGACTTTGGGCAAGGCACTTAACTTCTCTGTGCCTCAGTTGCCTCATCTGGAAAAATGGGGATTAAGACTGTGAGCCCCACATGGGACAACCTGATCACTCTGTATCCTCCACAGCACTTAGAACAGTGCTTTGCATAAAGTAAGTGCTTAACAAATATGTTGCCAACTTGTACTTCCCAAGTGCTTAGTACAGTGCTCTGCACACAGTAAGTGCTCAATAAATACGATTGAATGAATGAACAAATGCCATTGTTATTTTTTATCATTACTGTGGGGCTGAGAGGGAGTGAACATCAAGTAAGCAAATGTACAGATCTAAATGCAAAGACCTATCCCAAGAGAAGCTCCTTCATCACATCTTTCACTTTTACCACTCTTGCTTTGTCTTTTATTTGAATAAAATAGAGGGTTTGATTGGGTGCAAAGGTTTAGAAATTGATTTTTTTAAAAGGCACCACATTTACCCTTTAACTGGGTATGCAGACTTAGTGGACAAGTCCCTACCTCTTTGAAACCTGAACGAGAAGTTCTGAGGTAGAAACTAATTTTTCATTGCTTCCGCTGGGTGTCCTTGGTGACTCAGATAAGCACTTTGGGCCTTAGTTCGTTTAAGAGCAAAATAGTGATAACTGGCCTAAATTATATCAATAATAAGTACTCACTTCACAACTACTGGGTATATAGCATTGAATTAAGCACTGGGGAGAGTACACAGAGGTAGAGAGATGTAATCCCTGCTCTTGAGGGGTTTACAAACCATGGGAGAGAGAAATACAAAATTGCTTAGATGGGATGAAGACTGTTCGAACAGAATAATATGTAATCAGATGTGTGCAAAAGTACTACAGGAGGTTTAGAGTGCATAGTTTATGTCCTTACAGAGATATACAGTAATTCTTAGTCTCTCTGGATCTTCATGAGAAAGGGGGTTTAAATAACTACAGAGTGGCACTGATAATGATATTACTTTTCTGTTTGTCTCATGATGTTTCATGGTAATTTACTTTATGATACTATGCATAAATGTAATTTTGTAAATCAGAAGGAATTGGGACAAACTAATAGAACTCCAGGTGATTATGTTTATCTCAATCCTAATTCTCACCTTCAAAAATAAAAGAATAAAGGAAAAAGAATTCTATTAATTACACACATCATTTCACCAACGGCAGAGAGCCCATTTTTACAACAAGCAGAGTGAAGGGGAGTAATTAGGATGAAGAAGCTTGCAGCTTTGCTATTTACTTAGAAAAAGCAGAGTTAGGAACAAAGTTCTCAAAAGAGAGACAGTTCTTTGCTCTCAAGAGCAATGTTTCTTTTAGACCTATGAACAGAACTCTTTCCCCCATGAGACTGAGGCAGCAAGACTGTCCCCTTCTCTATCCTTTCATGCTGATCGGATGACATCAACAACTATTTAAAGAATTTTCACACTCTGGAGATTTCTCTGTAAACTTGTTCACTGACAGGTTTTCCACAGGCATTTATGAGTCCACTGCACCTAGAGGTGAAAATAGCCACATTAACTCCCTGTATAATGACCCTAACACTTTCAGTCTGCAAAGATAAGCAACATATTATATGTGATCAGTTCCATCAGCTGCCAGGAATGAGCACAATGACTCCTGCAATTCCTCTCTCAAGATCTCCAAGGAATCTTACCTTTACCTGGAGGAATATCAAAGAATGGGACTTTATTAGTGTATTTACCAAGTGTCTGGAGGAATCTCACTATTTGTAATGGTGAATGTGAGTGAGGTATTGACAAGGAAACCAAAATGATATGGATTCTGTCAGATTAATTAAATTTGTCTTTTAGTTGCTCCTGAGAGAGCCCATCCACTCAGCTAGTGGGAATTCTGAGAAATTATAATAATATTATCTCAATTTTTATAGTGCTTTTATTTCCAAAGCACTCTCACATTTATCTCACCTTTGTCCTTACACTATCCCTGTAAATTAATCAAAGGAAGGTATAATTATCTCCATTTTACAGATAAGGAAACTGAATTATAAAAAGGTTAAATGACCTTCTGGCAATCCAGGGGAAGAACTGGGACAAGACCCCTGGTTCTACGACTCCCAATTTAATTTTCATCCTAAAACAACAATATTCCAACCTGACACCCATCCTAGTATTCTTTCATGGTAGGACATATTTTTTTGAGCAAGACAACTGTCCTGGGAAAGGATTTACTTGGTGGGATTATTTACAACTTGAAAAAAGAAGATAGACCAAAGTGATTCCAATCTTGAAGGCCCGGTTTTCATGCAGGAAAGCAAATGAGTCAAGTCCAACTCTCTTTTGTAAGAAAAAAAAATCTCCTTGAACCGTTCCCTCCAACTCTACCCTGGAACTGTAATTAGCTTTCATAATTCTGAAGGGCACTATCTTTTCATTCATTTGTATTTATTAAGTGCTTACTGTGTGCAAAGCACTGTCCTAAGCACTTGATTTTCAAATCAGATAATGATGAGTCATCTTGGAAAATAGTGTCCTTTCTTCAATGTACAGATTTAAAGCCAGATAATAAAGCAGATTATCAAAAGTGTTGGTTGTTAGCCTGGAGTTCCAGGTAAAATACCCCTACCAACAAAGCTACATCCTATTTTTTGTGGTAATTTCTGTTGTATATTCAAGTGAGTAAACCACAAGAAAGAACTAGAATTACTGTGCCCCAAATGCACATATACGATCAATACTCGACTCCAGCGTTGTACCAGTAGGTTCAAGTTTCAGCCCTGCCTCCATTCTTTCAATTCACATATTCCCTGAGTCTGTTGTTGTTGCCTAATTTGTCAAAAAAACCCTCAAAACTCCTTTATATGATAGATACCAAACACTATATAAATCAGTATCATTGCACGGATCTTCACAGCAGCCATTTGCTTCTGGGGCAAATTTTGGAGATCCACTTGGCTGAACTGTTTGGATCTGCTGATGTATGCCCCATCTCTAGGGAAGGACGATCTAGAGATGTATGAAAGAAATAGCCAAATCACATCTCCAAAAAATTGGACTAGTGAATTTTCTCTGATTCTCACATCTAATCCATAATGAGAGGAATTTTTATTCTGTTGCTTCACTTCTAGAAACCTGGCCATATTCCTATTCCTCATGCCTGGATTCTCTAAAACTCCATTCTTATGAAAAAATATGAATCTGGGCTGTGGATATTTTGCCCGTATACATAATGCCAGGGCTATCTGGCCCATTACACTCAAGAATGACCCAAGAGGCCAGAGGAAACTTCGAAGGGCTTTGTTGCTAGATAGAGCTGGACATTTCTTCTTGCTGTCATAAGCGTTAAATCCTTGAAGGCAATTAGGCCTTTGCCTCCTGTAGATTTCCAGTGCTGGAAGCAAAGCCTCACTCATCCCAGAATTCTGGCACAGCCCAAGAGTCTCCAAACTGGGTTAACAGATCTTAATGATCTGTTAGGACTTGGAAGTCTGATGGCATCCCCACAGGTCACGTCCTCTCTCCCTCAAGTGTTGCCTCCTTTCCATCTCCTCCTGCAAATGAAAACAGCACGGCCTAGGGAAAGAGCATGGGCCTGAGAGTCAAGAGACCTGAATTCTAATCCCTGCTCTGCCACTTGCCTGCTGTGTGACCTTGGGTAAGTTACCTAACTCTCTGTGGCTCAGTTTCCTCATCTGGAAAATGAGGATTAAATACCTGTTCTCCCTCTCCCTTATACTGTGAGCCCCTTGCGGGACAAGGACAGCATTTGATCTGATTATCCACCTCAGGGCTTAGTACAGTGTTTGGCATATAATAAGTACATAAGAACCATAATTATAACAAGTACTGTTATCATTGCAATAAAAAAAATGCTATCGATGCTTGCTATGATTTCATCCTCTAGATTGTGAATCTTTCATTTATATTTCTACCAACCTACTCCTACCAAAAGCCAGACTTCCTGTTTTCCAATTATTAGGTTTTCTTAAAGATCTCAAATGAAATCACAGTGGTCATTTAATTGTTTTCCTCGCAGGGAGTTTTTCCAATCATTTCTCATCCTTACCCATTATCATTTTTCTTCCACTGGCTTCTCTTTTGCCTTATTCACTAGATAAGACTGGATCACTTATACTACATTCCAGCCCCCAACCCCCTCATTTTCACAGTACTCGAGGGGATCACAGTTTTCCTACACCATCTGCACCATCAAATCTAAATAAAAATAAGCTCCTAGAAAAAAGTTATTCTGAGAAGGGAAAAATATTAAAATTAAATATTCTGGCATACTAAGTGCTTATTGTTGTAGAGTTTAAAGACACAATCCTTTTCCTCTTCCACTCAATTCTTTTGATTAATTTTAGCTCTGAACATTTTTATTACTGTTATTTGGCTATATCCCTGTTCTTAAATTGGGCACTTAGGAAGTTCATTTAGACCACTGGAGTGGTAATTTACTTAAGCTTTAAAGGACCTCCCCAAATGCCTCATGTTTAAGGAGTCGCTAATTCAGCCAGTCATCTGTGTTTATTAAGCAGCTCTCTGTGCAGTGACCCAGTTAGGTGCTCTAGGGAATTGTTAAGGAAACAGAAGACACGGTTCCTGCCCTTAAGCAGTTCCCAATCACCATTTGGATCTGGCCTACTAGTGAATGTGGCCTCAATTTCACTTCGCAGATGGAGAAGAGCCACAGCGGTTTCCTGGAATTATGCTGAATTCTGGAGGAGCCAGCAACGGAAACTCCTCCAGACTCCTGAATCCCAGGGCCATCAATGGCCTCACATTTCCTCTGTTGAAAGACAAGTGTGATTTAAAGGTCACATTTGCAAAGGACAGATATGTTTATTGAAGATAATTTGGAGGTAACTCCATTTTTGGAATGAATCTGCATAGGACAATTTTAATCCCAAGCGCCAACTCAACTTTGGCAGAGATGCACTGGGTTGACAAGATCAATGGTTTGGAGACTACTTCTCCATAATCCTGCCTATACCCTTGTTCCAAAAATTCTGGCATCAACCCATCACCTGACTCACAAACTTGTTTCAGATTCCCCAGCTCCCCACTCTATTCATATGGCCCCTCACCCTGAGGCAGCCCCAGGTGGCTACAGGACATCCTCAAAGTCTAGGCCGGCTTGGAGTGGCATAAAAACGGGCAGAACAAGTTCATCAACCCCCTCCCCCCACCCAAGAACATCTATTAATCAATAATATATCACGCCCCCTCAAACCAATGTGGCCACATGTCTGCTGTGTGACCCTGGGCAAGTCACTTAACTTCTCTGTGCCTCTGTTCAAATTAATGTTAATTTAAAATGTGGATTAAGACTGTGAGCCCCATATAGGACATGGACTGTGTCCAACCTGATTAGCTTTTATCTACCCCAGCGTTTAGTACCGTGCTTGACGCATAGTAAGCCCTTAACAAATAACATAAAAAAACCAAGAGGATTCATCTGCATGCTTCTGACCTTCTTCCACAACATTTCCAGGACCTGCCCCTTCCTCTTCATCCAAATGGCCACCACACTGGTCCAGGCATTTGTCATAGTTCAGCTTCAGTATTACATCACTTAATGATGTGATCAGCTTCCAGAATCCCCTTCTCCAGTTCACATTTCACCTGTTCCTCAGATTATTTTCCCACTCCTCAAACACTTCTCCAATGGATGCCTGTTCCAGTGTCAAGCAGAAACTTCTGATATCAGCATTAAGACACTCAAATCTCTTTTCATTTTCCAAGAAATGGACTCTCTTCTCCCACTACACCCTATCTCTAACTCTCGGTTCCTCTCAAGCTAACCTAGTTCCTGCCCCTTGTTTTCATCTCTCCTGCCAATGATCTTTTTCTCAGCCCCTCTCCTATGTCTGTAACTCCCTCCCACTTCATATTTGCCAAATCACAGCTCTCCTCATCTTCAGAGTCCTTCTGAAATCCCATCTCCAGGAAGCCCTCCCCTATTAATTTAGATTCATCTCTCTTTATATCCCCCAACTTCCAATTCCTATATGTCACATAAACTAGGCTGTAAACTCATTGTGGGCAGGAAACATGTCTACCAAGTCTGTTAAAGTGTGAATTGATTGACTGAAGTACTCACAACCCCTTAGCACTTTTGTATCTTCTATTCTCTATTAGTTTATCTTATCTGTAATTTATATAAGTACCCTCTAGCTCCTTGTGGACAGGGAATGTGTTTACCAACACTGTTACACTGTTCTTTCCCAAGAGTTTATACAGTGCTCTGCCCAGAGTAAGCACTCAATTATGATTGAATGATTGATATCCCTCTCCCCTACTAGACTGCAAGCTCCTGGGATGATGGTTATTTCATCCTGCTATGTTTCTACTGCCTGTTATATCCATGTTCATTCTCGTTCTACTTCTAGTTGTAAACAATGTTTGTTTGTCTCCCTTAATAGATTACAAACTCTTTGGAGGCAAGAAATATGTGTCATGCCTCTGCTGTAGTCCTCCTTCACTTAGAAAAGTACTTTGCACTCTTCAATATATACCACTGATTAATTAGCTGATTGATCTTTGTAGCCTTAATGAAGTTCCTTGGGGAAAAAAATAATCATTTGTGTGCAAAATTTTTCATCACTCAGAATTTTGTTAGGAAAGGTGGATTCCGGCTCATCTTCCTTTTACTGTTCACTCAAAGAAGGGCAATGAGAAAGTTATTAAACATTTCCATATCTCCATTTCCTCTGATGTTCTACATGCCTGATCCCTACGTACCTCACAAAAATGCTCTAAAGTTGATTTTGAAGTTCCAGGTCTGTCACTGGCCTGTTGGATGAACTTAAGCAAATTACTTGTCTGTTCTGGACTTCAGTTTCCTCATCTGTAAAACATGGATAAGATTAATTGTGCTCAGAACACAGCAAATGCTTAATAAAATGTCATAGTTAAATTAAATTAGAATTGCCAAATGTTAATCATTAAAAATAAGAATTGATGCACTTAAAAAAGCATGCTATTTATTGGGGGAAGCAGCATGGCTCAGTGGAAAGAGCCCAGGCTTTGGAGTCAGAGGTCATGGGTTCAAATCCCAGCTCCGCCAATTGTCAGCTGTGTGACCTTGGACAACTCAAGACTTAACTTCTCTGTGCCTCAGTTATCTCATCTGTAAAATGGGGATCAAGACTGTGAGCCCCCCGTGGGACAACCTGATCACCTTGTAACCTCCCCAGTGCTTAGAACAGTGCTCTGCCATAGTAAGTGCTTAATAAATGCCATTATTGTTATTATTAACATAAATAGATGTATTCTAATATGTTGTTGTTGTACTGTTCCAAGTATTTAGTACAGTGCTTTTCACACAGTAAATGCTCAATAAATGCAATTGAATGAATGAACATATAATAATAATAATAATATTTATTAAGCGCTTACTATGTGCCAAACAGTGTTCAAAGTGCTGGAGGGGATACAAGGTAATCAGGTTGTCCCATGTGGGGCTCACAGTCTTAATCCCCATTTTACAGACGAGGTAACTGAGACCCAGAGAGGTTAAGTGACTTGCCCAAGGTCACACAGCTGACAATTGGCAGAGCTGGAATTTGAACCCAAGGTCTCTGACTCCAAAACCCGGACTCTTTCCACTGAGTCATGCTGCTTATAAATCCCCTGAGGGAGGGGAATATGTCCCCCAAGTACATTTTATGCACTCTCTCATGCAGCTAGCTCAGTATTCTGCACAGAGTAAGTGTCCAATAATACCACGGATTCACTGACTAATAGGTGGCTGTAAGAAAAGTAAGGCAGTTGGCAGAACTAGCACAGCAGCATGGCTCAGAGGAAAGAGCATGGGCTTGGGAGTCAGAAGTCATGGGTTCAAATCCTGGCTCCTCCACTTGTCAGCTGTGTGACTTTGGGCAAGTCTCAAATTCTCTATGCCTCAGTTACCTCATCTGTAAAATGGGGATTAAGATTGTGGGCCGCACATGGGACAACCTGATCACTTTAAGTGCTTTGCACATAGTAAGCGCTTAACAAATACCAAAATTATTATTGTTATTACAGTGGGAGAAGATTACTTAAGGAATGGTTCCTGGAGATGATTACTTATAGGAGATGTTTAAAGTTGGAGAAGCATGTGGTTTGGTGGACTGAGGAGGAAGTTCTATGGAGGGGAACAGGCTTGGTTACTAGGTCAAATACAGCAAAGCCATAGGCAAGATGGAATTTGGTGTTAGCTTGGGAGGAGTGAAGAGTACAACCTGGAGTGCAGTCTTCTGACAGGCAGAACAGAACAAAATGTAGTGAATTGGCTCCATCTGGCCCCACAAATGGTCTTACCCAGCCTTTAGAGGGAAAGTGCATGGACTACTGGGGACTGTTATTTTGCAATGACATTGAAAAAGGACACATGGACAAAGGCTTTTGAACTTTACTAAATTTACATAACAGCTCTGCAGTCGAAAGAATAGCTCACTCTTATTTGGGGCTGACAACTGGAAGCTAGAAACACAGAGTTATTGTTTATCTGTGTATTTATATTAATGTCCGTTTCCCCCTCTAGACTGTAAGCTCTTTGTGGGCAGGGAATGTGTCTGATGTTATATTGTACTCTCCCAATTGTTTAGTACAGTGCATTGCACACAGTAAGTGCTCAATAAATATGATTGAATGAATGAATGAATTTGTTAAGCACTTACTATGTGCCGGGCTGGGACTGATACTAGCTAATCGGGTTGGATACACTGTCTTAATCCCCA
Source organism: Tachyglossus aculeatus (assembly GCF_015852505.1). Lineage (NCBI taxonomy): Eukaryota > Metazoa > Chordata > Mammalia > Monotremata > Tachyglossidae > Tachyglossus > Tachyglossus aculeatus. The sequence continues at coordinate 18,226,874 of NC_052074.1, read as the reverse complement.
TTTGGCAGATGAAGTAACTGAGGCACTGAGAAGTGAAGTGACTTGCCTAAGGTCACAGAGCAGACATGCGGTGGAGACAGAATTAGAACCCAGGTCCTCTGCCTCCCGGGCCCATGCTCTTTCCACTTCACATGCTGTTTGTCTTTCACCCCTTTAGTCTGGCCGCAGCGGCAGCATCATGCTCTCTAGGAACTCTGGCTCCTTCAATCAATCAGTTGCATTTATTGAGCACTTACTATGTGCAGAGCACTGTACTAAGCACTTGGGAGAGTCCAGTATAACAGACACATTCCTTGCCCATAACGATCTTACAGTCTAGGGTACTTTCCACATTCCCAGCTGAAGAATGTAAAGACAGACCATGTTCCATGGGCTTTATAAAGCACTGCTTTATGGGATCATCTTGTAGGTTTGTGCAAGATTTTACATTTCACAGGGCAAAATCTGCCAACTTGTCAGAAAACCAGGCCACAGTCTCCTGGTTCCCAGAATTTGGATTTAGAGGCCCAAATTTACAGAACACCAGAAAGCAATCTAATTCAAATACACATTGATTTTGCAGTTTATCCTGCCCTGGAGAAGGGATAGGCATAGAGCCCATCTTGAATTCAAAGCTTATTTTAAAAGTTTTTTAAAGTTCCTGAACTTTTGCTCACATTTTCATGCTTCAGACCTTTAAAATGTAACTGCTTCTACCAAGATGTTAAATGTTACATTCTCCTGAGTTAAGCAGTGTATGTGAGGTGAATTTTTCATTAAGCTGAAAAGACCATGGTACAAGGCATCAAATTTTAAATGTGGCCAATTTTGAGGCCTCCATCCTGGCCTATCCACCGTACTCCAACTGCACAACCTCCCCTACTTCATGACCACTTCATCAGAAGCAGCTGAGCCTAATAGAAAGTGACCTTGGGCAAGTCACTTAACTTCTCTGTGCCACAGTTACTTCATCTGAAAAATGGAGATAATATATAGTTCTCACCTTCAGACTGTGAACCTCCTGTAATAATAATAATAATAATAATGATAATAATAATGACATTCGTTAAGTGCTCACTATGTGAAAAGCATTGTTCTAAACACTAGGGAGGATACAGGTGATCAGATTGTCCCATGGGGGGCTCGCAGTCTTAATCCCCATTTTACAGACAAGGTAACTGAGGCACAGAGAAGCTAAGTGACTTGCCCAAGGTTACACAGCTGACAATTGGCGGAGCCAGGATTTGAACTCCCAAGCCCGTGCTCTTTCCACTGAGCCACGCTGACAGAGATTATAGCATGGCTCAATGGAAAGAGCATGGGCTTGGGAGTCAGAGGTCATGGGTTCAAATTCCTGCTCCGCCAATTGTCAGCTGTGTGACTTTGGGCAAATCACTTAACTTCTCTGTGCCTCAGTAACCTCATCTGTAAAATGGGGATTAAGACTGTGAGCCCCCCGTGGGGCAACCTGATCACCTTGTAACCTCCCCAGTGCTTAGAACAGTGCTTTGCACATAGTAAGCATTTAATAAATGCCATTATTATTACTTGACAGATTTCTTATACCTAACCCACTGCACAGTTAAGTGATTGGCCTATAGAAAACCCTTAACAAACATCACATTAACTAGGATAAGGTGGTCAGGGGATTTTGGTGGGATGGTCCCAAATTTAAACAAATTGTTTCCATGGCCTGGTTACCTCTGACTTCACATCTACCTTAAATTGGTGCAGCTCAGATCATTCAATCAATCAATAGTATTTATTGAGTACAGAGCACTGGACTAACAGCTTGGGAAAGCACAATAAAGCAGATTTGGTAGACATGTTCCCTGCCCACAAGGAGCTTCAGAGAATACAGCACACCAGGCACAGTTTTTTGGAAGAAGTGTGGGTGTTAAGAAGAAAGAAACTGCATATCCTGTTTATAGGAGAACACAGTGTGGGGCTGGAATGGTAATGACTAAGCAACAGTAAAGACAAACAAGAAAGCTCAGAGAGCAGTTGTTGAGCTGCCAGGAGAAGTAGGTTTGTGGGAGAGGAGAGGAAAGTGAATCCAAAGGGTAAAGGGAGAGGGGAAGATATATGATGGATTTATCTTGTGTTTTCTCTGTCTCCTCTGGTGGTGCCATCCAACTCCCCCATCCATATCCCTCCCTCTCCTTCCCATCTCTCGCTCTCTCACTTTCTCTCTTTCATTTTCTTACCTTTTACTTCCGCCAACCTCCCAATTTACCTTTGTTTGAGCCATTTTATCTTGGGAATTTGTGGATCATTTCTCCCAGCAACATCTTTTCAAACTTCTGCCCCAGTACACATTCTCATTCTCTCATCTCATGCTGGGACAGAACCCAAGGGGAAGCAGAATACACACAAACACACACACACATACACACCCCTCCCCCCCACCCCCACAGCTGCAAAACCAAACACTGAAAATTAAAGTAAACACTTGAGGCAGTGTGTTTATCATATTTTCTTTTCTGCTTTCCTGATTCTCACTTGTCAGTCAAAGCCGCCTCCAGTTAGCCATCTGCACTGATCCTTTCAGAAAAGAAGGTCACATCCCTACAACCCCAAAGCCCCTCTTAACAACCTCATTAGTGAATTCGGTCTTTTTTTTTTTTCCATAGTGTTGTTTCACTTTCTGGCTGCCACGGAGATCCAGGCATATTTCTTTTTCTCTGTGAACCTTAAAGACTTCGGAGTTTGAAATCTTCAACTTTCCAGAAGTAGGTTCTTCGTATCCAACTGATTCAGAAAAAAAAAACCTCAGCATTTTAATTAGCGGATGTCATCAAAATTAGGCTTCTCTGTTGAGAGCTGTCTTCTAGCTATTTGAATAGGGTACTCCACTCAGTGACTCATTCCCAAAAGCCCTTGTAAAATTCCTAGATAATAAGGCCCTTCTTATCATCTATTGGGTCTTTGTAATCTTTGTGGAAAGTTTTAGAAGCTTTATGGGGAAATAGGCTGAGGGCCTTTTACAAAGAGATAAAGAGATTCACTTCCTGATGCCACCAGCCCATTACTGCTCATAGCCAAAAATCTCCTTGAAGTGCTAGGAAACTCTGGCAGAATCATTAAAAAAACCCAGATGATTCTGCCTACATTAGGTATTGTGGTACACTAGCATCCCTCAATTTAGAGGAATGAGGATAACCAGTAGATTGTAAACTCAATGATAACAATGTCCTTGCCTAATTTTTGTCTGAGTGGTCAAGTGCAGATTTCTATTACAAAGTTAGTAATGATACACAGAACATGTCGCCAACTCTGATGTATTGTGCTTTCCCAAGTAAGTTGGTGTAGTGTTCTGCACACAGTGAGCGCTCAATAAATACTATCGATCATGAATAATAGACTTTGAATTTAACTAACAAATTTCTCAAAGCCGATGTATTTTCTTTCTTCAATTCTCCTCACAATAACCTTGTGAGGCAGTTAAGGGAAAGGGCTGAGAAAGTGTCATAGAGAAATCTTGAAAACATAATTCTCTGGCTACACTTCTCCACAAATGACTAGACAAATCATCTGGAGCTGGTGCCAAAGTGATTTGACACTTCACGGTGGTGAGGCACAATGGAAAACCACAGAGTAGTTCCTTCCCCAGGTTTCTCAATTCCTAATTAGAATCTCTTTTACCCTCTCTCTGCCACTCTGGCAGTCTGTGTCCTACTAAATATTAGAACTCATGATATGCTTCCAATATCTGCATATTAATTTCCTCTGGGCACCTGGATGAAATTACCAAAACTTTCCCAGCTCATTCAAACCCCTGCCGAGCCTGAAATCAATTTTATTATGGTCCCTGCTCAGATGAAGTGCTCTGTCCTCTATGCTCTTTTTCAAGTCTTTGAGACAACAGTAAAATTAGTCTCCAGGCAAAAATGTTTCACTCAGTTACAATTTTCTATTTCCAGGTGGTTTGACATCTTATGTGCAGGAGAAATTCTCAAGAAGTCAAAATTGTCTTTGGCTGGGTGATAACTTCTTGCTTGAAGAATGACGGATGTTTCTCCTTACGGAAGGCATAGCTTTGTGGTTTCTTTGACGAGAAAACCTACGTTTTATGACTTGCAGTGGCTCCAGGAATAGCAGCTCGTTTTGATATTGCTCAAGTAGATTTAGGTTGTGATGTTATTGATTTTATTTAAAGCTATCTGGCATTCAATGCAGGGATGGGGATGGAGGGTGGACAATTTCCTTCAAAGGCTGACAGAGGACACTGTTTGTCGTGGGCTGAAGGTGATGAGATCCTGCTGTTGTCACAGGTAGCACTTGAGCTTTGACCAGGAGTGAATAAATCAGGCAGCAATGTCCCATCCAGGCTTTGCTCCCCATGAGGGACAGGGACTGTGTCCAATCTGCTTACATTGTACCTACCCTAGTGCTCAGTACAGTGCTTGAAACATAGCAATCTCAATCTCAACAGAGTTTGATGCCAATTTCACAGGCCAAAACATGATGAGGATCCATTTCAAAGGTAAAATGGCATTCTCTCTGTCCTATCTCTCTTTGATATGATTAGTCACATCTAGCTAGTTAGGAACTTAGTTCCTTAAAATAAGTTACAATTTAAAGAGGCTATCCATAAGGCATTCACAGATTGTTTTGCCAATACTCCCTCCGTTTGCACTTCTGTATGCCAGCAGGACACAATAAAAACAATTGGGCCAATATTTGATGGGGTTCTAAATTGTGAGCTCTCTGAGGGACAGGGACTTTGTCTAATTCATTCATTCAACGTATTTATTGAGCGCTTACTGTGTGCAGAGCACTGTACTAAGCTCTTGGGAAGTACAAGTTGGCAATACTTGTACAAGTCTAATTCCTAACTGTGTATTCTCTCCCAAACTTAGTACAGTGCGCTATCATAGTAAGTGCTTAATAAATACTACTATTACTATTATATGACCCTTTTTCAGGTTAAATGTTTAACAGCACCAAAATGGACTGATGACCCAAATCTATAAGACAGAATTTCAAAGAGTGCTGCAGGAAAAATAAAATAAACATTAAGAATATAATGTTTTAAGTTCTAGCCATATGCTGTTATCAACAGTAGAAACTGTGACTATTCTGAAGAGGGCGGTGATTTCAATCAACCAATCGGTGGTATTTATTGAGTGCTTACTATGTGCAGAGCGCTGTATTTGGCATATGGGAAAGTACAATACAACAAATTTGGTAGACATGACCCCTGCCCACAAGGAGCTGTGATTTGTTCAACCATTGTTCTTTTTACTCTCCCTTTTTTAATGGTATTTGTTAAATGCTTACTATGTGCCAGGATACTATTATCCTGTGGATACAGAATAATTATGTTGGACACAGTCCCTGCCCCACATTGGGTTCACTGCCTTAAGCCCCAATTTACAGATTAGGTAATTGAGGCACTGAAATGTTAAGTGATTTGCCCAAGGTCACACAGCAGACAAATGACAGAGCTGGGATTAGAACCCATGTCCTTCTGACTCCTAGTTCCATGCTTTGTCCAAAAGGCCATACTGCTCTCGAGGAATGGTCTCTTCCTCCTTCTCTTCTGTTTTTCCCATCACCACCTCTGTATTCGAGGATTAACAATGAGTTTCTTTTTTAAAAGATTTTCTGAATTATTATTATTAGTTTTATGGTATTGTCATTCAATCATATTTATTGACCACTTACTATGCTCAGAGCACTGTACTAAGCACTTGAGTACATTTCTAAAATAATCAGATACATTTTCTGCCCATAACAAGATTACAGTCTAGAGGACTTTGCGCTTAGTACAGTGCTCTGCACATAGTAAGCGCTCAATAAATACGATTGATGATGATGATGACTGTAAGTGCTTACTATGTGTCAAACGCTATTCTAAATGCTGGGGTTGATTCAAATTAATCAAATTGGACACATTTCTTGTCTCACTTGGGGCTCACAGTCTAAGTAGGAGGGAGAAGAAGTATTCAATCCCCATTTTACAGTTGAAGAAATGTGAGGCACGGAGAAGTTAAGTGACTTGCCCAAGTCAAACAGCAAGCAAGTCACTAAACTCTGTGCCTCACATCTCATCTGTAAAATAAGTCAAGGATTGTGCTGCTTATATTCCACTGCTCCTAAGGATACCGCTTTCTCTTGGATCTGATGGCTTTCAGCCATGTCAAGTAGGATTCTCATCTCTACCATGGTATGAAAATGCTGATACTTAGATGCCTAAGATGCCTAAATTAAACCCAATTAATAGCTTACCATCAGAACTTAGATGTTCTGAACCTATTCTCTGACACCCAGGCCCCTGCTCTTGCCATTAGGTCACACTGAATTAGTGTATGCTGAATCCACGAATCCAATCATCTCCTAATTCCTAATGGTGTTCCTTCAGAAAAGTACAGTGAAAACATACACTATGGAAGAATTGAGTGCATTTGTGAAGCTACTGAGACACAGGTAGGCGAGACTTTTCCCAAACAGCCTGATAGTGGGGTGTGCAACTGTGCTGCTCTAGAAGATACAAACCCTTACATATTCTTACTTTTAAAATAGATTTCACCGATTTTAAAAATCAGCCTGATTTTTTTGTTTTATTTTTCTTCCCTTTTGTTTTCTCCTTTAGAACATCTTGCTATTGTTAAGATTAAAATGTAGCTTCCCTCCCAAATGCCTTTCCTATTTGTTATTCACTTACTCCACAAGCCCATCTTGAGCCTAAATCTCATGATTAAGTTTTTCATCCTCTCTTTTCCAATTTATAAAAGATAGTAGAAGGCCAATTGTTATTAGATATTCTCTCTTTATGTGCTGCAGGTGTAATTTCAAAGGAGTACAGTGCATACACTGTAATTATAGAACAAAAACGAGCAAACGGTTGTGGTTATTTAAACACAAATACCGCAGTGTGTATATGCTTGCCATTGATTCCTGTTTTACTGCCCATCTCCAGTATCCTAATTTTGAAGACTTTGAACTGAAAAAATATGGATTGGGTTACCTCGTGACAAGATGTAATGTGAAGTGATGTTACGATTGCATCACTCTGAACCTCCTAGGGACACTATCAGGTCACTCCCTGGAAGGAAAGAGGCTAGTTAGAGGATCTCCCCTTCTAAATCCCAGCATTCTTCAACAGTCCTTTATGCGATGTTCTTAAGCAAAGAATAAAATTCCAGTAAAGACCATGGATCATCAGCAGTTTAACAGAATCTTCATTATTTTCTATTTTGAATACTTTCCAGGCTGTATTAAATACTCTGCATTAACAATCATCAGCTATTTTTTTCTTCTCAATTTTCCAAACAGTTGGATTTTTTTGCATTTATCTTTGTAGAATCAAATAGTTATATTTTGAGAAGCCCATCTAGACACTCATGGAATCTTCACTGCATCTTTTGCCTGGAAGATTTTCTGGATGAAAAAATGCCCTAGTCATGGATTGAGTGGGGCCAGAAAGCACCAAGCCTTGTAACTAAGTGCCTGGATAGATACAAAATAAGCAATTGAACACAGACCCTGTCCCACATTGGGACTCATAGTTGAAGAGGGAGGGAGAACAGGTATTTTTTCCCCATTTTAAAGCTGAGGAACCTAAGGCACAGCAGTCCACTGTTCTGTCAGTAGCAGGAAAAAGAGGGATTAAGACACGGTGCGAGGTACACTCTGTTCCCCTTAACAAGTGTTTTCACTATGCATTTTGGATAGAACACTGCTGGGGAATTAGGGAACACTCTCTGACCATGTGTCTGTCTGAAAAAACAAAACAAAACAATACCATGTGGTAAGAAACAGTTGTGCACCTGTGCATGATATCTATCAAAACATCCATACTGTAACACATTTCCCTTAATCTTACTTTGTAGGTGAACATAATCATAGCTGCAAATTGGATGCTTTTAGAATAATGCCCTAGCACAATCCCACACATACCAATTTTTATCCTGTCTTCTCATTCTTCCTTCCCTCTCATTACTATTTTCAGCATCCTATAGTTTTCTCTTTCACTAAGAGAACTATATCCTGATTCCTTTCAGATGGAATGTGAGGACAAGGAACTACTGAAAATTTACACTTATGATGTGCTGGCATTATTTAATGTACCCCACTATCTCAGCCTCAAAGTGCTTTCATCATCACCCCTCATTACCCCTAATGCTTACTTCTGTCCCTACTTAATGTTGTCACAGACAACAGATCTGAAGTGAGAATGTGGTGAATCAAAAGCTTTCTACTCCCTTAAATCTTTGCCGCTACATTTCCTAGAAAAAGCACAGTAGCCATGTCTTCACAAATGAAACCTAATGACAGCATGAAAAAAATAATGGAATGTATCTGTGTTTCCTCGGTGCCTCTGATCTCTTACTCATTATCAGGGTTGAAAGTAAGAAACAAATTCTTACCTGTTCGACCTTGACATCACACAGGTGACACCAGGCAGTCAATGTAATGTGGTGATGTCACAGGCTAAGCTGGGTTATCCCAGGGGCAAAATCAAAGTGTGAGAGGGGGGACTGGGATGAACACAGAAGCGGGCCATGTGCCTCAGCCCCCACCCCAACTTTCTACATTGAGCAGAGGACAGAAATCCCCAGAAAGGGGCTCCTAGCCATTCCCCGGCACCTCTTAAGAGCTCTCTCTCCCCATTGGGTGAAATAGGTTGCTTTCTCTTTGGGGGAAAAGATGATAAACACTAACTAGTCCTCCAAATCCAGTAAAAATGTTTGTCCTCTGTTAGTAGTAGTACTACTATTGAGCATCTACTGGATGTAATGCCCTATACTAAGTGCTTGCACTCTAATGATAAAAGAAGTATCTACAACTAATCAAAATAAATAATTGAAAGTATAAGTTATTAAATATAGAGAGATGTGTGCTGAGGATAGCTATCTCTAATGAAAATCTGTACTTGGTACACGGCTCCAATAATCAATAGCACAATCAAAAATCTTAGTCCTGCCTGTAAAGAACAATCCCTGTCCTTCTTAGACTGTGAGACAGGAAATGTTTCTGATCCGATTTTCTTGCTTAACACTGTCCTTGGAATTTGGCACAGCATTTAGCCTGGTGCTTTGAACATTTAAAACACTTATTATTATTATTATTTTGATGCCTGGTGGTATGCAGATCCTGGCAGATGAGTCAAAATTTTCAATCAAAAAAATTATCTTCCAAGAGCTATAACTAGCTTTGTGTAGTCAGTCTCTGATTCTCCTTTCCCCCTCAAATCTGAATTAAATAGAAAACAATATTCCCCCAGCAGTAAAATAATTCTTCAAACTCCGTAATCTTACGTTTTATAAAGCTGCTCATTTTTTTATGAGAAATAAGGGCAATGAAGACTTTCCTATTCTTTCAGAAAAATATATTATATATCTTCAGATTTCCATCTTTTTACCTTTGATGCTAGTTCATTTGTACACAGCTGATCAAAATGCCTGTTTATCACAATAATTTCATTCATGGTGGTCTGATATAAACTATGGGCCATTTTAGCTTGTGTCCTTTTAAGGGTATTCTATTGCAATATTTTCACCCCCTTGCTTCACTGCTTCTCACAACTAATTCCCCTACAAGAGTCAATATTTGTGGGTTTTCAAAGAGACAATCACAGCAGCTGCAGACTTATTTACTCATGATTGGAAGGTGATTCTTATTTCCTAATTTATTTTCTCATTGTTAGAAGGTGATTCTCTTTTTTAAAAAAAAATATTATAGCAACTGGAAATTGGTTAATCCAGTTTATTTTTCCAACATTTTTAGTTACCTCCACCTCTTTCTGGGTGCATTTAGTTAAATGAAGAGCAGGATGAAGTAAAAAGTATTTTGGAGACATGCAGAGTTTAACTGGAAATAACATAGGAAACCTCACTTCCTCTCTCCAATGCTTCACACCTCAGAGGCTTGGGATGTCAAAAACACATTCTGGAGTGTCAAATCAATCCAATGGGAATCTCCAAATTCTTCAGGGTTTGTTCAGTTAACACTTCATTACACAAAGTGATTTTAGTACATTGTCTGGGATTGGGAGCTGATTTGAAACAATGAGAGCAGTATCTTTAGGTATTCATTTTCTCATCTTCTTTAAATTGCTTAACAAAGAGGAGAGTTTTATTCTCTGGTCCATTTGAAAACTAAGAACCAATTCTCTATTCTTCAAAGTTACAAAGGAACATATGAAAGCTTTGGCTTCAAAGTAACAAAGGACATGGAAAAACTTTCATGTCGATTACACAATGGAAGAAACGTTGCCTAGTGGATAGAGCCTGGGCCCGGGAGCCAGAAGGACCTTGGTTCTAATGCTGGCTCTGCCACTTGTCTGATGTGTCACCTTAAAATAACCTTTGCAACATTAAGAAACCACGTTAAAAAAAATGTTCTTTTAACACAATGGAGTTGGGGGTAGGATATGGAGAGGTTTCAGCCAATGCAGACTTGCTAAGAAATGATTGATTAAATTATTAATTGACTAAGTGGTGAAACCATTAGACGACCCTTTGATCAGTAAGTTGCAGAGCAACAGATAGGATGAAAGATGTGTCTACATCTGTCCCTGTATTCATTGTAAGAACTGAGCCCTCAAACGCCAGGGCAAAACATCACAAATGTCTTCTCATTTCTTTCAAATATATAGAGTGCTGTTAGGTTTTTGGCAGCTATTGCCAACTTGGCCGGAAAGCTATTTGCCTCAGTACCAGAAGGCAAGTGCACATTTGCCATGTGGAATCAAGCTGAATGTAATTTATCTACCTCTAAGTTAATCTAAATTTAAACTCATCTGACTGAGAAATTGGACGGGAGGATTTATCATTTCCAAAACACAGGGCAGGCCAGCCTCTGAGATCCATTAGATGTTATGCATATAATATAGTTGTGATGTCATTTATCTTTGGTAGATGCAAGCCTGAGTTTTGCATTCTTTTTTTATGCTCTTCCCCCACATTGCACTAGAAGTCATCCTTTCAAGTGTAAAAAAGGATGGCTTTTTTCAGTTCCTTGACAATTCACCTAAAATCTCAGAGAAGAAAGTATGCTCTCCTTGCATTCTGCCTATTAGGAAAAATAATAATAGTTATAATGATGGCTTTTTGTTAAGTGCTTACTATGTGCCAAACACTGTTCTAATCACTGGGGTAGATACAAGGTCATCAGGTTGTCCCGCGTGAGACTCACAGTTTTCATCCCCATTTTCAATCAATCAATCAATCAATCGTATTTATTGAGTGCTTACTATGTGCAGAGCACTGGACTAAGCGCTTGGGAAGTACAAATTGGCAACACATAGAGACAGTCCCTACCCAACAGTGGGCTCACAGTCTAAAAGGGGGAGACAGAGAACAGAACCAAACATACCAACAAAATAAAATAAATAGGATAGAAATGTACAAGTAAAATAAATAAATAAATAAATAAATAGAGTAATAAATATGTACAACCATATATACATATATACAGGTGCTGTGGGGAAGGGAAGGAGGTAAGATGGGGGGATGGAGAGGGGGACGAGGGGGAGAGGAAGGAAGGGGCTCAGTCTGGGAAGGCCTCCTGGAGGAGGTGAGCTCTCAGCACGGCCTTGAAGGGAGGAAGAGAGCTAGCTTGGCGGAGGGGCAGAGGGAGGGCATTCCAGGCCCGGGGGATGACGTGGGCCGGGGGTCGACGGCGGGACAGGCGAGAACGAGGTACAGTGAGGAGATTAGCGGTGGAGGAGCGGAGGTTGCGGGCTGGGCAGTAGAAGGAGAGAAGGGAGGTGAGGTAGGAGGGGGCGAGGTGATGGAGAGCCTTGAAGCCCAGGGTGAGGAGTTTCTGCCTGATGCACAGATTGACTGGTAGCCACTGGAGATTTTTGAGGAGGGGAGTAATATGCCCAGAGCGTTTCTGGACAAAGATAATCCGGGCAGCAGCATGAAGTATGGATTGAAGTGGAGAGAGACACGAGGATGGGAGATCAGAGAGAAGGCTGGTGCAGAAGTCCAGACGGGATAGGATGAGAGCTTGAATGAGCAGGGTAGCAGTTTGGATGGAGATGAAAGGGTGGATCTTGGCAATGTTGCGGAGCTGAGACCGGCAGGTTTTGGTGACGGCTTGGATGTGAGGGGTGAATGAGAGAGCGGAGTCGAGGATGACACCAAGGTTGCGGGCTTGTGAGACGGGAAGGATGGTAGTGCCGTCAACAGAGATGGGAAAGTCAGGGAGAGGACAAGGTTTGGGAGGGAAGACAAGGAGCTCAGTCTTCGACATGTTGAGCTTTAGGTGGCGGTTGAGGTAACTGAGGCACAGAGAATTTGAGTTACTTGCCCAAAGTCACACAGCTTACAAGTGGCAGAGGCAGAATTAGAACATATGACCTCTGACTCCTAAGCCCATGCTCTTTCCACTAAGCCACGCTGATATCTCCTATAACTCTTTCCTCCTCCTCTGTTTCAAGAGTAATCAGCCTTTCTCAGTGCCTCTAAATATATTTTGGCCAGGTTAACTCTTCAGAAATAACTTTCACCCTAAAAAGTTCTGTAAGAAGCCCAAAATGTCCTTAATAGTGTCCCAGGACTACCACTCTCTTTCCCCTCTACACCATGCTTCCCTCCCTCCAACCCTTTCCGAAGCTAAAGATCCATGTTCTGAGAAGCTGCACTGTGGCTCATATTCTTTTAATCTCATCTAAGCTCTGATGAGCCAAAGTAAATCAGACCCCGGTGGTTCGAAAGCCAAAAGACGAGAAAGAGCAGACAACATAAAATAACATGCTGTCATATGTTGACAAAAAATGAAGTAATTTATTTACAGCAATTACAGCTGTGTAAACTTAGGTGTGTCAGTTTTCTGGAGTTCATGAGTCTTTTTTTTTCCCCATTAAACTCGAGAGACTAAATCCCGCGTCAGTTGCTTTCCCCTCAGGAGGAGATAAAATGCAGAAACCGCAGGCAAAATTCAGACTCAAGTTTTGAAATTTTGCCTTGTTGGTAATCACAGTGCTTTATTTGCTTTATTCCACTGTGTCCCAGAGGTCACTAGCAACCCCACACACATCTGGCGGCAGAGACAAAAAGTTTCCCTGGCTCCTTATCTTCCACCACTCTTTGCCTCCTTCCCCATCCATGACCCACAGTTCTTTGTTCATCATTCATTCATTTAATCATATTTACTGAGCACCTACTGTGTGCAGAGCATTGTACTAAAGTGCTGGGGAGAGTACAGTACAATGATAAGCAGACAAATTTCCTGCCCCATGAACTGTTTTTGGCCTAGGATAATATTTTGTTCGATGCTTTTCTACTTAGCAAAAAAATTTTGTCCTTGGACTTCCTGGAAGCTTGTCAACATCAGGCAAAGAATCGGTCAATTATATTTAATGAGAGCTTACTTGTGCAGAGCACTGTAATAAAACACCTAAGATAGTATAAAACAATATATACAGCTCAGGAAGCAGTTCTGGTATTGTCTTTTTAAAATAGTATTTGCTAAGCATTTACTTTGTGCAGGACACTGTACTAAGTGCTGAAAAAGAGTATCCAGGTTTCCACTTAACCTTATTGAATGGTTTGTGGAGTGCCAATTAGACACAGACTCTATCTCTGAAGAGCTCACAACCCATGACTATAGAAGACTTTGGGGAAGCACTGGAACAGGCACAAAAGGAGCAGTGAAACACTAAAAGATTAAATGTTAAACATTAAAACATTTAAAATGATTTGACAGGAAGCCAAGTATACCTTTAGAGTGATTGTCAAGGGAGTTGCTATCACCAACCACCACACAGAGGTCCTAAAGTTTTAAGTTGGCCATTTCTGTTTCATTTTTACATTTAGTACAGGATTACTAAACCAACTCTGGTCCCTTGTAACTCTACTCCTCAATCCTGCTGCCCTGTTGACTCTCTGTCCATTCTCTTTATGGAGCCTGGAAAATTGCCCCTTCTCTTTTCTTCCTTCAATCAATCATATTTATGGAGTGCTTACTGCGTGCAGAGCACTGAACTAAGCTCTTGGGAGAGTACAATATAATAATGTCACAGACAGGTTTCTTGCCCACAGTGAGTTATCTTTGTTTGATACTCTTAAGCTGGGCTTCCAAGCTTTTCCCACTGCCTTTCCAATTTGCACAACAGAAACATGCTAAATCACAGAGCAAGCTCAGGCTAAAATTAAAACAATCTTATTGAAAGGTTTGCGGAGTGCTAAGCGACCTTTTTTTACTGAACCCAATTGTGGATTGTAAGTGTGGTAAAACTGGAAGTAAAGGACAATTGTCTCATTTAGATTTTCTCAAATAATTTTGTACAGGTCTGATAATGCATCTGACAGTGTAACAGGGGTAAGAAATGAAATGGATGATTCAGGAAAGGCAGGGAGAAAATCTCTGCAAAATGTATGGTTACTGTACATCACCTCCAATCAATCAATCAATCGTATTTATTGAGCGCTTACTATGTGCAGAGCACTGTACTAAGCGCTTGGGAAGTACAAATTGGCATCACATAGAGACAGTCCCTACCCGATAGTGGGCTCACAGTCTAAAAGGGGGAGACAGAGAACAGAACCAAACATACCAACAAAATAAAATAAGTAGGATAGAAATGTACAAGTAAAATAAATAAATAAATAAATAAACAGAGTAATAAATATGTACAACCATATATACATATATACAGGTGCTGTGGGGAGGGGAAGGCGGTAAGGCGGGGGGATGGAGAGGGGGACGAGGGGGAGAGGAAAGAAGGGGCTCAATCTGGGAAGGCCTCCTGGAGGAGGTGAGCTCTCAGCAGGGCCTTGAAGGGAGGAATAGAGCTAGCTTGGCGGATGGGCAGAGGGAGGGCATTCCAGGCCCGGGGGATGACGTGGGCCGGGGGTCGATGGCGGGACAGGCGAGAGCGAGGTACAGTGAGGAGATTAGTGGTGGAGGAGCGGAGGGTGCGGGCTGGGCAGTAGAAGGAGAGAAGGGAGGTGAGGTAGGAGGGGGCGAGGTGGTGGAGAGCCTTGAAGCCCAGGGTGAGGAGTCTCTGCCTGATGCGCAGATTGATCGGTAGCCATTGGAGGTTTTTGAGGAGGGGAGTGATATGTCCAGAGCGTTTCTGGACAAAGATAATCCGGGCAGCAGCATGAAGTATGGATTGAAGTGGAGAGAGACACGAGGATGGGAGATCAGAGAGAAGGCTAGTGCAGTAGTCCAGACGGGATAGGATGAGAGCTTGAATTAGCAGGGTAGCGGTTTGGATGGAGAGGAAAGGGCGGATCTTGGCAATGTTCCTCCATAGCTGGAAAGGATTCTTTCTTCTGTAAGATGTTTAGTGAACATAGATATTCTCAAAAATATGCGAATAAGCAATACTTGCAGTTTAAGCTCAACTGACATTTTTCCTACAAACTTACTTTCTGCATAATTGCCTAAACTTTTACAGTATGGAACATAACAAGGAGACCCTGTCACCACGTAAACATGATCAAATTGGAAAAGGATGTTGCTGAAGCAAGATATTGCAATAGCTAAAATAATCAGAAAATTCATTGTTTTCTGAAATCCATCTCTTACACTTCTCTCATCTTCAGTGTAAGTCCAATTAGAACAACTGCAGATAAAACCTCTCTAATTGGCTTCTAAGAATGTGAAAGATTTAAGAAAGTGAAGCTACATATACATGCTGTGTTGTAAAAAATGGGGTATTTTTGAAAGAAAATTCTAATCATCTATTTACCGGAACACCTGAAAAAAAAATAGGTTGAAATAAAAACATTTACCAGGCCATTATTTTTAAGAATCCTACAAAAAAAGACACTTCAGTCAAATTGAGTTTTAAATGAGATGATCCTGACAGTGGATTGAAACCTTGGAAACTAGTTTACCAATGAGATGAGAACGAGGACATGGGGGGAGATGTGATCTTTGTGGCTCATCTCCTGGGATAAAAGTCTTAGTGCTATTTTGAGCTTAACTGCTTAATTCTTTTTGCTTGGTAGAGTCCTTAAAAATCATTATTGGTGAATTTATACTGCATTCCTGAATGCGGTCTTTGAAAGTGGCAGTTACCATGGGAATGCCAAATTGGCTGCAAGGAATGATCCAGGTGACCAGGTCTCTGGAAGTGATCTGCAGTGATCGCTATTTGGAGGGACAGAAAGAAACCGATGTGAATGGGGAAGAGCATGGGCTAGTAGAGTTAGGAGTTGGGTTCTAGTCCTGGCTCTGCCACTTGCCTGCTCTGTGATCTTGGGCAAGTGACTTAACTTCTCTGTGTCTCAGTTTCCTCATCTGTAAAATGGGGATTCAATACCTGTTCATCCTCCTACTTGGACTGCAAAATCCATGGGGTACAGAGAATGTGTCCAACTTGATTATCTTGTAACTACCCCAATTTTTAGTAGTGCTTGGCACATAGTACATACTACTTAACAAGTACCACAACTATTATAATTGTTTTTATTGCTATTATTATTACTGCTATTATTATCATTCAAGGCAGAGGTAGGTAATAGAGGAGGGAGGTCAGGTTAGCCTCCAGATCTGAGAGTTAGAGTTGAGAGCTAACTTCACATCACCATTTAAAAAAAAAATTGTTAGCACTCACTAGGTGCCAGTCACTGTACTGTACTAAGCATTGGAGTAGATGAGAAGCACATTGCTTAATGGATGGAGGTGGTCTGAAAGTCAGAAGGACTTCAGTTTTAATGCCTATTCCATTATTTACCTTCTGGGTGACCTTGGACAAATCACTTTACTTCTCTGTGCTGCAGTTACCTCATCTATAAAATGGGGATTAATGCTGTGAGCCCCATCTTTGGGAAGAGGGATACAAGAGAAGAAGGGGAGAAAGAAACATGACGTTCATTATTATTATTGTTGCATTTGTTAAGCACTTACTATGAGACAACCACTGCTGTAAGTACTGGGGCAGATGCAAGTTAATCAGGTTGGACACAGTTCTTGTCCCACATGGAGATCACAGTCTTAATTAGAGGGAGAACACATATTTAATCCTCATTTTACAGTTGAGGAAAGTGAGGCTCAGAGAAGTTACGTGACTTGCCCAAGGTCACACAGCAAGCAATTGGCAGAGCCAATTCTGACTCCTAGGCACATGCTATTTCCCCTAGGCCATGCTGTTTCTGTTCATCTAGTGAAAAAAGCACAGGTTTAGGATATCTGGATACCTACCTAGCTGGGTGATCTTGGACATGTCACTCATCCTCTGTGTGCCTCAATTTCCTCATCCATAAAATGGGGATAAAATACCTCTTCTCCCTCTCTCAGACTGTGAGCCCCATGTGGGACAAGAACTACGTCTGAGGACTATCTTGAATCTACTGTGGTGCTTAGCACAGTGTCTAGCATATGCGACTCAGTCAATTAATCCATTAATCACATTTATTGAGCACTTACTGTGTTCAGAGCAATGTTCTAAGCCCTTGGGAGAGTACAATATAACTGAGTTGGTAGACTCATTCCCTGCCCACAGCGAACTTGACAATGCCTAGAGGGGGAGACAGACATGAATATAAATAAATAAATTATGGATACGTACATAAGTACTGGGTGGCTGAGGGTGGAGTGAATAGAGGGCACAAATCCAAGTGCAAAGGCAATGCAGAAGGGAGTGGGAAAAGAGAAATGAGGGCTTAGTCGGGGAAGGCCTCTTGGAGGAGATGGTAGCAGTTAATAAACATTATCATTATTGTTCATCTTGAAAAACCAAGTTTCCAAGGACATTTTGAAAGCCCCAGGATCATTTTACAAGGATATAGAGGTGAAAGACCAGAATCCTTGCTCTCCCTTAGGAACAGTGTAAACATGTATTTCATACCAGTCTTTAATGTTCCTTTCTAGCCAATTACCTTTGTGCAGTCTGAACAATTCATCCTGAAAATTTCAAGTATTTGGGGTGTTAATAGAAAGTCTGCTGGGACAATAGTGTTTCTGAACAATTGAACTTTAGCACATTTCTATCAAAAGATGCAACAAGCTTTAAGCTCTCCTCCCAGGATACCTCATACTGCCAAAAACAAGTGATCCATCCATAACCAGTGCTGGACCCAATAGGACTATTTCATGAGAAGAGTGAAAGCTTCCATTAAACAAGTTTAGATAACTTCTTTATGAGTCAAAGAATGAATAGAAATGAACAAGTCGGTCCACATTTGCAAGGGGCCTTGCTATTTTTGCATCTTTTTGTCGCTGCCATACTGAGGAAAACAAATCAGTATGACTATTGTTATCATATACTCTATCTCTCATCAGCTCTCAAATTCAGACCTTTCTTTTGTTCAAGGGTGAGTACTTTGATCAGATTAACAATCAGTGGGAGTTTAGGGAAAATAGCATGGCCTAGTGGAAAAAGCATGGGAGTCAGAGACTGTGGGTTCTAATTCTGTCTCCCTCACTTACCTTCTCTGTGACCTTGGCCAAGTCATTTTATTTCTCTGTGCCTAAGTTCCCTCATCTGAAGGTTGGGGATTCAATACCTGTTCTCCCTTCTGCTTAGACTTTCAGCCCCATGAAGGACATGATTATCTTATTTATAGCTACCCCAGGCTTAGTTCAGTGCTTGGCATATATTCACTGCTTAACAAACATCACAACTGTTATAAATATTATTATTATTATTGATCATCTTCTAAGTGCTTGGGAGAGTTCAGCAGAACCCTCTCCTTTCACTAAATGCAGGGTCATCTTATCTCATCTTTATTTTGAAGCTAAACATTTAAATTTTTTGCTTTGCAATAATGACATTTTTGGAGATCAACATCATCCCACTTTCATTTTACCTCATCACTAAAAGCCCTCCTATCCCGGTTTAGCCACGGATTAGTCAGAGCCATTTTATGGGGTACAATGATGGTTTGGGAATGTCCTGCCAACTGGCTGCAGGTTAAACATCTGTCAGGTGTTTGATATGGTGTGGATTAGGATCAAGTTCCACTCTGATTGCTTCCTATCCCACCCCCACCACACTCTCTTTCATCAACATGTCCATCATCAAACAGTATTAAGAGCTCAAAACTTAGTGAGACCATCCTATCAGCAGGTATCAAAAAGTCTCAGAAATTTAACAAGTCTTTTGTTAATTTGTTTGAAAATGTGCTCCTAAATGAATTAAAGGAAAATGGTGTTTTGCAGAAAAGGGGAGTCCAAAAAATAGTTTGGTCAACCCACTTTTGGACAGTTAGAGTTTGTGATTTTTCCATTTTCCAGAAGTGGAGATTGTGTTGATTGTTTTCCTGAAAGAAACACTGGATGGCAAGGATTGGAGAATGAATAATGCTCCAAATAAGCATAAGCACATTATTATTTGGAGAATAAATGCCTCAGTTTCCTCATTTATAAAATGAAAATTGCCTGCCAGTTCTCCCTCTCTCTTAGACTGTGAGCCTCAAGTGGGACAGGAACTGAGCCTGGTCTGATTGCCTCTATCCTATGGTTTGGTGTATAGTTACATGCTTAACACATACCATAATTGTCATTATTCCTATTATTATTCAGGACTTCTGTATTGGTGCTAACCCATCATTCATTTTTAAAATGCTGTAAATTAAAGAAATATGTCCAAGTTTTTGAATGACTCATTATCTGGATGGGAAATTCTAGCAATCCTGGAAAATTATTGGCTGTACCAAAACAGAAAAAGGTATTGCTGATACATATATATATATATGACTAAAATAACAATCACCATACTTTTTGTTTAAGCTTGCTTTTTCCATCTTGAGAGACAGATATTGGGCTAGATGGACTACTGGTCTGACCTAGTAATGGCATTTCTTACATTTGTATAAAAACACCAGGGGTAGAGTCCAAGTCCCAAGAGAAATATATGTAGGACCTGGTGGCTTTGTGGAGTGTTACTTATTTTTTCTTTTGGAAAAAAATATTCGGGTCCTTTGTTTCTGCATCCCTGAAATGGAAATGATATATTCCATGGACCAATCAAACAACGGAGACTGAGAGTACAAGCTTATAATGGATTAGGATGGGGGATTAACAAACGAGATCAGACATTTATTTGTAAAGTACTTTGTGCGCTTCTGAGATGAAAGGCTCTATGGCAAAAGCACAGTGCATTATTGTCCTATTTTAATTAAATGAAAATGTAAATGTTTCTTTGGTCAGACCATCAAAGCAGTTTCAACCTCCAGATCTCTTTCACAACTACAGTAAAAATCTGGAAGACAATGTTAATCATTTTTGCCCTGTCCCACCTTTGAAAATTTTAGTGCTTCCCCATTTGCTTCATCTTTATTACCTGACAGCATATTGGAAATAATTTTTAACAACAAATTAGGATGAATGAATCAAATTTAAATGGCAGTCTTCTGACCTCATGACTCAAAAAGAATTACATAGAGAAAGTCCATTTTTGAAGATCTAAAATAGCTTCTACATTTCCTCTAGGGAGGTCATCTTCTCACAGAGTTTAAGTTTCTGTACTTATTTATACAGATGACTCCCAAATCTACATCTCCTGTTTCAAGAGGCTCAACTCATCTTCCCTCTGAACCACCTCTTCTTCTTAACTTTCTTATCTCTGCTCTGGACACTAGTGTCATTTTTTAAGTTCTTTATTTTTTACCTTCCCCATTTAGACTGGTCCTAAACCCTCCCTCTCTACCACCAAATTATGTTGCCTCCTATTTTCAAAGCCCTCAAATGTCATTTCCTCCAAGAGACAATCTTTGACATCTCCCACCTTTCAGTCTTGACATCAATTCAGTTCTCTTGGAACTCAAGTCTATTTATTTGTTGTCTATTTTGCATTCATTAAATCGCTTACTTTTAAATCACTTATATCAATGTTCTTGTTCTTTTACATGTTCTAGACTTCTACTAAGTATCAACTGAAAGTAAAGAACCACCAATCCTTTCAATCTAATTAATAAAGGCAGGGGATACTATTAATACATATTCATTACTATTCATTATTAGTATCCCCTGACTCTATTAATTATTGTTGTTGTGTTTGTTAAGTGCTCACTATGTGTCAAGTGCTGTTCTAAGAGCTAGGGTAGATAAAATTAATCAGGGTGTGTGAGAAGCAGCATGTCTTAGTGGATAGAGCACAGGCTTGGGAGTCAGAAGGTCATGGATTCTGATTCCGGCTCCACCACTTGTCTGCTGTGTGACCTTGGGCAAGGCATTTCACTTCTCTGTGCCTGTTACCTCATCTTCATTCATTCAATCGTATTTATTGAGTGCTTACTGTGTGCAGAACACTGTACTAAGCACTTGGAAAGTACAATTTGGCATAAGATAGAGACAATCCCTACCCAACTGCGGGCTCACAGTCTAGAAGGGGGAGACACACAATAAAACAAAATAAGTAGACAGGCATCAAGCTGTAAAATGGGGATTGAGACTGTAAGCACCTTGTGGGTAAGAACCCCAGTACCTGGCATGTAGTAAGCACTTAAATACTACAATTATTATTATATAATTTTTGGGTTGGACACAGTCCCTGTCCCACATGGGGCTTGCAGGCTAAGTAGGGGGTAGAACTGGTATTGAAACCCTATTTTACCAACAAGGAAACTGAGGCACAGGGAAATTAATTAACTTGGCCAAGGTCACTAAGCAGGCAGGATTAAAACCCCGGCCCTCTGACGACCAGACCCATTCTCTTTCCACTAGGACATGCTGCTTATCACTTAATTATTCTTGTTCATATTAGCCATCTGTTAGCTTGGGAAATACATATCAAATGACATGCAAGCTTTCCACCAGCAAGGAATTATCTTTCCAAAACTGTAGGAATATAACAGTTCACCTTATTTACATCTTCTTTCTCTCCCTCCTGCTTTATCACATTGATTGTTTCCCTCGTTGTGTTTTTATTTTTCTTTCAAATTCTAGCTCTTTGAAGAATCCACACTGGCAGCTCCTCTTTTCCTGCATTTTTCTCTCCCTTGAGATAAATTAAAATTCACTGGGTTTTCATTAGAATATCTCCTACTTCTCTGGATCTTTTTTCACATGTCATTTTCACTGCTTTCTCCAGTCAGATCAGTTCATGTATTTTTTCAAATTCGCTTTCCTAAGTCAGAATGTTTGCCAATCTCTGATTGCTGGCACCATTCTCCTAGTCCTCTGACCTTCTTTATTTCAACTGCATTTGTTAGCCAGATACATATGCCACTCCTGGCTTGCTTCAATACACATTCACCCTCATCATCTATGTGGAGGTGACCGAATCTGCTGAAAGGATGCTACGAAAAGGACTCACAGGTTGTGCGTCAGATAAATCTCTTTGTTGAAAAAAATCCAAAATTGTATTTTATTTTTCTCTTTTGATCAAACAGATTCAGAGTGACAAAGAGCAAAACTGTGGTATTCAAATTCTACAAAACCCACAGATGATTAAAATATCACACCTTGCCTGCTTTTTGGCAAGTTGAATGAAGAAATGAAGATGAAACATTAGCACATGTGTTTCACATGCATGTGTGGGTGGAAAAAAAAACTTTGGAAAAAACACTTTGTTTTGTGATTACTGAAAAATGCCTGCACTTCTCCCTCACACACCTTGTTGGACTGCTTCTCTGCGACTCTCATGGAATGAACTTTATTTCACTCAGTCCAGTCGAGGCTACTGAAAGACTGCCACAGCTACCTCTGTCATTAATGTCCCTTCCCCACCACACTCATACACCACCACTATGGCTGCTCTAGGTCTAAAATAGCTCCAACAGTGTCACAGAAGGGAGTGTGTGAGCAGAGGAATGAGTAGGAGATGCCAATCCGAGGGACAATCAGACAGGGCATGCAGAGCAGGGGGCAGAATAATGCTTGTCAGTTGTGTTGGGGAATAAGTTCTCTCATACAGTGTTTAATGACTGTACCACCAACCTTATGAAAAGCAGCATTGCCAAGCGAAAAGAGCACAGAGCTTGGAGCTAAGAAACCCGGGTTCTAATCCCAGTTCCAATTTGAGTATTTATTGAGCTCTTATTGTGTGCAGAGCACTGCACTAAGTGGTGGGAGAGTACAGTAGGACAGAGTCAGTAGACGTGTTCTCTGTCCACAACGATCTGGGCAGTAAAGTATGGATTGCAGTGGAGAGAGACAGGAAACTGGGAGGTCGGTGAGGAGGCTGATACGGTAATCAAGGCGAGGTATGATCATGTGGAAGCCATTTGGATGAAGAGGAAAGGGCCAATTTTAGTTATGTTGTGAAAATTGTACTGATGGGATTTGATGACAGTTTGAATATGTGGGTTGAGTGAGAGATGACAGTTCTGCCACTTGCCTGTTTTATGGAGAAGTCACTTAACTCCTTTGTGTCTCATTTTCCTCATCTGTGAAATGGGAATTAAATACCTATATTTCCTACCCTTTAGACTGTGAGCCTCAGGTGTACACAGTAAGAACTCAATAAAAACAATTCATTGATTGAAGAGCTGTGCTATATACAAGAAAATCAGGTTGGACACTATCCCTGTCCCACCTGAGTCTCACAGTCTTAGTCCTCATTTTACAGATTAGGCAACTGAGGCACAGAGAAGTCAAGTGTCTTGCCCAGGGACACACAGAAGAATAGGGGTGGAGCCAGGATTAGAACCCATGTCCTTCTGACTCCAGGCCCATGCTCTATCCACTATGCTATGCTGTTTCAATTATTGAGCACTTACTTTGTGCAGAGCACTGTATTAAGTGCTTGGGGGAGTATAACATTACCGAGTCGGTAGACCTGTTCCCTGCCCACAATGAGCTTAGAGTCTAGAGAGTACAATATGATAGAATTTATAGACATGATTTGTGCCCAAAATGAGCTTGCAATCTAGTGGGGGAATAATCAGCAGCCCATAAAATAATAATAATAATAATTATGGCATTTGTTAAGCACTCACTATGTGCCGAGCACTGTTCTAAGTGCTGGGGTAGATACAAGGTAATCAGATTGTTCCACATGGGGCTCATACTATTAATCCCCATTTTACAGATGAGGTAACTGAGGCACAGAGAAGCCAAATGACTTGCCCAAAGTCACACAGCTGATCAGTGGCCAAGCCAGCATTAGAACCCATGACCTCTGACTCCCAAGCCCTCACTCTTTCCACTATGCCACACCACAAATGGATCTGAAAGGGGATTGTAAAAATAAGATGGTTTGACTATTGAGAACTAACTTTCTCTCTCTTTCTCTCTCTCTCTCTCCTCCATCTCCTCTTCTCCCCTCCCCCCACGCTTCCCACCCGACAAAAACACCCCACTGTCTTCATATAATTATCTAAAACAGGTAAGGCTTTAACACTGATTTCTCATCACTGGAAATATTTTTACAGAAATTTGACTTGTTCCTGAGATCCACTTCACTATATATGAATTAAACTCCTCAGAAAGTTATGATAGACCTAAATATAGCAGGAAGAGCATTATCATTACTTACTAGCTTTAATTATTAGAGTTGAAGAATAACCATAGCCTAATAATCCAAAGATCCCTGGACTGTGTCTTACCAAAGAACAGTAAAAAAGCTGAGATACTCCTCAGTGGAAAGAGCCCAGGCTTTGGAGTCAGAGGTCGTGGGTTCAAATCCCAGCTCTGTCAATAGCCAGCTGTGTGACTTTGGGCAAGTCACTTAACTTCTCTGGGCCTCAGTTACCTCATCTGTAAAATGGGGATTAAGACTATGAGCCCCCTGTGGGGCAACCTGATCACCTTGTAACCTCCCCAGCGCTTAGAACAGTGCTTTGAACGTAGTAAGTGCTTAATAAATGCTATCATTATTATTATTATTATTTTTCCATTGACTGACACTCAATCAGTTTACCCCTCCTATCTCTCATCAGTGATCTCCTAGTACAACCCAACCTGCACACTTGGCCCTCAAAACACCAACCTACTCACTGTACCTCACGCTCATTTCTCTGGCCTCTAACCCACTGCCTATGAAATCTCTCTGGCCTGAAATTCCTTCTGTAATCAAATCTGACAGACCATCATTCTCCCCATGTTCAGAGCCCTTATAAAATGATATTTCATCCAAGAGGCCTTCCCAGATTAATATCTTGTTTTCCTATTCGTCCTCTCTTCTTCACTGTCCATCTACTTGGGTCTATCACTCAACATTTTCATAGTCACCTAACCCCAGTCCAACAGCACTTATATACATATCCTTATACTCTGGCAATTCAGAGTCCCCTCTCCAGAGTGTTAGCTCCTTGTGGGCAGGGATCATGTCTACCAATTCTATTGTACCGAACTCATCCAAGCACTTAAAACAGTGCTTGGCACAAAGTCCTCAATAAATACCAGTGATTGATTGATTAAAATTTTATGTGAGGTATCAGACCTAAAATGAAGCTTCTACAGCCTTCAGATGTTAGCCTGCTGCCATTTTGGAACTTAGCAAATTCCTTTATGAAACCAAGTGATGAGTGGGATAAGAAACAGCAGGAGAAACAGCATGGCCTAGAGGACCGAGCATGGGCTTGGGAGTCAGACAGACTTGGGTTCTAGTCCCTGCTCTGCCACTTGTCTGCTGTGTGACCTTGGGCAAGTCGCTTAACTTCTCTGTGCCTCAGTTACCTTATCCATAAAATGAGGATTTAAGTTTGTGAGCTCCATGTGGGACTGCATCTAAAAGGATTGCCATATATCTACCCCAACACTTGGAACAGTGTCTGGCACATAGTAAGTGCTCAATGAATACCATTAAAAGAGAGAGAGAGAAAGAAATGTGAATGTATAGAAAAACTACTAGAACTAGATGAAGTGAATTTAAATGAATCATGAAAATGTGAAGCAGCAGAAGCTCACTCATTAAATATGAAAGAATGACAATTTGATAGGGGGAAGAAGACAAAGTTATATTGCTTAGAGAAATGACATTTGGTTGAGGTAGATCACACAGAAAAACATGTTAATAAGGTGAAATCTCCTATCATAAGGGAAGAATTTCACAGACTGGGAATCTGCATAGAGAAATTGATTTTAGGGCTCGTGGCTTTCTCCGTGCCACTTGCACCCTCTCATTCTTGAGAAGCATGTTCCTGCTGGGGCACAGAGAGAAACAAGCAGTAGGTGTGTAGGGGGAAACTCCTGGGCTGACTCTCCCACATCACCCAGCTACAGGTAGAATTGAGATGGGAAACCAGATTACCTTATTGTGAGAAGCAGTGTGGCTTAGTGGCAAGAGCACAGGCTTGGGAGTCAGAGGTCATGGGTCCTAATCCTGGCTCTGCCACTTGTCTGCTGTGTAACCTTGGGCAAGCCACTTAACTTCTCTGTGCCTCAATTACCTTATCTGTCAAATGAGGATGAAGATTGTTAGCCCCATGTAGGACAACCAGATTACCTGGTATCTACCCCAGCACTTAGAACAGTGTTTGGCACATAGTATGCACTTAACAAATGCATTTTATTTTATTTTATTTTTATTACCAGAGCAGCACCTTCTTCTCTTTCTGTCCTTCTGTCCCACCTGGTGTCAGCCTTGTTAGTCTTATCTCTATCTTGCCCAAGAGGACCAGATTTCTGATCACCTTAATCAATACGGTTTCGGGAGACAGTACTGGAAACATCTGACATTTTGATATATACATCCTTAGACGGTGAACCCCATGTGGGACAGGGATTGTGTCTCACATAATTATATTTCATCTACCCCATAACTTAGAGCTGTACTTGACCCATAGTCAGTGCTTAGCAAATATCATAATAATACATACAAAGACTGTTTGGGAGATTTTGTTTTACAAGGCTACTGCTTGGGGTTGTCCTGCTTCTGAGGTTTCTTATTATTTTTCTTATTCTACTGATTTCATCTTGATAGACATCCTTTTCTAGCCTCCTAGCCTCCTCTGTCCACAATTTGTAAATAAGTTTGCTTTGCCTACCTTTTAGATATTGAGATCCTTGAGGGCTCTCCCACATTGTAGTTTCTCAATGTTTAGTGCAGTGTTTCGCACTCAACAGGTGCTCAATAAATACCACTGAATCAATGATTGATGGAAAAGAAGTGCTAGCAGGAAGCTGCAGAAAATAGAACATCAAAGAGACACACTCCTCCTACACAGTAAAATCTTATGAATAAACAAGTTATTGTGCTAACACATCTAACACATACTGTATGGTTGGAATGATTCACTGGGAAGGAATTTAAAAAAGTTGCTGTAGTGTTGAGGCCAAAGAGGCATATATGTGTGTATATAAAAATGCCCATGTATATGTTAGAAGGACAGATAAACAGACAAGACTTAGAAGGAATAAAGGGAACAAGCATGATCTTAAGAAAACAAAAGCTTAGGCCAAAGATTTGTAAACCATCTGATATTTTAATTGGGTGGAGTGGGTAAGGGGGAGAGAGAAACACCAGTGATAGGAGTCATAATATGTGATCCAAAGCATACTCTCTAAAACCTGGTATAAGTTACAGTGGAGCAAACATTATATCTATTCTCTCATTAGACAGCCAATCAAAACACTCTGTGACTGTATTTTTAAGAGTGCTATGTTTATTGGACCAGGGCAATGTTTTCTTGGATGATTAGCCATAATTTTGGCATTTTGTGACTCACAATTCGCAAACTGATTTAAGGAGAAAGGATCAGGTTTTCAGATCTGAAAACCTGATCCCCCAGTTTAAAGGGATGTTTATCCCAAACAGTGCTCTTATTGGCAGTATCTCTGCCAGATGAATGGCTGGTCTCCAGAAGAAAAGTCTGACTTCAGTAGATTTTTGAAAGAAGTGAAGGATTTATCCTCAGGCATATCCACTGGGGTTTGTATAGAAGATTGGGCAAATTGCCAATGACATCACCCATTCTGACATCAAACTGTTCTTATGTAATAGGCTATAATGAATAATTAGAGTGAAAAGATATGGTTGTTAGGATGGATGTCAAGGAGGGAAACCATCACATTGTTCCTCCAAACGGTCTTTGGTGCTACTATTAATAATTGCATTTGATTTTTACTTTCTACATGCCACATACTCTACTAAGCTCTGGGTAGACTTGAAGTGATCAGAGCCGACAGTCCCTGACCCACAGGGGGTTCATGGTCAAAGTATGAAGGTGAACAGGTATCTAATCCTCATTTTACAGATGAGAAATCCAAAGTACACTGAAGTTCAATGGCTTGCCAAAGGACACACAGCAGGCAATTGGTAGGGATGTGATTAGGACCAAGTTTCCCAGATGCTCAGGCCTGTGCTCTTTCCACTAGGCCACCTTGAACCATCGCTTATCCAGACTGTGGAAGAAGTGTGGAAAGACAGACCACAGATCAGAGAGGCCTTTTCTTCCTCGCTGGGATAATTAAGTAGCTGGAAGTAATTGTGCAGTTGGAAGGTGGCTGCTCACTTGCCATTATCGTTAGCTAGAGTGCTTCTAGAGCTCTTTAGCTTGGGTTGAAAATGACTTCTAGGAGTTCAGTATAGGAAACTCAAAGGGACACAATCAAAATTCAGGGAATAGTGCTTCATCATAAATGAAGGAGCTTATAGTGTCGCTTCTACATCACCCCTGGGCCCTGTCCCAGTAATAAAATCCCTTATAAATCATACCATGGCAGGGCCAGAATGGTTAAAAAGGGTTTCCAAAAGAGAGATGATGCTATTAAATAACTGCTCTACCGCTTTCGGGCCTCTGCTTGACCAAACATGGCACCATTCTTTTAGGGAATTATCTAATACATTCTACATAAAGAGAACATTTATATTTTATATTATTCAACTACCTTGGACCGATATGAGTCAGAATTATGGTTTTAATTATATTTTGCATCTGTTGAGTAAACACCACAAGCCCCAAGAAGTGAAATTGTTGTCCATTGGACACATATAGTAATTCTGGTTAGTATCTTTTTTCTGTCTGAAAAGAACTGTTGATTCATCATCCTATTTAATAAAACCTGTTATTTATAGTGTACTTTTCATGATAAGCCAAAGGGTAAAAGATAATGTACTTAAGGTGAATGTGCCAATTTAAAGCCGTTACCTACCTTTGGAAGAAACTTGACATCTGGCAAGAAACAACTGGGCAAATAAATGAAACCTTAATAATAACATACTATGTGGTCTGCCATGTTGTGAATGGTGGGTAATTGAATGTTATTGGATTTCAACACTTGCGGAAAAATAGCTCTTTTAATAGCTTCGTCCTTTTAATAATTTTTTTGTGGAACAGACATGCATCTTTTAAAATGACTTACAGTAGTGTACAGAATAATCTGAAAATACTCCCACACTTCCAGCTGGGAGAGGCTTGCAAGCTTCAGAGTGGAACAGAATGTTCAAAACACGAAACCTGGATAGTGAAAATAAAAGGCTGACATCTTGGCTGCTGGAATAAAGATCTTTTGCAATCCATTTTTCATTTATATGGATTTATATGGATTTATATGCTAGGAGAAGCAGCGTGGCTCAGTGGGAAAGAGCCCGGGTTTTGGAGTCAGAGGTCATGGGTTCGAATCCCGGCTCCGCCACTTGTCAGCTGTGTGACTTTGGGCAAGTCACGTCACTTCTCTGGGCCTCAGTTCCCTCATCTGCAAAATGGGGATGAAGACTGTGAGCCCCACGTGGGACAACCTCATCACCTTGTATCCCCCCAGTGCTTAGAACAGTGCTTTGCACATAGTAAGCGCTTAATAAATGCCATTATTATTATTATTATTATTATTTATATCTCATCAATTGTCCCCCGTTTGGTTCTTGGTAATTTCTCTTTTTTTCAGAGCTTCCCCAGTAGTCTGACTTCTGGGTTTTGGGGAAAGAGACTACTGCTGTAGAAGTCCCCAATCTTGATTTGGTTCTTAGCTCTGCCTCCAAATACAAAGATGTTTGACTTTTCTGGGATATTATTCCTATCTAGAAAAAGGGAATAATGTGTACTCACTCCTTATGTCGGACTACATAAAAAATCCAGGTATTGAGACTTCTTTGAGCTCTCCAAAGGAAATATAACATTAAGAGTTATTAGGTATGACTGAAAAGATCAACAGGATCAAATTCCAAAACCCACTTTGAGAAACCCTCCAAAAAAAAAAAATGTAGGAGGATAGTGAAGTGACTGTGCTGATTTGTACTGTAAGCTGCATTCTACAATATCAATTTTGTGGCTTTTTCTTACCTTTAGAAAACTAATTGTATGAAACAAACATTCACACAAAGTGTGATTGATGGACTGGCTGATTGAAAGAAATAATTGTTTTCTTAGGAAGGTGGTCTGTTGGGAGCAATGGTTTGTAATGACTGTCCTTTGCAGTTCTTGGAGTGCAGTGTTGCTCAGATCACAGGCTACTATATTGACACATCATATTAAGACAACATGAAGAATCCACAAGGCTGGAAAGGTAACCGAGATAAACCCACTCCATCCGCTTCTTTTATCATAACATAGCGCTTTCAGGCTCCGGTAGTATTTATTTGCAGACTGTAATTAGCCGATTTCCAAGCTCATGTACTTAACTCCTCCCTTCTTCCTCCCATCTACCTCCTTTGCTAGATTGCAAGCTCCTTGGAGGCAGGAATCATATCTACTAATTCTATGGTTCTTTTCCCTATAGTACTAAGATCTTAATATAGTGCTCTGCACAAATAGTAATGATTGTAGTATTTGTTAAGTGCTTAACAAATGACACAATTATAATTATTTAGCTTCTTTATAATATTAGTTCTTTCTGTATATTATATTAAATAATATAATATAATTGTATTATATTATATTACTTATATTATATTATATAGTTATATTAAATAATATAATTATTTAGCTTTGACTCCCTTTCCTCACCCATTCTGACCTTGTTATTTCACTCTTCAAAGTTTGGCAGTGATTCTTCGACTCAGTAAAAAAAGACAAGCGCTTTACTCTCAGCTTCAAAGTTCTTAATTTGCTTTAGACAACTAACATCCTCTCCTCTCCCTTGACTCCTCAGTAGATTCTTTTCACAATAATAATGGTAATGATTAAGTGCTTACTCTTAAGTGCTTAAACGTCATGATCAGGGTTCATCTATTTTACTGGATTTGTCCAGTGCCTAGCACCATGTCAGACACCAAGGGACACTAGATAAATGTTTGAGTAGAACAGTAATCAATCAGTCATAATAATAATAATAATGGCATTTATTAAGCACTTACTATGTGCAAAGCACTGTTCTTAGCACTGGGGAGGTTACAAGGTGATCAAGTTGTCCCATGGGGGGCTCACAGTCTCCATCTCCATCCCCATTTTACTGATGAGGTAACTGAGGCTCAGAGAAGTTAAGTGACTTGCACAAGTTCACACAGCAGATGGCAGAGCTGGGATTCGAACCCAAGACCTCTGACTCCAAAGCCCAAGCTCTTTCCACTGAGCCACGCTGTTCTGCTCTGCACACAGTCATCTTTACTGTGTGCAGAGCACTGAACTAAGCATTGAATTCCCTTCAAAGCCCTACTGAGAGCTCACCTCCTCCAGGAGGCCTTCCCAGACTGAGCCCCCTCCTTCCTCTCCCCCTCCCCACCCCCCCCACCTTACCTCCTTCCCCTCCCCACAGCACCTGTATATATGTTTGTAAATATTTATTATTCTATTTATTTTACTTGTACATATTTACTATTCTATTTATTTTATTTTGTTAATATGTTTTGTTTTGCTGTCTGTCTACCCCTTCTAGACTGTGAGCCCACTGTTGGGTAAGGACCGTCTCTATATGTTGCCAACTTGTACTTCTCAAGCACTTAGTACAGTGCTCTGCACACAGTAAGTGCTCAATAAATACAATTGAATAATAAATGAATAAGCACTTGGAAAGTATACTATAACAGAGTTGGTTGTCAAGTTCCCTGCCCACAAGGAGCAATGATCAAAGTTTTAAAGGGCCTTATCATTCATTCATTCAATCATATTTACTAAGTGCTTACTGTGTGCAGAGCATTGTACTAAGCACCGGAGATAAGGATTACACACCAATATAGAATACTAGGATGTGGTGTCACATTTATTGCACTTTGTAGGAAAGCCCAACTGAACCTCCCAGAGGAGTCTTTCATGTCACCACATCATGTGCTTTGTTACAGATTTCACACGTTCCTTACATCTTGGGTAATAACTAAATCACTGCACAGGAAGTGGCATTTTGTGAGAGATGAGTTATTGGGGCAAAGGGACCCATGTACTCCAACTTCTCTGTGCTCAGGCCAAAATTTAATTTGTACAAAGGACCACCACTTAGAAAAATGAAGAAATGAGTTTCCTAGATATGAGCAGAATGGTGAAAAGACTTATTCTTAACTTAGGTTGGGTAGCATAGAAGAGAATGATGGAAAGTGAACTTCAGTAAATAGTTCCCTTGGTGTTCCATGCAAAATAATAATCTTTTTTGCTGAATGAATATATATATATTGGATATACATATATATCCAATAATGGCACATAATGAACTGCAGACATTCTCTGGGGAAAGAAAATCTATCATATTCCATTGAGAGCCAAAATGTATTAAAAAGCTAAAAGCCTCCCTTCAATGCCAACATTTTCTTCAAAGATTTTTGGAAGTATTTTATTGCTATAAAATATACCTATTAAGACTAATATTATCTCCAGTAATCTCGGAGACTATAGATTAAACTTTAGTGCAATCTTTACAAGTCCTCCATAGCACACCTATTATATGGATGTCACAACAGCCTCTGCAGCTAGTGATCCACACAGTTGGCTTTTTAGAGTTATCAGAGTCAATTTTCTTCCCAAGATCTTACTAAAAACACATCTTCTCCTAGAGGACTTCCTTGACTAAGCCCTCATTTCCTCTTCTCCAACTCCCTTCTGCATCACCCCTGCACTTGGTTTGAACCCTTCCTCATGCCACCCTCAGCCCCACAGCACTTACATACATATCTGTAGTTTATTTATTTATATTAATATTTATATTAATGCCTGTCTCCCCCTCTAACTCGGGAACAAGTCTACCAACTCATCATTAGAATCATTCTTTGCAAATATCTCTTGAACATAAACCTGACTTTGCAGGTTATTTTTTAAACAGGACAATTTTCTGCTGCCAAGATATTAGCCAAAAAGGTAGGGTTGTTAAATTAATCGAAGAATTGCAGAAGCGTGGGAGAGTTTGGCACATGGATGGGATCTCTGGACAGGACTGAAGCTGTCACAAAAACTACCTCAACCACCTACAATCCTGGGAATAGGGATTAGGTTGGGTGAGATGAGGTGCTATGGATCACAAGGGAAGGATGCAAAGAAGTCGGGGGACATAGTGGTGGGCAATCAAGCACGTAGCATAGTGCTTTGCACACAGTAAGCGCTCAGTAAATACGATTGAATGAATGAAGGAAGTAGGCTTAACGAGCCTGGCCCTGAAGTGATAACTGAGCACCTTTGGTGATTTGGGTTTTGTGGAGCTTTGGGCACCAAAAAAATGGAGTTCCCTTGAGGAAGGGGAGAAAACTTGGGGAGGGAGATTTCTAAGAAGTGGGAATCCCCCAGTGATCAGCAGGCTCCTGAGCACATGCATCACTTCATTCATTCATTCATTCATTCAATCATATTTATTGAGCACTTACTGTGTGCAGAGCACTGTACTAAGCGCTTGGGAAGTACAAGTCAGCAACATATAGAGACAGTCCCAACCCAACAACGGGCTCACAGTCTAGAAGGGGGAGAAAAATACAGGCCACCAGACCACCAGTATTTGATTGGAAAAGGGCAATGAGTAGTACACTATTATTATCAAGTGCCATTGAGTCATTTGCAATTCATAGAATTCTATAGCTATACTTTCTCCAGAAAGTGAGTAGTGCAAAGAGTTAGATAGGGAAGTTTTCTGCATTTCAAGGAATATATGAGTACAGTGTTCTGCACTCAGTAAGCCCTCAATAGAAACCATTGATTGATTATGGAGAAGTACAAAAGTCTCTCCTTATCCTGCTTCTGCTTTCTGTACTTTTGCTTTTTTTCATTCCCACTTCCCCTTACTCAATCACCCATTCTCTTTTTGCCTCTCTCTTTTCTTTCCAACTTGTTAGAAAGTATACTGCCAGTGGCCAGCATCTTTAAACAGCTTCATGTTCCCTGGTCTCATCTTGTAAATCTTTGGTCCAGTGACAGATATCAGAATCTGATACCTTCAGACCTAGTGGCACTGTCATTCCTCCAACTTAGTCTGTTAGCCCACTTTCCCTCCACGGCAGCAAGGAGACTGACCCCTCCATCCCCCCACCTCAGGGTATCTTCAGTCATGGTATCACTTCCTCTTCCCCTTCCCACATCAGTTTGGAGCAAAATCTGGACCCAGTTCTCCAGAGGCTGCAGTGCCTCAACCATTGCCTCAGTCGAGCCCATCACTGCCTCTGAAAGGGTGGTAACTGTTCTTCCTCACTACCCATCTGTCTCAGGAAATGGCTTCAAAGCATCCATTCAAGATGCAACTCTGGACTAGTGTCTGACCCAGCTCAGTGTCACTCAACCCTGCTACTGTCATCTTCCTGCTGCTCCAATCCCAGTGAGATGTTTCTGATCTGGCTCTGGAGCAGTTCCAAGAAAGGGGCACCAAAATTTAACATCCTAGACCTCCACCTTATTGGCTCAGGCCTGGTCAGCATCTTGGAGGGAACATCTCTCATCAGCGAGTGACAGGAGGTGCTGTTTCAAGTGGTGCCAGTGGCCCATCATTTTTCCTTTCATTCTGAGAAGCTGACAGTGCGCACAGTATAAAGGGTTTGCAGCTGTGTTCGGAAAAGAACTAGTCACGCCTTGACAATTTATGGCCAATTATCCATTAATAAGAGATGATGGAGTACAGTTCAATAGATCTGCAATCCAAACACTTGTGCTTGAAGAACAAGGGAGACTATGACAATAGTTTTGTTCTGTTTCAGAAACAGCATTAATTCGATGTTGTGTATCTTTAAAGTGAGTTTTTAAGTGACTGAGAGGTAAGCTTCCTTGGAAAACACTAATGGAAACCTGATCTAGAGGGGAGGAAACAGCAGATGGTCAGAGGGAAGGTTTTCAATGACGGGAAGAGACTTAGGCCATTTTCAATTATTCTAGTCTAGGCAGAGGGTCTGTGATATTCTGTAACCCTTAGCACTACTAAAAACAGTTGGAATCAAGCCCTTCTACAAAGGCCAGTCAAGACAAACATATTTCGGCAGCACCGACAGCTAGGGGTTAAGGTTCTATATCTGAAACAGTCTCATCATCGTCTGGAACAAAAGGAGAGGATTCAAAGAAAGTAAATGAAGACTTAAGAAGGCAAATATTCAAGTGTAGCAGCTCCGCTCCAGCTAAGCTATGCCCGTTGCATGGTGAAAAGTGAGGTCTGTTGAGATTCCGAATTCACGAATAAGCTTTTAACTAATATCTCGCTTGAGTAGGGTGCCGGCTCCTTGGGAGTGCAAGATTTGGTCACTTATACTTTGGAGAAAATTCTATATTCTTCCTGCCCCTTGTCATTTAATGCTAGATTGACTTATTTTAGTTATTGGCTTAGGGGCCAGCTCCAGGTGGATTAAAGGGAACATTGTTCCTTTCTATTGTCCCCATAGTCTTAGCACTCTTTGGATGGAGTCATTACTTTGCTCCTCAGCGTTATGAGCAGATTTAAGGGTAGCCATAGTTAGCTTGTCTGCTTGCTGGGGCCAGAAGGGCGATGGAAATAGTATCTTTTTAAAGGTCCCTGACAGCATCATGGCCAATTAATCATTCATTCATATTTATTGAGTGCTAACTGTGTGCAGAGCTCTGTGCTAAGTACTTGGGAGAGTACGATGTAACAGAATTGGTAGACATGTTACCTGCCCACAGTGAGCTTACAAATCTAAGGGGGGGAGACAGGAATTAATGTAAATAAATAAATTATGGATATGTACTTAAGTGTTATCATATTGAGGGAGGGATGAGAAAAGAGGAAATGAGGGCTTAGTCAGGGAAGGCCACTTGGAGAACGGATACCTTTAATAAGGGTTTTAAGGTGGAGAGAGTGATCGTCTGTAAATTATGAAGAGGGAGGAGGTTCCAGACTAGAGGCAGGATGTGGGTCACCCGCGTTGGTTGGAGGTTGGTGACGAGATAGATGAGATCGAGGTACAATGAACAGGTTGACATTAGCGGAGTGAAGTGTGCGTATAGAGTTGAAGTAGGAAAGCAGCGAAATAAGGCAGGAAGGTGCAAGGTGACTTACTGCTTTAGATTCGAAGGCAAGGAGTTTCTCTTTGATAGGGAGGTGAATGGACAACCACTGGAGGTTCTTGAGGAATGCGAGTCATGGACTGAACATTTTTGTAGAAAAATGATTCAGAGAGCAGCGTGAAGTATGAACTTGAATGGGGAGAGACAGGAGGCAGGGAGGTCAGCAAAGAGGCTGATGTAGTAATCAAGGCCCCAGCCTGGCTCAGCCCTAGTGGGGCTCTTACCACATTCAGAGGGAAGCTTGAGGCTAATCCCACCCATGACTTGGAGTCCACAGGGATGAGCAGTCCAGAACTACTCTGGAGCTGCTTACAGTTCCATACCAATTCCATGTCAGTTGGCCAAATCCTGGTCTATGCTGGGCCCACTACTCTTCATCAGCAAAACAACTTAGCAGCTCTAGGCTCTGGAGTTGGGGACAAGGGGAGCCTCTGGCCCAGCGAGTTCAGATTAGGTGGCAGCAGCAGCCGAAGAGGTGGCAACAGCAGGGCAGTGGGGTAAATTGAGTCACTGAGCACCTACTGGGTGCAGAGCACTGTAATAGCTGCTTGGAAGAGTGCAAGAGAAATCACTTCACTTCTCTGTGCTTCAGTGTCTTTTACCTCATCTGTAAAATAGGGATTGAGACTGTGAGCACTACCTGGGACAGGGCCTGTATCCAACCCAGCACTTAGAACAGTGCCTGGCACATAATAAGCACTTAGCAAATACCATTATTATTATCATCATCAGTATTATTATAAAAGAACTGGGAGACTTGCTCTCTGCTTTTCAGGACTCACTTGCCTACTTCTTCCTCCTCATCATTCCTTGCTTAGAAAACAGAGAAAATGTAAAACTTCCCCCCAAAAATTATTATTATGGCATTTGTTAAGCACTTACTATATGCTATGCACTATTCTAAGTGCTGGGGTAGATACAAGATAATCAGGTTGTCCCACATGGGGCTCCAAAATCTTAATCCCCATTTTCCAGATGAGATAACTGAGGTGCAGAGAAATTAAGTGACTTGCCAAGGTCATACAGCAGACAAGTGGCAGAGCCGGGAATAGAACCCACGTCCTCTGACTTCCAAGCCCATGTTCTTGCCACTAAGCTACGCTGCTCTTTATACTGATACTTTATACCTTACTTTTTCCTTCCCTCTCATTTTTAGCAACAGCACAAACAATTTGTAACTTTAAAGTTGTAACATCTTGTAGTTCATGCTCTGTTGTTAGTAATTTTATTTATGTAGAATGCATAAATGCACATTACAACAGTAGGAATAAATAAGAAGAAAGTGCATGTTATTGGAATGGACGACAGAAAAAGTACTTCAATTAGACTACGGAATATCATGGAATATGAAGGGTGGGAGGCTAATCATGAACATGGCCAATTCAACAAAGATAATTCAGTCTTTTCCGCTTTCCTGAGTGGCCTGGGACTTAACTTTACCTTTCTGATCCTCAGTTTCCCAGCTGTAAAACGGTGAATTTTTTTTAATCAGAGAATTGCTATCCTTTCCAGAACTATACATTTCTAAATTCCATAAATCATTTAGATTCTGTAAAGATAATTAGAATGTATGGGTGTGTGATTTGCATAAAATAGAAGTGGAAAAAACATACTCTTAGAAAAGCAATTATTCCATCAATCCCACTTAATGTGGCGAACCATTCTGGCAGCTGCCTTATAGTTTCGGTGAAAACCCTTCTCAATTCTCATTTTCCAAAGATAGAAAATCTTGCTTCGGAGAGCAAGGTGGTTTAAATTAACGTTTTAGAAAACTTAAAAATTGAAAATGTATAAATATCATTATTTTTAGACTGCAGTACAGCAGAGAACACAAGGGAAGGATTTGGAAGTGGGTTGGAGAATGGGTCAGAGTACATACAGAAAGGCACAAGCCTTTTGTACCAAAAACAAAAACAAAAAAAAAACCCTCCCAGGTTTAGAAGTCAAAGGAAGACACCTTGCCATTATCCTGTTGTGCTTGTCACTGGGAGCTTTTGTTCCATGAAAAACCTGTTAATTGCTCCCTTAGTAACAAAGGAAAAACACACTGCTGGGCTCCTAATAAAAAAGATCTGCTCTGAGTGCACTGCCTTCTCTGGGAAAGGTAAGGTGTTAAATTGAGTCTGTATTCTTAGAAAAAGCAATTGAGATATATAATCAATTTGATGTCAGGACTTGTTAATGGAGATTCCTTTCTAATTTAGGATAAAAAATAGAAGCTTAGTAAATCTTAAGCAAGTTGCTCCCAAACGTGAAATAAGGAGGGCAGGATCCCTGTCTTCCTTTCTCAGATTCATTTCCCCCTCCTTGAGCAGAATAAGGGACTCTGGCAACTTTAAGAGGCCACACATTTATTCTGTGGTTCTTTCCATGTTGTACTTTCAAAAACAGATTTGCAGGCTCAAAACTAGCAGGCAATAAGTCACTCAGCCTATTTTCTCAGAATTGCCACTGTGCAGTACCGTTCGCCTCACAATAAGTCTATCATCACTGACAGCAGCAAAGAGAGAAAGGCATTTTCTTCTCTGCACCTCAAAAAGCAGGGACTTCATAAATACCTCTTTAGTTGTTTCCAAATCTAACGCTGTCATGTCAGAGATAGATATCTGTGACCTGATTCTAGAACTATTTCCAGAAGAAACATGGAGGCAAAAATGAGGAACTGGCAATCCACACAAACATTTCTTTTTGTCAAGTCTTACACAGAGCCATCTTCATATGACAAAAATGCAATATATGTGCATTGAATAGAGTTGTATCATGAGCCTTTGCATTAGTGTGGATTGGGTCATAGCAGTGTCTACCCACATGGCTGAAAATCAATCAAACGTATTTATTGAGCGCTTACTGTGGGCAGATCCCTGATCATCAGCAGACTTAGCCAATGCGCTCAGGTAAGAACTGTCCTCTGGCTCCTGGCTGTATTCACCATTTCCTGGGCATCACTCCTTTGCCTCAAAGCTTACCTGAGGCCTTGTTCAGAACGAGTATCCCATTTCTGACTCATGCTGCTGTTTTTCTTTCCCCCAACCAAGCAATTCTTTCTTTGCCTTTGGTCACCTAATGCAAAGAGGATTGAGAGACTGTTTTATTTCCTTTAATGCTCTGCCTGAGCAGAGGAAGAACTCTTGTTGAACAAGTAGGTTTACTCTTGAAAACATGAAAACTTGTTACAACCTCTCCACATAGCCACCAAATCAACCCGAGATACAGACCCCTTCTCTAGAAAGGGTAGTGCCAGTAATAGTATTTACTAGTCAATGTAAACTTCTTTAAGGCAGACCTGTGCTGAGTGCTTACTAATAGCGAGACTTAGTGGATACTGAACGGGCCTGGGATTCAGAAGGAAGCAGACTGGTTCAATGGAAAGAGCATGGGCTTTGGAGTCAGAGGTCATGGGTTCAAATCCCAGCTCTGCCAGTTGTCAGCTGTGTGACTTTGGTCAAGTCACTTAACTTCTCTGTGCCTCAGTTACCTCATCTGTAAAATGGGGATGAAGACTGTGAGCCCTACCTGGGACAACCTGATCATCTTGTATTCTTCCCAGCGCTTAGAACAGTGCTTTGCACATAGTAAGCACCTAACAAATGCCATTATTATTATTATTATTAAGGACCTGGGTTCTAATCCTGGCTCTGCCACAGGTCTGCTATATGATCTTGGGCAAGTTACTTAACTTCTCTGTGCCTCAGTTACCTCATCTGTAAAATGGGGATAAGAGTGTGAGCCCCACCTGGAATAGGAACTGTGTCCAACCTGATTAACTTGTATCTATCCTAGTGTTTAGAACTGTGCTTGGCACATAGTAAGTGCTTAACTAGTACATAGTTAGTATTACTAGTAGTAGTATTTCTTAAGCTGTGGACCTCCTTGCTTCCTGGAGCCCTCCCAAATGGCCTCACCCATAACCACTAGTAACGGGTGGGAGGGCAATCCAGCAACCCTATAATTCATTCATTCAATCGTATTTATTGAGTGCTTACCAATTAGTCATATTTAGTGAGCACTTACTGTGCTCAGAGCACTGTACTAAGTGTTTGGTTGAGTACCACACAGCTGATAGACACAGCCAAGAAGGATGCCCCCAGCAAGAGCTAGTCTCGCTCCTTCTGATGTTTCAAGCCAAAAGACTGGCAGGCAATAGCACAGCGGTCCCAGCTAGAATCACAGTTTTTACACTATCTATGCTATACTCCGAGAAAAGCACTATGGTCATCACCACCTTCCCTCCCACCACAGAGGGAACTACACTATCTCCCGGGACACTTTGAGGCTATTTTGTGTATTTGTTGTATTGTGTTTTAATGTTTCATCACTCCTCATGTGTCTGTCTCCAATCTCTTCTCACTTAAACTTTTAGACTGTGACTGTGTCTAATTCCCACCTGTTTATTATCTCCCAGAGCTTAGTACAGTGCTGTGCATACAGTAAATGCCTAATAAACACTGTTACTGGTACTACCCTTTCTAGAGAAAGGGTCTGTGACTCAGGTTGATTTGGTAGCTATATGGAGAGGTTGTAACAAGTTTTCATGTTTTCAAGAGTAAACATATTGGCTCAACAAGAGTTCTTCCTCTGTTCAGGCTGAGCATTAAAGGAAATAAAACAGTCTCTCAATCCTCTTTGCATTAGGTGACCAAAGTCAAAAGGATTTTTTTTTTTTACTGGTAGAAGGAATAGCCTTCTGAATTGCCCTAACATTCCACCATATGATTCACCCAATAAACCAAAAGAATAGATGTAAAGAAACAGACAAATCCAATTTGTTGGCTCAAATTCTTGGTGGGGGCTAATCTCACCACACTGGATGTTGCCTTTTCTTTCTTTTCTATGCAACAAGACTAGGGGACAGAGCAAAGTCTGTTAGAGAAAAACAAGAGCTGCTGAAAAGACAGAGATGTTACATGCTGAGCAATCCTGACCTGCCCGTGACCTTAATTTCATCCAATACAAGACAAGCAGTGAAGAAGTGTTGTGAAGAAAAGTAGAAAATAGGATGAGGGATCAGAGTCAGACAGAAAGGAATTAGAAACTGGCTTTCAATGAAATGAACATGGAAAAGGTTTACACCCACTACCTCCCTGGGAATCTTTCTGAAGAGGAAGATGGGAGGCTTAGCTATTTTGGACTTATATTCACAAAGCATCCTTTTCTGAAGACAGCCAAGTACTTTACAAACTATGATGAAGGCTTACTGCAGTTCTGCAAAGTAAGTAGCCACGAGGGTGTAATACCTGTTTAACAGATGGATGAAGTGATACAGAGACCAGAATCTGAGTGGAAAAATAACTTGGAATGTAGAAAAAAAAAAATCATTTGTGCTTACTTCACAATGTACTGTCTCTCTGCCTGCCTTCTTGTGTCTCAGCAGGAATATGTCTGACAGGGAGACAAGGAGTAACTGCACAAATCTCCAACACTATATTCAGTTCCTTCATGCAGGTTGTTTGACCTGTAGTCATATGATAAAGGCTTGTCTGCATTCTTGACAGGAGACTCCCTCGTGTCTCAAAACAGATCTTCCTAATCAAAAGCCATCTTTTTGGACAGCACGTAGACCCTAATGGTGAATAGTGGCTGGCACTTTTTTATGGCATTTGTTAAACGCTTACTATGTGCCAGGCACTGTTCTGAGTGCTGTTCTAGATGCAAGCTAATCAGGTTGGACACAGTCCCTGTCCCACATGGGGCTCACAGTCTTAATTAACATTTTACAGATGAGGTAATTGAAGCACAGAGAAGTTGTGACTTGCCCAAGGTCACACAGCAGACAAATGGTAGAGCCAAGATTAGAACCCAGGTCCTTGGGACTCCCAGCCCCGTGCTCTACTTGAGTGGCTACTGTGAGAAGCATCAAGCTGCCCCACTGGTTGGTCTCAGGGTAACTGTGAGCAGCTGTGGGATCCATGTCGGCACTCCTGATTCATTCATTCATTCAATCCTATTTATTAAGTGCTTACTGTGTTCAGAGCACTTGGGAAAGTACAATACAAAAATAAACAGTGACAATCCCTGCCCACAGTGAGCTCATGGTCTTGAGGTGGGGAGACAGATATCAATGCAAATAAATCAAATTATAGATATATACAGAAGTGCTGTGGGGCTCAGAGGGGGAACCTACTCTAAAATACTGGATTCCGGTACAGAAAAGAAGTTCTGGTTCCATGCCTGAGGTGATTGGCTTTGGAATTGTCTGTCTCCCCCTTCTAGACTGTGAGCCCATTGTTGGGTAGGGACAATCTCTATATGTTGTTGACTTGTACTTCCCAAGCGCTTAGTACAGTGCTCTGCACCCAGTAAATGCTCAATAAATATGATTGAATGAATGAACCAGAGATACCCAGAACCACCCATCCCACCACCTCAGTCTGTCTGGGTGGTGTCGGCGGCTCCATTGCCCCTGTGGCCTGCTGGAACTTTCAGACACAAAGTTCCCAAATGGGACTTCCGTTGAATTAGGAAAAATTTATTTTCTGCTAACTGAGAAGCAGAGCGATCTAGCGGATAGAGAACGGGCCTGAGAGTCAGAAGGAACTGTGTTCCAATTCTGGCTCTGCTACCTGTCTGCTGTGTGACCTTGGACAAGTCACTTAACTTCTCTGTGCCTCAGTTACTTCATCTGTAAAATGGGGATTAAGACTGTGAGCTCTAAGTTGGACAGGGACTGTGTCCAACTTGATTAACTTGTACCTACCTCAGCACTTAGTACTGTGCCCGGCACCAGTCAGCACTTTATAAATACCATCTTTTTAAAAAGCCCATTTGTTGTAAATTTACTAAAAGCCATTGCTACAGACCATAGGCTTTTTAAGCCTAGTCTGGATTTCACAGTGTTTTGGGGCTCA
The DNA here is from genome assembly GCF_015852505.1 of Tachyglossus aculeatus. NCBI lineage: Eukaryota > Metazoa > Chordata > Mammalia > Monotremata > Tachyglossidae > Tachyglossus > Tachyglossus aculeatus. The sequence continues at coordinate 18,183,964 of NC_052074.1, read as the reverse complement.
ACCTCCATGGGTTAGTCTTGAGGCCTCTAGAACACAGGGCAATGGCCAATTTGGCTACCAGAATCTGGAAGTCAGTTAGGGAACCTTCTGGCCTGGAGTTTCAGAGAGTCACTAGATTCTGTCATATTACATCTGGGATGTGATATGGCTCATCATGGTGTGTGAACAAATGCCAGATTTTTTTTTCTACTGAGCAAAAATTATACCTCAGAGTAGAGATGAGGAAAAATGATGGCATTCAGAAATGTAACTCTATTAACCATTATTTATTAACAATTTGTTAGCAACAGAATGTAATTCATGAATGTAATAAAAGGCACTGTCATTTAATCATTACACACTTTATTTCATTTATGAGGCAGGGCAGTATCAATTCTTAATTAACACTTCTCTCACCCCCCTGTGAACTGCTAACTCCATTGCAAGTTCCCTTCATGTTCTGCATTTAATTGTTCTCTCTCTTCCTAATCTCCCTGCCTCATTACTGCTCAATTTCTCCACGCTTTCCTCAGGCTTTTTCCCATCCCATCCCTGGCCTTCAGGTACTGAAGATGACTGATCCACCTTCAGTGAGTGCCTTTGTGAGGCTGAGAAGCTGCCCAGAGGGCTGGCTAAGAAGATGTTAAATGCGGCCCAGGAAAATGAAAATCCTAAGTGTTTGGGTTTTTTTAATGGCATTTGTTAAGCATTCACTATGTGACAGGCACTGTACTAAGCGCTGGGGTAGATACAAGACAATCAGATTGCACATAGTCCCTGACACACACAGGGCTGACTGTCTTAATCTCCATTTTACAGATGAGGTAACTGAGGCACAGAATAGTTAAATGACTTGTCCAAGGTCACACGCAAGACAAGAATTGGAGCTGGGATTAGAATCCAGGTGCTTTGGACTCCTAGGCCTGTGCTCTATCCACTAGGCCATGCTGCTTCTCTTGGCTGCTGGAATCCATTTCTCTACCCATTGAGCAGGTGTCAGTATTTAGAGCCCTGGAAATTTATGGGGCTGATTGACTGCTTTGTACTCCCACAGAAGCAGGTCACAATCCCAGGGACACTGTTTAAAGTAACAGTAATAGAGAAGCAGTGTGAAGATAGAGCACAGGCTGGGTTCTAATCCCACTACACCATTTGTCTGCTGTGTGACCTTGGGCCAGTCACTTCACTTTTCTGAGTTTCAGGTATCTTATCTGCAAAATGGAGATTAAGACTGTGAGCCCCATGTGGAACATGGACTGCGTCCAACTGATTTGCTTGTATCTACTCCAGTGTTTAAAACAGTGCCTGTCACATAGTAAGTGCTTAACAAATACCACAAAAAAAAGGAACTGGAGATTTCTGGGGTGCTCAGTCAGAAGCGTGACACTGACAGCTCTATATCCACTTAATGGGGATGGCTCTCCCAACCTGCAGGCCCATACTTACCAGGGTGAGGGAAATGGGCCCACAAGGCGGGGCTGAATAGCAGGGGGACCTCCTGTAATTGGTGATCCCATGGTTGGAAACTGTGGGAAACGCTGCAGAGTTCACCAGTCTCTGCATTCCTCCATCTCCATCTCCCCAAATCCACTGCCTCCCTAGAGGCTTTTGAAAGAGAGAAACTAGAATTCCTTTTCAAACAAGAACAAAAGAAAACATTAGTTTGCTCTGGGTTTTTGACTGTCCTGGAAGAACTTAAAGACATGGGCAAGTGAAGCAATTAATCTGTGGCCCTGGAGAAAACTATCAGCAGTACCAAGGATGGACTCCAAGGGTCAACTGGCTCTCCTAGCCCTGCATGTTATAATAATAATTGTGGTATTTCTCAAGTGTTTACTCTTTGTCTGGCACTGTACAAAGCACTAGAATTACTGCAATATAAGCAGGTTGGACAGAGTCCCTGTCCCACATGGTCTAAGGAGGAGGGAGAACAGGGATTGAATCCCCATTATATAGATGAGGAAACTACGACTCAGAGAAGTTAAATGACTTGCCCAAGGTCACCTAGCATGCAAGTGGCAGAGCCTGGCATAACTTGGATCTTCTGACTCCCGGGATCCTACTCTTTCTGCTAGGTCACTCTGCCTCTCATCAATAGACTAGAATAGACTGGGCACTGCAGCTTCTTGTCACATGTGGAAATGAAGAGATGATTTTGCACCACCCTCAGGGTGTACCTGGAGGCATTTGGAAGCCTGCCCTTTAATTACTGATCTACCCTTTTCAACTAGGAACTGTAAATCCCTCCAGGGCCATTCTGAGCTTTGGTGGTAACATCACTGCAAATCCAGTCACTAACCCTTCCACCTAATTTTCCAGTCTTCCTTAATAAGGTGTCCAAAGATCTATTTGTCTAAGGTTCTGGCATTACGGGTCTTATTAATTATAGATCAATTTCTAACAGGATGGTGTGAGACAGGCTCGCAGGGGGTCTCATTAACATGAGCTTAAAAACTGACTCAATCTAATTATTTTGAAAAAGAAGTTTCAGACTCTCATCAGACCTGTGCCAAACAGTATCTCCACAATAAGCATGGCTCCAAGTGATATTTTGAGAACGCCATGTAAAGACTATGTGTGCACAATTCATTTTTAAAGATAGGTATCCCTTTTTACAGAGGGGCTTTTTGCCAGAGCCTGCTTATCTGAGACATCTTATAAAATATAGATGAGGCAACTGGTTCCATGATTTTCAAATCAAGGTCAAGGGGACCGCCCTACCCCCACCCTTGGGCCCAGGTTTCCGTTTAAGGGGATGGAGAGGGTATCCACGCTGCAACAATGGGATCCAGGCATTGGCAGAGATTACTTCCTTGGCCTGCAAGTATAGAATATGTTTTCCCCAATTTCCTCAATCCACCAGGATCAAAAACAATTAATCTCGTTTTAAAATATGTACATATCACCAGACTGTGCATGCAGAAATGACACCATCTGATTATAGAGAAGTAAGTGCCATCTAGGTGGTATATGAATTGGCCATGCTTAGGTCTGTTCCACCCTCAGCGAGGTGCCTTTGAGAAGCTGAGGAGATGCTCAGAGGCCTGGTTTAGAAGATGCTAAATGCAGCCCGGAAAAATGGAAGTCCTAGTTGGGATTAGCACCCATGCCCTTCAGGCTCCTAGACCCGTGCTCTATCCATTAGGCCATGCTGCGACACGTTCCCTGCCTATAACAAGCTTACAGTCTAGACGGGGAGACAGGCATTAATATGAATAAATAATTACTAATATATAATTTAAAGATAAGTACTGTAGGGTTGGGAAAAGGTAGATGCTATTGATTGATAGAGATAATTGAAGCAATTGCTGTAGTCCCAAGCTATAAGCCACCCACTGCTACCCACATTATCAGCAAAGTTGCTCCATATGGGAGAAGTCTAAGAAAGATAAGTCTTTCCTGCTGGCACAGGGACCATGGCAAAGGGCTCAGTAATAAGGAGACGTGATCAGAATTCTGATCACCTTGGGTGGGGATTGGAGGTGGGGCTTTAGAGGAAGCCTAACGAGGGAGGGAGCAGAGGGCAAAAGGAGTAAATTAGAGAAAGGAGGGAAGGAAAATGGGAAGAAGAGAAGAATGTTGTATGCCTACTCTGACTCAAAGTTTGACTAACTCATATCCCTGAATGTCACATGGGACATCAAGGCTCTATGGTTAGCAAACATCCGTGCTAGTACTGAAAACATAAGACTTTTCTTTTGAAACAGCCTGCGTTTACCCACAACAGTTTGCACGATATAAGCATATCGTACTTTATTGGCAGTGCCCAAAACGGCTTCAATGGACACGGAACACACAGACCAATTTTGTTCATTACTATGATCTCTACACTTCGGTCTGCCTGACTCCTTTTAATGATGAACCCACACATTCAATTCCTCGTCTTTCACATTACCACTTGACGACATAAATTCTAAATTACATGAATTGTGACCTATGCCTTCAATCAGACTTTTTGTTTCAAATGGTGATAGCTATTGCCTCTGAAAATTAAATTGAGAACTAATTTAAATTAAGAAATAATTTATATGAAGAAATTACATTTTAAAATAAGCTTTTTAGATTAATATAATCTCCTTTTACAGCTAATTACCAACAGACTGAATCGTACCAACCCAACAGCCAACTCTACAATTTCTGGATTTATTTATATCCATCCTCAGTGTTTCTGAATATAGGTAGATTCCACAGAATGTTTATATCTGTCTGCAAATACTTGCTGTCTGTTTCTCCTGTCAGTGTATAAGCTCCTTGTTGGCAGGGAAATGTCTTCTATTGTACTTTCCAAGTGTGTAGTAGGGTGCATGGTACCTAAGTTGCTCAACAATTGTACTTCTGCTGTAATTTCTACTATCAATCAATCAATATCATTTATTGAGTGCTTACTGTGTGTAGACCACCATACTAAGTGCTTGGGAGAGTACAAGTGTGGCGAGTACAAGGTAGAGAAGCAGCGTGGCTCAGTGGAAAGAGCCTGGGCTTGGGAATCACATGTCATGGGTTCTAACCCCAGCTCTGCCACTTGTCAGCTGTGTGACTTTGGGAAAATCACTTAACTTCTCTGTGCCTCAGTTCCCTCATCTCTAAAATAGGGATTAAGACTGTGAGCCCCACGTGGGACAACCTCGATTACCTTGTATTCCCTCCCAGTGCTTAGAACAGTGCTTGGCACATAGTAAGCACTTAACAAATACCATTAATATCATTATTATTAAGATATTAATATAAATAATTTTAATGTATAACTTACATAAACACTGTACTCTCTTATAGTAATCTTAGTTAAGACATACATAATGCTTCCAACTCCTTGAAAAGCAATAGCTTAAAACATAATTGTCATGCCTATTGAGAAAATTAGTGTTTGTTTCCTGCATTAATTTTCAAATCCCGGCTCCTCCAATTGTCAGCTGTATGACTTTGGGCAAGTCACTTAACTTCTCTGGGCCTCAGTTCCTCATCTGTAAAATGGGGATGAAGACTGTGAGGCCCCCATGGGACAATCTAATCACTTTGTAACCTCCCCAGTGCTTAGAAAATTGCTTAATACATAGTAAGTGCTTAATAAATGACATTATAAAAAAAACCCATCATTCTGCTCATCTCCCTATTCCTTATAAACCTCCAATGCTTACCCATTCCTCTCTGCTGCAAGCAGAAACTTCTGAGCACTGACTTTAATGATAATGATGATGGTATTTGTTAAGCACTTACTTTGTGTTATGCACTGTTCTAAGCGCTGCGGTAGAAACAAGGTTATCGGGTTGTCCCACATAGGGCTCACAGTCTTAATCCCCATTTTACAGATGAGATAACTGAGGGACAGAGAAGTTAAGTGACTTTCCTAAAGTCACACAGCTGACAAGTGGTGGAGCCGAAATTCGAACCCATGACTTCTGACTCCCAAGGCTGTGCTCTTTCCACTAAGCCATGCTGTGACTTTAAGACATTCTCTCAGATATCTCCTCCTTTCCTTATCCCCATGCACCCTCTAAAGCTAACCTATTCACTGTGCTTCATTCTTGGCTCTAGATGCCAACCTCTCACGCACATCTTTGGCCCTGCCTGAAATCTCCCTCTTTGATTCCACTTTGACATCCCTTCCACAACTCTTGAAAATTCAGGGTGAATGTGTTCAATATAAGTGAAGTCAGAATGCCAATCGAGAAAACTAGCGATTGTTTCATTCATACTCAAAATTCCTGGATGCACAACTAAATTTGTTGGAATTTATATAGCTAATTAAAGTGCCCAAAGTCCATTATCTTATTCATTTTACTATGCAAGTATCTACATAAACAATGAAAATTTTACATGAAGAAAACATTTTCACATATCTCCTGCTCATATTTCAATAACATTTGAGACAAAATTATATAATATGCTTTTTAAAGTGAATTACTTTTCATTAATTTATTTTTTGTGTCTGCCATGCCTAATGTATTCCATGTTCCTGCTACCTCAAGGCATTCTGAGATCCACAGAGTTTATAACTCACAGTTTGCCCTTCTTTTTACAATGTGTTTATTTTCTCAATACTTTAATTAGCCCATTCATAGGCTTATCTATGTCCCTTGCCAATCTAGTTCAGAATGGCCTAGCCACAGAACACTCCTTTATTAAGTGCTCCAGAACTGCTCAGTACAGTGCTTTGTATACAATAAGTGCTCAATAAATGCCATTGATTGAAGTGCTATTAAAGAGCCACAGAGCAACTGATCCTTTCTTATTTGTGGTATTAGTTAAGCACTTACTATGTGCCAGTCACTAAGGTAGATAGAAACTAATCAGGCTGGACACAGTCCCTGTCTCATAGGGGGATAATAGGTTTACTCCCCATTTTACAGATGAGGTAACTGAGGCCCCAAAATCTAAATGACATGCCCAAGGTCACATGGCAGACACGCTTGGCAGAGCCAGGATTAAAACCCAACTCCTTCTAATCCCAGGCTGTGATTTATCCACTAGGTCACGCTACTTCCCTGCTAGATGCCAAATGAAATGACTCATTACTCTTTTTTTATGGCATTTATTAAGCGCTTACTATGTGCTAACCACTGTTCTAAGCGCTGGGGAGGTTACAAGGTGATCAGGTTGTCCCACGGGTGGCTCACACTCTTAATCCCCATTTTACAGATGAGGGAACTGAGGCACAGAGAAGTTAAGTGACTTGCCCAAAGTCACACAGCTGACAATTGGCAGAGCTGGGATTTGAACCCATGACCTCTGACTCCAAAGCCCGTGCTCTTTCCACTGAGCCATGCTGCTTCTGAACCATGGTACTGAAAATTCATTTTCCGTTCTTCCACTTTAGTTTCTAAAAATATAATGAATTCTGAACTCTCAACTAGCAAAATGATAATATACGTCATATATATGGGTGGCCAACCAATAAGAAAACACCAAGGACCACTCCAAACCTTAACCTTCCTATAAACAAAACTATTTCTGAGCATCAAATCCATTTGGTTCTCTGCCTTTCCACAAGCTTTCCCGCATATTTCCTGGCTCTAGTTGGAGTCCATATTCAAATCTAAATCTCATTTTGAAGACATTAAACAGATAAAATTAAAAGCTACATATTGGATACCAGATAGGCATGTTATATGGAGTCATTAAAGTTCCTTTTTGACCAAACATAGCAGGAAAATTGTAAATCTATTTAGATTGTATTTCTTACATACCAGCTGTGTGTACTACCCAGTTGTAGGAGTTTTTTAGAACTTAGTGTTGGGAGTGAACGTTATAAGGGTAAGGAAAAAATGATGGGTTTTTAGAGTTTGATTTTTTTTTTTTTTTAATGACGGTTGTTAAGCACTTACAATGTGCCAGACACTGTATGAAGCTCTGGGGTAGATACAAGATAATCAGTTGGGACACAGCCCATGTCCCAGATCCTGTCCCACCTGTGATTCACAATCTAAGAGAGAGGGTCAGTCAATATTATTATCCACATTTTACAGAGGAGGAAACAGAGGACCAGAAGAGTTAGTTCCTTGTCTAAGATTACCCACCAGGCCAGTGGCTGCTCTTTCCACCAGGCCAGGCTGCTGCTTTTCTGCAGAACACTGGACAACTTGCAAAGCAGGTGAAAAAGACATGAATCTTCGTCCTCGGGGAAATCTAACAAATGGAAGACAAATCCTTGGAGAAAACTTCAACAGTTCAAAAACCCAACAGAGAACAGAAACAAATAACAAGAATGAAATCCAAAGTCATAGGTAGACATCATATCCATTCTTTGTGACTCTCGGTTGCACACAGGTATCTATCCAGTTTTAAGAGTTTCCATAACATTCCAGACACAGACTCCCTGCTTCACATGATGAGGTGCTTGCTTCCATCCCCCTCTCTAGCAGAAACAGGACTAGTGTGTGCTACCCAGATGATACCAAGTGGGATGGAGGAAACAACAATCCAGAATGAGTCCTAAACCATTTCAGACACACAGATGTTCACTGAGAAAAAAAAAAAAATCTCCTCAAGCTAGCATCTCAAATCTATTCCTTATTTCACCCTCTCCTAGGCTTCCTGGTGTCTTATAGTTTACATGTTCTAGCAACCTAAGATTTTTGCAATCTCAATTTCTCCCCTTGTAACTGATCTAAATTTTTCCAGCTGTAAATTATGCCCACTTTCTCTGATCTTTTGGTGGACGTGGAGTAAACTGGTCCCTAACTGTGTTGCAACAGTTCAGACTTTCAACCCTTCCAAAAGACAAGTTTGAAAGATGAGTTTGAAAGTTAAGAGAAGGATGATTCATTGACATTAACTACTCTCAACAATAATTCACCCAGTTAACCTGTCAGGATATATTTCAAAGTGCAGTAGAGTATTCATCAGGAAAGCTTGTCACTCCTGAAAAAGTACTTTCACCGAGATGAATTTGGTTCATCGGATGTGGGCTGGCCTCAGTGGGTAACAACCACTTTAGGATAATGCACAACAGGGGTGGTGGGGCCCCTCCAAAAGTTAACCGACCTCTAATTCCTCAAAAATAATACTACAAATAATAATGACAATCATATTTATTAAGTGCTTACTGTTTTGAGTACTGGAGTAGGTAAAAATCAAGTCGGACACAGTTGTTGTCCCTCATGGGGGTCAGAATCTAAGTAGAAAGGAGAACAAGTATTGACTCCCCATTTTGCAAATGAGGAAACTGAGAAGTTGATTGATTTACACAAGGTTAAACAGCAGGCAAGTGGCAGATTCGGGATTAGAAGCTAGGTCTTCTGACTCCTAAGCCTGTGCTCTTTCTAGTAGGCCAGTGCTCTAACATATTCAAGATAGCATCTGCCTGGCCCTTCTAAAGATAGCAGCTGCCCAGTCTCTTGCAAAGACAGTGGTGGGATGGAAGTGATCCATTAGTGGGTTGTAAGTAAGAGTCACGGAGTTGAGCTGAACAGAGTGCCCAGTTGAAGGGCAGCTGCAGTGAGGGCATAAGCAAAGAAATGGTTTTCTGCAAACCACTGCACATAATGTTGTTGTATTGTGCAGCACAACATAGCAACTTTATATGTAAAGGGAAGGTAGCCAGAAAGAACCCTGCCTTTGCTGGGATATAGCACCCACACCCCAAATCATAGCCCACTTTAAGGAACCCCAGATTCGTTCAAAGACCAGCGCTTAGAGCAGTGCTTTGCACATAGTAAGTGCTTAACAAATACCATCATTATTATTATATGCTCCAAGCCGCAACTGCTGGGAGGCCAACAACTTCAGGATGCTTCCTCCCAACCCTCAGGGGAGTTGAGCCAAGTGCCCAGTCCCCAGTAGGTTCATGAGAATACCTTAAGAATTTCAGGCAGCAAGGATAATTTGGGCAACCCTTTCTGACTGGAATCTGTGAGACCCAAAACATCAACATTTCCAAACCAAGAGCCAGTCAGAATCACATTTTTTTCCAATTCCCTTTTTCAGGCTCAGCAAACTACAGGAAGTCACCTGCAGGCAGTGAAAACTCAAGGGAGGTAGGGGAATCATTTCTCTAGCTTCGGTTCCTCGGTTTCCATAATTATAAAATGGAAAATATATTTCCTGGCCCTCTCTACCTCTAAGGAATGATGTGAGGCATGGCTATTGTTAATGATGTTGGAGAGAGTGGCTGGAGCTAGAAGGGGAAAATAGTGGCAGTCCATCACCAACTGGTTCAGCTATCCTTTTTTTGGTTCAGGAGTCCTTTCAGTAACCAGGAGGGATGGACGGAGAATCAAAAAGAGATGGGAAAGAAAGGGTGTGCAGGAGGGTGGGGAAGATTAGCCTTTTGCCACACACCTTTTACTTCAAGCCCATGAGAGACAGAGAGTACAGCAGGGGAGACAGAATGATCAGGCAAGAGCCAAACCTCAGAGTTGGTGAGGAGGAGGAGGAGGAGGAGGAGGAGGAGTGAGTGTGTGGGCCAGGAACAGGCCAAGTATGATAGGGAAGTTGGCTGGTGATGGAGGGTGTTCTACAGACTCCACTGGAATGGAGTTGTGGAAGGGGAGGGTGGCAGGCAAGGGGAACTGGGGGAGAGAATGAATGATACTGGGATAGGTGTGAGGTGCAGGATGGTGTTTTAGGAGGATGGGCATTTGGGGAGGGAGGAAAGACAGGGATTAGGATAATGGAGGGGAAGGAGGGAGAGAATGGGCTTGGCAGGGGGAGGAAATTGGGAGCAGATCATCAAGTACAAGATTCACCTTCCTCCCGCACCTCAGCCAAAAGCTCCAACCTCCCCAATGTCTCAAATTAGAAGTTAATTACAAGCAGAAATTAATGTTAATGGATTTATGTAGTGTCTCTTTGTGCAGGCTGGTGTATGACCCAGGCTCTGTCAAGTTTATCATCAGACTACAGAAATGGTCAAATTTATAGTTAAGGTTGTCATCATAGAATATCACGTCTTAGACATACGCAGTAAAATAATGGCCCCATAACTTCAAATAATGAAACTCTAATTCCCTGATTAAAGGCAAGGAAAAATACTTTTATTTGCATTGGACTGCTTTCATTATTTCACAATGATTTTTTGGCTGAAAATAAGACTAGATATATCCATTTTTAGCCATTCACAGCCAGGATATGTTAGTGGAAGAGATCCAGGTAAATGGAACTAAAGAGGTCATTTTTTAATGGCATTTTTTTAGCATTTATTATCTGCCAGGCACTGTGCTAAGCGCTGAGGTAGGTACAAGATAATTAGTGGACACAGTCCATGTCCCACAATTTTAATTCCCATTTTACAGATGAGGTAACTGAGGCACAGAGAAGTTAAGTGACTTGCTCAAGTAGACAAGTGGAGAGCCAGGTCCTCTGACTCTCAGGCCCGCCCTCTTTCCACTAGGCCACTTAGTTTCTCGATAAAGTAAAGATAAAACTCCTTCGTGAGTTTTATCATACTCTGCTGTATAGTACCTTCCCCAATCAACTTCAAATTATTCTGTGTTAATAAAATATAATCAAAGTAGGAGGCATTCCATTTGCAAATATGCCTACATTGTTTTAATTAAATCAGGATTTAACAGTAGCCTTGGAATTGAAAAAAAAAACCCTTTAGTGACTACCAATTGTGTTCAATGCAATGAATCTGTTTCCTGTTCTCATACAAAATGTAAACAGTATAGGTGTAAAATTGTAGTAAATCAATTATAAGATGACATGCTTGTTTTGCATGAAGTGTTGCCTGGAAATTTAATCATTTAAAGATTAATGATTGCAAAAACATGCAAATGCTATAAAGGGAACACGTTACTTGGAACATAAGTAGAGCATAGGCATCTAACATGGTATGAAGATAGGCAGTTTTTTAATTAGATGGTAAATATTTTTTTCACACTTGTACTCTACAAAGAGGGCCATGTACCTTTAAGCCTCATCTAAAACAATCCTACCCAGTGCATTAAACAACCCCTATGGGAAAAAAACAGCAGTCTCAGTAGTTTTGCTCGCTATAATTTGGCAATCTTTCTGTTTTAATACTAGTCTGGTCATCTACATTAGATGTATTACTGACTGGAACCATTCAGCCAACACTTATGGTCATCTCCCCTTGCAGGGATGAAAAGTATCTAAAGCTCTAGCCCCACATTGAATCCCGTCTGCTCAATCGATGAATCAGTTGTATGTACTGAGCACTTATCGTGTGCAGAGCACTGTACTAAGCACTTGAGAGAGAGTACAATACATTCTAAGTGCCTCCATCACAAGGGCCAGTGTTCCAACTGGAATCCCCAACTTGCCCTCTCCACCCCTAGGGAGGCTGTGACAGAGGTATCAAGTCCAGGGCTTTGATCAAACTATATTTTTTTGATAATTAAGAATGAGATGAACGGTATTTGATCTTCGGCAGATTCCAACCATCTGCATTTCTGATGATTCATTTTAGACATTTAATCTTAAAATAATTAGTCACTTTCCAAATAGATGAGCACCTACCCCACGCAACTTAGTACCAAGTCACTGAAGTGACATTTGCTACTCAGGGAAACCAAGTTGCTAAGTACCACCACTGCAGTCTGTCCATCAGTGGTGCAATTGTCAGAAAGAAATATAACTCTAGCTGGTAAATTATAGTTTGTCGATCTGTATTTCGAATTCACAATGCTTTCAACATCTGACGGGCATAATATTCAGCAGAGCTGACAAACCAGAAGCATCATCTTCAGTGTTTTGCAACCAGATGTGTGTGCATTGGGAAAACACAATCACACATTGGGAAAACACAATTTTCTAATGCTAACTCTCTGGTTGATGGATTATGTAGTATATTAAAAACCGAATGGAATATTCCAAGCAGTCCTAGATTATATATCATCTTTAGACAAATAGTCCCAATCAATATACTGAGCATTCATAACCATTCTGCAGAAGAGAAAAATATTCTTCAAGAAAACAAAAGTTTACTGGATTTTTTAAAAATTATGATTATTTTGAAATTGACTCCATGCTACTACACCTAGGAAGAACAAATTTTGGGTCAATATTGTCATTTGAACTATCTGGCTACCAGGATGAGAGAGACATTTTGGGGGACGCTTAAACTGTACTAAAGTGTTTGAATTTGAACCTCGGGTCTTGAAGATAATCAGAACCTTTGACCTGGCTACAGAGTAGGGGCTCAAACCAACTGCCTTGAGTTTGAAGCAGTGAAAGTAGCATTGGAAAGAGTATTGGAAATTAGAAGAGCTGTTGTGTGACCTGGGGCAAGTCACATAATTTCGTTGAGTCTGGATTTCCTTATCTGTAAAATGGGGATAGAGTGAGTCCTTTGTAGGACAATGGCCCTTATTTCTGACCTGATTATCTTTTATTTACCCCAGTAGCAATAATTGTGGTATTTGTTAAGGCTTATATTGTGTCAAGCACTGCACTAAATACTGGGGTAGTTACAAAACAGATTAGACACAGAAGCAGCGTGGCTCAGGGGAAAGAGCCCGAGCTTTGGAGTCAGAGGTCATGGGTTCAAATCCTGGCTCTGCCAATTGTCAGCTGTGTGACTTTGGGCAAGTCACTTAACTTCTCTGGGCCTCAGTTCCCCCATCTGTAAAATGAGGATTAAGACTGTGAGCCCCATGTGGGGCAAACTGATGACCTTGTACCCCCCAGCGCTTAGAACCGTGCTTGGCACATAGTAAGCGCTTAAATGCCATCATTGTTACTCTATTTATTTTACTTGTACATATATACTATTCTATTTATTTTATTTTGTTAATATGTTTTGTTTTGTTGTCCATCTTCCCCTTCTAAACTGTGAGCCCATTGTTGGGTAGGGACCGTCTCTATATGTTGCCAACTTGTACTTCCCAAGCGCCTAGTACAGTGCTCTGCACACAGTAAGCACTCAGTAAATACCATCAGCAGCGTGGCTTAGTGGAAAGAGCACGGGCTTTGGAGTCAGAGGTCATGGATTCAAATCCCGGCTCCGCCAATTGTCAGCTGTGTGACTTTGGGCAAGTCACTTCACTTCTCTGTGCCTCAGTTACCTCATCTGTAAAATGGGGATGAAGACTGTGAGCCTTGAGCCCCCCATGGGATAACTTGATCACCTTTTAACCTCCCCAGTCTTAGAATAGTGCTTTGCACATAGTGAGCACTTAATACCATCATTATTATTAGATACAGTCTCTGACACAAACAGTGTTTATAGTCTATGGGAGAGGGTGAACAGGTGTTTAATTCCCCATTTTATAGATGAGGAAACTGAGGCACAGATAAGTTAAATGACTTGCCTGAGATCCCACAGCAGGCAAGTGGCAGAGCCAGCATTAGAACCCAGCTCTCCTAACTCCACGTCCCATGTTCTTTCTACTAGCTCAGTGTTTGGCAAATAGTAAACTCTGAATAAATCCCATAACTAATTACTTAGCATTAGCACTTAAGGGATTTCCTGTTAATCAGAGACCCTATGTGCTTCCTTAACTACTCTTAAGAAGAAGCAGCATGACCTAGTGGAAAGAACACAGGCCTTGGAATCAAGGCATCTGGTTTCTAATCCCCGCTCTACTGTCTGCCTGCTGTGACCTTGAGCAAGTCACTTAACATCTCTGGGCCTAAATTTCCTAATCTGTAAAAAGGGGTTAAGATAACCCATTCCCCCTCTTAAACTGTGAACCCCAAATGTGACAAAGATTTTGATAATAATGGTACTTGTTAAGTGTTTATTATGAGAAGCAGCGTCACTTAGTGGAAAGAACCCGGGCTTGGGAGTCGGAGGTCATGGGTTCTAATCCCGGCTCTGCCACTTGTCAGCTGTGTGACTTTGGGCAAGTCACTTCACTTCTCTGTGCCTGAGTTCCCTCATCTGTAAAATAGGGATTAAGACTGTGAGCCCCATGTGGGACAACCTGATTACCTTGTATCTACCCCAATGCTTAGAACAGTGCTTGGCACATAGTAAGCGCTTAATACCATCATTATTAGAACAGTGCTTGGCACATAGTAAGTGCTTAACAAATGCCATCATTATTATTATTAAGTGTCAAAAACAGTATTATGGGCTGGAGTAGATACAAGATAATCAGGTCAGATGCAATCCCTGTTCTGCAAGGGAGTTTACATTCAAAATGAGAAGGAGAATAGATAGCTAATGCCCATTTTAAAGATGAGGAAGATGAAGCCCAGAGCAGTTAAGTGATTGACCCAGGACCACACAGCAGGTAAGTGTCAGAGCAGGATGAGACCCCAGGTCCTCTGACTCCCAGGCTCTTTATACCTGGCCACACTCCTTCTCTGCTTATATTGTATCTTCCCCAGGACTTAGTATGCTTCTTAAATGCTTGACAAATACAGCTATTATTATCTTAAAGAGATGTTGTGAACCATTTGGGCCCATGGAGACATCTGGGTCAGTGTAGAGGTGGGACTAGCTTTGTGTACTTTTGTCAACCATTCAGGTCAAGAAGAGAGCTCTCTCACACACACACAAACACATATATACATACATATATATGTATATATATATATCCAAAGAGAACCTGCATTCTGTTAGATACAGACAGTTCTTATATGTCTCTCTCTTTACAGGAGGTATGGGGAGAACCCCTGATACACTGGTTATCAGTCCAGCACTAGTTCCCTTTCAGATGTGACCAGTTTCTATTTCTGATTTAGCTCCATTGTTCCAGAGACCAAATCACTGTCACACATTTAGCCTGTACTGCCATGTTGAACAGGAGGAAATCTCTGTCCTGACTTCTGTAGCAGAATTCAGCTCACCCTCTCAAAAGAAACTAGCTCTTCATACCCAGAGTGAGCATTAAACGTTGATTCAAAGCCAGAATACAATAGTTCATCTCCCAGACAACTTCCTAGAGGAATAAAGAAGCCACAGTGGAAAACAGAAGGTCAGAATTACGTGGTCTTGTAGATCCTGATATCACTTAGCAGAAGACCTATGTAGTAATGACCTATGCGAGAGCTCTGTAAGGAATGATATGCATTCATTGATTCTTCACCTACCAATTTGTCCTTTACACAGTTGAGCGATACCACAGATGAAGTGGGGCATAAGGAAAGGGTTAAATGCCCTAGGGCAAATCAAGCTGGAAATGACATCTCTCACTCTCATTTTGTCTTAATTCCTCACCCTCTGGAGTTACGGAGGAGACAACAGGGAGGGAGAGTAAGGTTAAAGGTCAGAGTAGTAGACACAGCAATTGGGAATCCCTCAGGAGACAGTAAAATAGAGGAGTTGTAAAGGCAAAATGACTTTGTCTGATTTGGCTTTCAGAAACACACAGCATGACTTAGTGGAAAGAGAAGAAACCTATGAGCCAAGAGACCTGGTTTCTAATTTTGGCTGCGCCAGTTGCTGTTCTCTGATCTTGGGAAAATCACCTAACTTCACTGTTCTTCGGTTTCCTTATTTGTTAAATGGGGATTAAATACCTGCTCTCTCTTCTCAGATTATGAGCCCCAGGTGGGACAGGGACTGTGTCTGATCTGACTGCACTTACCCCAGTGCCTATTATAGTGCTTGGCACATAGTAAGAAGTTAACTAATACCACAATTATCACTTTTATTACAATGACACTTTTCTTATGTGACCTAATTTCTTTAGTTTCATCCATATTGTTTTTGTGCTTTCTCCCATTCAAAGACTATGCAGTTTGTTTATTGTACTGCCTTGGGAAGATATTCCAAATAGACCTATCATTTTTGCCCAGCAGTGACATATTCATCTGATTTTGTTAAACCTTAAAAATTCCAATCTACGTTAAATTATATTTCAATAGCCGGAAGATACATTTCTGCACATGGTGAAAGCACTTCATTATACGGTACAAATATATTTTTGAGTAAATGAACTTGAGTGTTATACATTGTAATCTTTTCATCACATAATGTTTCCATTTCAGTTTGCTATATAATTACTTCATTGTGGTGATTGCGATTGTCATTATATAACATATAGATATTCAGAGGATGCAATTTTAGGAATTTGATCTGCAGCATAAATATATGCATGACACAATACAGAAATAAACTTAGTCCAGATGGCTGCTTTAAACAGATAATATCAAATCTTCCAGTTTTAATAAACTAAATTCCCCATCCAAATAAAGACTCTTCAATGCTGCTTTTTTCTGATTAAAGAGGACCAAAAATTATGTTACTTCAAGCATAATAAATACTGGTTAGGTACTTCCTGGCAGACTGAAAGCAGTGGGTTTGGGAGCAGGTTGAGGACTCACTGGAATACTATCAAAGAGTGAAAGAGTATTCTCTCAGAAAATGCTTTAAATGTTCAATAAGATGATTTCTTTAGCTCAGTAAAACACAAAGTCCTGAGATCAAGAGCACTCCACATTTATTGTTACAACTCTCCTGAATAGTTTCTAGTGCAGCCCAAGAGAATTAAACAGCCAAGCTCTTTCTGCTCTGGTGATAGCCCCTTATTGCATTCAGCAGCTAGCAAAATTAAACCTTCAAAATAATTCTCTTGTGCACTGACTGTAAAGAGAATTTAAATTAAAGCAATACATTACTAGCAAACTCAAAAACTAGAGAAAGCCACCTGCTATTTCTCCTTATATCGGATTCTTCGTCTGCTCCTACGCAAACCTAGATCAGCAAGAATCGGGCAATCCACCCACACTCCTGCAGGTGTGCTTCTTTGTGCAGACACGGTCTTATTTTATGCCTGGACCGAAATCATCCCAAAATACAATTTTCTATCTAATGGTGATGGTGCCAAATACAAACTCACAAGTGGTAGCTGAGTGGGAAGTACAGGCACCAGGACGGTAGACAAAAATCCCCACTTCATCCCTGACGCACAGAACCTTCATTTTGGACATAGTGATCTTCCTACACCCCCAAGCAAGCATCTGCAGACACTCATATAATTTGTATGAACAAGTTTAAATTTAAGGACCAAGAAAATTGAATTCTAGCTAAACTTGCAAATTCACAAATGCTAATGCCACCATAGGATTTGACAGGGCCCCACTTTTAATTTTGATGATTCAGTCCAACACTGCAAAATCTAGAGAAAGTAAGACTAGAAGCAGTATGGTCCAGTGGAAAGGACACAGACCTGGGAAGAATCAGAGGACCTGTGTTCTAATCCCAGCTCCACCTCTACCTGCTGGGAGGCCTGGGGCAAGTCACTTCACTTCTCTGGGCCTCAGTTCCCTCATCTGCAAAATGGGAATTCAATACCTGTTCTCCCTCCTACTTAGACTATTAGTCCCATGTGGGACCTAGTTATTTTATAACTATCCCACAGCTTACTACTGTGCATGACATAAAGTGCTTAACAAATGCCACAGTTATTAATTTTTATTATAAGAAACTACAACCAATTTAGAAATTAACTCTAAAAATGATTGCAAATCTAGGGAAAAGCAACAAGCTCTGTAGCTCAGAGCTGCCAATTTCCACTATCTAGTATTTAATATATTCATTAATCATAATATATTACCTTATCACTGGCAATATAGTTTACCAATTTCTCACACTGTATTGTAATAGCTACTGGAAGAGACAACATAAATGCTTCTGCATATGAGGACTCTATTTGCCCTCTGAAGCATACGAAATTCTTTTCTATAACTTTCATTAGTGCTAATAGGGTCTTGTGTAAATTCCAATACACCCTGAAGGGAGACTATAAGCTTAAGGATTTATATGAAAAGATACTTATGTCGCATTCTTAGTGCAGAGAATAAATAATTTAACCACTGGAAGGAAGACATTTAATGACAGTTTCTGAAAGCATATGAGATTGCTAGATCTTATTTAAAAGAGATGTAGGGATGTAGTCGCAATCTATATATGCCCACAAATAATGGGAAAACAACTAATAATTTGCAAGGCATTATCTGTGTTCCCCAGCATTTTGGCCTAGATAATTTGCCTAAACTGAATAACAGTGAGCTGTAGGAGCTGCTTAGTAACACAAAATCCTGCTTCTGAGGTATAAATTAGGAAAGTAACTGGGGAGACTGACACAGTCCACCTGATGCCTACTTTGTGCTCCATCACAGTATTTCGGGTGACTTGTCTTTTCTTTTTAAAAGGGAAACTGGTATCATAGGACAGCAACTTCGTTATCTGCACTGCATTAATTAAATTCACTGTGGGAAATTCTGTACATCTCCATGGGATATATATCTGGAAATCTGGATGATGTTCTTAATTGCTTCTGGTAACAAGCTTATAAAATTCTTGCTGTTGTGCCTAGATATGGTAGAGGTCTGATAGTAGCAGGGCATATGCTGATTTACCCTGGGGAGAGCTTGGCTAGACACTGAGGTGATCTTAGGTCTTAACTGTCCTCAGCTGCTCTCCTAAGTAGGGCAGGTTTTTTTATGTTTTCTGCCAAGTGCAATCAAGCAAAAACTCCTCACTCTTGGCTTCAAGACTCTCCATCACCTCGCCCTCTCCTATCTCACCTCCCTTCTCTCCTTCTACAGCCCACCCTGCACCCTCTGCTCCTCTGCCACTAATCTCCTCACTGTGCCTCGTTCTCACCTGCCCCCCCGCCGACCCCTGTCCCACATTCTCCCCCTGGCCTGGAATGCCCTCCCTCCACACATCCACCAAACTAGCTCTCTTCCTCCCTTCAAAGCCCTACTGAGAGCTCACCTCCTCCAGGAGGACTTCCCAGACTGAGCCCCCTTTTTACTCTCCTCTTCCCCTCGCCCCACCTCCTTCCCCTCCCTACAGCACTTGTATATATTTGTACATATTTATTACTCTATTTATTTTACTTGTGCATACTTACTACTCTATTTTATTAATGATGTGCATATAGCTATAATTCTATTTTTTCTAACGGTTTTGACACCTGTCTAGATGTTTTGTTCTCGTTCTCGCCTGTCCCGCCATCGACCCCCGGCCCACGTCATCCCCCGGGCCTGGAATGCCCTCCCTCTGCCCCTCCGCCAAGCTAGCTCTCTTCCTCCCTTCAAGGCCCTGCTGAGAGCTCACCTCCTCCAGGAGGCCTTCCCAGACTGAGCCCCTTCCTTCCTCTCCCCCTCACCCCCCTCTCCATCCCCCCATCTTACCTCCTTCCCTTCCCCACAGCACCTGTATATATGGTTGTACATATTTATTACTCTATTTATTTATTTATTTATTTTACTTGTACATTTCTATCCTATTTATTTTATTTTGTTGGTATGTTTGGTTCTGTTCTCTGTCTCCCCCTTTTAGACTGTGAGCCCACTGTTGGGTAGGGACTGTCTCTATGTGTTGCCAATTTGTACTTCCCAAGCGCTTAGTCCAGTGCTCTGCACGTAGTAAGCGCTCAATAAATACAATTGATTGATTGATTGATTTTGTTTTGTTGTCTGTCTCCCCCTTCTAGACAGGGAGCCCGATGTTCGGTAGGGACCGTCTCTATATGTTGTAGGCTTGTACTTCCCAAACACTTAGTACAGTGCTCTGCACACAGTAAGTGCTCAATAAATACAATTGAATGAAAAGTACTGACTAATTTGAAGTCACTGCTATTAATCTCACAGTTCAAACAGTATTGTTGTGCTGACCATATATTGGAGGATTCCATAACGAGTCACTGCATTTGTATTACCTCGTGTAAGTGTATATGTATATGAACTCATTCATTCAATGCTATTTATTGAGCACATACTGTGTGCAGAGCACTGTACTAAGCACTTGGAAAGTACAATTCAGCAACAGATAGAGACAATCCCTACCCAACAATGGGCTCACAATCTAAATGGG
This sequence comes from Tachyglossus aculeatus, assembly GCF_015852505.1. NCBI lineage: Eukaryota > Metazoa > Chordata > Mammalia > Monotremata > Tachyglossidae > Tachyglossus > Tachyglossus aculeatus. The sequence goes on along the minus strand of NC_052074.1, from coordinate 18,163,806 downwards.
AATATGAATATGCATGTATGGTGGGAATGCACTGTCAGTTACCTCATTTGTAAAATGGGGATTAAGACCGTGAGCCCCATGTGGGACAATCTGATAACCTTGTATCTATCCCAGCACTTAAAACAGTGCTTGGGACATAGTATGCACTTAATAAATACCATTATTATTATTATTATAATTGGAAACTACTTTGTAGAGTTAGCCTGGGGCTAAGAACTGATGATGTCTGAAGCAAATTGTATTAAGTATCATTTGGCACCTGAAAAATCTAGTATTTCATTGGTAACAGAGATCTAAATGCTATTACATATAGGGAGGCTTTGTTGTTTAGTGAAAAAAATCTGGGACAGGGAGACACTAGGCCTGGGTTTGAGTCCCAGCACCACCAATGATCTCCTGTTTGATCTTGGGCAAGTCACATAATCTGGGACTCAGTTTCCTCATTGGTGAAATAAAATAGATCATGTGCCAGGGTGGGACAGGAACTATACCCAATCTCATAACCTTGTAATAATAATAATAGTACTGGTTAAGTGCAGAAAGTCTCAGTCTTTGTGTTCCTTATTCTAGGAAGTTCATCACAAAAGTCCCAGCCTCACAAATAGTGTGTACATCACCGGGAGGTAAGCTTTCACAGCATCAAAAATAATTTCTTTATCCCAGAAAAAAAAGGGCACCCCTGGATTCACTAAATTCAAATTAGATGTCATCCCAGGGAAGATGCTAGAGCAGCTCATGGTATCAAAATGATCAGAAAAGTGTTTGATTTTACCTGAAGCATTTCACAGCCTGGAGTCCACGAGGGGTCACCCCTACCAGGAAGCCTTCTGTTGACACCTGGAGAGGATGTTGGATTACAATGACCAATGACAACTATTGCATATACTACCCCCAGAAGTCTGTGATGTGACGTATATTAATCTGGCCACCCAGCGTAGCGTAATGATGCCATTTTGCATGAGAGAGTTTCTTTGGGGGCCTCCCAACCCCCTTTTTTCTCAGAGTTGTACATTCATTCCTCCAGGGTCCCTCTGGATGCAGGGAGCTGCCATAAAATCCAGCAGCAGCAAAATCCATGTCGGAGCACGACTAGGTTCTTAAAATAAAAACACCAGATATAAAAATATCCTGAGGTTTGTCCCTACCAGTCAGGGGACAGATGAAAATTGAATTGTCGGTTATAAAACTGGATGAATGGGACACTACTTCAGACAAAGAAAAGACATTCCCAGCTCTTCTGCCTCATTCATTGTCCCCTGGGCCTTTCCCAGTCTATGGTGTTAAAAAAGTTTCACCAATCAGGGACAATGCAGTAAGACACATGCTAAATGAAGTGGACAGTGGAAACTTCTTTCCTTGAGGATGTTTGGGGTCATGGAGAATTGTAGGCAATCCCTTTGCCTTCTGGGAAATGCTTGTGGAGATGGGCAATGGTTGGGAAGCATTACAACTGCTATTTGCCAAGTATTTACATAATGTTCTGTTGAGCACTTGGAGAATGTCTTGCTTTATGACGGACTGCTAAATGAATTCCCCCAAGGAGCCACGGTTGGCACAAGCTTTGTTTAGGTAGTTGAAGTCATTGGTGGGTGATGGCAGGCAAGAACATTAATAATAATCATAATGATGGTACTTGTTAAGCGCTTACTCTGTGCAAAGCACTGTTCTAAGCGCTGGGGTGGATACAAGGTGATCAGGTTGTCCCACGTGGGGCTCACAAACTTAATCCCCATTTTACAGATGGGTAATTGAGGCCCAAAGAAGTTAAATGTCTTGCCCAAAGTCACACAGCTGACAAGTGGTAGAGCCAGGATTAGAACCCATTACCTCTGACTCCCAAGCCCAGGCTCTTTCCACTGAGCCACACTGCTTCCGGGAAAACAGGTCAGATAGGGCAGAAGTCTTTGGGAGTCTGCAAGGCAGGAAAGATCGTCATTCGCTTCTGGAAAAATCAGAAGGGATTCAGAGTGGACATGATTGTGGCTTGGAAGTTTAGGTAGAGCACAAATCTGCTTATAATACAGTTCAGCCTACTGGGTGAAAGTAAATACAGAAGAGCATCCAGTTCACATTCATGACTGGGGCAGAAGCAGTATGACCTAGTGGAAACTGCATGGAGCTGGGAGTTAGTGGACCTGGGTTCTCATCCCAGCTCTGCCACTTGTCTGCTCTATGACATTGGGCAAACCACTGAACTTCTCTGTGCCTCAGTTCCCTCATCTGCAAAATGGGGATTCAATACCTGCTCTCCCTCCTCCCAAGTGCTCAGTACAGTGCTCTGCACACAGTAAGCGCTCAATAAATATGATTGATTGATTGATTAGACTATGAGCCCCATGTGGAACTGATTATCTTTTATTTATTCCAGTGCTTAGTACAGTGAGTAGCACATAGTAAGTGCTTAACAAATACCACAATCAGTATCATCATCATTGTCACCCAATTGATTTTCTCTCTCATTGAACTGTGGTCCATTGGTTTTCAGAAGTTAATTTCTATTCATTCATTGTTCTGTCTCTTGGAACTTCTTCAGTTCAGTGCTTTTCCTTACCCTGGTTGCAATTGATAGTTCCTTTGACTAAATGTGATTCTGCCAAATGGGATGGGAACATTGAGCAGGAATGTGGGAAGGAGTTCTGGCTAAGAGTCTTTGGAAAAGTACAAGGAAAAAGGAAGGAAGAAAAATGGTTGGTCCTTGAATTATATATGATGATAACCATTTCATGAACAGTGCTCTGCACACAGTAAGCACTCAATAAATACGACTGAATGAATGCATGAATGAATGAATTTGGACTGTTGGGAGCAAGAGTGATAACATTTATAATCTGCCCTGTGGGTGTAAAAGGGCAACTTGTTGAGGCTAATAAGCAACCTCTGCATGCTGAGAGATCTGCATAATACAGGAAATAAAGCTCAAACCTATTTGGGCATAAAAGGTTTAACCACACTGTTAGAAAAAGTTTGACATTTTCAATATTATACATGGATAACTACCCTATCTGTGAAGAACAAAAAAATGATCAAACTCATTTCAAAGTGAAATGCCACGGTCCTTAAAGAGTTTCCAACACCTATTACTAGAACCGAGAAAAAATATACTGAACCAATTAAAGGCACAAACTCTCCAGATACAGCTCCATCTTGGCCTAGAAGAAACTCTTAAAATGATTAGCAAAGAAAAGGATGCCTCTAGTGACCATCCCACAAACTAAATGAAAGCAGTGGGAAATTGCCACAGACAAAACAGACAAGATACACTAGACTAAATGAATTGCTACAGGGCCGGTCTATAGCTTAACAATAGAAAATTCCACAACTTCAAGATTCATTAATAAAAGGCTTAAAAATGAAGTCACTTAGCAAGCAAAGTAAAAAACGGGCTTCTTCATTTTAAAAAATTAGCTAAAACCTGCTTCATTTTTTCCCCAAGCAAGTACTTCTTAAAGGATTTTTTTTTAGGAAGAAATGATACTTATAGACAGATAGATGGGTCATTCAATCGTATTTATTGAACGCTTCTGTGTGCAGAGCACTGTACTAAGTGCTTGAGAAGTACAAGTCGGCAACATATAGAGATGGTCCCTACTCAACAACGGGCTCCCAGTCCTAATGCCACCTCAGTTATCTCACCACCAACCCCTTGCCCATTCACTGCCTCTGACCTGGAATATTTCTGGGACTTCTGAAAAACTGTATGATGCTGGTTTGTTTTCTGAATCAAATTACGCACACACACACACACACACACTAATTTTCTTCCTCAACTTCCTCGAGGCTTATACCACCTTCTTGCTATCCTCATATGAATAATAGTAATATTAATAGTTTTTGTTAGGTACTTACTATGTATTAAGGCCTGTACTAAAGGAGAGTGAGAGGCTACAGGTATTAATAATTAATTGTGATATTCATTAAGTTTTTAGTATGTACCAAGCACTGTAGTAAGGCTGGGGTAGCTACAAGATAATCAGATTCCACATGGACCTCACAGTTTAAGTAGGTGGGAGAAGAGGCATTGAATCCCCACTTTGCAGTGGAGGGAACTGAGGCACAGAGAAGTTAAACGGTTTGCCCAAGGCCATACAGCAGCCAAGTAACAGAGCCGGAATTAGCAGCCAGCGTCTCTGAAATGTGATTGAATGAATGAGGCCTGTGCTCTTTCTTCCAGGCACACTGTTTTCCTGAGTGGTTAAATTCTTTCCTCACTTTATAATTCAAGTAGCCTTGCTTTCTTGAGCAGTTTTATGTACCATTAACCTACCATTAAAATATTATTCTGTACTTAGGCTTTGTGAGAGCAAAATAAAAGTGATTCTTAACTCAGACTTGTTTTACAATTATTATGGGAAGAAACCTCATTGCCTAAATTGACGCAAATTTCTTTTTGCAGTTTTCATTTTAATAAGTACCATGGCATGCTCTGAATTATAGCCCTAACCTGCTCTTTGATTAAAAACAGACATGACAGAAAGGAGAATAAGGGAAGAGAAAAACCAAGAAACAGCACATGATCTTGGATTTTCAAAATCTATTTTCACAAAAGAGTTTGGGTAAAAAGCTAGGAGAAGACAACAGTGTCAGCCTCAGAGAGACTAGTCTATTTTTTATAGCTCTTTCTTCATCCACAACCCTTTGGTATCCAAAGTGAGAACAATCCAATAACAATAAAGTATGCTGAGCCTACCGTTCCTACAGTAGAGTAGCACTGGTCAAAGAATGATGGCCAATTAAAATAAGTTATTTTTGCCTAGTGAATTCGCACAAAGAGAAATACCATCCTATCTGAATTAAGACCTGGGCTTGGATGTTACACAGAGCAGCACATTGAATTATTTATCATTACTTGCATCTCGACACACCACAGGGTGAGAAGGGAAACTAATTCAAGAGATGAGACTACCTTTTTATTAGTTTGTTGGTAAAGTGTAGATTAAAAACACTCATTCATGCATAAGTGAATATTGAAATAAACCCAAACCAGCCTCTAAAGATAGAAACAGAAAGTGGTGTCCCAAAATGGATCCTTTAATATCCAGTCTTGCATGGGGTGGCCAATCTTCAAGTTTTATAAAGGACAGTCTCATATTCAAATGTTTGGTCACCTGCTCGCTACTGATAACCATACCGGAAACCATGGTGCCCAAGATTTTTATTTTAAATACCGTCTCATTCCATCTTGACTTCTGCTGTCATGCCTTTTGAAAAAGAAGTGTCCCTGGTGTTTACAGGGATGTTGAAGAGGAGGCGCTCAGTACAGTATAAGTGCTTAGTACAGAGCTCTGCACACAGTAAGGGTTCAATAAATACGATTGAATGAACACAATGGAGAGGGTCAGAATCCTCTCCAGAGGACATTCTAAGTTTTATGGATTTCTACAAAGACCCTGTTGGTGCAGCCTTATGACATCATCATCTTCTTGCTTTCTTTTCTTCCTTTCCTGGTCCCAGGTGCCCCAAAATAACAATCGGGGTACTTGTTAAGCACTTACTGTATGCCAAGCACTGTACTAAACCCTGGAGTAGGAAATCAGGTCAGACACAGTCCCTGTTCCATATGGAGTTCACAGATTGGGGGGAGGGAAAACAAGTATATTATTCCCATTTTTTACAGATGAGGAAGTTTAGGCACAGATACGTTAAATGATGTGTCAAAGGTTACACCCAGCAGACAAACTGCAAGACCAGAATTAGAACACAGTTCCCCTGACTCCTAAGCCTATGCTCTTTCCACTAGGTCATACTGCTTCTCAAGCATGAGAAAAATCAACATGGATTTATGGAAACTTATGTCCAAGCTAGGCACTGGCTTCTTAAGAGTAAACACTTTTTCCCTTCCGTACAAGATTTCAAACGCACCTGCTAGCACATATACACACACACACACAAACTTCAATTTTCTTTAAATACAGTTGCAGGCAAGGTACTGAGACTAGAACTCAGCTGCAGACAGCTCTGCCCTCAAGAGACCTAGAATTACACTGTGAGCACATTAAGTAGCCTGCTGCTCTTCCAGTCTTAATGGGTGAAGGGGGACATATGGTGACCAAAGATTGAGCAACTATAGTGAGCTAAATCCATGCGCAAAATCAAGTGGCAATACTGTGAAACTGATATAGAATTTTGGAAAGGCCCCCATATTGGTTACCCACCAAGAGAGATGATGAAGACCCATATTAGTGTCTCTGAACAAATGTGAGCACTTGCACGCGGGATAAACTACATTCTAGAACTGAAATAATCATGCATTTCCACAAGTAGAGGGCTACAGTAGGCCAGCAGGGAAACAACTAAAGGATTAATTGATCTCTCAATCTCACTGGTTGTGCTAAGGTATCACTCGTGATATTTCATAAACGATATTAAGTTTCAGTGATAAAGAGGCACAGTTAGCCCATTGAAGGATCTGATGACTGCCTGGCACCAATGGTCTTTATAGTTAGAGCTGGATTCTTCAAAATTGGAATCAAGCCAAATGACCAAAGTGAGATCCCTGTTCTACAAGTACTCAGAGCCAAGTAACAAAATTCCCATTTCACCAAATTGGGCAGCATCCATTACAAAATATCATATTCCAGATTAGAACTGAGATTGAAATATGACAGTTTTATGGATGAATTACAGTAACAAGGGTTTTGTCCAGATAATAAAGGGGAAAAGCATGATTAAGTCTTGAAATCAGCAACCAGCAGTAATGCACAGCTCCCCAGAAAGTAGCAGTCCTTACCTAGGACCAAATCCAGGACCAGAATCAGATTCCTTCCAGAATCCCTCAAGAATTAATTCCTTAGATATAGGCAATTAGCTGAACTATTTAGGACCGTGCTGGGTTGAATGTTAATCATTGAAAATTCAGATAATAAACCAATTTGTGTTTGACTACTTTGACTGGGAAATCTACAATTTGGTTTGGTTTTCCAAAGTCCTTCTTTTACTTCACTACCTACTCCATCTATGCCAGAAATTCAGATCCTGACTGAAATACCAGTTTGACAACAGAGGGACGTAAGCTGATCGAGAAGGTGACCAGAGTCAACTCAGGCAGAGAACCAGATGTGGTAATGTCTAGATTGTGAGCCCGCTGTTGGGTAGGAACCGTCTCTATATGTTGCCAACTTGTACTTCCCAAGTGCTTAGTACAGTGCTCTGCACACTGTAAGCGCTCAATAAATACGACTGAATGAATGAATGAATAATGGCTGGTAATTGAACCTTCCAAGTATTACAGTGGGTGACAAAGTCTCCATCCCCACCAATCACACAAGAAATGGTGGAGGAAATTCTGAATTGACTGCATTAAATAAATCATTAAACACTATAAGCACAGTTCTCTACATAGGATGAATTCTAAACCTTTTTTATGGTATTTGTTAAGCACTTACTATGTATTAAGTGCTGGGGTAGATACGATTTCATCAGGCTGGATAAAGTCCCTGTCCCACATGGGGCTCACAGTCTAAACAGGACAGAGAACAGGTACTGAATCTCTATTTTGCAGATGAGGAAACTGAGGCACAGAGAAGTTAAATGAGTTGCCCAAGATCACCCAGCAGGAAAGTGGTAGACTTGGGATTAGAAGCAGCATGTCCTAGTGGAAAGAGCACAATCCTGAGAGTCAGAGGACATGGCTCTAATCCTGGCTCTGCCACACATCTGCTGCGTGACCTTGGGCAAGGTACTTAACTTCTGCGTGCCTCAGTTCTTTATCTGTAAAATGATGTTTAAGACTCTAAGCCCCATGCAGGGCATTGACTGTGTCCAAACAGATTAATTTATAGATAAATTTACATAAAGATATAAATTCACAGATAATTTTTAATTTTTATAAATTTATAGATATAAATTACCCCAGAGCTTAGTACAGTGCCTGACACATGTTAAGCACTAAAGAAACACCATTAAAAGAAAAAAAAAGGTCCTTTGGATCCCATGCCCATGCTTTATCTACTAGGCAACACTGCTTCCCAAACTTGAAAGAAATTTCTCAAATAAATCCAATTGGACAAGGTGAGTTGGTAATGTACTATAATTCCCTGCTGTACACACCCCATCTCATACTTTAGATAGAAAATCTGGGTTTGAAACCTAATCCCAAGGAGGCAACTGGTTAGCCGCCAGCACAGGTATCTATAGCAAGCGAGTCATTCTAGCAGGTTTAAAATTAGAAAAAGCAATTCCTGAGTTGAAGGTTAAATCCCTCTTTTGTGAATGATCATTATCTTTCCGGAGCAAGGTTCCCTCTGCCACTAAGAAGAATTGGGTTATGTGCACAAGTCCAAGTTTGCCCCTTCTGATCATTTCAGGGGCATTGGATGCTACAAAAACCGGGGAAGGAGAAGGTAGGGAAAAACATAAGAAACTCTTTCAAAATAAACAAATAAATATGGTATTTTTAAGTGCTGACTATGGTCCAGCGCTGTACTAAGCACTGAGGTAGATATAACTATATAAAATATAAAGGCTCACAGTCTTAATCCCCATTTTACAGATGAAGTAACTGAGGCACAGGGAAGTGAAGTGCCTTGCCCAAGGTGACACAGCAGACAAGTGGCAGAACCCCTTAGATTAGAACCCAGGTCCATGCTTTATCCACTAGGCCAAGTTGCTTCTATTATTCTTTGTTCTACCTGAATTATTTCTTTTTGATCGTAGATTTTGTAATCATTCGTAATCCATGATCATCAATACACAATTCTCTAGCTCCTTCTGTTGAATAATCACTAGAGTTTAGATAGCATTTGATTCAATGTGAATGGATTGTCTAGATTATGGGTTATTTGAAGCAGATCTCTAAGCTTTCCCAACAATGAGATTGTCTTCCCTCCATTTTTGCTTTATCCCAGATCTTAGGTCAGGTCTGTAATTTCCTCTCCTTCCTTCCTTGCCAAAGCTCTGATCCTCTCTCACACTTTGATTATATGTTGTTTCGCATTACGTGGGCCACTTCTCATGTGCGTAATCAAAAGCTGACTTCATACCCTCCTAGTTTATAGTAGCCAGGGCAAGACTACAATTTAAGGGAATAATCTGAATTTGATGAAGTGAGAGAATAACTAAACTCTGAAGCAAGAAGAATTTTGGAGATTGCAATGTCACGGTAAATTCCATGAGGCTGTTCCCAGAACCCCAGTCACTAATGGTTTGGATGGAGGTGATGCCTAGCTCTCAAAATTGGCCCAGCCTGTTGATTTTAGTATTTTAAATTTGTACTGTACGCTTTTATCCTTGGTTTCCCCCTAACACTGACCCATAATTCACATCCCAGTTTTACTAACAGTACTCACAATCCCAATGATTGTTCAGTATTCATTTACTCAACAGAGTCTCATAGATAGATCCAGTCCCTGGTTGTGCTGGTAGAAGCTGTTGAGATTTTTTGTTCTTGTAAAGCTGTTTTGATGCTGGAATGAAGTTTCTTCCAGGAATCTTTAATCAACAAAAAGGTGATTTTTTTAGCTGTCTGGATGTTACGAATGCCATTATCGGTACACTGGTTTTATAACTAGTAAAAGTGTAGAATGTAGTGCTAGTGAATCCAGTACTCATTGCCATGCATAGTAGCAGTAGTATGAGAATCTTTCAAGCCTTTTTTCATTTTTTAGCAGTCAGTAAGGTGCTACACTGTTTAACTCTTCAATGTATTTTTTTCTAATTCAGTAAGTAGAATATCTGTCAGCCAAGAATATATCTGGTAAGATAAATCTCTTCATCCAAGGGTTTAATGGAAATAAAGCTGAATTTAGGCATACATTTTACCATTCCTTTTCTCCAAGCCCACCAAATAATATCAAAAAAGACTATTTGCTGCAAGATTTAAGAGTGCAGGGTTTGAGAGTCTGTAGTACCCTGCTTACAGTCTCTAGACTGTAAGATCACGGGCAGGGAATGTGCCTGCTAATTCTGTTGTATTGTGCTCTCCCAAGTGCTTAGTACAGTGTTTTGCACATAATAAGCACTCAATAAATATGACTGATTGATAGATGTCATTTAAAATAGATTCAGACCTAGAAGACAGCAGAGTAATGGAAGCCCATCTTAGCAGACCTGTGCATAACTACAATGGGTTGACCCAAAAGATGGTCTGCCGTAATAAAGAAGCAGAGCATAAAAACAAACACAGTGCCAAATTATTCTGATTTTTCCTGCTTCTAAAATGTATTCTTTAACAAATCCTCCTGGGCCTATGGGTTAACCTCAGCGTTGTTTTTATCAAACATTACTTATTTTTGCAAATGATAGGCAGATTCATCTGTCAGACCATATTATATGTGCACAAGAAGAGATGTGAAGAGGTGAATTGGAGACAATTGGTAAGATTATTAGTGGTAGACTAGATGCCTATAATTAATCTTACATAAAAGGAAGTGTGTATTTGTTTGGACTTTTCATTTTGATGACTAGCTTCATTTTATACCATTCCCCAAGAAATGTAAAGTGAATGGAAGTTGAAATAATATGGATGAAACTCAGCCACCTCTGCGGAAGAGTAGGCAGTCTCTGAACTACCAACCACTTCTGTCACCTAATCGATTTTTCTCAGCATCAGCCGGCAAACAGGAGATGAACAATCAGAGCTGGAAAGGACTATGGGAGCATTTAGGATCACCGAAGATGATTCTCCCTCTATTTTATGTGAAAGTGCAGGGGGAAGTAAGATAAGCAGCATAAAATATAGAGCAGGAATTCAAGCTCCATGGCACAGGATTAGAACACTGCTATTTTTAAAACATGAAATCCGCAGTGGCCTCAAGAGGTCAAGATCTATTTCATTCGTATGTTATCAGCTACAGCAGCGCAAGAATAGGCTGCGGACACAAACCTGACTCAGGAGACAGTTGCTGAAACATCCATCTCATTCTATAAGTACTTGGATTTGACTTTGAAATTCAATATCACCTAGGAATTGGCACAGTTTAACCCCATAAGTTCTACGCTGAGGCCTGGGGGGGTCCTGCGTCTTTGCAGACACCAGAAGATTTTTCCCACCACCTCTGCTACAGCCTCCTCTGTCATTCGTGAGATGCTGACCCCCTTTCAGGGCACCCTCATGAAAAGTTCCAGCTGGAAGAGCAGGGCATGGACAAAGAGGAAGGGAATAATAAATCACACACAGGCTTTAAAGAGTTAGCTTCTATCTTTCTTATTTAGAGGACCTTCCCCTAGCATTTAATCACTTGTAAAGATGAAGATTTCATCTTGGTCCATAAATTCATTTAACAGAATGCAAATGGTTCAACAGAAACAGAGGCAGAGTTCATAAAGTATTTCCAAATTGAACACCAAAATGGTTCTGCTAGCTTCAGTCAGGTGTTTCCACTCAGCCTGCAACCTCTTCCTGCTTAAAAAGAAATGATATCCTTGAGGAAAGAGGCCCAGGGGAAATTGAGGAAACTGGTGAGAATAAAACTGTTATGCAACCACGGTGTCTCATATGATTATTACTTGTTTTTCAGACTTAATTATGCTTTCTGAAAGGCGAGAGTACTCACACTTCCCTCCTGTCCCAGCACAGGCCTACACTGTGTTTGCTTTGGCAGTGATGTTGTAGAAGAGATAAGAGAAAATCCACACCTGGGCCGACACAGACTGAATGAAGAACTTCAGCCTGGTATCAGGGGACAGGATGCTTGGCGGGGAAGAAGTGTGGCCTGGGAATCAGGACTCTCACTGCAGCTGTGTTCTGGGCCAGATCATTCCATCTCTTCCTTTACTTCCTGCCTCTAGTTATCTCTCAGAGAGGCTCTGAGGATTATTGAGAAAACTCCACCATTGTGCCCCTTGCAATGAGCTATTTGTTGTGAGGTCACCAGACAGTATTGCAACAAGAGGAAATCGGTCCCAACACTCCCAATCCATCGATGGTATTTACTGAGCATTTATTCTGTGCAGAGTAAGGTACCAAACACTTGGGAGAATACAGCAGAGTTCCCTGCCCAACAAGTTTACAGTCTAGAGTGGGAGATCTCCAAAACAAATCAATTATATTGAGGATCAGAGTGCTGGAATACCATATCTACAACAACTGTGACCACAACCTGGCTCTCTTACCAAGTGCATTTCAGGACCATCTTCAGACATTTGGCCACCATGAGGTGGGAAAATATATCTACCTCTTACCAGATAGAGTCCAAAATGCTGTGAAATCCTGGACTACGTCAGATGGAAGCACTGCAAAACCATGATCCCGATCCTCAGAGAAGTTCCAGAACTAAATTCAAGGCCCCAGGAATGGTCTAGGCCTTCTGGGGTCTGTATTTTGTTGTCCTATCCAAATACAATAAGAATGATAGTGATGATAATGATAATAGTAATGGTATTAAGTGCTTCTATGTTCCACACACTGTATTAAGCACTGGGATAGATACAACATAATCAGTTGGATACAGTCCCTGTTTCACTCCATAGAGTTCATGGTCTAAGTGGGAAAGAGAACAGATGTTTAGTCCTCATTTTATAGATGAGGAAACTGAGGCACAAATAAGTGATTCACAGCAGGAAAGTGGTGGACCCAGAGTTAGAACCTAGGCCCTCTGACTCCTAGGCCTGTACTCTTTCCACTTGGTCATCCTGTTTAGTTAAAGCGGTACCAGAGAGAGGAGCAGGCTATTTCATTCATTCAATTGTATTTATTGAGCGCTTACTGTAAACAGGGCACTGTACTAACTGCTATTCCCATTTCCCTGTGATGTAGCCATTAACTACATTAGGGAAATATCACCATCCCAGGTGCACTGTAATGGCACCTAACACCAGTTCTGCCTCTCTGTTGAGCCTAGCTCATTTCTTGCAAGTTGAAACAATTTTTGCTCTCCTGGCAAAGTTGATCTGTTAAAAACTGAGCTAAAAAGAGTATTGTGTGACTCACGGTGCAGCTGTTTGGAACAATCTGCTCCAAACACCCATGTATCACTTTCACAGTGGCTACAAAACAGTTTTTGGATTGGCAATGTTCCTTGCCCTCCACCCTTCCTCCCTCTCGTCACCTGCCCCCCAATCCCAATCCCAAACATCCATTCGGTATGTTATTGTGACCTGACAAAAGTCCAGAATGCTTCAAAGCAATTCCCATTCTTTCCTCAGGATTGGTCCTGACCTAGGCCCATGGGGGTTGATTCAGCCTGTTTTGGTGAGACCAGATCAGATTTGGAGGTGTTCCAAATATTTGGGTATGTTGTAGTGGAAGAAGCCACAGTTTGATTGCAACCACAGTGGATCTGCTCTAGAGTGAACCCAAGTCTCTAAGTTTGAGCTTAAGTTTCCCGGGTTTCTCAGGGATCTCTAGGCAAGGTATGACACAGGGCCCCTTCTGGCCCAATCCCCTGGGGAACTAGCATGGTGTAGTGGATAGAGCATGGGCCTGGAGGTGAGAAGGACATGGGATCTAATCCCAGTTTGCCACTTGTCTGCTGTGCAGCCTTGGTAAGGTCACTTAACTTCTCTGTGCCTCAATTAGCTCATCTGTAAAATGGGGATTGAGACTGTGAGCCCCATCCGGGACAGGAACCATGTCCAACTTGATTTGCTTGTATCCACCCCAGCGCTTAGTATGGTTCCTGGCACATAGTAAGTACATAACAAATACCACAATTATTATTATTAGGTTGGGACCAGCCTGGAGGTGTAGGATGAGCTTATTCCCAAACAAGCCATCACTGTGGTGGGCTTCCCTCACAGAACCCTAACTGTATGCTATGCCCTTCTCTAAAAGAAACCTATATATTCCAAATTTGTGTGTTAATTTTCTCCAAAAGGGAGCTTTCCCACCTCACATAGGGAATTCCAGTCCTGGACCAGACTAGTGATCCAGCCAGCCCAATTTTCTGCCTCCAAAAGTGCACCTTAAACATCTCTGCGCTTACGTGCTTTACAATCGCATCCTCGGTGCTCATACACGTAAATATATTATTTCTTTGTAAATTATTCATACATGAATCTATACATTTAAATTAATTTATCCACTGTTTTGTCCTGATGTGTTCACACTCCTTCCTGCTTATACTGGTTCCTCCTCCAGCTTTGACTCTCTGTAAATATTTAATAATTATAATAATTATGGTATTTGTAAAGCACTTACTATGTGCCAAGCACTGTTCTAAGCACTGGGATAGATACAGGTAATCAGGTTGTCCCATTTGGGGCTCACAGTCTTAATTCCCATTTTACAGATGAGGTAATTGAAGCACAGAAGAAGTTAAGTGGCTTGCCCAAGGCACAGCAGACTAGTGGTGGAGTTGGTATTAGAATCCACATCCTCTGACTCCTAAGCCCCTGCTGTTTGAGAATAGGGAACATATGTCTTGTTACTAACATACTCATTCAAGTGCAGAGTACAATGCCTAACTTTGAACAGGTGCTCAGTAAATGCCATTGATTGACAGCAAGGGAATCGTGTCATGGCTGCCTTCTTTGATATCCATCCTAATGATTAGAGTGATGGAACATCTAACACATAATAACATTTTCCTCTAATCACCCATCTTGCACCCATCCTTATTTTTTCTAGTTCTCCATCTTTGTAATATCCCTACTATTCCCTCCAATTATTCATTTATAATAATAATAATGATAACATTTTTTAAGCACTTACTATTTCGCTGGGGTGGATACAAGGTAATCAGGTTGTCCCACGTGGGACTCACAGTCTTAATCCCCATTTTACAGATGAGGTAACTGAGGCACAGAGAAGTTCAGTGGCAAGTGACAGAGCCGGAATTAGAACCCATGACCTCTGACTCCCAAGACGGTGCTCTTTCCACTAATCCACGCTGCCCCTCCTCTGCTTCTTCTCCTTATGGACCTCTTCTGCTCCTCCTTATGGACCTCTATCATTAATTTATCTAATTTTTTCTTTAAAAAAAGCCGTGTTCTTCCTGCACAAGGTTATTTGATGATTACATCTGAACCTTCCACCTTCAAATTTCAATAGATTGTCCCTTATGGCAGCATCCAGTGAGCTACGATGTGATTTTTTTAAGCATCAATCATGTCCCCCCTATTACATCAGTTTATGACATCAAAACTGAAGAGTCCTAACTTTTTTGTCCATCTACATATGTAAACTGATCATAACAGTTGCCTTAAAGCAAGGAATGTGGGGACCCCCTGACTCATATAAAATGGCCAGGTAAGAAGGTGTTGAGAGGCATCTTGGCCTGGAGCAGGTGGAGCAGAGGTGGGTATAGTACATACATCTGGCCACTCCCAACACAGTTCTCTGGCACAAAGACATTCACTAAAAAAGGCCACTGAGGGTCAGGGAAGAATCCCATGCAGCCACTCTGGATTACTAGACTCTTTTCTGAAAGATGTCCATTCTCTTCACTTGCAATAGAAGACTGGGTTGTATATTTTAATAATTGGGTGAAATTTACAAGGCAGACTGCTCCTCATTCCACAGGAATGCTTCTTGCTTTGATTAAAAACCAAAAGCGCCTCTGCTACTTAGAGAAAAGTGCCTGCTGCCCAACTGCTTCCACAAAAGGGAAATTGAGATAGTTCTCTCCTGGTGGTCTGGCTTTTAGCACTGACTAGCCTTAGTGTAACCCCCACCCCCACACCCCTCAGTGACTCCATCTTGGAAAAGAACTTTCTCTGAGGTTCACTGGATGTCTCCAAGGATCTCTCCAAAGTTTTGAGCTACAGGGAAAGACTCCCACACACAGAATAATGCCCTTCTCAGATATTCAGCTGGCAAATATTTATTCCCAAGCAGAAATAGACAATTTTGCCCTTTGCTTTTGGAGGGGCTGCAGCCCCCGACCTTCCTGGGCTGGATTTCTCCCTGTTCCAAGTGATACGTATCTTTTCATCTTTTTTGCATCATCCAGATAATACTATTTCAAATTTGTAATCTTAGAACATAGTACTTTCTACTGAAGTCACTCAGTCTGGCTAGAAGAAACAAGAGACTGGAGATCAAACATATTCGAATGAAGGTGATTCTCCCTCTGCAAACGGTAGGCAGCAAACTGTCATCAGACCCAGGTATCATTTCTCATCGACATATTATGCAGGTAGAAAACGGGGGGGCTTTGGTTACTGGCTTCAGAACTGCAGCCAACTTCTTTTAAGAGGATACGTAGACGGGGGAAACTCCCCCATAAAATGTGGCAAATGAATCATCTCTGCCTCCTCCTGCTCCTCGAACCCCAGTCCTGAAGCTACAGAGAGCCCCACCAGTTTGCTCCTCCTCTGCCTAGATGTAGTTTTCTGTCTTGGCCTAGAATTAGAGAAAGTCAAGGCCTACTGGCCACACCTTCTTGCTAGATAAACTGACTAGGAAGAATTATGGCACTTTAAAATTGGAGAACAAAGGAAATCGATCCATGACAGGAAAACAGAATAGCACTCCTGAGAGAAGCAAAATAAACACACCTGCTGGCTTTATGACCTGGTAGCTTGTTCTTTGTTTCTCCTTTCACTTCAACATGGAGAGAAAATAAATGTGACACCTAGAGATCTAAATAGGCCTTATTTAATCAGACAAATTACTACTCTTAATTCTGAATTTTCTCATATGGCTGGGCCACCCTTAAGGTAGAAACATTGTATGTGCAACACATAAAAAAATCTCAACTGCATAGCTGATTAAATAAAAGTCCCCTCATAAAATTTAGCATTCACTGTATCCAAATAATTACATATTTGGTGATACTTGGCTTGAGAGGTCACAGTTTCCAGAGGACCACTTGATGAAATGGCCTCATTCTGACAACTGAATGGGTTTTCTTGCCTAAGGAACAATTTAGTGTTCACAAGTTTAAGGCAACCATAGTTATCTTCTGAAATGCTTCTCATGTTGATAGTTTATACTGGGAGGACAGTTGACCCAAACATTTGCAGAGACTTTCTTCATGGAAGCTACAATCCTACAACCCCTTTCCCTCCCAACCTTTAAAGTGACCTTCATGATCTGGAGATCAGCAAAATGTCTCCAAGAGTGTTAGCCAGAGATTTCTCTCTCAACCTTTCTGCCCACAAAAACTGGGTAGCGCTTAATGCAGAATGAGTAATGTGAATGTAGAAGCTCTCCTGCTCATCTTCAGATGGAGCGGCAAGAGTCTGCACAAAGGAAGCTCCCCAGCATAGCTGATTTGCCATTCAGCAAGGATTTAAAATCTTGCCACCCATCTAGTATCTCTTCTTCTTGCTAAAAATGTCATCTAGGCTTCAGTGATCCTCGTCCAAATAATTTCTGTCTTCTCTTCCCTGTCCCTCCCCTATCTCTCTTTACACTTTTGTCTACTCCATTTCCTCTCTTGAAACAATCTTCTTTGCCCAATGCACTACTCATATTACCTGCCTCTTTAAGTCTGTCACCTGGTTCTCCCATACATCAAATTTAATCTTGTTGCTGAAACCTTCAAGGTTCTCCATTACTTCCTGCATCTCTTCTATCTCCTCAACATCTTCAAATTACCCTCATTGTTTTTTCTAATGTCGATTTACCTCTCATATATCCCATCCTAGCCTATCTCCTATAAGGGTCCAGCTTTGACCCTTAAACACAATATATGCTCTCCCTACCCTTCCCTTCTCTATCACATGTTAGCTCTTTGGGAAACTCTTCCCTGAACAATTGGAAACTTCAGGAAAGCAATTGGTGAGACCTTCCCTAAGCAGTATGCTAGTAGGTTCATCTGATCCTGAAGTCCGTAATTGAAAGTTTTTTGATTCTAAGATTGCACCAACAGAGAGGGTTCCTGCAGTACATATTGAAGCAGAAAGACTGCAGGGATGCCAGTACAGTGAAAAGTGCCCCCCAGTTTCCTGAGGGCAGGTATTGTGTCTACCAACTCTACTAAACTGACCCATGTGCTTAGTACAGTCTTCACACACAGTGAATACTAATGACTGACCAATTGACACAGCGGAACACATAGCTAAAGCTTTATTCAGAGAGAAGGTCATTCAAGGGATCCGGTTGGGCTAAATCAACTTTTCTGGGCTTCTTGACTGTTGAAAACTCCAGTTTAGAATTAAGGGTAGTGAAGAGAAAGATTAAATCTTGCAACTAGATTTTATTTTAGGTCCTTTGGTGTTCAATGGCATTTTTCAATCTTATATCTGTTAAATGCCATATTATTTCTATGTTGGTTCTTAATTCCCTAAACTTACATTCAGAGAATAATAAAAACAGTAGTAATGTTTGTTAAGTACTTACTATGCTCCAAACATTACACCAAATGCTGGGGTAGATAAAAGAATCAGGTTGAATGCAAGTTCCTGTCCCACTTGGGGCTCACAGTCTAAGTGGAGGGAGAACGGGTATTGAATCTCCATTTTCCAGACGAGGAAACTGAGACACAGAGAAGTGACTTACCCAAGGTGATATAGCAGGCCAGTGGCTCCCAGGCCCATACTCTTTCTACCAGGTCACATGGCTTCTCAATAGTAAAATACTTTACATTTTTAAAAAAGTCAATCTTTGTGTACTGAATTCCCTATTTATCTCCACTCTAGTTAAAGAGGGGAAGTAAGAGTTAATTTTCCATGATCTGGACGGACTAAGAAAACTGAATATCAACAGTTTCAAATACTGGTTTGGGGTTAATTTTTCAAGTTGCTGGATGATAGTTCAGGGGACTATATTATAATTCTGAAATAGTCTAGATGGAGAATGCCCCAGAGAGCCAGAGGAAGGCCATACAAAGCTTTCAAGTGTGATTGGTCAAGGGAAAGCCTCAGAGCAAGTAGGTTGGGATGGGGGAGCAGGAGTCAGACTTGGGAGAAAGCCAGTAGGGAGGGAAACCCTTGAGATGGCACATGAACCATCATCACTTGTGCCACTTCTGGACTCAATTAGAGTTGAGAGGATCAGATTCCTGGTCACATAAATTGGGATAGAGATGGGATTCTAATGATGATGATGATGATGGTATTCGTTAAGTGCTTACTATGTGCCAAGCACTGTTCGAAGCACTGGAGAGAGACAGAGCCTAAAAAAGAGGGAAATGGGAGAGGAGGGAGGTGAAAGAATAGACTGTGGTGAAGGAAAAGAGAAAAGGGGGAGAAAGAAAACAGAAGAGGAAAAGGAAGAGGAGAGGAGGAAATCAGAGGAGAAAGGTAAAGAATCTCCTTTCTCAGTGTGGTCTAGTGGATAGAGAGCACGAGCCTGGGAGCCAGGGAACCTGGGTGCTAATTCCAGCTCCGCCACATGACTGTTATGTGACCTTGGGTGAGTCATTTATCTTCTCTGTGCCTCAGTTCCCTCATCTGTAAAATGGGAATTAAGACTGTGAGCCCTTTGTGGGACAGGGACTCCGTCTAGCCTGATTATCTTGTTTCTACCCCAGCCTTAGTACGGTGCCTGGTAGATAGTAAAGGCTTAGCCATTAGAACAAAAGAACTCCACCCCTCCCATTATCCTGGCCTCATGCAGGATACCACTATTTGCTAATGTCGGTCTCGAGGGGGTGTCTGTTGGGATGTTCAGAATGTGACCGTCCTGCCTGAAACATGATAGCTGGTCACTGGGGTGAGAATGAGCCTAGGAGAATCTTTCAAAAATTGCCAACTCTTTCCAGAAAATGAAATTGTTTCATTTCACTTTAAAACCTCCCTTTAAGGCTTTCTTAAAGATAATTTGTTTTCCTTTGGGGCCATAGGGCTACTCTCTGGTGGGAGAAGGTGACATTTGAAGAAAACAACTGTTTATAGGTTCATCTATCCATTCTATTCATCAGTGTCCCATGATAAAGAAGTGATTTCCGGGTTGAGAGTTAATGGATTCACATTGCTTACTTCTAGTTGTGAGGGCCAATCAGCTCAACTCCCATCTATTCTGAGGCCTGAACAGGGATGCAGTACTGGGGAAGATAGTGCCAACACATCTGTAATGCATGTTGTGCAGCAGTAGTAGATCTAGTAATAATAGACTTCTAGACTGTGAGCCCGTTGGTGGGTAGGGACCCTCTCTGTTGCCGGCTCGTACTTCCCAAGTGCTTAGTACAGTGCTCTGCACACAGAAAGCGCTCAATACATACAATTGAATGAATAATAATAATAATAATTATGGTACTGTTAAGCTCTTACTATGTGCCAAGACCTGAACTAAGCACCAGAGTAGATACAAGATAATCGGCTTGGATGCAAGTCACTGTCCCAGATGGGGTTCATCATCTAAGGGAGAGAGAGAACAGTCATTTAATCCTAATTTTACAGATGAGAAAACTAAGGCATAGAGAAGTTAAGTAACTTTCCCAAAGTGAAACAGCAGGAAAGTGGTGAAGCCATAATTAGAACCAATCTCCTGTACTTCAGCCCTGTGCCTTTTACACTAGACCCTACTGTCTCTCCACCTCTCCTCCAATCTGTGGGGGAAACCTTGTAGTTTGTGGAGGAAGAGTGGGAGTTAAGACAATTTCTGGTCCACTCCTTCCTTGGGCTGCTTGTTCTCATCCATGCTGACCTCCTATCAATCTCTTTCCTTTCTCCAGTTTATCAAAAATGTCAGTGCTCAAGGATATCCATAATTCATGGTTAGAAATTATAGAATCAAAACATACTAGCCCAGGCATACAAATTCCTTCACTATTAATTATTAATTGTCTTAGGATGAAGTCAGAGAGGATCTTAAAAGATAACAGTTATAAAGAAAAGAAGTTAAAACGTTGGTTTGAACCTTTTCCACATGAAATTCCAATTCATAATATGCATATTACATGTTAATTTAATTTGTTTTCTCAACTAGTGCTAGTGGTTTGCACTTAACATCTTTGTGAAAGGGTTTCAAAGCCCTTTCCAAATGTTTATTCATCTGTTCTTGCTCAAACAGAGAATTAATCTCATTTCTTGGTTCACTTTGGGGCGGTACTAGCTAGGCTCTGACCTAAACCAGTTCCATTATTCCTCTGCTGCAGACTGAAAGTGGAATAAGTACTAAAAATAGAATGAGCTCTTATACCACCAGCTCCAAACTCACTCACATCAGTTAGGTTATTTAGGGACTGATCTATTTCATCTTGTAATGTAGCACTTTCCAACAAAAGAGGGTGCATTCCAAGGACGTTTGAAGTGGACTATATCTGCTGAATGACCGTCAAGTTCTAGCTTGGCATATCTGCTGCCATCTCCAAAGCCTTTATGAAATCACAATCTCCAGGAGACCTTGATTGGTAAATTTTTATTCTTCTGACTTTATATCCCCTAACTGTGCGTGTCCTCTTCTAGACTGTGAGCCCACTGTGGGCAGGGATTGTCGCTATTTAATAATAATAATAATAATGATGGTGTTTGTTAAGCGCTTACTATGTTTGAAGCACTGAACTAAGCACTGGGAGGGATACAAGGTGATCAGGTGGTCACACGTGGGGCTCACAGTCTTAATCTCCGTTTTACAGATGAGGTGACTGAAGCTCAGAGAAGTGAAGTGACTTGCTCAAGGTCACACAGCAGACATGTGGCGGAGCTGGGATTAGAGCCCATGACCTCTGACTCTCAAGCCTGTGTTCTTTCCACTGAGCCATGCTGCTTCTCTGAATTGTACTTTCCAAATGCTTAGTACAGTGCTCGGCACACAGTAAGTGCTCAATAAATACGATTGAATGAATGAGTGAATGTGTTTGCCTCAAGACATCTGACATATGCCTTAAGAAGTTGCTGTTATTTTCTCTCTGTTCAGCTAATATCACTACCTATTTCCTCCTGTTTTCAGTAAAACAAAGAAGCCCCAAAGAAATGCCTTAGTTGAAAGATTGCACAGACCAAGGAAACATAGGGATCTCAGTATGGTAATCACCATGAGAAATCCTGCAGCTTTCACCACAGCCTGATGTCATTCTGCTTTCTTGGCTTCTGACACTGGAACAGCATTCACTGACGTGCTCTGCTTCTGCAGTCAGTCTCCTGGGTTGAAATGGAAAGCTAGCCCTGCGCCTGTTGAAATTTATCTTGATTTCAAATAGGGATTTTTTTTAGGTGTTGGTCTGGTCTTTTCTTATCTACATCTGATCTTCCACAGCCTTTCTGTTTTCTATTTGGATGAACACATCAAAGAGTTTATAGGGCTCTGCACACAGTAAACGCTCAATAAATACGATTGAATGAATGAATGAATGAATGTACTAATGACTTAGTGTTCTTAAGGGGCTTGGACTCCATAGATGAAAAGAGTCCCTTTCAGTTTACCAAGGGAATAAGCATCATAAAGTTTAGGCAATGGGCTCTTTAGCCACTATCTCCCTCCCCCCCGCCCCCAAATTGTAGCCATTTCTTATGATGTTCTAGGTAGAAAACTAGTTCCAGTTCAGGCATAGTGCCAATCAATCAATGGCATTTATTCAGTGCTTATGGTCTACAGATTGATATGTACATTAGTGCCATGGGGCTGCTAGTGAGATGAATATTAAAGTGCTTATGGGGCATAGACCCAAGTGCATAGGTGATGCAGAGAAAGGGTGAAATGGAGGAAGTGAGGGCTTAGGCTTTCTTCATAGCAAGGCTTCATAAGAGCACAGACCTCTCATACCAGAAGTGGGTGTAGAAAGCAGTGAGGAATGAGGTTCCTCATATTTTCTGAAGTGTTATGAATGGATTTAGATCATAATATCCTTGTTCTCAGTGTGTGGTGGCTACTGAAGGCCCTTGCTGATGTCAGACAAGGAGATGTGTGTGGCCTCAGAGTGTGCCACACTTGGCATGCAGTATAAACTGGTGACATCACAGCACCATTTTCCAGAAAAACAAATACTTCACAATCCCTGGGAAGACCCCTGAACATGTCCCCTCACCCCTTCCCCTAACCCATCCCCCAGGCCCAGCCACCACTGTTTGCTCCAGAGTTGGGGACTGGAGAGGATGGGGCAGATTCTGGAAAAAAGCTGGGAGTAATACTCTAAGCCACACAGACTGGGATTCTCCCTGCCCCTGGACTTCATTGTGTCCTCTCTCACCTCCCCCGACAGTTATAATACTAACAATAATAATGACTGTGGTATCTGTTAAGCATTTACTATGTGCCAACCACTGTGTTGAGCACTTAGGTAGATATGAGATAATCAGGTCAGACATTGTCCCTGTCTCACATAGGAATCATGGCCTAAGTGAGAGGGAAAATTGGTTCTGAGCTTCCATTGTATAGATGAGGAAACTGAGGCACAGAGAAATTAAGTAACTTACCCAAAGTCCTACAGCAGGCTAGCAGTGATGGTGAGATTAGAATTCAGATCTTCTGACTCCTAGGCCAATGCAGGTTTTTGTGGAGGGTTTTTAACTGATATTTGTTAAGAACTTACTACGTAAAAGCACTGTTCTAATTGCTGGGGTAGGTACAAGTTAATCAGGTGGGACACAGTCCCTGCCCCACATGAAGCTCAGACTCAAGTAGGAGGGAGAACAGGTACTGAATCCCCACTTTACAGTTGAGAACACAGGCACAGAGAAGTTAAGTGACTTGCCCACGGTCACACAGCAGGCAAGTGAAGGATCCAGAATTAGAACCCAGGGCCTGTAGACTGTAAACTCACTGTGGGCAGGGAATGTGTCTATCAACTCTCCCAAGTGCTTAGCATTCAATCATGTTTATTGAGTGCTTACTGTGTGCAGAGCACTGTATTAAGTGCTTAAGTACAGTCCTCTGCACACAAACAGTGCTCAACAAATACTATTGATTGATCAATAAAACATCCTCTGACTCCCAGGCTTGTGCTTTATCTACTAAATCACACTGCTTCTCTGTTGCCATTTGAGCGACAATTACATTCTCCCTTTGCTTTTCTGCTTTGATCTACTCATTGGAATAGTGAAAACAGTGTTCCTTCCCTTTAAGCTTTTGGATAGCATATATATAGGATCCTTCAAAGAAAAGTCCCAGAGAAGAATTGAATTCCGGCATTAAACCCCAACCCGTGCTAAGTGGTTTAAGTCATCAGGAGACTGTAAGCCCACTGTTGGGTAGGGACCGTCTCTATATGTTGCCAACTTGTACTTCCCAAGCGCTTAGTACAGTGCTCTGCACACAGTAGGTGCTCAATAAATATGATTGATTGATTGATTGATTGTTTGACCAAGGTGTAGAAGGGACTTAGATCAACTCCAGTAGTCTAGAAGTCAATGTATTGTCCCCAAAAGAACAGTGTTCGCCCTTTCCCCCACCCCTAACAGAGCTCATTTTTGATTACATAAATACCTTTCAGTTCCAGTACTCCGCATGTTGGTGCAAGCATGCCTTCAATATTTTGCTTGATGACTTCTGAATTTGGAAGAGCAGTTATGGTACCTATTTATTTCTACAATGAAAAACATTTAAAAGGTTAGACTGTTACTCCAACATTTCTTCCTGCTTTTCTTACGCTTCCACTGTCCTTTACAAGGTGATTCCACTATATTCCAAATGACTCTTAACAGTCTATAACCAGTAGTAGGAAGATATCCTTGAAAAAGGATTTCTTGGCAGTTTATCATTCCTCACTTTTTGTCATACTTTGTTTTTGTTAATATCCAGCAGACTGTGGGGTTTTTTTGCTTTTTTTTTTCTTTTGGTGGGTGAGTGGTGATTAATGGTGTTTGTTAAGTGCTTATTATGTGCCACAAAATGTACTAAGCACTGGGGTGGCTACAAGCTAGTGAGGTTGGATACAGTCCATGTCTCACCTGAGGCTTACAGGGATGCCCAGAGAAGTTAAGTGACTTGCCCAAGGTCACACACACAGCAGACAAGTGGCAGAGCAGGGATTAGAGCCCAGGTCCTTTTGACACCCAGGCCCATGATCTATCTACTAAGCCACACTGCTCATTCACCTGGTGCTAAACAAGTCCACACATAAGTATCATTTTTGACTGGATTCATATTAAAAATCTATTTCATCCCATCTGATCAGTGAAAAATAGCCCTATGACAAAACTTGGGATAATAAAATAAAATTAACTGGCTTCTTGAGAGAGATTCACACAGGGAGGAATTTTTTTTAAAAAATTACTAGCCATGAGCATTAGTGAAGGATGTGGGAGCCATAAGCTCAGTTTCTGATCTCCACCATTTCTACAGTAACTGGGAAACATTGTGCTTTCTATTTTTGGATTCACACAGGAAGCCAATTAAATTAAAAGGCTATTCATTGCATTACATTTGTCTCCAGGCTGCTTAAATAGAAATGCAAACTACCCCTATTGAGGGAGTTTTCTGCATCAGAAAAATTAAGATTGCACCACTAGATCCCAAGTACAGTTGAAATCCAATCAGTATTGATTCCAAAGATAACCATTTTGGGGGTGAGAAGGAAAGCTGGGAGAAGGGAAAAGTCTTACCTTTAAATGAAATCTTATTTCAACTTATGTGCTACCCAATTTCTCATTGGTATTCATAATAGATCAAGATTTAGAGGAAACTGGAAAATTTGCTAATTAATTGCAAGAGGCAGATTCACAGACCTGAGGGAATTTCCACTTTAGATTTCTATAGGAAAAATGACAGCTTTTAGTAGGCATACGAGGTCAAGAACAGAGTGGCTCACTCTTTTAAAAAAAGGATGAGGAAGATTATTGGGTCCGTACTAAAAATGACAGCAGTCCTATTGTAACAGAATTAAGATTATGAAGATGATCAAGAATGACTTCATCCTCCTGGAAAGCTAATTCAAGTGACACTGTTGGATAAAACTGAACTTGACCCTTTTTGTAGAGATTATTGCCTTGCCAAAATTGTCTGGAAAACCATGAAATGAGAAAGGGCACATTTGCTTTCATTTAAAAAGGAAACCATGTTGGGGGCCTCATTACCTTCCTTTAACAAACTCAATTCTGCTTTGGTCAGGTGATCCTCAGTGGGAAGGTGGCAAGATGTGAGATAGGTACTGTGACTGATCTGAATGTATCTACCCCACCACTTAGCATATAAGTACTTGACAAATATAACAAGTAGAACTCTCATACTAGCCTGCAACATACATAAAAACAGTCTGCAATATACCATTTTTGTAAGCTAATAAGCCTGGACTGAGACTTGGGTACTATCAGTGACAGATAAAATGTGAAGACTCTCATAATGGCTTTGTTAACAAAGCCTTGTTTACAGACAAGATGCAGGTTATAATGAGTGCAGTAGCCTGCGTTATGATTTATCTGGATGAGAAGGCAGGATATAAACAAAATAAGAGTGAAATAACAAAAGAAAAAGGGATGTTATTAAAATGTAGAACTATTTTCCACAAAAAGTTTAGACTGACTTGGCAAACGCTTGCAATTTCTTATCAGTTTCCCAGAAAACTTTTGCCTCCAAGGACAAGTCAACTGGGTCTCTGAAATTTGTGTATCTTCATATCTGAAATGAGTTTGTGGACAACAGAAATGAACAACTCACCAGCTTAGTCCCCAGTCAAGTTAACCTAGCAGAAAAAACACACCAACATCATCTCACAATACACTATAACGTTAACCTGAGAACTAATCCATGTGAAATGTAATCTGCTGAAATAAATTCTGGTTTTGGCTTGTGACAAGAATACCAAGATTTGGAAAAATTTAAGTCATTTTTTGAATCGAGCACACTCAAAATGGAATCCTCCCTGTGGTGAAAGCCATCACACACACACCCACACACACACACACGAGATATATGACCCTGACATGTCCGCAGCATAGAGAAAACCATTTTAGGGGTTTTAGGGAAGATTATTACTTTCACCAGGCACTGAAGCCAAAACAAATTTACAAACACAAATTCTAAAAAATTCACGCACTCAGTTGGACTTCATTTTTCAGAAGCTATTTTAGTTGGGATATACAGCAAGAGTCTATGATGAGAGTTAGCACAATAATAAGGAAAAAGAGTATTCCAAATGTTGAATTATGAATTATGATGTTCTCAAATGACAATGATTACTACTACTAAAATTTACAAAACAAGTAAAGTTGCGAACTTTATAGTACAGTCAAAATGGAGCAACCAAGAACCCCAATCAAGTACTTTCCTTCACCTCTTTCATGGTCCTCACCAAGTATCTGTTTTTGTCATTCATATGATGCTCTCAAAATGGCTCATTTCAAAATAGCCACTGTTGCAGTACAAAGTGTCCCTAGCAAATCAAAGAGCTGGGGCTGCAGCTTCTGAAAACCATTTGAATTCCCACTATTTTGACACTCTCTCCAGGCTGCTAATGTGGTTTTTAATAAAAAAAAAACAGTTAAATTGATGGATTGCATTTAATAAAAGTGCCTACTGTAATTTCCATACATTATGCAGACCTTAAACAGAATAGCCACCTTCAAAGATTAACATTCACAATCTGTGCCTTTCCCCTGTGCCAAGGAAAACCATCTCCCAATATTTCAGGCCCAGCAAAATGGAAATGTCACAATGGAAGGATGCTGCTGAACCAGCAGGCTAAACTTACATTGTAACCAACTCAATCAGGGTCAGGGAACACATTAGTGATATGAAAAAACACATTTTACTCTCAACCTTCTCTTCCGAGGAATCTTAATCAGAGATGCTACCCAACCTAATGATCTTACTTAGCATTTTCCCTTTTTTCCTTCCCTTCTCCCACTTTAAGCATAGTACAGTGCTTTGAATACAGTAAGTGCTTAATAATTACAACTGATTGATTGATTGATTCCGGGGAGGGCTAATAAAATAGTGAAATGGCCAAAGTTTGAGCAAAAGTCAGGAGAGAGGAAAAGAAGGAAGAAATATGTGGCTAGAGAAGTTATTCAAAATAATGAGGATAATAATATTTGTTAAATGCTGACTACATGTCAAGCACTGTTCTAAGCAATGGGGCAAATACTACTACTACTAATAATAATGGCATTTATTAAGTGCTTACTAAGTGCAAAGCACAGTTCTAAGTGCTGGGGAGGTTACAAGGTGATCAAGTTGTCCCACACGGGGCTCACAGTTTTAATCCCCATTTTACAGATGAGGTAACTGAGGCACCGAGAAGTGAAGTTGACTTGCCCAAAGTCACACAGCTGACAATTGGCGGAGCCAGGATTTGAACCCATGACCTCTGACTCCAAAGACCGTGCTCTTTCCACTGAGCCATGCTGCTCCTCTGATACAAGGTAATCAAGTTGAACACAATCCCTGTCCCAAATAGGCTCACAGTTTAAGTTGGGGGAAGGGGGATTTAATCCCCATTTTACAGATGAGGTAACTGAGTCACAGAGATGTTGAATGACTTGCCCAAGGTCATTTAACGTCTCTGTGATTCAGTTACCTCATCTGGCTCTGCCACCAGCCTGCTGTGTGGCCTTGGGAAAGCCACTTCACTTCTCAGTGCCTTGGTTTGCTCATCAATAAAATGGGACTAAAGTTCTCCTCCCTCTTAGACTGTGAGCCCCATGTAAGATGAGGACTGTGGCAATCTGATTATCTTGTATCCACTTGGATCTAGAAGCAGCATGGCATAGTGGATAGAGCATGGGTTTGGGAGGCAGGACGTCATGGGTTGACGTCATGGGTTCTAATCCTGGCTCCACCACATGCCTGCTGTGTGACCTTGGGCATGTCACTTAACTTCTCTGGGCCTCAGTTCCCTCATCTGTAAAATGAGTATTGAAACTGTGAGCACCACAGTATACACCCCAACGCTTAGTAGAGTGTCCGGCACATACTACATGCTTAACAAATACCATAATAATAATAATACTCCAATGCTTAACATGGTGTTTGACATACAATAAGCACTTAATGAATACTATTATTATGATCATTATCATTGTGATTATTAGAACATTTCTGCTGTGGCCCATAGGTGTAGGCATGGAATGTTTTCAGTGCATGGAATGTTTATCCCACCAGAAACTGGCTGAACTTGAAGGCAATTGCCCATAAATTGTACCTTCCTTTCTCTTCCTATTTTTCCTACCTCATATAAAAAGGTAAAGGTCCATGTGTAGGTGACTTTTTGCAAAAAAATAAAAAGAGTTTTATTTTCTTTGTACCCCTTTAGAGTTCAACCAATCAGCACTTAATACAGTGCCTGGCACATAGTAAGCACTTAAAAAATACCATTAAAAAAGATTTTGGCACAAAACAATTTTTCTGGAATCTTCTAAGTATCTGAAAATGTAAACAAGGGTCCTCTAAGCAATCACTATAGCCTCCTTCGAATAATTCTATAATGATCAACCTAAGTGCATATTAACCAAGGACTCTGCTCTCCTGAAAATACCTACCATAAATTGATTACTTGAAACAAACCACTAACAATGAATGGGAAAATATGAGTGTTTGAGGTACACCTAGTTCTCTTATGAAGTGGGGTAGACCTCTTCAAAACCCTGCTGTAAGGAAAACTCAACTTGTAGTATGCAGTGACAGCATTTCTTCTGACATCACATCATCCACTATATTTAAACAGGCTCATACTGTGTCACCAGTGTTCTGTAATTCCCCAACAGCATTCTAGCCAAAATGCGGTGAGAAAACTCATGATTTATAGAAACCTGACAATCTCATCTGTAAAATGGGAGGAAAATTACCTACTCTCTCTCCTTCTTAGACTGTGAGCCTCCTGAGAGACAGGAACTCCATCCAATCCAATGAGCTTGTATCTACCCTAGCTCTTAGCACAGTAGTTAGCACACAGAATAAGCTTTTCATAAATGCTAATATATCATGAACCACCGAGTGTATTATATTAATATTAAGTAGCCATTATATAAGATTTTAACCAGCAGCTTTATTTTGCAATCTTCATGGATTTGGTTGGTCCAGACAACTCCACAGAGGAGCAAAACAGTGCTTTTGCAAACCTCCAAACCTCCATCCCTCACCTCTTCCTTCAAAGACATGCTGCCTTTTTTTTTTATGGTATGTTAAGCCCTTACTATGTGCCAGGTACCGTACTAAGCGCTGGGGTAGACAAAAGATAATCAGGTTGGACACAATCCCTCTCCCACGTATGGCTCACAGTCTTAATCCCCATTTTATAGATGAGGTAACTGAGGCACTGAGAAGATAGGTGACTTGCCCAAGGTCACACAATAGTCAAGTGGCAGAGACAGGATTAGAACCCAGGTCCTTCTGACTCCCAGGCCCGTGCTCTGCCTATCTCACCCCCAAAACAACCGGCTGTCATCATTATTAGCCATTGTAGCATTTCTAACCTTAACAACTCTGAAAGACCACTCTTTGACCAAAACCTCATCTACCATCTAAGCGACATTCATTCATTCATTCAATTGTATTTATTGAGCGATGACTGTGTGCAGAGCACTGTACTAAGTGCTTGGGAAGTACAAGTCGGCGACACCACTACCACTGCAAAACTGTTCTCTCCTCAGCTAGAGACACCTCTGATCATTAGACCACTTTCATTTATTGTAGACCATCATATCTCTTTTGCGATTCCCTTCTATGACCTCATTTGAACAATACGTGGCCTCAAATCCAACCTCTGCAAACTGAGCTCCCTCATAACTTCCCTCCTCTTCCCTCTCCCTGTCCATTTCACACCACCAATGCCAACCTTCGGTCACTTCCACAGGCCACTTCCTCTGTCCCTCATGCCTGCTGCAGAGCACTGTTGCTGGAAACACAGGCAACGGGCTGACTTCGGTCACTTCAAATTCATCCTTCAATGCAAAAATTCTGCCCTGTCTTCTGATCAGCAGCAGTGTTTCTCCTTCCTCAACAATTCCCATCCATTGCCAACACCTGTGATTCCAGATCTTAAAGTACCTCCTGAAGCTCTCACTGCTTCCACTTCCACCTGAGCTTACCATGATAACCCTGCCAACTACTCGGGTGATAAAATCAAATCCTTAGGCATGAGCTAAGTGCTTGGGAGAGTACAATGTAACAGAGTTGGTAGACATGTTCTCTTTCCACAAGGAGCTTACAGTCCTCACAGATTTCCTCTCAGAGGAAATAATGCCAGCCTACTTTCAAAACCAACTTCTCTGTGCCTCTGCCCCATCATCCCTTGCAATCCCTTACAAACACTTCAATCCCCATCTTCCCACTCTCATTAGTGGTCAAATAGGTTGCATAGACTTGCTGCCTCTATTTATTCTCCTTCAAACCCATCTGACTTAACAATCATTGGGTTCCTGTTATGTTTTCTTGCTCTGCCTTTCCTTCTCTATATTTGAGTCTCATCTAGAGCAGTAGTAGCAATAATATTTATTAAGCACTTACTATGTCAAAAACACTGTACTAAGTGTTGAGAAGTAAATACATAGATGTTCTTACAGAATATTTTAATGTGCTAAACGTATGTGGTAGTGTGGATTTTTTGACAGCCTAATAAAACATTTGATATAACAGATTATAACATATGACAAGAGTTGCTGGGAAAACCTGCAGGAGCCCTACTCCGGATTTTATTATCTGAACTGTGGTACATTTGTTACTGGTTTTGATAAACCTATTTTCTGGTAGCTTAATGTTCATTTTTAAACATTTTCCCCTGTTATCTGGTTCGAAGAAGGACTGCAGTAGTGAGTGGGAAGGAGGGATGCTAGAGTAAAAGCTCTGTTTGGCTGTTAAAGAATGAGTTCTGGAAAAGGTCTTGGATTTAGAATGCAAGCTGCACAACCTGCAGTTTCTATCCAATAATTATGCAATTACTATGCATGTGGCACTCAGTGAAAGCAGGTTTAACAGAGTGCGTGGGGAGAAATCAGAGGGAAAAAAAATCATAATACTTCCAGACATCTCTCAAACACTTAAGAGTTCAGACAAAGGGGGAGAAAAGAGGATAAGTAGCTACCAAGTACCAAATGCATACACTCCACCAGAAATACAGGACTCAATAGACACAGCTTACTCTGGATGCATAAGTGAGCTTCCTTAGGTAGACAAAGATCAATCCTGTGTATTTATTGAGTGCTTACATGCAGAACACTGTGCTAAGCACTTAGGAGAGTGTAATGTAACAGAGTTGGTAGGCACATTCCCTGCCCACATGGACCTTACAGGCTAGAGGGGGAGAAAGACATGACATGAATAAATTATAGATATGTACATAAGTGCTGTAGGGCTGAGGGGTCAATAATGGGTGAAAGTCCAAGTTTAAGTGTACATCTAAAAGGAGACCAAATATTTTTATAAACCAAATCAATGAAATAAGATTGGGGAAGTGAATGTTGCATAATCACCTGAAGGGATTGAGTAGATAAAATCCCTTTGGAATACCCAGGGAAGTCTGCAAGGAGCCAATGTCACAGTAGGTCTTCCCACACTGACATTCAGGTTTAAGAATAGGACAATTTCCTGATCCTCTTAGGAGATAAACTGGGAGAGGGAAAGTGTCATTTGCTGAAGACATTAGCAGAATAGCACACTGGGGCATACGCGTGGCTTAGTGGATAAAGCAGAACCTGGGAGTCAGAAGGTCATGGGTTCTATCCGAGTTCTGCCACTTGTCTGCTGTGTGATCTTGGGTGAGTCACTTCACTTTTCTGTGCCTCAGTTACCTCATCTCTAAAATTTGGATTGAGGTCTTGAGCTCCACATGGGACAGGGACTATGTCCAACTTAATAGGTCTGTACCTACCCCAGGACTTAGTAGAGGGCCTGACAGTAAGAAGTTAACAAATACCCCGCCTATTATTGTTACAGTTTGAAGCTTGAGGAAAATCAGAGGGAGCACCCAGAGACTGCACTGAAGCTATTAGATAATGCCTTTGAGAAGACCTAACTGCTGACCTAATAGGACACAACCTTTGTTGATGGCTTCTCAGTAGGACATAACCTTTGTCAGCTTCTCCTCAGGAAGACACAACTTTTGTCAGCTTCTTCTCAGTCATCTGCATTCACTCACATGTTGGGACCTCCAGTGAGGTTGGTAAGGTACTGGATGATAAAACTTTCATTGTTTGGGCACAAGTGTATGTGTACTTTACATAGATGGGTAGGTCCACTACCTTCAAATACCACTTCTATAGTCAATCCCTTCTGATCTCTAATGAACTTGTTCAGCAGAAGTGAGTATATCACTCAATTTCAGTGTTCAACCTGGATGAAGGTTAGCTGTTAAGAAGGGCCGACAGAGATATTCTGATCATGACCACAAGCTTCACCTTCACCCCATCTACCTCAACTGGAGAGGTAGCATAGCTTAGTAGAAAGAGAACATGGTCTGAGAGCCAGGAGACCTGAGTTCAAGTCCTAAGTCTGCCATTGGCTGATTGCGTGACCACTCCGGACCTCAGTTTTCACATCAGTTAAATCGGAATAAGGATGTCTGTGTCTAGTCTAATTATCATATATCCATCCCAGTGTTTGGCATATTATAAACTCTAAATAGATTCTATTTTCATTGTTAACTAATCATTTAGCAATAGGCATGGTTAGCTATAAGGTCAGGCAAGAAAGCATGGATGGCTCAGTGCAACCCCCAAACTGTTGGAAAACAACCTAAGCTCATGTCCTACTGATGCCCTCTGTAGATGTATCATAGGAGAACTTCATTATCTATGGAATCTTCTGCAAGTAAACAGGACACACATATATTATACATAGGTACAAATTTATATACATATACTTACTATACATCACCCAGGTTTCTTTTTCTCATATTTATACCTACATAACTGTTTCTCTATTTCTCTTTGTAGGTTGCTCAGTTACTCCAGGTAGGAATTATCTTTCCATTCCAGAGAAAAATTTAGGTGGGAAGTACTTAATGCTATTTTGAATTGGCACAAATCAAATTTGATTGTTATGATTAACCCACAGTGCATTCTTATTTCCCATGACTCTCCCTAGCTCTGGCTTTGTATACTTCTTTTCCCTTTATTGTGGCTCTTGGGCTGACAAGGGAACAGGTGCTATGCAAATTTGAATACTCATCACCTCATCATCCAGAGAACTCGTAGTAGCGATAATGAGCCAATTTGCCCCTAAACTACTGTTTCTTGGTTTTTCTCCTTGAGGATTTTTTTTTTTTATTTATAGCTAGAGAAATTACCTGCAGCTGAGTTCCTCTGGAATTAAACTTTAATGCAGCAGTAACATACACTGAATCTCTTCTGAGCAGCCTCTTCCATGAGAATCTTCTGTTTGAAAAAAAATGGATGGGTTATACAAGAAGTGTGTTTTTTAAAGGTCAAGAAAATAATTAGGTTATCTGCTCCTGGCCTACTCCACTGGCTTTATCTCTAGTTTGCACGGATTGTGGATTATTTTTTTCATACAGGTGCATAGACACAAAATGTGATAGTTGTGAGAGTCACAAATGCCTATCGAGTTTGCATTTCCCCCATCCGTTTTATGTTTTTGCTCCTGCACTAGAGGTCATATTTGGCAAAAGGACAGGGCTGAGCTTTGTGGGAGACATGTCAGGGAGTTGTCTTTTCAGTGTAGTGGAGGTAGCCATTCCTTTCAGTAGCTTCAAGCATGAAAGCTTTAGTAATGGCTGCATAAACCTCTCCTGGGCATTGAGTCTTTGATGTCCTGTCAAACAGCCTTGCTTTTCCTCCTGCTTTACAAAGTGTGTTCACAAATCACTCCCCGAGCATCCTTGGTGAAGATCATGATGATTATTATGGAAGTATGAGAGACTGGGATTTTAAAGAGTTATCAGATGCAATTGTATATTTCAACAGCAAGAAGAATGAGATCAAACCATGCTACCGCTTAATTAGCTTGCTTTTGCCCATAGGCGAGTCTTGCTTTCACAAATGGCCTGACTTCTTTCATTTGAAAGTTGTGAGGCTGAAACACTGCTCAAGTGCCTGGTTTGTCAGCACTTCTGCTCCCCAATTGGATGCCTGCATTGAAATGCCAGTAGATCAAAAGGACAACTGGGTGGGAATCAGCAAATATGCCAAGGACTCAAGAAGTTATTGCTACCTGCCAAAATGATTTTTAATAAATGATAGAGCATAGAATTGAAGAAGTCCACAGATACTATGTAAAGTGGTTCCAGAAACAATTTTGTATAAAACAAAAGGACAGTAATCTTGGACAAGAGAAGAAAGGAAAAAGTTTAATGATGTAATAACACTAACTGTGGTATATTGACTACTAACTATAAGCCAAACATTGTGCTAAGCATTGCAGTAGATACAGAATAATCAGATTGATCATAGTGCCTTGCTCTACATGGGGTTTATAATATAATCAATCAATGACATTTATTACTATGTGCAGAGCACTGTACTAAGCACT
Organism: Tachyglossus aculeatus; assembly: GCF_015852505.1. Lineage (NCBI taxonomy): Eukaryota > Metazoa > Chordata > Mammalia > Monotremata > Tachyglossidae > Tachyglossus > Tachyglossus aculeatus. Next base: position 18,128,744 of record NC_052074.1, on the reverse strand, counting down.
TGGGGAGTACAGTGAAACAGAATTAGCAGGCATGTTCCCTGCCCATAATGAGCTTAGTATAGAGCAAGAGATAGAAATCAATATGAATAAGCACTTTATAACATATAATTTAAAGAGATGTCCATAACTGCTATGGAGTTGGGGTTAGGACAAATATCAGATGTCCAAAGGTCACAGATCCAAGTGCTTAGATGACATGGAAGGGAAAGTGGGCTGGGGAAAAGAGGGCTTAATGGGGGAAGGCCTCTTGGAGATGTGAACTTAATGATGTTCTGAAGGTGGAGAGAGTGGTCGTCTGATATATGGAGGGGAGGGTGTTCCAAACTAGGGGAGGACATGGGAAGGAGATTCGCGGCAAGATAGATAAGATTGAGGCACAGTGAGTAAGCTGGAGCTAGAGGAGTGCAGTGTGTCAGCTGGGCTGTCGCAGAAGATCAGTGAAGTGAGGTAGGATGGGGCAAGCAGACTGAGTGCTTTAAAGCCAATGGTAAGGAGTTTCTGTTTGATGTGCAGGTGGATGGGCAGCCATTGGAGGTTCTTGAGGAGTGGGGAGACATGGACTGAACATTTTTGTTGAAAAATGAACTGTGCAGCCGAGTGAAGTTTAGACTGGAGTGGGGAGAAACAGGAGGCTGGGAGGTCAGCGAGGAGGTAGATGCAGCAGTCAAGGTGGGAAATGATAAGTGCTTGGATCGGGATGATGGCAGTTTGGATGGAAAGAACAGGGCAGATTTTAGCAGTGTTGTCTAAGTCTAAGGGGAAGTGGGCTAGATATATAATCCCCATTTTACAGATAAGGAAAATGAGGGACAGGAAAATGAAGGGACTTACCCAAGGTCAAACAGCAAGCAAGTGGCAGAGCCAGGCTAGTGTTTAACATAACTGTTCATACTGCTTCTCTTTTGTAAAAGCATTCACAAGTAATTTGTCATTTCCATTATTTTCCAGCCTAGTTTTCACACTAAGTCCTGTACCCAAGGCTTAGGTACACCTTTCTGAGCTAGTCAGGAAACATACAGGAGGATGAAAACTTACAGGAAAAAAAAACCCAATCTTTATAGTCTCAAGCTACTCTGTTTTAGTCCTTTGATGTTGACTGTGCTAGAGTTATTAGTACTAAATCCCTCTTTTTAGCTTACAAATGAGGAAGAATCCAATAGAGCGAAAAATGCTTGGCACATAGTAAGCGCTTAACAAATGCCATCATTATTATTAAAGAGCTTCTGGATCCTATTTTTTTTTTTGTGAAAATGAGCCAGAGTTGGCCATTATTTCAGTTGCCATCATAGCATCCCTATGAAATAGGGAAGGGCAGGAAGAATTATCCATCTTTTACAGATAGGGAAGTTGAGGCCCCAAGAGGGTAGGAGGTTTAGTCCAGATTGATCGGGTGCATGACAACACTAGGACTAAATCCAAGATCTGAAAATTTGCAGCCCAGGTTTCTTGCCACTTAGAGGCCAAATAAAATGACACTGAATCATTGTATTTAGAGAATCAATGTAAAATAGGCATCAGTGCCTTTTCTGAGATTGATCTCAACCTCAATTCTTGGTTTAATATGTCCTTCCACCCACCAGACTTTTGTATATCAGTTTGTTTTTTTCGTCTTGAGTGCATGACTCTAAAAGGAGTTATGGGTAAACTGGATATAAGAAATAATCCAGAGTTGGGAATAGTAACTCAGTCCAGAACTCCCTTATTCTCCAAAGCAGCCAGAAAGATAGCTATACCTGTCTTCAAAACCCCTCTAAAATTCCACCTCCAGTAACCTTTCCCCCCAAACTGACAAATCTCCAGTTATTTTACACAATACCCGCTCTTGGTATTTCTGTGTATTGTTCCTATCCTTAGAACTTCTGTACAAGTTCACATTTTTATTTGGATTTTCCTGTATTTACTACTTATTTTGCTACTTTACACAGAGTTGAGCTACTTCCTATTCTATCCTCCTACACTTACTATTTGAAAATTATTTCTGTCTTATGCTGTCGAGTCGTCATCAACCCATAGTGACACCATGGACATGTCTCTTCCAGAAATGCCCTACCTCCATCGGCAATTGTTCTGGTAGTGTATCCACAGAGATTTCTTGGTAAAAATAAGGAAGTGGTTTACCATTGCCTCCTTCCACACAGTAAACTTGAGTCTTCACCCTCAAATCGCTCCCATGACGCTGCTGCCCAGCACAAGTGAGTTTTGACTTGTAGCAGATTGCCTTCCACTTGCTAGCCACTGCTCAAGCTAGGAATGGAATGGGTATGCATCTGCTTGACTCTCCCTCCCAAAGCCGAGACTGGTAGAGTACTGGAAACTCTCCAGGTGTGACCCTGAGAGAAGTGTTTTTGTCAGCTATCTCTATTAGGCTGTGATTGATCTGCTTGAAGGCAGGGAACATGTGTCTATCTTCTGTAGGACTTTCCCAAGTGTAGTGCTTTGTCCTCAGTAAGTTCTCAATAAATACCACTGATTGACCAAGTATGAAATGTGTACTCTTGGCTTGAAATTTCCACATATTTCAGAAATGTCAAATGGAAGTAAGTCTAAGCAAGCCTCTGTATTTGGACTTTTCGGATTATGAGGCTTTGCCTCCCCCTCCCATCCCCTTACTGTAGGGGTTCCTAAAGGTTCAGTTCTTGGTCCCCTTCTGTTCTCGATCTACACTCACTCCCTTGGTGACCTCATTCACTCCCATGGCTTCAACTATCATCTCTACGCTGATGACACCCAAATCTATATCTCTGCCCCTGCTCTCTCTCCCTCCAGGTTTGCATTTCCTCCTGCCTTCAGGACATCTCCATCTGGATGTCTGCCCGCCACCTAAAACTCAACCTGTCCAAAACTGAACTCCTTGTCTTTCCTCCCAAACCCTGCCCTCTCCCTGACTTTCCCATCACTGTTGACGGCACTACCATCCTTCCCGTCTCACAAGCCCGCAACCTTGATGTCATCCTTGACTCCACTCTCTCGTTCACCCCTCACATCCAAGTCGTCACCAAAACCTGCCGGTCTGACCTCCGCAACATTGCCAAGATCCGCCCTTCCCTCTCCATCCAAACCGCTACACTGCTCATTCAAGCTCTCATCCTATCTTGTCTGGATTACTGTATCAGCCTCATCTCCGCTCTCCCATCCTCCTGTTTCTCCCCTCTTCAATCCATACTTCATGCCGCTGCCTGGATTGTCTTTGTCCAGAAACACTCTGGACATGTTACTCCTCTCCTCAAAAATCTCCAGTGGCTACCAATCAACCTACGCATCAGGCAGAAACTCCTCACCCTCGGCTTCAAGGCTCGCCATCACCTCACCCCCTCCTACCTCACCTCCCTTCTCTCCTTCTACAGCCCAGCCCGCACCCTCTGCTCCTCTGCCGCTAATCTCCTCACCGTGCCTCGTTCTCGCCTGTCCCGCCGTCGACCCCCGGCCCACGTCATCCCCCGGGCCTGGAATGCCCTCCCTCCGCACATCTGCCAAGCTAGCTCTCTTCCTCCGTTCAAGGCCCTACTGAGAGCTCACCTCCTCCAGGAGGCCTTCCCAGACTGAGCCCCCTCCTTCCTCTGCCCCTCCTCCTCCTCTCCATCCCTCCCGCTTTACCTCCTTCCCCTCCCCACAGCACCTGTATATATGTATATCTGTTTGTATGTATTTATTACTCTATTTATTTTATTTGTACATATTTATTCCATTTATTTTATTTTGTTAATATGTTTTGTTTTGTTTTCTGTCTCCCCCTTCTAGACTGTGAGCCCACTGTTGGATAGGGACCGTCTCTATATGTTGCCAACTTGTATTTCCCAAGTGCTTAGTACAGCGCTCTGCACACAGTAAGCACTCAATAAATACGATTGAATGAGAAAACATCACCAATTAAAGCCACATGGGATGATAGACATATACAGAAGGAGGATATTGAACTAACTCTTTGCTTTAATCATAGCTGATAAATGACCCACATGCAGCAATTAGTCAAAGTGCAGTTTGATTAGTTTCTCTTCCTTTACTCTAACTTTTTAATTTTTGTTTCTGCTCTTCGAGGTCATCATTTTCTCTTCCCTTTTCTTCTTCATACTTATTCTGCTTCCCTCTTCTCCTAAACTACCAAACCGATACTATTTGAAAGAATCCACTCTGCTGAGATATTGACCTTGAGTAGACTAGTTGGTTGCTGAACAAAGCCCTCTGAGAGGAGAAAAATTAAAAGACCATAGGGAGTAGTTGTTCAAAACTAAGTCTTTCTAGGTAGAAAGTGAGTACTCATTACCCATTCCCATGCAATGCAACACCTGTTGGTGAATGCCACTGAACTGTAAAATTTAGACAAGTGTTCAAGGGGATCCTAATTTGAGTTGAGTCAGGAAAATAAGGTCACAAATGGATGGCTGATAAAATTACAAAAGGAAGAGGCCACCAGTGATCTTTCAATCTATTCCTCTCCCCCTAGAAAGTGGTCTGGTCAAGCCAGGCAACATGGTTGTTTTCTTCCCCAGTGTAAGAGATTTCAGAGATTCCTTGGAAATAGAAGTCTATTTTGAAACACTTCTGCCCATAACCTGGAGAATATCCAAAACAGGGCATCACAGTGTTTCACATCATTCCTCTTTTTTTCCATGATGTTCAAGCAGGCAGGAAAGAGCAGATCACATTTGAGTTCTGATAATGAAGAAAACCGTCCCTGGGTCATTTTCATTTTTTTTTTTTTTAAAAAAACAAACCTGTTTAATCTTATATGAAGTCTTGGTTGAAAAAAACAGCTTGTACAGCACAATTATTTATCCCAAGTGATTATCATTATCATTATATTTATTGCACACAATGTGTGGCAAGCATTGTTCTAGACAGTGGGAAAAGATACAAATTAATCAGGTCGACACTGCCCCTGTCATATATGGGGCTCAGTCTAAGCAGAGGGGAGAACAGACATTTCAACCCCATTTTAAGGGTGAAGACACTGAAGCAAAGAAAAGTTAAGTAGCTTGTCTAAGGCCATATAACAGGCAAGAGGTAGACCGGGGATTAGAACCCAGGTCCTCTAACTCCCAGACCTGTGCTCTTTCTTTTGAGCAACATTGCTCCTGTAATCTCATTTTACCCTCACAACATTGCTATGGGATAGGGAGAGGTTGATCATTTTATCTCCATTTTATGGATGGGGAAACTGAGGCTCCCAGATAAACTGATATCCACGGCTTTAGTAACACAGCTGGAATTCCTGACTCCCACCCTAATGCTCCTTGCACTACTTTGTGGAAAGAATAGCTCCTGATCTAAATAATTTTTATCAATGTTTTCAAGGCAACTACAATGCTAAATGTAATCCAACCCTCCTTTTAAAATTGTGTTGCACTTTTCTCCTCAATTCCTTCTCTTTCTCTTTATGCTTCCTTTCAGTCAGCAGATTCTTCTAAGTCAGTAATTTGGCAAAAAATTGAGATTTTGACTTGCTGTTGTTATGTAACTACTGCAAGGCATTTCAGTCAGCAAGAATGCCATCTATGAGATTCATTGCTCTAGAAAGGCATAAACAAGAGCTGTTTTCTACCAGAGAAGTTTTATTGGAGCTGCAGTCTGTGAATCTGAAAGAATTGATTTATCAGAGGGAAGATCAATGTGAAAATACTGTGGAACTTGTAGAACAAGATATTTTGATCAGCCCTCTTATGCACAGCATATTTATGAAAGGAAAAGGAAACTGCTAGATTGTAAATTAGAAAACCCTAGAATAAAATGACTATACTTTCTGAACTAAGTATTTTATTAACTCCAGAAAGCCTTTGCTTATTTATGGCTACTTAGCATATCTTGTGTAATCTTTTTCATGAGTGTCAGAGCCAATACTGAATTTGGGGATAATTCTGAGGATATCATGGGGGTTATTATTTTTAATTTTTACTAAATCACTTATATGGGAGTAGTCCATTTTGTTTCTTTTCAGGAACCATATTCATTGATTGTTATTCCTCTAATCATTTTTCCTGTTAATGAGACAGACAGCTGATTTTATCTGCATTCATCTATTAAGTAAGGTTTGAGGGTTGATTTATTTTTATGAAGCATCCAAAGAAGACAGAGTCTCAATTCTCTCTTCCCCTTTTTCTTCAATGCCCAAGGCTTCCACTGACTTCAAAGGGAGCCTTAGATACTGAAGAAATGAGAAGAATAAGTATCTGACCTAATTAAGCATAAATATTGAAATTTTCCTCGTTCCGAAGAAAAGTTCTCCTTCTCCCAGCTCCTACTTATGGTTTGCTTCCTTGTTGGCTTGACTTTGAGTTCCCCATAATTACTTGGTTTCCAGCAGGATGATTTCAAGCACATTTGAGTGCTCTCTATCTGACAGGGGCTACGCTGCTGTTATCCTTAGATATATTTAGAAATGAGTGGTAGTCGTGAATATCATATTACTGAGTAATTGATATCTCTCCTCTCGGCTCAAAAATCTGTTACCCACCTGGAAGATTTGGGGCTTTTCAAAATATCTCATTCTAAGGTCCACGCCAGCCAAAATTGCAAGTATGATCCAAGTGGCCTTTTGTGAATACCAATTAATACTGAATTAACATGGGAAAGTTCATGGCTGCCCCAGATATTCTCAAACTACTGTAAAAGACTTAGACGTAGGAATTTAATGATAATTCAGAGACGCCAATGGAGAGAGCAAGCTAAATCCAAATGATCTAAAGTTTTTAATTAAAAACCTTCAGTACTCAAGCAGACATCAATAAACACACAAGTTTTCTTGGGCCTGAGCCTGAGGCCTGAATTGAAAGATCTGCCTGATGTGCTATTTGACCGAACTCTTCCAGCTATCCTACCTCCTTTCAGAAAGGACCAGTTTCACAGAGAATACTAGGAAACCTAGTTCCCAGTAAGGAGAGAGCCTTTAGTCCCCTTCGTTTACAGTTTAGCAGGTACCACAACCACCAGCCAAGCAACTTGCACCATGAAACAATTAGTTCTCTCTTCCACTCCACCATTTATCATTCATCAGTGGGCTATTCTCTATCCTCACGGGTGATTCCTTCTCTCCTCCATTGATTCAAACCATTCTTATAGTCAGAGACTCCCATAATTAAGTCCTCTTTTGACTGAAAGTTTGCTTAGGCAGCCATAATCATGGGGTATCATTACTAGTCTTTTTAGTCACAGTTTCAGCTATGTTCTACAAACGGACATTCTCGGTCTCACAATTTGACTGCAAACTGAACCGACCTCAGTGCTGCCGCAGATATAAATAATGAAAAATATCATTTGTAGCTAACATACCACAGATGCCTTAGAACTGAGTGGATACTTGCAGAAGCAGAAAACTTGCTGACTTCAAAGCTTCCTGCCTTAGTTAAAAAGATACAAATTGCTTCCCAAGTGCATCCCCTGGAGGGAGTAACACAGGATGAAACAGCAATATTTGCATTAATTCATCTCTAAGGATAGACCTAAGGAGATTCCATTTTTCAAGTCCTTTTCAATAGACTTGCTTTAAAAGCCCAAATCATGTTTGCTTAGGGGACATTTTGTGTATCTGGAAGTCTCTTCATTATTAAGGAGCACCTTGAATTGGATCTAAAGATTACTGACATACATAACAAGGACTTCCATTTCAGTCTTTCTCATCCTTATTTCTCTTAGCGTAACCTTGCTTTTTACTGGCTTTAGAAATCCTTTTTAACAACACTAGACCTGGATAATGAATGTCATGTAAAAGGTGGATCTTGCTGAAATAAAACTTGATTTTTGTAGAAAATCTCTTATAGCACTTTGGGCTTGAGTATCACAAAGATTTTGACAGACAAATGCTTAGTTTCCCCCATAACAATCCAGTAAGCTAAACCAATACTGTTAATTGACTTCATTTTCCAGATATTTCTCTGAGATGTGGAGCTGTTTTGTTGTTTCTCCCCCCACTTCTGGACTGTAAGCCCATTGTTGGGTAGGGATTGTCTCTATTTTTTGCCGAGTTGTACTTTCCAAGTGCTTTATACAGTGCTCTGCACACAGTAAGTGCTCAATAAAGACGATTGAATGAATGAATGAATGAAATGGCCTGTCCAAGCTTTTATTGAGGTCCACTGCAAATACTAGTGTAAACATCGAGTTTTCCAAAAATTGAAGCTTTTTCTAAGTTTGTTCTGAAAGAAAGTAATATGGTCTGAATGATCTGATTACATGTAGCCTCTACAACAAGCCCCTTTCTTATGCCTTTTCCCTGGCTAAATCTAGCTCTTCACAGAGTTTAGGTTAAAAGGCATCTAGTTCACGGCTTTTCAATTTTTTTTCTGCAGAGATTAAGTCAGGTGACTCTGGCCTCTATCCAATACATTAGAAAAGTGGCATTTCCTAGTGGAGAGAGCATGGACTGGGAATCAAGAAAGCTGGATTCTAATATGAGCTCCATCACTTGTCTGTTGTGTGACCTTAGGCAAGTCACTTAACACTGTTTCTCTGTTTCCTCATCTTTAAAAATGGGGAGAGGATACTGCCATTATGATGATGATGGTATTAAGCCCTCTGTGCTGTACTTAGCACTGGGGTGGACACCAGCAAATCAAGTTGGACAAAGTTCCCTGCCCCGTGTCAGGTTCACAGTCTCAATTCCCATTTTGCAGATAGGGTAACTGAGGCACAGAGAATCCCATCATCTGATAATTAGAATAAAGAACCATGACTGAACTAATGGGGACATGCACAGTTCAACATGGAGTGATTCTTTCTCTTCAAAAGATTACATTAACAAGTAAGAAAACAGAGTCTCTCCTCCTTCCTTAATAAAGCAAAGTGGCCTAGTATAGAAAGCAAGGTTCTGGCTGTCAGAAGGACCTGGGTTTTAATGCCGGCTCTGCCATCTGTCTGCTGTGTGAACTTGGGCAAGTTGCTTAACTTCTCTGTGCCTCAGTTACCTCATCTATAAATTGGGGGTCAAGACTGTGAGTCTCATCTGGGAAATGGACTTTGCCCATGTCCTGATTAGCTTATATCTATCCCAGTGCCTAGTGCTGTGTCTAATACACAATAAGTGCTTAACAAATACCATGAAAAAAAATAACAGTCACTGCAGTTTCCCTAACTGCACACCACATGTGCTTCTGCATACCAGATTCATTCATTCGTATTTATTGAGCACTAACTGTGTGCAGAGCACTGTACTAAGCACTTGGAAAGTACAATTTATAAAGTACAAAGTACCAGATGAGAAGCTCTATTGGTTGGACAGCCTGCTCTGCACGGTCCTGCCAAGCTTGAAAATATGAATAGGATTTGGTCTGGTAGTTGTGAAAATCTTTGGGATTTGTATTATGCATCAATAAGTGCCTCCATGGAATCCAAACCCCCTTTGCCTGACATCTGTTCTCAGGACAAATTGTGCTCTATTCCGGACATTATTTTCCATCACGAATTATTGAAATGAGGCACTGCAAGAAAAGAAATAAGGTTTCTAGAAATCCTACTCTTAGAGAAGCAGCATGGCCTAACGGAAAGAACACAGGATTGAGAGTCAGGTGACCTGGGTTCTAACCTACCACTGCCCTGTGTCTGCCATGTGACCTGGGATAAATCACTTGACATCTCTGTGCCTCGGATTCCTCATCTATAAAATGGGGATTCAATACCTGTTCTCTCTTCCCCTTAGACTAGGAGTCCCATGTGGGACAGGGACCGTGTCCAATCTTATAATATTGTTTTACCCCATCTCTTAGTAAGTGCTTAATAAATCCCTCAATTATTGTCATTTTTATCAGCATTGGTCCAGTACACCATAGCACCCTGAACAGCTGAGCCGCAGCCCAAAATCTAGCTCTCAACTGGACTCCCAGGATTTTTTTGTGATTGCTTGACTAAGATATGTGGCCCTTTGTGTCAGATATGAGAATAAAGGATTTGCTAGCAAGGTATGCCCTGCTGAGTTTCAAAAGAAACTCACTTCATCAGCTAAATAAATGCATTTGTTCGGGAGCTATTGGTTCAAAGTTTTATTGTTTAGCCTCCTTCAGTACTATTATCTGCAAACGTTTCCATTGTTAACTAGAAAGAAACAACTCTCCCGGGAAGGAAATTGGAAACATGACATCAATTTAACACAGTCATTTGGGGTTCGCACAAAATGACAGGACAGCAGGAAGCAGTTAAAAACCTTCCCCTTGACAATCACAGCCCTGCAATTTTGAGTCCTCCTTCCAATCAGGCACTGTATTGACAAGAAACCAGTTCCGATAATGACCTCTAAAAGACTTTTCATTCTGGCCTACTGGGTAATTTGTTTTTCTAACCAGGGTGTCTTAGCAGGAGCTCAGGAAGACTATGTGTCACCTGCTCAATTGGCAGCTGCATGACAAGCAGAGAACGGACTGATTTGATTTTGCTAGACTGCATCAAACCTTCCTCTCTGGTCCCTGTCAAGAATTAAACTTACAAAACTGCTTTTTTTCCAACCTCCTGCTCATCCTGCTGACTTTCTAGTGGGTGAGAGTGGGGAGGAATAGTTCAGACCTGCTGACTTTCTAGTGGGCGAGAGTGGGGAGGAATAGTTCAGATCTGTTCCTCCATTTATAATCAACGTTTTGCTTTGAGTTTTACTGTAATTAGTTTGATCACTGAGGTGCTAGAAACTAGATTGCAAATGGATTATCTGAGAGCATAAGCGTTCCATCATTACAGTGCAGAAGAGGAGGATCCTTTCTTACCTTGATTATTTCACATTAATAAAATGGGAAAGTGTGCTAAAATTTGGTAGCTCAGCAGTTCAAAGTTCTTTAAGGTCAAGAGTCAGGACTTCTCCATCAGTCACATTTATATCAAATCTAACGGTTGGAAGGTGATTTGAGCAGAAGATTGAGGACCTGAATATACATTAGGTAGGCTCTGAAAGGGCCTCAGATTTAGAACCTGGTGAGTGGGTGCAGATGGAGAAGGAGACCGGCACAGATTTGGAAGAGATGTTCAATACCCCTTTTTATTTTTAACTTAAAATACTCTGGCATTAGCTATTTTTATTAGTTCCTAAATTCAACTCTAATCCCAGCTGGTTCTAATCCCAGGTCCACCATTTGTCTGCTGTGTGATTCGGGGCAAGTCACTTCACTTCTCTGTGCCTCAGTTACCTTATCTATAAAATGGGGATGAATGCTGTGAGCACCATGTGGGACATGGACTGTGTCCTACCTGATTAGCTTGTATCTACTCACAGTATCCACAGGCACAGTAATAATAGTAATAATTATAATAATACTAATAATAATGGTATTAAGCGCTTACTATGTGCAAAGCACTGTTCTAAGCTCTAGGGAGGTTACAAGGTGATCAGGTTGTCCCACGGGGGTGCTCAAAGTTTTAATCCCCATTTTTACAGATGAGGTGACTAAGGCACAGAGAAGTTAAGTGACTTGCCCAAAGTCACAAAGCTGACAGTTGGCAGAGCCAGGATTTGATCCCATGACCTCTGACTCCAAAGCCCGTGCTGTTTCCACCGAGCCATGCTGCTTCTCATGGTAAGTGCTTAACAAATATCATTTCATTTTTGAAAACTAGGCTACTGATGGTAAAGTCCTATCCATAAGTGCCTGTGTGGCTGAATAGAGATGGAGAAGTGGCATTCCCTCCCATTAATAGCACTAATGGATTTTCCCTCCCCCCACACAAGGCCTGTTTCAGTTTATGAGGCTACTTCCTGGCATCCCAATCATCACAGAGCCTTAGCCTAGGGAAGACAACTACTCTCACAATTTCCAACTGCGAGGCTGGCCCATCTCCAGCTGCAGTTCTTCCAATAATCTGCTACTTTGTTGCATTGTTTGAGACTGGGCATATATATATATATATAAATAATCTCTGACCCTTCAGGCTTGCATATGCTCCCTTTCCATTCCCCGTATAGTAACTGATAGGCATCTTGCTCTCCCCTGTTCTCTTCCCATGAACTGCCCAGGAAAGCATGTTGGTGTGAGCACTGCTTTAGTTTTAGTGGACTAAATTGACTGTATTCTAGAATCTTGTTGAGGATCAACTAGTCACGCTATTTGTTACTGATTATGGTTCAGAGATTATGCTGATAAAACATCCCCAGGAGCTGGTGGTTTCTGGTGAGTACAGTCATGGCATAGTTGATAGAGCATGGGCGTGGAAGTCAAAAGGTCATGGATTCTAATCCCATCTCCCCCACTTGTCTGCTGTGTGACCTTGGGCAAATCACTTCACCTCTCTGTGCCTCAGTCATCTCACCTGTAAATTTGGGATTGAGACTGTGAGCCCCATGTGGTACAGGGACTATGTCCAGCTCAATTTGTTTGTACCTATCCCAGAGCTTAGTACAGTGCCTGGCACATAGTAAGCATTTGAGAATACCATACTTATTATTATTTTAGGTAGCAGACTTCAAAGACCACTTCTGAGTTGTCGGTGAAAACATTTGCTTTTGTGTAGCATTTCTTGAGTTCCCTAAATTAAGCTTTCCTCATATTTCCTCATCCTCAGTCTATAGTGCTGGGCTGAAAATGTAAGGAGATTCATAATCATTTGCATGACTTGCAAGAACCTGGAGCATAATCATCCAAATAAAGCAGCAGAAATACCATACTTATTATTATTTTAGGTAGCAGACTTCAAACACCACATTTGAGTGACAAGTTCTGAGTTGTCGGTGAAAACATTTGCTTTTGTGTAGCATTTCCTGAGTTCCCTAAATTACACCTTCCCCATATTTTCCTCACCCTCATTCTATAGTGCTGGGCTGAATATGTTAGGAGATTCATAATCATTTGCATGATTTGCAAGAATCTGGAGCATAATCATCCGAATAAAGCGGCTGCTAAACTAATTTCTCATAGACAGGCTTGTAGCTTGTTGACTGGAAGAGTTTCCCAGTGGATTGGCAGTATATTCTGACTGCAGCTTACATACCTCTCATAGAATCCTCCAACATGACAGCAAAGAATAGGTTGACGAGAACTTGACCAACCTCATAATCCCACTTCACTCTGATAGGGGTGGCGAACAGGTCAGATAGGGCTCCTTTGCCATAGAGTAACTGAAGAATCTTGGTGAATTAATCATGCAACCTCTTTACTGTAAGATTGTTGGAGGCAGGGAATGTGTTATTTTGTTATATTGTACTCTCCCAAGCATTCACTGCAGTCCTCTGCACACAGCAAGCTCTCAATAAATACAATTGATTGATAGATGCAACCAAATTTGTGGTCCAGGTAGCTCAGAGTTGACTATGCTCCTCAGTAGCCTGTTCAGAAGGTATCTGACTAGACTCTTGCCTGCAGTGGAGATAAAGGAAATATGGGGGGAGTTTCCAGTTGGCTCTTTAGCAATAGCTAATAGCTTCTACTAACTCCCCACACACAAACACACTTACATACACACTCACACACACATGTGTGTAGCTACACGGAAATGTCACTACCCAAGTAGTGACAAGGCAACATGCTGCCTTTAAGTGATCTGATTGCCTCAGAGACAAACCTAACCATCCTTCTCGAAAGGATGAAACAATATGACTTCCATGCACCTACTGCAGTTCTGGCCCTCAGAGGAGTGAGCCTCTGACACAAAGAGCCTTGGAAGGAGAGGAAGGTGTTTCCCAGCCTTCAATGTCTGGAAATACCGTTGTTATTATTATTATTATTATTATCTGTGATCACATAGCCACCAGGTCACCATGAGCTCCAGGATCTGCATGGGACCACTCACTCCTTGAACAGCCTCTCTCTGCCTACTTACTTATCATGGGAGGGCGGATTCTGTTTTTCTCCTATGCTTACCACTGGTGCTGCTACTACTTTAACTACTACTACTACAACCACTACTACTACTACATGCCATATTTAATAGGAAGCCTATTCCTCTATTCCTCACCTTTCGAGAAGCATGCTTTCCAGGATCCTCTGGGGAATTGGAACGTTTGGGAATGGCCAATAGGAGTCTGGATGGAATTATCTATCTTTTTTTGTTTCTAGCAGAAGTAGTATAGTAGCATTATTGAGCACCTATTTGGTGCAATGCACTGTAATAACAATAGCGGTATTTGTTAAGCACTTACTATGTGGTAAGCACTGTATTAACTGCTGGGGTAGATACAAGACAATCTGGTCAGATACAGATCTTGTACCACATGGATCTCACAGTTTCAGTAGGAAGGAGTATAGGAATTCAGTCCCATTTTGCAAATGAGGAAACTGAGGCTTAGAGATGTTAAGTGACTTGCCCAAGGTCACCCAACAGGCAAATGGCAGAGCCAAGTCCTCTGACTTCCTGGCATGTAATCCACTAGGTCATGATGCTTCTCTTTCTTTTTCTCTCTGCTTGTCATACTCCTCCACATTGCTGAATTGTAACTTAGAGCCCGAGCACATGTGCTCTAGCCCAAGAATTATTGTATAATCATGAATCTGTGTAATTTCTGAAGCCTTTGTCATTACTGAGGGGGAGGATTTTGGATTCAGCTTTTCTCTCCGACTTCGTTTTCTCTCTGTATTAAATTTAAATCTAGTGCCTAAAACCTCCTTAAGAGATTTGAGAATATCTGGAGCAAACATTAATTTTTCCTTGCCACTTCCTTTACCATGAACCCCCACTGACCTGCTTCCACAAAAATAACAAATGTGTTATAACGACAATGCTGTGCTTTGGAATGGCAAAAAAGATTTTTGAAAAGCACAAAACTGAACAGACGGGATATGAACAATGTGATCCTGGAATGCAGTCAATTAACTAAGAAACAGCGCTTGCTGCAACACAACTTCCTTGGGCAGAACACACAGGGAGAATGGATGACCAAGGAGATACACACAGTGCCATTTGGTGAGCTGAAGCGGAAATACCAAAAGTAAGGAGGTCAAAAAACATTTTAAAGATACAGAGAAGCTCAGTCCCAAATGAAATAACAGTTGTCTGCAGAAAGAAAATAATGGCAAACAAATTAGCCTTGTGTGCAATGACCGGGAATGAGAATGAGAACTGACTTCAGGATGATTATGACACCAAAATTGAAAACAGCACCAACCCCTGAAAATAGCAAATGCAACAACTCTGTAAAGAATGCTCTTTATCTAGTGTGGAAGGAATAATTTCAGCCCTACACTCCCACATGGCACTCCCCTACAGCTGGACAAGCCACCTGGCTTTAATAAAGCCCCCTTTGGCGATAAGAATTATAATTTAAAAATATTATTGTATTTATTAAGCAGTTAATGTGTGCCAAACACTGCTCGTTGTGGGATGGGAATGTGTTTGTTGTTGTATTGTACTCTCCCAAGTGCTTAGTACAGTGCTTTGCACACAGTAGGTGCTCAATAAATACGATTGAATGAATGGATGAATGTACTAAGGGCTGGGGCGTGGGGTTAATGGATACAAGCAAATTGGGTTGTAAACAGACTTTGTCCCACAAGGGTATCAATCTTCATCCCCATTTTACAGATGAGGGAACTGAGGCACAAAAAAGTGAAGTGACTTGTCCAAGGTAACACAGCAGACAAGTAGCAGTGCTGGGAGTAGAATCCAGGGCCTTCTGACTCTCAGGCCTGTGCTTTCTCCATTAGGCCACACTGTCTGCCTGCGATGCACACAGCACAAGAGATTAGTTGGGGAAGGCTTCCTGATGAAGATGTGGTTTTAACAGGACTTTGAATATGGAAGAACGTAGTGGTCCGATGGATATTGAGGGTGGGGGGAGTTCCAGGCAGAAGCGAGGGTGAGAGAGATGAGAATGAAGTTCTGGGGAGTTTGGAACAAAGAGGGACCTGGCTTGGATTCTGCAACATTTTTCTGACCCCCTCATTCCGGCAGCTGCGGTGGCACCCAGCTTAGAAACAAAATATATATTCTTAGTAAGGTGGAGTGGGGCCATTTTTAGGGAACACAGGAGTTCAGAAAGTCTCCAGGAAAAGTGAAGGGAAAGGAACAAAGGAGGACAGTGAGGAAAGGATCTACAGAGTAATTTTGAATTAATTACCTATAGGGCTTGGTCATTGTGTCAGGACTGTTTCTGCAACAGATCCTAATTGCATTCAAGTGCATGTGAAAACATACCTAAGATTCTTCATGATATATCCATACTTTTGAGGACCACATTATGGATATATCCCGGGCTTTGTCGGCATTTTTAACCATATAATATAGAGATAAACAATTCAGCAGCTTTTAAATAACTTTAAACTTCCCTCATATATTGAAAAAAATTGCTTCCAGGATAAGATCAATTTTAGCCTTTCAAAATCTTTGGGAAGGCTTACTCACGTCTATAGCCAGACCAAAAAGGAAAGAGCCAGAAATAATAGCATCGGCTAAATGTTGATTTTTAAAATTTTCAACACAACATTGTCTTGTAGACAGCTGCAGTACATCTCTAGAGCAAAGAGAAAGAACACAGCAAGTACACATGTTCAATTTTCCAAGAATGATCTTCTGAAAAGTCCCAGGGTGTTCATTGAGATTGAAGACATCCTATGTGGTCTGTTAGAGTATGTCCCTGCCAGAAGATATTACTCCTATGTCTCATTTACATGATGAAATGGAAATGGAAAAATCTTGTCTGAAGCTGGACTGGAAACTCAGAAAAGTGGAAGCTTATCTGTTCACCTGCACCTTTATTTGGGGCTGAAACCACTGAATTTTAACATTGGTTACCTATAGGATGAAGGGTTATAAATCACCCAGTAAATCTTCCTTATTGAAAAACAACTCCTCAAAGAACAGTGTTAGCTTAAATTCCAGGATAATTGCTTCAGTTCTCCACTGGGCTTTGCTAGTGGAAAGCTGTTCTGCTCATGCTAGCCTCTCATCTTGCCACATCGGCTTTTCATGTCACAGGAAAGCAAATTCTATGACGCTAGCCTCCCATACACCTATGTTAAACACTGAAGCTTTGGCTTCATGTGATTAGGATTGGGACCACTTAGCTACTTGCCACTTAACTAGGACTATGATTGACCAACCTGAGTTCAGAGCAATCCAAGGGCAATACAGGATTAGAAACTCCAGCCAGGATCAAATTGCATTTGAAGGACCCAGTAAGCATGGCGAAACCAGATTCCCAGAGAGAATAAGGACCAAAATCAAGATTCAATCCACATTACAAATTGGAAAGAATAGCGGTGTAAGCTACAAAGACTCAGGTTTATGGAGTGATATCTAAAGTAACTGAAGTTCAATGATAATAATACTAGTTGTGGCATTTGTTAAGAGTTTACTATGTGCCAGGTGCCGTACAAAGCTCTGGGATGGATACAAGCGAATTGGATTGGACTCCGTCCCTATCTCACTTGCTTCTCAACTTTACAGCTGGAAATGCCAAGCTTGACTGCCTGATTCCCAAAATCCACTTGCTTTGTACTTGGTCTTGTTTTGGGCAGGGAATGAGTCTGTTATTTGGTGTTTGTATACTCCCAAGCATTCAGTACAGTGCCTGGAATACAGTAAGCCAGTCAGTCAGTCAATCGTATTTACTGAGCACTTACTGTGTGCAGAGTACTGAACTAAGCACTTGGGAGAGTACAATATAACAATAAACAGACACATTCCCTGTTCTCATTGAGTTTACAGTCTAGGGGTAGGGGGATTAAGTGCTCAATACAATTGATTGACTTGGTCACTTGGGCACCCTAAAGGCTTTGCTTGGAGGAAATATACAGGAAAGGTTTAAGACAAAAATAATCCCAAATTAGTCCTTTCTGGCTTCTTTTTCACCCCAAATACAGGGTTAAACAAAGATAAATACCTTGTCATGTGAAATTCTTATTCCAGCTGAGACCCAGGGGAGTGGAAATGAGAACAGGTCATCAAAAAATCACAACCAGCAGAACTGAGACTTCTTTTCCTAGATGACTCAGCCTTCGCCCCCTGGGGTGGGTGGTTTTTGTTGTCTTTCCTTCTCTGTAATTCTTTTTCCAGTCTTTTGATCAGGCCTGTGTTAAATAATTTTAAGCCATATCGGTCACGACCTCGGCATCTAGCAGCCTACTTACTAAATGTGCTCTATTGCCCTTACATTAAAAGGTACGTTCAAGTAATAACATAATAAATTGCAGTATTTCTTAAACACTTACTATGTGACAAGCACTGGAGTAGATAGAATCAGTTCATCTACAGGCCCTGTCCACATGTGGGGACAAAGTCCAAGGTGGGGAGGGAGGGCTGCTATTTAATTCCCATTTTACAGATTTAGAAATAGGCACAGAAGTCAAGTGACTTGCCCAAGGTCACACAGCAGATAAGTGACGGAGTGAAGATGAGAACTTGGGTCTCGACTACAAGACATGAGCTAGGCTAAGCCGTGGTACTTCACTACATCACAGGTGCCTGCAAGGTTTTGTGAGGCAAAGAACCAGTGAACTAGAACAATGATTTGGATCTATTTAGAATTTTTATGCCCACTGTCATCTCTAACGTTTAGCTAATCTTCCAGAAGATGATGGTATAGCCCTCATTAAACTAGCCACATTTATTACTCTATTATTTATTTTACTTGTACATATTTATTCTATTTATTTTTATTTTGTTAACATGTTTTGTTTTGTTCTCTGTCTCCCCCTTCTAGACTGTGAGCCCACTGTTGGGTAGGGACCGTCTCTATATGTTGCCAATTTGTACTTCCCAAGCGCTTAGTACAGTGCTCTGCACACAGTAAGCGCTCAATAAATATTACTGAATGAATGAATTATATGCCACTTTGTGGGGACATAAAGGGGCACTTTCTAAGCAGCATTTGCTGTAGAGTGCAGAAACAGAACAATCCCCATTGTATTGAGACTGTTTCTCTTTTTGATGCCTTTCAAACTGAATTAGAACACTAGGACTGGTTCCTCAACAAGGCAATACCTGCTTATACATAACTATTGTGGGTTAAAATTCATTTCAACCCACAAAATTGGAGACTGAAAACTGGATTTTTTTTCCATGGTTCATTTTGATAATGGTAGTTTGCGAATGTGGCAACAAGGCAGCAGCAATCTGTGGTGCATGCTTCCTAAGCTTGCCTCTTGCTAGTTCGGAAAGCCTGGCAAATAAATCAATAGTTATATTGCCTTACCCTCTACACAACATTTCATCATTCCCCCTTCCCCTCTAAGCTCCATTGTTAACCTACCTGTCTTCTGGCACCTTACATCCATTTACAACATGGCTGCTTTACTGCTGTAATGTCTTCAAGCTTTCCATGGTGGCAGGAGGATAGGGATGGAAAAACCTGAAATTAGCCTGTCAATCAGAGTGATGTGACATCAGGGTTCCTGGAGCTGTCAGGGAGAAAGGGCGGGTGGTGAAGCCAAACACAACAATCACTGTTAAATACAGGTGTCGGGTCTTTCCATCATTGAACTTCGAACCGAAAAATCACTAGAGTGATTCTAACTCCTGGGCCGTTCATATTCACCATCTACAAGTTTGAATGCAGGAGGAAGGCACAAAGTGACGCTATAAAACTTGTAGTTTGGCAGTTGCTGTGAAGGCAAGTGTATCTCATTGGAAACAGAATAGGACTGGGAATCAAGAGCCCTGGGTTCGAGTACCAGGACTGCCACTGGTCTGCTGTGGGACCTTGGGCAAGTGTCTTACCACTCTGGGCTTCAGTTCCCCATCTTCAAAACTGGGATAAATTGTGACCCCTGTGTGAGACAACGATATGTCTGTTCTGATTATCTTGTATTTACCCTAGGGCTCATCAGAGTGTTTGGTCATAGGACGTGCTTAATGGATACCTTACAAGTAAGTACCAAAATTTGGATTTCTTATGCCAGCGGCCCGTCACTATCATCACCAATGGTATTTCATCAGTGATGTTTTCTAAGAGTTTCCTATGCACAGAACAATATATTAAGCGCTTGGGAGAGTACGAAACAAGAGAGTTGGCAGTCACTGGCCAAAGTGAGCAGTCTAGTACTAATCACTAGTAATAATTCATTCTTACTAGTAATAATTTAAGTGCCTTTTTTACAAATGCTTCTACAGTAGATCAAACTTCATGTCTCTGCTTCATCCTTTGATCAGTTGTGTATAGTCCATGTTAGTGTAAATCTTATATCCATATTATGCCTTATGTGCCATGAATTCTAAGTACATTTCTACAATCTTCACAAAGAACTTTGCATATTCATTCATAACAATAATAATGATGATGGTATGAAGTGTTTACTGGGGTAGATACAAAGTAATCAGGTCATCCCACAGGGGGCTCAGAGTCTTTATTTCCATTTTACAGAAGAGGTAACAGGCTCAGAGAAGAGAAGTGACTTGCCCAAGGTCGCTCAGCAGACAAGCGATGGAGCTGGAATTAGAATCCACGTCCTTTGACTCCCAAGCATGCTCTTGCCACTAGGCCAGGTTTATGACCAAATAGTTCATATAAAATTTTGAATTGTTTATCCTCTACACTGGCCATTTCATAGAGATTTAGCATTGGGGGTATCTTTTGACACTGTTTTAGAATAAATCACTACTTAGAAATTTGTTCTCCCTCAATCAGTGTTATTTGCTCCAAGTGAGGGATGTTTAACTTCTTCTTTAGGAGTTGTACTCGGCTTTCTCAAGGATTCCTCTACGATCCTTCCCTTTCCCCTTCCCATTCCCAGAAATCCTAAGTGGAGCTGAGGAGGTAGAGTGGTGAGTAGGTGCAGTTACCCCCATCTTCTTGAAATCTGTCCTTCAGTGACTGTGGGGCTACAATGTGCTGGGCTCCCAGAGGCCCAGACCCAAGGAAGTAGGTGGCAACAGACAGCAGCAGAACAAACAACTCCTCACTCGCTCCACCCGCCGCTCCACTCCATTTACTTGGTTCCCCAGAGCTCTTGCCATGATAAATCTCTGCAAGAAACAGCAGCGGAGAGCTATTCAGGCTGCCACTGCCAAAAAGGTTGAATCCTTTACAATATACAAAAGTAACTCAGAAGTACCTGTAGCTGTAGAACATCATCTTCAACATACTTGTACCAAAGCAGGTAGAATGCAAGAGAGAGTCCCCCTCAGACACTCAGGAATGCAGTCTCAGCATTGGCATCTGCGAACCGAAGGACAACGCAACCTACAATCTATTAATTTAGCTATCAGAGGAAATCAATCAATCACATTTACTGAGGGCATACCGTGAGCACTCTAAGCAGCGCTTGGGAGAGAACAAAATAACAGAGTTGGTAGACACGTTCTCTGCCCACAGTGAGCTTACAGTCCAGAAATGTGCAACCCAATCTCTCTGCTCTCATTCTTATCCAAAGTCCGGGGATGGGTCATTTACATCCACTGTTTTAATTTCCTCTCCACCCACCCTCATCGCGACCCATCAGCAATCGATCTTTCACACTGCCGAGGCTGTTCTAGGGTAGCCCATGACCTCCTTGTATCCAAATCCAGAGGGCTATACTCCATCCCAGTCCTCCCTGAAATTTCAGCTGGTTTTTGATACACTGGACCACATCGTCCTTCTTAAAACCCTACTAGGCCTGCTTTGCTGGGTCACATTAACCGGGTCCTCTGCTCCTCTGATTCACCTGCTGGCTTTTTTTCTGCTTCCCAATCCTCTTACTGTGGACATTCCCCAAGACTGTAATCTGGTTCCCCTATTCCAATCAATATTAAGTCACTGTCTCGGGGAGCTCATCTGTTGACACGGCTTCAACTACCATCTCTAGATGGACAACTCCCAAATGTATTTATCTCTCACCCACAATCTCACACCTCCTCTTGACCCACATACACCTTCACCTGACTGTCCCGCTGACACTTCAAGCACAATAAGAACACTATAAAGACAAAATTTAGCATTCAGCAAGTCTGGTGGTAAAACAGAACCTATAGGGATCCAGGATGCTGCCACCCAAGTCATTGAGATTTCAGTCACATCTGAAGTTTCCCAAAGTTTTAAAATTTGTAGAGACTGAACTGCCACTGCTTTAAAACCCTTGTGCTCCCACATCCACATGGCATGTGACCCAGGTGTCACGATGGATAGGTGGTGGGGTTTCTCAAGGGTTTAGTACGGAACTTTGAGGGGGGAAGAGAGGCCGAGTGGCACACTACCATTGCTTAAATCCTTCCCAGCCCTGCATTCATAGTGCACGTCAAGAGTGGGCACACAGGGCATCATTATGGGAAGGTGGCAAGATCATAACTTTCCCAAGAGCATATTATCATCTGATCCCTTCTACTTTCCCTGTCCAGCAAACAAAAAGATCCATAAATCTTCTCTAGTCCTAGTTATGAACCCATAATTTTCATTATCCTTCTAAGCTTTTGTTGAGCATTGTAGATCACTCATTCACTGTACTACGTATTTGGGTAAAGTTAATATATACCTTGCCTGGGCTAGCTTCCATAACCGAAAAAATGCTCCCAGAAGCTAGATTCATGGATTTTAAGGAAGCATAAGAGTGAAAGATGAATATTTTTAAGACTATAGGACACAAAGGTACAGTGGTTTAAGATCAGCTAGGGACTTGAGAAATCTGTACATATACTATACATCAAGACAACCTCGTAAATTCGGGTTTTAGACTCCTGGAGTTCTCAAATTCAGCAATTTGAAGATTACTACTTTGAAAAAGAAAAGCTTCCCAATGGTACAGAAATTTCTCCAGAACTCTGGCAAGCCTCTAACTACCCTCAATTTTGCCAGTTCAGCCCCATGTTTATAGTCATGGAGGTTGCGCAGGCTTTTCCGTATTATAATGTAGGGATGTGGGATAGGAATAGAAAATAATCTGTAGGCAAACTCCATTTACAGGGAAAGCAAATATTTTTTAAATTTCAAGCAGATGTATTGCTACAAGTGTAAAGAGACAGTATTATTACTTTGCTAGTATCAGCAAATTGTCCTATTATGTGAGAAGTAGTCTAAGCACTTTCCCTTGGTTGTTTGGAAAGGAACTCTTCTTCACACAGCAGGTGGCAAACAGATGAAATATTACTACTGAAATCTGTAAAGGCTGAAAATAATAGGTTTATAATATGCAACTAAAGGGGCAAGGAGGAGGATTTTGATGTAAGTTCATTGTGGGCAGGGAATGTGTCTACCAACTGCAGTTCTCTGGACACAGTAAGCGCTCAATTAATACAATTGCTTGATTGACTGATTGGTATATCACTATTGGGATAAATGTCAAGAAGGGGAATAGCCACCTGATTCCTTCCTCCAGATACACTGTTGTAGCTACCAGAGATAGAATAATGGATAGGCCATCAGTGAGCCCCAGGAATTGCATTTTTTAATTTCTGTCAGGTGCTAGGTTGTAAGGATCCCAAATGTCTATGGTTACTCTGAAGCAGAAGATGAAAAAGTGGCTTCTTTCTTTTCTCACCATTCCCAGCCACTCAAATGGGTTTCTCTGTAATAAATATCTATCAGAGTTGTTACATGGCAGAGCCCACTTTAGCTCATTTCCATTCAGATTCATGGAAAATATTACCTCCCTTGCCTCCTTTTTCTCCAATATTTCCACATTCCTAAGTGCCCCTGTCGCTAAGTGGGTTTAAAATCTTGGCTTCAGTAAAGAAGAAATAGAACAAAACCCTACTCAAGAAGGCCCTTCTTTGTCCAGGTTTCCAGTGAACAGTTACTTCATGAACAGTTGAATTGCCAGGTTTTTACAGAATGCCATGAACTCATCTGGAGAGAGAGAGAGAGGGGTACATTTAAAGGAACTAATACAATCTGATTCTTGATTTCTGTTCAGCCTCTCCTCAGGTGCCTATGGGGACTATGACTACAAAATGTTCAGTCTCTTATGTACCTGGGCCAGTAAGCATGAACATCTTTTTGAGTATGGATGACAGAACACTATGCCTGTGGACAGATATGATCTACTGCATTAAAAGTTGCTTTTGTGATTAAGTTGCAGAGTGGACGGTTCCCTAACGCTTTCTTTTCCTGGGCTGCTTCCACAATTCCTTTGGGTGGGACTGCTGTAGAAACTGAATTCTGAGATTAAGTGGGTCAGAAAATACTGGGAGTTCCACTACAAACTCTGCTTGAGAAGCTATAGGAAAAGATATCCAGGTGCTGATTCATTTTCAACATGGGAAAATAAAGTGGGAAACTATTCCAATAAGGTAAAAAGCTTGTCGTCTAAAATCTCACAACACATTCATGTTTCGGGATTCTCTCAGTTTTCAGCAACATGCCAGGAAGAGGCAGCTTGGGTCGCATCTAATATTTGTTATTTAACATCAGCATAATGCATTTTTTTTTAGCTTGGCACAATTTGTAGAAAATTTGAGAAGCTATAAGCATCAAAATGCCAGAGATGAGGAGTTTCATAAAGGGACTATGAATGCATTCACTCTATCTCATTAGCTTAATAGTCAGCCTTTTAACAATGTAA
Organism: Tachyglossus aculeatus; assembly: GCF_015852505.1. Taxonomy (NCBI): domain Eukaryota; kingdom Metazoa; phylum Chordata; class Mammalia; order Monotremata; family Tachyglossidae; genus Tachyglossus; species Tachyglossus aculeatus. Next base: position 18,104,442 of record NC_052074.1, on the reverse strand, counting down.
TTGATTAACATATTCATTGTTCTTGCATATTTTGCCTCAGATTGTTTACTCCTTTTAGGAGCAAAGATAGCAGAATGCTCAACACAACAAATACTACTGAAGAAATGTCTACATAAAAATGGAAAATTGAAAAGAAGGGTTAAATTCAATTTTTGCTATTTATTTCAAAGAAGCTACAAAAATACTAAAGCAAGGCTAAGAACCAGCTTTATTTTATTCATATTTAACATTATACACATTCATGTGTCTAACAAGAGTTGCACTGTTACATTAAAGATACAGTACAATAACATTCAACATGAGGTACTTCATACTTATACATCTGTCCTTCATAAATAATGCTGTAAGCCTGCTAAATTCAAGCACACGACGACCTGAAATTAGCTGAACCTATTACAACACCATAGCATAACAAAAAAAGTACAGTGCAATAATTATGTAGAAATTAGAACATCTATTTAAATACTACTGAAGATATGCTTAAAGTATGTTACATTAGAACTGCTAGCAGAGTTTCCCTCTAAGCCCCTAAATTAACAATGAAGTACAAAGACTGCCCAAGTACATTTAAAAATAGCATCTACAGCATTTTCAATATTTAATAAAGTTGTGTTTTTATGCCAGTTAGAGTTCCCTGTTTTGTCAGAAATATGGCCTCCAGCTTTACTCTATCACACCAGGAATAAACTCAGGAAAGTTAAAGCAACCCCTCATCTTCCATTCCACTTGGCTAACATAATGAAGGCAAAACAAGATTAATATATGTATGCCTAATTTACAATTTGCCAATTAAATGGGCAGAAGAGTACTCATTTTTCCCTTTATCTATGTCTCCAACTAAAACTAGTTTACCATAGTCATATTTATACAGTGCATTCATAAAACGCACGATTCGGTTGGCTATTTCTATGTTGTTCGGAAAATTACCAGGAAATATAGTTATTTAATTAAATGCCCTACAAGGATTATCGTTTCATGATTGATTGACTGAATAAACATTCAGACTACATTACCACATCAGAGTTAAGGAAGATGGGGTACAATTTTAAGGCAGGATTATATATATCACCAGGCTGCCTAAGGTTTATGAATTGCTAAATGCAAATTCTGCTCTGAGATGAGAAATTGTTAATCTCTCAGCAGCGTAATACCTGGCTGTCACCATTTTTAGAACCGTTCACTAAACTGTTAAATCTTTTAAGTGTTTTTTTTTTTTTGGGGGGGGAGGGAGGATGAAAGGGAAGAGTAGCCAGAAAAGTCTGACAATGAACAAGAACAATAACAATGAAAAAAAAGGACAATACTTTTCCAATTAGACTTCTGCTCCTCCCCCACCACCCCAAAGAATCTTCACTTAAAGCATTTTTGAGCACTTACCATATCATTACCATCTACTAAACACCACTAATGTGCTAAATTGCTACAAGTTATTTTACTTCAATTAAGCAAAAGAACATTTCTTGTCAAAAAAAGGCTCCCCACTTGCCCTTTCCACAAATGCTCATTGTTTACGTTATCCACGAAACCCTCCTTTGAAGTTGATGTTTTGGATACCAAGTGTAAATGGAGTTTCATCACTCTAGACCATATTTTGTACCCTGTAGACCTATGCTGGCAGCTTTCAGGTGGCTAGGGGCCACAATCCTCACAATTAAGGAATAATTAGATAAGTACTAACATACGAAAGCATACGGTTAAAGCATATCGAAGAAAAAACAAGGAGTAAAAGTAGTGCTACATTACATTTACACGTTGTGCTATATAAAATGATTAATATCCAGCCATTCCTCCAAATATTGGTTTGGTCCTGTTTTGGCTTGAAACGTGAAAAGCGAGCACCTCCTAGCAGGGGTTGGCAAACATACTAGAGGGTAGCCAAGCCATTCTGGCTGGGACAACAGCTTCTGGCTAGATCCTGGGCACAGATGCCCAGTTCTGGGACTCTCGCACCACTTCCCAATGGGGCTGCCGCTCCAGAGTCCCATGCCAGTGTCCAGCCCCCACCCCTGGGCCCTGAGCTGCTCTCTCCCGCCCAGCCGTACCACTGCTAGGAGAGCCAGGATTTTGGGGGTCCCGGGGCGGCAGCCTGGGACTTCAGAGAAGTGGCCCAGAGGTGCAGACCCTGAAGTGGCGCGGCGGGAACGCCCCTCAGCTAAGGCTTCCCCCAGAGGGGCCAGGCCCACATTTGTCCAGACCTGTGGCCTGTCCGCGCCTCGCCGTGGACCGGCATAGCAGTGGAAAAATGCTGCCGGTGCCTACCAGGCGGAGTGGCTGCGAGACAAGTGCCAGCGGCCGACTAGGGAGAGTGGCCCTCTCAAAAACTGCGTTCCAACTAGTGCTCTGACTAGGCTCCTAACCTGATGCTCCTTCCAGAACTGCCTTTCTTCTCAACTAACCAGCCTGTGGCCCCCTTCTCTTTGACAGAACACGCAACACTATAATAAGCTTGTACAGCTACTGAAAGATTTTTAAAAAAGAAAACAGAACCTTAAGTTATTCACATTGAGTTTCATAGTCCAGGGATCCATATTTTTGGCTGATCTCTTGTTTAATCACGGTGCTCTGGAGAATTAGCGGCTTTGACCTTTCAACCTCCAGCCCACGCGGTCTCTCTCACTCACGGCAACGTTGACTGTGAGATGACTCGGAAAAGGTTTGGGAGAAGGGCACAAACCCATCTCCCACTCCCAGCCTCGGGAAGGTCAGGGTGCATACCCACAGCATCGCTCCTGACATTTTGGGAAGGAACCTGGTGAGTCACGCTTTGAGGGGCAGCCTCTGTGGCTGAAAACCTCCGGGCCTCTGCCCTCTCCAGAGAATGGGAGGAGAGGCTCCACGGAGACAGTTTAGAGGATGCCCGTAGGCACTGAAATGGCAAAGTCTCTGAAGGGGGACACCACCACCTCACTAACTTTAGCCCCATCCTGAAAGTGATTTCAAAGCACCCTCCACTTCCTCTTCTAGAGTGAGTCGAGTAGGGTTCAGAGATAAGCCATCTTGACTTCAAGCAGTAAATGCCGCTATGATTACTTCTTTTAGGACAGAGCAACGGCCAGAAACGGAGTCAAAAAAAGAACGATATATAATTCTGAAGGGGCTACTACATCACACTGCAGAAATCTTTACCTAAAATTCAAACTTTTCCTTTTGGTGAGGTGTAGTGTTCTTCCAAACTCCCTGGGGCTGTAACTTTTCTGTAATAGTTTCAAAATCCCGCCTCCACCATCACCTTTAAGAATATGCCCATATTCTTACTGGTTAAAACTAACGTTTAAAAATGGAATACACAAGAACTCTAGACAATTGCTGTGGAACGGGCAACATTTAGGAAGAAAAAAAATACATGACATATCTGTGTATAGGCACAACTCCTAAAATAAAGCCTTAATTAGAACTTGGCACTGGAGCATCTAGTTGAAAGGTGAATACCGCTTTTAAACCTTTCTAAAATTAAAAGGCGAAAAGAAAGGAGAAAACTGCCCACAGCTTCATTAATGACACATTACCTGTACTGCTCACACATCTGCAGATAAGCTAAGCATCAAGGCGTTCTGAATGAAACTTCGTTTCTTTTGGAAATGTGTCTTCAGGCATAAAATATAAGTTCTGGAATCTGTCCTCCCTGCACGCCAGTGCCGTTAGTACTGTCTGAAGAGCACTGGAACTGGACGGTCACTTTACCACACTGCACTTCCGTCATTCCTTCCTGTCCAAAATAGCTCAATTCGTTCCCATCCAGGATCACGCTTGCTGTGTAAAAGGTGTCTGGTTCAATCTGCACCGGGTATTCGAACCAAACCGGGAACGTGTTGCTGGATCCGTCGGAGAAATACTTGCTCAAGTTCTGGCCCAGGATGACCCCCTGGCGCTTGAGTTCAATCTTGGCGCTGTATTCTGCTGAGCCACAGCTAGATCCGTACAGCCCGAAGCCGGCAATGAACACTCTCTTGTCGACAGCGAACTGAATGCTGTCGCACCGTCCCCGGTAACGCCACTGGTTGCTCCGGTAGGCGCAGGACTGGAAACGGTGACAGCGCTGGGGGACGAGGCCCTTCCGGGCGTTACTCACAAACTCCAACTCCGGCTTCTTGGCAGCGGTGTACCAGAGGAAGATGTCATTGGTCTCGTTGAGTGTCAAGACCCCAGACTGGGCGGCCCCATTTGCAAAATCATCGAGGGCCATCGTAGGGATGCGTATCAAGTAGAGCGCTTTGCCCAGGACCTTGCGCTTATTCTCGATGCTCAGGGACAGTTCTTGCCTCTGGCACTCCACTTCGGCCCAGCTGAGGGCAGCCTCGAAAACCACGATTTCTTTGGCATTCAGAGTCTCTCTGCGCAGTATGCTTTCTAGGGTCTGGAAATCGATGTCACAGAACCCCTCGGATTTCAGAGCCAGTTCGGCTTGCGCGTCGATCACTTCCCAGCAACGCTGGGTCAGGTCAGGCTCCTCAAACAGGCAGCTTTGGGAGAGCAATACACAGGCGTTTTTGGCACTCAGGCTGGTCTCCAGAAAGTTGACACAGGCGCGGGCCAGGTGAGGGACTATATACTTTTTGGCAGCATACAGCGTCGCTAGCACTGTGTCGGCCGCCAGGTCGATTTCATCGCAATAGATATATCTGGAATCAAACAAATAGGTTGTTGGGGTTAAAATTTTCATGCATTGCCACAGTTTATGCTACTTCTTTTATGGGACTTCTTAAGCGCTCACTATGTGCCAGGCACAGAACTATGCGTTGGGGTAGATACAAGCTAGTCAGGCTGGACCCCATCCGTGTCACACCTGGGGCCCACAGTTTTAATCCCCATTTTCAGATGAGGTAACTGAGGCCCAGAGAAGTGAAGTGACTTGTCCAAGGTCACACTGCAGACAAGTGGCAGAGCCAGGATTAGATGCCAGTTCCTTCTGACTCCGAGGCCCAGGCTCTATCCACTAGGCCACACTACTTCTCGCACTACTTTTTTTGCAGAAAGCACGCAAAATATGGATATTTGGTGAAAACAACAGCAGAGGTCAAGTCCTACATCCTATAACTGCTGCGAGTAACCAAATCTTGGGGATCAGTTAAAATATCATGGCGAGGCAAATTTAAATGCTTGTCGCTGAGACTGTCAGATTCCAAGTCCCAATGAATGCCAAGATCCAAGGCCCACCACAATATCATTCTACAGGTTTAGGAAATTGAGCACACATTTAATAATAATGATAACAACAACTGTGGTATTTGTTACGCGCTTACTATGTGTCAGGCACTGTGCTAAGCACTGGGGTAGATACAAGCATATCAGGTTGGACACAGTCCCTGTCCCACATCTTAATCCCCATTTTAAAGATCAGGCAACTGAGGCAGAGAAAAGTGAAGCGACTCGCCCCAGGTCACACAGCAGACAAGTGGCAGAGCCAGGATTAGAACCCATGTCCTTATGACTCCCATCTGTGCTCTATCCACTAGATCCATGCTGCTTCTCTAGTATTCTTATATACTAGTCACTAAACTGGATTGAGGAAACAAATTGAGCGTGTTGGCTTTTTCCAAAATGATGTTCTCTCATCATCACAGTAGTCAACACCTGGTAATGAACAACAGAAAAAGACATGGGTCCCTACAGTTACAGGTTAAGAACACATATTCAATCTCCTAATAGAAAACGAATTCAGAAGCTTGGAAGAAAAAAAAAAGAGAGAAGATTGGAACAGCTTGCTAATGAACCTGAAGTGCAGGGAGAACAGGATTTCAGTATTATTGGAAACCTTTCAATAACTGTCAAGTTTTTCCATTATATCAATATCAACAGCAAAATAATAAGAATTCATTAGTTTCCCTATTAGATATTCAATCTAGTTCTGCTCAATGACCTACATTCCTCTACTCTACTGTTGCAGAAATCATTTGTGGCTGTAACTTTTCTTTGTAATTCAACTGAAATCGGAGAGAAAGGAAAGGCCATCTTGTTTGTTTGTTTTTTCCTGGTATTTGTTAAGTGCTTACTATGTGCTAAGTACTGTACTAAGCATTGGAGTAGATACAAGCTAATCAGGTTGCATAGAGTCCCTGCCCCACCCAGGGCTCACAGTCTTAATCCCCATTTTACAGCTGAGGTAACTGAGGCACTTAAAAGATAAATGACTTGCCCAAGGTCACACAGCAGAAAAGAGGCGTAGCTGGGATTAGAATCTAGGTCCTTCTAGCCCCCAAGCCTCTGGTCTATCCACTAGGCAACACTTCTTCTCTATCCACACCAAAGATGCATATACATTATTACTGAATCTTGGTGTGTTCTAGTTAAATCCCCTTAAATTACCAGATTTTTTTGTCATCTGATGTGGGATTTAATTCCACAGAAATCAGCCTAGGTAGTTCACATGAATGAATAAAAAGTTGTCAATGTTTTAACCAAAATGACAGGCTAAGCTAATAGGTTATGTGTTTTGAAGATCTTCACATTTTAACGAAAAACAAAAGCCTTTTTTCTCAATTAACTAATCCCTGCTTGCTAAATTTTAAGAAAAAGTGGGAAAACAAAACAAAAGCCAACACAAGTTTTAGACTGTGTGTACTGCTGCTGAAGCTTTTGTTCTTCTTTTTAAAGCATACACACCTCAAGGGTATGGAGGTGGGTTGCAGTACTTTCTCCGGAAACCACAGGTGAGACCACATTCTCATCAGTCTCTATATTAAATCAGATATACTCTCCTGAAAGAGAGAGTGGGTTATGGCCATCTGATTGCCTTGATAAAGCATGGCTCTGTTCTCTATCTCTACGGATGGAGCTCGGAAGAGGCAGACATGGAAGAGAAGGATATATATTATTCTGAAAAAAGAGGTCGCTAAGATGATCTGGCTTTATATCGTGTGCTATTTTAGATACCAACTCTGAGTACTCTTCTACTTTTCTGAAGGTTTCTTTTACCCCCTTATTACAATTGATTTTTGTGAAATGGCAATAGGTTAAAAAATAGTCATCATCATCATGCCTTAGAGGGAAAGGACAAAGAACAAAAGCACCATCATGAAAGAAAGTGGAAAAATACAGAAGCAGAACTTAGTCTTTCAATTCAGGTCCTATTTCACAGACTAGATAACAGTGCCGATCAATGGTATCAAAACAATAATATATGATCCACACTCCATGTTTTATGATTTTAAATGTTTCATAAGAGCACTAGATACGTATTCTTTAAAAGTCCAATTCAAATAAGATTACTGAAGCACTAATAATACATATTTAAACACTGGACAAGAGTAATAATTTTCAGGCATAAATGACTGCCTATTTAGAAAACTGATTATAACCATTGTCATAAAGAAAAAAATTGTGTTTAATTCTTGAGTATCAGACCTAAGAGATGACCATGTTTCTGTTATGATTTTTTTCCTAGCCTGAGTGGGTACATAGTACTCTTTTCTTCAATCTTTAGTAAAGCACTAATACTGAATCAGAACTTAAGGTTATTTTCCTGAGTACTAGACAACAGCATTACAGTCAGGATTATGACTTCTTTGCAGGAGCAATCTGAAGGTGAAATTAGTTTCTTCACACGGTAGTCTCAAGTGACTGCAAAAGACATAGAGAAATGGGGTAGCTTGGTGAAATTTTAGAACTACATGCCCTGATGAGTCCATCCAGCTTTGACACAGTGTAAATAAAAGAACTGAAACATTTATATTGTGATACAGAAAGGATAATAGGTTGCCTAAAAAATCTGACCCCTTCCTTCTCCAGGTAGCATTACCTAGCGGATAGAGTATGGCCTTGGGAGTCAGAAGGACCTGGGATTCTAATCTTGGCTCTGCCACTTGTCTATTGTGTGACTTGGGAAAAGTCACAACTTCTGTGTACCTCAGTTACCTCATCTGTAAAATGGGGATTAAGACTGTGAGCCCCATGTTGGGACATGGACTACATACATTCATTCAGTACATTCATTCAATCATTTATTGAGTGCTTACTGTGTGCACAGCACTGTACTAAGCGCTTGCACTGTACATACATCCAACGTGAATAGCCTGTATCTGCCCCAGCTCTTAGTACAGTACCTGCCACATAGTAAGCGCTTAAACACCATAAAAAAGTTAAAATTAAAAGATAGAAATTTCATTTTGATAGGAAAAAGGTGAGCTAGAGCCACCCACATTTTGGCATATTCAACTGTCAATCAAACAATGGTATTTACTGAGCAATTACTGTGTGCAGAGCAGCAGAGCACTTTACTAAGCACTTGGGAAAGAACAAAACAACAGAGTTGGAAGACGTGACTCCTGGCCACAAGGAGTTTAGGCTACAGGGGCAGACAGACATTAATTAAAATAGATTACAGATGGGGGAAACTGAATCATAAGAGGCTAAGGTGTGAGCCCTCATGTCTAATATCACATTCGCTCAATTCTTGGAATAAAGCAACTCAAAGAAAATTTAAAATAAAAATAAGCCAAAGACATACAAGGATTTCTGCTTTAACATAAAGCAGTCAGATTAAACTGACGTATAACCAGATTGAGCCTGCATGAGGGAACAGAAGTGTGCAGGTCAGTCCCACAACCTATTGAATGACTTAGTATTTGGAGAACGTGCTTGTTAACATGTGCCTGTTCATTCTGAACAGCAGTATCTAATCTCGAGCACTTGTTTACCGTAGCACATAAAGTTAAGCTACTTTGTTTTTCTAAAGACAAATTACTTCAGATAACTATTGGACTGGATTTAAAAGGCAGTAATGAAAACTACACTGATACATTATTTAGCAATAGCAGTATGCTGAAAGGGCTGGTTGATTTTTACTGTTAAAATTCCCCTGTGATTAAGAGCCTGGTGCGGATCAGGTAATATAAGACTTTCATCAAACAGAAAGCACCACATAAACACCACAATTTTTGCATCATAATTTCCAGTGGGAAGAACATCACATCCTTTAAAGAACCTCAGGTACTACAGTGGAGAACCATTTTCATCTCCAATATTTTTTCCTCACTCAAATGCCACAGTAACCTATGAATGATATAGATGAAAACAAAATCAGCTCCCTGGAAATGTTTAGGTGACTTAAGATTAACTAACCAATTTGGCCTATAATATTCCCCAAAATACTTATGGCTAGAGATATTTGAAGTTTTAATCTTCTTGTTCATGCCCTTTCTGGTGATGTGTTAGGAAGAAAAACATTGAGAGATTTTTTATTTTTGTTTATATTTTTTATGAATTCTCAATCATTCAATGGGAAGCAAAATAGCCTAGTGCATAAAACACAGGCCTGGGTGTCAGAGGATCTGGGTTCTAATTCTGCCTCCACCACTTGTCTGCTGTGGGATCTTGGGCCAGTCACTTAACTTCTCTGTGCCTGTTACCACATCTGTATAATGGGGATTAAGACTGTGAGCCCCATGTGGGACACGGACTATGTCCAACCTGGTTAATTTGTAACTGCCCCAGCATTTAGTACAATTCCTGACACACAATAAGTGCTTAAATACCACATTAAAAAAAATCAGAGAAACTAGGTAGAAATTAAGCTTCTATTTACTCAAACAGAGAGGTACTTATTTTTTCAAGGGCATAGGTGTAGTGTAAAGTTTTTAAAAATCATCATCATCTTTCCCAATCCATGCTTGTTTACATCCATGTCTAACATTTTAACCATGACACAAGAGTGGCATGCATTGTTCAGCATAAACAAATTTTCTTCCAACACATGAATGACGCTTACTTCAGCATAGCGAGAAAAGCAGCAGGTTCGACATCTGGTATACGTATTTCATCTTTGTCCTCAGCAAGCTCTCCGTAAAACATTGCATGGAATACAGAACTCCCAACTGCTAAAACATACTGTGGAAAAAGGGAAATCATATTTCATGCCTTAAACTGAAAGCATTTCCAACAAAAACACAACCTAGGACAGCCACTGAGGACACAGGGTACCAACACTAGCACATTTAGAACATCAGAGGTAACAGAGGGAGAGAATAAAAACAGAGATAATGTAGGTTTTAAAGTTTTTAACTACCTCACTATACCTAGGACAGAATTACTGGGCTGTTCCCTTAGAATATTCTGATGTAACAATGAAAAGACACCACACTCTGAATGTGATGAACACACACCTAACATTTCCAAACAGTCACAGTTTCCAGGTACAATAAAGATCTTATCATAGGACTCAAACTTTAGGAGAGTGAGAGACACACAGAGAGAGAGAGAGAGAGAAAGAAAGAAAGAGAGAGAGAGAGACAGAGAGAGAGACAGAGAGAGAGAGTGATGGGGGAGGGAGAGGATGAGGAAAAAAAGGAGTTGAAGAGGAGAAAGTGTTAGAATGGCCTGAGCACTTAACTGAAGCAAAGCTCCCTCCCTAAATCCTCCGCCTCTCACCCTCCCACCGCCTCCCCACTCAAACAAACACGACATAAAGTGCAGTGCCTGCCATGGGCAATCTGCCCACACCAAGTTCCAGCCTAACAGTTTGAAGTTTCTTCTTTGTTATTCCCATGTCTGAACTGATAATGCAGCTGTTGCTTACTTTGTGTCCTGGCAACCGCTGCGTCCCACCTGGTGGCCCAACCACAAAATGAACATCTGCCATCAAGTCATTGTTGAACATCACCGCATTTCTAAAAACAGAGGCAGAGCATTAATTCACAATGTCCAACATTTCTTATGCACCCACAGACCCAGTGGCCACAAACCACAAGAGCAGCATTTTAAATAACCCCTGGGCAAAGCCACCAATTTTTTTTTAAAAAATACTATGCTTATAATTTTGCCAAAAACAAAAATTCACCGAAAGTGGTATTCGTGCAATAAAGGAGGGATGGCATAAAAACTTGTCCAAACTTTTCAAGATGAAAAGGACAGCAGAGTTCTCCAATCACAGAAGGATTTAGCCCTGAATAATTTCCAGGCACATTATAGCTATATCGGTTAAGTACTAAGGCTTGAACAAATATTTTTATCTAAGAGGAAAACAGCTGCAGCACTGAAAACGACAAAGCATTCTTCAATTACTGACACTGCTTAGGGGAAGAGTAGAAAGAGCAGATTTGAATGCAATAGGCTGTGGGATATATATAGAAGCAAAAATTTCAAGCAAACATCCTACAAACTTTTGGAATAGAGACAATGCCACACACTTACCTCTCTCTGATGGTGGGATAAAGCCCTTGCCAATTTGGGGCCGGGAGAGTGTTGTTGTTATTGAGGTTCTGCTGGTGATATTGCTGGACAGTGGTTGTGTTAGAGTTGGCTGGCTTCTTCCGGGGAAAAATATCAGCAGCCATCTTCTTCTTCTTTTTTGTCTTCAAGGTAATGATTTCATAGCAAACTGGTGGTAACTTGCTGCTGTTGCTGCTATTTCCCTTCTTAGAGCTCTTCCTGGACCTGTTCTTGACGGTCTCTGGAAGCATCAAGAAGAAGGTGAGACATTTCATGTTCTTTCCCTTGTCATCTACCATGAGTACTGTGTCTGCCTGAATAGCCTAACAAGGTAACAGCATTGGGAAAAAGAAAGTCGGAGCAAACTGTTAATGGAAACAGGCAAAGCCGAATCTTTGCTTCTCTTTCCAGTTAGGCAAGGTGACCTTTTTCACTGTGTTGAAGAAGAAAACCTGGCCGGGTCTAAGTTTGATCCAGCACTTGCTTTGTTAAACACATCCCCATCATGACTCCCTATTCGATTTTCTTGCCAGGGCTTCTTGAAAAACCTGAGAAAAACCCTACCCTGTGCAGAGGTACCACGCATTAAGCTGTGGCACTTGTTTTTTGAATTAGGTTAGCAAGATGTGCTGTAGCAGTGCTAGCTGTTCAGCTGGCTGAAGTTGTGCGTTGAATGGATCCGAAGAGAGTAGGTATTCCAGCCCTGCAGATGGAGTCAGACAGCCAGTGCTTTGAGCCAATAGCTGAAGTCACCGATAACGATTGGACTGTGCACAGTGACACCTATTGTAATGTGCACAGTTCCAATATTAAAGGGACAGCAATTGCTTTCTCTTGTTTAATATATATTCTGAAAAAGAACACTACAGATGAGTCCATAAAAAGAGGAATTCAGGGTTACGGATCTTTTGTGCAGCAGCCTGCAGTTGGCTTATAATACCAATAATGAAGGAAGAGAAAAACAGATTTCCACTTGAAACAGTTCTGCTGAAATCATTTTTTTCTGAGCAGCTTTTAGCTCGGAAAGCTACAGCGCCGTGGCCCACGCTAGATGCTGAATGGGTTTATTAAATGACAAAATCAAATTAAATCTATTGGTTGCAGCATAACAGACAGCAATGGATTTTAATGGACCGCTTCAACACACGATATAGCCCTGTACAAAATAAGTGAGATGAGGTCATAGGTTTCGTTCACTACGTTGCCAGCTACCAAGAGGTCCCCTTGCAGCCCCCTTTTCCTCCCCACCCCATCACAAAACCCTGCTCATTAGGCCAATGTTTACACCAGACAAGAACGAACTGCAGCAGGAGAAAACTTCTAGATGTGCAAATAAGATTCAAATGAGACAGATTGCATGCGGGTAATCACTGTTTAAAAGCTGCAATTTACTGCAAATGAACAAGTTGGCCTTATTTAGGAGGCTTCAGCCTCTTAAAATTCATCTGAAGATTGACAACTAGGTTTAGTTAGTCTACGAGTTAGCACGTATTAACCAGCAGCTTTTATTATGAAAAAGAAAACCTTTTTGAAGCTGCAAGTGTTTTGTTGCTGCCATTATAAAACCTTGCAAAAACAAAACAAACCTCCACTTCATGGCAGAGAAATGATATACAATGTGGGATTCATAGATTTGACTGCTGTAATACCCCTGGGGAAGGCGCGTTCACAATTAGAAAGGCAACTTTAGGATCACCTGGCTTTATCAGCATCTTTATATGCCAAGGAAACTGGTCAAAGGGGAAATTTAAGCACAGCCACTGCTGCAGACTTTGCTTCTGTTTCCAAAGGGTTTACTTTAATCATATACTCTATCTCAGTGAACCCCATTCTGGAATCAAGTGACAAGCTAAATATAGTCTGCTTACAAAAAAAACAAAAAAACCCTACAAGGAGTACAAAACCACACACATCTCCTTGCTCTTGGGTACACCAGGACTTGTTTACTCCTACCCTTCCCATCACTTATGGCACAGCTTACAGAAACACTATTTATGGAGAGGTGTTTTGTTCTGCCTGGCTTAGGGCAGTGCCATGTGCAACAGCAGAGGCGGTATATAAACAAGTTTTTTCCCTGTCCTTTCAGCCATGTCAAACATTACAGCTGGGCTAAGAATAACTAGTGGAACACTCTGTGCCCAAAAACCTCATTTCAAATAATGCTCAACATATTTCCAATGATACGTAGCATGGATTGAGGGGGAAACAAGGCAGAGACTTACTGTTAGCAGCAATACCTACAGGGTAAGGACTGAAAGCTCGTTATGGGCAGGGAACGTATCCGTTTATTGTTGTATTGTACTCCCTCAAGCTCTTACTCCAGTGTTCTGCACACCGTAAGTGCTCGATAAATACGACTGAATGAATGACATACAACATGGAATTGGAAATGGAAGTCATTAGCCATTCAATACTTTAAACCAACTGCGGAAAAGTGATCTCACTACGATCTTTGTGTAGATTCTAAAAACCTACCATGCATTTGCCTGCATTTAGGCATTTTTCACAGTTTTTAAATGATCCTGACAAAGTCATGTAAAACAGGGGTGTGCACAACAATGGTTAGTGAGAGTATACCCTCAGGAGAGGGTTTTAGTTCAGACATGACAGTGGGCAACTGCCTACAAGCATGATATCAGTGCCCTCTCTGTGGTAAGTGAATGCTCTTGGCTTCCTCCATCAGCAGTTTCCCATCACCTAGCGCCCTGGGGAGATGAGATACAAAGGTCCGGAGGATTTACGCCTCTTGCCGCCATGTTCTGGAGGGACAGTAGCGCATTCCTACACTCTCAAAGAAACCGGTCAACAAACCCCCAGATAATTCAGTAAACCTATCCTTTAATTTTTAGGACTTGTTTTAAAAGGCTTTTTAGGTATGTGCATTTTAGGGAAACATAGTGTATGCCTTTATGGAGACGTGTTTTTTTTCCCTTCAACCAGGGATGGAAAGAATTGTGAGTGGGTGGGTACGGTGATGTGGCAAAGGAAAGAGACTTTAAATGTGGGTGGCAGAGGAAATGGGATCTGCTACAAATTGTACTAGTCCTAAAAAAGCAACTCACTCAGCAGGCTTAGGGAGTTTAAATAATGCTCAGAACGAAGGAGAGAATGCAATTTGGTGAAGGAAAACGAGGAAGGGTGCCAATGGTTCAATGCCGTGCATGGTAAATAGGTGGGCTTGCCAAACCAGAGGCCTAGGAAAGGACATAAGGTCCATGGTCAGGAATTTTAACACGATAGGAACAGAAAATGAGAGACACTGTAGTCTCCTGAGGGGAGACTTACGGTTAAATGGCATTTGAGCAAGTTTGTTGTGGTTATTGCATGCTGGATAAATTAGAGGTAGGAAACCAGCAAAAAGTTAGTCTTGTAACCCTCTCCTTAAAGTACTTAGGATGCAGACCAAAAGAGCACAGGGCTCTCTTCCTTTCAAGTTTTTTTTTTTACCTATTTCCCCAGGCCCGTGTGGGTATTGCTTGATTCCTAGAGTGGCATGTGATATAGTCTTCGACAAGACTCTCTCTCATTCTGAATTTGAATCACAACTATATAGAAAGATGAATAATACCCAAGAGTAGTGAATGAAAGATTCATTTAGGAGGTGGGTTTTTTTTAAAATAAACAATTTACCATCACATTTACAGATGGTTGGTCCCCAGGCCAGCAAAGCCATACCTACAAGGCTACAATTAGATAACTATTCTACTTCACCCTTGCCCATATCAGAAGAGAATCCAGTATCTACCTGAGGGCAGAGACAGGGTTCAAATATCATCAAGATTTAGTCAGTCAATCATATATACTGAGCGCTTACTGTGTGTACAGCACTGTATTAAGTGCTTGGGAAGGTACAACATAATAAACAGACAGTCCCTGCCCACGGTGAGCTTATAGAAATAAAAAGAAACCTTGCTTAGAGTTTGCAGGTCAAGGATTATATATAATTTAAAGAAAACAGAGCACAATTAGTCTTCAAGGAGGTGTAGGAATACAGGAGGGAAGGTTTAGCTCAAGCATGTGTTGGTTGCAGTGGTATATTGGGTACCAGATAGAGAAGGAGAAACAGGTGAGGCACACACATAATTATTATTATTATTGCAGTGTTCTGGTCTTTAGCTCACTCTGGTGCCTGCCACCTAAAAGGAACTGAAGTAGACCTTCCACAAGCGTGGAGTGGCACTGCAGCAGCAGAAATGTCATAGATCCTATGGATTCAAATTGTGAATTCCTTGTATTCTCTTAAGTGCTTATTATAATGCTCTGCATACAGAAGGCACTCACCACAATGGATGGAATTATTTTAAGAGTATGAGTTTAGGAGTCACAGGGCCTAGGTTCTAACAGTGGCTCTGGCACTTTTTTTTTTTTAATGATATTTCTTACGCACTTACTCTGTGCTAGGTCCTGTATTGAGCGCTGGAGTAGGTACAAGATAATCAAGCTGGAGTCAGTCCATGTCCCACATGGGGCTCACAGTCTTCACTCTCCAACTGACAGATGAGGTAACCAAGCCGCAGAAAAGTTGAGTGTGTTTGCCCAAGGTCACGCAGCAGAGAAATGGCAGAGCTGGGATTAGAACCTAGGACCTTCTGACGCCCAAGCCTGTGCGCTATCCATGAGGACATGCTGTTTCTCAAGAAGGTTGCTGTGGAATTGTGGACAAATCACTTGCCTTCTCTGTGCCTCAGTTTCCTCATCTGTAAAAGCTTGAATAGGTGTTCTCTCCCCACTTAGACTGTGAATCCCACGTGGGACAGGGACTGTGCCCCACCTGATTATCTTGTATCTACCCCAGTATTTGGCACACAGAAAGCCCTTAAATACTATCATTATTATTATTTTCCCATTTAACATCACCCCTTAATTTTTTCTTTACACATTTTATACAGCTATGGAGCACAATGGGGGAAAGAAAAACTTGCTTTGCTTTTGCATTGGGAAAAACTGCTATGATTAATGTGTGCACCTTGATGTCTAGTTAAATGAAATTTCAGAGAGGAGGGACTACTTTAAAATATAATGAACTTCGTGCACTAGCAAAAGTTCAATAGTTTCTTTTTATTATGATTAATCAAAAACCAATTTGCATTTGCATAAAACCTACAAAAACAGTGTGATTGTAGCTAAAAATACACACTATGGTTCAAATACATTAAAATGACTGTTTTGTAATCTTGTTGCCTAGATGCTATATTCTCATATTTCCAACTGGGATTACTACTATCAATCAGTGGTATTTATTGAGCACTTACTATGTGCAGAGCACTATACTAAGCAATTAGAGTATAATACAACCAAATTGGCAGACCCGTTCCATGCCCATAATGAGCTTACGGTCTAGAGTGGGACACAGACATTAGTATAAATAAACTGTTGGCTTGGTTGGAACTCTGGATGCACATGAGAAGCAGTGTGTCTCAGTGGAAAAGAGCACGGGCTTTGGAGTCAGAGGTCATGGGTTCAAATCCCGGCTCCGCCAATTGTCAGCAGTGTGACTTTGGGCAAGTCACTACTTCTCTGGGCCTCAGTTCCCTCATCTGTAAAATGGGGATTAAGACTGTGAGGCCCCCGTGGGACAACTGATCACCTTGTAACCTCCCCAGCACTTAGAACAGCACTTTGCACATAGTAAGCACTTAATAAATGCCATCATTATTATTGTTATTCTTATGCCAACCCAAACAGAATCAAGGCAAAGGCTTATTGCGCAAAAGCTTATATTTCAGATGACTTTTAGGTATGTGTAGCTACCAACGAATAGTTTACAAGAGAACATATAATCCCCGGAGCCAATCTGCCCAAAGTAATCACTGTTATTTAGTGATCACTTACTGTGTGCAACAGTACCGTAATAAGCAGTACAAGATAACAAAATAACAGATAAAGTCCCTGCCCACAACAGGCTTACAGCCTAGAGAGGGAGACAGACATTAATATAAATAAATTTCAGATAGGTACATTACAATCTAGAAGTGGAGACAGACCCTCAAATAAAATCACAGAGAGTGGAAATGATACAGTGCAAGGGCCGTGGGGATGAAGGCTGGCTGTTCCCACTTCCAAAGCCGGACTTGGACAGAATGGGAGGAAGGTAGGTGGTTTGGGGCAACAGCACCTGACCCTCCCCATAACCCCAACCGGGTCCATCTGGTCACTGCTCTTCTGCTTTGTGGCCCCAAAGGGTGGCATGCGGTGGAAGAGGTGGAAGGCAGTTAATGGGCTACAGGACTAGAAAGGACTAGAAAACCATGGAGGAAGGGGGCAACAGAAGAGGAAAGGGGCAGGGAAAGCAGGTGAGACAGGATGAGGAGATTCGTTCAGGGTGCAGGTAGGAGTTCGGTGCTCTGCCCATACTAAGTGCTCAATAAATACCATTGATTGATTGATGAGAGGCAAGAAAGTCACAAGCTAGAAACTGGGAATGGCAAGCTGAGCAGTGCAGGAGCTGGAAAGGGGCGGAGTAATTTACCTGGACAGTCTGCCAACTTGGAAGGGTCTTCTGGGATAAAATGGAAGTGCCAAAGGGTCTTAAAATGCCTTCTGACAGTGCTCGGCCCAAAGGGCCAGACTACTTTGGTGCTTGGCTGAGTAAGAAAAGGCAGTGGTGGCCCTAGGGCCAGGGTGTTCGCTTCCAGGGAGTGGCCTGTCCTACTTTTCTGCTCCCCTGAGAGTGTGGAAGAGGAGAGGGGCTGCAATGCCGGGCCTCCTCCTTGTTTCGCTGCGGTGCCCCATCTGGGAACCATTAATCTTTTAGAGAAAGAGCAGACCAGTGAGTCAAGTCGGGTCCTCAGCCTCCAAATGCTTGCCACATGATGTTCCAGCCTCTTGGGACTTCAGTCAGGTTTCAATCAATCAATCAATCATATTTATTGAGCACTTACTGTGTGCAGAGCACTGTACTAAGCGCTTGGGAAGTACAAGTTGGCAACATATAGAGACGGTCCCTACCCAATAGTGGGCTCACAGTCTAGAAGGGGGAGACAGAGAACAAAACAAAACATATTAACAAAATAAAATAAATAGAATAGATATGTACAAGTAAAATAGAGTAATAAATACGTACAAACATATATACATATATACAGGTGCTGTGGGGAAGGGAAGGAGGTACGGTGGGATGGATGGAGAGGGGGAGGAGGGGGAGAGGAAGGAGGGGGCTCAGTCTGGGAAGGCCTCCTGGCGGAGGTGAGCTCTCAGTAGGGCCTTGAAGGGAGGAAGAGAGCTAGCATGGCGGATGTGGGGAGGGAGGGCATTCCAGGCCAGGGGGATGATGTGGCCTGGGGGTCGACGGTGGGACAGGTGAGAACGAGGCACGGTGAGGAGATTAGCGGCAGAGGAGCAGAGGGTGTGGGCTGGGCTGTAGAAGGAGAGAACGGAGGTGAGGTAGGAGGTGGTGAGGTGATGGACAGCCTTGAAGCCAAGGGTGAGGAGATTCTGCCTGATGTATAGGTTGATTGGTAGCCACTGGAGATTTCTGAGGAGGGGAGTAACATGCCCACAGCGTTTCTGGACAAAGACAATCCGGGCAGCGGCGTGAAGTATGGATTGAAGTGGGGAGAGACAAGAGGATGGGAGATAGGAGAGAAGGCTGGTACAGTAGTCCAGACTGGATAGGATGAGAGCTTAAACGAGCAGGGTAGCGGTTTGGATGGAGAGGAAAGGGCGGATCTTGGCAATGTTGCGGAGCTGAGACCGGCAGGTTTTGGTGACGGCTTGGATGTGAGGGGTGAATGACAGAGCAGAGTCGAGGATGACATCAAGGTTGCGGGCCTCGGAGACGGGAAAAATGGTAGTGCCATCAGCAGTGATGGGAAAGTCAGGGAGAGGGCAGGGTTTGGGAGGGAAGACAAGGAGTTCAGTCTTGGATATGTTGAGCTTTAGGTGGCAGGCAGACATCCAGATGGAGATGTCCTGAAGGCAGGAGGAGATGCGAGCCTGGAGGGAGGGGGAGAGAGCAGGGGCAGAGATGTAGATCTGGGTGTCATCAGCGTAGAGATGATAGTTGAAGCCGTGGGAGCGAATGAGGTCACCAAGGGAGTGAGTGTAGATCGAGAACAGAAGGGGACCAAGAACTGAACCTTGAGGAACCCCTACAGTAAGGGGATGGGAGGGGGAGGAAGATTCCGTAAAAGAGACTGAGAATGAACGACCGGAGAGATAAAAGGAGAACCAGGAGAGGACAGAGTCTGTGAAGCCAAGGTTGGATAGCGTGTTGAGGAGAAGGGGGTGGTCCACAGTGTCGAAGGCCGCTGAGAGGTCAAGGAGGATTAGGATAGAGTATGAGCCGTTGGATTTGGCAAGTAGGAGGTCACTGGTGACCTTTGAGAGGGCAGTTTCTGTGGAACGTAGGGGACGGAAGCCAGACTGGAGGGGGTCGAGGAGAGAGTTGGTGTTGAGGAATTCGAGGCAGCGCATGTAGACGACTCGTTCAAGGAGTTTGGAAAGGAATGGTAGGAGGGAGATGGGGTGATAACTAGAAAGTGCGGTGGGGTCAAGAGAGGGTTTTTTTAAGATGGGAGAGACATGGGCATGTTTGAAGGCAGAGGGGAAGGAACCAGTGGAGAGTGAGCAGTTGAAGATGGAAGTTAAGGAGGGGAGAAGGGACGGAGCGAGAGATTTCATGAGATGAGAGGGAATGGGGTCAGAAGCACAGGTGGCCGGAGTAGCATTTCGTCGGAGTGGTTTCGTCTCATAAAAAGAGAAACAAGCAATACAGCACACCATGGGAATGATAAACCTGTTCAAAGCCTTGCATTCAACCTGCGGCATGCATAAAGGGAATGTGAAAGGCTAGAGAAGTAATTAAAGGAAAAGTCAGTGATGATAATAATAAAAATTGTGGTACTTGTTAATAAGCACTTACTATGTGCCAAGCACTGTTCTAAGTACTGGGGTGAGTACAAGTTAATCAAGTTGGACACAGTTCCTGTCCCACATGGGGCTAATACTCTTAAATCCCATTTTACAGATGAGGTAACTGAGGCCCAGAAGTTCAGTGATTTGCCCAGGGTCACACAGCAGACATGTGGCGGAACCATGATTAGAACCCAGATCCTTCTGACTCCCGGCCTGTGCCCTACCCACTAAGCGTTTCTTATGGGGAGCACCTCAAATTCAGACTGGAAAGCACACACCTTTGTGGATTAATCTAAAAATCATCCTAAATCACAGACCCATTTAGACTAAAACTGAACAAATTGGCAATAATCTCTAAGTTGTAGGCTGATAATGAAGCAGTGCTAGAGCTTTTTGGCTGATGGACCAGTGCCAAATACTGATTAGCCACAATTAATTTTCACCTAAGGATGGTCTACCTCTTAACACCGAGGCATATACTGGGTAATCTGAAGAAGGAATTGGACTAGCAGCTCAGTCTTAAATAGAGTCACAGGCTTTAGGTCTAACCCAGACCTTCCAAATGAAAGTCAAGGGATAGGAAAAAAGAAGAAATCTCTTGTCCATAAACCAATTCTCCCAAATACCTTAATGACTAAATGTATCTTTGTTGAAGAAAAGGGAGATAGTCCAACTCAAGAAATAATGGCATTTATCAGAAACTTACTGTGTGCACAGCAGTATACGAAGCACTCTCTGCCCTCAAGGAGCCTACCTACTAGATGGAGAGAGACATTAAAATATAGTACAGATTAGGAAAATGGCAGAGTACAAGTACATGCACATTAAGTGCTATGTGAATTTGACTACTTTGGAGATTTTGGCTTTCTTGCAATAAAAAAACCCGAACATTTTAAAAAGTTATTTGGGGCTCTAAAAATAGAATCCATTACTCAAAATTGGCTTCAAATTTTGCAGTGACTTTGAGAAATTTAAATCTTGGTATCTTTTCATCTTTAAAGTGTGTGATACATTCTCAATTATTTAATCAGGACACCCACAAGGGATAATTTTATTCTTAAAAAACTGGTCAAGGTACAGAATTTTTAAGTGCCCTGACATGTCACAAGGGGAATCAGTACTAAATAGAGGAACACGCGTTAAGACACTTGTCCAATAATTGTTTTGTCAATTTAGCATTTATTGATTACCTATTAGAGGCAGAACTGTAACCAATAGGACCGATAATTCCCAAGACAATTCTCAGAATTTTCTGGGAGATTCAACCACTTGAGAGGAGGTGATTCAGGGCTACAGGAGCCTAGCCAATCAGCAGACCAGACAAAGCTTTGAAATTTCAAGCTATAAGGGCATTCTGTGCACTCTCTTGAAGCTAAAAACAGTTGGCTCTTTCTAAGGGGTGAAATGTGACTACATATGCTCCAGCCCATGAAAGCTTGTGTGATTACTGAAGTCCCTACTCACTGAAGCTTGTACATAACTCATGAAGAGTGAGACTTTGGATTTAGCTTTCTTTCCCTCTTCACCTCTTCCTTAAACGTTCATTCTTGTATGTATGACTGCCAGGATATTCTTCAAATTGCCAAAGCAACAATCAATTTTCCCCTGCTTCCTTCACCTTTGGCTAATGGTTTGACCAGTTTTCACAACATAACATGATTTACATTTGCAATCCTGTTGTGTGGACTCTTGACTGGGATATTTTGAGATAGCTCAGGACCTACCTGGGAAGGTAGTCAAATGTTCCTCAATTTGTGTTTTGAAACAATGATCACATCCTCCCTCTGGTCTGGAACTCACTCTCCCCATCTTCAAAGCCCTACTAAAATCTCCTCTCCTCCAACAGCCCTTTCCTGATTAACCCCTCATTTCTGCACTGTCTAGGCACTGGAGCACTTTGATATTCAGCCCAACCCCAGAGCACTTACCTTTCCTTACACTCTGCCATTTTCTCTACCTCTAATTTATTTTAAACAATAGTAACAATGGTATTTGTTAAGCACTTACTATGTGCCAAGAATTGTTCTAAACGCTGGAGTAGATTCGACATAATCAGGTTGGACAAAGTCCCTGTCTCACAAAGGACTCACAGTCTTAATCCCATTTTACAGATGAGGTACCTAAGGCACAAAAGTTAAGTGACTTGCCCAAGATCACACAGCAGACAAGTGGCAGAGCCAGGATTGGAACCCACATCCTCTCTCAAGCCTGTGTTCTTGCCATCCACCTTCAGCATTAACCTAATCACCTTGTAAACTCCCCAGCGCTGAGAACAGTGCTTTGCACATAGTAAGCGCTTAATAAATGCCATTATTATTATTATTATTATTATTATTATTAACATATCCACATATTCTATTATTCATTTGGTCACTTCACCCCAATGTACTGATGTTACTAACCACTACATCCTTGTTCTTGCTCCTGCTACAGCTACATGATTGACATCTGCTGCCCTGGTATGTCCACTGCAGGGATCATGGTTTTGGCAAACGGTTGTGCTTACCAGAACAGTAAACACTAAAATACCATCAGTAACTGATTTGACTAACGAGTAAAATGGATTAAATTAACAAATGATTATACAGACCAACGCAGCCAGAAGGTCCTGCCTAATTAGAACTTTGCTTATGAACTTACTCTTTAAGAAATGTGACCTAGATAACACTGTAGCATTACTTATAGCCACAGCCATTTTTCTCTTGACCAAAGAGGTCATTTCTTACACCGAATCCCCAGTTTTCTCTTCATCTAATAGTGTAGTTCAGTAACAGTTTTGAATGAGTCCAATTTCAATAGTCCAGTTTATACTCAAAATAATATCTGACTCATTCACCTAATGAAAATTGGAATCTCCCAAGGAGACCTAGTCCTCACATTTGCCCCTACGTTCAACTCTTGGATTTTATATGCAGGTGGTATCATGCAGCCTCAGACCTGACCTAAACTCCAGGTGTCTTTTGCAGTAAGCATCTTTTTTCTTTAAAGGACCAAGATACAGCCTTTGATTTGGGGAGCTTTACTTGATTGCCAGAAACAGAGTTCCAAACATGGCTAAGCAAATTCCACCACCTTTCAACAGGAGCATGATGACCTGCTGAAATAGCAGACAACTGTTTTGAGGGGATAGATCCCTGGCAGATGAGAGCAAATTAGCCACTGGGCAACCTTTCTACTGTGTTGGATCTGTCGTCCTTCATTTTAAGGACACCAGGGGAGATCTGAGTTGACTCCAGAAAACCTTTTCTTCCCAAATTCCAATGAAACAAGGCATACCAGTCTCTGAGCTGGTTCTCAGTCACTCAATGAGTGACCCAAGCTGGTGACTTGATGCAGCCAATTAATGGCCCTGGGTAGTTGGCAAGGTTCTACACCTCTCAACATATAGGTTGAAATGAGTGTAAACCTGACCCAAAAAATTTCTCCCAAAGTGCAATGTAGTCTGGCAGCCAAGGCACTATTGATACTGACAAACATCAAAAAACCATTATAAGTGTACACAGCTTTACACTAACCAAAACAAAAAACAAATAGCAGTACTGATATTGACAAACATAAACCGTCATTATGACTAGTGTACAAAACTTTACACTAACCAAAACACAAAACAAACTGCGGTCTTGGTAATGACAAATATCAGCAGTCATTATGACTAGTTTACACAACTTTACACGAACCCAAAAAAAACACACTACCGCAAAAACCCACAGATATTTTCTAAGCCTGAATTGGAGATCTAACCTAAAAGCTAATGCCCCCAAAATGGTTGAGTTAATTTGAGTTATTTATCACAACACACAAGAGATCACAGTGAATCTTGGGAAGCAAAATGACTTAGCTTATTAGTAGTAGGTAATGGATCTCTTCATATTATATTTTATTGAAACCATAACATTATCCACAGGACCTCATAATTTGTTTCACACAGTGCAAGATATGGCCTGCCCCATAAAAGTAGTACAATTTACTTAGGATAAGGGCATGTTAGAAAGACTAACCAGTTTCCAAAGATATTCCACTTCTGGCGTGAAAGCATCCTTGGGTTGTTATTACTATCAATCAATCAATCGTATTTATTGAGTGCTTACTGTGTGCAGAGCACTGTACTAAGTGCTTGGTATTACTCAAAATAACTCAAAATTACTCAAAATAAGCACTTGGTATTATTACTACTAATAATAATTATGGTACTTGTTAAGAGCTTATTATTTACCAAGCATTCACTGTATTAAAAGCTGGGGTAGATACAAGATAACTTGTCTGGACCCATTCCTTTGTCCCACATGGAGGCTCATAGTCTAAATAGAAGAGAGTAAGATTTAAAGGCCATTTTCCAGATGAGAAAATTGAGGTCTACAGGCTAAGTGACTTGTTCCAGGTCCCACCGTAGGCAAGCGGCAGAGCCAGGATTAGAACCCAAGACCTGGGATTTCTAGGTCCGTGCTTTTTCCACTAGGGCATGCTGCTTAAACAACTTAAGGAAATCCAAAATTTGAGAGTAAATTTCATACCAAGGGACTCAACCTACATGGAACAAGACCATGAGCTATTGCTCCAGCTCCCTAGAGCATTTAACTGCAGAACTAACTTCTTCAGTTACCTGCCACATTTGAACACCTTTCGGTCACAATTCCCAGCAACCTCAAGGCCTGCCTCCCTCTCTAGCCTGTGAACAGGGGTTGTGTACACCCACTCCATCACACCGTACTCTCCCAATAGCTTAATACAGTGCTCTGCTCACGGGAAGTGCTTAATGAATTCACTGATTGAGATTATTTCTGAATTGGCTAAGCCAAATGATTTGGGGATAGGGAGGGTTCTGGCCTTGGGAGACCTGACAGCCTAACAGCTCTAGTCAGCCCAAACTAGAAGCTATCAATAGTAGCACTGATTGTATTTATTAAGCATTTACTGCGTGCAGAGCACTGTACTAAACGCTGGGGTTGATCTGCAAACATTTTTTTTTTTATTGCTAGGCGCTGGTGACTGCAGCCATAGCAGGAAACTCAGGAAACAGTAGCACGCACGGCAGGAAGAAAGGCAGAAGCTGAGTCGGTGGATGGCTTGTCCAACAGACCAACCTGTCGTTCACCCGAGAGAATTCCCATCTATACGCTGCCTTAAATATTCATTTTCACTTAGTTCTTCAATATTATTGGATCAGGGATCAACGTTTGTTTTAGACAACCTCACTCAAATACTAAAATTTAGAGACACAGTGTTTAATCTAACATTTGAGGAATTCTATAAATGGATCAAATTCACAAGAGGTTGAAGCAGTGACACTGTTTCTAATACATCAATGATTAAAATTTGATAACACTACATAAAGAACCCACACATTTCTAAGCTAAGACACTGCGTTACACTTCATTCTGAACAAATTTTCAAATAAACATATATGCCTCTGACAAACAGGGATTATTACGGAAATCAGCTTCTGGCTAACTCTCAAAAAGTCAAGTCTGTTCTAGTTTTAAGTCCAAATTGAAGAAATATGTTTGCTGGTGCTTTTAATTAGCTCTTAGAACGCAAAGTGCCCCAAGACTGTTGTGAAGCATGCTATATAAAGGCATATTGTACTGTAAATGTTGGCATAGCCTTAACTATATCAGTGCCAGTATAACTACATTATTCACAGGTCTCCAGTATTTCATTTTGATTCAGGAAAAAAAAAACTATCTGGCACTCATAATGCATTCCCATATTGCTTCGACCTCTCATGCTGTTGTAACAGGAATAACCATTTCTGCACCTCTACTTTGAAAGCCACTATATTTTAGTTTTCAGATCTAATGATGAACATGAATCAATCTAACATAAAAATTGATTTTACCATTAAAACTTTCTCCTTACAAAACAAGAGCCCCACACAAGATCAAATACATAGTATTATTACAATTGCAGGGCAAAAGTACTCTGAAATGAAATACATTTGAACAAGGTTAAACAATCCTCAGTTGGGTAAGTCAATCACAATGCAAATGCCAAAATTCTACTTTCCTCTTCCACTAATATTATGAATCAGATAACACTGTATAGTCAATATTTATGGTGTATCAAAGGAAATATGGATTTAAAACACAAATCAAAATGTGTATTAAAATTATCTTCAGTGAACTTTGGGGGACATTTTTAAATCCAAGGAAAATTATTTTGGCATTAATTTAAATAGCTATATCCTTTTGTACAAAAGCCAATTTAATTACTTTGGATTGGAACTACACCAAAAAGGACTGGCAAGCCACATAAAATGGTGAACAAAACTTATTTCTGAAAACATCTCACATTTTGTAGATTTTACTAGCTATCAACAATATACTGATGAGTGAAGTGAGACACGTGCCAATATTTGCTTAAGGTGTGGAATAGGCTTCAGAATGGAGAATGGAAAATGTATTCATTAATGAGTCTGCAGCTTTTCTGCATCAGCTGAGGGTTTCATACATTCTGCTCTTTTTATTTTCCTAACCTGTCATTGTCCTGAAGCTGGGACTTCTTTTGATTATAATTAATGACATATATAAAAGTCCTATTTTTATAAATATTTTTATTGTAAGTTGCTGAAGTAAATGGACTGCCTAATGCAGGGAGATGGTAGAGAAGAATCTAGTCTTACAATATATGTAATCTGAGTGCAGCTATGATGCTACATCCCAGGGTGCTTTATTAGGGAAGGGGAAGGTTTCAACTCTCCCACCCAGCATCTTTGCTGTCCGGCAGTTTCTAAAAGGGAAAGGCTGTAGTCTCTTTCTCCAGGCATGGCAACTCTCACCAGGGAAAACACGGGCTGCTGCAGATGCCTGATTTGACTCCTCCCTCCATCTGCAGAGGTTATGTAGTTATGCTATACTGTAAGCACCTTGTGGACAGGGAACTCGTCTACCAACTCCGTTGTACTGTACTCACCCAAGAGCATAATAATAATAATAATAATGATGGCATTTATTAAGCGCTTACTATGTGCAAAGCACTGTTCTAAGTGCTGGGGAGGTTACAAGGTGATCAGGTTGTCCATGGGAGGCTCACTCTTCATCCCCATTTTACAGATAACAGGCACAGGGAAGTTAAGGGACTTGCCCAAAGTCACACAGCTGACTATTGGCAGAGCTGGTATTCAAACCCATGACCTCTGACTCCAAAGCCCACGCTCTTTCCACTGAGCCATACTACTTCTCATTAGTATAGTTATTATTATTATATTAGCTTATTATTAGCTTAGCTTATTATAGCTTAGTATAGTCCTCTGCACACAGTAAGTGCTCAGTCATCAATGGCACTTATTGAGCACTGTGGTTTGAGATATTCTGGTTTGCATGAGAAAAATGAGGGAACATTTTAAATTAGATAGTTTATTAAGTAAAAGTAAGAATAGAAAAATTAGCATAAAACGAACACATCCAGTCGGGAGTCCTAGAGGGGCCAAACTTCTCAGCCAGGCCTGATCCAAGCTGACAGCCAGAACCCCAGTGTGGGCAGCCTGAAAGACGACTCCGGCTTCACTTTCTGAAGGAAGCTGTGTCAAGGGTGCTGTTTCCCTGCTGGGTGTCCATAGTTGTCTCATGCTTACCACCGCAAAGCCTCTATGGGAGGGACATGGAAGAATCTAATTAAGTGTTCTTAATCCACTTTAACAGTGGCATATTTCTCTCTAGCCCAAACGTGGACGTAGGAGACTGAATGGAATGTGAGGGTTGGTCTGCAGAGTGAGGAGGAATAAAGCCACCAATAACAGATGACCTATAAGTGACTGATACTCAAGTATTGGGGAATAATAATAATAGTTAAGATGGTGGGGGGTTTTAAACACTTACGTACCAAGCATTGTAATAAGCACTGGGGTAGATAGAGGATAATCAGATTGGACATTGACCCTGTCCCACACTGGACTCACAGCTTAAGTAGGATGGAGAACCGATATTTAATCCCCATTTTACAGATGAGGAAACTGACACACAAAAAGTTAAATCGCTTGCCCAAGGCCATGCTGCAGGCAGGTGGCAGAGCCAGGATTAGAATTTGGGTTTTTCGATTCCCAAGCCCCTGCTTTTTCATTTGGCTGGGAACAAAAAGCATTGCTTTTTGACCTGTAGGTCAAAGAATGAAACTTCTACACATTTCAGGAGTCAGTTATCTTTTAATTTCCAGAGGAAATTCTTCCACATCAGGTTCCTGTAGGGAACAGAGATGACAAATTGCTCATGTGGCACTTCCCACAGACCCCAGTATCTTCAGTGGGGACCAAACACAGAAGACACTGAACATCTCGGAACCAGCTGGGGATAACTACTCATTCCTTGTAGATTCAGGGACCTACGATTATGGGAAGATGGGTCTCATGGTAGCCACGGCTACTCTGTCCTTGATCAGGAGGTAACAGTGTATTGGTCCGGCAATTTGCAGGTGAGTCTTTGGGTGCATAAGGCTTACATGACACAGCAACAGGTAGGTGCAGAAATCTGGGGGAAGAGGAAACAAAGAGAGGAGGGAAGGAGAGAGTCCCGACTTCCCGGGTTTGTAAGCATCAGAGTGAATGAGGTAGTGCTCCTCACTGTCACCTTACAGTACCAGGCTCCTTCAGGTAAATTAGGGTTCCTGCACTGACTTGCCTTCCTGCTGAGAGAGGGAAGGAGGGAGAGGAAAACGGATAATAGCTTGTCATGAAACCAACAAAACTGTGTCCTATGAAAAAAACCTGTGTGCTAGAAAGACCTGTTTTACTGCAACCCAGCAGCACAGCAATTAGTAATAACAAACAAAAAAGCAGGTTCCACACAGCTTCCATTCCTAAAATAGAAGCTCTGTAAAATAGAAGCAACACAGAAATAGTTTGGGCTCTCAGAGTACTCTGGTCTGTATTATACAACTTCCCAGCTCACCGCGTAGGCCAGAGACATTCAGAAGTTTAGTCTCTTATCACAATAACTTGGGAGATTGAAGAAGATTAATGAACTTTGGGGGCAATTAAGGTCAATCAGCCATAGAGAAGCAAACAGCCTACCTCCCCTTTGAAGTCACTCATTCAAGTATTTATTGAATGCCCAGGTAGCACAAACCAGAAGTAAGAACTAGTCTTCATTCCACTCAGAGAGAAACAGGCATGTCTGTTTGGTGTTTTTCTATTAAGAGGCTAGATGCTCTCCAAGACTTGTTCATTCCTCATTGTAAGTATGGTTTTCCTTGCCAATCACGGGGTAAGGTTCCTGGAAGTACTCGAGGAAAAGTACAGTAATACCTAAGGCTTATGGAATAAAGAAATAGAAACTTCTTGGTTTCTCAAACATCGGGTGAAATTTGAGGAGGTTTATGTAAAAGGAAAGAGAAACACATTTTAAAGTCATTACAAGTAGCTGAGTGACTAGGATGGCACTGGGCTTCTGGTAAATAGTTCTTAAGCATATCACAGGGAACTCATTGTAGCTGCTTAAAGTTCACAGTTGCCCATGAACCTAAGGTTAAAGTGAACTCTAGGCAGTTACAGTTAGTTCCCTGGCAAACTCTAATGAATTCTGCTACAGTATCTGAAAAACACAATGGGATTTCATGGCCAGAGGTAACAAGACTGAATGCAGTTGGCTTGGAATAAAGGTGGCTTTGTCCAGGGCCAAAGACAACCATGGTTACTTAAAAGTAAATACCACAGTAGTCAAAAAAGAAAAAAAAAATAGAAATTGGAATTGAAAGCTCAAAATTGGCTAGGAAACCATGACTGCAAATTCATAAACTTTGCTCAGTCCCAGAAGCGGGAAACAGTGTACTGGAGAGGAAGGGAAAATTGAAAGAAATAATTTTGTTTTGATTAATGAACTCTGGGGGCAATTAAGGTCAATCAGCCATGGAGAAGCAAACAGCCTCAGTCTACCTCCCCTTTCTAGTCATTCATTCAAGTATTAAAGTGCCCAGGTAGCTCTTAATGTACTTTGAACAAACCAGAAGCAAAAATAAATCTTCGCTCCTCCCAGATAGACGCAGGCAGGTTTGTTTGGCGTTTTTTATTAAGAGGCTAGATTCTCCCATTGTGAGGATCACTGAACAGTTGTCTAGTGATAATAATAGCAAAAGTCTTGGAGCTTATAAGGTTGAAGGAAACCAAAGTTACGTTATCAGCAAACCCAAGATTTTCATTGGCCACCCTGAAATTAACTGCTTTCATTCAAATCAGCTCTCTAGGTAGGAATATTATCCAACCGTCACTGAGACATCTCATGGGGTAGCTAGGCTCAGTAGGTATCTTGGAAAGAGTTGCTAAGGAAGAGACAAAGGCTGCTGTGATTGCTAAGGCAGTTACACTAAGGACCCCCTGCTAGTTTATGGGGATATCATCAGACAACATGCAGTGATCCCTTTGGCCCTAAATGGGTTTTGTATATAAAGTTTTAAACTTGCACTATGAAATAAAAAAAAGTGCCACACCCCTGACTGTCTACTTGCTTGTAGCACCCACTGACCCAGTGGAAACGTGACTAGCAGAGACAAAGGGGTGAAAGCGGCTCTGCACAAACCACTAGCACTATCATCAATCCTGTCACATGGATACTCAGTTCCAAAATGTTCATTACTGACTAATGATAACAAAGGCACACCCATTGTTTATGATAGGAGACTCCATCACCACCACCACACTATCCAATAATGTACAGTTAGACCGAAAAGTAGAAAACTAAAATGGAGATCAGCACAGTTTCTGGGAGACTGACAAAGCTTCACCCTACACTATAAACTGAAGTAGTCCCTGACCATCAAATAACAGTAAGACCTGGAACTTTACATCCAGTATCACCGGGGCTATCCATGAGCTATACTCATTCATTCATTCAATTGTATTTATTGAGCTCTTACTGTGTGCAGAGCACTGTACTAAGCACTTGGGAAGTACTTCAAATGTCGAGACAAGATTACCATCAAGGATGTCCTGGAATGTCGTCAGTTTTCCGGCAATAGCCAACAAAGTAAGGCTTTGCTGGGTCTGACTGGGTAAGGATGGATGACAGAATTCATTCATTCATTCAATCATATGTATTGAGCGCTTACTATGTGCAGAGCACTGAAGTAAGCTCTTGGAAAGTACAATTCGGCAGAGACAATCCCTACCCAACAAGGGGGATGTACAGCAACTCCAAGGTAAATCCCCCTCTGCACAACAAAAGGGTTGATTCCAGATAAAAAGACACCATGATTTCCACTTTTAAAAACGCAGAAACTAAGAACAGTAAAATCGTCATATGTCCATGATCACATAGATGCCAGAACTAAAAACTCAACTTCACAATCCTCATGAGAACTACCACAACGCTCCCCACATCACCGCACTCTCTACAGAAGGCAAAAACCCCCACAAAACCAATATAACTCTTCATCCCCCTGCCATCAAAACAAATAATGGTCCAGGAGATGAGTGTAGGGGAAGGTACCAGCAGGTAGTCAGTTCCATTCATGGAGTCTTCGCCCCTGCCACTCCCGGCTCCGCACTTCCCTTCGAAGCCTCCCAAACCTTAGCCTTAAACCTTAGAGCTATGACAAGCAAAGTGGTTGCTCACTCAATTGGCTGAAGATGGATTATTAAACAGATCATGAAACAAAACTACCTGATCCAAAGGATGACTGGAGAAACCCCAAATCCCTTTAATCTGTTTAGATTTTTTTTCATTATTGATGTGGTTAGTTCTAGTGTGTGATTTTCCAGTACATGAGATTTTTGAAGATTAGCCAGATTTGTTCATCAAGCATGGAAGCACAAATTGTATATTTGTGATTTTGACCAAGATTCACTGTCAAACCGATTTTCGAAAAACATACAGGAACAAAAAGAAACAGAAGGTGATTTCTGTATTCATCTTAATCAGCTGTTAAGAGGGAAATAATGTCCTAGCCAGACATTTTTCAACTGACTAAACTGTTATACGGACATACCAAAAGAAACTAGATCTGAGAGATTCAGAGGAATAAAGTTGTCTAAACCATCTCTTCCAAAATTTATTTCAGTTTTCTTTATTTACTAAATTTCTTTCTTAGGATGCTCATATAATAATGCCTTGTAAAAGTGAAACTACTCCAAGTTTGGCATCTGTGAGGCCAGTTTAAGTTCCAACACTGCTTTTCATTTTTGTCTCAGCCAGCCTTCCTAAAACATGGTGGTCTTGATCTAATGAAGTTACATTTCCCTAAAGGAAACTTTCCCCATCCAATCGATCTTCCCAAGCAAGTCGCTTAACACACTCGAATCAACTTTCCAATAGAGTTCCAACCGATCAGTCTGTAATTTGTCCTGCATATTACTGTCATTAAAACAAAATAAAACAAAACACACACTAGGAGGCCTCTGGGTTCTCTTCGGGCACGGCCATCGATCGTCTTTAAATCAAGCAATCGTCTTTATTGAGCCCTCACTGGGCGCGGGGCACTGGACTGGGCGCTTGATACATAAACAAGCAAGCAGCGTGGCTCAAAGAGCCCGGGCTTTGGAGTCAGAGGTCGTGGGTTCAAATCCCGCCTCCGCCAATTGTCAGCTGTGTGACTTAACTTCTCTGTGCCTCATCTGTAAAATGGGGATGAAGCAACTGTGAGCTCCCGTGGGACAACCTGATCACCTCGGAACCTCCCCAGCACTTCGAAAACTGCTTTGCACATAGTAAGCGCTTAACAAACGCCATTATTATGAAACTAAGAGCTCAGTACAAGGCTCTGCCCACAGTACGCGCTCAATGAATCAGCGCTTAGAACAGTGCTTGGCACATAGTAAGCGCTTAACAAATGCCATTATTATGAAACTAAGCGCTTAGTACAAGGCTCTGATCACAGTATGCGCTCAATGCATCAGCACTTAGAACAGTGCTTGGCACATAGTAAGCGCTTAACAAATGCCATTATTATGAAACTAAGCGGTTAGTACAAGGCTCTGCCCACAGTATGCGCTCAATGCATCAGCGCTTAGAACAGTGCTTGGCACATAGTAAGCGCTTAACAAATACCAACCTTGTTAATACAGACGATTGAATGGAGCCCGCAAGAAAGGAGAGGATCCGAGTGTCCTTTTATTCATTCAATCGTATTTATTGAGCGCTTACTGTGTGCAGACTGTGAGCCCACTGTAGGGTAGGGACTGCCTCTATATGTTGCCAACTTGTACTTCCCAAGCGCTTAGTACAGTGCTCTGCACACAGTAAGTGCTCAATAAATACGATTGATTGATCGCAGAGCACTCTACTAAGGGCTTGGGAAGTCCAAGTTGGCCACATCTAGAGACGGTCCCTACCCAACAGCAGGCTCGCAGTCTAGAAGGGGGAGACAGACAACAAAACAAAACATGTTAACAAAGTTAAATAAATAGAATTTTAGGCACTTGGCCATGTTAGAGCGTGCCACTGCAGGTTGGCTTGGAGGCGGTTTCAACTCGAAGTTACATGACTTCCTGGTGGGGGGGGGGGGGAGTTTGCTCGCATTTACGCATTTAAGCTCTTAGTACAGTGCTCAACACACAGTAAGCGCTCAATAAATACGATTGATTTGAAGGCAGATAATAATAATAATAATGATAATGATGATGGCATTTAAGCACTTACTATGTGCAAAGCACTGTTCTAAGCGCTGGGGGGATACAGGGTGATCAGGTTGTCCCACGTGGGGCTCCCAGGCTTCATCCCCATTTTACAGACGAGGCTCAGAGAAGTGAAGTGACTTGCCCAAGGTCACTCAGCAGACACGTGGAGGAGCTGGGATAATGATGGCACTTGTTAAGCGCTTACTATGTGCAAAGCACTGTTCTAAGCGCTGGGGGGATCATCATCATCATTCGTATTTATTGAGCACTTACTGTGAGCAGAGCACTGTACTATGCGCTTGGGAAGTACAAGTTGGCAACACATAGAGACAGTCCCTACCCAACAGTGGGCTCACAGTCTAAAAGGGGGAGACAGAGAACAAAACCAAACATACTAACAAAATAAAATAGACTAGATATGTACAAGTAAAATAAATAGAGTAATAAATATGTACAAACATATATACAGGGGGGATACAAGGTGATCAGGTTGTCCCACGTGGGGCTCCCAGTCTTCATCCCCATTTTACAGACTAGGCTCAGAGAAGTGAAGTGACTTGCCCAAGGTCACACAGAGGACACGTGGAGGAGCTGGGATAATGATGGCATTTGTTAAGCGCTTACTATCATCATCATCAATCGTATTTATTGAGCGCTTACTGTGTGCAGAGCACTGTACTAAGCGCTTGGGAAGTACAAGTTGGCAACATATAGAGACGGTCCCTACCCAAACAGTGGGCTCACAATCTAAAAGGGGGAGACAGAGAACAAAACCAAACATATTAACAAAATAAAATAAATAGAATAGATAGGTACAAGTAAAATAAATAGAGTAATAACTATGTACGGGGGGGATACAAGGTGATCAAGTTGTCCCACGTGGGGCTCCCAGTCTTCATCCCCATTTTACAGATGAGGCTCGGAGAAGTGAAGTGACTTCCCCAAGGTCACACAGCAGACACGTGGAGGAGCTGGGATAATGATGGCATTTGTTAAGCGCTTACTATCATCATCATCAATCGTATTTATTGAGCCCTTACTGTGTGCAGAGCACTGTACCAAGCGCTTGGGAAGTACAAGTTGGCAACCTATAGAGACGGTCCCTGCCCAACAGTGGGCTCACAGTCTAAAAGGGGGAGACAGAGAACAAAACCAAACATACTAACAAAATAAAATAAATAGATTAGATATGTACAAGTAAAATAAATAGAGTAATAAATATGTACAAACATATACACAGGGGGGATACAAGGTGATCAGGTTGTCCCACGTGGGGCTCCCAGTCTTCATCCCCATTTTACAGCCTAGGCTCAGAGAAGTGAAGTGACTTGCCCAAGGTCACACAGCAGACACGTGGAGGAGCTGGGATAATGATGGCATTTGTTAAGCGCTTACTGTCATCATCATCATCAATCGTATTTATTGAGCGCTTACTGTGTGCAGAGCACTGTAGTAAGCGCTTGGGAAGTCCAAGTTGGCAACATATAGAAACGGTCCCTACCCAACAGTGGGCTCACAGTCTAAAAGGGGGAGACAGAGAACAAAACCAAACATACTAACAAAATAAAATAGATTAGATATGTACAAGTAAAATAAATAGAGTAATAAATATGTACCAACATAATATACAGGGGGCATACAAGGTGATGAGGTTGTCCCACGGGGGGCTCCCAGTCTTCATCCCCATTTTACAGACGAGGCTCAGTGAAGTGACTTGCTCAAGGTCACACAGAAGACACGTGGAGGAGCTGGGACAATGATGGCATTTGTTAAGCGCTTACTATCATCATCATCAATCGTATTTATTGAGCGCTTACTGTGTGCAGAGCACTGTACTAAGCGCTTGGGAAGTACAAGTTGGCAACATATAGAGACGGTCCCTGCCCAACAGTGGGCTCACAGTCTAAAAGGGGGAGACAGAGAACAAAACCAAACATATTAACAAAATAAAATAGAATAGATAGGTACAAGTAAAATAAATAGAGTAATAACTATGTACGGGGGGGGATACAAGGTGATCAAGTTGTCCCACGTGGGGCTCCCAGTCTTCATCCCCATTTTACAGACGAGGCTCGGAGAAGTGAAGTGACTTTCCCAAGGTCACACAGCAGACACGTGGAGGAGCTGGGACAATGATGGCATTTGTTAAGCGCTTACTATCATCATCATCAATCGTATTTATTGAGCGCTTACTGTGTGCAGAGCACTGTACTAAGCGCTTGGGAAGTACAAGTTGGCAACATATAGAGACAGTCCCTGCCCAACAGTGGGCTCACAGTCTAAAAGGGGGAGACAGAGAACAAAACCAAACATACTAACAAAATAAAATAAATAGAATAGATATGTACAAGTAAAATAGAGTAATAAATATGTACCAACATATATACAGGGGGGATACAAGGTGATGAGGTTGTCTCACGTGGGGCTCCCAGTCTTCATCCCCATTTTACAAACGAAGCTCAGAGAAGTGAAGTGACTTGCTCAAGGTCACACACAAGACACGTGGAGGAGGTGGGATAATGATGGCACTTGTTAAGCGCTTACTATGTGCAAAGCACTGTTCTAAGCGCTGGGGGGGGCTCATCATCATCATCAATCGTATTTATTGAGCACTTACTGTGTGCAGAGCACTGTACTAAGTGCTTGGGAAGTACAAGTTGGCAACATATAGAGACAGTCCCTACCCAACAGTGGGCTCACAGTCTAAAAGGGGGAGACAGAGAACAAAACCAAACATACTAACAAAATAAAATAAGTAGAATAGATATGTACAAGTAAAATAAATAGAGTAATAAATATGTACAAACATATATGTATATAGGTGCTGTGGGGAAGGGAAGGAGGTAAGATGGGGGGAAGGAGAGGGGGACGGGGGGAGAGGGGCTCAGTCTCGGAAGGCCTCCTGGAGGAGGTGAGCTCTCAGTAGGGCCTTGAAGGGAGGAAGAGAGCGAGCTTGGCGGATGGGCAGAGGGAGAAGTGACTTGTCCAAGGTCACGAAGCAGCCATGGGGGGGGCGGGATTCGAACCCATGACCTTTGACTCCAAAGCCCGGGGTCTTTCCACCGAGGTCGGCGCCCCCACCCCGCGGTTCTCCCCGGAGGATTGCCCCCCTCGGAGCCAGTCCTTGCCTCCTACCTGGGCCGGGCCCGCGCTGCTCGCCCCCGGCTCTCCGCAGGCGCGCCGCCGCCGCCCCGCGCCCGACCCCGCCGCGCCCGGCTTCCGCGTGCCCGCCCGCGCGCGCGCGCTCTCGCTCTCCCTGCGCGCCCCTCCGCGCGCGCTCCCCGACCCGCTGACCTGCCGGGCCCGGCCCAGTTGGGGAGAACGCGCCGGGCGGGACGAGCGGGCACCCGCACGCAGGGCACGCTCGGCCGGGGGCGGCCAATCCGCGCGCGCCGCCTCCAGGCTCCACGTTCCCGGAGAGGGGACCGGACGCCGAGCGGCTTCTGAGCATGCGCCGAAAAAAGGAGCCGGCGGCAGCAGCAAGCAGGCGGGCGGGCGGGATTTCATTCGTTCATTCATTCATTCATTCATTCATTCATTCATTCGTCATAAGAATAATAATAATAAATAATGATGGTATTTATAATAATAACAATAATGGCACTTATTAAGCACTTACTATGTGCAAAGCACTGTTCTAAGCGCTAGAGGGATACAAGGTGATCGCGTTGTCCCATGTGGGGCTCACAGTCTTAATCCCCACTTTACAGATGAGGTAACTGAGGCCCAGAGAAGTGAAGTGACTTGCCCGAGGTCACACAGCTGACAAGTGGCCGAGCTGGGATTTGAACCCATGACCTCTGACTCCAAAGCCCGGGCTCTTTCCACTGAGCCACGCTGCATTTATTAAGCGCTTGCTCTGTGCAAAGCACTGTTCTAAGCGCTGGGGAGGTTACAAGGTGATCAGGTTGTCCCACGGGGGGCTCAACTTTTACAGATCAATTTTACAGATGAGGGAACTGAGGCTCAGAGAAGTGAAGTGACTTGCCCCAAGTCACACAGCTGGCAACTGGAGGAGGCGGGATTTGATCCCATGACCTCTGACTCCAAAGCCCAGGCTCTTTCCACTGAGCCACGCTGCTTCTCTAATCGTACTTATTGAACGCTTACTGTGCGCAGAGCACCGTACTAAGCGCCGGGGAAGTCCAAGTTGGCAACATCCAGAGACGGTCCCTACCCGACAGCGGGCTCACAGGCTAGAAGGGGGAGACGGACGACAAAGCAGAACATATTAACAAAATAAAATAAAGAGAATAGTCAATATGGACAAGGGAAATAGAGTAAAACAGTGCACAAGACTATAAACTGTAAATGAGTCTGTAAACGAGATTGAGAAGCAGCGTGGCTCAGTGGAAAGAGCCCGGGCTTTGGAGTCAGAGGTCAAGGGTTTGAATCCCAGCTCCACCACATGTCTGCTGTGTGACCCTGGGCAAGGCACTTAACTTCTCTGAGCCTCAGTTGCCTCATCTATAAAATGGGGATTGACTGTGAGCCCCACGTGGGACAACCTGATCACGTTGTATCCCCCCCAGCACTTAGAACAGTGCTTTGCACATAGTAAGCACTTAACAAATGCCATCATTATTATTATTATTATATT
Organism: Tachyglossus aculeatus; assembly: GCF_015852505.1. Classification (NCBI taxonomy): domain Eukaryota; kingdom Metazoa; phylum Chordata; class Mammalia; order Monotremata; family Tachyglossidae; genus Tachyglossus; species Tachyglossus aculeatus. Next base: position 18,066,307 of record NC_052074.1, on the reverse strand, counting down.
AACAAAATAAAATAAAGAGAATAGTAAATATGGACAAGGAAAATAAATAGAGTAAAACAGTGCACAAGACTGTAAACTGCAAATGAGTCTGTAAACGAGGCTGAAAAGCAGCGTGGCTCAGGGGAAAGATCCCGGACTTTGGGATTTCATAGGAATAATCAATCAATTGTATTTATTGAGCGCTTACTGTGTGCAGAGCACCGTACTAAGCACTTGGGAAGTATAAGTTGGCAACATCCAGAGACGGTCCCTACCCAACAGCAGGCTCACAGGCTAGAAGGGGGAGACAGACGACAAAGCGGAACATATTAACAAAATAAAATAAAGAAAGTAGTAAATATGGACAAGTAAAATAGAGTAAAACAGTGCACAAGACTGTAAACTGTAAATGAGTCTGTAAACGAGGCTGAGAAGCAGCGTGGCTCCGTGGAAAGAGCCCGGGCTTTGGGATTTCGTAGGAATAATCATTCAATCAATCAATCAATCATATTTATTGAGCGCTTACTGTGTGCAGAGCACTGTACTAAGCACTTGGGAAGTCCAAGTTGGCAACATAGACAGTCAATCAATCAATCAATCAATCGATCGTATTTATTGAGCGCTTACTGTGTGCAGAGCACTGTACTAAGCGCTTGGAAAGTACACGTTGGCAACATATAGAGACAGTCCCTACCCAACAGTGGGCTCACAGTCTAAAAGGGGGAGACAGAGAACAAAACCAAACATACTAACAAAATAAAATAAATAGATTAGATATGTACAAGTAAAATAAATACATAAAACAGCCACCTGGAAAGTGATTACTTAATGAGAAAAAAATTACTGCAAATGACAACTGCTAGTGTTTTGGGTCTCAAATGAAAAGTCAATTTAATAATGCCCAGGATAAAAACTATAGTGCCTTCCTGTGCTGAATAATTGACCTGGAAATCTAACATATGCAGAAGAGTCTTTCCACCAAAGTTCAACCAAAGTCAGTACTCCAGGAAGGACTGCAGCAAGTTCAAGGGTTGAAGAAAATCCCATGATGAGGAAACAGTTATTTAAGGCAGGTTCATAAAAAGGCCAGATTGTCATAAATCAGCTATATGTGGCTGTAAGAGTTGAACCTGCAACAAAGGCCTTCTGTGATCTTAAGAGCCATTCCACCAATGCCACCTTTATGGACTACCTAATATCAAGACAAAACAAGATGAGAAAAAAAGAACATGGGTCTGTTCAATTCAAGGGGAGTCAGAGGACCTGGATTCTAATCCTGGTTCTGCCGCTCATCTGCTGCATGACCTTGGGCCGGTCACTTGGCTTCTCTGTGCCTCAGTTCCCTCATCTGCAAAATCTGCAAATTCAATACCTGTTCTCCCTCCTACTTTGACTGGGAGCCCCAGAGGGACCAGATTATCTTGTATCTACCCCAGTGCTTAGTACAGTACAAATGTCGATCAGTAGCACTAATGGAGTGCTTACATAATGGTGCAATAGGAAATTCAAAAATGAAAACGATTATATTATTAAATTTTGCTATAAGCCCTAAGGAAAAGTGAGTGGAAAAATAAAAAAAAAATTGTTTAAGGAAATTAAATCAGGAGCAAGCAAGGGTAGAATATTAATGCCAGACAGCTTGATTAAATTAATTTAAAATGGTATCACCCCATGATCATGTTCAAGTGTCATTCAATAGATCACAACAGGACTGATACAGTACATTTTAAGTAAGCTGATTCTGTGATTAATATGAAACTTTGAGAACTATCAGGAATAGCATGTGCAATCTGTTATTAGTCAGTATAATTAGTAAATAATTTTGATCCAGAGACCATCTGGCTGTCGCTGTGTGGATCATTATTAATTATGATAGGGAGACTTGGAAAAAAATGAGACAAGGTGGGTTTTTCATTTGGTAAAGAGGTTGGTAATTAAATCCTAACATTTATATCATTCTCATTTTCTTTTAGTGTTGAGGAAGGTTTAGGTCTCTGACATGGTGGATAGCTTCTGTTTTCCCTTAGGCTTAGTTTTCCTCCTATTTAATTACAATGCGACATTTATAGGAGAGTTCTTATTTTCAAAACTCTGTATCTTCATTAATTAGCAAGGTTCCATGACAAATCTGTGAGATGGGTCACTACCGTTGCATCATTCCTTTTCGAGGCGAGAAACAGTTCTTACTTTCTCAAGCAATCCAAGGAGCAGGTCTAATGTGCTTTCTAAAATGTAGTTACATGAGAAGCTACTTGGATATGGGATGAACATGGTGGATAGCTCAAAATTTGTGAGGGGTTTTTATGGTATTTGTTAAGTGCTTACTATGTGCCAGGCACAGTTCTAAGTCCTGGGGATCTGAGGATGTAGTTTGGAAATGATGATTTCTAACAGGAATGTATATCTCTCCTTTGTTGTGGTATTTCTTTAGCATTTACAATGTGTCAAACAGTGTTTTAAGCCCTGGGGTAGGTACAATCTAATTAGATTGGACACAGTCACTGTCACAATCTAAGTTAGAGGGAGAACAGGTATTCTCATTTTACAGTTGAGGAAGCTGAGGCACAGAGAAGTTAAATGACTTGCCCGAGGTCACACTGCAAGCCATTGGCAGAGTCAGGAATCGAACCCAGGTCCTTCTGATTCCCAGGCTCGTGCTCTCTCCACTAGGACACACTGCTTCTCCATGTGGTAACTGGAGTCGATACAAGATAATCAGAATGGACACAGTCCATGTCCAACATGAGGCTCAGAGTCTTACTCCCCATTTTACAAATGAGGTAACCGAGGCATAGATAACTTAAGTGATTTGCCCAAGGTCAAAGAGCAGATGAGTAGCAGAGTTGGAACTAGAACCCAGGTCATCTGACCCCCAGGCCCATGCTTTTTCTACTAGGCCACACTGTTTCCCCATTTTTCACTCAGCTGAAAATGTCCCAAATTAACGTGGGGATGGTGAAAGGAATCTAGCCCTAACATACCTGTACAACTCTGGGACCTAGCTCTCCGAAAAGAACTTACTAATGTCAAGAACTATATCACACTGCAGTTGCATACCTGGGACCATATCTTCATGTCCTTGGTCAATGTTTAGATAAATACTATACAGCAATTCCTTAGAAATACCTTGTTCAAGGCAGCTGAGATCAGTTCTGCACTACCAAAAACAGATAGTAAATCTGAGGTTTGGAGAAGCTGAGCAAAGAGTATTTTTCATGCACCACTTCAAAGCACCACTGCGAGATCGTAACCTCGCTTATTAATTAGGAAACCAGATATCTAGCTAATCAGTCGTTAGTTCATATCAGCTAAGTCATGGTGTGATGGTAAATCAAACTAATGCATTAATTTACTCAGGAATGAGTATTTAATTGAAAAGTTGTATTGCTATTAGCAACCAAAAGAGCACTAGAAACGGATCATGACAGCATCCTATTCAAGTTTAACAGGAATGAACGTGAAACCCTTCTGCGTTGTCCCTTGCCCCAGGGCTTAGTCAACATGAAATGATTACTGCTGTCATTTAAAATACACCCATTAGGCATCTAAAGGAAGTAAAACAAATTATTATAGATGATGGTTAGGGATACTTGTTGGAAACCAGTAAGTAAATCCCCTTCTATGCTACTCAAGATTGAGCCATTCTCAAGCCATTTTAAAAATACAAAAAAAAGCTCCCATCATTTTACCTAAAGCTATCTTCCCCTGTATAAAGTAATGGTAAGTCTGCTTCAAGTTCTTGAGGCAGGAAAATGTAAGTAAATCTAGAAGATACCACAAAAATTGCCGATTTCTTGAATTTACTCTTTGGCTTGACAAGTCATGTTCTCTATCATTGAAAGTTCTTCATGCTCAAAAAAACCTGGAAGGTTGGGGTAGGGGAGGTGAGAGAGAGAAAGAGAGAGAGAGAGGTGGAGGGGTTGTTGAGGAGATGGGGGGGTGAAAGGGAACAAAGGAGGATGATTTATAAGAGAAACAAATAAAGAACAGTAGAGGAAACGTTCATGAATATAGCCATGAAGGAACTGTTTCAGAGTGGCAAGGGCAGAAACTAGGCTTGGGTAGGGTAATACAAAAGGGAACATGTAAGGGGCAGCCCTGTCAGGAAAAATCTGTTCAGTAGTTGGGAGGGTGCAAAAGTTAGAGTCAGTTTTCCAGGAAGGTGAGTAGGAGAGCAATTCCCCTTGCTACATCTGAATTTGTTGCTAAGAAATCTTAGAACCAGAAGTTCGCAGGTGTGAGAGTTAGCTAAGCTCTACTTCAGCAACCACAACTACTTTTAAATCCATGAACTCTCCTTAAAAGGTGAGAGAGAGAATAAACAATGCCTCAGGGCTACCGGTTGCTCTGCTTATCCCTCTGGCTGCTCCAAATAACATGAAAGCATTACTGAAGGCAACACTCTAAATATAGATTTAATTTGTTATCCCAATGAACCAGGACCAGACTTTCCTTTATTCTCTAAGGTGACAGATACAATTTTTAAATTTTAAAAACCAGTAAAAATAAAAGTATTGTCAACTTTCTCTCTCCAAACTTCAGCTCTCAATGTGAGAAATTTAAGGGATGAAATCTTAAGTAGAATGATAGATTACGAAAGCCTTACACAAAATGGTTGGAATATTTTTAAAAAACCTATTCATTTGATTTTAGCTGTAACAAATGGCTTCAGTTTCATCAAATATGTATCAGGTTATGTGAATTTTCAATATTAAAGTCCTCAAAATCTGTGGTGAAGCAGCCAGAGGAGCCCAAGAATGTTTGCAAGATACTGTCAAGAAAAAATATAAACCTACACTTAGAGCTTAATAGCAAGAGGATTTCTTCTAAAGTAAACTGTCAGTGTCAGAAAGCTAAAGGTTTAAATTGTTGCCTTTCATTCTATTTCATTCTATTGACTGAAACAGCTAGTTTAAGAGATCCCAAAGTAGTAGCCACAGGAGAGTAATTTATTGACAATACAGCTTCCAAAATCATAGTAAGACATTTTAGAAACTTTCAAAAGATACATGATTTTTTGTGGAAAGCATGTTATGATCAGGTCTACAATCAAGATCAGGTATTACTCCAAGTTGAATTTTTTTCCTAGAATTTCTTGAACCATGATTTAATGAGGCAAGCCTGAGACATAAGAGAGAGTGGAAGCTACATTGAACATGGAGCTAAGAAACCATGGGAGAAGCAGAGTGAGTGAGCAAAATCACCAACCACATGGCTGAAGGTCCAAAGTGTTTTTGGTCAATTTGTGGTTGAAGAGATTCAAACACAAACATATGGAAAGATAATTTGACTTGGTTTCAGAGAAAGGCTCTTTTAAAGGAATTTCTAATTTTTTTCCTATCCAAAGGACAAAACTATTGTGATGCAATCTTGCCAGAGGTATTTATAATTCTGTGTCTTAGGCAACACTTACCATAGCTTGAATGTTGATTCTTTGAAATAATAGTAATAATTCATTTCAAAATGTCATTCTTTGTTCAATTTGGGGCTTTTTAAATTTAGATTTCCATTACATCAACAATCTTTTTTTACTTGAATATAGGAGGATGCTTGATAAATAAATAGATCCAGATGAAATCAATGATCCTAGAAGACCAACCTGTCTATGCCACAGCTCTAATTAAAGTACAGCAGCAAAAAACTGAATTGATTTTCTTTTCTCTTCAAAAAAAAAAATGTTTTTCCCCACCTCCCACTCTAATAAGCAAAGGAAAGAATGCTCTCCACAAGGCAATTTTTCTTGATAAACAGCTTGTTCTAATGAACTCTCAACTGCCTACATGATAATGAGAAAATTTCTGCGTAAATGAATTTATTACCATTATTTTTCTTTTTGCTAGTTTCCATTCAACTTCTTATTAAATAGCAAAATGGGGAGTTTAGGGAAAATACAAAGAAAGGCAATACAAATTATTCATGGACTAGATAGACTATGAAATATGAAGGTAGATTCAGAGAAATTAATTTTCCCAGCCTGGACAAAACACGCTTAGAGTGCTTGTGCAGGGGGTAGGAGGTAGTGAGTAGACATAGTGAGTCTTTATTGACTTTTAAAAGGATTGACAAAATAAAAGAGAAAACACATCACTTAGATGACAGTAGCAAAGTAAAGAATGATGTCCTGAACTAAAAATGAAAGTTTTATTCCAAAATGTTGCTTTTCAACACTTTTCTCTGTATATACTGCTATTTTTATCTCAAAGGAAGTGAAACATCAGAGTTGTTTTCATAGCATGAATAAGATTCAATTTGAAGATTATCTTTACCATAGTGCTACCATACCATATGGGAACATACACTGAGTTAGAACTTCCTGTTATTCCATAGGTCAGTGGAAAGCAGAAGCGCTGCAAATATGCAAAAATAATATAAGATTTTGAAGACTGCATTAGCCTCAATGTACATAATTAAAAGCTAGCAAAATCGCATTTGGTCAACTTCAGTCAGTATTTTTTTAATAGCATGCTAACTACAGATCTCTTTTCAAAATTCTAAAACATCAGGATAGTTGAAGATTAGTTGGGTGGGGGTTTTTTGGTTGAATTTTCTAGGAAAATGCAGTTGCCCCGACCAGATTTGTGATTTATGAAATAGAATTGACCTGCCCCTGCATTACAAAGTCCCTCAATGCTATGCTGGATTATTGGATTGATTCAATCTCGATTCCAGGCTAAGGACAATATTTTACCAAATGATCACCTTCTCTGTGACTCCAGTGATTCCTTTAGGGTATTCTCTAGAGAATGTTTAGTTCATGAAATACAAGCATTCAGCTCAAGAATGGATCCTTGCAGATCATTGCAGCAGTGGATACTTTCATCAGGTTATATTGCTTCTTTTTTTCTTTTTACAAAACATACGGAAAAGTCTGTTCTTCTGTTGATATGGACAACTTTCATTAATATCAGTTTCTCGAAAGAAGTCATGTCGTCCTCTCAGACGAAGAGTGTACACATTACAAAGATAAGATGGAAATTGAATCTCATTTAGTAATCAAAACATCTTGGATGATTCACTTCTCATCATTGCCATGCCCTATTCAAGGCTTGTTTTTTATGTAACTGTGGTTTTGTAGTCTTGAAAAGCAGCACATTGGTAATTTGAAAGCAATATCTATCATAACTGTATGCTTCCAAACAGGAATATTAGTTGCCTTACTTCTGATTCTGTAACACAACAGAGAACTGAATTTCACATTTTAGGTTCATTTTGACTTCTCAGTTGTATATGTGTTTTACACTAATAGGCAGTTCACCGATTCAGACTGGATTAACTGATAAATTGTAAACTCCTTTCTGGATTCGGTGTTGAGGTGAGAGGGTTGTTTATTGATAGTGTGCATATACACTAACGTTTGCCATAAAATGCATTTTCACTGTGTGTTCAAGGTAGAACATAACTAGGGAATTAGGAAACATTTTGGACTATTTAACCTTGTAATCAAATAACCTTCTTGTGCACATGCACACAGCTTTGAGGTGGGTAACTGCTAAAGCATGAGTTTTCCTTAATGTGTGTTTTTCTAAGAATGTGTATTACAGAGGAGTGTACCACTCTCAGATTAACAAGACCCAGATGTGTTAAATGTGTTCTAAATGGGTTGAATCTTGTATCTGAATGACAGTGAGAAAGAAGGAGCAAAAAAAAGAGGGTCAGAGCAGCATCCTGTGCTTTTACAGGACTGGTGTTAGTCATTCAGCCACCTGGAAACAGGACCCTAATACCTGTTTCCCATGTTGTGCATGACATGGTAGCATGTTGTGTATGACATGATAGCATGTGTGCACATTTAATATAACATAGGGATACCTTACACACAGAAAACTGTTCTTCACAGCTGTCCGTGCCACTTGGTTGCTACTACCTTTGTCATCCTACAGCCCCTGAAGCTTCAACTGACCACGCTGGACATTTTGACTGTCAAGTTCCCCAATTTACATCTTCTAATGAATCATTTCTATCCTTCTGCCATCCTAAAGAAGAGCAGCAGTGAGCCTTTGTAGGAAAAAGCTGGTCAGCTGCCATCTCTATGAAAGGCCAGGCAGCCTATGCCATCTTGGGGTGGTACTGTATGGTCACCCATGATGTGCAGCACCCAAAAGTAACAGCTTACCCTGCTTGCAGTCTGCAGTCAGTCTTGCACTTCCTTAGAACTGGCAGGAGTCACTCCTTTGAATGTCAGTGGTCAAAATATGGTCCATGATTTGATTCCTTTGACTCTATTATGTTTAGCAGTCCTGGGGGTTGCAATATGCAGGGGTTGCTGGCTTTTTCCAAAGTATGGGATGGAGATTCTAGCAAGCTTGATACCTCTCATTCAACTCTTGAAGGTGATAGCAAGGAGAATCAAGCAATATTAAGTATAGCATTTATGGCATTCCTACTGTGTATAGAGCTCTGTGCTATATGCTTACGAGAATACAATAAAATTAATAGATATCGTTCCTGACCTCAAGGAGTTTTCAATCTGGTGGGGAGGACTGTCACTAAAGAATATTTCATATAGAGGGAAGTAATAAAGCATATGAGATATATACATAAGTGCTATGAGAGGTTATAAGTACTAAAGATTTAAGATAGTGCAGAAGTGCTGAACAGGCAGTAATGGGAATATAAACAGGGTATCACATCCTTCAGATGGATGAAATTATTTTCACCTCATTATTGTTCCATACTTGATATTGTCACTCACAGACACCATACTGAAACCCCAGATGCCTCCTTTAGCTCTATTTTGTCTCACAAGCTTTCCATCATTATTTTTTTTCTCAACAAGGCTTGTTGTTCTAGTCCATATATTTTTTTGGAAAACATTTGTGAATTTTAATTGACTTGACTAATGTGGTTGTTTTAATTATGGAAATTGTTTTGACGATTTACATTGATTTAGAATCCATTTTGAGCATGGTGAAATTAAATGAGACAAAATAGTATTTATTTTACTGTAAATAGTTTGAAAAAATAGTTTGACTTGCTAAGATTATGTTTGGCCTATAAACTCTGGCTTGGTGTACCCACATTTAATAAGAATAGTAATTGTGTTATTTAAATGCTATGTGCTAAGCACTCTTCTAAGCACTTGGGTAGATGCAACCAAATCAGACACAGTTCCTGTCCCGCATGGGGTTAAAGGTTTGTGGGGGAAAGAGAGCAGGTATTTTACAGATGAGGAAACTAAAGCACAGAGAAGCTAAGTTACTTGCCTAAGGTCACACAGCAGGTAAGCAGTAGAGCTGGGATTAGAAGCTAGGTTTCCTGACTCCCAGATCTACACGCTTGCCACTAGGCCACATTAATTATTCAGTGCTGCTTCTTCAACTCTCCCCTCTAAAACACCTCTGAAAATCTACTGGAGCCTAACACTCAGAAAAAATAATACAGGCAATGGATGTTTTCTCATAGGCCAAATGCCTAGTTCTATTAGTTAATCCTGATTCGTGTTAGGGCTCGAGCTTTGTCAGTGCAAATTACAGAGCAAACATAAGCAGTGTATTTAATAACCTCCAGTGTCTCTGACCTTTCGTAATAATAAAGATGCCAAATGAATGAGTGAATTTTAATTTTATGTTTTCCCATTAATAATACTTAATACCTATTGATCGACAATATAAATTAAAAATCAGAACCCTCAGTTGATTATCTGAATGATATTTCACTGTACTGCATCTGGGAGGGAGTTTCCTGCTAAAATGGCAAGTGGCACAGGGGTGGGAGAGCCCAGTGATTCTGTCCTAGTGGCTAGGGGTTCAGGCTGTTCTTGTCCTTCAATCTCTGAAGATTCCCTGGGCTAGTTCTCTTTGATCTGTCTACATCTGCCCCTGTCATGGTGGCAGATACTTTCAGCAATTACTATCCCACAGCCTCTACTTCCCTTCATTATCACCCAACATCATGGGGCCCTTAGAGAGATAGTAAATAATATTTATTAAGCACTTACTGTGTGCAGAACACTGTTCTAAGTGCTGGGAGAGAATGAACAGTTTCAGAATTAGACATGGTCTCTGTAGTCTTCATGTAGTTTATGCCAAGTGTAGGTAGAGGTAAAATTTCTATAAGAGGAATCTGTTCTGGACATTGAAAGACAGAGGAGAGGAGAGCCCAAGAGAGAGAAGCTGTTACAGGTATGAAGGCCACCATTGCTAAGGAACATAGTCTGGAGCTCGGCAGAGAAAATGTGGGAGAAAGTGATGAAGCTAGTTTATGGTAAGAAGATTATACTGCTTTAAAGTAATCCGCCTTGGAAATGATGTGAAGGGACTGAAAAGAGGTCATTATATTTATCTTTCTTTTTTACAGTCTTATAACAGTCAAATCCTAACTCTCAGCAGAAGTGAAATGGATTTAGAAATTACTCAAATATTAACATCATCAGGTAATATAGATCTTTAATCAAAACCTAGGTGGATATTCTCAGAACTGGAGGAGTAGTTCAGGGTCTCTGGTCAGACAGAAATCTCTGTCCAAGTTAATCCTTCTATCTCCTGACTTTCATGAAGAAAATGTGAGATTTAGACTTCTTAGCCTTTTCTAGTTTTTCAGCGGAAGCTGCATAAACAGCATCTAGCAAATAAATAGTGCATAAATTTTTCTGAAAATTATAGGACTCCATCAGAACTTGCCAAAACATTTATCTATTCATTCTTCTCATATTTCTGACCCTCACAGATTTTAAAGAGCATGCATGTGAGGTCCACAATGTTGCAGAGGATAGAAAAGTTAAATGAGAATGAGGATGTGGTGGTTTATAAATGTTTGCAACACCTGTGTCCCATGCAGTTCTACATAGCTGAAATTAAATGCATTTTGTTATATGGGAGAATTGAACTCATTATCAATATTAAAAGTAACCTATAATATATGTTGCAGGGCTAATGAATGTTTTCCCTCTAAGGATTGCACATGGAGGGTTTCCAGTACTCTACCAGTCTTGGCTATGGGAGGGAGAGTCGAGTGGAAGCATACCCATTACATTCCTAGCTGGGCAGTGGCTAGGGAGTGGAAGGCAATCTGCCACAAGTCAAAACCCACCTGCACTGGGCAGCAGCAGCATGAGAGGAAGTCAAGGGTGGAAACTCAAGTTTACTGTGTGGAAGAAGGCAGTGGTAAAACACTTCCATATTTTTAGCAAAAAAAACTCTATGGATACACTACCAGAACATTTGCAGATGAAGAGTGGGACGTTCTGGGAGAGATGTATCCAAGGAGTCGTATGGATCGGAGACAACTCAACAGCAGAAAACAAGACAAGAAGGAATCTTAGTTTCCCTTCACGTAGGAGTAGAAAGTTGACACAAAACATGCTTCTGCTCCTAGAATCCAAGGACATGGGTGGACACACTGGGGGTTGATCTGATGGCCAGCTGTTGCGTTGGAACCAATATTTTCCTTCCCAAAATGGTACAGGGATAATTTTCTGTGGGTTGTGGTGTAAGCAACTGATGCAAAATGGGCTTAAAGGGGATGTTGATTTCTACCTTGCTTTGTAAAGAGTCTTCCCAGAGCCCAAGGGAAAGATCGAACTGAATAAATGTTCAGGTGAATTAAATTAGAAGAGAATTCATTTTGGCTAGAAGTCCAGGAAATCTGGGATTCTTCCGTATTTCTGCCTGTAAGCCTGAAACTGAATAAGCGATTATACCTCTCTGGATTCCAACTATAAGATAGTAAAACCAGTTCCCCTCCCTGTCCTCCTCACAGTAAGTTTGTGAAGTTGAATTAGATTTTCCAAAGCATATCTGTCAAATCACCTGAACTCCTCAATCACTGCTAATACAATTCAATGTAATTCTAAGTGTAACTCAGTTAATTTCAGGATGGATAAGAAAGGGGCAATACAAGCCCTCAGGTCTGAGTGGTTTAGGCAAAACAAGGAAATTAACCCTGAACTGCCCCACATAATGGGATATAATTGTGAGGAAATATCAGAGAGAAAACCCTTTTTGAGTCTCCTTTTTCTAACAGTTGCCTGCCATTAAAAGAAACAGGCTTGTTGGTATAAAACCATTTCTGTTATTTATAGGGAAAGGGAAAGAGTTTGGTTTTATTTTGACAGACCTAGACTAGAACTGTGACCCACTGTTTATTCTTCATCATTAGGTAAAGTACCCACTGGACATTATGTGACTGGGCATTTTCTTTCAGGGCTTGTAAATCACACTCCCTGGGCTCCGTGCCTGTGTGGGGAGGAGGGGTGCCCCATGGGGTCAGCACAATACTTGAATCAAATATACATCCTTCTGAAAGCTTTCCAAGCCCAGTTTGAATGCCAATAGCCTTCAATTATTCCTCTGTGTTTTGTGCTGCTGTAAAACAGGCTGGAGCAGAGGGCTTTTCTCCCCCACCCCATAAATGCAAAGCAAAATGAAGCTGCAGGATGTGGGGAGGGAACAGCTTTATACAACAAAGGAGAAGAGAGATGAAATAAATTGCTCCTTTTCTAACCAGAATAAAATAAAACATGAAGGGGTTCCTGATACACTTGCCTACACAATCATGTTCACCCCTACAATCACACCATAGGTAAATTATTAAAAGACAAGAACAAACCTTTTAAGATTTCAATATATGGGCAGTGCTTAAATGAAATGGATCATGACACATAATCTAATACCTAAGCGATGATAACCCCGGAATGGGGTGACATAAGGTCTTTGGGTAAATTAAGGAAGGGCAATTATTTTAATTGCTGTCTCCTCTCCCCATGCCCTGCCCTCCCCCACTTTTTTTCTTTTTAATTTTTCCCACTGAGGGCCACGTGAGCTCTCTCTTAGCTCCCTGCATCCTTGAATGCCAGAATCCATTGCTTAATCTATGATCAAAATGTATTTTCTTCAGATTGATAAAGCCTATTGGGCTCACTTGCAAAAGAGCCCCAGTATTTTTTTTTCTCCTGTCTGATTTCCGCAGATCTCACTGCGGGACTCCAGAATGTTTCTAAGGGTGCAGAGACCCCCCCAAGGGGGAAGGGGGACCAGCCAACCAAACATGCCTGAAAGCCAATCTACTTTGCTGGAAATAGAATGGTATGAGACAAGGTGAAACAGAATGATTTCTTGGCTAAAGAAGGCCTATTAAAATAAATTAAACCTAGTACTCAATAAGGCTATGGCCAGTGGAATTTTGTGTGCCAGTAGGGCAGAACTATTAATTATTGCCACATTCAGGCTTGCCAGGCAGGCCTGCCAGGATTGGAGAGACAGTGGGAAGAGTAAGTGTGTCTAAACCAAACCCCAGAGATTCTGTTCCGCACAAAACTGAATTTAGACCTCTTTCCCAGGAGGCTCCTCTTCTTACCAGGACTTGTATTTGATGGGAGGTTGGGTGGAGGGGAGTACACCACCCTTGCTTTCTGCTGATGTTGCTGCCATTTGTCCAAGAAGAGCTGGAGGAATGCAGTCACTTCACTTCTCTGTGCCTCAGTTACCTCATCTGTAAAATGGGGATTCAGTGTGTGAGACCCACGTGGGACAATCTGATAGTCTTTATCTCCCCCAGCACTTAGAACGGTGCTCGGCACATAGTAAGTGCTTAACAAATACCATAATTATAATTATTAAAAAGTCCTCACCCTTGGCTTCAAGGTTCTCCATCACCTCACCGTCTCCTACCTCACCTCCCTTCTCTCCTTCTACAGTCCAGCCTGCACCCTCTGCTCCTCTGTCGCTAATCTCCTCACTGTGCCTTGTTCTCGCCTGTCCCACCGTCGACCCCTGGCCCACATACTCACCCGGGCCTGGAATGCCCTCCCTCTGTACATCCGCCAAGCTACCTCTCTTCCTCCCTTCAAAGCCCTACTGAGAGCTCACCTCCTCCAGGAAGCCTTCCCAGACTGAGCCCCCTCCTTCCTCTCCCCCTACCTCCCCTCCCCATCCCCCCACCTTATATCTTTCCCCTCCCCACAGTACCTATATATATGTATATATGTATATGTTTGTACATATTTATTACTCTATTTTTTTATTTTACTTGTACATATTTATTCTATTTTATTTGGTTTATATGTTTGTTTTGTTGTCTGTCTCCCCCTTCTAGACTGTGAGCCCGCTGTTGGGTAGGGACTGTCTCTATATGTTGCAAACTTGTACTTCCCAAGCACTTAGTACAGTACTCTGCACACAGTAAGCGCTCAATAAATGCAATTGAATGAATGAATGAATTATTATTACTAGATTGTAAATTCTTCGAGGGCAGAGATCATGTCTACTAATTCTATTGAATTTTCTCCAAGTGTTCAGTTCAGTACACTTACTGTACACAGAATGTGCTTAGTAAATGCCATGTTTACCAACTCTAACTGTACTATCCCAAGTGCTTGTACAACACTCTATACTCTACTGTAAGATGAAGTGTGGCCTAGTGGAAAGATCACAGACCTGGGATTCAGAGGACCTATCTGCTATGTGGCCTTGGGCAAGTCACTTCACTTCTTCGTGCCTCAGTTACCTCATCTGTAAAATGGGACTGTGAGCTACATGTAGGAAATGGACTGTGTCCAACCTGATTAACTCAGCACTTAGTAAAGTGCCCGGAACATAGTAAACATTTAACAAATGCAATTTTTAAAACAAGTGCTTCATAAATACCATTGATTGATCAGTCAGAGTCATTCATCCTATCGTATTTGTTGAGTGCTTACCGTGTGCAAGGCACTGTATTATACTCTTGGAAAACACAATTCAGCAATTGAGCAAGTGAGTCCTGATGGCAGTTGGCAAGAATCTGGACTGAAATCTTACTGGGATTGATAGTCTAATGTTTCTGTGCCTGACTCAGAAAGGTCTCTTACTCTCCCTGTGACATCTTAAGTGAAAACAATGATTAGCTCTCCACTCAGAGTTGCTGAATTGCCTCTACTTTGTGTTCAAAAAAAGAAATCCCTCAAGGAACATCCCTGATAGTAACAGGAAAGGCCTCAAAAAGATAAACACAAAGCATATTTGTAGTATGTAGAATTGCCTGTGGTCAAGGATTTTGTCAGGAGGTTTTAAAGTTGAAAGTATTCTGATTTTAAATGGGGATTCTTTGATGTACAGATCTATAGGTAGAGAGCATATAGCTCTATACATCTCACTATCTATAGACCAAAGTAGATTTATATCTATGTACTTATGTGTGTGTGTGTGTGTATAGATGCACACATACACTCACATGCAAAATTCAAATTTTTTTATCAGCTTGCTTTCCTCCAACATGAGTGACACTGGTAGTAAAACCAACATATTTTTCTACTCATCTGCCATAACTTCCTACTTGCCTTGGAAGAGTGGGTAATTATTCTTCAAGGCTTCCCATGCTCATTTCCACTGTGAGCACACACATCTGCACATCAGTAATCACATCAATAGGTTCTGCAGTCAGTCTAGCGGAAAAATGAGGCTGTGCAAGTATGCATGCAAATAGATTAAATACAACCTTGTGGTCAACCAGGGCTGGACCAGTTCTTAGAATAGCAGCAGAGGGATGCTGCATTAAAAGCCCGGTCTTTAAAATGGATGGGAAGAGAGCACTGAGAGGCTGTAATGAAAGGTACGAGAGAAGCAGAATGTAATTACTTCGCATTGTTCTGACCTCGTTTATTCTTGATGCTATTTTCTGTTCATCTAATTTCCACTCAGCTCTCTGTACTTTAGGAGAGGCATAAAAGTCACATTTTCCTTTCTCTGCCAAAGAGGAATAAAAGACATGTTCAGTTCAGGTAGCGACTGGGTTTGCATACATCAAGGTGTATTAATGAAAAGGATTTCTTAATGGAAAAAAATTTGTTTCTCACCAGGGTCTTCTCAGTGGCAACCAATGCAAATTGGTAGGGAGAGTGCAAATGGGGGTAATTTTTCCTTGCAATGCTCCAGTAGTCCTGACAAATGGCAGGACCTATCATTTCTCTAAGGTTCTTATCCAGATTTTTTTTTAGAGGTATACCAGGCAAGGAGGAGAAGATCAAGGAAGCTTCTCATGAAATCGTTATCCAGGCCCCTGTACACAAGGCTGCTATCGACCCACTTCTGCCCACTTCATTCCACTCAGATCCACCTAGGTAACTTAACCCCAGAATGTCCATCTGATCAACAGGTAAGCTTCATGCTTATGGGGACTGTGACCTGATTTCCTCAAGTTTACCCTAAAGCTTCGTAAATTATAATTCTACTCCCACTGAGCCCAATCCTCCTGCCAAACGGGGATCTTTGTAGCCATTCCCAGAGTCCAGACAGTCTTGCTGTGGATTGAGGGGAGCTGAATTAGAGCAGCCACAACCTCGGCTATCAAACAGCTCCTGGGTCAATTAGGAGGAACACACAAGCACAAAATCTTTAGTCAATAATCCACAAGATGCAGGTTCAGAAAAATGGGGCTTCATCTGACCCTGAAGTAACAGAGCCAAGTGAATTGTTTGCCAGTTGCCCTTTGGTGGGAGGGGAAAAAAATGGTCAGGTTTTTCCCACTAGGGAACCTGTGGGTTTGGAATTACTTTGGCAGTGAGTGAGAAGACTCGACCAGTTAACTTTTAATTTCTGGGTTTAATTTACATTAAGCTAATGAACAGCAGTGGAGTAAATAATAAACTAAATGCCGGCAATCTGCTGACTTGGTACCCAGGGAGTCCGCCTCCAGAGTCCAAAATGGGACCCACCCCTTCGTAAACGACCATAAAGCTGAACCTTGTAAATTATTTCCCGGAGACAAGCATTCTTTTCCAAAAAGACATTTTACAAGTACTGTTCCTAGGTCCAAGCCACCTACTCTTGACAGCACACTGAAAAACTAGCCCTCTCTTGGAATCAAGATATGGATTCTAAGCCTCTCTGTTATTATTATTTAATGTCCAGCTGCTTGTCTAGTTTGTGGATGATTTTGGCCTGTTGATTTTCACTTTCCCTTGTTTTTCCATTTGTGTCTCTTGAGTCCCCAACCTTACTACTTATTATGACGGGGTGGGCCCCTTTCTCCCATGTATTCGAGATACAAAGACAGAACTTTTTCAGGAAGAACCACTGGCCCCAGCTCAAAACTCACCTTGGGTCACGGCCATGATGGCACCTTTATTCATTTACCCACATATACCACATTCGTGGACCACAAATCTATCAGAAGCAATTGATTAAGGGAGTGTTTGGACTGAAAAACAGAAAGGCTCAGAATTTATTTCCTGATTCCATATTATTAAAAAATTTCATTGGATATCAATCTTATGCTGTGCTATCCCTGGGTAATAGTGTCTGGATGCCCATTGGCTTCTAACTCCAATTTTTCACTTTTCGCCTGTCCATCCTTTTGTAATGTTTCAAGGCATTGTAAATAAAAATTATAAATGAAAAAAGGCTTAAGCTGTCTCCTTGTTCCTCTTGTTTCTTTTTCTCTGATTTCTTAATCCACCTGGCAGGCGTTAGACACCACTTGAGTCACTCTCTACATACAGGAAAGAAGCAGAAAAGGAAAAGGCTCCCCCCCCCCCCCTTTTGGAGGATTAAAAATTACCCCCAAACCAAATGAAAATGAAGCACATATGGAATTGCAGGCATGAAAGACATAGAAGAATGTATAGGAGTCTCAGAAAACTCAGAAGGCAGCTGCTGTGATGACATCTTGGTGAGTTGTCTGTACATAATTCCCATCTGCACTAAAAAATAATTAGGCACATTTTAATTGAGAACAATATCATCAGCATTTTGTCCATTAAGAGTGGTGGCCCGTGAGCTCAGTGAGAATTGAAACATTACCCTGTGGCTTCTCAGAGGTTGGGGAGCTGTGGACTGCATGGACCCCAACTTGTTCTGGGGTAAAGAGTAGGTGATAGCTTGAGGGCTCAAAGAGGCCCTACATGATTTTCCAGATCCATGATTCTATCCAGAATCTACCGCATTCTGTAAATCTGGCACCTACCCTTTGCATGGTTGGCTTTATCACCCTTCTCTTCTTCCCTCCCCTCCTTCTACCCATTTTTCCAATCTCCCCAACCAGCCCTGTAGGAATTAGTCTGTCCTCACTGTTTGGTATCTTTTGCCATATAAGAGCCTGAGTGAAATGATAACATGAATACAAGCTTGCACTTTTTCCTATTCTGACTGTAAATTAAAGATAAAAAATGTCTGAAACTCAGTAAGAACTGAGTGGATTTAGGGGGAAATGCAAACAAAATGCTATCCAAGTCAAGGAGAAACAGGACAATGGAACCATTGGTCAGACAATGGGAATGGAGTTACTCCTGTAATTATTAAAGAAAACCTTTCTGTGTAGAAAGGCCAAATTGCAAACTATAACCCAAACAGATAGCATTGGAATGACAGATGCAGGAGCGTAGAAGCAAAATTCCTGCATGGGTAGTTTTTATAAAATATATTTTAAGATTAGACTTCTCAGCCAGGCTTTTGATAAGGCTTCCTGAATTCCACTGAAGAATCTATTAGCTGAATGAATCACTTTTGCTTAGCACCAATATATAACTATGCCTTTGAAATATGGAAAGAATTTCCTAGAGCGGGTGGTGAAACCAGAAAGCTCTGTAAATAATGAAATTGTATTTTTCTGATTATAATGTGCAGAAAAAAAGGATCGGAACTATATAGCTCACTATACCCTTGTAATCTAATGTACCACTGTTATATATATTGGTATCTATTTTCCTCTTTCTGGGGGGTTCTAAAAAAGAGCCCTCCCTGGCACAGAGGACAGAAAAGTCTCCCACCATTGCATCCTGGTCTCTCCAACAGGACCTGAAGTATTACCTGCCCAGAGGTGCAACCTGATTTCTGGATGAGTGGGAGCAGATAAGGTCCCTAGACTTTCTGTCCCCAAAACACTGACTTGCTGGCCTTAAAGAAGCCAAACCCCAAAGGAGCTTAGAGTCTCAGATCAAGACTGACCCCTGTGCAAAAAAACCCATAGCCTATTTCCTCCCCACTTTCTCTTTCTCTTATCTCCTGTTGAGGATTGAAAGTAGCTGGCAGCTTATCCCCAGGAGCCAGACGGTTTTGCTACAATAACACCTCAATTACCCCATTATGTTATTTGCATTATATACATAATGGACTCTGAACTGTAGCAGTTGGACACCTTCTCTTCTTGCACAGGTTGGACAGTATACCTCACTCAAATAATTTGCAGGGGGAAGTGTGAGTCTGCCATACAGAACACTACTCCTTTCCTCAAATGAAATGGTCTCTTCCTCTCTAAAACTTAGTCCTGACCTTGAGGAGAAAACCAAACACCTCTAAGCCCTACATAACTGGAGGCCGCTTATTCATACGAACTGCGGAGTCAAATGCAGATAATCCAATATGCACCTAATTGAACAAAATTAGCTAGCAAAATTGTATTGGCATTTGTCCAATTTTGTCTGCTAATGCATGTTTTTAAAAATTATTCTTTATGGCAGCGTAGTAGTAATAGTTGTAGTTTTAGCCTATGCTCAGATAAGCAGTTGATTCATACAACTATTGTATGGCTTTAAATGGCAAGGATGTCCCTTCCACTTGGACAAAAGGTTTTGACTGATTTTCCGTCTAATAAAAACTTAGCTGGTTTCTTCTAAATCTGTTAGGAACAAGTGTGTTTGGTTTCAAGGGGGAAAATAAAAGACAGCTTTTTCCCATTTTTATTGTTCCTACATTTGGAAACATTAGTTTTCTTTCTGTAATTGTTTGCTTATAATGATGTACTATATTGCATCTAATAGCAATTTCTTCTCTTTTCTGTGAGCTTTGTTTTTGCTGTGTTATTATCCCCCAGTTCATTATATCACAATGTTATTATCATTAGAGTGTTAATAATGAATTGTAGTAAGAAAAGGTTATCCTTCCACATATGTGACCCCACTGGGAAAAGCTTTAATAATTTTTATCTTTTCAGAAGAGGGAGGGGTTAATGTATTAGCTGTTGTTAAAAGCAGTTAGTTCTATTACACAGAACAATTGCATTTTCTATTCCTTTTTAGAAAATATGCCTCTAATTAGAAAAAAATTCAACAAAATAACTAAGGGGTGAGGCAAATCAAGTTCATACTTGTGTCAGTACAGTTAGGCATACATGTATTCATTTCTATCAGTTTGGAAAATATAAAATATTTCAGTAGGTTAGAGTGTAAGCTCCTTGGGCATAAAGAACATGTTATTTCTTTGTTTCATCCTTCCAAAGTGCTTAATACAATGCACTCAGTAGTATATAGGGCACTCAATAAGTATTAAGATCACTTCACTGATGTCTACTGTGTCCAAAGCACTGTCCTAGGTGCTTGAGAGAGTAAAATAGCAGAAGGCATGAACACAAGGAAATTACAATCATTACTGCAATTGTACTATTTGTTAAGCGCTTACTGTGTGCTTGGCACTGTACTAAGCACTGGAGCAGATACAAGCAAATCAGGTTGGACCCAGTCCCTGTCCCACATGGGGCTGTCAGTCTCCATCCCCATTTTACAGATGAGGTAACTGAGGCTCAGAGAACTGACTTGCACAAGGTAACACAGCAGACAAGTGGCAGAGCTCGGATTAGAACCCACAAACTTCTGAATGCCAGGCCTGTGCTCTATCCACTACGTCATGCCACTCAAGTCAAAAAAATAACTTACCGAAAGGAGCAAAAAGTGCTCAAATAGTAGAATACATAAATATGTGTGAAAGGGCAACCAGAGGTAGTCAGGCAAAAAAAACTAAGGTGATTAAAAAGTGCTGAGATGATAGTAGGGAGGATGTGATCTGCAGAGGAACAAATTAATCTGGGAAAGCCCGATGAAGAAGGTGAGATTTTGGAAGGATTTTGAAGATGAGGCAAGCCACAGTCGAGCAGATTTGAAGGGAAAATTCTAGGCAGGAGGAAGGAGGTGAGCTAGGAGTCAGAGGCAGGAGAATCAAGGACAAGGAACAGTAGAAGGGTAAAGTTGAGGGGCAGTGGAGAATATCAACTGGGGTGTTGTAGGATGAGAGTAGATTAGTAGGAGGGAACTGATGGAGGGCCTTAAAGCCAATGATCAGGAATTTCTGCGTGAAAATGTGGTTTAGGAATGATATGTACTGTAATCCTGGATCACTAATATTTACTGTGTTACCTTGGACAAAACACATCACTTCTTTGTGTCTTGGTTTCCACAGCAGTGAAGTTGGGCAAGTAATTACTTTTTATTTCAATGGATTACCTTGAAAATATGAATGAATGACTTTGTGTGTACTCATGGATGCAGTTTCAATGTCAGCAGCACTGTCTTTAAATCAAAAGGCAACTCTATATATTCATAACAAATTAAGATAATCAATGAACTTTTAGCTCCTTGTATGAAAGGTTATTTTTTAATTTTAGGGGGTATATCAAACTTGAGAGTTTCATTATGATATTGACAGAATACTGAACTTAATTCCTGCTTTAAAATCCAGGAATCACGTTTTCATAAGGTTACATCTGTTTTGATATATACTTGTGCTGAAAATACTGAAGTCCCAACCCTGCTTGGCATAGGAGCAGTGGCTAAATATGCTTCACTGGCTATTAGGCATGCTGTAGCTCTGAACCGGGCAATGAGCCAAGATGACAAACATGCTACATCTATTTGTATCTATAAATTATAAATTATACATTTATGCATGATATATTCTAAATGATTAATTTTTATTAATGTCTGTCTCCCCCTCTAGACTGTAAGCTTGCTGTGGTTAGGGAACATGTCTACCATTTATTGTGTTGTACTCTCCCAAGTGTTTAGTTCAGTGCTCTGAACACAGTAAGCTCTTAAATACCAATGATGATGATGGTCCATGTATACCAACAAAATAATATAATTCATAAAGGAACACTTAGCTTCTGCCCGAGCTCCTTTTAACCCAGGGAATACTTTGGGGTTCTGTTTCTTCTTTGCTCCGAGTGGGGGCTTAAGGATTTTTGGAACTTAGTTTTACTCAGGTTTATCAACTTTCTATCCAAGAGGCCTCCTGACTGAATCCTGATGATAGGAACTTCACCCTACTTAGCTTTTGGAATCTTGGGATATATCTCACTAATATTTCTCTCCTTGCTGAGGCCTTAGATTGGGTCAACATCACCTCTTAGATATGGCCACTGAAACTCCCGCAATGAAATCTACCTCTCTGGGGTATGACCTAACATTTAGATTTGCACCCGCAACAATGCTAGCCTTCCTTGCCTTCATTTCCTCTCATCTTATTTCTGCTCCAATTACAGATTCCTCACCTTCCTCCCCAAAACTGGAACGGTATTAGGGTTGTTAGCAGTAAGCCATATCAGATGGCATAGGGCTTATAAAACCTGATGCCTTCGCCTAAGAGGAATTGATATAATATTCTTCAGTTCTATTTCCCTTTAAAACTGGGAAGATTGATGAGCATGTGTATGTATGCATATGGAATTATCATCACTGGAACCATTGTTTGCTTTTCCCTTGGTTTTCTGTGGATTATGACTAATACAAACTGCAGTTTCATGGTGATTTATTATAATAGCAGTCAGGGCACACAGCAAAAACCAACCATGACCACAAATATATGCTGGGGTCACTGGAGCAAGCTCCCCCTTTCCCAATCTCTCTGCTTGAAAATTATTTTCTGCTCACTGGTAAGCAGAGCTGAATACTGACTAAATCTGCCACACTACCTTCAGCCCCAATTCAGTTTGTAATGTCTGTAGCACATATATTCTGTATGCTGTGGTTACTGTAGGAGAGGGAGTGAGTCCCAAAGCCCATTTTTTTGCTAAAATAAAGTTAAAAACAAGGCTGATTCCGACTGTCAAGTTGTTGCTACTTGGCTGTCAAACATGTACGACCGTATCTCTTCCTGTCAAAATGATCAAACACTCTGTGGATCTATGTTATACATTAAACGTAGAACTAGCTTAGAGCCCAATCCCCCATGTGCCTTCCCTAGGCAAGGTTTTGAATCAGTTCTGTTCAGTACTTTTGCATGGGGTTTCTTGCAAGCAATTAGGGTTAGTGAGAAATGCAAGATTTGCATGCACTTGATTTTGTTGGTGAAGAGATAGATTCCATGTCAAAATAACCTGGTTAGATAAGCTTCAGAAAGGAAAGATGGGATAGGAAAATGGAAGAGACTGGGACGGAATCTCCAAATGATTCACAGACCAAAGTTAAAGGAAATGGCCCAGAATCCTGTGTTAATACGAAGACGAGTGGGAAGGGGAAACCCCTGTTTTTTTTGTTGTTAATTAAAATGTTTCCTCCCTAATATTTCTGGCAAACAATGGATAGAATAAAGTGATGTCCAATCTCCGCTTGGCACATAGTAAGTGCTTAACAAATACCATCATCATTATTATTATTAACTTTAGCTCTACGTTGAACTGAAATGGAGCACACATAACAGAGAGGGCAGAGTCAACATTATAAAGATCCAGTAGAGCAGTCTCTAACTTTGTGGTAGAGCAGAGAACTGCTAGGAGCCAATGACAACAGGAAAATGTGCCGATCAGGAGTGGGTTTCCTCTCCTTGATCTAATAATAATAATAATAATAACAATAATAATAATGGCATTTATTAAGTGCTTACTATGTGCAAAGCACTGTTCTAAGCACTGGAGAGGCTACAAGGTGATCAGGTTGTCCTACGGGGTGCTCACAGTCACTCCCCATTTTATAGATGAGGTAACTGAGGCACAGAAAAGTTAAGTGACTTGCCCAAAGTCACACAGCTGACAATTGATGGAGCCGGGATTTGAACCCCGACCTCTGACTCCAAAGCCCGTGCTCTTTCCACTAAGCCACGCTGCTTCTCAGCGACCTTGGGCAAGTTACTTAACTTCTCTGTGCCCCAGTTCCCTCATCTGTAAAATGGGGATCTTCCAGAGACTCGATCATATTAATGGTGACTCCACTGTAACAATATCTTTAAGTACACCTTTTTTGGCTGGAATTTATCGGCAGATTAGTCCATCTGCTAATGGGTTCTAACAGTTCTCCCAGTGGGATCTGAAGTCCCTGTGGATTTGGGAAGAGGTCAAAAATTCTATTGGTGGTTTGGCCAGTCTAGAAGGCCTTTAACTTGGGAATCCTCCTGGCCAGCTCAGTCACTTAATTTCTCTGTGCCTCAGCTCCCGCATCCATAAAATGGGGAGTAAGAATGTGAGGCCCATGTGGGACAGAGACTGTGCCCAACACTATTTGCATGTGTCTACCCTAGTGCTTAGTACAGTCCCTGACACACAGTAAGTGCTTAACAAATACCACAATTATTGCTATTATTATTATTATTGATTATTATTATTGTTATTATCATTATTAGAAGCTCATAAAGATTGAGAAAGATTCAGAAGTAAGGCCAGTGCAGCCACTGGTCAGCATGTCAGTACAGAAAAGAGTAATTTCACTGTGCATAATAGTGGAATTGTTCAGTATCAATAATGATGGCATTTGTTAAGCACTTACTATGTGCCAGGTGCTGTACTGAACACCGGTGTGTATACAAGCAAATCCAGTTGGACACAGCCCCTGTCCTCAAATGGGGCTCACAGTCTCAATCCCCATTTTACAGATAAGGTAATTTAGGCACATTCATTCATTCATTCATTCAATAGTATTTATTGAGCGCTTACTATGTGTAGAGCACTGTACTAAGCATTTGGGAAGTACAAGTTGGCAACATATAAAGATGCTCCCTAACCAACAACAGGCTCACAGTCTAGAAGGGGGTGAGAGAAGTGAAGTGAAGTGGCCTGCCCAAGGTCATACAGCAAATAAGTGCTGTTGGTTAGGAGAGTTGTCCTGTTCACACTGATTGAGATCTTATCACCAGTAATTCCAACTCTGTATGCATAAGAAAGCTTTATTTGATTTGTGGAAGATAGAAAAAATTATGCATTAAAAATATAAAAGGCATCAAAAGATAAGTTTGTGGCAGCTCCAGAAGCACCAAAGTCTCTGAGGTTGCTGTTTGATAATTAGCTCTACTTGTCAATAGGACTGGGATTTCCAGTTTACATAGTTTAAGCTGCTGATTAATTAATGGAATAAGTCAAGTGGAAGGCCTTAGAATAACAGTTTAAATCCAGAAAATTGATTTTCCCAAGAAATAAAAAGAAGCGGAGGGAATGTAGTTTTCAGCCCTCTTCTGACTTTGATTTACTAACAGGATATTTTAGAATAATAACGATAATAATGGTATTTGTTAAGCGCTTACTATGTGCCAAGCACTGTTCTAAGAGCTGGGGGAGATATAAGGTGATCAGGTTGTCCCACGAGGGGCTCACAGTTTTAATCCCCATTTTACAGATTAGGTAACTGAGGCACAGAGAAGTTAAGTGACTTGCCCAAAGTCACACAGCTGACAAGTGGCAGAGCCGGAATTAGAACCCATAACCTCTGATTCCCAAGCATGTTCTCTTTCCACTGAGCCACACTGCTTCTCTACTAATAATAATTGTGGTATTTGTTAAATGCTCACTACGTACCAAGCACTGTTCTAAGCGCTGGGGTAGATACAAGGTAATCAGATTGTCCCAAGTGGGGTTCACAGTCTTAATCCCCATTTTACAGATGAGGTAACTGAGACACAGAGAAGTTAAGGGACTTGCCCAAAGTCACACAGCTGACAAGTGGAGGAGCCGGAATTAGAACCCACGACCTCTGATTCCCAAGTCCGGGCTCTTTCCACACTTGTTCTATATTTTAGGTTTAGTCTTGCACAGTTATCCCATAGACCTCTTTACTTGAGACACTGTTGTTGTTTTATAGTTTGCAGTTTGTCTGATTGTTGTTTGAAAATTACTTCTTAGGTTTTAAGTGTTCTACTCCTACTACTTTATTAGAAAGCATCTTTAGTCCACAAGTGACCAATAACTATTGCTTCAGATGAAGGTGATAGCCACAATGTCAGTCTCCAATATAACATTCACTCAACAGCTTAATGCATTTCTGACTCCTCAGACAATTAACATTTACTTTAATATTGAGTGTTTGTGTAAAGGAGGGCTTCTTGACAGTTAGAGGTCACACCCTGTAAATACTGATAGGAAAACATACCTCCCGGGCATCTCCCACATTAGATTACAGTAGTTCCCCATTTATTGTTAACATTTCTCAAACTGGCAACAGCAAGCATTTCATACTAAACAGGATTAGGGACCCCCACTGAAGACCATTTTTGGATGGGTTTTTGCAGGCATAGCACATTGCAAATTTAGACATCTACTGTGTATTCTCCAAAGCATCCTTCAGAGTGATGCTTTAATCGAAATATTGAAGATATCATTTCCTCAATGAAAGAAATTTGGGGAATACAAGTAGCTCTCCCATTAAATTACATTAACAACTCAGGGTGGGTGATTGGATGGTGGTGGGCGAGTGATGGGAGAAAAGGCATAATTTGTTTTATTGGTACTGAAACTTCAGAGCACTGACTACCTTAATGTAGCCTTCAGATGTACCCAGGATAAGGGATAAAGACTTTTACATGAGAATGTATTTTTTAATTAAAAAAAACCCTCACAAACGCATGAACTACAACTCCAAATTTCGTCTGGAAATAATCTCTTTAAAAAGAGAGCCTTTGCTTATTGTCCATGAAGCACAGGTGTGGAATAATTTCCTTTGAGAAGCCACCCAAAGAATGTGAGGATCATAGTTATTTTTAAGGCACCTGTCTTTCTCCTGAGAGACCAATCAGGAATGCAGATCTGAACACTGTCAATTAAGAGACAGCTTCAGTTCCTCTCTGTCCTGCCAGAAAAATGCTGTTTGATGAGTTGAAAACAACCACAATTGTTATGCTAGTAAATTTGCACATTGAACAGAATTTCCACCAAATTGTACATGAATGACAAATTTGAAGATGTGTGAGGATCATTTTCCTATGTCTTTTTATGAGATGAAACGTGGATGAAAATATACAATACTAAGCTTTTCCGCTGTCTAAACTTTCAACTTGGGTGGAAATTAGTCTTTTAGAAGCTGCACAAACTATTTGAGTGCTATAGAGTATTATTCCGTTATTATGTTTGTATTTATGGAAGCCTAAAATAATTACTACAAATTACCTGACTAATTTACTTCAGGACTGTCTACTCCCTGAGAAATTCTGGTTCTATAATTAAAATTATTTTCTTGACAAGAAGAGTGTTTTACATCTTGGTAGTAGCATTGCAGAAAGGAACATACAAGGAAGTACACTTTTAATATTCTTTAAAACAATAGCAGTTTAAAACAGTTTAAAACAATACCATCCCATAGTACATGGAATGGCTGGTTTGTTTTAACCCTTCCAATCAGTGCTAGCACTGGAGTATCCAGTACTCAGTAGAGTCAATGGATAGAACTTACATTTGGATAGAACTTTATTACATATGGGGATTTTTTATTTCATGTTATTTGGGGAACAACTCTTTTTGTCATATTTGTTAAGCACTTACTATGTGTCCAGCACAATTCTAAGTGCTGGGGTAGATACCAGATGATCAGGATGGACACAGTCCCTGTCCCCCATACAGTCATAGACTAAATCAGGGGAAGGAGGAAGATTTAATCCCCCCTTTTATAGATGAGGTAACTGAGGCATAGAGAAGTTAAGTTAATCCATTCATTCATTGTCATATTTATTGAGTACTTACTGTGTGCAGAGCACTGTACTAAGTGCTTGGGGGAGTAAAATATAACAATAAACAGACACATTCCCTGCCCACAACAAGCTTACAGTCTAGTGACTTGTCCAAGGTCACACAGAGCAGTAAAGTCATGGAGCCGGGATTAGATCTGCGTCCTGTGATTCCCAGGCCCATGCTCTAACCATTAAGCCATGCTGCTTCTCAGATAACAATTTAGATGTTTATACTGAGCATTTTCTTTTTCCAAGACAAGCTAAAACATAGTTCCAGCAACTTTACTAAAATTGTTGGTATTTATTAAGCACTTCATAAATGCTGAGCTTGGGGTAGTGAAAATGTGATCTGATAGGTCACAGCATTCACAGTCTAAGAGAGAAGGAAAACAGGCATTTTATTCCCATTTTACAGATGAGCAAACTGAAGCACAGAGAAGTCAATGACTTTCAGAAGATCACGCAGCAGGCAAATGGAGCACTTGCCCAGGTCTCCTGACTCCCATTCCCTTGCTTGTTCCATTAAGCCTTGTTACCTTTTTTAAAAAAACTATCTTAGAGTCAAAGGAATCTAACTTACTGCTTGGCCAGTTTGGGCTAATCCCTGCCTACTTTCCTTCACTGCTCCAGTGGGAAAACAACTGGCATGAAGGAGAAATGTGGCATTGTGTGGGCCATTGGCACTTTAATCAATTCCTCTGAAAAGATTCTCAATACTGTTATCTTTGTAACTTAGTTCAGTGCTCTGCACACAGTAAGCGCTCAATAAATACGATTGATTGATTGATTGATTGATTGATTATCATTGTCGACAGTTCACCACAGCAATATCCTGGGAACAGACACTCCCTTCTTCCCTTAACTCTTACAAATGCTGAGGCTTTTAAAGATATTCTGAAATATTTAAAATAGAAAAAAGTGCTCTCTCACTGTGATTTCTTGGACCACATCTTGTCAATTGAGTCATTTAAAGACGTGTATTAATATTTTCAATTCCTCCTGATAGAGGAAATTTTAATGCTCTCTAATTGTAAGTAACCTACCATCATCATACACTAAAAGAGGAGGTGCTTCTTCCAAAGTGCCTGTTTTCCACCTAATAGATTGGGTTCAATGTAACCTATTACTGAATATAGGAAAGAGTCAATTAGGCTAAAAAAAAAATTTTATGATTAGTGGGAACATAAACAAAATGACCCAGAAAGTGAATTTTAGACCAGCCTAAAAGGAAGTCATCAAAGAACATAGGAGTAAAGACAGGCGAAGGAATGGTGGAAATCAGTGAAATTTGCAACAAATGAAAGGAAACAGAAGCACTGTCTCAATACCTCAGAAACACAGTAATATAAAGGAAAACTTTACCCTTTTATTCAGTGAAATTTTTTCACTCATTTCAATACCTTCAGGGTTGCTGGAATGTTCGAGCACAAAGCCAGTAAAGCTGTAGAATAGCAGGGCTGGAGAAAGGATCCATAGTTGTGAAGTGATTCAATTCATACTGTGCTTTTTGCCTTTATGTTAGGGATGTGAGTTTATAAAAATGTAATATTGCCTTTACCCCTTCCTTCACTGAGTACCATGCCTGAAGGTATTTCATAAAGGCAGGCAAGTGGTGGAACTAATAAGGTTATGAGCCTCTAATTCCACTATAATGAAGTGTTTTGTTATACTGCCTCTATGTCTGCAGTTTGCTGCTCTATAGTATACAGTTAATGCTGCAATGTGAAAGACAAAAACCGTGGCTCATTTTTTGTACCTTGGAAATCGTTGATCTGAGGCTTCTCACAATAGTGCTTATTTTGCTCCAGATTTCTCTTGTTAAATGTTACTGAGGGCTATTTGATTGCTTCTAGTTTCATGTCTTGGGCAGTGACAGACCAAAATACCTAAGTGCAGGAGATAGCTAACAGGCTGATGATGCCTTGGGCAAGTTACTTAACTTCTCTAAGCAGTGTGGCTTAGTGGAAAGAGCATGGGGTTGGGAGTCAGAAGACATGAGTTCTTATCCTGGCTCCACCACTTGTCTGCTGTGTGACCTTGAGCAAGTTGCTTCACTTCTCTGTTCCTCAGTTACTTCATCTGTAAAATGGGGATTAAAACTGTGAGCCCCACGTGGGACAACCTGATTACCGTGTATCTACCCCAGTGCTTAGAACAGTGCTTGGTACATAATAAGTGCTTAACAAATACCATAATTAGTATTATTATTATTCTCTGTGCCTCATTTTCCTCAACTGTAAAATGCGGATTGAATACCTGCTCCCCCTCCTATTTAGACTGTGAGCTCCATGTGGTACAGGGACTGTGTCCAATCTGATTAAAATATAATTACCCCAGTGCTTTGAACAGTGCTTGACACATAGCAAACACCTGAAAAACATTTAAAAAGAGAGGGTAAAAAGGGGAAGTTTAAAGGCTGAATTTCTGCTTGAGACTCTACTCTCCTGCTCCCTGAGGCAGAGGGGCCACCAGTGACTTTTTTCCCCACTGGACTTCCTTTTAGACCTCAGATAAGGCACTTCCAGCAGATGACTAAGGGATTAGGCTGGGTGTTTTCTGACAAATTCATCAGGTTTGAGGTGTTTTGGCCTGCTGCATCCAGAACTATCCCCATCAGTGTTTTGTGACCTGGGAAAACAGCAAGCCAACAAGAATTTGTCATATGCCATGCTCTGGTTCTGTGGTCATTTACTTATTTGGGAGGCAATTTTGCACTCAAAGCATTTTCACTATTTATGAGTTCACCAACTCAAATCCCCAAAAGTGTAAGCAGCAGATAAGGTGGGTCATTCCCTTCGGACTTCTTCAACCTAGCATACTTTTTAGTTTTAAAGAGAAAGAGAGAAGAAAAGGAAGATGTGGTGTTTGAAGCAGTGGGGAGTGGTCTTGGGGACCTTGTGGAGTAGCATTTATGATTTCCTTCAAATCAACTTCAAAGTCTCAACTAAAACATTTTTGTGACTAGAAGCTTGGCAGGTTTGATGGCAAAGATGAGTTATTAACCTCGGAAGCAGTGAGACTTTCATATCCATTTTCCTTTTGCTTTTAAGAAAGGAAACTCAGAAAGCAATGGTATCAACACTAAAGCCTTCACTACCTACCTTTCCAGGCTGTTGTCTGGAACCTGATTAAGAGTATTGGGACTTCACCAATTAAGAAACAATGTCAGTGTTTATATGTGCCTATTCTTCTTCCCTGATTCAGATGGTCCCAGCCACCCAAATCCTTGAATTTCCTGAATTTGGTCAGCGTGGAACTGATGCTATATTATACTCAGAAACAGAAAATCAATCATGACGTTGATGGTATATAGATTACTAGAAAGGCAGATTGGCCTAGAGGAAAGTACACAGGTATGGGAATCAGTAGTCACAGGTTCCAATTCAAGTTCCTAGTGTGATTTTGGGCAAGCCACTTGACCACTCTGGACCTTTGTTTCTCTTCTGTAAAATAGGGATAAGATGCCTACTTTCACTTAGACTCTGAACTCAGTGTGGGGCAGGGACTTTATCTGATCTTTTCATTTTGCATATACCCAGTGCTAAGCGCAATGGTTGCGTACATAGCAAGAACTTAATAAATTCCATAATAAAAACTGACTGTCTTTGAGATAGATGCTTTAGCAGGTTGCACAAATACAAATTTAGCTCCCTAAGGTCATATGATGATTTGGTTTCCATTAATTTTTTTTTTCATTAGGAAGACTAGATTCATGTGTAATGCCAATAGAGTGGACTTTGAAAATAAATGAAGCTTTAGCATTCCAAAGCAACAGACCCTGCTAGTGTGCTTTTTCTGCTGTATGAGGCCTTTAGGTGGGTCAATCACTCCAGATTGAGTCTAGAGAGGAATATGACTGTTTCCTTATATTCTGTTACCCCAGAATATAATAGATGAGTAGATTTCGGAAATAAAAAGGTGCACACAGACTTTGACAAGGTCAATTCTACAAGGTCAATTTACCCAGAATTGCCATTTCTCCAGAAGGAATGATCCTCCATAAGCACATCTCCTTACCTGACTCCAAGCTTGAGGTTCTGTGTGTACTATTTGCAACTATCATTTTTTTGAGATTGTACTGCACATGGTGTTACCTTTTTTTGCTTTTCAGAAGTGTGGGCTCGGGTATGTAGTGGTCCTTTCTTTCCCTTATTACTGTGATCTATACAGATAGAGAAGCCACATGGTCTAGTGGAAGGAGCACACCCTGGGAGTCAGAAAACCTGGGTTCTAATCCCAGCTCTGCCACTTGCCTGCTGTGTGACCTTGGACAAGTCACTTCACATATCTGTGGCTCAATTTCCTAACCTGTAAAATGGGGGTTCAATACCTGCTCTCCTACCTACTTAGACTGTGAGCGCTATGTGGGACAGGGACTGTGTGTGACCTAATTATCCTGTATGTATGCCAGCCCTTGACACACACTAACCATTTAACTAAACCCACAATTATTAGCATTATTATCATAATTATCTCTGCAGAGAAAAGTTAAATGCAAAGATTCAGAGGTAAGCAGGGAGAATAGGCTGTCTCACCAGACTTTCCTATAATTTTCTAGGCAGCAAGACACTTTTGTGTTCCTTCACACTCCAATACGGAAAGTCATTACAATTGCCTTGTGAATCTTTCCAGGTATTTGTACTCTGTGATCTTAATTTGTGGAACATGGTCATAATTTTGCATTGAGTTAAGAAAAATGGAGTCTCATGCTTTACCACTAAATGTTACATATCTTGAAGCTAACAGGAAGGTTGGGTTCAGTAATAAAAAGAAGTGTACCAATTTCCCTTTTCCTTTGCTAATCCCTCCTACATCAGTCGTTTTAATAAAAAGATACTTATTAGCTCTATTTGCCTGAAAGGAACGTGCTATATTGTGAGTTCGCTTCCTATCCAATCAAATTCACCCTCCCTCAAAGTCAATTCTATAAGCCTCACTGCTTCCTAGTTCTCATGAATTCATGAGAAAGTGAGAGAGAATAAAGCCTAAAGGGGGGGAAAAAGGAGGTAAAAACTAAGTGTGGGCCGGGATCATGTCTATCAACTCTGTTGTACTTTCCCAAGCATTTAGTACAATGCTCTGCATATGGTATGTCTCAATAGAAATTGTCATTTCAGTTAGAGCGGGATCTCCTAGAGAGCAATCTCCAACAGCAACAGTTGTAGTGACAGTGGCCTCTTCAACCTAGAGCAAGGAACTGGGCTGCTAGAAACATGTTTGATCTCAGTGAAATCTCTCTTTGTTCTCCCAATCAGTTGGCTGTACTCCACAGGGAAAATTATCTGGGGGAGTCGGACTGTGTGAGGTGTGCGTAATGTCATGATAATAATAACTGTGGCATTTGTTACGTGCTTACTAGTCAGAGTTCATGGGTTCAAATCCCGGCTCCGCCACTTGTCAGCTGTGTGACTTTGGGCAAGTCACTTAACTTCTATGTGCCCCAGTTACCTCATCTGTAAAATGGGGGTTAAGACTGTGAGCCCAACATGGGACAACCCGATCGCCTTGTAACCTCCCCAGCACTTACAACAGTGCTTTGCACATAGTAAGCACTTAATAAATTCCATCATTATTATTATTATTACTACTATGTGTCAAGCTCTGGGGTAGATACTAAATACAGAAAATCATATCAGACATAGTCCCTGTCACACATGGAATTCACAGTCTAAGGAGAGAGAGAACAAGATATGTAATCTGTATTTTACAGATGATAAAATTGAGGCCCAAAGAAGTTAAGTGATTTATCCAGTAAGGTTACACAGCACACGGGATTAGAACCCACATTTTCTGACTCCTAGTCCCATGCTCTTTCTATAAGGCCACACTGCTTCTTTTATATAAGGAGCAGTTTGTGCGCATACGCATGTGTGTGTATGATTGTGGGTACATGTGTGGATGTGTGTTCGCAAGGGATGTTTGTGTATGCTTGTGATATATTTGAAGAATGTGAATATGTCTATCTCAGACTTTTTCTGTCTTTTGTCTCTGCCTTGTTGCATGTAAAATTATGCCTGTTCATTTCTCTGCATGGTCGGTGAGACACATACATGATTTGGACTGTCTCCAAATTTTATTTTGCAGAATGGTCAGTCACCACATCTCAGGAAGTGATTTCATTTGTTTCTGTTCCAATTAATAATAGGTTAGTAGTAACTTTAGAAAGAATTACTTGATCATTTTCAGTTCAAATGCATAACCACCTGAGTGATCCACATCCATAGCAATGAGTTTGACACGTCCTTAAGAAAGGAATGACGTGATCTGCTATAAACCAAATAGCTCTGTGAGCCAGGGAAGCAAACTCGTCTCAACAAACATATTGCTCCACCCTCCCTGGACATACAGAATGAAATGCACTTGCAGTGAACCAGGTAGAAACCTCACCAAATATACAATATAGATGTCCAGTGCTGGTTAAGACCATAATAATGAGGGAAATGCATGAAATTCTCTTTTAACAGTTTTTCCAATCCCTTTAATTGCATTGCTGAACAGTGTTGGTTGAATACATGTTCACAAAAGCTTTTAAATACATGTACCCAGAAATATACATGCACGACTTTGTGTGCACCCACTGTGTATGCATTTGTACATGTATTTGTCCATTTTAAATGAAAACCATTTCCCTGCCTCAAACCCTTGAGCGCTCAATTAGTCGCTTCTAATTCTATTCCCTTTGACAGGGCTTCCAGCAATCCTCCCTGGAATACTTCATCAAAAGAACTGGAACCGGTGGGAATAGCCTAAAAGGGGAAGTCTAAAAATAGCTTCCCTTTTCCCAGATAACAGCTCTCACTCTTAGCAGTTAATTTGGGATTAGGATGGAAGGGGTTTTAATAGGAGGCTATATCTCCTCTTCCTTCTTCTCTCCCACCTGACAGTTACATGCAATCACTAGCTCAGGATAGGAGTGATGTTCACTCATTATTTCAGGATCGGGAGACTCAGTCCCATTTATGGCCCTGTTCCTCTGCCATGTATTTGACTCTGACACATAGTCTCCCCCTGCCTTCTACAAACTGATGGGTGTGTGTTTAGTCCTTTGATTTGAAGCTGGACTAGAGCAAATCACTCCCTTGAGAACAGTCTGTCCCCTGCCCAGGAAACAGATCACCATATACGTGCATCGATAACTGTATTTATGCCTTATTCAATTAGCTGGAATCAGATTAGAAACAACAAAAGTCTGAAACTCCTACTGCAAGTCCTGCATCAGGTATCATCACTCACACCAGTAGTAGTAGTAATAATAATTGTGGTAGTAGTAATGGTATCTATTGAGCTCATTTTGATTACAATGCTTTCAACTAAGTGCTTGGGAAACATACAGTGCAAGAAGTACATTTAAGGAGAATGTTGGTTAATTATTAGAAACCTCCTGTCTGCCAGGGAGAGGCCTTGATCATGGAATTAGTTCGTTAGCTCTGATTATTTCCTTCTGATTCTAGTGTCTAGATGGTAGTTCCCAAAGTTGAAGAATAATGGTGGTTGTTAAGGGCTTACTATGTACCAGGCATTGTTCTAAGCGCTGGAGTAGATAGAAGATAATCCGGTTGGACACAGTCCCTATCCCACATAGGGCTCACAGTCTTAATCCCCATTTTTCAGATGAGGGACCTGAGGCACAGAGAAGTGAAGTGACTTGCCAAAGGTCACACAGCAGACAAGTGAAGGAGCAGGCCTGTGCTCTATCCACTAAGCCACCCTGCTCCTCCATGTATCTTTCATCACTTTTCTGCCTCTTCACCAGAGACTTCCCAGGCCCAGCTCCTTCGCCCACTCCCTTACTATGGTAAGCACCTATCCCTCAATCCTGGGTCTCCTCACCACCCTTCCCCTAATAATACATAATAATAATAATAATAATGATGGCATTTATTAAGCACTTACTATGTGCAAAGCACTGTTCTAAATGCTGGGGAGGTTACAAGGTGATCAGATTGTCCCTCGTAGGGCTCACAGTCTTAATTCCCATTTTACAGATGAGGTAACTGAGGCACAGAGAAGTTAAGTCACACAGCTGACAAGCGGTGGAGCTGGGATTTGAACCCATGACCTCTGACTCCAAAGCCTGGGCTCTTTCCACTGAACCACCTTGCTTCGCTAACAACCATTCTCTGAGGAGATCTTACTATCAACACTCATTTCTGAAATCAAACCTTCCTCCACCTACACTTGCTAATTGTCTGGAAGTCCTGTGGGTAGTCTGTTGGGAAAGGGAAAAGTTAATGCTAAGGGAGGTCCCCATTTCTAGGGCAACTAGTTGCCCAAGATAATGATAGGATTGAGAAAGATTTGCCAGCACCGACTGGAAATTGACACAGGCACCTCACTGAGATACGGCTCAGTGGAAAGCGCACGGGCTTGGGAGTCAGAGGTCATGGGTTCAAATCCTGGCTCCACTGCTTGTCAGCTGTGTGACTTTGGGCAAGTCATTTAACTTCTCTGGGCCTCAGTTACCTCATCTGTAAAATGGGGACTAATGGACATGGGACAACCTGATCACCTTGTATCCTCCCCAGCACTTAGAACAGTGGTTTGCACATAGTAAGCACTTAACAAATACCAAAATAATAATACTACTAATAATAATTATTATTATTATGTAAGCGGAGTGGACCATTTAGGAGCTGACCTGTGCCCTTGTCAGAGCAAACAGAAAAACACAGGAGCAAAGATGATGACCTTTATGTGGTGAGAGACTCATTTGAACGTTCATTCCAAGCGTACATAACACATGAGAAGCAGCGTGGCTCAGTGGGAAGAGCACGGACTTTGGAGTCAGAGGTCATGGGTTCAAATCCCGGCTCTGCCAATTGTCAGCTGTGTGACTTTGGGCAAGTCACTTAACTTCTCTGTGCCTCAGTTCCCTCATCTGTAAAATGGGGATTACGACTGTGAGCCCCATGTGGGACAACCTGACCACCTTGTAACCTCCCCTGCGCTTAGAACAGTGCTTTGCACATAGTAAGCACTTAATAAATGCCATTATTATTATTATTATTATTATTATTATTATTATGAGCACATGCTAATCTGGGCAGAGGCAGAAGTGATTCCAGGGGATAAAATGTGAACCCCAAGTGCAGAGCAGTTACTCTTGTCCCCATCTCTTGCACATAGGAGTCTGCACCCTGGAGTTGGGGTGCCGGGAACCCAGGTTTCCTGGTATTTTGATCTTTTGGTGGAGCGGGGTGCATTGTAGGGGGACAAGGATCTGCAGGGGACCCAGGTATTAACTCTGTCCTATTCTGCTCATCCAAGCACTTAGAACAGTGTTCTGCACACAGGAAGTACACAATAAATATGATCATTTGACTGAGGTCGAATCTCTTAATAGGTGCCCCTTACTGAAATACAACTTAGAGCTGCTCCA
Source organism: Tachyglossus aculeatus (assembly GCF_015852505.1). Taxonomy (NCBI): domain Eukaryota; kingdom Metazoa; phylum Chordata; class Mammalia; order Monotremata; family Tachyglossidae; genus Tachyglossus; species Tachyglossus aculeatus. The sequence continues at coordinate 18,029,410 of NC_052074.1, read as the reverse complement.
GGCCAGTACTTTAATACCACTGGTGTCACTTGTAGCTGGCAAAAGTGGGGAGTCAATGGGCCCTGATTAATAGAGTCAGAGTTGCAGTTTCTCTTTCCTGTCTTGGCACTTTCCACTTCTTTTCCCACCTGCAGCAATTCAAAGACCAAAAGAGAAATGATCTTAAACATACCATAATGGATTTAGGTTATTTGTATAAAAAAATTTCCTGATATTGAAGATATTCTCAATTCTAGAATGGAGAGATAGTACAGCGAGATATTTGTTTTTGTGGGTAATGTTTCTTAGTGTGATGACAGTCTCTTCAAGACCTTATAATCAGTCAGCTCTTGCCTTCCTACCTAACCTGGTTAATTTCCCAGTCCAGCCTACACCTTTCAACCTACTTACTGTACCTTGATCTCATCTTTCTCACCTCTGGTCTAGAACTTCCTCCCTCTTCATATCTGACACACCACCATTCTTCTCATTTTCAAGGCCCTATTAAAATCACCAACAAACTTTCCCTGACTAACCTCTCATTTCCCCACCCCAAGATTTCACCCGTCTCTGACAGAAAAATACAGATTTGTGATTTAGGTATAGTGTTGCCTAAAGATTTAAAAAGATGCTAAATATTCACCTGCATAAAGTACCCTGGCTCTGATCAATCATTCATTCATTCAATCGTATTTATTGAGCACTTTCTGCATGCAGAGCTCTGTACTAAGTGCTTGGGAGAGTACAGGACAATAGAGTAGGTAAACCTATTCCCTGCCCACCTCGAGCCACTCACAGATAGTTCTCTTGCAAGTCGGAAGATCACTTGGTGCTGGCTCAGTCGGGGTTCACATTTCCAAATTTGTATCGCAGTGACTACTGCAGGATACGAATAATGATAGTCCTTAAATTTTCACAGAAACTACCAGTCACTCCACTCCAGGTCTCAAATTAGATCCCGACAGAAATCCAGAAGCAAAAGGTCATTTTCTCTTTAACATCTGTCAGCTCTCATTAAATTTTGATCCAGGTGAGCTGATTTCTAGCAAATTCGTAATCCTTTTCTGTTCGAGTCTTTCTATGTGTCATTTGTACTTCCTTGTCAACATCATCTTTTTTAACATGTAAACTCTTAGAGGGAGGGGATGGGACCTATTTTAATTTATTTCTAGTAGCCCTATGTAGAACATTGTCAATGCCCAAAAGAAAAATCAGCACGTTTTATTTGATGGTGGTGATGAAGCAATATAAGGATTAGCTAAAACAGAACTTCAAACAGGGCAGACCTTGTTATTACTGAGAAATGGCACTATGGAGTGCAGCAATCATCATGAGCATTATCATCAAGCAAATCTCCTGCACACTGCTGAACCATGGGGCTTATTATAAAAATACAAAACATCGTCTCTACTCCAGAGGACTTTACCATTTAGCAAACATCAAAACATACACTAACAATCAAAGAGCACAGGTGCCATGGAGAGAAAACTGGAGAATGTGTGTGTACATATAGAGAGAAGGGATGATAAATAAAATATATTATAAATATATGGCATACAAATACACATATGTAGTGATTTACTAAAAACTGATGGGCCAGCAGAAAGGGATGAAATTACCTTTGCTGGAATGGGATTTAATCTGAGAAAGCTGCATGAGGGAGACAGGATTTTATTAGAGATTCAAGAAAATTGTCTTGACGATTATGTAGACGATTTGGACTTCCCAAGCGCTTGGTACAGTGCTCTGCACACAGTAAGCGCTTAATAAATCATCATCATCAATCGTATTTATTGAGCGCTTACTGTGTGGAGAGGACTGTACTAAGTGCTTGGGAAGTACAAGTTGGCAACATACTTTATACGGTCAAGTTGGCCCAAGGAGCAAGTGAAAATGACGCTTTACACCTCCCCTTGGCTTTATTCAGTGGAGCATGAGGCTTACACAGATAGTTGACAGCAGTGGCTAGTCACACCACCTCAACAGGGAACCAGTACTGACTAGCGTGGCTTAGTGGAAGGAGCCCAGGCCTGAGAATCGGGGACCTGGGTTCTAATTCTGCTTTGCCAGCTGCCTGCTGTTTGACCTTGGCAAGCCACTTCCTTGTGCCTCAGATTGTTCATCTGCCAAATGGGGATTCAATGCCTGTTCTCCCTTCTGTTTACACTGGGAGCCCCATGAGGGTCAGGGACTGTGTCCGACTGATAAACTTGGATCTACGCCAGCACTTATGGCAGTGCTTCACACATAGTAAGCACCTAAAAATAGCCATAATGATAACAATAACAGTAATTTTAAAAGTTAGTGGAAGGAGAAACTAATGGAATGTTAAAGGGAGTAACGTTTCAAAGGTATCAACATGTCCTAAGGAATCATTTAATAATCTTGATAATACATATTTAAAGAAAAGGCTGCAAAACCTTTTACTGTGCTGTTCTTGTTTCAGCCGATTCAGAAGGAGTATAACCAGGAGAAGCACGTTTCATACTTCTTAAACACAGAGCAATAGTCATTCTGGGCAAATAGGAGAGTGGGTGAGTCTGTGCTGGGCTTGATTAGATAAAGGAACTGAAACCCATAAAAAAGTATATTCTTTGAACTTTACTCCTGGTATTGTTAGCAAGCATATTGGAATAGCAGCCCATTACCTCTGCTAAGTGCTTTCTAATTAAGTTTACTAGCTATCTCTCTTAGCAACCATTTATGGCATGTTGTCACTGGAGAACCTTATAGTGGAGGTAGGTAAATAAAGAGAGAGCAAAGTGATAAGGCTGTGTTGGCACAGCCTAGTTGCAACAAACCTTAAAACACCTATGGGTGCCAGAGCAAAGGTTAATGGATTAAAGTGGAAATAGGAAATGTAATAATACAATACCTGCTGTCTGTAAACATTTTTCAGAATCCATAGACTTAAATTTCCCCAAATTGTCTGGGAATGAGAGCCAATCAAGAAGCCAGGGGAACCTTTTATATTCAATAGAGGAAACCCTGGTGGCTCTCTTTTTGCCTGCTGAGACATATTCTGGCAGGCTTGTTGAATAAGCCATTTATGACATGTTCAGAACTTTGCCTGTGAATCTAAGGAGGTTTTATTGATATTTGATTTTGGTTTAAGTTTCCCTTTTTTTCTCTCTTTGTAGTAAACTAATAATGTTTGATAATTATGATACTTGTTAAGCACTTAATATGTGTCAGGACTTATTCTAAGTGCTGGGGTGGATACAAGATAACCAGATTGAACACAGTTCCTTTCCCACATGGGGCTCACAGCCCAAGCAGGATTTCATATCCCCATTTTACGAAAAAGAAAACTGAGGCACAGAGAAGTTAAGTGTCTTGCCCGAGGTCACACAGCAAACCCATGGCAGAGCTGGGATTAGAACTCAGGTCCTCTTACTCCCAGGCCCAGGCCCTATCCACTAAGCTGCACTACTTCCCATCATGGTGTACTGCAGTCAAAAAAGTAGTTGCTTTGTTGGAGCAAAAACTTTGCAAGGATAGCGAGACAAGGAAGCAAAAGCAAAAACAGCACTAGCACTAGGCTGAAAATACATCGAACGTGACAGCACAAGACACAATCTCTGTGTGTTTAAAACCCACAATCCCAACGTCTGTTTATAAATATTAAGATTCACTTCTGTTTATAGGTATTAAACATTTAGGAAAAATCTGGCAGTAACATGAAGTTTTGTTGGATTCATCCCCCAGAAACCTTTATAGGCCAGTTTTCATTACATGCCATGATCCACACCAACCTGAAAGTAAGGCGACCAACTGATTAGGATTCAAATTTAAAACTCCTGTGGTTCAGGTTTGTTGTTTTTCTCACTCAACCACACTCTAAGCCAAAAGTCTGCTTTCACCAGGAGATTTGAAGAAGATGACAGGAGGCTCTGTAATTGGTTGAGCAATTCTGAAAACATATGGACAAGAAGGAAACATGGGAAACTCCCCCCATCATTAGGCTAAGATAAAATAAGCAACTGCCTGCAGCAAAGATGGATAAAATTTGTTCACAAATACAGATTAAATGACAATGAAACTAAAAAAGAAAATATATATGTATACACACACACACACCACACACACACATATTGTCCTATACACTCAAGGAATAGGACACTGATGGTGCAATTCATCTTTGTGTATATGAGTGCTTGAAAAAACCAATGCATTTTGCACACACAAAGGCTAGGTCTTGTTTTGTGGACATTTCTTTGTTTTCTCTGCCTAGTGCTGTTTTTGCTGTGCTTCCTTCCCCCATGGTACTTGTTAAGTTTCTGTTCACACAAAGCAGCTATTATTTCTACTGCAGGACACCCTGCTGATCTTTCTGCAACAAATGACCCCCAGGTTTCAGCTGGGTGCATCATTGTCTGAGACCTTTATTTTACAGTCTCCTTAAAACATTTCCACTGTCGTTTTGGTTTCCCGATTTCAGCTCACTGTACAGCAGCTGTTTGGGTGAGTGACTGTTGCCTATTCTCCTCCGGTGTCCCACACAAAGCAGCTGTGTGGAGGTGAACTTAGCTTCAGTGTCAAGAGACTGATTTCAATCTATGACTCTGTTGCTTACGTTTCCCATCTTGCCATCTGATGTTTTGTAAATGACACTGTTGTAACTGCTCAAGGAGTCAGATGTGGCATTTGGGGGGACTTATTACTGGAGAGAAGGTTGGATTAGCACTACAACTCTGTAGGCCTTTAGTGTTTTTCTGAAGCCTATTACCATGTTGCTACCACCCTGTTTGACCATCCCGCAAAGGATGGGGTCAATCTCTCGATTCCATTTTCTACTTTCTTGCCCACCTCTGCTCTGATGGTTTCTGGGCCTCCAGGTAACAGAATTCTGTGACAACACTTAGTTTTCTGTTGCCAATATTGGGTGTATGCTTGACTGCAGCCTGGTATATTATCTCACTTTTCTTTAGACTTCAGAAGCCCATAACGCCTTCCTGATTCAGTGCAAGTCCAAGAGGCCTTCCCATACTAAACCCCTTGTCCTTAGCTCCCCTTCCCCTCTGCGTCGCCCTGACTCACTCCCTTTGCTTTACCTCCCTTCCTCCGCTCCACAGCACTTGTGTATTCATGTACATATCTATAATTCTATTTATTTATATTAATGCCTGTTTATTTGTTTAGATGTCTATCTCCCCCGTTCTAGACTGTAAACCCGGTGTGGGCGGGGATTGTCTCTCTTTATTGCTAAATTGTACTTTCCAATTTCTTAGTACAGTACTCTGCACACAATAAGTGCTCAATAAATATGATTGAATGACTAAATGAATGCTGCAGTTCACAGCATTTGCATGCAAAATAATAATAATAATATTTGTGGTATTTGTTAAGTGCTTACTATGTACTATGTGCTAAGCAGCTAAGCCTACTATCTGTTAAGCTTACTATGAGAAGCAGCATAGGCTAGTGGATGGAGCACGGACTTGGGTGTCAGAAGGACATGAGTTCAAATCCCAGTTCTCACCACTTGTCTGCTGTGTGACCTTGGACAAATCACTTAACTTCTCTGTGCCTCAGTTACCTCATTTGTAAAATGGTAATTAAGACTGTGAATCCCATGTGGGAAAGGAACAAAACACTTTTGTAGTTTTATTTACCAGCCATGGCATTTGACCAAGCTGTACTTGCTTACACACAAGTTATTATTTCTCCTTTCTTGCAACTATGACTATTCATTCACATTTGCCAAATTCCTCCTGCAAAGATGAATTAACAATAGAATTGAGATAACAAATTTGTTTGCATTTGAACCCTCTGATGTTGTTTATTGAATGCTTCAAAAAATGTGTGCATTTGCTTTAAAACATCTGGGGAAACACATTTGGTATTTTATCCAAAGAAAGCAATTTGCCGAGACCTTTCAGAAAGTGATGACTGGAAGAATATCTGTGCTCTTCCTTTATAACATTTCCTTAAGAGCACAAGGTATTTTAATCACATTCTTCCTCAGTAGGCTTGTAGGTGGGCTCTGCTGCACAGCACTCCTCAGAAATAGAGTTTTCTTTATGAAATCCAGGGAGCAAATGTCCTATTCATCGTACAAAATCTGTTCAGATAGAAGCTCTCCTGGGTTTCTAAATCCTTCATTAACTTCTAGTTTCTATCTGCCCACCTCCCACGAGACTATTTTCATCTCTTCCTAGGTGCTAAGTGGTGGCTACACTCTGCTCTCAAAAGCCAGGTTCTTTTATCACGGACTTCTGTTCCCTTTCCCGGCATTGCTGTCATTCCACCTGTGAGGGAAGCAGGTTTTCTAGTGGAGAGAGGCAGTCCTTGATATTCTCACACTGACCAATCTCTGAATCTTTATCTGGTTCTGTTCTTCCTAAGACGTGACTGACTCCTCCTCAGGGGTATTTAAAGTTGGGCTTAAAATAAGGTGAGAGATCACCTGGAAGGAAGCCGCTCCACTTGTTCTGGTAGGTCCAGTTGGCGGCCATTTCATCACCCTTCACAGTAAGTATTTGAGTGAGCCAGGGTGTAAGCTAACTTAAGAGGATAAGAAAATAAATTGCAGCAACTCTTTCCAGTAACCAGGGAACTATTTAGTTAATTCCAGGCAACACTAAATATGTGGAACCCATCTGTCCCAGAAAAGTAATCTCTAGTGGGAAATCCCATATATCAAGCCTCTTTATTCCAATGACATTTATTATATAATTGGAGACATGGTCCCAAGAAAAAAAATGAGTCCTGAGATACTTATGAACCCTGAATCAGATCAGGCTATCCAGACACCTTTCTTTGGCTCTCCAAGGCATAGTTCACTCAGCTTTCTGCTCTGCCTTTCTTTCCCTATAAAATGGTAGGAAATGGACTTATGAGGTTGGTCAAAAGAAGCCCCCTCCCCACCACCTCCCCCTTCTCTTCGTTTCTGGAATTGTTGCTTTTTTTTCTGACTTCTCCATCTCAGATTAAATGGTTGCCAGAAATAAAAGTAACAAATACATCCTAAGCACCCTTTTTTCTGCTCCCCACACCCAATACATCAATCAGTGGTATTTACTGAGCACTTATTTTATGCAGAACGTTGTACTAAGCACTTGGGAGAGTGGAATACAATGGAGTTGGTAGATGTGGTCTTTGCCCACAAGGAGTTTACAGTATATAAGGGGAAATCCTGTGGATTTACTTGGGAAGATAGCAGTTGCCACCAGTGAGATTTATTCCATGACTTTCAGACATATTCCCCAATCCTCAAGTACCTCCAATGGTTGCCCATCTACCTCCACATCAAGCAGAAACTCCTCACCATTGGCTTTAAAACACTCAGTCACCTTGCCCCCTCTTACCTTGTTGACCCAACACACTTGTTTTGCTCCTCCAACGCCAGCCTACTCACTCTACCTTAATCTTAACAACTGTATCAACTGACACCTCACCTATTTCCTGCCTCTGTCATGGAACTCCCTCCCCCTTCATATCTGAAAGACCATCACTCTCCCCCCATTTAAAGCCTTATTAAAATCTTCCAAGATCCTTTCCCCGACTAAGCCCTCATTCTCCTACTCCCTCTATCTTCTGTACCACCCTTGCATTTGCATTTGTTACTCACCCCTCCCATAGCCCCACAGCACTTACGTACATATATATGTTTTATTTTAATATCTGCCTCTCTGTCTAGATTGCAAGCTCCTTGTGGACAGGGAACATGTCTACAAGCTCTGTTATATTGCACTCTCCCAAGCCCTTACTATAGTGCTTACTATAATAATAATAATAATAATAATAATAATAATAATAATAATAATGATGGCATTTGTTAAGCACTTACAATGTGTGAAGCACTGTTCTAAGTGCTGGGGGAATACAAGGTGATCAGGTTGTCCCACGTGGGGCTCACAATCTTAATCCCCATTATACAGATGAGATAACTGAGGCACAGAGAAGTTAAGTGACTTGCCCAAAGTCACACAGCTGACAAGTGGCAGAGCTGGGATTAGAACCCATGACCTCTGACTCCCGCGCCTAGGTTCTTTCCACAAAGCCATGCTGCTTCTAACATACATAATAAACACTCAATAAATACTGTTCATTGATTCATGCTCTGAGTCCCATGCTGTATTTGGAGGAGGGAAGGGAAAACCAAGCTTTTCTCTAGCTCTAGTTCCCTCCAAGTTTTCCCTTTCCCAAGTTAGAGTGGACCAAGGAAATATCCAGGATGTCACAGAGGTCCTACTGGGCTCTCAGTGTGATGTGATGTCACCCTTACCATTTTGTGGAAGTCTGTTCAATCTTAGAGTTTCCAGGAAGACTCTAGAAATGGTGCCCTCCCCTCCTGGAGCCCTCTGAACCGCTTGTGCTGTGTTGGAGCTGCAGAGCCCAGCAGCAGGAGCTGCAGCAGAGGGAGGTCAGCAGTGAAATTTTAAAACCAGACATAAAAACTTCCAATTCTGCACTTGTACTGGACAGGGTATAGGTCAAAGTCAGATAAATGGCCACAATATCCTGAGTCTTCAAACCCCGCAACACTGACTGGAAATGGAGTGGAGCTAAGTTCCCTTTCCTGGGGAGTCTCAGAATACTGAGAGCAGTATGAAATGCACCCTGGGACAAATGGCAGATGGCACATTGTTCAGTTTCACTCACAAAAAGAGATTAAAAGATGCTGCATATATGAATTTAACCTAATGCAGATTAACTTTGTCCTCTTGTATACATTGTAGGAAAAAAACAGTATATTATCATATGGCGTGATTCATGAACTGCTTCAGGACATGAAGCGACATTGTGGGCAAAGAATATGTTTGTTATATTGTTATATTGTACTCTCCCAAATGCTTAGTACAGTGCTCTGCACATAGGAAGCATTCAGTAATTACAATTGACTGACTGTCAAAGAGTTAATCTACCTTACCCCCCGGGGCGTAGTTTGCAGCCAGAGAAAAATCTGGCTCAGCCCATTGTAAATAACAGCTATTTTTACACCCCAGGTTTTTGATTTTTTTTTCATCTACAGAAGTCAGTTTTTTCACAGGGGCTTTCTGGAGTCAGTATTCTACCAGTTACTCACAGATTAAAGGGGAGAAGAATGGACTGTTGGCAAGGGTCACTTTAACTCCTGCAAAGCAGGGATGATGCTTGTTTTTCTTTAGAATTTTCCTCCTTTCTCTCCTCTTACCCCCCGGCTTTTTCCAATCTCTCTCTTCTGTCTCCCCCACATACCAGCAACAGCCCTGCAGAGTATCCACAAATTATGATTTGGGGTTTTCCATTACAGCCTGACTGGTAGCATCCAGCTTTAACAGATACTTGAAAATAGAGTGAAAGGAATGTCCGCAGAAAAAAAAAGAGAAATCACATGAAATAATACTGTTCACACTCATCCTGGCCCTAAATAGCCAGGCCTTGATTCAAGGCTGGGTAGGAATTTACAGGAGCAGTGAAATTAGCCTAAACAAAACTGCTGGGAACATGTCCACCAACTCTGCTATAACTGTACTCTCTCAATCACGCCGTACAAGGCTCTGCACGGAGTTAGCGCTCAATAAATTAGCTTGTATCGCTTAGTACGGTGCCTGGCACATCATAAGCATTTAACAAATACTAAATAAATAAATAAGATTGATTGCAGTACAGTCCTCGATTTCTGAAAGAACGGCCTCATTTCTTGCACGTTGAAACTATTTCTTCATCCTACCTGTGATATGCCAGGAAACCAAGGCAAAATCATGCCTTAAAACAAATGAAAAAACGACACTGACATTAAGAAGTTAATTAAATGTAGCAACCTTAGGAAGAAAGGAGTAAAGTAAAGCCAAGTCTGGTCTTTCCCCAGCCTGATGTGGGTTTAGCACTATCTCAATCCAGGGGGAGATTACTTCCAGCAGGCACGGGCCCCCTGCATTGCACAGAGTGGTAAGGGGAGGGCTGACTGCTGGCTGAGAAGGAAATAACAGAGGCATATACCTTCACAACCAGTAACCCCACCAGCATGGGTGTTCAGGATGTTTAAAAATAAAATTCCAACAACGAGAAAGGGATGTTTTTTGAGCCCCTTCTAGACTGTGAGCCCACTGTTGGGTAGGGTCCATCTCTATACGTTGCCAACTTGTACTTCCCAAGTGCTTAGTACAGTGCTCTGCACACAGTAAGCGCTCAATAAATACAATTGAATGAATGAATGAATGTTTTTGAAAAGTCATTGATATATTTACTTAACACAGCGTCACTGAGTCAATCAGGACTGCTTAGAGGAGCAGCATGTCCTAGTGGCAACAGCACGGGCTTGGGAGGCAGAGGTCATGGGTTCTAATCCTGGTTCCGCCACTTGCCTGCTGTGTGACCTTGAGCAAGTCACTTCACTTATCGTGCCTGAGTTACCTCATCTGTAAAATGGGAATTGAGACTGTGAGGCCCACGTGGGACAATCTGATTACCTTGTATTTAGCCCAGTTCTTGGCACATAGTAAGCGCTTAACAAATAACACAATCATTATTCTTATTATCATTATTATTCATAGATAGAACTTTATCCTCCTTATTTCAGAACACTCTATTCAAGAAGACCCTATTATGCTGGCCCTGATGGTCAGGTAATTTGTGTTTTTCTAGGAAGTTAGTACACTGGCAGGCCTCCTAGGAAGGAATCATCTGCCATGTAGACTACTGAAAGTCAATAGGGCTTCCTTCTCTGTACTATTAACACTAGTTTATTCTTTCCCCTAAATTAGCTCCCTGTCCTTGCACTTACAGGGCTCTGCACACACTAAGCACTCAATAAATGTGATTGAATGAATGAATGAATTTTATTATGATAATAATAATATTTGTTGAACATTTACCATATGCCAAGCACTGTACTAATCGCTGGTGTAGAATACAAAGTAATCAGGTTGGATTTAGTCCCTATCCCCACCTCAACAGGCCACTGATTTTTTTCCAAGATGAGTTTTCTTGCAAACCCTTCTATTCCTCCCGGTAACAGCCTTTGCTTACCAGGTACAGCTGACAATTTTAATTATGTTTTAATTTTGATTTGAAGGCTGAGAGAAACACAGGGGAGTTGGTTTTCTTCAGCTTGTCAACTGAAACCTGAGGGTTGGTGAGTTTTAAATTCCTGCAGCAATTCACACAACGCAAAGCCAGATCTCTCTTAAGCTGTGGGCGGTTGGGAGTTTCAAAAACATGGAGGCAAACCAACAGATTTGACAGAATTGGCCTCTTGCTATTCCCCACCCTCTGCGGGATTATTATGTTTGTCATTAAAAAGATGGACCCTGTAAAGCTGGGATGTGCAAAGAAAAATGTCAAAATTTTCACACTTCAAAACTCATCTCTTCAGGGAAAAAGAGGTGTTTTTTTAAAGAAGAAATATCAGCAACTTTTGGTAAAAACTGTTTTTCTACATAAACTACATCTGTTCAGGCACCCTCTCCTGTCAGATCTAGTTGAGATGAAGTTGCCAACTCAGTTACAACAGATTTAAGTCTTTCCCAGATTTTTTAAGGTAAGGAATGTGCATGAATTCAACCACTGTGAATTGAAACTGAGGTAAAGGATGAGCTAAGCTAGACTCTGAGAGAGATGAGTTCAGCTACCAGTGTCATCATCATGAAATTTCTCCCCAGACTGCAGATTTTATCAATAATCCATCAGACTGTTTTATGATCACTCCCATATGGAAACTCCTGAGACTGGGAAGTTACTTGTTGACGATCCATTTTAGCAGGCATTCTCATGCCCCTGCAGCAGAAAGGAAAAAGGAAAATATGGAGGAGAAAGGGGAAGGGGAAGGAAAGGGACATGACAAAGGTGATGACTTCACACATGAAAGATTTTTCCAGTGTCTTGTCTGCTGTTTCAACCAAAATGAGCATGGGTCTGTATCCCTTAATGAACCTTTGGTCCATTACCAGTTTTATCTGCTGGGCCATCAGCCTCAAAATGGTGATATTACACAAATGTGGAAGCAGGATGACATTAAATAATTCCAGGTGATAATATGTATGCTAATTATTATTTATGTAACTATTAATACTATGGAGAAAGAAAGAATGATAATAAAGAATAAGAAATGATAGAAGGAATTTCCAGATGGCAATAAGTAAAATGCAATGTCAACTCTTTGGGTATAATAAAATAGATGTTATAACTCACAGTAAAGCAATACGACACACCCATTCCAGGAGCATTGCAAAATAACAGACTGCATCAATTGTACAGCTAAAGTCACACGGTAACAGGAACATACCAGAAGGCTTACCAGGGCTCCTATCTCTGTTTCAGCCAAGGGAACAGGCCCATTGTTCTCTCCCCAGAGAGGAAGGGAAATGTTTTTGCACATTTCTCCAAAGACAAGAAGAATCACAGTCCTGTTCTTATACCTTAAATGTTACTGAGATCCTTCTAATGTGTGGCAATTATTTCTGGTCATTGTCAATTAATGCTACACTCATGGACAGTGGCCTTGACCTAAACAACAGTCCTTGTTTTAACAAGGTCTCTCTAAGTTTTCCATCTTCCCCAAAGTATCTCTTTTTGTTTCACAACCATATCAAAGCTTTCTCACAACTTTCATGTAAACTGGTATTTTCTTACATACAGCCTGCGGCTCTTTCTGGTTTTCAGGCCCCTGGGCCTCTGACTGTAAGTAGGGGTGTGGTATGATCAGAATGATGCTAGAGAGGCTAGGAGACTGCTAGGAAAGGTGGTTACTGATTGAATGAAGTGACTCTTCCAAAGCCCAGCTCACAGAGAAGCAGGGTGACCTAGTGGTTAGAGCACAGGCCTGGAAATCAGAGGGACCTGGGTTCTAATCCTGGCTCCCGCCACTTGTCTGCCATGTGGCCTTGGGCAAGTCGCTTCATCATCATCATCATCATCATCAATCGTATTTATTGAGTGCTCACTGTGTGCAGAGCACTGTACTAAGCGCTTGGGAAGTACAAGTTGGCAACAGATAGAGACAGTCCCTACCAAACAGTGGGCTCACAGTCTAAAAGGGCGAGACAGAGAACAAAACCAAACATACTAACAAAATAAAATAAATAGAATAGATAAGTACAAGTAAAATAAATAAATAAATAAATAGAGTAACAAATATGTACAAACATATATACATATATACAGGTGCTGTGGGGAAGGGAAGGAGGTAAGATGGCTTCACTTCTCTGTGCCTGTTAACTCATCTCTAAAATGGGGATTAAGACTGTGAGCCCCATGGGGGATAGGGACTGTGTCCAACCTGATTAGCTTGCACCTACTCCAGTGCTCAGTACAGTGCCTGGCACATAGTAAGCACTTAAATAACTTAAAAAAATGAGAAGGGGCCCAGAAACTCAAAGACTTTCCCACAGCCCAGTGTATTTCACTTTATTACGCCCTTGGGAGAGTGCAGTCAGGTAAGAAGACATGATCCTAGCCCTCAAGGAGCACACAATCTAGTAATCTTATCGCTACACCCAAATATCTCTCTCATCATCCATCATTTGCTGTTCCTAACTGAATTTAACGCCTACATAATAGGGTTCCTAAAATTGGTGATTTCAACTATATGAGAAGAGCTTAGCAGAAAATAATTCCAATGCAAAACACTTCTCATGTAATCTACTTTTTCAGGGTTTTTCACATTGCATCTCAATTTTTTGTTTTTTTTTAGTTGCAAAGCAAATCATCACAGCTGGGTAGTTCACTTCAGGTAGATATGGGTCAGTGATCCATTAAACGGGGTTTTTGGAAAGGCTTGAGAAAAAGAGCTTCTTTATAAAGTGGGTTAGAAAAGAAACGATCAATTGAGGGTAAATGCAAAGCATTTGTAATGCATGGAACACTTTTTTGTATCTTGAGAGACCACATGGTGTGGAAAGGGAAATGGACTGGGAGGTTGAACGATTTTTGACTTAAGAAACTGGGAGACTGAAAGGGATATTTAGACACCCCAGACCCTTCTTCAGTGTATTGAAACTACATAAAAAGGTAGACTATTAACAGATCTTGTGAGGTTTAAAATAAGGGCTCATCATACAAGGCTGTTTCTCTTCTACTGAAATCCTTGCCTGTCTACAAGGCTTTTCTTAATGTCCCAGATTTTCAGAATTACTCCAGGCCCAAGATTTTTTTAAATGGTATTTTTTTAAATGGTATTTGTTGAGTGCTTACCATGTATACTGAGTGCTGGAGTAGATGCAAGCAAATCAGATTGGACACAGACCATGTCATGAGAAAAACTGTAATTCATAAGGTTGCTTGTATTGTTTGAGTTGACCTTGGGGATTGGGATTGAATTGCATTTTAATAGTAGTAGAAGTAATAGAATTTATTAAGTGCTTACTATGTGCAGAGCATTAGACTAAGTGCTGGGAAAATATATGCAGGTGGGAATTAGACATGATCCCTGGCCCTCATGAGGCTCAAAATCTAAAAATCACAATCTGGCAAGCTTCTCTAGACTATAAGCTTGTTGCGGGCAGGGAACATTTTCTACTAACTCTGCTATATTGTACTCTTCTAAGTGTTTTGTACATCGTTCTGCACACAATAAGTGCTCAATAAAATATGACTGATCGATGGAATACTGCTAAACTTAACCTTTTGGCAAACTAAAACCTATTTTACCTAAGTAAATGTAGGGAGGGGCGAAGAATGATCTTGCATTCATTTTGAAGCAAGCAAACATTATGGATGGCTTAAAGAAAGCCCTCCAAGTGGAATTGACTTTGGTCTGAATGAGGTAAGTGGCCTGCCACTGAGACTTCCTCCTCCCTTCTCTCCTCATCTTTCTATTTCCTTCCAGTTTCACACTAGTTCTGTCGCAGTTGAACCATAAATTAGGCCTTATCAGTACTAAAATCTGGTCCTTGATAAAAATTTTATATTTTTTACCATTTATTGTTTAGTTTAGGGAGAAGTGGCCAGTGGGAGCCTGAGGAAAGAGGTGTTCATTGCATGAAGAGGAGGAGTGCTATGAGAAGTGTGGTCAAGGAAATGAGCCTACACTCCAGTTTCCATTTGTCTTCATCTCTAGGTGCCGACAAATAAATCCTCTGTTGATATTAATTCGGAAAAGGGAGTCCTTATCATTTTTTAAAAGCAATTAAACAGGGAGGCAGGGTTACCTAGTGGGAATGATGGCATCTTGTTAAGCGCTTACTATGTGCAAAGCACTGTTCTAAGCACTGGGGGGATCGTGGCTCAGTGGAAAGAAAACGGGCTTTGGAGGCAGAGGTCAGGGGTTCAAATCCCGGCTCCGCCAATTGTCAGCAGTGTGACTTTGGGCAAGTCACTTAACCTCTCTGTGCCTCAGCTACCTCATCTGTAAAATGGGGATTAAGACCGTGAGCCTCCTGTGGGACAACCTGATCACCATGTAACCTCCCCAGAACTTAGAACAGTGCTTTGCACATAGTAAGCACTTAATAAATGCCATAATTGTTATTATTATTATTATTATTATTATTATACAAGGTGATCAGGTTGTCCCACGTGGGGCTCACAGTCTTAATCCCCATTTTACAGATGAGGTAACTGAGACTCAGAGAAATGAAGTGACTTGCCCAAGATCACACAGCAGACAAGTGGCAGAACCGGGATTCGAACCCATGACCTCTGACTCCCAAGCTTGGGCTCTTTCCACTGAGCCACACTGCTTCTCTAAGTGGGAAGCTATGGGAATGGGAGTAAGGAGACTGGGTTTCCAGCCCCAGTTCTGGCCCTGTCCTAATGTGTGACCTTGGATTTAACCTTTGTGGGCTTCAGTTTCCTCATCTCTATAGCGGGAATAAGGGCCATGGGACTGTGTTTAATCTCATAACCTTGTATCTACGCCGGTGTTTAACACATAGTAAGTGCTAACGTAAACTATTATTATCATCATTATTATGAATGTTATTATTAATGCCCTTATTTGAGCAAGTTTATCACATCTTAGAAATAATAATAATAATAATTTGGTATTTGTTAAGTGCTTACTATGTGCAAGGCACTGTTCTAAGTTCTGGGGAGGATACAAGGTGATCAGGTTGTCCCATTTGGGGCACACAATCTTAATCCCCATTTTACAGATGAGGTAACTGAGGCCCAGAGAAGTTAAGTGACTTGCCTCAAAGTCACACAGCTGACAAGCGGCAGAGCCAGGATTTGAACCCATGACCTCTGACTCCTAAGCCAGTGCTCTTTCCACTGAGCCACGCATGAGGGAACTTCAGCCCAGGATGCATGCTGATGGGAAGAATTCAAGGGAATCAGGGGCAGGGCAACATGGAAGAGACTCATTCCAAACTGCATAATCATCTATGGCTGGCGCTTTTGATACATAGCTGGTAACTTGTTCAAAAACAGAAGAATTGAAGAAATCAGTGTGCTTGTCCGTATCGCAGAAACTGCCATTGACTTATCCTCAGAATGGCAGGGATAGCATCAGGGAGAGACATCAGTTTGGCATGCCAGTCTGCTCAGAGTCCCCTTTCAGTATTCCCATCCTCCCTTCCCCTCTCACTTAGAGCAAGGGGGCATAACAACAGCAGGTAGTCAGGCCTGAGGGAGAGAATACAAAATCCACCCCAAATGAGGGAGCATGAGAAGTCGGTGTGGGGAGCAGGTTAAAATGGCCTCAGCGATAGTAAGAAGAGGAACAGGTGTTTTCAGGATCTCCTCTCAGAGCTTTGTCATTCTGCTTTGCTGGTGAAGCCAGTCTCATGGGGGTCTTTTGGCAGCATAGCTACAGAAATGCCACAGTGCAACATTCTGTCCCCTTCCCACTGCGTTGGGAATTTTCAGAATGTTTCTGCAAACTGTCTCTTTATACTGAGCTTTGCTGCTTTCTGTGCACAAGTTAGGGAAAAGAAATGAGCTTAAATGTATCCAACCTTTTTAAAGATGCAAAAAATATTTTGCCATTGAGCTTTGTGTCTCCTGCTTTTCGGTGTTCCTTCTGTTTGGTTGATTTATCCACCTATTGATATTTACAGGACATTGAATTTTGCCATGTTCTCACTGTAATCTCTCCAAGTTTAGCCTTCTCTGAAGTTCCTGGTGAGAAATAGCTTCTCCACAATGCAGTTTGAAAAAAAGGAAGAGATAAGTAAACCTAGTTTGTGTCCATGTGGTTTTTAATATTATTATGCAAATCTATCCAGTGTGTCTCTAAATTCATTAAACGCATTAGAGGCTTAGTTCACAGCATGGTGGGAACTGGAGATGAAACAAAGTACTCAGAAAGTAGAAAATATTTTTCTGAGACAAGGCCATCTTACATTTCTGTAGCCTAGAAAAAGCCTCAATTCTACCTCACTTATCTGAAGAGCCTAGGTCCATTTATCATCAAAAGGCATTCTGCTGTTCCTTACCTGTGTCCTTCACACGTGCCCAAAGAAATGCAAGGAAGCAAGGAGCTAAGCGGGGAAACAAATTAGGGGATTGTGAAACTCGTCTGGAATAGCACTTGGGGTAGCCTGCCCCATCAGCTGTCCCTAAGTGAGCTCTTTCCTAGGTGGCTTTCATCTTCCAAAGGCTTCTCAGATAGGCTTTTTTCTGGTGACCTAGAGGTGAGCTCTATGGGGTGGGAAAAGCAGGACTTGCACATCAGAGGAGGATTTTCATTTAGGTTTCTTTCTTTTTGAAAATGTCCTGGTGACGATCTGAGTTTAAAATGTCTTCCCCGAAGGCTAGTTATCTTTGAGAGTTGTAATAGGTAAAATCAAATTCCTGCAAATTTCAAATGAATAAAATACTTGCTTGCCAATATATATAGCTACACTTGTGAACCTAATTACTGTGTAGGTTACTTGAAGAAAGATGTAAGGGAGAAAAGAGTTTGCAAGATTTAGTAATCAATCAATCAGTGGTATTTATTGAGAATTTACTCTGCGCCAGTGCCGTACTAAGGGCTTGGGAGAGTACAATAAAACAGAGTTGGTAGCATTCAAGAAGCCCTCCGCCCTCAAAATACTTTATTTGCAATATCCTGTATAACAAAGCAATAAACGTCTACTCCTCAAAATAGCCAAATCATATAAGCCATTTTTAATAATTATAGCACCACGAGCCCACTGTTGACAATCTCTGTGTATATTTACCTTCTTTGATTGTAAACTCTTTTGAGACCCGAAATGTTTCTTTCTGTTGCTTCTGTTGAGTCATCTCAATGGCTTGGTGAAGTGTGTTGCATCAAATTAGTGGACATAAATACCATTATTATTGTTGTATTTTTTCTGCTCTCCATACCCCAGCCCCACAGCACTTACTTACATATCCTTACTCTCTCTTACTCCTATATGTAATTTATTTGAATATCATCAGAAAAGCAGCGTGGCTTAGTGGAAAGAGCATGGGCTTGGGAGTTAGAGGACGTGGGTTCTAATGCTCTGTCACTTGTCTGCTGTGTAACCTTGGGCAAGCCACTTAACTTCTCTGTCTGTCAGCTATCTCATCTGTAAAATGGGGATGAAGAATGAGAGCCCCAAGTGGAACAAACTGATCACCTTGTATGTACCCCAGCTCTTAGAACAGTGCTTGGCACATAGTAAGTGCTTAACAAATACCATAATTATTATTATTATCACCTCCCCAACTAGATTGTAAGCTTCTTAATGGCAGGGAGTATGTCTATGAACTCTATAGTGTTGTTCTAAAACTCTTAGTACAGTGTTCTATACACAGTAAGCAGTCAGTAAAAACCACTGATTGACTGATTTAAGAATCAGCCATCACAAGAGGATATAGGTTATTAAGAGATTGTAATGCCCTAAACAACCACCAGCATTTGTTTCTGCTTGGGGCCAAGAAGAGAATAAGGGACTAGTAAATTTTAGAAAGGGAGAAATAAAGAAAGAAAGAAAGAAAGAAAGAAAGAAAGAAAGAAAGAAAGAAAGAAAGAAAGAAAGAAAGAAAGAAAGAAAGAAAGAAAGAAAGAAGGAAAGAAAGAAAGAAAGGAAGAAAGAAAGAAAGAAAGGAAAAGAAAGGAAAGGAAAGAAAAGAAAGGAAAGAAAGAAAGAAGGAAGGAAAGAAAGAAAGAAAGAAAGAAAGAAAGAAAGAAAGAAAGAAAGAAAGAAAGAAGGAAAGAAAGAAAGAAAGGAAGAAAGAAAGAAAGAAAGGAAAAGAAAGGAAAGGAAAGAAAAGAAAGGAAAGAAAGAAAGAAGGAAGGAAAGAAAGAAAGAAAGAAGGAAAGAAGGAAAGAAAGAAAGAAAGAAAGAAAGGAAGAAAGGAAGAAAGAAAGAAAGAAAGAAAGAAAGAAAGAAAGAAAGAAAGAAAGAAAGAAAGAAAGAAAGAAAGAAAGAAAGAAAGAAAGAAAGAAAGAAAGAAAGAAAGAAAGAAAGAAAAAGATCAGGACTGTCCTCAAAGTCCTCAGTTTCCACAATCTTTTCACTGAGATTTTTGTCAGTGAGTTCCATTTGGTGGGTCTGGAGACATTCACACTGCTGGTTCACAATGGGAACAGATCAGTTTAGAATTGTTCTGGCATTTTACAGGCTTTCTCACTCATTAGCCCCATCCGCCATTGTTCACCCTTAATTACATGGCTTGAGGAAGCAGATTTATGATTCTGTCTCTGAGTTATTGTACCTGCCTCTGAGACTCCTGCTGCAACCCACTGTAATGAATAGTTTGGGGGATAGTCCTGTAGATGTTACAATATACAACAAAAGCCATTATGTATCTTACCACCAGTCATCGTGTCCCAGGGACTGGAATTAAGATGCCTTTTCTGTCTCTCCGAAACTTGGCCACAGTTGGTTGAGGAGGAAGGATTTAGATTTGAATTCCTTACCCGTCGTGGGGCAAGTGCCATGGCACTGCATTAGAGAGAAGAAGTGGGCTTGTTGCCGGGCTTGGCCTGTCGGGCCACCACGACCTATTGCTTCTATAATCATGGAGATGGAATAAATCGTGATACTATTTGGTTTCCCATTGGTGACTTTTCGGAGGATCTCAGAGCGCTCGGTGGATGAGGTGGTCCCTACCGTATCCTTGAGTGATACGTAGGAGGCAGTATTAATGCCCCTTTTCCTAAGTAAGACAGAGAAAGATGAAAGAACCTGCCCGAGATTAGTAGTAGAGCTGGGATTAGCACACAGTTGTATTTATTTCCATGGCAGGGCTTCCCGACTGGCTCCCCGCTCTTTCCCGTAGCAGCAGCGTGGCTCAGTGGAAAGAGCACGGGCTTTGGAGTCAGAGGTCATGGGTTCGAATTCTGGCTCTGCCACTTATCAGCTGTGTGACTTTGGGCAAGTCACTTAACTTCTCTGAGCCTCAGTTCCCTCATCTGTACAATGGGGAGCAAGACTGTGAGCCCCCTGTGAGACAACCTGATCACCTTGTAACCTTCCCAGCTCTTAGAACAGTGCTTTGCACATAGTAAGCACTTAATAAATGCCATTATTATTATTATTATTATTATTTTGCCTAAACCCTGGCCTGTCTTGCTTGACTAAGCCTAAGCCACAGAAAGGATCCAAATAGGATGCGGGGCAGTCAGATCTTGCAGCTAACAGCCTGGGAGTCAGAAGACCAGGGTTCTAATCCCAGCTTCACCACCTGCCTGCTGTGTGACCTTGGGCAAGTCACTTAACTTCTCAGTGCCTGTTACCTCATCTGTAAAATGGGGGTCAAAGCTGTGAGGTCCTTGAGGACAAAGATTCTATTCCACCTAACTTGTATCCACCCAAGTGCTTGGTACAGTGCCTGGCACATAATAATCACTTAACTAAAGACCATAAAAAATCCAAACGAACAAACAAAAAACAGCTTTGAAGAAATTGACCTGGAATATTGATACACGTAATGCAAGAATATTTAGACTTGGTTGCCGTATGATAAATAACAAACTTGGATATACTGGTCCAGTCTGAGATGAAGAATATCAAAAAATGAATTCAATGTGAAATGATCACAATTATTTCTAGGGGAAGCAGTGGGTAGGCTAGGAAATATTAGAATTGATGTTGGAAAGACAGCTGCAGATTGTAGTACTGTTATTGCTTCTCAGGGAAGGCATGAAACACAGGAGAATTGTAGCAAGCAAAATTATTTCCAGAAGACATGCTATGTTGGGTTTTCAGCAACCACTGTATATTGAAAGAGAGAATTTATAACTAATGTTGAAGAGGTAGATGTATTCTATAAGAAATAAGAATGCATAATGAGAAAAAGTATTCAGTATGCAATTGTTCTAGGAAATATAAGTGTGAAAATACGGAAAGGAGGGGCAAAAGTGCTAATTATTGGTTCTTCTTGAACAAGGAAAAATGTTAATGGGGTGATGGATTTACAGTGCTCACTGAGGCTGAGATAATATACGTGTTGAATTATTTCTTTTAAAAGCATCAAGTCATAAGATAGACATGACAGTCTCAAAATTAAAACACAGACAGTGAAATTGACTATCTTCTGTCTGGTGTGAAGTGTGCATCTGGGTACCATCTAAACAGAGATGGTTACTTGACCGTGCCAAGGGAAAGAGAATTAAAGCAAGAATAAAATATGAGAACAAAATTCAAGGTAAACCTTGAGAAATTCTGATCTGCAGAGGAAGCAATCTTGGGAAAAGGAACAAATAAATAAGAACAATGATTAGAGAAATATATTTCAGAAAGGTAGGTGACTGTGAAAAGAAGGCTACACAGAAGCAATAGACAACAGCTAGAATTGATCAATGTGAAGATACCATAAGGCCGATAAAGTGAAGATGACCAAGGAAAAGAGAAGAGGAATCGAATTTGTGGTAATCAACAAGGAAATAAGAATCCTGGGAGAAATAGCAGTTAGAGAGAAGGAAAACAAGGCATTGAAGAGAGAAAAGATGAGGAAGATGGAGAAGGAAATACAAGTGAAGCAAGTAGAGCTGATTGCCAGGGCAGAAATGGAAAGAGAACAGCTGTTAAGCCTGAGTGGGAACAAGAATCTCAATGGTTCTGTGATGATCTGTTTAATTCCACAATTCAAATAAAAGAGCCAGTCATTAATTAGTAGTAGTACATTAGTAGTCACAGTAGATGTAATTGTATTTATGAAATGCTTACTGTGTGCAAAGAATCAATTTGAAAAAGGGAGAAAGAGGACCGTTGAAGATACATAAAGAGAAAAATATAGCACTAGGCCCACAAAAACAACATAAAAGTTGAGGACAAGGACACATAAAAATATAAAATAAAATGAAAGCCATAGGATACTGTGGCAAGAAGAACAGAGTTTTGGGTTTCTCACCATTCAGCCCAATAATGACAGCAGCAGCCAAAGTGACTGCCATAGCTGCACATTATGGAACATCCCAATGCCATTTTTTTATGGTACTTTTTAAGTGCTTTACTTAGTTACATCACCTCAGATGTACCGGAGATGACAGAAGAAATGAAATTCACCACGAAGCATGGAAAATCTTCAGGTCCAAATATATTACATCTATTCCTTCCCTCATGCCATCTTTTTATGGCACTTTTTAAGTGCTTACTTAGTTACATCACCTCAGATGTACTGGACATGACAGAAGAAGTGAAATTCACCACAAGCATGGAAAATCTTCAGGTCCAAATATATTACATCTATTCCTTCCCTCATCATCATCATCATCATCAATCGCATTTATTAAGCGCTTACTGTGTGCAGAGCACTGTACTAAGTGCTTGGGAAGTACAAGTTGGCAACATATAGAGACAGTCCCTACCCAACAGTGGGCTCATGTCCACTTGACCCATAATACTCCCAGAGAAGGATGTTCAATTCATCAATCAATGAATCAGGGGTTTGTGAAGCTGTAGGAACACTGGTGACATCTGCAATTCCTTGTCATTCTGTGGCCCCGATCAGATACTCTGGGCCCCTGTGGCACCATGTCTCCTAAAAGATGCCACTCTTTAAAGACCATCCATTCTGGAGGAGGCCCGGGCTTGAGTCTTGGGGAGGGGACCCTGTCCATGTTCTAGCTCAGCACATAAAGGGGTGGGGGCATAGCAATAATAATAATTATAATGATAATGATAATGTTGGTATTTGTTAAGCGCTTACTATGTGCAAAGCATTGTTCTAAGCGCTGGGGTAGATGCAAGGTAATCAGGTTGTCCCACGAGGGGCTCACAGTCTTCATCCCCATTTGACAGATGAGGGAACTGAGGCCCAGAGAAGTGAAGTGACTTGCCCAAAGTCACACAGCTGACAAGGGGCGGAGCCGGTATTTGAACCCATGACCTCTGACTCCAAAGCCCGTGCTCTTTCCACTGAGCCACGCTACTTCCCCAATGATGATGCCATTTGTTAAGTGCTTACTATATGCAAATCACTGTTCTAAGCGCTGGGGGATACAAGGTGATCAGGTTGTCCCACGTGGGGCTCACAGTCTTAATCCCCATTTTACAGATGAGGCAACTGAGGCACAGAGAAGTTGTGACCTACCCAAAGTCACACAGCTGACAAGTGGTGGAGCCGGAATTAGAACCCACGTTATCAATAATAGCGATGGTATTTGTTAAGCATTTACTATGTGCCATTGCCTTGAGGTTCCTTTCGGGGTGTACCAAAAAGAGCATATTTATTATGCTCTTACTATGATCCAGGCACTGTACTAAGCAGTGGGTTAGATTCAAGCTAATCAGTTTGGACACAGGCCCTATCCCACACAGTGCTCACAGCCTTAATCCCCATTTTACAGATGAAGTAACTGAGACACAGAGAAGTTAGGTGACTTGCCCAAGGTCACACAGGCAGACAACAAATACCGTTAAAAATATTTTTTTTAATTTTATGTACACTCTCTTGTTTTAACATTTATGGTCATCAACATATCTTAAGTATATGCTATTAAGACCAATTGAGCCAATAAGAATCTAATGCCCTAATTTTCACATTATTTCTCCTGAAATGTATTTTCACTGATTTAAAGTCAATATAAATCTCTTTAAAACTGAATGCCATAAATAAGGATTAAAAAATGAAGACAAGATAAATATGCCAAACTGAATAAAAATGGGAACATTCAAGAATGAAATATAAGAAAGCTAAGCCCCCTATCTTATAAATCATTTTAAATGTAATACAAAGGTAATTAACTCAACCACATTAAAAAGCAGACTTTGTAATGGAAATAGAGGGGAAAAAAAAGCCACAATAAACACTACTTCAAAGGAACTGGCAGGCCTTTGATATAAGGGGGATTTCTTTTTCTGTTTTGATTTCAAATCCTTTAACTTTAACTTGGGGTCTTTGTTCTTGGTTAAACTGCCCACAGATAATGCTACTCACCATATCATAGCTGGATATTGAAAATTTAGTGATTCTGCATAAAAGAGAGTAGGCCAGAAGTAGCCTGATAGTATTATTTTTTGTTTAAATCTGTGCTGTGGCAACATCATCCAAAGGTTACACTTTCCCTGTTCGAGGATGGGGGAGAGAGGGCTGTGTGTGTGTGTGTGTGTGTGCATGTGTTGAGGGTGTGTGTGTGTGTTTACATGTGTGTTGAGGGTGTGTGTTTATGTGTGTGTTGAGGAAAGCTTGGGAAGGAGGTTTGAATCTCCCAACTTTCAGGAGCATCCACACTATAAATTCTGTGTCACAAAACAGTGCATGCACTTGGATGTGTTCCAACCAGGGCATAACAATCTCAGCCTTTAAAGTGGCAAGAGAAACCAGGGGGAAGAATCAAGGGAGGTGAACACCTCGTCCATAACAGCTTCAATTCCAGGATATCTGCATCTTTCCCTCAAATTGTCTGGGGCCACAAATAGCGATATCCTGTCCTAGCAAAACCAGGATTTATGTTCATGCTGCTTACAGCCAACAAAGGAAAGGGGATCAGGGAATAGGGGAACAATTATGGGCATAGTTGAGATTAATTCTTGTCGAAAGTCTTCTGTACGGTGGGCGTTATTAACAGATTGTTTACAAAAAGCTTCATATTCCCATAATTAGTTTTTCCTGCTTCTTTTCCAGCCCTGTAGCTAAATTCAACATGGCCAAAACTGAGTTTGAAAAAAGCTTTGCAGAATCCTTATGTTTTGCAAAGGTTTAGTGGATAATAATAATAATAATAATAATGATACTAATAACGGTACTGTTAAGTGCTTACTATGTGCCAAGATCTGTTCTAAGCACTGGGGTAAATACAAACTAATCAGGTTGGACACAGTCCCTGTCCCACATGGGCCTCACAGTCTTAATCCCCATATTACAGATGAGGGAACTGAGGTCCAGAGAAGTGAAGTGACATGCCCAAAGTCACACAGCAGACAAGTGGTGGAGCTGGGATTAGAACCCAGGTCCTTCTAACTCCCAGGCCTGTGCTCTATCCACTAGGCCATACTGCTTCTCTGGATAGGCTTCTTTGGCTAATTATAGGATTTTACTAGCAGACTTTTGGGCGCAAATCAGGCAAGCAAGGAAGCAGCGTGCCCTAGTGGATACAGCACGGGTCTGGGAGGAAGAAGGATCTGGGTTCTAATCCTGACTCTGCCAATTAGCTTTGGCGTGACCTTAGGCAAGTCATTTAACTTCTCTGTGCCTCAGTTCCATCATCTGTAAAATGGAGATAAAGACAGTGAGCCCCATGTGGGACATGGATTGTGTCCAATCTGATTAGCTTGTATCTACCTCGGTGCTTAGAAAAGTGCCTGGCACATACCAAGCACTTAACACCATAAAAAACAAACAAACAAATGAAAAACCCAAAGCATTAGGTTGAGATTATGAGGACAGAATATTTATTTTTCTGTAGGATTACATCATCATACATACTTTTGGGCCGGTCTTGGAGTTCGCCTGATTGATACCTGCTATCTGACTGGCTTTTCTACTTTAGCAGAAAATCTTAAAAAAGAAATTTGGATCACTTCCTCATCCTTTGGCATAGAAGATCCATTCCATGAGGAAAGTGCTGGCCACCCGGGATTCTCCTGATTTTTCCAAATCAGTTCTGAAGGCCATGATTTTGGATTTCTTGTTAGCTCAGTAAACTCCACCAAGATATAAAGACACTCTTAGAAAGACAAAGATAATGCCTATGTAATGAAATTTAATTTCTTGTATGCCATGAGTGTAAATTGTTAAGCTAATGTCCAGGAACATTTGTAAATATCAAATGTGACCATTTCATTTCTACACCAACTTTCTGTATTTAAAAATTGACTATGATTATTTCAGTTGGAAAGGTATTATCTGTGCTTTTCAAGTTTCTGTGTTTTGGGTTATCTGGTACAAATGAGATTCCCTGCCTCATAGCATTACCCATTACACATTTTTCCCCAATTTACAGAATCTTTTTACATTCAGTGTTGTTTTTATCAGTCCAGGCTTTGTATGCTTGTAGCTTGTGAACCATAGTGCTACAGGACTACTGCTAGTAGTTTTTTGTATACTCTATCTGAAAATTACAACATGGCCCTGAAAGATGAGGTTTAGAAAAAAATGACGATTGAAAAATACACTGAGGGGAAAAGTCCTCACTAAATAACTATTTCTTCAAAAATAGTAACTAGGTCATTCATTCCTATTTTCATCTTCACCACTGAACACTATTAAAGATTTACGCAACATGTTCTCTTTGCAGAAGCTATGGAATATTTTTAACTCCCAAAACACACTTCCATTGAAAGTCTGCTTTATCATTTTTTATTTAGTAGATTATGAAAGAGGCAAAGAGTAAATTTATCCAGGTTCATGCAGAGAAAGAGAGAAATAAGGTAACATTTGACATCAGATCCTTTGTTTTTCATTGTCAATAGAGCATGTGAACATTGAAGGAATTTGTCACTGAATGTATGTCTGCTTTATAAGCCCTCCATTGGGGAGAAAACAGCAGCATATTGAAGCAGCATATTGCTCTTTGTTAAGCAAACACTCTCATTTAGTTTCTCTCAAGAACACTGTCTGAGAGTTTGCAATGGATAGGAAAATTTAAGAAAATTGCATTCCTCGGCCACAAGATTTAAACCTAATTTGTTGTTGTTTTAGACAGGGGATTCCCAAAGAGGGGATTGCATGCTTATTATTATATTTCTAGCCAAATATATAAAAAGATAAGCAGTGTGTTTGTTAAGGGCAATCAACAGCACAAAAAGAGTATAATTATGATGAAAGGAGGAGTTAGCTGTCATCATTTAAACCAAAATAATGACAAACATAGTTAGGTACATATGAGCCTCTCTAAATGTTCTGTTATCAGACCTTTTTCCCCAGGGGTCTCTTTTTTTTGGGATACCAGGTGAGCCAGTTGGATACCCCTCCATGTACAAATCAAAGGGCAGCTTCCTAAATTGATTCTGTATTACTCCTGTTTACCCCAAAGGAAATGGGGACTTTTCTACCTATTTACCATTCTACCAGTTCTTAAAATGCCTATTTATTGACTAGCTTCCTCGCTGATTTGTTTTCTTTTAATTACGCCAGGTACTCTACTTTCAACACACACGATATTGAATATTCAAGGAGTGTACTTGAACAACTGGGCTCCTGAAAGACTAAGAGGAAGGGAGTTTCCTCAATTCTGCTCTTTTGGGAATCAAAATTTCAGCCTCCTTTCATCTTGGCTGGATTTTCCCCCTTGTTCACTAACCTCTCCATATCCCAGCTTTTTTGTTCAATTCCCAGTTGTCTTTCCTTTTCAGTCTGTTCAGCTATCAGTTCTATAGCACCTTGTTGGCCCTCACATATGTCCATGGATTTGGCTCCAGTTTTTTCCACTAGCATCATTCTGGGTTCTTTTTCCACCTTCTCACATTGTGTCATCTCTTACAAAGTGAGAATTTGCCCCCTGTTGCTCTTGCTCCTGGAAACTCCCTTCCTATGCTCCTCTCCCTACCAGCTTTCTGGAATTACTGAAATATAAAAAACTTTGAAAGTGTGGAAAGCAGTTCCTCTGAAAATACTCAGTGTTTAATGTCACTGTATGCATCTGTGAGTTCTGTTAACACAGGTCTCACTATCAACTGATGTCATAAAAACCAGTGATGACACTGGTTAGAAACTTGGACATTACCTACTCCTCTGAGGGAGAATATCAGATAAATTTAATTATATGGGCAAGTAAGCACAGACTCGATCCTCAAAGGAATGAGACCAGATACATCAATGCTGGCAAGTTCCAAGTTTTATAATAGTGGGGACTAAGACTCACAGTAGCGTCAGGCAACTGGTGGTCATAACTGTGGCAAAGGAGTGCAAAAGGGACTCATGAAAAATTTCTAGGCTAATACAAAATGTTTCCAGGTGGATCTGTAATGTGCATGGAGTATCAAACACATTTCATCTTCCTGGTCCAGAACCTTATTTACTAGTTTATCTTGATTGCCAAAAAGACACTGAGCTTGATTCCCTTCATTTTCTTTTTTTTAATGGTATTTCTTACATACTTACTATCTGCCAGGGACTGTTCTAAGCATTGGGGTAGATATAAGCCAGACAGGACCCACAAGGTGCTTTAGAACTGATGGTTGAACAGAATGAAAAGGGAAAACAACTGGGAAATGTACAAAAAAGCTGGGATATGGAGAGGTTAGTGAGAAAGGGGGAAAATCCAGCCAAGATGAAAGGAGGCTGAAATGTTGATTCCCAAAAGGGCAGAATTGAGGAATTGCCACACAGTCGATGTCCCACATGGGGCTCACAATCTTAAACCCCATTTTACAGATGAGGGAACTGAGGTACACAGAAGTGAAGTGATTTGCCCAAGGTCACTCAGCAAGCAAGTGGTGGAAGCAGGATTAGAACCTAGGTCCTTCTGACTCCTGGGCCTGTGCTCAATCCTTTCGGCCACTCTGCTCCTCGAGCTTTTGATTCTCAAGTGCACTCAGCTGATTCCTTTTTGCCAGGGAGCGCCTTCTCCACAACCTTCCCACACTCACCACTTCGTGCTTGACCTACTGGATAAGTGGGATTTGAAGAAATGCATTACAGTTATTCAGTAAATTTCTCCCATTGTCAAAGCCATTCCCTGAGAGAAAGAGTGGTGTCTACATAGTTTTACAGACTTTTTTTACAGTGACACAGCAAAGTGATTACCTGCAAATATACTAGACATTTTAATATAAAGTTTTCTGGTGGATTTATTTTTCAAGTTTTACATCTGTGTAAAAAGTGAACCCTAAAGGTACTTTTCCCCTGAAGGACTAATTCATAATTTGGGTCCATCTTAAAATTTACCTAGCTAGTTTGACTCTTTTGTAGTTCTGCAAGCAACAGATATATGCTACATTAAACCTTTGGGTAGGTTATGTAACACAAAATAATGGTGTCATGAGAACAAATGCAAAAGATTCTCTGAGAAAATACATGGTACTTACAGAATCTTCTGGTGAGACCCTCGACTCCTTCCTTTACCGTAGAGCCATTGTGTTCTTCTACCATAACTGCAGGCCTCAAAACTAGGCACTGAAGCAGGAGAAGCAATGTTGCCTAATGGATCGAGCACGGTCCTGGGAGTCAGAAGCACCTGGGTTCTTATCCTGACTCCACTATTTGTCTGTTGTGTGACCTTGGGCAAGTCACTTAACTTTTCTGTGCCTCATCTGTAAAATGGGAATTAAGACTGTGAGCCCCATGTGGGACATGGATTGTGTCCAACCTGATTAGCTTGTATCTATCCCAACACTCAGTACAGTGACTGGCACATAGTAAGGCCTCAACAAATACCATAAAAAAGGGGAGGCTGGGCACTTAAAATACCAGCCACAAAAGTGTGTAGTGCTGTGTCAATGCCAATCAGGAGGAGGGTAGGTGAAAACTGGATTGTGTGGTATGAAACTGGATGCATGTCCACCCTACTTGCTGGCTGCAGGTTTAGGGAGGTGGGGAGAAGGGAAGAGGAGGGATGTTTGAGAAGACAAATGTTTCAATAACATAGGCCAAACTGAAATGTAGATCTGCAGCTTCAACACTTTGGCTCTGTCACAATGGCAGGGCAGGTTTTTTACATGTTTGAGACCCACCCAACTACGCAGTTCAAAAACACATGTAGGAAAAAAGAAAAAGATGGGACAAACCCTTAGAGCTTCACCATAACAAGGAGGGATAATAGTAGTGGGAATCCAGGGTGACTGACCACCTAGGAGAATTGCTAAGTGCAGTGTGGGGTCAAAAGCTGACTTTCATTCTAGCTCTGCAGAGCTAGCCCTCAAACCAGCTGTCGTTGAAGGTATCACAGAAGCTCCTGTGGCCTGCCTTCACTTCTCCGAGAAGTGTGGTTTTAATTAATATTATTAGTCTGCTCATCCAAGGAAGCGAATCATCTTCTGATGCCTGGTATTAATTGATGGGCTAGTATGCCAAATGAAAGGTGTCAGAGATAATATTTTTAAAATGTTGTTCCGCTTGGGGCATCACTGAAGCGTGACATAATGGTAAGAGCTCTGTAACGAGTAATGATACAAAATGAACCAAAGTAGGACAATTATTTGGCATGGAGTGCAGTGACTGGACTAATATTATTATAACCATAAATGTTGTTACTGAGATACGGAGATAATGTTAATGTCACTAAGCATTACAATTGAATCTCAATAACATCATGGAACCAGGCTAATAAATCACAGATTATGTGCATAATGCATATTCATTTCTAAGGGAGTCAGGACGGATTTGCTTTCAGAGTCTCAAAGCTTCCTGCTGGTATAGCCATCAGGATTGACTGAGCTTGTAATCTCCCAAGGCGGGGAGAAAAATGTTGGCAGCACTGCTGCTTTAAATGGAAATACGGTTATTAGAGAAACCAAATATAAAAAGTCACCTTCTGCAAAGGCAGTGGAAAAAAACAGCAAGAATGCAGATTCGCTTCCAGCCAGAAATCACACAAGTGCTAATGTAACACATCCCAGTTGAATTTCTTGTGGTGTGAAAAGCAGAACGGCTTCAGCTATCACATGTAATGCAGTGTGCAGTGCAAGGCCCTGTAGTCTGGTTTCTGCTGCTTCCAGGCTTGCCAGCTGCATCCCAGAAAAAGAAAATGTCCTAGTCAGCAAGAACCAGGGGACCGTGTCTATGCATCTTGTACTGAAATGAGAATGAACTGCGGGAGATGAAAGGGCTGCATTTGGCCTGCTTTTGGGGTGGCCTGTGCGGAGGAAGGGGGCAGAGTCTCTGTGGGAAGAAAGTCAGTCTGTAAAATTAGAGACATCAAACGGGACGGGGTGGGAGGGAAGAGACTCCAGAAGGAAATGCTGTTCTCACACCTAGTAAATTCCATCTCTAGGAAGGCCCTGGAGGAGTTGGTTCTCCTTTCTTGAAACTGAGGCTCAAAGGCCATCGGAATCCCAATCACCTAGGGAGAGGAACTGATTCTTCCTCTCACTGATTTGGAAGAAAGGGGATAAGGGATTCCATGGAAAGCTGTTTGAATGCATTTGAGGTGGGAGGCCACCCTGATCTACCTTTCCTCCGGGAGGATGCTGCCCCCTTGAGGAGGAGAGAGGAATACCCCTTATCATCTTACCAAAGACCGCCTCGCTGCAAAAAACGACTGTCACAACCCCTCTCTCACTAGGCCACAGTGCTTCTTTCTGTTCCTCAGTTTTTTCACCTGTAGAATGAACATAAAAAAATCCGCTCTCCCTCCCTCTTAGACTGTGTGGGGCAGGAACAGTGTCTGATCTATGTATATGTATTATAATATATTACATTTCCCTCGTCCCCTAAATGACAGAGAAGTCATTTAACTTGTCTGTGCCTCAGTTGCTTCTTCTGTAAAATGGCGATTAAGACTGTGAATTCTGTAGGGGATAGGGACTGTGTCCAATCCATTTAGCTTCCCCCAGCACTTGGTAGATTCATTCATTCATTCATTCGATCGTGTTTATTGAGCGTTTACTGTGGGCAGAGCACTGTACTAAGCGCTTGGGAAGTACAACGCAGGGAGATGGCCTGCCACAAAGTAAGCACTTAAAAATACCATTCAAATAAAAAAGATAGAAGATCTGCAACTTTCCTAAAGTCACACAGAAAGCCAGTGGAAGAGTTGGGAGGACAACAAGATCTCCTGGCTATCAGTCCATCCTAAGCCATCTGTCAAAATGCTTAAAATTTGGCCAAAACACTTTTGACAGAAATGGAGCGGTCCAGATTTCTTGATTTGAAATGGAATATGCTCCATTCTTCTCAACCCTAAGGGATTTACACTGCAGTTAAAGGTGCTATTTCACCAGTGCTTCTGTTTCTAACACCTTGGACCTGAACACAAACACAAACACACACCCACACACCAATTTACATTTCAATTTAGGACTAATTTTCAGGAACCAATAAATATGACTGTCTGGTATAGTAATAATCCTAAAACCCAATAACAGCCCTAACCTTAATTCTAACCCGAACCTTAACTCTAACCTTAAATTTAGCCTAAACACTCACTAAAATTCCTCATTCTGTCTCGAAGCCCTTGCAGTACATTGAGGATTGAACTCATTCTTCATGAAATATATTTATTGGTGCTTGCTGAGTAGTTGTTTGCCTTTTTATGGTCTGTATCAATCAATGGTATTAACTGAGTACTTATGTGCAGAGAACTGTACTAAGGACTTTGGAGAATACTATAAAGGTAGAAACACAATACCTGCTTTCAAAGAGCCTACAATTGACGGCTCAGAATAATTGCAAATAGGAAGAAAAAGAGAATATAAAGATACCTGGGAAAATGTGCCCTTAAATTTTAGAATATATACTGACTTGGCTCAGAATAATTGCAAATAGGAAGAAAAAGAGAATATAAAGATACCTGGGAAAATGTGCCCTTAAATTTTAGAATATATAAATCTATAGATTGAAAGGGCTTCAGTTGTTTGTAAGTGCAAAGGTGCTGAGGTGGGAGTTGGGAGGGTATAACCTGGGAGCTGGGGGAAAAAAATTGATCAGAGAAACACCTGGAGATGGTGGAGTTTCAGGAGAGTGTTGAAGCTGGAGAGAGAGCTGTGGTCTGGTGGGCTTGGAGGAGGAGGAGGGAGGAATTCAAGGTAGGCAAAATAAGCAAGGGATTGGAGGTGGGAGATCTGGAAACAAGGAACATTAATTAGATAAACTTGAGAAATAATAATGATGGTATTTGTTAAGTGCTTTCCATGTGCCAAGCACTGTTCTAAGCACTGGGGTGGAAACAAGATAATCTGGTGTCCCACGTGGGGCTCACAGTCTTAATCCCCATTTTACAGATGAGGTAACTGAGGCACAGAGAAGTTAAGTGGATCGCCCAAGGTCACACAGCAGACAGTGGCAGAGCAAAATTAGAACCCACACACTCTGACTCCCAAGACCGTGCTCTTTCCACTAAGCCACGCTGAAATGAAGAGTGTGAGCTGGAGGTATTAGGAGAAGTGAGTAGATAAGCGAGCTAATGGAGTACCTTAAAAGCTAGTGGTCCGCAGTTTCTGCTTGTTGTGGAATGGAATGAGTAATCACTGTCTTTGAGGGGTGGGGAGATGCACTGGGCTCTGATCCCAATAGGCGCTCAATAAATGTCATTGATTTCTTGTTATACCAAATGGATGTTTTCGGATATTGAGTGAAGTATAGACTGGAGAAGGGTGAGTCTGAATTTCCACCTTTATTTGCTTTCTCTTTTCCTACTATTAAAGTCCTTCACTCAATGTAAAGTGTCAGCGGGCAAACTGCTCTCTGTGATCTTGCCATGAGGTGGTAGATCAACCCCTTCCTACTGTAGAGGGATAACGATAATAATGGTATTTATTAAGCGCTTACTATGTGCTACTGTTCTAAGTGCTGAGGAGGTTACAAAGCGATCACGTTGTTCCACGGGGGCTCACAGTCTTAATCCCCATTTTACAGATGAGGTAACTGAGGCACAGAGAAGTGAAGTGACTTGCCCAAAGCCATACAGCTGACAAGTGGCAGAGCCGGGATTTGAACCCATGACCTCTGACTCCAAAGCCCGGGCTCTTTCCACTGAGCCACGCTGCTTCTCTTTTGTTTGCTTGTTCTTGCTGCCTTAAAGCTGAGTTTCTGCTTTGGCTTCCAGTCTCCTCTCCCAACACTGCTGGGTTCTTGTGCTCGAAGCAGGGGTGCTTTAAACAAGGTGAAGGTCAATAATGACCAACTTTTATTAACTGACTCAGTTCCAGCATTTGCTTCTGAGATTGTCTGGGTTTAATACCATTAGCATTTAAACGGTTTCAAATAGCTTGGAAAGTCACACCTCATTAAGGAGAACAAAGGAGAGTTCACGATTCTGCTGGCATTGTCTAACTGGAGACAGTTTTTCTCCAAGGTTGAGTTAAGTGGGCAACAGTGCATTCAGTTTCTGGTTCTTCCCTGAGACTAGTCACTTGTAAACACAAAGTGAGTTCTGTGTCTTTAGCAGGGAAACATTCCATGTGATTATTTGCTAACAGCCACAATGGAGCTCTTAGCTTTGTTTTACTAATTTCTAGTCAGACATTCCCAAATGGAAATTAAGAGCATCTATCTGAAAGCTTGTTTGTACTTTTTTCATGGTATTTGTAAAGCGCTTACTGTTCTAAGTTCTGGGGTAGGTACAAGTGAATGAAGTTGGATCCAGTCCCTGTGTACAAAGGGCTCACAGTCTAGGTAGAACAGGAGCACTGAAGCACAGGAAAGTCAAGTGATTTGCCCAAGGTCACACAGCAAGCATTTGGCAGAGCTGGGATTAGAACCCAGGTTCAGCTGTGTGACTTTGGGCAAGTCACTTCACTTCTCTGTGCCCCAGTTCCCTCATCTGTACAATGGGGATGAAGACTGTGAGCCTCCTGTGGGACAACCTGATCACCTTGTAACCTCCCCAGCGCTTAGAACAGTGCTTTGCACATAGTAAGCGCTTAATGAATGCCATCATCATCATCATTAAGTACCGTTTGGCTGAGAGTGAGGGATATGTCCCTGCTCTCCTTCCGTTTTAGACTGTGAGCCCTATGTGAGACAGGAACTGTGTCCAATCTGATTATCTTGCATCTACCCTCAATGCTTAGGACAGTGCTTGGTATATAGTACGCACTTAATAGATACCATCATCTTCATTATCATCATTTTTATTAGCTGATACTGTAAGGTGGGCACAATGAGCAGTTTTTTGTTTGTTTTTCACCTCCTCCATTAATGGAAACTATGTGTTCCCTTATAGAGACAAAAAATTCCTGAAGTTAGTCCACAATTTATAGACTCTTCTCTTTTGATAGGCAAAGGGCAAATGAAATGCCATTTAAACAATTTTTACAAAATCCTCATTTGACTTTAAAGGCCTTAATGATATCTGATTCATTAGCCAGCTAATGCTAGGGACCTTATGCTACTGGTGGTAATTAAGCTTGGAAGACCTGACAGGAGCTAAACTGTAGTGAGTCATGGAAGTGGGTTTTTCCCTCATACTGGGCTTTGTGCCTGTCCCCTTATACTAGGCGATCACCCATTTGATGGCTACTGCCCCTGTGTTTTGGTGACTCCTCCTCGACTCCTTCCCCTGCCTCTAGCAGACCTAGTCATTGGGTATTGTCTTGAGGCCAGTCACAATAGCAACCTGGGGGACACAGTGGTAGATAATAATAATAATAATGTTGGTATTTGTTAAGCACTTACTATGTGCCAAGCACTGTTCTAAGCGCTGGGGGGGATACAAGGTCATCAAGGTTGTCCCATTTGGAGCTCACAGTTTTGATCCCCATTTTACAGATGAGGGAACTGAGGCACAGAGAAGTTAAGTGACTTGCCCAAAGTCACACAGCTGACAAGTGGTGGAGTCAGGATTAGAGCCCATAACCTCTGACTCCCAAGCCCGTGCTCTTTCCACTGAGCCACGCTGCTTCTGAACTTCAACCTGAAGTTCTATTTCATTTAATCATATTTATTAAGCACTTACTGTGTACAGAGCA
Organism: Tachyglossus aculeatus; assembly: GCF_015852505.1. Lineage (NCBI taxonomy): Eukaryota > Metazoa > Chordata > Mammalia > Monotremata > Tachyglossidae > Tachyglossus > Tachyglossus aculeatus. The sequence continues at coordinate 17,993,675 of NC_052074.1, read as the reverse complement.
CTGTACTAAACACTTGGGAGAGTACAATATAACGATAAACAGAAACAATCCCTGCCCACAACAAGCTTACAGTCTACTGGTCAGCCAGAAGGACATGTTAATTTCAGGATTCCCTGGGTAGGATGGAAGGTGGTACTCCCATGTAGATCTAATAATATTAATCTAGAAACAAGGGAATTGGCACATTAGTTAGCTTGACATTATTGTCAAGATGGTAGTCTCACATGACCCTACACATAAGTATACACATCAGTTTATGCTTTGTGGATTAGGTTTTCCAGAATAAGAAATAAATTACAATGCCCACATGAGGAAAAAAATACACAAAGAAGTGAAAATATGAATGTGGTATGTTATATATTCCTTCCTCATTTTCTTCCTCCCTCAAAAAGTGACTTTTTTCATGCTCTGTTGCTGTACACTGGCCCAGAACTGCTCCTGGACTTTCAAGTGACACCAGAGTATGGGAATCTATGGCCATCTGTGTTAAAGGTTATTCATAAAAATAATAACAATGGTATTAAGTGCTTACTATGTGCCAGGCACTATACTAATTTCAAAAGAATCAGTTGGATATAGGCCCTATCCCACACGGGGCTCACAGTCTCAGTAGGTGGAAGAAGAAGTATTGAATCCCCATTTTACAGATAAGGAAACTGAGGCACTGACAAGTTAAATAACATGCCCAAGGTCTCACAGCAGAGAAGTGGCAGAAGTGGGATTAGAACCTACGTGCCCTGATTTAGGCCATACTGACTCCCATGACCAGAGATCCCTGTCTTCGTAGCATCCATAGATTGCTAGGAGATCTACTTGGAACAATCCACAAAGTCCACTTGAAAATTCTTATTATTATTTGCAAGATATATTCACACTCTCTTCTCTGGTCTTTATTAATTTTCAGATTATGATCCTGCATGGACTTTTTGTGGCTAGTCATAGAGGGAGACACTTTCTCTGTAGGGAATGGTGGCATTGCTTCCTTTTTATATGATGGCATTGCTTCCTTTTTATATGACTTGAATTCCTCGGAGGCTTCTGTAGATATTGAAGATATCATTATTATGCGGATGGTTCCATGACATTTTGACAGTACTTGCCTCCAGTTTCGGTCGTCCATAGTACAGACTTTTGTTTGAGAGTCATTGTTGGATTATATGGGACATTAATAAAGGCTCAGCAAAATGCTGAAAATATACACTATAAATAGTTTTTTCTTGTTCCTACACTGTTTTTTTTTTTTGGCATAGAAAATCCAATTTCTCAGTCCAGCAAAAAACCCTTAGGGCCCAGTGGTATTTGTGTAGCTTAACAATTTCCGCTTTTCTACATTGGCACTTATGTGTTCTATCTTTTAGGAATTGCTGCAGAGTTCTTAAACTAAGCATATTTTTTAAATGACTTCTGGCTGTCCGTCAGTGACACAGATGTAAAGTAACCATATTTTCTGGAGCTCATCGTGAGCCAAGGGCCTCAAAGGCAGGGAAAGGATTTAGAAAAATAAAGGGGCAAAAATTGACTGAAAGAAGAGAAACAGATAGAGAGGAAGCACTCAAGAGGGAGAGAGGTAGTGTAGGAAAGAGAAACACATAGACATATACAGAAACAGAAAGCTCAAGGTGTAGGGAACACATACATGCACGTACAAACACACATAAGCAAAAACACAGAAGTGCTCTCCAACCTATCTTCTATGACAAGTTGTCCTTCAGTTCAAAAATGTAATGGTGAGATTGTCAATTTTGGAGAATAGGTCATGATGGGAGTCTCATGATGCCCATGAAAATACAGTAAAGCCCCTTTATCCAGTCCTTTGGTTTGACATAAATGGCTATGGGGAAAAGGATGCCCAACTACTATCAAGATAGGTGATTGAGTTATTTTGGCAGAAGTGAGGGTTTGGGCTGAGTCATTCCCACTCTCATTCCTTGTTCCAATATGCCCAGCTGTGTGTCTGGTAGGGAGACCAGGTTGTATTCTGTGATGGTCATAAGACCAAATACCTCTGAAAACTCAACAGCAGCGGAGACCATCCATTTACTGAGCACTTATTGTGTACAGAGTACTATACTAAGCACTTGGAAAAGTATAATACAATAGAGTTGTTGACACATTCCCTCCCCACGAGTAGCTGACAGTCTACAGGATGTATATGAGGGTAGTACTTAATGTGCTTTAGTAAACTCTATGGCTACACTACCAGGACAATTGCAGATGGAGGTGGGGCGTTCCATGGGTGGGAGATGTGTCCATGGAGCCATTATGGGTTGGGGACAACTCGACAGCAAATGGCATCAAGTAAAGCTAGGGGAATCATTTCCTCTTCCTTGCAAAAAGCAGGTGAATACCTATTGTTGAGTGAGACTCATTATTAATTTACATAGTTTTGACAGTTAGAACTTTTTTGGTAGTGAAGTGCTGATTGCAGATAAAGAAAAGTGGGAAGGAAAAAAAACCATCTGTGTGACCGTTAGTGACCACAGAACTACCACTCCTCTTCAAGTAGGAGGCATGAGGCAGGGGAACTCCATTTTCCCAGAAGCCACCCCTTTCATGGGCTAAGCCAGTGGAAGGGCAACAAAGACAGTAGCAGAAGCCCCAGCAACAGATAAATGGAGGGAGTTTGAATCAGCCAGAGAAGTAGCATAGTCTAACAGAAAGAACAAGAGCTTGGGAGACAAAGGACCTGGATTCTCATCCCAGCTCTGACACTTGTCTGCTGTGTGAACTTGGGCAAATTACTTAATTTCTCTGGGCCTCAGCTCCCTCATCTGTATAATGAGATTAAAACTGTGAGCTCCATGTGGGACATGGACTGTGTCCAACTTGATTATCTTGTATTTACCCCAGCATTTAGTACAGTGTCTGGTACATTGTAAGTGCTTAACAAGCAGCATGGCTCAGTGGATAGAGCACATGCCTGGGAGTCAGAAGGTCATGGGTTCTAATCTTGGCCCTTCCACCCATGTGACCTTGGGCAAGTCACTTCACTGACCCTCAGTTACCCCATCTGTAAAATGGGGATTGAGACTGTGAGCCCCTCATGGGACAGGGACTGTGTCTAACATGATTTGCTTGTTTCCACCCCAGAGCTTAGTATAGTGTTTGGCACACATTAAGTGCTCAACAAATACCATTATTATCCTGCGCTTAGAACCGTGCTTGACACATAGTAAGCATTTCACAAATACCATCATTAAATACCATAGGAAAAAAACCAAAAACAAAAAAACAGGTCACTTCTTTATCACTTCTGCCTCTACATGTGCCACCCCATTCCAGAGTGGCTGCTATTGCTGCAAAAGTGGCATCAGCAGCCAGGATGGCAGGCAGGAGATCACTGGACAGGTAGTGTGGAGGGAGGGGGAGAGGCACAAAATGGGGCGACAATCTCAGAGATGATCAGTGCTTCTGCTGGGGCCTGTGCTTTCATTCATCCAAGCATATTCATTGAGCACTTACTGTGTGCAAAGCACTGTACTAAGTGTTTGGGAGAGTACAATATAACAATAAACAGACACATTCCCTGCCTACAAAGAGCTTACAGTCTACAAGGGGAGACAGACATTAATATAAATAAATGCTTCTATCAGCTAGCTCTTGCATCCTCAGCCAAAAATGCATTTCAGAGGTCTCACCTGGCAATTTTACAAGTGACAGGGCCTACAGCTGAAAGCTGCACTCTTCCTAAGTAAAGCAAGACCTGGGAAGGAAGGAAAAACCCCCAGCATTAATCCCTGCCCATCATGTTTATCTGAGATCTTTTGGTCCCTTAGAACAGTGCTCAGCGCTTAGAACAGTGCTTAGTGCTTAGAACAGTGCTTGGCACATAGTAAGCACTTAACAAATGCCATTATTATTATTATTATTGGGGGCCGGCTCTGAAGACAGAGCTAGAAGACTGTGAGCCCCCCGTGGGACAACCTGATCACCTTGTAACCTCCCCAGCACTTAGAACAGTGTTTGGCACATAGTAAGCGCTTAACAAATGCCATTATTATTATTATTATCTCAAAAAATAAAATAAGGAATTCATAATAAGATGAGGTTTTATGAATAATGTGGGCTGGCTGTGTAATTTAGTGTTTTTCCATATGCCTGCTTCCCTATGGGATTAATCCATTTCAGGATGATCAGCTAGAACTAATTAATTTGTGGTAGGTGCAGGGCTTGCTTAGGAAAAATGGTCACCACATTCTTTTCATTGTCTTCAGAAGAAAGCTAGGAACAGACACTCATTTATAGCTGATTTTTCCAATTAAGAATTTGAGGTGTTTTTTAAGGATTTTTAAATGACAGTATTAGTCAAGCTGTTTGTTTAGTCAACTGTTTGTGTGTGCCTTTATACAGGAATTTGTTTAATTAAGGTTAATCGGTGCATAATTAGAGCTGCTGCCAGTGCAAAAGAAATGAGGCTGGTGGCAGGATGGGTGGTGGAAATCCATTAGTGTCTAGGCTGAAGGACAAAGGGAGGCTATAGCTGAACTGAGAAACTCTATCTGTGCCTAGGCCCTAGAGATCCAGCAGTTTAACATTTTAAAGCATAAAGGGCAGTGTTTTCTGGTGAGGAGTGACCTTATGAGGAAAGTGCATTCTTCTCATTTATCTTTAACTCTTTGTGGTCCTCATCCTGTACAATTTTGATTGCAAGTTCATCTGCCGCTTAGTCTTTTGCCTGTTTTTCAACTACTCTGACTCCATTTCCTCTCCAATCACCTAGAAACACTTAAATACCATAAGGCAGGATTTTTTAGCATGTAGAAAAAAAGACACCCGAGTGAACTTTTCATTAATTCATCAGCATTTATCGGGGCCTACTGTGAGCAGAGGTTTGCACTTCACTTGGGAGAATGCAATATGTGCAGGCAGAAGCACAATTGCTGACTTTAAGGAGCTTAAAAATATACTAGACTATCATCAGTGTCAAGTGAAAATACCAGGGCTGACTAGAATCCTACAGGTAATTAGGGAGCCTCGGGCAGACACTGAGGAAAGACATTAAACTCAAATAGATGAGCCAAAAAAACTAAGAACTCACAAAAGCAAAGTAGGAGATAACTGATGATGTTTAGTTTAGTTTGACTAGGAAATCTGACTAGACTTGGGTGGCTTCAGGAAGGCTCTCAGGTTTAAAAAAAGTTTGACAACGACTGTAACCACAATGATATGTTGTGGTAATCTATGGTTCATTCATTCATTCAATCGTATTTATTGAGCGCTTAATGTGTGCAGAGCACTGTACTAAGTGCTTGGGAAGTACAAGTTTGCAATATATAGAGACAGTCCCTACCCAACAGCGGGTTGAAAATTGGACTCAATGCACTCTGGAATGTCAGGATTTCCTAGTGACCAGTTAGGTGCCCTTCCTCTTGTTCCCCTATCTGATGGAATATTTTACTACTCTGCGATAGGATAACCTGTGCAGACCCAGACAAAGTTAAAATCCCATTTTATCTAAAGCAGTTCAAAATCTGAAAACAACTGCAGGAACTAGCTTTTTAACAATTGCTGCATGGCAGCTTCTCTTCTCTGGCCAATTAAAATCCTCAAACTATTGTGAAGAAGCCACCTGCTTTAAGAAAATCAGTTTAAAGATAGCATTTGAAAATAACACTGTAGCATTTGTTAGTGATTATTAAAGTGGCATGTAAGAACCCACATAAAAGTGGGTATTTTGTTTTTTTACTGATTTTTTTTCTTTTTAAACTATACCACATCAATTGGTAATGTGAGCTAGCACTGGTGTTGGTCTTTCCTGTGTGTCGCAAACCTACCCTGTTATAATAGTGTTTAACCTGAACTTTCTCCACATAGATTCTGACCCCAGTTCAAAATTTATTATAGAGAAGTAAATGTTGAAAATATTGGCTTTGTCTATGCCTCTTTCTGAAAAGATGGGAAAAACGAAACATGCAAGTCATTTTCTTGACAATATGCCTGAAACATTAAATCGGCTTATATGACTCAGGGCTGAATGTGACCTTGGGAGACCTATAGTCTACCCTTCTGTCTTCTGAAGGACGACAAACCTAATTCTGACACAAAGTGAAGTAATGCCCATTTATGACACCCTTCCTCCCTGACTATCCTGCCTATCGAGGTACTTTCAGGTGCAGAACAGACTCTTCTCCTTTAGGTAAGTGCTATCTGTGCACAAATGCTATTTGTACAAGTTACAGTTTACCAAGTTCCTGCATTTGCTAAATTAAAGATACTTTAGCAATAGCACCATTCTTCCTATTTGCGAAGCCCCCTCAAAACATTAACTAATTAATCTTTACACCATGCTAAGAGAAGAGGCTAATTAGCTAAATAATTGAATTTAATTGAGTTATTTTTGAATGGTGCCCATTTTTGAATCAAAAGAAGAGTGGGCACTTTCATATCATTTCTTGTATCTCAAAAATAATGATGCAGTGAATTGAATTGGATTGCAACTAGCAGGATGCTGGAGTATTTAATTTGATCAGCCTTAAATTAATCATTTCTAAAGACCATCTAATTACTAAATCTGCTATAGCAGGGCTGTACTTTGAACACACACCCAGACAAAAAAGTCTAGTCACTTAACTTCTTTGTGCCTCAATTCCCACATCTGTTGAATGGGGATTAAGACCATGAGCCCTAAGTGGGACTGTGTCCAACACAATTATCTTGTATCTATACAGTGCTTAAGTCCTGGCACTTAATAAATACCATTAAAATAGTGCTTATCTGTTTCAAACACCGAATTAGGTATATTACAATCAGATCGGTCACAGTTTCTTTCTCACAAGAGGCTGACAGTCAGAGGAGAACAGATATTTAATTCCCATTTTACAGATGAGAATACTGAGATCCAGAGAAGTTAAGTTACTTACCCAAGATCACACAGCAGACAAGTGATGGAGCTATTAAAACCCCACTCAGCTAATACCCAGTCCTGTGATCTGTCCACCAGGCCACACTTTTCTATATAGGAAATAACTTCCTCGGGGGGCTTTATGTCTCCTTTTTAAGCCCAAAATTTGTGCTCTAGCTTCAAAAATAATCAGTTTGGGATACCTTAATGTAGCCAAGTCAATGCTGCTGTCTATCCTCAACTCATTTAAGCGCTTAGTACAGTGCTCTGCACACAGTAAGCACTCAATAAATACGATTGAATGAATTTAAGAAGATTATTGGGCCTTTGAAATTTTGCAACTCATTACAAGTTAATGAGCCAGTGTTTTTTACAATAATTTTAGGACTAGATCCTTTGATAGCATAATACCCAGTATCTTCTGTTTAATCGAGGAAGCAGGTACAAAACGAGACATACTATATCTTAAAACTGCCAACAGCAAGTGTAGAGCAATACAAAGTACCTGATAAACAACTAGAGTAATAAAATTGGATTTAAGGCACTGTTGGAAACAGTTTATGATGCAGTCAGAACTTGCATAGAAAGTTATATTTTTGAGGAGGGAAAAAAAAGCAACACAAAAAAAATGCAGCCAAAGTTGATCCAAAACTAGGATGACATGTCTAATAATTTTGGTCTCCCAGCTTTGGTGCTTCAATTATACTTACCTCCTGCACTATCTACGAGTGTTTTCTTTTGTTTCATATCTCTTCTGCAAAAAACAGGTTTCTGCTGCATAACTTTTGCTGCACATTTCTTGACCACTAAATTATCTTTAAAGAACAGCCAACCCCTTTTCACTAATGCAAAACATTTTAATAAATAAAAATGAATTCCTACCTTGTAATATTCTGTTATCAATCCTGACCCGGGTCCTCTGACTCCCAAGCCCATGTGGTCTTTCCACTAGGCCATGCTGCTTCTCATTGAGTCAGCAAAATCCTTTGGACTGACAACCAGATTGAAGACATTTGAGGTTAGTTAGAACCAGGAAAATACTACATTCCGAAGATATTCATTGTCATCATGAAGGTACGATGTTGTCACGGAACTCTCTCTATTCATGGATGCACAGATACACAAAGAACTAGAACCTGAGTCAAGAGGGCCAGTTGGTCCTTTGGGACACTGACAAAGTTTGGCAACAAGATTTAGTCTTAACTAAAGGTATACAACCTGAAGTAGTAAACCGCTGTATGACTGTGAAGCTTACGCTTACTACAGAAGTGCATTCAGCTTAGACTGTTTCATCAATATCAAATATGAACTGTACCCGATATCAAATTACAAAGAGGTCTTATAGTAAAGTTATTTCAGCAACATTGTCGCAGTAACACAGCTTTTCTAGTGGAACATGTGAAGATAATGAAAGACAGTAAGCTATTTAAACAACTGCTCTCTGGTGACCTGAAGTGAAGGCTACCCAGGCAGGGAAGGCAGAAAAAAACACTTTGATGTAATACCAAAGTATATTCTCAAGCAATGTGATTAACATTGGACTCCTGTAGACAGCAGCAGTGACATCAGTTGTAATCACTGTATTCACTACAGATCTCTGACCTGGAATAGCCTCCCTCTTCATCACTCTCACCACATTCAAAGCCTTATTAAAAGCATATCTTCTTCAAGAGCCTTCCCTAACTAAGCCCTCATTTCTTCTTCTCAAACTCCTTTCTGTGTCACTCTTGCATTTGGATTTGCACTTTATTTCACCGCTCCCTCAGTCCCACAGAACTTTTGTTCATATCCATAATATTTATATGCATTAATGTTTGTATTCATAGACTGTAAGCTCATAATAATAATAATAATGATGGCATTTGTTAAGTGCTTACTATGTGCAGGGCAGGGAATGTTTCTACCAACTCTATTATAATGTACTCCCCTGAGCACTTAGTGCAGTGCTGTACCTACAGGAAGCACTCAATAAGTATGATGAATTGATTGATTGATCAGCCTGGTGTGTGTCCACTGGAAACAGTCTAACCCTCAGATCGTAAACTTTGGGAAGAAAGCAAGCTCAAAAGAGGCAACACTGAAAAAGTCACCACGCACAGCAAGGAGCAAATGCAATAAAAATGACCTCTATCTGTCAACAACTTAGAGACAATTGTGTGTCACATAGCAGTCTTTTCATCACCTTTGCACATGTGGATAAAATCTTACCCTCAAGAGTATTATCTCTGAACCTTAAAGGTAGAAGTACCTTTACATAAAGATATAGCTTTGGGAACTTTCCTACTATTGCTTATATTAACATAGGAAAGTCATACTGGATTAGGCCAATGACTCATTTAACCCAATTTTCTGTCTCAAGAGTGGCAGCAGAATACTTAGAGAAATCGGTAAAGGTTGTTCTTGACATCAATCCTGCTGTCTAGAAGAGCCACCTAGCACCTCTATCTCTTCCCCTCTGCAGCCCAGTTTTCCTTCTAAGCAAACCATTATGAGATGCTTGTCCACGGATTGGTCCAAAACTGGGAGGACATGTCTAATAATTTTGGTGCTTCCATTATGCTTACCTCCTGCACTATTTAAGAGTGTTTTCTTTTGTTTCCTATTGCTTCCGGAAAAAACAGGCTTCTGCTGAATAATTTTTGCTGCATATTTCTTGACCATTAAATTATCTTTAAAGAACAGCCAACTCCTTCTCACTAATGCCAAGCATTGTAATAAATCAAAATGAATTCCCACCTTCTAACATACTGTGCTTCAGCTTGTTCTTAGTATTGGAGTATAATAATAATGGTGGCATTTTTTAAGCACTTACTATGTGGCAAGCAGTGTTCTAAGCGCTGGGGTAATCAGGTTGTCCCACGTGGGGCTCACATTCATAATCCCCATTTTACAGATGAGGTAACTGAGGCACAAAGAAGTTAAGTGACTTGCCCAAAGTCACACAGCTGACAAGTAACGGAACGGGATTAGAACCCATGACCTCTGATTCCCAAGCCCATGTTCTTTCCCCGAGCCACTGTTCTATTACATTAGAGGCTTTTCTACCCAGAAGCAAGAGGAAAAAAAAACAAAGCAAAACAAACCCCCACTAAAATTAGTAGCCCCAGAAGACAGAACTAATATGTAGATGATGGAAGCAATCCCTTTACTGTTAGAGACTTAATGGTGCCTTCCGCAAACAGATTACAGTACCTGCACTCTCTTTACAAAGCAAAATCTCCAGTCATTTACTTTAGGGACTTGGCTAGACCACCCCCTAGTATGAGATGAGGTACTGGCTCCCCAGTACCATGGGAAGTCACTTTTTTATAACTCAGGGCAAGAATTTTTCTTTTTTCATATTTGTTAAGCACTTACCATGTGCCAGGCACTGTACTCAGTGCTGGGGTAGATACAAGAGGGCTCACAGTCTTCATCCCCACTTTACAGATGAGGTAACTGAGGCACAGAGAAGTTAAATGACTTGTCCAAGGTTATGTAGCAGCAAAGTGGCAGAGCTGGGATTAAAACCCAGGTCCTCTGACCCCCAGGCCTGGTCTCTTTCCACTAAGCCACACTGCGTCTTAATAACATCAGAATATACACCACTTAATAATCTTGGAAGGAAAGTGATCAAACTAAAATATTGCTAACCAGTAGCCTGGTAAGGGAAGAAGAGAATTAATGTTAAATATCATTGATGACTAATTAAGGTAGAAAGATGATAGCTTCTCCCTGATAAATTGCTCATTAGCAGCATTGACACATTCTTCCTCAAAAGACACTGAGAATTGGAAGAAGCAGAAACAGAAGAGCAAGTGTGGCGTCTCTCCATTTTGGCCAGGAAGTGTTACTGCTCCCTCAGCTGGGGCTGAAATTGGAAATCGAGGAGATATTTTTTTTCCATATTTCTTTTTGCTAAAGAGAAGTTAATGCATTTAGAGTTTTGCCAGAACATGGCGGTGGCGGGGGGACGGGGGGAGGGGTGATGGAAGGAAGGGAATTAAGTTTAGCAGCAGCACAGCCGTCAAAAGCCCAAATCTCTAAGCATGCCAGCTGTTCTTCCATGGCCGAGCTTGCTCTGCCTTTCACAAATGTCCATTCTGTTTTCATTTGCAGTAAGGTGTGGACTGAGCAGCTGCACTCCACCTCTAAGCTGCCAGTAATTGCTGGAGTCAGAGAGGTGACTTTCCATTCTGGGAGCAGAGAGATTCCTAGGGTCCCCATGGGTAGGCTGGTATTTCAAGATTTGTGTCTGGGCCAACAGCAGCAAACGTGGGACCAGTTTCATGATTGACATCCTCTCCCTTGATGTTCCTCCACCTGAGAATTGCCTCCTGAGAGCTGAAATACCTTCAGAGCTAAGAAATTATTTTTACTTCAGGCTGGACAGTAATAAAAATGCAGTGACAGCAATGAAATTTTCCATCACCCTGTGTGTCTATGCCTGCTGGGTATTGTGGCCATGTTGTATCTCGGCTCTGAAATAGCTTCCATAAACACTGACGATCTGGACCAACTGAAGCGAAGAAACTCAGGATTATGAAAAACTTCTTTCTGGCTTTCTTTGCTCTAGGCCTTGGGATTGAAGACCTACTTCTTCAAAGATGCATATATCTTTGAACTCAGCTGTTTCTCCAATTTGCAATTTAATATGTCTCCTTCCTTTCTTCTAATTCTATTGTACACTCCCTAGTCCTTTTTATAGTGCTGTGCATACAGTAATCATTCAGTAGTGTTGATTTACTGTTTTGTGTTCCTAAACCCTCACTCCAGCACACTGAGTCCAGTGGGTCCTAAATAAATGCTATGACTACTACTGAAGTTACACGTGGAAAATTAATTTTTATAATGGTGATGAGAGAGGGGGTGTTCCAGTTCTTGTTCATTTTCTGTGACAGACCCACGGATGACAGACTGGATATTCACATTGATCCAACACCCACAGTTTCCTGAGCTTTGGATATTCACAATCTGGTTTTCTTGTTTACTATTCAAAGTTTTTAACTCCATGTGAAAAATAATAAGTTTCCACTGCTAGTTAAAGTTCATCTGGAAAGGAACGCTAAAACTTGGGGTTTGTTGCTCATCTAAAGGGTGGCGAGAGGAGGGGACAGATTCATGGACAAGTGATACTTACTGGTTCACTGGAAAGACTGAGGCTGTAGCAAGGGTAGTTAGGAATGATGAAGAGTATGGGCCCTAACCATGAGGCTTAAGATCAAAAAGCAAACAAGCACATAGTTTCTTGAAATATCTGGCTGCTACAGTCAGGTACAGATTACTGAGCTGGATGAACTTGGTAGTGGCATTTCTTCATTCTTAGAAACTCTCTGAGGGTTAAGCTTAGATCTTGTTGAATATCATATGTGGTTTTAACCTTTCTTTCAAAGCAAGACTACTACCACCACCATTAAAATTCCTTACCTTCACAGTGAACCTATCTCTCCCACATTACCAGGATATTTAAAATTATCAACCAATTTGAGATAAAGGAAGGAATTAACCTCTCATCTAATATGTGCTCCTGTTTAACACAGCTTAATGTGCAAACTGATGCTGATCAGAGATGTGGTTTTTTTGCTTAATGCCTCTCTCTTGCAATCGATTGTACTTAATGGTAGTATATTACTTTGCAGTTGCATTCACCCGAAAAGCAGCTCTTTGGGCCGGGAAAGGAGCTAGGCATTTATCTGGGAGCTAAAAGGCTTAGGGAATTGGCAATGGAATTACCTGTGCTCCCGAACCAAGTCTTGCCTGTCACAATGATAATGTCAGAATATGCGGAAGTCTCAAAGTGCTTTCTAAACACAGAGTGGTGGCTGTTTTATCGTCTCTTCACTTTCATACATGTCCCTTCTAGGCTGCAAGGTCATTTTTGGGCAGGGAATGTGTCTGCTAATTCTGTTGTAGTGTACCCTCCCAAGTGCTTAGTACAGTGTTGGGCACATAGAGAGCGTTCTATAAATACTACTGATTGATATAGGTTTCATGCCTAATCTCTGCAGAATATTCCCCCAAACATTCAGATTATTTTACCTCCCATCCTCACCACCTATATCATTCTCCTGCAGTTAATTCTACTCCTAGATCATCCTACCTCTACAATGACTCTCATTATTTTCTTAGAAAATGTCGACCAACTCCGTTGTATTGTATTCTTCTAGCCATAGTAGAGTGTTCTGGACACAGTAACCATTCAAGAAATGCCACTGATAGATTCAATTTAACCTAAATCATTTCAAGGTTTCACCTAAAGCAGCAAGTCAGCCCAATCAGGCACCCTCCTCAAATCCACTCATGCACAGAGAAATATTCACCAGTGTTGAACTGGTCTAGTGGATTAGAGGGCAGACAGAATACTATCTCTGAGCTAAGAGGAATTATGCCAGCCAATCTTCTATCCCCTTTTCCAATTGTCTATCCCCAGTTATTGTCATAAAGGCATGTCCCCAAGCCAGGCTTTGAATTTCCCCAAGGCCCTACCAACTGCTAGTGTTGTTGTTTTTATCACTGTGTTCTTGACTGTCTTCACATTGCTATTTATTATCTCAAAGCTGTTTGCGGAATCTGGTTGTGACCATGTTCAGGACCCTATTGGAGCAGAGTGGAGAGTAAGGGAAGTAAGAATCTTGTCTGGAAAGAGCAGTGTGGCTCAGTAGAAAGAGCCTGATCTTTGGAGTCAGAGGTCACGGGTTCAAATTCCGGCTCCGCCAATTGTCAGCTGTGTGACTTTGGGCAAGTCACGACTTCTCTGGGGCTCAGTTCCCTCATCTGTAAAATGGGGATGAAGACTGTGAGCCACCCGGGGGACAACCTGATCACCTTATAACCTCCCCAGCACTTAGAACAGTGCTTTGCACATAGTTAGCACTTAATAAATGCCATTATTATTATTATTACAACAAATACATTTCCCAATGTCAGGTGGGAAATTAAACCTTTTAAATTGAGGAGAAGGAATATTCTCGCCTGTTTTTTTCTACTGCCTTGCTTGCAGTTGAGCCCTGCTGAGAGTCTATTGAAGAACCTGTCCATGTTCTGTCTGAATATACACTCTCAGAACTTGGTATAAACTTGTAATGACAAATAACAGTTTATGGTTTTACAGAAATCTGTGGATGTAGGGGTTTGTAGGCATTTGGATGTAGTGCCCCCAAATACTGCACTTATTACAGTTTGACTTTACCTTCCTTTTCTCTCTTGGTATTTTGACTTAGATTTCTGTGTCTGAGTGTTTGGGAAATAGCTAGAGGATCTGTAAATTTCTGTCAGACTCCTCTTCCAGTAACCTTCACAGAATAGCTCTTACTAAATGCCATATGGATAGTTACTGCAGTCCTGGAGCTGCAATCCTGATCTAAGTTCTCTTAAAGGACTCACAGTACAACAACAGAGTATAGGATTTAGGTACCATCAGTTAATTTCAGGGCATAACATATTTTCCATTCATTTAATTCCCTTTTTTCACCCACTGAAAACAGACAGTTGCACTGTAGCAGAATCTGTCTCCTGATTAACCAAAAAACCATTCTCCTTCTCCCTGGAGGTCACTGAGACTGGTGTCTACTTAGTCAAGAATAATTACTCAGATAAAGAGAGTCACATGAAATATTCCGCTTCAGAGCAAACAGATAGTCCAGTCTAATTAAATGTGGAGCTTCAAACACGGGGCAACCATTTCAGGTCATTTTATTGTCACTGTAGTCAGCAGAATCAAACAGCAAGCAGGCTGTGCCTGGAACAGGTTTGGATAACATACTGTCAGTGCTCCTATAGCATGTGCTTTTACTATACATTTTGGATAGATGGCTGTCAAGGAAATAGTGTTCCTCTGACAAAAGCATATCTATCTGGATAAGAACCCTAATTAATGATATTTATTGAGTGCAGAGCCCTGAATTAAGCACCTGGGAAAGTATAGTGTAAGAGTTGGCAGGTACAATACCTGCCCACATGGAACCTACAGTCTATAGGGGGAGACAGATGTTAAATTGCAGACGGAGGAAACAAAATGAAAGAAATGCTGGGGGTGGGGTTGATTATCAAGGGTGTTTAAAGGTTCATTAGGCCAGCCACCTCCCCATTCCCGTGGGCCAAGGGGTGGGGAGATTCTAGAACAGATGCACCCACAATTTCCTTTGTCCCCACTGATGCCCCCTGCTTCTCTCCCTGCTGCCAAAGCTGCTACATCCAGAAACACTCAGCTGGAGGAGTTGTGGGGGTTTCTCTTCCATGAGCCCTGAGGGGGCTTGGGACCTTCTCCAGGGGTCTGGGCAACCAGCCCACGTTTCCCATGAGTATAATGTGAAATTGATAGAAATGGTCATGAGCATGCCTATGGTGTCAACTCAGGAACATGCCCTGTAATATGAGTTTTCCAGAACTTCAAGTTCGTCAGGAGCATAACCCCCACATTAAGGGAGAACCCACTGTACTCACCTGACCAATGCTTGCAAATCCCCTGTCACTTTCATCTGCAACCCAGCTGCTGCTTCATACTCTGAGGTAGCAATGTTGAGTCATTTGGAAGGTGGTGAAATCACTGCCACAACAAATAGTAAGATTGCTTGAGTATCAATGTGGAACTATACTTTGTGTGGCATAGACATTCTGTCCAAAAAGACTTTTTAAAATAGGTTTCAGTGTGGCCTGTTGGCAAAGCACTTTTTCCTTTTTCCCCCCATTTTTCCTCTCCTCCTCCCCATCTCCCCTACCCTACCTCCTTCCCCTCCCCACAGCACTTGTATATATACTTGTACAGATTTATTACTCTATTTTACTTGTACATATTTACTATTCTATCTATTTCGTTAATTATCTGCATATAGCTTTAATTCTATTTGTTCTGACGATTTTGACACCTGTCTACATGTTTTGTTTTGTTGTCTGTCTCCCCCTTCTAGACTGTGAGCCCGTTATTGGGCAGGGACCGTCTCTATATGTTGCTGACTTGTACTTCTCAAGCGCTTAGTACAGTGCTCGGTACACAGTAAGCACTCAATAAATATGATTGAATGAATAAATGAATAAATGAAAGCAAAGGCCTGGGAATCAGGGGACTGGGTTTTAATCCCAGTCCTGATACTTGCATGCTGTATGACCTTGGTCAAGTCACTGAATATCAATGTGCCTCAGTTTTCTCATCTGTAAATGGGAATTAATTACCTGTTCTTCCTTCCTCTTAGACTGGGAACCCAGTGTGGGACAGGGACTGTATCTGATCTGATTATCTTGTACCTATGCCAACATTTAGTACAGGCACATAAGAGCTTAACAAATATCACAATTATTATTATTGTTTGAAGGCTGTAATTTCAATTGTTCACTCACCCTTTCCTCATGAGTTACTAGCTTTTAGTTGCCATTAAAAACCTTTCTCTGTAAATTGCTCTTCTGAAAGTTCAGGCTGCAATCTTTTAAAACAGGCTTTGTGAAATACCAAGTGACTCCCTAAACTTAATTGACTTTATCAACAGTAATTTTTCCCCGGTTGTCAGTTAGCAGTATTTTTTGTGAGAACAAATCCTACAGTGGTTGTAACAGGGTAACTAAAACATAAATTACTTGTGTCATTCTGCTCTATAAAGCACATCCTAGAGTGTAGACACTCTGAAATATAGACAAATCATCTTTCTTTATAGGTCTGTAAGATGTCAGCAGTAGGTCTCAGAAAGAGCAGTGATTCTGGAGCTAGCTTCCATGCTGCTGTATTTGGGTATGTTCTAAGAGGAGATAACACGGAATATACATGATGTGTATTCTGCTTTCATTTGTTCATGACAAAATTTGAATGCAACATTTAATCAATCATTGTAATATAACCAACTAGCCACCTACTGGATCCCTCAATTTTCTTGCTCTTGCCCTGAGAACTGGTTGACATAACATGACCATATTTTGTCAGCGCTGAATGCAAAGTGATTTTCACCACTTGCGACCGTGCTCTTCTTTATATTTGTTAACTTGAGTTTATTTGTCTAAAGAGTGTAAATGATTTGTGGACAAAATGATATGTCTTTTATTTCTATTGTAAGTTTCTACTCATCTATTTCAATCATTAATATTTACTGAATGCTTACTGTGTGCAGAGTACTGTACTAAGTGCTTGTGAGAGTACAGTTGCTGGTAAACAAGATCCCTTCCCTCAAGGAGCTTACAGTTTAGTGGGTGAGGCAGATGTTAAAATAACTTACAGGTAGGGAGAAGCAACAGACTTTAAACATATATATGTATATACGTATGTGTGTGTATGTGTGTGTTATGATGGTGTAATGTAGGGATAAAGGGTGATTACACAAGTGCTTAGGTGATGCAGAAGAGTGGAGAGTATTCCAAACAAAAAGGAGAGTTCTTGCAAGACTGGATGATTAGTAGCACCCAGTAACCACTTAATCAATACTATTACTACTACTTCTAGTGAGTAGGTGGTTTGTTTTCAGTACTCTGCACAAAGTAGATGTTGAAAAAAACCTCTGGATGATGAATGTTTCTATTACCAAATCCCTACTTGCCTTCTTTGAAAGTTGAAAACATTAATATCCTGCAGTCCAAGCAAAAGACCCTCAGGTAACAACTAAGTCTGCTTAGCACTATTTGGAATAGTTTAGTGCAGGAAGAATGAACACAAAGAATTTTTGGAAGCAAGTGATCTAATTAACAATCTGTGCACTTAGAGAAACTGTCTCTAATGGGAGCACAGTCCAGGCTGCATGCTGTGAGAAAAGACTGTCCAAATTAACCTAAAGTAACTTCTGGACTTAATTAATTAGCCAAGGTTTACCACCAGAATGCCATGCTGTCCCCCTCCTGAGTAACATCCGTGTCTAATTCCCACCTGTATACTTTTTCCCAGGGCTTAGTACAGTGTTCTGCACTCAGTAAGTGCTTAAGAAACACTATTACACTACTACTAGTACTACTAGTACTAGTAGTAGTAGTAGTAGTAGTACTACTACTACTACTACTACTACTACTACTACTACTACTACTACTACTACTACTACTACAAGTCTAAAAGCTTTGCCCTCTCTTTCAGGGTCGCCTTCCTGCTCTGTTGCTCTTTCTTCTCTCTGTATGTGCACTTGCTACATTAGCAATTATGAAATTTCCATATTCCCATAATTTGACAGATTGTGACTTTTGCTAGCTAATGCAGCCCTAGTAAAGGAGTCAGGAGCAAGATTGAGGAGAGGGGGTGGAATAATGAAGCAATAGAGAACAATGAAAATGAAATATTAAAAGCAGGAGCTCCAAAAGAAAGAATTGAAAACCGAGAAAAACGAATTCCTTAATAAGAAATGAATGCCTCTGTCCTAAAGCTTAAATGACCAAATAGGTTTTCTTCTGCTGTTGCTAGGCTGCTTCCTTAATAACAATAATAGTATTTATTAAGCACCTACTATATGCCAACCACTGTTCTAAGTGCTGGGATAGATACAAGGTAATCAGGTTGGACACAGTCCCTGTCTCACATGGTGCTCACAGTCTTAATCCCCATTTTACAGATGAGGTAACTGAGGCACAATGAAGTTGATTGACTTGCTCAAGGTCACACAGTGGACAAGTGGCAGAGTTGGGATTAGAACTCACTACTTCCCAATCCTGTGCTCTTATCACTAGACCATGCATCCCCACCAGAGCCCACTGTAATGGCAAGTGACAGTGGCAGAGAAAAGTTTTGTGTCAGTAGCAAATAATTCCACTCAATCAGATCCTGTGTTCAAGAACTAATCAGAGGGGACTCGGCTCATTAACGGGTCATAAATTAACACCTGCAACTGGGTGGAGGGTGACTGGATATCCAATGCCAAGGCATGCCTGTAGCCCAATCAAAAGCACCTTAGGCAATCTGCACCTATATTATGTGCCCACAGAAGGATACAAAGCTAGTCTTTGAATATCTGGCATGTGAGAAGTTCACTCATGGCATATAACCTTCTCAAAAAACTCCAACAAAATGAACATTTTCTACAAATGGGATCAATATTCCCAGATCCTTTTTCAATGTCAGATAAAATAATTGTGCAGGGAACTCTGACATTAGTATTGATGCAACTGTATCTGTTTTCTATATATGTGTTTGTTTTCACGGTCTGCCACTTTAATGACAGTATCAAAATGTCTTGCTGCATTAGAGAGCTTCAAAGTAACAACTGGAGTCAGAGGTCATGGGTTCAAATTCAGGCTCCGCCACATGTCAGCTGTGTGACTTTGGGCAAGTCAACAACTTCTCTGGGCCTCAGTTCCCTCATCTGTAAAATGGGGATTAAGACTGTGAGCCCCCTTGGGACAACCTGATCACCTTGTAACCTCCTCAACACTTAGAACAGTGCTTTGCACATAGTAAGTGCTTAATAAATGCCATCATTATTATTATTATTATTATTAACTGGATGTTGAGAGCAACCTCAACCTCCATGGTCTTTGTCTCCTATCAGGGCAGGGGGGTCTTCCTCTTGGGAGGAAGCCTAGGTTTGAGATTGATTTTTGAAGGATTTTTGCAGTGGAATAGTGGGAAGAAAATTTACTCATAATTGAGACTTCACTGAATTTCAGAACAAATTGGTAATCCAGACATTTATTAATCCACCCTGAATTGTCAATTAAAGGATAGATTAAGAAATATCTTCTCTCTGTAGGTAAAAATGTATTTGTTTTCTAACTCATCCCCTTTCTCAGTAACAAATCCTGGAATTTATGAAGATTTGAAGTTTTTGTAAACACTGGAATGTTCTGATCCAAACTGAGTTTTGCAATGTTCCAAGTGGTCCAGGCTTAAAAACCTCATTCCAAACCGAGTACGTTACTGTTCCCCTGTTTATTTGTTTTCAGGGCATTGAGTTTACTACTACTACTACTACTATTATTATTATTATTATATTTGTTAAGCATTTACTTTGTGTCAAACACTGTTCTAAGTGCTGAGATAGTTACAAGTTACTCAGGTCAGACACAGTCCAGCTCCCATATGGGGTACTGCATTCCTATTTTTCAGATGAGGAAACTGAGGCACAGAGAATTTACATATCTTTCCCAAGATCATACATCATGCAACTGGCAGAGCCACGATTAGAACCCAGGCTCTCTGATTCCCAGACCCGTGCTTTTTCCACTAGACAACGCATGTCTTATAATGCATCTATCTCTGCTAGATTGTAAGCTCTTTTAGGGCTGGGATCATGTCTACCAACTCTATTGCATTGTACTCACCCAAATGCTTAGAACAGTGCTCTGCACCCAGCAAGTACTCAATAAATACCATTGATTGATTGACCAATCAATCAATCAATCAATCAGTAGTATTTATTGAGCGCTTACTATGTGCAGAGCACTGTACTAAGTGCTTGGGAAGTACAAATTGGCATCACACAGAGACAGTCCCTACCCAACAGTGGGCTTACAGTCTAAAAGGGGGAGACAGAGAACAGAACCAAACATACCAACAAAATAAAATAAGTAGGATAGAAATGTACAAGTAAAATAAATAAATAAATAAATAGAGTAATAAATATGTACAACCATATATACATATATACAGGTGCTGTGGGGAAGGGAAGGAGGTAAGATGGGGGGATGGAGAGGGGGACGAGGGGGAGAGGAAAGAAGGGGCTCAGTCTGGGAAGGCCTCCTGGAGGAGGTGAGCTCTCAGCAGGGCCTTGAAGGGAGGAAGAGAGCTAGCTTGGTGGATGGGCAGAGGGAGGACATTCCAGGCCCGGGGGATGACGTGGGCCGGGGGTCGATGGCAGGACAGGCGAGAGCGAGGTACAGTGAGGAGATTAGCGGTGGAGGAGCGGAGGGTGCGGGCTGGGCAGTAGAAGGAGAGAAGGGAGGTGAGGTAGGACCACCATCATTATTGATATGCATAGACAAGACAAATGGAGGCGGCAGTAACAGTAGCAGGAGCAGACTGGGGAATAAGAGCAAGGAGAGCTTGTTGGGGGAAAGGCAGAGATGCAGGTATGAATCCCGTTCAGGGGAAGACTGACTCTAGATATCCCAGGACTCTTTGGACCCATCTTTCCTTGACCTCTGCTTGCTCTAGCCCCCGGCATTTTGCCAACTTACTCTCTTTCAAACCATAGGCTGGATGGATGTTCCTTGGTGAGAACTTCCTAGTGTGGGCACATCTGTCGAGGAGTATCTGCTAACCCACGTGTGTGCTGCATTTATATATGAGAGAGTTTAGAATAATAGTGGTACTCTCCTGGTCCCTGGCCTCCAGGAGTTTACCATGCAGATTGCTCAGGGCTATAATTTGGAGACAAAGTACCCCTCAGATACTGTGTGGAGAAGATGGGTTGGTTGCTTCAGGCTGCTGTGCAGGCTGGGAAGTACTGTTCCTGCCTATTTAAGACAAACTTTGTATAGCTGGACTATGAAGGATGGGGGGATAAGGCGGCTCAGGCAGGGATGGGCAGAGAAAGCACGGTTGGAGAGAGTAAACTTTTCTACTTGGAGCACAGAACAGTGGCAGGGGGGTAGGAGCATTTTGTGAAAGGTATGGAAAGGCATAAATGTGAATTCGGCTTGAATTCTGAGGCAGGCAGGCAGTATCTGAAGAATTTTCAGGAATGTAAATGCCATAGTCGATGGGAATAGAACTGTTAGCCCATTGAAAGAAGGAATAGTAGCCACCCCCAACTAGCTCCACTCCACATTATGAGCACCTTTGCCCTTTTTAAAGCAGAGTGGTGAGGGAAGTAGAGAGATACTGCACCAGTGTTTCCTCCTTTCTCCCTGTCAAATTGAATCAGTATCATCACTCTGCTACCTCATTTTGAGTTGCATAGGATACCTTAAATTGTTGACTTTAGACACAGTTTTCCATGTTCTTGTTTCAACGTTCAGTCTTCACCTTCATTTTCCCATTTTCTCATTTTCAGTTTAATCATATATCTTGAATTCATTTGTTCACCTTTAACCCTCTTTCCCATTTCTCTTTCCTCACTCATTCCAGTCCTCTATTTTCCCATGTCTGCTTGTTAAACAGTTTTTACGCTCATTTTCAATTTTCCCTTCTCTTGTTTACTCTTTTCAATTTTTTAGTGATTTCCCCCATTTCCCTATTTATACATCTTAATTTTCCAGGTCCTTTGGTCATTCTTTACTCATTTTTTCCATCTTTAAAAAATCTATTCCACTTTCTAGTTTTTTAAAATTCTCTCATTCATTCTATATCTCCATTTTGCAGTTCTCTAGTTCCTTTATTCGTTCTAGACCTTCTCCTCCATATTAATCAAAATTTTAATTCCCTAAATTTAAATTTTCATTTTCCATCCTTATTTTATTTTCTCAGTTTTTCTTTCATTCTAATCCTCTTCCCATTTTCTTATTCTATCATTATGCAAATCCTCTATTTCCTCACTCATTCACCCAAGTATTTTATACTTGGTTTTTCCATTTCCTTTCTCACTGTTCATTCTCTAGTTTTCTCACTTTTTTTTATATGGCATTGCTAACACTTGACACTTACTATGTGTCAGGCACTGTACTAAAAGCACTGGGGTGGATACAAGGTTGTCAGGTTGGACAGAATCCCAGTCCCACATGGAGTTCACAGATGAGGGAACTGAGGCCCAGAAAAGTTAAGTGACTCTCCCGAGGTCACACAGTGGACAAGCGGAGGAGTCAGAATTAGAACCAGGTCCTTATGACTGCCAAGCTCATGCTCTATCCACTAGGCCATGCTGCTCCTTAATCATTCTATTCCACCACTATCCTTATACTTTTATTCCCTTATTCCTATTTTCTCATCCCAGTACTCCATTTCTGTTACATCAGATACCTCCATTTCTTGTTGGCTTGTCATACAGAATGCTGCTTCTCTTCCCCCTTCCCCACCCCCAGTTTTCTTGTTCTTCTGCTGCCGAGGAAATCCTGTGAAGATTTCCAGCAGAGAAGCAAACTATTTGAGTGCTGGGATGTGCAGCAGAAAATGACGTTCCCAGCACTGTAAACCTATAGACCCATCAGCCAACTCCAGCATTTACAAGTTTAAATTCATCCTCTTCACTCATGAATTTGTGTTTATTCAATTATTTATTTTGACCACCCTAATTGTATGCTTGTCTTTAGAGTGTAAGGTCCCTGTGGGCAGGGAATGTGTCATTTCTTTATTTTGTAAATGCCTAGTATGGTGCACATAACTGAGTGCTCAGTGAATGCTTCTACTAGTAATCAGTCAATCCCATTTACTAAGTACCGACTATGCAGAGCACTATACTAAGTGCTTGGAAGAGGTACAATATAATGGAATTGGTAGACACCCTTTCTGACCCCAGGCAGGGCAGCTTATTGCTTAGGAAATGAAAGGCAGAGGTGCAGATGGCCACAGACCTTTTTCAAGAACGTCTCTGCCTTCTAAAGAACAGGAACCATGACAAGGGAGATGACTTTTCTTTAAGTGACTGGTGAAAGAAATTAATTGATGTACAGGTAGCTCTTGGCTACCTGAGGAGCACACAGCTTAGCAGGGTACTGGACTCAATAACCACCACAAGATGTTTGCCCTTCAGCAAAAACTTGTTTCAATAAATCCGGCAGAATGGACTGTGAGGAAGAAAAATCAAATGGGGGAAAAGGAAAGGAAGAATAAAAGTTCAAATGCAGAAAAAAGATCTCAAATGAGGGAGAAAATGTAAATAAATCAATGGCATTTATTGAGCACTTTTTCAATCAGTGGTATTTTTTGAGCACTTACTGTGTGCAGAGCACTGTACTAAATGTTTGGGGGAGTACAATGCAACAGAGTTAGTAGAAAAGTTTCCTGCCCCCAAGAAGATTATAAAATAGGGGACTACGTACATGTGCAGAGCACTGTACTAAGTGCTTAGGAGAGTACAATAGAGTTGGTAGATATGATCCCTGCCTTCAAGGAGGATATAGTCTTGTGGACAAGGGAAGTGATTAGGGAAGTAAGAATTCTAAAAAAAGGTATATAATGAGTGATAGGATAAACCTACAAAATGTAGTCAGAAAAGGACCTGAGAAAATGAGGAACAGACTAAATAACAGGAATTAAGAAATACGTAAGCAAATGTAGAGAAATGAGGGATTAAAAACTGATAATGGTTTTTGAAAAATGTCGAGAGGAAGAGGCTTGAGAAATCAAACAACTGTTAGGCTTGAAAGAGAAGGAAGAAGCAAAAACGGGAGGGATAGGTAAACAGGTGATTGAGATATAGGATAGTATCCAGGATATGCTCCTGCAGCTAGCATTTCCTATCTACATTTAATAATAATAACTGTGGGATTTGTAAAGCATTTACTATGTGCCAAGCACTGTTCTGAACTCTAGGGGACATTCAAGATAAACAGGTAAGACATAGTTCTGGTTCCTAAGGGTGCTATTATTGATCCGACCTGGGTTTGGAAATCCTATTAAGTCACATTGTCCTTGCTGATTTAGTTCCCACATGGAATCAGACTTGAAAGTCACTTAGAAATGTGTCGTTACCATAACAAGGCAGGAAATTTCCTGGACTCCATCAACAGGTCACTTGATGGAAATTTGTTTTGGACCAGCCTTATCACACTGAGTTTTAAAAATGGCTTTCCTCAGTTCCTTTTGTGTGACTGATTCTCTTCCTTGGTCAAACAAGTGAAACTGTTTTATCTGTAATAACCTAGCAATCTTTGAGGGGATCACCCAATAAGCTGATAGGACACGTATCCAGGGTTTGTCTAAGCGCTTAAGAAATACCACAATTATTATTATTATTTTGAATGGTACAACAATTAATTGTCATCCCTTAGGGAAGTGATGCCCTATTTTCACCATGCATCATATGCTCTCAGAAAGAGGAAAGGGAGGGGCCTGGAACAATTACAGGACAGATGCTTTCTAAAGCTGTTACGTGGTTGGAGGAAGGCCATCATTAACCATATTTCTTTCAGCGAGCACTGACTTCAACTTTCCAAAATTCAAACTCTTCTTATTTCTAGCAACCTGAAGGGAAAGAATCACTCAGATTTGGCAGCTTAAATGAGAAAAGTGTTCAGAATTGACCAGAGTTGGATCATTGGTTTGGATTTTAATAACTTGTGTTGCAAGAGTTTCTGACAGCGCTGCATGAATTTTCCTCTCTCAGGCCTAGGTTTATTTTGGCCAGTAGGCAGGGAGGAACTTTATCTACATTTGGTTGAATTAGTCACTCTAGGAGGATAGATTATCAGCCCCTCTTGAGCAGGTGGAAGGAAGTGTCTATTCAAGAAAATTTATTCGCTCATTCAGTAGAGATTTCCAACTCCATGGAAAAGTTGCTTTCCAGGTAGAGTTTCCATGATAGAGTTTGAGATTTGCTAGTTATTTCTGCTTCTGAGCAAATAAACTTGCTTTCCCTTGGATTTTCACTTGTGAAAATGCAAAATGATCAGCAGATGGAACATAGTGTGAATTTCTGTTCTTTTTCTGTCAGGCCCTCTGCATTATTTTATCCAGTGTTTGGGAGGTGAAAATGTGGAAAAATGTTCTTCAGATGATTTTTTTTAAAGAAGGTCTTTTCATGATATTCTTGTTGATATGGCATAATTATGCTAGGCGCAGTGAAACGAAAACCTAGAGTGGGAATTAAATGCACTCGTCTGTGGCATTGCCTGACTGGGTCACTAAGCCTACAGCGAAAAAGTAACATTTAACTAAGCATCATCTCTGAAATGACAACCCTCCAAACTTTGTCTGCCAGCCACAAGGGGAGGTGGTAAATCACACTGGGTTCTGTGATGGTGAAAAGTGGTACAGAGTACTGTACTAAACGTCTGGGAGGTTGCACTACAGTACAGTTGGTAGACACAATCCCGGCTTGCAAGGCATTTACAATCTAGTTGTCAAAGACAGAAGGTCTAGGGAAAGGCTACTTCCAAAATGCAGCTTTGCGGGGTCCTCAGTAGAGGTCACAGCCTTAAATGCTAAAGTCTGGAATGTGCAGGGGCAGCACAGAGACGTTTACATGTTACTGCCCTGCTTCACTGAACTGTGTCTAAATTGAAAGTGAACAAATCCATCTCTCCCAGTTTTAGGCCACGTGGCCACAGACAGAAGGAGAAGATTAGTTCCCACAGCTGAGACTGGAACATTTCGTTCATGCCCAGCAAAAGAACCTGGATTCTTTATTTTTTTTATGGTTTTTAGTGCTTACTATATGCCAGTTGCTATACTAAACACTGGGGTAGATACACAATAATCAGATTGGATGCAGTCCACGTCCTACATGGGGCTCACAGTCTTAATCCTCATTTTACAGATGAGGTAACTGAGGCCCAGAGAAGTTAAATGACTTGCCTGAGGTCACACAGCAGGGAAGTGGCGGAGCTGGGGTTAGAACCTTCTGAGTCCCAGGCCCATGCTCTATCTGCTGGGCTATTCAGCCTTTTTTCTAAGTCAGCATTTGAAAATGATGAAATGATCACTGAAAATTTACTTTGAACGAAGGAAAATCTGGCAAACAAAAGGGCATAGGACAGAAAACTCTAAGGGAGTGAACTGCTAAGACAAAGACAAATCACCGATTCAACATCTCTTTCTCCACCACCATCATCATCATCATCAATCGTATTTATTGAACGCTTACTGTGTGAAGAGCACTGTACTAAGCGCTTGGGAAGTACAAGTTGGTAACATAAAGAGACAGTCCCTACCCAACAGTGGGCTCACAGTCTAAGCAACATCATATCTTCTTCCTCCCCTCCCCAACCAGTATTGCCTTTGCCTCATGGACTGGTCAGCAGTGGTGGCCTCCAGTCTTAGGTCACCTGGTTTTTCCCAGCCTCCAATCCAAGAAATGTCCCAGATGAGTCAGCTGGCCAGGACTGGGGCCCCTAATTGCCTGTGACTACTTCCATGACTACTACTGGAGTTAGTAGGTGGTGGATGGTGGCAGCTACCATGACCACTTCACCCAGGATTAGCACCTCCCAAGTGCTTAGTACAGTGATCTGCACACAGTAAGCTCTCAATAAATATGACCGATTAGACAGATAGGCAGATAGACAGACAGATGATGAAATTCCAGCCGCACTGAAAATTCCTAGGAGTGCCTCAAAGGTGGAGAGGGATGTTGCCATTATTAAGGGAACAGAAGTATTTGAAGAGACTGAGCAGCCTCTCCACTGTCTTCTCCACCCCTCTGCCCAAAGCTGGACTCCAATGGTCTCACCCTAAGTCATTCATTCATATAGCAAATGGAGCCAAAGAAAGCCTGATGACCCTTCCTAGTTGGGAAGTCTGGTCAGTTTGTCCTGAGTGCGGGAGTCCTTTGAGTATGATCTCTGCAGCCATCGTGTTTTTCTTCATCCCAGAATCTCATTATCAGTTCCTTCTTCTCAACAACTTTAACTCACAGTGGTCACTGTATGCTTTATTAATAATAATGATGGCATTTATTAAGCGCTTATTATGTGCAAAGCACTGTTCTAAGTGCTGGGGAGGTTACAAGGTGATCAGGTTGTCCCACAGGGGGCTCACTGTCTTAATTCCCATTTTACAGATGAGGTAACTGAGGCACAGAGAAGTTAAATGACTTGCCCAAAGGCACACAACTGACAAGTGGTGGAACCAGCATTTGAACCCACGACCTTTGACTCCAAAGTCCGTGCTCTTTCCACTGAGCCATGCTGCTTCTCATTACACAGTTGTGAATGGGTTAGGCAATGTAAGGAGCTATGTGGCCTATTTGTTCTATGAGACTCCTTTTTTTAAAAAAAAGTATTATTATTATTATTTGTTTTGGTATTAAGTGCTTACTTTGTGCCAAGCAGTGAACTAAGGGCTGGGGTAGATACAAAATAATCTAGTTGGACACACACCCTGTCCCACATGGGGCTTATAGTCCTAAATCTCATTTTACAGATGAGGTAAATGTGGCCTAGATAAGTGAAGTAACTTGCCCAAGGTCACACAACAGACAGGTGGTGGAGTCAGGATTAGAACCCAGGGCCTCTGAGTGCCAGACCCATGTTCTTCCCACTAGGCCACGTGACTTGCTTTTTTTAATCTATCTCTCATCTGATCTCTGGGATAACTCATGGGGAGGGAGGAGTAAATAAGTGTCTTAGCCACCTGTGACAAGGGACATAGAAATCTATTTCACAACATCCCTCAAAAGGAAAAACAAAGGTAGGAGATAACCTGAATAGATTAGGATTAGCCCCTAAGTGTGTGTATATATAAATATATATGTATATGTATACACACAGAATAATGTATATTCATTATTAGCTCTCTGAAGCTAGCCCTCTTCCTCCCTTCAAAGCCCTACTGAAAGCTCACCTCCTCCAGGAGGTCTTCCCAGACTGAGCCCCCTTTTTCCTCTCCTCCTCCCCCAACCCCCACCCTAACTCCTTCCCCTCCCCACAGCACTTGTATATATTTGTACAGATTTATTACTCTATTTTACTTGTAATTACTTACTATTCTCACTCTCACTCACTCTCCACTGGTTCCTTCCCCTCTGCCTTCAAACATGCCCACGTCTCTCCCATCCTAAAAAAACCCTCTCTTGACCCCACCTCACCTTCTAGTTATCGTCCCATATCCCTCCTACCATTCCTTTCCAAACTCCTTGAACGAGTTTTCTACACGCGCTGCCTAGAATTCCTCAACAACAACTCTCTCCTCGACCCCCTCCAGTCTGGCTTCCGTCCCCTTCATTCCACGGAAACTGCCCTCTCAAAAGTCACCAATGACCTCCTGCTTGCCAAATCCAACGGCTCATATTCTGTCCTAATCCTCCTCGACCTCTCAGCTGCCTTTGACACTTTGGACCACCCCCTTCTCCTCAACACGCTATCTGACCTTGGCTTCACAGACTCCGTCCTCTCCTGGTTCTCCTCTTATCTCTCCGGTCGTTCTTTCTCAGTCTCTTTTGCAGGCTCCTCCTCCCCCTCCCATCCTCTTACTGTGGGGGTTCCCCAAGGTTCAGTGCTTGGTCCCCTTCTGTTCTCAATCTACACTCACTCCCTTGGTGACCTCATTCGCTCCCACAGCTTCAACTATCATCTCTACGCTGATGACATCCAGATCTACATCTCTGCCCCTGCTCTCTCCCCCTCCCTCCAGGCTCGCATCTCCTCCTGCCTTCAGGACATCTCCATCTGGATGTCTGCCCGCCACCTAAAACTCAACATGTCCAAGACTGAGCTCCTTGTCTTCCCTCCCAAACCTTGTCCTCTCCCTGACTTTCCCATCTCTGTTGACGGCACTACCATCCTTCCCGTCTCACAAGCCCGCAACCTTGGTGTCATCCTCGACTCCGCTCTCTCATTCACCCCTCACATCCAAGCCGTCACCAAAACCTGCCGGTCTCAGCTCCGCAACATTGCCAAGATCCGCCCTTTCCTCTCCATCCAAACTGCTACCCTGCTCATTCAAGCTCTCATCCTATCCCGTCTGGACTACTGCACCAGCCTTCTCTCTGATCTCCCATCCTCGTGTCTCTCTCCACTTCAATCCATACTTCATGCTGCTGCCCGGATTATCTTTGTCCAGAAACGCTCTGGGCATATTACTCCCCTCCTCAAAAATCTCCAGTGGCTACCAATCAATCTGCGCATCAGGCAGAAACTCCTCACCCTGGGCTTCAAGGCTCTCCATCACCTCGCCCCCTCCTACCTCACCTCCCTTCTCTCCTTCTACTGCCCAGCCCGCAACCTCCGCTCCTCCACCGCTAATCTCCTCACTGTACCTCGTTCTCGCCTGTCCCGCCGTCAACCCCCGGCCCACGTCATCCCCCGGGCCTGGAATGCCCTCCCTCTGCCCCTCTGCCAAGCTAGCTCTCTTCCTCCCTTCAAGGCCCTGCTGAGAGCTCACCTCCTCCAGGAGGCCTTCCCAGACTGAGCCCCTTCCCTCCTCTCCCCCTCGTCCCCCTCTCCATCCCCTCATCTTACCTCCTTCCCTTCCCCACAGCACCTGTATATATGTATATATGGTTGTACATATTTATTACTCTGTTTATTTATTTATTTATTTATTTTACTTGTACATTTCTATCCTATTTATTTTATTTTGTTGGTATGTTTGGTTCTGTTCTCTGTCTCCCCCTTTTAGACTGTGAGCCCACTGTTGGGTAGGGACTGTCTCTATGTGTTGCCAATTTGTACTTCCCAAGTGCTTAGTACAGTGCTCTGCACATAGTAAGCGCTCAATAAATACGATTGATTGATGATTGATTGATTCTACTTATTTTGTTAATGATCCGCATATGGCTTTAGTTCGATTTGTTCTGACAATTTTGACACCTGTCTACCTGTTTAGTTTTGTTGTCTGTCTCCTCCTTCTAGACTGTGAGCCCGTTGTGGGGTCGGGACCGTCTTTATATGTTGCCGACTTGTACTTCCCAAGCGCTTAGTACAGTGCTCTGCACACAGAAAATGCACAATAAAGACGATTGAATGAATGAATCATCATCATCATCATCATCAATCGCATTTATTGAGCGCTTACTGTGTGCAGAGCACTGTACTAAGCGCTTGGGAAGTACAAGTTGGCAACATATAGAGACAGTCCCTACCCAATAGTGGGCTCACAGTCTAAAAGGGGGAGACAGAGAACAAAACCAAACATACTAACAAAATAAAATAAATAGAATAGATATGTACAAGTAAAATAAATAGAGTAATAAATATGTACAAACATATAAACATATATACATGAATGAATGAATGAATAGAACAGTTTCACTGAAAACAAAGCAAATACAACATTTAAATTATTTTTAAATTATTCTAAGTGGAACAAACAGATCTTCTATGAAGGCGAGTTAGAATGAAAAGATAAAAGAATGGAAAACGGAAACTTGGGAGAGGAAATAAATGTTTATTTGCCATCTGGTGGCAACATTTGAAACTGCATGATCGAATAAAAGGAAATACCAGGAGGTTGGGATGGGAAATCTTTGCTAGTTGCATTTCTCTACTATGAGGATGTGTTATAGAAAGGAACCTATATATCTCCCAAGGGTGTAGGGGAACACAGGGCAAGGAAAAAGACAGTAAAGGATATTCCTAGTGAAGAAAGTGTGTCCCTGAAAAGGCTGTTGAAATATTAACAATTAAATAAGGAGTGGCTGCATGACACGACACAATTTTTCTTTCCCTGATAATAATTTTCTGCCATTTTACAATCAGATATTTAAGTGTTTTTGGTGTCTAACGGTTTTTATTTTTCTGTCCTCAAACCTGGGAGCTTAAGGATCTTCCACCCACAAGAAAGTATGACATTCCATACCGTCTCCCCCTCGTCCCCCTCTCCATCCCCCCATCTTACCTCCTTCTCTTCCCCACAGCACCTGTATATATGTATATATGTTTGTACTTTTTTTAACTCTAGTTATTTATTTATTTATTTATTTTACTTGTACATATCTATTCTATTTATTTTATCTTGTTAGTATGTTCGGTTTTGTTCTCTGTCTCCCCCTTTTAGACTGTGAGCCCACTGTTGTGTAGGGACTGTCTCTATACGTTGCCAACTTGTACTTCCCAAGTGCTTAGTACAGTGCTCTGCACACAATAAGCGCTCAATAAATACGATTGATTGATTGATTGTCTCACAGGAAGACAAAACTGGTGAGGTTCTCTGAAAGCAGGTCTGGTTCCAAACAAGACTGTAGGTTCAGGTCAGAGCTGGACAGAACCTTAAAAGAGTAATTGACGGTCACTGGCAGACTTGGACTCTGGTCACTACTAAACATAATTGACTAACCTAAGAAGCTCTCTCTGACCTTAAGCCCACTTCTGATAGTATAGCTAGTAGAGCCAGAGTGAATAAAAAAAGAATGAGAAGCAGCATGGCCTTGTGGAAAGAGCATGGGCCTGAGAGTTAGAGGACCTGGGTTCTAATCCCTGCTCTGCCACTTGTCCGCTGTGTGGCCTTGGGCAAATCACTTATCATCTCTGTTTCCTTGTTTCCTCATCGGTAAAATCCCTTGCACTGTGATCTCATGAGGGGCAGGGATTGTGAGTGACCAGATTGTTTGTTATCTTACTCTAGACTGTAAGTTCTTTGTGGGAGAGGAATTGTGCTCTCCCAAGTGCTTAGTACAATGCACACAATAAGTGTTCACACAGTAAGTGTTCAATAAATACGAATGATTGAATTAATTACTCTAGCGCTCAGTACATAGTAAGCACTTAAATACCACAGTTATTATTATACACTATACTAAGGCACTGAAGTCAATCTTCACATAAATAATGTTCTAATACCTTTCATTTTCTATGATTGTTGGTCATGAGACGATGCATATTATTATTCAAAGGCTGCCATAAACAAAGAAATAAATACTTAAATGAGTATTACTTTTGCACTGCATAGTTCTCTAATTATGCATCTAATTTAACTTTAACAAGAATGATGTTGCTTCTTTCTAAGCCAATCATTAACAGAGTCAATGTTTCTACAGACTTAACTATAAAATATATGCATAGCTGCTAATTCTTAGCATGCTTTGGACAGTGAACTGTTGCATAATTTGTCATAAATTCTCCAGTTGCTTGCTTGCTTCTTTATAGAGGGCTTTTTCACTGACTGTAACATAACCACCTGATTTCAGTTTACTTTTCGGGGTGGAAGGGCATCTCCAGAGACCCTTTTTAGTCTCCATTTAATGGAAGTGGGGTGATAAAATGAACCCACTTCCTCCTTCTGTACCACAGTACATCAAACATCACCACAAAGTAGCAGTGGTTAAAATAAAGGTGAATGTATTTATAATCAATAGCAATTGTAAATAGCATCACAGAATCAGAAACATTTGGCAAAAATACTTGCCATGTCCTAATGTGAATGTCCAAGGGGAAAAAAAAAAAGCTGCTGTTTTTTCCAAACATTTGGAGATCCTGACTCCTCTCCAAACTTTTGGAGCCTGACATCATTTTAGAACAGTCACAGATTCATGTATTTCACCTTGCTTCTGCATCAAAGATAGCCAGAACCAGCATTAGCGCTTAGTACAGTGCCTGGCACATAGTAAGCACTTAACAAATACCATAATCATCACTTAGCAGCCTCTTCAGGCTGCATGTCATTGTCTTTGCAAGACCTCCATAAGGGACATAAGGGTCTCAGACCCAACTTTCTGTTTTTTACCCTTAATCTATACATCTACTGAGTACCTACTGAGTGCAATACACTCTCCTAATTGCTCAGGAAAGCACAACACAAGAACAAGACTTGCTCTTTGCCCACTGGGAACTTTCAATCAATCAATGGTATTTATTGTGCCCAGGGCATTGTACTAAGCAGTTGAGAGAGTACAGTACAACAGAGTTGGTAGACATGTTCCCTGCCCACATTGAAGCTTCAGTCTAGAAGGGGAGAGAGACATTAATATAAGTAAAATATGGATATGTACGTAAGTGCTGTAGGGCTGAGGTTAGGGCGAATATCAAGTGCACATCAAGTACCTGAGGGTGCAGATCCCAAGTGCAATCTAGAGGACATTTTTCAGACTACTACAAAATGCATACTTTTCTCATTTTTCCTGTGGAAGCCAACTCTCTCTTAACTAACGTTAATAAAATTCATTTTACAGAAATTAACATTGAACTATCTTTTTTCGGAGCACATCCTCTCAAGCTCGATTAATTCATTCACTCACTATGTGGTACATTCATACTTCTGTTAATTTTATACAGCCTGCACAGCCTATGAACTTGATGAACCACTCTCAGAGACAGTCCAGAAGTAAAGGCCAGCTGTTTGGTATATGAGAAACTAGTGACATTTCCCCATCCCAGGCTACACTGGAAAACTGGCGTGAGGAGAGTGGGGTGAAGGTCATTTTTGCAATGTGCTGAAGAACATAAGGGTTCCTTTGCAAAGTCAAAGCTGTGGTCAGGTACCAGTGTTTCCATGATGCTTTCCTTGCTCCGGCTGTTTTTAGCAGAGTTCCTTTGCTGTCATCTTAGAATATGCAGTCTTTCACAGTCATCCCCTTTCCTCAGGGCTGACAGAATACTAGTCTCCTGCTGGAGCTGAATCCATATCTCCCAGAATGAGATTGATAGGCCAACAACAACAGGAAGTACTTAGAGATGCCTTTCGGAAAAAGGTGAGCAACTCTCCGAAAGGCTTCCAGGATGAGTGACACTTTCCTGAAGGCCAGAGTTTCTTAACTTTCCCCTTGTCCCTTCTGGCCCCTTCAGACCAGACAGTTCTGGAATAACTGTATAGAACACTTGCCGAAGTGCTTTGTTTTAAATCACCTAAACTCCCAACATAAAAAGGTGCAGGAACAAACCTTTGGGATATCATCTTTGGATTGTAATAATTTGAGAGAAATGCTCAAACCAGATCAGAGATCTGCTCAGCCCCAGTTGACTAAGGAGAACAAATTTTCTTCTAGTCTGGTAATGCGGGAGCATTTGACAGAACTAGAGGCTTTCTTAAGGGAAATTTTCAGCTGACAATTTGTAGACAGCCCTCTATGTCACAGTTTCTATAAAAGGTTGATAGTTTAATTTAAAACCCATTTGCGATCATCAGTTAGATGCAAAGATGTGCCCAGAGGTTGGAAGAAGGGTGACTTTACATGCACACTGGAGTTTGTGGGCATTAATTCTCATCACCAAACTATGTTTTGACAACTTACACACTCACCATGGCCTAGTGGAAAATGCACATTTATTCATTCATTTATTCATTCAACTGTATTTACTGAGTGCTTACTGTGTGCACAGCACTGTACTAAGTGCTTGGGAGAGTACGATACAACGGTAAACATACACATTCCCTGCCCACAGTGTCTAGGGGGCTGGGCTGCAAGTCAGGAGACTTGGGCTTTAATCCCGATTCTGCCGCTTGCCTGCTGTGCAATCTTGAGCAAGTCACAACTTCTCTGTGCCTCAGCCTTCACTTGTAAAATGGAGACTGAATACCTGTTCTTCCCCTACCACCATCGACTGACACTTTTAGACTATGAGCCTCATGTAGAACCAGGACTGTGTCTGATCTGATCGTATTATGTCTACCCCCACACTTAGTACAGTATTGGCAAGTAATAAGTGCTCAACAAATACCACATTTGTTATGATTGCCATGAGAGCAAAAAGAGATGGACCCTGATTTTATCATTCTTCTTCCTCTGTTCTTCTTGGAGAAGGGGATGGTAGGAGGCTGTAAGGATGTGGTAGAATGGTAAATGTTTCTGTATTTGTTTATAAGTTTACCCTGGTGGTCTTATGGTAGACTCAGTTTGTGGCCATTGTTTATGTCAATATCTATAAGTAGCCCAGATGGCCTCATTAAGAGGGGAAGCTTTCAAGAGCAGCAGGTCTTCCACCTACTCTCTTTCCTTTCCTTTTCGACAGTTAACCCATATTCAATTGTAATAATAGTAACCAAGCGTGACGAGGAAATACTTGCCCAGTCGAGAGCAAAGGATGACACGGAGCAAAGGCGGGATTGTTTTGACGAACAGTACAGTCCTTTAGAACCGTTTCCGTGGGCTTTCAGGGACCCTGAAAAGAACTGATTTGTTTGAGCTATGAAAGGAAAGTCTTGTGCCAAGTAGGGGAAAGATGAATCCCACCACAGCCCCCACCCCTCCCTTCCCTCTCCTCTTCCCACCTCCCTCCTCCCCTTCCCCTTGCTTATTTTAAGTGCTTGTACAGGAAGGAAGACTGAGGGAGTATTTGTAACAGATATTATTAATCTGATCCCTGCAGCCTTAGCTGTGAAACAAAATCTTCTCTTATACCGTAAGTACATGAAAGCAAACTGAGGTCATTTATATGATACATCAAACAGGATGCAGTTTGGGGGATAGAGAAAGGAGTTACATCTCTAGAAAGGGAAATGGGGGAAAAAGTGGTGTGTTTTTCACCCAAGCAATTTTTCCAGTGTTATGGAGTGTTTTTCTAATTAATATCAGATACATGTATAAGTGCTTGATATAGTTTAAATGAGCTACTATTTCAATATGCAGAGTTCTAAAAGAAGCAGTGTGGCCTAGTGAAAAGAGCGCGGGCCTGGCTTCTAATTCTGGTTCTGCCACTTCTCTGCTGCGTGACTTTGGGCAAGTCATTTACCTTCTCTGTGCCTCTGTTACCTCATGTGTAAAATAGAGATTAAGACTGTGAGTCCCATGTGGGATATGGACTTTATCCAAACTTGAATTTACCCCAATGCTTACTACAGTGCCTGTCAACTAGTAAGCACTCAACACGTAACATTTACAAATAAATGGTGGGTCTGCAGTTTTCTGTAAGCTCCTTGAGGGCAAGAAACATTTCTATCAACTCTTCCAAGTACTTAGCACAGTGGTCTGCATGCATTAAGCACTCAGTAAGTATGATTGATTGATAATGGTGCTTACAGCTTCCATTCTTCGACCTGTTTCATGGTCTAATAAATATTGATGATGATTGTGATATTTGTTAAGCACTTCCTATGTACCAAGCACTGTAGTAAGTGCTGGGCTTGATACAAGATCATCAGGTCCCACATGGTGCTCACGATCTAAGTGGGAGGGGGAACAGATCTTGAATCCCCATTTTACAGATGAGGGAACTGAGGCACAAGAAGTTAAGTGACTTGCCCAAGATCAGACAGCAGGTGTGTGGCAGAGCCAGGATGAGAATCCAGGGCTTCTGACTTCCAAGCCTGAGCTCTCTAGACTGCTGCTTCTAGGGATAGACTCTCCTCTGTGACTGTCTTTGTTGCTGACACTGGTGTCTGAGCAATGCTCATCCAATGACAAGGGACCAGAAAAAGTGCACCACTATATCTTCATGTCCAGGTGTGGGAGAGGTTTAATCTCTGTAGTATTAAGTACCTGTTTAGTTGTTTAAATACTGAATTTTATAGAATCTGACAGGGAAAAAAACATCTCTAATCTTTAGTATAACCAGTGTACACGCCACAGTCAGCAAGACTATGAATTAGTAGATGGCCCAGGAGTTGACTTTGATAAAGGACAGGTTCTGAGTTCAGATTTGGCACTGACCTCCTCTGCCACCACCAAGGAATGGATGCTGTCGGACACACGAGGAGAGAGAGAGCCAGAGGGAGAAGATGGCTTAGCCCAACTCATCCCACCACTCAAAATACAAATCCAGTGCAAGCCCTGCTGACCGGAGGATATGGCTTCTCCCTCCTCATACCCTGTGAATCAACGGTATTTATTAAGTGCTTACTGTATGTTCCCCTAGCTCCCTCTCCCTTGTGTGTTGCCTATGCATTTTGATCTTTATCTCTTAAGAACTTGATATTCACCGCACCTTCAGCCCCACAGCACTTATGTACCTATCTGTATCATTTATCCCAGACTGAGCCCCCTTTTTCCTCTCCTCCTCCCCATCCCCCCGCCCTACCTCCTTCCCCTCCCCACAGCACCTCTATATATGTTTGTACAGATTTATCACTCTATTTATTTTACTTATACATATTTACTATTCTATTTATTTTGTTAATGATGTGCATTTAGCTTTAATTCTATTTGTTCGGGTGACTTGACACCTGTCTCCATGTTTTGTTCTGTTATCTATCTCCCCCTTCTAGACTGTGAGCCCATTGTTGGGTAGTGACCCTCTCTATATGTTGCCGACTTGTACTTCCCAAGCGCTTAGTATTGTGCTCTGCACACAATAAGCACTCAATAAATACGACTGAATGAATGAATGAATTTATCTCTATTAATGTCTGTCTCCCCCTTTAGACTGTAAGCTGCTTGTGGGCAGGCAGTGTTTCTACCAACTCTGTTGCTCTGTACTCTTCCAAGCACTTAGTACAATGCTCAAGTAGTTTGTAAGCTTCTTGAAGGCAGGGATCATGTCTATCAAATCATGTCGACCAATTTGCCCCTCTATTAGAGGACAGAAGCTTATGGGCTGGTGAGGTGGGAAAACTAGGGGGAAGAGAGATGATTGAGTGCCTTAAAGCCAATTATCAGGAGCTTCTTTGCAATCAGTCTGTCGATCAGTGGCATTTATTGAGCACCTCCTGTATGCAAGGCACTGGTCTAGGCACACGGGAGAGTGCAGTACAATTGGTAGACATGACCCCTGCCCTCAAGGAGCTTACAGTCTTGAAGGTTTAGCCTGAAGGGTGATGGGCCAGTTGGTCATTCTACTCTTGCTACCTGATCTAGGAGATAGCTTATGGTGCCTTATCCCAGAGACAAAGGGGCTGCGTAGAATATTCTGAATGGATCTGGAGAATCTCATCCCTTTGTACCAACAGCCAGAGTGAGCGTAGTTGAGCTCCTAGCAGCCACTCTACCTGGCCTGGGACATGCTATTTCATTTGCTGCCCTAGGAGCATATACTGTCACAAAACTACTCCACAGTTTTGACTCTCCATGTATGCCAGATATCTGAGCAATACGGAAAAACTGACAAAAGGGAAAAAAAAAAACCCAAAACTTCCTTTTCCATATTTCCTACAGTAGTTAAAGCAATCGAGATTTTTATGTGAAGAAAAGCAAGAGATACTTTAAATAGTTGGATGAAATGCTTCATCCAAATTCACAATCTTTTCAATTTCAGCCGCA
The DNA here is from genome assembly GCF_015852505.1 of Tachyglossus aculeatus. NCBI lineage: Eukaryota > Metazoa > Chordata > Mammalia > Monotremata > Tachyglossidae > Tachyglossus > Tachyglossus aculeatus. The sequence goes on along the minus strand of NC_052074.1, from coordinate 17,955,365 downwards.
TTTGAAAAGTCTGGTTGAAGTTTAAAGATGCTCACCAGTTTTAAAATGATTATTATTTATGGAAAAAAGGATGAATTCACATATAAAGAGAAGCAGTGTGGGTCAGTGGAAAGAGCACAAGCTTGGGAGTCAGAGGTCTTGAGTTCTAATCCCAGCTCCACCACTGATCGGCTGTGTGACCTTGGGCAAGTCACTTAACTTCTCTGAGCTTCAGTTACCTCATCTGTAAAATGGGGATTAAAACTGTGAGCCCTATGTGGGACAATCTGATTGCCCTATATCTACTCCAGTGCTTAGAACAGTGCTTGGCACATAGTAAGCACTTAACAAATACCATTATTATTATTATTATAAGTGTACAGATGCTGAATCTGAAGTTCTTGGAACATGACTGTTCTAATATACCTTTGGTGCTCATTAAGTATAGGTGATGATGATGCTGTTGTAAGAGACAGGCAGCAAAAATACAGAATATGATTGTGTCACCGAATTCTGTTAACTGGAAAACATATCGGCCAATGAGATAAGGCTAGACAAGGAGTTTTAAAAAAGAAATCAGGAAGATAGTATGCCCTCTAGGAGATTCAAAGTCCAACCAAACTAAAGGTTTGCACAGCAGCTTTTGTTTAAACCTTTTGTAGCAGTTCCACCAAATACCACCTATGTACATTCAGTGAAAAAGACATAATAAAGGCAGCATACCCTAGTGGAAAGAGCACAGGAGTGGAAGGCAGAATACTCAAATTCGAATCCTGGCTCTGCCACTTGCCTGCTGTGTGAACTTAGGCAAGCTTCTTTACTTCTCTGTGACTTCAAGAACAATCATTGTGATACATATTAAGCACTTACTATGTGCCATGCACTGTACTAAGCAGTGGGGTAGATATGACATAATCAGGTTGTTTACAATCCCTGTCCCACACTAGGCTTCCAGTCTAAGGAGGAGGGAGAACAGATACTTAATTCCCATTTTACAGATGTGTAAACTGAGGCCAAGAGAAGTTCAGTGATTTACCCAAGATCACATAGTAGGCAAGTGGCAGAACTGGGAATAGAATTCAGGTCTTCTGACTCTCAGGTCTGTGTTCTTCCCATTAGCCTGAATTACCTCAGGTTCCTCATCTGTACAGTGACTGGTTTCCCTCCATTTTAGACTGAGAGGAACTTATGTGGAGGTGGATCTCAGGTATTTATAAAGCACCTACTCTGTGCAGAACACTGTACTAACTGCTCAGGAGGTGCACTGGAATTAGTAGCTTCTAATTAGTAGCAAACTCAAGGAGGTTACAATCTAGTGGGGAAATTACAGATAGGAGGAATAGGGTATAAAGAAACTGGATTGTCTTGTACTTCCCAAGAGCTTAGTACAGCGCTCTGCACACAGTAAGCACTCAATAAATACAGTTGAATGAATGAATGAATGATGGTACTAGGCCTTTCAGGTTGGGGGAGAGGAGAGAGGAAGAAAGTAAAATGTCAGCTGTTTAATCCCTCCCTTGCTCCCTTGCGTCCCCTTTGGTCAATTGTTCCCATGGTGAACGCCTCCACTCAACTTCATGCCGCTGCCCGGATCGTCTTTGTGCAGAAACGCTCTGGGCATGTTACTCCCCCCCTCAAAAATCTCCAGTGGCTACCAATCAACCTATGCATCAGGCAAAAACTCCTCACTCTCAGCTTCAAGGCTGTCCATCACCTCACCCCCTCCTACCTCACTTCCCTTCTTTCCTTCTACGGCCCAGCCCGCACCCTCTGCTCCTCTGCCGCTAACCTCCTCACCGTGCCTCGTTCTCGCCTCCCCACTGTCGGCCCCCAGCCCACGTCCTCCCGCTGGCCTGGAATGCCCTCCCTCTGCACATCCACCAAGCTAGCTCTCTTCCTCCCTTCAAAGCCCTACTGAGAGCTCACCTCCTCCAGGAGGCCTTCCCAAACTGAGCCCCCTCCTTCCTCCCCCCACCCCGCCTTACCTCCTTCCCCTCCCCACGGCACCTGTATATATGTATATATGTTTAGTACATATTTATTACTCTATTTTACTTGTACATATTTATTCTATTTATTTTATTTTGTTAATATGTTTCGTTGTCTGTCTCCCCCTTCTAGACTGTGAGCCCGCTGTTGGGTAGGGACCGTCTCTATATGTTGCCAACTTGTACTTCCCAAGTGCTTAGTACAGTGCTCTGCACACAGTAAGCACTCAATAAATATGACTCAATGAATGAACTGCAGGAGTTAGCAGTGCTCCAGTTACATTTGGGTCTTCCCACCGTGAAAGGGAGGGAACTGATAAAATCAAGCTACCATAGGCAGGGTGCCAGAACTTTCTATAGAAAGTCTCCCTGGAGATCCTGCTAGGACTCCCTTGGGCAGCCCAGGGTAAGCAAGCAGAGGCATAGTGCTCCGTGAAGGAACTAGATTCCACAGAATTGCTTGCTCCTCAAATACTAGAGTTAAACAGGGCAGGTTTTGACTTTTCAGATAGCACCACCCCTCCCTGATGTTTTGTTCCTGTAGTCCTGCCTCGGGAACTTTATTCCTAATTTTGAAATAATAATAATAATATATACATATAGTTATGTGTACATATACAACTACATATAAAGCATTTCCTCTCTTGGAAAATATCTTCAAAGTGAAAATATTTTTCGCATTTTAATCATCCATAGATGAGAAGTCATTTATTTTTCTGTTTTAATCATATAATTATGAACCTCTCCCAGTTTGAGCAGTGCATTTTTTATTAGCAAAAACAGATATATTCATAATCATTGTAATGTACCTATATACAAAGAGTATTTCTAATATCTCATATTTTACAATGGTAGAGCATAAAAATTAGAGCATATGTTCATCTTTTGAATTACTAATATTTTCAAAAACAGTAGCCGGTTACAAGACTTTAATTGCTAGATTATTGTAATAATAATGATGGTATTTAAGTGCTTACTATGTGCCACACACTGTACTAAGCATTAGGGTGGATACAAGTGAATTGGGTTGGACACAGTCCCTGTCCCATGTGGGGCTCACAGTCTCAATCCCCATTTTACAGATGGGGTAGCTGAGGCCCAGAGAAGTAAAGTGACTTGCCCAGGGTCAGACAGCAGACGAGTGGCAGAGCCGGGATTAGAACCCATGACCTTCTGACTCCCAGGCCTGTGCTTAATCCACTCTGCCTATTTCCAGCTGTGTGACTTTGGGCAAGTCACTTAACTTTTCTGTGCCTCAGATACCTCATCTGTAAAATGGGGATTAAGACTGTGAGCCCTCCGTGGGACAACCTGATCACCTTATAACCTTCCCAGCACTTAGAACAGTGCTTTGCACATAGTAAGGGCTTAATAAATGCCAACACTATTATTATTATTATTACTACGCCATGCTGCTTCTAAACGTGTCTCTTTCAGGGGTTCAAATCCTGGCTCTGCCAATTGTCAGCTGCGTGACTTTGGCAAGTCACTTAACTTCTCTGGGCCTCAGTTCCCTCATCTGTAAAATGGGGATTAAGGCTGTGAGCCCCACGTGGGACAACCCGATCACCTTGTATCCCCCCTAGCGCTTAGAACAGTCTTTCGCACATAGTAAGCGCTTAACAAATGCCATCATTATTATTATTATTTACAAATGTTGGTCTGGGATAGAGTTGTTCGGAAGTGAAGCAGACAGCTGAAGAGTTAAGCAACACGGCTGAATAATGAAAAACTATGCAGCTAATTTTCCACCTCACTTTAGTGGGGAAGACATGGCTTCCCAAGTACATCTTGCATCCCCACCTTCTCAGCAATTATAACGTTTAAACACACACACACACACACACACACACACACACACACACACAAACAAATACACCACCCCCAAGTACTTTCTTTTTTAAAGTATACGGATTTTTCCAGCAGATGGCATCAGTAGATCAATTTGCACCACCCTTTAAACAGTTTCAGGAATTTTCCTTTTCCTGCTTTTACGACCAAACACTATTTTCCTGAATTGCTCTTTTCTCATTTGGTTTAATAGTGTCAGGTTAGCACCTCAGGGCAGAGTTAACAACAACCATAAAGATGAAAGAAACCACTGCTGTAGACAACAAGGACAAATGCCACCATACTAAACGTTAAATATGATGGAAGTCTTTAAAGCCTTAAAATTCCACAAAAGTAGCCTTAAAAATCTACTTCAGGACTGTTTTTCACTGTGTTGGTCCCTAGGTTTTCGGTGAACCTAACCCCCTAGGACTCTGTGAGCAAATGGTACTAGTTTGTTATAAAAATAATAACTTGGCAAGTTTTGAACATAAGCCTAGATATAAGTAGGACGATTTAAGCATTCATATATTTCTGGCCTACTGATTATGACTGCTTCCAAAAAATCCCTTTAGCTTGTGTCCTAAACGTGATTTCCAGCTTGACATTGTAGTCTCAGCCCCTACCTTTACAATGCCATCAGTTTTACAGATGTTCACTGCTCTTCCTAAACTAAACTGAATAAAGAAAGAGGAATTCTACATGGAATTCTTCTTCAAGCTATCTTACTATCTTGCCTGTGTAGAAAATCTTGCCTCATAATCCTTTTCAGGGCCAGAGTTTAGAAAGTGAAGGAAATGGAATTCTCATTTTTGAAGCCTCTTAGGGTATAATTTGATCTATGAATTCTCAACTGTGGGCTATACTTTAAATATTAGGGAGCACTGGGAAATAAAGAGCAGGTGTTCAGAAAGATCATGTTAAAGATATCAAATGTCAAATCTGGAGAATCTAAAATCGTGTTCTAAATTCTTCCGTAATGCATCTATTAGGGAATTAGGGAATATTCTTTGGACAGCATGCGTCTAACTTAACAGGCCATGATCTGATGTGGAAGAAGCAGTTGGATGCATATCTGCAGAGCCCTAACTGGAAAGTTTTATAGTGGAGAATCGCTGCAGACTAAATAGGAGTGTACTGAATCTAGACAAATGTTCACCTACTCTGGTGATCTAAGAGTAGTAAAATGAGACAAGAATGTCCAGCAAGAAGACGAAGTAGTTTTGAGTAGGACACATGTAAAATCTGTGGGCTAAGTAGGTAGCATTGTGCTTCCCTGGGCAATAATTTTTCTTTGAATTTTTCAGTAGCAACATCTGTTCATTTTGGCCATGATCTCTGCACACAATAAACACTCAATAAATATGAATGATTGATTCTTTTTGAGACAATCCTTATCTCTACTGCCTCCAAATGTACAAAATGGCTGGGCCATCTAGTTGCAATCCATAGAGAACACTTACCTCGCCCTGAAAACACTTCTAGAACCTCGACATCACCTTGTTGACTTGACTGACAGGGAGTATTCCAGGATTTACCACCCCTGTCCCTGCGCTCTTATCTCATTGCTCAAAGTCTTGGCATGCTGGCAGTAAGGTGAAGAGGGGAAAGAAGATGGCTGTCAATGCCTCCAGGCATCAGCTGTTGAACACACATTCTTCTAGCCTAATGGAGAAGCATACCCAACAAGAAATACTCTCTATTAGTTGCCTTACCTACGTAAGCCTAATTAGCAATCTCGGTAATGTCTAGCCTCAATTTTGATGTACTTCAAAATTGGATTGTAATGGGGTCACCAATGCATGGGCCATTAAGAGTGGGTGGAGTCCAGTGAGACTCTTTGCTCTCCTTAGTCCTGCAGTCCAGCTACTATGTAAGGACTAGTAATAGTAATAATTATGGTACTTGTTAAGCACTTACTATGTGCCGGACTCTGTTTTATGCACTGGGGTTGATACAAGGTAATCAGGTTGGACACAGTCCCTGGCCCACAGGAGGCTCACAGTCTTAATCCCCATTTTACAGATGAGGTAACTGAGGCACCGAGAGAAATTAAGTGACTTGCCCTAGGTCATAGCAGGTATGTGGTGGAGTTGGGATTAGAACTCAGGACCTCTGATTCTCAGGCCCATGCTCTTTCCACTAGGCCAGACTCCCAGTTAGCACCCTTAATTAGTTCTAGAGTGCTAAATGTAGGGCCTTGTCCCTCCCAGCCTGATGGAGCCTTCTATATGCCTATGCTCAGCAGACTCCAATGGTTCTGCCACCTACCTGCTCTGGGGCTGCGCTCTCCCTTCTGCAGTTCCCTGGTCCCAACAACCAGTTCCACCCACTGCCAGGGTTACCCCTCTTTATTTCCTTTATAACTTCCTGCCCAATTTATCACATAGTGTTGCTGATGACTTTTCTATGTAGCCAACTGGGGTTGGAGGTCAGAACATAAAGTGATGTGTGATACTGGTATTAAGATTTTAAAGGATTACAAAATGAAAGAGCCCTAAATGAAGAGTGTTACAGTGGGGACTCCCCATAGAGTACAGCCCTGAGAGTCAGAAGGACATGGGTTCTAATCCCTTATCTGCCACTTCTATGCTGTGTGACCTTGGGCAAGTCACAACTTCTCTGTGCCTTAGTTTCCTCATCTATAAAATAGGGATTAAGACTGTGAGTCCCATGCGGGACATGGACTGCGTTCAACCCGATTTGCTTAGGGAAGCAGCGTGGCTCAGTGGAAAGAGCACGGGCTTTGGAGTTAGAGGTCATGGGTTTGAATCCTGGCTCCACCACATGTCTGCTGCGTGACCTTGGACAAGTCACTTAACTTCTCGGAGCCTCAGTTACCTCATCTGTAAAATGAGGATGAAGACTGTGAGCCCCATGTGGGACAACCTGATCACCTTGTATCCCCCCCAGCGCTTAGAGCAGTGCTTTGCACATAGTAAGCGCTTAACAAATGTTATTATTATTATTATTATTATTATTATTATTATGTCATCCCCAGTGCTCAATGAACTGCCTGGTACATAGTAAGTGCTTAACAAATACCACAGTCACTAGACCCAATATGAGTGTATCTATTCCAGACAGATGTTTGCCTGCTCTGGTGATCTGAGGGGCACTGATATGACCCAGGGATGTCTAGGAAGAAGATGGGTGGGTACTGAGTGGGTTGAATGTAGAATTTGTGACCTAAATAACCTTTTGCAGCCTGACAATTTTTTGAAAACTGTTTCGCAAGGCAGCTTACACTGACGTGAACCAAGATGAATGTTATATTAATTCCACACCCTTTGCATTGTCAGAGCTGGAAAATAGCAGGTTAGAAAATAATCACTTCAGGTTCAGAGGGCTAATTATCTCCCAGATACTTACCAAAGTTGTGTTCTCAAAAGCTTTTCAAAATAAACATCCTAGTGCCTATTGCTGAATTGTAATCCTTTCCCTTAGCTTCCATTAACTCATGAAATCCAAGCAGGAGTTAAAAATATTAATAAGGTTGTGAAGCATTGGTTGTAAGTGGAGAGAAAAAGTAAAGGTCAAAAATGAAGTAAAAAGATCCAACTCTATTCTTGTGAATCTTTGGTGGTTATGCGCAGAGACAAAAATGAAACAAAGTAATATTTTTCTTAACTTCATACTGCATTTCCATGTTTGGTATGTATTTCTTTGCACTATTAAAATCACTGATCATCCAGAAACACTGTACATATTGACATAAATATATAAGAAACATATATTTGTAGAACAAATTTTTAATCCACTTTTGGGGTCTATTGGGTCATATTTGTCGGTCAAAATAAAGTTGCTAAATTGTCCTTGAATTTGTTACTGTCTTGAAAGATTTAGTAAACAGGAAATTTTTATACCATTTCTGGAGGGAGCATGTAACAGATGCATTTTTCCTCTTGAGGCTGCTAGAACTGTTTGATCTTTTCCACTAAAGCAATTTATCCTAGGGTGATGGGCATCAAACCAGGAGAGGTAATTAGACTAGGAGGGCCTGGAGGATTCAAAAGGAACAAGAGAAAGCTATCCTTTCGGACTGTGTGATTATCTTTCCCCTTCCTTTTGAATCCCAGAAAAAAAACCCAGCCATTGGAAAGCTGAGATGGTCACAGTCAGTGAGAGTTACTAGGGTGACCACCAGGGCTTGCAATATGCCCTAGTTGACTTCCTGGGTCCCATTAGAAGCAGTGTGGCTCAGTGGAAAGAGCATGGGCTTTGGAGTCAGAGGTCATGTGTTCAAATCCCAGCTCCACCAATTGTCGGCTGTGTGACTTTGGGCAAGTCACTTAACTTCTCTGTGCCTCCCTTACCTTATCTGTAAAATGGGGATTAAGACTGTGAGCCCCCCGTGGGACAACCTGATCTCCTTGTAATCTCTCCAGCGCTTAGAACAGTGCTTTGCACATAGTAAGCGCTTAATAAATGCCATTATTATCATTATTATTATTATTAGAACTGGGCCACAAGCTCATCATGCTTTCAGTCTACTGCTATCTGCCCCAGAGCTAATTTTGGCAAGTGAGTAGCAGGACTGCTAGTAGGGGAGCAGTTGTGAGTAGTAGGATTGCCAATCGGGGGAGTTTCACATTAGACTGAGGAGACGGCTGGACCTCCCTGAATATGCCACTCCTGAGTTCAGATTCTCAAGAGTGTATTTCAAGTTTGGAGAGCACAAATTAGAGCCTGTACATTAAAGAGATGCCCACGCATATCAGAGAGCAAATGAGCTAGAGGAGACATTTCTTTCCTCCTCACAAACTATTCATCCCTGAGGCAGTTCCAAGAGCAACAGAGGGCTTTCAGAAGGAGAACCAGGCCTGAGATCCAGGGCTGGCTGGCATGGGCCTTTGTTCCTTTCTGTTGCTCATTCCCGTGCCTTGGTCGGCACTCAGGCCGATGAATCATATTTCCATAGTTGAACCTCGTTGAACCCCAACAATCTGCCTTATTGTCCCACTTCTCCTTTCTGATAAGCAGTAACAAAGCCTAAGGTACTGAGGTACTGGGTCATGACCCTAGTATCAATGTGGAAAAGGTCGTTCATGTTGGAGTGATGAGGACTGAGGAAAAGGAGTTATGTAGTTACCAGATGGGAAAAAGAAAAATCATACTATTATTTATGGAAACAGTTTCCTCTGCTATTATTGATAGACTTTCCGGAATGCTTTCAATTGGCAGTCTTCTGAACTAGCAAACCATGGACAACAGACTACAGTTTCTTTCAATTAAGCATTTTAGTAGTATTTTATGTTTGCAACAAAATCAGGACTGATTCTTAGTTACTTTTTTTTTTTTTTTACAATGACCATGTAGGGGTGGGCTTCTTCATAGAGCAGGAAATGGAAGCTCGGGGTGGTTGAGTGATTTGTCCAGGGTCACAGAGCACGTTCATAGCTAGAAAACTGCAAAATCTTTTTAATCTTGTTTCCTTCCTCAATTTTGCTTCCAGAACCTTAATACTGAAATTAAAGAGAGCTTTGGAAGACAGTCTAATGAGAGGTCTCCTCCTGGCTTGTTGTGAGAGTGGAACAGGACAGTCCAAAACTAATATTTCTTCAAGGCCAGATGTTTTTGTTTGTGTTTTCCGATCATGAGTATTTGAGTGCCTACTGTGTGCGAACATTGTAATAGGTGCTTGGGGGAGTGCAATGAGAATACAGAATCCCAGCCCTCAAGAAGCTGATCTGCACAATTTATACAAGCAATTTTATTTTTTAATTACCAAGGATGAAAAGTCCCCAAAAGATGCCACTGGATTATGTTAAATCAATTCAGATTGTTATGGACAATTATTAACTCCCCAGTAACTTGGATTAACTCATCTAATTTCCACTTATATAGGATGGGGTCAAGAGATAAAAAAAACAACCAATCAATAGTATTCATTGAGCACTCACTAGGTGCAGAGAACTGTACTAAATGTTTGGGAGAGTAAAGTATAACAACATAAGAGTTTGTAGACATATTCCCTGTCCAAAATGAGTCTAGTGGGGGAGGTGGACATTAGTATAGAAATGAATTATGGTGTATACATAAATTATGGGCTTGGCACAGGGCAGAATGGCAACCTTCATTTGTCCCTCTTTTGTTAATGACATGCCTGTGATTTTAATCTAATTTCTGGATGAATGTCTGTCCCTAGGTGGATGGCATATTTCTATTTGCTTTTTCTAGCCTTGTTGTGGTCCAACTAATCAGAAACTCAGGAGATCTGTCTTCATGTATCTGACTAGCATGGATGAATCTATCAATGGAATTGATTGATTGAAGACCATGTACACCCTTTACAACAAGGTGCACCACTGTCTGCTTATTTGCTCGTTGCACACTGGGCATAGAGAAGAACGAGTCCCACTGGCAGGGATGAGAGAATATGATTGGCATTACACCAGCCATTAGCACTAAAATCAATTCCTCTGCACAGATTCTCCATTCTGAAGTCTTAGGACAGAGTTCATCTGTCATTTCTCATGGGAAACACCATCATTTGCTTTTGCTAAAACACCCTATAAATGGGGATGTGCCATCATGCTTTCCTTGCTGTCATATATGTTCTAAATATTTATAAAGGATGACATTCTCTATATCTTTTTTTTTAAAAAAAAAGGAGCGAGTGAAATATCTTGAAGCTTTTTCTAATTTTTGTTTTTTAAGTATTTTCTAACCTCAGATTATGTTTTTTAGAAGTAATTCCAATGTGCTCCCTCTGTAAAACTGTATTTGAGCTTTCTAGGATGTTAAGTTAATGAATAGCCATGCTGGCAGTGTTTGGTGGAGGAAAAAAAAATTAGATTTTGGAGACAACAGGGTCAGCAACATGTCTGGCAAGCATCCTCTAACTACTGGTACAGTGTTGGTTGCTCTATTAAACTAGAAAAGCATGATCCCTTCCTTGCCTACAATCTAAACTAGACATCAGATACAAGACAGTCACTTTTTTTCAAAAAGCAATAAAGCCCAATAGAATTTCTCCCTCCTTTTGCTCCCTAACACCAACTTCTAAAACTTTGTCTGGTTGCTATCCTGGCTTAGAGTTTCTAGACCTTTATATTGCTCTCTTTATTTCCTTAACCCTTAACTAAGAAAGGATCAGCCTTGAAAATTCTGTTAAAGCAAAAGTCACTACTCACCGTAGTATATGTTAAGAAAACTGATAAAGAACACACTATTTTTATAGAAGATATTTTAAAAATAGCAGCAATTGAAAAAAAAAAGCAATCCAACCTAGTTCCTACAAAATGTTACAGCCACGAGTCTCCTTAACAGGCCGTAGAGAAGTAGCATGGCCTAATGGCAAGAGCATTGGTTTACGGAGTCACAGTTCGTGGATTCTAATCCCAGCTCCACCACTTGTCTGCTGTTTGACCTTGGGCAAGTCACTTAACTTCTCTGTGCCTCAGTTACCTTATCTGTAAAATGGGGATTGAGACTGTGAGCCCCACGTGGGACAACCTGATCAGTGCTTAGAACAGTCCTTTGCATATAGTAAATTATTATTATTATTGTACTCTCCCAAATGCTTAATACAGTACTCAATGAATACTATTGTTTATTTTACATTCATATTGTGAGAGGCCGCATGGTTTAATAACAGTAATGATGACATTTATTAAGCTCTTACTATGTGCAAAGCACTGTTCTAAGCACTGGGAAGGTTACAAGGTGATCAGGTTGTCCCAAGGGGAGCTCACAATCTTAATCCCCATTTTACAGATGAGGTAACTGAGGCGCAGAGAAGTTAAGTGACTTGCCCAAAGTCACACAGCTGACAAGTGGTGGAGCCAGGATTTGAACCCATGCCCTCCGACTCCAAAGCCCGGGCTCTTTCCACTGAGCCACGCTGCTTCTTCTGTGAAAAAAGTGAAGTTTAGTGAAAAAGTTTAGTGAAAAAAGCATGAGCCTGGGAGTCAGAGGACCTGGGTTCTAATTCTGGTTCTGCCACTTATCTTCTGGGTGACACTGGCAAGTCACAGATTCTCTGAGCCTTAGTTTCCTCATCTGTAAATTGGGGATAAATTACCTGCTTTCCTTCCCACTTAAACTGTGAGCCCATATGGGGCAGGGATGTGCTTATATTGTATCCACCTCAGGGTGAGTCCCTGCTGCCTGCTGAGCTTTGAGACATCTGCTGCTAGGTGTTCAGGGATCTCCAACAAACCCCCGATCATTCCCATGGCTTTTGTAAGGTCGTTTTTCTAACTCTGCCCAGAACAAAATCAACTCCTCATTTTCTAAATCCAGTAGGTTATAAATGCAGGAAACAATTCATAGGTCCAGACCAAGAAGGCAAAAATGGAAGAAACTCAGAGTCCACGGAGTAGAGCTAGTAATGTATTTATTCAGCGGAGTGGTTTTACTGCTGAGGGTTACAGGAGAAAGGGCTTGCAGGCAGGGAGGAGTGAGAAGCTGGGGATTAAAGAGTCTGCCTGATTGAGGATAAGGATCCTATCTACCAACACAGTAAGTGCTCAGTAAATAACCACTGACTGATTGACTGATAATCATTTAACAAACAACACAGTTGTTGTTAGTATTAACACTGAACATCTGTGATCTCACAAGAATGCCACTCTTGTTTTACTATTTTAATTCAGACAACCAGAGATGAAATTGCACAGTAGACCCATATCCAGTTACTTAAAGATGAAAAATTAAGGTGACTTCACTTGTGAATTTTGGCTGTAGGGAGTTGTACAGAGAGGAAACCTGAATCAAAAGGCAAATGTGACTCTTTCCCCTATCTTTCATTCTCAAAAAAGTTGACCCAAACGTTGACACCTGTTTGACATGATGGGGTGTGTGTGTGTGTGTGTGTGTGTGTGTGTGTGTTTCATTTATAAGTCTAGCTAAAAACTCGGATGACATACTTTGCAAGCATAGGAAAGATGTTGGTTAGTTATTAGGCACTACTGACCATGGCCTAAGAATTTTTGACCATCCTGGAGGCACAGTAGGTGGGCAGGAAGAGACATCACTGTGGGTAACTGCAGAGAGGTTCTGGGCTACTCCCTTCAGTCAATCTCTTGCCTCCTTGGGGAGGTCATGCAGATAAAAACAGAAGCAGGATATGTTTTCCAGTGCATTTTGCGAAAATACATTTTTCTTTGCAAGTACTGAATCAAGAATCAAAACAATGAACCCTTCTCATAGGGATTCTTCTTCACATTTCTATGCTTTGCACCAAATCCCATTTGACTTTTCCAAGAGCGGCTTGTGAACATGGACCAAGGTGGAATGGGAAAGGGAGTTTGTCTTTGGAATCTCATGACATTCTCATATGCTGCTGGGCACATTTTCCTCTCTCTACACAGCACAGCTTTATAACTTACTCTAGGAAACTACGGAAATATAGATCATATCATGACTTGACTAATTCCCACTGAAAGATGTTGAGAAGACGATTGCCATTTTAATATCCCTTGTATATTCAAGTTTACTCAGTAAGGATCATTTTGCTTTCTGCTGCATACCAGTAGCTCTCAGATAAGTGAGGTGAGAATAAAATTTACCATTTTATCTCAAATAAGAATGTCTACTGTCTTACAGTGTTAATACATCATCAATCTATGCCAGCATTAGACTACCTAGCAGCGTATGGAACTGGTGATATATTTAGTGTATAAACATCTGTATTTAATAGAACCCATCACAATCATAAGGTCTTGCTGAGTGATCTGATAGCCACTAGGAAAACACTCCTTGGTTCAATTCATTTGAAATGTTTTTAATTTCCAGGGCTACCCCTGAAGAAGGGTACGATAATTATTAACCATTTAGATTGAAAAGAAAGCTGCATACTAAAGCTAACTCCTCTGCTCAGCTCTGCCAATCAGCTGCTCCACCACTGGATTTCTGTATCATTCCCATCAAGAAAAGTGGTTTTAATCATTTGAGCCATATTTTCTGTTGCTTTTGGATATATTGCTACATGGGAATATTAGGGAGGTTTTCCCCTGGCTAAAATCCTTTTTATCTTAATGTATTTATCATTTACATTTAACTAAATATAGTAAGGATAATGACTGTGGCATTTGCTGATCACTTACTATATGCCAAGCAAGGTAGTAAGCACATGGGTAAATACAAGATAAGTCAGGCCCCACATGGGGCTCACAGACTAAGTAGGAGGGAGAACTGGTATTGGATTTCCATTCTGCAGATGAGGTAACTGAGGCACATACAAGTTATGTGATTTGCTCAAGGTCACACAGCAGACAAGTGGCAGAGATGGGATTAAAACCCAGGTGCTCTGACTCTTAGGCCCATGCTCTTTCCACTAGGCCATTCTGCTTCTCAATACACCATTACTTGACCAAAAATACCTCACTGGATGGGCAAATAATGTAGTGTGGTATAAAGATGCTAGCTAAAGAGAGACGATCAATTACCAGGGGTGTTTACTGAGTGTTTAATGGGTGCAGAGCACTAAGTGTTTGGGAGAATACAATTCAATTGACTTGGTAGTTCCCTGACCACAAAGAGATATTAAGCACTTTCTCAGGTCTAAACACTAGAGTAAATACAAAATAATCACACTGAACAGCATCCCTGTTCCTCAAGGGGCTCAAAATCTAGGAAACAGGGAGAACAGATGCTTTATTCCCATTTTACAGATGAGAAAACTGAGGCACAGGGAAGTGACTTGCCCAAAGTCATGCTGCAAGCAAATGCAGAGTAGAGATAAGGACCCAGGATGCCTGACTTTCAGTCTGGTGCCCTTTACACTAGTCCAAGTTAGGGGTCTTCACCAAAACCAATTTGGACATCCTGACCCATAGTACTTGTTAAACCGAGCTACTGACTTTTTTTCCTAGCTAACTTCTGAATGAACTTAGTACATGTTTTGTGTGGTCACAGAAAGTATTCTGAAGCCAAACCTCTACCAGTGCAGTGTTGAGTTTTCCAAGCTTCTCCCCTGACAGGTTCAACCTTGTCAATCTGAGAAATCATCAGGGAGGTCTGAGGACTGTCAGAAAACTGGGAAGACTGAAGAACTAAGGAGACCCACTTTTCCAGAATGATAATCTGTTGGCAGAGCAATGACTTCAGCTTCTCCCCTCTGCACTTAATAACATGTATTCCTTTTACAGCCAAGAGATGAAAATGGAAGCTGAATTCTGATTAACCAATCAATAGCATTTATTGAGTACTTACTGTGTGTGGAGCACTGTAATAGGTACTTGGGAGAGAACAGTATAACAGAGTTGATGGAAACCATCAGCAGTAGTCTTTCCTTATAACTGCTATACTGGGAAATTGTACAGCTAAATCATCCCATATGTATGTGTGTGATGGTCAATAAGTCAATTAAGCAATCAAATTTATTGAGGGTTTACTGTGTACAGAGCAGTATACTAAGCACTTGAGAGAGTACAATAGACTTGGAAGATGTGTTCCCTGTCCATAAGGAGCTTACTATCTAGAGGATGAGACAGATATTAAAATAAATTAAGGATATGTACATAAATGCTGTGGGGCTCAGAGTGGGGTGAATAAAGGCTCAGATCAAGAACCTGAGGAGCATTTAGAGGAATTCAGATCAGCACAGGTTGCATTTATTTATTTACTTTATAGTACTTTCCCCGGGGCTTAATATAGTTCTCTGCATAGAGTAAATGCTCAATAAATCCCAGTGACTGATTGATGGGATTTAAAAAAACATACAGTGATAGAATGGGGAATAGTAGAAAGAAGAAAATGAGGGTGGATTTTTTTTTTCTGTAGTGAAAGCCGTCCAAACTGTTTGTGAAAGCTACAAAATAGCAACAACCTGACCCTAATCTACCACCTTTCAAACTCCCCAAGCCCCTTTGATTTAATCCATAGTATGAAGTCCAGAGGCTGGTATTTACTTGTCCTCTTTTCCCCACAGATGTCAGTGGGAATTTTCTCTTGTTTCCATAGGGGCAAAATCACAAAAATTCTTCATAACATAACGAGCCAAACTCTAGGATCAGGGCTTGGAAAATGATCTTGGCTATGACTAACAGCAATGAGCTTCTTTTGTAGCAGCAGTAGCTCTCTAAACTAAATTACAGATAAAAATCAGGTTTTTCAAAATCCCGGCCAGGACCTCACAAAAAATCCATGCCCATAAATATTTCTAGTTCCTAATTAGAGTTGAAGAAAAATTACCTTATGCATGAATGCCCTGGGTTCATGAAAGCTAAGCCCTTTCACATCAAATGTAAAAACAATGGGCCAGCCACCCACATTTCAGATTGTATGCTTGTTGAGTGAATGGTCAGAAACCTGGTAACACACAATCCATTATAAACATGCAGAGCGCACCAAGCCAATCAAATGGGGTAATAAGGCAATACAGAAAATGCAAGATGCAACAAGTCCAAGTATGAGCTATTCTATCCCAGTTGATTGTGGATGTGGGTTGTGCTGGCTGAAATTTTAGAAAGTTGGGTCCAGATAATCACTTGGAAGCTGAATGCAGCCTTTTTGATCAGACAATTGAGATGGAAATCTTAGTGGAGTGGCGGGGTGGGGAGAAGCAAGTATTACTATTCAAAAACTGGAGCTTTCTAAATTCTGTGTCCATTTCATAGGGTTACAAGTAGTGCTTGATTTACTACTTGTGTGCTTGCAGCTGGAAGTTACAGGCCTGGTTTTGCCACGGGTTTAGCTGCAGTTGCAAGCTTCTGCTTTCTACTTTTTATGTGCATTAAAGTCCCTCTCCATTACCTCCCACTCTTTCCGGCCCCCCAGGATATCAGAAGGGATGAGAACGTCAGAAGATGTGACAAGCAGATATAATTTCGTATTCTTTACCAAGGTTATCCCTGTGCTTCTTGGGAATCCTTGGGCCAGAATGCTTTGTGCAGGGTGGAAAATCTTTTTCTACCTTTTCTTCTAGACTGGTAGTACAGTGCTCTGCACACAGTAAGCACTCAATGAATATGACAATGAATCATCTCTCTTTGTTGTTGAATTGTACTTTCCAGGCATTTAGTACAGTGCTCAGCACACAGTAAGCGCTCAATAAATGCAATTGAATGAATGAATGAAAATGCAGTTGAGTTTAACATAAACTGATATTTTCACCTTGAAAGAAATGTGATGGCCTCATTTATGTAATGATGATGATGGCATTTGTTAAGCACTTACTATGTGCAAAACACTGTTCTAAGTGCTGGGGGGATACAAGGTGATCAGGTTGTCCCACGTGGAACTCACAGTCTTAATTCCCATTTTACAGATGAGGTAACTGAAGCCCAGAGAAGTGAAGTGACTTGCCCAAAGTCACACAACTGACAAGTGGCAGAGCCGGGATTAGAACCCTCGACCTCTGACTCCCAAGCTCGGGCTCTTTTCACTGAGCCAGGCTGCTTCTCTAATGACCACATGGGGAAAAAAATCTTGAGTGTAGAAGATGGAAAGAAAATGAAAGCCACACTTTTACCTTGATTTTGAGTTTGTGCATTCGATAAAACATATGTAGTTTTATTCTGCCCTGAGTTACTCAAGATTCCAAGCAAAGGACATATGCATAGGAACAGGCTCTTTCTTGCAAGTTTTTCATTTGTTTCAGCTTCCCATTCCCTTCCTGAGTCATGCTTTGGGAACGATAATGATGATGCTTTGCACTTCTTTAGAACCTTTCATCCATTGCTCTCAAAGCCTATTACAAACACTAATTAATTCTGGCAGCACACCTGGCTAGGGCGTACATGGTGTTCTCCCAAAGCTACAGTGAAAGACACCAACACAGAGCATATTAAAGGCCATCTAGCAAAAGAGTAGCAAAATTAAGATTAGGACTGAGAAATGTTGGCTCGGAGTGATCCATTGTCACTTTCCTCTGGGAATAAGCGTCAGCAAAAATTGGATTGTGTGCAGAGATTTTGTTTGATGATAAAGGGACAGAAACATAATAAAATCAGAGCTATGAAAATAGAAGCTTTTCAAAGACCTAAATCGTCAGTCCTTTAGAGTAAATTAGCTGTTTTCTTGACAGTTGCAATGAAAAAAAATCTGTGGGAATGCACTGCGGACTGCTGTTTTAATTTAGTAATTACCTGGTAATCTTTGGTGTGATTTTATCTTTGAACTCTGGCTGCTATCAACAGCCAGGGTCTTTTGTAATCAGAACACTCTTCTCAATCAGCCTTTTCTCCCTGTAAGATCATAAACAAAAATGAAACCTACTTATGAATTTAGGCCTTTCAGATTCTTCTGTAATATGTGAAATTCTAGCAAATTTGCTTTTATGGTGCTTTTCACTCTGTACAGGTAATACCTTCATTCTCTCCCATTTATCTTTAGCCATATGCTTCAGACATTTCTTAGTCAAGCAACAGAGTTGCCATGTGTTTCCATAGTTGCTTTTATTCATCAATCTCCACCTGCCTCCTGGACATTAATTCAGTCTTGCAGGGCTGGTAAATGGATGAAGTAACTGGTTCTAAATGCTTATCTAAGGTTACCTGGATAATGTTATATCTAGGCAGAGCTCTCCTGAAATGTAAATTGTGTCCCCTCCTTTTTAACTTAAGAGCTGTAGGGGACAGGGAACAGAGTGAGATTCAAGGGCAGAACTCTTCTTGCAGGGATCATGGACCAATGACTAAACAGCCTGACAAACCAGGACAGATCATTTCACCCACCAGAAAAATGTTTTGCTTCCTCTCACCCCAGTGATATTTCCTACTCAAGTGCATAGGAGTGAACGGGTGTCTATCTGCAAAGCAGCACTAAACCTCTCACAGTTTTGGTTTCTCAATATGTAACATGAGGGTGATAATACATTGCCACCCTGTAAAACATATTATGAGGAATAATAAAATAAATTGTGAAACTCTTTGAAATCCCTGGGGAACGGGGCACTATTTGCATGTGAGCACACAGATGCACTCACAGAGCTTCAGGGAGGACCAGTAAAGCTTTCAGGAAGAGACCCGGATGGGGTTAATAAGTCTTTTCAGGCCATCCCCAGTCACAGTTCTCACCATCCTTGACATTGCTTCCACTTCCACCCACATCCGGATAGGTCTCCCAGCCCTCCAACTCCACCAAACAATCCAAACACTAGAGGAGAAACCGGAGCCAGAAAGGATGTAAGGTCATTGCGGGCAAGGAATGTGCCTACCAACTCTGTTATACTGGTAGTAACCTCCCAACACCCTCTGTAGCACTTAGGTATGTGTCTTTAAACTCGGTTGCTTCTCCCTCCTTGTAATTTATTTTAGGGCTTGTCTTTGCTGCTAGACTGTAAGGAAGCCCCTAGAGGATAATGCCTCCAACTCTGTTGAACTCTCCTAAGCACTTAGTCCAGTGCTCTGCATAAAGTAAGCACTCAGTAGTTGCAATTGATTGATTAATTGATTGGAGCAGTAGGGCTGGCCTGTGCCACGACCAGCAGCTGTGTGTTCCTCAGCCCATGGGACTGATGGGCAGTCAAATGTACTTATTGAACACTTACTGTGTGTAGAGCACTGTACTAAGCGCTTGGGAGAGTACAATAAAATAATAACAGACACATTCCCTGCCCACAATGAGCTTACATTGTTAACATAATAAAGCATGTAAACTTTGATTGTCCCATTCACAGCCACCCTGCTCTTCTCCTAAATAGAGAAGGGTCTAACAGTTCTCCCCCTTCTAGACTGTGAGCCCACTGTTGGGTAGGGACTGTCTCTATATGACGCCAACTTGTACTTCCCAAGCGCTTAGCACACAGTAAGCGCTCAATAAATACGATTGATTGAAGTGTTTTGGCTCCATCTGTCCACAGTGAGCCCCCATTGGTGCTTTCAGGAAAGAGAACTTCAGCCTAGCATTTGAAGCCCCACAAAGCTCAAAATGCCTATGGGCAAGTAGACACCACTCTCCTTCCCACTCCTTCCTGATGAACAGCGACCCAGGAATTTTCTCAAGGTCGACCTCTGTCTGTGTTTCTAATGTTTAATTATAGTATCTGAGAAAACCATGTTAATGAATCTAGATCCCAAGGATACATTTCTCACCATTAGTCTAAGCCTTTCAAAAATAAAAATAATGCTCATATATCTTCACTTTGCTGACTGAAAAATCAAGCCTGTTCCAAACCACTTTAAAAAATAGAAGTCCTGGGAACAAAACTGCAGGTTGCTAATAAAATATGGCTAATGTTGGGGAAAAAAAGTCTAAAACGAATGGCCTGAGGGGCAGTTCAATACAAATACAGAGTGACACATGGTCCCAAACTGAATTCCAGAAATGATGCGTACAACCATTTTAAGGGTATATGCATTAGAGTGGCTTATGATATATGTCCTTTGACTGAGCTATGCATAATCGAGTAGGGAGAAAAAGTTAAAAAGTTAAAAATTATAAAGATAGGAATTTTTGGAATTGTCATTCAGGCTTGTTACACGTGTTTGTTCCTCAATCATGTTGCTGCATGATTCAAAGGATCAAGGAAATGTAGTCGGAACAGATGCCAGAGCAAAAATGCGTAACACTACTGCAAATACAAACTGACCAATTCAGAAGGGAAAAGTCCAGTCTTACAGACGGCATGACTAACAGCCATGTGAACTGTGAGCAGTGAACTGCTCTCCCATTGATTCAGGGATTAAAGGAATTCTTCCTGCTCTTTCCAGGGCTGAAATAATTGATCCTGATCTCTAACCCTGACTATTTTGTTCCACAGTAGCTGATTCCAAACCTAACACTTGGGTCTTGTTCATTGAAGAAAACAGTGTTGGGGGAACTTTGTCTCCTACATCTTCTACAGTGGACTGTGCCCCTATCTTATTGTACTGCACTGTTTGGCACAGTAGTTGACTTGGCACATTGTAGGGAAGAAGCATGGCCTAGTAGAAAGAGAACATATCTGGGAGACAGAGGACCTGGGATCTAATCCCCACTCTGCCACTTGTCTGCTGTGTGACCTTGGGCAAGACACTTGATTTTTCTGTGACTCAGTTTCCTCATCTGCAAAATGGGGATTCAATACCTGCTCTCCCTCTTACTTAGAGCCCCACGTGGGACCTGATTATCTTGTACAGTGCTTGGCAGATGCCACAATTATTATTATTATAGAATGCACTTAAATACCACAATTATTACTGTTGTTGTTAACATTATTATTAATACATCTTGGCCTGGGAGACATCTGAAAGCAACATCCTGTTTCTATTTCATTTTCATCCTGCACCCTCTATCTACCAGCAAAGCATGAGTAGAAAATTATCTACCATAATGTGGTCTGGGATTTGCCGGTGGCTGAGAATTGCCTGGGAAGTCCAGTTCACATGTGGTCTCAATTTTTTTCTTAAGCGAATAACCCCCACCTTGCCCTTTCTTAGGTCATGTGATAAACATCAGCACTGTGGTTTTCTCACAAACCTAACACCTATATTTGCCTTGGGCTACTGTAATAGAGTACAGAAAGCTAAATTAGAAGCATGTATGGGTTAACAGCACCTCGGAGAGGACATCTTCAAAAGACTGCTCAGCCATTAAAGAATTAAGGTACTTGAAAATACACATTGATGAACACACTCGATCAGAAAACCAGTGAAATGAGAGATTTAGATCAGCATTTTGTTCTGATTAGACAATTAGTTCTGCATTAATTTCTTTATTACTCTTTTTTCCTGTAAAAATGTCCCTGGGGAAACATGTAGCTAAAGGCGAGCTTGCCTTTACATACCCAGTTTGCTTGGAAATCATTAGATACCATAGTGGGGACAGAAAGAGCCTACTTCTCTGGGAGAAGCTAACACATAATTGGAATCGTATCTGAAGATGCTAGCGGTGGAATGAAATGGTAAAGTAAATCTGGGGATGAATGTGGTGGTGGTGGTTTCATTTTAAAAATCAGTCACTCATAAATGAAGCAATGAAATGAACTTCAAAGTACAAGTTACTATCTGCAGTAATTTCTTAATAGGGAAAAAACTTCTCACACACCCCCTCTCTTTCTTTTGGTCCTCTGGGCTTTTATTAGGAGATATCACCCCACAGACTAACAAGATTGGATAGATTGCTTGAGCCATAAAGATGAGGAAACTTTTTTATGGTATTTGTTAAGTACTCACTATGTGTCAGTCACTGTACTAAGCTCTGGGGTTAAGCTCATAAGCTCATCAGGTTGGAGACAGTCCATATCCCATAAGGGGCTTACACTCTTAATGCCCATTTTATGAAGAAGGTAACAGTCACAGAGGTGTTACCCAAGGTCACACAGCAGATAAGTGGTGAAGCAGAGATTAGAACCCAGGTCCTTCTAACTCCCAGACCAGTGCTCTAGCCACTAGACCACACTGCTTCACATTTCATTTCCTAAAGATGAATTACCAGTCAGGAGACCTCACCGTTCCAAGTAAAGGAGGCTTCTAAACATTTCCTGCACTTGGAATTTTTTTGTTGTTCTTCTAAACTACCAAATAAAAAGGAAAAGGAGGAATGGCTTTAGTTATTTTCCCCTGCAAGTCATCCTCCTTTCAGAATGCTAGCATAGATCAGGGGAATGGCTGTCGGCTTTCTCAAAAGTATTTCTAAGGAATTAGTGCTCTAAAAAACCGTAAATCAGGACTTTGGTTTGCTTTTCTATTGCTTTAGGAGACGCCAAGTCAGAGATTGCTAATAGGGATGACAATTTTAATACTTTGTTTTCTCATTTTCCTCAGAAAGAGGAAGTTTGCACTGTATATTAAATCAAGGTTTAATACCTTGGAGTGTTTCATTGGAAACATAAGGGGGAAATAGTAGCCAATATGTGTGAGTGCAGAGTTTCCTTCCTGGAAGGTACAGAGATTCCCTGCATTGCCCAAAGGCATTTTTGAAGTGGAGCTAATAAATGCATATATTGTTTAATATAACCACCAGGGTTTGCCCAAACTTATGGAACTGCACAATGGGGTAGCAATCTTCCCTGCAGTGGGGTGGCTCGCCAACAAATGCAGGGTTGTTTAAATAGCTGTTTCCCTAAAGCCCACCCTACCACACATAGACAACCCTCTATTTTATAGGCTGCTGTGAAAATGTTGAGGAATTGAAATTACAGCCCCTGAAATTAGATTTGACGAGTTTTTCCAAGAGATTTTCATAAGGGCACGTGCTAGAACGGAGTGGTAGACTGAGTACAGTAACCTAGCCTTTTTGCATAAATAACTAGTTTAAGGTTAAATGTCATTTTCCCCATCCCACCAATCATTCTGGCTAAATGCAAGCCCCAAGAAGCTGAAGACTCAGAGATTTTATTCACAAGATTCTAACTCCACATAGACTGACTTCCCAGGGTAAGACTACACTTGCCTTGCACTAATGCAAGTGGAAATGTTTAGTTCTTGTTTTCACTGTCATCAATGGTGAATCCGTGGAAAAGTAAAAAAAAAAAAAACTTCTGGATTTCATATCATGATAATTTGAATGTTACACTTCCATGATTCAAAGCAAGTGCATTTGAGATGATGTGTTCTGCTGATTATTCAGATTTCTGCTTCATAAGGTTCCTCCCTAACCATATTGGGAAGGAGTGTGGCTTAGAGCACAGTCGTGGGACCTGGGTTCTAATTCCAGCTCAATTGATTTGTTTGCAGACAAAAGGAATGATTTAGCTCTACTGTATACTCTCTTCTGCCAGAACATGAGTTTTCACTGTACATTCTGGATAGAACAGGGCAGTAGAATAAGGCAATTTTCCTGGGACAAAGCACATCGGACTTGATAAAGAGCACCGCAGCGTCAGAAGAATCAGCATTGCACGTGTGCAATGTCAGTTGCAAGGCTTCCTTAACAGAGTTCATCGAGAATATGCAGCTCCTGTGATATGAGAACTGAGTATACTACATATCAATCTTTGAATATTATTTATTGAGCACTTAGTCTGTACTAAATGCTCGGGAGACACTATCCCTACAGTTTAGCATTGTACAATCCAGCAGGGGAGATAAGACACTAAAATGACGACGAAGGCTAAAGTGCTGCCTGTGAGTTCCTGGTAGCCTTGGAATGGTTGAGTTGGTTGTTAAAAGTTTACTTTTTGCTAAGGGTTGGGGTAGGTAAAATGAAAAAAGACCAGAAACAGTCCCTGAGGCTTAGTGTCTAAAAGGGAGGGAGGGAAGGAATTTAATCCCCATTTTATAGATGAGGAAACAAGTATAGAGAAGTTAAGGTCATGGACTGGAAATATGGAAGAGTCAGGATTAGAACCCACATCGCCCATCTCCTAACTCTTTCCATTAGGCCACTGCTTGCTTAGAGATGGGACTAGCAGTGAGTTAACTAAGTTTTATTCCATCTGCAAAGCCTGCCTATTTCTAATGCAAATTAGGCATTGAATGAAATGGTGGTTGGAACACTGCTTACTTCTTGAGAAAGAACACTATCCCGGTGAAATTGCTGAAGTGTACTTTCCAAGCACTTAGTACAGTGTTCTGCACACATTAAACGCTCAATAAATATGATTGAATGAAGTGAAAGGCTGCTATGTTTATTATCTTTACTTGCTTTTTCTCTCTCTTCCTTCATGCCCATATCAACTAAACCAAATTCACTTGTGGCTAATTTGGATTACTAGCATTTTCAGGGCAGGGAACTAGACTAGCTTTCTCTTTTGCAGCCTGGCTTATGATTTGAATGATGAATTTTTGGGGTGGAAGAGTTTAGTTTAAAACATGGTTTATCAAGAAAAGGCTGAAATAGTATTTTTATTTATGCACTCCAAAATGAAAAAAAAAGTAATATTATGCCAAGACCTTGATTACCTCCTTTGGAAACAAACAAACAAAAAAGCCCAAAACACAAAGCACTTCAGGGCCTCATTATTTACATTTCTGTGTACTAGGAAATGGAGACAGCTCATAAATACAATCAGAGATTTCCAACTACAGAGTTTACTTTGAATTTTTTTTTGGTTTGTGTGAAAAATTAGTGTTGGGTTTTGACATAATTACTAGAATAAGCCACTCATATTGTGCTCTGCCTAATTATTGGATAATAATAATAATAATAATGGCATTTGTTAAGCACTTACTATGTTCCAAGCACTGTTTTAAGTGCTGGGGGTGGGGGGTACAAGGTATTCAGGTTGTCCCACACGGGCTCACAGTCTTAATCCCCAGTTTACAGATGAGGTAACTGAGGCCCAGAGAAGTTAAGTGACTTGCCCAAAATCACACAGCTGACAAGTGGTGGAGCCGGGATTAGAACCCACGATCTCTGATTCCCAAGCCCGGTCTCTTTCCAGTGAGCCAAACTGCTTCTCCTTGGGAGAACTAGGTGTTTGTTAGCAGAGAGAAGCTATGGGAGTTGTAGATGGGAATCAGGGTAGCAAACATAATCAAATTTCCCTTAGATTAACAAAAAGTTTTTGCAGGACAAGCTGACACTCGACTATAAGCACCTTGAGGGCAGGAATTTTGTCTTATTGAAGCCACTGTACTTTCCCAAGTGGTACAATGCTCCAGTCAGAGTAAATGTCTAATAAATCCCTATTCACTGATCGACAATGATGTGTTCTGAAAAAAATGGATCTAATGCTAAGGTTTGCATTTTCAGGGGCAATGAAAAATTCTTACGTACCAGGAATTATTTCAGGCTCTGAGCTGCTGTGGCTCTCGCTGCTCATTTGCAAAATTGAGGGATTTGGAGTCATTGCTCAATGAATTGAACAAAATGAATTTTTACTATTGCTGTTTCAATGCAGATGGCATACAAGGACCAAAATGTTCCAGTGGAGAAATTGAAAAGTGGGGAACGTATTGTTGAGTCCTACCATTTCTTCTCCACAGGGAACACTACAGCACTTAATTCTGTTCTCCCTTTCATTTAGATTATGAACCCTATGTGGAACAGAGGAACTGTGTTCCAGCTGATTGTATCTACCCAAGTGCTTAGCAGAGTGCATGACACATAGTAAACACTTAAATACAACAATCAATCAGTCTCTTTGTTATGAAAGTTGAGGGGCAAGATTAGGTTTTTGAGGAAAGGGGAGACTTGGACATAATTTTTTTTTTTTTTTAGAAAAATGATCTGGGCAGCAGAATGAAGTATGGATTTGAGGCGGGGAGATCAGTGAGGAGGCCGATGCTTGACAGGTGCTTGGATCAATGTGGTAGCAGTTTGGATGGAGAGAAAAGGCCAATTATTATTCATGTCCACAGAAAAACAGGGATACTGCCGTTTTCAGTGACCTGCTATCTGACATCATCCTTAGATTGGTTTCATGAGAAGCAGCATGGTTTAATGGAAAGAGCATGGGCTTGAAAATTGGAGGACATGGGTTCTAATCCCAGCCCCTTCACGTGTCTGCTGTGTGACCTTGGGCAAATCACTTCACTTCTCTATGCCTCGGTGACCTCATCTGTAAAATGGGGATTTAGACTGTGAGCCCCATGTGGGACAACTTGATTACTCTGTATCTACCCCAGAGCTTAAAAAAGTGCTTGGGCACATAGTAAGTGCTTAACACACCCTAATTATTATTATTATTATTATTATTATTATTATTATTATTATCAGTGCAAAATCCCAGTCTTCCCATTTATTCATTCAATCATATTTATTGAGCACTTACCATGTGCAAAATACTGCAATAAGCACTTGGGAGAGAACAGTACAATGGACACATTCCGGGCCTACAACAAGCTCAGAGTCTAGAGGGGGAGATTGTGTTCCCAAACTGTGTTTGGGAGGCTGTGTTCCCAAATCACAGATCTTCCCTTCACCTTTACTCCCATATCACCTCTTCCTTCCCTTTGTCTCCAACCTTTCCCAGAAGTCAGTGACACACCTCTAATTATATTTTCCATCACTGCTATTTGTGTTGCTTTCCTGAACACATCAGGAATTAAACCAGACCTGCCTGTTTAGCGTTTTTATAATGGTTACCTTTCACCTTGCCTATATTGTTTCTTGTTAAGTTTTTAGGGGAAGAAAAAAATCCCAGTAAATGTAAGTTCTCTTACAAACATCCCTCTACAGGCAAAGCAATCATTTCCAGATGCCTTTTCAGGACATGGCAACTTAGCAGGACATTAGGTGTCTCTTAAATCTTTTTATCACTTGCCAGAGGCTGAGCTAGAGGAACCCCAACCAACATGATACCAAACCAAATGTGTCCATTGTCTTGAAATTTAAGCACTTTTTAGTCATGGAGAGAGCTTTCTCACTGTTTATTCACTTCATTAATACCAGGGTGGACAAATTTTTCACAGTTGGCTTATCGAATACTTTTTCTTCCAGAAAAGCACTATGGTATGTAGAGATTACTAAGAATAAGTTTCATGTTTTTCATTTTGCCAGAATTCTTTCTCCTCAGAAATAGAGTTGCAATTCTTCTTCATCTGATCCACCCCATTGCGAATTCTCCTGAGATTCATTCTAAATAACCCTCTTCATTTTAGACTGGTGAACTGTTGCTTTCTAATGCGTCGTAATTGCCTTCAACTTCTGTTTTTTTTCCCCCCCTGCTCCTTCTAGATCCACACCCAGTATTCAGGAATAAGTTTTCATTGAAGTTGGAATTCCTCATCTATTGCTAAGAGGCAAATGGGTGCTGAAAAAGGTTTGGAGTGAATATTTTCCTTTTTATGTCCCTTGAAACAAGACTTCTCTGAAGTTCTGAAATGTAGAGACAGAATTCATAAATATTTAAAGTGGGATCATCTTGTTTCAATTAACAGTTATGGAAGGCTTCACAACTCCAGCTCAGTTTTCATAGACACTGCAAGATCTCGAATGTATGTTCTGAAATGCCTGTGTTTGCTCTCTAGAAGATGTGCCTTTTAAAGGTGTCTTCTTTGCATTTGTTAGAGTTCATGACTTGCAGCCCATGGCAGATCCAGGAATTTAACAGTTCCAACAATGCTCTAATTATCTTTTTGATCTCACCATAAACAGTTATGATGAAGCCTCATCAGTCACCACATCCAACTCATAAAGCTGAGCCATCAAGATGTCAAGTGAAACTTCATAATCTGCTCTGAGCTAATCTCTGATTTAAACTCTTATGTTTAAAAGACATCCCCAAGAGGCTAGGAAAGAAAAATCATTTTAGATCATCTAGGCCAACAATTTAAAACTTTTTCACTCTGCAAATATCTTTTCTTCTTCCCACTCCCATAGAGGTTCTGGAATACCTTATACCCCACATCACCCTTCCATCAGTCAAAACCAATAGCAACAACAACATAGTATGAGAGACTTGTTGAGCAGGGGAGAGTGACAATCACATTTCTAAAGTTCCCCCCTGAAACTGGAGGGAGAAGAGGTGACAGGGAGAAAAGGGCAGGGGGAACAAGATAAGATGGACAGGAAGCAAGTCGTGGCTGGAAAATGGAGCTAACTCTGTTGACGAGGAGGAAGATACGCTAACATTTGTGCCAGACCCCAGAGCTCTGGTCTCAAAGACCTTCTAGAGTGCCTCTGAAACCTCCCCAAAAGCTTATTTTAAGTATTACCAAACATATGAAAACAGTGGAGTATATGTTCTCTGGTCCTACTGGAATAAATGGAGCTGGGTTATAGTCTTGTGGTGATATTTGGTCAGTTCAAATACCTAATGTAGTTTGTTGAATGCCACTTAAATTTAAGTGGCTTTGCAATTCACTTGGGGTCATGCTGAATTATACTCATTATAAATCTACTTTTAAAAATTAATACACTATGGCTGTTTCTGCAAGATGGTAAACTAACATCCTGGCAGGGATTAAACTGATGTGTGTGACATCAGCCTGGGCGGGGCTGGGAAGAAATGCAATATTTTAGTATCGAACCAGGATTCCCCCAGTGAAAAGTTACGTGCCTTTCTCCTATTCCCCCACCCTTAGCTCTTTTCCCCTCCTTCCCACCCTTTCCTAGCTGGATTGTGTACTTGTGATAGATGGGTGTCACCAAAACGTAGGATGGAGGTTATAGAACAGTTTAGCTGGTGTCCTTGGAACCTTGTAGCTAGTATCTTGTTACAGTTCCAATGAAAACTTTGGAAACAACTTGACTGACAGTGGGGAAGTTAAACCCTGCTCAAATGGTCCAGCTAATTCCTCAATTTCTCAGGGTATCTTTGTAGAGTAGGTGTGTTTCTTGATGACTCTCCCACTGTTCAAATTGGTTTTGGAGCTCTCATTCCCTTACGAGAAGCAACATGGCGTACTGGATAGAGCACTTAAATACCACTATTATTATTATTATTACATTCCTGAACCCAGAACTCCCCCCCCCCCGCCATTATATAACTGTAGTCCAGACATCTTCCCCAGAGAGGGCCCGTTTATCCATTTTATGTTGTCTTACAGAACAGGAGGGAGTAACCTGGCTAGTTTTCGAGGAGAGAGAGTCAACAGAGCCCTTACCTAATACCAATCTTTATGAGAGCAAAATCCAGACCTCGAGTGGGGAATAACCAATCCACTGGCAGTGATTGTGCATGCCTGGGAACACATCCCAGATTCTGTTAGGCTTCCAAATCAAATTAATTCTTATTGCTGCTTAAGCTCCTATCATAAAATAATTTTAGGAACCACAGATAATCTTGCAGCTCCATGCAACACATTGTGTTGAATTCCTAATATTAGGCACTGGAGGAAATGACAGGTCTTCTGCCTCGAGGCCAAACCTAGTTCTGGGCGTTTCCCTAGTAGTCAAAAGCTGTTTCCATTTAATATCACCATCTTGCTTTTGGATTTTGTTTGGACTGGAGTTCCTGAAACTGGGGCTGCTGCTTTCTGCTTTAATTTATCGGGTGGGCTGGAGAATCGGCTGTCTTGGGATTTGGCTCAGACTTGTAGAACAGAACAGAATAGCACACAGTGAACTCTGAATAAATTCTATTTTCAAATAAAAGATGTGCCATGCTATAAGATATAGATTGCTATCCAGATATATGGACTCAATTGTATTTATTGAGCTCTTACCATGTGCAGAGCACTGGACAAAGCGCTTAGTCCCAAAATGCCCATAGCACCCACTGAAGTACATTACTGAAATGTTGGCATCAGTTGCTGATGAAAATCTGTGCATCTCCTACATCATGCTGTCTACTCATTGGCCAGTTTGGTCCTGGAAAGTAGAGTAATGACTTATAGATACATAAATATCATCTCTAAAGGGATCTAGGATCTTTCAACATTATGTGATTGGGTAGGCACAGAGTTTATGAAAACCTCTCCCTCCCCCATCACTTTGGGTCTTGACTTATCCTGAATCTACGTTTGTCCTTCCCTAGATAGTACTAGCACAAACTTTCACTTTCTAAATGTTTCTCCAAGGTCTATTCCTTTCCCTCTTCATAGCTTTTGGGGTCAGGAGAGAGTGGGGAGAAGGGGTGTGACATGAGAAAGTAGACAGCTTGGGATCTTTGGGAACCACCCTGGAGTGGAAGGATGGGTGATATAAAATGCTTATTTGCTTACTTTACTGCTATCATCTTGGTCTGTTTGCTTTGCCACATTTTTCATAATTCATGATTACCATTCCGTATATCAGCCTACCCCATTTAGACTGTGATTTCTGAATCCAAGCCGCTTAACTTCTCTATGCCTCAGTTACTTCATCTGTAAAATGGGGAGTAAGAATGTGAACCCCATGTTGGACAGGGACTGTATCCAACCTGATTAGCCTGTATCTACCCCAGCGCTTAGCACAGTGCTTGACACACAGTAAGCACTTAACAAATATCCCAGAATGACCTCAAATGGATGGGAGAGGGAGGAGCCTAGTGCCTGGTCAAGAGCAAAAATAAGCAGCTGAATAATGTTGGGTTACAATTTTCATCCCTTTTCTCCTGGAGGACAAAGGGCCTGGGCTCCTTGTGGCCAGGGTGGAGTCTGTGCCTGTGAACAATGAAGCAAGTCCCGCACCAATCCAGGTCACCCAAAACTTGAAGATGCTTCCAATCGGAGCATTTCCACTCACTCCACTGTCCCCCACGAAGCCAGTGGTCTTGGCATCTTGGACCTGGTCTCTCTTTGTGGTCCTGGGGCCAAACAGGACTCCAGCCTATAAAATCACAATCTAGATCCCCATGGTTTGCTGGGAGGTGGGGGATAGAGGGATGAGAAGGAAGGTTCAGAATGGAATGGTCCCCTCAGGGCCCTCCAATCTAAAGATCTGCTCTTATCTGAATCCTTGATGAAATCATATATGGGACTCCAAAATAGCCAAGGAAATAGCTAGCGGATGGCTTGTGTTCCTCTGTGAGCTACAGCTGAGGAGCAACCAGGTATACACCCTAAGAACAGACTTGTAGGGTCGGACCACTTATGTATATTAGGTAAATTTTCCTAGTACCAGACTAGGCAGCTTTGGCAGAGACTATCTGGTAGAGAAAGTTTACATTGTGGCAGTGGAGATGAGGAGGCGCTCTGCTTTAGTTGTCAGTATTGCATTAGGAAACAAGTGACTCAGCCTTTTCTCTTTAGACTCCCTTAGAAAAATGGTGAGAAGGGTTGGCCTTATGATGGTAGTAGTGATACTGAGAACAGCCTGATAAAAATCCAATGATCCTAGTTTGGGAGAAATAAGTTTACACAATAGATGTTGACCTAGGCCATATTCACACTAATTTTCCAAAGGGTGAAAGATTCAATATCCTGTTAACTATCTTCAACCTCACTGTTCCTCTGGACTGAGAGTGTTCTGAATGGAAGTGGCAAATGTTACAACGCTTGGGATGTGATGATGTTTGCCACTCCAAGATGAATGAACCTTGAGGCCCTTCAGTCCTTCTAGACACTAATGCAGCAGGCTGTGACAAGAGCTGAAAAATAACTTGGAGATTATTCACATCCCATTTACTCTCCTTCATTTCTTATGTTCTGGAAGTTCACAACATTTAAATGAAACAATGCAAAACATTTTACTGTTTCCTACTGATAAATGCAGAGGCACTAGGAATGAGTCCTATCGTGGATGAAAAATTGTAAGATGAGGTACTCGGGAACTGACCCAGATACATAAAACATATTGAGAGCATTGCTTTCTCTTTTCTTAGGATGCATTATTTTAGGGGTGATATTAGCAAACTCCACAGTTTTCTGGAACAATATTTTCAAGGGAATTTGTATTACTTGATACCTTAACAATGAATAATAATTATAGCAATTGTGGTATTTGTTAAACGTTTACTATGTGCTAAGCACTGGGGTAGATACAAAATCAACAGCCCCCACATAGGACTCACATTGTAAGTAGGAGGGAAAATAACTATTGAATCCTCATTTTTCGGAAGAGGGAACGGAGGCCCAGAGAAGTTGAGAACACAAACCAATGTCCCAATGAAAGGAAAGCCTTACAGATATTAAGATTATTGCAAGTTTTGCTAATGGGTGAGTTTAAACTATATTTGTGTTATGGAATTTGTTAAGCGCTTTCTGTGTGTCAAATACTGTTCCAAGTACTGGGATATTATTATTATTATTATCAAATGCTGTCGAGTAATTAGGTAGGACACAGTCCCTATTCTACATG
Source organism: Tachyglossus aculeatus (assembly GCF_015852505.1). Classification (NCBI taxonomy): domain Eukaryota; kingdom Metazoa; phylum Chordata; class Mammalia; order Monotremata; family Tachyglossidae; genus Tachyglossus; species Tachyglossus aculeatus. The sequence goes on along the minus strand of NC_052074.1, from coordinate 17,923,149 downwards.
GACCTCACAGTCTAAATAGGAGGGAGAACAGGTTTTTTGTCCCCACTTTGCAGTTGAAGAAACTGAGACACAGAATATTTAAGTGACCTGCCCAAGGTCACACAGCAGACAATTTGCAGAGCTGGGATGAAAATTCAGGTCATCTGTCTTCCAGACCTGTGCTCTTTCCACTAACCCACACTGCTTCTCCATCGTTTATAAGACATACATAGCTAAAATTCAACATACACAATTCATTTAAAAAGGAAAAAAGGGACAGTCTTAACAGTGAGTAACATAATTCTTAAAGAGATTGAGTTCTATGAGAAATTTAAAGATTGAATTATGATAGTTTCCATACTACATACAATTTTAATGTAATTCTGGGCAGCCACTGGCAAGCTCTCTCTTTAAACAAAGCTGGCAGTGCTGTAGATTATCTCGTCAAAGCACTTTAATAATTCCCAATTAAACATTAAGAAAATAATTTTAGATTCTGATCTAAGATGAGCCCGTGAAAATGATGATTTTCTATGTCAAAAACTCATCTTCTTCCCTCCTAAATACTTAAATGGAAGTCTCCCAAATAACAATTGGAAGGACTTTGGAAAAGTTTGACAGTAACATTAGAGTTACCATAGTAGCCAGTATTTAATGAAAGTGGAGACGGGGAATTTAGTATTCAGTTTGTTATATCATTTGAATGCTTATATATATGAAGCACTGTTCCAGGATCATAGGATACACTTACTGGACACAATCTCTGGTCCTTAGAGGGCTCAATCTCTCTGGGAGGAAAAAAGATGTATAAAAAAGAGGAATGTATTAGAGGCAATAAGAGCATTTTAAAAATACAGGAATAAAAGACTAGGGAAATAAAAAGATGAACAGTTCTTGGAAGTTACAGTACTTATGTCTCCCCTGCCCCCCGCCCCCCACTGCCAACTCCAGGCTAGTCTTTAGTTCAGGAAGGTGGATTCCTCCTGCTTTTCAAAACTCCAACAGTTCCTTGGCTTGTGGAATTCCCTGTGCCTTACTGGAGCAGTGTCTGATGTTGATCAGGAGGAGAGAGGCTGGATCGGGTAAGGTTTGCTCCAAGGGTCATGATGGTTTGGATTGGGGTTTCACTACAGATTCTGGCTCTAAGTTTCTGAATGGGCCCAGTTTTCCTAACATATATTTCATCCTCTTCTTCTTTGCTATGGTGCTACTATTACTGACTAGGGCACTGAGAGAGTTAGAGAGGGAGTACTAGAACTTTTTCCAATTCCCTGTTGAAAGAAGCCAAAAAAGAGTCAGAAACACCCCCCACCCCCCAAACTACTCCATGGCACCTGATCTTTCCTTTCGCAGGTACCCAGGGGCATGTGTAGTTCTGCTTACCTATATACAAACACCTAAAGAACTCCTGGGCTTCTTACACTCCCTGTTAGTCCAGCCTTAGTTCAGCTGTATATCCACTTGGCCACCTTCTTTCTGTAATTTATTAGTCAGTCTCTCCTGCTAGATTGTAGGTTCCTTTAGGGCAGGAACATTGTCGACTAAGTCAATTGTACTCTCCTGAGCACTTATTCAAGTTTCTGCTCACAGTTTGTGCTCAATAAATACAAAAATATCAAAAAAGGAACAAATCCACCAAAATGCATGAGGCCTATCAATGAGGGTCCTCCCATGAAATCTCACAAGTCTATTGTCTCCTATTTCCAAACACTTACGGCATGGGCATAATGATTTGAAATACATTTACATTCATCTTCAGAGTAAATAGAAATGAAGCCTAGGCATTTGGATGATTTCCAATACAAGAATTAAGTCAGGAGCCTGTTGAAATGCAAATATTTGGTTCCTTTTTCATAGTTCACAATACAACTTGCTCACTGTTGGGACCCATTACTTGTCAGAGAAATAAGAGAACTCCTTTCTTCCAGACTTTTGGCACACCCATTCTTGGGCTCTAGAAAGCAAATATTTTCTCATGTTTCAAATGTTCACCATGCCTTTTGACTTTCTGCCAGGATCACTGTCTGTTTCCTTCCCCTAGGCCTCCGCCCCAAGAATAGCAGTAATGGAGGAAGCATCTAAACTCTCGCTCAGCTACAGTGGAGCAGCCATTCTGTCTGTGAAGGAAGGCCTCTTGGGCAGAAGAAAACATTGCTTCTGCATTGCATCCTGACCCAGTTCCTCATTTGGAAAGGATATGGAGGTCAGTAAACTGGGTAGAAGGAGTTTCATTCTGAGCCCTAATTCCACTGCCAAATGATACTGGCCATGCACATCAAGGAATTTTGAAATCAGAAACAGGAAAACTGACTCTCTGTTCTCAGGTCCACCACTCAATTGCAGAAGGGCCTAGTTAGCCTAAACTTGCCTCTATTTCTCACCTTGATGCCTGCCAGATGATAATATCTGTACAATCCCTAGGAATCACTGATGAAAAATAGGGTCCAGATGCCAATTTAGGAGTCTATTTAGAGAGGGTATAAGTAGGAAAGTCAGAAAGAAAATCAGGTCATGTACCTTGATTTCCCTGGGTACACTGACCCATGGAAAAGGCAAGCCCAACTATCTGGCATAGAACCTAGAAAATCATAACTAATTCTACATCATCATTCAGCATATCTCTCCCAGAAAAGAGCTGGGCCATCCAATCAATTTATTGAGCACTTACTCTATGCAGAGTACTGTTCTAAGTGCTTGGGAGAATCTAATAAATTAACAAACACACTCCCCACCCACAGTGAGCTTACAGACTATAGGGGCGACAGACATTAATATAAATAAATAAATTAGTTTTGTACACTGAAATGGAGCAAGAAAGACAGAGCCCAAAGAACTGAAGAGCTTCAAACTAAAATGAAAACAATCAAAAAATATTTAACCAAAATGGTTAAAGGGCTATTACTAGACTCTAAGCTCACTGGGGGCAGGGAATTGTCTGTTATTGTACTCTCCCAAGCACTTAGTACAGTACTCTGCATGCAGTAAAAGCTCAATAAATATGACTGATTAATTAAATGGAGAGAAGGGAGTCTGGGAAGCATGGGGGAGGTGGCCTGGAGCAGGAACAAAAGCAGCATGTGGCAGAGGTTGAGGGTGGGACTGGTCCTGCACCCTCTCCCCCTGATCCAGTAAACATGTCAGGGGGTGGGGAAGAGGAAAGCTCACCACTAGGCTACCTGTCAGGAGAAAAAGAACTTCATGTGGCCTGCAAGTTGCAGTTTGGCCACCCTTGTACTTGTGCTCACGTTTCTACATGTGGCCGACTTGCACTTCCCAAGTGCTTAGTACAGTGCTCCGCACATAGTAAGCGCTCAATAAATATGATTGAATGAATGAATGTGTATTTGCCTTCCAGAGGAATTGAGGAGGCTAGGGGTTGGCCCTATATTATACGTTGCATAAAATGTGCAGCATATACTTTGGGGGGGCCAGTGATGCATAATAAGATGTTTAGTATGGGAAGCAGCATGACAAAGTGGATAGAAGTGGAGTCAGAAGGACATGGGTTCTAATCCTGACTCCACCACCTGTCTGCTGTTTGGCCTTGGGCAAGTCACTTCACTTCTCTGTGTCTCAGTTACCTCATCTGTAAAATGGGGATTAAGAATGTGAGCCCTATGTGAGACAGGGACTGTGTCCAACCTGATTTGCTTGTACCCACCCCAGCACTTAGTAGAGTGCCTGGCACATAGTAAGTGCTTAAAAATACCAAAATTATAATTATTATTAATAGTAGTAATTACAAATAAGATTCATTCAGTCTAGATCAATATAATAACATGAAGGCTGTTCTTTCTGCTATTTCACTATGCTTTTGCCACTGTAGCCGCTGGTTATGTATTTTCATATATGAACCTTCCTCCCTGAGCTGTGTAGGCAATAGCATTTCAATAAATATAATTGATAAAAAAATTAGAGCAGTGGACAAAGCTAGAGGAATACATGTTTCCAGAACTCCTGCTTCTTGGGGAAAAGTCTTATCATGCAAGAAAGAAAGGCAGAAGTCTCAAAGACTACCTAGTACTACTTCCATTTGATGGGAAGGAATACCCCTGCTGTAAACCCAGGAGAGGATTTTGGCCCAAGGATTCAATCAATCAGTATTAATAATGGTATTTGTTAAGCATTTCCTATGTGCGAGGCATTGTACTAAGCACAGGGTTGGATACAGACAAATCTAGCTGGACACAGTCCCTGTCCCATGTGGGGCTCTCAGTCTCAATTCCTATTTTACCGATGAGGTAACTGAAGCACAGAGAAAAGAAGTGAATTGCCCAAGGTCACAGGGCAGACTGGTGGCAGAGCTGGAATTAGAACCCATGTCCTTCGGACTCCCAGGCCCATTCTCTATTCACTAGGCCATGCTACTTCTCAATAGTATTTAAGCACTTATTGTTTGCAGAGCACTATACTAAACCCTTGAGAGAGTAGAATGCAATCAGAGTTGGTAGATATGTTCACTGCCCATAAGGAGCTCACCTTCTAGAGCCTATAAACTCGTCTCGACTAATCATTTTCAATTCCAGCCCCGCTATATGACGGTAGCCTGAGATACAGGTTTGTTTTAGGAAACTGTATTATTAAGGAGTCTACATTTACAAGTCCATAAATCTCCCCAAGTGTGCTTTAAAAGCAAGTGGAATGTGCTCAGCAATCAAACATTCACAGCCTGATTTGCCAAACCGATTGCTGATTTCTCCCTAGACCTGTCAGAACATGGTATAAGGGACAACTCGAGTGGAAATTTAGCCCTCAATGACTGGTGCTTAAGATTTGCTTCCTTACACAGCTTTTCATTTGGAAACCACAAAGCCACTTCTACATGAGGTAGAGGGTGAATGTTACCTTTCAAAAGTGGTATCCTTTTACCTTTACCTTTCAGTTCCTCCCCATTTGACTTACAGCTAGTAATTCACACATGACAGTTAATTGTAATCTGGGTTTAGTAATCGTTTTTATTAGCCATAGTAAGTCTTTAAAACGATCAGCTCTATTTATAGTGATGAAAAACAAATTAGAAATCAAGCTTCTCGAAGGCAGGGATTATGTTTTATTTTTAATAAACGTTTTTAAGGGCTGCGCACAAGTCACTACTACATGCTGTTGATGAAAAGAGAAGCAGTATGGCTAAGTGGAAAGAGCACGGGCTTTGGAGTCAGAGGTCATGGGTTCAAATTCTGCCTCTGCCACTTGTCAGCTGTGTGACTTTGGGCAAGTCACTTCACTTCTCTGGGTCTCAGTGACCTCATCTGTAAAATGGGGATTAAGACTGTGAGCCCCACATGGGACAACCTGATCACCTTGTAACCTCCCCAGCACTTAGAACAGTGCTTGGCACATACTAAGCGCTTAATAATTGTCATCATTAAATTAAATGAATTAAAAGAGCAGAGCTAGCACAGAATCAATTCTATTTATTGAGCACTTATTCTGTGTAGAGCACTGTACTAAGCCACTTGGGAGTTACAGTATAAAATAATTGGTAGATATGTTCCCTGGCCACAAAGAGCTTACAGCTTAGAGGGGGAGACAGTCATTAAATTACAGATGTCAATCACTTAATAATTGCTTATTGTGTGCAGCACAGTCCTAAGTGCTTGGGAGAGTACAACAGAACAAAGTTGGTAGATGGTTATTCAATAAACTGAATGAATGAATAAGTACCGTGGGGCTGCGGGTGGGTTGAATACCAAGTACTTTGGAGGGTAAAAATCCAAGTGTAAGGGTGACACAGAAGGGTGAAGGGGTAGGGGAAATGAGGGTTAGTTGTGGAAGGTCCCTTTGAGGACATATGATTTTAATAAGCCTTTGAAGCTGAGGAGAGTGATGACCTGTAGGATCTGAAACGGGAGGGAGGTTCCAGGCCAATGACAGAATGAGGGTGAGGGTTCATCAGTGAGGTAGAGAAGGATGAAGAGAGTATGTTGGCTTTATTGGATTCAAGTGAGTGGCTGGGTTGTAGTAGAAAAATCAAGGAGTAATGTAACAGTGCTTTAAATTCAGTGTTAAAAAGTGTTTATCTGATGCAGAAGTCGAGGTTCTTGAGGAGTAGGGGAACCTGGACTGAACTTTTTTTTTGACAGAGTGAACTATGGATTGGAGTTGGGAGAGACAAGGAGATCAGTCTCTTGAGGACCTCCCATAGTTAGGAGGTGGGATTCAGAGGACCAACCCACACAAGTGACTGAGAATGAGCAACCAGAGAAATAGCAGGAGAATCAAGAGAGGGTAATGTTTAGTGAAGCCAGGGTTGGATAATGTTTTGAGGAGAAGAGGGTAGGCCACAGTGGTGAAGGCAACTGAGGATTAGGATGGAGTAGAAGCCATTAGATTTGGCAAGAATGAGATCATTTTTGACTAATTAAAAAACAACATTGAAAATATCAGCCTTGGAAATGGGGCAGAAGGTAGGATGAAGAACACAGTAAACAAAGCTGTTTCCAAAAATCCTGCAGTCCAAATATTCTTGTAATGTGAATGACTACCTGAATAGAACAAATGAAAAGATGATTTGATACATAAATGGTAAAATGTTGTCTCAACTTGTTGGTTTTATCATGAGCAACATCTCCAGCACAAAAGCAAAAAAAATGAGTTACTAACCTATCCTGAGTTACTACAACCTTGTAACTAGAAGTAACTAGTTACAACCTTGTAACTAGAAGTCATGGCCTTTGCAATTGCAATATCTTTGGAGACCCTTATTTAAAATTTCTTCTTGTAGGTAAAAATCATCATAATAGATTGCAATATTCTTGCCATCTGAGACAGACAAGAAATAGCCATTCCAGTAATAACCTAAGTGGAATGCAATAACTTGAAGTACTCATCACTTTACTAATTGCTGTCAGTTACTTTGGCATAGATGGAGCAACTAAGAGAGAAGCAGCATGGCCTAGTGGAAAGAGTTTGGATCTGGGAGTCGGAGAACCTGGGTTCTAATTCCGGCTCTACCAAATGCTTGCTGTGTGACCTTAGGCAAGTCTCTTAACTTCTCTGTACCCAATTCTGTTCTTCCTCTTGCTTAGACTCTGAGCCCCATGTGGGACAGAGACTGTGTCCAACTTAACTCACTTGTGTCTACCCCAGTGCTTAGAACGGTGCTTGACACATAGTGTTTAACAAATACCACAAAAAAACCAAACTTGAAATACCCAGATATGATCAGAAAAGGTTTATGAATCTGCTTTGAAGGTGAATTAAAAGAAAAAAATCTTCAGACTACAGGAGTATTTCCAACCCCAAAATGTAGTCCTCCCAGATTAGCAATATCAGTGATTGCCCAATCCTGTTCCCGCCCCTTTCCCATCTCTTGGACATGAGAGAATACCTGCAGAGTTCCTCCATTTACCTTTGTGAAGGTGAGTGTTAGGATAAGGAAGAATTTATTATATTTCCTTTAGGCCCAAATGTGTGCAGTAAATAAATGATCATGTCTGTGGCTGTGCAAGCACAACTCATTGCATGTCTAAACTGGGTAGGTTTGGGGTAGAGTCTGTTTAGATCTCAGAGGACTCAATTCTTCATTTCCACATGCTCTGGGTAGGGAGAGAGGAGTACATTAATGATCACTTAATATTTTTGCCCCTGTACTTCATCTATTCAGTGTGGGCCCCATGTGGGATGGAGCTAGGTTCGATTTGCTTATATTATGTCTACCCCAGTGCTGAGAGCAGTGCTCGGCACAAGTTAGCAAGTTAGCGTCTAACAAGTACCGTGATTCTTCTCTTTATTATTATCATCATTATCATCATCAAAATCTGGGACCATCACTCAAAGCTGCAGCAACCTGCCAGGCCATCATCAACGTCCAAGATGGCTAAATTTGGAGGAAGAAGCAGGGAAAATGTAGTTGCAGAGAGGAGGGAGCTTCACATAACTACAAGGAAACCCATCCAGAAATGCTCCAATGGGCCACTAGTCCTATCTTTTCTGCTTTGTTCAGTGACTACCAAACTACAAAATCAGGGAATGTCAGACCCATGTTTTATATGGAGCACATGTTTTAGGAACATATGTTCCATGACCCCTGGTACAGGGTTTCCTACTTTCTGGTTCCAAGTCTCCAGCAGAAGCTGAGGCATCCACTTTGAGGAAACTACTTTCCTCACCAGTGCTATCTAAAAGGTTTGTCCGGAACCAACCTGTCTCCCAAAAGACCATTGTTTACATTCTATACTCTAGTAGGGGAAGCTTTTGGTTCCCAAGAATCTTTCTGGACCTGCCCTTTGGTCTTTAAAGATTAGAAATCTGAGGAAATAGAACCACAGCTTTATGGGGACCATACAAGAGTAGAGTAATGGGAATAAGGTATAAAGAAAGTATCTTAGTTCTACTTAGGAATGAGGAAGTGAGATCTGTCCTTACTGCGGGAAGGGGAAAGGTACAGGGGAAGTTGTTATGGGGAAAAATGGTTTTGCTTCCTTTTGGTAAGGTGGCAAATTTGGCATCGATTCCTACCCGGCTTAAAATCTCCAGTTTACTAGAGGGTTGCCATCTGGACCTTGGTTTATTGTTTTTACTGTTTTTGGATATTCTTCAGTCTAGTTCAGAAGTTAACACCCCCAAAACCCAATCTTCCAAATACAGTACCCCCATTTTGGGTCAACAATTAAATGAACCATACACATTTGACTTTCAAGAAAGATGCAATCAACTCAAACCCTGAGAAACATGCAAAGAGAGAAAACTCCACGGACTGATTAGAGATTTTATAACCCCAAGTTAGACCCTTTTCTTTTGAAAGAGCATGAGCCATTCCAGAACATATATTTGAACCCCAGGTTCACACGTATATTTGTTTAGTTAGCAGTGGCATTCCTATTTTTATAGCTTTAAGTTTTTAACTTTCTTGTTAGCAATGTTAACAAGGTTTAAAGTGTATAAAGTGAGCTGTGGCATGTCAAAAATGTTGGCCTAACTTAGCTCCTTTTTTATACATATGTTCAATGAAAAACTCCTACTGACAGGCAGAATGCATTTCTATGTCTGGGCAAGTTTATAGATAGTCTTCCCACCTCTGGGCCACAAGGTCACAAATTTGTTTCTGATTCCATTAAAAAACCCACTCAACAATGGTAAGTTTGTGTGTGTTTTTATGAGGGGGGACTGTTTTATATGATCCTAGATCTTAAAGATACTCCAAGGAATCTTTACTGAATGCAGAGGCTTTTCACCCCTGAAGCTTGACAAGCCATTGACTACAATTATGGGGAGCTTCACTAATCATAAATGAAAATCAGAAATAATAAATCACAGTGCCTGTCTACAATGACCAAAATGTGCTTAGTTTCCAGTGTAGTTTTCAAAACACTTGAGGCTGGGGTTTCAGGGCTGGCGGTCAACCTTTGAGCAATAAGACAGAGAGTGGGGGGAGATACCATTTCAACAGTAAAATTAAGTTTAAAAAGAGGGGATTTTTGCCTAATGTAAATGTAGCCTGGCAAAGTTGCCTATTTAAAATGGGAAAGCAAAGCCAAGCTCCCCAAAATCAGATACCTTACTGCAGTGAAGAGAATGGATGTGTGAATCATTTAATATCATTATTTCTTTATATAATCTGACACTTGTCTGCTGTGTGACCTTGGGCAAGTCACATCACTTCTCTGGGCCTCAGTTCCCTCATCTGTAAAATAGGGATTGAGACCATGAGCCCATGTGGGACAGGGACTGTGTCCAACTTGAGTTGCTTGTATCCACCCCAGTGCTTAGTACAGTGCCTGGCATATTGTAATAATTATGGTATTAAGTGCGTACTATATCAAAAAGGAACTAAGATTCGTTTTCCTTCAGATTTAATAATTTGTCCATTAGACTTTGTCAAGAAATTCCAACTCAACAATAATGATAATAATGGTATTTATTAAGCTCTATGTGCCAAGCACTTTTCTGAGTGCTGGGGTACATACAAGGTAATCAGGTAGTCCCAAGTGGGGCTCACAGTCAATCCCCATTTTACAAATGAGATAACTGAGGCACAGAGAAGTTAAATGACTTGCCCAAGGTCACACAGCTGACAAGTGGCAGAGCTGGGATTGGAACCCATGACCTCTGGCTCCCAAGACCATGCTCTTTCCACTGAACCACGCTGCTTCTCAATGCTTCCCTAAGAATTTTAATGTATTATAATGTATTTTCCCCTTTAAAAAACACCCAACCACCTCAGCCACTGCTTTAAAACAGTGAAAATTTGGTTTTAAGATTACGTAAAGAACAAAGGATTCTAAAAAAAATCTTGAAAGGGAAAGATGCAGCATAAGATGTGTAGGAAAGTGAAGTAATCATGGTTTGTGAATACCCACTAGGGCAAAATGGAGACTATGGTCGTGGGTTCCAATCCTGGCTCCGCCACTTGTCAGCTGTGTGACTTTGGGCAAGTCACTTGACTTCTCTGGGCCTCAGTTGCCTAATCTGTAAAGTGGGGATTAAGACTGTGAGCCCCACGTAGGACAACCTGATCACCTTGTATCCCCACAGTGGTTTGAACAGTGCTTTGCACATAGTAAGCATTTAACAAATGCCATCATCATCATCATCATTCATGTAAGGCTTTCAATTTCTTCCTGGATTTGACTGCTGTTCATTCCCTAGATAGCGTGCACTCTCTCCCTCTCTATATATGTGTGTATATATATATATATATATATATATATGTATATATATATATATATATGTATTTGTATACATATATACAAAGAGAGATTGCATATGATGTATATATGTATATATACACACACACGCACATATATTTAAAGTTAGCAGTCACACATCTTTCAATAGCAAAGTAGAAGGAAATTTGATTAACTTATATCTACCCCATTTCTTAGTACAGTTGAGCACATAGTAACTGCTTAACAAATATCATCATAAAAAAAGTAATTTCCCTGTTTGGGGCTACTTTGAGCCCCAAGCCAAAGCGAGATGGGGATTGGACTTTGGGGGTGAATCATTATCATTAACCAATATCATTGCTTGCATACAGCATTGCCCTGCACTGGCTATTGTGGGGGGGGTCCTTCTCTAAGTCGGTAGTCCCCTTCTAAAATGGATAGCTGCTATAAGATGTTGAGCAAAATCCAAACTTCACATTTCTATGTCCTTGTTTCTCATTATCCAGATACTGCTGTAGGCCAGTATAAAAACCCACACAGTTTCTCTAGTAGAAACAAATATCCTTTTAATGGATTGGCACATTTCAACTTTTTTTTAAATAAGAAAAGAACATGAGCTCAGGGCTATCCTCCAACTGTCTCCTCCTATAGCAGTCTCACTGAATAAAGAAGTAGCCATCAATCATTTGGCCCGACAGTTCTGGTTTTCTTCTTGGTTAATTAATATCGATGCATTTATTGTGCTAGGAATGTGGCATGATTCATTCCTGGTAACAGGTTTTTTTTAAAAAAAGATTTACGTTTCCTGATTTCAATCATTATCAGGTTGTCAACACAGAATCAAATTTTACTTTCCCTGCAGATGGCTGAATGACTAATTATCTCTCATTACCTATTTCTCCAGCCAAATCCTTTGATGCTCTTTTCTGTGGACTCTTGTCACCTTTGGAGATGAACAGAGTTTTAATCATCACTCTGCCTCTTATTTGTGTTCTGTAGGATTCTTTCTCCCTTTGTTAAATATGACAATTTTTTTGTGTTTCATGGATAAAATATCAAACAAGCAACATAAATAATGAATAAGAATATTTTCTTTCATTCAACGTGACTCCCTCTTACAATATTGTTTGTTAAACCATCTGAAAAGATCATCTTTTACTGTTAAAGAGGAAGAGAAGGTAAGAAGTGGTATGATAAAAATATGTACTAAGTGTTCTACTGCAGTGTTCTACACACAGTAAGTGCTCAATATAAATGACAGATATGTACATACCTACACACGTTTTATATATATATGTATATATATACATATATATATATATATTTCTATACACCCAAATAAACATACTATTCCACCATGTTGTAAGTCCTTGAGGGCAGGAGACTACTTACTCTTGTGCTCTCCCCCAAGCGCAGAGTACTTTGCTCTACAAACAGCACTCAACCAATACCATTGATTTTCTGGTTGTTTTAATGCTGTAAGATGCACAACATTCTATGATTTGACATTTTGTGTTGCTGCCATGACATCTGATTTCATAGAACTCCCAGAGAAATGGGTAATCCATAGTAAATTCAGGTCTTAGTACTCAGTATAAATTTGGATATAACATTACTTTGTATACTTTCAGTTTGAGCTGAATTTTGAAATAATTTGACCACCAGAGTCTAATATGCTCCCAAATAATCTCTATATCCTCCTAGAGAGGATAATTAATTAGTATCATTTAGTTTACGTGGACAATTGAGAACTTGACAGTTATAAAATTTGCTGCACATAGCCTGCACATCAATAATTTATTTAGCCCTTGAGTATAGATGCCTATTTGTTATCTAGCTAGTTATTATCTAAGCTTTTGCTTTTGTTTTTAATCATGCCTATTTACTCTCTTCAACTTCCTTTTCATTTGCCAATTTGTGCCCACTCCCCCACCTCAATTGTAGGAACCTCAAATACAGAGATCACTTTTTTGTTTTATGGTTATTTATTAAGCATATACCTTGCCCAAAGCACTGGAGTCGATGCAAAATAATCAGATTGAACACAGTTCCCATATATGTTATGTTCCCAGGTGTCTAATACAGTCTTTTACACACAGTGGATGCTCAATAAATACTGTTGATGATGACATAGAGCACCACCATTGATTTAAGATGCATTTAATACTTGTTGATGACAATAGCTAATTAGAGACACCGACAGGGTGCTTATAACTCCTGAATCCTATTCATTGTCAATGATTAGTCAGCCATAACCTGGCGTGAAGTCCTGAAATATCATCATTTTTATTGGCCTGAGGCCAAAAACATACTGTACCAACGAGCTCAGGATAACCTAAAAATACATTGGATTTGTACTGTATAGGAACAGTGACTCTCTGCCCACTTTAGAGAGCTTAAAGTGAGATTATTGACTTGTAAGAACAGGATGTTCAGATTCTATCTTTGCTTTTCCTGGGTGAGTGTAGGCTTATACGCTACACTTGAATCTTTAAATTATTATGTTACAAATTATATTAATGTCCATCTCCCTCTCTAGACTTAAGAAAATAAGTTACTCAAGGACCTGGGATATCCAAATGTGGACCTGTAACATTGTCAGATGGTTACCTTGCCCCTTTACTGAAGACTTGCTACTTTTTATAGAGGATTCTTATAATCCCCCACTTAGAGACAAAATAGAGATGAACATTCAACCAGCCCTTTGATGCTCATGGAAAGGCCAATTCAACTCTGAACTCTTCCTCTACATCAGAGCATGATTTTTGGCCTGGCTGAGTTCCAAACCTTGTCATACAGTCTTCCTGTTGCTACACCCCCCAGAGCTGCCTTAGGCTATTCTGAGGGATCAGAACAGACCATTGTTGTTTCTCTTTGCTCTGATTCAACAAAGGCTTTTCGTTTAAAAGCAGCAAGACTTAACATGACACCTCACTAGATAACTGTAAAGTATGAACACAATTATTTCTCTCTTGTATATCGATAAAATAGGCTTCCAGAAATTGATATAGTAATAATAGAAAGGTACTGAAGTGTTTACTATCATCAGTCAGTGGTATTTGAGCACATACTATGTGCAGAGCACTGTACTAAGCAATTAATACAATAGAATTAGCAGAAATGTCCCCTGCCCATAATGAGCTTACAAGTCTAGAAGGGGAGACAGACGTTAATATGAATAAATAAATAATAATAATTTAAAGATATGTCCGTTAAGTGCTTACTATGTGCCATGTGTTGGGATAAATATGAGATAATCAAGTTTCAAATGGGGCTCACAGTTGAAGTAGGAGGTAGAAAGGTACTGAGTCCCCATTTTGCAGAGGAGGGAACTGAGGCACAGAGAAGTTAAGTGACTTGTCCAAGGTCACACAGCAGGTAGGCAGCAGAGCCGAAATTAGAACCCAGGTCCTCCAACTTCCAGGCCTGGGCTCTTGCCACTAGGCCACACTGCTTCCCAATATCTACAAATAACCCAAAGACTTTAGAAAATCTTAGATGAACAGAACCCCTTGCTAGATTCTACAGTCCTTGAGGGCTGGGATCATGTCTACTAATTCCTACTGTGTTCTCTCAAGTATTTAAGACAGGACACTGCACACAGAAGGTATTTAAAATAGGATATTGATTGACTGAGGCTAATAGGTCATTTTTAAAGGTTTAGCACTAGGTTTGACTGGGTGATTAATAATGGATTTACACAAATTTTAAATACTGGTTCTACTAATATCCATATTGGAAGTTGATTTGTTCGAAAGTCTGATGTTTGATCATTTTCATCCAATTATTCCAGGTCAGATCCTAACAATTACAAAAGCATCCATGGGCTCCAGAGAGCAAGAGGGTTATTTTTCAAAATCTCAGGGGAAATTTGGACAAGAGCCACTGTGATACTTGATGAACTAAGACCTTACAGTCAAGAAATGTTTTGACAAGTGACCATTCTTCCATTAGCTACAAAGAGTTCCGTAAGTTCTTTCTGAAGCAGCACTTCCAAGAGTAAAAGAAGATTTTGACATTTTATAAGATATTTCCCAAGCAACTTCTAGGAAATTTACAGATTAGATCTTTACAAGTAGAAGATGACTTCCGGCATCGATGAGCAATTCAGTCATAGTCAGCTGAATTCCCTTTTCTGCACCAGAGAATGCACATTCCCCCACAGCATAGATGGGAGAAGAACCTCATCCACTCTGCTCCTACATTCTCCCCGTCTCCCAGCTGTGAGCTACAGCAATCTGCAACAAATCATTGGTGATTTGAGAACCGACACATCAAGTCATTGCAAGTTAATACATCTATTTCAGTCCATCGTTGGTATCTGCTGTGAGTCCCTTGTGGGCAGGGACTGTCTCTTCTTTTTGCTGCAACATACTTTCCAAGCGCTTAGTACAGTGCTCTGCATCCAGTAAGCACTCAATAAATACGATGGAATGAATGCATGAATTTGCTGAGCACCTACTGAGTGTGAAGCACTTTACATTTAGAAAAGTACACTAGAAAGATGCACCTTGCTTGACCTCAAGGAGTTCACACCCTAAAAGGAGAACTAGAAAAACAAATGTATTTAGACATAGAGTGCTCAGGAAGATAGGACAGGAAGCAGTTCAAGTATACGAGGAATTATTACTGTATTATATCACATGATCCATTGGAACCGTTCAAATACTTGAATGGATTGTTTTTTCTGTTGCAAAGGCCTCAGCTGAAAAAGTAGTGCTTGAGTTTGTATACGATGAATTTCCCTTGGCCATGGGACAGTTTTCCGCTCCACTGAGCTTTGCCCAGCGTAACACAAGAATGCATATTTATTTTAACCACTCTTTCTAATGGTATTTGTTAGGTGCTATGTGCCAGGCACTGTACTAAGCACTGGGGTGGACACAAGATTTTCAGGTTGGACACAGTTCAAGTCCCAGATAGGGCTCACAGTCAATCCCCATTTTACAGATGAGGGAACTGAGGCACAGAGAAATTAACTGACTTAGCCAAGATCAAACAGCAGACAAGTGGCAGAGCTAGGAATAGAACCCAGGTCCTCCGATTACAGGCCTGTGCTCTTTCCACTAGGCCATGTCGCTTCATTTTAGGAGAAGAGGTAATGCTTTTATATAGCTAGCAGTAGGTCACTAAAATTCAAAAGAACACATTGGCTCATTCAGTATATTTCTTTGGTACTTATTTTGTGAAACATTTATTCAAAACTTAAATTCAGGGCAGATTGTCCCATATAACCACTGTAATGATTTTAGTTGACTGTCAGTTACGACGGTGACAGTAATAATAAAGGCTTTTGTTAAGCACTTCTGTGCTAAGCACTGGGGTAGTTAGAACATTATGACATCAGATTCAGTCCCTATCCCTCACAAGGCTCATAATCTTTCCTATTTCCATTTTCCAGCTGAGGAAACTGAGCCCCCACAGATTCTACATGACTTGCCCAAGGTCACGCAGTGGGGTGGAATCGAACCTAGGTTTCCTGACTGCCTTTGCCCTGCTCTTGCCTAACAAATGCACAATGCTGAACCTAGTTTGGTGCCAGAAAGACATTCAGGTGCATCATAACAGGTAACAGCAGGGTACCAGAAAATAATGGATTACACAAGGGATAGGTCACGGTACACGGTCCAACTCCAGTGGGTACTCTACCTCTGAGATTTCACAGGCTACAGGGTCCCCATCTTCTCCTTACATTTGCCCTGCAAAATGTTGGGATTGATATTTCATTTTCCGGGCTAACAGGTCACATTTCTAAACACTTCTTCCATTTCTAAACACTGGTAGGTCTAAAATGATGAGTTTGTCCAGAGTGCTGAACCCCAGAATCTGCACAGCCCAAAGGGATAGCATCAATGGAAACTCTCTTCCATAATCATAGGGTGGGCAGTGTGAATAATGCAACTATTCCAGTCTGTACTAGTTCTTTTTATACCTTTTACCATTTTGTTTACACTTTATTGACCTCCCACAGAGGGGTATTTTGAGGATTAAGTTCTGCTGACCACTTAGAGATCCCCAGATGAAAGGCACCAGAAAGCACAGTGTTACTATGATTCCTCAGCTGAAACATGCTAATTTCTTAAAAGTGATGAGTTTCAACTGAACCCCCTCCTTTGATATTGTTGTACATGGTGCTTATGTCGAAACAGTAGCCTTGAACCCTGCTCTTGGGTGGTTGGGGGTGGCATACAGAGAGTGGAAAGATTAACCCACAGGAATAGCAAGGGAATGTTGTCAACTTGTAAGTCTTAAAAACCCTTTGCCATTAAAAACAGCTGTGACTTGCAAAGGATTGAAAGAACTCCACTTCACTTTCTTCAGTTGTGTACTTGAAAATGTGTAACGGGATACAGTGCTGCCATACTACAAAGGAGAGCCATTTAGCATGAAGGCTGTCTATGCTGTTATGCAATCAATTCTAAAAGAAATTAAATGCACCTTAAACACCCTATCATATTCGATCTTTGCAATGCAGCTCCTTTTGCAGGCTTCGGTTCTGGTATTTGTTTATGTTCTTCGTTTCCCTATTTGCTTCTCATTAGTTCCACTAATGGAAATTGATTTTTACACACTGAAAAGTGATGTGAAGCAGCAGTAAAGAAGGCAGGCGTATCTATAAAGACTGCTCCTGCTGTTAGCAGGAACCATTAGCAGCCCAGTCTATTAGCAAAAAAATGTTAAGCACATTTTCTCAGAGAAGCAGCATGGCCTAGTGGATAGGGCATACGCCTGGGAGTCAGAAGGACCTGAGTTCTAATCCCAGCTCTGCCACTTGTCTGCTGGGTGACCTTGGGCAAGTCACATAACTTCTCTGTGCCTCAGTTCCCTCATCTGCAAAATGGGGATTAAGACTGTGAGCCCCATGTGGGACAGGGTCTGTCTGAACCAATTTGCTTATATCTCCCCCAGTGCTTAGTACAGTGCCTGGCACATAGCAAGTGCTTAAACACCAGCATTATTTTTTCACCCCCTAGATGGATAGATATATGAACATAGTCTGGAGTTGTGAATACGCTTTCTCTGGAATAACTGCAAATATAGTTCTCATATATAAATAAATTATTAAGATCTGGCATCGTTAGAAGATTGGTTCTTTCCCAAAAAGTATGTAAAGAAATGAGAAATGTACCCTGAACTTAGTATAGCAGTCTCTGCTTAGTCCAGGGCTTTGCACAGAGTATGCACTTAATAAATACTGCTATTACTTGATTGACTGTCTTATAAAAGGCTTTTTTTGGTTCATGGAGTCAAACCTCAAGCTAAAAAGAAAAACTCAAGAGGTTTTCCCTTTTATTTCCTCCTAAAGAATTATCATGGAGAAATAGCAATGGAACATTGAAACAAAGAAAATCTTATAAATACAAGAGTGAAGAAAGAAGAGGGTGTTAATCCAACTTCAGTTCACTATATGCTGCTACCCAAATAATTTCCCCTACAAATTATCCCCTTATTCTCAGCTTTAAATAACTGGAGGACATCTGAAATAGTTCTGTGTCATTGGGTCAACATTTAAAATGTTTCAACTGACATTTTCCCCCATCCTCCAGGGGAAAATAACCTTCTTCAGTTGGTTCAGTCTTATTCAGACTGTACTATGGCTTTGCAGCTATACTTCAGAACACCATCAAACTAGTTTTGGAATTCACTTCCATCATTCCACCAACAGACTGCTAAGATCATTGGCTGTTTTTATTCACTCTTACAAGAACTCTGGATACCAGAATCACACTCATTTTGACAATGTTGGTTGAATGTTTTCTAAAGTGTGGGAACCTCTCCAGAACCAGAAAACACTGACCCAAACCTCAAATACTAGTGGGCCCACCTGAAAGTGCTGATCTACATGATTCATACAACATTCAGGCCCCAAGTCATTACTGTACTCCTTGGGTCTCACACACCTACTTATCATATGCCAACAACATTTCAACACTATCTAGTATGAGCATTAAAGAAATGGCCATTAAAGTATCCACAGAAATGATGACCTAGAGGTTTATGCCCTCTACAAACCTGTCTTGATCAAATAAAAAATTCAGTCATCCTTGGAAAGTCTAGTTGATTTGAAGGTATGAAAATAGGGCAAATAGAGGGGGACAGGGATGAGTGAATAGTGGCAGAGGAAGATGGAAGAAGAGGAAAAGGAGAATAATAATAATATTAATAATAATAGTATTTGTTAAGCACTTACTATGTGCCAAGCACTGTTCTAAGCGCTGGGAAAGGGACCCTGGGTGTACTTCCTTCTGGCAATCTCTAAGAGTCAGGTCTCTTTCATGATGCCAGTGTAGGTAAAAGTGGGCTGTAGGAAAAGACCAAAGGCTTATGAAAGAAAATTATTGTGTTTTTCAATGGTATTGACCGGTAGGATATTTAAGGACCAGTGATGAAAGGAACAATTAGAGGAGGGAAGAGAATGACAAATGGGCCTTAGTCTGTGGTTCATCAAACCAATGGTGTTTATTGAGCACTTTCTGTGTGCAGAGCACTGTACTAAGAACTTGAGACAGTACAATTCGAGTTGGGAGATATGTTCCTTGCCCACAATGAGCTTATAGTCTAGAGGGGGAAAGAAACATTAAAATAAATTACAGGTATTTACATACTAGTCATTCCATGGGTCGTTGAATGTTAATTTTCCCAGAACAAGTTCAAAGATGATATAAAGTTTTCACCCATTTTCTCTGTGGTTATTTTAATGACAGTGCCCTTAGGGCTCATATACAATAGTGCTGATATTTTGATGTGGATTTTATGTTCTTTTATATAATATTTTCTGGTGAAATTGATTAAATTACTGGTGGGCAGAGCTGTCTACCAACTCCATTGTACTGTAGTCCTCCACGTGTTTCATGCAGTGCTGTACGCTCTCAAATGCCGATTGGTAACAAGGGCTTGCTTAATTCAACAGGTATGATATGGATGCAATAAAATAACTTAAGATGACCCAAGTTAACTAGTCACATTTTCTTAGTTTGTGAGCCCAATGATGGATAAGGGCTATATCTGATCAGATTACTTTATATCCATCCCAGCACTTATTTCAGAGCTTGGTATATAGCAAGCACTTAATGAATTCCATAACCAACAACCTCAATTCAAATAGAAGTCCAGTCTCTAGGTCCATTAAATCTTCTGACCTATTTCCCAATATTGTGCACTAAAGGTCCAGTGAGAGCTGCTTGTGATGAAAGGTGATAGTTGGAACAAGTAGCTAGCGAATTACTCAACTGACATCCATGGATGGCCATGAAGCTGTCATCATATGGAAATGATTTATAGTACTTTCTCACCTACTCTACATTTAAAACAGAGCTCTCCTTTTACCAAAGATGCTGAATAGACACTTCTATTATATTTATGGACTTGGTGAGGTCTTGTCACATTCCCATCTCTCAGCTTTGGATGTAACCAGTGCAGTAATCTAGTCAATCGGGGGTTCCTCAAGGTTCAGTTCTTGGTCCCCTTCTGTTCACACTCACTCCCTTGGTGACCGCATTTGCTCCCATGGCTTCAGCTATCATCTCTACGCTGATGACACCCAAATCTACATCTCTGCCCCTGCTCTCTCCCCCTCCCTCCAGGCTCGCATCTCCTCCTGCCTTCAGGACATCTCCATCGGGATGTCTGCCCGCCACCTAAAACTCAACATGTCCAAGACTGAACTCCTTGTCTTCCCTCCCAAACCCTGCCCTCTCCCTGACTTTCCCATCACTGTTGATGGCACTACCATCCTTCCCGTCTCACAAACCCGGAAACTTGGTGTCCTCCTCGACTCCGCTCTCTCATTTACCCCTCACATCCAAGCCGTCACCAAACCCTGCCGGTCTCAGCTCCACAACATTGCCAATATCCGCCCTTTCCTCTCCATCCAAACCGCTACCCTGATCGTTCAAGCTCTCATCCTGTCCCGTCTGGATTACTGTATCAGCCTCCTCTCTGATCTTCCATCCTCTGTCTCTCCCCACTTCAATCCATACTTCACGCCGCTGCCCAGACTGTCTTTGTCCAGAAACGCTCTGGGCATGTTACTCCCCTCCTCAAAAATCTCCAGTGGCTACCAATCAACCTATGCATCAGGCAGAAACTCCTCACCCTCAATGCTCTCCATCACCTCGCCCCCTCCTACCTCACCTCCCTTCTCTCCTTCTACAGCCCAGCCCACACCCTCTGCTCCTCTGCCACTAATCTCCTCACTGTGCCTCGTTATCACCTGTCCCACCATCGACCCCCGGCCCACGTCATCCCCCTGGCCTGGAATGCCCTCCCTCCACACATCCGCCAAGCTAGCTCTCTTCCTCCCTTCAAGGCCCTACTGAGAGCTCACCTCCTCCAGGAGGCCTTCCCAGACTGAGCCCTCTCCTTCCTCTCCCCCCGCCTTACCTTCTTCCCTTCCCTACAGTACCTGTATATATGTATATATGTTTGTTCGTATTTATTACTCTATTTATTTATTTATTCTACTTGTACATTTCTATTCTATTTATTTTATTTTGTTAATATGTTTTGTTCTGTTCTCTGTCTCCCCCTTCTAGACTGTGAGCCCACTGTTGGGTAGGGACTGTCTCTACATGTTGCCAACTTGTACTTCCCAAGCACTTGGTACAGTGCTCTGCACACAGTAAGTGCTCAATAAATACGATTGATTGATTGATTTATTAGAAGACCAGTTGAGCTGATTAACAAACATGGAGTTTGTCATCCAAAATAGAAAACACAGACCATTGTCCACTGGGGCAAATTTCCAGTTTTCTATGAGTGTTTGTTTACAGAGTGGGGGAATCATTTGTTTCTTCTGTACCCCTTCCCTGATACACAGACACACACACATAAATATATAAAATGCATATAAAATCTCCATACCAGAATGTGGAATTTGAAAGGTTTTGCCCAAGGGTCCCTCCGCTCTAGTCCACAGACCAGTCAATCATTCAGTAGTATTTACTGAGGACTTACTATGTGCAAAGCACTGTTCAAAGTGCTCGGGACAGTACAATACAAACCAAGAATGAGCCATCACCTGGATGAACCACGGTAGGGCTAATGGCCACACCCACCCAGTGATGCCCCAGTCACATGGATGCTGCTGTCTATTCCATAACAGCCATTTCCTTTCATTGCTTTTAAAGGCCCCTAGAGAGCTTTCCTATCAGTGACCACTACTGTCAGGGAAGAATTCAGGGTGGAGAGAAGAGACAGTTTACTGCCCTGTGTAACTGAAGGAAATTGGCCAGACAAAGAGGATATTTGGTTAAATGGAAGAGATAAGAATTAGCTCCCAGCTCACAAACAAAGATCATAGGTTTGGCTTCACTATTAAGGGACTGTTTGCATTATTGGACTGGGGAAGAGCAAAAGTAATGGTGGGGAGCTAAGGAAGAGGAAAGACAGAAGGTAGATTAGGAGAATTCAGTTAAATAGGAACATACGGAACAAAAGAGGGAAGGGGGAAGGAGGAGGATAAAGTATAGGAAAGGGAAATGAGGTATAGATGGTACTGATAGGAGAAAAGGAAATGATTATGATGGTTAGGTAGGGAATTGTGGAGTTAGTATCACTGCTATTTTTCCTCAAAAAAAAAATACATCTAGAATTGTCACCCTGAAGTGTTTGAGAGGTGGAAAGATAGAAACTCCCCACATTAGATATTGGTGGTCAGACTGAATAGTTGTCTGGGGCTGGGAGAGTTAGAGTGGGCCTTAATCAAATTCTTCTACAACCTAGATGTTCATTTTCAGGAGATGTACTTTCCTTCTCCCCTGTTAGGAGAGGAATCAGTACATTAAGCCAGCTCGAAGTACTGACATGCAAAATAAAATAATAAGAATAATAAGAATAATAATTAAGCACTTGCATAAATACAAGATAATCAGATTGGACACAGCTCCCTTCCCACCTGGGGCTCAAAGTCTAAAAGAGACAGTGAACAGGTAGCTTAGTCCATTCTACATGAGGAAACCAAGGCACAGAGAGGTCAACTGATCAAGCCATTTTACAGTCATATCTGCCTATAAAATTGTAAAATCTTTGTTGGACTCTCCAATTACTGAAGCATTAAATTGAAGATTATTACCGAAGATTAATAAAAATGATCAAGTTCATTGCCTCAAGATTTAGTCAACCATAACAGTATTTGGTCATGTTTGAGTTGAATTTTTCATTTCCAAAGTAGGACAATAATGTGACTTTTTCCCCCAAGGTATTTGTTAAGCATTTACTATGTGTCTGACACTGTACAAAATTCTAGATCCAAGTTCATCAGGGTGGACTCAGTCCATATAATAATAATAGCATTTATTAAGTGCTTACTATGTGCAAAGCACTGTTCTAAGCACTGGGGAGGTTCCAAGGTGATCAGGTTGTCCCACGGGGGGCTCACAGTCCCCATTTTACAGATGAGGTAACTGAGGCACAGAGAAGTTAAGTGGCTTGCCCAAAGTCACACAGCTGACAAGTGGCAGAGCCGGGATTTGAACTCATGACCTCTGACTCCAAAGCCCGTGCTCTTTCCCCTGAGCCACGCTGCTTCTCCATATCCCACAGGGGGCTCACAGTCTTAATCCCCATTTTACAGATGCCATATTGAGGCACAGAGATGTTCGGTGACTTGCCCAAGGTTGCAGAGCAGACAAATGTAGGAGCCAGCATTGGAACCCAGGTTCTCTGACTCCCAGATTCATGCTACATTGGTCTGGCTGCTTCTCTAACCTGTTACATAGCCATTATATCTTGCCAAGTCCTATGTACAGATGGAATCTCTCAGTTCCAGGCCTTAATTGGTGGCAGAGAGGTGCTAGAGGAGTGCAGGATACATTTACCTCTCTCAGCATCCATCCTAATGAACTTCTTGTTTGGCTACCAGGCTGGGAAGCCAGGCTGGAAGAGGGGAGAGGTTGGAGGAAGACCTGCTCCTCTCCTCTATTTCCTGGCCAACTGCTGTTCTTCAGCCCTTGCACTGCTCCTTCTCCACTTGGGGTAAGGCAAACTTGTATAAAGTGAGATTTCTTTATTCCCCTTTCAGGGCAATTTGAATCTGTACAGTCCTGGAGTTCTCCTCTGAAGTGACCAGGCTCAAGAATGGGCCCCAGTGAGCTGAGGTCCAGAAAGCTGAAACACCTGAGCCTTGATCACTTTAATTCAACCTCATATATGGAATTGAAATTGTGAGATACCACCAGGACTACAAATAGGGTCAGTAGATATTATTTAAAATAATGCATCTTCCATGGCACCAGGAAGAAGAAAATGATGAAGGGTAATGAAGAGAATCTCAGGGTGGCCTAGTGGAAAGAGCACAGGCCTGAGAAGCAGGGGTGCTAGGTTTTAGTCTCAGTTGTGTGACCTTGGGCAAGTCACTTAACTTTTCTAGGCTTCAGCTTCCTTACCTGCAAAACAGGAATTCAATACCTGTTCTCCCTGCTACTGTGAGCCCCATGTAGGTCAGGGAATATGTCCGATCTTGTGTTCTTGTAACTTTCCAGGACGTAAGTACAGTGCTTGACAGAGTATTTAAATTCTGCAACTATTATTATACAATCATACATCATCGCTACCATCAGTATTTAGGAGAAGCAGCGTGGCTCAGTGAAAAAAGCACGGGCTTTGGAGTCAGAGGTCATGGGTTCAAATCCTGACTCCACCACTTGTCAGCTCTGTGACTTTGAGCAAATCACTTAACTTCTCTGTCCCTGAGTTCCCTCATCTGTAAAATGGGGATGAAGACCGTGAGCCCCATGTGGGAAACCTGATCACCTTCTAACCACTCCAGCGCTTAGAACAGTGCTTTGCACATAGTAAGCGCTTAATAAATGCCATTATTATTATTATTATTGTTTTGAGTGCATATGTATTCTTGAGACGCACAGGAATAGAGTAACATATGAATTTTTAGAAGCAGAACATTTTATCAGAACTCTGACAAATTAAATTACAACCATCTTCCTCTCCATCCTGCATGTTGTAAGAATTCCTTCAGCCTAAAAGCTTTCACTTCCTGGTTCTCCTTTCCTGTTTCCTTTGCTTCAAGATCCCAAACTCATAACCATTATTTCTTATCTCTAGCCAAACAGCAATCACCATCATCCTGTCATTGTACACAGCAGTTTTCCTAAGAAGCTGGTACAGAGTGATTTCATGATCTGACAAGTTCTGTAAGTTTTGACAAGAAAGATGGCTTAAATAACAAATCTTGCATTCAAAAAAAAAGATTTCCTGATATTGCCTCATTTCTGCGAGAGCCTAGACATATAGTTATGCCATGATGAGTGCTTTTAGTTGGTTCCTTGTACAACCCCCATTGTTTAGTAGAGTGCTTGGTAAATAGTAAGTGCTTAGCAAATACAACGCTATAATAAAAAATTCAGTAAGTGCTCTAAGTGCAAAGATGATAATGTAAAAGTGCAACAACCTGTTCCCGAGATTCTAAAACTGGTATTGGCAGAGAAAAGGCTCTTCCCCATCATTCCACTCCTCTCTCCTTACCCCAAGGATGGGAAGTGGCTGTATACATTGCAGAGGTTAGTTCTCCTTCCCTGCCCACCCCACTAAGCAGAGCACTGGACAGAATCCCAAGACAGACAGATCTTGCTCTTCCCCACTGGGAACAGGGCACCATCCCTCCCCATCCTGCAGTCAGAGACAGGATGCAGCAGAGCTACATGGGACGTGGGGAGACGAGTACCCCAGGACTGCATAATGGGCAACCAAGAAGCATTTCTGCCTTCTCCTCCATGCTTCCCTCCTTCTCTCCCAGCCCCGAACCACTGCTGGCCCATGGGTGCTTCTCTAGTGAGTGGTGATTCCCATACACTCCCTGGGGTGGGGTTGGAGGAAAAAATTCAGGTGAGGATTCCCTGGTCCCAATGGTGGGCAGTCTGAATGATGTCAGGGTGGCACAGGACTCCTGCCCTCCCACCTCAGGTCATCCCAGCAGGGATCAGGTAGCAGTAGTCGTAGTAATAGTATTTATTAAGCACTTACAGGGTGCAGAGTCTGCCAGGTCTTTCTGGGAATTGGCATCTATCCACTCCACAATTGCCTGTTGCAGTCCTCAACCCCACCCAAACCCTGGCATTCTGACCCCAAAGTCACATTTGGTTTCAAGAGAAGCCAGTCAAAGCTCCCAGGCCACAGGTTAATCAATCAATTGTACTTAATGAGCACTTACTGAGGGCAGAGCACTGAACTGATTGGGAGAGTACAGTATAACAGAATTGGTAGACACATTCCCTGCCCACAAAAGCTTACAGTCTAGAGGGGGACACAGATATTAATATAAATTGCAGATATATATATATAGATAGATATAGATAGATAGATAGATAGATAGATAGATAGATAGATAGATAGATATAAATGCTGTGGGGCTGAGGGAAGGGTGAATAAAGGGTGCAAATCAAGGTTACAGACCCTTGTCCTAGATCATTCTGCTGCAGCTGGCCACTGAGCAAATATCACAAGAGTAACAGTGAAGGAACTGACAATCATTTAACCATATCATATTCCTTACTGCTGATTCAATTGACTCCTCTGTGAAAGACAGCTTACCAGATCATCATTTAATGAGCTCTCCATTAAGACTAGAAAGGTTTGCAGTGGGTAAGTCAATGGAAAACGGCACAAAGAAAAAGAGGATTAGTGTTTTCCAACAGCCATAACATCAGTATAAAAAGAACAATCTTTAATTTTAAATAAATTGATTGGTTAATCGGGGATCAGATGGGATTCCCATGACTGGAATCAGGGAACAAAGGAAGCTTATTTTTTAGACAAATCAATTTACTAATTGGGGATCAGGTGGGGTGTGTTAGCTTAGTGCATTGGACAAAAGGAGTTCATTTTATTTTACCTTAAACCAGTCAATATTTTAATTGGGTGGAATTCTGTAGCAGGAGGGAGGAGAAACTAAAGAAAGCAACCCCTTTAACCTGTGACTTTACAAACATCCCAGGCACCTAAGGGGAAGGTGGGGAAAAGATAACAAGCAAATATAATTAAGACTTTGCAAGGTTAGGTAGTTAAGCACCCTTTCTCCCCCTCCCCCCAAAAAAGATCTGTTTGTTTTCCTGAGCATACTCTACCCTGCACTTATGGACACTGTCTGCCCAGGGTTAACTCCATCTCATTTCCAAAAAATTTTCCATGTGATTCTAAATTATGTTCAAGGCCCTTTCCCTCACACCAAGAGGAGGATTGGGAAACAGCAAATGGGGTTTAGGCTTTTCAGGGTTGGTTTCTGGATCCTGATCCTGCAGAACTGAATTTTTAGGCTTCCTAGGTGTCCTGAGGAATCACTGCTACAGATCTTCATTATGGAGGACTTGTTACAGTGTTTTTCCTTTCTGACATGCACATAGTTCTCTACCCTTGAACCCTACAATGGGTCGATTGGCCTTGGCCAGTCCATTTATTTCTCTTCCTTCCTGCTCTGCCCCTTCTCTTCCAGCCTTGTGGCAACATTTCAGTGAATTCAGGATGACTAGGCACTTAGCCCTCCCAGCCATGAGCTGGGCAACCATGAATATAAGATCCACCCCATCACCCCTCCCTTGGCATCCAATTCAACTGTGAACTCCCAGATGTGGCCCAATTGACTTGGAAATCTGTCTGATGGACTTGGACTACCTGTCATCCCACTGCCAGGCTTCCTGGACTCTGAGTACATCCCTCAGGGATGGGAAAACCAGGTTGTAGAAATAGAGAGCCATCTGAAATATTAGTCACCAGTTTGACAGTCGTGTTGATACCAGGATGGGTATCCAGGCTAGACTTTGGAAAGGATCTGATATTTCCATGGCATCACCCTCAGTTTCTTGGCATTTTTCTTCCACCTGAATTGTAATTTCCAAGTGCTTAATACAGTGCTCTGCACATAGTAAGCACCTAATAAATACGATTGAATGAATGAATGGTTTGCCCTCTCGAGTGACATTTGACACACATGGATTAAGTGTTGAGGAATTTCACTCTAGAAAAGTATGTGTTTGGAATTTCACTCTAGAAAAAAAAATCCTTACCCAAAATAACACCATGACCCAAGTAATCTTGCTGGCAGACTCCCAAATTACAATTATCTTTGGCATATTGGTAGAATCTAATGTTTTTTATTATTAAAAACAGCTGCTTCAGATGGCATGATCTGGGCAAATCAGGGACAGAAGAGACACCTTAGGTTTTTAAATAACTTCATATCTTTACAACTTAATGGTTCCTCTTCTGCCTGGGTCTGTTCTAGGGAAAGACTAATCACCCTCATATGAATAAGGAAAATATGACCAATGGGAAGTATCCCATAGAATTCCTGACCTTGAAGTTGTTTGAGACAGATTAAAAACATAAAACCCAAAAAACCTTGCCAAATTCAGCAGTGAATAGAGACATTGGAGGGAAAGATTCTTCAGAAGAGACATTGGATCAGAGCAATTTAATTTGAAAGCAGTTGCCCTGACCTGGGAACTGGTTTAGCTCTAATAAAGGGATTTATGATCGTTTAAGGGCTCTAATCTGGTTCATCTCTGCCAAAAATCACTCTTGTGTAGAAGGCCTAGAGGGAGGAGGTAGACATAAAATAAAACCTAGCCACCAGAGGCTTGAATGAAGTCCGCTTGACAAAGTATCAACCCAACATAAGGTGAAAACCCAGAACATTATTGTCTTTTTCATATAGGAAAAATGATCAAGTCAAACCTCTTTTAAGAAATCTTGAGTGGATGGAGTGCCTTTTATAATTATTCAATTGTGCCTTCCTTGCCTTACTGACTAAGGGTGGTAAGTTTTTAGCAAGTCCCAAGGGGATGTTTCTCGACTACTGAAATCATCAGCTTAGTAAAATTCATGTGGTAGTTTATTCGTAAGCAACTCCTAATTGTATCTGTGTTAAGTGTCAATGTGGGTATTTCAATTTCAAGTCCTGCTATTTAAGGTCAGGAGCTGAAATCTCATTGGAAATAAACTCTAATTCCACATTTTTCAACACCTCAACCCAATATGTTTGTTAGCAGAAAGGGAGAAGCTATTCAATTGGTGGGGCTATTGTTTCAATAAGATAACACCAGAACCCCCCTGTTTGAGGGAGCAATAACAGATATTAAGTTTACATGCAATCTTCTCCAATCTCTTCAAAGGATCTTAGGTTTATTTTCTCACCTCAGTGTGAAGCCAAGATACAGCAAAAGATTGTCAAAGAAGTTATCTATCCTATGGATTAGATGTCTGTTTTTATAGATACTGTTTCACCAAAGGTCATAATCAGAATATACAAACTTAATTTGATTTTTGTTCAAAATTTTCCATTCTTTCCTCTGCAAGATTTCTTTGAAGAATAAAAACACCACCTAAATAACATTCACATACATATTATTATTATAGTGTGTTCTATGTATCATATATCAGGCTTAGAAAGCTCTAAACAGAGCTTTGAAAGAATTAGACTCACTGAACATACAAATTAAAAATGGTTATAGACGTTAATGCCAGCAGGTCTATTTTTTTCTTTTGATTTGAAAAACAACTCCCCCACCACCCACCCACCTCCAAAACTCATGAATATCACAGAGTTTGCCTACTAAAATAAATTATTTTTAAAATTAGGGTAGAGATTTTAGAGTTCTGTATGCAAAGTTTATGCAAGAAACAACTTTTAAAAATTTGACAGCTAAAACTGGAGACACAGAGACACTGGTAAAAGGCAACTGGGAGGTAGTACAAAAACACGGATAGGAAGGTAAACCATATTCTGCTGGCATCAATCAGTAAAACAAGACACACATCAAATTTCCTTGCCAATGATATATTATGGAATAATAATTATGGTATTTGTTAAGTGCTTAATAGTGTCAGGCACTGTATTAAGCACTGGGGTGGATACGAGCACATTGGGTTGGACATAGTCCCTGTCCCACCTGGGGCTCACAGTCTCAATCCCCATTTTAAAGATGAGGCACAGAGAGGTGATTTGCCCATCACACATCAGACAAGTGGTAGAGCCGGAATTAGAACCTATGACCTTCTGACTCCCAGGGCTGTTCTCTAACCACTGTCTTGCTGCTTATGGAAGAAGATAAAATGAAACCCAAAGTCCACACCATCCTTTTGTTTTTCAAACAAATTGTAGAAAATTTCCAAATAAAACCATGGGTGTTGATTTTCTCTCCACTAAGAGCTGGCATGCCATTAAACACACTTTGCCTGCAATAGTAGATATCGCTCTTAAAGATCCACCTCTTCCTGGAAGACTTCCTAGATCGCTCCCTTTCATCCTGTGATTCTAATCATGCCATCCTTTCTAGAAACTCCAGCACATAGGAATCTGTTAATTGCATAACTATATCCTTGTCATTTATACTCCAAGTTTTATGCTCCTGCAGTGTGGTCTTTTAATATGTAAATTGTAAGTTTGCTTTGGGATTTGTCCTTCCATTGTTATTGTTGTGCAGGGACAGTGTATCCATTTTCTTCCCAAATTCCCAACCTTGTCTAGAACTGAGGCCTTCAAAAGCAGTCCTTCAGTGCGGAGTAGTAGTATTTTAAGTGCTTACTATATGCACAGTACAGTACTAAGCTCTGGAAAACAATGGGAATTAGCCATGGGCCCTGTTCCTTGAAGGGCTCACCATGCTGTGGATAAAGATAATGTAGCAACTCCATCATTTTGCTTTCTTCTCAAAATAATGTTTTGGGTTTTTTTTTAAATGATCACCCAGATACCCTAATGAAAAAAAATGATATGCCTATACGGCTCAGTCTCTTCCCTAACTTTCAAAGGAGATGGACAACACAGTCCATGTTCTGCAGGTACCTAGGATAGGCAGTGAAACCCTACAAGCTGCTCAAATAGACTCTTGGCTTCTTAAGGCTAGGACTCATGTCTTTCAACTCTTTTGTATCATCAGTGCTCTGTCCATAGTAAGTGCTCAGTAATACTACTGATTGATTGATTCAAAAAGGGCACTGATCTCAAAGCTATAAAATCCAGAGTTCATTCCCTGGGTGGTTTATAGGCTTAATCTGAAGGTTGGAGACACTGATGTTGTCCCCCTCCTAGCCAAGAGGATTGAAAGAATAAGAATGTTTCCTAAATAGCAAACAGAAAATGCTTCTAAAAACATAACCTCAATTCCTTCATGTAAGTAATAAAAAGCCTAGCTATTGTGAGAAAGGACGTTTTAATGGTATTTTCGTATTGTGGGCTCTGGCTATTTCCTGAACGAAAAGAATCTTGGAATCTAGCAGTGCTACAAGCCTTGGAGGAAACTTCAAGGAACAGAAATTTCAAATGGCTAATTTTCTTGAAGGGCTGGGTTCTGGGCTCATGGTTTAGCTCATGAAAACAACAGGAGGCTTCCCTCAAAATACAGAAAAGTGGAAGGGACTGAAAACCAGAAAATTGCGGTCTTCTCCCCTTCAAAACCAAAGTAGAAAAAATGGTTGGGTGAAAACTGGGGATATATTGAAGCAGAATGGCAAAGTGGCAGAGCTTCTCTCTAGTAGGCAGAGGATCCAGGTTCGAGTCTAACTGGGCTGCTACCTGCTGTTGTGACCATGGGTAAGTCACTTACCTTTTCAGTACCTCAGTTTCCTCATCTGCAAAATTGAAATTAAAACATCTGCTTGTCCTACTTACCTCACAGGGTTGTTGTGAGGACTAAAATAACATGAGAGCTTTGAGAATAAAAGTGTTAAAGAAAACCAAGGTATTGTTGAAGGAGGATTTTGACTTTCCTTTCCAGAAGGGGCCATTTCCCTTCTTGCCACCAGAGTTGTCACCCCCTGCAAGGCAGGACAATCAGCCATTGGACAGAGAGTTAGTGCCTCTGGATTCCTGGAGGAACAAGTTTTGAGGTCCTGTGATCCCTAAGTGGGTCTGTTCAAAGGCTCTTTCTGATGCCTAATAAACAGGTGATAAACTGGCTAAGGCAGAGCCTTCCCTTCAGCTTGTCGTCATTACCAGTACAGTTGAATCAAGCTAGCCCCTTTCCCTTCTTTCTACTCAGACTGCAAAGTGTTTTGAAATTGTTTTAAAACAATTTAGTCTTGTCTGGATTTTTTTTTTTTTTGTGTGTGTGTGTGTGTGTGTGTGTGTGTGTGTGTGTATGTAGAAAGCAGATGGGAGGAGTTTGGTGACTTGGTTTGCCAAGAGAAAAGGAATGAATCTACATCCCAACTTAACCAAATTCTCACTCTCAAGGAAGTTAATTTGTTTCCAAATGGTTTGTTTATGTAACTCTTTAATTATAGCATAACCAAATCACAAGTATTCTACCATGGGAAAATGTAAAGTCATTAAGCAACCTAAATACCACTCCACCCTTTTCAGACAGACAACACAACCATTAAGCAATTAATACATGTTAGGACACTTCCAATTTTCTGGCTTGAAATGCATGGTTAAATCATTTGGGTCTGGGGAAAATAAGTGATACCTACTAACTGCCCAGGGAAGTAGAGAAGGCCTTCTGCATTTTTAATACAATTCTAATCTCCAGCCCCCGCACATCATAAAAAAATGGCATCTTTTAATCTGGTTGCAAAACAGGAGAGCATACTGTTTGAGGATACTTTACCTTTCCAAGCCACCGATGAGTCAGATCTTGACATTAAACCTATTAATTGCATCTCCTGATGTGCTTTGCGTCTACTCAGTGACTCAGCTATTGTGTGTGTTTGATATTTGGGGCCACATGTACCTCTGCCTCATTCTCAATAGGAAACTCATTGCCCTCTATTTTGACAAACAGATATGTTCTTGTCCTTTAACTTGTCTAAACTCTGATGAGAAGTGTGGAGCTTCAGAAAGGCCCAAATTCATCAATAGCCATTAATAGAACCTTTTCCTCAATTTAAAATGTTGAAATCAGAGCAGAGGGTTAACATAAGCAAACATCGATAATCTCCCCCCAAAGGCCCCAAGTTTGGTAGATTTGATTTAAGCATAGGCCTGTTTCGTTTGGTGAGGGAGCCCACAGGTGGACAACATGCTGACATTCTGTTCAAGTTCTGTCTGGCTGGAAGTGCATGGGTGGAAAATGAGTGTCAGAAAGGTTAGAACAAGGTGGGTGAGCATGGGACTCTTCTTTGCCAGCCCATGCTAGATAAGGTTGCTGCAAGTGATCAAGGAAGGAGACAGAGGAGGTCAAAAGTCTCGCTCCTGCCCTCCTCAACAACCAGATGTGCTAGCCCTGCTCCAGAACAGAGGGCTGATTCAATGGAAGTTCCTGAACTCCTTTTCCCTACAAGAAAATAAAGCAAAAACACTGGCTCTAAGGAAATGAAGTGCCAAGAGCTTATTCACTTTGAGAAGATGCATCAAGTGTGTGATCAAAGAGGAGGTGCCAGTCTAACCCCAAGTTTTATTGGTTACACCCACTTGGTCTGATTATTAATCTCTCAACAGTTGTCTGTTCAGTAAGGCACTGTTCTCAGGGCTGGAAAGGCTCCATAGGTATTAATTCAGATACAGCCTCTGGTCCACAAGGGGAAAGTCCAAATGCCTCAGGAATTAGAAGAAACAAAATGGGCTATAATAAACAAATCAATAGCAATGCCAGCATAAATGCCTCCTGATCACAGCAGGTAGTCTTAAGATTTCTCAGGTCCTTGTTAAGTCAGTTCCAGTCGCTCTGGTCCAAAGTACCATAACCATTCAGATACGGAGAAGTTAGGTCTCTGCCTGATCTTTGAACCTGTAGGGAGTAGTGGTATTTCTCAGAGAGAGGTGGGGACAGGGTGGCCTCCTTGGCCCTCAGAAGGTCTCCATTGGACTCTGGTAGCAGGGAGGCTCCAGGTTAAGATAGCCATTGATCTAGGTTTATAAGGGATAATCCAGTTTCAAACTGGCCTATTCCTGTCTGGGACAGATTCCGTAGTAAGCACTTTGGTGTTTGGTATTTAAATTCTCTGACCCAAGCCTCTACTGTAGCTTAGATGTACCTACCTTTCTCTTTCACCTTTCCTTTCCTCCCTCTCTCTTGACACAATCAGATTCAGACCAGAACACCAACAGTTCTGGATCCCTTTTTTGGTTGAAAAAGGTATTGTGTTTTGCCAGTTCTCAGCTATGCTCCCAGAGACATTAGCTCTGCCTGGTAAGGTCACCTTGGAAGAGATTTGGTAAAGTAGATATACCTCAAATAGGATTTCCCTTGAATAAAAAAAAAGTCATATGAAACTATTCAACCTTATGATAAAAGGGACATTCCAGTATTCTTTATACAGGCATGAAGTACCCTTATGGTACTAATATGTATGTGTTTCATAAGGCAGTCAAGTATTTTTTGGCTCAATATTACAAAGCCAAGACAAGAGTGTTGAAGTTCATATTTAATCACAGAACAGAGGGTAGGGAAGACATAGCTAAGCAGCTGGTGGAAGAGCTTGGAACATACAACATCAATTGTCTATGCCAAATGTCGTCTTACTGAAGTTTCTGATCTGATTTTGACTCATTACATCAAGACGCAACTCCCACAGAATAAACACTTCTCTGCCTGTCCACCCTCCCAGCCTGGTTTCTCTTCTTTCACTCTTCAGAGAAGCAATGTGGCTTAGTGGAAAGAGCATGGGTCTGGGAGTCAGAGGACATGGGTTCTAATCCCTGCTCTGCTACTTGCCTACTGTGTGACCTTGGACAAGTCACTTAACTTCTCTGTGCCTCACTTTCCTCATCTATAAAATGAAGATTCAATACCTGATCTCCCTTCTATTTAGATCACATGCAGGACAGGGATTGTGTCTGACCTGATTGCCTTGTACCTACCCCAGTGCTTAATACAGTACTTATACATGTATCAGCCATGATAGCAGCATCAAAATGCCACAATCATTGGCTCACTACCTTTCTGAAACCCTCAAACCTGCTCATCTCCATATTTCTAAATGCAAAGAATTGCATCCAACCTGCCTCCCCATCACCACCAGGGCCCTTGATTTAGACAAAACTTCCCAGTTTTTGCTGTTTCATGCTCAGACCATTGCTTTGAAAATCTGATGGAAATAACTTCTTGTCCTATCTGGATTGGGCTCCAAGATACCTACCACTCTCTAGCTTCTCTAACTTTTCCCTCTATATACTTACTTCTAGGACTGCATTTTCCTCTTCCATCCATGACTTTATCCAAATTTTTTAGATCTTATTGATGTTTTCCTCCTGCAACACTTCCTGTGATAAATTCCACTTGTTTTCCCCAGTCTGTGCAAAAAAAGGTGTCCATTTGCTGGTTCTGAGTTTCTCCTAGTCAGTATGGACATTTGACTTTGCTCTTGTTCATTGAGCCATTTAGCATCACCACCACATATGCCTTAAAGACATCAACAGGATATTCATAAAATAGAATCTTCCCTCTCTTGCTCCTTTCCATGCCATCCTTAATTGACTTTTACAGCAGTTTTGAAAATAGCTTTCAAACATCATTAAGCCAACAAGATTATGCCCAACCACTCTGCTCTTCTCTACCAATTCCACACCCTATTTCCTTCCAAGCTTGCTTTCTGGCTTCAGAAAATAATTGATCTTTTTCCCTCCCATTGGGCTCAAATCTTGGTGAAAGGATCTGTTGGGAATTTAGGAGCAATCAGAGCTAATTAAAACACTCAAATACCACTGATTAACTTCTAGGCCAGGGCAGCCTGTCAACTCCAACAGGCTTCTAGAAACAGAACAGCAAATTGAAAATCCCAGTCACAGTCTGCTCCTAAACATTCTCCCATCCTTTCACTCTCTAGGCTAGGCAGCAATAACTATCCACTTGCTGT
Source organism: Tachyglossus aculeatus (assembly GCF_015852505.1). NCBI lineage: Eukaryota > Metazoa > Chordata > Mammalia > Monotremata > Tachyglossidae > Tachyglossus > Tachyglossus aculeatus. The sequence goes on along the minus strand of NC_052074.1, from coordinate 17,887,813 downwards.
CCCCACCCACCAGGGAGGCCAAACTAGGATTACACAAAATAGTTAATAAGGCCATCAGGGGCTAGGAAAGGAGGAGGTTAAAGGTCAAGAAACCTCTTTTACCCACTTCTCTGCCTGGAGTTGTTCCTAATAAACTGCTGAAACACATTCTCTATCAAATGGAGTGACTGTCTCAGCTTCTATGTGCATTATCTGCTCTTTCTGTCATCCTGACGTTGCACTCCAATCTGCTTCTAGAAAGTCCTTTATAGAACCACAGATATTTTTTTCCATGAGCAATGAAATGAAATCGCATTGAAAGATGCATTAAGTTCTGCTCCTTAGGAGCAATCTATCCATATTGTCAAAGGGAATAAATTGCAAAAGTCAACCTGTTCACTGAGAAAGAATACACCAAATAAAGAATCTGAACAAAATGATGGCTCTCCAGAGCAGTTGTAGTAGCCAACTTCTACATGGTGTAGTGGATTAAAGCATGGGCCTGAGAGTTAGAAGGTCATGGGTTCTAATTCCAACTCTACCCTCTATCCTGCTGTGTGACTTTGTGTGAGTCACTTCTCTGTGCCTCAGTTACCTCAGCTGTAAAATGGGGATTGAGATTGTGAGCCCCATGTGGGACAAGGGACTGTGTCCAAACCGATTTGCTTGTATCCACCCCAGCACTTAGAACAGTGCCTGGCACATAGTAAATGCTTAACAAATATTATTATTATTATTATTATAAAGGATACAGCAGTTTTCTCAGCATCATCTTTATTGCCCTAGAATTCAGGGTCATATCAATGTTCGCATTATACACTCCCAGAGCAGACAGGATATGTGAGGAAAACTCACTGCAATGTAATGCCCTACCAGCTGCTGTCTGGAGAGCTAAGGTGAAAGGCGATGAATGTGAGAGGAAAAATGGTGACAAGCACTTAATGCAAGAAGAGAAGAAACATCTTAAAGCATAAATACACAATGAAAAAAAATTCAAACAGTTTGATGAACTAAGGACCAACTTGGAATACAGCAACAGAAATAGATCATGAATCCAAGAGCAGACTTGTAATAGTTCCAAGCCTTCGAAGAGCAGGTTCAATACCAAAAGCCTGCCTAGACTCTACTGATGGGACTGTCTGCTATGTGTGGTCTTTTGAAGCACATAATAATAATGTTGGTATTTGTTAAGTGCTTACTATGTGCCAAGCACTGTTCTAAGCACTGTGGGAGGGATACAAGGTAATCAAAATTGTCCCATGTGGGGCTCACAGTCTTAATCCCCATTTTACAGATGTGAGAATTGAGGCACAGAGAAGTCAAGTGACTTGGCCAAAGTCATACAGCTGACAAGTGATGGAGCTAGGATTAAAACCCACAACCTCTGACTCCCAAGCCCGGCCTCTTTCCACTGAGCCATGCTGCTTCTCTACACACAAAGTTTCACCCTCAGTGACAGCATCTTCAAAACCACAGGATGGCTGGTGTGTTTTCCACTCTGCCACAATTTTAATTGAGTATGTAACACTATAGTTAATTCTTGGAAAGAAAGACAGACCAAGGAGATGATTTCCCATTTTATTTCAATGACCTTATGGTTTCCACCCCCATGATTCTATGAAATTGAGCTTATTAGTAATATCCACTCCTAGAGGGGTTGGTCAAGACCTTGCTTTAGTTCCTTCTGAGGGCAAAATGGAATGTTCCAGTCTCTTTCCTATTTCTTCAAGATAAGGAAGATCAGCATTCTTTAGCTATTTGGAAGCCCCGTTATTTTACAGTGGCCAAGCCCCCCCCCCCCCAAACACAGAATATCATTTGCATATTATTCTGAAAATGTTCAAACTAATCAATAAATGGTATTTAGTGAACAGTTACTCTGTACAGATAAGAGCAGAAATAGGAAAAGAAAATATCTTTCTTTGCACATAGTAAGCGCTTAATAAATGCCATCATCATCATCTTTCCTGGTTCGAGCTTTCAGCACAGGATTTTTTGGTTCCTGTTCCCATCCAACAGAACTTACTCAAAACTTTTGGGATGGCACCTGCCAACCCTTCTGAAGGACCCACCCAAGGTGATTACAATGGCTGCTGATTTTCATTTGTGGAATGCATTGCCTAACCTGTCAATCATATTAATTGAGTTCTTACTGTGTGCAGAGCACTGTACTAAGTGCTTGGGAGAGCACAGTACTACAGAGTTAGTATACAAGATCCCTGCCCTTAAGGAGTTTACAGTCTAGCTCCCAGGTTCACTACAACCACTCTATTCCAGCCAAAAAACAATCATGTGTGGTCTTCTAGAATCTCACATATATTTAAAGCTTAAACTGGCAGATCCATTCTGTAAGTTTGTCACAGTTAGTGATTATTGTGCCATGTATGGGGGGAAAACCAAAAAAAAAAAAGACTTCAAATCTAAAACAAGGAGCAAACTATGACCTTCCATATACTTTACTATTGCTGCTCCTGCGCTCGTTCAAACATATAGATCGTTCAGTTCACCAGCCCTTGAGTAGAAGAACTGCTGCTTTTTTTTTTAATAAAATTAGTGATGGAGATTCTTTTAGTGAATGGTAACACTAGATGAGGTGCTATCGGGTCTTTAAATTGAGCCATTCAATTTTCATGAATGGCTGAGCATTTTTGCTGCATTTGAGACAGATTTCAGGGCTGGGAATGGAGTGAACAGTTGCACTGAGGAAACTAAGGTACAAAAGGAAATAAAAAGGGGCAAAGGACTAAAACCAACAGAGACAAGCAATTACAAGGTGTATTAATGTACACTGCACAGAGGGAAGGATTTATTGTACTTTCAAGCCTTTTTTTCCATGAAAGGTAAGGGGGAGGGAATTGAATGTTCCTCCTTCATGGAACTGAAAATCTGCAGTTGCAAAGAATAAAGGGAGCTTTTAGAAAATGGGCAGCTGCCTCAGAGCCTGAAGCCATGGTACTTGATACCACAATCTACTCTCTTAGTGTTTTGGGCCAGCTTTTGAGAACAGCAGGGAAGGTATTCAGGTTGGAAGACAATAGAAAATGTCAAGAATGAGAGAGGGAATCTAGAGTTTAAAAGACTGCTGAGTGACATGTAGCCCACATCAAAGGGAGAAATTTATCAGGTATTTATAATTATAATGCTAATAGAGGTTAATAATAGAAACCAAAGGGCCTGATGTCTCCCAATCTTAAAAAAAAACAGTGGTTCAAGAGCCAATCATTCATTCTTTCACTCATTCATTCATTTTTTTATATATTTTATTACTCTGCTTATCAATGAATAGGAAGTTTCTTACAGTATTTGAATTCCTCGGTTTTTAAAAATACTCAGTGGAAAGTTAAGGAAAAGCAGAAATTGGGTTCACTACAATCTAGGGACAAATTGAGCCCAGCTAGATGTATGTTTCAAATGCAGAGAACTTTTCATTCACAGATAATTGGCAGGCCTAGCCAAAAGAAAGATTATAAGATACAACACTTGATTCAGTTGGATTTATTTTTCCAATTCAGTATCCTTTCTCCCTCCTTCTCTCTGTACACCCCCCCCACACACACACATACACACAAAAAGTGAACTACCTACTCAAAAGTCTCAAGGCAAATTTTGTTGTTCCACTTAATTATCTATGCAAATTTTTTTTAAAAACCTCCCTTTCTGTTGACAATACAAGCAGACATCCACAAGAACAATTACTGTAGCTAAGAAGCATGTTGAAATACATAATTGAAAAACCACTTTGTAATGAATAATTAATTTAAACTGAGACAAAACTCTCTTTTCCAAAACTAACTTGGCATTCATTAATGTACAAGCAAAGCACCTTTTCTCAATTATATCTTCTGTGGAAACTTGAATTATAAATCATATTGGCAAAGTCTGCAACACCCACAGTAAAGAACAATGAAGGTTCACCCTCTACCTGTACTCTTCTCTCATTCACAAGAAGATACAGGATTTGTTCTGACATTGATGAGCCACTATAATAAGGACTGTTCCAAAAAAAGTTATATTCACACTAAAATTTCCCATCCTAATTTGAAACTAAAACATTACCCAATCCATGCTTGGTGATTAAATATATATATATATATATATATATATATATATATATATATATATATGCTTCATTTATTCTTAATTTTAGACTTCACTTAAAGGCTTTCTGTTCTTTTAGAAACATTAAGCCATACTATGAAAAACATTGTCCCTGCAGCTCTATTTATATTTGTCCTGAAATTTGAGTGATTCATAACAATAATACTTATTACACACTTACTACGGGCCAAGCACTATACTAAGCAGGAAAACAGCCTGTCCCACACATGGCTCCCAGTCTAAGAGGAAATGGAGAACAGGTATTTTATCCTTATGAGGAAAACTGGGGTCCAGAGAGGTTAGGTGACTTGCCCAACATCAAACAGCAGGCCATGGCAGAACAGGACTAGAACTCCATTTCCTGCTCTTTCTATTAAGCCATATTCCTCTCCTTGAGCACACCTCTCATGCATCCAGAATGCCTGGTTATATTCTTGATTGGAGGTTGCCCTAGGAAGACATAAACATCCCTGTTCGCCCCCCACCCCACAAATAACAACACAGCATTGGACTACTAATCCCTTCTAAAATCTTTAGAAGACCAGAACCATCTGGCAATCTACAAGATGTTCAAAATGCCCCAAGTATGAATTCTGGAATTTCTAAGGAACACACAAAGCACATTGCTAGCATCTTCTCCTTTCAGGCTGTCCACCAATACTTGAGCCATAGATTCAGGGTGGATGACAACAGACCTCCAAGCAACAGGGTGTTCCTGACCGGATCCTGACTAGTAGCATAAAAACCTAGATAACAGGCAATGGAGTAACAACAGGCATAATACAATCGTTGATTCCTGTCCACTAGCCAGCTCCAAAGGTGACTAAGAGGAATGAGGAGCTGACTTTGGGCTGAGCCATGGCCCTCCTAAGTAGGGGCAGTTCTTAGGGAGACCCGATGTGGGGGCAAATCTGGCACCTCCTTAAAGCTAATCCTGCTTGGGCAAGACAAAACCTCCCAGCCTCAGTTTCCCCATCTCTTCAATAAGGATGATAATGTTTACTTACCCTGATAATTAGCTGATTTATGCATATCCCTCCAAAGATGAAAAGTTAGCCTTTAGCCAGGGGTGGGCATGGGGGGAAATTTCACACAGGTACCTTCAAAGACCCCTCTAATTAGTAGGCAGTAGTCTGAAAGGGCCTTCTTTTACCTTGGCCAAGTCATTTAACTTCTCTGTGCCTCAGTTTCCTCATCTACAAAATGGGGATTCAATATCTTTTCTCCCTCTTGTTTAGACTGTGAGCCCCATGTGGGATCTGATTATTTTGTAGATGAGGGAACTGAGGCACAGAGAAATTAAATGACTTGGCCAAGGTCACACAACATACAAGTGGCAGAGTTGGGACAGGAACTTAGGTCCTCTGACTCCAGGGCCCATGTTCTTTCCATTAGACGACACTGCTTTTCTAAATGGATCTGTTTAACCCTTCAAATGCTTCCCTCTAACATCCCTAACCTTCTTCCTAATAACCTAGGTGGACATCCTCATTAATTTATTCATCTAACTCCTTGAACCTATATTTTTAAAGTTTGAAAGATTTCCTACAACAACTTCCATATGCTTTTCATCTTCAGGGGAGAAAAACTTTATCCCCTTTGTTTTGAAACTACCTAGAACAGGAATTTCCTGGTCTCATATGGTGGGATTTGGTGAAGCTCTTGGCAGAATGGGTTCTAGCCACAAGGAAGTGTTTTGACAGGCTGTGAACTCCATTAGATATCTTAAAGTCATAGTTATCTAGGAGCAGATATATACAGACTATTGAGCTCTGGAGGCACATATGCAAGAAAATATGCAAACAACTAGAAACCGCTTTACAAATCCAACAGCTCTATAGATGGGAAATAAATCTGAGGAAAACTTAGAAATTCTTAGAAGGAATCTAGGAATTTCCAGGTGTGGGTTGCTTTGGAACCTCAATTTTCAATAATAACCTACCTCTGGGAAATCCAAAGCTCTACCAGAAGTTTTCAGTCATAATGCAAAGTTTAATGTTATTCACCAAGTTCTTTTATCTAGTCAGCATGCTATCCAACTCTGTATTGATAGACCTAGTATATAACTGAATCAAGAAGGCCAAAATGGCTTGTGTGAAATTTAAGGAGGAGGGAGACAAACATCAGCAAATTAGAATCTACATAACTTTAATCTATTTTTTTATAAGGCTGTGAGGCACAGACCCATTAGAGATAAGAAATCCAACTTCTGGAACACAGAGGTTTTAGATTATCAAGAGGCATATTAGAAGCCAGATCAATATGTTGCATAAAACAAAAGTATCTTCATAGCAAAATCCATAGTACATAGGGTCTGAAAGGGTCTCAGCCCTTTCCCCATTCGAAATTTCACCCCCACTGCAACTTACCAATATATCTCCAGCTTGCGCACTTTGAAAATGATGTTCATTTCAAAATAGCTCCACAAAGAAAACTGAGCCAGGGCCTCACTTAAACAGTTGAGTACCTTTTAAAGTCAAAGCTGTAGGAGAGAGCTCCATTAAAATCCATATAGCTTCATACTTCTTTCCGTTCTTCTCACTTAGCCCAACCTCAAGGGCTAGTAATGATCACAAACAGGTGCTAATCACTGGTGATTATCACTGTCCCACCCCTAGCTCTTCACTCCTGGAGGAATCCACTGACTCTGGTTTGAAAAAGTCATTTAGTTGATAGTGAAGAGAAAGGGGGAAACTATGTTTGATGTTTAAGTGGTGTAAAACTGACAATTGTTTTTGTATGTTTGCGCGACCTTAGGTGTGTTTATTCTTCGGGGTGCCTCCCCTACCAGGTGTCACTGGGATTAGTATAGGGGGAATCAAGGCCTCTTTTCCAGCCTTCTTCCTCCCCACTCCACCCAGCAGCTGCCTTCACTTTCGGTTGAATGAGTTACAGGATGAAGCATGTCCGAACTGATTATCTTGTATTTATTCATTCATTCAATCGTATTTATTCAGCGCTTACTTTGTGCAGAGCACTGTACTAAGCGCTTGGGAAGTAGTATATATTATTATTCAATAGCATTATTGAGCAGTAATCTGATCATCAAGACTGGGTAGAGAGGAGAGGGAGGTGGGGTGTGAGGCGCTCAGAAAGATGGAAGTTTGTACATATTTATTACTCTATTTATTTATTTTACTTATACATATCTATTCTATTTATTTTATTTTGTTAATATGTTTGGTTTTGTTCTCTGTCTCCCCCTTCTAGACTGTGAGCCCACTGTTGGGTAGGGACTGTCTATATGTTGCCAACTTGTACTTCCCAAGCGCTTAGTACAGTGCTCTGCACACAGTAAGCGCTCAATAAATACGATTGATTGATTGATTGAAGTACAAGTCGGCAACATCTAGAGACGGTCCCTACACAACAACGGGCTCACAGTCAAGAAGGGGGAGACAGAAAACAAAACAAAACATGTAGACAGATGTCAAAACCGTCAGAACAAATAGAATTAAAGCTATATGCACATAATTAACAAAAGAAATAGAATAGTAAATATGTACAAGTAAAATAAATAGAGTAATAAATCTGTATAAATATATATAGGTGCTGTGGGAAGGGGAAGGAGGTAGGGCGGGGGGGATGTGGAAGAGCATTATTTACCCCCAATGCTTAGCACGTAGTAAGTACTTTAAAAATCATTATTACTACTATTATTATTATTTTTGCAAGCACCTGACTGTCTGGTGTTAGGACTGGAGGCAAAGTAAGGGAAAAAGGCTCATCATTTTAGGGCAAACTTGGAGTTGGAATCATTGGAAGCCAGAGAAAAAGATGATACTAAAGATGAGCCAGAAAAAAGAGAGAGAGGCCAGAGAGGAATGCAGACTGGTAGAAAACCAGGAATGTGAAAAGAAACAAAAGGAGTGGGGAGTGTTCAGAGACTTGAACTGAGAGCTTTGGCTCTGAGATGAAAGGCCCTACCTGCCTTCAAAGTAGCATACATCGCCAAGCTCTGCCAGCCGGATGAGCTTAAACCTGTCAGGGTTCTCTTTCAGTAAATGAACTTTTTGCATGCCCTTCAAATGGAGGTTTGAAGATGGTTAAAAATGGTCTCTAGTCCAAACACTACCTTAACCAGAAATTTTGCTCATAGTTCATCCTTGCTATTCCACACTGCATGCTTTGTGCCAACATTAAGCCACTGAAACTGATTTAAAAAAATTAATTTGCTCCAGCAGCCTTGTATTCACCAACACCAACCCATCTGGCCGCAAAAGCTCTCCAGTTGGCATTCCAGATGTAAAACTGCACTCAGTCATGTGAAAGTAGTTTCCTTTCAAATATATCCCAGAACACTTTATTCTTTGATAGGATGCAACCAGTCTACCATTCCCCTAAACTGAGTTTTCAAACCCAACCCAAAAGCCTATTGTTCTCTTTGCCTTTTTTTCCCAGGCACTTTCTCTGGTCTAGATCATCCAGGTTAAATCAGAGCTTGCAAAGACAGTTCCTTCCTCACCCCACAAGCCCCAAAGACCTTAAAAAACAACACTTTTAGGGGAATATGTAGGTTTGGTGTGTTTCTCTTCATCGCTTAGACAAAATTTCCACGTCTTCAGTTGAGAAAGGAAAGTAATGGCTTAAAAGGTGTCCTGATTTCAAGGACATTCATTCAGCACAGCTCCTGTGTAGTTCACCATCCACTTCCTGAATTGCAATGTGACTTCAGGCCAAGGCAAAACAGAATGTGACATTAGTAGATTGACAGCTGTGGGAAAAGCACAGGGAACAGCATAAAGACTCCTATATGTTTTCATGCATCTTACACAAACACTTGTCACCATCAACACACCGGGTTCGGCTGTTCTGAGAAATTCACCAAGATCCTTACGCCTCCATAAAAAGCTCGGTCAAGTCAGAGTTGAAGGTGCTCCGCCTGACCCGCCTCAATTACCATTAGAGAATGGCAGGGCTGTAGGTCAGGGCCAGATTTTTCAATCTCTTTTATAACTCCTTGATGGAAGATGTGAGGAGGGATCTGGAAGCCGAAGGCCAAACTGATTCAGTGGGAAACTCTTTCAACAGGCCATAAGCCTCACTGAGTCTTTGAGAGAATCATCCAGGAACTACCATATGCTGTTGACTGCGTTCTTGAGGAACATAAGCAAGTCAGCAATGCCAGTAATTGTAAATCACTTCACAGAGCTGGCACACCACTACAGACTGGCACAGCTCTATGGAATGACAATAAGCTTAAAGAATACCAAGGCTCCAGCCTTCTCTCAGGAAACCTTTCATCAGAACTTCATGCTGTCACCAAATTCTTCCACCTAGGCAGTGGACTAACAGTGCCCAGGTAGGTCAAAAACGAGAAAGAAAGAAAAAAAAAACTTTAGAATGGTTCTTGTGGGTGGGGGGGTGGTTGAAAGACAAATGGAGCTTGGTGACAATGGGAGAATTGAACGTCATACCAAACTAAAGATGATTAAAGTGGTGCTGTTCAATGGGCTTTGTGGCTGGGAGACCACAGCCTACCGCAGGCGACAAAAATCTACTTTCTTGAGCATTTTCAACAGCATCGTCTTCAAACTACCCCATACGGCAAATGGCAGGACAAGATTAGCAACAGCAATGTTCTAGAACACTAAGTTCACCAGTATTGAGGCAATTTTTTTAAATTATTGTTGTTATTATGGTTAAGTGCTTAATATGTGCCAAGCACTGGACTAGATACACAATAATCAGGCTGCTCACAGTCTAAGTAGGAAGGAGAGGATTTAATCCTCATTTTTCAGATGAGGAAACTGAGGCACAGAGAAGTTAAATGACTTAGCCAAGTTCACACAGTAAGCAAATTGCAGAGCTGGCATTAGATAGAACCCAGATCTTCTGACTCCCAGGCGCTGCTCTTTCTACTACACCACACAGCTTCTCTTTCTGCTATGCTGCTTTCCTGTGTGGGATCTGTGAAGAGAATGAAACTAGAAAATGGCAACCAGGAAGGAAGGAATAAACACTTCTGGGTGTGTGTGCTCATTAAAGCTCTGTCCACCTGAGAGATGGAATCTACAGTTGTTAAAGTGTTTTGAGATTGCTGCCTATGATCCCTTCATTGGCAGGAGTCAGAGTACAACAAGCTCACTGGCCATGACAAATAGAGATTAGGAGAAAGTTGTTGAGACCCCAGCAAGGGCAGCAGCTGCTTTCTTGATTGGGCTGAATTGAAGCAACCAAAAAACAGCATCAAAAAAGACTGAATTCCTCCGTGAGAGTATTGGCTTCTACCAAGGAGAGAGTGGAGGAGAAATGGGCAGTGAGGAAGGGAAAGAGAATGCAAGGGAAAGAAAAAGAGGAAAGCGCACAAATGCTTGCTCGAAGTGTTCTCATTCCATTGATTTCAAGGTCTTATGGCTGTTAATAATAATTGTGGTATTTGCAGAACACTTACCATGTACTGTGCTGAGCATTGGGGCAGATAAGCAGCATGGCTTAATGGACAGAGCACAGGGTTGGGAGTCAGAGGTCATGGGTTCTAATCCCAGCTCCGCCAATTGTCAACTGTGTGAGTTTCGGCAAGTCACTTAACTTCTCTGTGCCTCAGTTACCTCATCTGTAAAATGGGGATTAACATCAGGAGCCCTATGTGGGACAACCTGATTACCTTGTATCCCACCCAGCACTTAGAACAGTGCTTGGCACATAGTAAGCGCTTAACAAATGCCATCATTATTATATTATTATAAAATCAGATCAGACTTCCATGATTCCTGGGGTTCATGATCGAAGCGGGAGGGAAAACAAACATTTATTTAAACTCTGTTTAAAAAATGAGAAAACTGAGGCATAGAGAAGGCAAGAGGCAGAGCTGAGAGAACCTAGGTCTCTTGGTTCTCATTCTTGGAATCATTCCATTAGGTTACTGCTCCAGGATGTACAGAATGGATAAATTTTTCTTTAGGATATTTTCTTGAGGTTACATCCCATGTATACAAATTCCCATCCCATTATTCACAATCATCAGCTATTCCTCTTAATTCCTTTTTGAGAGCCACCTCAATTTCATAAGCTTTTATCCGAATTTGCATCCAGTGATGGGTTCTCTATTAGGATCTATGAACCCCAGCCTGGAGAGAGGAATTTGGGGAGAGGGAGGGTGAGTGGTAAATTTTTCAGAAAAACATGAATTATGACCAATTGTATTAATAATCAGGTTTATTAGTTTCCTGCTTTTTTTCATTCCCAATTTGCAACCCACAATGAGGATGGTGCAATAAATTAATCAATATGTCAGGATTACTGATATGTAAGGCTCAGGTGAGGTGGCTGAGGTGGCTCAGGAGGGACAATACTGCAGCTCAGTGGGGTCTTGTTTCCCAGAAAGGTCACTTTTTAATAGCAAGCGTCCAAAGAAAATGGATACTTGTGCAATATAAAGAATTTGCTAAAGTGCTGGAAAAAGTAGGGTGGGGACAAAATTATTATCGCTGTTCTAGTAGTAGTACATTTATTAAGCATCCACTTGATGCAGTGCACTGAACTAGGTGGCACATTCCCTGCTCTCTAGGAACTTACACTTTAACAGGGGAGATAAACATAGAAATATCAGTTTGCTGAAAAAGAAAGAAGAGGTTTTGTGCTATGTAGATTTGAAAATGAGTTTCTAATGTAATAAATATTTTTATAATTCAATATTTATTTAAAATCAGGCAATAAATAAACTAAGGGGTAACAATAACCGTGGGACTTTTGGGTGGAAAAATGTTATCTCCACCACTCTGTGAAGATAATAATACTATGTGTTAAGCACTTACTGTGTGCCACATTGTACTAAGCTGTGGAGTGAATGCAATATAAGAGGTGAGACCCAGTCCCAGCTCCCCATGGAGCTCAGTCTAAGGGGGAGAGAGAACAAGTATTTAATCCCTTTTTTACAGATGAGGAAAATGAGGTCTAGAGGAGTGACTTACCTAAGATCACCTAAAAGGCAAATGGTGGAGCCAGGTTCTCGCTATATTGCAAGCTCCTGAAGGGCAAAGATCATGTCTACCAATTCTATTGTACTCTCCCAGGAGTTGAATACAGTGCTCTGCATACATTAAGTGCTCAATAAACACCACTGATTGATTGATTAGAACCCAGGTCTCCTGACTCATTCCAGCATAGCATTTATTAAACTCCTACTGTGTACAGAGCACTATACTAAGCATATAAGGAAAATACAATAGAATTAACAGACGGGATTAGAAATCCAAATGGCTAAGGGTGGAGGATGATGGGTGAAGAAGAGCAAGTAAAGGAACTGGGAAAAATGGCTGGGTCTGAGAAGGACTCTGGAGGACTGGAATCCGATTAAACCATCAACTTCTTAGAGGAAAACTCAGCACCTGAATAAATATGAAATTTTCATTTACGTGTTTGTTTTCCTTTCTCCCAGCAGGAGGTGGGGAAAAATCAATCAGGATATTTGCCCAGTGGGAAAGGAGAAGAACAACTCGAAACGTTGAAGAGGGGCAATAAGAAAAGTAGCCCACAGAGGAAATGAAAGTTTGCATCTTTCATTTTTTTAAAGATCAGAAATTTGCCCAGGTTGTGCCACCACTAAAATTGAATCCTACAAGGAAAGTGCCACATACAGGAAAGTGGAATCCAAGAGATGAAATTCCATCTTCTGTCAGGTTACCGTATCAAGGCTGACAATGCCTTGACTTGTGGCTACAGTGGTTCAACTAGTTAGCTCCTGCTTTCCTTCAATTGTCCAAATCCAGCCCCCTCAGAAAAATGCTCAATGGACCTGAGGGTTAGAGCTAAGTTGTGTTGCCAAACCTTCACATATTTAAGTTCAGGCTCTGAAGATACAAACAAAATGTTTAACTATTGTTTCCAAATCTTGAAAATTATCCTACCATAATGAATGAAGCAAACATTTCCACTATAAATACATAATTTCCACATGGTGTGTGTGTACAGTATGTTTAATTAGGCCTTCTCTTATAAATTAAAAATGTTTTAAATCTCATAGAGGAATCATTTCTCTCTCGCTAAATGTTCCAGTCTGGTTTTCTCTTGGCCACTAGAGAGGCAAAAAGCAATCTACAATGAAGTCCTCAGAGATTCGACGGGATCTACCTGATACTTTCTCTTGCTTGTTTTTTTTTCCTTTTCTTTGGCAGTGGATGATTGAGGGGTTGCATGTGTCTTACTCCACGTTTTCCTATTTCAATCCATCTGTCTCCCTTCGAAGTTCCACTAGTCATGCAAGCCTCTTCTCTCTGCACAACAAACACATCAAATTGATACCTAGTCATTGAATGGCTTGCTATACCCAGGAGGAGTGAAGTAGCAATTTTCCCCTAGAAGAAGCAGTTTCTAGGCATTGTGTGGAACATTTCATTCTGTTTTGAACAGAATGTAAGAGCCCAATCTTGCCATGATTTCAGAGAATCCCTGAGCAATTTCCCGAAATTACCAAACATCTGTTTAAGGATGCTGATTATGGCAAACAGAACGAGAATAATTAGGAATGTGTTTGAACAGTTTTTTATTCTTTGCAGACTTGTACTCTGCTATGCTCTATTGAGTGGTAAACTAGAGAGCATAGGATCTAAGGCCTCATATCTTCCCAGGAAGTTAGTGACAATCTCCAAAAGTGGCAGCCAATTATCCAACCTACCCTGAGAACCAATTCCATGGGTTCCCAAATCCTTATGGCCAGTAAGTTCTGTTAATCATGAACCTCCAGCCCGTCCAGCGGCAGTTTACATTACTGTGTACCAACTGTACTTCACTGTACTCTCCCAAGCCCTTAGTACATGGTCTACATGAGGCAAAACATAAAACAGCAGCAGGTACTGCAAACATTTAGCATGACACACAGCAAGAGACAGCCTTTTTGTGTGTATGATATAGACAAGACTGTGACTCCACATTGGTCTTTTCAGATACGCACATACACACACACACACACACACACACACACTCACTCATTTATGAATTTGAATTTCACCATCAGTGGCATCTTCTTCAAATACAGACAAATATATTACAACTATATTATACCAACATTATTGTGGGCAGGGATATATAAATATACATATATATGTGTATGCACACACACACACACATACACATACACACACATATACACACACACAGAGCGATAGCGAGAGTTGGGCAATGCCAGTATATACCACCCAAAAGGCATAACTTGTCCTCTTGGCAGGTTAACAATAATTGAACCAGAAATAGTAATGACTAAGCAAAAGCAGGATGATTCTCCATTTACCATAATAATGTGCCTGTAACACATACTTTTTCATTAGTAGAACTCTGGGTTTTCTTTCATTTATTCATTCGGGACCATTTTCTGAATGTCCACTATGGGCAATGTGCTGGCATGATGTAGTATCTAGAGCACGGGCCTAGGAGCAAGAAGGTCATGGGTTCTAATCCTGACTCTGCCACTTGTCTGCTTTGTGACCTTGGGCAACTTACTTTACTTCTCTGAGCCTCAGTTACCTCATCTGCAAAATGGGGATTGAGACTGTGATCCCCAAGTGGGACAAGTACTGTGTCCAACCCAATTTGCTTGTATTTGCTACCCCAGCATATAGTACAGTACCAGACACATAGTAAATCCTTAAGAAATACCATAATTATTATTATTATTAATCAACCTTTGGGAGGAGGAATGAAAGTAAGGTCAGAGTCCCTGGTCTCGAGGAAAACTAACAGTTTGCTTTCTCTTCTCACTATTCCAACACCATGACTTCACTTTCTGTTCAGGCAGTCTGATCACTCTTCAGACCTGCATCTAATTTTGAAGGACTGAAATCTCCTCGAAAAGTAAAGGGAAGGGGATGGAGCAGTTTAGCAACAAATACCAGTACCATGGGAGGGTGGGCTTTCCTTCCTCTTGAGACCCTCTCCTACTCTGTATCCCATGAGTCATCCAATCATGGCCCCTAAAGCCTTACCCCCATTCCGACCTTTAAGTCACATCACTGTTTTAGTGACAAACATATTTTTGGTGAAACTCATGGCACCAACTTTAACCTTCAGAGATGGAAAGAAGAAATAGCAGCTCAGGAAAATCATCTTATGACTTGTTAGTCTGTTAATTTGATTAATGATGTGTATACATCTATAATTCTATTTATCTATCTTGATGCTATTGATGCCTGTCTACTTGTTTTGTTTTGTTGTCTGTCACCCTTTTCTAGACTGTGAGCCCGTTGTTGGGTAGGGATTGTCTCTATCTGTTGCCGAATTGTTGCCGAATTTCCAAGTGATTAGTACAGTGCTCTGCACCCAGTAAGCACTCAATAAATACGATTGAATGAATGAATGAATAAAAGTCAAACTGGCCAAGCATTTGAGTTTTACACCACCTTCCATTCAGTGAAGCAGCAGCTTTGTATCCACAGACTTCCCACTGGGGGAACATCAACAATTGGGTAGAGTCTTCAGAAACTGGGATGTGTGCCAAGATATCAACAGGATGAGCCATGTATTCTTCCAAAGGATTATTGTTTCATTTGAGAATCACAAAAAGGTATTCACCCAGCCAACCTAAACACTAGAAAACTCAGATTTTTAAACTGATCATAATGACCACCTACATTATCTTTGGAAAGGATGTTCAGGATAGTAGGAGGCATTATTGTATTTCCAAGCTCCAAATTGCTACCAGAAGGACTAGAAAAGCAATCCCTTTGACTTCTCCTGATTTCCTAACGCATTAGGACTATACAGTATCCACCTCTCCCTTTCTCCCTCAAGGCACTGGGCAGAGAAGCAGCATGTCTCAGTGGAAAGAGCATGGGCTTTGGAGTCAGAGGTCATGGGTTCAAATCCCAGCTCCGCCAATTGTCAGCTGTATGACTTTGGGCAAGTCACTTAACTTCTCTGTGCCTCAGTTCCCTCATCTGTAAAATGGGGATTAAGATTGTGAGCCCCACATGGGACAACTTGATCATCTTGTATCCCCCCAGCGCTTAGAACAGTGCTTTGCACATAGTAAGCGCTTAACTAATACCATTATTATTATTATTATAGAAGCAGCATGGCTTAGAGGAAAGAGCACGGACTTGGGAGTCAGAGGTCGTGGGTTCTAATCCCAGCTCCACCACTTGTCAGATGTGTGACTGGGCAAGTCACTTAGCTTCTCTATGCCTCATTTACCTCATCTGTAAAATGGGGATTAAGGCTGTGGGTCCCGTGTGGGACAACCTGCTTACCTTATTATCTACCTCAGGGCTTAGAACAGTGCTTGGCACATCGTAAGCACTTAACAAATACCATAATTATTGTTATTATTTAGAAATTATGGAAATCTAAAACAAATCCAAAGCAAGGCAGTTCAGTGCACAGAGTCATCTTGAAGAAATCCAGTAAAGCCTGGAAATAATAAGGCAGTTTAATAAACATATGTCATAAACAGAGAAGCAACATGGTCTAGAGAAGCAGCGTGGGCCTGGGAATCAGAAAGATCTGGGTACTCATCCCAGCTCCATCACTTATGTGCTGTGTGACCTTGGGCAAGTCACTTAGCTTCTCTGTGCCTCAGTTACCCATCTGTAAAATGGGGATTAAGACTGGGATCCCCATGTAGGACATGAACTGTGTCCAAACCGATTAATTTGTATCTACCCCAGCACTTATTACAGTGCCTGGCATCTAGTAAGAACTTACCTAATACCAAAAAAAATATATAGACCCTTCATTATTTACTGAGAACCCTCAGAGTGTAAGCTCTTTGAGGACACGGATCACGTTAATGCAATCAGTTCTTCCATAATGTATGCTTTCACTCCCTATTTTAGCTGCAATATAGCAAAATAATTAGGGAATGATCAGTGAGTGTCTATCTAGACAGAACTCAAACTCTTGTGTATATGAGTGTGGCACCTGTAAAGGTGTAAGCACTATAGCCTGAGTTGTCCTTATTCCTCACATCAACCTCTGTAACATAATAGACTGATGCCCCCTTCCCCCTGTGGCTCTACCTGCTAACCCCACTCCGTGCCTCTGTCTCTGGGTCACTGACTCTCTCTGCATCTCCATGTTTCTGACGGAAACACCACTAGAAGAAGCAGAATGTTTTGCTAATATGTGTACATACGCACCCATTCCCACACATCCTTCAGATTTGAAAATTTTGCTACTGATGGGGAGATTTTACTCATTTGTACATATTTGACAGAAAAAGCCTATACAACAGTCCATTCCAGCAGGGAATTATCCTCCATGGAGGCACTGCATTCACAAATTGTCAGGCCTTGTGCTGTTGGATTCCACCTCTTGCTCTCACAGTTTCCCGAAGTCTGTGTTTCAAGACCCAGCACTCTTCCTGATTGCTGCCCGTCCACCAGGCTGCTGCTACTTCCCAGCAGTCCACAGCTCTGCCATATCACTTGAAGTTATCCTCAACGCTTTTTTAAAATTCTTCCTTCCACCCATTTTTGCTGTTTGGCCCTTCCCTTAAGCTCGATTTACAGCAGGGGCTTGAATATCTGAATTTCATCCCTTCTCATAGGTACTGCACATTAAGACCATAAAGATGCAGAAAATGTGAGAAGAATATTTGGACTGAAGAAGATAATCATGCTCACAGCACATTCTATAAGACAACAAGTCTGTCCTTGCTAGAAACAATCAGTTAATCATTTTTATTGAGTGCTTACTATGTGCAGAGCACTGTATTAAGCGCTGGGGGGAGTACAGTATAATAGAGATGGTAGACACATGCCCTGCCCACAACGAGCTTACAGTCTAAAGGACTGTCCTAGTTAAAAATTTAGATGAAGGGTCATGAAACTGGATGGTGGGTGGACAGGATTTTCTTACAGCATGTGTTAGGATAAAGACAGCCAAGGGGGGTTACTGAGGCTCTCTACAATTAATGACTTGATTTCTAAAAGTGAATTAAAAGCACACTTAACCAATATCATCTTAAAAAACAGATTCTTCTGGTCAGAATATGGAAATTAAGTATTGACCTGAACTACTGGCAGATGACAGATTTTTTTTTCCAAAAATCACAATGCTTTTCAGAAACTACACCCATCTCTGTCGTTATGACAGAATAGAAAAGGAGAGACCAAAGAGTGTACAAATGCAGTTCTTATATCTGTGGTGTTGTATCCAGCTTCCTCCCATTTATTCGACTTTGCATCCCTTCAGGGCAGAGCAAAACAGCGGTTCCTGCTACACAGGAGGAGGAGGAAAAGGATTAATGAATCAGGAAATGAACCATTTAACTCCAAGGTCTAACATGTCCTTCAATCTTATGTGCGGTCTACATTTTTTAAATGATTTCAAAGATTTGTTTTCCTCCTGTTTTTTCTTCCCCGCTCACAGCCACAGACCATTTGCAGGGTTGTGTTTGGCATATTAAAACACGATGACCTTCCTAGCGCTAACAAAGCAATTTAAATGTTATTCTTTTAGAGTGTGAAACAATACCCTGCTTATCATGCTCTCTACCCACTACCCTGCTTCCGTTTTACTCATACTGGAAATGTTAACATTGTCCTGTCCCCTACTAGTGCCTTGTACTTAAGGAACCCCAATCTCGCAGAACTGCAAGAGTGTTAATGAATCTGTTTTCATCCCCTGGAGCCGGGGCTGTTAAGTGGGCCTTAATAAAGTCATAAATGGATGACCCCAGCATGCCTCCGTGGGTCCCCGGAGGGTGAAGTCTGAGGTAAGATCCTGAAGTTCTTTGCATCATCACTGGCCTTGGCAGTAGCCCAGCTGGGTGGCCCAGATCCACACTGTGGTGTGAGTCCATCAGGGGTGGAAGAAGGCATTAGGAGTAATTTTCTTTTCTGTTATCCCACCCCCTGAGATGTTTCATGGCCAGACCTTGTTACAACAATTCTGAAGGGGTATAAAACTGTTGTCAGGCAAATTGAAAGGTAGGAAAATCTGGTCTAATGAGGGGAAAAAAAGGAGAAGGGGAAGAGAGAAGGAAAGACAGGGTCTGGGATAATGACGATGATAATGGTCATAATAACAAGAATAATAATGATTTTTATGGTATTTTTAAAGTGCTTACTGTGTGTCATGCACCGTACTAAGTCCTGGGGTAGATTCAAACTAATCGGGTTGGACACAGTCTCAATCCCCATTTTACAGATGAGGCAACGGGCACAGAGAGGTTAAGTGACTTGCCCAAGGGCACACAGCAGACTTGTGGCAGAGCCAGGATTAGAACCCAGGTCTCCTGACTCTCAGGCCCATGCTCTTTCCACTATGTCACCCCCCTGCTCATTATAATAATAATAATAATTCTTGTTAAGCACTTACTTTGTGCCAATCACTCTACTAAACCCTGGAATAGATACATGATAATAAGATCAGACACAGTCCCTGTCCCAAAAGAGGCTCATGGTCTAAGTGAGAAGGAAAACAGGTATTTTAAGATCCCATTTTAAGAGGAGGAAAGTAATTGGTTAAATCCCTTGACAAAGTTCTCATGGCAGGCAAGTGGCAGAACTGGAATTAGGACCTAAGTCTGTTGAATTTCATGGCCCTGCTTTTTCCACTAGCTCAGGCTTCTTCTGGGGTGGGTGAGGAATTTGTTTTTCCTCTGGGCAAGGGCTCAAAGAGGAAAATAGGGCCTAATCTTAGTGATTCCTCAAATCTGCATGGGATGTCAAGAATAGGTTTCTTTTTTATTTATTTTTACCATTGGGAAACTAAGGCACAGAAATTGGGGGAGCAGAGCCAGAAAGGCTAGCATAGTTGGCAGCAGTTAACACCAGTGTTCAGAACAATGCAGCAAAGGGAAACACTTTCCCTGAAATCAGAGGGGCCCAGAGTGCTCCACAGAGGAGCCTGGAGGCTTACCTTGCTTCTCAGCCTTCCGCTTTCCTGAAACAATCAGTGAAAAGATCAAGAGACTTGGAGCATTAAGCTGTGGTACAGGAAGAGAGTTACCCGGCCAGGGGACATAAGTCAGGGGTAGAGCATTTGAATTCATTCATTCATTCAATCGTATTTATTGAATGCTGATCAAGAAGGCCCTGGTTCAAATTAATTGATTCAATTGTATTTATTGAGCGCTTACTGTGTGCAGAGCACTGTACTAAGCACTTGGGAAGTACAAGCTGGCAACATATAGAGATGGTCCCTACCCAACAACGGGGCTCACAGCCTAGAAGGGGGGAGACAGACAACAAAACAAAACATGTAGAAAGGTGTCAAAGTCGTCAGAACAAGTAGAATTAAACCTATATGCACATCATTAACAAAATAAATAGAATAGTAAATATGTGGAAGTAAAATAAATAGAGTAATAAATCTGTACAAATATACATATATATATATATATATATATATATATATATATATATATATATATATATATATATATATATATATATACACGAGTGCAATGGGGAGGGCTTCAAAGACGGTAGGGCCTGGGGGGATGGGGAGGAGGAGAGGAGAAAGGGGGCTCAGTCTGGGAGGGTCTCTTGGAGGAGGTGAGCTCTCAGTAGGGCTTTGAAGGGAGGAAGAGAGCTAGCTTGGCAAATGTGTGGAGGGAGGGCATTCCAGGCCAGGGGAAGGACGTGGGCCGGGAGTCGACGGCGGGACAGGCGAGAATGAGGTACAGTGAGGAAATTAGCGGAAGAGGAGCGGAGGGTTCGGGCTGGGCTGTAGAAGGAGAGAAGAGAGGTGAGGTAGGATGGGGTGAGGTGATGGAGAGCCTTGAAGTCGAGAGTGAGCAGTTTTTGCTTGATTCGTAGGTTGACAGGCAGCCACTGGAGATTTTTGAGGAGGGGAGTAACATGCCCAGAGCATTTCTCCACAAAGATGATCCGGGCAGCAGAATGAAGTATAGACTGAAGTCGGGAGAGACAGGAGGATGGGAGATCAGAGAGGAGGCTGATGCAGTAATCCAGTTGGGATAGGATGAGAGATTGAACCAGCAAGGTAGCGGTTTGGGTGGAGAGGTAAGGGCAGATTCTTGGTGATGTTGTGGAGTTGAGACTGTAATCTGGGTGGCCCCTTGCCTGACATATTTTGAAAAGCAGTGTGGCCTAATGGATGGGCCTGGGAGTGAGAATGACCTTACTCTGCCTCTTGTCTGCTATGTGACCTTATATAAGTCACTTCACTTTTCTGTGAATCATCTGTAAAATGGGGAAAAAGACTGTGAGCCCCATGGAGGGCAGGGACTGTGTCCAGTTTCACAATCTTGTATTTACCCCGGTGCCTGGTACATGGTAAGTGTTAAACTAATACCATTAAAAATAATAATATTTAAAAAGTACTAAGCCAGCCCTGACCTAAAGGAGACAGGCAAAATGAATGCAGGAATAGATTTTGGAATTACCCAGAAAAGATATTTCACCACCATATGATTATACCTGAGTTATCTAGCTAAGATACTGTTTTTTTCTCATCCTAGAAAATGAATGGTTTTCAGCTTTAAAATTAAATTTAAAATGGCGATGGAACATTGTAACTAGGAAATATTTTGCAGGCCTCTATCAAGTGATAACATGGTTCTAAAATGCTTCTAGATTAATCTTAGGAGAGAGGATTTTTTAACCTGTATATAGCCCTCATAATAATAGCCCTGACAAGGATTACTAGAGAGAGCAATGTTAGGTGATATTTTTCATTCCAGATGACAGGCCACACTTAGAGTCACCACACATGAAATGCAGTCTATTACTACACCTCGTTCTCAACTCTCCCCATCAACCTCTTGCTCATTACCTCCACCCTGCCTGAAAACCCTTTCACATCCCATCTGAAAAATCACATCTTCTCCAGGAGGCCTTCCCTACTTTCTCTTCTCCCCCCTCCATTTTCTCCAACACTGAGAATCCATCACTTCCACATCACCTTACTCCCAGAGCACCTAGATGCATATCTTTATATTCTATTGCATTTCCTTATCTATAAGTTATTTTAGTGTCTGTCTCCCCCCACTCAACTGTAAGTTCCTTGAGGGTGGGGGTCAATTGGTCATATTTAGACCATATCTACTAACTCAATTGCCTACTACAGTGCTATGCACAGAGTAAGTGCTCAATAAATACTAGCTTAGAACAGCACTTAGAACAGTGCTTGGCACATAGTAAGCGCTTAACAAATACCATCATTATTATTATTAATAAATACTATTAATTGATTGATTGAAGTCTATGGTATTAGGGCTGTTCTAAGTTTCCTAAATGGTGATCCATCTGCCTAGAGTCTTGCGGTGTTCCCAGGTCCTCAAAGTTGGCACTCAAACACAGGTCCCTTGTGTGGCAATCCTGTGAGGTAGCGTGAGGCACCTCAGGCCAAATTTTCAAGGAGGCCCCCACGGAAACACTTACTAAAATGCCTGTACACCCACTGAGTCTATTAAAACCTGCATTTCGGAGGGCATTTAGGAGCACAAAGCATGCAGAAATGCCATTTGTATATTCAATCACTCAATTTTCTGGTGTAAATCAGGACTGTGGCCAATGGGCGAGAGGATTGAGGACAAGGAGAATATCATCAGTTTGGGACTGCATTTTCAGGACACACCTCTCACTCTCTCCTATGAAAAACTGAATTTCATTTTACACTATAGACTTGGATTATAAATAAAATGGCAGTAGGGAAACCTGCAGGTCCCAGAGGCAGTTCCGTAATCAAGTGCAAATTGACTGCACTTAATCTTGTACATATTTACTGTTCTATTTATTTTATTTTGTTAATATGTTTTGTTTTGTTGTCTGTCTCCCCCTTCTAGACTGTGAGCCCGCTGTTGGGTGGGACCATCTCTATATGTTGCCAACTTGTACTTCCCAAGTGCTTAGTAAAGTGCTCTGCACACAGTAAGCACTCAATACGATTGATTGAATGAATGAATGAAAAGTGCGTTTTCAAAACTGCAGCTCTGGGCTAGGAAGCATCCACGTTCAGCCAGGCTACTTCTGTTATTGCTGAATGCATTAAGTTGTTGCTGTATTAAGGCATACCTTTTGTGCAGGCAGGCCTCAACAGTTACAGCCTCCAGATATTGGCCTTCCTCTAAATATCAACCTCAGTGCAAATCAGATCACTTTTTCACAGGAGTAGACATCAAACCCAGAAACCATGGTTCTGGGACCACCTGGGCTCTCCTTTCTTCAAGCCTTTTCTGGGGTGGGGAATGGAGGCTGATGAATGAACAGTTGTTTCCCATTGACACCCAGGGCCAAACAAGAGAAAAATGGGTTCAAATAGCTGCAGGAGGGATTTAGGTTAAATCTGAGAAAAAAACTTCCTGGCGCTTAGTAATGCAAGATCCTGGAATTGGAGAATGAGGGACTGGAGATTCTTTAAAGGTGGAAGTATTTTCTCGGCTCTCTGGGGTGAGATAGGTTCTGTCCTAACTAGAGGCAGGGGGCTGCATTCAATGAACTAGTGAGACCCTTCTGGCCCTCCTTTTACATTTACTACTGATTTGGTGTTTTTTCAACAAACAGATCCAAATTGTTAACAGTCGGGTTTTTCTTTGCTGTTCTGAGTATCCAATGGGCAAGGTTCATCTCCCTGGGTTCTGAAGCAATGCAGCAGCAAAGCCATGCTCCCATGACCTTATTAGTCTCCTCTCTTCTGGGACTTCCTCTCTGACCCTTCAAGTTCAAAACAAAAATATATTTTGTCAAAGTCTGAATGCTTTGGAGGTGAAGGGCAGAGAAACAAATGGGAGTTTGAAGCTGTGAGATGTTTCATTCACAGCACAATGAAACTGAGCATCTGAAGGTAAAAGAAGACACTCAGCCTAGTTCTAAGGGACTCAAAGTTTTTAGTGATGTGGGTAGTCTAAACCTCCACATTGATCTCAATAAATAAATCAGAGGCTTATAGATTGAATTCCTCTTAAAGCACATGCATGTCTATGTTGAATCTGACATTTCTGAAAAATGATTGAGGTGCTTCTCCATCTCGATAAAATATTACAGGGACATGATTCTCCACTATCCAGGCTCTTGGATACTGCAATCATTGCTGATATTTCTCCAGTGGCCTCTGTTAATAAACAAAATCAGTGCATTTTTTCTCCCAAATTCCTTAGGCCTGTCACAGCTCAGCTAGCATGCAGAAACTTCCTCAGCAATCTACCAAGAGACAGAGCTGTTATATTTATTTAACAAAGGTTTCCTGATGATAAATGAACAGAATCTCTCAACCAGCTACTGTGCCTAAAAAGAATGCTCTATTCAAGTTTCAGCTGGTTTCGCGAATATTAAACTCACTTTTCCCAAAATAAATGACTCAGATTCTTCCCTCTTGTATTTAATGACTCCAGGGGCTATGACTTTTCATAATCCTCAGGTCTGGAATGCAATTATATAATTCTGAACCTTTGATAGTGATGCCAATTGATCAATCAATGGCATTTATTGAGTATTTACTACGTGCAGAGAGCACTGTATTAAAGGCTCAGGAGAGCACCCAATTCCTGTCCTCAAAGAGCTTACAGTCTAGTTAGGCTAAAATTCCTGGACCCAAGTTTACAATCTATTCCACAATTATATCTCCGACTTCTGGGTTCCAGTCCAACATATGTTTACCTAAGTGTTTTTGGTAGACTAAGTTTTTCTAATAGTTGGCACTAGATAGATGTTAATGATGAGGAATCACTCTCACAAATATGAATTCCCATTAAAGCAAAAAGGAGTGTACAAAAGAGAATATTTAAATTTCTTGAAGCCTACTGCCTGCTTTCATTAGCCTCGATAATGTCTGATTTCCTTTAGATGACTTGCATTTCTTTTAATCCCTGGGAACAGAGAGCTGTGTTCCTTTCCATCTCTGTGACTCACCAAATAGCCTAAAAGAAACAACCTTCATCTTCCCTTGCTTAGGGGAATTTATTAGCCAAGAAATAGCACTAGAGCCAACGAAGCTTAGATTTATTATTCTCTGATAAGCATTTTCTTTTCACCATCCTTTGCAAAAAATGGTAAAATAACCTGTCAATGTTCTCTAGTCCTTACTGCTTTGAAGACCAAAAAGTCACTGATGGATGCTTAGCACCCTTGAGTGGTGTCAGTAACCCCTAGTAATCTCACGAGACCGACAACACTTCTCATCAGATGCGGAGGGGTCAATAGCAGTAAGATCTAATTTAATTGTGGGAGCCCCATGAAAACTACCATCTAACCTTATATTAGCAAAGTAAACCTCCAATTTAGGAGTTGAGCCACCTTGGATTTAGTTACTTTTTTAGAAAGTGCAAAAGTGCTTCTATCAATCGATCAATGGAATTTATTGAGTGCTTAGTGTGTGCAGAGCGCTGTATTAAGCAGTTGGGAGAAAAACTTTAAAATAAAATACAGAAATGTACATAAGTGCTGTAGGGAAAATATCAAGTGCCTATAGGGTACAAATCTAAGTTCATAAGTGATAAAGAAGGGAATGGGAGTAAGGGAAATGAGGGGTTAGTTTGGGAAGGTCTCTTGGAGGAGATGTGATTTTAGTAAGGCTCCGAGGGTGGGGAAGAGTGGTGGCGTGTTGGATGTGAATGAGGAGGGAACTCTAGGCCAGAGAAAAGATGTAGGAAAGGGGTCAGGAGCAAAATAGATGGAATCAAAGTACACTGATAAGGTTGGCATTAGGGTAGCGAAGTGTTTAGGCTGGGTTGTACTAAGAAATCAGAGAGATCAAATAGGAGGTGGCAAGGTGATTCAGAGCTTTAAAGCCAGTGGTAAGGGGTTTCTGTTCAGTGCAGAGGTGGATGGACAACCTTGAAAGTTCTTGAGGAGCAGGGAGATGTAGACCGAACAGCCTTTCAGAAAAATAATCCAGGCAGCAGAATGAAGTAAAGACTGGAATGGGGAGAGACAGGAGGCAGGGAGGTCAGAGAGGAGGTTGATGCAGTAGTCAAGGTGGGATATGATAAGTGCTTGGATCAGAGGCAATCACACCCTTTTCCCAGGAACAGGGGAATGGCCTATTATCCCAGCCTGTCAAATCTCCCCAGGCATTATATGATTCAGGAATTGTAGAGCCCCATATTAAGAAACACTCACACTCTCCTTGGGTCTGACAGCGTACACATGCTCCCAACTTTCTTCCACATGGCAGTGCATTCTATCTAGCCGTGCGTTGTCAGAAGATGGTTTCCTAACTCTGTTGTGTTCTCACCAAAGTGTAGTAGTAACATTTTTTTTGGTATTTGCTAAGTGCTTACTAAATGCTCTCCATCACCTCGCCCCCTCCTACCTCACCTCCCTTCTTTTCTTCTACAGCCCAGCCCACACCCTCCGCTCCTCTGCCGCTAACCTCCTCACTGTGCCTTGTTATTGCCTGTCCCGTCGTCGACCCCTGGCCTGGAATGCCCTCCCTCCGCACATCCGCCAAGCTAGCTCTTCTCCTCCCTTCAAAGCCCTACTGAGAGCTCACCTCCTCCAGGAGGTCTTCCCAGACTGAGCCCCCTCCTTCCTCTTCCCCTTCCCCCTAACCCCCCTGCCTTATCTCCTTCCCCTCCCCACAGCACCTGTATATATGTTTGTACATATTTATTACTCTATTTTACTTGTACATATTTACTATTCTATTTATTTTATTTTAATATGTTTTGCTGTCTGTCTCCCCCTTCTAGACTGTGAGCCCACTGTTGGGTATGGACCGTCTCTATATGTTGCCAACTTGTACTTCCCAAGCGCTTAGTACAGGGCTCTGCACACAGTAAGCGCTCAATAAATACAATTGAATGAACGAATGAATGAATGAATGAAATGTCAAACTGTTCTAACTGCTGGAGGAGGCACAAATAAATTAGGTTGGACATAGTCCCTGTCCTGCATGGGGCTCACAGTCTAAATATGAGGGAGAACAGGTAAACTGAGGTATATAGAAGTTAAATGACTTGCAGAAGGTCACACAGCAAGCATTTGTTTGAACTTGGGTTAGAACCCGGGTTGTCTGACTCCCAAGGCCATGCTCTTTCCACTAGGCCTTGCTGCTTCTCTGGACCTCAGTTTCCACATCCATTTGTCTGGCAGAACTGAGTGTACTGAGAGGTGATGCTGTCCCATCTCAGAAGCTCTCAGTACCAATCACAAGTATGACTGGCTCCTAGGCTTGGAAAGGGACAATCTACCCTTCCTAGTGTGATTTTTTTGTGATAAAGGTCTTGTCAAAAATATATATTATTTCCTGAAGACTGAAGTCTCTAGGCTTCCTGTCTGATAGGCTCAAGAGTAGATTGACAGTTCTTGCCCAACAGCTCTAATTCTGTACTGCCTCTTACCCCCTGTAAACTTTTTCTGGATTCTGGCAGCAAAGTTGAGGATGGACTGGGATGATGATGATGAAGATGAAGAAGATTCCTGGTTATGATTTGATGATGATGATATATTGGATTTATTGTGTCTTTTCATCATTC
The DNA here is from genome assembly GCF_015852505.1 of Tachyglossus aculeatus. NCBI lineage: Eukaryota > Metazoa > Chordata > Mammalia > Monotremata > Tachyglossidae > Tachyglossus > Tachyglossus aculeatus. Next base: position 17,860,416 of record NC_052074.1, on the reverse strand, counting down.
CAAAGCATTTTTATATCAGTTAACTCATTTTATTCTCACAACATCCCTCCGAGGTAAAGAGAGGCAAGGTAACATCATCCCCAGATTACGGATGGGATACCGAGGTTCAGAGAAGGTAGTGATTTGCTTGAGATCAAACAATCAGCTTAGTGACAGAACTGCACTAAACCTCCCAGACTCAAGCTCTTTCGCTAGGACCTACCACCTCCCTATCTGTTATCTAGGTATCTGTTTTCTGTCTGATATTGTTTTACCTGTCCTTCAGGCAGACATGTTGGCAGCAAAGTAACAGGATGGACTCAGAAGCAGGAAGTGGTTCATTGCTTTCCAACTGTTTTCACTGATGATGCCTAAAATTAGGTTTGCGCCACACAGATTTGGACTAAAAGATAGTTTTCTGCAGGGAAATTACCTTCAAAAATTTGCTGGGCCCATGCAGATAGAGTCCGTTTCATACATTTCTTTTGGCAAAATGAAGAAATATTATGCCCTGACACTGAAATGCTATAATTTTTGAACAGTATGTCATTCTATGAGCAATCTCTTTTAGCACAAGGACATAGCTCATAGTAAACGTTATATTGTACCTGGACCTTCCTGAAGCTCCTGTTTTCTAAGATTCACTTTTCAGATTCTTAAGGCATTAAGCCGCCATGTATGCACTGATGTAAGATTTATTTCCATCATTTATGTAATGGCCAACTAAAGGAAGATAAAATGAAATAGCCTTCCTAGGATTACTCTGTAAAATGGGTGGCAAAATTGCAACACTAATCTGAGTTGGTGGCTGCAAGTTTCTGGGCTCTCAATAATAATAATAATAATTTTGGTATTTGTTAAGTGCTTACTATATGCCAAACACTGTTCTAAGAGCTGGGGTAGATACAAGGTAATCAGATTGTCCCACATGGGGCTCACAGTCAATCCCCATTTTCCAGATGAGGTAACTGAGGCACAGAAAAGTTAAGTGACTTGCCCAAAGTCACACAGCTGATAAATGGCGGATCCAGGATTAGAACCCACAACCTTCTGACTCCCAAACTCGGGCTCTTTCCACTGAGCCATGCTGCTTCTGAATGTAGCCCCACAGATGTATCTCCTAGTGCAGAAAGCCACTACATACCATTATTGTGTTGGAGGGGCACCGTAGGATCTTAAAAAGGGTTCCATAAAACCAGACACAAGTTTGGAACAAGTCCTGTAGACTATCACTGCCCTGGGATCAAACCTGCTATAAATAGAGGGTGAGATTTTCGTTGATGTGGCCAAAACAAATACTTTGGTTTAAAAATGAGGGCATAGAAGAGTGATCACCCATCTCTTGTGTGTAAAGGGGATTGCTAAGAAGTAAAAATAAAATGATTGATTCTGCTTTATATTCAACTTGATCTATTTATGAAGAGAGGATTGCACTCTAATCTTCTGGAAATTACAGTTGCTGTCAAATGGGAGAATGTGTCATGGTGGCCTCAGAGAGTTTGGGACGCAGGATGAAACAATGGATTGGGAGTTTTCAGAATGATATCTGGTGTGGGGATGTGAGGGAGCTCTTGGTTCCAAACAAATTTTGGTTCAATTAAAATTTTCCACAATAATGTGCATGATAATTCTGAGCGATTCAGCTGTTTAAGCAGAGATGCCTTGCTTATTCCATAAGACTGATAAATGATTCTGGGGCTTAATGAAGATCAGCTACTAGTGAGGAGAATTAGAGTAGGTAGTGAAGTGTGCAGAATTAGAAAAGCAGTCAGACCTAGTGGAAAAACTATGGGCTTGAGACAGAGGACTTGGGTTCTAATCCTGCTCCACTACTTGCCAGCTGTGTAACCTTGGGTAAGTCACTTTACTTCTCTGTGCCTCAGTGTTATCATCTGTAAAGTGAGGATTCAAAACATGTTTCCCCTCACTTAGCTCCAGGTGGGACACAGACTGTGTCCAACCTGACTAATTTACATCTGCTGCCGTGCTTAGAACAGCTCTTGACACATAGTAAGCGCTTAACAAATGCCATCATTATTACTATTGTTATCAGTGCAGTATATTAAAGTGTCCTCTCCAAGAGTTCCAAGTCTTCTGTTTTAGCTGATTTCTGAGAAATGAAGATATTTTGATTTACTACCTCAGGGTTTACAAACTAACCCTAGGCTGCCAATGGTCAAACTATAGCTAGCTTTTCCAGACTGCCATGTTTGGGCCATCGTGGACATAACTCCTGGTGCTTGACACCAGTTGGTCAACCATGCTCTCTGACTGGATTGGCGTGGCAGCTTTGTGTTACTCCATGATGGATGAGCCAGCACTTGAACGATCAAGTTTTCTGGTGCGCCTGGCACCGTATTAAGCACCGGGGTAGATAGAAGATAATCAGGTTGAACAGAATCCCTGTCACACAGTCTTCATCCCCCATTTCACAGACTAGGTAACTGAGGGAAAAGAGAAGTTAGTGACTTGCCTGAGATCACATACCAGACAGGTGGCCAACCCAAGATTAGAACCCAGGTCCTTCTGACTCATTCACTCATTCATTCAATTGTATTTACTGAGAGCTTACTGTGTGCAGAGCACTGTATTAAGCATTTGGGAAGTACAAGTTGGCAACATATACAGACGGTCCCTACCCAACAGCAGGCTCACAGTCTAGAAGGGGGAGACAACAAAACAAAACATATTAACAAAATAAAATAAATAGAATAGTAAATATGTACAAGTAAAATAAATAGAGTAGTAAATCTGTACCACCATATATACAGGTGCTGTGGGGAGGGGAGGGGGTAGGGCGGGGGGATGGGGAGGGAGAGAGGAAGAAGGGGGCTCATGCTCCATTCACTAAGCCATGTTGCTTCTCGTGCCATTCATCACATGTTCCGTTGTTAACACTCAATGACACCAAAAGCTCAGAGTGGAATCTCTCTATTTTGCTGAACCAAATAGGTTCCAATGGAAAGAGAACAGATCAGCCAGGTTCCCATTCACCCTTAAACCTCACCTTTCTCTGCTACCTGGGCCCAGTCAATGCAGCAGCTCCTCCTCTTCCGTCCACAGAGAAAGGCTAGGGGGAGGCTGATCTCTCACAATTAAACACCCACCCATAAAGGATGAGACACAGGAGGACAATCTTTGAAAGAGCAACCGCCTGAAACTGATTTTAACATGAAACTGATCACCAGATCGCATACCTTCGCTTTATACATACAGGCTGACTGGAAAGCTAACTAAGGTTTACCATTATTCATGCTATTCAGTTCACACCTGGTTCTTAGGGAGATGTACTGCTTTAGCACAATGAACTATTGCTTTATTGTTCTGTGCTATTTCTCCTCCCCCCTGCTTGAGAAACCACACTTCAGTCAATTGCTAATGTCAGCGTGGGAGTAATAATCCAAGTTTATAGCCCCGAGTTAGCACATCTGGATGGGTCAGGGGAAAGAGTTTCACTGTGGAAGGGAGTAAACCAAAAGGATACACAAAGCATGCTGTTATCATAATAGAAGTGAGTTTCAGCAGGGATTTGCCAGTGGGACACTGGATAGTAAAGGCTTTCAGTCTTGCAACTAACAGTACACATCTACCTATTGTGTTGTGGGGCATTTTTTCTGTGGGAATCAGGGCACTGAGATCGAATACTTAGGTCCTGACCTAGCAACTTTAGTACAACTTCCCTCCCTGCATGGGAATGTGGTCAGCATTCCCGACCTGGGTTCTGGGTTCCGCCTAAAACCAGATCAATCAGTCAATCAATGGTATTACTGAGTGCTTTATTGTGTGCAGAACACTGTACTAAGTGCCTGGGAGAGTTCCTAAGTAGATGTGATCGCTGACCTCACGGAGTTAAATTACATTAGATGACATTTATTTGACTGTACAAAATTCCAGGAGGTCTTTATCAGGATCGAGAGAGGGGTAGTAATAGAGGGAGCAAAAGAGCTTGAAATTTACCTAGAAGTCTTCTGCAGTGATATGTGACCCTGAAATGGGACAGGTTTGGTGTCCAACCGTGGCATAATGGATAGAACACAGGCCTGGGAGTCAGAAGGTCATGGGTTCTAATCCCCGCTCTGCCACTTATCTGCTGTGTGACCTTGGGCAAGGCATTTTACTTCTCTGTGTCTCAGTTACCTCAAATGGGGATTGAGACTGAGAGCCTCACGTGGGACAGGGCCTGCGTCCAACCTGATTTGCTTGTATCTACCCCGGCGCTTAGTACAATGCCTTGCACATAGTAAGTGCTTAATACCATTATTATTACTATTATTGTTAACTTGGGTCTATCCCAGCACTTGGAACAGTGCTTGACACATCTTAAGCACTTAAAAAATAACATAATCATTCTGTTACTCAAACTGGTTTGGAAACCAGTGTGTGAAATTTTAACTCAACAATGAATGGGTTTAGTCGTTTAGCCTACTGAGATTTCTAGCCAGGACTGAATCCTAGAAATAATTAATGTAGTAACAGAAAATATGTGATCATTAAATAATGAGCTCCTCAAGGCCAAGAGTGATTTCTTATTTTCTATGGAAAAGCCAATCATTTTCTAGTATATTTTTTCCACATAGTTCACTGCCACAGTATGCTTTGGTCAATATTAGACCCACATCCAGCTGTATTGGTGGGAGTGAATGTCTCATTTCACATGAATATGTAAAGTAATATGAGCAAAGCAGCTGTTTCCCTAAAGGAGAGTAAACCATTACTCTTTGGAGGGTAATTCAAAATATTTATTCTTTGTATCTGTCCTAGTGTTTAGAACAGTGTATGGCACAAAGTAAGTGCTTAACAAATAACCATAATTCTTTTCATTATCATTATTATTATTATTGTATTGGTGACCTATGTTCCGGCAGGGTCTCTGTACAGCCACGGTAAGATACGCACACATGCACTCATGTACACACACATACACAAACATTCCCAGAAATGTTTGTTTTCAGGGTGGTACTTATACAAAATATGGGTATGGAATTTCTTGTATTTCCCCACAATAATAATGCAAATTGAAACTTGAAGGGTCAAAAATTAAAAATAAACACAGAAGGATGATAAGCTGAATAAAAAAACTTACTCATTTCTTCTGAATCCATCTTTCAGCTTGTTTTAAAGTTTCAAAACCTTATCTTAGTTTCACATGGCTTTCTCTAACCCCTCTGCACCCATGCATTCCTGCTATTGCTTGTCTTATGCTGTTGAGTCGTCTCTGAACCAAAGCGATGCCATGGACGCATCTCTCCCAGAATGCCACCTCTATCTACAATCGTTCTGTTAGCTTATCCATAGACAGGAAAATATCAGAGGTTATGTCCTCAAATCTGTTTCCCTGAGATTTCCAGCACAATTGTGAAGATTAGGAGAATGATAAAGCTTCCTTTAGACAGCTGAATTGGGAGACCATTAATAAAGATTTGGGGAAATTCTCATCTTTATAATAAGCATCCCATAAAAATTCAACTCTACACAGTTTATTTACCTGAAAAAACTATTTACACTCAGCTATTTGCAGGTAAGACTGGTATAAGCCCCTTGTATTAGACCAAGCTGTCCTGAAAATTACTGCTTCCAATTGCTTTTCATTTTCAGTGTTGTCAATAGCAGAAAACACAAAAGCTTGCATTCAGTAGAAATTCTTAGTCTTTTCCCATCTGGTTACAGGTGTCAGTGCCCTCTCTGGGGATTTACATGTCTCCTGCCTTATCGCTGCAAGCTTTTGATCAGGGAGCGTCTTCATTCTGCCCTATTCTTTACTTCCAAGCTCAGGTAACCTGCTAAGTGCTCACCCTTCTCCCCTCCCACAGGGGTTGAGCAATGCAAACAGGTAGATCCCTGAACCAGTTCTCTTGGGAAGTTTGCACTGACAGTTTCAGAAACTAAAAAGGAGAAGGATGAGAAAAAATGAACTTTGTTCCAAGTTTCTTGCAGATTCTTCCAAACAACTAATGCAAAATATAAGCTGGGGAAGTTGATACATTCCTGTTTCTTCTAATCCCTCACCCATTGGACTGGATAGAAAATTCGTAGCTTCAAAACCATGGCTTCAATATCAGTTTCCTCATTCAAAATACAAGGCTATAAATGCTACAGAACAGCTTCTTTATAGCAAATTTTGCCTTTCCAGAGCTTTCAGATTGTTTTGTTTATGACTGGAGAAGCAGCATGACCTAGTGGGAAAAGCACAGGACTGGGAGTCAGAGGACTTGGGTTCTAATTCTGACCCTTCCACTTGCCTTTTGGGTGACCTTGGGCAAATCATTTTCTTTTCCTGTGCCTCAATTTCCTCATCTGTACAATGGGGATTCAATACTTGTTCTTGGACTTTGAGCCCCATGTGGGACAGGAACTGTGTCCTACCTGGTTATCTTGTACCTACTCCAGTGCTTAGTACAGTGCTTGACACATAATAAGTGCTAAACAAATATATATATACACATATATATGCATATTTTAATATATTTCTATATTTTGATAGTTCTTGTAAAGTGCTTACTATGTGCCAGACACTCCACTCTTCACTTATTCTTACATCTGCTACCTGTGGAGAAGCATTTCTAAGCCAGCAGCTATCTGTGCTACCATTTGCTCAACTTCTCCCCAGGGCTTTGCCCAGTGCTCCGCTGAGATTCTGATCAACAGACCTGTGAGATCAGCTGGCTCCCTCCCTCTTGTTTGTAAAGATGGCATTTTCTTGATTTCACATGTCAAGGAAAAGTTTATGCAGTAAGCTGAGCAAAAAGGTCTCACCCTGTTTGTGGCTGTTTATGGTACACTATTAGGTTCACGAGCTTCACTCCAGCTGGAGTGATGCCTTCTTAGACTGTCGGATCACAGGCCTTCTGAGCACGCTGTGGCAAATGCTTGATTTGTTAGATAGCGCTTGATCCTCTCCATAAGATTCCCTACCTCTGAGAACAGTGGCATTGTCCCCACTCCTCAACAGCACTTCAGTGTGGTGTTTGGATCCATATATTCATTTCAACCAGCAAAAGAAACCCTCTCTATAATGTATTCTCCTTCAGACAAACCCATCTCTTACTTCTAGGAAGCAGAACCAATGGGAATTTAATAATGCCATTTCTAAGCCTAATGGAGAAAAATGTGCTCACAGAATATTTCAAACCAATAGATTTAGTTACAGAACATGTCCAGTTATTCTGGAGTAGTTATTTAAGTCTATTTACAAATAACTTTAGGTTCCTGTATCGATTCTTGTACCAAGAAACATACTTGAAATAGTTAATTGGAACTGTTATTAATGCTCAAAAGACCCGTCTCCTTGCATTTGACACCTGATTTGGCAAAAAAACCCAACTTTTTCTCACAGATTTCCATTTTGAAAATGTACACCATCTAGGTTTAGAGGCACACGTATGGTTATTAAGGAGAGGCATCTCTGAATCAGGCAAATGAGTCCGTGGAAATCCAAAGACTCGATCAGTGGCATTTACTGAGCATTTGCTGTGTGCAGGGCACTGAACTAAGCACTTGGAAGAGGACAATACAGTTGGTAGACATGCTCCCCACCCAAAAATGGCTAACAGTTTAGTAGAGGAGTTACAATCTAATGGAATCTAGAAATCCTGATTTCGTTCCCGAACCATCTCCTAAACAAATCAATCAATCGTATTTATTGAGCGCTTACTGTGTGCAGAGCACTGTACTAAGTGCTTGGGAAGTACAAGTTGGCAACATATAGAGACAGTCCCTACCCAACAGTGGGCTCACAGTCTAAAAGGGCTTGATTTCAATCTAGCCCAGAGCCAGCCACAATGTGTTGTGGGCCTCAGGAGGACACTGTGATGTTATAATGAGATGACACTAAGCTCACAGTTCTGCAGAAGTAATGGTGTTTATTGAGTCTGTGCTATCTCAGTTGCTCCCATAAACAGGTCCAGTCCAGAATGATTCATTCATTCAATTGTATTTATTGAGCGCTTACTGTGTGCAGAGCACTGTACTAAGCTCTTGGGAAGTACAAGTTGGCAACATATAGAGATGGTCCCTACCCAACGGCGGGCTCACAGTCTAGAAATGATGTTCCAATTAGGAAGTAGCCTCGATGTGTGTTGGGGTGGTCCTCTCCCGCTGCTATTATTTCGCTCTTTCCCCCAGCCCCAGGGCAGCATGGCCTCCAAGTGGAGACAGTGTAGCCTAGGGGAAAGAGCACCTGTATGGAAGTCAGAAGACCCAAGATTTCCAATCTAAGTGAAGACAGACGAGGTACTGGACTGAAGAAGCTGAGGCACAGAGAAGTTAGGTGACTTGCCCAAGGCCACGCAGCAGACAAATGGCAGAGGCAATATTAGAACCCAGATCCGCTGACTCCCTGGTCTGTGCAATAGGTGAGCCCTACTGAGAGCTCACCTCCTCCAGGAGGCCTTCCCAGACTGAGCCCCCCATTCCTCTCTCCCCACCATCCCGCCGCCCTACATCCTTCCCCTCCCCACAGCACCTGTGTGTATGTTTGTACAGATTTATTACTCTATTTTACTTGTACATATTTACTATTCTATTTATTTTATTTTGTTAATATGTTTTGTTTTGTTGACTGTTTCCCCCTTCTAGACTGTGAGCCCACTGTTGGGTAGGGACCGTCTATATATGTTGCCAACTAGTACTTCCCAAGTGCTTGGTACAGTGCTCTGCACACAGTAAGCGCTCAATAAATATGATTGAATGAATGAGTCAGAAGGACCCGGATTCTAATCTTGGGCAGTTCCATAATCAAGTGCATATTGATTGCACTTAATCTTGTACATATTTACTATTCTATTTATTTTATTTTGTTAATATGTTTTGTTTTGTTGTCTGTCTCCCCCTTCTAGACTGTGAGCCCGCTGTTGGGTGGGACCGTCTCTACGTGTTGCCAACTTGTACTTCCCAAGCGCTTAGTACAGTGCTCTGCACACAGTAAGTGCTCAATAAATACAATTGAATGAATGAATGAATGAATGAATGTGCTGTTTCTATGAGGCAACACTATCACCACCTTTATTATTACCAGGGATGTAGTGTTCTGTGAAGTCAGTGAAAAGCAGAAAACTGAGGCTGAGGGGGTTTGGAAAGGAGGGTGGTGAACTTCTATCAGTGGGTGTCTTTCACCTGGGGCAGCTGCCCTTACTGTTCTCCCCTCCACCCTGTCCTCAGCCCCTTCGATCTGATCCAAGGTTGGGGACCCCTCCGGTTTTACTCTATTCATTTTTGAAATGTAAAGGAAAACACAATTGATTTTGTGGTAAAGAACGACAGATCAAGATGGGGGAACTAATACATGTAGGATTTAATTACTGTTGTGATGACCCTGGTATAGTTTACCCTTGTTCTCTAAATCCTCCCCCTGTCTTAATTTATCATCAGGACAAAGGGACATCTTTTTTCACTGTGAGAAGGGTAATCTGGCTGAACCTTAAGGCAAAGCTCCTTTTGTTGTCAAGCCTTGTGTGTGAGCATAACCATGATGAATGACAGCTATGATTCAATGCTGAAAATTAGATTTACCATAGTAATCTCAGTTTTCTCTTTCAATGCCTATGATTATGTAACTTCAGAAGCAAGGTATTTAATTTTATTATGAGCATATACAAAATTGAATATGGACACTTTAAAAAATAGCTGTCTGTCATAAATTTCAGGCATCCCCCATCCAAAGTGGTTCAAAATAGCTTCTAAGAGGATAACTGGAATTAGCCATATAAAGATTTAAGTCTTAAATTGGACAAACCACAAAAGCTGTTAGGATAAAATGTGCTCAAAAAATAAAAAATGGTTGGGAAACATTGGGTTTCTTTAAGCTGTGCCTGCATTTCACAAATGATTCCAATCACTGGGGTGATTTCTTGACTTGGTAGATCTGAGCAGGCGCATATTTTTTAAGTGGATAATAATAATAACAATTATTATTATTATTATTATTAAGTGCACACTATGTTCCAAGCACTGACATAGGGTAGATAGAAGATAATCAGGTGGCTCACAGTCTAAATGTGAAGACATGTGAAATGTGTGAGAAGTAGCATGGCACAGTGGATAGAACATGGGCCTGAGACTCAGGAGGTCATGCGTTCTAATCCTGACTCTGCCACTTATCTGCTGTGTGGTCCCTTTACTTCTCTGTGCCTCAGTTATCTCATCTGTAAAATGGGGATTGAGACTGTGAGCCCCACATGGGTCAGGTTTTGTATCCAAGCCGATTTGCTTGTATCTACCCCAGCGCTTGGTACAATGCCTGACACAAAGTAAGTGCTTAACAAATACAATTATTATTGTTATTATTATTATTTGGGAGGGAAATCAGGTACTGACAGTTGAGGAAAGATTTAAGCTCCTCTCTAGACTGTAAGCTCCTTGTGGGCAGGGAATGTGTCTGCCAGTTCTATTGTATTGTACGCTCCTAAGCACTTAGTGCAGTGCTTTGCACACAGTAAATGCTAATTAAGTATGATTGTTCAATTGATTGGTTTGAATTCAGATATAAAAAGAATCTAGATCTTATAGCTAATGTAGATCACCAAGTAGATCACACCTAGATCCACTGTAGCACATCCAGATCCAAATCTACTTTAAGGGCAAAGAAATATGGACAGTGTCCTCCCAGCAGGCTTGTCAATGGGTGCTTTATCTTCCAGTCTAGATTCAACTTTTTCACTTTTTATTTGAATAATGATAGAATTGTCTCAACTTATTTCTATTTCCACAAGAAACTGAACTACCCATGTGACCTAGCTGTTGTCTGCAAGTTATACCACAGGGTGAGTCATGTGCTCCTTTTATTATTATTAGGAGTAATAATAATAATGACATTTGTTACATGCTCAGTAGACACCAAACACTATGCTAAGCTCTGGGATAGGTTCAATATAATCAGGTCAGTCACCATCCCTATCCCACATTAAGGGCTTACTTTCTCAGGGAATATTTTAAGAATATAGTGAATATTTTAAGTGAAAATACTATCTTCTGGATATAAATCCCCATAAAATAATTTAATAAAATAAAATAATTGTTTAAAATGATGATGGTAATAATAATGATAATAATAATCATATTTGTTCAGTGCTTACTAAACGCCAAGCACTATTCCAAGTACTTGGGCAGATACAAGATAATCAGTTCAGATACAGTCTCCGTCCCACATGAGACTCACAGTTGAATTAGAGTGGGGAAGTCATATTTAGTCCCCCTTTTCCAGATGAGGAAACTGAGACAAGGAGAAGTTACTTGCCCATGGTCACAGAGCAGGCAAGTGGCAGAGCAAGATTAGAAAATGGATCCTCTTATTCTTTCCCCTAGAACACACTGTTTCACTACTTCTCTGCTTCATTCCTGTACTACTTGGTGTAACAGACAGGTAAAGGGTGTGAGTGCAGAGCCGTGGAGGAAAGGGAAAAAATGTGCTGGCACGAGCCGCCTTCTTTGGACCCCCTGCTTTCATGTAGTTCCATTTGTTTTTTAATCATGTTTATTAAGCGCTTACTATGTGCCTGACACTGTAGCTAAGTGCTAGGGAAGGTGCAAGCCAATCAGGATGGACACAGTCCATGTCCTACATGGGGCTCACCGTCTTAAGCCCCACTTTATAGATGAGGTAACTGAGGCACAGAGAAGTAAAATGACTTGTCCAAGGTCACAAAGCAGACAAGTGACAGAGCTGGGATTAGAACCCAGGTTCTTCTGACACCCAGGCCTGTGCTCTAGCCACTAGGCCAAGCTGTTCCTCTCTTCACTGCAGGAGCTGGCTACTGAGAAGACCTTATATCCCTTATATCCTGAGAAGCAGCGTGGCTCAGTGGAAAGAGCACGGGCTTGGGAGCCAGAGGTCATGGGTTCTAATACCGGCTCCGCCACTTGTCAGCAGTGTGACTTTGGGCAAGTCACTTAACTTCTCGGGGCCTCAGTTACCTTAACTGTAAAATGGGGATTAAAACTGTGAGCCCCACGATGGACAACCTGATCACCTTGTATCCCCCCCCCCCAACACCAGCGCTTAGAACAGTACTTTGCACATAGTAAGCGCTTAACAAATGCCATCATTATTATTATCCCTGCTTGGTCTATTGACTGGAAGCCTCAAACACCTCCTCCTGCTCCCTCAAAAAACTTGACTTAGTCAGGAATCCTCTCTATTCACAACTACTGGACCAAAGCTTGATTTTTGCTTTTCAATCAGTGGTATTTAGTAAGCACTTACTCTATGCAGAGCACTATACTAAATGCTGCAGCATGGCCTAGTGGATAAGGCACGGGGCCTGGGAGCATAAGGTTGTGAGTTCTAATCCCGATCTGCCACTTGTCTGCTGTGTTGCCTTGACCATGTCACTTAACTTCTCTGTGCCTCAGTTACCTCACCTGGAAAATAGGGATTAAAACTGTGAGCCCCAAGTAGGATAGGGGCAGTGTCCAACCCGATTTGTATGTAGCTTAGTACTGTGCCTGGCACATAGTAAGTACTTAATAAATACCATAATTATTACTATTGAGAGAGTACAATCAGTCTTCCACATATCTCAAGATCTCAAAAGGACATTGATGGTTATTATGTCAACAGGACAGACAACTAACCACACACATGCACAAAGAAAGACAGCACACACAAACACCTGTCCGCACTTGCTTTCTTAAGCCTGGCTTATTTATCAATGGTATTTTCTGAGTGCTTGCTATGTGCAGAGCACTGAGAGCAGCAGGCAACTCAATATGGGCTCACCTGTCTGCCTCCATCTCTTGTTATGTCATCATTGCCTTTAAAGAGCCATTCATCTTATTATATCTGCAAAATCCTTGTTTCTCCATCCTTCTGTCTCTTTACAATTAACGTAGCAGCATAATATGCATTAATATTTCTGAATTACTGCCCTCCCACACACTAGGATTAACTTAAGCAAAAAGCTGTCAAAATTACATTTTATTTCTTCGATGCAGGAACAAATTGGGCAGGACTACTACTAGGGCAAATTGATCACACAGCCCCAGTCTTGTTTTTCTTACAAGATTTCTCAGAAAACTGTTTGGCTATGAATAGCATGAAAATATTTCACATTTGTAGAACATGGAAGAGTGATGTTTTTGCGGTTGAGTTTTAACTCACTACAATTCTACTACTTTACAGAATGCCAGTTATGCAAAGCTGAACCTACTGTTGTCAGTGAGCAGCTGCCCTCTCCGTTTAATGATGCTCTGTATACTGTAAAGAAAATAGTCTTGGCTGCTCTTATCTGTTGAGTATCTCTGAGAAGAGTCAGGCTCTTTCATACGGAAAAAATTTTTTTCTGGGAAGGAGACTCAAAGATTGAATTATAAAGTAGTAATATAATAGGCAGAGAGAGAGTAGAGTGATTTTAAGTAGAGAGCTATTGTTGCTTATAAACAAACCTCATGGTGATAAAATCGGTTTTGCCCTCTTGGGGAATAACACAAGCTACTTCCCACTATTTTTACCTGTTTTCACCTTCCTCACTTTTAGAAATGTTGATGCTTTTCACTGAAATTGCTGATGCTTGGTCTCAGTGTAAGAGACTTGGATGCAGGGAGAGGGAGTTGTACTTACTTCATGTTCCAAGAAAACACTGCTTATGGTACAGTTCGCTTATGACTCCCAAGAGAAGCAGCGTGGCTCAGTGGAAAGAGCCCGGGTTTTGGAGTCAGAGGTCATGGATTAAAATCCCAGCTCCGCCAACTCTCAGCTGTGTGACTTTGGGCAAGTCATTTAACTTCTCTGTGCCCCAGTTCCCTCATCTGTAAAATGGGGATTAAGACTGTGAGCCCCCCGTGGGACAAACTGATCACCCTTGTTACCTCCCCAGAACAGTGCTTTGCACATAGTAAGCGCTTAATAAATGCCATCATTATTACTATTATTATTATGGAGCTAAAAAGGCCACAATGCAAGGCCCAGAGCCCAGATCCACACTGGACACAAAAAAGGCTCTTTTGTTATGTTACCAGTCATGCAAATCAACATGAGCCTTTGGGCATGAGGTTTGGAAGAAATTAGCCTGGGTTTAAAGGAAATCAGGCTGTGAACAAATAGAATTTTAAATACAAACAAAAGAGTCCTCAGGGATTGAAACTGCTTGATTACAGGAGTTCCGAATCTCTTGAGACTATTCAAGTCTTTCTGTCACCCAAAAGTCAGTTACAAACTTCTAAAAAAAAATACCTGTATGTCGGAATTTCACCCTTTCATTTATCTGCCTCTCCAGGATTGGTACCCAACCTCTTTCCATTAAGTTGAAGGCCATACAATTGCCTGGAATTTGGGTCCAAAAAGAAAAAAGTTTTCCTAAATGTTCCATATGGGCTGTACCCATTATCTTGAATTCCCCAGTGACACAATTTCTGGAGAAACACACCCATACTACTTAGTTGAAATGGACAATGTGGGACCCACTCACCCTCGCTGGGCTTTTAAGTTTTTGGCTCGCAGGTAGTGATGTTATTTTTGGCTTTGCCTTAATCAGTCAGTCAAAAATATTTATTGTATTTACTGAACACTGTCTGTGTGCAGAGCACTGTCCTAAGCACTTTAGAGAACACAGTACAATAGAGTTGGTAGACATGATATCTGTCCTCAAGGAACTTACAATCTTTTGGAGGAGCTTACAAACTTCACTGGGTAGTCCAGAAGGTCTCTCTAAACTGGAAGCTCACTGTGGGCAGGGAACATGTCTACCAACTCTGTTAGATTGTACTCTCCTAAACTCTCATACTGTGCTTTGCACACAGTACATGATCAATAAATAGGCTTGAGTGATTGATTGACAGAAAGTTACCTCTCTGTTGTTTGGACAGTCATAAGCCAGATGGTAGATTGTAGAAGCGCATACCAAACCTAAACAGCTTACAAAAATATGTGGATGTTTTCATACTGGACCTGACCTTATAGAGAACCAGATAAATATGCATCTATACTGGTGATTGAAGTAAAATTGGACCAAGTAATTCAAATTCATTCTATTTGAGTGGCACCAGCAATATGTTACAAATTAAAATTTGGATGGGAGGAATTCAGTCTCTGGGTAAGCCAATTGGCCCTACACAATAGTTTCACTACCCGACCCTTCTCTACTCTAGCAATTGAGGGAAAATTGTTGGGAAACTGCATCCAGAGGTAAATCCACATCTATATAAATGGAAAAATTCAGATTCATTTGCAGATACCACAGCAAATCCATCTGAAAAGTGCCATTCTGGAACTGTTTTCCAGTTGAAAGTACAGCTATTTCTGAAATAAACATGATTGGGGTGAAGAGGACACTCTACTCACCTGAATGCTTATTCAGCAATCCCAATGCATGATTATGAGCTGCATTTGGAAGCAGCAAGGCAGTGTGGTGTAATAATCAACTTGAAGAATTCCAAAGTTTTATGTTCCAGCCCTCACGGGGTAAGTCTTAATATAACCCAGGCAGATTTATCTGCTCTTCTTTTAATTGTTGTTTTGCTGAATTTTTTATTATATTTTGCAACTTTCACCTAATATGAGGAGTGAGATTCCCTTTGAAATTCATATAGTTATGGTGGAATGTTTAGCTGACAGTGTTCAAAGCTATCCAGCGCATCAGTTGCCTAATCAGGCTGCATGATTGCTCTTTTTAGTTGAGGGAGCACAACTTTTGCATGATTGTATAGTGAATGTTAGAGAGCATCTCACCCTGTCCGAAGGGCTATTTCTAGTCTGGGTGAGCACTATTGCATCTTCCAAGGAGAAGAGACATAGCATGTGGGTCCAAATGTAGGTGACCATTTTTGGTTTTCCCATTCTATCGTTAAATCATATATCAGGGTCAAATAGAGCACATCGTGCAGAATAATGCATCATTTAGAGAGAATTCTCTCTAGGAGGCCTATCACCATAATGTCAATATCACTAAAATATCAGAAGGCTGGAATGTACAATTGATTCAAAACAAGAAATTCAAGAACTCTGGTATCAGCTTGAAACCCTTCTGGGAGGCTTGAACTATTATGAGATAAAATTCCCAGAGACCATGGACAAGCTGGACACTACTTATGAATTACTAACCTGAAAACTACAGCAGTGGCATTAAACAAACAGGAAATGTGATCTATATCCTGATTGGTCAGATAAATATTTGAAATCTCAGATTTGCACATTCAAGGAGAAAATGTGAACTTTATCCAAATGGATGTTTAAATGAGTCCCGTGAATGGTTAGGATTCTAGACGGGAGACATTTTTCATCTGTTTGCTAAAGACTCAATCATTAATACCTCGTGACATCCAGGTCAGAGATGGAATCAAGGTATTCTCTGCCAATCAATAGGAAATTACCTGAAGAATTCATTCAATCATATTTAGAATGACATATGAGACTAACTCCAACTGTTACTTTTGTGAGGATTGCTCCATGTCCAGCTGTTCATCCTCTCAGAATTCCCAAATTATACATGAGATACCATGTGAGTTGCAGCCTAAGCAAAACCCCTCAGTTGTATTAAATGTTAAACGTTAACTGATTTGTTGTAGAGGTTGGGAATAGAAGCTTATCAAACCCACTGGTATGTAGAGGTTGAGAAAAGGTGATATCCTGTCACATTTTCAAAGTGTTACTCTGAGCCACCCAAGTTCTGTGAAGTTCAGAGGGTTGCAGGGAGGAATGTGAAGCATGCTTGCTCCGGCTCACATCCCTGCCCGTCTGTCTCATCAAACAGCAATAGGCTGCTTTTTCTCCAATGGAGGCTTATCGTTGGATGTTATGACATTGCTCCATATGGAATGCGACTCACTAATGCTGCAGTTCCAATTGATCAGAATAATGGTTGGGCAAAATAATTACTGTATATCTGATGCTGTTCATTTGAATCTTTGGAATTTAACAGTCACTTAGAGACACACAGCAAATTAGGGAAAATAACATGGCCATGTGAAAAGACCATTGGTCTGGGAATCAGGAGGCCTGGGCTGTAATCCTTCTAGACTCTATGATAATAATGATAATAATGATAATAATAATAATAATAATAATAATAATAATGGCATTTGTTAAGTGCTTACTATCAATCAATCAATCGTATTTATTGAGCAAAGCACTGTTCTAAGCGCTGGACACTGTTCTAAGCGCTCCTGGTGGGCAGGGATTCTGTCTACCAGTTCTCTTGTATTGTACTTTTCCAAGTGCTTAGTACAGTGCTCTGCACCCAAAAGCTCTCAATAAATACCATTGATTACATGACGAATCCTAGTTCTGTTGCTTGCCTGGTGTGTGATCTTGGGCAAATCACTTGACTCCTCTTTTCCTCAGTTTCCTCATCCGTAGAATGGGGGTTAAATCCTGAACTCCTTCCCCAAAGTGGGAGAGACACTAGGTCTGCCCTGATTGTACTGTATCTACCCCAGTGCTTACCACAGTGCTTGGATCAAAATAAGCATTTAATAAATATCATCATTTTAAGATTATTATTATTATTGTTAAAGTGATAATTCAATTATTTCACTGCACTCCCTTACTTAATTGCAGCAGCAACAGTAACATTTATTATTCAGTGGACTGTTTTGAAAGTTCTTGGGATGTACATAAAAAAAAAATGACACGTCCCTTGCCCACAAAGAGCTGACATTCTAATGGGTCTGGTGGGGGGAGGGGAGGGGGAGAAATAAAAATCTTGCTGAGGCTCCCTATTACTTTGTGAATCAAATCCAAACTTCTCAACATGAGTCCTAAGGTTGCTCATCTACAGTACTTCTAAGCTATTCAAGCTCATCTCCCACTTGGCTACACACTTGCTTGAGCTCTGTATTCTAACTTGAGAAAATCTGCCTGGTGTCCTCAGTAAAAACTTTTCTGTGTATTTTCTCTTCACTAATTACATTAGAAGCTTCTTGAGAGCAAGGCCTGCATTTCCTCTTCCTTGGGATCTCTCCAAGATATCATGTGGTGTCTCAAAAATAAATACAACTAACTGATTAAACTCATCTTTTCCAGAGAAAGGTCCACTGAGGAGGTGAAGAGCTATTATAAAATTATTTGCTATCCTGAAATTTCAAAATATTGATTATTCATTTACAGTTTATACACATTTTCAGCATTCCCTTGGATTATGCCTACATTGAGACATTTTATTTATTTTTTAAAATCTCATCCCATCCTGAAGAAGTTCTCTAAATTGATCCTCATACAGCCAAGGTCAAAATCATTTCAACTTCCAGTTCATTTTCTGGTATATGCTGTCTTCAAAATTAAAGCTATAACCCCACTTCACCCTCCACTGGTAAAGCAACAGTCTAATAATAATAATAATGGCATTTGTTAAGCACTTACTATGTGTCAAGCACTGTTCTGAGCGCTGGGGGGGGGGGATACAATGTAATCAGGTTGTCCCGCATGGGGCTCACAGTCTCAATCCCCATTTTACAGATGAGGTAACTGAGGCCCAGAGAAGTTAAGTGACTTGCCTAAAGTCACCCAGCTGACAAGTGGCAGAGCCAGGATTAGAACCCATGACCTCTGGCTCCCAAGCCCGGGCTCTTACCACTGAGCCACATGGCTTCTCTAAATGCTGGTGAGACAATAAGTAGGTTGTTATCCACAAGATTCAGATTTTGATTAAATAGAGGATGGCAGTATTATCTTTTGAATTTCCAGGAATGTTTGACCATATTATCAATCCTCAAACCCTCTACTTATAGACCATAGAATGAATGTAGTCCTATCATTCCTGATTGCCAAATAAAGCAATAAAATTGTTTTGGGGTAGGAAATTTGAGCAGGTAAGAATGAAGTGAATGATAGCAAATATGATGTATATGAATGTATTGCATATACCTATTCCAAGGGATTGAAAAGAATTCACCTATCACACTGTGAGTTAACAAGAAGCAGGAACTATTATTATTTCTATTTCCTGAACAGAAAAATCAGAACACAGAGAGGTTAGGAAATTTGCTCAAGCCATACAGTAAATAGTAAGGATATTAGAATCCCAAGCATTATTTTTAGCCCACATGTATTATTTAGCCCACATGTACATATTTATTACTCTATTTATTTATTTATTTATTTATCTTACTTGTACATTTCTATCCTATTTATTTTATTTTGTTGGTATGTTTGGTTCTGTTCTCTGTCTCCCCCTTTTAGACTGTGAGCCCACTGTTGGGTAGGGACTGTCTCTATGTGTTGCCAATTTGTACTTCCCAAGCGCTTAGTACAGTGCTCTGCACATAGTAAGTGCTCAATAAATACGATTGATTGATTGATTGATTCATTCCTTTATAAGGTAATGGGTTTAAGAAAAGTAAGGGTTAGAAGGTAACCGTGCTGAAAAATAATATAAAAATGCAGGAACAATGAATTCTCTCCTTAATAAAGGGAGTTTGGGGTAGGTACTGAAGGGAAGAAACACAAAAGTGTAACCAGGGTTTGTTCATTTTTCATCTATTTTTTCAGGCATAATGGTTAAAAATAGCATCTTTAATAATATCATCCATAAACTGAAGAACAGATATTTAATGCCCATGTAAACATTAGCAGTAGCAGCATCACGTAACTATTATTGGTGACCATTTTTGTATAGAGCTCTACAACAGTAATAATTGCAGTATTTGTTAAGTGCTTGCCATGTGTCAAACACCATGCTAAGTACAACATAATCACATCAGACACAACGCCTGTCCACGAGGGGCTCACTAGGAAGTTGTACTACCCTTGAGAAAATGCAAATCAAAGGGGAAGCAAACAGAGAAAGAGACTCCATTTTCAATTTAAAATTAAATTTTAAAAATCGCACGCAGAAGAATGTGGAGATAACAACCCTAACATTGCCCCGGGGGATAAGGGTTGAAGGGCATAGAACAAAAGTGTGAAAACAGTCCAGTATTATTACAAAAATTCATGTATAGAAAGAACACAGAGATGGAATTATGTTCTACTCATAAGGAGGGATTAGAAGGCAAGTCTGGTCTCCCATATGGGGCCAGGATTTCCACTAGTAGCCAGCTCTTTGGACTTCACTCATGGGAACATATCCCAAACCATTAGCAGAGAAGGAAGGTTTTCTGATACCTCATTTGACCCTGGTGAGTGGGACAGGAGAAGCTTATGACTCTTCTCCATTTGGGTCCTGGCAGGAACAGTTCATTTCACTAGTTATGGAAAAAAACCATGAGGACATATTTACATTAAAGTACAATATATGACATGCCATAGTAGATATTTAATCTTAATTATTCTACACATTTTCTGAGCTGACTTGTTTTATAAATGGGATTTTTTTTTCAGACTGGAGGAAGACTTTTTTTTCAGTTACTTTGAATGAACATCATCATCCAGAACATCTAGTACTAATGTCAGGATAAACACATGCAGTCAAATGTAAATACAATCTCGTTCTGTATGCTGTGGAAAGTGGGTAATATATTTCTTCTAGGGAAATTGCATCATTTCACACAGTGATTGAATTGGAAATCCCCAGTGGAATGAATATTAAAGAACCTCACAAGCAATCCTATTTCTCAATCTGCTACCATCTGGCATATACATTTTTTTAAATTTTGATCAGCGTCTTTCTCATCACTGAAAACTGAGGGAGGTGGAACTCCTCTTAAATAAGTAGCTCTCTGACAGAAGGAGAGACATATAACCTGAAATTCCGTCCAAATTAGGCCTATTTACTTCAATACCTGGTCAATACGTTTCATTTCTCCTTCTCCATAAATAACCTCACTTAAAGGCAAAAATGCTGTGGGATTTTGCTCCTTCATCCTCTGTCCACGGATAAAGCTTGAAGCTCTTGTGTCCAGGGCAATAATTCATTATAAGCCCCCGGATTCACTGACCTAGTCAATGGCTCAGGTGTTTTTCATAGCACACATGGCTGAATTAGTAGGGCCTATGGGAAAGTAAACATTTCAATAATACTTGTGCTTGTTAAGCACTTACTATGTGCCAAGTACTGTACTAAAAGCTTATATATAAGGTTATAAGATCAGAAAAAAAAACCATCTTGCATAGGGCTCACAATTTCAGGGAGTGGGAAATCAGGTATCTTATCCCCATTCTTACAGATGAAGAAACTGAGGCACAAAGAAGTAACTTGTCCAAGGTCATACATCATGCAAGTGGCAGAGACAGGATTATTAATAACAATAATAATAATGGTATTTGTTAAGCTGTTCTAAGTGCTGGGGTAGATACAAGGTAATCAGTTTGTCTCACGTGGGGCTCACAGTCTTAATCCCCATTTTACAGATGAGGTAACTAAGGCACAGAGAAGTTAAGTGACTTGCCCAAGGTCACACAGCAGACAAGTGGCAGAGCCGGGATTAGAACCCACGACCTCTGACTCCCAAGCCCAAGCACTAGGTCATGCTTCTTCTCATTCTGGATTAGAACCCAGGTCTCCTGACTTCCCGGTAGTCACATTGCTTCTCATCACATGACAGCTCCATGGCAGTTACAGTGGTGAAAGAGGGCCCGGGATTTCTAAAGAGTTGTACCAGACTTTTCCGGGAGGACAAATGCAAGAACTACCTTGATTTGTCTGATATATCATGAACGTGAATAAATTCACAATAAACCCAGATTTGTCAGTAAATGCTTGTGTTCACACGGCAAATGCATACACCCACTGTAAGACTGTAAGTTTGTTGTGGGCAGGGAATGTGTCTGCTTATTGTTGTACTGTATTGTTGTACTCTCCCAAGCACTTAGTACCGTGTTCTGCACACAGTAAGTGCTCAATAAATGACTGAATTAATGAATCATTGTTTTGGGAAGCTGAGTCTCCTTTGCCCTCTGAAAAACCTGTGATTTACCCATAAGACAAGACGGATTCAGTTCCTCTCTGAAGCACTAATCCCCAATAGCATCACCACCAACTCTGACTGCCTCTTATTGCCAGGAACTGCAAACGTCAGACATTACAGCACAACCAGAGACAGCCTTTGGCGGTGCACAATGCGGTCAGGACTGTGGTCCCATGTTGACCTTTTCAGCCACACCCGCAACCACAGTTGAATTTCCCAGTCAATGCTGTCTACTGCAAGTACAAAGAACAGCTTTCACTGCCTAGTTTCCCCACCCTAATGTTTGAGGGGGAAATAAAAGACTTTTTTTGGTACCACATAATTATAACGATAGTAGCATGTGGAGTCTCCTCATTGAGACTCCCTGGAGAAGTAGAAATAAGGGGGGAGAGGGTTAATTCATTGAATGCTTTTTGTACACAGCACTTGGGAGAGTGGAAAAGGAGTAAGGGTTGCAGTCTTAAGTGCCCTCTTGCTGCCCTCTTTATTCTTCCCTTCTCTCTTTTTTTATTCCTTGTCCTCTTATTGCTAGATTTAATTTTTGTGTGACTAGTATAATTGCCCCATGTTTCAATGTAACAAAAACTGTGCTATATGTATGCACGTGTGCACGCGCGCAAACTCACACACACAAACACATACTATCTATGTTTCTCCATACATATTCCCTTCCCCATGCTCTTCCCCTCACCTTGACCAAAAGCACACAAAAATATTAGCTATCAATCAATGTAATCTTCCAGAGCTTGAAAGATTAACCACAAATTTTGAATTTATGTTTATAATAACAATAATAATAATGGTATTTGTTAAGCACTTCACTATGTGCCAGGCACTGTACTGAGTGCTGTTCAGCCATCTTCAGGTGCTGAGATCAGTAGAGCAGTGAGCCTGGTGGTTCCTGTTCTGTGTGGAACACTGAACTGGTAGCTGGGGAACACACTATAAAAATGAAAGACGGCTTTCCAGAAACCTACTGTTTAAAGGAATGCATCACCCAGGAAGGTTGATAGGGGAGAGAGGAAGGAGTGGGAGGTGGATACTGGAGATAGGAGCCAGGCTACTTAAAAGGGCCTTTTCTGGGCTGCAAATAGGCTCTCCTTCCTCATCCTCCTCCTTCTCCGTCTGTTCCTCCTCATTTTCCCAATCCCACCCTCTCCCCTCTTCCCCACTGGAAGATAGACTCTGACCCCGCTGTTGGGTAGGGACTGTCTCTATGTGTTGCCGACTTGTACTTCCCAAGTGCTTAGTACAGTGCTCTGCACATAGTAAGTTTTCAATAAATATGATTGATTGATTGATTATTATTGGAGAATAATTCAATAATTTATATTGAAAAGCAGCATGGCCTAGTGAGAAGAGCATGGTCCTGAGAGTCAGAGGATCGAGGTTCTAATCTAGGCTCTGCCAATTGCTTGCTGGGTGACCTTAGGCAAGTCACGTAACTTCTCTGTGCCTCAACTGCCAGATGGGATTAAATACCTGTTCTCCCTCTTACCTAGACTGTAAGCCCCATGCAGTACCTGGACTGCGTCTGACCTAATTAACTTGTACCTTCCCCAGGACGTAGAACAGGATTTGACACATAGGAAGCATTTAACGAATACCATAAAAAAGAAGTACTCTCTGATTATCAGCCTAATCCTGCTTTTGCTTCATCCCCTTGTGTCCAGCTATGCCCTTCATACTGACATACAATAAGTTGCATGACACTTGGCATATCCCCTTTCCTCTAGAATCCTCATGATTCTAGCTACCCTGTTCTGAGGCCCATAATAATTATTATCAATAAAGGTATTTATTAAGTGTTTACTATGTGTAAAATACTGTACTTAGCTCTGAGATAGATACAAGACAATCAGGTCAGACACGGTCCCTGTCCCACATTACACAGTTAAGTGGAAGGGAGAACAGATATTGAATCCTCAGTTAACAAATGAGGAAACTGAGATACCAAAAAGTTAAGTGATTTGCCCAAAGTCATATAACAGAGAAGTGGCAGAGGCAGGATTAGGACCCTGATCCCTTGACTCCCAAACCCTTCATCTCTCTACTAGGCAACGCTGCTTCCCATCCCCTGGCCTGGTTTGCAAACAAGACAACTGTGATCTAATCCCCATGATGCTGGGGTTGTAAGCAGGGGTGGTAGTGGCCGTTTATTTTTGAAGAAATAGATGTAAGCTCAGCAAAGGCTAACATATCAACTTTGTTTTCCTGAAATGAAGCAGTGTCAGGCTGAAATTCAAGTTCATCAAAGATAAAGGGATTTCCTATTTTGAAAAGGGAAGAAAAAAGAATGGATAAGAGATCAATCAAAGATTTCATTGACTGATTTCTACTCAAAGCCTATTTCTGTACATGACTTAATCAACCGATCAATCAATAGCATATACTGTGTGGTCACTGAATCCAAAGCACTACCTAGCACTTGGAGATGTACAATAGAGGTAGGAAACACAATCCAGGCCCCAAGGAAGTTTACGAAGTTATGGACCTTTTCTAGTTCCTCAACAAAAAGCGGTGTAGTCTAGTGGTGCTAGCGTGGGAGTCACAAGGATCTGGGTTCTAATCCGAACTCCACCGCAGGCCTGCTGTGGGACTTTGGACAAATCACTTCTCTGTGCCTCAGTTCCCTCATCTGTAACATGAGGATCAAGACTGTGACCCTGATGTCGGACATGAACTGTGTCCAACCTGATTACTTTGTATCTACCCTAGCGCTTAGAACAGTGCCTGGCACATAGTAAAGGTTTAGCAAATACCTTAAAAAAAGTCCTTCTAATCAGGCTGTATCCCTCCAGATCAAGTTAATGGGGTCTAATGACTGCGTTTAAGATGAAACAGCCCAAGTTCTTGACATTAATTACTCATTACTTAAATCAGTTAAACTGTTCATACTGTCACATCATTCGCATTCATTTGTTCTAGATTATTAGCATTTTACATTTCTTATGACCTAATCCCTCTCCGATCTGTCTGAGTTCACAGCGTTCTTACACTTTAAGTTTCTCAACAGGTGTTAATGAATGTAGCTTCTTGCCAAAAAATTCTCCCCACCCCAGATAAGAAATTTTGATCCACTGGATCTGCCACTGGTTCTGCCACTTGTAGCTGATGGGGTGAAGTTGATGGTGTCACTGCTCTCAGGACTCTCCCTTCTCTGCTGACTCATAGCGATAAACAGGTCTCAGACCACGTAGGCCAGCAGGTTGGCCTAGAGCTGATCCATTGGATAAATGGGAAAATGAACCTGTTTCTTTCTTTAAAGGATGACTTAATGCTGCTTGGCCTCTCTAGATCCATTCCCTTTTAAGGCAGAAGAATTAGTCAATTCATCTTTGCAAATGCTGAGACGATAGAGCTCTAGAGCTTTTTGGGTATCAGGAAAAGCCTGGTAGCAACAGGGACTTAAATGGAGACAGCGTGGACTGCAATGACTATGACTATTTAGTCAATAGTATTTATTGAATGCCCACTCCCTGCCAATACCTTACTCAGTGCTTGAGATAGTGCAATAAAAACACATGTTCCCTGCCTTTAAGGAGCTACAATATACTAATAATAATGATCTAAATAAAAAAAAATATGTTAAGCACTATGTGCCACAGCCACTGTACTAAGCGCTGGAGTAGGTACAAGCATGGGGCTCAGTCTTAACCCCCATTTTATATATGAGGTAACTGAGGCACAGAGAAGTAAAATGACTTTCCCAAGGCCACATGGAAGACAAATGGTGGAGCTGGAATTAGAACCCAAGTCTTTCTGGCTCCTAGTCCCATGCTCTAGCCACTAGGCTGTAAATTACAGGTAGGCAGAAGTTTGCAATAGAATTTAAAGATATGCACATTAAGTGCTGGGTGGAGGAGGGCTCCCTTTCAAGGAGTGTATTTTGTCAAAGATTCTAGTAAGGACCTTGGCCAACTTGTATTCTTACTGGTCTAAAGTGCCCTTTAAAAGAGGGCTAGGGCCATATTCTTGGGGTTGCCAGAGGAAGGGGAAAAGTGATCTGAGATGACCCGGGCTTACTGTTCCACCTGGCCTAGGTTTAAACAAGGTAGATCCTTCCAGGATATAGTTCCCACAAGACATCAAAGTGACCCTTGGGCCTCGGTGGAAAGGAGCAGTGGCTTTTGGACCAAGGCTACTGTGCTTGATCATAGGAAATTGCTGTCAAGACTTATAAGCATCCCTACAGCAGTGAAGGGGTCAAAGCAGTGAGACATTTGAACACAGTAAAGTCTCCACTTATTCACAGGTCAATTACAGTGCAAATGTTCCAGCACCACTCAGTCATTACACCATAACCCTGACTTGGAAAGACTGCTTGCTCCCTGCTGATTTAGAACTGAATTAATTCTTCATATTCAGTGAGCCTTAGCCCAGACAGACCAGGGAGAGAGCTGAGACCACAGGCCTCTGTTCTCAAAGCAATGGCTTGCTAATGAACAACGTCCAGGGGACTGACTTATTCAGGTGGCAACTGGAAACGAAGTCGGGAAATACCCACATTTAGGTTCTTATTGCAATTTAATTATTCATATAACACGTATGCAATCTTTGAAATTTCCCGCTAGGTAGCTCCATGGAGACATTATGATAAACTCCAGAACAAATTGAGACATTTAAGACTGGAAAGGGCCTACTAAAAAAAACAAAAAAACCCACCACTACCACATAAGCAGAGAAAGATCTTTCAAAGAAAACTTTTCCATATAAACATGGTGGCAAATATTCCCCCGCCTTTATCAAAAGAAAAGCAAGAAGTTAAAAGAACCCTAGTCAGTGTTCTTCAAGAAAAAAAGTAGTGTAACTCCAGAATTGAATATAGTTTAAAGTTATCAAAACGTCATTGAGATAAAAAAAATTCTACATGCAAGGCAAGGGCATAAATAGGTACACTGATTTCTATCTGACTACCTCATGACTTGTGATTTTAAAGTATAATGTTAACCATAAATTTCTGTAAATTTGTACTTTTCCATAGAAATATTTCTTTTCACAAATCCTTAAGGAACCTTCTGCAATAAAGCAATATCACAGATTTTTAACATTTCAGCATCCTCCCTCATTACACAATTTCACATTTCTTGGAAAGGCAGTGCCATCAAGAAGTTTGAACTCTTTCCCACCACGAAACTCAATTTTGTGCCATTTCTATTAATGACTCCCTAAAGCCACCCTGGCTAGACTCCATTGCATGAAAATAATATTGCACCAGTTGTTCAATCAATCAATTTTTACTGAGTATTTACTGTGTGCTGAGCACTGAACTAGTACTTGGGAGAGCGCAATACAGCAGAATTGGAAGACACATTCCCTGTCCACAATGAGCTTAAAATTTAGAGGGGGAGGCAGACCTTAATATAAATTACAGATATGTACAAAACTGACGAGTGGTTGAGGCTGGGGTGAATATCAAGTAGCCATAGCGGAATAGTTGTCCCCTATTCATTTTGTTCTTACACTTCACGTAAAACTCTACAAAGAACATGAGGGAAAATATTCACTCAACTCATGCAAAGAAAGCACTGGGAGTCAGAGGACCTGGGTTGTAATTCCAGCTCCACCAGTTGTCTGCTGGGTGATCTTGGGCAAGTCAATTAACTTCTATGGGCCTCGGTTTCCTCATCTGTAAAATATAGATCAAATCCTACTCCGTCATACATAGACAGGGACTGTGTCCAACTTGATCATCTTGTACCTCTTCTAGTGCTTAATTAAATGTCTGCACACAGAAAGTGCTTATCAAGTATCATTAAAAAAATACTAATTTTGTCAGTACTGATCTATGACAACCAAGGGGCTAACAGCATTAAGATGTCATGGTTTGTCATTTCCTTGCTCTAATAATAATAATAATAATGGCATTTGTTAAGCACTTACCATGTGCAAAGTAATGTTCTAAGTGCTGGGGGGGATACAAGTTGATCAGGTTGTCCCATGTGGGGCTCACAATCTTCATCCCCATTTTACAGATGAGGGAACTGAGGCTCAGAGAAGTTAAGCGACTTGCCGGTATTTGTTCAGCCCTTACTATGTGTCAAGCACTGTTCTAAGCACTAGGGTAGTTACAAGGTAATCAGTTTGTCCCCCATGGGATTCACAGTCTTAATTCCCATTTTATAGTTGAGGCACAGAGAAGTGAAGTGACTTGCCCAAGGTCACACAGCAGGCAAGTGGAGGAACTGGGATTAGAACCCACGTCCTCTGACTCCCAAGCCCGTGCCATTTCCACTAAGCCACGCTGCTTTTGGAGCCTACCTATGGAAAAATGAGGCATGGGTCATTTTAGCTTAACATTGACAGTTTAGCTGTCAGCTTAGCCCACAGGGAAGAAATGTTCCTTCCAAACTTGCTTTACTTTCTTTATCACTAGATGTCACTGCATACACAAATGTGCAGTGGGAATTTCTGGCACTTTGAGCTCTAAAGCCTGAAGAGATTACCAAGGGACTCACAAGTCCTCATGGTAGTTCAACATAGACCTGTATTTCATTTTTGCTCTTTTTTAGACATCTTTACCACTTCTTTCAATAGTAGCAATATGCACTCACAAGTTTGTTAACTTAGGGGTCACATAAAATCTAATTAGGGGGACAGCCTCACTCTTTTGTATTTTATTCAGCAAAAATTTTGGGCAATCAGCAAAAGTGATGATTAATTTCTGTAGTTTCCCCTTGTTTGATGTCTTACAAGGATTCAGTGAAACTTTGCAAGTGATATGATCATTAGACACTAATCCAGATTTGGGTCACGCCGCTTCCAAGGGTTTCTCTTTTGTTATCACCAGAAAGGAAATCTAAGTACTGTAAATTTGAACTTGAGGTGAATTGAAATCCATATCCTGTCCAACTTCAGAGAAATGGAAAAGTAGAAATTGGTGAGAACAAAGCACCTGAATTTCATCCATTAAGCTCTCCCTTGAGGGGAGCTTCTGTGAATGTCAGTGGCAATCTGCAAGCTTTGAATGAGGCTGGATCTACCCAATCAGAGTTCTGGTACCTTCTCTGATCAGTCAGTGTTATATCCACTTGTCTGCTGTGTGACCTTGGGCAAGTCACTTCAGTTCACTGGGACTCAGTTACCTCACCTGTAAAATGGGAATTGAGACTGTAAGCCCACTGATGGGACAGGGACTGTGTCCAACCCAATCTGCTTGTTTCCACCCCAGGGCATAGTACAGTGCTCCGCAAATAGTTAAGTGCTTAACAAATAGCATAATATATTATATCTGTAGTTCAGGGGCGGGAGGAATAGTTCTGGTTGACAGTTCAGGATTCCACTGAAAGCGCAGGCAGAACCAGACTTCCGACCATTATATTTCTGAGTTCACAAAGCCGAACAGATTAGAAGGCTCACCACCACCAAACATCAGGTAAAACGTACACTTGGGTATTTGGTGCACGTCAGAGGGAGATGCATCTGAAGGCAGCAATTCTGCCAATAATGATTGGCAGTTACCATAATAAATGAAAGCAACACTCTCTTTATCAGTAAAACTCCAAGCCTGTCTCAGATGGGGTTGTGGTAGTTGGAGTCGCTTGGGTTTCACTGTAACTATTACTTAGTACTTTTCTCCCTTTTGCTCTCTGTGTGCTTTATTTTCTCTCCAGGCAATTAAATTTCAAGTATTTAAATTGATTTATAAAATGCTTAAGTTTAGTGTCGTCAATACTTAAGAGTTTCGTCCTAAGAACTTGCTTTTTTTTTTCCTGAAGCCAACCTAATACATTTGCCAATAACCAAACATGGTTAGTTACTTGGTGAATTACAGGATGTTTATTTACATCAGCTCAGGCCAACAGACAGTGTGAGAGCAATTACAATAGAAAGTGTCATGACATCACACAATATTGCTTCATGTTCTCCATTTGCCACAATGGTTAATTCAAATGACATAACACAAATCATCTTTAGCCCAGTGTTCAGTTGGAGCTGGCTGTGGGAGGAGGTGAAGGGAGAGAACTTTTTGCCATAGTTAGAACTTCGCCAGATCTCAAGAGGTTCAAATCTGTTTACTTATGTTCAGAACACTACTTCTTGTTTCTAAGAAATACAGCTCATGAGAAAGGCTCATAAATCTTCTTGGATATGAAATAGCTCTTACAAAACAGCATTCAATGAGTTGAATGTCAACAAATCAGAATCATGAGGATTAAATTTCTCTTCAAATGCACATGGGCTGAATCATGTAGCAGAAAAAGGGTTAACTAACCTTAAACACGATCAAGTTAGGGGCGATTCCTCAGATTGGTGATATTCCCCTTCCTTTTTCTCGACCTTCCATGCTATCCAAAATAAGTTAGAATATAAGAAAATGTATTTTGTATTTCAGTCAACAACTAATTCTTTTCAAAATAAACAAAATTGCCCAAAGCAAGGCCTTGATGGCCCCTCCCATGATCCATTCATATATCCTAACTACATCAGTACACTAACTAAGGTTAGGATTGATGCACCGTAGCATTTTTGCCATCTTCAGTGGTGACGGTGCACTCTGGTTTGTAGAAACTGTGGTTTGCCCAGCAACCACCCCAGCTCAGTTTAGTAGCCCAAGTTCAGTGTGGCCTAGAGGAAAGAGTCCGAGCCTGGGTGTTGGGAGACTTGGGTTTTAGCCCCTACTCTGCCACTTGCCTGCTGGGTGACCTTGGACAAATCCTTTAACCCCTCTATGCCTTAGTTTCCTCATCTATAAAATGTGGATAAGGTAGCTCTTCTCCCTCTTGGACTGAAAGTCCTCTGAGGAACAAGGACTGTATCAGATAGCACAAAGCGCAGTGCCTGACACATAAGTGCTTACTATATACACAGTAATAGGAGGAGGAGGAGGAATAGTAATATTAGTAATAATAGTAGTAGTAATGGAATGGAATGGTCTTTACAAGCACTTTGTGCAGAGTACTATAATAAGAACTAGGAAAAAATACTCAGATAAAAACTAATCAGTGTTTCTGGCCTTCCAGTGGCTCACAATTTAAGAATTGATGGAGAGGATAGAAGAGCATGGTCTAATGGAAGGAGCACAGGCCTGGGAATCAGAGGACCCGGGCTCTAATTCTAGCTCTACCAGTTGCCTGCTGTGTGACGTTGGGCAAGTCATGTAACTTCTTTGTCACTCAGTTTCCTCATCTGTAAAATGGTGATTCAGTACTTGCCTCCCTCCTACTTAGACTTCGAGGCCCATGTTGGACAGGACTTGTGTCGGATCTGATTAATTTGAATCTTCCCCAACATTTGGCACACAGTAAATGCTTAACAAATATGAAATAAGAATAAGAAAGGCAAAAGTCACACAATAGTATTTTTAAGTTAAGCTGGGTGAGGACTAGATACACCGTTGACTTGATTCAGATACTAAGAGGATGCAATATAAATTAAGAAATTTCATAGTCTAATGTCAGAACAAGCCTCATGTCCCATTGGCCCATAGCAACATGCAAAATCAGTCTCCCAGCTACTCACAGGGTAGCCTAACGTTAAGAGTAGTGGCAGAAAGAAAGATGCATCTCAAATCCCTTAAATAAGTGGGCATAATGGTATTTATTGAGCTCCCTCTGAATGCAAAGCATTGGGCTAAGAGCTTGGGAAGGAATAAGAGAAAGAGATGCAATCCTCACTCACCAAGAGATTGCATTCTACTGATGGAACAAATATAAAAATATTTAATGATGGAGTTATCTCGCACAAGTTTTCTATTAAAATTTCTTTTCTCTGTAAATATTTTCCAGTGGAGAGTTATATGTCAAGAAATCTCTTTGAGAAATTTTAAAGATTATTTTTATCATAATTATAATTATTGTTTTATAGGGACTTTCAGCAACTGGGAACAGGAAGAAAAATGCAGGCAGATTAGTCAGTGGTCCATTTACTAATTCAGCATAACATTCTCTCCCATTTTTACTATCCCCTCTCCTCCCCCCTGCTGGAGTTCTCTACATTTTGGAAGACGTTCTCCAATCTGTGGCATCTGGTTCCTTGGCAAATTCCACAGGCATTTTTTCCCACAGCTTTTGCAAAGTGACCTTTGGGGTCTACCAAATTGTTAGGTTGCTATCAGACTAGTCGGTTGGGCTCTTTGCATCATCAAGAATCATATTCCCACACTGGATATCATGCCACTAAATCAAATGAATTCCTGTGCATTCATGAGACTGTGACCAGTTAAGCAAACGATAATAGCAATGGCTTCATGGGGCATCATCAAGACACACTGCCTGTGAGCTAGTTGGCACTGAGTATTAGCATCACGGTTTATGGAAAGAGGTGCTGGAGTATACAGAAAAATCCCTGTACTGACGTGGGATTGGGACAATAGTCAGCTCCAGTTAATGTGCCTATTAGCGATTTATGGCCACCAACACACTATTACTCTTTCCAAATAAGAGAGAGACATCTGGATGCACTCAAGGTCTAAGCAGCAGCACTTTATTAACTAGGACATTGTCCAACAGAGAGACCTAGAGGATGTTCTTATTACTGCCCTTGGGCCCGGAGCTCAGTGCTGTAAGATCATAGCCAGGTTTGTCTTTCATTGATATAAACCAATGAATGGCAAATTAGCCTCTAAACCATCCAGATGAATGAATATCCCAGTCTGGGAAAATGAAGAATATCATCTGATGTTCAAGAGAACATCAGAACAGCCCTATTAGAACAAGAAACCCGATCCATTTCTATCAATGCAGGCACAAGTCCTCTCTCTACCAAGCAGCTTCTAGAAGACAATACAAAACTGGTTTAGCAGACCAAGACCATACTGGGACGGGTCCAAGAATAATGATTTTCACATATGGGAAGCAGCATGGACTGGTAAACATGCATGGGCCTGGAACTCAGAGGACCTGAGTTCTAATCCTGCTCCGCCATTTGTTTGCTGTGTGACTGCAGGCAATTCCCTTCGCTTCTCTATGCCTCAGTTTCCTCATTTGCAAAATGGGGATTCAATACCTCTTCTCCAACCTACTTAGTCTTTAACAGATCTGATTTACTTGTATCTATCCCAGCACTGAGAAAAGTACTTGACACATAGCACATAGCAAACGCAATAATGATGATATTGATAATAATAATGATAACAACCAAGGAACTACCCATAGCAAAGCTAATAAGGCATCACTAACATCAAGGGCCATTTATTCCAAAAAGAAAGGTGAAAAAGTCATCATCACCATTACCATCACCATCAATCTAGGAATATTTATTAAGCACCTACAGAGTATGATGGACTGTACTAAATCATACAGCACTAAGTAGTCATTAAGAAGCACCCATCTGGGGCAGTTTCAGGTACTTGGCAAGTAGAGTATAAAACATGGAATGTTTACTGCCCATGAGGAGCTCACAATCTAGTGTGCTGGGACAAAAGCAAGACACACAGTTTCTGCCCTTCAGGACCTTACACTCTGATACTAATAATAATGATAATGATGGTATTTGTTAAGTGCCTATGTGCCAAGCACTGTTCTAAGTGCTGGGGTAGATGCAAGGTAAACAGGTTGTCCCACATGAGGCTCACAGTCTTAATCCCCATTTTCCAGATGCGGTAACTGAGGCCCAGAGAAGTAAAGTGACTTGCCCAAGGTCCCCCAGCAGACATGTGGCAAAGCCAGGATTAGAAACCACAACCTCTGACTCCCAAGCCTGGGCTCTTTCCACTAAGTCATGCTGCTTCCAATGATGATGGTGGAGAGACAGATGAAAAATATTTACAAGTAGTGGAAAGAGGAGGAAGTAATTGCTGTGTGCTTCTGACAAGATCCTAGCCAGAGGTTGTATAAAGTACTTCCCAAGAGCTTAGTACAGTGCTCTGCACACAATAAGCACTCAATAAATACGATTGATTGATTGATTGATTGATTATGAAGGACATTGTTAACCATATATTTCCTGAATTGCACTGAAGCTTCAGACCACAGTGGAATATAGTGGAAATTATTTTTACCACACATCAGGTACAGGAGAAATGCAGGGAACATCACCAAGATCTATACTGCAAACATTGGGAAATGTACAGTGGAGTCCAGATTATAAGCTCCTCATGGGCAGGGAGGATGTCTACCAACTCTGTTGAATTGTAATCTCACGACTGCTTAGTTTAGTGCTCTGCACACAGTAAGCACATAATAAATACAATCAACTGACTGACTATATTCATTATTTGTAGGCCTTCCAAACAAAATGTGTTAGCATCAGCCGACCTGGATTATAGCAGCTATTAAAAAAGTTTAGCCTCCCTGATGTTTACCAAGATCCATAGTAGTAGCGATATTTAAAAAAAGTTTACTGAGTGCAGAGCACTGTACTAAGTGCTGGAAAAGAATACCCAGGTGGGAATTAGACATGGTCCCTGTCCCTTGGGGGACTCTAAGATTACTCCATGATGAGATGTTGGCTATGTCAGAAAAGAAGGGTCTCTGATCCTTTCCTTACTGTAGGATTCAGTGTCAGAAAGGGCTACCAGGATAATGGAAAAAAATCCCAGTTTCCATGTGGGCTGATGAAAATGGCCCCACCCACCCCTATAAGCCTCTGGGCCTCCATGTCCCCGGGGCCTGAGTCACTTGTTGGGGTCCCTCCGAGGTGAACGCCGCCCTTACTGTGAAGGACAGAGCCAGAAACTGCCTAGTGGGGAGAGTGCGGGCCTGGCAGTCAGAGGACCCGAGTTCTAATCCTGACTCTGCCACTTGCCTGCTGAGAGACCTTGAGCAAGTCACTTCACTTCTCTATTCCTCATCTGTAAAACGGGAATTAAGACTGTGAATTCCATGTGGAGCAGGGACTGTGATCAACTTGATGAGCTTGTATCTACCCCAGTGCTCAGTACAGTGCCTGGCATGCAGCAAGTGCTTAACAAATATCACTAAAAAA
This sequence comes from Tachyglossus aculeatus, assembly GCF_015852505.1. Lineage (NCBI taxonomy): Eukaryota > Metazoa > Chordata > Mammalia > Monotremata > Tachyglossidae > Tachyglossus > Tachyglossus aculeatus. Next base: position 17,825,799 of record NC_052074.1, on the reverse strand, counting down.
CAACAAAAAAAAAAACCCCTGAATCTGGCTTGGAACTCCAGTTTCAAGTTAACAAACCAGTTGATTGGCCCAGTAACTCTTGAACTTATCTCAGCATTTACCGCAGCACCCTACACATAGTAAGCCCTTACCAAATAACAAAATTACTATTTATTATCAGTGGTTTGCATTTCAGTGGAGGCAGGGACAGTGGTCAAAGCTTATAGAAGGGGGCAGACAGCATTCCTTCCCTCAGTCCTATCTGTGAGCTGACTCCTCTGCCTGGGGTCTCATGTGCCTGCTGAGCCTCAGAAAATCTGGAGAGCCACCCTGGCACCACCAGCCACAGGCTTTGGGCTGAGCCAGGGTCATAGGAGCAGAGGCATCCCTTCCTGGCTCAGCCTGCTGCAAACAGTGCCTAAAACATACATTATCAATCAATGGTATTTATTAATAATAATAATAATTTTGGTATTTGTTAAGTGCTTACTATGTGCAAAGCATTGTTCTAAGCACTGGGGAAGATACAAGGTGATCAGGTTGTCCCATGTGGGGCTCACAATCTTAATCTCCATTTTACGGATGAGGTAACTGAGGCACAGAGAAGTTAAGTGACTTGCCCAAAGCACTCACTATGGGCAGAGCACTGTACTAAGAACTTGGGAGAGAACAATACAATAGAATCAGGAGACATGTTCCATGCCCATAATGAATTTACAGTCTAGAGGGGGAGACAGACATTACTGTGAATACATAATTTAAAATATATTTATTCATTCATTCATTTATTCAATCGTATTTATTGAGAACTTACTGTGTGCAAAGCTCTGTACTAAGCGCTTGGGAAGTACAAATCAGCAACAGATAGAGACGGTCCCTACCCAACAATGGGCTTACAGTCAAGATGGGGGAGACAGACAACAAAATATATAATTTAAACTATCAAATTGACCTATTTGAATGCTGCACTTCTCAGGCTATGAATAATAATAATAATAATAATTGTGATATTTGTTAAGCGGTTACTATGTGCCAGGCACTGTACTAAGCACAAGGTGATTGGGTTGGACACAGTCAACGTTCCACACTGGGCTCGCAGTCTTAATCCCCATTTTGCAAAAGAGGTGACTGAGGCACAGAGAAATGAAGTGACTTGCCCAAGGTCACACAGCAGACAAATGGCAGAGCTGGGATTAGAACTCAGGTCCTTCTGTCTCCCAGGCCCGGGCTCTATCCACTAGGCCACACTGTTTCTAAGGCATGCTGCATTAAGATAACAGTGAACAGTGCAAACATAGATGCCTATATGCAGCAGCAGTCTAATCCAGAAATGGAGTCCAATGCCCCAGCTTTTAGTTTATGGCCCCCAGCAATTGCATCATGACCTGCCTATGTACAAACGTGCATTGTGAGGGTATACCCACATATATATATATATATGTATATATATATGTATATATATATTTCTCTATATATGCAAGAGATAGAGATATAAAGAGAGAGAGAGAGAGCACTACATTTATATTCATAATGTTAGTTTATATTACAGCCGAACACCACCACCTCGGCCATGCTACTCAGACACCCAAATCTGATAAGCACACTTAGAAAACTTTGCACAACTAAAGACAAGATCGAGGAAGCATAGTAATCATTTCCCTGGAGTAAAATGTAAAACCTTTCCCTCACAAGTAGTAACCGTTCTGACTAGATTTCTTGGCCAGTACTTTTTGAGACTTGAAAGAAAAAAAAAGAAACGCTTCTGTTTCCAAATCTCTTACCCACTGAAAGTGAGTTAAATGATAGTCACTTGAGGAGTGAAAAGAGGGACCTCCACACTGAAACGGATTCATGTTCTGTCTAGTGTCATTTCTGATCCTGGGGCACCTGGACGATTCTGAAATTATATACAATGAAATAAATTCCTGCTTGAGCCCTCCAGTGCCTGTTTTGGGCTCCGAAGAACAGGTGTCCTTGTTTTGGAGCCTGGTAAATATCTCACTAGAAATCATAATCAAAGCAAAGGGGTGATTGGGGCCTTCAAGATGGTAACTTCTTTTTGCACTGGTCCCTAGTGCCATGCTGTAGAGCTCGTTTCTATGCTTAATCGATAGTGTTTCCTCCCCTCCGAACAACCACAACAGAATAGAGCCCTCCCTATTTGCCTCCCATGCCCTGGCATGCAGTTAAAGGAGAAGAGTTCTGGGTAGTTGACTCAGTCCTCCAACAGGAAGTGTCCCATGCTCCTGCCTGGGGACTCCAGCTGCCAGAAATTATCTTCACTTCCAAGGGATTGGCAGGTTACTCTGCTGCGGTCTTCAAGGCCCCAGGTCTTCTTACCGATTCCTGGCTCAGTTCTACCCCTCTTTGGCAAACCGTCCATCCCAGTACTCTTTTGGAAAAAATCAGCATTTTCTATCTAGAAGGTAGGGTCACTGAGGCGTTGGCTGCACAGTCTATCAGTACATTCTTTTGTCTAGTGTGCGGTTCTTTCCCATTTTGACCAGCCTTGTCCCATATGTTCTTAATTGTTAACTCTAAGGTCTGGCTCCTGCTGCTTATTTGGGGGGGGGGGGGGGGGGGGGGGCGGTGTTTCCACACGCGCTAGAGTATTGTTTTTCTTCACTCTGAAATTCCCTCAGCAGTTTTGAGCGCTGCCCCAGCTGTAGTAGGAAAGCAGCCTGTCAGCAGGCTGAGCCCACAGGTAGACCAGACTGTCTGTGTTCCTTTATGCTCTGCCAGGAGACTCCGTAACACTTGGCCTAATACATGGCAGATGGAACATTTTGGAGGAGAGAAAGTCCCTCTTACTTTGTCGTAACCTTCCCCCATTGTCACACTATCAAAGCCTCAGCCACCTCCAGGGAAAAAGAAAGACAAATGGAGTCTAGGTAATTAACGGATTCTTGGAGCCTTTATCCTCCTGGTTGAAGTGTGGAGGCAATTTCTTAAATCAAGCAGGAGTTCAAATGCGGAGGGATTTTATTTCTTTATCAGAATCATTACCTTTTTAGCTGGGTGTGGATACAGAGCCTGGAAAATACACTTTCCTCTTGCAAGAGGGAGTATTCAATAATGTTTCTTCATTTTGAGTCACTAGAGGGCCTGATCAGGACCATTTAACTCTGCCTGGATTCCAAGATAGTGCCTCGGGAAGGAAGCTGCTAAATGAAAAATGTTCCGATAGTAACAAAGTCCAGGAGAAAATGTGTCTCTCTGAATCAAACATTTCGCTACCTTCTCTATATAGGACATGTGTCCTCTTCCAAGTTTAGTCTAATATCCTCACTGAATTTTAGGCTACCCTGGGATGGCTCTGCAAATTAATATGAATTTGCAGGTCCAGGACCATAAAGAAATTGGACAAAATGCAAAAGAAATAAGGTTCTGGGCTTATAAATCAGACAGATAACCTAAAGTTAAAAAATTGGATACATGATTCACTGCCATAAAATGAAATGCATCATTTCTCCGATTCTGATAAATGAAGGAAGACTGATTAAAAGGTAAGTGTAAATTAGGTAGGTATCTATAATTTTATTTATCTTAGTGTCTGACTCTCCCCACTAGATTGTAAACTCCTCGAAGGTAGGGCTCATGTCTAGTAATATTTTTTTACGGTATTTGTTAAGCACTTATGTGTAAGTTCTGTTCTAAGCTTTGGTGTAGATACAAGCTAATCAGGTTGGACATAGCCCATGTCCCTTATGGGGCTCACAGTCTTAATCCCCATTTTACAGATGAGGTAACTGAGGCACAGAAAAGTGAAGCAACTTGCCCTAGGTCACACAGCAGACAAGTGGCTGAGCCGGGACTAGAACCCAGGTCCTTCTGACTCAGAGACCCGTGCTCTATCCACTAGGCCACACTTTCAACTAGTAATGCTATTTTACCCTCCCCAGTGCTTAGTATAGTGCTCTGCATATAATTGGCTGTCAATAAAAACTATTGACTGATTGATCTTGGTTCCAGGATCTTTTTGCTTTGAGCATAGCATGATGACCACACCCCATCCTCTGCATTTGGCAGGAAGAGGAAGGGGATCAGAACCTTTCATTTTCAAAAAGTTCTATTTAGATCATTTCTTTCTCCGATACCAAAGTCACTGTAAGTCTTGTGTAGCCTGAACAGACTTTGATTTTTGTTCCATAATGTCCTGGAACTGGGACTTTCCTGACCAAACTAGTCAGCCTTCCTTGCATGGATGCCAACACTCTCTTTCTCAGTTTAAACATTCCAATATCTACAGCCAGGGTAGAAGATGCTGTACATCAGCTCAATGTAAACATTAGTCGTAGTGGTAGTACTGATACTCATTGAGCGATGCAGTGTACTAAGGGTTTGGGAAAGTGCATGTTCCCTGTTTAAAGCAGCTCACAATCTAAGCTTGTGATGTCCAATCTTCTTGAACCTAATAGGTGCAAACCATATTGGTACATTACCAAGAGCCATAAATAAAAATCCCTTTACCCAAAACGGCAAGCCAGGGTCCTGAAAGTTGGGTGGTAGAAAGTTATAGCAAGAGAAGCAATAGTATTTATTAAGCACCTACTGTACTAAGCACTGTGAAAGAGTATACAGATGGAAATCAGACACAGGCCCTGATCCTTGAGGTGTTCACAGTCTATGGAGAGCTGTAAAGACCTCAGATTCCTGGGGAGCGGGAAGAGCAGGGGTGATGATAAGTAAGGCACAGCCGGGGCAGAGGTTGCGGTTGGGGTCGGGCATCTTACCCCTCCTTGGTGTCGGATGATATAGATAATTATGGTATTTTTTAAGTGCTTAATATGTACCAGGTACTGTACTAAGCCCTGGGGTAGATACAAGGTTTTCAGGTTGGATACAATCCCTGTTCCGCATGGGGCTCACAATCTTAACCCCCATTTTACAGTTGAGGTAACTGAAGCACGGGGAAGTGAAGTGACTTGTCAAAGGTCACATAACAGACATGTGGCAGAGTGGGAATTAGAATCCAGGTCCTTCTGACTCTCAGGCCGTGCTCTATCCACTAGGCAATGCTGCTAAGTGCTGGGGAAGTCATCACTTCCAACATGGCTGGAACAGCAGCCCCCCAAAGTCCTCAACAGGGACAAGATACTAATAAAGGATATGTTATTTAACATTTCTGCCATAACTCAGCCAGCAAGTGAAGGTGCTGTACAGTTTGGTCAATCAATCGAAGGTATTTATTGAGCACTTATGGTTACTGAGATAGTTTCCTAGTATCCCAGCAATCGACAAACACTGATCATCCTATTGGTATCCCAAATTGGGGCTATGTCCAGAAGATTGTCCCAGATTGCACTACTTTTCAATCTTCTGGGACATATCCCAAATAGAATCCCTGTTTATCCCAGTAAGTGTACCCAATCTCACTATCTTGCCAATTTTCATATCTAGGAATTCCACCACTGTGAGCTTCATGACTTTGGGCAAGTCACTTAACTTCTCTGGGCCTCAGTTACCTCATCTGTAAAATGGGGATTAAGACCACGAGCCCCACGAGGGACAACCTGATAACTTTGTTTCTACCCCAGCATTTATCACAGTGCTTAGCACACGGCGCATAGCAAATACCATCATTATTATTACTATCATTATTGTATTTCATGATATGAAAAATAATGTATTGGATTCAAAGATGCCGATTTACATGACTGTCTTTGACTGGGCTGTAGGGAGCCTGCCTCCAGTGCACTATTTAGCTACCACACTAGGAGAATATTGTTTCCTGAAGAACTTATCTTGAGTAATCATATCAATGACACCACTAGGAAAACTTCTGAGCCTACCTACTGACCAATGTTTAGGATTTGGGAACAGGAAATAAGGAGCTCTGAGCTCTAAACTCAGAGAAGCAGTGTGGCCCAGTGGAAAGAACATGGGCTTTGGAGTCAGAGGTCAGGGGTTCGAATCCCAGCTCTGCCACTTATCAGCTGTGTGACTTTGGGCAAGTCAGTTAACTTCTCTGTGCCTCAGTTCCCTCATCTGTCCAATGGGGATTAAGACTGTGAGCCCCCTGTGGGACAACCTGATCACCTTGTATCCCCCCAGTGCTTAGAACAGTGCTTTGCACATAGCAAGTGCATAACAAATACCACCATTATTATTATTATAGTAAGCACTTAATAAATGCTATTATTATTATTAAACCCATATTCTGCTTGGTGTAGAAAATTTGGACAGTAAGTAAACTAACTTCAAGCATGGCCTAGTAGATAGAGCACAGGCCTGGGAGTCAGAAGGACCTGAGTTCTAATCCTGACTCTGCTACTTGTCTGCAGTATGGCTTTGGGCAAGACAACTTCTTGGTGCCTCAGTTACCACATCTACAAAAATGGGGATTAAAACTATGGCCCCAAGTGGGACATGGACTATGTTTAATCTGATTAACCTGTGTCTACCCCAGTGCTTAGTACATGCCTGGCACAAAATCAGCACTCAGTAAATGCAACAACAACAACAAAAAAACAAAAGTAAGTATAATTCTGTCACCTCACGAGTAATAATATATTAACTTATGTGTGCACCTCATTTTTATCAAAGGATGTATTGGAACATGCAAGAATTTTGGAGAAAATAAAGTCAAAAAACTTATTTCACCCAGATTCCTGGAGAATAATTCTGGAAAAGGGGATGCTTATGGCAGGCCAATGGTTTCTTTTAGTTCAGTAACCTTTGAAAATTAATCCCCACTGCATCCCTTTTGGGATTTGTATGTTTGGAAGGGATCAATGTGCATCTCTTTTCAGTGTTGTTGTATTTTCCATGAGTTGTAGAAAGAACTATCCCTAGCGTTGTACATTAACGTATAGCAAAATAAGAGAACCAAGAGACGTGTCTCACTCACTCAATCTTTCATATTTTTTGAGTCCTCTCTGTGTGCAGAGCAATGTACTAAGCACTTGGGAGAGTACCATATAACAGACTTGTTAGACACATTCCCTGTCCACACTGAACATTTGACCCAGCTGAGGAATGGGAAAACACCAATTCCACCCATTAAATTATTCTGGTTTCTACAATGAGTCAGTGGTGACCAGGGGTCTGATGAGTCATGGACAAAGAAAAAAAAGATGGAATTTGAAAGGGGTGGAAGGAAAAGAGGGAGGCAGGGCAAGGCAAGGACAGTTATTATCTCAGCATTTGGGATGATTTTTCTTTCCTGTTCCTGTGTAGGTGGGCACTTCATTGCACATCTGGACAAACGATCTCACATGCAGGTGTACTTAGACAATATTCCCTTGGCATTCATGATACTCAGGGATATGTGTAGCTTGCAAATGTTCAAATCCAGTTCCTGAGGGCTGAAAAGTTTGCTTCACTGCCTGAATGCACTGAGGAACAAAAACAACTTAAGGGGTCACAAGACCATCTCACCTTGCCCCTCCATCAGACTTAGTGACAAATTTAACTGGGGCTGTTAGAAGAGTTAATATTTAGAGTGGCTAATGATTTCATAGAGTTTGCCCCGAAGTGGAAACGAGTCAAAGCTGTTATCTTTTGACCCACTGCCAGTCACTAGGCCTCAGATCATCTTTTTTTTCCTCCTCTGAACAGATGACAATTCAGCTCATGTCAGAATGTCAGGAATTTCTTCAGCTGTTATGTTGTTTTCCTTCCGAGCATAGAACCTTCCTTTGCTATATTTAATCATTTGTGCAGTTGGCCTGAGGCAATTAACAAATCCTCTGGCCTCAGGTAAAGAATAAAGAAGGGATCTGTTGCCACAAAATAAACTTTGAATCAAAGCCCCTAAGTATTTGCAAAACAGGTGAAAGAGAAACCTAAGAAGCTGACTACTGACGCATTGTCTCACAAAGAAATACAAGATATGATTTGCTGCCCATCCGAGTTGGCTACTGACATCCTTAATTACAGGACATGACATTACTTAGATTCCCAGAAGAATAAAGGGATCTATTTGTATATTTGGCGTTTGAATGAGGATTTCCTGATTTCCTGATGAAGTCATTCCCATATTAGAGCAGCCCTGTTCATATCCCTATAGTTAGAGCTGTGTCATCATTTCCATGATACACACACACACACACATATTTTGGATTTCTGTGTAATATCCAGCCATATTTTTCACTCCTTGATTAAATTTGGCAAAAACATGCCAGTCTGGTACCAGTTTAGGAATAAAATGACTCGAGAAAATTTGATCATCATATTTGAAATGGTTTTATATTGTCAGATTAATATTTGCCACCTACTGATTGATGTCATCATAAACCTGTATCCCTCCTTCTTGCTAGAAAGGACTGATGAATTTGGAGCTCAGAGAACATTATGCGAGGGAAGAAAAAGGGAGCACAATGGGGAACTGAGCATAATTCTGATGTTGGATAGTGGTTTAAATACCATAAAACATGTTCTCCGATAGAAATTTTGCAGAAATGTCATGTGCCCTAGAGATGTTGATGTGACTGAACTTAGCCAATTGATCTGGACATGTAGGGGAAGTGGAGCTTCGAAGATTTTTGTGCACTGGTTCAAGAGGACTGAGTAGCTGAAGACTTCTCTATGGTGTATTCTGCACCACCAAAAAACACTTCAGACATGGAATAGCATTCAGCTTTACATAATTACCTCAGAGTTGCATTCAACGTCTTACAACAAAATACCATTGTTACGAATGATGTTCTGGAAAGCATTTCACCATCACTAAGGCAAGACAGTGAACACCATAATACAGCTTCTGTGCACTGGACATTTGAGGAGAATGGATGAAAGCAGAATTGAATTCAGACAATTTATCTAAAGTGATGGCCTGAATGAACCTTTTTAAAGACTATTTTTAAGGACTGTTTAAGGACTTTTTAAGGGAAGCAGCATGGCCTAATGGAAGGAGCACGAGCCTAGGGCCTGGGTTTTAATCCTGGCTTTGCCACTTACCTACTGTGTGACCCTGGGCAAATCATTTAACTTCTCTGTGCCTCAGTTTCCTCAACTGCAAAATGGGGATTCAATACCTGTTCTCCCTCCTATTTAGGCTAAGAGCCCTATGTGGGACGGGGACTATGTCCAACATGAGTAACTGGTATCTCCCCTAGGACATAGAACAGTGCTTGACATATAATAATAATGATAATTGTGGTATTTGTTAAGTGCTTACTGTGTGCCAGGCACTGTACTAAATGCTGTGCCAAACCAATACAGTGCCTGGCACACAACAGTGCTTAACAGATACCATTAAAAAAAATGTAGTGATGGAAAGAACAGATGTAGTTTCCTGTTTGTGTGGATGAGATTTTCACCATCAACATCACCATTTTCAAACAGAAAAGTCAGAGATAGCTACACAAGTACAAACACACAAATATGGTAAATGTCATACTTACACATTTGCCCCTCCAGTCCTGGTATAATCATTTCACGTAGTATTTCCACACTGAACGGATTCTCCAACCTCCTACTCAGCTCTTCTTAATTCTCTTGGCATTCTTTAGTCTCTGAAATGGTGGAGGCCCTAGTAAGAGTCAGGCCAGAGGGCCATGCACAAAGAGGACTGCTTCCCAATTGCTACCTACTGCACTTCGATCGATGCATCATCCTAGTTTGCCACTAGGAACTTACTGCAAGTGGCATCTTCCTTTATTTCTGTTGAGGTTGCAAATGGAACTCATTCCAGATTGTCACATACCTTTGCACTACGGTATCTGTAAAGGTTTTTCCCTCTGATTAGTGCGATGTTCTTTCTGCACATCATGAAGACATATTTACACAAGAAACTTTTCTTGTAACATTTTCCCTTGTTACTGTTTACCTTTTCATGCTTAATGCACATGCACACACTTGTAACATTCCTCTACTTAGACTTTTCCCGGCTTATGAGTGTTGGTTTTTTTTCTAGCCTAGAGTATGGCGGGAACCTTCACTTTCCAGTGTACAGAGAAGTAAGCAATAAGAACATTTACCAAGCTTTTCAATGTGTGTGAAGCAGTGAATTAAGAATTCCAGCTCCACATGTCTGCTGTGTGCCACTTTACTTCTCTGTGCCTCATCAGTAAAATGAGGATTAAGACTGTGAGCCCTACATGATGTTGATGATGATGGTGGTATATGTTAAGCATTTACTATGGGCCGAGCACTGTTCTAAGTGCTGGGATAGATACAAGGTAATCAGGGTGTCCCACATGGGACTCATGGTCTTAAAACCCATTTTACAGATTAGGCAACTGAGGCACAGAGAAGTTAAGTGAGTTGCCCAAAGTCACACAGCTGACAAGTGGTGGAGCCGGGATTAGAACCCACGACCCCTGATTCCCAAGCCTGTGCTTCTCATGGGACATGTGACATGGGAGAGGGATTGGGTCTAACCACATTAACATTTATCTACCACAGAGTTAAGACCAGAACTTGACTGCTCATTGATGATAGTAAGTGCCTAACAAATAAAAAAAAATATATATTATAATTGTTATTAGCTCCAACAAGGTTCCTGCTCTTAAATCGTTCATAATCTACACAGAAGGAGGATAATCAATCAAGGAAAGAACAAAAAAGGAAAAAGCAGGCCAAGATTAGCCAAAGAAGAACAACTTTTCTAGTCTTAGGCTGTCCTGGTCCTAACTGAAGTGGCATTCCGAGCAGTCTTTATTTTGCAGAAGTAGGATGAGAAGCAGTGTGGCCTAGTGGATAGAGCATGGGCCTGGGTTCTAATTCCTGCTTTACCACTTGTGTGTTCTGTGACCTTGGGCAAGTCACTTTACTTCTCTATGCCTCAGTTACATCAACTGTACAATGGAGATTAAGACTGTGAGCTCCTTGTGGGGCATGGACTGTGTCCACCCTGAATAGCTTGTAACTACCCCAGCATTTAGTACAGCAATTGGCACATAATAATAATGATAATTAAGGTATTTAAGTGCTTACTACTTGCCAGGCACTGTTCTAAACGGTGGGGTAGATACAAGCTAATCAGGTTGGACACAGTCTGTGTCCCACACTGGACTCACAATCTTAATCCCAATTTTACAGATGAGAGAACTGAGGTAAAGAGAAGTTGAGTGATTCACCCAAGGTCATACGGCAGACAAATGGTGGAGCCAGGATTAGAACCCAGGTCCCTCTGACTCCCAGGGCAGTGCTCTATCCACTAGGCCACGCTGCTTAGCGCTTAATAAATACCATAAAAAAATAAACAAACAAACAGAAAACCCTCCCCGGGGACAGATGAGGACCCTGAAGCAGGAATGAGTCATCTGATGCACCAATTTCTGGCCTGACACAATTGCTGCTCATAGGCACAGTGCCACTGCCCTAATCCATTGAGCCCATGTAAATGGGGTTTGTGGGAGAGATGGGGAATCAAATATTGTCATCGTATGGTTCCACCCACACTTGCCATTCCACTCCATGAGTGGGCTCATCTTGCTTCAGAGTTTTCAGTGATCTCTGAACCGTGAGACCACGCAAGTGTTCTCAGCATAGCTAGGCCCACAAGGAAGCCTCAGCATTATAACTAACTGGGAATATCACTGCTTTTGTGGGTTTTAGCCAAACTCTTAATGTTAGTGTAGCAAAGATTTTTTGTGGTTTAATAGATCATATACTCCGGTTTATGTAATGACTCAGAGAGAGTGATTGTATTCACTTCTGGCCCAGAGGTGGTGTGATCATATCCCTGGGTTCAGTAAGGCAATGGAAATCGATGGTTGCTGCTGGATTCTCATCAAGAAGGCTGGGGGGGTGGGGGAGGGGAGGGGTGTGTGTGTGAGTGTGTGTGAGAGTGTGTGTGTGAGTGTGAGTGTGTGTGTGTGTGTGTGTGTGTGTGTGTGTGTGTGTGTGTGTGAGTGTGTGGGAGGTGAGGGGCTGGATCTGGTTTTCAAGGCTTACTAGTTCCAGATGGAGTTGTTTACAAGAAGCAAGACATTTTTTAATCAGCTTGGGATTCAAGTCCCTGTCCTTTCACCTCCTCCACCCAAACCCCCTCCGTGTATATTTCCAGTGACCAACTGTTTTGTTTTTTTTAACAAAATACATCCTGCATCCCCCTACTCATAGTTTTTGCCAGTGCAGCTACCTGCTGAAGGAGGGTTACAACATTCTCTAAATCTATGAGAAGCTGTAGGGGACTGTGCAGTCACATGCTGCTTTGTGCCAGATTTTAGTTTTCTGCAAGGCAAGCAATGAAATCTGAAACAGCTCACTACAGCTCACATCCTCCTCATTAACAAGCTTTCCTATTACATAAAATTGTTTCTCTTAAAGTGTTTTTTTCCTTTTAAATTGATTGAATCCCTTTGAAATCATTTGTATTCCAACCTTTTGGAAAGAGAGGAAAATAAAATAAAATCTATCTTGCTATATTGTAAACTCCTTGAGAGTAATTTCCCAAGCATTTAGTGCATTGCTCTGCCCAGGCTAAGCACTCAAATACCCCTGACCGATTGATTGTTATCATCCTAGACATGCCTCCCCATTAGCCTCTTCTGTACGCTCATGTATGAATCCACTAATTTGCTATCAGTTTAGTCACTCACATGTTTTTTTTCTATCTCTACCTATTCTCACTTTCTTTAACCATTGTACATTGGCCTCTCTACGTATGAGTACTTGTCTTCCCCATTAGATTGCAAAATTCTCCAGGGCAAGGGATCATGTCTCCACCTTTTCCATCTCCTCCTCAAGTTCATAAAATAGTGCTCTGCCTATAGCAGACTCAGTAAATACTTTTGATGATGACAAGGAAAGAAGCTAAAGGAGTGTAACAGAAAGCTAGTGAGAGAGAAAGAGAGGAAGAAAGAGAAGGAGAAACATGACTAGAGGTGGGAGGAGAGGGGCAGATAGGGGAGGGAAGGAAGGGAAAGAGAGAAAGAGCAGAATACTTAAGAGACTGATAAGATGCAACATTTTTTTCTTGTATTCCTATCTCCCAAAATGCAATATATAGGAAATATCTGGTCTTAGCTTCCAGGGCTGCCCAGCCTACACCTGAGTGCAATTGCTCTTCCATTCCAACCCACAAAACATCCTAAGACTGTAGCTTTGGATTTAGTAGGCAAAATGATTTAAAGAAACTCAACACTTTATCAGTGCCATATCAGATAGATAGTGTTCCTGATTCAAAGAGTGGCAGCAAGTTTCCCAGGATTGAGACACAGCAAAATAACCCAGTCAAGACAACTTCAATCATAACTAACATTGATGATTGATTCACTGATTAATTGATACTTCCTGAGACCCATCGATGCCACCATATAATAACGATGGCATTTGCTAAGCACTTACTACGTGCAAAGCCTGTTCTAAGCACTGGGGAGGATACAAGGTGATCAGGTTGTCCCTCGTGGGGCTCACAGTCTTAATCCCATTTTACAGATGAGGTAACTGAGGCACACAGAAGTGAAGTGACTTGCCAAAAGTCACACAGCTGACAAGCAGCAGAGTTAGGATTTGAACCCATGACCTCTGACTCCCAAGCCCTTGCTCTTTCCACTGAGCCATGCTGTTTCTCATATTCAGGCTGATTATAATAACTGATGGAATGATAAATGACCTGACTGAAAAATCATGAACTTGGGAAACATGAAGATGTACAGCATCATTCTATCAATGACAACCATTCTAGTTTTCCAAGTAATGCTTACATTTGAATGTTGAAAATGGGTTTATCATTACTTAGTCTAAATAAATTCTGCCAATTTTTAAGTTCTAATGAAACCAAAGATCCATCTTGGGGATCTTGGGGCCCTAATGATGCTAAAAACTGGTAAAAAAAAAAAAGAGTGTATTTATGGATTACCTAATGTACATGCAATGATCTACATACGCTAGTATGTATTACATAAAGTAATATGTATATGTGCAATGAGATTATCAATCTTATTTATTTATTGAGCACTTACTGTGTGCAGAGCACTGTACTAAGCGCTTGGGAAGTACAAATTGGCAACATATAGAGACAATCCCTACCCAACAGTGGGCTCACAGATTATGGATGGAAAAGGCAGACAATGGGAGAAAGAAAACTTAAATCAATCTTTGTCACAGTGAAATTTCAAATGATCTATGTAAGGGCTTAAATAGTCTGCTCATTGACTTTCCAACAAAGAACATACGAATCCTACCAGCACTGCATGAAGCAGTATGTTGGAAAATACACTTTCTGATATGCTTCCAGCTCCCACTAGCAATACAGTGTCAAATGGAATTTGAAAAATGGACCCTCAAATTGCTAAGACAGTTCCCTTTTAGATTCCTGGAAAGTGAAGATACATGCAAGCAGTTCCAGAGTAACATCAAATTGGTCCTCTTGGCACACAGAATCCCATCTGTGGTGACAATACGGAGTCAAGCTTCCAAGAAGAATTTAGGTCTGCAGAGCTAAGGGTCTGTCCAAGGTGTTTGGTAAGATTGGGAGATATAAACCCAGTTCTAATGCCACATTCATCTCATTGAGCACTTCCATCATCATTAGTTATGGGCTATACTCAACATTAAATATCAAGATAGGGTCACAAACAACAAAGTGCAAAACAGGTATGAGGTCAGTCTCCTAGTATTTAAGCTATGATGATGATGATGGTGGTGGTATTTAAGTGCTAACTATGTGCCAACCACTGTTCTAATTGCTGGGGGAGATACAAGGTAACGAGGTTGTCCCACATGGGGCTCACAGTCTTCATTCCCATTTTACAGATGAGGTAACTGAGGAACAGAGAAGTTAAGTGACTTGCCCAAAGTCACACAGCTAACAACTGGCAGAGTCAGGATTTGAATCCATGACCTCTGACTCCCAAGCCCGGGCTCTTGGCACTGAGCCATGCTGCTTCTCTTAAAATGACATCAGATGCTTCATATCTATCGATATATATATATATATATATGGATATATATATGGATATATGTATGCACACAGACAACACACACACACACATATAAATGTGTGTTTAAATTGTTTTTTGTAATTTTTGCCAAAAATAAGCTACTATTGTAGATGTCTATATTACCTTTCCTCCAAGTAATACTTTTGCACATATTACATTTTTCACCTGTGCACAGGCAACAAGTTTCCTGGAAAAGATGAGAAGATAATCTTCCTTCAGCCTTTTATCTGAATTCTCCTTCCCTCAGCTATCCTTTGCCTGGGAACCATGTCGCAGTCAGCAGACAATGACCAAGACATGCAGAAAGGACAAGTCAGAAAACCTTGGAGATGCTTTTTACCAGGCCTTCAAAACCCTCGTATCTTGGATTATTCTAAAGGCATGTATTGGGCCACGGTGAATGGGTGTGTCTGCATATATGTTGGGGGGGTTGGTTTCCATTGAGTCCCTCTCTACACATTCCACATTCATATGTGCTAGCTAACCCTCCCCTCACCAACACCCTGGTCATCCCCTTGCCTACAATAATCAGTGTGGGGCAGGAATGGATTGCTCGGTCCTCTAACAACCACCGTGAAGAAGATAGAGTTTGCAGTTCCAATAGTGGAGCTACTGCAGCTTCATAGTGTGCATGGAACTCCTTACTGCTTTAGGGACCCAGTATTAGGGACAGGGGATGGAGTTCTGAGCATGATTCCTACTGATAAGAATCTGAAATTGTATAATCATTTACAATGTATTCTCCCAGGTGTATAATACAGTGCTCTGCACACAGTAAATTTTCAATAAATACCACTGACTCAATCCTTTTCAGTTTGCAGATACAGAATGCATGCTACCTCCCCCTGGAATTCCACAAATCGACCAATCAGTAATATATACCAAAGCTATTTTATTTATTTTGTTAATGATGTGAATTTAGCTTTAATTCTATTTGTTCTGACCACTTGACACCTGTCCACATGTTTTGTTCTGTTGTCTGTCTCTCCCTTCTAGACTGTGAGCCCATTGTTGGGTAGGACCATCTCTATATGTTGCCAAGTTTTACTTCCCAAGCGCTTAGTACAGTGCTCTGCACACTAAGAGCTCAATAAATACAATTGAATGAATGAATGAATGAATGAATGTGCTAAGTACTTGGGAGGTGTACTAAATACTGATCCCTCTGCCTGTAAAGGCCTTATTTTGCAATTTTGAAGACCTTAGAGAAGCAGAAGTTTACTGTGCTCTGCCACAAACAAGAGAATAGTTTGACTCCATGGAACCTAGGAGCAAAGTTAATCCACTAAATTGTGGCATTTTCCAAAGGCAAACAAAATGTAAGGGAACTAGAGGATAAATCGAGAAGTCAGTTGTGGAGACTAAAATGCCCTCACAGTGCTGATGATTTGAAATACGGTTCTCTAGTCAAATTATAAATAAATAAAAAACTTTAGTAGGGGAGGGTGTGGAGGCAGTTTGCATGAGAGAACTGAAAAGGAGCAGCAGGGAAGATAAAAGGAGTGAGATTTTACACAATAGCATATTCTTCTAAAAACCACCTAATTCTCCTACTTGATATTCATCACTGTCAAGCTCTTTTCTGGTAGTGAATGAGGGCTTTATGTTCAGCCTCATTATCAGCTCAGTGATAGAGTGCAGGCAGACCATGCAAATGAAGCCCCAACCAGAGATACTTTGTTAAAATACTGCAATTTGTCAGTATTTAGATAAACAAATGAGGGGGAGAGAGAGAGAGAGAGAGAGAGAGAGAGAGAGAGAGAGAGAGAGTGTGTGTGTGTGTGTGTGTGTGTGTTTGTGTGTGTGTGTACTGACCCTTGGAGAGCTTTGGAATATTTTGACACTTCCACTGAAAAATATCTTGATGGTCCCTACTGAGGCTTGGGTCTTATCAAATTAGGTTTGTGGGGGTGGGGGGGCCAGGGGGAGCAGCAAGGAGAGGTTAGGAGAAGGGATGTGGAGATGGTGTGAAGACCACTGAGGAGGGGGGAGACGCTGCTAATTCGCTTTTGACCAAGATAGCTCGAAGCTGTGGGAAGTCTTTGCTTCTTTCATCTTCTGTAATTGTTCTTTCTTTGTGTCCTTCCCATTAGAACCTAAATTCCTTTAATCAAGACTTCATTGCTCTGCACTGTTACACAGCAGCAAGTGAGAGGTCTGAAAAATGGATGCTATCCCTTCTGGGAGCTAAGTTCCACTCACCAGCAGTCTAGAGGAATGCACATTCATTCTCTCCTGAACCCGGGAGCTAGAGCTGGAGAGTCAAAATTTAGAATGAGGGAAACTTTTGCTCGCTATAAAGGTAAGCACTACTAATTGAGGCACATGACTATATTTAGTCATGTTGACTGTGATTTGGAAAAAAATAAATTCCCTGCTTTATTGGCAACGAAGCTTTGCTTGCCCCTGCGCCAGTTCGCTCTCCCTCCGTGCGAGTGGAAAACATGTTCCAAAGTGGACAAAGCCTCCTTTGGCCCTGCAGTCTATTCTCTAGTTTCTTAAAGGGTTTTTAATGATGCTCTTGTGGCTGAGCACCTTAGAATTCAAATCAAATCAATTGTAACACTTCTTCAAAAGCAAGATTATGCTACAATGGGGGACTCAATCACCTCAGGAAGCACGCCTAGTGAAAGCAGGCCTGCCTCCGATTATACACAGCTGTTGATCTGTCTAATGCTTTCACAGCTCCCCCTGTGTTGGCAGAAACCTTGGTGGCATGAGATCGCCATCAATCTCAATTCCTCACACAAAACAAGAGTCACTAAAATCTCATTTGCAGTTTTTTTTTTTCTTTTCTGCCTGCACACAAACTTTTCTGCTCATTGGAGAAGAATGATATGGGCTTAATTAAGTGTGGTAACTTATTGGTAGCCCTGTATTGATCGGCAAAATGTGCAGATGTGGTGTGAAATGATGGGGAATTGCTGTTGTGAAGAATACAAATCAGGGTGAGCACCCATTATTTGTCCAGAAAAGAAGATATTGGACAC
The DNA here is from genome assembly GCF_015852505.1 of Tachyglossus aculeatus. NCBI lineage: Eukaryota > Metazoa > Chordata > Mammalia > Monotremata > Tachyglossidae > Tachyglossus > Tachyglossus aculeatus. Next base: position 17,807,993 of record NC_052074.1, on the reverse strand, counting down.
TCAATTATCCCATTCATGGTAATTGTGGTGCACCAGATGGGTACAATGCAAAAGAGTCTTCCAGGACCATTACATTTTTCTGAGGGGCTTTTCTTCTCCTTCAATTCACCATAGGATGATTAGTTTCTTATTGGGTGTTTATTGAAGGGATGGGGGCTCGTGAACAGATTTAGTGCCTCAAGAAACAATAGGGACAGGAGACCCCAGAATCAGAATGAGGCCACAGCTTGCCTCCGCTGTTGTTCAAGAGGCCCCCCTTCCAAACCCGCGCATCAGCTTTTGTAAGGTGAGTACTCCCCCCTGCAACTTTCCGCTGCCCCTGCCCTTCCCCAAACCCGGGAGACGTCAACTGTTTCAAATCTGACCGGCTGCTCCGCCGTCTGTCAGAACGTTTCCAGCCAAGTGAGCAGTTTTTCTTTTAATTCACTGAGTTCCTGTCAATAAAAATAATTCCTTCTCACCGGCCGTCCCAAAGCAGTGAGAGGGAACAAAACCCAACCAACTTGTGAATATAATGTTGGTCATTAGCCGCGGCAGCCAGCCCCCTCATCTGCTCATCCCGCCTCAGCCTTGGAGTGTACATTTAGGCTTTTGGGGAGCGGCGGGCAGGCGGTTGGGTGGATGGGGGAGTCAATAAATAAAAAGCCAACCATAAAACTTCTGAAGCATTAAGCCTGGATTTTCCACTCCCGGGGCCCAAACTGATTTGCTTGGGATGGTCCTGAGCAGTGAACGGTCACAAATGTCTTCTTTCGTTTCAAGAAGAAGACTCAAAATGGGGACATGTTGAAACCATATGTCGCCCCTTTCCTCTTTTCTGGACCATCTCTTTGCAAAAACAAGTTTCCAACCAGATTCAGGTGAAGATCCCATAGAGGGATCCCAGACCAGCCACAGCCAGATGCTTGCAGCAGCACATGAAGTATGTCTAGAGGGAGCTCGGAGTTAGCGTGCATTCATTTCTCTCCCATTGGCCTCTTCTCCACCCAATACCAACTTTAAAAGTTCCCTTTTCCCGATGCTGGCAGAGCTGAAGAGTGGTGAGGCCTCCTGCTGTGGACGAAAGGGCCAAGAAGCATATAGAGTAGACCTTGGGCTAAAGGTACCTGTTGTTATGGTTACATCTGTTTGTTAAACATAATGATGGTGTTGAGAGTAATGATTTTATGACTTTCCAGCATAAGACAACAACAGAGCTCCAGTGGCGTCTGCTGGAAACTTGATCATGTGGTTCTAGAGGCTGGCAACCACATCCTACTTTGGTGTTAGCCAAATAAAACTATATTTTGGTTTAGTACTGCTGGCTTTGAGGAAATGATGGTTAGGATATTTGGGCCAGAGTTTATGTTTACTTAAACTGCAACAGCCATGAGACAGAGTCCATTTTCCTTAACTGAACAAAAGCAGTTTTCCCTAGTATGCTTGTGAAATGGGAATCTCTCCCCCCTTTCATTCTTCAAGGTGTTTTCCTGTTTAAAGATACAGACACCATGATGTTGTTGGCTCACCAAAACATAAACTAAAGACCCACAAGCCAAGGAGGAGCATCGAAACCTGTTTATGATTCACAAACACATAAACCTTACTGACATGTATTGCCTAGATCTAATTTCAACCATGTCTTTTCTTTAATAAATGAAACAAGCTGTACCAGCAGAGAAATAATCAAGTGGTGATAACATCTACTTTGCAGGGAAAGCATGTAGCAGAGAGATCCAGTTTTTCATTTACAACAACAACAACGGCAACAACAACAGCAAATCAAAAATTCAAAACTTGATTTGGGCACCAGTTAGAAAAGCATTCTGTGGGTCCTCTGCTGTTCTCCACACAGCTGACTCGAAGGTCTAAATGTTCTCTGTATAAAAGAGCCCCATATGGAATATAAACCAATGGAGTACAGATGTCTGAAGGGACCAAAAAGAACAGTTTCATGTGGCATTGTTTCGCACCGGTGCTTTCAATTTCTGTTTCGAGGATTGTGATTCACTGTAATCTGTGTTCTATCGCAGTAAGAATATTTGCTACACAAAAGATGCCTTAATTTCACAGTTTGCATACTGAGAAAGCATGTGTGCACTACCTGACATTTCCATCATACCCTCCTTTCAACGAATGGCTATTGTCCTCGGGGCCATTCTCCTTGCTTATTTATGGCCTCAATAGCTTAGTGGGGTGGGGGCAAGATAGCTATCCATTATGAATGGAAATGTGGCAGTGCCTTAGAGATGCAGAAAAGTGATACAGAACTGATGTTGTAATAGGTTAATGGGGAGTTCCACTGGGGCTATGCATAGTGGGCAAAACACAAAAGCTATTTTGAGGTAAAATTAGAATTCTTAAACATCCCACCTCCTTAAACATCCAACCTAAAATTCCTGAGCCCTGGCTCTGTACTGCTGAAGAAAAGAAGTTTAGAGGGTTGCCAGACTCTCACTTTGAAATGCACCATTATGGAACGGCTGCTAGAGATGTGACAAACTGTGAGTTTAGCCAAAGCACGTCACCTTCTGTGCCTCTGTTTCCCCATCTGTAAAACGCAGATATTGATTCCTGTGCCCTTCCCTTGCCACAGGAATGTTGGGAAGAATGATGAGCTAACATGGGAAAGCAACAGATACTTTTGAAACACTGAAATTTTAATTTCATCCAGTTGATTCCAGCAGGCTATTTGTTGGAAGATCTGAAATAGACTCAAAAGTTGTTTACTGATGCAAAACATTTCTTTTCTATAGCTCTCACAATTCTGAATCCCTTGTCTCGGTATCAGGTTATGCCACACCCTAATATAGAGAAGTTTAAAATACATCCTTCTTACATTATGTTTAGAAACACAAAGTCTTCTGATCTACCTCTATTTGGAGGTGATTTTGGCAAACTGATTTTAGCTAACTTTCCTTACCAATCCATCACGGAGCATGGCCCCAAGGTTCAGTGCTTGGTCCCCTTCTGTTCTCGATCTACACTCACTCCATTGGTGACCTCATTCGCTCCCACGGCTTCAACTATCATCTCTACGCTGATGACATCCAGATCTACATCTCTGCCCCTGCTCTCTCCCCACCTCTCCAGGCTCGCATCTCCTCCTGCCTTCAGGACATCTCCATCTGGATGTCTGCCCGCCACCTAAAACTCAACATGTCGAAGACTGAACTCCTTGTCTTCCTCCCAAACCCTGCCCTCTCCCTGACTTTCCCATCTCTGTTGACAGCACTACCATCCTTCCCATCTCACAAGCCCGCAAACTTGGTGTCCTCCTCAACTCCACTCTCTCATTCACCCCTCACATCCAAGCCATCACCAAAACCTGCCGGTCTCAGCTCCGCAACATTGCCAAGATCCGCCCTTTCCTCTCCATCCAAACCGCTACCCTGCTCGTTCAAGCTCTCATCCTATCCCATCTGGACTACTGCATCAGCCTTCTCTCTAATCTCCCATCCTCGTGTCTCTTCCCACTTCAATCCATACTTCATGCTGCTGCCCGGATTGTCTTTGTCCAGAAATGCTCTGGGCATGTTACTCCCCTCCTCAAAAATCTCCAGTGGCTACCAATCAATCTGCGCATCAGGCAGAAACTCCTCACCCTCGACTTCAAGGCTCTCCATCACCTCGCCCCCTCCTACCTCACCTCGCCCCCTCCTACCTCACCTCCCTTCTCTCCTTCTACAGCCCAGCCCACACCCTCTGCTCCTCTGCCGCTAATCTCCTCACCGTGCCTCGTTCTCACCTGTCCCGCCATCGACCCCTGGCCCACGTCATCCCCCGGGCCTGGAGTACCCTCCCTCTGCCCATCCGCCAAGCTAGCTCTCTTCCTCCCTTCAAGGCCCTACTGAGAGCTCACCTCCTCCAGGAGGCCTTCCCAGACTGAGCCCCTTCCTTCCTCTCCCCCTCGTCTCCCTCTCCATCCCCCCCATCTTACCTCCTTCCCTTTCCCACAGCACCTGTATATATGCTTGTACATATTTATTACTCTATTTATTTATTTATTTTACTTGTACATATCTATTCTATTTATTTTATTTTGTTAGTATGTTTGGTTTTGTTCTCTGTCTCCCCCTTCTAGACTGTGAGCCCACTGTTAGGTAGGGACTGTTTCTATATGTTGCTAACTTGTACTTCCCAAGTGCTTAGTACAATGCTCTGCACACAGTAAGCACTCAATAAATATGATTGATTGATTGATTATGTTTTGCAGGTGGCAAAATAAATGGACATAAAGTGATACATTTCATCAATCTGTCACTGAAGTGGTAGGGAAAAGATCCGGCTTTCCTGACTCCTTACCCAGAAGGCAATTCTCCAAACGTAGAATAGACACAAGGGCCACCAGTTGACCGCCCGCCCACAGAACATTAAAGATAAAAATAAGAACAAAAAGTGATGGATTGTAGAGGCAATTCTGGTAAATAATAATGATGGTATTTGTTAAGCGCTTACTATATGCTAAGCACTTGTTCTAAGCACCGGAGTAGATACAGGATAATCAGGTTGTCTCTCATGGGGCTCATGGTTTTAATCCTCATTTTTCAGATTAGGTAACAGGCACAAAGAAGATAAGTGACTTGCCCACTCTGCAGACAAGTGGCAGAGCTGGGATTAGAAACCATGTCCTCTGACTCCCAAGCCTGTGCTCTTTCCAATAAGCCATGCTGCTTCACAAGTTGCTTTCACGCTCATGCCAGACAGGAAATAAGTTGGACAGAAACAGGGTCTAGCAAGGAAAATTAACTAGTATCTGAGCAAAATGAGGTTTCCGAAGAATATGGGGTGGAACAATTTGATTTCTCTGACTTGAGCCCATCCCAACAAGTGATTTCCATGGACCACTTCTTCAAAAATAAGTTAAGGAAATGTTTCTTTATTACCCTTCTCATGACCCACTGTGTCCTGTCCATCAGGTACGGTCAAACCAGTTTTGTCCAGCAAAATTAACAAGCAAATATCCAATCGTACAACTCAAAACCAAGCTTATAACCAACCCTCCACCCTCCCAAATTAGGACTGTAAACTCCTAGAGGGCAGGGATTGTCTATCCACTCTATTGCACTGTACTCTTCCACGCACTCAGTACAGTGCTCTGAGCACTCAAATACCATTGATTGATTAACCACTGGTTCCTCTAATGGCTATAGTTAGCTTAGCCCATGGTATTTGGAAGCCCAAATGAGTCACTTCAGATTAGCATATTTTGGACACATAATCAGGACTAATTATCTGGAGAAGACACTAATGCTAGGAAAAGTCTAGGGAAAACATGGAAGAGGCAGACCAGCAGCTAGATGGATAGAGACCATAACAATGATAATGGCAGAACCCTTAGAAAGGTTGCGGATTATGGCAGAGGACAGGACATTCTGGAGAAAGTATATTCATGGAGTCACTACGAATCGGAAACAACTTGACGGCACTTAATAATAACAGCTTAGTCCAGTTTGCAGCCCCTAGGAAGAATGACCTTCTCTACCTCATCAGGGAAACCCATAGCTCAGTATTCAAGCCACAGGATCTGATTTCTATCTTGCCAAGCTTTCTCCAGAAAGTTTGAAGTAAATTTGTCTCCAAGGCTGATGATCAGCTTTAGTTGTTCAAAGCCTTTGGTTCTGAAGTATATATTCGGTATCTTCTTCTTGATCTAATATTTTGGTAAGGTTTCAAACATCTTGTTATGATCCTCCCCTATTAGCATTGTCTGCTACCTTTCCTTTACAATTTGCCAGAGGACAGAGAAACTCTCCTGCTTTTCTTTGAGGAGGAGGAGGAGGAAGTTGAGGATCAGAAAGGAGAAATATTAATGCCAAGAAAGCCTATAAAAAAAATCTTCCAGGAATCCACTGGACTTTTTCAGTCATTGTTCCTGTTTTGAGCTCTTTTTAAACTTCCACAATCAAAAGCAATATTTTATTCAGCAAGGTGGCTTTGGATCAGTAGCATGGAGAAGGATTGTTGCCTAATGGATAGAGCATGGGACTGGGAGGCAAGAGACCTGGGTTCTAATCCCAGCTTCACCACTTACTTGCTGTGTGATGTTGGGCAAGCCATATAATTTCTCTGTGCTTCACTTTTCCTCATTTGTAAAATGGGGCTTAAATACTTGTTCTGCTCCCCCCAGATTGTAAATCCAGGGAGGGACAAATACTGTGTTTAATCTGATACCTACCAGATTGCCTGGAATATAATAAGCATTAGTAAATGCCATTATTATTATTATTATTATTATTATTATTGTTACAGACCTTCTTAATCTCACAGATTTGCATTTAGTTCACTATTGTCTGTAGCTCTCTTCTCAATTGCCTCCACAGATCAGGTTGGTTTTGTCTTTTCTAAACTATCTTTAGTTTGGTTCTCATGGCTTTCCTTTTCATAGATTCTTTTGGTCAGAGAGTCTTAGACCATTCTTTATCTCCTTTCTTATTCCCTGTGAGCCCAACTACTCACACAATTCCAAGGGAGGTAAGGGTGGCAAAGAGGATGTCCATGGAATGTAGTTAAACAATAAAGATCTGATACCAGTTCTGTTGCTTATTTTCTCAGCAATCCATCAACTATTAAATACCCACAATGTGCAAAGCAACGTACGAGGCATTACAGAAACTACTGAGGGATAATAATTTGTATTGATGTCTGTCTTCCCCCCTCTAGGTAGTAAGCTCATTAGGGGCAGGGGATGGTACTCTTTATTGCTGTACTGTACTTCCCAAGTGTTTTAATACAGTGCTCTGCACACAGTGAGTGCCTAATAATTACAATTGAATGAATGAATGAATGGATCCTGTCCTCAAGGAGTTTACGATCCGATGCTAGAGTAAAACCACCCAGAAAAGTCTATTTTAAAAAATAATAATGATAATAATGGTACTTTTTAAGCACTTACTGTGTGTCAAGCACTGTTCTGAGAGCTGGTATAGATATAATTTAATCAGGTTGGACACGGTCCTTGTCCCACATGAGCCTTATACTCTTATCCCCATTTTATAGATAAGGTAACAGACACAGAGAAGTGAAGTGACTTACCCAAGGTCACACAGCAGACATGTCGGAGCTGGGATTTAGAACCCATGTCCTTCTGATCCCAAACCATGCTGCGTCTAGATTAAGCCATGCTTCTTCTAGAGTCATGCTCACAATGAAGAGCATTGAAATATGCATTGAAACAGTGGTGGATGGAAAATTATGAACTCTTTTCTTTGTTGAAAGTGAATTTTCAGTGTACCTGGGATTTTTCAGGAGATCAGAATGGGATTAAAGGGGTCGTGTGTCTGCAGAGAGTAGTATCTCCAGATGCTGGGTCAAAAGTGCAAGAAACAGGGTGGTCAAAAAACAGAAATGAAGAAGCTACTACAAAGAGACAGAGAGACACACATACAGACAATCTCTAGCATGGGCTGGAGGACTATTCCCAGTGTCAAGTGGGCTGGACAGAATCATCTGGTGAGCTGGTTATGGCCTTAGGCCACAGTTTGACCAAGCTGCTCTCTTCTCCATGGTATTTGTTTCATACACTAGTACAGCAGGGAGAGAACTATTCAAATAACCCAGGGAATAAATTTAGCTAATTCCTATAAAGCAGTCCTTAGTTCCTTAAAGGGAAGTACTCAGCCCCACAAAGTATTATGTGTTTATTCATTTCCCAGGACTATGTCTCCACTTTAAGACTTTACATTTTTAAAAACATAAAAATAAAATTTCTTGGCTCTTAGAATTCCTTCTGCCTCCAAGCCTCCCCCTCCTTGTTCTCAGGCTCCCAGGCTGCTCCGCCTTAGGATTTCCAGTTTCCTGTCCCTCTACAGAACTGGATGTCACTTTCCCAGGGACCCGAAGTCAAGCCTGAAAGGGTCAACCCCCGGAATGCTGTATGGTACTGGTTGGGAGACGGCCTCTCTGCCCTGCACAGCTCAGTGCCTTGCACAGGAAATGAGCCAAGTGGAGAGTTTCTTCTCTCACAATTAGCATTCAAATGAGCATTCTCTGTCATTTTTTGTTTGTTTTTTTCCAAGAGAGAGGGAGAAGGGACAGAAGGGGAGTGGAAGACCGAGGGTGTTCTAGTTGATTAAATAAATTCATTAAGTTTGGGCCATTTGAGATGATAAAATAAGAAAACACGGATAAGCCCAAACTAGTTTCCTCTGTGGTGCTACTATGAAAAAATAAAATAAAAAAAAATCTCAAAAGCCTGTCTTGCCTTTTTGCTCTTTTCTCCTCTTCTCCCTCTCTCTGATTTTGGTTTTTGTCTTTTTGCTGCCTGTCTGATCTCATTACTTACCCTCCTCCCCTTTCCTAGTTTCCAAACATCTCTGAATGGAATTCCCTATCAAAATCAACAGAGAAGCCCCAATCCATTCTTGACTTTTTCAGGACTGGAAACCTGCACAGAAGAATTGCTTTCAGTGCTAGTGATTTGTGCGCTAGCTCATCCCAGCCAGTGATATAGGCCTCTACTCTCCACTCCTACAGAGGTTGATGATAGCGCTGACTCTGATTACTTGGTAGATCCTAGTTTAAGACATGCGTCTTGGGTTTTGAATCTATTCTTGTGAATGAATGCTGAATCCACCAAGCTATCTACTTCTCAGTGCAAGAGACCGATAATACCTGGAAATTCCAAACCACAGAGAAACCACTCACAACAAGGGGCTGCAGGTGATGTAAGAATTATCTATTCTTCTACTTGGAGGTCTTTCTGAGTGAACTGAACAGGTATCTTACCCCCAATATACTGATGAGGAAACTGAGGGTCAGAGAGGTTAAGCAACTTGCCCAAGTCACACAGCAAGTCATTAGCAGAACCGGGATTAGATTCCAGGTCTGCTGGCTCCCAGTTCCCATGCTTGCAGCACTAGATGCCTCCCCAGCTAATTTATAGTGTGGGTAATCTGAGCAGGGGACAGTCCACGACTATTTCTTTTAACACTTTATCACATTCTCCTTGGATAAGTACATATTATCAGAATAATGTTACTTAATTCCTTAACAGAAGACTCTATCAACATCACCTTCATCTTTATCATATTACCCTCATTTCACCACAGTTAGTGTTATTATTATTAATATTGTTAGAAAATGTAGACAATCACCTCAATCCTCATTTCAGAGGCAAGATACAAGATAAATCATGTCAGATCCAGTCCCTTTGCCACATGGGGCCCACAGTGGAGGAAGAGTGGGTATTGAATCTCCATTTTATGGATAAGGAAAGTGAGGTACAGAGAAGCAAGTGGCTTGTCCATGGTCACATAGCAGGCAAGGGGCAGAGCTGAGATGAGAATCCAGGTCCTCGGGCTCCCAGGCCCACACTTTTTTCACTAGACCACTCTGCTTGTACTTAATATATACCCCACACTCATTTCTTTGTGGTCTGGCACCATTGGAAGAAGTTTAAAATGCCATGTGAAATAAGAAAACTCACTTAATGAATTATTTTGCCCACTAAGATGGAGAGAGAACTGGAGAAAAGCTGGAACAATTGATGAAAATTCATATCAAATGCAGCAATATGGTCTGTGGAAAGAGCACAGGCCTGAGAGTCAGAGGACCCTAGATTCTAATCCTGAATCCACCATTTGCCTGCTGCGTGCCTTGGAAAAGTCAATTGGCTTTTCTGTGCTTCAGTTTCCTCACCTGTAAAATGAAGAATCGCTACCTATTCACCCTCTTAGACTGTGAACCCCAATGTGGGCCAGGGACCCTGTTGGACCTGATTATCTTGTATCTATCCCAGTGCTTAGTACACTGCTTTGAGCATAGTAAGCCGCTCAACAAACACCACAATCATTCGTCGTCCCTTGTATTTATTGACCGCTTACTCTGTATTCATTCATTCAATCATATTTATTGAGCGCTCACTGTGTGCAGAGCACTGTACTAAGCGCTTGGGAAGTAGAGGTTGGCAACATATAGAGATGGTCCCTACCCAACAATGGGCTCACAGTCTAGAAAGGGGGAAGCAGACAACAAAACAAAACATGTAGACAGGTGTCAAAGTCGTCAGAACAAATAGAATTAAAGCTATATACACATCATTAACAAAATAAATAGAATAGTAAATATGTAAGTAAAATAGAGTAATAAATCCGTACAACTATATATACAAGTGCTGTAGGGAGGGGAAGGAGGTAGGGTGGGGAGGATGGGGAGGAGGAGAGGAAAAAGGGGGCTCAGCCTGGGAAGACCTCATGGAGGAGGTGAGCTCCTAGTAGGGCTTTGAAGAGAGGAAGAGAGCTAGCTTGGCAGATGTGTGGAGGGAGGGCACTTGGGAGAATGCAATGTGACAGAGTTAGGAGACAAGTTCCTTGCCCACACCAAGCTTGCATAATTGTTATATCTATTATTCAGGGACAATGTGGAAAAATTAACCAGTCCAATCCAGCGCCTCATCCCGAGCAGTTGTTCGGCTTAAAGTTTCACATTGGCCTATTTCTTATTAGCCGGGGAAAGCTGGCATCAGGGGAGCTATCATCTGTCAAAATACCAGCCAGAGAAACAATGGACAAAGCCATCATTTGAGACTGTTCAATAAACTGGGTGAAGTGCATCAAAGAAGTTAATGTGCAACCTGGCACGCATTGCCAGCCCCAGCCGTGAGAACCACTTCTGCGATCACTGGTCCCTCACCCTATCATCTGCTCTGTACAACACTGTCCTGGGCTTGTCTTTCAGCAGAGGAACTGATCTCTTTGTGACAAACTGAAATACACACCCACCTTAAAACCTCTACCAGCTGACAGAGGAGGAATTCAGGTGGGAAAGCTGGCGATTTCTTAGTAACTACAAACAGTTTCAGGTAACCCCAGATTCACTAGGGTCAGCGAAATGGGCAATCTGTTTCTTGAGAAAACAGTGACCCATTAACGTGCAATCACTTATTGGGCAGCAGGTAAAGAAACTCTCCAACTTCAAGGCTCACAGACCCTCACACTTTATACACTTCCTTCACCAGTTAATTTTTGCTACTCTAGCCCATCCCTTAAGAAAATCTTCAGAGTATTTGGGATTCTCACAAGAGAAGAAAGGCAGTGAAGAGTAGCCAGACCAATAAATAGTGCAATAAAAGTTCAAGGCAATCAATACAGAAAGAACTGTAATGATAATAATAATTGTGGTATTTGTTAAGCGCTTACTATGTGCCGGGCACCGTACTACGCTCTGGGGTGGATATAAGCAAACTGGGTTGGAGAGAGTCCCGGTCCCACGTGGGTTTCAATCTCCATTTTACAGATAAGATCACAGAGTCACAGAGAAGTGCAGTGAATTGCCCTTAAAACAGCGTTTGACCCATAGTAAGCACTTAAATACCATAAAAACAAAAACAAAACAAGCAAAAACTTGGAATAAACAGCTCAAACTCAAACTAAAAAGCAGTTCATGACATGGGGCCCAAACACAGACTTCCTAAAACCTCTGCTGTGATTGATAGATGTGTCTCACTGCTGTTAATTTCCTCAACTCCCCCAGCTGGTATGCCTCTAGACTGTAAGCTCTCTGTAGGGAAGGGAACAGGTCTACCAATTCTGCTCTACTGAACTCTCTCAAGTACTTAATGTATTGTTCTCCACACAGTATGTCCTCAATAAATGATTGACTGATGGCATTATGGTTTATTGGGTATCATGAGCAAAGCATTATGGAGTGCATACAATATGGAAGTCTATTTCATTATTTGGATACAAGGAAGAAGAAAAGGTTGGCAGAGTCTTCAGGCTTTTCAGGGGCATGGGCTTGACTCTCACTATTGCCAGAACTATTTAAGGCAAGTAGCTCCATTATGTTGATAGACTGAAAAAGTTACAGTGCTTCTGTCTAAGATAAAGGTTGAGAGAAGACATAATTGATATTTACTAAAACATGATACTTGTGGACACAACATGGAATTGTTTTTCCTCAAGTCTTTCATCATCAGAGCACCCATCTGAAGTTGGAACATAACAGGTCCAGAAGGTCCAAAACAGGCAAAATGTTTCTTCACATAGTGAGTCGAAGAATCTGTTACCATGGGAAGTTGTACAGATTGGAATGCTCAAGAGAGGGTTCTATAAATTCAGGGATGAGATGGAAAACATAGGGGTGTTCAATGATACGCTTTGGCTAGGGGATAAGAGCACAGGCCTGGGAGTGAGAAGGTCATGGGTTCTAATTCCAACTCTGCCACTTGTCTGCTGTGTGACCTTAGGCAAGTCACTTTACTTCTCTGGGTCTCAGTACCCTCATTTGTAAAATGGGGATCGAGACTGTGAGCCCATGCGGGACAGGGACTGTGTCCAAACTGATTTGCTTGTACCCGCCCCAGCACTTAGTACAGTGCCTGGCACATAGTAAGCACTTAACAAATACCACAATTATTATTATTTGAGTGCCAAAGAGATTTGGCACCAATTTCTTCAGGCATTCTGTTGACACAATTGAAGCCAGGAATCAGGGCACGATGGACACTTGGTCTGATAAGATGCTGCTGCTCCCGGCCCACGTCATCCCCCTGGCCTGGAATGCCCTCCCTCCCCACATCCGCCAAGCTAGCTCTCTTCCTCCCTTCAAGGCCCTACTGAGAGCTCACTTCCTCCAGGAGGCCTTCCCAGATTGAACCCCCTCCTTCCTCTCCATCCCCCCCGCCTTACCTCCTTCCCTTCCCCACAGCACCTGTATATATGTGTATATGTTTGTAGGTTTTTATTACTCTATTCATTTATTTATTTTACTTGTACATATTTATTCTATTTATTTTATTTTGTTAATATGTTTTGTTTTGTTCTCTGTCTCCCCCTTCTAGACTGTGAGCCCACTGTTGGGTAGGGACCATCTCTATATGTTGCCAGCTTGTACTTCCCAATCAATCAATCATATTTATTGAGCACTTACTGTGTGCAGAGCACTGTACTAAGCACTTGGGAAGTACAAGTTGGCAACATATAGAGAGAGTCCCTACCCAAAAGTGGGCTCACAGTCTAGAAGGGGGAGACAGCTTAATACAGTGCTCTGCACACAGTAAGCGCTCAATAAATACGATTGAATGAATGAATGAATGATAATAATAATAATGATGATGGTATTCATTAAGTAGTTACTATGTGCCATGCACTGTTGTGCTAAGCCTTGGGTTAGGTACAGGATAATCAAGTCAGGCACAATTTCTGCCCCACATTGGGCTCACAGTGTAAATAGGTAGGAGGAAGAATTAATTCCCACTTTGCAGATGAGATAACTGAGGCAGAGAGAAGTTAAGTGACTTGCTCAAGGTCCCCAGCAGACAGGTGGTAGAGCCGGAACTGGAACCCAGATCACCTGATTCCTAAGCCTGTGCTCTTTCCATTAGGCCATGCTGTTCCCCTATTTGGGGCCCATAGATTCATTTAGAGGAAAATCAGAGATCCTAGTCCCATTTTATATATGAGGAAACTGAGGCACAGAAAAGCTAGGTGACTTACCCAAGATCACACAGCAGGCAGGTGAAAGAGCTGGGTCTAAAACCCACACCTCTTGACTCCCAGTCTTACTGTTTGAGGACAATAACGGAAAATAAATGAAAGGAAAAGCTCATTTGATAATATAGAAATTCAGAGCCAAGGAGCCAGAGCTCGAAAACAAATCAAACAACCCAAAATCCTGACTCACTAGTAAGAGAGCACCAGTCTCTTGTTATCAGCATCATCAACAACAGTATTTATCATGGGCCTAACTGTGGTGCCAAAGTGGTTGGGGAATACATATACAAAAGAAAAAACAACAAAGACATGGTCCCTGCCCCTGAAGAACATTCAATCTAATAGAAAAGACAATCTTATACAAATTGATGAATATACAATACTTTAAAGAATGTGAGAGTAGGTATAACTAATAATCACAAATAGATAAAACCATACCAAATAAACAAAAAAGTTCCTAAGAGTCCTGTGGTGGCTAAGGTAAAGTCATGAAGACTCAAGGAAATACTTTGTTCTTCCCAATGTCAAGGCAGAATGAGCATTTCCTCTGTAATATTAAATTAATAAACAACAAAAATGATTCTTCAGTCCTCTCTAACCTCTACCCAAAGGGATGAGACTCAGGCTTGGAATAATGGTGGATAAGATACAACCAACAACTTGGAATCTCAGCAGTAAAAAATGAAAAATTAAGTTTGACAGGAAGACTATTGCTTTAATCCTATGTCAGCGAGAGAGAGAACATTTGTGCATGCACGCACATGTATTTGTGTGTGTGTGTGTGTGTGTGGTTAAATTTACGGCTAGGTGAGTGGGTGTGTCTGCAACTCTTTCTGTGTGTCAGCGTCTCCTGTCTTCTGCAATGCTCCTCTCTTTTTTAATCCCTATCTTTTCCTCTGAAGTAGACCTCTTTAATTTTCTCATATAAATGGGTCTTTCTTTAGCTTTAGCTAAATTTGAAATCTTTCATAAGGACTTATCTTCCCTTCTCTCCATATTAAGTCTCTTCTATTACAAGGGTGGTCCCTCAGTAACATTGTAAATGCAATTTAGTTAAACCTCTTTGAATCCAATGTTCACTGAGTCTTGTGTCTGGTCCTCGGGGCCCGGTCAGCCAGGCCTGAGTGGAAATGGGTTATACCAGAAGGAGAAGGAAACAGGAATGGTTTTTCTGAAAATTAAAATAAGTGTCAAAGTGGTTCCCATTTCCAATATGCAAGATTTATCAGCCTAGTGTCACCATTGCTTCAATAGCAGAGTGGAAATTATTTCAATGTACAGTAAAAATGGCGTGTCACTGGAATGCTAGGGATGGCATGTCTTTAGGCTACATCTAAACATGGTTTAGGGCAGGGGAAGACCATGCCAGGCATTTGGGGAAGATGCATAGCAAAATTATAGAGTCTTTCCCCAGGGAGCTCACAATCTAAAGGGAAAGGCAAACATTGAAACAATTAACAGTTGAATATTCTAATTTCAAATGCAAACAAATAAAAAAACATGCCTCTATACCAGAAACTTGAGCTGGGTGGTGAGGGATTAATAAAGCAGTAGAGGTCTAAGTGTGCTTAGGGGCTCAATAAATATTGCAAATTGAATGAGCAACTTTCAGGGTTGCACAGTGAGTCAATCCCCATGCTGACAGACCAGAGGGGCAAGTCTTACCTCAGTGCTCTCAAGTTTATAGAGGGTGCTATATTCCATCTGCACCTGTTTGATATCTTCAGAAAGACAGAGCTGGAAGTGAGTAAGGACTCAGAGCCCCAGGCAGTTAATTGCCAAAGGAAAGGATTTCATAGCCTGGCTTCACTAGCCTTCCACACCCACAGAAAGGCAGGATTTGGGTGTTCGATGAAACGTTGTGAGCCTGAATCTCAGCTGTTTTGGCAACCTGCATAACACAATTGGCTACACCTGGAACCTGCCTGCCAAAGAGGCTGATGGGAGTAGCTTCCATTAGTCAAAACTGGTCATTTTTTTCCAAACAGCTTCAAGTCTTAGCCAGAAAAGCAGTTAGAGACTTAAGCAAATCAATGATTGATGAAGTAACAAAAAGAAAAATACACCCTTTGGGAGCCCACCCAGAAACCCACCCAGAATACTGTATAACCAGTAAGAGCAAAAGGACACTTATGAAGTAGTTTTTGTCCCTGGCTAGTGGACTACTTTGACACACCACTGCGGTCATTTGAAGTTACTGTGTCTGCTGAGTGACCTCTTCACCAGGCACTAAAAAGCAGTGGCCTGGCGGGAAGGAATGGAACAGCTGTTCAGCCTCACGGTGGAACTGCACAACTGCAGTTGAAGATGTGAAAGTGAAAAGTGATAAGTTTCGAAGTGTCACAGAAATTGAGTGTGATTGCAGGAACTGGAAAGTTTCAGGTGATTTGAACCCACAGCTGGGTTCAGGGGCCACCCCACCCCTTGGCCGTTTCCCTAGGAGAGTGAACGTGTTTCTGGGGATGAGAAAAGAAGAGGAAAGATGTGCTCTGCCTCTGCCCAACACCGTTCCTACCCCTGGGGCCCTCCCGCTGGCCAAAATCAATTTCCAGAAATCCTAGCCCTACAATTTCCACAATATTGGAATACAGCCAGCCTGCTTGGAAGAGGTATTCTAACCCTATTCTGAAACTTCAAACAAATGCTATGACCTCATGCATCAATCGCAAACAGCAAGAAAGAGCTCAGAATTATTAAGCTGCTTAGCACAATACTATTAAGACATTCATTCAAGACCTTCTTTTAGGCCTAAGATCTAAAAGATGACAGAGCGGAGTTACTGAGAATTTTAATAAACTCTGTCTCTCCCTTCTGGGATGATCTTGGTAGGTTCAGTGGAATTTAAGTTGGCTTGTCAAGTGAAAAATGTACATAATAACTGTGGAATTTGTTAAGTGCTTACTATGCACCAAGTAGATACAATACAGTCAGATCAGGAACAACCCCTGTCCCAAATGGGCCTCTCAGTCTTAAAGGGAAGGAGAAGAGGTATTTAATTCCCATTTTAAAAATGAGGAAACAGAGAAGGGTTCTTTATGGTATTTGTTAAATGCTTACTATGTGCCAGGCACCGTACTAAGTGCTGGGGCAGATACCAGATATCAAGTTGGACATGGTCCATGTCCCACATGGAACTTACAGACTTAACCCCATTTTACAAATAATGTAATTGAGGCACATAGAAATGAAGTGACTTGCCGAAGGTCATACAGCGGACAGGTGGTGGAGCTCAGATTAGAACCCAGGTCTTCTGACTCCTAGGCTCATGCTCTATCCATTCAACTATGCTGCTCTTGATCAAACCTTTCATATCTGCAACCGTTATCTTATATTGACCCAGGAGCAGAAACCACATTGTTTTGGACTCATTTCTATACTGAAAGGCAATTCAAACAGGCCCATTTTCACATGACTGCTTAATAAATACTCACTGATCCTCTCTCAGGATCGTCCCATCCTGTATTATCCAAAAGCCCAGTAAGTTACACTGATAGATATCAGATCAGAAGCAGCTCTGTCCCACATGGGGAATCACAGCCTAAGGCAAGAGAGAACTGGCATTTATTTAATCCCCACTTTACAGATATGGAACTCAAGCACGGAGAAGTTAAATGAGTTGTCCAAGATCACCTTGCAGGCAACTGGGCGATCACTAGCTCTCCCCATCTTCTGAAATCATATCACCACCAGGAAGCTTTCCCTGACTGATTTCTTTATCTTTCCAGATTACAACCCCTCAACAGCCACTTCAGCACTCAGCCTCCCATAGCATTTACGTACCTAGCTTTCTTACCCCAGGAATATTCTGTAGACTGACAGCTGCTCTCTAGACTGCAAACTCCTTGTGGGAAGGAGATGTGTCTAACAACTCTGTTGTACTCTTCCAACCACTTAGAACAGTGCTCTGTACATAGTAAGCACTAAATAAATGCCACTGATTAATGAGTGTTAGCACTACCTGATTCATGCACGTGATTTCCTTCTCCCTTCAATCTGTATCTCTATTTTAGTGTCTGCTTCTCCTGCTAAATTGTAAACTATGGACAGGGGTCCTGTATGATCATTCCATTGTACTCTCCCAGTTGGTTAGTATAATGCACATAGTGCCCTGTGCCCAGTAGAATGTAAGTTCATTTTGGGGTTTTTTGTTTGTTTTTTGTTTCTTAGTGGTATTTGTTAAGCGTTATTATATGCACTGTGTGTACGAAGCACTGGGATAGATACAAGCTCATCAGGTTGGACACTGCCCCTGTCCCACATAGGGTTCACAGGCTTAATCCTCGTTTTACAGATGAGGAAAGTGAGGCACAGAGAAGTGAAGTGACTTGCCCAAGGTCACAGCACAGACTAGTGGTGGAGCCAGGATTAGAACCCAGGTCCTTCTCAATTCCAGGCCTATTCTCTATCCACTAAGCCACGTTGCTTCATTGTGGGCCAGAGCACA
Source organism: Tachyglossus aculeatus (assembly GCF_015852505.1). NCBI lineage: Eukaryota > Metazoa > Chordata > Mammalia > Monotremata > Tachyglossidae > Tachyglossus > Tachyglossus aculeatus. The sequence goes on along the minus strand of NC_052074.1, from coordinate 17,790,137 downwards.
TCTATGAAATCTGTTATATTACACTCTCCCAAGACTTTAATACAATGCTCTGCACACTGTAAGTGTTCAATAAACATGATTGACTGATTAGGCACTCCGAAAAAACTATTGGTAGCTTGGTATAAGGTAACCTAAATTGTATACCTAAGTGCTACAGGTGGCTTTGGGTACATAAGTATTGACGTGGTAGTTGGGTGGTATATCCCAAAGATAATGCAATTAATCAGGGAAGGCCTCTTGGAGGAGATGGGTTAAAGTTTTGACTATGTGGAGAATTTTCATCTGGAAAATTGGAATGGGGAGGAATTCCAGGTTAAAGGGAGCAAATGATCATCTAATAAAATAAAAAAAATGTGTGATTCAGCTCAAAGTTATATTAGCTTTGAATACTCGGTAGACACTATACACTCCCAACATCTAACTGAAGAGCCTGATAAACTCACAACTCTTTTCTCCTAGTTAGCTTTCAGAGAACCACAATTGTCCAAATACATTCTAATTTTTTTGGCGAGGCTGTTCATTTTGTTTGAGCAATATTTGAGTTTTAGTCCTACTTCTTTTCAAAATTTTTGGAAATAAAAAAACCAAAACAACCTGTTTTATGGTTCGTTCCAGATGCATCCTGGATCGTTGCTACTAGTTTCATAGAGATGTTAAACATATTCAAGAGATAAGATTGAGAAAGTTAGTTAAATGAGATTCCCCAGGGAAAGGTGCGACAGGGCTTCAAAAATTGTACAACTATGCACAGGTCCCATCTTTGACTATACATGGAATTCTCGGATGGCTTTGATGTACATAGCTTTTAATATGTCAAGTGAGGTTAGGAATGTTGATTCCAGTCTGTTTTTCTGAAGCTGAGGGTCATATGGAGAGGGAGAGGGGTAGGAGGAGGATGCTAGAGTGTAGTCTTCCCAGCGCTCATGTTGTGATTGCAAGTATCCAACCAGAAGACATTCCTGGAACTGGAAGAGCCTCATAGATACTGGAAACACTGGGGAAATGGCCAATAGATTTTCCCACTGTACCAGTTAAGGCCATAGTGTTCTAGTTTAACTATCACCATGGCAGTTTCCCAGGAGCCAAACTACCCAATCTGCAGCTTAAAACAAAAATGATATGAGACAGAAGAGTTACTATTAGTGATGATCAATAGGCCTAAGAGGCATTCCAGAGAACCAAAGAGGCACAAGAGGCTGCAAGCCTCAATGTGACAACTATTTGGGCAGATTATCACTCTTTGCATTAAAAACAGGGAAGAAAATAAAATGAGAAACAGTCCAGAGGAAGGACAGGTGAGGGCGAAATGAAATCAGAAACCAAGAATGGAAAACCTTTATGACCTCTAATGCCTGCTGAGGCACTAGAAGTTAAATGTATTTTTGTTTCACTCCACACCAGGAGAGATGGAATGTTCTGAGTGAACTATCTCACAACAAAAGTGTTTATGCTAGTAAGAGCATCCTAAGGATTTTTGTATTTTCTGAGGTTTCTACTTTGCCTTGACCTGAACTGAAATTAAATCCCACATCAATATTTTATTTCAATGACTCAGAAAGGTGGGTGCAATTCAGGGCTCCAAATCAATTGAGGATTTTTAACAAAATTATCTTTCCCAGAGTTGAGATCTGATAACTACTTCAAGAAAGCCTACTGATATGCCCAAATGATAAGAATAAAAATAGGCCTTGAAGGTTTGTTCAGAAAGCGCTGGATAAGTGGAACCCCCTTCAGGGGATGGGTTTTAGGCTCTAGAGATAATAATAATAATAATAATAATAATAATAATGCTATTTGTTTAGCATTTACTATGTGCCAAGCTCTGTTCTAAGTGCTGGGGTAGATCCAAGGTAATCAGGTTGTCTCACGTGGGGCTCACAGTCTTAATCCCCATTTTACAGATGAGGTAACTGAGGCACAAAGAAGTGAAGTAACTTCCCAGCAGACAAATGCGGAGCCGGGATTAGAACCCACATTAGGGAGTTAAGGATGAGGATGGGGGTAAAGGGGTTTTCCATTCTAAGTGAAGGTTGAGCCTCAGTTCAGCTCCGAAGATGAGAACCTCTATAAATGAATGAATTAGAGTGCTGGTGGTCTGCGTTCAGTGCCACTTACACTCTGTCATCCCTGCCAATCATGGTCCCACTAGGGAAGAGTGACTAGATGGGCAGGGGTGCAGTCCATCCTCTCGATTATAAACTCTTAGAGGGGAAGGATCATGCCCACCAACTCCATTGCTCTCTTCTATGTCCTTTCTGTCCAGAGTAAGTGCTCAATAAATCAATGGTATTTATCGAGCACTCAATATGTGCACAGCACTGCACTGTTTGGAAGAGTACACTAGAGTGTGTGGACACCAGTCCTGCCATCAAGGAGCATATATGATTGACATTAATTCCTAAGTATGTATTTATTTATCCTTCCATACCTTTGCTTTCAACAGGTGTTTTGAGAATGTCATGTCTGTCTCACTGTAAATTGTAAGCTCCTTAATGGCAGGGACTGTGTCGCTTACTCAGTTGGACTTTCCTAAACATGTAGTACAGAGCAGCGTATGCAGGAAGTGCTCAACAGATATTCTTGACGGATTGGCTACAGAGGCATAAGAAAGATGTATCCCGGTGAATCAGTGGTTGGATCAAGCTACCTCAGTTTAGAAAACTAACCGTGATCTTGTTCCTTGTTCTTCTAAGATGAGTTTTACAGAACTCTGAGCCTACTAGCAAAATCCTCCCTGAGAGAAGGTGGTCTCACATCTCTGTAGAATTCTGTGGATAACAAATGGAGGTCAGACAGAGAAACCAAGGTCATCACATTCTCATGCTTAAGCTTCATGTTGAGATTGGTACGAACAAATATCTTCCACTGTAATACGCAGGCCAAGTATGGGATTGAAGGAAGCGTGTGTCTCTGGCTTCCTCAAAATCCTACACTTCAATTTATACCTGCAGAGACTGCACAGCCCCGCTCTCTGCACAGGTTAAAATTCCTGCCTTTAGACCTAGCCCAAACCAGTTCCCCAGACTGTGAAGTTAAAAATAGCTCACAATCTCAGGAGCAGGCTCAGTCAGGCATGGAGAAGGGCCCTAGGCCTGCTCATACGTGTTTGTTAAGACACCTGGAACCCAAAATATCCTCAGGGGACACAGGATGGGACTAGACCAACCCTGGAGGCTTTCAAGAAGACCTGCTCTACCACTTCCAGGATCCATCTGACTTCTGCCCTCCCACCCAGTCTTGAAGGCAGCAGAGCAAGCCGCCTGAGGATCCAACAATTGTGAACTGGCTGCATTAGTAACATAAACTTCTTGTTTGTGTACTTATGTGTGTGTTTATACCTATGTATACATATCACAGCATGCATATACCTTCACTTCCCATTCAAAGATGACATTACAGATGGTTGGATTTTATCTACACTGTGGTGGAGATGCAAAGACACAGTCACTTCCCAACTGAGTACATAAGGAGATCTCCTCAACCGTATGGTGGAATTTGCTATTTCCATGGCCAGATACTGTTTTCGACTCTACCCTCGGCTGCCATGCCCTGTCCAAGGCCTCGCCTCTAAAATTGTCACCTCTTTCCACATCGCTGGACCCTCCCCTCCACACCGAACCTCGTCCAATCCTGTTCTTTCTGTTGCCTTTCACAGATCTGCCACTCTTTCAGAGATTATCCTCCATTGTATCTTAAATCTGCCTTCCTTAATCACGGTCACCGCTCTTCACTCACCATGCAGCAGTTGCTTGGGGCATTCTACCGACATCCATTCCCCTCAGAGGTACTTCCCAGGGAAGCTGTCATAACGAGCATTGCATCAATGCCAGAGGAATGACTGCATTCCAGATCCTCTTTAGTAATGACTGTCTGGCTCTTTGATGTTGAACACGGACCGTAGGTGATGCTGATGAAACTCTCCAGGAAGACAACTGGCATGTCTGCAGTAGGTCCACGACTCAGGATGGCATAGAAAGAACTTGTTGCAATGTTGATGTGACACTCTGTAGTTCTCCTCGAGGGCATCTTAACTTCTCAAATTATTTCTACTTTGGCTTTCAGAGGACTATGAGCTACCCAAGCACTCAAATTCAGTGACTGCATCAACACTAAAAATCTTGGGGAATGGATCAGGCTTCCATAATGAAAGTTGGTACATCACCTTGGGATATTTCCCTGACAAACACTTTGGTGATGTCTACACATATTAGGATTTTCCTCAGCATTAGCATAAATCTTGTCAACAATCTTGCACACTCACGATCTATCACATACAGCCTACATAACATTCATTTATACATAGATCTCTATTTGTGTTTATTACCTTTGGCCTCCTGCAAATACTCTAAAACGATTTCACTATCCACAGGACAGTATGAAAGTTCTCTCCATTGGGAAAAACACTATTTAGATATTTCAAAGACAGGAGTCTAAATGCAGCAAAATCACAGGAAAAAGAGAATTACATCCTAAACTGGCTTCTCTAATCTTCAGCTAAAAACCAGTCTCTGTTGAACACAGAGAAGCCAAGTTTAAAAGGATACGTGAGTAAATACAGAGCAATTTAAAAACCCTGCTTCTTAAGGAGATGAGAAAGAGAGAAAAACTGACATTCAAAATGTTTAAATGAAATATTATTGTTTCTGAGAACCAATAATCCTGTAGTTTTCAAGCTGAACGAGGTCCTCTACTTTCAAAGTGAACAACTTATATAATACATTTTGTACCGTAGCAAAAATCAGCAGTTAGAACAAGTCCTCTATTCATTATTACTAGAAATAACCATTAATGAAGTAAGAATTTTTCTGAGTTTTTCATTTTTTTACAAACAATATGAACAAGAACATGGTTCAGAGGGTTATTATAATAACTGTGTGAAGGAATGCAAACGTTACCCTCTCACAATTTGTGTTTTAGTCATTTTTCTGGGTCATAGACCTACAAAGCTTTGTAGGAAATACGGCACCGGCCAGCACAAATCTTTATCTTCATTTACCCATTGTTAGTTGTATTTTTGTAGCCTTCTGGTAGCAGAGGGTCACATTTCCATGAAGATAAATTCCTTATTAGACAGAACTGTGATCTGAGGTCACTGTATATCTGTGCCAGGATAGATTTAAAAGTGATGGTGAATAGGAAGTTTTTGTGCCTGTATTGTCCTGGTTTACTGTGTCTGGAGCCAGACAGTGTTTGGACCAATATCAGCACGAACTAAAGCAGGCATATCTTTCTACTTGCTCATCTTCCAACAATGAGTAAATAAACACTGTCCTCCATGCTGGCTGGGCTGTCATCCTGATTAGGCGTGAGAATGTACTATGTGGCCTCTATCTTTACCTACAGCTCTGCAGCTTATATGCCTGGGGTGATTTGGGATGGACATGTCCGTATTTAGCCCTAGTTACATTGCTGGTGGAGGTCAGGTCTGCTGTGTCAACACTAATCCTTCCTGTCTATTATCAGCAAATTTGACATTTGATGTGTGTCAAGTTTCTGTGTCCACTGGAAGCCAAATATCACAGCTCTAAGATTACGTTGCCCCGTTTTCCACCAATCATGTAATGAGGCTGAGGAGGTTGCAAAAACGAGCCTAAATGCCAAAACAATGTATTTTCTAAAGCTTGGGCATTTTTCCTTTCTGGTTATTTTCTGTAAAGGCTGGAATGCTTTGAAGGTGATTTGGAACGCATTTTCAGGTTACAAGAAATTGGAAGCAATTTCCTTAAAAACAATGAATATAGCATAGGAAATACATTTATTCCTAGAAGAATAGTATTGGAAATCTTTTTTTCTTTGCAATTAATAATAATGATTGTGATACTTGTTGTGTGCTCAGAATGTGCCAAACACTGTACTGAGCGCTGGGGCAGATACAAACCAACGGACTGGACAGAGTCCCTGTCCCGCATGGAGCGCACAGACCAAGTGTTCACAATGATTTGCAGAAATTCATAGTTCTTGAGGACTCAAATATTGCTCAGGATGCATATCTGGGTTTGGATTCAAGAGGACAGAGGAGATTGGAGGCTTCAATTTGGCTCCTGATCCTGTGCACTTGAAATAAGCAGCATGGCCTAGTGGATGGAGCACAGGCCTGGAAGCCAGAAGGACCTGGGTTTTAATTCTGGCTCTGCCACTTGTCTGCTGTGTAACCTTGGGCATGTCACTTCACTTCTCTATGTCTCAGTTACCTCATCTGTAAAATGGGAACTAAGGCTGTGAACGCCATATGGGACACAGACTGTGTCCAACCTGATTATCATGTACCTATTTCAGCATTTAGTACAGTGCTTGGTACATGGTGAGTGCTTAACAAATACCATAAAAAAAATCTGAGAGCAACTGTTGGTCAGATAAGGTCAAGAAATAATTTTCAAAATCACAAGGAAGAACCAAGACTCCCTTCCATCTCTGTTTCCTTCCCTTCAGCCTGCTGAGCAGTTTGCCAGGCTTTGTGATAAAGATCAACATCTACTGAAAGATAAGTAGAGACCACCGCCATTTTGGGTCTTCAAAGCATACTGAACTGCATTATGCCACAGTGTGAAGGGATATGCCTGTCAAAGAGATACCAGTCCTTTCAGGAGCTGGATTCTCCCATACTCTAAGAGAGGGAGGAGTTTCCCATGAATCAAATAGGAGTACTAAATTCCTCAAGGTCTGAAGGATGGTTTTCAACATGTGGGATCTGCAGGTGACCCTTTTCGTGTGTGACAGATTAAAAAAAATACCAGAAGAGATACTGCCTTCTGCTTTCAAGTCATTTAAGGCCCACCGATGCAATGAAAGGGGAGTTGGTTGTTTGCATTGTTTTCACCATGGAGTGTAGTTCTGGCCAGATGCTACATGGTTCTTGGAGAGCGGGTAGTGCACGTACATTGGACATACCCCTCTACATTTCAGGCTAGAAATCTCTACATTTCAGGCTACAGAGTTGCATGGGAATTCCTAGGGCAGAGTCAGAGCAAGGCTAGGGAGACTGGGCTAGTGGAAAGAGGACAGGACTGAGCATCAGGAGACTCGGGTTCTAATCCAGGCTCCACCACTTGCCTGCTGTATAACTTTAAGCATATCAAAGAACGGTGTTTTGCACATAGGAAGCACTGAACAAATGCTATCATTATTTAACTTCTCTGGACTTCAGTTCCTCACTTGTAATTCTATTTGCTGGGTAGAGACCGTCTCTATATGTTGCCGACTTGTACTTCCCAAGTGCTTACAATGCTCTGCACACAGTAAGTGCTCAATAAATATGATTGAATGAATGAATGAGGATTCAATTCCTGTTTTCTGCACCCCTTAAACTGCAAGCCCCATGAGGGATAGGGACTATGTCCAATCTGATTACTATGTATCTACCCCAGAATTTAGTACAGTGCTTGGCATATAGTAAGGACTTAATAAAAAGGTATTTTCTTCCCTAATGTGGAATTGCGACAAAACAGTCCTACAGACTGCGAGAGTCATTTTGGCACCCGGCACATGATGAAGTGTCAAGATCAATCAAACCGTCAATCAATGGTATTTATCGAGAGTTTGCTATGCTGCAGAGCACTGTACTAAGCCCTTTGGGGAGTACAATACAATAGAGTTGGTAGACATGATCCTTGCCCACAAGAATAATAATAATAAGAAGAAGAAGCTTACGGTCTACAGAGGGATATATTACAGATAGGGGAAATAGGAGATTATTAGGCTACACATAAGTGCTGTGGGGCTGGGGTGAGTATCAAAGTGTTAAGGGGTTATTAGGATAATGAAGCATGCCAAATTGAGACAGATAATGCTATTTATCTAAAACCTTTCATAGACTGGAACCACGATTCTTTTGGGTTTTGCCTTGGATAGGTCTAACAAGACAGTCGCTGAGCACAGACTTAATATCTCCTGGGCATATGATGCAATATTAGGTGCTGTTCAAAACACTAGCTAAAATGATATAGTTCCAACTCAAAAGTATGGACAATGCAAATGGAATAAAGATGCACTGCATGGGGATTCCATCAGATAAAATTTCAGGAAAAAAAAAAGCTTACACAGCTTTTCTGAGCTGGTTGTTTCAATCTGGTTTAGGCTTGTGGGAAAGACTGTAAGACTGAATAAATAATAGGCTAAAAGGCTAAGCCTCTGGAACTATGTTTAAAGAATAAAAAGGAAAATCTGCAGAACAACAATGCATAAAGGACGTAGACAGTAAACATAATTATTGTATGGATAATTGAAGCCAAAAAAAAGTATTTGGTTTTAGTTACCTGGACCTTCTTAAACCAAAGTATATAACCACTGGACATAACTAGGTAATCTGGGCCAAAATAATTCAGGTCTAAATCATTTGAGTGATTTGCACCTAAAAGTCACTGTAACTGTGGAGTTTTATTGATCCCCAAGGATCTGTCCATATCTGGAGTACTAAACAGCAAAACTGCCCTTTGGCTATGAACAATCTTAATGAAATACTAAAAAAAATGCACACAATCACACACAAGCACCCATTTTGAGGGGGAGGGACATTAGTTTGTCATCTTCTTTAGCCTTCTTGATTTGGTTTGGATCATCAAAATGCAATTCTATTTTTCCAATGTCCAAAATAAAACTACTGCCTCGGGAAAGTAATGCAAATTGAATACATTTTTTAAAGCTGCCCTCTGTTATCGTAGCCACTGGAGTTTAGAGTGATGTAATCCCATCTTGGGAATGACATGATCAAAAATAACAGAGCCTGTATGAGCAAGTTGTTATAGCAACCAAATAGCACATAGCAGATATGATAAAGCAATTCAAGGTTTCATGCTTTTAGGTCACGTATATTGCTCACAGGGAGACTTGATACTTTCAATTCCCTTTCCTTGAGAGTACGTATAATATGAAAAGAAAACTCCCAAGTCAGTAAGACGCACAGATGCTTGCTCAGTGTAGAAATATGCATCTTTTTTACAATCTTTTAATAGTCCCCATTTCTAACAGATAGTGTCAGCTGAAGAATTACGCTGTCCAGTCATACAAAAGAAAAGACTAAGTAGGAGGAGGGGGAAGAGTTAAAAGGTAAATAATCATTTTCATCAAGCTAACTACTTTGACCTTTCATGGGAAAGTGAATTCAAAGTATGGTTCCATTTTTTTATTGCACTGTCTCTTTCACATAAAATGTCCTGAGTTAATTTTCAAAGGGTTGCACAAGATTTTGGTTTCTTGACTCTCATGAAAATTAACTGTAGTTGTTCTATGAACAGTTTCAGTAATGATTTGAAAATTCAACCATCTTTGTTGTGGGAATTAGTATGCCTTAAATATAGTGATTCTCTTGGCAACTTGACCATGAGAGGAACATCAAAGAGAATGAATTTCTTAAATGATGGGAATTTGAGAGAAGAAATCTCATAGGGTCAGACTCTCCCACCATTTACCATCTGTGAAGAAAGGAAGTTTACCTGCCAAGATACTTGTCTTTTTTGTGCTGCCCTTTCTTGACCCAGGTGATGTGAATTAGAGCAGATGGCCCTTATTGAATTAATGTCGACTTAATTCATATATGGACCTGAGCCCTGGTTAATGCTGGAAAGATTTTGAGAGGACCCCCCTACCTGTAGGATGAAAAATGAAGCCACAACTCACCCTATTTCCTCCATTTTTGCCAGTTCAGCATTTCTGTGTCACCTAACCCCAGAACACTCAGCCCGCACCCTTCCCACCCCAACCAAAGCACTTATATTCAAACCTTTATACTCTGTTTCTTAGCCTGCCTGTAATTTGTTTTAGTGTGCATCTCCCCCTCTAGAATGTAAGTTCCTTGAGGAAAGGAATCATGCCTCCCAGGTTCTGGGTTCTAATACTGGGTTCCAACACTTGTCTGCTGTGTGGCCTTGAGCAAGTCAGCTAACTTCTCTGCACCTCAATTGCCTCATCTGAAAAATGGGGGTGAAAACGGTGAGCCCAATATGGGAGAGGGATGGTATCCAACCCAATTACCTTGTATCTATCCCAGTGCTTAGTACAGGGCCTGTCACGTTGTAAGTGTTTAACAAATTCATTCATTCATTCATTCAATCGTATTTATTGAGCGCTTACTGTGTGCACAGCACTGTACTAAGCACTTGGGAAGTACAAGTTGGCAACATATAGAAACGGTCCCTACCCAACAGTGGGCTCACAGTCTAGAAGGGGGAGACAGACAACAAAACAAAACATATTAACAAAATAAAATAAATAGAATAAATATGTACAAATAAAATAAATAGAGTAATAAATACATACATATATAAAGGTGCTGTGGGGAGGGGAAGGAAGTAAGGTGAGGGGGATGGGGAGGGGGAGGAGGGGGAGAGGAAGGAGGAGGCTCAGTCTGGGAAGCCCTCCTGGAGGAGGTGAGCTCTCAGTAGAGCTTTGAAGGGAGGAAGAGAGCTAGCTTGGCGGATTGTGGAGGGAGGGCATTCCAGGCCAGGGGGATGATGTGGGCCGGGGGTTGACAGCGGGACAGGCGAGAACGAGGCACATTGAGGAGATTAGCGGCAGAGGAGCAGAGGGTGCGGGCTGGGCTGTAGAAGGAGAGAAGGGAGATGAGGTAGGAGGGGGCAAGGTGATGGAGAGCCTTGAAGCCGAGGGTGAGGAGTTGTTGCCTGATAAATACCAATACCAATACCACTAACAAATACCATGATTATTATTATATCTATGATACTCTCCCAAATTGTTGGTACAGTCCCCTGCACACGGTAAGTGCTCTGTAAATACTATTGATTGATTAACTCACATGTTGGAAGAAAGCATACAATTGCAAATGATGACATGCAGAGGCTAAGCCTCAAATGATTCTCCCAAAGAACTCCTCAGAGACCAAGTGTGACCCTGAACTCTCCCCAGCTTCAGCTGTTTAGGAGTCATTGATGCATCACCAAGGGACCATGAGAGCAAAATGTAAAAAAATTAACCACTAGCAAAGATGAGGCTAGGGGAGGGTGAAAGGAGGGAATGACATTATCCCAGTGTTAGATCGTGACTCACCATACACACTGGGAAAACGTGTGAAAGAACATCTGTTCTTGTTAACTCACTATATGAAACGGAAACTCCAGAGCGGGAGTATGAAGGAGGGATAAAGCCACCTTAGGTTGACTCCACAAAGCAGATTTCGACCGGGAGTCTTTGATAATAATTACGGTATTCGTTAAGCACTTACTATGTGTCAAACACTGTTCTAAGCATGGGGTAGATACAAGATAATCAAGTTGGATACAGTCTCTATCCCACAAGGGGCACACAGGCTAAGTAGGAGGGAGAACAGGTACTGAATTCCCATTTTGCAGCTGAGGCCCAGAGAAGTTATGTGAGTTGCTCAAGGTCACACAGCAAATAATTGGAAAAGCAAGAATTAGAACCCTGGTCCTCTGGCTCCCAGGCTCATGCTCTCTCAACTAGGCCAAGCTGCTTCAAATTTTAAATGTCTGCAAAGTATGTGTCTGTAAAGTCCTGTTAGCTTAGTCCATCTGTGTTCTTCAATTCCATTAAGAGTGGACGAGGGCTCCCTGAATCAATGAAACAGAAGCAGAATGATTCTTCTTACAACAGGACAGAAAGCACCAGTTCTGATTGTTGACCATCTTTCTTTCATTGGAATATCTTTTGCCTAACGGTATTCTTGACACTTGCCCATCAAAATGAAATTAAAAGCTAGGCAAAGCGGTAAAAGAAAAATCCACTAAAAACACTCAAAAATCCATTCTCCATTACAAGTAATTAATCATTAGGAATTTTAAAACATGATGCAATGTCACAAGGAAACATACTCAAACACTGATTGTTTCAAAAAATCTAGCATTTAGTACAGTGCCTAGTACATAGTAGATGCTTAACAGATACCATTAAAAAAGGGCTTGAAACATGCATAAGGCAGATGCTGCATTTGAAAACCTAAAAGTATTTCCTTCACATGGGCGAGGGAGGAAACTTCAAAATAAAAAAAACTCATGAAATTTTAGAAGGGAATGTAGGGAATGCAGCACAGGGTCACCTAGTAGCCTGTTGGCTTCCCAATCTAAGGTTTGTTGTCTGCAAAATCGTCCTGATATGTATTTCACAGTCACCATCTGAGTTATCTCCCTGCTCTAGAGACTCTGCCAGACAGAAACAACAATTCCTTGCTATTATTTGTCCCTGGTCTCCAGGTTCAAAAGGATCATTATGGGAGCCAGGACACCTGGTCTGTGAGGGCTGAGGCTAACCGTTGATGCTGAAGCAAGTCATTTCCAGTTCCCAGGGGGGTGGCCTTGATTGACTCAGACTTAAAGCAAAAAAAAAAAAATCAATAAGGTCTGCCTTTTGGACAGTGAGGAGGTTGTCACAATAAATGTGTGCTGAACTGTCAGAATGGCAAGGAATACGTCCTGATAGTGAGCCCTCTTTTGATCCTACCACCCATGGAATTCACCAATCAATTGTACAGCTATACCAATGTACTATGCTTAGTTTGTGAAATAAAAGTGATTTTCCAGACACCTCAGGAAAGGAGGCTGGTAAGACTTTCAAAGGCAGCCTCAAGTCTCTCACCAAGCATGGCTTCACTTTGATATAAGTGTTTGCCCTTGCAGAGAGGCAATGTGGTCTAGCAGAAAGAACAGGGCTGGGAGTCAGGACACCTGGGTTAACAATAATAATGATGGTATTTGTCACGCACTGCTCTAAGTGCTGGACAGGTACAAGCTAGTTAGGTTGGTCACAGTCCTTGTCCCACGTGGAGCTCTCAGTCATCCCCATTTTACAGACGAGGTAACTGAGGCACAGAGAAGTTAAGTGACTTGCCCAAGGTCACACAGCAGGCAAGTGGCAGAATCAAGATTAGAACCTTCTAATCTTCAGGTCCTTCTGACTCCCAAGCCTGTGCTCTATCCACTACTAGGTCATGCCGGTTCTAATCCTGATTCCACCGCTTGCCTGGTAGGGGACTTTGGGCAAGTCACTTAATTTGTCTGGGCCTCAGTTACCTCATCTGTAAAATGGGGATGCAATCTATATTCTCCTTCCCCCTTAGAATGTGGGCCAGGTACTCCTTGTGGGCAGAAAGCATGTCTACCAACTCTGTTGTGAGTACTCTCCCAAGCATTTAGTACAGTGTTCTGCACACAGTAAGTGCTTAATAAATACTATTAACTGATTGATTGAGTTGCTGCATCTGACCTGATTATCTTGTACCTACCTCAGTGCTTGGCACATTGTAAGTACTTAAAAGAGGCCACTAAGAGACCACCAGTCTTTATTGAACAACACTGGGGAGTGTTTAGGCATACATATGTGTTTGTGTGGACGGATGCTTGTGTACAGTGCATGGTTTGTCTATGTGAGACAGGGTCCGTCCCTTCTATCTGCATCCATTTCTCTTTTTCTTTCTCTCCCTGACTGTTTTGGTCTCTCACTGCTATCTTCCACTCCTCTCCTTTTCTCTTTCTCTTTGCTTTGACCTTTGGTACCATCACTGCAAGTCTCCAACCTTGTCCCATCTTGAGCACTGGAAAAAATGACCACCTGCGGAACTGCCCTAGGAAAATCTCATTCTGTGATCACTTTGCCTGGAAACAAGGCTTCTGAGATGGCAATCCCATCTCATGGAGTGAATCTGTCCATTGCACTGGAAATTGTACGAAAAGCCAATGTTCAAAATGAGGAGGGGTCTTTCACATCCTTCTGCTTGTTTGCTGAGTATGTGATGACAGCCCTTTCACTTCATTTGCAGAATCACAATAAAAGTAAGACCCCAGGATTTGAGAACTAAGTGGAGAAAGAAAATTTTCTTGATCTTACTTTCCAGGTTCTGTGGGAATAAGAAAGCCCCCGATTGGCATTATTAATTGACTTAGAATCCCCAAAATACATTACACTACAAAAAACCACTACCAAGAAAGCCCTTAGTTGCCATTACTGACTTAGGATCTCGAGAATAAGCTACACAAAGCTACTATCGAGAAAGTCCTCAACTGTATTAATTGACTTAGTATCCCCAAAATAATCTACACAAAGCCATTAACAAGAAATCCCTATCACTTGGTATTATTAATTGACTTAGAATCCCAAGAATAAACTACACAAACCCACCACCATTGCACTTCCATTTACCAACCTTCGTGCTTGACTCAATCCTGCCCCATCACTAGGAAGGAACAGGTTCTAAGGTGCGGTGCATTACAAGCCAGTGATCTATAACCAAAAGTATTAAGGCAAACCCAGAGAGCTGAACCCAAGCCAGCGGAGGGAGAATAGCAAGCTCGTCTTGGCCTGCAGAGAATGAGCAAACCCAAAATGACATCTGGATTCCACTTTAAAGAAAAAAAAAAGGTACATCTGGACTAACTCTTCTGAATTCAGGGTGTTTTCTAATTCATCATAGTCCTCCTCCCTAAATTATTCTCCAAAGCCAACCCTCGCCCATCTGCTGCTGCTAGTGGTTGCAAGCAGGGAAGATTTAATAAGAAGAATTAGTTAAAGGAAATTGCATGTTTGAGTGAAGCAGGGTGTTATTCTTGCTCTGATTTACCCAAAATTGTTCAGTCACAGCACACAGCACAATGCTGACATACCCTGGATTTCTATTGATTGGTTACAAATTAAATGAAAATTCCCCTCATTCAATCTCTTCCAAAGGCATTTTCTAGACACATGTTTTCAAGTAAGCATAAGCTACAACATGGCAGAATTTTTACTCTTACATTTGAACCACATAAGAACAGAACTTCGGAAAAAAAAAATCTAGATTTCGGTTGTGGGGTCACTTTTTTCTAGTGACTGCTCCTCAAATCAAAAGCAGAGGTGTCCAACTGCTTCAGGAAAGGCAGAACTTGTACTATTTCCATTCAGCTGGGAGAACTCTTAAATATCTCAAAAGAAAGTCTTGGGAATCTGAATTTTTATTAAATTGAGGATTTTGTATTAGTCTCATAAATAAACTATTGGTAAACCTGCACCAAAAATCTATTTTTGAATTATCTGAGCTGCTAAATGTTTGATGTAAAATTTCACAGGCATCAGCACATTTGCCACGTGACAGAGGCATTTTTCAAAGATTAGCTAGGCCAATATATTACATGGAGATAGCAGTTTCAAAACTATGCTCTCAGATTTGTGCAACCAAAGAAAACTATACAGTCCAGATCACAAGTGATCGACTTGGGAATGTCCAGTTGCAGAGAAAATGCCCCAATTTCAATTTGCAACAGCAACTGCAACAAGGAGAACATTTGGAAAATTGCACTCAACATAGTTGCCCCAATGCAGAAAAATCTCAGCTCTGCTCTCCTATGAAAGGAGCAATGACCTTCTTTAACTTGAGAACCCTGAGTGAGGTGCTCAGATGGGAGAATAATTCCAAATTGAATCATAGTTTGGCCTTCAGGCCATGTGGTTGGACGACATTATACTTTTCTTTGGTAGTTACGACTCACTTTATGTCTAAAAGCTTTTAAAAATTATCTTTCTTAGTGTTAGCCATAAAGACAGCTCAACATCAGACAGGGTGAGTCACAGCAAGCATTTCTCAGGCTTACAATTTTAGAAGACAATCGTATAGGCCTTCCCTTGTCTTCAGCTTCCTTTCTGCCCACAGATCAGATGGTCTGGCCCTTCCCAGGTTGCCTCTGCAATCAATCAATCATTCAAGCAAGCAAGCAAACAAGCAATGGTATTTATTGAGCACTTACTGTGTGCAGAGCACTTAACTAAGCACTTGGGAGAGTACAATATAATAACTGGTAGACACAAAGAGCTTACAGTCTAGAGGACTTAAATGAATAATGTATTGACTGCATCATAACTCCAAAGGGACTTAAAGTGTTAGAATATTCTACCCAGCCTGTACTTAGCAACCAAAGCCTACATTCTGCTACTTTTCTCCTCTCAGTTCCTCATCCACTCTTTCCATAAAAATGGCACACAAAACAGAAAATTATTTTGATTAGGGCTAAGCATTAATCAATCAATGGTATTAATTGGGTGCTTCCTCTGTGAAGAGCACTATCCTAAGTGTTTGGGAGGTAACAATAACCTTGCCCTCTAGATTGAAAACTCTTCGCAGGCAGGGAATATGTCTCTTATATTGCTATATTGTACTTTTCCAAGCACTTAGTATAGTGCTCTGCATACAGAAAGTGCTCAGTAATTGCGATTGACTGACTGACAACTTCACTGTGCGTAAGGTCCTTCATCTGTAAAATGGTGATTAAGACGGTGACATGTGGGACATGGACTGTGCCCAACCTGATTAGCCTGTACCGACCCTAGCGCTTAGAACAGTCCCTGGTATGTAATAAGTGCTAAACAAATTCCCATTTAGAAAAAAGAAAACATCTTAGAAGTAAAGGTAAAAGAAAAAAAACAAAAGACTGTACTATCAATCAATCGTATCTCTTGAGTGCTTACTGTGTGCTGAGCATTGTACTAAGCTCTTAGGAGAGACAAAACAACCGAGTTGGTAGACACCTTCCCTTCCCAAAATGCAGTGTTCCACATATCCCCAAGTTGTAAGTATGTGAGGGCCTCATAGCTTGGGATAGGTCTGCAAAATGGCTCAGGAAGAAAATGAATGAGCTGATCTTAGTAACAGCAGCCTGGGAGTCAGAATGTCATGGGTTCTAATCTCTGCTCTGCCACATGTCTGCTGTGTGACCTTGGGCAAGTCCCATCACTTCTTTCTGCCTCAGTTACCTCATCGGTAAAATGAGGATTGAGACTGTGAGCCCCACGTAGGACAGGGACTGTGTCCAGCCTAATTCGTTTGTACCCACCCCAGAGCTTAGTACAGTGCCTGGCATACAGTAAGTCCTTAACAAATACCAAAATTATTATTATTATTGTTTATGGAGTACCTACTTGGTACGGTACACTTGTATGAGGTGTTTAGGAAGTGCAGAATAAAGAAGTAATATGCTCCCTGACCAGAGAAGCTTTCACTGAAAACCTTAGCCATAGTCATAACCACTGAGTCTTCCCATTCTGCCACATCCTATTCAGTGGCTTACAGCCTTACTGCTCCAGCCCTTCTAAAGCCCGGAGACAGGGAACTGCACAGGAACAGATCGGGGTAGGATAGAGAGTGGAAATTGAAAGGGAGCCACTGACCATCCTGTGCCACCCCTCTAACCTCTAGCCCCAGGAAATCACTGTCGCTTTCCCCAAGCCTTTGATTGGGTGGAGCTTTGGGCTGGCTGAGATTGGGAATGGGTGGCAGTGGGAAAGCACCAAGCTCCTAGCTGATGGTTTCTCTTGATGGTTTGTTCTCACCCTACCAATCAATCAATCAATCAAAGGTATCTATTGAGTTCTTTCTGCACGTAGAAAGAACTTGGGAGAGTACAATACAACAGAATTAACAGACATGTAGCCTGCACTAAAGGAGCTTACAGTTTAGAGGCGAGCTTAGTTTATCACTGTAACATCGAAACACCTAAAAGACAACCAGTGAATACCCCCAATAATATGCAAGATGGGCATGAGCATATGACTCTGATGAGGTGACAGATTCTACTGAGGAAAGAGGGCTCTCTCTTCTAGCCCCAACCATTATACGCCTACCCCAGCCAACTTTTAGTCAAAGAAAAACAGGCAAGAGGTAAAAATGCATTTGTTATTAAAGCAAGATTAAAAGATGACTTTTTTTAAATAATGAAAGGGAGTACATGAAATTCACAGACTGACAAAAGAGGTATTCATCCAAATGCCCAGCTGTCACAGTGAAAATCAAAAGCAGAAAGATTTGGCTTCCACTTGGGGTAAACTTGGGGCAAAGTGTTGAAAGCTATGAGCGGGTAAAGGTAGAAATGAGGAGAAGATGGGGGGAAAGGGGAGATAGAAAGGGGAAAAGATGGGGGAAGACAGGTTAGAAACAGAAGGGGGAGGGAAAAAAGAAGAGATAAGGGGTGAAGAGGGTGAGGAGGGGAAAAAGAAGGGGAGAGGAAGAATGAACGGGGGAGAAAAAAGAGGGAAGACAGAGGAAAGGATGAGGGAATTTATCTTGCAAAATGAAAGCTCCTTGAGTGCAGGAATCACATCTATTAACACTATTGTACTCTTCCAAATGCAAAGTTCAGTGCTCTGCAGAGAGTATGTGCTCAATAAATACCACTGATTGACTGCTATGGCGTCATCTCCTCTTCCTTTGCCAGAGTTGCTGCTGCATGCTCCAAGCAGCCACATGCCAGCAAATCCCGTGTGGAGCCTTCATGGACGGCTCAGCTAGGGTCATTGTAGCTTTCAGACGGTGGTGGTCGTGGCAGCAGGAGGCTCCAGGTTCAGTGGCAGTGTGGGGGTGACTGCATAGAAGGATCCCAGGGGCTTACCCAGTTCCCACAATAGTGGAAGAGGAGGAGGCCCATGGAGGAAGGGGTCAGGGGTAGAAAAGGGAGGCAACACTTACCATGACAGGATGCACATGGTGAGTGCCGAGCCTACACCCTGAAGTGAAACCAGGATGATTCACTAACTTTCCTCAGATATATGAAAGAGTACTAACAACAGGCCTACAGAGCTTAGAACAGTGCTTTACACATAGTAAGCACTTAATAAATGCCATTATTATTATTAACTCCAGAGCCCATTTCCAGTTTCAGAGAGGATGGCAAAGGGAAATGGGTTTATATGAGAGCAAGAAGATTTCAAATCAATATGGGAACTAGACTGTGAGCCTCATGTGGAACAGGGACTGTGTCAGATCTGATGGCACTATATCTTCTGCAGCCACTAGTGCACAGTAAACACCTAACACATACTATTAATATTATTAGTAAAAATAATGACTTTCTGACAGGAAAGTTTATTAGCTATTGAGTCAGAGTGTCAAGTTTGAACTGTTTTTGTTTATTCAAAATTACTAGATAATTTTAATGGTTGGACTGCTTCTGTCTGGCGGAGCCCCACTTTTTTAGATTGAGAAAAAGGGGGATTAACCTGGTGATGGACCTTTAGTAAATGAACTGAGCGGTGGCAGAGAACGATAGCAAAGGAGAAATGTGATGTGCTCCATAATCTGCCTAATCCAATTACAATCCTCTGTTTGGAGATTGTTTGGTCCTTTTCTATGGTAACTGTTAAGTGCTTACTATGAGTCAAACACCATTCTAAGCACTGGAGTAAACACAAACAAATCAGGTGGACACAGTCCCTGTCCCACATAGGGTTCACAGTCCAAGTCAGAAGGAGGAGGATTTAATCCCCATTTTACAGATGAGGTAACTGAGGCATTGGGAAGTTAAATGACCTCTCCAAGGTCACACAGCAGACAGATGGAGGATCCAGGATTAGAACTCAGGTCTTCTGACTTCCAGGCCCAGGCTTTTTCTATTAGACCTTCTTGCATTCATTCATTCAATCATAGTTATTGAGCGCTTACCATGTGCAGAGCACTGTATTGTGTTCTTCTACAGAATCAGGGGGAAAGGTTGGTATATGTGTCCAAGGGCCCTCATAGCCTTGGGATTTTCTGAATTTTAACCTTTTGCTTTATAAAATTATATTGCATCACAGCCTCCTCCTGTCTGCGTAGAGAAAGCAGAAAAACCTAGAAAACTCTCCCCTCCCACCTGCACCTCTGTGGCTTCTTCCAGGCCCTTCCACGGCTATTGCTGTTTGCAGTTTAAGTTTTTTAAAATGCACCAAGGACTATAACACTCACGCCGAGAATTAAGAGGATGATCTGAGCCAGATGGAGGGGGTAAGGACCTGGAGGCTGGCACCTCCTCTACGAACAATTTGGGGAGCTTGCCTCTGGCTGTGCTTCTCTTTCATAACCCCTGGCCTCATGTGGCCCTGTGCTGACAAACTCGTGGGACTTGGATATTATTAAGGTCAGGATGCTTCTTCCTGAATGTGTTCCCTCCCTTTGGCCTTCCTGGCTATATCCCCTGATGTCAGCAGCCTGATCGTCATCTAAAGGGAGTGTTGCCAGTGGAAGGAAGTTGGAGGGAATAACTGAACATAAATTCATACAATAGATGTGAAGTGTCTTCCTCATACATGAAGGCAACAAATTCATACATTTGGACTCTTCAATCTGTCCTGAGAGGACACATTTCACTCAAGGGCAGTTTTTCAGCCACCCGATATGGTAACATTTGTAGGTGTCAAAAGCAGGAAAATCGGATGTTGCCTGTCCTTTGTGACTATGGGGGAATTCCTATTGCATTGAGAATTCCCTCATAAGTCACAGAGGATGAGGAACTGGACTTGGGGAATGAATCCTTTCCTGTTCCAATTTCTGCAACCCTTATTCACAGGCACATCCTCCCAAAATAGCTCTAAATTTTCAAAGTGAATGATCGGGCAGCTCAAAACTCAAAAATCCCATTCCAGTATAATGCTTACATTTATATTGCTTTTCTCCACCAAGGCAGCAAAATGCAGCACAGCCCTCAACGGCCTCTAAACACAATTTTTAAAGATAGTTCTGGAGGGTGTGCAGCTATTTTCCACGTTCTATTATCAACAGGAAATCTAAATCACATTATTAATAATAATAATAATAATAATAACAAAAATAATGGCATTTGTTAAGTGCTTACTATGTGCAATACACCGTTCTAAACGCTGGGGAGGATACTAGATGGTCAGGTTGTCCCATGTGGGTCTCACAGCCTTAATTCCCATTTTACAGATGAGGTACCTGAGGCACAGAGAAGTTAAGTGACTTCCCCAAAGTCACACAGGTGACAAGCGGCGGAGCCGGCATTTAACTCCTCACTCTCAGCTTCAAGGCTCTCCATCACCTCACCCCCTCCTCCCTCACCTACCTTCTCTGCTTCTACAGCCCAGCCCGCATCCTTCGCTCCACTGCCGCTAACCTCCTCACTGTGCCTCATTCTCACCTGTCCTGCTGTCCACCCCCGGCCCACGTCCTCCCCCTGTCCTGGAATGCCCTCCCTCCGCACATCTGCCAAGCTAGCTCTCTTCCTCCCTTCAAAGCCCTATTGAGAGCTCACCTCCTCCAGGAGGCCTTCCCAGACTGAGTCCCTCTTTTCCTCTCCCCTGCCCCATCCCCCACACCCTACCACCTTCCCCTCCCCACAGCACCTGCATATATGTTTGTATGGATTTATTACTCTATTTATTTTACTTGTATATATTTGCTATTCTATTTATTTTGTCAATGATGTGCATCTAGCTTTACTTCTATTTATTCTGATGACTTGACACCTGTTTTGTTTTGTTGTCTGTCTCCCCATTCTATACTGTGAGCCCGTTGTTGGGTAGGGACCATCCCCATCTGTTGCCAACTTGTACTTCGCAAGTGCTTAGTACAGTGTTCTGCACACAGTAAGCGCTCAATAAATATGATTGAATTAATGAATTTGAACTCATGACCTCTGACTCCCAAGCACATGTTCTTTCCACTGATCCATGTTGCTTCTTAGTGTTATACGGAAACTTTGCCTAGTGTCTTCAAATAAAGTGAAGCTGTTTTTTTAATGATCTTAAGATAGCTGTCACTCATCTTGCAGGCTCATAAATCATCAGCAATCTGAAGCTGCCCAGGGAGGATAAAATTAACAATGAGTCTCCAAAACTACTCATCAAACAAATACATCCTGGAGTTGGCTCAAAATTCAAAGAATTCCATAAGAGCTTCAGTGTAAAATATTATGTTGAATTAAAAGCCTGATGATGAGCGAGATAAAGGCAAAACATAGAGACAGAGTGGGAGAGAGAAACATAGAGGAGGTGGAGAGAGAAAGAGAGGAGAAAGGGGAGAGAGAAAGGAAAGAGTGAGAGAGAAAAAAAAGGAGAGGTTGGGAAGAGAAGGTAGATGGGAAGGGAATGGGAGAAAATGAACTGAGAAACAGGGAACAGCATGACTCAAAGATCAAACGCTGAACCCTGAACTTCAAATTGCTGTTTTCCCTCTTCTACTTCCATTTCCTAACTCCGACAACCCTCTCCTTCTATCCTACACCCCAGGCCAAACAAGTCAGCCAAAGGAACAATGGAGGGCACTCCAGAGGAGATTTTAAGTGGAATTCTTTTTCCTCCATTAACTCTTATTATGCTCTCTCTGGCCTTTCATTTGTTTTGAAAACCAGCAGACTTCCAGGCAATTTTTCTCAAGTGCAACTAATTGAGACTCTTTATCATGGACCCTATCAGGTAAATGATGTTCAACCTCTGCCAAGCCTGCCTGAAGCTGACACTTGGTACTTGTTAAGCAATGGATCACAGAGCCTGCATGAGGCCTTCTTGCTCACCACATTCCTTCAGCTGGATTGTAAAACATGGATGAGGGCAACAATAAATTATGACATGGACCAGAAAGCTCTGAACATGTCCAGGCTACCGGATACACCCAAGATTACAGAAAAGCAACCAGGAAGTCATGATAATGTGCCTGGAAATGTGTATTAACAGTTCTTAAAGGGACAACCTTCCTCTTTATCCAGCAATCTGATCTCTAAGTGGTACAAAGTCCATAACCATAACCTCCATAAGCAAATCTGATGTTTTATCTTTAATTATGTTTTAAAACCACCTGCCTTCTTTCTTGCATAAAAGTGTGTGTGTGTGTGTGTGTGTGTGTGTGTGTGTGTGTGTGTGTGTGTGTGTGTGTGTGTGTTGTGCATTTGTTTAAACTAGACAGGAAGGCAGCTGGACTTTATAACAAAAACTATTTTTTTAACAGGCCTCTCTCTTCCTGATCAAACCAGATAAAACGAAAGCTGCTGGGTAGGACAGGAAGAAAGTGGGATAAGAGCCTGACAGTGCACAGATTATTACTACAAACAATCATCAGTTGAATCTACAGATGGATCAAACTGGAATTTTAGATGCAACAGAACTGTGGGCTATGCAGGTGTAATCTGACATATGCTGGAGGGGAAATAAAAGTTATTTAACATTCTAGGGACTGTGTATCCATTTCAGTTTGGCTTCAAAAGGGAAGCAGACATCTGTGCCTAGAGACTAATTCTGAGGTTAAGAAGCATGATCAAAGGGACATTTTGCAAGAATAATAGAATATAAGAAATCCATTACTGTCAGACCAATGGTATACCCAAGCCAGTAGTCTAGAAGGACAGAGACCGTCTCATCTGATTATCTTGTATCTACCCTAATGCTTGGTACAGAGAAAGCAGGTAATGAATCAATCAATCAATTAGTAGTAGTATTTACTGGGCATTTACTGTGCAGATTACTGTACTAAGTAAGGGCTTGGGAAACTACAACAGAGTTGGTAGATGCTATACCTGCTCAAAAAGAGTTTACGGTCTACAAGGGGAGACAGACATCGAAATAGATTAGAGGCTAGGGGGAATAGTAAAATAATGAATACTATCACCATTCTTATGATTTTTGGAGAGGCAGAGTGATGGTTGACCTCCTTTCTAACAACCCTAAGACTCTATTGAACAAACCTCACCCCTAACTCTTCCTTCCAACATACACGGACCTATCATTCCTATTTCATCCATTTAACACTACCTGAGGCTTTTAGCATCCTCTTGATCACTAACTTTACATTTAGCAGTCCATTATGGGCCACTATCCAGGATTTTACCCAAACCTAGGCAAATTGAAACATTTAGCCTGTAAAATATCCTTAAGGGAGGCAGTGTTGGGTAGTAGAATAGTGCTGGTCTGGAAGCCAGATGACCCAAGTTTGAGTTCTGCCATTGGCCCGCTGTATGACTGAGCAAGTCACTTAACCACTTTGTACCTCACTTTCCTCATCTGCCAAATGGGAGTAGTAATACTTGCCTTTCTACCTACTTACCTACTTACAGATTTGTGTGAGGGCAAAAATAAGAAAAGTTATGTGAGAATCCTTTGGGAATAAAAGTACATACAAAAACCAAGTATTATTACATAACCTATATGGAAAAAAACAACTCCTGCTCTCTGTTCAAACCTACCACCTATAACTAACTTGTTTGGGTGACCCACCATCTTGGGTTGAGAGGAGATCATGAACAAGAATTCTATGCTTGTCCTGGTCACGCTCTTTCCAATTTGGTACAATTCATTCATGTACCACTCTGCCTTGGGCTCTGCAGACTGAAGGCTTCATGCAGTAGCTGCTTCAACCCTTGTTCATCTCGTTTGCCCCTCTCTGTGACATCCCCGGCTGTGTGGTGTGCCTTTCTTAATATGCTGAGATACCTGTAAATCTTGGCATCTTTCTGGTGCTTTATAAGTCCCAGTTCATCAGTTCTCATAAACTCATTCAAGTAAACATAAAATTTGGATTCCAAAAATTGAAGAAACTAGACTCCTTAGCAGCATGGCCTGTCAGAAATAGTACAGGCCTGGTAGCCTGAGGACCTGGGTTCTAATCCTGGCTCACGCACTTGTCTGCTGCTTGATCTCGGGCAAGTCATTAAACTTCTCTGTGCCTCAGTTCCCTCATCTGTAAAATGGGGACTAAATCTTATTCCCTCCTAGTTAGACTGTGAGCCCTATGTGGGACAGGGACTGTGTCTGCCCTGATTATCTTTACTCTATTGTTAAGTACAATTCTTCTCAGATAGCAAGTTCTCAACAAGTATCATAATTATTATTACCATTATTCACTCATTCATTCAATCGTGTTTAATGAGTGCTTACTGCGTGCAGAGCACTGTGCTAAGCACTTGGGAAGTACAAGTCGGAAACATATTATTCCATAGAGTGGCCACATTATGTCTTTCTCATGTCCTATGTCCTCCTTGCTGATGCTTAGCATTTTGATGGCCTCTTTGTGGGCATGCTTGAAAATGCCTCTGAGGTCTCTGTCCTGACAATAATAATAATGATGGTGGAATTTATTAAGTGCTTATAATGTGCAATGCACTGTTCTAAGCACTAGGGAGGTTACAAGGTGATCAGGTTGTCCCGCATGGGGCTCACAGTCTTAATCCCCATTTTACAGATGAGGTAACTGAGGCACAGAGAAGTTAAGTGACTTGCCCGAAGTCACACAGCTGACAAGTGGCAAGGCCGGGATTTGAACCCATGACCTCTGACTCCAAAGCCCGTGCTCTTTCCATTGAGCCACGCCGCTTCCCTCTGCTTGAGACTTGTGACTCATCTTTCAAAGCCCAACATCATGTAGTTGTGCTGGGACTGATTTTTCCGTAGATGTGTTACCATGCAATTTCTCACACACATTAATGTGAAACTTTTCTGCCCATTCCTCTCAAGCTTTCTAAGATCTTCCTGCAGTCTATCCCCTGTTTGCACAGCATTTCACCACCTGGAAGAGCTTAGTGTCATCTGCAAACTCTATCAGATTAGTGAGGCATGATTTTCCCTTTCAGTAACCATGTCGTCTCTCCCACAACAAGTCAGATATTTCCAAGTACTCGTTCATCCAGAACTTCATTTAAGTTTTTACCAATTTCCCAGGCACAGTATTTGCCAATAAGGTTTGCCCACAAATCTAGCATTCCCAGGATGTCCTCCACAGCTTTTCTTAACAAATCATAGAGAAGCAGCATGGCCTAGTGCATAGCGCACAGGACTGAAGCCCTGTAGTCTAATCCCACCTCTGCCCCTTGCCTGTCGTGTGACTCTGAGCAAGTCTTCCCAAGCGCTTAGTACAGTGCTCTGCACACAGTAAGCACTCAATAAATACGATTGAATGAATGAATGAATGAAAAAGTCACTTAATTTCTCTGGGTTTCACTTTCCTCATATGTAAAATGGGAATAAATACCTGTTCTCCCTCCCCCTACCTGCAAGCCCTGTGTCTGATCTGCTAATCCTGTATCTACCCCAGCATCTGTCACATAATTAGTGCTTGAACACATACTTAATCTTATTATTATTATCCTGATCAACAGTCAGTCCTGAATTCCAGGCTGCCTGCGGGTGGTTACAGTACCCTCACATCAGAAGTTCTATAATTTACCCTCTGAAATCCTTCAGAATATTGGATCAAGGCCATCCAATATTAGAGATTTCTTTGCATCTAGTTTATAGATTGGGTCACATTTAATATAGCAACTAGATCTTCATGATTTTATTAAATCTAGGTTATCAATTGTCTCTATTCCATTCTATGTGGGTATCACAATTTGATACAGTTCCTCTGATCTCTTTGCTAGAGATCAAAGATAAATTTGGGGGTGATAATCTCCTTAAATTCTTCTTGAATTAAGGTAAAATAAAGCCACTCTCCTCTTCTTCTAGCTCGTAAGCTTTTCCTCCAGACTGTTAGCTCCCTGTGGACAGGGATTATGTCTACCAACGTTACTGTGTTGTAATAATAACAATAATGATGGCATTTGTTAAGCGCTTACTATGTGCAAAGCACTGTTCTAAGCACTGGGGGAGATACAAGGTGATCAGGTTGCCCCAGGTGGGGCTCACAGTCTTAATCCCCATTTTACATATGATGCACAGAGAAGTTAAGTCATTTGCCCCAAAGTCACACAGCCGACAAACGGCTGAGTCAGGATTTGAACCCATGACCTCTGGACTCCCAAGCCCGGGCTCTTTCCACTGAGCCACGCTGCTTCTCGAAGTTGTACTCTTCCAAGCGCTTAGTACAGTGCAGTGCACCCAATAAGTGCTCAATAAGTACTACTGTGTGACTGATTGATTCATTTTTGACACAACGTTTTTGTTGCAAAATGATCCAGTGCCCTTTCGTTATTGGTTTCCACATCCCTTGCAGATTGCTCTTCAAATTGCCCATCTAATTTCATTTAAGCACCTGATTTGCCACTCTTTATGGGATTTCCTTTCAGTCTCACTAGAGTATACTTTCCATTTTTAGGACTTTTCTTCTAATGACTCCTTTGACATTGGCCACCTTGTCCGAATAACTGTCTGAGTTGTTCTGCTCCATTGTTTAGAATTCACCTGGACCTTATATACTGTTTTCAAACAGCTTAAAGGTTTCTTGTAGTTTATTTTGTTTTGGCAACCGCTTTCAGAGTTTTCCTAACAAAGGTTCACATTTTATTACCCTTTCCATTTCTAAAATGTAATCTCCTTGGGTGGTTTTTCTTTGGCCTCCACTCCCTAGCAAGAATGTTAAATTGTAGTGTTATCTCTCTTACAGAGTGAGTTTTAATACATGTATTTCCTGCAACAGGTCCTGTACACCAGGCAAAATGAAATCCAGCCCGCAGATGAGGTGTGGTCGCTGACATTTTACCAACTGGAAAGCTATAGATGCTGGCATTTTTGATATAGTTCAAACAAAGAACCAACCACCTTTGTCGAATGATGAAATGATAGGGAATGATGGAGAAGGAGGGATTCTTACAAACCTCTCAGAGGTACTACTGAGCCCATCAGCTCAACAGAATCATGGGTGGCTGACTCCAATTCCTACCAAGCTTCTCCAAAGCATCTCCAAAATAAAGGCTTTCCCAGCCCAGATTGGACACCCTTCTCCTACTCCCTCTGGGCCACACTGAGGCTAAAATGAGCCAAATCCCTTCTCTGGGCAAGAGTCCAAATTGCTTTTCCAGGCCAGGGCAAGATTTGAGAAGCAGCGTGCCCTAGCTGAAAGAGCAAGGCCCTGGGAGTCATAAGGGCCCAGATTCTAATCCCAGCTCTGTCACTTGTCAGCTGTGTGGCTTTGGGCAAATCACTTAACTTCTCTGTGCCTCAGTTACCAAATGGGGACTAATACTGTGAGTACTATGTGGGACATAGACTGTGTCCAACCTGATTAGCTCATATTTCATTCAATCGTATTTATTGAGCACTTACTGTGTGCAGAGCACTGTACTAAGCGCTTGGGAAGTACAAGTTGGCAACATATAGAGACGGTCTCTGCCCAACAGTGGGCTCACAGTCTAGAAGGGGGAGACAGAGAACAAAACAAAACATATTACCAGAATAAAATAAATAGAATAAATATGTACAAGTAGTGCTTTGTACAGTGCCTGGAACATGGTAAATGTTTAATAAATACCATAACAAAAGACCTACAATGTGGTGGCCCAGAACATCTAGCATATTATTTATGCCCTCCATAAAGGACAGCACGGACCTATCCATGAGCTCTCAGTTCATGGTATTGTTCATTTTCTCCTTGGGGATTGCCAAGATAGTCTCGTGTTCTTTCTTCCTCATGGCCATGTCAAAATTCCCCCTTCGGTGTCCTTTAATGAGGCAGTCCATAGAGAGTAAGGGCAGGAATTATGTCTACTGCATCTACTGCACACTTCCAAGCACTCAGAACAGCTTAGAACAGATTAAGGGTTCAAAAAATACTTTTGATTTATTGATTCAACATAATTAGGAATAGTGAACAGTAGAAAATATATCAATGCTTTTGACAGATTTACGACTTATTTGGGTCCATGTGACTTAACAACATGCATATTTTGAAATACTAATCATATCTCAAGTATAATCAAACTTCTGCCAAAGAGTTGATTGGAAATTGTAATGTTGCAGACGAAAGATTATCTGTCCATGTGCCTTACAAATTCTGATATTGATCCCGGATAAAGCATTTAGACATTTGGCATTCTGGTTAGTTCAAGTTTTGGAATCAGAATTATTATATTTACCTTTGATATGCTTCTGGGGTTTCTAAACAAGCAGACAGGCACCAAGATTGTCCGAGTGTGAACTTAGTATTATTACAGGCAATATTTAAGCAAGCTTTCTTGCTATTCTTTGACGATGATGGACTTATTTTTGAAGAACTAGTTAAACTGCTTGACTACTTGCATTTTAAGTATATCCTGGTCATTACTTGCGATGAAACACGGACTTTCCAAAAATGTGCTGTGAATCCTGTCATTAAAAAGCTGGCTCTTTCACTGCAAACATTCCAGCCCTGATCCACAACTGCTGATGTCCTTCATTACAACTGTTAACACATAGGAAGGAACATGATATCATGTTCAGAATGGGCTCTTCCCTTTTTTTTCAAGTGGTTTCAAAATAATGCTCCTTGATACTTTTGTGAGAGTTTTATCATTTCTTGGGGTTGCCCAACTGCTTTTAGATCAACAGTAGGACAAAGTCACAACATGGTCAGGGAGCCACCCTTTCCCAGACAGGAACTGAAACACATGGTTGTGGTTGTGGCAAATTAATAATGGGAGGGGAAAAACAAACAAACAGACAGCCCTTTTTCCCACGTGCTTTTCAACATTACAAATGTGCTCACCGTACAGTTAATTTGCAGCATGCAATATGGCAACTCTTCCTCTCTGTTCCCTATTCATCAGACTTGTCTTGTGTCGCTCGACTCCACAAGAAACTATAGACTGGAGTCACCCTGGGGAACAGAATGAAAGTTTCCCATGTATCTTCCTTTCACAGTGGCACTTGAGTGGAAGATAGAAAAAGTACATTTCAACTAAAGGCAGTATTATGAGAGTTCTCTGCTCTCTGACACCAATAAGACTCAACAACACAAATACTTTTGCAAAATAATTGATAAATAATGATTCTCCAAGAATTTGCATCCACGCTTGGAAACAGGATTGGCTACCACAGGCTCCAACACCAACTGAAGGAAGATGGCAACTTGAATGACTAAATCAATCAGGTGAAGGATGGAAGGGCCTTCTCCCTCTGAGCTTTGGGGAAAATCCTTGTTTGGTTTTGTGGGCTAACACTTGATTCTGGAG
This sequence comes from Tachyglossus aculeatus, assembly GCF_015852505.1. NCBI lineage: Eukaryota > Metazoa > Chordata > Mammalia > Monotremata > Tachyglossidae > Tachyglossus > Tachyglossus aculeatus. Next base: position 17,760,594 of record NC_052074.1, on the reverse strand, counting down.
TGGCCATCATAATTGGGGCGGCAGTTTTATCATCTTAAGCCTGTTTTACACATCTCAGGATGTAAGCTTCCAGGGGCAGACATATGTCTTATGAATGCATTGTACTCTCCCTAGTAAATAATATATTGCATTTAATCCATTGGGCTCTCAATATCCCCCATTACTTCTACTGCTACTACTACTGCTATCCATCCCACTTTAATTTTGCTGTTTCAAAACCACAATGTCACGACAAAATATAAATAATATAATGAAGAACAGAGGCTTAAATATTATAAAGTGGGCATGTTTATGATGGGGAACCCAGCCAATAAAGAATCATGTTGTTAATTTTCCAAACTTTTATTGTATTGAAAATCATTTCTGTTATATTGAAAGCCATTTCCTAGCATTTTCATTTTCTCTCAACTTTACTTAAAATGAGCAACAAGAGTGTCCTCGGAGTTCCTTGAGATATGAAGTAGAGAAGCAGCATGGCCCAGTGGATAGAGCATGGGCCTGGAGTCAGAAGGACTTGGGTTCCAATCCAGTTCTACCACTTCTCTGCTGTGTGACTTTAGACAAGTCATTTCACTTTTCTGTGCCTCAGTTACCTCAGCTGTAAAATGGAGATTAAGACTTTGAGCCCCATATGGGACAGGGAGTGTGTCCAACCTGATAAGCTTACATGTACCCCGGTGCACTACCTGACACAAAGTGTAAGTGCTTAAAAATACCATAAAAAGTGTGATTCTTCTTCCTGAACACCGAGTAGAGAACTGACAGATGTGGGTATCAACTGTCCAACAAATAGGCACATAGTGGGAGAGAAGGTTTGGCAAAATGAAAATCATTGATCAGTTCAGTACTAAATTAAATAGTGCAAGACTCAAAATACAATTTCAAATGATTGATACAGGTTAGTTTGACTGATCACGTAGTTAGACTTAGGTTCTGATTGATCTGTCTGGTCTGAAGTGATCATGAGTCATCTTAAGCAAGTGAAAATTCAGGGCTGTTTTCAGTAAGATTGTATCCAGCTCTGCAGTAAAGAGCTCACAGTCTTCTATACCAAAACCAGAGTAATTTAATTTCAGGTTAACATAAAGTGCACCGAGCTGGGGTCTGGCCAGAATTTCAATACTAACAGTCTTTGGTTTAAATTCAAAAGTTACATAGAATTGAAAGGACTGAAAGATGTCTGTTTGTGAAAAGGCTTTTCTCATGGCTACTATTCCAGCATTACAGTAGTTGAATCAATGATGATAAGGATAGTAACTTGTTCTTAATGTATCTAGCACCCTTATTTGGGGAACGTTATCATTAATCCTCACCACATCCTCTTGTGAAAGAATGAGGCAGGTTGTCAATTCCATTTTATAGAGGAGCAAGAAGACATGGTAAGATAATGTCACTTAGCAACTATGAAGCTTATCTAAACCTGAGGGTCACACGTATCACCTAATCCTCTACAAACTCTACTTCCTAGAGGTGCCACCTGCCCAGAGACTTGCAGCTGTTAGGGCCATCACCCTGATATCCTGAGGAGGAACCTGCACTTTTCCAAAGAGGAGGAAACACCAGCAGCTGGCTGCCAGACTCCATTTCCCTGACCACCTTCCCAGTGGCCTAGTGGATAGAGCATGAGCATGGGAGTCAAAAGGACCTGGGTTCTAATTCTGGCTCTGTCACATGTCTGTTTTGTGACCTTGGACAAGTCATTTAACTTTTGGGGCCTCAGTTACCTCATCTGTAAAATGGGGATTAAAATTGTGACAGTCCCCTTCTAGCCTGTGAGCCCGTTATTGGGTAGGGACCATCTCTATATGTTGCCAACTTGTACTTCCCAAGCGCCTAGTACAGTGCTCTTCACACAGTAAGTACTCAATAAATACGATTGAATGAATGAATGAATGAACCCCATGTGGGGAAGGGACTGTGTCCAACCAGATTAATTTGTAACTACCTTAGAGCTTAGATCAGTGCTTGGCACTTAGTAAGCACTCAACAGGTACCATAATTATTATTATCATCTCTAGAAATTCTGCCTACCGGTGTGACATCATGGGAATTTCCCCAGCTTACTGGCCAAGGAATTTTCTCCACATATAATATGTGACAAGAGTTAGTGGCAGTACAGTGAGCCACTGGGCACCTGATATGCCAGCTGCAAAATAATACCAGCCAGATACCCACACTGAGCCTGCATCAGTCCAGGGTGGACAATCTGTTCATCTTTGGGACTGCTCAAGAAGAAGGTTCCCACATATCAGCATCAAAACAAAGATCTCTCAAGGAAAGATTGTCAAAAGGTGGAGGAATCAGTACTGTTGACATCATCATTTAGAAGACTTTCCTTTGCCAAAGAGTTCTTGCATACTATATTCTAAAGGAAGGAGGAACTTGCTCATTGTGCAGGACTCCCTGAAGGGCTAGGAATTTCGGAGAGGAATCTGGGAAGCATTTGGGAGTTTGCATCCCTTTAACTCCATGGGGTGAGTGTGTCACTTTAATAAAGAGGCTCTGTAGTAAGCCATGATCTTGGTGTTTGATCCCTTCATAATAGTTACCTAGTGGGACTGTCCTGTTACCTGTGCAGGTTGAAGGTAACAACAAGTCCTGTGCCAAGCCCTGAGATATATACAAGATAACAGACACAGTTGCTATCCCAGAGAGGACTCATTCCTATTCCAGAGAGGACTCACGGTCTAAGGGGGGGAGAATAGGCTTTTTATTCCCAGTTTACAGATGAGAAAGCTAGCAGAGAGTCAAAGTGACTTGACCAAGGTCACACACAACAGACAGGAGGCAGACCTGGGCCTTAACCCAGGTCTTCTGACTCTCAATCCCACGCTCTTTCCACTGTTCTCACTGCCTCCTTACTTTGCATAGAAGAAAAATGATTTACTAGGCCTGGTCTAGTTTTGTTACTATGAGAACAAGTTTTAACATGGCACATGGCAGCTTCCCTAATGAGCATGAAATCTCACTTACTGTTGGTAAGTCAAGGTAAGAAATGAATATTTGGCAGGAATAAAGGTCGGTCAGGAATGAAACTAATTGAAGAACATGAGGTCAAATACCTTTTAAAAATTAAATTTTCTCCAGCATCCAGAATTTAAGACATATGGCAAGAGTACTGCTTAATGCAATAACTCTAAAATCACTGTCAGTAAGCTAAATGATGTATTAATATCTCAGGGGATAGGATTTCTACTCTTTTGTCTTTATGGTTACTTGCTGTATGAATCAGGAAAGTCACTCAAACCCTATGTGCCTCAGTTTTCTGGCCCAAAAAAGGATAACACATCTAACCAATCCATAAGATCGCTGTGATGTATACAGCCAAATAGAAGTCCTTGCTGATATTAATGGCTACACAAAAATTTGGCTATTAATGCCCTTTGGAAGATAACAATAGCTCTTGCATGTTTCAAACTCAGTTTTAAAAGGAAGATGGAATAGCCAGATGAGATGAACAATTAGTAAGAGAAAGGCAGTGTCACTAACTAAAAATGAGAAAAATGAAGTCACGATCGACTTTACATGAGAATGAACTCAGTCTAATCACATAAGACTTTCTATTGTGCTCTGGGTCATTCCAAAGCAATATCCAGGAAACAGATTTCATTAGACTAAATAAAGCTTCAATCATGTGTAAAATTTCCAGCTTGAATAGGTAGCCATCATATCATTCATCAGTCTAGAAGCATTTAATGGGTGTAATTTCTTCCTCATATTTCTATGTGTTTATTGTTTCATTTTTATTATAGGAATTTGGGCATCTTATTAGGACTATTATTTTGTTGTAGAGACCAGACTTGAATAAATAATGCTGTCCAGGGTGTATACACAAATATGTTTCCTCTAGATTATCTGAAGAATAGAGCAATCTGATTCTGCTAAACCGCAGAGATTAGCAGAAAAGGGAAAAAAAAACCTAGCTTGTAGGACTGTAGTTATTTAGCATTTATTAACTGCCCACTCTCGTGATAGGCACCACATAGTGCACAGGAACTTCTGGAAAAAAACCTGCCTACAAAAAGTTTTGAAGTTAAAAAAAGAAGAAACAAACTTTAGTTAATCCCAGCTATCAAACATCTGTCTATGGAAAACTGAAACCCAGAGATAATTCCCAAACCTCAGTGCAGTTATTAATTTCAACCCACGTACTTTCCAAGAGGCTTACTATAGTTGCTAGAAGGTAGCCCCTCTGCTTTGAACAGTTAAGGTACCCAAAAGGCAAGGCCTGAAGGGTGAATTAATTAATTAATTGACCCCATAGCTGGTATTATTATTATTATTATTATTATTATTATTGTTATTATTATTATTATTATTACTCACTGAGGGCAGGGAATGTATCTACCTATTCTGTTAAACTATACCCTCCCAAGCACTTAGTACAGTACTCTGCACACAGTAAGTGCTAGATAAATACGATCTATTGACTGATTATTATCATCATCATTATTGGAGGGGAAGGACCACTGGGAAAGAGAGAGGCAGGCAGTATTGGAAGTTAACTGCTTGCGGGAAGGGAACATCTTTATCAACTCTTCTGTATTCTCCCGAGAGTTTAGTACAGTTCTCTGGACATAGTAGATTCTCAATAAATACTACTCATTGATTGATTCTGTTGTTATTGCTATAAGTGGAGTGTTGCTCTCTAACCTTTGTCTGCTCCAAAAGTCAACCTGGGTGAAATTGTGGAGGTGATTTCTCGACAGTGTAAATTAGGAGGGGGTTTTCAGTACTAATAGTGCTTATTAAGTGCTTACTGTGTGCAGAACCCTGTACTAAGTGTTGGAAGACAATTCATAAGTGGGAATCATGACCCTCAGGGGGCTCACAGGGCTTACTTGGAGCTTTTGCCTCTAATCTTTCTTGTGCCTAAATTCAGGGCTCCGGTGTCCTGCAGGAGTAAATTCACCTTCAGGATGTGAAATTCCCTTTATTCAAGGGCCTGAAGCACTGGGAGAACCTGGTTTAGGAATCAAGAGAGGCAAACAGGGCTCCTGGACCGGAGGATCAGGATGTTATCAATGTCAGGGATATGGGGGTTGTTGTCTCCATCCTCCAGACTTTCCCATCATTGCAGAAAACACCACCCTCCCTGTCGCCTGTCTCATGAGCCCATAACGTTGGCTTTATCCTTGACTCATCTCTCTCATTCTACCCACATATTCGGTGTGTCACCAAATCCTGCTGGCTGTACTTCACAACATCTCTAAAAACTACCCCTTCCTCTCTCTAAAGTACTACCACACTGAGCCAAGAACTTATGATATTCCTTCGGGGCTACTGCATCAGCCTACTCTCTGATCTTCCTGCCTCCTGTCTTTACCCTTTCCAGTCCATACATCACTCTGCCTCCTGGATCATTTTTCTGGAAAAAAAAAAACCCAGAATAAAACAATCAGTCCACATCTCCCCCTCCTCAAGAACCTCCAGGGGTTTGCCCACCACTTCTACATCAAACAGAAACTCCTTACCATCGCCTTTAAGGCATCCCTTACCTTGCTGATCTCTTACTGCAACCCAACCCACACCGTGGCTCAGTGGAAAGAGCCCGGGCTTTGGAGTCAGAGGTCATGGGTTCAAATCCTGGCTCTGCCATTTGTCAGCTGTGTGATTTTAGGCAAGTCACTTAACTTCTCTGTGCCTCAGTTCCCTCATCTGTAAAATGGGGATTAAGACTGTGAGCCCCACATGGGACAACCTGATCACCTTGTATCCTTTTAGACTGTGAGCCCACTGTTGGGTAGGGACTGTCTCTATGTGATGCCAATTTGTACTTCCCAAGCGCTTAGTACAGTGCTCTGCACATAGTAAGCGCTCAATAAATACAATTGATTGATTGTATCCTCCCAGCACTTAGAACAGTGCTTTGCACATAGTAAGTGCTTAACAAATACCATCATTATTATTATTATTACTTTGCCCTCCTTACGCTAACCTACTCTCTCTACTTCAATCTTATCTATCTTGCTACTGATCCATTGCCCACATCCTCCCCATCAAAGCCAACAGACTGCTACTATCCTCACTTTCAAAGCCCTATTTAAATCACAACTCCTCCAAGAGGCCTTCCCTGACTAAGGCCTCATCTCTCCTATCCATCTGCCCCACTGCATTGCCTAGGCACTTTGGGATCTTAATTACCTCTCATCAAGTGACTACCCGTTAATCACTTGAGATATACACCTCACCTCCAGCCCCACAGTATTTACATACATCTCCATCTGTAATTTATTTTAATCCCTGTCTCACCTCTAGTATGCAAACTCCTTTTAGACAAGGATCATTTCTAGCTACTGTATTGTACTGTACTCTCCCAGCAGCTCAGAACAGTGTTCGGCACACAGTAAACATTCAATAAATACTATTGATCGACTGATTGTTTGTCTTGCTTTGAGAAACAGTTAAATTCTAGGGAAAAAAATTAAACAGTTACAATGAAACTCCAGCCCCCTTGAAAGGTGAAAAATGTGATGAGTTTACTATGTGCTAAGCACTGGAGTGGAGAAAAGATAATCAGATCATTAGATCATGAGTCACTACAGGCTTTTGAAAAATTGTGTGACTGGCCCCTGGGATAGCCAAACCCTGTTTCATCACCCCCAGGGCTACTACAAAGGTATTAGCCTTAGGTCATTCAGTTGGGGGTGGAAGGAGGGGGAGGAGGGGCTGGTGGTAGGGGAATGGAGGCAAGTTGGCAATGGATGAAAATTAGAAAGTTCCCACCCATTGAAAGGGAGCCTTTGTGAGCAGGGACTAAGAGGAGCCAAGTGGGAGGGACCCCCACAGAAACAATTTAGTTTCAGGGATTAAAATTAACTTCTATACAATGTTATTATATTAGGTTATGCATGCTTATAATGTAACATAATTATATCCTATGGAACAGGAGCAGGCAGAAAACTTTTCCCTGACTCAGGACAACTAAATATATAATTCTAATGATAATATGATAGTAATTATGGTATCTGTTAAGCACCGTGAAGCCTTCGTAATAATAATAATAATGATGGCATTTATTAAGCGCTTACTATGTGCAGAGCACTGTTCTAAGCGCTGGGGGGATACAAGGTGATCAAGTTGTCCCACGTGGGGCTCACAGTCTTAATCCCCATTTTACAGATGAGGGAACTGAGGCCCAGAGAAGTTAAGTGACTTGCCCGAGGTCACACAGCAGACATGTGGTGGAGTAGGGATTCGAACCCATGACCTCTGACTCCAAAGCCCGTGCTCTTTCCACTGAGCCACGCTGCTTCACTGCGTTCTTCTAAGTGCTGGGGTAGCTAAAAATAAATCAGATCAGACACAGTCCTGATCCCACATGGGGGCTCCTAGTCTATGTAGGAAGGAGAAGAGGCATTTAATCACCATTTCACAGTTGAGGGAACTGGGGCAAAGAGAAATTAAGTGCCCAGGGTCACACAGCAGGCCTGTGGCAGAGGCAGGATCAGAACCCAAGTCCTTTGACTCCCAGGACTTTGCTCTTTCCACCAGACTACACTGTTCCTCATACTGGCATGTTGTTAAGACTTACTTTGTGCGAATCACAGTACTAAGCGATGGGCAGACACAAGATAATCAGGTCAGACACAGTCTTTGCTCCACATGGGGCTCACAATCTGAGGGTGTTGGGGGACAGGTATTTGAGCCCTTTTACAGATGAAGAGACCGAGGTGCCGAGAAATTATGTGACTTGCCCAAGGTAACACAGCAGTTAAGTGGTGGAGAAAGGATAGGAACTCAGGTCCCCTGACACACAGGCCCTTGGTCTTCCCTTTAGGCCACATTGTTTCACGCTGAAGCCATCACTGGACATACTGGGTTTCAAAAGTGCCAATAACTTTTTGCCCAGAGAAAAAGGGAAGTTTCAAAGCTGCGGGGACACCCCTCATCCCTCCACCACCTTCCTCCAGCTGTAGATAAAGCTAATTCGGGAAAGTTGAACATTAAAATTGTAAACAGTCCTCAGACTTCATGAATGAAAGAGTACAGGGATTTCCCAGGAGAATTACAGATTCATCCGGCACCCTGTAGCAGTGTGACTGATTGGGATAATGTTTCTACCTTCGGGCTGAGTTCTAAATTCCTGTAGATTTTCTTCTATCAATAAAATCTATGGATGTGAATGGACTGCAATCTGGTTTGTCAAAAAATGGATGATTGTGTCTTTAAGTCTGATTCACTCCCACTTCCAGTCTGCCCTCTAGCAGTATTTACAAACCTCAGTGGTGTTTCCTGGCTACTAGTCTGTTCAGCAATATTTTCCAAAGTGCCTTTAGCTTCAAGCCACTAACTTGGCACTCGTGTGGTGGCTTGCAAGAGACTTTCCTTGACAAGTGTCAATTTTTTGCAGCGTTACTTTGCCACTGTCTTTTTCACACCGGAAGGTAATTTTTAGCCAAGGAAAAGTGCCTCCAAAAATGCTTAAAAAATATCAGACTAGCAGTATTGTAATTTGAACCTAGGTATAATTTGCAACTCTACATTCTTTTGCTGACTTGGGAGAGTGTTCAACAATTTTTGTTTTTACTGTTAAGAGACATTAAGGTATAACAGATGTTGTCTCCTTACTCTCTTAGAGGCCCTTGACCAGGGAAATCCTGAAACGTTTAGCCTTTTGGGGAATACAATGCACAGGTACTATACGTGAAGATACACAGTGTCTGCCCTTTTAGGAAAAACTCCAAATATATTTGCTTTAAACAGTAGCAGCAGGAAAGGGAGAGAGATGGGGAATGTGAAGAAGACACAGTGGGAGGGAAATGTACGGGGAGGGAGACCCAGAGGGAGAGACAGACCGGTAGGCAGACAAGGGGAGAAAAACAGTCTGGGAGTCTACAAGAACAGAAAGAGAGAATTCAGAGTTATTTACAGCTGCAGCCATGGAAAGTTCACAGAATAACCCAGTCCAGTATCTCAGGATTAAAAATAGTTTCTTATAAAATGGTTTGTAAGGACAAATTGTCTTCCAGCTCTTTGCATTTTGGAAGAAAGAACAAAATGTCAGTGTACTGCTTTCCAGGGTGCCCTGGTGAAAAATGTTGTGAGTTTAAAGTTTGGGAAGCAATATGAGCCACAGTAACACCTCCACTGGCCTGCCTTCAGAGTAGGGATTTCTCCCTGGATCTACCTAACCGTTTCCCAGAACCTGGCATTGATGAGTGAGGCAACCACACAGATGGAAACAATCTCAAGGGACCAACAACTAATAGTCGTCCTGGGGTCCCATCCCTTGCATTACAGGACAAACATTGCCTTGGGGCCCAGATGTTCAGCTCCCACTGGTTTCTGAGGAAGTGGCAAAAGCACAGCCCAGGGCAAACTTGGACCACTAGAACTGCATATTTTTCTACCAGAAGATATTTTAATTCAAGGATTCTCCAGGGCGCACTAACCCTAAACCTAGATGGACATACTGTATTTGCTGTCAAAACAGTCAGCCTGAAATAGCAAAAGCCCCATCCTCCTTATTGTTCTTTGCCTCCAAGGGGTCAAAGTAAATCATTTCACACTTCAAATTGGGATTTCTTCTATTGTTTCCATCCATCTTCATCCATAAGACAAGGAATTCCATTTAAAGTAAAAGGCAAAATCCAGGCTGAGCCATTTTTCAACTCCCTTCCATGAGAAGCAGTGTGGCTTAGTGGAAAGACCCTGGGACTGGGAGTCAGAGGATATGGGTTCTAAACCTGCTCTACCTCCTACCTGCTGTGTGATCTTGGGCAAGTGAATTAACTTCTCTGGGGCTCGGTTCCCTCATCTGTAAAATGGAGAGTCAATACCTGTTCTCCTTCCTACTTAGACCATAAGTTCTATGTGGGGCCCGATTATCTTGTACCTACCCCACTGCTTATTGCAGTGCATGGCACCCAGTAAGCATTTAGTGTACAATTATTATTTATTTACATGAAAGATTTCAGATGCCTTGAGAGCGTCTCTTGTTCCAAACCACATGCTCCAAACGGAGTAGCATCAGAAGAACCCATTTCAAGCCCCAGGCGGATTAAGTTCTGCTGCCTGCCCCTTAATAAATGGGTGAGAAAGAGTATTTGACTGTCTCAGGGAACATCAGAGGCACGGTGCATGCTGAGTATTTGTTCTGGCACAGCGCATGGAATTATGTCACAGACTTGGCTCGGGCTGACACTTGGCTCCACCTTTGGTTTCTGACTTGTCACCTGTTCATTTGTTTGGAGAAACTGTTTCCTACACTGTAATCAAGAGGGAGAAAGAGAGTGGGCTTCCCTTTGGAACTAATGAGAACTCACCTAGACCTCTGGCTAATCCTGAAATCAGAGCAAATTCTTTTGAAGGTTCAATATAATTTTCACAATGGAAAAATAACAAATGCTGCTATGTGTATCTAATAACAGTAATAATTATGGTACTTTTTGAGTGCTTACAAAGTGCCAAGCACTATTCTAAGCACTGGGGTGGGTACAAGTTAATCACACTGGACACAGTCCCTACCCCACATGGAGCCCACACTCTCAATCCCCATTTTACAGATCAGGCAACTGAGGCCCAGAGACTTGCCCAAAGTCACACAGCAGACATGTGGCAAAGCTGGGATTAGAACCCAGGTCCTTCTGACTCTCAGGCTTGTGCTCTATCCACTAAGCCACACTACTGAACTTACATACTTTTAATGAATTTCCTCCCCAAACTTCCCTGAAAATTTGTGAGAGCAACTTCTTATTGTTTCCATTTTATATATGGGGAAATCAATCAATCAATTGTACTTATTGAGCACTTACTGTGTGCAGAGCACTGTACTAAGCGCTTGGGAAGTACAAGTTGGCAACATATAGAGACAGTCCCTACCCAACATTGGGCTCACAGTCTACAAGACTATCAATGGAGGAATATTCCCCATGTTTCTTCAGCAATCTATGACATTTAGAAGGTGCCCACTGTATGCAGTCTCCATACAAGGTTCTCTGGGGAGTTACAAAGCATTTGTTGTTACTATCATTGTTTAAAGGACACAGTCCCTGGCCTTGAAGACCTAAGAATCTAATGGACAAGGCAGCAAGGCAGTGGCAGTAGTCCTTAGGGATTTAAAGCTCTAGACTTCCAGTTTAATGTTCTATAGTATTCCAAGAGCGTCTAAGACACTATGTCCAATGGATAGAGACATTTTGGATATGCAGGTACCCAGCTGTCTCTAATAGTAGTGATGATCCAATTTCACCTAGCTCTTCAATTTTAAGCTTACATCTTATGATCACATCTTGAAAACACTGAGAAAGACAATTCTTGTATAATACATATTTCAGGGTTACAAGCCCTAGAGTTTGGACAGAGTTCAGTTAGGTGGACAGATTTTCTGGGCCCCTCTGATTTAAAATAGACCTCCCAAACCTTCAAGATTCCTGGTTTTCCTCCCTCCGTGACATCCAATGAAAACAAACGAGGAGAAAAATGACCAACTATCACTTCACTTTTAACCAGGAACACTTAAGGGGCACCTGATTAGACATTAAAAAGAAACCTGCCATGGGGGAGTTAAGCTTCAGGACTTTTTCCCTCTCTCTGGGTTTTGTTGTTTTTTTGGCAGGGTGGGTTCAGGGAAGCTCGTTTTTGAAATATATGTCGGGTGGGTCCTTCTTTAAAAAAAATTCCCAGTACTCTGACTTCAAGGCCAATAAAAAATGCTTTATTGTTTCTTTTGTTGATCCTTCCAACTGGACTGGAAATCCCTTGGGTTCAGTTAGTCCAACCAATTTAAGCTTGCGTATCCAATGTCTCCCACAGTTCCAGTTTAGAGTCAGCTTCCTGACAAGCAAAAATGTCTTGTTAGAAGCCTTTGGATTTCTTTTCATTCTTCTTGTGATTTGTTTCAGATTAGCAGCTAAAATTCGACTGCCATCCTTATGTGGGCAAAACAGAACAGCTCCCTCAGTTTTCTGTCAGAGTTAAATTAAGCATAAAGTAAATGTTTCAGTACTAAAGCATGTCCACGGCTATTTAGTTATTAAGAAAATTGAAAGTCTGCATGTAAAAATGTATATAATCAGGTAGAGATGTCCTATTACACATGGCTAAATCTTAAACCAATGAATGGGATGTATCTTTCCTTTACCAGAAGGTGAGAAGGAAAAACTTCCTAACATCCCTTATCACAGAAGCTTCTTAATGCCTAGAACAGCTCATTAATGTTGGAAAAAGTCAAACTGTTTCAAAAGATTAAGCTAGAAGAGTAGAGTTTTACTAACTCATAAAATCTTCTACAGCTTCAATCTATCAATTCACATATATAGTTCACGGAAAATGACCTTTCTAATGTTTCAAAAGTGTTCTGCACAGAAAACAGCGATCAAAATTGTTAAAAAGGTAATCGCAACGGGCACTTTGTCTTTCAGCTTTACAATAAAATCCACAAATCAACTAAATTAAATATACATGCGATTCAAAATAAAAAATGAAAATGGACACTGTATTTTGACCTGAGGCACTTTTAGGGTGTGAATCAAGAAGTGGTTACATGAATACATCAAATAAGATAAATGGACATATGATTAAATCTGAGGCCAACGGGAAACATGACAAAGAACACTTTGGTTTCAGCTCCGCTTCTGTGGTAGGTGAGCTGAATTCCATGTTGGAGAGAGCAGACACAGAGGTCATGGGAGTCAGAATTATTACATGTGAAAGGAAGTTGAAAACAATGGGGCTAGTGCACTCAAGGCGACTGGGGGTTTGGTGGTCTTTGGTATGAGGGAACGTGTGGCTTTTAAAAGAAGATTGATGGGCTCCTGCCATGAGAAGGAAAAGTGGTGAACAAGAGGTAAAGAGAGCAAAGAGATTCAAGGAGGCAGATGTACACCTGAATTCCTTAGGTTTGCCAGAATAGAGGAGGTGTGCTTTGTAATAAAGAAGGTCCTGCTGCTATGCCTTCAGCTACAGAGCTTTCCCTTTCTTTAGGTGGTTTCTTCAGTACGACCTTTATAAGTGCAGAATTTGAGAAAGGAAAACTTATTTGGAGTTGTGGAGGACATTTTGAAAATGAACAGTGTGGGAATCAGGGAAAGTGATATCCTGACATTCAAATTTAGAAATGCCCATGTCATACTGGAACAAATGATGCGCTGGGTATTCAGAATACACCCCAGACCACCTAATTTTGGAAATCTCTTAGTTGGATAACAGTTGTGGGTAGGAGTTAGGGGTGGAATTTATTCAGCACTCCCTTGATGCAGTGCACCGGACTAGGCGGTTGGAAAGTATGGGATGACAAAGTGAAATATTGCCATCCACAAAGATCTTACACTATAAAGACGGGGGAGGGCAGGTGGCGGAGACAAACAAAGCAGTGTGGCTCAGTGGAAAGAGCATGAGTTTGGGAGTTAGAGGTCATGGGTTTTAATCCTGACTCTGCCACTCATCAGCTGTGTGACTTTGGGTAAGTCACTTAACTTCTCTGTGCCTCAGTTACCTCATCTGTAAAATGGGGATTAAGACTGGGAGCCCCACGTGGGACAACCTGATTACCTTGTATCTCCCCCAGCACTTAGAACAGTGCTTGGTGCATAGTAAGTCCTTAACAAATACCATCATTATATAAAATCTACAGGAATGGTCAAAATAATAAAATTGAGTCACCATATGTAGACATTAGTGCCCTGAGCCACTAAATGTCCAAATCCACCATCAGTTTACCTAGTTTATACAACTTTTTCTCAATATTGTCCATAATTTCTAACGAATCTTTACCAAATACCATTTATATCAATTCACTTTTAAACTACATCAGTACCAGCAAGTCCCTTGTTGCAAGTGAATTTGACACAGGGCTGTGATGACTGCTGCTCCCTGTAGGGGGAAAGCATTTTGAAGAAGGCCTTCTATGAGTTGGAGGAGAGGAGTGTGAGTTTTGCCCTCACTACTGAGGGAGCTGGAAATGACTTTCTGTTGCCACCCTTCTGGGTGAGAATCTGAGGACTCCTTGAGGAGTATTGATCAATCGATAGTATATATAATCAGTTGGTGCTTACTGGGTGCAGAACACTGTACTAAGTGCTTGGGAGAGAACAATGCAGTCCATACTAAACTCTGCTGCCTGGATTATCTTTCTACAGAAATGTTCTGGACATGTCACCCCCCTCCTCTAAAATCTCCAATGGTAGCCTATCAACCTCCGTATCAAGCAAAAACTTCTCACTGTTGGCTTCAAAGCTCTCCATCACCTTGCCCGCTCTTACTTCACCTCCCTTCTCTCCTTCTACATCTCAGCCCACACATTCCACTCCTCTGGTGCTAACCTTATCACTGTGCCTCATCTCACCTGTCCCACAGTGATACCCTGGCCCCCGCCCTCCCTCCTCAAATCCACCAAACAACCACACTTCCCCCCTTCAAAGAACTACTAAAGGCTCACCTCCTCCAAGAGGCCTTCCCAGACAAAGACCCCCTTTTCCTCAGCTTCTCCTCCCCTGCCCGACTCACTCCCTTTGCTCTACCCCACCGCCCCACAGCACTTGTGTATATATGTACATATCTATAATTCCATTTATTTACATTATTGCCCATTTGTTTCAATGTGTATGTATCTATACAATTGTATTTATTTATATTGATGCCTGTTTACTTGTCTTTATATCTGTCTCCCCACTTCTAGACTGTGAGCCTGGTGTGGGCAGGGACTGTCTCTCTTTATTGATGAATTGTACTTTCCAAGCACTTAGTACAGTGCTCTGCACACAGTAAGTGCTCAAAAACTATGATTATATAAGTAGACATGCCTCCTTTCAAGGAGGTTATATTCTAGATCCCACCTCTTCTAGGCAACTGAATAGAATGTTATGAAGGGGTGGGAGGAGGAATTTCTCACAGTGTGGCCAAGGCTCTAGAAGAAATAGGAGGAACGGGGATTCCCCATATTCCCAGAGTGATGGAGGGATTGCCTGCCAACTCCATGTCGAGCAGCAATGAGGGAGGGAGTGGGTGGGAAATAAACCTACTTCCCAAGAAAGACAGTTGACCGGGCCTGCTCTACTTTGTTTGGGGAATCCACCAGAGGAGCGATCAATCAATCAATGGTATTTATAGAATGCTTACTATACTCAGAGCACTACTATACTAAGCACTTGAGAGAGAACAAAACGTAGAATTGGGAGACATGATCCTGCCCACAAGGACCTTAGAGTTGAGAGGGAAGAGCTGACAGTCTAGTTCTACTTGGTTCCATCAGGTGATTCCCAGAGCATCTTCACACTGCACTTATCAACCAGGAAATTCAGAGTCTGCAATAGCACATAGTCGTAGTATTTGTCATGATTCCTTACAAACTCAGGAGTGGCGGTCATTATTTTGCAACTGCCCAGATTATTTTCTGATAGTCTGAAAATGTTTAAATAATGCATTCATTGAATGCAAAATTCCCACCAGAACCAAATCCCCAGCCTCATAAGATCATCATAATAGATCTTTCTGTCCAAATTGCTCCACCCAAGGGCTATGTAAATAATTAGTGGGTGACATTTTGAATGGCATGAAAATTGATGGAATGAAGTTTAAAAAGAAAAGAATCATAGAAAGTCTTAAGCAGCCAACAGCAAGGATTAGGTGGCAGCTTTGTCCTGCAATCCATGGAAGAACTCTTGATTCTGATTGCCCATATCCCGTCATTAAACTTTTTTTGAAAGTAGTGTTTCACGTCTCCACCCCATGGCTAATCTTCTCCAGATGAATCTTAATGTGCAAAATGTGTTTTTTTGAAAGCCTACTTTTAAGCATACACCAAACCAGAAATCCAACAAAGTCATTGAACTCCTAAACTATTGTCATGACACAATTTACTGATGCTACTGTCTCACCATGATGATTCTTGTTGTTATTGTTGTATTTATGTGCCAAAGGGCTAGGGTAAAAGATGCAAGGGAACAAGATGCTAACCAACTTTTATAAAATAAACAAATTAGCAATGATCAATCAACTGCTAAGAAAAATGTGAAAACGAAGCATGAGAGTTCGTCATGTTGGCAAAAACCTACTAAATAGCTCATTTCATCTTAATAGTGATTTGCACAAACCTGGTTTAAAGTCCATGGCTTTATTTACTGATAGAGTATTAACTACCGTATATAAATGCACTTGGAAGAACTGTTGTAGGGTTGTAAATTCCAAATCCGTTTCTCTTTTTTTATGGTATTTGTTAAGTGCTTACAACATGTCAAGCACTGTGCTAAGCAATGGGATGCATACAGGAGAATGAGATTGGACAAAGAAACCTGTCCCACATGGGGATCACAGACTAAAGGAGAGAGAGAATAGGTATTTTATTCCCATTTTACAGATGACGAAATTGAGGCACAGAGAACCTAAGAGACTTGTCCAAGGTCCCATGACAGGCAAGTGGTGAAGCAGGGACTAGAATCCGTGTCTGATGACTTCCAGTTCTATGCTCCTTCCATTAGGCTTTGCTTCTCTTCCCTTAAATAGGTGTAGCAAATTGTGTGGGAAGATATGTAAACTGATAAGGCATCAGAGTTTATTTTGAAAAGTGTTAATAATGTGATTCTAATTAAATTATCCGGAGATTAAAGCATTACCCATATGACAAAGTCCACTATCAAGAGACACACTGAAAAATCAACCTGACCTGCCTTGCTCTGAGGGGTTGTTCCACAAGCCTCATAGCATTTCTCAGAAGAAATAAATTACGGGACCTAAAGTCAAATCAATACAAATTTATAACCAGTAGTTAGTCATCACTTTACACATCAGAGTAATGAAATCTAAATTCTGCAATTTTAAGTGCCCAGCTGGGATAGGGGGAAGAAACACTCAGCATTCTAGAAATCCAGGAACATATTGTCGCCAGCCGGGCATCTTTGAAGGTGAACTTTAATTTTAAAATAGAGATAATTCTGGATTTATCTACCTTAGAGAAATAATGTCAGCATTCATGAGGCTCATATATGCAAACTTTTTTATTTTTCAAGAAAGCAGGAATCAGAAAGCATCTAAGATATTTATCTCTAACAAATTATTTTATCATTGATAATCAGGAAAAAGTTATTAATTTAATCTGCATACTGATCAGTATTTTGTTTGGGACTGGAAGGGGGTTCTATGTAATGCTGTTTTTAATAACAATTTGACCTTAAAGACTTTGACTGAAAAGTTATGTGCCAATGGAAGATCTTTAGGGTGAGACTATGCAATTATGTTATCAAAAAGTGGGACAAGTACGCAAAGACAGTTGAAACAAAGACATACTGTAAGTTTTACAAGTTGACAAAGCCTTACTGTGAGCAGAATATTTATTTTTTTTATTAGGTTTGAAAACTGCCTGTTGCTTGAAAACCCTCAGGACACAAGTGCAATATAATGTGCTATTAATTAAAATAGCCTCAGGAGTTGAAAGTCAAAATAAAGGCACGAGTTCTTATTAGGCCATCCTATCAGCCAGCATTATGAATTTGAAACTTAGTTTACATGTCTGTTGTTTTGCAATTATTCATCCTCCTACTTCCTAACTTGCTTGTGTTATGACAGATGATAATAATAAAAGAAGTAAAACCACACTGACTGCACAGATCTTTCTGAAATACAAATGGTGAATTAATTTGAGAAGCACGACAAGTTTGTCTCATTTCAGGAAATATTTAATAAGCAGGTTCTTACTTTCTATTTGTTATTAAAATAACCTGAATCAAGGCCACAGAAGTCTAGCAATTTCTAGACTAGATGAATGTCCAAAGCATTAAAAAGCTAGGTTTACTTCTATCAGCCTCTTCTTCTGATTTCCTATTACTGTTCAATTTCTAGATCAATTACTTGGTTCAGAATTGGTGACTGAAATATATCCTTCAAAAATATTAAATAAAATCCCTCTTCCCAGTAGAGTATTAAGGGTTATCTTGACTTCACAAAACCACACTGTGGGAAGTGGTCAAGCCATTAATAATCTAGGTCTCAAGAACTCTTTAATAATCAAAAGAGAATGAACATCTAAGTGTTCAGCACTTTTGTGAAGAGACAATTATTTTATTTTTTATATTACTATTTTTACTATGCAGCCATCGCCTTACTATACAAAATGGGTACATGGACCTATTTCAAAAAAAATTCAGATTTGACCAGTAAAACTAAATAGCCAAATGATATGAATGCAATATAATTTAGTCCTCAATTCTACATATCTCTAGCCTCTTTACCTTTTTAATGTTTCTAAAAGCAGTACTGCACTGATTAAATTTCATGACTGTGTTTGGACAGACTGTGAGCCCCATGTGGGACAGGGACCATATCCAACCTGACTATCTTGGATCTAGCTCAGTGCCTAGTATGGTGCTAGGAATATAGAAAGTGTATAACAGATATGATGATGATTTTGGAAAGAGCCTGGACTTGGGAGTAATATTGGGGAGTAATATTCTCCCCAAGTCATATCCCCTCACCCCCAACAATTTTTTCAGCACTTCCGAGTCACCTAAGAATGTGTGCACTTACAACTCCTTATGTACACATTACTTGAGTACAAATTTGCCTGTTATGGGACCTTAGGCAAGTCACTTCCCTGATTCTCAGTTACCCCATCTTTAAAATGGGAATTATGACTGTTAGCCCCAAGTGGGACATGGACTGTGTCCAACCTGATTACCTTGTATATACTCCAGTGCTTAGAACAGTGTCTGGCAGAAGGTAAGCACTCAACCCTAATGTTCATATTGCTTCCTCCTTTCTTTTAAAAAATAGAGTGCTGTTCATTCATTCATTCAATCATATTTATTGAGCGCTTACTGTGTGCAGAGCACTGTACTCAGCGCTTGGGAAGTACAAGTTGGCAACATATAGAGACGGTCCCTACCCAGCAACAGGCTCACAGTCTAGAAGGGGGAGACAGACAACAAAACAAAACATGTGGACAGGTGTCAAGTCATCAGATTAAATAGAAGTAAAGCTAGATGCACATCATTAACAAAATAAAAAGAATAGCAAATATATACAAGTAAAATAATAGAGTAGTAAATCTGTACAAACATACAGGTACTGTGGGGAGGGGAAAGAGGTAGGGCCGGGGGGATGGGGAGGGTCCCTGTCGTTGAGGGCAGGGACCATGTCAACCAATTCTACTGACCTCTCCCAAACAGTGCAATATTCTGCTCACAGTAAGAGCTTAATAAATATTATTTATTGATTGATGGCTGAAGAGTTGTTTTTATTAGGCATTCTTCTTATTACAAAGTTCTTGTGTTTCTAAAATGGATGACTAAATAAGCCAGATAAAAGGGGCAACCTCTCTTTCAACACAAAGTGAGGCCTTTTCTTTGAAGATGAAAAACAAACTGAGTGTTCCTTTAAGAAACTCAGGAAGCATGTCTTCTCTAACCACCATTGTTTACTCTGGCTCTTAGTGGTAGTTGCTATAGCTATTAAAAAAATTAAAAAATCACATGGATTCCAAAGAATACGTTCATTTCAAGATTTCATATCCTGCTTACGTCTCAAACCCAGAAACATCCCCTGAACTTCTTTTAGCCCTGACTGATGACTTTGCAGATATTTTAGAATGCAATTCACCATTAGCTGAAGCCCATTGTCTCCCCCTTCTAGACTGTGAGCCCACTGTTGGGTATTGACTGTCTCGATATGTTGCCAACTTGTACTTCCAAGTGCTTAGTACAGTGCTCTGCACACAGTAAGTGCTCAATAAACACAATTGAATGAATGAATTTGAGGTTTTGTCCCTTCACTATTTTTGCTCACATGGTGGGTTTCAGCCACAGACATTCAAGTGGAAGCCAAAGAGGACAAAATCCTTAGGGGAAACCTATGAATGAATTAAAGAAAGAATAGCAAATATTAGTTATGAGCAAATGAGTTTCTAAATTTTAAAATATAAAGGGATGGATTTCCATCCGATTTAGATCTTCGGGAATTGCCTAACAACAAATATTTTTCTATTTCATTTATTCATTCATACTTGGGGGCTGGGAGTGAATAATAGCATTTTAGAACACAACTTGGGCATATAGCACTGTAAGTGTTAATTACTGAAAAGTTTAAGATGCATGTTCACTGCCAAAGTTTTCTAGTGAATGTGAAATAATCTTAAAAGTCTGTTGGAAAGGATATCATTTTCGAAGTCTCTAAAGTGGATGTTAAATTTACGCCTAAATAATTAGTTGCTCAATATTGGCACTAAAGTCATGGCCGAAGTGGAACTTATTCCCTTTATGGGTGATTTTAAATCAATCTATCAAATTTAGAAGCAGCATGGCTCAGTGGAAAGAGCATGGGCTTCGGAGTCAGAGGTCACGGGTTCAAATCCCCATTCTACCAATTGTCAGTTGTGTGACTTTGGGCAAGTCACTTAACTTCTCTGTGCCTCGGTTGCCTCATCTGTAAAATGGGGATGAAGACTGTGAGCCCCCCCCGTGGGACAACTTGATCACCTTGTAACCTTCCCAGCACTTAAGCATATAGTAAGCGCTTAATAAATGCCATCACTATTATTAAATTTATTGAGTGCTTACTGAATGCAGAGCACTGTACTAAGTGCTTGGGAGAGTACAATGTAATAGATTTTGTTTACAATCTAGAGGGGGAGACAGACATTAATATGAATGCCAATTATGGATATGTATATAAGTGCTATGGGGCTGAAGGAGGGGGTGAATAAAGGATCCAAATCCATGTGCAAGGACAGTGCAGAAGGAATTGGCAGGAAAGAAATGAGGATTAAGTCAGGGAAGGTCTCTTGGAGGAGATGTGCCTTCGATAATGCTTGGAAGGTGGGGAGAGTGATCATCTTTCAGATATGAAGAGGGAGGGCATTCCAAGCCAGAGATAGGACTCAGGTGAGAGGTCAGCAGTGAGATAGATGAGAGCAAAGTACAATGAGTAGGTACACATAGAGGAGTGAGTGTGTGGGCTCAGTTGTAGTAAGAGAGCAGCAGGATGAGGTAGGAGGGAACAAGGTGATGGAGTGCTTTAAAGCCAGTCATAAGGAGTTTCTGTTTGATGCAGAGATGGGTGGGCAACCATTGGAGGTTCTGGAGGAGTGGTGAAACATAGACTGAATGTTTTTGCAGAAAATTATCTGGGCAGCAAAGTGAAGTATGGACTGGAGCAGAGAGAAACGGGAGGCAGGAAGGTCAGCAAAGAGGATGATACAGTAATCCCCACGAGGGAGAGTAAAAGTGCTTGGATTAACATAATAGCGGCTTCGAGGGAGAGGAAAGGTCAGATTTTAATGATGTTATGAAGGTTGAACCCACAGGATTTAATGTCAGATTGGCTGTGTGGGTTGAATGAGAGAGATGACTAGAGGATAACACCAAGGCTATGGGCTTGTGAGACAGAAAGGATGGTGGGGATGCCTAGAATGATGAGATAGTCTTGGGGAGGACAGGGTCTGGGTGGGAAGATAAGGAGTTCTGTTCTGCATATGTTATGTTTGAGGTAGACGCAGAACAATACATATACTTTAAAACCTGTAAAAACACAGCCTGTCCCTGAAGTTTTTTCCATATACTCCCATTTATCGAGGGGTAAAATAATCTCTTTGGAAGGAGTAACCTATAATGGCATTTTTATTATCTCCACAAATAATACGGGCTGCAAACATTCAATTTGGCCAAATTATAATATATTGGTCCATAAGCACTCAATAAATACAATTGAATGAATGAATGAGTCCCAAAGCTACCTCTTCTCTTCTTTCTCATTTCCTTCTCCTTTGGCTTTTCTTCATAATAATAAGCCAAGAGATTGAAAAACTAGCACAACTGGGCGAGGAATTATTGACCTGCAGAAAATACACCCAACAAATCCTCGAGAAACTCGGATTTCCCGGAAAATAACATGGACAGAGCCAAAACATTACAAGATCCTACTGACATCCTTATTGCTTGGTGCAACATTTTGTAAATTGTAGGTGCTTACTAAATGTCATTATTATTTCCCTCGAAAGTAATCACTGGAATTTATTGAGTGCTTACAGTGTGCAGAACACAGTACTGAGCTCTTGGGAGAGTACGATAGAATTGGTGACACAATACAGGACCACAGGGAGCTTACAGTCTAGAGAGTTAAATGGCCCACTTAAACAATTATTAGGTCCATTAGATATTCATCTGACAGCCTTAGGTTCTGGGCACATTGTCTACTGTTTATTTCCAGGTCCAACTATAAAGAACTACATGGATTCCCTACTATTACACTCTTCATTTAGGATTCTTTCTAAAATAATACTGACTTTTAATGCCCCCGTTTCCTAGATCACTCCTTTAGGTTGCTAGGCATATGGGATTACCTTGGTTCAGACACCTCCTCCTTTCATAGGTTGTCACCTTCCTCAACTTTGGAAATAATGATCTGAATGGAGAGGGTAGTATTAATAATAATAATGGTATTTCTTAATCACTTACTATGTGTGAGGCACTGTACTAAGTACTGGGGTAGATACAAGCAAATTGGGTTGGCTACATTCCCTGCCTCATGTGGGGCTCACAGTCTCAATCCCCATTTTACAGATGAGATCACTGAGGCACAGAGAAGTAAGGTGACTTGCCCAAGGTCACACAGCAGATAAGTGGCAGAGCCAGGATTAGAACCCATGACCTTCTAAATCCCAGGCCCATGCTCTATTATACCATAACTTTTAAAAATCTCTCTTCTTCTTAAATATTTGGAAGTATTGATAGGTTCACTGGGTTTTAAGGTCTTCCAAATGTTTCCACGACCTCCGATGGTGGCTTTACCAACTCTGTTATTCATTCATTAATTCAATCGTATTTATTGAGCGCTTACTGTGTGCAGAACACTGTACTAAACACTATATTGTACTCTCCTAGGTGCATAGCATAGGGTTCTGCACACAGTAATGGCTCAATAAATATGATTGATTGATTTACATGTGAGATAAGGTCCCAGTAGCAAAGTCTCAGTCACATTTTACTCTGTCGAAAAGATAAGGGTGCTAATATTGGGAACCAGGTAATATTTATATGAGGTACATAAAAAAACTTGAGTTAAGAAAACTGCAAGAAAACCCCAGATTCATGCCGAGCCTTATCTTCTGAACAAGTGTCTATTAAATTTCCTTGAAAAAATACTCTCTGAAAAAGATGTCTAGCTTGCCAAAACAAGTCAGCTTATAGGACTTTTTCACCTGCTTGCCTTCCAACGAACTGCTTGTTTTCCTGTCTGAACAATGACCTTATTGTTTAGCTTAAAGAACAGTACATGACCAGTCATTTAGGAAATGAACGAATTGTTGTGCTGTCAACAGTTTTTTTTTCCATATATATCTAGGAATAACTTCCACATTTATCCCTTATGGAAAAATGTGGTACTTTCATTATTCAAAATGCTTTTTATATTTGGAATGTGGTTGCTCAGTAACCACTGATAAACAATTCTTGGACAAGGTTTCATGTGGATATTGATTTGCTCTCAGTTTCTTAGCCATAGAGAGAGTTTGCAAATGAACTATCCTGGCAAATGAACTCCAAGCATTGAAATAAATGACCCAAACTAAGGGTTATGTAAGTTGTCATCCTGAAGATGAGATTCAGTCTTTCTCTTTCATTTTCACCTTCATGTCTCAGACCCCTCAAGTAAACAAAGGATTTCAAACTCTTGAAGTATGGAGCTCCTCAATGTACAAGCCCAACAATTAAAAGAACTAAGATAAAAAAGAAACCATGAAATTCAAATTATTTTTAAGTCAAATCAGTGGTATTCACCAAATGCTTACTACGTGCAGAGCACTGTACTAAGCATTTGGAAGATCACAATACAACAGAGTTGGTGAACACGTTCTCTGCACACGTGAAGCTTATAGTTTAGAGGAGACAGATTCAAATGGATTATAGATTATAGACAGGATATAAGGCTAGGTACATAAGTGCTGAGCAGGTGGGTGAATATCAAAGTGCTTAAGGGGTACAGACCAAATGCCTAAGTGATACAGAATGGAGGATGAATAGGGACAGTGAGGAATTAGTTAGGCAAGGACCTTGGTATCTGCCACTTGTCTGCTGTGTGATTTGCTCACCTTTCCAGTTTGCCACTTCATTTCTCTGTGCCTCAGTTCCCTCATCTGCAAATTGGGGATTAAGACTGTGAGCCCTATGTGGGACAGAGATTGTGCCCAACGCCATTATCCTGTGTACACACACACACACACACACACACACACACACACACACACACACATATGTATATATAAACAATGTGTATCCATTATTCTTGATGACACCACTCACAATACAATACTACTATGAATGCAGGTGAGGCTGAAAAGACTTGAAAAGGCTGAAAAAGTGGGTATTATAATCTCTATCACACTGTAAACACACGCACACATTGTCCCTTGCTACGCTGCTATGTTTGTTCACCCCAGATGTAGGATTTTCTGAGGATTTGTTCTGCTGTATCCTATGGAAACCCAGGTCTTGTTGCTGCTCCCTAGCTTTTTCCTATATTGGGCAGTCCATGAAGATCAACTCACAGCCTACTGTGATCTAAAGTGATTCTGGAGAAGCCAGTGTTCTTCAGTAGCTGATTCAAAAGTATCCTCACTAGGAATCTGTCAGCAATAAAGACTAGTGAGATTCCCTGATCATTTCTGCTTTTCTGTTTGAAGATGGTAGAAGTGGGTTCTTTGAGATCCTGTGGCATATCCACAATGTTCCATATGGGGAGAAAGACTGTTTAGGTGTTTAAGCAGGGTGTCCCCTCCAGCCTGGTAGATCACAGGGGATCTCCTTCCCCTTCTAGACTGTAAGCTCATTTTGGGCGGAGAGCGTGTCTGCTACGTCTGTTGTACTATATTCTCCCACGTGCTTAGTACAGCATTCTGCTGCACACAGTAAGTGCTCAATATACACCACTGATGGGATGATTGATCAGGTCTGGGTGCTTTTTCACAGCTCTCTCCCTTCAATATTTGGAACCAAAGCCAAAATCTTTGCATGCTAGAATGTTTCTAAGGTTCTGAAAAGTTTCATCCTCAATAACGGAAGGAGTGTTAAAAATATTGAAATATTATTGCCATTTCTTCTGGATTCCCTCCTTATCTGTGATGTGACTGAAGTAATCTTTATCTACACTCACTCTCTTGGTGAACTCATTCACTCCCACGGCTTCAACTATCATCTCTACGCTGATGACACCCAAATTTACATCTCTGCCCCTGCTTTCTCTCCCTCCCTTCAGGCTCATGTCTCCTCCTGCCTTCAAGACATCTCCATCTGGATGTCTGCCCGCAATCTAAAACTCAATATGTCCAAGACTGAACTCCTTATCTTCCCTCCCAAACCCTGCCCTCTCCCTCACTTTCTTATCACTGTAGACAGCACTACCATCCTTCCTGTCTCACAAGCCCGCAACCTTGGTGTCATCCTCAACTCCGCTCTCTCATTCACTCCTCACATCCAATCCGTCACAAAAACCTACCGGTCTCACCTCCGCAACATTGCCAAGATATGCCCTGTCCTCTCCATCCAAACCACTACCCTGCTGGTTCAATCACTCATACTATCCCGACTGGATTACTGCATCAGGCTCCTCTCTGATCTCCCATCCTCCTGTCTCTCCCCACTTCAATCTATACTTCACGCTGCTGCCCGGATCATCTTTTTGCAGAAATGCTCTGGGCATGTTACTCCCCTCCTCAAAAATCTCCAGTGGCTACCAATCAACCTACGCATCAGGCAAAAACTCCTCACTCTCAGCTTCAAAGCTCTCCATCACCTCGTCCCCTCCTATCTCACCTCCCTTCTTTCCTTCTACAGCCCAGCCCGCACCCTCCGCTCCTCTGCCACTGTGCCTCCTCACTGTGCCTCATTCTCACCTGTCCCACCGTCGACCCCCGGCCCACGTCCTCCCCCTGGCCTGGAATGCCCTCCCTCCGCACATCCGCCAAGCTAGCTCTCTTCTTCCCTTCAAAGCCCTACTGAGAGCTCACCTCCTTCAGGAGGCCTTCCCAGACTGAGCCCCCTCCTTCCTCTCCCCCTCCTTCCCCTCCCCACAGCACCTGTATATATGTTTGTACATATTTATTACTCTATTTATTTTACTTGTACATATTTACTATTCTATTTATTTTATTTTGTTAATATGTTTTGTTTGTTGTCTGTCTCACCCTTCTAGACCGTGAGCCCACTGTTGGGTAGGGACCATCTCTATATGTTGCCAACTTGTACTTTCCAAGTGCTTAGTACAGTGCTCTGCACACAGTCAGTGCTCAATAATTATAGTACAATGCTCTGCACACAGTAAGCGCTCAATAAATACGATTGATGATGATTGAATGAATGAATGAATGAATCTTCACTCTTCAGAAATGTTGTGATAGCCACATACAGGATCATCCAGCCATATTTAATACCATGGAATGGTTCTTAGTTTAGCAGCAAGACATGTATACGACCAGAGATCGCTTCTCTCTGACATCCCACCTCCTGTCATACATACCCCTTAACTTGATTTGCAAGTCTTGACTCAGATTTCTTTAGCTCTCACTCCTTCTGAGTCATAAAATTCTGTAAAGCCTTGTTGGTACAGTAATTATTTTGCGGCAAGTTGACAATATATATAGGAAAGCTGCATGATATATTATTATTTATGGTAGTACAAGTCCCTCAATATGGTCAAAGGACATGTCTCTTTCTAGTCTCTGTTGAACTGACTCTCCCAAGAGCTTGGTACAGTGACTAACATTCAATAGGTGCTCAGCAAATATCACTGATTGATTGGTGCAGTTTTTATAAAGTGCCCAATTTTGTCCTGTAATGTTCTATTTATTTAGTAACCAATGAGCACCTTGACTTAGCAAAAACATATAAACTCACAATACCTGATCTTAGGGTGCCTATTTGCTGAGGAGGTTACACAGTTACAGTTTACATTTATAATAGTGATAATGCTAATAACTGTGGCATTTGTACATTCACACTGATAACAGGTACTGCACATGAAGTTTGCTAGTTCGAATCCATGAGAAGAATTTTATGAGAACTCCACATTCTCCCACAAGATGTGAGTATGCCTCTATATTTTCTTTAGTCAAAAATCACCTAGAATCAGGAAAATTTGTTTTAAGATAACTCATTCTGAAATCAAGATCACTCAGAATCAGATTCCAGCCCATTTCTAGGACTATTAAGGCAAACTTGGTAGTTGGGCCAAGTGACTTGTTATTGATTAGTAAATCTGCAAGCTTAGTACAACACTCTGCAAATAGTAAATAATCAATATCATTGATTGGGGATCCATAACTCCTGATGAGATATTGCAGTCAAGTTAATAAGGAGGATGATATTATTTTGGTGTCTGCTACTTTTCCTTCCCACCTGCTCCTAGCTCCATGTGGATAGGCCCTTGCCAAGAGTTAGGAGAGGGAAGTCACTCTCAGGTAATTCTTTTATTCCTTCTCCTTCACACCCAGCTGTCTCTGACAATGGCTCTCTTCTCATGTATACAGCAAGCCTAGTTTTGGAGGATTGTCTCCAGAATGATTACTAGCCATACTCACAACGTTCCACAGGGTGAGTCGACCACCCCATCAATAACCACGTGTAATAGACAAACATCTTCTAAAATCTGGACAGACCAAATGGAATCTGGATTTCATCAAATGTTTGCTAATTTAATTTATAAAAGTGAAAGACAAATAGATGCCGAACACAATAGCTGCTGTATGTGCAGGCGTTGGCTACCAGCCAACATACTGTGTCATATGGATTGGTATCTTGTATATAAACATTGTTTGAATCTCTAATGATCATAATGAAAAAAGAACTTTATAGCTCCAATATCCTTGTAATGTAAAACAAATATTGCACATCCTGTGTTCAGTTACTGCATTTGGGATGTAGACCTTCTTGCGTGTGCCTGAATATGAGCTGGCTTTTATTTCTCCATTTCCATTATGTGAAAGGTTTCAGTGCAGGAAAAATTTCAGGCAATACTGAAACTGAAGGAGACCTAGTGGAAGTTGCTGCATAATTCTGTAAGTCTGATGCATGAACCACACTAAAGCAACAAAGAGATGGGAGGAAAAAATGATAAGCACCTGTATTCTTTCAGAAGCCCCAAACCTGGCAGATCTTGCATTTTAAGAGTCCTATTCCATCCGGTAGTAGAACTTCCTTGAATAAAAACTCATCCCCACGAAATAATTGGGTAGATTTCATTCTATTAAAATAAACTGCTTTATTCAGTAAGAGAATGTAACAAATAACACATTCCACCTTACTGTTGTCATCTTTAGTCCTCATTGAAGAGATCAACCCAAATACGACAAAGTAGAGAGAACCACCTCATCATTTTGTCAAAATCTAGCACATTGATCAGCATGTTGATTGTGGTCTCAAATGTAGCTTTCATTTGATTATTATTCCTACTCCATTTGGGAAAGATTTCCCATGGCTGAAACAGTATGGCAAATAAAGTGATTTATATGAAATACCGATCAACCGCTGAACAAGCCATCTCTTCCAATTGAATGTTTGGAAAAAATAAGTGCAAGCTTTTTTTCTTCAGTGATTTGTCAAGGTGTCTGAGGGAAATGAAAAGGTAAATGTGGAGTTCAAAGAAAAGTCTCTTAATAGCCCTGTGGGAAAATGGAACCAGGGTTAGCTGCAAATATCAAGAAGCTGTCTGAGGTTGAGAGATCAAAATCAGTTTATAAAGGGAATGGGTTTAGATCAGCTTTGGAAAAATACTCCTCTGGCAAACTTAGTTGGTTTGATGGACACTGACTTCTTCCTCCTCAAACTGCTCAGATTCCCAGCTCTAGAATCAGGTGAGTGTTAAATCTAAGTAGGGGCTGCTGGGAAAGGAGAGAGAGGCAGGCTAAACCCTCAGGTGTTAAATATGCATGTTAACAAAAGCAGTTACTTGAAGTCCATGTATGGATATGGATCAACTCATTTCAAAAAGGTTCCCATAGGAATCACTCCAGAATACAACAGTGAGTCATATCCAGAGCAATCTTGTCCATGCACAAAAATATAAATCATAGTCCATTCTTAAAAACGATGCCAACAGTACATTTTATTCAAATGCCCGGGGCTTTAAAGCTTGCTACCCGACAAATACAAAATGGTTCACGTAATGAATAGCTACCTTTCACCACTAGAGAGCAAAATGTCAGAGTGATCTGAAAAAAGGAGAGAGAATCTTGTATTATGCACTTATAGATTGCCTCCACAAACTCATATGTATGTACACAATAGACACATAGCTAACTATCCATCCATACTTTTGGTATCAATAGCTATAGCATTTGTGAATGGATCATGCTTATTGAATCCCTTTTAGACTGTTAGCTCTATGAAAGCAGGGTCCATATCTCTTATTCAGTTGTACTTTTCCAAGTACTTAGTACCACACTCTACCCAGCATATTGATAGGAATTATTAAATAATGATAATAATAATGGTGGCCTTTATGCCACTTTAGTGCCAAGCACTAAAGTGAACTCTGGATTAGATACAAGATAATTAGATGTGGCCTACATGGGGTTCACAGTCTAAGGGTGTGGGAGGGGTGGGGGAGAAGCACATACTTAATCCCCATTTAACATATAAGGAAACTGACATACAGAGAAGTTAAATGACTTGTCCAAGATCACACAGCAGGCAAGTGGCAGGGCCCGAAATAGAACCCAGGTCTCCTGTCTCCCAATCCTGTGCTCTTTCCACTAGTCCACTCTATTATGTACCACCCACTATGCTGAACACTGAGGTAAATACAAGACAATCAGATCAGAAACTGCCCCTTTTTGATATGGGGCTCAAAAATATTTTATCCCCATTTTATCATTGAGGAAAATGAATAAATACTACATACATAGAAAGCAGCCAAGCTTTACTGATTGAAAGCACATTCCATCTATGAGCCCTAATTTAGGAATTTTCCAAGCAAAACCAAGAACACTAACTGCTGGGTAAAGCATGAAGACAGGAAATCAAGATTATTCAGTACCCTCCTCAACCACTTCAGGTCCCACCTCATTTCTAGACCGATTGGATTGGGTGGGCATTCTCAACTCCCTCAAATTCATTCAATCATATTTATTGAGCGCTTATTGTGTGCAGAGCACTGTACTAAGCGATCAAATATACTTGTCTATCTTTCCCACCCCACATCTAGCCAGCTGTAAATCCTGCCTCTTCCTCTTCTGCCTGGTTACTCAGATTAGAAACCCCTGGAATATACCCAGGCCTTGGTCACCTTGTGCTTGGACAACAATAACCCCTCTGACATTGCCCTAGGCTGCAGCTTCCCACTGCAAACAGGCACTGCAGTTTAAATACTCTGACATAACCAGGTGCCACTTCACCTCACAGCCCTCCGGCCAATCATTTTACTCTACAATCCTTTTAAAAAACTGCAGACTACTTCTAGGGCCCTTTCAAACCTTCGAGGAGCTGATGTCTTCCTTCCTATTTGTCCTCATCTCCCACTGTCCCTCTGGTATGTTTTCTGTTCCAGCCCATCTTGTTCACTGTAACCCCTCTGAACAGCCCTCACTCTCCTGCTTCAGCTCAGAGTTTTGTTCTGCCTCCTTACCTGGGAATTTCTAAATGCAGGGCCTAATCTCCCAGCTCTTTATACCATGCTCTTCCCCCTCTTAAATTATAACAACCTCCTCCTCGAGGAAACTTTACTAATTAATACCATCCATGCCCCAACCTGCCAGCACAACTCTTGACGCACTCTTCCCACTTAACTCCCTGCTTGTAATTACCTTATTCACATTGATGTTGATTATATGCCTCGACCCTCTATTACCTAATAACCTCCTAGATGGCAGAGACTCTCTCTAAATTCTCTTTGTACTCCACTAGTGGTAGGAGCAACACGGGGGCTTAGTAAACACTTAGAGATTCATGCCTGACAGTTGTCACGCCTTTTTAGATCTGATAATCCGTTTCCTCTTTCAGCTGGACAGGTCCAGTTTCAAAAATAAGTGACCCCTCGGCCCAAGGTTATTGGAGGGCTACAAGGATTGGCTAACCTTGAAAGCCTTATCTATCTGCCACAGAAGGGCATTCAGCGCACATGCCAGCAGGTGGGACTTCCATGGTTGAGGAGACAGGCCACTGCCAGAGTCGGGTGAAGAGAGTCCAGGAATAGAGCGATGGAGGGATTAGTTAGGCAAATTCTGGGAAGATCCTTCAGAGATGGAGCCACGAGGCAGGGACCATGTCTGATCAGTGTGGCCTAGTGGATAAAGCATGGGCCTGAGAGTCAGAGGGACCTGAGTTCTAATCCCACTTGTCTGCAGTGTGACCTTGGGCAAGTCATTTAACTTCTCTGCCTCAGTTCCCTCATCTGTACAGTGGGGATTAAGACTGTGAATCCTCTGTGGGACAGGGACTGTGTCCAGGTACAGTGCTTGACACATAATAATAATAATAATAATAATAATAATAATAATAATGGCATTTATTAAGCACTTACTATGTGCAAAGCACTGTTCTAAGCACTGGGGAGGTTACAAGGTGATCAAGTTGTCCCACAGGAGACTGTGAGCCCGTTGTTGGGTAGGGACCATCTCTATATGTTTCCAACTTGCACTTCCCAAGTGCTTAGTACTGTGCTCTGCACACAGTAAGCGCTCAATAAATACGATTGAATGAATGAATGAATGAGGCTCACAGTCTTAATCCCCATTTTACAGATGAGGTAACTGAGGCCCAGAGAAGCCAAGTGACTTGCCCAAGATCACACAGCAGGCAAGTGGCAAAGCCAGGATTAGAACCCTGGTCCTTCTGACTCCCAGGCTCTATCCACTAAGCCATGCTGCTTCTCAAGTGCTCAGTACATAGTAAGTACGCTCATACACATAATAAGTGCTCAATAAATGCCATAATTATTATCTTGCACCTATACTAGTGCTTCAACCAGTGCCGGACAGTAGTAAGTGCTTAACAAATACCATTATCATAATTATCTGTTTGTCTTAGTGTGGTGCTGGGGATATCTTATTATCATCTGGGGGGCTTGCTGGTAATGGCAGGAAAGCAAGGCCGAGGCAGTGGGCTGGGCCTGGGAGTGGAAGAGTATGAAGAGTCTGTGTGGAAATCGATTGTTGCTGCCGGGACATTGTATGCTTTTGACTGCAGGGAGCCACAGCCTAAGGACCAGCAGAAGCCTGGAAGTCAGAAGGACCTGGGTTCTAATCCTGGGTTTGCCACTTGTCTGCTGCATGACTTTAGGCAAGTCATTTCACTTCTCTAGGACTCAGTTACCTCATTTGTAAAATTGGATTGAGACTTGGAGCCCCATGTGGGACATGGACCGTGACCAACCTGATTAGTTTATAGCTACCTTAGCGCTTAATACAGTGCCTGGCCCATAGTAGGGACTTGACGAATACCGTTTTTTAAAAATGAGGAAACATACAAATTTAGAGACAGGGAAATGGGAAAGACAAAGATTCTCAATGCTCAGTTGGTAAGGAGCTTAAACGTCCTGAATTTTTCATTATTAATTCTAATTTGTTCAGTCCAGAGCTGATTCTCTCCCTCTGGACTGTAAGTTTCTTGTGGGAGGGGAACATGTGTACTAATTCTGTTATAATATACTCTCCCAAGTGTTTAGCACAGTGCTCTACGCACAGTAAGTGCTCAATAAATTTGATTGATTGATTCTTTTGCAGGAAAGTTGGAAGAGGAGGTACCTTACTTGGCCTCCGAGAAGGCCCTTCTCCAATGGGGGGGAAGAGGGAGCACAAAGCCATGATGAAGGCCAGCTTTATCCCTCAACCCCAAAGCAAGAACCTCTGGCAGCAAGAAGCCTTTGCCACTTTGATGATGCCGAAATATCGGTGGCTGCATCCATAATCTCTGCTAGGCCTCCCAGACCTGGCACTTTGCAAGGTCTATTCACTAACTGGAAGTGGGGTGGAAGCTGGGACGGCATCACTCGTGGAGCCCCCTTGGTCTGCCAACCTATGTCTGTAGGACGCCCATGTAAAGAAAGAATTCCTACTCAACCTCTAGAAACCTGAGGTGTGGGGGAATTATTGCTGGGATGGTTGGTAATCTGGAGCAATGGGGAGCCTATGGACACCCAACCTCCAAGATCTATTCTTTTCCTAGAATAATCAGAGTACTTTAGTTTGCTGACTCTGTTGTTTGTTGCTTGCAATCCATCCTTAGTATTATCTTTATAAATCTACCTCTACAAAGGTTGTGCTCCCCATGGGAGATAAGGATTGTGTCTAATCTATTATGTTAATATCTAACCTGGTGCATAGCACAGTGTAAATGCCTAGCACATTCCATACTTAAAAACAGGGGCAGTAAACTGAGGTCTCAATACATATTTCCTTGACAATTTGGATCCCAATGACTCCACCATAAATGACAGACTGTGCTACTATAGGGGCCATAAAATTCAAATGTGCATAGTTATTCCACCAAGGCCAATGCCCCAAGACAGCTTGAATGTCCACAAAGTAATGAAGTGTCTGAAACCTGATGTGCAAAATAGTTTTTAAATTAGAAAAATAATTTCTTTCCATTATAAGAATCAAGTTTTCTCCCAGAACTGGAATTGGGATATTAGTTGGCCCCAAGACACCTGCACCGTGGTTTTTGACTGCAAATGAACTGTTGTATCATGTCTACTTTGAATTTTTCTAAATGTGGAGCTATTTGGAACTGCTTTAGGCATGGGCTGAGCTCCAGTCTGGGACTTGGCTAAGCATTCCTTCTCTACTAAGCAATATGAGGAGTTTCCAGGGAGGGTCTATAAAATAGTTATCTCTGCAGATTATCACATCTGGGTTCACATCTGCTGTACAGAAACGTGACATTTAATAAAGTATATCGCTCATTCTATGACTCTCAGCAGCGTGGGCTAGCTTTTCCCACTGCATTCTACATCAAAAAAACCGGGGGGGGGGGGGGGGGGGGCAAGCACAGAGGGTTGATACCCCACCCATAGGTTGAAATAATCTGGATCTCCTGTTTTTCATCTTGTTTATATGCTGGATGAATATCCAATATTTAATATCTAGTTCTGGGCACACAAGACTTATGAGGGGAAGCACTATATCAAAGCTTTCAGTTCCTTCTACCAAAATGTGCCAAGGAAGCTAGATCAGTTTGGGAAGAGCACAGTTTCATTAATCACAAGGCACTAGCCATATAATTAGAGTTTGTAGAGTTAGAAGGGACCATTACATTTGGTAGAGAACTGAGGCGACTACATTTAAAAAACTAAAGTCCAATTTTGAGGCCAAGAGACCCAGTGGCACACTCCAAAGTGGGGAAAATATTTCCCTCAAAATTCCCAAACAGCTCACCATGATGATGTAAAATGTTTGAAAATTGGGGACAGGGAGTTCGAGGAAAAACAACTTCCAGGGAGGGTGAAAAGCCTCATTCGGTTGAGATTCATGCTAGTCCATGTTAGGACTGTGTATAAAAGAACAGCAACTTTTTTTTTCTCCCAAAGTCTGGGATGCATTGACATCTGCCCAGTTGAGTGGTCTTTGACCCCATCACTGCTCTTGGCATATCTGAGAAGTGAAATCACTCTAGGACAGAGACAGAAATCTTGAAAAGTTGCTCATTTAAATGAGAAGTAGAGAGACCCAGTGGTACACAGACTTTGGATCAAGTTTCAGATCATTATTATTAAAGTTTCCTCAAATTTAATGATACATGATTTTAGAAAATCAAAAATCAGAAAAATGCACTGGCTCGGTGCTCCCTGAGGCTTTGTGAGGACCGACAGTTTTATTCTTAGAACAGAAAGCTTTTACATTCCTCAGTGAAAAAAAAAATTACGGGATCGCAGTCCTGAGAAATTACATGCAGTTCAAAAGCTCCTCCCCTTCCCTCCAGCATTCCCCCTGACAAGCTACATGAGTCATTGCCTGAAGCAGCAATTGCACGGTGTGCCCAACAAATGAAAGAAATGGAGAGGGATTTTGAAAATTATGCTTGAGCTAGCCATACACTGCATTACAGTCATTTGCCCATTTGTGTCTGGAAGGGAAGGGGGTTCTGATGCTCTAGGTGACAGGAACAAAGCTTCCACCTAATGGCCTCTGGATACAGATGCCTAGTTGCTACAAAGAAAAAACAGGCTATCATTTAAAAGTTGCTCCCCTGGATTTGGAGTGGCAGCTTTCAGAAAGGCCACATGTCCACAGCAACAAATTAGCCAGAAAGTCACAGAGTACAACCTAGGGAATTTTCTTTTACGGTATTGGTTAAGCGTTTACTATGTGTCAAGCACTGTCCTAAGTGCGGGGTTAGATATAAAATAATCAGGTTGGACACAGTCCATGTCCTACATGGGGCTCACAGTTTTTACCCCTTTTTAAAGATGGCCCAGAGAAATTAAGTGACTTGTCCAGGGTCACACAGCAGACAGGTGGTAGAGTCGGGATTAGGACCCATGTCCTTCCGACTTCCAGGCTTGTGGTTTATCCACCAGGTCATGCTGATTCTCAATCATCGTTGTGGGCAGGGAATGTCACTGTTTATTGTTGTATTGTACTTTCTGAAGCAGTTAGTATAGTGCTCTGCACACAGTAAATGCTCAATAGATACGACTAAATTAATGAATCAGAATTGTTCCTCAGGCCAGTTTTTCACCTCTACAATGTTCCAGGCACAAACTCTTTCTAAAAAGTTCTGGGAGATCAGTAAAGTAAAACATGTAATTCATTCATTCAATCGCATGCATTGAGTGCTTATGGTGTGCAGTGCACTGTACTAAGCGCTTGGGAAGTACAAGTCAGCAACATATAGAGACGGTCCCTACCCAACAATGGACTCACAGTCTAGAAACCCTTCAAAGCCTTAGAATATAACAAAGGAAATGAGGTGAACAACAGAAGCCTAGGAACAGTCTTTAGTAACATCAACACAACAGCCATTCTGAGCTCCTTAATTCCTATCTTTAGCATCTGTGTGCAGCTTTATTGATTTGGACATTCACTTACTCATTTTGCTATATCACTTGAACATATGGCATTACCTGTTACATTCGTGTGCTTCCTAATGCTCTCACTATTTGTAAATAATTATTGTCTCTCTCCCCCATTCAATTGTAAACTCCTTGCGGGTACAGAATATTTCCTACATCCGTTATACTTTAGTGAGTGAGAAACAGTGTGGCCTAAGGGATAGAAGAAAGGACTGGGATTCAGGAGTCCTGGGTCTTAATCCTGGACGCACCATTGGCATCACTATTAATAATTACCCAGAGATATTCCCTGTAAGTCCATATTAAAACAATTAAGTTATCTCTTCGTCATGCATGCACATTAAATATGTTAAAGGTATTCACATATCCTCCTCTTTCCTCCCAGACCCTCTAAGTCATCCTTGCGCTTCTTAGTAGTTGCATTGGTTTGATTCTTGGCAAAAATCTGTAAAAGCTGTGAAAGAACACAAGAAGAAAATCTAATTGCTTCAGCCTTGGAGAAGTGACTGTTTTATAGATTTCCCTTGACACAAACATTAACAGTAGCATCTAGATTAGTTTCCATATGTCGACCTATCGCAATAAACCCCAACTTCTTGCATGGTAACCATCTGCATGACTCCGAAGAGTGTTTATTGTTGTGCAAGCCACAAAGTTATATTTATTTACCTGCAGCAAACCAGTAACTGAATTTTAATTTATTCAGTATGAAATTCTTTAAGTGGGCAATTCTTTCATTTCTCAGGGGACCACCAATGCATAATTAGTTTTGAAAATTTTCTACATTTCCCCAAACTGTAAGCTTTGGAAATACATTGAAATGTATTTCCAATTTATAAAGTTTCTTGCCCACATATGGCAAAGAGACCAGTTTCTCACTAAACCTCTAAATCTGGGTATAGAGTATTTTAAGAAAATGAAATATTTTCTTAGAAGGAAGGAGAAATTACTTTTCAGTGAACAATAAAAAAACAGAAATCCCATTTAGTGGGGAAGAAACTCCAATGGTACCACAAAACCTTTATGGCACACACCACCCTATGCCAAAGACACCAACATTGAAATGGAAATAAAAATAAATGTTTCTGTCTCCAGGCTTGTGATTTTACGAGACTGCAAACCCCATTCTCCTTTCTCACTGGGGAGTAAATATAAGCAGACAGGAAAACAAGTACCATTAAAAAAAAACAAATTATTTACAATTAAAAGGGTCGTGCGGATACAACTCGGGTGGCCTTTGATGGTACTGTAGACACCAGGCACACATGCCAGACATACAGGGAACTATAGTGTCACATGGAACATTTTGTGGAAGTCCACCCAAACCTAATTGTTTCTCAAGAGAGATCCCTGATGCCTCCCTGGTGTCGGGGGCCTGAGTTCTGGGTTCCCAGTTTTGCCATTTGCCCGCTGAGTGACCTTAGGCGAGTTACTTAACTATGCTGTGTCTCAATTTTCTCATCTGCAAAGTAGAGATTCTATTCTCCCGCCCCACCCACCCTCCCTTTATTAAGGTGCTTGTTAAGCACTTACTATGTGTCAAGCACTATTCAAAATTCTGGGGTAGATCTAAATCTATCGGGTCAGACAGTCCCTGTCCCACATGAGGCTCGCAGTCTTAGTAGGAGGGAGAGCAGGTATTGAATCCCCATCTTACCGTAGAGGAAACTGAGGCACCGAGAAGTGAGTTGCCAAGGCTATACAGTGGGCAAGTAGTAGAAATGGAATTAGAACCCAGATCCTTTAATTCCCATGTCCATATTCTTCCCACTGGGCCATGCTGTTTCCTCCCCCTTTAACTATGAACCCATGTGAGGCAGGGACTCTGTCCAAGTTGATTATTTTGTATCTACTCCAGCACTTATTACAGTGCTTGGCACATAGGAAGCACTTAATTATTATTACTCTCCCCACCACCCCTTTGCTCCAGAATCATTGCATTCCCCTTGCAGGTCACTGTGAACGTGGATACAACTTCCTAATCAGGGAACTCAGAGGTAGGAGCTGAGATATGAGGATGCTGGG
The DNA here is from genome assembly GCF_015852505.1 of Tachyglossus aculeatus. NCBI lineage: Eukaryota > Metazoa > Chordata > Mammalia > Monotremata > Tachyglossidae > Tachyglossus > Tachyglossus aculeatus. The sequence goes on along the minus strand of NC_052074.1, from coordinate 17,722,644 downwards.
AGCTTAAAATAAAAATATTGGATATAAAGACTTCTAGTGCTGTATCAGAACTGGATAAGAATCTGACCAACTGAAAATCACAATGTTCACTATGAAACTGGATAAATGGCCACTCAAGGTATAACAGATTCTAATGAGAAGAGAAAGAACATGAATCCCCTGAGCAGTTGGCACACTTTTCCCTACACTCACTGACAGGTTTGGACACAAAGAAGATTACATAAGGGGGTACAGGAGAATCCACTCTGGAACTTCCTGATGCAGAGGGAGCAAAAGGGAGTAGAAATGCACACACAACACTAGGAGAAAAATCTCCTAATTAGTTGCTTCAACCAAACAATGCTCATAATAAAGGCATATTTATCAAAGGTTGACTCAGCAGATGTGGCTGGTTATTACACAGTAGACTGCTGTGTGACCTAGGACAAGTCACTTAACATCTCTGTGCCTGAGTTCCCTCATCTGTAAAATGGGGATTAATTCCTATTCTCCCTCTTACTCTGAGTACCTTGTGGGACACGGATGCTGCCTGATCTGATTGCACTGAATCTGACCCAGCACTTAGTACAAGGGCTTGGCCCATAGTAAATGCTTAATACCACACTCTAATGAAATCCATATATTCCTGAAAGTCTTGTTGGCATCTTCTTCACTGAGTCAAACCAAAGCTCAACAGCAGGCTCCAGGTTTGGGTGGCCCCTGGTGACACTCAAGGGTACCAAACACCTTTGGATGGACCACCTTGGAATACCACACCAGCAGTACTTATCAATCAATGATATTTACTGAGTGCTTACTGTGGACAGGGCTTCGGAGAGTATAATACAACAGAATTAGCGGACATGCTTCCTGCTAATTGAAAGAGAACAGCAGAATTACAAGACATGATTCCTGTCCTCAGTGAGTTTATAATCTATCAGGGGAAGACTGACAGTAAAGTAAATTAGGAGGAAGAAGAAAAATGGGATTTGTACATTAGTTGTTACTTCTATACTGGGGCATGTATAACCCCAATATTTTTTTTTTGGTATTTGTTAAGCATTTGTGTGCCAGGCACTGTGCTAAGCACTAAGGTAGATACAAAATAATCAGGTTGGACACAGTCCCTGTCCCACATGGGGTTTACAGTCTTAATCCCCATTATACAGATAACTGCTTGTAGGCTCGTTCAGCCATATGCAACCCCAAGGGGACAGCTGGAAAGGCCAGGTGTTTGTTCAGATTGGTCCCTAGTAGGGTCAAGCATCTTTTGGCCTCTGTGGGAGACAGTAAACTGGGCTGCTGGGATTATTTATCTAACCCATTAATGGCATTCTTTTGTTCTTGACTTAGTGGAAAGAGCACAGTCTTAATCCCCATTATACAGATAACTGAGGAACAGAGAAGTCCAGTGACTTGCCCAAGGTCACTCAGCAGACAAGTGGCTGAGCTGTGATTAGAGTCCAAGCTGTCTGACTCCCCAGCTCCTGTTCTTTCCACTGGGCCATAAAGTTGCTTCTCAATGTTGCCTACCAACTCTATTGTATTGTTCTCTCTCAAGTGCTCAGTACAGTACTCTGCACACAGTAAGCACTCAATGAATACGGCTGATTGGGAGATTAGAAATCAATCAGAAAGGGCTCCTGAGGGAGTTGTGTTTTCAGAAAGGACGTGATTTAAGACAGGGAAAGCTGTCTGTTAGATACAAAGAGGATGAGCATTTCAAGTAGGATAGTGATAGTGTGAGCAAGATGTCGCAAGAAGGAGAAATGAAAGAAAGACACACTGAACAGGTTAGTTTGAAAGAAATGAATCGGACTATCTGGGGTCATACATTCCATAATTATTGACAGCAGTACCACTCCCATTTGTCAAGAACCAATTAGCTAGTGGTATTTTCCAAAAGCCAAGGAAATACCCCTTTTCCAATAAATTAAACCTTTAAATACAGTCAGGTACAGAACCATCACCTAAAACAGTGAGGAAGGGGATGTCCCAAAGACATTATGGAACTTTTTTTTCTAGTTTACCTTCATCTTTATTTCCCCTTTCATTTCCCCGTCCTACCTCTTCCCTCTGTCCTAGGGAAAAGACCTCAATGACGGATTCGAAAGGCATCAAGAACCGAGAGAGTCATAAGGAAAGATCTGGAAGAGGAGAGGGTGTTGGCCTAGCAGACAACAAGGGAGAGACTGTTTCCGATCCAGGGGCAGCGCAGAAGAATGTGCAGTGATGGGGGTGGGGCGAGGTTAACAAAGGGAGCAGCCAGGTGACAAGCCCGGGCACAGAAAAGGGAGGGAGATGGGGGGGTGGGGAGGAAGAGGAGGAAAGAGTGTTGGCGGGAGTGAATAGTTCCTCATTCTATCTGAGACATATCTGAGCTACTGATGATATACAACGATGAGGTATGCTCTGTGCGATCCATTCCCGATACTTCTTCGATAGCCACACGCTTGTAAAGTGGTTATAATAATAAGACTGTTCTATCAGATTTCCCTGCTCTCACGGAGGGGAAAATGGGCCGTCAGAAAGCTGTGGAGGAGGCCAATGGTTTTGGCATTCCAGTACAGCTTCCTGCCGTGAGAACATCTCATCCCACGCACAAGAGTTTTGTGGGGCTGATTGGCTCCACTCTGCTCGTAGGCTCGTTCAGCCATATACAACCCAAAGGGCACAGCTGGAAAGGCCAGGGGTTTGTTCAGATTGGTCCCTAGTAGGGTCAAGCATCTTTTGGCCTCTGTGGGAGACAGTAAACTGGGCTGCTGGGATTATTTATCTAACCATTAATGGCATTCTTATGTTCTTGACTTAGTGGAAAGAGCCCGGGAGCCCGGGAATCTAATCCCAGGTCTCCCACTTGTTTGCTGTGTGACCTTAGGCTAGTCACTTCCCAGTTCCATGCCTCAGTTTCGTCATCCATGAAAAGAAGACTGAGTACCTATTCCCCCTTTCCCTTAGACTATGAGCCCCATGTGGAACAAAGATAATAATAATAATAATAATTGTATGTGTTAAGCACTTACTATGCACTAGGCACTGTACTAAGCACTGGTATGGATACAAGCAAATAGGGTTGGACATAGTTCCCTGCCCACTTGGGGCTGACAATCTCAATCCCCATTTTACAAATGAGGTAATGGAGGCACAGAGGAGTTAAGTGACTTGTCCGAGGTCACACAGCAGACAAGTGGCAAATCCAGGATTAGAACCCATGACCTTCTGCATCCCAGAACCTTGTTCTATCCACTATGCCACACTGCTTCTCTGGTACTGTACCTACCACAGTGCTTGGCATGAAATACGCCATTAAGATCCCACCTTTATTATCCACCTAAGCAGCAATTCTGCCTTCTTCTCCCAGGAAGGACATGATTACATGGCTTCAGAAGCAGCATGAAAATGCTTGGCTCTCTGATTCCCCTGGGACCGCAAAGTTTAGCAGGGGGCTGGGAACACCAGTTCTGCACAGAGCACACCACAGATGGTCTGGGAGCCAAACCAAAGAAAGCTAGTGGTCTAGCACCCTTCTCTCCCCTCTTCCCACCCCCACAAATACACAAAGATATTTGGGTTCTGCCTTACAAGATGGATGCTTGCAATCTTTCTATTACTATTAGGGTATTTGTTAAATCCTTACCATTTCTCAAGAGGTGTTCTAAGCAATGGAGTAGGTATGAGTTAAAAGGTTAGACACAGTCTCTGTCTCTCATGGGACTCATAGTCTTAGTAGGTGGGAGAACAGGAATTTAATTCCTATTTTATAGATGAGGAAATTGAGGCACAGAGAAGTGACTTGCCCAAGATTACAAAGCAAGCAATTGCAGAGGCGGCATTAGAACCCAGCTCCTCTGAATGACTCAGGCCCATGCTCTTTCAGCTAGGCCATGGAATGATTTGATTACCCTGAAGCCAAATTTCAAACTATTCCCCTGGTTGATGTCCGTTCATTATTGACTGGATTCAACTGAAACCCTTGGTGATGTTGAACTGGCTTACTTTCATTTCCTATGGAGTGAAATTTCTTTCACTTCATGAACCCACAACCCCTTTTCTGCTGACTAGAAAAGTAAGAGAAGCAGCATGCCTTAGTGGAAAGAGCAAGGGTTTGGGAGTCAGAGGTAGTCGGTTCTAATCCTGGCTCTGCCACTTGTCAGCTGTGTGACTTTGGGCAAGTCACTTAACTTCTCTGTGCCACAGTTGCCTCATCTGTAAAATGGGAATTAAGATTGTGAACCCCACGTGGGACAACCTGATTATCTTGTATCTGCCCCAGTGCTTAGAACAGTGCTTGGTACATAGTAAGTCCTTAACAAATATCATCATGATTACTGAAGTGTCATAACACTAGATTTCTGCTTCCCCCACTATACCAGGAAACAGTGTGTCACTTGTCACTTTCCCTGAAAAAGAAAAATTAGGAAATCAAATAAAAAAATTTCTTCTAAGAAGCCCTCTATAGGACTGCCTTTCATTTAAGTCAGTCATAAAAAGGAACAGTCAGAAGTCATTTTACAAAGGGCCACAGTGTGAAAAGGGGGTTTAATCAAGCAATCAATTTATTTATTGAGTGTTTACTCTCTTCAGAGTACACTAAACACTTTCAGGAATAAATAGACACTACCCCTGCACTCAAGGAGCTTACAATTTAGAAGGGGAGATAGACATTAAAATAAATTACAGGCAAGGGAAGTATGCGGTTTAAAGATATGAGTTAGTCGTGGAAGGCTTCCTGAAGGAGATGCAATTTTAGGAGGGCTTCAGTGATTTTTTGGAATTTGGCAGTCAGAGAGGTTTCAGGAAAACTGGAGACAAAGAGATAGATTTTTACAATAGTGAAAGGCCCTGCAAGTAGCAAACACAACCGCATGGCAAAGAGCAGATTTTTTCAGGCACATGAAGTGTGGAACTACATGTTGGACACATAAGTCTTTTTAGCCATACCCACAGACGCTGATAAAAATCTCACTATCAGTAATGTTATCTTGAATTTGATGCAAACCTACTTACATAAATGCAGGCATACCCCAAATTACAACCACCCCATGATTCAGATACCCCAGGGATACAACCTGGATCGTTTGATGTTTTCACTCCATGTATACTCTCCACTGCCTCCAGGGCTCTGGAAGATCCTTAATGGTAAATAAATTCCTCGCCTTCATCTTTCCACTTGGTCTGAGATTAAGCGATCAACAATGAATGAGCTCTGGAGGAGTCTTTCAGACTTCTAAGGAGGTGAAAAGCAATGAAAAGAACCCTGAGCTGATGATCACAAAAGTTGTGAACAAGGAGGCAACCTAATTGAAAACTGGATGAAAATGTCTGCATCTCACTCACAGAACTGTAGCCAAACAGACACAGTTCTCCCCTGATTCTCCTCTTACCTCTCTTTCACCAGTTCTTCCTCTGCCTCCCACTCTCTAATAGTGGATGCCCTTCAGGCCATTTCCCGGATCCCCTTCACTTTTCACTTTACATTCACTTTCTCACGGGGCTCATCTGCTCCCATGGCTTCAACACCCACCTCAATGCCAGTGGCTCCCAAATAATAATAATAATGATGATAATGACATTTATTGAGCACTTACTATGTGCAAAGCCCTGTTCTAAGTGCTGGGTTACAAAGGTTACAAAGTGATCAGGTTGTCCCCTCAGGTGAGCCCACAGGGGGCTCACAGTCTCTTAATCCCCATTTTACAGATGAGGTAACTGAGGCCCAGAGAAGTTAAGTGACTTGCCCAAAGTCACACAGCTGACAAGTGGGGAGCTGGGATTTGAACCCATGACCTCTGACTCCAAAGCCCATGCTCTATCCACTGAACCACACTGCTTCTTCGGATCTACCTTGGGGGCCCTGACCTTTGCCTTTTCTACAATCTCCCATTTCCTTTTGTCTCCAAGTATCTGTATTTGGATGTCCCACTAAGACCTAACTGGAACCTATGCCCCAAACTTCTCATATTTCCTCAAGCATATTTAGCAAGTGGTTGCTGCCTGCAGAGTACTGTACTAAGCACTTGGGTGAGTACAATATAACAGTTGCCTGCCCATAATGAGCCCACAGTCCTTTACCTTCTCCTCTACCTACCTTTCTCAAACCAGTTAACAGGACCTCATTTCTGGTGATCCTATCAGGCTATCTGATGTTAAATGGGGCTCAACGACATCATGATAGAAATGATGCAAAATAATCTTAACCGAATGTCTGCACTGAATTCAGTTATCTTACCCAAGGAGAATAACTGGTTGGTCCACAATTAAAACATTGAAAAACATTTACGTTTTTAATCTATTCTCTAGATAATTATATATTTCCATAAAGATAGGTGCTTCTTCCTGTTACTTCTGTTAGGCTGTCCAAAAGAAGAGGAACCAGGAAGAGCAGTTAAGATTAAAGAAAATGCAACCAGCTGAGAAGAACTGAATGAGGAAATAAAACTGACCTAGCTAGTTCTTAGTAAATCCTCTGTAAGTGCTATCAACAATTAGTAAAGAATTTCCATGTGTTAAAAATGAGACAGAAATGACCAAGAATCAACTCAGAGCCAAGAAAAGTGTATTCTTGGCTTCATAGTGGGTGTGGAAAGAGCAGACAACTCACATTATAACTGAAATTCTGGCTTAACTCCTAAATGTTAGCGTGGGGGAGTGCATTTTCTCTACAGAGAAGTGTCAGCAGTCCCCTAAAGAAGAAATAGTGGGGTGAATAAAATAGGAGGCACACCAAAGTAGTTTTATCCAACATCAAGGAGATTGGCTGGAGATCAACTAGAGATCCTCGAAGAAGTTTTCTCTTTCTTGACTTCAGTCCAGTTACACAGAGCAGATGCGCACGACTGGTGAAGATTAGGACATCTTTTGCATGGGAGAATGTTGATGCAATATACTATGTCTCTGCCAAGAAGATTTAATAAAACGAGAAAACTTACATCTTCTGGGAGAAGGGACAGGTTGGTGTTTTTTTTAATGCTGTTGGATATAATAAACACTGAATCCCATGGAATGATCCCAGGAACTGATGGAGAAGAGCAATGATCTATTTATTACCATGGAAATAGGAACCCAAGCAACTCAGTCTACTAAATCTTCGGTTTAATTATCCTGAATGCTCTACCTTCTACAAAACCAGAGACCTAAGGACCTAAAGACCCAGGTGGTATGCTTGTTGAGGGCATAAAATATGAGTCTTGCTATTGATGCACTTCCCAATTGGTCAGTAGGCACGCAGTAATGGTATTTGTCAAGCACTTATTATGTGTCATGCACTGCACTAAGAGCTGGGGTGGATACAAGCAAATCAGATTGGAGATAGTCCCTGTCTCACATGGGGCTTACTGTCTTAATCCCCATTTTACAGATCAGGTAACTGAGGCACAGAGAAGTGAAGTGACTTGCCCAAGTTCACACAGCAGACAAGTGGCAAAGCCTAAATTAGAACACTTTATCCACTATGTCATGCTGCTAAAGAACTCAAAACCAGTGACCCTTCTTCGTTTTTATAGCTTGCATCAAAAATAACGGGATAGTGAACACATATGCTCTACCACTCAGAAAATGAATATGTTATTCTACCTTGACTATATCTACTACCATTCCTGTTGCTATGTGGTCCCAACTATCAATTACAGAAAGAACTGCTGATAATGAAGATGATGCTGTATTTCATACTAAGCAGAAGAGTTTGGGGCTTATTTCAGTTGTTATTGGCAAAACATGATTTCCTAATTTGAAAAAGAAAAGCTTATAAAAAACATTTTGATGAGCCAAGCGTAAGTTAATTAAGTTGCCTTTAAATGCATATGTACTTAAGAGTGAAGAGGAAATGTTCCTGAGGCAAAACACAGTTTGAGTTTGACCCAAAATGCTAGAAAAATAGTTCAAGATGATTTTTAAATGTAATCCATCCCCATGTAATCTTCCCCATATCAACATTACCTAGAATCACTTGAACACAGAAAATGAAGAAGCAAACATATCTACCTCAGGACTTAGAAAATGGCTTGGCACAGAGCAAATACATAGGTAACAATTATTAAATGAGGAAAAAAACCACAGGGGTTGTTTGCACACTATAGCCCTTATTTTCAGGGTTATATTCAAAGACTGAATCTCCTGAACCAGTTATATGCTTTAAGGCTCATCCTACTCCCACCTCCATCTCCCCTGCAACATTTATGCATTTGGGTACGCCCCCCCCGTCCCCCCCGGCAGTTAGGTACTCACCCCACTGACATTTATGTACAAATCTTTCCATTCTGTTGCTCCCCCCCTCTGAATTTATTTTAATGTCTGTCTCCCCCACTAGATTGTAAACTCCTCGAGGCAGGGATCTTGTCAACTAACTCCATTACACTCTTCCATGAGCTTAATATATCGTGCTACACAGATTAAGTGCTCAATAAGTACTATTGATTGTTCACGTTTTGCAGCATTCCTGCAAACTGGGGATGAGCACATGCAGCCCAAGCAATTTAAGGTGGCAGATGTTGCTGTTTTAAGCCTGCCTCCACGGGATCCATAATAATAATAATAATGACAGTATTTGTTATGCACTTACTATGTGCAAAGCGCTGTTCTAAGCACTGGGGAGGTTACAAGGTGATCAGGTTGTCCCATGGGGGGCTCACAATTTTAATCCCCATTTTACAGATGAGGTAACTGAGGCACAGAGAAGTTAAGTGACTTGACCAAAGTCACACAGCTAACAGTTGGCAGAATCAGAATTTGAATGCATGACCTCTGACTCCAAAGCCCATGCTCTTTCCACTAAGCAACGCTGTTTCTCCATGATTCCCCATGGGGGAATACTATAGACCAGCCACGATACACCCTCAGCTGGTCTACGTGTGTTTTCACTATGTGTCTTAGGATAGAATGCTGGGGGAATTAAGGGATGTTCCTCTGTTATCACACATCTACGTGGAGAGAATGCAATGCGTGATCAGAAGAAATTCTATGCATGCACTAGTGTCTCTCCCCCTTTTAGACTGTGAGCCCACTGTTGGGTAGGGACTGTCTCTATATGTTGCCAATTTGTACTTCCCAAGCGCTTAGTACAGTGCTCTGCACATAGTAAGCTCTCAATAAATACGATTGATGATGATGAGGATGATGACTCGATCAGAAACATAACCCCCGCCCTAGAGGGGAACTGAGAGTGCTCAGGAGCCATCCAGCACTCAGCAGTAGCCCAGCAGGGGACTGGGTGGACTGAAAATGTAACTGCCTTAGAAGCCACTGGAGTCGGCTGCAGAAGATTACCCTTCAATACTACCCTTCATCTAAATCCCCTCTCCCTGCTTTCCATTCTACTTTTCACTGTTGGCCCACTGACAAATGGAAGCAGGTGGCTTATGGACCAGCACTTTTTCCACTCCTTTTCTTACTGTGGCCATAACAGCTAAAGCCCTTCCCAAAGCCTTTCAAAGACGAACCTGGGCTCTAAAAGCTTGTCACAAAGATACTTCAGGGCAGAAGCGCCCACTTCGCATTTCGCGTTCAGAGGTGAAAAGGGGGCAGGGATTTTAGGAGGAATAAGGGCTGGCAAAGAAGAGCGTAAGGAGCCACAAAGGCACAATTTTGAGTCTTGTCCAAGGGTATTTGTTGAGCCCCGACTCTGTACCAGGCACCATAATAAGTGCTGGGGAAGATACAAGCTAATAAGTTTGGACACAGTCCATGCCCCATGTCAGGCTCACAGTCTTAATCCCCACTTTACAGATGAGGTAACAGAGGCACAGTGAAGTCAGATGACTTGCCTAAGGTCACACAACGGACAAGTGGTGGAGTTAGGATGAGAACCCAGGTCCTCTGACTCTCAGGCCCACGCTCTTCCCACTATGTCACACTGCTTCTTTAGTGGATTTCCCGGACTGGAAATTCTCATGTCTTGTCAGAAACCTGAGATGAGCAACCTTAAAGAGCTGTGGGACCAGTACCCCCGCACAGTGGACACCCATGCCTCTGGGCCTAATGAGTCTGATTTACTCATCATGTTGGGGAAGCAAGAAATTACACAGATGTTTTATGGTTTATGCTTTGTCACAGTGTTAAATTGTTAATGGATACAGATATCTTCAATGATGTAAAATGACAAAGATAGCAAAGATTGCAAACTTCAGAATCTTCTCAATAATGAACCCCACCAGACCCCATTTTTTTTTCTGCCAAAACTATAACCTTACATATTAGCTGGAATCCATTACTAGTTGTGACCTAGAGGGATTGGCTGGAAGCCTTACAATCCAACCAATAAAATTTTACTCTACAAAAGCAGCATTTCCTGACCCAACCTTACACATTACATTATAGTTGTGCTCTAGACTTGGCCTACAAAAGCTTTCCAAATAAGGGCATTAAATAGCATAAGAGGTTTTATTTTGCTTTTCTCTTAGTACAATGGAATTCTTAGATCATGAACCCCTTAAGGGCCAGGGATCCTGTCTCAATTCTCACCCATGTAGTCCTTCCCAGCACTAAGAACAGTACTTTGCACATGGTAAGCCCTTAATAAATACCACTGCTACTATTACAGTGATCTGCATCCAGTTGGCACTCAATAAATACTAGTGATTGTGTTTTTTAATGAGGGAATAGGATCCATATTTGTATTTGAACCCCACACCTGGTATTTTGTTGGGGGATATATAAGCCTGGGGAACTCCACTGCAGAGTTCTTTGCCATCAGAGACTTATCCAAATTTTAGAAAATAAGTGATGATGTGTACGAACTCAGTAATTGAATGCAAATAACCCTAATCATATAAATGGTAACCTATTCTTGCCAAGGGGAAGTCAGCCTCTAAATTCTGTAAAAGGGTTCAGACCTTGATTTCAAACCATAAGAACGTGATTACCACCCATTTGGCATTCCATGAGAATTGGTCTACTAGAGGTAGTGGTGGAGAAATAAGGAAAAAATTCACGATACTTCCAGATATCTTTAAAATTCCCAGAATTTCAACACAGAAGTTTAATTTAAAATACCATGCTTCACTAATTACCCAAGTTTCCACAAATACCCACAATTCCATAGACACATAATGTTCTACAGTCAGGCAGGCTTTCTTGGGCCTAAAGTGGAATATAGTACTTACAGTTAACCATATGGGGCAAGCTACTCAGCTTGGCTTCCAGAGAATGACTCAGCAAACAGGAAAAGGAAATGAAACTCCAGCCTCTCTCCTAAATGTAAAAGCCCCACCCAACTTGCTGATTGGGTCTCATGTTCAGAGGATTCTGGAAAATACAGCTTCCAGGTAGAAACTGCTGCAAGGGTCAGTTTCTAACTTCCTACTTAGTGTTTTTTGACCATAGCATCATCTCCAACAGGAGTCTGAAAATGTCCATGACTAAGTTCTGCCAATAGGTTTATCCACAAGCTATACTTTCTTCGGCTTCTAGAGATTGCAGAGAAGAGATAATGAAGGTTTAAGCTTAGTAGTATTCATTCATTCGATCACATTTATTAATAATAATAAAAATGTTTGTATTTGTTAAGTGCTTACTATGTGCCAAGCACTGTTCTAAGTGCTGGGGGGGATACAAGGTAATCAAGGTTGTCCCACGTGGGGCTCACAGTCTTCATACCCATTTTACAGATGAGGGAACTGAGGCACAGAGAAGTGACTTGCCCAAAGTCACACAGCTGACAAGTGGCGGAGCCAGGATTTGAACCCACGACCTCCAACTCCCAGCCCGGGCCCTTTCCACTGAGCCATGCTTACTGTGTGCAGAACACTGTACTAAGCACTGGAAAGTACAATTCAGCAACAAAGAGAAACAATCCCTGCCCACAACGGGCTCACAGTCTAGAAGGGGGAGACATACATCAAAACAAGTAAACAGGCATCGATAGCATAAAAGGCATATATGTAAAGATAAACATTTGAACTTCTAAATCATAGTGAAGAGACTGCTTACCTTAAATAATGCAATAATGTTTTACAGTCTCCAATGTTAATGCTAGAAAACACCACCAACTTAGCAGAAGACAAGCCCTTAGTCAGAAAAGTGGGCATTTGTCCAATTTTATAATGGGGAGAATGCAACTTTCAGTTGACTTGACCCTTTCTCCTGGATTGGTAGTCCACTACCAGGGAGGTGAGGATGGAGATGGAGCATAGCAGGTGAGGTATCACATGAGGCTGGAGGTCCAGTTTTTTCAGATACATCACTGAGCACCATAAAATGGGATGGCATTTTTGAACACAAGCTTCACGAGGTTTGTAGTCTAAGAGACCAAATAAAAAACAGCACCAGACTGAACACATAGCCAAAGCACTGGGTAAAGCAGTGAGGAATTTTTATGTATCTACTGTATGGAAAGTTCACCCAATGTTTTATCCTTGGCCTCATTAAAATCCTCTTTGGGGCTCCAAACAGTCAATCAGTGGTATTTATTGAGCACTTGGTGCAGAACATGACCAAAGGGGAGAATACAATATGATCCCTGCCCTCAAAGTGCTTACAGTCCAACAGAACTAGAACTAGTCAGATTCTCTTTGTTCTGGGAACATACTTAATGATCCATTCAGAACTCCCTTGTCATCAGCTCAGGTCCACTTATAAGATGAATTTTTCCATAAATCCCCCCAAAATTGCCAAATATACTCAGTAGTTCGATATGCGCGATCATAGAGAAGCAGTGTGGCTTAGTAGAAAGTGGGAGTGAGGTTGTGGGTTCTTATCCTAGCTCTGCCACTTGTCAGTTGTGTGACTTTGGGCAAGTCACTTAACTTCTCTGGGCCTCAATTACCTCATCTGTAAAATTAGGATTAATATGGTGAGCCCCACATGGGACAACCTGATAACCTTGTATCAATCCCAGTGCTTAGAACAGTGCTTGGCACATAGTAAGTGCTTAACAGATACCATCATTATTATTATTATTATTATACAACTCCCATTTTTCCCAGACCACAGATTTCAAACCAGAAATAAGCTTTAGTCTGCTCTGGCTCTGCCCATATTAATGGCATTATACTGTCCATCATAAGAAAGGGAGTCTACACAAAAGAAGACTAAAAATAAGTACGAAAAGTTAACAGAATTGGACAGCTGTGGGGCCTAAATAAAATCAGTAATGGTCTGGATATTATAAAGTTTATTACCTCATCTTTCAAAGGACCTGCATAACTTAATCATGGCTATACCACTTGTGAATAATGTGGTCATCCCAAAGTTGTGGCACTGAAAAAGTTTCATAGCACCCCAACACTAACACATATTCTATATTTATTTTATGTCTGCCAACAATCCATGTTCTCGCATTTTCTGTGTAAAATAGCTCCATGTGGGCCAATTTTAATTCAATGCAGAAATACCGGCTGTCTCTTCCAATAAATGCAAAACCAAGAGGGAAATACACATACTAACGATGAAGAATGGCAGATTGTGGTAATGTTTAGAATTTTTTCCTGGTATTGTTTTGTTTATCAAACCATCAACTTCAAAGAAAGGTACCCAGGCCTGATTAAAATGTCTTTCACCAAGTTGTTTTTCAAATAGAAATCTTATGCTGTTTGCATGCTGTTCCTTCCAAACAGAAAGCTAATTAGAGAACTCAATGGCTCTGGGGAATGGAAATCAAACACGGAGTCTTCCTCTTTCATTTCACAGTTTCCTGGCGGATCTATAGTAGTAGCATGATTGATTGAATTGTCCTTCAGTTTGAAGATAATGCTTCTACCAGTCATACTTTGGGACAGTCATGGAGTGAGCTGTCATAGAAGTGTGAGGTCCAGTGGAAATTTAAATGAAAAACTGCATTAGAAAAGTATCCCAGATAACGAATTGTCTCCCCGTTCTAGACCGTGAGCTCGTTATTGGGACGGGACCAATATTTGTTGCCAATTTGTACTTCCCAAGCGCTTAATACAGTGCTCTGCACACAGTAAGTGCTCACTGAATATGATTGGATGAATGAACTAATTGGATAGTTAGTGGACATTCTTAGCAAAGAAACCCAAGCCCAGGAAACCAGTGTGACTACTGAAAAAAGCACAGAAATGGGAGCCACTGGGTTTTAATCCCAGCTCCACCATGTGTCTATTGTGAGACCTTCGGTAAGTCTCTTAACTTCTTTGTATTTCCATGTCCTATCTGTAAAGTGGAGATTAATTACCTGTTCTCCCTCCCCTTAGACGGTAAGCCCCATGTGGGACAGGAGCTGTATCTAATCTGATTGGATTGTATGTGAGTTCTGAGAGGACTCACTCCCTTGGTGACCTCATTCGTTCCCACGGCTTCAGCTATCATCTCTACGCTGATGACACCCAAATCTACATCTCTGCCCCTGCTCTCTCTCCCTCCCTCCAGGCTTGCATCTCCTCCTGCCTTCAGGACATCTCCATCTGGATGTCTGCCCGCCACCTAAAACTCAACATGTCCAAAACTGAACTCCTTGTCTTCCCTCCCAAACCCTGCCCTCTCCCTGACTTTCCCATCACTGTTGACGGCACTACCATCCTTCCCGTCTCACAAGCCCACAACCTTGGTGTCATCCTCGACTCCGCTCTCTCGTTCACCCCTCACATCCAAGCCATCACCAAAACCTGTCGGTCTCACCTCCGCAACATTGCCAAGAGCCGCCCTCTTCTCTCCATCCAAACCGCTACCCTGCTCGTTCAAGCTCTCATCCTATCCCATCTGGATTACTGTATCAGCCTCTTTTCCAATCTCCCATCCTCCTGTCTCTCCCCTCTTCAATCATACTTCACACCACTGCCCGGATTGTCTTTGTCCAGAAACGCTCTGGGCATGTTACTCCCCTCCTCAAAAATCTCCAGTGGCTACCAATCAACCTACGCATAAGGCAGAAACTCCTCACCCTCAGCTTCAAGGCTGTCCATCACCTCACCCCCTCCTACCTCACCTCCCTTCTCTCCTTCTACAGCCCAGCCCGCACCCTCCGCTCCTCTGCCACTGTGCCTCCTCACTGTGCCTCGTTCTCTCCTGTCCTGCTGTCGACCCCCGGCCCACATCATCCCCCTGGCCTGGAATGCCCTCCCCCTACACATCCGCCAAGCTAGCTCTCTTCCTCCCTTCAAGGCCCTACTGAGAGCTCACCTCCTCCAGGAGGCCTTTCCAGACTGAGCCCCCTCCTTCCTCTCCCCCTCCTTCCCCTCTCCATCCCCCCCACTTTACCTCCTTCCCCTCCCCACAGCACCTGTATATATGTATATATGTTTGTATGTATTTATTACTCTATTTTATTTGTACATATTTATTCTATTTATTTTATTTTGTTACTATGTTTTGTTTTGTTCTCTGTCTCCCCCTTCTAGACTGTGAGCCCACTGTTGGGTAGGGACGGTCTCTATATGTTGCCAACTTGTACTTCCCAAACGCTTCGTACAGTGCCCTGCACACAGTAAGCGTTCAATAAATACGATTGAATGAATGAATGAATGAATGAATGAATGAGTGACAGGGATCCTGTCTACCAATTCTAATGTACTACTACTAATAATGGTACTTGTTAAGCATTTACTATGTGCCAAGCACTGTTCTAAGCACTGGGGTAGATATAAATTAATCAGATTGCACACAGTCCCTGTCCCACATGCGGCTCACACTCTTAATCTCTATTTTACAGATGAGGTAATGAGGCACAGAGAAGTGAAGTGACTTGCCCAAGGTCATATGGCAGACAAGTGGCAGAGCTGGGATTAGAACCCAGGTCCTTCCACTTCCCAGGCCTGTAATCTATCTACTAAGCCACACTTCTTCCATCTCCCAAGCACTTAGTATATAGTACTATGCACAGACTCATCTGCTTTTACTGTGTCTACTACAAGGCTTAGCAGAGTGCTTAACAAATGCCTCGGTTATTATCATTTTTCCCAAGGAGCATAGGGCCACATGGAGCAAAGGAACACTTTAAAGGGCCCATCCCATCCTTGCAGGAGCTAGAGGAGAAATTGGCCGGTGTAGGACTAAATTAACACCTGGAATGAATGGCGCGTATTCTCAGTTTTGGAAGGATGGGGCGATCTAGGGAGTGGAAACACCACACTTCATCCTGGTATGTAGAACCCCTGTCCCTGGAAGCAAGGATCTCACACTGCCGATATGCCTCAGACTCAGAATCCTCCAAGGAAAGCCTCAGGAGAGCACCATTACCTTTAAATTGTATCATCATCATTGTCCTCATGGAAGGATCAATAGGTGTGGGGAGGAGGCCTTTCCGTGTGAGGAGTACAGAGTAGATAAACTACTGGAAAATGAGTTTTTGTGAACATTTTGAATATATAAGATTTCAGGGGACAGAAGGATGAATTAATCACCTTTCAGAAGCATTACTTTCAAACACAGTTTCTTTCACTCATTAATTTATGTGACTCTGCAGCTTCTCTTGGGTATTTAGATTCGTCACAATCCAAATGATGGTATATACAGAAAGGAAAAATCAACAAATTTTAAGACCCTACAATCCACCCCAGCACTTAGTACAGTGCCTGGCACATAGGAAGTGCTTAACAAAACCCATTATAAAGGACAAAAATGCCATTAATTATAGGTCAACTTGAAAATTTCAGATGCAGTAATGACTATTTCAGTGAAAAAGGAAATCTGGGGGCTGGGGGAGGGAGAATGGCAATTCATGTTAAAGAAACACCAGAATTTAACATGCAGAAATAATTTCAAATTACCCATGAACTGGCATGTTATTCTGATTTGAAAGGAAAATAAAAAAGAATGGAGGCTAATGATTTGCAACTGTTTCAGGAGCTTTAATTTCTAAAGTTTCTCTGAACTCCAAAATAAATTAACTTGCTAAGGAGCTTTAGAAAACATCAGGATAGCAGGTACATTGTTTACAATTCATCCACGTGAATGTATGCTTCTAGCTTATGTTTCTTTAGCATGCGGTAGAGAATTGCAGTCCTATCTATAGATCCATGTAGCCTTGTAACACACTTCTGAAGAATGAGAACTGCAGCGTGAAAGAAAGGCACGTGCAAACTTTTCTGGCATGGCATACATTTTAAATAAAGCTTTGGTACTAGAAAACAGACAGTCTCCATTCTCATTCTGAGTAATGTCTGCCTTCTATTCAGTAGAACAGCCCACGATGAAAGTAACAGACAAAGACATGCCAGATGAAAAACATCACACTCCAAAACTTTGTATGTTCAGGAAAATCCAGTAATTGCTTAAGTGGAGATACTTGCTTTAGAAACTGTTAGTGAAAAAACAGAGAATGTTTCTTTTCTCTTCTTTTGCCCCTCTTTGTCTCCCACAGTTCCTTGCTTCCTAATCGTCACTTCTCCCCCAAACCTCCTTCTATCTGGATGCCATTCTTTGAAGATTATATTCTGATCAAACTGTAATTTTTGTGATTTGGGCTGTGGAATGTCTTTGGGGCTTCCCCGGCTGGGCTCCCGTAGAGCTTACTCCTGACTCCAAAAATTGTTTGGCATTTTTCCTGCTTAACTCAGTCTCTAGGCCTTGCCAACACCCCCTGCCTAAAAGAAAAGTTTCTCCACCCTTCCTTGTGTGGAAGATGGCCCACAGTGATGATGTCACACTGATTCATTTGGAATACTGTTCAACACACTGCTCAGACATAATAATGATGGTAGCGATGACAACACCACCATTGGGCCAGTCTGAATTCATGAAAAGGCTTTGTTGTACCTGACTTTGTATTATGGCAACTAAAGCACTTGTTTACCCACATCTATTAACAGGAAAGTTCTGATTAGATCACTTACCATTTGCCTCTTCCTCTGCTACATGTAAGCATCTTAGTCGGAAGGAAGGGACCAAATCTGTGGCAACACTCCTAAACTTGACAAGGTAGTTTGCCCACCTGATCATAGAAAGCCATAAATGATGACCTGTCACATTTATTTCTTAATGCACTGAACATACCATGATGTTATGAAACCTAAAATCATCTTAGCCGACATGACTTTTGGAATGCTACATTTACTACTTTTGATTATGTTATCTTATACAGCTTTATACTTCCATAAGGTATATATTACATACATTTTTCCCTTTCCTGCATTTTAATATAAACCTTTGTTCAGCAACAATAGTTCTGGCATTTTCCATAATCTTGTATCAAAGAATGTATTAAAGGACACATATGTGCCAAGGGTGCAAAAGATGGGCTCCAGAGCAAGCTGTTATGCTAGCTGTTGCTTTAACATTGTAACCAGCAAGTATATTTAGGACATTATAGGATTATACATGCTACCTTTATGGAATAGTAGGCATAAACAATTACTTTGCAACAGCACAGTGAAAATCTAATCAGTGACAAATATCTCTCTGGTTAAGATAAGGATCCAAATGTTTGCATTTTTTTCTGAGTTATGTCTCCACTACCTCAGATACCCTTCCTTATTGAAGAGGAAGGTTCCTTTTCCTAAGAAAGTAGTAGTTGCTTATGGAATTTTTAAAAAATTTAAACTCTTTCTCCGGGCCTTTTGTAGGAATTGTCAACATAGTATAGCTAAAGGGATTTTGCATTGTCAGAAATCTCCATCATTTCCCTTCAGACTTTAAGCAGGAACGTAAAATAGGGTAGAGATTCTGCAAATGCCCTCCCTGCTGACACTACCTCCTCACTTCAAGAAAAGCCTACACCTGCCGCAAGTCCACTTCATTTATCTTCGAAAGTGGGTGATGATATTGGATCCGCCACGGTGTTGGTTTTTAAGTAGGGCCTAAGATTTCTCTTCCTTAAGCAGGTTTACTCTCTGTCCAGGACGTTAGTGATCAGAGGTTTTACCTGGTTTCCAAGGTCTTCACTGACAAATAAAGATTTTAAAAGAGCTATCATTGTAGGCTTAGACCCCGCAGGAGAAAGAGCAAACTGAAGCACTAAAGGGGTCCAATCCTCCCATGTGATTCAGGTTTATTTTGTTTTCAGAGACACACAAAGACCCAAGCTGATTCTTACTTTGCCTCAAATAGTTTATCCATTGTTAGTCCAGACCACTTTGTAGCAGACATCTCAGTAATATGACACATAGACAATATGTAAGCAGCCAAGATGTGTGGTCACTGGGGGAATAAATACCCAAACATCTGGTAACCTATGGTTAAAAGAGATGCTCAGATGCTCATACAACTCTGAAACAGACATATTTTGAAATGTCAAAAGCAAACTTTGTGAGCATCTTAGAAGAGCCTTCTGCTTAATCTTAATGATGTGTCATCAGAACGTAGTTGTAAAGGTGGCTGAAGACATATGTGGGCTACCCGGCTGACACTTCATGTGGGATTTGCTTGTGTAAAAAGGGTCCCTGAAAAATTGGATTCTGTTGTATCTTAGCATGGATATGTAAGTCTCCATCCTTACTACTTGCATTTTATAGTTAAACTGTGTACCATATATGAATGTATTACATTTCTAAATTCCTACATAGATTAATATCTTCCTGTGATCAAAATTTCATATCTAGGGAAAGTTTGTCTTGTTTTGTAACTTGATGAAACCCTGCCCAACCTGTTATGTATGTGCACAATCTGGTGTACATGGAATAGCTTCTGAAAACATGCCATCTTTTTCAGATATGTGCATTAATAGCTTTAAAATGGTTCAAATGATATAGTAAGAACATACTGATGTTTCAATGTGTAACTGGCAATTGGCATCAGAAGAGAAAGTCCAGTATTCAGTTTTCAAATCATCTAGCTTCTATGAAGTTAAAGTAAGCCAAATGATTTCTTACACAGTGTTTTCATTCACTGTCACCCACGTGGATGTTTATTCTGTTGCACATGATAAAGTGTTTCTTGCATGAGGCCACCATAACTGAGGAGCTTGAAAATTGGAGGGTTGGGGGGAGATTCACTTTTACCCTTCCCTCTTCTCAAGCTGAATTCTGCCCATCCATAAAACAAGATGTTCAATTTTTTTTTATGTTTAAAGTCTGACTGTCAAAAACCCAGCCAATATGTTTTGTGGTATTGGGCTGCTTCTACTTTGTATGATAACAGAGTTATGCTAAGTCATTTAAAAATGCACTTTGATATTCTATACACATGAGCTAATGCACATATGTATTTATGTCCTGTACACTTTAGAGAAATAGAGACAGGAGGCAGTGTGGGAAAAAAAATAGGCTGCAAGAAAGAATGAACTCTCAAATTCCCATAACTCAATAATAGAGCATATTGTTAAGTTAACACATAAGCCAGTGCCTTATAGGACCCAGTCACTAGCTGACAAAATTAGATTCTGATTCATACTCTGTAACTTTCTCTAATGCCAGCTAGGGATGAGAACATTCCATGGGAAGCCTTAGACCAGTCTCCCCTCTGGCCCCCTCCTCCACTCTCTGTTTTATCAGCTCTAAACCAGCTGCCAACCTTTAAGGTTGCTGGACACAGAATATAATTCTCAAGTTTGTACATTAATTTTTAAATTCCTTCTTATCCACATACTGTGACTTAAGATACGGAGCGAAATATTTTTCCAGTCCCACCCTCTTTCCTGTATGAGTTTCCTTCCTATGGGCTTTACCCAGAGATCTTTGTGCTATATTAATGTCTTCACGTATTCAATAACATATTTAGAAAGTAAAGGTGTTTAAAATTTGTCTTTAGATGGTTCTTATCTTAATAAAACCTCTGTGATATTGTAGCAGGCATTCATTCTCTATATAATACCACTCTACTTATTTTCTAGATACAGCACCTAATCTTTCCAAATGTCCTTTAAAACACTCCCCACTCCCTTTTCCTTTGAACTGGTTCTCAAGTGATGTCTGAATTTGTTGGCAAGCAAAACTGGAACTAGTCACAGTGGAAAATAGAGTTATCAGAACTAAAGTAGCCCGATATCTCATTTTGCCTAGGATAGGGCTAGTTTTCACATGGGATGCTTGAGTAAATGAAGATTAGGGTTCTCCCAAGGCTAACCTCCCCTCAATCTTCATTTGTCCTGCTCTCACATACAAAAATGTATATGATGGTTTATTTGAGGAGAAATAGATACCTTAAGGCATGCCCAGTCCTGGAGCAGCTTTGACAAAGCTACAGAATGTCCAAAAGAAGGAGCAGATGGAAGGAACAAGGAGGGAGAGGAGGAGCAGGAGCAGCAGTGAATATTAGTATGAAATGCAACTAAGACACCAGTAAGCAATAGAAGCATCATCTGGAGATCAGGGCAAAGATGCTGACTGCTGCTACAAGGGTTTCAGTGCCATTAACTATTTTGGGTGCTACAGAGAATCTGGGCAAACCATTACCGTAGACTCTGTTTGGTGAGGGGCTTTGAGGTATCTGGTGTTGGGTTGATGACATTGCTCTTACTGCATGAATCACATAAGAATCCCCTGCATTCCACTACTTTAATGCTATCGCCCTCTGAAAAAAGGCATTTCACAATCTTGGTTGTGTGAAAATATGAAAATGGACCCATCTCGGATTTTTAAACAAAGACTTTCCCTGTCTTGGTGGGAGGTATTTGAACTCACATCCATAGCCACCTTAATCAACATACTGTCCGATGCAAGATATATGTGTGTTTATAATTCCAAGTTTATTGCTGTGCATAGTATATTTAACTGTCTAGGTGGTGTGCTCTGTTCTTCCCAACCCAGAATTAGAGAATTTTAGAATCACAGACCTAGAAAGGACTTTAAATAGGGGCCCATTCTCTCCTAGCCAGACAGGTGACAGCTAAAGTAATGCAGGACATGATCCTTTTTTAAGAGTTCCAGGGAAGGAAAGTACTCATCTTCCTTTTTCTCTTCTAGTTCCGATGTCCTGACGATCAGAGGTTTTACCGTCTAAACACTGAATTGTTCCAATTTAGACCTCTTAGCTTTTGTCATTTCCTCTGAGGAAATGGAAAACTTGTCTATCTCCTTCTCAATCATACTTCATGTGCCCACAACACTCCTTAAAACTCCTCTTCTCCAAACTAAATAATTATTCCCTTTCCTCTCTGAAATTATAGTATTTTCCATTGGCTATATAATTTATGTTGCTCTTCTTTGGATCTTTCCATCATTTCCATATTCTTTCTCAAATGTGGTGACCAAGGTAACCAGATTTTAAGTGCCTTGAGAACAGATCCCACATTTACACACTTCGTAACGCTTCCCCTTTCCAAAGCCTCTAGTTATTCTGTCTTCTTACATGATGACACGCAATCTGCATGTTCCCTCTTTTGTGAGAGAGAAAGCTTTAACAACATTTCTTTCAAGGAAAGAAACACCCCTCCTGGATTTTCTAACTGCCAATACCATACTGCTACTAGCCCATTGCAAAGACTCTGCTCTGGGAACCAGGGTTCCTGGATTCCAGTCCTGGTTCTGCCTGTAGCGCTGGCTGACATAAGCACAGACCACATATGCACTTTATGATAAGCTGCAGTCCTCCTGGCCGACTCAATCGTTGTACTTTGAGCCCCTGCAGGAACCTGAGTGGCAGACGTCTCAGAGCGGAGATTCATTTGTCATTCTTGATGGGGGACTCCATCGTCAATAGCTGCAGCAAATCTTTCAGCTTCTAGAGCTGGAATCTGTGTCCCCTTGTCCTCACTGTAGGTATGAGTGGGATACACAGTCCCCTTGTTCATGGGAGTGAGTTATCCTAATCTCCTGCTCACCATCTCCATGATCCTGGCCCTGGTTCCATGCTCCTACAGCTCCCTGACTCCTCTTCAGCACATTTTCCAGCTCCTTGGGTTCCCACACTTTACTCCTAACTCCTCTCATCTGCCAGTCTCTCCTCCCCATTCCTCTGGCTCTTACAGCATCAGCTGCACCTCACTTTCTCACCTTCGCATCTTCTGGAAACTCAATGGTCAGAGTTACCCCAGCGTTTTGTTAATGCTGAGAGCAGCAACCAAATAATCTCCCAATTGCTTGAATTTTACAACAAGGCTTTGAAGGCCAGAATCGTTCAAATATCACTGATGTGCACTCCTTGGGACCATGGGGGAGACACTCAGTCATGGCTGAAAGGACACAAAGTTGTAGCTTTTTGGAAGTCTGTTCTTCCCCAGTCTTCTTCTCCTTTAAAAAATCTCTGCCTCCTTTTCACCCCTGTGTTCAAAATCAAAAGTTGGCAACTTAAACATTGGACTTGGTCAATTTTTTTTAGTTCATAGTGTCCTAATGTTTCATAATGTTGCCAGAGCAACTAAGGGAAACATACCTCTTGCTTATACTTTAACAAGGGGGTTCCAGTTTAGAGCTACATGAACATTTGAAGATTGACCAACTCTGGGAATTTAGTCAAAGTTGTAGCCTGGCTTAGGAATTATTCAACCTTCCTCTCTTTTAGAAAGCATATGAAGTTTGGAATGTATTTTTAAAGTTGATTTAATAACAGAAAGTCAAAAAAATAAAATTTAACAGTTTTTAGGCAATTCCTAGCATTGATATCGAAAGAATAAGTACATTTTAAATATTGAGTTGTGCGGACTTTAATTCATTTTCTGGGCTATGTCCTTTGCTCTTCAGAATTTGGTTAGTATCTATAAATTTCTATGTGAAAGTTCAGCTGCATTTTTTATCCACTTATCCTTATTTACATTATGACAATTGAGTTACAAAATCCAACGAGGCTATTTGGTGTGCTGTGAGTGAGACACAGATACTTTGTGAAACATGGAGAGTTGACAGCTCTCTCTAAAGAAGGCACTGCAATCCAACCACAGTTATAAATAGATCCCTCCTGCTATGAATCCATTAAAGCTCGTTTGAGCAACTTAGTCATTTGTAAGATGGGAAAAGAAAAAAATCTGTGACTAAATACATACATCTTGTGCAGAGTTTCAAGATTTACCAATTTAGAAAGTATGTTGGATAATATCTATCATTCTTTAGCTCTGGTCATTTGAAAGTAGTAGGTTATATCATTATCAATAAAAAGGCACTAAACTGAATGCTAGAGAGTGGAAAAAAAGAAGCAAGAAACAGTCTCTCCCATCTACAGATTTCCAATCTAGATATTTAGGTTGAAAAAAAAACTCTTTTCTGAGTAAGAAAGTTAGAGAGATGCCTTCTTTAGGTAATGGTATTGGATTGCATATGAGCTAGGATTAACGTGATTATCCTCCATGTTTGAGAAAATTATGCAATTTGAGAGGTGACTTGGCATGGTACAGTCCAGGGAGAGAGTTTTCCTGACTCTCATTCCAATATCCTTTCCACCAGAATCATCCTGCTTGGCCCAGTTAAAAGCTACAAAGCAGCTGAAGATAAAACGGAGGAAATTGGAAGCCTGAAGCAGAAAAGTAGGATGGCCTATTGGAAAGAGCAGAGACCTGGAAATTGGAGGACCTGTCTTTTAATCTCGGCTTTGTCACTTACCTGCTGTGCGATCTTGGGCAAATCACTTAACTTCTCTGGGCCTCAGTCCTCTCTTCTGCAAAATGGGGATTTAATAACTGTTATCCCTCCTACTTGGACTGTGAACCCCATGAGTAACCTGATTATCTTGTATCTACCCCTGTGCTTTTGAACCTTTAGCACTTGACACAGAATAAGTGCTTAACAAATACCACAATTACTATTATTATTCTTCTTCTTCAAAAAGGGACTTTCTAATAAACACATTTGCCATGCTAAATGTGGAGTTGACCTCTTCATTACTGCTCTAAATCCAGACAGATTCAAGGGGAAAATATTAGTGGGGAGGTGATTACAGTGACTTCCCAGCCCCTATGCAAGGACCCAAAAGTGGAGTTATGTTGAAAAGAAGAAGAGGAAGACCCTAAACAGGGTGAATACTCTGTTTGAAAGTGGTAGTACTAGTACTACCAGTTGTAGCAGCAGTAATAGTAATAGTAGTCATAGTAATATACTAATAGTGTTAGGCAAAGAATCCAAACATTGAGTCTCCAATTTGTCTATATTTTCTATTACATCATATAGAGATTAAGACCACTTGGGAATTTTCAGTAAGGTCACCAATGGAATCCTCTTCTTTATAGAATCTGCAGCGCCAGGTGGTTTCTGAGTGCTAAACTAAGGATTTTTATGTTTAAAATTCTATCTCTTCATGCCAAAATTGACTTATGGCTCAAAGATCATTTGTCACCTATATTATAAAAAGGTTCAAAGGATTTATTGGCCATCAAATTGTTTTCAAAAATGACATTTTGATGAGTGCAGAGTAGAGAAATCTAAAACACGTGGATTCAATTTGCCTTACAGGACAGTTGGGTTTTGAAAACCCTCAAGGAGAAAATGGGCCTGGCCACACATGTCTAGGACTTTGCTGAGCCCCAGATCCCTGAAAAGCACCTGAAGATATTTGACAAACCTCAACTTCAATTTAAGGTACATCCATCCCGGTTCAAGAGCAAGAAATTCTCCAGATGACAAATGACGTTCTTACGGGAAATGAACATAAAGTTAAACTGGGGAAAAGGAAAAAAGAATAGGAAATTGGAAATGTTTTATTTGACTGAATGACTACGCAATGCATTCAGAATCTGTGGATAACAGCATTGCCCTGTCTCTCCCCTGCTGCAAAGGTAGAGCAGCTGTCAAGAAAGAGTTGTTTTATGTTAGAAATCATGGATCTCACACACACACACATACTTATGTACTGTTCCATGTACCAGCGTGGCTAGAAGCAGCATGGCTCAGTGGAAAGAGCATGGGCTTGGGAGCCAGAGGACATGGGTTCTAACCCTGCTTCACCACTTGTCAGCTGTGTGACTTTGGACAAGTCACTTAACTTCTCTGTGCCTCAGTTACCTCATCTGTAAAATGAGGATTAAGACTCTGAGCCCCCTGTGGGACAACCTGATCACCTTGTAACCTCCCCAGTGCTTAGAACAGTGCTTTGCACATAGTAAGCGCTTAATAAATGCCATAATTATTGTGTACCAAGGCCAGCCCAGGGTTGGAACCAGTGCTTGGCTCCTAGTGGGGTTTCTGAAGGTTTCTGAATCCTTCAGAGCCTTATTCATTGTAAAGGGGTGTAACTGACCAGGAGACAGAGAGCTGAATGCTGTACTTCCCAATCCCACGCAAGTGCAAGAGACAACCCACTTGGGCCTGTGGTGAACCCCGGAACACAATCAGGCCTAACTTGGGGCTTTTGAAAGGTCCAGTCCCAATATAGACTGGTTCTGAGATATGGATACCCACCTCTAGACATTAAAGCAGAATCCCAGTGGGAGAGTGAGGCCGATTTTCTTTCGATGGTGGAGTAGGGGAGAGGGACTGCCTAGTTTCTCAAGCTAGGAGAAACCTGAAAACTCATTATGGACAGGGAAAGTACCTACTAATTCTGTTACATTGTACTCTTCCAAGCATTATGTGCCCTGCCCCAGGGCCCCTCCTATTTTGGAACAATTTCCTCAGTGGAAATCCTGGCGGAAAGTCCTAGGATTGGATTTCAGAGCCCAGGTATTCAGGGTAGCAGACCTCCACTCTCCCTCAGCGATCTGTCAATCAATCAATCATATTTATTGAGCTCTGTGTATAGAGTACTCAACTAAATGCTAAGTAGGTGTCCTGGGGCTCATGTTCCTCTGGTCCTTCCTCCTCTTCTCTGGAAGCATCCCAGATTCCAGTCTTGCCCTCTCTGAGGCCTTCAGAAGCAGGCCTTATTGTCCTTTATTCCCCTTTGGGGGCAGAACCTCACTTCTCTGACATTCTAGTTCTGGACCCCAAAGCTCCAGGGTATCCTAACCTTAACCCAGGATTGTCTTCTATTCCTCCCTCTGCCTTGTGCCCATCCAGGATCACAGCACGAGTTTTCCATGAGCCCTGCTCTCCCAGGCACAAAAGCTTACCATCCCCACCCCAGTGAATAATGAGCGACCAGAGGTGCCGGATAGTCAATTTGCCTTTAAAAAGTCTTATTCTTCATAATCATAATAATCATCACCATCATCATAACCATCATCATCAACTGTTATTGAGGAGATTCTGTAGCCAGGGCACTGTTATTCACTGTTGCTGAGTTATTATGAACTTTATCAGTGTAGGAGTAGTCGATTTTTCCAAGTGTGAGGTCTTCCTCAGTTTGCTAGTGAGATCCCTGAAGACAAAAGCTACCTGAAAAGCTGTTGTTTTTTCCCTAGTATGTATTATTGTGCTTGGTACAGGGTAGTGCACTCAAAGATGACTAACTGAAGAATAAGGATTTAGTGAGCCGCTCTACAAATATGATGAATGGAAAAAAGTCAGGGTGTCTATGAAGAATGCTGATGTAGCAATTACTGAAATAGGCAAATGCATTAGGATTCAAAGACATTGTTTACTAGGGTTTGCTTCTCAACTGAGGATTTGGGTGGGGCAAATAACGATGCATGATTAGACCATAAAGCTCCCCTCTTCCTCCTCCTCTTTCTCCTCCTTCTTCTCCTCTTCCTTTTCTCTCCCTCTAAGTTCCTCTCCTTTCTCCCTCCCACTGAGCTGTCACGATTCACAGAGATGCAGCGAGAGACTAGGATGTGAGGACCTGCTCAATCTGGCAGTGCCTTCAAGATGAACTTGTCTCTTTTTAAAAATACTTTGTTATCTCGGGGGGGCATCAGGGAAGTGTTGGTGGCAACACCTTACGTGGGCCAGATTCATCCTAGAAGTCTTCAAAGGGCTTTGGGGATGAAAAGGTTGGGATTCTTAGGAATATTCTCAATCATTTCAGGGTAGTTTTTTTGGACAGTAGAAATTGCAAAGAAAATGAAAATGCACCCCAAAACATCATTTTTTTGTAAGTTGACCAGCCTTTCGGGGGAGTGAATAATTATTTGTGATGCACTTCAAGTGTTTGCTCTTGGATGTGTGGCTGATATTCATCCATCCCAAATAAAGAACATGACAATCACAATTGCTCAACTTGACAAGCCCCAAATAAGGAATGTGATTATAAAGGAAATAATTCAGCATCTGCATGGCAGAACTACAGCCTCCTCACAACTGGACATCAAATAGCCCTTCCATGCTGTATAAAGCAAAGAAACCGGAAAAATCAGATTGCACAGCTTGATTTAGATGGCTCCAATGAGTCAGCCATGCTGTCCCTTAAAAGGATGAAAAATACTCCTTTCTTCCTGTGTTTCAGGAAGAATGTTTGCCCACTTCAAGAATCTTACGCTTTATCATGCTGTAAACAAGCCTGTGTCATATCCACTTCACCCGGTCATGAAAGAGATAGAAACACCCCAACCTTGAAACCAACTGGTAGAAGTGAAGTAATTAATTCATACTATGAAAAAGCTATAAAAATATGTCAGAAATTATGAACTTTGGTCACAGTTGAGTAGAGAAAAATACCCCATACACATACCACTTTGCAAGGGAGATAGGATGTGGTCAGAATGCTCACTTCCTAAGATAGTGCTTTAAAAACAAAAAAAAAGTACCTAGAAAATAAAGGCCTCTAGGGTTAAAAGATACACAGGACTTATTACAATTGCTCATTTTCCACAATGCACTAAAACTCTATTATATATAATTATACCTTACATACTCATCTTACAGTGTTTACATCTGTTAATATTTTGATGTTTGTCTACCCCATAAGAGTATAATCAATCAATCAATCATATTTATTGAGCGCTTACTGTGTGCAGAGCACTATACTAAGCGCTTGGGAAGTACAGGTTGGCAACAAGCTACTTGTGGGCAGGGAATGTGCAACTCCATTATTCTGTGCTTCCCAAGCACCTAGTACAGTGCACCATATAAAGTGGGCACTCAATAAATGATACTATTAGGATTGCTACTACTAACACTTTGTACAGTTTAACCTAATTTCCATAGGGATTTTTTGTTTTGTTTTACCAGTTTTAGTACCTGTGGGTGCTTTGCAAGCACATAAATGAGAAGGGTTGAGATTCTGGGTAGGTGTTTCCACATAAATCTAGTTTGTTTTTCTCCCAGTGTTCTCTTGAAAAATGATGTAAGTGAATTTAACTGTAGAACTTCCAAAGAACTCATAGAATTTTATGGGCATTCTGTCATTCATCCTTAGAGAAGTTTACCTGTGAGATAGGTTAGGTGTGAAGTGTTATTATCTCCATTTCACAGATGCAGAAACTGAGGATCAGAGTGATAGTGTGTCTGATCTAAAGCCAAATAATGCTGGCACTTTGCCCCTCATTTTCTACCAAACCCACTGCCCTATCCTCAAGAGCTTTTGATTCCTCCTACCAGCAGATTCCATCACACACCTTACCTTTCCTGCAGGGTATTTTTTCAAGCTCTATTTTTCAAACTCCATTGAACTTTAAAAATCAAGAGCATTGTTTTCATAATAATGTATGATATCCACCACTGGAAGTGACAACTTGATGTATTAGGAAAGGGTGAAAAAAGAGCATTTAGAGAGGCAGAAATGGATTTTCCAAAATATGTAGACACATAGGTTTATAATGTGATTATTAGCAGGCTGAGAGGAAGTGTTCAAAGCAGACTAAGTGTCCAAAGTGTTAAGGAAAGTAGCTTATCAGATATTCCAGGACAAACTGGTAGATAGTAAATAAATAGGCAACTCCTGGAGTAAGAACAATTCTAAGCACCTTTTACATTAAGCATTCAATAAATATCATTGATTGACTAGTAGCTGTGACTTTTGGGGCAATTAATAGCTAAGAATAGTCTGTTGCATGTTTGTTAAATTATGAAGGTCTAATACAAATTAAAATTTAGTGGAAAACTGTTTATCCCTGACCTTGTAAGAAAAATATATGTATTATTCAGTAGTGCAAGCCTAAAAGAAAGTGTATTTAAAATAGAAATGAATGGTATTCGGATGGATAAAGCAAGTTTGTTCTGTTTTCCTAATTAAAGCATATCTATGTTCCCTTGTGCAACGCTAACAACCTTTGAACATTGACCTTTAGGCCTGGAATGAAGCTCATTTGAATCTTAGTTTCAAAATAGGGCCTTGTGGTTTGATGAGGGCATCAAATGAAAACTTCTGAAGCCTGTAGATACTTTACGAAACAAGATTCATGTCAATTCGAACAAACTTAGAATTCAAGTCACAAGGTGGGAGGCACAAAAACTCTCAACGCACAAATACAGATAATGATGACCTACATTTTACTAACTACATGGCAGGTAAGACCAACTATAGTCAAAAGTAAAAACTCAAGCTTCCTGTAACCAAGGACACATGACTTATTTAGGGGATGACTTCAGAGTCCCAGAAATCAACCAGTGAGAAAGGAAAAGCTTATTGCCTAATATTAACCCGACCGTTGAGAACTAGAGTTAAATTTTAAAATCCAAATGTGTCATTGAATACAAATTGAAATGTAAGTTATTTAAAGAAGTTTGATTGACGTATGAAAAGGGCCTGACCTGAGAAATGAATCCAAGATAAGCTTTGAACCTTTCCCCTGCAAATTCTCAGCACTTAAAAAACTGAAGGAATGTTGGTTTTTGTTTTTAATTCATTCCAAGGATGTGAAATAAATGAATAAAATGGTAAAATTGAAAGGCAGAAAAGAAAAAAGATTAAGGATGGGTGCTTTTTCCTCAACCAGGGCTTCCTCACCCCTCTGGAAATGTACGTGGTTCCAGCATGGAGTTTTCATGGCGAACTACCAATCAACTCCGTTATAATGTACTTTCCCAAGCATTTAGTATAGTGCACTGCACACAGTAGTGAGTACTCGATAAATACAATTGATAGACTCATGTCCGTTGGGAAAGGGAAGGCTCTCAACTTGATGATCACCCTGTCCAGAGAGCATTGAATTTGCCCCTATACCATCTGTGTGTGTTCGTTCTCCAACTTGCTGTCCACCCGGCAGGGAGCTACACTGTATCGTTCCAAGGGTCTTCTGTAGTCCCTAAGAGCTAATCCAGTACAGAACAAATCCATTGTAATTACACATCCCTGTAGATTATTGTGTAATTACACTTAGTAGAGCAAAAAATAATTACATGTAACTTGCACTGTGGTTTTGAAGGCAAAATAATCGTGCCTTTATTATGTAATGATGTGGTGATTACTCTCCCACTACTGTACCCGGTTACCATATATTTAAAAGGCCAACAGTTACCACAGAAGTAAAAAGCACTTGCTGGTTATTTGTAAACTGAAACCTAAAGAGTCAGATTCAAAGCAGTCTCAAGCTAAGTTCTCTAGCTGGGCCTGAAATTGGGCCGAGGCCTTTCTTTGCAGACTCCCCCAAACACATTCTCATGGGAAAAACGATACATGGACAAGTGCCTGCTTGATTGCCACATGAAAATGGTAGTAATATCCAAGGGCTGCAGGACAGGCATTAAAATTCAGCAGCCTTAAAATTGCAGATGAAACTCTAGAAGCTGCTTTCCAGACCCTAAATACAAGTGATATAAGAGTTGTTGGTGGCGGGGGGAGGGGGGTGTTTTATTCTTCCTTGGGTATTTCTCATTCACTGAATTTCTACTGTTAGTCCCTAATAGAGGAATCCCAAATTCCATCAAAAGCTCTTCTAGTGGTGGAACTTGATTAGGAGAATTTTATATGAGAAGCATATAAAATTTTATATTGAGAGCAGCATGGCTCAGTGGAAAGAACCCGGGCTTGGGAGTCAGAGGTCATGGGTTCTAATCCCGGCTCCACCACTTGTCAGCTGTGTGACTTTGGGCAAGTCATTTAACTTCTCTGGGCCTCAGTTCCCTCATTTGTAAAATGGGGATGAAGACTGTGAGCTCCAAATGGGACAACCTGATTATCTTGTATCTACCCCAGTGCTTAGAACAGTGCTTGGCACATAGTAAGCGCTTAACAAATGCCATTATTATTATTATTATAAGGGGCCTGAGGTATTTATCCATGTCCAATTTTTAAGTCTCTGGGAAATATTCTAACTACTTAGGGTTGGAATACAACCACTGTACATTCAAAGTGGAAAAGGTATCAATGCTTTAACTGATTGAATTCAGAGGTGGAAGATCTTCAGATTTAATTCAAAAAAGATACTAATTTATGAGGGCCAGGGTTCAGATGTAAAACCCCAGAACTCAAACAGGCTCACAGAGTGTGACAGCCCTATTAGTGAGGAGAAGAGGGCTGACAATGGGTCAGGACCCCTCAACCCAGTACCCCTCTCAGCAAAATCCTACCATACTGCCCAATGCCTACTTACAAACCAGGGATGACAAGGCAGGATATGGGCAGGAAATGCTAGTGAGCTTCCCCCTTCCCTCACCCCTGAACATTCAGAGGGAATTGGGGCATAATGTAAGCCCCAAATTTAAGATCTATAGGGAGTTGTTAGAGCACTAAACTCATTTTATTCAATCCTGATGATAGGTAGTGTTTTTGCTTTCATGGTCAAATTAAGACTTTTGACTGCTAGTGTTTGATTGCTAGTGGAGAGTCCTAAGGAACTATACAGTAATCGATCGATTGTAATTATTAAACACTTACTGTGGGCAGTGAACTATACTAAGTGCTGGAGAGAGTACAGTGTAACAGAGTTGGTAGACCCGTTACCTGCCCACAAGGAGCTTACAATCTACCCACACGAGTTTACAGTCTAGAGGAAGAGCTTACAGTCTATAGGAGGAGTTTATAGTCTGGAGAAGTTATATGGTATTAGCGTTACAGTATATGGTTATTACGGTAGTTATACAAAACCATCAAACATAATTTGCTTTTTATCTACAATGAAACCTACTTGTTTTTTCTTTCCACAGTAGTTTTTAATGATTACTCGTCATTCAGTATGACCCTATCATTTTTATTTTTCACAAGAATGCTGAGATGGGAAAAATATTTTACAAATTGGCAGTATTTAGATCCTTTCCTCACTCCCCCACCCCCAACCTAATTTTCAAAAGTTCAGATTGTGAACGGAAGAGTAAAATGGTTTTCTAAACCAACCAGTCACTGGGAGAACTGAAAAGAGCAATGATGGTTTCTAACTTCTTTTTTCTCCCAGACCTCTCATTTTACTGCTTCTAGGATTCCTTCCTGGAGTTCAGGGTAACGTTTCACATCCCAGGTATTCATTCATTCATTCAATCATATTTATTGAGCACTTACTGTGTGCAGAGCACTGTACTAAGCGCTTGGGAAGTACAAGTCAGCAACATAGGTATGCAGCCAGTGTCTGTGGTGTTTGACCTGTTAAAGTCCCTTAACGAGATCCAAAATGTTGTCTGTTTCTGCATGTAAACTGTGTTAATTTGTGAGAGCTAAACAAAACAATTCTCTTCCCCACATATATATAAATTTGCAACCATGAGATATTTTCTTCTGGAGCTTCTAAGTGCCCATCTCCCTACTCTAATAATGTATTGAGCACTAACAATGTCCTAAGCCCTGTGTAAAGAATTGAGGAATGGGACCGAAATTTTAATGTCACACAAGATAATGGAGATATAAAACCTCTCCTCCTTTAATCCCAAGCCAGAAGAGCATTTCAATGTGCAATGTGAATGACTAAATGCTTTCATGTTTGAATTTATACACAGCTATAAAGTATATTTTTATTTTCTTAGTCAACCCTTTTTTTGTTTTAATTTCTCTGGGCAAAATGGAAACTGTCCATGTCATTTCCAATGAATATGGAGAGCACTCAATCAAGACTTTTGCTGCACATTTCCTAATTTTTGCCATGTAAAACGTAATGCAAAGGATTCCCATCAATATGTTGTATTTAGAAACTCCAACCATCTCCAGAGAACACTAAGCCTGGGCAAGAACACAATAATGATCCCCAGCAGTGCTGTGAGAAAGGTGGTAGATGTGGAATCCTCACCTCATTTCACAGATGAGTAAACTGACTAATCGTGATTCTAAAAACCTGCCCCACATGAAGCATAAACTGAATCTATTCTAGTTCCCAGACACCCCTGCACTCATGGGCTTGTGGCAAGAGTGCAGTGAATACCACTGACTGATTGACTAATTGAATGAAAGAGGACAGGAATCGGGAGACCCAAACCCTCGTCTTGGTTCCACCCCTTCCCTATTGCGTGAATTTTGTCAAGCTACTTTTGTGTACCTCAGCTTCCTCATCTGTAAAATGGGGATAAAATACTTGTTTGTCCTCCATCTTAGATTGTAAGTCCTGAGTGGTACAGGGACTGTGTCCATTTGGTATCTGGCATACGTGCCAGGCACTGTACAAAGCACTGGGGTAGATATAAGCGAATCAGGTTGGACATAGTCCCTGTTCCACATGGAGCTCACAGTCTTAATCCCCGTTTTACAGATGAGGTAACTGAGGCACAGAGATGGTAAGTGACTTGCCCAAGGACACACAGCAGACAAGTGGCAGAGCCGGGGTTAGAATGCAGGTCCTTCTGACTCCCAGGCCTGTCTTCTATCCACTAGTCCACACTGCTTCTCTAACATATATGTTGTATAAACCTCAGTGCTTGTCACATAGTAAGTGCTTAATAAATACCTTGCTGATGATGATTATTACTATTATGACTCCAATTGTACTTCACTGCCCACAGGCAGGGGAGCATATGCAAGAAAGGAGAAAATAATAATAATAATAATGGTACTTAAGCGCTTACTGTGTGCAAAGCACTGTTCTAAGCACTGGGGAGGTTACAAGGTGATTGGGTTGTCCCACGAGGGGATCACAGTTTTAATCCCTATTTTACTGATGAGGTAACGGAGGCACAGCTAAGTTAAGTAACTTGCCCAAAGTCACACAGCTGACAGTTAACAGAGCTGGTATTTGAACCCATGACCTCTGACTCCAAAGCCCGGGCTCTTTTCCACTGAGCCATGCTGCTTCTTGCAGAAACTCTCCATGAATACAGTTTAAATGTATAAAAAACTTATCTGCCTCTTAGAAGAGGACTATTTAGCCCACCAACAATACAGTTTTAGGTAGCCATGCTAAACCTAGCGTGCTTACTGCTCTTATAGTAGACTGAGTGTAAACAAGTCAATTGTTTACTGAGTTATCTTTTCCAGATGAGAATCCAGATGAGGAAGTCTTTGTTGTAAATTCAAAATAGACAACTGGTAAGGAGAATGTGGAGACTGTCTGAAGTTTTCTTCTTCTACCTAGTTGGGAAAGCTTATATGGAAGACAGAAAGGTTTGAATGGCACTTTGAAAGAAAAGAGAAAAAGTTTATGGATGGAGAAAAGGGAGTATTCAAGCTAAGGGCAAGGCCCCGGGAGAGGACAGCATATACTGAAAATACCAAGAAGTCCTTTGGATTTCAGCAAGGGGCAGAGTGTCCAGAGCATGGGAATAGCCCAAAACTAGGGTGGATAAAGTGAAACAGATTGATAGAGGTCTTGAATACAATGGACTATTAATAATAATAATAATAATAATAATAATAATAATAATAATAATGGTATTTGTTAAGCACTTACTATGTGCCAAGCACAGTTCTAAGCACTGGGGGGATACAAGGTAATCAGGTGGTCCCACACGGGGCTCACAGTCTTAATCCCCACTTTACAGATGAGGCAACTGAGGCACAGAGAAGTTAAGTGACTTGCCCAAAGTCACACAGCTGACAAGTGACGGAGCCAGAATTAGAACCCATGACCTGTGACTCCCAAGCCTGTGCTCTTTCCACTGAGCCACGCTGCTTCTCAGTTCTGACTCGTGAATTCTGATGCACAGATGTTGATTTTAGGAAGATTTCACTCATGAATTTGCTCCCTTGTTCACACCCCGTCACCCCAACAGCACTTATGTATCTGCAACATATTAATGTCTCTAACCCCCTCTAGACTGTAAACTCATTGTGGGCAGGGAGCAGACCTACCAATTCTGTTATATTGTATGCTCCCAAGTGCTTAGTATAGTGCTCTGCACACAGTAAGCACTCAATAAATAATAATAATTTTGGTATTTGTTAAGCATGTATTTTGTGCCAAGCACTGTTGTAAGCTCTATGGTAGGTACAAGGTAATCAGGTTGGACACAGTCCCTGTCCCATATGGAGTTTACAGTCTTAATCCCCATTTTACAGATGAGGTAACTGAACCACAGAGAAGTCATGACAGCAGACAAGTGGTGATTGATTGATGGATTGACTGATGAATTATAGAGATGGGAAGGGTATTAATAGATCACAAGGTGAATTCCTCTATGTCCAGTCAGAACTAGAAAAAGGCTGTACAAGAATTCTACTCAATTAATGAAATTTTCAGATGACTTATACAGCCTTCTTTGGTGGCATGTTCCTGTCAACACTTTTGGGAAGCCTTAATTGTATCTAAATTCTCAGTGCAGCATTTTTATTCCACACATAAGGAAGGAAAACATCAGGCAGAGACCATGAAACAGAAATGTAGAGAAATCTGGGCTAATGGAAACCAGGCAAGGAATTCTGTAGCACAAAAACAGAAAGAAGGGTGGAGGTAAAGGATTTTAAGCTTAAAGCAGGGACATTAATGCTTTGGGTTCTAGTCCCAGCTCTGCCACTAGACTGATGTGTGACCTTGAGCAAGTGATTTAACCTCCCTGTGCCTCCGTTTCCTCATATGTAAAATGAGAAGAAAAAACCTCTGACCCTACCTCTTTTTTTATAATCCCTATATGGGAACAATGGTGTGTGTCAGATCTATCTTTTGTCTAACACAGAGTTTATCATGGTGCTTGACTTCTAATAAGATGCAGCTCCAAAATATAGGTAAAGGTAGAATTTTATAGGATTTTCTCATCAAAAATTTCTAGGGCTTGAATTAAAAATGTGGGAAAAAACACTTTAATTCATCTTCTATATTCATATTTGTAAATTAAGGACCTCTCTTTTTAGCAAAATGCAGCCAGCCTCATATTTATATGCTGATGTTGCATACTTCATATGGAAACAGGAAATGCTTCAGACTAAAATATTCCCTCATAATATTTGACCTGTGAATGCTTGGCTAAGTCAAACTGCAGTCATTTGAAAAGGACAAGAGATTCAATCCAAAAGAAAATAAAATTGCCCATCTTGTGTCTATTATCATTAATTTCCTTTTATTTTACATTATCCTTACTTTGATGTAATTACATTTAAACACATGAAAGTATTAAATATGATAAATATGCAGAATGATAAATTATAAAAATGGAAAGATTATTTTGTACATATAATATGTGTACTACATTAGGGAAGGCAAATATATGACTGAGTTCATTGGGGCACACTGTATATGGTAAACTTTTAACTAAGCAGGGTGGTCTAATGGATAGAGCATGAGAACTAGAGGGACATGGAATCTAATCCCATCTTCACTACTTGTCTGCTATGTGATCTTGGGCAAGTCATTTCACTTCCTCTGCGCATCAGTTTCTTCATCTGTAAAACTGGGATTAAGACTGAGCCTCACGAGGACCCCGGATTGTCTCCAACATAATGATAATAATAATAATAATAATGGTATTTGTTAAGCGCTTACTATGTGCTGAGAACTGTTCTAAGCACTGAGGTAGATACAAGGTCATCAGCTTGTCCCACGTGGGGCTCACGGTCTCAATACCCATTTTACAGATGAGGTAACTGAGGCACAGAGAAGTGAAGTTGCTTGCCCAAGGTCACAAAGCAGACAAGTGGCGGAGCCGGGATTAGAACCCACGACCTCTGACTCCCAAGCCCGTACTCTTTCCATTGAGCCACGCTGCTTCCCATGATTAGCTTGTATGATTAGCTTGTATCTACCCCAGCACTTAGTACTGTGCCTGGCACATAGTAAGTGCTTAACAAATATCATTAAAAAATTATGTCGACATGGACTGTCCAGAAGGAATTTGAAGTTACCTGTATCAGAATGATAAATCACTTGATTTTATATAATAATAATAATAATAATAATAATAATGATTTTAGTGCTTCAAAATGGTAATGATGATAATAATAATAATTATTAGGTGATGATGGTGTTTATTATGGCATATGCTAAGTGCTTACTATATGCTACACACTGTTCTAAGTGCTGGGGTAGATACAAGATAACCAGGTCCCTCATGGGGTTCATAGTAGGAGTGAGAACAGGTATAGAATACACATTTTGTAGATGAGGGAACTGAGGCACAAAGAAGTGAAGTGACTTGCCCAAGGTCACATAGCAGGTCTGTGGCAGAGCCTAGATTAAAACCCAGGTCCTCTGGTTCCCAGGCCCATGCTCTTTCCACTAGGTCATGCTGCTTCTCAGCAAGTAGGCTTTTGTGTGTGTGCAACTCAGTTCAATATGAACTACAATAGTTCTTTCCTAAGTTAGTGACTATAAACAGCAAAAATCTGTATCCAAGTAGTGTAGTACTCTCCCAAGTCCTTAGTAAAGTACTCTGCACACTGATTGACTGATGGAAAAAAGGGGTAACAACAGCTCGACTACCTCCCCAACCAAACCTTCTTCCCTGAAATGCTAGTCTGGAGCTGATTAAGAAATTGTGACTCTCACCTTCTCATTTTCTCTTTCTACATTTGAGTGAAGGTTCAGACTCACGGTGAAAAGGGTCAAAGGTAGGTGATGGGAAAAGAAAGAGACCTGGAAAATCAACAAAGTATATAGGCATCTCTTTAATAATTGATATCTGACTGAAACCAGTAATGCTTTCATCTCTTTTCTTGGGTAAAAAAGAAGAGTGAAGATTAGCTAATCCACTGAGGTTCCTGGACCAGCGGACCATATTCACTGAAGCAGAGAATTTCTGATTATTTGTTTACATGGTTATGCTACTTAGAATTGGAATGTGCTTTAGTGTTTATCCAGCATGGAGCTTGTTATATGAGAAACAGGGTACATTCTCCCACTGGGAAAATGGAACCTTGTTTAGGGTAGAGAGGAATGTCAAACCTGAAACCCAAATGGATCCCTTGAACCTGAGCCTAAACACCTTAATATGAAGGGCAATTGAGAAATTGAAAAGTGATAGTTCAGGATAATAGTAATAATAATGGTACTTGTCAAGTGCTTACTGTGCCAAGTGCTGTTCTAAGCGCTGGGGTAGATACAAACTAATCAGGTTGGACACAGTCCCTGTCACACATGAGGCTCACATTCTTAATCCCCATTTTCCAGCTGAGGTAACTGAGGCCCAGAGAAGTTAAGTGAGTTGCCCAAGATCACACAGCATTCATTCATTCATTCAATCACATTTATTGAGCGCTTACTGTGTGCAGAGCACTGTACTAAGCATTTGGGAAGTACAAGTTGGCCACAGCAGACATGTGGCGGAGCCAGGATTAGAACCCAGATCTTTCTGACTCCCAAGTCTGTGGTCTATCCACTAAACCATGCTGCTTCTTTAGCTCCATCTCAAAGAAAATTATAAGCTTATCACTGGATGCTGCAAGCACTGACTGACTGTATTTATAGATCAATATTTTGGATATGTAATAATATTTTGGCTAGGTTTTTTTTGTCATTTTCTGCCTTCCCTAAATGAAACCACTTCCATATAGATGTCCCAATCTATTTTTAGTTGTTAATTGCTCGGTCCCTATTTAGACCTGCTCTCTAAGTTTATTGACAATCATGTGATTTAGCTACTTTCTTAAATTTTTAATAATGTGTGCTCCCTAAGGCCACACCCATTACTGTATGCTGAATTTTCACATCAAACCTGAATCCCTCCTTCCTTTTTTATGACTGTTTGAACAATCAGATTAAATACACACCTCAAAGAGATTTAACTAATACAATATTTAAAAATAAATATTAAGGGACCATACACTTTTCCAAGGGGATTTCGGCCATGTGGCTCTCATTAAAGTTGATGAATAGTAAATCCGCCTGCTAAAATGCTCTGGGAAATTTGGGTTGAAAAGCATTGAACACATGTCCAGCCACCTGTTTTTCAATTTAAATTCTCTATCCTAGAGATACATTTCCTACTGTAAACAGCTAGTGTATATTTAGAGACATTTAATGTGAAATGCTCCTATTGCTATTTATCTGGCGAACTCTTCCTTGAGGTATGCCAAGGACAAAAACATTCACTTCCTAGGGAAAATATGTTTCACTTAACATATGTGCCTGTGAGCCCGTTGTTGGGTAAGGACCATCTCTATATGTTGCCAACTTGTATTTCCCAAGCGCATAGTACAGTGCTCTGCACACAGTAAGTGCTCAATAAATATGATTTAATGAATGAATGAATACACACACACACACACACAAACACACACACATAAATATATATATATATATATATATATATATATATATATATATATATTTATATGTATATATACCGCAGACCGCAACTAGATATATGTCCAGGTACAGCAGAGAAAAGAGAGCATTTTCCACTGAATTTTGTCCCAGGAGGTCATTTTAGCTAGCGGAAGACTTTAAGATGTTCTGATAATTGCAGTGGGAGAATATATGTGCATAGGAAATTTTGCAGGATCAATGTTTAAAAATCACAACCCAGCCTGAAATCTTGCTTTGAGATTCAAGTAGGTAAGGTTTGTAGAACGAAGGTTGAAACTCAGGTTTTCTTCTTTCATAAAATACATATTTTATAGAGGAATTCAGTAAGAATCATTTCATTTAAGACTGAATATTTTAACTGTGTCCTTATCAAGTAATATTTAGTAGTTATACTATATCCACCTAGAAAGATAGGTCTGGGTTCAGTTTCTGCCTGAATTAATGCCAAATGTCCATTTTGACTAACTCTCTTGTTTCCTTTCCTCAAGGATTTTACGATCTAGTGAGAGAGACAGATTTTAAAATTAATTACAAATAGGGGAAAGCAATGTAATTATAGAGCTATATGCATATGTGTAATGGAAGATTGTGAGTACTAATGAGCCTACTTAGATTCATTCATTCATTCATTCAATGGTATTTATTGAGCGCTTACTGTGTGCAGAGCACTGTACTAAGCCCTTGGGAAGTACAATTCAACAGTAAATAGAGACAATCCCTGCCCACAATGGGCTCACAGATAATAATAATAATAATGATGGCATTTGTTAAGCGCTTACGACATGCAAAGCACTGTTCTAAGCGCTTGGGGGATAAAGGTGATCAGGTTGTCCCATGTGGGGCTTGCAGTCTTAATCCCCATTTTACAGATGAGGTAACTGAGGCACAGAGAAGTTAAGTGCCTTGCCCAAAATCACACAGCTGACAAGAGGCAGAGTCGGGATTAGAACCCATGACCTCTGGTTCCCAAGCCCATGCTCTTTCCACTGAATCACATTGCAGAAGTCCTGAAAGGGCAGTTTGGGGATATAAACTGGGAAAATTAAAAACTAATTAGGGAAGACCTCCTGGAGGAGATGTGCTTTTAGGCCTTTGAAGATAGGGAGAAAAGTGGTCTGCAGGATATGAAGGGGGAGGGAGGATGCCCCCAAGCTGTCAGCTGTGGGGGAGATGAGATTGAGCCATCGTGAATAAATTAGCTTGAGCTTGGGGCTGGGTGTCAGGTTTCTGGGGTTCTAATCCTAGCCCTGCCACTCTCATTCCATATGGCCTTGGTCAAGTCACTATTCCTCTTTGTGCCTCCAATTTCTCTTTGGTAAAATGGGCATAAAAATCTTG
Source organism: Tachyglossus aculeatus (assembly GCF_015852505.1). Lineage (NCBI taxonomy): Eukaryota > Metazoa > Chordata > Mammalia > Monotremata > Tachyglossidae > Tachyglossus > Tachyglossus aculeatus. Next base: position 17,681,297 of record NC_052074.1, on the reverse strand, counting down.
CCTTCCTTCCCTCTTAAACTGAGATCTCCATGTGCTGCTCCAGTTACCCTAGTATCCCAGGATGCAACACAGGGCTTCGTACATAGTAAGTGCTCCATAATGCTTTGTGAATCTATTGGACAGTATTGTATATTTTTAGTTAGCTATTTTTCTTCTTCCTAGATCACAAGCTCCTTGTGGGCAGGAATTAATTTTAATGTATGTGTTCTTTGAGTATTCCCAAATGCCTAGTACAATGCTGTGCAAAAAATAAGTACTCAACAAATACTAGTAATGGTAATAATCACAAAAGACTTGCAAAATACGTCTTTTTCATTTTATTTCATATTTTCTTTTAGAGATTTGTCCCTTGAAATTTGGATTCTGATTTAATAGTCTTTGAGATCTCTGTTCGTTATGAGGCCTAATGCAAGAACAGAGAGGAGAGAACTTATGAAGGTTGAGGGGCTCCAGCAGAGTCTGCTAGACCCTTCCTAACTTGGTTCCAAAAAAATCTTCTTTCCCTTTTGGAACTGGTGAAATTTCCCCTAACCTTTTAAAGAACACATCTTTAAAGGAGTAAACTGCCTGCTTCACTGGACTATTATCTCAGTTATTTTTATAGTGGCTTATTCTACAGGAAATACCCTATGGAAATGGAATAAGGTAATTTATGCTCTTAAATGCCTAGTGACACACTTTAAGATACCTAAGGGTCTAATTTTATTTCTCACAAAAATCTCTGCTCCATAGAGAATACTTCCTGAACAATTCTAGTACCCTGAGTCATATCATCCAGGCACACTCAAAGTGTCCTAGTGAAATCTGTGTTTAAATTCGGCAAGAAATATCATTTCGAAGGAAAGCCATCCAGAGAAAAAAATGACGAGTGAGATTTTAATGGGTATGGTGTGGTGCAAATTTGGCCCACACCTTGTTGTTTGAGGCATGTAAGAGGGAGCTGTTACATAAGAAAAGGGAAATAGTTTTCCGATTTTGTGATTTCCCAATTGAACTTTCCTTTACAGTATCTCTTCCTTGAAAATCTTCCTGAAATCTTAAACTTCTGGTCAACAGAAACCATTTCCTGTGCTGAATATCTCAACCTATGACACAGTCACTGTTCCAGGAACTGATCCTGGATTGTTCTCGGATTAACAAGAAGGATTTTGCCAGATCAATTCTCGTTACTTCAACTACACTGCTGAATAACCAAAACCAATACTGTGTTCTTAAATGTTCCATATTTAAAATGGAAAGAAAATGGTACGTTCCCTACCATGTTGGAACATGCCATTAGACTCATAATTAGTTGCATTTTAAGACCTGCTTCTCCCAGTTTACTATTCATGAAGAATTGCCTGTGAGACGCTAGTCAGGAAGCTTGAGTGTCTGTAAGGACTAAGAGGGTTGACAGGGTCATACAGGGGTGTGAAGAGAAGAGTCTGTGAAGCCCTGGGGACAGCCCAAAGAAATAGAGCTCTGCTACTGCTCTATTCCTCCCCAGAGCATAATTGTATGGAAGAACTCAATATAGCTTTGTAATGATGAGTCAATGTGCTAGTACAAAGGTGGAAGTTTTGCCATGGGTGAGAAGGCAGTAGTTGGGAATCCAGGCAGTTTGATCCAATATTTAACTTGTGACTTGCCTCCTAATTCTGGAAAATCCTGTAGCTGAAGAGAATCCTAGGGAAAATTCAACAAATCCAGGACCATTTAGCTAGATGGATAACATGCCATGGGATTTTGCAGGAAACATCTTATAAAATCACCATTTAAAAAGTCCATAGTGGAAAAATGAGCGATTTCCCCTGGAAAGTAAATAAAGACTACTAGATCATTAATAGGAACTAGCAATGCGAAAAGGAAATTCCCTTGAAAACAAACGAATGACAGACACAACATTAATTGTATCTGAGAGCCCCGTGTTTGAGTTCCTATTTTTAGGAGAATGCACATACTTAATGAAAAAGCTCAGGAACTTAATTCTAAAAGGATCTATCAAAAACAAACTCAAATTTTTCACAGCTTTGGAAAGATGGCTCAAGGAGTGCCAAGTATCTCCTTTTTTGATTGATTACTTTGCATATACAGTCCCCAAGTTAGAACCATCTGAAACTTTTCTGCTTAAGAAAAAATTGAGGTCTATGGATACAGTGAGAAAAGAATTAAACAGTGGAGCGTGATATAGCGAAAACTACAGAGTCCCCACCTAAAAGTGAAAAATGGAGAAAAGAAACCAGTTATCCCTAATCACAGTAATGTAGAAAAAATGGCACGTTGGGCACAATTTGTTTTAACTGTCAAATCATAACAGTAGAAAAAGTGATTAGCAGCTTGAGAACCCCTTTTAAGTGTTGCTCAAAATCCTGCCCATATAATTCTGATTTCATTTAGAAAAGCTAAAGTTAAGCCCAAGCCACATAGAGTTGATAGAACAATTCATTCATTTATTTTACAGTTGGGAATGTTTATGATGTGGCAGGTTTCTTTTGAGAGTCCACAGAAAAGCTACCCCTGGGGCAAAAGAAATCCCAACTTCTAAATGTGTCCTCTTCTTAATTAAATAAATTCACCATTTAATTCAGGAAATGCCCCAAGAGGGTGACCTAGTGGAAAAAAGCCCAGACCTGGAAGTCTGAGGACCTGGGTTCTAATCCTGGTTCTTCTAGTTGCTTGCTGTGTGACCTTGGGCAAGTCACTTAACTTCTCTGCGCCTCAATCTCCTCAACTGTAAAATGGGGATCCAATGCCTGTTCTCCCTCCTACTTAATAACAATAATAATAATAATGGTATTTGTTAAATGCTTACTATGTGCAAAGCACTGTTCTAAGCGCTGGGGAGGTTACAAGCTGATCAGGTTGTCCCACGGGGGGGCTCACAGTCTTCATCCCCATTTTACAGATGAGGTAACTGAGGCTCAGAGAAGTAAAGTGACTTGCCCAATGTCACCCAGCTGACAATTGGTGGAGCCGGGATTTGAACCCATGACCTCTGACTCCAAAGCCCCGGCTCTCTCTCCTGAGCCACTCTGCTTCTAGACTACTTAGACTGGGAGCCCCAAGTGGGACAGGTCTCTGCCTAACCTGATTAACGTATATCTACCCCACTGCTTAGAACAATGTTTGACACATAATAAATTCTTAACAAATGCCATAATCATTATTATTATTATTAGAGTGTGTTCCACAAATTTGTTCCTTCTGCACGTAATAAATTTTCAGAACATATTGCGAATGGATACTGCATATTAGAATATTAAATGAAGTTGAGTTTCCCAGGCTAAATAGACTCAACTATGCCAGGTCACAGAGTCTTTTAAGAAATTGATAAACGATCATTATCATAATCACAATAATCATTATCAGTATTTATTTGATTGTCTACTGTGTGCAGAGCACTGTACTGTGTGTTTGGGAACATACAATGAAAGAAGACTTTGTGGTCCTATCTTCAAGGAGTTTACCATCTAATGGAATGCCTTCTAAGGAAAGGAACTAGAAACCCTAATATTTGGATTTGTTCAAACATTACAAAAGAGTTGAAGGATATTCACAAGCTTTTTTCATTCAGACTTTAAGAAACACATGCATAAACCATTGTTACATTTATGATTGAGCAACTAATTTCTTATCCTTTCCTCAGCGCTTTTCCTCTAAGTTTTCAGCTACCTAGAAGCTAGAAGGTCAAACATAGGGTTCCATGAAGTAAAGGAGTAATAAAACTGTGGTTGAAAACTGAATTAATTCAACTAAGTCCTAAAGGTGTGTAGTTCCTGCTCTATTTTTTCAAACTAGTTATTTCATGCATGCTTGAAAAGGATGTCTATTTTTTAATTAAAATAAAAAATTAATTTATCTCATCTATAAACATTTCATGAGCTGTTTTGAATTTAATTTCCAAAAAGGCAGCTAAGTGAATAAGGAAAGTATTGTTTGAATTTTACATTTTCAATCAGGAAAGCTAAGTGCAATTTCAAGCCCCTAATGCTAAGACTTTCTGTGAACATAAATAAAGAAGCGTCAGAATTCTCAGGCATAAATTGCATAATTGAAATCTCCTAAATCAGAGAGTCATTCTACACTTTATGTTTACAGCTGTTCTTGACAGTGGGGTAAAACTCGTGCTGCACAATAGCAACACTCTATTGGGTTAGCCTTTCCTAAAATATATTGCCCGTGGACCACTGTAGATTTCCTCTAAGAATAGTCAGATGGAAATCTTTGCATTCCATGCATTAATCTCCCCTGGATTAACAAAAAAACACTTAACATTAAAGCTATGAAAATTTTTTTATGTTCAAAATGATGAAAAGAAAATCCTTCAACTGAGCCAGTTGGTTGAGGAGGAATTCAGGTTAATATTATAAATTTTAATGTCCCTAGTTAAAGAAAACTGCCAGAGATAAAATTGGAAAAGTTGGGGGTCGGGGATGGGGGGGGGCAGGGGAAGGACTTCAGCATCTTCTGTGTAGAATCAATAGTGTTTTCTTAGTCCTTTTTCAGTACAAGATGAAACAGCTGTTCATTGTTTAAAATAGCATCTCCCGTTTTAGTCTTTTTAAGCGTCAAAAGGAAGTTATGCTATCCTTCCAGTTTGCTAGCATTAGGAGGGAATAAACATTCATTTCCTACATATATTATTTATAATTGAAGACTTGTGAACTTTGGCAGCCAAAAGTCAGGCCGACCTCTTCACATGATTTCTTCCACTCCTCCCCTCCCCCAACTTCCACCCACTCCCAACCTTCCCTCCCTCCAAAAGGCCACAGTAACCTGAAGGTCACCTTTTCCTTCAATTCATTTTGACCAACTCTTCCTTATTACACATTGTCTCAAGTCTGACTAAGCCAGCACTTTTGATGTAAAGGGAGGAGATGGCAGTTATTTTACGATACCTTATCAGTGGTCTGATATCCGTGTCTCTTAATGGTGCTGAGATCTTTAGAAGTTTCTCATGTTACCACTATTTAATTTTAAGTCCCCTAGTGTTCCCAAACCTGCCAGTTTGGTTTTAAAGCCTAGTGCTGGGTAATGTTGGTGCTGGTTTCTAGAATAATATATTGTGACGTGATTTTCACATTGTGAACAGTGTGATATCTTGCATGACTGTACATTCTTAAAGCAGTTAAGGAGTGGGGAGGAATCTTTTTTTTTTTAATGTCATTTAAAAATCTACATATTTCATTAGGAAAAAATGAAATGGGGAAAGCTTCCTAAGGAGATGGATTTCAGAAGGGTTTTGAAGAGACGAATTCTGTTGGAGACAAGGCACAGTGCAGTGAACTTGTGAGGAACTGCATATTCGGTGAATAGCCAAATGTTTTGTGTGCTCAGAATAAAAAAACCCAGACATTTCATCAATGTAGTAAGTGTTTGGAAGAGTACAATAGAAACCAGACACATGGCTGGGCCCTCAATGAGACCAAAACACAATGTGGGTTACAGACAATTATTTACAAATAGTGAGCATAGGAGGAGATAATAGGATCTAGACATATCAATCAATCAGTGGTATTTATTGAGTGCATTTTTGTGCAGAGAACTGTACTAAGCACTTGGGAAAATTGTCAGTCACAGTCTCTGCCCTCAAGGAATTTACAATCCGTACATCAATTGCGAGGATACGGAGAAAATACAAAATTATTTCTGATAAGAATCACATTTTCAATTGGAATACTGTGTTCTTTGGTAATGTTTAGGGAGTAACGAATTTGTTAAGCACTTACCTAGCGCCAAGCACCGTACTGATCATTGTGGTAGATACAAAATGATCAGGTCAAACAGTTCCTATCACACATGGGGCTCACAGTCTGTCGGGACAGGCTACAGGTAATTAGTGTCCTTTGAACAGATGAGGAAACAGAGACACAAACAAGTTAAGGCTTTGCCCAACATTATGCAACAGACAAATATCAAATATCAGAGATGGGATTAGAACTCAGATCCTCTGATTCCCAAGCCCATGCTCTTTCCACTAGGTCATACTGCATCCATAAACTATAAAGTCTTCACTGTCACTAAAATTCTAGGTTCATAATTACTATCTCCCAGGAAGAGATTTGCTTTGTGATTTCAAACAACAGCTGATTTAAGTAAAATTAACTCTATATCATGTATTCTACATCATATGTTTTCCACTTCACATTGTGTAAAGTGCACTACAATTATTTTCCACTTATGGCTCCTCCTATGACTGATAAAGTAATACGATTTGGATTTTCACCTTGTAAGGCATTAAAAAATGAATTTGAGATTTGGTTTTCATCCGCAAAGTGAGTGAATGTGTTAAAACCAGAATGGAAGCCCAGGTTGAAAGTTGAGTTTGGCTTCTAGTGAAATTCTTAGCTAATGAGGTTTGGGATTTTTCTACAGCCCCATGGAGTCTTGGGAAAGGAGAGCAGAGGTAGGGCTGAGGCCTTCAAGTAGTCAAAACAGGACTCATCTGGAGGATTGAAGCAGATCAAAGCTGAGTCAGGAACCAGAAGCTCAGGAGGTAGATGGGTACACAGAAGATTCCAGTTGAGTTCCACGTTCCTCAGGAATATGGCTTTAGCAATTGCAGCATGGTCCCATATTCACTGAAGGCAAGCAAGGGAACAGCAGAGTAGGATATCATAGGCTAATCACTAAGCATATGAAGAGTTAAAATCCATACTATTAGTAAGAGGGCCAGATATTCACAAAATCCATATTCTTGGTAAGAGGGCCAGATATTAACAAGGTTGCTAACCACTGAGAATCATTTTTACAAGCAAGGTGAATGAGAATTACATTCAAACATTCAAACCCTTCTACCGACAGATCAGAAGCAACAGGGAGCAGGCATTCCTGGCGGGAAATGGGGAGGTGGTGGTTGTTTCCATGGGAGCAGCCGATCCAAGACTCACAACAAACTGTTTTGCAAAAATCATCTTCAGCAGTTGGTAACCTTTACATCCAGAGACTGTCACTTTAATAACAATAATAATAATAATAATTGTGGTATTTGTTAAGCACTTTCTATGTGCCAGGCACTGTACTAAACAGTGGGGTGGATACAAGCAAAGCAAGTTGGACACAGTCCCTGTCCCATATGGGGCTCACAGTCTCAATCCCCATTTTACAGTTGAGGTAACTGAGGCACAGAGAAGTGAAATGACCTTCCCCAGGTGATACAGCAGACAAGTGGTGGAGTTGGAATTAGAACTCATGACCTTCTGTCTCCCAGGCTCGTGCTCTACGATAATGATGATGATGGTATTTGTTAAGCGCTTACGATTTGCCAAGCACTGTTCTAACTGCTGGGGTAGATACAAGGTAATCAGGTTGTCTCATGTGGGGCTCACAATCTTAATCCCCATTTTCTAGATGAGGTAACTGAGGCACAGAGGAAGCAAAGTGACTTGCCCAAAGTCACACAGCTGGCAAGTGGTGGAGCCAGGATTGGAACCCACGACCTCTGACTCCCAAGCCCGTGCTCTTTCCACTGAGACACGCTGCTTCTCTATACACTACACCATACAGCTTCTCCAGATGAGGAGGAGATGATGAAGCAACAGGAGCTGGGCTGATGTCAGTGATGAAGCTTCTAGAATTCTTCCTGCAGCTATCCCAGCCTCTTCCCTTCCCTGCCCAAGATTGATATATTTTACGATTTTAACAGGTTGTCTGTGAATTCATAGATAGTTGACCCTACCACATATCAAGGAAGACAAGAGTCTTTCATGTTCAAAAGTTAATCAATCCGTCAATCCAATGCCTACTGTGTAAAGCACTGTACTAAGTGCTTCAGACACTAGAATATGGTGGACATGTTCCTTGTCCGCAAGGAGTTCATTGTCTAGAGAAGGAGCTTACAGCCTAGAGGAAAAGAAGCATCATAAGAGTTGGTTGTGGATGAACCTAGGCCCTTAACTCCTTTATTTCCTTCTGTGCCATGCACTGGGTGACTCAGCCCTGAAGCTGCACTTCCCGTAATGTGCTGGCCTCACCCAGCCAAGGTGTGGCGGTCTCCTACCAGTAGTTACTGAACAGTTACTCATACCAACAAAAGCTAACAGAGCTCTCCGAAATACTGTTCCCTCATTCTCTGGGTGAATACCAAGACCAGAACTCTGGTATTTTTAATACTCCAAAAGAAAAAAAGATGAAAATCCATATTCAGTTAATTGACCAGGTTCAATTAGGCCCTCCCTACTTTATAGGGATAAGTTGTCCCATGAATTTAATGTTGAATACTTTAAAACATTCACATTCATTGTTTTAATTATAAAACTGAAAGAGGCAGCCACCATCAAGGACAATAGGTAAAAGAAATAACATTCTCCCTGGAAAAAGTTCCTGATGCCCTACCATTTAATTGCAAAATCCACATTCATTCATTCATTCATTCATATTTATTGAGCACTTACCATGGGCAGAGCACTGTATTAAGTGCTTGGGAAGTACAAGTCGGCAGTATCTAGAGACAGTCCCTACCCAACAACAGGCTCACAATCTAGAAGGGGGAGACAGACAACAGAACAAAACATGTAGACAGGTGTCAAAATCGTTGGAACAAATAGAATTATGGCTATATGCACATCATGAACAAAATAAATAGAATAGTAAATATGTACAAGTAAAATAGAGTAATAAATCTGTACAAATATATGCAAGTGCTGTGGGGAGGGGAAGGAGGTAGGGCGGAGGGGATGGGGAGGAGGAGAGGAAAAAGGGGGCTCAGTCTGGGAAGGCCTCCTGGAAGAGGTGAGCTCTCAGTAGGGCTTTGAAGGGAGGATGTGTGGAGAGAGGGCATTCGGGTGCTTGCACATGGTGGGAAGATTGTGGTGGGTGGGTCCCCCTGCTCAGGGTCTGATGTGCACCTGAACAAGTGTCAAAAAGGGCTTCCCACTAGGCAGGCTGCCCAATTTTCTGTGCTACCCATGATAGATATACATTTTTTTTATGTGTGGATAGACTGAAACAAAGTGGAAAAAGCGTAGGGGTGAAAATGTCCAAACAGTGCCTCACTGAAACTAGCCAACAGTACCCAGTGATTTGCTTTTCCCATCATTCTCATGAATCAGAAATCCCAGATGATGCTGGAAATAAGCACATGTACAAAAACCTCATGAAATTCTTCAAAAATGTAACAGAAAAGGCCTTTTTCAATTGTGTACCCCTCAGTGGCATAACCAGATATTTTTGCTCCTGAGATAAGTTTCCTCAGCTGCTCCGCATTTTCTATAACCAACGCCATCATAACTGAAGCTCAGCAGGCCCCTCTGGATAATGTCCAAGCCACAGTTACTCTATTGGTACTTCTGCTACCTTGGCATACTCATGCCATTAAAATGTTGCTTTCTTCAAATTAAATGATGCTACTGATTTCACTCCCAGGGATTTTTTTTTAAAGATTCTCCAGAATATGTTCAAGTATATGCAAAATGGAAGTGATCATGAAAAAAAAAAGGATGAGGTCGATTTTTCTTGAAAGAGCCGTTTCTTTTGATAAAATAAAAAAGAATTCAATTTCCCTTCCCTCAGTCCCAGCCAAAGGAAATTTCTCCACCTCTTTTCTTCTAATGGTATTCACTACCATGAGTTCCCACCCTATTTAGACCTGCCCCCAACCTACGCAAGTGGTGTTACGTAACTTTATTTCCAGGGAGGTTTTGTTCCTTTTTTAAATCTTCAAATAAATTGGGTGCTAGGAAGTAAGCCCACCCCCAGGTCTTTCAGCTACCCAATGAGCCCTTACTCAGCAGCTCACTCTATGTCTCACTGACCCTGGCAAAATGACTTGGGTCATATTTTCACATGGATGAACTGTTTCTGAACAATTTCTCCAGTGTGTGCGGCACAAACAGGCTTTTCTTCGATATCAGGCATGCATGTCTTCTCCGCCTCTTGCTTTTTAACAAACATACGTATTGTGGCCACTGCAAAAGAAATTCCATTCCTCATTAATGTTTGAGTTTCTCTCTTTATGCATCTCAGTCTCTTTCTCTCTCTCTCTCTCTCTGTCTTCCAGAATAATGATGAAGTACAAGTCTTATGTCCATGTCTGTTTTTCTTGAAGATGTTTCTTCTCTCCAAGATCTCTCTTGGATAGAGAAATTAACAAGGCTCTTGTTTTTTTCTATACTTGTCTTCCTTTACGATTCCAAGTAAGCAAAGATATAGTTATGATAACTGTCACTTTATACTTTATAAACACCAACAAAATCCTCTTCTCCCTAAGGCATACATCCTTTTCTAGCTGAAGACTATTAACAGGGAAGTGGCCAGACTTGTGGTATTCCAACCAGTCACTTTCAATAAGATCTATAAGTTGTTTCTTGTGTTGGTGTCCAGTAAACCCAATGCCTCCATAAATAAAGATATTTTGCTAAGTAGGCATTGTGTATGAAATTTGAATTCTCTTGCAAACAGAAAACCAAAGAACTTCCACGCCTCACTCAATCTTTATGCTTATACTGAACATTGAACAGACCACAATCACGACACTACCTTACACTTGGTTATCATTTTCTAATGGCTATGTAGCTATACATTCCTCCTCTGAACGTTCTTCCTCTAGCACTGGGTATTAAGGAATAAAATCGAATACATAAATTATCTCATTTAAGAAGATATAATGAAGCTCCTAGAAAAGCACACTACAATGGTACAAGACCTCCTTAATAATAATGTGGTCTATTAATAATACTTTTATTATTAATAATGCTATTAATAATAATAATAAAGCAGGGTGGCATAGTGGATAGAGCACAGGCCTGGGAGTCAGAAGGTCATGGGTTCCAATCCCAGCTCTGCCATTTGTCTGCTGTGTGACCTTGGGCAAATCACTTCACTTCTCTGTGCCTCAGTTATCTCATCTGTAAAACGGGGACGGAGACTATGAGCCCTTATGTGGGAAAGGGACTGTGTCCAACCTGATTGTTTTGCATTTAGCCCAGCACTTAGTGCAGAGCCCGACACACAGTAAGCACTTAACGAATACCATTAATATCCACCGTGGGATAGGGACTGTGTCTAATCTGATTTTCTTGTATCCATCGCAGTGCTTAGTATAGTGCCTGGCACAAGGTAAGTGCTTAACAAACACCACAATTGTTATTAATAATAATAACAATAGCAACAACAATAATAATAATGATATATGTTAAGCACTTATCCAAGAATAGAGAATATGACTGAATTGAAAAATTCTAGTTGAAAAGAAAATGGCATATCTACCAGTAATAATGATAATAATAATAATCTCATTTGTTAAACCTGTACTATGTGTCAAAAACTGTACTAACTACTGGGATCCATCCAAGATAATCAGGTCGGACACTGTGCGTTTCCCACATTGGGCTTACAGTCTAAGAGATTACCAAAGTTGACATTCAGTTGATACAGCTGGAAATTCAGTCTGCACTTCCTTGCTCTGTAGACCTACTAACATCAATACAGTCTTCTGTTTCGCTTTTGTCTGCTTTCTTCTTTTCTAGTTTAGACACTGACATCAGTTTTAAAACATTCCCCAAATAGATTCCCCCTCATCAATTCTATGAGTTAGCCTGCGTGATTACATTCCTAGACCTTGATGGGGTGATTTTATATCAGGTGTGAGAAGGCTGAAAGTACCACATTCCCGTTGGCTAAAAAAGGAATGCATTTACGGAACAACCTTTTCCCCATACCTCCCCCAACAAATGAGTGACTTTCTGACTCAGTTCAGAAAGGCAGCGTGGAATTAATCAGCTCTTCCTTTTCCCAGTGATAAAAACATAATAATTGCCAGAGGGTTCAAATAGACACAATGCCCACATACCTAGTTGATGAATCCTTCCCTACACCTTTTATGGCTGAGTGTTGGATTCATTGAAGTTTTATACTTTTTGAAGAGGCACCCATGACTATGCTATTTAAGTTTGCAACACAGGGGAGAAACCAATTTCCATTCTTATTTTATTATTAGTACTAAACCAGATTGTCTTCAAAATGAAAGTCATCAGAATTTGGAATAGTAGACCCAGCCAATCTTCCTTGGCCACCCTGTTCGTTAAAGCCTTCTTTCAGCTAAATAATCGTACTAGTTGCTAGACTAGTTTAATCACAAAACCGATATGCTTCACTTGAACTGGTATAGATTTTTTCTTCTCAACTTAACATTTTTAGATACTATATGTGCATAAAGGGAAAATGGAGAAAATAACTTGGTTCGTAACTAGTGAGAATTTCATAAGGCAAAATGTAGGGTGGCCTAGTTGAAAAGCCCAGGTCTGGGATCAGAGGACCTAGGTTCTCATCCCAGCTTTGTTAGGTTCTTTCTGTGTGACCCCAGGCAAGTTACTTAACTTCTCTATATCTCAGTTTACTCAACTTTAAAATTGGAAATGAATACCTGTTCTCCCTCCAACTTAAGCTGTGAGCCCCATTTAGCTCAGAGATTGCTTCAAACCTGATTAACTCATAGGTAACTCCAATGCTTAGAACAATGCTTGACACAAATAAGCACTTAACAAATCTAATAATAACAGTAAAAACATTTTTAGATGAAATTGTGACGTTCAATAGGCATTTTGAAAGAAGAGTGATATGTTTGGGGTAAGCAACCAGAGTAGTTTGTCCTTTTTATTAATGTTAGTAAACTTTTGAGCCAGATTCTTTCACTGCCTAACTACTCTCCAGTTACAGGTAATTAATGTCTAATCCTTGCTCTCTTGTTCTCTCCTAAGCACTTAGTACAGTGCTCTGCAAGGAGTAAGCACTCAGTGCATACTATTGATTCATTGATTTATCTCCCCAATTTATACCTCCCCAAAGTGCCTCAATTTCACACCACCTAAGCACTTATAACACTTTGGGATACTACCATACACATCTTTATACTCTATTGCTTCCTCCTAACAGTTATTTGTTTTAGTACTAGTCTTTACCAACTAGGATCATTCCTACTAGTTCTAGTGTCCTAACCCAAATGCCCCCTGCATAGTAAATACACAATAAATATCAGTGTCACGTTCTGCCAGCAGAGGGAAAGTAGTAAAGCCACCATCTTAATTAATTAATGATGCATTTGTTAGGCACTATGTGCCGAGCACGGTTCTAAGCACTGGGTTAGATTCAAGGTTATCAGGTTGTCCCACATGGGGCTCACAGTCTTAATCCCCATTTTACAGATGAGGTAACTGAGACACAGAGAAGTTGGGTTGCCCAAAGTCACCCAGCTGACAAGTGGCGGAGATGGGATTAGAACCCACGACCTCTGAGTCCCAGGCCTGGGCTCTTGCCACTAAGCCACGCACATTAACCCATTTCCTGCTGAAAAGGGTGGAACAAGCCAGCTACTTCCTGCCCCAAAAGCTGAGGGGTGAAGCTAATGGCAGCACACCCATGATGTATCTATGTTCATGAGCCACATTTAATTCCAAGAAGAGTCAGATATGGTTCGCAAGCTATAGGTTACTGACCCCTGATCTAATAAACCTTCTTTGAACCTTCTAATTTCCTTTCCTTTTCTTTCTAGTAACCTATAAGAACATGAAAAGTGAAAACAATAAAAGGAAGTGAGAGAAAGAGGAATCCAACAGCATGGCTTTTTTTCCCTGGACGCATAGCTATATCTCTTCATTTTTTGCCTATTTTCACCCTATTCCCATTCCAATCTCTATTTACATTTTATTGGAGATAAAAGTCTTGAGAACAGGGACTATTTCTCTGCCTGGGTTTAAGCAAAACTGCAGATAATTCACAAATGTGAAATAGGAAGAAGTTGTAATAAGCGCACACTTATTGTCCTTTATAAATTACTTGTTCTCCTCTTTAAAGTCAGAGTACTATGAGGCTAGCACTGGGTATGAACTGATACAACCTCTAGATGAGATCTTCAATTTCTCTGTGCAAGTTTCCTCTAAAATATGAAGATAACAAAACTATTCTCCATGGACTATGGCAAAGACTATTAGTAAAAATAATTCTAGCAAACTTTGCAAACAAGGAATACTCTATCATAATGACATTGTGACTCTAATATTCTAAAGAGTCTATTCTTCCTCTAACATACTTGCATGTCTGCTAGCAGTGTTACTGGAAGATTTGCAAACCTGTAGGAGGAAGACAGCATAATTCAAGGTTTCCAGAGGTTTATAGAGGATTTGCTCTTCGGTTTAGTGCTAAAATTTACTTCCTGCTCAAGCAAGCTTGAAAAGACAGGATCAAGGAGTTTTTGTGGTCCAGTGAGCAAAGGATGGGTAAATCAGAAAGATCCTGAGTTCTAATCCCAGCTGAACTGCTGGGTGACCTTTAGGCAAGTGACTTGACCTTCTTGTACTTCTTTCCCCCCAGCTGGAAAATTGGATAAGGCCAGCAGGATGTCACTGAAAACCAGATGAGGCATCTGAACTGAGCTTTCTCAGCTAAATTAATGACCACAAAAGGGGAAATCCTAGAGTCTATTTTAAATGTGACAGCTGATGACACATGGCCATCCTTTACATTTTAGAATAATTAATCCATCCACTCTCACCCATGCTAGCCACCAGGCCTCATCAACGAAATGAACTTCTCAATCTAAAATGCCCTTCTATCCTCTTCCAATATTTAGAAGTGCCTGTCCAGCTGTGAAGCTCATATTTTTTTCCACAAACACGTTCCTTTCTACTAATATGGATAAACGGTGTTATCTTGTTCCATTTTCCCAAATCAGTTAGAATCAATAATTCTGGTATAAAACTAAAGTGACAAAGAACATATTTAAACAGTACTATGCATTTTTTTCACCAGGCACAAGGAAATGGGCAAATGATTTTATGTCCCACCGGAGACAGTGAAAAGAAAGGCTGGAGTTTTCAACAAAAACAACAATTATAATTGTGATATTGTTAAGCACTTACTATATATCAAGCAGTTAATCAGTTCAGACCCATTCCCTGTCTCACATGGGGCTCACAGTCTAGAGGAGCGAGAAATCAAGTATTAAATCCCCATTTTACAGATAAGGAAACTGAAGCCCAGAGAAGTTATTTGGCATACCCAACAGCAGGCAAGTGACAGAGCTGAAATTAAGTGACTTGCCAAAGGTCACACAGCAGACAAGTAGCAGAGCTGGGATTAGGACCCAGGTCCTATGATTCCCAGACCCATGCTCTTTCCACTAGGCCACACTGCTTCTCAAGTCTCTTCTAGCCCTGTCCATTGCAAAAGCAGTAAAAAGAATCACAGAAGATTTATATTTGCTCTGATGTGTGGTTTATTCTTCTACCTCACAGACTGGCTTCAGAGTTGGAATGCTGACTCCACTAATAGCCTAAATGGATACCATCAGGGGACCCGAACAGCTGCTTTATCTGTGAACTCAAGTGCGGCAACCGCAAGCAGAGCAGGCAGAGAAACATTTAAAATACAATAAAGCATGACCTCAAACAACGTGGTATAGATGTGAATTGCTGGGAGGCGATAGTGATGGGCAGGCTGGCTTGGCACGAAATGATCAGTAACTGGGTGGTTCTCCCTGAGCAAAGGTTTGGGACAAATCATGATTTGAGGAAGCAAAACAAATTCAGCAACGTGATTGGCAAACACTGGCTGCAGCTTGCAAATCTAATGCAGCGATTCTTCCCAATGCATAATGAACTGTTGATTGGAATTCAATCATTTCAGTCCCACCCAATTCATAGACAGTAATATGCCATTAGTAGCATCATTTTAGAACTGAACTAATCAGAGTCAAAAACCAATCAGTCGGCGGTACTAAGTGTAGGCCGAACAGTAAGCGCTCAATAAATATGATTGAATGAATGAATGAATGAATAAACAAGTGATGGAGTCCCCTGCCAGAGGTGATAGAGGAGTCGTGGTCCTGAAGTCTTGGGATCGAGGTCCTGCACAAAAATGTTGATCAGAGTGCTGTCAGCATGCCCGGTGACATTGGTGACATTCAAGTACAATGAGTGAAATAGTGGGGAAAGGCACACCTCATGGAGAATTGCTTGCAAGAGTTTTATGTACAAAAGCCTCTTATGACCAGTGATCACTACGCACTGCCATTCTTGTGCCTTGGAGACTAGGGCCAGCATTGGGTGTTTAGATAGTACCTTTGATACATGTTGTGGTCTCAGCCAGATGTTTTCAGATTCCTGATAAAACTCTCCAGCATACAGGACAGCCTAGGTGATTCTTCAGGGGTCAGAAATCTTAACTGTTGGAGGCATAGTTCTAGCAGACATTCCCCTACTTCTGGCTGCATCATGCCTCTTTAACACAGTGAGATATAGGTAGGATTTCGAGGGAGGAAACTCAGTGAAACATACAATAAATATAAACTCATGAACAAATGCAAAAAAGGCAGGTGCCAAGACAGCATAAAAATATGCTAGAGCTGGAGAATCAGAGTAAGCAAATTTCAGGTGGTGTTGATCTGGGAGGGCTCTTTATCTCTCTCTCTCTCTCTCTCTCTCTCTCTCTCTCCCTCTCTCCCTCTCCCTCTCCCTCCCTCCCTCTCTCCCTCTCTCCCTCTCTCCCTCTCTCCCTCTCTCCCTACCTAGCTATCTTCTTTATGTTAAACAGCAAAGTATGCTCTAAAACCCCTTCTAACAAATTTGGCTGAAAGGTTGGCGAGATAATTCAGGAGAGGAAAGAATCAGAAAGACCATGATCCCCAGGATGGAAAGGGATTAGTTTCACTTATTTTTCCATAAACCCCTGGGGTATTCCAGAAGGATTTTGGCTATTAGTGGAAGAGGTACAACTCCTCTCCACCCAACCTCACTTATCTGCTCTCTTCATCCACTATTTCCCAACTGATTCTCTTCATCCTTCCTAAACTAACTTTCTTACTTTACCTCTGTCTTGACTGTCCTATCTCTGTTCCCTCACTCACACTATTCTTTTGGCTAGGAAATACATTAATAACTATATAAGATCTACATTAGATCCTATATTTTAATGATCTTAATACACATCAATCTATATACTGTAGCATGAGCACAGTAAACATTAGAATTACAAAATCCACGCGTATTTTTATATGATTTGAGACACTCCCATCATACTTTGTTCCTTCTTCATTCTAATAGTTGGAATCCCTGTAGCATGAGAAAGCCATTTTTTTTTTCATGGAGAGGGGAATAAAACAAAGCTAATGTTTTCCAGTTGGCAGGTCTACAAGCTTTTACTATTTAGCAGAGCATAAATAACATATTTTGACCATATAAAATATTTGATGAGGAAGTACAAAATATTATAATAGTGTCCAGTACAGTCTTTTGGGTTGATTATATGCATTTTAAAAAGTTCCAAATCTAACAGACATTTTGAGCAATATGTTCCAATGATTGGTGATGATGATGGCATTTATTAAGCACTTACTATGTGCAAAGCGCTGTTCTAAGTGCTGGGGAGGTTACAAGGTGATCAGGTTCTTAAAGGGCTCTCATATTCTACTGGTTTATTGCAAAGTATGATTATGCATTAATAACAATAGTTTATCTTTATTACAAAGCTAAGTAATAGTCCACGTACAATGTGTTTTTGCATGTGGCAGTTGCCTACACCTTCAGAAGTTCCATCTCCAACTCTCTTGATTACTTTTCCCTATGTTCTTCCTCTCTCTCACACCTTGATAGATTTATATATGTATATATATATATATATATATATATTCAATACTGCTATCAGTAAAATCACCATATATAAATATATATATATGTGTATATATATTTGTTAAGCACTTAATCTGTGTCAAGCACTGTTCTGAGCACTGTTCTAAGCTAATCAGCTTGCATGCTGCCCATGTTCCACATGGAGCTCACAGAAGCAGCATGGCTCAGTGGAAAGAGCCACGGGCTTTGGAGTCAGAGGTGACGGGTTCAAATCCCAGTTCCGTCAACTGTCAGCTGTGTGACTTTGGGCAAGTCACTTAACTTCTCTGTGCCTCAGTTACCTCATCTGTAAAATGGGGAATAAAACTGTGAGTGCCCCGTGGGACAACCTGATCACCTTGTAACTTCCCCAGTGCTTAGAACAGTGCTTTGCACATAGTAAGTGCTTAACAAATACCATTATTATTATTATTATTATTATTATTATTATTATTATTATTACAGAAATGGTACCTGAGTCACAGAGAAGGTCACACAGCAGGCAAGTGGTAGAGCATGTGGCTCAAATACTAGGAGCATAGTCAACAGAATTGTTAAGCCCCTATTGGATATAGGACACTATCCAGAGCAATTCAAAAAATACAATAGCAGTAAAGACATGACCATTGCCTACAAAAAAGCTTACACTCTAATGGAGGAGAAAAAAATATATCGAAATTAATGGATAGAAATTGTCACATATAGGGTTGGTAAAATGTGGGGACCCAGAATCAAATGGTGGGGAATTTTAACAAGCAGATAATAAATATGATTGCTAAGGTGTTGGTAGGGTAATGTGACCAGGAGATTTGGATTAACCAAGGAGTACCTCTTGGAGTAAAAGGGCTTTTTAGTAGCACTTGAAGGTGGAGTGGGAGATGGTTTGACAGATCTGTGGAGGAAGGGAGTTTCATGAGAGGAAAAGGGCATGAGTAATAATTTGGAGAAGGAGGAGGTGGGTGCAGTGGACAGTGAGCGTGGAACAATCAAAGAGGGCAATTGGGTCTAGCACTGAAGAAAACTGGAAAAGGAACTGGGACACTATAGTGCCTTGAAGCTAATAATGTGTGTGTGCATAATGATATATCATATAAGGATGTGATCCTTGCAAACATCAACTGAGAAACATATCAGTGGAATGCACGTACAATGATTTCAAAAGTAAATATTCTTATAGTGTTTCTTTAGGGATTTTGTATTTCATCGACTTTTCTCCTTGTGAAGAATTGCTATGCATTAAGTTAAGCAGACACTACTTTAAACTTTTGAAATTGCCTGGACAGTTAGTTATTATTGAGATCATTGTAACTACATTTTTATTGCCTAATATATGAACTTTGGCCATTTTTGCATAAAAATGTTTTACTTAAGAGTTTTTTGCAATGCATAGCAATGTAAAAGTAATCCAAAAACCTCTCAAAAAACTCACTTTTGTTTTGGTTTTCTGGATCAGCTCCCTTGGCTTTCCCCAATCCACTGGATAATTGTGTGAACCTCCTCTTCCCTTTGGCTGAGCAGATTGAGCCTAAGGGGAGAACAAAAAACAAAAAGATGAAAAGAGTAATCGTTATGGTTTCATTTTTACAAAAACAATTAGTATTAATTGTTGCTATTGATTTCAAATAATCTGTTTTTTGGGAAAAGATTTCAGGATTTTTTTTTCCTTTCAACTGAGGAAAATTCAAAATGGGGAGAGGATCCCTGTAAGAGGGCTTCAAAGTACTGGTGAACTAGGGCAGAGTAAGAGTCAGGGGCAGCCCCAGAAAGCAGTACACAGAGGCCCCTAAAGAGCAGCCACTACTCTGCTCACACTAAGCCTTGTCTCACCACTTTCATTCATTCATTCATTCAATCATATTTATTGAGCGCTTACTGTATGCAGAGCACTGTACTAAGCACTTGGGAAGTACAAATCGGCAACATATAGAGACAGTCCCTACCCAACAACAGTCTAGAAGGGGGAGACAGACAACAACACAAAACAAGTAGACATGTGTCAATGCCATCAGAATAAATAGAATTTTAGCTATATACACATCATTAATAAAATAAATGGAGTAATAAATATGTACAAATATATACAAGTGCTGTGGGGTGAGCCCGTTGTTGGGTAGGGACCGTCTCTATAGGTTGCCAACTTGTACTTCCCAAGCACTTAGTATAGTGCTCTGCACACAGTAAGTGCTCAATAAATACGAATGAATGAATGAATGAATGAATGAATGAATGGGGTAGGGTTGAAGGAGGGAGGGGGGTGATGAGGAGGGGAGGAGAAGGAGGAGAGGAAAAAAGGGGGGGCTCAGTCTGGGAAGGCCTCCTGGAGGAGGTGAGCTCTCAGTAGGGCTTTGAAGGGAGGAAGCGAGCTAGTTTGGCGGATGTGTGGACTTCTATGTTTCTTCCTCTCAGGTGACAAACGATTACACACACACACACGCACACACACACACACACACACGCACACGCATACGCACACACACACACACCACTCCCCCACCACCAACCCCTCACTCTTATTCAAAACTCTAATTTAAGTGATGATTTTGTCCTCCCCCAAATAGTTTTCTGAAGTTTCCCACAAGTAACATAATCATCTAAGGGTTTACTTCCTTTGTTTTCTCCTTTGCTTATTCCTTACCATCCACAGAACAATATCTGTCTTTTTCTATTTCTTTTCCTTTCCCCTTCTCCTTTTTTCTCAGATTTTTTAAAATGGTATTTGTTGAGCACTTACTATGTACCAGGTACTGTCTAAGTGATAGGCAGATACAAGATAATCAGGATGGACACAATCCATGCTCCACATGAGGCTCACAGTCTTAATACCCATTTTTCAGATGAGGTAGCTGAGGCAGAGATAAATGAAGTGAGTTGCCCAAGGTCACACAGCAGACAAGTGACAGAGCTGGGATTAGAACCCAGGTCCTCTGACTCCTACATCCATGCTCTTTCCACTAGGCCATGTTGCTTCTCGAGTTCTCCTTCTTCTAAAAACACAAACCACCGCCACTCACCAGAGCAATCACTCATCATTTCTGGGGAAATGCAATTAACCAGCAAATCACCTTCCCTCATTATTTAAGTAAATAATCAACTAGCAGAAATATAGTCCTGCAAGTCTAGATTAAAAACTCCTAGAGGGCAGGAATCTTGCATACATACTCTATTGAACTCTCCCAAGTGATTAGTTCAGTGCCTGCTCATAGTAAGTGCTCAATGAATACCACTGAACAATTGACTAAAAGAAGCTATACAACCTTTCAAGCTAAAAGAAAATGAATAAACATCCATTATAGTCATGCAGTATCTCTTCAGTAGAGAAGTTCACCAGAAAAAACCACCATGAACTGGAGATTTAAAATATAAAGACAGGCACTATTGAAATAACTAGATCGTTTTACCCAGATGGCAAAATTAATGACCACCACTCATGTGATTTAGTTGTTGGCTTGTCCAGGAGAGTACAGTGGATTTTCCTAACATCTTTGAAGTGCCAGAAAAACCCACGCTTGATGCCGCTTTGTAAAACCAAGATGTGTCTAAAGAGCTACTTGTAAAATCTTTATAAGATAAATCATGTGCGTAATTGCTTTTTAAAGCATCTTTGATTGAATTTAGCCCAAATGAAAAGTGACATTTCGGAAGCCAACAACTCATTTACTCAGAGGGTAGGTTCGTCAGACTCAGCTCCGTGGTAAAGCTCTCCAAAGGAATCATCTAAGCAGAAGATGATAGCTCGCGCTTCTTGCCTTCCCAGGCATTTTGTGACTTTCTGCTGAAACTGCCGGGCAGGGTGCAAATTATATCGGTGGTTTATGTGAGCTGGAAGTCGGTCAACTAGGTACTTGACTCAAACCACCAACTCATTTCACATAATCTTCTGGGTAGCAGTCACTCTATGTCAACATTGATCAACTACCTAACTATTAAACTGGGGCTGGATTTGAATCAGTAGCCTCTGGGCAACAGCGTCTGAAGCACATTATAAATAACCTGTGCATTCCATTCCCACTGGATAAGCCCTCAAGGGCTTTATGAAAAATTCACAGGTTACCTCTATTTGAGTTGGCACCCCCAATCAACCCAACTTGATGTAACCAGTCCGACTAAACCTAATGGCACAATTCTGTCTTTGTGAGAAATGATTTGAAACTTCACCAGAATACCTAGGTTTCCGTATTAATCTGGAGGTAAACTAGCTTCATATGTAATGATGATTAATAAGGCTTTGCAAATGGAAAGATTGGGTTTTAGTTGTAGCTGCTCCCCTGCCTAGAGATCTGGAGAAATGATAAATAATCTCTCCATGCTTCAGTGGCTCCCATGTATTTCCATCCTTCTCCCAGGGATGTTAAACCAGATCAATGTGGTGATGCTTTTAGTGCTCATTTATAATGTCTGAGGACAAAGACATCACTTTTCATAAATACTGCCTTAGTAAATAAAAGCATGTGTGTGTGTGTGTGTGTGTGTGTGTATTTGTTTAAGGAGGATGCTACCTGGTTGTTCTCAGGATATACAGGCAATGCAACAAGGGCAATGGGTTTAAATTAAAGGAGAGATTTGCTTTAAAATTAAGGGAAGATTTATTAATTGTCAGGGTGAGATAAGCAAGTAACTTTCTAAGATAGTCTTAGCTACTGTAGAGTCTCCATTGTGGCAGATGGTTAAAAATATACTGCATACAACCCCTTATTTTCTAGACTGTATCCTCACCTGCCTGAAGCAGGAAGTTGAACTAAATGATCTCTCTTGCTATTTCCATTCCTAAGACTCTATGATCTAAAATTGATTGTTTTCTACTTAAATAATAATAATAATGAATAATGATAATGATAATGGTATTTGTAAAGCACTTACCATGTGTCAGGTACTGTACTGAGTGCTGGGGTAGATTCAAGATCATCGGGTTGGACACAGTGTAAGTAAAAGGGAAGAGGATTTAATCACCGTTGTACAGATGAGGGAACAGAGTCAAAGATACATTAAGTAATTTGACCAAGGTCACACAGAAGACAAGTGGTGAAGCTGACTTAGAACCCAGGTCCTCTGACTCCCAGCCCTGGGTTCTTTCTACTTGGACAGGCTTCCAAAATCTCCAAACTATTATTTGTGGCAAAAAAAGTATATTTCCCATGTGAATTTTTGCAAACATACCTTTTCATTTCTTACTGAATTTCTAGAGACCCCATAGGGAGTATCTTGGGCTCAGCACATACTTTAAAGGAAATTGTACGTTCTGCTCAATGCTACCCCTTAAACAGAGATTGCACACATTCTCAGCCCGAGACCTGAGGACAGTGAAGTGACTTCTGGCCCTTTGCATCTTCACCTCTTCTCTAGATTTCCATGTAGTAGTGGCCATGGGACTTTATTTGAACAAATGATGGATGACTTAGAGGGCAACCTGCAGAATACTGGGCTGGTGAGTTATCTGGCCTGACGGCTGATTCCTTCCCCAAATCCAACCCACCCTTTTTCTCCACCCATAGACCACATCAGCTCTGGCAACTGGGTAACACTGTTGTGCTCATGCAATGTCCCTATAGTTCAGTTTCTAGTCTGTGGATAGAGAAGTAGCTTGCTCTAGTGGATAGAGCATGGATCTGGGAGATAGAAGGACAGGGTTCTAATCCTGGCTCCACCACTTGTCTGCCGTGCAAACTTGGGCAAATCACTTAACTTCTCTGTGTCTCAATTACCTCATCTGTAACTCTGACCTCTCTGTTTATTGTTCGTACTGTCCCAAGAGACATGGGCTATGTCCAAACTGATTAGCTTGGATCTACCCCAGATCTTACTACATTGTCTGGCACATAGTAAGCACTTAATAAATACTATTTTTAAAAAAGAACTGTATTGGAGAAGACATTTTCTTCCAGGGTGTCAGTGTACATTTGTGCAAGCTGCTTTTATTCTAAGTGGAAGAATTAGGCTCATAAAGACTTTTTTCCCTATCAAGTACTTTTGGCTTATAACTGTATGAGTTTAGATCAAGGAACTTTAGTATACAACACTCTTTCTTTGTAAACATGTCCAGTAGTAGCCAAAGCTTAAAGCTATTTTTCCTTTTCAGTTTCTATAGTTCAGATTTTCACAGGTTGGTACTTTAATTTTTTTCGCATTAAGTTTTGTTTCACTAATTTCTACTAAAAAAAATCCTTTGACTTCTCAAAAAAACTTTTCAAAACCCATAAAAATTCTTCCATTTTGACTTAATTGATGACAAAATTGTCACAGAAATGTTCAAATTAACATCTAATTTCTCTTTAAGACTAGGTATGACTCAAAATTTTGTATCACTCTGACTTTGTCTTTAAAAATGTCACAAGAGAAATTAATTTTTTAAAAATATTCTCTTGTTAACTAAAAAGAGTCTTGTGAAGGTGGCTCTGAAGAAGAATGCAAAAGATATTAAAAAAAAAAAACATTTTCAACCATCCGTTCCTGGAACCATCTTTTCCCCACATGTTTGACAAATGTTGGCTATTCCACCTCCCTGAATCACTCCTCCTGTAAACCTGGCCTCTTTTCCTTGGAAATTAAAAGTTTTGACAAATTCTACTGGTTTCAGTCCTACTGGAACATTCAATTGGGGAAACTCCTTAGAGGATGTTCCACTTTAGAATGAGAAGAAAAACTAAGCAAAAAAATTTGAATTTAACTCTCCCTTGTATCCAAGCCTGCAATAATACAATATTTAACTATCATTAGATTATATGTATGACAGCATTAGAATGCAGCTTCATCAATAGTGTAATTAAGTAACAGACTCACTCTGTGTAAATAATCAGCCCTCTGGAGAAGACCACTCCCACCACATCACTTTTATATTAAGTGAGGTAACACATTAGTACATCGTGGGAATTTTGCTTCCAGAGTTGAGAACTAGTACTGCTTTTTTTGTTACACCATCTCCACCAATATCAGATTCGTGATCTTTTGAGTTCACAGATCAAGTTCCCTTCTTCCTATGCTTCATGTGAAAATGGCAAAACATTGTTTCACTTATACAATGTATTGTACATAGCAAAGGCCAGTTGCTTCACAGGGTACAAAGAAGGTAATTCAATCTCGAAGTTCTACTGCTGTCATATAAGTGCCTATGACATCACGAAGAACTAACCACTGAATTGCAGCTTTGTATTCCATCAACCAGTGTGCATTAGTAGAGATGGGCAATCAATGTCTAAAAAGTACTTTTTAACCTTTCAATAGCCAAATCTTGTTCATGAAAAGTTTCACTGATGGTCAGGAATCTGTTTAAAAAACAGTGCATTTTTTTTAAAAAAATATGTATGCTTCAATACCCTAGGTAGTACTCTTCATTGTATCCCTGAAAATAAAATGTTAAGAAAAACAATGCTAGGGGAAGTAAAGTTTCCCAGATGAAATCATCTAAAGGGTATGAAATGAAATAGCTTAAAGCTATTTTGCCTTTTCATTTGTTAAAGTTCAAATTTTCACAAGTTGGTACTTCTTTATGTTGTTTTGTTTCACTATTCTGTACTAAAAATGCTTAAAAAAGTTCTACTAAAACATGGAGGAATGCTATATACTTAAGTTCCTTGTTCTAAACTCATAAAAATATAACCCAAAATGTTAACCAAAACATGACTGTATTAAAACCCAATGATAAATAAAATAACCATGCTACATGATCAAATAATGTGAAAATCATCAATGAATTGTTTTGATTTATGTTTTTAAGTACATACATTTAAATATTTAATTTTCAAAATAATTATAATTGTGCTATTTGTTAAGCACTTATTTGCCAAGCACTAATACTATACTATATTACACTATACCACACTATATTCCTACATGGGAAGGGAGAACAGATATTTCATCCCCATTTTATAAATGAGGAAACTGAGGCACAGAGAAGTTCATTCAATTGACAGAGGCCACCCAGTAGGCAAGTAGCTGAACTGGGATTAGAAACCAGGCCCCATCCTTGCTCTTTTCACTGGACCATACATTTTCAAAGTGTTAGTTTTCAAAGCCTATTTAGCAAAAAAGGCACCTTGTGCTAACATAGGAGATGATCTATGCTAAACACGTCATTATCAACTGCTACACTGAAATGGGCTCTAATCACTATTCATAACAGTCAAAACACTATAAAAGTTAGGTGGAAAAGAAGAGAGAAATTCTGAAACTTTGTAGCATTATCTCAAGCAAGGGCAGTATAAGAAATACTGGCATTAAAATTCAATACCATTATCAGGAAAGAGCCCTAAAAGAAGAAAATTATAATGGGAGATGACTGTAAATCAATCAAAGCAGGAATTATACTATTGCAATTCTTTTCCATGCAAATTTCATATGGCCCTTTCATTCCTAAACCTAACAGCATTTCAAGGTTTAAGGCACCTTAGCAATCACTTTCCTCTTTGCATGCAATAGCTGAGGTAAAGCCATTACATTCCTTCACTGGTCAAGTGAGAAGGAACCAGAATCAATTTGTCCTATTTATTGAGCATTTACTGCATGCAGAGCACTGTATTAAGACCTTGAATAAGCTCCTGAGTCAGCCTGGGGACTCCTGTCATAGCAAACATGCACAAGTGAGAGAGGCAGATATAGGTAGAGCTGAGTTTGGCTCCCTGTGGCAAGCACCCAAGCCTTTTGCTTCCCCTCAGCACAACAGCAAGGGCACAAAGCTGCCCACCCATAGCTGTCCGGCTGTGGTTGAGGCACAGAGAGCCTAGCAGCCGTAAGGATCACCTTGCTCCAAAAGATGTTGAGGGTAGCGAGGAGAGGTGGGGACTCTCTTCTTCCCTTTAGGGAGGGAAAGGACCACTCCTCAGAGTGGGGGTAGGGGAGGAGAATGAGATTTGGCTGCCAGGCAGGCGGCCTGTAGATAGCCCCTCCCATTTCCTGGCGGGAAGGGAGTCTGATGGAAACCAAAGAGAGTCAGTGCCGGATAGGAAGGTGGAGAGATTCCGGCTGTGGCTTCAGGATAGAAGAAGTGCATTTCACCATGGTCTGTGTGATGTAATGACATCATGTGTTATGTGAGGTGGGATTCCTCCAAATCCAATAGCTTTGAGACCCATGGGGGTCTTGGTCCAGCCTTGCTGGAGAGATGTGGAGGGTTAATTTCATTAAGAAATACAGACTGTAAGGATGGCTCCCGTTATTCTCCCTGTAGCTGGGGGTGATTCAGTTTCCCCCTTGCTTCCATAACTGGGGCACACCAACCACCATTTATTTACCCCAGATTTCTGTCTCCTCACACTACTGTTTTGAATATGGTCCCTGGTTCAGAAACCGGGCCCCAACTTCTACCAAAGAAGGAGAGCTTGCATTCCCCACTCGTGCCAACTAATCCAGAATTACAAATGAATGATAAAGGTGGCCACGAAGGAAAGATTTATCACTGCCAGACTAAGGGTTGTTGACAAACATTTTTTCCGAGCTTGACTCATTCACATTTCATTCACTGTCCTTATAAAATGGGAGAGCTGAGCTGAATAGCCTGACAAGAAACAAGCAGTAATTTTACAAACATTAAGTTCATCAACTTATTGTTTGGAAGGCTAGACTGTGAGCCCATTTTTGGGTAGGGACCGTCTCTATATGTTGCTGACTTGTACTTCCCAAGCGCTTAGTACAGTGCTCTGCACACAGAAAGGGCTCAATAAATATGATTGAGTGAATGGGGAAGCATGGCCTAATGGAAAGAGCATGGGACTGGGAGCCAGGAACCCTGGATTCTAGTCCTAACTCTGGCCCTTGCCCACTAAATGACCTTAGGCAAGTCACTCAACCTCTCAATGAGACAGTTCTTTCCTCAGTAATGGAAATAAAACACACACCATGAGAGACAGAGACTATCCAATTTGATAACTTTGTACCTATCCCAGCACTTGGCACCAAGAACTCTTAATAAATACCACCATTATTATTCCTCCAAGTCAGCATTGACTGTTTGGCTATCATTGGCTCAGGGTAATATTACAACAGAGTCAACCGAGGTTCTCCATCATCCACTAACCTTTGATTTGTAGGTCTTGGGGAAAGGCATGCAATAATTGACATGAGGTTGGAAGATTGAAAATAAAAGGGGAAGCTCTCAGTATTATAAAATGCACACATCACAAAGACATTCAGGAGCAGCATGGCCTAGTAGAAAGAGAACATGCCTGGTAGTCAGAGGATATGGATTCTAGTTCTGCCATTTGTGTGCTTTGTTACCTTGGGAAATTCATTTAATTTTTCAGTGCCTCAGTTTCCTCATCTGTAAAATGGGGATTAAGATGGTGAGCCCTATGTGGGACAGGGACTGTGTTAGACATCTGTATCTACCCTGTGTTTTGAACAGGGTTTGGCAGATAACATGTGGGCAGGAAACATGTCTTCCAACTCTGTTATACTGTACTCTCCCCACAATTTAGTACAGTACACTGCACACATCTAGTGTTCAATAAACACTTAACAAATACCATAAAAAACCACTGATCGAAAATAGTAACAGTTCTTAACAATAATAGTGCACTGCCCTCAAAGCACCATCTTTCCCTTCTAATGGAAAGTAATATGAATCATCTCAAATTCAACACACTGATAAGGAAAGAAAAATGAATCCTGATCAAGTATGAGATTGTTAGAATGAATTAAATCTCAAATCTCCACACTTCCCTCTGCAATTCCCTTTCTACTGCTTGCACTGCAAGAGCTTAATCTACGAAGTCTGCCTTAAACCTGCTGCTCTCTGGGCTAAAGACAAATAGAAGGCTTCAGTTGTGCATCAATTTCAGAAGCTTTCAGAAGCTCTGCTTTCCCCACCCCCTTTCTCTTTGCAAAGTGGGATAAGGCTCATGTTCTGCACCTTGAGGTTTTCCCAAACGTTTGATATTCTGTGTTATGTGAACTGTTTCCAGGTTCACATAGTTGTATTTAGGTCACTTGAACTTAAAAGCACCTCTTTTGGGTTTATTCTGTGATGTCCTCCAGGATTAATGTCTGGGGAATGCCTATCGAAAGAGGAATAGGGCTTTTTGTAAGAAGAGATGAGTGACAATACTGTACTTCTCTTTGCAGTGAATACCAATGGTAATTTCTTCATCACAGACTACCATGATAATGTCTCTAAAAAGCAGCAGTGTTCTCTGAAGTGCTTCTCGAGTATCCTATTGCAGGATCTAAAGTGCCTACTAACTGAATGCAGTTGCCTAATTTGTTAAAGGTGGTGCCAGAAATGCTAATAGGTTTCAGATACATTCCCTGGATTGCAGTGGAGAATTCTGTTTCAAATGCATCCAACAAGAATTTAGACACAAGAATGTCCGTTTTCATTTCCACATTAGCGTTCCTTTGCTTTTCACCTTTCTTTATTTCGCTCTCCCAGATGAAAATCATGCGACTCTTATTCAACGTCCGTCTCACACAGAGGAACTGGATGGACTTCTACGAAGGCAAAGACGTGCACATGTTAAACACTCTAAGATGACTGATTAATAACTACTTTCCTCCGGATTCTGCCAACAGGCACCTAAAAGTTGATACAAGTAATTTACTGCTTCAAAGCTTCCAGCAGCTAGACATGTCTAAATGATCAAGACATGAAAGAAGGAAGGGAGGAAAAACCTCATGGAAACTAACTGTAAATCTCTGGGAGGAGAAAGACAGAATAGCATAACAAGGCAACAAAGAAGTGACTTTCTCTGAACAGAAATGAGAATCAGCTGGAGGGCGGTCTGCAGACTCAGAATGGTGCCAATGTAAGAGAGCTACAGCCAGGAAGAGACTTCACCATGTCTTCCCGATAGCTGATGGAATTAGCTTTTTTTCTCAGAAATGTCTTACCCCTGCTGACAGCATATGAGTTCCTATTCCTCCTGGGTTAACCAAACGGTGCCTTTTGTTTCTGGACATGTAGAGGGTTGATTTTTGTTTCTTTGTTTTGTTTCATGCTTGTTTGTTTGTGAAGTGTTTTTCTTCCTTTGGAATGTAAAGGAAATAGCCCAAGTATGTGATATTAAATCCATTCAATGCTCTATTAATACACAGAGCTGTTCATCAGGTCCGAAGTACTTCAGGTTTTCTTCCACTTCAAGTCTCAAGATAATAAGATGTGGCTCCAAGAGAGGTGCGGATTGCCCACAAGAGGACTGAACAACAACATGTATTTTTATTGGCGGGTAGTTAACTAGCCAAAACCTTTGGAAAGTCATGACACCAATCTGGCACAGCACTATCTGTCTGCTTTATTGAAAACATCTTAGGCAGCATAATAAATAAACTGCATTTCTTTTTCATGGTTTGAGCTGGTATTTCTGTTGGCTATAAGACTGTCAGAGAGCAAAGATTAGGAAACTCACAATGAATTTGGTCCAACAAAAAAGGAGAAATGAGGCTCCGTTTTCAACGTTAGCCCTTTCAGTTGGAAAAGTGAGACTGCATAAGGACTGTATCCGAGAAGGAACAGCTGTCACAAGAGGCAGGTTTGTTTCCTGGGGGAGGGTCCTATCAACCAAAGTATTTAGCCTCAATAACATTTATTGAGCGATGTCCTTGGGGAACATGGAAAGAAGTACAGTATGGGTTCACTGATGTTGAAAATGGACCAAGGGAATTACTTCCCAGGCCTGCCAATTTCTGAAGCAGGATAAACTCTTCTGATTCAGGCTGGTTTGCCTCATTCCCCTCATACGAAATTTGAAAACAACCATGGGACTTCTGAAATATCCTTGGGACTGAGGTATTGCAGTGCATTGATAGTGCTGTGTTCTGATGAGCTAGGTGAACCAACATCACAACCATACTGGAGGACAGCAGAGTATTGCGAAGCAAACAGGATCAGGTCACGTTAGAGCAATGCTTTCCGAGACACAAAGCGGCGGAGGAAATTATACAAGGGGCTGATTTGGATGTAATGGTAGTAGTTACAGTATTTATTAAACACTTACTTTGTGCGGAGCATTGTATTACGCACTGGGAGAGAGTACATAGGTGGGACTCAGAATGGTCCCAGTCCCTTGGGATCCACAATTTAAGAGTTAAAGTAGAGATTAGGGATTGGAGACAGACACACCAGAACTGAGGAAACATTAAAACCAAACACAAACAAATGCACAAAAGAGGGTTAAAATGACCTAGAAAGCAAAGTTGCAGTCAGCTGACAAGGTAGCTTTTCCAGAAACAAAGTTCCCAAGTAAAGAAGAAATTTGTGAGGCAAGTATTCCATCTATTAAATTGCATCTCCTATGTATTCCACTCAGGAAAGGAAGATGAAAGCCAAGATCCTAATCACATTGGATTCCACAGTCCAGGAAAGCAAAAAATCTAGCCTGCAGCTCAATGACAATTTATCTTCTAATTAGAGGAGAAATGGAAGATACAGATTGAAACTGTGAGGAACTTCATATGATCCTTTATTTGCAAAAACCAGACAAAAAGGATCTGGGTGACAGAATTAGGAGAGACTTGAGGAGTTTTATGAAACCAGGATTAAGGACCCCAGTCAATCAATCCTATTTATTGAGCGCTTACTGAGTGCAGAGCACTGCACTAAGTGCTCAGGAGAGTACAATATCACAGTGTTGGTAGATACATTCCCTGCCTACAATGAGCTTACAGTCTGGGGGATGGGGAAGCAGGCATGCATTAATATATTCATTCAATCGTATTTGTTGAGCACTTACTGTGTGCAGAGCACTGTACTAAGCACTTGGGAAGTACAAGTCAGCAACATATAGAGACGGTCCCTACCCAACAATGGGCTCAGTTTAGACGGGGTTTAGGATAAGTATATAAATGCTGTGGGGATGAGGGTGGAGTGAATAAACTGTGCAAATCCAAGTGCAAGGGAGGAGGGAGTGGGAGGAGAGGAAATGAGGACATAAGGGGAAAGCCTCTTTGAGGAGATGTGCTTTTAATAAAGCTTTGAAGGTGGGGAAACTGATTGTCAGATATGAGGAGGGAGGGCCTTCCAGGCAAGAGACCTGCTGTGAGTGAGAGATCTACAGCTAAATCGCAGAGATAACCCTAGGTGAAAAACTCTCAAATTATCCAATTGACTTTACAGGGAGAAATCAATCACTAAGAGGGAGTAACATCAGAATAGCAAAAAATGATCACTGTGGTTTGAGGCTTTTCAATGTCTTAGTTGATGTCTTGATGGGCCCTAAAAGCACTTTACAGCCTTAAAAGCCTGCTCTAAAAGCACTTAGCCTTCAAGACAATTAGTATTTAAACAATAAGAAACTTTGATCTCAGATCTGAGATCGTTGTGGGCAGAGAATGTGTCAGTTATATTGCTACACTGTACTCTCCCTAGCACTAAATACAGTGTTCTGCACACAGTAAGCGCTCAGTAAATAGGACTGACTATCTCCCAACTTCCTCCCCATCATTCTTGAAAGCAAAAGGACGGTTTTGTAATTACGTCCTATTTAAAAATCTTGATTTCCACGTTTTGGTAGGATCGCAATTTAAAAATTAAAACATCCTTTCCCAGTGGATACTACTATCCAGGGAGATATAAAATGAGAATTGAAGGCTCCATAGCTCAGGGGTTAGAGCACTGGTCTTGTAAACCAGGGGTCGTGAGTTCAAATCTCGCTGGGGCCTTCGCTGATTTTGGAGAGAAGCAGCATGGCTCAGTGGAAAGAGCACAGGCTTGGGAGTCACAGGTCATGGGTTCTAACCCCAGCTCTGCCACTTATCAGCTGTGTGACTTTGGGCAAGTCATTAAACTTCTTGTGCCTCAGTTACCTCATCTGGAAAATGGGGATTAAGACTGTGAGCCCTGTGTGGGACAACCTGATTACCCTGTATCTCCCCCAGCGCTTAGAACAGTGCTTGGCCCATAGTAAGTGTGTAACAAATACCAAAATTATTATTATTGTTATCTAGGGAAAAAATAAAAAAACAAAAAACAAAAGCCCTTTTCACAGATCCAGTAGCAGCCACGATGATAGTGGGGTCACTCTTGTCAGGGGCGACCAAGAACCTGCTAAGAGGAATTGATTATAGTGCTAGTGGCTTGTGTATCATGGCTCACACACTCTCATCCTTGCCAGTCATACAACATGGAGTGCAACAAGTCAGATGGCAGGCAGGAGTGTAGCACACTGTGAAATGCATGTGTGGTGTTTGCCCAAGTCAGCCCATCAAAGGCACAATTGGGGCAAAAATCCAGGTCTCCTAACTCCCACGGTACTGCTCTTTCCACTAGACATTCAGCAATATAACTATAAGGAATTATTCTATAAGGGTCATTAGAACAACATCAGTTCCTGTCTCTCTGAGTCCACAGTTATGCAGACAATCTCCTTGCCTATTGTGAGTAGACCCGTTTTTCACACTTCCATCAGTTTAACTAATGAAGATTAAAGGATGTGGGTAGGAGAAAGGAAGAGTGGAGAGGTAGAGGAGCAAAATGCACCCAAAGTAGAAGAAAAGGAAAACTGTGTTTGCTATTCTGACAGATTTACAAATCAATTTGTGCCTTATCTCATGCAACAGGAATGTGTGGTTTATTTAAATATTAATATATGGTTTTAACTAAAGTCACTATCAGTCAGCTAGTCCATTGGACTGAAGGCAGTATATCAAACTGGACCTTCAACCATGTATTAAGAACGAATAAGCCAGTTAGCAGAATATAAAAACTTCCCTGGCCTTGCTCATTCCCCAAAATTGACCTTTTTTTTTTTTTTTTGGTTCTGAGGTAGTCAGTAATTTAAAAGCTTTTACATGCCTCTCTCTCTCTGCCTCTTATTTTCAGCCAAATTTTGACATGAAAGGCTATTCTCAGAGTATTTCTGTCCTAGCCAAAACCAGGAAACCCTGCTCACTCTAGATTTCCAGCCCAATTGTTTGCTGCATTTGTTCAAACAACCTGCCAACAGATTGGAGAATAGTTACTAGGCATTGAAGAGGCTAAGTCTGATTGCAGGAGCAGGCATTGGTATTGTACTAGGTTTCTATTATGCAGACCCCTGGACTAAATGCTTGGAGGGGTACATTACAGTTGGGAGACATGATCCCTGCCCTCAAGAAGCTTAAAGTCTACATGGGGAGAAGGACATTGAAACAAATTACAGGTGTGAAAAGTGGTAGAAAGATATTTTGATGATTGTGGTATTTGTTAAGCACTTAGTATGTCCCAGGCACTGTACTAAGTGCTGGGGTAGATACAGGATAATCAGGTTGGACACAGTCCCCATCCCATAGCAGGCTCCCAGCCTCAATCCCCATTTTACAGATGAGGTAATTTAGACAGAGAGAAGGTAAGTGACTTGCCCAAGGTCACACAGCAGAAAAGTGGCAGAGCCATGATTAAAGGCCCAGATCCTTCTAACTCCCAGGCCCATACTCATGGGACTGGGGGTGCGGTGAGTATCAAAATATTGAGGGAATACAGACCCATGTGCTTAGGCAAAAGGAGAAGTGGAAAGAACAAGGCAGCACAGAGATGGTAGCTACTGAAAGAAGCAAGATGCAGAATGTGTAAGTGTAGTGATAGAGGTGAGCAGCAGTACAGGAGACATAGTACCAACAACCTCTCTAGGCTGGTCATAATTTAGGTTGAGAAATGGTAACTTGTCCTCCAGGATCACAGTCTGGCCAATAGTCAGGGAGAGAAGCTGTCAACATGATGTTAAGATTAGCAGTGTTTGGCCCTAGCCCTAAGACTGCTGACTGTTTTTTTTAGGGTATTTGTTAAGTGCTTACTGTGTGCCAGGCACTTAGTAAGTGTGGGGATAGATACAAGCTAATGAGGTTAGAAACAGTCCCTGTCCCACAGGACTCACAGTCTTAATCCCCATTTTACAGATGCGGGAACTGAGACACAGAGAAGTTAAGTGACTTGTCCAAGGTCACATAGCAGTCTACTGGTAGAGTTCGGATTAGAACGCAGGTCCTTCTCTCCCCCAGACCCCTACTCTATCCACTAGACCACATAGCTTCTCTAAGGAATTTGAAGGACTACAAAGACATCCCATAGAAATAATCTTCCATCACAATCTCCTACAAAATTGAAGTTAAAGGCTTTTGAAGTTGTTTTCCACTTTAGATCCAAAATGCATGGATTGCTTTTAGTAGTGATACTATGAGTTCTTTCTTAGATTGTAACCCTCATGTGGGACAGGGACTGTGTCCAAATTGTTGCTTTTGTAGCCACCTTAATACATAGGCACAGGGTTAGCATTAGAATAAGTGTTTGCTAAACATCAAAATAATAATTGAAAAAGAAAATGGCTATGATGAACAATATAAATAGCACCCCAAGTCTCAGACAACTTGAAACACAGAAGTCACAAAGCTTGGGGATAGTATAATTTCTGTAATTTAAAAAAAAGCACTGGACATCTATACATTTTTACTTTCCATTGGCCTTTGAAAAGGTTTACATACAAGGTTACTTTCAAATTGAAATTGGAGGAATTGTTCTGCTAGGGATAAAACAAAACAAAATTTAAAAAAACTGGCTTTAGAGATAGGAAATAAAGCAGGAATAAATGGCCATATTCTTGGGTGGATCAGTCAGAGGGGCACCACCACTGATTTTTATTTCACATTTTCATTAATGGCCTAGAAAAGGGATTACATGGTGAAATCCCCATTTTTGCAGGGAGCACTCAGTTCTTCCAAATGGTGACGTACCATATCACAGGATAAATAGCAAAGAAGGCTTTATAAAGCTGAATGAATGGACAGAAAACTGGCAGACAAGCTTTGGTGTGAGCCAGGATAGTATAAACATATTGGAGAAATTAATACATGCTCTAACTACATAGAGAAATCTTGTTCATTGTGACACAACAGCTAAAAAATATCCAAAAAAAAAAATGTGGACATCATGAGTAAGGGAATAGAGGGACAACAGTTCATGAAAATTGTTTTACCTGTAAGAGAAAGAGAGGAACATTTGAAACACTAGCCTAGAAATCTCTGAATACAGCAAAAAGTCATCTTTAGCCTGCCTTTGCCATAATTACTTCATACTATGACATATGACTTCATGGAGTTCTCAGACTCGGGGGTGTAGCTAATGAGTCTGGGTTGGAAGGGTCCCAGTGGAATGCAGCTCACCAAAGCTTCAGTGTTCTTTCAAATTCCAATATGACATTATTAGGGAAAACAAGGGTCTCTTCATGATCTAGAGGATGACCTGAGAAATAGGGATTTTTCAATAGGAGGAATGGGAGGGAGAGTGAAAGATAATTTCTAAGAGTCACTAAGATGTTTTCAGAACCCAACTATACTCCATTTCCAGTTGTGCCTCTTCTTAATTTTGTCATTAGAATTAACAAGGTCATTTCTTCCAGTGCCAAAAGTGATATCTTGAAGTACACTTTCAAACCACCAGGATTCCCCTCTAGACTCTACATTTGTTGTGGACAGGGACCGTGTCTGCTATATTGTTATATTGTACTCTCCCAAGCTCTTACTACAGTGATCCGCACACATTAAGTGCTCAGTAAATTAGATTAATTGATTGATAGTGTAGTGCTACAGCAAAATCAATCAATGGTATTTATTTAGTGCTTACTGTGTGCAGAGTACTATACTAAGCACTTGGGAGAGTGCAATACTAGAGTTGATAGAAACTTTCTCTTACACACAAGCTTGCAGATTAGCACAAGCACAATGGGTGTGTCAGTGGTCAATGAACAGACTATTAGTGGTCTCAAAAAGGTAACTTTCTTCCCTATAGTCCTGACTGTTTATTGGAATGAATGGGAAGAGGGCCTGGCTGACTCTCTGGACATTTTTCCTAGTATCTTGGGTGACTCTCTGAGGTGGTTGGGAGGTAATGTGGGGAGAAAGAGGGTTGTGTATATGTATATGTCTGTGTGTGTATGTGTGAGTGTGTGTGCATGCCTGCATGTGTGGGCAGACAGAACCAGAAAGTGAAATGATGGTCCTTTATGATGCAAAATGCATGAATGCTTCTTCTTTCCCCAATCCTCCTTTCAGCCAAGTTCAGATATTAAAGTCTTTGTGGAAAATCTTTTTTTAAAAATAAAAAACCACTGTGCATTAACATTTCAATATACTATTTTCAACATACAGCTCTCTCTCTGTGCCTTATTCAACTCACGGATGATAAAAATGTATTGAATCTCTCAAAATATCTTCAAATGTTAATAACCACTAGATAAAACTATTACATTACATGAGTCTCAGGGTGCAACATAATCTAAAGTAGGTGCATTTTTTAAGTGAGGAGTGATCTCATTTAAATCAGAGTCTTTGTTACTTTTTCCTTTTATCAGATATTGACATTAGATAAACTTTTTAGACGTCTGTTCATCTAGGATGCTTTTAAACACTTCACCCCTATCTGATCAAGTTCAGATTGCTTAGAGATGTACCCCAGCTGGAAACAAATTTAAAGTAATTAAGAAGTAAAGTCAGAGTACTTTCTCTAATTTGTTTATTTTCGTAAGAATTTAAACACTTAAACACTATTATTTATGCTTAAGTAATGAATCAAAAGTTGAAGACCTGCGTGTGAAAATGTGAAAGTTACAGCTCCAAGAAAACTAGCATCGTTTTCAGAAAGTAAAAAAAAAGACATAAAGACATGTATTTTTGCATTAGCTAGAATAATGAATAAATTTCAAACAAGGGTGCAATTCATTTGAACAGGCAGAACATTAGTACTGTATTGTACAGAACTACTACATTATTCAAGCATTAATGCATTAACTACCCAGTTTACATTTTATCTTGGGAAAAAAGGATCTTGCAACCGTGAGAAATAGAAAGTTATGTACAAGAGGATCATGTAGGCAAATGTTTTATGGCTTTGTTCTGACTTCTGTTCTCAGAGTATGAGATACAGTTCCAACAAAATAAGCACATCAGTTTCACTAAAAACAACCTGTCAAAAACTAAAATTATTCAGTTTCCTTGTAATTCTTAATCTGGGTATTCAGGAAATGCTCTTCAATAGCATTTAGACACTCTGATTTAGCATTTCCTTAAAGTTTTCCTCTTAAAGGTATTTGGAAAATTATATGATATTTATTTACTCCGTGGCATTCCCAAAGGATGACCCTCTGGTAAATAAATATTATTATTCACATTTTGCAGAGAGGAAAGTGAAATCACAGTGAGTCAGTGCCAATGTCATACCTTCTCTCCCTTGAAAAGTGGGCAGGGTAACCCGTCCCTTTGTGAGCTCCCATATTTGCTCCTCCCCATTTATCTGCAGCCTCTGAAGTTCATGGAGCTGCAGTGTGGCAGAATTGAAGCACCCACAAAGGTGTTTTCCTCCTATAAGTATCAGTAATTCCCAGGAGCAGCCATGTATGTGCTAATGCACTGTACCCACCAATCAATGGTATTTGTTGAGTACTCACCCTGTGCAGAGCACTGTGCTAAACCCTTGCCAGTAAGTGAGGGTGGACTTCTCAAATGCTTCGTACAGTGTTCTGCACATGGTAGTACTTAATAAATGCCATTAACTGACTGATTGACTTAGGCTTGTCAGCTTCAAGACCAGGCCTTGGCCAAGGATTTAATTCACTGTGGGTCAGGCCTCTGCTAATTAGCTGGGTTTCCTGAGGGTAGGCTCATTAATAATAATAATAATAATTTTGGTATTTGTTAAGCGCTTACTATGTGCAAAGCACTGTTCTAAGTGCTGGGGAGCATAGGTTTTCCCATGTGGGGCTCACAATCTTACCCTCATTTTACAGATGAGGTAACTGAGACACCGAGAAGTTAAGTGACTTGCCCAAAGTCATGCAGCTGACAAGCGGCAGAGCCATTAGCTACTCATGGCACTTATTTACATATTAAGTGCTTACTCTGTACCAAGCATTGTGTTCATCATAAGGCAGCCAGTAAAGCCCCAATTCCATTCAGGGCTCATAATTTGTAGATATAAAGAGAAGCAGTGTGGCCAAGTGGAAAGAGCATGGCTCCAGGTGTCAGAAGACCTGGTTCTAATCCCAGCTCCACTTCTTGCCTGCTGTGTGACTTTGGGCATGGCACTTAATTTACCCTGTCTCAGTTTCCCCATTAGAAAAATGGGGATTAAATACCTGTTCTCCCCCCTCCACAGAGCATGAGCCCTTTCTGGGACAGAAACTGTGATTGACCTGATTATCTTGTATCTAGTACCACACTTGATACAATGCTCAACAAATACCACAATCATTATTATTACGGTAACATGGATTGCAAATCATAACAAGGAACAGAGTAATAAACCAAGACATTCATTCATTCATTCATTCATTCAATTGTATTTATTGAGCGCTTACTGTGTGCAGAGCACTGTACTAAGTGCTTGGGAAGTACAAGTTGGGTTTTGCAAGGCAAATGAAAGCTAGCTCTTGGAAGTGAGAGTTTTCAGACTCACCATGGCTCCAGATTATAAATTATTCCAGCCTCAGCAGGCTTCTAGAAGTTATAAAGGTATTCTTCCTTCCCATCAATAAATCAATCAATCAATCATTGACATTAACTGAGCACTTACTGTGTGCCGGGCATTCTGCTAAGCACTTGGGAAAGTGCACTATAATAGAATTGGTAGAACATGATCCCTGGCCACAGGGAGTTTACAGCCAACAGGGGGTTCTCATCCCTGCTCTGCTGCTAGTCTGCTGTGTGACCTTGGACAAGTCACTTAACTTCTCTTTGCCTCAGTTACCTCACGTGTAAAAAGACTGTGAGCCCTATGTGGGACAGGGACTGTGTCCAACCTGATTAGCTTGTATACAGGCATAAAGGATGTGGGTCTAAAGTCACAGGCTACACTTGCTGAGGAGAGAAGCTAATCAACCTAGGAGTTGTTTACTTTTCAGAAAGTTGTTGGAAGAATTACAGGAGAAAGTTTGCAGTTAGGGACAAATGGTGCAAACTGATCGTACAAATAGCCAGTCGATCATATTTATTGAGCCCTTACTGTGTGCAGAGCACTGTACTAAGCTCTTGGGAGAATAATACCTACTACAACCCAGTATAAAACCTAATCTCTTCTCAGTTATCTCTTTACTATTGGCGATCATTCTGAATTTCCTTTATTTGTCTAAAACAGGAAACGAAAGTGTCAGGTTACATCGTAAAGGTTATGCTTTTGGTATGATCAAGTCGGAAAGGCTCTGTGGAAAGTTACAAGTGAACTACATTGCAAGAGAAGATTGTTCTTCTAAGATTTCCATACCAAAGTAGTTTCGATGAACCTTAACAAATGTTGTAAATACCTGGATATTTTCCCTATCAACACTAAACTAGTATTACACAGGGGATAAGTACCAAAGTAAGAAATAAAACCCAGCTTTCCACATTCCAAAAATCATTTTCTAACTGATAAAACTCTCCTCTCATTTCCATACCCAATTCCACATGTACTTTTCTCTTTTTCGATTCCATATGAACCTCATATATTTGGAATGCTCATTAGCCACAAAAAAATAGCCCAATATGAAAAACTGGGGTTTACAGTCACACTCTGTACATTCCCAACATAATGTAATGTACTTGAAGGCCACACGAAGAAGGAAATCCAAAATAAGAACACAATATACCTAGAATTTATGATACCCCCCTTTTGAAAACTACAAAGAACTTTAACAAATATAGCTTCATTTTTTTCTCACCACTTCCTTGTGATGTCTTATCACTGTTTTACATTCAAAGAATCTACAAACAGAATGACTAAAGAATGCTCCTAGGTCACTCAATGAGCGGCTGATGGAACCAGGACTAGAACTAAGGCCACAGTTTCCACCGTTCCAGCCACTAGACCGGGCAGCTTCTTTCTGTCTTAAGTCAGTCAATCAGTGTTTTTTACTGAGTGTTTACTGTGTGCAGAGAATCGTACTAAGTGCTTGGGAGAGCACAAAGTCACCCTAGTGTTTATTGCACACACAAAAGAATGTATATGATCATTGTTAAGAATCAACAGTAGATAGTATAAGGTAATAATAATAATAATAATAATAGCATTTATTAAGTGCTTACTATGTGCAAAGCACTGTTCTAAGCGCTGGGAAGGTTACAAGGTGATCAGGTTGTCCCTTGTGGGGCTCACAGTTTTAATCCCCATTTTACAGATGAGATAACTGAGGCACAGAAAAGTTAAGTGACTTGCCCAAGCTCACACAGCTGACAACTGGCAGAGATGGGATTTGAACCCATGACCTCTGACTCCAAAGCCCATGCTCTTTCCACTGAGCCATGTAAGCATATACATTACCTTAATGAAAACCATTTCTCATTTACTAAGAGATTTTTAAGCATGTACAGTCAGTTTGGCCATAATGTATGATTTACTATGCATTTTGCCTAGAATTTTCTTCATGCCATGGTGTAAGAAGACTGGTTTGTGCACATGACATTGGAACACGTGAGTACTACAGTGCAAGCTTTCCTTAACATGGGTTTTATAAGAATGCAATGTGCACCTTATAGGAGAACTGTGTGGACCAAGATATTGCCCCTAATTTACATGCTGAGCACACTGTCAACTTAATATGCCTCATCTCAGTGTATTTCATTTAAAGACCTGGCATTAAGTTTGCATATTAACTTTTTCATTTATGTCATGGAGAACATACTCCCTCAGATTAGGAGGTAACAGAAGAAAGTATGGACAATCATGATGAAAATGATATGTAGTAAGAAATTTAAGATTAAGGAAAAGATGAACGGAAGAGAAGAATCATGTCCAAGGGGATTTTTTAAGGGTCAAAAAGAATGAAAGGTACACTTTATCCAAGGAGAT
Organism: Tachyglossus aculeatus; assembly: GCF_015852505.1. Lineage (NCBI taxonomy): Eukaryota > Metazoa > Chordata > Mammalia > Monotremata > Tachyglossidae > Tachyglossus > Tachyglossus aculeatus. Next base: position 17,640,017 of record NC_052074.1, on the reverse strand, counting down.
TGAAAAAATAAATTCCAATACCTAAATAGAGATTTGAAACAATCATAGGGGACAACACCAATTTGGCGATTAAGAAATATCTTTCACTTCAATAGCAATCAATCATTCAATGGTATTACTGAGCACTTATATGTGCAGAGCACTGTACTAAGCACTTGGAAGATGACAGAGTTAGTAGACATATTCCTCCCCCTCAAGGAGCTCCTTGTGCTTGTAGTCTAAAACAAGTGAACAATCCAGGTCATCAAACTGCAGTTAGCACCCTTTTTAAATAATAATAATAATAATAATAATAATAATAGCATTTGTTAAGCACTTACTATGTGCAAAGCACTGTTCTAGGCGCTGGGGGGATACAAGATGATCAGGTTGTCCCACGTGGGGCTCGCAGTCTTAATCCCCATTTTCCCCATTTCACAGATGAGGTAACAGGCTCAGAGAAGTTAAGTGAGTTGCCAAAGGTCACACAGCAGACATGTGATGGAGCCGGGATTCAAACCCATGACCTCTGATTCCAAAGCCTGTGCTCTTTCCACTGAGCCATGCTGCTTTTCAATGGTATTTAATGGTAGAAAGCACTTATTTCATGATAGTAAAGTGTTAAGTAAGCACTTGGCTAGATACAAGAGAAGCAGCGTGGCTCAGTGGCAAGAGCCCGGGCTTGGGAGTCAGAGGTCATGGGCTCTAATCCTGGCTCCACCACTTAGCTGTGTGACTTTGGGCAAGTCACTTAACTTCTCTGTGCCTCAGTTCCCTCATCTGCAAAATGGGGATTAAGACTGTGAGACTGTGGGACAACCTTGATTACCTTGTATTCCCCCCCCCCCCCCCCCCCCCCAGTGCTTAGAATAGTGCTTGGCGTGCACTTAACAAATACCAACATTATTATTATTATTATTATTATTATTACAAGCTAATCAGGTTGAACACAGTCCATGTGCCATTTAGGGCTCACAATCTTAATCCCCATTTTACAGTTGAGGTAATTAAGGCACAGAGATGTTAAGTGACTTGCCCAAGGCCACACCTAGCTGTTAGGTACATAGAATATCACCTTACTTTCCTTTTCAAGTTTTACCTGATCCCTGAACTGTTTTTTGTTCATCTGATTTTCCCTTTCCATTAATCTTTGGTAAAAAAAAAAAAAGACCTAAATTTAAATATATTCTGCCAACTAATCATGTGTTGTAGAGGAGGTAAATGGATGGTATCAAATCCTTTTGAACCTGTTACATTTTAACTTCTTTAAATACATCCAGCTGTGCAAAGTTCAGGCACTCACTACAGCAGGTAAGCCTAGGGCTGAGATAACAAATACATGTTTTTGCAGATCATCCAACAAAAGTAGCAGGAACTCCCACTAATTGTATTTGCTTAAAGCACCTATCTTCCTTCCAATTTTCAGGTTGTTTCTTCAATTGCATGATATCTTGTTAATTATTTTCTATTTCTTCAGGGCTAATGGTACTGGCAACTAAAAATAATGGAAAATATTTATCCAAGAAAAGGAACACCACAGTGTTTTGCATTCAGTAAGATTTATAGTAAGTCTTCATGACCAGATTATCACCTTTTGAAGTTCTGTGGGAAATCATCTATCCCAGAAGTAATTCTTCAGCCTGAGTCACCACTGTATGTGCAAGCAACTTGGAAGTAGCATGTCCTAATAGAAAGAACAAAGGCACAGGAGTCAGAAGACTTGGGTTCCAATCTTGGCTTCCCCAGTTGCCTGCTGTGTGACATTGGGCCAGTCACTTAACTTCTCTGGGTTTCAGTTTCCTCATCTGCAAAATGGGGATTCAATAACTGTTCTCCCTCCTATTTAGACTGTGAATCTCATGTGGGACAGGGACTGCATCTAAGCTGATTATCTTGTATTGATTAATAATAATAATAATAATAATAATAATAATAATGATGGCATTTGTTAAGCGCTTACTATGTGCAAAGCACTGTTCTAAGTGCTGGGGGGCAGATACAAGGTGATCAGGTTGCCCCAAGTGGGGCTCACAGACAATCCCCATTTTCCAGATAAGGTAACTGAGGCACAGAGTAGTTAAGTGACTTGCCCAAAGTCACAGAGCTGACAGGTGGCAGAGCCAGAATTAGAACCCATGACCTCTGACTCCCAAGCCTGTGCTTTTTCCACTGAGCCACGCCCCAGCATTAGAATAGTTATTGGCATAGTGAGCACTTAACCAATACTATTATTATTAATAAGGCTTGTAGATAGCAAGAAACAAATACTGGTAGGGCGAAGGAGAGGAGGGAGTGAGAAGGGATAGGACAAAAAAGGAAGGATAGATAGAGAATTTATGCTTGAATAGTTAGGGAAAACCTGAAAAAACAGGCATCCAAGAAAATCCACAATAGGCCTCTGGAGAGTTAAAAAGAACCTTACTTGGGGAAGAATTGAAGAGCAAGTCAGAGGAGAGGGGAAACTTAGGAAAAAGTCAAACTTAGCAGGCTAGCAAGAATCAATGTCAGTGTCATTTATTGAGCACTTACTGTGTGCAGAGCCCTATACTAAATGCTTGGAAGAGTACAATAAAACAGACCGGGTAGAAACATTCTCTGCCCACAGCAAGCTTACACTCTAAAGGAACTACTCTAGAACTTAAAGTTTCATTCAGATTCTTGATTCCTTCAAATAGTCTCTCCCTCTTAAAAAAACACTTGATGTGCCAAGCTACCAGTTTCTTGCCACAAGTAGTGACAGGATATTTAAATTTAATAAATTGAAATATGATATTATAAAATTGGGGAACCATTTTTCTCTACCAGATGGCATTTAGTGTTCCATTAGGTAGGTTTTATTTAAATGGATGAACTCCCAAACCCAATGAAGGGCCCGAAACCACACTCTGTCTCTCCACAGTGACTTTCTTTCCAAGAACACAGAGAAAGTGATATCTAATTAATTCTCATAGTACATTATAGAACACAATAATAATAATCATCATAATAATAATCAAAATAATGGCATTTATTAAGCGCTTACTATGTGCAAAGCACTGTTCTAAGAGCTGGGAAAGTTACAAGGTGATCAGGTTGTCCCACGTGGGGCTCACAGTCTTAATCCCCATTTTACAGATGAGGTAACTGAGGCACAGAGAAGTTAAATGACTTGCCCAAAGTCACACAACTGACAAGTGGTGGAGTTGGGATTTGAACCCATGACCTCTGACTCCAAAGCCCGTGCTCCTTCCACTGAGCCACGCTGATTACTCTTCCCCCATTTTTCTTATGTGTAGACTTGAGTGGGCTGAGGAAGTGAAGCTAAGGAATTGGTGTTTGAGTCCCTCAGGAAATACATAAGGAAAAATGGAAAATTGAACTTGCTTAAGCACCCCGAGTCTCCATAGTTGCTTGTTCATTGCACTCTGTGCCCCAGTAAGAACACAACCAGTAGAGACAAGACAGTATGCATGGTGCTGTGCTGGCCACCAACACTACAGTCAATCAATCAATCATATTTACTGGGTGCGTACTATGTGCACAGAACTGTGCTAAACCCAGGGAGAGTGCAGTGCTGAGCTGACAGGCACATTCCCTGTCCAGAACAACCTTACAGTCTAGAGGGTAAGGCAGAAATTAATATAAATAACATAATATTTAATTTAAAGATATATGCATAAGTGTTATACCTAAGTACATCTGTCCTCTGTTACTTCCCGAGGCCTCAAGAGTATGAGAACAGGAGGCCAAGAGGCCTGTTGATTGCGGTGGTTAATAATGCCTACATAATGACTGTTATCAGTTCAGATAAAAATCCAACTTCAGTTAACAAGGTCGCCCATCAGGCACTCACGAACACATAGAATTGCTGTCAAGAAAACAAAATTAATAATGTTACCTTAAACTTGGAAATGATTACAGCAATAATAAAATACAGCAGAAGTGTGCCTTCCAAAAAGTCCAACAGTCTCTCATATTTTCTATATTCAAAGAAAATGGTTTTCTCCCTTGGATTTTTTCCTTGATTACTTTTTCACTGCTACATCAGTCGACTATTTTCTCCCAGGACCACTTTCCCAATGATCTAGGTGCCATGCTACTTAGCCTATATTCTCCCTGACCTGAACCCACATGTTCCAGCTGGGGCGGCAGTTGAAACATCCAGAAGTTGGGGTCTGTCTGCTGGTTCTGTGCCATCAGGGGCCATCAGAGGCCACCCAGGACATTTCGTATGGTGAGTGGCTCAAGAAGGAATCCTGAAAATAGCTGGCCAACACAGGGACCATCTTGGCACTAGGCAGTGATCTGGGCTGGATTAATGCCAGGGATTTAGAGGCTGTAGTCCAGAGTTATCGGCTAAGGGAGAGAGGGGGCCTGAGAAAATAAATCTATAATTATGTACATTTATACATATAACTGGAGGATCTGTGGTTTGAGGATATATATAACAGCTGCTTTGAGGTAAGAAGTAGGCTACTTTGAATTAAAACTATATCCTACATGATTAAGGCGCAAATGTAGCCTGTGTTGATTGAGTCTAGTCTAATTCCACATTAATAGTCTTATTGCCAGAATTGTGATTTTTTTGGAATTGGGAAAAACTCTTGAATACAGAGGCCCCATAAAATAATAGTCATCTCACAGAAGAAGCAATTCATCCTTGGTTGTGAACACTTGGGCCATAAATGCGTTTTGTATGTAAAATTATTGCGGATATTTTGCAATGTGCTACATCCCTGCCTGCCTACCTCGTTGCTGTTTTTGTTTCATTTGTGATTTGTTTTTTTAAATGGTATTTATTAAGCTGGGCCTTGCTGTGCCCCCTCCCATGGCTTAGTGGCAAGAGCCCAGGCTTGGGAGTCAGAGGTCATGGGTTCTAATCCCACCTCTGCCACTTGCCAGCTGTGTGACTTTGGGCAAGTCACAACTTCTCTGGGCCTCAGTTACCTCATCTACAAAATAAGGATTAAGACTGTGAGCCCCACGTGAGACAACCTGATTAACTTGTATACACCCCAGTGCATAGAACAGTGCTTGGCACATAGTAAGCACTTAACAAAAACCATCATCATTATTATTATTACCCCCATGGGAACATGAATGGCAGGAAAGAGTGAGTGCCAGGATTACCACACAAACCACTAGCCCAGAATTCATTTCTTCACACAGGTTCTGGTCCCAGAATTTTCATGACTTCATGGCTTTCAAGGCTTTCCCCTAGTTTATGACAGAATCACTAGATCAGTACAAATTGGTATTTACTGAATGCTTATTGTGTACAGAGCACACTGTATTAAACGCTTAAGCTAGTACCATACAATAGAGTGGGCAGATGCTATCCCCGCCCTCAGAGAGTTTATAGACTACTCCATCAACACCAGTCTGTATCGGAAAAAGACTTTCATCCTCTCTAAAACAGATTGTACTCGGGATGTCATTCAAAAAAATCCAGTTTGGAAACATTTTTCAAAGGCTTTTCCTCTCCTCTCTTCAGATGTAAGAAAGTTTTTGCAGAGAACCATTACACTTGTCTGCTTTTCTTTGGTTGTGTTTCTGTTCTAAGTGCTGAAGTAGATATGAGGTTAACAGGGTGGACACAGTCCCTGTCCCGCATGGGGCTCACAATCTAATTAAGAGGGCCGGCATTGCATCCCCATTTTACAGTTAAGGAAACTGAGGCACAGAGAAGTTAAGTGACTTGCCCAAGGTCATACAGCAAGCAATTAGCAAAGTCAGGATTAGAACCCATGTCCTCTGATTCTCAGGCTCATGTTCTTTCCAGTAAGCCATGTTGCTTCCAAAGTTATATACCTTCACTGTACTTTCTTCAAAAAGATTTCCTCCCTTGGAGATATGCTCAAACCCTTAAGGAAAAGTGGATTTGATCATTAGAGGATAATCAATCAATGATATTTATAATCAGTATTGTTATACTATATCAGTATACAGTATATAGTATCAGTATATAGTAACAGTATACTGTTATCAGTGCTTACACAGCATACAGAGTGCTGTACTAAGAGCTGGGGAGAGTATAGTACAATAGAGTTGGTAAACATGACCTCTGCCCTCAAGAAGCTTACATTCTAATGAAGATCTTAAATACAACTTGAGCCTGAATTAGTAAATGATTATTTGTTGCTCTGCCATTTATTCACCCAATCAATTTGATGTTGAATGAAGCCAGATTTCATGACCTCTCTTCACTTCATGAAAGACAAATGAGTCAGTAATTGTTCTAACATGTTTATATAGCAGTGAACAACCCACTCTGACTAAAACCTAGTTTTTCTGTTTTCCATATTTTTGTGTTGTCATGTGTTTTCAAGAAAACTCATAATTAACCACGGTTTGGAAGAACCTCCCAAAATGGCAAAAAATCAGGAAAAGGAATTGTTTTAAAGAAACACTGAAAAAGTCAAGTGAGATATCTAAATATTTATTTGAATGGGAAAAGCCTCAAATATAAATCAATCAAGTTCTAGGTTTGAGCTAAGGAAGTTAATCACCCTTTGCGTAGACACAAGATGAAATAAAAATTATGCAACAGCCTTGACAGAAATGATCCCGTCCTGCCCCGTGGGGAGGGGAGGGAACAGGAAACTGCAGCTGAAATTTTTCATGTGTTTATTTTATCTGTCATCTTTCTCCCAATACAAATCAGCAACACTGACAACAAAAAGCACAGAAAACCAATCAGAAATTGCCCACTTGGAGGAGGGGGGAGAAACGACTGATATTCAACATCGGCAAGGAATACTTTTGGCCAAGGGTTTCTGACACTTGTCTCCTTTCTCAATCTCTTGAAAAAGATGGCAGCCTGCCTCTATTTTATGAGTGATTTGATTCCAAACAAACTTAAGTAGGGGAACGTCTCCCTCAAAGAATTTGGGTTATCGTCATGCTGCAAGCAAATTTCGTTCAGTATCACCAGCATGACCTAAGCCTCCAGTGGCTCACTGTAACCTAATGGCAAGAAACTTAGCCCTATCACTAGGAACAGAGCATTATGTTTGCATTCCCTCAGCTAGGCCAAATACCCAAAGGAAGTTAGCCTGCCCAGTGCGGTGGTGTACTATATGAAGGCTAAATACTTGTGGGGTTGTGGAACTAGGAAAAAAAAATGAGCTGGGGCTCTCATGGTAGCAACTTGGAGTGGCTTCTTGCCAGAAATAATAACTCATTACAATCAAATCCCAGTTAAATCAAACAGCCCAGTCCTAATTGAGCCCCTACTAAAGTTTAATTCAACAAAATCTGGTACTTTCTGCAGGTGAGATTGAAACTGTCCAGTTCCTAGAAACTAATCTAATGCTCCTTGCTCCCTCTGTACAAGAGTATCAAGGTCTTTCACCAAAAGCTGCTAAATCAGAAGTATATCTCAGAGTAGAACTGCAAACTCCGTGTAATTCAAAATGCCACCCAGCACTTGAAGGAGAAAGTTTCAGGCATTTTATCATAGCAACAATAACAGTACAGGGTATCTTTTCCAATCTGCCTCATGACGATAACTGATAGAAGATGAGGATGCACAAATAGGTAATTTTACTCATTTGGGGGGCATAAATAAACTACATATGTTTTTGAAAAGAAAGAGTTACAAAGGCTGAGGAAAATAAACAGACATTATGCCAAATCTTTCTTTCCTGTTTCCAGTCAGAGGTGTACCAGCCAAGCCCAAGCGTGTTTGAGGAGAGGGTGGTTCTTTGTGGCTCAGGATGTGTCCAAATTTTTTTTTATTAGTCAGAAACTTGGGTTCTGTGTCTGTTTTTGAAGGAGTCTAGGAATGAAACATGATTCATATTTACATCTGTCGGCGCGTTCCCTCAAACGGGAGAGAAAGGCGATGAGCAAACTGGTACTGGAAGAGAACAACTCAAAGAGCTGATTCCATTTCCCGTAACACTTTCTAGGTTGGGCTGTAACCATTTGTGTGGCAAGAAAACTTCATCCCAGAGCCAATCCAGCAGACAACAGCAATGTCAGGATTGTTTACAACTCCTGTCATTCAGTCATCTGGCCTTGAAATACTCACTTGAACAACAGGAAATTTATTCCTGTGAATAAAGACTTAATGTTGCTTAACCTCCATTTTTTTTCCAAAGCTGTACTGCAGGTTTGAACAATGAATATTCAGGCCCATAAACTAACTGATTCTGTGTGTAATAACAATAATTCATTCAATCACTTTTATTGAGTGCTTACTGTGTGCAAAGCACTGTATTAAGTGCTTAAGAATAATAATAATAATAACTAAAAAAAGTATTTATTAGACACTTACTATGTGCCAAAGACTGTACTAAGCACTGGGATAGCTACAGCATAGTTAAGTCAGACGCGGTCTCTGTCCACATGGTGATCATAATCTAAATAGGAGGGAAAACCGATACTGAATCCCAATTGTACAGGTGAAGAAACTGAGGCACAAAGAAGTTAATTGATGTGCTCCAAATCATGCAGCAAACACATCCAGATCATATCCCTTTAGAAAGCCACCATATAGTCTTACAAATAAGATGTTCTTTCTAATACTGGCCACATAAATTTGTACTATCAGAATGAGGGTTGTACAGTGTAATGGAATCAAATGCCAAGCAGTATAAATAATTTTTTTCCCTGCACTAACCTCCTTAAATGCCTCCTACTGAAAAGGTTGCATCTAATGAAAGGACTTTTATGAATGCTGCTCATAAGAGCATTCTGTTCAGAAGACAAGAAAAAAGCACTATGGTATAGTCCTGCATTTAAGCTGATAAATTTAAAATTGCCTGAAAAAGATTTGAATAATCATAGAGGCTCTAATCTATGGTAAGCATTTTTAGGTTTGTGAAAAATAAAAGGGAGAAACAAATGCCTTAAATTGCTGCATGAACACGCAGTCATAACTGAGTTAAAATCTTCCTCGGAGGTCTTTAGTCAAAATTATAGCAACCTTTGAAGTATTTCAGGGCCAGTCTCAGGATCAGATCGTCCCCAGGGTACGATAAAATTGTTTAGTGATTCCTAAAATGATTGATCTGTTCTGAGGTACAGGTATAGCTGAACAGACCCAACATGTTCTTCATCTTTAACACCCTCTTAGTTTGGATAGATAAGCCATTTGGAAGGAGGAAGAAAACATTTTCAGTTGAACACAGTACGGTGGGAAACACTTTTCTTGTGTGTAGATATCACATTAGAGTTCAGATTACATGTGAACACCAGAGGCTGGTGAAATAGCTACCTATCTCATTGTTCCTGAGTGGACTCTAGAGTAGAAGACGAAAAATTTCCATGAAAGAAATGCCACTTCCTGGACAGCAATCCTGCTATTTAGCAAATTAGCAACCTGCCACAACTTGTAGTATATGGATTCTCACGCTTATCATGAACATATTCACTTTAGTGATTTTCTCCCCAATCAATCAATCAGTGATATTTATTGAGGCCTTACTCTGTGCAGAGCACTGTACTAGGTGCTTAGGAGAGTACAGCACTATATAATAGAGTTGGTAGACACTTTGCCAGCCATAAGTACAATTGATTGGCTGATAGGTCTCTTCTTTTAGCAAAGATTAATGTTTTCAAAAACTTCAAGTAACCTGTACCAAAGAATCAAAATACCTAGTAAAAGTAATATTTCCCATTCAGAGTGAGATCTGGGGAGGATCAGAATGATTAATATATTATATCAAAGACAAAAAAAATGCTAATATGATTGGAATGATACAATTCAGTAACCTCATTGGTGGAAAGACCACTCCCTCCTGCCTCTCCATTTCCAGTCATCAGTAATAATGATTGTGACATAAGTGGTTACTATGTGTCAAGTACTGTACTACGCACTGGGGTAGATACAAGAAAATCAGGCCCCACATTAACTCACATTTCAAATAGGAGGGAGAAGAGGTATTAATCCCAATTTTACAGATGAGGGAACCTAAACACAGAGAAGTAAAAGTTATTCGCCCAAGGTCACATAGCAGGTAAGTGGCAGAGCCAGGGTTAGAATCCAGGTCCTTTGAATCCCAGGTCCATACTTTTTCCACTAGGCTACCAAGTGACTAAGCTTTCTCACCCACTGAAAAGGGCCCATCAGCAAAAGACATTCTGCTTGCATGGGATTGAGAAAATATCCCACGCTCCAACAAATGTGTTTGAGAATTTTCCTGACAAGATCAAGTGGCTAACCCCTTCCTCTCTCTCCCAGACTTTATCCAGACTGATAATAAGGCAACTACAGTGTGAGCCATGGAGGATAGGGAATTTGTAAGTATGTCATATTTTCTTTGCTCTAATGAAATGCTGTGATGAAAATATGCCTGAGCCTCTTTAGAACCACAGACCATATCGATCTCTCACGAGGGCATTTCTTCCCATTGCTTATTGTAGTACTTTGCCTGCAGTGGGTGCTTGATAGATATTATTACTACACAATGCTATGAAAGGAAATAAAAATGTTTAGGAGGTGGAAAATATTAATGGGTTCAAGAGAGTTTGGCATAAATTCTTAGATGAAAGATTTACAATGAGTTATTGCGGGGAAAGCCTGGGAATATCAAAGGGAAAAGAAAGATTTAGATTAATTAGCCGGTGGTAGGACCATGATGATACTTATAAAACAGAGCAAGGGCCTCTGGACTGTAACCTTGTCCTCTAGACTGTAATTTTGTAAAGGGCAGGGAACATGTTCCCTGTCTGCTAATTCTTTTGTATTGTGCTCTCCTAAGTGCTTAGTACAGTGCTCTGAACATAGTAAGCGCTCAATAAACACCACTGACTGACTGATTGATGTTAGAGGGTTCATCCTTAATTTTAAGAGTGGCCAAAGAAGGGCAACCACTACACTGTTTCTTTGATAATAATGATGATAGCATTTATTAAGTGCTTACTATGTGCAAAGCACTGTTCTAAGTGCTGGGGAGGTTACAAGGTGATCAGGTTGTCCCACAGGGGGCTCACAGTCTCAATCCTCATTTTACAGATGAGGTAACTGAGGCACAGAGAAGTTAAGTGACTTGCCCAAAGTCACACAGCTGACAATTGGCAGAGCCAGGATTTGAACTCATGACGTCTGACTCCAAAGCCCATGCTCTTTCCACTGAGCCACGCTGCTCCTCCAATGCTGTGGCATCAGAGGGTATTGGAGAATTTCAGGCTGGATGGCCCTCTAGTCTCACCCACTTGTGGTTTTTCTTAAGTTCTTATGATCTATCAATTAAGTGGGATTTTGTCAGAGTATCATTATTACTGTTTTGGGTGTGTCCAGACACTGACTCATTGGACACATCTTTTAATCAACAGTACTTATTGAGCGCTTACTGTGTGCAGAGCACTATACGAGGCTACAATATAAAAAAGTTGGTAGACATGTTTCCTGCCCACAATGAGCTGACAGTCTATTTGTAAATACAATACAGAAATTAATTAAAACAAACTCCATTGGCCACTGGACAACTATTCTTGCCATAGGACAAATCTTACCTCCAAAAAGCCTGCTATTTTAAACCTGAACAAGAATTGTTTCACTTCTCTATGAATTGGGGATTTGAAGAAATACCTCCTTACATTTGCAGTTATAAACTAATGCCAAAAATTATAAACAGAGTGTGAACTGATTCCACATTAGGAAATTGATCTAACTCAGTTTATCTTTAATCTCTCACTCTTCTGAGCTCAGAATCCTCAAAAATGAAATATTTCATACATTAGTCTACCTTTCATCTCAACTGGGCTCTCCAAATATGGAACGATGGAGTGGAGAAGTGACAGTAGTCCCTAAATTTCCATTTTTTTAAGTCGATGGAAAGAAGTCTGTTGAAAACTGCAGTTCAAAAAACAGTGTTCTGTTTCCCTTATAAATGTATCTAGCATTCTAGCAATTTCCACTGCAGTCACTATTTTATGTTCTAAAAAATATCTACTACTGAGATATTACCTAGCAATACCTCTGAAATTTGAAAGATTTTATGTAACCACGGGTGAGTTTCTCTCTATATTAAAATATGCATAATCCAAAAATGATTATGTAATCACTCTGTACTGTACATATAGTGTCATTTTTAGAACTGGAACAAATGTGAAACCCCCCCCCTGGAAAAAAAGAACAACAAATCCTGGTGCTGGGTAGATGGGTGGATAAAGTGTCAGCGTTTATGTGTAAGCACCATGGATCTGCTCCAGCCTGAGGTTAACTTAGAATTAAAATGGAACTGGTGGTCTCGCTTTGGCAGACAGTAGGTTATAACAAATCTATGACCACATTCATACAGACACCACGGTCGCCAGCTAAACCACACACATGTGGCATACAGAGTAGGGAATCAGGACCAGAAAGACAGACTACTACCACTTAAACTAGGGGGGAAACTCCATCCCTTTTCAGGCAGAACTTGCAGAGGTAACGGCTTCGCCCCGTAGCTCTGCCTTGATAAGGCAACCTATCAATAAGCATCCAGATAGGTTGGATTCCATCCAGAAGAGAAATAATAAATGTTCTGCTTCTCCAAGGATACGGATCCCCAAAAATGGTATTTTCCTAAAAGTATGAGGATTTTTCCCCACTGTCCTCTGAAAATCAAATGAAGATCTGTAAGATTTCTGAAGATGCTACCTGGAGTTTAGTTCAGAGAGTAGAGGATCTCTCACCAATCTTGGCCAGCTCTGAAGAAACCATGAGCCACAGAGAGCAGATGGCTGAATGGAAAGAATCAGTGGCACCAGAATCAGGTGACTACTTTCAATTAATTGATTGTCTTTATTGAGCACTTACTGTGTGCAGAGCACTGTTCTAAGCACTTGGGAGCATACAACATAACAAGAGTTAGTAGACACATTCCCTGCCCAGAATGAGTTTGAGTTCTAGATCTGGGTCTGCCACTGGCCTGCTGTAGGACTTCAGTGAGGTTATTTTATCTCCCTTCATTTGGAAAACGGGGATAATAATAAATAAAATTATGATATTTGTTAAGTGCTTTCTGTGTGCCAAGCATTGTAACTAAGCACTGATCAGACTTAGTCCCTACTTCACGTAGGACTGACAGTCTAAGGGTGGAGGAAGAATATGAACTTTAATTCTAAATTCACAAATGAGGACACTGAATTCCAGTGAGATTCACTGACTTGGCCAAGGTCACACAGCAGGCAAGTCTTCTAACTCCCCGGCCTGAGTTGTTTCCACTAAGCCACACCAATCAATCATTCGATCAACCGGTGGTATATACTAAGCACTTTCCATATGCAGAGCAGAGTACTAGCCATGTAGGGGAGTACAATACAACCTAGTTGGTAGACATATTCCCTTGTCCACAAGAAATTTACAATCTGAAAGGGGAGACAGACACTAAAACAAATTACGGATATGTACAAAGGTACTTTGGGGCTGAGATGGGGTGAACATCAAGTGCTTAAGCCAATGCAGAAGGGGGAAGGAACATGGGCTCAGTTGGGTCAGGCCTCTTGGAGGAGATGTCATTTGAATAAGATTTTGAAGGCGGGGAGGGTGGTGATCTGTCATGTATAAAGGGGAGTCCAGGCCAAGAGAGGATGTGGGCAAGGGGTTGGTGATAACAATGATAATAATAATAATAATAATAATAATAATAATAATAATAATAATGGCATTTATTAAGCGCTTACTATGTGCAAAGCACTGTTCTAAGTGCTGGGGAGATTACAAGGTGGTCAGTTTGTCCCACAAGCGGCTCAGAGTCTTAATCCCCATTTTACAGATGAGGTCACTGAGGCACAGAGAAGTGAAGTGACTTGCCCAAAGTCACACAGCTGACAATTGGCAGAGGTGGGATTTGAACCCATGACCTATGACTCCAAAGCCCGTGCTCTTTCCACTGAGCCACGCTGCTTCTCAAATAGAAGAGATGGAGGTACAGTCAATAGGTTTGAGATAGAGCAATGAAGAGTGCAGGCATTTGGATCCTTGACCTTCGGACATCTGATACGCACCCCAACCCCAGAGCACCTATGTACCTGTCTCCAAATTATATTTTATAAATGATTTATTCATATTAATGTCTGTTTCCCCCTCCAGACTGTATAAGATCATTATGGGCAGGGAAAGTGTCTGCTAACTCTGTTGTATCATACTCTCCCAAGCACTTAGTACAGTGTTCTGCACACAGTAAACACTCAATAAATATGACTGAATGAAAGTAAGCACTCAGTAAATATCACTGATTGATTGATTAATTGCAGGCTGGGTTGTAGTAGAGCTCAGCAAGGTAAGGTAGAGAGGAGAGTTGATTTAGTGCTTTAAAGATAATCATAAGAGCCTCCTCTTTGATGCCAAGTTTCCAAGGCAAACCCTGGAGGTTTCTGAGGAATGGGAAGATGGAGACAACATTTTTTTGGAAAACTTATCCAGGCAGCAGAATGAAGTAAGGACTGGAGTGGAAAGAGACAGAAAGCAGGGAGGTCAGTGAGGAGGCTGATGTTGCAGTTAAGATGGGTTACGATAAGTGCTTGGGTCAGTGTAGTAGCAGTGTGGACGGAGAGGAAAGGGCAGATTTCTGAGATGTTGTGAGATTGGACAGCATTTGGTGACACATTGAATATGTGGCTTGAATGAGAAAGATAAGTAGAGTAAAATGCCAGGGTTATGAGCTTGTGAGACAGAAAGATAATGGTGCTGTCTACAGTGATGAAAGGAAGGGCAGGGGTGGAAAGGGCTTGGGCACGATGAGGAGTTCTGCTTGAGATGTCCATGGGACATCCATGTAGAGATGTCCTGAAAGCGGGAGAAAATGTGAGACTGCCGAAAAGTTCAGGGCTGGAGAGATAGGTTTGGGAGGATTAAGATGGAGTTGAGGCCACTGGTTTCACCTAACTCATCATAACTCACAAGGATATGGTGAGGATAAAAAATTGAAAATGATCAAGAATAACATTCTTTAGAAAAATAAAAGCCGTATTCAAATTCAAGATACTTATTATACCAAGAACGTGGGGCACAGACTACAAGATTTCCTGAAAAATCTACCCACTGAGAGTTCAGAGACAATCTTCATGAGCATAGCACACAATGTAGAAACATGGAGAGGACTAGTATAAAATAACTTGCTCTTCACAACTGGGTTGGTTTTCTTTTGAGTTAGAATCATCTAGTGCTGAACTCTAGATACTTTACAGCAAAATCTATATATTCCTCTCCCCTTTTCTCTATAAATCCTCCACCCCTTGTGACAGGTCCCACCATTTCTCTTACTGCCTTTCCTTGGAAACCAACTGGCCCTTTTTCCCTTTCCCAGGATCTAGAGTGGTAAGAAAAGGCCATCCATACCCGTCATCACAATTTTTTGGAGAACTGACAGAGAGGCTTGCTTCCTCAAATTCCCATGGATGATCTTCAGGGCAGTAGGCTGTCAGCCAAGTCCTCAGTTCTTCTTTTGCTGTTGCTGCCGCCTGCTACCACCACTTTTCTTAGCCCAGAGCTTAAGAGTCTGGGGTTTGCCTTGTTAAGATGCGTGGTGCAGTCTGGGATTTCTCAGACTTGCAGTTATGTTGAGGCCAATATATTTGTGGCCATCTCTGGCTCAGGAGTCTCTGCTCTGTTACTAAAGAACTCCGTGGGTGTTGTGTGTGTGTGGGTGGTGGAGGGAGCTTAGGGGTATATAAGCATACCTAATGGCGAATAAAAGATACAGAAGATAGCAGCCTACTCCTTTGGTGATTTTTTCCATTGAGATTTTTCCAGGAAAATAGACTCTATCACGCCATACTTTCAAATGTCAATTAGAAGTGGGAGATGGGAAAATGTATGATTGATCTGAATACAGATAATAATAATAATGATGGTATTTGGTAAGCGCTTACTATGTGCAAAGCACTGTTCTAAGCACTGGGGGGATACAGGTGATCAGGTTGTCCCATGTGGGGCTCACAGTCTTAATCTCCTTTTTGCAGATGAGGTAACTGAGGATCAGAGAAGTTAAGTGACTTGCCCAAAGTCACACAGCAGACATGCGGTGGAGTCGGGATTAGAACCCATGACCTCTGACTCCCAAGCCCATGCTCTTTCCACTGAGCCACACAGATCCATATTTGCCTCAGTTTTTGGTGCTCTCTCAAGTATCACTAAACACCTATCCCCAAGGGTCATGACCAGTAATCTCTCTATGGGAGATCTTCTATTTCCCCTAGTTACTTTCCTTTAATCTATGATGTTTTACTTTATTAACCTAGTTGATGCTTTCTACTCTTATTCTCCTCTTTCTCTCTCCTATTTACTAAGTGTACAGTTTTACTCCCTTGCATTTATTTCTAAGCTTTCTTCTCAAGATGTCTGTCCCTTTTTCACTTCCCTCCCAATGTTGCTTCGGATTTTCTTCTTCTTTGCTCACATTCCTGTCAGAGTTTTCTCTCTCTTTTACTGCTCTTACTAGAAATCTCCCCTCAAATTTCATTCCACATATTTCTTCCGATATTTTGCTCAGCCTTCACTTTTCTGGCTCCCTCAGAGTGTTTTATACCTGCTTTCCCAACCTTTTCAATTCCACTATCTATACTTTTATCCTTTAGTCTCCCATTTTTTTCCTTCTCCTCCTTCTGATTTGTCTTCTCTTTCCCACCAGCTGTTTTTACTGTATTTTACTTCCAAGACACTTGCTCCCTCAGTGGACTTGAAGTGTTGAGTGAAACAAAAAAAGTGCTGGCTAAGAAGGGAACCACAGAAAATGCTAAGGAAAGTAAACAGAGACAAGACCTGCTACACTAAACTAAGCTCCATGTAAGCCTGGGCTGAAAAAACTTTTAAGAAGCCAAGTTGTTTTTATCAGACATCAGGTTCACACATCTTTCACTGGAGTTGATTGATTGATTCATTCACTCACTCTGTACTAAGCACTTGGAAAGTACAATTCAGCAGTAAGGACAGACAATCCCTGCTTGGGCTTACAGTCCAGAAGTGGGGAGACAGATGTCAAAACAAGTAATCAGGCATCAATAACATCAATATAAAGAAATAGAATTATAGATATATTCACATTCCAGACAAGAAAAATGTAACAAAATGGGTCCACAGAAATCCTGAAGCTAAAGAATGCCTTTTGAGAGGATCAATCAGTAATTTTTATACTGTTAGCCTAATTCACCAATCAGTCATATTTATTGAGCACTTACTGTGGGCAGAGCCCTGTACTAAGCACTTGGGAGAATACAATATAACAGAGTTGTTAGATGTATTCCCTGCCCACAAGGAGCTTACAGTCTTGTACAAGTCTACAACCAAGAAGCAGGGTGGTTCAGTGAATGAAACAAAAGGCTGGAAATTTAAAGGCTGGATGCTCTAATTCCTGCTCTGCCACTGCCTCTTTGCAACAAAGAACAATTCACATTTGAAAATGTCTTCATTTAGTATACAGGGGTGAGCCAATAGTTCTTGGTTAAGTATTTGGGCTCAGCTACCTATGACTGAATTTGTCTCAACTAGAATGGAATTGAACCACAATCAACTGTATATATGATAAAGGAGCAAAATTCATTCATTCATTCAATCATATTTATTGAGCGCTTACTGTGTGCAGAGCACTGTACTAAGCGCTTGGGAAGTACAAGTTAGCAACATATAGAGATGGTCCCTACCCAACAGCTGGCTCACAGTCTAAAAGGGGGAAAATCCCTCCCCTACCCACCATGTACAGCTTCATGTAGATCAGGAGAAAATTGAAAGCAGCTGTTATCAGGACAGGACAGACTCTATAGCCTTTACAAAAGAAAACATCTTTGATACATATCGATGACTCCATTATCATGTTCATTGTAATAAAGTAGTCCAGTGATTCACAAGATTTTTGGTGAAGTCCACAGTCCCCTCCCTGCCACTTAGATCTACAGCAACTGCCTAAGGCAATGTACAGTTGACAGTGAGAAGTCAGACCTCTCTGTGCTATTAAGCTTAGCCCACTCTATCTTCATCATCATTAGTGTCACTGCCACCACTCCTACAACTTTTCAAAATAGGATTATTAACTCTGCTCCTCTTCCTGGGGATTTTTGTAGTTAGTCCATGGGCTGACTATAACAGTGAATGATAGGAAGTCTCAGTTTATGGCATTCAAATTCATAGAAACTCACATCAAGGAAAAAGGGAAACTATACTAGAATTGTATAGTGGGGGACAGTGGGGGTAGCTGCCTGGTTTTTACCCGGACGTTCTGGTTTTCAGCTGGGCCGGCCTCCATCCAGTACAGATACATAAGCAGATGCCTCCTGGCCCAGTATTTTTATTTTAACCTTCCAGCCTTCCTCCGCTTCAGCTCTTACTAGCCAGCAAGGTTCAGTGGCTCAGATGTAGGGCCAGTGTTCGCAAGAGTGAAAGTGAGGCGTGGTGTCTGGTGTCCCCCCAGAGAAGCACTCTAGGTTCAGGCAGAGTGGGCAAACTTTCACAAGATGGTGTGCATGATGTCATCATGTTACGTGTATGATCCTATCAGATGCCCGGCATGGTGTTGTGACATCGGTGTAGCTAAATGTCCAGGGCTCTTGAGAAGCAGCGTGGCTCAGTGGAAAAAACACAGGCTTTGGAGTCAGAGGTCAAGGGTTCAAATCCCAGCTCTGCCAATTGTCAGCTGGGTGACTTTGGGCAAGTCACTTAACTTCTCTGAGCCTCACTTACCTCATCTGTAAAATGGGGATTAAGACTGTGAGCCCTCCATGAGACAACCTGATCACCTTGTACCTCCTCAGTGCTTAGAACAGTGCTTCACACATAGTAAGCGCTTAATAAATGCCAACATTATTATTATTATTATTATTACCAGCAGGCACCACACTATCATTTATACTAATGAGGGGTTGGTTTATTGACCAAGTGGACTTCCAAAACATATAGTCAAAAAAGCTCAACAAGAAACATTTGGTAGAAAGGTATTTGAGGAATAAAGTTATACAAGTCTGGTTCCCATGTCACTTTTCTAGAGAAACTTGTCTTAGGAACTTAAAACCATGTTTTTCACCCAGATTCAGGATACAGCCTCACAGTTTCGGTACACCGCACATCCACCAAACATGTGCCACGATTAGTTCTGTTTGTACTTGATGCGGTGGATCGTTATTTCAAAGGTGGTTTTTATTTCAAAGGGGAGGTCAGCCACCTCAAAGAACTAAAGAGTGATGGACCCTTTGCCCTAAAAGGTATGTTTGTCCTCTTACTAATGATTAAAACAGTGTGGAGACTGTAATAATAGTAATTGTGATATTTGCTAAGCTTTTACTAAGCATCAAGTGCTGTATTAAGCACTGGGGTAGATACCAGATCATCAGGTCTCACATTGGGTTCACACTCATAAGCAGAAGGGAGAACAGGTATTGAATCCCCCATTTTACAGATGAGGGAAAAGAGGCCCAGATAAGTTAAGTGACTTGCCCAAGGTCATACAGCAGGCAAATGGCAGAGGTGGAATTAGAACCCAGGTCCTCTGACTTCCAGGCCCGTCAGCTTTCCACTGGGCCGTACTACAGATTGTAATATCCTCCTCTTGCCTGAAAGTTTCTTGTCAACAGGGATTGCATCTACCAACTTTATGGCATTGTATTCTCCCAAGTGTTTAGTATAGTGCTCTGCAAATGCATGCTAAGCATTCTATAAATGTGAATGAATGAATGAGTGTATGCAGGCAGCCTGGTCTAGTGGAAAGAGCATAGGACAGGGGGTCAGGAGACTTGAGTTTTAATCCCAGCAACCCCACTTGCCTGCTGTATGACCTTGGTCAAGTCACTTAACTTCTCTGAGCCTCAGTTCCCTTATCTGCAAAATGGGAATTAAATATCTGTTTTCTTTTCCGCTTAGACAGGGAACAGGGACCATGTTTTATCCGATTATAGTACATATAGCCCCACACTTAGCCTACTGTTTGGCATAAACACTTAACAAATACCATGGTGTTATTATTATCATCATCATCATTATTATCATTATTATTAATAAAACATTATAAAAGACATTTTTCCCCAATCGAAATATCTGTTCTATTAGAAAATGAATTACCACCATCACCATATATTTTTAGTACTTAGGTGTATCCAGAATTTAGCTATGCTGTAGTGCAGAACAAAGAATAGCTGGCCCAGCCCGTGCCCTCAGGGGGCTCAGAATCTAAAGGGGAAGGTAAGAAGATCCATGGAAATATTGGATAATCCATCAATCAATCGATCATATTTATTGAGCATTTACTCTGTGCAGAACACTGTACTAAGTGCTGGGGAGAATACAGTACAACAACATATCAGACACATTCCCTGCCCACGAGAATACAACCTTTAACAACGAAGATACCTCTATGGGGAAAGGCACTGTAAATACCTCTATGAAGTAGACTACCTACTTAATGTTCTTTATAATCTGTCCTCTCTCCCCTACCAAATACAGCTGAATGGCTGAAAAATAATCAATCAATCAATCAGTGGAATATATTGAGCACTGAACTGCATACTTGGGAAAGTACAATAGAGTTGATAGACACATTCTCTGCCCACAGCAGGGTTACAGTCTAGAGGGGGAGATAGACATTAATATAAATAAATAAATTACGGATATGTACAGAAGTGCTGTGGGGTTGAAGGTGGAGTGGGGTAAATATCAAGTGTTTAAAGGTCACAGATCCAGGTGCATAGACTACACAGAAGGGAGGAAGAGTTGGGGAAAAGAGGGCTTAATTGGGGAAGGCCTCTTGGAGGAGATATGGTTTTAATAAGGCTTACTAAGGCTTCATAAGACTTAATAAGACTAATCCTCAATAAATCAATAACAAGTACCTCAGGGAACATGCTATCTCATCCACACTGCCCATCTCCAGTGGGTATGTTTGGGGTTGCTCATGTACAGAGATAAGGAGGAGAGATGATCCTACAGCAAAAACTAGGTGCCAGCCTGCTTGCCTACCTACCTTTCCATATTTCCATAGTACAGTGCTCTGCACACGATAAGTGATCAATAAATACCATTGTTTGCTTGATTGATTTATTTTATTAAGAACTAAATTTAAAACATCACCATTTTCCTGAATCTTTCCTGCTAGCACCCACATCAGAAGCTAATTTCTTTGACACTTAGAAAGCCCATTTCAATCATCCATCACATCACTGAGGCACACCAGATATTCAAACTCAATTTTGCTAAAATGACTTTTTTATGAGCACCCATGAGAAAATGGTTGCCTTCCAGCCCTTGTGTTATCAAGAGTGGTTTGACATTGAATTACATGAGCCAAAGCTATAAATCTTGACTACAGCTTAGCATGCTAGGCATTTGATGTGTCTGGGAACCTGCTTTATGAAAGAAATTAGCTGTAAAAAAAAGTCAAATGCCTATTCCCATGGGAAGACTCAGCAAGACTCCTACTAATAGATCATCTGTTCATTTGGAAGACACTTGTTCCTCTAGTAAAACAGCAACTAATATTTTGGCTTTCCACTGCTTGAACAGGAAATATGGTGCTAAGGGCCAATAGACAGAGCAAATCACCATATTAATTACACGGTCAGTAAACATTTGCTCTCCCATGTTTCCTAAAGGTCTGAATACTTCCTGATAGGAGCTCAGCAGTGCAACTGGCCTCTGTTAACTTGTTTTACTCTGGTGTAAATGTCTAGGAAGATGGATTGCATTTTAGGGGAGCCCCAGATTAAGTGTAAGGGAAAGAGGGGGAAGGGCTGCTTTCCCTTATGAAAGCAAAGACCACTTAAGTTTACCCACTCTTGATCCTGCTCCCATGCAGTCAATGCTGCCCTGAAAATAGTCAGGGTCTGGGAACTTTACAAACGGCTTGATAAAGGACAATCTGCCCTATTACGGGTCTCGCTTTCCTTTGCCCACCAACTAGTATCATTCTCAAATGGTTCCATACAAGTAAATCCCAAAGAGGCTCTGCTCAAAGTTCCAAGAAAGGCCAGAGTACATGCTCAGGGAGCAGGAATGGTTTTAAGTCCTGGTGATCTCACAAGTGGCAGTTAATCCGCTCACGAAAAATATTCTGTCCCAGGTGAACCGCAGACTGTTCGGGAATAGAATAACCACTTCTCCATGAGTTCTGCACTCTGAGTTCTCTCTCGCAATGTGTCAATTCCTTGGGCGGTTCCATCCATTAGACCACCTAATTTTAGAAAACTGTAAAATGCTTTCAGCCCTGATTACTTGGGAGGACACAGTCTTTATTGGCCTTCCCCCTAATTTTCTACCCCACTTTGTCGGCTTAGGCATACTCCTGTCTCTTGGTCTAAATGAATAGCAAGTTGAGTTAGGATCAGTTTTTTTTTTCTTATCCTTGCCTTGGTTCTATTAAAATGAATCCTTTATCTCACCCAAGTATTCAGTGAGGCAACCGGGTGGCATTATCCACACCATCCTTATTTAAGGCTGGGTTATGTGGGAGTGGTGAACCTGGAGTTTCAGAAGAAGCTGCTTGAAGCTACCGATTTTTATCTGAAATAAGCAACTTGGGAAAGCTGAAGTCTGGGGAGTTTCAGGATCAATGATGAGCATGATTTTCCTTCGCTATAACAATATCCAGCTAGGGATAGCAGTGGTTTCTTAAAGGGCTATTTGGAGGATTTTATGTGATTTTCAAAATGCAACAGGTTGTTGGATTGGTCTTTCACCAAATAGGTTCTAATGTATTTGTTTTCACCTTCATTAAAGTCTAAATGCTTCCATAA
The DNA here is from genome assembly GCF_015852505.1 of Tachyglossus aculeatus. Lineage (NCBI taxonomy): Eukaryota > Metazoa > Chordata > Mammalia > Monotremata > Tachyglossidae > Tachyglossus > Tachyglossus aculeatus. Next base: position 17,617,415 of record NC_052074.1, on the reverse strand, counting down.
GGTATTATAGTCAGTTATTCTCCCTTGAAATTGAAGAATAACACAAATGACAGTGCATTTATAAACATGGGAAAAGTACCAGCATTTTCTCCATTACTCTGTCATCAAAGATATCAGCTCTAAGTTGTGCTCAGAGCACTAGCCCATGTAGCCTGATATGAGTTCATGAGGCTGGAATTCAAAACACTAACCAGCTGTGGGAACCCTGGAAGAAGGCTGTCACACTAAATGGTATCCAGATTAGAGCTGTGAGAATTTGGGAAAACCCTCCTTGCAAGGCAAGTTCCTAGAAAAAAATAAAAAAAATCTATAATGAGGTCCCAAAGTCCACTAAACTCCCAAATTTACAGGCAGGCGCTCAAGTGGATATTAAACAAAGAATATAGTTCCTCCATCTGCAAACTAAGGGCTTTTAAAAAAAATGATATGAAAACTTCATCCTTGTTCAGTATTTTCTCAAGATGAGGCCCATTCTGCTCTTGTGTGTTTACAGATCCCTAAGGTATAAACACGGGATATCCTCTGTGTTGAGGGTTAGTAGTGAGTGGCAGGAGAGAGCTAAGCATCTAAGTAGGGTGATGCTTAAAGCTTTAGTTTGTAGCTAAATAGAAGCATTTGGGGTGAATCAGATAGAGTGATAAGAGGAACGGGGACTGCATTGAAACTGGGAAATTGATGAGTGGGGAGCAAGGGAGTTATAACTATTTTTGGAACATTCACCTGGGATGCATCATTTTAACAGCACTGATATTTTGTGGGAATTTTCCATGTATCAATGCTTTCCTCACAAGAAATGGGCAGAATTGTTTTCAAACTGGTTGGTGTTCAACAGCTCTAGAGCTATAATGGTTTTGGACTGTAGTGATTGAAAAAAATATATACTCCCTGTGTGGAAATGCATTTTTCTGGTGCAGCAATCATTTTCAAAACCCTATAACATTTGTTTTAAAAAACTAATTTTGGAGGGAATTATTCATCCTTCTAGGTATTATCTAGGAAGTGTCTGATCAATTGATGGTATTTGTCTGATATTGATAATATATGTAGAACATTTAAATCAATTACTTTAATCAGTCCATCAAAAATATTTAAATTTTCCAACAATCATCCCTGAGTTCAGAAACATTTATGGATTCTTATTTTTAATTGGACACACCTAATTTCTTTTTTCCCCATCTCTCGTGTGAACTCCTCTCCAAAATTTGGTGTCTTCTGTTGCTTCATATTTGTGATTTCTAATAACCTAAACAAACGACTCTGGCAAAATAACTTCTGGCATAATGGTTTCAGTCAGTAAACTGTAGTCTACTTAGTAAGACCTCTAAGTTTTTTTTTGAAGCAGGTTTAAGATATCCCAAAGCCAGAGATGTTTAATACTTAATCCACTGCTTAGGACATAGTCTTCAGGTCAGATGCTTCAGATCACTTGACTACCACACAGGCCTGGCCATTCAGGTGCAGAGAAACTTCAGGAAATGTTTTTCTGTCTGGTTAGTTAGTCACTGACCTCAACCCTAACAGCCGCAGAAACAGTATCTAACCTCTCTGGCAGAAATTTCCCGGATATGATCTAAGGTTCAATTGATGTTATGTTGGCTGGGGAATTAAGGCTTGCAACTTTGGTTGCTCCTAATGACATCCCCATTTGTGACTTGACACTTCTCCATTACCTTTGATTCTCAATCATTCATCTTGGCACCATCCTCTCTTTCCCTTACCATCCCCTTCAGTTGTCCTTTCTACTGAAACAGCAATGACACCAGTATCAGGACGGCCTCTTAATGATTTCCTACATCTAAGCTCATAAAAAATCTTTCCATTTAATTGAACCATCAGTGGACAGAATGAGGAGAAAATCATCCTCTTAAAAATATTCCCTGCAAGAAGTTGGAAGGGTGAAATTTGGATGTAGATCAATAAGGCTATTTTTGATTTTTAATTATCCCAGCTCCTGGAGAGGTGGGGGAGGGGGGAGGAAGGTTAGCAACCTGTGGAAAAGAAGTGAGGGAATAAAACATTTTGAAAATTCTTCTCTTGTTTCTTTTCTTCTCTCCAGACATATGGGGAAAAGCACCCAGATGGGTTTGCCCTGAACTACCACGGACTCTCAGACTTCAAAACAGCGTTTCCCAGTGTTGATTTATGTCTGTCACAAAACAGATCCTTCTCTGATTGCTTTTGGTTTTTCTGTGGTGAGGAGATGGAATGGACAAAAAGATATGAAAGTTTAAAATGATTAGGTCTTGATTTTTTTTTTCTTTTTTCAGGGCACTGGTGCTGTTCTGACTTCACTATTGGGATACCTTTGTCATTGGAGCAAAGAGAACAGGAAACAAAATCACATTCCAAACATGATTAAAACACTCAAAGCTCCCAGACATTTGAGCAGCACTACTTGAAAAGTAGGAAGTGCACAAGAAAGTTGGCTGGAAGAAAGGCGTTTCCCCTGACTTCTTCCTCAAGATAAAAGATAGATCCAGATAATCCATAATTGCCGTCCACGTCCATCCATTCCTCTTTAAAATAGTTTATGGTCAGGGAGCGAAAGAGAGAGAGAGAGAGAGAGAGAGAGAGAGAGAGAGAGAGAGAGAGAGAGAGAGAGAAATGGCATGTTTCAATATATGCTATTTCTGATTTTATTTCCTGACAACTCCATTAAAGGCAGAAAAGAAGTGAGATGATTACACACCAGGCATCATAACTGCGCTTGATTTTCTCAAGCTTCCCTAAGATAAAGGCATTGAATTATTTCCAATAAAGGCACTGAATTATTTCCAGTAAGAGCACAGTACCAAACGATGTCTCAAGCTCAACTGCTGTGTGCTGACAACATGTTTGGGAGCCGAGGCTCCTCATCCCCGCTGAGATTTGAAAATTTTCCCACCCTATTAGTCTGTACAGCTGCTGCTTTTTTTCTTTTTTCCCCTTGGAGCTCTGCTCTACAAAAACAAAAAGAAAAAGAAATGCAAAGCAGGTTTGAGTACCAGAGTATTACATTGCAGTTGTTTGGTAGGTTTGGCCTCACTAAGTAAATCAGATGCAATTATCTTGTATCTGTTTGTGTTTAGCACAGTGCTGGGGCACATGGTAAATGTTTAATAGATGCCATCATTATTATTATTGCTATTAGAACTGACTTTTGGCTCGAAGATGATACTACTGAGCATGAATAACATTGACATATAATCCCTTACATGCTTGAACATTGTGCCCATTGAAACACCTTAGGGAAACTTTTCTGACGCTTGCATATTACTTCTGCCTAACCCTCAGCAAGATCAGATTGGGGCTACAGCAGGGTCTGATTCATAGAACTATTGAAAGGAGCATGGCCTACTGGAAATTGCATAGGCCAGGGAATCAGGGGACATGGGTTCTAATCCTGGTTCCACCACTTGTCTGCTGTGTGACCTTGGACAAGTCACTTGACTTCTCTGTGCCTTATCTGGAGAATACGGATTCAATACCTGTTCTCCCTCCTACTTAGACTGCGAGTCCCATATTGGGCCTTATTATCTTGTATCGACCTCAGTACCTAGTACTGCCCTCGGCACAGAGTAAGTGCTTAACAAATATCACCATTTTATTATTAACTTAGCTTTGGGAGGAAAGAAAAGGAGAGATTTCTCCCATGCTTTAGTGGTTCCTGTAGTAGTGGCGATCATTTATTATAGCTTCCACTGTCACTTAGAAACCGTGCTCAGCAACCAATGTTGGGGTAACACTACCTGGAATCCTATCAATTTACTAGCATTAAGGTAGTGCTTACAACCACAGCTTCACTGTCAAGGTCATGATAATAAGAATCATAATAATAATAATAATAATAATGTGGTTTTTCTTAAGTGCTTACTCTATTCTGTGCTGGGATAGATACAAGAAAATCAGGTCCCAGATAGGACACACAGTCTAAGTAGGAGAACAGGTATTGAATCCCCATTTTTCAGCTGAGGGAACTGAGGCCCAGAGAAGTTAAATGACTTGCCCAAGGTCATCCAGCAGATGATTGGCAGAGGCAGGATTAGAACCCAAGTCCTCTTACTTCCAGGTCTATGCTCTTTCCACTAGGCCATGCTCCTTCTCTATATGAATAGACACAGGATAATCAAGACCCTTCTAAAGTGGGAACACGTAAGCATGGAGTTCAAATGAATATTCTAAGGAAAAGCAATAGACAATAGCAATGGACTGCTGAAGGCCCCTACCACCACCCCACCCACAGCAGACAGGCTGATCTGGTGGGCAGTAACTGGGAAAAGATTTGCTCTCTAAGAATGGAGGGTTTGCGAAGATCAGCATGGATGTGATTAAAATGTCAAGAGTTAGCCTCAAAAATAAATACACCCTGCATGGGGCAAAAATAAAAAAATACAGAATAGCTATCTTTACATGCACATATGTGCAATAATGTTGATTTCACCACCAGTATCATCTTCTTTGAAAATCAAGGATAGCTATATTGGAAAACAGTAATAGTTGAATTGTATGGCAAACAATTGCCAGCATCTTGTTGAGGTAGATCAAATGAGACAACGGCAATAGAATGAGAAAGTCTTAAAGTTGCAAAAAGACATTATAGGAGTCAAACTTAAAGATGCCCTGTATGTGGAAAGAATGAATACTGCTGCAGGTGACATAGTTATTTTACATTCAATCGTTATAGCAAGAGGAATATATGAATTAAAAGGAAGCAGCATCTAACATTAATTATGAATAACCCCAGCATAACTGAGTGAACAAAAAGAACAGCAATTGCAGTTTGTAACCACAAGCATCATAATAAGAATTATAAAATCAGTGGAAAAGACAGAAAATAAAGCCATTGTTTAACGGAACTGAAGAAGTTTGCTTGGCAAAAGACCTCAATTATATATTCTACACCAACAGACTTATAATAGCTTAAAAAATAAAACTATACACATAGAGGTAATATTCATATCATACATTAGAAATAATATTCCAATCATGGGTTTTAAGATAAGAAGGAAACTGTACAATTTATTATTGTTAAGGGAAATTTAGGAATGACAAATATGCAATGACAACCATATTTAGTGTTTAGGATAATTAAAAGTGATAAATTGCCAGCGGAAGATCATGTAAATGTTGAAGAAAGAGATAAAGAATTATTTGACAGCACAAGAAGGATGCACATGAACAATAAGCTTCAGCTGAGGAAAGTGCATTCTGCTTAAATGACTGTATCATTACCTTTATGGGAAAATGAAAAGAGAAAATAAATTTAAAATGCAAGTACATTCACTAATAGAAACATTCAGTAAAGATAGCACCCAAACTGGATGGATTGCTTAGCGTCTGATTTCCAAGAAACTGAATGGAGGAGATTTAGAGAACACCCATTGGAAGGTATTTTGATTTTAAAAGAGAAACTCAAATAATAATAATAATAATGATTCCATTTGTTAAGCGCTTACTATGTGCAAAGCACTGTTCTAAGCGCTGGGGGGGATACAAGGTGATCAGGTTGTCCCACGTGGGGCTCACAGCCATCATCCCCATTTTACAGATGAGGGAACTGAGGCTCCGAGAAGTTAAGTGACTTGCCCAAGGTCACACAGCAGAAATCTCATCAAATGCTTCAAAAAAGGGTGAAAAGTAGAATTTTGGATGGAATATAGCCCACTATGGAGGTGAGAGCCTTACTCACTGTGTCAAGGATAGTGGCAGTGATAGATATTATGTTTGAATACAGGAAGAGACTTTAGTATTTGTCTTTGCAGGTGAAAAACTTAATGAAAGGTAGATCATCCCTTCCAGAAACAGATGACGGATGACTAATAACACCTTCTAAGAATCATTCCTCCATAATTACAAAGGCTACTTTTTCACCTACAATTAAATGATATAAAGTGTTGTTATGTTCCAGAGAAGTCATTCATTATAACAGATACCTTATCCACAACATGTGGTGAAGAATATGTTATCTTGGATTTTGAATTGGATATTTAAAAAACACACTGTATTGAGAGATAAAATTTTGGATATTTTTGTCAAAGGTTCACATCAAGATACACACTGAAAAGGAGATGCTAGGTAATACCTAGCATTCAATCTGCGATATATTCTAAAGGCTCTTTTCAAGCAATTTTGTGGTAATGATTATTTCCTGACAACAGACACATTAAGGTCACTTGGTGTAAAGGAACTCTGAATTGGCCACAAATTAGGAATGATGCAGAGAAAAATGTAAAAGTTGCAAAAATGATAAAATTTCAAGGGTCACATAATCTGCAACCAATTTTAGTAGATCAGGGAATACTGAGACTGTTGTCAAAAGAGAACTTTAACTTTAAATTTAACTTTAACTGAACTCCAGCTCATACTCTTCAATACTTCCAAGCTAACATTTTCACTGTGGCTCATTCTCAACTCTTCCTTGGTTTGTGTCATTCCTCCAGCCCTTTCCTTCAAATCTCCCAGACCACAGTTCTTTTCATTCATTCAATCGTATTTATTGAGCGCTTACTGTGTGCAGAGCACTGTACTAAGTGCTTGGGAAGTACAAGTTGTCAACATATAGAGACAGTCCCTACCCAACAGTGGGCTCACAGTCTAGAAGGGGGAGACAGAGAACAAAACATATTAACAAAATAAAATAAATAGAATAAATATGTACAAATAAAATAGAGTAATAAATACGTACAAACATATATACATATTTACAGGTGCTGTGGGAAGGGGAAGGAGGTAAGGTTGAGGGGATGGGAAGGGGAAGGAGGGGGAGAGGAAGGAGGGTGCTCAGTCTGGGAAGGCCTCCTGGAGGAGGTGAGCTCTCAGTAGGGCTTTGAAGGAAGGAAGAGAGCTAGCTTGGTGGATGTGTGGAGGGAGGGCATTCCAGGCCAGGGGGATGACGTGGGCTGGGGGGTCGATGGTGGGACAGGCGAGAACGAGGCACTGTGAGGAGAATTAGTGGCAGAGGAGCGTAGGGTGTGGGCTGGGCTGTAGAAGGAGAGAAGGGAGGTGAGGTAGGAGGGGGCGAGGTGATAGAAAGCCTTGAAGCCAAGGGTGAGGAGTTTTTGCCTGATGCATAGGTTGATTGGTAGCCACTGGAGATTTTTGAGGAGGGGAGTAACATGACCCGAACATTTCTGGACAAAGACAATCCAGGCAGCGGCGTGAAGTATGGATTGAAGTGGGGAGAGACAGAAGGATAGGAGATCAGAGAGGAGGCTGATACAGTAATCCAGACAGGATAAGATGAGAGCTTGAACGACCAGAGTAGCAGTTTGGATGGAGAGGAAAGGGCGGATCTTGGCAATGTTGCGGAGGTGAGACCGGCAGGTTTTAGTGACGGATTGGATGTGAGGGATGAACGAGAGAGCGGAGTCGAGGATCATCATCATCATCATCAATCGTATTTATTGAGCGCTTACTATGTGCAGAGCACTGTACTAAGCGCTTGGGAAGTACAAATTGGCAACATATAGAGACAGTCCCTACCCAACAGTGGGCTCACAGTCTAAAAGGGGGAGACAGAGAACAAAACCAAACATGCTAACAAAATAAATAGAATAGATATGTACAAGTAAAATAAAAAAATAAATAAATAGAGTAATAAATATGTACAAACATATATACATATATACAGGGGGCTCACAACAGTGGGCTCATAGTCTAAAAGGAGTCACAAGGTTTGCTGCCATTTGTATGCTCCATGGGGTTGGGGCACAGGCCTGGGAGTCACGAGGTTTGCTGCCATTTCATCATCATCATCAATCGTATTTATTGAGCGCTTACTGTGTGCAGAGCACTGTACTAAGTGCTTGGGAAGTACAAGTTGGCAACGTATAGCGACAGTCCCTACCCAACAGTAGGCTCACAGTCCAAAAGGAGTCAGAAGGTTTGCTGCCATTCGTCTGCTGCATGGGGTTGGGGCACGGGCCTGGGAGTCAGGAGGTTTGCTGCCACTCCTCTGCTGCATGGGGTTGGGGTAGGGGCCTGGGAGTCATCATCATCATCATCATCAATCGTATTTATTGAGCGCTTACTGTGTGCAGAGCACTGGACTAAGCGCTTGGTAAGTACAAGTTGGCAACATCTAGAGACAGTCCCTACCCAACAGTGGGCTCACAGTCTAAAAGGGGGGAGACAGAGAACAAAACCAAACAAACAAAATAAAATAAATAGAATAGATATGTACAAGTAAGATAAATGAATAAATAAATGAATAGAGTAATAAATATGTACAAACATATATACAGGTGCTGTGGGGAAGGGAAGGAGGTAAGATGGGGGGATGGAGAGGGGGACGAGAGGGAGAGGAAGGAAGGGGCTCAGTCTGGGAAGGCCTCCTGGAGGAGGTGAGCTCTCAGTAGGTCCTTGAAGGGAGGAAGGTCATGGGTTCAAATCCCAGCTCTGCCAATTGTCAGCTGTGTGACTTTGGGCAAGTCACTTCACTTCTCTGGGCCTCAGTTACCTCATCTGCAAAATGGGGAGGAAGACTGTGAGCCCCCTGTGGGACACAAAGCACACAAAGCACGTGAGCACTCAGTACATACCAGGGATCAATCGATAACCATCGATAGAGAAGCAGTATGGCATGGGGTTGGGGCACGGGCCTGGGAGTCACGACGTTTGCTGCCATTTGTCTGCTGCATGGGGTTGGGGCATGGGCCTGGGAATCATCGTCATCATCATCAATCGTATTTACTGAGCGCTTACTGTGTGCAGAGCACCGTACTAAGCGCTTGAGAAGTACAAGTTGGCAACATAGAGAGACAGTCCCTACCCAACACTAGGCTCACAGTCTAAAAGGAGTCAGAAGGTTTGCTGCCATTTGTCTGCTGCATGGGGACAGGGCACGGGCCTGGGAGTCATCATTGTCATCATCATCAATCGTATTTATTGAGCCCTTACTGTGTGCAGAGCACTGTACTAAGCGCTGGGAAAGGACAAGTTGGCAACATATAGAGACGGTCCCTACCCAACAGTAGGCTCACAGTCTAAAAGGAGTCACAAGGTTTGCTGCCATTTGTCTGCTGCATGGGGTCGGGGCACGGGCCTGGGAGTCACGAGGTTTGCAGCCATTTGTCTGCTGCATAGGGATAGGGCACGGGCCTGGGAGTCATCATCATCAATCGTATTTATTGAGCGCTTACTGTGCAGAGCACTGTACTAAGCACTTGGGAAGTACAAGTTGGCAACATATAGAGACGGTCCCTACCCAACAGTAGGCTCACAGTCTAAAAGGAGTCACAAGGTTTGCTGCCATTCGTCTGCTGCATGGGGTTGGGGCACGGGCCTGGGAGTCATCGTCATCATCATCAATCGTATTTATTGAGCGCTTACTGTGTGCAGAGCACTGTACTAAGCGCTTGGGAAGTACAAGTTGGCAACATCTAGAGACAGTCCCTACCCAACAGTGGGCTCACAGTCTAAAAGGAGTCACAAGGTTTGCTGCCATTCGTCTGCTACATGGGGTTGGGGCAACGGGCCTGGGAGTCATCATCATCATCAATCGTATTTATTGAGAGTTTACTGTGTGCAGAGCACTGTACCAAGCGCTTGCTTGGGAAGTCCAGGTTGGCAACATATAGAGACGGTCCCTACCCAACAGTGGACTCACAATCCAGAAGGAGTTACAAGGTTTGCTGCCATTTGTCTGCTGCCTGGGGTTGGGGCGCGGGCCTGGGAGTCACGAGGTTTGCTGCCACTTGTCTGCTGCATGGGGTTGGGGCATGGGCCTGGGAGTCATCATCATCATCAATCGTATTTATTGAGCACTTACTGTGTGCAGAGCACTGTACTAAGCGCTTGGGAAGTATAAGTTGGCAACATATAGAGACAGTCCCTACCCAACAGTAGGCTCACAGTCTAAAAGGAGTCACAAGGTTTGCCGCCATTTGTCTGCTGCATGGGGTTGGGGCAGGGGCCTGGGAGTCACAAGGTTTGCTGCCATTTGTCTGCTGCATAGGGATAGAGCACGGGCCTGGGAGTCATCATCATCATCATCAATCGTATTTATTGAGCGCTTACTGTGTGCAGAGCACTGTACTAAGCGCTGGGGAAGTACAAGTTGGCAACCTATAGAGACAGTCCCTACCCAACAGTGGGCTCACAGTCTAGAAGGAGTCACAAGGTTTGCTGCCATTTGTCTGCTGCATGGGGTTGGGGCACGAGCCTGGGAGTCATCGTCATCATCATCAATCGTATTTATTGAGCGCTTACTGTGTGCAGAGCACTGTACTAAGCGCTTGGGAAGGACAAGTTGGCAACATATAGAGACAGTCCCTACCCAACAGTGGGCTCACAGTCTAAAAAGGGGGAGACAGAGAACAAAACCAAACAAACTAATAAAATAAATAGAATAGATATGTACAAGTAAAATAAATAAATAAATAGAGTAACAAATCTGTACAAACATATATCCATATATACAGGTGCTGTGGGGAAGGGAAGGAGGTAAGATTGGGGGGATGGAGAGGGAGACGAGGGGGAGAGGAAGGAAGGGGCTCAGTCTGGGAAGGCCTCCTGGAGGAAGTGAGTTCTCAGTAGGTCCTTGAAGGGAGGAAGGTCATGGGTTCAAATCCCAGCTCTGCCAGTTGTCAGCTGTGTGACTTTGGGCAAGTCACTTCACTTCTCTGGGCCTCAGTTACCTCATCTGTAAAATGGGGAGAAAGACTGTGAGCCCCCTGTGGGACACAAAGCACGTGAGCGCTCAGTACATACCAGGGATCAATCGATAACCATCGATAGAGAAGCAGTATGGCATGGGGTTGGGGCACGGGCCTGGGAGTCACGAGGTTTGCTGCCATTTGTCTGTTGCATGGGGTTGGTGCACGGGCCTGGGAGTCATCGTCATCATCGTCAATCATATTTATTGAGCGCTTACTGTGTGCAGAGCACTGTACTAAGCGCTTGGGAAGGACAAGTTGGCAACATATAGAGACGGTCCCTACCCAACAGTGGGCTCACAGTCTAAAAGGAGTCAGAAGGTTTGCTGCCATTCGTCTTCTGCATGGGGTTGGGGCACAGGCCTGGGAGTCACAAGGTTTGCTGCCATTTGTCTGCTGCATGGGGTTAGGGCACGGGCCTGGGAGTCATCGTCATCAATCGTATTTATTGAGCGCTTACTGTGCAGAGCACTGTACTAAGCGCTTGGGAAGTACAAGTTGGCAACATATAGAGACAGTCCCTACCCAACAGTGGGCTCACAGTCTAAAAGGAGTCACAAGGTTTGCTGCCATTTGTCTGCTGCATGGGGTTGGGGCACGGGCCTGGGAGTCACGAGGTTTGCTGCCATTTGTCTGCTGCATGGGGTTAGGGCACGGGCCTGGGAGTCATCGTCATCATCATCAATCGTATTGAGCGCTTACTGTGTTTGCGGGCTTATGAGACGGGAAGGATAGTAATGCTGTCAACAGTGATGGGAAAGTCAGGGAGAGAGCAGGGTTTGGGAGGGAAGACAAGGAGTTCGGTCTTGGACATGTTGAGTTTTAGGTGGCAGGCAGACATCCAGATGGAAATGTCCTGAAGGCAGGAGGAGATGCGAGCCTGGAGGGAGAGAGAGAGCAGGGGCAGAGATGTAGATTTGGGTGTCATCAGCATAGAGATGATAGTTGAAGCCGTGGGAGCGAATGAGGTCACCAAGGGAGTGAGTGCAGCTCTTCTCTATTTTTAAAGCTCTTCTTTAATATCCTACCTCCTCCAGGAATTCATTTTTAATTCATTTTTTTCCTCTTTGAGTCATATCCTCTCCGCTACATCCCATCAACACTTTACAACACCTTAGCAGAGAAGCAGCGTGGCTCCATGGAAAGAGCCCGGGCTTTGGAGTCAAAGGTCATGGGTTCAAATCCCGGCTCTGTGAGACTGATGAAATTACTTTCAAATGAATTCCCTAGGGGTCAAACAGCTCCAACAACTGTATCAAGCATCTGGTTAAAGCAACATAAAATGAAAGCTTTGACATATCCTACTAAATTATTATAATAATGATGGCATTTGTTAAGCACTTACTATGTGTGAAGCACTGTTCTAAGCACTGGCTGGCCGGGGGGGCGGGGGGATACAAGGTGATCAGGTTGTCCCATGTGGGGCTCACAGCCTTAATCCCCATTTTACAGATGAGGTTAAATGACTTGCCCAAAGTCACACAGCTTGACAGTGGTGGAGCTGGGATTAGAACCCATGACCTCTAGCTCCCAAGCCTGTGCTCTTTCCACTGAGCCACGCTGCTTCTCTTACATCATTACCCCAGCAGCATACTCTTTTAGGAGTTAACAGTTCATTCACCCTCTGAAATGTAGACCGCTCTCACAAAACCATTTCATTACTAAGATGTGAATGTAAACACCATCTAAGGTAAAATGCCGCAACTATTTCAGAACACACTGTAAAACGCCAAATGAAGCGGGACACACCAAGGGAAAACTGTTTTTATGCACGAAAATAGAACTGTATTGGAAGTAGACAGTTTGCTCTAATGGAAGGGGAAAATATTCTCAAGGTAGGCCTGGTTCTGCTTGAAGACTTAAAGTTGCTCTCATTTATATATTTCAGAATTTCAAAGTGCTCCAGGCAGCACCTTGTATGTTACAGGCCATCAATTTTCCGATCAACAACTTCTGCCCATTTAGGAAGAAAAGCAAGCTGTGGGTGGGGTGTCTTCAGTTACATCACTGAAACCAATATCGCCCTCACCGTCACTCAGGACACACAAAATCGATAGATGATATTGCTTTAATTTGTCCAACTGCCAAATCTATCAATAGTCAAGATTCTCAAGGCCCCTGTAAACTCCAGCTATGGCATTTGTCTCATTGACCTCGTGGCCTGTTAAATTCCACTGGTTTCTATTTCTAACTCTCTATTTTTGAACAAATTCATGGGTGCCTCACTTGTTGTAAGCATTCTTTATCCCTCTGTGCAAATTTGCCATTAATCTTTGGGCCCTGAAGACACCCACAGCTTAGGGATCGGGTCAGGTTATCAATCAATCAATCAATCGTATTTATTGAGCACTTACTGTGTGCAGAGCACTGTACTAAGCACTTGGGAAGTACAAGTTGGCAACATATAGAGACAGTCCCTACCCAACAGTGGGCTCACAGTCTAGAAGGGGGAAACTATCAATCTGAAAGTTACGGCTGGCTGTCAAGCTTCCATGTTAAATAATAGCCATCTAAAGGTAACTAGTAGGTAAAAAGCATGATTCTGATTGATGTGGGGTGTATGGGGGTGACCCTGATCTCCAACTACAAACCCTCTGTGATCCTGGATGAGCCAACCAGGCTGGTAGCGGAGTTGGTGGTCTAAATCATTTTAGTTCAATGTGCGGACAGCAGAGTTCCCAAAAATAATTCAGAGAAAAGACTACAGTGTGGGTGTCTGCTAGTGGTGGTGGCTATCCCACTCACTGGGAGGATTCCTTATATAGTTAGATATTAACTGTTAAGGATATTACAAAGGATTTCAGCTTAGGCAGCCCTGATGATAACCTTGATCAAAAATCTGAGCTATAATTATTCACATTAACATAACTGTAGAGTTTTGAAAAAAGAATCCTTAAAAATCAAGCAGTATACTACTACTGCTACACTCTTTTCCCCCTACCTCAAATCTTTTTTAGTCTTACACTCTACTATTCCTCGGTCCCTAATCTATTTTAATGTCTATCTCCCCCTGTAGACCAAAAGTTCCATATAGGGAGAGAATGCGGCTACCAACTCTGTTGTACTGTACTTTCCCAAGCACTTAGTACAGTATTCAACCTACAGTAAACCCTCAGTGAATAACATTAATCGATTGATAATATGAAAGGAGTGGTGTAATTCAATCAATAGCATTTACTGAACACTTACTGTGCACAAAGATATGCATGGGAGGATATGTATGTATATAGGCCGTTTCAGCTCTACATGTACTCACGTGTAAATTTCTCCATCAATGGTGTCTTCTTTTAATATGAATTTAGATCCACCTCTCAGCTCCCTTCAGCCCTGTCTATCACCCCCTTCTCCTTGAAACATTACCCAACCTCGGCTTTACTGACACTGTCCTCTCCTGGTTCTCCTCCTATCTCTCTGGACGCACATTCTCAGTCTCTTTTGCAGGCTCCTCCTCTTCCTCCTACCCTCTAACTGTGGGTGTCCCTCAAGGCTCAGTTCTGGGTCCCCTTCTATTCTCCATCTACACCCACTCCCTTGGAGAACTCATTAGCTCCCATGGCTTCAACTACCACCTGTACGCAGATGATTCCCAAATCTACATCTCCAGCTCTGATCTCTTCCCCTCTCGGCCGTCTCACATTTTTTCCTTTCTACAAGACATCTGTACTTGGATGGTCTGGATAAACTGATTAGTTGATCTCGGTCACTTGACTGGACTCTCTGCGGCAAACTTAGGGCATGTTCAGATTTTCTGTTTACACCAACACAGCAATGAACAGCATCTTCTATAAGTGAATTTAACTTTTCATCCACACAGGGTACGCTTATAATGGAGTGGAGGATATTTTTAAAAATATGTAAAGATATATTTTTTAATATTTTTAGCGCTCAAAATTCTCATATCCTTTTCACTGTGTATGGATCAATTCTTCAGGTACATCATATTCACTGTTTCTGCACTGAGCTATTCCTACATAGATGCCAGACTAAGAAAGAAGGGATATAAATTACCCACTCTGCATTTGTTCTGCATTTTTCTATTGTACAGTATCATTTGTTTCTCCAAACCATAAGCTCCTCTGGGCAGGAGCTCTGCTATTTGTTTTGGCACAGCTGGAGTTATTGTACAGGGCTGTGTCTGCTTACAAGCTCTAGGAATAGTAAATAATAATAATGAGAAAGGGCAGCTTGATAACATCAGTCAGTTGAAGACAGGAGGCAATAGGGTGGCTTATTTCAAATGCTAACCTCACACTATGTATCAATTACAGGAAGGAGAGGGAATATTCAGAAAGAAGAGATACCTGGCAGTTACTTGTATTTCAAATGAAATGTCTCCCTCTCAAATGAAAGGTGTTGTGTCAAAACCCACACGCAAGTTAGTCTTTCTCATAGGTTGCTTAAGGAAAGGTCAGTCCTTGTCCCACAGTCTTAATCCCCATTTTCCAGATGAGGCAACGGAGGCACAGAGAAGTTAAGTGACTTGTCCAAGGTCACACAGCAGACAAGTGGTGGAGAAGAGATTAGAACCCAGGTCTTCTGACTCCCAGGCCCATCCACTAGGACATTGCTTCAGAAGCAGCATGGCTCGGTGGAAAGAGCATGGGCTTGGGCTTTGGAGTCAGAGGTCATGGGTTCAAATTCCAGCTCCATCAATTGTCAGCTGCGTGACTTTGGGCAAGTCACGTAACTTCTCTGTGCCTCAGTTACCTCATCTGTAAAATGGGGGTTAAGACCGTGAGCCCCCCCATGGGACAACCTGATCACCCCGTAACCTCCCCAGAGCTTAGAACAGTGCTTTGCACATAGTAAGCACTTAATAAATGCCATTATTATTAGTATTATTCAGACCCTATTGCAGAGGTGAATATGAAATCCAAATTGGTCAGGACTTTACCCTCAGACTACATTGCAGACAAAATCAAACAGAGACAGTTCTGTTCTGTTCAATTTTGCTTCACTAACCCTACTGGTCCCTCTGTTTGGGAACAGTAAATTCTGAGCGACAAGTGCCACTTTTCAAAGGGAAGAAAACTAATCCTTGGCTGCATTAGAGGCTGAGAATTCCCCAGGATTCAACCTGGAAGTTCAGACCTTATCACCCAAGCTCCGCTCCAGCTAAATTAGCATTAACTCCATATTTTGGACATAAGGAATGAAATACCTTTGGCCCAACTATTTTGGGCATCTTCCTTTACTTTTCAGGATATGACAGAATGAGCAAGATCATTTCCTCATTCTTGAAGGTGGGGATAAATAAAACCCATTGAAGTGGCTCAAACTCAGGGAGACAACATCCTTTTTCTGGCTGCAGTAAGTGTGTTGCTATTTAACACTCACCTACTTGGGTCTGTATCCAAGGGTCCATATCCAACCTCCCTATTTTGCCATAGCTCTCCAAGGAGGGAAAGGCCTGCTCTTCAAGGATCTAGGGTAGAATTACTCAGGGCAGTTTTCCCAGGCCCTGAACCTTCAGGGACCACCATCCCCTCCCTCCGCCCCCCCCAACAACTTTGACTAGACCACATGGCTCAGTGGAAAGAGCCCAGGCCCCACGTGGAACAACCTGATCACCTTGTATCTCCACAGCACTTAGAAGAGTGCTTTGCACATAGTAAGCTCTTAACAAATACTATCATCATTATTATTGTTATTATTATCATTATCATTACCACCAAGGACTTTGGGGTGGAAAAGGATGAATTTGAATCAATATTATTTTGAATGAACACACAGTATTATATTTCTAAATCATTAATTCACTGATAGTGCTTCAAATTCCAATCTTAAAAAAATCCTTCAGAGCCCATTATCTCATTTTTTCAAAAGAAGGTAGAAAATTTGTTTGCCTTGGATGGTTTGAAACCTCACTTAAAAATGCAAAAATATTAAAAATTAATCTCCTGGTAATAACAAATCCTGAGTCCCTTATACAATCATTTCTCTTCCACTACCTATCTGTTCCTCACAGGAATTCACTTATAATTAAAGAGCTCACCATCTCACCAGAAGAATTAGTATGTCAACTCTTCCATAGCTAAGAGAAATGTAGGAGCATTTCATTCTGCAAACTCGTACCCCCATATGATAGTCCACTTGAAAAATTCCAAGCGCCATGGTTTAGATAGGCTCAGGGTGTTTTTAATTCTTCCCCAGCAATATTTCTCTCATCTGAACCTAAACCATTATCTTTAGGATCATAAGGGATGACTGTATACACTTTTTACACTGAGAATCAAAGAAATGCAGTGTATATATCCAGGCAAATTCAATCTTTCATCACCGAACATTGTTCATTAAAAAAAATAAGATTATCCTGGGGCTTTTTTTTTGCAATTTACACGTTTTTTTAATTGTATGTCCCCATTTGATAGTTATTTTGGTAATCCTGAAATAAGTTTCATCTGTGGAACATTTATCCTCTATTAGAAACATCAAAAGCCTCAGAATTTTTATGACATTCATCTCCAAAAGAACGTACCCAATCACAGCAACAAGAAAGAAAAACCTAAACAGAAGGCATTCAAAGAAAACCAGAGGAAACTTCAGAGCTGCCTCTAGCTTTAAACAATTACATAATAATGAGTGAAATTTCTGTGTTATACCACCTCATGCTGAGCGCACACAATACAGACAGATCTAGTCCATCATGTCTTTTGTTCTATTTAGCTGTTCTGTTAGAGAGACAGCCCCCAGGCCTGCAAAGATGAACAGAACTTAGCCAAGGTCCTTCATAGTTTTATACTTCACTTTTGCACCTGTTAAAATCAATGAGGCAGAATGCTACCATATTCCTCTCCTACCCCTCAAACTGACAGGGAACGGAGGGTGTAACCTATAACAGTCCCCGCAATTTACAACCACCCTAGCTTCTGCAACTCCTGGCCATGGGCCTATTTCTCCATTATGGCCTAGTGGAAAGAGCACGGGCCTGGGAATCAGAGGATCTGGATTCTAATCCTGGTTGAGCCACTTGCCTGCTTTGTGACCATAGGTGAGTCATTTATCTTCTCCATGATTGTTTCCTCATCTGTAAAAAAGGTGATTAAATTCTCATTCTGCCCCATTCTTTAGGCATTGCAACAGGGACTGTCTCCCACCTAATTATCTTGTATCTACCACAGAGCATTGTACATTTCCCGGCCCATAGTAAGCACTTAAAAAATACCACAGTTGTTAATATTGCTGAATTTGTACTAACGGGACTAAAAAATAGAAGAAAGGTGGATGTGGTTACTTCAGTGAGTCACTGACCCTCATGCAGATTGTCACGTATTCATACAAAACATGCTAGATCCAGTGATCTCTAGGGAGAGAGGAATGGTATTTGTTAAGTGCTTACTATGCACCAGGCACTGTTCTTAGTGCTGGGGTAGATACAAAATAATCAGTTTGGACACAGTCTGGGTCTCACATGGGACTCACAGTCTTAATCCCCATTTTACAGATAAAGTACCTGAGGCATAGAGAAGTGAAGTGACTTCCCAAGGTAACACAGCAGTCAAGTGGCAGAACAGGGTTAGAACCCAGGTCCTTTTGACTCCCAAGTCTATATTTTAACCACTAGGTGCCTCTGCTTAATGTCAATGAGATCGCAAGCCCGCTCTGCAGTTTATTTGTTTTGGGGTGGGGTGGGGTGTTTACTTGCTTTATGGTATTTTTAAGCATTTACTATGTGTCTGGTACTGTAATAAAAGCTGGAGCAGAAGCAAGATTGAACACAGTTCCCGTAACACTTGGGGATCACAGTCTAAACTGGAGGGGAGAGGATTTAATCCCCATTTTACAGATGAGGTAGCTGATGCACAGAGAAGACAAGTAACTTGCCCAAGGTCACACAGCAGAAAAGGGGTGGAGCTTGGATTAGAATCCAGGTCCTCTGAATTGCAGGCCCACACCCTTTCACTAAACCACTCTGCTTTCCTACTTCCTATGCTGCAGTTGTATCCAACTGTAACTTCCATTAGAGAATTCACTAAAAGGGTACCATTTTCCAATAGAAATCATCAAAAACCTTTTCTCCCATGTCTAGGCAAAAATAGTACAAGTCTGATGCTGGCTTTTAGTAAGAAAAAAATAATTTGCATTTAAGAACTGCATTAATTAATTCAGGCCACTCAAGTATCAGTTTCTACCTTAGGACTACATTTGAACTGGAAGTTGAAAATGGCAGCAGCCCGGCCGATGCCAATCCATGACACCAAGAGGAAAAGGTGAAATGATGCAGGAACTGTGGGTAACAAATTCAACAATGGAGCAAGGGGAAATCTTTGCATGCATTGGATTTGGAAGGGATTTTCCGTCACCAGCAAATAGGGATAAAATCTCATTGTAGATAGCCTCATCTCTGAAACCTGACGGATATCTGATTGAAATATATCTGATTGGTGCTCTAGTGACAAAAAAGTTTAAGCAATCAATCAAAGGCATTGATTGAGTGCTTACTGTGTGCAAAGCACTGTTCTAAGCACTTGGGAGAGTACAACAAAGTAGTCATGATCCCTGCCCTCAAGGAATTAATATCCCTGAAAACATTAAGCAATTTCCTTCTTTCTTTCCTGCAGGATCAAGCCCAACTGAAGAGAAATAGAGAAAGGATTTTAAGAATTGACGATTGTCCCATTCTTATTCCTCCCTCACTTCCTTCTTCTATGTCCCTCAGAGTCCCAGAACCCACTGACTAGCAGAGAGATATATGCCTGCTTATTGTCAACCTGTTCTTCAAACCCAAAGGATGCCTTCTTAGTAAATGACTGGAACCAAATGTCTTGGAAGCCCTTTAAATTGTTCTCACGCTCAGCTCCACATCCTGGCAGTAGGTGTACAAAGAACTGATTTAGGCAGACCTGTCAGTAGTCTGGGGTTCCCCTTGTGATTGTTACCTGTGGAATGCATTAGCCAACAAGTCCACACTGGTGTAAGGCAGGTAAAGGACTATATCCGGTTGTTTGGTTACTTTGAGTTATTCATTAAGTAATTTGTTTCACTTGTAACAGACCCAAATAAAAGCCAGATTGGAGATTGGTACTCCACCCCAAAATAGCCCAGGCTGAAGAAATAACCCTTTACTCTAGCTGAGGGAGTACTTATCCGATAAGACCAACAATATCAATTTGCAAAAGTGACTTATGATATCGTCCCAGCACACACCAGTTTCCCATTTTGCACATGGTTTGCCCAAGTCCAGACATACGGTCCTTAAGGGAGCAGCACACATGGAAATAAGACCCCTCCCAAGTACTGACCGTCCATGCACCCCAGGCTCAATCCTTTATTCGACAAGTGGAAGTCCCTCCCAAAAGCTTCAGTCCATAGGGCTATCCCAGCTATGTGGGATAGGGGAAAAGCCATGAATGGATACTCTTTCATGGACCATCCCATCTATGATCTGGAAAATGATCTTCAAATTAGAAATCCAGAGAATGCCTATTTTAAAATTTGTAATTACAGAGGACATGGGATCACTGGCAGTGACTCCGGACGTGGGACAAGAAAGAACAGTATATCAGGGCTACGTATTGTAGGTGGTAGATTTTCACAATGGCAAAATCTAATTATTTCCCATCATAGAAATTCCTAAAAATATATCAAATGCCCAACTTCGTTCCTTTCGATTATTTAAATGTTGGTCCCTCTGAAAAATGGTCTGACAAACGAGCAGAAAGTTAGGATATTATAACAAGTAAAATGTTAGCCCCCCAAAATCTAACACTATCTAAAATGAATAGGTCTAGTAACTGCAATGTAACGTGAGCTGTGAAGACCAAATAGACTAAATGACAGGCATCCAAATGAATACGTTAAAAAATAAATTTAGAAATCTCTAAATGGTAGAAGTAAATATAGGAATAATGAGATGATTGGCAAAAAGAATATTTATTTTTCAATGTATTTAAATTTCATTTTGACTTAATTAGTAATAGTTAGAGAATGTCAGGCTTAAGATACCAATTGTGAAATAAATCCTTTAAGAATAACTCATGTGGGAAGAAATGATCCTTCAGCTCAAAAATCTTATTTTAGACAACAATCAAGCACTGTGGCCTAGTGGATACAGAATGGGCCTGGGTGTCAGAAGGGCCTGTGAACTAATCCCAGCTCTGCCACTTACATGTTGTGTGACCTTGGGCAAGTCACTTAACTTCTCTGTGCATCAGTTACCTCATCTGAAAAATGGGGATTAAGATTGTGAGCCCCATGAGGGACATGGACTGTGTCCAACCTGATTACTTTGTAGTGCTTACTACAGTGCCTGGCACATAGTAAGTGCTTAATAAATACCATAAAAAATAATAGGAACAAAAACATTAGCCCAAGGGATGAGAAGTAAGAAAAAATGATAGCTCTCCCAAGTAGAGTGTTCTGCACATAGTAAGTGCTCAATAAATGCCATTGATTGATTGATATACTCATAGGAAAGAGAGAAAATTCAACCTGTTGACCAAATTTTACTTTTTCCCATTAAAATACCTCAAAAATCAGTTCAGCATGTGCAGTATATATTGTACAGCATTATTATACTGTGGGTTATTGATTTCTGCCTTTGTGGTGCCATCTGGCTATTTCATCAATACAGTATCACAGGCTGTGATAACTGCTGGTAATTAAATTTTTATTTTATAGGTTAGAGATAACTTTATTTAGCTCTGTCCTTGGAGTATCATTTTTGAAAGGAACTGATGGGAACCAGCCCAGCAAGCCCAGCAGCTGTGTTCACGGTGGACTACCCCTTTCGGCTTGAAGACCTGAAAATACAGTTACCTCGATCTCCACTCCAAGCCATCATGGGCTTGACTATAGTCCCTTGTGGCTGACACTTTGTTTCAGTGATGAGTTGCTGGCTATCCTGACTCTAGGAACCCACATAATAAAAATGGTAATGGTATTTGTTAAGTGCTTACTGTGTGCCAAGCACTATTCAAAGCACTGGGGTAGGTACAAGGTCATCAGGTTGTCCCACTTGGGGCTCACAGTCTCAATCCCCATTTTACAGAGGAGGTAACTGAGGCTCAGAGAAGTGAAGTGACTTGCCCAAGGTCACACAGCAGACAAGGGGATGAGGCCATGGACCCTCCCAGGGGGAGATGAATTTAAATAAAGAGGATGTGTGCCTGACAAACTCTTGACACAGAAATTAGGAAATCAGAAATTTCCTCTTCAAGAATGTCAAGGGCAGATTCTTCTCCTGCTTTTTCACCCACCTCCTCTCCACCAGGCAAGGCCTACTCACCAGTGCCCTTGTCCTCATTTCATTTCCAAGGCAATTCATTTGGATTCAATGAAAAGGGACCATTTGACTTGAGTTTGGTGTTCCCTTAAAAATACAGTACAGTTTGTGCCTATAGGGGTCACATACTGGAGCACAATCATGTGATCCAGGGGCCTGGGAGGATATGGATCAGAACACCAATTAGAATCCCAGCCATGGCATTGATTCCCTTGAGCAAATATTTCTTTCACGAATGAATTTCTCCATCTGTGCGAAACAAAGATCAGAAAATATGCCACCCATCTCTGTAACACAGTTCGATATTCCCAGATAACATATTTATCTCTAAAGCATATTTTGAAATGCCAGAATGTTTGCAGACTTTCATCATGACATTATTAACATGTTTCAAAACACAATCAATAGGCAAGACACCAAAGCAGATTCTTTTCTTGGCCAAAACCTGACATTTTTCAGGGTTCCCTGCTGCTGTAAGCTTTTGCTTTTGAAAGAATTTGGTTTTGATTGTGTTCTTGCCTAGGTTTTCTGGCCCTCCTACAATTCATGTCACCTATGCAGCACAGTTTAAGCCACTTCCCTGCATTTGAATTATAATTCTGGAAGCCTTTAGAAACAAAATACCCATTCTCTCTCATTATAACAATATGTAGGTTAGATTACTCTCTCACTGCCAGGAAAAAAAAAATCTCATTTCAAAGTCTTTAAGAATAACTCTCTGGAGGCCATCATCTCTCAAATTTGGAATTCAGAAGCAACTGTCAGCATGCAGTCAAGCACTGGAAAATTTCCTCAGAATGAGTCCATTTTGTGAAAACAATGAAGCTCACCGAATCCATGAGAAGTTATCTCTGAAGTGCATAATATGCCAAATATTTTCTTATCATCTTCACCTGGGAGATTTCACAACACATGTGATACATGTTTTTTCCTCTCTTCTCCAGGAAGTTTATTTACCATCTAAGTAAAGAGGTGTGGCACCAATTAGCTCCACAGTGAGGAAAAAACCTTCAATCCAATGATTAATACAAAAAAAAACCCTGAATAATCACATCCATCACTGGCCAAGTGAGGCCAAAAGTTCCTGATAAGTGGATTTTTAAAACCCATGAGCATTAATATGGTTCAATTTTCATGCCAATTTGTTTTCTGAGGAGAGATACAAATGAAAACTATAAGGAGGCTGAGTTTGCGTCCTTTTCAAACCTACACAAAACATACCAGTACCACTTACATAGCCCTGCTTCTAATACCAAATGAAACATAAGCCATTTTCAAAGAAAATCTTCTTAAATGTAAGCCTTTTTGATTTAACATTAATTTAACTTTGATGTAAGAGTTGACTGCTCTTTGGAAGGCAGCACAATTCTGCAGTTTTGTAATCTGCTGCAAAGACAAGTACAGCTGCCGAGCCCATGCCCACTTTTCAGGAGTAAAGATAAACAGCTATATTCACTTTTGGAGGTTTATAATTTTCTAAATAAAACCTGCCCTTTGCAGGAGTGTATTATTAATAACAACTGGATTAGAATACTTCCTGTATTTAGCACTCTTCTTCCAAAGAGTTCAAAGCTGCATGTGCCGGCCAAATGCTAGGTAACGGTAACTTACTGTCTACAGACGCCAGGCAGTATGTGTCCACCCAGCCAGAACTGAAAGTTGTAAGACAAAAGAAAGGCAGAGATGCACAGCTCCAGGAAGGAACTAGCAGGTTTTAGGGGAGGTGAGGAGTTGAGGGGAGGGAAGAGAGCTGGGGTGAGGGGTCAAAGATGGTAGGGGAGAGGGAGGCAATGAAGGGTAGCAAACACCAGCAAACCCTTTTTCATTGTGAGTATGCACCTTTTTATTTGTCACAACTGCTTTATTTCCCGTATCCTCACCACACTGATCTAGGCAGCTAGTGCAACTGTTCGCCACACCACAAATGATGGACCAGAGTTACAGGTATTAAGAAACTCTGCTGAGATGTGGGTCATGAGAATAATGTCCTCAGATAGATGGGAACCCAGTTCCTCCCAACCTTCCACAACATCAAGGAGACTCTCCACAAAGACCGTTGTGGACCCCTACCAATAACTTCCATCTTAGTGGTGTTCCAAGTCCCTTCAGAAGTGCTACCCCTTGCAGAGTAATGTAATGCAGACTGGAGCAATTAAAAAATGTCATGTTCAGAGCACATACAGTTTCTAGGGTGGCCAGCCAGGGACTGTGTGGTCCTCCAAGGTGTGTGACAGGAATCCAGAAGCTGTCCAGAGTTCTCCAGAGCATTCCTTGCTAGCCCTGGGACAGAGAGACCTCACGGGAAGTGGTTCAATTATTATAATTATTGTTAGTATTAACTGTGGTATTTTTTAAGCACCGGCTATGTGTCAAGCACTGTACTAAGCACTGAGGTACAGAGAACATTATCAGGTCACAACCAGTCACTGACCTACACAGGGCTCACAATCTAAGTAGGCCCACTTCTGAGTTTTCTTTCTGCTCAGTGAAGTGCTAGAAGGCCTAGGTTGAATTGATCCCCAGGCCCTTCATATCCCCAGAGTTATCGATCCCCCGGTCTTTCATACCTCCATAGTTATTGATCCTCAGCCTTTCATACCCCCCAGAGTTATTGATCCCTAGGCCCTTCATACTCCAAGATATAGCTAGCCTGGTATCTAATGGAAACTTCCTAAAATGAGTCTCTCTTTCTCTGTTTCACAGTCCCCAGGTATCAAGCACTAGCCTATGCTCTGGGGGAAAGGTGGAGTAAGCCTGGGAGGACTGAATGCCAAGATTAGGACTCTTTTAGTTCCAGGGATTCAGACCAGACTAAATGACTGTTCACCAAAAAACAACATTTAACCAGAGACCATAAAGACTTTGTTAGCAATGGAGTCACTTTTGGATCAACAATTTTCCTTCCTCAGACTCCCACAGAAAGTGTGAACCGCTTCACCTAGTTAAATTATAATATTACACCCTGGCAAAACAAACATCCTTTGGTTGAATATTTAACAGAAAGTCACATCTTATCACTTTCAGAAAAAAACTCATAAGCTCAACTGTGCTGTTAATATCTTCATCTAAGCTATAACAAAAACTGATGGGACCAAAAAAATGTCCTGGAGCCTAAAAAAAAAAAATCCCGGGTAATTCCAGTATTTCCCAATCTGTGCCTCTACTTCACAAATTAAAAACCAGGCCTCTGCCAGACTTACCAAGGTTCCAGTTTATGTAAGGCATGTGTGCTTGAGACAAAGTGAAGACTCTAGTCATGTCTAGACTGGCCACAGTAGGCTGTACCAAATATCACTGTCATTGGTGGTATTTTTTGAGCACTTACTGTGTGCAGAGCACTATACTAAGCACTTGGGAGAGTACTATGCAACAGAGTTGGTAGAAACATTCTCTGCCCACAAGGAGCTTACAGTCTAGAGGGAGAGATATTAGTATAAAGAAATAATTTATAATATATAATTTAGAGATATATACATAAGTACTAGGGGGTTGAGCACAGGACAGCTACCGAATGCCCCAAGTTCACAGATTCAAGTGCATATACCATGCAGAAGAGAAAGAAGGAGCCAGGGAAAAGAGAGCTTCATTGGGGAAGGCATCTTAGAGGAGATGTGACCTTAATAAGGCTTTGGAGGAGGTAAGAGTGGTGGTCTGGCATATATTTGGAAAGAGAGGGAGTTCCAGGCTCTAGGGGGAGGAAGTGGAAAAGGGGCTGGTAGTGAGATAGAAGAGACTGAGGCACCGTGAGTAAGCTAGTGCTGGAGGAACAAAGTGTGCAGGCTGGGCTCTAAAAGGAGATCAGTGAGGTAAGGTAGGAGGGGATGAGCTGATTAAGTGCTTTTTAAAGGCAGTATTAAGGAGCTTCTGTTTGATGCAGAGGTGGTGATGCCAGACAGAGAGAGGTTTGGTACCCAAAATCTTAAAAACAGTCATAAGATCACAGGGGACAGGCTAACTGAAAATCTGATTGTCTGGAATAAAACCAGATCTACTGGTCACCTGACTCATGGGAGATTTGCGTGGTCTGGAGGGAACCCTTGCTATGCTTGAGCTGAGGCTACTAGTTGTTGCTTAGATAGTGTATGGGAACCTGATGATCCAATGGAGCAGAAAGAGCACAGGACTGGGAGGCAGGAGAACTGATCTCTCATCCTCAATCCAGCACTCACCTGCAGTGCTACCTTAGGCCAATCACTTAACCTCACTGCACCACAATTTCCTCATCAGTAACATGAGGATGAAATAGTTGTTCTCCCTCTTCCTTAGACTGTAAGCCCCAGGTGGAAAAGGAACTCTGTTTGACCTGATTATATCTACCCCAGTGCTTCCCTTCTCAGGATCGCACCTAGAGAGTTTCCAGTACTCTATCGGTCTCGCCTATGGTAAGGTATGGTATTGGTATTTGTTACATACTTACTAAGTGCCAAGCACTGTTCTAAGCACTGGGGTTGACACAAGGTAATCAGGTTGGACACGGTCCCTGTCCCACATGGGGCTCACAGTCTTAATCCCCATTTTACAAATGAGGTAATTGAGGCACAGAGAAGTTAAGTGACTTGCCCAAGGTCACACAGCAGACAATGGTGGAGTCAGGATTAGAACAAATGACCTTCTGACTCCCAGCCTGTACTCTATCCACTACACCATTCCTACGGGAAGGAGAGTAAAGTAGAAGCATACCCATTCCATTCCTAGCTTAGGCAGCAGCTAGCGAGTGGGAGGGAATCTGCTATAAGTCAAAACTAACCTGTGCTGGGCAGCAGTGGAATGGAAGAGAGTAGAGGGGGGAGACTCACGTTTACTGCATGGAAGAAGGCAATGGTAAACCACTTCCATATTTTGATCAAGAAAACTGTACAGATACACTACCACGATGATTGCAGATGGAGGTGGGGCGTCCTGAGAGAGATGTGTCCATGGAATCACTATGAGTTGGAAATTACTCAGCAGCATAAGACAGGACCCCAGTGCTTGGTATGTAGTAACTGCTAAACAAATACCATAAGCATTATTTATATTATTACCATCCAAGGTGGCTAATGCATACTGATTCAGAAAAAGGGCTAAAATATCCAGTAGATTGAGTGGCAAACTAACAGAGGTTATCAACTGTACTCCAAAGCCTGAAGATTATCATGATGGAGCTCTGCTCATTTTATCCAAAACAAATAGCCAAGGTGGGCTGCAAAGTTTTCCCGGAAGGAAGGGAATAAAACCTCTGAGCATATTAGGGGAATGCAAGTCATGCATGACTAAAACGATATCTTTAAATGTGGCTATGGCACTGTATATTAAGTTGTCTGTTCATTGCACGATAATGTGCACAGACCAGGCTTACTTCAAGCCGAGATGGGATACTGGCTAATCCTAAATCCTAGTGTGCCAGCTACAGGTGCCTTCCTAATGCTTCCAGCAGTTGCTTGTGTTCTTGAAGAAAGTCTGAACTGCACCTGCATTACAAAAAATGCTTAAGTCATGCTGAGTTAAAATAGTTAGTGCATGCCCATGAGTAGGTCATCCAGGGACAGAAAGCAGTGTGCATAGTTGAGGCAGAAAGCAGTGTGGCCTAGTGGAGAGAGCACGGGCCTGGGAGCCAGAGGAACTGGGTTCTTATCCTATCTCTGCCACTTGCTTGCTGTGTGACATAGGGCAAGTCACTTAACTTCTCTGTGCCTTGGTTTTCTCATCCGTAAATGGGGATTCAATACCTGTTCTCCCTCCTCATTAGACTTAAAGGCCCATGTGAGTCAGGGACTGTGTCTGACCTAATTATCTCCTATTCATTCATTCATTCAATAGTATTTATTGAGTGCTCACTGTGTGCAGAGCACTGTAGTAAGTGCTTGGGAAGTACAAGTCGGCAACATATAGGGATGTTCCCTGCTCAACAATCTACCCCAGTGCTCAGTACAGTGCCTGGCCTGTAATAATTGCTTAACACACCCACAGTTACTATTATCATTATTATCATTATTATTATCATGCCTAAAGGGAAGGGAGGGAACCACCAGATGAGCGACGGAGTAGTCATGAAATCAAGTTTTTTTCCTTTCACTAAAGCTATGTTCATCTCAGAACAGCCATGCCTGGTGGGACCCCTGAGGAGAATCAACCAATCAGCCTTATTAAGTGCTTATTGCGTTCTGAGCACTATACTAACTGCTTGGGAAAGTAAAATACAACGAAGTGGAAAGACATCTTCCCTGCCCACTTACAGCAGAGTACCATCATCATCAAAGCTCCCAAACTCCTGTGGCATAGAGAGCTGGAATTTAGAAACTGAAAGCAAGGAGGACAGAGGAAACATTCTAGGGACACAGTTAAAAAAAAGTCCTCAGACAACCCTACCTCCCAGCTGCAAACTGAGTCAACTACTGAGTGTTGATCAGCATGATGGGCTGCTATCAAGAAAGGAGTGGCTCTCTTCAAGCCAGTTTCATAACAAGAGGTAGACAATCACTCAATCAATCAGTGGTATTTAGTGAGCACTTATTATGTGCAGAGCTCTGTTCTAAGTACTTGGGAAAGTAAGCAGAGTTGGTAGATGTGTTCTCTGCCCACAGCATGCTTAAAGACAAGAAGGCAAAGAGAAAACAGTGGTATGTACCGCATCATCTGGCATTTTGGCACCATAAGGGGGAGGCTTTTTGTGTGCATATTGTGGCCATGTGTCTGCATTATTCTCTTGAGTCATGTGTACTCAGGGGGATTTCACTGTCAATGGTGTCTTGTTTAAAAATGATATATAATACAATATGTATATAAATATGTTTATATATATATATACAGAGTACATTGTTCAAGTTCATTTTTGCTGTCACTATAATTAATATTAATGTCATGCTGATTCTATTAGCCCAACATGATTAATCAATGATAACTGTAATAGGTCACACTTAAATTCTATACCTTATTAGTGGAGAAACAGGGATAGTCAGAGTTGTTCAGGGTGTTACTTGTACTTAAGTCTCTATATTATTTATGAGTGCATAGATCTATTTGTCCACATATCTTCAAACTAAATATTATGAATTACCTATTTATTCATAATAATGTCTGTCTCCCCCTCTAGGTCGTTATGGGCAGGGAACATATCTGCTAATTCTGTTGTACCGTATTCTCCCAAGTGCTCAGTACAGTGCTCTGCACATAATAAATGCTCAATAAATATGATTGATTGATTGACAGTCACAAAAAACACTAATAATGATGTGTTTCCATCCACACCTGATACTGTAGCTCTAAAAATTGTATGGACAAGTAAGGCCTTGTTCATTTATTTTGCATTTGTACAGATTCAGAGGATCCAGGTATTCCCATATACTGTATTTTCCCAAGAGCTTAGTACAGTGCTCTGCACCAATAAGCCCTCAATAAATGCCACTGATAACAATGATAATGACAACCACAATTCTGTCTACACTGTCATCCAGACAAATATTGTTCTTTGCTGAGTTGATTTGGTGCTTGCAGAGCCTATCACTGTTTTCATTTTTAAGCTGGATCCCCCTTACAACTCCACCTGGGCCTGCTTTCCCGGTAAATAGAAGCTCACTTCCTGCCCCTATTTAAAAGAATTCCACCCCAGCTATGTGGAACTCTGCTTTTGACTTTGAAACCTGGAAATCACAACACATTTGGATCATGGTTTGTATCCTAGAAATCCCACCATATGTCCCATTATCCCCTCCCTGTGAGTTGGTGGAATTACAGAAGTTCCCTTACTGTAAATGACTCAGAATATACAGAAGCTTTTCCAGACCTCCCATCTCCACTTTGAGGCCATCCACTCTCCTCAAGCATCTCCACTGGGAAAAGGAGGAGCACTGAAACTGTGAAGTATCTGCTGGCTAGCAACAATGAGCCATGGGCATTTGGAGTCACCCTGTACCTTTCTGGAACATTTTCACGCTTCCACATTTCTGAAGTGAAACTTTTCAATTTTCCAGCATGGCTAGGGAACAATGTGATTTCAATTAGGCCAATAACAAATCGTGAAGGGTCAGGCCTCACCGTCTGCCTGGAGAGTGGGTCAGTTACTTTTTTCCTGAAGAATACTCTATTTCACCAACCATATAGACAAATGAGAGAGATCAAATGGGCTTTTTAAAATATAAAGATGAAATTAATAGTTCAACTGCTTTAATTCCCAACACATTACCAAGTTTCACAATGTACCACTTCACATTTGCATAATCAATCAATCAATCGTATTTATTGAGCGCTTACTGTGTGCAAAGCACTGTACTAAGCGCTTAATCCAGTTGGGTTCACCATTTAAGCTAATGACCACAAATGCAAAGAATAGCATTGGAGTTAAATTAATAACTGGGAACTTTCTGAGACATGTTTCATTTTTAATCGAGTTGATTATCAAGAATCATTAAGAGAATAAACCAGCAGCAGAAGTCGTAAGGTTAATGTAAAGCTTTTCAAATGATATTATCCAGTCCCGAGAGCAGAAAAGCCCTTCCCCATGGTCCACTGGATCCCCATTTCCTGGTCTTTCCTTTCATACACAGTTCTGGACAGAAGATAGGCCAGGTGAAAACCAGACTGTCCGGTATAACACCAGACAAATGACCACTCTACCCCACACATTCATGGGCTCAGTGTGCATTTCTG
The DNA here is from genome assembly GCF_015852505.1 of Tachyglossus aculeatus. NCBI lineage: Eukaryota > Metazoa > Chordata > Mammalia > Monotremata > Tachyglossidae > Tachyglossus > Tachyglossus aculeatus. Next base: position 17,586,932 of record NC_052074.1, on the reverse strand, counting down.
AGTGTTTGAGTGACAAGAAACCGTATGGTTTATCAGTTATTCAATAGTATATATTGCATACCATGTATATATATATATATATATATATATAAAACAATATATGTATATTGTTAGATCCTTGAGGGCACAGATCATGTCTATTAATTCTGCCAAACTCTCCCAAGTGTTTTTTATATATACATATATATAAACATACGTATATACATGTATATATATATATATGTACATGTGTATATATATATATGTATATATATACACATATATTAGCATATTATAGCTTGTATATATATTATTATATATACATATATTAGCATATTATATTATTAGCATATTACATATATGTATATAAAACACTTGGGAGAGTTTGGCAGAATTAATAGACATGATCTGTGCCCTCAAGGATCTATCAAAATAGCAGGGAAGACAAAACCAATTTCAGTGAGGAGGAAGAAGGCAAAGGGTATACATACATGAGCTATGACTTATGCATTAAAGGTACATAAGATATGTACATGAGTGCTACAGGATGCTTAGAGGACCTAAATTCATTCATTCGTTCATTCATATGTATTAAGTGCTTACTGTATGCAGAGCACTTTACTAAGCGCTTGGGAAGTACAAGCCGGCAATATATAGAGACGGTCCCTACCCAACAACGGGCTCACAGTCTAGAAGGGGGAGACAGAAAAATGCTGAAGTGAAAAGTTGGAGGGATTTCAGGTGAGGAGATTTAAAAATTAATCAGGGAACTGGGAGATGTGATTTCAGAAGAGCTTTGAAAATGATCCTGTAGACCTCATCCTCTAGACTGAAAGCTCATTATGGGCAGGAGATGTTTCTGCTAATTTTGTTGTATTGTACTCTCCCATATGTTTAGTTCAGTTCTCTGGACATAGTAAGTGTTCAGTAAATTTCACTGATTAATTGATGCTATTTTGTTCTTTTTTTTTTGGGGGGGGGGGATAGGCTCAGATCTTAGCACTGACTTGTTTTTTATAGGTCAAATTATTGAATCTCACATATCCAGAAGGGTATGACTACCAATTTCTAGCAATTCTGGCTAGAAAGTCCCAGGAATAGAGGGAAATGGTTTAAAGAGCAGAAGCACCTCTGTTTCCATGTGCAGGGCCAGACTCATGGCTGAAGGACCAGCTCCTCACTTTCTCAGAGAGTAAGGAGCCTTTGGAGCCATTTAGCCTGTTAGTGCAGTAGATGGGAGCAAAGGAGCCTGATATGGCCCACACAGGCACCAGCCCACTGTATTTTTCCCAGTTTTCTGACTCTGCCCATGCCTCAGGCACCTCATTGTGAAAGACCCCTCCCTTTCAGTCTTCATGGGATGAATTAAGCAAATGTCTGGTATTGTATGTGAGCTCTGCTCCAATTAACAATACCATACAATAGCAAGTGGGAGAGCTGCTCAGTTGGGGACTAATTGAGAAGGGCAGGATGTCTGGAACCAATAGCTTCCAGGCTCAGTCCTCGGGAGGAGGGATGGCTTAAGGAGGGAAACTACTGCATTTCACAGATTGGTTGGTCCAGGAACCTCACTGGAGAAAGGCCACATATCTAGGTCGAGTTCTGAATGTACTGTCTTCAATCCCTAACATTTCCCTCTGCATCCCTAATGTTCCTTCCACTAGTCCATTATGGGCCTCTGGCCAATGACTTTTTTCTAAATTCCCCCTTGAGAAATGAATTCAGCCTTTCTTGCTGGTCCTAATTTCCAAGTCTTTCATCATTTTTGTTGCTCTCAACCCAGCCTCCATACAGAACACTTTATGGGTACACTACAGGAGTGTTATTTGCATGAGACGTTTGGTTGGATTATGAATCGATGTGGTCATCCTATCCAATATCTGGTAAAAGGGGTCAAACTACAACTGGAACATGGCACCACGTTCTCTGTGATTGAAATCTGCTGGGCATGACATAATCTCTGGTGCCTACCTCCCAATGTGCCCCCCCCAACCCCCCAGCTCTATCCCTGCTTCCCCTTCCAGAATGGCTTCTCTGTTCCCTGGAGGGGCAGCAGCAGCCTAGAGGGCCAGGGGATACAGAGAGAAATACCCCAGATAGTGTGATCTCTCTGGAGGAGCCGGGACAGAGCTGCTTCAGTTTACGTACACCCCCGGTCCTGCAGAGGAAACCTGGGCAGATTCTGTCCACAAGGTCAGCTCCGGAAGAAAATCCCACTTCCAGGGACATCATGTCATAGCACCAATCTGACATGGAAACTCAGGCAGAGTCATCAGGGAGGGGCAAGTCATCCATTTTCCTTCCAATTAGGGTTATTTTGGCTATTGTGTAGCCTCTCTGATTTAGTACACTGATATGCTATATTAATGATAACAATTTTGGTAAGTGCTCACTATGTGCCAATCACTAGGATAGGTACACTACAAACAGAGCAGAGTTTCTATTCTACACGGGGATCATAATACAAGAGGTGGGAGAATGGGCACTTAATCCCCATTTTACAGATAAGGAAACCAAGATGCAGAAAAGTCAAGTGACTTATCCAAAGTCACACAACAGGCAAGTGTCAGAGACAGGATTTGAAGCCAATTTCCATGAGACCATACCACTCCTCCTCTATATAGCTATAATTGACTGAGTACACAGCAAATTAATATAGAAGGTACTTGAGCTAAGATCAGAAATCAATCCCCCATTTATTAACATTGTTCTTATGGAAACTGGATTTCAACCTATGATTTCTCAAGCTAAGAAACCATTTTCAGGAATGAATTAGGTTGCAAGTCTAAGGATTACCTGTAGTTCTGATCTTCATTTTTAAAGATGGTGCCACAGCTGGTAAGATTCAATCCTACCCCACATATGTGAGTAGGGCAAACAGGATTGATCCAGCATCAAAACACATTTTAGTGTTGTCTGAACTTAAGGCTAGGTCTTGGCTGTAAGACAAAGGTACCCCTTGTGGGGGCCATTAGTAAGCCAGTTTGAGTTTGTGGAGACAACTTTTCTAGTCTCTCCAGTATTAGTGAGTTCCTAAATTAGACACCTAAACAAGTCTATAGTGATGCTACACAGCTTCTTAACCAGTGACATTGACTCAGGGCCCACCATGTGCAAAGTTCCTTGAGGGCAGGGAACATTTCTACCAATTCCTAAATGCATATCACACGGCTCTGCACACAGTAAGCACTTGGCCACTACCACCGATTGATTAATACTCTACAATGAAAAGAAACACAAACTACCTCAGCATCTTGAAATGACAACACTATTTGCCCTAAATGAACCAGAATGAACACCAAAAATGTTCTCCCCTTCCTCCACATAACAACTCTGCCAAATCTCAGCCAGGACTTTAAATTCAATACCAGAACTATGGAGACAATATCACCTCTTTGCATTGCTCTATAATATAGCTTTCTCGGGATCCAAATGTTCTTTTACAGTTCAATTACTCTTTTTCTCTGACCTTGTTAAGATGAAATTAATGAAATAGTTGCATGAAATCTGCTGCTGTTGAATGTTTTTTGGGATGCTATTTTAAATAGTGCTTTGACCATGTCTATAAACGTTCTTCCAGACAGCAGAAAGCCAAGGGATACAATTATTTCAAATGCCTCCTAATTAGCATCTTAGGAGGATTCTCCTACACAGCATTCCTGTTAAGAAGCTAAGGGCCTGATTTTGGAATGATGTGAAAAATGTAGGCAAAAAAACGAAAGTAAAGAATATCTCTATATATGCATTTTAAGATTAATTTATATCTTTTCAAGCAAAGATGAAAAGTTAATATTGACTACAGCTTGTCACTATATTTATATTTACATTTTAAATAAACTGTAGTAATCAAATGAGGGACGAGAGGTGCCCTGGCAGGGCAAGCACAACTGCAAAAGAAACTAATTCCTGTGCCAAAAAACTGAGGAATTTACAATACTCTATTAATAAATACATCATTCCTGAGATTAAAACAGTCACGTTGACTCTTCATATTCAGCTCCAAGAATCAAAGCCCAATTTGTTTCGGCCTGCTTCTGGCTTAGCATCTGGAGCCCAAATGAAATTTCAGCATGTTTGATGTCTAATATTTCCTTATTGATAACTTTTTTTTAAAGTGGGACTAACACTAGGCATGATGACTCTCATAAATAATCCACCAGTTTGACTAAATTCAATGAAAAAAGACTAACCTTTGATCTTTTCTTTGCTTTCATGTTGTTCATTATGATCACAAATGGAGACAAATTCATAAAGAGAAAAGAACGTATTTACCACTTACCAATAGTTGACATTTGCATTAAACAATGACTCCTTTTTTATTTATAATTAAATGATTTCTCCCCAAGGAATGTTACATGGGTCAGCAGATATATGTTACAGAAAGCGTAAGTGGTTTAAGATCAATAAATCTGGTGTAGCAATCTCATGCATCTGTCAAGTAGTCAGGTCTGGTCTGATATACCATGTTGCTATCTATAAGTTTCCAATAACATCACAGTGACACTGTGGGTATTAGTAGTATGGTCAAAATATTTTTTAATGGTATTTGTTAAGCCCATACTTATTATAAGACCATACTTATTATATGCTAGGCACTGTATTAAGAGCTGGGGTATGTAAATGTTCATCAGGTTGGACATAGTCCCTGTCCCACATAGGGCTCACGTTCTTAATCCCCATTTTGCAGATGAGGCAACTGAGGCACATCGAAGTAAAGTGACTTCCCCAAGGTCACACAGCAGAGAAGTGGTGTTGCCAGGTTTGGAATCTAGGTTCTTTCCACTGGACCATGCTGCTTCTCTTTTGCCACATTCATCTGCCCAGGCTTCATCTTCAAGAAGAAGAGACACTTTTAACTCAGACACCTTTTAAATCTTCCAACTACTTACAAAAAGCACTTGCACATTTTCAAGCAAACACTTCCCATACATATAAAAACAATGTTACCAAACAGAAGGCACTTGCCGCGTGCCAAGTACTGTGCAGGGGAAGATACAAATTTATCAGTTCAGATACAGTTCCTGTCCCACACGTAGCTCTCAGTCAGAGAGGGAGGGAGAGCAGATATTTTAAACCAATTTTACAAATGTGTAACCTGAATAATAATAATAATAATTATAGGATTTGTTAAGCATTTACTCTGCCGAGCACTGTTCTAAGTGCTGGGGTAGATACAAGGGAATCAGGTTGTCCCACGTGGGGCTCACAGTCCTAATCTCCATTTTACAGATGAGGGAACTGAGGCACAGAGAAGTAAAGTGACTTGCCCAAAGTCACACAGCTGACAAGTGGCGGAGGCAGGATTCGAACCCATGACCTCTGACTCCCAAGCCCGTGCTCTTTCTACTAAGCCATGCTGCTACTCACTGAAGCACAGAGAGGTTAAGTGATGGCTCCAGATCACACAGCAGGCAAGTGGCAGAGCTGGGACTAAGATCCAATCTGGTCTCGTGCTGTTTCCACTAGGCCATGAGCCGCTGCTTGGAAATCTCGGCAGACTGCCATGGGCTCTGCAATCTGCCATTCTCATGACTTACAGCACCAAGTTCCCCAAAACTGGGGTAAGGTGTAAGTGTAAAATCCCTGATGTTAGAAGGTACAAGAAGATCACTGAAATTCTGCTACCATCCTCAGGATTCCACTCTGTCACTCAACTATTAAGAAATGTAACATTCACCTAAATTCACCTGATGGATAGAGCACAGGACTGGGAGTCAGAAGCACCTTGTTTCCAATGGAAACTGCGAATGGAAGGATTAAGGCATGGTTTCTCAGAAATAGAAACATATCTTGGTAACTCAGGGTTCTACTTAATCTAGTTCTGCATCCTTTGGAGATGACTTCAAACAGGATGCCATCCTCAGACCTGTTGGGCAGGGCAGAGTAGAAGGATCAGATCCCACCCAATGCCATCAATATAACTGGAGTTAAGATAAGGATATTTTGAGAAAACAAGGATTTAGAACTGATTTATGGAAGGTCCATCGAAGATTCCAAGGAATCACCTGGATGATCAAGTTCCGACAGGTTGACTTGAACCCAACAATAGAAGGCTGTTGTTCCAATATTGGGATTTTCCAAAAAAGTAGATGAGCTCCCTGGAAAAATCATTTCAGGGCTTGAAAGCCTTCTAGACCGAGTGTGATCCACTCTTTTTGGCCACTGGTTTAAACAGAAATGTACTACATTCTGTTCACCTCTCCCTCTTTTTTTCTCTCTTTATGGTACTTATTAAGTACTTACTACGTGCCAAACATGATATTCAGCTCTGGGGTAGATAAAAGGTAATTGAGTTGGACACAGTCCGTATCCCACATAGGGTGCAAAGTCTCAATCCCCATTTTACAGATGAAATAACTGAGTCAGAGAGAAGTTAAGAGATTTGCCCAAGGTCACACAGCAGGCAAATGGCAGAGCTGGGATTAGAATCCAATTCCTCAGACTCCCAGATCCAAGCCCTTTCCCGAAGTCTACGCTGCTTCGCACTACTAGATGGCTAAGCAAAATCACTGGAAACCCGCCTGTCTTCCTGTCCTCTCTTGACACCCAGATCCCCTATGGATGCAGGTTCATTGGGAAATTAGAGCAGCAGCAGCCTGTAGGAAGCCCCCACAGATCCTCTTTACCACTGAACTTGTTGATGCTCTACTTTTATGTTGTTCTTTATATTGTGTTTTATTTACAACAAAATAATAAAAATTGTTGGATTAGTTAAGTGCTTATGTGCCAGGCACGGTGCTAAGTGCTAGGGTAGGTACAAGATAATTGGGTTGGACACAGTCCCTGTCCCAAATAGGGCTCACAATATTAATATTATCAAGACATATTATTTCATCGTTTCTACTGTGTCTGCCACCAAATTCTGGCCCATCCAAATTTTTGATTTCAAGCCCCTTGAAGGGCCAGTGCTCATGTCTAACTCTCCTAGCTTGTAGTACATTTCAGTAAACAGTTCATTCTTTCAATCGTATTTATTGAGCGCTCACTGTGTGCAGAGCACTGTACTAAGTGCTTGGAAAGTACAATTCGGCAACAGATAGAGACAATCCCTACCCAGCAACGGGCTCACAGTCTAGAAGTGGGGAGACAGACAACAAAACAAGTAGACAGGCAGTCAATGAATGCAGTTATACTATTCTTCCTGCTGTTCTGCAAAAACCTTTGGAACTGTGGCAGAAATGAACAGGAGCTGATTTCCCATGTGCAGGAAGGGGCCACATGAATTTCATGATGGGTTGGTTGGGATTTAAGCCCAAGAGTCTGCAGCCTCTCCAACACAGATCCAAACCTCTGAGTTTGCCAAATTGGACTGGAAATTTTAGAATTTATCATAAGATTTCTGGTATTTCCTGTTTCCAGTGGAGCTGGCAATTTTTGAAAGAACAGTCTTTCTCGTGGCTTTTTTGGTACTTCTACCCACCAACTCAGAAGTGCAGAAGAATACAAAAATGATAAGCTTAAAGCAAAAATTATGTATGAGCTTTTCTCCTTTTGCTACCAAAGACGTTTCTGAATGCATTTGTATCAGTTTGCCCAGCTCTGAGCTTTACAGCAAAAATCTCTGGGAAACGAAGAGCCCTACCATGAAAATCCAGAACATTTCATCCAATTATAAAATCCTAGCCCTTAGAAGAGACCTTAAAGGATCATCTGGTCATTCTCCCTGCTTTCAGGTAGGCCTGCACTATCCCAGAGAGGATGATGCCCAATCTGGTCTTAAAGTAGCAATCAATCCATCAGTGGCATTTGTTGAGTCCTTATTGTATGCTGAGCACTGTACTAAGCGCTTGATGACAACAGAGTTGGTACATATATTCCTTGCACCAAACGAGCTTACAGTGTAGAGGGAGACATGGACATTAATATTAATACATTGCAGATACGTATATATGTGCTTTGGGGCTGAAGCTGAGGTGAATACTGAGTAGTACTGCCAGATATTCTGATTTACAAACACAGTTTCCTCTTTCGTTCTTCAGGCAACAGTTGAGGAAGTTGGCTCATTAACTCCAGTGGCTATTGGGGTCACCTCTTCACTTGTCCTTCTTTCCCTCTTTCCTTCCCACTCTTGTCATAAGAGGCACCTTAATCAAGCCATCAATTGTATTTATTGAACCCTTACTGTGTGCAGAGCACTGTACTAACCTTAATTTCCTTTGTATGGCCTGCTCACGATAGGACATATTTGCTCTCCTGAACCACTGGTGTCTGAGCAGTGCTCACCCTAAATGGCAAGAGGCTCAAGGAGGTTGCACTCCTGAAGTTTCCTTTGGCCTTCTCTGGGTTGATATGTTTGCCACTTGCAGTGTCCATCATGTGACTGCCTCATGCTAGAATGATCTCTCCCTAGCAATTATCACTGACAGCCACTGGCTAGTCCACATTATTTGGGATTGGTCTTCACTATGCCTCTAAATCACTTCATTTTGTGAGAAAGGCACAGAACAGGACTTCTGCTAATACCCATGCTCCTCAAAGAAACTATTGCAATGAGCCTTGCCTTATATGCTAATTTGGGGTGATGCCCAGGAGCTCCTTAAAGAAATGATGATTTTCAGAGCATTAAATAGCTCCATGGAAGAATTGATCTCAGAATGGCGAACATTATCACTTAGATTCCAGGGAATTGTTTACTCTCCATGACTCCTTACAGCATCTGATCCCTAAGGGTCTCAGATTAAAACTTAGAACTGATACAGTGTTTAATATCTTCAAAAAGCTTACAGACATTAACCAATTAATCTGTTCCTGGCTCAATTCCAAACTACACTATCTAGATTTGACAAACTCCGTGTACACACTGTAGTCATGCAGGAATGTTGGATTGTCTGTTTCAATCAAAACTGAAGCCAAATAGAGACCTTCAGTTGGCGTAAACCTTGACTATTTAATATTTAATGCAAGCATCCTGTTCTCATAAACTGATCCTCCTTTAACAAGGTAAAACTTTGTCATTAGGAGATAACAGAATGAAGAAGCAAAAGGTTATAGACTTTGAAAGGCACAATATTGTTAATGTTTAGTCCTTATAAGTGTTTACAACCAAAATGCATATGTGTAGGTGTGGTAATTTATGACCCTGTAAGATCTGTTAAGATCTGTAAGACCTTTTAGACTGTGAGCCCACTGTTGGGTAGGGACTGTCTCTATATGTTGCCAACTTGTACTTCCCAAGCGCTTAGTACAGTGCTCTGCACACAGTAAGCGCTCAATAAATACGATTGATGATGATGATGATCTGCTTTTATCTGCCCACTGGTGCCAGATAGTGAGAGATTTGATTTTTCATTCCATATTGATGATAATAATAATAATGTTGGTATTTGTTAAGTGCTTAATATGTGCCAAGCACTGTTCTAAGTGCTGGGGGGGGAGATACAAGATAATCAAGGTTGTCCCACGTGGGGCTCACAGTCTTAATCCCCACTTTACAGATGAGGAAACTGAGGCACAGAGAAGTGAAGTGACTTACTCTGACAAGTGGCAGAGCTGGGACTAGAACCCAAGACCTCTGATTCCCAAGGCCGGGCTCTTTCCATTGAGGCACGCTGCTTCTTTTAAGAGAGAGAGAAGAGAGAGAGGAGAGAGAGATATTCTCTCTCTCTCTCCTTAAGACTTTTCTCCCAAACCTATTACTTTGAGTAATCATACCTGTGGAGGACAAGGGAAATAGCAGCTATAGAAACCCAACCTGTCAGTTAATCACAAGCCAAGCATTGTGCAAGTAGCTATGATGTAAGTTTCTCTATTTAGCTCTACCAATAACCTGATGCTTGACCCGGAAAGATGTCTCCCCCTTTTTCCCTCCCTCCCTCTCTCTCCCTCTCTCTACATTTATTCCTCATTTAAAGCTGGCCTTTCTGTTACAAGTAGAACCAGCAACCCTGAATGCCAGAATATTATTGTGGCAAATCATCTACTCTTGTCATCAGGGTTCCGTGACTTGGACTACTGGATAATAACCAAGACCTCCAAATTTGATTGACAATCTGGACTTGATTTATAAGACAACCACAATGCATTTGCACTTCTTCCAGACTGACAAGTAAAATTTTAGACAGAGTTTCATCTCCCACTAGTCCATGGGAATTCAGAAGGGGATTTTGGCTAGTGTGAAAATGTTCATAAATTTCCCACTGAGGAACGAGCTGAACTATAATATTATCATCTCTGAAAAATAAGCCAACTAGCCCTGGTTAATAAACTCTGTCATCATTTAGGTTAAAAATGACCAGAGCAGAGGAGAGAGGGAAAAGGAGTGACTCATTGCAAGGTATTTTAGTCATTAATGGATAGGCTGACCATTTTATTGTTGAAAACTGAGACATCGTGATATCATTCCTTCCCACTATCTTATCAACTGTGAGAGCATGGGGGACTTGTGGAGGGAGGGAGAAGAGGACAGAGAGACTGTCCAAACTACAAATTCAGGAATTCTGTGGGGCCTAATACTGAGAATATACTGCCATTGAAGACCAGCCATTTAACATGAGCAAGAGCAGCTGGGATCAGTGAAAAGTAGCCTGACTTATTTAGTCAGGACAGTACCATTTCCAGGACATTTGTATATTTTTCTAATTTTGCCTAGAACAGCCTACAGAAATTCAGAACAGTCCCATCTAGACTAGCATATAAGCATAGCCTGCCCAAGTGTCCTTAAAATCTCTCCTCCAGACTATTCATTTGCTTTCATCTGCCATTGCTCTTATTCTCCTTCACATTGCTCTCACTCCTCCACTCATCATGTTGATAGTCTAGTTCTGAAGGTCTGCTGAACAGGACAAGTTTCAGGTGGAATCAATCAATCATAACTCACTAAGCACTTACTCGATGCAGAGTACTGTACCAAGTGCTTGGGAGGGTACAATATACCAGACACTTTCCATGCCTGCAACGAGCTTACAGTTTAGAGGGAGAGGCAGACATTAATGTAAATAAATTACAGACATAAACATAGGTGCCACGGGGCTGAGAGGGTGGTGAATAAAGGGAGTAAATCAGTGTGATGCAGAAGGGATTGGGAGAAAAGGAAATGAGGGTTTAGTCAGGGAAGGTCTCTTGGAGGATATGTGCCTTCGATAAGGGTTTGAAGCTTGGGCGACTGACTGTCCGTTGAATATGAAGAGGAAGGGCTTTCCAGGCCAGAGGCAGGAGGTAAGCAAGAGGTTCAAACAGGAACCATACCCTAGAAGTAAAAGGCATGGTTTCTGCCTTCCAGGAGCTTACAATCTAGTAAGGAGACATGCAGTCACACATTGCAATCATGTAATCAGATAATGTGAAAGAGATTGGTTCAAATCTTAGAGACAAAAGAAGGTAAATAAATCAAATAGAGGCCTGCATAGGAACACTAAGGGTGACCAATAGCACGACATGACCAAGGAGTAAGTAGGTTTTAGTCAGGGAATGTTCTCTGATGGAAAAGTGGGGATTAGCACCAATTAAGGATGTATTTTTTTTATCTTTCATATCCTGCTTTTGTTTACTCAAATATCCTCCTCTCTACTGTCATTTGCCTGTGTGTGTCCATCTCACAGAGAATTCTGTGATCAAAATCTTGAAAGCTGGAAGATTTATTAATTATTGAGCATCAATGACTTTGACCCCTTTGAAGATAACTGTATGAGTGGTTGATGTAATGACTTTACATGAAAAGACTTAGTAAAGCGAAGCAGACTGAAAGAACATCTCCAAATGGGTTCCATCAAGACATTTGTCTAATAAACTGTGGAATTAAAGCCCTGCATACTAGCCACAGACCAAAGCAAAAGGCCCAAAAGTCAGCATTTTCATTGGAGCGTAAGCCCCCTCAAAGCGTCACATTGTGAGTGAGAGGAAATAGGTCATTTTATTATATTCACTGATAATTGCTATTGATTAAGGATGACAGTCAAATCTGGGTTACATTTTCAAAGGCTTAGCAAGTATGGGCTGCGCCGTTAAGACAGAGGGAAAAGAAGAGATACTTTTCAGACAGGCATGGACAAAATCAGCAAGCTCCCCTACTTTTTCTGTTCACTTTAGACAGAGAGAAGTTTGTTTGCAAGAAGATATGTTCAACACATGATGGTATGACTCATCGATTAAAAAAAGCAGGGTGGTCAAACAAGCGATATCCCTGATATATATTTAGCACCTCGGGATGTAAATGAGGAAATTGCATCCACTCTTCCATTGGGACTTCATCCTGTCCTCAGTGGCCTGAAAGGATGGATGATTGCACCTCCCAACACGCCTGACTTAATGCTAGGCTGGGGGGATGGGAGGAAGGAGGAAGCCTGGGGAAGGAGGAAGTGAGGGGAGAAAAGCAGCGGAAGGAGGTGGGGGCACTAGTTCGCCAAGCCAGCTTTGGCTCATTTACCAACCAAGGTTCTCATGCTTCACAACTGTCCCCATAAAACACCAGAGTCCATCCTTCAGTTACCTCCTGTAACCTCAGCAGTAGGTGGTAATCAGCTTTATTGTCCAGAATAACGATTTCCTAGCTAGTCCTCCTACATGGTTCAGTGCACCTTGAAAGTAGACTGGAGTCGTAATCAACCAACTTGAAAGTAGCATCTAAACCAATTATTCTGCTCACTCAGGGGAAGAGGGACTGAAACTAAAGCACTCAGCAACCTAAGGGAGTATCCTCACCTGCTTTAAGGAATGGAGTGGATTCGATCCCTGGAGGGACCTTTAAAGGCCTATTCGGGGACTGCAAGTAGACAGAACAAGCCCTCCCTTGGGCGGTATCAGTAACAACTCCGGTAACCCAAAACCCCCATTTTTGATGCTTTCTTTAGAGGACACCAGCAGCATTGCCTCAGTTTTCCCACTTAACCATGGGAGGTGAGAGGGTGAAGTCCCCCTGACAAATCAGTCCTCCATTAGTTGCGTTAGTTTGGAGCTGTAAACAGAGTGATCTTCCAATCTGTTTAGCAAGATGTACTGTATATAAAGCATGTGTGTGGCAGGAGATGATAGCCCTCTTGAGGCTTTCAGCTCTCGATGTTTACAGACTATAATGGAAACCACAAGTTTCTTCTTTTACCCAAATCAGTACACATTCCATCACCCCGCAGGCAAATTGGGGGTAGGGAGGGTGGAGGGAAGGAGTTCACAATGAGTCATCATTTTACTTTTTTGACAGTTTAACGAGCTTCTAGAACAGCCATATTAGCCAGCAAATACACGATGATTTCCCCTGCACTTTACCAAACTCAGCACTGACTCTGTTTAAATTTGAAACTCCTGGAACACCTTCCCAGGTGACGGCTTTCTCCAAAGGCTCCTGATTTCATGACTCTCTATGGGAGATGAAATGGAGCCATCAATTTTGCAAACAAAAATGAGGAAAAGAAAACACCATCTCTGAGTTAATCATCTTTTTTATCTTTCCAGAAGGTGACTGGGATGGGAAAAGTTCATTTCTCTTAGGTTCCATTAATGCTTTTGGAAAGTCCACACCAGAGGTGATAGAGGGCAGAAGGAATGATACTCAGTTATGTGAGGCTGAAAACTCAGCCAAGATCTGCTGTGAATGTAGACACATGGTAAATATAGACAAGGTTCTGAAACTACAGCTGTGGGCTCTTAGATCTCTGTGTGTGATCATTAAAGATTTCAAATATCTAATATTGCAGTCGCCATGTGATCTGGGCAGCTTTGATTTTCCCGACTGTCTTCTGTGTTTTCTTTTCAAAGGCCACAATCTATATCCCAAATGCAATAGAGAAAAGTTGTTCCCAGAGTGTCTTATATGCAACAAACAAAAAACCTTTCTATTAACTTTGTATTTGAAAATACCTCCTGAAATGTCCCTTTCTCATTTTATCTTTTATTACTACTAATGGGGGACAAATTGGAGATCCTCAAAGACCCTGCCTGAGCTCCAGTGAACTTGTCTCTGCCCTTTTATTGCTCATTCCACTCCCCACACCAGAGATTCTAAAACTATCCCAATTATACAAGCCAAGACTCATAATTTAGCATTAAAATCTATGTCTTTGGGTCACAAGGAAGGCAGTTAGAAGGCAGGGAGGTGGTGTGTTTAGGAAGTTCCCCAGTCCAAAAACCATCTTCACAAAACACCACACCTTCCTTGATCTTGGAAGATCAAGCTTAGCCCCAGATCCTGGAATGATGGCAGATTGCAAATCCTGTCGCTTCTACCTTCACAACATTGCTAAACATTGCTAACATACAGATATCTGTTATATTGTTGAGTTGTATTCTCCCAAGCACTTAGTACAGTGCTCTGAACACAGTAAGCACTCAGTAAATATGATTCATTGTTTGTTTGTGTGCCTCATTCCCCTAACCATCTTTGTTGTCCTTTTCTACCTTCTCCTGCTCTATTCCACTTTTCCTAAAACTATAAATACTGTTTCAGGTGGGTGCATTTTTTTTTAAAAGAAACAGCAGTACAACTACAATTCATCTTGGTAATCCTTAGCTATGTTCTGTTCACTCTCAATCTCCCCTTTCACTTCCACTAAGTAAAGGAGAAGAAAAAAAGAATGATTGAAACCTTTAGGACCTGCTTTTCTTTGAGTCTGTGATTATGATTGATAACAAAATCAGGCAGCATATCCCTGATACAAGGCATATTCATCCATAGTCAGCAAGGGATAGAGAGTACGTATGTGCTAAACCAATAAAAAATTGATTGATCATCGATTGGTTATTCACAAACATGAGATTCCAGAGTGGAGAGAAGGGACAGAAACTGTCCAGTGTGGTCCAGTTTATCCCCATATTAAAGGCCTATTGTCTATAACCCACTTTAGGCCTTCAAGCTTGGGCCCAAAGAGATCCCCACCAGAGACATAACAGAAGCCACCTTTCCTGGGAAGCCCTTTTAGAATACCACAGAAGTTGAATGAGGGGATGGAGGAGCTCAGGAGAGAATCTTAACACTGCCCCATTGGGGCTCCTGCTTCTCTTTGTGATCTTTCTGTTTTGTTTTTCCCTACTGGGAAAGGATGGATTTTAAATTTGAACTCAAGGTTTTTGAGGAGTTTGTTTTACTCTGCAACTGTAAGGTATTCTGAGGGCCAGGACCCTATCCGATACATTTCCTAGAATTTCCCCAGAATTTGGTATGGTGCTCTAGCGCAAATGGGCTCTTAAATAAAGGCCTGTGGTGATAAAGAAGAGATGGAGGAAGGGTAAATTTAAAATTAAGGAAAAAGAAGATGAAGGAAGAGGAAGATGATGTCAGTTGTTGCATATAGTTTTTACTTATTCTTAGGATTTAGAGAATTATTATTATCAATACAATGGAAGAGGATGGAGAAAGACCCAGAAGATGTGCACACACCTACTGGTATAGAAGAGTGTCAGGAGCCCAGACTTGGACCTACACCAAGGGATTTCCACCCTCAGGAATTATGGCATGGTGGATAGAGCACAGGCTTGGGAGTCAGAACGTCATGGGTTCTAATCCTGCCTCCACCACTTGACTGTTGTGTGACCTTGGGCAAGTCATTTCACTTATCTGTGCCTCAGTTCCCTCATCTGTAAAGTGGAGACTAAGACTGTGAGCCCCTTGTGGGACAGGGACTGTGTCTAACTCAATTTGATTATATCCACCCCTGCACTTAGAACAGTGCCTGGAACATAGTAAGTGCTTAACAAATACCATAATAATAATTATTATAATTATTCTTTATTAGAACCTCACTAGAACTTATGAGAAGCAGTGTGGCCTAGTGGATAGAACACTGGCCCGGAAGTCAGTAGACCTGTGTTCTAATCCCGGCTCTGCCACTTGCCAAATGTGTGACTTTGGGCATGCCATATAACTTTTCTGGGCCCTAATATGCTCATCTGTAAAATGTTTTCCTGCCACTCGACTACAGAGACTGTGTCTGACCTAATTAACTTGTATCTACCCCTATGGTTAGCACAGTGTGTGGCACATACTAAGTTCCAAGTATACAACACAAATAGTATTAAAAAAAACCCAACACCTTTGTGACCTTCCAGATGTTTGCCAGATGTTTGTCTCTCCTGACAATGGTCTAGATGGGCAGAGGATTTGGGCAACTAGATGATGGAGGTTGATAAAAAAAGACTGTATGATAGTTTTCAGTCTAGAAATCTTGAACAGCAGGAATAACTGTTGGTATTAAGATTTTATGGGAAACTAGAAATTCAGGGTTGCTTGGGAAGAGATGGAAGGATGACCTTGGGTCAATGGAACAATGGTGAAAAAAAATCAGGGATAAGGGGAAAAGGGGCTTTCATGTTTAAAAAATATTCGTAACTGTAAACCTACAAACTGATTTTGTAGGATGTTTCTGTTAATATCGAAAGAAAAACTTCATTAGAACCATATAACGGCTCTCAGTTCCAGCTCTCTTTGGCAGATGATGAGGCTCTCTCCTGTGTCAAGCTCTTCTGGCTCTTCCAGTTGCTTCCTTAGCCCTGACTTCCTCTAGGTGACTATCCCGTTCCTCCAGCTACCCAACTTCCCTTCAGTATACCTTGTGAGACAACCTGTCTGGCCCCAGGTTCTGCCTGACCACATCATTAGCCAGATTTAACGGAGCTCTAATACCGCCTCGCAGCCAACTCCCAACAAAGAGTCGGTGCCAAAGAGAACCCACCCAGTCCACGACTTGAGTCACCCTTTGGAAAAAAAGCCCAAGGACAAAATCTATCCCCGACCTTCCAACCCCTAGCAGCTCACCAGACCAGTTGATTTTCAAACAGACACATCATTTCCCATCTTCACAACCGCAAGGGGGTCGGTAACCCGAATCTTAAGAACACCGTCTCTTCCAGGCACAGGAAGAATGCATTTGCTTAGAAAAACGAGGTTGCAGAGGCTGTGTGTGATGCCTCATTAGGTGCCTTTAATCTTCTAGCATTCGCTCCTATGTTGCAAACAACTGAAACCTCATCATGTCTTCAGCCCCCTTCCTTGCTATCCCCCCCCAGAAAAAAAGCCCAAAATAAAACACAACCTCATATGTAAAGGCAGTAATTATTGCAAACAATCAATCCCATTATTTTCCTCAATAAACTACCGGTGGTGGACAAACAAACAAACATGGTATGTGAAGGGAATGCACACTGATGCTGGTTTCCTAAAAGAGTGACCGGCTCCAGTAAATTAAATGCCCTGGGCCTCACAGCCTTCATCTGGTCTTAATTTCAAACAGCAGTAAACCGATATGTTTTTTCACTTTCATTATAGCTTGTTTTCATCTAGTTTATATTTCCAACTGTACTGTTTTTCAACCCTGAACTGTCATAGTCAAAATCCAACTTCAAAAATGCTCTCTAGCCGACCCAATGGCACCAGTGAGGCAAGTGCTGAACTTGAGGCCCTCACCAAATCACAGAATACTCCAAACCAATCGAAACTGGGGAACCAAGAGGAGTCTCTATAACGGAAAAGGCCACTGGATGTTCTGTGCATTTTTACCCCCTTAGAATGCCCATCCCTCACACTGAAGATCTCTCCTAATGGTGAGATCCTAGCCATGCCTGTGGGTGTGATGGGAATGACCTATGGAATGACTGACACATATTTCTCCATTATGTCAGGATAAAGATTTTCATTTGCCACTCCAATGCATTTGCTACTTAAAGCACGTCACTGTTTTCAAATGGTAATGATAATTATTATGTTTCTTAAACACTTACTATGTACTGAGCACTGTTCTGAGCACTGGGTTGATCAGGTTGGCCACAGTCCCTGTCCCACTTTAGATTCACAGTCTAAATAGTAAGGAGAACACGTATTTAATCCCCATTTATCAGATGAGGAAACTGAGACCAAGCTAAGTGGCAGAGCTTGGGACCTCTGGCTCCCAAGCCCGTGATCTTTCCATTGAGCTATGCTGCTTCTCACCTGGATCACCCAAGTGTATGGTAAAATGAGGAGCAGGGCAAAGAGGTACTTCAGAATAAAGGGTGGGTGGGCCTTCAGACCCCTTCAGCTTCCTACCCACCGGTGAAAATCGGCATCAAAAAAAGGCCAGCTAAAGAGTGCATACTCACATAGAACTCAACTATCCCACATGCTACATAGAACAAAAGGAGTAGCCCAACTCCCTCAATCTGGTTAATATTAAAGGGAATTAGTCAGCAAGTGGAATGAGCCAGTAACATGGATAAACTGGGAACATTTTCGCCTCTCACTCTACACTGAAAGGCAATGCAAATCCAAGCAGTCGCTCCTCACAATTCATCAAGGTAACCTCATGGGCTTGGGTCAGACCTTCAGTTGCACCATTATCTACATATCCATTCATCCCTTAAGCCAATGTCCCTCCTCGATGTCAGGATCAAGGGTGCTACAACACTGCAGCAGGCTTACAAAATGGGGGGCTGAGGGGCTCTCCCTCTGTGTCCCCCCTGCCAGAAAGCAGGAGGTACACTGTGGGGGCCTTGGGAAGCTCTCAGAAATTGGGGGACAGTTGAAAGTGCACTGCAAAATCGCTTTTATATGTTCTGCAGCTCATTTTACAAATATGAAGATGGTCTTCTCCCTCAGAGAAATTACTCAGAATTCAACTAAGAACATGTTTTTCTAACTACATAAATGAGTTTAACTTTACATCCTGCAGCATGAAAAAATAAATAAAAAATGACTTGCAGCCCCTTGGCTGCAGGGATCTCCCAGGGTTGGATTCTTTGGCAGTGCTCTTTGGCCTAACCTTCCCTCTTCATATTCCCCTCTTGTTGCTGTTTCCAGTTCCTGTTCGTTCTCTCTCTCTCTCTCTCTCTCTCTCTCTCTCTCTCTCGCTCTCTCCCTCCCTCCCTCCCCAGCCATCGGCACTGCCAAGGTTGTCTTCCTTTATTCCACTGGCTCTCAGCTCTTTCTCTTCCATGACTATTTTTCAGTTGTTGGGGCTATGTATTCCCAGGCCCTGGGTATCTGTTTCTGTGTTTTTGTTCTGGTCAGAAGTTGAACAAAAGCTTTGTGGGCAGTAATTAGCATCCACATTTAGAACATGCTGCTATACACAACACAATTCATCGAAAAAGTCTTTAAATGTTTCACTCTCAAGCAATGAAGAATGTCTCCAGTTATGTTGAACCTATGAGAACTCCCGAACCTGACTGACCAACACACAAACTTTTTTTAGAAGCACAAAGATAGCTTAGGGATTTGTAGCAAGGAAGGCATCTGAAAAACTGTTCCAGAGTGAAGAAGACATTTAATTGATCATGGCCAGTTTTTGCCAAAGTTTCTAAGATTTCCCAGAAACCATGGCTCAGAGTTAACAGGAGGGTTGTGTGTGTGCGCATGCGTGCACGTGAGAGAGAGAGAGAAATAACTAAATCTTTGAGGAACTGACACCCTCAAGACCAGCCCTAGGCACTGAACAGTTTCATGCTGACCAATGACTTTGACTTGACACTGAGCTCAGTTCCATTCTGATAATACTGAATATGATCATTGTAGTGGTCTCTGCAGTGACATTTTGCATGATTTCCAATGGGCATAAAGTTGTGACCAGCTTGTTAGCAATAATGAAAATATATTAAGATGGTGAGGTTTTTCCTATCCCCAGATAAGTATTCCCAAAGTTTTGGTATCTGAATTTGAGCTCAGCTATGCAAAATGTTAAGGGTGGGAAGAAAGACTGTGAGCCTGTTGTTGGGTAGGGACCATCTCTATGTGTTGCCAACTTGTACTTCCCAAGTGCTTAGTACAGTGCTCTGCACACAGTAAGCGCTCAATTAATACGATTGAATGAATGAATGAAAGGAGGGAGTTGAAAAGAAGAAAAGACATTAGTTGAAAAGCTCTGAAGAGCAATTTGGTAGACAAGGCAGAGCAATTCTTTATAAAGGGAAAATCTTCTTCCTTCGGTTTCCTTTCCAACCCCTTTGTTGTCAGTGATTCACATATATGACTTGAGCATTTCTTGTGACTGTCATTATGGTTTTCTAAGCCCTTCCTATGTGACGAACACTGTTCTAAGAGCCAGGGTAGATACAAGTTATTTAGGTCAGCCACAGTCCCTGTCCCATATGGGGTTCAAAGTGTAAGTAGAAGGAAGGATAGGCATTGAATCCCCATTTTACAGATGAAGAAACTGAGGCAAAAAGAAGTTAAGTGACTTGCACAAGGTCACACAACAGGCAACTGGCAGAGCTGGATTAGAACCCAGGCCCTCTGACTCTGGGCCTGTGCCATTGCAACTAGGTCACACTGCTTCTCTGCTGCTCCTTGTAGGTATTTCACCCCCTTCCATTAAGGAAGTAGCAGAGCTCTGCAAGTACAGATCCTATAAAAAGTAAGCTGTACTCTCATAGATGGTGGCAGTGCCCTACATTTCAACCGCATAGCACACCATATTTTTTATGCAATCAGTGAGAGAGAGTTCTTGTCTCCCTCTCAAGATGCATAAAAAATATCAAAGCAGAGTAGTCGAGTGGAAAAAGCATAGAACTGGGAGTAAGAACATCTGGGTTCTAATCCCAGCTCTGCCACTTGCAAACTGAGTGACCCTAGGTAAGTCACTTACCTTCTCTGAGCCTCAGGTTCCTCATCTGTAAATTGGGGACTGAATATGTGTTCTTCCAACTTTAGACAGTAAGCCCTATGTAGGACAAGGATTGGGTCTAACTGTATTTTATCTACCCCAGTTTAGCACAGGGCTTGGCACATAGTAAGCACTTAATAAATACCAAAGATATAATTAACCTGTGGGAAAGACCATTCTTCTGGGGTCATACTAACACAAGTTTTTCTGTAGTTTTTGTTTTGTTTTGTTTTCTCCACGGGGCACATGGGTTCCCCTCAACAACATGAAGTCAGAAGGGAAAAAGTTTAACCTGCAATTTCCACCTGCTACTACCCCACTTGTTCACTCTCCTACTCTCTGGCAGGTCCCAGAACAGGATCTGCAGTAGCAACACAGCCTCCCACGTAGAGAGAGGGCTAGGGGTTCCAGGCTTCTTTGTCTGGAGAAGCAGTGTGGCCTAGTTTAAAGAGCATGAAGCTTGGGAGTCCGAAGCACTGATTCTAGTCCTAACTCTACCCCTTGTCTGCTGTGTGACCTTGTGCAAGTCTCTAAACTTATCTGTGACTCAGTTACATCAACTATAAAATGGGAACTATGACTGTGGTCCTCACGTGGGACACAAACTATGTCTAACTTGATTATCTTCTATCGACTCCAGTACTTAGTATAGCCTGGCATATAGTAAAGCACTGAACAAATACCATTTTTAAAAAAGACTAAAGGGCCACTGCAGATCAGAAGAAAGCTACTAAACAGAAGGCACCACACTATAGGTCACCCCCTGAAGCTTGTTAGGAAAGGAATAATTCTGCACATGCTTGTTAGGAAAGGAAATGCACTGAAGGCAAGTCAACTTGTCTGCCACTCATGTGCATCTTATACACTCTCCAGTGGAGGAGTGGAGAAGAGAGTGAGGGGATTTGCTGAAAGCCAAGAATTTGGGGCAAGGCCTGAAGTAAAGACTCAGCCTGGCTGTTTTTGTTGCGAAGTCTTCTGCGGTGGAATGCCTAAATAACCTAGAGATATTAGTTTCAGGATTTCTCCTCGACTAAGTCTGCTCACCGATTTGACCAAATCGTCTTCTTAAGGTGCAAGCCTCTGAATTTTCTTGGAGAGACATTTGCCCAGAAGAGCACAGAGAATGCCCCACATCTTCATCTCAGACAAGCAATCATCACATTTGGGCATGTGTGAGTGTGTGTGTGTGTGTGTGTGTGTGTGTGTGTGTGTGTGTGTGAGCAGGAGGGGGGAATGAGACCTAAACACAATAATTTGGCAATAAGGATTGTTTTCATTCAAAGGGCATTGCAAATACACTTCTCTCGCTCAGAGACTTCAATAGAAGATAATTATTCTTGTCTGCCTTGTAATATATATTAAAAATGTTCAAATGTGGCTTTCCAGGGAATTCTGCCAAATATTTTTAGGCACCAGTTCCAGCTTTCCTTAATTTTATATTGCCTTCTTCATCTATTATAAAATACCCTTTCATGCAGTTGCGATTTGCTAAGAAGGCTGAAACATGCTAGTTTATATTAGAAGCATAAAAAATGTTTGAGGTTCTTCTTTTTCTTTTGCCTGAAATAAAGATCCTTAACTCCTAATGTGACAGCCATTCAGATATAATTAAAGAGTCTTCATGAACTGTTATGCACATCAATGGGATTTTACAGACTTAACAACAAAAATAAAGTTAACAACCTCCCAGGAAAAGCTGTGTACCAAGACAAGTAGGTTTTAGATAAAAAGAACAGTGCTTTATTACCACCTGAGGCACCTAATGTCTCCACCATTATACTTCATGCCTCCTGTTTTTATGAGCTAACATCAGAAACTGTAGATAATTAGCACAAAAGTCCATGCTAAGTGTTGCATTTATCGGAGTGTTTGTTTTGGCTTTCTGAAACAGGCAGATTTCCAATTCTGGTCCTCAGCCCCACCTTGGTTATATTTGTACAGTAATGCAGAACAAACTTGGATCCATATATAAATATGAAATTCTTTGAAGCGTTTTCGTGCAATCTCTTTATCGGTCACTCACACATTAACTCTCTTCACAATTGACCCATAGGCTGATTGTTTAACATAACATTTTTTTTTTCAAAAGGGCAGGTTTCACAAAGTAGCAACATTGTTTTTACTTCTCTGAGCTTTCCTGGACAATCAAAAGGAAGTCGAGCAGAGACGGCTTTGCTGAAAACTGGACCAGCCTAAACGGCTCCTCCTACCTCCTGTCTCTCATGTATTTCCCTCTTTTATGGTGGTGGAGAGTGTTGAGCTAGATTCTATAACTACAGTTCCTTACATCGCTTTGTCCGCGGGCTGCTCCTTCTAAACTTCAGAGCAACATCAAGACTGCCTGTGCCCGTTCCTGGAATCCTCCTGGAGAATTCTTGGTCTAAGGGGAAGGAATGACTCTGGTCAGTAGTAGCTTCCTCCTGCCAAAGCAGTGGAAATGTGGATCTCCTTCTTTCCTTGATCCCTTTTACACACTGCAATGGGTTCCTAACAGAATAAGCAGTTGTAATAGTAGAGGTAATAGTATTTACAATAATTGTGGACGGGGGGGGGGGGGGGGGGGGGGGAGGGGAGGGGTTAGCACTTACTCTATGTCAAGCACTGTACTAAGCGCCAGGGTAGATACAAGATAATCAAGTCCCATATGGGGCTCCCATTTTGCAGATGAGAGAACCGAAGTACAGAGGAAGGGAAGTGACTTTTCCAAGGTCACACAGATGGAAGGTTGAGCCAGGATTAGAATCCAGGTTCTCTGACACCCAGGCTCATGCTCTTTCCGCTAGGCGAGGCAGCTTCTTTAACTGCTTCAATAAATGCAGAACACTGTATTAAGTGCTGGGAAAGGATACACAGAAAGGAAGCAGCAGGACTGAGGATATTATACTCGGTTCCAAATTACCTTGATGGAAATAAAGTCACGTGTTGGGGAGGGACTCGGGGGAGTAACACAGAGTTTCTCCTCTCAGTTGTTTATGTACACCCACTGAATGGCATGTTCCCACCCTGTTCCCTTAGTCAAGGTAAGCGATGGAGGCTGAGGTTTGGGCTGGATGACTGGAATGTTATTAGGCCTTAGTGAAATACGACTATGAAAATATTTTGAGGTTCGTTTCCAAAAGTGCAACATGAATACAAAATGAAAATATCAACATTAATAAGAGATGGACCCTGATTTTCACTGCCAGTTCCGTTTCTGTCACTAGCTGGGTGACACAGGAGAAATCACTACTTCTCAGACATTCACTTCCCCTCTCTGCAAGATGGGAAGGATACTACCGATACACCTCACAGAGCTGTTGTAAAGAATGGCTGATAAAAGTAAATGTAAATCCCATTTTATATATTTAAGGGCTATGCAGAT
This sequence comes from Tachyglossus aculeatus, assembly GCF_015852505.1. Classification (NCBI taxonomy): domain Eukaryota; kingdom Metazoa; phylum Chordata; class Mammalia; order Monotremata; family Tachyglossidae; genus Tachyglossus; species Tachyglossus aculeatus. The sequence goes on along the minus strand of NC_052074.1, from coordinate 17,563,097 downwards.
GCCAGGATAGTTATCAATAATATAACTGTGCTGACAGGAGCTATTTATCTGTAGGCTAACTGGATAATAACAAGCCAGAACTGCCCTAATTTGAATAAACCACAGGGTAGTAGTCTCAATCCTTTGTTCTCATCACCTGGTAGTTCCCAAGGGTCTCTCTTGGTTCTTTTGTCATACATCTCTGAAGGGTATTCTCAAAGAGTTTCCTTTGCTGGGGAAAGCCAGAGAACCAGTTCTAATGAGAAGCAGCAAGAGAAGCAGCGTGGCTAAGAGAAGCAGCGTGGCTCAGTGGAAAAGAGCCCGGGCTTTGGAGTCAGAGGTCATGGGTTCAAATCCCGGCTCCGCCAGTGGTCAGCTGTGTGACTTTGGGCAAGTCACTTCACTTCTCTGAGCCTCAGTTACCTCATCTGTAAAATGGGGATTAAGACTGTGAGCCCCACGTGGGACAACTTGATCACCTTGTATCCCCCCAGCGCTTAGAACAGTGCTCTGCACATAGTAAGCGCTTAATAAATGCCATCATAAAACATAAATAATGAGCTGCCCCTCAATGCAAGAATATTATGTGGGATTATCATCAACCTATAGTTTCTGAGAAGCAGCGTGGCTCAGTGGAAAAGAGCCCGGGCTTTGGAGTCAGAGGTCATGGGCTCAAATCCTGGGTCTGCCAATTGTCAGCTGTGTGACTTTGGGCAAGTCACTTAACTTCTCTGGGCCTCAGTTACTGCATCTGCAAAATGGGGATGAAGATTGTGAACCCCCTGTGGGACAACCTGATCACCTTGTAACCTCCCCAGCACTTAGAACAGTGCTTTGCCCATAGTAAGCACTTAATAAATGCTATCATTATTATTATTATTATTATCAAGGCCTTCTACCCATCCAATCCATCCCTGATGTAAACAATAACTGTACCATGCTTAACTATCATGGTGGGATTTATCACTTTAAGGATGCCAAAATCTGCATGTAAAAATCTTTGGCTCATGGATAATTGAGCCTGCTGAAAAACTATTTGCAGTGTAGCAAAACAAGATTACACTTGGTACAATGCCTCTGCACACAGTAAGTGCTCAATATATACGATTGAATGAATGATGAAAGAAAATGATCTCTCTTCTAGTGACAGGCTGAAGTGGAATTCTCTCTACCTCTAGGTGCCACATCAGTGATACTTGGCTACTCTTTCTCTCCAAGTGATTTTTTGTAAATCATAAAATTTTTAGGGCTGATAGGAGATTACAGTGACATAGTGGAAAGAGCACAGGCTTGGATTGTAATCTCAGCTCTACCACTTGTCTGCCTTGTGATCTTGGGCAAGTCACTTGACCTCTCTGGACTTCAGTTTCCAGTAAAGTGGGGGTTAAATTCATATTCTCCCTCCTACTTAGACTGTGATCCCCATGTGGGATGGGAATTGTGTGTGATTTGATTACCCCATATCTATCCCTCTTCTTAAAACAGTGTTTGGCACATAGTAAGTGCTTATCCAGTACGACAGTGATCATTATTACAGATTTAATTTATTTACAGATTTATTACTACTATTTAATATCTTCCCTCCTGCTTTCAGGTAGGACCAGACTTAAAACTTTAGTCAGATAGCTGCCTTTATTTCTTGGGGCTGTAGAGTTCTGCTCCAACATTATTTTAGGCTACAGCATTTTCAGTCTTTCTACAGAAAAAGGGAAATACAAACGTCTGATGAATAGAACTGGATTGTTCTGATGATTTTGACTTTACATAGCTAGGTTGGAATATAAAACATTCGCTGTTCCTCAAAGTGGATCTATATTTTATTATGTTTTACAGATGTCTCAGCACTATTAAATGAAAAAGTCTACACATGAAGAGATGGAATTAGCGAGGGAAGCCAGACTGTATTTTTCTATTCATGTTAAGAATCTTAAATAGAGTAAGAGGCCAGAAAGACAGCAATATCCATCCACACACATTCCGAGACAAGCAGCAGTCCCAGAATCAATCCCAAGACTCACAGGGAGAGACAGCCTACTATTTGGAATAGGATTCAGATATTTCCAATACCTTCCAATTACTCAATTTATACTTAATGCTCTGATCAGCTTTTATGTGGTTCGATGTTTTTTTTACCAGAAGCCTCAATTTGGCCCTGCTGCATCTTATTTACCATCCGTTACAGTGCTGTAGATGGTTTAGTATGGCTCTGTGCAGCTAAGATAACAAAGCAACAAAATGGAATGCACACACTTTCATTGACTGCTTCAACATGTCAAGTTATCCAAAATGCATATGTACTTTTACTTTTTTTTTTCTACCTTATATAGCAAGGAGAGCACAGTCTTCATGAACTGGGGGCTGATTATCCAAAAATGTTAAGGATTTAATGATCTAATAAAAACAGTTTAGTTCCTCATCAGTCAATCAATCATATTTATTGATCACAGTGTGTGTGCAGAGCACTGTACTAAGGGCTAGAGTGGACATGATATAACAGAGTTCGTTGACATGTTTCTTGCCCACAGTGAGCTTAAAAATCTAGAGGAAAAGTTTCACAGAATACTATTGCTTTACAGTAGACAAATCCATGAGCCATAGATTTTTTAAAAAAGGCAGAGAATTAAAAATGGGAGATGTCTTTTTTGGCAGTAGCTACTTGAGTTCAGCCAATGGATACCCTATCCAACTGGATAAAAAAACAGCCCTGTACTTTCTGTGTGTTCTGCTCATTTTAGCGTATGTGATCCAGATAGTCTGCTTTCAGATGCATGCATTTTTATATTATTTTTAGTTACTCAGTTTCTTAGTTCCAATTTAAAAATGGTTTGAATTCAGTGCCTCCCCTACCACTCAGAAAAACATGTGCACCCTCACCTACATTAATAGTGACCTAGAAAGTGAAGAAGCCAGCAATGTCCATACAAATCAATCTGGGGAAGTCCCCACAGAATAAACCCCGAAGTGATTGTCATGATCACCTTACCTGTTTCAAATAACATCAAATTGAAATAGGCTTCAGAAATAATCAGCCATGATTCTTTCTGTAATTCCACTCATTCCCTACAATCTGCCACTCCCAAATCCTCCAGTTGATTTTTTTCCCCATCTGACAAAGCTAACTTGAATTATATTCCCTTCATGAGGAATTAGTTGGAATAATAATAATAATGAAATAATAGCACTAAAAAATTTTTAAGCACTTACTATGTACCAAACCTGTGCTAAGCACTGGGTTAGTTACAATGCATTCAGATTGGATACAGTCCTTAGTCCCAATCCCATATGAGGTGCATGGCCTAAAGGGAAGTGAAAACAGATATTTAATCCCCATTGTATGGAAACTGAGGAACAGAGAAGTCAGGTGACTTGTCCCAAATCACACAGCAGTCCAGTGTCACAGCCAGGATTAGAACCTATGTCTCCTGGCTCTCAGGCCTGTGTTCTTTCCGTTAGACCATGCCATTAGTTTTTTGAAATATCAACTGACCTTAATTAAGCTAGCAAATAACACCTCCAGTTAAAAGCTAAGTCATCAAAACAATTAATATCCAAGTTTATTCATCTTCTCTCCTTTGGTATAGAATATAAGATCAAAGAGACCATGCTTTGCAATGACTCTACTCTTCAGTAAGTGCCTTCTCTAGCAACCTAAACAAGCGACTATTAAATAAAAATAGTTACTTTTCTAAAGCTGGTTTAGATCGTAAAATTCCTGAGACCAAGGACCATTTCTCTTCTAATTTCTAGCAGTGCCCAGTTCACTGTCTTGTTTCTTAATGATGGATGTAGGCCAACAGAACAAATGGAAAGACTGGGGTTTTTTTAGATGGAAAACGATTACACTCTAGAGATGAGCTTAATATTTAAAATACATTCTCAGTACAAAATATAGACAAATGTTTCTTTTCTTCAAAGACAGAGTTTGAAAGCAGACAGGAGGCAATGTTTACATTTTGTAAATAGCTTCTTAGGATGCACATTATTATGTTTGCTTTAGGACCCTTGAGTTTAATGAGCTTAATGATCTCTCTAAAATACCAAGTGAAGCCTGTGGAGATGACATTATGGTTTCAAATTTCAAAGGCAAAAAAATGGCAGTGAAGTCTGTGAAGAAGATCACATATAATAAGCTTCTGGGTTCTTCTCTATTTGGGGAACTTTTCAAGAAGTTTTTTGAAAAATATTTCTTACAAAGGAAATGGCTCAGGATGTAATAAAGACATGTTTTCCAAACTAAATAGAAGTGTTTATAGCTTGTGGAATAAGAAAATAAACCTAAAAACAGACATAGTCCCAATTTGTTGGATGCATAACCCTGGGCTTGAACTGTCTGGCACCACACTTTTTCCTGAGCTGACACTCCCTTTTAGGACTCTTCCATGTTCCTTTGTTGGGGTGTCTCTGCCTCTGTCTGGCTCTTTCTCTCTCTCTCTCTCTCTCTCTCTCTCTCTCTCTCTCTCTCTCTCTCTCTCTCTCTCTCTCTCTCTCACACTTCTGACCCTATGCTTTCGTCCCTCTCTACCCCTCTCCTTAGTTAAAAATATTCCTTAGCTTCAACCCTCAAACATCACTCCACAAAACCGTGAGTTATCTTGGGAGCTCCTAGTCTAATATCTTTCATAATATATTCTTAGAGTGATAATTATCAGTTCATTTCCATTGAATTTAATGCTAATAATTAACTCATGAAAATGTCCATGCAATGGACAGAGATGAAGTGGCCACCTGCAGACGAAACAGTCTTGTCAACATCTGCTCAGAGAAGGCACACATCATTGACAACTGGGATTCCAGTGTCCAGGATCTCAGAATACAGAACACGTTTTAATATCCTGGACTGTTTAGGAAGGACACAGAACTGGATAATGTCTCTCTGGCTGGCATTGGAGGCTGAGGAGGAGAGATTGGATACTTTTTCCTTGTTAGAATTCTTGAAAGTCCGAATGGCAACTCTCCAATTTAAAGGGCAGATATGTATAAAGACATTATTACATGAATGACTGACAATAAATTCAACATTTTTAATCAATGAGAAAGTGTTTGACCAAATCCAAACGAAACATTTCAGTTTGAATCATATCTCACCTCATATGTGTACTTATTCATTTATTCTGACCCCTTTAGCTGTAAATATTTTGAAGTTTCTCTCTCCCATAAGTGTGTAGGCTCCTTGTGTCACCTCATTATTTGGTATTTCCCAAATGCCTATTACAGTGCCCTGCATTGAGTGAGCATTCAATAAATGCTTCTACTACTGCTGCTTCTGTGATTAATGTAACAATCTCTGGATTTCAAGGATGACACTATTGATGGTAAGATTTTATCCAAGACAGCAGGTGTAACTGAAAGGACTGATATTCATTCATTCATTCAATTGTATTTATTGAGCGCTTACTGTGTGCAGAGCACTGTACTAAGCACTTGGGAAGTACAAGTTGGCAACATATAGAGACGGTCCCTACCCAACAGCGGGCTCACAGTCTAGAAGGGGGAGACAGACAACAAAACAAGACATATTAACAAAATAAAATAAATTGAATAAATATGTACAAATAAAATAGAGTAATAAATATAGGCTCAGTATCATTTTATCCTCCCCTTTTAATGTGCCAGTATCATGTGTGTATGAAGATGACCTCTTGCTCTATTTATTGTATTTGTGTGTGCAGTACCAGACAGAGTCTTAGAATCTATATCCAGATTCTATATCTTCTGTACCCAGGAGACCTGGGTTCCAATCCCACCACTGCTATTTGCCTGCTGGGTGAACCCTGGGCAAGTCAGCTGACACCTTGGTGCCTCAGTTTCTTCATCTGTAAAACAGCAATTGAATACCTGTTTTCTGTCCCCCCTAGACAGCTCCAGATGGCATAGGGACCGGGTTTGATCCCATTTTCCTGCACCTACCCAGGTGTTTCTCACAGCACTGGCCACATAGTAAGCACTTAACAAATATCACATTTATCATTATTATTATTTATTGTATCTCAATCTCAAAGCTTCTTCTATAACCCGTTGCTAAATTCTGCATGACAGACTTGTCTGCCTGCTGCTGTGTTCTCCCAGATAGATACATTAGGGATTGTTTGAGGTTCTGCTTCCCTCTGACTTTGAAATGTTTTTGCCATCCTTGTTCAGAGAGCTTTCCCACTTCAGCTCATAGGTAGATCAGTATCTACCTATACCGTATGGATTCTGTGCTGTCTTCTGGGCTTATGTTGATCAAATATTGAGGTGACAGACATTGCCAAATGACCCTTTTTACTGCCATATTTCTTTTCTTTGTCACTTGGTATGCACAGACTTGTCAAATCATTGCTTGGCTATTGTCTTGTCACTGTATTACTTTATTTGCTTCGACAGGCTCTGACACCACTGAATTTTCATCCACTTCTAGCTTAGAATGGTGATTGGGACATTCACTCTAAACCTATGCAAATATTGTGAAATTTGTCTTTTGATATCTTAATTCTGCTAATGGGACTACATACCATTCATAAGGGGACTGACTACAATTGTGTTCAATTCTTTTTTTCTCCTGCTATCTGTCTTTCAGAGCTGGAGGAACTTGTCTAAAAAAAAAAAAAGGGGTCGGGCAGAGAGGAAGTAAAAAAAGTTAGCTGGCAATTACATCAGAAAACTCAAAAAGTAACATGTTTTCCAATAGTGGTTGCTAGGTTGTGGCCTATATTCAGAGGAGTATATAAAGCTGAGATGAGCCTTGGGAATTGCCTTCAGGTTGAATGAGGGAGAACTACAGAAGAGAGATAACTAAGTAATGAGGCAATGCTAAGTTCCTCATGGTTGTGACAGTAGGTAGGTAGCAGATCAAAAAAGTTAGGTGGCGCCCAGAAATAAAGGCTATGCTTATAAAACCAGATTTACTGATGTATAATCCTCATTGTTATAAGACCCAAAGTTGTTCTGACGTGATCATTTATAACAAGGGATACACCTGGCTATAAGAAGAGAAGCAGGATTTTTCTGAGTTGTCATGTGGACTCAAAAAGCTCCTCGTGTCCAAAGACCCTGCCTTAGCTTTACACATGTTTGACTGATTTGGTTTTAAGAGCAACAGAACAATAGCTAAATACCAAGGTGTCTGGATTATACTTTGACTGGATGTCAATTCTTCTTAATTTTAAAGAATTTAAAACTTATTTTATAGTATTTCTGTTAAGCACTTACTATGTCCTAGGGACTGTATTAAATGCTGAAGTCAATATAAGCTAAACAAGTTGAACACACAGTCCATGTCCCACTTGGAGATCACAGTCTTAATCCCCATCTTACGGATGAGGTACCTGAGGCACAGAAAAGTTAAGTGACTTTCCCAAGGTCACACAGCAGACAAGTGGCGGAAACGGAATTAGAGCCTAGAGCCTTCTGACTCCCTGGCCTGCATTCTATCTACTAGGCCATACTGCTTCTCACTTAATTGGGTTTTTCAATAATAATTTTGTAGAAAACAAGTTGGGTCTGTGTCAGCTGAGCATGTTTCCAAGATTAGAGTGTTTTGGAAGCAACCACTTGTTCTGTATCAGCAACCTCAAAGAAGAATGCTAAGCAAGATTCTGAAGAAATCAATGGATATACAGTAGAGTAAAAATAAGAATTAATTTCTTAGGCATATGCTGTGTAGGAACCTCAGTAGTACCCCCTAGGGCTAAAACTTTACACTTTCTGCTGTTTACTGCGGTTGCTCTGTTGGTTCTGAAATTTAAAATATGCCACTCATAATATTCATTCATTCATTCAATTGCATTTATTGAGCGCTTACTGTGTGCAAAGCACTGTACTAAGTACTTGGGAGAGTACAATATAACAACTTAACATTCCTGCTAACAACAAGCGCACAGTCTAGAGGGAGAGACAGACATTAATATAAATAAATACATTACAGATATGTAAAGGTATATACATATTTGCTGTGGGAATGGAAGGGAGGATGAATGAATGAACAAGTAAGAGTGGGAGAAGGCAGTGGGAGAAGACGAGAGGAGGGCTTAGTCAGGGAAGGCTTCTTGGAGGAGATGTGCCTTCAACAAGGTTTTGAAGTGGGGGAGTGCAATTATCTGTCTGCTATGAGGAGGGAGGGTGTTCCAGGCCAGAGTTAGGATGTGGGATGGAATATGAAGGAAACTCTGATTCCAAAACACTTGCTGAGTAAAACAAATGACTCAATTTATTCAATCTTAAAATACATATATGTGGAAGAGATTTGAACACCTAAAATCAGCTTTATGTACAGCATAAGAGTTAAAAACCATTTTAAAATTTGAAGGAACAACATATTGTTAGGGTAGAAGCTCTTTCTAAAGGCAGTTTTGTCTCCAAGGATGCCAGAAGGGTTACACTAGATGTATTACAAAATTTTAGGTGAAATCCTTAGCACAAGGGAGAGAGAGCATAATAATAATAATAATAATAATAATAATAAGCGCTTACTATGTGCAAAGCACTGTTCTAAGCACTGGGGAGGATACAACGTGATCAGGTTGTCCCATGGGGGGCTCACAGTTTTTAATCCCTATTTTTCAGATGAGGTAACAGGCACAGAGAAGTTTATGACTTGCCCAAAGTCACACAGCTAACAGTTGGTGGAGCCGGAATTTGAACCCATGACCTCTGACTCCAAAGCCCGTGCTCTTGAGTGTATATGTGTGTGTGGCTGCCTCTTGCTGAGCTGCTTCCAACAGTGGTTTGCCCAGTGTTCTCTGGACATTACCAGATGACCTCCTATTCATGGTATCACTTTGTGTACGTGTTTACATAGCTGTATAGATGATGTACATAGATATAATATCTGTAATTTCTAGACTGTAAATTCCTTGAGGGAAGTAATCATGTCTACCAACTCTACTTTATTGTACTCTCCCAAGTTTTAGTACAGTGCTCGGCACATAGTAAGAGCTCACTTAAATACCAGTGAATGTTGTGTGCAGGTGCACCCTAAGAAACAGATATGTGACTGGCATCATTGTGTGCACATAAAGATTGTTTTGGGCAGTATTTTGCACTTCCTATTTCTGCAGCTTTGACACTCTTTTGGATTCTTCCTCTTAGTAAATTATGATCATATTCGAGCCTTCAGTCAGAGGGCAACCTTTTCCTTTCATGATTCCTACCCCAAGGGATTCCAGAGAAACATGTATAGTTCTACACTATCCCACATCTGAAGAAGTCTTAATTTAGCTATCGTTTTCAAATGTTATCAGGAATACCTTTCAAAATGTTTGTCAACTAATTCCAAAGGACTCAATGTGTTGTTCAATGCTTCCTATTCCATTCACAACTTTTCACAACAGTCCTATGAAGTCAGGAGATATAAAAGACAGTTCTGTTCCTGAAGGAGAACTGCTAAGGCCACTTTACCGCTTTTTACTACAGTATCTGTTGTTTCCTATATACCGGTCCTGTACTAAGCACTGGGATAGAAACAAGTTAATCGGGTTGGAAAAGGTCCACATGCCACACATGGGGCTCACAGTCTTAATCCTCATTTCACAGATAAGGTAACTGAGACAGGAGAAGCCAAGTGAGGTGTTACAAAGCAGCTGTGTCCCTTCCCTCAGGGTGCAGACCTCAAGAAATCTCAGGACCATACGCTGAGTGAAGGTAGGAAAAAAAGAATGCCACATGCTGATAGTTCTCAGGAGGCAGCTGAACATAGCAGAAAATCAGGGGGAGCCTTATAGTCACTGAATAATAATAATAATAATGATGGCATTTATTAAGCACTTACTATGTGCAAAGCACTGTTCTAAGCACTGGGGAGGTTACAAGGTGATCAGGTTGTCCCACGGGGGGCTCACAGTCTTAATCCCCATTTTACAGATGAGGTAACTGAGGCACAGAGAAGTTAAGTGACTTGCCCAAAGTCACACAGCTGACAATTGGCAGATCTGGGATTTGAACCCCTGACCTCTGACTCCAAAGCCCGTACTCTTTCCACTGAGCCACGCTGTTCTCAACTGAAGCCTATAGCTCCCTGAAACATAGGTCCCTACTGGATTGCAAATAAACTTGAGTGAACCATATCTACAGATAAAATTTCACTCCACCCCCCCCACCCCTGATGGTATTTACTTTGAACTGAATGGACAGCTTTCTCTCTCTACCTCCCTAAGGTCCTGACTGTCTGCCTCATTGCTCTCTGGCTCAACCTAGTACTACAGCTAACAATACTTAATGTCCAAGGTTAATATAGCTTCTAAATACCAGTGAGATTTCAGACAGTGAACAATAGCTTGCCATTAGGTGGCAATGTCATTTACCCAAATTAGGTAACATTAACCTTTATCGCATCAATATGTGTCAAGGGATTTTATGGCCTTAGATTCTTACTGGCAAGCAAACTTGACTTTTTTGTTGTTGATAACATGTCATAATAATAATAGTAATTTTGGTATTTAAGTGCTTACTATGTGCCAAGCACTGTTCTAAGCGCTGGGGAAGATACAAGGTAATCAGGTTGTCCCACATGGGGCTCATGGTCTTAATCCCCATTTTCCAGATGAGGTAACTGAGGCACAGAGAAGTTAAGTGACTTGCCCAAAGTCACACAGCTGATAGGTGGCAGAGCCAGGATTAGAACCCATGACCTCTGACTCCCAAGCCCATGCTCTTTACACTGCACCACGCTGCTTCTCTAAAGCAAGAGGGTTGGATAACTAGACAGCAAAAAATAGCTACCTATTTTTTTCTGAATCAATGTCTCCTGGGGATTTCCAAATTCGATTTCAAACATAACAATTGATGTTAAACCCTTCATCAGTCCTTCGATTCTCCCAAATCTCGTTGGAGGAAAAATGATTAGCATATTTTCATGCCTATTAGTGTCAAAGTCAAACTATTTACAAGTTCTCACTGAGAAATGTCCGTTATCTATTGTGTTTCTGAAGGACTTCTCCACACCCGTTTGAGGCAGAGGATTTAAAAGTGATAAGTGATTCGGAAGTGTCATACAACAGGCTTATATGGTCGGGGCTGTTTCCTTCAAAAATATCAATCATTCTCACACTTTGGGCAAGGAATACAGTCAAGGAGCTGTTGGAGATATTCCACAGTCCTGGAAAATAATGGCTAGCTAGATGTCCCTTAAAACACTCATCATCATTATTATTATTATTATTAAAGCACTCAGTCACTACTGCTGTGATGTTAATAATAGCAATAACAATAATAATGATAAAGATTATAATGACAATAATATTAGTTAAGAATTTACTACCTGCCAAGTACTCTACTAAGAATTGGAGTAGATAAAAGATAATTGTGTTGAACACAGTCCCTGTTCCACAAGGGGTTCACTGTTTAAGGGGGGAGGGAGAGGTATTTGATCCACATTTTACAGGAGGCAACTGAAGCCCAGAGAAGTTGAGTGACTTGCACAAGGTCACACAGCAGATAAATATGCTTTCTAACAAGGACATTTGCAATATGCACTCACATATTTTTCCAATTAAAATCACAGTCCTTCCTTAGAGCAACACAAACTGAGTCTCTCCCAATGACTCTGTTCTCATAGCTCCAATCCTATTCCTAATTTGAGAAAATAAGAGGTTGAAGCTTCTTCTAAATGCGTATGATGTCACTGTGGAAATGATTTTCCTGTTACTTTGTGTCTCAAACTTTGAAAGGCTATGTATTATTTATGCATTTCCCTAGCAGTTTCTATTTGGAAAGTGCTTTCCAGTCTTTTTATGAGATAGTACTCATATGACTCCATTATAGTGGAATGAGCAGTCCTGCTTTTGGTTCAGTGGAAAGAGCACTGCTCTGTGAATCAGGACCTGAGTTCTAGTCCCATTTCTGTCTGAAGCAGGTTAACATGAGCAAAGATCACACTTTGCAATGGGCTGCATCCCTGCCAGTCAACTCGCTCTCTGCACTCAAGGCCCCAGCAGGATCCTGACTCTCAGCCCCACAGCACTTGTGGTACATAACCAAAACTTTATATTAAATCTACCTCCGCTGCTAGACTGCAAGCTCAATGAGGGCAGAGAAAGCATTTACCAACTCTGCTTTATTTTATTCATCGAAGTGCTCACTATAGTGCTCTATGCAGAGTAAGCTCTCAATAAAAACACTGATTGATTGATTGCAGGGATGAGAAAATGTGAGTGGTGCTGTTCACACTCCTAGCACTTGAGTTGATTTCTCTGTGCAGGTTCCCAATCCTGAAGTCTTGGGATTGTGGCTGGACCCTGGTTCCTGACAGAAGGTGCCAATCAGTGGTCTAGGCCCAGTTTTACAGATGAAGAAACAAAGATCAGAAAGACCAAAAATCATATCTCGTGAGAAATGAACCACTTACTATGGAAAAAACAACACCTTTCAACTTGCTTTGGTCAGAGCCTTAGAAAACTTAAAACAGTTCACTGAAAAACCACTGAGTCACCAAAACACCATCCAGCAGCACAGGGCAAAATCTGCCCTCCTTGAATTGCCCTGCCGAAGTAGATACCCAAGCCCACCCCTTGCTAAGATCCTCTATTTTCCATTCATTTTCCCCAGCCCCAGTTCCATGTCTCCATGTTACCTCTACCTTCTACTGATCTCCACAGCCCCATTCATTCCCTTCTACTCCTCAGTACCTACACATATTTCTCTACTGTTCTTCAACTACAGCCCTTTTCATTCTTCTACCTCCTTGGACTGTGAGACCCTGCTACACTTCCTGAGGAATTAAAGCTCTGAAATGGACCAAAGGGAGGCAGTCTGCTCTTAGGTCCATTTACGAAGTATAAATACCTCCAACCTCAATGCTATCTCCAAAATTTGGACTCGGCTAATCAGTAGTATTTATTGAGCTAGGAACCCAGAACAAGTGGAAAAGAACTAAATCTATCGCAAACCCCCAGACTGACTTGGCTAAACACAGACTGTAAGGCATTTTTCAGGCTGGCTCTGTGAGTTACAGTAACAATAATAATAATATTAATTGTGGTATTTGTTAAACACTCTGTCATGAAAGTACTGCTCTAAGTGCGTTGAACACACATTCCCCTACGCCTCAAAAAAACCTCCAACGGTTGCCCGTCCATCTCCACATCAAGCGGAAACCCCTCACCATCACCTGTATATATGTATATATGTTTGTACATATTTATTACTCTATTTATTTATTTTACTTGTACATATCTGTTCTATTTATTTTATTAGTATGTTTGGTTTTGTTCTCTGTCTCCCCCTTATAGACTGTGAGCCCTCTGCCCACTGTTGGGTAGGGACTGTCTCTATATGTTGCCAACTTGTACTTCCCAAGCGCTTAGTACAGTGCTCTGCACACAGTAAGTGCTCAATAAATATGATTGATTGATTGAAGGCACTCAATCAACTCTCTCCCTGTTATCTCTCTCCCCACTCCTCTTCTGCTACAACCCAGTTCATACACTTCGCTCCTCTGATGTCACCCTACTCACTGTGCCTTGCTCTCATCTTTTTCACCATCAACCCCTTGCTTACAATCTCCCTCGTTCTTGGAACTCCCTCCCCCTCTATATTCTACAGACCATGACTCTCCCTATCTTCAAAGCCCGACTAAAATCTCCTCCAGGAAGCTTCCCTAACATCTCTAATCTTTCTATGCTAGTTCCTTCCCTGCCGAAGAGTAAACTGAGGCAAAGACAAGTGATTTACTCGAGGTCTCCCCAGAAAGCAATGGTAGAGCCAGGACTAAAACTTATCTTCACTATCAGTCCCATCTTTTTTCCATGAGATTTGGCTTAGAAGAATGGCACATTTTTTAACATAGAGCTGGGTTGAGTGGCTTAAAATCCAGAGAAATCAACTAAAAAAAGAGTAGTCGCTATGGGTCTAAGTTCAAAACTTCTCTTTTTCTAATTTGTCTCTCTGCCATACAACAGGCCAAAATGAGACCAAAAGGCAATTCTTGCAGGTAATGGAGTATCGAGCCCACAAAATCCAACAGAGGAAGTGCTTCTCTTCCACCTCCTCTTCCCTCTTATTCGAGTCGAGACTTTCTGTGTCAGGGACAGATCTAGATTCAAGAAGTAGACCTCACTGTTCTCCCCGTCACAGCACTGACCCAAGCATACAGAGCCTTAGGCTTTCATAAACAAGACATTTCTGGGGAATCCAAAAGCCATCCTAACCTTTCCTATCCTTACTCTTGGTGACTCTGAAACATGTCTGATAGCAGATGTGCATCATAGATGGAATTTAATTATGTAGGTTAGGGGACTTCTTCAATTCTGAGTAGAAATGGAAAAATTAGGAGGATCCAAACACCCTCCAGGGTTCTGGTTCTTGTCTAATCCCATTTTTCATCCTTATCTGGCTCCCCCAGGCACCCTCCACCTGATAGTCCTCCAGTGCTCACACCTGGTGGTGGGCATATGAGAACATGTTTGGCTAAGCTCAGCCCCCCTGGAAGACGTGTGATCTGAGTTTCCAATGGACCTTGGGTCTTTCTGGGTTTGAAGGACATTTAGTGCCTGGAAAATGTGATTTTCTGGCTCAAACAGACGTTTTAAAGACTTATAAAAACTCCCAGAAGGCTTCTTGGACATCAAATACCTCTTACCAAAGAACATTTTGTAAATGAATCAGAAACATATGGATTAAGTTCCCCTGAATTATACATGTGTTTCAAAAATCGAAGGAAAAATTGTGTGGCGGAAAGCACCCAAGACACTTCCGAACCCAAGTCATTTGAAAAATTGTTTTTAAAAAACGAAATTCACCACCTGTTCCTTCCATTCCTTTATAGGTCTTGGCCTCTGTTGCGCAAGGAAGTGTTTCTAACATTTAAGAATTATTTCTCCATTGGTCTGTGCCTAATCAGGCCTGACACAAGTGATATGTTTTTCCATGGCTGGTAAGATTCCAGAGACACCGCCTTTGCTCCAAAAGCTTCCTTCCCTTACATAAAACAGTGTGCAATCATAGCCTGTCTTGATAATTCTCCACTAATCTAAGTGGAAGGAGCCATTCCCTGCCAAAACTTCTGAAATGTTCATATCTTAAAGCAAAGTGGGAGGAAGTTACCCATTTCTTCAAGAAGGTGAAGAGACGAGAAGGCTCGGGGACATCATAGTCTTTCAAGCAGGTATGAGAAGGGGAAACCTAAGACTTTTGTTTTCTTCATTCAATAAGCAAAAATGGTTAACAATCTATAGGATACATATACAACCACACCCTCTGCCACATTTGTAAAATTCTAATTTTTAGAAAATGTGGACATATTTCCTCAGCTTATTCTCCACTGGGTTGAATATTAAATAAAATCAAAACAGAAAGCCAAAGCTGGTCTCTTTCTTAATGCCTAGGCATAATAATAATAATACTATCGTTAAACACTTACTCTAAGCCAAGCACGGTACTAAGTGCGGGAGTAAATACAGGATAATAAGGTCCCACATAGGACTCACAGTTTAAGTAGGAGAGAGAAGAGGTGTTGAATCCTCATTTTATTGATGAGGCTACTGAGGTATTGAGAAGTTAAGTAATTTGCCCAGTGCCCCATAGCATGCTCCAAGGTATACAGCCCACCTGCTATACATGTAACCAGAGATACAGCCATTTTGTTTTTGGATACATTCAACTTCACGATACATCCAGAATTTTATGATAGTTTGCTCCAGGATCAAATCCCACAGCAATACAACTACACCTTAGGGGATACAACCTATGTTGTCTGATGCTTTACTATAGGTACACACCCAACTTTCCTGACATTTGAACTGAGCGCTTCAGATAAATAAACCTTGGCCCACAAACTCCCAAACTTGGCTGAGTTTGAGCTGTCAAAATGAATGGATCTACAAAGAAGGGCTGCCCACAGTTTGTGTCAGATTTTCAAGGTGCAGATGACATCCTTGAACTGATTCTGCAACCTCCGGCAAAGACTCATAATTATGCTACAACTCACCTAATAATAATGGCATTGATTAATCCATACTCTTTACCAAGCACTGGGGTAGGTTTTAAGATTATAAGTTTTTGGAAAAGCAGCATGGCCTAATGGATAGAGCACGGACCTGGAAGTCAAAAGGATATGGGTTTTAATCCTGGCTCCACCACTTGTCAGCTGTGTGCCCTTGGGCAAGTCATTTCACTTCTCTGTACCTCAGTTACCTCATCTGTAAAATGAGGATTGAGACTGTGAGCCTCATGTGGGACAGGGACTGTGTCCAACCTGATTTCCTTGTCTTCCTCCCAGCACTTAGTAGAGTGCCTGGCACACAGTAAGTGCTTAATACCACAATTATTATTATTATTGTTATATGACCAGATGAGGTCCCTGTCCCACATGGGACTTATGGCCTATCTTATCCCCGATTTTTACAAATGAGGAAACTGAGGCCATAAGCGGTTAAGTAACCTTCCAAAATCACACAGAGGACGTCATTATAGCTGTACGGAATTTGTTCTCTGATGAATGAGCTTCCCTATTCCAGAAACTACTGGTAGATCTCCTTCATAATATCAGTGAAAATATCTCGACTGACATTAGGAAAGAGGATGGAAAGTGGTTTGAAGGTATGGAGTTTCGATTTAAGAATAAATATGGCCATATGAGGTACAGTTGTGAGAGCACAACCCAAATGAAAGAGGTAAACGCTTTCGCTTCAGCTGCCGGTCCCAAGGCTCAGGCAGAAAAACTGAATATATTTGGCTGCATGGGACAGATGCTGAAAGCAGCCAGTAAAATGGGGGATACTTTGACAGCTGAGAAAACAGGGTCCGACTTTGTATGCCTCAAGACTGGTTCTCTTATCAGGGTCCATTTGACATTGATAGCTGCTCATCTAAAATTCCATCAACACCTTCAGCAACAGAGAGAACAGAATTCTTTTCAGTACGTGTAATCTTGATCATATGATAGAATAGAAACTCACCGTCGTTCCGACCCTAGCAGAAGCAGTTAGGGAACAAAATGGAAGATAAATAGACTGGGAGTATGTCTATACCCTCTTTACCTCAGAATCTAAAATTAGCGCACATTGCCCATACAAGAAAACCAGCAATAACCTCAGCTTAGGGAAAAAAACAAGATTTACAGGGCCAAGATGGCTGTTCCCCAAAAGTGCAAGTGAACTACTGGGCATCACTTGCTAGACTTTGCCAATGTTGTGGGGAGAAAACAACCATAGAATAATGCTATTTCCTCTCACAGTTCTGGCTCTTTCCAAGAGCCTGGTGAACTCTTCTTTCCCTACAAATGGATGCTCTCAACTCTTTATTGGAGGGCAGATATCATGGATTTGGAACATTGGAGAAACACCTACCAGTAAGGACTCAGGCAATATTACCTAATGACAGTCATGAATGTTACTTTTCTACTTGATATGCACCATAGCTGTCTGACTATATTTCTGTGCATACTGCTGCTGCATGAGAAGCTGCATAACCTAGTGGAAAGAGCACAGGCCTGGGAACCAGAGGACCTGTGTTCTAATTCTGGCTCTACTAATTTCTTTCTGAGTAACCTTGGGCGAATTACTTAACTTCTCTAGGCCCAAGTTTCCTCAACTGTGAAATGGGGATTAAATCCTACACCTTTTACTTAGACTGTGAGCTCAAAGTGTGACAGGGACTCTAGCCAACCTGATTAATTTGCTTTAATCCCAGTGCTTAGCACAGGTCTTGAAACATAGTAAGTGCTTAACAAATACAATAATGATAATAATAACAACAACACAGTTTGCCTGGGGCAGAGCCAGGAATAGAACTCTCGAGTCTCCTGATTCCCAATCACTCCTGTGCCCTTTCCTAAAGCACATGACTTCAAATTTAGTTAAGGTGGTTATGTTATGCTTTGGATTACCCTAACCATGTTTCAATGGTTTTCAAAATAGTTAAGTGACGTTTACCGTAACAGTATATAGCACAAGATGGCTGGATTAAAAGGGACACATGTATTTCCTTTCCAAGAATGCATTCTTTGCTCTCTTAAATTATTGAGTACAGCCCTAAGAATCCAAGCTATAGGCAACCTGGTGAAAAAGAATTCCCAGTTCCGGATGGTCGGTCTGGGGCCCCTCGGAAAGCCAAGGCTTTCATTTGAACATTTGGTCAGGAATTTTAATGCGGCTATCTCAGGAACAGTGGAAGTGGTGGAGGAAAATCCAAGAACCGTACAAAAAACTCAATTTCAAAACGAGTACACGGTTAAAAAAAAGTACCAGAGGTTTGTTGCTTTTTGTTGATGGGTGTTTTTTTTCAAAATGGTGGTTTGGACATCTTTGAGTTTCCTAAACAAGTCCTCATGTACCCATCCAAATTGCTCTGGATGTCTCTTCCTGTAATTAGGGCCATGTTTTTCCTTTACATAATCTATATATTAACTTACGGCCTTATACAGAGAGTTTTGGGCCTTGATGTGCAGGGTTGTGATGATAATATTTATTGAGAATGAGCTATGCTTTGGGAAGTCAGCCAGCATTGTTACTCATAAAGTAACCTTTGTATTGGCTTAGAGAGGGTTCTGATGTACAACATAAATATCCTTTGTTTCAACATAAATATCCTTTGTTACAGATTCTATCTTTGTATTTGTTGGTATGGCTTGGATGTCGTAGCTTTCCCTATTGACCATTTTTTAAAACCAAATTTTCCTAAGTGATTCATGGCAGGCTAACATCAGAGCAGATCCTTGCGTGCACCATAAACTTTCAGAAATTTCTGTTTGATGCCAAATTTTGAAATGAGGAAGCAGCGTGGCCTAGTGGAAAGAGCATCGGCCTGGGAGTCAGGGGACCTGGGCTGTAATCCTGGCTTGGTCAACTGCTTGCTGTGTGATCTTGGACAAGTCACTTAACTTCTCTGTGCCTCAGTTTCCTCATCTATGAAATGGGGATTCACTATATATTATCCTTCCTTCTTTGATAGTAAGCCAAGTGCTCGGCACATAGCAAGCGCTTAACAAATACCATTATTATTATTATTATTCTCCAGCTTGTTGATTTTGGGTGGAGATATGCAGGGACATAGAGGGTAGCATTTATTAAGAGGCTCTGCTACTCACCTGCCGTGTTACCTTGGGCAAGTCACTTAACTTCTCTGTGCCTAAATTACTTCATCTCTAAAATTGGGATCCCTGTCTGGGATAGGGACTAGATCCAAACTGACTGTAGGAACAGCATGGTCTAATGGAAAGAGCACAGGCTTGGGAGTCAGAGGTTGTGGGTTCTAATCCCCGTTCCACTAGTTCATCATCATCAATCGTCATCAATCGTATTTATTGAGCGCTTACTGTGTGCAGAGCACTGTACTAAGCGCTTGGGAAGTACAAATTGGCAACATAATTGTCATAGTTGTCAGCTGTGGGACTTTGGGCAACTCACTTGACTTCTCTGTGCCTCAGTTACCTCAGAGACAGAAAAATAAATATTATACTATCATGCCACCAACCCATAACCTCCCTTTTCCTTCTGGCCTGGAACACTCTCCCATTTCACATTCAACAGTCTACCACTATTCCCACTTCCAAATGTTACTACAATCATATTTCTAAGAGGCTTTCCTTGAATAAGCCCCCAATTCCTTTACCTGTTTTCCCCTCCACACTGCCTAGGCATTTGGTGGTGAACTCCTTAAGCACACTGATACCCCCTTCAGCCCTAAAGCACTTAGGAACATATCTTTACATGGATAAGTAGGGGAGTTAGAGCTAATTGAGTGTCTAGAACCTGGATTATCTAGAACCTCAGGAACCTAGAGCCTCTGGGTGCTGGGATGACCTTGGGAACCTAGAGCCCCTGTATGCCGGAGCCGCCTTGGGAACCTAGAGCCACCTTGGAAACCTAGAGCTTCTGGGCCCTGGAGACGCCTCAGGAACCTAGAGCCTCCGGGTGCCAGAGCTGCCTTGGGAACCTAGAGCCTCCGGGAGCTGGAATCTAGAACCTCAATGATCTAGAACCTCCTTAGTCTAGAGTCTCAGTGATCTAGAACTTCCTCGAGTCTAGAACCTTATTGATCTAGGTGCTAGGACTGGGCATGGGAGGAACCTAGAGCCTCGGGGCATTGGAGTCTAGAACCTCCATGACCTAGAACCTCCAGAGTCTAGAACATCCCAGGTTTAGAGCATCAGTGATCTAGGACCTCCCAAGTCTAGAACTTCAATGATCTAGAGCCTCCCAAGTCTAGAACCTCGATGAACGTGACACTGAGACTGGGCACTTGAGGAACCTAGAGCCTCGGGGCACCGGAGCCCCCGGATGCTGGAGCTGCCTCGGGAACCTAGAGCCTTGGGATGTCAGAGGAACCTAGAGCCTTAGGCTGCCAGAACCCCCAGAGGCTGGAGCTGCCTCGGGGACCTAGGACCTCCAGGCACCAGAGCCGCCTCAGGAACCTAGAGCCTCCAGGAGCTGGAGTGGGGATCTCAGGCACCTAGAGCCTCGGGAGACTAGACTGTGAGCCTATTGTTGGGTAGGGATTGTCTCTATCTGCTGCAGAATTGTACTTTCCCAGGAGCTTAGTACAGTGCTCTGAACACAGTGAGCGCTCAATAAATACGATTGAATGAACGAATGAATGTGGGACAAGGGCTGTGTCCAACCTGATTAATTTGTAGCTACTCCAGCACTTAGTTCAGTGCCTGACACCTTAGGTATGCACTGAACATGTATCATTAAAAAAAATTGGTAAACACATGCTTCTTGAAGCAGAAGGTGAAAATGAAAGTCTGGGCTCCGTCCTCTGACTGTGAAACACAAATGTTCTTTCAAACCCAACGAGGTGTCTCCCAGGCTAGGTGGACTGGAGCACTGATCTTTAGTTATGACCTGCTCCTCAAGGGCAGGAGCCATGTCAACTGTTAGGGATTCTCCCAAGGCCCAGCCTGGTGCTCTTCATACTGCATGCCCTTAATCATTGATTGATTGTAAATCAATTGATTGACTGACTGGCTTTTCACTGCATTTCCACTTACTTCTTTCTGGCATCCCCACCTATACAGCTAGAAGGCAAGGTTGCTCACATTTTGGAGGCAGGGTGGATTCTTTTCCTTGGAAATGATGTGCTCCAGAGGCAATAGTCTGTATCGGGAATTTAGGTAGGCAGAATTATTCAAGATTGGAGTTTGCCAAGGCCGTAGGCAAACTAGCACCATGAGATCGTCCAAATAAACAGGAGGTCAGGATCTCATTTTTTTTTTTTTGCCTCCTCTGAAAGACAGCATCTTTTTCAGGAGGATTTTGATAAACACTGTCTTTGTCTTCCATCCTCAGTTGACCCTCACTGTGAACTAATAGTTGATGAGTGCCTGTCTGCCTGTGGAGGCCAGGTGTTGAATCATCCTCAAGTAACTGGGAGAGGGCTTTACCTACCTCAGAATTCCTAAGGGAATCAGAGGCCCTAAAACATAAAGATTTCCTTCTGAGGGCAGAGCCATCCCAAGGCTGATTCGCCAAAGTGATAAATGGGAGGTGGCAGATTCCAGTATCAGATAGCTTTTGGTCCCTCTCACTGCAGTGAGATCCCCTCTAAAACTCATGTTTCTATTGCCAGCCTCTCTGACACCCACCACCGTTTAGAGTCTCTTTCTGCTGCAGGCAACTTTTCTCCTGTATTTTCTTTTGCACCCTGTGTCTTGATAATGCATCTGATGCTATCACCAATAACTGCCAGCTTCTTCCTCCTACCCATTCACCTGTATATGCCAAGTGTTACTGAATGTGGCAGGGAGACACAAGGAATCATAATAATGGTGGTATTTGTTCATGTCTAGAAGCACTGTTGGAAGCACTGGAGTAGAAAAAAGATAATCAGGCCCCACGTGGGGCACACAGTCTAAGTAGGAGGGAGACAAGGTACTGAATCCCCATTTTGCAGATGAGAGAACTGAGGCCTAAAGAAGTTAAGCTACTAGCCCAAAGTCATAGAGAAGATGAGGGGCGGAGCCAGGATTAGAACCCAAGGCCTCTGACTCCCAGGTTCATGCTCCTTCTAATGGGCTATGGTGCTTCACAGGAAGGGGGTAAACAGCCAACCACCCAGCCTGCCTAAAGAGGTGAGGCAGACCAATGTGATTCAATCTTCCCTGTGCCTATGCACAAAAGGAGAAGCCCCATCTACTCAGCTGAAATGGATTCCGTAACCCTCAAGATGGAGTCCTAGGGTAGAGGGGCATCTCCCTGCAAAAGTTGATGCTCTTTTTGGCCACCAGTCGGACCCCAAGAGTCATCCGCCCCTGAAGGTCACCTGCTACTTTGCTTTCCTTCCCTGCAGAAATTCTACTCTTCCTGTAACCAGAGGGGGCAATTTGTCATCTTAATGCAGTCCAAATGCCTGCTGACCCCAGCGGAGAGGCTGTATAATATGAGTTACCCTCCTTGAGAATTAAACTTCACGTTACTGACCTCATTTCCTATAACCTCAGGTTAAGGCTGAATAGCCCCCCTAAACTGAAAGGCCTGTAATTCACTCATTAAACTGTATAACCCCCAGGTTTCCTGCTGAATAAGCCACCGGTCTCACCTCTGCAACACCGCCAAGATCCGCCCTTTCCTCTCCATCCAAACCACTACCCTGCTCGTTCAAGCTCTCATCCTATCCCTTCTGGACTACTGTATCAGCTTCCTCTCCGATCTCCCATCCTCCTGTCTCTCCCCACTTCAATCCATACTTCACACCGCTGCCCAGATTGTCTTTGTCCAGAAACACTCTGGGCATGTTACTCCCCTCCTCAAAAATCTCCAGTGGCTACCAATCAACCTAGGTATCAGGCAGAAACTCCTCACCCTGGGTTTCAAGGCTCTCCATCACCTCGCCCCCTCCTACCTCACCTCCCTTCTCTCCTTCTACAGCCCAGCCCACACCCTCCGCTCCTCTGCCGCTAATCTCCTCACCGTGCCTCGTTCTCGCCTGTCCTGCTGTCGACCCCCGGCCCACATCATCCCCCTGGCCTGGAATGCCCTCCCTCCCCACATCCGCCAAGCTAGCTCTCTTCCTCCCTTCAAGGCCCTACTGAGAGCTCACCTCCTCCAGGAGGCCTTCCCAGACTGAGTCCCTCCTTCCTCTCCCCCTCTTCCCTCTCTCCATCCCCCCCACCTTACCTCCTTCCCTTCCCCACAGCACCTGTATATATGTATATATGTTTGTACGTATTTATTACTCTATTTATTTTACTTGTACATATCTATTCTATTTATTTTATTTTGTTAATATGTGTTGTTCTCTGTCTCCCCCTTCTAGACTGTGAGCCCACTGTTGGGTAGGGACCACCTCTATATGTTGCCAACTTGTACTTCCCAAGCGCTTAGTACAGTGCTCTGCACACAGTAAGTGCTCAATAAATACGATTGATTGATTGATCAGGGTGCACAATTTGTTACTGTGCAGCCAATCCATTCATCCACTGAGCAGCCATCAGTCCTCCCCCATAGATGAGCTAGGCTGAGCTTAAAATATGTGTTACTCTGAGACAATTTCCTTATTATACCAAGACTTAGGAGAGCCTTATTTTCGGCCAAAACATGAGTTATTCACCTATGAAAGGAATGCCTCCACTCGTTTCCAAGCCCGTGGTGATAATGATGTTAGAAGCTTACAAAATTCATTTTTTCCTTTTCCAGTGCAGAAAATATTCTTACACCATTGGCTTGCATGAGCAGGCGCAGTGAAATTGGGGTGTGCGGGGAGGTGGGACAAAGATTGAAGGAGAAGAAAAAAGGGGAGCGGGAAAGAAGGGGGAGATGAGGGAGGAAGACACGGAAGGAGTAGGAGGGGAGGAGAGGTAGCTTGAAAAGAGAGCAAGAGAGAGAGAGAGAGATGCATGGAGGGAGAAAGAAGGGAGAGCGGAGGAAGAAGGAGGGCATACTGGGAGAGGGAAAGAGGTGGAAGAGGAAAGGGAGGGTGCAAGGTGAAGAGGGTAAAAGGAAAGGGAAGAGGGAGCAGGAAAGAAAAAAAAGGAATTTAACTCTGGAAAAATATTCAGTCAGCTCTACCACAAGAGAAATAATCTCATAAACGGTGATGCTGAGTGACATAGTATTGTTTATACTTGGTTCTGCAATATTTGTAATATTTAGCCTTATAAAACCCCTGACTATTTGCATCTATTGTGTGTTTACAGGTCAAATTATAGTAAAATGTATATGTAAACACTTGGCAAATGCACAAAGCTCAATTCTCTTCTAAGGCTCTTGAGTCAGAGTTACAACAGGGGGAATCTGGGAGGATAGAGTGTCATCAGATAGGGAGGAGAATGTGACGAGTAGCTTGGGAAAGGCTTAGGCAGCTAACAAGTGAGGAGCGATATGGCACCTTGCTTGTTATCCTGAAAGCCACATTTCTAGCCAACACAATCCAAAGACTCTACAGTCTCTTTTTTGCAATTCCTTCACCTTATCTACCTTAGCATGCTCCAGGAAAGCTTTGGTAAGAAACAAATATTTCAGGTGCCAGGATGTTTCTTTTGGGGTTTTTTTTTTTGGTATTGTGGAGCCATCATCTCTCCTTTCCCTCCGCATACCCATCCCGCTTCTCTTCCTTTCCCCTCCCTACTTCCTGACCCTTCAAAGCCATCAGCACCCCTCTTCTAGATTGTGAGCCCGCTGTTGGGTAGGGACCGTCTCTATGTGTTGCCAACTTGTACTTCCCAAGCGCTTAGTACAGTGCTCTGCACACAGTAAACACTCAATAAATATGATTGAATGAATGAATCAATGAATCAGCAGGAAGTGGGGCTAAGAGAAGTTGTGTGGGGAAACTATCACAACCAAACCAGTGGTATATGCTTCTCATTCCCTTGGGGAAAACCGTAGCATTGACAAGTGCTGTTGGGTCTTTTAAGCACTTTCTACAAGCTCCCTCAAGGCTTAAGGTGAAGTATAACCTTTAGCATTCAACGCACCTCAGTGTGGCTAGGGCTGCCCGGGACACACTTTTGTGCCAAGGAAAATAATACACCTCTGCCCCATCTAAAAGGCAGGGATGACAACGTGCAGGATCAAAGGGAAGGGCAAAGTTTGGCTCCACAGGGCTCATTCTGGAACCACAGCATTCATTCTGCCAGGTTTTTAGCAGGGGATTTTGAGGGTTGGAGTTTTGTTTGTTTTTTTGTTTGTTCATTTTCATTTTAAAAAGATCCTGTATATTCCCCTCTGCCAAGAGGACCTTTCTCAAGCCCACCAAAGAGAGACACAGGTCCTAATAAAAGAGGAAGAAGAATGCTACTTTATTGATCCCATGAGTTCCTCCCCCGCTGCCTCTGCCTTCCTCAGCCTGAGTTAAGTCCTGGGTTTTGTCTGAACAGAGCATGTCTCTGCAGTTTCAGGCGGGTCGAAAAAGCATTCCAATTCCCACAGATGAAAAC
Organism: Tachyglossus aculeatus; assembly: GCF_015852505.1. Classification (NCBI taxonomy): domain Eukaryota; kingdom Metazoa; phylum Chordata; class Mammalia; order Monotremata; family Tachyglossidae; genus Tachyglossus; species Tachyglossus aculeatus. The sequence continues at coordinate 17,537,830 of NC_052074.1, read as the reverse complement.
CAGAATAGAGGGCTGGGTGACTACTAATCCTGCTGCAGCCGAGTTCCAATGAAAGTCAGGGTGAGTTTTGGAAAATAATGGGAGTTCCCCCAACCTTTCCAAGCCATCCAAATGCAGCCGAAGACCTCTCCAGATTTCCCTCCCTCTGCCCCCTCCGCTGAAGCTTTACCATCATCATTTGTCTCTGTAAACAGGAAGCAACAGGGGAGTACCACTATTACTGCCAGTTGGCTTTAGGCAAGCAATCAACCAGGGTGCCAGGGACAGAAGCCAGGGCACTGTGCTATACAGCAAAGCTAGGGTGGTAGCATCTCTCTTTGGTACCATGATTTTCACTCGAGGGGGAGAGCTGTGAAAACCCAAGATTTCTTGAGGTTCCACTGCGCTCCCTGTGAGTCCACAGTTCCAGAAATAGTCATTTCCTGATCTACAGTGTCAATGGGATAGCCCCTCATTTCCCAGAGTCCTGCTTCCCCGTGAAAGTATTTCTTTATCTGCTTTTTCATTGACTTAATTTACCTCTCCTAGAGTTTCAAAATGCCAATAGGGGAAGTGCATAAAGATGATAATCAATCAACCAATGGCATTTATTGAGTGCCTACCACGTGCAAAATGCAGGAGCACAATATAAAACACAATATGAATGATAACACAAGATAAAGATAACACCACGTCATTATAGAACAGTATTGGGCTAGTGGAAGCCCAGATTTCCAGGAAATACAGCTGCCACATGGCTGTTCCTTAGGGGTTTTTTTAAGGCTGGGCCACAGGGAAGGCTGATAATGTACTTCAGCACCTAACTGTTCAGTATTAGGTTTAATTAGATAATCAGAAAGAAGGTTCTGAGATGGAGCATGGCTTAGTGGAAATAGCACAGGCCTGGGAGTCAGAAGATCTGAGGAGCCAAGGGCTCACTTAACTTCTCTGTGACTCAGTTCCCTCATCTGTAAAATGGGAATTAAGACTGTGAGCTCTTGGTGGAACAGAGACTGTGTCCAACCCAATTTCCTTGTAACCACCCCTGCCCTTAGTACAATGCCTGGCACATAGTAAACCCTTAACAAATACCACAATTATCATTACCATTATCATCTGCCGTGTGACCTTTAAGCAAGTCACTTACCTTCTCTGTGCTTCAGTTCCCTCATCTGCAAAATGGGGATTCAATCCCTGTTTTAGCTTGGGAGCCCTATGTGGGACTTGATTATCTTGTATCTGCCCCATTGCTTAGTATTGTGCTTGACACATAGTAAGACTTGACAAATACCACAAATTATTATAACAATAATAATAATTATTATTATTAAGGTTTTAAACACTGGGCCTCCCTTTGAAGACAACACAGGTAATTATCTCAAGCAGTTTATGGATTGCCAATTGACCATCTCAGTAAATCAACAATACTTCTGGATGCAGAGCACTGTGCTAAGTGCTTGGGAGATTACAACAGAGTTAGAAGACATGATCCAGTGCTGGATGAGTTTACAATCTAGAAGGGGAAACAGACCTAAACTACAGAAGTGTAGGATACATTGTCAAAACTTTTCCAAGACACCAAGTTTGAAACCAAGAACCAAAGTTTGCATGCTTTCTCTGCTTCCTGCATCAAGCTTATCACCTTATGAACGCTCTCTACAGCTTCTAGCCTACCATGAGGCCTTAGTAAAACAGAAACAATATGTTTAAAACATTATGGACCAGGTTCTGACCCTCTGGGAAATCTCCCCTAGATGCCAATCCATTGGAACAATCGTTCTTTCTTTCCATTACCAACTTTTCATTACGCATGTTAAGCATGTTTCCAGTTGCCCGCAGTAGACTAGAGGCAGAGATGCATTGTTCAAAGATAACTCATTTAATATTATCTGTCAAAATCTTACTCACATGCTCGGCTACCTCACACAGCGGCAACCTGGAAAATTCAATTGAGCTGGCATCTCTGTGAACTTTAGGGTGTGGAGCTGATCATACCTTTGGCAAAACGAAAACCACCGAATAAGAACAAAGTTACAACCATGCAATGAAACTCAACCAAAGGGCAGGAAACAATGACAGAGCTTATGAAATGAGGCCTTTTAGTTATAAAGAGGTAATGATTGTAATTAATTATGGATAAAATATGAAAGAGGCTCTTGTTGCCTGGCCAGTATTCTCGCTTAGGGCAGAAGAGGAGTTCTTACCTGGATTGAAAAAGCCAAAGCTCCAGTCATGCCTATGAACCTTTCTTGTAAATCAATGCATTAATTGACTTAGGTTGCTTCAAGAAGAACAACATCTCCTAGATGAGGAGAAAGAGATAAACCAGACAAGATCTGGCTCAGGTTGAAGTTGGGAAGGCATTTCAGTTTTTCGAGTTATCCGGTCAGATAGGATGATGGATTTTCTGCAGCCCCATTGACAATAATAATAATAAAATAATAATAATAATAATAATAATAATAATAATATTTGTTAAGCACTTACTATGTGCAAAGTACTGTTCCAAGCTCTGGTGGGGGACACAAGGTGATCAGGTTGTCCCACGTGGGGCTCACAGTCTTCATCCCCATTTTACAGATGAGGGACCTGAGGCCCAGAGAAGTGAAGTAACTTGCCCAAGGTCACACAGCTTATAAGTGACTGAGGCAGGATTCAAACCCATAACAATGATGATAATCTAGTACTTGCTCTCATTCAAAATCCACTATGCAATCAAAAGCTGGCAAAACAGTGACTAGGAGACAAAAATCAAGCCTTCAGGTCATTCGTGTAATCTAGCCTGGGCATTCTTGACCAGAACAGTAATCAAGGAGCAGGTCTTAAATAACCCACTCACCACAAGGAATATGCATTAGAACCAGTGGGCCAAGGACGAATTGTTATAGTATCTGTTAAGGGCTTACTACGTGCCAGGCACTGTACTAAGCTCAGGGGTAGATATAAGCAAATCGGGTTGGACACAGTCCCAGTCCCACATGGGGCTTACCATCTTAATCCCCATTTTACAGAAGAGGGAACTGAAGCCCCGAGCAGTGAAATGATTTGCCCAAGGTCACACAGCAGATATGTGGTGGAGTCAGAATTAGGGCGCAGGTCCTCTGACTCCCAAACCGTGCTCTATCCACTAGGTTACAGTCAGGAACTTGAATGCCTTTCCCACTCCTGCCACAGATCATCTCCCTTTACTGCTGAATTGTATTTTCCAAGTGTTTAATACAGTGCTTGGCACACAGTAAGCACTCAATAAATACGATTGAATGAATGAATGATGGTGGGTAAGTCCCTTAACCTTCTCTGTGCCTGATGCATAATTCGAAATAAAAATCATCTGCCTACCTCACAGATGTCTATGAGGAACGGTTAAGACAAGAGGTAAAAATCTGATGGAAACTCTTTGGAAGAAAGGGGCTATTCAAAGCCAATGCAGTATTCCTACTGCAGCACGGGAGCTCTGGGCTGAGTACATAGGAGAGCAGAATAGAATTAGAAGCCACGATCCCTGCCCTTAAGGAATTTCCAGTCAACCAATCAATCACTCAATCAGTCAATGGTATTTATTGAGCACTTACTAGATGCAGAGTACTGTACTAAGCACGTGAGAGAGACACTACAATAGAGTTGGTAAACACATTCCCTGCCTGTGACTTTTTCTTTGCATGGAGCTGGCAGCTTTAACCGAGATACTCAAGCACTTAGTACAGTGCTCTGCACAAAGTGCTCAATAAATATGATTGAATGAATGAAATACTCCCAGGATTTTTCCAGCTTCTGGCATGCCGTGATTTAGGCATCGTTGGCCATACATGTTTGCGACAAGAGCAGCATGGCTCAGTGCAAGGAGCCCAAGCTTGAGAGTCAGAGGTCACGGGTTCTAATTCTGACTCCACCACTTGTCAGCTGTGTGACTTTGGGCTAGTCGCAACTTCTCTGTGCCTCAGTTACCTCATCTGTAAAATGGGGATTAAAGACTGTGAGCCCCATGTGGGGCAACCTGATTATCTTACATACCCCCAGCTCTTAGAACCGTGCTTGACACACAGTAAGAGCTTAACAAATGCCATCGTTATTATTATTATTATTAAATACAACTGACTGACTGGAGAGGATTTTCCTGTGAAAAACTTCCTTTTGTGGCCCAAACATTCAAATGGCAAACCCAATGTTTGCAAGGATTGCCCAGTGTCAAAGTTGCAGACCCCAACCCTCAGTTCAAGCCCATCCAGGATCAGCCCCGTTTAGGTTGAAATTCTGGGTCTGGGACAGCTACATGAATCCTGTTTGTCCCATAGGGACTCAACCACTAATCCCAACACTGGGAAGTCGAGTGCTTTAAGAGGTTGCTCTAAAGTTGGAAATTGGATCTAGGAATCCCACATCCTTTTTTCTCATGACCACTCTGCCCTCAGTATTCCCTAACTTACTACAATTTGGGTTCTAAAACAGAATGTTTCTCTCTCAGTCTCTTTCATTTGATCCCTGGACTAAGTGGCTACTCGTGAGTGGGGTGTGGACCAGTTTTGTTTTGTTTTTTTGCAGTGATCTTCTATTTCCCAGGGATTGAACCCTTCCAGGCCAAATGCATCTCACCAAGCTTTACATGAAAGAAGTAAGTGTTTTCCATTTTTTTAAAAAAAGAAAACAAATTAAGGTGTGGCAGACATTTTTCCACGCTCCTAAGATACGAACAAAGAAATATAAAAGGCGGGAAGTTAACAATCTGATAAGCTAGAAAAAAATGTACTGTGGAATATTTCAAATCCCCATCTACAAAATAGATTTAGTGTCTAACGTTTTACTCTCACAACATCCTTGAGTGGTCTTTGACTTAGACTAAACTTAACAATAATGTGACCTTAGCCAAAGTTTTGACAATAAACATTCAAGTACAAAGTTTATGATCCCTCAGATAGGAAAAGGAGCATTTTCAGAGACCAAAGGGAAGAGGGTAAAATCATACAATTAACACAGTAAATGATCGTCAGAAAACTCACCTCATTTAAGTACCTCAAAAGAGTTTAGCCCAGAGAAGAAGGGAGTGATGGAATAGCTGTTTTTAAGTTTACAGAGGTTTGTTGTAACATGGCTGGCTATTTCCCATCTTCTCTGAATACTGGGGTGGCCACTGATCTGTTTTTAGACCAGATCTCCTTCCCGTGTCCCACATGGAGAGAACATCTTTATAAAAAATATGATATTAGTGCCAAACACTGAGCTAAGAACTACAGTAGATACAAGAGAATTATTTTGGACACAAGGAAGCTCACAACCTAAGGACAGGAGAGGAGGTATCTCATCCCCAGTATTTCAGATGAGGAAACTGAAGCAGAGAGAAGGTAAGTGGCTTGCTCAAGGCCACAACAGCAGGGCAGTGGCAGTTAGGATGGGCAAGAGAGGTAACATTATTTCTTTCTATGGAAACGGTTCTCTCTCAAGACTTCAGTACACTGCTCTGTAGCCAGTGAACACTCAGTAAGTACCACTCCTTGACTGACCAGCATAATTCAGGAGAAGGCAGAAGCATGGCCGCTCATGTCTTTATTTTTTTTAAATGGTATTTGTTAGGTGCTTATTATATGCCAGGTACTGTACTAGGCAAGTTAATCAGAATGGACATAATCCATGTTCCACATGGACCTCACACTATTAATCCCCATTTTACAGATAGGTAATTGAGGCATGGAGGAATTAAGTGACTTGCCCAAGGTCACACAGCAAGCAAGTGGTAGAGTCAGGATTAGGACCCAGGTCCTAAAATGTCCAGGCCCGAGCTCTTTCCGCTAGGCCATGCTGCCCCTCCTTATTTCCTGCAAGTGCACAGGGAAGTTAAAAAAAGACTAAGCAAAACCAAAGCAAAGGGAAAAATAAAAACAGGGAAGTAGAAAGAAAGAATGCTGTCTTTAAATGTTTCTTCACTGTTGCTTCTCTTTAATTGATCCTTCTCCCATTTAAACTAATCCAACTGGCATAGCACGGGTATTGCAGATGGAGAAGCAGAATGAACTGCACAGTTAAAACCCTGCTTGATTTTGTATTTTTCTAGTTAGCCAACAGTGTTAATGAATTTTTGTTTGTTTGTTTTTCATGCAAAATCAACTTTACTTTCTCTAGAAAGGAAAAGAGAACACTTTGTCATTATCATCACCAATGGTATTTATGAGTACTCGCTGTGTGCAGAGCACCGTACTAAGCATTTAAGGTCATTGTGGGCAGGGAATGATTCTACTAACTTTGTAATACTGTACTCTCCCAAGTGGTTAGTACAGTGCTTTGCACACAGTAAGCACTCAATAGATACCATTGATTGATTTGAAGGGAACAATACACTACTACCCTGTCCATCAGAGACTAAACCAGAGCCACTCTTCTTATTCTTCTTCTCCCCATTCTGTGATGGAGCCTGCTTTAGCTGGACTTAATAATTAATAATAATTATAATTTAGGTATTTGTTAAGCACTTACTATGTGCCAAGCATTGTACTAAGCACTGGGGTGTATACAAGCAAATCGAGTTGGACACAGTCCCTGTCCCACATGGGGCTCACCGTCTCAATCCCCATTTTACAGATGAGGTAACTGAGGCACAGAGAAGTGAAGTAACTTGCCCAAGGTCACACAGCAGGCAAGTGGCAGTGCTGGGATTAGAACCCATGACCTTCTGACTCCAGGGCTCATGCTCTATTCACTATACCATGCTGCTTCACTTAAACCAGGGCAAGTCACACATTAACCTCCCGTGTCCTTAGTCCTCTCTTCTTGCTACATTAGTTCCCTGCACAATGTACGCCACAGATTGGGTCTTGCAAAGATGCATTTGGAGAAAGAAGTTAAAAGCAAACAAAAAACAACTGATCCTCAATGTTCTAAAATGCTCTAAAGTGTACGATTCCAGGCTGCTCTTTAGCAGGTTATTTTTCCATCATCACCTGGTACAGGGCACCACATCAAGTGAGCCTTCAACAAACCCTATTACTCATCAAAAGATGGTATTTACTGAGTGCATACTGGTTGCAGAGCACTGGCACTGTACTAAGTGCTTAGGAGAGTATAAAAGAAACAGAGTTGGTAGACAGATTCCCTGCCTGGACCATACCAAGTCTTGGTCTCCAAGGGCCAGTGAGTCACATTTGTCTCTTACATTAATTTTGAGACTCTCTCATTCAGGCAGATGGCTGCCAATCTCAGCCACACCGTGACTAATTGAGCCTCACTTAATATTGCAGGACCTGCAGAACTTGTGATGCTAGGCCCATCCCTCCCTTTTCCTGATGTCCCAGCAGTCATTCCAGCTGGAATAAAGTCTAACCCTATTCTTTGCTCTTCACTTTGGAATGCTGTGGGTTTGAAGAGTTTGGAGTGGAAGATGCAGCAACAGAATCAATTAATCAATCAATGGCATTTATTAAGCACTTACTGTGTGCAGAGGGCTGTGCTAAGCACTTGGGGAAGTAGACACGATCCCAGGAGTTTGTCTGCTTATCATTATATTTTATTTTTCCAAGAGCTTAGTACTGTGCTTTGCACACAGTAAGCATTCGATTAATACGATTGAATGAGTGAAAAGGAGCTTACAGTCTAGAGGTGGAGAGAGATGCAAAGGAGCAACCGAGTAGCTCTAGTTTCTGACTTCGGAAGGTTAATGAGGAAGGTTATAATTCACCAACCTAAAAGGTACAAATGTACAGAAAATCCCCATGAATAAATTCTAATGGCACACAATGAGATCTCCTCTCCCAAGCACAGAGACCATCAAACCAGGGAAATCAATTTAAGATATACACTTTTATCAATCCTGTACAGGGATTAGAAAAAGACAACCGACCACAGCAACACCTCAGGCTCATACACACAACTTCCTCTCTCACTGGCTGAAGACATAATAAAAGATAATGCCTTTCATCCATGAAAAAGTACTTAAATGTAATTTTTACAAAATGTGTCCAAGTGTGTGCTGAAGTCTCGTCTTTCTGTTCTGACTAGCCACTCATAAATAGACACATAAAAGAATCAAAAGATGACCTCTTAATGGCTTATTCTAGAGTTTTCTAGCCCCCCCACTTTATTTTTCTTAGTCCTAATGCCAAAAGAAAACAAATAGTTATCAAAACATCAAAGCACTAATGGTGTTTATACCATATCTTCCCTTCAGTAGGGCTGAAAGCCAGACACAGACACAGCTAACAGGAGCCCCAAAGAAACCAAGGTAAATCTGGCTATAAACCATGGCAGGTTCTTATTGGCTCCCACTGCCTTCTGACAGCTCACATTCATCTTTCTGGTTTAAACTGTGACCAGGCCTTGCAGGGACTCATCCCTGGTAAGTGTCAGAGCCTTGGTACCCTGGGAGATGCTGGGGCACAGGGGAGGTGGGAGACGTGCCAATATTCATTCCTGGTGCCTCATCCAGTTCATATTAAGCACCGGATCGGCCAGGCTTTAAGGAATTCTCCCTGCTGCGACCATCTTAGTGGCAGCGGCAGCTGAGTGATCCAACCACGGTTGGATCACTGCTGTTTCTGCTCAGTGGTGGTGGCGGCAAGGACAGCAGCAGCACCAACTTGACCCATCCTGAGCCCCGAGTGAAAGCGGTGGCATAAGCTGGTGACAATTGAAAGAGGAGCCCACGGAGTTAAAAGGCTCAAGTCCTGGGGACTACTGCAGCCCGTCACCCCCGGCCTATAGACCCCCATGAACCCAGCTGACAAGGGAGCAGAAGCTGCTGATATCATTCATTCATTCAACTGTGTTTATTCATTCATTCACTAATTCAGTCATATTTATTGAGCGCTTACTGTGTGCAGAGCACTGTACTAAGTGCTTGGGAAAGTACAATACAGCAATAATCAGACACATTCCATGCCCACCACAAGCAGGGGGCATGGGGGCCAGGGAGCTGCCCACCCCATCCTCTCCTCTTTGGCACTTGGAGGGGAGGAAAGGAGCACATCTCCCATCCTAAGTCATCTTTCTCCTCTGCCAGGGGTGACAGGGCCAGGGTGACCATGTCCTGAGAAGCTTTAGGATTTTCTGGGCCAAAGTGTATCCTGAATTTCAGATTTCAGAACGCCTTGGCAAAATTAAGATTTCTTATGGCCTGAAGGGCAAACTATGGTCTTCCGCTCCCAAAAGTATAACAAAACTTAACCAGCAGCACTACCAATCTTTCAAATTGTTTGTCATTATTTTTACACCTCTAGTCTTTTCTCCCAAGCACTTTTTTAATGGTATTAGTTAAGTGCTTACTATGTGTCCGGCACTGTACCAAGTGCTGGGTTAAATGCAAGCTAATCAGGTAGGACACAGTCCCTGTTCCTCATGGGGCTCACAGTCTCAATCCCCATTTTACTGATAAGGTAACTGAGGCACAGAGAAGTTAAATGACTTGCCCAAGGCCACACAGCAGGTAAGTGGCAGAGCTGGGATTAGAATCCAGGTCCTTCTGACTCCCAGGACCATGCTCTAGCCACTAGGCAGGGCTGCTTCTCTTAAGTACCAAAATCCTGCATACAGTATACACATCTATATCCATTGAGTGTCTCTCAGATTGTGACATTCATTCATTCATTTATTCAATCGTATTTATTGAGTGCTTACTGTGTGCAGAGCACTGTACTAAGCGCTCCTCAGAGCCAGAGGGACGGTGTCTAATTCCCACCCTTGTATTATTTTCCTGTGCTCAGCACAGGGCTCTATGCACAGTAAGGACGGAATAAATACTATTACTAAAGTAGGAGTTCTATCAACACAGCTGACAGATTGACGTTAATGTACAATGCAGCTTATCGATGAAACAGTATTTCAAGAAAATATAGAAATGTTCATTTATCCAAAATAGCCACGTATCTTACTTGACCCTGCTTCAGTGTATTCTGGAACTGTTTACGGTACTTAGAAAGAGCCTTAAATACACCTCTGGTGCTTACTATAGTGCAAGACTTTTGAGGAAAATATAATATCTCTCTTCACCTGCTTTGCTTAGGGTGTTGACAGGCGACTGCTAATGTTGGAACTGCCATTGCAGCTGACACTTCAGCTAAGTTACACTGAGCCTGTCACCACGCCATCTTTCCTACTGTATGGCACCTAGCAACTGTGCCTGAATGAAAGAGAACTGATAATGCATTAGTTTCCTACTGCTTTTCATCTTCTGCCTCTAAATAGCTTGCAAAGCTAAGTTCTATAGTCCTCTTTGGGTAGGAAGTCATTCCAGTCACTGCTCCAGGAGCAGAAATTTTATTTCTCTGTTGGCTTTCTGTCTCTCCTCTAGTTGTCAAGGAAAGACAAAAAGGAAGCAATTCTACTTTCTCCCCTCTCAGTTCTCCTGAGCTTAGTTTTTTTGGCACAGGTTCTCATTCACACACCCAAAGCAATTATGTCCACAGCAAGATTATCCTTCTGTGATGATATAATTCTTAATAATACCTCACCATTTTAGCAGCTCCAGTGGTTCTTGCACTTCATAGCAATTTGGGGATCCGAGAAGCATAAGAGCATGATCCTTCACAGTAAGCCTAATAGACAAATAGCAATGAGCCGACAGACATTCGGGGCCCTTTTACTCAAGTTCAGCTGTCTTGTGAGTGACTTCCTGCTGCCGTAACAAAAAGGTAGTATGCAAGAGCACATTTCACTCAGAGACCTTTTGGCTTAGTCACATCACAGATTTCAAAGCGGGAAAGGATTCTCACTGTGGGCAGGGATGGTGTCTACCAATTCTATTGCATTGCACTCTTCCAGGTGTTTAGTTCAGTGCTGTGCACACAGTAAGCACTCAGTAAAAACTATTGATTGATCCTGAGAGGCCATTTAGTCCATTCCCCTGCTTAATCTACCATTCTTTATCTATTGGCCTTCATAATAATAATGATAATAATAATAATAATAAGTACTTGTTAAGCACTTACTATGTGCCAAGCACTGTTTTAAGTAAGGTAATCAGGTTGTACACAGCCTCTGTCCCACATGGGGCTCACACTCTTAATCCCCATTTTGCAAATGGGGTAACTGAGGCTCAGAGAAGTTAACTAGCCACAGGTCTCACTGCGGACATGTGGCAGGATTAGAACCCAGGTCCTTATGACTCCCAGGCCCATGCTCTAGCCACTAAACCACATTGCTTTGAACTCCAGAGCCTGAAATTGTAGAGATACTAAATTGGATTATCACTGCAATTATGACCCAGCTGGGTAGGTGAGAAAGGAAAAAATTCCTCTCTGGTATAGCATTCTGCCAAGAGAGGCACCAAAAAAGCCCTAATCAGTGGTGATGATCAGGTATTCAGGGTTAGGTTTCACTGGAGATTTTCACTGTTTAACTGCTCCTATTACACACAATTTAGGTTGAACTTGCAAAAGTCCTTGGAAGTTTACAGATTTAGAGACACTTATTAAAGATTATTATTTTGAGAGAATGTTGGATGAGACATCAGCTGGTGACCTTGGCCAGCCAGAGGCCACCTCCCTGGTAATCATTACCTTGCTAGGGCCAAAGGCCATCCAACACATGAAGAAAATGAACGATGATGTCACAGAATACCAATACGGTTGCCTGGCACCTAACCCTGGGACAGCAGACAGCAGAGAATTCAGGACCCACCCACCACCTCCCTTCCATGATAGAGTACAATAGAATCAAGTAGACATGATCCCTGCCTTCATGGAGTTTACAATCTAGTGGGGAGAACAAACATCATAATAAATTACCTCTACCTGGGGAGCAATAGGGTATAAGCCTATGTACAGAAAGGGGAATTGGGAGGGTGAGAAGGGCTGAGTACACAAGTGCTCAGGAGTCTCATAAGTGTTGAAGTGACAATAGGGGGAAAGGAGAGATTAATTGAGGAGGTTCTCAAAAGAACTTCCAAAAAGTCAATTCTAGAGAAAGAAGGGAGTGATTTTGAGACCTCTTCCTAGGGTATAAAGTGTAACACATTCGCATAAGAGTTTGACCTTAAAGATATTCAAGAATTCCCCTCTTTGGTTTGTTTAACAACCTAATGGAAAAGAGAGAAGAAAGAGGTGATGGAAAAGGGAAGGGGGAAAAGAAGAGGAGGAAAAGGAATAGAATGATGAAGAGGCATACAAGAGCAGAAGAGCAGGAAGAGAGAGTAAGGAAGAAGAGGAGGCATAGGATGTGGTAGTTGAATAGGAAGATACCTTCTTTAATTACCAGAATTAGAACACTATCCAAAGTGAGGTGATTGCCTGGGAATCCAGGAATAACTAAGGCTTGTTCTTGTCATTATGAACAGATATACCAGGCCAAAGCATAAAGAGATTTGCAGGTCTAACCGGCTTCCTAAACACAAAAAGTACGTGGAAAAAAAAATCATTAAAGAAAAATTATTCAGGAGAAGAATGATAAAGGCCTAGGGTTACCTAAGGATTAGAACTCAGCCAGTGGAATGCTTCTAGCACTTCAATACTTGCTATGAATGAATTTGAATAATATGAAAGTCCAAAAGAGAAGTTGGTCAGTTCCATAAGGCAAATCACCAGAGGATTTACTAAGCAGAAGAACAAGAAATCTGCTTTCAGAGAAGATCTCCTTTTAGAGCCCCATAATCTACCCTTGGTACCAAAAGCAGTGTGGGAAGCAGCGTGGCTCAGTGGAAAGAACACAGGCTTGGGAGTCAGAGGTCATGGGTTCTAATCCCAGCTCCGCCACATGTCTGCTGTGTGACCTTGGGCAAGTCACTTAACTTCTCTGGGCCTCAGTTACCTCATCTGTAAAATGGGGATTAAGACTGTGAGCCGCACGTGGGACAACCTGATCACATTGTATCCTCCCCAGTGCTTAGAACAGTGCTTTACACATAGTAAGTGCTTAACAAATGTCATCATTATTATTGTTATCATTAAAAGATAGATTAGTAACTGAGTGAAAACCTAAAATTTTCAGTGAGATGAGACAGATGTCATCCATCTATGCAAAGAGGGTGAGGTGGGGTGAGGGGAAATCAAAATCAACATATAAATCTTCAACTTTCAGGAAGTTTAGATTTGATAATAATGACGATGACGATGGCATTTGTTAAGCACTTACTATGTGCCAAGCACTGTTCTAAACAATGGGGGAGATACAAAGTTATCAGGTTGTCCCATGTGGGGCTCACAGTCTTAATGCCCATTCTACAGATGAGGTAACTGAGGCACAGAGAAATTAAGTGACTCGCCCATCGTCACACAGCTGATAAGTGGCATACCTGGGATTAGAACCGACAACCTCTGACTCCCAAGCCCGTGCTCTTGCCACCAAGCCATGCTGCTTCTTTTGGGTTGGGATTTCTGCCATGGGCAAGACCATAAACTGAACATAATTTGTGAAATGCCTGGTGGAAATGTAATCCCAGTGTTAAGGGGGAAAGAGAGAGGCGTGATTGGGAAACCTCAGAAGAAACATCCTAGAGGCCTGATTTGGCTCTGAGCAAAACAAAAAAGTGAGTGCCAGTAGGCAAGTGAGTCAAAAATCCCTCTTCATTAAGAAGCTTCTTTGGAGGTAGAAGTGATGTGGAACCTGATGGGGGTATTCGATTCATTGGTTTTTACAAGGTATAATTACCACTGGCAACCTCACAGTGTCTCCACCTCCACCTGAAGGAGCACCACAACTCAAGCTGCTTGGCCCATCTCCGAAGGTGAACAGAGGGCATTTGATCATGCTGAAGGGAGTGTCCGGGTATTATGAGTCTCAGGACAGATTTCTCATCTGATTGAATTCTCACAGATAGATGAGAGGAGGATTTGGCTTCAGGTTCTTGTTTCCACTAAGGAAAACACAAGCAGAAACTAACCATAGAGCAGGAGAAGGCACGGGAGGCCAAAGCTGCCAGAATTACTGCTAATGAATCCTTTTCAGGTTCAGTTATCAACAAACGAAATATAAATATCTTAGAATCAACAGTGTAGCTTTGCCCTGTCATAGGAAAACACAGGATAATAACAAATACACAAACCTGTATCCAGCACCAACATAGAGACTGATATTGGGCTGTGAAGAAGGAGCTATTAAAGGCTAGATATTCCACCTACCAACTTCTCTGGGAAAGTTGACCGAAGGAAAGTTCTCACAAATTCAACCGTCTGAGTTTCGCAGACGGTGAGAAATGTACAGATCAGATTTGCGGTCACGACTCAAGTGGTATGGCTTAGTGGAGGGATCATAGGCCTGGGATTCAAAGGACCTCGATTCTGGTCCAAGATCCACCACTTATCTGCTGTGTGACCTCAGGTAAGCCACTTAACTTCTCTGTGCCTCAGTTACCTCATCTGTAAAATGAGGGTTAGGACTGTGAGCGCTTTGGGGAACAGGGCCTGTGTCCAATCTGATTATCTTGTACCTAACCCAGTGCTTAATACAATGCCTGACACATAAGTGTTTAACAAATAAACTACAAATACCATTAAAAATACACATTACAAGTGTTGAAAGTCCCCCAAAGAGATTAAAACGATTTCCAACTTCTCTCAATTATCTGAGTCAGTGTGGGTGACAGAAACCCAAATATGATCCCCAAATTCACTTTAGCCATTAATTATTTTTAAACTTCTCCCCAGTAAGCCTTCCAACAGAATTGTCAATGAATTGCAATAGTGAAGTTCACCTACTGCCCCTTCTCCAGGCCATGTCCCTCCCCAGATTTCTGCCCATCCTTAAGTGGACAAGATAGCATAAAACAAGGCAATAAACTGAGCAAATTATGGGCAGCGAAAAGAAGAGGAAAAAGGATGGAATTAGTTTGGTTCATCCCTGATCTAAATATCCATCCCATCAATCAATCAATGGCTTCACCGAGCAGCCACTGTGTGACAAGGATTATACCAGGGCCTGTGGGAAGTTTTCAAGAAAGAAAAAGTTGTGGTCCTGCACTGGGGAAGCTTATAAAATAACGACATACATATGCATATTGTATTGAACTACATCTCTCACTTGGGTTGGGGTACCTTCTTCCAAATCACTAAGCCTTCCCCTCTCACCTCCCATCTTCAGATATTCCCCGACTATCTGAAAGGGGGTAGTTATATTTTCCCCGGTCCTTCCCCTGAGCTCATTTTGTGCCACAGAACTTGTAAGTCTCACTCTCCGCACTCCATACCACATCAACCACCACTTGCATCCACGCTTGAACCTAACATGAAGATTTATTTACTCAATCCACTTGAGGTTGACCAGAACATAAAACTGCCTCCTGGTGCACATCAATTTCGCCCATCCAAAAGTAGAAGCTCCTGGAGGGATAGGGCCAACTTCTTGATTTATGCAATGCACAGTGCACTTAGCAATGTGTAATAATCCCTTTTTAAAGTGGACGATGGTTGTCATCCACATAGGAAAGAGCACCCTGCTGAACACTGTTTTCTGAGAGTTAAAAATGAGGTCGCGGGGGAGGGGGAATGGATTTTGGTGGGGTGGTTGGATGAAGGGTACACCGTGCTTTGCTCTCCTCCCACAGTAACGGAAGTGCTCTTCCTTTGGCATGGGAGAAAAGGAAGGCTCCAATCTTCCCTCTATCAGAAACTGCAATTCTTTGCCATATTCCAAGCCTCTCCCTGAAATCAGGGTGGCCTGGGTTTTTAGGACTCTGGCAGGTCTTTTCCGCCTGACCTGCAGCGTTTGCAGCTTCTCCCTCCTTCCTTCTAATCTATTCCACATTCAAGGAAATGAAGGTCCCTGAGGTAGGGAGAGCAATCACGCTTCTGCAAACTGCACTTTTCCCAACTCACATCCATCCAGCCGTCTTAGCAAGTAGGTAACGGAGCTCCCCTCCCTTTATCTCAGCTTTGAAATCGAACATTTGGTCAAAATGTTTAATGGATCCCTTTACCTTGATTCAATTAACTGTAACTGAATCGAACTCCGCTGGAACCTCTGCAGGGCAGACTGCCAAATCTGAATAGCCCTGTTCTGGAGAAAGTAGGCAGCTGGAAAATTGTGGCTTTTCCAGCTGAAGAGGAAAGTCTAAACAAAATTGCATCGTGGCTCTTAAAGAGACTTTGGGAGGAGGAAAACGCAAAGGCCATTCTGGGACAGGAATAAATATTTGGATGGACGCACATACTGTATGGAGAGGCAAGTCTCCGGGTGGTTTCTTCCTGCCGGTTCGTTTTAAGTCAGAGAAACCCCAGCCATCAGCCGCATTCTCAGATGAGATGGTGGTGATGAGGAGTGGGCAAGTCAATTTGGAACACTTCCAGGCTCTTCAGACAGAGAGAGAGAGAGAGAGAGAGAGAGAGAGAGAGAGAGAGAGAGAGATCCTGTCCCTGAAAATAAGCAGATTGCTGACCCTTTCACCTTGCCCCTGCAGTGGAACTAGGGTGCCATTTGGATGTATGGAGGAATAACTAGGATATACCCTGCAGTTACTGAATACTTAAGGTCGGCACTGGGAAAATGATGCTTTTACCAGCTCCTGGGTTCCTAGAACATCCACAGGGAGATATTTTTATGTTCAGAGCTTCCAAAGTCCAAGCTCTTTGATTTCATGACTAGCCTTCTTTCAACTGACACCACTGTTGGTGGACCCAGACTCACAGTAAAGTGTGCTTTATTTTGCCAGGCCCAAGGGGAAAAGGGGGTCTCTGGTTGAGCTCTTTATGACTGCATTTCCCTGGTGATCTACCAAACTGTGACTGCCTTTTTGAAGATGGATCCGTATGCTTCTCTGAAAAACCAAGAGGCCATAACATCACTACCAACACCATCCGTGAGTTTTCAGGCCAACCCGCCCATGAGTTTCACTAGCTGGCCAAGTCTGAGGGAGAAAGTGACACTTTCCCTCAACTTAACAATCACCGGGAACACTGAAAGAATGCCTGGGACCCGTATGGAGCTGGGAAACCATGATTTGGTTACTCTCCTTAGGGATGGAGCCAAGGTTCTAATGACAGGGAGGTCCTGGGCCCCGAGATGAGACATTCCGGGGTCTGGTTTCAGTATTTCAATAGTTCCAGTAGCTCTTGTGCTTCAAAGCTATTTGGGAGTTTCCAGAAGCAGTGAGATTTCCCAAATTTACTATGGTGACACATTCAAAAGTAATAATAATTATGATATAAGTTGGCACTTACTATACGCCAAGCACTGTGCTGACTTTTCAATAAATACAAGGCAATAAAACAAGACCCAGCCCCTTTCCCAAGTGGGGTTTACACTCTGATGGGGAGGAAGACAGGTATTTAATCCTTGTTTAACAGATGAGGAAACTGAGGCATGAAGAAGTTGAGTGATTTGCCCGAGTTCATACAGAAAGTATGTGGCAGATCCCAGATTAGAACCCACAGTCTACTATCTTCCAGGCCTGGGCTCTTTCCCCTAGGCCACACCACTTTTTTAACACTGACTCTGATAGTGGCAGAGCTCCATAAGACTCTCAGAAGTCCCTTTTCCAGTGAGGTCCAGAATCAATCAATCAAATGGTATTTATTGAATGCTCATTGTGTGCAGAGCCCTGTACCAAGAGCTTGGGAAGTATAATACTACATAGTTGATAGACACGATCCCTGCCCACAAGGAGCTTACAATCTACGGGGGAGACAGGCATTTAAAAGAGTTGAGGGATACAGGAAAAGGGGAAATAGTGGGGACTGTGAGGCTTGCTTATGTCACAGATGAAGTTGGGTGTCCTTGGTTGCTCTGGGGCAGAAGGGTAGGCTTATAATGGAGTCTGAAGGGACTGCTCATCACTAGGCAGAGGCGGGAATGATTTGGGGTGGGAATCGGGGGGCTTGCTGAGTTTTGAGGAAAAAAGAGACAATTTGTCTTTAAGCACTTGCTTTGCCAATACAGGAGAAAGGTCCAAATGGATAGGACTCTCAGACTTTCTCTCTGGAGGTTTAGGGTGTTCCTGGCTGATAAGAGAGCAAAGAGAAGTTGGTGCACTATGAGTTGAGGCCCACAGTTTCCAGCTTAGCTCCAGCCTTCAATTGGCCCCGCTCCTCTCCTCTATGCAGCTGTTTGGATGGGGATTGTTGAAGTAGTTAAGGCTTTAAAGAAGCTGCAATGGCAACAAATCTAAATGAAACAGTAACCATGTGGTGAGTTAGTAGGAGTGTAAATAATCTCTGGGACTGTCGACAATGCAAAAATTTATGGTCTTTAAGAGGCACAACCCAAAATTCAAAAGGAGCAGCCGTGGTGGAAGAATGAGGAATAAGAACCAGGACTCTTGAATGAGTGAAAGAGGTAGAATTGATCTCTGGCACACAGAGGAAACACAGAAGAGGTTAAACCACTGCTTGTAGGAGTCAATCTATTTCTGGGGAAGGGCCAAAAAAAAACAAGTCTAAAGACCTTGACCTCATACCTTTTTGGAGGGTTTTGATCTGGCCGGATCTCACAGATTTGGGTCTTGTCTGGGTGGGCTCAGGCAGGAGGAGTTGGGAAATAATGAACCCTCAACTGGCTTGCGGGTGGGAGGTGGATGAGGAAAAAGCAGAAAAGAGATCTGTACCGGGGCAATCGTACCCCAGACCCATTACCCTCAGCTCACTGCAAGGTCACTAATGTGTTTCCCTGTTTTCTCCCTGCCCCTTGAAATATTTTATCCTATTCCAATTGAATTCCTCCCTTTTCCCCATTCTGTTGAATGCTTACGAAAGTGGTTTGCTTATTCATTGAGTCCTTGCTTCCCATGTTTGCCTGCTTTCTTTTCACTGATAAAAAACTAAGAATTTGGGGCATTTTTCATTTCTACAGGGAGGATTGTGGCTGTAGAGCAGACATTCCAGTGCCATTTTGTGACTTGGATTTGCCTCCTGAGCTTGGATTTGCACCCTTTATTCACCCCTTCCTCAGCCTCATACAGCGCTTTTGTACATACCTATAATTAATTTATTTATATTATTAATGTTTGTCTCCCCTCTAGCCTGTGGGTAGGGAATGTGTCTTGTAACTCTGTTGCACTGTACTCTCCCAAACGCTTAGTACAGGGCTCTACACACAGTAAGCACTCAATAAATGCGACTGACTGATTCAGAAACTGTTGGGCCTCCCTAGGCTATTCTCAGGTTTCTTCACTCACAGGACAGTATATATCACTATCATAGTCAAAGGTGATGCTACCAATGGTGAAATTCTACCTTTGCGTATATTTGTAGCTTTTGGGATTTCAAAATGGTGTTACTGATGGAGAGTGTGTGAGCAGCCATGCAACTTATAAGTTTGGAAATCTCTGTGAGTAGCAATGTAGTTTGGGAAGGCTTCATATCACAACTGCATAAAATTGTCCCTTTCTGCATTGTTCCATTCATTATCTGGCATGTCTGATGCCATTTTTGTTTTCCCAGCTTTGTGCTGTGATCTTCTTCTTCAACTGCTCTCATAGAGTCACCCCTCTCTTTTATGGTATTTGCACTAAAGGTTGCACTAAACCCTAGAGTAGACAAAATATAATCAGGTTGGACAGAGTACTTGTCCCACATAGCGTTCATATTTTAACTAGGAGACTTCTTTCCTTCTTTCTCCTTCTTGCTGAACATTAGACTGGTCTTATTTGTTAATGCTTATTTGGTTCACTGCCACACCACATTGTTTAGGATTTTGCTTCATTCTCTCCTTACAGCATTTTTTTCCCGATCTAACTAATCGTCTTCTCTGTGGACACTTGAAAGGTGCTACAGTGCTCATAATCAAAGAACAAAACCCAGAAATAGGGATACTGCAAATTACAGAGTTTCAGAGGGGAAAAAGCAGTATTTTTGCTTCAAGAAATAGCATGACAGTGGAAAGAGCACAGGACAGGGAGTCAGGAGATCTGAGTTCTAATCCCAGTCCTGTCACGTACCTCTGTTTCTTTCCCATACCTCAGTTTACTCATCTGTCAAATAATTAAATGACTGTTCTCCCTCCCCCTTAGACTGAGATCCCTGTGTAACACTGGAACCATACCCTGTTTACCTTGTATCTGCCCTAATGTTTGGCAAATACTAAGCCCAATAACTGTAATTATTCTTTATATCCCTCAGTTTTCCTTTCAAATTTGAAGGAGTCAAAGGATGTGGGTTCTAATCCCAGCTCTGCCACTTGCCTGCTTTGTGACCTTGGGCAAGTCACTTAACTTTTCTGTGACTCTGTTTGCTATCTCCTCCGTAAAATGGGGCTTAACTTTCTGAGCTCTAAGAGGGACATGGACTGTGTCCAACCTAATTGGCTTTTATCTACCCTAATACTTTGTACGATGACTGGCACATAGTACACACTTAGCAAGTACCTTAAAAAAAATTCACTCTGGCCAACTCCCCTTCTAGATTGTAAACTCTTTGTGGTCTGGGAACATGTCTGCTAACTCTGTTCTACTGTACTCTCAAGTGCTTAGTAGAGTGCTCTGCACACAGTGAACAATGAATAAACATGATTGATTGATCATTACTCCTGAGCAGTGTCCATTTATCCTGGAAGGAGATCTTCTCTGAAAATTTCTCAAGAAAATCAGCAAATTCTACTTTAATTCCACTCTGATGCCAACTAGGTTCCAAACGGCAACTGCCTCCTTAAGGAGAGATTCGGGGAATTCCTGTAGGAAGGTGGAGACCATCATGTTCTGAAATTGAGAGGAACTCAGTCTTTCCCTAGGAACGCTGACAGAACAAATCCCTCGGCTAAAGGCGTGGAGCTAGTGTAGGGAAGCCAAGGTCTAAACATGAGTGGGCATTGATTAGTAATTGCTTTGCACTTACCAAAGAGAGTGAACCACGACGTTTATTCCATTTGCTCATTAGAAGACCATTATACAGATCCAAAATCTTACAGAGATCATTTCTCTCCAATGGTCAGTCCTTTTTCCAAGAGAATGAGTCAATTTCCTCAAATCCTAAAGGTTTATCAGAAAAGGAAAAGAAGGGTTAGCATGAGGTATAAGTGGAGATTCTGTTACCCCCCACTGGGTCCTCAGCTCTAGGTCACAACATGAGCCAACCCCGTAGCCAGCGATGTACCCAGAGCAGAAGTGGCCAAAGCAGTGGGTAGTAGCTCAACCCAGAACTTGTACTGAAGCCCAAGAATTTCCTATGGCATTGCAGTTCAGATTCTCCACCCAGCAAACCAATTTGTGCTCTCTCTGGGTGGCTCAGAGAAGAGCACATTACAGTGGAAACTCCCATTTATTTCATTTACTGCCATTTATAATATTTTCCACTATTGTAGATAATGAATTCATCCAATTTTTTTTGCCAAGATTATGCAGTCTGCTGTTGAGCCAAAATGATCCAGAATTCCTCTCAAATGTGTTACCCTTCATTTTCCATGATTGCTTTAGTGGTTTCTTTGGATTGCCATCAAAATCAACCATATTAACAATGCTGAGCAACAAACTCAACTGTCCTGCTTCTTCCCTAGGAACAGGAGGAAAAATGCCATCTTGCTAAATCTTCCAAATCCCCAGGCTTTCAGGGTACCGGGTAATCAAAATTGCCCCCCAAGAAACAGACCACTGCATAGAGCCTCTTTCTCTCTCCCTAACTGTAATCACTTTCTCTCCAGTGGGTAAACATTTCAGTTTATCAGATATTAATTTGGCTGTGTGGAAGCCATTATTTCTGTCAAACTGTATTATCCCAAATCTGCTACACCCCGGTCCTACAGGATTTGAAATGCTGGAATGGCCTAAGTGTATGCCAGTTGATGGAGTTGAGACTCCTCGTGTATATTTTCTATAAAGGAGAGCTGGCTTGTTCCCCACAACCAGAAAAGACAGACATATGTACGTACACATTATTAGGGTCTCTCCCCTGGGAAGGGTTCACGTGAAGAACAATATAACTTAGTAACAATAACAACAACAATTGTGTTATTTTTTAAGTCCTTGCTATGTGTCAAGCATGCTACTAAGCACTGAAGTAAGTACAGGATAATCAGGTTGAACACAGTCTCTGTCCCAAACAAGAAGCAATGTTGCCTATTGGGTAGAGCAATGGAACATGGGAGTCAAAAGGACCCATGTTCTAATTTCAGCTCTGCCACTTATCTGCTGTGTAACCTTGGGCAAGTCACTTAGTGTCTCTGGGCCTCAGTTACCTCATCTGTAAAATGGGGATTAAGACTGCGAACCCAATGTGGGAAAGAGACTGTATCCAACCTGATTATCTTGTATCTACCCCAGTGTTTGGTACAGTGCTTGGAACATAGTAAGCGCTTAAATACCAGGGAAAAAAAACAAAGACTCACAGTTTAAGTAGGAGGGAGACTAGATATCGAACCCCACTTTATAGATGAGTGCAGGTGCAGATAAGTTAATGAATAACGATGATGTCATGATGAATAATTATGTTGCTTGTACTTCCCAAGCGCTTAGTACTGTGCTCTGCACACAGTAAGTGCTCAATAAATACGATTGAATGAATGAATGAATTATGAACAAAGGCTAACCCATGACAACAGCAGTTTGATTTATATGCCTTTGGTTCTGGAGCGAAACTGGTCTAATAAATATGCCAACAGTCTCATTTTTTTTTCTTCTTCTGCACCAGAGTTGTTATCTTTGGCACCTTCAAACTCCATGCTAGGGCTGGGAGAGAAGAGGGCATCTGGAACAACAGCAGAGTTGGCAACCAGCTCATATTCAGCACCAAACTGTTGCTGATAAATGGAGGGGTACCATGGTCTGGAGTAAATGCTAGTTTGCTACTGATCACAGCTCAGGGCTTAGAATAAGCAGACATATTGCTTTGGCACAGGAACAGCCTTCCATTATGCAATCAATGAATCATTCTATGAATCAATCCACAGTATTTATTGAACAGTGTACTAAGCATTAGGGGGAGTCCAATTCAGTTGGTATACAGGCACTCTGCCCTCAAGAAGCTTTCATTCTAGTGGGAGAGACAGATATTAGAGTGAATCACAAGCAAGGGAAGCAACAGAGTATATGACTATGTACTTATGCGCTCTGGGGGTGGAGATGGGGTGAGTAGTTAAGTATTGGGGGGTGGAACTAAGTGCATGGGTAAGGCAGTAGGGAGGGAATATAGGTTGAGTACTTAATCAGGAAAGACTTCCTGGAGGAGAATGATTTGATTTTAGATGGTGAGTTCTTGGGCAGTGCTTATGTGCTTGGGGGTTAAATGCTCAATAGAGCCTAAAACAGCAACAGGTATATGCAAGATGTTCAGTGAATCTTGCCTGACACAAAAATTATCCAATACTGCTATCTTTGCTTCATAATTGACAATTCCCTGTAGTGGAAAAGAATGCTAAATAATGTCACTACCAGGTCTCCTGAATTGCTCTGACAGTGTTTTCTCACCAACATGTTCCCAAGAAACAGTTTTCTAGTGTTCCTTCCGCTGCTGTCAAAGGCCTTGACTGGCGACCTCCGCACTCAAACCTTTCCTGTCCACTTGGGCTCCCTCAGTCACCTTGTTAATGCCACTTAATCTCTCACCTCCACTCAGCATGCTTTTCCTGATTTGTGTCTGCCTCCAGGCCACAGACCTACCCCCCTCTGACCTGGCCAGTGTTCCTTTCCCTCTGTGAGAGCTCCCTGATCTTCCCCTAAGTGTCTCTCCTAAATAATTTAGTTGACAAATGCAATTCCTAAAGAACAAAATTTGGCTCAGAGAATTTAAACTACTTTCCCAGAACTAGTGAGACAGAGAGCCGGTATGAATTTTCCACTTGACTTCTGTGTGACCTTGGGCACATCTCTTAACTTATCTGTGCCTCAGTTTCCTCATCTGTAAAACAGGGGTTCAACACCTATTAGTTCTCCTTTAGACTATGAGCCCCATGTAAGCGAGGGATTGGGTCTGGCACAATTATCTTGATCTTCCCCAGAGCTAAGTAAAGTGCTTGGTCCATAGTAAGTATTATTATTATCACTATCCACAGAATTTATAAAGGGTCTAAAATGTGTGAAGAGCATCATATTACCATCTTGAGGTACACACACAGGAAATAACAGGCACAATCTTGTTAGACTGTCAGCCTCCTGAGCAACAGGGACTGTGTCTAATTTCCAATTGTGCATTCTCTCCCAGAACTTATTACAGTGCTCTGCAACCAGTAAGTGCTTAAAAAATGCTATTACTACTATAATCCTGGATCTTGAGGAGTTTATAATCTGGGGATAAGTTAGGGAATGTCTACTGAAGAAAATAACTTTTTAGCGGGACTCTGAAGGAGGAGAGGAACAAGATTTCTTCCTCTAGAATATAAGCTCCTTATGGGGAGGGATTGTGTCAACCAGCTCTGCTATATTCTATTCTCCCAAGCACTTAGTTCAGTGTTCTGCACACAGTAAGTGCTCAATAAATGTCACATCTGATTGACTGATTGGTTGGGTGAAGCTAAGAGTGGGGTATTCCAAGGAGGGGGAAAGGCATGAAAATTAATGACTAAATAGAGCCGAGAAAAAGGGATGGTTAACTGGTTTGAATCAGAGGGCTGAAGAGCTCAAACTGGGGTGTAAGAGCCTGAAAGTAATTAGGCTGTATCTAAAAGAAATAAGGCAGGGAGAAATAAATTAAAGTGAACATACGCTCAGGAGTTGGAACCACAGTGGAAGAACTGAACACTTCAGCTCATGGCCCTCAGATGCACCATCCCTCTGGCACCAGTCAGCATGGGAAGAACTGGTGGCAGCTTTCCTAGCTAATTTCTAGTCACCTACATTTTTTTTCCTAGACAGGAAAAGAAATTTTCAGGCTTAGAGGATCACAAGGCATACCCACACTTGTGGCAAAGCAAAGGTATGTGTAATGACTGCACTTCAACACCACAAGCATTATTACAATTATTCAAAGATACAAAAGATAAATAAAGAAATCCTGATGCTGTAGGCTTTTTAAGGGTGAAAGCTTAAAAATGAGTCACTGTCACCAGGCATAACTTGGATGATACACTAGATTCTTCCAGAAAGTTTGGCCCAATTAATCCCATTCTGCAACCTACCAATACAATCCTCCCCGGCTCTTTCTGGTGTTTGATGTATGTGTGTGTAGGTATACATACACATATGAATCATTTGCCTTGTGTCTGCCTCATTAGGCTGTCAACTCCTGGAGGACAGGGTCCTCTTAGGTTCTTTAAAGTGTATTCCTAGCTCTTAAAACATACAATGCACCCTCTGGGGGCTTAATAGACCATGTTGATGAAAGAAGGCAAACACACCCTTTACCAATCAAAATGTCAATGGATCTGTCAAAACAGGATTGGATTTTCCTGAACTGGAGACCACCAGAACCCCTTCCTGTGCCAAAACAGGCTGTCTTTCATATTCCAAGATGACATTATTGATGGAGAGATCCTCTCTATGCAAAATAATATAGATAGTCCCATTCTGCAACTCATAGTTGGCATTGGAGAAGTGACACATCCCAAATTTGTCACCATCTCATCTTGAATGGTCGGATATAAAATTTCTGTCTCGCTTTTATAAATGGCAACTATTCCATTCTAAGTGCTGGAAATATCCCCCATATGTGTATAAACTCCTATAAATGTATTTCATCCTGTTCGTGAAGACTTGTGCTATTTCAGTCAGTGGGATGTTGGGCACTTGATGAATTCCACTATGGCTTCTGTCAATCCTGGTAGAGTCTAAAGATTTCCTTTATAGATTGCACCTCAGAGATCCTTCAGGTTCAAAGATGGAATTCTTGGTGGCGTGTTCTTAACAGTGTGTGTATTATGACTGATGAAAATTTATGCAGCACTGACCATCCCATCCATCTCATGTGCAAATGAAGACAGCTCCTTGTTGCCTAGATATGGTTGTTACCCAGACACGGTTGTCAACCCCAGTGCCTGGGACTTTTAGGTACAGGGGACATCAGCCTTTATCATGGCTTCAATTAAATGAGTAACCTTTTCCCAAACTCTTCCTTACATCCCTTTTAAATGATAGGTCCCTTAATGGGCTCCAGAATACTTCCAGGAGACTCTGTGGTACAGTAGCTCCTTCTCTAGCAATCCCTGCCAAGCAGCAGAAGAAAAAAAGACAAGGAATCATCATTTCCAGAACAATAACCCTTCAGTCCATATCTCCAGACAGTGAGTGGCCAGCCAGTGAACTAGCTGCCCCAAATTTGGAAAGGTTGGGGGAAAGGATGGAGAAAGGATGAAGTGATGGGAGGTTTACAAAAAAGGGAAGCGTGACAACAGGACCTTGAGGAAAAGCCTCCCCCACACTCATTCCTCTATTTCTTTCTGAACTGATCTTGCATGATCAGATCTTGATGAGCCTCGGTTCCACTCCCTGGAGGTGCTTTTTGGAGGATCATTGTTCAGTGAGTAACAATCTGTCACCATAATGTTGGGATTGATAATGATTGCTGGATGAAGTCGTGAGACTTCCCTCCATCCCTTCCCTTTTTGTCAGAGATTGCCAGAGCACTGCTCATAGTAAAAAGGACTGTGCTCTGGAGGCACAAACACATGATGACATGTGGATAATTACAAATCACTTTATGGAGTTATATAGTACAGTGAACAGAAAGACTGACACACACATGAACACACACACACACACACACACACACACACTTGTATTTATAGGGAGAAAGCAAGAAATTACTTTAGAGACCATGTCCATCTGTCACCAAAAAGATCATGGCCTGTTTCGAGAGAGAGCTAAAACCGAAAACAATCCGCAGGAAAATTTCAGTTGTGTCTCTATCTGTGATATGATTTGTAGCCATAGTGACCTTAGTACTTGTAAGCCCAGGTTTTAGCCAGGACTGGTGGGAGATGAAGACAGCTGAGGAATCTAGGCATGATTAGAACTGCTCTAACACCACCTTATCCAAAACCTTCCCCTGAAGGAGGAGACATAAGTAGAGATGCTATTAATATCTGAAGATGGCTCTTGGAGCGCATAGGCCTCATTAATACTTTACTAACCTGACTCTTTTCCAGAGACATTCACATTTTGCTATTTCATAGTCAAGAAATCACCAGCTCCCTACGACCAAACCAGGTTCCAACTTTTCCTTCTGAGTGTGGGGAAGAAGAGGAGGTCAGGTTTATAAAGAAGGAATGAGTGAAATCATATTGAGAGTGACAGGAAGGCTTTGAAGAGGTGATGGGTTATAAAGACCTAATTTGGGTGATGGTTTCTTTCAGCACTGTTTAGGGGCTCTTGAGTCACTTCCGTGAACTAGGATAATTAAAACTGGGAATCAGATCCATAAGGTCGATCTTTGCCTCCAATAGCTGAAAACCCATGGGGCAATGGCCTCCATCACTGCCAGGATGTTTGCACTTTGTTAACAAACCTCAGTTATACAAGCCCTGACCTTTACTGTGGGCCTCTAGTAGGCCTGCTTGTCTGAATTTTCTAATATTCCCACAACTACTCTATCAAAAATTTACTCAGAGCGGCAGGAATTTGGTAGTATAATTCTGATACAACACTGAGAAATAGGGTCCTAAACCCCTCATTCTCTTAAATATACTCCTCACCCCATCCCCATAGCCCAATCTATGTATCCTTATACTCAGTGGCTTCTGTTACCTGTAATTTATTTTGATGTTTGTCTCCCCTGGTAGACTGTAGGCTCCTTGAGAACAGTGCCTAGTCAAGTACACTGCATAAAGTAAATGCTCAATAAGTACCATTAACTGACTGTTCACCAGGAACCCCCACACTCACCCCTCCCCTGGAACTTTGCTCCCAACCTGCCCTTCACTTGTCTTCCTCAGGAAAGCCTGGCAATCCTAGGAGCTGTGCCACACTAGACCGAGAAAAGGAGTCTGGCCTCAGGAGACATTCATTCATTGAATCATATTTATTGAGCACTTTCGCTGTGCCAAGGACTGTACACTCAATAAATGCTGGTTCAATCAATTCCCTGCTCTGAGAGGTTCATGCAGAGAGACTTTTCCGACTGAGAAGCCTGTTGTTGGACCATTTCTCTATCTGGAAAAAAAAGTCAGGAAACAACGCACAGTTCTATTTTTCCACAAAAAAATATACTCAACTGCTTGAATACTTCAAATAGCCTCCAAGTTATCATTTTCAGAGAAGGTCACTCACTTAAAACCTTGAGCTGCCATAAGATGTGAGGGTCCTAGCCCAAGGTGCTCCGTGAAAAAGAAACAGCCCCAAAAGAACAAAAACTTCACTAATGCTTTTCACAAACCCATTGGAATTTTATTCTTGGATGGGGAGATAACCACAGCACATCTCTCCCAAGTTTCCAACCCCACAAACATTTTTCATTTTGAACTTTTAAAGAAAGAATGCTCTTTGGTTTCCCAATTTTGCACCAACTAATAAAATTAAAAGAGAATGTCTCCCCATCATTCCCCACCAAAAGACACTACCCTAACAGAAAAAGATGGAGTAGGATTTTCTCTTAAAGGCAAAACTGTGGAGATATTTAAGAATCCACCGAGATAAATCAGACTTCCAAGAGAATTTCCTTTCTGATATTATAGCCAAGATGACAAACTGGGATTTTTAAAATAACTTAAAATTCTAAAATAAATGAATTATGAATCCTGCAGATTCCAGTCCCCAAGACCCACATTAATTTCCTTTTAAACTCACTGGTGATATGAATTTGTCAATGGGAATAGGAATTCACAAGCCATATTAATTATGAAGACAGCTTTAAAAATCCAATGTTTCTTATTTTGTACAACTTTCTAGAAAATTATATTAACTTTTCCTCAGTTACTTTCTCCCCATTTCCCCTTCCTTACCTACTATTGTATTAGATTATCTTCCCTTCATCTTATTTCCCCCTTTTTCCTACTCATTTCTTTTGTCTTCCATCTTTTTCCTGCATTTTCTTTCTTCAGCTCTTTTGCCTTTTGTTTCCCAGTACACCAAAAACCAGACTTCTATTTCTGATCTGAGGAGCATGAAGTCATAGTCTTCTGAAGAGGTAGCCCTCTCTGGACCAGTGAGAGAACAAGAAGGGACAGGCTGGCCCTGCAGGCCTCTGGGAAAATCCCCGGAGCCAGTGAAAGCTGCTCTGGGCTGCTGCAGAACATTTCTTACTAGCTTGGATCAAGGAAGTAGACACCCTGTACTGAAGAAAGTGATAAACGAAAGAAGCAGTTTTGGCTTTCGAGACTTGCATTCCCAAAATTTACCTAGGCTGATCTGCAGGTACCTGCAGCAAAGTTGCAAGTTGGGCCAAGTAAGTAGACTTATAAAGTGGGCATGGATAGGGCAAAAAATACTCCACCCCAACAGTCTCTGTGCCGTGTCTCAAATTCCTTCTCTTTCCACCATTTTTTGTCTGTTTTATGGTATTTGTTAAGTGCTTACTATATATCAAGCACTGTTCAAAGCCCTGGGGTAGATACAAGTCAGACCAGATGGAGTCCCTATACCACCTGGGATTCACAGTCCAGGTAGGAGGGAAAACAGGTATAGAATCCCCACTGTGCAGATGAGGAAACTGAGGCCTAGAGAAGTTAAGTAACTTGACCAAGATCACACTGCAGGCAAATTAAAACCCAGGTCCATGCTTTATCTGGTAGGCCATGGTGCTTCACTTGTTCTCAGATACTTGGATTTCTGAGCCAGTCTGATCCTGAGAGGCAGGTGAGAATGCCTCCTGTTGGAGATAACCAGAGATGGAGATCCACAATAATTCAAGAGCACTCATTCCTATGTTTAAAGCAGACGTGGAAGTAAGAATGATCAAAACTAGCTCTGAGATGTGTGAGTGAGCACTTAGCGGGGCCAGTAAGGAGCAATTCATAGGAGATAGACTTCTCATTTCATCACCCCACCATTGAGAGGCGATTGAGTCATCTCTCTGTCCATATTCAGAGACCCACTTTTCACTCTAAACTGAACTCAACTTAGCCTTTTTGCAGAAAACCAAACTTGGTAATTTCCAGAAAACTCTGTTCAACATCTCTAAGCCAAAAAGCACCCTGCTTTTCCCAGAAACTTCCCAAACTTGTCACCGAGGGCCACTCTAGTCCATCTGTATGTTCTGTAGGTGTAAGGGCTCGTGGCCAAGGCTTCCTGCAAGCCTATAGGAAGCTAACTTAAGGGCAGAGAATAGGCCTATGAAATCTGTTATACTCTACTCTCTCAAGCACTTAGTACAGTGCTCTGCACACAGTAAGCGCTCAATACGATTGATCCACAGCCATCCAAAAATAGAAATCCACCCCCACTCCACCTTGAGTTTGCACTGAAATATGGAGAATAGCACTGAGTTGGAAACAAGGGACAGAATCTTGCTCCTGAGCTGGATGTGGAAGTGTGAAATGCTTCCAAAGAGAGATTTCAAGGCCTAATGAAGCCTCTGGAATGTGGAGAAATGGGCTTCAAGCTACAAGATGTGTCAGGGTGAGAAGGAACAGGAGTGAACCACTTAAACAACCACTGGACGTTTTCTCAATTGTTTCTTTTCAAAAACAGTTCTAGGACCTGTGCGGAAAGCAAAGATAAAGAGCAGACAGAGTGTGAGATGAGCTTTCAAACAGCTATATGAAAGCTCATTCTTGTTTGGGAATTTTTTTTGCCTTCCTTCTACAGCAAATACAGAGACAGCAAGAATGTAATCTCTGCCCTGTTCTGGTCTGTTTGGGATAGCAATTTTTCTTTAAAATCTGATATATATACACACAACATACGAATAAACCTAGCAGTGCTCAAGAGCACCGATTTGAGTACGATGCAGAATTACTTCCTTGATAGTAAATGGGGAAAAAAAATGCTTTTCCTTCTGATGATAAACTGTTGCAAGGTCCTCTGGCTAGGAAATCACTGAAAATTAAGCCTCTTAATCCTGAGGAACCCTCTTTAAAACCTCAAAGTGAGAAGATAAAGCCAGTGGCTCTCAAGAAGGCTAATCCCTGTCGTAAACTCCTTCTGCCTCCAGCTCTGGAGGAAGGCGGAATCCAAAGGCCGAAAGACACAAGGGTGAGCCCATTTCAACAAAGACTGGTTTCTCAAGAGGGTCTTGAGGTAACATTTACAGTAAATGAGGTGAATGCATGAAAGCGATGATATAGCTCATTTACGGAAAGCAACTAATCAGGAATTTTTGCATACAAAATCAGAAGGGGTGTGTGACAGAGAAGACCTGGAACTGCTGTTCACCAAAACCCACAGCATCAGCAGCAGGGACATCAAGTTGATGTTTGAACATGATTGGTTCAGACAAAAGGAAACACTTCTTCACACAGCAGGTGGTAAAGTGTGGAATGTGCTTACCACAGGAAGCTGTGAAGGCTAACCTTATCAACAAGTGCAAGAGGGGTTGGATAAATACAGTCAATTGAGGGAGACTAGAGGGAAATTTAGAGATGTGGAGGAAAAAGTTAGGGATGTTAGGTGCGGGCGAAATTATTAATATGGATGTTGATAGAAGTATTTTGATTGATAATAATAATAACAATAGGAAAATATGTTACAATGACTCAAACACTTCGCTACGGGCCAAGGTAGATATAATACAGTCAGATCAGACACAGTCCCAGCCCCCATATAGGATTCTCAGTCTAGGGGGGATGGGGACAGGTACTTAATTCCCATTCCAATGCTTAGTACAGTGCCTGGCATATAGCAAGCGCTTAACAAATACCATCATTATTATTTCAAAGATTAAGAAACTGAGCCACAGATAAGGTAAGTGACTTTGCCATGGTCACAGAGCAGGTAAGTGATGGAGCCAGAATTAGAATCCAGGTCCCCTGAATCCCATCCCTGTGCTCTTTCCACTAGGCCATGCTATTTCTCAATTATGGCATGGTTCTTCCAAGCATTCAAAAAAGTCCCAGCAGATTAGGGAGATGTTAAACTCCTTGAGGGCAAGCAGACTTGTACTTCCCAAGTGCTTAGTACAGTGCTCTGCACCCAGTAAGCGCTCAATACGATTGAATGAATGAATGAATTGTGTCTACATATTATATTCTACCCTCTTAAGTGTTAAATAGAAATATGTTCTAGTGGTTAGAGCATGGGCCTGGGAGCCGGAAAGACCTGGGTTCTAATCCCAGCTCTGCCACTTGTCTGTCGTGTGACCTTGGGCAAGTCACTCAACTTCTGTTTGTCAGTTACCTCATCTGTAAAATGGGGATTAATACGGTAAGCCCAACGTGGGACATGGACTGTGTCCAACCTGTCTTGTATCTACCCCTAACACTTAGTACAGTGTCTGGTATATAGTAAACATTTAATTAATACCATAAAAAAACATTGCTATGCATGGAGTAAGTGCTCAATAAATGCCACTGATTGACTGATTCAATCAATGGTATTTATTGAGTGCTTACAACAGTAACAGAACTCTGTACTAAATGCTTCAGAGAGGACAATCAACAGGGTTGGTAGACCCATTCTCTGCCTACAAGGAGCTTACAATCTAGAGGGGGAACAGACATTAATATAAATAGATTAAAGGCATGTATGCTGTGGGGTTGAGAGTGGGGTGAATACCAACTGCATAAGTTGATTAATTGATTCTGTGTGACTTGGGTCACAACAGAGACTAGCAATTAGAATTTAGAGTCTGGTTCAGTTCAAGCCTCCTCACCGCTCTAAATTTTGCCTTGAATTTGGACCTGGATAAAACACAAACGCTCAAAGGAAAATTCATCCAAGGTACGCATTCTGCCACTCTGCATGGTTTCTGCCTCAAACCACACATCCCAGCCTTTCAGTCCTGGATGGAGAGCCAAGGATTGTTTCTGAAACTTGACCCTGCTTTGCCTGAAAGGTTCACACACTGTGGCCAAGTCTGGGGTTTGTAATGAAACCTGAAACCAGAAAAATTTTGTTCAGCTTCATGTTTTCTTATGCAACTTCCTCACTCCTACTAATAAACATCCTGGGACCTGATGCAAATATGCTAGAAAGAGGTAGATTTTACAGATAATTTTTTAATATTTCTGCCTCCCACCTTCTAAAAGTGCTTAATAAACATTATTTTTTTAAAAAGCCAGTGAAGGCTGTAAGGCAAGATTGCTGTAATGACAGAAGCCCCGCTCCAATCAATCAACTGTAGTTACTGAGTGCTTACTGTGTGCAGTGCTCTGTACTAAGTACTTGGGAGCCTACAAGAATCCATCAACCAATGGTGTTTATTAGACTTAGCCAACATGACAAGTCTTTGATGAGCTTACATGTACCTAAAATTAAACATCCACAGTATGTGGAAATGAGAAAATCAGAACACAGCAACATACATCATTTCAAAAATACAAACCACACATAATTGTTGCTGGGATATTCTGTCCGAGGCACAGGCTATTTTGTAAGACGTTTAATTGGTCTGCCTTGCTTTCTCCCTACTACTCACCCTGTCAGAATAAAATTAGCTTGGGACTCAAGTGGCAAGAGTGAAAATCTTTAAAAAAACACATGAAGATCCAGCATTTGGTTCCTGAGTGGCATCCTGCAAAGACAGTCCACTTCTTATTTTAGGTTCCTGAACAAATCCACTTGAACATGTTTGGAGAGTGTCCCCCCAGTTAGATTTCTCACCTTTCCTTCCAGGATGTTGGCTTAATTCCTGTCATATTTTCACTTAATACTATAAGCTCTATAAGCCCCAACTCATCTGCAATCTCAGCACTGTCAGAAAGGCTTGACGAGAATATGATCAGTGACAAAGATTACGGGGACTTTACAAACAGAGGAAGGCATGTCGGGCATTAATTGCTAATCTGTCTCAGCCAATATGGCACTCTGACAACCGGCCATATCTAACAAACGAGGGCAGAGGGGAATCAGTCCAGGGACTCTTTGAGTACAGTATATCTAAAAGGAAGGATCACCCAATAACTACAGGTGACTAATTTCTCTATAAATATATTAGCAACATAATAGAGGCCACTTTAATGGGATTATAACGACCCAAGCAGCTGCTCTGCTAGTCAAGGAGAAAACGCTTGACAATAAGATTTAAGGAATAGAATGGGGAAAAATAGCAAACCTCAGCTCTGGCACACTTAAATGACCTCATTGCTTCAAAGTAATGGGATCAAATTGCAGATATGAAAAGAAAACCCAACATGTTCAAACAATCTCTTTTTTCATGCTCAACATCACCCTATCCCCCATGATCCGGGATAACAGAAGCTCTAAAGAACCAAAGGGCCGTCATCTTTTCACTCTCTAGAAGCCTGTCTGTCAGAAAAAGCATCTCATTGTCCCATATAGCAGCTCTCTAAAGAGTCAGTGCCAAGATTTGTCAGGCCCCAAATTGGATGCACTCTGTGTCTCTATCTAAGCTATTTTGATTTAGTTTTTGCTACACTTTGTGTGTGGAAAAACATAAGGCCTTCCATGCCTTCATTTTAATAGATGTTCTCAGAACCCCACCAACCAGGAAACGGCCCTACAAAATAGTAACTAGTAGTGTCTGAGCCAACAAGTCAAAAATATTGGGTGAAAATTATTTTCATTTTTAAACCTTTCAAGCCAGTCAACAAAATTCTCTTTAAAATCGACAAGGTTTTTCTAAAATTGGCCCAGATCAGCTTTCAAAAAAAAAAAAAAAAAGACCCAGTTCCCAAGACATTCATTACATCACCTGCACTATGCCAACACACAGTGACATTTTACAGAAGTCTGTCCGATTATGCCCAGACCTAGGTATCCTGCATATGTGGACTGCCCCATCCACTCACCTTAACTCTATGAGTTAACCTTAACTCTTTGTGTTCCCTTCACAGACCCCTGTGAATTCCCTCTGAACACGGCCTCCACTTTCAGTCCAGGGAACAGAGAGGCAGGAGCTTCATTAGAGGAAAGCTGGGAGCAAAATATGTGAGATGCAACATAACCTAGTGAATAGAGCACCGGCCTTAGAGTCAGAAGGAAATGGATTCTAATCCCAACTCCACTACTAGTCAGCTATATGACCCTGGACAAGTCATTTAACTCCCCCTGTGTCTCAGTTACTTCATCGGTAAAATAGGGATTAATGCTTTGAGCCCCATGTGGGACATGGACTGTGTCCAATGTCCAACCTGAGTATGTCGTATCTACCCCAGTGCTTGGAATAGTGCTTGACACATAGTAAGTGCTTAAAAAATACCATCATCATCATCATGTAAGTTCTGAACATAAAGACCCATGGGGCAGAATCCAAAGCACAGAGGAGGTGGACCAGCTTAGAACATGTCTACCAGTTCTGTCATACTCTCTTTCAAGCACATAGTACAGTCTCTGCACATAGTAAGTGCTCAATAAATACCGTTACTTGATTGACTTCCTGCCCTACTCCTCATAAATCACCCAAATTCAGGGAGACTTTCTTAATAGTTTCATTACAAGGTTGTATGTCACTCAGCTTCTGATAGCCTAAGACTCCCTCCCACCCGTGTCCTCCACCACCTACTGAATTTGTTTTTCCTGTAGTGTGCCTAGTTAATCTTTGCCTATGTCTTCACATTTTTTTCATTCTCAGTTATTCAACTTTATGCTTGCCTGTTTGGAACTTTTCCAATTTGCCTAAGTCACTTTGAATTCTAATCCTGTCTTCCTAAGTTTTAAATTGTAAAACTCCTTGATGGTGGTAATCATGACCATGAACTCTATGGTACTCTCCCGAAGGCATAAAACAGTGCTCTGCACACAGTAGGTGTTTAATAAATCATCAACATCAACAGCATTAACTGACTTCTACTGTGGACACAATAAAGTACTAAGTGCTTGGAAGAGTGCAAAAAAATTTGAAGACAATGATTCCTGCCCTCAGGTAATTTACTCGTAATCTAGGGGTAGGCGAGAGACAGAGACTTGAATAAAGTACGGAAATGAAGAAGTAATGGTGTATAAAGATGGTAAGTGAGTACTATTTGGTCTATGGCAACAAGTGCTTAAGTGGGCTACAAGGCAGGAAGATTAGAGATTACTTAGGGAAAATCTTCAACAGAAGCTGTGATCTTTGAAGGGCTTAGAAGATAGGGAGAGCTGTGGTCTGTATGCTAGGAGGTGGGAGAAAGTTCTAGGAAGTGAGGGTGAAGAGGTCATAATCCAATAGGGGAAGAGATGAGACAGGGCACAGTGAGTAGGTTAGTATGAAAGGAATGAAGATTGCTGCTGCTGCTACTACTGGGGTGTATGTATTTGGGGAGAAATGTGGATTATTAAGAAGGAGTAAGTTGATATAATGCTTTAAAGCCAAAAGTCAGGAATTGCTGCCTGATGCACAGAGGAAAGGGCACTGGGGATTTTTTCAGAACAGAGAGATATCTGTAATTTATTTTAGAAAAATGATCTAGGAAGCAGAGTCTAGTATGGATTGAAAGGAGATTGGTGGTAGGGAGATCAATGAAGAGGCTGATGCCTCTTTAGACTGTGAGCCCACTGTTGGGTAGGGACTGTCTCTATATGTTGCCAACTTGTACTTCCCAAGCACTTAGTACAGTGCTCTGCACACAGTAAGTGCTCAATAAATATGATTGATTGATTGATTGATGCAGGAGGCACACCAGAATAGGATAAGCCCATGAACTACACTTTTCTTAAAGTCCATATTGCTGTAGACTATGAAGTAAAAGAATAGCTCATGACCATGAGCATCTGGTATTTTTTTTTCCTGATGAGGAAAACTAGCATATGTGATGCCAGTCAACTGCAGAGTTACATTAGAAGGCTTTTATCAGGGCCGACCCTTAATTAATACTGTTGATTATGATAATGATGGTACTGTTTCCAAAATATACTTTGGACAGGCATGTCAGATGCTATAATCTAAGGTCCCTACCTGCTTTTCTAGGCAAATACCAACACTACCTTACCACACATCATACAATTATAAAGCCAAGAATTGGCATCATTTAAAAGTCAACAGTGTCAAAAATTCAAACATGGAAATCTGG
This sequence comes from Tachyglossus aculeatus, assembly GCF_015852505.1. Classification (NCBI taxonomy): domain Eukaryota; kingdom Metazoa; phylum Chordata; class Mammalia; order Monotremata; family Tachyglossidae; genus Tachyglossus; species Tachyglossus aculeatus. The sequence goes on along the minus strand of NC_052074.1, from coordinate 17,501,113 downwards.
CACTAGCAATTATCAAAAGGTGTAGAGAGATAACAATGTGTTTAGAATTAGGATTAGTGCTGGATTGTGGATAGAGCTGGGTATTGGGCAAGAATCAGCATGCTCACGTCTGTACCAGGGAAGCTGGTGGAATGCATAGTCCCTGGAATGCTTCTGCTCAGTGCTCAATGAGACTACCTGGGGGATCTGATATTGGAGGATCGTAGCAGCAGAATCGAGTCCCGGGGTGAAGATATAATTTAGTCCGACTGGTTGTTCATGCAACAGGTCTGTGTGGACCTCCAGATCCCCAAATTGGCCTCTGCTGGCAATTTCCAAGGACTACTTTCACAAGGGGAGGTCAGTGTTCAAAATCTGAAACTCTTTCAATAAAGACCTAAATTAGGATTTAGGATTAAGGACAAGGAAAGAGTTTGAGTTAGGGTTATGGATAAAGAAATTTAGATTTCTATAATCTGGTTAGTTTTACGTTTGCAGATCTGCTGATCTTTAAATGGTTGGTGTTCTGCTAGCAGCAAGGTTTTATGTGAGCCCGTTGTTGGGTAGGGACCATCTCTATATGTTGCCCACTTGTACTTTCCCAGCGCTTAGTACAGTGCTCTGCACACATTAAACGCTCAATAAATATGATTGAATGAATGAATATGCCATCTCCTATACCATTTAATTTTCCTTGATCATCACCACACATTCTTATCTTCCTGAAGCATCTAGATACATTAAAAGGTCTCACACACCATCTCTCAAGGGCCACTTTGACCCACTTACAATTTATCATCACCCCCATCTTTTTTTATTTGCTTCATTTTTTCTTAAGTGCCTGTCACCAACTCCCTATCCTCTTATTCTTAGAGTGTGGTCGCCCTGAGGGGAAGAAAACAGGTCTATAGTTAATCAGTGTTTTTCCCAGTGCTTAGCACATGGTAGGTGCTTAATAAATGTTACTACTGCTACTTCTACCCATGATTTGTTTATGGGTAGCCCTCTGGACTGTAAGCTCCTTGTGGGCAGAGAATGTGTCTACCAACTCTGTTGGATTCTCCCAAGTGCTTAGTATAGTCCTCCACATAGGTAAGTGCTCAATAAATACCATCAATTGATTGAATGGTACCTCTTGGGCCTGATCCTCTGGTAAACAAATCAATCCTGGGATAGTTCCCTCATGAGAAGAAATTGACAGATCCCAGGGTCCCTCTTCATAAATGGCACTTGCTCATGAGTATTTTTCCACCGGGACAAATTAATTTCAAGTGACTGTGGGAAATTCAACAGTACTAACTGAAATATTTACCACAGTGGAAATGGATGCAAATGGACATTATCATATGGAGGACAGAATTTTGACCTCTGTCAGGCCAAAGGAAATATGGGAGATGAGCCCCTCAGAGTCCCAGAAAAATGGTAGTAAATCTATAAGACCCCATAAATTTCATTGGCCATTATCACTGGCCACCAGTCATGATGTACAACTTCAACTTTATTATCTCTGGCACTGTCTTTGCAGAGCAGGGAGGGATGAAGAGAAATCTAAATGCTCACACCAAGTATCTACATTACCAGACTGAAAGGCTGGAATGGTTAGGCCCTCCCAAATACACTGCACCTTAGGGAAGCCTTCAAGCCATTGACTCCCACCTTGGCCCAGCTTTCTATTCATTCAAGAGAAAGAGAAAAGCTAAAAGACTGGAATCTGAAATGGAGATCTGGGGGGAAAGAAGGGTCTTGGGTTGAGTCAAACAAACTCAATTTATTGAAAGCTTCAAAATATTACCAGCTTCATTTGAAGTGCGTCAGCAATGGTTCAGTTTTTTCTTTTTATCAAAACACAATTAGACTGTGGTGAATGACAGCATAAATCTTAAATAGGAGAGATAGAAGAAAAAAAGACCACCCAAGTGGAACATAACTGTAAACCTGCCCATAAAACTATATTTGAATTCTGATCTGATATACAGAAATGTGTTTAAGCTTCCCAGCAAGATGCACTCACTGACTTCCAAAGAAAGTGTTACCAATTAAGTTAAAGAAACTTTAACAGTCAATTTTAATTACACAAAAAGATGCACCAATCACGTTCCAGCTCAAGCTGAAGTTTTTACTAGAAATGACTGGAACCAATTTACATGCTTTTATGTTGCGTCTAGACTTTAATAAGTGGTTTAAGCACTAAGCAATTCTATGCCAACATCAAGCTAGCTGTAGTACACACTGCACACAGAAATATAATAGCTATCAAGTTCTCTCTGTAGCTCTTTTCCATTCTATCTGAAAATACATCCCTTCATTCTGGTTTCAAAGGCAACAAGATGTAATATTTGTGAGGCTATTTATGACAGACCTTCCCCCCCGCCCCCCACTCACTCACACACCCTTTAGTTCCGATATTTTTTGTTTCCACTGAGTTGATCACTAGCTTACTAGAAGCCATGACTTTTTGCTGAACACACCTGGGGAAAGATGCAGTTCTGAAGCAGGTGACAAAAGAAATCTCTCAAACGTCTACAATTGTCCAGAGCTATTTTCTCTAGCATTTTTTTTCTGTACATCCTCAGATCCTCCTGGGGGATTGGTCCTCTGTAAGCTAATAGGGAATCAGTTTGCTAGCTAAAGACCTACAAATTTGGCAAATATTTCCAACATGGAGTCAATAGGACAGCAGCTCGTATGTGCAAGAAATCAAACCACCTGGTTCCTACATTGCTTGAACTCCTTAGATTCTGTTACCAACATCAGCTCTTCTTGCCATGATAGAGGGCTAATGGGAAGACATTTCTTTAATCACTGCTGTAGACCACATAATTGCTCTCAAATGAAAATGACCTTGTGAAATAGAAAATGACCACTTATTGACTAGGGATTTTAGCATTGCCTTTAAGGAGTATAAATCTTTATATGCTAAATGGATTATTGAAGGGGAAAACACACTACTTAAATCTATAGCCACATTGAATACAATGATCCTTTAAGAAAAAAATTAATGTGCAAATGAATGTATATGTAAGTCTGTACACATGCTGCTAACACAATTCTCACCTGTTCTTGGTCTCAAGGATCAGGGAGAGCTTGGTTATCTGAAATCTACAGTCGATCGTTTCAAACTCCTCCCAAATATCAGAGCTAATTTGAGTTACTTAGACTGAGTCCCATGTGGGACAGGGACTGTGTCCAACATGATTATCTTGTATCTATCCCAGGGTTTATACAGCGCTTGACACATAGTAGACACTTCAATACAACAATAACATAATAATAACAACAACAGTTTCATCTTCTCCCTCTGCCTCGCTGACTGTGACACAAATTAATGGAGAAATTGGTCAAAATAGCAGGCAAAGGTAGGAGGAGGAAAACAAGAAGAAGAGAAATGAGGGGCTTGAATATTCAAGGATGAGCCCTGCTTGTTTGATTAGTTAGATAAGCTTCTAGGCATGGAATTTTCTTTGACCTGCTTCTGTTGGTATGGTTTATTAAGCCTCCATGAAGTGTGAGGTAATCCACAATCCACATCTTAGAGCATGCAAAGACAACAAAAAAATAACTTCCATGCCAACATACGGTTGTACCTCATGATGATGGAATAGCCCATCAAGGATGATGGAAGACCCTCAGTTCAGGTATTTCAGGAGATATATTTCACGACCGAGGACCTGTGCCATGGAATTCATTTCAGTGCTAGCCCAAGAGGCAAGTTCTTGCTGGGAAATGGAATACAATTAGCAGGGAGGTGGGCAGGGGAGCAGCACACTGTGAAGTGCCTGCAAAGGTTTTCACATGCAGAACCCACTTAGAGCTGAAGTAATCACAGCATAATGCTGGGGCGTAACAAAACGCAATAGTGGTTGGCTGCTACACCCTTTGCCGACCATGTTAACTCGCTATTTTTCAGGATTCTCACTGGGTTTGTCCACCTCCTGAAATAATACCTCAATATCTTCATCACTGAAGGAAGAATCCCAGGAAGGCTCTCCCCAAGTCACAGAGCTCGGATTTTAACTCAGAACTCCTGGTTCCCACAACTGTGCTTTGCATGGTGCTTGTAGCAAAGTAATCACATTAACACAATTAAGAGTTATAGGATATCAAGTGCCCACTCTTCTGGCCTGGGCAGTGGGAAGAGGGTTAGAAAACAGCCCCTGTGATCTAGATGTCGCATGGCAGGTGATGATTAAATGTGGGCATCAATGCCCCAGCAGGACACTTTAAGTCAGAATGGTTTGCTGCTCCTCCCTGTAGAGGGCATGGCAGGGATTGCCATTTCCTGGAAGGCCCCATTCTCAATCTCTTCCTCATGGTATTCTCTGACAATAGTTCATGCTCTTTGGGATCTCTGTGTTAAGGAGAACACCAATCGCATTTATTGGGCGCTTACTGGATAAAGAGGACCGTATTAAGACCTTGGAAAAGTACAACAGAATTAGCAGACAATTCCCTGCCTGTAACGAGTTTAAGGCCTAGAGGGGGAGATAGACTTTAATGTGAATAAATAATTTATAATATATCATTTAAAGATATGGACACCACGAACAAGCGTGCGACCATTTCTTCTGTCAATGCATCGTGCTGTACCCAGACTGAACAGTAGTATCAGAAAAAATGTTTCTTTATTCAGCAGCCATGATGTAGAAGTAGTACTGGTAGTATTTACTGAATGTCCATTTGGTGCATTGCACTATACTTAGTGCTTAATACAGAATAAATAAGTTCCACATTCCCTGCCCACAAGAAGCCTACATCTAAAGGGGAAGGCAAACACAAAACTTGGGTAACTATACTCACACCAGTTTCCCTTGCTTTCTTCATTTGATATCGGTCAATCAATCAGTGGCATTCAGTGGCATTTATTGAGCACTAACGATGTGCAGAGCACTGTACTAAGTGCTTGGGAGAGTAGAATGCAACAGAGTTGATTGACACATTTCCTGCCCTGATATGTTGGGGCGGGGGGGGGGGGGGGGGGTTGTCACCTCTCTATCAATTAAGGTATCATTGGAAGTATGCTGATAAACTTCCAGAATTCAGTGACAGTATTTATCTCTGTGAGCTGACAGAAATCTCTAAGGTTTCCCAAGAGCTGGCTCATAGACGACCTCAGTCTTCTTCAGTCAGCCCATATTACTGTGTTAGCAGTGATAATTTGCATATCTACCTCCATCTGGGCTTCTAAGGCACAGATTTCAGGACCTAGGAACTCCTGATTGTTTTCCTTATAGTCAATGTCTGAGAACGTTTTAAGTTTGAAAGGTTTCTCAGAGGATGCCAGTATCAGTACGCAAGTCCTTTGTGGTCAAGCACACCCATATAAAACAGACTAAATAAAACTGTCTTAATAAGACTAAGGAATGAGTCAAACAAGACTCCAATTCCAGAAACTAGGGACGAACAAGAGGTAGAATCCAAAGGTTCTGTACTCTTTTATCTTTGGCATTAAATATTTCTTTATCTTGGAAACATAGGAAGGACATAAGTGTAAAAATGGTACAGAGCATGTCAACTGAAATGATCAGGAGGAAGAGTTGCCTCTATATGGGGTGAGGTGAAAAAACAGGGATCTTCAGACTAAAAAGGTGAAAGCTGAGAGAGCATGATTCAAACCCATAAAATTGAAGCAGAGAGGACATGATTAAAGTCTATGAAATCATGAAGGGTGTGGGGACAGAGAACAGAGTATTGTTATTCACTAAAGGTTGAAGGTACTTGGTTCAAAATACCCAAGGAGCAACATTTCTTCCCTCAGGAGGCAACAGCAAATGGAATCTATCTTGCTAGAAAGGAGTACAATCAGAAAATACCAATATTCAAGGTTTAGTTGAGAGACCCAGGAAGGGTATTAGAGGAAAATGTTGAGGATGTTAGAAAGCTTATCCTTCATTGTAAAAATGAAAGTTAAAGAAGAGGAATATGATAATGTTCCTCCAAGTAATTTTGATGCCACTGTCAGAAACAGAAAAAACTGTTGGTCTAACCCAATATTGCATCCCTTGTGTCCTCATCTTCCTCTTCCTAATTTGCATACACCTTAGTTGGCTTAAATATAATTTTAGGCATTTATCTGTGCACAGACATATATACACCCTATCAAGAACATACAGACATTTATTATGAAAACATTTATTTATTATAAAAATTTATTATGGTAAAAGCCCTATATGAGACAATGCCCTGCACAAATACCATTGATTGATTGGTTGGGAGACAATAACCACAAGAAGCAGCATGATCTAGTGGACAGAGGACAGGCCTGGGAGTCTGAAGGACCTGGGTTCTAATCTCATCTCTGCCACTTGTCTCTGTGGGACCTTGGGAAGTCATTTAACTTCTCTGTACCTGAGTCACCTCATCTGGAAAACGATCTCCATATGGGACAGATTGATTAGCTTGTATCTACCCTGGCACTGAATACAGTGCCTGGCACATTGTAAACACTTAACAAACACCATTTAAAAAAAACTGCCTTCTTTTTACTTAGATTGTGAGCTCCATGCGGGACAGGGGCTGTCTCTGATCTGATTATCTGGTATCTACCTCAGTGCTTAGAATAGTGCTTGATACACAATAAGTGCTTGCAAATACCATAAAAAAGTCAAAAGCTCAGTTTTCCTTCCAGGAAATGCAAGAGGCTGAATATGTCATCCAATTTATATCTACTTTAACCAGGAGGTAAAGCAACAAAAGATAGCTCAGCTCTCAGCCACAGTTTTGATTAAACAAAGCAAGAAGCATGAAGAGGGTTAGGAAGCTTGCTTTTCCTGTTTTGCATTTCCATCTGATCCCACTAACCCAATTCATGGATGTGAATGGCTTCTAATCAAAGCCATTCCCACTCTCACTTTAGACAGAAACATCATGTAGGTGGTTTATAAAACTTCCTTTCTGCATTGACCCTCCAATCCATGCAAGAGGTCAAAATCATTTATGTTGCTTCAAAGGCTCAATTGTGATTCAAGCCAACAATTTGGTGATGATAGAAGCATATGCAATCCCCTAGTCATCTACAGAGCTAGGATAAACACCATGAAAGATTGTTATTGTTTATTCACATACCATATTCAACACTATATCCTTTTACACTCAAGAAAGATGACTTTTCGAAATGCCATATTTCATGTTCGTCGCCTGATTTCCAGTTATCAAATCTATAATTCTTCTGGCCAATCCCAGGCCTCAGACCCACATGTTCAATTCCCACCGGTGTCCCAAGGAGGAGTGGTTGCAATTCTGAAACACAATGAGGGCAAACATCTCCAGGAGAAATGCCCCACTCCACTGATTAACTTTAGGATCAAACGCAAAAAGGCAGCCATCGGGACTGATTCATCGGCCCCCAATATAAAAACTCAGTAGATAAAAGTGATGCTTGAGAGATTTCATAAAATTCAGGGTTTTTTTGTTTTTTATGGTATTTGTTAAGCACTTATTATGTGCCTGGCACTGTTCCCAGCACTGAGATAGATACAAGGTAATCAGGTTGGACACAGTCCATGTCCCACACCGGGCTCACGATCTTAATTCCCATTTTCCAGATGAGCTAAGTGATACACGGAGAAGTGAAGTGACTTGCCCAAGGTCACACAGCAGCCAAGTGGAGGAGCCAGAATTAGAATGCAAGTCCTTCTGACTCCCAGTCCCGTGCTCTATCCCCTAATCCATGCTGTAGATTTTGAAACTTCCTTCATGAGTGATTTAATGCTTACATACTAGCTGACTTTTGAGAAACGTCAGAGCTTAGGATACTGTAGAGTTTTGTTCCTAAAACACAGGTTGATTACCTACATAGACATGGAGCAGATCTCCGTTCACTTATCTTCTTCCACTGCCCCAAGCAATAAATCAGTGGTACTTATCAAGCACTTAGTGCAGAGCACTGTACTAAACTCTTGGGAGAGAATTGGTAGACACTTTCCCTGCTTACAAGGAGTTTAAAGACATGTAGGTAAGTACCCCATTGTGACAAACAATAAACAGAATGTGTCATTTATTGCATTATACTCTCCCAAGCACTTAGTACAGTGCTCTGCACACAGTAAGTGCTCAATAAATACAACTGAATGAATGAATGCAGCTCTGTATATCCCCTCAGGTGCAGATTTTCTACTGGCCACTCACCACTTTCGATCTTCCAGTTACCCTTAAGCTCATCACTCACTGATGCAGGATCTGACATCAAAAGTTACGTGGATGTAAATGACGCACAGACAAAAGGTACGTGGACATGAAAGTTGTGTCCTATTTAGAAAAACAAGTTAACCCCATCTTCTTGCCCAAGGGATGTCTCAAACTTTTGCTGGAGCGATTGCTTTAGAGCAGAGCTCCCCTGACCCAAACACTCAGTTCCACCCTGGTGCTGGCCAGAACTATGTGGTATCCCCCCATCAAAGCCACAGCCTCATTAATAGAAATTATCGAGTCTCCTCTATGCAGAGCACTGAGCTGGAAGTAGGGAACACACAACTGAGAGGTGTCTTTCTTTGAGAAGTTTACCATCTACTGGGGTGGGGACCAGAGGAGGGAATAAGGACACAAATTAGCAAACATAGAATTGGTGAAAGGGTATGGACCTAAGCAGAATTAGTAACAGAAAAATTACTCCTAAATAATCCCATGATAAAAAGATATATCCATTAGTGCTAATGTAGATGTTGAGGTGGCATGATCAGGAAGGATGGAGATTAATCAGAGATTAATCAGGATTAACCAGACAGGAAATGACATGGCCAGACCAGCCACCTGCCGCTTCCATGGCTTGCCAGCCAGGCCCACCTGGGCCAGTCCCAACTTGCCCCCACTCTAGGTGGAGGAGAATGGAGCACAGTCACCAGAGCAATTGCCCTGTGGCATTTGGCTGGCTTTCAGGCTTCTCGAGGCTAATTGATAAAATTTACCATTTGGATTACACTGCAGTTTCTAAACTAAAACACTGTCAGTTACTAAGAGAGAAAGGAATTTTGATCCGGAATTTGAGGCAGATCACCAGATTGGATTTCATGCTGATGAGAATTAACCTCAGCTTCCTGAATAGTCAGAAAGAGCTGACATGACCCCTGGAGAGTACTGCTTTCCAAATCAATTAATTGATCATGTTTATTGAGCACTTATTCTGTGCAGAGCACTGCACTAAATCAGAAAGGACAGTCCCCTCATCATAGTCGATAGCACATTATCATCATCAATGTCCCAAATTTGTTGATCCCACTACAGCAGGCAGAACACTGTTACAGAGACAACAATAAGTAGACTTTTTATGGTATTTGTTAAGGTCTTACCATCTGTCAACCACTGTTCTTAGTGCTGGGGTAGATATAAATCAATCAGGTCAGACATAATCCCTGTCCCCCATGGGGCTTACAGTCCAAGTAGGAGAAAGAACAGGTATTGAATCCCTATTTTACAGTTGAGGAAACTGAGGTGCAGAGATGTTCAGTCATTTGCCTAAGGTAATATGGCAGGCAAGTGCCAAAGCCAAGATTAGAACCCTGGTCATCTGACTCCCAAGCTTATGTTCTTTCCATTAGGACACACTGCTTTTCTAGACATGGTCTCTGCCCTCCAATGTTTGGATCTCAAGGTACAGAAAACTTTAAAGTGATTTACAAATGTACACTTGCATCTTCAAATATGTGGTTGAAAGTTAAAATATCTACCAATCCTGTGATAAATTCTTTGACTGGTGAAGGACATCAAAGTGTCAAACCCTCCACAGCATCATAAATAGGCACCCACCTTCTGCCCACCCTCTGCTGCAGCAGGGGCATCAAGCTGGGCTGCCATAGTCAGAGAAGGAAGGAGCAGCAGCTGCAGAAAAGCTCCCCTCAAAGTGCCTCGAACCCCATGGTTTCTGTGGTGCCTTTACAGATACGTTCTTGAACTGTACCCCCACACTTCTCTGTGAAAAGTTGGGGAGCAAACCATATAGACTGAGAGATCAAGGGATGTAAATACCTTGGAATGACTTTGAATTTTTTTTGTTTAGTAAACTTGTGGGGTTGGAGCCTGTATAAGGTCCTTGTTGGCAGGGATTGTGTCTACCAACTGTACTGTAATAATAGTAATAATGATAGTATTTGTTAAGCGTTTACTATATGCCAAGCACTGTTCTAAGCGCTGAGGTAGATATAAGGTAATTAGGTTGTCCCACATGGGGTTCACAGTCTTAATCCCCATTTGACAGATGAGGTAACTGAGGCACAGAGAAGTTAAGTCACAGAGCTGATAAGTGGCTGAGCCGGGATTAGAACCCACATCCTCTGACTCCCAAGCCGTGCTATTTCCACTAAGCCACGTACTCTTCCAAGCCCTTAGTACAGTGCTATTCATACAGTAAGTGTGGGCAGGAAATGGGTCTGTTTGCTGTTATATTGTACTCCCCCAAGTGCTTAATACAGTGCTCTGCACACAATAAGTGCTCAATAAATGATTGAATGAATAAACCTTTGATTAATTGATTAACTAACCAAGACAGGCCCAGATGGGTTGGGATAGATGGAGTAAACCCCTCAGTGGGCGGGGGGGGGGGAGGTGTAAGGAAGAGGAGGAGGAGGAATGTTCCTGACCCTGCCATAACTTCTCATTGGCAAGTCCAAGTGGGTACAACAGTGAATATGGGGTGGCATCAGGGAGCTTAGCTGGCAGAGCCTAGGAAGTGGAGACTGGTAATACCTTATCTGTGTATATCTTCATCCATATGGGTGTTCATGTCTGTGTTTCTATGCTTGAATCTCTATGTGCACGTGTCACCCCAACCATTCCCCTATTTCCATTTTTTCTTCCATAATCCTCGGCTTTGTGCCCTTCCTCTTTCTCCTTCCCTTTCTCTGTTCTCATCTATGTCCCACTCCCATTTGTCTGTCTTGTCCACCTCCAGCTCTCCAGCTTTCTGCCTTTTCAGTCTTATCTCACTTAGAGCTTCCAAAATTCTGTCCACTTTATGTTTCCAATTGATATTTATCGATCACCTCTGCGTTCCTATCTCTTCGCCCCTTCACAGAAGTAGCCCAGAGCAGTTTCTAAGCATTCCTTTCCTCCTTCCCACTTCCCTGTGAAAGAAGAGGTTTTCTGAACGGGAATCAAAAATGCACACCTTGTTGCCCTCTAGCCAGCAGGGTCAAAGAGAGGTTCACTGGGAAAGAAAAACAAGCTCTAACACATTGGATCAGTCAGTGAGGAGTCTCTAAGTGTTATGTTATCAGTATCTCTCCCCTTCCGTTAGAGCAGCATTTCTGAGCTATTCCTAACCGCGGGCAGTACAGTCATCCAAACCTCCTGAGCACCTTACATATTCCTCTGCACTGCCCAGATCGTGCCAGCCCCCTCAGTCGAAGTCCTCAGTGATTGAACACGAAGGCCGAGTCAGGCACACTCTCTGAACTTTGCCCAGTCACTAAGTTCATGTTCATTGTCAACGGACTTCCCATATAATGCCCCCCTTTCACTGCCACTTCGGGTGACTTCTTCTCAATGCGTAGCAACACCCTTTCCACACAGCCTGGCATGAAACAAAGTTGTGCAAACTCAGTTGAAATGTCCAAGGAAAAAAAAATGAAAGTGCCTGCAAGAGGGCTGGCGTTTCATGCTCACCCTTCCCCCTCTCCTATACCAAACCTGAGAATAAATCCATCTGCACACCTAGCTCCTCTGAGGTCACTAAAAAGCCCACCCCTTTGTTTCCAGCTTGGAAGCTACTGAAGAAAGGCAGCCAATAAAAGTATTTCAAACAAAGATTAATTCCTGATTTATCATTTGGGCAACAGCAGTGCCAAACAGCCAGGCGCTGGGGTTGGTGATGATTTATGAGGCTCTCTGGGCGCTGAGGCTAATTAGAGTCACACAAAGGAAGATAAGGGAAACCAAACAGAACTTTTGCAAAAACAAAGTGAAAGGTAAAAACTAAGCAAATAGGAGAGAACAATGAAAGCCAAAGAGAATTCTGGCAAGGGAAAGAAAGGGAAAAAATAAAAATAAAGGAAGAAAACAGAAACAATATGTGGAATAAACCACATATTTGAAAAGCGACCGGGAGACAGGAAGGAAGGCACATGTCCCAAACATATCAAATAAGGCCTGAAAACAAAGTGTGTGTGTGTTGCTTAGGTTTTCCAAAAGTGTTACCCTTTACGGAGAAGAAAAAGGAATCCCCTTGAATCTCCATACAACCACCTCCGTTGCTATGAAAGGTTTAACTCAGAATCTCAAAGAACTCTTTGAACTTCATCTAGTTTATCAATCACCCAATGAAGTAGTCTTGGGGCAAGAGTTAATACCCTATTAATAGAATTGGAAACTACAGTGGGGTGAGACTTACCTGCCTCCTGCAAACTAAGGCAGAGTCAAGAATTAAGCCCAGTTCTTCCTACCTCCTCAAGTTAATGCTCTGCCCAGGAGCCAAGGCTGCCTTTCTCTAACAGAATAATCTAGTAGAAAGGGCATGAGCTCAGGAAGGAGTCAGAGAACCTGAGTTCTAATCCCAGCTCCGCCATTCATTGCCTGCTGTGATGCCTTGAGCAAATCACTTAACTTCTCTGGGCCTCAGTGTCCTCAACTGAAAAAAATGAGGATAAAATACCTGATCTCCCTCCTCCTCAACTGTGTGTGCCCCATGTGGGACAGGGACTGTGTCCACTCTGTTTATGTTATACCTGGCCCAGCACTTAGCACTGCACTTGGCACACAGTAAGCACTTAACAAATACCACAGTTACTGTTATTATTGTCAAGAAACTGACCAGATATCTCAGGCGTGATAGTTCTAGATTTTTTGATGGCTGGTTTGGGTAACTTTAAAAAATTATACCAATGTCCTGGATCAAGGATTAACTTGGCTCCCTTCCACTCACCTCCAGCCCTTTACATCAAATGTTTGGAATTCCACGTCCGGATTGCAGCAGTCTCAGTTTAGTTCTGCGACTTATATGGAAACCCCCAAATGTTGGAGCCCTCTAACTCCCAAATTCCACCCCCAATCCCTCTCACAGTTGTCAAATGGGAAGAGAAAGGAGGCAAAGCTGAGGATTATTTTCCCAGATCCTAGTTTATTCAAAAAGGATGTAGTCAGCTTATTTAGCCAGAAGCTTACTTCCCTAAAATGTTCTGATTGAATCGAAACATTGGGTATTAGTATCGTAACCACCAGGGGTCAAGGCCACAAACCCAAACAGCAGAATTTGGGGGTAAAGTAAGCCCACTTTTTCATCACCTGAAGGATGTAACAGGTCTTGTTTGTCTTGACCTGGCAATTGGTCACACAGCCTGACCAGAGCAACTTGGTAATAATAATAATGGCACTTATTAAGCATTTACTATGTGCAAAGCATTGTTTTAAGTGCTGGGGAGGTTACAAGGTGATCAGGTTGTCCCACAGAGGGCTCACAGTCTTAATCACCATTTTAAAGATGAGGTAACTGAGGCACAGAGAAGTTAAGTGATTTGCCCAAAGTCACACAGCTGACAATTGGCAGAGCCAGGATTTGAACCCATGACCTCTGACTCCAAAGCCTGGGCTCTTTCCGGGCCAGGGCAGTCCTATTACATCGGAGGGACTTGGTTGGTTGAAATAGACTCATCAAATCAGCATTACTTCTTTCCCTGGAGCGAGCACACCCCAGCTCCACACACAGTCCCCTTCCCGAAACTGCTGGGGAGAAACGGGAAGAGAGGGGAAGAGAGAGGTCAGGGCAGGAGACGTGCTAAGATGACAGCCTGGTTCTATGACAGGGTAGTGAATTTCATTTTGAGCCAAAGCCAGGTGGGCATGGCATCCCACATGGACATCCACACGGGCAAGCTCTACCCTCTCCCACACTCCTTGTCCTACTTTCCATGGCTCTTTGAAACTTTCTTTACCACCACCACCCCACCCCACCACCACCAGGCACCTCCTGCCCCAGCCATGCCCATGCTTTGGTGGTCCTGATGGTGTGGTTTGTAAATCAGTGAGGGGATGGAAGAAATTATTTTTTAAAAGAGAGAAAAATACACCCAGTTGTCAATGTACCAGAGTGGAGGAGGGAGAGGAAGGGGTCACAGGGGTACTGAGGTAGTATGGTTTATTGGAAAGTGCATGAGACTGGGAACGAGTTGATCAGGTTGAAGTTCCAGCTCTGCCACTTGCCTGCTGTGTGACCATGGGCAAGTTACTGAACCTCTCTGGACCTCATTTTCCTCATCTATAAAATGAGGATAAAATTCCTATTCTCCTTCCCTCTTTGACTGCAAGCCCCATGTAGGACAGGGACTGTGCCCATTCAGATTATTCTGAATCAAGCAATTTGGCCTAGTGGAAAGAGCATGGGACTAGGAGTCAGAGGATTTGGGTTCTAATCCTGGCTCTGCCATTGCTTGCTGCGTGACCTTGGGCAACTCACTTAACTTCTCTGTGTCTCAGTTTCCTCAACCGTCCCATGAGGATTAAATCCTGCTCCCTCCTACTTAGGCTGTGAGCTCCATGTGGGACAGAAACTGTGTCCAACCTGATAAACTTGTATCTACCTCAGCGCTCAGCATAGAGCTTGGCCCGTAGTAAGTGCTTAACAAATACATTTTTTAAAAGCCCAATGCTTGGCATATCATAATTGCTTAATTATGGGGCTCACTGGGAGTTCATACACAGAAATCATCACAGAACTGCAGAACCCAGTGTTGAGGTTGTGGGGTGGAACTTAGCAAAGGGCTGCCACACCAACCTGGCTTCTAGTGAAAGTTTAACCCATCATCCTGTTGTGAACCACCAGTTCAGTGAGGAACTTCCCACTCAAAGTGACCGTGCCTTGGCCCCATGCATTTTTCTTCAAATGATGCTCACTTCTTACATTTCCACCTTCTTGGAATCCTCTGTGGGAAGCTGACACCTGTCCACATGTTTTGTTTTGTTGTCTGTCTCCCCCTTCTAGACTGTGAGCCCGTTGTTGGGTAGGGACCATCTCTGTTGCCGACTTGTACTTCCCAAACGCATAGTACAGTGCTCTGCACACAGTAAGCACTCAATAAACATGATTGAATGAATGAATGATAAATCATCATCATCAATCGTATTTATTGAGCGCTATGTGCAGAGCACCGTATTTGCAGAGCAAATCACTAAGCTCAAGACAAGCATTTCTCAAAGAAGGGAGAAAGGAACTGGTTTTATCTCCTGAGTAGAAATTTCCTCTTGCAAGAATAATTGTTCCTGGAACAGTAGTTACACTAAGATGTTAATGTCCTCAGTTATCTGCCAACTCTCTCTAATGATAAACATGTCTATCTTTATTGGGGCTCTGAGTTTAGGTGTTGGAAACAGATCCAGTGCACATAAAGCATCTGCCTGAAGTACAGCTGTCTTTCTCCCTCTCTCATTGTTGGAATGCAAAAGAGAGAGAGAGAGAGAGAGAGAGAGAGGAGAGAGAGAGAGGAGAGAGAAAACCAGAGGAAAGAAAGGGCAGCTGGTGCTAGAAGTGAGCAAGGGCCATTTTCTCCCATTTTCCTCTATCTTTTAATAAATCATTGTAGCAGCTTTGTGACAGGTCTCTGTTATCCTTACCGCTCAAGCAAACAGCTTTTCTTTGAGACTATTCAGGCTGCTGCCAGGGAAGCGAGGACTGCAAGCAGGAAACTGCAGTCACTCAGCCTGCTCCCCTGTAATTCAATTAGAAAAGCAAGCATGAAGTCAATATTCATTGCACCAGGCAAGGCTTGTGCAGCACAATGAAATGATAATGAGAAAGTTCACAATGGAGACCAGACTCATAATAAGTTTTTAAAGAGGCACTGCAGCCCGGGACCGTGTTGAAGCCTGGCAAACACGCATGGGCATATGGGGGTGCAACCTCTGGGATTTGGCCTCTTCCCCCGCCATCTGCACTCCGGCCGGAAGGTTGGCTGGGAAACCAAGGGAATCTCCTGAAGCACGGCTTTCCTGACATCCCTCCGACCAGTGCATCTGGAGTCTCAAAACGAAAGGCTCGGGGAGCTTAAAAATCCATCACCCTCTGAGCAAGAGGACTGTGTATTGGTCAGTGGTGGGTGTCGAACGCTTACTGTGTGCAGAACACTGCCCTAAGCACCAGAGAGAATCCAACACAATAGAATTGACAGATGTGAGCCCTGCTCTTGAGGAGCTGACATTGTAGTGGAGGAAACAGACATTAAAACAAATGGGAAATGAAACAGAGGATAAGGCTATATGTGTAAGTGCTGAGGGGGTGGGAACGGTGAGTATCAAAGTACTTAAGGACTGTGGACCCAAATGCACAGGGGACAAAGAAAGGAGGGAGAATAGGGTGTGGAGATGAGAGGTTTGTCAGGGAAGGCTTCCTGGAGGAGATACGATTTTGAATTTACTAGTGTACATCTGCTAGGGTGAGAATTTCAAATCACCACCTGAGCTGGCTCTCTGATTAATTAGGAGGAAAGTTCATCAGTTGATCACAGTTCACGTCTCTTGTGGGGCTCAGTCCTAATCCCCATATTACAGATGAAGTAATTGAGGTACAGAGAAGTGAAGCGACTTGCCCAAGGTCACACAGCAGACAAGTGGAGGGGCCAGAATGAGAACCCAGGCCCTCTGACTCCCAGGCCCACGCTCTTTCCGCTAGGCTGTGGCACTGTACTAAGCGCTGGGGTAGATCTAGGAAAATGAGGTTGGACACAGTCCTACATAGGACTCTCAGCTTTAAAACTCCATTATGCAGATGAGGTGACTGAGGTACAGAGAAGTGAAGTGACTTGCCCAAGGTCACAGCTGACAAGCGGTGGAGTCAGAATTAGAACCCAGGCCCATGCTCTTTCCACTAGGCTTCATGCTTGCTATGATCCTGGGGATTGGATCAAAGTCAAAAACCACCAGAGGCCTATCTGAACCCCACCTGCTTTCAATTGGATCACAGCATGCGTTTGGATAAGAAGGTAATAGAAATGCCAAGTCTTGACATCTCCCCCAGCGTAAGAGAGGGAGCTAAGAAATGAAGACATTCGAGGCTTATTTATAGACCCTGTTTCCCTCTAGTCAGGCTTTAGCTGTTCAGAACTGCCAGAGCAAAAAGGCTTAGATGGAAGGCAGGGCATCGTCAACACTAGAGCAGAAAGGAAAAGGGATCCCTGCCACGCTCCATCCTCAGAGTGTATATGCATGTAACTGTCTCCCCCACTAGATTTTAATCAAGCAATTGTATTTATTGTTAAATCAATTCATTTATTGATTTAAAGAAATCACTTGATTCTATTTACTGAATGTTTACTCCATGTCAAGCATTGCACTTTCCACTTGGGAGAGTCCAATGGAGGTAATAGATACTATCCCTGCCCTAGAATAGTTTACAATCTGGTCGGGGAGACAGACATTAGCATGAATTAAAAGTGGGGGAAGTTATCTAAGTGCTAACTGGGGTTGCACCCCAGTGCTTTGGGAGTGAGTACTCTATTGTGTAGCTGGCACAGAAGTGCTGAAGTGGGAGTAAGTGGTGGGGTAATTAATGAGGGTTAATCAAGGAGGAATCCCTTGAAGGAGATGTGGATTTAGAAGGGTCTTAAAGAGGGGGAGAGTAGAGATGTGTCCGATATAAAGGCTTAGGGAGTTCCAGGTAGGAGAGAGGGCAAGCACTCTTTCGCAAGAGGTCAGCGATGAAAAGGCCAAGTGTGAGGCACATTGAGTAGGTTGGCATTAGGGGAGTGGAGTGTGCCAGCTGGATTGTAGTACCAGCAGAATTGTACTGAGAGAAGAGTAATTATCAGTAGGGGGAGAAAGAGCTGATTTGGAGTATCTTAAAGCTTTGTGAGCTTATTGATGGCAGGAATCGTGTCTACTAATTCTTTTGGACTCTCTCAAGTACCTGATACCATGCTCAGTCCACAGCATGTACTCAAATCCCACTGATGGATTGATTGTCCTAGAAGTGCAATTTTTCCAGCTCAAGCAGCATTGTTCTGTCAAAATTGAAGAGGAAAGGAATGCCAATAAGGGCCAGATCGGAGCTCAGGATGAACTAGAGGAGAAGGAAGTCCAGTGAGTTTCTTAGGTCAAAGCTCGTCCCCTCCTGTCTATTCTGAATTGTGCCTTGGCACACAGTCTTCCCTTTCTTTCAGAGCTGGATCTATCAATATTATTTATTGAGTACTTACTGTGTGCAGAGCACAGTGCTAAGTGCTTGGGGGAATGCAATAGACTGTGAGCCTGTTGTTGGGTAGGGACTGTCTCTATATGTTGCTGACTTGTACTTCCCAAGCACTTAGTACAGCATTCTGCACACAGTAAGTGCTCAATAAGTACGATTGAATGAATGAATATAACAGAGTTGGTGGAAATGTTCCCTGAGCTATACATGAGTGGAGTTCCAATAGCTGGGGGCAGGGAAAGACACACTCTTACCAGCCACATGGGGCCCCTCTAAGGTCAGGAAGCCTGAGGCAACCATCCCATCAGCCTAAAGTTTAAAACAGCCTTGCCCCCCACCCTTCTACTGCCACTCCTGGAACTCCCACAGTGTCTTCCAAACAAGAAATGCCTGTGTCTTGCTTCATTTCAAGACTAGATAGGCAGGTGAAATGATGACTGGCTGCTTCCTGAGTCTGAGGCAGCAGAGAGACGGGACAGAACAGAGCCTGCTGACGTCTCAGACTGAACTGGAATCACTAGACCAGGCTTCGCTCTCCCTCTTTTATGACGGTGAAAATGCACGACTGTCAAAAACTAAATCAGAGGCTCCTTTTGAGGGAGGAACCCTGTTGGGTTGTGTGCATAAACACAACATGCACACGCACATGCACACGCAAACAGGACACCTTCAGTCCTGCCAAGACCACAGCTGCACACAAGAAAAATCTTGGAGAAAACAAAATACAGCTGTAGCTGATTCTTTAATCAAGTGGCCAGCAAATCTAGTTTTGGTCTCTGGCCTTAAAAACCTTTAAAGTCCTCCTACTCCCAAAAGGCACAATTTAGCACCTGCAAACAATCCCTGGGCAGGGAAAACGGCAACTGCAGCCAGCCTCCTGTTCGTTTGTACTATTACCTACTTCGTACACAAAAATGCATGTTCTGTGCAATCCAATCCAGGATTGTACATGTACAAGCATATTTTGAGGGTGCAAATTAGGTACCGAGAATGTTTTTTAAATGTAGCCCTAAGGGGTGTTATGAACTGTATTAATACTGCCTTTCAGGAAATGCATTTAAACAGATTATACTATGATAGGAGTACTGCGGTCTTGGTTGTGTTTCTGATAACCATGCACAGAAATCCAAACCCAGTTTCAGTGTTGGCATTTCAAGACAGACTTGAATCCTGAACGAAGGGGAATTAGTGTCATTGCCTGAATCTTAGGACCCATTGGAATTCCTTTGTTCAAAAATCAGAAATTGCTCTTATATGGAAGAGAGGCCACCTTGGAATACTACCAGAATTAGAAAGCAGCATGGACTAGTGGCCAGATCCCAGGCCAAGAGGACCTGGGTTCTAATCCCGGCTCTGCCACTTGTCTGCTGTGTGACCTTGGGAAAGTCACT
This sequence comes from Tachyglossus aculeatus, assembly GCF_015852505.1. Classification (NCBI taxonomy): domain Eukaryota; kingdom Metazoa; phylum Chordata; class Mammalia; order Monotremata; family Tachyglossidae; genus Tachyglossus; species Tachyglossus aculeatus. The sequence continues at coordinate 17,481,646 of NC_052074.1, read as the reverse complement.
TCACTTCTCAGTGCCTCAGTTACCTCATCTGTAAACTGGGGACTAAGACTGTGAGCCCCACGTGGGACACGGACTGTGTCCAGTATGATGAACTTGTAACTGCCCTGGTGCTTTAGATCAGCACCTCACATGTAGTAAGCCCTTAAATACCATAAAAAACAAGCACCATAAAAAAAATGGACGAGACAAGACGACAGACTCTTCTGTCATCTGAGAAAGTTGCACTTTGCTTTGTCCTTGGACTTACCTGAGGGGGGGTAGCTGGCACCTCCAAGCCCAACCCTGAGTTCAGGCAGGCAGAGGGCAGGGTCCCATCCTGTGTCTCCACTCTCGCACAGGCATCCAACCTCGCCACTGCCACCTCTGCCACTGCCCCAGTCCACGGGATCTGGGCTCTGTGATCTTGCATCTGCCCCACCTTAGGATGCGTTTCCCAAAGATCTTGAACCAAGCCACATTGGCTTTGGCACCTGCAATTTCATCATAATCTCCTAAGAAGTCTTCAGAGGCCCTCAAAACAAATCCTGTTGGTGATTCATTCATCTGAACTGCAGAGCTGTGGGGTGGTTGGGTGTTAGAGTTAGGTGGAAGAAAGAGAGAGGGTTTTGGATGAGGAGATGAAGTATCTCTACTGCCTATCAACAGGTAGGGGAAACTGAGACACAGAGAGCGACCCAGTAAACTGGCTGAAATATGCAGCAGGTCGGTTAGAGGTCCTCATAAGCTCGTTCTGGGCAGGGACTCACATCTACCAACTCTGTTGTACTTTCCCCAATCGCTTAGTACAGCGCTCTGTGCAGAATAAGCACTCAATAAATCCATTTACTGATTGACTGGGGTTGGATCACAAAGCCTCTCTCCATTTTGTGCTTCTAGAGAAGCATCACAGACCATTCATTTTACTCCCTTCACTCCTTTCACCCTCAGTGAGAAGCTACGAACAAGCAAGCAGGTGCAAAAAGAATCCATTACATAGCAACTTTTATACCAACAACGCCTCCCAGGGGAGAGCTGACAGCACAACAAAAGCAAATGGACCAACCTCACTCCTGTTTGTGACCAGGCAAATACAATGCAGGTTAATGGCTAGTGCCTTGGACTGGAGTCAGAAGACAAAGGTTTTCTACACAGAGTTATCATCATATGTAAGTGAGCCTGGGCACTTATCTCATCTCTGCCCTCTTCTTCTTACCCCAGTCATGGGGATAATTCCATTTGTCACCTCCCTCTGCCCCTGGGAGGCTTTTGGGATTAATTAAAGAAAGTCTTAAAGCAGATGAGTTCAATAGAGTGAAGATTTTTATAGCAAAAGCATCAGCTAAAGAATGCTGCATTCACCTAGACAAAGAGCATAATGCCTTTAAGAAAAATAGGGAGCTCCTGGCATGTTCTTGCTAATGAGAAAACTAAGGGGCTTTCCCCCACCTAGCCTGGTTCCCCTGTATCTAAAGACAGAGTTGTTTTCTCGGCAGGTCTTGGGCCTATTAAAGAGCCTCCAGGAGGAGAGCTGAGTAAATGGTCAGGAAGTTAATTAGTCTGTAATTTTCCAGGCTTGTTCCCTCACCTTTCTCAAAGATAGCGACAATCACATTCCTCTTCCCTGGTCCTGGGAACCTCTGACCAGCAGGACGTCAAACTGAGAATTCCCCTCTGCCGCCTGGCTCAGACAACCCCATCCCCTCGCACATTGCCAATGGAGATTGACTCTGTGTTTATTCTAGGCTCACTGGTGAGAATAAACATTTGACACTTTTTCAGTCTCTTTAGGACTTTTTCCCCTCACCCCACTCCCCACCCGCAAGGTTTCCTTTCACTCAGCATTACCATACATTTCTCTCAGGGAAAAGGGGCCAGCATTACTGCTGTCAGGTTTCCTCATCACAGGATCCCAGCTTCACCACTTACTTGCTGTGTGACCTTGGGCAAATCACCTAAATGCTCTGAGTTTTATTTTCTCATCTGTAAAACAGGGATTTAATACCTGTTCTCCTTCCCCCTTTCACTGTGGGTCCCATGTGGGGCAAGGACTGTGTCCGATCTGATTGCATTGCATTTACCTCAGTGTCTAGTATGGTGCTTGCCACACAGTAAAGTGCTTAACAAATTCCACAGTTATAATTATTGGGCCCTAAGAGTCTTGTAAAGTCACCCAGAGCCAACTGTTGTTGTTTTTTTGTTTTTAAAGGGTATTTGATAAGAAGTTACTATGTGCCAGGAACTGCACTAAGCATTGGAGTAGTTACAAGATAATCAGGTTGGACACAGTCCATGTCCCACGTGGGGCTTCACAGCTTTAAAACCCCATTTTACAGATGGGGTAACAGAGGCACAGAGAAGTTAATTGACTTGCCTGAGGTCACACAGCAGATGAGTGGCAGAGTCAAGATTAGAACCCAGGTCTTCTAAACCCAGGCCCATGTTCTTTCCACTAAGGCCACAATTATTGTGAGCTGGGTTCCTCTACCCTAGCACTGGTGCCCAGGGTCCACCTTGGGCACAAATGTCCACACTCACTTTCCCTAGTCACCAGGAACTGTGCTTGGGAACTCAACCCACTCTCTGCACCCCTTTTCCCATTCAGTGAGAACAAGCTTCCAGCGATGAGAGGTGATGACTGGGTGGCTCCCTGGCTCCAACCCCTTAAACCTTTGGGCACTCAGGGCTGGAGGTTGATGATATAGGATGGAAGTGCTCCTCGAAAGCAACTTGTTCCCAGGTCATCTCCTGGTGACTGGGAAGAAGTGCCAAGAGAATGGGGAGAGTCTGCAGGGAACAGATAGCCCAGCTTCCATCTCTCCAGAGGTTTACGCTTCGGGTAATATACAATGATCTAGAGAAGACTGTCAATCAATCAATCAAATTTATTGAGCACTTGGTGTGAACAGAACACTGTATTAAGTGATTGGGAGAGTACAATACAACAGAGTTGGTAGACACGTTCCCTGCCCATAGTGACTGTCTTCAAGTTTAGGAAAGAAAGGTGACCCACAGTACTTCACTTCCACTACTACTAATAATAGTGATAATAACTGTACTATATGCTAAGCACCTTACTAAGCACTGGGACAGATATAAGACAATCAAGTAGGAGGGAGAACAGGGGTTGAGTCCCCACTTTGCAGGGGAGAGAAATGAGGCCCAGAGAAGTTATATCCACTAGGCACACATCTCAGTATACAAACGCTTGGTATACAATGCCTTGTACCAGTAATAATAATAATAATGATGGCATTCATTAAGTGCTTACTATGTGCAAAGCACTTTTCTAAGCGCTGGGGAGGTTACAAGGTGATCAGGTTGTCCCACAGGGGGCTCACAGTTTTAATCCTCATTTTACAGATGAGGGAACTGAGGCCCAGAGAAGTGAAGTGACTTGCCCAAAGTCACACAGCTGACAATTGATGGAGCCGGAATTTGAACCCATGACCTCTGACTCCAAAGCCCATGCTCTTTCCACTGAGCCACGCTGCTTCTCTGCAAGTAAGTGCTCAATAAATTCAATAGAATCTTAGTGTAGATAGTCACATGATTAGACGGGCCTTCCAAAAGACAGATAGTCTATGACCAGTAATTCTGGTATTTTTATGTCTGCTTACCCCTTTGGCATGTAAGTTCTATCACTTTTGTTTTGTACTTTCCCAAGTACAAAATGAAGTGACAGCGTACTGCATCTGGTGGGCACTCAATAAATAAGATTACAATGACTAGCTATAGCCTGAGTGGTAGCCTGTTGTTAAGTATCTTAAGGGAGATTCCACCCTCCTATTTATAACCTGGGCAATGCTAAATGATCCTTAATGTCAGTCTTTCTTCAAGTCTACCTTCCACATCCCCTATATCTACACCCTCTTTTCTTTGTCACTGGGGAAGAACTGTGGCCTAGTGGAAAGATCATGGGCCTGGGAATCAGAGGACCCAGATTCTAATCCTGGCTCTGCCACATACCTGCTATATGACCTTGGGTAAGTCACTTAACTTCTCTGTGCCTCAGTTACCTTGTCTGTAAAATGGGGAATAAGAGTATGAGCCCTGTGTGAGACAGGTTCTGTGTCCAACCTCATTATCCTGTATCTACCCCAGTGCTTAGTACAATGCCTGGCATATAGTATAAGCACTTGATTACCAGGCTAAAAAAAAAATTGAGTCAGTGTCCATTTATCTATTTCTGGGTGAAAAAATACAAAAATCTCAATGGTAATTAGTATATCTGAGGTAGAAGGAAGCAGTGTAACCTCTGAAGGTATTAAGATTTAGGGATAAAGTCACAATTCTTTTTTAGGCATTTAGAATGACTTTCAAATTAAAGTGAAAGAAAAACTAAAGCTTCTACATACTCATAGGATTTCTGCTCCCATCTCTTTGTGATTTCCTCACATACATATAAGGCTTCAAAAGAAGATAATGAAACCAGTGTCATCTGACCCAAGCACTCATCAAGAGACATACAGTATATACAAGTTGGAACCCTTATCAGATTGTTTGGTCTATCTTTTCCATTTTATAGCAGTGTTTAAAACTGCAATTACTATTGATGAAATTGTCATCCACTCTCACAACACCTAGAATCGAATTAAAAGAATGGCTTTTGTAAGAAACTGAAGTCACTGAGGTTTTGTTGTAACTCATTCAAGAAGACTTTTTTAAAAAATGTCCTGAACTCTTTGATCTAAGGCTCTGAATACCATGATTTACTGCATTTATTCTTTGCCTGTGGTGATATAGCACATTCAGTAATGTTAAAACTATCAGAACTATCCACACAGAAAAAGAGTCAATAAAGCACAGTTTCTGTGACAAACAATTGAGTTGTTCCTCTAAGAAAATGAACTGTAAACTAAACAAAAATATGAGTATTATTAAAACAAATAAGTGATATATTTTCTAAAAGGGAAGTCAGCTGAATAAACAGCCTACCTGCCTCTGACTCAATACTGAGGTGACTTTTGGACAAATGTCATCAAGTTAAGGGTATCTCAACAGAAAACATAAGTCTGAGAGTATTCTCCCTTGGCTCCCAAATCCAGGCCAATCAATGGGAGTTGGTATTTCAAGAGGCAGTTTTATTTATTTATTTATTTTACTTGTACCTATTTATTTTACTTATTTTATTTTGTTAATACGTTTTGTTTTGTTCTCTGTCTCCCCCTTCTAGATTGTGAGCCCACTGTTGGGTAGGGACCGTCTCTATATGTTGCCAACTTGTACTTCCTAAGTGCTTAGTACAATGCTCTGCACACAGTAAGCGCTCAATAAATACGATTGAATGAATGAATGAATTTCATTACCATTTATACTGCACTTACACTATTAGTGAACAGGACAAACAGGCTGAGTTTAAGAAAGACCGTCTGGACAAGAAACTATCTGGAAAGAGTAAGAAGGCAAATGTCCAGTTTGACTCTGGGGCATTGCTTTGGTTGGTAGCTACTGACTGGTGTAGGTTGAAAGTGATATTCCCCCACCCCCAGTTTGGAGGTCCACTGACTCCTGGGTGATCCCATGGGAACACCCGAGCAGATCTCACTTTCAGTGACAGCCCTTGGACCAACCTGGCTTCATTGGTAGGAGCAGAGAAGGTCACATCATGATCGATTGATCAAGGTATTTATTGAGTGCTTAGTAGGGGCAGAGCACTTGGGAGAGTACGAAGCAGTGTGGCTCAGTGGAAAGAGCACGGGCTTTGGAGTCAGCGGTTATGGGTTCAAATCCCGGCTCTGCCAATTGTCAGCTGTGTGACTTTGGGCAGGTCACTTAACTTCTCTGTGCCTCAGTTACCTCATCTGTAAAATGGGGATTAAGACTGTGAGCCCCCCATGGGACAACCTGATCACCTTGTAACCTCCCCAGCGCTTAGAACAGTGCTTTGCACATAGTAAGTGCTTAATAAATGCCATCACTATTATTATTAGAATTAGTGGACATGTTCCCTGCCCATAACAAGCTTACAGATCAAATTTGGCCTCCCATTAGTCTTCAGATGTATCAAAGATGGAACAAATAATATATGCGTTTTTCTCTTGTTTTAAATGAGAGCTCTCTGGCCCTCTCCATGCACCACCAATGGATTACCCTGCCCCCTCACAAGCAGCATGGCTTAGTCGATAGGTCACGTGCCTGGGAGTCAGAAAGACCTGGGTTCTAAGCCCGGCTCCATCACACGTCTGCTGTGTGAACTTGAGCAAGGCACTCCATTTCTCTGTGCCACAGAGCTACCTCACCTGTAAAAACTGGGAATTGATAGTACGAACCCAATATTGGACCAGGACTGTGTCCAACCCAGTTGACTTGTATTCTACCCCAGCACTTAGTACCGTGCTTGGCACATAGTAAGCACTTAAATACCATAATATTATTACTATCTCCACTGGCCTGCTGGTCTATTTCTGCATTCAGCTCAGTAGTTGATCTGATCGTGACTCCCTGTGGAGACCTGGGCTTCCTCAAATTGCCTGAGCTTCATTTAGGTTCATGTACCCGAGTGAGCAAGGAGGAAGGTCTCTTTGCTTACCCTTTCATCATCTTCAAACCCGAAGGACAGACATATACTCAATATATACTGAGGGTAGTAATGTGTATCTCTATATGCATGCCATCCTCTTAACTGAGCTAGGACCAAAAAGAATACCCAAAACAGTAGAAGAGAAATGAGTTTATAACCTGCCAGCCTCTGACAGAGGTCAAATCTCGCTATAAGTCCTTCTTAAATACTTCAGTTCCATTCCTGTATCCCCTCCGCTCCCAGCTCCATTGGAAATGAGGCCAATCCGTTGTCAAACCTTACAGTATGGCGCATGGGATTCCTTTGATGGTTCCCTGGTCAGTGTCACTAAAGCTGCCCAATCTTCAAGGCCACCAAGGTCAAGGCACTATCAGGGGTAAGGTTTCTTAAGTGCAATGTGTGAGACACCATCTGACACTGTTTATAGATAGAGTTAGCCCCTTATTGACCACAGGATAAAAGTTAAAAGCATTGCTTGGGGAGTTCAAATGTGTTAACCTCTGAAGTGATGTTTGAATTAGGGTTATAAAGGGCCTAAAGTTCAGATCTGGTATTTAAAAAAGAAAACGGGCCACGCAATTTTTTGAGAGAAGTCAGAACAGTTCTACTGGCCAGGCAGACAAGCTACAGTACTGTTTCTCCAGATTAATTATCTACTGGCATCATGTAGAAGATGAAAAGTTTCCAACAGGGTTTCAGTCCCACAGCTGACAAAATACAGGTGATCTCTTAAAATAAAACTATTAGATTTTGCAGAAGGTAGTCAAAAAACATGTTGCCTAAAGATCAATGCTGGGAAGGATAGTGTACATTGGATTAACTCCCAAACAATTAGATACCTGCCAACATAAAGTGGAATAGTGAATAAGTCTATGCCAAAACTTTGTACATTTACTGGCAACTTTCTCATTCCCAAACATTAATGGGTTAGTAGCCAGGCAAAATTAACAGTGTTGGAATGACTGCTACATTCCCTGAAAACTTTTCTGATGAAACCATGCAAGACCTAGCAAATAATAAACCTTCTTTCCTTTAATAAACTATGGGAATAAATACCTACAGCCCAGATTAAGAGTGCATGGTTGTTTGTTGGCAATGACATTGCATATTGAATTTCTACTGATGGGCTTTTCTCTCTTCAGGTAAAATAATGAGAAGTAAAAACCACTAATGGAAGTAATAGTCAATAAGTTTTAAATAAGAATCGGAAATATGGTTTTATGATTAGAGCCCAAGATTTAGGTGGCTTATACCGCCCCCAGCCTTGCAGTTACCTCAACTAGCAGGAGTGCTGTGAAGATTAAAGCGATAATGCTTATAAGAGGTTTAGATCCTGGGGAGAGAACACTAAATAAGTATGAACTTTTATGATGTAGTAACCAAAAATCAACAGAAACGTGGTTGGGATCATTACAGCCAAGTCTGGAGCATTAAAATAAGAAAAGGAATAATAGTCCATGCAGAAAAACTAGCCCTGCCTCCTATAATGGATTCTGGGATGGATGCAGTTTGCGGGGTCATTTCAGCTTTTGGAATCAGAAAAAATGTCTTGTAGACAATAACACCAGGCTTCACTTATCGGGACGATAACCCGCCGATCTGATAGGCCTTTTATATCTCTGGTATTCCAGAGCAAAATCCTTCTTTTTCATGTTAGCGGTTTTGAAGTAAAACTCTAGCATAGCTGACAGGCTACAACTGCGATACATTATTGAGAGCCTGTGCAAATGGAAAAACAGAGCCCTTTGGGTCAGCAGAGTTCCTAAAAATAAATGATTGGGTGAAACTAACCATGACCAGAGTTTGTGTGTCTGTGTGGTGGGGGGTTTGGAGGGGGAAGGGAGGGAGTGCTGTGTGCTGATCGTGGCTGGTGGGGGTGATGGGGAGGACCTGCAGCTTGTCACCTGTCACGCAATGGGAAAGTCACAGTAGCCCAATGGAAAGTGCAGCTTTGTTTCCCACATCCGCTGGGGACTCCCATGACTCCACTCCAAGGGTAAAGGAAATAAACATCAGAGATGCAGAAACAATACAATGGATGTGAGGAACAACAAGAAATTGTTGACTACCAAACCCAACACCACCCTCTCCCTCTCCCTTTCTCACCACACCACCCCAATTTTATTTTCCTTTGTATCTCAATAAGTTCTTGAATAATGATAGCCAGCAATTCCTTCACTGATAAATTACGACGAGGATGTAAAACCCTTTCTCTACTCCTATCTGCACCTGGGAAAGTAGTCTGGTAAATACAGACTGTAGCTCTTCGGGCTCTGAGAAAGATTTTTGTCCTTTTTGATTGCCCTCTGAGATGATGGGCATATTTTTTACACTAGTTAACTGTGGCTTTTGATTATTCTTTTTTGGCACCTATCTTACCTTGCTTTGCAGCATTAGAATTAATTTAATTAGCCAAGGTGACCCTATAAGATACGTTATACTAGGCCAATTTAGTGATAAGTGAATTAAGGCTGCAAGGGATTCAGTAATATTTACAAGCCATTAATGACACTGGCAGAAATAGATTTGATATTCTCAGTCCCTCAATTTCTAATCCTCTTCTGAGCTTTCTCAGATGTCCAATTTCTGTTTGATAGTATCTGCATCCTTCCTGTTTGATGGTAAGATCCTTGAGAGTGGGAACTAAGTTTTATACTTTTGTTTCATGCTCTCAGTCCTTTGCAAACAATAGGCAGTCAAAAAACGCTAATGATGAATGATCACGCCACACCTTCCAGAACACAGTTTTCAGTAGGAGTGGTGAATTCCTGCTATTTCAGTTACATGATCAAATCATATCATGATTCAAGCTATGACTCACTATGCTGATGGTAAATTATGGCTTCTTTAATAATAATGGCATTTGTTAAATGCTTTCTCGGTGCAAAATAATGTTCTAAGCTCTGGGGTAGAAACAATGCAATCAGATTGGACACCCTCACAATCTGAGGGGGAGTGAGAACAGATTCTCACTCACACCCTCCGCTCCTCTGCCGCTAACCTCCTCACTGTACCTCGTTCTCACCTGTCCCGCCATTGACCCCCGGCCCACATCCTCCCCCTGGCCTGGAATGCCCTCCCTCCACACATCCACCAAGCTAGCTCTCTTCCTCCCTTCAAAGCCCTACTGAGAGCTCACCTCCTCCAAGAGGCCTTCCCAGACTGAGCCCCCTTTTTCTTCTCCTCCTCCCCATCCCCCCACCCTACCTCCTTCCCCTCCCCACAGCACCTGTATATATGTTTTTACAGATTTATTACTCTATTTTACTTGTACATATTTACTATTCTATTTATTTTGTTAATGATGTGCATTTCACTTTAATTCTATTTGTTCTGACAACTTGACAACTGTCCACATGTTTTGCTTTGTTGTCTCTCTCTCCCTTCTAGACTGTGAACCCGTTGTTGGGTAAGGACCATCTCTATGTTGCCAACTTGTACTTCTCAAGCGCTTAGTACCGTGCTCTGCACACAGTAAGCACTCAATAAATATGATTGAGTGAATGAACAGGTATTTTGTCCCCATTTTAGAGATGTGGTAATTGAGGCACAGAGAAGTTAAGTGATTTGTTCAAGGTCACACAGCATGCAAGCGGCAGAGTCGAAATTAGACACCAGGTCCACTGACACAGAAGTTCGAGCTCTTTCCACTCTGCCATGATGTTTCTTCAGCAGTGACCCAGTTGCTTGTGCAAATACAGTTTCTGTATTCTTTCTCCCTGTGGCCGGGAAGATTCATTTTCCCTTTGTACCTGAGATCCTAAACTATTAAGTGTCTTAGGTACTCCCAATGAGTATGTTAATCCTTGGATTTAAATTGGGTATTTGTACAGAGAACTATGCACATCCCTCCCACTAGAGAACTATTTGGAACATTCACTCCAAACCTCCCAATAAATGACTTATTGAGACTGAAACTCATTGCCGGCAGGGAACATATCTACCAATTCTGCTACATTATACTTTACCAAGTTCTTTATGCAGTGCTCTGCACACAGTAAGTGCTTAATAAATTCCACTGATGATAAGCAATTTTCTCTTTGGGGCCACAAAAATAGGTGTTTTTAAAACCCCGCCAGAAAGTTCCTCCTTGTACCTATGTAATCTGAAGACCTCCCACTGTAAGGAATTATTCTTCCCCACCTTTGAAACCTTACTGAGGGCACATCTCCTCCAAGAGGACTTTCCAAACTAAGCCCCACCTTTCCTCATCTCCCACTCCCTTCTGCATCACCCTGACTTGCTCCCTTTGCTCCTCCCCCATCCCGCCCTCACAGCACATAGGAACATATCTGTAATTTTATTTATTTGTATTGATGTCTGTCTTCCCACTCTGCTAGACTGTAAGCCAACTGTGGGCAGGTAATGTGTCTGTTTATTGTTGTATTGTACTCTCCCAAACACTTAGTACAGTGCTCTGCATTCAGTAAGTGCTCAATAAGTACAACTGAATGAATGAATAATGAATGTCCATTTCTCTTGCCCTGAACGGACATAGGAAATAGCCAAGCTAATCACACAGCCCATAACCTTCAGGGTTTGAAGCAAGCTAGTAGATCCTTTGAGTCAGAGGACCTGGGTTCTAAGAGGACCTTGCTTAGAACAGTGTTTTACACATAGTAAGCACTTAGCAAATACCATCATCATTGTTATTATTATTATTAATCCTGCCTCTGCCAATTGTTTGCTGTGTGGCCTTGGGCAAGTAGCTTAACTTCTCTGTACCTCAATTCTCTCATCTGTTAAAAATGAGGATTCAATACCGTTTCACCCTCCTACTGAGACTGTTAGCTCCTTGTGGGAGGGGGACTGAGTCTGACTTAATGAATTTGTAATTACCCCAGCATTTAGAAGAGTGCTTGATACATAGTAAGTGCTTAATAAATGCAATAATAATAATAGATCACTTACCTATCTTCTATATCACCAATTCCTCTAATTTTTCCTTACAATTTCCCCTCTGATACCTTTATTAGTTTTTCATAACATGCTTAGATTTTAGTAAACATACACAAAGTCAAGGCCTCTAATTATTATAAATCAAAGTTAAAAAGCCTGAAAAATTTTGCCAAATTCATTTGCTACCAATATCTTCATCTTAAAAATGACAATAAAAAAATCCAGGTAGAAAGCCATGTTGATATCCCTCTCAGATTAGCCTAATCTCTATTTTTTCCTTAACTCACCCCTGGAAATTCCTTTTCCCACTTGTTGATTTAAAACAATGTGGGTGACTTGTTCTAGGTAACCTCTGAAAAGAATAAATTGTCTTCCTTCTAGTGGTGTTCTACTGAGAAAAGTTCCCCTATTTATCAGGAGCTATTTCTCTTATCTGGCAGGTAATAAAGGGGAAGAACTGTGTTAATATGTTCAAGAGATTGCATCTAATTATAGCAGTTTAAACTAGCATGGTTAGGAGAAATTTGGCTAGGTTTGAGCTTTGGTCCTTTATGTTATCATCACTTCCAGATCGCTAAACTTGCTCTTTGTGATGTATACAATTTGGAAGCATGAGAACATTTTTGAAATGTCATGCCCCACACTGATTTCCTAGTTAGATATTATTACAATAACAGAGACTAAAGTTTTCTGGTTCAGCTCCTCCACTGACATCTAAAGTTAGACCTGAAATATCTGCACCAACTAAAGTCTCCCTGAGCCAGCCAAGTGGCAATTCAGGTAATAAGGATTTCATATGGCAGCAAAACAGTTGATGGTTGTATCAAAGAATGAACCCCAGAGGGGTTTGCAATCTGGTTTCATTGTTGTAAAACAAGTGCCTTTTAATTGCCAAAGTTCCCATTTACAGTAATAATTATGGTATTTATTAAGCCCTCACTATGTTCTAAACACTGCAGCAAGCGCTGGAGCAGATACAAGACAATCAAGATAGATAGAGTCCCTGTCCCACACAGTTGATTGATTGATAGGACTCACAGTCTAAGTAGGAGAAATAACAGGTATTTGATTCCCATTTTGCAAATGAGGAAACTCAGGCACAGAGAAGTTAAGAGTCTTGCTCAAGGGCAAATAGCAGGCAAGTGATGGAACTGAGATTAGAACCCAGATCCTTTGATTCCCAGATCCATGCCTTTTCCACTAGGCCATGCTGCTTCTCTAAGTACCCCCATTTATACCCTCCTAGCATTTGGATTGGCTATTTCTAAGCATCTTAGTCTTATTTTCAGAACCAGGAAAACAAAGTGTCTAATGCACTACATTATGCATTAAACAGTTAGAGTTGTTAGGAGGTCAGGGCTTTAGAGACTGTCTTTCAGCTAACTGATGTCCCAGTTTCCAAGGAAGACTATCAGAAAGGAGACATAGGGAAAGAGATGACTGGAAGGAGCACAGAATTGTCCCATTTTTGAGTTGTGCAGGCCCCATTTCTTGACAGGAACAGTAAACCCAGCTTGACTATAGTCATCACTGTACTCAACCCTTGGGAGAGCACAGTTCAGTGAGTTGGCAAACACAGTCCCTGCCCACAAGGAGTTTACAGCCTAGAAGGGGAGACTGACATTAAAATAAATTCCAGAAAGAGAACCAGGAGCCCATACTCCCTCCAAACTGAGATATTTCAACCGAGTAAATGTTCTCAAATTCAGAGAACTGCTAGAATGCTTGCTGATTCTAAGCTTGCTGCAAGGTATTTAGGGAAGGAATAAGTCCATTTTTCACCTGATTAGGCATTTACAAGTAAACTGTTGAGAAATAAAATGAAAATCCTGTTTGCATGCAATGTCATTTTCCAGTGGAGATAAAAGACTAATTCCAAGTGCTGACTTGTTCATAATGTTTGGGGTGCTTAGGTTGGAAGAAACAAAATATATCCACCATAAATTATCTTTTCAACAAACTGAAGAGGCCCAATAAGTTACTTCCTGGATATCAGGCCTCTCTTCTGGGCCAAGATAGCAGTATTTGAAACGCATTATAGTGAAACTGCCTCATCCCATTAACAAATGCGGCAAATAGTAATTCAAATGAAAAGTCTGTTACTGTTTTTTTGTTGTTGTTGAAATGAGACAATTCACATGTAGCCTATTATCAGATTTTGAATTTATATGTGTCTCTGTGAAATGCCTATTCCTTTAACAGGGAGCCCAAAGGATGGGTCAGCCATACAGGTGAGTGTCATGAATAGTAAGGAGGGAATAAATGAGTATCAAAGGCTTAGTGGTTCTGATCCAGGTCTATAGGTGATGCAGAAGGAAAGGAGAATAGAGTGAAGACATGAGAGATGAGATGAGAGGTTAGTCACCCATCTCCACAGTAGCACTCCAATCAATCAGTAATATATATTGAGCACTTATTGTTGGCAGAGCCCTGTATGAGTGTTTGAGAGAATGTAGTATAATAGAGTTTCTAGACATGCTCCCTGCCCTCAAGGAGTTTATACTTAGTTGCTTCCGCTAATTTATTTTAATGTCTATCCCCCCCACTAGACTAAGGTAATTGTGTCAGGGAGGGATAGCTCTATTGTACTCTCCCAAGCACTTAGGACAGCACTTTGTCCACAGTAAGTGCTTGATATATATAGTATATCATATATATATATATATATATATGTGCTTGATATATATCAGTAATATATGTATTACTGATTGTTTGGAGTGTTACCCAGGGATGGTACTAAAGGGATTAGGGGATGAGTACCCTACTGCACTGACTGTGCAGAAGTGATATGGCAGTGAGGCATGTGGAAATGAGAATTCATAAGAGAAGGAGAAGACGCTATCTTAGAAGACCTTTGAAGATGGAGTGAGAGTATTAGTCCGCCAGCCATAAATGGGGAGGGAGATCCAGCCAGGAAAAAGAGGTTGATAGGGAGAGGAGGTGAGCCAGTTTTTCACAGGATCTGCTGGATGAGATCCACTAGTTGGGATTTCTAAGATTCTGCTGGTATTGATTCACAGCATCCTGTTCTTCGCTGTGAACAGGAATGGATCTCAAGGAAGAGGGATAAGACTTCCTAGCAAAAACAGTGAATTTGACCAACAGAGGTGTCCAGATCTGGACCCCACAAAGTATTTCTTCCATTGTAATTATCTGGTTTGGCCCTTTCCACTGATCAAATAAACCAGATAATTGCCAAATCTCCATTTCATGTAGTTCTGAGTAGACCCAGAAGTCTGCTTGCTGTTTAATATCTTTAATGAAAATAAAAGAATGTCGGAATGGTGACAAAATCTTCCCTAGTGAGGTTCTAGCATTTCATGCAGTAAAGTACTTCCTGCATAAGGAGAGGTCCATGCTTTGTGTTGTTTAGAACAATGAAAAATGATTCTATATTCTGAATACGCTTCATCTGCACAGTAGGCACATTTTGGGTTTTCAATCTATAGCTGGGAACCACCAAAAGCTGAAGTGCTGAAACTTACCAGAAAAAAGTAAAAATTCCACAAGCTTTATTCCAACATTTAAATCCTACCTCCCTTCTAATTCAAAATGCAAACATCTACAATTAATAACCCAGACTTCTAAATTCAAAGACTTCTGAATCCCATTTATGCTGATGGCTACCCAATTCCCAAAAATACAGCTAGAGAAAAAGTCACCACACCTGATCCCCAAATACTCCATTCATCTTCAAAGCAACTTTCCTCTCCATGGGAAAGCAAAATAACATCTTCCACCTTGAAATCCCTCTTGTTTATTCCTAAGAATAAGACGTTCCACAAATAAAACTGTGGAAAAAAAACTTTATGCAAAGTAAACACTGCGCTTTGAGAATGTGCTGGGTCTCCTGTCAACAGTCCAACGATGTAGGGTTCCCACTCACCTTTCCTACATCTAGCAATTAGCTGGGAAAACAATCCATCAGTCCTTTAACTGCAGCATAGTTAAGGAAACGACAAAGTACAGGTAGCTATTAACCTTGCTTTTAGAGGTCATTGAGAATACTCTTGTTACACACACACACACACACACACACACACACACACATATATCTCTTTGGGTGACTACTGTCTTCACGAAGTATATGCTTTTTATTCTCTTTGAACTACACTAGTAGATAGATGTACCTGATGTAATAGCTTCTACTGGTAAATGATAATCAGATACTTACATATGATAATGCCTTTTATGGTATTTGTTAAGCACTTACTGCGAGACAGTCACTTTTCTAAGCACTGGGATAGATACAAGGTACTGAGATTGGACATAGTCCCTGTCCCACGTGGGGCTCACAGTCTCAATCCCCATTTTACTGATGAAGTAACAAACACAGAGATGTTAAGTGACTTGCCCAAGGTCACACAGCAGACAAGTGGAGAGTCAGGACTAGAACCCAGGTTCTTCTGATTCCCAGGCCCGTGGTCTATACATTAGGGCACGCTGTTTCTCTTCTAGGCCTTATATTTACAGGACATTTTTCTTCCAAAGAACTCACATCACTTTCATATGTATTACTGTATTGATCCTCAAAGTAAACTTGGAGTGGGAGGTGAGGAGAGGCAGAAGGGGGGTGGGGGTAGATGGGACAGACTACCTTCATTTTAGAAGTGGGAGGCCCAGAGAGATGAGAGGACTTCCCCAAGATCACAAGGAAGTCAGTGGTGAAAGTGGACCAGACCTCAAGATTCTTGACTCCCAAACCAGAGCTCTTTCCACCAGACCAATGGTGAGCAAATTGCAACTCCAAAGTCACTTGCAGCTCTCTGGCTGCTCCACAGAGACTCAAGAGATCCCTGTTCACCTCTGGATCCCCCAATTCAACATTTGGGTCAACAGTATTTCTTTCCCCTTTCTTGAAGTCCCACATATCCAAGGAGTGTACTGGGGAAATAGCGCGAATTAGCTATTTCTCTGGCTTGCCCAAAGACAAGGAAATCTATGAGACATGTCTGGTGCTAGGGCATCAATTGTAGCCACACCTAATCCAGCAAGGTCCCTCAATTGGAAATGCAGCCCTGAACTACATTTCCCAGAAGCCCCCATCTACATCACCACTCCTGAGCTAATGTTAGCACTTTAGGAACAGACTTTATGTGGCTCCGCCTGGATTTTCGTGGATACTCCTGCATTAGACTAGGTACTAACTTCTATCTCATGAGGTGGAACAGCAAGAGTCATTCATTCATTCAATTGCATTTGTTGAGCACTGTACTAAGCTCTTGGGAGAGTAGAACAATAAACAGACACATTTACAGTCTAGAGATAGGATGACCACTGAAGTAGCCGAGCAGAACGTTCTCGTTTCAACCCACTCCACCTCTTCCTCCTTCTCAAATCTTCCCAAAAGACTTTTCAGTCCTAGGGGGAGGTGTTATTCATTCATTCAATTGTATTTATTGAGCGCTTACTGTGTGCAGAGCACTGTACTAAGCGCTTGGGAAGTACAAGTTGGCAACATATAGAGATGGTCCCTACCCAACAACGGGCTCACAGTCTAGAAGGGGACTTCTAAACAATCAGAACAGCATGCAGTATTCCAGATAGTTTTTGGCTCCCTGGCACCTTCCCCCCCTCCCCTCCATCCACCCAAGTAAGCCCCGCCTACTAGTTCTGATTCGTTCCCAGGAGTCTTAGGAAGTATTTGTTTCAATCTGACACTCTACAAGTTCATAGAAATTCCCAAGGGATTCCCAAACTTTCCTGAACTTCCTTCTGCCCCTTTCACCAGTGACTTCATAGGGCACGGGGGACCAATCGGGCCCACAGCAAGCCTCCCTAGAAAACTGTGATTCCCCCACATCTCTTCCATGACTCTAGGGTACTGGGGTCTATGTCAGTGTTTTGCCCAGGGGCAAACTTGCAGTCACGTATCTGCAGCACCAATTGCTCTGCCAATCCTTGTATTAGAAAATTCTAAATCATGCCACATGATTAAATTGAGCTCAAAAAGGTGATTATGGGGTGACTTGTGACTTTCCAAATGTAGAGTTTTCCTTCCACTGAAGGAAGACCCTACTGTCAATGAAACTGTACCCATGACTTCTTTGACAGATTTACAATATAAAGATGGCCATTTAAGCATGATCACAGTCAACAAGGCAGCTTTAACTCTCCACTTCACCTTCTTCTGCCTACTCTTTGCAGATAGCTTCTTCTACCATAAGATCCTTATAACTAGCTCAGAATTCTTCCTTCCCTGAGTGATGAATTGCAAAAGCAGAGAGAGGAGGAGTAATGGGGACCCAGCTGGGGAAGTGAAGTCTTATCTTTCCAGGGTGAAATAAACACCTAATTTCCCCAAGGGATTATCACCTGGAGACACTCTGAGACAGGAAATCCTATTACAATGTTTGGGCTCCAAAGTAGAGCTGATTGCAAATGGTTGACACCTTGAACTGGCAGGCTTCTGGTTTTTATGGGCCCTATTCTTCCATTGTCTATCTCATCAACTGTTAGGGAATCCCTTTAAAGTCAAGAAGCAGAAGCTAGAATTTGACTTTGGTTAGATAGCACTGTTTGTTATGCCGAATGGGGAGCTACTATCCTTATTATTCCCTGGCTTTGATATCTCTACCTGCTTCTCTTCTCTCTCCCCTCCCACCCCCTACCCCGTCCCCACAGAGACACCCCAGCTTCTGCAGAAACTGACAAAAAGAGCAGCTTGCATAAACTGCTCTGATAATAATCTGCTCTACCACAGCAGGAGCTGCATGGAGGAACCACCCACCCACAAACTGGTAAGAAATCAGTGAGGTACCTAGAGAGATGCCTCACTGCTGGGCAATGGGTACAACCTGCATAATCACAAAGTTCCAGAGAACCCTTCTCTAGTCTGTCTTATCCAAGCAACAAACCATTATCCGTTATCCTCCCAAGAATTCACCATTTGGACCAACTTGGGTGCCCCAAAGTTAGGCTGCAGTGAGAGGAAGGAGAGTCTTGGGACACCCCCACACACATACACCTACCAGCACGCAGGCCTTTGGCCCATCTATCAGTCAGTTGAAAGTTTCCAGCTCTGCTGAGCTCTCGCCGTGTGCAAACAAGTCCTTAACCGCAAACAAGTCCTTAACCCCCAGATACGTTCAATCTAGAATGAGAAATAAAACAAGCACAAATATATGAGTGGGCAGGACAACAACTCATTGAAAATTTAATCCCTACAGATCAATAGGCAAGAAATCAACCATTAAATGCTCAGTCATCAACATCAGTGAAACAAAACAGTGATGAGGACAGGTCCCACCCCTGGTGAAGAAGAGTCTGTTTCCACGTGGGCAGGCTGGTTCTCGTTAGTTGGCTGGGGCTCAGAGATATTGACGTTGCAAGGACCCAGTTTCAGAGTGGGAATGGTATAATAATAATGATGGCATTTATTAAGCGCTTACTATGTGCAAAGCACTGTTCTACGCATTGGGAAGGTTACAAGGAGATCAGGTTGTTCCACGGGGGGCTCACAGTCTTAATCCCCATTTTACAGATGAGGGAACTGAGGCACAGAGAAGTTAAGTGACTTGCCCAAGGTCACACAGCTGACAATTGGCAGAGCCAGGATTTGAACCCAGGACCCCTGACTCCAAAGCCCCTGCTCTTTCCACTGAGATACACCTCCCTTGAGTCTTGGTTCCCTCATTCAACACCTTCTGCTTCCTTGGAAATCCCCTGGTGTCTAGTAAGTGCTCTTCAATTTCCAGTTGTCTAATAAATGTGCAAATACTAATAATAATAGTGAATTTTTAATGGTCATTTGTTAAGCACTTACTTTGTTCCAGGCAGTGTACTAAGACCTGAGGTAGATACGAGTTAATCGGGTTGGACCCAGTCCCTGTCTCACACAGGGGCTCATAGTCTTAATCCCTGTTTTACAGAGGAGGTAACTGTGGCCCAGAGAGGTTAAGCAACTTACCCAAAGTCACACAGCAGACAAGTGGTGGAGCCAGGATTAGAATCCAGGTCTTCGGAATCCCAGTCCTGTGTTTTTTCCACTGGGCCATGCTGTTTCTCTTGAATTAATAGAGTACTTGTTTTTCTAAAGCACGTTTTGTGTTACTTATTCCGATTTATCCTCGCAACACCCTTGGGGCAAAATACAATCCCCATTTTAGAGATGAGAAAACCAAGGCCCAGAGGGGTTAAGTGACAAGCTCATGGTCTCCTAGAAGCCGAGCTGGGGCTACAACCCTGGTTTTCTGACTCCCAGCCCCTCTGGTCATGCTGCCTCAAGTTCTACATTTCATTCAATCATATTTACTTAGTGCTTACTGCGTGCAAAGCACTGTACTAAGCGCTTGAGTGATTAAGGGACTCCGAGGTTCCTGTTCCCCCATTCTATTTCTTCTGCCCAACCTCAGGCCTCATCTGAATTGGGCAAATTAATTTTTTAGAAGAAAAAAACAACTTTTATTTCTACCCAAATTCCCATGGCACAAGCCCAATCCAAAATTTCCAGCTGACACTAGTGCTGATGAATGATCTTGACTAAACGGTAGAATAGTACCTTCAGTCACATCCCTCTCCCCAACCCCTGCACCAAGACCAACCCAGAAATCCTGATGGCAGGACATCCCCACAACTGTCACAAATCCCTTCTGATTTTCTGTCCCCTGACTCACTGCCGCCCTGGGTAGCATCAGTTGGACCAGCGGTGGGGTAACGGGGACAGTAGAACTGGCAAGACTCTCAGGTAACTGCTGTCAATCAGCCAGACTCCCAAGACCAGGACTGCCAGGTAACTGCTGTCAATCAGCCAGACTCTCAGGCCAATTGGAGGAGTGCATAAGGACACCATTCCATGCCAAAGCCTCCTTGACATCTTAACCCAAGCATTATTTTTCATGTGGGAATGCGATGACAAGAGGTCTAATGGCCAATTAGCTCGACAGTGACACTGTTCATTCATTCAATCGTATTTATTGAGCACTTACTGTGTGCAGAGCACTGTACTGGCCCCGATTAAGCCCTAGGCAGCTACCATGACAGTTTTTTCAACCTGCTATTAGCTTTGGCCTTTGAGGACACATCCATTGGTATTTCCCTGCATAGCCCAGGTTTCAGAAAAATACAAATCTTTAGTAATTGCTTCTGATTTGCTTATTTTTTTAATTTAGCTCACTGAATCACCCTCCCTGTAAAATTTCCCTCCACCTCTCCCACATACTTTAGACTCAAAGGAATAATAATAATGATAATAATACGTAGGGTATTTGTTAAACGTTTACTATGTGCCAAGCACTGTTCTAAGCCCTGGGGTAGATACAAGGTAATCAGGTTGTCCCACATGGGGCTCACAGTCTTAATCCCCATTTTACAGATTAATTGCAATAGAAAACGACTGATGATCATTTTAAATCCAGTCCAGTTGCTTCTTACTCAGTCTACTTTTTTTAATGGTATTTGTTAAGTGCTTACTAAGTGCCAGGCCCTGTACTAAGCACAGGGGTAGATACAAGGTTGGACAAAGTCCTGTCCCACATGGGGCTCACATTCTTAATCACCATTTTACAGATGAAGTAACAGGCAGAGAAAAGTAAAGTGACTTGCCCAGGGTCACACAGCAGGCAAGTGTCAGTGTTCACCCCATCTTGGTACCAGGCTACATCTTTTTCTTCCCATCCCAATAAGTAGAATGTGAAATTCCAACACGAACCAGATGAGATAATAATAATAATAATAATAATAATAGCATTTATTAAGTGCTTACTATGTGCAAAGCACTGTTCTAAGCGCAGGGGAAGTTACAATGTGATCAGGTTGTCCCACAGGGGCTCACAGTCTTAATGCCCATTTTACAGATGAGGTAACTGAGGCCCAGAGAAGTGAAGTGACTCACCCAAAGTCACACAGCTGACAATTGGCACAGCCAGAATTTGAACCCATGACCTCTGACTCCAAAGCCTATGGTCTTTCCACTGAGCCACGCCGCTTCTCTTCTTCTATTCTCAGATAGAATAACTAACTAAACGCAGGCTTCTCAACTGTACTTTGATACAATTTAATATCTTGTAGGGCTAAGCAAACCATTATTCAGATCCATTAACTTAATCCATTTCCTTCCATCATAGTCGTGAAGTAGATAACAATTCTGTACAGTAGATTGAAGCTAGACCACAAAACAAAATGAGGTCACATAAACAAGCACAAGCTAGTCACCTGTTATCAGGAAAGGGTTAGAAAATGAAACGAAAGGCATAGTTTTGTACAGTACAGATGAAATAGTACGGATCTGGTCTCCACATTGTACTCTACTGGGGGATTTGGCCAACTCTGCTGCCATATTTTCTCTGACTGTGCTAGCCATAGATGTCAATAATGTTGCTCCTCAGCTTTTGTCTGAATAGAGCTTTGATCAAGGGGTTCAAATCTTTTCAGGTTATCTTATGAAAGCTATCGATTCTCTAACCCACCAAGCCTCTTGATTGCTTTTCTCTGTATCTGGGGAGCACAATCATTCATTCATATTTATTGAGCACTTACTGTGTGCAGAGCACTGTACTAAGTGCTTGGGAAGTGCAAGTTGGCAACATATAGAGACGGTCCCTAACCAACAGCAGGCTCACAGTCTAGAAGGGGACTTCTGAACAATCAGAACAGCATGCAGTATTCCAGATGTAGTCATACCTTGGTTTTATATAGTGGCTGACTCCCGTTCATTTTGTTCCATATCCCTTTTATCATGATGCTCAGCAATTACTCAATATACTTTGCTCCTGGGTATAACACAAATGTGGCCCTCTATGTGTACTTCATCATACTTAACAAGAGAGGCAGTTCCTCCCAAAGGCATAGTACAGTGCTCTGCCCAGAGCAAGTGCTCAATAAATACCATGGATTGATTTATGCTACTGAAATGGCTTGGACTCCCTCCAACTCCGAAGAGGCTCAAAGAACCACAGCCCAGATTCCTGTAGAGAAGTCAGTTGACTGCTCCTATGATCTTTTAAAAATATTCTTGGCAAAATATTCAGAACAGGTAAAACACGAACACCCCAGTGCGTCTTCCTTTATGAAGCTATGAAATAAAATCAAAAGATTATATATCATCTTCAGTTTGAATAGTATCTTCCCTCCAAGTTGCTCAGGGCATACACCTATGGTGTCATTTGTCTTGACAATATCTGACTGATGTGACAGATGCAGGGGGGTGGGGGGAGGAGATTAACATACAGAGAAGAAATCTACCCAACACCACCCAGTTAATTGGTAACTGAGTTGAGACTTAAGTTCAGGTTTCCTTATTCAGTGCTCTCTTCATGATCATTATCCATGATCTCTGAGACAAGTTGCCGAGTGGGAGTGTGAAAATGATCTCAGAGGTGGCATGACGACCCTCCAGACCTCACAACTACCAAAATCCCCTTCATTCCTCCTTTTTTTGTCAAATTGGAGTGAAAAGGGCACATCCCATTGCTCAAGAACATTTAACTTTAGGGTTCTTAGAAGTCATCTATTCCATCCCCCTGCATCCCCTTAGCTATTCTAGGTAAATTATTGCTGTTTTTATTCCAAAAGATCTCTAGGACACTCTATGTAGTGCATTTCACTCCCTCCCTTCAACTGGTCACCAACCTCTCTGCATTATAACTCTTCACAAATGCAAAGTCACTTATTAAGTCACTTCTTCAGCCTTCTATCCTCCCTATTCAATAATCAACATTCCTTCAGCTTTTCCCATTAGGTCTTCATTTACATTTAATCTTGTTTATTGCTCATCTATAATTTATCTCTAAGTTCCTCACATCTTCTTTCAATTTTTAAAGTCCATATTGTTCATGGCTCCCTAATAAATCTCCAAACATAGGAGGGATTGCAGTCTTATAGATTTTTATTCATCTAGATACTGTGCTCACCTTTAACAGTATTGCTGATTCTTCCCAACATGTGGCCCACTATGACCACTATGACCACCGGATCTTTCCCTGAAACGCTTAAAAATAGCACTGCCATAGTATGTATTTTCACCACCTGCTTTGGCTAGATATCACTGGAGAATTAGGGAACATCTGTCCTTCGTGAACCATTTTGGGGGAGCTCAATGTGATGTCAGAATAAACTACCTGTATGCACATGTGTAACATGTGTAACACAGGCGAGTACTTCTGAGTACAGTCTGAGATTTCAATACTACAAAATTTTGTTAGAATTCAACCCCCAAGCTAAAGGAGAACTGAGTGCAGAGAGAAAAGAGATGATTATGCTAGAAGGGCTTAATGTTAGAATCATTTCTATGACCCAAGCTACATGTCTGCTGTGTCACCTTGGGCGAATTGCTTAACTTCTCTGTGCCTCAGTTACCTCATCTTTAAAATGGGCATTAAGACTGTAAGCCTGATATGGGACATGGACTGTGTCCATCCTGATTATCTTGTATCTACCCCAGCGCTTAGTACACTGCCTGAGACAAAGTAAGCAGTTAAATAAATTAAAAGAAAAAGCCCAGTTACCTCATCTGTAAAATGGGGATTGAGGTTGAGTCCCATATGTGACATGGACTGTGCGCAACCTGATTATCTTGCATCTACAGTGCTTAGTAAAGTCCTTGGCACACAGTAAGTGCTTAACAAATACCATTAAAAAATGACTAGTAATACTTCCTTACAATATCAATTACGCCAAGAAACAGTAGCATAGCATCCCTCTATTTCCCATGTACACCTGTAATCCCTCACACCCTTCAATGACTGACGGACCATGAGAATGAAAAGTGCAACATTTTTGCACCAACACATTGTCAAAGGCATGAACATAAGACACGCTGAAAGCCTGATATTCTTCAGTACGAATAAGTTTGGACCAGTGTTCAAAGGAGCAGAGTATGAGCACAAGATAGTTTAACTGCTACTGATGGTGTTATTGTCAGAGTCTTGGGAACCCAGCTTGGCTCATTCACCCTATAATAAAAAGCCAAAACATAGTTCAAGATGCTAACTTTGACCAGAACATGTTCCCAAAAGCCTTCTCAAGGATACCATCTTAAAGTGACAACCATTTCATGCCAATGCCCAGTCTAAACTGCAATTTATTGCAATTACCTGTCAACTCAGAGACCATGTTTGCCACCCAACTGGTTCTTGGTTTGAGTGACACAACAGGCTGATCTCAGAGAAAGACACAGTCCATGATAACATTCCCTGCCTGATGGTCCTGTTAATCTTCATTATTATTATTATTATTATTTATAACAATAATAATAATAATACTGTTTGTTAAGTGCTTACTACGTGCCCAAGCACTACACAAAGCACTGGGGTAGATAACAATGCAAATCACATCCAGCCCAATCCCTGTTCCACAGTAAAGGAGAACATGTATTTAATTCCCATTTAATAGATGAGGAAACTAAGGCTCAGAGAAGTGAAGTTGTACTCCCCAAGTGCTTAGTACGGTGCTCTGCACACAGTAAGCACTCAATAAATATGATTGAAAGAATGAAGTGGCTTGCCCACAGTCACACAGTAGGGGGATGGCAGAACTGTGATTGAAACCCAGGACCTCTGACTCCCAGCCCCGGGCTCTCACCGCTAGACCACACTGCTTATTGGCTCTTTCCATCCAGATCTTATTCATATCTATAATTATTTATATGTATATGTCTATATTTATATTTTATTTATTTATATCTATATATTAATTTTTATAAATACATATTTATTTTTATAATGTTGCAGGCCACGGAAGGACCAAATATGCAGACATGCAGAGTCGTGCTGGGCACTGTACCAAGCATGAACAAACTGAAACTTGTTGTGGGCAGGGAATGTGTCTGTTTATTGTTGTATTGAAGTCTCCCAAGCGCTTAATACAGTGCTCTACACACAGTAAGTTCTCAATAAATAAGATTGAATGAATGAGTACCAACTCCATTGTATTGAGCTTGGAGAAGTACAATACAAAGTACTTTGAGAAGCAACATGGTTTAGTGGATAGAGCACGGGCCTGGGGGTCAGAAGAACCTGGGTTCTAATCTCGGTTCTGCCTCATGTCTGCTATGTGACCTTGGACAAGTCACTTAACTTTTCTGGGCCTCGGTTACCTCATCTGTAAAATGGGGATTAAGAGCATAAGCCCCACATGGGATCGGGACTGTGTCCAACCTGATTAATTTGTATCTACCCCAGCACTTAGAACAGTGCTTGGCCCTTGATAAATGCTTAACAAGTACCATAATTACTATTATTATTATTGACTTTCCCCAAGTGCTTTTTCAGTGCTCTGCATATAATCAGCAATCAAAAAATGATCTTGATTGATTAAAAAACAAATATTAGATCTAAAGTCATCTACAGCCCAGCCAGCACCCTCCACTCCTCTGCCACTAACCTCCTCACTGTGCCTCTTTCTTGCCTGTCCCACCGTCGACCCCCAGCCCACGTCCTCTCCCTGGCCTGGAATGCCCTCCCTGGCCTGGAATGCCCTCCCTCCCCACATCCGCCAAGCTAGCTCTCTTCCTCCCTTCAAAGCCCTACTGAGAGCTCACCTCCTCCAGGAGGCCTTCCCAGACTGAGCCCCCTTTTTCCTCTCCTCCTCCCCAACCGCCCCTGCCCTACCTCCTTCCCCTCCCCAAAGCACCTGTATATATGTTTGTACAGATTTATTACTCTATTTTACTTGTACATATTTACTATTCTATTTATTTCATTAATGATGTGCATCTAGCTTTACTTCTGTTTATTCTGATGACTTTGACACCTGTCTACATGTTTTGTTTTGTTGTCTGTCTCTCCCTTCCAGACTGTGAGCCCATTGTTGGGTTGGGACCGTTCTCTATGTTGCCAATTTGTACTTCACAAGTGCTTAGTACAGTGCTCTACACACAGTAAGTGCTCAATAAATACGATTGAATGAATGAATCTAGTGTCACAACTGTATTGGACAGGGAACAGGAAAGCTGATGTCAGATTCTCCAACATAAAACTGGATAAATGGTCACCCTTCACTATGGGTGGTGACTGGCAAATGTGCCATTCTCCCATAGCCACTCCACCCATCTCTACCCCCACCACTTACTGACAGGACACATGCAAGGCAGAGTGCTGAGTGGGGTGGAAGTGACTTGAGGGCAATTTTACCCAAAAATCTTCCATTTTAGAAAAAAATGAAACTCTGGGGTTTGTGATCATCACCCCTAGCATTTGAGTGGAATCCAAACTGAAACCTGTGAAAACGTTAAGGGAGTTTTGTTAAAAACTGGTTTCCACTGAAAAGAAAGGGCCTAAGTCAAGAGGAATGTCTCTCTACAGTCACTTCAGATAAAACACACATCATCACACAATTACACCATCACCTTTTCTTAACTCAAGCAACTTTTTCCACAAGCAGATTCGACCCAAACCCAGGGCTTAAGAGTAGTCGGTGATCTGAGAGAAATCCAGCAGAGCACTACAAGGAATGGAATATATTCTGCTCCTAATTTTTCATTCACTTCTTGAGGGATTGTAAAGGGGGTTTTGGGTTGTAAAGGAATTCTGGAGAATATTTACTTCAGGCAAAGATGTAGATGCTCTTCATCATCAAGTGAGAGGAGAGGCTGCCTGAAGAGCGGGGGTTGGCCAGAGGAAACAGGAAGCACTGCCAGATGTGAGTGAGCCAATGCAAATGTTGCAGGCCAAGGAAGGACCAAATATGCAGACGAGTGGAGTCGCGCTGGGCGTTGAACCAAGCATGGAATTCGGGCTCAGTTCCTGCCTTCTAAAAACTTAACGTCTCTTATGAATGACAGTCAGCACAATAGGCAAACGCACAAACTATACAAATCACTTTCACTGATTGCCCACATGGTTGCTTCTAAAGATCTGAGGGATTTAGACTAAAGTCTAGCAGGAGTTTACAGTCCTTGAAGGCAGGGATTTTGTCAACTGTACTCTTCTAAGCATTTAGTACATTGTACTGCACACACTAAGTGCTCAAGAAATACCACTGATGGATTGATGTCTTTCTTAATATGGTGCATTCCTCAAGTTATGCAGTTAGGAGTAGTGCGGCCCAATGAAAAGAGCACAGGCCTGGGAGACATGGAACCTGGATTCTAATCCCAGTTCTGCCACTCACATAATAATAATAACAATAATAAAAGTAAGCACTTAAATACCATTATTACACGCCAACCACTTTACTAAACAAGGTAATCAGGTTTCACATGGGGCTCACAAAGGAGAGAGAACAAGTATTTAATCCCTATTTTGCATATGAGGAACAGAGAAGTCAGTGACTTGTCTAAATCACACAGTAGGTAGTCGAGCTGGGATTAGAACCCAGGTCCTCTGACTCCAACCAGGCCCATACCCTTTCCATCTGTTCTGTAACCTTGGCTAAGTCACTTAACTTCTTAGTGCTCAGTTTCCTTATCTGTAAAATGGGGATTCAATGTCTGTCCTCCCTCCTACTTAGACTGTGAGCCCCAAGTGGGACAGGAAATGTGTCCAACCTGATTAAGTTGTATCTATCCCAGTGCTCAGAACAAAGCTTGCCACATAGTAAGCAATTGCATACATAGTAAGTTTTGTACAGATTTATTACTCTATTTTACTTGTCAATATTTACTATTTTATTTATTTTATTTTGTTAAAGTGTTTTGTTTTGTTGTCTGTCTCCCCCTTCTAGACTGTGAGCCCGCTGTTGGGTAGGGACCATCTCTATATGTTGCCAACTTGTACTTCCCAAGCACTTAGTACAGTGCTCTGCACACAGTAAGTGCTCAGTAAATATGGTTGAATGAATGAACAAATACTAGTAATAATAATATTTTTTAAAAAATTTGCAACCTTAATACATTTGCAAATATTTTTGTGACTTGAATAAACTTGCTTCAGAGGAACAAATACTGTGACCTGTAAAATTGGCACACTTCCTCCAAGAATCTGTCCATTCCCCCTTAAAGATCTCATGCCTCTTGGCTTCCATAGGAGCTAGCAATGGGTAGCAAACTGGATAACATTACACAGAAGAGGCTAAGGAGCAAGTGTGGGAACACAGTTTGGCTGTAATTCACACTATCCAAGTACCTGTTTTAACTGAGTCTATCTTCCTATGGCCTGACAAACCTAACGCTTTCTCCCAAAAGATGGTGGACTGTATTAACTTAGCAGCACTGTTTGGATAACCGTTTCGGTCTATTTATGGCTTTCCCCGTTGTCTGAGAATGTTGGTTCTAAAGTATTTTATAAACCATCTCTAAAGTGAACCCTAATGATTTATTTATGTTACCTATTTCCCATCACAGACTTGCCTTTCCTTCCCTCACAGGGGCAAAGTGTGGCACTGAGCTCTGGTGGTTGGGTTTCATTCCAAAACGTCGGCCTGGAAAGTTGGCCTGTGCTCCCTCCGAATAGATAGCATGGTCAAATATTTTAAAAGACTTCGCTTAGGGGTGGCTGAGAGCCAAAAACAACATGAAATAAATCTTTCTGTGTTTTTCAGATTTGACCCCAAAATATTTATTTATCCAGAAGTTGAAATTCTCACGAGGGATGAGTGAAATTCCTAGGGTAAAACATTTGTGACAGGCCAGAGTGTAAGACCGAGCTTGCCGTTGAACAGACTGGACCGCCTGAGTTAAAAAGCTGTCCCAAAAATAAATACTTTCTGGGCAAGAGAGGACAGCACTTTCAAGTCCTTCACTGGCGTCTTATATTAGCAAGCCTCAACTGCAGGAATTTTTTGACAAGGAAGGGGAACCTATAGCTCCCAAGAAATGCTATATTTGTTTCTAACACAGCAAATGCATCAACAGGCTGCCAGGGCAGATACAAAGCAGCAGTTTTCCAGGCCTGTCACATCCAATGGGAATCAACCTAAGTAACTTGTTTACAAGTCTGAGTCAGGCCTAATGGACCCTTTACTGTTATTAGTAAAGTCTAGTTCAAGTGAGAGAGAACAGAAAGAAAGTCGAACAGAAAGAAAGTCAAACAAATAATGCATACATGCATCTCCTGCTCATTAACCTTCATTCATTCAATCGTATTTATTGAGTGCTTACTGTGTGCAGAGCACTGTTCTAAGCACTTGGGAAGTACAAGTTGGCAACATATAGAGACGGTCCCTACCCAACGGCGGGCTCACCGTCTAGAGCCTTATCCTCGGGAGTGCCATAAAGATTACTTAGGAAGTCTTGTCCATGTTTTGAGGTACTGGGGTAACTCTCCAGGATGTTGGGGAACTGGAACATATGACTTTACTACCGCTAAAGAGCCTCTCTCCCTGACACCAGAGCCTGGACCAAATTCTATATGACTAAGTTCATTGATACAAATTCCCCTTTCATTCATCCCTTTGATTTTTTCAGCTAAATACTGTTCGACTGCCCATTCCCACCAGTCTAGTGCAGTGCTCCACCCTCAGTGAATGCTCCAGCGATACTGAAGATGAGAAGGAGGTTACTGGTCCTGCCGCTTACTTGTCTTGCATTTTTAAGTTCCCTGGTCCCGCGTTCCTTCCCCCCACATTTCCATGGGGAAAAAGGAACACATATTTTTGGGATCAAATGGCCGCTGCCACAATTTCTGGTACATCTAGTTGCTCCCTAGAACATGTCCCCTCCTTAATTATCACTTCCTATCTCTTTCCTTCATTAACTGGGAAAACTCAAAATCAAGACATACTCCATAAAGCAACCAGGTAATCCTTGAAAACATAATTGGATAGGGGATAGCTGGATGGTGGGTATATTTTCCAACAGACCTACCAGTTGCCTATTAGAATTCATTCCAGAACCAATCCTGACAAAATGTTTGAGAACTACATCGAAAATTCCTCCCATCTTCCCCTGCTTCTGATGGCTACCCTGCCCCTCACCCCAAACTCTATCCCCTCCCCAACATCTTGTTGACCCAGTCTCCCCCTCCCCACTCCCCCCATGCTCTTTCCACTATGCACCTTGCTTCCCTTAAAGATGGCCTTGGAAAAAAGTCCTTTTTTGCTAAGTAAGTTTCGCTATGCATGCCAATATATATTCTCCATAACTACGGACACTGTTGGTAGCTGATATCACGGGTATACAATTCCTTTGTTGTGGAAAATTATTTTTAAACCTGTGTCAATGAATCCTTATGGCTCTGGGCAAGGCCATTAGGGAGGCTGTAAAATGGATTCGGTTACAACTTGTTCTTTGCATTGTAAGTCAGAAAAGCTGGCCTGGATGCGTAGCCAAAGAAGACAGTGTAGTCTAATGAATCAATCGTATTTATTGAGGGCTTACCATGTGCAAAGCACTGTACTAGCACTTAGAGTACAACAGACTAGGCAGACATATTCCCTGCCCATAACGAGTTTAAAGTATAAAGGGGGAAGGAGATGAACAGTTTTGAAGCAAACAGTCAGCAGTTTATTTTTATGTGAGAAATGATAGAGAGCAACTGGAGATTTTCAAAGGATGGTACTTGGTTTCAAGGAACTTTTAGATGTATCAGACTGTCAAATGAAAGTTTCAATTCAAATAAATCTTCAACATGAGACCACCATCTTTTGTACCTAAGCAATTCAAGACACTGAGTTCAAAATGGCTAGCTTTCTTTTCATTAAAGTGCTCATCCATCACACATAAACCCAGGTAGCAGGGCAGGGAATAAACCGTCAGTTCTTCTCTCCTCCTACCTCTCCCTCTCCTATTTCCTCTACCACCACCGTAACAGCTGCTGGTTAGTGTACCAATTCCCAGAGTTGCCAGTGTAGAGGAACTGCACACAGGGCAGTTACAGAAGCTGTGGTAATGACAGAAGGTGCAGGAAATCCCTGCAGAGGGTGAGGCACAGATGCAGGAAAGTCCCAGAAGGCTTTAGGGCTCTCAGTCAGCTTTCCCCTACTTATCCTCGTTCCTCTTCCACTATAACCTAACTCGCATGCTTCACTCCTTTAATTCCAACCTAATCGCTGTCTCTCATTCTCACCATCTCCCCTCACAAACAGCAACCACCGTTCTCCCATCTTCAGAACCATTCTAAGCCCATCTCCTTTAGAAGGCCTTCCCTGATTAATCTCTCATTCTCCCTACCTTCCCCTCATCCTCTACTTCCACTCCATTCATTCATTCCTTCATTCAATCGTATTTATTGAGTGCTTACTGTGTGCAGAGCGCTTGGGAAGTACAAGTCGGCAACATATAGAGACGGTCCCTACCAAACAGTGGGCTCACAGTCTAGAAGGGGGAGGCAGAGCATTTCCACATAAGTTAAACACTAGAGTATTCACTCCTACTTTCTCTCCTAACAATAATAATGAATAGGCTATTTGTTAAGCACTTCCTATCTGCTAAGCACTGCATTAAGTGCTGGGGTTGATGCAAGACAATCAGGTCAGATGCAGTCCCTGTCCCATACAGGGCTCTGTCTAAATGAGTCCTCTACCAATCATCTACATATCTTTAAACCCCTTTGTTTCCCTCTAATTTACTGTCTATCTCTCTCAAACTGTAAGATTCTTGAGGGTGTGGATTGCATCCATTAGCTCTAATAATAATAGTAATAATAATGGCATTTATAAAGCACTTACTATATGCAAAACACTGTTCTAAGCACTGGGGAGGTTACAAGGTCATCAGGTTGTCCCACAGGGGGCTCACAGTCTTCATCCGCATTTTACAGATGAGGGAACTGAGGCCCAGAAAAGTGAAGTGACTTGCCCAAAGTCACACAGCTAATTGGCAGAGCTGGGATTTGAACCCCTGACTTCTGACTCCAAAGCCCAGGCTCTTTCCACTGAGCCACACTGCTCTACTGTTTTGTACTCTCCCAGCACTTAGTACAGTGCTCTGCATCGAGTAAGCACTCAATAAATGCTATTGATTGATTGTGTACTGGATGCAATGGAGAGAAAAAGAGGTGGGCAGTGTCCCTGTGGCCCTCATCCACTCCATAATGTGGCGGTGTGTTTCTGTGTCTTTTCTGCCTTTTTGCCCTGTCCTCCCAGAATCTTCAACCCCTAGAAACTGCCGGCTATCATGTCCCACATTGTGCTCTGAAAAACATGGTCACTATCCATCCTCCATACTAGACTTCCATCTTGTTTTCACTTCACAGAGTAACTGCTCAGAAAATGATTGATTGATTCACCTCCATGGTCACCTTACAGACACCAGGTCACAGTTCCATGATGCTGCCACTCCTATTTTGTCTCCAAGATTAGTAGCAGTTCCCTCTGATTTGTCCCTGAAAGTTTCCTTTTCAGTATGCAGGAAGGTAGCCATAACCTTGCTTTGTTTTCTTTCTGTGCCGGTCTCCCAGGTAATCTTCTATTATAAGAAATGTTAAACCCCCAGGGTAAAATACGTAAGAGAAGTAAGAAGATCTAGACCTCCCACACCATGGAAATCAGGATTATTTATATAATATGTAATGACAGCAGATCATAGCAACACCTCAGCCAGAGACAAAAAAAAAACAAAAAACTTGTGGGCTCCTGAGACCTAATTGTTACTTTCCCAATCTCAAAATCTTTTATTCCCAAATCATTTAACCATGAATTCATTCAGGCAGGGTGAATGGCATTTCAGAACCAGACCTATCAAATAGTAATTCTGGTGGAAATCACCCTGGTTTAGGAAAGCTGAGAGTAACTTTTGCATTTTCTATCTGGTCATCAGAACCTCTAAATTGAGTCAATCATGAAACAGACGAAGGTCCATAACTTTAAGGACTACAAAGGAAGCAGAAAGAATGGACTGTAACACCTCACCCTTCTCTTCCTACCTGAGCCACACAAACAAGGAGAAGGTTACTGCCAGCAAGGTGGGCAGAAGTGTCAGGGGGGCAAGCAGAAGCAAGCTGAACTTCACCAGGTAGCATTTAGTAGGCTCGCACTGACCCTGGAACAGACCCAGGTCCTTTCATGTGGGCACTGACCATCTGGTAGAGTGGCAGAAGAGACTGAACTGGAACCTTAGCATTTTGCTGCCTGGAAGACCAAGGCTCAGGCTTAGTGGATAGAGCCTGGGCCTGAGAATCAGAAGGACCTGGGTTCTAATCCCGGCTCTGCCACATGTCTGTTGTGTGACCTTGGGCAAATCACTTAACTTCTCTGTGCCCCATGAGGGACAGGAACTGTGTCCGACCTGATTAACTTGTATCTACCCCAGTGCTTAGAACAATGCTTGGCACATAGTAAGCACTTATCAAGTACCATTATTATTATTATTAACGCACACCAAGTTGTCGACTGTCAGCCCGTCCAGCCGCTCTTGTCCTTTTCTGGAACTATTTCTTGCTAAAACACTATTCCTCAAGGACAACACCTAATTTTATTTTTCCGCTTCCAAGTAACTTTTGCCTCCCATTCCATCTCCAAAGAGTTCAGAAGGAAAGGCATAAAAATTGGTGAATTTTTATCTTCTTAACCCAGCATCATTTAAGTTGTCTGTAATATTTTCCAGGGAGTGACCATTTCCCTGGTGCTTTTTGTATAGGCCAGAGAAGAGATGGGGACTTGGAGCCCTAACAGTAGGTGCTAATTAGCCAGACTTTCCTGATTAGGCACAGCACTTTCGGAATAATATCACTGCCCCCCTCACTCCCACTAATTTTCTTTCAGTAAGGAAATAGGAAGAGAACCCAAGTTCTCCAAAGCTGGAGTCCTATCCAACCTTCTCCACTGCTATGAGGTCCAGGACTCCCACAGTAATAATAATAACAATAAGTGTGGTATTCATTAAGTGCTTACTATGTACCAGGCACTGTACTAAGCACTGGGATAAATACAAGATAATTGGGTTGGACACAGTCACTGTCCCGCGTAAGGCTCACCATCTTAATCCCCATTTTACAGAAGGGGAAACAGACAAGGAAGTGACTTGCCCAAGTTTCACAGTAAACATGTGGCAGAAACAGAATCAGAACTCAAGTCCTCCGACTCCCAGGCCCATGGTAAATGCTACATTTGACTCCTTGAGCAGTTATACCAGCATCATTACACTAGAGAAGCAGCCTGGCTTAGTGGAAAGAACACAGACTTGGGAGTCAAAGGTCATGGGTTCTAATCCTGGCTCTGCCACTTGTCATCTGTGTGACTTTGGGCAAATCACTTAACTTCTCTGTGTCTCAGTTACCTCCTCTGTAAAATGGGGATTAAGACTATGAGCCCCACCTGGGACAACCTGATAACCTTGTATCTCCCCCAGTGCTTAGAACAGTGCTTGGCACATAGTAAATGCTTACCAAATACCATCATCATTATTATTATTATTTGCACTAAACTCAGTGTGTACTAACCAGATGGGAAAGAAGAGAATCTCCCAGTGAAGTTCGGGAAAAAGAGAATCTCCTAGATTTGAAGTCATGTTTGCCTCAACACAGCTAGGCTGGGTATGACACACAAGGAGAATGAATGTCAGTTTTCCAAACTGCTGAATGATCATCTAAATCTGGGAAATGAAAGCCATGACGACAGGGAAAACTTTTAAGGATACGATAAAATCAAGCCTCAGGGTCACCCTGCATTCTGGCTAAAAACTGGTGGGATTAGATGCTGCACTGAAATCAAGAAATAAGCGCCTCTCCTGGAGCAGAATCCATACATCAATCGATGGCATTTATTGAGCACCCAAGGTTTGCTGACTTCTTCACTAGGTGCTTGGGAAAGTTCAAACAGAGTTAATAAGATACAATCCAAGGTGCTCATAAGTAGCAGGGGGGACAATCACTAAAATAATTTACAGACAGAACTGATCCATTGGATTGTCCCCATACCATCAAGATGGAACACAGAGGGATGAATGCAATCAGGGCATCTGAATGATCACCTGGGATAGCTGTTACTTTCACACAACTTGTTGCCAGTGTCTGTAAGCTCAATATAGGCAGGGAATGTCACTGTTTCTTATTGCATTGTACTTTCCCAAGCACTTGGGACAGGTCCTGTACACAGTAAGTGCTTAATAAATGTGATCGAATGAATCAATCAATCAATCAATCGTATTTATTGAGCGCTTACTATGTGCAGAGCACTGTACTAAGCGCTTGGGAAGTACAAATTGGCATCACATAGAGACAGTCCCTACCCAACAGTGGGCCAGTAGTCCCACAGAGGTGGCTCTGTGAAGTCTGGGAGAAGGGCAAAATAGAGCTAACCTCCTCCCCTCTGCCCCATCCCTTCTCTGAGGAGAGTGTCAAGATTCCACCTTTTCCTGAGAAAATGCCAGGGTGCCTTTTCATAGCTCAGTCACCTGTCTAAAGGGATTTATTCTTGTGAAATGCTCTACAGATTCAGTACCTGTTTCAACATCTCACAGATTTCCCTGCTTTAATGGGGGGATGGGGGGGAGGAGGAGAACGTAGATAAAAAGTAGAAGGAAAGAAGTCTGCCTCATGTAAAACTGCATACACTAATTCCACCTTGCCAACAAGTGAATACGGGATTATGAGCAGAAAGACAACTAAATCCCACTTTGACGAGGTTCTTAGAATATATAGCTCACTCAGAAAGATCTCTCATTTTAATGGACTTTCCTTTTTGCTTTTATTGCTTAATCGTTTAGTGAAAAGAAGGAAATTCAAAGTCACACAGGCCTCCCTCCCATGGAAACCTGCTTTACTGGTTGCAGTTTATATGGCTACACAAGGCCAAGGAATGGGACTCGTGGAAAAGAACAGAAGTTAATGACCCCGGCCGTCCTTATTGAGCTCTAGAATGCGGGATCCAGCAGCTAATAATAGAGGAAGGTTTACATGGTTTTCTTGTGTTTCTACGGGGTTGCTGTGTCATTAATTTAACTTGTATTTTGGTACTTATGTAAACTTTTGTGGTTTACTTTAAATCTTAAATCTCGCATGTGACCACATGTAAATGCGTATTTTTATGGTCCTATAATCTCAGTGCTTTTAAATCTCTAGTGCTCCAAGGCATACAGTGAGCTGGAGCGGAAAGGCTTGGTAAGGTTCTGATCATTTAGAAGCAGTTTATGTGCTATTTCTGAGCGGCTTGGGGTTCCTGCGGAGAATGGGGCCTTTAATGTAGGACTGCAGAAGATAAGATCTTTGCACCTAATTAACCCTTCAGGGCCTGAGGAACAAGCCTCATTAGAAAATAGGGGAACACATTTCTATTTAAATGCCTTATTTAGAGGTATTTATTATCTGATTGCTAAATGGAAGGGTTACCTGCTTACGGTCTGCTATTAACCCGGTTCAAATGCATATCTTCATATTCAGAAGATTGTCCAGCCTTATTCTCAAACACACAGCCAGGGAGGTGATGAATGGAAAGGTTTCCATATCCCACACGGTTTTTATAATTTCAGCATTTTAACCCATTAAAGGGAACGTTCTGAACCCGAAACTTGAAGGTGCTCTCCCCACCCCTCAATCCCGACATAAAAATCCTAAATTCCCCCCAATCCACGAGGTCAGACGCTTATTTCTGAATCTTCTTCTATTTAAAAGAGAGCATCCTTTAATGAGTGCTTACTGTGTGCAGAGCACTGTAGTAAGTGTTTGGGAGAGAACACTGCCATAGAGTTGGTAAACGTGATCCCTGGAGCAGCTCACGATCATTTCCTGGTATACCAGCTAGATTATAAACTTCTTATGGACAGGGATCATGTTTTATCACAATCCTCTGCTCACAGTAAGTGCTCAGTAAATACTATTGCTTGACTCACTGATCAATAAACCGAGGGCAGAGAGTAGGAGTTAATATAACATCAGACATGACCACAGGACACTAGAAAAAACAAACAAACATAAAAACATTCTCCTGCGGGCCTCTCATGATTCCTTGTAGGTAGGGATTGCATCTACCGACTCCATTGTAGTGAACTCTCCCAAGCCCTTAGTACAATGTTCGCAGACAGTAAGCACTTAATATGGATTGACACCTTCCTCCCTTCCCTCCTCCACCCAGGATGACCTTCCCTTAACATACATCTATTTGATGGTCAGTTACTTGACTTTTTCAGTTAATGGTATTTATTAAGCACTTACTGTGTGCAGAGCACTGTACTGGGCACTTGGGAGAGTACAACAGAGAAGAAAGACATGATCCTTGCCAGTATCAAACCCTGGGAGCAAATTGAAAAATATTCCTCCTAGGGAGAAGAAAGTGTCCTATATATTGGAAGATCTATACTCAATAATTAGCCCAGGGTTATTTAACAATCAGTGTCAAGTGCTTAGTACAGTGCTCTGCACACAGTAAGCACTCAATAAATACGATTGAATGAATGACAAGGATAATGAAATAGAGGATGCTCATTGAGCCCCATCAATGACACTTAGTTGGCAAGGAATGCTGAAGGGGAGGTTCAAAGACACGAAAAGTCAGAATTCAAAACAACCTTGAGTTCAGAGTAGTTGTCAATACAAAACAGAAATCAATAGATCTAAGAATGGGGTTGTAACATTAGGAAGGCAAAACCCACGACCCAAAAGCAAGATGAAGTGCACGTAGCTTTGGGCTCCTTGAGTGTTAGAACACTAACAGAGATAGTTTCCTCATCTGTAAAATAGGGATTAAATACCTGTTCTCACTGCCCCTTTGACTGTGAGTCCTATGTGAGACAGGGACAGTGTCTGAACTGATTGTATGATATATTCCAGCACTTAAGTACAGTGCTTGGCACATAGTAAGTGCTTAACAAATACCACAGTTATCATTAAAAACACTATTTTGACCCTCTGAGAAGCTCTACCTAAGGATGAGCTAAAAGAACCATTAACAGTCCTTGAATCAGAGTGGAAATGGTAATCATTGAAGATTGTGTCCTATGATAGCAGATGATAATGAACCACTTTTAGAAAAATCAACAAAGTGCTGTGGACCAATTATTAGCCTAAAGAAAATCAAAGTTCTATACCAGTTTGCACCCAGAAAACCTTACACTCAATCAAGGCTCACACTGGACAAAGAGTTGAATGGAATCACTGAATTCTGTGGAAAATGCAGCATAATGTCCCAGTACACCAACGATCAAAAAAGGGGTAGAAACCCAAACCTTTTGGGAGACTGGTAGGACATGTGGCACCAAGATAATCGAGCTTCAAACAAACTGGAGCTCCATTTCTTAGTTGCATTCATTCAATCGTATTTATCAAGCGCTTACTGTGTGCAGAGCACTGTACCAAGCACTTGGGAAATACAAATCGGCAACAGGGACAACAACAGGCTCACAGTCTATAAGATGGGCTCACAGTCTAGTGTCCAGCTTTCTAGTTGACCGTGTGACTTGGATTTGCCATAAATGTCAGTTCTGACTCCTAGAGTAGTTTCAGTACAGCTATCCATGTGCTGAACTTCACATCACAGGACAAGACAGGTTCACAAATTATTGAGGTCCAGATCCATCCAGCATTGGAGCAACATGGCCTAGTAGACAGAATACAAGGCACAAATCCACTGTGAGACCTTGGGCAAGTCACTAAATTTCTCTGTGCCTCAACTCCCTCATCTGTAAAGTGGAGATTAAGATTGTGAGCCCCACTTGGGACATGGACTGTGTCTAACTTTATTAACTTGTATCTGCCCCAGTGCTTAGTACAATGCCTGGCCCACAATAGGTTCTTAAGCAGTTTAGTGGAAAGAGCCCTGGCTTGGGAGTCAGAGGTTGTGGGTTTGAATCCCGGCTCCACCACTTGTCAGCTGTGTGACTTTGGGCAAGTCACTTAACTTCTCGGAGCCTCAGTTACCTCATCTGTAAAATGGGGATTAAGACTGTGAGCTGAACGTGGTACAACCTGATCACGTTATGTCTACCCCAGTGCTTAGAACAGTGTTTGACACATAGTAAGCACTTAAATACAATTATTAGCAAATACCAACTTTAAAAAAATGAATGACAGCAGGAGAGCCAAGCAGCCACTCTATGAAGAGCTAACTTGGGAAAACTGAAAATAAGGACAGGGGAAATTTTTTAAAGAAGGAATTGGGATTCTATTGCTTGGTTAAACAGAAGTTTAGGCATTATTATATGAAAACTATGTATTATCTATTCTGCATTTTCACTGAAGTTGGAATGTAGGTAATGGCCTTAAATTAGAGAAGGAGATATTTAGATTAGCCTTACTAGGCTGGTCTACCAGAAAAAAGGCAGAAGCTGCTTCTCTGGATGTCTTTAAGACAAGAAGAAGCTATTCCTTCCTGCTGGAGGAGTGAGCACTCAGTCTAAACGATCTTGCTAACCTTATGATGCTGTGGTTCAAGATGGGGGCTATGACCTTCTTGCCTCAAAGTCTCACACTGCTGCAGCAGTTGGGCCATGTCTATTGATTTCCTTGAATGAACCAATTTTGATAATGTATATATATACACAAGCATAAATCCAGAGATATGAATCGATTAATGGTATTATTGAACACTTGCATGCAGAGCACAGTATTAAGTGCTTAGAGAAGTACACTACAATTGAGTCAGTAGACATGAACCCACAACTACTCTCCCCCTCTTCAAAGAACATCTCCTCCAAGAGGCTTTCCCTGACTAAGCCCTCCTTTCCTCTTCTCCCACTCCCTTCTGTGTTGCCCCAACTTTCTCCCTTTATTCATCCCCCCTCCAAGCTTCACAGCACATATATATATAACTGTCATTTATTTATATTAATGTCTGCCCCTCTCTAGACTGTAAGTTCCATGTGAGCAGGGCATGTGTCTGTTTATTGTTATATTATATTTTTCCAAGTGCTTAGTACAGTGCTCTGCCCAAAATAAGCACTCAATAAATACAGTTGACTGACTGACCTTAAGGAGTTTGCAATCCTAGCAGAAGAGTTTACAGTCTAGAGTTCATGAATATGCTAATCTAACTAGGCTCAAAGGGGAAGAAAATAGCTTACTAAGACTATAATTGGATTGATATCTCTGCTTGGTATTACGATCTCTCCGACATCGAAAATAATCAGTCATATTTATTGAGCAGTTACTGTGTGCAGACCCTTTGTACTAAATGCTTGGGAGAGTACAGTATAACAGAGTTGGTAGACATTCCCTGCTCACAAGGGGCTTACAGTTTTAGAGCAGGAACAGACATTAATATAAATTATGGTTATGTACGTAACTTTTGTGGGGCTGAGGGTGGAGTGAATGAAGAGTGCAAATCTACCTGCTAACAAAGTGCAAAAAAGTGCAAACAAAACACCCAAATTTCAGCCTAAGGAGTACTGCTCTGGGGGACACTACTCTTTTTAATCTGTTGGTTTAAGGAAGGCTACCCTGAGTAGTGACATTCAGTGACATTCTTGTTTTCCTTTATATTTCTGTTCTTCCAACCATCCTCCTTGTTAGTGCACCTTGAAGGATGTATGTGATCAGAAAGGCCCACTACAACACAGGGTTCTCGCTGGAATCAAGTTTAATGAGGTATCAAAATATTTCATTTGCAAGTCTTGGCTCCTGTACAGTGTTTAGTAAAGCAGAGCCAGTTTTCTAGTTCAGATTAGTCAACATCAGGTTCATTTGTCTAGCATTTCACAAAATATTTTCCCACACTTGTCCAGCTGAAGTTTGAAGGCTGGAGCTGACAATATAAATGTGCCCTAAGGTGAAAAGCCCTAAACATTTCCCTCAGTGATCTTTGAGTCTGCCCATTACAGATGCAGATGCCTGTAATCAAGAGATCTCTATGGACCTGCTAATTATTCCCCAGACTTTTCCACGAGCAATAAAAACCTCATTTGTTGGAATTTGCTTGCAAAGCTTGCTCCCTTTTCCACAGTGGTGGCATTAATTAGCAAAAACCTGTGAAAATGGTTGGCCTTTATAGGCTTTAAAAAAACAAACATCTTAAGTCACTTCAAAATATTCTTGTAAATTCAACCTTAGCAACCACAGAGCCCGGGAAGCTCACTCTTCTCCATGATCCTGATTTTTCATGCTTGTACCAATAAATGGAAAATAATGGGAAGACCCAGTTCCTCATTAGGAGAGTGACTTCTGTGAACTCTCTGCAGACGGATGGTGAATTTCTCAGATAATAAATCAAACTCTTCTGATAGGCCTGTGGCATCTCTTGCTGGGCTCTGGAGGGAGATGAACACTCCTTTTTTCAAGGAGGGTAGGCTTGGCCCTACAGGATGCCCTCTCTAAACTGCTCTTCCAACCAGAGGCCGGCAAATATTTCAGCCTCTAGAAGTGGCCTGGACATTTGATAGGGAGGGGGGAGAGAGAACAGCAAGGCTCCATCTGGGAAAAGAATAGTTTTCAAACCCAGTGATTGATCTCTCTCTCTCTCTCTCTCTCTCTCTCTCTCTCACACACACACACACACACACACACACACACACACACAAGGTTGGGGAAATAAAAAAAGTTCTGACTTTCCCATTTTCATGTCCAGAATGGGCTTTGTCCTTGGCAGATACTTTTTTTTTTTAAGTTCAGCAACCCTGCTTCCTCCCACAACAGCTTGAAAATGTATCATACCAGCAGCAAAAATATGTTCAGA
This sequence comes from Tachyglossus aculeatus, assembly GCF_015852505.1. Taxonomy (NCBI): domain Eukaryota; kingdom Metazoa; phylum Chordata; class Mammalia; order Monotremata; family Tachyglossidae; genus Tachyglossus; species Tachyglossus aculeatus. Next base: position 17,439,897 of record NC_052074.1, on the reverse strand, counting down.
AACAAATTTGTGAACATCTATTTACCGATCCATCATGTTGCAGACAAGAGCGCATACTACTCTGGTCCTAAAGGGGTTAAACAAACGGGTGATAAATCTTCCTTCTTGCTTTCAGTGAGCTTTGGAACATTTCTCCTCCAAAATTTCTCCAGCGAGCCAACAATCACTGCAGACTTCAGCTAGGAATTTAGAAATTTTTAGAAAATAGCTGCTGCGTGAGGTTCCCATGCAGTTTTTATTAACTTGCTGCATTGCTAGAGCCGGCAAGCAAAAACCGTTTTTATTTTTATTAGGAGAAATCTATTTCAGGGGCTCTCGAGCCTCAGGGTAGCAATACGTCAATCTCTTCTGGGTTCACATTTTTTTCCCTGATTCTCCTGAGCAAGCATGGGAAAGTTGTGCGGCACACTCAGCAGTCCATTTCAGAACAGGAGCAGGACTCAGAACTCTCACTGGCCATCCAACAGTTTGCTCTTTTTGAGGAGACAGGAAACTACCCCATCCAGTAGCTCTCCTTAAAAACAAGGCGGCAAGCCCTTCATCTCTACCAGCTATTCTTCTTTAACAGAAGACAGGTTTTAAATGAGAGTTCACAGCTTTTCCTGGAGACATTAAGATGGATTAGACTGGTGGGCTGGGATTCAGTGTTTACAAGAAAGATGTTAGTCTTCTCAAGGAGGCCGTCTGAACTGGAAGTGTGCTATGACTAGACTGCCACGAAAAGGGACTCCATCAAACCATCAGTAGTTTTTATTAACCGCTTACTGCATGCAGAGCACTGAGTTAAGCATTTGAACTAAGCACTGTTATATTGTTCTCCCCCAAGTGCTTAATACAGTGCTCAGCACACAGTAAAGCGCTCAGTATGATTGATTTATTGGGAGAGAACAAAAGTGTGGGTAGAAGTGATCCCTGTCCACAAGGTGTGACTACTCCCTGTGAATGACCTGGGGCCCCTGGATATGATTTGCCTTGGGCAGTAATGTGAAATGCATTAACTTGATCCCAATATACCAAGAATTGCCAAAACAAATGTATTTAAAAAAAAACAATGATAAAGCACACAGTATAGTTGCATGATTAAGTAGAAAGGTCAGTGTGTACCAGTAACAAAAGATGCTAAATTAATATTTGGTTTATGTTCAAATGTTATATTTTGGCTCCTAAAAGATGCTAAATTAATATTTAGTTTGTTTGAAATGCTATATTTCGCCTCCTAATAAGAAATGGCATTTGATAAGTGCTACGTGCCAGGTACCGTACTAAGTGCTGGGGTAGATACAAGATAATCAGGTTGGACACAGTCCATGTCCCAAATGGGGCACACAGTCTTAATCCCCATTTTATGGATGAGGTAACTGTGGCACAGAGAAGTGCAGTGACTTGGCCAAGGCCACACAGCAGACAAGTGGTGGAACCAGGATGGGAACCTAAGAACTTCCACCAAGTCTGTGCTCTATCCACTCAAGCTGAGAAGCAACATGGCCTAATGGAAAGGGCCTGGGAATCAGAGACCCCTGGGTCTTAAGGCCAGCTGTGCTACTTGTCTTCTGTGACACCTTGGGCAAATCACAACTTCTTTGTGCCTCAGTTCCCTCATCTGTCAAATGAAGATTAAGACTGGGAGTCCCATGTGGGACATGGGCTGTGTCCAGCCTGATTAACCTGTATCTCCGGCACTCAGAACAGTGCCTAGAACATAGTAAGCACTTAAATACCATAGGGGAAAAAACTAAATCACTCTCCCCACCTCCAAAGTCTTATTGAGAACGATTTTCCTCCAAGAGGCTGTCCAATCAAATTGTATTTAATGAGCATTTACTGTGTGCAGAGCACCATACTAAGCTCTTGGAATAATACAAATTCCCCAACTAAGCCCTCATTTCCTCTTCCACTTTTTTCTGCATCACCCTTGCACTTGGATTTGCACCATTTCTGCACCCCACAGGCAGCCCCACAGCACTGATATTCATATCCATAACTTACTTACATTACTATCTGTCTCCCCCTCTAGACTGTGAGTTTCTTGTTGGCAGGAAGTGTGTCCCCCAACTCTGCTATGTTGTACTCTCCCAAACACTCAGTACAGTGTTTTGCACACAGTAACAGAATCAGCCTCCTTTCCGATCTCCCATCCTCCTGTCTTTCCCCACTCCAGTCTATACTTTGCTCTGCTGCCCATACTATCTTTGTATAGAAATGCTCTGGGCATGTCACTCCCCTCCTCAAAAATCTCCAGTGGTTGCCTATCAACTTTCACATGAAGCAAAATCTCCTCACTATTGGCTCCAAAGTTCTCCATCACCTTGCCCCCTTCTACAGCCCAGCCCGCACACTCCGCTCCTCTATCACTAACCTCCTCACTGGGCCTTGTTCTCACCTGTCCCGCTGTCGACCCCTGGCCCACGTTCTATCTCTGGCCTGGAATGCCCTCCCTTCCTCACATCCACCAAACTGGCTCTTTTCCCCCCTTCAAAGCCCTACTGAGAGCTCACCTCCTTCAGGAAGCCTTTCCAGGCTGAGCTCCCCTTTTTCTCTGCTCCTCCTCCCCATCACCTGTACTCCCTCCCTCTGCTCTACTCCCTTCCCTGCCCCACAGCACTTGCATATGTTTGTACATGTTTGTACATATTTTATTCCATTTTATTCATATTTTATTCCATTTATCTTATTAATAATGTGTATACATTCTATTATTCTATTTATCTATTTTGATGCTATTGATGCCTGTCTGTTTTGTTGTTGGTCTCCCCCTTCTAGACCTTGAGCCTGTTAGGAAGGGATTGTCTCTATCTGTTGCCAAATTGTACTTTCCAAGCACTTAGTGCAGTGCTCTGCACACAGTAAGCACTCAATAAATTCTACTGAATGAATAAATACCACCTACTGATTGATTGGTCTGACCTAGGAATGGCATTTCTTATGGTTTTACAGGACCAGTATGGGGTTCCCTTTGCCACCAGAAAAGGATCTGGCTGCCTTCTTTCTCCTGTTAGAATTATTGGCAATTAAACTGAAAGTGTTGAATCTTCCGTTTGTCATCCTTTCCCTCCCTTCCCCAAGTAGACAGAGAACAGAGGCCCGATCTATTTCATCCTTGTATAACTTCTGGATGAATAGTTGACCGATTGATACCAGATAGACTTCTCTGCACAGCAGAGAAAGAACACTCAAGTGGTAATGTCTCTGGGCTTTCTGATAATGCACAGTGGCAGGGGGAAGGGTCTACCCAAGCTAGAGCATGGGCTTGGGAGTCAGAGGATGTGGGTTCTAACCCTGGCTCCACCACTTGTCTGCTGTGTGACCCTGGGCAAGCCACTTAACTTCTCGGTGCCTCAATTATCTCACCTGTAAAGTGGGGATTGAAACTGTGAGCTGCATGTGGGACAACCCTGATTATCCTGTATCCACCCCAGTGCTTAAAATAGTGCTTGGCATATAGTAAGTGCTTAATAAATAACATAATTATTATTATTTTATTATCCTGTTCCTGGGAACCCGGGGAGTTGGCCCCAAGACAGGACCCTTCTCTGGCGGAGCCCCTAGGGGTCTTGATCCACAGGGTGGGAAAATAGGGTAGAAAAAAAAATAGAGGGAAGGAAGGGGCTGGCACTATCACACTTTTCAGACTGGGTTTGCCCTGCTATATCAGCCCAGGGATGGGTGGTATGAACAGTGGGAGGGAAATAGGATCCAAGTATGGGAAAGAGATAGCCACATCCAACTCTTCCTACTGCCCCGGGTTTCTTCACAGGGTGAGAGAGCCACCCTTCCCTCCAGGATGATTTTCATACCTCAAAAAGAGGTTAAAGATTTCCCTTACCAGCTGCAACTCAGTATCTACACAGCAAGCCAGACAGATTTATATCGCTGAGATTTCTGTTGGTAATCATTCAGTGATGTTTACTGAATGCTTACTGTGTGCCGAGCACTGTACTAAAAGCTTAATACATACCACTGATGGTTTATACTTGCATGTTGGGTTGCAGCTGCTTCAGAGAGGCCTATTGTGGGCAGGGATTGTCTCTCAAATGCTGTATTGTACTTTCCAAATGCTTAGTACAGTGCTCTGCACAGAGTAAGTGCTTAATAAATACGATTGAATGAATGAATGAACTGGAGGAGGGTTGGTCTTTTTAAGGGTCACTAGAAACCAAATAGATAAATCAGTATTGTTCCATCTACACTTGAAATGTTGAGTTGGGAGAAATAAATTATTCCAAATTGGCCTGAACTTGAAGTACAATAAATTCTTATGCAACAAGAAAGCTCCTCTATTTATTCTACTGGCAAGCATTTCCCACTCTGTTTGGTATAAACACTGGTGCAAAGTTTCCTAGGGTTTGTATCTTCTTTTGGGCCAGCTCATCATTATCATGTTTTGTTTTGAAAAGTTTGACCTCATTGTTTCAGTATTTTGCTTTTGCCACTCACAGAAGCAGTATTTGTGTGTGTGGTAGCTCTTAAGAGTTTGATTCTTCAGACTTTACTTAGGCAAGACTCAAGAATTTTCAAGACAAGAACTTCTGGTGGCTGGCAGGAGAAGATGGGTGCTAATATTTCTGATATCTTTTTAATTAAGAAGAACTGCTCTTTTGGTCTTCTATTGTGTGAAATAAGAGCATGAGACAAGGATGTACTAGGATTTCATAGCAATCCATTGGTGTCTCTGGAATCAAAGGGAGCATCCTGCCTCTAAAGAGATGTTTTTCGGGAGTCTTTCCAGCTGGACTGAGGTATCAAAGAAGTGATTTGTTCACTCCAGAACAGGTGAGTGTCTTGGGAGGGGATCCTTTAGAATTCCTTTTTTAAAAAGAGACTCTTGGGAGGTGGAAAGGAGGGATGGGCAAAGCCAGAAACTTGGCACTAGGGTGCCAGCTCCACAGTTACATTTTAAAAACATTACAGAACCATCCTCTGGAGAATAAGCACATCAGAGCCAACTTCAGTAAAGATGAATAACCAATTCTATCTCCTGAGTCTCTTCCCAGTATTACTGGATAGTTACTAAAGAAGCAGCGTGGCTCAGTGGAAAGAGCACAGGCTTGGGAGTCAGAGGTCATGGGTTCTAATTCTGGCTCCACCACTTGTCAGCTGTGTGACTTTGGGCAACTCACTTAACTTCTCTGTGCCTCAGTTACCTCATCTGTAAAATGGGGATTAAGACTGTGAGCCCCACGTGGGATAACCTGATCACCTGGATCCCTCCAGCACCTAGAACAGTGTTTTGCACATAGTAAGCACTTAAATACCATTATTATTATTATTATTCCTATCCAGGAACATTAGCATAAGGCATTACTACTTATAATTCAAGAAAGAGTGCCAGTAGATTCCCTTTCATGCTAGAGAAGGTGAAGATTAAACAGAAATTTGGATAAATTCATAAACTGTCCGTAAAACATAAAATAAGGATATTGTTTTTCCTTCCTAGTTAAAAAAGTGATTCTTCATCCTGCTCCCTAAACAAAAAAAAAAAACAACAAACCCCAAACCATGAGTATCTACTGCATCATCATGTGTAAAAAAAACAAAGAGAGAAAAAACTACAGGCAAGTCTCAATTTAAGGCTGTATATATGTATATATGTTTGTACACATTTATTACTCTATTTATTTATCTTACTTGTACATATCTATTCTATTTATTTTATTTTGTTAGTATGTTTGGTTTTGTTCTCTGTCTCCCCCTTCTAGACTGTGAGCCCGCTGTTGGGTAAGTACTGTCTCCATGTGTTGCCGACTCGCACTTCCAAGCACTTAGTACAGTGCACTGCACACAGTAAGTGCTCAATAAATACAATTGATTGATTGATTAAGACATTTAAGACATTTCAAGACATTTCAAAAATCTCCAGTGGCTACCAATCAACCTACACATCAGGCAGAAACTCCTCACCCTCGGCTTCAAGACTCTCCATCACCTCGCCCCCTCGTACCTCACCTCCCTTCTCTCCTTCTACAGCCCAGCTTGCACCCTCCGCTCCTCTGCCGCTAGTCTCCTCACTGTGCCTCGTTCTTGCCTGTCCCGCCATCAATCCCCGGCCCACATCATCCCCCTGACCTGGAATGCCCTCCCTCCCCACATCCACCAAGCTAGCTCTCTTCCTCCCTTCAAGGCCCTACTGAGAGCTCACCTCCTCCAGGAGGCCTTCCCAGACTGAGCCCCCTCCTTCCTCTCCCCCTCCTCCCTCTCTCCATTCCCCCGCCTTACCTCCTTCCCTTCCCCACAGCACCTGTATATATGCATATATGTTTGTACCTATTTATTACTCTATTTTACTTTTACATATTTATTCTATTTACTTTATTTTGTTAATATGTTTGGTTTTGTTCTCTGTCTCCCCCTTCTAGACTGTGAGCCCACTGTTGGGTAGGGACCGTCTTTATATGTTGCCAACTTGTACTTCCCAAGCACTTAGTACAGTGCTCTGCCCACAGTAAGCACTTAATAAATACGATTGAATGAATGAAATGGCACTTACAGTATTTCCAAGTTTTCCTGATTTCAGCTTTACAACTTATCAGTTTCATCTTTACAAAGCTAGTCTCCTGTATGTCACCAGGCAGGACACAGGCAACAAAGGTTGGGTGTACGGGAGCTGTGGGGAGATGGGAAAACCATTTTAAAAAGCCTCACTGAGAGAGGAGAAGGGAAAGAACTTTTGCAGATGGGAAAGGGAGGTAATAATAATGGCATTTTGAAGCGCGATGTGCCAGGCACTGTACTAAGCACCGGGGAGGTTACAAGCACATTGAGCTGGACACAGCCCCTGTCCCATGTGGTGTTCACAGTCTCAATCCCATTTTACAGATAACAGGCACAGAGAAAAAAAGTGACTTAGCCAAGGTCACACAGTAGATAAGCGGTGGAGTCAGAATTAGAACCCATGACCTCGACTCCCAGGCCCATGTTCTATCCACTATGCTGTACTACTTCCCTGAGGTCAAACTGAAAAGTCTGGGAAGTGATTTACCTGATCATCAGGCAATCATGAGAGAGAGTAAGCACATCCAATTTATTTCCAATGAAGTATGAGTTGGCTACCCTATCCTAGAACCTGCCTGACTAAATATAAAGATAATAATAATGGCATTTATAAAGCGCTTACTATGTGCAAAGCACTGTTCTAAGCGCTGGGGAAGTTAAAGTTAAAGGTGATCAGGTTGTCCCACAGCGGCCCACAGTCTTAATCCCCATTTTACAGATATGGGAACTGAGGCCCAGAGAAGTTAAGTGACTTGCCCAAAGTCACAGCTGACATTTGGCAGAGCTGGAATTTGAACCCATGACCTCTGACTCCAAAACCCATGCTCTTTCCCTGAGCCGTGCTGCTTCTCCATAAGTGATACTACTATGTAACTTGTCTTTAACTTTAAAGATGTTATTTAATATTATATTATAATATTATATTATATTACTAATCTATAATTGACTGAGTACTCAATTTTGGTTAAGAGAAGGATAACCGACTTGGGCTCCAAGCTCCTTGTGAGCAGAGAACATATCTACCAACTCTGTTATACCGTACTCTCTTAAGGGCTTAGGCAGAGCACCCAGTAAGTGCTCAATAAATACCATTGATTGATTGGTTCAACGCCCGATCTCCTATTTACATCATTTCTATGAGAAAATTAGTTCTGACTTATAATCATTTGATCTAAGGCATGGCTTCTAAGAAACAGTTGTGCGATAAGTCCAAGGACACCCTGTGGCCAAGGTGAGCAGCTCTGAACATGTTGGGAGAAAGTGGGACATGGCCAGGAGATAGTTCAGGTGACATGTGTTATACTATACTCTCCCAAAGGCTTAGTAGAGTGCTTTGCACACAGTAAGTGCTCAATAAATACGATTCAATGAATGAACATTAGTGATTACATTGCAAACCTCTTCTTCTTGGTTCCACCATTTGCAAATCCAACTCTTCTCACTTAGTTCTCAGTGGTTCTTTCTATATTCTCCCAAAGGCTTAGTAGAGTGCTTTGCACACAATAAGTGCTCAATAAATACGACTGAATGAATGAACATTAGTGGTTACATTGTAAACCTCTTCTTCTTGGTTCCACCATTTGCAAATTCAACCCTTGTCACTTAGTTCTCAGTGGTTCTTTCTTTTGTGTCATTGGAATTCATGCTTCAGGGGTCTCCTAAGATGCAGAAATTGGTCTTCAAAAAATACTTATAGTGTTTCAAATCCTTCCCAGGGAATAGCTCCGAATGTAAGAAGAAGGTGCTATGCATTCAGGACTATAGAAGGAAACTTTGTTTCATTATCATCTGATGATGAGGTACCATTTTAATAATAGTAATAATAACAATAATATCACTGTGGTATTTGTAGAGTGCGTCACACAGCAGGTAAGTGACCAAACTTGGATTAGAACCCAGGACCTCCCCCAGCCCCATGCTCTTTCCACTAAGCCATGTAGCTTCCATAATGTCTGAAGCTGACCTTGTACAGAACTGGACTTACTATAAGAAAAAGTGAAAATCAATAATGATCTTTTTTTTCCTTAAAACCTAAAAACAGCTCACTACAGAGCTCTAGCCATTCCATGTACTCCTCCACTGGAGAAGTTACTGCTGTTCTTCCACAAGTTTGGATTTGATAGAGAGAAAGTTCCAGTGGAGAATTTATCATGGTTTTCCCTCCCTGCTCTCAGGCTTTATATTCAGAAACATGTTTGCTTTTCATTCCTAAAGTACTGCTTCTGATCAACATAAACATTTCAAGCATTTATTATTCTTTCACAAAGAGGGCTAAGAGCAAAGAAAAACACTTTGATTATTTTGATACCTCTTATGGACTTAAATCGGTCTTTGAACATTCAACATAAAACCCACCTCATCAGATAATATTGTTCCAGTTGCTGAATTCACTTTGAATCAGATTTGTATCTTTAATTGTTTCATTTACTCAACTGTGTTATTTTTAAATCTTTTTATGTCTTCAGTGTTTACAGAAAGATACATTTAAGGTATTACAGTCGACTTTACAGGGCTTTAGACAAAAAGAGTCTTTTCTATAAAATATTACTCTGCTTGGGCCTGCACTTCATCTGCTTTTGTAAAAGTCTCAAGCCGACAAAGAGAGAATACACTGCTGGGTTTTTGGGGGTTTTTTTGCCTGTGTAGTATGGACTCTCCAGGATAAGAACAAAATAGATCATCAGGATTTACTAGCTGGTAGCTAAAGAATGTTTGCACAACTTGCAGAATTCTCTAAATTCAAGGAAAGATCATTATGAATACCATTTTAAACGACCACTATAATTACTGCATATTACTGAGCTTGGAGTCAATTGGTGACATTTATTGAACGTGTGCAGAGCATTAAGTGCTTGGGGGAGTACACTAAAGTAGACACTATCCCTTCTCTCAGTTATTTACACATTGGTAAATGCTACTGTACTAATGTTGACTCACCGAAGATTGCAAGTTCCCAATGGGCAGGGGCCATACAGAGACCAGAACAAAAGGAAATTCTGTTCAGGTCACACTTATTATGTGTACTCAGGAAGTAAGTCAATACTCTTTTCTACATTCTGTTCCAACCAAACAGACATTTTTCTGCCTTGCCCCAGTAACATCCATCAAAACCATCAGGCCACCTTTCAGAGGCTTGATTTTCTGAAACTGTGCCTGTAGAACTAAAATTTTAAAACCATCTGTTTAATAATAATAATGTTACTTGTTAAGCACTATGTGCCAAGCACCACTGTTCTAAGCACTGTAGTAGATACAAGGTAGTCAGGTTGGACACAGTCCTGTCCCACATAGAACTCACATTCTTAATCCCCCTTTTACAGATGAGGTAACTGAGGCTCAGAGAAGTGAAGTGACTTGTCCATGGTTGCACAGCAGACATGTGGCAGAGCCTGGATTAGAACGCATGAGCTTCTGAGTCCCAGGTCCGTGCTCTATCCACTACGCTTTGCTGTTTCTCAGGACCAGCTCCCTATCACTCACCCCTAAAGAGTGGCAAGCAGCACACTCTGTTACATGATCCTGGGACCAGGGCAGAAGTCATTCAGGACAGGGCATAACAAGAGCAGCCGTGTCAACAGGCACACAGCCTGCAGAGATGCGAAGAGATCTTAGAGTATCTCTGCTGTCTACAAAGCTGTGGTTCTCAATGTGACCAACTCTCAGACAATTTCAGAGGAGTGTCTGCCCTTAGGCCAGCTCCCAAGACCCCTCTCCCCATCCACCGCAGCTGGAGTCTGCCCTGGCACCAGGCGGGAAGCCAAGCAAGATGCCAGGGAGTAAGTGGGTGAGAAAGACTGGGAAGAGGTGGAGCCCAAGCAGGAGAAGCAGAGCCAGACAAGTGGGCAGAGAGGGCTTGGAACACTCTGAGGAGCACATGAGGCAGTTTGATAACCGTGCATCCACCTCCACAGCAAATTTTTCTTCGAGAGCCACAACCGTAGAGCAAATATGAACCTGAAAATACTATGGATGAACTTGTGTCTACCGCAGGGCTTAGCACAGTGCTTAGCAAAAGGCAGAATCGATTTTGTTTTGGCTATTAGTCAGGCCAGCCCACAGCCAACAACTGAAGTGACCAGATTTCCAGGCACCTTAGGCAGAATGGAGGTGGAACTCCAGGGGTGGGGCCAGAGAGTGCAAGAGGGGGACAAAAAGGAAATGGAAAGACGAAGGGGAGAGGAGAGAAGGAAGGGAGAGAAAAATTCAGCCTTCATGACACCACCACCATCAACAACTGGATGTGGGGTCCCAAGAATCCAGACGGGACGGCCACTGCAGTTGCGATCACCACTGCCACTGAGGTACGGAGAAGTGTTGACAGACCAAAAGGGCCCCAGATGAACTGGCCTATCCTAGACCACCTCTCAGGTGACCATTATTCCTCTAGATTGTAAGCTAGTTGTAGGCAGGAAACATGTCCACCAACTCTGTTGCACTGTACTCTCCCAAGTGCTTTGTACAATGTTCTGTGCACAGAAAGCCCTCAATAAATGCAATTGATGATGATGATGAAGTGGAAACTATGGCAGAAGCAGCAGTGGCAACCCAAGCCAGGACAGGAAGTTCAGCCTGACCCACTGTCACTATGGTCCATGCAGAAGCAGCAGTGGTCCCAGCAGCTAGCCTTATTCATTTGTCCCAATCAACCAATAGGATTTTTGAACACTTACTGTGTGCAGAGCACTGTACTAAACTAAACACTTGGGAGAGTACAATAGAGTTGGTAGACCCAATCCCTGCACTCAAGGAGTTTAATCTATCGGGAGAAACAAACACTGAAATAAATTTCAGCCCCTTCCTGCTGGTCTAGCATGGTCAGAATCATGTCATCCCAGAGGTGTTGGAAACGTTTATGCCCAGTCCCAGGATGAGAAGTAGTGTGGCCTAGTGGATACAGCACGGGCCTGGAATTCGGAGGGACCTGGGATATAATCCTGGCTCTGTCACTTGTCTGCTGGTGACCTTGGGTGAGTCACAACCTCTTTTTGCCTCAGTTACCTCATCTGTAAAATGGGGGTTACGATTGTGTGCTCTATGTGGGACATGGACTGTGTCCAACCTGATTAACTTGTATATAACCCCAGCACTTGGTTCAGTGCCTGGCACAGCAAGGGCTTAAATACCATTTATAAAAATAAACAAGAAAAAAAGATGACCAAGTTCAGCCACAGGGGCAGTGGTAAACGGTGGGAACTCCTGAAGAGGAAAATGAGATAAAGGAAAAAGAGGAGGGGAAAGAATGAGAGCATGAGGAGGATCACAAGGGGAAAGCTCCAGAGCCTCCCAAACTGCTGCACCAGAGAACTTCCCCCTGACTATGCCCTCATTTCCTCATTTTCCACTCCCTTCTGTGTCACCCTTGCATTTGGATTTGCACTCTTCATTCACCCCTCCCTCAGCCCTTCAGCCTTTCCATATGTATCAGTAATTTATTCATTTATAGAAATGACTGTCTCCTCCTCTAGTCTGTAAGCTCGCTGTGGGCAGGAAAAGTGTCTACCAACTCTGTTATAGTGAACTCTCCCAAGTGCTTAGCACAGTGCCCTCCACTCCTCTGCGGCTAACCTCCTAACTGTGCCTCATTCTCACCTGTCCTGCTGTCAACCCCCAGCCCACGTCCTCCCCCTGGCCTGGAATGCCCTCCCAACGCACATCCACCAAGCTAGCTCTCTTCCTCCCTTCAAAGTCCTAATAAGAGCTCACCTCCTCCAGGAGGTCTTCCCAGACTGAGCCCCCCTCCTTCCTCTCCCCCCACCCCCCTGCCCTACCTCCTTCCCCTCCCCACAGCACTTGTATATATGTTTGTACAGATTTATTACTCTATTTTACTTGTACATATTTACTATTCTATTTATTTTATTTTGTTAATATGTTTTGTTGTCTGTCTCCCCGTTCTAGACGGTGAGCCCACTGTTGGGCAGGGACCGTCTCTATATGTTGCCAACTTGTACTTCCCAAGCGCTTAGTACAGTGCTCTGCACACAGTAAGTGCTCAATAAACATGATTGAATGAATGCTCTGCATACTGTAAGTGTTCAACAAATGCAATTGATGAATTTTGCTCCCAGCCTGGCCTAACAGAAATCCTAATGGGCTCCCCCTTAGGTCTTTCAGGTAATGGGCTGGAACCCTGAAAAGCATGATCACTCCACCTATTTGAGGAAATTTGGTCACATTACCGAAGATCGCCAGTAGAGCAGCCAAACCGATGCTGTGTGGGGAGCTGAAGTACAGAGGGCCCTCAATAAATACTTGTGACACTGATCTGGTAAACGAGGACTGCAGAGAAACCTTTTAGAGCTGATTTGAAGCAAAATCTCCAGCAATAAAGAATACTGGAGGCAGCTAAGCCATAGATGCAGAAGACAGACCAGCGAGGGATAGAGCAATTAGGAACGGAGAAGCTGTTCGAGCAGAGACAAGCTGAACCACTGATAAAATCTCTCTGTCGTCATTCCCGAACATGGAAGGATGGCTCACTCAAGCTAGCTGCATACTCAAAACACATAAACACACACTGGGGCTTCAAATAAGTGTTCATTAGCATCTAAGAGTTGGCATTAGTTCTTCTGAGAAATGTCCAGATCGCCCTAGCAGAAATTTAACCCAATAAAGATAACTGGAGATGGTGTTCATTCTACCCATGTTGCCCCTGAACTGAATCCTGGAGATTATTGAAATCTGCTTGATTAAATGGGATTTGTTCCAGTCAATGAGGTGACAAAGATCAGTGCAGGTAGGAGCTAATGGATTGTAATGTGTTTATAAATTGTTTGACTTCATTGATTTTTAATAATGATAATAATCACTGTGGTATTTGTTATGGACTTACTTTGTTCCGAGCACTTTTCCAGAGGGTCCCCAATTTCCTTTTCCTGAAGTTGTCACACTGTTGCCATTCAATACCTTGCCTCGTTTGCTAAAAGGCTGGAACAAAGAGGCTGGTATAGAGTGGGTTAGGGGGTGGGGTATGCATGTGTGTGTGTGTGTGTGTGTGTGTGTGTGTGTGTGTGTGTGTGTGTGTGTGTGTGTGTGTGTGTATGCATGCGTGTGTGCTTGTGTTGAAGCTGTTTTGAAAGGAAGGGACAGAAATATGTTTCTGGTGGAGGGGGGATTGGGAGGGAAGAGGGGAAAGACAAAAGCATTCTCAACAGGGGGCCACCTATCTAGATCCTAGGGATTGCCCTGGGGGGGGGGGGGGGGAGGGAAAGAGTAACAACAAAGATAAGGGTTGGAAAAGCCCAAGCTGCTCTCTGTCCATCAGGCAGACTACTGTCAATTCAATATTAATGCTGAGTAATAGAATGGAAAATTGTGATGGTCCTTGACTCAAAAATGACACTCAGTTCTTCCTGTCATGAAGTGCGCACCACATTTAGATCTCTCATTCATGAACAGAGGAAGAATTATTTAGGTAGTACCCCAAATTCCAGCTCCAAAATTCAATTAAGTTGAGCAGAAACCTGGAGAAAGCAGACTGCGTTTCTCTGCCTCCCAAGCTCCATAACTATGGCTCTGATTTTGCTATTGGCTTCCATTTGTTGCTCCCCCTTCATTATTCCTCTTTCTCTATAAGGCCTGTGCCTCCTCCTCCTTTCTCTTTCTTCCCCTACCACCCCACCCACACCCACCTCAGGGGCTGAGCCAAAAGAACCAGTCCTAGGGTGCTGGGAAGCAGGAAAAAGAGAAGGAGGAGAGCAGCAGCAAGCACCTCTCGCCCTTCCTTCACCTCCCCCTCCTTTTTAATTCTCCCACCTGGAGGAGAATTTAAACTGCAGCAGCCTGCCAGCCTCTTCCCATCACCTTCAATGAGTGGAAGTGAGGTCACCTTTTCCCTTGGCTCTTGGCAGGGATTCAGTGGCCTGGTAGTCATTCAAAAAACCCAATGCTGAATCTCTAATTAAAAAAAATAGAATTTTAAATACCAAAATAATTTTACCCATTGATTATGTTTCTTAACTCCAAATCTTCATACTTTAAATTCATCGAATTACTGATCCTATTTGTAGGGAGACATTCCCTCAGTTTTCAGCCTGGGTTTTTGTCCCCACTCCAGTAAGGACACCATATTTTCAAGTTCCCAGTTCCCCTTCATTTTGGCTACAGTTGGCAAGGCTTGTGGCCCAGAAGTGGAGCCGATGTTCACTGGGACCTGGAGGGAAAATAGTGGCTGCGGAGCACAGAGGTGAGCATCCAGGGTTCTCCCCAAAAGAAACACTCCAGGTGCAAGTGGCCTCAGACTTCTGCAAAATGATGCATCGGACATCACAGCGAGGTGCGTATGCTGCATAACGAGCAAAACGTCACAGGCCCCTGTCCAAATCCTCAAGGGCTGATGGGGACATTAGAAATGCAGAATGGGAAAGTTCCAGAGGGGTTCTCTGTAGAAAGTGGTACCCTGACAAGTTGGGGAAGTCCCCTGGGGAGAGGAGAGACCCTACCCTCCTTGAACAATCAGGGGATTGTTCAAGCAGCTCAACATATCAATTTTGCCACCCGCATTGAGACTGTGATTGTCAAGCAAGAAACGTGGAAAAATTCAGGTCAAGTTTTACTCGGTAGTTTGCAGCAATGGGAACATGTCATAGGAGTTTAGAACAACTTCAAAAGGTAAAAAACAAAATAGGCTTAAAGGAAATATTCCCCAGATTGGACTACTTAGGCACACCAAAAAAGAATGAGCTGCATGAAAGTCATAATTTCTTCATAAGGGTGCACAGACCAGATGAAATCTTGCAGGGCAATGTCAAACACTTGAAGAAGCTCAGTAATATCTGGGCTATAGGAACAGACTGTCTGATGAAAAGTCAGATCATTCATGGATTTGTATCTAATGCACTCCCAGAGACATAACTCTAAATCAGGCTCTCCAGATTCACAGACCCAGAGAAATGAGTGAGGTGTAGACCAGTGTGCTAAAAACTGAAGGGCTGCCAGTGAACTAAGCAGAAGAGAGGAGCAGATCTTCTCCAGGCTGAAGCTGGACAGAGAGCAGAGCTTTCAGAGGGCAGACTTGGTGGAAGTGTTAGAGAAAGAAGGAAAGGGAGAAGAGGGGCCAGAGTATAGGTACATATTATCAGAGAGAAGGATTCAGTCAGAGAAATGGCAGAGGAGAGGACCTTTTATGTGACCGTGAGCAAGTCAGAACTTCCCTGTGCCTCAGTTTCCTCACTTTAAAAATACCAAAATCGTTATTAATAAAAACATCAATCCTCTCCCCAAAAGTGTTGATTTCACGCCAAACAGTTGGATTTAGGAATTTTTCGTGAGAAAGGTCATTCATTCATTTAATCATATTTGTTAAGCGCTTACTGTGTGCAGAGCACTGTACTAAGTGCTTGGGAAAGTACAATACAACAATAAACAGTGACATTCACTACTCAGAACAAGCTCACGGTCTGTGGTGGGAGACATCTTAAAAACCACATCTTGCACCATGTAGACCTGCTGGGTAGAAAGGTATTCATTCCCCTTCCTCCAGCTACCTCAGCCCTCAGTCAATCGAGCCCCCAGCCCTAGCATCAGCCCCCTCCAGTTACCTCCTCTGTGCTCCCTAACCCACCCCCACCCAGTGCCACCTCCAGCCCAGCCATAGCAGCAGCTGGCACTTCTCAGGAGGAGGGCCAAGCTGAACAGAAGCCTTCCCCAGGCTGGGCAGCTGCCCAAATCACCAGCTGCCCCTAAAATCTCTCCATAATTGACTTGAAATGGTCACCCTATCTTTGGATAGGTGCCCATCTTTCAATGAAGGCCAAATCCCTGACCCTTTTCAAATCCCCCAATGCCCACATCCATTGCATGTCCTAACAAGGTTGCCAAGCCATACGACACCCTTACTCAATTGACTATTATTTACCTCTGTGGGAAGAAGGGGCATCTGGCTTCAAAGTCCTCAGCAGCTCTTGCATCCAGAGAGCACCAAAAAGCTTCACCCTATACAGTTTATCATCCACAGTCCTCTCTTGGTTTGGCACTGCTCACGGGGCAGAGGTTTAGTCAGGAAAACCCCAACCCAGTAGTCCCCCAAATCACACTGCACCTGATGAGGTCTCACCTCTAAGCAAACGGTAGGCCCTCGGGTAGCAGCACCACAAGACAGCTAATAAGTGATGGGAAAGGAGAGACTAGGATCAAGAAAGGAAAAGAGAAAGGAATTATGAGTATGAGTGCTACAGAAAGGAAGCTTGGGGATCTGACATCCACAAATATGTCAGCATCAGGAATGAGGTCAGGATAAGGGGGTCATTTAATGCTACTTCTGTCTGTTTATTTTTATAATGTAATAATAATGCTATTTGTTAAGTGCTTAATATGTGCCAGTGACTGTACTAAACGCTGGGGTGAATACAAGCATATCGAGTTGGAAACAGTTCCTCTCCCATGTTGGGCTCACAGTGTCAATCCCCATTTTACGGATGAGGTAACTGAGGCCCAGAGAAGTGATTTGCCCAAGGCCACACAGCAGACAAGTGAGAGCCAGGGTTAGAACCCATGACCTTTTGACTCTCAGGGCCATGCGCTTTCCACTAGGCCATGCTGCCTCTCACAAATGGGCAGTCCCTTGCCATTTTAGCATTGTAAAATGACCTCCTCCAGAGAATGTACTTCATCCACCCTAGCCCCTCAGTTTCCTGGTCATGTTAAAGTCATTTTTTCTTAATGGCATTTATTAAGCGCTTACTATGTGCAAATCACTGTTCTAAGCGCTGAGGAGGTTACAAGGTGATCAGGTTATCCCACAGGGGGCTCACAGTCTTAATCCCCATTTTACAGATGAGGTAAATGAGGCACAGAGAAGTTAAGTGACTTGCTCAAAGTCACACAGCTGACAATTGGTGGAGCCGGGATTTGAACCCATGACCTCTGACTCCGAAGCCCGTGCTCTTTTCCACTGAGCTACACTGCTTCTCTACATTTTGCAGACACTCTGGGAGAACCAGTCAAGCCTGTGTCCAGATCAATTCCTTATCTGTAAAATGGAAATTAAATCTTACTCCCTCCTTGTTAGACTGTGAGTCTGAGTCTAACACGAATATTATTTGGTGTTTCAAGGGCCGGAGATTTTTTTTATTCTATTTTTAATCAAAACGAACTTTCTTAGGAGAAAATTTGGCCAATTCTTAACAATTAGGACATAAATGTCCCAGTTGGAATAACATTTGGAAAAACTTATGAGCTCAGTGATTTTCCCCTTAATTTGAACTGTAATACGTGATCACCACTCACAAAACTGAACAATTTCTATTTGGTAAAATGAAAGGCTCTTTCTGAAGAGAATTTCCCATTATAAAAGTTCAATCTCCATTTCCCAAGATTTAATAACTGATGTGGTTGGCAGGGTGAACTGGTAGAAGAAAGCACTTGGGACTGAGTCAGAAGTCCTGGATATCTGTAATCTATTTATTTATACTAATGTCTGTCTCTTCCTCTAGATTGTAAACTCGCTGTGGGCAGGGAATGAGTCTGTTATTTTGTACTCTTTCAAGCACTTAGTACAGTGCTCTGCACACAGTAAGCGCTCAATAAATACCACTGACTGACTGACGGGATTCTAATAGCTCCTGCACTGGCCTACTCTAAGACCTTGGCAAAGTCATTTATCTACTCTGGGCCTCAGTTTCTTCATTTGAAAATGGGGATTGTGAGCCTTACTTGGGACAGGGACAGTTATAAGAGATAGTTACAAAGATGTTGTTATAACTATATCTACATCAATGCCTACCACATAGCTTAATAAATGTCATAATCATACTTATGGTATTCTCTCCCAAGTGCTTAATATGGTGCTCTGCACAAAGTGCTCAATGCAATTGATCGATTGCTAAGTTAGGGGCTTACCTGCCTATAGGGGAGTTGAGTGAGTAGCTGTACAAATTGTTCACGCAAGGTTCACTAACAGATACTTGTCAAGCAGTGGGTGATGGGATTCGATGAACGGGCCCGAATAGAAACAAGGCCTGGGGGCTCAATGTGGGGCCAAAAATAGATCTTGGCAGAGGGAGGGAAGTAAAATAGATAAGTTGTTGTATCTTTTCTTTGGTGTTTTGTTTCGGTGTCCTTGGTTCAAGACAGCTGACCAGCCTCCTAGCCATGAATGGAGTTGACTGAATTAATGGAGTAGAGTGAGAAATAGTCCAGGTTGTTCACATGGGACCCCCGGACTGGTTGTTGTGAAGCAGGGGGTGATGGGATGTGAGGGATAGGCCTGGATATAAAAGGGGCTGGGTCCACTTTGGAGCCAGATTCAGACCTTGGCAGAGGGAGGGCAGAGAAATAGATAAGCATTGCTTCTCGGGTGTTCTAAAGCATGGATTCATTGCCCACAGAGAGCTTACAGTGTACAGGGGGAGACAGACATTAAAATAAATTACAGTTATGTAAATAGGTGCTGTGTAGCCTAGGGTGAAGTGAATTTCAAGTGCTTAAAGGATACAGATCCAAGTGCATAGGTTAAATAGAAAGAAAAGTGAGGGGGGAAATTAAGCCTTAGCTGATTCTCATGTGACCTTTAAATTGATCAGGTTCATGAACTGTCAGAGTAGCCCAAGAAATGAATTCACTTCTCCTTCTTAATTTGGACCTAGGAGCAACTCCTGTTCTCTAATACTGGCTCCCAAGTCCTTCCAAAAGGGATCTTGCTTTGGGGACCATCCACCCATTAAGAATTAGTTCACTGAGGCCATGAAACAATTTTCAGTTACAACTTGGGTCAGAGTCTTGGAGGTGATGGGCTATCTGTAGCTGAAAATAGCCACTTGTTCTTGGCAACTAACAAGTTATGCTGAGTGAGTGGTAAAGAATTCTGACTTGATTTACTTGACTACTTGTAGGCCAACTGTAAAAAGGGAAAGTTCCTCAAACCTGATTAACCTTCACTCTATAAATTTGAAGTGTTCATAGATGATGCAATATCCCAAAGCGTAGAACTGTGTCTAGTTTGGCATCTGCAGATATATGGAGAACACATTGTTTCACTGGAGAGAAACTAAAATGGATGCAGATTGAAGGAATTTTTTCTTCTTGAGTGGTAGGGTTTGAGGGCAAATGCAAGCAGTTTTTAAGCATATGAAGGGTTACTGGCAAAGGAGATAAGAGAAATGAGCTCGGGTCTAAGCAAGAAGAATTTAGGTTAGCTCTCAATGTATAAACTACTAGCCATAGGACTGGTTTACTGAAGGAAATTATGAGATCTCCTTCCCTAGAGACATTGAATCCTAGTAAAGGCTCATGAACTGTCTGGAATCACTTAGGTCCAGTTCTGCATGAGGTCCAGGGAATGGAATAGATGACCTCCAAGCCCTCTTTGAGCCCTATATGTCTGTAATAATTCATCACGCATCAGCCCACAAAAGTGAATACTCTCCCCACCATTTAGCCATTATGGCAAATTCCAGATGGCTGGAGTTCATTCAACTAAGATTAACAGTGAGAGAGGACTTTACAAGCATGTTTTACAGCCAATCAGTCCCTACTGGAATGAGATAAATACCTTCCTTTTCCTTAACATGGTCAATGGCTGGACCCAGTTTTAAGTAGAGCTAACATTTGGGACAATTAAAAGTGTACAGGAAAATGTGGCCAAATGCATACCTAGAGTGGCTTTGCCTGTTTCATGAATGGAAGTGTGTCATCACAGAATTTCACCCAGGCCTCCTAACCAGAAGCAGCCTATCCCAAACTGCTCTGGCCTGAACATTTCCTAAAACAAACACAACTATATCACATAAGGCCAGCCAAAAACCTTAAAGGGATCCAGGATTCTCATCCCAGCTCTGCCATTAGTTGGCGGTGTGACCTTGAACAAGTCACTTAATTTCTCTGTGCCTCAGTTACCTCATCTGTAAAATGGGGATTAATGCTGTGAGCTCCACGTGGGACACAGACTGTGTCCAACCTGATTCACTTGTATTTCCTCCAGTGCTTGAGAAGCAGAGTGGCTCAGTGGAAAGAGCATGGGCTTGGGAGTCAGAGGTCATGGGTTCTAATCCTGGCTCTGCCACTTGTCAACTGTGTAACTTTGGGCAACTCACTTAACTTCTCTGTGCCTCAGTTACCTCATCTGTAAAATAGGGACTAAGACTGTGAGCCCCATGTGAGACACTCTGATTACCTTGTACCCGCTGCCCCTCAAGAGCTACTGTCACTACCTGGTGGCCTTGGGTTTGAGGGGCTAAATTATGGGGCTCTCCAAGCCTCAGGATGCCAGACTGTAAGCTCCTTGTGGACAGGGAAAGCATCTACCAACTTTGTTGTACTGGGAAAGTACAGTACAATGCTGTGCACTCAGTAAATACCACTGAGTGGCTCTGATTTGCATCCCACTAAAGCTGGTTCTGAGAGTCTGAACCTCCTGGAAGAATTAGGTCCTGTTGCCTCTCTGGGCAAATACTTCCTGTAGGGATAACTGCATCAATTCATTTAGAGAGAGATCATAGTAATCCACCTTAATTGCAGGCCTTTGAAACAGCCTTAAGTTCTGAAGCAATTATGCCTTAAAAATCCCACACCCATTCTGCATAAGCCATGAAACTTTTCAAAGGCAGTTCACCAGTAAACCCAGGCCCTTGTCATTCTGCCAAATAAGTGCCAGTCATGCACACCAAGCAGGACTTGGGAGCAACCCTGAAGCTGTTCTTCTATGAGTCAACATTCTTTCATTCATTCTAGTCCCTCTTCTAGTTCCTCTCTTCCCAGGAAAAGTACCTACCAACTCTGTTGGATTGCTCTCTCCCAAGAGTACAATGATCTGCACACAGTAAACACTCAATGAATACTACTGATTGATCGATTCTATTTTAGGTATCAGAGGAGATGTGGGTTCCCAAATTTCCATTCACATGGTACCCCTCCGAAGTATGGTCAGCACTACCATCCACTTACTCCATTCAAAAACGTTCAAGGTTTAGAGCTGAAAAAAGCATCAGGTGCAAAAGGATTCTCTTTCAAGGACAGTGGAAATTTTGTGGTAGAGAGTCAGCCCAGCATTTCAAGAATTTGATTTTGACACTGTGGTTTTAAAAAGGAGCAATAACCTACCTAGTCACCCTCTAAGGCAGCAAAGTCCCCTATACCAAATTATCAACAAACACACTGAGTTTCCAGGAATGAAACCACATTGGTAGCATTGTATACCAGCCACTTCCAGAAAACGGAATCTAACCCATTATCAATATTAGTCCAAAGCAGGATTGACTGTAAATGAGTGCTGGCAATAAAAAAAAAGTAAAACAGAGAACTGCTATTTTGTCATTGGGAAAGCCCTTGAACACAAAATTGGAAACACAGCAAGTCAATAAACTCACTTTCAAATCACCTTTTCCTAACCTTAGAAAGCATTTTATGAGATAATGAAAACCTCCAACATTGAGTGATTAAGGAATAAAGGGCCAGATTTTCCTTCCTATGTAACTCCATCGGGTGTTTCCCACAGAGTAACAGAGATTTATTTAAATGGTTAACTGTTTGTTGGCAAAAATCCAAATTACAGGTGTTCATTAAAGTGGTGGGGGTCCCACTGAGCCTTTACCATAGCTGTTTCACAGAAAGCTTTCCATGCTGGCACTCTTAATGGTCTGGTGGTCACCCATTCCGCTTTAACATACTCTGTCTACTACAAAGATGGTGGGACTGCCTCATGATACAGGAGACTGGAAAAACTTGCTCGCTGGCTTGAATCGTGGTTTGCAGATGAATGTGCCTGGGTGAGTGAGCATTCATGATGAACCAACTTTTTAATCAAAACATTTTCACTTCTCAAATGATTCTGGGCAGTCTGCAGAACTGGAAAAGGAGTATTGCTCATGGGATTGTTTTCTAAGACTGCAAATCGTGGAGTTTAGCTAATGCATTCTATTTGAGGTTTAATCTTATCTTTGCCTTTCTATCTGTAAGAATGGTTTCAATGTACACCACATTCACACAGATGAGTCTACTGCAGTTTTCTTTAAGGAGCCGGTTAATCCATCCCATAAATCAAATGATCCTACCAGGACTTCATCACTTTGCACCATGGAATCAGTGAACTTTTCTGTTATCTGATATTTCTTTAATGGGATTACCCTTATGGATGCAGAATTTCTGATGACTGCCATTTCAAAAGGTCTGTTCAGGATAACTTTAATTTATGAGAAAAAATGGTTTTTGAAGAATCTTTGTTCATTCTTCCCCTGTATCCCCACAAATTTCAAAAACTTGATCTTTTATTTCAGGAATGGAATCTTCTTTCTTTAAGTCCTTTCCAACACCCCCAACTAATGGATGTGCACTTTTGGTTAAAGTTCCTTATAAATGGTGCTCAGACCAAAAAAACAAAACAAAACAAAACAAAGAAACCCAACTATAATGGGGTGGAAACCAAACTGTAGATTGAACATGAAAATGTGATTAAATCACCTTTGGTTCATTATTATTATTAGTGTCTAATAGTAATAAAGGCATTTTCTTAAGCACTTGCTATGTGCCAGACACTGTTTTAAGCGCTGGGGTAGATACAAAGTAATCAGGTTGGACAAGTCCCTGTCCCACACGGGACTCACACTCAATCCCCATTTTACAGATGAGGCAACTGAGGCCCAGAGAAGTTAACTGACTTGCCCAAGGTTACAGAGCAGACATGTGGCAGAGCTGGGATTAAAAGCCAGATGCTTCTGACTCCCAAGCCCGTGCTCTATCCACTAAGCCTAGCTGCTTCATTCTCAGGCTAGCGATGCTTTGACAGGCCAAATCCATTGCTTGACACATAGTAAGTGCTTAATAAATACCATCATCATTATTATTGTTATTATTATGTTTTACTTTCATCCGAGTTTCAAGTCAGGAAACACTACACCTACACCAAAATTGAAAATCCAATTCTGAAATCATCATATCTGACACTTATGTTAGAGTATCAAGCATTGCATTTATACTTCAGGCAGCTACTACTCCAGAACACTGCCTTTCTCTTGTTTAAAGTACTTCTAGACAAAGTCTCTCAGAACCCAAATGTTAGCCAATGGCAGATAAAACCTGAGTGGATGAGAGGAGTAGGCTAGAGAGAATTGGGAGAATTTGGGAGAGGGGAAAGAATGCATTTTCCCCATTGCTCTTAGTTCTGGCAAAGCTCAATTCAAAGGAAACAGTACCTCCACAGATAAGATTCTCAAATTTTGAATATAGGTCTTTCACACATTCCTTAGAACCAGTATCAATTGTAAAGTGCAGATCTGTGTGCCTAGATTTCTGTAACTGCCAACACGTTCTACAAGCTCTCAAATTATACAATTAAATAAGCAAGACAAAGGAAATACCACTCCCACTCACTCTTGGTACACATATGTATCATCTTTGTAGAAGAATCTCCAAGGAGTTTCATGTTAATTACCAAGGGATTAATTTAAATTTTCATGTGAAACCTACCCCTTAGTGGAATCTAACACTAACCTCTTTAAAGTCAAGTTTGTTCACTAAAAATAAATGCTGTTCCTTGGAGGTGTTGTAAGTGAGGTGAGAGCTTGTTCTCTGAGTGAGTTACCACTCCAGGGACTCAATCTCATCCCAAGGTGTGGTGTGTGCATGTGCGCATGCACACATACACACACACAGGGAAACACAGCCTGCCCTATTAAGAAGGGGAAAAAAAAGTGAACAAAAACTAGTTTCTCCTAGGCTCAAGCCCTACATGAACAAGAATCATTCCATTCGTTTTGTGGACATCAGAATACTGGAGTGAAATGGACAAGGCCCTAGATATCATCCAAGGGAACGGAACTGTGCCTGTGGAGTTCAGGCCCATTTCCTCAGGGAGTTTCTGGAGCTAAGGAAAGGTGTCCTCAGGTAGCTCTGCTAGCCTGCTGCACTGATCCTAGCAAGGCCGATTCCCAGCTTTTATTCTGTTACTGTACTGACCAGATCTGTGCCTGAAGGTTTGAGGTTCAGGTTCAGTTGCCTGTGAGACTACCAGAGTCAAAAACGTACCCCAGATGTAAGAAGTGGAGGGACTTTAGTGGGGGAGAGCAGAGATATGGTGGATTTGGGCACCTGAGGGGCAGGAAAAGCAGCATGGCATTGTGGATAAGAGCATGGGCCTGGGAGCATGGGCCATCTGGTCATGGGTTTTAATCCAAACTCCACCACTTGTCTGCTGCGTGGACTTGGGCAAGTCATTTCACTTCTCAGTGCCTCAGTTACCTCATCTGTAAAATGGGGATTGAGACTGTGAGCCTCACGTGGGACAGGAATTATGTCCAACTCGATATGCTTGTATCTACCCCAGTGCTTAGTATAGTGCCTTGCACATAGTAAGTGTTTAACAAATAACATCATCATCATTATTATTATTATTATTATTAGGGAGTGGAGCTCCAGGCCCAGGGGATAACACAAACATAGGGGGCAAAGGCAGACAGGAGAAAATGGGTGTGGGAGGAGCAAAGGGTCAATCAGAGGAGTAGTATGTAAGGAGTGCTGATAGGTAACGTGGAGGTCAATGGGTAGCCAGCAGGAGGTGGCATCCATCGCTCGATGCTTCAGAAAGAAGATTCTGGCAATAATGGGGAAAGAGTAACACTGGACAACTCCAATTAAGACAAACCGGCCATACCATTGTGGAGCAATCTCCTGAAAAGGCCCTATTTGTTGGGCAGAGTCAATCAGACCCAAAGTACGCCACCTCTTTGATCTATCTTTTGCAGCTTGGGAATCCACACCATGGTCAAAAGTAAAGATTAGGGACTGCTACCAAGTCAGGAGCTCCCTTGCTTTATGGATTGAGCCTCTTTCTTCTGGCACTGAAAAAGTTCTAAAAATGGTCAAACATCTGCCTCTTCTTTCTACGGCCTGGAGCAGAGAACCAGTCAGGCATATGCCCAAGTTCCAGGTCACTTGAACCACCATTTTTTAATTGTTTGGGAGTTAAAGGCCTCTGGCTGTGGGAGTTGTCAGGAGAGAAGAAGGGTTGTGGACCACCATCATAACCTGATGGGCTGTTTGTGGTTGGGCCATGCTGGTATTATTGTGATTTAGTAGGAAGCGGTAATTTTATAAGGGAAGCATGTGGCACCATAAAATCTCTATGAAATCTATGAAATCTTCCAGTTACTTCCATTAACTCTACCTTAGATCCTTTTCTACAAATTCGGGGAAAAAAACCCCTCTCCTCTCAGTACTGCAGTTGACAGGATGGCTCATGGGATCAGGTTCTGAATCTGGGTCTGATCAGAATAAAATTTAGATCATCATCATTAAGAAGATTTTGTGAAAAGCAAAAATTTCTAAATGCTTAGGAAGCCTGTGGCTTATTTTGACAGATAAACCTATGATCAGATTTTCAGCACTTGCTTTCATTGGATTTATCAATGTCCCACAACTCACAGCATTGCATGTCAGTGTTCATCAGTACAGACAGAGCAGGGCAAGAACTAAAGTTTTTAATGTCCAAAAGGTAGGATCGTGAGTTTACAATTTAGCACCCAAAGTCCCTGTGGAGAGGATATGCCCTAGTAGTATGGATTGGTACAACACTATAGCCAAGTAACTAGTGTCCAGGCAATACCAAATTAAAATTTACTTTCCAAAATGAGACAGCTTTTTCAGCCCCCTTATACACTGTAAATTTCTAGGCTTACCTGCAATCTGTTAAAAAGCTCCAAAATATTTTTCAGAAGTAAAGCGACAATAGGGAATGCTTCAACTTCGAGGAAACTTTCCACTGCTGCCTCATTACAGGCAGTTGCATTTATCCTGCTTACCTATCCATACTTCCTTAAATAAAAAGGCTATTTTCTAGCAGTTATTGTGAGAAGAATATTGGTTCCCCTACCTAGAATATTCATAGCTTTGGCACCCGCTGCCCTGCAACATTACTCTCTTCTTGTGAAGAAATGTAGTGGTGTGGGAAATCCCCCTGGGCTGCTGGAGCACAGAATGGCGCACCATATGTTCAGCAATTCAGACACACAATGGTGTCAAGTCAAGGGTGAAGCTTTGATTGAGAATCCTTTTGCAAACTCAACTTTACAAGAATGTAATGGGTACATTACATTCAAAGTCAGAGAGCCACTCCTTTTGTCCCTGGGATAATTATTTTGCTCATACAAGGGAGGCTAACAAAGCTTGTCAAAAATATAGAGTTGCTTCATCAGCTGACAATCTGGAAGCGTTCTCAAAAATAACAATAATAATAATAATAATAATAACCTGCACTCGACATATATACTTTTCTTAACTTTTATCCTTGTAGTCTGCCCTTCATGGCACCGGCACTATGATGAGGATCTTATATCATTCCTGAAAGGCCTGATATTGATGATTTAAAAAGCCAGAGAATCGATGGGATACTGTGTTCCTTAATCCCACAAGAACACACTCACTTGTGGCGGGGGGGGGCGGGGATTGTCCAAGAAGTACAAAGGATTAGGCATGAGTTGGAGACGATATTAGTGCAGGCTCTGAAAAAATCTCTTGGGCAAAGCATCGTAGTCATCTCTGTAACAGATTAAGTGGCAAATATAGTCCACTTCTGCATTGGTGGGAAAACTGAGGCATGAGGGTATTAGAGGATTTGCCTAAGGTCAAATAAAGCCAAACCAAAGTCAAGAATAAAATGTAAGACTATAGATTCCCAGCCTGTTTCCCTAACCCCAAGAGCATGTTTCCTCCCCGACATAGCTACAGTGCAATTATTATTTAAGACAAACACACACACAAGAGCCTGCATGATATGGATACTTGGCATGGATACTTCAGAGCTCACCCACATACTGAAGAAAAGGCTGCCAAGCCAAAAATGCATGTAGAAAGCTGTATGTGCATTTGCAGAAAGTTTTCTCCTTTTCATGCAAATGACAATGGAATGATGACTCAAGTGTTTCCAATTACTTGGTGAGATTTTTGTTTTTGTAACTTATTTTGAGTTCTTAGAGCTATTCTGCTACAGCAGGTTTGCCAGTGTTCGAGGAGTGCCCCTGTACTAGTGAATAGTCAGCGATGATTAACTGAAAAATATTTCTAAGTTAAACATTGATTTGCTTTAGCCTCCTTTTATTCATGTCTTGGGTGACCTTTCAAACTATTTCTTTAAACAAAAGAAAGCAGGCACCAGTGGCTTTGTGTTTCACAGCAAAAAGCTAAATTCTTCATCTGTTGGTTCTTGTGGTTTTATCATATAAAGAATGGAGCAGACAATGTATTGGTGCAATCCAAATGGGAATATTTGCTTTTCTCTGGTCAAAAGAAGAAGAAGAAGAAAAAAAAAAACGATTGAATTTATCATGATGTCAATGGCCTTGCATTTGCTGGGCTCTTCATTTCAGTCATTATTTCACTCCAGCACTATTTAGTCTGCTCTACTTCAGAAGGCACAAACAGGAGGCTTAAATGAGAGTTCACTTGCCTCTTCTTCCTCTCCTTCTCTAGCTACGTTTTATGAGTGGTTGCATGCATTTAGCACACTTGAGACCAAAAGTGCTCTATCAAAACACACCCCCCAAATTGAATTATGCCCTGAAAATCATTGCCCAGAAGTATTTTAATGTGTTGCTTTTGTCTCCCACGTGAAAGTGTATTCATCCTACAGCAAAACATCTGTTTCCGTCTGTTTTACAGGAGCTTCATGAACAATCCTTAAACATAGAATCCATATCATTTCTGTTATATCAGAATCCATATCACCTCCATCTTGTCTAACTTGCGGATGACCTCTCACCCATCATCCAGCCTTCTGTTCTGATACCCACACATTTCATTCATTCATATTTTCTAAATATGGTGTGTCTTTTCAAAATCCAAATCCATTTAGTACGGTGGGAGTTACTCTCCCAATACCGGGTAGCCGACTAAGGAAGGAGCCTCGTGTTGATTTTGTGCAGCCCACATTCCTGAAACGTTACTGCTAAGCCCAGAATTTGACCTGTAACACAGTGGAGAAAAAGTTCAAACACAGACTCAAAGATATCCATCCCACAGTATAAATGCCAATAAGCAATTTCCTTTTCCCAGTCTACCATAGATTCTCATCAGATAGGCAATAACAGACAGAACCCTTGCCAATATTTTATAACCCATAAAATTTCTTCAAGCAATTGTGCAGATTTTTCGGCTTCCCTTTGATCAGTCTTTGCAACACTGACTCTAGGCCCTAGCCTAGGTATGATTCCTAGATCCCGATACATACAATGGAAAAGTTCTAGCCTACAGAAAGCCCTCTCATTAAAGCCCTAATCTGTTCCACTACATTCTTGCAAGACAGAGTGAGCCAGCATTAGAGCATGCCTCAATAGCGAGCAGTAATAAGACTGATAGAAACAGCTTAAGTAATTGGATTGCTATATGGTATTGAATGTCTGACAACAAAAGATATCCATCTCTATTCTACCACCAAATCTTTGTTCCAGCAATGAATTCATTTAGTAATGTACTTGGAAGCTTGTGGTCCCTGCAGGAGGAATGACAGGCTGGAGGGACACAAAAGCATGGCCATCTGATGAGCCCAGAGAAAGCGGCTATACCACTCCAAGAAGTTAATTACAGTGAACAAAAGCGGCAGACTACGACTTGTTGAACATTAATTACCATAATCACATTACTACACTTTTCTCCTATTCCCAGCCATGAACAGCTTTTTCCTGCTTTTCATTCTGGCCTTTTGCATGATATTCACTCGGCCACCTGCAACCGACTGTATACATGTCTCAGGAATACACAAACTAGGTTCTGAGACTGCATTCTTTGTACTTTGGCAAAACCTTATTTGATCAGAGAGTCCAACAACTTAAAATTACCCCCAATTTGAGAAGATTGTGGTCTTCGGGTATTTTCACATAAAAATGTGATATGGAAAAATAATATAGCTCTCTAGGCAGTAAATTATGTTCACAAATCTCCTGAGGGTGAATCTGGATCAGAAATATTGAGCATTAAGAAAAAACAGGTATAGAAAGAGTTGTCCATGTTTATTAGGTCGAAGTTAACATTCCTGGTTAATTTTTCTCTAGAACGATTGACATGGGTATTCCCTGCATACTGAGTTTCTAATTTCTCCACAGTAGTGTGTTAACTCTTTTTACCTTTAGATTTCCCTGTTTTACCCCTGAAGTGGGGGCAGGATTCCAGATAAAATCAAATGGGCTGCTTTTCCAAAGCAGCCTCCTCCTCTCTGGCAAATGGGATTCACGTCGGAGCTGTAACTATTGCAGGGGAGGAATTGATCTGGTCAGTTTAAAACCTCCAGTGGTTGCCCATCCACCTCAACATCAAACAGAAACTTCTTGCCATCACCTTGAAAGCATTCAATCTCCTTGTCCCCTCCTACCTCACGTCACTGCTCTCCTAGCCAACCCAGCCCACTGTGCTCCTCTAGTGTCAACCTACTCTCTGTACCTCCATCTCGTGTACCTTGCTGATGACCTCTCACCCATGTTCTGCCTCTGGCCTGCAATGCCCTCCTCCTTCATATCCAACGGACAATTACTCTTTCTACTGCAAAGGCTTACTGAAGGCACATCTCCCCTCCAAGAGGCCTTCCCTGACTAAGCCCTCATTTCCTCTTCTCCCACTCCCTTATTTTGCTCCCTTAATTCACCACCATCCCTCAGGCTAACAATACTTATGTGCACAGCCATAATTCATTTATATTAATATTCGTCTCCCCCTCTAGACTGTAAACTCACTGTGGGCTGGGAACACTACCAACTCTGCTGCATTGTACTC
Source organism: Tachyglossus aculeatus (assembly GCF_015852505.1). Classification (NCBI taxonomy): domain Eukaryota; kingdom Metazoa; phylum Chordata; class Mammalia; order Monotremata; family Tachyglossidae; genus Tachyglossus; species Tachyglossus aculeatus. The sequence continues at coordinate 17,409,723 of NC_052074.1, read as the reverse complement.
TCCCAAGCGCTTAGTACAGTGCTCTGCACATAGTAAGCGTGCAATGTATTTGATCGATTGAATTGAGGTTGTAAAGGTCAGAAATTATCATTGTTCCCCAAGCATTTCCAGACTGCTAGCGTTTGTGTGAACTTCTATTTCTTCAAATGATTTTGTCATTCATCTGTCTGGAGACAGAGGCCTGAACCAAAAGCAGTCTCAAGCTACCCTCCAGATCCATTACTCTGTAGCTGCTGCTTCCCCCATCAGAAAACTCATCTTATTTTTCGGTCAATAGAGTTCTCACCATGACATGATTTTCATAAAACAGTTAGCCCAATCCTTCCTTTTTGATATACTGGGAACTGGGTGGCCTTACATTTGCACAGGAATATCTGTGTGCAATTAGAGCATGCTCTTTAGAACCTAGAGCCCTGCTTGAGGGGTTTCCCAGGCAGCAGCAGCAGTTGCACATGGTCATTCAGGCTGCCGGGAACTCTGCATTCATTATGCTAATTTCTTTGGTCCAAGGAATACAAATACACCATCTAATCTCTGTCATGCTATGTGAGAAGGCTGGCAACACTACTTTGTTTTCTTACAGAGCAACCAGGCAGCATGGACAATATAGCCCAGTCAATCGTAGTTGAGTACTTACTGTGTGGAGAGCGCTGTACTAAGCACTTGGGAGAGTTCAGTATAACAATGTAACAGAGTTGGTAGAAGTGTTCCCTGCCGTAAGAAGCTCGCAGTCTACCTCAGGTTATACCATGCTAAAATATCACAGGGGCAACCCAGAAATGGTGCAGGCAGCCTGCAGGGGAGCCTGGACAGGAATGAAAGTTAATAAAAAGCCCAGCATCCACCAGTCCTGTATCTCCTGGGTTGTCATCGGGAAAGGTTGAAGGAAGTTTGGAGTCAGCTTAGTACAGTGCTCTGCACACAGATAAGTGCTCAATAAATACAATTGAATGAATGAATGAAGAGGAAACCTGGGAGCTGGACTGGAGAAGAAACAGCATTTGGGCTCCTGCAGCCAATCTTACCTTGAACTTACTAAGCAGATTCAAAGTGGAGTCACATCCGGTCTCCAGCACTCCTGTTTGCTGAGCTCCTATGAGCCCCAAGCTCCATTTACCTCTGTGTTCCAAGAGTTGGCACGTAGGATCCTAGCTACTTTAAGGACACCTTGGAGCACAATTTGAAGCAATATGCCAAACTAAAGAAGGGCAACTCTGTCCACTTGGTGTACAGCAATCAGGAACGTGGTGACTCACTTGGAGCAAAGTTAACAGGAAACTCATGAAGAAAAGAGGCAGTCTTGGCTCAAGTCACAAACCAAGGAACATGGTGGGAAAGGATGCTAGTCATGTGTCAATCTTTTCAGACACACCTGCACTCAGAATTAATGACATCAGAGAAAGTGGAAGGGACATGAGCCAGGGGGCCTGGGTTCTAAACCCAGCTCCGCCATTTGCCATCTGTGAGACCTTGGCCATGTCACTTAATTTCTCTGTTTCCTCATCTGCAAAATGGAAATTCAACACCCGTTCTCCCTCCTCCTTGGACTGCGAGCCCTCTGTGGGATAGGGACTGTGTCCGGCCTGATGAACTTGCATTAACCCAAGTGGTTAATACAGTGCTAGGCACCTAGAAAGTATGTAATAATAACACAGTTATTATTATCATCAGCAGCATCTTTGAACTTGAAAGACAATGATTTAGAATTAGTAGATTCTATGAGCTCTTCAAAGCAAAGGCATCGTGGAAAGGAAAGTTGCCCCAAATACTCCTCTGTTAACAGTACTAGACTCTCAGCTAGTTGGCTTAACTGTGAGAGAAGTCAGTGCATACAAGGGAACAGGTAAATACCTACCTTGTCAGCGAAAGTGAAGTCAATGACTAACAGTGAAATCACCTTCTGCTGGAAGGCCGCACCTCAGCTGCTTACCGAACTAGCTCAGTGAGACGACACATGAAGTAAGGCACAGAGAAGAGAGAGTATTCTCCCTGCCTTCTGTCCTACCCAAATAGTGTCGCTTCTGCTCAGATTTTATCTTAAGCAATTTAATAATCTTCTGTAATGCAACTCAACATCAAATAAATCCCTGGCAGAAGCCTGGATACAAAAATATGTCACTAGATTTCTTCTCCCAGACAACCCACACCTTTTAGAAATGGCTCCCCAAAAGCAATGCATAGAACAAATAAAACTCTGGACTTAATGGATCCAAGAAGATAGTCTGCTGTGGCAGGTCACACTGAAAGCTCGGTGAAAAAAGGTCAGGGCAGCAGTTGACATTTAATTTCCATCTAATTTCACCTTTCCATCTAATTTCTTGCACCTTCCCCCTGCTGTGTGATTAGAGCTCCTGCTGAAGTCAGTGATAGAGATCCAACATAACAACCACAACCCAGCCAGCAGCAAAACATGATGGAATTATGGACCAGAGAACATGAGCTGCAATGTTTCATGGCCTGAACATTCAGCCTCTGCTCTTTTAAGTCAGGATCAATTGCAACACGCATCCATGGAATGAAATATTACGGCAAGCAGTTACTTCCCGCCCTTTTAGGGAGTGGATCACAGTAGACAAACTGGCAGCCCTGGTGCTCTGCCTGGGCCTCCGTCTGAGGTAGATTTATCATTGCTGACTACTGTGGCCAGGCTGTTCCTGTTTCTCAAATAAAATCGAAGGAATTTGAAAATTTACTTTTCTGTGGCAATCCTGACTAGAGTCTGAGATCCTTCAGTCTTCTCTTTAAAATGGCTGGTTTTAGAGAAAATAATTTGTAGCCGTCATTGTGTCATGTAAAATGGTCCCCTTAAACACTAACGGCCTCTGAATTAGGATTGTTGGACAGCAGCCTCAGACGTTCCTCAGTTCTTTCAATCAATGGCACTTACTGACTTCAAGAACCACATAGTCACAGGAGCTAACTGTGAGCCAAAGAAAGGGAAAAATCTGTTTCTTGTGACTGTAGAAGATGCTCTCCAGCCTCCATCAGCACCATCATCTGCCCAAGCCCTTCAGCTCTCTTTCTCAAAGCTCATCATAAATCACAAATAAGGTTAAGATGCTGAGGGATAATGTAGATTAGGCATAGTTTTAGGACCAGAGGTCATTGAGAGATCCACTAGCAAACCACTCAAGGAAAAATGTTCCTAAAAACAATGCCCTGTTTCCAGAATCAAATTGAAGCTATTCACTGGGTGATTACTGAGTAGAACACTGCAGTAAGTGTTTAGGAGAGTACAAGAGAGGTAGAAGAGATAATAATTATAATAATAATAATGGCATTTATTAAGTGCTTACTATGTGCAAAGCACTGTTCTAAGTGCTGGGGAGGTTACAAGGTGATCAGGTTGTCCCATGGGGGGCTCACAGTCTTAATCCCCATTTAACAGATGAGGTAACTGATGCACAGAGAAGTTAAGTGACTTGCCCAAAGTCACACAGCTGACAATTGGCGGAGCCGGGATTTGAACCCCCAACCTCTGACTCCAAAGCCCATGCTCCTTCCACTGAGCCACGCTGCTCAGTGCCTTCAAGGCTGCTCTCTGCCTTCAAGAAACTTACAATCTAGGCAGCAGGGCAGTCTGGTCTAGTGAAAGAGAATGGGGCTGGGAGTCAGGATTCTAGGGTTCTAATCCTTCTGTGTGACTTTGGGCAAGCCACTTTAACTTCTTAGTGCCTCAGTTTCCTCATCCGTAAAATGGAGATAAAATACCTGTTCTTCCTGCCACCCAGACAGTGAGCCTCATGTGGGACAGGGATTGTGTCTAATCTAATTTCTTGTATCTACCCCACCACTTAGCGCAGTGCTTGACACCCAGGAAGTGCCTATTAAACACCTTCAAAAAATTAAAAAGAGAGTGGAAATTTATTAATACAAGAGAAAGATGAATGCATGAATGAAAGTTGGGGAATGGATTATGATAATAGTGAAAGTCTCCCATTAAGAGCAGCGCCCCCCAGTTCTGAGGATACAATGATTGTTGTTTCCAGCTGGAGAGGGACAAATTCTTCTAAATACAGCCAAGACGTTGCTTTGGAAGGATATAAAATTTTAATTCAATTTACAGACTGCAAGCATAAATGTCAATTAATGCTCTAGAATTCATGTGACAAGGAATTGGATTTGAAAGCCAGAGGAAGCTAGATAATTGTCTTTCCTGAATGTTCTGAGTTATGGAGGTTAGAGTCAGAGACAAGAGTTTTGTGGGCATATGGCTGTGAATTGCTGAAGCCATGATAGCCATTGCCCTTCACAGACACTTGGACCATGGAAGTTTCTTTCTATTATTTTCAGTTTTCAACTTTGGAGCTCACATCCCCCTTCAACTTACAACTACTCCTCCATAAACAAAAGCCAATTGTTCTATATATACTGGAGTTGTTCCTGTTGCTTTCACCACAGACCAAGTTCACTTGAAATGAGCCATTCACGATGACTATCATTTAGTGCCAGCAGAGAGGCATCATAAAATAAGATCAGGGAAAAGTACCCTAAAAATGCATCCTCAATTAAAACACACCAACAAACTAGAATCCTCTGGGCAATGTTACAATTTTTAGGCCCTTTTTTCCCCCCGCAGAAAACCACCCAGGCAGTATTTCAGCCTGAAGTGTACCATAGCCCTGCTCACTTCACCCTTGCAACTTCTGTCAAGCATAAAATAATTTGAAATACCCTTTAAATATTCACCACACCCTCAGCCCACAGCACTTCTGCACATATAACTTGTTTTAATGTTTGTCTCCCCCTTTAAACACAAGCTCCTTGTGGACAGGGAAAATGTCTGCCAACTTTCTTGTGTTTAACTTTCCCGAGTGCTTGGCACATGGTTAGTGCTCAAATACCACTGATTGATTGATTGATGTCTAAAATTCTGCTACAATTTAAATTAAATAGCTATCTTTTCAGGTATTTTAAGTGCTTACTATGTGCCAGGCTCTGCACTACACTCTGTGGTAGAGACAAGTTAATCAGGTAGGACACAGTCCCTGTCCCACTTAGGACTCACAGTCTTAATCCCCATTTTACAGATAAGGTAAATGAGGTCCAGAGAAGTGAAGTGATGTGCGCATGATGTGCTGCAAGATCATGCAGCAGACAACAGAGCCAGGATTAGAAGCAAAAATTGCCAGCAATGGCTAGAACAATAACTAAAAACCAGCCATCCAAACATGTCTCAGATCTGGGAGCTAGAACCATAGGGCTGAGATTCAAAGTCCCTCTAGTGAGACATTCCCCACTGAAACTGGCTGGTAAGAATAACAGCCAGTTAGCTCCACCCAACTCCGCAGTGGATTTCAAGCCTGTCCTTTTCATGTCACTTTAAGGAAGTTCTGGCCCAGTGGTCAATCTCGCCTTTCCTTTCGCAGAGAAATGTTTCTCACATTCAGTGCAGATACATCCTTCAAACTAGTGAAGGAAACCCCGTTACTCTCATTTGCCTGTTGCAATACTTTCCAAAGCAACCAAAATACTTAAAATTGAGGACCACCACAAATTTCACAATTCCTTCTGTTCCTCCCTTCAAATCCTGTTGGAGGATTTTTCTGTGTCAAAATTCTATGGACTCTTCTGAACTATTGTATGGTTTTACAGTGCTTGCAAGTGGAATTTTTTTGGCATAGTAAAGAAAAATCCATATCAGCATATATGAGCAGATTGTTATCTCAAAACTTTTTGAAACAGTTGAAATAAAAATACAGTAAAAAATACACAGTAATGAGGAATCTATCTCACCGGAGTCTACAGAAGAGGAAAACTAGACTCCTTTGGAAAAAGTTAGCAAGTTTCAGACGTGGCTTTCCCCTTCATAAAAAGGCAGCATCTCTGCATGGACAGTCATAGATAGTAGACCACTGAACTGGAGTAGTAAAAAAAAAAAAAAATTGTTCCTCATAGATTCTCAGTCCTAGTGAGAATTTCTAGACACACCAATTGGTCATTTAGAATTTCCTCAATTTAGTCCTTGTTTGAGCCACCCTTCACTCATTTCCCTACCTCCTATTTCCAATGGAAATTTGCTTGAATTTCGATTAAATTGTCAGTGAGGGGGAGGTCAATCTTGACAGCTAAATTACAAAGTCAGGGACACTGGAGTCCCAGTGTTCCCTGTGCTCTGACCTGCTTAATGATTCCCATTAAACCGCTTTCTCAGTTGGTCATGTTTCCTAATTTTTAAAACACAACTTACAATAGTGATCTTATTCCAAAGCTCTGGGGATGGCCTTATCAATCAATAGGATTGAGTACTTACTATGTGCAGAGCACTGTACTAAGCACTTGGGATAATATGATACAGTAGAGTTGGTAGATGCAATCCCTGTCCACAAGGCACTTACAGTCTTTGGCTTCTACTACAAATGATTGCCAGACACTTAGCAAATGATTAATTTATTTCATGACTAAAAGATAAAGCTACAACACTTGGTGGTAGTCATTTTACTGTTTTACTTTCACTGGGATAGGATGAAAATATGCTCAGGATAAATTTGTGGTTGAACATTTGAAGTTGAGTCTCTTTTTCTAAAGCATCACTGACCCATGTATTTTGGATTATAGCTTGGCACCAAAAACTTTGTATGGCTCACCAACCAATATCTTCAAACTTTCAAAATCCCAAGAACTCAGTTAAGTACAAGTCCTTGTGAATCAGCATGGCCTAGTGAAAAGAACACAGTCCTGCGAGTCAGAAGGACCTGGGTTCTAATCCCTGATCTGTCACATGTCTGTTGGGTGACCGTGGGCAAGTCACTTACCTTTCTGGGCCTCAATTACCTCATCTGTAAAATGGGGGTTAAGACTGTGAGCCTCATGTAGGGTATGGACTGTGTACAACCTCATACCTACCCAGGGCTTAGTACAGTGCCTGGCACAAAGTAAGGGTTTAACGAATACCATTTTTAAAAAGGCTTAAATTAACTATTATGTTTAGGAATCAAATTAAACACATGAGAGGAGAATGATCAACACTTTGGGGTATCATTTCCTTTAATAAAATAAACTACCTTTTTTTACTGGTAGTGTTTGCGCTATTATTTTGAAAAATTTCTATGGGTGTAACAGAATAAACCCATTCTGCTGCAGACTGACCTTTGTTTAGAAATCTGATCTACAGAACCCCCTACTTGGTCTCCTGCTTTCACAGAAATGAGTTCTTTCAGTTAGGCAGTTAGAAATCTTTCATTGGATCTTAACCAGTGATAAATAGCAGCTAATCATTTCCAAAGAAAAGACTGGAGGAAATCAACCTCTTCTCTAATTTAGAAACCATTATAAAGTAGAACAAAATGGATCAAGAGAACAACGTAGCCTAGTGGAAGGACCCTGGGCCTGGGAGTCAGATGAACTGGATTCTAATTCTGGCTCCACTACTTACCTGCTTTCTGACCTTGGGCAAATCACTTCACCTCTCTGTGCCTCAGTTACCTAATCTGTAAAATGGGGATAGAGACTGTGAGCCCCTCATAGGACAGGGACTGTGTCCAACCTGATTTGATTGTAGCCACCGGAGTGCTTAAAACAGTGCCTGGCACATAGTAAGCCTTCAGAGAAGCAGCATGGTTTAATGGAAAGAGCCTGGACTTGGGAGTCAGAGGTCGTGGGTTCAAATCCCAACTACGCCACTTGCCAGCTGTGTGACTTTGGGCAAGTCATTTCACTTCTCTGTGCCTCAGTTACCTCATCTGTAAAATGGGGATGAAGACTGTGAGCCCAACATGGGACAATCTGATTACCCTGTATCTACCCCAGTGCTTTGAACAGTGCTTGGCACATAGTAAGCACTTAAAAAGTATCATTATTATTATTATTAGCTCCAAGGGCCAGGGCAGGCTTGTCCAAAGAACTGGGCAGGGGGGTGGAGCTAATGGCATCTCTCCACAGTGCCAAATGCTCCCACACTAGCTTGACTTAGGTCTCTGACAAGACCTGAGAGTCTCCAGTTAGGGATGAGAAAAACCAAAATAGTGGTTTTCTGGCCTATTAGCACGTTTAAGCCTACCCACGTCCGGTGAAAAATCCCTGTGCCTCCTTTCACCGCCATATCAAAATGAAAAGTCGGCACCCGTTTACAGGAGCTGGAGGAGTCTTAGGTAAATGAGCAGCTTTTTACAAGCCCAGAAGAAACACCCTTTCCTCAATCTAATTTCAGTAAATCCAGGAGAAAGCCTAACAAAGAGAATTCAGGTAATTCACTCTTCCCAGGGGTAGTTGCCGTATTACAAACAGTGAAGGTGAAAAGAACACACACTTTGTGTTTCCCAAAGCTAGGCAAGAATACAGCCATTCAGTGTCCAACAATACTGCTTCCTTTGTTATGAAATAGAGCTTTGCCTCTTGGTGGGCGGCAGCATCACTAAACTATGATTCTAAAACCTGGATTGAATGAATTTCATTAACACTTGTAGCAAAACTGTAGTTCAATAAGTTAGAGCAAAAGATTCAGAAAATTGTTGGGCGGTGGTGGGGGTTGGCTGGTTTCAGTTTTCATGGATTTTTGTCCCCCTGAGTTTTGAGTTGGAAGAAACCCAAATACTTAAAGTCAGGGAACTCAGTTCCCTATGACCCACCTGGCATCCTTTCAGGGAAGCGATAACAAGCCTGATCCCACCTGCCCTTCTTCTACCACCACCAAAATCAAGAGGGTGAGGGGGAGTCTCTTTCAGAATATTGCCACTTCCACTGATAGCCTTTATCACTTGCCTCCATCTAAGGACTCTCCCCACCCGGCCAAAATCACAGAGTTTGGGATTCATCAATTCCTGTTACCCAGGGGCCATTGCTATTCCAGTCATTAATTCTAGTGTCCCCTCAAGACTCTGGTGGCAGCAGTGATTTGGGACACCCAAATTAACCTAACAGATGACTTCTGAGGCAGTCACTGTAGTTTGCCAGTGGCTCGAAAATAGCCACAATACTACTAGTTAGGAAATTATAATATCTTAACAATATCCCTGACTCATCTCTCTTGTTTCTAGGGAATTTTTAATTCCATAATTGGAGAAAAGAATCAGAAGTTAACTTTTGGGAAATGTGTTGTCATTTTAAAGCATAATCATCATGGCATTTGTTAAGGGCTTGTAGGTGCCAAGCATTGTGCTATGCATTCAGGTGGATACGACTCAATCAGATCCGAACAGTCCCTGTCCCACAGGTGGGCTCACAGTTTAAGGGGAAAGGAGAACAGGAATTTAACTCCACTTTACAGATGAGGAAACTGAGGCACAGAGAAGTCAAGTGGCTCACCTAAAAGTCACCCAGTGGGCAAGTGGCAGAACTGAGATTAGAACCCAGGTTTTCCACTCCCAGGCCTGTGCTTTTTCTACTAGGGCAGGCTGCTTCAACATGCAAAGTAGGATTAGTTCTTCAACAGAGCCCCTGCAGGCTCCTCTTCCACTACCATGGCTTAGTTCATCTAGGACAGGAGGAGCTGAATCCCCTCTTCTGTGTGTCATAGGCTCATCTTGTTTCTACGGCACACGAACTAATACATTCTGGTTGGTTGAGCAGTGGAGGAATCAGCTACCATAAATGTAATCACTAATCCCCATTCACTGCAGCCCCCTGGATAGCCAGCAGGCCTGAGGGGCACAATGCACAAACTGCAATCTCCAGCAGATATGAAGTTCTTTACCAGCATTTCCAACCTCAGAGGCTCCAATTTCTGCCTCTTAACCCCTGCCCCGATGCCCCTGAAACCTCTCCACCACTTTGCACCAAACCAGTGCCCAATAGGATTTCCAAAGTCCAGGAAATCATCTTCCCCAAAAAGCCAGCTCTGGTCTAGACCATCCACAGAGTAACCACTGGCCAGGCAATCAGTGAGTCAATAGCATTTAGCATATATTAAGCACCCACTGTGTGCAGTTACTGGGAACCTACTGTCCAAAGTGTCTGGCAGGGTACAGTAGAGGGAGAGGCATAATATCTGCCCTCAGTGAGCTTATAGTCTTACAAAAGAATCAGGCACGATGTCACTTACAGTTAGGAGGAAGAAGTCCTTTAATAGTCAAGTTGATATGTATGAGAACTTTACAGGAGGCTGTGAACACCTTCATGTGGAGGTGTTGCAAAAGTGCAGAGAATGAGAATTGGAGAGAAGGAAAAATAATTGGGAAAATCCTCATGGAAGAGGTGGGTTTCCCAGAGGGCTTTGAAGCAGGGGAGAGCTGAGGTCTGAAACTGTTGGGTTCAAACAACTGTGTCACTCTGGGCGTGGATCCCAACTGTGCTATTTACTCAAATGACAATTCTTTCATTTTCCCCTCACCTTCCCCCAGATTCCACTTCATTGTGCAATGTTGGCAATGATTCTTTCCACCACATTCAGTGATCTTCAATTCAGGAAATCTCGCAGTGTGGCAGTCGGATGTATTAAGTCAGGAGAAATTATAAATATATGTACTCAGAGCCAGTGGGAGGGGAGGTGATTCCTTCGGGCTGTACCTGGCTCCAGGCCACTGAGCCTACCAGATTCTTTAATTGTATTAATTTCTCCTGGGAATACAGGCCAAATGATACCCGAGTGGAAGGAGTTAATGTTCCTCTGAAGGGTCAAATGTCCTCCCAGAAACCATATATTTATATATATATATGTATATATATATATATATATATATGTATGTGACCAGCATCTATAACACTTAAATCAATCAATGTTTTGAGTGCTTACCATATGCAGAGCACTGTACTAAGTGCTTGGGATTGATTGATTGATTGATTGGGAGAGTACAATGCAACAGACTTAGCAGGCATGTTAACGGCCTTAAAAAGAGACTTTTCCAACACAAAGAATTATTTCTAGTGTTGTCTGGCAAGATGTTTAAAGTATCAGGGTATTATCTTGTTTAGAAGGAGTCAGCAGCATTAAGGCACGTTTGACATCTAGGGTGGCCATTTAGCTCTTTTTCTATTACTCTTTGTGTATCTTGTGATTTTAATAGGTTTAATACTTAAGGATAAAAATCAGTGCAGTCACATTTAATATGGGCGAGAGTCAGCCTGTCATGCATACTATGATCTAATTTGACAATTTTAGCCCAAATAAATTTTAAAACAAGGGAAAAGGCACTTGAAATGAACCTGTCATTGAGCCAATAACTGTAAATCTACACCAAGCTTAAGAATACTTTTAAGAGCTAAATTGCCAAAAAAAAGTGAAAAGGCTAGACTTCAACATGAACCTTCAAAGACAAATGCAATTCAGAGTTAATTTTACAGCCAAAACATTAATTATTTTCCTTAGGAAAGCGATATTCTCAGAAAGTCAATTGCAAAAGGCAAAAACTGGGTGAGTTTTCCAGCAAGGAGAGAATCCTTTGCCTATTAACCTTATTTTAGTTACCTACTGACCTATTAAAAGGTATACCCAAAAAAAGGAAGAAAGAAGAAACTATAGCATTGTGTTCTTAACTCATGTATCTTCCCTTGCCATCTTGCATTCAATTTCAGTGTAATATGAACAGACCTATCCTTTTACAAAAGCTGCCCTCTTCCCACCAGACTTGTTTGTTATTTTATGTGTTTCTGCATCATTTGCAGAGTTTGCTTTGATCTACATTCCTCCTGGATGTGCGGTTTCCTTTACGGCTACCAAAAGGAAAACTGTTTTGTTTGAAAATTTGCTTATTTTGAAACTCTGTCGCTTAAAGCACCTATTTTTATCAAGATGAGCTGAACCCAGTGTTTGCAATCCTTTAACATCCCTACCTCTTCCTTAGAGAAAGGCAACTTAGAAATGATACAAGTTGACTTCTTGAATTTTGAATATTTCTTTGATGGAGCTTAATGGAAACTCAAGATAGAATGTATGGCTTTCCAAAATCGTGTGTTTTAGGTTGTTTGGGGATTTTGTCTTAAAAGCATCAGGCAGAAGAAGCTATAATGACCACTACACATTCAAAATTTTGCTCTGTCTTTCACATCTGAAAAATACCATCTGGATTGTGATTCCAGATCAGAATTCACATTTGAGGTGAATTAGAGTCATATTCTCTTCTCAGTTCAGTCAGAGCACCACACCAAAATTGAATGTGCAATTCTGGCCATAAATTCCAGACAAGACCAATGGTCTGGGCCATATTTTTCAGATGCTGGAGATTCAGAAGTAAAAAAAAAAAACCTCACATCTCATCCAGAATATTAAAAACATGAGCCATTTTGATACTCTTTGTGTCAATAGGCAACACAAACGTATACAAACCAAGAGATACTGATAGACAAAACATAGCTCATAAATAGATGAACAAAGAACCTCTGAGTCGTGGGGTGGAGTGGGGAGAGAAAAGAGACAGGATATAATCTACAGCAACCTTGGGATACCTCTGACTGGGAAACAGGATGCATATATGAGGACATTACAGGACTCACCCCCTAAAGACGGCAGGGGACAGGACCTGCTCTTTGATGGGCAGCCGGAGTAAACCTGGGAAACCACTTAGGAAAACAATAAGCAGGAATGAAAAAGAATAGTAGTGATGTGCCTGTTTTTAATAGACTCCCGCTTTTAAACTGTACCTTTGTGTTACATCCTTCCAAGGTGCGCTAAATAAACCATGGCATAGTCAAAGCCCAAGATGATCTGTTTGCAAGTATTCTTGACTCAGTAACCATCTAGCACAGCTCCAACTTCCAGAGAGATGATGATGTAAAACCTAGAAGTATCTATTCTGGTTCCGTAATCCAACAAAATTTATTCTTCCATGTTTAGCAAAGAAAATAAGGTTTTTTTCTTCCAAATTACAAATGGAAGAGTATTTCCATTGAAGGACACATAAAACAACCAAAGATATTGTTTCCTATATTAGAAAAAGAAGAAATTGAAAGTAAGGAAGATTTTATCTCAAGCAACCAAATTTCCCTACGGAAAGTTTGAATTTTGAAAGCTAGTCACCCCTAAAGACAACATAAAAAATGTCAAGATTGCAATAGTTGTTTGAAAGAACAAGTCAATCACAATCCCAGTTTCAAACAAAATCTTATGATCCTTTGAGAGAAACACAATGTAAACCTGAACATTTTGTGCTATTTTGAATCACAGCCCACTTTATATCACCTGGATTCAAGATACAACAGTAGGCACCCCCTTTGATATGCCCCATAGTAAATATTCAATAAGTATCATTGACTGATATATGATATAAAGAAATGACTGTAAATTCATTGTGGGCAGGGACGATGTCTACCAGCTCTGTTGTATTATACTCTCCCAAGTGCTTAGTATAGTGCTCTACAGCCAGTAAGCACTCTAAAATGATTGATTTCCTTTAGTAGATTTGTAGTACTCTCAAGACACTGTATTTACTGAGCACTTAATGTGTGCAGAACACTGTACTAAGCACTTAGAGTGCAATATACTAAATACTCAATGCTTTGCTTTTAAATGAGTTCTTAAATATAGTCTATTGTTCCCAAGAAGTTCACCATTGTAACTTTTGTCTACTTTAATATGGTTCCTCCTGTCTCCATAACATAAAACCCTGATAGACATCTCCTGAGGGAAGCAGCGTGGCTTAGTGGAAAGAGCCCGGGCTTGGGAGTTAGGAGGCATGGTTTCTAATCCCGGCTCCACATTTTACCAGCTGTGTGACTTTGGGCAAGTCACTTAACTTCTCTGTGCCTGTTACCTCATCTGTAAAATGGGGATTAAGATTGTGAACCCCACGTGGGACAACCTGATTACCTTGTATCTGCCTCAGTGCATAGAACAGTGCTTGGCACATAGTAAGCGCTTAACAAATACCATAATTTTAGAAGGAGCATGGCTCAGTGGAAAGAGCCTGGGCTTTGGAGTCAGAGGTCATGGGTTCAAATCCCAACTCCTCCGCTTGTCAGCTATGTGACTTTAGGCAAGTCACTTAACTTCTCTCATCTGTAAAATGGGGATTAAGACTGTGAGCCCCACGTGGGACAACCTGATCACTTTGTATTTACCCCAGCACTTAGAACAGTGCTTTGCACATAGTAAGCACTTAACTAATACTACTATTATTGTTATTATTATTATTATTGAGAAGCAGCATGGCTTAGTAGTCTGAGGTCATGGGTTCAAATCCTAGCTCTGCCAATTGTCAGCTGTGTGACATTGGGCAAGTCATTTAACTTTTCTGTGCCTCATTTACCTCAACAGTAAAATGGGGATTAATACTGTGAGCCTCCTGTGGGACACCCTGATCACCTTGTAACCTCCCCAGCACTTAGAACAGTGCTTTGCACATAGTGCTTAATAAATGCCATTATTATTATTATTATAAAATAATTTCACAGAGTCTATTTTAGGGCATCCCTTTAAATGGTCCTCACTTTAAAAGTGTAACTACATTGATCATCAACAAAGGTATTAAGTCTTGTACTAAAGAGAAAGAGTAACTGGGTAACTCCAGCTAAGACACAAAGCAATTTCTTAGAAGTGCATTTCCCCACAATTACGTGGAGCTGTACTTCATTTTCAGAGGTGAGTTTTCATGATGTAGACGTGACTGAAAAGACCACTACTCTACTTACAGTCCTTTCCAAACTTTGTCACAGATACCGATAGTTCCGTTATATTGATGCATTTGCAATTTACCATCTTAACTTCACCATCACCTGCCTGAATTAGCAAAAGCCTGATCATCAAGAATAACCTAAATGCAACAGAATAAAAGAGCATGAGTTTTCTAGTTTAGGAAATGAAAACCCAGTCTCCAGAAACTTCAGGAGGCAAGTTCAACCCACAGATTTGTCCAAAAAGGATGTGAGATATTTAGGGTAGAAAAACAAGTCTGGATCACCATCACCAGAGAGATGTCACCTTATAAGTAAAAGAAGTTGCTTAGGCCTACCTTATTTTTCTTGGCAGCACTTCTTTTCCCATAGAACATGAAGTGGGAAGGGTGTGGAAACTTGGAAACTGCAGAGCTGAGGTCACTTAAGCATCAAGACTAATGATTTAAAAAAAAAACACTGGTGAAAGGGAAATCAGCTGGAGAGGAAAAGAATCATTGTTATTATTAATGTAACTCAGTAGGTCCTCAGTAAATGCCAATCAATCAGTATCAATCAATAGAATGTACTGAGGATTTATTACAAACACAGCACTAAGTTCTTGAGAGAATACAAAAGAAATGAGTGTGCATGAACCCTATCCTGCAGGAGCTTACAATCCTTATTAATTACAATGAATATTTATTAAAATCAAATATAGTTGATATGATAATCAACTGAAAGATTCAAAACTAAAGTCCCCCCCTCAGCTGTATACAGCTTCCACACACTAGGCAGAGTAACCTTGCATAAGTGATCTCAGCAATACAGAATTCTGTTTGCTAGACTTATCCCAGAAACAGCTTCCTCTGTAGTACCACCTCTTTATCTAAGTTCATGGTTAAAAGACAGCTGGAACACCTGCTGAAGATTTGAATGAGCTCAATTGAACAAACTTGTTGCTCTAACCTCAAAACGATGACTTTAACCATTTAACTGTTCCTTCTTGAGTTGTTGATAGGTAGTATTTATGCTAGGAAAGAAATAGGGGGTGGCCATATAGAACCATCCTGGGATGCAGGAATTCTGGGTCCCTGATCTATATCTATAGACTGTTTTGAAGTCCTCCTCCAAAGTACCCCTTGCCCCTACACTTACATCCATATCTTTACCTGTAATTTATTTTAGTGTCTGTCTCCCCAACTAGATTCATTCATTCATTCAATCGTATTTATTGAGCACTTACTGTGTGCAGAGCACTGTACTAAGCACTTGGGAAGTACAAGTTGGCAACATATAGAGACGGTCCCTACCCAACAACTGGCTCACAGTCTAGAAGGGGGAGACAGACAACAAAACAAAACATGTGGTCAGGTGTCAAGTCATCAGAATAAATAGAAGTAAAGCTATCATTGACAAAATAAATAGAATAGTACAAGTACCAGTACTATGCATAAGTAAAATAAATAGAGTAATAAATCTGTACAAACATATATACAGGTGCTGTGGGGAGGGGAAGGAGGCAGGGTGGGGAGGATGGGGAGGGGGAGAGGAAAAAGGGGGCTCAGTCTGGGAAGACCTCCTGGAGGAGGTGAGCTCTCAGTAGGGCTTTGAAGGGAGGAAGAGAGCTAGCTTGGCGGTTCTGCGGTGAGAGGGCATTCCAGGCCAGGGGGAGGACGTGGTTCCAGGGGTCGTCGGTGGGACAGGTGAGAATGAGGCACAGTGAGGAGGTTAGCGGCAGAGGAGGGTGTGGGCTGGGCTGTAGAAGGAGAGAAGGGAGGAGAGGTAGGAGGGGACGAGGTGATGGAGAGCCTTGAAGCCGAGAGTGAGGAGTTTTTGCTTGATGTGTAGGTTGACTGGTAGCCACTGAAGATTTGTAAGCTCCTTGTTAGCTTGTAGATTGTAGATTGTAAGTTCCTTGAGGGTAGGAATGGTGTCCATTCATTACTGTAGGTATAATTGCGGTATTTGCTCAGCACAGAGTGTAGTACTGAACAGACTGTAGTAAGCACTGAAGAGGAATCAATATAAGGACACTGGACACAGTCCCTGTCCCAACATGGGCTCAGTCTAAGGAGGAGGGAGAACATGTATCTTATCCTCATTTTAAAGATGAAGTAACTGAGGCACAGAGAAGGTAAGTGACTTGTCCAAGGTCTTTCAGCAGACAAAGGGCAGAGCCAGAATTAGAATCCAGGTCTTGTGACTCCCAGGTCCATGCTCTTTCCACTTGGTCACATTTTGTACTCTCCCAAGTGTTTGATACAATGGTCTGTACAAAGTGAGCACTTAATTAGATATTATTATTGATTGAAGTCATTTAGTTACTCTAAAATAGTTGAAAATTCCATCAAACAAGATAAACTTGTTTGATGAACAGAGTGTCTTTTGAGAATCAAGGACACTGGACACAGTCCCTGTCCCAACATGGGGCTCAGTCTAAGGAGGAGGGAGAACATGTATCTTATCCTCATTTTACAGATGAAGGAACTGAGGCACAGAGAAGGTAAGTGACTTGTCCAAGGTCTTTCAGCAGACAAAGGGCTGACCCAGAATTAGAATCCAGGTCTTGTGACTCCCAGGTCCATGCTCTTTCCACTTGGTCACATTTTGTACTCTCCCAAGTGTTTGATACAATGGTCTGTACAAAGTGAGCACTTAATTAGATATTATTATTGATTGAAGTCATTTAGTTACTCTAAAATAGTTGAAAATTCCATCAAACAAGATAAACTTGTTTGATGATCAGAGTGTCTTTTGAGAATCAAGGACACTGGACACAGTCCCTGTCCCAACATGGGGCTCAGTCTAAGGAGGAGGGAGAACATGTATCTTATCCTCATTTTACAGATGAAGGAACTGAGGCACAGAGAAGGTAAGTGACTTGTCCAAGGTCTTTCAGCAGACAAAGGGCAGAGCCAGAATTAGAATCCAGGTCTTGTGACTCCCAGGTCCATGCTCTTTCCACTTGGTCACATTTTGTACTCTCCCAAGTGTTTGATACAATGGTCTGTACAAAGTGAGCACTTAGATATTATTATTGATTGAAGTCATTTAGTTACTCTAAAATAGTTGAAAATTCCATCAAACAAGATAAACTTGTTTGATGATCAGAGTGTCTTTTGAGTCTCAAAGTACATTCTTATATTAGTAATAATGATGATCCTACCTCCTCAACTGATCTTCCTGATCAGCTAATCAATGCTGCTGTTGTTTTTTAACCACTAGTCTATGATGGTTAACTGGTCCTCATTTGTGCAGTTTCTAATTACCTCTTTCCTATTATGCTCCCATTTCTTCAGGCCCTACGAGAATGCTCCCAAGTAGTCCTAAATGGACTAGCTAGTACCAAAGAGCTTCTTCAGTTTTTTCTTCCTACTTGTCTCCCCAACATATTTCTCCTGTACCCCTTGTTCTATCCTCCTCCTCACTTGTCATGGTTCTCACCACCTCTTCCTGGACATCCTTCCTGGTCTCTGTCACTTCATCCACTTCATTGGACAGTAAATTCTTTGAAGACAAGAACTGTGCCCTGCTTCTTCTGATGTCCCCGAGCAGTTAGCTCAGTATGTACGGCCATTACTGGTGATCATAATGCTTCTCCTTCCAGTTCTTTGATTGACTGGTCCTCCAACATCTTTTTCGCTAGTTCTTTCCAGGGTTCCTTAGTTTTCACCTTCTAATCCCACTTCCTCAGATAAATGATCCACTCCCCGGGCTTCATGCACCAACTATCATCTTGTCAGTAGAGGCTGTGCCCAAAGAAGCTGAGATGACAGAGTAGCTGCTTTGAAGGATCCAAGACTCATCTGTCATTTTTTGACAGGAAACTCTATAATGAAGCCTAAGAAAGAATTTTAGGTTAAGGCAGATGGCAAAATTGAGGCTCAAGCTAGGTAAAATGCACAGGGCCTCAAATCTGTTATTTTTTTAAATTGAGACTGGAAAACATCATTTGGCAAGGTGGGAAAAAGATGGGATCTTTTTTTCTGTCCATTAAAGATTTAGATAAAGCTACACAAGAAAGTATGTAACCCTTAACAAAATAAGCCAAAGTTGAAGGCTAGTTGATTTTTCTATCTGCAGTACAAATACAGATTGGATGATAGTAGGCTATTAGAAACCCCTGAACATGAATATGCTCAGGGAGAAAATTCCAGGTAAAGTTCTTGTGTTCCTGCAGCTGATACCATATCTCCCTTTCCCCAAAGACTCCCACATCTTCCCCTGCTCCTACTATAACTTCCTGTCATTGCTCCCTCCTTCCATTACCCCATCATTTGATAATGAAGTCTTTCACTTACTTTTTTACAAATTACATATTAATACATGATACATAGTTATGATAAATTTTTCAAAGTGTGCATGGATACAGACACAGAGAGAGATTTTTCAACTGGATTAAATGATTTGAAAAGGCTCACAGGTTTTCAGTGGAGGCTGTGCTTGGAAGGCTGCAGCAGCTGCTCAGAGTTGAGAATAAAGGATTTGCTGGAGCTTTGTGAGTGTGTATCTGTTGTGGATTGATCTGAGAGACTTTTTTTATCCTGTTTGGGGGAGGCGAGGGAAAGAGTTTCTTTTCAAAGTCACATTATCTGGTAACAAAGACTGACCCAGGACAAGTAGCGTCTTGGGGATTGTGCACTTGCTGGGGGAATTGGGCTCAAAGCTGCTGCCTGTTGCAAGAAGCAGGCACAGAGTGCTCAACAGATGGGTCTAGAGACCAGGAGGGAGGGAGGGGGTGAACATGACACCCTCCACCCTGCCTAACGCTCCCCCGAGCCTCACCCACCCTCTCTGCCCCAAATCCTCTCCCTGGTGGATTGTTCTCCCTAGCATAGATGCTTTGGGTAGATCTTCACGGCAAAGAAACAGTAGGGGAGAAGGGAGATGGCTGTAATTTGGTTCATCCATTGGTAGTAAGAAAAGAGCAAAAAAAAAAATTCCATCTACAATGTGTTTGGGAGCACTTTTCCAGACAGGAGAAACCTGTGAAGAAGCAGTTTACTACTTCTTGGTGGCCACTGCCCACCCCCCCCAATTTCTCTTTCCGTTAAAGGGAAGGAGGTTGGAGTGGATCATTTCTCTTTCCATTGAAGGGAAGGAGGTGGGAGTGGATGGCTTCCCATCCCATCTTCTTGCCTCCTAACTTTGGCTTAGTGGGTCTGCTTCTTTTCTGCATCCTGCTATTCTCCATGTGTTCTTGCAGGGAAAGGGTAGTGAGCTCTCAGATCTTGAAAAGCCACAGTTGGCCTTGAGAGAGCCATCATCTACTTATGACTGATCACATCTTCACTGGAGGCCTCTCAGAATGGGAAAATTGGGAGGAAAGACTCATAGGTTTGGGAATGGTAGGCTCAGTGTGCTTCTGGATCTCACGTGCTTTAAGCAGGCTAGACTCTGACCTCAAGGGCAACTGGGGATAAAAATCTTCAATCATTTCTTCCTTGTTTCCCATCCAGTTTTGTTGCTATTGGAAAGTAGGAGAGAGTCAGTCCAAGTCAATTAGAACAGTGTTTTGCACATAGTAAGTGCTTAATAAATGCCTTTAAAAAAACATTCGATCTGCATCTCTGATTCCCTCCTTCTCTCCCACGAATACCCCTGGCATTAGTATCTCCCTTTTTTCTACAGTTTTTTCTCCCTCCTTCCTGGGCCTCTTTGTTCACCAGGGGCAAAGTCTCAATACTGCCTTGCAATAAGTTTATCAGCCCATAAAAGAGTTTTTATCAGCTTGCTCTGCTCAAACAAGATGTGCAGAAGGGGTCCTTTTTAATACTAGGTAGAGCTGTCCCTTTGAGTTCAAAGATGATACCATTGGCTGTTAAGTTGAATTAATGGATGCAAATGTGACTGATAAAAACAATGTGAATCCAAAATGTCCCTTTCATGCATTGCATATGTAAGGATTGACCCTTGCTGTACTGCTGTAAATTCTACATACCATGTCTAGTACCATTTTGAGTCCTACGGTCAACATCCTACAGCAGGGCAAACAATCTAAGAGGAAAGGAGACTAGGTATTTTAGCCCCATTTGAAAGATGATGAAACTAGAGAAGTTAAGTGACTTGCCCAAGATCACACAGCAGGGCGAGTGCTAGAACCAGATCTCAGAACTGTATCTCCTGATTCCTAGTCCTGGGCTCTTTGCACTAAACCAACTCTTCTCTTGCTCCAAACACTCACTGAGCTTCACCTTTCATTCCCTTTATGGTCATATTGCTCAAACATGGGCAAAAGTCTTCACTGCAATTTCTACTATAGGGAATGGTTTCCCTGCCTCTCACTGCCTCATGGATTCTCCACTGATTCTCCCAATATAACTTTCTACTTTCATTTTCCAAAACAATGCTAAGTATTTTCATGAACTTACTCATCCCTATTAAATTCTTTGAAAGGTGTTTTAAAACATCTAATTCTTCTATGTATAAATTTTTTACTTTGCAGTCCTCATTCCCCATACATGTGTCCTTTTTGGTTTTCTAATAGTGTAACTTGTTAATATTGTCTTTTCGTAATATGCCATATAGTTCAGACCCAATAGATTCCACCTACAGCATATGCTATTTTAAGCAAAGCCTCAATCTTGACCATTGCCTCAAAAAATATCTGACAAATCTAGCTAGAATGAGCTAGAGACAGCAGAAGAAGTCTTATCCCGATCCCTCTGGAGCAGGCAAAAGTTTGAAAAGGCTTAGGGGAGAAGATAGAGGAAGTGGAGAAGAATGTTCATTTTTCAGTCTCACTGGAGTAGAGAGACGGTGGGAGGTAGGGAAGTAGGAGCTTTCCAGATCTGAACCGAGGAGTCTAACTCAAACCACAAAAACGAACACGAACCCCTAGAAACTCTGAACCTGCCTGTAAAGGCAAAGGGAAGAATCTGGAAGAAGTGAAGCCAAGAGTCATCCAGTTTACATTTAAACTTCTTCAGGTCTAGCACAGTGAATTTCTCAGCCCCTTCAGTGCCATGGAACTGTATTTTTTATACATCTGGGCTTTCCTTCCCATATTCCTCCACAAAAGGGTCCTATTTTTCTAGATATAGCAGACTTCTTCATTTAATTTTTTTTGAGAATCACAGGAAGGCAGTGGAGGTTCCATGCTGAACTAGTAGTTTTGTACTTACTGCAAAATGCTGAATGGCCCAGGAAGTGTCATTTCCATTTAGGCGATGAAAAGTCTTGCTGGAGTTCAGTCACACTTTGCAATTACAGAAATTAGCTGGTGAAGTTTAGATCAGTCAGCTGTGCAAACGGACTCATCTAGTGGAACGTGTGGAGGCAGAACGTATAACAGCCCATCATGGAATCAAACAGGCACCATCAGCTTTTCAGATTTGGCATCTGACCCCGTCACACTTGCCCATCTGGAAGGGGTCAACGCTGAGATAATAAGAGTGAAAGAAAATATTGAGAGGCTCTTTTTTAGATGTTAATTTAAGCAAAACACGCCCACGGTTAAGGGATGTTGTACATTGCTCACAAAGACTAGACTAGGAAAAGGAGCAACTCAATCCCAAGAAAAGAGAGCTGAGTTTTGATTAAAGAGTTGCATTGTTACCCATTAGTTTTCTGAAGCATTGTGAAATCACAGATGATATTTCCTGAATGAAATCAAAGAGCAAAAAACCAGCTAAGGGAGGTGGTGATTTAAGCCCAAATCAAGTGGATAAACTTGATCTGTACCTTAGCCCCTTCCTTTTCATCAGACTGTCTTTTCTAGGTTATGTAAAAATGTGAGTCCATTTCCCCTCAAAAAGGGTTAAGCTCTAATTTTAATATTGTCTAACTATCAGTATAGCAAAAACAAAGAGAAAGAACATGTAAACTTCAAAACAACAGGTCAAAGAAATTTAAAGGAATGCCAAATTATTGCTGAGAATTCAGGAAATCCAATGTTCTAGTTTCCAAGGAAAATTAATTCAGTCCCCTTGTGCCTATGAAAGGAAGCTTTTTTTATTACTAGATCAACTAAATTTATGCTTCGGTATATAAATTTGTGGCCTAGTTATTGTTGCTGTGGGAGCCATAACTTAGAATGTCCTGACTTTTTGTGTCTAATTTCTTGGCCATCTATATTTTCTATTGAATTTGGGGGGGGATGGTGGAGGAAAAAAGAAAGCAAGGTGCCATTCCAACTGTACACGTGAATGCCCTTCTGCACATCCTGGCCTGTCCGGCTGGGGCTGTGCCTCTATGGCTCTGTGAAGAGACGCAGGCCAGCAACAGATGGGCTCTCAAATCATTTAAACGTCTTCTGGCCTCATTTAAACGAGAGAAAGGGAAGAGGTCATTATTGCATCAGTTTGTTCAATGGTACTGCCGAGGTGCAACAGGTCTAAGCAGTCTCTTTTTCTTTTAAAATTCAGAAATACTCTTAGCCTGTCAGCTCCATGGTCTGCACTTCCCCAAACCTGGCAATACTTCAGCAAGAAAGGAATGGTGGCCTAAGGCATGATCAAATTATTATTGTTATTATTATAAATAATATTAATTTATGACTATGGGCCAAACACTGTACTAAGTGCTAGGGTAAATGCAAGATGATTGGGTCAGGTGCAACCCATGTACCACATGGGGCTCAGAGACTAAATAGGAGAGAGAGCAAGTATTGAATCCCCATTTTACGGATGAGGAAACTGAGGCACAGTTAAGCGACTTGTCCAAGGTCATATAGCATTCTGTCCAACTGGCCTTTCTGCTTAACCTATACCCCCTCAATCAATCACTGCTCACAATGTGTTTATGGTTTAGACACTCTCTACCACTCAGCTTCATTCCTGCTAAGCAAGCACTTAGTACAGTGCTCTGCACACAGGAAGCGCTCAATAAATACGATGGAATGAATGAATGAATGAATTACTCATTTCTAGAACAAGGGATCAAAACTGAAGGGATAGAGCTACTATTGCTCCAAAATATAAACAAATTTTATCTCCAGTAAGCACATCTCTCATATAGCTACAAATATGCATGGCCTATATCAGTGTATCTTGCCCAACCAAGGCAGTTGGCCCAGCAAGCTTCCCTGGATTTTAAGGGAGTTGTGCCAGGATGGTGCATTGACAAATGGGCTAGAGTCCAACTCATTTTCCCCATGCCAAGAGGGAGACCTTGGTGGGTGGGTGTTGAGAACAACTAAATAAATGGTCAAGCACCATTTTCTACAACCAAAAGAATCTTTGTGCAATCCAGGAATGGGCAAGCTAAGCCAATTGGGTGGTACAATGGAGGTCTAGGGGGCTCAACATTCTAATTTGAGAGGGGTGCGGAATTGGAATTTATTCAGAATCATAATGAATATAAGTGAGAGAGGATTCTATTCCCCCCAGAAATCTGTCCTTCTTGAATGAAATGTATTTTTTCTTTCCCAGTAGAGGCAACTCCGTGGACTAGAAGTAGAGTCATGCAGAGGATTTGTCATCTAAATAGCTCCACGTCTAGGACACCTCTGGGCTGGATTGAAAAATTTTAAATACGTGAAGGCATCAGTAAGCCCCAGTTGAAAGCATTTCCTTGGGCCCAGCTTTGCATTAAGTGCTGCAGTGCTTGGGAGGTGATAGTGTCAGCTGGAGTTTGAGAGTGATGGTGTCTTTGTCTACCTCAGTGAGGAGTTGGAGAGGGGAGGATGGCTGAGAAGTTAGGAAGGAGGATGTGTGAGGGGACCAAGGAATACACTCTGGCCACCAGCCTAGGAGTATTTAGCTCAGCGTCGGCCAAAAAGGAGCAAATTTCCCTCATTAAAACTACTGGGGAAACTTGGATGGTAATAGAGTACACTTAAAGAGAGGGTATAATTGTGACTGGGATAAAAGCAATTCCTAGCCACTCACCACATGAAGCAGCTAAGCATTTGCTCCCAGACATATTAAAAAAAAGACTTTCCAGAATACTAATGATGAGTTAATTGCCAAATGCCAAACTATCAGGATCAGAGGGGCAACTAGGTATATACTTAAGTGATTTTAAAATTATCAGATTAAGTAGCAAGACTCTCAGGTTACAGATCACTAATTACCTCTCCAAACACACAACATAATAAGGATAATAATGATAATATCTACTATTAATGTAGAATATTTCTTCCGAGGAACTCAAAATCTCATACAAGTTATAACCTGCTTAGAAGTCTTAACCTCACAAGGAATCTCACAACACCTTAATGGGTCTTCGAGTAGCAAATACCTATGCATTTTAGTACTGTAGGTGGCAGATACCTTTGCTAGTTTGTTTCCCCCACCACAAAAGTTCCCTAAAAAATAACCCTCCCAGCTATACTGTGCGCAGAGAAGTTATTTTTACATTTCCAATACCTCGGAAGACTGTTGGTTCCTCCTGCTTTCACCCATTCAAGTCTCATTTCCCTTCACCTACCTCAACAGAACCCACACAGGGCTTTCAAGATAGAGAGTGTCTATTCTGACTGGATAAAGTATCTCTCAAATGTCAGAAACATCGGAGGAAAGGGCAATGATGCCTTAAAATGCTAACTCCTAGGAGGCAGATATGAAAGATAAGGTGGGGGTGGGGGGGTGGGGGGTGGCGGGGAGAAATCAAGCTGCTTTCAAAGCTTGCCCTGCAATGTTTCCCCTTTAGGGCCAAGGCATTGCCTAAGAAACAACCCCAAATACTGAACCCTACAGCCTTGGGGGGCAGGAAATAAGTTTTCCTCCTTTTCCCCATCAATGGAATTTGAGTTTTCTGCATACGGAAAAATGTACTAAGCACTGAGGCACATACAACAGTTATTAGACATAACCCCTGCCCTGAGGGAGTTTAGCGTCTTGGGGAGAAGTGGTAGGGGGGCAGTGAGAGACATTAAAATAAGACAGAAGAAAACCTGCAACTGACATATTTATTGTGAGAAAGGTAACAAAAAACCTTATTAAAGGGCTGAGCTCCTAAAGGTTACAGAATCAGCACATCCTAGTGGACAGAGCACAAGCCTGGGAGGCAGAAGGACTGGGATTCTAATCCCACTATGCCACTTGTCTGCTGTGTGACCTTGGGCAAGTTACCTCACATCTCTGTGCCTGTTACCTCTTCTGTAAAACGGTGATTAAGACCGTGAGCCCCATGTGGGACAGCTTGGATCTGCCTCAGGGCTTAGCACAGCCCCTGGCCCATAATAAAAGTGCATAATAATAATAATGGTATTTGTTAAGCACTTACTATGTGCCAGGCACTGTACAAAGTGCTCAGGTGGATACAATCAAATCAGGTTAGACTTAATCTAATCTGTAGAAGCAGCATGGTGTAGTGGATAGAGCAAGGGCCTGGGAGACAGAAGGTCATGGGTTCTAATCCCAGCTCCACCACTTGTCTGCCATGGGACCTGGGGCAACTTCCTTCACATCCCCGTGCCTCAGTTACCTCATCTGAAAAATGGGGATTGAGACTGTGAGCCCATGTGGGACAGGGACTGTAACCAAGCTGATTAGCTTGGTCAGCACAGTGCCTGACACCCAGTAAGTACTTAAGAAATACCACAATCATCATAGTCTCTGCCCCGCACAGGGCTCACAGTCTTAATCCCCATTTGACAGAAGTTGTTACTGAGGCACAGAGAAATGAAATGACTTGCCCAAGGCCACACACCAGACAAGTACCAATCCGAGGGAGAGAAACAGACGATCCTCAAGGTCCAGGGAGACTTTAAGGTCTCCAAAAGCTCGACCTGCGGGATGAGCTCTAATTCTGATCCTGGCTCCCGGTTCTAATCCCAGCTCTGCGGCTTGTCTGCTGTGTGACTTTGGGCAAGTCGCTTAACTTCTCTGTGCCTCGGTTACCTCGTCTGTAAAATGGGGATTGTTCATTCAATCGTATTTGTTGAGCGCTTACTGTGTGCAGAGCACTGGACTAAGCACTTGGAAAGTGCAATTCGGCAACAGATAGAGACGGCCCCTACCCAACCACGGGCTCACAGTCTAGACGGATTAGGTTATATCTATCCCAGCGTTTAGGAAAGCACTTGGCACCTAGTAAGTGCTTAACGAATACCATCATCATCATCATAGAGAAGCAGTGTGGCTCAGTGGAAAAAGCACATGTTTTGGAGTCAGAGGTTATGGGTTCAAATCCCAGCTCCGCCAATTGTCAGCTGTGTGACGTTGGGCAAGTCACTTAAGTTCCCTGTGCCTCAGTTACCTCATCTGTAAAATCGGGATTAAGACTGTGAGCCTCGGTGGGACAACCTGATCACCTTGTAACTACCCCAGCACTTAGAACAGTGCTTTGCACATAATAAGCAGAAAAGCAGTTTACAGTTTACAGAGAAGCAGAAACAGCATAGTAAGCTAGAGAAGCAGTGTGGCTCAGTGGAAAGAGCATGGGCTTGGGAGTCAGAGAAGTGAAGTGACTTGCCCAAAGTCACACAGCTGACAAGTGGGGGAGCCAGGATTTGAACCCATGACCTCTGATTCCCAAGTCCTGGCTCTTGCCACTGAGCCACGCTGTTTCTCTAACACAGCAGGGAGTCCCGCCATCGACCCCCAGCCCATGTCCTCCCCCTGGCCTGGAATGCCCTCCCTCCACACATCCACCAAGCTAGCTCTCTTCCTCTCTTCAAAGCCCTACTGAGAGCTCACCTCCTCCAAGAGGCCTTCCCAGACTGAGCCCCCTTTTTCCTCTCCTCCTCCCCATCCCCCCCGCCCTATCTCCTTCTCCTCCCTGCAGCACTTGTATATATATTTGTACAGATTTATTACTCTATTTTACTTGTCCATATTTACTATTCTATTTATTTTGTTAATGATGTGCATATAGCTTTAATTCTATTTGTTCTGACGACTTTGACACCTGTCTCCATGTTTTGTTTTTCATTCATTCCATCGTATTTATTGAGTGCTTACTGTGTGCAGAGCACTGTACTGAGCGCTTGGAATGTACAAGTTGGCAACATATAGAGACAGTCCCTACCTAACAAGGGGCTGTTTTGTTGTCTGTCTCCCCCCTACTAGCCCGTGAGCCCGTCGTTGCGTAGGGACTGTCTATGTTGCTGACTTGTATTTCCCAAGCGCTTAGTCCAGTGCTCTGCACACAGTAAGCGCTCAATAAATACAAATGAATGAATATAGCTTTAATTCTATTTGTTCTGACGACTTTGATACCTCTCTCCATGTTTTGTTTCGTTGTCTGTCTCTCCCCTTCTTGACTGTGAGCCCGTCGTTGGGTAGGTACGGTCTCTCTATGTCGCCGACTTGTACTTCCCAAGCGCTTAGTCCAGTGCTCTGCACACAGTAAGTGCTCAATAAATACAATTGAATGAATATAGCTTTAATGACACCTGTCTCCTTGTTTTGTTGTCCGTCTCCCCCTTTCTAGCCTGTGAGCCCGTATTTGGGTAGGGACCATCTATATTGCCGACTTGTACTTCCCAAGCGCTTAGTCCAGTGATCTTCACACAGTACGTGCTTAATAAATACGATTGAATGAATGAATGAATAAATAATGCTTTAATTCTATTTGTTCTGACAACTTTGACACCTGTCTCCATGTTCTGTTGTCCACCTCCCCCTTTTAGACTGTGAGCCTGTTGTTGGGTAGAGACTGTCTCTATCTGTTGCCAACTCATACTTCCCAAGCGCTTAGGCCGGTGCTCTGCACTCAGCAAGCGCTCAATAAATACGATTGAACGACTCAATATAGCTTTAATTCTATTTGTTCTGACGACTTTGACACCTGTCTCCATGTTTTGCTGTCTATCCCCCCCTCCTTTTAGACTGTGAGCCCATCGTTGGGTAGGGACCATCTCTGTTGCCTACTCGCATTTCCCAAGCGCTTAGGCCGGTGCTCTGCACTCTGTAAGTGCTCAATAAATACGATTGAATGACTGAATATAGCTTTAATTCTATTTGTTCTGACGACTTTGACACCTGTCTCCATGTTTTGCTGTCTGTCCCCCACCCTTTTAGACTGTGAGCCTGTCGTTGGGTAGGAACCGTCTCTGTTGCCAACTCGCATTTCCCCAGCGCTTAGGCCGGTGCTCTGCACTCAGTAGGCGCTCAATAAATACTATTGAATGAATGACTGAATATAGCTTTAATTCTATTTGTTCTGACGACTCTGACACCTGTCTCCACGTTTTGTCTGTCCCCCCCCCCTTTAGACTGTGAGCCCGTCGTTGGGTAGGGACCGTCTCTGTCGCCAACTCGCGTTTCCCCAGCGCTTAGGCCGGTGCTCTGCACTCAGTAGGCGCTCAATAAATACTATTGAATGAATGACTGAATATAGCTTTAATTCTATTTGTTCTGACGACTCTGACACCTGTCTCCACGTTTTGTCTGTCCCCCCCTTTAGACTGTGAGCCCGTCGTTGGGTAGGGACCGTCTGTGTCGCCAACTCGCATTTCCCCAGCGCTTAGGCCGGTGCTCTGCACTCAGTAGGCGCTCAATAAATACTATTGAATGAATGACTGCATATTGCTTTAATTCTATTTGTTCTGACGACTCTGACACCCGTCTCCCCTTTTTAGACTGAGCCCGTCGTTGGGTAGGGACCGTCTCTGTCGCCAACTCGCGTTTCCCCAGCGCTTAGGCCGGTGCTCCGCGCTCAGCCAGCGCTCAGTCAATACGGCTGAGTGAATGAATGACTCTATTTTATTTGTACATATTCTATTTATTTGATTTTGTTAATATTAACAAAACCGTCCATCGCTCCCGCCCGGCCAGCGCCCTACCTGTCGCCTCCTCCCGCCCCTTCTTCCCCGCCCGCAGCGGGGCCGGGAGGGAGGGGGCGTGGCCATGGGGTGGGCCACGCCCCCTCATGAATATTAATAATGGCGCATGCGCCGCCCGCCGCTTCCCTCCCGTCGCGGCGGGCTAGAGGTAGCCGAGCGCTCACTCTACTCCCAGACGGGCTCTCCGGGTCCTTCTCTGCGGGAGCGGGCGGGCGGGCGGACGAGGTGCGGGACGCGCGCGCGCGCTCTATTGTGCTCCCCGGGACCGAGCGGCGGCCGCTTCTTCTCCTTTGCTTCCTTCCCCCTCCTTTTTTTTTTTCTCCCCCCCCCCCCCCCGCAGCCGATCTGAAAGGGAATAAAAGGCTGCGAATAATCCTAATAATAATAATAATAAAAAAAAGGAGGAGGAGGGAGGGGAGCAGAAGAAGAAATCAGAATAATAAAAGGAGGCTGGGCTCTTTTGCATTCAGGACCCGGGCGCTGTTGAAAAGCCTTTTGAAAAGTGGTGTTGTTTTCCAGTCGTGCATGCTCCAATCGGCGGAGTATATCAGAGCCGGGACGCGGCCACCGCAGCGGCAGCAGCAGCAGCCTTCAGTGTCTCCCCGACCGGCAGCGCAGGCTACGGGAAGGCGATGCTTTTACCAAGGACACGCACCCGGATTGAGTCCTCTTTGAGCCTGATCATTGCTTTATTATGCTTGCGGGTAAAGGTACGTTACACCCTTCTGTTCTTTTCAACCGCGCAGCGGGTTTCCTTTTTCCATACGAGCCCCCTATTTCTCCCGCTCTCCCTCTCTCAAAGGTAGATTGGTTAGTCGTTGCCCCGG
Source organism: Tachyglossus aculeatus (assembly GCF_015852505.1). Lineage (NCBI taxonomy): Eukaryota > Metazoa > Chordata > Mammalia > Monotremata > Tachyglossidae > Tachyglossus > Tachyglossus aculeatus. The sequence goes on along the minus strand of NC_052074.1, from coordinate 17,379,759 downwards.
GAGGGGCAATAACTCCGCGCACCTTGGACTTCTCTGATTGTTGCCCGGGCTTTTCTTTTCCCTCCGCTTGCTTCGCCCCTCTTAGGAATCTCCCTTCCCCTCTTCTGCATGGCCCTTGACTCAAGCGAATCAAACCGGGCTGGTGGCCCCGCGTCCTTTTATTGCTTTGATTTTTATTTTCCCGGTGCCATGCTCTCCAATTAATCCTAGGTTTGATAACGTACCCCGGCCTCAAAAATCCTTTCCGCCTCTACCTCGGTGAAAACTGTTGCTTCAATTTCATTTCCTTTTGCCGTCTCGGTTGTCAGATTGCTCGTGCATTCTTTAAGGACTTTTGGGTTCTTCATCTTTCGCATTTCGGGAAGTTAGTGGCCGCAGTAAAGTATGAACTTAACCGAGTTTGCCTTGGGTGCCTATCCCTCGGGGAGTGTCGCCGCCTTTATTTGTGTATCTCTCTCTCTCAAGAAAAGCAGGTGATAACTTTTGTTCCGGTACTCTCTCTTTTTGGGGGGGACTTAACAGGTGTATTTAGCCGCCGGACAGTTCGAACTGGAGATCTTATCCATGCAAAACCTGAATGGGGAATTGCAGAACGGGAATTGCTGCGATGGCTCCCGAAATCCGGGGGATAGGAAATGCACCAGAGACGAATGTGACACCTACTTTAAAGTTTGCTTGAAGGAGTACCAGTCCCGGGTGACCGCCGGGGGTTCTTGCAGTTTCGGATCCGGATCTACGCCTGTCATCGGAGGGAATACATTTAATTTGAAATTGAGCCGGAGTAGCGAAAGATACCGGATTGTGCTCCCTTTCAGTTTCGCCTGGCCGGTGAGTTCCAGCTTTGCTCCAACTTGCCCTCCGCGTTTTTTTCTAATGCGGGGTGTTTAAAGAAGAGTGTGTGTGTGTGTGTGTGTGTGTGTGTGTGTATGTGTACACATACACCCTGGGGAATTTGAGGACTTGGAGTGACTCGCAAAACCCCCAGGAGGATAGTGAGACCTCCACTTCCCTGCAAAATGGGGCAGCGGATTGGGGAGGTTTTGGGGGGAAGGGGAGAGCAATTGCCGGCTTGTTAGGCCATTCCTGGCCATGCAATGTCGGAAAGCGTATGTGGTTTGCGGTGACCTGGGACCGGGAAGAAAATCTCCTCCATCAATTATGCAGGAGGGAAGCACCGGGCCGATTGTAAAGTGTCATGCACATTAGAGTCTGGAATGAGGGCTCTCCCTTGGGATTAAAAAGGTCGGGAGTTCAGTTTCGGATGGGGAATTTTTTTTTTTAAACCAATTAAATCTGGTGCACGGGCGAAGGGAAAGTGCAGTTATCGCATGTGAACTCAATCCAAATTGGCATCATCCCGCTTCCCGTGAGCGGGTGGGGTGTGTCTCAAGGGCGGGCCTGTGTGTGTGTGTTGCAAAGGGAGGCTCTCTACCGTTTCCTTCGTGGAGAGTCGTGCGGGGCCGAGATTTGTGTCCGTGACCCCGGGGAGGTTGTGTTTTTTTTCGGCCGCCCCGCAGCTGGGAAGCAGTTCCCCCTCCGGAGGTCAGCAGCCCAAGTGTTCCCAGTTTTCCCACCCTTGGCCCCCGCCCCTCCCTCTCGGCGGTGGCCCACCGGCTGCATTTGCAGCGGTTCCCGGGCTCCTCCGAACAGCTGTGTTTGCAAACTCCCCGCTGAGGACCGAGCGGAGGGCAGGAGGTGGAGCCCGGGACCATGTGGTCCCGGACCCGCCGCCGCGGCCCGGGCCCGGGGAAGTGGCCTGGCCCCGGGGGAGTAGGAGGGGTCAGCAGAGGAAAGGAGATACAGCCTGCCCGGCTGCTCCCTCCCTTCCTCCTCCCCCCGCTTTTCCTTTTCCTTTTTCTTTCAAGTTAAGCCACTTGCATTACCGAGAGTTTTGGGAGGCTTCCACCCGCGACCTCTGCCCCCTCTCTCCGGTACAGGTTGTCCGTGGATCCCATTCCTTAAGATTAAAAAAAAATCTCCTCTCTCCAAGGTTGGGAAAGTGGGTGACTTTTTTTTTATTAATAGTGATAATTATCGGGACGTTAAACTCTTGGGGACCAATGGGGAGGCCTGGGTTGTTAGGCCCGTCCTCCAAGTTTCCCAAATCCCTTTCCCTTCCCAGAATGGGAGATGAGATTGAGTCCCGGCCTTGGTGCAGACAGCAGCCGTGTGGTCTGGAGGTGGCCTCTGCTGCCTCCTACCCGCAGCCTTCGGGGTGTCACAGCCGGGGATCGCCCCAATACCAGGAGCAAGGGTGGAGGGGAAGAAGAGGAAGGGATCCCTGGAAAAAGGGATTAGATAGGAATAAAGTCCATGTTTTCAGGAGACATTACAGAATGTACCTAACAAGTGGAATGGGTGTGTGGAAGCATAAATTCCCGTGTGTGTGTGTGTGTGTTTCATTGTTATCAAGTACACCGTCAGAGGGATAAAGAGGTTTATAAAAATCTCTTATTTTCGGCCCTGCCAAGGTAGTCCAACTATTATTGTGGGATTTGACCTTTTGTGAAAGGGTGGATTCCTCCTACGTGTCTTGGTTCTTCGGGTTTTAAATTCATTTCTTAGACGAGCCATTAAGTTCCGTTAACAGGATCATGGCCTTTTGGCAAGTTCGGTAGAAGAATGCCTTGTCGAGGACACCTTTTTGAGGAGGGTGGAAGGACTTGATAGCCGGGAGGACTGGCTTTAAAAGGCCTGGTGCGAAACTGATTAGATGTCTCCTCTGAGAAGACTAGCGATATTGGTTGTACTGAAAACTTAGAGACGCCAAACTTGGTGGAATGCATAAGAAATCATGAGTGGTGGACTAAAATGTCTTCTCCTGACCCTTCCATAGTGTCTCATCTAGACTGTCTGTCTTCAGAGTAGAAAATTTGATTTTTTTTATTCAGATTCAAGGCATAGAATGAATGACAGAATTCTGTGTTTTAACTTATTCTCCCTAATGTGGTCCATATGTCAGGAATATCTAACAGCACTTGCTCCATTAATTGGGAGAACGGACCTAAATTTTTGCTAAACTCTAAATCCATTTCCTCTTTAAGGCTAATTTTTGAAACTTGCTGTTCTCAAGTTGACTCACTTTAAACCTTGATAGGTCAGAAACCAAATGTGATACCTATTGCAACTTGGCAATATTGAATGGTACTATCTCCGTGTGCATCTGTGCTTATTAGCCCTCTGTTTGAGTGAGGGCTTTGCTCTGACATTCCTGCCTTAGAATTAGGAACATGAAAAAGCCTTGTTGCCTTGACTACTTTTTTGACATCTTTTTTTCTCCATGCCAAACTATTTCCATATGCCTCTTGTTACAGATGGCTTTAAGGCATTACCATTTTGTCTAAATCTTTCAGGCACTGGGTTACACTGGAGAGCACCTAAGTAGTGTCTGGTCATTTGGTGGCTTAACCATTTAAGTAGATGACATAAGTTGCAGCATTTAATTTTTTTTCCTCCAGTAAGTCACACAATTCACCATTTTGTAGATTTTTGATGTCCCTGGTGAGTAATGGGTGTGGAGATGGTGGGCTGTAAATTCATTTAAGTGATTTGGAGGTTTGAATAAGTTGCTAGGAAACAGGGCAGCAGACCAACACAAGGAAAGGAGTGCACCCAGAAACTTGCACCTGCAAAAGCAGCAGAAGGAAATAGAATAAACTAATTGCATTTCTAACAAGTGACATAGTGAGTCAGATATTTGGATACTTCTCCTTCATATCCTCTAAGTCAATGCAGGTTACTTGCAGTGTAAAAATACTCTTAAATTTAAATAAGCTAGCAAAAAATCTAGCCAAATGCAATCTGCCAAAAACACCTTGCCTGGACTTGGCATATATATACCTTTTGGAGTACGGACTGACAGCATACACGCTGACGTACTTTCATTTAATACAGTACATGTCCACTAAAATCTAATGGGAATGATTTAGCAAAGCTATTTATATGCATGATAGAGAATCCACATCCATTTTATTGGCGTAAGGGGAAAAGATAGAGACAAGATTGAAGAAAATGACTTATTCAGGGTAAAGTTTGGCTGTATCTTTATTTATGTAGCTGTCTCTTGAGAGTGATGTTTGGGTCAGTCAGCCCATGAGCGTGGAGCAGGTCAAAGTTGGCAGTCTCATATGCATAGAGCCCATTTCTAATGGCTTGTTCTGAAGAATTAAACCGTGGTCCCTGCATTCATTTTTAATGTAGCCCTAATTGCAGACAGAGCTAAACTGCTTTTATGTTGAATTTTAAAGAAAATTTTCTTGCACTTCTTGTCCTTCCCTGATTCCCTTTCCCATCCACCTTGGGGCCAAGAAGGCTTCAACTAAACTGGCTGTCTTGATCAGCTTACTGGTGTTTCTGGAGATGTAAAAGAAGCTTTTAAGGCTGGCATTGGTAGTGGTAATTATTCTAATTCATTTTTAATAAGCATCCACTAGCTAGGGTTCAAAGCTGGTTTTGGAGGTGTGGTTTCATTTTAGTGATTTATTTCGAAATGACAGTTCCTAAACTGCTTATCTTTTTGCTTGATTGTGTGTATAGACTCTAACCTCCTGAAAAATACTACCTAGACACTACAGTCCCATATATGTTGATTATCGTTTTCAGAGTAGTAAATTTTAACATTTCCTTAAACAATTTAAAATATATAAATGTTATGAATTTGAGGAGAAAATAGAGAAAGCCTGTGAATGTATCAAAATCCTAATGTTAGGCGGGTACAACTTTAACTGGACTCAGTATATGAACATTGGAATGTGTTATGTTATTTCTCATCTTGCTAAATCACTTCCTCTTCTTCTTTGTCTGTAGTGCAGTTGTTTGATATAAGCCATTATTCAAAGTGAAGTTGCCTGTGCTAAATGATCTTCTGGAATGTATTAGTAACTAAGTCAAACTTTTTACAGGAATTAAGAGTAATGTCTCAATTTGATACCCCAGTCAGTCCTACCTTATCCTTCCAGCCATTAAGAACTGGATCATTCTTCAAATCTAAACCCATTTTATTACCACTTAATTGGCATGCTACGTATGGGCAGTAATATCACTATTTCCCATAACACTTGTTCAGATGCCTTTCCGCTTTCCTAACGGATTAAAAAAGGGGCTTCCATTCAAAAGCTGATGGATGTGCTGCATTCTTCTAAATCCTTTTCTCTAAACACATGGAAATTTGGCTTTTTTTTTTTTTAAATGAGCTGAGTCTTGCATTTCCCTTCCCAACTTCAGTCAAGGGAATAAACTGACATTCTGATATCAGAACTTCCCAGGTTCTTTAGAAGAGCCCATTTTAAGGAACACTGTCAAACCAAAGGGTACTAATACCTTTAGAGGCAGCCAAAGCTTCTAATAAAGATGTTTTTCTCAAGGTACTTTATGAATGGACTTTAGAAAAATTATTTGCAAATGATGGCAGGTTGAAGTTATTGCCATTTTAAATGGTGAATCTGGAATAAGAAAACATGTGTAAATGGAATTATGACAAAATGCTACCCATGTCTGCTCTTTCTAGTCATTCTTAACCCCAAGTTTCTCTTACCGGTTCAGATGTTGGGAAGGCTGTTAGGATGCATCTGAATTTGAAGTTGTGCAAATTCTAACCTTGCCCCTTGTCTTAAGTAGCGAATGATAAGAAGGCCATGTAGTCAGAAGTAATGTTCCTTGGCCTTCTAGTTGAAGGCAAAGATAATAGTAATGATGGTGTTTAAGTGCTTATGTGCAAAACACTGTTCTAAGCGCTGGGGGCGATACAAGGTGATCAGGTTGTCCCACCGGGGGCTCACAGTCTTAATCCCCATTTTACAGATGAGGTAACTGAGGCTCAGAGAAGTCAAGTGATTTGCCCAAGGTCACACAGCAGACACGTGGCCGAGCTGGGATTAGAACCCATGACCTCTGACTCCCAAGCCCGTGCTCTTACCATTGAGCCACACTGCTTCTACTGTCTCAAAGGTGCTTTGAGACAAAAAATGTAGTCATGTTGCTTATTTCCATTTTAACAGCAAGGATCTCATGGTCCATGTTTTCACAGGATAAATTACAACCATTACTAGTGTAGGGTATTTAGATGAAATACAAAAATGTAGTTAGAAGTGGTTGAAGAGGTTTGTAAATAGTCAAACATTCAGAGCCCTTTACCAGCTCAACCCAGTTCTCATGCATTTTAAGGCCTCTTGTTCAGGCTTGCTCCGTGTGAACCTGACTGTTGTGCTTGGCTGGCTACTAGCTATTCTCTCTATTAACCTTGCCACCCTTTTGTAACTGGCGCATTTAATTATCAGTGGGATGGCTTTACACAGGTAGGAGTAATGACAAGCAGTCGGTAATCATCTTTTTGTGAGGATTTTAAGACTGGACATTGGCATTTGGGCCTCAGCCTCTCTGGTGAGAAGTGGGAGTTTCTATGAGAAAAATTACCTTGTAGCCAGGTACAGCATTATTGAACAGTCATGCACCCCACAGCTGAAATCACTTCCAGAAACTAAGTTCCAATAAAATTGGGATGCTGTATGGTTAAGATTATTTTTTTCCCTCCCCCCCCCCCCCCCCCCCACCCAAAAGCATTGTTAGGTTAATGCATGCTAGTTTGGTGATAGAAAACATTGTAGTCTGGCCACCCAGACAGAAACAGTGACTGCTAATATTAACCAAGAACAATAGTGTGGCCATACTGACTGCAGTGAGGATTACAGAACATAATGGGGCCTATCCAAAAATAATGCTAATACAGGACAAGCAACAGGAAGCAGCAGTAGACTCAGCAGAGCTCGGCTCCCAGACAGACCGAGGACTTAGTGCACACAATGGTAACTCCAGCACATTATGTATTCACAGGATGCTTGTTATTCCAACAGGCTTGCCAGATCAGAGTTCTGCCTAGTTTATTGGATGCTGCTTATACATAGTTTGGAATAGCGGAACTTTTGTGTCCTTCATCATTGGTAAGAGAGGGACAGCTGAAGCACAGAAGAGTTCTTGACTTTAGTTTCTGGTTTGGCTAGTGCTCTTGAGACGAAAATGTTCCTGACAGCTGCTAATACAATTACATTTGTTTTTACATCCCCTTCTTAATGTGGCAATGAAGTGTTTGCCACTCAGCAGTGCCAAAGAAAGTGTAACTTTGCACGTTGACATGCAGAAGAGCATTAGCTCTCACGGTGCCAAATAGTGGCACATAGTGGAGAAAAATTGGGATGTGTGCTGCAGGAAGTGATTACATAACCGTGAAGGTATGGCATTGGGTATGATGGAAAGGCTTCGGAGGACCAAGTGCAGTTTTACATGGTGAAACTTTCAGTTTGCCTTGGGAAGATTACTGTAGAAATCAGCCACTTACCCTCAAGCAAAATGCTGGGTTTCCATTCTTGGAAACTCTTCTTCTGTTCCACCTTGGACTTCTACACCAGACTGTCAAAACATGGCACTTAGCAGCTTCATGGTCGCTTGTCACCAATTCCCTTCAGCTGGTTGTCCACTAGTGTTGTATAATAAATAATAATAATAATAGTGGTTGTTAAAGCTTACCATGTTCTAAGCACGATACTAAGTGCTGAGGTGGATACAGGATAATCAGATCAGACAGTCCCTGCCCTACTTGGAGTTCAGAGCCTAAGGTATTTAGTCCCCATTTTACAGATGAGGAAACAGGCACAGAAATGTGACTTGCCCAAGTTCACTCAGGCAGGCAGTGGAGCTGGGGATTAGAACCCAGGCCCTCTGACTCCCATGCCTGTACACTTTCCACTATGCCATGCTGCCTGCTCACCTGTTTACTCCTTGAATTTAGGCGTTTTCTCACAATAATCATTCATATTAGCTTTGTGGATTTGTTCACAGCTAACCACCCTAGCTCTGCCTTTAGGGTGCTGTTACTGGATAATCTGGAAAAGGTCATACAGCACCATTATCCTTTTATTGATTTTTTTTTTTCAGATGAAGAGGGAAATAAGCTTGAGAGCAGAGGTGGTGGTGGCTATTAAGCACCAACAGCACACTTGAGGAAGGTCAGAGCAGGCCTTGAGGACTTTCTCTTGTTAGTCTTGGCATTGATTACATCAGCTGTCCCACTTTTTCTTAAAGTAGCCTCATTAATAAATTCTTTACTCTGTATGGCTTTCAAAACTCTTAGTGGCTAATGTCATAGTGGTGTATTGCTTATAATTCTGCCTAAGTTGTGTCCCTATTTTCATGGCTCAGTTATGAAATTTTGTGTGGACAGAGTACTTGTAGATTTCTTGATTAGAGTTGGAGTATTAAACAGTTAAGGTTTGATGTCCCCTTTCAAGTCAGCTCTTTTCTCCCTCAAATCTGACTCCTGGTCAAGACTGGATTTACAGTGTCTAATTGGGTGTGACTTTACCATAGTTGATTGCTGATTTGTGTCCAGGGCCTTGCTTTGATGGAATAAGGTGTGTGATTTGGAATTTTTGTGTCTGGATGTGTATTCAGAGATGTGCAGAGGTCAGCGGTGGGCCTGGGAAAAATTAAACTTCCTCAGTGCTAGCATTCATTCCTAAAATATCTTAATTGGTGATCTGTAGTGTGAGGTTGATGGGGGAGGGTGAGAACACTTAAAGCATAGGTTATTCAGAGATTAATTTATGCAAGGGTAGCCAGTGGACTTTGGAAGAAGAGATTTTTTTCAACTTTATCCTCTAACCATAATCCTAAATGGCAGTGTTGGGGCAGATACCGAGGTTCACTGGGGTAGATACAAGTTAATCAAGTTGGACACAGTTCCTGCCCGACATGGGGCTCATAGTCTAAGTATGTGAGAGCTGTCAAGTATGAGGTTTAATAGAATTATTGGATATCCTCCTGATGACGAACCACCTTGCTCGGGTGAAGTTTTTTTTTCTTTTTTGATTCATCATTTACGTGTAGATTAATTAATGAAAGAAAATGTGAAGTTGCCAGTTCTTGAAAATTGATCAGAAGGGTCTGTATAGATGCTAGTAGATTCAGGATTTTGGCATTCACTTTCCCTCAGGGAGGGGCTCTGTTAGTAAACAACCTAAGAACTTTATCAGGGTTTTTGTTTTGTTTGATGCATTTAGTAGACAACATGGTCTTCCAAACAGACAAGAATGAAAGGAAGCATCTTTGAGCATTAATAGAAGCATGTTGATATTGCCTGACTCCCTTTGGTGCTGTTCCTAGGCATTATGTTATTAGGGCTTGCACAAGTCTGTCAAAATTCTTGGTATCAGTGTATTTAATTGAAGGATTAATTACAACATTATTGTTGAAGTGAAGGTAAAGGACACAAGTGTAAACACTGCCAGCAAATGACATGCCTAATTACAGTCAGTGATGTGCTTGCTACCTTTTTACTTAAAAGACATTCCCTCGATTCAACAGTAGAAGCATTGAAATCTAGTTGATACTATCCAAGGGAAGAGTCCTATAATTTATAGGAAATTCCAGGAAATTTAAGAGGCTTTAAATAAGGTGTAACTTTCTCTAATAAAATATTAACAACAACAACAACAATGAGTCGTGACTGATAGCCGCTGCAAAGGAGGCTGGGCGTCTGTCCGAACTTGCCCAGATTTGCTTACTTTCCTAAGCATTTTCCCACAGTTATCAGTGAACGAAATGGAATCCGACTCTGCTTTGAATATGAAACATATTTAGGCCATTTTCCAAGACTGGGTCGATCGTAAAATAGATCTTCATTCAGAGACTACATGCTGTGTCAAGTCGTGAGAAATTAAGTTTGCATTGACTTTTGGAGCAAGCGTTATGCCTACACCTTGCAGGTGTTTACTTTTCTTTCTAACCACTGTTTCTGGTAACATAATATTTAATCTCTGTATGCCACCCCTTACAAATGGATTCATTCATTCATTCAATCGTATTTATTGAGCACTTACTGTGTGCAGAGCACTGTACTAAGCGCTTGGGAAGTACTAGTTCACAACATACAGAGATGGTCCCTACCCAACAGCGGGCTCACAGTCTAGAAGGGGGATTGATATCTAACAGTGGCAAAACAAGTATATGTATGATGAACTTGTAAATTTCTTGTCTTTCTGCCTTCCCCGCCCCCAACCAACATCGTACCAAGACAGAAGAGAATTTGCTTAAGCCTGGAGTTTGGGGACTCTGACCTCATCCTCGAATTACAAGCAGAAGTTTGACCAGACGAAAAACAGTGGACATTTGCTAATGGTTGGGGGGATTTAGCGGGAGGTCGAGACTGAAAATGAAAGGTGATTTCAATATAATAGCTGGCACTTCTCCAGTTTGAGGGAGTGTGTTTAATTGGTGGATGCTTATGATTATTACTGGAATGTTAGATCTCCATGGCAGATAACCTGGTCTCTGAATGTTGCCCGTAGGTGTTTAATTGCTTTTCCCTCCTTTCCCCTCCCCTCCAGCTCTCCCCCTTACCCATGGCCAGCTCTCAAACGTTATTTTACAAAGTCTCTCTTTTCCTCCCTCCCCTCCCTCCACTGCTCCGAGATTCATCAGTTCTTTCCTCCAGTTACCTGATACTTGTGGGAGCAGTGATGGTCTAGAACAGACAAAGCTTTCAAAGGGGTGCTGAAAAGGACCCGGGTTGGGGGGGGAGCTCTCTAGAGATTTCCCTAGCCCAATTTCAGTAAGGAGGGTAATCTTAGTCATGCCCCTTACATTTTCCAGTACGTTGGGAGTTTTTTCGTTTTGCTTTTTTTTTTTTTGTTCCGTGTTTTTTGTTTTGTATTTTGTTTATGTGGAATAAATGATTTGTGTGCTGTCTTCTATACTGGCGTTCAGCATGTTTGGGAAAGTATTTCAAGTGTCAGAGGTGACACTTCCTGGCTTAAGTCCATGAGATGCATTAGTGATGACAGCGATGAGCCCATGAAGGTGAAAGGTCCTCGTTAAATCAGACTGGATAAGGTAGCTTAAGGGGTTATAAGAGTTTGTCTTGAGTAAAATCTGTAGTGTAGTTTAAATTTAGGCACAGTATAAACCATTGAATGCTTTTTTCAGATTTGATTTATTCTTATAGGGGACATTTGGTTGTTTTAAGAAGGTTTAGGGAGCTCGTCCCATTTGAATTACTAAAGTATTCCTTGTCTGTTTTACAGAGATCCTACACTTTGCTTGTGGAGGCTTGGGATTACAGTAATGACACCAGCAGTAAGTATTTTATCACTGAACATCCTGCTGTAAACACCTCCCGAATCTTTCCTATAAACCTAATGGCGTGTCTTATGCTGCCTCTAAGTAGATGCAAATTGTCTTAAATCCAGAGCAGAAGTCTCCCTCACCTAGGGAAGGAAGGATTCTTTTCTTGTGATAACTGCACCCTCTGTTTACAGATTGCCCAGAAGTGCATCATCTTCTCATCCTCCATACCCCCCCACTCCCCTTTCCTCCCCAATATGTGATACTCTCTTCCTAAACCTTCCTGCCCCCTCCCACCCCCTTCATTTGGTTTATAGGAGATGATCCACTTTCAGTGGGTTGAATTTTATTTTGGTACAAGATGTGTTTTTTAATTGATAAAAGAAGTGATTTGCTGGCTTTGCCCTGAGATGATTTGTTCCTCTAAGGGAGTGTGAACTCTGAACAAATCCTAACTTTTACGGTTTCAAAATATTGGATCTGGCTCATATGTTACGTCCTGTTTTTTTTTTTCAATACGTTCGCATAGATTTAATCAAGCCTGCCACATGGGAAAAGGCTCTTCTGGCAGTGGCAGATGATACGTGGGTAATGCTCTCAAGGTGTTCCTCAACTCTCATTTCCTTAGACTCCGCCCTATGTTGGGTGTGAACTGTGTTCAATCCGTTTATCTGGTGGGTAGCACAGTACTTACCACAAAGTAACTGCTTAACAAATACTATAATTAATAGTAATAATAGTAATATTCAGTCCATCAACCAGTGGTAATTATTGAGCACTTGTGTGCGGAACACTGTACTAAGTGCTTGGGAGACTACAGTACAATAGAGTTGGTAGCCGCGTTCCCTCCATATATCGAGCTTCCAGTCTAAAGGGGGAGATTGATATTAATATAAATAAAAATTTATAATATGTACTTTGAAGATATGTCCATAAGTGTCAAGAGGCTGAGCGTGGGGTGAATATTCATTTGGTATATTGGAAAACAAAGCCTATACCTTTTCAGAGAAACTAAGCTTCACAGTGAAACACTTCTTTGTTTTCACTGGAAGATTTAGTCTAAAGCTGGACCAGAAATTTTTATTTTCTCTCATGTGTGCCTTTAATCAGGTATAAGGCTGGTTTTCAGTTGTCACATCATCCTTTTCAATTAATATTGTTTTCCATGTCAGAGAGGAGAAACTATCCTTAAATTAGTCCCTTTGTTGATGATAGAATGTGAAAAGTTTAATAGTCCTGTGGTGTTAACCAGCATAATTGTACACAGTGATCCTCAAGGCACTTCTGTCCTTAAAAGGCATGGGATTTCACAGTTTGCTTTTCTGAATGCCCTCCATTTCTCTTTTCACTACTTAATTCATTCTCCTCTGCAATATCATTGTTAGTAATCGGGCATTTTAAACCCATTTTTCCAGTTTGGGCGTAGATTTCAGCATATTGTACTCAGTACAGGGCTCTGTGCATAGTAGGTGCTCAAATACCATTGATTGTTCAGTTCCAGATTAATTGCTAATCCAGAAATGAGTGCTAGTTCAAAGCTGGTCATAATAGTGATTCTATAATTATCATTATTGTCTATTGTATTCTGCACATAAGCACTCAAATAGCACTTATTGAGCACTTACTATGTGCAGAGCACAGTACTAAGCTCTTGGGAGAGTACAGTATACAGAGTTGGTAGACAGATTCCATGCCCACAACAAATTTACAGTCTAGAGGGTGAGCTTATTTAAGTGCTTACTATGTGCCAAGCATTGTACTAAAAACTGGTGTAGATTCTAGACAGAGAGAGACTCTGTCCCATGTGAGGCTCACAGTGTAGATAGGAGGGAGTAGGATTTAATCTCCATTTTACAGCTGAGGAAACTAAGGCAGTGAGAAGTTAAATGACTTGCCTAAGGTGTCACAGCAGGCAGGTGACAGAGCTAGGATTGGAATCAGGCCTGGCAGTCAGAAAACTCTGTGCTCTTTCCATTAAGCCACGCTGCTGCTTAGTCCATGTTAACTTTTGTTCTTTTCAGATCCTACTTAAATGGCTTCTGTTTAGTGCAAGGTAAAGTAAACCTGGAAAATGACAAGCTTGAATTTCTTGTTTTAGTGTAAAGAAGGTCTCTGGTCAGAAGTTGAGGCTTTCACTTCACAGAGGCACATTTGGGCTCTTTCCTCATTAATTTGAAGATGGGTGTAAATGGGAGAGGGTTGAGAGGAGGTTGGGGGAAACAAGCCTGCCTTAGTTATGAAAACGTTTTCCAATGGCTAATGGCCAGCCCTGATTAGGGTCACTTGTAGTAGTAGTAGTAGTAGTAGTAGTAATAATAAAAATAATAATAATGTTGGTATTTGTTAAGCACTTGCTGTGTGCCATGCACTGTTCTAAGTGCGGGGGGTCAGGGGGAAATACAAGGTAATCAAGGTTGTCCCACGTGGGGCTCACAGTTTTAATCCCCATTTGTAGCGATATGGTCCCCACTAGGAGTTGTGTGTAGAACTTCAGTATTGTGACAATGCAGAAGTATCTGAAAATCTCAAAATGAATCACTTCAAAGCACAATCTGCCTTCAGAATGGGGTTCAGGCCAACATACTAGAGATTTGGGCCGCTGACAAAAGACTCTCTTTTAGGACATTTACAATGAGGTGAAAGATGTGGGGACTAATCATATGCTGTGCAAGATTTTGCCATTTGATAGCGTATCTTCTTTGAAAAGAACTTAATGCGTCATCTCCATTCGGCCAAGTAGCTGTGTCCCATTTTGGGGTATACTGGTGGAGAAATTACTTTTTGAGTAATCAGAGGAATTTGTTCAACTTTTGCCCTTATAGAGCTGACAAAATATCCACATTATGCACAGCTCTTGAAGTTAATTACACCTGTGAAAACTTTGTGGTATGCACTGGGGGGAGTGTGTGTGTGTGTGTGTGTGTGTGTACACACACACACACACACACACGCACACACACCCCAAACTAACATGCAGTAGGAAGGCAGTCATGGGCAAATACAGCAGAAGCAGTAAATCAGTGAGGTGGGCACAGGCATCCATAGTTAAAGCAGTCACAGCTATTTCACTGATCTGACAATTGATCAGGCAGCTCTTTCTCCCTTCTAGTGGCCCAGCTTCAGTCCCCTTTGCTCTAGGTAAATGTCTGTCATTACTGAACTGATCCCCAAAAGTGAAAATGGGGCATGTGATGAGAACCCTGCTCTCTAATAAACCTTTTCTTAGTAACCGATAAGTTGAAAGCACTGTTTTTTTGTGTTTTCTTGTTTTTCTTTTTCTACCGTGTTTGGTAATTGAAACTGCACTCTCAAACTCAGGAAAGGGGGCATGGAGTGGCCTTTTATTCTCTGTTTTTAAACAAATATACTTCTGTGTCAGAGTGCAGTCAACTTGGTTTTGTTGACTGCCTTTATAGCTATAGACAGACATACACCCATCCTAGGTATAAATATGAATTAGGGCTGCAACTCTTGACTGGATGATCTTCAGAACAGGTCAGCGTTCTGTCTGAAGGGATCCTGCAGCTCTTCATGGATTGAATACTACCCTGTGAGTAGAGCCTAAAACCCCCCCCAAGGATTCATTGGAATGCATTTAGAAAAGATGTTTCAGCAAATGACCTGTGGGTTTTAACGAGAAGCAGCTTGGTTTAGTGGAAAGAGCCCTGGCCTGGTTTTCAGGGGACCTGGGTTCTAATCCTGCTTCTGTTACTCGCCAGCTCTGTGACCCTGGGTAAGTCAGCCAACTTCTCTGGGCCTCAGTTTCTTCATCTGCAAAATGGAGATTCAGTCCCTGTTCTCCCTCCAGAACTATATATGACCTAATTATCATGTATCTACCCCAGCCCTTAGTTCAGTGCTTGGCACAAAATAAGCATTTGACAAATACTATCATTATTATCCAAAGACCTGTTTCAGTGAATGTTCCAAAGTGGTTTTATTTCATATGCAAATGTAGGAGGATATAAGCCTGTTTTAAAGCTTAAACCTGTAGACATATTTCCTCCCTGCCTCCCCCTTTTCCCCCTCCCCCCCCCCCCCCCTTTTTTTCCCCAGGATTAGGGTTTAGTATATGGAACAGGCCAATCTCTTACTTTTTTTTCCCCCTGGGGCCCAGTCTGCAAGGCTGTTTTGGATGTTTTACGATAAATCTTCCATTTGCAGTCAAGGACTGCTAGCAGCCGGTCATAAGGCAGTGTCAAATTGTTTTCAGTCACAAGGCCTAGACTACAAAGCAAAATACCACAGGATGTATACAACGTCCAAGCCTGATGGGAGATATTATTTCAGACCATAATTTACGCAGATGTAGGTTTCCAAACTTTACTCTCATAATAGTTCAGATATGAGAATGTCTAATCTAAACTGTGTGCTTTTTGTTACAGAAAGGGGGGATCTAGAATGAGGGTATAAAATCGCTTGCGCTATTTGCATAGATCTGTTTGCTGACATTAAAGTCCCATTAAGGCTTCAGGCCTAACATCTGAAGTGAGAAATTTGCGCAGTATTTACAGGTTTGAATAGAGTAAGATCATTTGTCTGAACCGAATGCCAAATGTCACTGGCTTCCTCCTTGAAGCCTGTTAGTTTTGTTTATACCTGCCTATCAAAAGCTGTAGTCTTTTGGCAGTGTCTACTGAGCTTATATGTTCCCTTATTAGGATATTGAATGGCCTGAGGCCCGTAATGTAATGTAATAGACCACTGCACTTATTAATTGAACCTGCAGAGTAAAAACAGTTTTAATAAACTGACATTTTTGTCATTCTTTGAGTTGTTTATTTGCAAACTTAGGATTTGATGTGGTAAAAAGTTGTCAGCAGGCTGATCTGTTTTCTGGCCCTTTAGGGAGGATGAGTCGATAGGTTGGTAGGTTTGCAGCATCTTCTGGGTGTACATTCTTGTTAACGAAACCCAGAGTGGGAAGCAGACATGCAGCATAGTAGGTAGACAACCAAGAAGGGGGAGACCTGAATCCCCATCAACCAGCTGGATGACCAGAGTCACATGGCACGGTGCCTGTGGAGTTATACAAATGAACACTGGCCCACACCTGCACAACATTAGGCTGAAGGGCTGCAAACCTTTGCAACCAAAGTGTTGTGTTTTACTTATTGCTGTTATTTGCACCATTGCTGTGATATGGGATATGTGGGTGACCAGCTGATGAAGCCTTGCAGGATTTTGCCGGGGGGGGGGGCGGGGGTTGTGTGTGTGTGTAAATCACATTTTCCACCAGGATTTTCTTGTCCCAGTCATGCCATCTCTACAGTCACTAATTACCTTAGCTATCTATTTGTTATTGGTTTATTTATCCACCCGAATGCATTCTTTCCAATTTTATTGTATTGGAATAGATAAAGGATTATCATAATAATAATGGTATTTAAGTGCTTACGATGTGCCAGGCACTATACTAAGCACTGGAGTGGATGCAAGCAAATCGGGTTGGGCACAGGTAATGTCCCACGTGGTGCTCACAGTCTTAATCCCCATTTTACAGATGAGGTAACCGAGGCACAGACAAGTTAAGTGACTTGCCCAAGGCCACACCGCAGTCAAGTGAAGGAGGTGGGACTAGAACCCAGGACCTTCTAGCTCCCAGTCCCGTTCTCTGTCCACTACACCATGCTGCTTCCCAGATTGGACAGTCCCTGAGCCAGCTATGACTTTGGGCTTTTTTTGTTTGTTTGTTTTTTAACCACTGTATATTTTTTAGGTCTTGTTTGGGTCAGTTTGTTTTTGCTGTAGGCTGACTCCTCAAGAGCAGAGACCTAGGTCTTAAACTACCTCAGTTTGTTCCCAGCTCATGTAGTTCAGTGTCACACAGTCAATAATCTTTGGTTGTACATTGGTCCTTAAACTTCTTGAGTAAATTATGCCCTCTTCTCTTCTGCTGAGAACTAATGAAAGAATAGCAGAAAAGGGGTTAGAGTGCCATAGGAAGAAATACTAGTTTTTTGTTGTTGTTTCTTTAATGGTATTAAGCACTTACTATGTGCCAGGCACTGTACTAAGTGCTAAGGTAGATTCAAGATAATCAGTTTGGGCACAGCCCATGTCCCACTTGGGTCTCACAGTCTTAATCCTCCTGTGACAGATGAGGTAGCTGAGACTGAGTAGTTCAATGATTCGCCTAAGGTCACACAGCAGACAGGTCGTGGAGATGGTTTTAGAAAGTGGGTCCTCTGACTCCAGGCCTTTAGTCTTCGTACTAATCCACACTGCTTCTTCATAATGCAGAGTTGGCATTGTTGTAAAACTTGGGTTTGAGGGAGATTCGTGTTGTAGCGCCCACTAAGTCCCCTATACACCCGCAAAGCATTTCTTCCAACAGAGCAGGCACTGTTTACAAACAGCTTTGTTGGATGGTCATCCCTTCCCCTTCCCTAACCGAGTTCCAGCCAAAACACATTATGAAAGCACGTGTTATTTTAAAGGAGCCTTCCTCTGCCTCAGTGAAGCTGGCTCCCAGATTTGCCAGTTGGAATGATTTTGCCTGTAATTAGTGCAAAGATGAATAACATTTTAACTTGTTTTTCAGATCCGGACAGCATCATTGAGAAAGCATCTCATTCTGGCATGATCAATCCCAGCCGTCAGTGGCAGACGCTGAAGCAGAACACGGGCATTGCCCATTTTGAGTACCAGATTCGAGTGACTTGCGACGAACACTACTATGGCTTCGGTTGTAACAAATTTTGTCGTCCAAGAGATGACTTCTTTGGACATTATGCCTGTGATCAAAATGGCAACAAAACATGCACGGAAGGCTGGATGGGGCCTGAATGCAACAGAGGTATGTGACGTTCTGGCTCAGTTTAAGATGTTCCTGCATTTAAATTGTAAGGTGGAGTTTGTAAAAATGCCCTTTTCCTTGCTGAGGTGACTGTTTAATTCTGCAGTGGCTTACAGTACCATCCTTGCTCCAGTTGGCATCTAGTGGTTGTGTGTCAGCCTGTGTTTGAGTGGATTGATTATCTGTCATCATTGAATTACTTACTCTCCCCTGGCTTGAGCTAGTTAGCCTCCAAAGTGTAGATTTTTCCCTGTGCCATTCAGTTAAGTACAGAAACTTTTGGTTCATACTCATTGTCCTGGTATATTTCATTATTAAGTTGCTAGAGGGAGAAGCCTGTCATTTGCATTGTCCAGTCTGGATCAAAGATATTTTAAGCTTATGGATCTGCACTTGATTCTGGCATACTTTAGTGAGTAAATCAGATTACTCATCCATAGAAAAACTACACTAAACCTTAATGAGGCCTGAGTGTTTAGCATAGTAATTAGGTGCATTGTGAGTTGGCAGAAATGCAAAGGAAACCGATTCATTTTTCTAAAAGATGAATGGAGGAAAGAAAAGTCTTCACTGGTTCTACTCAGTTTGAAATGTCAAGCTTCCCCAGACACAGAGCAGAGAAGTTTGCTTGCTGCACCTCGATTAATTTTTTTTTTTTTTTAACACCAGTAAGCAGGAGTGTGCAGAATTTTGAATTTGAGTCTTTACTGTTGGGGTGGTTGAATGCTTATGTGGCAGTAAAAACAGGTGGAGGCAGGGCCCAATTAACCAATTCTAAAGAACATGGAAAAATCCATATTAAACTTACCTTTTCCTGTTTTCAAATACTAAAACATGGGACTGTTATTGATTTCTAGATTAAGAATTACAATGTCAAAAGGGAAATTGTTTTCTTCTAACATTCCAGAAATGCATAATAGTGCTATCTTCAGAAATAGTCATTCTTAGGAGTTTGAGTTTTAGCAAAGATTTACTATGCCTAGATCCCACTTTAGAAGGTGCCCCCTCGGTGAATTGGGGACAGGTAAATATGACCAAGAATCCTGTGTGTGTGCCTGGCAGGTTCTTTGGGAAATAGGGAGGAGGCAAAGAGAGAGTTGACAAGTGACCAGATGGCTGTTGGGTTTTGGGGTGGGGCTGATGAGTTGCTGTCTGGTTGCCAGGATTATTTATCCTCCCCTCCCCACTGCCTGTCTCATGCTGTCACCTCCCATGATCAGTTTGGCAAGAATTCCCATCTTAACTTCTTGAAATCTGATGGGGGAAAAAATCATCCCTATTTTTATGGTTACTGTAAACTAGGCATGAGGTTCAAGATTTTAGCTGAATTTTGAGGGATCTTTTTACCATAGTTTCTTTCTGGTAGACTTGATAGGAGACCTTTTAAATCTTGGATTTTGGAGGATTACTGTGCCAGTGGAAGATTAAAGACATTCCCACGACTGTTGGTGCAAGATCAGACAGCATGCTGATATTTTCTTTCCTCTCTTTTTATTTCTACAGCTATTTGTCGGCAGGGCTGTAGTCCCAAGCACGGTTCTTGCAAAAGCCCAGGAGAGTGCAGGTAATGACAAAACTATTATAATTCTGTTTAGCATAGTATCTTCATCTCTGTTGCCCTGTGGAAAAACTGGATACATTTTCAAAAATAGGCATCTGAAGTGCTTATTAAATCATACCGGTTGTCTGACGAAACGCAAATACTCCCTTGCATTCTTGAAAAACTGGAAAAACTGTAGATTGACTATTAACCAATTTCAGCTGGGAAATTTGGGAACTGTTTTGTTGTTGTTGTTGTTGTTGTTTAAAAAAGATTGTGGTTCCTTGGAGTGTTTTAGAAATTGTCTCCCATCCAGTGTGCTCTATCTCCTGCCCTCCCCTTCCCCCACTTTTCCCATCAATAGGCAAAAGTCAAGCATTCTTTAGAATAGGATTAGTACAATCTCTTAGTTCCCTTGCTGTTGTGAGCCAAGATGAGTGCTGAGAGGTTAATAGCTGGGATGGAATCTTGTCAGAAGAGGCTGATGAATGCAGAATTTTGCTGCTGTGCTTTGAAGTTTATTCTATCCTGGCCAAGAAACAATGAAAAGCAGAACTTAAACATACCTAAACAATTTAACAATTACAGTTTTGGACCTCCTTGAATTATACATTACATTGGTCTGCATCTTTTTGGGGAGGTAGTCCCTCCCTCCCCCCAAGCTAGTGGTGTCTTAGAACATATTTTGGCCTCTTTGAAATCCCTACAAACATACAGGAATGTGTAGCCTTACTGGGTCTGGAACTCATCCAATAGGAGCTAGGCTGGCGCCTGGTGGTTACCTAGTTTGTATGGCCCTAAAGGGGTGCAAGTGCCCTAAAAATTGTGCAGGGGGAAGGAAGAGGATGGGCTGGGGGTAGACTTCCGTGAATGGCAGTTTGGCCTCACAGCTCTCTTCTCTGGAATTAAATGTAGCCAGGTGACAACCATGCTTTTTGTCACCCTAGTCTAGAGGCCAGTCAGGTTTTAGACCATGTTGGGTCTAGGGGGCTCAGACTGGCTTGTAGGTATCTCTGGACTCTGGACTCCGAGACTATGTGCTCCTGTGGAACAGGGACCATATCTACCATCTCTACTGTATCGTAGTGTCCCAAGCACTTCGTACTGAACTCAGTAAATGTGATTGATTGACCAAGCCTGCAGTTGGAGGAGGAGATCACACTTGGTTCTCGAACACCAGTGAGCCCAGGTTAGACCTGCAAGTGACCGGTCTCTTGAGAGGATGAGGAAGGGCCCGCTTTGGTGAAGGACTGAGATGGTATGGACTGACTGCCAGTTAAACAGCCATTTTTCTTGCTGCGGTCACGTCGGGTCTCACCAGACTTTTGTCCCAAATGCCTCTGTTTAGAGGAAGGAGCGGGGGCATACTTAATGGCATAGTGCACGTGGGAATTATGCAGTCAGAGCCAAATGAAAAGAAAGAATGTGTGTACTCTTTTGAAAGGCTTGTGCACACGTAGTAAAAGAAAACCCTTATCAACCAGCAAGCAAATTTTGATTTTGCTGGGAGACTGAAGGAGTGGCCCTTCTAATGTTTAACTGCATTGGTGCCAGGCAGTTCTAATGTTTAACTGCACTGCTGTCAGCTGTTTAGCTGAAATACACCTACATTAAGTTTTCTAATTAATAGCCTTCTGGACCTGAAGTATCATTAATGGATCTGAACTGGGCCAGATGCTGAGATGTGTATCGGTGGAGGCGAACAATGATTTGTGCCTCTGTCATCAGAATAAACATGCCTTGTAGGGGTTGCTGTCTCCCAGCCAGAACAACAGGCTTTGTTTCCAGATTTTAGGCCTTTCTCTTTCTAAGTCTCACCTCCCACTCACTGCCCAGACATGCACTGGTGCTCTTATTTACTTAAGGTGCAACTTTCCCACACTTCATTTGCATAGTTTTAAAATCTATGCCTGCTTTAGCCCCTGACTTTCAAAAAAAAATTCTTGGTAAATAAGTCTCTTTCTATGTCCACTCTAGAAATACTTTAATGGGAATTTGCTTTAAATTGTCACTTGGCTTCTGTATTATAAACTCCTTTCACATGAGGTTTCCTTGTTGTTCCCAAACAAGCTCAAAATATCCTCTCTTCCTTGGTGAAAGTGATTACTTTCTTGAAAGCAAGTCTGCCAATAATATCAACTTTGCTTGTGAATCACCATATAA
Organism: Tachyglossus aculeatus; assembly: GCF_015852505.1. Lineage (NCBI taxonomy): Eukaryota > Metazoa > Chordata > Mammalia > Monotremata > Tachyglossidae > Tachyglossus > Tachyglossus aculeatus. Next base: position 17,358,145 of record NC_052074.1, on the reverse strand, counting down.
GCAGAGTAACTTCAATTTCTCATGAGAAACTTGAGCGTATGTATTATTAAACTGGAATGACTTTGTGGACTCCTGTTTTGGGTTTTGTATTTTTATTCGTTTTCTTTTGAAGTCAGACAGCCGCTTCTGGCTCCTTTTGTTGTACTTCAGGACGGATTCTTATTAATTAAAGAACGAAGTCAGGTCATCAACTGCCTTTTTTAATTGTTTTATAAGCCACAGTGAAGATGTACAATGATTGGTTCTTTTACTTGGCAGAAGAATGTTGGTGTTTCAAAGTTAGTTTGATCTTGCTTTCTCTTTAAACAGGTCGGTCTAAAAGCAGAAGCATTATTGGGACAGATTTTTTTTCCAGCTCTCCCCCTGCCCCCCATGACTTGTGTTTTTCTAGCTATGTTCTTTTAAAAGATAAATGAATGTTAAGAGTGGCATTCTTCTTGACATAGACTAGACCAGAACAGAATTGGTTCTCATGGGCTCTGAACAGTACACTGCTGGTGGTGGTTTGTTTTTGAAAATTAATTAGGAAGTGGTTGGTCACCCAAGATTCTCATATGGAGGGTTAAATTTATCATAGCTGTGAGTGATTAGCTATTAGCTAGATCCCTATAGTTTCCCATGACAGGGATTTGCTGGTCCAAGAACAGCTTTTTGAAAACTGAAAGCCTAACTGACTTCTACCCAAGGGTTTATTTTCATAACTTAGTGACAGCTTAAAGGGTGATTGCTGCTGATCACTTACTCCCAGGCCATTAATGAAATATTTTAGAAGAGCCTCTGTTTCCCACTCTACCTACTCCCCCATAGCATGTACTGCCCCCTCGTATTCTTTTGCTTTTACGTTACTTGTTTTTGCTGACTTTTTCCACTAGATTTCCTTTATTTTTTTCTCTCCCCCCTCCTCCTCCTCCCCTTCTCTCTCTCTCTCTCTCTCTGTCTCTCTCTCTCTGTCTCTCTCTGTCTCTCTCTCTCTCTCTCTCTTTTTTTCTCTCTCTCTCCCTCTCTCTTTGTCTCTTTCTCTCTTTCTTTGTCTCTCACTCTCTCTCTTTCTCTCTCATTCTCGTTCTCCCCTCTCCCCCCCACTTGCTGGTCCTCCCCTCCAGTTCTTTGGAAAAGGTTAAGATTTCAAGTGCAGTGAAACATGAGGGGGAGAAGAGTTTCATATCCCTTTCCCTCCCCAGGTGCGGGCTTGTTTTTTTGTGTTTTTGTTTAGGATCAAAGAAGCCATTTGGCCTAGATAGATTCAGATTAACAATGCATTTGTAAAGAAACTGAATTCCTTCTCTAACACCAGATAAACCTAACTGACCTTTTTTTTGGCAAAGTGAGAAACTTTTCTTAAAAAAAAAATGATTAATATGAACAGCAACAGGTAGAGTCTATACTTTTTTCATAGATAATGTGAGGAGTCTTTAAAAATGCTGATCACTTCATCCCTTGCAAAAGTGGTTGGGTAAGCGTCCAGGGGAAAAAGGGCGAACAGAATATCAAAGTCAGCAAAAGGTCCTTTTCTTAACTGGTACTGGGACACCTATATGTTCTTGTATTTTTGGTGGTGTTTCCTTTTTTTTTGTACATAAAGACTAAGTGCTAAAGGGCTTAAATGCTGTAAATCTCATACTCATGAATATATTTTTCACAGCACAGTTGTTTTCTCAATCTCCCCCCACCCCTGCCGCCACCACCACTACCTTCAATTTATAGTCCATTTTGACAAAGTGCAGAGATTGAGTTATACTGCACACCCACCCTCTGTTTCGTTTGTGTGAGCCTAAGAATAGAGTAGTATTGTGCTCACAGGCACCGTGCTGGGTTCTCCTTGAACAGTTATTCTTTTGTGAGAGGTCTGGCTTTCAGAGAAGCCATGGCAAAAACTGGTTGTTTATAAGGAATCACCAAACAAATCCCCAATATCACCTTCTTTAAAACCATGGGTTTCTGAACACCCAAATGACTACAGTAATTCTGAGGTTTCGCCCTCTCTCTCTCTCCCTCCCTCCCTCTCCCCATCATTCCCCTTCCTTGTCTCTTTCTCACTCATTCAACCCCATTTTGGTCTGTTTTCCAGGTGTCAGTATGGATGGCAAGGCCAATATTGCGATAAGTGCATTCCGCACCCAGGATGTGTCCATGGCACTTGCAATGAACCATGGCAATGCCTCTGTGAAACCAACTGGGGTGGTCAACTCTGTGACAAAGGTATGCTAATCTGACAGATAGCCAAGGGTAAAATTTGAATGTTAATGTTGGTGGGCTTGATTGTACAAGGAGCAGCCAGCCATGTGGCTGGAGTTTTGTTTATTTAGCTTTTAGCACTAGCATTGCTGCTCTCCACCCAATTAAAATACTCTGAACCAAGGTTTAACGTGGCTTTAACTCTGTTGTGCCCTTAGTTAATTATTTTTAAAAAGGGAGCAGAAAACCAGGTAAAGACTCACGAGAGTCTCCTGAATCCTATTTTGTTACTGTTGTTCCTCCTTTCCATAGATCTCAACTACTGTGGGACTCATCAGCCTTGTCTGAATGGGGGAACCTGCAGCAACACTGGTCCGGACAAATACCAGTGTTCCTGCCCCGAGGGATACTCAGGATCTAAGTGTGAAATTGGTAAGTGCTTTGAACCTCACCCAGAAGCCATTTAACTTTTTAAATTACCTCTCCCATTACTTGAAGGACTCCCTTGCATAGGACTGTGCAGTGCATAAAGCACCAATGTTCTAAACAGGGCAGTTTGCCCCTCCTGTTGACTTGGTAGACAAGTCACCATAGTCTAAGCCCTGCCAGCACTTCAGAATGAAGTTTTGATAATGTGCTTTTTCTGTGTTAGAGTTGTTCGTGGGTTGAGGCAATTGACCCTCTGAACTTTAAGCTCCTCGTGGGCAGGGAACGTGTCTTCCACCTCTGTGTTACTGTACTCTCCCAAGTCCTTAGATCGCTCTGCACACTAGCTCAATAAAGGTGATTGAATGACAGTCAAACCACTTGCCTGGCAGCTGGACTCTGACTGGTATGTCGTATGAATCAGCTTAAGGTGAAAGTTGATTTCCCAGGCAGCCAAAAGTATGAAACTAAGCTGCTGAGAGAAGCAGTGGTGGTCATTTGGTGGTGACCGAGGCCTGTTTTGACCGGAGGCATTCACTAGGTAGTCCTAGGGACTCTCTCGAAGTTCTGCAAACTTGATGCTTCCCTGTTTTGGATCCATTCAGCGGAGCACGCTTGTCTTTCTGACCCTTGTCACAATGGAGGAAGCTGCCTTGAGACATCCTTGGGATTTGAATGTGGCTGCCCTCCAGGATGGAGTGGACCAACCTGCACCATGAGTAAGTTGTTTTTTGTATCTTTGCTTTTTCATTCTGTGGGGAGAATGATCACTTCTTGAAATAAAGTAGGGAGAGGGTGCGTGTAGACATAGTTAAGAGTAGGCCAGGAGGATATTTGCGCTTTATAGTAGGCTCCATCTCCCTTTCAACTTGATTAGAGATATAAAAATGAAAGTAATGAATAGAAGCATTCCCAGGAAGGTAAATTTCTTATGGGAAGGAAACATGTCTACCAGCTCCCTAAGCATCCTCCCTACGTATTCCCCTAAGCACTCTGTACACAATAAGTGCTCAATAAATGATTGATTGTACACAGTGCATGCTCAAATACCATTGATAAAGAGCAAATAGTGACAGTTATCATGAATATTTTTGGCAGCCTCCACATTGCTTTAGGCTTAAGAAACCATTTTTGGTTTTCCTTTCTGTAACCACTGTGCTTTTCAAGCCTTCCATCCAAGGATGTCTTGTTTGCAGATCTCACTGTTCATCTCATCAGTGTAATAAGAACTGTGCTTAGTACAGCACTGTACTAAGTGCTGGGGTAGAGAGTATACAGGCATATCAGACACAGTACCTGTCCCATATGGGGTTCCCAGACTAAGTTGGAGGGAGAACAGGTATTGAGGAAAGAGCCACAGAAAAGTTCAGTGACTTTCCCAAGGTTTCACAAGAGGCAAGTGGCGAAGCCAGGGTTAGAACCCAAGTCTTCAGATTCTCAGGTCAGTGCTCTTTCTGTTAAGCCATACTACTGCTGCTTATTATTACTAATAATAGTGACTCTTATCCAGTGTTTTCTATGACCCAAGTACTGTTCTAAGCTGTAGGGTAGATAGGATACAGTTAGGTCAGGTACAGTCCCTCTCCCACATCAGCTCACAGCCTAAATAGGAGGAAAATAGGTCCCCCATTTTACAGATGAGGGAACTGAACCACAGAGAAGTTGTGACTTGCCCGAGGTCACACAGCAGTAAAGTTGCAGAGCTGGGATTAGAACCCAGGTCCCCTGACTCCCAGTCCTGTGCTCTTTCCAGTAGGCCACACTAGGGACTAGGTCTTGCTGGGTATTACCCAAGTAGCAGGAGAGAACGAATAAGATGAAGAGTGTTTTAAGAGTGTTGAAGAGGCCTTGTTTGAACTAAATTAGTTGTTGGGGCTAGGAGCTACAGCCCCTGCCTGGGAAGCAAGTCCTTAGCAATCCAGGTAATTCATGCTAAGATTCTTACACCCTGAGATGGTGGGAATTCTCAAAACCGAAGCAAATTCCCTGACTGAACTAATAGTATTAATCCTTTTGTACTTTTGAGCGTTGAATAGTTGGTTGCAAGTAGAATGGCTAGTCTTTTTAAGTGTACTCTTATTTTGTGCTAGTTATACAGGCCACCATCTTCCCAAATCATATTTTTACATTTTAAAATGTTTTATTTTTTCCATTTTGGCAGACATTGATGATTGCTCTCCAAATCACTGTGGGCATGGAGGAACCTGCCAGGATCTGGTGAATGGATTTAAATGTATTTGTCCCCCTCAGTGGACTGGCAAAACATGCCAGCTAGGTAAGGAGATTCTTTTCACCTAATTCTTTGAAAATATTTGCTTAAGTGATTTCAAAGCAGTTCAGAACAGAGTGGGGTTTTATATAGCTTAGGCCAGTGTTTTATTTTACTGTTATTAGTAGTAATTTATAATCAAGCCTGTAGCAGGCCTGGCTTAGGTACTTAAATTGAAAATAACTTGGCCCTGTGGGAAAATCCTCTGCTCTCTTCAGCCACGTCAACTCCCCCAGACCAAGGCATTTTTTTTTCAGCTGGGTTCCAAAATGTGGGTGATCCTTATGAAGAATGAGCTGTCTGCATTCTTCCTGCCACTCTTAAATCCCAGCAACTAGGCTGCCGTGCGACTCAGAAATGCCTCATGGCTTCTTTTACTCTTCCGTTCATTTCCTTGGAGTTCTTAATGAGTGGCTGGACAGTTATCAATGAATTAGTGACCACAGTGCATTGTTAATTAGAGAATAGGGAGAGAGGGGGAAAGCACTTTGACTAAAGTTCAAGGTGGAATAAAAGGTAATTGGTCTCTTAATCCACTCTGCCAAGATTCACTCATTTTTTTTTTCCTCTGTCATTTTTAATGAACGACCACATTTTGGGGGAAAATGAGGTAGCTCTTTTCTGTAATTTAGGAATCCCTACGTCTAAACTTAGCTATTCAATTTTCTTTCAGATGCGAATGAATGTGAGGCTAAGCCTTGCATAAATGCCAATTCCTGTAGGAACTTGATTGGAAGCTACTATTGTGACTGCATTCCTGGCTGGACAGGCCAGAATTGTGATATAAGTAAGAAACTTTATCATCCTCTTGACTTGGTAGGCTGTTGTTAAAACTACTTTTTGATCACTGCTTGAAAACCTCAAGTTGGGAAGGAAAATCCTTAGCAGCTGCTATTTTTAGAAAGGGAGTAGTCATTCTGGAATGAAAATATACAGTTTTATCAAACTCATTAGTTTGTAACATGGTCATATTCTGATAAGATGACTAAAACAATGATGTGAAGTTTCACAAAGTCTACTGGAAGAATTGCCCACGGTTCCCACCCATTATAATAGTCTTATCTAAAGGAAAGCATGCAGGAAATCTCGACAGAAGCTTTATCTATCTCAAGCTGCTGAGACATTTGAACTCTTTGCCATCTAATTAAAAGGGAATGCATATGTAGATTAATAAAATACTGATTTACAAATTTTGGTGTTTTTTTTTTTTTTCTTAGATATAAATGACTGTCTTGGGCAGTGTCAGAATGGTGCTTCCTGTCGGGTAAGTGATTTTAAATGTCCAAATGAAAACAATTGTGTGTAATGATGTCGTCTTAGTTAAACAATGGTTTTTAAGCATTTATGTCTTAAGCTCAAAGTACCAGAAATCAAGGAAACCTTGCATCTGCTCTGAAATTCATGGAGTGAATTCTGTTGATGGCTTCACATTTCTCTAGCCCTTGTTGACAGAATGCAAAAATAAAAACATCTGCAAATATTGATAACACCTAGAGTTTAAGTAGAAGTGAATTTCAGGGATTTAGTGACTTGGAGCAATAGTAAAAATTATCCACAGAACAGATGGGGTACATGAAAAATGTCTTTTCTTTCTCTCTCACAGGATTTGGTTAATGGTTATCGCTGTATCTGTCCACCTGGCTATGCAGGAGATCACTGTGAGAAAGACATCAATGAATGCGCGAGCAACCCTTGCTTGAATGAGGGTCACTGCCATGATGAAATCAATGGATTCCAATGTCTGTGTCCTGCTGGTTTCTCGGGAAACCTCTGTCAGGTGAGCAATGGTGAAATACAAACCCCAGATATCTGGGTTCTTACCAGCAAAGCCTTTTCTCTTCCCTTTCACCCTTGAGATTTTTACACCAAATACCTCAGCCCCAATGAAGCATACTAAAGTCTTATCCGCCAAAGGAGTGCTTGGTGGCAGAGTCCGTGGGTGTTGGAAGATGATTTTAGTTAACACGCTTTCGATCTGTTTAAACTGGCTGTGTGTTTACTTCTCACCTTCAGTGACTGTTCTGTATCTTGACCCCGTCTGCCTAAACTATTGGAAGCACAACTGTACATTATGCGTTATGTACAATTAATAGAGGCAGCTAGATAAAAAGGTCAGATTCCACAGCGTCTGCTGTCTGTAGCAGTGCAAAGAGAAATAATAAAACCTTTGTTTCACTCGGACACTTTTTTTTCCTTCCCCTCTTTCCTGTTTCTCTCCCTCCCCGCTTTTCCTTCCCATCCCCAACAGTTGGACATAGATTATTGTCAACCCAATCCCTGTCAGAATGGAGCCCGGTGCTTTAATCACGCTAGTGATTACTTCTGCAAGTGCCCTGATGACTACGAAGGGAAGAACTGTTCACACTTGAAAGATCATTGTCGGACGACACCTTGTGAGGGTATGTGTGGGGAGGGGCATCTCAAAGTCCAGCTCTTTTTTGGGGCGGAACCCACAGCCCTTTACTCCCCTGACATGTGGGACACATTTCTTTCACAATACAGCTCACCTTGAGAAACATTTGGAGAAGTTAGCTCCTTGGCCTAGTAAATATAGACTTTCTGCATAAGGTAGTTTTGCAAATAGTTGCTTTTCTGTAATATGGAGTAAAAAGCTGTTATCCCTTTTTTGCCACCTGGTTATCTCCTCGGGGAAGGGGTGGGGCTGGCATAAAATATAGCTCAAATTTTTTAACCAGTTTGTAAGGCTGTCTTAGCAGTATGTATGTTGCTTTAAAGAGTTAAGGAATAAGCACCTCCAAAGTGGAGGGAATGGTATCTGGTGGTTGTGATGAAAGAGGGGGGAAAAAAGCCTGAAACAAAAATATCAGTGGAGGCTTTAGGTAAGCGGCTCCACCTCCTCCCTCTGAGAGATAGTGACACTCACTCACTTACACTCTCTCTCTCCCACCCTCCGTGACTATAAACACTATTTTAAAAAAAATCAAGCAACTTGGGGTTGTCAAATTCATTTTAGCCAAGTTTGGTGGAGGGGCATATGGTTGAAGCTTGGAAGGATTCCACATATGTGCAGAAATGTAGTTTGTGCCACCATATAAAGTATGTCTGGGTCTGGAATTGTGGTCATTTCTAGTTGCTGTACCTTTGAAGCAATATAAGCCCATCTATGAAAGATAGAGAAGGCAAACTAAAATGGTGGGGGATGAAACAATTGCCATATATAAAGCACCTGAAAATAATTGGGACTCTGGTTTAGGAACACAGAATTCTTTCTTAAATCCCATCATTCCAGAACTGCTGAAGGTTGAGGGTGGGAGATCCAAAGTGACAAAACAAGGCCCAGCAGGTAGTATGTGAATGCAGTTCAGTTGTGGCAGTTGAAAAATGTCAGCAGGTACAGGAGGATTGGGTTTATTCCTGATTGGTAAAAAGCTCCATAGGGTAAAAACTCTAGCTGGGAGGGTGGATATCAAGGGGGAGTACTCTTCTTCCACCTCTCTCTTAATGCCATGTTTGAGATAGATTACAAGATTGGACTGTTGGTGGAACCCAGAGTGGCATTTCTTATGTCATATTTGCAAGGTAGCAGTGCATGTAGAAGAGAGTTTAATTCATTTGGTACCTCACTGTTGTTGCTGGCTCAATTTAGAGCCCGTTGAATATATTTTAAGCCAGCATCCTTCTGCTTCAGTGTCCTTTATCTAATGGAATGCCTTTACCCTGGTGATCTCAGCACAGAAATAGGGGCAAGTGAAAAATACAATATTTTTGTTCCTGTTGTAGAACTTATTTGGTGGTCCCAAAGAGACTAATCCTGGTGATTGATTTATCTTTTTGGAGAAAATAGATTTGATCTTGAGTGTTTGGTTTGTGTCTCATGCAGTAATTGACAGTTGTACAGTTGCTATGGCTTCTAATGACACACCAGAAGGGGTGCGATATATTTCTTCAAATGTTTGCGGTCCCCATGGAAAATGTAAAAGTCAAACGGGAGGCAAATTCACCTGTGAATGTAACAAAGGCTTCACTGGAACCTACTGCCATGAAAGTAAGAAAAAAAATTTTTTTGTTTTGTTGCTTTTTTTTCCTCTTTTCCCTGGGGCATTGAATTTAGCAGGTGGATTTTTTTAAGTGGTCTCAGAAGATCAGAGTTTCCTAAAATCTCATCTAATGTGGCTATATTAGCTACATTAGATAAATCTTCAGTTTGTGACTAGAAATAGAGTGGAAGAGCTGTTTTTGTTTTTAAACCTTTCATTGCTGTCAGAAGGAACAAAAGAATTTTGACTCTTGGGATGTGTTAGTGCAGTGGCTGAGGGAAGGTGCACTGTTCTTTAGTCACTCACTGTGGTATTTGAGTTCCTCCTGTGTGCAGAGCACTGCACTCAGCACTTGGGAGAGTACAGTAGATTCTTGCCTTCAAGGAGCATCACTGGCAAGAGTGGAAAGGAAATACTTTGGATTAAAATTGAAGGTTATTTCTTCATCTTTATGCAGATATTAATGATTGTGAAAGCAATCCCTGTAAAAATGGTGGCACTTGCATTGATGGAGTCAACTCTTATACATGTATCTGCAGTGATGGATGGGAGGGGTCATACTGTGAAACCAGTAAGTAAACTATTTTTTTTAAATCTCTCCTAACTCCTGTTCCACCTTTTCTCCCCTTTCTCCCCACCGCCGCACATGTGCGCGCGCACACACATACACTACCTCCCACCCCCTGTAATCTTGCTTGCATTCATTTATGCTGACCACAGCAGGAGAAAAACAGTTGCTTCTTGCAGAATTTTAAACTATACAATTAGGAAGGTAAACAGCCTCTCTGCCAAAGGAGTGGACACTTTCCTCTGTTTCAATTTAATTTTAGCTTGAGGTCCCAAAGAATATTACTGACTTGTTGAGTTAAAGGGAGTTGAGGGATATTGTTCTAAAACACCCAAACATCAGTAGTAGTATTAACATAGGGATGCCAATTCATTGCTGGGACTCTGAAGCAGCATGGCTTAGTGGAAATAGCATGGGTCGGGAGTCAGAGGGTTCTAATCCTGGCTCTGCCACTTGTCTGCTGTAGGACCTTGGGTAAGTCACCTAACTTCTATGCCTCAGTTACCTCATCTGTAAAATGGGGTTTGAGACTGTGAGCCCCAGGTGGGGCATGGACTAAGTCTAACGATTCATTTGTCTCTACCCCAGGAATTAGTATAGTGCCTGGTACATATTGAGTGTTTAACAAATATCATTTTAAAAAAAAAAGGGAGGGGGAGAACTTGGGTTGAAACCAGGGCTGTAGTGTGAATGGATAAGGCCAGCTTGGCTCTTAAATTATCTCTTAAAGTTTTGGAAAACATTTTCAGCTCAATTTCTCCTCTCTAATTGTAGACATTAATGACTGCAGTAAAAACCCTTGCCACAATGGAGGTACATGCCGAGACTTGGTCAACGACTTTTACTGTGAATGTAAGAATGGGTGGAAAGGAAAGACTTGCCACTCCCGTAAGTTGCAGCTTTTTCCAAATGAGTCTGACCTCTGTTATAAACTGCTTCAACTTGCCAAACCCCATGAGGTCGGAACTAACGCTAGTTTGCTTCTACCTAGGAGATAGCCAGTGCGACGAGGCGACCTGTAATAATGGAGGAACTTGCTATGACGAAGTGGATTCCTTCAAATGCATTTGTCCAGCTGGCTGGGAGGGAGCCACGTGCAACATAGGTAACCTCTGCTTCCCCAGACCCAAGGCTCTGAATCAGTAGGTACCCAGTGTGCTAGGAGTGCCAGAGTGTCCAATTAGCCCCTTTCCCCCGTCAGTATACGGCGGTGACTTTTGTAGCCTGTGCGCTTCCCTCCTCTAATACTGTCTGTGCCTTCCCATTCGTGTCTCTCGCCGTCAGCCTCTTCCCTCCTACCTGGAACTCCTTCCCCCTTCCCATACGATAGGCTGTCTCTCTTTCCATCTTCAAAGCCCTGCTAACATCACATCTCCTTCAGGAGGCCTTCCCTGACTAGCCTCATCTCCTACTCTCCCCCATGATTGCATCAAGTATGCACTCAACCCCTGCACCCCACCAGCACTATTGTACATATCTTTTACTCAGTTGCTTTTCCTACCTGTAGTTTATTTTAGCATCAGTGTTTCTTTCTCCACCCCTGAGGTGTAAGCTCCTTGATGGCTGAAATCATGTCTACTTTCTTTACTGTACTCAAGTGCTGAATGCAGTATTCTGCACAGAGTAAAGGTTGAATAAGTACTGTTGTTGTGTGGATTTAAAATTCAGTGCCTGTTTTTCCCTCTTGCAGCAAGAAACAGTAGCTGCTTGCCCAATCCCTGTCACAATGGGGGCACCTGTGTGGTCAATGGCGATTCTTTTACTTGTGTCTGCAAAGAAGGCTGGGAAGGACTGACCTGCACTCAGAGTGAGTATCTTTTTTGATTTGCACTTTTCCAGAATGCTGCCTGATGAGAACATTAGCTCATCCTGCCGCCTTCAGTGGCTCCAAATTGGAACCAGAAGGGAAGACTGTTTGATGTTTGCTTTAACATCACCTGGATCTTTGTGTTAATGACTTTATATGATACAGTCTTGACCTGGGCATGAGAAAGTTACAAATGAGATAAATGGAGACAGATGTAGTTTGGGGTTTCCCGACACTCTTTTAGACCCACAGCTTGTCTGCTTCCATTCCCTTCATCCCATTTGTTCCTGTACCAGAATCCCTTGCTGTGTACATGTGTCCCACTGGCGGACTTAACGACGGGTGGGGGCAGAAATGTGGTTTCAATTTAGGAGAGGACTTAAGTGTATTTTGCTAATGTTAGCTAACTACTATTTATTGCTTGGGCATTGTGGAAATTAGAAGTGTAGTTTTTTTTTCCCCCCAAGTCATATGAATACTCCTCTGTCAGAGGCATCCCTGAACTAAATTGTGGTGATTTTGTTCTTTGCAGATACTAATGACTGCAGTCCTCATCCTTGGTAAGCATGTGAATCTGTGTGTGTGTGTGTGTGTGTGTGTGTGTGTGTGTGTACACGACCGTAGTATACTGTGTGGCGGGTCACTTTCATGTATTGCTATTAGCTGAATATTGGTTGCTAAGGAGCCTCTTTCCTTGCCTTTAGTTACAATAGTGGCACTTGTGTGGATGGAGACAACTGGTATCGATGTGAATGTGCCCCTGGCTTCGCCGGCCCGGACTGCAGGATAAGTAAGTATTACAACTCAATGCCAGATGACTTAATGAGCACCAAGCGAGAAAGCTCACCGCCACAGCTTCTTGCCAGCAAATCAGATCTGTAAATTGATCCAGTTTGAGAGAGAGTTGGGGGAGGGAGGGACGGGGGTTCCCCTCATTTGAGATGATCCATCTCTGTAAAACATAAAATTTAAGTTCCGAGCCATCTCCAACATGATACTGACCTATGAAAACTTGTGGGTAATGATCTAATGCCTGCAGCCGGATTAAGGGGCCTCAGAGCCTGCTCCTCCCAGTTAGCATTTGTTTCATGTGCTGCACAACAGTCTTTGAGGGGGAAGGGTGCCAGCTGAAGGTCGTGTCGATTAATCCCCACACACAGACCCTGTGGTGTTGTGTATACTTCCCTGTAATTACTATTAAATTATAGGTAAGAGGACACTAACTTTAATAATGTCCATGGAAACAAATTTCGGTTCCTCACAGCACTAAGAAAACTAAAGGGGGTTAATTGTCAGATGAAAGTGCACAGCATTGTGTGTTTTCTGTTATTTTAAACATAGCTAAATTGCACCTCTGACCTAGGAACAGGGATAACTTTATCACCTGATCATAAAGTGAATTTCTCCATTTTGTGAAATAGTTATGGGTGTTAAAAATTGATTCCCTTCCTCTTAGATATCAATGAATGTCAGTCTTCACCATGTGCTTTTGGAGCAACATGTGTGGACGAAATCAACGGCTATCGGTGTATCTGCCCTCCAGGTCACAGCGGTCCAAAATGCCAAGAAGGTACGTTGCTGGCTACTTTTCAAGTCCTCAGATATGCCTGTTCCACCTTGCGTGCTGAAAGTGGTGTGATGTCCATTTGTAAATGGTTGGCATTCTGTGGGGTGGGTTGTAAACATACCAGAAGCTCAAGTGGTTTGAGTAACCCACACTGTAAATGTTTACATAAATGTTTCTCACCTTTTAGTAACAGGGAGACCATGCTTAGCCGCTGGAAAAGTGATGCCAGATGGGGCAAAATGGGATGAAGATTGCAATGCCTGTCAGTGCTTGAATGGAAAAGTTGCCTGCTCCAAGGTACAGCGCTAGAGCACTGGGAAAATATTTCTACCTGGTTAAGAAAAGGCCTGTTTTTAAGTGTCTTTTTTTCTTTTTTCTTTTTTCTTCCTTCCTTCCTTCCTTAGGTCTGGTGTGGCCCAAGGCCTTGTCTGGTACGTAGCGCAGGTCAGAGCGAGTGCCCTGTTGGGTCAAGCTGTATTCCCATCAAGGATGCCCAGTGCTTTGTCCGGCCCTGCACTGGAGTGGGTGAATGTCGATCTTCCAATCCTCAACCAGTGAAGACCAAATGTAACTCCGACTCACATTACCAGGACAACTGTGCTAACGTCACATTCACCTTCAACAAAGAGATGATGTCACCAGTAAGTATTTAGACTTTATTTCAAATTAAATGATTTAAACTGATTAACTAGACATTACAAGGCCTGGAATTAACATAAAGCCATATGGCTTTATTTCATCGTGGGGAGAATTAGTATGCCTGGGCTTGTTTTAAGAAGGAGAGTTAAGTGGTATTTTGGACCGAAACATGAAGACAGTGTACAGCCTTTACTTCTTGCTTCTAGGGCCTTTCCACAGAGCACATTTGCAGTGAACTGAGGAATTTGAATATTTTGAAGAATGTGTCTGCTGAATATTCCATATACATCTCCTGTGAGCCTTCACGTTCAGCGAACAATGAAATCCACGTGGCCATTGTAAGTACAATCTGTAGGCATTATATCTGATGCAGTTAATAGGATTATGTATGAACAGCTGGATTTTTTGACTCTAGTGCTACCAAAATTTTTATCCACATGTACATTTAAACGCTGTCTTGCCACACTGATGTACTTGATCACTTACTGTCTCCAAGGGCCACGGTCATAACCTGCAGTGACTGCTGTCATATCTGTAGAAAGTATCAGTGTTTTGACCTATGGGATTTGAAACTTTTGGTTGTACTATGGGTTTGTTTAAAAAAGTTGTGGTATTTTGAGAGCACGTACTGTGTGCGGAGCATTGTACTGAGTGTGAGTTGAGCGTAGTAGAGTTGGTAGACAGGATTCCTGCCCTCCAAAAGCTTACAGTTTAGAGAGACTAACTGGATTTTTTTTTTTTAAGGGTATTTGTTCAGCGTTTGACACTTACATAATAAGCGCTTTTCTAAGCTGTGGTGTAGATGCAGGTAAATTAGGTTGGACACAGTCACTGTTCTGCATGAAGCTCACAGCCTAAGTAGGAGGGAGAGAACTGAGGCACTGAGAAGTTAAGTGACTTGCGTGAGGTCACACAGCAAGCCTTTGACAAAGGCAGGATTAGAATCCAGGTCCTCTGACTCCCAGAGGCCTGTGCTCTTTCAACTAGGTCATGCTGCTTCAAACTGATGCACTCTTAAAGCCTGATCCAGTTAAAATAAAACCCAGGTGCTCTTCAGATGTTAAAAACTGAATGATTGACACCTAAACCGAATCCTGTGCGAATGTTCCCATGATGTTTGGGTCTTATGGTTCTCTTCCTCCTTCCAGTCTGCTGAAGACACCGGGGAAGATGGGAACCCAGTCAAAGACATCACAGATAAAATTATCGACCTTGTTAGCAAAAGGGATGGAAACAACACTCTCATTGCTGCAGTGGCAGAAGTCCGAGTGCAGAGGCGACCGATGAAGAGTAAAACTGGTAAGTCTGGTGAGCGCGAGGCTGAAGGCTGCCTCTCCAAGTCGAGGCGTATGAGCTTAAGATCCGCTGTGGAATTCGGTCTGCCACATGTTCCGCCCATATGGCACACCCTGCCTCCTGAGGCAATGTGGGATTGTCCTGAACGAGGCCTTTTCGGAGCCTCACGTAAGGGAAATGGAAGTGAGTAGTCATCTGCGGTAGTGTCCACACCATAGCTCGGTGCCCTAAGGCAACAGTTGCGGCGGTCGGTGGGAAGAAGAAAACGGTGGCTTGCAAAGGCCCAGATTGAGACCTTCATCCCTGTGACTCATGGGGGATGAGGTTCTGGAGGAGCAGGGTAAAGAAACAGCTGAGCTGTTGTTTCCGACTTGTTGTCCTCTAACCCGCCCTGGTTCAGTAAATTTAAGTTTGGGGTTTTGCTGTGGCTGCTCTGGAGCTGAACACCTCCACCCCACCTCTCGAGAGGCCGTTCTTCTGGCTGGAGATGGGGCACAGAGCCATGGGAGGTGGCCTGCCCTGTAGCTACCCACCTTGACCCTTTCCTGCGGACGGCGGCCGATCTGTACCTGGCCCCTGATTACCGAGCCCCGAATAGCCTCCATTTGGAACCATGTCCTTGTGGAAAGGGTACCTCATGGTACCCGTCTTCGGCGCCGCGTGTTTTCAGGAGAACTGACCAAGCATTGTCCCGTGGAGGGTAATTGGTCTTGTGCCTGTCTTGCAGATTTCCTGGTACCATTACTGAGCTCCGTTTTAACCGTGGCTTGGGTCTGTTGCTTGGTCACCGCCTTTTACTGGTGCATCCGGAAACGCCGAAAGCAGAGCAGCCACACCCGCTCGGCCTCGGACGACAACACCACCAACAACGTGCGGGAGCAGCTGAACCAAATCAAAAACCCCATCGAGAAGCACGGCGCCAACGCCGTCCCCGTCAAAGATTACGAGAACAAAAATTCCAAAATTGCCAAAATAAGGACACACAACTCCGAAGTCGAGGAGGACGATATGGACAAGCACCAGCAGAAGGCCCGATTTGCCAAGCAGCCAGCGTACACGCTGGTAGACAGGGATGAAAAGCCCCCGAACGGCACGCCCCCCAAACACCCGCATTGGACAAATAAACAGGACAACAGAGACTTAGAAAGTGCCCAGAGCCTCCATCGAATGGAATACATTGTATAGCGGACGGTGGGGGCTGCCGATCGAGTCCTCTTTGAATAGCATTCAAATAAGGCACTCAGAGCTTGTAGTTCAACTGTTGTGTAATATTTGAGTCTGAGGCGATTATTTACTTAGAATCCCTGTGTTAATTTAAGTTTTGACAAGCTGGCTTACACTGGCAATGATAGTTGCTGTGGTTGGCTGGGATACCAAGTGCTGCATTTCACATCTATGCAAAACTAGTCAAAAGTGCCCTAATGTAAATTCAGCTGCAGCTGATACATCATGGAAACATTTCCTGAGATATTACATAGCCTTATTCGCTCCTCTAGCTTCCACTTTTGCTAGATCTCCTGATTTGTTCAGTCTTAGAATAATACCTTTTTATTTATATTTATTGAATTTGAGTTCTTGTGTATATTGGTTTTATGGTGACGTACAACTAGTTCTGTATTTGAAAGTGCCTTTGCAGCTCAGAACCACAGCAACTATCACAAATAAGTTTATTATTTATTTTTTTTATTGTATTTTTGTTGGGGGAGGGTGGGGGAGGGGGGCTTGATGTCAGCAGTTGCTGGTAAAATGAAGAATTTAAGAGGAAAAATGTGTCAAGTAGAAGTTTTGTATAGTTATGTAAATAATTCTTTTTTATTAATCACTGTGTATATTTGATTTATTAACTTAATAATCAAGAGCCTTAAATATCATTCCTTTTTATTTATATGTATGTTTAGAGTTGAAGGTTTTTGATAGCATTGTAAGCGTATGGCTTTATTTTTTTGAATTTATTTCCGTGTTACATGTTGCCTATATGCCAAAATTAAGGTGTTCTAAAAATAGTTTATTTTTAACAATAGGATGGGCTTTCATGCCCTGATACTGGTTGTGTTTTTTTGGTTTTTTGTACGATGTCAAATGTTTGAAACACCTTCTATAGTATCACTTTAAGACTATTTGTAAGTACTGACTGAGGCAGTTTAGAGAATTAGACTAGAATGTCTTTTATTTTTTTTCATGGGGGGAGGGCTGCTTTAGACTTGAAAGAGAAGTGACAGGCAGATAATCTGCTCCAAAGCAGTTTAAGGGAACAAATTGAGCTATGACTTTAGCTGAAATGTGAGTGGTTGCTTATAATAAAAAAAAAAATCAAATTAGTGCGTGAAGTTGGAAGCACAGCAATCTTATTTTGTAAATTCTGATTTTTTTTTCACCATGACTATGTAATACTGAACCACTTATAGATTTGATTTTTTTTGTAATCTACTGCATTTAGGGAGTATTCGAATAAGCTAGTTGAATACTTGAACAGTAGACTATCCAGTAAGATCACTGTTTAGATTTGCCATAGATTACACTGCCCGCCTTAAGTGAGGAAATCAAAGTGCTATTACAATGTTTAAGATCAAAAAGGCTTATAAACAGAGTAATCTCATTGGATAACCAATGAGATCATGAAGATACCTTGTATTGTGATATTAGTGTTATATGAACATGAAAATGCATCTTTGATGTGTTGTTCCTGGCAATAAATTTTGAAAAGTAATATTTATTAAATTTTTTGTATGAAAACATGGACCTGTGTGGAGTCTTTGAGCTTCTGAGCACTCCTGGTAGCCAATGGTCACCTGGCTCCTTGGGCAGCCTAAAGCCTCTTCCTCCCTACTGAGAGCTCACCTCCTCCAGGAGGCCTTCCCAGACTGAGCCCCCTCCTTCCTCTCCCCCTCCTCCCCCTCTCCATCCACCCCCACCTTTCCTCCTTCCCTTCCCCACAGCATCTGTATATATGTATATATGTTTGTACGCATTTATTACTCTATTTTACGTGTACATATCTATTCTATTTATTTTATTTTGTTAATTGTTTTGTTCTCTGTCTCCCCCTTCTAGACTGTGAGCCCACTGTTGGGTAGGGACCGTCTCTGTATGTTGCCAAGTTGTACTTCCCAATCGCTTAGTACAGTGCTCTGCACACAGTAAGTGCCCAATAAATACGATTGATTAAGGAAGATTGTTAGAAGAATGGTGGTGGTTTCCTTGTTCCCCTGAGAGTTCAGTGGGTTTCACATCCATCCCCGAAATGAGAAGTAACACAGCCTATGGAAAGAGCACTGGGCTTGGAGTCAGATTTTAATCCCAGCTCTGCCTCTTGTCTGCTGTGTGGCCTTGGGCAAGTGAACCCCTTTCTGTCATTTGCTGGGTGACACTGGGTGAGTCACTTTTCTGTGCCTCAGTTTCCTCATCTGTAAAACAGTTTAAATACCTTACCCTCTTAGACTGTGGGCTCCATGGGGGATAGGGTCTGTCCAATGTAACTGATGTGCAAGCACTTAGTAAAGTGCTTGACACAACAGAAGAGCTGAAATACACTTACTATTTTTTTCATGTTAGCTCTTAACCCAAAGCAACCACGTGGTGAGAATGATGACTTAATTCTAGGATTGGATTGTGTATTTATAGTGTTGGAGAGAATTGTCAATGGCAACTGAGAAATTGCCAATTCTGTAAGTAATAGTTGTAGTGTATTAGTAAATGCTTACTCTGGGCAGAGCACTGAAAAGTGGGTGAGACTGAGCTGAGTCCATTTGGGAAGGATTTTTTTTTTTTCCACTTACTTGAATGAATGTTGATGTTATCTTCCTAAAACGCAGGCAGGCTCAGTAGCAGTTTCCAACTTGATGGGAAGGAGCACAGGCCTGGGTGTTAGAAGACCTGGGTTCTAATCCCAGTTCCGCCACTTGGCTGATGGTGTGATTTTAGGCAAGTCTCTTAACTTCTCTGTGCCTCAGTTACCTCATCTGTAAAATAAGGATTAAGACTTGTGAGTCCCATGTGGGAGATGGACAGTGTCCAACCTGATTATCTTGAATCTACCTCAGTGTTTAGTACACTGCCTGGCACGTGGTAAGTGCTTCATCATCATCATCATCAATCGTATTTATTGAGCGCTTACTGTGTGCAGAGCACTGTACTAAGCGCTTGGGAAGTACAAGTTGGCAACATAATAAGCGCTTAACAAGTACCTTTTTTAAAAAAAAATCCTGACTATAATATGCCACAATTCTTTCACCACCTTTTTCCCAGAAAGCTGCTTCTAGAAGGCGAGGGAATTCCTTTAGGACCTGTTCTGTCAGGTGTCCTGCATGTTATGGGTGGGCTCTGGTCATTCAGTCCTTCCATCTTCTCCCAACAAGGTGTTCTTAGGGACAGGCAGGCTCCTCTACTGATCAAGACCCAAGTCTGTACCTTTAAGGGCTCTGATTGGTCTCCTTGGAACATCATGCCTCTCTGCTATAATCAAAGTAACAGAGAAAACTGTTGCCATTATTACAGAAAGTGTGTGGAGCCATAGTGGAAGTGTGGAACAGTCCCGGGGTATAGATGATGGACTAATGACTGACATGAGCACAAGATGTAGAGAAGCAGCATGGCCTAGTGAAAAGTGCATGGGCTTGGAGTCAGAAGGGCCTGAGACTTAATGCTGGCTCTCTACTTTCTGCTGGGACCTTGGGCAAGTAACTTCACTGCTCCGGACTTCCTCAATTGTAAAATGGGGATTAAGACAGTGAGCTCCACATGGGACAGGGACTTGATTAGCTTGTAACTACTCCAGAGCTTCGTACAGTGCCTGACACATAGTAAGCACTTGAATACTACAATTATTATTATTACTTACAAGCTTCACCCAGTGGATGTTTCCCAGCCCCCTGGAGTCCCTCCTCAGCTGGGGAGAAGCAAAACAATCAGATGGGAACTGCTCTATCTGCCATCTCATTCTTCACCTTCTGTCCAGGGATTTAAATGTCAATGAAGCTCAATAATCCCTTGACTTTTATAGCTAGGATCTCTTGTGACCAGCTCAAGCTTCACTGTAAAGAACTTTTTTTGTCTGTTTGCTCAGAGACTCTTTCCAGGAATTGTATTTTCATCAGTGACCTGCATTTGGGATTAGAAAGAAATGAATCAGTCTTAGCGTTCAGTAGGAATGTGCCATCCATACTCTTTAGATGCAGGTATACAATCAGTCTCCTGTCCTGAAATGGAGGTGAAACACATTGCTCCAAAGTTTGCCTCTGGGTCTCTCTCCTTCCTTCTTTAGCCAACCTTAGAAGGATTTGGTTCTGGTGGTTTTTGATGAAATTCTGAAATGATGGGACTAAAGCAGCACATTTGCAGCTCTAGTTGTTTTCAGCAACAGAGTCAGTCAGCCCTAAAGAGTGAGCTGCAGTGCTGTGAATCGCTTTCATGCCTCACTGTGGCCTACCTGCACCCTGAGTCTCTTCTCCATTCCCCTTTCCTTTCTAGAGAGGTGGCAAAGGATCTCCTGAAGGGACAAGCCTGCGAACTGCAAAATGCAGAATGCTCAGTCAGCATGCTATGATTATGGCGTATCCACCAAAGTGTTTAGTACAGTGCCTGGCACATACTAAGCACTTAACAAATACCACTATTATTACTAGAAATGAATCCTATGGTTGCCCTGAAGTGGAAAGTTGTGTGGTATTTTGTTATCCCATTAATTTCCCAACTCTGCTTTCATTAAACATAAACCCCATGTGGGTAGGTCAGAAAAGCTGGATGCTGGGACAAGAACTTTGTTTTTGACCTGGTACCTACACCACAACTTAGTGCAGTGTTTGGCACACAGTATTTAATGGTAATATCATTGTCATTAACTATTGCCAGCACACACGGATGCGGGCAATATGTCTTCAAGATATGTCTTCAATTGCCTAGGCTGGGCAGGCGATATAAGATATCACACGGACCATTTTATGGACATCTTCCCAGATCAGGGTCTGGGGAGTTGGGGATGGTCCTCTAGACTGTAACTCACTGTGGGCAGGGATTGTGTCTGTTCTATGTTTATACTGTTCTCTCCCAAGCGCTTAGTACAATGCTCTGCACGAAGTACGTGCTCAATAAACACGATTGACTGACTTGACCCTCACCATCTCCAGAGCCATTGTGCTCCCCTCCCGGCTTCTTTGGAAACAGACATTGCTTTGGCTTGGTGGAGGGAGTTTGGCCATGTAAACATATCAGCCATAGCAGCTTGGACCAGTCATGGGGCAGATGAGCTGACAGCTGGACAGAAGGCCATCCCAAGAGCCCATTGAAAGGATTTGTGAATGAATGGAAACCGTTTTCAGCCAGTCCCTTAGCTGATGCGTTGTACTGCAAAATGACATTATAGCCCCCCTTTTCCATACTGGGCTAAGGGATGAAGGGAGAAGAAGAGAAACTGTACTGACTCCAAATGATTCTCAGATCACCCATCCTGACAGCCGAGGGAACAGGCCAGAGATGGGGACTTTCAGAAATGTGAGAGCAACTCCCAAATTGGAGATGACTTGGAATAGGGTAAAGGGCATGCAACCGGGTTTCCACAGAGTGCAGACCATTCCGACCTGGCTCAGGCCTGGGAATGTGAAAGTTCACAAGGCGAGATGCCTTTTCCATTGAGGGATATATTTTTGTTTGTTGGCTTTGGGCTTTTTTTTAATGACTAGTGACATTTTAGCCAAGTGATGCTGATGCCAACTCTCCTGCCAAATTACATTAGTTATAACAAGGTTGTGTGAGACCCTATGGGAGAACTGAAACCCCTAGTTTCTCCACCAGTTGTTTTACAAACGAGATGATCATGACCATACCTGATGTCCTGGCTCCAACTAAGGGTTTTCCATACCTCTTGCGCAGTCTACTTCTAAAGAAAGTTATTTACCTTCTCCAGGAAATAGGCCCACCTTCTCTCTTTGACCTCCCACATGCAACTTTCGCAGGGAATGAATTCAACTCCAGTCCCGCTACCAGGCTTGAGGACGCTGAAGTCACCTCTTGACAAGGGGCAGAAACTTTTGCAGGGTCCTGGATTGCAGAGTGTCAAGCATCAGAAAGATTAAATTCCTAAATAGAAGAAATGGGTCTAGGGAAAGAGCACAGGCCTGAGAACCAAGGGACCTGGTTTCTAATCCTAGCTCTGCCACTTGTCTGCTACACTGCAAGCTTGCTGTGGTCAGGGGATGTATCTTTGTTGTTATATTGTACTGTCCCAAGTGCTTACTACAGTGCTTCACACACAGTGCTCAATAAATATAATTAGACAAATGAATGAATGCTCTGTAACTGAGCAAGTCACAACTTCTCTGGGCCTCAGTTTCCTCATCTGTAAAATGGGTGTTCAATACATATTCTCTCTCCCTTTTAGACTAAGGGCCCTTTGTGGGACAGAGACTGTGTCTGACCTGATTATCTTGTATCTATCCCAGCGCTTACTAGAGGGCTTGGCACATAGTAAGCACTTAACAAATGACACAATTATTATTATTACTAAGAAACAAGCCCTGCCTGTGTTAATGAGTCTCCTAACCAAAAGCAATTACTGCTTTTCCCTGGCCAGAGTAGACCCAGTAGCTGATGTGCTTGGAGGTCTATCCAGAAAGGCTCTTTCTAACTACAAGGTTTCACACTAACTCTGAAGCAGAAGTCAAGCCTCCATTCTTGGTTCACATTAATTCATATTTTCAATTAGTTTTTTATTAAAACAGAGGCTCAAGGGCAGCCACGATGGCCCAGTTGACTTGTCTACGATCAAAGGGTCTATCTCCTTCCTGCCACGGTGGTTTCAGAAGCAGAGTAACCGACGTCATTTTTGCCAAGATCTCCACAAGCCATTCTTTTAACCCCATTGGGCCCAAGAGATTAGTGGCCCGGGAAGACACACAAGCAAACTGGTTATGGGAAGCCTCCTGCAGCTGATGTGTATTTTTTCTTTGTCAACTGTGACTCATTCTCGAATTGGAACAGAAATCTATTTCCTGAGATTCTGTTTTAAAAAGATAGTTTGCAAAAACAATGAAATTCTTTTTCTCTCTCCACCCCAAGAGTGACTGAGAGGCCCCAACTTGGTGGTGACACCCTCGAGTGCCTTAAAGCAATAGGTAGTTCAACTCACTTTCAGTGGACAGAAATCTCCAAATTTCTTATTTGGGGGTTTAATCACTTGAGGTCTCAGAAGCCCCCAAACGGTGTTTCGAAATCCAGAAAGCTGCCATGTTGCATCATCTCCATCTATTAAAAATAACGAACTTCCTTTTGTGAGCAACTGCTTCCAAATGGTGATTAAAATAAAAGTAAAAAGCAAAGGGACGGGACGACTTGTAAATTCGCAGCAATACAGTTGCCTAGCATCCAGAAGGGAAAGTAACCACGCTTGAGGCCTAAACAACGGATGGCAGCTCTCTGAAATCCTGTCAAAAGGGCGAGTCTAACTTTGCTTTGGCTATTTATTCCAGAATTACCTGCTCTTGCATGCAAAGCCCAAGTTTTCTGGCTTGCAGGGAGTTTCTTTCAAGTTCAAGTGAGTGTTTTACAAGTCTCAAATTATGTACTATTATGTTCGGGCTTGGTGTTTTTCTGTGATGCGCAGGCTAGGAGAATTTTCCCGGGGATGGACTGGGACCCTCAAAGAAGCGGCGACAGAGCATCTCCCCAGGATCAGTAATATAGTGGTAACTCCCCTCAACAAACCCCCTCAGGGGTGGTCCTTAGGTTCAGGCACCTCCCAAATGGTGAGGGATGATCTTTGTGTGGTCCTAGTTCTCTGAATATTTTGTTTTTGGATAAAGATGAGCCATTTCATTCTCTCTCGCTCACTCTCTCTTGGAAACCCACAAGTTAAAAACTTCAAACTTGTCTCTTCCAGCTTTTGGTCTGCTTCCTGCCTTAGGCAATGCTAAAAATTGGCTTCAGAATGATAAAGTGGCTCCCTTCAACACTGGTGTAAAAATGTTCATAAGAATGAACAGAGCATGGCCTACTGGAAACAGCACAGCATTGGGAGTCAGGAGACCCGGGTTCTAATCCCCACTCTGCCACTTGTCTGCTGCGTGACTTTGGACAAATCACTTTACTTCTCTGTGCCTCAGGTTTCTCCTCTGTAGATTGGGGATGCAATACCCGCTCTTCCCCCTCCCTTAGACTCATGCGACAGAGACAATGTCTGATCTGATTATACTATATCTACCCCAGCACTTAGCACACGGAAAGCACTTAACGAATACCACTTCTACTATTATCATTATTAACTAATGGAGGCAGGCAGATTTCCCTGCTGAACCCCATTTCCTTGGGATCTGGCAGGAAAAACCATACCCTGTGGTTGCTGTAATTCTAAAATAAAAGCCCTGCCCACTGCCAATTTTATAAGGGGAGAAAGGTGTTTTCAGACCTCCGGTCAGATAAGTCCCTATCTTTGGGCTGCTTTCTGCTTTATCCTTCCTACTTGGTTACCATCTCAGAAAACTATAGAAATAGTAGCAGGAAGCAGCATGAGGGAAGAAGGAAATCAAAAGCCCCTGAGCCTTCTTCCTCACAAGATACAAATAGTGAAAGTCCTTCTTGGAGTTGTCCTTTATTTAAAGCCTGAACCGTAATTGTGATGGGACTTGTCTTGGTGTCAGACAAACACAAATGTAATTATGTGTAATCACGCATTCCCTAACCACTTTGCCTTTGCAGCTCCCTTTTGGAGTAGGTTACTCCCAGGTTATCAGTGAATAAATCACAAGAGCAGTTAAGAGTACTAAAAACTAAATTGCTTAAATATGATGAACTTAACCACTTCCAGTGTGAAGCCACATCCAGGCAGTAGAACAGCTCTTTAATTGCCTGTTCGTTTATGACAGTCCTACTTCTCACTAACATTTTCACACCTCATGCTGCTTGACTAGCCCTATCAGTTAAGCCATCTTTAACCAGCTAATCAACTCAGGAAAGGCCAGAGTTAATGTTACGCAAAAGTTTCCGACCAGCTGAGGCACCCATGATGGATTCCTTGGAAAAACTCCATCCTAGAGAGTGAAATAGAAGCACTTCCCTTGCAGAACATTTATTACCAGATACCCTCACGGGGGCTTTCTCTGTTTAGTTTTACTGACATTTTCAAAGTATGAATTCAGGGCACAAAAGCTGCAGATGGGAAACAGAAGACACTGTTAGGAGAGGGGCGGGGGTGCAGAGAAAATGGGAAACACTGACTGCGGCAGAAAGGAAAATCGACTAGAGGAAGAAAAGAGCCAGACACCCCCCCCACCGAAAAAAAACCAACCGTAAGCTTTTTCTCGGTTTCTGCTGTAGGAATGCACCTAAGGAGCAAGTTTGCTATTGTTGTTTGGCTGAACAAGTGAAAAGTCCGTAGTTGCAGACAGATTACTGCAGTCAGAAGAAAGAGCCACCTTGTATTCTGTAGAGAAAATTTGGCAACAGCAAGGAATGACATCTTTCTCCCCTTTAGCAATAGGGGAGAGTCAGAGAAGGGAAAAGGAGAAGGAAAAACAAGAGCCTCACCAAGCAGTTTTCTTACTGCTCCCTGAATAAATACGATGATCCTAGTGAAAGATAAAAAGACAGAACTATGTGCTGTTTGACAGGACAAATTTCAATTATTTCACCAATAAGGCCACAAAACCATTCCACCTTGCTTTCTTGAAACAAATTGAGTTCTCTGAATATACCAACAGCACTAAACTTCAGGTATAGCCCCTTTCCTTTTTAGGGGTGAGCAGAAGATTTTGGTCCTTTTAAGACTAATGCATCTTTGAATTCATCATGTGAGGAAAAAAAACACTAACAAAAGTAGTTGGTTTTGAACATCCTATGTTAGGTGTACCCTGGAACAACTGATTTTAAGTTCTCTCAAAGTCTTACAAGGTGAAAATAGCTTAGTCCTTTAAAACACTGGCTTCCAGGGGTTCTTTTTTGTTTGGCAACTGCTCTTCAGAAAAGCCATTTCAGTTTGGTCCCTCTCCTCTTCATTTTCCCCCTTTGTGAAGCATGGGTAATATTTGACCTCTCTCACCCCAACAAGGTTTTGTAAGGTTAGAATGTTTAAAGAGCAGCTTGGGGTTTCTCCAATGAAGACATTGACTCAGACTGGATGGTCTTCTAACCAGTGACAAAGATCGTGGCCACAGACAACTTCCTCCCTGACTCCCTTGGGCAAAGTAGCCATTTTCAGTCTGGGGGGGAGTGGTGACTTAGGCCAGACCACATCTTATTGTTTAGAGAGAAGCAGTAAGACCTACTGGAAAGAGCTCAGGCCTGCGGGACATCAGACTCCACCACCCTCTTCCTGCCCTCTGATATGACCTATAGCAAGTCACTTAACTGGGCTTCAGTCTACTCATCAGTAAAATGGGGACTAAATACCTATTCTTCCTCCCCTTGAGCCCACTGTTGGGTAGGGACTGTATCTATACGTTGCCAACTTGTACTTCCCAAGCGCTTAGTACAGTGCTCTGCACACAGTAAGCACTCAATAAATATGATTGATTGATTGATTGATTTCAAACCAATCAAACCGTAAGCTCCACGTGGGTCAGGGACTGTGTCTGACCTGATTATCTATCTCAATGCTTAGTACGGTGCATGACAAGCACATTGCGAGCACTTAAATATCACAATTATGGTTTTTTAAGTATCATTATTATTTCTAGATTCCCAGAGCTCAGCCCTGTCAACCCGAGGACTGAGTCCTAAGCGCTTCTAGTTCCAAGACCAGAAGGATTCTGCCAAGAGTCGACATCTCCCAGCTCTTCTGGTCTTTTCACTTGCCCTGCCATGTTTGGATGACTGGGATTTAGAGCTCCCATCACTAGCTCCCCGGACAAGTTAAGGCCTGAACCAGAATGCTCTGAAACACTCTAATTTTCCTCTGTTCTTTGCCATGCCTTACACAATGGTCTATTCCCCAAAACCCTGCTCATATCTGCTGGCTGGGCCAGGCAAGAAAAGTCCAGCCAGTGGGAGGTAAGTTTTCTTTTGACCCTGAGGCTGGGTGAGTAAGTGTGTACGTGAGTACGCATCTGCACGTGTGTGTGTGTATGTCCGTGTATGTGTACATGTGCGCTCGTGTACAGAGTTGCCCTTCGGGTTTGAAGATGATGCAGCTGCCAGAGATGATGTTGCTGCCAGAGATGGCTTCAGCATGTGTGAATACTAAGCTTTCTTCCACCAAAGCGCTTAGTACAGTGCTCTGCACATAGTAAGCGCTCAATAAATACGATTGATGATGTGCCCGGGAAAATATAGCAAGGCACATTTCTGTCCCCATGCCTTTAGAATTGAGCACTGCATTCCAGCATGGTCTAGTAGATAAGAGCATGGGCCTAGGAGTCGAAAGGACCTGGGTTTTAACCCTGGCTCTGCCACTTGTCTGCCATGTGACCTTGGGCAAGTCACTTAACTTCTCAGTGCCTCAGTTACCTCATCTGTAAAATGGGGATGAAGACCGTGAGCCCCATGTGGGACATGGACCGTGTCCAACCTGATTAGCTTGTATCTACCCCAATGCTTATTACAGTGCTTGGCACATAGTAGGTGCTTAACAAATACCATAAAAAAAGGAGTAGGATTGCTTGGGGAACATTTGTTTATCAATCGATCATATTTATTGAGCACTTACCGTGTGCAGAGCACTGTACTAAGCACTTGGGAGGGTACAAACACAGCAATTTAACAGACACATTCGCTGCCCATAACGAGCTTACGGACTAGTTTATATTTTATGTTTATGTTTTTTTCTTTGGTTTTTCCACTGCTTATATCGAAAACCAAAGCTTAGAGATGACCTCCAACTTTTCCAAAAGTCAACCTGAGAATGGAAAGATATAATAATGAACATAATTGTCCTGAATTTTGAAGTGGGCACAAGTTCAGCTCTGCAGGCTCACACAGAACCAAGGTATTGTAAACACTGAAAGAAACTCCATGTTCTTAGGATCGGCACCTCCAGCCAACAAACTCCATATGCCTGGGGAAGGAGAAAGCTGTGGGTGAGTAGGGCAACTGCCCGGGCCTCAGGCTAGCAGAGGAATCAGCGGTGGCAGGAAGCCTCCTTCTAATCCAGAGGCATGCTGCCCCTAGCTCACACTGCTGCCCCTCTGGGCCACCTGATGGGGATGGTGGGGGAGTCCTGAATAGTCCAGGATTTGCAGGGAAGTAGTAATGTCCTGGGGCTGCTGAGTGGAGAAAGCAGCAGGGGAGAAAACCTGAGCCACTGCAGGGGGTCCTTCCTGATGAAGCTCAGCTCCCTTGCTGCTGCTTCCAGATTCTGCTCCAGCCTGCAGGACCAGGGGAGACTGCTCTCCACTTCCACCCTGGGATCGGGAAAGACCATGTGCTGCTGCTGCCATAGCTTCTCACCTTGGCTAGGAGCCCTGGCTTGTGCAGCCATTCCAGTCCCAATCAGCAGCAATCTCTGAGCAGAGCCACCCAGCACATGTAGCTGAAATCAGCAGGCTCCGGAATACATGACACCATCATGACCAACACTATCCTAGACCCATGTGGGGCCACTCAGAGCATGTAGCCGAAATCACCAACTCTAGAGCACGTGACACCATGACGAGACCCAAGCTGTCCTAAGCCCCCTCCACATGCCCCAAGGGACATTCATTCATTCAATTCCATTTATTTAGCACTTACTGGGTACAAAGCACTGTACTAAGCACTTGGGAGAGTATAAAACAATAAACACACACATTCCCTGCCCACACCAAGCTTACAGTCTAGAGCTTACAGCCTACAGCCTTCAGAGCTGAACTTGCGTCCACTTACATTCTACAGTCCAAGTGACTCTGGTGTGCCTTCAATTTCTAGACAGGCCCGTTCCACACACAAGAAAGTTGCCTTAGAATCCATCACCGCCTACAAGAAACAGAAGAACAAAATCAGACCCCGATGGCAATTTCCTGAAGGGAGAGGAAATTGGGGCAGCTGGGTGTAAATATATACCAGTTTGGAAAAAAACATATTGTAATTTGTTAGATGATCACTAGAAGGATAAAAAAATCCTTATGTCACATTTGCTAAAATTTTTAGGTCTAACCGAGCAGGTTTGCCCAGATGGATATTCCCACTGCCCTCAGATAATGAGTGCGATATTTAGAAAGCTCCCAGTTGTAGAATTTTTTGCCCACTCTGAGTGGGCACTTTCCTCTTGGGAGCAGCTCGGGAATACTTTCCCAGCTGCTGAAGTCTTCCTCTTCCCAGGCGGAGAGCCACTCTGCTCTTTATGGTCATCAGGCTCATGAGAATGACACTTGGGAAAGCTTTGCCAGGGAAGAATTTTAAAAGGAATGAAAAAACCAAATATGTTTTCCTATTTAATAAGCTCTATTCACTGGAGTCTCATTAAGGGAAGGCTCCTCCTCCTCCTCCTTCTCTGCCTTCTTCTCCTCGTCCTCCTCCTCACCCCCCTCATCCTACTGGGAAAAGTCACAAAACCCATAGAGCTGTTTTCCAAATTCTGCCTGGAGGCCATTCTAATTTACTGTACTACCTCTTTCCTCTGACAGCAGCAATATATGAGGTTGGCTTAAATTCTCCTCAGTATCAACAATGAGGTTGGAAAGAAGCTCTCATAGTTCTTGGTATTGGGTGAGGGTTTTAAGAAAAGTCATTCAGAGCCTCTGGGACCACAGAAGCCAACCCACAACCTCTTTCTGTCCAGTGTGAGGGGGACTCGGCCTTTCTATCTTGGTGTTCTAGTGGGGAAGGGTGAAGGAAGGTGGGAGGAGGAGACAGAGGGAGAGAGAGAGAGAAAGGGAGAGAGGGAGAGGGAGAGGGGAGAGAGAGACAGACAGAAGTTGTTCCAAAAAGTGGACTGATAAAAAAATAGCCAGTGAGAGAGCGTGGGAGACTAAGAACTCATTTACAAAAGCTCTTCTGCCCTCAAGCAAGTCAAGCTCCCTGCTGAGGAGCTGGATTTTTTTCCTTCCTTTTTAGTCTTGTGTGCTGGACTGACCTTTCCCCCGAATAGGTCAGCCTGCTGTTCCCCCAGCATACATACACATGGCCTTCTGGGATTTGAAGACTTCAGAAGCCTGCAGAGATTTTCTTCTGGATCAGTTCCTGAGAGAAAACCTGAAACAAATGTCATGTCAGCTAATAACCTGGGCACGTTCTGAAAAAAAAAAAAAATCTGCAGGTTACGATCAAAGCTCTTCTTTTTCCTGTAGATTTCCAGTCAAGCTCTATATCACATTTTAAAGGTAAAGGAGCAGTCTCTCTTCGTAGGTACTTTGTGGGGATTTGAAATTGGTTTTTTTTTTTTTTAAGATACACAATCCAAAATCTTGACTTGCCAAATACTGTACTAGTTTCAATAACCAACCACGGATATTCATGATTGAGGATAAAAAGCAAACTGCAAAGGTTTATACAGAAATTTCACATAATTACATGGTTGCATTTAAAATTTCCTCATTGTAATAAGAATAAATCTCTCCCCTTGTAATGAGAGGTTTAGTCCATATTTCCTGCATAAATTGAGTCTGATAGAACAGACTTAAACACAGACAGGGATTAGGAAAAAAAGACTATTCATGTAACTGAATTATACTTCCCGTGAATCTTTCGTCCTGTGCCCTCTCCCCTCCCTCCCACAAAGGGAGGACCACTGCTTTGATTTGCCTAATGCAAATTTTCTTTTAAAAAAATCAAAGTTTTTAACAAACTTTTTCATTAACCCCTCAAGCCAATATTAATTTGAATTTTACAGCTGAAGAAAGGCACAGGTAGGTGACGAAATAAATTACTTATAGCTCCCTGGTTCAGCAGCACTACTACTACTACTAATAATAATAATAATTGTCCTATCTGTTAAGCACTTACCACATGCCAAGCACCGGGGTGAATACAAGTAAATCAAGTCACTTGCAGTATAAGTAGGAGGGAGAACAGGTATTTAATCCCAATGTTATAGATAAGGAAACAGGCACAGAGAAGTTAAGTGACTTGCCCAAGGTCACACAGCAGGCAAGTGGCAGAGTCAGGATTAGAACCCATGCCTTTAGACTCCCAGGCCCACACTCCTTCCACTAGGCCTTGCTGCTTCTGAATTTCTGAAGAGGGAAAGGATGGACTCTTCTGAGTCTCTAGACTTCTGCCTGCCAATTTGGCCCTTGTGAATTAACCAACCCCCCAAACAGGCAAATTATGAAGCAGCTTTGTTTTTCACTTTTTTCTTCACAAAAATCTAGTGGTGCTCATAAGTCACCTAGGGAAGGGATATTGCATTCACAGAGATGCAATTTCATTATATTGACATCTGTTTACTTGTTTTGATGACTATATATATCTGTAATTCTATTTATTTATATTGATGCCTGTTTATTTGTTTTGATGTTTGCCTCCCCACTTCTAGACTGTAAGCCCGGTGTGGGCAGGGACTGTCTCTCTTTATTGCTGAATTGTACTTTCCAAGCACTTAGTACAGTGCTCTGCACACAGTTAACAGTCAATAAATGATTGAATGAATTAATCCTCAATTCTAAAATGAAATATTCCCCAGGGAGTCATGTAAGTTGGATTATTATGGTGAGATGAGACCTATTTTTAATTGAATGAAGTATATGCAGCTCTGTTCCACTTCTCTAAAAGAAGTCTCAGTGCAAATTCTGCTTACGGTAATGCTAAGAAACAAAACATGCTTTTCCCTCCTCTCACTCAGATCACACAATCATCTCATTTCACACAGGCGTATCTTAGTATCACTTAAAATGAATGCTGAAACCCCTTCCATTACTAAGAAGCAGATAATTGCTACAAAACTTAGAAATGAGACATTTTATAATAAAATGCATCCCCTTTGACCTAAGCAACTATTACACATTTCCTATAGAGACTCTGGGCAAACCCAAAACTGAAATGTGAAGCAAACAGTTCAATAAGAAAAGTACTTTCCCTTTCAGGGAAGTTCCACGGTTCATTTACTATTTTGATTGAAATACTGCTTCAAGATAAGAACAACTTTAAGTCGATTTGATTTCTTTAAACACAAATAAATCCAGTCTGCCACATTCTCTGTGCCTCAGTTCATCTGTAAAATAGGGATTAAGACTGTGCACCCCAAGTGGAACAACCTGATTTCCTTGTATCTACCTCAGCACTTAGAACAGTGCTTGGTATATAGCAAGCGCTTAACAAATACCATAATTATTATTATGGACAGTAGTAATTAAGTTATCGCATCCTAAACAGGCACAGTCTCTTTCCACATTCCAATTTTCCATGAATGAAAAGAGCCAAACTAGAGCAGAGGTCTTCATGGCAATTACTATTGCACGATGTTTGACTTTATAATCTTATTTTAGAGATATTACAACAACACATTGGGGATAGATCATACTGGACCTGATAAACTCATTTTTTAATCCCCGCCTAACTGAATTCAAAAATCAAATTTTGTTTTAAAGTAAAATGAAAGAATTTTCAAAAAGGAAATTCACCTGAAATCAAAAGGTGATATGTGGTAATCGAATGTAACATTATAAAACTTACTAGAACATGTCTAAATATGGCAGTAAGTGCTTCCAGACAATTATGGATAATGATTTCATTTATTCAAGTCACCCTCTGTAAAACCATTTGGTGACATTTATTTGTAAATGTTTTCTATCTTGTTAAATTAAGATAGAAACTAAATTAGAGGGAGTCTGCTTCAGATTTCACTGAGAATTTAATTATACCTTGTATCATAATATGTGATGATACATATGTGGTCAGATTTCTGAACTTCAATAATTGCTTGAATTAATTGCACTTTACAACTTTTAATTTATTTGGTATGAAAGCAGGCTTTAAACTATTTAAGAAAATGAAATAATCTCAAATTTGATTCTCCGCTTGCTCAAACATGCTAGAGTTCATCAGAATTTTAGTAACAAGGAATGAATTATCTTGCCTTGATGAATCAGGCCTAGGCACCTCCACAAACCTGGAAACAAGAAATTAAAGTGATTTCCATACTCAAGTCAGTACAGGTTGAATCAAGGATTATTATCTATCAGAAAATTTCTGATTAATTCACATGTGCTGCAATTCAGAGTTTTGTGGTGGAACTAGCCATTCACAATTGAAATGAATAAGCCAAAGTTCTAAAAGACACAGGATTACTTTTCTCAAAGAAGTATCGATAATCCTGATCTTAAAAACAAAATTCAGAAAAAAAACTTCGCTTTTAATGTATCTTGGGTCTTGTTGTGCTCTGCCTCCTCCCTACTTTCACTCCCCCTCCTCAGTCCCCTACAGTACCACAGTCCCTCAGAATAGGATCCATAAACAAGTTCACAATCTTGCCCCAACTGTACAAAGCACAATGATTTTATCCCTTAAATATGTATGCTAATGCTTTCCATTAAAGAATAAGCTGTATTTCCTTTTGAGCTCAACACCAAAGAGGAGAAATTAATAGTGCTTTAATTTTACACTAAAAATTTCACTTAGGATTTTCCAAATACCCTTTTATTTTAAGTGGATTAAAATCTAAATATTTAATCATGCATGAATAATTTTCCAAACACGGTACCGCCATCCTCAAATGGGATAGTATAAAAGTATTCAGATGATACTTCACTTTGACTGTTGAACAACTGAACTAAGAAATTGAACTATGAGAAACTAGAGACAAGGGATATTTTCCCCAATAATATTGAAAAAATACATTGACATTAAAAAGCACAAATTAATCTGGAGTTTTTGTACACTGTAGTACAAAAAAGTTGCTTAATATAATTACAAATTCTAGTTGAAGTACCTCAAAATCACCTCAAAACTTCACTGTGACCCTGCATCTCCTACATTTAGTGTAAAGTAGCTGTGAAAATTTGTTTTTATTGTCCTAGAATTATGACAGTCCTAAAGTCTTTGTTATCCTAAGATTTTTCAGAAGTTGACTTATCAGTGTCAACATAAATCATTCCTATATTATCCTTAATTTCAGACTAAAAGACGTTTAACCAAATAGACGCTAAACACACTTTTAGAACTCCACAACCAAAACGGCCTTCTATTGTAAAACCACACAAAAATAGTTCAAATGACCCCTCATTCAATGTCTTTAAATAACAAAATAACTATATATATTTCAGGCATCTGGAGAGTATGCTTAGAGGCAAAATTCCTTAAACACATGTAATAATGGTCACTTACTATCTACATCACCCTCAGCGTGGCTCAGTGGAAAGATCACGGGCTTTGGAGTCAAAGGTCATAGGTTCAAATCCCAGCTCTGCCGATTGTCAACTGTGTGACTTTGGGCAAGTCACTTAACTTCTCTGGTCCTCAATTACCTCATCTGTAAAATGGGGATGAAGACTGTGAGCCCCTCGTGGGACAAACTGATCAGCTCGTATCCTCCCCAGCGCTTAGAACAGTGCTTTGCACATAGTAAGTGCTTAATAAATGTCATTATTATTATTATTATGTGTGGGTGGTGGGAAGGAGAAAATTCTTGCCCTGGTGTCAACATGGTAGCTGTTGGAGATTTTTTTTCTACAAATATAATATTCAACATGCATCAAATTTTCCTTAGAAGTAATTACCAGAAATGTATAAATATAGTTTTAATTTATAAACCTTGCTTATTTCACTGGCTGCTTGAGAACTTTGTATCAGCTCCACCCTCTTTCACACACACACACACACACACACACACAAGAATAACCCAAATGTTTGCAAGTGGCTCTGGTTTAAGGGTTTACTCTGCCCTGTGAGTTGGATAATGTCACGATTATATTGGCGTTTCCTCCTCTTTCATTAACTTCCAGGTTACTTAGTATTTCCCAACATAAATGGGATCATGAATGCAGGATCAGGGTGATCAAATGGGTTTAAACTTTTTTGATCTACTCTTTTCCAAATGGCACACCAAACATTAACTCCACTTCACTCCCAGCAGCTCTAAGTGTATGAAAAAGTGCTTTTGGGGGTAGAAGGTAGAGAGATAGTCTCTGTCTACTCCTTCAATCAATCAGTGGTATTTATTGAGCACTGTACTGCATTGTATTGCATTGCACTGCAGTGCAGTGCAGCGCATTGAGCAATGCATTATACTGCATTGCACTGTATTGAGCACTGCACTGTACTAAGTGCTTAGGAGAGTACAACAGAATTGGTAGTCATGTTCCCTGCCCAAAAGCAGCTTATCATCTAGAGGGGAAGACGGAAAATATAAATGACAGATATGTACCTAATGCTGTGGGGCTGAAGGTGAGGTAAATATCAAGTCCTTAATGGGTAAAGATCCAAATGCATAAGCAACACAGAAGGGAGAGAAGCAGCTTGGCCTAATGGAAAGAAAACAGGCTTAGTTCGGAGTTTGGAATGTAGTTAGCACTTTTTCATGATATTTGCTAAGTGTTTACTATGTGCCAGGCACTGTACTAAGCACTGGGGTAGACACAAGTCATTCAGGTTGGACAGAGTCCCTGTCCCGCATAGGGCTGACAGTCTTAATCCCCATTTAACAGATGAGGAAATTGAGACACAGAAATTACATGACTTGCTCAAGGTCACAAAGCAGGCAAGTGGCAGAGCTGGGATTAGCACTCAGGTCCTCTGACTTACAGGTCTGTGATCTTTTCACTAGGGCACACAGCTTCTTAAGCAGGCTAACTATACGTTGGGAGCTCAAAATTCAACTACAAATGAAACATCGAGATCTTCCCTGGGCCCAAAACCTCCGATCTGAAATGGGATTAGGGTAAAACACAGCATCCCTTAAAGCCAAGGGGGCAGCAATTGATGACCCTGCAGGCGGAGCCCTGCTTGAGACTGGCAGCAGCAAAGACTGCCACGGCCGTTTGCGCCCTACTCCAAACTTTCCTTAAGGTTTTGGGGGAAGAAACTGGCGATAGGTTAAAGGCAGAAAATAGTGGCCAGTTTGTGACTGTGAGCCCGCTGTTGGGTAGGGACCGTCTCTATATGTTGCCAACTTGTACTTCCCAAGCGCTTAGTACAGTGCTCTGCACACAGTAAGCGCTCAACAAATATGATTGAATGAATCATAGGAACATCCTTTCCCCATATTTTAAACAACTGATTGGAGGCAGAGTGGTTCATCAAGGTCAGAGAAGCGGGTGTTAATGCCAGATCAGTGATCCCACAACTCCAGCCAGGGCCTTGGTTATGCTACTGTCCTCGTCTCGATTTTTCAGGAGGCCTGGAAGGCCGAGCTGCCCAACGAAAAGGAGGCCAGGAGAATGGGGGAAACGTTAGGAGGTAATTCTCCGTCCTGCCATAATGAGCTTTCTCTGAACTTTTGGGTTAAATCATAGAGAATGAGGGCATGTCTGCCTGACAACATGGACCTGTCTGGATAAGGCACAGCGAGGTGCGGGAAAAGTGAGCATAACAGTGTGAGCCTTCTGCTAGACTGAAGGCTCGTGGGCAAGGGAACATGTCTACCAACTCTGTTATAATGAACTCTCCCAAGCACTTAGTACAGTACTCTGCACATAATAAGCACTCAATAAATAACATTGATTGATTGGAGATTTGCAAGAACCCAACCCTAGTGGTACAGAAATGGGTGTACCAAAGCAGCTGGTCTCTGGTCTTCTTCAGCTAAGAGATCTAGAATCCCTACTCTAAAGTGGCTCTAGTGACACTAGAGACTAGTACCTCTGTCAATCAACAGCACGTACGGAGCATCAACTGTGTAAACAGCACTATACTAGGTGCTTGGGTGAGTACAACAGATTAAGTAGACATGACTCTGCCCTTAAGGAGTTTACATAATGTTCACCTGTTGACTGACACAAATTCAGATGTGTCTGACAATCATTTGGTTACTTTATTAAATGCCTTTCACAACGGGGTTAGTCATGAAGACAAACAATTAAGACGCTGATTTTAATTTTCCACAACTTGAATGATTTACTGAAGAATATTATGGATACAAACTGTCAGAAATAACTTGGTTTTCATACAGCACTGAACTGTGCCACAAATTAAGACTCTTTAAGCCTCTTTAGTATTAACTTTCTGGGCCCATTTTGGCTTCTTTCTTCCCTTTTTGGATGAGTTGTTCTGAAGGGCAGAAGTCGATTTCTAACGGAGTGAATTTGGGCACTATGGCTAATTTTTCAGAGCCTGAAGCTGGGCTGAACTGATGTGCTTGTTCTTGATTATTTTTCACAAAAAGATGTCTCAAGGGGAGTTTTCCCAAAGCTTGTAATTCTCCATCTGACATGACTTTTGCCAAGTCTTGCTTCAAAAACAACATAGGATTGGACAATTTCAAAGCTGGCATGTACGATTCAGTGTTGTTCTCTTTTACTGCTGCCTGTCCTGACACTAACTGATCCTTTCCAAAAGACATTTTCTTGCGATGGTCGAGGATTCCCTCGGAACCATGTCTCTTTCGTTTGCATGGAGTTTGAGTCGGTTTTTGACTCTGTTTTGGACTTGGTGATGCTGACTCACAGCTACAAGGAGAGTTTCTGCTCAGAAGTCTTGTCTTTAACTGCTCCCCAGAATGAGTTTTTTGCTGGCTGCTTGCACCTTCTGGCTGTGTCTGATTAACATTTTCCAAATCTCTGTCAGGAAGCTCCAAGTTGCTCTCAGCTGTATCTATGCCATTTTTCGGTTGTCCTGTACTCCTACAATTTGCTTCAGACTCAAGACCAGGAGACGCTTGACATTCAGCCTTCCTGCTCTTTGTCTCGGAGTTGAATGAGCCAAGATACGTGTTTATGGGATTTTTGTTGGTTTGAGGTTTGCTTATGGTACAGTTCTTTGTTTCAGTCCTCTTCACCCTGAAACACAACAGGATTTTTTAAACTGTAAAATAGATGAAGGCATGGTTCCTCACAGTTTGCCCCATACCTGTCAAAAATTTTTGATATGATTACTAAGCCATTTCTAGATCTGGAAAAAGTATCCCTGTGCTGAAATCACAACCATTATGTTGTCTACTGCATAGAGTACCAAGCACTAACCATCTGATTTTCCACTGCACTAAGGGAATCCTGTTTATTAATGATTGAGGTATGAGAGAGTTCAAGTTTTATTCCAAGAGGCAGAATTAGATTCATTACAGATGTGAAGGGTCAATATTGCCTAAGTATGGTATATTGAATTTCTTTCAGAACTGCCTAAAATGTGTAATACATAGACTGTACACACACACACACACACACACACACACACACACACACACACACGATTTCTATTCTCTAGTATAGAATGTTTTTCTGGAATTTTTCCCAGGACATTTCAAGGTATTACTTAAATCTAATCACCACTCAGCTGATATCAAGCCTTTTCATCAACCTTTCGGGGAAGAACTGAGGTAATATAACTCAAAATGACTTAGAAGAATTTCCAAAAAGCATTAAAGGAAAGAAAGTAAAATCATACGAGCCACGGTAGAGTGTCAATATATAAACACCTTTTCAACAGTACATGTTTCATACAATGTAAACTTCTCAGAGGCTATAAAATTAACTCTAACTGGCAGTTCAGAAGCTGTGCTTGTAGGCTTTAACAAACAAACATGTTGACTTGAGCATCATATTTTGCAGGCTTGTGAATGGCAAGAAAATTTTCAAACCACCAAAACTCAAAAAATCACAGCTATGATATTTATCTTGGCTTGTGAGTCATCTGGAATATATATATATTGTCCTTTCTATTGCTGTCTGGGGCATTGGGATTATACTAGTTATATTCATACAGAAACAGTCTTCCAAAAGGACTCATGTTTAAGATTTTCTAATAGGACTAGTGTAACCCTTTGTGCAGTATGAAGCAAAGTGAATAACAATGCCACCCAGCACTTTTTATCTTCAAAGAGTCTGACAAACAATAATTAATTAATTCTTGCAACACCCCTGTGAAGTAAGTACTATTTCCCTTTAATGCAAAGAGATGAGAGAGGGAACAAGAGGGAGGGCAGAAAAGAGAGAACAAGGAGGGTGTGGGGGAAGAGAGAGAGAGAGTGAGCATGTGCGCAACCAAAGCACAGGAAAGAGAAGAGCTGAGTGACTTAGCTCACAGCCAAAGATGCCAGAACTAGAATTCCCACTCAGTTTTCAGACCACTGGCCACTTCATTTCCTGTGGTAGACTACATATTATGGACATACTTAGCAGTAATTCACTCCCCCACATTCCCCTCAGAAAAAGAAAAAAGAAAAAAGTGAACCTACATTTCTTTTAGGGCTGCCCGCCTGCGCTGTGCAATAGGAGGAAGCTGATTCTCTGCAGACTCAGCAAAATAATCAGATATCCCACTGGAAGGCTTTTCTTTCTACTCCATGAGAAAACAAAGACTTAAAAAGTAACCTATTAAACTGAGCATCATCAAAAAGAAGGTTGTTTTTAAAAATGCCCTGGTGCACAGATCCCCCCATCCTGCAAAAGGGACAAAACGAAGCAGCTTAGCATAGCATTTTTTCCGTGTTCTATCTAGGACTCCTTAGTCAGTCTGCTCTTCTCTGACTCCCCCTGCACATATTTCATATGTTAAAATATCCCACAAACAAACAAGAATGTAATGTAAAGGATGTAGATTCCAAACCATCTGAGGAAACTTTTGGCGAAGAGCTGACATCTCTGTGGCTTAAACTGTGACAAATGCCAGGAATCTCTGCAGCAGACAGCAGTGTGTATTTTCAGTTTTTTTTTTTTCTACAGAGACTTAGTGGCGCAGTGGTCTATACCCTTAGTCTCTGAAGAATGTTCTACATTTTCCTACTGACAAAGATATAAAAAGTATCTCTTAGTACATTTTATAGGACAGTAAGGGTTAAAACTTTTAAAACTAGCATTTTTGAAGACGGGGCTTGTGATCCTTGGCTACTACAGAGCCACTGGGGAATTATTTTTGTCTCTCTCTAAGAGTAGCACCTAATTTTTTTTTAATAAAAAGAAGATAAACAATTTTAATACATGGCACTGCTGCTTATTCCATTGACCTGCAAAAATATTTACACTTGCCTTTGTACTGCCACATATAAACGGCACTTATTTCCCGTGACAAAAATTCTGTACCTTTAAGTGATTGTTTTTTGTTTTCGGGTTTTTTTTTGTTCACTTGATTATCATAGGGAATTGTTTCAGGAAAGAATTTTACATGGATGTTGGGCTTGGAGTTGTCTTCAAACAAACACTGAGCCAACTAAAGTGCGTGGTTAAAAAAAAGCCAATAGCATAACAGGCTGGATTAGATTGGACAGATGTTGTGTATGTTTCTCCTCCTCTGCCCACTTGTCTTTACTGCAGACAGATGCTGTCAGTTATCACAAACTGCCAGGATGGCCACATTCACTTGTAAAAGCCGTACAGAGATCAGAGCCAGTTTGGAGGCCTCAAGCAGCGGAGGACATCTGCACCACTCCAGAGGTCTGTTTCAGCTCTGGTCCAAGGAGATGAAAGAGGGGAGATGGGGAGGTCTTTGAGGGCCTGGAGGAGGTCTCTCAACTTGGCTGCTCCTGCTCACTGCTGCAGCCTGGACTGGCCATCTCCACTTTTACTGCCCACGTTCCTTGACCCCCAAACCTCACAGCCGACTGGTTTGGCACCGCTGCAGGCTGCTCTGACCCGGCCAGTATTTCTCCCATTGCCAAATGCTTCCCTTGGCCCCAGGGCAGAGACCTGGCCTAGAGGGCCTATATGGGGGTCAGATGGACTCCTGGACCACCTCAGCCTTCTTACTGGAGGGGCACTTGGATTCCCTCATTGGATCTTCACTATTTCCAGCCATGCCAAGGATGTAGGGCTGTTGAATCTGGTCACTAAGACTTCTGTCCTGTTTGATTTGGTTCTTAAAAACAGGGTCATTGAGAGAAAAGGGTTAAGGCCCTGAAAAAAAAAAAAGATTTATATGTGAAACACTTCTGAACATGCCCTGTAAGTAGAGTAGATTTTCCCTTAGAGCCACACCCTGTAAGTGCTGTATTTTCAGAGCTGAACAATTAACATAAGGGGTATGAGTCAGTCTTTGAACGACTCTGTGGGAACCACAGAGCCTTTTGCTATTAGGAATGATGTAAATTCCCTAAGGCTGGAAGAAGTCCACAATAGAAGGCAGAAAGAGTCATAAATAACAACAATTGACACTGCATACAACATCTATGACATTACACCATTACTGGTGACACTTTCTTTATATTCCACATTAGGCTCAATCATTTACTTCATATTGTTTTATTAGAAACTGTAGCCTTTGAAACATCATTTACTTCCTATGGGAACTTGAAGGCTCGTTTAATCTGCTCTCATCCCACATTTCAGAGGCAGAAAAACAATGAAAAAAGTTGTTCTAAGTATTAAAAGGAGAGCAGAGAAATAGGGACACTATGGCTGAGGAAAATGTCAGAACACTGCCAAACCTGTGACTTATTGTCAAAAAAAAAAAAAAAACCCACCAGAGTGGGGCAGGCTGCAGGGGGAGGTGGGATCTCCTGCTAACAAATTAAAACCACATTGCTTGGCAAATTGTTCAAGACAGACATATTTACATTTGTATAGAGACTGGGTGGGCAAAAAAAAAGATTAGAATGCTTCTCTAAGCCCTTGAACTGTCAAGTCTCATTAGAAATCTTTTATTCTTACATTTCTAGGTTCAATTCACTCCTTTTTGTCATTAAATCTCAGCCTAGAGGGCCTCCCAGATTGGGTTGAGAAAGATGTCATTACCTGTGAACATGGTTTTCAAAGGTTCTGAACAGGGAACACAGAACACAGCCCTGAGTTCCAGGGCAACTA
Source organism: Tachyglossus aculeatus (assembly GCF_015852505.1). NCBI lineage: Eukaryota > Metazoa > Chordata > Mammalia > Monotremata > Tachyglossidae > Tachyglossus > Tachyglossus aculeatus. The sequence continues at coordinate 17,316,680 of NC_052074.1, read as the reverse complement.
GCACCTGGCATCAAAAGCCAATTCACAACTCGATTAGTTAAGACTTATCTTGAGGCAAAACTATTAGGCAGTGCATCATGCATGCCTCCCAGGTTATAAATACCACATCCGTTTGCATAACCATAGTTTTTCCTATCTGGGTCTGATGAGAAGAAAACAACTTCCTAAAAGAGAGTGGATAAGTGGTGGGTATTACCGATAAATAAGACTTAAAGAATGCACACCTTCAAGTAAGTTTATCTATTTATGATGTTGAACTGTCACAGATTTGTCGGGCTAAGTTTTTTAAAAAGAGGTAAATACTCAGGAAATGGGATTGCTCCCCACCTCCTTCTACCCCATAGTACAGTGCTCTGCATACAGTAAGCGCTCAATCAATAGGATTCATTGACTGGAACAGCCTTTTATGGATTTGGCCTGGTCTACAGCGTCCTAGCCTAACGGGGGCTTGAGGTCAGGTCAGGCCTCCTGAAAACCTGGCATGGTTCGAGCTGACACGGAGGGTCACCGATGCACCCCCCACCCGCAGTCCCTCACTTCACGTTGGGTTAAAGGGAGTGGGGAGGCGGTATGACCAGCTGGTAGCCTGGATCTGCCATCAGGTAGGAAGGAGGACGAGGGGTGAGTTTAATAATAATAATAATAATGATGACATTTGTTAAGCGCTTACTATGTGCAAAGCACTGTTCTACGCACTGGGGAGGATATAAGGTGATCAGGTTGTCCCTCGTGGGGTTCACAGTCTTCATCCCCATTTTACAGATGAGGTAACTGAGGCACAGAGAAGTTAAGTGACTTGCCCAAAGTCACACAGCTGACAATTGGCAGGGCTGGGATTCGAACCCTTGACTTCCGACTCCCAAGCCCGTGCTCTTTCCATTGAGCCACAGCACAGGGGCCCCAGCAGCTCATGAAGGCCATTATGACTGTATAAACTCTTTCTACCTGATTACTTATAATTACCCCAGTGTTTAGAGCAGTGCTCGGCACATAGTAAGCGCTTAACAAGTACCATAATTATTAATTATTATGTGACAGCAGCACTGCAAGGGTAGCCTGGACCCAATCAATCAATTAATGGCATTCATTGAGCACCTACTATGGGGCAGCCTCTTTATTTCCTCATTCTTCTCCAGCCTGAAGCCGGAGGCAAGCAAGCTGGGTTAAAAAGTTGGATATTTTTCCTGAATATGGAGGCTAGGGAAATATCAGAAGAATTAAACACTAAGAATCACTCAGAATGGCCTTACATTTCCTTTTGTAGGTTTGGTTGGTCCTTCCTGGAGAAGGACTTGAAAGTTAATGATAAGCCCCATAAATCTAAATTCACTGGGTTCAGCTATTAAGTTTGGAAAAGACCAGGGAGCCTGAGGCCCAGAAAATAGCATTAAAAAAAATCAAAGGAGTATTCAAAGGAGTATATTTGTGATATCCAGGATTTCTGCCCTAGGATACAATACTTTAAAGAAGATTTTTGGACGAGCAAGTTATAAACCACCTGATCCAAAAAGGTAAATGTTCAATTATGTAATATTTAGTCAATATACATTAATAGTAAAAGTTGTGCATGTAATATGGCCTTAGATAAATATGGCAGGGATTGTGCACATGTGGATTGATTTTAAGGATACACATTACAATTTAATATATCATAACGTGTATACATAACTATATATTACAACAGGATATGTTAACCTTTGTACTTGAAATCAGATGTCCATAAATTACAAGTAGCATAAAAATGCTGGCCAAATATTCCAAACACTATGTATAGCACAAATTTTAGAAGAATAATGATAGATATAATTATAGATAAGTTGTTCATCATCATCATCAATGGTATTTATTGGGCGCTGACTGTGTGCAGAGCACTCCACTAGTGCTTGGGAAAGTACAATACAACAGGGCTGATAGACATGGTCTCTGTCCACAGTGTGAAACTAAAGTGCAGTTAATCAGTCAATCAATAAATTGAGCAGCTACTTTGTGCAGAGCACTGTAGTAAATAACTGGGAGAATAAACGATCGATGCCCTCAGAAGTATATGGTCTGTCGGGGATAGGTAGGTACTTAAATACATTACAGAGATAAGTGTTTAGTGCAATGCTCTGTCCACAGTAAGTGCTCAATGAACACCATTGGTTCACTGATTACAGATAGAGGGAGTGAGAGAATACTCTGGTTTTAGTAACGTATGTCTTTATGTGGTACAGAAGGGCTAATGTGGCAATTGAGGACTGTAAACTGGGTAGATTAGAGATTCCTATTGGAAAGCCTCCTGGAGGAGATATGATCTCAGAAGGGCTTTGAAAATAGAGAAAGTGATGGTCTATTGGATAAGAAGTGGAAGGGAGTTCCAGGTAGGAGAAGGAAGGATGTGAGCAAGAAGTCCATGGAGGGAGAGATGAGAAGAAGGTACAGTAAACTGGTTGGCTTGAGAGGAATGAAGAGTGCTAGTTGGGGTGAAGTGAGAGAAAAGAGTGAATAAGTGAGAGGGAGAGAGATGATTGAACATGTCAAACCCAAAGGCCAGGAATTTATATTGGACTCAGAGAGGAATGGGCAGGAAGATCCAGGCAGAAGAGTGAAGTGTTGACTGGAGAGGGGACAGATCAATCAATCAATCAATCGTATTTATTGAGCGCTTACTGTGTGCCGAGCACTGTACTAAGCGCTTGGGAAATACAAGTTGGCAACATATAGAGACAGTCTCTACCCAACGGTGGGCTCACAGTCTAGAAGAGATTGGAGACAGTTGTCAGAATAGGACATCATAAGGGCCAGAACCAAATGGGAGCCATTTGGGTGGAGAGGAAGGGATCTCTGGAAATATTGTGGATAAAGAACTGACAGGACTTAGTGACAGATGTTGTGAGCAGGGAATGTGTCTGTTATATTGTGATAATAATAATAATAACAATCATCAGCATCATCATCATGGTATTTGTTAAGCTATTACTATGTCCCAAGCACTGTACTAAGTGTTGGGATGGATACAAGCATATTGGGTTGGACATGAGGGGCTCACAGTCTCAATCCCCAATTTTACAGATGAGGGAACTGAGGCGCAGAGAGGTGAAGTGATTTGCCCAAGGTCACACAGAAGGCATGTGGGGGAGCTGGGATTAAAACCCATGACATTCTGACTTCCAGGACTGTGCTCTATCCACTATGCCATGCTGCTCCCCAAGTGCTTAGTAACAGCGCTCAATCAATATGATTGATTGATTGATTCTTGGGGTTGAAAGACGGGGTCTATCAACTCTACTGTACTCTCTCAAGCACTACCACCAATTGAAGAGGGAGCAGAGTCAAGGATAATGTCACGATTGTGGGACTGAGAGACTGGGTACATGGTGGCCTTGACAACTGTGGTATGGTCATCACGACTTGATTTATAGAACCATCAAGACTTGAATAAAGGATCAAGGTCTTACCTTCAGTTTTAATTTGCTGTCAAACTCGTGAAAATGTTTTAATATAGAAAATAATTATTTTCAGAAGGATACAATTTCCCATATATATGCATCCTAACAGATTTTGCAATCGTGGGGTTGGAAGAAGACAGTAAAGAGTTTTAGCAAATTTTAGCCTAAAAGCGAAGTAACTGAAGAGGCTGAGAAAGTCACAGTCTAAATGGGCAAGGCCAGAGTCTGAACTCTAGAGTAGGGTTAGAGTGGGTGGGAGGAACCGACCGGATCCTCACTCACCCATGGGAAGGGGATTCTGAGTCAGCCTGCTGCCTCTCATCTTTTACCCACTTTAGGGAAGTGATTGCACCTCCTTCTCCCACAGGGAAGGAGAGTTAGTGGAAAGCATCTTGGCTGCTAGTGTACTTGGAATTGTCGAGGAGGAGGTTAGCTGGGTGGTCTGCAGTTAGTTTCGCTTTCCCTCCTAATTTCCTTGAAGTTTGATTTATACGTACCACACCAAGCATGTAGTTCGTCTGCATCACTTATTAGCTGGGTCACTTTAGCAAGTCAAAGAAATTCTCTGTGCCTGTTTCAGAACAGGCAAAATGAAAATAATAGCTGCCCTTGGGTAATAATAATAATAATAATAATAATGATGAAGGCATTTGCTAAGCACTTACTATGTGCCAAGCACTGTTCTAAGTGCTGGGGGAGATACAAGGTCATCAGGTTGTCCCACATGGGGCTCACAGTCTTAATCCCCATTTTACAGATGAGGTAACTGAGGCACAGAGAAGTTAAGTGACTTGCCCAAAGTCACACAGCAGGCAAGTGGTGAAGCTGGGATTAGAACCCACGATCCCTGACTCCCAAGCCCAGGCACTTTCCACTAAGCCAAGCTGCTTCTGGAGATAATTTTCAAGAAAGGGTTTTAAGCTCTCAAAAGGAAAATGTAAAAAATTTTGATGTTGGGAGTGCTGACTGCAGAAAAATATGAAAAAGCCTGTCACTAACGGTATTTAAGTCACCCTCATTCAGGGAAGTGTGTCTTGCAATTTTCTTCCTTTTTCAAATCCAGTTTCTCACTAAATGTGGCCTATACATTGTTCTCAAAGTCACCAGGGTCCTCACTAGACTACCTATGTAGAACTAGAGTTATATTATGCATACAAAGTGAGCTTCCATTTTGATTGTAGTCAATGTAAAATCTATGTAAAGAGGTTGTTCTATTTTTGTTAACATGGTTTATCCTCAATGGCGGCTTCACATTTAATTGAAACATTACTGTTTCTCCTTAGAAATGAGTGGGTCTCAATCACAGATTCAAACATATCTGTCCCAGGAAATGTCCAACCTTTAAAAGAAGCTACACTTTTTGAAGCAAAGAACAATTCAAAGCAAAAAATAAAAAAAAATTAAAAAAGCAAATGCATTGTAGCCTTCCTAACCCACCCATAAATTTTAATATAGAACTTGTTTCATTCCAAATGAACACTGAATCAGACATTGTAAATTAACAATACAATCTATTTCCTACAAACTACATTACCCCTTTTGAAGTTTGGAAAAAAATAACTTTTTAAGTAAGGACCCCACTTGAAGAACTTAATTCTTTAGAAATCCTTCTCTAAATCTTTGAAAGTTGGGTTTACCTGAAAAGTTAGTTCCATTTTATTCAATATTGCCTTCTTCTGATATGGATGCCAGGAGCAAAACAATTATATTGCCAAACACCAAAAAAGTGATTCTCCTCAACGATCTCTACAAAATTTCACTACTAATTTTGTATTAGTAAAGAGAAACGGGAAAACAAAGATTTAAATTTTGGCACCCTTAAATGCCCCTCTCAGGGTTGCACTTGGGGAGTTTCCAGTACTCTACAAGTTTTGGCGATGGGAGGGAGAGTCAAGCAGAGGCCTAGCCACTACATTCCTAGCTTGGGCAGTGGCTAGCGAGTGGAAGGCAATCTGCTGCAAGTCAAAACTCACCCATGCTGGGCAGCAGTGGCATGGGAGAGAGTCGAGGATGGAGACTTGAGTTTATTGCGTGTTTTTACCAAGGAAACTCTATGGATACACTACCAGGACGATTGCTGATGGAGAGCAAGGCTCTCTGGGAGAGTTGTGTCCATGGTGTTGCTATGGGTTGGAAATGACTCGACGCCACAAGAGAAGACAAGACCCTTAAATGAGTTTGAAAAAAAAAATGTAACCCATCATTTAGTTCGCTTTAGGAAAAAAATGTACAGTGAAAACCTTTATTCAAACGAATACTCCACACCGTCTATTAATAGCAATGAGTTTTCCTAATGTTACCTAAAGGGGCTTATCAGTGAATCAGGGTAGCCTTCATTATTTAGAAGAGCATCTAACAATTTTAAGTTACCATAATAGTTAGTGGAAAGAGAATAATTCACATTCTACACATTGCTTCGATTTTCTCCTGATGTTTGACTTCCCAACCCAGAGCACATTCTACAATTTCTGTACTGACTGAACCTGCAGTAATCACAGACTTAATGAAAAAGCTCAAGCCTAATTCTTTTTTGCTTTAAATGGATTTTTAACTGTTAACTGTAATCTTTCACACTTTTTCCTACTTCCTCCACTAGATTCTAGCAACAGAATGATTTCACTATCAATGAAAACTTTACTGCCAGTTCACACTGTTCACAAGCCTTCCACCCATTTCCATTTCCACTCGTCTTAGACGTTTCCATTTTTCCATTCTAAACTCTCCAAAACTTATCTTTAAGAAAATGCTACCAGTTGGCAAAGACAATTTACTCTGTAGTAGCTATGTTACCCCAAATCCCTCGGATGCACAAGTTTGTACAGTATTTGAACACCAACCAGTTGAAACAACTCAGAAACTGGATGAAATTTGAAGATGTAACACAATCTCCCAAAATGGACTGAAATTCAGTAAAATAATAACACTTTCCCTGGTAATTTCAGGTTGCTAAATATAGTAGTCCCTTATCTTCACAATGCAGAAAATTGCATTCTGCTTCTTGGACATTCTAGCCTTTAATACTGAGCCTAGCACACCATGGATGTTTAATAAATCCTAGCTACTGATGACACTGAAATGCTATCACTTACGGGAAACTAAGTGTAACTTCTCTACTTTTAACCAGAATTCCATGGTTTTTACTGAAGAGTTTAGCTGATTTGTTTTCCAGTCCCAATGAGGCATAAGAAATAAAGTACACAAAAGTTACTACTGTAACATCACTATAGTTTACCAAATATGTACATACATCTTGATTTGGATTTCTCACAATACAAACTGGTAAAACAGCCCATGAGTTCTAAACATTTAATCTGTTTTAGGATATTATTCAATCTGTTCCAGTCTACTTGGCAGGTTTTTTTTCCTAATAATCCTCCTAGTTTTATGATGTTAAAACAAAGATTTGGCTATATGCGATTTGGAAATCTGCAGCAACTTGATCACAGCTTTCTCATTACCGTGACAACTCAACTCTCCAACACAGAAACACTGAAAACACACATTTTCAATATATAAAAAATGCACAGACAACATTAATTTAAATCCTCTTTAACTTTTCACCTCTTGTGCAAGATGCTACAAGTTTTACTAGGCCAGCATCAAAAAATCAAGAATTTATGACTATTTTGATCATCTGGAATAAGAGGTTTTTTGATAAATGACAAGTATACTGCTAACAGTTCTGAGACTGAAAGTTGTAGCATTTACTTTTAGATGTAGATAAAGAAGGTGGAAAATGGGACAACTGTGAAAACATCAGTTTATTTGTATAAGTTAAGCAAACGGTATACTCAGTGTGCTGTACCAATAATGTATATAGAGAAACTTTAGTGGCCTGAGGTTTCCTCCGCAAGCACTGCTATCCCATGATTTGGCGCTTTGTAAGCAAAGTGATAGAAAGAAACTATGATTTAAACTACAGCTGCCAAGAAAATATTCAACTTACTTCCTCCTATTCAACAAAATAGATGGGAAATAATAATAGATGGGGTAGGGGTGCAGGTTGGAGAGACCAAGGGCTACCTAAGTAATTAGTACTTCTCACTGAACCTCGATCCGGTCCGTCTCGCCGCTGACCTCTCGCCCACATCCTGCCTCTAGCCTGGAATGCCCTCCCTCCTCATATCAGACAAATGATTGCTCTCCCCCATTTCAAAGGCTTAATGAAGGCACATCTCCTCCAAGAAGACTTCTCTGGTCAAGCCCTCCTCTCCTCTTCTCCCACTCCCTTCTGCACTGCCCTGACTCGCTCCCTTCATTCATCCTCCCTCCCATACCCACAGCACATATGTACCTTTCTCTAATTTATTCATTTATTTATATTAATGCCTGTCTCTCCCTCTAGACTGTGAGGTCATTGTGGGCAGGGAATATGACTGTTGTTGCATTGTACTCTCCGAAGTTCAGTGTTTTGCACACAGTAAATGCTCAATAAATACTACTGAATGAATGAATGAACCTAGCAGAAAATCAGAATGTCAGCCTGGAGACTGGTAAGAAAAATGCAATGATTCACTTCACAATATCTGTCTTTATCGTTCCCAAACGCCACTTCACCATTTCCACGTGTCTAATATTTGGCCCCTTGCCTGAATGCTAATGCCTCATGGAAAATCTGTCTGCAGCATTGTCACTGAGTGGACAAGGGAAACAGAGACAGTGTGAGGACCAGGTCTTGGGATTGCTGTGAAGGGGGAGGACCAGGGCAATAGTATGAGTTAATCTCTTCCCTGAAAAGTAAAGAAGAGAAATAGTACTCTTGACAGATCCCAATCTGGAACAGCAGTCTTTTTTACGTCCATCTTTAGGAACTGGGGAGCTAAATGCAGCTGGTTCCCTTTTCTGTGGGTTGAAAGTTCTTACTGGCATTAGTAATCCAGATTTCTTGACAAACTGTCTGACACACACTGAGAGGCTTTAGAGAGAGAGAGGGAGAGTGAGAGAGAAAATGCTATTCAAGCCTCTAGACATCACTCACAACACTAGTAAATTACACAGGTTGTTTTTCAGGTAACTCCATTACTCCCAAAGGACTAAAGCAGCAGAGTGGGACTGAAGTGAAGAGACAGGAAAATAATGCACTATTTCTCAAATAATAATTTTCAATCTCCTCCTTTTCCAGCAAAACATGCCCTGGAGTAAGTATAAGATATAGACATGAGTTGAATTCTACAGTTTTGGAGAACGTCATTGCAAAACAATACAAGTTTTCAGGGTTTCCAAGTAGCTGAAGAAAAACTGCTGCATATCTTTTAAATCTTCAACACCCTGAAAAATTCTACTCCCAAGATCCTATGTCTTGAGGTAGTACCTCTAAACATTAGAAAGAAAGGGTCTGAACTAACTAAGGGTCTGACAGATCTCTTCAGCCAGATGGAAAATTTTAAATTATCAGGAGGAGGAGGAGGACTCTCTATTGATCCTTGAATAGCTTAGACGGACAGATTCTCCATAGATTGAATATCAATGAGGATAAAGCACTGAGGCACTTCTGTTGGAAGCCTTTGTGTCATTGGCTTGATGGGCAATTTGAGTGGGAGGGTGATTTACATGACCTCTGTCTTTTGTTGCTTCTAGGGACAACAAGCTTAAGAAAGTGGTATTCTGGAAGACTGTTCTTTGGGGTGGGGGTTGAGGTGAAAAGGGGGTGTATTAGGTTTAGTTTATTGAATGGATTGGGCTGGGTTTAGGAAAGGCCTTTATTACAGGGATGGAGGCGAATTCTGTTGTTGAGACTTGTTAATAAATTCCTCTCTTTGTGTGTACGTGTATTTATATGTGTGCATGTGCACATGCACACATCACCTTGGAAACGGGAAAATCTTGGGAGTCGGTGCCCTAGTGAATACCTAACAATTAAAATGAACAAAGGCAAAAAACAGCATTTCCCCCGATTTTTTAAACCATGTTACTGCATGGCGTGGCAAAAGGATCAGTCAGAAGTACCACTTAAAATCTCCAGGATATATTAGCAATAGAGTGATTTTAATCCATTATTTAGAGGGGAAAAGAGGGTGGGGGAGGGAGACACTTTCAGATATTAAAACGAAATGGTGATTTCAACTATCTGATATTTGCAGCTATCTCAGGAATTATCAGACAGAAGATGGCTGGGTCCCATTCAAGGATGGATGGAGTTGGGGGGGTGCAAATTGGCCTCTGTACCCGAAGTCTAATGCACAATATGACCCAATCATCCTCTCTTTTCTCTGTGGCCTTTGGACCTGAGTGGGCAGCAGGCAAAAAATGACCCTGTTGACCTCTGAGAGACTGCTTGCTTGGGTCTCATTTCTGACCTCTGATCCTAATCCTGGTTCAGAAGTTGGAAACAAATTTTTCCATTGCTTGAAAGTCTGAACCCAAGTTGAGGCAGTTGTTCTAACTTGTTTCATCTAGGGGTCCAGGAACAGGGAAAGGAGAGAAACAGAATGTAATCATTTCACACACAGAAAATATTTGGATATAGGGTATCTGAAAGAATTAAATATGCGTTGACATGTGAGTAGTACAATGTTTACATATAGTGTGTATGTATATAATTAGTTAACTTAGATGACAGACCTATAACAAAGCAATATTATCAGACCATACAAATGAGGAACTGAGTAGTAATATATTAAAATGTTACACCTTAGGCCACAAAATATGTCAGTGGTTCAAAATGAGAAAAAGTAATCCCTATTGCTAGGATAATATGATATGCCTTTAGGAGTAAAGCTCCAGGAGCAGGTAGGAATCTCAGTAATAGAGGACAGAAAACTGCATAGTCACAAGAGCAGATAAAACAGCAAGAAAGGGGCTCATTCATAAATATATAATTCCTATAAAGAAGTTACTTATTGTTTAATAAAACCTGTAGTGACTGGTTTCCTCCCCAGTGTTGACTAATTACACTACCACCTCTGGCATCCTCCTGACTGATGAGCTGAACTTGCAAAAAAGTTTTTTAGAAGTTCATTGGAAAAAACATTAGTTCCATTAGTTCTATTGTGTTAACATGTTTTTTTACAAAATCTTGAAAATAAAATTTTATATTATATTAGAGATCTTATTAATCTTTCTAATTAATGCCTGATAGTAAAGGGGAAAGAATTAATTTCCCTGATTAGCATTAAATCACAGGACAAATTCATTCTCACTTGAGATAGTAAAGCCCAGTGCCTGATGGTGTTTCTAGTTCTTATAAAATAAGCCTATTGCTCCTATTCCTGGCTCCTGGTGGGGCACAGCAAAGCAGCTCCCAGAAATGTTGAGGGAAAGGCAAGGACTTTCCTCTGCTCCCCTGCTGGTTCTTGGGTCTCTACCCCTTAAGCACTTGGGTCTGTAGTTCTTAAGCACTTTGATTTTCACTCCAGCCCCCAGCAATTTTGTTCATTTCCATCTGCAATTTATTTTAATGTCTGTAAGTTCCTTGTGGGCTGGAATTGTGACTCTCTCCTCTATTGTACAGTACCCTCCCTCCTTTAATCCAACAGACAACCATTCTTCCCAGCTTCAAAGCCTTATTAAAGGCACATCTCCTCCAAGAGGCCTTCCCAGACTAAGCCCCATTTTTCCTCATATCACACTCCCTTCTGTGTTGCCCTTACTTGCTCACCCCTCCCAGCCCCAAAGCACTTATGTACATATCTGTAATTTTATTTATCCCTTTGCTCTTTCCCGGAAGGAACCAAAGCACTTATGTACACAACTGTAATTTTATTTATTTGTATTGATTGATGTCTGTCTCCTCAACTCTAGACTGACTCATTGTGGGCAGGGAATGTCACTGTTTATTGCTGTAGTGTACTTTCTCAAGCACTTAGTACAGTGCTCTACACACAGTAAGCGCTCAATAAATATGATTGAATGAATGTTCTCCCAAGTGCTTATTACAGCATTTGCTACACAAGAAGTGCTCCATAAATATCACTGACTGATTGATTCTCAACCTGAGGCAAGCTTCCACCAAAAATAAATGTTTAGGGGAAAACCTTTCCACCTCTCATCCCACCTTCAGAGATGCTCTGACTGGTCGCCTCAGCAGAATGCAGTTACATAGTCATTGGACACATCCAAAAACCACTCTGTGGACTACTGGGTGTTTTCCGCACACATCTACTCTGGCTAGGAGATGTATGCAGGGAATAAAGGAAAAGAGGGGAAATGCATTTACTCCTCCCTACTCAACCTACCCTCCTCATCTCCACTATGTAAGTTTATGGAAGAATCTCCCTCCAAGAATTGTCATAAGTTCTAAGCAGGGTAAAGCTATATACTGAAGCCGTTTAAGAGAGTCAATAAAGTTCCTAACTTTCATGTCTTCAACTGGCCAGAGACTCGTTTAGTCCAGGGTCCACACACATGCATACAAACTGTCTTCCTCTCTAGATTGTAAGCTCCTTATGATCAGGAAATGTGTCTGCTAATTCTGTTGTATTGTACTCTCCTAAGTGTTTAGTACAGTGCTCTGCACACAGTAAGCACTCAATAAGTAAGAATGATAGATTGAAACTTTTTATCTCTTTCCTCCCTCCTCCTTTTCTATTCCTTCCTGCCTAACTCCACCTCACAACCATTCTCTCCCACCTTCTCTTTTTAAACAAACATTCCAGTTTGCTTGCCACTTGCTTTGAAAGTGTTTAAAGTATGCCAGTCATGAAATAAGCTCTTGCTTTTTAGAGCATGGATAACCCTAAAAGTAGTAACTTGCAGGTTTGGTAAATTCATGGGAACTACATTCCCTTTTATAACATTTTGTGAAGAAACAAAGGGAATATACATTTTAAAACACCAGTCACGTTAGTAAATATAAGAGGAGACATTATAAAAGTTAGAACATTTAGGTAGGAACATCATGAATTGATTTTCCCATATTGTTTCATCCAAACAAAAAAGATTCAATCATCAACAATGATATTTACTGAGCATTTACTAAGTACACAGCACTGTACTAAGAGCTTGAGAGAGTTCAATACAAAAGTTACAGATATGTTCCCTGCCCACAATAGAAATATACTCAGATGTGGGAAATAAAAAAAAGGAAAAAAATCCCATCAACTAGAAAACACCCCACTGGGAAAAGCACTAGTTTTCATAATACAGTCAGCAATTCACTCTGGAATAAAATTCAAAGGCACTGATCCCAGAGAAGGCTTTAAGTGGAAATGTGTCGATATCAATTCATTTCAATGAACTCCTAACCAAGTTTTAAATAATCATGAATACGAAAACAGATTTTAATATTCAGTATTAGTAAGGTCTTGGCTACCTCTCTCACACATTAGCCTTGACTCAGGTTCATCACTCTGTGGAATTATAAACCATGTTGATAACAAAACAAACAAAACTAAGACAAAATTTTCTATTTAGCAAAAGTTCATATAAGAAACAAAAAACAGGATGAACATTTCAAATCTTGGAGGTTTACAGAGAAACTTTTTTCTATTCACTCAGTAGTAAAGCACTCTTACTCACAATACTCTTTCATACATACCAGGGTTTCATTTTTACTTGCCAAAAGATTGGAATTAGATTCAAGTTGGTTTACACAAACCACGAATCTGTCTGGGAATACACACAGCTCTACAAAAGACAAGGAAAATAAGGTCACTTTAAGGTAAACAATGTATGAATGCTTAAAATATAAACTTTTTAAAATCAAAGCAATCTCCATTTCTGAAATGCACAATGTCTCTCTTCTCTTCACTCTGCCACACCCCTCCCCCTCCTTTTATCCCTTGCTATCAATAGGGCAGGGCAAGATTGAAACTCTAGAGGATAGAGAGGCTGCAAATTAGTCCACCTGAGCCCCTGGCCCAATATATCCCATGAAACCCCAAGACATACCCTTTGTATATCTTCCTTTGTGTGATTTCAATCTTTTTCTGCTTGTGCAAAACAATCATATTTATTTAAACTTTTTCATCCATCAGAAATAAAGAACAGCGTGTGATGGGTGAAAAACGGATCTTGGATTTGAAAATGGAAATCTTAAAATTTTTACCAGTTACCTCCTTGATTGTCTTTCATCTCTTTCATCTTTTATTTAAGCCACGCCATGAAAAAAATCAAGCTTTAATTAATCTGGAATCTAGTGAGTCAATTGCTAAAGATTTAACGTTAAAGGGGATGGTCATTGTTTAGTAACCATGCAATCTATAATTACAGGTTGCTTCTTAAAATGAAATGTCCCACTTTGTTGCAAACAGCACCGAAATTCTAAGATATAATTTTCAAATACCATTTAGAACCCTTCGGATTTTTTAAAGTATGCCGTTATGAAAGCTGAACTGAAAACTGATCAATGTAGAGCCTTACTTTGAATATATTATTTCAAATTAGATAAGAGAACTGACAGGGTAGATATCTTATCTACCCTGGCATTCAGTACAGTGCTTGGCACATAGTAAGCGCTTAACGCTACAATTATTATTTTACTAAAACCACCCCTAGGCCAACCACTGAGACAATAATTCCTATGTAATAATTTTTAAACAGAGCTAACGGAACACACTAATGTCTATATCTAGTCATAATGATGCATTTAATAATTCATATTTCACAGATGTAAATGTGTTAAAATATTTATTCATGCAATGTGTTTTATGTATTTATGTAATTTAGTAATACAATTTTTAGGATTTTTTTCCACTGGGGAATAACTATCAAACCATTTATGCAGTATAAATAGAGAGATGGTTGATGCGGACATATTTACAAAGAATATTAATTTGTCAGACTTTGAACACTGCAACCAACAAAACATTGAGCACAGATGGCCAAGCTAATGAGAACTACTCGGTAGAAGCTATTAAATGCAGAATGATTTCAAGTTAGAGATCATTCCATTTGGTCTAATAAATGTAAGCCAGAGGCTCCAAAGACAATATTTCCAGATGAGAAAATATAGTAATCACAAGTCATTAAATTTTTTTCACTCATTATTGACATGGATTACTTAGGTAAGTAGCATTATTATCCCCTTCTAACCAATAGGGCTTGCCCTTGTGTCACACTGTACTTGAATCTCAAAGCAACATCTAAAAGAGAAGGAAGCAGAAGGGGTCAAAGGCTAATATTTTAGAGTAGAGTTAGCATTAAAATGTTACTTGATCTTAGGTAAGTAATTTACCCTACATATACATCATTTCTCATTTGTTAAGTTTGGTGGAAGACCCCCTGTGTTAGGAGGAGCTGTAAAATCAATAAATAACATTTATTGCATATCTACTGCATGCAGAGCACTGTACTACTACTACTTATCATCATAATAACTGTGGTATTTGTCATGTGCTTACTTTGTGTCAAACACTGTAACAAGTGCTGGGGTAGATACAACATAGTCAGGTTGGGCAGAGTCCCTGCCCCACATGAAGCTCATCATCTACATAGAAGGGGAAGCAGGTATCACATCTCCATTTTATAGATGAGAAAATTTAGGTATGGCGAAATTAAGTGACCTTCCCAACATCACATGGTAAGCAAGAAGCAGATATGAGAATTAATTCTTGGGTGCTCTGGCTCCCAGACCTGGACTTCTATATCTACACTTTCCTGCTTCTCAGTTTCTGAGCATTTGGGAAATACAAAGGGACTAGAGGCCAAAATCCCAGCTCCCAGAGTTTACAGTCTATCTTAGGAGGTGGAACAAGTGAAAAAACAACAACAACAACAGATTTCTTTTTTCAAATGCTTCTGCCCCAAAGACCATATCATACCTTGATTAGTATGGAATTTATTATTTTGCTTTAAGTTTAAGTAAATATTTCTGGGTCAATATAGTCTCATGTTTTTGCATACTGTTCCTTTGTTCAATATAGGTTTTTTGGAAAAAAAAATGGATACGGTTGAAACCAGTATGGAAGGCAATCTTATAACAAAATACACATTCATTTTGTAATTTATATTGAGGCTAGCTAATTCTGCACTTCTGTTGCACTGCTAAGTGAAGAACATGGTGGCATCCATAAAGGAAACAATTTCAAATGACAATATTAAAATTAAGTTGAAAAATAAGTTTTCTAAAAATAAAAGCCCCTACAAACCATGAAAGCTAAAGCTGATTACATGTATTTCAATTTTTATCAAAATTTCATCTCAAAAAGTGATTATTTTCCATTTTACTTTAAATTTGAAGAGCTACTCAAAGCAACAATGTTTTCCTGACTTTAACATGTCGGGCACGACTGATATGACTTCTTTACATAACACCACTGGCCTTCGCTTCTATCACACTACTGATGTTAAAAGATACTCAAGCAATAATGGAATGACTCACAGTAAACCTCTTGTGATTCACTGTCGAGATTCAGGGAAATGCTGAGACTCATCAGCAAAGTAAGATTTGGTGTGGCCAAGCGGATCACCCCGAGGCAGGCCATAAACACGATGAAAATGAGGAAAAAAAAGGTTACAAAAGTTTGGAAATAGTCCTAAGTAACTCTTCCACTAAATGCAGGCTCTGAAAGAAATACTGTTTCTTCGAAAATCTTTCTTTCTCTTGAAAATGGTATTTAGGCAAAATACAGGGTTACCAGAGGAACAAATTGCCACTTACCACGATTCTGTTTCCCGACAATGCAGCGAAGGTGAACTCCTCTTTTGAGGAAGTAAGCTGTAATCTGGAAACCATATCCTGCAAAATTAAACATGACAACACGTTACGGCTAAAGACCACCATCTGAGGAGAGGAATGTACCGAAGGTAGCAAACTCCTTGTGGGCAGGGATCTTGTTTATTGCTGAATTCTACTTTCCAAGCACTTAGTACAGTGCTCTGTACACAGTAAGCTCTGAATAAATATGATTAAATGAATGAATCTTGCTAATCAACTCTACTGTACTGTACTTTCTCTAGCATTTAATACAATGCTCTGCACACAGTAAATGCTCAATAAAAACCACTGTTTGATCGTTTGATGGATCAATGGCTAGGCTTGGAACTAGGGAGTTATGAAGCATCACTGTTCAAGATGGGATGACCAATGAGGTATTACTGAACATTACTTTAGACTGTGAGCTTGGTTTCTGGAGGTCAGTTGGTGGTATTTGTTAAGCGCTAACTGTGCCAGGCAGAATACAAACCTTGCTGTGGGCAGGGAACTCTGTTGTATTGTACTTTCCCAGGTGTTTAGTATGGGGCTCTGCACTTAGCACACAAAACCACTGACTGATTGATTGATTTACTGATATTAATTACACCGCCGATATTGAAGGGAGAACTAAACCTTTGCATATTGGTGAGCTGTCAAGCAGATTGAACACAGAGCTATGGTCTGACAAAAAGCTTGAAGAAAACCAAGGCTATGTATACTATACTAGGTAGATGCTACCAAGACCAAAGGCTTTTACATCAACCTCACAGAATTTAATGCTGTCATCATATTCTGCTATGGAACCATTGCCTTCCCAAATAATGCCCAATTATCATTTGTATCTGTGCTTTTCATCTTGCTCCCGCTGAGTGTTTACAATTTGTGCATCGGACAGTCTTTCCCATTATATTTTAAGATCCGGGGGGCAAGGATCAGGTCTTTCACTTTGATTGAATTCTCCCAAGTGACTAGCAACAGTAAATCTACACACTATGGGCCCTGAAGATACACTACCGAATAAATGATTTAAATGAATGTAGACACAGAACCACCAACAATGATGTCAAGCAATGTCTTTCTCAAAAGACACACTAGTAGTAGTGTTAATGATTATTAAGTGTAATGCACTGTACTAAGCACTAAGCACTTGGGGGAAGCAGCATGCCTAGTGGATACAGCATGGGCTTGGGAGTCCAGTGACCTGGATTATACTCCCAGTTCTGCCACCTGTCTGCTATGTGACCTCAGAAACGTCACTTCACTTCTCTGTGCCTCAGTTACGTCATCTGTAAAAGAGGGATCAGGACCGTGAGTCCCACGTGGGACAGGGACTGCGTCCAACCCGATTTGCTTATAACCACCCCAGGGCTAAGTACAGTGCCTGGCACATAGTACGCACTTAACAAATACCATTATTAACAAAATCTGTTAGGGACTATATCAGGTGAAATATCAGAATAAATACATATACAGTTGACTGCATATAGGACTAAGAGTATGAGCTGGGGAATGAAAGATAAACATTAAGATGGAGAAACATTAAGATGGAGAAACCTGGTGAAAGGTTTTGAAGTCAGATTTAAGGATTGTGTCTTTGATGCCGAAGGAGATGGGCAGCCATTGGAGATTTTTGAGGAGTGGAGAAAGACATGTGCTGAGTGGTATTTCAGGAAAATGATTCAAGCAGCAGCCAGAAGGATAAAACAAAAAGGAGGGAGGCTGGAGTCGGGTAGATCAGTGAGGAAGTTGATACAGTAATCATGACTGTATTATGTGGAGTGCTTGAACCAGGATGGTGGAGAGGATGGGGCAAATCTGGAAGATGGAGGCAGTTCAGCCAATGTTTTGAAAGAAGAATCTTCAGGAGTCAGCAGCTGAAAATGTGAGAGTTGAAAAACAGCAAGTATCAATGTCACGAGCTTCTGGGACAGGGAAGATGGTGGAGTTATAGATAGTGACGGGAAAGTTTCGGAAAAGATGTGATGGTCAGTTTCGAACCTGTTGAGGTTGAGGCATTTGCAGCCCATCTAAATGCAGATGCAAAAGGAGGCAAAAGGAAATGCAATGCTGAATAGGGGGAGATAGGTTGGGTGTAGAGAGGGAGGTACTTGTCACAGTATAAGAAGCATGGCCTAAGTAGAAGCAGTGTGGCTAGTAGAAAGAGAATGGCTGTGGAAGTCAGAGGACTTGGGCTATAACACACATCTCCTGTATGAATAAACTACTTTGGGCCTCAGTTCTTTCATCTATAAAATAGGGATCAAGGCTGTGGAACATGGACTGGGTCCAACCTGATTATCTCGTTACCTCAGTGCTCAGTACAGTGCCTGGAACACAGTAAGCGCTAAACAAATAACATTAAAAACCCCAGTAAAATATAATTTAAGAGGACTGTCAGAAAACAGCATAAAATCTCCCCTTCTGTGTGGCAATGAGGTGAGTGGTGAGAGAGCAACCTCTCTCCAGGAGTAAAGGACTCCAGATTGGGACTCCAAGATTAGAAAATGATGACAAACATTTCACGGGAGCAATATGTCAGTGCTGAAATCGGAGTTGGTCATCCGTACACCTTCAACTCAGTGACATCCAAATGTATGGAGAGAATTTGATGTCAGTAGCAAATTTTCAAATATGAAAATTGCTTTTGCATATCAATAGATACCTGAGGTATCTATTTATAATAATAATAATATTTAAGCACTTACACACTGTATGATGCATATGTATGTATAATATATGTATATATATTTATATATATTTTATATACATATATATTTCTGTTAATAAGTAAACTGCTTTAAAAGAGGATCTCTGTTTGCAAAGGAAAGATCGTCCCTTTCCTGGCATGTAAATGTGCATTATGCATTTAAAATGAATTCTTAACCAGAAAAGATAATAATTATCAACAAAATTTTTAATACTTATGGACAATGGTAGAAGTTTGTCAAAGGTTAAAATGATTTAGAGCTGATTGGTTAGCATTACACTATTAGCATGAAAATTATTACTTAAAGAACAAATTTGTGTCAGTATAAATACTAGTCGGTCCTTCAGAACAAAAGCTCTTCTTTAACCACCATACAATGGAAATGCAAACTCATAGTCATTGTATTACCCATATTCTACAGTTACAATACCAAAGGTGACTAAGAACTGCATTATCCACAACTTGATCAGACCTTAGGTGTCACTAAGTTGTCATGTCTCTTGGGAATGTGGGCATTTAATCCAATTCCTGTATTTTTTTTCAATGTTTTTAAGACCTGCCTCACCCTAGAAAATGGTTTCAGCTTTAATTTTCAGGAGGCACTCTAAGAGAACCCATGATTCTTAGTATGAGCCATTTCTCACATAAACACATCATTAGCTGGAAATATATACTTATCCAGATCAGAGATAGAATTGGAATGATGAGAATGCCAATTTGCCACACCAAACCTGGGTCAGATGGTAGAGATTTGGGAACACAGTTCACTGTGGGCCACAAAACTTACGTACCTGTCCGTGATTTATTGCTTTGCACATAGTAAGCGCTTAACAAATGCCATCATTATTATTATTATTTAATGCCTGTCTCCCCACTCTAGACTGTAAGGTCCTTGTGGGCAAGGAATGTGTCTGTCAACTCTGTAGTACTGTAATCTCCCAAGTGCTTAGCACAGTGCTATAGACATGGCCTTCCTCAACTAAGTCCTCATTTCCTCTTCTCCCACTCTCTTCTGTGTTGCCCTTACACTTGGATTTGTACCTTTTACTCACTTCTTTCTCAGCTCCACAGTACTTATGTATATATCCATAATTTCTTTATTTACATTAACATCTGTCTCCCTCTCTAGACTGTAAGCTTACTGTGGGCAGGGAACATGTCTACCAACTCTGTTATACTAATACTCTCTCAAGTGCTTAGTACAGTGCTCTGCACACAGTTAAGTGCTCAATAATTATGACTGCTTAATAAATACCACTGATTGAATGATTGATGTAAAGATGCAGAGTGGATATTTAAAAGCTCTCCCATCCTGGAACATAGCTGCTGAAAGAAGCCTGGAGATCCAAATTTTCACTTTATTTTATAAACGATTTTTCCTTTGGTATGGAGGTTGCCACCTTTAAGCATGAATCACATTTAAGCACTTTCTACAAATCAAACCAAGGAAGGAATATCTCAATTCCTTTCAGGAGCAGCATGTGTTCATGTTTTTATAAAGCTTCCCCGCTATGAAAACTCACATATCTTGTAGAGTATAATTTTCAGGTGTTTCCATTCTTGCCTTTAAAAGTTTAATGGGAAATTTCCTATACAACTAATTGCTCTGTAGAAAATAACCTGGCAGGTTTAGATTTAGCACAGAAAATACTGAGTCTGTAATTATGTTGGTAAATAGTACTCTGTGCCATTTTACTACATATCTTTTTTTTTTCCTTGGGAAGGCTACCTTAATACTTGACTTCTCTCAGAAAGCAAGTCAAGATGTGACAAGTTAATAAAACGCTTTAAAATGATGAACACCTTGCGGATAATTTGGAGATGGTCCATCAACTTTATTAACTGCATATTTAAAGAATATGATTAAAGGAAACGATTGTTAGCTATTTCCACTTTGGCATTCACTATCCTTCCAGCATACCATACAGGAGGTTAGCCAGATCAAAGATTACAGACTTGGTGCCCTACATAAACAAACTGTCACTGGAATGAGTACAGTCCTTGCCAGTCAGTAAGACTGGCACTGAAAAATGCACATGACGATTCTGACATTCTCCAAATTTACAGAAGTGAAAGATGATTCTTCCTAAATAAACACCTACAACATTTTGCATTTTTTCTTTGTCATTTGATTTCATGCTGATTAAAATGCCAAACAAAATATATAATTCTGCAAATCTGCATTTGTCATAAAATAAATATTCCATTCCTGAGGTAATTTTGAGACTGGAAGTGAATTCTACATCTGTTTATGGGCCTGCTGCTCTGGTATTTTGCAAGAGTCTTTAATAATTTTGGCCTGACAGCCATAAAAAAGGGATAAAAATGGATTTTTGAAGCATTGATATAGAATGCATTCACCAAAGTATGGAACAAAATGTTATCGACATCTACGTGGACACATGTGCACATATATCTGTTGTCTTTTCAAGCCTCTGTTAGGACAATGCATTTGAATGTATGTTTATGTAACTAAGATTCAGTTTCTCAAATGTAACGAGGTTTTAAGATGCTATTAGATGAAGTTTAATTATGGACAAGAGACGCATGCAATCTCCCCCTTACAAAATATCCTTGAAAGATGCTTTATTTCTGGGAGGATACAGGGAGATACAAACCGGACCTGTAACTGCTATAAAGAGCTCAACAGGCAACATCAATGGCATGATACTTGAAATCTTCATTTATGTGATAAATATATACAATTTTATAAAATATATAAAATATATACGTATATAAATAAAATTTGTACTCACTTTCTGAAACAAAAAATGGTTTCAAACCAAATCCTTGAAATCTTCATTTATGTGATTATATACAATATGTGTGTGATTTATATTTTTTTAATGGTATCTGTTAAGCACTTATTAGGTGCTGGGGTAGAAACGAGCTAATCAGGTTGAACACAGTCCATTTCCCACATGGGGCTCACATTCTTAATCCCCATGTGATGGATGAAGTAACTGAGGCACTGAGAAGTTAAGCGATTTACCCCAAATCCCACAGCAGGCAAGTGCTGGAGCTGGGACAGAACCCAGGTCCCTCTGACTCCCAGAACCATGCTTTTTCCACTAGGCCAAGCTGTGATATCTATTTGGTCTGCTCCTACTCTCTAGCTTTACCATTCCTTTTATTAATATAAGAAAAACTATTATTACAAAATGCCAAGCATGGTTAATATGACACCTGCGTGTGCTTTTGGTACTCACACGATATGATGGAAATTATCTACTGATGAATATGACAAAATCCAATGATTATTTTGTGTGATTTCACTTGGCACTTACAACATTCTGATATATAAAAAGTGATGCTCAGTTCGTGCTTACAAAAGGGATGAGCTGAATGCTTTGCAGTGAGTGCCCTCCACTTACCCACAGATAGAACAATCAGTAATAAAGAAGGCATCCTCATAGTCCTCCCCTAGCACTGTGCTTCAACCTTATTTGAAGAAACCTGCTCCAGAGGAATAGGGTAACTGAGGCTCTACGGTACCCAAAAGTTATTTGGTGCTTAAGGCAGAGTTCATTCATTCATTCATTCAAATTTATTGAGTGCTTACTGTGTGCAGAGCACTGTACTAAGCGCTTGGGAAGTACAAGTTGGCAGCGGTCCCTAGAGACGGTCCCTACCCAACAACGGGCTCACAGTCTAGAGGACGGGCTCACAGTTTCCAAATTGCAACTCTAAAGGCTAATAAGAGCCTGGAATACTTCTAGTAGTCTTCCTCTTCTGCAGTCTACATATACTTCCTTCCGCTTTGCTGAACACTCTTGGTTCAAAACATCTGATTAAATGTTAGTAGCGAGTGGAGAAGGATTGAAGAGAAAAATCAAGACACGACCAAGTTAAGGGAAGCTATGATACATTTTAACTTGGAAAGTGCCAGAAAGAGCAGCTCCAACTATTCTGGCCTATGAGAATAATAGTACAGGCAGATATAAAGATAGCCCAGGCCCACCTATTTTCTCACTTGAATATGACCCAAGGAGAACTGTAGTTCAAACGAACGCCTTTTAGATGAGGCTAAAGTACCAAGGACTTTGTAAAACAGGAAATTTTCCACTTAACTATTGGAGTACCACACTTCTAAACCTGCATCTATAAAACTATGCAGAAGTATCCTCTGAAAATGGTTTATTTAGGAAGATCAGCCAGTTTCAACTAGACCACATTATTAACCATCAACTTATAATTCAGAAGAAATACAGTCACTAGGACTTTTCTTCTGCTTTGCTCTTCCCACAGAGGGAACACCCATATTCTGAAACGAAAAAAAAAATGGCTTCACACCAAATGAGCCGCCTTCTTATTTGCTAAAGAGTTCAAGTAGTCGTCTTTTGGGTCCAATGGAAAAGGGAGAGGGAAGAGAAGGAATAGCAAGATTCAGTGGATAAAGAACCACCTATCCTAATAAAGATTTTCTTCAAAATCTTGAAGTGTGGAGCCAAAATGACTATCAGTGTTTCAGAGAGTTCAGGAACAGAAACCCTAGAAAACAAAATGTGATTTGAACAAATTCTATTCAAAAAAGAGTGCCGTTCAGTTTTAAGTAGTAATGCGCTTTGGTGAGTAATGCGTTTTGGAGGAGTGGTAATTTGCTCTGGTTGTTATATTTCACAGTCCCAGGATACTGAGAGGAAATATCAGACACTCAATTTTTACTGTAAAACTATCCAGCATCACTTGTTTTCCAGAGGACTTACAGCCAAGTTGACTTGAGCTTCCTCAGGGCTGCCAAGAAGAGTCTGTGGTACAGTGTGCGAGTGGAAAGCCCTCTCCCACGGCTATTAAAGACCATTCATCTGGGAGCCTGGGAAAATGCCTCTGAGCTGCTGAGCTATCTGGAGAAGCCTGGCAGGTGTTCGCTTCCCAGCAAGTTCTGGCACCTGCATGACTCAGCTGCTGAATCCAGCAAAAGTCTTCTCCAAAACCACAAAGCAGGTCCAAGGTGGCCCCCAAATATTTGTGCACCTGAGACTTCCTTATCAGGCTAACCTTTTTTCAGACTGCATCTTCCTAAATAACTAATTTATCTTCCCGGTGGCCATTTTAGAGGGCAGACAGTGCTTTGCTGATTTAAAATTCTCCTTTCATTGACAGACTACCATACTTTAAATTCTGAAAGGGCATGAGAGTTTACACGTGATTTAACTGAAAACCCAACCAATACACAATCTGCAGATGTTGAGGAGTGTATCAAATAAGCAAGCTCTTAATTTAAAGATGCCTTGATTTTTAGCAAGAATAAATTTGTCCACCACAGACTAAATCACTCTCACAAATATAGTTAAAAGGATATTCTTAAATCTTTTCCCTTCTTTGGCGGCAGTACAATTGACCTAATCTAGTGGTGCTCTACAGTTGCGAAACAGGAAATGGGATATTTTTATTTCATGTTCATTTTTTCCTCTATTCTACAGGGTGGAGGAGGAGGCATTGGGGAAACTTCAAAACTGGTCATTTCGTTGTTTGGGTGACTTTGGGATTTTTAGAAGAGACAATTTTGAGTTTTCCATGTTTAAAAAACAAATTTGTAGAGACCGCTTGGCAGGCTGAATTAAAAAATCTCCTTGGACATTGCTGCTTATGGGAATAAGTGTTTCTGGCAGATTGGGAGATATTTCATTTAGAAAGAATGAAGTTCAAACCTTTTGTGAACAGCTTACTTCCCAGCACAATCATAGGCTGAAATTCATGAATGTCAGAGTTGAGTCCATCCTACCATTTGAATCTGCTCAAAATTTCAGTCATGAGTGCAGCATCTGTTCTTTTTCTAATACTACCTCTTTAAAACATTTTTTCAGCCCTCACAAAGTGTGACTGCCCTGTTTTTTTGTTCATCTACAGTGGCTATTTGGAAATCCATTCTCCTCACAAGTCTTTGTTGCCCTAAGGCTGGGCCCAATGCTGGTGGCTAGCTTCCAGAACCATCTGATGTTAAGTATAACTTGTAAGTAGTCCTGATGAAGCTGCTAAAATGAAGCTGGATATGCTTTTTGTGGTATTTCCAAGTCTCACAGTTGCCCAACCTTCTTCATTTCCGGCTAAGAGTCAAAAATCTTCTTTGGTATAGGATCTTAGTGGCACAGTACCACCTTCTTCCAGAAATTCTAGAACCTGAACTTTATCTTGCACTTTAAGCTCATTTTTCCTAAATCTATTAGGAATTAGGATTTAGAATTAGAATTTTCTAATTCTATTTTAGTGAAGGTAGAAAACATCTGGACACTACTCTGTACACCTGAAGGCAGTTACTAAACTGCTTCTCAGCTTTCTCATCTCCACAGAAATCTCAGGTCTTTAACCCTCTCTTATTCAGATCTATCTCATCGTTGTGAACCTTCTCTTGTGCGCCTTCTTCAAGCCCTTTTTAAAATGGGAATCCCATTATTACGCCCAAAACATTAGTAAAACTAAGCTAAGTGTAAAGGGAAGACTGCCTCATGAATTTAACTTCTCACATTTCTATTTGCACTTTGCAGAATCGTACTTGTTTTCTTAAGAAGTCCACTAACTTGCTGATTCATGGTTCATTATGGTCATGATAATAAAAATAATAATAGTATTTGTAAGCACTAAGCACTGTTCTAAGGGCTGGGGTAGATACAAGGTAATCAGGTTCTCCCATGTGGGGCTCACAGTCTTAATCCCCATTTTACAGATGAGGTAACTGAGGCAAGGAGAAGTTAAGTGACTTGCCCAAAGTCACACAGTTGACAAGTGGCAGATTCGGGATTTGAACCCATGTCCTCTCACTCCCAAGCGCATGCTCTTTCCACTAAACCACGTTGCTTCTTAAAGAGGTTCTTACCTTCAATTTCAGTTATCAGCAGTTATTCCCTCTCCTTTTTTTCCATGGTATTTGTTAAGTGCTTACAATGTGTCTTTTCATTACCCTCCATTTATTTGGGAACTTTTTTTAAAGTGTTTTGCTCTTATTGAGGTGGAGCTATTTAATCTTCCAACTTTCAATAGTCACTGTCTTATTCCAACATTCAAGTCCCTAAATGAAAATATCACCAGATAACAGATGGATGGATGTGAAATACACTGATATATATCTCCATTTAATAATGAGTCAGCAACAAGAATTCTAACTGCATCTGCATAATAGCTCTGTGGTCTAAATAAACATAGCAAACTCACTCAAATGGATGGGTGACAATGGGATAAACACATTTGCCCAGGGGATACTTGAAAAAGTTACAGATTCATTATTAATTGACAATGATTAAAGTAACATATGTCTTGTACAATTATTAATAATGATGGTATTTATTAAGCACTTACTATGTGCCAGGCACTGTTCTAAGCGCTGGGGTAGATATAAGATAATCGGGTTGGACAAAGTCCTTGTTCCACATAGGGTTTACAGTCTTATTCCCTATTTTGCAGATAAGGGACCTGAGGCACAGAAAAATTAAGTGACTTGCCCAAGGTCACACAGCAGACAAGTGGTAGAGTCGGGATTAGAACCCATGACCTTCTGACGCCCAGGCCCGTGCTCTATCCACTAGGCCATGTTGCTTCTCTAACCCAATGTATGAGTATTAAAGAGAATGCAATTGGTGAACAGAAATATTTTTCCTGATATCTTGCAGTTAGAGTGCTAGTGAGCAGGGCTTTCAGGGAAGTAGCCCAACACTAGGGAAGGAGAGGAAAGGGAGAGAAAGAGAGAAAAGGTTAGAGGAGCACATACCAGTAAAAGCAATAAATTCACAGAAACAGATACCTTCCAACAAAAGAAACCCTATATTGATACAGACACAGATCTTACCTAGATAATCTTCCCCTCAGGACTGCTGGTCAGAAGAAAAGGTACATACGCACATGTACACACACATAAACATACACGCGTGTGTGCACAAAGGCCCTCGATCTCTCCCCATGACCGCACACTGTCGACCTGGGCTTCCTGGACTGGAAGGGCTGCTGTTTCTGTGAGGGGCATCTCAGCTATGGGGGCATGTGTGCAGAGTTGCCCCTCAAATGCCTTGAAAAGCCCCAAAGAACAGCCTTCAGCAGGAATAGCAGTGGTCCTCTACTTCTGTTTGCCACAGGACCAAATCATCTCCTGAAACCAATGTTTCCACAATTATTTCAGGGTGAAGAGAAGAGGATTTATAATGCTGGAACTATGGCATTGGCGAGGAGCCCCAGTATTTGGGCATATGGCAAATAGCAGAGTAAGGATGTTTTTTACTTTCACCTAATATATGGAATCTTCAAGGCTATCAACATAAAGTTTTCAATTCAGCAACTCCTGCAAAAACCTTGTTCAAATCAACAGGGTTTACCAAATGGATGAGGGCATAGTGGATGAGGGAATAGATTCTGCATTTTCACACTGCACCCATTTTCCCTACCAGCAGTCTCGCAAAGAGTTCTGTTGGGCACAGGGGGGGATTGGGTGAGAGTGTGGATGATTCAGACGCTACTACTAAGTCAGATCAAATTTTAGCCAGTCAAAACGTTTTAATTTTTGAGGCGACCTGCTTTTGACCTTAATTAGGGATTCAGCCCTTCTAAGATATTAAGTTTAACACCATAGCAATTAAAAATAAGACATGAGCAGTGGGTTCAGGGCTATTTGCTTCTGGGAGGATAGGTTAGAATTTTATAACTTTTATACATGCCCAATGGAATGCCCTGCAAAGTAGCACTTAGGAACATACCTTGAAACTCAGCCGCTTTCCTCCTAATTATAATTTATTTTAGTGTCTCTCTTACTTTGTCTTAATACAGTACTTATCACTTAGTACAGCACTATGCATAAAGTGCTCAATAAATACTGTTGACTGAGTCAATGGGATCAACAGCAAAACTTCCTCAGGGATGCGCAAATTTGCATATCCAAACTTTAAAATCTTCCAAAGAGCGCTAATATGAGGTTTGAGCCACTTCTGGCCACCCCTTAGACCTCATTCCTGGCTAATCACAAGTCATCCACGGCTCCTCAGCCCGACTTCATTTTCAGCCTCTGGTAATTTACAGATGGCGTCAAAAGCATGTGGCATGTTTTTTTCTCCCTTCTCCATGACAAAGAAGTGAACACAGTATAGTGCTCTGCACACCGTAAATGCTCATAAAATATGATTGAATGAATGGGAAAGAGAGAGGCATATATATGTGATTGCAGCTCAGTTATTTCAAGGACTGGGAAAGGAAGCAGTTTTCTAGCCTGCCCGGCATGCACAAACAGACGAGGATAAGTGGAGATCCAGTTTCTCCGGGGTCAGAAAAGTGAGATTCTTCTGATGGTGAGTTATTTTTCTGAGACCAAGTATCTGTACATTCGCAAGTTTACTCAATGGAAGTTTCTTTCCACTTCGGGGGAGTGGGGGAGTCTGTAAGAGTTGATACCACTGAGTCAGGAGTGATACATTTATCATCTCCCTCGAGACCTTAAAACTATGTAAAATACTGTTTTAAAATAAGCTCTAGAATATAACTATGGTTCATGTTTGGCATATTTTTATAGTTAGATCATACAAGAGGAAAAAGAACAGAGAAATAATAAAATAGGTTAAGGCTTAATATCAAGTTGTTAAGCTTTTAAAGAGCTCAAAATAAACATTTTCTCTTGAGAAAGTTTGGTGGAGGGCTTAGTACCATATTTTTTCAGAATATAATATACACACCCAAATTTTTACTGGGGAAAAGACCAATTTGCCTTATCTCCATGTATACATGACATGTAAAAATGAGAGCTTCTAAACCAGTGCAGGGATTTTGAATATCTGATGTGGATTCAGGATGCTTGAACACAACCAAATCCTTCTATGAGCAGAAAACTTGAATGGAGTGTCCTAGGCAGGGGAATGGAGGAAAAGAGAACCACATTGACACTGGCACAGGAATGCCCACACTACTTAGGAAACTGTCCACTGTTTCTGAGGAGCAGATGTAATCCACTTCACTGCAGTGCTCCAACCCACTCTGACAGCACAACTGTGGATGATTGACAGAGGAAACTGGCACATTAACACTAGAACGAGTAGGAGAATTGCAAAGCTGTAAGAAGATCAGAACAATCCTGAGTGTGCAGAGTTAGGCTCTATTCTCGGAAAAGGAAGACCTGTTCTCCAAAACCCACAGTATAATCAAAGGTTACTTTGGCTCACAATGGTCAACAGGCATTGCTAAAGGTCCAATCTTATATGGATTCCAAATGCCCCCCCCTGCAGATTAATGGAGATTAAAGAAATCCATTCTGTTCAAAGGGGATCAGTACTAGGTCTAGAATCAAGTCTTTGTCATGCTTAATTTTAGTTCTTAAATTGTGGATTTTATCTCTAGATATGCTGTCCCTGTTAACAGTAATGCTTGAAGAAAAGAGACAACAGAACTGATTACCTCCTCATTAACCCTATTGTATTGCGGTAATTTGACACACCCTTTTTTCTCTCGCAAAGTGCAAAATTTAAAGAAGATTGTTAGCAGTGGAATCAAACTGGTTAAGGCGGAAAAGGATCAAGGAGGAAAAGGCTCGAGATAGATGCAACAAAGAACAACAGAGAAAAAGAAAAACGTTTCTAACATAATATTCCTATTAAGTTTCAGAGTAAAACGCTTCTACTAACCTGAGGAAAAACAACACAAGTACAGCAGAAAAAGGCTTGCTTTCAGAAACTGAGCAGAGACTGACTAGGAGCCTGTAATGCAATGCTGTTGTGGGATGTAAAGAAAATTAAAGAGTGAGGATGAAATAGAGAGAGAGAGAGAGAGAGAGAGAGAGAGAGAGAGAGAGAGAGAGAGAGAGAGGAGAGAGAGGGAGAGAGAAGAAAAGGAAGAAAGAAAGGGAGATGGGTGGGTTAGGATAGAAGTGTAAATAACAAGGTCATTAACAGTGAATTTTACCCATGGGTAAAATAGGCTGATGAGGCCAATATGTACTTGATGATCCCTATACGCTGTGCACGAAAACAATCGTCTGCTGACAAGTTTGCTGTTTTGCAGTATCTGGCCCTGGTTTTCATTTTGCTACAGAACAGCAGACAAAATGATCAGGGGTCACTTGCTTGTGAAGGATTTTACTAGTCATTCAATCATATTCACTGAGCACTTACTGTGTGCAGAGCACTGTACTTACAGAATCCCACCACCACCACGGACTGTCTACTTGTGATGTTTTCTTTTCCAGTATCTAACCACATCTATACATCCGGTCTTTTATAGCCAGCAACATACACTGTGAAATGGCTGGTTGAGTTAGGGTGTAAACATTAATCAATCGTACTTATAGAGTGGCAGTATGTGCAGAGCACTGTACTTAGCGCTTGGGAGAGTACAACAGAATTAGCAGGCATGTTCCCTCCCCATAACTCACTGGGTGTCCTTTTCAGGACAGATGGATGTCGTGCTTTCACCTGCCTGTGTGCCGCTGCTGAATGGGGCACTCACACCTGCTGTTCAAATTACTGGAGTCTTTGTGATGCTGAATGGGAGGAATCAGTAAATGCTTGGTGACAGATGGATTAGGTGGAAAAGAGGTTGGAAAAAAATCAGGAAAATTGAAGAAAAGCATTTTTCTACCTCAAGTTGGAATTTGGCAAGTCTCACCTCACCAAGTTCCTCTTCTGGACTGTATTAATAGAAAAGCACAGAAAACCCAAATAATAATAATAATGGTATCTGTTAAGTGTTTAGTATGCGCCAAGCACTGTTCTAAGCGCTGGAGTAGATACAAGGTAATCAGATTGTCAGATGTGGGGCTCATAGTTTTAATCCCCATTTTACAGATGAGGGAATTGAGGCAGAGAGAAGTGAAGTGGTTTGCCCAAGGTCACACACCAGAGAAGTGGCAGAGCCGGGATTAGAACCCACGTCCTCTGACTCCCAAGTCCGTGCTCTTTCCACTAAGCCACGTTGCTTCTCATAATACAGAATTCTCAGAATACATGCAAAGACACACACACACATACACACACACACGCAAGCGCACTCATGACTGGATCAATTTAGGCATTAGAAAAGCAGTGTGGGTTCGAAATCTGGTTCTGCCACTTGTCTGCTGTGTGACCTTGGGCAAGTCACTTAACTTCTCTGGCCCTCAATGATCTCATCTGTAAAATGGGGATTAAGACTATGGGACCCCAGTAGGACAGGGACTGTGTGCAACTTTAGTAAGCTCCAAATACCAGTGCTTAAAACAGTGCTTGGCACATAGTAAGCACTTAAAAAATGCCATATTAACTTGATTATCTTGTATGTATTTTTTTAATTGTATTTTTAATGGTATTTGTTAAGCACTTACTATGTGGCAGGGACTGTACATGGTAAGTGCTTAACAAATACCATAAAAAAAAATAGGCATGTAGTCACAAGGGCAGGAAGTCATCCTATCATTCTCTGCACTGCACTCAGATCTTTAAGCACTTAGTTCAGTACTCTGTACACTGCAAGTGTTGTGTGCTCAATAAATACCACTGACTGATACTTACCTAAAGGAGTATGCCCAGTTTTGATCACCCCACTTTAAAAAAGGATTTAGAGAACCTGGAGAGGGGCCAGAAAATATTGACAAAAGCAATTACAGGGATGAAAAATAGGTGGTCTTATGAGGAAAATTACAGCAATTGGAAGTTGTTTAACTTAGAGAAGGATAACGTTTGCCAAAAACTTTCTTAAAACACAAAGGTTGTGGGGTGGGGGTGCAGACCAGTTACTCTGCCTCTTGTGGAAGACTGCACAGACAGAAATGGGCTTAAATTAAAGTAGTCAAGATTTTTGTTGGGCAAGGTGAAAAACGTGCTTTTCTTGGGGAGATAGAATACTGGAATGAGCTTGAAAGGAGATGGGAAGTCTCCATCTGTGAGATCTGTAAAGAAAGAATAGCTAGCCATCTGTTTTGGAAATTTCAACTGGCGTGAGGCATGGGATTGGACCAGTGGCTCCTTGAGATCCTTTCCAGCTCTATGATTCTCTGATTGCAACAGTTCAATAAAGTTTCTCTCCACGTGGGTAGGAGACATTCAAAAAATATGTGAAGACTGCAATCAAAATTGCAAGGCCTAGATGCCTGAATGAAATAGCACGAGAAGAAGAGAGGTATGCTGCTTTGAAGATAATGAATTGAACGAGTCTGGATATCTCTTTCTGAGTGGTGCATAATATGTATTATGTTCATATCAAACAGCAAAAATGCACTTTTTGTAGGAAAAAGTGATTAGATCAAGGCCTCCAGACCAGGCATTTAAATCAAATCCACCTGTAAGTGGCAAACCTAATGGGCCCCCAAACGAGCATATGTTCAACACTGCAGAATCAAATCCACATTTACCATATGTATAAGTGGCACACGTTCAGTAAAAACCACACCGTCCTTTGAAAATATGGCTTTTTAGGTGTGGATCTAGTTCTCAGTTGACACAGCTTGTATTCAGAAACAAGGAAGGACTAAAAGCTAGACCCTTTCTGAGCATGGCTGGCTTCAGACATTGGCTGAGGGAGCTGTGTGGCGGCGGGGAGGGGGCAGGGGAAGCCCCTGGCTGGCTCAAAAGTAGCCATGCCACGTCCCTTTTCTCAAAGATGGCGGTGGAAAGAAAAGTGATCTGTTATCAAGACTTAAGTCAGGGCCTCAGTGTCAAGCTGCCTCAGTCAGGGGGGGCAGCTGAGAGAATGACATTGAAATGCTATTCTGCAAAATGTTGTGTGTCAATCACTCAGTTGTATTTATTGAGTGCTTACTGTGTGCAGGGCACTGTACTAAGTGGTTGGGAGAGTACAACACAGCAATACAAAGGGCACATTCCCTGCCCACTGTAAATTTACAGTCTAGAGGGACATCATTATGTTGTGGTTCTGTGCACCAGGACAGGGTAGCATCAAGCGCCGTGTTGGGGGTGGCCATTTTGGTCCTGCCTCTCGGCGGCTGAATATCTGATAGCAGCCCTGTTTGTGAGAATCTCAAAGAGCCATTAAAACTCAAATCCTTCCGTCATATTCCTCAAACCCACCTTTGGCCCACAGTCTTCCTGAAGTGGGTGCTAACTCCTTGCCGCTGCTCCTTGCTGCCGTCGGTCAGCTTCTGGTTGAGCTTCCCTGCCAATCTTAACTGGCCCCAACTCCAGCTCTGCCCTGCTGACATCACCCAGTGCTAACAGTTCTGTCCGAGCTGGGTGGGTGGCTCGGAAAGGGGGAAGCAAACAGTGACGGGTGGGGTGAGTACCCAGTCACCTGTTCGCCGCCTGACCCTTTGCCTCCCTCTGAACTGGAACTCCCTCCCCCTTCATTTACGACAGACCACTACTCTCCCCACCTTCAAAGCCTGATTAAAATCACATCTCTTTCAAGAGGCTTTCACCAGCTAAGCCCTCATTTCCCCTACCCTTTCTCCCTCTCTTGTATGTCACCTATGCCCTTGGATCTATACACTTCATGCACTTGATGCTTATCCCACCGTACTTATGCATATATCCATAATTACTTCAATGTCTTTCTCCCCCACTACACTGTAAACTCGTTGTGGTCAGGGTTCTCCCAAGCACTTAGTACAGTGCTCTGAGTGCAATAAGCGCTCAATAAATAGCATTGAATAATCGGTTGAGTCCTACCAACTCCTTCCCTGAGGGCTGCATGCAGCCCTCTGAGGTTCTGTGCACTTTGCAGGCCAATTGGCAGCATCGGCGAGGCAGGAGGGGAAGGATTCGGTTTAAGTTCCGTCCTTCCGTTCTGCCAGAGGCCGGCTTCCAGCCCAGGATCAAGGGGCTGCAGCTGCTGCAGTTGCTCTTCTCCACGGTGTCCAGAGTCCAAGGGCCGCTCTGTAATCACTCCTCCCCAGGCTGGAACCTCTGGAAAGCATGGAGCTCATCTGCTTGGCAGAATGGGGCAGGGACACTCTGCTCCACCCACTGTAGGTTGGTTCTGCTCTGCTGCCCAAAGAGATTTTGTGTGTTTTTGTGTGTGTGTGCGTGTGTGTGTGTGTGTGTGTGTGTGTGTGTGTGAGAGAGAGAGAGAGAGAGAGAGAGAGAGAGAGAGAGAGAGAGAGAGAGAGAGAGAGAGAGAGAGAGAGAGAGAGAGAGTCTTTTCTGTTGTCTGTGTCCACAATGAATTTGTTTGCTGTCTGCCTACCTGTCCCCTCAAGACCGTCAGCTCACTGTGGGCAGGGAAGGTGTCTGCACTATTGTTGTGTTGTACTCTCCCAAACACTTAGTACAGTGCTCTGCACTCAGTAAGCGCTCAGTAAATATGATTGATTCCTGAGTTTCCGATTCTGCCTCCCATTCTGTCCATTACTTCTTCTGAGCCTCCAGGTTTAATCTGGGACTGCTGTCATCACCTCCCAGAAGCCCCAACCAATCGCACTGGACCCGAAAGAAAATAATGAAGATCGTTCTCACCAATTTCATTTGCTTTCATTCTATTAAATAATGTAACCATTGCAAATACTTCTACCCGAGTTCTAATCTGCAGCTTCCTAAGTAAAGCTTGCATAGGACAGCCAAACTATGCATGCGAACTATTTGTGGAATTCTTACTTTCTAAGAAAGCATTACAGTGTGATGGGGTCGAATCCCTTCTTCCACCCTACCAGTTGGCCTCGTTTGGTGAGGAGGATGGAGCGAGAGAGGATACGCGTTACCTCCCCTCCTCTGTGCAATGGAAACGGCTTGGTATAGGGGCCACTCTACTCACGCAATCCCCAGTGTGCTGTGCTCAAAGGGAGTGTGGCAGGGTATGCTGGCGGCCTGACAGGCAATTCCCCCAGTCAGGGAGCAGCTGCCAGTATATTCCCAGACAAGGGCTTGTCTGTGCCTCTTTTGAAGGGAGGCAGGGAAGTTGTTCTGTCAGCGGTTCGTAGGCTGCCAGCAGCTGGGGAACAAGAGGAGGCTCCGTAAGGGGGTAGGAGGAGGTTTTTCCTCCCCTTTGTGCTTGGGAAATGTACAAAAGAGGGAACTGAAGTCACGTCAGAAAGGAAAGTGCTCCAGGGGTGGGAGAGAGGGACGGTGCAGGGGTCTCAGGTTGGGGACAAAGTATTTATCAGTATTTAAACAGTATTTAAGTTCTTACTATGTGCCAAGTACTGTACTAAGCACTGGAAGTAGATCCAAGATAATTAGGTCCCACATGGGATTCATAGTCTAGGATGAATTGAATCCCCAAAGCGCAGATGAGGAAACTGAGGAACAGAGATGTGAAATGACTTGCCCCAGGTCATACAGGAGGAAAATGCTGCCATTAGATCTTCTCTCTCCCCTTATACCTTTCCCTCTCACCCTTCGTTCAAACTGCTGTCAATGCCTCCTTCTTGGCATCTGCGTTTCTCATATGCCTCTTTTCCCACTACAGGCTATATGATGATGGCAATTTCTTCTCCTTTGCTACAACCACGTTAACTGTTCCCACCCACCCTGTGACTTGAAAATTCTACCACTGGGATTTCCCATAACGTCCTGTGCGGGGTATACATTTCATTTCCTCTTCAAGTCACTCCTCCATTTCACCCCTGCTTATGTCTCCTCTCTCATCACCTCCCACTCCCTTACTTGTTCTCTTTGATCTGCTCAAGCTCACCCCCCACTGCCTGCTTCTCTCCCTCCTCCCACTCTACTCTCCGGGCACTCTTCCACACTGCTACCTACCATGACTAGAACAGTCTTTCCGAAACCATCTTATAAACGATCTCTTTCTCCTTTCGAA
Organism: Tachyglossus aculeatus; assembly: GCF_015852505.1. NCBI lineage: Eukaryota > Metazoa > Chordata > Mammalia > Monotremata > Tachyglossidae > Tachyglossus > Tachyglossus aculeatus. The sequence continues at coordinate 17,281,327 of NC_052074.1, read as the reverse complement.
ATTCCTCTTCAAAACTGACTTCTTCTGGAGAGACTTGCCTGGAATTCTTAAAGATGATGTATCATTACCTTTGCTAGGTAATCAAAGACCACTATCCTCTTCGTTTTTCATAAAAGCATTTTACCTGTCAAATTAAGACTTCAATCTCCTATACCTGCATCTACTGCTGTTCCACATGATGCTGAACCTATTAATAGGACTCCCAAGAGACAGCAAGAATAAGTAAAGAAAGTTTGCTTAAGATGGTAATAAGCTGGGGTCTAGAGTGCAAAACTCTTTTTTCTAGTAATAGACTGTGAAGCGGTATGGGTATGAGGACTCCAGTTCAGTACTGGAGCCAACTGGCTGGTTCTACCACTAATAAAATGATAATTTTGGTATTCAGTAAGCACTTACCAGGAGCCAAGCACCTTTCTCTGAGTGAAGAGCAGATGCAAGATCGTCAGTCATAGACAGCCCCCTTTTCCCTTGGAGCTCACAGTCCAACTATGAGGGAGAGCAGGTACTGAATCCCCATTTTACAGATATGGAAACTGAGGAGCTTAGTGGCAGCAGGTAAGTGGTGGAGTTAGGATTAGAACCAGGGTCCTCTGACTCTCAGGTCACTGCACTGTCCACTAGGCCATACTGCTGAAAAGAGTTCTTTTCAGAAAAGAGTTGGCCATATATGCCAATCTTAATGTAAAGTATCCTTATTTTTAGTCTGGGTCATAAATTCGATGTTTGTATTACTGTAAAAACCAATACACCTGATAAACACCCTGATTTTTCAGTCTTTTAGATGCTGTCACTTTACCAAGAAACCATTTTCCCCTGTCCAGCTGGATCATTTCTACCAACTTTATTGTACTCTCTCAAGCATTTGGTCAGCGCTCAGTGAATACCACTGATTGATCTTCTGAAAGATAATGGATGTTTCTGGCATACTGTGAAATTATTTGATTTACACCCAAGTCTTACAAGTCTGTTTCTGGAACAAAATAGCTAGGACTCTATGAATTCAGCTAATAATCTTTATGTTCAGCATCTGTGGCATATTATCTATCCTTTAAAATTATGTGTTCAATTTTTGTGTGGCCACTTGTCTGCTGTGTGACTCTGGACAATTCACTTAACATCACTGTGCCTCAATTACCTCATCATGAAATAGGTATTGAATTCTCCTCCCTCTGATTTAGACTATAAGCCCCGTGGAGGACACGAACTCTGTCCAACCTGATCATCTTATATTATGGCATTTATTAAGCGCTTACTATGTGCCAAGCACTGTTCTAAGCACTGGGGAGGTTACAAGGTGATCAGGTTGTCACACGGGGGGCTCACAGTCTTAATGCCCATTTTACAGATGAGTTAACTGAGGCACAGAGAAATGAAGTGACTTGCCCAAAGTCACAAAGCTGACATTTGGCAGAGCCAGCATTTGAACCCATGACCTCTGACTCCAAAGCCCGTGCTCTTTCCACTGAGCCACACTGCTTCTCTAAGTATCTACTCCACTACTTAGTACAGTGACTGGCACATAGTAAATGCTTAACCAGCACCATAAAAAAATTGTAAAAAAAAATTAACAAAATGCCACTTCAAAATGCTGGGATTTTCTAACTTCTTTTCTGCCAAACAGTGCATCTGTTCTAGAAAGTTAATATCTCATTGAAATGTAAGACAGAAACTCAGAACAATGTTATTCTGAAAATGAGCTCTAGAAACATCACATATTTTAAAAACTTGCCTCAAAAAAAAAAAAAATCCAGAATTTGGCTCATTCTGCCTGTATCTTGCAATTAAAGTTTTGCTGAATGCCTCAAAAATGTAATCCATGTAGGAGTATCTTTAAACATATCAACCTTATAAATAATTTTGGACGGCTGTTTTCATCTTCGGGGAAATCATTTCAGCTCATTGTTTCTAACACAGAGCACTGAAATTGCATAAAAAAGACTTTCTCACAGTTGGGAGAGACCAAAACACCACCTCTCGGAAACCAGACTGCTAGAAGGTCAAAACATTACACTTCCAGGTCAGGCTTCTGGTTGCAATTAAATAAAATTCCTGCAAGTATTTCTAAGGAAATTATATTTCTTTTGTGCCCTTTTTTCAGTCCTTGCAACCACAACACTTTTGCTTTCTTTAGGAACATTTCATTCGGGCATACATAAAGATCTAATGACCTAACTTAACCACTTAATTAAAAAAAAATAAACTCAAATTTTCCAAGAATTAAGAGTCTTTATATTTATCTTCTGAAGAATTTAAGAAAACCTGAATAATTCCCACATTAGATCACTTTTCAAAGAAGATTCACAGGGGTCTGTCTTATGAACAGTTTATCCAATAGATTTCATTTTTTATGGCCAAATCACACATGAATTTACATTTGGTATGTTAATGTGTTTCAGCAAACTACAATGGCACCAGTTGCCAAAGAGATATCTTAAATGACATGCAATTGTGAGTGTAATTGTGAGTGACCTAACGGTTCTCAATTCGAGAGAAGCAGCAGGGCCTAATAGATAGAGCCGGGGCCTGGGAATCAGACGGACCTGGGTTCTAATCCCAGCTCCACCACTAGTCTGCTGTGTGACCGTAGGCAAATCACTTAACTTTTCTGTGCCTTGGTTACCTCTTCTGTAAAATTCATTCATTCAATTGTATTTATTGAGCACTTACTGGGTACAGAACACTGTACTAAGTGCTTGGAGGAGTACGATAAAGTACTAAATAGACACATTCCCTGCCCACAACAAATTTACAGTCTAGAGGGGGAGACAGACATTAATATAAAGAAATAAATTACAGATACGTACAACAGTGCTGTGGGGCTGGGAGCATGGATGAATAAAGGGAGCAGGTCAGGGCGACACAGAAGGGAGGACGAGAAGAGGAAAGGGGGGCTTAGTCAGGGAAGGCCTCTTGGAGGGTTGATGATACGATTGATGATGATGATGATGATGTGTCTTCAATAAGGCTTTGAAGGGGAGAGAGTAATTGTCTTTCGGATTTGAGGAGGGAGGGCGTTCAAGACCAGAGGCAGGATGAGGGTGAGGTGTTGGCAGCAAGATAGAGGGGATTAAGCCCAGGAGCCCCATGTGGGACACAGGCTGTGTCCAACCTGAGTAGCCTGTATCTACCCCAGCACTAGGTACAGTGCCTGGCACACAGTAAGCACTTAACAAATACCATAAAAAAAAAATTCTCCCTCCTTTCCAAAATGACTTAATTTATAGAGACGGCTGAACATCAGCTGAGTTTCTGGTCTGTTCACATTACCATAAATGTCCACTAATTATCTGCATTTGAATAAAGGTGTGATTTTAAAAGAAAAAGAATTTTATATAAGGGAAAATAGACTAGTGGATTGTCTGAACTCCTGTTATGTGTAATGAATGAAATGCCGAGTCCGAGGAATTACTATGTAAAATAATGGGTGCTTTTTATTAGCATTCTGAGTATTATCAGAAAAAAAGTCTATAAAGTTACAGGGTAAACATAGCTCGAATGTATAGTTGCTATATATAGAATTTTACATCTTGGTTAGAGACTATTTGCTTCTCCTCTTCATGAACAATAAACTGCATTTCTTAAAGAAATCTCCCCCAAAATTGTTATGCGGAAAATTCAAATGCAGGATTTTTCATTGCAATTTTACCCTCAAATATTCTTGTGATGATTTGTAGCAGTGATGCTAAACAAAAAAACCCAGAATTTTTATAATGTAATGGGCTAACAAATCATCCGTGGTTTTATTCCATTACTTATCAAATAATTTACATAATTAATGCTCATGAAAAAATGGATATGCAATTAACTGAACTGACAGTGGGGCCCATCCTGTCATGCATAAATATAAATAAGAACAACCCTCTGGTGGAGGGATTGGTAAAGCTCGGAGTAGTGGGATGGAGGGAAATCAGAACAGGAATCCCCTTAGGGTTGTCTGCTCTCTTCTGGGCCTCTCTTGGCTTGGTTGCTTAGAGAGAGGGAGCCACCCAGGCAAACATCTCAGGTGCCAAAGGCTAACTGTGTTTTCATATACCTCCTTTAAAAAGAGACATAGAGAGAGAGTGAGAAGCTTCTCGGTACCTTTTACTGGCTCTTCTAACTCCCTAACTGTGGATGTACTTTGAGGTTCAATTCTGGGTCCCCTTTTCTTCTCAAAATATACTACTGCAAAATAATCTTTCCAAAAGAGAGAGCGCACAAGAATGTAGTCTTTTGTTTTTGAAGATGACACTACTCATGGTGAGGACCTATCAATCAATCGTATTTATTCATTGAGTGCTTACTGTGTGCAGAGCACTGTACCAAGTGCTTGGGAAGTACAAGTTGGCAACATATGGAGACAGTCCCTACCCAACAGTGGGCTCACAGTCTAAAAGGGGGAGACAGAGAACAAAACCAAACATACTAACAAAATAAAATAAATAGAACAGATATGTGCAAATAAATAAATAGAGTAATAAATATGTACAAACATATGTACATATATACAGGTGCTGTGGGGAAGGGAAGGAGGTAAGTGTAATTGAAAAGGTCAAGGCCAGATTGACACACTCTCCTACCGCCCCCCATTTTTCACAAATCTTGTGTTCAAGAGCAATTCCTCTCCTGATTTCTTACCACCTGACTTTTGTCTGCTAGAGTGATCTCCCAATGGTATACTGTTTTGCTGTAATGCTTAAGGCTGGGGTTCACCATGTTTTTAAATTAGTTTTTCACCTACAGAGTTTGAAAGGGAATCCCAGTTCATTCATTCATTCAATAGTATTTATTCAGGGCTTACTGTGGGCAGAGCACTGTACTAAGCACTTGGAAAGTACAATTCACCAACAAAGAGGGAGAATTTCTGCCCACAACGGGCTCCCAGTTGCTTGGGTATGCCAATGCCATCCATTCTTCACACATATCTCATTCAGGGGCGCTGTGTTGATGAGAGCACTGCTCCAGTATGGTGAGCCGACTACATTCCCCTCTTCTAGACTGTGAGCCCGTTGCTGAGTAGGGATTGTCTCTATTTGTTGCCGAATTGTACTTTCCAAGGGCTTAGTACAATCCTCTGCACGCAGTAAGTGCTCAATAAATGCGACAATGAAAAAAAGAGAAAAATGTACTCATCTGGATGCAAATCGCAGCAATGATGCACTTCTATTCCTTAATAAAAATGGGGAGACAGAGGCCATAGCAAAATAAAAAGTCCTACTTTTCCTGCACCCTGTAGTTATCAAGTCCCTTACTGCTCCATTTCTAACCAGGGTGTCCCTGGATGTTAGTGAGAAGCAAAGGAAGCTAACAGCTCTGTAGACAGGCGGTTTCCTGTCTATGCTCATTTGCCCATTTCAACTAAGTCCTGATTTGCAGCAGGTGTGATATGCTCAATAGTGTCTAAAATCATTATGGCTACCTCCACCAGCAGCTGAGTATTTGAGGATCTCAGAACCATTACAGCAGTCACTAGAAAATGCAGAATTATGGGCTATCAAGGACCCAGCGAGGCACAGTTACCTCCTCAAAGTCTTGTAGTTGCTCCTGGGATGAAATGGACACAAAACATCTGAAGAAAGGAAACTAACTGCCAAGATATATAGCTCCTATTATATCCTGGCACTATACGCAATACCTATGGGAAAAGACACCACAGCTTCCCTAATTACCTGCAATCTTGAAACCACAAGAGAGGTCATCACCTCAAAGGCCTTCACCAAGGCTTAGTTTAAAGCCTCTGCCAAGGGAAATGCTATCCCTCTAGGGTCCCACTGCCCCCCACCCACCTCCTCCCCACACTAAGCATGGGAGCCAAATCAATAGAGAGAACACGTACCCAAGAGTAGTTCATTCCCAGTGCCCGGGTACAACCGCCACTTCAACAAAAGGTTAACACACGCTTCAGCAGGGGATGACCTCCCTCCTCCCTCATGGCCAGAAATTGAATAGAAATCTGAGACTCCCAGTTGGAAGATTCATTCATTCATTCAATCGTATTTATTGAGCGCTTACTGTGTGCAGAGCACTGTATTAAGCACTTGGGAAGTACAAGTCAGCAACATATAGAGACTGTCCCTACTCAACAACGGGCTCACAGTCTAGAAGGGGGAGACACACAACAAAACAAAACACATACACAGAACAGTGCTTTGCACATAGTAAGCGCTTAACAAATACCAATAAAAAAATCGTCAGAACAAACAGAATTATAGCTATATGCACATCATGGGATCACAAAGTAGACGGTTTGGAAGACTTGGGTGTACTCTGGCTAGTGATACAAACCAGACGGAGCCTCTACTTTTTAAAAAAATGTTATAGTATTTGTTAAGCGCTTACCACGTGCCAGGCACTGTACTAAGCTCTGGGGTAGATACAAGATAATGAGGTTGGACTCAGTCCATTTCCCACACAGCACTCGCAGATCCAATCCCCATTTTACAGGTGACCTAACTGAGGCACAGAGAAGTCAAGTAACTTGCCCCAGGTCATAGAGCAGTCAAGTAGCAGAGCCGGGATTAGAACCCATGTCCTCGGACTCCCAGGACACTTTTTCCACAAGGCCACGCTGATTATCTACTTGAGAGAAGGTCCATCCTTCTCTCCCAACTAATCAGGCTTGCAATGAAGAAACCTACTTTTAGGAATACCTATAAATAGTCACTGTGTAAAGGGGAGAAGGTATTGAGCAACTTTTTACAAAACAAGATTTCGAGTCAACATACAACGGCAAAGTTCCTCCCAGCATCTAAGAGGATAGATACAGTACAGGTTGTTTCCACATTCTAGTTCCAGGGTACACAAAAGCTTGGGAAAGGAAAGTTCAGAGGTAAATGTGAACAAGCCCAAGCAAACTCAAAGGCAGTGAAATTACATTGCATCATTTTAAAAGCTTTAATAGAATTTGCAATGTAATTAGAAACCAGGCAACGGCAGGCTAGACTTTGTTTTACAAGGGAGCAAAATTCCCAATGCCTTGTTGCAGTTTTGCATCCTCTAGCTTATGGATAAGATAAAATCCCAGATTCAGAAAGCTAGTTCTGATAAAACACACTTTGATTCATACAATAAGTCTTCCATGTGGTTCATATTGATACATACAGTGCTTTCATGTGGCAGAAAAGAATTTTAACCATTTTATATTAAAAAATTGAAAACAAACTCCCCTCCCTACACTACCCTACCCTCCCACCCACAAACTCTTCCAGAGTTTTATGAAAAGAAATATTCCTTGCACCTCAGCAACCCTGGGGGCTTCCACATTTAGTGATTCAATCCAAATTAAAACATAAAAATGTTTTGGTTTCCTTAATTGAAAGCAAATATTTAGAAAACATAGTTTTCCCAAATATTCCTACAAGTTTCAACTAAAGGATGTTCATTCAATTCAATGTGATTCATTCAATCGCATTTATTGAGTGCTTACTGTGTGCAGAGCACTGTCTCCAAGGCTTGTAATTTACCATTCCTAGAAAATCCAAGCTCCTATTAAAACTCTTTAGCTGGATTTTAGTTTTGAAGATGTTTCTAGCAACAGTGAAATTTTATGCCATGTAAGCAGGTGCGGCTACCAAAAAAAAACAAACAAACCCAAGAGTGAAAATTCTTCCAGCACAATGCAAATGTAAAAATCAATCAATCAATCATATTTATTGAGTGTTTACTGTATGAAGAGCACTGTCCTAAGCGCTTGGGAAAGTACAATATAGCGGAGTTGGCAGATAAGTTCCCTGTCCACAAAGAGCTTATAATGTAGAGGGGGAAGCAGACATTAATATAAATTATGGATATGTAGAAGAGCAAATGTTACTCTCTGCAAATCATTTGCACTTGTGGCCACTTGTGCCTGGTGGTGCTTTCTGTTTTGCCCAAGGTATCACATTCTTCCCCGCTCTAAAATAATCACCTTACTCCTGATTGTTCTGTGCCAGGCTACTGTGTTGCTGCCTGCTGCTGTATTGTTTCCTAGCAGTTCACAGGGTGTTCCAGGCCGTGCTTTATTATGTCCTCATTTCTTACTAATCCTCAATTCCTTTCACCAAACGGCAGCTTGGGTATCCTATCGTTATCCATTCCCCTCACACCTGCCCACCAAAGGTGTGATGCAACGCAGACTGTTTCAATGCTGGTGGGCTGGCAGTGTTCCAAGATCTCCCTGTCTGTGACTCTTCCTTGTCATTTCATGTGGAGCAGAGTGACACCGATGGAATTGCCAAAGAAGTGTGAGGTGGCTGCTGTGATAGGTCCAGGGCTCAATGTCGCTGGACACGAAACACAGTGACTGCTCTGGAGACCTTCGACTTGGTCTCTGGCTTGACATTTCATTGTCACCAAACTCAGTCGGTCTCTCAAGCGTTATTCTGTGTTTGCTGAATCAGTCTGCTATTCTTTAACAATCCTTGCACCCTAGGACAACAGGCTAAGCGGCAGCACTGAAACTATTACCACATCAAGACAAAGGATCATTAGAGTACTAAGCAAAATCAATTGATTTCTTTTCTCTCAAGCTTCTTTGTGTGGAAAAACTCCTAGATGTTTTGAGATTATTAAAGGAGTTGATGTATTGTTGCCAAAGTTATTTAAATGAAATAAGTATGAAGAAAGTAGACTGATGTACGATATGTCATAATCAAATAACTGGGATTCAAAGAGCACTAAAGAGTATTAAAGACAAACTGCACTCTCAGAGAGATAAGCCAACTCAACAACATTGATGAAAATTTTACCCATGCAAACCCCATCCCGGCAGCGTACTGGAGTGGATGAGGGGAAGTCAATCAGTGGTATTTATTGAGCGCTTACTTTGTGCAGGGCACAGTATTAAGCACTTGGGAGAGTACAACAGAATTAGCAGACATGTTTCCTGCCCAGAACAAGCTTCATTCATCGATTCAATCATATTTATTGAGCACTTATTGTGTACAGAGCACTGTACTAAGCGCTTGGAAGAGTATGATATAACAATAAACGGACACATTCCCTACCCAAAATGAGCTTACAGTCTAGAAGCTTGCAGTCTAGACAGGGAGAAGCCTGGAGTTAAAGGTGGCCCAAAGTCTACCCACCCTCACTTACGTGTTCTTGTGTGTCTTTTCCTGCCTGGCACACTTAGAAGGCTGTTTATAGAGCACTGTGGTACTAGGGTAAGTGCTTGGAGCAGGGGATGCTGTGAAAAATGCTGACACTTCCCTCCTCCCTACTAGTGGGGCTCCCATTCACAAGGCTTGCTTAAGGAGCTCAACTTAAACCTACACAATTGCTTAAAGACAAAACAGCCCATTTGAAAAGACTATCCACTCCCTTTCCTCTTTCAGGCCTAAATGACATGAAACAACAAACACTGGCCTATTTTACCAAACAAAACTACCCCATTCAAAAGCTCTCTGCCTTAAACCTTAGCTAGTTTGCTTGATGTCTTCTCTCGAGACCTCTTCACGAATTATAAATATAATAAAATCCCCTTGAAAACCACAATTTTCCACTACACTAGATGAGCTGAGCCCAGCTCATTTGTAACAAGTTTGTGTGACAAGTTGTTGTTGTAACAAGTTGTTGCCAACTTGTATTTCCCAAGCACTTAGTACAGTGCTCTGCACACAGTAAGTGCTCAATAAATACGACTGATTGATTGTAAATGTAAAATAAAAGTCAAGGAAGGTGATGAATTGCATTTGTCAAACTGATAATCTAGGCTAATCACTACAATGCAAGATAGAGTAACAATAATAACAATTATGGTATTTGTTAAGTGCTTACTATGTGCCAGGCACTAAACTAAGCGCTGGGGTGGATACAAACAAATTGGGTTGGACACAGTCCCTGTCCCATGTGGGACTTGCAGCCTCAATCCCCATTTTACAGATGAAGTAACTGAGGCACAGAGAAGTGAAGTGTCTTCCATACAAGGTCACACAGAAGACAAGAGGCAGAGTGGGGATTAGAACCCATGACCTTCTGAGAATTATTGAGCCTCTTCTTCCAAAACCTAAGGTCGCTGGTGGGTAGTTAAGTAGGGCACTTGGAAGTCGTTCAGGCTGAGGAAGGCAAAATACAATGATGATGATGATGGCATTTGTTAAGCGCTTATTGTGTGCAAAGCACTGTTCAAAACACTGTTCTAAGCACTGGGAAGGATATAAGGTGATCAGATTATCCCACGTGGGGCTCACAGTCTTTATCCTCATTTTACAGATAAGGTAACTTGAGGCACAGAGAAGTTAAGTGACTTGCCCAAAGTCACACAGTTGACAATTGGCAGAGCTGGGATTTGAACCCATGACCTCTGACTCTCAAGCACATGCTCTTTCCATTGAGCCATGCTTTGTGAGGTAGATGTGGCTTCCCATTGATTCATTCTGGTTCCTGAAAAGTGGAGTCCTCCAAGACACCAATTTTGTCGAGAGTCCAGGGGACTGAAGCACGCAGGGGTTAATGGCCCGGGACCCCACTGCTCATGGACTTGAAGATGGATGGGAGGAGGCCTGGAGCCGCCAGCAGGCTGTAGGCCATTAGGAACAGTGGCAGGCAGAAACATGGCACTTTTGCCATGCCAACTTCACAAACTTCTGCTCCTCAGCATGCTAGCCAGGAGAAGCTTGACTAACAATGGGAGAGGTACAGCTTTTCTCAGAACCAGGCACCTCTCCTGTTACAACTGGCAGCACTCATCATCATCATCATCAATCGTATTTATTGAGCGCTTACTGTGTGCAGAGCACTGTACTAAGCACTTGGGAAGTACAAATTGGCAACATACAGAGACAGTCCCTGCTCAACAGTGGGCTCACAGTCTAAAAGGGGGAGACAGAGAACAAAACCAAACATACTAACAAAATAAAATAAATAGAATAGATATGTACAAGTAAAATAAATAAATAGAGTAATAAATATGTACAAACATATATACATATATACAGGTGCTGTGGGGAAGGGAAGGAGGTAAAATGGGGGGGATGGAGAGGGGGACGAGGGGGAGAGGAGGGAAGGGGCTCAGTCTGGGAAGGTCTCCTGGAGGAGGTGAGCTCTCAGTAGGGCCTTGAAGGGAGAAAGAGAGCTAGCTTGGCGGATGGGCAGAGGGAGGGCATTCCAGGCCCGGGGGATGACGTGGGCCAGGGGTCGATGGCAGGACAGGTGAGAACAAGGTACGGTGAGGAGATTAGCGGCAGAGGAGCGGAGGGTGCGGGGTGGGCTGTAGAAGGAGAGAAGGGAAGTGAGGTAGGAGGGGGTGAGGTGATGGAGAGCCTTGAAGCCTAGGGTAGGAAGTTTCTGCCTGATGTGCAGATTGATTGGTAGCCACTGGAGATTTTTGAGGAGGGGAGTGATATGCCCAGAGCGTTTCTGGACAAAGATAATCCGGGCAGCAGCATGAAGTACGGATTGAAGTGGGGAGAGACATGAGGATGGGAGATCAGAGAGAAGGCTGATGCAGTAGTCCAGGCGGGATAGGATGAGAGCTTGAATAAGCAGGGTAGCGGTATGGATGGAGAGGAAAGGGCGGATCTTGGCAATGTCGCGGAGCTGAGACTGGCAGGTTTTGGTGACGGCTTGGATGTGAGGGGTGAATGAGAGAGCGGAGTTGAGGATGACACCAAGGTTGCGGGCTTGTGAGACAGGAAGGATGACCTAAGCAACCTCCCTCGTCCCCCACTGACGCCCAGCCCAAATAACCACAGACCCCTAATTTATGTACTTCACTGCTGCCTATATCATGCATAATAATAATAATGGTATTTGTTAAGCGCTTACTATGTGCAAAGCACTATTCTAAGCACTGGGGGGATACAAGGTGATCAGGTTGTCCCACATGGGGCTCACAATCTTAATTCCCATTTTACAGATGTGGTAACTGAGGCACAGAGAAGTTAAGTGACTTGTCCAAAGTCACACAGCTGACAAGCAGCGGAGTCGGGATTAGAACCCATGACCTCAGACGCCCAAACCCGTGCTCTTTCCACTGAGCCATGCTGCTTTTCTATATACACATATATACATATATATAAACTTATATATTCAATATCTATATACTGAAGTACATACAATTCAACAGTCCAGTACATTACCCTCTAGTGGCTGGAAAGAGTGCAATCTACCCTGAGTACCGATGATTGCCATGAGAAAATAGAGATCAATATTTCTCAGAATGCAAGAGAAGATTAAATGCAAGAAGGAGACGAATGAGGATAGGACCTTATACATGACTTCATTCTATTCATAAAAATGCCTGGCAGTTTTTATGGAGGAGATCTGCATTCGAAGAGGAAAAATCTTTATTTTAAAATGTATTTTCGAGTGGAGAAAATTCCACCCACGGGGTGCTGTAAAAACTAACAAAAACAAAACAAACATCGTGCACACAGATTTTCACTTTAGTTAAGAAATCAGGGGAGAAGTGTTCAAAATAAAGCTCATGTCTGATACGTCAAGCACAAGAGAAAGCTTTCTTTGGCAGGTACTTCACTTCAAACATTTGGGAAGGGAGGGGAAAATTGCTCAGACAGAGGAAAGAATAGGAAGAGCTTGCTTATTTTGGCTATTCTCTTCCATTTTTTAACATTCTCTGAACTCTCTCTCTCCTCTTGTTGTGTGAACACCCACAGATTTCCTAACATGGTGGTAATGTGTGGCCCTCAAGAGAATACTGTGTGGGTGTCACGTACAAGAAAGGAAGCCTGATACATCCATACTTAAATCTCACACAAGACACCTTGGGTATCACAAAAACAAAGCTGAATATACAGCATCAGACTTTAACTCTTCAGGAAAAAAGTTAACCTTAGTGGAAAAGTCAAATGGAAATCTGGTCTCCTATCTGTTCGCAGTGAAAATAAATGTCTTTTCTGTCCTTTTCCAGAGGAATGGGTTTTATGGCCATTACTTGCAAGTAAAGATTAGAGAGGACAGAAGGATAGGATGTTAAATAACTAATTCATTATTCTTCACTTCTGCTATAATTGATAGTATTAAAGATCAACAAATGATGCAATTTATCCAGGGCTCAGGATGCCATTTGTTATCCGTCTTTAGGTATAAAGTCATAAATACTCCCACGCTGTTTTGTGGCCAGTAGGAATTTTATGTATTTTGGGTGTGCCCTGGGTGGCTTGCTTCTTATAAGATGCTATGGTTGACATTCCAGACATAGTCACCTGGAAGATACCCAGTGAAATCATGGATGGAAAGTCGGTGAGAGCAGCTCGACCCAGAAGAGTAATAATAATACCAATAGTAAATGTGTCATTTGTTACATGCTTACTATGTGCCAGGCGCCGCACTAAGCACTAGTGTAGATGCAAGATAAGCAGGTCAGACGCAGTCCCTTGTCCCATATGATCTCACAGTCTAAGTGGGCAGGAGAATAGACACATGCAGGACAAATCTCATGCAGGACAATCACTCAATCAATGGCATTTATTGAGCACTTACTGTGTACAGAGCACTGTACTAAGCACCTGGAAGAGAACGATACAACAGAGTGCATAGATACATACGCTGCCACGAGAAAATAAAGTGTATGTGTGAACCTATAATATCCAAAATTGCCCGCAAATATTAGTATCTCATGACTCTGCCTTGTTCAGCCCCCTCTCTAGACTGTGAGCTACTTATAGGCAGATTGTCACTGTTTATTGTTGTATTGTACTTTCCCGAGTGCTTAGTACAGTGCTCTGCAAACGGTAAGTGCTTGATCAATACGATTGATTAATGAACTAGAAAACAGAAATGCTAAGAAGTGTTACAATTATTCATTCATTCAATCATATTTTTGAACACTTACTGTGTGCAAAGGACTGTACTAAGTGCTTGGAATTATCAATGAGCATAGCCCACTGACACCAGGAAGGGGAAAGATTCTATAAAGATCTAGAGCAGTAGGGGTCAAAATATAATTCATGGTCCACTGAATGACTCATTTCAGTCGGTGGTGGGAAGCGGATCCCAGCTGGCTCTTAGCCTGCTGGGACTGTGACCACTGTAAACTGCACATAGCGCTCCAGTTTCCACCTTCACCAATCAGTCGGTCACATTTATTGAGTGCACACTATGTGTAGAGCACTTGAGAGAGTACAATATAACAATGATAGCAATAATAATGATAGTAGTATTTGTTAAGCGCTTATTATGTTCCAGGCACTGTTTTAAGTGTTGGGTAGATATGAGCTAATCAGGTTGGACACAGTCCCTATCCCACATAATGTTCACAATCTTAATCCCCATTTTACAGCTAAGGGAACTGAGGCACAGAGAAATAAAGGTCACACAGCAAACAAGTCCTTCTGACTCCCGGGCTCATGCTCTAGCCACTAGGCCATGCTGCTTCTATAAACATCTAAAGCCACTCAGAGGCAGGTAAGAGTTGCCGGGGATGGATGATGGACAGCTGTTTCTGCCTCCTAACCCTCTCCTTTCACTGGTTTTTAACTGTAACTGCCCGAGAGGTTGGGGTTGGAAAATTCTTCCAATGTCCTATCGGCTCAAATAACTGCCAGCCCTTAATCTAGATCAGCAATTGGTAACCTTTTGGGGTGGAAGGGACAAACCATCTTTAGTCTTTGAGCACTTGGTTCACGAAGAGCCTTACAGTGTACGCCTCCCCACGTGATATGTGACATCATACACAAGGCAATGTGATGACATCATTGTACCATGCTTTATAGCAACAGCTGTTCCTAGCAACAGCTGTAGTGCTAGTAGGGTTGGGAAAAGGGAAGAGAGGAGAAACAGGAGTGGAAAGGAAAAGGAGAGAGGAGGAAGAGGAAGAGAGAGAAGCAGGGGGAGAGGAGAAGGGAGAACCAAGGGAGGCAGTATAAATATGCTACAGTCAGTTTTGGTCCCTACCCAAAGCTCGCCAAAGATAAGCAGGAAGGAAGGAGGAGGTAAGAAGGGAGAGGGAGGTGGGAGTCTGTGGGTCAACCCTAGCTCTGCTTCTGCCCCCTCCTGCTGCTTGGCCTGTGGGGCAGTGTATTCTGGGGCCAATTAGAGAAAGAACAGAAGCTAGACATGGAGGACTGATAAGTGAGAGACAAGAAATGGAAGTGAATGAGAGAGAGAGAGAGAGAGACAGAGAGAGAGAGAGAAACAAAAAACAAACTTATATTGGTTTCTTTTTTTTTTTTCCGTTGTTGCTTAACTGCTCTGGGACCCAGTGCCCTCCTTCCTCTCCCCCTCTCCATCCCCCCCCGTCTTACCTCCTTCCCTTCCCCACGGCACCTGAACATATGTATATATGTTTGTACATATTTATTACTCTATTTATTTATTTATTTTATTTGTACATATCTATTCTATTGATTTTATTTTGTTAATATGTTTGGTTTTGTTCTCTGTCTCCCCCTTCTAGACTGTGAGCCCACTGTTGGGTAGGGACTGTCTCTATATCTTGCCAACTTGTACTTCCCAAGCGCTCAGTACAGTGCTCTGCACACAGTAAGCGCTCAATAAATACAATTGATTGACTGATTGATTGATAAGTGCTCATGGCATCCACACAGGGCCTGAACTTGCTCCCTGTCCCGGAACATTCCACATGGACAGCGAGTGGTCTCCTTCCCTGCCTGTTCTGGATAAACCACTTTGGGGCCGCTACTGCTCGCTGTGGATGGGTGGGCTCCGTTAGCGGAGGTGGCACAGCATGCGTAGTTTACCAGGTGGCTCAGTAAAGTACGGGAACCAACACCTTGGCTCTTTCAGCTCCTTTCTGGCTCATGGGATTGGGGCAGCCCAACAACTTCCTGTCCAGCATTCTTCATAGCTCCTTGCTGAGGAGGCAAAGCTAAAGGCTAATAGTTAACCGTGCCCAGAGTGTGAGTGCACATGAGCCACATTTGACTGAAAGAGCCATATGTAGCTCAATCATATTTACTGAACACTGACTATGTACAGAGCACTGTATTAAATGCTTGGAGAGAACAATATAACACAGTTGGTAGACTCATTCCCTGCCCTTGATGAGCTCAAATTCTAGAAGGGGAGACAGACATTAATATAAATAATCTGCAGATAAGTACATAAGTACTGTGGAGCTGAGGTGGTGGGAGTGAATAAAGGAGGCAAATAGGGGTGATGCAGAAGGAAGCAGAGAAAGGAAATGAGGGCTTAGCCAGGGAAGGCCTCTTGATAGAGATGTGCCTTCAAAAAAGGTTTGAAGGTGGGGAGAGTGACTGTCTGTCGGATATGAACAGGGAGGGCATTCCAGTCCAAAGGCAGGATGTGGGCAAGAGATCAGAGGAGAGATAGGCGAGATCGAGGTACAGTGAGTAGGTTGGCATTAGAGGAGCGAAGTGTGAGGGCTGGATTGTAATAATAGAGTAGTCAAGTGAGGTAAGAAATGGGTAAGGTGATCAAATGCTTTAAAGCCATTGGTAAGGGAGTTTCTGTTCCTGAGTCCTGACCCATATGGACTCATTTCAACAGCACTGATGCCTGACAAGCTACTTGTCACAGACGTTTCAGTACACACATAGGCACTGAGTGTTAAACTGTTGGGGGAAATCTTGTAGCCTGTGAGCCCGTTGTTGGGTAGGGACTGTATATGTTGCCAACTTGTACTTCCCAAGTGCTTAGTATGGTGCTCTGCACACAGTAAGCGCTCAATAAATACGATTGAATGAATGAATGAATCTGGAGTCCTTACAGCAACGGGTTTCTCCTGCCCAATCAATCAATCGGATTTATTGAGTACTACGTGCAGATCACTGTACTTAGAGCTTGGGAAAGGACAACACAACAAAATTAGTAGACGTGCTAAACAATAGCTGGTAATATAATAATTGAAAACTGTAGTATTTCCTAAGTATTTATTATGTACCAACTGTTGTATAGTGCCAGACTAAAGCCCTCTCTCTCTCCCACACCCTGGAAGTTCCTAAAGTGTGGGGGAAAAGGCTCAGTCCTGCCATTTGCCCCATTCCATCTGGGAAGAAGAACCGGTGTCCCACTTGCTTTCAAATATTTCCAAATGTCACACTTGAGCTTTGGGGTCCTGGGTTGGAGGAGAACTCCTTTGTGATCGGAATGTGCTGCTCAGATAACTGTCATACACAACTTAGTGCTCTCAATTAGTTTCAAGAAAATAGGGCTTTAAGCTGAAGGGTACTGTGAGATCACAGTGGGCAGGGATTGTCATCTTTATTGCTGTACTGTATTGCTGTATAATTTCCAAGTGCTCAGTACAGTGCTATGCACACAGTAAGTGCTTAATAAATACGATTGAAGTATGGGTTTCCTAAATGCTCACCTCCTCCAGAAGGCCTTCCCAGACTGAGCCCCCCTTTATCCTCTCCTCCTCCTCCCCATCGCCCCCCTCCCTCCCTCTGCCCTACCCTCTTCCCCTTCCCACAGAACTTATATATATTTGTACATATTTATTACTCTTTATTTTATTAATGATGTGTATATAGCTATAATTCTATTTATTCTGATGGTATTGACACCTGTCTACTTGTTTTGTTGTCTGCCTCGCCCCTCTCTTCATTCATTCATTCAATCGTATTTATTGAGCGCTTACTGTGTGCAGAGCACTGTACTAAGCGCTTGACTCTAGACTGTGAGTCTGTTGTTGGGTAGGGACCGTCTCTATATGTTGCTGATTTGTACTTCCCAAACGCTTAGTACAGTGCTCTGCACACAGTAAGCACTCAATCTGAATTAATGAAGTGCATTGTTATGTCCCCAAGATCCACAAATTGACTAAAACATTGTAAATATATTAAAAAACTAATACAATAAATACAATTTAGTTGTATGATAAAATAGCAATGAGCTATGCACCAATAAAAGATTTTAAATTTGTTTTTATATGTACAAAAATGTATAAAAAGACCTTAATTTTCAAAATGTTCTCTTTCAAATCCTAGTCAACAAAAAGGCACTTTGTGCTAACAGATCTGACCATTATCTATGCTAATTAGACTCACTGTCATTATATAATGCTTAACCAACTTAACTCTAATCATTCTATTGTTAGCCAAAATATCTGAAAGGGAAGGAACTGCTTAAATCAAGTTAAACTTTGCGGTATTGTCTCAAAGTGAGAATGCACATGATAGCAATAATACCAGTGCTAAAATTCAGTGGGGAGTGTCACAGTGAGTAAGCCTGTATTTGAATTGTTTCTGTATTGAGAATTCTGTTAGTGTATACTCTATGGACGTTTTGTCCTTTTCTTGAGAGTTGGATTTTATTTTTATGTGTGTCACCTCCTACTAATTTAGATAATGAGTTCCTTAACAGAAGGGACTGTGTCCATTAATTTTCATTGTGTTTTCCCAAGTGCCTAGTATACGGTCCTGCACATTGAAATGCATTTAATAAATAATTTATGAAAATAGTACTATCTCTCAGCAGAATGAAAATCTGATCTGAAACTTGACTTTTATTGACCTTCTTGATTCAGTTTTCTATTCCTTTGTCTATCACTTTAGTTACACAATACATTTCCTAAAGATCAGAGTTTTGTGACAGTCATCAGCTTTGTGTTCTTGATTTAAAAAACAAAACAAAAAACCGTCAATTTCATTAAGGCTTCCTTTGTACAGGCAGTGTTTTTCAAGTGTATTCTCAGATTATAACCGTTTGACAATTGGGAAACCATTCATAATCATCTGTAAGTGGAGTCAGAGAAGAGCTATCAGCATAAAAATGTGCAAATGCTCCTGGATTACCATTTCAAGGCCTTTTGAGATCATCTTAGATGGATATAGCATGCTCAAAAAAGGCTAAATAACATGGATATATAGCAACGTAACTAAATGGAAGGAACATGGCCCTGGGAGACAGAGAACCTGGGATCTAGCCTCACTCTGCCACTTACCTGATGTGTGAACTTGGATAAGTCACAAATTCTGTGTGTCTTAGTTTTGTGCCTTAATTCCCTCATTTGTAAAATGAGGATTCAATATTTTTTCTCTTTCTTACCTAGATTCTTACCAGATGGGAAACAGACTGTGTCTGAGTGGGTTATCATATATCTATTCTAGTTCTTAGTACATGTTTGACACATAATATGCATTTAATAAATACCATCGACATTATTATCTTTTTTAAAATTTTATGGTATTTCTTAAATGCTTACTACATGCCAGTAACTGTTCTAAGTGCTGGGGTAGATGCAAGCTAAACAGGTTGGACACTGTCTCTGTTCCACATGGGGCTCAGTTACCACATGAGGTAACTGAGGCACAGAGAAGTCAAGTGAGTTGCTCAAGGTCACACAACGGACAAGTGGTGGAGTCATGATTAGAACCTAGATCCTTGGGGCTCCTAGTCCCATATCCTGTGCTCTATCCACTAAGCCACACTGATTCGCTAAATCATTATGTGAAGGGATAGACCAGGATGAGTTGAAAAAGATATGTGTGTGTGTGTGTATATACAGTATTGCAAGGTGCTAAAATTTGTTCCCATGTAAAGAAATTAGTTATTTCAAATACAGCCTTTCGAAGATCTAAATCACAATTAGGCCACTTGAAGGGAATGAAGTGTACTTTCCACTTCTGAAAAGGTACTTTCTGCCAATTTCTTTACTTGCAATTGCCACCAGTTTTTCAAAGAAATGGGCACATGGTAAGTATCTTCAAATATTTTACAACTTAAAATTGCCTGCTAATTAAGGTAGTATAAACACTCCCTTTAATCGTTTACTGTCACGGAAGCTCCTTGATCATAACTATGCTTGCCACCCTCCTGAAAGATAATGGTAATAGCAAATGCTCTCAGTAATCATGTGATTATACTGCACCTCTACTCAGCAGTTTTTTTGGTCAACTATTTTTCCATTAAATACCATATTTACTCGCACAGTTGCTTCCACTGCATAATTGCCCCATCTCGATTATTGAGAAATTAAAAGATTATAATTGTATAATCCTATAATCGTAAGCAGTGATGTCTACCCACACGGAGGCGAAGGAGGGTGAGAATGCAACAATACAGTAAGGGAGAGAGAGTTAAATCATTAAGATTGCTGTGGGCTTGGAAAGGAGAAGGAGGAGACAACATGGCAGAGGGGAAGTTAGTTCATTAGGACCGCAGGCTGAGGAGGAGGAGCAGAAGGCTGAAACTGGGACAGTGCAGCAGGGGGATGAAATGTTTAGTTCACGGAATGCCTACTGTATGCGGCATTTGGGAGAGAGCAACAGAAGTAAGAGACACAGTTTTCCTCTTACTTTTCCCCTTCTTTTCTCCTCCCTTTCTTACTAAACTTAATTCTTACATGACTTGCATAACTCCACAGAAACCACCCGCTCAGAGGTCACAAATTATCTCCTTCTTTCCAAATCTAATAGGCTCTACTCCATCCTAATCCTCCTTGACCTCTCAGTTCCCTTCGGCACTATCAACCATAGCCTTCTCCTGGAAACATTATCCACCCTCGGCTTCACTGACACTGTCCTTTCCTGGTTCTCCTCCTATTTCTCTGGCCACTCATTCTTGGTCTCTTTTCTGGGGTCCTCCTTTGCTTCCCATCCTCTAACTGTGGGAGTCCCTCAAAGCTCAGTTATGGCCCCCCTTCTGATATCCCCTCTGTTCTCCATCTACACCCTTGGAGAACTCATTAGCTCCCGTGGCTTCGACTACCATCTTTATGCAGATGATTCCCAGATCTACGCCTTCCAGCCCTTCTCTCTCTCCCTCTCTGCAGGCTCCCATTTCCTTCTGCCCTCAAGACATCACTACTTGGATGTCCCACTGACACCTCAAACTTAACATGCCCAAAACAGAACTCTTTATCTTCCCACCCAAACCCTGTCCTCCCCATGATTTTCCCATCACTGTGGACACCAACCTTCCTGTCTCTCAAGCCGGTAATCTTGGCATTAGCTTGATCTCATTAAACACATATAGTCAATCTATCATTAAATTCTGTTGTTTCAACTTTCATGACATTGCTAAATTCTGCCCTTTCCTCTCCATCCAAACAGCTACCATATTAATCTAAGGATTTATCCCAACCCACCTTGATTACTTGATTGATTGATCAGCCCTGCCTTCTGTCTCTCCCCCACCTCAGTCCATACTGCCCAGACTATTATTCTATAAAAATGTTCAGTCCATGTTTACCCACTCTTTAGAACTTCCAGCAGTTGCCCGTCCACCTTGGAATCAAACAGAAATTCCTTACCATTGACTTTAAAGCACTCAATCACCTCACTCCCTCCTACATTACCTCACTGCTCTCCTATTACAACCCAGCCAGCATACTTCACTCTTCTAATGCCAACGTACTCACTGTACCTTGAGTTCGTCTATCTCACCACCAACCTCTCACCCATGTCCCACCTCTGGCCTGATTCCCTCCCACTTCCTATCCGACAATTACTCACCCCACCTTCAAAGCCTTACTGAAGGTACATCTTCTCCAAGAGGTCTTCTCTGGAATAGCCCTCATTTCCTCTTTTCCCACTCCCTTCTGCATCACTCTGATTTGCTCCTTTTATTCACCCCTCCCTTAGCCCCACAGCACTTATGTCCACATCCATCATTTGTTTATTTATATTAATATCTCTCTCCTCCTCTAGACTGTGAGCTTGTGGTGGGCAGGGAATGTGTCTACAAACTCTGTTATATTGTAATAATAATAATAATAATGTTGGCATTTGTTAAGCACTTACTATGTGCAAAGCACTGTTCTAAGCGCTTGGGGGGATGCAAAGCGATCAGGTTGTCCCACGTGGGGCTCACAGTCTTAATCCCCATTTTACAGATGAGATAACTGAGGCTCAGAGAAGTTAAGTGACTTGCCCAAGGTCACACAGCAGACACGTGGCGGAGCCGGGATTCGAACCCATGACCTCTGACTCCAAAGCCCGTGCTCTTTCCACTGAGCCACGTGTACTTTCCCCAATGTTTAGTACAGTGCTCGGCACACAGGAAGCTCTCAACAAATATGATTGATTGATCCAAAAAGTGGGGAAATTATGCAAATAAATACAATATCTAGGGAATCTGCCCTGAAACGCTACTCCTTTGTTTTTGTTTAGAAATTCCACTAAATATGCTCTAACAGAAAACTGAAAGTCACTACAGCCTTGTGACTAGCTCAGCCAAGAAAAATGAGGTTTTGTAGTTGAACACCAATGTATATCATACCAGTAAGCAGCTAGAAAAGAAAAACAGCTATCTGATCTCAAAAAAATGAGATGCCATCCACTCTAAATTTTCATTACCTTTATCCAGAATTACCAATACTTTACAGTAGTGGACAGGGAACAAAGGATGCAAATTCAAGCCCAGAGAGGAAAACAAGTATGACCTTATGCTTAATGGCTTTGATAATGCTTTGGAATAAAGCAGTCAAGTAAACTACAAAAACAGCTGAGGAAGAGGTGTGGCAAAAAATGCTTACTGAGGACTATATGGTACAGAAAAGCCAGTAAAAGGGTCTCCATTTTTATTGTGAAATTAGTTTTCAGTGGCGGTATGAACCTATGCTATTATGTTAGTTATGCCGTTAGGTTTCATCTTCTGAGGCAAATGGAACTCATACCTTGCAATATAATTCATCTATGAAAATCAATCTCAGGGTAAAGGTAGAGCAGCAGTTTTATCATACAGTGATAAAGGGTTTAATGCTCTAGTTAAGCATTTCCAATCTGAACTACAGCTATGTGTCTTTAGTCTAGGGTGATGGAGAAGCACCTCGCTACTCTCCTGCTACAACCAACTCCTTGCACTTTGCTCCTCTAATGCCAACCTACTCAATGTACCTTGATTTCATCTAGCTTACCGCCAACTTCTCGCCCACATCATGCCTCTGGCCTGGAATGCCCTCCATTTTCACATCTGACAGACTATTACTCTCCCCACCTTCAAAGCCTTATTGAAGGCACATTTCCTCTAAAAGGCCTTCCCTGACTAAGTTCTCATATCTTCTTTTCCCACTCCCTTCTGTGTTGTCCTGACTTGCCTTATTCACTACCCACCCCCTCCGCACCACAGTGGATATGTACATAGCCATAACTTATTTATTTATATTAATGTCTGTCTCCCCCTCTAGACTGTAGGCTCACTGTGGGCAGGGAATATGTGTGTTATATGGTTGTGTTGTACTTTTCCAAGCTCTTACTACAGTGCCCTGCACACAGTAAGTGCATAATATAAATGAAACACGATTTGTGGAGTGCAGTTACTAACACTTTAGTCAGTGTTGCTGTTTCATGCAGCATGTATGCTGTAACTTTTTGCCTGAAGGAACTGTTGCTAAATGCCCTCTTTTAGATTGTGAGCCCCCGATGGGCCAAAATAGCGTCTAAATTGAGCCCCCGATGGGCCAAAATAGCGTCTAAATTTGCACATCATAAGGGCTTAATAAATGTCAAATCAAAATTAATAAATTATGAATGAATGCAAAGACAAAAAGCTGTAATTTTTCAAAGATATACTTGGTTTCAAATACTCATACCGTTGTAAAATAGAATCACAGAAACTAAATTATCTGTACCACATTTCTAAGTAATAATGTTTTTTTGGATGGTTGTTTACTACTGTGCTTTTTCTTTAAGTCTAATCTGAAGAAGAGGACCTCAAGGTAATTAATGTAAATACAGGAAAAATCTTGACCCAATCAGGCTTTATTAAAGGAAACCCAACTATTCAGTTTCATCGGTCCCCACACACATAAAATAGGGAGGCAACAGAATGTCAGCTGAATAGTGCTTGCAACCTTCTCACTTCTCCCTTGGGTTGCTGCAGTTCTGAGTAAAACCCCCTCACTTCCCTCCCAGCTCCAGTGCTAGATTTATTCTCTCTCAATCAATCAATCAATGGTTATTATTATTGAGCTCTTACTCTGTAGGTAACATCAACAGCAGCAGGGGGGATGAGAGGACATTCAGAGATGTGGGTCCGAATTTCAGGGTAAAGAACACAGAAGTCAAAAAGTGGTGCTACCTTTCCCATCAACCGTACACTTTGTATGATACTCTTTCCTTTGGAGAAGCTGATAAACTGTCACATACCAGGAGATAAAACAGCAAATATGGATAACTCTTTTGTGCAACACATTAGGTAATAGCTGAGTAATCTAGGTTGGACCCTTAATTACATATCTCATTTTTTAACATCTCAAAAGTCACAAAATGAACATCACTGATCCTCTCTAATCCTTTACCTATACACCTGAACAGTTCCCTTCTTGAAAAGGGATAAATGAGTCTAGCTGGGTCTTTACATTCATTGCTGTTTTAAGAAGCAACTCAAAAACAAGACAAAAAAAAAACACTTCTCCAAACCAAAACACATTTTCTGTAAGATCTAAAGGCAGTGGGCACAAAATTAGATCAATCAGTCAATCAATGGTACTTATAGAGTGCTTACTGTGTGTAGAGCACTGCACTAAGTGCTTGGGGGAGTAAAATACAAAAGATTTGGTAGATCCGTTCCCTGCCCACATGGAATTTATAGTCTAGAAGGGTAGATTTGATGCCTGGTTCAGGAGCATTAACACAAATGGCACAACACATGTCGGAAACCAAAGACCTAAAATCAAGAGCACCAGAACAACTTATTCAAAGATGATCTTCGGTCTACTTTGAGTACAATTAACCATGTTCCTAAAGGAAAGGGAGGAATCTCCTTCTTAGGCCTTTAAAAACACACAGACTCTTGTATGTCTGGAATGGTTTCAGTGAAGCCCCGCCTGAAGGCAGAGGGATGTCCTTGATGACCTCTCAAGATACCTTCCAGCTATTTGACTGCTATTTTATTCATAATAACCTCTCTTTTCTGAGAGGATAAATAAGGACTAGGAAAAAAGATTTAAGCCTAACCACAGGAGTAATTTTAAATATGAAATCGGGCCTCAAAACCCTGATCATAATATTACCCAACAATTCTAAAAATTTAGACTTAAATCATCACCACTGTGTGCCAAATTATCCTCAGTTAAAAGAAGAAATCCCAAAAGGAGCATTTTTTTATTTATGAAAAGTAGTTTTTGTGATGCTCCTGCGTAAACCATGGTCCCTTCACAATCCACTCATGTTTTCTAATCTTCCATGGCCTTTGAAGTTGTTGGAAGATAAGGAAGTGGAAAAAAGAAGCACAGAATGAGGATCTGATCCAGAACCAAGTGTGAGTATGAAAATTTAACTCCAAAATATATAAAAATATATCAGGACAACAATAGAAATTGATCCCTTGTAGGGCAGTATCCTTAACTTTGGAGGTATTATGAGAAGCAGCACAGTGTAGTGGATAGAACATGGGCCAGGGAGCATGAAGGTAAAGAATTCTAATCCTGACTCTGCCACTTTCCTGCTGTGTGACCTTGGGCAAGTCACACCACTTCTCTGTGCCTCAGTTACCTTATCTGTAAAATGGGGAATAAGTCTGTGAGCCCCAAGTGGGACAGGGACTCTGTCCAACCTGATTGCCTTGCATCTACACCAGTCCAAGAGCAGTGTTTGATATTTGACAAATATCAAAATTATTATTATTATAAATAATGTGCTGATACAGGGAAGAAATGGAGCCAGCATCTTGGCTCCATTTAAGCCTTCCCGCTCGTTCCAAGTGCCACCAGGCGGGTGGACTAGAAGTAGGGGTCAGTCCTACCCTGAAAGCTATGGAGGCCCTCCCTTTTGTGCATGGACCAGAGACCCCTGATGTTCAAGAAGGTGGGCGCCCCTAATCCAGGAGGGACTCATAGGCACGGGGGGGCCCAGGACACATGTCCCTTGCATTCCTATTGAACCAGCCTGGATCTGGGGGACTTCATTATTGAAAAGAAAATGAAAATCATTGAAGCAGACACCTTTAGGTCATTTTCTTGAACCAAAGTATGTAAATAGTGATACAATACATTTTTTTTGTGGGCAACCAAAGTTTTAGATTTATTGAGGTGATTTTATGACTACAAAACCACACACTCTGTGTATTATCAAATATTGCGTCACCATATAAAATATCAATTTAGCTTCAAAGTGTAACACTGCAGGCCTGTTGATTTGACTGCAAACAGTAAAACCTGTCTGTCAGAAGCATCACTTGCTTGGGGAATCATGAGAGTTATCAGTCAGTGGGTCTTGTCCACTTTAGTTTTTAAAAATAAAATCTCCTCAACAGCTATTCAATTATTTTCTCTTTACCCTCTAAGGCATATTTTTAATGGTACTTGCTTTGGGCTTATTAATTGCCAAGCATTGTACTAAGGACTGGGATAGATACCAGGTACTCAGGGTAGACAGAGTGTCTGTTCCACCTGGGGCTTATAGTCTAAACTCAAAGGAAGATGATTTAATCCCCATTCTTCAGACTACCAAACGGAGGCATAGAGAATTTAAGTAATTTGCCCAAAGTCACACAGCAGACAAGTATCATTTGGCACAGAACACCATTTCGAGGATACATCATGTTATATACAGTCACGAGTATAACTGTCTTCCCTACAGAACAAAGTTTCATTTTATTTATCCAATATAAAAATACATTTCTACCTACCTTTTAGGGACAAGGGATTGGATAGGGTAAATTCTGGGGGTTTGGACAGGCTGCGCTTTTTCCGACCATCCAAGTAAGTCTTAACTCTTGCTTCAATGGTTTCTTTTAGAAGCAGACATATTTCCTGAAATAAATATAATCAATACAATGTATTATAAAAAGGTAATGTGGCAATTGAAGTATAAGTAGTCATTTTCTTAGAATATGGACATTGAAAAGAGACAACACAAAAGAGTGGGTAAAGCTTAACACAAAATAGTCACAATGGCAAAGTCCTCTTCCAGTCATTGTTTCTAATTTGCCCTATAATTCTGGGCAAGCCAAATTTTTTCTGTATGAGTTGGAGCTGTTATAAATCAAGGGCAATTAATAATAATTGCTACATACCTCACAGGACAGTTATGAGAAGCAATGCCACCATGTACTTCAGGAAATAGACAAAGATTTAGAAACAAGTTAAATCCTAACTTCATGGTATGGTTTTATAGAATGAAATAAGAAACAGTAAAATATTATTATACGGAAAGGAGTATTTATTGTCTAAGGGGGGAGGTATAAGAACAGAACTGGAAATTAGTATTCTGCTGACAGAACTTTTTGAACTTCACTTTATTAACTTGCAAAATAAGGGTGTTAATTTACCTTGTAGAAGAATTTTGAGTTTAGTCTTTCTAGCCATACTGAAGAGAAGTGACCCACTACTGGACAAGATTAGCTGTATTACGATAGTTGTGAGTCAATCCATTTTCACCAAATCTATAAGCAAATTCCTTAATCTATGGATTAATATATAAATGTTTTATTCTCTAACTTCCTGTTAACCTACAACATTAGCGGACAGTCCAAAGGAATGGATCAGCTTTATTTTTTAATTGTTATTGCTATTAATAATAATAATAAAATATCAATTAAACATATTGATATATAATGTAATTAAATAATATTTGTGAAGTGCTTACTCTGTGTCAAGAACTAACAGCTCAGACACAGTCTGTATCCCACCAGAACCTCACAGTCTAAAGGGAAAGAAGAAAAGGTATTTTATCTCCATTTTACAGAAGAGGAAACTGAAGAACTGGGAAATTTAGTGACTTGCCCAAGATCACACAACTGGTAAGTATTGAGATGGTATTAGAACCCAGATCTCCTGACTCTCAATTTCAGTGATACTGCATTCAACTATCCCATGAAGAAAATGTAAACTAATGAGAGGAAAATACTGCCCAGAAACCTCTTCAACAGAAAATTTTGGTTGCTTTCCAGAAGACACATCATGGAAGGCTAAAAGTTGACTGGAGTGCATTAAACACGTTTCTTCAGTTTCTCTCTTGGAAACCTTAATAAGTTAAAAAAATTCTGAAAGCAGCTAAAACCACCCACCACATATCTCTTGAAGAAAATATTCCCTCCCTTTATCTTCTCCAAGAAGACTCTGATTCAGTTAATTCATGCTAAACTTTAAGCAAAAAATTACCCTTTTAAAAATTTAATTCCTTGATAAAGTGTACATATTGGTTTTTATTCTTAATTTTCAGTTACCATGCAAAAATCTGGTGCTTTGTGGAACACAGAGACCAATCTCCATTTCAGATTTTTGGCATTGTTCAGACAGCAGAAAAATAGCCATGCCTCATTCTGTTGTTTTAACAATTAAATAATTTTGTTTCACATGCAGGGTTCAACTATGACTGAGCTAGAAACTATGTGAAACAGATACATGAAAACAAGGACTGTTAAAATATGGTCATAAATTCCCTATATGGCTAGGTCTAAAAATAACACATTAAAAATAAGTCAGTATCCCATGAACACAAACTTTCTCCTTTGAGTTAAGGGGATTTCCTTTAGTGACTCAAGTTTTCAAGTGGGGGTTATACCATGTATGAGATATCCATTCTTCAGTTTAACGTGTTACTCATCCAAGTACCCTCTTTACAGCTTGAAAAAATATTTCCAACAAAAACTCAGGTGGGGTGGGGTGGGGTGGGGGCGGTGGCGGAAAAGAAGGAGAAAATTGCCAGTGTATCTTCAGTAAAACAAAGACTTAATGTCAACTTTCTTAAGTGGAACTTTTGTTTTCAATTGATTGACCACAAAAATTGGTCAAAATGATCAACATAAGCATACTCAAAATAAAAAACTTAAACTAATTCCTCTGGCTGCAAGAGATTCAAATACCCTCGGTCTTAAAACTATCAAATGAATGTGAACTCAAGCCATTTGGGGGTTCACAAAATCTCAGCCACATGAAGATGGTTTATTGATAATACAATGAGTCTCCGCAAGCTGTCAGAAAACCAAACATCAAATGCCATATTTTTATTTATCTTTGCCTATTCCTTTTATTGAGATGAATGCAAAATCATTTTCAATACCAATAAAGAGGTTTAAGGAATGTGATTTACGCAGAAACAACCATGGTGTTGTATATTTAGCCACAGTCTCCCAGCTTGCCTGAACCTCATGCCTCACAGCATGATCCAAACATGCAATTCCGGCAAAATGAAACACACCCTGTTGTGCGCTAGTATCTTTGCTAAATCATGCTCCAGTTTCCTGAAATGCCTGCTTCCCCTTTTGGCAGCCAGGGGAATCAAGGTTCGACAGTACCCATGCCCCATTAGATAAGTTGCGATTAAACTGGCTATACATTTGGTCTAAGCGATGATTGATGCACTTAGCAACAGCCATATATTTCTTTAAAATCTGCTAGATCACTTTGCCTCATTTGAAAAGCTAAATCACACAAGGAGTTCGCCTTAGGGAAAAAGAGACCTAGTAAGCCCCACCCAGCACCCTACCTGACCCCCAAGAGCCAAAACTTTCTGCTGGGCCTCTCTTTGGGATTTTGAGGAACTACATGAACCCTTTCAAGCCGAATCACACTTGATGACCAGAAGCAATCATTCATTAAATGATACCCTGGGAGCCCCAACTCAGACCTGAGTGTTAGCCTAATATATGGCCCTAATTGATGGGAGTTTATGATCATGTAAATATGCGAGAGCAAGGTTAGCTGAGAGTCACTTCCCCTGGAAAGCAGAGAAGCAGCATGGCTTAGTGGATAGAGAACAATCTGGAAGTCAGAAGGACCTAGGTCATTCATTCATTCATTCAATTGTATTTATTGAGCACTTACTGTGTGCAGAGCACTGTACTAAGTGCTTGGGAAGTACAAGTTGGCAACATATAGAGACGGTCCCTATCCAACAGCGGGGTCCTACTCCCGGCTCTGTTACATGTCTGCTGTGTGACCTTGGGGAAGTCACTTAACTTCTCTGTGCCTCAGTTATCTCATCTGTAAAAAATGGAGATTAAAAGTATGGGACAGGGACTGTGTCCAACTTGATTAACTTGTATCTACTCCAGCACTTAGGATAGTGCTTGGCACATAGTAAGTGCTTAACAAGTACTATAATTATTTATTTGTTATAACTGCATTTTCCAGGACATTGTCTCTAGCTGGGAAGCCCCACCATTGGTCCCCAGTCCTAAGCAGGGACATCATGGTCCCTGTAGTGCTCAGCATATTTTTCCCTTCCAAGACAACACTTTGGAAAACAGGAAACCCAAGAAGGGAGGGCCAGAAGACTCCACTTCTCCCTCTGATCAGGAACAAGTATTCTTCCATGCTTAGAGGATACGTTACAATCAACTATAACAATCCTGGTGTGACTTACTTTCCTCCTCACTGTATTAAAGTAGTTAGGCTCCTACTTGGGGCAGTACACTGAAGTAGGCACTGGGGGAAATTACAAAAGAAAAATAAGACCAAGTCCTTCCCTCACGGAGTTTATAGTTCAAGGATGACCAAACTGAGGTTCACAAGCCTCGCACGCTTGTTTTTCACAAGTGGTGAGGGTGTTCATCATTTATTATTTCTTTTTGGCAGGCTGCAGGGACTGCTGCTTCAGTTTTTTGGCAGGGGCAACAGTGCCCACCCGCATTTGGTCCAGAGGAAGGGTGGCGGACCCAGCCCCCACCTCCCCAGCTGAATCCCTCACAGCTGTCACTAAGTAAGTGCTATTGATTGATTGATATTGGAGGGGAGGATTCCTGGCCAAAATGCCCATAACTAATAGGTGGGGGGGGGGGGGGGGGGGGTGAGGGGGAGAGGGGGAGAGAGAGAGAGAATAAAAGTGTGTGTGTATGACTGCGTGTGTGTGTGTGTGTGTGTGTGTGTGTGTGTGAGATGAAGAGAAATGTGAGGGACTAAAGCAAATACATTAGACCAAAACCCCAACACTCTGCCTTTAGAAAGTTAAAAAGGCTCCGAGGATAAGACACTCAAGACTAGCAAAGTGCAGATCTCCAGACCTGGTCAGGTTTCCACAGTTCTCTTTAACAGCGCTTTGGGCAGACAAGCAATGAGAAGAGAGGAAAATTTTCCAGGCCAAACTTAATATGACTGGAAATTCTTATCCTATCTGCCTCAGTCTCAGAGTATGGAGATGATATAAAACACATCTCAGGGGCAACAGTTCCAGGGGAGTTCTTCTGTAAGGTATTACCCACATCACTTTCATCTTGACAATGAAAACAGGATCTGATCAGATCAGTAGCATCCAACCCTTTCCCAAGCAGCCCCATGCTTTTTGAAGTCGAAATGTTTTGCTGTACCTCCTTCTCATGGTCCGAAAACCAGCTGGTGTCTTTATTTGAGCCTTGAGGCAAAATATGAAGATCCACAAGGACAGCAAATTTCCCACACTGAAAAACATGAAAGGGAAAACGGTAAAGTGTGTGATACTCAAATCCAGCATATAATTTAAAAAGCCATCTCAAATAACAATGAACTTATGACTCAGTGACAACAGATGTCATTATCCTCTGATAATTGTGTTATGGTCTGGATGCAAATTCTTTATTGGGAGCCTTTTTTCATAATTCACCATAATCCCAAAGATTATTATACACACATTAAGCAGAAAGGTATCCCAGACAATATTCCTTCCAGTGGTCATCATCTTGCACACCTAACTACAAAACACATTTAATTTTTGTTTTAATTTGTAATTATTCTACACATAAAAGGGAAAGAAGCAATAGGGATGGACCAATTATAAACATCATTTTAATGCTGCACAGCTCTGAGCTTTAACATTTTTTAACGCTCTTCAACCGCAAAGATTCTTGTCATTGACACAGAGATGGATATCACATTGAATTCTGTCTCCTAGATAGCATTCTACTCAGTGTACAGCTAAACGGACAATAGGAAACCCCCAAAACAGCAAGTCCTATGGAAAACTGCAAACATAATGTGGCATCAGTGGGGTATCAAACCTCACTCCAAGCTGAAGTACATCATCAGCAACATCTTTAAAGCTGAAGAACAGCTGCAAATAGCTGCAAAAGAGCCAAAAGCCTTACTGAAGGCACATCTCCTCCAAGAGGCCTTCCCAATTTTCCTCATCTCCCACTCCCTTCTGCGTTGCCCTGACTTGCTCGCTTTGCTCTTCCCTCCTCCAGCCCCACAGACAGCTCTGTACAGCTCTGTAATTTTATGTATTTGTATTGATGCCTGTTTCCCCACTTCTAGACTGTAAGCTCGTTGTGGGCAGGGAATGTCACTGTTTATTGTTGTATTGTACTTTCCCAAATGCTTAGTACAGTGCTCTGCACATAGTAAGTGCTCAATAAATACGATCAAATGAATGAAGCACTGGGAATTTGCTCAGGTTTTTGAATTACTAATGGAATGGTTTTTTCATTAAACTGGGTTTCCAGGAGTTGAACACATGTCATGGGAAGTTTAAGCATGGGCTTTCATGGGTTGTGGACAGCTGTGAGGTCTAGGTGAAAGTGTACAGGACAGGGATTCAGGAGTTCTGAGTTCTAATCCTGGCTAAGCCACTTGTCTGCTAGATGACCTTGGGAAAATCAATTAACATTTATAGGCCTCAGTTTCCTTATCTGTGAAAAAGGAGATAAGATTCCTTTTCTCCCTCTACCTTAGATTTGAGCCCCTTGTGGGACAGAGACTGTGCCCAACCTGTTTATATTGTATCTACCCTACTGCTTAGTAAGCACTTAACAAATACCACTAAGGAAGATAGAATTAAGCAGAAAATTGCTTTACTAGCACCTGGAGAGGGGCAGTGAACTGGTATACTGCCCAGGAATACTACAGAACTCTTGACTGTGAAGTTCTATTTTTCTAGTAAAACAAGTTTACTGTGGGTACTTCGAATAAAATGAAAAGAAGACTTAGGATTCCAGATTTACAATACTGTATACTGTCAGCCCCTCCCATGAGGTCAGACAGATGGCAAGTAATTGGCAACTCCAATTATTCAACTGGTTCCTAACCCCTGTGTTATGATACACCAGTGTGATCTGGCAACCTCCCAGGTGTGTCTGGCACTCCTAGGAGAGGGTTTGATTTTTATCATGCATGCCCAGACGAATTGCTCACAAGCAGTGTGAGCCTAGGACCTTCCTCTTTCCTAGGCATCTTCATGACCTGAGCAGTGTCCTGTGATCATTTCCTCCTCCCTTCCACGATTCCCCAAATTCCCACGGACTTGTAGCAAGTGTAGGTGAGGAGAGAGGAAAGACAGTCAAGAGAAGAAGGCCTGTGGAGCCCTCACATCTTCATTATGTTCCTGTAAGAAAACAGGTGGGTGGGAAACACTGTTCTAGTTTTCCATCCTTTCCAATCCTCCTTTCCAAAAATTCCAAACCTACATTCTAATTCAGAGTATTAGGAAAATAAACTTTCATAAGTTGCCAACAAATTGGAAATAGAATTTGTGTAGATAGGACTGAATTGAATTAAAGACAGCAACTCTCTTTTTCTATTAGTGATTTGTAGGCTATCTAGGCCACCAGAAGCTTTCTTCTCTTTCTTCCTATCAATCAATGGAATTTACTGAGCACTTACTGTGTGCAGAAGCACTGTACTAAGCACTTAGGAGAGTACAATACAACAGAGTTGGTAGACATGTTCCCTGCCCACAAAAAGCTTATAGTCTAGAGGGAAAGATCAACATTAATACATATAATTTATAACTATGTAGATAGGTACACATCTATATTACTACCGTGGGGTTTAAAATGAATCTCTCTCAAAAACATATCTTTACCTCTAAATTTAAGAACAAAAGAAATGGCATTACTGTGATAGGCCAATGGTCTATCCAGTTTAGTGTTCTGTGCCTGATAAAAGTAACAAAGGATTCTCAGAGGAATAGAGTTATGGTTGAACATCTAACCTCCTCGTAGTGGGTAGCAAGCTTAATCGTTTCTTCTAATAAGCCAGTCTCGCTTTGATATCACAATACAGTAAACACAAATCTTCCAGAGCTGAAGTATTTCAGTATTTCTTCCTCCTCCTTTTCTCTTATCATTTACCTTTCAGAAGTGCTGTTTACTAGGAAAGCATATCTTTTTTTTCCCCTTTGAAACATCTGCCTGGGTCTTTGCCCCTTTCTCCCTCTTCTGTTCTTTTCTTTGTGTGAGAGTCATGTCTTCATATTTCCTCACGACAAACCTGCAACCACCCCCTATTTCAACATCAAAAAAGGTGTGTAAGATGTCAGTTAAAAAAGGGAAAGGTAAAGGGAGGCATCGTTAATTGGGCAATGCACAAAGATGGGAGATAAGTGACACATGGATAAAGATGTGGGGAAAGGAGAATGGAGAGATTAATTCTTCCATATGAAGCGTCAGAAATTCTAAGGGTGGTGTCGAAATCCAGGGTGACTGTGTTTCAGAGCAATACAATATGGTTCACTGTGCTTCATGTTCAGAGATGACGTTACTGATGCATACATTCAATGTAGTGAAAGGACTTAGGCAAAACCAACAATTCCTTCCAACCCAATCATTCTCTCAGGGAGCTAATCTGCTCACAGGAAGCTATCACCTCTTTGTAGATGACTCCCAAATCTCTCTCTTCAGGCCTGACCTCTCACCTGTCCAGCAATCCCACCTTTCCCCTTGTCTCCACAGACTCTTGGATGTCCCACTGGCAACTCAAACTCAATACACCTAAACAGCAACTACTCATCATTTCCCCTTAAACACACTCCTCCTAACTTTTCCATCTCGGTTGACAACAACACTATTCTCTCTGACCCAGAAGCTGGGATCCTCAGTGTCATCCTTAAATCCTGACTGTCCTTCTACTCCCCCAATCTACTGCCAAATCCTGCTGATTCTTTCAACACAACGTCTCCCACACCTGCCCACATGGGGCTCCCAGTCTAAGTATGAGGGAGTATGATATAATCCCCATTTTACAAGTGAGGCAATTTTATAGATGAGGTAACTGAGGCATAGAGAAGTTACATGACTTGCTCAAGATCAAACAGCAGACAAGTAGCAGTGATTTTGGTTGGTGATTTGTTCTTCCCTAAACACTAAGCATACAAGATGATACTGATGAAAGAATTAGATGTAAATCTGTACCACTTCCAAGTTTTGTAACTTTAGAAGGCAGAACACTACCATTTCTCTGTATATTATTATTATTACCCATAATAATAATAATGGCATTTCTTAAGCGCTTACTATGTGCAAAGCACTGTTCTAAGCGCTGACATATTAAGCACTTAATGGGGAAAGTAGTGTACTAAACACTGGGTGACTACTTGAAAATCAGTTAAGGCACAGACTCTAATCTACAGGAGGCTCATAATCTAAACAAGGAAGGGCAGGAACATAGAACAATGAAGATGTAATCAAGATGAAAGAAAACAAAGTTCAACAATTCAAAAGTATCAAAAGTGAGCTATGTAGACCATTAGCAGTTCCAAAATATCAGTTAGAACATGAAGTGCTGAAGTGGGGAAAGAAGAAAGAATGGAAAAACTATAAGAATTTAGTACACTTTGTATAGATTCCTAAAACCAAAAATTAGAAACCACAGTAAATAGCATACAATGCATACAAAACCGACGACACTTTTTTCCTAACCCAAGTGCTTGGAAAAATCTTTACTTTCTCTATAGTATTAAGTGTCGAAGAGTTGCTTCTTAACCATTTCTAGAAAGCATGTCCTTTAGTATACACTGTCAAAACAGAGGGAGAAGGGAAATATCAACTAAAAAACTATTAGTTCCTGTGATGCAACTTTCAAATGCCTCCTATATTCCAGGGCACTTAAACACAGTAAGAGCTTGCCAAAAACACTCTCTCTGCCTTTTAGCCTACACTGCATTTAAGGGAACTCAACAGTCTGGTTGGCAATTGAAATCTCGAATGATTTCAAGGA
Source organism: Tachyglossus aculeatus (assembly GCF_015852505.1). Lineage (NCBI taxonomy): Eukaryota > Metazoa > Chordata > Mammalia > Monotremata > Tachyglossidae > Tachyglossus > Tachyglossus aculeatus. The sequence continues at coordinate 17,245,692 of NC_052074.1, read as the reverse complement.
TATGTGTTGTCTTCAGGGAAACACGTTCCTACACCTCTCGTTTTTCTGGTTACCAGTTATGCAGGGTGTGGAGCTATTTGTCTGAGGTGAACAGGGACAATGGAGAGTTTCTCTTCCTTATCTTTAAATTAGCTGTGTGATATGACTGGAGGGTAAGGATGTACAACTCTCCAAACTCTTATTTACTTTTCTCACTAGTTTCAGTTCTAGGGTTAGAAAATGGTTGCAAGTGGGCCAGAAAAAGAAGAAATCAAGGAGCAAATAAGCAGATCAACTCTGAAAATGTCCATTTTCAGCTGACAAGAGGAACTGAGTCCATGAAACATCTGAGATTTCTTCACCCAACCTTCATGACATCTCACCACAGGTGCCAACTTTTCTTTTACAGCAAGGAAGCAACCGGGTGGGGACAAGGACCGGTGGGGGTTGTGGTCAGGGTCCAAAGAAATAGTAGGCCAGAATGCCACCATTTTGAGTCTTTTCAGCTTTAACTGGAAGCTCTCTGGTCTTGTCAAGAGACCTGGAATGAGCAAGTCTAGGAGTTCAGTTCATAAAGCTGTGGGGGCCACCACTCCTAATACCCTTGGGCCAGGGCCGGGGTGTGTGTAGACGGAACCTATGCATCCCTCTGACAAATATTTTTCATACTTAATGCTGGTGTGAAAGATGGATCAGATTCTTCCCAAGCAGGTTCTGGAAAGGGAACATGAGCACTGCTGGGAATGAAGCCAATATTCTTAGGGAGATGCACAGGACTTGACTTCCCCACCCATGAAACTGGTTGGGATGGGACCAAATATAAATAAAGGTGCCTTTTGGCCTTGAAGATGATCCATTTGATGATGCTATTTTAATTGGTGGGGATAGGACGGATGATGCTAGAGGCCTAAAATCCCACTGTACTATCAATCACTATGTAGGAGAAAGAAGAGGAGGAAAAGGAGTTGGAGTCCTTCTTTAGTTCTCCAAAGACAAGAGCTGATTGGCTTCACTTCAACATTTTCCTGCACAATTGATATTTACTAAATATGAAGTCATTCTCCACTACTAGGTCCCAGGAGCTTATTTCTTTAATCAATCAATCAATCAATCGTATTTATTGAGCGCTTACTATGTGCAGAGCACTGTACTAAGCGCTTGGGAAGTACAGATTGGCAACACATAGAGACAGTCCCTACCCAACAGTGGGCTCACAGTCTAAAAGGGGGAGACAGAGAACAGAACCAAACATACCAACAAAATAAAATAAATAGGACAGAATGCACAAGTAACATAAATAAATAAATAAATAAATAAATAAATAGAGTAATAAATATGTACAACCATATATACATATATACAGGTGCTGTGGGGAAGGGAAGGAGGTAAGATGGGGGGATGGAGAGGGGGACGAGGGGGAGAGGAAGGAAGGGGCTCAGTCTGGGAAGGCCTCCTGGAGGAGGTGAGCTCTCAGCAGGGCCTTGAAGGGAGGAAGAGAGCTAGCTTGGCGGATGGGCAGAGGGAGGGCATTCCAGGCCCGGGGGATGACGTGGGCCGGGGGTCGATGGCGGGACAGGCGAGAGCGAGGTACAGTGAGGAGATTAGCGGTGGAGGAGCGGAGGGTGCGGGCTGGGCAGTAGAAGGAGAGAAGGGAGGTGAGGTAGGAGGGGGCGAGGTGATGGAGCGCCTTGAAGCCCAGGGTGAGGAGTTTCTGTCTGATGCGCAGATTGATTGGTAGCCATTGGAGGTTTTTGAGGAGGGCAGTAATATGCCCAGAGCGTTTCTGGACAAAGATAATCCGGGCAGCAGCATGAAGTATGGATTGAAGTGGAGAGAGACACGAGGATGGGAGATCAGAGAGAAGGCTGGTGCAGTAGTCCAGACGGGATAGGATGAGAGCTTGAATGAGCAGGGTAGCGGTTTGGATGGAGAGGAAAGGGCGGATCTTGGCAATGTTGCGGAGCTGAGACCGGCAGGTTTTGGTGACGGCTTGGATGTGAACTGGCTATCATCATTTAATGAAAGCCAAAGGCTCAAGGGCCAGAGAGGGATAAACTTAGTACAGTGCACTTCACAGAGTAAGAGCTCAACAAATACAACTGATTGATGCATGGCAGTTTTAGGCTGTGCTTTGAGTTGCTCTGAGGGTGTCAATTCTCACAGCATTGTCTTGGGGTCTTTGGTCCTCTTCCAATATGTCTCTTCCTCCATTTTAGGGGCTGGCTCAATTTATAGGGTGCACAATCAGGAACAACAGACTAGGTGCCTGAAATGGTAGTCCTGGCAGTGGCACAGCTTGGAGTACCAGTTGGGAACACAAGAGCTGACATTACTACTACTAGAAACACACACACACACACACACACACACACACACACACACCTCTCTCAATGGAATGATGGGTATTTCAGCAGAAGTGGTAAAGGCCATAATGATCACTGCAGAGCCCCTCTTTCCAGGACCACAACAGCAGCCCAGTGTTCACTGGTTTCAGGGGCTCAGGTGTGATTCTACTGAGGTCCATGAATGCCTCAGGAGTACTGTGGCTGGACCCCCAATCCAGTGTAATGACTAAAGAGAGGCCTTTGAAATGTTCGGACTTTAAGGGGAAGATGGGGAGCCAAGCAAAGACGAGCTCTGGGAACCCATGCCCTGAGATGATAATAATAATGATAATAATAATAGTAATAATAATGGCATTTGTTAAGTGCTTACTATGTGTGAAGCACTGTTCTAAGCACCAGGGAAGATACAAGGTGATCAGGTTGTCCCACGTGGAGCTCACAGTCCATTTTACAGATGAGGTAACAGGCCCAGAGAAGTTAAGTGATTTGCCCTAAGTCACACAGCTGACAAGTGGCGGAGCCAGGATTAGAACCCATGAAAGCTGACTCCCAAGTCCGTGCTCTTTCCACGGAGCCACGCTGCTTCTCTAGGACTGCATATCTGGGGAGGATCTGAGACTTTAAACCTCTGACTCTGCCTGATGTTCTCACGCTCGGTCCAGCATTAGGGTGGGAGGGAACTCTTTTAGAACTCTGCACTGTACCTCAACTTGGATATGACAGTGATAGAAAACCATTGGCAGGGTTGGGATTACATTTAAGTCAAAAAATAGCACTACTGGGGAAAAGTGCAGATGGTAGTAACGGTATTTAATAAGCCCTTACTGGGTGTGCAGCACGGTATTAAGCACTGGAAAAGAGTACTTGGATGAGAATTAGACAAAGTCCTTGACCCGTAAGGGGTTCACAATGTAAGAGTTAAGAGGGCGAGGTTTTGGTGAGGGATACATGCCGACACAGCGTGGCCTAGTGGAAAAAGCATCGGTCTGGGAGTCTGGAGGACCTGGCTGCTAATCCTGGCTCTGCTACTTGTCTGCTGGGTGACCTTGGGTGTGCCTCGGTTACCTCATCTGTAACACAATAATAATAATAATAATAATGGTAGTTGTTAAGTGCTTAACTAAGTGCCAGGCACTGTACTAAGCGCTGGGGTGGCTATAAGCAGATCAGGTTGGACACAGTTCCTGTACCATATGGGGTTCACAGACCCAATCTCCATTTTACAGATGAGGTAACTGAGGCCCAGAGAAGTGCTTAAGGTCACACAGCAGACAGGTGGCGGAGCCGGGATTAGAACCCATGGCCCTTGCTCTATCCACTATGCCACACTGCTTCCCTAAAATGGGCGATAAGACTGTGAGCCCCATGTGGGACATGGACTGTGTCCAACCTGACTAGCTTGTATCTACCCCTTGGGCTTAGTACAGTGCCTGGAACATAGTAAGCACTTAACAAATACCACAAAAAATAAAGAAAGGTGAATCGATAAAAAGCTGAAAAATAACATAAAGAGACATGGGCAAGAATAAAAATACCATAGCAACTGCAGAACACTGTAGCCAAAGGAGTCCTCTGGGGCCAGGTAGGGTCTAGGGGTCTCTCTAGCCTCAGGCACAACCACGCCAACCCCACCCCAACATTTGAAAAGTTCAGAAGACTTCACACTGCCTCCTCACTGGGGGGATGGGGCCCAGAGACCCAGGGGAATGGTGGCTGTGGGGTAACGCTCAGGCAGGGTGTCTTTACCTCTGATATCAGACCTTATCCTGCTGCTTGTCTTCACCTTGCCTTGGCCATGGCGGGGTCAGCAGGATGGGGGGTAAAGAACCTCAGCGAGAGTCTCAGAGGGGCAGAGGAAACACCGTTCATCTTCTGGCCATTAAATATGCCACATATATTTACCAATTGTTTTAAAGGTGATCCAGGATACTTTTGGATCTAGGTTTTAAATTAATGATAATGGTAATAATAATAATTGTGCTATTTGTTTAGCGCTTACTATGTGCCAGGCATTGTTCTAAGCATAGGGATGGAAACAAGCAAATTGGGATGGACACAGTCCCTGTCCCACATGGGTCTCGCAAACTTAATCCCCATGTTACAGATGAGGCAACTGAGGCACAGAGAAGTGAAGTAACTTACCCAAGGTCACACAGCAGACACGTGGCTGAGCCACGACTGTAACCCATAACTTTCTGACATGCTCTGGGCATGTCACTCCCCACCTCAAAAATCTCCAGTGGTTGCCTATCAACCTTCGAATGAAGCAAAAACTGCTCACTCTCGGCTTCAAAGCTCCCCATAACCTCGCCCCCTCCTACCTCACCTCCCTTCTCTCCTTCTACAGCCCAGTCCACACACTCCACTCCTCTGCTGCTAACCTCCTCATTGTGCCTCGTTCTTGCCTGCCCCGCCGTCGACCCCTGGTCCACATCCTACCTCTGGCCTGGAATGCCCTCCCTCCACACATCTGCTGAACTGGCTCTCTTCCTCCCTTCAGAGCCTTGCTGAGAGCTCACCTCCTCCAGGAGGCCTTCCCAGACTGAGTCCCCCTTTTCCTCTCCTCCTCCTCCCCTCCCTATCGCCCCCTCCCTCCCTCTGCCCTTCCCCCTTTCCCTCCCCACAGCACTAGTGTACATTTATTACTCTATTTAATTTATTAATGATGTGTATATTGCTATAATTCTATTTATTCTGATGGCATAGGCACCTGTCTACTTGCTTCGTTTTGTTGTCTGTCTCCCCTTCTAGACTGTGAGCCCGTTGTTGGGTAGGGACCATCTCCATATGTTGCTGATTTGTACTTCCCAAGCACTTAGTACAGTGCTCTGCACACAGTAAGCACTCAATAAATACGACTGAATGAATGAATGACTCCCAGGCCTGTGCTCTATCCATTAGGACATGCTGCTTCTTGATATGTGAATGATGTGTAAAAACACCAAGTTAAAAAGGAAAAAATAAGACTCCCTTCTCATGGGTATGTGCAAATATGTAGGTACACACATATACATACTGTAATGAAATGAAAGGTAGCCTAGCAGACAACGTTAAGCTGAATGATTAGCTTTTTAAAATACCCTAGTCTAAAGGGTTCACAGGCCGAGGTAGATAACATCACTGAGAAAACAGACATGGGACAGAGCCAACACTGATATCTCATTGAAAGTATCACAGAGGCCAAGTGGGGAAGAACACTACTGGAAACGATCCTGCCAACTAGACCTGGCATGTAATAAACAGAAAATAGAGATGACAAAATAAGCCTGGTTTGGGGACAGCAGTTATTAGAGGACTGGGACCATAAAAACCTCTTGGTACTCACCAACTTCTTCAACTTGTATTAGAGAGGACCTAGTTAACGGAAGTTTAACTTTAAGCCCCCCAACATATAAAATTAGCTCCACCTTTCAATAATTTCCACCTACACAACTGGAGAATTTTGACAGGAAAGAAAAGACAGTTATGTACATGAGATGGATACTACCACATAAAAGGAGTGCTGCCCATATTCTTAAAATTCCCCTGAAAATGCCCCTAAAAAGACCATCATCGAAGATTTTCCTGGGGAATATCCAGGTTTGGAGCACAGGGAGATTCCTTTTGTGAAGACTCAGGTTGGCTCTACTTGACAGGCTGTTTTATGCAAAAGAAGGCATTGGATATTTTGAATTACCATTTAAAATCCAGACTGCTTGGACAATTACTAGGCTTCTTTGGAACTTCGACACACACAGTTATTGGAATTGAGGTTAGTTTGGTTAATAAACCAAACTATCAGTCACTAGCATTTCATGGTCTAGTGGACAGAGCACAGGCCAGGGAGTGAGAGGACCCGGTTTCTCACCCTGGCTCTGCCACCTGTCTGCTGTATGACCATGGGCAAGTCACTTCGCTGCACCTCAGTTTCCTCATCTTTAAAATGGGAATTCAATACCTAGTCTCCCTCCTATTTGGACTGTGAGACTCATGTGGGACAGGGACGGCGCCTGACCAGATTAGCCTGTATATCCTCCAGAGAAATAAGAACTACAACTGCTTCCCATGATCTGAAAACTCAATATTCTTTGGTTGTCTAAGGTTTAATACCTTGAATTAGCCTTGGTTTCCTATATGTAGACTTCTCAGGATTTTACGGGAGGTAGAAAGGAGAGAGAATTTGGAGATGGGAGACCTGCCCAGCGTGAGGTAAATAACAATGACTGATTTGAGAAGAATTAGAGAGTGAAACTGAAAAATTAATAACTAGGGAATCTCAAATGAAAAGTGTTAAATATTTTGAGGGGAATCCCACTATTTGTGAAAACCTAGAAGTTTACACCCAGAAGTATATTGGTCAAGGGAAATAACAGGGACAAATCTTAGGAGTTAGATCAAAGGAACTGAGCCAAGAATATTTTCGCTCTCTCATAAATAGGAAATGGAGCAGTGAAAAGTCCAATTGGAGGCTAGAGAATTAATTGATTTAAGTGTCCTTCCAAGTCTTACTTCCCAGAAAGGGAGCGATCTTAATTTTGGCCAAAACAGAAAATGTTTAATCTAAGATCAAGTTCTTGAAATGTTTGTTCTCACTCTGAGTCACTCTTGTCCCCATGAGATGGCCAGAGGCTTACATTTTGTTGTGAATTTCCCCTCTCTTCTCACTCCATCTGAATTTGCCCAGGAACACAGCCAAATGAATATATAGGTCACCGACAGGCAGGCTGAATAACGGGGAATGCCACACAATAAGATGGGATAAATAGGGAATTTTGAATCACATCACACCTGAAGAAAAGAGAAATCCAAAGTGCAATTTTAGGGGAAGGACTTGGGAGTGGATTTCTCTACCCATTCCTGCTTAGGGGAAATTTCATTCAAATGGCTAATGGGTCATAGGACTTCTTTAAAGCCATCTCTAGTTTCCTTTTCTAAGAGCATCTTCTTCAAAGAATGCCCAAAGAAGGAATTTCCTAGAATGAGACATAACAGATAGAAACTCTTTGGACGAGAAGGCCATTTATTAATAATGTATTATTGGGGCAGGAGGAAGGGGAGCGGGTTGCATTCTTAGAAAACCTGCACCACGGTACTCATTGTGTCCAATGTTGCATTCATGGATGCAAAATCACTTCTCTTGACACTGTGTGCACTTAACCATTTCCCAATTTCCTAACAATGTCTGGGGACATTGAAAGTCAGTGGGGCCTAGTGGAAAGAGCCTGAGCCTGGGAGTTAGAGAAACTGAGTTCTAATCCCAGCTCTGTCGAATGCTTTTGTGTGATCTTGGGCAAGTCGCTTACCTTCTTCATGTCTCAGTTTACTTATCTGCAAAATGGGTATTCAATATCTGTTCTCCCTCCTACTTAGACTGAAAGCTGTAGGTGGGGCTGGGACTGTATCTGATCTGATTATCCTGTATCTACCCCAGCTCTTAGGAAAGTACTGGACATATAGAAAGTGCTTAACAAATGATATCATTATTATTATTACTATCATTATCATGCAATGGAAGCAATATAGTTGGGTCTCTGTCCTCTAGGAATTTACAATCTAACAAAAGGTACTGGAAGACAAAATTAGTTTGGCAGCCATATTAATTAGGTGTGTTAAGCTATTCAAGTCACTAGGTAACTATTAAACAAACTAGGGCCCTGAAGTAAAATATCAGTAGATGAAAATGATCAGAACCAAGCATTTTGTAAGTGTGCTTGTGGTGAAGATTTAGATCGATGAGGTCTCAAATTGTGATCTAACCATGCATAACCAAAGCATGGTGTTTTGTATATCTAATGCAGGTTTATCTTATGCATATACTACCTAAAACATTAAATGCACATGCACCAAAAAATATTATTTATAGAGCTTACACTGCTAAGGGCAGAGAACACAATATATACCAAAGTATTTTCTGGCTAGGCATCTTGCAGGTATTACTACTGCAGTAGAGGAACTTTCAGTTTAGTAAAAGTTCCTCTACTGTTATGCCCCCACACAAAAATCTACATTCTATACATCTACTATGTGCAAATGTACAAAATACCCTAACATGTTACCTTAATGGACCAAAATAAGTTAAAGCATCTCTTTATGCTTCTAATATACCCGGGGGTGGGGGCTTGGGACCAGAAGAAAGAGTTCTTAATTGACCACATTTTTCAGGTCCCAGCCAGTGCAGGCACTCCCTGGCCAGGAGCACTGAAAAATTTGGGCTGAGGTCCACTGAAAGGCTAATTAATTTAAAGAAATAATCCTGTATGGCAGGATTGTCTTCTAAATAGGTTAAAGCCCCTCTAATAACTCCTAAATGCTGAGCAAGCAGCTTGACAGGGTCCTAGTTTGCGATGAGCAGATGATCATCTCTGGCACCCCCTCCAGATGTCTGCTCCAAGCTCACGAGGTTGAGCCACCACTGCTACTGCCTGTCAGTTTCTCAGCCTCGCAAATGACTGTCTCAGTTCTGCTGGGGATCTCTGCTTGGCCATACAGAGCTCTAATAAAAGAGACTAGAATCTATGGAGCTACTATGGCTTCAAAAGAACCAATATGCCAATTGAGTCAATCAACCAATGGGATCTTCCCTTCCTCGTGGGTGGGCCCATCTGTGCGGCCATTGCTTCGGGCTTCTAGGTGGCGGCAGACTGAAAGTTTTGGTGGGGGGAGAGGGTTGAATCCATCGTATTTATTGAGCACATACTGTGTGCAGAGCACTGTACTAAACGCTTGGGAAGTACAAGTCGGCAACATATGGAGACAGTCCCTACCCAACAGTGGGCTCACAGTTGAAGGTTGAAGGCATGTGCTATGCCCATATGCCCCCTCTCCATCCCCCTCATTTTACCTCCTTCCCTCCCCCACAGCACCTGTATATATGTTTGTACATATTTATTACTCTATTTATTTTACTTGTACATATCTATTCTATTTATTTTATTTTGTTAGAATGTTTGGTTTTGTTCTCTGTCTCCCCCTTTTAGACTGTGAGCCCACTGCTGGGCATGGACTGTCTCTATATGTTGCCAATTTGTACTTCCCAAGCGCTTAGTACAGTGCTCTGCACACAGTAAGCGCTCAATAAATACGATTGATGATGACGATCTACCGAGTGCTATCTGCATACACAGCACTATCCTGAGCGCTATACTAAAGCAGGTGGTCACCCTCCCCAAAGGTGAGGTAGGGGCTTACAAAATGAATTTAGAAGCTGGAGCAACTGTATCTGACTTCTTTTGCTACTATATTTATTTGCCCCACCGACTGAGAGGATGGGCGGACCTATCTACTGATCTTAATTCCTCTTATTTAATGGAAAAATCACATCGCCTCTGGAAGGTGTTGGGGGAAGATTAAAGCGCCCACACTAGCCAACTTGTGATGGTAACAATTTCCCAAATTTGGTTTCAATCCACTGAAATGACTACTGTAACAGTAACCGAATTGTATTATAAACATCAAAAATCAACACAGCCTTGTAATGATCATTTTCATGTGTTCCTATTACTAATTTTCAAAAGTATATGCTGCAGCTTTGATTCGAGACACCCTTTTTAGTCTTTTAATACCAGTCAGATGTCTGTGCTCTATTTCGAGCGATGTCCAGAGTTAAGTTTTGGGAAAACATTGGGGTTGGTTACATTAAACATGGTTTTAACACTACATGCTGTGGAGAGCTTCCAATTTTTAATTTGTTTAAATCTGTTACTAAGAAATAGTAACCTACCCTTACCGAATAGGGATTGTTTATGCAGAGTTTTCAATGTTCTGGGCCCTGATGCGTTAGAGATATCGGAGACTAGAATTTGATTAAAACCATATTTCTTGTACTTTTCTACCATTATCAATGATGTATTTACACGAATGCTGGTTAATGAAACAGAGCCAGGCTGGCTTGTGTTCTGAGACACGGGGATGGGAAGAGGAGGCCGAATCTGCCAAAGAGAGAGGGGGGAAAGTGAAAAACGAGAGGCGTGTTTCTTAAGATGCTTCTTGCATGTAAAACTGTAAATAAGACTGAGAGAGTCACACGGCTTCCCAGTTGAAGGGTATATATTACCACCAAGAGAGCCTTAATATTTCTTCCATTATGTGATTTGTGCCATCTGTGGAAAGAAAGACAGACCTCCAGGGCTCTTGTTATTGACTTTAGCTTCATGGATTTACAGACTTAGCTACCGGCCAGAAGAGGGCAACGATGGCTTAACTGGCATTACATGAAAAAGCCCGACTGATACCTGGGGTACAATGTAACGTGCTGCCAAAGGAGACCGGCCCTGTAAAATCAGTCTGCAAAGCTGCTGTGTTAAAAGTATCACTCACTGAAAGAATATGGCGCTTTGATCTGCTTCTCAAAAGGCTGTCTTTCCCTTTCTCGTTAGTCCTCCAGAAAATCAAGAATTAATCAATCAATCAATCAATCAATCGTATTTATTGAGCGCTTACTATGTGCAGAGCACTGTACTAAGCGCTTGGGAAGTACAAATTGGCATCACATAGAGACAGTCCCTACCCAACAGTGGGCTCACAGTCTAAAAGGGGGAGACAGAGAACAGAACCAAACATACAACAAAATAAAATAAGTAGGATAGAAGTGTACAAGTAAAATAAATAAATAAATAAATAAATAAATAAATAAATAAATTAACAGATGACTGGAATAACAAACTGCCTTAATATTTTCAGCTGATGAGCCAGGCACATTTTCAAAGTTCTCATGTACGGGGAGTTGACATCAGCAGACCCTTTTAGGCCTCCTAGCAAATTTAAAAGTTACCGGGTTCCTCGGAGGACTAGAAATCAACTAAGCTACATCCAGTTCCAAAACCTGACCTGCTCTAAGGATCGTGGTCTGCCAGGGAATGTTCACTGCTATTAGTCCATTCACAGTGTTACCATAAGCTAATCATCATCAATCGTATTTATTGAGCACTTACTGTGTGCAGAGCACTGTACTAAGCACTTGGGAAATACAATATGTATGTATTACATACATACAATATGTATGTATTACATACATACATGAGGAGGAGCTCACCTCCTCCAGGAGGCCTTCCCAGACTGAGCCCCTTCCTTCCTCTCCCCCTCGTCCCCCTCTCCATCCCCCCATCTTACCTCCTTCCCTTCCCCACAGCACCTGTATATATGTATATATGGTTGTACATATTTATTATTCTATTTATTTATTTATTTATTTATTTTACTTGTACATTTCTATCCTATTTATTTTATTTTGTTGGTATGTTTGGTTCTGTTCTCTGTCTCCCCCTTTTAGACTGTGAGCCCACTGTTGGGTAGGGACTGTCTCTATGTGTTGCCAATTTGTACTTCCCAAGCGCTTAGTACAGTGCTCTGCACATAGTAAGCGCTCAATAAATACGATTGATTGATTGATTGATCATAGACAATTCAAATGTCTACAGCCGCAAAGTGAGGATACGCATGAATCAAACACTTTTTTTCAATGTATTTTCAAAGCAGCAGTCAAAATAATTGATCCCAACCTCGGTATCTCAATGCCTCCTTGATACGTGTTTGATGTTTACTTGCCAAATTTACCGTCTTGTTCCACCGAGCACGGGAGAGATCATTCAATAGTCAAGTTCTGACCAGATATCCTAATGGGTTCAAAACTACAAATCACCGTAAAAGAACACTAAGTAATTCTTAAAAATGGCCAAAGATTTGCAAGGCTGCATAGAACTAATATGGCAAACAAAATGTCTTAAATAGTATGAAATGTCAACGTTTAAGACTCAAGTAAGGAGGTAGTTCCTTTAAAGATGCATCTGAGAATCACTCAGAACACGAATTAATTCAAAGATAGAGCACTTTGGTTTTTTAAAATTATCCAAGTATTGATAAGAATTTCAAAATGTGGCTTCATGGTTGGCACTGCTGAGCAGTTGGAAACCTAAGTCTGAGGAGAAATGGTGCTTCAGATCCAGCTCTCTCCTTCCATAGCTGCTCTTCACACCGGTTGCTCCTTCTGAAATAATCTAAAATAATCATCCTACTGTGCCTCACTCTCTATGCTCCAGCCTCTGATCCCTCGCTTCCACCTTTACCTCTTCCTGTGCTCCCTCCCCTTCAAATCCACTGGACAGCAATTCCCCCCAGCTTCAAAGCCCTCCTGAAATCCCACCCCCTCGGGGAAGCATCCCACGACTGGACTGCCGTTGGTCCTTCGGTCACCATTAGCATTCCTACTACAACCCAGCCCGCACTCTTTGCTCCTCTAGCACCGGCTTGCTAACTGTGCCTCCATCTCATCCATCTTGCCACTGACCCCTCTCCTACATCCTCCCTCTGTCTCTGGCTTGGAACTCCCTCCCCTTCCATATACAACAAACCACCACTCTCCCCACCTTCAAAGCCTTATTAAAATCACATCTTCTCTGAGCGGTCTTCCCCAATTAAGCCACCTTTTCTCCTACTCTCCTCCCTTCTATATTCTCTATGCACTTAGACCTGCATATTCACCCTGCCCTAAGCCCCACAGCACTTAATTACATATCTGGAATTTATTTATATTGATTTGTTTTTCCCTTCTATACTGTAAACTCCTTGTGAGCAGGGAACAGGTCTAATAATAATAATAATAATATTGGTATTTGTTAAGCACTTACTACGTGCCAAGCACTCATCTAAGCGCTGGGGTAGATCCAGGGTAATCAGATTGTCCCATGTAGGGCTCACAGTCTCAATCCCCATTTTAAAGATGAGGTAACTGGCACAGAGAAGTTAAGTGACTTGCCCAAAGTCACTCAGGTGACAAGTGATGGAGCCGGGATTAGAACCCACGACCTGTGATTCCTAAGCCAGTGCTCTTTCCACTAAGCCACGCTGCTTCTAATAATAATAATGATGGTATTTGTTAAGCACTTACTATGTGCCAAGCACTGTTCTAAGTGCTGCTCAGAACAAGGTAATGAGGTTGTCCCACGTGGGGCTCACAGTCTACATCCTCATTTTACAGATGAGGGAGCTGAGGCACAGAGAAGTGAAGTGACTTGCCCAAAGGCACACAGCTGATAAGTGGTGAAGCCAGGATTAGAACCCAAGACCTCTGACTCCCAAGCCCATGCTCTTTCCACTTAGCCACCCGGCTTCTCATGTCTGTTGCACTGTACTCTCCCAAGCACTCAATACAGTAAGTGCTCAATAAATACCCTTTTTTGCCCGATCAAAAGCACTCCAGTTCTTTTTTACTCCATAGTAACAATAGGACACTATAATATGCCTTTCTTCATTTGTGCTCAACAGTGAAACAAAATTTTCCCTTCACCATCAAACCAGATTGTAAAAAAGAAGATGTTTAGGTTTCAGTAATAGCCTGCCATACTGCTGTCACACATTATTTCATTTTGCAGCAAGACAGTTGCTTCTCAAAAGAAGGCTCAATTCGGTTCTAATTAAAACTGGTTTTAAAGTGCATTTCCCAGTTTAAACAAGGTGCAAAAGACTTTTTACCATGTGAGCCTTCAAGCAAACCTACAGATCAAAATGGGTGCAATTTGCTTCTAATTTACTCCTTTTCCTGAGCTCTTAAAATATTGTTTTGTTATTACCCACTGGTGATCATTTTCTTTCAGCCTCTGATGAGGTCAACTGCACCAAACAAAGAATGATGCCACGATGACCACTTCAGAGCATTTCAAAGACCAAAACACAAAACACCAATAGTAATGTTGTTACTGGCATTTCGAAATGAATAAACAGCTTCGGGAAAGAACAAATACGAAGTCCATTTTTTGTTATGCCTATACCATAATTTTAAGATACTGTCAAATGAACAAGTCTAAAAACTAGGGTCACACTCTACCCTTAAATTCTCCCAAACAAGAAACAGTATCTTCAAGATCTATGTGTCATCCACTGAGATAATTAACTCTTTCAGGATAAAGAAAACAAGCATCTTCGTATATTAATCAAATATGGTAGTAGGGAAACTACTTAAAATAGAATTTCTTTGAAACGAGAGAGCCAGATGCCAGCTTTTAATTTTGACCAGGCTGGGGGAATGGGGAGATGGGAATCCCAAAGGGTGAGGCTCCATCTTGGTACAGGACACCATGAGGCCAGGACAGGGGAGGAGGTTAATAAACACACAGGATCAGAGTGGGGAAACTCAGGCACAAACAGGGAATGTGGGGAGGACCAGGCAGAGGGCCCCTCCCGGCCTTCGGTCGGAGCGCCCATTCTGGCCTTCCTTTTCACCCTCCCAAATTACCCCCCGAGACTGCTTGTCTGGGCCTGAGGGAGGTACCCACTTGGTTCCCAGAGACCTGCGGGCTCTGGGCCTGGCCAAGAATGAGAGAAGCCTCTGGATGCTCCCAGAACCCAGCAAGGTGAAAGAGACCTAAAACTCATGACTTTGCCCATCTGTGCCAATTCCATGGGAATCATGCTCTCTCTGCAACTTCATTGCTTCTAAAGAACTGGCATTCCGGGTAACTGCTAAAAAATTAAAAGGCTTCCCGATCTCATTTACAGGTCATTTTTATCATCTTCTTCCCAATATGAATTGATAAAAACTTTTCATTCTGTTGTAAAAATAAATGTGAGTATTGGTTAGGTGGCAGAAACTGCAACAAGGGGAGTAAGCATCTTCATGTGGTCAACTCATACCGGTCTGCTCCCAGTTCTGTAGGTGGAAGCTTTGTAGCCTACACATGGAAAAGTGCCAAAAGGAGGAAGCTTAAAACAACTGCCAAACTGAGTCTTTCCTCAGGGCAGAGATGCCAAATAACTGCCCGATCTCATAAAATTGTCCTGGCATGGGAAATACCATGTCTTGGTCTGAGTTAAACTCTATCCAGATGGACTGGAACTAAAGGGAACATTTGTGCATGACAATACATTTGAGGAGAGTCCTCTATAGTTGCCCACAATTTGTGAGTTCCTCCCTTCTTTCTAAAATCCAATTCTGACACAATTCTGCTCCAAGAAAAGGGCAGATGATAGATCACCATCGCTGTTCGGCAGCCCATTAATTTTCTTTTTATCCTCTTCCATGCCCATTGGGATGCGAGACAAAGAAGACTAATGTGGGTCAGATTCTCGACTTTAAAAATTCTATTTATATATTGCAATACTGGGAGAAAACTAGGTACAAACACCATTGCTTTCTTCAACGTGCTTTCTAGGGCTTGTTTTGGGCAGGGAACGTGTCTGCTAATTCTGCTGTAGTGTACTCTCCCAAGCACTTAGTACAGTGCTCTGCGCATAGTAAGCGCTTGATAAATACCATTGACTGATTGTTTGGACACTAAAGATGACAAACATTTTAAAATATGTTGAAAAGGGAAATTTAGACATAAAAATCCAGTAGATTTTGGATCCCTTTGTATAGTCCACAGTTAAGGGGTCACTGAATTCAATGATCAATGATCAATACTGGTAGAATAAATGAGATCACCGCTGAAGATCTGAATGAAACGAGAATGTTATTTCAAGCCAGCGTGTGGGACTGATCAAACAATGTCTCTCTGGGAGGCAGTTTGAAAGCATTTCCTGCAGAACGTGTCTAGGCCCAAAGACAGAATTTGCAGAGTTCAAGGTGACTGTGTTCATACCTCCAGTATACCAAGGCCTTGTCCCTGTTTTTAAACAAACCCACCTGAAATGATCAGATTGAGGATCCGTAAAGTAAAACTGTGGAGGGAATGCTGAAATAAATATCTAACATCTGAAGAGGGGCTGCACAAGAGCCTTGTCAAGTGCAGAGTATCTGTCCAAGGCCAGACTGTTGGAACTCTAGCTCTATATGATCTCAAAATGATGCAACTAGTTATAAGGGGTCTGTCTGTTTCCATAATAAAACCTCAAGGGAATAAAAAAAATCTGTATGTAGCTCTGCCAAAGAAGTTTAACTTTCATGAGCCCTTCAACTTATAAGAGGTCTCAGGAAACTTATATACTCATGAGCATCACACCAAATACAAAAAAAAAAACCCAAAGAATGGGGTGGGGGGAGGAGAGGAAGTGGATATGTGGACGTTACAAGTCCATCTGGCACAATTAAACCTCACCAGAGATTCTGATATGTCCAATTACATTCTTAATTTATTTTATTTTAGAAAAAAGGCTTATCAAGTCAGTTTCAGACAGAAGTATAAATTTAGACTATTTCCATATGGAATTATCCTCATTCAAATAAAAAAACCACCCTTCTAATTAACTATAAAACTTAATTTTCTGCCCTCTCATACACTGACTGGTTGAGGGACACATATAGAGAATATCAGAAAGGATCAAAATTGTGGGACAATAGGAACAAGGTCATTGTGTTGGTTTATTGTTACATTGTACTCTCCCGGGGGCTTAGTACAGTGTTCTGCACACAGTAAGCATTCAATAAATACGACTGAATGAATGAAGACCAACCAGAGGGTCAAAGAGTCAAAGGCTTCAGACCATGTACTGCAGAATTTGAGAACGGGTTAATTTTTACGGAAAACAAATCGCTAATACAGGCAATAGGGTGGAAAGATCATTTTGTGAGCAAATAATAATAATTGTGGTACTTGTTAAGCACTTACTATATGCCAAGGAACATTCTAAGCGCTGGGGTAGACACAAGTTATTCAGGTTGGACAAAGCCCCTGTCCCCCATAGGGCTCATAGTCTTAATCCTCATATTACAGAGGAAGCAACTGAAGCCCAGAGAAGTGAAGTCACTTGCCCAAGGTCACACAGCAGACATGTGGCAGAGCTAGAATTAGAACCCATGATCTACTGACTCCCCAGCCCGTGCTCTAGACGCTAAGCCAGGCTGCAACTCAATCTAAAATTGAGAGTGGACAGAAGAAAAGCAAAGGCATAAAAATGGCCCAAAACAACAATAAAAACCTGATGAATGAAAATGCTCCCTTATACTTGTGCAGCACCATGCATTCTAGAGGAGCATTACATGGCATGTGAATGACTCCCATCCATCTCTAAAACAAAAAGTTTCCTCTGGGAGAGGATACAGGGGCACCCTTAAACAAGACTTTAGGGCAGGAAGTGAAGGATCTCATATTTAACAAAGTGTGAGTGAAGTCTGGGTAGAGCAAAACAGCCAAGTCCACAGCTAGTCTTGCTAAAGATTTGGGGATAGCCTTTCATATTCAAAACACTTATTTCATGCAAAATGAAAAAAGAGGCACAACCCACAGCAAAGTGGGCCTTAATATCTCATTGGTTTGTGAATTTCAGTGATCCCAGAGAACTGCCAGTTTTCTCTTCTAATAAATGTTGCCACCTATTTTCAAGAGGGTTTTAGGAATGAGTTTACCAACTCTTTTAAACTGCAATTTCCCAAGTGCTTAGTGCTCTGCATACAGAAAGTGGTCAATAAATACCAGTGATTAACTGATTAGGAGGTTGCTCAGAGAACCATCATAAAGACTCAAATGTGCATAGCTTGAAATTGAACAATAAAACACCATCTCCAGTCATAACTCAGGTTAACCAATCATGAACCAAATTGAAAGATAACATTTGGCAGGTGGAAGAGGTAAAAATGAAGGTTATATTCTTTTTGAAAAGGTTTTTTGGCAGCTAGGTAGATGCCAGCTTCTGATACCTAAGCTAAATCTCTTTAAGGAACCTATTCAAATAGGAAAAAAATTGGTAATTAGGTTCTTTGTTTTGCAAAATCTAAAATGACTGGTTTGGTGAAAAAGTAGGTCCTGATCTGAGAAATAAAAACACAATGCATCTTAGCACATCTAAAAAAAAAAAGTCTGATGACTTGAAAGCAATTCAAAAACCTGTTGCACACTTAAATCTTCAAAGACAGTATTTTTATGTTTCCAGTAGATTGAATTACCAATTAAAAATATACTTCCCAATATTATGTTTGCAACTGCAACTGCTGAGTGGTCAGAGGAAAATAAAATCAGGAAAACCCAAAATCCATGAAGAATATGAGTTTGCTTT
Organism: Tachyglossus aculeatus; assembly: GCF_015852505.1. Classification (NCBI taxonomy): domain Eukaryota; kingdom Metazoa; phylum Chordata; class Mammalia; order Monotremata; family Tachyglossidae; genus Tachyglossus; species Tachyglossus aculeatus. Next base: position 17,227,468 of record NC_052074.1, on the reverse strand, counting down.
AAATGACATATGCTATTAATGACAAGCACATCTAAACTGTAGTTCTGATAAGACTGATGCAGACCTTATAAATCTGGTGTATTTTGGTAGATTTTCCTGTGGATTAACATTGTATGTATAAAATTATTCTAAACAAATAAATTTTCTTAAATGCACAGTCTGCTTCTCAAAACCATATACTTTCACTTTATTTCTTTAAAGTAGTCATTCGTTCTTTAAAATACTTAGAGTTTTGTTACGGCAAAAAAAATGAAATTTATTTTCTAACCCTTGTAAAGAAACACTTTTTCCAGCTTTTCAACATGGTTTAAACCAAAAAGAAAGTGGTGATTCACCCCCACACTGTAATAAATACGAGGTGCCTTACATTTAATGTTAATGTATTAATGCCATTTTTGCTAAAATAAATTTTAGTGTGGTCGTTCATTAATTAAGTCTTTTGGATTTTTAATAATAAAAAATCCACTAATGAAGGAACTTTTAGCTTCTTTATTCATGCTTAACACTAGCTCTATTTTTTTAAAAATGGATGTGCAAAAAGCTACCTAAAGGTTAAAACAGAAAGCTGAAAATCAGTAAACCTGATTTCAAGTTCAAATTCAAACACGATAAGCAGGTTGTCAAGTTTCTGTGCTTCAATTTACCCACGTGTAATTTAACAACAATGACACCCACCTACCTCATTGAGATTGGAAGAGGCACTCTTACTCTGTATTCTTAGGGTGGTTTGAAATGCTGGAATTCAAGGAACGGTTCAAGAAACAAGACTATTACCACATTCATTGCTGCTGGATTCATTCTAGTGACAGCCACGGATTTTTAATGCATTCTTATTGGCAGTTGTTTCCAATCAGCTCTGCATTACCCAACGATTCCTCACCACACACTTTACAAGACTTCCATCAATTTCTTCATGCTAAACGACTGTTTCCTCAGAAGGCTCCACTCGCTGGTCTGTCGTTACAAATATCAGGGGCATCGAAACTGGCCAAAAGTTGCTTCTACCTCAACCAAAGACAAAGCTATGGAAGTTTGCAGTTTGGCCCATCTACTGTGCAGGAATTCACTCAAAATATAGAGTGAACCTCTTTGTTCAGTCACGTAAGGAATGATAATAATAATGGTATTGTTCAAGTGCTTACTAAGTGCCAAGCGCTGTTCTAAGCACCAAAAGGGACCAACACCAAGATGGTGCTTAAACTGTAGTGTACAGACACTGCTCGAGTGTCCTCATTAAAAGGTTAGAGCCCTACTGGCTCTCACATCAGCTGTCCTGATAGAAACTGTCGGCTTCCCCTGCACTATCCTTCAAAATAACACATAAACAAACAGTAAATATAAACGTCTCTAGTACAAGCATGTAGACTCAAAACGACAACTTCACTAAGTCAAACTGATGTTCCCAGGAATGAAATTAATATCGGACCTGTGAGACATGAAAGTTTTTAGGATTATTAAGCAATCCTCCAAGACGGTCAACATGAAAAATTTTAAAAACACAGATCCAGATAGAATTCTCTGGAGGAAAAATGATAGAACAAATTAGTATTCCATCCCAATCAAGGCAGATTCTCATAACTCATGATTCATTTTCGCTATCAGTGAAAAAAAAATCTATTTCTAATCTGGGAGGAACTAATTATTGGCACATTACTTTTTAAGACTACGCTGTTACTCCATGCCCTGGATACAGCTCTGGTCTACATCAGTTGCAATTCCCAAATGTATTTTCCCCTCTCCTTATCTCCGGCCCAGCTTCTCCCTGTCAAGGTCTGTTTTTGCAGGAAAGGAAGCTATTGCAAAGATGAGGGGTATTGCTCACCATCTCTTTGCCCTTTGGCACAGCTATCAGGTATTGGGATTTATCTGCCACATTAGCAGAGATCTTACGAAAAGCACATCCCTTTTTGTATAATATACTTGGTGGCTGCTCAAACAATAACCAGTAACAGATGTTTGAGGAAGAGAAAATGGACTGCTTAAAAAGAACTTTAGCAATTCTGATGATGCTTCCCAAGATTTCAAGCCTTAACACAATTTATAACTTTCATCAAGGTCATATACATTTCTTCCTGTATTTATTACAAATTCCAACTAAACTAACACATTTGGTTCATCATGCTTTAAGTTTTACTCTGACCTAAAAAGATGATCTTGCTTCTAAATTGCATTCATTTAATATGGTTAGAGAGATACAAAAAAAGGCACCTCTGGGAAAGCAAGCTTTATATGACTTGTCTAGTCGACAGGGTTCTGACCTTATTAAATCCAATGACATAATTGCTAGCCAGTTTAAGTTTAAAACAATAATTGTCTATATATGTGTTCTGTAAATAACAACAAAAACATTAAACAATTCCATCCTGACAGTGAATGGTGGTAACAGTCTTCTAGCATCTCCCCCCTATGTTTTCTTTGTTAGTGCTGAAAAATAATTAGCTCGTTGATAATTTGTCCTCCAAAAGATTAAAGGTGATTTATTTAGTCCTTAATAAACATGTTAACTCTTGTGGACTGAACTTTTGGGATACTACTGCTTCTCGCTCCCTTCCAGAAGGAGAGACATTTTTTTTTCCACTGTAATTCTTAACTTAAAACTCTGCATGCAATCAGAATCCCCCCATCAGAAGCATTGTTTTGCACATTTGATGGGTGTATTTCCTGTCAGGAAAACAAACAACCCAACAATGGAAACCCATGTTTATGGGCTCTACTGCCCTGTGAATGTTTGGTTTACAATAAAGTAGAAAAATGGGTCTATGAACCCTCTTCCTAATACAGATCACATTACTGACTTAAAAGTTTTCCTTCCTTTAAGCATAGGGGCAATGTGGAATTGTGGTTTTGGAAAAGGGTGTTTAGGTTAACAAAACATGCAGACTACACAAAACTCCCAATGCTCACCCAAACAATGAACCCTGCTCTAAAAAAAACATTGCAAATATTTTGGGTTTCACAATTTAACAATAAAGCCCAGATTTATCACCAGTGATAAATGATTTCAAGTTCTGTTACTAAAATGTAATGAACTGATGTGATTTTTTTGCATTGTGAATTTTCTTTTTCTCTTACAAACTAATTATTTTCTTGCCAAATACTAGGGAAGCTGAGGTTTTAAAAATGCTTAATTTGTACCTGTTCTGACATGAGTTTTCATTTCACTTGTATAAGGAACCAAGAGCTTTAAGAAGCATGCCAAAGCTAAATATAGAGTAAAACCAGTAATTATATTACTCTATTTTGTGCATGCAAAATACCTTTTTTTCGGAACTTCTGAAAAATCTCTCTCCAATTATGACAGTCTCTTTTCATTGTTTAGCAGGTTCTCAAAAAATAACTGCAGCTTAGTCAAATCCTAGTGATTTAAATTCACTTCTTCTGAAATGTATTTACAAACTAATTTGAGCAACATGCCAGAAATGAAAAGAAGTTGTAAGAGGGAAAGAATTCTATAATTGCATGTTCACACACAAATTTGAATATTCTCCGAGTTATTTCCAGTAATAAGTGATTCCTTAAATGATAATACTTTAAAAAGCTCAAAAGTCTTAAATATCTGAAAGTGAAAGAAACATGTATCAGAATTAGGAAAAAGCATTCTTTCAATTGTTTCTTTATTCTGAATAAGAATTTTGCTAATTTGTAGGACTATGAAATTTCTAAACTTTTTTAATGCCTCTAAGAATTTATCCTGGTATCTTTTCTTTTTTCCCCATTTTACAAATCTTTTTTTCATTTAAAGTTACAAATTTAAACACAACTTGGGCACTGAAAAATACATCCTCAGACCTCATGGCAAATACATGGCATTATGTTTGGAATTATATGCTAGATGTAGCAATGTGTTAGAAAAAGGGTGATTTAATATGACCATGAGAAAGAACTCACGCAAGTATTAACTTGAATAAGCAAATCTGCCATATTAATTTAGATTTTTACAACTGGCATTATAGTCAACTGAAAAATAGAACACATGAGGAAAAGAGAGTAGCCAAGAAACATCTTAACAGAATAGACAAAGAGGTTCTGGGGGGAAATTAGGCAAACAGGAAACATCCTTTTATTTGTCTTCAAGCCCAGATGAACTTAGTAAATGGTCTTGATGCAATTCTGACAGTTAGGAAAGATATTCTTTGTAATAAACTCCACTGGGAACATATGTAAGACAATTCTCTTCCCCATCTCTTGATGTTAAGTGGAAATTAAGTAACTAAATTTGAGGATACCTTTCTTAGCACTTTTCCCCAAGTAGTTTCTTTCTAAATGCCCAGGAGACTAATGACTGCCCTAATACTGTATATCTATTTGGTCAGGGGTCATTGCTTTTGGAAACTGTTCAAGAGAATATTGTTCCATGAACAATGAGAATTGTAGAGAATTATTCTAGAGGTTTTCTTTTTGGCTCTGACTTTATAAAAGGAAAATTACTCCCTTTCAAAAGCACATCCAATTCGTCCAAGCTGTTAGGTCCACTAATTCTTCAAGAGACAGAGAAAGAAGTAAAGTTGTCAGAGCAATAAAACAGATACAACTAAAAAAGGCTGTTTCAACTAAAAAGTGTTTGGAACTATAGTGAGGTGGAAAAATCTACCAGTCCAGATCTAGGGGCAAGGTGAGAGAATCAATGGTCTGGTTCCAGTTCCCCACTGACTCATGGGAAAAATTTAAACAAGTTATTTAATATTGATTTGCAGTAATTTTGTCACCAAATAATACTGCATTTTTGCAGACCCAGCTTGACCCTAGATTTAAGACTATCCCACCAAATATTGGCTAGTTTTATTATTTGGGAAAAAAATCACTCATTCCTCCATTGACCTTTCCCCACATTTCAATCAATCCAGTGATAAATCATATTTATTAAGCACTCACTGCATAGACCACTGTACTTGGGCACTAGGGAGAGTAAAATACAGCAGGTTTGTAGACGTGTTCCCTGCCCCACAAGATGTTCACAATCTAGCGGGGGAGAGAGATATTAAAATAAATTATGGCTATGTATTCAAGTGCTGTGGAGATAAGGGTGAGATGAACATCAAGTGTTTAAAGGGTTCAAATTCAAGTGCAAGGGCAATGCAGAAGGGAGAGGGAGTTAGGGAAATATGGGCTTAACTGGAGATTGTCTCTTGGAGGGGATATAATTTTAATAAGGTTTGAAAGGTGGGGAGAGTGTCGGTCTGAAATTTCTGAAGGGGGAGGGAGTTCCAAGCCATAGCCGAGAATTTGGGTAAGGGGTAGGCAGCAAGATAAGAAGGTGAGAAGCAGCGTGGTTTAGTGGAAAGAGGAAGGGCTTGGGAGTCAGAGGTCACGGGTTCTAATCCCGGCTCCGCCACTTGTCTGCCGTGTGACCTTGGGCAAGTCACAACTTCTCTGTGCCTCAGTTCCCTCATCTGTAAAATAGGGATAGGACTGTGAGCCCCACAAGGGACAATCTGATTACCTTGTATCTACCCCAGCGCTTAGAACATGGTAAGCGCTTAACAAATACCATCATTATCATTATCATTATTATTATTAAGATAGACAAGATCGAGGTACAGAGCGTAGGTTGGTATGAGAGAGTGAAGTGAGTGAGTTGGGTTGTAGTAGAAATCAGAAAGGTACGATAGGAGGAGAGAAGGTGATTGAGTGCTTTAAAGCTGATGGAAAGGAGTTTTTGTATGATGCAGAGGTGAATTAGCAACCACTGGATGTTCTTGAGGAGTTAGGAAACATGGACTGAACTTTTTTTTAGAAAAGTGATCCAGGCAATCGATCAATCAATCATATTTATTGAGCGCTTACAGTGTGCAGAGTAATGTACTAAGTGCTTGGGAGAGTACAGTATACACTCTCCCTGCCCACAAGGAGTTTGCAGCAGAGTGAAGCACGGAGTGGTGTGAGGAGAGACAGGAGGTGGGGAGATCAGCAAAGAGGCTGATAGTCAAGGAAGGATAGGATTAGTGCTTAGATCAGAGTAGTAGCAGTTTGGTGAATTTTAGCAAGGTTGTGAGGGTAAATCGCCAGGATGTGGTGACAGATTGAAAACATGGGTTGAACGTAAGAAATGAGTTGAGGGTACTCCTGAGGTAATGGGCTTGTGAGACAGGGAGGATGGTGGTGCATTGTGCAGTGAGGGGAAAGTTATGGGGAGGATAGAGTTTGAGTAGGAAGTTGAGGAAGTTTGTTTTGGACATGTTAAGGTTGAGGTGCTGGCAGGTAGGATATCCAAGTAGAGATGATCTGACAGCAGGTGGAAATATGAGACACACCAGCTCATCTATCAAAGCTAACTTCCATTTCCCAAAAAAAGGGAAAGATACCATGAATGCGTACCAGATCTGAACCTCGGCATCTCATAATATATCACTCTTCATCAGAGGGACCTGAAGGATGTAGAGATCACTGCAGCCAAGGAGTGGCCTATTCGCTCCAAACTTACTTTGTGGTACAACAAATGTTGTATTCAAGGCACCCAAACAAATCGACTCCTATAGCTCTATCAGAGAGGGAATCGTACCCAGATGACCAGAATGATCTTCTGAGTGTGACTTCCACCATTTTTAGAAGGAGGCTTTTCAAAGCATAGATAAAACAAGGAGAGGGATGGGTTTGCTTCATCACCTGATCTATCCAGAAAGTCAATTCTAGTTGCCCAATGAGTTGGCATGGTACACAAAGGGAAAAAAGATAGATATGCAGAGCCCCAATAGAAGAAAAAAACTCTAACTTTGCTTTTTACCCTTCCCAGTACTTTTGGTCCCAGTCTCCTTTTTGTCACCTCATACTTTGAGAAGAGGGGCAGGAGAAAACTGTCAGAGTGCAGTTATTTAAACTTCTATTTTAAAATGACACTTTTTATTGCTTAAAACAGTCAAACCCTTGTCTTCAATATGGAACAATGTGATATAAGTTAATCACCTTCACCGCTGCAAGAGATTCTATGGAGCAATTCAACTGATGTTATCCCTACCCTCCAGCTTACATTTTCACATTTGTAATATTATTCTCTGCCTGAACTGTTCACCTTGAAGGTATACTGAAGGAGATAAGGGGAAGGATGATTCCTAACAAGTCCAATGGGGAAAGAAGATGAGGCAAGAGGGGAAAATAAGTCTAATGAAATCTGTAGAGGGGCATGAGTTACAGTTATTGGTCCAAATAACCCATGCGCATTTGGGGGGCAGATGGGAAGAAAATGTATCATCCCTTCTGGAGTTCTTGACAAAATAGGATTGCTTTGCACTCCTTGGATAAATGATAATGAATAGCCTAGCTGTGGGCTACTTGGGGGAATTTCCAGGATTGGGGCAGTTGTTTCATTTCCAGCAATTTTTCTTAGTGAGGTGCTAAAGACCTGTGCTCCCTTTAGTCTCTCTCTCTCTCTCTCTCTCTCTCTCTTTCTCTCTCTCTTAAGCACTTACTATGTGTCAAACACTGTTCTAATCGCTGGGTTCTTGTCTTATGCCATCGAGTCGTCTCCAACCCATAGCGATGCCATGGACACATCTCTCCCGGAATGCCCCACTTCCATCTGCAATCATTCTGGTAGTGTATCCATAGAGTTTTTTTGGTAAAAATACCGAAGTGGTTTACCATTGCTTCCTTCTGTTCCGTAAACTTGATCTCTACCCTCGACTCTCTCCTACGCTGCTACTGCCCAGCCCAGATGAGTTTTGACTTGCAGCAGATTGCCTTCTACACACTATCCACTGCCCAAGCTAGGAATGGAATGGATATGCCTCATTTTGACTCTCCCTCCCATAGTCGAGACTGGTAGAGTACTGGAAACTACCCAGGTGCAACCCTCAAAGGGGATCACTGGGGTAGATACAATTTATGTGGGACACAGTCCCTGTCCCACATGGGGCTGTCTAAGTAGGAGAGAGAATAGATATCTAATACCCATTTTACAGTGGAGGAAACAGGTACAGAAAAGTTAAGTGATTTGTCCAAGGTCATACTGCAAGCAATTGGCAGAGCAGGATTAGAACCCAGGTCCTCTGATTCTCAGGCCCATGCTCTTTCCACTAGACCATGCTGCTTCTCTATGTTTGTCTTAGGCACACAGTGGGAGCTAAACACACTTCTAGATCCGCTGAAGACTTAAAAATAATCTCAAGAATCAACCTCCTAAACAGACCATTTTATAAATGTGCCATTTTTCAATTTCAGGCAAACGTCAAGATACAACCAGGTTATATTCCTTGCAAATGTGGTTGTATTGTGAATAGCTGTACTGTGGAGTTTGCTTTCCCCTAGTCGCACAAGTTAAAAATTAGGATTCATTCCAGGATCTCAGGAAAAGTATTTTGCAATTGCTTTATGTGCTAAATACTGTAATGATAAGCATCATTAACTATTGTTTATTAAAGTAATTCAAAGCATAACTGATCATATTAATGTGGAATTGTAATATGATTGAGCATCTTTGCAGTGGGCTGCAGAAACTGTTTGTTTAGCCTGCGGTTGTAATTTTTCAACTGGAGTGGAGAACTCTCCCAACTCTGAACTGCAATCTTTTTCTTTCCTTCTTACAGCACCTTGTAGTAGGCTAACTTCCTCTGATCCCCTTTAATTTCCTTTATTCCTCTCTCCAATAAGGTCTTCTTCAATCATATTTATAAATTCATCTACTTTCTTGTAGAAAACACAATTGTATCACCTATTTCAGCATCTTGCAATGATCTTTTGGATTGTCAAAGTTTGATGAAGTCCTCTTTGGACAGCGTTTCTTCTGAATGAGATGCTGTTAACTCACTGACTCCTATATCACCTATTTCTTAACTGACCTGTCTCACCAGTTCAATTATTTTTTTGGTTATCTGCTTAGGGCCCTCATGCCTTGAAAATCACACTCTATGCAGAAACTCATTCTATGATCCACTCACTGTTGATGACCTAAATCAAAGCCTGGGGCAGATGGGACAGGGAGGGATTTACTTACTTGTAACAGTCAACCTGAATAGGAGGGCCAATTGGGCTTATGCTCGGGATAATGCATCCAAAACCCAGGGTGAATGTTTTTTTTAATAGCATTTATTAAGTGCTTACCATGTGCCAGGTACTGTTCTTAGCATTGGGGTAAATACAACGTTGTCAGCTTAGACACAGTCCTCTGTCCCAACACAAGGCTCACAGTCTCAACCCTCACTTAACAGATGAGGGAACTGAGGCACAGAGAAGTTAAGTGAGTTGCCCAAGGTCACACAGCAGAGAAGTAGCAGAGCCGGATTACAATCCAGGTCCTTCTAACTCAGGGTGGAGGTAGTGTGGAGTGGCTGTAACTCAGGGTAAGGCACCAACACCACAAGATAGTATCCCATATTTGGTTACATCATGAAGTGACCTGTATCCCTGGGTAAAGAAATAATTTAGAAACTTCATCACTAGTAGCATGACTTTAGAAGATGAAAGAGAGTTTTACAGTCTGAGAGAGGCTTGAGAACATCTCAGGCTGAGGCAGTGCAAAACTCGGCCTCTGATCCCACGGGACTGGGGGACAAAACCACTGGAAAAAGAGAAAATAGAAGCATCATGGCCTAGCGAATACAGCACAGGCTTGGGAGTCAGAAAGACCTGGGTTCTAATCCTGGCTCCGACACTTTTCTGCTGTGTGACCTTGGGCAAGTCGCTTGATTTTTCTGTGCCTTAATTCCCTTATCTGTAAAATGGAGATGAGGACTGTGAGCCTCATGTGGGTCGTGTACTGTCCCCAACCTGATTACCTTGTATCTACTCCAGCACTTCGAACAGTGTCCAGCACATAGTAAGTGCTTAACAAATGCCACAGGGAAAGAACCAAAATCCTGCTCTCCTCCCACTGTGCCAGCCTAGGTCTTTGCTCTGGGCATACCCTGCACCTGTGGGGCTGTGTTGGGCTCAGTGGCCACTACCTGAGGCCTCAACCAATTTTAGACTCTTGGGAAGGTTTGGGCTGTGACAGGTCTCTAGACGGTAAGCTCCTTGACGGCAGGGATCCTGCCTACTGGCTCTGTTGTACTGTTCTAATTAAGCACTCAGTAAATATCGATTGATTGTGTGACCTGGGAAGCAAGGCCATGAGTTTCCTTTCGGTCCCTTTAATCACTGCACTTGTTGACCTCTGAGCTTGTTTTTCATGTTCATTTTATATTTCTATTGTTTTTATCTTTCCTTAGGTGATGATCCATTCTCCCATTACTCTTAGCTCAGGAGTTCCTGGAGGGCCAGGGTCTTATTTAATTCTCACCTGGGGATTTTCCCCGTGTGTTTAATACAGTACTTTGCATCTAGAAGGCACATACATAAATATCGTCACCATAGTACTCACATACACATATGTTCAAGCTCGCTGTGGGCAGGGAATGTGTCTATTGTGCTGTACTCTCCCAAGTGCTTAGTACAGAGTGCCCTGCACAAAGTAAGCACTCAATAAATACAATTGACGGATTCTTTCTTCAAGAGGCTTAGAGTTTTCTGAAGACATAATTTAATTAATCTTTTCAATGGTCCTGTGAGACAGGGTACCAGGCCCATATGACAAATAGGGAAAGAGAGGCAGAGAGAAATTAAGGGTTTTGCTCAATGCTGCAGTGAATATTCCAGACCTTCCCAAACTGGAAAACCTTATCTCTCCATATCATAACTACCAGCTAATAAAAAGATGGACATCAACTTCCATTTGTTTCCCTGCAAAAACACACTCCAACTTTCATCTGCATCAACATTACTATGTTCAACATAGTAGCAGTATAATGTAGTATAACATAGTATTACTATGTTCAACATTACTGGCATAATGAGTGAATCACAACCTAAATAATTGTGTCTAACCCTGTTGGATAAGATACAAAAACGCTGGTTAGTAATGATTATGCCAATTAACATTTTGCTTAGCAAAATTGTTAAACTCCACATTCTCAATATATTGATTGATTTGTCACCACTTGATCTAATTTATGACTGAACTAGTAATGCAACAGCAGCAGCCCAAGGATATACCTAATATTCATAAAATGGAAGTGGTTGCCTGTCACTTTAAAGGATGTTCACTCTGTAGAAACTACAGGTTTCAACAAGAGATGCTTCATGCTGATCTCATCAGGCAGATAAGGGATTGCATAATTGGCCCAGTAGTCTCAGTTGGTTGTCAGGCTATATGGAGAGATAAGAGGGGGCACAGGCAAAATTGGCTCACAGGTGATCCATTAGTTCCTCCTAAATTACTTGTACTCATACTCGAACCAAAATAAGGTAGAGCTGCAAGTCAGTAATAATGATGGTATTTGCTAAGCGCCTACTATGTTCCAGGCACTGTATTAAGCACTGGGACCTGTCATGGAGGCTTAAACTCCCATATGAAAAACCAAAGGAATGCCATCCACTATGAACTGGGTGTCTAATGAGAACAACATACGACGAACTTTAAAAAAAAATATTTTTTCAGAGTGGTCTGTCTGTACACCTCAGGAATAAGTACTTTTGTATTACCTGCTATTGTTAATATTCAGCAAAAGCCATATTATCGGCTTCCTTAACAGCCAAAAACCTCTAGAAATTGGTATTTCTCCTCTTCCCCAATACAAGAGTCATCTTGGCCAACTGATCCCACTATGTCCCTTGGGAACCCCTTTATCCATTAGGTGTTGTCTATCCATAATGGTTCCTTCTGGGCAATAGCAAAGGAGCTGACAATCAAGCTAAATGAATGCCCTCCCCTACTTCTCCAAAGTAAAACACTACTAATCAGTCAATCAATAAGTGGTATTTATTCAGAGCTTACCACTGGTACAGTGGTAGTAGTTAGGGCATTTACGGAACACATAGGGGGTACAACATACTGTCCTCAATGCTTAGGAAGGTACAATAGAAACACGAGACCCACTCCCTGCCCACCGGGAGTTTACACTCCAATGGGGGAGAAAGATAGAGAAATAGTCACAAGGAAGTTATGAGAATAAATTGATTGCTCCAACAAAGTCACAATTTCCTCTTTTCTCCAAATCTAAAAGACCACGACCTTTCCCACATTCAAAGTCCTGTACTCAGTTTGTAAATATTTTTACATCTTCTAAGCAATCCAAGCTATGTTAGAAATAGACTAGTCAAGAGCATGCCCTTTAGAAAGCAATTGTGTATGACAACCTTCCTTTGAGTGTGCTACTCAGATTGGCTTAGTAAACACTCTGGGGGGAAGGGGATTTAATGGATAGCACATCTTTCAGGTGAGATATAAAACTGAGATTCCCAACTCCAACTGACTGTGCAAGTTCCTAGTTTAAATCTGGAGCATTTACCCATAATCAGACCAAAATTCCAACTTGAGTGACGACAGTCTACTTGCCTAAATGGTTCTGAAAATATAAACCTGAGAAAAAGCCACTGTTTCTCCACCCTTTATTTATGGTATTAGTTAAGTGCTCACTATGTGCCAGGCACTGTTCTAAGAGCTGGGGTAGATAAGAGCTAATCAGGTTGGACACAGCCAGTGCCCCACATGGGGTTCACGGTCTTAATCCCCATTTCACAGATGAGGTAACTGAGGCAAACAGAAGTGAAGTGACTTGCCCAAGGTCAAGCAGCAGGCAAATGATGGATCTGGGATCAGAACCCAGGTCTTTCTGACTCCCAGGCCTGTAATCTATTCAGTAGGCCACGCTGCTTCCCGGTACCCAGCAGTATTTCAATGGTGGCTGCTCTTTTGATCAGTCAACAGACCATTCCTGTCCTACTCCACCAATGGCAAATTGGGTATATTAAATCATCTTCACAAGGATACACAGTCCTCCTTCAATATTATCAGGGAGACTTTTTCAAATGGGTATAGTTTTTTTTCCTTTCTGCTTCTATCACGGAGCTCTAGTCAACGAAAAAAATTTATCATTTAAGCTTGCATAAGGATAATACAAAAATAATTATTTCACGTACCTATCCAAAGCTATGATGCCAATTTCAGTGTGCAACTGGTCCCCAAATTTCAATAGCAAACAAAACAGTTTCACATTTTATATATTACAAGAAGCAATCTAGGTTTTACTACTTACAGCCAGAAAAATGTTGACAGAGTTGCACACCGAGTTTTAACATGCTGATCATGTTAAAATGGTGCTCAAGAAATATTTTCCACTTTGTAAAAAGCCAGACTGTTTACATGCTTAAGTGGCCAGAGACTTTGCTGTCTGTGTGTGTGGTCTTAACATTTCAGTATCATAATCATGAATATAAAGTGGAAAAGCATGCAACAAGCTGGTATAAGAAGTTCCAAGCAAAACTGTGAAGCAAGCATGTTCCGATGCAAATATTTTTAAAAGTACATGTAAACTAAAAAGACTTCTTGATAAATCCAATTTCAGTATATTCATGAGAAAAAATAGGCATCTTTAGGGTCATATTTTGCTTTTCTTTAAAGTTCTATTTTTTTGAAGTTCTTAAAGCATCAAGAATCACAGGTTATGATCAACTTGGAGACAAGCACAAAAAACCTCCAGAACCAAGAAATGTTTGTGGCTGCATAGTTTGGCCAACACAAATGAATGATGATAAGTATTACAGATGTAATTATGCTGAATGAAGCATAAACTATAGGCCCAGAGTTAGGTTGCAGAAAAGGACCATGAAATGGTTACCAAACAAGGAAACATCAGTGAATAAATTCAAGAGGCATTATATCAATTCAGCCCAATGGCTTAATGGAAGCATTGCAAAACACCACAGGGGATTCAGCCTTGGGAGTGGCTGCAGGTTCATCTCTAGGCCAACTGAACCAGTAGGCTTCATCTCTCAGGGTACTCCATTTTCAGAGCAGTACTGAGCTTTGCATGGAATTACTTACTCTTCTAGATAAAGAGGGGAACAGAAAACTTAACCTGGCTACACTACAGAAGGGAAGAAAGGCACAGCAGAAAGAAATAAAAATGACCCATGCATTAAATCACATGCAATCCTGGGGCCTTCTATTAAAGGACACAAAACAGTTATTTTCTAAGTCCTAGGCTGCATTTACCATTCCATCATGTCCCAAGTGCTTCACATTAGGCCTGGTGGTTCTTACATTTTTAATAGTTTTTTTTTTTTTTGTCTATAAGGTCTCAGCACATTGTGTCTTACCAAAAAAAAAAAAAAAAAGATTTAAAAAGCTTCATGTTGCAGCATGAAATGACATTTCCCATTCTACTGCCAAATACTGCATGCAAAATGTAATTCTCCGTTGACTGGGTAAGCAGAAAAAGAAATGGTCCTTCATAAAATAATTTTGCCAGTGTTATTTTTTCCTCTGCATTTTTCATTAGACTTCTCCAAGGCTATAGATCAGGCTATTTTTCTCAGTTACTATGACAACAGAGGAAATAAATGGGCTTAAGAGTAGTTTGGTTGATGAATCCAAAGCAATTCCTTCTACTTAATTCCAAATGACCATGTAAAGTAGGCCCTCCTACTGCAGGGAATCAGACTTCTTTCATTTAACTAGAGTCTACATTGAAAGTGTCATCAGAACATAAGCAAAACCATTCTGGGTCAGACCAATGGCCTACCCACCTGGCATCTGGGTCTCGGACAATGATGATTACAGAACAGACAAGAAGTAGTACAGTCTGATGGAAAGACTACAGGCCTGGAAGTCAGAGGACCTGGGTTCTAATCCCAGTTCTGCCACAAACCTGTTGTGTGACTCTGGGCAAGTCACTTCACTTCTCCGTGCCTCAGTTACCTCATCAGTAAAATGGGGATTAAGACTGTGAGCCCCGTGTTGGACTGTGACCAACCTGATTACTGTGTACCTACTCCAGTGCTTTGGCCCACATAATAAGCAAAACAAAAAAAGTACATCACTTAAAAAAACCCTCTGAGCACTTTAAAAATGAATTGATCATATTTATTGAGTGCTTACTATATGCACAGCACTGTACTAAGCATGAGCCTGGGCCCAGGAGTCGGAGAGCCTGGGTTGTAATCCCAGCTCCGCTATGTACTTGCTGTGTGACTCTGGGCAAGTCACTTAACTTCTCTGTGCCTCAGTTCCCTCATCTGCAAAATTGGGATCCAATACCCGTTCTCCCTCTTCCTTAGACTGTGAGTCCCATGTGGGAACTGATTAACTACCCCAGAGCTTAGTACAATGCTTGGCACTTAGTAAGCACTTAACAAGTAGCGCAATTATTATTACTATACTACAGAGTTGGTAGACACAATCCCTGCCCACAAGGAGTTACTTTCTTTTTGTAAGCATCTGAGGGTTGTTACACCTGTAAGGAAAAACTGGAAGATGCTGGTGGGGGGAGCTACCACGAGGTGAAGGGAGCAATCTGACTCTGCTTCTAATTAGCAACTATAATCTGATCAGCTCTGAAAGAGGCCAGGTTCTCTGGAGGATAGGGTAAACAGGGGAGGGAGAAGAGGGGAAGAAGCAGCAGCGTTGCTTAGTAGCTACAGCATGGGACTGGAAGTCAGAAGATCTGTGTTCTAGTCTTGGCTCTGCCACTTGCCTGCTGTGTGACTTTGGACAAGTCACTTCACTGGGCCTGTTTTCTCATCCATAAAATGTGGGTTCAATACCTGTTCTCCATCCTTCTTAGACTGAAGCCCACATGGGTCAGGGACTCTGTTTCATTTGATTATCTTGTATGTACTCCAGCATTTAGCACAGTGCTTAGCACATAGTAGATCTTAATAAAGATTGTTATGATTATTATGAGATGAGCGGAGGAGAGGATTAGAGGAGGAGAGAAACAGAACTGAGGGGTGGTGGAGGGAGAGAAGATTAAAATGGCCAGGGAGAAGAAATGAAGCTTCACTTCCTCTTAGATGAAGGTGAGCAAAGCTTCTGAGAAAGCAAGGCTACACGTGCATCTCAGTGAACGTATCTGCTTGTAGGGTGATGGTCTATGAGGTAAACAGTAGGAGTGAAGGCGCATTTGGGGCTACTTGAGCACATCTGCCCAACATTCTTTGCCCCTTCCAGAGCTCAAACTGCCCCTCTAATACAAGTATAAAAAATACCACAGAGGAGGAAGAAGGTGTGGAGCCACGAGGGAATGCACTCGCCTTCTACATCAAGACCAAAAATTCCATCTCACTCTCTTCCTTCACCACACCCTTCCCTTCTCCTATACTCCCATACATCACGAAAACTTTTTCCAGCCAAGAAAATCTCATGGCTGCCTAAGATGCCTCTGGGCAAGATCCAAAATGGAAATTTAATCCTCTAGTGTTTTTGATCAGAGAACTATTGAGATAAGTGTTCTTTTTCTCCCACCCACTGGATGAACCATCTTGGATCATTATAAAGGGCTTCTCTGAGTTAGGTGTAGAAATTCAAAGCTATAGGATGCCTTGAAAATTTTAGCTGTGACCAGAGAGGAGACCTAAGGAAATTCTGTAATTTTGAGTTTTGCATGAACGTGAAAAAAAGAGGAGCTATTCATCTCAAATCTAGTCACTGCAGACACCAAATACTATTCATTTTGCACAGAGAAGTAATAATAATAATCATAATTATGGTATTTGTTAAGCGCTTACTATATGCCAAGCAATGTTCTAAGCACTGGGGTAAATAGATACAAGGTCATCAGGTTGTCCCACATAGGACTCACTATCTTAATCCCCATTTTACAGATGAGATAATTGAGGCCCAGAGAAGTTAGGTGGCTTGCCCAAGGTCACACAGCAAACAAGTAGCAAAGCTGGGATTAGAACCCACATCCCCTGACTCTCAAGCCCATGCTCTTTCCACTAAGCCACGCTGCTTCTTGTAGCATTTTAAAGGACATCCAGTATTACCGGGGGGTGTTCCTCCATTCCTGAATCCCCCTCCAAACTCTACTGAAACAGCTGCAGGCCTTCTCCCTGTCTCCACATCATTTCCAGAGAAGTAGGGAAACAGACATTGGCTTAGTGTGAAGACTTCCACCAACGTTACTTCACGAGTGGAATAAAAACAGGAGCGGTTAGAAGAAGGGCTTAAATTGCAGCAAGAGAAAGTTCCTAGACATAAGGAAGAAGAGCTTAACTGTAAGAGTGACTGTGGATCAGGAGAGACTGTAGAATTCCCCTTCTCGGAAATCCTTTTTTAAAAATAACAGAATCAAATGACCTCTGCAGGTTCCTTTCACCTCGGATCTATTTTTCTGAATATTTCCTGCTTCACCGAAGTGAGGTAAGTTTTCCCTTCTTTCTCTGCACTTCTGCCCTTCAAGAGGCATGGTGGCACTACAACCAGGCAATAATATCATTTTTGTACTGTGCACTAGACTGCTCAGTCGGGGACGGGAAACCCTAAATTAGCCCGTTTCCTCTTAGGGAAAACAAGTGAGGGGAATAGGGAAGAGACGAGTGTTTCTCCTACCTGTAGCCTTTGAGATTAGAATTGTGACAGAACCCGGTACCTGCATTGTTTAAGAGTACAGATTTCGACAGGACTAAAAATTGAAGATGGCACCTAGCACTTCTCTCCTTGGGGCCTCGTGATTATCATCAGCTCAGGCAAAACCTAAGAAATGCGCTTTTCTAAAAATAGGCACCTACCTGAGACAGCTCATTTTTTAGGAAATGGAGATTACTTACTTATATGTTCTCAGAAGCAGTGTGTGGTCTAGTCAGCTCATCAATCAGATGATCCCTTCTGGGAATGCTTGGGGACTTGGGACTGCAAAGAACTTCAGGCCTTGCTTGCCAAAAGATTTGGGCCCACCCAGGTGAGTCCGGGCCCCTCCTCCCATTACCCAGGGAATCTGGATAGGTCAGACTTCCTTTCCCAGTTTCAACGCAGAGCAGGAGGGAGTGGTATTCCTGGGAAAAATACATGCTTGATATAAAGATAGGTGACAAAGTGGCATAAAGGATAGAGCATGGGCCTGGGTGTCAGAAGGTCATGGGTTCTAATCCTGGCTCTGCCACTTTTCTGCTGTGTGGCCTTTGGCAAGTCACTTCACTTCTCTGGGTCTCAGTTAACCACATCGGTAAAATGGGGATTGGGACTGTAACCCCAAGTGGGACAGGGACTGTGTCCCACCCAATTTTCTTGGATGCACCCCAGTGCTTAGTACGGTGCCTGGCACATAGTATGCACTACACAAATACCACAATTATTTTTATTATTATTAGCCTCCCCAGCAGGGAAAGCCAATGGGAAGTGATGTGATGAGCTGATGAGACTACACACTTCCAGAGAACCAGGTTGTCAGTGTTTTTCTAATAGGTTTCGTCGGCTCATCACGAGGTAGTCAGTATAGCTTAATGAAACCATTGAGGCTTTGACCAGAGTAAATGGGGAAAAAAGGAGCGTCTGAGGAAAAGTTCCATGAAATGACTCTGCACGTGTTTTTTTTTATTGGCACACTGGAAAGGCCGAGCCTTGAGGTGGCCCACCTGCTGATCTGATAATCAACTCCCACACCAACATTATCATGGCAGCATTCCAACATCAGAGAGCAACAAGAGGGTGCCCATTTGGAGATAAACTATTTAATACTATAGAACAAAGCCCAACTCTGTTAAAGCCCAACTCTTTTATACTGTACTTTCCCAAGTGCTTAGTACAGAGCTCTGCACACAATAAATATGACTGGTTGATCAATAGTCATCTCCTGTGATGGCTAGGCTTTGTTCGGCCTAGGTAACAGCTCAGGGCTCTTCAAGTGTTGGGATTATACCGCACTGCTCTTCTATTATTCCCAGGCATAAAGTGCCTAACTGAGTCCTCTGTACACAGTAGGAGTAGGCACCCGATGAATCAAAACTCACTTTGCCAGCCACACCGTCATCACCTCGATCTCAGCCTCACCCTCCCCTGGCCACCTTCTCCGCTGCCTGGCACCGGAGCGGACGTGCTTGCCTGCTCAGCATGCAGTTGCCCGCTGCTATCATTAGTGCCCACACCACCCAGAATGGGGGCTGTTATTGCCCCCTTTAGTTTTATGTGATGAGAAGTTCTTCGGGAACACAAGGGAACTGACTCTCTGAGAGATCTGGTTGATATGCTGGTGGTTTTCAGGTCACTGGGCTCAGTGGAAAGAGCCCAGGCTTTGGAGTCGGAGGTCATGGGTTCAAATCCCGGCTCCGCCACTTGTCAGCTGTGTGGCTTTGTGCAAGTCTCTGGGCCTCAGTTACCTCATATGTAAAATGGGGATTAAGACTGTGAGCCCCTGTGGTACAACTTGATCACCTTGTAACCTCCCCAGCGCTTAGAACTGTGCTTTGCACATAGTAAGCGCTTAATAAGTGCCATCATTATTATTCACATTACAAAGAGGATAGCAAGTAGGGTGTCAGCTCTGATTATTTGTCAAGTTCCTTAAAGTGAATCTTTTCTTTCCTCGTTTTGATCAATTTTTTCCCAAGTAAAAGCCATGTTTTTACTTCCTCCTTAAAGAGGCCTCACTTAAGGACTACATTATTTTGAAAATTCTGTGCATTTTACCTTCGGTTTAAACGGTTTAAAATCCCACTGTTGCCTCCCATTGCTATAGAGGAGCCTGAGTTGGATGGATTTCTAATTCTACCGACTACCCATGAAAGTTTCATCATACACTATAAATAGGTTATAGTTCACTATAAATAGGTGGCACTGTGTTCCGAAACTATTTACATAAGCCAGGTTTTTTTTAAAAAAAAAAACACTAAATTGATCATCACCTTAACCTCTATTCAAGTAGGATCTTTCTTCAGTCAGATTCAGTTGCCCAATGGGCACAGAGAAGTCATCACTGAAGGTAAAGGTTACGGGGGGGGGGGGGGGGGGGTGGGTGTGCGTGTGTGTGTGTGTGTGTGTGTGTGTGTGTGTGTGTGTGTGTGTACACCTGTAAAGGCCAATTTTGTGGGACCATTGGTACAAAATGTGATATTGGATGATGGAGTACAATCACTGCTCACTGTGGGCAGGGAACGTATCTACCAATTATGTTATAATTACGTTCCCAAGTGCTTAGTACAATGCTCTGCATACAATAAGCCATCAATAAATACAGTTGATTGATTGATCATCAGCAACATTTACTAAGGGCCTATCATCTACCAAGCATTATACAATAGCTTGGGAAAGTACAACAGAGTTAGAACATGATCCCTGCCCTCAAAGACCTTATAGCCTAGTGGGATAAACAGACTCTTAAAAAATTACAAAATGGAGAGTACAAGAGAGTATAGGATATGAGTAAAACTGCTATGGCGGTTATGGAAACTGAAGTGCTTAGATGGGAAGGAAGGGTCAAAGTGGCAAAGTGAGAAGATCAGAGTTTACTGGGGGAAAGAACTCCAGGAGTTGTGATCTCAGAAGGGATTAATGGATGAGCCTCAGCCCTGAGGCTTGAGGACCGACAACCTGTATGCAGAACTGATTAAAGTGAGAGCGCTTTGTGCAGCACCATTGGCCCAGCTGTGGTCGTAATGGGGCACAGAGTACAGTAAATGAATAGATGGGCAGGGACACAGCACGTTGTAAAGTGCCCTCAGCGGTGTTTGCCATGCAGGTCCCATCTATGGCCAAAGCGTCCTCAGCACAGAGTCAAGATTGGCTCTCATCAATCAGTTTTATTTACTGAGCGCCAGCTGTGTCCAGAGAGCTGAACTAAGTGCCTGGGAGAAGAAGCATGGTGTAGCGGCACGGGCTTAAGAGTCCGAATGTCATGGGTTCTAATCCCGGCTCCACCACTTGTCTGCTGTGTGGCCTTGGATAAGTCACTTCACTTCTCATTACCTCATCTGTAAAACCCCACAGGGGACAGGAACTGTGCCTAACCCAATGTGCTTGTATCCAACCCAGCGCTTAGTACAGTGCACAGCATATAATAAGGGCTTTACAATTCTTCTTCTTCTTCTTCTTCTTCTTATTATTATTATTATTACAGAGATCAAAAAGGCACAGTCCCTACCTTCAAGGAGCTTGCAGTCTACTGTTTATGAAGCACAGTACTAAATGCCTGGGAGAGTACAATACATTAGAGTTAGTTGCTCTTGGGTCTATACCCTTTAAGCACTTGATATTCACCCCACGTCATCTCCACAGCATTTAGATACACATCTGTAATATGTAATCTGTAATATGTAATTTATTTGTATTAATGTCTCCCTAGACGGTAAACTGCTCAAGGGCAGCAATCATGTCTATCAACTTTGTTGCATTTTCCCAAGTGCTTATTACAGTGCTCTGCACACAATAAGGGCTCAATAAATCCCACTGATTGGTTGATAAACCAGCAGATGGCTGCCTTAGCAGCTGCTACAGCCCTCTCCACCCTCTTTAGGATTTTTGCTGTACCCATCCACCTCACAGAACGCTCTAGCGGCTTTCTGCTCAGAAACTTTCATCCCTGTCATAGCTCCGGCAGGCAGAACGGGGACTAAAATCCAGGTCTCCTGATTTCCAGAGCAGCGTTCCTTCCCCTGGACCCACAGCAGGGTTTGTTCAGCTGTACAGTCAGGAAAGAATAGATGTCAATCTAGATTTACCAAAGTGACTACGTAACTTCAAATCTTTAGACATTTTTCCAGTGCTCTGGAAATCTGATCTCAGGTATAATTTTTCCTATTTGAAAAATGCTACCCTGCCCATAAATGTTTTATAGTTTCAGAGAGTGTTGGCCCAAAAATACCTTCCGTTCTAACATCTACAAATGAATCACCTGTATGGACTATGACAAAAACCACACCTAGGAAAACTAGGATCACTATGAAGGGGAAAAAAAAAAAATCTCCATCACATAAAACTTAAATACTTGTTGAACCTGAAATGAGTTATTTTGATTATGTACCAGGGGTGGTGGGACTTCTTTTACTCTGAGAACCTCAGTTTTACTACTTGCATAGCTGTTTAAATTATGTCTACTCTGCATGTTATTTCTTCAAGTTAACACTTAAATTATATATTTTTTTCCTTTCCCCTTCTCCAGTCCTGTACCCATGCCCATGGAGGAAACAAGCCTTGCAAATGTGGAGCTTGCCAATTTACCCCACAGTTACCCAGACACCCTTCTTCTGAGTCTCCTATGCTCTGCTTTCCTTACCTTCTCTCTCTCAACTCCCTACTCTTTCTGGGCCACTTCCCTTAGGAAGCCCAACAAAAGGGACCTAGATGAAGGAGAGAGTCTCAGAAAAGGGGGTGGTGGGGGCCAAGAGGATTGAGAAAAATGAAAACACAAAATTACTTCAAACAGATGGATAAGTGATCCAATTTGCTTGTATCTACCCCGGTGCTTAGTACAGTGCCTGACACATGGTAAGAGCTTAACAAATACCACTATTATTACTGTATAATTGATATAATTGAAAGTATACCTTTCCTAACTTCGCCTGCTGTTAAGAATAAACACATTAATATAAAGATCTTCAACTATAGCTTCATGAATCCCTGGGAACCCTAAAGAGGTGCAGCCAATGTGAAGACATGAGAATTAATAATAATAACTATAGTCTTTGTTAAGCACTTACTGCGTGCTAGACACTGTACTAAGCGCTGGAATTTTTTTTACTGGCATTTATTAAGTGCTTACTATGTGCAAAGCACTGTTCTAAACACTTGGATTGGCGGGTTCACTAAGAAACAGCGATGATGGTGAGATTCCATCATCCATTACTGCTATCCACTATCAGTATAGCAGTATAAGATACTGCTATATCTTATCAGGGCATTGTGATAAGAGGAACTGATTGCGAGCAGGCTAGAGACAAGGAGTAAGGCTGGGGAAGTAAAAGGAAGCAGAGTACCTAGTCCAGGAATGATGGGTACAGACTCTGGGCTCAGAGTGCTGGCAAGGAGTAGAGCTGGGTGATGGTATGGAGGAGAATTAGATGAGACAGGGATAAATCAGAGAAAAAGAGGGTGTGTGGGTGAAGGACCTGGGTTCTAATCTCAACTCCGCCACTTGTCTGCTGTGTGACCTCGGGCAAGTCACTTAACTTCTCTGAGCCTTAGTTACCTCATCTGTAAAATGGGGATTAAGACTGCGAGCCCCATGTGGGACAGGGACTGTGCCCAACCTGATTAGCTTGTATCTACCCCAGTGCTTTGAACAGTACTTGACACATAGTAAGTGCTGAACAAATACTTTCATTAATTGCCAGAATCATGGTAGGGAAGAACAGTGGTAGGGGATCATCATCAGGCAAAATCTGGGGATGCAGGGCAGTAGCAGTGGCCAAAAGAGGCCCAAGTCTAGAGATCATTGAGCCTGATGGGGAAATGTCCCAAAGTCCTCCTGATGAAATCCATCCCCACATAAAACATTTAGAGACCTCTTCTTAATATAACCTGCATACAATGAGTCAATTTGGGGATCACCCGACCAAAAAGGGAGGGAGAATGGCATTTGAAATACTATAATCCACCACCGGAAAGGTACAGTACGCCTAAAACAAATGACCTGTTTTCTTTGGTGGATCTACTCCCAATGTAGACATGCTATCACTTGCAGAATGCGTCAGCTAAAAAGTGAGACATCCTTGCCCAATACTCTAGCAAATGGGAAGTACAATTCCCTTAATGACTTCAAAGTAAAACGAGAGAAAACAGGAACTGAAAAATATGCTTTAAAAAATATAAATTACAAGCCATAGTTATATTGAGAAATATACCAAGAGTGATTTTTCGGGAAAATGAGTTGACAGTTTAGTGCCTTACTCATTTAGCCTTTAGTACCCTCTTTTGTTGTTATTTAACACTTTCAGTGGGTTCCCAATAGCTCAGATACTATACAGATTAATTGCAAGATGTGATTGTGACTCACAAAGGGCTTAAATCCTTAAATAGGCCGAGGGAAAGGTATAAATAAGCAAAAACACCCTGAACAGAGATGATACTGTTCCACTGCATCACTTACATCTTCTAGCAAGGTGATTCCTCTCTTTTGCCCAATAACATTAGGTGGTGTTTATTTATTTATATAAATGTCCGCCTCCCCCTCTGGACTGTAAGTTCATTGTGGGCAGGGAATGTGTCTGTTTTTTGTTATACTGCACTCTTCCAAGAGCCTAGTACAGTGCTTTGCACAGGGTAAGTGCTTAGTAAATACGACTGAATGAATGAATGACCCTCCAAAGTGTTGCCAATCTTCCCAAGGGTGCTCCACAGACCAACGGGAAGAGCTGGCTCAGACCAGCAACACAAGGGACTGTCTCTTTATGTTGCCAATTTGTACTTCCCAAGGGCTTAGTACAGTGCTCTGCACATAGTAAGCGCTCAATAAATACGATTGGTGATGATGATGAAGGCAGGGCACGGTGCTCACCCACACTGAGGCTTCTCAAGGGCGGCAGTATCTTTGAGGAACCATGGATTTCCCACAGAGTAGTGTGTTCCTTCCTGTGAATGGGAGGTGGAGCAGTATATTGGTCAAACAGGGGAAGGAGGCAGGAGAGAACAAGGCTCATTCTTCCAATTCAGTTTACTACTGGCAATGTTTTGGAGAATGTTTCAAATGGCTCAGTTATCATTTGCTACCCTGTCTAAATACTCTTGTATCTCACATCAAATCACCTATATACAAAGGAATCAGGAGTCCAACCACAATACAATTATTAATGGCCTAGTCAGAGGATCATATTAAAAAGAACCAGGACCTGACTTGTTTAAGTGCCCCTTTTCCAAACCCACAAACTGCCCTTTTCATTAGAGCCTTCAGAATCCTGGTCTATCCCTGGCCTTGGATAATTATGAACTGCTTTACTGTCTCACAGTATGTTATTTCATATAGGTTATTTCATTCAATATTCATTCAATTATTCAAATATGTTATTTCATTTTGAAAATTCATCTGAATATATCAGTGGGGTACTGGACAAAAGTCCATAGTATTTCTGTTTTTTTTTTGTATGGTGTTTGTTAAGCGGTTACTATGGGCTAGGCACTATACTAAGCACTGGGGTAGATACAAGGTAATCAGGTTGGACACGGTCCATGTCCCACATGGGGCTCTCAGTCTTAATCCCCATTTTACAGATGAGATAACTGAGGCACAGAAAAGTGACTTGCCCAAGGTCACACTGCAGACAAATGGCAGAGACAGGACTAGAATCCAGGTCCTTCTGACTCCTAGGCCTGTTCTTTTTCCACTTGGCCACGCTGCTTTTATTTCATTCACATAACAGGAGCTTTGTTTTTTTTAATTATTAAAATTTTTTTAAATGCCCAAAGGAATGGACTTTCACACTCTAAATGAAAGTTAGTAATTTATTGTAAATCCACTGTAGGTCAGATGCAAGATAGCTGCAGCTATAGTGAGGAAAGCTTCATTTTGAATGACAGAAAAAAATTTTCTACTCTGAATCATCTGAAAAGGGATCACTTTGGCATAATTATGAAATGTTAAAATAGTCAAATGATACTGTGTATGAAATATATGGTTGCATTTTTCATTTGATTAGCGAAAAGCAAAGTTTTTTTTTTTAATGGTATTTGCTAAGCACTTACTACATACCAGGTACTGTACTAAGGGCTGGGGTAGATACAAAATAATGGGGTTGGACACAGTCCGTGTCCTGCATGGGGCTCACAGTCTTAATGTCCATTTTACAGATGAGGTAACTGGGATACAGAGACATTAAATGACTTGCCCAAGGTCACACAGAATGTAAGTGTCAGATACAGGACTAGAACCCAAGTCCTCTGACTCTCTGGCCCATGCTCTTTCTACAAGCTTCTTCTAGATTGCTTATATAAAGCTGTAGTGTGTGGGTGTGTGGGTGTGTGGGGGGGTCTTCTTCTTGGGGAGAGGGGGTTGAACAGTAAAAAGTTTTCTTTTGAGACTCAAAATCAAGTGTTTGTGTTTGGTTTTAACATCCCTGGAAAAACTACAGCTGAGTATTTGGAATGGACAATTTGATTTCAGGGAATATTAAAGTGGACAAAATGTGCATTGGCTTGCTTAATAACCTCATTACTTTGCTTTGAAAACAGACACTAGCCTAAGGTAACAATTCTGTCAGACAAATAGTCCATTAAAAAGTAAGAAATGCCATTACTGGCCCAGACCAATGGTCCATCCAATTGACTATTCTGTCTCCAACAATGAGTGGCAAGAAGACGCTTGGAGGAACAATTTGAAAGCTGAATGGGATAACCACAACCATTGACGGCAGAAGATTTCAAGACACTATGCAGCAAAACTTAAATGACTTGGCAAAAACCAACAGCAGATGTGGATTACCACATGTGCTGTTAATGTGGCATACAACAATAAAAAAATGGGTGACTGTCCTGAAGTAGAAGCCTTGGCAAGATCATGACACTAAGAGGGAGATACCAAAATAGTGCCAGACCTGTAGCTAATCGATACAAAAGCTCAGCAAGGGGCAATCTTAAAAAACAGGCCATGTGGCAGGAATTGTTTATCATGAATCAGTCTTACCAGTCACATTCTCTCTCTCTCTCTCTCACACACACACACACACACACACACACACACACACACACACACACACACACACCATCTTTGATCCTAATGGACAGTTATGTTAATGGCTATATCTAAGCATAAATAAATCCATCATCCAATGCATGGATAACAGGAAAGAGGTGACATTCCCTCCCAGACAACAATGGAGTTTCCCCCTTCCTGGAATGCCTTCCCCCTTCGGATCCATTAAATCACATGTCTTCCCTCAAAGCCCTTCTAAAAAGTGACATCCTCCAGTAGCTGATTAATCTCCCCAAGTTCCTGGTCATTCCATTCTACCAGCCAAACCAGCACTCAAATATTTAGCTATTTATTCCTTTGAATCAAATATTTATATCTATTTTTTTCACTTTTAACTATGGTATATTTACCAATTTTTGTCTATGTCACTCCTATTCAATTATAAACAACTTAAGGGCAGGAATTGGTAGCTACTGCATCAGCCTCCTCTCTGAAATCCCATCCTCCTGTCTCTCCCCACTTCAGTCTAGACTTCACGCTGCTGCCCGGATCATCTTTGTGCAAAAACACTCTGGGCATGTTACTCCCCTCCTCAAAAATCTCTAGTGGCTACCAGTCAACATAAGTACATCAAGCAAAAACTACTCACTCTCGGCTTCAAGGCTGTCCATCACCTCACCCCCCCCCCCCCCCCACAACCTCACCTTCCTTCTCCAGCCCAGCCTGCACCCCCCGCTCCTCTGCTACTAACCTCCTCACTGTACCTCGTTCTCACCTGTCCCGCCGTCGACTCTCGGCCCACGTCCTCCCCCGGCCTGGAATGCCGTCCCTCCCAACATCCGCCAAGCTAGCTCTCTTCCTCCCTTCAAAGCCCTACTGAGATCTCACCTCTTCCAGGAGGCCTTCCCAGACTGAGCTCCCTTTTTCCTCTCCTTCTCCCCATCCCCCTGCCCTACTTCCTTCCCCTCCCCACAGCACCTGTATAAATGTTTGTACAGATTTATTACTCTATTTATTTCACTTGTACATATTTACTATTCTATTTATTTTGTTAATGATGTGCATCTAGCTTTATTTCTATTTATTCTGATGACTTCACACCTGTCCACATGTTTTGTTTTGTTGTCTGTCTCCCCCTTCTAGACTGTGAGCCCATTGTTGGGTAAGGACCATCTCTATATGTTGCCAACTTGTACTTCCCAAGCGCTTATTACAGTGCTCTGCAAACAGTAAGCGATCAATAAATACGATTGAATGAATGAATGAATTGGTGTCCTATGTTTCCCAAATGCCTAGGACAGTTCTCTACACACGATATATCCTGCTTTTACTACTACTACCCTAGATTGTAAACTCATCTATAGAATGTAAGCTCGTTATGGGCAAGGAATGTGTCTGCTAATTCTGTGATATTGTACCCTCCCAAGCACTTAGTTCAGTGCTCTGCACATTAAGTGGTCAGTAAAAATGATTGATTGATTTTAATTCTATGACTAATCATTGTGCACCTCAACATATGTCCTAAGTTGTTCTATTTAATATAATTAACTTTTCCCTCTACAGTCCTAATTTTGCCACTATCAACCCATTTTACATCCATGAATTTACCCAAATCCCTCCTGAATCCATTGACAGTTTTAGCCTGCACAACTTTCTGTGGTAATGAATTCCATATGTTGCTCAACTCTATGCAAGGAAAATACTGTGGATTACTGTATTAAATACAGAAGAAGAACTTTATAACATTGTTTGGAATACTGGTTAATCATGTCCCCCAAAAGGATCACAACACTTAACAGTCAGACTACCCAAAAAAAGGACTGACTTGCAGACATAGTATTTACATAACACACTTGCTACAAAGAGAATCTAGTAACTGATTTTAGCAGATGATTATTAGAGAATGCTTTTGGCAAATTTGCACTAGAATGGTTCTTGGCATCCCAAACTGCTGAAACATAACTTCATGTCACCACCCATACACAAAACACCGTTAAAACAATTTTGTGTGTTTCATGAGCTGGATCACCCCTAATAAAGCACTAGTTTTAACCACTTAATGAGGGTTTTTTTTGCCTTTTAATTAGAGGTTGATCTTGTTCTTTCAATCAATCAACAGTATTTATTGAGTGCTTCCTGTGTGCACAGCACTACACTAAGTGCTTGGGAGAGTTCTTCCCTAACCTCATGATTTCATGAGCTTTCAAGTAACCCTGATTTCGTGTTTTGGGATGGGTTGGTTTGAAAAAAAAAGGATGGGGAAGAGTTTCTTGTTATCTGTTTCTACTCAGAGACGTGCTTCGGTGGGATATGATATAGTCACCTCAGAGACATATATATGCCCAACTCTAACGTTTCAGCTAAATGCAACAGATATGTATATCACGTCACCTCCACCAAGATCTAAGATGAAGCAATCAACAATTAATGGTTCCTGCAGGGACTCTTTCCCCAGCCCAGTTTGAGTCAGTTTTTAAAGATTTCATGAGACCCCAAGGAGACTACCAAATAAATTCCTGAAACGAGATGGCAAATTAATTTAGGAATAGAAAATGCAGCTGTTGATGAGTTAACTGCATCTTATTTAAGCAGATTTGACCTCCAGCAAAGACTTCACTGACCTTCAACAATTTAATCCCTCACTATAAAATGGCCAGACAAATGAAGAAGTTATAGGTGTTCCATAGCACCAAAGATACTGGGATTAAAAACTCTTGCAGCCAATCAATCACCCATTCTCAAGAGGACAGAGGACTGGAAGAAACCCTAATGGAAGATGCTCAAAGCTGTTCAGAGGTATTCCAAATGAATTACCCTACTACAAGGTGCTTTAAGAATAGAAGAATGCTGCTGCTGTGCAACCTATACTGGAAAGATTGTTGACTAAAGTTGAAAAACCACTACAAAGTCAAAATAACCAGCTTCTAATAATTGTGGTAATTTTTTAAGTGCAAACTATGTGCCAAGCACTGTAGTAAGCACTGGGGTAAACGCACAATAATCAGGTTAGGCGAGGTCCCTGTCTCACGTGGGGTTCACTGTTTAAGCAGGCGGGATAACAGTTATTCAATCCCCATTTTACAGATGAGGAAACAGGCACACAGAAGTGAAGTGATTTGCCAACGGGCACACAGCAGGCGAGTGGCAAAGATGGGATTAGAATCCGGGTCTTCTGATGCCCAGACCTGTGCTCTTTCCACTAGGCCAAGCTGCTTCTACTTCTGCAGTTTCCTGCAGACTCATAATTATATTAAACTTCTCGTTTAGTTAATACTCTGATGGCTTGTTTGGATTACTTTAATAAAGATTAAAAATAGTTTACTGATGTTTGTCATTACAGTATACACCATATAGAGGAGTTTCATACTGAGTTTCCAGAGGCCTTGGAAAGGATCCTAAATTATAACACGCAATGTCATGGGAAAACATACCCTACAATCCAACCATTCCCACTACAACCACAATTTTCAAGGAACATAACCCAGTTGTGTTGGGTTTGTACTGCAAGGCATAACTAGAAAATCCATTTTAATTTGATTAAACTTTTTTGAGATGTTGTGGATTCACTTAAACAGATTATCTTAAATAGGTGAACTACTTTACAATGAAAGAATCCGGTAAATGAGGTCAAGTTTCACAATACTAAGGCTAGAAGAAGAGAAACATTAAAACAGAGCTCAAGTTAACTGAAAATTAAAAATCACTTAGAGATGACAGGATGTTTCAACTAGTGGAATAATTATCCCTGAGACACTTAATGAACTATGGGTTGTCAAAACAAAAAAATCAACAAAAAATACTAAATGGAATACTAGATTGCCATATTTCTAGGCACTCTCCTGCTGATTATAACTCTTGATTCACCGTGCCCTCCAAAATTGGAGAAACAAGAGTTAGAGGAACTTCAACCTCAGCACTTAATGTAGACTGACCCCATTCTTCTTTTCAAGGTGAGCGAAGAGGTTTTTTGGGGGCCCCACTGGATAGCCAGCTTCCACTAATCCTAAGGAAAGGTGAGGCTTGTGTTACTCAAATACAGGTCAATTACGCTCCCTGTTTCAATGGGCCTTTCCAAGAAAATGGGGTAAAGCAATGAAAAATGCAACAATCTTACATAATTGGGAATTCTGGCAATCCTACCCATAACAGGCTTCTCCTCAGAGACAGCAGAGTTAGGGGAGCGTCCTCCACAATGCTAGACTGAATTAAAAGGCTTTAAAAAAATGACATCTCAAAATATTGCACAAAAAGTAGATCCCATAAAAGATTAGGACTGATACTTGACATATAAAGAAGAGACATTTTAGGACAATCCAGGGGGGATGATGGAAGGGGAGGAGATTTCAGGAAATACAAAAGGTACAAGTCTGAAAATACAGGCTATAACACATCATGAATGGTCACAAAATCTTCACAAAGAGATTTTACAAAATGGTATCTAATTTTCAATTGTATATGTCAAGATTAATAAACTCCTCTTTAAAAAGCAGGCACCGGGCTTCAGATTAGTGGAGAAGTACGGAAAACACCTTATTATATGATTATCCTAGTAAGTACACTGGCAACAGTCCAAACATGGAGAAAGCTACACATTCAGGATAAATTGCTATTTGCCTGACTTTCTAAAGAGCTGGAGGTAAGATTTAAACATTGGAAATAATATAAAAGATAAACCTAAAAGTACAAGACATTCCAGGTTGTACTTTTGTGGGGAATTAACTACAAGGAAATCCCCTCATTAACTCAGATTGTAAAACATAGGGACATTTGCCACTTAATAACAGTAGCAGTAGTACAAGTAGTCATTTTAATGATTATTTATTGACCGCCTATTGAATACTATGCAATGTACTAAGCACTTAGGGAAGTACAACGGAAGCCCAAGACATACTCCCTGGCCACAAGGAGCTAACGCTTCAACTCCTGACCTTTTCTTTGATCAACTATGTCAGATAATTCATATAAACAAGTCTCCTCTAGAATATTTTTTAAAAAATAATCACTGTTCAGGAGTTCCTTGTCCAGTTAGAGGTTGAGAATGGCCTTTTACTTTCCACTTGTTCCTGTTCTCCATTTGGCTAATTCACTGCAATAACTGGCCTCTGCTGCCAGGTGTTCCAAGGAAAGAAAAATAGGTAGCAAAATTGACTCAATTAATTTTGGCCCATCTCCCTTCACTGACTTTTGTCATTCCAGACCTACCATCTTCAAGCTTCAAATAGTGTTCCATTGTCCTGATGTTGGAGACTCAGTGGACAGAAGTCTGGGTCCATCTTACAAGACTTTGTGGACTCCCAGTGCTCTCTCAGTCTTTGTCTCTCCATACTGTGGCATCCTAATCTTTTCAGTCTATTCAAACAAAAGTCTTATTTCTGCTTTTCTTCTCTTAACTCTCCCTAGCTCTATTAGGTCCTTCTTAAAATGAAGTGACTAGAATGACATAGTACCCCTACTGCAAACACACCACAAGTTTATATAGTGGTCCAACCCTGCCTTTTTTAAAATTTTCTATTTCTTTCTTGAGATGCTCGTCATTTTGCTGGTCTTTTTGGTTGCCCTCATACACTGAATCAATGATTTGAAGCACATCAAAAAAATCCCTGAAATCTCTTTCCTGAGTGGCCATTCACTGCTCCAAGCCCACCACTGTGTACCAAAGCTGTAATTTGGATTCTTTTCCCCTTGGTACATTACTTGACACTTGCTGTCAATGACGTTCACCTGGCATTCGTCTAGCCACGCATTTGGCTAGACAAGCTCATCCCTTCACCAAAGCCTGGAAGATGTCTGTAACCTGCAAACTTGCAAACTGGGCACATCTTCTACCAGACTACTCATTCAAATGTTAAAATGTACCTGGCCCCAGGCCTATTTAAACTTGAGGGAACCCCACAAGATACATGGCATCATCAGATCATATTGCTCGCACCTCATCCCTCCTGCCTCTTCATCCTAAAGCCACAGTCAGAGTCTTTCCATCGACATCTGCTTCCTTTTGCTCCACTGTACCAAGTGGTGGCCATGAGAATCTGTGTGGACAGGAGAAGCCCCCCTCCAGCTCTCACCTTCCCGTTGGCCTGGAACTGAATCCCTAAAGTCCCTAGCATCAATACCAAAGGCCGCCCGACAACTTACAATTCTTCAGCCCCAAAGTGGCTGTTTATATCAACTCAGTTTCCTATCTTTGATCCAGTTTGCTACCCTTTAAAGAGCATTTCCTTCTTTCCAGGATTCCTCGGGTTTGTTTAAAAAATTCTAGTTAAGTCAGAAACCTTTGCAAAGGCCTTTTGAAAAATCTTCATTTGTTTCCCCTAGTTGAACCCCTAAAGAACTCTAGAAGATCAATGAGGACTGACTTCCCCTTAAAGTTCTAAAATTAGTGCTAGGAGCATGTGCATGCTTCTCCTGTTTCCTCCTCTGTTCCTCTCTGTTCCCTGCTGAGGAGGAAGGTTTTGTGCATGCTTCCAGATTGCAAGGGGTGCAATGGCATCTGGGGCCTCCAAAAATAGCTTACGTGACTCAGCAGACTACATATAGCCCTCAGGCCCACGGCTTGACCAACCAGTCCGCTTCACAAATATTGCATCTCAGAGAAGAGACTTTGAAAGAAAAAGATCCGATTATAGTATCATTAGTGGCAGCATTATTGAGCGACTTCTGTGTACTGAGTCACTGTACTAAGGTATTGGGGGAAATCAATTAAGAGTATTTATTGAGTGCTTACTGTGTGCAGAGCCCTTTATTAAGGGGTTGGGAAAGTACAATATAATAAAATAGGGTTGGCAGATGCAATCTCTGCCCTCAACGAGCTTACAGTCTACAGGGAGAGACAAACATTAAAATAAATAACATTTATACAATGAAATGTAAATAAAACTAAGGATACAGACAGTAGTGCTCTGGGTCTGGAGTATCAAAGTGCTTAATTAAAACAGGATCTCCACCCTTAAGGAGTTTGCAGTACAACGAGGAAGGAAGAAAATATTATTATTATATTATAATAATAGAAAATATTATTGTTACCTTAATCAGTCAAATGACAGAAAAGTGCAACGGAAAATACAGATAATAAACGTACAGGGATAAATAAATTAACAACATGAGCATCAAGTGAATCAATAAATTAGCTCCAGTAACAGCTACTGCTCCAATAGATTCAGTCAATCAGCAAGGATTTACTGACTTTACAGCCGTCACTGATGGTGCTCAGCCCCACTAAGTGTTATACAAGGAATTTCTCTAAATGGGCCTTGTTTTTTAGCAGTATTCGATATCTATGAAATCAAGTTAACAACTGAAAGTTAAAGACACAAAACTCAGTAAGTATGGAAAATCTGTATTTCTTCCAATGGGGGATTGCCTACTGTGGAAAAACTGGAAAAATCCCAACTTGCAAACCATATTTCAGGATCATTATAGAGGTTTGATGACTCATTTTTGTTACTGCCACTGAATTTGAAAATTACTTAATTTAAAATACTCCCATGATTCCTATACTAAAGAGCTGAGTAATGTGAACGTTACAAAAGATGTAGTACTCAAGATAATTTTAGCTTCCATTTAAAAAACATTTCCAGTCTTCAGTCCAAAGAGGCAATGGCCACTAATAATGCACTGTCATGCCTTATGTGTAATGGAAGGGCGGGAGGAAATCAACTTGTGAGAAGAGACAAAAAACATCAGAATTGATACTATGGAGTATTTCAATCACGTGATCTTTGAAAATTCTTCAGCTGGTAAAGGTAATTTTTAGCCTCTAGATTACTCAACCCAGACAATGTACTAAACTACGCAATACGTCTTTGGTTTCATTCAGCTAAAGTGTAGATATAATGTTAACTCCAAAGAGAATTTGCAAATTCATATGTGGTTATGAAATATTACAGTTCACTTTTCATAGTTTAACCCCAAGTAAGTGTGGCAGAATTGAAATTGTAACAGCAAACCCTCTCAACATTAAACCTCATTCTCCATTTTTTTAATGGTATTTGTTAAACTCTCTTTATGTGCCAGGCACTGTACTAAATGCTGGGGTGGATATAAGCTAATCAGCTTGGGTTCAGTCCATGTCCCACATGTGGCTCACAGTCATACTCCCCGTTTTACAGAGGCACAGAGAAGCCAACTGATTTGTCCAGGGTCACACAGCAGACAAGTGGAGGAGCTGAGATTAGAACCCAGTTCCTTTGGACTCCCAGGCTATCCTCCATCTACTTTTCTTCTTCATTTGACCTATCCTCTGTGACAAAGATGGCACTAATGACAATGAGGCCCTATCCATAAAAACAGAAACGAAACATAGCCTAATGGATAGAGCACGGGCCTGGGAATCAGGGTTCTAATCCCAGGTGCACCACTTGTCTGCTGTGGGGTCTTGGGCAAGTCATTTAACCTCTCTGGGCCTCAGTTACCTTATCTATAAAATGGGCATTAAGACTGTTGGAAAGAGCCCGGGCTTGGGAGTCAGAGGTCATGGGGTTCTAATACCAGTTCCTCCACTTGTCAGTTGTGTGACTTTGGGCAAGTCGCTTAACTTCTCTGTGCCTCACTTCCCTCATCTGTAAAATGGGGATTAAGACTAGGAGTCCCACGTGGGACAATCTGATTTCCTTGTATCCCCCCAGTAATTAGAACAGTGCTTGGCACATAGTAAGCACAAAACAAATACCATTATTATTATTATTAGTAGTAGGGACATGGATTATGTCCAACTTGGTTAGTTTGTACCTACCCCAGCGCTTAGCAGTGTGCCTGGCACATAGGAAGCACTTAACAAAAACCATAAAAAACAACAACAAATAAAAAGAACAACAGTTGGGCTATATATCATTTAATAGCAGTTTCAGCGCCTGCTCTGTGCTATTAAATTAAGCATTCAGGAGAATACAGTAGGATTAGTAGGCCTGATCCCTGCCCTCGAGGAGTTTACAATCTAGCAACGACACAGACAATAATATAAATTACATAAGAGGAGGTAATAGCCCTATAGAGGTATGTACATGAGTACTACAGGGTGTTTGCTGTAGGCACTTACATATTCAGGTGGTGCTCAAGTGGGAGTTGGGGATATGGGGAAGATTAAAAATCAACTGAGGAAGGCCTGGTGAGGAAAGCCTTTGAAAATGTAGAGAGGAGTGGCCTGCCAGATGTGAGGAGGAAGAGAATTCCAGACTGGAAGGAGGGTGTGAGCAAGGGGTTGGTAGGGAGAGAGATGAGAGCAGGGCAAAGTGAGTAGATGAGTTTGAAAGTGTGTGAGCTAGGATGTGGTGGGAGAAAACACCTATCCACAACCCCATTCTATGCTGGATGCATGTAAAAATTGTCCTTTGACCCACCAGTGAGCTTGCCACTTGCACACCTGCTTGTGTTTTCAAATCTGTCTCGTTTCCCAACGTTCCCAACTCCTCGACTCATTGGAAACCATTTCTTTTCCCAAAGCCTCCACCTTCAGGTCGGTCTGCAACTGTTTCCTCTCCCAAACCTGGTCCTAAACCATTTTTGAGATTGTTTCCTTTAATGTTTTTAAAGCCTTTGTGCTGCCCAACCTACTTTTGTGCCTCATTTCAGAGTCCTGCCATCATCCACTCTTCTTGCATATTTGCCCAGCAAGGTTATGTTGCAATGAGCAATCACTTCAATTTTGATGAACTGAACGGAGTTTAGAATCGCATTATTGTAGAGTTTGTCTTTCATCTGAGTTTGAGGCTTGCAAGTGACACAATTTATGTGTCTTTTAGAAAGTAGGTCCTGGAGCTTTGGTGTTTTTGTTGCTGGCCTGGTACACAGCATCTCAAGGAAGAGTCCATCTAAGTGCATGCAGTAGGGGCTCCTTTCTCAATAAATGCCCCTATGAAGTTTCCATAAAGGATCTTCAGTGTCTTTTCATTCTTCAAGCACTTAGGCATTGGTTTGGATGCCTTTTTTTTTGAGTAAATGGGCTTTACTGTTGCAGCAGATTTCAACTTTCTCTGAAGACCCCATCTTTTGATGTTTCCAAATAAATATCCTCATACCCTCCCATTCCTTGCTGAAGGGATATTGTGGTCTTCAATAGTAATATAAGGGAACCAGGGTGCCTATTTGAAACGAGCTCTACTGAACAATAGAAACCATTCCTCAAAATGTACAAGGAGAGGAAATAAAATAGGGGAAACCACAGCTAAGAGATGGGCCTTCCACCTTCAGTCACTAAATCATTTCCCGCCTCATTCATTCATTCATTCAATTGTATTTACTGAGCACTTACTGTGTGCAGAGCACTGTACTAAGCGCTTGGGAAGTACAAG
Source organism: Tachyglossus aculeatus (assembly GCF_015852505.1). Taxonomy (NCBI): domain Eukaryota; kingdom Metazoa; phylum Chordata; class Mammalia; order Monotremata; family Tachyglossidae; genus Tachyglossus; species Tachyglossus aculeatus. The sequence goes on along the minus strand of NC_052074.1, from coordinate 17,190,879 downwards.
TTGGCAACATATAGAGACGGTCCCTACCCAACCACGGGCTCACAGTCTAGAAGCCTCAATCTGCGAAGGCTAAAATATTTTTACATTGTTAGTCAGGGAACGATGAGTGGTAACAGATAGGGCTAAACTGGAGACCCCTCTAGATCCAAGTGTGAGATCGGGGTGAGGAGGAAGAAAAAGGAGAAAGATAACACAAGGTCTGAGGAGCAGAATTCTTTTACTTCCACTAAACCACTGCAATACGCTCTGAGCAAAGAAATTGCTCAGTGCCCAGCAGGTGAGGGCACAGCCAAAGTAGAAATACTTTTGTGAGCTGCTCAACTTTGCGTGGCCTATGCGACTAACACCAGTGTTAGTCGCTGGTCAACTGGGATTTTCCAGATCCTGGGGCCTTCTAAGGAGATTGCTCTGATGCCGGTGTCAAATTCGTTTTGATCCACCCCCTCTCAGTTAAAGAGTGCACTGCTGACATTAACTGACATCCTCATCGAATTCTCCATAAGGGCCAATGGAAGATTAAACTGCTTTTCCTTCACCAGAGTTCACAGTTCCGGCATATTAGAGAGCAGCAGATGGGAGTAGAAAAGAGAGCCGTCAAGACTGCATGCTTGCTTTGCTGTTGGACTTTTTTTTTAATGGGGGGAGGAGGGTGGTCAAAGGCCTCCTGCAAAGTCAGCCAACTGGCCTCCTCTACAAGTTCTAAATCACAGACCCCTCTCAATCCAGAATGCCCTTCCTTTTTTGGTGAACCAGGATCCTTATTTGACCACAACTTAAAAGAAAAACAAAACAAACTCATGCATGGCCAAAACAAAGGAAATTAATGAATGAAAAAAGAATGGGGAAAAAATAGCTCTTAATAGCAACCTGGGACTCATTATTTTGCTTTAAGGACCGCTGCCATATCAAAAATGGTCATGTACTTGCATAGGTTTACTACACAAATCCTAAACACTCTTTATAAGAACACTATCCTTGGGAAATGAGTATTTTCTGGATGCAGTGGGGATAATGTGAATCAGTCCATAATGCGAATCCATTTAAACAACAAGTAACTCATTACTGATTTAAAAGAATATCATTTTGGCTCCAACAGATATTCCCTCAGGAAAAAACAAATCTTATAACTTTGGCATCTTTTGTTATAAATGTATATTTCAACAGAATTGTGAAACAAGTTATTTCATTAAAAATCTTGCCAGACAGGCTGATATCTATTAGGAACATTTCACTCGAAGTCCCCAACATAAGGAAAACCTTGAATTTCATCTGTAATGCACTCTTAAAATGCAGAAAGCAAGAGGAGATTATAGTAATGAGGTTTGTAATTACTTATTTCAGATAAACATCTCTCTAGAGGTCTGTTTTTCCCCATTTACAGACATCTTAAATTTGATGAAGAAAACATTTTCTTCTACGAGAAGAAATCCTCATTAAAATTTATTACTTAGTCTTGGAGTTACATCTTTTAAAAAAAAATCCACACTTGTAGAACGTGCATCTCCTCACTTTCTCTGCCCCCTCTTAATTTCACTACATCCACCCACATATGGTTTTAATTAGTTAACATAGTAGTAAAAGTCACCCATTTTTCCCCTCCGAGAGTGGTCACGGTCCAAAGGCAAAGCACTATCCACATACCGAATAAGCCAAACTGAAATATTAACTATACCACATTGCATTTTATTTCTCATTTTTTTATTGCACAAGTTACTGGAAATGTCATGTAAGTCAGCTTTTTCAAGGCCAAGTATTATCTCTTTCAATAACTGATTTGAAAAAAAAACTCTCAAACTTACGGTGTCTCAACATACTATGTACAATTTGAAACTCAGAATGTCCCCCTTCTGGACTGTGAGCCCGTTGCTGGGTAGGGACCATCTCTATATGTTGTCGACTTGTACTTCCCAAGCGCTTAGTACAGTGCTCTGCACACAGTAAGCACTCAATAAATACGACAATGAATTAGACATATTAGTTGATCATAATGGAAATAAAGCCTATAATTCAGGGGTTACAATCTCTTTGCCTAACTTGGCATCTTCAACAAGTACTTTACTACTATATTGTTGTGGTATAGTAAAACTTCATATAGTGCAACTTCAGATGACAAATTTACATATATATTCCAAACATGAAAAATCAGGGTAGCTTATCCCTGTAAGACCAGGCTTGACATACCAAATTCATATTAAACTCTAAAAGAGGGTAATCTAGGGAAAAGGTTCTACTAAGGGGAAAAGGCCCAAAAGACAGAAAAAGAAAATCAGCCACAATGGCTACAAGGTCTTTTTTTAAATTTTGAGCTAGCTCTGACAATAGTCAAGGTGGTTTTGACTGTAATAATAATAATAATAATGATAATTTTGGTATTTGTTAAGCGCTTACTATTTGCAAAGCACTGTTCTAAGCGCTGGGGAGGATACAAGGTGATCAGGTTGTCCCATGTGGGGCTCACAATCTTAATCCCCATTTTACAGATGAGGTAACTGAGGCACAGAGAAGTTAAGTGACTTGCCCAAAGTCACACAGCTGACAAGTGGCGGAGCCGGGATTTGAACCAATGACATCTGACTCCCAAGCCCGTGCTCTTTCCACTGAGCCACACTGCTTCTTGAAACTGTAAAGTTTCAAGTAATAAAAGAAAATTAAATAGAGAAAAATGTGTACAATAAATCCTTTGCATTTAAGAGGAAAGCTCAAAGAAGCTGAACGAGACTTTGGGGAGGCTCCCAGCTTTGGCTGGTGCTCTAAAAGACAAGACTTAGTAAATGTCATTAATACTACTACCACTTCCATTACTAATTATACTAATGGCATCTGTTAAGCGCTTACTATGTACCAGGCACCCTACTACGCACTGGAGTGGATACAAGCAAATCGGGTTGGACACAGTCCCTTGCCCCATGTGGGGCTGACGTCTCAATCCCCACTTTAGAGATGAGGTAACTGAGAAGTGAAGTGCCTTGCCCATGGTCACACAGTAGACAAGTGATGGAGCTGAGATTAGAACTCATGACCTCTGACTCCTAGGCCTGGCTCTATCCACTACGCCCTGCTGCTTCTACTTCATGCTACTAACATTATTATAGCTCTTTGCGACTGGGAATCATGTCTTTTACTTGTATTGTACTCTGCCAAGTACCTAGTACAGTGCACTATACACAGTAGGTGTTCAATAAATTCTATTACATGAACATTTTCAGGCAGATTAGCATTCATATCATTACAGGTGTACCTTACTGCTTCCACTGAATATGTTCAATCATTGTCAGCCTGTCTCCCTTACTAGACTGTACACTCCTTGTAGGGATAGTTGTGTCTTTAACTTCACTGTTCTCTCTCAAATAATAATAATACTGGTATTTGTTAAGTGCTTACTATGTGCCAAGCCCTGTTCTAAGTGCTGGGGTATATACAAGGTAATCAGGTTGTCCCATGTGGGGCTCACAGTCTTGAACCCCCATTTTACAGATGAGGTAACTGAGGCATAGAGAAGTTAAGTGACTTTCCCAAGGTCACACAGCAGACAAGTGGCGAAGCCGAGACTAGAACCCATGACCTCTGACTCCCACGCCCGTGCTCTTTCCACTGAGCCATGCTGCTTCACAAATGCACACAGTAATTGAAATAGGGAAGTCCTTTGGTTCAAAGATGATGCTGTTAATGGTGAAATCTGCCCATAGTTGACACTTAGTAAATGAATGAATTCATGCTTAAAGTGGGACAAGCAAAGAGTCTTTGTTCTACTACTCGACAAGTAAGGAGTCTCTGTTCTGCTTGAATTTCAATTTCTTTTCTCTTGCCTGCATTTCTTGTGAAAAACAAAAGATTAGCCATTTATAAAAATACCCATAGCATATACCACTGCCTCAGTGATTTGGAAGGGAGACTGAAGACACAATATTTCTAAGTACAGGTACAGTGCTAAAGAGGGCATTGTATGAAAACCAAACTTGATGACTGGCATGTGACATCCCCGATACAAACAACTTAGACCAGGACTGTATATCATCCTCAAATTCAAATCTGGATTATAGTGAAACAAAACCTCAGACTGGACAAGTCTATGACCCTGTCCCAATTCTGTTTCTACAGATAGATACGCAGAGAGAAAAAAGAATCTAGCACAACTGGTCCAGCCTCAAAATGGCTCCAGGGCTTAGACTGGAACTGGAAGTAGTGGGGAGCTCACCCCCCAACATCAGGCTAGCTTTAGCTCTGTTGTCCATGGGGTCTCTTCCAGTCTGGATACAATAGAGTCAGAAGGACCTGGGTTCTAATCCTGCCTCTGCCTCTTGACTGTTGTGTGACCTTGGACTAGCCACTTCACTGTGCCTGAGTTACCTCATCTGTAAGATGGAGATTAAGACTGAGAGACCCTTGTGGGACAGGGATTGTGTCCAGCCTGATTTGCTTCTATCCCAGCACTTGGTATAGTGACTAGCATATACTAAGTGCTTAATAAATACCATAAAATACAGTAAAAGTGAAAGAGCGAAGGTAAACCAACTAGTACTATATTTTCACCCTCTCTCAGTCCATGGCACTGCATCGAAGGAGCTGACAATCTAAACCTCAGAGAGAAGAATGAAGAATCTGAACAGAAAGATGGAACTATGTAAATACTGCTCAAGTAACCAGCTACTTAAATACTTTCCAAGAAATCAGTGTGTGCCATGTTTAAGCTAAAATTATTTTAGGAGCTCTTACTGGGTTCAGGAGAGTACAACTGAATTAGTTAGAAATAATAATAATAATGGCATTTATTAAGCACTTACTATGTGCCAAGCACTGTTCTCTCAAGGAGCTTGAATTCTAGTGGGGGAGACAGATCATAAAATAAATTACAGAACTGAGGAAGTAATAGAGTAAAATATGTACTTCTGTGCTGCAGGAAGTTCTGGATACCTCAGAGCTTACGTAGCTTGGAAGTGGTGAAGTTGCAATTGGGAGGACATTAACGGGAGATTGGGAATTAACTGGAGATAGTCTTTTGGAAGAGGTGTGATTTCAGAAGGGATTTGAAGATTGGGAGAACTGTACTCAGATATGAACAGAGATACAGTTTCTGGCAGAAGGGAGGGCATGAGCGAAAGGGCAAAGGCAGGACACACCAGAACAAGGCACAGAAATAATAATAATAATGATTATTATTGTTAAGCGCTAATTATGTGCCAAGCACTGATCTAAGCACTGGGGTATATACAAGGTAACCAGATTGTCCCACATGGAGTTCACAGTCTTAATCCCTGTCTTACAGATGAGGTAACTGAAGCACAGAGAAGTTAAGTGGCCTGCCCAAGGTCACACAGCAGACAAATGGCAGAGCCAGGATTAGAACCCACATCCTCTGACTCCCAAGCCCGTGCTCTTTCTACTAAGGCACGCTGCTTCATGGTGTGCAGGATATCTTGAAGAATGAAGAGTTTGTACTGGGGTTTAGTGGGAGAAGAGACGGATAAGTAGGAGTGAGACACCTGACTGAATTAATCCACTGGTCAAGTGGTTCTGTTTTATGCAAAACAAAATGGGCAAAAATAGGAGGTTTTTAGAGAACTGTGCACAAAACAACATTGTAGAAAAAATTATGTAAGCAGGGGTGTGAAGTATGGACTGGAAGGGGGAGGAGGTAAGGAGGTCAAGGAGGTTGACGCAGCAGTAAGCTGGGATATAACAAGTACCTAAACCAGCATGTTGGCCATAGGGATGGAGAGGAAAGGATGGCTTCTTGACAGGTTATGGAGGAAAAATAGATAGGATTTAATGGGGGGTTGAAAGATGGGGAGAAATCCAACTATAATCCCAAAGGATGATGCGCAGCATTGTCAATTGTGATGGGAAAGTTAGGTAAAGGAGAAGATTTGGGAGAGAAGTTGAGGAGTTCAGTTTTGGACATAATGACTTCAAGGACCAACAGGACATTCATGTAGTGGTATCCCGGAGACCAGAGGAAATGCGAGATTGCTGAGGAGAGAGGCAAAAGTTAGCGAGGTACATCTGGGAGTCATCCTCACAGAGATTATAACAACAGTGAAGTCTTCCGTTAAATAGACCTGAGATCTGGGAATCCATAAATGCTTATCTTACTTCATGTTCCCTCCCAAGCGCTTAGTACAGTGCTCTGCACACAGTAAGCACTCAATAAATACGATTGAATGAATGAATCAGTACTATTTAAGGGCTGAACTGCACAGGCAGCAAAGTCTTTCTGTACCTATGGTAGCCGTGAAGGGATGGCAGAGCAATGTGTTAGTCTGTTTTATGTGCGTAAACTGTACATGCCAGTCACAGATTTTGGGATCCCTTTCCTCTCCCCAAAACTTTGCACCAGAAGGATCACCTTAAAGCTGCAGGAGTAGACACCACAAACACAGTGGCCACTGACCCTGTCTCAGATGCTCTAAAATGGAGCCCCAAATACTTTTAAATTAACAGCACCGCGGCCTGGTGGAAAGAGCACAGACCTGGGAATCGGAGGACCTGAGTTCTCATCGTGGCTCCACCACTTGTCTGCTGTGGGGCCTTGGGTAAGTCACTTCATTTCTCTGAGCCTCAGTTCCCTCATCGGCAAAATGGGGATTCAATACCTGTCCTCCCTTCTACTTAGCCTGTAGCCTATGTGTAAATTGAGTATCTTGCATCTACCCCAGCGCTTAATACGTTGCTTGGCATTTAGTAAGTGCTTAACAAATGCCACGGTTATTATTATTATTATCAATAACCTTTAATGGGCTTAAATGGAAAAAAAATGCTTACAAAAGCACGCATCATCAGTGAAGAGATATGTCCCCGAGAGTATGCTCAGTTCTTCCATATCACATGCTTTCACTATGCATTTTGGGTAGATCACTGTTGGGAAATTAGGAAATGTCCTTTTGACAACATGTGTCTGTCTGGAAAGAAAGTGATGAGATGTCGGAAGTGGCCGTGGTCATTTCCCACGATGCCGGTAACAGCTGGGTGACTATACCACGAGTTTCCTTAATGTGGGCTTTGGCAAGAATGTAATTCCCAAGCTATAGAGTCTGCGGATGAAGATGTCCTATCTTTTGCACATTGCGTTACCACAGGTGAATTTTGTTATTCAGCCCACCAACCAGTGGCACCATTGGCTCTACTGATTGAAACTCTGGGGACTCTTACTCTAGGTTGGCTCGACCTAGCAGGAGTAGAGGAAGGAGGACAAGGGAGAGCAATGGAGACCCAAAAGCAGAATATGGCACCGTGCAGAATGACTGGGAGTGAGGAGAAGAGGGCCTTGCTTCCAGGGCTACTCAAAGAAAAACCTTGTTATTTAGCATTATTTATTTATTTTTGGTAGCATCCCAGCTCCACCATTTGCATGAAGGGTAACCTTGGGCAACTCACTTAATAATAATAATAGTAATAATAATGGTTATTTGTTAAGTGCTTACTATGTGCCCAGCACTGTTCTAAGCGCTGGGGTAGATACAAGGTAATCAGGTTGTCCCATGTGGGGCTCACAGTTTTCATCCCCATTTTACAGATGAGGTCACTGAGGCACAGAAAAGTGAAGCTACTTGCCCAAGGTCACACAGCAGAAGAGTGACGGAGCCGAGATTAGAACCCACATTCTCTGACTCTCAAGCCCATGCTCTTTCCACTAAGCCTCGCTGTTTTTCTTAACTTCTCTGGGCCTCAGTTTCCTTAGCGGTTAAATGGAGATGAAATTATTGTTCTCTTTCTAATTTAGACCAGGAGCTATATGTGGCGATAGGAATTGTAGCCGACCTGATTATCTTGTATCCACTTCAGTGCTTAGTACAGTGCTTGACATGTAGTAATAACAGAATTATTGGTATTATTAGCACCTCTGTGAGACAGTATGAGAAAAACTCAATCTCTGGACAGAAATTCAAAGCTATATTATAGTTTTTAAGATCATTAGACTTCAGTACCGTATCTTCCAAATGAATGGCTCTTAGAAAGAGAGAGGAATCTCCCCTTCAACTGCTTCAAAACTTTTAACCAGATTCCAGTGAAATCTCTAATCTCCCTAATTATGTTAACCCTGGCACCAATTTAAGCGAAGCTTTCTACATTCACTTTGCAGGTTTTCGTAGTATTTAAATGAAGTCACTGCTGCCTCCCTTTTTAGGGGGTGCTACCTCGTGCTGGGAAATGCTACAAAATAGCTGCAATATAAATGTTATTAGAGCTTTGTTAGAATGGTGAATGGCAATTTAACATCATTAGGACCGTCAGGCAACTGAACACACATTTACGATATAATGGTAGTTTTATAAAGGCAAGCGAAATAGATCTCAGGGCATCTGTTTTGGGGTATTCTTCACTTGTTCACAAGGCACTGAATTACAAAGGAGCTTTTTTACTCATTACTTCACAAACATAAGACAACCCCGCCCTCTACTGGAAATATCAAAATATCGCAAAAAAATCTAGGTAACTATGAAGTTCTTGATCAGTACTCAGATATCCTTTGTGACCTCTAATCTTTTGTTCATAGCACTTATTCTGCTCTAAAGTCAGGTCATTAGGAACAAGAGTTTCAAATTTTGTTGGGAAATTCTGTTTCCCAATCAAAAGGCTGACTGCTTGCGTTGACGTAAATGAAATGCACTGACCCCAAAATTTTTATAATCATTAGCTTGAAATGACGGTTCTAGACATGAAGCAAACACTCACTGTGCGTTTGCATTTTTTCTTTATCTTAATGAAGAACTGCTGGGAAAATCCTTGGAACTGTTTTGTAAGGGAGAAATAAAAACAACAATTATGATTAGTACAGTGCTCTGCACACAGTAAGCGCTCAATAAACACGATTGATTGATTGATATTTGTATCAACAGTAATCGCAGAAATAATTTATACATATACATATATTTATGCATTTATATCATTCCTTCATTTACGAAGATGATGCTACGGATAGTTAGATCTTATCCATCAATGCAAGTATGGCTGGAAAGATTGATGCACGTCCAAACTCCCTTACACTTTGTTTACATGTGAAGATTCCTTATTTGGCTAACTCAGAGAACGGTAGGAGAGACATGCAAAAGAAGTAAAACATGCAGTCCTTAACCACAAGATGTTTACAATCTGATGGAAGACAGGAGACATAAATAGACAAACATGCCATAGTTAAGAGTGAAAAACTGATACAAATGATTGACAAAATGAATAAATGAATAACAGGTAATCAGATAAATAGGAGAAGTATTTAAAGTATGAATGGGTTAAATTCAATGGGCAATAATTCAGATAATGAAGGTTAATCACAAAACTGTCCCTACAAAAGGCAGTAAATCAGTTTCTGGTGAGAAACACTTCCATGAACTTTACCGGCAGCAACAAGGGTTTGATAAACGCTCCCTCATTTTTGCTCTCTGGGGCTAAGCTTTTGGTCAGAAGGACAGAGGCACGTTGCTCATGAAGGGACAAGCCATTTCAGTTTGACACAGCATCCTACTTGATGATCACTGACATTTTACAGCAATTAACTGTTGGCGAGAAGACCCAACAGGTTAAGCCTCCATGGCAAAGAATCGTCTGAGTGTTACGTAAAACCATCACAATTGGTCTTCTGTGCTCTTGAGACAGGATGTTCATCTCCTAGGCGCTGCTTCCTTCCCATCCCCCTGCCCAGCTTTCAACACACAGTGTTGAAAGGGTGATGGACAAGGACCCGGAGAAACCGAGAATGGAGGGTAGGAGGGGCGGTTTTATTTTATTTATTTATGATGGCATTTATTAAGCGCTTACTATGTGCAAACCACTGTTCTAAGTGCTGGGGAGGTTACAAGGTGATCAGGTTGTCCCACTGGGGGCTCACAGTCCTAATCCCCATTTTACAGATGAGGTAACTGAGGCTCAGAGAAGTTAAGTGACTTGCCCAAAGTCACACAGCTGACAACTGGCGGCGCTGGGATTTGAACCCATGACCTCTGACTCTGCGGTTGACACGGAAGTCACATTTTTCCATCTATGACTCCTTCCACTTTCCATCCAATGACACCTGCCTTAGCAAAACACTGTGAGATCACACATTTAGGATTCAGATTTATTTTGCAGAGATCCACAATTCACAGGCTTGCAGTCTAAATATATACTTTTATTTTACTATACCTTTTATCCTATAAGTACAAAAGGATGGCCAATAATAATAATAATTGTGTTTTTTTAAGAGTTTACTATGTGCCAAGCACTGTTATAAGCGCTGGGGTGGATACAAGGTAATCAGGTTGTCCCATGTGAGGATCACAGTCTTAATTCCCATTTTACAGATGAGGTAACTGAGGAATGGAGAAGTTAAGTGGCTTGCCCAAGGTCACACAGCAGACAACTGATGGAGTCGGAATTAGAACCCATGACCTTCTGACTCTCGGGCCTGTGCTCTATCCACTACACCATGCTGCTGGAATTTTCTCACCTGTTCCCTGGGGGAAAGTCTGACCACTCCCATCCCTTTCTTCAGAGTCATGGTGTTCCCTTCCTACTCAGTCAAGCACTTTAGACAGTACAATGACATGCTCCCTGCACTCACATACCTTACAATTTAACATGAGAGACACTAAAATAAAATATAGAGAGGACAAGGTAGTAAATTACTCGAGATATGTATATAAGTGCTGTGGTGGGGGATTGTGAGTGCCAGACCCAAAAGGGAATAATGGTAGTTGTGGAGATAAAGATACGGATATGAATTAGGGAAGGCTTCCTGATGAAAACGTGACTTGAGAAGAGCTGATATCAGAAAGACTCTCCCAGGTACCTGAAAACACAGATGCTGCTTTCAAACTTTCAGAATCCTAAGCAGAGAGCCTGGGAGCTTTTTTTTTTTTTTTTTCGGTGGGGGGAAGGGTTTAAAAACAAAACAAAAAACAAAATCATGGACACAAAGACATCAAGATGTGTGGCACTAAATCTCTCTCAGACAGGGGACAAACCAACTGAAAACCAGACAAATGGCCAACAGAGTGCTTTCTCACTAATTTTAGTGAATTTCAGGCACTCCAATACTTGGCACATAGTAAGCGCTTCACATCATTATGATTACCTACATGTCAATTTTTAAATGATAATGTTAACAATGGCATTTATTAAGCATTTATTACGGGCTAAGTGCTAGGATAGCTTCATGGACATGAGCTCCAACTGAATCGTCTCCCACTGGGGTCATAACCTATTTTTTTCCCATTTTACAGAGGAAGATGCTGAGTCCTAGGATGGAGAAGTGACTTGTCCAAAGTCACACAGTAGGTCAGTTTAGGGGCTGGGGACACAAACGCTGGTCTCCTGTCTCCTAGTCTTTCCACTGTCTACTTTCATGGGACTTCTTTTATCCTCCAATGCAGCCAAAGCACTCCACAAATTTTAATTAATTTACCATCTCAGAATGGCCCAGAGGGAGGCTAGTAGCAACCTGACTTCACAGATTGACCACCTTTGGCAGAGTGGAGTTATGGAACTTTGGAGCCAGAAAGAGCAACCTGTCTTGAGCCTACCATTCTAATTTCTTTACTGTGATTCACTGTGAATGAACAACATGTACTTTTTTCTGTGTGGGGAAAGTAAAATTATCAGAAAGATCTCTTCTCTTTTTGCGGTCATCCAGCAACTGTCAAGATGATTTAGAAGAAGGCACCCAAAGAGGTTGCAAGTTGAGAACTGAAGGAAATCCACGCCACAAAATTAAATCCTGTAATTGGAATAAAAGTGATGTGGGGCAGAGAAAGTGAAGAATGGAGCCAAAGCAGCTGAGAAAAGAGGATTTAAGAGACATTACAAAGAAAATGCCTTTCTTCTACCTCCCAACATTTGTAAAAATGAAGAATTTTGAAACAGTGGCTAAGCCGCTCAGCCATAAATTCCAAGCCACGTAAAAGATCTACATGTGTCACTAAATGAATAAATAAAATGTAAGAGGTTATTGAGCAAGGATACAGCAGCCTGCAGACTGGACAGGATGAGATGAAGGAGGAATGGGTTCATCACCATTGGCTCTCTGACCCTATGTCACAACAGTCAGGGCCACAGATTCGGAAACCTGAGTGGCCAGACTCTGTTTTTACATATGTCAGCCTGTCACCAAGCCAATATTTACAATATTCCTGGGCTTCCACAGCCCAGACAACCATGAATCTTATTTAATTAATCGACCTTTTATAATGCAAATCTTCCCACTCACAGAAGGAAAAAAAAAGGAAACTTTTTAGCCAAGAGAATTCTTGGAATAGACCTTTTCAATAGCAGAGTTGTTTTGACCAAGCAAAACTTTACGTAATACTTAACTAATCCAAGAATAAAGTTGCACACAGGTAGACAAAAGGAGTCAAGATAAGAGATGGGGCACTTTCACATGCAACTGTTTAATAAGAAACAAAGTTGAATATTTAAATGAACAAAAAATTCAAACTGCTTGCCAGAGTGAAGATTCTTAGCTAAATCACAGGACTTTGTCATAAATATCCTGAAAGGATCAGTATACCTAACTTCAGGGGTTTTTCATCTTTCATACTTAACTTTTCACATTCATGTTTTCTGTGGTTGTCCTTTTAAACAAAAATAAAAAATAAAAAACTACCACTTGAATGTTACAAAGAAAACAACAAAATGTGTTACCAAGAAATTTTGTGGAATCTGCTTTTCTAATTCCATTCCTACCTAGATGCAAGTGGATCAACAAGATAAGCAGTTCCCAACTAATGTGTCCCACACTTTTTCAGACAGTAATCACACTGGGGAGGTTTCCAAGAGACATTTCCTTTGATTCCAATGTTCTTGTGTGGGTATGTATACTCCTCAGGTACACATCCTGGTATGTTCAGTCCAATCAAAGATGGGGATACAAGAAAACAACCTCACCATATATAAGGAGCAGTTTGTGGGCACACACAAAACTTGCCCCATATTTCCCACTCTGCAAATCCCACTCCCATCCACCCTGCCATGCTGCATCCCTGGGCTCCAAACAAGGATGTGTGAGCAATGCAAAAACTTTGGAAGCACTGGATAGATCAATCGTCACTGGAAAAATAAAAAGAAATTACAAATATAATGGCTTACAAGAAAAAATAAGAAATGATATTATTCCTTTACAATCTAGATCATATGCATATGTAAAAGAGCTGAGCTCAAACTCCTTAACAGGTATTGCTCAATATTACTTAATCTGTTCCCCTTAAATATATACCCATGCACTAGAATCTCATTTCAAGGCCCTACCTTGAATATAAATAATGCCACCTATACTGATATAGCACTTTTGTTTTCCAAAGAGTTTTCAAATCAATGATCTCATTTGCTCTTACAACATCGCTGTGAGATACGGAGAGGCAAGTATTATTATCCCCATTTGCAGATGAGGAAACTGAAGTACACCTAGCATAAGTGATTTGCCCAAGGTTTCCAGTAAATTTGGGGCAGATCAAAGATTAAAACCCAAGTGTTAACAGCTCCTTCCACTTTGCCAGACAGCATTTACCTAGCCACCTGGGATTTATAGCTGTTACAACATCCTTTTCCACGATTTGCTTTTGAGCAGAATCAAAGATTCAAAATATGTTACTATCACAAATGAAAAATGCAACTTTTAACTTTTTTTCTTCAGCACCACGGCAACATGGGATTAGTAAAGGAATAACATTATAAGGGAAAATATAAAATACTAACAGCATCAATGGTTCTTCAAGTAGGTTACAGAGAGTGATTTAGGTTCCATTTTCTTTTTTCCCTTGATCTCCTACAGCCTCAGGCACACTCACACAGATTCACTTACTCACACAGACATGTAAGTACACACATTCACAACAACAAAATGACACACAAACTTACGAACACATATTCAGTCTTGCACCTCACATAGGCATGTACACAGATCCAAATTTCATAGGAAAAGAGATTACAGTAAATTCCTTTCACAACCCCAAATTCTGAGACTTCAGACTCAGCCAAAAGAATTGTAAGGTCAAAGGCACAAGTTCCTTGTTCCTTGGGGCTCGGTGGGAGTATACTAAAAATGAGCAGACCCATCAGTAGCCAAAAGCATTTTACAGCTCTTACCTTTACAACAAGCTTGTTGGATGACATGACTACTGACTTCAGAGTAATTCAGACCTGTAACATAGCAAAAACCATGCAATTAGTTATATTATTCTCTCTGATATGTATGTAAAATTGAGTTGAACCCTTCTTTTTAGCTCTTCTTTGCATATATTACAGGAGATGAGCTAACTTTACTATGGAACTTAAGTCCAGCTGTTTAAAAGTTGCCTTCATTTCATTTTTAACCTTCACAAATCTCATTCACTAGTCCACAGTGAAGACACTGTAGTGTGCTTTATCAATGGACAATTTTGATTGTTCAATAAATGTCAATTTACTGAATTATCAACTGTCTAGAACGTCCAAAGGTTTTTACAGTAAATATTACCAGTTTTCATAAGGAGAAACCAAAACAAGGAGGATGACTGGGGAAGAAGATCACTAAGCAGATTAGAAGCAACTCTAGAAAGTGATCGCATAACTCGTTATTCATTTAGGGAAAGTTGGAAAGCAATTTTGGAATCTTCTCATGCATAATTTATACCCTGTTTTCAGAGACCCGGGCTTTTCAGCCTACCAGATATCTTAATCAAGAATTGTGCATCATTATGCAAGCAGAACTGCTCTCATTAGTGTTCCTGGAAGAAGTCTGGTTGATAATCTTATGAATAAATCTGCAATTTTCCTATTGAAATACAAAAAGTTTTGCCAAGTCAAGTCATGGAAAGGTGAGGAGAATATATCTCTTAGATTCAGAGTTCAGAGAAGAGTTTGGATGGAGAATTATTTCTCCTCCCTTCAGGATCATAAATTATTAGAGAATGGAAATGGGAGGAAAAGATAAAACTAAATCTCTGCATTGTCTGACCTACCACTTTCTCTACTTGGCAGAAGCTCGTTTTCCATCAGCCACTGCAAAATAGACAACTTGAGGCCAGAGTTTCTCTTAGTGTTACCCTAACAAGAGTGAGAATAATCAATCAGTCACATTTACTGAGCACTTATTATGTGAAGAGCACTGTACTACCAGCTGCCCAGGGGAGTACAATACAACAGAGGTGCTAAGCATATGAAAGAACACCCCTAGCACTAGAAGACAAGTTAAGAGACATATAGCCTGATGTATACAGCCCTCAGTGAGACTGTGTTTTAATACATATCTTTTAATAAGTGTCCTTTGTGTTTGAAAACAATACCAACAAAGGTGAGATTTCATCTATGGATGGTAGTGGCCAAGAAGACGGTCTCTTCCACACTAAACACTCTTTTAAGATTCTAGGACATTTTTCTTCGTTGCTTGCCCAATGAGTTTATCAGTGCATTTCTCAATAGGACTGCTCACACAAAGCTGAGTGTGGCACCTGCACACTAAGGGTTGGAGTTTCTGCTTTTTGCCTGAATTGAAGAATCAAATAAAATAGATTGGGGCAGAGACCAAAGCATCATCTACAGAAACTTGCAATCACCGGGCAGGGATGTATCGTAAGCTCCTTGGGATCCAGGAATACAGCTATGAACTCTATTGTATTATACTTTCCCAAGTGTTCTGAACACAGTGAGTGTTCAATAAATATGACTGGTTGCCATTCTCTTTCGACTCCAATTTACTGCTAAATTCTGCCAGTACTCCCTACACAAAATATTTCCTGAATCCACCCCTTCCTCTCCACCCAAAGAGCTACCACCCTGGTGCAAACGCCTTTCATATAATGAGTGGATTCTTTTATCAGCCTCCTCCTTTGTCTCACTGTCCGCTTAATCTGTATACCATGCTGCTGCCTGGACCATCTTCCCAGAATGGTACCTGGGGCCTAGCTCTCCATCCCAAGACAAACCTTTAATTTCAAGGCTCTCCATTGCATCTCCTTCTCTTGCCCAGTGGCCCTCTTTACCCACTCCTATCCGGCTCATTCACTGCTCCTCCCAAGATCACATTCCGACTGAACCTCATTCTTGAATCTCCCACCTCTCCTTTGCCCACACTGTCCCCAAACCAAATCTCCCTCCCCTTCTAAATCTACCAGAACACAGGTCTCAGCACCTTCAAAGCTCCCTGAAAATCCCATTTCTCCAAAGTCTTTCCCAGTTGATTCACAAAATCCTAGCTGCCTCAAGCTAACAGCCATCCCCAGCACTTACATATTCTTGGTACTTAATTTTGCTAGAAATGGTATATAAATTAATAGGTTATGCTCAAATCAGCCATTTCATCCTAACATATTTGTACCACTAGCTGTTAAATCCTTGTTCTTCCTCCAGCTCTCACTATTTGTATATCATTTTTTTCTGCCTTTTTCCTATTTTTATATCATAAAGTCCTTGAGGTCAGGGAACACTATCACTTCTCTTGTACTTTCCCCGAACACTTAATACCAGCCCACTGATTGACAAATAATACCTGAGCTACACTAATGTGCTACATAAAATTGCAATGTTATTGCTCTATTTACTATTTACTCTAGTCTAAAAGACTAGAAATAAATGGGGTATGGCTAGAGTTATGACTATTCTGAACTTGAGAAAAACATCCTCTTTTGTCGGTAAAACAGTATATTTATTACTTTTTCCTTTTTTAAAGAAGAAAGCTATCCTTTGAAATTCCCTATGGCTTTTTCCAATCATTAATAGACAAATGAACTTTTTAAAAAAACTCACTCTTCCAAGCATTTACTACAATGTTTGGCCTTCAATGGACATTTGATAAATGCCACTGATTAAACAGTCACTTTTGCACATCCGCAAAATTGTTCTCTATCTTAGTACTGCTCTGCCTTTGAGACATATATTTTTACATATATTTTAGAGAAGCAGCTTGGCCTATTGGAAAGACCACAGGCCTAGAAGTCAGCAGGACCTGGGTTCTAATCCCAGATCTGCCACTTTTCTGCTGTGTGACCTTGGTCAAGTCACTTCACTTCTCTGGGCCTCAGCTACCTCATCTGTAAAATGGGGATTGAGACTGTGAGCCCCATGATGGACAGGGACTGTGTCCAACCCAATTTGCTTGTATCTACCCCAGCGATTAGTACCATGCCTGGCACCCAGTAAGTGCTCAAAAAATACCACAGTAATTATTATTATGTCTTGCTAACTTACATATCAGTTCCTTGGGCATTATTTCAATCATTCAGTTCTTCAGACTGTCACAAATTCAACAAGCAAAGATTTAAATTTGCATTGCATATTTCAGGACTTGGAATGTATTTTTCAGTGGGCCGGTCATTTGTTCCAACATTTAAATCTATTTTCATGACTTCATTTAATTTTTGCTGGTCTATCTCCTCGATCTCACTTATTCTGACCAGAAACTATTCTTGCTTGTTACTAAAAGGACAGTTGTTCACTCTGTGAACATTTCGAAAACAATGGAGCAAAAAGAACACAAAATTCTTATGAAAATAAATTGGGAAAAATAGCCTAAGAGTTTCAATGATATCACAATCACCCTGCCATTTACTACAAAGTTCAGATAAGCTTTAAAAAATAAAAGTCAATGACCTACTAGATTATTGTGTGGGAAAATGGCAATGCACAGCAAAAGTACAAATCCCTTGTTTTCATGCCTTACCTTCAAGTTAACCATTGATTTTCACAGAATGAAATAACTGGAAATTAAGTTTAGGTTCATCTCCCTCAGCTTTGAAAATGTATAATAAAAATGTACAAGTAAGCCTATAGGACTTCTTTCTACTCACGAATCTTTCATTCTAAGTTCTCAGAATTAGAAAAGAATAAAATGTCAACTGACTTAGAGCTTTCAGAAGAAAAGAGTAAAGTGGAGTATCCATGATGCACTTGCTTCTTTCTGTGCTGAGATTTTCAAAAGAGGACGGATAGAAGAAAACTGAGAATTGTACTCATTTCACAAATACTCCTAACTAGGCAAATTTTGAAATGGCAATTTGGCCATGTAAATCTCCATTTTTTACTATCAATACACATACTGTGATTTTCAAAACCAAATTTTATACATACAAGTGCTTAGGAATCTTGGATCAGTGAAAGTGGGGTTTAAGTATTCTGTGAGGAAATTGGGATTATCTATATTTTTAATTTCAGAATACAGGATATGGCATAATAATAATAATAATTTTGGTATTTGTTAAGCACTATGTGCAAAGCACTGTTCTAAGTGCTGGGGAGGACACAAGGTGATCAGGTTGTCCCATGTGGGGCTCACAATCTTAATCCCCATTTTACAGATGAGGTAACTGAGGCACAGAGAAGTGAAGTGACTTGCCCAATGTTGCACAGCTGTCAAGTGGCAGAGCAGGGATTTGAACCCACGACCTCTGACTCCCAAGCCCGTGCTCTTTCCTCTGAGTCACGCTGCGAAACAGTAGTCAAGTAATGCAGGGTCTTTAGCCAGATCTCTTTGAGACCCTGAATTAAAGCCTACATCAAAAATAGATAAAATATTACTTTCTACTTACCCACTTCACAGGACAATAAAAAAAAGTAAAACACATTCTTGATGAATGTCAGTGAAACTCACACTGTTTAATAAGGTTGCAATCTTAAAACCCAGTTCTTGGGAAAACAGCTAAAGCATCACTGCTCCTGAATATGAGGACCAAGAAGCAAACAAAAAATTGAACTTTGAAACTTCCTGAAGATTACAACAAGCTGCTTGATATTTTGTTTACCATGAGGAAGAGTCCATTTATGCAGTATTAAGGGACGAAGTGCAGGTTCTGTACTGTAGTACCAACATAGCACCAATTTCCTATGGGAGAAGCAGAAATTTTATAGCCACACAAACCTGAAGTTGTCCCTTCAATCTACTTACAAATACTGGGTTTGAAATAATTTTGTGAGTGGCTTTATAACCCTGTATTTCATTGTCTAAAGGATGGTTTCCTTAATATACAAGAGTTACTGTTCCCTAGCTGTAAAAAGCAACATGGAAATAGGAGTGAAAAGATTTATGGCACCTTGAAAGTAGAGGAGGCAAAAGAAATCCTTCAAAAACGACAGGGCGTGTGTTTTTGCATTTCAAAACCATGGTGGGTATTAGTTGTAAAACTTTCAGTCATGGAATCAGAAAGTGCAAAAGGAGAGGTCTAAATATGACCAAGTTTTACTGTAACCACATCCTGAAGTTTCACCATACCATATATTAGAGGCTCTAGTCTCACCACAATTATATTTTGCAATCCAAGCCATGTACAGGTGTTTAGGAAGTACATATTACATAGCAACAAGAAACTGAATGAAATGAAACTCCTGAATCTTCCTGCCCTGTTATACTGCACTAGCTTTAACGAGTGTTTTTTTAAAAGAGCAATTATCTAGAAACACAGTAAAAACAGAATACTTTTTCACATGTCCATTTCACTCATATAGAATAATGAGCAATTTTATAACATTTTATTTTGCTCTACTTGATTCAATACTGTGGCATGTGAAAACTCTAGAAGCAATGTTATTTAGTTTATAAGCAAACTTTCTCCAGCTAATTCAAAAACAAAAAGCAAAACTAGGCATGCTTTAACTTCACAACATCCCTTTTAGGTAGGTGCAGTAAAAAGTCAATTATACAGAATGCACGAGATTGCAACCAGTTTGGCTATATTGGAGAGGCCGGAAAATTTAACTTTTCTATTTTTATTACAACTTAATTATCTATCACCTGTAACTAAAATAACAAAAAATTGAAGGACCATAAAATACTACAATATTTAATTTCCTCTGCATTTTATTTGGAGAAAAAGAGCACTAGCATTAGCAGAATTTCTTGAGTCTATTTTATGCTTACCTTTATTCTCGGTTCCATGTGGAATTACCCTGCCCCTCATGGGTTTTTCATTCTAAAGGAGAAGACTGTATATGTACTTGTCACTCGCTGTGGGCAGGGAATGTAGCTAACAACTCTATTATACTGTACTCTCCCAAGTGCTTAGTACAGTGCTCCGCACAAAGTTAGCGCTCAGTAAATACAATTGATTGATTCAAAGGGCAGTCTAGTCTTCTAGACTGTGAGCCCACTGTTGGGTAAGGACCGTCTCTATATGTTGCCAACTTGTACTTCCCAAGTGCTTAGTACAGTGCTCTGCACACAGTAAGCACTCAATAAATACGACTGAATGAATGAATGATTCATATTTGTGAGTGCTTGAAAAGGCCAATGTGGGATCCACAGTCCCAATCACACTGGGTGCAGAGAAAGGATTTACCTTGTACTGCTTTTTTGATGGAATCCTAACAGACTGTCTACCTAATTTTAAATGTCAAGAACCTAAAACCTGAGCGATGCCTGTCTACTCATTTTGTTTTGTTGTCCGTCGCCCCTCTTCTAGACTGTGGCCCCACTGTTGGGTAGGGATTGCCTCTATTTGTTGCCAAATTGTACTTTCCAAGTACTTGGTATAGTGCTCTGCACACAGTAAGCGTTCAGTAAATACGACTGAATGAATGGAAATCACTTTTGCCCACTTCCACAGGGGTGGCGGCTCATTGGGGTGCCCCACTTTTTGCTGCTGAACCAGGCTGTCAAGATGGCAACACATCACAGTGATCCAGGGCAGTACATAAAGTTGGGGCTAAATAATGATGACGTGGAGGAGACCACCGTGGCTACTGAGGTGGCCCAAGTCATCTAAGAGTACAGTTGCAGTGACCTCTAAGTTCTCCCACCAATAAACAGCTGGGTCCACAGCTAAACAGCCAACTCAGTAGTCACCATCATGGCACAGGAACAGGGGACCCAAGAAACTATCAATTTAGCCAAAGGCAAGATAGCTGTGGGCCGTGGCCACTCTGTTGATGAGAGCTTATGGGCCACCTGTCCAACGCAACAGGGTCAGTGGTCAAAGGTAATGCTCCCCATCCCTGGTCAATCCAGATGTTTTCCCATCCCACATCTGGGAAAGCAGCCCTGTTTCCTCTGCACCCTGCTCCCCCAGTGTGAAGTAGGTTAGGAGCAGGATTAGAAAATGGGCTGAGGATGGGGGCAGAGATGTGGTACTGAGTAGCCACCACTCTAGCTATTTCTCCAGGATCTCGCCCAGTCCCGGTTCGTTTCCCAACCCTCTCCAGTTCAGTGCCCTATCTTCACTGCCCTCCCCACTGGTTGGGAGTTTCCCAGCGGAGAGGGAGAGGTGTGTACAGAATCAAAGGTGGGGAAGGGTCAAGAATGGGGAGGGGGGCGGAAGGAGGGGCAAAAACCAGCTCAAGAAAAAAAGATTTGTAGTTTAAAGTATGAAAAGATGCAGAACTGAAAGCTAAAGAAACTTGCCTCTGGCCACATTGCAAATGAAGGAAAAAAAAATGGAGGGATTGATTCCCAAGCCATAACTGTAGTCCAAATTATATAACAGCAAATTTGAATCACTTTCAAAGCTAGAATGAACAAACATGTAGCAGGGGTCAACTATTATGATGGCAAATGAAATGACTTTGAAAAAGATTCTGATCTCTAACACCTCTACACTCACAGAGCCAAAACACTTTTCAACTAAAAAGATTTGGGCCAATTAGCCCGCGCACAGAAGGCTCCACCCAAAGGAGAACAGAGTCTTGCAGGAAGCCTGCTTGGTGAATCATGGCTTTTCGTCTGAATTAGCATTGATCTCTGCCCCAGAGCAGAGATTAGGCTCACTTTCTAACAAATGAAAAAGAAAGTTTATACACAAGCTTCTGGCATTGCCGTTCGAACATGAGGAGACATGTGAGTTGGGATGTGTGGGGGTTTTTTCCTAATGAAAATGTGGTACAAAAATGAAGAATACATTAGAACGTACAAATAGAGTTTGTAAAGACATTTCGGACTAATTTAAATGATATCGACAACAAAGTTAATTGGCAAGTTTCTTTGGCAAGATAAATAGTTCATGTGTTTATCAGAACCACAAATTTGAAAATGTCAACTCATACTATTTAAAGTATTATCATGCACAGCTAGTTATTTGGTGTTGTGTATTTCATTCATTCAATCACATTTTTGAGTGCTTACTGTGTGCAGAGCAAGGTATTTCCTTCGTGTTGGTGTTTCCTCTGCAACCCTTCAATATAGACAGCTGAAGTTTGGTTACGATTAGTAGGTTAAAAATAGCAAGATGACAAATATCTTTCAGGAAAAGATTATATATATAATTGATTCTACCCAGAGAAGTAATGAGCAGTGTAAGTTCTAAGTACAGCTTGTTTTTAATTATTATTCCCCCTTACAAAAAAAAGACTAAAAAATTGGCAGCTGAGTTAGAACAAACACAAAAAAACTTAAAGTGCATAAATTCATGTTTCACGATTGTGAGCCCCACATGGGATAACCTGATCACCTTGTATCCCCCAGCGCTTAGAACAGTGCTTTGCCCATAGTAAGCGCTTAACAAATGCCATCATTATTATTATAATGGTTGACCTTGGGGAAGGCAGCCTGTCGGTTCTAAGCAATACAGTGCTCACATTTTTTTCTGTGAAAAACCATTCTTGGCAATACACAAACAGTATCACTCGTCTGATTTTAATACCTAATTTCTCCTCGGCTTGCAGCCATTGTTTAGCCGTACTCTACTTCCTCCATCATGCTCCTTCTCTTCCCCCAAGTTAATGACATAATGACCTGTGCTCCTTTTCCTCTTCCTGTTTCTCCTTCTTCCTTATTCTAGTTTTTTGATCACTCACTTTTCTGGAAGCGTGTCCTACTCTGGGCCCGGCCACAGCACGTCACAATTTAGGGAAACCAGTACTAAAGGTTGGGGGGCTGTTTTTGGTGTCATCGGCCTCTCGACGAGACTTCGGGGAAGTCGTCTTCGCTCCAATCCCAGCTTCCTCATCTGTAGTGTGTGCCCTTGCCTCCCGTACAGCAATATGGGGAAGATTTTTTGAGCTGCCTAAAAATAACGTGGTTTCCCTGAAATGTACAGACTGTATAAATCCATTTTAAGTTAATTAATAAAATGATTGATCCCCTCTGTTTCTTGACACTGGTATCTTCTTTTCCAGGGTGTTTCAATCTCCCAAGTGCGTAGCACAGAGGTCTGTACACAGTGAATGTGCAATAAATACCACTGATTGATTGAAATCTTGCCTTAGAAATTGAAGTGGTGCCTCGCTGAAATGGCTTAGTGCATCTGCAGCCCCTCAGTTTTCTCTTCTTTGCAGTGGACTGTGCAGAACATGGGGGTCTCCAAGCTCTCAGTTTCTCCAAACCCCACCTCAAGAGGAGCCACGGTTCAGCATCTCCTTTCCTATTCAAGCTCCCACCCATCCTTTGCCTTCTATTAACAAAGGTCTGAGTAGGAAAGGGGATTCTGACCCTTCAGGTCCTTGAAAGCGGATTGTTCATGTATGTCTCCCCTGCCAGATTGTATGATATGTGTATATATCTATAATTCTTTTTATCTATTTTGATGCTATTGATGCCTGTCTACATGTTTTGGTGTCTGTTTCCCCCTGCGCGCCCGCTGTTGGGTAGGGATTGTCTCTATCTGTAGTCGAACTGTACTTTCCAAGCGCTTAGTGCAGTGCTCTGCACACAGGAAGTGCTCAATAAATACAATTGAATGAATGAATGAATATGATCCTTGAAGCATGGGATCAAATAATGATCTCATGCCACTGATTTAAAAAAAGAAAAACAAAGGGATCCAACACTTATGGCCCTTGCAATACTTTGTCACTTAAACAATGGATTTGTCCTGTTGCTATGTGACCCTAGGCAAACCACTTAACTTCTCTGTGCCTCAATTTACTCATCTGTAAAATGAGGAGTCAATGCCTGTTCTCCTTCCTACTTCGACTGTGAGCCCCATGTGAAGCAGGGACTGTCCGATCTGATTAACTTATATCTACCCCAGCTCAGTGCTTGATTCATTAATTCATTCAATCGTATTTATTGAGTGCTTACTGTGTGCAGAGCACTGTACTAAGTGCTTGGGAAGTGCAAATCGGCCACATATATAGACGGTCCCTACCTAACAACGGACTCACAATCTTGATACATTAGAAGCACTTAATACAGTAATAGTAACAATTTTACAAAAGTGAGATGGTCTTTTCTTCAGGTTGAAGTACAAAATGTCCTGAGCCTGACCTTGCTCTCCCTATGTTAACCCAGAAAGAATATCAACTAGTTAACGGAAACCCCTATGCATAAGCAAGAATTTCGGATCAATCCTCATCCTGCCACTCCTATAAGTAGCAGAAGCAAGCAGGTCAGGGAAAAGATCTGCCCCTTTTAGACTGTGAGCCCACTGTTGGGTAGGGACTGTCTCTATATGTTGCCAATTTGTACTTCCCAAGCGCTTAGTACAGTGTTCTGCACATAGTAAGCGCTCAATAAATACAATTGATGATGATGATGATGATGATGATCTGTCCCAGGAGGCTCAAAGCAGCGACCTATATGGGTACCAAATTTCCACTGGCACACACAGACTGTACACCCATCCCGATCCACAAAACGAAACTCTCATTACCCGATTCACAACTCTGGGGACCCAAATACCATGTATCCTACTGGGAAGCAGGTCTCTAGGGCAGGACGAGTACAACAGCAGCCTAGGTATCCAACCCAATCCACTCCATTCCTTCTCGCTTGGAATCTCAGATGGGTTTTAGAACGGATCCATCTGGCTGTGGGTACATAAATGTTCAGAATGCCAGTCTCTAGTTCACTGAGGAGAAGCAGGGAGTATAGGTGCAAACTTCATTAAGACAAAGGGGGCCATTGCCCTGGCGGGTTCATGCTTTTTCAGCTGGACTCCAGGGGCTCCAACAAGACCTAAGAGATTCCGAACAACACTTACAGAGAGCTATGTTGGTTTTCCAAGCAGGGCAGAAAACATCTCCAACAACCCGCCAATCCAGAGCCAGGACCAGTTTGCCTGTCTCCCAAAATCCCACCTCTTTTTTGTTTCCACGTTTAAGAAAAAATTGGGATGTACGGGAGAGGGGCTGGGACAGAGTTGGCCTCTGAAAGCTTTTGGCGGGAGAAGCAGAATGTCAGGGAATGACCTAACCACTTTCTCCTTGGAAAGCCAGCTCTCTTACCAGCTGCTTCATCACCACTCTGCTTTCTTCTACACCTGATCCAACCACAGTGATCAAGGCTGTGGACCATTCAGCCCCTTCCCCCACTTTCCAGTATCACATTTCCTCTAGTCTCCAGGGCATCTCCATATGGATGGCCCACCAGTACCTCAAAGTCAATATGTCCGAGAAGCAGCATGGCCTGGGGGATAGAGCACGAGTCTGAAAGTCTGAAGGACATGGGTTCTAATCCCAACTCCACCTCTCATCTGCTGTGTGACCTTAGGTCAGGGAATTAACTTCTCTTCATCTGTAAAATGGGGATTAAGACTGTGAGTCTCATGTGGGACAACCTGATTACCTTGTATCTACCCCAGTGCTTAGAACAGTGCTTGCCACATAGGAAGTGCTTAACAAATACCATCATTATTATTAGATCATGGTAAGACTACTATATCACTTTCTCACTCCAGCCTACACTCCATGCAACTGTTTCGATCCCAAAACACCACTTAGTACACATCTTGCCAAACCTCAAAAACCTTTAATGGATACTTATCTCTCTGTTTCACACAAAAACTCTTTACCAATGATATCAAGGCTTCAAACGCTTTTTGCACCTCACAAATTGGCTTTCTTCATAGGCTACTCCTTAGTTTGCACTCTTTCCAGGCTCACCAACCCACCTCCCTCCAAGCCCCGCACGTTTTCCCTGGCCTGTAACAATCATCACCCAAATCCAGAACATCTGTAGCCCTCCCCAACTTCAAAGCCCTCCTAAAACTCCTATAGACTGCAAATTCCTTTAAGGGAAGGAATTGTGTATGCCAACTTGCCAACTCTATTGTATTATACTTTCCCAAGAGCTTGGTACAATGCTTTGCATCATCAATCGTATTTATTGAGCATTTACTGTGTGCAGAGCACTGTACTAAGCGCTTGAGAAGTACAAGTTGGTAACATATAGAGACAGTCCCTACCCAGCAGTGGGCTCACAGTCTAAAAGCACACAGTAAGTGCTCAATAAATAGACTAATTGGTCCAACTACTTCTAAAGGCATTTTCTCATGAATGTCAGGCATATTTTTGAGCACTTACTGTGTGCAGAACACTGTACTAAGCACTAGGGAGAGTACAATACAATAATAAACAGACACATTCCCTGCCCACAACAAGCTTACCCCAAGTTGTTTCGATCTAACAGCTACTCTGTATTTAGGCATTTATAACCTTCCTCAGGACTTTTGCTTATGTTTATTTCAATGACATGGTCAATTGCTTTTTCTGCTATTTCTGTACATATTTTCCCTATCTGCAATTTATTTTAATGTCACCCTCCCCCTGGGACTGCAAACTCCTTGCAGGTAAGCATGGTGTCTACCTACTCTATTGTACTGTACTTTCCCAAACAGTGCAGCACTCTGCACACGGTAAGCACTTAATAAAGACAATTGACTTCATCCTGGAAAATTCAATCTACTACCTAATTCTTGTTCTTCCGCCTTCTCCCACTATTTGTAAATAATCCCCCACTGGTTGTACACTCCATGTTCTCTGCCCATGTGGTTTGCTTCTCCAGTTATCTCCTTATTTTTGCCTATAATAATACTATTAATTATGTTATTTGTTATTCACTTACTACATGCCAGGCACCACTGAGAAGTAGCGTGGCTTGGCGGAAACAGCACGGGCTTGGGAGTGAGAAGTCACGGGTTCTAGTCCCAGCTCCACCACCTGTCAGCTGTATGACTTTGGGCAAGTCACTTAACTTCTCTGTGCCTCAGTTACCTCATCTGTAAAATGAGGACTAAGACTGTGAACCTCACATGGGACAACCTGATCACCTTGTATCCCCCCTGCGCTTGGCACATAGTAAGCGCTCAACAAATACCAGCATCATGATTATTATTATTACTACCACACTAAGCGCTGGGGTGGATACAAGCAAAGCTGGGTGGACATCGCTCCAGTACCATATAGGGCTCACAGTCCTGAACCCCATTTTACAGATGAGGCACAGAGACGTTAAGCGTCTGGCCCAAGATCGCACAGCAGACAGGAAGAGGAGTGAAATTACAACCTATGCCCTTATGATTCACAGGCCCGTGCTCTATTCACTACACCATGCTGCTTCCCTGTCTATTTCTGCCACTTTTCTGACATCTTCCCCAGGGTTTAGAACAGTGTTTGACACATAGTAAGTGCTTAACAAATACCTTTACTATTATTATTATTATCCTCTGCAATTCCGGATTCCCTTTCTTCCTGCTATCTGACGGCACCATTCGCTAATCCGGTTCCTTTTCATTGCGTTCAAAAAGTTCAATCCAGAGAAGCATTGTGGCTCAGTGGAAAGGGCACGGGTTTTGGAGGCAGAGGTCATGGGTTCAAATTCCAACTGCCAATTGTCAGCTGTGTGACTGAGCAAGTCACTTAATCAATCAATCAATTGTATTTATTGAGCGCTTACTGTGTGCAGAGCACTGTACTAAGCGTTTGGGAAGTACAAGTTGCCAATATATAGAGACAGTCCCTACCCAATCGTATTTATTGAGCGCTTACTGTGTGCAGAGCACTGTACTAAGCGCTTGGGAAGTACAAGTTGGCAATATATAGAGACAGTCCCTACCCAACAGTGGGCTCACAGTCTAGAAGGAGGAGACAGAGAACAAAACCAAACATATTAACAAAATAAATAGAATAGATATGTACAAGTAGAATAGAGTAATAAATATGTACAAACATATATACAGGTGCTGTGGGGAAGGGAAGGAGGTAAGACGGGGGGATGGAGAGGGGGATGAGGGGGAGACAATCAATCAATGGTATTTATTGAGCGCTTACTGTGTGCAGAGAACTGTACTTCACCCTGTAACCTCCCCAGCGCTTAGAACAGTGCGCTGCACATAGTGAGAGCTTAATAAATGCCATCAATCAATCAATCAGTCGTATTTATTGAGCACTTACTGTGTGCAGAGCACTGTACTAAGCGCTTGGGAAGTACAAGTTGGCAACATATAGAGACAGTCCCTACCCAACGGTGGGCTCACAGTCTAAAAGGGGGAGACGGAGAACAAAACCAAACATACTAACAAAATAAAATAAATAGAATAGATAGGTACAAGTAGAATAGAGTAATAAATATGTACAAACATATATACATATATTCAGGTGTTGTGGGGAAGGGAAGGAGGTAAGACGGGGGGGATGGAGGGGGGACGAGGGGGAGACAATCAATCAATCAATGGTATTTACTGAGCGCTTACTGTGTGCAGAGCACTGTACTAAGCGCTTGGGAAGTACAAGTTGGCAACATATAGAGACAGTCCCTACCCAACAGTGGGCTCACAGTCTAGAAGGGGAAGACAGAGAACAAAACCAAACATATTAACAAAATTAAATAAATAGAATAGATAAGTACAAGTAGAATAGATATGTACTTAACTTCTCTGTGTCTCAGTTATCATCATCATCAATCATATTTATTGAGCGCTTACTGTGTGCAGAGCACTGTACTAAGCGCTTGGGAAGTACAAGTTGGCAACATATAGAGACAGTCCCTACCCAACAGTGGGCTCACAGTCTAAAAGGGGGAGACGGAGAACAAAACCAAACATACTAACAAAATAAAATAAATAGAATAGATATGTACAAGTAAAATAAATAGAGTAATAAATATGTGCAAACATATATACATATATACAGGTGCTGTGAGGAAGGGAAGGAGGTAAGATGGGGGGATGGAGAGGGGGATGAGGGGGAGACAATCAATCAATCAATCGTATTTATTGAGCGCTTACTGTGTGCAGAGCACTGTACTAAGCGCTTGGGAAGTACAAGCTGGCAACATATAGAGACAGTCCCTACCCAACAGTGGGCTCACAGTCTAGAAGGGGAAGACACAGAACAAAATCAAACATATTAACAAAATTAAATAAATAGAACAGATATGTACTTAACTTCTCTGTGTCTCAGTTCCCTCATCTGTAAAACGGGGATTAAGACTGTGAGCCCCCTGTGAGACAACCTGATCACCCTGTAACCTCCCCAGCGCTTAGAACAGTGCGTTGCACATAGTGAGAGCTTAATAAATGCCATCACTATTAATCCAGAGGATGTCTATTCTGCCTGATGCATCATTCTCAAAGGAGTTGGCAGAATCCTGCCCATCGTATACTAAGGCAAACCACGGTCTCCCTTGATCACATCCTTCCCGGTGAAATGGTAACAAACACACACGTGCGCTTCCCAAATAGGAAAACGGGATACACTATAACAGGGGCCGCGCTGCACCAAGCAGAGCTTTTATTTCGGATTAATCCCTAAAAACTGTGTTATGCCCTTTTCACCGACACTCATTCCGCCCTTGGATGCCGGGATGGAATTAAAAAAAAAAAAAAAAAAGAAACCTGATTTCCAAGTTCCCCGTTCGTTCCTCCCGATCCTCGTGTCTCTTCCTGGCCCCTCCCAGTACCAGCGTCCGCTCCCGGCCGGGATCTCCGCTTCTGCCCCAAACCAAGATGGCGCCCGCGACGTCACCGTTAAGATGGCGGCGAAGTTATCAGAAGCGGGGTCCTAGGGCGAGACCAGTTAGAGAGGAAAGCCGGAAGAGAACGGCGAAGCTGCTATGGGACTCTGTTTCCCAAACCTAAGATGGCGCCTAAGGCGCGTTGCCCTTCCCGAATCAAAGATGGCGGACACGGATTGGGACCCTGTTCTCTAGCCCCGATTGGCTGGAACCGAATACCACGTGACGGCCGGTTATACTACATCGTATTTACTGAGCGCTTACTGAATGCAGAGCACTGTACTAAGCGCTTATTTTAGTCAAGCGTCTGGGCTGAAGCTCGTTGTTGGGTAGGGACTGTCTCTATATGTTGCCGAATTGTACTTTCCAAGCGCTTAGTACAGTGTTCTGCAATCAATCAATCGTATTTATTGAGCGCGTACTGTGTGCAGAGCACTGTACTAAGCGCTTGGGAAGTACAAGTTGGCAACATATAGAGACAGTCCCTACCCAACAGTGGGCTCACAGTCTAAAAGACTCTGCACACAGTAAGCGCTCAATAAATACGATTGAATGAATGAATTGTACTTTCCAAGCGTTTAGTACAGTGCTCTGCACACAGTAGGCGCTCAATAAATACGATTGAATTGTATTGTGCGTATAGCTTTAAATCTATATGTTTTGACAATTTTGACACCTGTCCACATGTTTTGTTTTGTCGTCTGTCTCCCCCCTTCTAGACTGTGAGCCCGTTGTTGGGTAGGGACCGTCTCTATACGTTGCCGACTTGTACTTCCCAAGCGCTTAGTACGGGGCTCTGCACATAGTAAGCGCTCTATAAGTACGATCGAATGAATGATTGAATGTATAGAAGAACGCCCATAAAATCCAATCATAATAGGACAGAAACGCATCCCAGACTGAGCCCCTTCCTTCCTCTCCCCCTCGTCCCCCTCTCCATCCCCCCCATCTTACCTCCTTCCCTTCCCCACAGCACCTGTATATATGTATATATGTTTGTACATATTTTTTACTCTATTTATTTATTTTATTTGTACATATCTATTCTATTTTATTTTGTTAGTATGTTTGGTTTTGTTCTCTGTCTCCCCCTTTTAGACTGTGAGCCCACTGTTGGGTAGGGACTGTCTCTACATGTTGCCAATTTGTACTTCCCAAGCGCTTAGTACAGTGCTCTGCACATAGTAAGCGCTCAATAAATACGATTGATGATGATGATGATGATCTCAGACCCCCCATCCGCTCCGGGGTCCAAGAGCCCGCCAGCGAACAAAATAATAATAATAATAATAAAAAACATGTGAACTGCAGGATTTCCAAAGTACTAAAATTAGGAATTTTTTAAAAAGAATGTAAGTAAATTTGGGTTTATAGAGGTAATCTTTGAAGTAGAGAATAAAATGTTGGCATCCTCCAGTGCCCTACTCTGCCATCATTTAATTATCTCTGCAGGTTACGTCCTTACGCATCTCCTCCTTCCCCTCCCCACAGCACCTGTATATATGTTTGTATGTATTTGTTACTCTATTTTATTTGTACATATTTAGTCTATTTTATTTTTTTAATATGATTTGTTTTGTTCTCTGTCTCCTCCTTCTAGACTGTGAGCCCACTGTTGGGTAGGGACCGTCTCTATATGTTGCCCACTTGTACTTCCCAAGCGCTTAGTACAGTGCTCTGCACACAGTAAGCGCTCAATAAATACGATTGAATGAATGAATGTGCAAAGCACTGTTCTAAGCGCTGGGGGGATACAAGGTGAAGAACCTTAAAATATGAAAGCATCATCAGGGCAACAAACCGGGTGGTGACCCGGATCAGGATGGCTGCTGAGGTGCCGGAAGGGGCTAAAACCATGTTTTATTTTGAATATGAGATTTGTAAATCAGTGAATAAATAGATGAGAAAAGTGGGACGGAAGGGAAGACAGGAGCCAGCATCAGTAAAGATGGGGATTAATCAATCAGTCATATTTATTGAGCGCTTACTGCGTGCAGAGCACTGTAGTAAGCGCTTGGGAAGTACAAGTTGGCAACGCTATAGAGACGGTCCCTACCCAACAGTGGGCTCACAGTCTAGAAAGATTAGGCCTTCCCAGACTGAGCCCCCTCCTTCCTCTCTCTCTCCTCCCCCTCATCATCATCATCATCATCAATCGTATTTATTGAGCGCTTACTATGTGCAGAGCACTGTACTAAGCGCTTGGGAAGTACAAATTGGCAACATATAGAGACAGTCCCTACCCAACAGTGGGCTCACAGTCTAAAAGGGGGAGACAGAGAACAAAACCAAACATACTAACAAAATAAAATAAATAGAATAGCTATGTACAAGTGAAATAAATAAATAAATAAATAAATAGAGTAATAAATATGTACATACATATATACAGGTGCTGTGGGGAAGGGAAGGAGGTAAGATGGGGGGATGAAGAGGGAGACGAGGGGGAGAGGAAGGAAGGGGCTCAGTCTGGGAAGGCCTCCTGGAGGAGGTGAGCTCTCAGCAGGGCCCTTCCCCCTGTCTTTCCTCCTTCCCCTCCCCACAGCACCTGGATATATGTATATATGTTTGTACGGATTTATTACTCTATTTATTTTATTTGTACATATTTATTCTATTTATTTTATTTTGTTAATAAGTTTTGTTTTGTTGTCTGTCTCCCCCTTCTAGACAGTGAGCCCACTGTTGGGTAGGGGCCGTCTCTATATGTTGCCAACTTTTACTTCCCAAGCGCTTAGTACAGTGCTCTGCACACAGTAAGCGCTCAATAAATACGATTGAATAAATAAATGAATTAGGAGACTCAAGAGGGCCCGCTTGCAAGCAAATTTGCCGCGTTGCTGCGCATGCGCAGGTCCGGGGGGCGGCGGAGTGGATCTAGCCCCTCCGGGTTTTGCAGGGAGCCGGGGAGTTCATTCATTCATTCAATCGTATTTATTGAGCACTTACCTGTGTGCAGAGCACTGTACTAAGCGCTTGGGAAGTACAAGGCGGCAACAGAGAGAGGCGATCCCTACCCAACAACGGGATCACAGACTAGAAGGGGGAAACAGACAACAAAACAAGTAGACAGGTATCAAAACAAATAGAATTTTAGCTATATGCACATCATTAATAAAAGAGTAGTAAACATTCATTCAGTCGTATTTATTGAGCGCTTACTGTGTGCAGAGCACTGTACTAAGCGCTTGAGAAGCATTGTGGCTCAGTGGAAAGAGCACGGGCTTTGGAGTCAGAGGTAATGGGTTCGAATCCCAGCACTGCCACATGTCTGCTGTGACCTTGGGTAAGTCACTTAACTTCTCTGAGCCTCAGTTACCTCATCTGTAAAATGGGGATTAAGACTGTGAGCCCCACGCGGGACAACCTGATCACCATGTATTCCCCCCCCCCCAGTGCTTAGAACAGTGCTTTGCACATAGTAAGCGCTTAACAAATGCCAACATTATTATAAGTCGGCAACGGATAGAGACGGTCCCTACCCAACAACGGGCTGACAGTTTAGAAGGGGGAGACAGACAACAAAACAAAACATGTAGACAGGTGTCAAAACTGTCAGGATAAACAGAATTATAGCTATCTGCATATCATTAACAAAATTAATAGAGTAGTAAATATATACAAGTAAAATAGAGTAATAAAGATGCACAAATATATACAAGTGCTGTGGGGAGGGGAAGGAGGTAGGGCAGAGGGAGGACTGTGAGCCGGTCCTTCTAAACTGTCAGCCCGTTGTTGGGTAGGGACCGTCTCTATATTGTACTTCCCAAGGGCTTAGTACAATGCTCTGCACACAGTAAGTGCTCAATAAATACGATTGAATGAATGAGGAGAGGACAGGAGGCTCAGTGTGGGAAGGCCTCATGGAGGAGGTGAGCTCTCAGTAGGGCTTTGAAGGGAGGAAGAGAGCTAGCTTGGCGAGAGCCAAGTGTCTCATAATTAATTAATTCATTCATTCAATCGTATTTATTGAGCGCTTACTGTGTGCAGAGCACTGTACTAAGCGCTTGGGAAGTACAAGTTGGCAACATATAGAGACGGTCCCTACCCAATAGCGGGCTCACAGGCTGAGCCCCTTCCTTCCTCTCCCCTCCCCATCCCCCCGCCTTACCTCCTTCCCCTCCCCACAGCACCTGTATATATGTATATATGTTTGTACATATTTATTACTCTACTTGTACATATTTATTCTATTTATTTTATTTTGTTAATATGTTTTGTTTTGTTGTCTGTCTCCCCCTTCTAGACTGTGAGCCCGCTGTTGGGTAGGGACCGTCTCTATATGTTGCCAACTTGCACCTCCCAAGCGCTTAGTACAGTGCTCTGCACACAGTAAGCGCTCAATAAATACGATTGAATGAATGAATAGGGGGGGAGACAGACAACAAAACAAAACATATTAACAAAATAAAATAGAATAGTAAATATGTACAAGTAAAATAGAGTAATAAATGTGTACAAACAGGTATACAGGTGCTGTGGGGAGGGGAAGTAGAGCAAATCGGAGACTTAAATCTGTTTTTTCCCCTTGCATTCACTTAGCCAATTAATTACCCCTGAACATCCCCTAGGTTGGGAGGACTCCAATTTTTCTGCTCTGATCGGGAGCTATCAAGCTTACTCTCTTCCTCCCTTCAAGGCCCTACTAAGAGCTCACCTCTTCCAGGAGGCCTTTCAAGACTGAGCCCCTCCCTTCCTCTCCCCCTCATCCCCCTCTTCATCCCCCCATCTTGCCTCCTTCCCTTCCCCACAGCACCTGTGTATATGTATATATGTTTGTACATATTTATTACTCCATTTATTTATCTTACTTGTACATATCTATTTATTTTATTTTGTTAGTATTTTTGATTTTGTTCTCTGTCTCCCCCTTCCAGACTGTGAGCCCGCTGTTGGGTAGGGACTGTCTCTATGTGTTGCCGACTTGTACTTCCCAAGCGCTTAGTACAGTGCTCTGCACACAGTGAGCGCTCAATAAATACGATTGATGATGATGATGACCGTCTCTATATGTTGCCAACTTGTACTTCCCAAGCGCTTAGTATAGTGCTCTGCACACAGTAAGTGCTCAATAAATACGATTGAATGAATGAATGAATAGAAGGGGAAGACAGACAACAAAACAATACATATTAACAAAATAAAGTAGAATAGTAAATATGTACAAGTAAAATAAATACAGTAATAAATGTGTACAAACATATATACAGGTGCTGTGGGGAGGGGAAGTAGAGCAAATCGGAGACTTAAATCTGTTTTTTCCCCTTGCATTCACTTAGCCGATTAATTACCCCTGAACATCCCCTAGCTTGGGAGGACTCCAATTTTTCTGCTCTGATCGGGAGCTAGCAAGCTAGCTCTCTTCCTCCCTTCGAGGCCCTACTGAGAGCTCACCTCCTCCAGGAGGCCTTCCCAGACTGAGCCCCTTCCTTCCTCTCCATCTCCCCATCTTGCCTCCTTCCCTTCCCCACAGCACCTGTATATATGTGTGTACATATTTATTACTGTATATATTCATTTATTTTACTTGTACATATGTATTCTATTTATTTTATTGTGTTAGTATGTTTGGTTTTGTTCTCTGTCTCCCCCTTCTAGACTGCGAGCCCGCTGTTGGGTAGGGGCTGTCTCTATGTGTTACCGACTTGTACTTCCCAAGCGCTTAGTACAGTGCTCTGCACGCAGTAAGCGCTCAATAAATACGATTGATTGATTGATCACCCCCCCCCGCCCCAGCTACATCCAAAACCCGGATTCCGGATCTCCACTTGGACTCGCACTGGGCATGCGCAGTGCGGCCTGCGTCTGGGCGCTTTGGCCCTGCTGCTGTTCGTAGGTTGGAGCCGTGGGCCTGCAGCCCTGCAGGAGGAGGAGGAGGAGGAAAAAAAGAAGAAAAAGAAGAAGAAGGCCGAGGCCCAGTCCTCTTGCAAATTTCCATTTTAGTCTGTCTCGGTCCTGTGCAAGGAGGAAGCAAGAAACCCCTCCTTGTCCTACTCCCCAGGTCAGTGCAACCTTAAGGCCGCTTGACCTTGCGTGAGAGTCAACGGGCCTGGAAAGCAATAAAGTGTTTTGAGTTAATAATAATTATAATGGTGGTATTTGTTCATCGCTTACTATGTGATTATTATTACAGAGGTAGAGATTATTAGAGAAGCAGCGTGGCTCAGTGGAAAGAGCCTGGTCTTGGGAGTCAGAGGTCATGGGTCCAGCGCTTAGAACAGTGCTTTGCACATAGTAAACGCTTAATAAGTGCCATTATTATTATTATTATTAATCCCGACTCCACCACTTGTCTTCTGGGTGACCTTGGGCAAGTCACTTAACTTCTCTGAGCCTGTTACCTCATCTGTAAAATGGGGATTAAGACTGTGAGGGACAACCTGATCACCAGCGCTTAGAACATCATCATCATCATCAATCGTATTTATTGAGGGCTTACTATGTGCAGAGCACTGTACTAAGCGCTTGGGAAGTCCAAATTGGCAACATATAGAGACAGTCCCTACCCAACAGTGGGCTTACAGTCTAAAAGGGGGAGACAGAGAACAAAACCAAACATACTAACAAAATAAAATAAATAGAATAGATATGTACAAGTAAAATAAATAAATAGAGTAATAAATATGTACAAACATATATACATATATACAGGTGCTGTGGGGAAGGGAAGGAGGTAAGATGGGGGGATGGAGAGGGAGACGAGGGGGAGAGGAAGGAAGGGGCTCAGTCTGGGAAACATGCTTTGCACATAGTAAGCGCTTAACAAATATTATTATTATTGTTATTATTATGTGCCAAGCACTGTTCTAGATAGATACAAGGTGATCAGGTTGTCCCACGTGGGACTCACAGTCTTAATCCCCCATTTTACAGATGAGGTAACTGAGGCATCGAGAAGTGAAGTGACTTGCCCAAAGTCATACAGCTGACAAGTGGTGGAGTCGGGATTAGAACCCACGACCTCTGACTCCCAAGCCCTTGCTCTTTCCAGTAAACCATGCTGCTTCTTGTAAAGTTATCTTCTAAACAGCCCAAATGTGCAGCAGCTGGAAAAGAGGAAAAGAAAGGGTGAGGGGATGTGTGTGTGTGGATGGGCGGTAAGTGATGTAAAAAGCCCTCCTAAAATAATTTTGATTCCCCTCACCACCCCCTTTATTAGATTTCACCTCTTTGGGGCTCACAGGGTAGGAGACAGGACATAATAATAACAATAATAGTAATAGTATTTGTTAAGTGCTTATTAAGAAGCAGCATGGCTTAGTGGCAAGAGCACGGGCTTGGGAGTCGGAGGACGTGAGTTCTAGTCCCGACTCCGCCGCTTGTCTGCAGTGTGACCTTGGGCCAGTCACTTCACTTCCCTGTGCCTCGATTACTTCCTCTGTAAAATGGGGATTAAGACTGAGCCCCTCTTGGGACAACCTGATTACCTTGTATTTACCACAGCACTTAGAGAGTGCTTGGCGCATAGCAAGTGCTGAACAAATACCATAATAATAATTATTATTATTATTAATAATGATGGTATTTGTTTCCGGGCACTTTACTAAGCACTGGGGTGGATACAAGCAAATCGGGAGATATTGAATCCCTATTCTACAGGTGAAGAAACCGAGATACCGAAAAGTTAGTGACTGACCCAAGGTCACACAGCATACAAATGGTGGAACAGGAATTCGGACCCAGGTTTCCTGACTCCAGGTCCTGTGCATTTTCTGTTAAGCTACGCTGCTTCTCAGCTTTGCATAGGGTTGCAGCAGGACTTTGCTTCCTGCTCACTTTGGTCGTGGTGGTAGTAGTAGTCAAGATACTTATTGAGTGCTCTCAATGCAGTGCCCCACAGTATAAGCACTTGGGAAAGTAAAACAGAAGATTGAGACCCGTTCGTTATCAGTCAATCAATGGCATTTATTGAGCACTTACTGTGTGCAAAGCACTGTCCTAAACGCTTGGGAGAGTGCAGTATATTAGAGCTGGTAGACATGTTCTCTGTCCACAACAAACTTACAGTCTAGAGAGGGAGACAGGCATTAATTTAAATAAATTATGGATGCATACATAAGGGGCTGTGGGGCTGAGAGAGGGGTGAATAAAGTGTAATTCCAAGGACAAAGGTGACCCAGAAGGGAGTGATTGTAGGTGTCAAGTACCTTTCACTCTAACTGGGGAAACACATGAAAATAAAAATAGGGTAATAATGAAAAGTTGATTATGCATGTACATGAGTGTTGGCAGAGGGAATAAATATGTGACAGAGGCAGCTGATGGGTTGAAATGCTGAATTTTGGGGAGTTAGAGAAGGCTTGTTGGAGGAGGAGGGATTTGATGAGGGTTTTGAAGGGGAGGAGAGCTGTGGTCTGTTAGTGCTTAGTATGTATGATACCCTGCACACAGTATATGCTCAATAAGTACTACTGATGGATTGTTGAATAAACTGGGAGAGAATTCCAGATTGGAACAGCAGGAGCGAGGGGACCAAGGCTGGAGAGTTACAGTTGAAGATGGCTGATCTGTTGGGGGAGAGCCTTGAAGTTGATCCTGTAGTGTTTTTGCTTGATGTGGAGGGAAACGGCGAAGCCATTAGTGGGTTTGGAGGACAGTGAAGCCTGCAGTACACAATGTGTAGTTCAGATGGGAGGAAATAGAGGCTGGAGGCAGAGAGACCGTAGTATCCCTTGTCATTCATGTATTGCTGTTTTTAGTGTGTCAGAGGACCTGGGCTCTAATTCTGGCTCTGCAAACTGCTTCCTGTGTGACCTTGGGCAAGTCACTTAACTTCTCTGTGCCTCAGTTTCCCTAACTGTCAAATGGGGATTCAATACCTGTTCTCCCTCCTACTTAGACTGGGAGTCCCTTGAGGGCCAGGGATTATGGCTAACCTAATTAACTTGTATCTTCCCCAGTGCTTAGAACAGTGCTTGACACATACTATGCTCTAAACAGATACCATAATATTTATAAGCCAAGTGTCTCTCATTCTGGCCCAGGCATTCATATCCTAGCTTGACTATTACTCTATCGGCCTCTTCACTGGGCTTCCAGCCTCCAGCCTCTCCTCTCTCCAGTCTGTCTTCAATCTGTTGCTAGAACTGTCTTTCTGAATTGTCTATGTTCATCTGTCCTTTCCTCAAAAACCTCCAATGACTACCATTGCTCTTGGCATCAAACAAAACTCCTGACCATTGGCTTTAAAGGTCTGCACTAACACTCCCTCATACTGATCCACTCTTATCCAAATACACCCCAACTTTTACTCTTTATTCTCTCAAGTTCACCTCACTGTGCCTCATTCTAGACTCCCCCCCCAACTCACACCCTTTCTCCTCCATTCTCTGGTACATCCATCAGATCACAGGGAATGTATCTATTTATTGTTGTGTTGTACTTTCCCAAGTGCTTAGTACAATGCTATGCACACGGTAAGTGCTCAATAAATATGATTGAATGAATGAGTGAATTACAGCTCTCCTCATCTTTATAGCCTTTCTGAAATCTTATCTCCTCCAGGAAACTCTGATTAATTTTTCTGCTCTCTAAATCACATTCTGAGATGTTAAGTTTCCTAGGGGGCAACGATCATGTCTTCCAACTCGGTTATATTCTTCCAAGCACTTAGCACAATGTTCTGCACACAGTAAGTGTTCATTAAATCAAGTATTCATTGAGTGAACATAGCCCGTTTGCACCATTCTCTTTGCACTTTTGAACATGGAGTTCTGCATACTCTGAGCACTTTTTCCTATTTATAAGTTATTTTATGTGCATCTCCCATAAGATTTTTATGCTCCTTGTGGGCAGGGGTTGTGACTTCTGTTGTACGTCCAACTGCCTAGTTTACTGTTCTGCACACAGTAGGCACTCAGTAAGTACAGTTGATTGATTGATACCCAGGTATCCGTGTACGGTGACGCATGACCCTAATCCTGATACTGGCTACTGCTGCGTTTTTTTAATGCCAAACCTTTTACAATAGGAGCTGATCCAATAGCAAAGTCCTTTTCCAGGGACTCCTGAACAGCTTTTAATCAGTAACAATTTACTGTTGCTTATGCAGGGAGCAACGTTGAGGTGACTGGCGTCCCATCTCATCACCAAGCCTATGAGCCTCCCGTCTGTGGAATTCTCTGGTCTCTAACCAGAAGGTTCATTAATCACCGTATCATAAGGCAAGTAGGAACTTTGAGCCCCTCTGCCTTTCTAGGCCAGAGTGCACACAAACCATTCAAAAAGGTATTTTTTTCCCTCGTCCCTGAAAGTCTCAGAGGTGAATCCCCAGCTAAATCAAAGACTTTATATGCCAAGAGCTCCTGTTTAAGCCATTCTGTTTTTCATTTAACCTCTTTGGACATGATGATGGAGTGATAGCTGCCTTAGCACCTGTACAAAATCCTTTCTTAAATGAACTTCACACAAGTTAAGAACATCCTTATCCTTTAGCCTTTCTGTAATAATATACTTTCCCAAGCATTTAGTACAGTGCTCTGCACACTGTAAGTGCTCAATTAATATCATTGGTTGATTGGTTTGAACTAATTCAGACTGCTTTATCTGTTTTTACTACTATCTTCTTGATTCTCCCTCCCCACTTTCTAAGTTCTCAAGTTCTCCACATTTTAGTGGTCCCAAGGTAAATATAGTGCTCGAATAAAGGCATGGCAATTTTGAGTACAGTGAGCAGATTCATTTGTAGTCTTTTGTGTTCAAGGTGCATCTGAATCTATTCATTTACCTCTACCAACAGACCTGCGCAGTTCAAAGGAATGGAATAATTATAGCATGTAAATAAAACACTCTTTTTTCTTCTTTTTTTTTTTAAAGAAAGTTTCCTACCCTTACACTGTAATTTCCTGGGATATATAGTAATTAATGCCCCTCTTCTAAGATTCTTAAACCAAGGTTATTTTTTAAGTGTGCCAAATCAAACTTCCTGCTGCTTTTTAGATTTCGTATTTTGTTATGTTAATTAGAAGTTTGTCATCCTTGGGTTGAGAATGCTTAACTGTAGTTATAGTTTGCTTTGTGTGGTTACCAAAAGTAATTTTGGAGATATTATTTAAAATTATTAACTTTTTACATAGGTACAGTTGATGCCAAAGTACTATGAATCTTAAAACCATTTGGAGAGACTACAAAGTTCTGATTGTTATGGTGCCTTCTATTGGGCTGATACATTTAGGGTGGCATAGCATCAAGAACAGTCCAGTTTTCCAAGTACCAAACCAGGACACGATTCCGGAACCTGCGATTGTGACCCATGTGACACAGCAGGAAGCTTCAAAAAAAGCAAAGTAGAAAATCAGGCAGCATCATAAAGGTAGGTGGTAATAATAACAATAATGATGGCATTTAAGTACTCACTATGTGCAAAGCACTGTTCTAAGTCCTGGGGAGGATACAAGGTGATCAGGTTGTCCCTCGTGGGGCTCACAGTCTCCATCCCTATTTTACAGATGAGGTAACTGAGGCACAGAGAAGTGAAGTGACTCACCCAGAGTCACCCAGCTGATAAGCGGCAGAGCCGGGATTTGAACCCATGACCTCTGACTCCCAAGCCCTTGCTCTTTCCACTGAGCCATGCTGTAGGTGTCTGGTTTAGACTAAATGACCAGAAAATGATAGCCTCTGGCTTTCAGAAATCGCACAGATTTCCTGAAGGAAAGCATTGTACCCAAGTGATAGCTGTTTTGAACATTAAGCCCAGGAAATATCAAGTACTTGCCTATTAGCTATAGACTGTAAGACTGTAAGCTCCGTGTGGGCAGGGAGTGTGTCTATCAACTCTCTTGAATTGCACTCTCCTAAGTGCTTAGTACAGTGCTCTGCACTTATTAAGTGTTTAATAAATACGATCGGTTGATGGATAGGTCCATCTTTGTCTCCTCTTTTTGCAAATGGGAATCTCGAAGCAGGGAGAAGTTCACTTTGCCCAATGGCTGTGTCTGCAAGAGGAAGGTAGCTTTTATGAAAGGAAAATTCATGTAGAAAAATTGGAGGTATTTTGCCTGAATCTGTCAGGGACCAATCTAACACAGTGAGGACTCTCCCAGATAGACAGGGGTGGCATTTGTGGAGCCAGAAGATAGAGCGCCCTATCAATAGCACCAGACAAACCTTGATGGTGAGGTGTCCCGTACTCTCGTCCTGCCAGTCATCGAGTGCAGCGAGCCAGCAGGAAGGTAAGAATGCAGCTCATTATGATGCAAGCACATGCCAGATTGTTTTGTTTAGAGGAGTGACCCATTTATGGTCTAGGTGACTACAGCTTAGTGCACATCCCAGGGCCTTAGTGCCATAAGCCAGGAGGAGATGTGCCTGGTAGTGCCACAGTCTTCCCACCCACTTCAGCCAGCTGGTTTTTCAGGATTCCTTTGGCAAGGGGCTCCACCTAGCCAAAGTCCCTAGGTGTTTCTCTGTTTTGAAGCCGTCAATGTGCAAGTCCCCAGTGGGCAGAGCCACCAAGTTGCTCTCCTAATTCCCTGCCTTGTGCTTTTTTCACTAGGCCTATAACAAGGCTACAAAGCCACAGATTATTAAACTCACCTAGTTTATCACCTCCTGGCCTGGCTCGGGTTTGGCAGCACTGGCCACAGGTGCCACTAGAAGATCAAAGGGAGAAGTGAATAGAGAGATGAGAAATGAAGCAGCATTTTCTAGTGGAGAGAGAATGGACCTGAGAGTCTTAGGGACCTGGGTTCTAATTCTGGCTCTGCCATTTGTCTGCGGCGTGACCTTGGGCAAGTCGCTTAACATCTGTCTGCTTCAGTTACCCCATCTGTAAAGAACAGTGCTTGGCATATAGTAAGCACTTAACAAATGCTATCATTATTATTATTATTAAAATGGGGGATTAAGACTGTGAGCCTCAGGTGGGACAGGGATTGTGTCTAACCTGATTAGCTTTCCATTAGGCCTTACTGTTTCTTTGTCTTTTATCCAGCTGTTCACACTTATTCTGGGCTTCTGCACATCCATTTTTGCTCCTCTGCTTACCCTACTGTGTGGCCTGTCCGTCCAGTTTTCCAATGCCTAAGAGTACACCTTGGTAGATAACCAGGTATTTGGATGGAACATTAACTCTTTCCAATAATTAAAAGAACCATTTAATGCAGCATTACACACATTGTGCATACACTGCTGCAGGATGCTATATGGGCCAGGGTCTGAAAGAAGTAATGCTTAACTTACTAAGAGGATGTAAACTTGGGCATTGGGAAAATTGGTCCCACTGGTGATGGCCCAAAATAGTTAATGCCCTCAAAAAGTTTCTGGAAGCTAAAAAGTAGTTTCCTGAATATGGGGCTTTCTTTGCTAACTTTGGAGCATCAATCAGGTCTTTTCGTTTTTCTCACATGGTTTATTAAATGGTAGAGAGCATGCCTCAGTCATTTTTGACACAATTTGCAAGTGTAATGAGCTCATGTTTTATTTCAGCTTCTTTGTGTTTTTGATGATTTTGAGTGTGAGATCAGAAAGATTATGAGATCAAAGATCAAGCCAGATCCTATGACGGGTGTGCCACCTAGCCCACTATTGGCAACTTACAGCTATTATTAATTGAAGATTTTAACAAGTGGCTCTGGAAAGACCTCAAAATGGAAATTCAGGATGTGATATTTATGTACATATGTAAGTACAGATTGCCTATTAGCGAGTTCTTAGAAGAAAGGAAGGAAGCTATCCAGTTTTCTGGATCATTCCTGGGAGGGAGTTGTGTAAATGCACTCACTTCTTAGATCTTCAGATCTCAAATGAAGGTTAATATTATGGGCAGCATGTATAAATTCAGCAGATCCAGGTTCATTGCTATTTTTTTAAGGAGAATCAGAATGATAAAGAGAACTTCTTAATTTGTGTGAAACTTTAAAAAGCTGTACTAACCTATTTGTTTTGTTTCTTTCATTATAGATAGAATTTTGATTCTTTTACATCAAAAGAAATGAAGAAAAGCAGTTGGATAAGAAGAAACTGGCTCCTTGTGGCTGGGTTATCTTTCATAGGGGTCCATCTTGGTACATACATTATACAGATAACAGCCAAAAATTCTGCTAAATCTGTCTTAGAAACTAAACAAAAGAGCCTTGAAGAATGAAGCGATCCGATTCTCGAAGTCGCCCACTTGTCATTCTTACAGTAAGATGTGCCAGGCTTTTCAAAACCTGAACCTGTCTAACCGCATGGGTCCGTGATGACATATTGTAATTTTGCTTCCTGAAAAGTAACTGTATTAAATTAAGAACGTGTGTTAAAATGCAATAAATCCAAGAGTTCGATGAACAAAATAAAAATTGTGTCTCTACAACTTGTAGGTTGAAATAAGATGGCTCGCCTAGAAGCAAAAAAGCCTTCATTGTGCACCAGCGTACAGCTCACTAAAGACGCTGTTAGTCAGTCCCTGTCTGTACTAAGAGGAATTGTAGCATCTTGTTATGGCCCCTGTGGGCGACTGAAACAACTGCACAATGGCGTTGGAGGGTGTGTCTGTACAACTTCTCAGTCGTGTGCCATATTGGGTAGACTTTCTGTCACCCACCCAGTACTAAAGATCCTGACCACCTCGGTGCAGAATCATTTAACCCGCTTCAGTGACTGTGGCTTATTTACAGCCATTCTTTGCTGCAACCTGGTTGAGCGTTGTCAGAAAATAAACTTAGCTCCCCGAACTGTCATTGAAGCAAATAAACATCTTTTGAGCCTCTGCGTAGAGTACCTCACATCTGAGGTCTGTGCCTGTCGAATCCCAGTTGACTTTAGCAGAACGAGAACTCTCCTTCAGTTGGTGCGAAGTATATTAACAAGTAAGCCGGCCTGCATGCTGACTGTAAGAGAAGTAGATCATATCGGGGCGTTGATTCTAAGAGCCTTTTTGCTTACTGTTCCGCAAAATGCTGAAGGTGGTGGTATCTTGGGGAAGAGCGTAATTGTCCCTTTAAAGGGTCACAGAGTTATGGATTCTACTGTATTACCTGGACTGCTTATTGAAATCATGCCGGAATTTCAGTTGATGAGGATGTTTCCTGACAAAACGTTGCCCGTGCGTACCCAAAAGATGGCACTCTTCTGTGTTTCCATGGCTGGAGACCTTCCTGATGCCGGAGAAGGAACTGTGGTGATCAGTTGTGATGTGTCCCTGGAAACCGCAGCCCTGGATCAGTTGCTTATCTTAGGGAAACAGCTGATTAA
This sequence comes from Tachyglossus aculeatus, assembly GCF_015852505.1. Lineage (NCBI taxonomy): Eukaryota > Metazoa > Chordata > Mammalia > Monotremata > Tachyglossidae > Tachyglossus > Tachyglossus aculeatus. Next base: position 17,146,169 of record NC_052074.1, on the reverse strand, counting down.
TGACCAAGTCGATCTTGTGGTGTGCCAGAAAGTTATCCACCCATCTTTGAAACAGTACCTCAATCGGCATCATATCATTGCCATAGACAGAGTCGGACTGGCTTTGATGGAGCCGTTGGCTCAAATGGCAGGTAATAATCTCGGTTTTTCCCCATCGGTGGTATATCGGTGGTATACACATTGAATACAAAGGACAACTGTATATAATTAATGCTATTGAGCACTTTTTGTAGGCCGAGCACTGTACTAAGCACTTGGGAAAATACAAGAGAGTTGGTAGACGTATCCCCTGCCCATAATGAGTTTCAGTCTAGAGGCCACATTTAGAATGTATAATCTCTGATTACCTTATTGTTTTATACTTTGTTCTGAGCCGACAGCTATTTACGTCATGTTTAGTGGATATGGCTCTTTGGTAAAATTCAGGAGATCCCACTTGACAACGTCAGACAGTCTTTGAATAGTTCCTTCTCAGCTTCATTTAAATGATTCAGACTAGCTGGGTCAGAACATTTTGTGTTGAATGTAAAAATTAATTTCAAATGATAGCAAAATAAAAGATTGGTGCAGTCCAGCCTTCCGGTAGACGGAAGAACAGGTTGAGGCATATAATGGAGAAGCTCTTCACGCAGTATGACAAAATGTTCCAGTGCACTCTTAAGGCGTTCTTAGAAAATGCAGTGTAATGACATTGCTCCTTCTGATTCTTTGAGTCAATAGCAGATAGGATATTAGGTTGTAGTCTCATATTTTTTGCGGGTTTAGAAAAAAAGGAATGGACTAGTCTAGTACCGAAAAAGGGCATGAACAAAATGAGATTGGGTGTGTTGTGTTGCTGTCTTCCACTCTTGTTTCCTTCAACCCAAGATCTCTAGCTTAGTCATTTTTCCATGATTCTTTATTCCTGTCATCCTCCCTCAGCACTTCCTGGGAGTGGAAATATACCTAGGCCTTACCATTTGGGGTGGAAGAGGAATTTCCAACTTCACACCCCGGGGTCTAGAAGCTGCAGAAGCGCTTAGTACAGTGCTCTGCACACAGTAAGCGCTCAGTAAGTACGATTGAATGAATGAATAATAATTATGGCATCTGTTAAGTTCTTACTATGTGCCAAGCACTGTTCTAAGCACAGGGGGGATATTCTATTTACTATTCTCTTTATTTTGTTAATGATGTGCATCTAGCTTTACTTCTCTTTATTCTGATGACTTGACACCTGTCCACATGCTTTGTTTTGTTGCCTGTCTCCCCCCCTCTAGACTGTGAGCCCGCTGTTGGGTAGGGACCGTCTCTATATATTGCCAACTTGTACTTTCCAAGCGCTTAGTACAGTGCTCTGCACACAGTAAGCGCTCCATAAATACGATTGATTGAATGCAGTAATAGACTCGGGGCAGGAGTCAGAAGTTGTCCAAGCCATCCTGGCCAGGAGCACAGGAGGCCGCAAGGCAAAATGCACTCTCAAGCCTCCTAATTGCAGGGAGAGCTGCATTTCACCACTGCTAGGTAATTTTGATGGTTCTGTCTGCCTGGGCCCAAACCACCAACCTACAGTGATCTCAAACTGTGGGGAGGCTTCCAGGTCCCAGTGACTTCATTAACGACTTGAATCTGGTTTGGATCTGGCCTTGGGACTCCAGTCCCCTCACATGATCCAAGGCAGGTTATCTCCTTTATTCGGGTACCTCCATGGGACAGTGACTTTTCTGGAGCCTACTGGGTTTCCAACAGTTGTGACTGACTTTGTATTGATTTTCAGCCATCAAACGCCCAAGTCTTAATCGGAGACATCATGGCTTAGTGGAAACAGCATGGGCCTGGAGGCAGAGGATTTTAGTTCTAACCCTTATTGTGTATGTGGGCTTGGGCAAGTCACCACTTCTGGGTGCCTCAGTTTCCTTGTCTGTAAAACGGGGATTAAATACCCATTCTCCATCCTTTTTAGACTGTGTCTGACGTGACTACTTTGTATCTTGCTTAGGGTTAGGACAATACGTAGTACATAGTAGGTGCTTAACAAATACCAGATTTATTATTATTGTTATTGTGTATCCTCTGAGACAATCAACAGTGTTTCATTCAATTGTATTTATTGAGCACTTACTGTGTGCAGAGCACTGTACTAAGCTCTATGGATGTCTACTGAGTGCAGAGCACAGTACTAAGTCAGCTGTGTGACTTTGGGCAAGTCACTTCTCTGGGCCTCAGTTACCTCACCTGTAAAATGGGGATTAAGCTGTGAGCCCCACATGGGACAACCTGATCACCTTGTAAACTCCCCAGCGCTTAGAACAGGGCTTTCCACATAGTAAGTGCTTAATAAATGCCATCATTATTATTATTATTACTAAGTGTTTGGGAGAGTACGATAGAGGAAAAAGACAAGGCCCTTGCCCTCACGGAGTCAAAACTACTTGGAAGTTTCCTGGAACTGCTCCACATAAATGAGATCTGTATCAGAAGGTAAGGAGAAGCAGTGTATCCTAGTGGGTAGAGCATGGGCCTAGGAGTTGGAAGGACCTGTGTTCTAATCCCAGCCCTGCCACTTGTCCGCTGTGTGACCTTGGTTAAGTCACTTGTCTTTCCCTGTGTTACCTCATCTGTAAAATGGGGATTAATCAATTAATCAATGGTATTTATCGAGCACTTCCTATGTGTAGAGCACTGTAACTAAGTGCTTGGGAAAGTACAATGCAACAGAATTGATAGACATGTTCCCTGCCTGTAATGAGCTTAGAGTATAGAGGGGGTGACTCACACTGACTATGTCCAACCTGATTAGCTTGTAAGAATAGTAAGGATGGTATTTGTTAAGGGCTTACTTTGTGCTGTAGTGAGCGCTGGGGTGGATTACAAGCAAATCGGGTTGGACACAGTCCCTGTCCCATGTGGGGCTCACAGTCTCAATCCCCATTTTTACAGATGAGGTAACTGAGGCACAGAGAATAATAATAATAAGTAAAGTGACTTGCCCAAGATCATATAGAAGACAAGAGGCAGAACTGGGATAAGAACCTTCTGTCTCCCAGGCCTGTGCCCGATCCACTATGCCATGCTACTTCTCTGGGAAGCAGCGCTTAGTACAGCGCCTGACATGTAGTAAGTGCTTAACAAATACCAACAGCATTTGGTAGCAGCAATGGTAGGTTGAAATGGGACCCCTGGGGTGTCCCAGTCTTAGCCGTGCTGCATGAGCAGCAGCTGGCCGATCAATTGCACATTAGCTGGCCAGACTGGCCAGTTACCATGCAACCAAAGGTTGGGACAGTCACTGCAGTGCAGCACATCAGCTTGATACCCAGTCTTCTGTTTTGCTGAGCCCACCAGTCACTGGGGACATTACCAAGCCTCTAGACCATTTTCCTTTCCTTGTATTGAGTGACGGCAGGTCTAGCTTTTAAGTGAAAACTATATCCCTTGTTTTCTCATTTTCAGTGCAAAATGGATTCCTTGTTTTCTAATTTTCACTGCCTTATTGTTCCCAACTTCACTCATAGAATTTTGAATTACATTCTCTCCTGTGTACTTAAAAGCACATTGAATTACTTGAAATATGTAGATTGAGGAAACACTGAAGACGGTTCAGCGCTCGGAAATGTCTAGTTTCTAGTTCTGAGTTCTATCTTGCCTCTTTTTTGTTCTTATTTTATCCTACATCCTGCATGGTCATATTAGGTAATTAAATCAGTATCTTTGACAGGGCTGTGTGTTTTTAAGAGCATTCTGATTAAGTTTTAATAGCAGTTTTATCTCCAAAGTGCCATGAAGTTAAGAAAAGGGGGGAATTAAATGGAAAAGATGGTGGAAAATAGTCTGCTTTTTATTGGGAAATGTCCTCCAATTTGAATTTAATGTTTATTTTTGATAGCCTACTGCATACAGCTCAGTTTCCTAGTATTAAGCTGTTTTTTCTTTACATTTCAAAGCTTTTTTAATTTATCTTTTAAATTCTTAGTCTGTAGAGACAAAGCTTTGAAGCTATAAAATGTACTGAAGTATGAAATATAATTAAAATATTTCATTTCTGATTTTAGGTGCACAGCCTATCGGCTCCCTAGATTCTGTGTCTCCTGCTAGTTATGGCAATGTGAAGGATCTGTGCTTTGCGAACTTTGGTTCCAAACACTTCTTGCATCTAATTCCAAATGATGACACTGTCTGCAGTTTGATACTCTGCAATAGAAATGAAACTGCATGGGAGGAACTAAAGGTAGGTAATAGAATGTCCTGGTTGGGCAAAACTCAGCAAAATTTAGGTGTGATGAGATGGGGTGGGGAGAGGGAGTCTCTGGAGCGGGCCAGAGGTGGCCTTCTGATGTTTCAGTTCATTGGAATTAGACCCTTCCCAGCCATTAGCGTCTCCTCTTTGACAAGGCCACTGTTGTTTTCGCAAGACGTCTGTAGCAGCAACAAAGCATTCTTCATTATTCTTCACTCCCAGCATGATAGCTGGCAGCAGTGGGAGCAGAAGTGCTTTCCCAGGCTCACGGTACACAGCTGTCACCTATTTCTCCAAGCATTTCTAACATGTGCGGTTTCTAAGACTAGGCCAGATCCTGGACAGCGTTGCTTGGAATACATAACTCTTGGGGCCTAGCCCTCACTGCGACTTCCTCAGGGCTCCTACAGTCTCCCCAGTCTTTGACACACAGCCTGTTTTAGCTGTAGCTACAGTGAGTGAGCCTCAATCAGTCAATTAATCAGTCGTATTCATTGAGGGCTTACTGCCTGCAGTGCACTGTATAAAGTGCTTGGGAGATTGCAGTATAACAAGGTTGCTAGACCCTTTTCCTGCCCACAGTGAGCTTACAGTCTAGATACCAAATATCCTGATTTTCATTTCCACTAAGGGCATAGGATTTTCTCAATAGGAGACTGAATTTGCTGGTTTTTTCATTCATCATCATCATCATCAATCGTATTTATTGAGCGCTTACTATGTGCAGAGCACTGTACTAAGCGCTTGGGAAGTACAAATTGGCAACATATAGAGACAGTCCCTACCCAACAGTGGGCTCACAGTCTAAAAGGGGGAGACAGAGAACAAAACCAAACATACTAACAAAATAAAATAAATAGAATAGATATGTACAAATAAAATAAATAAATAAATAAATAAATAAATAAATTCACCTAGTCATAAGGTAGTACTGCTACAGTCAGCCTTCTTCCTAGCCCATGTGTCTGGTAGTATAGAGGTGGGAGCTTATAGCCTATAAGAAATCCGTTTCAGAAAGACTCTTCACCAAAAAACATTTGACATTTCTTGCTCTCTACAGTATTTCAGTGTCTACAGAATTTCAGTTACATCCACACTTTGTGTCACACTGAGCACAGATGTAGCTGGCCCAGATTTAAAATGCGCTTTGGGGGACCCATGCTCCTTGCTATGAAAGCACACTTTCTCTGGTCTGAGTTGTGTTAGGTTCTGACATTTACGAACGTGTCTCTTTCAGCTTGCTTGTCAGACGGCACAACATGTCTTACAACTAACTATCAAGCAACCTTTGGCTTTGTTAGGAGGTGGCTGTACTGAAACTCACTTGGCCACCTTTATAAGGCATAAGGTACGTACTGCGTTTGAAACTCTATATTGAGATCAGGAGTGTGTAAACTTCTTTTCTTTGAGGGCCAGATAAGAGCTACAAACATGCACAGGCTGAGGGCAAAACTGAGAACAAACAGTTACCTCCAGATAATAGGACGGATGAGAAAGTACAGTGGTTCTATCCTTAAATTAGTACCCACCCATTGGTGCCAACTTTCTATTTTGAGCATGTGGGTTACAAGGGGGCAGGAATTTTAGGTGCGATGGAGTCTGGGAGGGAATAGACTCCAAAGACCTAAAGGAACTCTAGACTGTAAGCCCATAATAATAGTAATTATGACAGTATTTGTTAAATTCTTCCTATGTGCCAGGCACTGAACTAAGTACTGGGGTAGATACTAGCAAATTGAGTTGGACCCAGTCCCCGTCCCACATGGAACTCAGTCTCAATCCCCATTTTGCAGATGAGGTAACTGAGGCACAGAGAAGTACAGTGACTCACCCAAGGTCACATGGAAGACAAGGCAGAGCCAGGATTAGAACCCATGACCTTCTGACTCCCTTGCTCTTGGAGTGGGTAGGCCCTTGCTCTACCCACTACACCATGCTACTTCTCATGGACAGGGAACGTGTCTCCCAATTTGGATATATTGTACTCTCCCAAGCGCTTGGTACAGTGCTCTGCACACAGTAAGCGCTCAAAAAATATGATTGATTGATAATCCAGAGGGGTGCCATTTTTGGGTCTTTTTAGCTTTAACTGGGAACTCCCAGGCCTTGTTAGGGGTCTGGGTTGAACAAGTCTTGGGGGGTCGAGCTCAAATAGCTGTGGGACTGACTACTCCCCTCACCTCTGTGGTGATGAATTTCCATGTGACCAATTGTGTGACCGATGTGACCACTTGTACTCTTCTTGGTTCAACGTCAGAATGCTGCAATAATTTTATGGGACTAAAGTAACATTGCCAAAAGCTCCACCTCTATTCTTCATCCTCCCTTTCTCCACTTGGCCTGTGGTCTGGCGGATTTAAAAGGAAAAGGGAGTTGTAAGTAGTAGCAGGCTCAAGAGGCCAGGTGTTCTTCTCTGGGTGAAAAATTGTCATGGCTTAGTGGAAAGAGCATGGGTTTGGGAGTCAGAGGTCGTGGGTTCAAATCCCGTCTCCGCCATTTATCAGCTGTGTGACTTTGGACAAGTCACAACTTCTCTATGTCTCAGTTACCCCCTCTGTAAAATGGGGATTAAGACTGTGAGCCCTTCGTGGGACAACCTGATTACCCTGTATCTACCCCAGCGCTTAGAACAGTGCTTGGCACATAGTAAGAGCTTAACAAATACCATCATTATTATTATTATGTGTCCTTCATTCAAAATTCTTTAATCACTTGACACCACCAGGAGAAGATCAGCTTTGGAAAAATTAGAGAAATTGTTGTAAGGTTTATCTAGGTACAAAATTAATACCTTGTACCTACCTACCTACTGAGCTCCTTGTGGGCAGAGAATGTGACTCTTCTTTGTTCTTTACTTCCCAAGGGCTTAGTACAGTTAATTGCATCCAGTGAGGGCTCAGTAAATGCTTTCCCTACTACTGCTAGTGAAAAATTAGAATTTTTTCAAAAGTGCTCAGCTTCTGTTGCATGTTCCCCAACTCCTAGTACAGAATTGTGCACACAAAAGGTGCTCAGTAAATGCTCCAGATGATGATAATGATTTATATAAAGCTTATATAGTCACCAGACCATTTTTTTATTATTTGCTAACCCAGGTTTTTATCTACTATGATTTTATTACTCTATAGAGCCGCAGTGTGCCTGACAGCGTTCTCGAAGCCAGTGACTGTTCTCGGATAGAATATCAGTTAGTTGCTGATGCTTTTTGCAATTCCCTGGAGTCTGTCGCTCGTGCTCTGGAGCACGATGAGGGTGAAATTCTCACCGATGTAGAGTATGGACACTGTTGGTCTGTTCAACCAGGTTCTCCAGCTAATGTTGATTGGGCAGAGTTGGTTTCCAGATGTGGTTGCGGAACATACAGTAACCGGGAAAAACTCAACTGGCGCAACTTACGTAGTCCTTCTCATCCTTTATCTCCCCCAAACTGCCCTAGCCAGCAGGCTTTAGACTCTGTCGACCAACTGACTTTGGACTGCTTTGCTGCAAAGCTTAATGGTCTTCAAGTCGCTGTGGAAACAGCCTGTCTGATTTCGGATCTTGCATATGTCGTTGAAGATAAAAATTAAAATTAATTTCTGAATTTTTTAAATTCAAAAATATCGATCATACTTAGTCACAGCCTAATTTTGCATTTCTTTTTACATAGAGCCTACATGAACTTAAAAGTTCTGCCTGTTTCCCAGCAGTTAATACTGTGCCCTGATACAGTAGTTTCTTGCTAAAAGCCATTGATTGATTTATCAGGGACAGAAGATTGGGCTTAGATGGATAAAAGTGTCAAATAGAACAGAGTATGAATATCTGACAATTCTTGTTAAATGTGGTTTAGGAACCATATGCTTTGTTTCGATCTGCACAGATGTAACTTGAATTTGTTTATTTGAGGGATTTATTTTTCTAAGATTGTGAAATAATAGAGGAAAGGTTTGTTTCACCATAAGCAATGGGGATATTTTCTGTTCATCAGAAAGTATTAAAACATTTAAAGTATAAATTTGCATTCAGAATTACCCCAAGCCCCCTAGTAAGGGCCGTTCAGTTTGAACAGTATTTAACTTCTTCACTTCTTTAGACTGTGAGCCCACTGTTGGGTAGGGACTGTCTCTATATGTTGCCAACTTGTACTTCCCAAGCGCTTAGTACAGTGCTCTGCACACAGTAAACACTCAATAAATATGATTGATTGATTGATATGGAAAAAAATGAGATGCCATAGCTGTGCCTGCGACCAGCATCAGGACCAGATCTGGTTGCCTCCATGAAATACTTCTTTCCCCATCCCAGATGTTTCTCCATGTTTGGACTGGCTTTTTGGAAAATCTGTCAAATGGGTGGACAAGGGGAAAAGAGTAGCTTGTGTAGTAGCAAAAAGTGAGGCTCTGAATAGATTAGACAAAGGCAAAACAAAACAAAGACTTAGAATTTGTAGACAAAGAAGGAAAAGTGACTGGGAGACTGGCATAGAGACAGAAAGGATGTTGAGATAGGGTTTGCCAACAGGGCTTCAAAAGAAAGCTTGGAGAAAAGAAAACGTACAAAAAGAGAGATGACTATAAAAATGGTAGGGAAGTTTAATTCTGGTTCACTCAGCAAGAAAGGGAGCTCTGATTACGGGCATGTTCTTGAAGCAGAAGCACTGATGCTTCACAAAGAACTTTAAACAAGAGGAGTTGGACTTCACAGTGATTGCTAGATGGACTAAATGATATGGTGGGCTTCAGCTGACTACCAGTTGGGAGAAAGCCTCAGTTCCAGTTTCTGGGTTAAAGTTTAAGGACACATTTATGTAACTGTGGAAACTGACAGTTTGACTAAAGTTGATGAAACCAGGCTGAAATTCAAGATGCTTCTTTCCAAAACTCTAATGGCCCAGGAAGAAATTTTGGCTTCAGGCTCCAGATGCATTTGGAGCAATGCACCTGGTCATCCCGTGCCTCCCTTAATGTCAATTGAGAAATTGACCAAGCCTTAGAGGTTTCCTGAATATTGCTCCAGAGTTGTACCTGTGTACTCTCAGAATCCAACAGGGGATTAGATGTATAATATACATATATTTTATATATAAAATATATTCTATATTGTAAAGTGTTTTTTTAAATAATTTGTCATGAGTGGAAAATTAGTGGAAAGAACTTCCACAAAAAACAATTTTTGTTCTCAATAGAGCACCCTCTCATTGTAATGAGGATTAACTACAAGGTGGAAGCAAAAATGTGGCAATTGTCAAACACCCTATGGTCCAGGGTATTTTATGGACACTAAGTAAGAAGTATTGGTGTCATTTGTTACAATCAATTCTAGTATTCTATGAAATCAGAGAAACACTATTTGAACGCAGGAGAAAATCAGCATTAAAGATGTTGTGTATTGACTGATGAAAGTTGGGAGGGAATTCCATTTGCCACTACTGCACATCCCTTTCAAAAAGGATTCTGGGAGAATCCATCACAGAAGAAGTAGGCAAAGGGATAAATGATAATCAATCAATGGTATTTATTAAGTGTTTACTGTGTGCAGAGCACTGTACTAAGAGCTTGGGAGAGCACAATACAACAAAGTTGGTAGCACGTTCTCTGACCACATTGAGCTTTCAATCTCGAGGGTGTGTTCTATTCTGTTATCTAAATACGGAGACTCTAAAGCCAGGGGAAATAAACTTCTAAAATGAAAACACAAAATCTATACTTTGTAATTGCTCTTTTTATGGATGCTTTCCCCGTTAGCCCTACACCCTGTTTTCCTGAACTCATCGATGCCGTTTTCCTCACTTAGCTTAGACAGTCAAAATTCTATGTCTTTCTAAGAGAACGAGAGATATAAAGATGGAAAAACATGGACCACCAGTTTCCTGATTGGGCATGCCAGAAGCACCATCAGGAGCTGTGGAAGGAAAGCAGGTACCCTTCACCTTCTTTTTCATTCTTCCCTGAACCTAGGCTTTTGTCTGCTTGGAGCAGAGAATTAGCCTCCAGGAAACCAACCCTGCCACCCACAATCCTCCACTCAAGCCTGCATTCTGACTGTCTTGAGGGGGAACCGGACAGTCAGCAGTACACTCCCGAAATATAATCAGGCCGGAGCCCATGCCTGCTAGCCCAGATATATCCGTTTATTGTTATATTGTACTCTCCCAAGCACTTAATACATTGTTTTGCACACAGAAATTGCTCAATAAATATGTTGGAATGCATGAAACTAAAGCCCACATCTTCCTCACTCTGGGAGTGCAGGTCCTCAGTGTAGATTCCGCAACTGCCAGCTCAGGGGGTGAAACATTCTTTCACCTCATAGTAGCCTGCAAAGTTAATGAAAGCTTTGATTGGATACATCTTTACCTCACTTAGATTAAATTGGGAAATAAGTCTAGCTTAAATGATGGAAATCTTGGTTCTTTGGGCAAATGAAGCTTGCAAGCTGAATATTTAAAGTTGTTGGTGTTTAAAACATTTTTGTTGGACATGCAGAAAAACAATGTCTACCATAAATTAACTCATTTATTCTTGTGGCTGAATCTGTCTTCCTAGCTGGGATTTTATAATGCTCTTTTTTATTTTTTTGGGTTATAGGCAAGGATGGAAGTATTGGGACTCTACGTATAACTGTTTCAAAACATGTAATTAAACCTAGAACATTTGGTGGTATGTTTTTTGACCCAGAATTTGTATTTGCTCAGGACTTTTATTTGCTCATGTATTTCTCCTCATTCTGCAAGCATGTTTTCAGAGCTGCCTTTACCCTAAGGCCTAAATTTGAGAAGCCTCTCTCTGTTCAGGATCAGGCTCAGGGAGTAGAAACCCAGAATCTCAGTAATTTTCAGAAGGATCTGTTAGGGAGCTAGTTAAAGCAGCAGCAGAACCACAGCAAAACTCTACACAGGTCATGGTCCCCCTGTACCACAGCAGTGCTTGACAAACCAATAACCAATCAGTCAGTAGTTTTTATTGAGCATCTACCCTGTGCAGAACACTGAATAAAAGGCATAGAAAAGTACAATAGAAAAAAAAATGACCCCTGCCCACAAGAAGCCTGTAATAATCTAACTGGGGCAACAGGCACAAAATAATTTCTCTGTGCCTCAGTTTCTTCACCTGTAAAATGGGGATTAAAACCTACTCCCTCTTAGACTGTGAGCCCAATGTAAGGCAGGGACCTCGTCCAAACTGGTTATCCTGTATCTACCCCAGCACTTAGTAATAATTATAATGATATTGATAATAATGATGGTATTTAAGTGCTTACTGTGTACCAGGCACTGTACTAAGCGTTGGAGTGGATGCAAGCAAATCAAGTTGGACACAGTCCCTGTCACATGTGGGGCTCACAGTTTCAGTCCCTATTTTACACATGAGGAAACTGAGGCATAGAGAAGTGAAGTGACTTGCCCAAGGCCACACAGCAGACAAGTGGAGCTGGTTTAGAACTCATGACCTGACTTCAAGAAGTTAGTACTGCTTCCTCATTTATTCATATTTTTTGAGCACTTACTGTGTGCAGAGCACTGTACTAAGTGGTTGGAAAGTACAATTCGGCAACAGAGACAATCCCTACCCAACAATGGGCTCACAGTCTAGAGGGGGAGACAAACAACAAAACAAAACAAGTAGACAGGCATCTTGGCACATAGTAAGCCCTTAACAAATATCCCACAAAAAAATTACAATATCTCCCTTAACCAATTCTCACTCTCCTTCAGGATTGCTTTCCCCATGAATGTTCAGGGAGACCACAACAGAACCACTTCCCACCCATCAGCTGTCTACCTCTTTCTAACTACCCTGTTCCTCCAGTCTCTCCCCATGTACCCTTATAAATGGGATCTCTATCTCTGTCAGTCCCTATCCTTTATGGCTGAAAGAGAAGGCTTTAGAAAGTGTGAAGGGTGGGTTACTTGTACTAAGCAAATGATCATATTAGCTGTAAATTGGTCTCCCCAGGGCTCTTCTAACACAGGTCTCCACACCCAAATCTCAGCAAGTTCACCATCTCTTATTCCCTGATTCCCTCAGGCCCCCCTCCTCCATTCCCCTGAAGCTTTTCTGGACTCCTCCTGGCAGCCCCCATTTCCAAGGGCTGGCAGAAGAATCCCCAGCTATTCAGCAGGTAGTTGGTGCCATTGATCACTCACTTACCTGAATTTTCATGGGAAAAATGAGATACGAAGGATGAAAATCCATCTCTCCTAGTGCTCCACTGATCTCTTGCCTACATCCTGCCTCTGGCCTGGGATGCCTTCCCTCCTCATATCCAACATACAATGACTCTCTCCACTTCAAAGACTTATTTAAGGCACGTATCCTCCAAGAGGCCTTCCCTGCCTAACCCCTCCTTTCCTCTTCTCCCACTCCCTTCTGCATCTCCCTGCCTTGCTCCATTTATTCACCACCACACCCCTGCCCTGCAGTACTTTTGTACACATCTGTAATTTATTTATATTAATGTCTGTCTCCTCTAGACTGTAAGCTCCTTGTGGGAGGGAATGTGTCTGTTTATTGTTGCATTGTATTCTCCCAAGCGCTTAGTACAGTGCTCTGCACACAGTAAGAACTTAATAAATATGATTCACTGCCTGACTGACTGTTCTTTTTGAGGTAAGAATTTCAGAGTCTTGGATTGATTCTAGGACTGTACTTTGGGACTGAAGTTTGAACAGGAATGTTTGCACATAGAATCATTTGTTTCTTCAGTCAATGTTCTTGTAGAAACAAGCAAGCTGGGAGCCATCAGAATAATTAAGCCCAATCAAGCTTTATATCTGAAAGGACACAAAGAGTCCTAGAATTGCTTCAGATAATGATGAGTCTGTAATGTCTATGCATAGCATTTTGCTCCTGGAAAATAACAGCTTGCCATCCAAACCCAATAATGTAAAGTTTAACAAGCCCTGCTCTTAAAATAAACTTTGATTTTATTTTCAGTGGAGTGGAAACAGTAACATGTATCTTCCTTTTGCTTTTACAATTGCTTTAAAAATGAATCTTCATAAAGGTACTTTGGATAATCAGTGAGTGGATTCAATCTACAAATTTACTAGACTGATCATTGATAAGAAACAAAATGCCACTCAGATCTCTGGGAATCATTTGTCCTCTTGAAAACATTTGGTTGCAGTAGCAATTCAAGGCAAGGTGAATCGAATGTCTTCTGTAATATCTGACTGTGGCAGGGTTGACTAGAAAAGATTGCTTTTAATCTTATTTTGCCCAAATATTGGCATTTTCAGACCCAGTACAATTTATTTACTTGTGGGAGGACAAAGAGACCTTTTGCAAGGGTGGAAGGTAATTTCACTAATTGGGCAGCTGTCAAAGACTTTAGGTTAAATCTTGGCTAAAGTAGTAAGGAAGGTTCTCTTAGCTTTTGCCTACCAGGAATTAGAAGGGGGAGGGAATCTGGAGATTTCAAATCCTAATACCCTTTAACAAAAAAGCCAAGACCCCCAGTGAACCAACTATGTGAATACACTGCAAGTAATTCCCCCATTTTATGTCGAGGTGTGATGTTTTGGGGAATCTTACACTAAAGGATCAGCTTTATCAAATGTACAGTGGCGCTCCAGGCGTTGGGGAGAACAAGGAAGGAACACCCAGTGAACCAACTATGTGAATACACTGCAAGCAGTTCCCCCATTTTATGTCGAGAAGTGATGTTTTGGGGAATCTTACACTAAAGGATCAGCTTTATCCTTTGGTTCTGTTCTCTGTCTCCCCCTTTTAGACTGTGAGCCCACTGTTGGGTAGGGACTGTCTCTATGTGATGCCAATTTGTACTTCCCAAGCGCTTAGTACAGTGCTCTGCACATAGTAAGCGCTCAATAAATACGATTGATTGATTGATTGATTATCAAATGTACAGTGGCGCTCCAGGGGTCGGGGAGAACAAGGAAGGAACACTTGCACATGGGACAACAGAGACCCACGGAACTGTATACACCCACAAGAAACAACAGAGAGACATGGGGAGAGCTGTTGGGCTTTTTAGGTAGTCCGCCCACCCACTTGGGGTCAAGGGTGGCACTGACTGAAGCACCTACCCTACTGAAGCCGGGTCCAGACTATTGATTCCCCACAGAGACCAGACGCGGGAGTAAGCAGTAGCACAGCTCCAGCTGGGTTCAACCCCCTTCTCACTGAGGGGAGCAGGTTGGGATGCCCAATTCATTAATGACCTTACCCCCACTGCTGCCATTCTGTGTGTGTGATGGCTCCCTTCATCAGCTCCTGAGTGGTGTACCCTGGAGCATACATCTAGGTCACAGCAGAAAAGTGCTAGAGGTAATTCACCCAGTTTTCCTGTAACACAGGGTGTATTCTCGCAGGACTCCAGCGAATCCTGTAAACATGTTGTATTACCACAGGTCTGGCACTCCATACATATTCCCAACCATTTGTTTCAGCGCTGCCTTGCGTTATGAAAGGTCTCTAATTCTGCTTTCATGTTGTAGCCAAAAGACATAGTGAAAACATGCGTTCTGGCAGAACTGAGGGTATTCCAAACACAAGCAAAGTATAGGAGAGCACATAATGGCAGTTATTATTTAAACCAACATTCATTTGGAAAAAAAAATCCCAAATTTACTAGCTTCTTTACAGCAGAAGCAGCCTTCTTTCAGTTGAATGAAAGAGGGATTTGCAGCTCAATTTTTTTTAAGTAGAATTTTTAAGGGTATGTTTTTTGAAGTGCTAAAAATAATCAACTTTGGGTTTCTACTCAGATAATATGCTTAGGTGTGATTGGTGAGTCTGCCAGATTGCCAGTGGTGGAGAAGGATTCCCTATCTATCAATCAATGGTAATTATTGGGCTCTCATTATGTGCAGAGCACTGTAATAATAATAACTGTGGTACTTATTAAACACTATGTATCAGGAACTGTACTAAGGGCTGGGGTGGATACGAGTAAATCGGGTTGGATGTGGAGCTCACAGTCTCAATCCCCATTTTACAGATGAGGTAACTGAGGCTCAGAGAAGTGAAGTTACTTGCCCAAGGTCACACATCAGAGAGAAGCAGCGTGGCTCAGTGGAAAGACCACGGGCTTGGGAGTCAGAGGTCATGGGTTCTAATCCCAGCTCCGCCAATTGTCAACTGTGTGAGTTTGGGCAAGTCACTTAACTTCTCTGTGCCTCAGTTACCTCATCTGTAAAATGGGGATTAACACTGTGAGCCCTACGTGGGACAACCTGATTACCTTGTATCTGTGCTTAGAACAGTGCTTGGCACATACTAAGCGCTTAAATACCATCATTATTATTATTATTTTAATGTGGCAGAGCAGGAATTAGAACCCATGACCTTCTGACTCGCAGGCCTGTGCTCTATCCACTACACCATGCTGTTTTTCATGTATTAAACGCTTGGAACAATACAATACAGCAGAATTAGTGAGCATATTTCCTGCCCATATCGAGTTTACAATCTAGAGGGGGAGCTATCGGGGACCTCATCTGCCCTTGTTTCTGATGTACTGCTAAACTGATTCTATGGAGTTTAACTGCTTTTCCCATGATCCATCTTTCTGAGGTTTTAGTTGTTTTAGCTAGCGTGCAGTAAGTAACTTTTGATAAAAAATTCTGTAGTGAAAAAAGCTCTCTGTTTAATCCTGTCTACTGGCAAACTGCTTTTGTTTCCTCGCTGCCTGCCTGCCCACTGGAGGGACTATGGTAAGGGGACAGTGTTGGTAGTGGGTGGAAAAAATTCACGAGCAGCCTGTGAAACAGTAGTTAGCTGGCATCAGAATTCCCCCGCAGACGGTGATAGGCAACAGTCATATCAGATTCCAAACCATTAGTTCTGCTGAAAGAGAGCAGCCCCTGTTAATGGTTAGCTTTGCCTCCTGCAAATTCTGGTCGAAAATCTTTCAGTTGAAACATCCCTCTCCAAAAAAGCAGACATAACTAATATCAGAGTTTTGGTTTATTTAATTGTATGAGCAGAGTAACCTAATGAAGTGTATATTCATATTCTCAATTGTGTTACGGCTGCATTCTGCTGCATTGGCATCCTCTACAAATTTTAAGGAAAATCAGTATATGCCAAGTCAACCCACTCAACATGTCAACCAATTTTAGAGTGCATCTAAGTGCCAGTCCCATCCTGCAGGACTGTAAACTCCTCGTGGGTAAGGTTCATGTCTACCAACTCTTTTTTTTTTACTTCCTAAGCAGTTAGCACAGTGCTCTGAAAACTATTCAATTAATCCACGATATTTATTGAGCACTAGCCTAAGCAAGGGGGGGAGCAAGTATTTTATCTTCATTTTAAATATGAGGTAACCGAGTCACAGACTTGCCCAAGATCGCACAATAGAGAAATAACAGCATGGAAAAGCAGCATGGTCTAGTGGAAAGAGCCCGAGCCTGGGAGTCAGAGGACCTGAGTTCTAATCCGGCTCCCCCACTTGTTGCTGTGTGACCTTGGGCAAGTCACCTGACTTCTCTGTGCCTCAGTTAACTTGTCTGTATAATGGGGTTTAAGACTGAGCCCTAAGTGAGACAGGGACTATGTCCAACCCCATTTTCATGTATCTACCCTAGCACTTAGTACAGTACAGTGCTTGGCACATAGAAGTACTAAGCAAATACCATAGAAAAAAAGTAGTAGAGTCAGAATTAGAACCCAGGTCCCTTGACCCCCAGATGTGTGCTGTTTCCACTAGGCCATTCTGCTTCTAAAACACTCCAGAGTGTGGCCACCGGGAGACAGATGGGGGCTGATAATTGGAAAGAGAAATTGATGGGGAAGAAATAGCAGAAGCTGCAGGAGCAGGTGAGAAGGACGCAGTAAAGCTTGTCTCTTCCCTTCCATCAGTAGGCTCAGTAGAAGTGGTCATCTCTTTTCCCTACTGAGCAGCTTGGTTTGTGAATATATCAGTCAGGACTGAAAGTAAAACAAAAAGCATTTCTAACTGGAAAGGTGACCAGTGGGCATTGCCCAGGCCTTGGGGGAATGGGCACGGGAGCAATTTGCCACCAAGATTGCAGCCTGTCAACAGAGGTAAAAGAGTGGACCTGCCACCCAGTTTCTACTTCCCATCCCCTGGAGGCTCCTGCCAATTTCTGGCTCCAGCTGCCAGTGACCAAGAGACAATAGGGACCGGGGGGATGTGGACACTTTCCCCTTATGGTTGAAGCATTTCCATGGGTCTTCTACCAAAGTTGAGTTCTGGTTTACTTCCAGCATTGACTTCCGAGCTCATCTAAGACTGGAGATGTGAGGAAATGTATGGAGAGGAGATGGAAAAGGGGTGGGTTCTGCCAAGGAGGAGGGTTTCCACATGTACTCAAGTGAAACTTAAAGGATGCACAGGACAGCTTCTAAAAAAGTTTGCAAACCCCTTCCCTATAATGTTGATGGATTTCAGACAAATCCAAGAAACTTGCTGATGATATTTCCATTCTAAATTTCTTGGAATCTGGCACAATATTTTACAACAACTGAAATGGTCTCACAAACAGGAACACCATTATTTAGAGGTCTTGAGCACTAAAGAAAAACCAGTTATTTAATGTGATACCCTAAATTAAACCCAAATTAATCCCAATACACAGGCCCTGTTTCATTGTGTGTTTATTTTATCTTTCCAGAGAAGTCCCATCCATTGCCAAATTTGACAAACCATTTTACCACTTACCATGACATCAGAGTTGTGGGAAAATTTCCCTGTTTATCGGTTTTTATTCCACAAAAATGCATAAAACATGTTTACTGAGTTTTAACCATTGTTTTGCCTATTCAAATTTACCACATCTTTACCAAACAGGTTTTATAGGGTGGGGCAGTGTCTGTCATTTTGCAGCAATGCCCTTTTAATCTTAATCCGGTAAGCATAATAATTGGGGACAAAGGGAAAGGGAGGTTTATATGCCTTGGACATTTTGAGAACTTGTAGTCTCAGAAATACTCAGAGAGATGACAGCAGAGGAGCCCACTTTTGTTTTGAAAATGGCAGCAAAGAGGTTGGAGCAAAGTGAAAGAGGCACTTCACACCAGTGAATTAGCTATGACTTTTAATCCCAGTGATAACGTCTGCTTTGTGGGGGCAATTTTATTTTGTTCCTATTTCTTTTTACCACCTTCCTGTTTACTCCCTTCTTATTGCTCTTTCCCTTTTGCTTGAGAAGCAGCATGTTCTATGGAAAGAGCACAGGCTCGGCAGCCAGAGGACCTGGGCTCTAATCCCAGTCCCACCATTTACCTCCTGTGTGACCATGGCAATTCGCTTAACTTCTCTGTGCCATGGTTACCTCATCCATTCAAAGGGGATTAAGATTGGGAGCCCCATGGGGGACAGGTACTGTCCAACCTGATTACCCCAGTACTTAGTACAGTGCTTGGCATATAGTAAGTGCTAAACAAATACCATTTCCCTTTCTAACCTGTAAACTCCTTGTGAGCAGGGAACCTGTCCAACAGCTCTCTTATATTGTACTCTCCCAAGCATTTAGTTCAGTGTTCTGCAAACAGTAAGTGCTCAAAAAATATGACCGATTGCTTCCTCCTTTTACCACTGTTTATCCTTTTCTTTTTGTTTCTATTTTGTTTCCCCAAATTCCCTGACAGGTCTGTTTTGTCTATGTCTTGCTGTCTATGCTTAGATGTCCCAAGTGCTGGAGTCCTGGCCAGGGCTGTTTCGGCCTGCCTCAGCTTGGGGGGGATGGGGCTTCTCACAAATTTCAGTCCCCTGTTCTCTCCCCTACAGAGGACTGTTTGAACTCAACCCTGCACTTGTGAGACATGCCATACTTACTGCATGCAGAGCACTGTATTAAGTACTTAGCACTGCTCCCTACCAAGTCCTGGACCTTTTCAGATCCCGGCTACCCATTTCTGCAGAGGACCCAGTGGGTTAAGAGTTGGAGCTGCCCACCTATCCTGGACCATTCATTCATTCATTCAATCTGTGTGCAGAGCACTGTACTAAGTGCTTAGGTCAACTTCATACAACCTTGTCCTTGACCCCTAGCTTCCAGCCCCAAAGTTGGGACTGGCCTCAGAGCTGTGGTGGCTTCTCTACCCTAGTCTGGCTGGCCCAAACAACTCAGGTAACCACTCTGTCAGTCCAATCGGAGAGAATTGAGGGCAAAGCCCAGACAGAAAATATTTAAGCTCCTTCTGGAGTTGGAGCTGAAGTCAAAAGATTGAAGGGGAAGTAGTTAACACGACTCACCTGAGACTACATTTCCCAGCCAGCTGACAATGGGAGTTAATTAAGCTGGGCAGAGTCTTTTAAATTCAAGAGAGGGAGCCTTCTTTTGCTCTTTTTTTTTTTTTTTTACCTTGTTGCTAAGACCTGCTGTTCATCAAGGATTCTTTCGGTCTTGTTTGTGAGTATGTATTTTCAGAACTTTGTGGATTTAGGAAATGTGTTTGTAAATTCATGATAAGTTTATGTGTGTCTAAAAGTCCTAGTGTAGAAATGTGGATCTGGTTAAGCTTTCTTGCCATTCTTTTTCAGCACATTAAAGTCAACATTGGTGTCTCAGTTCCCAGTGCTTAGTACAATGCCTGTCACACAGAAAGTGCTTAACAAGTATTACAGTTTACTAGATGTTTAAAGTATTAGTATGTACAAGATGTATAAAGGAAACGGGATGTTTTTTCCTAGATTCCTTTACCAGTAACAATGACAGACTATCATTTACAAAAGGTTGCATGATTAATCACTGTAGTGCTGTGCTTTGAGGTTGTGATTTGAAGAGCCCAGAGCCACCTTGGCTAAGAAACCTCAGAGAAGGTGCTATTTTGCCTTCTTTCACTAACACAAGGTGGAATGAAATAGGAAGTTCACAATGTCTGGGGCCAAGATGTGTTGGCTTCCCTCTTGATGTAATAATGGCATTTATTAAGTGCTTACTATGTGCCAGACACTGTACTAAGCACTGGGGTGGATACAGACAAATAAAGTTATTCTGGTCTGGTCCAGGCAAGAGGTCTCAAGGTGACTTGATGGCCAGGGGGCTGGGGAACAAACAGGGAAGCTGGGTGCTGGTGAAGAAGGGTAATTCCCAAGCTCATAGCAGCTTTCTCTCTGGCCTTAAGCTGGTTGTGGATTGGGAACTGAAGACACCTCTGTAGGCAGATGAGAAGCAGCATGAGCAGGGGCCTAGCAGTCAGCAGACCTGGGTTCTAATCCTGGTTCTGCCACTTTTCTGCTGGGTGACCTTTGGCAAGTCATGACTTCTCTGTGCCTTAGTTACCTCAGCTCTAGAATGGGGATTGACACTGAGCTCCATGTGGGACATGGACTGTATCCAGCCTGATTATCATCTGTCTACACCAACATTTAATAGGGGTTTAACAAATATAATTAAAAAAAAAACTGCTTGTGGTTTTCCCTCACCACACTGTCCAAAATACATTCTTGTCAACTTTACAAGGGCCAGGCTAACTTCCATAGTGGATCTCTTCCCTGCCCTTTCCTGCTATGCTTTTTAATCTCTTATTCAACTGTCACTCATCAGACAATCTTTCCCTCCCTGCCATTTTTGGTTTCTTCTGATCCTCTACTATTTCCATTCTTTGCCATTCTCTCTCTCTAAATTGTGCTTATTGTCAGGGCCACTACTATTTCCCCTATTTTATAACTTTTATGTCTGTCTCCCACTGTAAACCATAAATTCTTTGTGGGGAGGGATTGTGTCTACCAAAGCTACTATTATTGTATTTTCCCAAGTGTTCTAATAAGGATAGGTGCATTCTACAAACATCAGTCAATTCTGTCCCTGCACAACCACTAATAATAATAATTATGGACTTGTTAGGCATTTACTATGTGCCAAGCACTGTTCTAAGCACTGGGGTATATACAAGTTAATTATGTTAGAGACAGTCCCTGTCCCACATGGGGCTCACACTCTTTATCCCTATTTTACAGATGAGGTAACTGAGGCTCAGAGAAGTTAAGTGATTTGCCCAAGGTCATGCAGCAGACAAGTGGCGGAGCCAGGATTAGAACCCAGGTCCGTGCTCTATACAGTAGCAAATTGTGACTTGGATAGCTTGTATATGTGGAGTGGAGAGGATGAGGACTAAGGAAAGGAAATTGAAGAACTAAGGAAATTGAATGAAGAGAGTAAAGGGGCAAGAAGAAAAGTGCCATTTCATTACATTTCAATGCACCAAAGAAAATGGATACCTAGCCCAGTGATATCATAATCTCTAGGTTTACTATTTCACATGGTACACTCCAAAGCCAAAAGTCCTTAAAGATTTTTGTTGTTGTTAGTTTCTCACTTTATATTCAATGTTTCTGGAGTTTGTAATAGTACAGAATACAGAATACAGAATACAGAAGCAGCATGGCTCAGTGGAAAGGAACACGGGCTTTGGAGTCAGAGGTCATGGGTTCAAATCCCGGCTCTGCCAATTGTCAGCTGTGTGACTTTGGGTAAGTCACTTCACTTCTCTGGGCCTCAGGTACCTCATCTGTAAAATGGGGATTAAGACTGTGAGCCCCCCGTGGGACAACTTGATCACCTTGTAACCTCCCCAGCGCTTAGAACAGTGCTTTGCACATAGTAAGCGCTTAATAAAAGCTATCATTTTTATTATTATTATTATTATTACAAAGCCCTCATGGGAAGTCATTCTTTAACTAGCGATTTCCTTTCGGGATAGGTGAATATGGAATTTATTGGAACATTGTTCTTAAGTCACATCAAGCAGAGAGTCCTTTTTTGAGTCAGGTGCAGTGGAGAACAAGAACAGTAGCCTGATGTTGTGTCAAAGTAAAAATTGAGATTTGCTAATTTACAAAACAGATGGTGATGAAATGTGACTCCTGCAGTTTTAATATTAGAATGCTAAATTAGTTTCTGCAACATGCTTCCTTTTTGTTCAAATCTACCCACTGTAAAAACACTCAAAAGATGGGCCTTCCAATTTGTGCATCTGTAGGTACATGACAGGATTTTTAAATATCAAAAGCAAAATGCTTCAGACACAACTCAGCTACTTAATGGAAAAGGCATGGACAATTCTGGAGCATTGATTCAGGGTTCTTCAAATGATTCTGAAGTTCTTGGAACCTCCAAACATTCTGGTATTCAGTCCATGGTAAATGACTGGTGGATGTTAAGAGTTGCAAAGGGATTCTTTACTTTCATATTTGGTTCTGTTCCGGCTTGAGAGTCTTGAATTTGAGACAGACCCTCAGATGGAGCAGGTGTGTGTTTAGGGTATGTGTGCAAGTACAATCAAAACACTGAATTATAAATCACAGCATTACATCCCATTTTGGCCCTCTGGATTTCAATCTTGCCTTATTCTATTTGTGGGTCAATGAGACATTAAAAAAGAGCTCTAGTTTTTGCAAATGTTCATGAACACGTTTTCCCACTGGGAGTCAGCATCTGCCAGTTTAAGCTCTCCTTCAATCCAGACTCTGATTTCTGCCTAAAAAGAAAATCTCTTAAGCCCTGCGATAAACAGGTTTTTTTTGTTTCGCTTTTTTACCATGTCTATTCCAAGCCAAGTTTCTCCCACCCCATTTTTGGTGTGGTTGTTGAATCTGTAGGGTTTTTTTAATTAACCACAGGAGGGTCCTGAGTTTAGCTGCTATAGGTGGTCTCTATTATTTCTCTCTCTTGCTTTGGTTTATCTTGCATCAGAAGCCTGCCCAGAAGAGCAGCAAGATGTGGAAGGCATTTGCAGAAAGGGGGCACCAGTGTAAGACTGGTCTAGGGAGCATATTCATTCAATCATTTATTGAGCGCTTACTGTGTGCAGAGCACTATACTAAGCACTTGGGAAGTACAAATTGGCAACATAGAGAAGGTCCCTACCTGAGAACGGGCTCACAGTCTAGAAATATAAACAGAAGCATATTTAACTATGTGAAAACAGATTTATAATTCACAATGCTTGACTTGAATTTTATCCAGCACCCCAAGGAGAGAGAGAGAGAGAGAGAGAGAAAGTTAATGGCAGATAATTATCCAAAGGTAAACATTTAAATAGTTATGTGAGATCATTTTCAGAATGAAAAGTGTTTCCTGACCTATTTGCCCATCCCAAACTGGACTCTAATAATTGCTAGAAGTGTCTCTTCTTTCAGTGTAACCTATAATGAAGATTTACCACACTATGTGCTGAGATGATGGGTTTTTTAACTATAGGGAAAACATTCAAAATTGAAGTGTACAGAACTTTCAGCAATTCAGTAGTGCAGAGAATGGCTCAAATCTGGTGTGTTGAGAAAATGACTCACTAAGGAGCAAATTTTGGGCTATGGCTTCAATTCACTATCCTTAAATTCCGGGTTTTAAAAGATAAGGATCACATGCACAGAGGAGACCCTTTTAATGTATGAAATTTTCTAATCTTTAACACATTTTTTGCACATTGTTGTTAATCCAATAAATCATTATATGGCAGATTCAGTAACAGCTAGAACTTTGACTTTTTTGGCCTTGCTGATTTACAAGTATTTCAAAGCCTACCAGAGAAGAGAGAGAGAGATCAGTTGTATGGCTAAAGTCAGGAATTACAGTAAAGTAAAATTCCTCTTCTGTGGGAGTTGGCTGTATATTCGTGAAGCTTCTTATATTATTCAGGCCTAGAATTTGGCTGTAAAAGCTTCCTTTAGTGTGTTCAGAGCTTCATCTCAATTCTATGCTGAACTATGTGAGAGTGGCCCAAAACAGGCACAATAACCTATTTGAATTTATTAAAGATACCAGGCAAATCATCAAGTTCTGTAGAGGAGCAGTGTGGCCTAATGGAAAAAGTACAGAACTGGGAGCCACAGGTCTTGGGTTCTAATTCCAGCTGTGCCACATGACTACTGTGTGACCTTGGGCAAACCACTTCTCTGTGCCTCAATTACCTCATTTGTAAAATTTGGAGTTCCATACCTATTTCCTCTCCTACTTAAACTGTGAGACCTGTGTGGGACAAGGAGAGTCTGACCTGATTATATTGTATCTGCCCCAGTGCTTAGAACAGTGCTTAACGCAGAGGAAGAACTGAACAAATGTTATTGACATTGTTGTTGTCATCTAGGTTTTGGACCCAAGCAAAGATTTGAGGGAGGAAATGCCAAGAAGTGTGTGGTGATCTTATGTAGCTGCCTTTCAAAGATGAGACATCTGATATGTAGATGTCATTGAAAAGACACCATTTATAACTCAGGCTCAGTGAAGTGACTTGCCCAAGGGCACACAGCAGATTAGTGGCGGAGCTGGGATTAGAACCCATGACCTTCTGACTCTCAGGCCTGTGTTCCATCTACTACGCCATGCTAAACACTCCCTAAATGCCATAGATTAGGAAAGGGTGAACAAGCAGTTTAGCCCCACTTGGAATAGGGTCTGTGTCTAACCTGATTGTCTTTATTCTACCCTACTGCTTAGCACAGGGCTTGGCTCATAGTAAGCACTTAATGAATAACATTATCATTCTGATTCTACAGTCAGAGCTAGCTTTTCTTATTCAAGATAGCAATTTTTGGTGGTATCTTTGACATTCTGTGCCACTTCAGTGTTCCACATATTAAGAAGGTCATAATTGAAGTGTCTAGTGATAAAGTGCAATTTTGGTTTAAAAAAAAAAAAACAACGAAAAACCTTCAAACAGTCATTTTTACTGGCATATTATATAAGGATACTTTGGGTTTTGGGTGTACCTAACTAAAATCACTTTTTAGACTGTGAGCCCACTGTTGGGTAGGGACTGTCTCTATATGTTGCCAACTTGTACTTCCCAAGCGCTTAGTACAGTGCTCTGCACACAGTAAGCGCTCAATAAATACGATTGATTTTCAGATAGTTTCTTTAATTCATCACTGTGTAGTCAGTGGAAAGCCTTCAGCGTTAGAAGCAGGGGAAACTGAGGAAAGGTAAATGATTGGTTCCAACACAACGATTACCTTGCCTGTGGAGCAGGAACTCTAAAGCAGGCTTCCTGATTCTCAGTCCGTTGTTGAGACCATTAGATGGCAGTGCTTCCTAGAATCAGATCCTTTTTTATTTTCAACGAATGTCTCATGAATTCACGTCACAGAGATGTTCTTTTCCCCAGTTGCCTTCCTTGAATAAGCAAAAATACACACTAATCAATTGTATTTATTGAACACTTACTGTGTGCAGAGCACTGTACTGAGTGCTTGGGGGAGTACAATAGAACAGAGTTGATAGGCCTGTTCCCTGCCCCGTGATTTAAAGAGATCTCAGAACACCTGATTCCAAATTAATTTAGATGATGGAGTCTCTTCAGGAGTAACAGACGAGCCTCTGTCCTGACAGTGAGCTTCTTGTGGGCAGGGAATGTGTAGACCAACTCTGTTGTAGTATACTCTTCAAGGTGTTTAGTACAGTGCTCTGCACAGTGCTCAGTAAATACCATTGATGATGAGCCTGAGAACCTGCACAGAGGAATTGATAGTGCCAGTCACACTCTCAGCCCTGCCAGTCATGTTCCTGCAGGGTTGTAGAGTGCACCAAGCAAATAAGGGGAAAAGGTGTGGCATTCAATCAATCATATTTATTGAGCGCTTACTGTGTGCAGAGCACTGTACTAAGCACTTGGGAAGTACAAGTCGGCATTCATTCATTCAGTCATATTTCCTGAGTGCTTATTGTGTCCAGAGCACTGTACTAAGCGCTTGGCAAAGTACAATGCAACAATAAACAGGTACATTCCCTGCACACTGCAGAGTGCAATGTTCACACAAGTTAGCTAGCCCCTGGAAGAGCAGAAAATAACACACGTCTCCTGACTTTTAGAGCAGTACTCATTTTTTCCACCCAACCAACATCAGGGTTATGATTAACATTAGAGCGATTATGATTTGCTTTCACCCCATCATGGATGATGACTGTGCTACTAGTGGTTTTATCACTCTCAGCATGACTTACAGCGTGACTCAAAGTAAGGTGTTTTACACTAAGGAATCACGCCCTGCCAGCCACCCCCTCATGTTCCAAAAGAGCCGGAATCAAGACAACTGATTTATGTACGAGTGCAATCTGTGGCTTCCTAAGTGCTCCTAGGATCTAGTGACGTAGTTGGTGCTTGTTTAATAGAGTGTCAGGGCAGTTCAGCTGTGGCACAGAGTGAACTACTGTAACACTGTCGCTAAGGGTTCCATCCTATCAACCTGAGAGAGAACCCCCAAAAGTGTAATAACCCTGGCAAAATCACAACATATGATCCTGTTGTGGGACAGTGTGGAGATGGTGAATAATTTAGGTTGAGAGAAAGGAATGTCACTTAAAAAATAAGTGGTGATTGTGAGGCAGTCTTACACACCAGGGTAGTTAAAGCATAAATAGGACACAATCCCTGTCCCACATGAGGACTCACCAGTCTGGGGAGAGAGAGAAAAGGTATGTAAACCCCATTTTATAGATGAGGAAACTGAAGCATATTTAAATGACAAAGTTGGGGTTAGAACCCAGGCTTCCTGACAAGGGCCTGTGATCTTTCCACTAGACCATGATGCTTCTCATATGAAAAGTTTATCTCAAAAAAGTATCCTTCTAGGTTAGAAGCTACTTTTTTTTTTTCACAGAACAATTTCCAGTAAGGTTTCTTTGGCCATGGTTTTGGCAAAAAGGAATAGATCAGGAAGCAAGAGATGGTGGTTAGTTTACTAATTATTAGTACAAAGGCTTGGTAAAAATAAAATTAAAATCCTAGTAGTCTTTCAACGTCTCAGAATTTTTAAAAATATTAATCATATTAAACAAATATTGAAACTACCTCAAAACTCTATTATTGTTGTTATTATGGTGTTTGCTAAGCACTTACTACATGGCAAGCAGTGGGGAGGGTATGAGAAAATCCCAATGAATACAGCAACTGATCCACATGGGACTCACAGTCTAAAAAGGACCCTTATTTTACAGATAAGGGAACTGAGGCACATAGAAATTAAGTGATTTGCCCAAAGTGACACAGCAGAGGAGTTACACAACTGATTATTTAAATTACCCACATCTGGTTATTTTGAATTTACCACAGCACCTCACTCAGTGATTAGCACATAATAAAAACTCAATAAATGCCACAACCCACCAATTGAGAGCCTTTTTTCAACCTGTTTTTCCTTCTAGTTATTCCCTGAGGTAGATGAGTCACTGTCTTTCTCACCAAGAGCAAATCGGACGGAGGCAAGCTTCCATCCCTAACATTTGATCAATTTCTTTTCTCTAGCATTTCTATTTGGACTGTGGTAGTGTGCTTTGAGTGAGTGGAAGGGAGAGTGAAGCCTTGCTTAGGGGCCTGATTTTTTTTTTTTTCTTTAAACTCCCTATTAGGCAACCACCAAGGCAGTTGCCTCATTCATCCCAATCCAGTTCCACCCCAAAACTGGTGTTTCTTTAATAATCAGAGAAGCAGTGTGGCCTCCTGGTTAGAGCACGGACCTGCAAATCAGAAAGACCTGGATTCTAATACTCTTATTTACTGCGAGACCTTGGGCAAGGCACTTAACTTCTCTGTGCCTCAGTTACACCATCTGTAAAATGGAGATTGACTTTGAGCCCCATGTAGGACATGGACTGTGTCCAACCTCATTAACCTGCATCTAGCCCAAAGTTTAGTCCAGCTTCTGGCAGATAAGTACTTAATAATTACCATGAATAAATTATAATCTCTCCTAAATTCCTTAATCTTCTCCAGTGCTATGTTGCTGCCAGTTTTATCAGTGTACCTGAAAGCTGAGGTATCTGAAACTGAGGGCTGAGAATATCCCAGTTAGAGGAAGGAAATAAGTGACCTGTGGTGACTTTTCATTATGTCACACTACTGCATAAGAAGCTAAAATTGCTTTTCTTGACCACCCCCCACCCCGTGGCATTAATCTGCTAGATCATATTAAATTTTTCATCTACTGTCACTCTAGAACCTCTTCAAATAGTAAATCTTTCCAGTATCTTTCCAGGAAACATCGTTATTTCTGTTCACTTTTCCTCCAGCCATTTACTATCAGTGGGTTTATTAGGACCCTTGGATGGATTAAGGAGCTATTGATTATATGGTATCTGTGACTCCTCTTTTCCACAGTCCCAAACTACCAATGGGGAGGCAATTCTGGATGACAACTTCCACTTGGACCAGTGAGTTCTGATCACATCCCCTACTCAGATCTGTCTTGTGAGCCTAATGGTTTCTGGTGGTGATCATTGTTTGGGCTGTAAATTCTGGTCTGTTATTCATTTAGGGGAAATGGCATAAGTGCTACAAGTAAATGGCTTATTAAACAGCAGTATAAAAATCAATATGTCATTTTTGCATAAATGTATTTTGGATTAAAATACAGCATTAACCTTAAGATAGAATTTCAGCTTTTTTAAATGAAAGTAATATCAGAGGTTTTGAGCCTGTCTGACAAAGAAAGAGCATATAGTAAAATGTTTCAAAACCCAAACCTGAGCAGCTGTGGGTTATAGTATTCTGGTTACAAAAGTAAACACTCCAGGAGTTTGAGCCCCAGCTGCTTCATAAAGGAAGTGGTCAGTTAACTCATTTATTTCTCTCTCTCTCTCACTCTCTCTCTCTCTCTCTCTCTCTCTATATATATATATATATATATATATATATTTTTTTTTTTTGGAGTAGGGGGTCTCGTTTTTGAACATACTAGACTGAGCCTGTGAAGACAAAGTAGGTGGGCCATAATCTGGCGTCTTAGTAATGAGTGCTCACTGTGTGCAGAGCCCTGCAGTAAGCAGGGATGAATACAAAACAGATGTTGCCAACTTGTACTCCCCAAGCGCTTAGTACAGTGCTCTGCACACAGTAAGTGCTCAGTAAATACAACTGAATGAAAACAGATACACTCAGCCATAGTTCCCGTTTCATGCAGGACTCAGCATTCAGTTGGGGAGGACATGTTTTAGAAAAGTCAAATAAATGATAGACAAGCCACAGGCAACCGGAAGCATTTAAAACAGAAAGATCAATAACAAAGGTCACAGCTGGGTAGATCAATAGGCAAACAGTCCTTGGAGGTGACTTCCCTGCTCAGGACAAGGTCCTTGTCTTCAGATTACTGCAGCCCCCAGAACATCTTGACATCTTTAAGCAGCATGGCCTAGAGGCAAGAGTATGGGCTTGGGAGTCAGAAGGTCATGGGTTCTAATCCTGACTCTGTCACTTGTCTGTTGTGTGACCTTGGGAAGTCACTTCACTACTTCTGTGCCTCAGTTACCTCATCTGTAAAATGGGGATTAAGACTGTGAGCCCCACCTGGAACAGGGCTGCAGCCATCCTGATAACCTTGTATCTACTCCAGCGCTTTGAAGAGTGCTTAAGTAGTAAGTACTTAAACAAATGTGATCATCATTATTATTATTACTCAATGTTTCAGTGAAGAAAAATGCCGGTGTATCATTATCAATGATATTTATTGAGCATCTACTGAGTGCCAAACACTGTACTGTACTGAAGGCCAATAGGAAAGTGAGAACCTGGGAATTTTATGGTGGACCCCATTCACAGTTGGGAGAATGATAGCAATAACTATCATTCCATCAACCCCAAGGTGGTTGTTCTTGTGTGTGTGTGTGTCTGTCTCTCCCCCTTTCCTCCCCTTTCCCCCCCTACCAGTGAAAAGAGAATAGGCGCCTGGGATTCAGAAAGACCTGGCTTTTAATCCCAGCTCTGCCACTTGTCTGCTGTGTGACGTTGGGCAAGTCACTTAACTTTTGTGCCTCACTTCACCTGTAAAATGGGGAATGATTGTGAGCCCCATGTGAGTCAGGGACTGTGTCCAACCTGATTAGCTTGTATCTACCCCAGTGCTTAGTATAGTGCCTGGCACATAGTAAATGCTTAACAAATACCATTATAAAAAAAACTCAGTACCGCAAGGGGCTCACAGCTTAAGCAGGAGGGAGAGCATTTTACACCTGCATTTCTGATTTCTCATCTGCATTTTACAAATGAGAAATCTGAGGTATGCAGAAGCCAAGCGACTTGCCTAATGTCACCTAGCAGGGAGGTGGCAGAGCTGGGATTTGAACCCAGGTCCTCTGACATCTGGACCTGCATTCTTTCTCCTAAGCTACACTGCTGCTCTTGTTGCACTCCCTTAGCAGTATGGCCATTCCTATAGAAAGATGGCCCCCAGGTATGTGGTCAGCCTCTCCCATTCCTCACTATTACAGGGGAATAAACCTGAGCAATAAAGCAGAGAGGAAAGAAAAAGAAATTCAGTTCACTGAGGAGACCAAGTTAAATTGACTGGCCTTGTAAGCAATACTGTACTGGGGATGAAAATGGCTATGAATTCCAATGGGTTATCCTTTTTGCTCATAGCAGAAATCAAATGAAAAGCTTCTGGGTTGGAAGTTGAGGAAGGAAGAATGCGGAAAATAACAGCCTTTGGGAAAGGATAAGGTGATCTGAACAGTGTGGGGTTATGAAGAGAGCCCCATTATTAACAGGAAGAAAGTGTGTGGAGACCAGGTACAATATTAGGAGAGGGAAGGTCTGGTTTTCACATCTGAGAAGTAGGTTAATTATTCCTAAATCTGATTCTTTCTCCAAACCAGTTTAGAGCTGGATTTATTTTTCCTCTTAATTCACATGTACTGATATAGTTACAAGCAGGTGGGCTGGAAGTCTTGGCATGTACTCATAAGCACTGCTCCTGCTGCCTTTGGGGACTGCTTTAAGGCCTTCTCTGGGCTCTTGACTTTTTTTTTCTTTTCTTTCCTTCTTTCAAAATATCTTTTTTTTTCCCCCTGGGCTTTGTGTGTTGTGTGTGTTTCCAAGGGAAGTTGAGGGGGAGGTTAATTCCTATAGAACTCTAACTTGGGCCTTTTGACTTAAGGTGGTTCCAACACCAAGGATGATATGGGAAAGACAAATAACATAATTGCACTAGATAGATGTGCTTTTGTTTCAAATAGATTTTCCAGGAGAAAATTTGGGTTTCCTTAAATCAGCCCAATGCAAGCCTCACACTTAGCCTAGCTAATGGTCAGTGGTGACTTCAGGACCATCTGTGGCACAGGACCAGAGCCCGGTTGGTTGTTGTCCTCCGGAGACTTCCCAATGTCATATGACGACATTGCACTGTACTGCTATGTGACAAAGTGAGGAGGACTTTCTGGGGCCAAGCTCTCCCATCCTGATCAGGGTCTGGTTGCCCCCGGCCTTGACCGAGGGGGAGTAAGTCAATCATATTTATTGAGTGTTTACTATGTGCAGAGCACTGTACTGGGCTCTTGGGAGAGTACAGTATAGCAGACAAATTCCCTGCCCCCGATAAGCTTCCAATCCAGACATTAATATAAAATGATTTATAATATAATTAAATATATGTGCATACATCCTATGGGATTGGGGGGTGGGGTGAATATCAAATGTCCACAATATTTGCTAGTAAATGAAGCAGCTAGACACATGATTGGAATAAGTAGATATGTGCTCATGGATTGTGTGAGTTCTTCTGCTTTAAATCACATTTCCCAAAGACTACTTTGGTATCCTTTTAAATATTTTAAATAGTTTGGACATATGGAAAGATGGGCTTAGTGGAAAGAGCACTAGCCTGGGAGTCCGAAGACTCAGTTTTAATTCCAGTGCCCCTACTTGCCTTTTGCATAATTTTGGGCAAGGCACTTAACTTCTCTGCAGTTTCCTTATCTGTCAAAATGAGGTTAAGATGCCTGTTCTTCCTTGCCTTTAGACTGGGAGACCCATGTGGACCAGGGACTGTGTCCTATCTGCTTATATTGAATTTAATTCAGTGCTTAGCACAGTGCTTGCCACATGAGTGCTATGCTTACTATTCCTATTATTATTATTAGCTAGAGACAGATTGCTGAATGGATTGAGCAATATATGCTGGCATCTTAGGCTCACCTTCCTCTGAACACTGGTATGAATTAACTCCTTTTCAAGCACTGTATAACTGGAAAAATTGGAATGAATTGTAGCAGGCTTTTGGGGGGACTGGAGGGTTTGTAATTTTTTTGTTTTTTTGATTAGGTATTCTGAGTTAGTTGTCTTCATCCCAAATGTTCTCAATCAGCTGATCCACTTGGAATTTCAGTGAGTAGTAGCTTTGGTTATCAGATGCATCTTTGGGTAGGATCGTTCTAATATGCTGGTTTAGTGTTGTCTTAGTTCTCATTTGAAGCAGCTAGTAACTTTCGTTGGGTGTGAGTGAATGCTCAAGCAGCTTTATGCCTTTGACAAACTGATTTATGTGTAAAAGATAAAAAAAAAAGCATTAATATGTCTGAACTTAATAGTGTCAAGGGTGAAATATTAGTGAATTTTTGCTACTGGGGGAAGAATATCCTGCAGTCTTCTCCTCCAAGGCCTAATACTTCATCCCTCAATGCACATAGATCTTAAAATGCTCCTGTTGCAAAATAAGCCCTGTGCACATCAACAAAATGGATAGAGCTCATATATGTGATATTGCCCAGAAGGATTCAATGCAGCTTTTTCCTGAAAGGCAGAAATAACTTGGTAAAATAAAAGAATAAAAAACAGAAGCACTCTTTTTGCAATTCCTTAACTTTTGCCTGTATCATTATACATGCTACATCATTCCCAAATTCAATTTTACTTGTCATTAAGTAGGGCAGGAAACATCTTCCAGTTATTACACTCTCCATTTCCATGATTATACTAAAATTTGAATGAACCTGTTTGACAAACAAGGTTTTCCACCCATGCCTGCCCTTTCTCATCCCTGATATGTTATAGGCCCAATTTTACAAGGGTATATAATGTAGAATTTCATATCATCTTGTGTAATATTCCCTAATGAGCAGTTATAAAATAGTGGGATTTAATTTTCTGCCCCATAGACTTTGAAATCTTCATGTCTCAATATTTGGGCTTTTGCTAACTATGTACCTGTGTACTCACCACCATCCACAGCACCTGTAAATAGCTCTTGCCAACCCTATTTCTTTAGCACTAACTCATATATATCTATGTTTCCTTCTTTCTACTATTTGTAAATCACTTAATGTTTGTCTCGTCCAACAGATCATAAGCTACTTGAGGGCAAAGAGCATGTTTGTTGACCCTTTTTGCATATACAAGAGTAATCTGCACACAGGTGTTCAGTAAATGATTGGTAGTCTTCATAGTAAATGATGGTTTCATGTTAGACTCTAAAGCAAAATGCGTCAAAATTGAGAATTTCCAGGTTCTGTTTAAATGGATGCTGAATCATCAGCAGAGACAGGCATAACAGGATCAAGATGATTTGCTTGATTATGCCAATTGTCAAACTCTCTAACCAGATAATGGAACTTGGCCACACAGTATAAATTTGTTTTAGTAGTTGGCCATTTCTTTGTTCAAGTAGATGATGTAAAAAGTCATCCAGTTGGTCCTCAGTCACCGCTTGTATCTATTACCAAGTTTATTGGGGTGAAACTCAGTGCTTTATTAAGATCCCTGCATTTATTTGGCCTACAGCAAGATGGTATTTATCTGCTTTTGGAAGTTACGAAGTAGAATGGTGTGGTTGATGATACTGTTTGATAGCAGCAGACTTCAGAGATGGCAAGAATTGGCATCTTGCAAATTATAGTTTTCTTCTGCTCATTAACTAAGCCCAAGGCAATAGGATTATTTCTTTTTTTCCTGTGAAAGTACTGTCAGTTTGTCATAAATGTTCTATTTAGAAAATTAGTTTTATGTTTTCTAAGTATAAAAGTTCTAATGTATGGCAATTTTCAGGGCTATGATCTTATTTCTCCTGTCTCCTCAGCTGCATCTCAAAGTTCAAACTTAACACCCTTTTCTGACTGAAAATACAGTAAAGATACAATGAATCCATTGTACAAACAGTTTATAAAAATCAGTCTCTTCCCATATCCCCCCACCTTCCATCACCACCTTACTATGCTGACAAAATAACTGAAGCACAAACCCTGCTGGTGGTAGGATATACCTTTCCTTTCTTTAACTGTTGATTTCTGAGCAGTTCTCACCCCAAATGGCAAGAGCTATCCTACTGAATCTTCGTAGATTGATTTTTTTTTTGTGTGTGTGTGTGTGTGTGTGTGTGTGGTAGATGAAGGCCTGTCCTAAGATTCAAATGCTACGATTATTTGAGGATTCCTTCCTTACAGTATTGAGGCTTGAGCCATCTTCAGTTTTCAGAGGAACTGTGATAGTGAGCAAAAGTCTTATTTATTTTATTTTGTTGGTATGTTTGGTTTTGTTCTCTGTCTCCCCCTTTTAGACTGTGAGCCCACTGCTGGGTAGGGACTGTCTCTATGTGTTGCCAATTTGTACTTCCCAAGCGCTTAGTACAGTGCTCTGCACATAGTAAGCGCTCAATAAATACGATTGATGATGATGATGAAAAGTCATTATCAATCAATAATATTTGTTGAGCACTTGCTATGTGCAGAGTAATGTACTATGAGTTTGGGAGAATACAATGTAATTAGCAGATACGTTCCCTGCCCATAACTACTACATCATCAATCAGCTTCTTTAGTGGTGTTAATATATTGTACATACTCAATACTTAACACATGCTAAGTGCCTCCACCACTTGTCAGCTGTGTGACTTTGGGCAAGTCACTTAACTTCTCTGTGCCTCAGTTACCTCATCTGTAAAATGGGGATGAAGACTGTGAGCCCCATGTGGGACAACCTGATGACCTTGTATTCCCCCCCAGCGCTTAGAACAGTGTTTTGCACATAGTACATGTTTAATAAATGCCATCATTATTATTATTATTTGAGGTTGAAATATCTTAAAAATTCAGGACAAAGGATAATTTTCAAAGTTAGAACCCATCTTCTTGAAATCTTGTAACTGGATCTAAGGTATGTTTTGGGGCTCTTTAGTGTCTGGAGTGTGTGTGTGTGGCTCGAAAT
The DNA here is from genome assembly GCF_015852505.1 of Tachyglossus aculeatus. NCBI lineage: Eukaryota > Metazoa > Chordata > Mammalia > Monotremata > Tachyglossidae > Tachyglossus > Tachyglossus aculeatus. The sequence goes on along the minus strand of NC_052074.1, from coordinate 17,111,132 downwards.
AACATTAAAAAAAATTAGGAAGTGATAAAGTCCAGGAAGAGCAATCACAAATTTTGAAAATGCAGACCGAAAATTATGCTTTTGGAATGAATTGTAAATGAGATGTGAGTGTCAGATCTTTCATTTTCTCCTGATCACTAACTTCACATCATTTTTAAGCAGTTAACAAGATCCGTTTCTCACTCTCCAATGTCTGCAAGATTTAAACACAGATACAGTGTCTGTTGATAGGAGTTGGATGCAGTGACAGTATTAATAGAAATGGGCTTGTTGCTAGAGGAGATAAATCCTTCCCAACTGCCAGTTTTAAGTCCGTTGGTGATATAATGGTTCCAGAAGTTCTCAAAAAAAATATTAATAGCTAATCCACCCACCCAATCTTGGAAAGTCCCTGAATTCACAATGACAAGTGTAAATAAAGGAGAGCTGTAAAAGACCTTGGGGAAGAGAGCTCATTCGGCTTCAATCCTTAACAAGAAAGCCATCAAGCAGTTTTTCTACATTTAAAATATAGCCAAGAATCTCTCAGAGAAGCAGTAAAACATATGACCTTCCCAGGAAGCCCAAGAAAGACTAAATTTCAGAAAGTGCTAAAAGACACTTAAGTCCAACCAATAAAAGGTTGATTTTTCGAAGTCTCAATACCATTATCTTTCCGCATTTTTTATTACAGAAAATATGAGCATGCAAGTAGTCCAAATGATACCTGGATCCAAATATGCAGGGCAGGCATCACTTGTTTCTTGATAGCTGATTCCTAGGGATACTCAATGAAAAGATTGCAAAGGCTCAAATTTGATACTTGTAAGTGAGGGTTTAAATTTAAAGAGGTTAGTTATGGTTAACAGCAGTAAAATCAGTAGTATTGACTTTTTAAGTGCTTCTGTTTTATAGAGCTCTGCACTAAGAATAGGGCCAGCTTTAGAGGCACTTAATACAGTGCTCTGTACACAGTAAGTGCTCAGAAAATACCATAGGTAAACTAGCTAAGTGGTTATCTCAGAACAGAAATCCATCAGTGGTATTAGAGTGCTTACTGTGTGCAGAGTATTGCAGGAAGCATTTGGGAAAGTAAAATACTATGGAGATGGTCAACTGCCCACCTTCTGACCCTTTCAAGATGACTGCCACTTGGAATATCATTAAGCCAACCTCTGGATCAGAGCTTATAAAGATGGCTATCACCCATGAGCAGAGTCTTACAATCCCCACCAGTGAAAGGTATGTGAGAGAGCTGTATTGGTTTCATTTTTCAGTGATTCTCTTTTCTCCCTCATTTCTCTCACTGAAGCCAGAAATAAACATGCTCCTGGAGTGTCACAAGACTTCTTTTCTTTTTTAATTAAGGGGTAATGGGACTGCTGACCTGCCTTCCTTCAGTTCGCTCTGTTCTCACTTCCCCCAGAGGCTACCAACAGCTGAGGTTAGGGGATGTAGTGACAAGGTGACAGAGGGAAAGAGTGAGAATAGGAGGAAGGGCAGGAGATGGAAGGGTTGTCAACAAGCTGCCAAAGGAGTGGAAGGGTTGGAAGCCATAGTTCGGCCCGGGCTGTGACCCTGGACTAGTGCATTGGGCCCACATCTCCGGGCTTGACTCTGATTTTTTGGAATCCACAGGCCCGCAAGTCTTTGGCCCTGAAGCTAGATTCCAGTACAGGGGACTCTGTGTTGCTGTAGCTGCCCAGGTTGTCTGGGTTTGAGGTCAGGGACTGCAGAATGGAATGGTGAGAAAGGGAGCAGGACGTGGTGCTAGCTTCTGTGCCGGCTTAGAGCTTCTGAACCTGCAGTGCTGGCAGGTGGCTTACTTTAGTGCTTGTATTGTACATTAGTGTAACAGAATTAGTCCAACAGAATTGGTGTATGTGATACCTGCCCTCTAGGAGCTTACAGTCTACAGGAGGAGACAGACATTAAAATAAATTACAGATAGGAGAAATAGCATAGGGATATTTATATGTGTTATGGGGCTGGGGTAAGTACCAAAATGTTTAAGGTATACAAAGCTAATAGCTGAGACCCAATGAGGCCTGGCAGGTGACATGCTGTAATGATGTCAAATGGTATGCACCTCATGTCATCTGGTCTCATGTGGCAGGGGTGGCCTTGAAGACTCTTGTGTCAGAGTGTGTGCTACCCTCAGGCCAGGTGTGGCTGAGATCTAGGGAGAAATTTGAAGCTTTTACTGATGTGGGGTGCTTGCACAGGGTCTCCAGGAGGAGAAGGACACACTCACCTGCAAAGAATAACAAGGTGAAAACAAGCATGAGAAGCAGCATGGCCTAGTGGAAAGGACACAGGCCTGGGAGCCAGAGACCTGGGCTCTGCCAATTGCTTTCTGTGTGACCTTGGGCAACTCACTTTACTTCTATGTGCCTCTGTTCTCCTGTTCTCACTCCTACTTATACTGTGAGCCCTCCCTGTGCAGGATGGGCCTGTGCTATTTCCACTAGGCCATGCTGCTTCTCTAACATAGCATTTGTTATGGGGGAAAAAACTGGTACCTGAGAAACATTCTGGCCTCATGGACAGCATATTAACCTAGAAGTCAGAGGATGTGGGTTGTAATTCCAACTCTGCCGCTTGTTTGCTGTGTGACCTTAGGCAAGTTACCTTTTTTGTGTCTGTTTCCTCAACTGTAAAATGGGAATTTTCTCCTTCCTACTTAAAACCGTGAGCCCCAAGTGGTACAGGCATTATATCTGTCCTGATTAATTTGTACATATCCCAGCACTTAACAGTGCTTGACCCAAATGCTTTAAAAAAAAAAAAACTAGCTTGGACATGTAACTTGGACTCCAGAGTGTAAACTCATTAAGGGCAGGGAACATGACGACTAACTCTGTTGTATTTTACTCTCCCAAATTCTCAATACAGTGCTCTGCACATAATAAGCACTCAATAAATACCATTGAATGAATTTAATAAAGCAGCACTATTTATAATCTTTTTAAAACTCTTTGGTAACATGCCAATCCTCCACTAGATTCTAAATTCCTTGAGGGTTAGGATCAAGTCTACTTATCCTGTTGTACTTTTCCAAACCCTTAGTACGGTGCTCGACATACAGCTGATGCTTAATAAATACTACTAAATGAACCATTTCCATGGCACTGACCTGAAGTCTGGTGTGTTCCAAACTAACTCATGTTTCCTTTGTTATAAAAGGCCTATGTCTATGGCCTCTCAAATACAGCATAAGATACTTGATGCTATTTGTTTTCAGTCATTATCTGCTAATATCTGACCATTTTTACTCTGGCTTTAATGATACACAATTCTAGGAATGCAATTTTCAGATAGGGCTGCAAATGAATAGAGATGCTGCAGCTGTTTCCAGGGTAATCTAATGAATTCTGCTCTGTTTTGCCTTCTAGCAAAGATACTGAAACATATTTAAAGACTAGCCTCATGGCGGGTGGGGAAAATATGTGTTTATTTTTTTTATTTATACAGAACAGAAGGGTGCACTTTGTAGAATGATTTTTAAAATACATTTTCATATTAGCAATTGCTGTTATTTTTCAAGTGGACCAACTGTACATCCATCAGACTCCTGTGCCTGTATCTGGAATGTAACCTAAATCTCATTTTTAAAAAGTTATCTCCAGGCATTTGCTATGGTTACTTGAGGCTGATTAGGTATTACACAGAAGGAGTAGGAAAAAGCAAACAACCGTCTAATAACTTTTTTCCCCACTTAATTTCTGGCAAAATGATTCAGGTCACAAGCCTTCATGCACTGCCCCAGCTAGACTAACTTCTAGGACATATTTTAAGTGGGGGAAAAGGTAATTATGCCAGAATTTTGGAATTCACCAGAAAAGTGACTGTCCTAGAAACATTTTCAGTTCAAGTATTTCCTTAGAAAACAAAGGTTAGAGGTGTAGCTACAGGAGTTACATTTTTATTGCAGTGTTTCCCCATGAAGCTAGGTCCTAGCCAACTCATCAGAAAGACAAATGGAGATGTGGTTATATTTGTTGCACATACTGAACAAGGCTTTCATATTCAGTTTCTTAGTTCTGTTTGAATCTAATGTCTGCAAATCCACCTTGTCAGCTGTAAAATCAAGCCCTTTTCTTTTCAGTAGTAATAACACCATGACAGTGAGGATCCAGGAGCTTGGTTGTTTTGAGTTGTCAAACAGACCCTTCTTTTGGTTCTTTTCCACCTTCTTGTTCACCCACCTTCTACCTCACTTATGCCCTAAAGTGCTTTGATACCACAAAGCACTAAATTTTATACTTATACTGCTATAATTCTTTTAGACTGTGAGCCCACTGTTGGGTAGGGACTGTCTCTATATGTTGCCAGCTTGTACTTCCCAAGCGCTTAGTACAGTGCTCTGCACACAGTAAGCACTCAATAAATACAATTGATGATGATAATTTATAGCAGTAAATTATTATACTCACCAGCCCCTTCAGCACTTAAGTGCTGAAAAGGTCTTCTAGACTGTGAGCCCCTTCTAGACTGTGAGCCCACTGTTGGGTAGGGACCGTCTCTATATGTTGCCAACTTGTACTTCCCAAGTGCTTAGTACAGTGCTCTGCACACAGTAAGCGCTCAATAAATATGATTGATTGATTAAGTATATATCTTTATACTCTCCTTTTATGTCTCTCTCTCTTTCTCTCCTCTCTCTCTCTCTCTCTCTCTCTTTCTCTCTCTCTCTCTCTCTCTCTCTCTCTCTCTTTCTCTCTCTCTCTCTCTCTCTCTCTCTCTCTCTCTCTCTCTCTCCTCTGCTAGATTGTAAACCCCTTGAGGGTAAGGATCTGCTTTGCTCACGGTACATTTCAATAAAAGAGATTGATGAATCAATTGCCTATTGAACTAGAACCTAAAATTTGTTCAATCAGCACCATTTTGGGATAATGAGAAATATTTTCAGAAGGAAGGACGTTTTGGCCTGAATCCTGAGGACTTAGAGATAAGGCTCTTTACATGCTGAAGTCTGTGAAAAATGTGATTTTTTTTGGCAACAAATAAAATAGACAGAGCTTTAAAGAGAATCTGGACCCTAAGACATATGGGTATATCTTCACTGCATAATTCACTCTAAATACCTTCATTTGGGAAGCTAGGAAATAACATGCAAAAACATTTGATTTCAGCCAAATTTTTCACGTCTCTCAAGTAGAGATTTGGGACTTTGTTGGTGTCTGCCATGTGACCTTGGGCAAATAACTTAAATATCTCTCTGCCTCAGTTTCCTCATTGGTAAAATGGGGATTCAATACTTGTTCTCCCTCCTGCTTATACTGTGAGCCCCATGTGGGACAAGAACTATGCCTGACCAGACTGTATTGTATCTTGCCCAGTGGACAGCCTATAATAAGCCCTTAGCAAGTACTAATACTATTATTTAGTAGATGAGTGTAGCCTTACCTCAAATTATTGATAACTTTATTGTCTAGAGTTTTATACAAAGCCTCTTTTATTTTTTTTTTTCCTTTTGTGGAGTTGTTCTTGTCTGTCATCCATAGACCATAAATTCCTCAGGGAGAAATGGAGCAAAGTTCTCAGCTGGACAGTAAAGTGTATTTTTTTTTTCTTCTTAAGTGATATGATTAGACTGGGGAGCTGGTGACAAGCCACTGCCTGTTTTCTATGTCCTACTGAAAGCAAAATAATTCACAAAGCTCTGAAAATGCTTCAGAATATTCTGGGCTGCAGGGTAGATTCTGGGAAGTTTTTTGTTTGTTTGTTTTTTGTTTGTTTAAATTGTCCTTTGGTTTCTCTTCTTCCCCTGACCAGAGAAGATTTGTTCATCCTTTTCAGCTATTCCCTGGCTCAAATCATTAGCCTGCCAACCCTCCTTTCCAGGATTAGAAAAGGTCTTTGAATTCAAGTAGAAATGGTGTCTCTGTTAGAGAATAGCAGGGTAGAGTTGCCAGAACTAATTTCCCAAACTATCAGTCGGTGCTCTAGAAAGGATCTGCTACATTTAATAACTGAAGCTCTCACATCAGTCATACCTATCGAATGTCTGCTGTACTAAGCACTTGAGAAAGTACAAACACCTTCCTTGGCTTCAAGGAGCTTTACGGTGAGTGGACTTTCAGAGTCATATTCCTGATCTTCTTTCAAACTTGGCATAAGATGGCTTAATGCAAATGAAATGGACAGGATTAGGAACCATCTCCAAAATCATGCCCTGCTTTGGGTATAAAAATTGGATGAATGAAACCTAGCTCCTAATGTAAATTAAACTCATCCATTAGATTTTCCCTCCCACTTAGACTATAGAACAGGATCTATATTTGACCTGATTATCTTGTATCCACCACAGTGCTTGGTCCAGTGTTTGGCAAATAGCAAGTGTGTAACACATGTCACTGAATATTATTATTATTGTTAGCATATCCCAAAGCAACTGAGAGGATGTCTCTTCTTTCCTCCTTTTTCACTCTGTTCCCAGGTAGCTATACAGTTTTATTCAGTATCTCCTTGTGCCTTACAGCTAAGTTCATGCCAATTAAAAAGCTGGGTGCAAGTGCAATGAACTTTCTCCAATGTTAAAGTAATTGAAAGAGGAACTAAGAGGTGGAAACATAATTCCTGTTCATTTGAATTCATGTTTCTGCTGAGTGATAAAAGCTATACCAAGTGTCAGATAAAAATCACAAGCAGAATGTAACTGGATTCACTGCTTCAGAAGCATTCAGCGGTTAGAACAGTGCTTAGCACTTAGAGCAGTGCTCAGTGCTTAGAACAGGGCAGTGCTTTGCACATAGTAAGCACTTAATAAATGCCATTATTATTATTATTATTATTATTATTATTATTATTATTATTAGCTATCTGGTTTCATGACAGTGGTAAAATGAGGTGGTGCTAGGCCTGCAGCTCTTAAAAAAAATGGAGGTATGTTTTCTTGTGGCATTTATGAAACCCAGATAAAACACTAAGCTTCAGATGGGCCTCAATACGATAAACTTGGAGGGAACATATTGACTGGGGCACTTTTGCAGCTAAAATCAAAACAAAAAGAAAAAAACAAACAGTATTTGAAATGGTAATATACTCAGCAAGTGAACTTGAGACTTGAATTTCCATATTTATTAGTTAACCATCTCACTGGCTGATTGAAATGCATAATATTTTCAGCACCAAGTAAGCAGATCTTAGAAAAAAAAACAATAGCTTTTGTTCAGAACCCCTAAATCTGGATGTATTTACAATTTGCCTTAATACATTTAGTAATTCCTATAGTCTGTTCTGCATGGTATAAGATATGTGGTTCATAAATATTGCACACTTTAGAAAAGGATGTCAAGACATCTCGCAAATGGTTAACTTGGTTAATATTTATTGAATGCTTTCTCTGCACCAACCACCAAATGAAGTGTTGGGATGGATTTCAAAGTAAGATCAAACACATTCCCTGACCCAAGTGGGAAACTCAGCCTAAGTGAAGGAGAACGCATATTTAATCCCCATTTCACAGATGAGCTACCTGAGGCACAGAGGTTGCCTCAGGTTATACAGCAGGTAATAATAATAATAATTATGATGTTTAAGCACTTACTATGTGCCAAACACTGTTCTAAGTACTGGGGGAGATACAAGGTAATCAGGACTATGATGATGGGAAGAATGCTGGTTTGCCTAATAATAATAATAATGGTATTTAAGTGCTTACTGTGTGCTGGGCAATGTACTAAGCACTGGGGTGGATAAAAACAAATTAGGTTGGACACAGTCCCTATCCCATGTGGGGCTGTCATAATCCCCATTTTACAAATGAGGTAACAGGCACAGAGAAGTGATGTGACTTGCACAAGATCACACAAACCCATGATCTTCTGACGTGTGTGTGTGTGTGTGTAGGGGAGAGAAAGAGGTCCAGGCAGGAGGGAGGGCATGAGCCAAAGGGTCACCAGTGGGTGAGGCAAGATCACGGAACAGCAAACAGACTGGTATTAGAGGAGCAAAGTGTGTGAGCTGGCTCCAAGTAAGAACAATCTTGACATCTCCATTAATGGTTAAGGATTTTCTTTCCTTCTCCACATCCCTGTCCTCTCCTCTAAATAAACTCGTTATGGATCATCTCGGTTTTAAACTAGATCATGGACCCCCATTTTCAACTTTGGAGAAAACCCATACTCTGAATGCAAACTCACAGACCAGAGTGTTCGCCGGTGACAGATCACATCTAGAAGTTGCACAAATCCTTTCAGGCCACTGTCAGACCCTGCCTAGTGCTGGGGAAGATAAGGAGGAAGAGGGAATGGGTCAACCCTAACAGCCATTTGGATCACCTCCTGGACTTCAAGAGAGTCAAATCACAGGGGAGGGTGGGTCTAGATGCTCACCCAGCCTTTCACCCGGCTGTGGACTTGCTCTGTTCCACCCCTGCCTCCGATGGCCCTAGCCACAGTTTAATTTTTTAATATTCCACATGCTTTTCATCATGGAGGATGGGGTCCTAAAACCTGGCCATCTGTAAGCAGAGAGCCACAAAGACTGAATTCTTGGGAACTATTCAGATTCATCCAAGAGCTTGGTACAGTGTTCAGCACACACTAAACACTCAAAAAATATCATTGGCTGATACTTCCTCTTGTGCCCAGAAGAGTCCATGATACTTACCCTATTGCAGTGATATTGGTCGTCCATGGTTTTCCTGTTGCTTTAAAAAAAAGTTGCTCCTTTCATACAATTGATTTATGAAGTCAACTTGAAACTACGAGGCATATATTATAACAAGTCTGCCCTCGAAGCATGATTTAGAGAGATGAGTAAGAGTCTGTCTTCTTTGATGTGATGTTGTCACTTAAAAATAATAATAATAATCGTGGTATGTAAGTGCTTACTATGTGCCAAGCACTGTTCTGAGCACTAGGGTAGATACAAGGTAATCAGGGTGTCCCACGTGGGGCTCACAGTTATAATCCCCATTTTACAGATGAGGTAACTGAGGTTCAGAGAAGTTAAGTGACTTGCCCAAAGTGGCAGAGCCAGGATTAGAACCCACGACCTCTGACTCCCAAGTCCGTGCTCTTTCCACTAAGCCACGCTGCTTCTCTAATCCTTTACTGACTCTGTTTCTTGATCTAGTAAATGAAGAGGTCATTTCTTTCTGCCTTCCTAGGACTAGTAATAATAAGCAGAATAATAGTCGTTCATTAAATGCTTACGGTGTATAAAATGCCAGGAAGAATTTGTGGACTTTCATTCCTCCAGGGTCGCTAGCCCACAAAGGGCTCACAGTCAGAAGGAGCAGGGGACAGACACATAAGGTAAAAGAAAAAAGAAGTTTAGAAACTAATTATGCCTCAGGCTCCTCAGTGCTTCAGCCCAGGCTGCCTTAAACAAACTGTCCTAACTGTACCTGCAACCCAAATGCTAGAATAGAATTTTTCTCCCGTGGTGATAATGATGGTATTCAAGTGCTTACTACGTGCTAATCACTGTTTGAAGCACTGGGGTAGATACAAAGTAATCAGGTTGTCCCACATGGGGCTCACTGCCTTAAGACCCATTTTACAGATGAGGGAACTGAGGCACAGAGAAGTGAAGTGGCTTGCCCAAAGTCACACAGCAGACAAAAAGCGGAGCTGGGATTAGAACCCACATCCTCAGCTCCCAAACCTGTACTCTTTCCACTAAACCATGGTGAATGGGATAACTCCAGCCTTTTGACCCTCCCATACAGATCCATAGAGATAACAACAACAATAGTAATAGCAAAGAAATTACAAGCACTTTATTATGTGCTGAGGTAGATACAAGGTAATCAGGTCGGACACAATCCTGTCCTATGTGAGGCTCTCATACTTAGACTAAGTAGTCTAATTCCAAACACTGTATATGAAGTGCAGGATAATCAGGTCCTTCAGTGGGGCTTACATTCTAAGTAGGAAGGAGAACAGGTATTGAATCCCTGTTTTCCAGGTGAGGATACTGAGTTACAGAGAAATTAAGTGACTTGCCCAAATTCCACAGCAGACAAGTGGCAGATCAGAATTAGAACCCAGGTCCTCTGATACTGAGGCCTGTGCTCTTTCCAGTAGGCCATGTTGCTTCTATAGGAGGCACCGTGACCTGGTGGGTAAAGCACAGGACTGGAAGTCAGAAGAATCTGGATTCTTATCCCAGCTCCACCACTTGTCTGCTATGTGACCTTAGGTAAGTCACTTAACTTCTTTGTGCCTCAGTTACCTAAACTGCAAAGTGGGGATTAAGTCTGCGAGCCCCATTAGGGACAGGGACTCTGTCCAACCCGTTTAGCTTATATTTACCCCAGTGCTTGACATATAGTAAGTGCTTAACAAATATCACTATCATTATTATTTTTCTCTACTCTGCTCATGGGCCTTGTGTCACCAAGTTTTTGCTTGCTCTCTGCTATGAGGTGGTGGGGTTTCTCTCCCTGGGTGACTGCTAAACTGTAAGATTCTTGAGGGCAGGTTTTGAGTCTAATTCTTATGTACTCTCCGAGATGTCTAGTACAGTAATCTGCTCAGAGTAAGCACTTAAATACTCTTGAGAAGCCACATAGACAGCTGGAAAGAACATGATCCTAGGAGTCAGAGGATGTGAGTTCTAATCCCGGCTCCGCTGTTTGTCTGCTGTATGACCAGAGCAAGTCACTTCACTGTACCTCAGTTACCTCATCTGTTAAATGGGGATTAACTTCTCCCATGCAGTTACTCCTACCTAAGCACTTAGGTAGTCCTTCCAGGCTGTCTTGTGTGGTCCCTTGCTCCACTGAGCAATACAACAGCTCCTGGCTGCCTGTTGATTCTGGAACCAGCCCTAAGCCAACCCACCTGGCAAAGTGTCACTTGGATTAGCTTGTGATACTAATCTTCCCTCTACCACCATTTAGCTTGCAATCATATAAAGCCACTTCTGTAGCACAGTTTCTCAACTCAGAATTATAATTTCATTTTAACTGGTTCTAGAGAGCTTTGTGCCTGTCAAATGATTTCAGCAGCTGAATCACTAGTTTAAACATAAAAATACGGTTCCAGGATATTTTTAGATGTATTGCAGCTACTCTTCAGAGAATCAAAATTTTCCAACTTTTGATATTGAACAGCTTTTGCTGACTTCATGATATTTCGTATGCAAGTTTTTGGTTCTTGTCCCAATTTCAATTCCTTACATCAATATCTGTGAAAGGAATAAGCCATAATTCCCACTGTCCAATTATGGAATTCCCATCAGGGCACTTTTCCAATGTGCTCCTGCTTCACATCAACTAGTCATTAATTTTCCTGTAATGTTACATTTTCACAACTTGAAATAGAAATTCTACCTAGTTTCTTTCTCACCCCGTATCTCCTCCAGGAAACCTTCCCTGACTAACCTCATCTCCCCGCCCTGATTTTCTTCTCTACTAGATCACCTATGCACTTGGATCTGTACTCCTTAAGCACTTAAAAGGTATTTCCTCCTTCCTCCCCCTTCCAAGCGCTAATGTTTATATCTTTATACCCTGTTGCTTTTAGTATCTGCTCCCAAGATAGACTGTCAACTTCTTAAATCCAGAGATTGTCTTACTCTATCATACTATCTGAAACAGTTCAGTACTGTGCTCAAAGTAAATGCTCAATAAATACTGTTGATTGATCCCAACAACTTTCTTCCCTTTCAGAAGTATTGCGGTCTTCTGAGTAGTACAAGTTCCCTACATGCTACTTTACCCTGTATATTTGACATCTGGGGGTGAAATTTTCCTTGCGTACATGTGAATAGGATAATGTGTGACTTGTTGGTCCCTCCACAATGAGCAGATTGTTCCCTGTACAGTGCTTGGTGATGTTTTTGACATTTCTTCAACCTCAATTCTCTTGAAGCCTGGGCCCCAAATGATTTATTTCTTGCCTGATAGGTGGGTGCATAAAGAAGAACTGAAAAAAAAAAACACACTCTGGAGATGGCATGGCCCTAGAGGAAAGAGCACAGGAATGACAATCAGAAGACTAGGCTTCTAGTTCCAGCTCTGCCTCTGGCCCTGATTAAAATCACTTAGTCAATGGTATTTATTGAGCAATTACTGTGTGCAGAGCACTGTAAGAAGTGCTTGGGAGAGAACCATGTAATAGAATTGGTAGACAAATTATTTGCCCACAGTGAAGTTACAACTTAGAGGGGATTTAACCTCTGTGTGCTTGTTTCCTCACCTGTAAAATGGGGATGAGGTAGCTGGCAAATCCCATGTGTAATAGGGACTGTGCCTAATCTGATAACCCCATATCTATCTAGCATTTAGCATTAAAGTGTTTAATAGATGCTATTATTATTTCAGAGAAGTTCCTTCAGTTTAGATATAGACTCACATGATGGGAATCAGGGTTAGTGCTTTGCAGACAGTAAGTGATCAATAACATGGATAGATTGCTTCAAGGTCTGGGGAGGCATCTCTTTCCTAGCATTTCATTTCATTCTTCTCACGCAACACAACTACTCCTAACCATTGGCTTCAGGGCTTTTAATCCATCTCACTGTTTTAGGTTAAAATCTGTTCATGAATAACAAACTTATTTTTTTACGTTCTTAAGAAGGATTTGGAAAAAAACAACTGTCAATCACAAATTTACCTGGTCACACTCACCAACACATACCGATGAAAAATTACACCATATGCTGTCACCATATGTATTATGCATCTAAGGAGTTGTGTATATGCAATGTTGCCTATTCAGAAATCTATAATAGAGGAAAAATTAGAGATGTTAGATGAATGGTGAGAAGCAGTATGGCCTGGTAGAAAGAGCAAATTTGGGAGTGAGAGGACCTGGGTTCTAACTTTAATTTTTCCACTTGCTTGCTGTGTGGCCTGGGACAAGCCACTTAACTTCTGTGCCCCAGTTTCCTTATCTGTAAAATCGATATTCACTACCTGTGCTCTGTTCTATTTAGAGTGTCCACCTCATGTGAGACACGGACTACCTGACAACTATCTTGAATTGACCCCAGTGTTTAGTACACAGCTTGGCACACAGTGAGTGTTTAACAAATGCTATTATTATTTTTAGCAGCATTGAAAAGTTAGGTGTATTGGAAGGTTCAAGATAGGTTTGAGTTAAATTTATGGACAGGGCTGGCTTTAGACAGTGAGAGAGGTATGCTGTCTTATTAAGGCACTGCAAGGGTGACATAGGAGATTTTTCAAAAGCAGCAACAGAGAAGCAGTGTTGCCTAATGGAAAGCGCACCATCCTGGGAGTCAGAGGATCTATGTCCTCTGAGCAAGTCACTTAACTTCTCTGTACCTCAGTTTCCTCATCTGTAAAATCTGGATCAAATGCATATCCTCTTTTGTCCTTCAACTGTTAGCCTCTTGTGAAGCAGGGACTGTGTTCAACCTAATAAACTCCTATCTACCCCAGTGCTTAAAGCAGTGCTTGACACATAGTAAGTGCTTAACAAATACCATAATGATTATTACTATACTAGAAAAAGAATAGAAATTTAACAGATTTATATAGTCACACACTGCAAACCCGGCCTGAAACAGCCAAAGGAAAAAGTTACAAAATCTAAGCAGGAAGCCCTGACTTTGCAAACTGATAAAGGGTTTAAAGTTCCCAGCTGCAATTGCTTAATGGTAATGGGTTGGAAAATAAGAGGGAAAATCGTTGTAAGGTTGGCATGCTCTGCCTTTCCTACACAACACTGTAGCAACGGATTGGGTTTTTAAGGGCTTAAAAGAATAGTCGCAATTGATGAGGCATAACTGCACATCTCTATTTTTAGCTGCCTTCCAGGCGAGGTTCTAGCTTGCTCAGAGTAGCATATGAAGAGTGCAGGCATTTGCTTAAGTCCAGTGATCCTTTGGGAACTTTCCTTTTGGGAAATGATGGCTTCACAAAGAAATGATGCCAACAGCTGTACTTTGTCTTGCCTGCAGAATCTCTCTTTTGTGAAACTACAAGATGAAATGTTCTCTATACCAAAGTCACTCAGCTGTGAAAACAATGTCCAGTAATATGGTTTTTTTCTGAAATTAAGTTGACACTGACCAGCACTTGATAAGCAAAGGTTTAAGGGACTCACAGGACTGTACCTTTTTCTATACAGAGTGCCTAAACATAATAATGATGATGGTATTTAAGCACTTACTATATGTCAATCACGTTGGACAAAGTCACAGTCTAAATCGCCATTTTAGAGATGAGGTAACTGAGGCACAGAGAAATGAAGTGACTTGCTCAGTGCCACACAGCAGATAAATGGCAGAGCTGGGATTAGAAGTTAGGTCCTTCTGACTCCTGTGCCTATGTTGTACCCACTAGGTTATGCTGAAGCTTTTGTAATCTAGTTATTTCTTTGGAACCTTTTCAAAAGTCATGTGGCTTTTCCCTCTAGTTGTTGGAATGAAAACCAAATGCATTTAGCTTTCCACAGTGATAGGTCCACCTTTTTAATTATCGTCAGCAATAGTGTTGATGGAATATCTTATGCAGACACGCTGTGAATTTAGGCCCTTGAGAACAAGCCATAGATGCCCATGAGGAATTTGCCATCTATCTAAACATTTGCTTCATTCTCTCAGAAAAGCACGTTGAATGAGAATGGATCTGTCTGCTCCAGTTCACACATTGATTTGATGAAAGTATCATTTCTAGGCCAGTTCAGATGATTGTGAGCTATAAAAGTTAATATAGGTGTGGAGTTGAAACAGCATGGAGCAGTGGATAGAGCAGGCCTGGGAGTCAGAAGGTCATGGGTTTTAATTTTGGCTCTGCCACTTGTCTGCTGTATGACCTTGGGCAAGTCACTTCACTTCTCTGTGTCTGTTACCTCATCTGTAAAAGGGGGATTGAGACTATGAGCCCCACATGGGATAGGCCCTGCATCCAACCAGATTTTCTTGTATCCACCCCAGCACTTAGTACAATGCCTGGCACACATTCATTCATTCATTCATTCATTCTATCATATTTATTGAGCGCTTACTGTGTGCAGGGCACTGTGCTAAGCGCTTGGGAAGTACAAGTCGGCAACATAGAGAGACGGTCCCTACCCAACAACGGGCTCACAGTCTAGAAGGGGGAGACAGACAACAAAACAAAACATGTAGACAGGTGTCAAAGTTGTCAGAACAAACAATGATGATGATGATGGCATTTGTTAAGTGCTTACTATGTGCAAAGCACTGTTCTAAGCGCTGAGGGGATACAAGATGATCAGGTTGTCCCACGTGGGGCTCACAGTCATCACCCCCATTTTATAGATGAGGTAACTGAGGCTCTGTGAAGTTAAGTGACTTGCCCAAGGTCACACAGCAGACGTGTGGCAGAGTTGGGATTCGAACCCATGACCTCTGATTCCAAAGCCTGTGCTCTTTCCCCTGAGCCATGCTGATAAAATTAAAGCTATATGCACATCATTAACAAGCACTTAATAAATACCAGAATCATTATTATTATTATCCATAGAGTTATATAAAGTCAAAGAGTTTCTGATTGTGTGACCCATTTTTTCTTCACCTTTCCTCTGGGCATTTGAAAGTTTAACTCTTCCAGTTCCTGGAATGGATAAGGATGGAAAGCTTGCAGACTGAATTTGTGTGAAATATTTATCAAGTGAAACTCAAATTGTACTCCAACTGGGGTGGCTTTGAGAAGGGAAACAACGCATCAGTTACCTCATCTGTAAAATAGCGTTTACAGTTTTAATCCCCATGTGGGACAGGGACTGTGTCCAATCTGATAATCTTGTATCTACCCCAGTGTTTGGTACAGTGCCTGGCACAGAGTAAGCACTTAACCAATACTATTATTGTTATAATTATCATCTACTCCAATGCTTAGAACAGTGCTTGGCACATAGTGCTTAACAAATACCACATTTATCATTACTTTGTTGCTCAAGGAGTCTGCTGAGCAAGCAGGAATGGGAAAACTGTGAGCCCCGTGTGACACAATACACAGTGTATCTACCTCAGTGCTTGGCACAAAGCATGGGTTTAAGAAATACCATTATTAGGAAAATATTAACATGTATTTCATCCCAAAGCTTCCAGTATGTAGCAACTCCGTCTACCTTAACTCAGCCCCCTAACTCTTGAAGACGTTTAATAAGTGCAAGAGAATAATGGAAGCATCCAAGTTTTGTTTTCTCGCTAGAGGTACTTATGCATCTTCTGAAAGGTATATAAAATGCAAAAACCCATGGATCTTGAGTTAATTTTGTCTTCCATGACTATTCATTCAGCCATGTGTCTTTGAACCAGGACAGCAAGCTCCAGGCAGAACTTAGAGGGCAGGATGTTGCCGTCGGACTCTGAGTTCTACCACAGCTGGCATGGGTGTGGCAGGGTCTGCTCAGCTCCTGCTGAGCTTGTATTTATTTTTTGCTCTGTGCTTTGGTGGGTTTTTTTTTGTTTTGTTTGTATATTCTTCTTGGCCCTCCTCTTTTCTTACCTTCCTCCCCAATCTGACTCACCAGCTTCAATTACAGCTTTTCTTTTCCTTATTTTTAGGGACAAGCTGAGTTTGTTTTCTCCTTCAGGCCTAACAAGATGTCGGCCACCAAGATTGTTCTTTTCTTCCTGGCAAAGAAGAAGGCCCAAACCAATAATACTTTATTAAACTTGATGTATCTGTATATCTATTCAACTTTCCAGTAATCTACCAATACTGAATAGATGGATGCATTGCTCCAGCTGAATACTGAATTTTGAAAATAAAGCAATAAATTTGTCGATACAATGATCATATTCCCAAGCAGGTATTACAAATTAGCTTTTCAACAAGGATTGGAGGATGAGCATAAACAAAGTAATATTCAGCCTGAATGGTCTTTTATTTCTCCTGCTCTTTTTTTGTGTTTTTTTTTTTTTACTGGCAAGATATCAGTCAATCAGTGGTATTTATTGATCACTTACTGTGTGCAGAGCACTGCACTAAACCCTTGGGATAGTAGTAGCAACAATATTAAGTGCTTATTAAGTGCACAGCACTGTAGTAACTCTAGGAGGAAATACACAGGTGAGAATTAGAATAATCCCTGTCCCTCAGGGAGTACATAATCTGAGGTTGGTATACAATGATCCCTGTCCACAGGGATTTTATAGACTAGAGGAGGAATTTACACTCTTGTTCAGATATTGTAAGAATTAGATTTAGGTTTTTTCTTTACTGTGCAGAATAATTCTAGGTAGGTTGGTCTGTTAAGCTCTATTTCTTCAGTCATATGCATGTCTTTTCTGAGAAATCACTCTCTGGAGCATTTCTTATAGTGTGGATGAAAAGCTGCCTTTGAAATGATGGAAATTGGTGCTCTGGTAGAGTTAATCCATTTCTTTATAAGGTTGAGCTAGCACCTTTCCTCTGAGCAGAATGAAAAGCACATTTAAGAGTTATTGCTGCTAATTTTTTTATTTTAATATGTTACTTTGGGATTTGCCCTGTTGCTCCTTTAGCTAGGTCTTTTATTTTCCTATTTTCTTCTCGTGTCTTTCTCTAGTCTACTGGGTTGCCTCACCCTGTTTCTGTTTTGTGAGTTTTCTTTCTAATTCCTGTTAACTCTTCAAGGATGTATCAGTATCTTGGTCTCTCTATTTTCCTGATTAAATAATCTGATTTCATTTAAACCCCGCACCAATCATTATTAGACACACTTACCTTTCACTCTTTTTCCCCCCTTCTTTCCCATAGGAGCTTCAACTTTCCATTTGGCGTATCCTATTTTTTACCCACAAATATCCTTCAAGTGTATTAAAATGCAGTGATTATTGAGCTAGGACATGGTAATACTCTAGATGAGATGGTTTATATTTCAGTTTTAATAAAGTGAGAAAATTTAATCAAGTCTCAACTGCCTTCAGGGAAGAACTTTTCTCAACAGGCCTCTTCAGTTTTAAAATAACCATCAACTCTCTACTCATTTATTTAAAATGTCTATGCAAAGGCAAGAAAAAGTGTCTCACATCTCTACAGTTATTCCTCCACCACCGCCCTCTACCCAGCACATTATGTATACACTTCAGCTCTCTGACACACGATTTCTCTGATCTTTAAGAAATGTGTCCTTTTTGTCCTATTAGTACAGAGACCCTCATTCTCTCCCTACAAAAAAGGGAGAGGGAAATAAATTTTTGTACATTTTTAAAAATATTGTATTAAGTTGGAAGGGAAAACCAGAATTTCTAATTTCTTCACCTTATATCCCCCAACTGTCACTTCTACACTTCCACACCATGTAGGCATTTTAGTAATCTCAAACATCCACCCTGTAATGCTTATATGCATGTTTTATAAACTCTTACCCTATGTGGAATTTAGTGCCTGTCTCCAAGGCTAGATTAAAAGCTTTTTGAAGCCAGGGATCATGTCTACTAAATTGTCTGTATCTCCCATGACTTAGGACTGTGCTCAGTGCAAAGTAGGTGCTCCATTAATTTTCGTTTGATGTAGCACCCTACTTGGAATTGGAACATAGATCCATTATTTTGGACCGGACCCTCCCAGACAAAACCCCATTTTTCTTCCTCTCCCATTCCCTTCTGCATCGCCCTCTCCCCCTTTGCTCTTCCCGCCCCCCCTCCCCACAGCATTTATCTATATATCTGTCATTTTATTTAGTTATATTGGTGTCTGTTTACTTGTATTGCTATCAGTCTCCCCCCTTCTAATAATAATGACGGCATTTGTTAAGCACTTACTATGTGCCAAGCACTGTTCTAAGCGTGGGGGGAGATACAAGGTAATCAGGTTGTCCCACATGGGGCTCACCCTCTTAATCTCCATTTTACAGATGGGGTAACTGAGGCACAGACAAGTTACTCTATTTTACTTGCACATATCTATTCTATTTATTTTATTTTGTTTTGTTTTGTTCTCTGTCTCCCCCTTCTAGACTGTGAGCCCGCTGTAGGGTAGGGACCGTCTCTATATGTTGCCAACTTGTACTTCCCAAGCGCTTAGTACAGTGCTCTGCACACAAGCACTTAATAAATACGATTGATTGATTATTTTGGAAGAAAAGATTCCTATTTTTTTCCTAAAAATAGTGGGTAAAGAGAGGAGTGATTATGTAACAGACTTCCCATTTAGTTGAAATGCACATCCCTTCCTGAACTGCCTGTGGCTGTGATATCTTTTTGACATCAACATTTTAGACCATAGGAGGCTAGAAATTTTGTCCAGTACCATCTACACAAAACAGTGTGATAAATGTTATTTGGTGATGGTAAATCCTGCAAGGAGCTCTGGGACTCATGGTGCCATAGTGTGGCTGTTACAGCAGACACAAAGTTGGCCTCAGGTGGATGCTATGTTTAGAGAGGAGGATGTCATTCAGGAAAGGCTGGGAGTTGCCTTTGCTGCTAAGAACCAAGAGACATCTGTGTCTGCTGAGAAACATTCCCCTGAAAAAGCAGCAGGATTCTTGGCAAGAGGCAATAGGACATGGAAGGTGTTAGGGAAATTGCCAATGGTCTGTTTAGCTACAATCTATTAGAATGAATAGATGAGAGCAGAGTATTCCGGTGGTCTGAGGCCTCTGGAAACTAGGCTTATGTGATTTATGATTTATGTACACCCACACCCATTAGGGTATGTGTGTCTGTCTGCGATTGTGGTACTGACAGATGGGCTGGCAGCCTTGATTTTTATTTATTCATTTATTTTTAAATTAGGAAGTATGTCTCCTTTGAACACCTGGTCCTAACACACAAGTAGAAAATAAAGGAAAGTCCAGAAGAAGCGGTGTGGTGAAATGGGCAACATTCTCCAGAAGAATCAATATCCCACTGTCTATATCAGATAAAATAGTAATTTGACAATGGATTTTCTGCAGGGCTTGCAAGCAGAGAATTGATATTATTAACATTGCTTGAGATTTTATAGGAATGGGAATAGAATAAATTATAGGATGTGACATGTCTTGCAGTAGAATTTTCATCAGAGTAAGAGATCTCCTTAAAGAACATAGGTTCAAGCTTGGCTGGGTCCAGCAGTAGAAAAGTAGATTATAAAGGGAAATGTTTCACACTTACTCAAGGACATTTTTACTTGGCAAAGACACAGTGAAAGGAAAAATGCTGGAGAATGAATGCAGTGATGGATATATTTGCTTTATTGTTCCTAGGTTGGTATGGGTCTGTAAACTAGATAATTAGATGTTCAGTAACTGGGAAAATGACTGACTTACCTGGAGTGATTTGACACCAATTAACTAAAGGCAGGAAAAGAAGGAACAAAAATATCAAATGTACAAAATGTAGGCACATTCGGACTTCTTCACTCTTGCTCATCTATTTGAATCTGTCATTCAACCATTCATTCATTCAATCATCTATTGAGCGCTTACTGTGTGCAGAGCACTGTACTAAGCGCTTGGGAAGTACAAATCGGCAACTCTCAGAGCCCCAGAATTACAATTTGACTGTGAAAATCCAGAAAATGTTCAGAGATCAGTTGAAAGTATTTCTGGCCAGCATCTTGCCCATTATAACTCCCTGGAAGAGTTCCCAGAGAGGTACAAAGGATGAGAATCTGGGTCTTTATTCTCTGTAAATATTTGGTTGTGAATAGTCCTTTGTTAAACATAATTGACAACACAAACTGGGCCGACTACCCAAGCTACATATGGAGTTGTTTTCATTGGATTTTAGAATAATAGAGACAGCAGGGACTTTGAAGGGCATTTAGGCCTGCCTCTGGGTTTCCCCATCAGCACAAAACCCCAGGAGGATGAGTACCCAGTCTGGTCTTAAAAGATTCCAAGGAAGAAAAATCCATCAACTACCCTTGTTGCCAGATCCAAAGTTCTAACAATCACTTCAGTCAGAAAGTACCCTGTCATCAGAATTTCTTCTATTGATCGAAAGTTGCATTTTCTCCTCACTGGTCCCACAAATGGGTCATTTTCAAGGGAGACTCATGCTAACCAGTTCCGGCTGAATTGTCACCCGTGGCTTCATAATCAGGTTCAGGAGAGAACTCTTTTCATCTCCACAGCGTGAACCCATCACATGCTACTAAGACTGTAATTGATTTTTGACTCTCTGATCCCAGAAGGCATTGCTGACACCAGGTCACACATAAATAAAGCAAAGAGTTTGGGGTCTATAATTTTAATAACTTTAAGCTAGCTACAAAATGTCAATCACTTCACAAACTGACAGGAGACAGGAGGAATTGAATATTTCATGCTGTAATATTTATCTCAGTATCTATAGTTCATTCATTTATATTGTTTTTAAAAGTTTTTCTTTATAGCTTCTAAACATCTCAGTGATTTGGTGTGCATAGCTCTAGGTAAGCAACAGAGAACCATACTGATAGCAAATCACATGGGGAATAGCGACTAAGAGGATACAGGCTTATAAAAATTACATCTCTGCACCGTTTCTTATTGTAGTCGTTTCCTCCAAAAGATAGTCTTCAAAAGCGGTGACAAATCCTATATTACACTCATTTGACATATTTTCAGCCAAACGTTTATTTGCTGGAAATGATTAAATGGTGTGTCAAATCCATCTTTTTATTTAAAAAATGATGATTATGATAACTCTATATATTGACAGAAATAAAGTGACACTACTGCAGTCTTGCTGGTTTTACCTAGTCAGAACAGTGTCTCAATACTGAGCATGCTTTTTTCTCGTTGTTGGTTTGTGGGTTTTTGGGGTTTTTTTTTCCGTTGTCAAAGTACTACTGCCATGGAAAGATCTTGTCTTAGGAGTCTAAGAGTCTATTTATTTCTCATGCATAAATGCATAAATCACATCACTTTTAGTGCAGTGCTTGTTATATAATTCCACATTGTCTAATCATGAAATCATAACAACAAATAATGGCTGTGAGGAACCAAGGACAGCAAAGTTTATGTGTTTAGAACATGACACCCAAAGAAAGGAGCATGGCAGTAGCTGTGTGGAATGTCACAGTTTTACAAGAACAATACTGTATATTTAAAGGTTCAACAGCACGTTTAGCATTCCTACATTGTTGTCATTCAGCAAACGTCATTGAGGGAGAAAATGAAACAAACAAAAATAGTCGGCCAGAGCCATCAAATCAACACTATATACAACCTTTGGAAAGATTGCTAGGAAAAAAAAATGACAAGTATTATTGTTGGAAAGCTGACAAACTACACAGGACAACATTTACAATGGGGACTGATATGTGCATGTGTGCAAACCTAGTAGGTAGATACCATGAGGAAAGCATGAGTGTGCCATCGTCCCAGATGGCACAGAGAAGAAAATCCACATTGTTGCACTTAACCACTTCCCAGCATCTTTGTGGCACGTTGGTTGGCCTCGTCGATCCTGGTTTTGTTGGAATCGGCCTAAGATAAGGGTGGAAAGAAAAAGTCCTTGTTACTTGTGGTGTCCTCCAAAAAAAGGACTCTGGCAAATGTGTTAAGCCTTTTAAAGTTTCTCCAAATCTGGGATGTGTGAAGACAGTGGGTGTTTCTGTCCTCTTATGAAAACCATCAGTTTTGTTTTTGTTTTTTTTTGTTTTAAATAAGACCAATTTTTTTTTTTATGTGAGGACTGTAGGATTAGGCCAACGTGACGTTTTGTTTTTTGTTTTTTTGGTTTTTCTACCTCAGACTATGTAGAAAGGTTTCATGAATTGAGTATTTGATGGATAGCATGTGATTATGGGCAATGAGTAATAAGGAGAAAAATAGAAGTCTTTCCCTTTCCTGTGAAGTTGTCTTTTTTTGCCTCTTTACTTTTTTTCCTTTAATGGTTTTTAAGTACCTACTCTGTGCCCGTTGTTGGGTAGGGACTGTCTCTATATGTTGCCGACTTGTCCTTCCCAAGAGCTTAGTACAGTGCTCTGCCCACAGTAAGTGCTCAATAAATACGATTGAATGAATGAATGCCAGGCAGTGTTCTAAACACTGGGATAGATACAAGGTAATGAGGTTGGATGCAGTCTCTGTCCCACAAGGGACTCACTGTCTTAATCCCCATTTTACAGATGAGGTAACTGAGGCACAGAGAAGTGAAGTGACTTGCCCCAGGTCACATGGCAGAAAACTGGCAGAGCCAGGATTAGAACTCAGGTCCTTATGACTCCCAGGCTCGTACTCTTTAATTCTGTCCTCTCACCTAGTGGAGGCTCATTTTCAGCTGGAACTAGTGAGAGTTATAACAACAGCTCCATATGGATCAAGGACTCCGTGCCTCTCTCATGCCCCTTCTCTATGTGGTTTCACAGACAGAGCAGCAGTGTGGCCTAGTAGAAAGAACAGGGTCTGGAGATCAGAGGACCTGGGTTCTAATCCTAACTTAATTGCCACGTGACCTTGGGTAAGTCATTTAACTTTTTCTGTGCTTCAATTTCCTCATCTTTAAATGAGGATTAAATACTTATTCTCCCTCCTGCTTAGACTGCGATCTCATTGTGGGACTGTATCCAACCTTTGGATTAACTCCTACCTACCCTGGTACATAGTATAGTAGTTGGTACATAATAAGAGCTTAACAAATACCATTTAAAAATGCATCTCACTGAGTAATGAGATAGAAATATATAACCTGTTCTCACCACTTTTATTCATTCAGAAATAAAACTGATTTCTATAGCTCAGGCAATGTATTACATCCTTGTCTTCCTCTTCCAGCAGTTAAGAAGCATGCCATCTTTATGCTGCATTGGGTGAATAAAGGTCTGATATTGACATCACTGACCTGCAAATAAAACTATTTCATGGATTTTGGTCATAATATAGATTGAGAAATGTAAAGGATGTTCCATTGGAGAAACTGATATCTATGATGTTCCTGTCCTCTTATACTATCCTTGGATATCTTTCTTCTACACAAACTTAGTAAGCTATGTTCTGGCATGCTGTAACAAACACTAGGTTATTTTTTTTTTTGTTTCAGTGGTGCTTACTATGTGCCAGACATTGTACTAAACATTGGGATAGATAATCAGGTTGGACACAGTCACTGTCACACATAGGGCTCACTGTCTAAATCCCCATTTTACAGATGAGGTAGCTGAGGCACAGTGAATTTTTCATTTATGGTACCTGCTAAGTGCTTACTATGTATCCAACACTCTACTGAACACTGGGGGAGGTACAAGTCGATTAGGTTGGACACACTCCCTGTCCTGCATGGGGCTCACTGCCTTAAGTAAGAGGGAGGACAGGTATTGAATCCCCATTTTACAGCTGAAGAAACTGAGGCACAGAGAAGTTGTGACTTGCCCAAGGTCACACAGCAAGCAACTGGCAGAGCCCAGATTAGGCCCTAGAAGCAACTTCCCCAAGGTTGCACAGCAGACAAGGATTAGAACCCAGGTCCTCTGACTCCCAGGCTCATGCTCTTTCCACTAATAATAATAATAATAATGATGGCATTTGTTAAGCACTTACTATGTGCCAAACACTGTTCTAAGCACTGGGCAATGCTGCTTCAAAATTGAGGGAAATTAAGATTAGATTAAAGCTATATAATGAAAATAGAAAGAGATCTTGGCGTCATGCTCTTCTGTTTCTTCAAATTGCTGGTCCAGTGTGAAATGGAAAGTCAAGAGACCAACAAAGTGCTGTGCATCATCAGAAAAGGGAAAGAAACAAAAGAAAAGATATTCCTGCCACAGTACATAAAATCATGGTAAATGCACACTTGTAACTCTGCAAAACATTCTGCTTACCCTATCTATGTGGACACCTCTATCTGCATGCACATATAAGGCTACCCTTCATTTTCAAAGATAATTCTAGCGGTGAGGTATGGGCCAGTAGAAAGGACATTATGGAGCTAGAGATGGTACCAAAAAGGGCAACCAATTTAACCAGGTACAAAAATTGAGATTTCTGTGTGAGTTTCCTAGACATGATGCTTCCTTCCTCCTTCCCACTAGAGCCATCTTGCTTCTGACCTCCTTATAATAATAATAATGGCATTTATTAAGCGCTTGCTATGTGCAAAACACTGTTCTAAGCGCTGAGGAGTTTACAAGGTGATCAGGCTGTCCCATGTGGGGCTCACAGTCTTAATCCCCATTTTACAGATGAGGTAACTGAGGCACAGAGAAGTTAAGTGACTTGCCCAAAGTCTCACATCTGACAAGTGGCGGAGCCAGGAGTTGAACCAATGACCTCTGACTCCAAAGTCCATGCTCTTTCCACTGAGCCACACTGCTTCCTTGGTTTGTAGGGTTCTTTATCTCAACAGCCTCTGGCTTCCATGTGGAAAAAAGGAAAGTAGACTCTGTTTTCATTACCATTCATCTCTTTCATTGCCATTAAAGCTCCAGTGTTCTCCAGGATTCCCAGTCGATCCCAGCATTTCATTTCCCCTTCCTCACCACCATCCCTTCCCAGGCTCTGACCCCTAATAAGATCAGAAAGCTGAAAAAGTTCCAAATCAGCAAGAACTGCCTCCATGGAATCATTCCTGCTGTTCCTCCTTCCTTTAGAATAGCTTTCCACTTGGCTGTTATAATTGGAGGAGAAGCAACTATCAGTGAGAGCCATGCAAATCTCAAAGCCTTTACCTTCTCCATGATCCTGTCAATCTGGCGATTTTGTGTGTCAATCTCATTGCCCATATCCAGGGCCATGTGACGAAGATTTCCGATGATACCGCTGACTTGTTCCAGGTTTTCATCCATTTCATTTTCTCGGGCATCATTTGTTACCCTATGAGTAAAGAAGCAAATCTTTTGAGGAAATACAGACTGGAGCAGCCTGGACCCAAGGACTCAGAGATATCCGTTGGTTGAGGAATAATTTTGTTTTAATATAGCATTTATTAAGCACTTACTATGTGCAAAGCACTGTTCTAAGTGCTGATTAAAACATGTGTTGGAAACAACCTCATTCCTGAACCTTTCCATATTTAATTGCCACTTAAAGTCAATAACTCTTTCTTTTCATTTCATCAGCTATCACATCTATGCATTCTGAACTAATGACTTATTAATCTTCCACCCCAAGTGCTCAGTCAGTTTAGTAAAAAAAAGTCCAGTTGCAAAAGCAGTAGGGGAGGGGAAAAAGGACTAGCCTATAAATTGCTTAAGGTCAGAAACCATGTATATCTCCTAATATGAACCCTTAGAATCATGTAGAAATACTTAGCAATTGAATAACTAGACTGCCTGACTTGGACCGGGAATTAGCTTTAGTAAGTCTTCTAGAGAGGCAACCAGGGTATAACTAAATAACTTAATAACTAAACTTACTGGGGTCTCAGGGAAATCTCACCAGTTGGGGTTGAAATGAGGGAAGCTAAACATTTTCCCCTGCTTCACTAGGTGGTACCTGGGAGCTGCTTACACAACTGCAGCCACTTGCCCTGGTAACAGGATTGTTGTCTGCATATTGCAGCCACTAGTGCCATTTGGGGACAGTGCCACTATGGCCCCACATGGATGGCAGGCAGTGTCACGTGTTGCAGGATTGGATGACTGTGTGATTAAAGTCTCCACTGGGGCCTACTGGAAAAAGCCCGCACCTGGGAGTCAGAGAATATGGATTCCAATCCTGACTCTGGGTCTTGCCTGCTGTGTGAACTTGGGTGGGTCTCTTAAATTCTCTGTGCCTCATCTGTGAGCTCTGTGTGGGACCGGGACCATGTCTAACTTAGTACAGGGTTTGGCACATAATAAGGTCTTAACAGATACCACAACTATTATGATTAAATCTGAGGGTAGTCTGGACAGATGGATGCAGCCCTCTTCTCCATTTACCTGGGAATGAATCAGGACAAATTTTACTATCGGGTCACTCCTTAAGCAAGTCTGATTCCCCAGAATTCCAATGAGAACTCCTTGACCAGTGCACAAGGCATTGAATTATTTAATGGTTGGATTATTTGTTTGATGGAGGTACTTGTTTTGGAGAAATAAGGAGGAATGCCTAACTGATTCGTTTTATTTTTTTTTCTTTTTACATAAAAAAGCTTGAACCTTCAAAGCTCTGGTTTGCATAATTGACAGCAAATGTCTAACACCAAAAAATGTGTTGGTTTTTTTTTAATGATATTTAACTGCTTAGTATGTTCCATATTGGACACAGCCCATGTCGCAAATGAGGCTCACAGTCTTAATACCCATTTTACAAATGAGGTAACAGAGGCACAGAGCAGTTAAGTGATTTGCCCAAGGTCACACAGCAGAGAAGTGGCGGAGTGGGGTTAGAACCCAGGTCCTTCTGACTCCCAGGCTCACATGACTGTTGTGTAGTGTTGCAAAGAGTATGTGTCCTGGCTAATGAGAAACTGCCTTCCCAACTGATCTGGGATATTCTAATAGTCCAGAGTTGCTATAAATACCTCCAGTAAGGCTTTACCCATAGACATTCATCCTAGGTAATATAATAATAATAATGATGGTATTTGTTAAGCACTCCAGTGGACTGCCATAGCAGGTGCCATCTTCACCTCACTTTGAATATTAATGTCTGTCTCCCCAGGCTGTAAGCTCCTTGTGGGAAGAAATCATGTTCACCACCTCTACTGTAGACCCTTCCAAGTGCTTAGTATAGTGCTCTCTACACAGTAAGTGCTCGATTAAATACCACTGATTGATTACTCAATTAGGACTCAGAGCAAAGAATTCCCCCCTGCAATTGTAACCCGCTTCAGAGTGGCTATCTTGTTAGTTGCCAATGTGTAGAGTGAATCTCTACGTAGATGTATAGATCCTGAGTAGAGTGAATCTCAAAAATCCACCGTGAATCCACCCTGGATTATCTTTGGGGAAACAGCTTATAATTGACCGCAGTAACCATCACCATTGACTTCATAAAGGAGCGATGACAATTGGAAAAAAATAATCCTTGGTTGCTCTGAAAACCTTATCTCTAGATGCCTGGCTAAACTAATATGTCTCTATTTGCACACTCGTGAGGGAGCTGAATTTCATTCTGTTCGTTAGTTGGTTAGCAACAGTCTGAAGAGCTTGAGGTTAATATTTGCAGATAAAAGCAAGCCTAGCAACCTGTTTAGTTCTTGCTACCCAGTGTATAAAAACTAATCGGTTCCTTGTAGAATACTTAGTCCAGTTTCTTCAGTCCCCAAACAGCAAAATTCTGTAGAGGCTTGTCTTAGACCAGCTGTTGGCAACTGCTTTTGCAAACACAGTTGCTCAAGACGTCTGTATACATTTATGTATCTGTAGCTCTTAAAAGCACTGTATTCAATGCCTGCAGTTACTGCCTCCTTAACTAAAGCAGATTAGCTGATTGAAAGCCCCATCCTACTTTGGTTTGGGACAAATATTGTGAGTCCCTTGTGGGACAGGGACTATGTGTGCCACCTTCTAACCTTGCATCCTATTCCAGCCTTTAGCACATAGTAAGTGCTTAATAAATGCCATTATGAGAAGTAGTAGTGATCATTCATTTGATCGATCAGTGGTATTTGAGCATTTATTGTGTGTACGACATTGTACTAGGTACTTGTACAATACAACAGAGTTGGTAGACATATTCCCTGCCCACAAAGAGTCACTCTGTTGCCTGGATCATTTTTCTACAAAACCATTCAATCCATGTTTCCCCACTCCTCAAGAATCTCCAGTGGTTGGTCATCCACCTCTGAATCAAAGAGAAACTCCTTACCACTCAATCGCCTTGGCTCCTCTTATCTTATCACCCTGATTTCCCACTACAACCCAGCCCACACACTTCACTCCTCTAATGCCTATCTTTTCACTATACCCCTATCTCACTGCTGATCCCTCTCCCACATTCTGCCTCTGGCCTGGAACTCTCTCCCTCCTCATATCTGACAGATGCTCGCACTCTCTACTTTCAGAGCTTATCAAAAACACCTCTCCTCTGAGAGGCCTTTCCCAACTAAGCCCTTCCCTTTCTCCCACTCTCTTCTACATCCCCCTTTATTCACCCCTCCCTCAGCCTCATAGCACTTAAGTACATAACTGTAATGAATTTGTTTATAGTGATGTCTGTCTTCCCCTCTAGACTGTAAGCTCACTGTGGGTGGAGAACATGTCTAACACTTCTGTTATACTGTTCTGTCCCAAGTGCTTAGTACAGTGTTTTGCACACAGTAAGTGCTAAATATGATTGATTAATATTAGGGCTATTAAAAAATTACTCCACAGAAGGATAAGAAATTCAGGTGACCAAGGAAGAATCATAATCCATTTGGGATCATGTAAAGTGAATTAAACCTCACCTGCGGATAAAACCTCCACTGATGGCCATCTGCTCTCGTTCATCCACTACACGAGCAGGCTGACTGGCAACAACTCCATCTTGATTATTGCCCCAGGCTTTTTTGTAAGCGTCACTTGATTTAAGCCTGTGCAAAAGAAAGGGTGAGTAACAAAGCACCAAGTGACAGAGGAACTTGCAAAAGTCCGTTTCTTCAATCTAAGAACTGATTCAAGCAAATGAGCTTCAATCGGGGCATTATCGTATACCGATATATCATAGACATGACCCAAACATTTTACTGCCACAACAACTAGGAAACTCAGAGATTCATCTCCAATGGAGTCAATTGTAATTGTAAAGTCTGCAACATTGCACAGAAGGGTGGGATTTTTCAATTGTTTTTGTTTTTTTTTTTAATTAAGGAAACTGGAAGACATTTACTATTATCTCACGGACACGGTATACTCTGAACACAAAACACAAAGAACGTACTGGCAGACAGACATAAAACAAGACTGCCAAGTGTAGTGTGTACATCACATCACAGCAACACACTGCCTTAGAGAAACAGATTAGGTTAAATTTTCACACAACATCATGCACAGATTTCATCTTTTCTTGCATTTGTGTGGCATAGTGGCCCTGTAAGCCACTGACAGTACCAATGCTACCTAAAATGAAAGCATTGGAGGGGGGCTGTTGCTCCCACAGTTTTAGAATCTCAGGGCAATTTCAGTAGATTTCTAAAATAATATATCGGTACTTCAAAACCGTAACCATACATCGAGAGTTGATGTACAAACCTCTGTCCACAGAGACAAAAAGTACAAGAGGCATAGTGGAATGAATGCAGGAGAAAATAAAAATACAAGCAGTCTAGCATCAGAAAGGGAAATTTCTCTCCATCTTCTTCATGCACCAGCTACAGGCATGAGTAGAAAGTGAAGCATTCTCACTGAGCACAAACTACTCCAGAAATCGATCATTCTCATAATGCACCAGCGATAATAGCCTTCGAAGTGCGAAACGCACATCAGATGTCCTCTTGGTTGGGTTTGGGATAAGGGTGAGGAATGTTTGGGAGCTGATGCATCAAACTAGTCTTCAGGTGGTCATTTGATTCCCCATCTCAAAAGAGCCATTTTCACTGAGCTGCAGAGGAGAGAAAACTAAAATAGAGGCATACCTGTGTGGCAAGTATAAAGTGCAGCATATTCTAGGGTAGCTAAATCATCAAAGATGTTTGGAGTTCTTTACCTAGGTGACACAACAGTTTGGATTGAGCAAAAGAGCTTTATTTTGTTCTAAGATTCAGGACTCAGATCAGGTTTTATAATTAACTAGTCTCTCCTTCCACTGTAGGGCTATGAGCAGGTATAAAAATGGCTCTGATATCGGCAGTGCAGTGAGCAAGCAAACTTTAGAATCAATTTGAAAATTTGCTAAAGTAAACTTCAGCTAATCCCTCCACCCACATGTAAGCCTATGTCATTCCACAGTTACTGTAGCTCTCAAAATTCACTTTGCCTGGAGGTTAGTTATACATTCAATTATTTAAAAGGACTTAACAAGTCGACCTGGAGTTAGTTTTCCCCGCCCACCCCCACTTCCCAGTTAATGAAAGAGAGCCACCAGGACTTCTAATGCTTTCTGCTCTGTAAGATGTTTTCTACGCCATCTTTGGCAAATTCAGGATAAAAAAAAGGCATTTCTAGAGAAGGCAAATCACTGCTACCCAAATGCTGTGCAGCCTGCTGTTGGGTAGGGACCATCTGTATATGTTGCCAACTTGTACTTCCAAAGCGCTTAGTACAGTGGTCTGTACACAGTAAGCGCTCAATAAATATGAATGAATGAACCCACACTTATTGATAGGCACTTGCTTTAATCCTCTGAAACATGCTATGACAGGAAGTTGTCCTCAAAATTTCAGGTGCACTACCCAACTAAATTGTGGCACTTTTTTTTTTAAGTATCACTTACGCATCTTAGGGAACATTTTTACTAGGGGTTTCTCCTTCATTTCTGCCTCTAAAATATAATCAAATTGGCACCACCAGATAAATGAAAGGATTAGGGGCAATGTTAAAAATGTTGGTGTTCTTTTCAGTAGGGATTTCCACAGCATTCTCTACCAACAGCTGGAAATGGGGAAAATTCTCTTTTGACAAGGTCCACGATCCAGAGTAAAACCAGACAATCCGTGGGAAAATAGGTGCTGAAATTAAGTAATGTGCTAAAGGAACAGTGATCCTTATTTTCTGTTATATGGTCCCCTCCCTAAGAACCGAAACATTTTGTATAGCTTATTATTAAAGGGGAATAGCAACGCTATGACCAGGTATAGACCAAATCAAAATATCTCTTCTGGAACAGGGATTGCAAGAGCTTTGGGAAAAAGCAACAGTGAAGATGGGGGTGAGCCATGGAGCTGCCTCAGTTTCCTGATTCGCTTTGGACATTCCTCTCATGTACGGCACCACAGTCCACCAGAGCTGCTTCTTCAAGAGGCCTATTCTCTCTGTTTTCCTTCTACTGTTTCAAAGTGTCACAACCACATGTCACATTTTATACTGCATTCAAAACAAGCTTTGCAGAACCTTGGAGAGTTTCAAGTTTGGGGATGTGCATGCAAAATCTACACATTTCAACATTTCAGCAAGTGTACTGGAGGTCTAATGGGAATAAATAGGAGAAAGGTTCAATTTGGGTCAAACTTGATTTCCCCTGACAATTTCTAGCCCGCCCTGCTTAGCATCTGATGGCTGCCACCTGCAACCCTTTGGGCTTGGGGAAGTGGGTTGGGGCCGCTCGAGATGAATGTCTGAGTGTTATGGTCAAGGGGCCTGCAGGGGAGCTTTGGGGAATGACTCCTAATGTCTCTGGAGTGGGGGCAGATTTAAAATCCTCCAAACCGCCTTCTTACATTTTGTTAACCTGAAATTTAGCCACCCGGGCTCACAGGGAGAGGGGAAGCAGAATATGAAATCCTGCTCTGGGAAGGATTTTTTTAGAAGGGCTACACGCTTGAGTACACTTTCTGCAAAATGTTGAAATGTTCATCAATCAAAGGTGTTGCCAGTGAAGCTTTCACTGCAGTATGCCCAATTTTAATGCATCTACAGTAATCCCCACTGAATTGTCTACACTGTGAGATGAATGCATTGGAACCAGTATTGATCAGTTCTGCATGCCACATGCTCATCCTGCCCATACACCTAGCAGGAATGAGCTTCGCAAGGCCGAGAGCTGGGCCTTGAATGCTCAAATATTCAGGCAGGCAGGCAGGCAGGCAGCACCTACTTGTTACACGGACAGACACAAAGACCACAGAATTTTCCTAGGTCCGTCAAATTCTTTTCTGCTTCTTTCATGTCCTTATTGATTTGGTCCATTCCCTCTTCGATGCGTTCCAGTTGTTCTGATTAAACACAAGTATTTTATCCCCACAGAATGAAGCAGATGAAAAAGGACAAAGAAAAAAGACAAAACTTCAGACATTCACTTTGACAGAAAAAAACCACAAACAAAACAAAAAAAAAAAAAACTGGACACCACAGAGCAGAGTTGGTACCCAGTACCTACTTGTTACAAGGACATATGAAAAGGCCACAGCATTTCCCTAAATCTTTTAAATTTTTCTCGGCCTCCTTCATGTCTTGGTTGATATGGTTCATGCCTTCTTCAACACGATCGAGTTGTTCTGGTCAGGACAAAGGGATGATAGTATGGAATGAATTTTTTTTTGGTTTTCAACAGAACATGAGAAATGACTATGTAAAAAAGAATTCAAGAGAGAGAGAGAAATATTACAATGCATTGTCTGAGTGGATGCATTGCTGCTGGGATGTATGCAGGCTGAAGGCTGACGAGGCCCTATTAGCATGGGGTGGAAACGAAAACAAAAACGATGCTTCATATAGTTTTTAAATTCAAACAGGATGTAATGGTAGGGGTAGGCCTGTTTAAACTTAATGTCCAGAAACACAGCACACTACATTCACTTAACACCAATGACACCCAAGAGAAAGAAAAATAAGGCATTATTCCTTTGCATAAAATAAATACATTAATAGAGACATCAATAGTTGGAAAAAATATCTCCAGCAACAGGAAACAGTAGTAGTGTTTGGAGTTCTAACTGTTTTCAATTAGGAGAAGGGAAAAAAGATTCTTGATTTGCCCTTTATGGAATGAAAACCATTAACAACAGAATCTTCATTTTGCTCCTATTCCTTCACCACTTTATTCATCCACTGACTTATTCTCTCGATAAACTAATAAGCCATGCACTCCCATGGCTAGGTCCCTGACTGAAGCAGTTCTAGTGTGAGGTAAAAGGATTCAGGAGGCTTGGGTTT
The DNA here is from genome assembly GCF_015852505.1 of Tachyglossus aculeatus. Lineage (NCBI taxonomy): Eukaryota > Metazoa > Chordata > Mammalia > Monotremata > Tachyglossidae > Tachyglossus > Tachyglossus aculeatus. The sequence goes on along the minus strand of NC_052074.1, from coordinate 17,077,699 downwards.
TGTTGCATTTCCATTGCTTGATGTACTGTCTGTGAAAGCCATTTAACTTCTCTGCACCTTGATCTCCAAAATCAGGGAGATGGTAACTGGTGATATTGTCCAGACCAAACTGACACTATCTCAGAAAGGGAAATGTGGTGTCTTATGAAAAGCATTCAAGTCAGCACCAAAACACTGAGGACAAAATGACAATCTAGTCAGTGTCTCAAAATTCAATTTTCCTGATGCGGGAAGCCAGCCGGTCCAAGAAGAGGGGTTTGTTAGATGGCTTTAGAGCTGATTAAACAGTTATCAATCAATCATATTTTGAGTGCTTTCTGTGTGCAGAACATTGTACCAAGCTCCTGAAGCACCTTGGAAAGTACAACAGAGTTAGATGTGAACCCTGTCCAGCATTTATTGAGCACCTTCTACGTGTAGTACATTGTACTAAACACTTGGGAAAGTACACTACAAGAGAGTTGATAGATGCAGTCCTTGCCCACAAGGATCTCACAGTCTATAGAAACTGACATTAAAATAGATTAGGGATAGGGGAAATAGTAGAGCATAAAAATATATTTTATAATACATGAAATAATTATTTCCATTTCTAAAATTCTAGAAACATGTGCTTTAGCTTGAACTTTATTTTTACTGCTGCTTCTTTACTGCTTTTCACATTACTTGGAAATGAGAAATTAGATTTCCTGGCTTAGCTTTCTAGTCAATGAATTTCACTTAATGGTTCTTTTTTTAGAGAATTGTGAAGTTCCGTTTTTGTCTCCACACTTCATAGGGCTGAATATGCATTTAAAAGAGTTTTTAGTGATATTTTCCATAATGGTATATAATTATTTCCCTTTTGATGAACATTTTGATTCTAAAACGTCGCATTTTCAGTTGAATTTTAAAAGATCGAGAGTGAGGAAGATAAAGGTAAAAAGGAAGGAAGCATAATTGTAATGACAAATTTCAGACAAAAATAGAACGTAATTTGTTTTAAATGCATAGTTTTAACGTTTGATTCTCACTTGAAATTGAAGCACAGAGTTATTCATTTGTTATCAAGAGTTTTTCCATTTGTTATTGAAGTTCAGTGGTGTTTCTGGATTGTCCAATGTACTTGGTGCAATTCTTTGCTAAGAGGCTTTAGGGATGGGAAAAAAATGCGCACCTGAGCGCCATCTAGGGGAATATTTCTGCCTTGCAGTCTCTCTGATTTTGTGATTGGAGTAGTCTGCTAAAATCCCAGCACCCTTGGGATGGCATTTATTAAGCGCTTACTATGTGCAAAGCACTGTTCTAAGCACTGGGGAGGTTACAAGGAGATCAGGTTGTCCCACGGGGGGCTCACAGTCTTAATCCTCATTTTACAGATGGGGGAACTGAGGCACAGAGAAGTTAAGTGACTTACCCAAAGTCACACAGCTGACAATTGGCAGAGTCGGGATTCGAACCCATGACCCCTGACTCCGAAGCCCGTGCTCTTTCCACTGAGCCATGCTACTGGGTGACCAGTAGTGTTGCATTATGAATATTTCTGCCTTGCAGTCTCTCTGATTTTGTGATTGGCCTAGTCTGCTAAAATCCCAGCACCCTTGGGTGACCAGTAGTGTTGCATTATGAGAGAGGGCTGGGACCTGAGTCCAAGAGCTACATGGGGATTGGGGATGTCCTGGGCTTTGGGCATCACCCTTGTAGGGATCCAGAAGGAGCCAAAATGATTCCTACATTGCCAACTTGTACTTCCCAAGCACTTAGTACAGTGCTCTGCACACAGTAAGCGCTCAATAAATACGATTGAATGAATGAATGAATTCCTGAGGAGGGGACTCTGAAGAGGCCAGTTCCATGGGGGAAAATCCTGGCAACACCTTGCAGGGGTGTTAAGCTGGATTCCCCCTTCAGTATCCCTGTACTTCAAAGTATTCTCTCTGAGGACACACCAAGCAACTGCTGGCCCAAGGCCCCCATAATACCACAAGTGTCAAAACAAAGGGCATAGGGACTGGTTAGTGTCTCGAAAATTAAATATGCCCCTAAAGGCATTTAAACATAAATCGTTCCCTGGAGACCTAAAAGAGTCTATTCCTTTCTCTATGTGTCATCTTACTTTCAGGATGTGACACAAAGACTGGGGACAAGACAGCTGAATCACCTTGCCCCCTCCTACCTCACCTCACTACTCTCCTACTACAACCCAGCCCACACACTTTGTTCCCCTGATGCTAACCTTCTCACTGTACCTCGATCTCATCTATCTTGTCTCTGACCTCTTGCCCACATCCTACCTCTGGCCTGGAATGCCCTCCCTCAAGCGCTTAGTACAGTGCTCTGCACACAGTAAGCGCTCAATAAATACGATTGAATGACTGAGGCAGAAAATTGCTCTCCCCCACTGCAAAGCTTTATTGAAGGCCCATCTCCTCCAAGAAGCCTTCCCAGACTAAGCCCTCCTCCCCTCATTCATTCATTCATTCAACTGTATTTATTGAGCGCTTACTGTGTGCAGAGCACTGTACTTTCTCCCACTCCCTTTTGTGTCACCCTGACTTGCTTCTTTCACTCATCCTCCCTCCCATCCCCACAGCATATATGCATATATCTGTAATTTATTTATATTGATGTTTGTCTCCCCCTCTAGACTGTGAGTTCGTTGTGGGCAGGGAGGTGTCTGTTGTTGTAGTGTACCCTTCTAAGTGTTTAGTACAGTGCTTTGCACACAGTAAGCACTCAATAAATACAGTTGAAAGAAAAAGAAAAGCTGAATGGTTAGCGTTTTCTTACGCTAACCATAACATTCATACTTAACATTCTTACCCAAATGTTATCCGTATTGAATGCCCACACATTCAATGCTACGATGAAAAAGTATTCTTTTCTATGTGGCCCATGTTTTTTACTTAATATCTCTCTCTTCACTCATTACCTACCCACCCTAACATTTGCATATTTTAAGGGCATTTGGGCAAAGTTATGTGTAAATGACTTCCTTTTGGGGAAAGATGAAGAAACCCTTTGGATGTCGTTATGGAGTATGTGCTTAATCCTTTGGTACTTCATAAGTGGTATCATCAGTCGGGATTATCATTCTTCCCCAAGAGAAAAAGAATTATTTAGATAAGTAATTATAATAACATCTTTTTATAATGTCTCCATATAGAAATCACATCACATTTAGGGGCATGGAAATTGATTGTTTAGAATTGAGCAAGAAGTAGTTAATCATGAAATTAAAATGTAAGATTTGTGTGCAAACAATTAAAAGCAATGGTTCCTATGATGTGAGTATTGATGCTGTGTCCATTTAATTATTTTCTATTGTACTGAATCATGATAATATTGAAAATGCTCTGACCATTTTTCTGACTAAATGGATTTTAAGCCAGTAAAATATGCATTTTAATGTGTTCCAAATGATGTGAGGTAGTGGAACCTACTTTTTCATGGATAGTTTGACCCTGAAGAGTGTGACTTTATTTTGAGTGATTTCTTTTCTTTCCTAGATTAATTTCTTTAGCATTTCTTTAACAGTGAAAGTCACCTTTGCCACTGGCTTTAAATACCACAGAAAGGAAAAACCTCCTGCCTTTAATCCTATGTAGACTTGCAACTAAGTATAATGCATTATTAGCCCTTGCCCAATTTTTTTTTAACTAGGCTCCCCTTTCCCTAGTAGTTACCCAGATAATTAGATTGAAAGAAATAAGTATTCTTTACTGATCATCAACTTTGAGCCCGTGAATCAGAGACTTTTTTAAATCATGAAGAATATTTAAAGAGCAGTAGAGCCCTGGAGTCTCAGTGCAGAGTTCCTCTTATCACTACCACAGTGTGGATTCAAGTCAGTGGCAACTAGCAACTCAAAAGAAATATGGCTTCATTCTGAGGTTCACGCCTCAATTTGGATGCTTTCACCTTCCTCCAACTGAGGCACAATTCAGCTTTCTCTGACCAGGCAGGATCTCCCCTTCAATTTGATGTTCTGTAATTACATTTTCATTCATTTGTTGATTTACTGTTGTGTATGTGTGTGTCAGTGTGTATGTGTGTAATGTGTGTGTTTCTCAACTGTTTTGAAACTACATTTTGAAACAGTTCCCCACATAAGAGATTCCTGTTCTTATAGGTGTGTATATATAGTCATATGTGCACTTTTTATGGTATTTAATAAGCACTTACTGTCTTCCAGGCACTGTACTAAGCACTGGGGTAGAGTCAAGCTAATCAGGTTGGACACAGACCATGTCCCACATGGGGCTCACGGTCTTAATTGCCATTTTTCAGATGAAATAGGCACAGAGAGGTTAAGTGACTTGTCCAAGGTCACACACTGTGATGGGTATTGTGGTTTTGTTGAATCAATCAATGCTTACTTATTTGCAGAACATTATACTAAACGTTTGGGAAAGAACAAAACAACAGTGCTGGTTTATGTGATCCCTGCCCTCAAGGAGCTTACAGTTTTCAGGGAGGAGGTTTATTATTTCAGCTAAAGGATTGAACTCCAAAGTGCATTACTGTTATCCCTGTAACTTTCATAAATAAGTAGAAGAAAATACTTTTCCGTCACTTCACCTTACAGTAATGGTCTCAAAGACTTAAGCTTATCGGTGCCAAACACAATTCGATTCTCCACTATTCAGAGTGAAGATGCCCCAGAGGAATTTCTCGAGTTATGTATTGAAACACTAAGGCAAAGGAGTTGCTAAGAAACCTAAATAGCCAAGAAACAAATGAGCTTTATGACCGGAAAGGTTAACTGTTCCCATAACATCTCTTTCCAAAAATCAATGTCAGAGTCATTCTATACAAATGCAGGTCAGCTGAAAAAAAAATCACTTGGCAGCATTAATGGTGGCTTTCTTAAAAGGCTGATCTGTCAAGTGGCCCATGACTTAAGTACACTGAATGGATAATAGCATTTACATGCTTTTTAAAAAAATCATCTAATAATTTTGTGCATTCAAATACTTTCCCTGTTATACATGTTATAGTTAAATTACAATTAAAGAAACATTCTCCTACAATACCAAAGTTGCACACTTTAAAATTACAGGAATTAAAATACACTTAGTATGGCACTGTAATTATGATATATTTTTTTAAATTTGCAATTCCACCAATGGATCATTTAAGATTTTAATCCAAAACTGCAATAATAATTGATTGAACATTTGTGGTATGACTATAACCAAGTAGGGGTTTTTACTTTCCCAGGAAGGATCAGCTCCCTTTAGATGTGTTTATAAACAAATGCATTTTAGCCCTCTAACTGAATGTTGAATTTCCTAGGCTTACTGTTTTATTGGAAAATGACATTTCTTAGAGCACAAGTATTTAAAAGGCAGAAATAAAATTGCGAATGTAAATGGAAAAAAAGTGTCTGCCCTGGAAAATAAACATTCTATTTAATAGATTTTGAGTAAAGTTTATGCTGTAGATATTGCAAAATTAATTCAAAAGACAAATCTTTACATTTTCAAGTTTTATCCCAATTGCTTCTGATTTAGAAAATCACCCATTTTCCCCTTTGAAAATATGACTTGAAAATGTTTCTCTTTGAAACAGGGAAAGGGGAGGCTTTGTATGTTCTAAGAGTAATGTTCTCTTTGTATTGGACCTGTGGGCTAGATTTTTCTCTTCCACTGGTGTTCGCACATTAGTTCCTAAAGACCAAGGAACCACTTCACAAGTTTCAGAGGATCAAATTGTTACTTTAGGTCAATTTAGTATTCATGATTCCTAGATAAGATTCAGTAAACTTCCATAGTTTCCCTACTCCCTACAAAGTCAAGTCATCCTGAATTGAATAACATTGGGAATAAACATTGATGTATTTTTGCCAAATTGGGTGACCTTCCCAGTTTGAAAAATTTTCTTATGTTTTAACATACCTAGTTTTCTTTCTATGTTAAGCCCAATTCTCATGAATGGAAATCCTGAAGACACAAAAACATGCTCCTTGGGAGAGCAGAGAGAAAAGCAATCTTCCTTCATTCTCTCCATTATTCTCCACTGAAGCAAAATTATGCATTCTTGCCCAATCCACCCCTCCCCAACACACTCATCTGTGGTACAGTAAATGGATTTTTCAGAGGCAGCAGAATAGGAATGGAAGTGTCTCTATATGTTGCCAACTTGTACTTCCCAAGCGCTTAGTACAGTGCTCTGCACACAGTAAGAGCTCAATAAATATGATTGATTGATTGATCTTGTGCAGGAGGGATGATTTTTTCCTTTTCCTCTCCCAGGTTACCTATACCTATTCAACTGACCATAGAATGCTCTTTCTCCTCATAGGGGTAGAATTAGATTTAACAAGAATTATGGAAAAAAAGCCCACCAATAGGTTGTTCTCCCATAAATTTGAGACTTCAGGGGAGTGGCTGCCTCAACTCTAGGAAAAGTGAGCAAGGACTAAAGTCCAGAAGGAAGGAGAAATGCAAAATTTTGTAACATTTCCCTTCTGAGATACTTTATGTGATGCGTTTTTGACACTGTAGGTGTCACCACATTAAAATGGCAGTACTTCTCTTGAAATGAATTCTCTCTGGCTTCTTCAGCAAGGTTACATAGGACATAACATGGCAAACATTTCATTGATTTGGCATATTTTGAATTTCCCTCACTAATCTCTGCCTGATTAAAGTCATTTCCTCTCCCATAAGAATCTCCCACAATCCATCTCTAATCCAACTTCCAACTGGCTGCATTGGGATGATGACAGAATAGGAATAATAACTCTGCCTGATGATGTACTTCATTTTTTTCAAATGGTTGAATTTACCAAAGGAAAGAAACCTAACTGAGAAATAAGGCAATAGGGAAAAACAAACAAAAAATAAAACAAAAATAACCAAACAATCTTACATTGCTTAAAATGCTATCTGAAAGTTTCAGTCAAGAAGCATTCAGTGAAAGGAGTCCTTAAGAAACCATTTCTTTCTTATGTCTTCCCATGATATTTGTTAACTCTACTCATTCAAGGAAATCGAAAGAAAACACATTCTCATATTTTTATCACCAAAGACACAATGGTCATTTACAGATGCAGGTTTATATCTCTTACTAAAATCTGAACTTACCTCCTTGCTCATCCAACATAACCAAAGTCCTGATACCAGCATCTTTACTCTACAATCCAATAACGGTAGCAAAGTTGAAAAAGAGGTAGAAAGAGAAAGAGAGAGAGAGAGAGAAATCAGTAAGGGGACATTTAGGCCTAGAAAAAGGAAATACAGAAAGACAAAAGAAACACATACAGAAAATGTGGCCAGGGAATTAATGGGCTAGGAAATTAGGAATGACCAGTTAGATGGAGATTATGTAGGATATTAGAAGATATATCATCCCACTTTCCCATATTTCTGATGGAGTTACTGGACTACTTTAAAAAGTGATGTGAAGAAAGGAAATACAGGATTGTCTTGCCACGATTGCATTGCTTTTTTTTCCCAAGAAAAAAGTTAATTCCCAAATTCTAGTTAAAGTCCTCTTTTATCCTAGAACATGAATTTTCGAGACGTGAATATAGTACAAAGAAGGCCATAGAATGTCTGGCTGTTAAAATGAACAGAAATAACATGACATAATTTACAAAGCAAATGAAAGACTAGCCTCAGGACCAATTGGGTTCCTGTACTGACTAAAAAATTTAAGTAGGTGCCAGATCAAGGTAGTATCCCAGAACAAATTTTATAATGATGATGGCATTTTCATATTCATAAGCATATTTTGTTGTAAAATTAAATTTAAATGATCCCTTTAAATGACTTAAGGTAAACTGTCAACCTTCTGTACATAGGTATATTTTAAAAGTAGAAAAAATAATTTCCTCAAAATGCAGTAAAAGGTCTTTTATGATAAATCTTTGAGAGAAAATATTCTATGCAGGTATATATCCAATACATGCATGCATATTCATATATTTTTATATATGACCATTTTACTGTGAACAAGGTAAACACAATACATTTGACAGTGTTCTGTGAAACTAGCAAAAATTTCAGGTGATTAGTGAATATTGGCCACTTAAAAGTAACATTAGACTATCTCAATTAGTCTTTGAAATAAACAGCTTTGTTGAAAGCTTTTTGTTTTGAGAATCATTAAACAGTGACGTGTCCAATCCTAAAAATTTCCAGAAAGATCTACCTGAAGTCGAAACATTATAGCTGTCACTATATTCTTTTCAAGCAAGAGTATACGAGGATTAAAGTTGTCAAAAAATCATACCAAATATAATATTGATTACACAAATTCTCAAAGAACCACCCTTAGAATTTGCTTAATTAAACAATAAATAAGTAAACAAACAAATCTAACCCCTCATTTTCAACATTAAATCCTGTTGGATTTCATGGGCTTTATAAAAAGTATTCATAAAATTCATATTCTGTAACCCAAAGAAGGGTAGATGGTAGAGATATTCAGATGTGCAGTGACTGATTCAGCCTTTGACATTACACTTAATGTGACATTAAAGTAAACTCAAGTCCTACAAAGTTACTGTGGTCTTTATGTTGATGGGCAAAATAGCGCTTCAATTCTCAAATTTTCAAACTTCTAAATTACTTGCTGAATAATTGAATAGTCTCCTTAAAAAATCACTTTTTATTTAAAGCAGAACATTACTTTGTAATAGTTGGATGTGATGGGTATTTGGCCAGAACCACACAATAATCTTGCAAGAAACAAAAGTAACTACAGTCACTGTTAACAAAGCTATATCTGCTGTTTCTCTTCTTCATTACTGAAATCATTTTCAGTAATTTCATTAAAAGTAACCTTTATGCTTGATGCAGAAACATGTTGAAAAACAAATCTATAATTAATGCATTTGCCATCAATTAATGGAGCTGTTCACAAGGACATTATTTATCTGGACTGGTTGACATTGCTTGTGGTTTTAAAAAAGCACAAAAGGGAATATCGGTGGCCCCCAAACTCCAGAAGGTTGGCAATCATTTCCTAGTCATACGTTCTCATACATTTCCCAATCCCTTTTCCTCTTTTTCAATGTTATTTATCGAGATTGCATAGTCTTTCCATACCTGTTTGAAAGAGTGACTATTCCTACCTTATGAAAATGTATTTCATAGGTTCACACAGGAAAGGGGAATGGAAAATTTGTTTTGGCTTTTATCAGAATGTTTTCAAATATAAAGAAATTCTTACTATGATCAGAGAACCTAGAACGTGTGATGAAGTACAATATGCAAATAGGACCTTAAACATGCACTTCAATCTCCACTATTCATATTTTAGGCCAAAATGCATTGTTTAGCTTTAATAACTGGGCTAATTGTAGCTGGTAAATGGTGATATACATGGGTAAAACTGTTATTCATTTTATGTTTGAGTTGTATGCTTCAACATGAGAAATATAGTTTATCTCCACTTGGATGTTATGACAAGCTTGTGTTGTCAGTGAAAGATCCATTCAATCATATTAAGCACTTACTGTGTACAAAGCACTGTACTAAGCGCTTAAGATGGCAATCTACGAGCCTGCATTTACTGCCCAGCCAGCATTTTCAAATATTAAATCTGTGCCGTTTACTCTCTTCTTTGAAATAATGATAATCTAAAGTATAAAATGGTCCCCTTCATTCAAGATTTGGAAAGCTGCTTTGTGGTGATTCATGTTGCTTAAGTGCTCCCTCACTGTGACTCTTTAGCATTGATTTTATCTGAATGTTTTTCCCCATGAATCTTGGCCGGAGACTGTCACTTATTCAGGACACTCGATGTTCCTAGTAGGGCTTATTGACTTTATTTTCCTACGTGTTATTTAAGAAATAGAATTGGCCCACACATGAAAACTGAAGAGGAAATGATAGTTGGATCAATCAGGGTCCAGGACTATGGTTTAATTAATTTCCTTTCTTCTGCCCTCAACCTTTATTATGTCCTTGGCATATATAATGCTTAGATGGACCAGATGTAATGAGCAAGTTATTTAATCTCTTTGCTAGGAAGCAGTTGAAGATTACGAAAACCATAACGATATTGTAACTGATGTCCTGAGAGGCAGATTCAAAGCACGTATCATTTGGTATATTGCTGAACAAAAGCTATTAGATTTAGTTCATTCAGTTAAGAAGAATATAGTCAAGAACATTCATTTTTCACTTAATCTCTCTCTCTGAACAAGTTAAATGAATCACTTGATTCTTATTGGTTTATGTCAATTTTGTGAAAGCAGAATGCCGCAAGTTCGGTTCAGATGTCATGACACATCTTCAGTAGAGAACACAGATTTACCCTTACAAAAGGCCCATTTCAAACCTTCTGAACAGTGCCTGAGGCTCACCCAAGTGGATGTTCAAATCTTACTCTGAAATATCAGAGGCCTCTTGTGTTGCCCTAAATTTCCTTTGCATTGACTTTGTTGATTAATAACCAGCCCATGATATTTTGGAATTGCCAAAGCCTAATTAAAGAAAAGATGAAAAGGTAGACTTGTAGGAAGGCATATGCAGATGCTACCCAAATGGGACTAGAGACAGTGCATAGCCCAAGGCCAGAAACAGTGCTACACCATTGAAGGCCTAATCACAGACTTGTTCATCTCAGCTGGACATTGCACTCTACAAATATGTCTGTCTTTGGAAATGGCAAAACTCCCACTAATCTCAATAGGAACTTTGTCTAGAGAGTCCAAGGTGAATAGAGATAACAGGATAGGGAATGAATGATCAAATTGAATTTTACAAGATGATCAACGCTTACCTCTTCAACGAGCTGCAGCATACGACGAGTGCTTTCCAGTGACTGAAAAATAATTTTGAAATGAAGTTTCAATTGACAGTGATCCATCCCAAACTACAATAGGATTTTATGATGTTATGCCATTAAAAAAAACTTTTACCCACTTCCCAGTTCAGGATACTGTCACTCTTTCACTGCTCTCTCTTTTGAACCCTATTTCAGTTGCTGTTGTTCTATGCTGTCGAAACACTTCCGACGCCATGGACACATCTCTCCCAGAATGCCCCACCTCCATCTGCACTCGTTCTGGTAGTGTGTCCATAGAGTTTTCTTGGTAAAAATATGGAAGTGGTTATCCTACCTTCTTTCGCACAGTAAATCTGTTCTTGACTCTCTCCCATGCCCCTGCTTCCCAGAACAGGTGTGATTAAGAAAAACAAACTCTGATGGATGCCCAGTGGATATTTACTGTGTTTGAATTTATGTCCAGATTTTTATCCTTTTCTCCAACTCTTCCATTTTCCCTTCTCAACTGTCTACCTGCAGGGCTCCCTTTGAGGTCAATGGTAGAAGGGACTGCAGGTCCTGGGAAATATGAGAAACAGACCCATCGTATGCCCTTATTTTCTTTTCTTTCCTGTCTCACCCCAGTAAATATGGCTTGGTGGGCCACAATCCCTCTTACAGAGTGATAGGTTTCAGAGTAACTGGGCTAGAGAAACTCACAGAAATGGAGAGTAAATTTGTTTCCCATTTTAAGTCACCCCTCCCCCATCAGACTGCTAATAATTCTACCAGATTTGGGGAGAAATCTGAATTTGTTAATTTTTGTCTGTAGAGCAATAGAGCAAGCAATTCCCCTAGTCCCTCTTTTTATCTGCATCACCCTTGCATTTGGATCTGTACTCTCTATTCACCCCTCCCTCAGCCCCACAGCACTTAAGCACATATCTGTATTTTAATGTCTGCCTCCCCCTCTTGACTGTAAGCTCCTTGTGGGAAGGAAACATGTCTACTCTGTTATACTGTACTCTCCCAAGTGCTTAGTAGAGTGCTCTGCACACTGTAAGCACTCAATAAATATTACTCTAGGCTCCTACTATATCTCTATATATCTTTCTTCAGGTAAAATGGTCGGTGGCTTAGTACAGTGCTCAGCACCCAGTAAGCACTCAATAAGTATCAATTGATTGATTGATTGGAGGCTTTTAAAAATTCGATTGATTATGACCTTCCTGAAATGGTAGCTTTCCTACCTGAGATGGGAAAGCGGAGGGCTAGGCCGTCCTGACCCGGGCGACGTGGCTCATCACGCACCCTGAGAATTTGCTCTCTCTAATGTCGGTATGTAAGCCCAGGTGTTTCCTCATGTGCTGCACCTAAATACATGCACAAAACTGGGCTCTCAGCCTGGTGTTTATGACAATCTCTCCCAATCTCCATTCCCGGAGCTCTGGCTGGCTGGGGGAGGGGACGATGTCCCCACTGCTGAATGTCCAGTCTTGGGCATGACCCTGACCAAAAATAATAATAATTGTGACATTTGTGTTAAACGCTTATTATGTGCCAGGCACCGTATTAAGCACTGGGGTGGATACAGGAAAATCAGGTGGGACACAGTCCCTGTCCCACATGGGGCTCACAGTCTCATCCTCATTTTTTACAGATGAGGTAACTGAGGCACAGAGAAGTTAAGTGACTTGTCCAAGATCACACAGAAGACAAGTGGCGGAACAGGATTAGAACCCATGACCTTCTGACTCCCAGGCCTTTGTGCTATCCGCTACATAATGCTGCTTCTCTAAAATGGGTTCTCTAAAAATGTTTAGGAAACGCTGGTTAAGCTGACCTCCTAAATTCAGTCCATCAGCCAATAGTATTTATTAAGCACTTACTGTGCACAGAGCAATGTATGAAGCACTCAGGAGAGTTTAACAGACTTAGTAGACACAATGCCCGCCCTCAAGGAGCATACAGTCAGGCAGAGGAGACAGACACTAAAATAAATTCCAGTTAGAGAGAAGCAACAGAGTTTAAAGATCCATAGGATGATGATGATAGCATTTGTTAAGCGCTTACTATGTGCAAAGCACTGTTCTAAGCGCTGGGGAGGATACAAGGTGATCAGGTTGTCCTACGTGGGGCTCACAGTCTTCATCCCCATTTTCCAGCTGAGAAAGAGTGGGGTGAATCATTAAGTGCTTAATTTACCTCCACGTTTAAAATCATTTGATTCGATGAGAGTAATGAATTGCCTATAATGCTTTCACTCCCTCTACTTGAGGTAGGTTTTTTAAAAAACCTGTCTGTTTCCTGGCTACTCTATTGAAAAATGCTGGTGTTTTTTCAACTGATCTTGATGTATCCAATCTCTCTGTTTGCTATGTCCCTTGGCTACCAGGCTTACCAAATTATCAGTCAAGTGCAATTCATTTAGAGCTTGTCTTCCTGAGATTGGGCTAAATGAGAGTGATACTGATATAACCAACTAATCTTAAGGTAATTATTGTATATGATGGATGAAGAGTCATCAAAATACATGGAAAAGTAATTTAGTATCCTTGTTCTAGAGTTATTGGATTCTGAACAATTAAACCAACATTTCTCATAACTGGGCATGAATGCTATCAAGTAATGACTTTACCCAAAGAAATGACGATGTTGCCTGTGGTGGCAAAATTAAGCGATATATACATATTCACTAACTGTAGCGGAAATTTTCTTATTTTAGACAATAGCAAGGAAGATATAAATACCCAAAAAATTGCATATTGCATATGGTAATGAGCAGCAGTCTTTCTCCAGCCATTTTAGTTTTACAGAATGAGTTTCTAGGCTGAAGACCAGCATGACCTAGTGGAAAGAGCACAGGCTAGTGAGTTGGAGGACCTGAGTTCTAATCCCTGCTCTGCCCAGTCATTGAATCATATTTTTTGAGTGCTTACTGTGTGTAAAGCACTGTACTAAGCACATGCCTATTGTGTGACCTTGGGCAACTCACTTCACTTCTCTCTGCCCAAGCAGCATGGCTCAGTGGAAAGAGCACGGGCTTTGGAGTGAGAGGTCATGGGTTCTAATCCCGACTCCGCCACTTGTCAGCTGTGTGACTTTGGGCAAGTCACTTAACTTCTATGTGCCTATATTACCTCATCTGTAAAATGGAGATTAAGACTGTGAGCCCCCTGTGGGACAACCTGATCACCTTGTAATCTCCCCAGTGCTTAGAACAGTGCTTTGCACATAGTAAGCACTTAAGAAATGCTATTATTATTACTATTATATTTTAAATGGGGACTGAGGCTGTGAGCCTCCCATGGGACAGGAACTGTGTCCAATCCAATTTGCTTGTATTCAACCCAGCGCCTAGTAGAGTGTCTGGCACATAGTAAATGCTTAACAAGTACCCCAAATTATTATTATTAATACTTTTTCCTCCCCCTCCTTGGACTGTGAGCCCACGTTGGACAGGGACTAACTTGTATCTACCCCAGTGCCTAGAACAGTGCTTAACACATAGTAAGTACTTAACAAATTAAATAAATAGTTAATAATTTACACAGCACTTACCATGTGTCAAGGACTGTTCTAAGTGCTGGGATAGATACTATTATTATTACCATTATCATCATCATCATCATCATCATCCTACTTAGGCCCTGAGCCCCATGTGGGATTGGGATCATCTTATCCAGTCATATTTATTGAGAGCTTACTGTGTGCACAACACTGTACTAAGTACTTGGGAGAATACAACATAGAAATAAACAGACACATTACCTGCCCAAAATGGGTTTACAGTCTTCCAACCTGATTATCTTGTATCTACCATAGCACTTAGTACGGTGCTTGACACATAGTAAACGATTAACAAATACATTATTTTTAATAATAACAATAACAATAACAAAATAAATAATAATTAAAATTTGAAAAGTCATTTTAAGGTTTGCTAAAATTCACTCTTTCCTACTTGTGGAAAGCAGTGCCATCAATTGTGCTTTATCCAATTAGCAACCCATTCATGAAGTGCAGAGGACTTAACTTCCAGTTCCTCTACTTCTTATTTCCTTCTCCCCCCAACCCCTGGGCTCACCTCATCGGCGAGCTGGTCAGCCCGCCTCTGCATCTCCTCCAACTCATTGCGCATATCCGCGTCCTCTGCCATGGTCACGGTGTGTGTTGGTATATTGGGAGCTATGGATCAAGGACGTGTGACTGTTTCACCAGAGGTCCTGCAGTGCAACAAATTGCAAAAGAAACACGGGAATTAGAGGCACAGCACACTCCGCAGTGACACTGTGGAAGGTTAATAGCCCTGGAAACACTCGACTTTGTATTTTTGCCACCAGCCAACCTCTCATCACTCCTGTGACTCTCAGCTAGCACACAGAACTCACCATTCAAGGCCAGAACTATTCTATTCAGAGGATATTGGTCACTCCTTTGAATCGGCACACGAACATATTCCGGCAACTCCGATGGGGCTGGTTTCTGCCAAAAAGTGAATTAGTTTTTCGAAGGCACAGGCGGCAATTAGGATTGAGCACACTCGGGGTTGGAAATGACAGGGCTCAACCGGATGACGTTCAGTGTTAACAGTCCACTGTGGCTGTTGGAGACAAGGGTGATTACGTAGGGAGGCTTTTGTCTCTCAGTTGTCATTAAAAATTGACAACCTGCTTTTTGTAATTGATTTTCAGCTGATTTGAAAGGGGAGAGTGGGCCCCATCGTGTGTCATGCGACAAGTACATTACCAGCTTATTTCTCTGCTTGACTCATGTGATCTTGGTGCATACAGAGAGCAGGATTTAGCCATCATCGGAAGAACTAATCCAGCTCGAAGGGGAGGAGGGAAAGGGGAGAGGGGAATGGAGGGAGGAATGTCGAGTTTAGCCACAAAAGACTGCCATTTACTCACTTCAGGAAACAGCTTCTCTTATCGTTCCAAGCTCTCCCCTTAAATAGCATGACTCCAAAGAAGCTCACATCTGTAATCCTTAGGAGTAGAATTACTAAACAAGGGGAAACACGAGAAGGGGCACACTAGAAGACTAATGAAAAGATCACAGAACTGGAATTAGGACACCTGGATTCTAAGAAAAGCAGCAGTGTCTGGTGGAAAGAGCCCAGGCCGAGCAGTCGAAGGACCTGGGTTTTAATCCTGGCTTCGCCACTAACCTGCTAGGTGAGATTGGGCAAGTCACTTAACTTCTCTGTGCCCTTAGTTCCCTCATCTGCAAAATGGGGATTCAATACCTCTTCTCCCTTCTATTTAGACTGGGAGTCCCATCTGCAACCTGATTATCTAGTATCTACCCCAATGCTAACATAGTAAGTGCTTAATAAATACCATTATTATTATTATTATTATTACAGTGCTTGGCACATAGTAAGCACTTAAATGCCATTATGATAATAATAATAATAATAATAATCCTGGCTTCTCCGTTTGCCTGTTGTATGGACTTACCCAAGGTGCTTATTGTCCCCTTTCTTCACTCTTCCTTAGAGAATGCCTGTATCAGTATAGTTTGTGGACCATACTCTTTCAAGCCCAAACAAGAATTTCTTATAAACAATTACTAATTCCGTTTTGCTGATGGGTCAAGCAGAGAAGGTCAAACGGTCTGACCAATTCAGAAAGTGGTCATGTCTGTCCCTGGCAATCCTAATTGAGATTAATTAAAACTTTGAGAAACACTCCTGGACTTCTCAGGGTTGACAGAATCTGCTGATCCACCAGCCTGATGATTTAGGATGATCTAGAAGCCTAGGGAAGGGAGCCTGGGGTTGAGAATCGGAAGTTCTAGGTTCTAATCTAGTTCCACTACTGGTCTGTTGTATGACTCTGAGAGTCTCTTGACTTGTCTGAAACTAAATTTCCTCACCCAAAATACAGACATTAAATACCTATTCTACCTCCCCCTTTAGACTGTGGGACCGAAATTATCTCGGATCTGATTGTGTGATATCTTCCCCAGCACTAAAAGCAGTGCTTGGCCTGTAGAGCTTTACAAATACCACATTTAATCTTAATATTATAATAATAATTATTATTATTACTGGGGCAGAGATCAGAGTTGGGATTATCAGCATGTGGTTCCTATGGCTTGTTCTGTCTACATACTATTTTTAACTTTACCTTACTCAGATTTAGCCCCAATCTTGAAATCTTTCAAAAGGAAATTCTATTCAAAGAGCTGACTCTCCCTTTACAGATGAAGCCAGAATAGCTGTGGCCAATAAATTGACAGCAGTAAACCAAAACACAGAAATCCAAACTTCCCATTCTCTAGGTCTCTCTCTTTCTTCCTTTTCCAGAAGATTTTTATTTTAATGTCTGTCCTCTCGTGAAGACTGCAAATTCCTTGTGGGCGGGATTGTGTCTACCAACTCTTTATATTATACTTTCCCAAGTGCTTAGTACAGTGCTCTGCCCACAATGAGTGCTCAATAAATACCTTTGATTGATTCCCAGCAGAGAAACTCGTTAAATCTTGAGCAAAAAGTCATCCATAAAACCCTCAGGAGGCCACAATGAGACAATGCAGATTATTGATTGGAAAGAGAGAAAAAAAAAGGGCAGATACAATTTTGCTCTGTTAATTCTAAGGATCCTCATGCTAATGTTTTAGCATTTATAATCCCTGCTGTGTTTTTTTAATCCTTGGTATTTAATTTGCATTTGCTAGCTGAACATCTCTGGGTTCTTTACCTAGCTATCACCTTGAACAGTAATCCACTGCAGGAAGGCATTATGTATTATTATTTTATGGTGACATACTGACAGCTCATTCTTCCCATTTTTCAAGTTGGGAAACTCAAGGACTTAAAAATTAAGGGATTTTTCCCCAAATCACAAATAAATCTGTGGCAAAGCCAAACCCCCACCAGTTTTGGTGTAAAACTTCCAGAAGGGACTTCCTGGGTTGAGATTGTGAAGGTGGCAAACGAAGTCATCCTATTGGCATTTGGCATGCCAACCTCTGGCATGCCAGCACTCTGTGGTGACTGCCTCTACCCCTCTCCCGCATTTGTGGTTGCTCTCTTGGTCTCTTTCACCCTGTCCCTCTCCCTCTTCCTGAGGGGTTGTTTGAGCACTCGGTAACCTCCTCCAGACCCACTGAGGCCTGGTACACATCCTGCCTCGCTCCTTTCTGTCCACCCCCACCTCTAGCCAGCGTCTCCAAGGAAAACGGGTACTTTTCAGCCAGCTGCAGAGACAGTGGAAGTTACACTGGTTAGATTGATGAGACTAAGCTTAACAAGTTTCCAGCCAACCCTTGTGAATTACAGAAATCCCAAAAATCACCAGAATTAAAGCCATAAGGATTTACAACTGCCCCCCGCCCCACCACACCGCCCACCAACCTCTTCGTGGTAGGATCATTCCCTTTGGTTAGTGATGGGACAAATCCAGTGTCTGCTAATTCACTTTCCATTTCCTTTTAAGGGTAATAACTGCTATCTCTCAATGCAAGGCCTGAAGACACAGGGTCCAGGGGTACCATGCTTTATGCAGCAATCCACCCATGCACTGCACACGTAGAACTTCCAAGGGGCTCTTTCATAGAAATCCACAAACAGATCTATCTTGGAAATTTATTGAAAAGCCAAGCTCTGTGGCCTTCCAAGACTTACAGTGTAGCTATTTTCCCCCTGGACTCAGATTTCTTTGTGTACACAAATAAGAAGACAAAGTGACTGCTTGTGTTTCCTTGGCAATCATCTTTGATAAATTGCTGTCTTTAGTGTGAAGAGAACAGTTGTCTGACCTTCATTCTTTCATACAGCTCACGGCCTCCTGGCTCTAGACTGATTGTGCTCTGTTGGACATCAGTTAAAGGAAAGATATTCTGCAGGGAAGACTCAAATGCTGTTTTACCCAGCTGCAATGCATTATTTTATTTCCAAACAGTATCCCTGCTAGGGAATTTGAACATCTTGGGATGGCTGCTAGACTATTTGCAAATTCCTGTGTGTTCTGGAGGCTAAAAAGTAAAACATTTAGATGAATCTGACCACTCAACAGCAATAGTTCATGATACTTGAAATTTGGAGGGCCAATCAAAGCTGGCTAATAAGGTGGCTGATTTCAAGATGGAAATTTTGATTTGACAATAGACCTTTCTTCATATGTTTACTGCCATTGGTCAATAAGTTGGTTTCCATTCAAAACCTCCCCAAATGCACATTAGTATTCTAAGAGAGGGAAACTGAAGAGATGCAGTTGTAACGATGATTAATAACTATTACAACAGCTTCAAGAATTTGCTCTTTAAATGGTACTTAACAGATAAGAAGGCATTAACATTAGATCTCCCATTCTTGCCTATTAAGGGACAGGTAGCTATGTGTCCTCCTGAGCTCATTCTCCAGCTTCCTTCTCTAGTCTCTGTTTCATTTGGCCTTGCTCCAGCTGCAAAGAACAATGCTCCAGGCACAGTCTTTGACAACCACCAATCAATCAGTGGCATTTGTTGAGAACTTATTTGGCACAGAGTTTTGTCATGAGTACTTGAGAGACTGCAACAGAGTACTCTGGCTGAATGGTTGCCATAGAGAAGAAGGGGGTCAATATGTTGGCATAGAAAAACTCATCTTGGTGGGTGGCATATGGCTATTACATGGTGGCTGACTACTATTTGTGGGGGAGAATTGCTGGTTCCTCCTTGATTTTCCCTGACCACACTCCCTTTGGTGGTTTACAGCTGAAGTTGTGCATGAGCACTGTGACCAGGGTAGAAAGATAGAGGCAGAATCAATCGTATTTATTGACGGTTTACTATGTACAGACCACTGTACTACGTTCTTGGGAGAGTACAATATAACAGACGCGTTCCCTGCCCATATTCCCTACTCATTGTCTCTCTCTCTCTCTTCAGCCATAGGTAGCTTGTAGAGGACTGTCCTGGGTTTCTCAGCAGGAAGTTACAACAATACTCTCCTCCCACTCCTTCTAGTGGGGAATGGATCATAAATCCAAAGTCCTTCTCAATCTTGTTACTTTTCAAGCTAGTATAGACTTCATCTTCACGGACAGAACAGGAACAGAAGACTCATTTTAGAGCACACATTACATCTCAATCTGAACTAGTGCCCTAACCACTCCCCCTCCCTTGCTCTTCAGAGAAGAACTAATAATCCTAGGACATAATCTGGCAAATACTCTTTTTTGAATGGTATTTGTTAAGTGCTTACTATGTACCAGGGTTAGATACAAGATAATCCAGTTGGACAAAGTTCATGTTCCAGCTTTAATCCCCATTCTTCAGATGAGGTAACTGAGGTATAGAGAAGGTAAGTGACTTGCCCACACCAGGTAAGTGATGGAGCTGAGATTAGAACCCAGGTCCTCTGCTTCTCAGGCCCACAGTCTTTCCACTAGGCCATGCTGCTTCTTTAAAACTAACCAAGATAAAATCAAGTCCCAACCAGTAAGCGGGAGAGGTCTCAGTGCTATTAAATACTGTGGTTAGTTTTCTCTAATTGGATAAACCATGGATGGAACAGGGGAAGTAGAAACTTCAATTTTTCTACTTCATTGTTCACAGAGATCCCCACTAGATACTGGTCTCCTGCCGTGAATTCTTGCAGCAGAAGAATGCACTAGAGGAAAGATTTCCTGAAGAAACAGCATCCACATTGCTCTCTGTGGTTTACTTAAATTTCTTCTTTCTGAGAATGCAGAATATAAAGTTTTGTTTTGCTCCTTTAGGACATTCAAAGTTCATTTTAAGTGACTCACTTTTTTCATTGGATATTTTGAAGAGAATATTTTGTTCTTCTATGAGGCCTGGTCTTCAGAAAAGTTTAATGACATGTCATGGAGAAAGGGAAGAGCATCAAAATTCCTATTTTCCAGTGGGAATTGTAGCAGAGAGGTCAAGTGGCTGGCTTCAAAACTTTTCACTGTGCTCTGTTGTCTCTCCTGATGCCGATTTCTTGTTTACGTCCTTCCCCTAGCCTGGAACTCTCTTTTCCTTCACATCTGGAAGACCAAAGCTATAATCTCCAAAGTCTTCCTGAAATCTATCTCCTCCTGGAGGCCATCCCCAATCTTATCTCCCAACTGCTACTTCATCTAGACTGTGAGCCCATTGTTGGGCAGGGACCGTCTCTATATGATGACGATTTGTACTTCCCAAGTGCTTAGTACAGTGCTCTGCATACAGTAAGTGCTCAATAAATATGATTGAATGAATGAATGAATCCCTTCTTTGCCACCTAAGCATTTAAGTACTCACAAGCTCCACAGAACTTATGTTCATATCTTATATGTCCTATTAACTCCTCCTAGCTGCAACTTATTTACATATCTGTATCCTCAGATGGAACTCCTTTGGAGTGTTGTACAAGGTATACTCAGAACACTGAATTGAGCACTGAGTATAATCATGTTTATTGAGTGCTTCCTGTGTGCAGCATCCTGTACTAAATGTTTAGGTGAGTACAGTATAATATAAAGTTGGCAATTATGTTCCTGGCCCACATGGAGTTTACACTCTAGGAGGGAAGGAGAGGAGAAAAAAGATGAGTGAAATGGAAAACCAAGAATGCTTTTGGATTAACTAAGGTTGCAGGACTTTCTAATCACTTGACACAGTTAACCTTTGTCAGTGTAAATGTATTATGGTTTTCCTGTGTTCTCCCCCCAATTGATTCAGAGTTTCCAATCATTAGAGCTAAACTATAGTACTTTCATTTGGTAGCAAATCTGTGCACTTTACATCAGCACTCCAAATGCTAGGGTGTTGAAAATTCCAGAGGACACTTGGTACGCAGGGTGAAGAAAGTGTGAAGACCAGCTGTCATTCTTTGAACTGAGTTGTTATTTGTTAAACACTTTGACTCATCAGCAAAGACACAAAAATGCTTTTTCAGATTAAATGAGTTTTTGGTCACAGGCAAACAGGACTCACAGAAATGCTGGCAGACTTCTTTGAAGATAACTCGTTCACCATGATCAATGCTTTTTACTCACTTATATGCATTTTGGGAAACGCTTACCTCTGTAGCTACTTAGAATCAATTCAGCAATTTCTGCCAAGTGCAGAGACAATTACTGGTAATGTGGGCATAGAATGTGTCTGTTGAATTGTCCTCTCCCAGGCACTTAGTACAGTGTTCTGCACACAGTAAGTACTCAATAAATATGATTGATACTTCTGCAATAGTTCTGCTGAGGTTTATGGGTTGTATTATTCAGAAACAATGACCACTAGTGTTCTTGATTATCCTGGAGTTTAAATTGCCAGTTGCAATTATTCCTTAAAAAGTGAATTAATTCATTCATTCAATCGTATTTATTGAGTGCTTACTGTGTGCAGTGCACTCTACTAAGCACTTGGGAAGTACAAGTTGGCAACATATAGAGACGGTCCCTACCCAACAACGGGCTCACAGTCTAGAAGGTGAATGATTCTTGCATGAGGAAGAGATAGATTTGCCTTTGCAGAAATATTTAAGCATTGTTTGATTTAAAGTATGGCATATTTACAACATTAAGTTCCACCTGAGATGCTGGGATTACTATGGATTTATTAGAAACAGGTGCCATAATACTCTATTGGTAATCATTTAGGATTAACAAATCTGGTTAATGTCAGACTTTCTCATTTATTGTGGAAACCATCAAATAGGATAAACTTCACCACGTGTCAACATGTATTGAGCTCCCAAAGGAACCATAACTATATATTAGCTTTCCCACCCTTTTCCCCTCCTTACTCCCACTTCAGGGCTTCCACATTCCGTGCTTGGATACTTATTCCCGCTCCTCCTCCCATCACCAGTAGTTTTTATATGGACATATATTTAAACTCTGTTGCTTTTCCCCTACCTGTAATTGATTTTAGTGCCTGTCTTCCCCACTTCTAATCCCAGCTCCACCACTTGTCTGCTGTGTGACTTTGGGCAAGTCACTTAACTTCTCTGTGCCTCAGTTACCTCATCTGTAAAATGGGGATTAAGACTGTGAGTCCCACGTGGGACAACCTGATTACTTTGTATCAACCCCAGCACTTAGAACAGTGCTTGGCACATAGTCTATAACAAAATACCATCATCATTATTATTATTATATTGTAAGATCCTTGAGTGTGGAGATCATGTGTCCCAACTATTGCACTCTCCCAAATGCTTAGTACAGTGTTCTGAATATACTAAGCATGTAATAAATACTTTTGATTGCACTGTATTTCAAGGAAATGTCTGCACGGTCCAATATGGAAGACATCTAACCACCCCAACCAAGCTTGGGTCCTCAACTTTGTCACAGTGGCTCCATGAGGTAAGCACCCCTTATCTCTGTGACCACTTCTTCATTGGTAAAAATTAGAGATTCCATCCTCCAAAGGAAGAAAATGTGTATAAGACACTTTGATCTCCTTGGAGAAAGAAGTTAATTATCTTTTTTTCCTCCACATTAACTGCATGAGGAAGTTATCAAGCATGGTCCCACTGCTGTTATTTTCACTAGGGGAAATCTACCCTTGATGTTAAAGCAACTGTAAATTTTAAAGCACTAATTCTAAGGGAACAATTAAGCACTTTTACTGCTGCTGAGACAATTCTATAAAAACCCATAAAAAATTCATTCTATTGTTGGAAAGGCACTCTGACTTTTCTAAATAAGAATTTCACTGCATAAATTCAGGAGAGGGTGGAATTTATTTTAAACAGTTCCTACAGTTGTATAACTCCTTTTCGTTTCATCGTGGTCTGTCATTTCTTCATTGCATCAATACAGAAATACATTTCAAACAAGAGAGGTAGTCACTGGGGTTCGGCAGAGCTAAAGAAAGGTAGGAGGGATGAAGCTGACAGATTTGGGAAGTTCTGTAAATAGTCTCCAGTTGAGCTTCTCCATTTAGTTGGAGGAAGCAATAGTCTTAGGGTGCTCTGGGGGGCTGCTGAAATGCAAGCCAAGCACATACTCTTTCGGTAGAACAACAATTAGGTAATAGGTAGATTCAGTCTCAAAGTAATTTGTTTTTAACTGAGCAGTGATAGCAGGAAAATATCAGCCACCAGTCTTCTTTGCTTCTGGAAATGAAAGGATGAATGAAGCAGACAAATTCAGCTTCTCCACGCAGAGACAACTTGGAAATGGCAAAGGGAAACTGGCCCTCTGCCATTCCAGAGCTCAGCAAAGAGACCTAAAACCATTTCTGAAGCTGTCTTTCTCCCACAAAGCAACCTATTTTCATTTCGAGTTGAGACTCATAGCTGATGACTGCAGGATACCTAACTGTAATTTATTTTAATGTACATCACTCCCACAGTTTGCAAGCTCCTTGCAGGCAGGGATCAAGTCAATCAATCAAACATTCCATGGTATTTATTGAGCATTTATTCTGTGCAAAGCACTGTATTAAGTGCATGGTAGAGTACAACAGAGTTGGTAGGTATGTTCCCTGCTCACAACGAGCTTACAGTCTGGAAGGAATCAATATCTACCAACTCTATTGTCTCTCCCAAGCATTTAGTACACTGCTCTGCATAGAGGGAGTGCTCATTAAAAACCATCAATCTATGGTTAGTATTGAAACAGGGTGGAGGACAAATGTTCTAAAAATGTATATATGCACAAAGTGTGGTTGAAACTCTTTTTGGGGATTAGATTGGGGACAGCCGGGTGGTGGGTGGCTTTGGGCTGTGGAATCACCAGATTTTTTTTCTGGGGCAGTTGGATGTGTGAGGTGGAGTCTGCCTGATTTGCTGAAGAGTGAGCATTGACATCTTTAATTGTAAAGTGTGGCAGTCAGCCATGACTAATGCTGATTGTACTAGAATTTTCCCTTTTAAAATGTCAGTTTCCTTTCTCTTCTAGAAGACCAAATGGGGATTTAACTCGTGTTCTTTATGTTGATACATTATATTCCTGGGTTGTTGATTTAGAAAATGCAGAATCCTTCATATCCTAGTAGAGTGAGAAAGAATGGCAAAATCACCGAGTACTGCCTGAGACATTGAAAGCTTCACAAATCTTATAAACTATGATAAAAGCACCTATAGCTCTGTTGGGCTGTGCACAGATTTGCCACTGGTATCCTTGTCACTTGGGTACAAAATTTAAATGATTTTGGTTGCTCTAAACAAATGTCATGGTTTGGATTGAAATTCTGGGGCAGTCAAGCTCCCTGGAGCCTGATTCACAATCGGGGAGTTAGATTCTGGGTCTACTTAGGCACTGAATTGCATAGAGAGGGCAAGAGTAATTTAAAGTTTCCGGAGCTAGTGTGCTTCTCATCACAGAGTTAACAACTAAGGCATGTCTTTGGAAAGAGAGAAAAGAGCGGCTGCTCTGCATTTAGTTTCAATTGCTTTACTCTTGATTTAACTTGGCTTTATTTTTATCACTCAGCACTGCTTAGACTGCTTATGCCTATTTTAGAACCAATTAAATAATTTCCTTTGGACAGAAAGTTAAAATAAACGCTCATGACCTTGACCAACAAATAACATGTTTTGGCTCCAAAATCAACCATGTGAAACTGGGCCCTTAAAAAAATAATCCAGGCAGCCATTTGTGATCCCAGATAGGAGACAGGACTTTCCTCTGGGCTAGAGCATCAGTGTTCTCAATAGAGTTTCCTCATTCTTGCATTTCTAAGATATTTATTACAACGATTCTAGTGACGAGGGCCTTTGAGCTTTCCAAAATACTGGTTAAGGATCCCTGAAATCCTTAGACCAAGAAGATAAGACAAAAAGGAGAACAGCAATATTAAGAATTCTAGACCCTGAAAGAGCAGTCCCCAGACTCTCCTGTTTCTTCATTCTTCAGCCAGCAGGAATGGGGGTCTGAATCATGGCTTGTATTTCCAATTAGCAAAGAGCCCAGAGTCACGGGATGGGAGTGGAGGGTTTCCTGTATATGGCCTAAATAAGCCTTAGTAAATCTTGAGGAAGTCCGGTGTATGGCCTAAATAAGCCTTAGTGAATCTTGAGGAAGTCCATCCTTTTTCTGAACTTCTGGGGTCAAAGATGGGCCGGCTTTGGCAGTTTCTGCTATTCTTGCCCCTTCTCCCTTGGGCTAACAGAAACTGCCACCTCATTTCAGAGCTTGGACTGGATCCCTAGAAAGTACAAAGATGGAGGGAAGCCTCAAAACAAGAAAACCCTAAAGGTATCTTCCTCTGAGTCTCTCCCTCTTAGCCCCCACTGAGCCAGGGAGTCGATACCATTTCAGATCTCTGCTGCCTCACTCTGGAGCCACTAGCTCCACCTTGAAGTGATTGTTAACCAAAGACACAGCTACATGTCCAAGTAAACTATCTGCAGGTGCACCCTCCAGTGACTGCAGGGAACACCTCTACAATCACTCTCATCTCATCTCTTCACACCACTCCCATCAATTCCACACTGATCCCATCCAATATAAATGTTTTACTATAATTTAGAATAGCTGGATGGGGAAGAAGTCTGCAACCGCAAGATGTTTGAGCAGTCTGAGGCACGAGGGCACTCCAAGGTCAGCATTATTTGCCTGTGCTAGAGTACAAGGAGATACTCTACCCTAAAATGAATGAAATTCAGGATTTTCCTCATTACTGTGCTAATTTGAGACTATATTATCTTTATGGATCAGCATAGCAGCCTTCCTTAGTGTTCATTTAAATCTGTAATTGCTGGTCACAGAGTTAGGCTAGTTCACAAGCTACTTAAGACCCTGAACTTGGCTATAAAATATAGCTATATTCTTCCGCAAAGAAGCGTGTAAAATGCATTAAGTAGTAACAAATGGGAGATAAGTTTACTTTTATCCAGGATAGCATATATCCCATATGTTAATGAATTGGCTTGTTAGATTTTTTTTCCATTATCTTCACCTTTCTTTTCAACTTGCACACCTCATGCAGTGATTCAACCGATTACTTGGCAGGTAAATTAGGCTGATGAATATTAATGCTGCTTTTCCAGCAAGAAAGGCCACTGTAGAGACATTGCTAGGAGATGACAGCACCTGCACGCAGCAACATTTCTTCCGCCCACATCGGACCCAACTTCATTAAATCACCCAACAGGACAAACTGTATGAGGAAGGTCTCTCAAGCCATTTTTTAATCACCACAGAAATAGCAGTGCCATCATTTCTATCCCTCCCAATTTCCCCAGTGTGACACTCTCTAGTTCCCCTTAAGTATCTGTGACAACAGGGTACTTGGCACCATCAGTAATTACGCTGCTGCCTGGATAGGGACACATCTCATAGAGGGGAATAAGGGCCAGGAATGTGAGACTCCTCCTGTTTCTTTTCCAAGTGCCTGTCACAGGGCTGGGCAATAGAGGTTCAATCAGGCCCCACTGCATGGCTGTTGTTGTTGTTGAGGATGATGATGATGATGATGATGATGGCAGCAACAACCTTTTAGGCATTAAGCTCGTTGTGGGCAGGGATTGAGCCTACTATCTGTACTGTATTCTTCAGCGCTTAGTACAGTGCACTGAACACAATAAGCATACAATACCATTGATTGATTTATTAGTTGACCCTACTGAATATAGGAAGGAGGAATGAATATGACTGCAGGAAAAAAGAGACAGTCAGACAGGCACGATCAGAGAGGCCAAACCAATTCTGCCAGGAATAAGCAAAGGCTTCTGGAGGATGCTGGTACAGAGGGCAGAGACTGT
Organism: Tachyglossus aculeatus; assembly: GCF_015852505.1. NCBI lineage: Eukaryota > Metazoa > Chordata > Mammalia > Monotremata > Tachyglossidae > Tachyglossus > Tachyglossus aculeatus. The sequence continues at coordinate 17,050,359 of NC_052074.1, read as the reverse complement.
CTGGAGACAGGGGCAGATGCTGGTTTAAGGCTCCATGGTAAATATGACAACATAACCCCACTTGTTCTCCAGATCCATCACTGAATCAGGGAAGGACAAGTCACTTCACTTTTCTGGACCTTAGTTTCCTTCTCCCTAAAATAAGAGTCAAAACGGCAGGGTCTCCTCTCCGGAGCTCTGAGAACAACTACGCTACTCCTCATCTTCCCCTCTTGGAATCCTATTTCAACCAGGTGCCTTCCCCCAAACAACTATCTTCTCTCCAGCTCACACCCTCACAACTATCACCTCAACACTTGGGTACCCACACCCACCCACAGTACTTAAGGAGGCATCCATCTATGAATCTAATATTAAAACATTTATTTATTCACCCAGACATCTTTCATTCTCTTATTATAATCAGTTGTGTCTCTTTTTTCTTCCAAGGCTAAATAATTACCTCACAATCATTCTCATTAGATTGTAATCTCACTGAGGACAAGGATTGCCTCTTCTACTGTGCTCTGCATAGAGGAGGTACTCAATAAATACCATCAGTTGATTGCTTGATTAAAGAAGATGGACCAGATCTGGCCGGTGATTATGGGCAGCAGCACTAAGAGGTCCAGAGCAGTAAATGGGCCCCTCATGACTTGAGGTATTCCTAATATCAATCAATGGTATTCATTGAGCACTTACTGTGTGCAGAGCACTGTACAAAGCAGTTCGGAGAGTCAAGAAAATAGAGTTGGTAGACATGATATCTGCCCTTAAGGAACTTTCAATCTATTGGATTGGATTGCAATATGCCGAAGGAATGGCTGGAATGTTAGTGCACTGGGATCCATAGCTCTTAGGTAAGCAGTATGGTATTTGCACAGACACTGTACTAAGCGCCGATGTTGGCTACAAGCAAATCGGAATGGACACAGTCTATGAGGCTCACAGTCTAGATCCCCATTTTACAGATGAGGCAACTGAGGCACAGTCACACAGCAGACAAGTGGTGGAGCCGGGATTAAAACTCATGAACTTCTGTCTCCCAGGCCCGTGCTCTATCCACTATGCCACACTGCTTCTCAAGTACTTACTCTATGCTGAGCACAATACTAAGTGCTGGGGAAAACAAAATACACAGCAGAGAGACCTGGTCTCTGGCCCTCCAAGAGCTTCCAGCTTAAAGAAGATCTGTGAGCTCTCTACAAATTAGAGAAATAGAGTTAATATTAATCACAAGCCCTATTCCTCCTCCTGCTTAAGAAGAAAGCAGGGCTGTGAAAATATGTTCAGGGTAACCATCTGAGGTGGGGAATTTGGTCCACTGCACACAAGGCATGGGGCTGGGGGAAGGCGGGCCTTCGGAGCTGAAAATGATTCGATACTGGTCCAAATGCACATCTCCTGGTTAAAAATACCACAGTGGTCTGAGACCCTGTCTTGGGTGGTGGTTTGCCACAGACCCTAGAGAGAAGACACCAGATCAGCTCCACCTGGAGTGGGAACAGGGCTGGAAACAGGGCTACCCACTCTGGGGTGGGTAGGCATTGCAATTGAAGGGGTAGAGGACTGCTGTTTCCCACTGCCACTGCTGGTGGAAACAGCAGCAGGGCTACAGTAGCATACTGCACCCTTCCCTACCAATCCCCGTCACCGGTGCTGCCGTGTTCCCTATATCCATGTCCCGGATATTCCTCGGATAACGAGGTCACTTCTCTGTTGACTCCAGACTGCTCCCAGGATCAGATGTAGGGTGCAGGCTAAGGGCATCCTCTCTCTCCAACATTAAGAATTACCTTATTCTGCCTGCTTGTGGACTGTGCTTTCTCAAAGTTTCCCCATCAAGAGAACACGCCGCTCAAAGCTATGCCATCCCTAACACAGTGCTGCACTGGTTGTCTTTGCCCATACAAAACAGTGCTGTGAATGCCACCAATGGGATCTTTTCTACCGTGTCTGACTGCCACTTAGAAACAGCCAGCCTCAGGCAGAACCTGTGCTGGAGGGCTCAGGTATCCTGCTGGTGGTACTGCCAGAGAGAGCAGGGAAAGTGGTTCACCAAGGGAGACTAACTGAGGAATAAAAAAAACATATGGTAAACATGTCCTCGGTCCCACTGGTAACCTCCTGGAGTTCGACCCTGCTGGGAGACATTTGCATGACTCTGGGGTGTCTGTGGAGCAGCTTGGGGAGGAACTGGGAACAGAAAGGGATGGCTGGGTGGATACTCAACCTAGAAGGAGACTCAAAATGGGCCCAATGGTGTCAACTAACTCTATGGTAATCTCCCAAGTGCTTAGTACAATGCCCACAGTAAACACTCAGTAAATACCATTGAATGATTAACTACTGGAGCTATAGACATCCAAGATGCAGTTTGTGACCCTCAACTGGGGCCAGATATATCTGGCTATAATCCAGACGATTATCCTTTGGAGGAGTGTGCATCCGCACAGGGAATGACAACAAGGGCATTGGGTCCACATCAGTAAGCTGAACCCCACCAGTTACAACTTTCTTGGCCACTCAGGTGAGGGCATTCTTCATCATCATCCATCAGAGAAGCAGTGTGGCTCAGTGGAAAGAGCATGGGCTTTGGAGTCAGAGGTCATGGGTTCAAACCCTGGCTCGGCTGAATGTCAGCTGTGTGACTCTGGGCAAGTCACTTCACTTCTCTGAGCCTCAGTTACCTCATCTGTAAAATGGTGATTAAGACTGTGAGCCCACGTGGGACAACCTGATCACCTTGTAACCTCCCCAGTGCTTAGAACAGTACTTTGCACATAGTAAGCGCTTAATAAATGCCATAATTATTATTATTATTATTATAATCATCTCCCAGGGATGATGGGAGCTCTTCCTGTCTCTTCCTTGGTTAGCACCGCTTTCAGGTCTGAATGTCCCAGCAGCAGCAGTATTGGCAAGAGCGACTTGACCCTGAGTCAGGTCCTTTCTCTCCACTTCCTTCCCAGTCAATCAGTGATATTTAGGAGCACTTACTGTGTGCAGAGCACTGTACTAAAAGGTTGGGGAAGTACACTCCCATAGAATCAGTAGGTGCGATCCCTATCAGCAGGAACTTACAGTCTACAGGGGGAGACAGATATTAAATTGCAGTTAGGGAAAAAGTAGAATGTAAGGATATTTAAGTGGAGGTGGGGGCTACGGTGAGTATCAAAGTGCTTAAGGCCTCAAACTCCATTGAGCAGGGTGCAGGAATGGTGCTGCCCTATGGAGATATTTTCCTTAATATCTGGGTCCCAGTTATCCCAGAGCTGGCCTGGAGCCTTCTTCCTGCAGGCAGATGGCTCACCATCTGTGTGCTCAGTCGGGGACTCACAGGCACATCTCTACTATACAAGACTTGCCAGGCACCAGACTTCCGGGCCTAGCTCAGGAGCATCAACCAAAACACCAATACCAGGAGGCTACAACCTAACCATCCTACCTAGCTCTCTTAAGCCTCCCTGAAGGGGCACACTATCTAAACTAGGCTTAGGCATTTCTCCTAAGGTAAGGATTAAATTTGACATGTGCTGAGTTCTACTCCAAACATTTTCAAAAAAAGATGCCTGGACTCATACAGACACAGTCAGTGAGTCTGGTCCACAGCTTATGAATTTCACCGGTTGGATTCAAAGGTCTAATATCTAGCCATAGACCTTTCAGTGGCAATGGACAGGTAGTTTTGTTAAGACAACCCCATGGGTATAGGGTAGAAAAGAAAGAGGAAGAGCGTTATTGAATAACGCAAATGGAGTTGGGGGGAAATCCCTCAGTAAAGGTTAACCGGCATAATCACAAATACAAATACTAATAAACTTTTCAAATATATGTGCATGTACCAGGAGCATATGTGTTTAACATTTTGCAGTGACTGGGCTCAGCACAAACCAAACAGTGATTCATGTCTCCAAAGAGGACTGTATTGTACAATGATTAACTCTTTAGTATTATTCACCCTGGGCACCAAAGAGATGATTTTCTGGGTCAATTCCCAATCCCTCCCTTTTTATCCCTTTAAATGAATAGACTACTGATTCATCTGTCTTTGAAAGTTCAATTAAATTTAAAATTCATTTTAAAAATTCACTTAAAATGATTTCTTGATCGGCTTAGCTAGACATGAGGGCTCAGAGTGGAATATGGGAGAGGTGGGTGCCTGGACAATGGAGTCATAAGGACTTGGTAGACTGACTTTGCCCAGAACCAGTGCATTTTCTGAGAGGGGTTTTCAATTTGTTTTCTAATGGCATTTGTTAAGCATCTACTATGTGCCAGTCACTGTACTAAGCTCTGGGGTAGATAGCAGATAATCATCTTGGACACAGTACACGTCCCACCTGGTGCTCACAGTCTTATTCCCTATTTTACATTAATTCACTCATTCAGTCATATTTATTGAGCCACTTACTGTGTGCAGAGCCCTGTACTAAGCACTTGGGAGAGCACACTATAACAATAAACACATTCCCTGCCCACAGTTAGCTTAAGTCTAGAGGGAACTGAGACACAGAGAAGTTAAGTGACTTGCCCAAGGTCACACGGCAGACCAGTGGTGGAGTTAGGATTAGAACCCAGGTCCTTTTGATTCCCAAGCTTGTGCTCTATCCACTAGGCTATGCTGCTACTCAAATGGAGATAACTATTTTAACCTGAACCTATATTAAGCAAAACAAACCGGATGCCTCCACAGTCAAATAAGGTCAGGAAACGAACTCAGGAAGCTAAAGTCCTACTGTAATCAGAGTGTCACCTCCCCTGTAAACTTGATGTGGTCAGGGAACATATCAACCAACTCTGTTGTATTGTACTCTTCCAAGCACTTAGGACAGTGCTCTGCACATAGTAAGCTCTCAGTGTCACTGAATGATTTCTGCCCCCCTGAATCACATTAGCTAAGCATTCATCCTCTTGAAACACAATCCTACAGTCACTCACCATTCTGATGAATTATTTTTGATAATAATAATTGTGGTATTAAGCACTTACTATGTGCCAGGCACTGTAATAAGCACTGGGGTAGGTGCAAGGTAATTGGGTTGGACACAGTCCCTTTCCCACATAGGGCTCACAGCTTTAATCCCCATTTTCCAGATGAGGTAACTGTGGCACAGAGAAGTGAAGTGACTTGCCCAAGGTCACACAGCAGACATGTGGCGGAATCAGGATTAGAACCCAGGTCCTTTTGACTCCCAGGCCGGTGTTCTATCCACTGTCATGCTGATTAGCAGAAGCTGCCTTTGCAAAGAAAAGTACAAGTCCTGTCTTGTTGTCCACTTTGAAATTGTTCCCTGTAATAAGGTGAAACAATGCACCTTGGTTTTTTTAACCAATGAAGACAAAATATGAAAGAATGTAAGCATCCTTTGCAACTTTATTACAAACATCAATCTCATCTGAGGGACGGAAACATCCTATTAGCTCAGCTGTGACTGACACGAATGAACTACATGTATTTTCAGTTTCAAGTTTTCCCAAAAAAGGGGGGTTTGTGACTTCTAAGATTCACCCCACCTTAAAACCAAGTTATCAATGTTTTAATCAGAGATGTTTGGTGAAAGGACATTACCTTTGATAAGGATATTCTGATGAAATCTCGGAGCCTGCAAAGCCTCCCACACGGAACACAATTATATGCAAAAGCAATAAAGATAATGCAAAGCAGGGAGAAAGTTTTTAAATGCAATGGGATGCAACAGAGTATATATGCACTAGAATGCCTTGTTCCTTAGGCTTACAGTGCCTTCTTATCAATGAGCACCAGTCACTTCATACATATGTGTTGCCAACTTGTCCTTCCCAAGCGCTTAGTACAGTGCTCTGCACACAGTAAGCGCTCAATAAATATGATTGATTGATTGATTCCACCTGATGCTTCCAATTCCTCTTTGGAAAACATAGCTCAGGGATCATCTTAGCTTTTGCAGACCTCCACATGAGGGACCATCCTATCCCTTTTCGAGGCAGTGGAAGCCCTTCCCCACTGAAGCCTTGGCAACTGACACCCACTCTCTTGGGTAATAATAATAATAATAGTAATGGTATTTGTTAAGCACTTACAATGTGCAAAGCACTGTTCTAAGTGCTGGGGGGGATACAAGGTGATCAGGTTGTCCCATGTGGGGCTCACAGTCTTAATCCCCATTTTACAGATGAGGTAACTGAGGCACAGAGAAGTTAAGTGACTTGTCCAAAGTCACACATCTGACACGTGGTGGAGCCGGAATTAGAACCCATGACCTCTGACTCTCAAGCCCATGCTCTGTCCACTGAGCCACGCTACTTCTCATAGACCGGGGTTCCAAACCCAGTTCTGCCACCTGCCTGCTGGGTGACCTTGGGCAAGTCACTTCTCCTCTACTCAGTTACCTCATCTGAAAAACGGGAATTTAGTATCTAATCTCCCTCCCCCTTAGGGTGTGAGCCCGTTGTGGGACAGGGACTGTGCCTGACATGATTATTTGTATCTACCCCAGCACTTTGCTTCGTAAGCGCTCAACACATTATTATTATCATCACATGGACTCCTGTCCCTTGCTGCATGGAGTCATTTAACTTATTGTAAAAACGATCTATTAGATGCCACTGAATAACCTCACTCACTAAGCTTATATGCACTCACTTTGCAAGGCTGCTCCCAAATGCACACTGAGCGATATTAATAAAACAGGAGAAATCCTTGGGCTGTGTGACATGCCACACCATGCTGCATTATTCAGGCACTTGCTCTAAGGTCAGTGCCTCCCCAGTGGGGCAGTTTGTTTTCTCATCTTGTAGGAAAACTAAATCATCACAGAAAGTTTGCTTTGGAAAATAGGCTTTTATCACTGAAGTTTCACCGGCCTCCTCTTCACCCTCACCACTGAGAGTGTCCTACTAGATTTTTTTTTTGTTGTTGTGCCAATAAAGTCAGTTTTCAGCAATTCCTTCATTCATATTTATTGAGCCCTTACTGTGTGCAGAGCACTGTACTAACTGCTTGGGAAGTACAAATTGGCCACATATAGAGACGGTCCCTACCCAACAACGGGCTCACAGTCTAGAAGGGGGAGACAGACAACAAAACAAAACAAGTTGTCAATACCATCAGAATAGAATTATAGCTAAGTACACATCATTAATAAAATAGAGTAATAAATACATACAAATGAGAGTAACAAATATGTACAAATACATACAAGTTCTGTGCGGAGAGGAAGAGGGTAGGGCAGAGGGAGGGAGGGGGGTGATGGGGAGGGGAGGAGGGGGAGGAGAGGAAAAAGGGAGGCTCAGTCTGGGAAGGCCTCCTGGGGGAGATGAGCTCTCAGTATGGCTTTGAAGGGAGGAAGAGAGCTAGTTTGGTGGATGTGTGGAGGGAGGGCATTCCAGGCCAGGGGAAGGATGTGGGCCAGGGGTCAACGGAGAGACAGGGGAGAGCGAGGCACAGTAAGGAAGTTAGCGGCAGAGGAGTGGAGGGTGGGGGCTGGGCTGTAGAAGGAGAGAAGGGAAGTGAGGTAGGAAGGGGTGAGGTAATGGAGAGCCTTGAAGTCGAGAGTGAGAAGTTTTTGCTTGATTCGAAGGTTGATACGCAATCACTGGAGATTTTTGAGGAGGGGAAAGACATGCCCAGAGTGTTTGTTTCTGTACAAAGATAATACGGGCAGCAGAGTGAAGTATAGACTGAAGTCGGGAGAGCAATGAAATCTATGGTTGGATGCTTTCTCCATGGTTCAGTGGGCTTACACTTAATGAATGTGGCTGTGAAGAGAGCCACTGACATCTTTCTCAGACTCTGAGGAAATGGGAGCAAAAAACAGGCAGGTTCCCCTTCTCCGAGGAACTTGATTCAAGAATAACAATAACAGGATTTATTAAGCGCTTACTGTGTGTGAAGCACTGTTCTAAGCTCTGGGGCAGATACAAGCTTTGTGGGACAAAGATATGGCCTCTGAGATTGAGACTAGGGACTGCTATCTGGCTTGCATTATTGGCACCCTGAAGGTAAGAAAACCCTCAGCGTTTTCCTTCATGTAACACCCTGAAAGTCAGGGCTAGCCACCTCCTCCTTCCATTGTTCCCTCAGGGCTCAAATCCTAGTCTTCAAGATGAAGGCCGCAGTCAATCTCTATGATAGGTTATCATTTGCATTTCTTCCAAAGACAGGGCCGGAGGCATGGTCTTGCACATTTACGTGAAAATACACTCGCTTCCAGGAAATTAATATTTGGGGACACTTTTGTAGACAGAAGTAAAGGCATTTATGAACTACCCACTGGGTTCAGTGTGGTGTACTACCCAACAGACCAACACTTTCCCCATCTCCAGAGCCATATTAAAATAATATCTCCTCAAGGAAGCCTTCCCTAATTAAACTCTTATGTCCCCACTGTATTCTTCCACCCTGCTTTGTCACCTATACATTTGGGTCCATATCCCCAAGCACTTTGATATTCACTCTATCCCCACAAAACTTAGGTACATGTCCTCAACACTGCTCTTTCCCCTATCTGTAATGGATTTACTGTCTGTCTCCCCCATTAGGTTGTAAGATCCCTGTAGTCAGGAATCATATCTGAGCAGCATTATCTAATTTAAGTAGCAAAGGCCTGGGAGTCGGAGGTCCTGGGTTCTAATCCTCATTCAGCCAACTTGCCTGATGAATGACCTTGGACAAATCACTTAACTTCTCTGTGCTTCAGTTGTTTCTTCTTTAAAATGAGGGCTCAAAACCTATTCTCCTCCCTCCTTAGACCATGAACCATGTGGGACAGAAGTTATGTCCAATCTGGTTAACTTGTATCTACCCCAGCTATTAGAACAATGCCTAACTGTAAACACTTAACAAATATAATAATAACAATAATACCTACCAACTCTATTGAACTCTCCCAAGTGCTTGATTGCTTCATCGATTGTACTAAGCTCTTAGAAAAGTAAAACCAAAACACGAGATATGTTCCCTGCCAGCAGTGAGTTTACACTGTAGCCAGACAAGCCATTTTTAAGATCAGGCAGTTCTATTCCATGTGCCAGAACAATTTAAAGGTAATTTTGGTTAATTATTTTAAATTATAATTATTAACTTTGTTTAGAAAATATGTGGGTAGGGCTTGTTAATAAAGAATCCTGAATATGTGAGTTCTGCAAGTGTTTCTACAAGGGAATTTCTCACCCAACTGACTGTGAAAGCTTATTATTATTATCATGTTTGTTAAGCACTTATATGTTAAGCAAAGTTCTAAGCACTGGGGAAGATACAGGTAAATCGAGTCGGACTCAGTCACTGTCTCACAATGGGGCTCACAGTCTTAAACAGGAGTGGCGATTCTTGCTTTAACTTTCTCTGAGTAACGTATGGTGTGAGTGTGTGTGAGTGTGTGTGTGTGTGTGTGTGTGTGTGTGTGTGTGTGTGTGTGTGTCTACGTGTGTTCCTCCCTTAGTCGTTGATTGCAATGTGTACCTACCTGACAAGGTCCCAGATGAACTGCAGGGATCCTGCCACTCTGCAGTTACCATATGTGCCCAAATGGAAGTTGAATTGAGGCTGGCAATGTCAGAAACTGTAAGAGGGCTGAGTTACCACCGTTGAGCCTTCCCCATTTTACAGATAAGGAAACGGAGGTACAGAGAAGTTAAATGACTTGCACAAGGTCACACATTAGGTAAGCATGTTCTCGTGGAAAGACCATAGGCCTGAGAGTCAGAAGGACCAGTATTCTAAACCCGGCCCCACCACTTGTCAGCTGTAGGAGCTTGGTCAATTCACTTAACTTCGTTGTGCCTCAGTTACCTCATCTCCAAAATGGGGATTAAGATCGTGAGCCCCATGTGGGACATGTACTGTGTCCAACCTGATTATCTTGTATCTACCCCGGTGCTTAGAACAGTGCCTAGCACATAGTGATCCCTTAACAAAAACCATTTTAAAAATCCTTTTTTTCTGTGTAGAACATGATTAGGCTTGAAGTTTCATTGTGTATAATTTACTTTGTAAATTATACATCATGATCTGTTCAAAATTCCTCAAATACACCCTAATCAGGGTGATTTATAAACTACTGAAACTCATAGTCTATCTGCTGAAAAGATTCCTTCGCTGAAGAAGCTTAACCTGTAGCTTATATCATTATTGTCTAGTGACAATTCTTGCTTTAACTTTCTCCCAGTGAAGTATGGTGTGAGTGTGTGTGTGTTTGTATGTTTGTCTATGTGTGTTCCTCCCCTAGTCATTGGTTTCAATGTGTACTTACCTGACAAGTTCCCAGCTGAACTGCAGGGATCCTGCCACCCTGCAGTTACCATATGTGCCCAGATGGAAGTTGAATTGAGGCTGGCAAGGTCAGAAACTGTAAGAGGGCTGAGTTGCCACAGTTGAGCCTTCCCCGTTATGAACTGTATAAAGTCTGGGTCAAGTAAACAGGCTTGGGAGTAATCCTGTAATTAATGCTTTATCGGGGCAAACATACTCACATAAATCTGTGTGGTTTTCAGTTTGAGGTATAGCGAAAGAGAGTTCAAATGCAGAAATACATTAGCTGGTCAGAGTAGACACACAAAAGAGATTAGGAATAGCCCAGAGTCTGCTAGGACCTGCCATGTTGTGAGATTTCCCCACTACGGTTTGGAGCTTCTTCACAGAGTCTGAAGAATGAGTCCCGTCACTGTCTCATTTGAGAGAGAAGAAAATATATTTTACATGAACCATTGAGAGAGGTGATGATAATAGTAATGGTAATAATAATAATAATAATAATAATAATAATAATAATAATAATGCTGATGGCATATATTACTATGTGCTAAGCACATGGGGCTCACATTCTAACATGGAGGGAGAACAGGTATTTGATTTCCATTTTAACAATGAGGAAACTGAGGCACTGAGAAGTTAAGTGAGTTCCCTAAAGTCACACAGCCGGCAGGTTGGCAGAGGTGGGAATAAAACTTGGATCCTTTGACTCCTAGGTAGGCCCATGATCTTTCCACCAGGCCACACTTCTTCTTAATCCAAATTAATTGGAATCGAGACCAAATTAGATAATCAAAAGATCAAATACCCAAACAAATGTGGTTTCTTGGGTATAGTAGGAACGAGCTTCTGAGACTGATAACCCAGGGTGAACTGGGAAAGGTCCTGAGCATGGTGTAGTGGATAGAGCACGGGCTTGGGAGTCTAATCCTGGTTCCAACATGTGTCTGCTGTGTGACCTTGGGTAAGTCACTTCACTTCTCTGTGCCTCAGCTACATCAACTGTAAAAAATGTGGATTAAGAGTTTGAGCCCAATGTGGGACAGGGACTATGTCCAACCTGATTAACTTGAATATACCCCAGTGCTTAGGACAGTGCTCAGCACATAGTAAGTGCTTAACAAGTACCATAATTATTATTAGGTTTATGAGGCTCCCTTGATCTGCTAGAATTTCTCCTTTAATCATGAGAGCAGCTTGCAGCTAGTAACTCATGCTTCCTTCTGTGAAGTGCTGACTATGCCAACTTGTACTTCCCAAGCGCTTAGTACAGTGCTCTGCACACAGTAAGCGCTCAATAAATATGATTGAATGAATGAGACCAACCCCTCTGAGGACTCACAGCCTCTGTAGTTTGGTTTGCCTGTATTTCTACAGCAGAGTCTCACGTTCATTGTAGAAGGCCGGGACTTCCTAAACCCAAGCCTTCAGCTCCATATAGACACTCGCTGTCCTTAACTAGCCAGGCTATACACAAAATAGGAATGGATCAGTGGATTGAGCAGAATTATATGCTCTAAGAATCAAGTGTTGCCTCGGGCTGAAAAGAGGTCAGATTCCTTCTCCCTAAAAATAACCCATGCCCAAGGAGGGCCAAGGAGATTGCCAGTAAACAAGTTGGGGACAAGAAGAAAAGCAGCATGGCTTAGTGAAAAGAGCATGAGCCTGGGAATCAGAGGGTTCTAATTTCAGTTCTGTCACCTGCCTGCTGTGTGACCTTGGGCAAGTCACAGAACTTCTCTGTGCCTCAGTTTCCTCAACTGTGCTCCCTCTTATTTAAACTGTGAGCCCTATGTAGGACAGGGACCGTGCCTAACCTGATTAACTTGTATCTACCCCAGCAATTAGAACGGTGTTTGGCATATAGTAAGCTCTTAACAAATACCATTAAGAAAAGGGGGGCTAGAAAGGAGAGATTGGATTTGAGTGAGATGAGAACCAGGCCAGATGAAAGCATAAGTGTACCTAGGAACTAGCCTGGGTGGGCATTCTGGGCATCTCTCCTCATTTCCTTATACCAGACAGATTGTGTTCTCCAAGGCAGGGGATGCCTCTGGCTCATTAACTGTCTTGTCACAAGCCAAGTGCTGTTCAGTCATGTAATGGATGTACTGTACCCAGTCACTTATGGCTGGGGAAATGGGGTGAGAGTGTTCCAGTTTGCACCAGGAGGTTGTTCGACTTAACTCTCGGGGGTCAAAACCCAAGCCTGGAATATGGAGAGAATTAGGTAGTAACCAAGACAAACTAATTGTTCTTCTCCAAATGAAGAAGCACCACTAGACAGAGAAGCAGCCTGGCATAGTGGGTGGGCACAGCCTTGGGAGTTAGAAAGACATTGGTTCTAATCTTGGCTCTGCTACTTGTCTGCTGTGTGACCTTGGGTACGTCAGTTCACTTTTCTGTGTTTCAGTTACCTCATCTGTAAAATGGGGATTAAGACTGGGATCCCCAGGGGGTACAGGGACTGTGTCCAACCCTATTTGCTTGTATCCACCCCAACACTTAGTATAATGCTTGGCACATAGTAAGCACTTAAAAAATACCACAATTATTATTATTATGGATACCAATTTCACACAACTCCTTTTAAAGACTAAGTCATGATTAAAGGGGAACCTCAGAGCCGTAACACTTCCCTTACCAGTCCCCTTGCTGACATCTTTGTTGGCATAGAGAAAGAGGTGTAACAGGCCTGGAGATTGCTTTGGGAAGGGGAAAATGATTCAAACCTTGTTATTGTACTGCTCAAGCCTAGTGTTTAGAGTGCTTAATTTCCAAATGGAAACCCGGTTCACCACATGGCATGCCCTTTGCCTTGGTTTTGCTAGGAAGAATCAGCAGCATTGATGGAAAATTGGCTGGGATTCACTCGTACTCCTGGAGGCTGATTGTCATACGTCTCCCTCCTACATCCCTGATGGTATTCAGGAATGAATCATTCTCCCTTATGGGACTCCATCCACCACTATGTTAAACAGTCATCTGGAACATTTACCAGGGGTCCCAAATTATATCCAGCTATTCAAGAAAATGGGTGTTTCTGTTTTACTGGCTTTAACCCAAGAGAATAAAAGTTCCCAGGACATACATCCAATCATCCTTACCACTTAATGATATATACCAGTCTGTGGATTCTACTTATCCATTCACTTATTTAATCACCTGTCCTTCTTGGCTTACCCTTGTCTTCACCAGTTATATCTTTATTTCACTCTTGCTCTCCTAATTGCAAATAATTTGTGTTTGTCTGTCCTCCATTTGAGCATACGCTCCTTGAAGGCAGGGGCCCTGTTTTTATCTCCACCAGAGTTTCCCTAGTGCTTGTAAAGTTCTCCGTACATAGAAGGCACTCAATAAATGCTACTGATCATTTGGTCAACAACGCGCTTCCTCTCTCAAGATGCCTAAGGAAGCGCATGTGTATTTCTGCTGGACACTAACAGAGATACAGCCCTCAGAAGCTTCTATGAAATGGAGCCAAAGCACTAGTGTCAAGCCTGCAGTGTCTAAAACTAACAATATTGATGGCATGGAATCTCTTAATAAAGTAAAAGGACAGACCAGAGGTCACAGCTTTAGAATTCAAAGACCTCAGAGAATTGTTTAAGGGCTTAGGGCAAGGAGTCAAAGCAATAGAGATGACTATCCAGAACAAGAGAGGATCTGGGAGAATCCTAAAGGAAAAGAGGGAAATTCTAGAAACCATACGGCTAACATGAGGGGATGGAATGAGAGATGATCAACAGGAAGAGGGAAAATCACTGTTCTTAACAAAGCTGGGTTTTTTAAATGTTTCAATTTACTTCCTTTTAAATACTCTTTGCACCCAATTTGATGAGAAGCCGCATTGCCTAGCCGAAAGAGTTTGGACCTGGGACTCAGAAGACCTGGGTGCTAATCCCCACTATGCCAAATTCTTGCTGTGTAACTTTGGGCAAGTCACTTAACTTCTCTGTGCCTCAGTGTTCTCAACAGTAAAATAGGAACTCAATATCTGTTCTCCCTTCTACTTAGACTGTGAGGCTTATGTGGGACAGGGAATGTGTCCCCCATGATGAACTTGTATTTACCCCAGTGCATAAGAACAGTACTTGACACATAGTAAGTGTTTAGAAATACAACAGCAATAATAATAAAAACTTCAAAAGATCTGAAAACATCTGGGAAGTGAATTCATTAATGTTTAAGAGCCAGCTGTCTTCTAACATACTGCCACTGACCACTTATAATAGTAATTGTAGTATTTGTTAAGTGCTTACTATGTTCTAGGTGCTGGGGTAGAGACAAGATCATCAAGTCCTATGTGGGACTCATAGTCTAAGAAGGAGGGGTATTGAATCTCCATTTTACAGATGAGAGAACTGAGGCCCAGAGAAGTTAAGGGACTTTCCCAAGGTCACACAGCAGGTGAGTAGAAGAGGTGGGATTGTAACCCAGGTCCACTGATTCCCAGGCCTGTTCTCTTCCTACAAGGCCATGCTGCTTCTCTATTTATGTAACTGAGTAGCTTGGTATCCCTCTGACCACTGGCACATCTCAGATTTGAACCCCTGCTCTCTCCTCTACAAAAAGCTCAGCCTTCCTGATGCAATAACCTGGAGCAATACTGCCCGGCTGCAGCATTTTTAAAGCCAGCAAATGACTCTATACATGATCTTCAATGACTGGCTGCCCAGTCCCTGAAGGGAGCTGAGGAAGAGTCTAATGGTACTCAGAACCTAACTGTTCAGAAGAGTATGACTAGAAAACATGATGACTCAGAAGTCTCCTGCAAATACAGTATATAGAATAATTAAACCAAGGGCAGAGAGTTTATCCTGCTGTGAGGCACTAAAGAACTTGTCTTTAGTGTTTTCCATTACACTCAGCACAATCTCAAAGCCCTCAGGGATTTTTCCATTGCCTTCTTCCTCGTGTCCTGTTGCCAAAACTCACTCAGCTGGCAGGGCCTAGGCAGGTGGAAATCCCACATCTAAGAGGTATTTCAGTTGGCCGAGAATTCTCTTTCCACATTGTCGGTATCAAGACCAATGAGGATGCCAGGCTTTCTGAAGAAGGTATTTCAGTACCATTTGTTTGTACTTCCGTATATATGTGTTTATTTGTAAATCTGAAATTTATTTTAACGTCTGTCTTCCCCTCTAGACTGTAAACTCCTTGACGGCAGGGATCATGTACACCAACTCTAGCGTACTGTTCACTCCCAAGTGCTTAAGTCCAGTGCTCTGTACACAGTAAACACTCAGTAAATAGCATCTATGATAATGATAACTGTGAGGCATCCCAAAGGGAGTCTAAAGAACCCAAACTGAGAGGGAAAATTGTGATTCGACCAGTCCTCTTGCTCAGTTCATGTAACAGATCCTAGCAAGCAGAGCCAAGAACTTCACTCCAGTTCTCCTGGTGTGGCATTCTACACATCACCATGCTACCCATGGTACAGCTTGCTCTGCATTTAGCTCATGTTCTTAGAACAGTGCTTGGCACATAGTAAGCGCTTAACAAATACCAACATTATTAACATTACTATTATAGTCTTCAAGAGAAGAGCACAGACTCTTCAGGACTGCAGGGTTGCCCACATTTGGTTGGGCTTTTTGTTACTAGCTTGCATTGGCAGTGCTCTTAAAAAAAATCCACCAAGGAGTCTCCCTAAATTATTAAAAAAACAAACTTCAGTAATGAGCTACGCATAACGCTCTGGAAACATAAGAAAAGGCAAACAAAATCAATGAGTAGGCCACATTCAACACATTAGGGAAGCATCAACCTTTATAAAACCAACAATGTTCTAACTCTCCTTACCCCAGGTGACAGCACATGCATTTCTCAAGAGAAGAAACTACATGGGCAAAATAGTTATTAAGGACTTTAAAATATTCCTTAAAAATTATTCTGTGGATTGGCCTTAAACTGGATAACTCTTCTTTTTCCTATTGCCCGTTGGAAAAGAAGGTTTATAAGCAGTACGTCCAGCCATATTCCTGATCTCTCCCCCTCTCCCACCCCCTCTTTCTGATATCTCTGCTACGACCTTTTAATCCATAGCCCCTTATTTCCATTTTAACCATTAGGTTAAATATCAGGTGACCAGTGAGTCTGTTGTGAGCTGGAAAGAGAAAGCTGTTCTGGTATGCAAACCAATGCCTCTCCCTCCCCCTTCCCATCCAGATCACCACATTACAAATCTCCCATTCCTCAAATCCAAACACTGTCCATTGTTCTCTTGAGTGCCATCTGGCACTGGCACACACTTTCTTAGCTGGCTTAGATTCCATAGTGAAGTCACATTAAGATCCAGTGCCAACTGTTGCTGTGCTTCATCCAGATTCAAACGTGAGGCATCCAAAGAACCCAAATGGAGAGTAGGCATTGTGACAGAGGGAGTGTCGGGGTGGAAGGGTGGATGGGAAGCCTCTCAGGGGGCCAGTTACTCATGCACGTTTGTCTACGGAAGCTTTTTAGGCCAAGGACGCCATTTCTTGAGTGACACCTATGGCTTCTTTGGCTCATCATCTTGTGATTTGTCACCCAGAGAATCGTCATTCATTCAATCATATTTATTGAGCGCTTACTGTGTGCAGAGCACTGTACTAAGAGCTTGGGAAGTACAAGTTGGCAACATATAGAGATGGTCCCTACCCAACAGTGGGCTCACAGTCTAGAAAGTCATGAGCAGGAATTTGAACCTGAACTTGACCCTGAGTTTGAGAATTCTCAGCAAGCAGGCTACTGCCCATAAATGGTGAAGATGTCTCTGCCCAATTCGCTCTACCTGACGCCAGCTGGAACACTGGACCCGATTCTGGGTCGTCAGAGCGTGCAGCAGACCACCTAACCAGAAACCAGGTCCTGCCTCTTCCATCCGTGACTTCCACCTCTCCCTGCTCCCTAACTCTCACTCTGGAAAGAGCGAGGACTATGGGTACAGGGCCTGCCACTTGACTGGTGGAAAGGCTGGAGAAATAGCATCTAGACTATGTTGACTCCTTCCTCTCAAAATTCCCACCACGCTGCTGGGTGGCCCTGAATAGAATCTCCAGAAGGACTACTAACTTTCTGAAGAAGGTGGCCCCTCTGCAGTTATCCACTTGTGTTTTATGGTATTTGATAAGTGCTTACTATATGCCAAGCACAGTACTAAGTGCTGGGTTAGAAGTTATAAGAGTCCAGGGGAAGGGGAAAAAGTTGGGGAGGTGCACAAAGGGAAAAGCAGGTCTGGGAGATTCAGCTGCAAGAGAAAACTCTTCCGTTTGCCAGGTACGTTCCTTCCCCTCGGTCAGACTGGCAAACTCAGAAGGAAATGAGAAAGGAGGGAAACTGCAATAGGTCACTTAGCTTTATTAGCTTGGGTCAGATGCTGTAAGGTTCTAACTTCCCAGGCTCCCTGCTCTCCACCCCTCTTTTCTTCCTCAGCTCTTTCCTTTCCCAAGGTGGCCCAGGAATGAGCCAAGAGGGGAGGAGGAAACGTGGGACTTAAATGGCCTGGGATCTCCCAGGGACTCAGCTCACAAGTCTTCTATATGATGGGTTTGGGAAGAAGTCATACTAGGAAATAGGCTTGTTGGTTAGCCTCTTGAATTTGTTATTGGAAGGCCTGGTAAGGCAGCGATAGGTGGAAGTTGCATCGAACTTCTGCTCTAGTCCTAGACCAATTGTGAACATGCTGAAGCAGCTGCTGGCATTTACATTTAAAGCTGAAAACTTCAATTTCTCAGCATGGTTTCCTTTCCTGCAACCCCCAGTTGCAGCAACAATTTCAAAGCGTCTGCCAGACATAGGAACCCAGAGTGACAAGCATCTTTATCTTTGCTTACCTTTCTTGCCATGGGAGGCCACCCTGAAGGGGCAGATTTTGTTAGAGTTTTTTAGGAATTACATTTTCACAGCTCACAAAATTTGCCAGTATATTTCTTGGCTCAAATATCAACTCTGGGCTTGGAGAAATGGGTTACAAATGGCGGCCCTAGCAAACAAAGCCAGCTGCAAATGTTGCTGATTCACTGTATGCACGTTTCCACAAACAAAAAAAAAAAATAAAGGCGTATAAGAAAAAAAGGCCCCCCAAAAACCAGAATATAAAATGAAGTCAACAGATGTAATGTTAATGCTAGGCCACAAAATAGCTTGCAGCAATTTTCTTTTTTCAAAAAGCAAAGGATAAAAGGACGTTTTGAATATAAATTCTCAAATCCTTGAGGGTCCTGAAGCTCATTATATAAATCACAAGAAAGGGGCTTGAATAATTTACATTAAAAGCCCAATGTACTTGGATTAAATATGGATATTGAAAACACTTTAGCATAGTGATAAGACCAGTGTGGAACTAACTGTTCCTTCTAGATAGTAACTCAGATAACAAAAATGATAGAAATAGTAATAACAATGATGATAATAATAATAATAACAATTTGTTAAGCACTAATTATGTGTCAAGCACTGTGTTAAGGGACAGGATTGCTGTAAAATAATCAAGTTGGACACAGCCCCTGTACCCATTATGTTCACAGCCTAAGTAGGATGGAGAACAGTTTTTGAATCACCATTTTCAGAGGAAGAAACTGAGGCACAGAGAAGTTAATGATTTGCCCAAGGTCACTCATCAGGAAAGTTGGTGGAGCTTGGATTAGAACCCAGGTCCTCTGACTCCCAAGCCTGTGTGCTCCTTCCAATAGGGTACACAACTGTATTTTTCAACTTTCCCCAAATGGGAGAATCAGAAGACAACAAGAGATTCACTTTCCTACTTCACAACCCAAAGTGCTCAATCCACACAATAATCTGATGCAAATAAGCCCTATTACTTTGGTAAGTCTTTAAATAAATTAAGAACATTTAGCTACCAATATGACAAACAAGAACCAAAGATAACTGCAATCGGACATTTCAGAGTGTTTCATAGGTAACATTGAAGACATATCATTGAAGCTTCTTCTATCAGGAGCTAGTAGGACAACAGAATCCTCATTTATCACTATCATGCATAGAATGGCTCCCATTTGTCCCTTCCACTAGATTCTAGATTGTCAGAGCATGGAAAGGAATGTCCTTTGTTTCAAAATATGAATTTTGCCCATGTGGTACGTCTCCAATCAATCATATTTATTGAGTGCTTACTATGCGCAAAGCACCATACTAAATGCTCAGGAGAGTGCAATACAATTATCCAAGGATCTCATAACCATTGCCAGCCTTACTGACACCAAGCACTACCTCCATTTTCAAGGAGAGAGAGTGAGGAGGAGAGTGGTTGAGTAATTCTGAGTTCCAGAATTATCCAATTGGAAATTGCCAAGACTGAAAAGGAAAAAAGAAGCAGAATTTCTGGATATGGTTCCAGTGCAACATCTGCTGGGTCTCTGTCCAGTGGAGAAGGAGGTGTGTCAGGTGTGTCAGCCTTGGCCATCTGAGGTGTTCCCACATCTGAGAAGCAGCATGGTGTAGTGGGTAGAGCATGGGTGGAAGGTCATGGGTTCTAATCCCAGCTCTGCCACGTGTCTGCTGTGTGACCTTGGGAAAGTCACTTCACTTCTCTGTGCCTCAGTTTCCTCATTTGTAAAATGATGATTGAGACGATGAGCCCCACATGGGACGGGGACTGTGTCCAACACAATTTGCTTATATCCACTCCTGTGCTTAGTACAGTGCCTGGCACACAGTAAGTGCTTAACAAATATCATTATTATTATCTTGGGTGTATTGATAATTTGTCCCAGTGATGAATTGGGTTGTATTGTGAAGGGAAGAATCATATACATAAAAAAGTGGAAAAGGTGGAGAACAAGGAACATATGGAAAATGAATTCAATATGCACACATTACAGTTAGTAGTCTTCCAGAGAGTAAAGCTGTGACCATCATTAATGATCTCTGATAGTCATCTGAGGCAGGTGTGTAACAGAGCTGCAAAATAATCTCACATTTTTAACATCCATTTGAAGGGACACATTACCATTTCAACCATAACATGAAGAACTCAATCTCTAAGACTCTAAATGGGTACATCTCACTGATTTTATATATTTCGTGTCAGTAGTGAGGAATGCTGTGTGATCAGATCACAAGGGGAATAGTGAGCCAGCAAAGCAATCTAAACCATTGTAAACTGTGGCGTTACTATTATACCATTTGGGTAATTACCGTATGTTATCTCAGCACCCTGAGGAATAAAGAAAGGGCAATGATGAACAATATTTTCCTCTTTCACTTGATTTAAAAGTCAGCTGCACTGCTTCGTTAAGAAGCATTTTTCTACCTAAACTAACCAACGGAGGAAAACACAAAATCTGTAATCTGCCGGGATCAGTGTGGCCAAGTGGAAAGAGTACAGGCCTGGGAGTCAGGGGGCTTGGGTTCTAATCCCTGCACTGACGCTTACCTGTTGTATAACCTTGGGTAAGTCACTTAACTTCTCTCGGCTTGTTTCCTCATGTGTAAAATGGGGATTAAATACTTCAATCAATCACCTCACCACCTCCTTCCTCACTTCGCTGATTTTCTATTACAACCCAGCCCTCACATTTTACTCCTCTAATGCCAAATTACTCACTGCACCTCAATTTTGTCTATTTCATCGCCGACCTCTCGCCCACATCCTACCTCTGGCCTGGAACACCTTCCCTCTTCATATCTAACAGACAGTTATTCTCCTCAGCTTCAAAATCTTATGGAAGGCACATCTCCTCCAAGAGGCCTTCCTGACTAAGCCCTCTTTTCCTTTACATCCACTCCCTTTTGTATCGCCCTGACTTGGTCCCTTTTATCATTCTCCCTTCAAACCCCACAGAACTTATGTATATATACATAATTTATTTATACTACTGTCTGTCTCCTCTCTAGACTGTAAACTCATTGTGGGCAGGGAATGTGTCTGTAATACTGCTATACTCTACTCTCCCGAGGCCTTAATACAGTGCTCTGTACACAGAAAGTGCTCAATAAGTATGATTGATTAACTTCCCTGGCTTTGGGTCCCTCATCTGTAAAATAGGGACTAAATACTCATTCTCCTCCCCTTTAAACTGGGAGCTCTCTGTGGGACAGGGACTGTGTCCAACATGATTATTTTGTATCTACCCCTTCATTTTCAAATCAAGCGTTTCAGTTAAACAGAAGCCCTCAGGGATGAAATTTAAGCATTTACTTAGAAACTTTCACATATAAAAGCGATTCCTGTGCTTAATCTTCTTCACTGGGAGTTTTAGCTGTTGAAGTTACATGTCAGTTTAGTAACTCTCAATTATCCCAGCTAATGGAGGGGAGAAGTGATGTGGATAATTCAAAACACCAGATAATAAGCAATCCTGCTTGGAGTCTGCCTGAGCAGTTCCAGAAAGGTCTCGCTCGGATAATAGAGGTAGCCTTTCATCAGTGGATATTGAAAAGAGACACTGTTGAGGGCTGAATTTTGCAGTGTGGAAGGAGCCTGAAGGAAATGACGACAGCCATAAGTGAGAGATAAAGAAAACATGCTGCAGATAATGCACCTGTGAATAACTAACCTCTTTGCATAATGAATAAAGCAGTGTAAAGATTTTCCTTTTTAACTGTCAGTTTTCCCCTAGGAGAATACTGTTGCAAGGTGTAGCAGAGATTGGTTTTAAAGAAACCTTCTTGAACTCTGGACCTAATTGATAAATGCTTTTCCTTGGAATCGTGTCCATTGGCCATTTTCCCAGGTCCTCTCTTTGGCTCTATGGTGATCATGAAGACCTTTTGTTTCTTGCTGCCTTAGGCATTTTGAACCCCATAGATCAGAAAGTCTCTTTCTCCTTGGACTATGTCCTCACTGCTGCTGTGAAATATTAACTCAACTCTGACTTCTGAGAAGATCATTCTCTGCTTCGATCAGTTTTCGAGAGCAACCAGATTCATTCCACTTGGGGAATTTGGAAATGTTAATATTTAAAAGCTAAAGGCATTCTGACCACCCTGGGGAAGGTGGTGGCAGCATGGTCTAAAGGAAGGAGCACAGTCCCGGAGTCAGAGGACCTGGGTTCTAATCCCGGCTCTGCCACATGCCTGCTGTGTGACCTTGGATAAATCACTTAACTGCTCTGTGTCTCAGTTACCTCACCTGTAAAATGGGGATTAATTCTTACTCCCTTGTACTCAGACTGTGAGCCCTGTGTGGAAGAGGGACTGTGTCCAACCTGATTACCTTGTACCTTCCCTAGTGCTTGGCACATAGTAAATGCTTAACAAGTACCATAATTATTATTATTATTATTGCTCAAGATCAGAATTAGGAAGGGTCAGAAGAGAAAGCTTTTAGAAGGGAAGGTGTTTTGTTAACTCAGTTTCCAGGTTCAGATATGAGTTATCATTCACAGGCGGAATGCATGATAGAACTTCTTAGTTATATCTCCCTTCAAGTTGTTCTGGGCATGTGCAGGATACAAGAAACAGAAATCAATTGGAGCAGGGTCACATGGAATAAACCATAACTTCAGAAAGCTCCATGATTAAGTATGTCTATGTAAAAACAAGGATTTGGGAATTTGACTGATTTGGGAGACTTTTAGCTTTTGGGCTTTAGTTAATAAATTTATTGATGTATTGAGCACTTACTGTGGGCAGAGCACTGTACTAAGTGCTTGGGGAGTTAAGATGTGTTCTCAACCCTCAACAAGCTTATAGACCAAGGGGATAACTTAGGGTACCAGGTCAGCAACTAAAGCCAACATTTGATGGCCTCTTCAGGAAAAGGTACCAGATAAATGCAAATTAATGTTACTCTTGCAAGTTTACCCCACTACTCCCACTTATTAGGCAAAAGTAAGGAGCAATTTAATCATTCCCCAGGTTCTGGCCCAATATTATTCTTATAAGAAATAGCAAGGACCTGACATGGAAATTTAATACATAGGTGATCTCAGGAGGCATGCAGTATGTGGTTGGGAGGAGTTCAAAGGCCATGGAACTCACCTTCTCATTACATCATGAATATTTATGATCACTCAAAATCTCTGACCACTTGTGCTTAGAGATTTGAATCTGATTTTTAGGCCCAAATCGTTTCTTGTCTATTTTTATAGGTATTTCCCCCACTCCGGGGGATCACTTGAAGACATTCGTCTCTATTTTGATTCATCATAAAATGGCCTCCCAAATCTGCTAGCAACTGATTTTGCCTGATAAGATACTTCTGTAAACATACCTACTTGCCGGACAGACATTCTGTCCAATAATTTATGATCTTTGTGAGGCTTTTTACGGTATTTGTTTATCACTTACTATGTGCAAGACACTTTACTAAGCATTGGGTATGTACAAGCTAATCAGGCTGGACAGTCTATGTCCCACATGGGCCTCACAGATTTAATCCCCATTTTACAGATGAGGTAGCTGAGGCACAGAGAAGTGAGATGACTTGCCCAAGATCACCCAGAAGACAAGTGGTGGAGGCAGAATTAGAATCCAGGTGCTCTGACACCCAAGCCTGGACTCTTTCCACTGGATCACACAGTAATTCAGTTGCTGTATGATACTGGATAACTGATCTAACCTCTCTGTTTCTCAATTTCCCCCAGTCAAATGAACTGAGACAACACTCTTTGTCCCACTGTCATTCTAAAAGATATGTGCAATGCTTAGGGTTTTGGGGAAGAAACCTCAGTACCATTCTTCCTGAGGAAACCCCAAGGTGACTATTATCTCTATTTCTACTGCCATTCCCATTATTGTCACCAAGTGAAGCTCTTGCGGATACAGCGACATGCTTTTGGGACTCACAGAGAGACAGCAACTTCCCTTGGCCCTTGAATCCATCAAATGGAGAATTCCAGCCCAGCCTGCAGTTGCTTGGGCCTCTACTCACACTACTCCTTACCCATATAGTTAGATAAGCCACAATGAGGAACTTTCAGAGGGCAATGAGGGGTGGTGACGACGACGGTGACAGAATCATCAGCAAGAGAATAGAAACACCTACAGCCCTGCGAACCACTCCAAGTCCTAAATGGTGCTGTTTGACCCTCCCTCATCAGCCCTCCCGGAGCTCACCTCCTGCCAGGATACGAGATGGTGCAACCCCTCACTTTTCAAGTCTTTGTGAACTTTAATCAACTGAATCTCCCCTGTGTGGTGGGAGAGGCCTTCCTTTCAGACTCAAAAATGGGTTTCATGACAATCACCTCACCTTCGTTAGTGTTTTGTATTCTTGCAAAGACTCTGCACTCAGTAAGTGCCCAATAATTTCCATTGTTCAACTGAGTGGCATTGTCCCCCCAAGCAGCAATAGCAACTGGGGTTATCACAGGCTGGAACAGAAAGGGGATGGCAGGTGATAAGCAAAGGCAGTCGCAGCCAGGGCTATCAGCAGACTGAACACCACCGAGCAGCGACCTTATAATTAATTATTCTATAAAGGGATGTAAAATACTGGCTTAAATAATCTCTGACATATTTTGGAGGCCATTTTCTTTCAAAACATTTTTGTAATACCTGGATATATGCCCAGCATTTGTGCTTTACCATTTTCGATTACTTTCCAAATCTGCTTTTAGAATTTCTGGGGTTTTTTTTCCCACTCCCTGCCCATACAAGTATGAAAGAACCCAGCAACTGAACTTTCATTATGAAAATGTCCTGGGATATGGCAAAATGACCTGGATTCTGCTGAGATTCTTCTGCAGCCCGTGTTCCTCAGATTTTTATAAAGCTCACTTCTCCATTTCTTGCTTCATCATTGATTGGGGCATCTCTTCCTGGCCTAGTCTCTCTGGTTCTTACCTGATATCAGGCACTCTGCTGGCCCCATAAAGAAACAAGGTGACTGACCTCTTAGTTCACCTCTGCATGAGGCAGCAAAACAGAGAAGGAAAAAAAATCACTCCTGAACTAATTTTCCCCAGTCAGCTGTCTGGGAAAGAAAAATCAGATTCAGTGCAAGTCTCCCCAGCCAGATGTTTTTCTCAAGAAGGAATGGGAACACTCCCTAGAGACTTCCTATTTGTGTTCCCACTTCTTCAAATAGCAATAATATTAATCTCTGCAATGGCCATCTCTCTTCCTGCCCATCTACCCCACCCCCTTTCCAACTAACACCCTGCCACATAGTCACATTGTCTATTTTAGATCTGCAATGCTGTTAGTCTTTCTCTTGGGAAGCAATTCCTTTCTCAAGTCTGCCACGATCACCAAAGATTAAACATGCAACAAAGCCACTGAGCATCTGAGTGGGCTATTGGGTAGCAGGACTGGGGAGTGAGAGACAAGAAAAGGGGATAAAGGAAGAGAGAGAGAGAGAGAGAGAGAGAGAGAGAGAGAGAGAGAGAGAGAGAGAGAAATAGAGATGAATGAATGCATGCACGCACTATCTCCTATCCACTCCTGCACCTGAACTCAAGCACTGCAGCACCTTTTTTATTTCCAGTCATCTGGGTAGCCTGTTTACTGCCGCCTTCAAGATTCTCAATGTCACCGACATCTTCTCTCAATAGACCAGTCAGCAGAAACATTTAACTTTCGGTCTATTTATTCTGAAATGCACGAGGTGCACAGATTGGGAGAGAGTAAGTTGGTGGCATTCTGCATAGGGTTTGTTATTTGAATAGTCCTGAGAGTAACTACTCATTGCCCCGGATTTCTGGCTTTCACAGTCTATCTGGTGGATTGACCCCATACCTCCCAAATAGTTCTCTCTCTTCAATAACGGCCAAGTGAAATTTACATTTAATCTCTGGTCAAGGTGCATATGTGTGTGTGTGTGTGTGTGTGTGTGTGTGTGTGTGTGTAAAGGCACCCACAGACACACAAGCACACCCGTCCTTTAGAGCAGCACTGAATGGTGCCTCGAGTTGCCTGGCTCCTGTCATCAATCATCCCCTGTGACACACAGGAAGCAGCTCTCCCCGCTCTTTTGCTGGAGAGGGGCAGCCTGTCAGTTTTTCCAGCCAACAGTGATTCCTTGACATCCTTAGAGCTCTCTCTCTCTCATACTGAATTGCACTGACAAGAGCTGCTGATGCTTATCTTGTGCTAAAGTTTAAACCATTTCTTTTCTTACCTTTAAGGGATTGAAAAACGTTTTCCAGAAACAGGGAGATTAGCTGTTTCTTGAACCCGCATCATCCAAACCCAGTAGATTGAATCCTCTTTCTCTCTCCTATCCCCCCACCATTCCCCTCAATTCTATCAGTCCTGCAACTCTGGTTTCCGGGCTCTGTTTATCAGGGTCAAAACAGAACTGCACGAGATGCAAACCTTTACTGGGGTTAGCATATGTACAGCAGGTAATAGAAAACAAACCAAGATCACAATGGAGGAATAGATAATTTTCCACCTCGAAGATTTTCAAGAGATTGTCTGCATTTTTCAAATGTGAATTTCAAGACAACCTGGGAGAAATACGACCTTAGTGGGGTGATGGGGTCGGGGAGTTAATGAGCCTGTTGAGGATATCTCCTAGAAAGACCTTCATGCTAATTCTGGTCTTTTCCCTGGTTGCCCTTGAATATCAGAGAGGTCTATGTATCTGTTCTGACCTTACTTTCCATGTTTTCAAACTGAAAAGACGTCCTTAGGGAATTGTGCTCTCTTGAGAAATCTCAGAATAAATTAATTTAAATTTGTGATCTAACATGATCTTATAAATATGCCCCCAAATGTATTCGTATTCTTTCCCCTTTCTATTCTGCCATCTTCTCCCACCCCATAATGTTGACTGCAGAGTTCTGTCCTCTCCCCATTCTCTCACGAGCTGGGAACAAACAGCAGTAATTACTAATGCCCAAGCACGTAAATCTGGCAGCTCTAGTGGCTTTCATTTGACGCAACTACGCAGAGAGCTGTCTGGACGTGCAGCAGGATAGCATTCCTATGAAGTTGAAGTCTTTCTGTTTTTCTTTTTTTTATGTCTCCTTCCCATCTTACTCTTCAGCTCCATGCCCGCCCAACATCCCCTCTCCCCCCCTCGCCCCCCCACACACTGCAACACACACCACAACCAAACCTAGACTTGTTTATTTGTCCATCGGAGACTGCAAAGTCACCAACTTTTCTGCAAAACAGTTATATGGTCTTGGAAAAATGAACACTAAGGGAATTTTGCAATCTCTCTCGCACACACATTCACACACACACACACACACACACACACACACACACACACACACACACGCTCCTATGGGAAAAGGAACTAGAAGATTAATTTGTTCTTCCCCATTTAGGATCAGCAGTTCCATCACAAAAATGATCTCAGTTAATTTCTGGGAGATGTTGAAGGATATGATTTTAATGCAATGTAGGCATTTACATGCTTCTGTGAATATTTGTACATTGTCACCTTTATTCATCAAAATAAACTGACCTAGAATGCTTTCTACACGTTTTACTGAAACTAGAGGGAAGAGATGGTTTTTGCTAGTATAGAAGCTCCCAGCCAGGACTTTGAAATGGTTAAAATACTTTATTCACTGAAATCTAGGTAACCATGACCACCTCAGTGAACACCTGTGAAATTTCACAGCCTGAACTGCAGCAGCTTTTTAGAGGTCCCGTTTAAATAGAACCGCCCAGATGCTTCCACTGAAGTCACGGTTGAGGAGAACACCACTGGGTTCTCCTCAGGGAGGTATGTCACTAACGCTGGGGAGAGCAGAGGTGAATTCCTAAGTATCTTTCACCTCCTGATTGTTGTTATATTCCTTTTGAAACATTTATTTCTGTCTGATGAAGTGGAAGCTTCCTGAGTGAGCTCTTAAAATGGGCCCAGGAGGAGGAGGGAGTAGGAGGAGGGAAAAAAAGAAACCAACTCTCATACCAGAATCAATTCTATTTAGCTGTCCTGTAATTCAGAAGGCTATCTCTAAAAAGGACTCTTTAGCGCTATAGTTTCCCATCTTACTTGGGAATGGACGACATCGATCCCTTAAATAAGAGACTAATGTAGAGCACTGCTACATTATTTACACACAGACACACGCGCGCAGACACACATGCGAATGTGATCCGTAGGCTGTGCGGACCCACATCTTAATCCGTAGGACGGTCTGGGGCTGAATGCAGATATTTTGGGATTCCAAAAGGGGAAGTGTGTGTGTGTGGAGGGGGGAGATACAGGTTTATTTCCACAAACGGACCGGTCAATCTAAAATCAAGAGAAGCGGGGAAAGGACGAAGGGAAGGGAAGTGTGAAGTGTGAGGGAGCTTATACTGGTTGGATTTTCCCTACTTCACTTCCTTCGGTTGAAAGATCCCTGGGAGACTCGGGGGGTGGGGGGGGAGGCCTTTCCCGGAACCCGCATTTTGGGGTCACGCTCGCTCTGCGCCAGGTGAATGCGGGTGTCGCAGGCTGCCAGGCTCTGCTGTCCCTGGTTCTGAAAGGTGGCACCGGGCAGCCGCAGTCCCCTGGTTGTCCCTGTCCAGGGTGCCCAGCTCCAGGGCCCAAAAACCTCCCGGGGGGGGGGGGGGGGCAGAGGACCGGCCCAAGGGGGCCCGAAAGGCTGCAGCTCTTACTGCTTCGGCTGGTTCTGGGTGGGTCTCCCCGCACCTCCTCCCCTCCTCTCCCCCCACCCGCATCTCTCCTTCTAATTCTTCATTTCCCTGGCAGAGAGCATCACTCGGGAGGATGAGAGTCACCGGCCAATCAATCAATCAATCAATCAATCAATCGTATTTATTGAGCGCTTACTATGTGCAGAGCACTGTACTAAGCGCTTGGGAAGTACAAATTGGCAACACATAGAGACAGTCCCTACCCAACAGTGGGCTCACAGTCTAAAAGGGGGAGGCAGAGAACAAAACCAAACATACCACCAAAATAAAATAAATAGGATAGACAGGTACAAGTAAAATAAATAAATAAACAGAGTAATCAATATGTACAACCATATATACATATGTACAGGTGCTGTGGGGAAGGGAAGGAGGTAAGATGGGGGGATGGAGAGGGGGACGAGGGGGAGAGGAAGGAAGGGGCTCAGTCTGGGAATGCCACAAGGTTTACTAAAAATATTCGGGGTTGGGGGGGGGGGGCGAAGGAAGCATCTCGAACCCTGAAGGCTGGGGAAGGGAAAGTAACCGTCCCGGTAACAGTGGAACAAGACTGGAGTGTCCACCCTGATCTTTCTTTTTCCCGTCTGGGGGGCTGCGGGGCTTCCCCACCCCCTGCCCCCTTTTTCCCCCCTTCTGCTCACCTCCACCTCTCTCCTCCAACCCTCCCACCCCGAAGCTACAATATGCCCCTCTGACACGCACCCCCAAACCCCTCGCCTTTGTAGTAGCCCCATCCGGAGGCGATCTCCCCCCCCTCAACCACATTCGCGCTGGACTCACAACCACATACACCTTGGTGGGGTCACTTACCTGGGCCTCTGGAGGGGAGGATGCGGGGGAGAGGCGAGGCTCCAGACGGGGTTGAAGCCTAGGGATGTTCAGAGAGGCTGTGCCATCGCAGGGAGGGGAGGAAGGACGCGTCGCTCCCGACCTCCCCGAGTTTTCTCCTTCAATGCAAAGGGAGCTCTGCCCTCATCAAAGATGGCCGTCCTCTTTTGACGTCAGCGGCTTTTAATAGACATCTCATCAAGGGGAGGGCAGAGGAGGAAGTGAGATGGAGCGAGGAGGGGGAGACGGACGGTGGAGAGCTGGAGAGCTGCAGCGCGTTGCAAGCCTTCCCAGCTGGGCCCCTGAATGGGTTGGGTGTGGGGGCTGGGGGAGCCTTCGTTTAGAGGACCAGGGGTCGGGGGGCACTAATTGCAACGTGATGGGAATATGTCCAGGACAGCCTGGTGGCTCAGTTGCTGCCAATGGTCCATCTGCTTTTCTCTGGTCGTGTCTCAAGGGGGTGGTGGGGGGGGAGAGGGGCAGCAGAGGAGAATGCAGCACAATGCACCCATTTCGCCAAGGGGTGGGCCCGAAGGGGCATCTTAGAGGACCAGGGGTCGGGGGGCACTAATTGCAACGTGATGGGAATATGTCCAGGACAGCCTGGTGGCTCAGTTGCTGCCAATGGTCCATCTGCTTTTCTCTGGTCGGGTCTCTAAGGGGGTGGTGGGGGGGGAGAGGGGCAGCAGAGGAGAATGCAGCACAATGCACCCATCTCGCCAAAGGGGTGGGCCCGAAGGGGCATCCCTCTGAAGTCTCTCCTGCTCCATATATGGCCAGCCTACGTGGGCTCTGTTTTTACGTGTGATTTCTTTTTATTAGAGCAGAAACTCGGATTTGAATCCGCTTTAAAAAAAAATGTACCTTTTCCGTTTACTCTCTCTTCGCCGCAGAAGCAGAACAACTCCGGCGCAAGGACGCCAAGGGTGTTTGGATGGGGGGCGGGGGGGAGGATGCAGATAACGCAGATTATCTCGTTGGCCCGTTACAAAAACAAAGCCTACTCCTAAAATCTGAGCTGCGTTTGGCCTCGGCAGAGCTGGTTTATTCTAGGCACGGAGTCGTATGTGAGTTGGAGATGAAGGCAGCGCCACGGTTTTCGCGGAAAATGCTCAATGCTTTTTTCCTTTCTTTTTTTTTCTTTGCGGGAAGGGTTAGGAACGTTCCGGTTGGGCACAAGCCAGCTCCCGGTTCATGCTATAGGGATGTATTCGTGGGGCTTATAGAATAATAGTTATGGTCCTTGCTAAACGCTTACTATGTGCCAAGCACTGTCCTAAGCGTTGGGGCAGATGCAAGGTCAGCGGGTTGTCCCACGTGGGGCCCACCGTCTTAATCCCCATTTTACGGATGAGGTAACCGCGGCACAGAGATGTTAAGTGTCTTGCCCAAGGTCACACCGCAGACGAGTGGCGGAGCCGGGATTAGAACCCACGTCCTTTGACTCCCAAGCTCGGGATCTTGCCACTAATTCTGATGGTATTGACACCTGTCTACTTGTTTTGTTGTCTGCCTCCCCCTTCTTGATTGTGAGCCCGTTGTTGGGTAGGGACCGTCTCTATCCGTTGCCGATTTGTACTTCCCAAGCGCTTAGTACAGTGCTCTGCACACAGTAAGCGCTCAATAAATACGTTTGAATTAATGAAATAAGCCACGCTGCTTCTCCGGGGGCAGGGGGGCGGGAGGACTGGGCACTCCAGGCTCCGGAGGGGTCATTCATTCATTCAATCGTATTTATTGAGCGCTTACTGTGTGTAGAGCACTGTACTAAGCGCTTGGGAAGTACAAGTCGGCAACACATAGACACTGCCCCTACCCACCAACGGGCTCACAGTCTAGAAGGGGGAGACAGACAACAAAACAAAACAGGTAGGCAGGTGTCAAAATCGTCAGAAGAAATGGAATTATAGGTACATGCACAGCATTACCAAAATCAATAGAGTGGTAAATATGTACAAGTAAAATAAATAGAGTAATAAATCTGCACAAATATATACAAGTGACAGAAAGAGAGCCCTGGCGCGCTTTAAGGCGCCCTCCTTGTCAGACGACTCCTTAGAGAAGCAGAGTGGCTCAGTTGGCAAGAGCCCAGGCTTGGGAGTCAGAGGTCGTGGGTTCGAATCCTGCCTCCGCCCCTTAGCTCTGTGACTTTGGGCAAGTCACTTCTCTGTGCCTCAGTTACCTCATCGGTCAAATGGGGTTAAGACTGTGAGCCCCACGTGGGACAACCTTGATCACCCTGTATCCCCCCCCCCCAGCGCTTAAAACAGTGCTTTGCACATAGTAAACGCCTAACAAATCTCATCGTCATTACTATTATTCGAGGCTCTGATGGCTGGAGATTTTCCCGAGGGGCTCCCCGGAAGGCCTCGGGGTCTGCCAATGTATTACGGGGTGGGAGCACATCGTGTCGTGGTTGCATGATTCACCGGGCCGGAGGGGGAATGGTGTGGGAGGAGGGAAATCACTCCACCTTCCCCCTTCTCCCTCCTCTGATTAAGCACTCGGTGTGCTCCTCCGGGAAGAACGTGATTATGAATCGTGTCTTGATAGGAGAAAACTTGATGGCCCCTCTCAAGAAAACGGGTACTTCATCTCTGGCTGAATAATCCGTTCCCTGTTGAGTGTCCCGGGAAAATCCCCAGCACCCTCCTCCTCACCGCCTCCGAAGAGCAAAAACACAGTAATATGGCTTTCGATTGCATGACGACAATGGTGGGGGTGGGGGGTGCGGGGGGGAAAGGGAACAGGGAAAGAGAAAAATGAAAAGAATCCATCAGGGCCGGATGGAGGGTTCTGACTAAGAGGGGGAATGCTAGAGTCTATCCTAATTAAGATATCTGGAAGTAATTCCTCTTCAATTTTGTTAATGAGCTATAGCATCTCCTTGCCCCACTGCTGATTTGCCAGAGCCACCAAATCACACACACACACACACACACACACACACACACACCCACCACTCCCCCCCCCACCTCCCTCCAAGCCCCACCCCCATAGACGTTATAAACAAACAGTACTGATATTCTGAATTGGAAGAAAATGCCATTGGATTAATTCCCAAAAGTGTCCTTTGCAGAACATTTGCATTCTGGGTCAAAAGCTTGGAAGAAGCTGTATTGATGAGGTAAACAAAAATCCCTGTTAGATGAATTAAATTTTTAGGCAGAAAGGCTTGTGAGGGAGTGAAGGAAGTGGAGGGTTTTCCTGAAGAAAAAAAAAAGTAGTATGTCAGTGATGGAGGACGATTTGCAAAAAAAAAATGGTCAAGACACAATGTGGTAGAAGTGGATTGGTATAAGAGTTCAATTTTCAAAGTCTGGTGATAGCTTCAAAAGCACAACCAGGAAAAAGTCAAAGTGATAAGCAGTCAGTGGGATTTGTTAAGTGCTTATTGTGCGCAGAGTACGGTACTAAGCACTTGGGAGAGTACACTATAACAATATAACAGTCGTAGCCCCTGTCCACAAGGAGCTTACAATTCTAGAGGATCACTGCCCCAAGTGATTATTCTCCTGGCAATGACAATATCTTTCAGCAGGTATTTTAACATTTGCCTCTGTCTAAAATAATGCAGCTGAGGAAGACGTCCTGCTTATTGCTTTTAACTTTTGTATTGCTGTTCAGAAATACAAAGAGGCAGCCATTTGGATCCAGCTTCAAAATATGTGTATTCCCAGAAGCTGACTTGGAACGAATTCTAGGTTGCCAGGTTAGATGGCTCTGAGGTATTTATCATAGCTTGATTTTAAAACGTAACCTTCATCTTTTTTTTTTGTAAAATAGCATGCATGCTCATTTAATGCAAGGTATGAAAGATCTTCGTAAACATAAATATGTTTGTACATATTTATTACTCTATTTATTTATTTATTTATTTTACTTGTACATATCTATTCTATTTATTTTATTTTGTTAGTATGTTTGGTTTTGTTCTCTGTCTCCCCCTTTTAGACTGTGAGCCCACTGTTGGGGAGGGACTGTCTCTATATGTTGCCAATTTGTACTTCCCAAGCGCTTAGTACAGTGCTCTGCGCACAGTAAGTGCTCAATAAATACGATTGATTGATTGATTGATTGATCTTCCTAACACTGCAGTAGACCTGAAAAACACAGTAGAGAGCCAGAATGGGGATGGGAATAAGAATTGTGGTTAGCGATTTAGCTCAGTTTTGGAGCTCATAATCTCCCAGGAAATAAAAGTAAGCTTCTCTAGACTGTGAGCTAAGTGTGGGCAAGGAATGTGTCGGTTTTATCATATTTTCCCAAGTGCTTAGTACAGTGCTCTGCCCACCGTAAGCGCTCAATAGATACGATTGAATGAATTAGTGAAACGTTACCAAAATGAATTTTGAAGAACAAGGTGGAAATGGTTTTGTTTGGGGTTTCAGTCTCCATTCCTTCTGTCATTTTCTTTGTGAGCAGCTCTGGGACTTTGAGATGGTGTGCTAAATGATACAAAGACAACAAGAAGTGACCATTTGTAGAGCTGAATTGCTTTGGAAGATGTATATGTAAATTGCATGCTGATATTGTTGTATTGTCCTCTCCCAAGTGCTCTGTACACAGTAAGTGCTCAATACATATCACTGATTGAAGGCTCATTGGAAGAGGTGGGGCTTTAGGAGGGCTTTGAAAATCAATCAATCAATCCATGGTATTTATTGAGCCCTTACTGTTTCCAGAACACTGAACTAACTCTTAGGAGGGTAGAATGCAGTGAAGGTTGGCACACTGCTTGGTGAGGGAATTTCAGGCCAGGAAGGATAGGGAAGGAGTGTGCAAAATGTATTGGATGGGGGCTGTGTTGACTGGGGTTTCATTAGGTGAACTAAGAGTGAAGAGTGCAAGCTGGATAGTAGCAGGTGATTAGAGGTGATATGTAAGATGAAAAATGCTGGTAGAGAGTAGGGAGTTTCTATTTGATAGAGGTGGGCAGCTATTGGAGGTCTCAAAGGAGTGGAGAAATGGGTGTTTAGTGATGTTTCCAGGTGATTCTCTAGGGAGTCATGTGGAGTATGGACTGAAGCAGAAAAGGCTGGAGGCAGGGAGGCCGGTGAGGAGACTGTTAAAGTAGTCTACGCTTGAAATGATAAATGGTGGGACCAGTGAGGTAGCTGTTGGGTGGAGAGGAAGGGTTTGATCTAGGATACATTTTACTGGAAGACTAGCCAGACTTTAGCAGTCATTTGAATGTGAAACAGTGTTGCAGTCAAGAAATCTGGATTCCAACCCAGACCTGCTTCTGACTTCCTCTAGGATTTTAGCCAAATAGCTTCCTCTCAAATCCTCTAGTATTTTAGCTGAATAACTTAAACTCCAGCTCAATCTCCTGCTCGGTATAGCAGGGAAAATATTATCATCAAGGTTATTCCTACTGGAATTGTTGTTTAGGTGAATGTGATAATGGTCCTGATTTTACTGTTAAAGGAAGTGCTTTAATTCTCTCAGGTCAGAACCAGTTAATAAATTACTTATTCTTTTCATTCACGCATTCAGTAGTATTTACTGAGTGCCTGCTCCTTGCAGAACTCTGTACTAGGTACTTGGGAGAATACAATGGCTCTTGGAAGAACATAGTGATCGTAAAAGACAGTCTCGTGTTATGAATATTTTTCCAGTAGACCGAAAGAGTTAGTGCAACTACAGAAGATGAGCCCTTTACCTCTCATTGTCACTGGTATTTATTATGTACACAATATGGCAGGTTGAAGCCCAGTGTCTTTAAACTGTTATGAAGCCTTCTGATAGTGACTTTTAATATTGTCTTACTGCCTTGGTACATTCATTTTGGGTCAAATTTCCCAAAGGCAGTTGGGACCCCCTTTCAGCCAGTCATCTACCTTTCAATTTTTTTTAAATGGCACATGTTAAGCACTTACTATATGCCAAGCACTGTTCTAAGTGCCAGGGTAGATTCAAGATAATCAGGTAGGATGCATTCCCTGCCCCACATGGGGCTCACAGCCTGAGTAGGAGGGAGTAGGAATTAATTTTCATTTTATAGATGAGGAAACTGAGGCACAGAGATGTTAAGTGACTTGCCTAAGGTCACCCATCCAATCAGCGGCAGAGCTGGTATTAGAATCCAGGTTCTCCAACTCCCAGGCCCGTGCACTTTCCACTAGGCCACACACTGTGTCTGCACTTCTTAAAATCCCGAGGAAGACTCTGGGTGAATCTGGAATAACATTGGTCAGTCAATGCTTCCCATCAGTGTCTTTGGGACCAAGCTGGTGGCTGAGAAAACAGTAGCATGACTCAACCCATCCCAACCTCTCACCTGCTTCACATCAACGCTTAGAACAGTGCTCCAGCACTTAGAACAGTGCTCGGCACATAGTAAGCGCTTAACAAATACCACTCATTATTATATCAACAACAAGGCTTTAAGATTTGGGGATCTTTTCCATTCAAGTCTTTTGGACAATGTCATGTAAAGGCAAAGCCAAGCCAGTGGTGTAAACACATTTATGCTTTTGATTCCAGAGTCCACTGTCAGGCTGATTAGAGTAATTATGATTATATTAAACATGATTATAAAATAGATTGTGATCCAGCCGTAATTAGTGCCTTCAAACATTTGTTCTGGCTAGTATTATTATCAGGGCTTTTCTTCTCTAATGATCTCCTTTGCAGTCTATCAGTCAATCAATCACGGTATTTATTGTGCATTTACTATGTACAGAGCACTGTACTAAGTGCTTGGGAGGATATAGTATGATACTATTGGTAGGCATGATTCCTGTTCTCATGGAGCTTACAATCTAGTGGAATTATCTTGGGGAATGAACCGAAGCCCATTTGAAGAAAAAAAACCTCCCTGGTTGTTACAAGTACTTGGTTTTATAAGCCTAAACTTCTCTGGCCACAGGCTGTAGTAGCAAGGGACTCTGGTTTCCCAAAAGTGAGGAGTTACGGATCAGTTTTCTAAAAAATCTTTCTGTGCACATTTTTCCACTCTTCAAAAACCTCCAGTGATTGTTGGAACAAAGAAAAGCTCCTTCCCATTGACTTTAAGGCACTGAATCAGCTCTCCCTAGCCACACTCATCTCCCACTTCAATCCAGCCCACACACTTCACTTCTCTATCAACAGCATACTCACTGTACCTTAATCTCATTTCTCTCCCTGTCAACCCCTAGCCCACCTCCTCCCACATGCCAAGAACCCCCTTCCTCTTCATGTCAAAAAGACCATGACTTTCCCCATCTTCAGTGCCCTACTAATATCATATTTCCTCCAAGAAGCCTTCCTCATTTCCCCTTCCTATTCACCCTCCATTCTGTCAACAATGAACTTGGATTTATGCCTCTTAAGCATTCTGATACTCACCCCACCCCCAAGCTTTGCATAACCTTATACTCTGCTGTTTGCCTATCTGTTATTTATTTAATCTCTGGCTCTTCCCCCCCCCCACCCCCAGACTGTAAACTCCTTGAAGGCAGAGATTTTGTCTATCAGTTCTATTGTATTGAATCCTCCCAAGCTCTTACAGTGCTTTGCACAGAGTAGGTGCTTAATAAATATTCTGGATTGGTTAATTGGTTGGTTGATAAAAGAGACTTTTTTGAAAGTGACTCCTGTTCTTGGTTTAGTTAATAATTAATAATAATTATGGCATTAGAAAAGCAGCTTAACCTAGTAGTGGAAAGAAAATGGGCCTAGGAGTCAGAGGTCCTGAGTTCTAATCCTATTCCACAATTTTGTCTGCTGTGTGACTTTGGGCAAGTCACTTTACAGCTCCGAGCTTCAGTTTCCTCATCTGTAAAATGAGGATTAAATCCATTCCCTCCCACCTAGACTCTGAGCCCCAAGTGGGACAGGGACTGTGTCCAAACTGATAACCTTGTATCTACCCAAGGGCTCAGAACCGTGCTTGGCACATAGTAAGCACCTAACAAATATAATAACTAGTATTTGTTAAGTGCTCTTAACAAATATAATAACTAGTATTTGTTAAGTGCTTACTATGTGTCAAGTACTGTACTACAGAGCACTGGGGTTGATATTTGATAATCAGGTTGGACACAGTACTTGCCCCACAAACAGCTCACAGTCTAAGAGAACAGGTATCGAATCCCCACATTTCAGATATGGAAATAAAGGCACAGAGAAGTTGTGACTTGTCCAAGGTCACACAGCAGGCAAGAGGCAGAGCTGGGAGTAGAACCCAGGTCCTCTGCTTCCCAAGTCTGTGCTTAATGTTACTAATAAAATGTGTGTTATAATCCTTTGGAATTTTTTATACATTTCAAAAACTACAGTGACCTTATGGAAAGACTAGTTGTTTAATTTCCCTCATTTTAGCCTGCCTTTGTAACTGAGATGTGTAGCTGATTGCTATCCCCTAAGGATTTTAGACCTGTGACCTCTGCTGTGCCTAAGATTTATCACCAAATCTTACCACCCATTACCCAGTCGAGCCCTGCAGCATACTGGCAATGTACTTCTAACAAAAGAACTCTATGAAATCCTCATGGGTGCTGAAATGAAGGCTCGCAAAAAGGTTTCCATGATATTTCCATAATCTTTTTTTGTTTATTCAAACTGGAATTATGCCAACATCCCACCAAAATCCTAAAATATTGGGGGGCATTGGGCTCTCTGTGTCAAGAATGAGGATAGTCCAATACATGGTCTCCCTGATCCTGGAAGTGTAGAATTGAAATTGCATTTGTTGGTGAGAGGGAGGTGCAGGACAGGAGAAGCGTGTGAGTGAAAGATCAGAGGTGGGAGAGACAAGAACAAGGCACAGTGAGAAGGTTAGTGTGAGATGAATAGAGAGGGCGAGGTTGGGTGTCCAAGACTGAACTCCTTGTTTTCCCTCCCAAACCCTGCCCTCTCCCTGACTTTCCCATCACTGTTGACGGCACTACCATCCTCCCCATCTCACAAGCTTGCAAACTTGGTGTCATCCTCGACTCCGCTCTCTCGTTCACCCCTCACATCCAAGCCATCACCAAAACCTGCTGGTCTCACTTCAGCAACATTGCCAAGATCCGCCCTTTCCTCTCCATCCAAACCGCTACCCTACTCGTTCAAGCTCTCATCCTATCCTGTTTGGATTACTGTATCTGCCTCCTCTCCGATCTCCCATCCTCCTGTCTCTCCCCACTTCAATCCATACTTCACGCCGCTGCCCGGATTGTCTTTGTCCAGAAATGCTCTGGGCATGTTACTCCCCTCCTCAAAAATCTCCAGTGGCTACCAATCAACCTACGCATCAGGCAAAAACTCCTCACCCTCGGCTTCAAGGCTGTCCATCACCTTGCCCCCTCCTACCTCACCTCCCTTCTTTCCTTCTACAGCCCAGCCCGCACCCTCCGCTCCTCTGCCGCTAATCTCCTCACTGTGCCTTGTTCTCACCTGTCCTGCCGTCGACCCCTGGCCCACATCATCCCCCTGGCCTGGAATGCCCTCCCTCCCCACATCTGCCAAGCTAGCTCTCTTCCTCCCTTCAAGGCTCTACTGAGAGCTCACCTACTCCAGGATGCCTTCCCAGACTGAGCCCCCTCCTTCCTCTCCCCTTCCTCCCCATCCCCCGTCTTACCTCCTTCCCCTCCCCACAGCACCTGTATATATGTATATATGTTTGTACGTATTTATTACTCTATTTGTTTTATTTGTACATATTTATTCTATTTGTTTTATTTTGTTAATATGTTTTGTTTTGTTCTCTGTCTCCCCATTCTAGACTGTGAGCCCACTGTTGGGTAGGGACTGTCTCTATATGTTGCCAACTTGTACTTCCCAAGCGCTTAGTACAGTGCTGTGCACACAGTAAGTGCTCAATAAATATGATGGAATAAATGAATGAATGAGTGAGTGTAGTGGGGGAAGAAGGTGGGCAAGCAAGAGGGAAGGAGCTGGTTGAATACCTTAAAGCCAAGGGTCAAGAGTTTCTGTTTGATGCAGATAGGAGTGGTTAACCATTGAAGATGTTTGTGGAGAGGTAAGATATGTGCAAACAACATTTGACTAAGATGATCTGGGTATTTTCCTCTTTCCTCAGCACAGAGTCAAGTGCAGTATGATGGAACTGGGGAAGGGAGTGAAATTGAGAAAGGGGGTACCTATACTCGACTTGGCAGGGTTTCCTTCATCTGTTACTGCTAGCTGTAGCTATTCAATCCATCAATTCATCAATCAATTCATGGTATGGATTGAATGCTTACTGTATGCAGAGCAGTTAGTCATATTTACTGAATGTATAATATGTGTAGAGCACTGAACTAAGCACTTGGGAAAGTACAATATAATAATAAACAGACACATTCCCTGCACTGTACTAAAGGCTTTGGAGAGTACACAGCAACAAAGTTGGTAGATACTTTCCCTGCCCACATTGAGTTTACAGTCTAGAGGGAGATTTAGGATATCCAGTGTGAGGGCAGAAGAGATTCCTAGATTCCTCATCACCTGCAATTGAAATTCATTGCCTTGATCCAGAGAAGCATGATGAATCTACTGCAAGATGTGCAGTAATTATTCTATCCTGGTTTAGGTTCTTGTTATTTCACCTGTGAGCAAAGGCAGGAGATAGCAAGAGCTGTTGCTGCTGGTGAATGTAAGCTCTTCTAGACTCTAAGCTCAGTGCAATGTTGAAATATTACTCTACCAAGCACTTAGTACAGTGTTCTGCATACAATAAGTGCTCAGTAAATAGTATTGAATGAATAAATGAGTGATGTGGGAATTTTGTTTTCTCCTCCGCTGATTCCCTAACTTGGCCCCTTTTCCCTTTTCTCTCCTGGCTTACGCCATTGCATTTCCCTTCTCTATCTTTCCTTTTCCTAACTTTTCTCTCTAAGTGCCAGGATCAGAATTTAACTTCCCTGTTTGACAGATCCCTA
Source organism: Tachyglossus aculeatus (assembly GCF_015852505.1). Lineage (NCBI taxonomy): Eukaryota > Metazoa > Chordata > Mammalia > Monotremata > Tachyglossidae > Tachyglossus > Tachyglossus aculeatus. Next base: position 17,009,964 of record NC_052074.1, on the reverse strand, counting down.
GATATTCCAAGGACACAGTGAACCGTTCATCAGATTGCATCCTGTGGAATCGATCAATCATCACAGTTTGAAATCCAAGTTCGAAGTGTCTCAGCAGAGATATGTGCATGGTGTAACAGAATAGATCACCATCCCACCTCACATTCAAAGACCCAGAGATTTTTCTTTGGTGGAGGCCCCCGCCAACACCGCACTTTTTCTAAGCCTTTCTCCAGCTCTAGCAAGTGCTACTTTCTGATCCATCTACTGTAGTTAAAATTCAGTTGGAAGCTCAATGACTCAGCGATCTGGATCTGTTGGTTTTTATATGGGTTTAAAAATATATTTGTTTTTGAGCAGTGAGAGTATAGAGCAGTGACTGAAAATGGAAAGAATCCAAATAGGAAAAGTAGATATTATATAGACAGGACAACCTTCACTGGGATTTAGCTCTGCCAGCAAGAATCTTCTCAGTCCTTTGCCCATGCTCAGTGGCTATAGAAGCTAATATACCTAGGGATTGCTCACAATGTGCCACGTGGACGAGTGGATAGAGCATGAGCCTAGAAGTCAGAAGGACCTGGGCTCTAATCCCGGCTCCAAGACTCGTCTGCTGTGTGACCTTGGGCAAATCACTTAACTTCTCTGTCCCTCAATTACCTCATCTGTAAAATGCAGATTAAGACTGTGAACCCCATGTGGGACATGGATTGTGTCCAACCTGATTAGTTTGTATCTACCCCAGCGCTTAGAACAGTGCCTGGTACATAATAAGTGCTTAACAAATACCATTAAAAATGTGTTGCAATTGTAGCTTTGTCAGTGACGAAGTGATCTGTCTTTACAAACTATCTAAATATTTATAGATAATAAAATTGCAACTCTTCCAAGAGGCCTTCCCTGACTAAATCCTCTTTCCTCCAACTCCCTCTCCCTTCTTCACTTAAAAATGCCACAGTTATTATAAAGAATCAGGAATCATTCTGAATTAGAGTTCCCCAAAGCTCTATTTTTAGAGCCTTTCAGGAGCTCATCCCACAGAGGCTATCTCATTCTCAGACCTCAGTCCCTCTCCCAGTGGCACCAGGCACTTTTAGGAGTAAACAGGACATGGGAGAGATCAGAGGGCAGTTCAGGTCGAGGTGTATTTGAAGTACCTCAAGTATAACGTAATATCAATCATTTAGTGGTATTTACTGAACACTTACTCTGTGAAGAGCACTGTATTAAATGCTTGGGAGAGCAGAGTACAATAGAGCAGGTAGGCACAATCCCCGCTCTCAAGGACCTTAGAGTAGGAGAGGTAGACATAAAAATACATTACCAACAGGAGAAAATGCCCATCCCTCAAGAGAGAATTCTTTTTCATTCTTTCCATATGGAAATGGGGTGAGTAATACCCCTGTCTGCTGGCGTGAAAAGTAATTAACTAATTTATTTTAATCTAGAAAGGGCTTTGACATTTGGGAACTCCAGAAATAAAAGATACTGCAGAACTGTGGTTTCTTTTATCTGTCTTATATTTTTTCCCAGGCATTGCGAGACACAGTTGTGGTTTATTTTCAGAAGCAGCCACATGGACTCACTTAGATAATCAGAGGGCTGGAAGGGACATCCAGACGTCCTCGTGTCCAAACCCCTGCCACCAACCTTTAACTTCCAGAAAGAGGCTCTCAATGCTGTTTATTCACTACCGAGAAAAGAGATTCTACAAATCCCTTAGTAGCCAGTTTCAGGGACTGAGGATCATTTCCCCAGCAAGTCATAGTAAAAATAATAATAGTAACCATAACTGGGGTACTTGTTAGGTGCTTACTATGTGCCAAATACTGTATTAAACTCTGTGATAGATACAGAATAATCAGGCCAGACACAACCCCTGCACCAAATGGAGCTCACAGTCTTACAGATGATGGAAATTGAGGCATGGAGAACCAAGTGACTTGCCCAAGGTCGTGTACTTCATGAATTCCTTCTTGTGACCAACCTAAAACCTTCCTCCCATCATTTAAATCCATTTTTTCTCATTTTAATCTTCCTGGAAATGGACAAGAGCTGATCAGTATCCTCCTTCTTAAATGTCTAATAGTGTAATTGTTTGACATCGATCAGTACTATTTATTGAGCACTTTGTGCAGATGCAGAGCAGAAAAATACAACAGAGTTGGTAGATGTGTTCCCTGTGCACATCTGGTTCCATAATCCCTATATGTTGTTAGCGTACAACATTCTCTAATGCTGGACCTGGCACTTGATCTGGGTCATCAAGTAGCTGTCATCAAGAGGCTGAATGGGATTTCTTGTGAAGTGAACATTAGAAAATGACCCCCCAACAAGTATTTTCTTTGGGTCATTTGGCTACTTATTTTGAGCAATCTGTTTTCCCTCTATTCCTGGGAAAAGCCCAGGAGATGGCTTTTTTTGGCTAAAGCAGAGCACCCTAGAAGGAATGGGTTGTGTGGATTGGGATCTGTCACTTGAAATAAGTGATAGATCCTCTGTCCAACTCCATAGCCTGACTGCCCCTGCCCCAACTACTTCTCAAGATCCAAGGGTGATTTTCCAGTTGTCCCTTCTTGCTGATTGTTAGTGCATCTCATGGTCTTTGCCTACAAATGAGGGATGGTAGTGTTAGTTTGGCCTAAATTTAGGAGCTATCCAAGTAGTACCCATTTTGATTTTCAAACCCAACTGATTCAGTCTACTGGGTTGCAAATTAATTTCCTCCCCAAAAAGAAGAGAAATTGGGTTAAAGAGTAAAATTGCTCTGGAAAGCCAAATAGCATTCTTAGACATTATCAGTATCTGTATCCTCTGTTGAGCTCTGTTGTCTGTGAATCAGAAAGCTGTAGATTGAATTGTGGTGTTATTAAAATGAAGGGGAAAGGGGAATTGGACAAGAGAGCTATTGGTCTGGCCAAATTCAAATGATTTAAAAACTCATCCAGGAAATAAATTGCACAGGAAACTTTAGCTGGATTCATACATTTCAGGAGCTATGGTGAACTTGGGATTTATATTTGATGCATGAGTCAATAATATTTGATTTGGAGTTCTTATTTTCTCTTCTAACCCTTTCCTCTTCCATTGATCTCTCAGAGTCTAGGATCCAGATGAAGAAATGAGTAACGGGTTACCAGTTTTCCCTTGAACTCTTTGCAGTTAAGCAAATTGCTCTGTCTGTGACTTACAGGATGAAGGAATTAGATGCCTGTCAAGGAGATTCGAAAGAAAGTACCTCATTACTCCATTAGACTTGAACTTTGCTTGCTCCAGCACTTAAGAAAATCTCATTCAAGAAAGACCTTATTGGATTTACCCAGAGCAATGCTTTCCGAACTTCAGGTTATTTTGAGAATGTCTTCAAAATTCCCAGTGAGTACACTAATGACACAGAAGCACCTCGCATCTTTTTTTTTTTGCCAGGATGGGCAATGCCAGGAATACCTCTGTCATGTCCATCACAAGATGATAAGAAAATCATTTTGGATTTGAGATAATAATAACAGTGGTATTTGTTCAGTGCTTACTGTGTGTCCAGCACTGAACAAAGTGTTGGGGTGATGCAAGTTAATCAGACCAGACACAGTCCCTGTCCCACATGGGGCTCACATTCCAAGTAGAGAGGAGAGCAGGTATTGAATCCCGATTTAATAGATTAGAACACTGAGATGCAGAGAAGTGAAGTGATTTGCCCAAGTTCACATAGCAGGTAAACTGCAGATCCAGGATTCTAATCCAAGTTCTCCAACTCCCAGACTTAGGACTTTTTCCACTAGGCCACCCTGTTTAGTTCTCCACTCGGCTGGTCAGAACCCAGCCATGTCAGAGCCAGTCATGGAGTGAAATGTTCACTGCTCTAATGTTACTGGATATTCAGTCTGCATCTGAATCCAGACTTTTCTCTTCATTTCACTGTTTCTCATGGATCTATGTCCACTAATTACTCATTTCCTAGGCTGTAAATTCATCCACTGAAAGCAGGGATCATGTCCACTAAATCTACTCTAGTCTCCCAATCATTTAGTATAGTGTTCTGAATGGAGAAAGCACTAAAATACTATTCTTTGACATTTCTCTCCTCTTTTTTAATGTTATTTATTAAACACTTACTATGTGGCAGGCCCTTGTACTAAGGGCTGGGGTAGATACAAGATAATTGGGTTGGACACAGTCCCTATCCTATACAGTGTTCACAGTCTTAATCCCCATTTTACAGATGGGGTACCTGAAGCCAGGAAAGTGAAGCGACTTGCCCAAGGTCAAACAGCAGACAAGGGGCAGAGCTGGGATTAGAACACAGGTCCTCCAATTTCCAGGCTTGTGCTCTTACCACTAGACCATTCTGCTTGTCCTCCATGGAACATACTCATTTTCAAGTATTTAAAGGCTGTTTTTATGACTCATGCTACTGCTAAAGAGACTCTTCACAACTCATTTGTTCTGCTCCACGCTCTAGTAGAACATGGCCGACGGGATGAGAATGTGGCAATATTACATAAGCCACTAGCACTATAATCAATTCCTCTGCTCAGATTCTCCATTCTGAAGTCTCGGAATCAAGGCTCATCCATCATCCCTGAGGAAAGTGAATATATATTGAAAAGAGAATACTGCTTCAATCTTTCCCCATAAATCTATCCCACTGTATCTTGAATCTGCTGCTGTTCTCTGGATTTTCTCCAGTAACCTTGAGCTTTTGGCTACCAAGATGTCTACCATAACTGCAAGTTTCCAAGATGCATCGCTATAGTGTGGTGTCTCTTCACAGGGGATCTAATCATTACATTAAAAACCTTACATAACTCTGACTCACTAAGACACCTCACCTTCATTGGATGAATTGGAATATATTACTTTGAGGAAGAATCTGGTCCTATAGACTTTTAACCAGTTGTCCTTGAATCACAGTTTACTTCCTAGTTTGCAAGAGCAATTCCAATTCTACCTTGCTGAGAAAAATCAAGGTCAGGCTGGAGATTTTGCAATTTCCTGAGCTCATGCTGATTTCCCTAGATTATTCCAAACAAATTTTAACTTCTATTCTAAGTGCTATGGCCAATCCTCTTAAAGCTCTATGGCATTTTGGCCTGCCAGTTTGCACCTGTTACAATTATTCAAGCAGACCCAATCAGATTTTGCCTACTTTTATTCTAACAGGGTCCTCTTTTATTTATAATTACTCAAAATATTTGACTTCAGTTGTATTTAAAAGAGGATTCTCTGCATTTTGTTAGCATTCATTTAGGGAAAAACTACCCCTCTTTTTCCTCAGGACTTAGATTTTTTTCATTTTCAGCATCAGAACAAGTACTGTCAACCACTGATTGTAATACAGTTCAGGTTTGGTCATCCTTCACTGAGCAGGGGATGCAAAAGAGTCCAATGGACAGGGAAGCAAAATAACTAGAACTGAGTCCCATTGATAAACTCTTACCTTCGATGAATCACCTGACTGTGCCTGAGAAAATCATCATCTACAACTTTACTGAGTGCCCCTGTTTTAGGACATTGAAATATGTTCTTAAGTAGTTGTGGAAAGTTAGAGGAAGACTTTAACTTGGAATTACCAGACCAAAAATTCTGGCTGGCCCTATGTAAACACGCAAATATTGCAAAGAGATTCATGTGAAGTAATGTAAGAATACCAGGAGTTGTAATTCAAGCCACTGAAAAATAATTCACATCTCCTGACTTCTAATACACCAGGGCTGTTTGGGATGTGGCCACTTCCTATCTGTGGCCACTTCCTATCCTATGTGTGCTGTTCCTATCTTGGACTAGCCTAATCCACCAAAGGATTTAAGTGGAAAAATACATTTTGATGACTTGGATATTTTCAGGTACAACAGGATAATGAACAAAGGGAGGCTTTTGGATACTGCAGTGACACATTTAATGTGATTAGAAAATGTCATCAAAACGAAATAGAGGGAAGTTGGGGAGAACATTTAAAGCTATTGCAGCCGGTTCTTTTCTCCAACCCCATCATTCATAAATGTTTGTTAAGTACCTATGTGATTCACCACACCAAACAACCTACACAGTTTATGTTAAGCTAGTGATTGCCATTGGGACTTTTCTAAGGACCACATGCTGGTGAGCAAAAAAACTAGAAAGGTCATACTTCATTTGCATATATTTTACTTGTGTTTCTAAAACTCTTCTGTCATCTCTCATGGAATTTATGTTGAATGGAAGAGTTTCTTAATGGACATTTGCAGATTTGGTTCTTTTTTTTTTTTTCTTTTATTGCTTTGGACCAAAGGAGTACAAAGAGACTGGAAAGGCAAAAGGAGCTAGAAGGTCAAGGAAAGCCCACCAGAAACCTTTGATGGATTGCTGAATAGCCAACCCCCTGGGCCACAGGGTGGAGAAAACTGCACTGGACTAAGTCCTTGCCTTTGAGAAGTCCTGCTTCAACTGGACCCAATCAGGATAAGGTAAGATTTCAGTGGTGTCTATCAGTCAGTGCCAGCTCTATGGACCAGTCTGCTTTGGCCACAGAGGGGGCAGAAGGTGGAGGCTCCAGCAGAAGAAAACATATTTTTAAGTGAATGGATGAAAATCATCCTGATTCTTGCTGAAGGAAAAATCTGGTTTGACATATGCCTCTGGGCCTCTAGAGTTTCCATGAGAATCTGGAACTCACTGTATTCTGAATTTCACAAGTGACAGGAGTGGGCATGAGCTGCTGTTCAGAGTGTGGTGGAGAGAAAGGCAGGGAGAAAGCTAAAAATAAAATATCCAAAACACAGAGGAGGAAGATGTTAAAGTATGTGTGAATAGAGCCTGCACTCTTTCCTGTGTGTGTGTGTGTATGTGTGTGTGTGTGTGTGCGTGCATGTCTATGAAAGGAGCAGGTGGGTTCCCACTTGATAATGAACAAATCTGGGATATATTAAGTCATGGCTGGGATTAAAACTTACCAGAATAAGCAGAGGGAAGAACTATGAGTGTAAGAGAGCAAGCTTCTTGTGGTCAGGGAATGGAACACTTTTTTCATTCATTCATTCATTCAATCGTATTTATTGAGCACTTACTGTGTGCAGAGCATTGTGCTAAGTGCTTGGAAAGTACAATTCAGCAATAGAGACAATCCTTCCCACAACGGGCTTACATTCTAGAAGGGGGGAAACAGACATCAAAATAAGTAAACAGGCATCAATAGCATCAATACAATTATAGCCTCATACACATCAAAACAAGTAAACAGGCATTAATGTAAATAAATAGAATTATAGATATGTACAGATATACACAAGTGCAGGACAGGGTAGAGCAAAGGGAGCGAGTCAGGGCATTGGGGGGGTGGGGGGAGCTGAGGAAAAGGGGGGCTTAGTTTGGGATGGCCTCTTATTTTTGTTTTGCACTTCCTAAGTCCCTAGTACTGTGGGCCCTCAATAGATGCTACTACTACTACTACTATTACTACTGCTACCACCAACATCACTATCACAAAAACAATGAGGAATCAGGAAACAGCCAATGGATAAAGGGAGACTTAGAAAGGTTTATTGTTAATTCAAACAGCAAGGTATTTTTTTCTCTCGCTTTGACTTGGAAAGAAAATATTCATGGAATAGGAAGGGAAATTGAAAAACATTAGAACCCCAAGTAGCAATGGGTTCTGCCTCAGAGCCTTTGTCCCTTTTCCCAAGCTCTCTCTATGCCATACAGCAGTCATTAGATGGAGTCAGCTGCCCAAATAACATTTCTTTTTCAAGTTTGTTCGTTGGGGATACTTTTTCCACGTGCTTAGTTGCTTCACAAGTGTGCTGAGTCATGGCAGTGGTGTGGGGACAAATCAGCAGCAAACAGCATAGTCAATGCAGCCGAGCCAAAATTGGTGCTTCTAATGAAACCTTATGGAGATAATCCAGCACCACCGAATGTCCTGAGTTTCAGCTCACTGTAGAATAGAGCACACTCATGTTCTTCCAATCCCCGGGTGAGGGGCAGAGCCATTATCTGAAAGGCGAGGAATGTATTGGTTCAACAGACGGAGGTATGACCATGAAATTTTGATTGACAACCATCCTCATTGCCATGCAAGTGGGGCTCTGAAAACATCCTATCTTGACAGTGGCTAATTTTAAATCTCTCATCTTGTGACTTACGTAACTCACCCTCTCAGCGGGTCTCTCTATGGGTTCTGGGTGTTGCTAGAAGCAAGAGCATGTGGTTTTATTACATTCCATCCAGGCTGTACTCAGCTAGGAAAGTTTGCAGTTCAGCAGGTATGTTCAGCTCCTGCAGGGTTCAAATTAATACAGCATTACCCCTTCCCCAAGAAATAGGTCCTACTTTGACTTTGAGCCCCAGGTGGGACCTGATTATCTTGAATCTACCCCAGCACTTAGTACAGTGCTTGGCTTAGAGTAAGTGCTTAATAAATGCCACAGTGATTACTCTTGCATCAGAAAGGAAAAGGCAAAAGGGTTCCTTGCTTATAACGAATATTTGTTGAGCACCTACTTTGTGCCAAGTACTGTGCTTGTTGAGTGTATCCAAAAGAGATCATCACTGAATACAGTCCCTGCCTATAAGGAGCTTGCAATCCAGGGGGAAAACCGGCAGAAATAGCTAGCGCTAAAATATCAAACAAATTATGAAAACTAACCCTTTTATCTCCATTTTCCCTTCCCCTAAAAGGATAAAATCAAAATTCCCATCGTTCTAAATATTTTCACGTTCCCCTCTAGACTTTAAACTCGTTGTGGGCATGGAACGTGTCTACCAACTCTGGTATATTATACTCTCACAATCATCATGATGGCATTTGTTAAGCGCTTACTATGTGCCAAGCACTGTTCTAAGTGCTGGGGGGAGATCCAAGGTGGTCAGGTTGTCCCATGTGGGGATCACAGTCTTAATCCTCCTTTTACAGATGATAATAATAATAATAATAATGGCATTTGTTAAGCGCTTACTATGTGCCAAGCACTGTTCTAAGCGCTGGGGGGAGATCCAAGGTGATCAGGTTGTCCCACGTGGGGCTCACAGTCTTAATCCTCCTTTTACAGATGATAATAATAATAATGATGATGGCATTTGTTAAGCGCTTACTATGTGCCAAGCACTGTTCTAAGTGCTAGGGGGAGATCCAAGGTGATCAGGTTGTCCCACAAGTGTTTAATACAGTGTTCTGCACACTGTAAGCACTCAATAAATACAATTGATTGATTGATTTCATGGCTCTACCTCAACCCCACCTCAAGGTCTTTAGGGCAGGTAGAATTTGGGAACCATGATAGAAAACCAGCATGACTTAGTGGCTAGAGCACAGGCCTGGGAGTCATAAGGACCTGGATTCTAATCCTGGCTCCACCGTATGTCTGCTGTGTGATCTTGGGCAAATCACTTAACTTCTCTGGGCCTCAGTTACCTCATCTGTAAAATGGGGATTAATACTGTGAGTTCCATGTGGAACATGGACTGTTTCCAAACTGATTCACTTGAATCTACTCCAGTGCTTAGAACAGTGCTTGACACATAGTAAGCACCTAACAAGTACCATTATTATTGTTATTATTATCATTATTATTATTAATCTTGGAAGGAGACAGGGCAGGGTGGGGGAAATGAGAGAAGTCTCAGAATGGCTTGGCCTCAGTAGCAGGAGGCTCAAATTTTTAGCTTGTCTAGAACTCACTGGGTGAAAGTGAAGCATTATCAATTTAATTAAAAATCAGTTGTAACAGTGGCAAAGAATAGTCTATCAGAACAGGGAAACCTAAACTCTGCTTTGACTCAGTCCTCTTGTTTCTGAATTTCTGTGTTCACTCACCAAGCTGTTCATGTATCAGCCCCCTCCCTAGAGTAGCACTATTTCCACTGGGCTTCTGAAAGCCCTATAAAAAGCTAATTTTCCACTCCCCAACTGTGTGTTTGCAATAAGATTTTCATTAGAGAACATTTCTATTTCACCACCGAATGCGTAATTCATCATCTACATGGAAACGCACATTCCCTCTCAGGAGGGCTCGGTGTTCCATATTGTATTAGTACAATATGCTAGGCTAACGGAGAGAAGTTGTTTTGTCTCTTTCTCCAAGCCAGTGCTTTCTCAAACAATTAAAAGTTTACCTTAAACTAAGGAATAATAAGAAGAAAAAAACTTGAAATGTATGTATTGTTTATAAAAGATACAGTTTTTATCTTCCCTGAAGCCTCCTTACCTATGTGCTCCCAATTTTCTGTTCATCAAGCAGCATGGCCTATTGTTTAGAGCACAGGCTTGGGAGTCATAAGGACCTGGATTCTAATCCCAGCTCTGCCACCTGTCCACTGCTTGACCTTGGGAAAGTCACCTAGCTTCTCTGTGCTTCAATTATCTCATCTATAAAAGGGGATTAAGGCTGTGAGTCTCATATGGGGCATGGACTGTGCCCAGCCTGTTGCCGATTTGTACTTCCCAAGTGCTTAGTACAGTGCTCTGCACATAGTAAGTGCTCAATATATACGACTGACTGACTGAATGAATAAATGAATGAACATGATTGTCTCGCATTTACCCCAGTGCTTAGTACAGTGCTCAGTACATAGTAAACACTAAACACGAATATCATTAAAAAAAAATAAACTCCTGCCAAGTGGTTGTCAGCCATTCTATCAGCTCTCTCCCTCCTACTTATCCACTCCCTTCTTCCACTACACCACAGCTCACAATTTTTGTTTCTCTCAAGCTACCTCACTGTGTTTTTTCTCATTCCAAATCATGTGAAAGTCAACCTCCTTTGATTAATTGCCAGAAGGCTTGCCCTGTGCAAGTGAGGCACTGTCTAGTGGGATAATTGCTCCCTGCTCACCTGACTTCTAAGGTGAAACTCTGCCAGTCATATGATGTCATTCTTTTGATAGAAAACAATCTCTAACAAAGTTAAAATTAGTCTGATACCATCACTATCACTGCATACCTGGAGACAGAGTTTTACAGAATCTTTTCATTCCAGAAGAGAAATAATCCATATACCAGTCACTTATCCTGGTCCATTACTCTGACCTAAATGATATTGACCAAGATTAATTTGTCTTTGTACCAATTTTTTCCTATAATGCTGTAGGGTCTGTGGCAGCCAGAGTTTTTGGAAAAATAGTTATGCAGGGGCAGTACAGCAGGGTGTTTTCCTGGGCATTGGGTAATCATTAGCATTTTTTTTCTTCTAGTAGTTGTTTTCCCGAAGTCCTGTATGGATCCCATCCTCCTACTTTTCTACCCCCTTCCTAACTCTGCAAAGGGGCAGTCAATGACACAGAGAGAAGCTGAGACACAAGAGCCAACACTGGAAAGCGGGAAGCTAATGAACTGGGGCTTCAGGCATGTCATTCGTTTCCATTTTTATATCACTATGAGAAATTAGGAGTCATTCAATCATATTTATTGAGCACTTACTGTGTGCAGAGCACTGTACTAAGCACTTGGGAAGTACAAGTTGGCAACATATAGAGACGGCCCCTACCAAGGAGCCCTCAGATGGAGGCTTCATTTCAGTTCCTCACAGCAAGCTCCTCTAAGTGTTCGAACAGCATTCACATGGGAATACCAAAAGCACACCCAGGTTTCCTGTGCAGTCCTCCTAGACAGGGCCCTGCCTCCTTTTCCTTAGGCGAGCAAGCTGGACTTCCTTTGGCTTTCCTGAATTAGAGAAATCCTATATGCACAAAGAAGCCAATGAGGGCTTGGTGCATCAGTACAAGCCTGAGTAGTCTGGTACATAAGAGAGAAGAGAAATAGCAGCTGAGGAAATAGCATCTAGACTGTGCTGCAATGAAACTATAACCCATCCGGCTCCGGGCTTAACAAATCACTGTTGTGTGGTAGAATCGATTCATTGCAGTACTGACTTGGCAGGAATGACAAAATTCTCTGCCTTTCTCTCTAGTGCAGCATCGAGGACGTGACTAATGCTTACTGCCAGCAGACAGATAGGACTGGGGGAAGCTGCTGTTTATCTTTTCTTTAAGTAATTCCTCGTACAGATATTCGAGACCCTTGCCAGGGAGGGTCATGAGGCTCAGTCCTGTTTCCAATTTTTGTTTTTATTTTTTATTAGCTACACTATCCAAGGCAAGGAATTGTCTTTGCCTTGGGTGAGAAGACTCTTCTATTACAAAGGGAACCATGACATTATAAACCCAGCAAACTGGGAAAACATGGAGAAAGAAAGGACCAGGCCAGGAATTATTTGACTCTGCCCTTTATTAATAATAACAATAATAATAATGATAATAATAAAAATGGTATTTGTTAAGCACTTACTATGTACCAAGAACTTTTATAAGTGCTGGGGTAGATACAAGTTAATCAGGTTGGACCCAATCCCTGTTCCATATCAGGCTCACATTCTTAACCCCCATTTTACAGATGAGGTAACTGAGGCCCAGAGAAGTTAAGTGACTTGCACAAGGTCACACAACAGACATGTGGTGGAGCTGGGATTAGAACCCAGGACCTTCTGACTCCCAAGTCTGTGCTCTATTCCCTAAGCCACACTGCTTCTCTACGCTATGTTACGTGGACACCACCCTCAAAACTTCATTTCTAGTTCATGTTGTATCCTTAAAAGTATCACTTAACATGGTACCGAAAGCACAGCATCTCCTGTAATTTAAATGTGCATGCTCATCTAAAGTGAAAAGGGGACAATTTTTATGAAAGACTTCAAGAGAGGAAGTGATTCAGGGTGTTGAAGGGAGCAGGAGAGAGTGGGCACTGTAGACCAAAGGGCTGGCCGGCCCCGGCTGTGCAGAGTTTCAGGAAGGGAACTGAAAGGCAGCCAAGATCAGAGTGAGAAAGAAGTGGGTGGATGAGAAACGAGCTCTGCACCGCGCTGTACATAGAAGGTCATGAGGAAGTCACAGGGCCTGGGAAGCACTAATAAAGACACCAGAAGACTCTAGCCAAGGGAGTCAGGCTCTCAAGGAGCAACACGGCCTAGTGGAAAGAGCACAGGCCTAGGAGTCAGGGGACCTGGGTCCTAATCCCAGCTCTGCCAATGCTTGCTGTGTGACCTTGGGCAAGTCACATAACTTCTCTTTGCCTCAGTTCTCCTGTTCTCCCTCCAACTTAGACTGTGAGCTCCATACGGGACTGAGACTGTGTCCAACCTAATTCACTTGTGTCTGCCCCAGCACTTAGAACTGTGTTTGACACCTAGTAAGCGCTGAACAAATACCATAAAAAGCAAAACATTAAAAAAAAACCCTTAACATTTTCTGCACATCACAGTCCACCCTGGGTGGGAACCTTACATTTGAAATGATTCCATTTTTGTTGATTACTGTCTGGAGGTTCATTGTCCCAGGCTTATCAAAATGTTGTTTGGAATATTTTAACATCCTATGCCATTGACTTCTGGTATAGTGGTGATAATGTGTAAGTACATTTGGGAGTGAGCATATGTTGCTATTTGTTTTGGAGTCAATGTTGTATTTTGTTTGGAGTTGCTTTTGGATAATAAATCTATCTTTGGTGTTCCATCTCCTTCCAGAGCAGGTCAGACGACAAGCTGGAGGAAGGAACAGGAATGGCATTCAATTTTTCAGTCCATTTCACAGTTCACCTGGCTCTGTCACCTCCTTCTTTGTGTAGAAATAAAATCCAATATATTACTAACTTAGGGCATTGGCAAGGTCTTCAAAGGTCATCAATTAATCAGCGGTATTTGTTGGGAGCATACTGTATAGAGGACTGAGAAGCAGAATAGCGTAATGGATAGAGCCCACGCCTGGGAGTCAGAAAGTTATGGGTTCTAATCCTGGCTCCACCACTTGTCTTCTGTTTGACCTTGGGCAAATCATTTTACTTCTCTGGGGTTCAGTTATCTCGCATGTAAAATGGGGATTAAGACCATGAACCCCATGTCGGACAGGGACTTGTCCAACCTGATTTGCTGTACTAAATCACCCCAGCACATAGTACAGTACCTGGCACATAGTAAGCACTTAGCAAATACCATTATTATTATGTTTGTTAAGATTATGAAGTACTTGGGAATGTACAATATAACAAAGCAGGTGGACATGATGATTGCCATAATCCATTAGATGTCATTTAGCCCAGTGCTTAGTGCAGTGCCTGGCATATTCATTCATTCATTCAATCATATTTATTAAGCACTTACTGTGTGCAGAGCACTGTACTAAGCACTTTGGAAGTAAGCACTTAACAGATACCATCATTATTTAGCCTTCTCAGATTAATGCCTGGGGAGGCTGATGCCCCAGCTTGTTCCAGACTCTTAAAGGAAGCTCTTCCTTATGTTTGACCCCAATCCCACTTTGTGCAAGTCATTTCTTCTTGCTCTGTCCTGAGGAACAGCCACTCACAATCTTCCACATTAAAATCTCTCAGACCAGAGCTTTCTCCCAAGAGTTCAGAGATGATTCAGATGTTCTCTCATCTATCCTATTCACAGAAGGTGGTGGCAAGTGGAAGCCTCTGCGTCACAAATTAGAAGCATTAGTATCTCAACCATGAAGTAAAGCAGGAGTACTTAGCAGTTATTTTGACTTTTTTTCCCTGGCGTTCATTGCAAACATCTGAACCCTTGGTTTTTGCTCTTCTTTCTAAAAATGTGCTTGTTTAACCATCTTAGAAGTATACATTATTCCTTTTATAGTGGTAATGCCATCTGTTTTCTCTTTTAGAGTGAGAAAAGCCATAAAATATATGCTGTCTGACCTCATTTTTTATGGTATTTATTAAGCGCTTTATTACGTGACAGGGACTGGATTAAGTGCTGGGGTAGATGCAAGCTAATCAGGTTGGACAAGTTCATGTCCCACGTGGGGTTCACAGTTTTAATCCCGATTTTACAAATGTGGTAACTGAGGCGCAGAGAGGTTAAGTGACTTGCCCAAGGTCATACAGCAGACAGGTGGCAGGGCTGGGATGCCAAGGACATGGAGAGGACCCTTCCAGAGGGGCTTCATTCCATCCACTCTGGGGCTCTGCCAGGGCTTGGGGTTGTAACTTCATCCCAGCTCTGAGAAAAAGTTAGTGGACCCTCAGCAATGTTGGCTACAAGGAAGGTGTGGCATTCAACTCAAGGACCAACTCTAACTAGACAATTTGGTGATCCACACATTTCCATGATGTCAACTGAACTGTTAATTTTGGGCAAAGGCCGTTGGGTTAGGATTTACCCTAGGCCTTGTTGGGTCAGGGGTCAAAAGGCAGAAAAGGAAAGATAAGAAATTAATCCATTCTCATTGGGGAGGCTGAGCAAAGATCAATATATTTGTTTTTTGGGATGAGATGGTTCTTTTAAAAATAGAATGAAGTTTCACTAAATTGTATTTTAATATTCCTTATGAAAATAACTGATACCAGTTCTACTCCAAACAAAGAATTTGCTGTTTTGAAACAATGACAAGAATCTGATTCTGCTCTTGGATGTTGTGTTCCCAGACTGGTTTTAAGCCCAATAAAAATGGCATGGGTCATCAGTGTTCCTTGTCTCTCCTGAGCCTGAATACCCCAGGAAATATAGGATTGGATGTGTGGAGACAAGAAAGCATATTTAAGGCATGTGTATTATGCAGTGAGTCTGCTGATTAACTGAGAAGTTGGCACGGTTGACAGCTCATTTCCAGAGATATGTATGGCCCAGTCCCTCTCTCTGCAGTGGGTGCCATACCAATTGGAGCTCTGTGGACTGTTTATAGCTGTCGGGGCAGCAGCAGCGTAGGGGGAGCATGGAGGGAGAGAGCCTGGAGCAACTCAAATGCTATCAGGCTGATGTCTAATTTTCACTAGACATTTTGTTGTAGTCATGCTTCTACTAGCAGCGAAAAGCAGCGTGGCTCAGTGGAAAGAGCCTGGGTTTTGGAGTCAGAGGTCATGGGTTCAAACCCTGGCTCTGCCAATTGTCAGCTGTGTGACTTTGGGCCAGTCACTTCACTTCTCTGTGCCTCAGTTACCTCATCTGTAAAATGGGAATTAAGACTGTGAGCCCCCTGTGGGACAACCTGATCACCTTGTAACCTCCCCAGTGCTTAGAACAGTGCTTTGCACATAGTAAGTGCTTAATAAATTCCATTATTATTATTATTACTAGGGGTAATCTGTTGTTCAGGGCCAACAATAGCCGAGTTTGGGCTGCTCATTGCAGGCAGGGAAAGGATTACTTCCTCATTCTGTACTTTCCTAAGTGCCTAGTACAATGCTCCACACCAAGAGGGCAGTGAATAAATGCTATTGTTCCCACTACTAAATTTTCACAGAGACATACAACACTAGTCCTGCCTCAATCAATTAATCAATGGTGTGTATTGAGTGCTTACTGTGTGCAGATCAGTACACTAAGCACTTGAGGGACTATGATACAATAGAGTTGGCAGACACAATTCCTGCCCCTGAGGAGCTTACAGACTAGAGGAGGACCTTAATAACCCCTGATTAACAGTCTTTATCCTATTCCACATTTCTCTCCTCACACTCCTCCCGGGCCCCAGTTCCAATTCACGTGACTAACCTCAAAGCGCTTCAGAATTCAGGGAGCAAAGTGAATCAAGGAAGGAGAAGAATGGGCAGGAGGGAGAGATAGGAAAGAGAGAAGGTAAGGAAGGGAAGAAAAAGAGATTAAAAACAACAACTGCAAGAAGAATAAAGGCTAGGCACAAATGCAGCTAAAAATACTTGCTGGTTGTAAAAAGCTATTGGTCAGTCACAAATACTGTAGGACTGGACTCTAGATTCAGTACAATTCAACCTCTACTACACAGCCACGCTTGAGGATGCAACAAGGAATCTGTAGCTTCATTCTGATCAATCCTCTAGGAAACTTACAACTCAACAAATTAGAAGTAGTGTGGGCTAGTGGTTAGAGCATGGACCAGAAGGACCTGAGTTCTAGTTCTGGCTCTGCCACTTGTCTGTTTTGTGACCTTGGTCAATTCATGGTAGATTCCCTTATCTTCTCTGTGCCCCAGTTACCTCATCTATAAAATGGGGATTAAGACTGTGAGCCCCATGTGGGACATGGAATGGGAAGAATTTAGCAGATACCATAAAAAAAGACTAAAAGCATCATCAAGAGTCCTAAAGTCACTCAAACCCATGCCTCTCTAGCCTTCTGACTCTATGGTCTTATATTTTTCAAGCAACTACAGTATACACACTGGATGGCCATCATGTCTGATTCTTTTCAACATGATAATCAAGATTACAGGATTTATAAGCATTTTTAATAATGAACATATAAAATCTAGACAAACAAAAGTGTGCCATCTCTCACATACACCCTCTACTGTTCAGCCAACATGGAAGACTTTAGGCTGTGTCTTAAAGACACTGCCTGAGAATGTAAGCCCTTCTCCCAAGCTACCTTATCAGGTTACAAGCTATCCACTTGCCATCGACTGCCCTAGGTACTTCAACTCTCAAATGGGCTAATCAAAAATGTCTAAAAGAACACTGAGCAAAGGATGCCAAGCTAATCACTGACCTTCGAAAAAAATCCCTCTTGTGATTGAAACCAAAATGGGTTAGCAGTAAAGGAAGGGGTCCAAAATAGCAATCATCCTAGCCAATAGTGCCTGGAATTTGGGAACAAGCTGGTAGATTCAAGTGTATCTTCTACAGTACAACATTAATGCTGGTTAATATTTATTTAGCTTAGCTTAACAAGCATGCCAAAGTGAATTCTCTCCCAGACTGGCACCTGGAACAAGCATCACAGCCAGACTTCAGATAATTAACAGTGAAATATCTGGCACACACTCTCTTCGTGGCCTCTGAAGGGATATTCAGCAGTGCTGAGCAACCAGGCTTTCCTCTTGCAGGCAATAGAAGAAGAATGAATCTGCTGGAAAATATTTCACATTCTTCCACCCATGGAACAGGCCTGAAAATCTTAATGGATGTGTTTTAGTCAAAAGCTAAGTGTAGTCCTGCAGCAATTTGCACATCAATGTTTAGATGCTCTTGTATAGATTTGTTTAGTGATTTTTTTTCCTCCACAAAAGTCCTGCCTTGAGGTGGGGAGAGGGTTTAGCAAGCAGACATGGAAGGCAGTGGGTGGCAAGATGCAATTGATAGTGTTGTTCCTGAGGACTGCAGCCCTGAACAGCTGATTAGAGTGGAGGGAGGCAGGACAGCTCTAAAATTCTACTGTCTTCACAGATTTCTTTCCCCCTACCTAAGAAGTTTGGTCCTTAGGGCTCCTCTTTTTGTGCTTAGCTACTTGTTGTATGCTTATTGAGAGTGTTTTGTTACATCACCCATTAATCCCATTAGTCACATTTCCCATCAACCTAGTCACCATACCTGGAGCTCATCTGCCTCACCTTCGAACCCTTGCCCACATCCTTTCTCTGTCCTGGAACTCCCACCCGCTTTGTATCTGATCAATCACCACTCTCCTCTCTTCAAAGCCCTGTTAAAATCTTACTTCTTCCAAGAGGCCTTCTTTGCCTTAAATCCTCATTTCACCATGCTATTCACCCTCCCTTTGAGCCCCTTGTTAACTTGGGTCTGTACTCCTTAAGCACTGCGATACTCACCCCATGCCCAGCCCCACAACACTTAAAGTACATGTCCTTACACTCTGCCATTTCACCTATCTGCAATTTGATGTCCTTCTCCCCTTTTAGACTGTAGCTCCTTTTGGGCAGGAATCTTGTCTCTCAACTCTGTTGTATTCTCCCAACCTCTTAGTACTGTGTTGTATACCCAGTACGTGCTCAAATACCATTGATTGAATGGGCTAGAGGAACTCTTTTGTGTATGTCCCCACAGGAAAAAGACAAAAAAAATTGTTGATGATTGTAGTGAAAAATGAATTGGCTCTTTTGTTCCAGGAGCAGGCTTATTCATTCCACTCTAACCATTTATTCCACAGTGTTTTTTGCTGCTGGAACCACCTCAAATACTCAAATAATCTCAATCTTCAAATGCTCTGCTCTAGTTTACTGCTGAAGAAATTGAGGCAATGACTTATCCCACAACATGAAGCAGGTCACAACAGAAACAGGGGCTTGAACTTAGGTCATGTCCACTATTAACAGTATTTACTAAGCACTGATTGAGTGTATGGCCCTGTCTTTCAATCTTGTTCTCTATCCAATCAATATATGCCTGAATTTCTTTACCTTCTCTCCCTTACCTAGATTTCATTACATTCCACTCTTTGCCCTTTCACTGTTCCAAGGCTAAGTTCTATGTCCAAAATAATCCATCCATTTTGATTCTTTCCAAACTAGTTCACAGACTGTACTTGGATTAAAGGATGAAGTGTGGCCCTATTCTGAAGAGTGGTTTGATAACAACAACATTGTGAAATGTTATTTTATCTGTTGCTTTCATGCAAAACCCATTTTACAAGTTAAAAAAAAGAGTTTACCAAATCACTAGGCAGCTGACTAGATTTTAAAAACCAACTGCATTTTTTTTTACTGCTGTTTAAGCTTTCGATAATAAATATTAGGCAAGCTGTGACCAAGAATTAGAATCTATTGTTAATATTCAACTCCTTCCCATAACATTTCTGCCAGTTCCTTAACTCTAAGCCTTACTGCTTCTTCATTAGAAGAGTGCTTGGCACATAGTAAGTGGTGAAGAAATACCATTATTATTATTATTATTCAATATGTGGGACATTCAATCCTCCTTCTAATTTCAGGTGGCAGCTGCAGTTTTTTTTTTTATCTCCTCGACTCCTGATCCTACTTGCTTTCTTAAGTGGGTTCCGTTCAACCCTAATTCAACGTATTACTTAGAATGGTTGTGTTTAATTTCTAAACTGCTCCATCTGAAAACTCTGCCTAATGTTGTCTCTCTCAGACTTGCTTAATTTCCAGTTCGGGACTAACATTTCCAAATATAAGCATGTCATTGCTTTGACTTTGTCTTTCCTCACTCCAAATTTTACCCTTTTTGTTCAGTGACTGGCTCATTTCTAGTCATGTATCTCCTCCTTTAAGCTCTTGTTTTAGTAATGTTTCATGATTGTGCCACTTAATTTTATTGCCGGTGTTTCTACAATCAGCCATGTTTATTGAGCCTTTACTTTGTTCAGGGCACTATATTAAGTGCTTGGAAGAGTACAATGGAATTAGTAGGCATGATCCCTGCCCTCAGTGCTGTAAAATTTTCCTCCCTTCTATTCACTCCCAACTTTAGAAGTATTAGGGCTGACTTGATGGGGTTATTAAAGCTCATTTTGATTTAGCATTAGATACTGACAGAGCTGTTTAGCTGGGATAATGATAGAATTGATTGGGGGTATGGCTCTAGATAATGCTAGAATAATATTGATAAAATATTAGAATATCTTATAATAGGCTGACTTTAAAAACGTTTTCAAAATTAAGTATTTTCATGTGAACAAATTAAAATCTATACAAATTGAAGTCTTTTTTTGTAAATATTTACTTCACTATTTGATCATTGTGAGATGTTCTCTCTTAATGTGGGAGTTGTGTTCCTGCAGAATCCTGCATTAAGGAAAACCTGTTGTGGTACTCAGTGTCCAACACCAGGCCCACGTGCATACAACCATTTTTTTCAAAATCACTTTGCCTGACTTTCCACTAAGCCATGCTACTTCAAGTAAGCGTTCAATAAGTGCAATTAACTGACTGTCAACATAAAGCCCTAAGGGCTACAGCATTTAACTAAAGATGGGAGTTTTACCAAGGGTCATTGCTGAGGCACTTTAAGTTCCAATTTAATAACACACGAACACACACACACACACATGCATACACACATGCAGACACACACCTACCTCTTTCCTCTAGACCTCAGAGTCCATAGTCTCTCATTTGGCAAGAACTGCCTTTTAATGTAATATCTTTGGGGTTTCAGTCTCTTCTCAGTGCCATTTGGGGGATTCATCTCTCAATCCTAATATGCCCACCACTTGGTTCTAGTTCCCATTCACCGCACTTCCTTTGATTCTACCTCTTTCAAGTCCTTTTCATGTTGTTGTTTTTAAGCCTCAGAGGCTTTTCAAAAGCTTCAATCTGCTCCCGGTTTTCTGCCTCCAACATCCAACTTTCACATCTGCTATCCGGAAATCAATACTTATACCAGGCTGACTTCTGTGTTAACTCACTTTCCTCTCTTTCCAAATACTCTTTATGAATGTGCCATATCTTCACGACTGTCAGAGTAGCTGTTAATTCATACTCTGTGAGCTTAAGAGTTGACTGCAGCAATCCACCTGCTGTCACTTGTTGTTACCAACTTATACTGATGATTGAACCGAATGGGACCTAAGTAAATAAATAGCGCACTTTGGTGTTAGAAATTGCTGCTGGTCAGTAGAAGGCATTATTATCCCATATCCAGCCATGTCACAATGGTGAAGGAAAGTGTGAGACTCAGTAGCCCACTGTGTCAATTTATGGAGCCTTGATTGCAGCAGTATGACCCTTAGGTCAGAGCTTTGGAGCTCTCATGGTCTGTTCATGAGGCAGTTAAGAAGAGCTCAACTCTCCTCACAGTGTGGCATAGTGGATGGAGAAAGAACTAAGAGTCAGGAGATCCAGGCCTGAATCCTGGCTCTGCCACCCTCTCTCTGCTGTGTGACCTTGGGCAAGTCATTTCATCTCTCTCTGCCTCACTTTCCTCTCTGAAAAATGGGGATAATATACCTGTTTTCCCTCTATCAGATTTGGGACACTATGTGGGATGGGGACTGTGTCCCATCCAATTACTTTGTTTCTGCCCAGGGTTAAGCATAGTTCTTATATTCATCATCATTATCATCCTGTGGAAGCAGAGACATGATTATGTTAGGTCTTCCTCCACCAAGGTTTTGGAGAACCTAGGAGGGACATGGCTCTGCTAAGCCTTCCAACTCTGGAGCCAAACACTTCAGAGTGACCCCAAACCACAGCTGAATTAACCCCATGTGTCTGAGGCTTTGCTGAGCTGCCCAGAGTCAGCCCAAATCTCCATGCCATAGCCAACCGCCTTCCACATGGAGTTGTCGATTATATTACAACAAAGCATGGAAGTTTTAATCTTGGGCAGAAGGAACCTTTGGAAAGCATGGTGATTTATACACAGCACACAGATTTAATTCCTGATCTTTATTGAGGCTGAGAATTTTGAAAGTCAGGGAGAAGTTAAACAGATGATGAGAAAAAGAAACCACAGGTGGGCTGAAATTGCCTTCCCAAATGTACATGGCCAGGCCTGTCACCGAGCTTCTGCATCTCCCAAATGCTACAGCAAGGGGTGTGGGGTTTGGACTTGCTCAGATTGGAGCCGGCCCAGCCTCCTATGGGCTTTGTTTCTCCGTGTCCAGGTGGAGCTGGCACATGTTAATCCCCTCGGAATGGATGTTGAACAACTCCTTCCACCTCCCCTTGCTCATCCACTATCCACTAAGGAGGGTGATGAAGAGAGAGGAGGGAATGGGGGCTCGATGCATTTTTTTGGTATTGGTTAAGAGCTTACAATCTTCAAATGCCATTCTAAGCACTGGGGTAGTTACAAATTAATTAGCTTGGACACAATTCCTCTCCCACATTCTGTTGTATTGTACTCCCCCAAGTAATAATAATAGTAATGATGGCATTTATTAAGCATTTACTATGTGCAAAGCACAGTCTTAATCCCCATTTTATGGATGAGGGAACTGAGGCACAGAGAAGTTAAGTGAATTGCCCAAAGTCACACAGCTGACAATTGGCAGAGTGGGATTTGAACCCATGACCTCTGACTCCAAAGCCCAGGCTCTTTTCACTGAGCCATGCTGCTGCTTCTTAGTACTAAGTACTTCTAAGTACTTAGTACAGTGCTCAGCACATATTGAAAGTGCTCAATAAATATGATTAATTGATGGGGCTCACATTCTAAGCTTGTGGGAGAAAAGCTATCCTCATTTTACAGGTGACAACTCCACGAGACCCCCTCACGTCAGGCATGGATGATCAAAAAGGGTCCTGGGAAACAGGAAGGGGAAACAAGGAATAAGAAAACATGGGATAAAAGCCACTTGGCTCTGCTTCTCCTTCATCTTTTTCTTCAAGCCATGGGGCTCCGTGTGAGGGGCTTAAGAAGGGAAAATACTGGTAGAGAACTGGAAAAAGAAGAGAACTGAACTGCCCAAGGAGGGACATGAAAGAGATACAGGATTTTCAGTTGAGTTCCCGTGAAAAATTCATTCATTCATTCATTCAATCGTATTTACTGAGTGCTTACTGTGTGCAGAGTACTGTACTAAGCACTTGGGTAGTACAAATCAGCAATATACCCAACAATGGGCTCACAGTCTAGAAACAAACTCCACCCATCTTTTCACCCTGGCTTCAAAGTGCTGAGACATGAGATTAAAAGTTTTATCAAATCTCATCACTTCAAATAAGTTTCTCATTTTTCCAATTGTCCTGAAAAATCTCCAAAAAATCTGCTTACATCATCGATTTATACACACATTGTGTGTGTGTATGTGTGTATAATCAGGCGTGAGGGAATAAGCAATATATTTGAAGAGATAAATCTTTGAATTCTGAAGCAATTTTCTTTCCTCAAATCCTGGTGTGAACTACAAGCTAAAAGTGTTCAGTCTCTATTCAAGGAAGAGGTCTTATTGATTGGCCTGTGTAGGGCTGGAATCACCAGAAATAGTCAAGGTCTCACATTCACCCTGACAGCGGCTTCTCTTTATTTTAAGAAAAATGCCTAATCAGTTCCAGGTATGCTATGCATGAATGATAATAATAATACTGACATTTATTAAGTGCTTACTATGTGTAAAGCACTGTTCTAAGCGCTCGGGAGGTTACAAAGTGATCGTGTTGTTCCACGGGGGGCTCCCAGTCTTAATCCCCATTTTACAGATGAGGTAATTGAGGCACAGAGAATCAATCAATCAATCAATCGTATTTATTGAGCACTTACTATGTGCAGAGCACTGTACTAAGCGCTTGGGAAGTACAAATTGGCATCACATAGAGACAGTCCCTACCCAACAGTGGGCTCACAGTCTAAAAGAGAAGTGAAGTGACTTGCCCAAAGTCACACAGCTGACTATTGGCAGAGCTGGGATTTGAACCCATGACCTCTGACTCCAAAGCCCGGACTCTTTCCACTGAGCCACACTGCTTCTCTGATGTGAGTCTTCCTCAGCTCTTAACATCAGGAAGAGTTTACACTGAGTCCACACCCTTCTATCAGAAAGAGAAGACCAAATATTTAAAGCCAAGTTGCAAAGTCATTTTCATAATTCTTTTTATCAGGCTTTTATACATCATTGGAAAGCATTTTGTAATTTTCTTTCTCGCTTCTCGCAACAACCCTACCAAGAAAAACAGGTAAGATAGCCTAAATGACTTGACAAGGTATTCAAACAGGCAGTGTTAGAGGCAGAATTCAAGCCCCTGTGGTTTCTTATCTCTGCTTCAGCCCCTTAAAGTGTCCCACTGTTTAAGTGGGCTAATAAAGACAGCAACATTTTTTTTTGATGGGGGCTGTTTTAGCCAGGCAAACTCAGGACCACTGGAGCAAATGGGTGACATGATTCATCCACCCTACAGAGCAATTCCAGGGGTGACCAGGACTTTCAATCCTGTTTTCTAGTTCCCCCTGCTGTGGCAGGAGTGGCTTCATCAAATGCTAACAGACCAGGGAGACTCACAATAAGTTCTTGGGTTCCAGTCCTACCCACTTGTCTGCTCTATGACCTTGGGTCAGTCACTTTATTTTTCTGTGCCTCAGTTACCTCATCTGTAAAATGGGATGAAAACGGTGAGCACCTTGTGGGACATGGACTGTATCCAACCTAATTATCTTGTGCCTACCCCAGTTCTCTGAACAATGCATGGCACATAATAAGCACTTAAAAGCCATAAAAATAATAATAATACCTCCCTGCTTGCTGAGCACCTGATCTATTCATCATGACTTTCCCAGGGCTGAACTTTACCATCCTCTGGTGCTACTTCTCATTTACCTAGCTTCCCTCCTCATCTTAGTTGCCTTCCAATTATAACCTTATACTGAGTTCACCTGTGAGTCTTTCTACTTTTCTTTTAAAGGCTGCTAGGGCAGAGAAGGGCTTGCCTCTCCATTGAAGTGGGTTATTTTCCTCTCTGAGTTTTGAGATGGTAAATGTAGGTCTGGGGGACAGCATTTCAAGCTTCTTAATGATCACATCTCATCAAGAATCCTCACTTTTTCAAGTAATGACCATCAGTTTAGAGCAAAAATGACTTAATCTAAAGGCTTGTGTGTCCTGTCATTCCTTGGACTGAACTGTTTTGAGGCAGCTCAGCTGTGAGCAATCAATGTTACTGTACTGTCCACCTCTTTTGGAATTGGTTCTTTGTCTTTGGCCTGAAAGGGTGTGTTTTATGTGGGAAGAGAGTCAGTTGCTCTTAAATGGAAAGCTTATTGAAACGTAATGATGTGACCTAATGGATAGAGTACACCTGGGAGTCAGAAGAATCTGGGTTCTAATTCTAGCTCTGCCACTTATCTACTCTGTGACTTTAGTTAAGTCACTTAACTTCTCTGGGCCTCAGTTACCTCATTTGTAAAATGGTGACTAATCTTGTGAGTCCTGTGTGGGGCATTGGCTGTGTGAATTAGCTCGTATCTATCCCAGAACTTAGTACAACATCTGGCACGTAGTAAGCACTGAACAAATACCATTTTTAAAAAAATCCGAGTTAGAGATCTCAGGGGCTAGATTCCAGAGATGTATATTCTTCTTTCTTTCAGATATAGCACCTGACTTTGGGGAAAGCTGATCCCTTCTACTTTCTTCTCTCCTCCGTCCAGGTTTCTGGCTGCCAGTGATGAAGCTGGATCCTATTTCCTTGCTGACGCCTACGGCTTCCTGCCAGTTACTATTAAAAGGTAGGAAACTTTTTTTTCCTAGTGCATTCTAATTCTTGGTCATTCCATGTCAGCTTGAGGGATTGGTGGCTATTGTTCTAGTTGGGCAAAGTCCCCTATAAAAAAGGACCCCTTATATATCCTTCCTGAAAAACAAGTGATCTCTTGTGACCTGAAATGTCTTAGCTGTGGCACTTCAGAAGTGGACAACTCCACCGTTTTATCTTACCTCCTGCAAAGCAGAAGAGAATATAACAGCTCTGCAGTTGTGACTCCCTTCAGAATATCTGGTTGGCCTGTGCTTTCCCAATTTTATATTTACTGTGTACTTCCCAAGCGCTTAATACAGTGCTCTGCACATAGTAAGTGCTCAATAAATACGATTGAATGAATGAATGAATGAGCATCTAGTGAGGTCAAAGCACGTTATTAAATGCTTAGGGGAATACCCCAATTCATTCCCCAAACCTTGAGTCCTATCAAACCAACAGATGACTCTAATGGTTATGCATTTTTAGCCAGCCTTAGAACTTAGGTATAGTCAATTATTTATTATGATTCCTCATTTCAATCAGTCATGTTTATTGAGTGCTTACTGTGCTCACTGTACTGAGTACTTGAGCGAGTACAATATAATAGAGTTGGTAGTCACTATCCCTGCCCACAAGGTGCTTACAGTCTAGGGGGGAGACTGACATTAATATAAATAAATTATGGATGTGTTAAGTGCTGTGGGGTTGAGAGAGGGGTAAATAAAGGGTGCAAACCCAAGTTCACAAATATTTGTGTATCTGTCTCCCCTGTTAAAATATAAGCATCTTATGGGTTGGGAATACATCTTGTGCTTCTGTAGTACTTTTCTAAATACTTAGTTTGGTGCATCCTCCTCAGTGGGTGCTTAATCATTAGTACTACTATACCAGAAGCAAAATACATTTTCCCCGCCTTCTAATGGATTATAAGAGCCTGACCTCTTTCTCTGTTTATCAGGATTCCGCATAATTTCAACTCAAGAAGTTGATGTTTTCTGGAGTTAAGTAGTTTAGTTTCTAAACATCTCGCCTGTAGACTAGAAAGTTTTTAGCAAGTGTCAAGGGCATAGTTACAATTACAATTCCAGTGCACTTATGTACAAATCTGTAATTTATTTTAATATCTGTTTCTTCCTCAATCTGAAAGCTCCTTGTGGGCAGGGAACATGTCTATCAACTCTGCTGTATTCTCACAAGTGTTTAATGCAGTGCTCTGAACATAGTAAGAACTCAATAGGTAGCATTGATTGAATAGAGGAATCAGAATAAATAATTGACTGTACATGAGTTCTAAGGATGGCTAAAAACACATAAGTAGCATAGTTATCTTTTGGGGTTGATATGACTCATGGCTTTTTTTCTCTCTCCCTTTTATCCATTTATCTCCTCCCTGTCCCCCCAGTGATTTGTATGCAACCTCCAACTAAGATCAGCTTTTGCTCTTATCAGTAACTGTTGAGGTAATGGTTCACATCACTGAGAGACATCAATGGTTTTCTAGGGCTCACTGCATCTCCTTTCTCCAGTTTTGTTATTTTTTTAATGGTATTTAAGTGCTTCTTATGTGCTGGACATTGTATTAAGAATTGGGGTAGATAAAAGGTAATCAAGTTGAACACATTCAATGTCCCACATGGGGGTCACAGTCTTAATCCTCATTTTACGGATAAGGTAACTGAGGCACAGAGAAGTTGTGACTTTCCCAAAGTCACCTAGCAGACCAGTGGGTTAGTGGGATTAGATCCCAGAGCCTCTACTCCCAGACCTGTGCTCTTTCCACTAGGCCGCACTGCCTCCTAGTTACAAATGTCATCATTGTCTATCAGTCAGTCAATTGTCTGCCGGGTGACCTTGGGCAAGCCACTTAACTTCTCTGTGCCTCAGCTACCTCATCTTTAAAATGGAGATGAAGACTGTGAGCCCTGTGTGAGACATTGAGTGTGGCCAACCTGATTAGCTTGTATCTACCCCAGCACTTAATACAGTGCCTGGCACATTCATAATAATAATAATAATGTTGGCATTTGTTAAGTGCTTACTTTGTGCAAAGCACTGTTCTAAGCGCTGGGGGGGATACAAGGTGATCAGGTTGTCCCACAGGGGCTCACAGTCTTCATCCCCATTTTACAGATGAGGGAACTGAGGCTCAAAGAAGTTAAGTGACTTGCCCAAGGTCACCCAGCAAACATGAGGTGGAGCCAGGATTCAAACCCATGACCTCTGACTCCAAAGCCCATGCTCTTTCCACTGAGCCATGCTGCTTCTCCATTCATTCATTCAATTGTATTTATTGAGTGCTTACTGTGTGCAAAGCACTGAAGTAAGTGCTTAACAAATACCATTTTCTTATTGTATTTGAGCACTTACTGTGCTTGGAAGAGTACAATACCACAAGGAGTTTACAGTCAAGAGGGGAAGACAGACATTAGTGTAAATAAATAAATTGCCCATATGTACATAAGTGCTGTGGGGCTTAGGGAGTGTTGATCAAAGTGTGTAAATCCAAGTGCAATGGGGCACTTGTCACCTTCATGTAAGGTACCTTTGTGGTTCAGAAACCAAACAGATATGGTGCCAACCAGGTGCCCTCTTCACCTGATGTTGTGCCAGTCAGAGAATGTGCCTTCCTAATCTAACTTATTTTCCTGTGACAATGGAAAGGAAGTACTATATTTTTGCCCGCTTATATTACTGAAAGACATGCAAATGTTCCTGGAAAATAAATTATGTGGAACTAAAATTACACTGCTGCAGTTATACTTGACTGTACCTACTCATCTTAACCCAATTGCATTCACAGAATTGTTCTGCAGTGGCTATGAAATTAAATTTAGTCCATTACGCTCCCATATATTCAATCCTGGGGGATAATGTATGTTTTGATTGATATTTGCCTATATCTTAGAAACTCTACCTTTACAAATGATCTAGCTTGCAAATATGCCTGTGCTCTAAGTGCACTGTGTTCAAGGCACACTGAGGAATTTAAAGTGCAATATGCCTCTGACTGCTATGCTATTTTGGAAAGACCTGCTGAGTAAATTTCAGTGTTGAGCTCCACTGACCTTTTGTGTTTTCTGGCCTCCACTCTTTCCCACACTTCTAGCATGTGTTTCAGCCTTACCTAAGCCACGAACAATGCTTCAGGGACCAGAGCCCTGACAGGATAGAAGCTAAGGCGTGGGGGTGAGGGAAGAATCTCATTTGTGTCCTTTCTCCCTCTCTCCTTCTCTCCCTCCTATTGAAGTCGTTACACTATAGGCGGAAAGAAAATCTGTTCAAGTTGTACTTCTTGAACATGAAAGGAGATAATAATTCTTTACTTCTTTTCCTAGATGTTCTGGGGTTGGCAAAGTGAAACCACTAATGGAAGTGGGTGTTTGACTAAAATAAACAGCTATATTTTGTATTATGCTAAAGACCCAAGTCAGCCACAGTTCTTATAAAGGACTCAAAAGTCCCGAGAGAGGAAGGTCTTATGTAATATTCTGTGCCATCTACCACTGTAGCAAAATGTCAAGTGTAATCTGTTGGCTGGCACCTTACACTGGATGCCAGAAGGCATGGCTAATGGAATTTATGGAAATATGGAAAGCTTTTTAAAAAATTCAGATAAAAGCATTGAAAAACCAAGAAACAACCAGTCCAGTAAACACCTTTCAAATATCACTATTACGGTCTCTGGATTTATATAGTAGCTTTCCTCCCAGAATCCTAAAATACTTGGCCAAAGTTACCTGGTTGCAAGTACTGTTAGCCCTGTGTCACATAAGGAAAAACTAAATCAGGCAGAAGTTAAGATATGTCCCTGACATCAGAGCACAAGAGAGTAGGGAAGCTGGGAATGACATCTTCTATTTTTAGGGAAGTTGATCTACAGTGAGTCTGAAATCATGCCTTAGACTTCCAATCTCCTGTTGCTCATACAATGGAAAGGCACTGATTTACAGAGCTACTTGTGCTTTGGATTAAAACCTCCAAACACAAGTTTTTTCTGAGGCATCCCGCCATTTGTCTAGGCTAAATATTTATGTATTGCTCTACCTAGGCTAGCATTCTTGGAAGACAATATACTAAATTATTGTGTAGGTTTTGGAGGTATGTATACCTGCTGATCATTGTCCATAAGGATGCTACTGGCGGTCAAAGAGTTACCTTTGCTTATCATTGTGGCTGTAGAGACCCAGTGGTCCACAATCCAGGCAATATTTCCCTTTTAGGGCCTGTTCTGGTGAGAATAATGATAATACCAATTGTATTAAGCATCTACTACACATCAAGCACTGTCCTAAGCACAGGGGTAGATACAAGATCATAAGTTCTCACATGGGGTTCACAGTCTAAGTAAGAGAGAGAACAGGTTTCGAATCCCCGTTTTGCAGATGAGGGAACTGAAGCCCAGAGAAACAAAATGACTTGCCCAAGGCCACAGAGCAGGCAAGTGGTGGAGCAGGGATTAGAACCCAGATCATCTGACTCCCATCCCACACTCTTTCCACTAGGCCACACAACTCCTCTAATGGCCTTGGTATCTTGAACTTGGCAAAGTCTACTCATGAAGAGGGGAACCTTCTCTCCTAATTGCTGCCCACCAGAGTGGTCTGTCAGCTGAGGTGGTCTCCCAGCAGTCAGCTGCTAAATTGCATTGTTGAAGAGACTGATTCATGATGACATCATTTCTGCTTGTACAGGGCCCCTCTCAGCTGACACTCCAGCTGCTGTATTGTCATGTATTCTCCTCAGGGGTCTGGCCCATTGAAGCTGTATGGTAGTGAGAATTGCCTTTGAGGTGGTGAACTGACTGGACTGTGTTCTGGGACCTCTTCGTTTGTAACCCTGTCCTGCCATCTGATATTGAGTGTGAAATTGCTCAAGAAGCAGTTTTATGTGGTGGGCCCAGGTCTCGTAACTCCGTGGAAGGTTGGATGCCAGAGCGGCCTTCAAGTCGGTGTGAGGTCTGAAGGCTTTGTCCTCCAACTCTGACAAATACCTAAGTCTTACGAGCCTTGTCGATTCTGTTATTCTTTGTCTGCCCTTGCTTTCTTGTGCATCAGAAGTGTATTCTGACTGAGATGCCAGTCTGTCATCACTGTGCTGCCCTCCCCGTTTTTCTCTAAAACACCGGCCTGCACACATATTCCCCTCATGTTCCAATAGTTTTCCATCCCTCTCTGCATCCATCAGAAACTCCTGACCATTGGCTTTAAGGCTTTTCTCCATTTCCCCTCATTCCTTTCCCACTAAAGCCCAGCCTGCACAATTCGCTTTCCCAATACTAAACTAATTCAATGTGCCTTGCTGTAGTCTTTACTAAAATTACATCTCCTCTAGGAAGTCTCCCCTGACTAATCTCTCATCTCCCCCCCTTATTTCCCTCCCTATTGTGTCATCTAAGCACTTATATCCATATCTCCTAAGCGCTTAAGTACTCCCCCACTGCCACCCCACAGCACTTATGTTTGCATCTTTATATTTGATTACTCTCCCTGCCCATAGTTCATTTTTAGTATGTTTCCCCAACTGGCCAGTAAACTCCTTGAAGGCAGGGATCATATCCACTAATGCTATTGTACTCTCCCAACCACTTAGTACAGGGCTCTACACAGACTAAGCAACAATAAATACCTTTGATGTGGGAAAAGGAGGGGTGTAAAATAGATTGAGTTCACCAACAGGTTCTGGATTCATTGCAAATGAATGGGGAAGGTGGAGAAATGTTCAATATTTGTGGCAGGTGAGGAATTTCTTTTTAGTCCCAAGTATGTACAAAAGGCAACTATAAGGCTCTCACAAAGGCCAACCATTGTGAAATTTAATCGGATAGAAACGATTAAGCAGGTGGAATTGGAAAAGAGCCTTAGATCGTGGAGCCATACATCTTGATTGCACAGGTGAAGAGCATTATTACCTGGATGTGCTGTGATTTGCAAGGATTTGTAGAGACACTTTTTAGGAGAGTCTGGGCTTTGTTGTGGGAGGAAATGAGACAAGTCATGCTCTGCTTGCTGGTGTGTGCTTGAAGCTCACTGACTGGAGTGGGAATTCACTGACATTTCTGTGTATGGATTTCAGCCCACAATACTTTTTACTGTTTTTACACTGTACTTTGCCAGCTGTTAGCAATGTGCTCCTACGTGAGGGTATTTTCAATTTTTGCAACATGGGTCTTATGCTTTTTGGAGTTCATGTGCTCAGTATTGTTGATGCTGCAACCTCAAAAGGGCTCTTCTTGTATGCATGGGCTACAGACTTCCCTGTAATTTCTACTTGTTTTTTTTTTTTTCTAAGAGCATTTCGTTCATTCATTCAATCATATTTACTGAGCACTTACTGTGTGCAGAGCCTTGTACTAAGCACTTGGAAAGTGCAATTCGGCCACAGGTAGAGACAATCCCTACCCAACAACAGGCTCACAGTCTAGAAATATATGCAGTAAGACTGTTTTTTGTTGCATTGTTGATGGAGTGACTTGTTCATAGTGGTGACAAGTTACTTCACACCATCCACATATACTCTCTTACTACCCTAAAACCCCAAACCTAGTAGCAGCACAATGTGTAGCCTTTCTTTTCAACTATTGTACCTATTTATGATTCACTTGTTGCATTTATAAACTTCAAATCCATTTTAATCAGGGTTCTGTGGTCTTTTCCACTTTTTTGTGATATTTAAGCACTTAAAATGTGTCAAGTGCTGTTCTAAGTGTTGGAGTAAGTACAAGTTAATTGGGTTGGAAACAGTCCCTGTCCCGCTTTGGGCTCACAATTTGAGTATACATTCATTTAATCATATTTATTGAGCACTTACTGTGTGCAGAGCACTGTACTAAGCACTTGGGGAAAGTACAATAAAACAATAAATGGACACATACCCTGCCCATAATAAGCTTACAGTCTGGGGGAGGTAGACATTAATATAAATAAGTAAATATGTACATAAGTGCGTATGGTGCTGGGAGGGGAAAGAACAAAGGAAACAAGCCCGGGTTATGCAGAAGGGAGTGGGAGAAAAGGAAAGGGGGGGTTAGTCAGGGAAGGCCTTCTAGAGGATATGGGCCTTCAATAAGTCTTTGAAGGGTGGGAGAATAATTGTCTGTCAATTTAAGGAGGGAGGGTGTTCATTCATTCAATCATTTATTGAGTGCTTACTGTGTGGAGAGCACTGTACCAAGTGCTTGGGAAGTACAAGTCAGCAACATAGAGAGACAGTCCCTACCCAACAACGGGCTCGCAGTCTAGAAGGAGGAGACAGACAACAAAACAAAACATATGGACAGGTGTCAAAATTGTCAGAACAAATAGAATTAAAGCTATATAATAATAATGGCATTTATTAAGTGCTTACTATGTGCAAAGCATTGTTCTAAGCACTGGGAAGGTTACAAGGTGATCCGGTTGTCCCATGGGGGCTCACAGTCTTAATCCTCATTTTACAGATGAGGTAACTGAGGCACAGAGAAGTTAAGTGACTTGCCCAAAGTCACACAGCTGACCATTGGCGGAGGCGGGATATGAACCCATGACCTCTGACTCCAAAGCCCGTGCTCTTTTCCACTGAGCCACGCTGCTTCTATATGCTATATGCACATCATTAACAAAATAAATAGAATAGTAAATATGTACAAGTATAATAGAGTAATAAATCTGTACAGATGTATACAAGTGCTGTGGGGAGGGGAAGGAGGTAGGGCTGGGGGGATGGGGAAGAGGAGAGGAGAAAGGGGGCTCAATCTGTGAAGGCCTCCTGGAAGTGAGTTCTCAGTAGGGCTTTGAAGGGAGGAAGAGAGCTAGCTTGGTGGATGTTTAGAGGGAGGGCATTCCAGGCCTGGGAAAGGACATGGGCTGGGGGTCCATGGCGGAACAGGTGAGAACGAGATACAGTGAGGAAGTTAGCGGCTGAGGAGTGGAGGGTGCAGGCTGGGCTGTAGAAGGAGAGAAGGGAGGTGAGGTAGGAGGGTGCAAGGTGATGGAGAGCCTTGAAGCCGAGAGTGAGGAGTTTTTGCTTGTCCAGGCCAGAGGCAGAATGTGAGCAAGGGGTCGGAGGTGAGGTAGGTGAAATCAAGACACAGTGAGAGGTTAGCACTTGAGGAATGAAATGTGCAGGCTACGTTGTAGTAGGAGAGTAGCAAGGTGAGGTAGGAGGGGGAAGGTGGCAAGGAGTTTTTCTTTGATGTGGAGGTGGATGGGCAACTGCTGGAGTTTTTTGAGGAGTGGGGTGACATGTCCTGAATGCTTTTGTGGAAAAATGATCCTGGCAGCAAAGTATGGACTGGAGTGAGGAGCGGCAGGAGCCTGGAGGTCAGCAAGGAGATTGATGCAGTAATCCAGGTGGGATAGGATGAGTGATTGTATTAACATTTTAGCAGTTTGGGTGGAGAGGAGAGGGACAGAGCAAGCAAGTGGCAGAGGTGGGAATATAATCTAGGTCCTCTCACTCCCAGGCCTATGCTTTTTCACTAGGCCCTGCTGTTTTTCAGTATGCAATCCCTAGTCCTGAATTTTGCTGTGGTGGGCTTTTCTCTTTGGAATTTAAGTGCTTTCTATGTGTCAAGCAACGTTTTTAGTGGCAAGGCAGATACAAGTCAATCAGGTGGGAACCAGTCCCTGTCCCTCATAGGGCTCACAGTCCAAGTAGGAGGGACAACGGATATTCAAAACTCATTTTACAGATGTGGCACCTGAGGTACTGAGAAGGTAAATGACTTGCCCAAGGTCACACAGCAGGTAAGTGGCAGAGTCTGGATTAGAACCTAGGTCCTCTCACTCCCAGGCCTGTGCTCTTTCCTCTATGCCATGTTGCTTCACTTTCATAACTAAGCAACTGGATGTTTTCTTCAGGACCTGAAATGTTACATAATCCTTAATTTAGAAATGATCTTTAAACAAACACCAAGTCTTTCAGAATTTAAGATTTGCTAGTAGAAAATAAATAAAAAAAACTTTATTAGTTTCAGAACCTTTGCAACTAAAACAACTCAGCTTGAATTTTCCATCTTCCAACAGTTTCCTTAATAATTTTATTTGGTAGTTTTGAAAGCTGTTTTGTTAAGCAGTATGTAGCATACTGAAAGAGTCCAATAACCTCAATAATGGGTCTATTCCAATTGCAGTTTGTGGTCTGGAGGACTATATCAACAGTAACAGTACACTTTACAATATGGGTGAGGGCTTTCAGATCCTTGGGGAAATAGTGTGATGAGACCAAATTCATTATTGTCACTTGCTTTAAAAATGTCACAGCTACTGGTGAGACCAGGCTATTCCAGAGGCTATCCAGATGATTGTTCCAGTCTCTGTATGGTAGTTAATACCTTCCAAGGGAAGTGGAATCAACTGAGGCTTTGTGTGAATTTCCAACATTTCCTCCATGATGATCAATCAGTGGTATTTAGTGAGTGCTCACTTTGTGCAGGATGCTGTACTGTGTCCACACACTTCACCCTTTTAAATCCTAACCTAGTCACTGTACCTCAGTATCATCTATCTCCTTACTGATCCTTCTCCCATGTTCTACCTCTGGCTTGGAACTCCTTCCCTCTTCATAGCCAACAGATGATCACTCTACCCACCTTCAGAGGCTTATTAAAAGCACATCTCCTCCAAGAGGCCTTCCCCAGCTAAGCCCTCATTTCATCTTCTCCCTCTCCCCTCTGTGTCACACTTGTACTTGGGTTTGCATCTTTTATTCACCCCTCCTTCAGTCCCACAACACTTAGTGCAGTACATATCTATAATTTATTTATTTTAATGTATGTTTCCCCATCTAGACTGTGTGCTCGCTATGGGCAGAGAACACATCTATCAACTCTGTTATACTGTACTCTCCCAAACGCTTAGTACAGTGCTCGGCACACAATAAGCGCTCAGTAAATATGATTGATTGGGAGAGTATAGAGCAGTCGTATACACATTCTATGCCCTCAAGGAGTGGAATCTCCTAGAGCTCCACTCAGTAGGTTCTGTCTCTGGAAGCCTTACTCATGAGATTCTGCCTGGCCTGTGAGTGGAGGAAGAATGAACAAAGTTCAGTTCACTCACCCTTTGATGAAACTGAGAGTTTTTCTCAGTTTAGCATTCCAGAGATGATTTCATTCCTTCCTATGACCCTTCCCCAAGCCTAGCAACTAAAAGCTCTGCTATCCTGTAATCCTCCCTTCCCAACTAACGTCATATGTATGCATTTACTAAACCCAGGTCGTAAAACTGGGGAAAAAAAAATATGGACTTGATATGTCCTGAGCTCAAATTAATAACGGTATGTCACTGAAAATTGAAGGCCTACCCACTAGGAAAAAATAGATTATAAATACAACTGCCTGCTGTGAAATTAAAAAAAAACAACACACGGTTTGCAAAATAACCAAGAGAGACAAGGGTTCTGTTCCTAGTATGCAGACTCCATTTGGAAGCTTCATTGGCATGACAAGGCATAAGAGTACTGTCAAAGTCAATATGTCATGCATCTCTTCACAGGGGCACGTTACAATCCATGTGACTTCTCTTGGCCCATTCTTATGTTACCCAGTTTTAGTTCAGGGATGGGCAACTCAACAGATCAGATGTCTTTTGGAAAGTAGTCACCCCTTTGCTTCTTTGCCACATCTTTAATTAGTGTCCGCTGTTAATCTATGTTCATGGGTTCTTTTAAACCATCAACATCTGCCTGTCTTTAATGGCACATTCCTGGAGGAGGATTTAATACCTGTTTAACCTGAAGGGAATGAGACTGGCTTTGTCAGGAGCCTTGTGCAGATGGATGCTCAGTAAATACTTTGAAGATGAAGAAATAGTTTATCTTTAAATTCCCAGATACCACTTCAGTACTACCATACTTGCAACCACTTATAACACTAACTTTCACTCATTCAATCATATTTACTGAGTACTTAGCACTTACTGTGTGCAGAGCACTGTACTAAATGCTTAGGAAGTACAAGTTGGAACTTGTACTTACATGTATATTTTACATACTCGCCCACTTAAGCACCATCCATTTTTCCATTCTCTTTTTCCTCTTCAGTGTAAATTATTTTGTCTCCCTTTACCCCCCAGTATAGGGACAATCTCTATATGTTGCCAACTTGTACTTCCCAAGCGCTTAGTACAGTGCTCTGCACACAGTAAGCGCTCAATAAATACGATTGAATGAATGAATGAATGTTAAGGTCATTGAGGGGAGGGATTGTGTCTTTATTGTGCTCTGCTCATGAGAGGGCCCCAGGATAGACTATTGGCTGACTGACTCTTTCCCCTGTACAATGGAGCAGGTTGTGCCCATAAGGGTGGAAATGGGGAGAAGTATACATAATGGAGCTTGGTAAGTTCCTGGCCCCATTGGTTTGCAAGTCACATGCATAGGTAAAAGAACTCAATAGGGCTATGGTAAGGATTGACCATGTTAATCACTATAAAATCGGATCTACATTTTTGGTTGATACCCAGTGATTGATGTAAGTGGCCACTGCTACATGTCAAAGAATTAATAAAATGACCCCATAGTGGGGACAGTGACAGTGGTAATGGGTATGTAGAGGAGATTCACTGTAGTATTTCAGGTCACTCATTCTGCTAGATTGAACCCCATGGGGAATGGGGACTGTGTCTGATTTTATTGTTTTGAATTTATAAATGGTATTTATTGACCGCTATTAAGTGCAGAGCATTGTACAGTAGAACAGTTGGCAGACACATTCACAGCAAGCAAAGTGCCTGTTACCTCTTAAGGACTAAATACCATAAATGCTATAATGACACCAGAGGGCAGGACAGCAGGAAAAAAGGGGAGGGAGAGCAATTGTGGGGTGGGGAGAAACTTGTGAAAATAGCACTTGGTACATTTCCCAATTATTGTAAGCTTATTATGGACAGGTAATGTGTCTACTAACTCTGTTATATTGTGCTCTCCCACATGCTTAGTACAGCGCCCTGAACACAGTAAGCACACAATAAATACACTTGATTCTATCACACTCCTCATGGAGCATGTACTAATGCATACTTCAAGTGTGCATAGAAGGCTGCCTCTTCTTTGCTTCTTCTCCATTCTGGCTGCTGCACTACTTGTCAGACATGTCTATTCCAGCCAGCCACAAGTATGGCTGATGGAGAGAATGTGGGAGGGGAGCAGAGGGAGTATTTGGGATATGGCAAAGTGAGACTAGAGTAGGCAGCTGGAGGAGAATATGAAATCTGGCAAAGAGAGAATGTGGGAGAAATAGAGGGATAAATGGAGGTATGGGGATCGATGGAAAATATAGGAGGGGAATTGAGGAGAGGGAAGAAGCAGAATACACAAGGAAGAGATTTGGTAAGGGAACACAGAGACAGACAGAGCATTCTTCTGAATTAAAAGGTGTAATCTGAGCCTTCATCATACTTTCATTTCCCTTAAGTGCCAACCAGTATGGGCACTGACACATTCTTCAGATTTTCACATGAACAGGTCAAAATCCTCATCCCTCCAAAGCTTCTAGTGAGGATAAGGGAGCTGCTGCCCAAATCCCCAGAGTGCTTAAATTCTGTGTCTGGGATTTTCATTGGGGGGCAAAAAGAAAGACAAATGAGTTTCCTACAAGCTGATTTTAATGGAGGTGAAGTATCTGCTTCGGTCCCTAGATTGAACCCACAATACTCAGAACCTTGACATTTAAAGATATCTCAAATCTGAGGAGCACATTGGTGGTTTTAATGAATTACTGGGCTTCTTTCCCTTGACATGCAAATTCTTTATATGTATATATATATATTTATATATATATAGTGGGACTTACACAGGCACAGTGGAAAGTGAAGAGAGCCACTCAAGACAACCAAACAGCGAGTAGCCGAGTGGTGCTTTTTTTCTTTAAAGTCTCTGATTCTATTTTTAATTTGTATGCAGTCAGGCTGGGAGCGAGAACCGATTTGGCCACTGTGGAGCAGCTCCAATCATTACATATCTACACTGTGGGAACAGCTTCTCATCTCGCATTCTAAATTATTTAGCAGCTCCACTGAAGCCAGCTTGGTGCAGTTGAGAGAGAGAGAGAGAGAGAGAGAGAGAGAGAGAGTTTGTGTGTGTGTGTGTGTGTGTGTGTGTGTGTGTGTGTGCGTGCGCACGCTCACCTATCCGGAAGGGCCTGATGGACAGGGAGTGAAACTGGCTTCTGCTCTTGACAGTACTAGAAGAGGCCCCTATCCTGGATGGGCATGATGCCATCTTGGGGTTTCTGACCACTGACCTTGTCACAGACTTCTGCAGACTCATTCCATCTGTCCAGACCAAGAGGTTTTGCTCCTGGGTAAACTGAGTTGAAAAACAGCAATAATGATGATAATTTTTATATTTAAGTGCTTACTTGGGGTCAAATCACTGTTCTAGGCACTGGGGGAGATACGGAGTAATCAGGTTGGACGCAGTCCTCCCTATCCCATGTGGGGCTCAGTGTCTCAATCCCCATTTTACACATGAGGTAACTGAGGCCCAGAGAAGTGAAGTGACTCACCCAAGGTCACACAGCAGACAAGTGGAGGAGCCAGAATTAGAACCCATGATCTTCTGACACTAAGGACCGAGTTCTTTTCACTAGATCATGCTGCTTCTCAATCCACTACTCTAACCATTAGGCTGTATCGCTTGTCCTATTCTGCATCCTGAGACCCAGCCAATATTCTTTAGCAGAAAAAAATCTGAAACAGACATGTTTTTTAATGGCATCTCTTTTCAAACTAGCAAAGGGAGCATTCATAACTGCATTCTGTATCTTCTAAAAGCAGGTAGCTGGAGCCTTGGGCCGATATGCATTTTGAAACAGGAGATGGTGTGTTGATGTTCTGACTGGCACTTGTTGCCCATGAATGCCAGGGACTCTGGGGTGTCCCCTCACACTGCTGCTCATTCAATCATTCATTCAGTCGTATTTATTGAGCACTTACTGTGTGCATAGCACTGTACTAAGCACTTGGAAAGTACAATTCTGCAGTAGAGACAATCCTTGCCCACAATGGGCTTCTGCCTCACTTTGGGAGCTTCCAGGAGGGAAGGGAGAGGCAGGGAGAGCTTGGGACTGAGAGAGTTCCAGATATCCTCCATCAATCAGCCAGGTGTTTCTGATGTCTTGGCTTCCTGGGCAGTATTAGAAAGAGAATTAGTGTCACCACCACCTTTGCATTTCATGTGAGAGGTCTCTTGTGGGTGAGAGCCCCAGGCAGAGAGAGTTTCAGTAGAAGTTTGTCTTGTGCAGACTCAGCCTGCCTTTCAGAAATGCTTTATCAATCAATCGTATTTATTGAGCGCTTACTGTGTGCAGAGCACTGTACTAAGCGCTTGGGAAGTACAAGTTGGCAACATATAGAGACGGTCCCTACCCAATAGTGG
This sequence comes from Tachyglossus aculeatus, assembly GCF_015852505.1. Lineage (NCBI taxonomy): Eukaryota > Metazoa > Chordata > Mammalia > Monotremata > Tachyglossidae > Tachyglossus > Tachyglossus aculeatus. The sequence continues at coordinate 16,969,797 of NC_052074.1, read as the reverse complement.
GCTCACAGTCTAGAAGGGAGAGACAGAGAACAAAAAAAAATATTAATAAAATAAATAGAATAGATATGTACAAGTAAAATAAATAGAGTAATAAATATGTACAAACATATATACATATATACAGGTGCTGTGGAGAAGGGAAGGAGGTAAGACAGTGGGGATGGAGAGGGGGACGAGGGGGAGAGGAAGGAGGGGGCTCAGTCTGGGAAGGCCTCCAGCCTTTAATTGTCAGTCTCAGGTTACTGCACCAATATTTCTGTCTTTTTAAAAATCCTCTAGTCCTTCAGTTCTGTTGGGAAGCCATATTCCCCATGCTTTACTTAGCGAGGTTCCACTAGAATCTTCTCCTAACTGTTCCCATCCCTTGGATTTCTGCAGACCCAGGCCTGGGGCCAAGTGGAGACCCAGTGTTAGCACGGGAATCATGAGGAGGATAAATGAGGAGGGTGGAAAGTTAATTCCAAGCCATATACTTTTTTTCACACAAGGATCCCTAAACAGGCATGATGCAAAAGTTCCTTGCCCTCAACTAACTCTTATTATTACACAAGACAAAATAGAAACAAGAGTTGGAGCCAGGCACTAACTTTGCTGGATCTCTCTCTGTGTGTGCATTTTAAGAACTGAGTACATTCTGTTTATTAAAAATAGCAGCATCCTCCTTATCACTTTCTTCTCTCAATTGCACTGGAGCAGCATCTGGGTTCTGGCTTCTGCTCCTAGCAACCCTCCTGCCTCCTAGCCCACTCACCCATCCCTCAGTAGGCATGTTTTCTAGCTCCAAATGCTCCATTTTCTTTCCCTCAGCAACCTCTCCTTCCCCTCTAAAATGAATTGGATTCAGAACTGTATTTAGTATGGCTTCTGAATGTGACATCCTCTTTAGTCCTTCAGCATAAGTGATACTTTTGGGTTCTGAGCCCTAAAGAGGGAATATAATCATTTTTTTTTTAAGATTCTCTTCTCCCCTTCCCCTGCCTGAAGAAACACACACTAGTGAGACAGTGGTGTTTATTGAGCACATACTGTCTGCAGAGCACTGTGCAAACAAATGCTTGGGAAAGTACGATAGAGTAACCTCAAGTATTTTACAATCTAGTTGAGAAAGCCCTGAGAATGACACAAGCAGTTGCTTATTCCAATAGTATTTATTAGGCATGTATTATTTGGAAAGCACAGTAATAAGTGCTTGGGAGAGTACAGTAGCTCAAGAATCCCTGCCCTCAGAGAGCCTAAAGTCACAGGAGATATCAAATAATGGACAGATACAGATAGGAGGAAAAGAGAATGGCACAAGGAATAGGTAGCTAAATAAGAACATAAATTGTGTTCCAGAGCCATTCTGTAAGGATCAGCTCTGACCTGGATGCAGCAACTGAATTACTGCAGAGCTTTGTCCCGTGCAGCCTTTTCTCTTCCTCTTTAAAAATCCTTTTGACTCAGAATATTATTTTAAATGTACTTTTCTAAATGAAAAGGGAAGGGGACACCTTGGGAGGCATGGCCCTGGGAGTCTTCTCAAATTACTGGGTGATTGATTTTGGTGATGCCCACAGTGAACTATGAAGGCTTTTGTTTTGTTGGGTTTTTTTTTTCCTTTCCTCCCTAGCTCAACTCCCTGCAAACGTTCTAGCCACTCAAATAGTGCAAAGTGCTCTCCGCTCCCCTTCCCCTACTGGGTGGGGTACCTGAGACAGACATCATTGTTATCATCATAAATCGTATTTATTGAGCACTTATTATGTGCAGAGCACTGTACTAAGCGCTTGGGAAGTACAAATTGGCAACATATAGAGACAGTCCCTACCTAACAGTGGGCTCACAGTCTAAAAGGGGGAGACAGAGAACAAAACCAAACATACTAACAAAATAAATAAATAAATAAATAGAATCAGCAAGTAGCAAGTATCATCAGCAAATAGCATGTACTGAACGCCTGCTGTGGAAAAGGGAGTATTCTAAGCACTTGGGAAATTATAATCAAAGTAGTAAGCCTGGTCCCCACCCTTGAAGAGCCCTACTCAAGTTAAGGCGGGGGCTGGTGGAGTGTGTTGTCTCCCTCTCTTGTATTTAGACACTGAGTCCTCCTTCAACACAATGGTTATGTTTCTGCAAAACGCCAAGTTAAGGAAGACTGGTCTAATTAACATGCTCAAATTCCCTCAGCATTCTAGCTAAAATGAAGAATCAATGTAATCATTTTCCATCTTAGGTCCTGGCTTCTCCATTTGATCATTAAATTCCTTAAGATCAGTATGTAAGGTAGTGGGCTGTGCCCACAAAGTTTTTCAACTTTGTCAGACATCCCAAATGCCTAATTTATTCAAAAAATAATACAGTCATTGGCAGGACCTTATCTCAATCAATCAATGATATTTAGTGCTTAATGTGTGCAGAGCACTGTACCAAGTCCTTCGGAAAGTACAATTCAGCAGAGCTGGTAGAAATATTCCCTGCATGTAAAGAGCTTAATTATTATGATCATGCCACAAGATCTCTCAAAATCCCTTCCAATTTTTAGCATCTGTGATTCTCTGATCCTTTAACTGGTGAATCACGAGAATGTTTGTGAAATGATAGAGCCATACTGACTGTGGGGAAAGTGACTATTGCCCTCCAAAGTCTCCATGTGTTTGTTCAGTTCTATTTGCACAAATATTTTTTCTCAATTTCTCCTGTCTCTCTTCTCCCAACTCAGAATTCAGCAAGGGAAAGGGCCAGTTTCTAGCACATGCTGCATTTTAACCCAGTGGGTTCATGACTTTGAAAAGAAGCCAAGGTTAATCTAACTTGCTTGACACTTGGTCTGAGAGGACCATCACCTGGGAGTTTAATTAGTGTGTCCAGACCTTCAAGGCATCCAGAGGGAGTCATGCTTATGTGTGCTTAGACATTTCTGAGACCCCCCAGTGACAGAGGCCACAACTTCTCCCACACGCTCATGAATATTCAGTGAAGACAGCTTTTCCTGCATGAGTAGCACAGAGATTTATGGGAAAACTCCAATCTATTTCTCTTAAGGTGGCCATCAATCTTGATGCTGTGATGTGGGAAGCAACGCGGTCTACTCTGGAGAGAATCGGGTTGGAAATTAAGAGTCTGACTTGCTATTTCTGACTGCAGCCCTGAAACATCATGTGGCCGTGGGTATCTTTCTATGCCTTGGATTTCTCCATCCAGGATGAGGTCAGTCCTTCCACGCAGCTCAGGGAGTTAAGAAGGAAGCACTTACAGTACATTGAGATTTCCAGAAAGGGATGTGATACAAATACAGTCCTTTATTCTCATTTGTAATAGTTGCCATATAAAACTGTTCTTCATTTACAAAGATGAGACACCACTGATTGTGAGTTCCCATCCAAGTGTGGCTGAAAAAGCTGTCATAAGACCGATACACTCTGCCATATGGTTTGACTTAAGATTGGAACCTTCAGTTATTAATGCATTTGTTCCATAGTTGGCATCTATCTGTCTTGGCATCATATCTTTGCAAAACTTCTGACAGAGAGTAATCCCTCTATCAACTGTTTTTGGGTTTTTTTTTTAATGTTATTTGTTAAGCACATACTATGGGCCAGGCACTGTTCTAAGCACTGGGGTAAATACAAGATCATCAGGTTGGACACAATCCATGTCCCACACGGGGCTCACAATCTTAATCCTCATTTTGCAGATGAGGTTACTCAGGCACAGAGAAGTTGTGATGCATCTAAGGTCACACAGCAGACATTTATTCTCTCATTTATTCTGCTTGTTTGTGCCTCTTTCCACCAGACAATAATGTATGAGTAGTCTGTTATCAGAAGTACTGTGGCTTAATGGAAAGAGCACGGACTTGGGAGTCAGAGGTTATGGGTTCTAATCCCAGCTCTGCCATGTATCAGCTGTGTGACTTTGGGCAAGTCATCTAACTTCTCTCTGCCTCAGTTGCCTCATCTGTAAAATGGGGATTAAGACTGTGAGCCTTAAGTGGGACAACCTGATTACCTTGAATCTTTCCCAGTGCTTAGAACAGTGCTTGACACATAGAAAACGCTTAACATATATCATTATTATTATCCAACATCTTCACATGTCCCACTAGGTGAAGCTTTGTTGCTGTGAGTATTACTTCAGGGCTGGTGTTGCCTCATTCTTAGTAGTCTTGGTCTTCCACGTGCTGCTGGTTGATGTGATGTTGGTTTGTTAGAGATGGCACTAGTGAAACTGACAGAGAAGCTGGATGAGTCTTCTGCTGTAGGCTGAAGTCTCGCATAGAACGGTGGCCACCTTTTGGATATTTAGAGACCATGTCATGTTTGTGGATCTTTATTTTGATATGACACTTGATGCCACATTGTTGCCCCAATTTGCCAGTCTCCCAAAGTATATGTTTACTTTCTTGATATAATTTTCAACTTTCTGGTCTACCTCTGCATCATTGGGTTGCCTACGGCTTACATATTAGATCACCTTACGGTGCAGTTTGGGGGTGTAGGACTTCTCAAGTGCAGGTTGATAGGTATCCTCAGTTTTCTTCCTTTTGATATTGCCTAGGTGAAAATTTTTTTATGTGGGCTGTCTGCCTCCCAATAACTCAAAGTGTTTTACTGGTTTCACATGATTTCATGTTGAGGTTTTTGGTTGTTTTTTTTTACCTCAGCTTCAAAACATTGCTGTTGGTTACAGAGGGCAGACGTTAACTTCCTCTCTCCATATATAGCTCAGAAATTGAGGTGCCCAGGTTCAGAACAGTGGTTTGCAAGCAGCAAGTTTTCAGAAAATAGCAGTGATGAACTTGTTCAAGGTCTTAGAGGTAGGTGGGGGAAGGTAAGCCTTGTTTCCTAGCTGCCTAGACTGGCTCGTGTTAATTGGACCATCCTGCCTCACCCATTATCCTTACATTAAACAAGGGCTCTAGTGGAGCAGTCTAGACCCTAATTAGTAGACTATACTCCTGGTCTGGAACCTGGGATTCTTTTCAGTGATCTATTCTATCTTGTCACCTCTGAGAAGAGTGAGACCTGCTGGAATCTCCTACCTTATTCCCCAGAGCTATCAATGGTATTTATTGAGTGCTTACCATGTGCAGAGCACTGTACTAAGGGCTTGGGAGATTACATTACAACCAGAGTTGGCAGACACATTTCCTGCCCACAATGAGTTTACAGTCTAGAGACGAGCTTATATTCTAGAGACGTGAGGGAATCAATCAGTGGTATTTACCATGTGCAGAGCACTGTAATAAGCACTTGGGGGAGTTCAGTACACCAGAAGTGGTAGAAACGTTCCCTTTCTACAATGAGCTCACAGGCGAGACGGGAACAGGAAGAAGGGAGAGTAGGGGATGCAAAGATGAAATAAAGGGCTTGTTTTCTCCATGTTTACTGGCTTTTAGGGCACAGTGTGAAGCCCATCTGCTGAAGCATTTGCCTGATTATGTGGGATGATCGACATATGTGGTCTGGTTAATGGATGATAGATATTTAGAGGTTGTTTTGGTTTCTTCTTCAGGAGCCTAGAGGCTTGTGGGGAGATGGTGCATTTTGATCTAAGAAAATCAATAATGATAATAATAATAATTGTTCTTTTGTAAAAACAACCATCCTTAATTGGACTGGAGCTGTTTATTAAACCATTTGAAAGGCAGGGTTTTTTTTCCACTTGAAAGAAACTCTCTGATTAAGTAAGAGTGTTCATAGCTTTGTTCAGATTTCCTTTTTTTTTCAGTGTGAATTCAGGTTTAAAAGCCCTTGCAATTTATTATTTGGCCACCTCAGGTTTCTGCATTCCTAACAGCCTTAATCAGGTTCTCATTTACTTTAAATTGTTGCTGAAATCTTTCTGAGTGTTATAATTTCCCCCGTGATTATATATAATTAAATACTCAATTAAAATATGTATTAGTGAACCCCAAATACGTTTTAGAATGGACTTCACATCTGGAACCCAGAGACTTTAAAAAGATATTTAATGGGCTTCCAAACTGTGTTTTATGGGTAACACCCACACAATTAGAGTTAACTCTCATACAGTAACTATGTTCTGTTTGGGACCAATATTTGTAAAAAGACACTGATTCAATCAGCCAGAAACTTCACCCCAAAGTGAGAGAGTGATAAACGTATTAACGTGTTTATGTATTAAGCCAAGTAAATAAATTGATTAGTTCAAGTGAAGAAATAGGAATGAAAGTGAGATAACTAATTCTCTTTAAAACAGGCCTCCTCCCTTGATCCAAGACCTTGATAAGTGGATTTGCACTTGTCATTCAATCAGAAATATTTATTAAGCACTTACTGTGTACTCCACCAAGCACTCTTCTAAGCGCTGGGGTAGATACGAGTTAATCAGATCAGACTCAGTCTCTGACCCACATGGAGGGCGAACTGAAAGTGACATCATTTTACAGAAGAGGAAACTGAGACATAGAGAAGTTAAGTGAATTGTCCACGATCACAGAGCAGAAAAGTGGCAAAGCTGGAATTAGAACCTAAGTCCTCTGACTCCCGGGTGCCTGCTCTGCTTCTCTTAGTGCTCAGAAGCCTTCAGGTCTTAATACCCTCTTTTTGGCCCTTCCTATGCTTGCTGTCCTATCAATGGGGGGCCCCACTTTGACCAGGGTCTTTCACATGACAGACAAGGCACAATGACTTCATCAATGACAAACAGGCTGGGAATCAACAATCTGATTTCTTGGTCTGCATTAGGGTGTCTAGCCCTATTTTAGATACTACTGGGGTTGGCATTTTGTGCAGAACCACCAAGAGAAGTGAAATCTTTGAGCAGTTGATGTGTAATCATATAATTTTTAGGCACCCCACATGATGGCAGTACATCACACTCCACAAGGTGCAGGGTGATGATGCCATTGTACCATGCTGTTACTTCTGGCAGAGGGACAAAAGGGCTAAGTTTCAAGGAGAAGCTAGGCTAATAGTTGCAGAGGTTATTCTCTCCACTTACTCCTCCCCCTCCCTAAGTGCCCTCGCCCCCTGCCCACACACACTTTACCATCCTGCCATGGACTTAAAAATATCTAGGCACAGTCTTATTCAGGAGAGAGGGTTAACCTAGAAACTGAAAATAACCCACAGCATTTGAGTTCTCGAAGGTTCAGAAGGCAGAGAAAAAAAGATGGAATCATTGTCAAAACATGGAAAGGAAAAGACATATTAGTTCCCACATCCAAACAAAGCACAAGTGCTTTCTTTCACATCCTCTCCTGCAAGTACTTGTGTTTCAGCATTACCACAAACTGATCAGTTGTGCCAGTGAACTGCATTTCCTTGCTGACTTCTTGCTGTGATCTTGGAGTCCTGGTCACAACATAAACAAAGAGATGAGGTACTGGGTGACAGTAAGCTCTGTCAGATTTCAGTTGACTTGATTCTTATGTTTACTCTGGGTTTCTTTTTAAAAACAACAACAAAAAAGGGTCCACTCACTGGAATCCTCATTCGTGTGCATAAGATCCCTCTGTTCTCCTAGAAGAGAAAATAGAGACTCCACATCCAAAATCTAGTGGGAGAGTCAGAGAGAGAGGGGAAGAAGAATTTATCCAGGAAATTCAGCCACAAGAAACAGCACCAGCCCACTTGCTCAATCAGTGGTATTTATTGAGCATTAATGTATGCAGAGCACTGTACTAAATGCTTGGGAAAGGACAGTATAACAAAGTTGCCCACAAGGAGCTTATAGTCTACAGTGGGAGACAGAAATTAAGGTAAATTAAAGATAGGGGAAATGACAGTGCATAAGAAAACTTACTAAGTGCAGTGGGGTTGGGATGGGTATCAAAGTGCTCAGGAGTCAGGTTGGTGCTGAAGGATTCCATGATCTGGCCATGTGAAGGGTTCAATAACAGTAGAGAAATCCAGCCCTCAGCTTCACTTGTGTTTTTCTGCCTCAGCTTCACTTGTGTTTTTCTGGAAAAGCAGCATGACTTAGTTGAAAAGAGCAAGGGTCTGGGAATCAGTCGACCTGGGTTCTAATTCTTGCTTCACCTTAGACATGTCAGTGTACTCATCTGTAAAATGGGGATTCAGTAATTGTTCTCCCTCTTATCTAGACTGTGATCCCCATGTGAGACAGTGGTAGTTCACAGTAATCAGATCAGACACAGTCCCTAAGTGCTTAATATTTATTATTGTTGTTATTATTATTCAATCATAGTTATTGAGTGTTTTCTGTGTACAGATCCCTGTACTAATTGCTTGGGAGAGTACAGTATAGCAGAGGTGGTAGAATGCAGTCTAGAAGGGAATAATAATATTATTAATAATGTTAGTACTACTACTACTAATAATAATAATAATGGTACTATTAAGGAGCACACCATGTTTGAACTTCTTCATTCTGGCAATGGAATGAGCTCCTCTTGGGTGTAAATGGCAGTGGTACAAAAGCAGATAATGTGATCGCTCTTCCTTGTCTAGTGGATGGTCTCTTCTTTGGATCACTGGACAGGGATGTCTGGACCATTCTCTGTGACCTGGGTTGATTAAGAAGGAACTCACAGACTCTTGGGCCTGGTCCTTTTTGTTGGTGAATTTTGAGGAAGATAGGGTTTGTCCACACCCCCTCATTTGGCCTATAAGTGGAGAGAATCCCGGACTTTGTTTTACCTACTTAAACCCTGCCTCTCTGGAAGCTTCACTCAAGCTTTCCAAGGTTAAAAGCAGGACCCTTTCTGGGGTATAAATATTTTTCTTTCACTTTTGAAGATGAAAACTATCTCTTTGAAGAGAATATCTGTTTGTAGTTGTACTCTAGGGCATTTAAAGTGGAAATACCAGAGTCTGCCTGGTGCTTAGAGGACTCCAGGGTAGAAGTTGGCATCAATCATTGAAATATAGCTCAATGTAAAATTGTGAATTCCTACTGCTAGAGGATGGGTAATTTTTGGAGGATATGCCAGGTGCACTGTATATGTTCCCAAGTTGTCATTCCTAACTGAAACTGACTCAGATCTTCAGAAGATATAAATTTGGATAGAAATTTTTTCCCTCCAACCCACTGAAGAAGGAAGTGAAAAGCTTCAGTATCACAGTGGGAATTCCCGGTTGGAGCAAGGTAACAGTGATATTTCAGAAACATGATCACTAGTGTACCTGGAACTCATAACTTTGGACTAGCAAAGAGGTTATAAAGCTGGGAGTGTCTAATGGCAGGGCATCTCTCATCTGTGGGCCTTCAGGAAAAGGCACTGAATAAGAATGTAGGGAGGAAGAAGAGCTTATGGTGATTAGAAGATCTCGCTGCAGAATTTTAATCAGAAAGATCCTTTTGTCAGAGACTTACTTCCTAGTGGCTTTTTAAGCCACCCACATGGGACTTGGACTAAGTAGGGAGGAAGGACAGGTATTTTTTTTCAGATGAGATAGAAGCAGCATGGCCTAATGGAAAGAGCATGGTTTTGGGAGTCAGAGGATCTTGGTTCCAATTCCAGCTCTACCACTTGTCCGTTTTGTGATCTTGGCAAGTTACTTCTCTGTGACTCAGTTACCTCATTGGTAAAGTGAGGATCAAGCACTGTTTGTCTTATGTGGGACAGAGACTGTGTCCAACACGATTATTTTATATCTGCCCCAGTGCTTAGTACAGTGCCTGGCAAATAGTAAGCGCTTAACAAATACTAAAAAAAGATGAGGACACTGAGGCACAGAGAAGTCAAATGACTTGCTCAAGGTCACACAGCACACAAGTGGCAGAGCTAGGAGGCAGTTGTCTCCAGAGCCACAGTTTTGTTACTGCACAGCCCAGAACTCTAGAAAGAGTCAAAGCTCTTTAGTGAAGTCAGGATGGCAATGAACAACAACAGAAAACTTGAATTGTGGAAGTACTGTTTACTCAGCACCTCTGTTTCCATACCAACCCTCCCACCTGAACTAAATCCTTCTGGTACTGCTGTCACTAATCTCCTCCCTGAGGGAAGGAACCTACAGTGAAAAACTTCAAGACACCTTCTGTAACAGAAGAAAACAACATTTCTGGAGGTTTCTTTTGTGGCCCAGGTTTTATGATCAACCTCTTTCTGAAACCAGTAGAATAAAATAATCATAGATGCAGGGTAATGTTCCTATTTCTGCTTAATTGACCCTAGGGTAAGACTAGTGCCAAGTTGTAGTTTGGCCATTCCCTCTGAACCTGGGAACATGTTTCTTCTTCTTCAGCTCCTCCATTAACTAATTTTGAATTTTAAAAACGTAAAGGTAGGCAAATGCTTTTCATTTTCATCCCACTTCAATTGATCAATACTATTTACTGAATGTTACTATGGGTAGAGTACCATACTAAGAAACTGAGAGACTACAACAGAGTTAACACTTGCCTAGGATAAACCTTATGAGCAGATCCTCTGAAGAAACTCTGAAAGCTTCTGAGGGCAGTGGTTTGATAATAATAATAGTATTTGTTAAGCGCTTACTATGTGCCAAGCACTGTTCTAAGCACTGGGGGGGTATACAGGGTGATCAGGTTGTCCCACATGAGGCTCACAGTCTTAATCTCCATTTTACAGATGAGGTAACTGAGGCACAGAGAAGTTAAGTGACTTGCCCAAAGTCACACAGCTGACAAATGATGGAGCCAGGATTAGAACCCATGATCTTTGACTCCCAAGTCCGTGCTCTTTCCACTGAGATATGGGTGGAATGAAAGACCATACCTTGTAGATTTCACTGGTCAACAGCAGGGCTGACTTTTCCTTCCCCACCAAAATGCTGGTGCTTCTCTAAAATTACTCATAATTGATCTACTTCCAGTTTCTAAGAAACTGTCTTCTTTTTTTTTTTTTCTGGCCAGGGTCAGCTGATTTAATGGGTTGTCTTCATGGAGTTATGAACTGAGAGCATTTGGGTCTAAAGCCTTAAACAGAATCTGCACTTGGCTCCACAGATGGGGAGCGATTTCATATTCATTGTTGGAAAAGCTTAAGCTTTGTTTCTAAATCTAAAGAGAAAGGATTTGAGTTGGATTCTGCTGTTTATTGATTATGGATTGTGGAAAAAGTGCTCTAGGCCATTTTGGTGAAGGGCACTGTATCAAAGCATCTGGTCAATACCTTATAAACAAGAAACATTGAAATAAATAGCAATGAATACTCACATATGTTCTTTAGATAAGTTTTGAAGCAGGGGTCAGGTTTACCTGTTTGTTTATTATGAATATTCACTTCTATTTATTATTTGTGTCATTTCTCTCTGTTAGAGGCCTTCAGCAACTAAGCCCTCATTTTCTCTTCTCCCACACTCTTTTATGTGCCCTGTGCACTTGAATTTCCACTCTTTATTCACCCCACCCTCTGTACATAGCACTTCCATACATACCTGCAGTTTATTTATGTTAATATCTGTCTCCCTTTCTAGACTGCAAGCTCACTGTGGGCAGGGAACATGTCCACTAGTGGAGGAAGGGAGACCAGTGAGAAAGCTGATTGCAATAGTCCAGTCAAATACTGTTGTTACCAAGACCACCTTCTGTGTGCTAATTTTGGGATCAGCTTTTTAGAATAATAGAGATGAAGAGAGCTTGCAAACAGCTAAGGTTCCTACCTGGCTAATTCTGACTCTGATCTTTGCAAGATTGATGGATTGCCTTTCAGGTCCCAGAGCACTCTTTACTATGAAAGGGCTCAGAGGAACACGCTCCGTATCTCTCAGGAGCCAAAAGTAGCAGCCCTACTAAAGGGAACAGTGAATTTTCCAAACTCCCGGTTCCTGGACAAATATAATCCAGAGAATCAATAACTTTCATTTGAGCCAATAGGTTTAATGAGCCCCATCATGAAGCATATTAACCCAGCTGTTCAGTAACATTCTCCAATCATAACTCACCCACCTCCTGATTCATTTCCTTACTTGGTTAATAATAGCAACTAATAATAATAGTAATGGTGTTTAAGTGTTTACCATCTGTCAAGTGCTGAGCCAGATAAGAGATAATCACCTTGGATACAGTTTCTATCCCACATGGGGTTTACAGTATAAGGGGGAGGGAGAAAATATATTGCCCATTTTACAAATGAGGAGCTGGAAGCACAGAGAAGTTAAATGACTTGCCTAAGATCACATAGGCAAGTGCTGGAGCCAGGATTAGAACCCAGGTCCCCTGACTTCCAGGCTTCTGCTCTTTCCATTAGATCACCCTGCTTCTCTTTTCAGTTGTATGAATGATCTCTGGCTACTCTTGCTGACAGATCCAGGGATGTTTATGTCCAAAAGTTGGTTAGTGCTGTTAATGCTGGTGTCACTTTTTAGGAGCAGATTTGAGATGAGCTTCATTATCCTAAACTCTGCATTTTTGAGTCTTATGACTACCTGGGAGACATATGAACTTCCTTGGTATGCTGAAAAAGTACTATTTTAATTTTTTTCTTCCTAAAACAATTGCAAAGTGATGGCAATGACAAAATGTCTTCTTTGGGGCATCAACACTCTAGGGCTTTAAGGTGTGTTTCATCCCTCCACACATCCACCAAGCTAGCTCTTTTCCTCCCTTCAAAGCCCTACTGAGAGCTCACCTCCTCCAGGAGGCCTTCCCAGACTGAGCCCCCTTTTTCCTCTCCTCCACCCCATCTCCCCCACCCTACCTCCTTCCCCTCCCCACAGCACTTGTGTATATATTTGTACAGATTTATTACTCTATTTTACTTGTACATATTTACTATCCTATTTATTTTGTTAATGATATGCATATAGCTTTAATTTTATTTGTTCTGATGATTTTGACACCTGTCTACATGTTTTGTTTTGGTTGTCTATCTCCCCCTTCTAGACTGTGAGCCCGTTGTTGGGTAGGGACCGTCTCTATATGTTGCCAACTTGTACTTCGCAAGTGCTTAGTACAGTGCTCTGCACACAGTAAGCATTCAATAAATACAATTGAATGAATGAATTTCCACTGTAGGTCTGAAATAGAAAATATTGCATAGTATCTAAAGCATAGGAAATGTGAGTGAAGTGGGACTTTCCATCTGAAAGGAACAATAATAATTTGAGTTATTAAATTCTTATTGTATGCCAAGCACTGTAGTAAGCTTTGGAGTAGATACAAAATAATTGAGTCAGACACGGTGCTTGTCCTACATGGAACTCACAGCCTAAGTAGTAGAGGAACAAAAAGTGAAACTGAGGCACAGAGAAGTTACTTGCCCAAGGCCACTTGGTAAGCAAATGGCTGAGTCGGAATTAGAACTCAGAGACTGACTCCCAGGACTGGGCTTTTTCCTTTAGTCCATAAGAATATTTTTCTCTCCAAGATCATTATTTCTAGACCACCTCCCAGAGATCTGATGGCTGTTTAGTGGTTCAAATGAGATGTTGGTGGTATTTATTATTATTACTGTTCTTATGTCTTTTCCCAGTTAATGTCGGTGAGATTGACCCATTCCCAGGGACTCCTGCTCTGGCATAAAACTGCATTTATACAGACCAGATGGACTGTGCAGTTGGGGGAGGAGAAGAATGTTCTTTTGTCCCCAAGCACACAGCTTTCCAGCATTGTAGATATCCACCCTTGGTGAATCTGTATGATTGGCTGGGGTGGGGGGGGAAGGGTGTTGGAAGAAATACAACCATTACCAGGAGTCCCCAGTGTCTCGGTTGCTCCCTCCCGCTCTGGGTGATTTCATGGATACACATGGCTCTGCGTAGGCAGGGAGATCTCTGCCTCTGGCTGCTGCTATGCAGTTGTGAATATGGCTCCCAAAGACACTCAGCCTTGTCTCTTCTTCCCTTCCAGTGAAAGCCAGACCAAAAGATTAATGTTTGTTGTTTGGGTTTTTTTTCCTATGGTATTTAAGCGCTTACTATGGGCCAGGCAATGTACTAAGGGCTTGGGTAGATACATCAGCATCATCATTCAAGCTAATCAGGTTGGAAACAGTCCAGGTCCCACATGGGTTCACAGTTTTAATCCTCATTTTGCTGATGAGGTAACTGAGGCACAGGGAAGCTAAGTGACTTCACACAGCAGAGAAGTGGTAGAGCCAGGATTAGAACCCAGGTCCTTCTGACTCCCAGGCCCCATTATCTATCCACTAGGCCATGTTACTTCTCCTGGTGAATCCAAGGAAAGGAAGGAACGAGAATGGGGAAAGAGGTGGAGCTAAAGAAGTCTCCTTCCCCCTCAATATGTCTGTAATAGGGAAGAGGAGAGCTTGCTAATACCTGATATTGCTAATGCTTTGGTTTCCACAGCCATTTCACCATCCTTCTTCTAACCTCTCCAAGACAGAAATTCCTTCTAGTGTCACTGGCCTTTGGGTGTTTTTATTTTAATGGGCTATCTCACCCCTATGCTTTCTCTTAAATAAACGGTAAAGCTGCCTTTGGAGAAAGAGAGCATACTTATAGGTATTTTCTTTTTTCATTTACTGAATTTTCTTCCTCCGATTAGTAAGGGTTAACTTCTCATTGGAGTAGTCATGAATTGCCTGACTTCTCTGTTCTTTTCTGACCATCCCCTCTGTGGCAGTCTACTTCCGCAAACCTTTGCTGTGGCAGCTGCATTGGCACCTTAATCCCCATGGGTCTGATCAACACTTCCTTCTTTGATACAGTTCCTGACCTATTCTTTGCACTCCAGCTGTCAGTCTTCATGAATGCTGTATCCTCCCTGAGGTACTACTAAATATCTCCCTCAGGAGCTCTTGCGTTCATTCTTCCTCCTGCAGATAGTCTTTTGTATCTAATAGTTCCCTGGGCTAGGCAGAGCTATATCATTTCCTTTTCCAACCTGGATTTCATAATTGGTGCTCAGCCTCAAAGTCTGCATGTTACCTCTCCAGTGTGCAGCCAGAGAAGAGAGTGGGGCGAAGATGCCAGAGAGATTGTTGGCAGGGGAGTCTCCTTATCATTTGCTCTGCTTCCTTTATAAACTGTAAACTAATCATGAGGTGGCATTGCTGTGATGAGGGATGGCAGCAGAAAAGTGCAATTCCTCAATCAATAGCACTTACTGAGTGCCCAGAGCACTGTACTAACCATTTGGGAGATTATAGCAGTACTCATGAGCCCAGCACTCAAAGAAGCTTACAGTCTAGTGGGGAAGGTGAACATTGCTTCCCCTATCTGTAATTGATATCTGCCTCTCCTGCTAGATTGTAAGGCCCTTGGGGGCAAGGATCATGTCCTTGGGGGCAAGGGGAAGCAGCATGGCTCAGTGGAAAGAGCACGGGCTTTGGAGTCAGAGGCCATGGGTTCAAATCCCGGCTCCACCAATTGTCGGCTGTGTGACTTCAAGGAAGTCACTTTACTTCTCTGTGCCTCAGTTACCTCATCTGTAAAATGGAGATTAAGACTGTGAGGCCCCGTGGGACAACCTGATCACCTTGTAACCTCCCCAGTGCTTAGAACAGTGATTTGCACATAGTAAGTGCTTAATAAATGCCATTATTATTATTATTATTAATAATTGCAGTATCTAAGCTCGCTGTAGGCAGAAAATGTGTCTGTTATATTGTCATACTCAATCACTTATTACAGTGCTCTGCACATAGTAAGTACTCAAATATAATTGATTGATATATCTGTTAAGCACTTCCAATGTGCCAACCACTGCACTAAGCACTGTGGTAGACACAAGATAATCAGATTCCACATGGGACTCATAATCTAAGTAGGAGGGAGAACAGCATGGAGTACTGGATAGAGACAAACCTAGGAGTCAAACGGTCATGGGTACTAGTCCCAGCCCTGCCACTTGTCTGCTGTATGGCCTTGGACAAGTCACTTCACTTCTCTGTGCCTGTAAAATGGGGATTGAGACTGTGAGCGCCATTTAGGACAGGGATTGTGTCCAACCCGATTTGCTGGAATCCACCACAGTGTCTGGCACATAGTAAGCACTTAATGAATACCACAATTATTATTATTATGATTGTTATTATTAACAGATATTAAATCCACATTTTGCAGGCGAGGGAACTGAGGCATAGAGAAGTTAAGTGTGGCTCAGTGGAAAGAGCCCGGGCTTTGGAGTCAGAGGTTGTGGGTTCAAATCCCGACTCTGCCACTTGTCAGTTGGGTGACTTTGGGCAAGTCACTTCACTTCTCTGAGCCTCAGTTACCTCATCTGTAAAATGGGGATTAAGATTGTGAGCCCCACGTGGGGCAACCTGATCACCTTGTAGCCTCCCCGGCGCTTAGAACAGTGCTTTGCACAAAGTAAGCGCTTAACAAATACCATTATTATTATTATTAAGTGACTTGGCCGAAGTCACATAACAGGTATGTGGTGGAACTGAGTTTTGAACCCAGGTTCTCTGAATCCCAGGCTCTTTCAACTAGGCCATGCTGGTTACCAGAGTCTACTCACTCCATTATACTCTCCCAAGCCTCTACCCAGAGAAGGTGCTCAATAAATACCACTGATTGACATTAAACCAAATAAATTTTTCTCATCTTCGTGCTTGCTCTCCCCACCTTTACATCCTTCAGGCTTCCTTTTCCCTTCCTGTCTTCAGCCTCTCTCTATCTCTTCTTGCTTCCAGTCCTCTAACCCCCACACATTTCCACAGAAACGTGGGTGGAGATATTCATTTTCTCTCCTCCTATCATTAATATTTGAAATGTCTCATGTAGTGGCAGCAGCTGTAAATTGAAAACACTGCCATGGTTTTGTTCTTTTAGCCTCTTGAAATGTAACCAGGTAGAATTTATTATTCATTTTGGAGATTGTAAAATGCATCTTAGTGACCCAATGTGCTGCTAGGCCTTGGGACTATTCTATTCTGCCTCTTTCTTTAGAGTGAACTGTTTTCAGGTAGCAAAGAAGAAAATAGGGAGGTTCAGACTCGGTAAAAGTTAATGGAATAAAATTTTCAACAACACGAGGAGAAATGAACAAGATTGCTCTCCTTCTGTCCAACTCCATATCTGTCTGGCATGCCTTTCTGGGTATTCATCCCCAGTTCTGCCTACTTGGGAACTGACTTAGCATTTTATCTGAACAGTAGCAACTTGAATTTGTGGGAATTTTGCATTGTAGAACATGGGCTGGAGTTTTGCTTCAGAAAGATCTAAGCAAGACTCAAAAACACCCTAAGTGCTGCTAATGATTTGCTAATTGTGCAATGATTTGAGAAAGAAAAATCTCTCTTGGTGTTTAAGAAATTCAAATGCCTTGTGAGCATCTATTTTTAAGTCAGCAGCATCCTGGCAAATGAAATGAAAAAGCAAGGTAGGCTTTCTGGATGTTTTATTTTGGTAGCTTTCTTTATTTTTCATTTGACAAGACTCTGCTTCCCTCCCTCTTGAATCAGTTTGAACAAGGCTCTCATTTGGCCTCTAGAAACAAACCTTGGGGGAATTTTTGGAATCTCCCACTTCCACTGTAGTGCCGACACCTACCATGTTGGGCAGCGGGGTGGTGAAAATAATTCAGTGCAGACAAAGCTGTTTTCAATCAGTAGTATTATTGAGGGCTTACTGAACACAGACCATTATACTAAGGGCTTGGTCTGCAGCAGAGTTCATAGACATGTCCCATGCCCAAACGAGCTTAAAGTCTAGAGGGACAAGCTTGCAGTATATTCCTCTGACTGTGCTTTTTTCACTAGGCCACTTTGCTTTCATGCCTCTCCTGATGGAGGGAGGAGGGACTTGGAGGAAGATAGGACATAGGCTGTACTGAATAGGAGACTCTAGTACATCTTCCAACCGAACTGGACATTTGCCATCCTATACCTGTATGATCCACCATATTATAGTTATTGGCACCTTAGCCAGGTTACTGTGGGGTTTCTGTTATTAGCACCTTAGCCAGGTTCCTGTGGGGTTTCTGCCTCTCTGTTTGGTCTTTCAAATGGGGAGGAAATATCAGGGAATGTGTCCGCTATATTGTTGTATTGTCCTGTCCCATGTACTTAGTAGTGTTCTACACACATTAAGAGCTCAACAAATACTTTGACTTGAAAATAACTGTGAACTCTTCAAAGGGCCTCCTTGATGTTGTGATTCATTAGACTTAAGTTCGGGTGTGGTGAAAACAAGGTTTATATGTGCAACTGGGAATCTCAGATGATAATGATGGAGTTATATAAAGTAATTCCTTTCTTCCAAAACTCCTTTGTCCTCACAACATCTCTGAGAGGAACTGGGTATGTTACACCATCTTGCTGATGGAGAAACGGAGGGTGAATAGTTCTTGCTTCTGAGTTCAACAGAGGAGACTCCAGCCTGATGTTGATAAAGCCCTTAGACTCCTTGAGAGCAGGGTAGTTTGCGGGATGCATGGCATTTATAGGACAATCGATATTTCCTTTCACCTTGACACACTGGCCTTTGAGGTTTGCCCTGTGCTTTTGAAATTCAAAAGACCTGCAAGAACTGGGTTTTTGTTGTTGTATTTGTCTCTTTAAGGAATCCAGTGCTGTCTTACAGGAGCCAGCTTGCTAGGAAAGCAGTTTATTTTCCTCCCGACAGGCCCGCTGCCTCCCACGGTAGGTCTTTGGCAGCAGCAGGGCTGAGGATAGGGCCTCTTGCTGTGGGGCTGTTTAATTAACACTGCCTTGACTGTAGTAATTACTACCTCCGGGCTGCCTTTTCATGGAAGGAGGGGTGGGTGACAGGTGAGTGCTGAGTGCAGGAACAGGAGGCATGGGGACCTTGGGAATGAAATGCTCTCTCTAGGCTCCATCCACACACCAGGAATCTATTTCTCCATACAGGAAGGCTGGAGGGGTCAATCTGGCCCGAAGGGCATGGGCAAAGAGGGGACCGTCTCGGGGATTCTGTCATGAGGAATCAAGATGTTGTTTGTAAGTGGTATTTGTTGAGCGCTTACTATGTGCCAGGCACTGCACTAAGCACTGGAGTAGATATAAGCAAATCAGGTTGGACCCAATCCCAGTCCCACATGGGGCTCACAGCCTCAATTCCCATTTTACAGATGAGGCAACTGAGGCACAGAGAAGTGAAGTGACTTGCCCAAGACACAGCAGACAAGTGGTGGAGTCAAGATTAGAACCCATGACCTTCTGACATCCAGGCCCATGCTCCATCCACTACGCCATGGGCAGGGATCATTGTGTCTACCAACTCTACTGTCCTCTCCCAAGAGTTTTGTCCAGTGTCCTGCACACAGAGTGTTCAATAAATAGTATTAATAGATTGATTAGAATGGGGTATGGTCACCCTCTCCCAACCTGCCCCGTGCCATGGCTTGAAACTGCCTTTGCTCTCCATCAGGCTGTGCTGGGGCTCCGAAATAGCCCTGCTACCTCCCTTGCGCTGCAAAAAATAAGCACTTAATCAGTACCATTGATCGATTGGCCCTGGGGACCAGGTTGCCTGTGGTTTCTCAGGATGCGAGTGAGGAGAAGAGGAGGAGGCCTTTCCAGGCCGGCTGAGTGGCCTGCCTTCTGGGCCTCAAGGCACTCCTGGGGGCCAGCAGGTGGAAGCCTTTGCTCAGGGCTCATACTCGGTATTGCTTTGTCGCCCCTAAAAGTACAGCATTGTTTCAGAATCTAAAGCTCTTTGATTTGTTTTCCCAATAATATGTTCCAGTGAACTGAATTAAGAAAGAACGCAAATAGCCTGGCATGTAATGATAAGGATAATACTAATTGCGGTATTTAAGTGCTTGCTGAGTGCTGGGGTAGATACAATCAGGTCAGACCCAATCCCTGTCCCACAGACTGAAGGAGGGGAGAACAGATATTGATTTCCCATTTTACAGATGAGGAGATCAAAGCCCGAAGAGGTTAAGTGACTTGTCCAAGGACTCCCAGCAGGCAAGTAAAGGACGTGGAGTCTCCTGACTCCCAGTCCAATTCATTGTTTACTTCCCAAATTACTTCAACACTGACAAATTATTTTGAAAAATCCATTGGGTCATAAATGCAAACAGCCACACAGCATGAGCTACATTGATTGATGACCTAAGTCCTAAAATGGCCAGCCGATGAACATTTTCAATGTTGCCCCAGTTTGAAACAATGAATGGGTGGCCTGGAATTTCCCTCAGGAGGCACAGACTTCACAGCCATCCTGTACTTGGGAATAAGCTATGTGTACCAAAAAAGACTTCTAAAAATGGTTTGAAGCAAGTACTATTTACAAGGACACTATTTGTTTTATGGATTATTGACTCAAAATTCTTCCCATCACCTGTGAGGTGGTGAGGAATATTACACTTCTGATGAAAGTAGGGAAGTCCAGAGTGATGATAAAGGTTTCCCAAATGCTCTATGGCTGAGGCAGAATAGCAAGTGGAGAGTGCTGTGCTGTGCTTGAATATATACAGCGCTCAACTGAGCACCAGAGTTCTTGCTGTATACAGCCTGCATTGAGCAGCTGTCTGAAGTCTTGGGTCTCAGTCCGGTCCATGGTTCTGATGGGAGAATCCATCATCATTAGCTGCGGCACTTTCTTTCTCAAATGACTGCCTCTGTGGTGGTTGGCTATTTTCAAAGAAAAAAGTTATAGCTTTTCAGTCTCTTTTCCTATATGCATCAATTGGGAGACCACTGAGGTTTAACAATTTGGGACTTTGACATATGTGTCCGTTATGCAACTGCCTGCAAAACTGGGCAGAAATCTACTTAATGGCAGATTCCCAGAGCCCTGCTGCTTTTTGTCTGTTAAAAAAACACTTCAAGATACTGAACAGTTTCAGAGAGCAAGAGACCTCTTGATATCTTCAGTGGTTGGCTTGGTCGATCAATCGGTTGTATTTATTGAGTGCTTTCTGTGTGCAGGGCAGTGTTCTAAGTGCTTGGAAGAGTACAATACAACAGAGTTGGTAGACACATTCCCTGCCCACAAGAAGTCATCCAAGGCAAACCTGATCTTCCAAGTTCTGGGTGGCAGTGGCTCTTATCTTGGGTTTGTTCGGGTGGGAGGAAATGGGATAGAGCTCTGGTCTTGGGAGGGTTGGGAAACAAACCCAGACCTTCAAGCGTCTGGGGGTGGGGGGGCGGAGACGCTAGGAGTGGAAGAGACCCGCAAGCACAAAGTTGCTGCATGATTCCAAATTCTGAAATCTGTTGGGGTTTCCTGACATTCAAGGCAGTGCCCCCATCCTGACTCACAATAATAATAACTGAGGTATTTGAATGCTTACTACGGGTCAAGCACTGAACTGAGTGCTGGAGTAGATAGAGGATAATCAGATCTAGACTGTAAGCCCACTATGGGAAGGGAGCATATCTGCCAACTCTGCTTTATTATACTCTCCAAGTGCTTAGTACAGTGCTCTGCATCTAGTAAGTGCTCAAATAGTATTAGTGATGATGATGCAGGTCGGACGAAGTTCCGATTTCACGTGGTGCTCAACATCTAAAGGGCAGGGAGAACTGATATTTTAACCACATTTTACAAATGAGGAAACTGAAACACAGAAAAGCTCATACATCAGGCATGTGGCAGAGCCCAGATTAGAACCCAGATCTCCTCCCAGACCACTGTACTTAGAACTTGGGAGAGTACTCTATAACAGAACTGGTAAACATGCTCTCTGCCCACAAGGAGCTTACAGCCTAGCAGAGAAGACAGATATTATTATAAATAAATAAGCTAAGTGCTGATGGGTGAATGAAGAGTGCAAGAAGCATCCAAGAACATTTTTCCATGTAATGTTCTTAGTTTTTGAATTCTGGGTTTTTAATAGCTCCCATTGTGCCCTGTTACAGTACTCCCATTTGCCATTTGCCTGTCCTCCAGCACTTCGATTGTGAGCTCCTTGTGGGACAGGGACTGCTTCTGAACTTTTTATTTGTTTCTACCCCAGCACAGCGCTCAGTCCTTTGTAAGTGCTAAATTAAAACATCAGATCAATGTGGAATCCACTATCTTCTGCTCCAATTCTCAGGATTAAAAAAAAAATCTTGTTAGAGTAGTAGGGGTATATTTGAAAGAAGTGCAGCCCCTTTAAATAGCCCCAAGGTGCTGAGCTGTTTGGCTCAGTTCAGTTTGAGTCTGTCTCCATCATAATGCCAGATGAGTGTTACTGGCCTGCCTCCTGGCTTGGGCTTTCCATCCCAGTCCAATGCAGCCATACAGATTCAGTTCCCACTGGGGTCTTTCAGAGTCCCAGGAGATGGTCATTTATTTGGGGGGCTCTATGGCAGAATTAAATTTCAATCTAAGCAACCACCAGAGAGCAGCAATGATCCAGAAACAATTGCAAGAATTGCAGCACACCTTGAGGTGACCAGAGAACTGACCAAGTTGGGCATGGAATGTTGCATCGTAATTCTTGGGTAGGCAGAGGTATGGTGTGGTGACAGCAGCAATCTCCCCCTGCAGCTAGGGGCTCCTTTAATAAACTGATACTGAAGAGTAACTCCCAGAGAAGCAGTGTGGCTCAGGGGAAAGAGCCCGGGCTTAGGAGTCAGAGGTTGTGGGTTCAAATCCCGACTCTGCCACTTGTCAGCTGTGTGACTTGGGGCAAGTCACTTGACTTCTCTAGGCCTCAGTTACCCCATCTGTAAA
This sequence comes from Tachyglossus aculeatus, assembly GCF_015852505.1. Taxonomy (NCBI): domain Eukaryota; kingdom Metazoa; phylum Chordata; class Mammalia; order Monotremata; family Tachyglossidae; genus Tachyglossus; species Tachyglossus aculeatus. Next base: position 16,947,379 of record NC_052074.1, on the reverse strand, counting down.
ATGGGGATTAAGATTATGAGCTCCACATGGGACAACCTGATCACCTATTTTATTTTTATTTTTATTTTATTTTATTTTTATTTTATTTTATTTTGTTAGTATGTTTGATTTTGTTCTCTGTCTCCCCCTTTTAGACTGTAAGCCCACTGTTGGGTAGGGACTGTGTCTATATGTTGCCAACTTGTACTTCCCAAGCGCTTAGTACAGTGCTCTGCACACAGTAAGCGCTCAATAAATATGATTGATTGATTGTATACTCCCCGGCACATAGAACAGTGCTTTGCACATAGTAAGCACTTAACAAATACGAAAATCATTATTATTATTATTAATGTGTTTTGCCCTTTCAATTGAGGCCACAGTTTCCTCTCTTGAAATGGGTTAAATCTTAGTAAGGACAGGATTTTTTGTGGCATTTATTAAACACTTACTTTGTGCCAGGCACTATACTCAGTGCTGGGATAGATGCAAGCTAATCAAGTTGAACACAGTCCCTGCCCCACATCAGGCTCATAGTCATCATCATCATCATCAATCGTATTTATTGAGTGCTTACTGTGTGCAGAGCGCTGTACTAAGCGCTTGGGAAGTACAAGTTGGCAACATATAGAGACAGTCCCTACCCAACAGTGGGCTCACAGTCTAAAAGGGGGGATTAGTCTTAATCCCCATTTTACAGATGAGGTAGTGTTTGGATTGAGAGGGCTATTTTATAAACCCTTTCACTCCCCCATCCATAACTAATTTACGTGTCTGTCTTCCCCTCTAGATTGTTTGCTCCTTGAGGACAGTGAAATGTGGCTTCAATTAATACCTGTTCTCCCTCCTACTTGACTGTGAGCCCTCTGGTGGGGAAGGGATTATCCTACCAATTAGCAGTGTTTAGAACAGTTTTTGACACATAATAAGCACTCATCAACTACAGTTTTTGACACATAATAAGCACTCATCAACTACCATTAAAAAAAGTTATTTCACATCTCTTTATCTCAGTTTCCTCCTCTGTAAAATGGGAATTTAATACCTGTTCTCCCTCCTATTTATGCTGCAAGCCCTATGTGGGACAGGAACTGTGTCCAACTTGATTAGCTTGGCCCTATCCCAGACCCTATGGAGTATTTGGCACTTAGTAAAGCCCTAACAAATACCAAAATTATTATTATTATTGAAGATGTGGGAAGAGAGAGTAGCAAGATTTTTTTTTCCGTATCCCACTCATTTAAAGAAACAATCAAGGGATGAATGAACAAGCATAGATGCTGTGAAGGTAAGACTAAATGAAAAACACGGACTTAGCTACACAGGCAAAAATGCAGTTGTGTCACACACAGGAAAAAATGAACTCAGATGCCCATGACTTAAAAACAAATATATTCATATTTATCCCGACGTGCAGTCTTTAAAAGCATCAAAACATTCTTTCTCTTAAATCTGAAAAATGAAATCTTGGAGACCCTAACTCTTTAATGCCCATCAAATCATTGACTCCTATAAAATACTTTTATATGGTGTTTTCTAAGAACATAACTACACTATTACACGGGAGAATTTACTGTATGCTGTTATTTTTCATCAGTCCATAAGCATGCTCCTTGTCTGAATAGCCCACAAATACCCTAACATCTTAGGATGATAGCGAAGATTAAAGAAAGGAAATCTTTTCTGGTGTTCCTAGCTGCCACATCAATTTCAAAGTGAGAAACGATGATTGATGTAGTTTTTTTTTCTCATCTGCCAGTATAATTTATGTTCACAAACACTGCCTCAGCTACTTCAGGTGTTAGGGAGAAATGAGATTTTTCTGGGCATTTATAGTCTTTTTAGAGGAGGACAATGAATAATTCCTTTTTTTACAATTCCTCATATTTATTTGTTTTTTTCACATATTAGAGTTATAGAGCACTTTTCCCTCTACAGAGCAGAAGGTCTTATACAGGGGGCTGCAAATCTGCATTTTCCATTATGAAGTGGAACATAGTGACAGAATATAAAAATTGCTCGACTCTGGCATGGAGCTTCCTCCCTCTTCATGTCTGACAGATGATCACTCTCCCCACCTACATGTCCTCCAAGGGGCCTTCCTCGATTAAATCCTCATTTCCACTTCTCCCACTCCCTTCTGAGTCATCCTTGCACTTGGATTTTCATCTTTCGTTCACTCTTACCCAAGTCCCATAGCACTTATGTACATATCTGTAATTTATGCATTTATATTAATGTCTGTCTCCCCTTATAGACTGTAAGCTCATTGTGGGCAGGGAACATATCTACCAACTCCTATTCCTAATTCCTCTACCAATGTATTGTCACTGGCCCAGTACACTGTATGTGTAGATGGATGGGAGTCGGCAAAGGGGTTATTGGCGTCCCTCAAGACCATTATTCACCATTTACTGGGGAGGGGCTGGAGACATTTTGGTGAAGGCAGGGGAATGTATTTCTTTAAATCCTCTTGCAGGGTTGTCACATTGTTGATATGGGTAATCTCCACCCCCACACTCATTTTTCACTTTCTTTGAAAGAGTAATAGCACAGAATCTTGTACCAGACTCATTTATTTCAGCTGTCAGTATTGTGACATGGTTGGTATCCCCTTGAAATCTGATACATCTAAATCAACCCCTCTAGGGGTTAGGGGAAAAGTCACTTGTGTGTGGTGACACCTTGGGGCAAACCAGTTAACTTCTCTCTATCTCAGTTTCCTCATCTGTAAAATGAGGGTAAAACATCTGCACTCCCTTCCTCATGATCTATGAGCCCCAGATGGGACAAGGACTATATCTGATCTGATTATCTTATATCCACACAGTGTGTGGCACATAGTAAGCACTTAATACCCCAATTATTAGTTTTTGTTGGCCGCTATGTGTCGATATAAGTGGTGTTTCTCTTCAGCTGCGTCCTCTTGAAGAATGCATATGACAAACTGGATGAGAAGTTGTACTTAGCAAGAACCCACAATTTCTTTGATGGGGCTGGGGTGAGAGCCAGAATTAGAGGCTGAAAGGATTTCTGAATTTCTACTTCCCTGAAAAGGAGCAAGAAGCCAGCTCAAAGTAATTAAAGGCTGACAGGAAAGTTGCTGAAGCAAAAAGGAAAAGATGCTTGTGGCTGCCAGGGACTATGGGAAGAGTAAGAAGAATTCAGTAGAGGAATAGAGCAAAGACTTTTCAAGACATCTAGTCGTGAAATCCCTAGTCAACCACGTCTAATCCCAAAACTGTCTTTGCGTGTCCTGACAAGATGCCTGCAAAGCTGAAATTTGTCTTTTGGCTGCTTCACTGGAGTTATAAATCTTACAGACCTGAAGAAAACATTCCTGGAGAAGGAACTAAAAGTAGACCTTTGGCATTCCCAAAGGCAGTCTTTCTGTGAGTTCAGTAGGGTGCCCCATATAGAGGAAAAAAGTCATTGTAATCATAGCCCTGCACTCTCCTCCTGCTTCCGGCCAAATGCATAATTCCCTAACAAATTGTCACTGGACCCTGCCAGCAGGACCCAGATTCTCAAGCTTTAGAGAGCTGGAGTGGGCAAGGTCATAGAAGTAAGGCCAACAAGATGGGACTATCTCTCTGGAAAAGGTTTTCCAAGCCATGCAAACTGCAAGGAGTTGGAGTTTCTTACGCTCTTGCAGATAATATGTGGGAGATGAGAGTGGGAGGCTTCTTAGAGATGGTGGACTATATTACACAGGGGAGAGGCTGGTGTCGGAAGAGAAGAAGAAATGGAAGTTATCCCTGATGGAAATAGTCAATTATTTCTCTGTCCATATTTAAAAGTGACTTTAAAAGTCACTTTAAAGGTGACTTACTGAACCATCTACCTATGGGTGAAAGATTGGGTGAAAGACTGAAGAGCCTGATGGGAGACCAGTTGCTCTTCCCATCCTGGTTGTCTTTACTTGGTACAAGTCTAATGTATGATGGGAAATTTGATATGAATTTTTGTTGAAGTTCAGTGCCAAAATAAGCTTAACACAGAAAATGGGAAGAGCTCATTACCAAATTTCAGCAAAAAGGAGTCCTTAATAATACTAATGCGACTCTACTAATAAAAATATAGTATTTGTTAAGCACTTTGTGTCAAGCTTGTGTCAAGCTTTGTATCTAAGCTCTGGGGTAGATACAAGATAGTCTGGTCCCACATGGGACTCCCAGTCTAAGTTAGAGGGAGAACAGTATTAAATCCTCATTTTGCAGAAGAGTGACTTGCTCAAGGTCACACAGCTTGTATGTGACAGATTAGGAATTAGAACCCAGGTCCTCTGACTCCTAGGCCTGTGCTCTTTCCCCTAGGCTAGGCTCCTTGACTTGATGAGAAATGCTCCTTTGCCTTGTACCCACTAGCTGAGCTGCATATATCATTGCTACTGTTTTCTGCTCTGCCCTGTCCACCCAGATCTCATTCAATCTATAATCTGTTTCTGTTGCTTGCAGTCTGCCTAGTGGCTTTCATGACAGCATACTGAGTTCTCCTAAACATCATTCTCTTTCTTTTTCTGCTATTTTACATTTTGCATTTGATCTCTGACCACCTTCCTCCCTTCTTATTTCCTTGCATAGACACTTCCCATTCTCCTCTTTCTTCTCTCAGTAAATCATTTTGTGTGTGTGTTGCTTCTGTTAGATTTGTGAGGTCCTTGAGGACAGGAATCATGACTTCTATTACTATGGTATGCTCCAAAATGCCGTGTAGGGTACATTGATATGTGCTCAGTAAATACTACTGATTTACTATGATGTTGTTGCTTCCTCTTTTATCTTGTAGTTCACCTCATATTCTAAATTGTTCACCACATTTTGATCAATCATATTTATTGAGAAATTACTTTGTGCAGAACACTATACTAAGCACTTGGGAGAGTACAGTATAACAGAGTTGGTAGATATATTCCCTGGCTACAAAGAGCTTTCAGTCTAGAGGAAGAGACCAACATTAATATACGTGAACAAATTACAGATACGTACATAAGTGAGGGACTGAGAGAGGTATGAATCAAGGGAGCAAATCCGGGTAATACAGAAGCAAGTAGGAAAAGAGGAAATGAGGGCTTAGTCAGGGAAGGCTTCTTGTGCCTTCAATAAAGCTTTGAAGGTGGGGAGAGTAATTGTCTGTTTCCTATCTTCTCTATCAAATTTGGTTTGTTCCAACCGGACACTCAGTTCTGTGTTCCTTCTACATGCCTGCAACCTAACCCTTAGATTTCTACGCCCTTGCATTGTTCCCATTTGGCTACAACAGCTCCTTTCTTATTCATCTAGAAAATGCTTTCTCTTCCTTCATAATCTTCTTCCACACCCACACTTTTCTTAAGCCTTTCAAATGCTGCCTCCATTTAAAGGTATCTCCACTCCACAAAAGACAGATAATTATGTATCTTAAAATAAAAGCTGCCTTCATACCTGATATAAATGAAATTCTGATTTGCATTGTTTGGCTTGGACTAGAAGGTCCTTTGGTTTTGTAAAAACTCTGTTCTCAGAGTTGGCACACAAGATCAAATCAAAGTCAATCACCTGCAAGCTAGGAATAGAGCACAGTCAGCAAGGTAAATGTCTAGTCCTCCATTTAAGTTATTAACATATAGTGAAAGCACATGTTCCACTGAAAGAACATTCCTGTTTCTATTTTTCTGAAGAGCAAAGGTTATAATAAAAATGCAAGTTAAAGCATTCTCAATGCTGCAGTACTAAAAACATAAAATTCTATATTAGATCCAACAAGGCTATTTCTTCAGACTAAAAGTGGGGTAGCTTTGCTATATAACCATAAATGAGAACCAATATCAGCCATTGTATGTTTAATCCATCAAGCATAGGTATTCAGCACTTACTTTGGGCACAGCACGGTACTGAGCACTTGAAAGAGTACAATAGTGTTGGTAGTCATGTTCTCTGCCCACAAGGAGCTTACAGGTTAGACTACTAAAGGAAGTTATGAATTAGGAACTCCATTCAGGATCTGATTGAGAGTGTAAGGTCCCAGCAGTCATGACTGAACCAAACTCGGCAAGATCAAAATAAGGATTTAGTTGACAACATAAATGGCAAACATCACAAATGAGAATAGTAAAGATACTAGATTGTAAGTTCCCAAAGAACAGAGTTTGTGTCTACCAACTCTATTATACTCTTCCAAGAGCTTAGTCCCGTGCTCATTATCAAGTAAGTGCTTAGGTAGTATTTACATCAGCTGAACTTTGAGACTGTTGGGACCAAACTGAAGATCCGATTAACCAACCATACAGTTTGGCCACATGCTGCTTGAGATTTTGGCTTGAGGAGAAGGTGGGACAAGGGGTTCAGACTAAAATACCGGCCAATTAACCCACACTAGTTTACTTGTTTTATACCCCTGGTGTATCTTGAGTAGAGAGAAATACATTCCCACAGGCAAGTCTTTCTGTCTAGATCTCGGGGACAATAGGCAGGCTGGAGCATATAGCAATAGAACTAGCTTCACTTGAGTTATTTCTTTTAACTCTTCTCCTAAGAGGTCTTAGCTGGACCTCCAGAAAGTGGAGGAGGAAGATCAGGGAGGGTAGGGTTTGAACCTTGTCACCACTTTTGGCAGAGAAGATGGTGCCCTTCCAAAAGTCCCAAACAACCTTGTGGAAATGAAGGATTCTGATTCAGGCAGACATGGTCAAGCCTGTGACCTTGATTTCTAACAGTGTTGAAAGTATCTGGAGAGCCCACAGTCTTTTTTTTCTTCTTCTTCGAGGGCATCATCATTATTATTAGCCTTCTAGTCACAAATGTTTTCTGTACCCTCTTTGCAGAACATGATAACCTACACCACAGTATAGTACCTTCTGAGTATGTAGTGTGTTTAGCAAAGAATAGGAAGTCTTACATAGCCAAAAAAATGCATTATTTAAGTTATTTAGGAACTATGTTTAAAAACAATTAATGAGAGATGGTGGTAGGCTGAGGCTATGTTGCACACAGTTAAAAGATAGGAACATATAGAAAACCAGGCTAACGAATGGATCTTCCAACAGCTCAGCTAAAACCATCCAGGAGTGATGGTCAACTCTTCTATTTTTTTAGTATATGAAGAGATGCCACAATCTCCCTTGGTAATAATAATAATGGTGGTATTTGTTAAGCGCTTACTATGTGCAAAGCACTGTTCTAAGCACTGGGGGGGATACAAGGTGATCAGATTGCCCCACGTGGAGCTCACAGTCTTAATCCCCATTTTACAGATGAGGTAAATGAGGCACAGAGAAGTTAAGTGTCTTGCCCAAGGTCTCACAGCTGACAAGTGGCTGAGATGGGATTCGAAGACTGTTTTAATGTGTGTTGGTTATTTTCTTAAAGTTCAGTAAGTCTTCCAACTAAATCAAGGTGCATGAGGGCCTGGATAAAGTCATATTAAATGTTGGTATTCCAATCTGCATGCAAGAGTGGATTTTTTCAGAGATGAATGGGTTCAAATCAGCAGGTTATGAAAACATGCAACTTAAGGCACAGTCACTTATCTGTGCATGGTTATAATGTTCAAGGGCATCACACTTCAGATGATAGTTTTAATCTCCTCTCCAACCAGACTTTTGAGAGCTGCTAACAAGTAGCCAAAATAATAGAATGGGCATTGTCTCTCCATTTCCTTTATCAAGACTCCAGAAATGGTTCAGATGAGCAAGGACATGACTGAGAGATGGCCAGAAAGAGGAAAAACAAGGGGTCAGATTAATCCACAATCTGGTTACTATACTCAGTCCCTCATTGAGCTCTAACTCTTTTCAAGTAAACTTTAAGGAATTAGCTAATGTTACTGATGAACAGCCAGAGAAGTGGTATTGTTTAATGGATAGAGCACGGGCCCGGGAGCCAGAACAACCTGGGTTCTAATAGCGGCTCTACCACCTGCGTGACTTGGGCAAGTCACTTCACTTATCTGTGCTACAGTTACCTTATCTGTAAAATGGGGATAAAGACTGTGAGCCCCATGTGGGACAAGTACTCTGTCGAACCTGACTTGGCTGTACCCACCCCAGTGCTTGGAACGGGGCATGACACACAGTAAGTGCTTAACAAATACCACAATTATTATCATTATTATCAATTAGCTCCTGGGGTGAATTTTGTCCTGGCAGCAACAGGAGGTTCAGCATCACTCCCTCTGGTGCTGTAGAGGAGGAAAATACCCCTCTCCACTTCCTGCTGGGTGTGGTTTAAGTGGATAATTACTGTGGGGTTTCTTAAGCACTTATTTTGTGTCAAGCAGGGTACTAAATATTGAGGTAGACACCGGATAATCAGAGCCATCACAGTCCCTGCCCGACATGGTGCTCACAGTCTAACTGGAGAATTGTTGCTTGGGAAGTAGCATCCTCCAGCAACCCAGTTCAATTAATCAATGATATTTACTGATACCTCCTGTGAACAGAGCAATCGAGAGAGTACAATACAGCAGAGTTCACAGACATGTTCCCTGCCTACAAGGAACTTATAGCCTGGAGTTCCTGAGGTACATTCAGGAGCTGGAGAAGGGATGAGGGCATGACTCCTTGGCTACACTCTGGGTTAAAATTGCTTTGACCCACACTGCAAGCCAAACAGGCCAAAACCATATCAATTGGTTTTGTGCTTACAGGCATGGTTGCCATGTAGCATACTTAGATGGAGCTTAAGGCAAGAAGACAGTTACTGCCCTAAATCAATCAATCAATGGTATTTATTGAGCACTGTACTAAGTGCTTGAGAAAATACAATAAAGTTGGTAGACATGATCCCTGTCCACAAGGAGCCTTTAGTCAGTGGGCCGTCCTCTCTTGGTTTCTTAGTAGCCCACTCTCAATACTTCAGGCAAGGAAATTAGGCTTATATTTTTCGGCAATTTACAGAGATTTGAAGTTCATCGCTCTTAGTACAGTGCTCTGCACACAGTAAACACTCAAATACAATTGAAAGAATCAAGATCAGAAAGGAACTTATTCATCTAAACTATGGAAAATGGATTGAGAAATTACACACGGGTTTATTTTATTTAGCTACTCGGAAAGGTAAAAGAACAAATAATTAGCTAAATTCGGAAATTCATGTTACATTCATAAATTGTTTGGTTTTTTTAAAAAATGAGTTGAAGCCAGTTTGGCAGTATTACACAGCTCCTGGGATGAAATATAATCAGCTATTCAGCAAAAAAAAGAGCTGTAGAAAATGTAAGAATCTGTACTTGGGATATTCCCAATTCATGCCAAGTTTGTGAGGGTGTCAGGAAGAAATGGAGCAATAAAGGAAAGAAAGGGGTGTGTGTCTGCCTAGGTTTGTGTTAAGAGCCTGCAAAAGAAAGGGCTGTGTGTCTGCCTAGGTTGGTGTTAAAAGCCTGCAATATTTTAACATATAATTTTTCTGTTTCCAGCATTTGTCAGAACATAATTGTTTGCTGTTTATGATACCCTAATAACCAAACTTAGATACCTTTAGTCTTGAATATGGTATCAAAGTACATTTTTAAGAATTCTCTAGTTATCTCTGAGGAGCATGAAGTAAGAGGATATTTAATGGTCTCATCTGACTGCAAATGTCACCTACCAATCAAATATAAATTGATTAATGGGAATGGAAATATTTGGATACCTGAGAAGATAACTGTTTAATAAAATGTTTCCTACTACAGTTCATTAGTTTGTAATAATGAAATGATTAGAACATCAAGCAGTACTGTTAAATGAATTTTTAAATCTTTTCATTCAATTATTCATTCCTAGGATATACTCTATGCCTTAATCATTGTAATCAGAAATGACAGTGGGATTTTTCTGGTTTTATTTTTCTAATCCCTTTGTCATAGAGTATGCCTGAGGTAGAAAATTGTGAAGAATATAACTCCATTTCCTTCTTAATGAATCATATTCCACTCCCTGATATCCTATAGCTGAAAAGCTCCTTGAGGGCAAGGTTTGTGATGGTTATTTTGATTTATCCATTCCTTAGAGTACAACCAAGGACAAGCTGTACTTTTGGAATGGGCAGGTGGTTGTGCTTTCTGGCCCAAGGAAAGGGAAAAAGAAAATATTTGTGTCCGGATGATTTGCTGTAGCCAGGAATTAGTTACTCATCACCACAAAGTTCCGAGCAGGGTATGGGGGCAAAGTAGAGGTCAACAGGGCAAGGAAGCCAGTGATAGCACCTGGAGGATACTGGGGGGATGGAGTGGTTGCTGCACCCTCTCTTTCCCCTGGACAAGACGGGCTGACTGACAATGAAAAACAGCGTATGACGCTCAATTTGTCATTTGAAATATCGAGGGTGAGATGGTCTCTCCCATGTAACAGAACACCACAGCTACTGAATCTGTTTCCCCTCAGTCTTTAATAAAGTAGTAGTAGCAATATTATTTATTGAGCTCCCACATGCCCAACATGCAGTACTAAGCACTTGGGAAATACAAAGCCATTCCCTGCCATAAAGGGCTTAAACCTAATGGGAGAAACAGACATAAAAAGTATAAACAAATTGAGTAATCAGAATAAATAATCCAATGTGTAAATGAATAAGCGTATATACGAAGGGATGAGCATAAATAAATTCAAAGGTGCCAAAGATAGCTGATGGGTTAGATGATTTAGGGTTCTGGGAAACTTATCAAAGAAGGCTTTTGCGGGGAAGTGGGATTTTAGAAGGGCATTGAAAGGGGAGTAATCTGTCAGATTTGGGGAGGGAAGCAGCTCTAAACCAGAGAAACAGTATGAGCAAGGAGATGGAAGCCGAAGTCAAGAGCAAAGTGTAGAGGCTAACTTGGAGAAACAAATAGAGCAAACTGGGTAATAACTGGCAAAGAGAACTGATAGGTAGGTGAACTGAGACTGTGGAAAGCTTTGAAGCGAGGTGTTTTTGTTTAATGCAAAGGGACATGGTTAGCTAATAGAGGGGGTTTAGGAGAGATGTGTGTCAAGCAGTGTTTCAGAAAATGATCTACACCCCCAGCAGTGTGTAGTAGAGATTAGAGTGGGGAGAGGCTAGAGGCAGGGAGACCAGCAAGGAGGCTGATAAAATAACTGAGCTTCTTTACGGTATTTTTCAATAAATTTTGGAAGTGTGGTTTACATTTTTTTTGCTTAATTCATTATGTACCTTCACCTTTTAATCCATGGAAATGTCACCAGTTAGTCATTACAAGAGAAGCAGCGTGGCTCAGTGTAAAGAGCCTGGGCTTGGGAGTCAGAGGTCATGGGTTCTAATCCCGGCTCCACCACTTGTCAGCTGTGTGACTTTGGGCAAGTCACTTAACTTCTCTGGGCCTCAGTAACCCATCTGTAAAATGGGGATTGACTGTGATCCCCACGTGGGACAACCTGATAACCTTGTATCTACCCCAGCACTTAGAACAGTGCTTTGCCCATAGTAAGCGCTTAACAAATATACCATCATTATTATTATTACAAAAATGAAAGCTATCCTCTGGTTCTTACCTAGTAATAAATTTAGGATATGTGCATAACAGAACATTATTTATGATGCAGGTGTACACTGCCTTTATTTTCACATTTTCATCTTGTAAGAGGTCAATTCTTTGGGATTAATTAGATCCCTTGAAAGAGAATGGTGATATTTACATGGTTAATTTTGAACACTGTTGCTACATTAAAATTTGACAAAATCTTGGAAAGCCAGTATTTGTCTACGTTGTCACCATAATTTGAGCATCATAGAATTAAGATTACATGATTTTGTTGGAGAAGAGATGTCTGTCTTCTCTAAATCCCTGTATTCATTTCTTTGGTCCACTTACTAGGGGAAAATCTGGAATTATTTAGTAATTCATAGAAGCTTCTAGTGCTCTGGCTTTTTCCATGAAATTCTTTTGAAATGGCATCGTGACGTTATCAAAGTCCACCTCAAAACTAAAGCGCTCTCGGCGTATTTCCCGTTTATTTATCAGTTCTGCTGTTGTAGCATCAGGACTCCAGACCTGAAACAAAGTCACCAATAATAGTTAAGCATGGTAAGGCGAAAACCAAATTATGATATTAGGTTTCACATTTGTGATCCTAGTTTTGATCATTAGAAATATCATTGAGGAAGCAGTCAGGAAAGCTGTATCGACTTGGGTGGGAGCTTGCTTCTGGTCATTGATTCAATCATATATATTGAGTGTTTACTGTGTGCAAAGCACTGTACTAAGCCCTTGGGAGAGTACAATAATAAACAGGCACATTCCCTGCCCATGACAAGCTTACAGTCTAGAGGACACTGGTCACTGAGGGCCCTTGAAATTTCTGAAATTTCCAAACATACCAAACATTTCCTGCTCTACCCGTGTCCGTACAAGCCATGCTGAGAAGCAGCGTGGTATAATGGATAGAGCATGGGTCTGGAGTCAGAAGGGACCTGAGTTCTAATCCCAGCTTTGCCACTTGTCTGCTCTGTGATCTTGGGCAAATCACTTAACTTCTCTTTGTCTCAGTTTCTTCCTCTGTAAAATACTGTGAGCCCCCATGTGGGACATAGACGGTGTCCAACCTTATTAGTTTGTATTATCTACCCCAGCGCTTAGTACAGTACCTGGAACATAGTAAACATCTAACAATTACCATTTTACAAAACAAATAAAAACAACTGGAAAAGTCCACCACAGTCTACGAGCGTAAGGGTGAAGTCACGATTTCTAGATACTGAAGGTATTTCCCATTCCCCAGTGTTTCATGAGGGTAGTATACAGAAAACTGACAGGATTTGCCTAGTCAGCCAAGCTGCACCCGTTACTCATGGTCAAGCCTTTCCCTGTGACTGAAATGCTCTTCCACTTCATTTTCACCAAACCATATCCCTCTCCTTATATTTCTTTTATTAATGATGTGTATATATCTATAATTCTATTTATTCTGATGGTATTGACACCTGTCTACTTGTTTTGTTTTGTTGTCTGTCTCCCCCTTCTAGACTGTGAGCCCATTGTTGGGTAGGAACTGTCTCTATCTGTTGCCGAATTGAACTTTCCAAGTGCTTAGTACAGTGCTCTGCACACAGTAAGCGCTCAATAAATACGACTGAATGAATGAATGAATGAATGAATTTCTTCCTTAAAAGCAATCTATGGCCTAGAAGAAACAGCATGGGACTGGGAATCGGGAAACCCGGTGTTTGGCGTCCCTGCCCTTCCACTGGTCAACTCTGTACCTTGGGCAAGTCCCATGACCACTCTGGACCTCAGTGTCCTCATTGATAAAATGGGAATAAATGAGATTAATCACCATATTGACAGGGATTGTCTGATCTCATATCCTTGTATCCATCTCAGGACTTAGCATATAGTAAGCACTTAATAAATCATAATGATAATAATTCATTCAATCATATTTTTTGAGCACTTACTGTGTGCAGAGCAATGTACTTAGCACTTGGGAAGTACAAGTCGGCAACATATAGAGACGGTCCCTACCCAACAATGGGCTCACAGTCTAGAATAATAATAGCGGTATTTAAGTGCTTACTATATGCTAAGTGCTGACTATAGTAAGCACTTAATAAATCATAATGATAATAATAATAGTGGTATTTAAGTGCTTACTATATATCAAACACTGTACTAAGTGCTGGGGTAGATACAAGATAATCAGGTCCCACATGGAGCTCACGTTCTAAGCAGCAGGGAGCACGGGTATTAAATCCCCATTGTGCCAGATAAAGGAAATTGACTTGCCCAAGGTCACACAGCAGATAAGTGGTGGAGGTGGGATTAGGGCTGGTTGTGGCCAGGGAATGTGTCTGTTTATTGGTATATTGCTCCCAAGCTCTTAATACAGTGATCTGCGCACAGTAAGAACTCAATAAATACGACTGAATGAATGAATGAATGACTGAACCCAAGTCCTTGGAATCCCAGGCCCATGCTCTTTCTGCTAGGCCAAGCAAATGCAATAATAATAACTACTATCATTCCCTGAATAATTCCCCCAGTTTCCCAGTCATGCTACTCATCAAACACCTCAATATTTATGTGGTAATTAGCGTTTTTATGGTTTTCATAGTCACCAGAGCCTATTATTTCTATTACTCACTGTATGCTTGCTACCTCCCCCTTCCCCACTGACGGCATAACCGCAGCTGGCATATTTTTTTAAAATGGTTTCTGTTCATTCATTCAATTGTACTTATTGAGCTTTTACTGTGTGCAGAGCACTGTACTAAGTGCTTGGAAAGTACAATTCAGCAACAAAGAGAGACAATCCCTGCCCACGACGGGCTCACAGTCTAGAAGGGGGGAGACAGACATCAAAACAAGTAAACAGGCACCAATATAAATAAATAGAATTATAGACATACACATCAGAACAAGGAAACAGTCATTAATATAAATAGAATTCTAGATAGGTACATATACACACAAGTGCTGTGGGGCGGGGGTAGAGCAAAGGGGACGATTCGGGGCGATGGGGAGGGGAAGGGAAGCTGAGGAAAAGGGGGGCTTAGTCTGGGAAAGCCTCCTGGAGGAAGTGAGCCTTCAGTAGGGCTTTGAAGGGGGGAAGTGTGATTGTTTAGCGGATTTGAGGAGGGAGGGCATTTCAGGCCAGAGGTAGGATGGGGGCCAGGGGTCAACGGCGGAACAAGCAAGAACAAGTCCCAGTGAGAAGGTTAGCACCAGAGGAGTGGAGTGTGTGGGCTGGGATGTAGAAGGAGAGAAGGGAGGTAAGGTAGGAAGGGGCAAGCTTCCTATATGCCAGGCATTGTACTAAACTCTGGGATAGGCACAAACGAATTGAGCTAATCTAATAGGGCTCACAGTCTTAATCCCCATTTTATACACAAAGTAATTTAAGCACAGAGAAGTTAAGTGACTTGCTCAAAGTCACACAGCCAGGATTAGACCCCAGGTCCTCTGTCTCTCAGCCCCTTGCTCTTGCAATTAGGCCATGCTGCTTCTGAAAGGTGTCTTGTACGGTAGACAGATTCAGAAGGAATCCTGACATGGGTGGCAAAAACTGCAACAGCTGCTCAATGCATAGAACAGTGCTTTGCACATAGTAAACACTTAACAAATACTATAAAAAAAAACAGGTGTCCCGGGGACTACCTTAGCAACCACCAACTGGTCTGTGGTGCTATAGCACAGCCTGGAATCAGAATACATCTGTGGTCAATTTGACCACAATGGGTTATATACATCAACATTTTGGTGCAATTAACAATATGTGGCACCCCTAACTAAGTTAATTACGTATCCAACCTAATTAACTTGTATCTACTCCAGCTCTTAGAACAGTGCTTGGAACATATGAAGAGCTTAACAAATACCATTATTATCATTACTATTACCCTCCTACTTGCCTGTTGCACTCACTGCCCCAGTGACATTTTAACTGGGATCTTTACAAAGATTACAATCATCTCCAAAAGTAGCAATTCAGAAGATACATTTTTTAGAAACTAATGAACTCCAAGGACATGGACCACATGCATGATATAAAACATAAAGTAGTCATAATCAATGTCAAAAATAGGTGCTGCATAGCACACTGCACTCTGGGAATTGTGACTTGAATAGTTGGTCTTTCCAGGTTTTAAAACCCATCATTTGAAAAGCAAGGGAAACAGAAGCAGCATGGAATTAAAATAGTATACAGTTCCTGGCAAAATACTTACTCTCTTTGGTATGAAGGTAATATCAACTTTCTTTGTGTATCCACTAGTAATCAGAGAATTTAAATTAACAACATTCTCCTTAGCAGATTCCTTTCTTTCTTTTATAGTGGGGATATCAAAAGCCAGTGGAACTGGTGCCTGCAATTTCAACCAATGAAGCCATCAGTTACAAAACCTGGTACCGCAATACAATTTACTTTACATGTAGAATATATAATTTCAGGGCATCTACAGCAGCTTGAAAGTTCTTGGATTTATAGACATAGAAATAAGCACACACTTTAAAATAGCAGATTCTGGCCCTTGGTTGTAGGAAACAGGTACAACATAAATCATGTTAGTGTCTTTCTCCCCTAGCATGTCTTTTCTCTTATTGTACTGTCCCAAGTGCTTAGTAGAGTGTGATGCATACAGTAGACATCCAAGAAATACTACTGACTGAAGTATGGTCATGACTAGTTATGAGCATATCCCAGGTTACACCTACCCAGAAGATATTTACACCTGACCGCACTTAGAAAGCCCATATAGTAAACGTGGTGTTCCATATGGGAGTGCCAAATGTTATTTTTTTTTTTTAAATCATAGACTGCTAATATTCTTTTAGGTTGTTACTACCCTGTGAAGCTTCTGGAAAGAACATAAGGCCTCCTTGAGTCAGTTTCCTAATCTCTCAGTAGATAAATGGAATAGTGCCGCTTAGCAGAATTCCAACAGTCTTCAGCTCAGTGTTGCCAATGAGTATCTTTATTGTGTTTAGGGTGTTTCTGAAGCAGGAAAATCCTCCAGGGTAGTTCCATAGACTAGATTGATTGTATCAGACAAGGCCTATTAAACAACCCCATTTTATAACACATGGATGGGGGAAAGGTCAGGGCAAACAACTGTCACTCTGAAGTAGATTATCATTCTACCATGAAGAAACCTCAGAATCTTGCTTGGTAGTTTGCCAAAGTAATTGTATATATATATATATATATATATATATATATATATATATATATATATAACATTTGCTAAGCACTTACTATGAGCCAGACACTGTACTAAGCACTGGGTTAGATATAAGCTATTCAAGTTGGACACAAGTATCGCAAGTGGGGCTCATGGTCTTAATCCCCATTTTACCAATGAGGTTACTGAAGCACAGAGAAATGCCTCAGAAGACTTGCCCAAGGTCATTCTGCAGACAAGTGGCAGAGTCAGGATTAGAACCCATGTCCTCTGACTCCCAGGCCCATGCTCTTTCTGTTAGGCCATGCTGCTTCTCTTTCATTCATTCATTCTTTCCCTCACTGACTCATTCATTGTAATAATATCAATTAAGCCCAGGTGTTCTGATGCCAAAAGCTTTTGTAAGGTCTGTAAATACAATATAATGTTTTAGTGCTGGACCCTGTATTCCTGTAGATTTAATATTCAGTCTCTTTTAGATATCAAAATAAAACTGTGACTAAATACAAGTAAAATTTGTACAATTGATACCATTGAATCACATACAAATAACAAAAGGACATCATGGACTGGGCCAGAAACACTTCCCCATTAATTCAACAGCAAATATTCTTAATCTTCCACTTTTTTAAAAGTTTAGAGACTCACTTTTGGCTGCAGATTGTTTGATTTGACCATTTAAACTTTTCTCAAAGAATTTTTTTTTAATTGCTCATTGAGACTTTCCTATATTTTAGAAGTCTATCTAAACTGCTTGTTGTTGAAAATCTTCATTTTGCAAAAACAACTTACAAAATAGTAGTGTTTGAGAGAGAGGTGTCCATAGAAAGCATTCTACCACAGTTCAAGGTATTTAAATTAGCCCTTGTTTTTCATACCTCTTCTACTTTAGCTTCAGGTCCCTCAGCCTTGGGTTTCCCAGCTTTTTGTTTACCACCTTTTCCTTTGCCCCTTTTTGTGTCTGGTGGTTTGGGAAGATGCTCCATCTTTTCTTGGATTAGATCAATTAATCTGTAGTCTGCATATGCCTTGGCAATGTCCAAAGTATTTTCTCCTGTTTAAGAAAGTTTAGTTAATTCAAATCTCCAAAAACTGTGAATGCACTAAGTTAGAATATGTGATTTCACCTCCTACTCCTTAATAGTCTGACTATCCTAAACTATAGCTCCCCGCTCTTAACCCCACTCAGCCCTCCAACTCCTAGATGTGAGGGAACGTGTCCTGGATGTGACTCTATCCAATCGTATTGACTCCCTTTGCCATATTCAACTCACCAACTCACAATCTGGATCCCCCACCTCCATTTTCCTCTTTTGCTTGGGCTAAAATATTGAACTAAGTTATGTTTGAAATTTTTATATTTTAGTGTAATTTGCCCTGACTGAATTTTTCATTTGCCGTTTGTGAAACACTTAATATGTGTCAAGCACTATACTAAGCACTTGTGTAGATTTAGGATAATCAAATTGAGTAAAGTCCCTGTCCAAAAGGGGGCTCACAGTCTAAGGAGAAGAGAGAGCTAATACTTAATCCCCATTGAACAGATGAGGTGACTGAGGAACAGAAAAGTTAAGTGACTTGCCCAAGATAACACAAGTGGCAGAGCAGGGATTAGAACCCAGGTCTTTCCCTTCCAACCTTGTGCTTTTTCGCCTAGGCCTGGATGTGACCCAATACCGGCCCCACATGGGCCTCCCAGCCTAAGAGGGAAGACAATCTTTTCTTAAGGATTTGAAGAACATTAGGCATTTGGGAGATAATTCATTCATTCATTCAATTGTATTTATTGAGCGCTTACTGTGTGCAGAGCACTGTACTAAGCACTTGGGAAGTACAAGTCGGCAACGTATAGAGACGGTCCCTACCCAACAATGGGCTCAGATTACACACTCCAATGCCTTGTGGTTTTGGGGAAGATACTTTTGCTAAAACGCCTTAATTTCATACTTGTATTGAATGTATGAAAAAAATTAACCTTTTTTTATTAGCTTCCATTTAAAAGACTACTATATCACTTTGGCAGGATTACATAGTAGTAGCCCAAACAAAGAACCAAAGATGTGAGTGGGACACTATCAAAAGCTTTTTAGTACTCTGAACTTCTATTGTTTCTCCCTTGTCTTTGTGTTATTTCACTCTGATAGAGAGACAAATTAGTTTTATTTGATCCAATTTTCTCTACACAAAACCATTTTGTTGCTTCCTATTATCTGCCTTTCTTCTGGAGACTGAAATCAACTGATAGCATAGATATGTACCATTTCTGTTTTCCAGCTGGATTTTAGCTCCAAGATTCATTAAATACTGAACAGTGTCGAGCCTACAGCTTTCAATGGCTCTCATCAGGGGAGTTGAGTTGTTGATTGAAATTGCATCTATCACTGCTCCAGATTTAATTAGAAGTTCAACAATATCTTGTTGACCAGCATGACATGCATGGTGCAGAGGCGTCCAAAGAAAATTATCCGTAGCATTGACACTGGCCCTGCAAAAGAAAAAAAAAGATAGTGTAAAGTACATTTCACTAGTGATGGCATTGTATGGATTTTCATCAAATTGCTAAGGAAATGCCCATCCAAGAGAGCTAAAGGATCATTCTGCAGGCACCAAAGGTTTAATATGGTAGGACCAATGTATCCTGGACTAGACTAAATGCTCCTGGTGGGCAGGGAATCTGTCAACCATCTCCCAAGCACTTAGTACAGTACTCTGCATACAGTAAGCATTAAATAAACACCATTGGTTGACTGTGCGTGTGCAGAAATGTGATCTCAATAACTTGGAAAGATCACCTGACTTTTCTCAACTCTGACGATGCCAATCTAGTAAAATGAATCAATCAATCAATGGTATTTATTGAGACCTCACTGTGCGCAGAACCCTGTATTAAGTGCTTGGGAGAGTACAATAAAGTAGACAGATCCCTGCCCTTTAAGGAAATTACAATTTGTAACATGCAGTATTATTGTTACTTGCTTTAGTATACTTACTGTGGCATAAATAATAATAATTGTCGTAACTTTAAGCATTTACTATGTGTCAAGCACTGTTTTAAGCGCTGAGGAAGGTACAAATGTGGTTAAACATGGTCAATGAACCTGGACCTTCTTAACCTCTGAGCCCTCAGGAAACGAGACTGATCTTTAAAGAGATCATAACCAAGAAGCAACTTGGGATGATGCAGAAAGTGAAGCCAAAATGGCTCTGGAAAACTGCAGTTGCAGTAGGAAATTCCACAAGTAGAATTGAAGTCTTTTTGAGAAATATGGGGACTGATCATCCCTTTTTTGGCCCCTTTTGATAGAACTTCTGCCATTGCAGTTGTCATCCTGATGTGTCCTAATGGATAGAGCTTGGGAGTCAGAAGGATCTGGGTTCTAATCCCAGATCCGCCACTTGTCTGCAGTGTGACCTTGGGCAAGTCATTTCACTTCTCTGGGCCTCAGTTCCCAACTCTGTAAAACAGTGATTAAGACTGTGAGTTCTGTGCAGGACAGGGACCGCATCAAACCTGATTACCTTGTATCCCCTCCAGCACTTAAAAGAGTACCTGGCTCATAGTAAGTGCTTAACTGATACTATTTATCATTATTATTATTATTACAAGATAATCAGGTCAGACCCAGTCCCTGTCCCACCCAGGACTCAAAATCTAAGTACAATCTTAGTTTGCGGATTTAAATCTAGCATAGTTTGTGTTGTAGATTTCTATTTGCTTTCTGAATTTTATCATGTCATTTTTTAATCCTGTCTGTTGTTAGTGCAGCTTTATTAATGGATCCTGGGTGAAATTTCTAGGTCTAAATCTTCTTTCAGTCCTTAGAAATACAGGAAGGCTGGGATTAATCCTGGTTTATAGGTATATAGCAAAGCAACCCTAAATTCAGTCCAGGGAGAACCCCATTTCACCTCTGGATTCTAGTAGACTGTTCATTTCCTAAATATAGTCTCATTTTCTTAAGCCTAGAAGAGGTGTGGAAACCCGAACCAGAAATAAACCAAGTAATTTACCCTTTTTCTAAAAGAAATTTCACAGCCTCTATATTTCCTCCTGCACAGGCAGTCATTAATGGAGTTTTATAAAAACAGTCCTTCATATCCACTGGTATTCCCTCATCAAATGCTTTCTTCAGTGATGCTAGGTCTCCTGCCCTGGTGATGTAGTTAATACTGGAATAAATCTTTCCTGGCTCATCAATATACCATGCCGAGTCATCCTGAATAGGATGTATAGGTGGGTGATCTCGATTAAATTTACTAAAATCGGTAACATTCTGGTAGCTTTCAATCATGTAGAGTGGAGGCCCACCGTCTTTTCGGCGGGGAAATAAATTCTCAGGAATGATGCATACTGGCATTGGAAGGACAAACTTGCTTTTTTTTCCCTTTCTGGCCTTGCCTTTTTTCTTTTTCTTAGGTCCATAAGATGCCATGAGAAAAGGTTTTTGCAAGTACTTGGTCCCCTTAAAAAAATCATCAATTTTGACCCCTGCTCCTCGCAGTTTTTCATGTAATTGAGCCACAATGGCGATGTTTTCAGGTTCTATGGGGGCACCATTTTCCTGAAGTACTGTCCCAAAATCTTCTTTGGTTACTGTCCCATCGCCCCTGTCCATGGCTAAAAATTCTTCCCGGAGAGTTGCCTCGCGTTCCAGTGACCAATCATACAGTCTGATAGCCCAGAGTGGATTCGGGTCTGTTGCTCCTGGCTTGGAACGTTTGGTAAACAGTCGCTCAATTTTGCGTAATTCTTTGGATGCTGCTTTGAAGCCACCTTCTTTAGCCACCATTCTTGGTGTCTTAGTTAACAAGTTCTTCCATTTAGGATCACAACCTAAAAAAATAAATCCACTTTTGTTTTAGCAAGTGGCATACGAAAACACTACTGATCTGTAGAGTTAATCCCACCCAAATACCCAAACTACACTGCTATAAAGTCATAGAAAAGAACCAACATTCTATCCTTCAACTTCCCTTTTTAGTTATATACCATAATATATGAAAGAAAAATTTGGCAATTTAGGCTATAAGTTACCGAAAAGCACAAAATGTATTTAAGGGCCTAAAAATAATGATGAAAGCTTGCCTGTTCCCTAAGACAGATTTCTTCTGTGGTCTAGATGACAACTCACTTTGACTGTTTTGTTTTCAATAAAATAGGGAGTTGGAAATAGAAAACTTCCAATTTAAGATTAATCAGAGTTTCTGTCCACTCTCTTGATAAATAGTATTTATTGATGGTGTCCTGTGCAGTGTTTGGGGGGCTACCAAAGAGGTAGACAAGCTTTCTGCTTGCAAGGAGTCTAGCAGGTGAGATGGTTACAAAGTAATTTACAGATAGAATTAAAGAAAGAGAGATAGTTTATGTAGATGAGTAAGTGTTTAAATAGGGAATCTAAGTCTACGAATGAAAGTGCTAGAGTACCTGAATGTATAACTGGCACAACAATACTGAGATGGTAAATCAATGGTATTTATTTGGTGATTGCTATGTGCAGAGTACTGTCCTGAATGTTTGGGAAAGTACAGTATAGCAGTGTTGGTAGTCATGTCCCCTTCCCACAAGGAGCTTACCGAATAGAGGAAGATCTTACAGTCTAGAGGTGATAGTTGGGGATATTCATTCATTCATTCAATTGTATTTATTGAGCACCTACTGTGTGCAAAGCACTGTACTAAGCACTTGGGAGAGTACAATATAACAACAAATAGACATATTCCTGCCCACAATGAGCTCACAGTCTATGATTTGGAGAGAAGAAAAATTAATCAGGATAGGTTCCTTAACTGTAGTATAAAGTGTTTGTACCGTATCATATGTTTAATTGGGGTGAGGTGACCTCCATCAGTTCCCTAGAAACTTCTGTTGATTGTTTAACTGACCCAAGGGTAAGGAAAGTTTTCCTGAATTTCAGTCAACACACCTGATTAAGATTAGTGTTACTGACTGTTGAACAGGCAAGCAGTTAAAAAAAATGTATGCTGAAATGATCTTCTCTCTCTAGCCCAGCTTCATTAGAGAAGTTTGTTTCAGTTTTGATAAGTTAATTTATTTACCTCTTTGACCTATGAATTTGCAGCAATCTGCAAATCCGCCCATAGCAGCATAATGAAGTGGTGTGTTCCCATTCATTGCAATAAGTCCTAAATCTCCATCATATGCAGAAATAATCTTCAGTATCTAAAAAAAAACCCAACAATTTAATAAGCTGCCCAAAACTGGATTTATACAGAATGCTATCAGCATCTACTTTCTGGAGAAAAAAATGGCTTAGGATCTAGAACCAAGCAGTAAGATTTTTGAAATGTTCTGCTAATGAGAGAAGAACTTCAGGACTGGCTTAACTGACATAAGGATTTTTATTTTTAAGTATGGAGGAATGAGATTTAAAGTCAAGATAAGTTAGTGATACTTTAAAAAATTCCCCCATTCTAATTTCTTTTGATATTAGTTGAATAGCAAGTATAGTGTTTACAGATTAATCATGCCCTTTAAATTCTCCGTCTTTGGTACAATAACTTAATTTCATATTCAATTTACCACTTTCCAATTCACTTCTATAGTTTGTTTTAAAACCTAGTTGTGCAACTAAATTCACAATGGTAAAATCATAGGTATAAAGTCTGCTCTGAATTGTTACTGATCTGTTCAACTAATCCCACTCAAATAAGCAATCAATTTTTTTAAATTGGACATTGTCTATCAGACTGAGAAGTCACAGGAAAAGTAGCTATTTTTAAAGTTTTAACATAAGTGCAACTACCCAAAGCTGAAAATGAAGCATGTTTGTGAGTGAAGAAAAAAATATATGATTTTCAGACCAAAATTTCCATAATTTGGAATTACTTTTAGTTATTATAAATTGATGCATAAATGCCTGCTTAGAAAAATAATCTTCTCTTGCTCCCTTTTTGCTTTTTATATAGCGCGAACACACTTGTCTCAAAAGAATGCATGGTATAGCTTGGAGGGAGAGGGGAAAGTCAACTTTTAAAGTGGTAGATTTGCCAAGTCCTTAGCAATTACTTCAAAATATCCTCCTTTGGCAGCAAAATGTGCAGCATGATGTCTCTCATTGTCAAAGGCGTTGACGTCTCCTCCTCTTTCAAGTATGCCCTGGACTACCTCCAGCACACCTTCCCTTGCGGCTTCCATTAAAGCAGTGCGACCTGTTGACTACAGATACACTTGATCAGTTACTGTTAATTTTGTTGTTATAAAATGTAAGTCAATTCATTCATTCAATCGTACTTATTGAGCGCTTACTATGTGCAGAGCACTGTACTAAGTGCTTGGAAAGTACAATTCAGCAATAGAGAGAGACAATCCCTGCACTTAACGGGCTTATAGTCTAGAGGAGAAGCAGAGAAGCAGGGTGGCCTAGTGGATAGAACACAGGCCTGGGCATCAGAAAGACTTGTCTGCTGTATGACCTTAGGCAAGCCACTTAACTTCCTCTGCCTCAGTTCCCTCATCTGTAAAATGGGGATTAAGACTGTGATCCCCATGTGGGACATGGACTGTGTCCAACCTGATCAGCTTGTATCTACCCCAGCGCTTAGTACAATGCCTGGGACATAGAAAGCGCTTAACAAAATACCATTAAAAAGAAACAGGACAATAATTCTGTGCCAAACAAGATACTGAGTAGAAAACATTCAAAAAGGAATTGGCGGCTATTTGGTGCCACCAATAAGTTGAAGACTGAGCCACAAGTTGGATACACAAGTCTGTAGAGTTGAATCACATACTGGGGTAACCAGAAAGAGTGAGGAGAAGGAATGAGACATGAAAAAAGTTTAGAAGAAATTTAGAACTAAAATACACCAAAGGGTTTCAATACCATAAAATAGTATTGACAATGGAAAGCTGTGAAAGTAGCAAATATCAGTGGGATCAAAACACACTTAGAATATATTCATGCATGACAGATCCACTAGGACTTAAATAGAGGGATGGTGTAAGGCTAGACATTTACCCCTAACCATGGGCTGGATGTTAAGGAGGATATTATTCCAGTCTTTCTATTTTGTTCTTTCCCTTTGTTGCCCAACAAATACCAGGTGAACTGGCAGATATTTCATTTCTTGAGAGAAAGGAGTCATGCATTTTTGGGTTTTTTTTCATAAGGAAAATAACAATACTAAGCTGTTACTATACACTAAACTTCCATCTATTTCCTTATATTTAATAATGTAAGTATAAACTACTATTTTATAAAAGATAAACTACAGAATGTCAATGAGAACATTTTGGAAAAACAAAAATTAACTGTTTTCCATGCCCGATAATTTACATAGATAATTATACCAATAGAGAAGTCCTATAACCTAAATAATAGAATGCTTTTTTTCCATTATGGAAATAATCATACGGTGTTTATGGCATTCGGATCTGCTCCTCTTTCCAGAAATCTCAGGCATGTGTCTTTATTGTCATGAGCCTCTTCACAAGCTTTAAGAAATACTGGTTTCCCATCGTATGTAGAATTGTTGACATCAGCACCGTGTTCAAGGGCAATCAGCACACAGCGGTAGTGCCTTTTAGTTGGCACAATGCAGTAAAACAAAACTCCTGCAGAAAAAGTGAATCAGAAAATAGTAAGAAAGTCATTTTAATTACATTTTATATTGCATGTAACAATTACAGGTCTATTTAACATATGGGCTTTACAAAAAATATCTTTGTCAGTTAAAAATGATCCACTCTAACACAAAGAGTTAGTGTTGATGCAGTAGTAAATTGTGCATGTGATGGATATACATTAATTCCTTTGGTCATGAGAAACTTTGATTCACCTGGAAACTGGTTTAAAAGGAAATCATCATTTATTGATTTATTGAAATGAAACAAATTGTTTAAAGAGATTCTGAAGCTTTCCCATTAGATCATTAACTCCTTGAGGGCAGGGACCATGTCTTCTGCTTTCACTGTATAATTTCAAATGCCTATTTCAGCCCTCAGTGTTGGCACTCAAATACTATTATGATGGTGAGAAGAACAAGCTGAGTTGCAAGAAAAGAACAAATAAAACAAACTACCATCTGGATTTTAAAATGCACTGTCTACTACCTGATATTATTCACCACCTTTTCTTTTGATATCAATCTAGGCTTTTATATAGTGAGAAGAAATAAAAGACAGGGCCAGACATTGCAAACTGCGAACAAAATAGTACAGCAGAGGATAGCATGTATGTGTGGTCAGAACTGTATTGGACTTTTCAGACATCCAAGGACACATAGATGCACTTCATTATCCAAATTTCATCTTTGAGGACTATGGAGGACTATACTTGACAACTATATAAAGTATGTATTTACAAAAGAACTGACAGGATTTAGCAGAAAACTGAATGCGAAATTTGTAAAAACAGTGAGGAGCTGAGGGATATGCCAAGGTTGTGGGCTGGCGGTGCTATCAACAGAGATGGGAAAGTTAGGAGGCAGGGGTATAGGAAGGAAGATAAATTCAATTTTAGACATGGAGGTTTAGGTGACCACAACACATCCAAGTGGAAATGTCCTGGAGGCAAGAGGAAATGATGGATTAGAAGTTAGATAAGAGGTCAAGACTGAAGAGGTTGATTTGGGAATCATCCATATTGTGTTTGTCCTGATTTCATTCTATCCAAAATGCTTACTGAAAACATGCATAACAGTATGTGAAAGTGTGTGTGTGTGTGTGTGTGCACCTTAGTACAGTGCTTTGTACATAGTAAGCGCTCAATAAATATGATTGCATGAAATATGATTGAATAATAATGATGGTAGTTGTTTAGCACTTATGTGCCAAGCACATAAGAAAGAAGAAAGAAGGGGAGAAACAAAGGAGCAGAAAAAGCAGACAAGTGAAATATGCTTAAGGGACAAACATAAAATGGCAAAGGAAATAAAAATCTGGGCAATGACACTGAATGTTTACTCATTAAATACATAAAGCTATTTCTCTCCCTTATCCTAGCCTCCATGCACTCCTAAACAATGCTGTGCTTCATTAGGGGTGTTTGGAATATTTACAATGGAAAGCATTAGGTAGAAAGCCGAAACTACAGAATGCTGAAAATCCCCACATTCTTAATTAATTATATTGATTGTGTCAAATTGTCAAATCCATATTTTTGCTCAAAAAATACTGCAAGCTTTCAAAAAGTTATTCCAAAACTGTTTACATATAAGCATGAATATATCATTAGATTAAAAATAAAACCTCCCAAACTAGAGTTGGGTCCTTTTTTGAAAACTCTTGCTATCCAAACTTAAACAACAAGAAAACAAATGTTAGCTTCCCTGTTCTGGTTTTTAAAGAGTAAATCTTTTTGTCCGGTACCAGATGCGATTTTCTTTTTTTACCTTTTCCTTCATTATCAACGATGGTCATGTCTGCCTGTGCCTTTGCCAGTTTCTCCAGGGTTACTTCGTGACCCAGCTCTGCAGCTTTCATTACGGGGGTACAGCCCATCCGGTCTTGTACATCAGGATGAGCTCCTAAGTCTAGCAGAAAGCTGACCATGTCGAGATCATTGGAAACACAGGCCAAATGAAGGGCGCTTTCTCCATTAATTGGTTCTCTGAAATTGATAAGTTCGGGATATCCAAACTTGGTCAACTTCTCTATCTGCATCTTATCCTTTTTAAGTACACACTGCAGAACTTTGTAGATTTGCAAGTTTTCAAGCCTCTTGTCTACCAAAGACATTCTTGATCAAATGATGCTTGTCTTCTTCCTGCAAATTATTTTCTGGGTACATGTATGGAAATAGAAAATGAGAGTTAATTTAATCATTTCTAGTTTTACAGGTTATTTTTCACAAGGCTCTGCTGAGAACACAGGAGTTTTTCTTTAGAAGCTCAATAGTTATCAGAGGCCAAATAATAGTGTTTATTGAAAATTTACTTCATGCAGAGGACTGTGCTAACCACTTGGGAGAGTACAGTACCACAGAGTTGGTAGAACCATTCCTTACCCATGAGGAGCTTGTAGTCTAGAGGGGGAGGCAGAATTTAATATAAACAAATTACAGGTATGCACTTACATGCTGGGGGTTGAGGGTGGGGTGACTATTAGTACAATGATCACTGATACTGGAATTACTGAAATTTGAAATTGAATTCAGTCTTAGAGAGAAAAATGAAAATAACTTATAGTAACTAAATGTAAAATATTTCAATCTTTTAAAAAGATTTTCACAATCCATAGTTGTAACATTTTGAATATGAAGAATATAAGACTCAGGAGAAAAGCGAGAAAAGGAATTTTTTTGGGTCTTTATGTAAATCACAAACCTGTCCCAGAACTTGACTCCACAGAGCAATAGAATTTATATTCTCTGCTCAAATGATGCGAATAGCCAAGGTTTCACAGATCAGGGCTGACATAAACTTGTCTAAATTGAGTACAGGAGCTTGTAGAGAGTTTACTGCAGTACAGTGTGGTAAATCCTTACCTTGGCTGAATTCATTCAGGACTCAATCAGTGGTATTTTTGAGTGCTTACTGTGTGCAGAGCACTGTACTAAACACTTGGGAGAGTAGAACACACCAGAGTTGGTAAACACGTTCCCTACCCACAAAAAGCTTTCAGTCTATTGGGATACAGAATGTTCTTAGGGTCAATTTTTGAACAGCATAAAGTGGGCAGCTATTTTATTTGGGATCTCAGTCCACAATGTCTGGGTTCATTCTCCAAATCATGAAGGGAATGTTATCATCATCATTGTCAGAACGTGAGTGCTGCTTTGTAAAGAGCCTTCTACTGGTGTTGTAGGACATTACGAAAAGGAGATTGACATGATCCCTAGGACTTCACAATCTAAGAGGATGCAGCATGGAAAAACATTCAAACTACAAAAAAAAGGCCAGAAACGAGTAGTTAGATTAAAAGGTTAAAGTGTCAGTCCTTGAATTAGTGCTAATAGTCTCCCATCAGAGAGATGGGAAGTAGCTTGGCTTAGTGTATAGAGCAAGGACCTGGGGAATCAGAAGGACCTGGATTCTAATTCCAGCTCCATCACGTCTGATGTGTGACCGTAGGCAAGTCGCCTCACTTTTCTGTGCCTCAGTGATCTCATCTGTAAAACGGGGATAAGACTGTGAGCCCCACATGGAACACAGACAGTGTCCAACCTGATTAGCTTATGTCTACCCCAGTGTTTAGCATAGTGCCTGGAACATAGTAAGTGCTTAACAAATACTATAAAACAAACAATTGTATTTATTGAGCACTTACTGTATGCAGAGCACTGTATTAAGCACTTGGAAAAGTACAATATAACAGAGTTGGTAGACACGTTCCCTGCTCACAACAAGCTTATAGTAAAGAGACTGTAAGCAATTCTGCCCAACATGTTTGTGTGAGCCAGTTTGAGATGAGAAAAGAGACAGGCAGGTAGGTAAAGGAGGGCCAGTTGGTGGACAGTTTGAAGCCCAGGATCAAGGATTTTAATTTGAACCAAGTTGGAATTGGGAGCCACATTAGTCATCTGAGAAGAGGACTAGGTTGAT
Source organism: Tachyglossus aculeatus (assembly GCF_015852505.1). Classification (NCBI taxonomy): domain Eukaryota; kingdom Metazoa; phylum Chordata; class Mammalia; order Monotremata; family Tachyglossidae; genus Tachyglossus; species Tachyglossus aculeatus. Next base: position 16,918,325 of record NC_052074.1, on the reverse strand, counting down.
CCACTTGGCATTTGAGAGAAGTACTTTGTGTTGCACTGTGAAGAAAAGACTGGCGAGGAGAGACGCCAAAGGCAGAGAGACCAGTGAGAAGACTGTTGTGATAGTTTACTCAAGAGGTATTTGAGTTTGGACAAGTTAAGTTCCTAGAGAAGTGGAGAGGAAGGTTTGGAGCCTTGAAATATTGGGAAAAAACAGACTTGTTGAAGGATTTGACAGCGTTGAATAAGAGGAGTAATTTGTGAGAACAAGGTTGGGAATTTAAGGGGCAGAAGAACTGCTATTGTCAGTCATGGTAAAGCTAGGAGAGGGTGAGTGTCTAACAGCAGGATGACTTCAATTTTTGATATGTTAAGTTTGACGTTGCAGCAAGACATCTGAGTGGAGATGCCTGGATACAGGAAGAAACCGGAGAGAACATGAGAGGTCAGGATTGGAAATTTGGGTTTGGGAGTCATCTTAGAGAAGTTAGCATGACCTAGTGGATAGAGCGCGGACGTGGGAGTCTGAAGGGCCTGAGTTCTAATCCGAGTTCTGCCACATCTCCTGGCTAAGTCACCTCACTTCCGTATGCCTCAATTCTCTCATCTGTAAAATGGGGACTAAGGCTGGGAGCCCTATGTGGAACAGGGACTGTGTCCGACGCAACTGTCTTGTACCCACCCCAGGGCTTAGAAAAGTGCCTGGCACAGAGTAAGCGTTTAACAAATACCGTAATTATTAGCCGAAGGGTGACGTTCCCATCTCTGTTGTAGCAACTGCAGGCGCTGGGCTAGAGTAGAGGGCGGATCCACCCTCCCAGGGCCAGGGCCGAGGCTCATCTACGATTTTTCCTCCTTCCTCTTCCCCATCTCCCCTTATTCCTCCTCCTCCCCTTCTCCAGGGTCCCAGGGGTTTTTTTTTTTTCCCCTTTTCTGTGTCGGTTTGGCCTCCCGGAGGCTGCAGACGTGTGGCTTCGGGAACGGAATGGGAGGAGGAGGAAGGGGTGCAAGCGGGGCTGCCCGTAAGCCCACTGTTGGGTAGGGACTGTCTCTATATGTTGCCAATTTATACTTCCCAAGCGCTTAGTACAGTGCTCTGCACACAGTAAGGGCTCAATAAATACGATTGATTGATTGATTGATTGATTGATTGCCCGGCCCTGGGCCAGGGGAGAGGGGTGGGCGTGCGGCCTTACCTGTCCTGCCCCTTGGCCGGGCACCCTGGAGGTCGGGCGAGGTCTCCCCTCGCTCCCAGCCAGGCTGTCGAGGGTGAGCCGGGGGCGGGCACGGGAGGCGTGGGAAGCGAGCCTCCGGGGGCGGGCACGGGGCGTGGGGAGGGAGCTCTCGCAAGTGGGCACGGGGGGTGGGCAAGGGCCAGGAGAACGAGCTCCCAGGGGTGGGCACGGGGGGCGTGGAGCGAGCTCCCAAGGTGGGCACGGGGGGAGGAGAAGGAGCTCTGGGGGTGGGCACGGGGGGCGTGGAGCGAGCTCCCAAAGGTGGGCACGGGGGGCGTGGAGCGAGCTCCCAAGGGTGGGCGCGGAGGGAGGAGAAGGAGCTCTGGGGGTGGGCACGGGGGGCGTGGAGCGAGCTCCCAAAGGTGGGCACGGGGGGCGTGGAGCGAGCTCCCAAAGGTGGGCACGGGGGGCGTGGAGCGAGCTCCCAAAGGTGGGCACGGGGGGCGTGGAGCGAGCTCCCAAGGGTGGGCGCGGGGGGAGGAGAAGGAGCTCTGGGGGTGGGCACGGGGGGCGTGGAGCGAGCTCCCAAAGGTGGGCACGGGGGGCGTGGAGCGAGCTCTCGGGGGCGGGCACGGGGGGCGGAGAGGAAGCTCCCGGGGGTGGGTACGGGGCGGGGGGAGGGAGCCCCCTAAGGTGGGCACGGGGGGCGTGGAGCGATTCCCGGGGACGGGCACGGGGCGGGGGGCGGAGAGCGAGCACCCAGGGTGGGCACGGTGGGGCCCGGGCGCCGGCGGGAGATAAGATTGTTGGGGCGGGATGGGATGCTCGGCTTGGTTACCATGGCAACCGAACCTTGGGCCGGCCCACACAATCGCTCCACGTAATAATAATGATGGCATTTGTTAATCACTTACTATGTGCCAAGCACTGGGGAGGATACAAGGTCATCAGGTTGTCCCACGGTGGGGGGGGGGGGGGGGGGCGCTCACAGTCTTCAGCCCCATTTTCCCGATGAGGGAACTAAGGCCCAGAGAGGTTAAGTGACTTCCCCAAAGTCACACAGCTGACAAGTGGCGGACCCGGCATTTGAACCCAGACCTCTGACTCCCCAAGCCCCGGCTCTTTCCACTGAGCCACGCTGCTTCCCTACTAAACTCCCGCTATCGCCCCGTTCCTTCGCTCGAGGGGTAGGGCAGGGTTGGGTTCCGGGCTGTGTTCGTTTACAAGGTTGTGGGGCAATTAATTGAATTATAAAAATATTACCCCTCAAAACAAAATAGGCTCAGATAAGTTAGTAATTCCTTCCAGCACCGACGTCTTTATACTAACTTCACATTAAATGACCAATAAAAGTCTTTAAAATGAGTGGGTCTTTAAAATTAGTGCCTAGTGATTTCTAGCTTTTTAGTGATCAGATGACATTAAAGATGTTATCATGCTCCTCCTCAGATTCAGCAAAGAATGAAGAGAGGAAAGATTAAGGGAGAGACAATGCACCTCTTCAATCAACCAATGGTGTTCATTGAGCACTGTACTAAGCACTTGGGAGGTTATGATTCAATATCATCATCATCATCACCTAAAATTGGTAGGAAGAGAAGCAGTGTGTCTTAATAGAGCACGGACCTGGAATTCAACGGTTTGGGTTTTAATTATGCTCCACCACTTGTCTGCTGTATGACTTTGGGTAAGCCACTTAATTTATCTATACCTCAGTTTCCTCATCTGTAAAATAGGGATTAAGTCTGTGAGCCCCATGAGATGCATGGACTGTGTCCAATCTGATCAATGCCTGAAGCACAGTAAGCACTTAACAAATACCATTAAAAAGGATTTTATAATTTTGAGTTCTTTCTGCACATAGTTGGGTGTGGCTGTACATATTTAGAGAATGCAGAGTCTGGATAGCTGTTATCCCTTATTCATATTGTGTTAGTCAAAATTCTTGCTGCCTCACCAGAAACTCTTATTTGGAGTTGTGGATCAATCATTATCTACCTTGCTGTGACCTGTGATGTATGGCAGCAATGTCGGGGAGATCAGGAGCCTGGCAGAGTTTAGGGGAGGATAAAGAGACCTAGCCTCCAGGGAGATTGATAGAGTTCATTCATTCAGTTATATTTATTGAACTCTTACTCTGTGCAGGGCACTGTACTAAGTACTTCAGAGAGTACAACAATAAACAGACATATTTCCTGCCCACAGCAAGAGTTGGCCACATATAGTTTATGGCTAGGTGTTCAATATAACAGGGTTTCAGGGGAAAGGCCTTTAATGGCCAAGACTCTCAGCAACCTCTCTGTCTCTCAACTGAAGCTCACTGAGCCAATGCTCTCCATTTGGCCCCTTTCCACTACTCATCCATCCCAAGCACTTAGTCCAGTGTTCTGCAAATAGTAAGCACTCAATAAATGTCATCGATGATAATGTTCCCCACCTTGACATTCATAGCTCCCAAGGCCACCATCCCTCTTCACTGGGTCGGAACCTTTGGAACCATATGCTCTTTCATACACTTTTCATGACATTCATGGAGAATAGTGGTTTCATGTTTTCAGTCTGTACTTTCCTAAATGCTTAGTACAGTGCTCTGCATACATAAGCACTTAATAAATGCCAAATATTGATAGATTGATGCCATGAATGCTTTTCTCCTTATTGAGCTGCACTGTGTCGATGTTTGGTCAATTTATAGAATTATTCAGTAGTATTTAATCTTTTTTATTGCACACTTTGTGGTGAGCACTGAAATATGTGCTTGGGAAAGTACAGTATGCAGAGATGGCAAAAATGTTTCCTGTCCCCAAGTAGCTATTTTTATTGAGTGATTCTATAAATTGAACAATTCTGAAAGTAGTCAGTGGAGCCTGGATGAAATAGTGAATAAAATAGCTCTCAAAGAGGAACTAAGACTTAGACAACAAATAGGAGGCTTTGTTTTATGAATATTCACAAGAGGCCAAACTATGACTACAGAAGTGTGGAAGGATAGGAAGTCATGTTTTCCTGGAACTGCATTTCCCAAAGGTTTAGGCAATCCAAGAGAGGAGGCTTGCATATCTTCAAGATGGTTCTATGAATTGAACCCAAACATTTCTCCTTTCTGTTCTCTTCTCTCCTACTTTAATTCTTCACCTCTCTTTCCCACTCCTCTCCTAGGGTGTAGCTTGTTCATGTGACTGCTTGGTGAGTATCTAGGTGGTGGGTGGGCAGAATTCAGCTTATGGACAAGATATAGTCTGACTCCAAGTCATCTGCTTCAACCTATGACTACTCTTGCCTAATAATACTAATTGTGATATTTGTTAAAACTATGGGCCAATTGCTGTGTGCAAAGCAGTGAACTAAACAATAGGAAAAGGACAATGCAATAGAGTGGGTAGAAACAGTTCCTGCCCTCAACAAGTGAGGTGGCTTAGAAGGGAGGGAGAATATTGTGGGGGGAAAAAGATATGAGCCTCCATCATCATCATCCTTTGTCTCAATGAGTTAATAGCTATGAAAGTAGCAACCTAAAGTGCAATATTTAATAAAAATATTAATTAGAATGGAAAATGCTTCTTTGGCATAAATTAATCTTATGGGCATTGGAGAAAGATCATGTATTTTCTATTTGGGAAACGAGCTTTGGTAAAGATGAAACCGAGATTACCCACACACCTTCATCACAGCAGTCAAATGAAGTACTGTAACTGCACATGAAAAGAGCAGTTATTGCTTCTTGCACTTGTTAATGGTGATTGACAGCCCTGGCAAAGTGTCTGTGTCCTTCATTTTTGAACATGGAGGAATTGTACCCTTGAATGAGGGTGAGGGACTGTAGGATACAAAAAGGTTTGGGAAATGAGAAATTCAAGAAAACACCAGTTAGTTGAGGGTCAGCCTGTCATCCTCTGCCCTCTTACCTAATGCAAGGACAGGCACTGAGCCAAAGACATGAACATTTTACACCTTTATGTTTTTTAAACTCAGAAAGTCTTATGTTTTAAGGGATGTGGTGAAAACCCCAGAGCCCTTTGGAAGAAAGGCATTTATATGCATCTGAAGTATGAATGCATCTTGCAAATATCATGTCAACTCATAATCTTGAGAAAACAGCTCAAGGAATCAGAGGTAATTAATTTCTTTCTCCTGGGCCCATTTTGACTTTGCTTTAGCTGAAAGTAACCACCAGGAAACCCACTCTAATTGACTATGGAAATAGAATTTCCCCCAAGGCCAAAATCTATGAAAAATCATATTTTTAGCTCAGTGTTCAAAATCCAAAGTAATTTCCTGGGCTTAGCCATATTTTGCATTCTTCCAAAATAATAGAGGACAATTTCACATGGTCCTGATAATTTCTTATAGCAGCCAAGAAAAAATTCACTGCTTTGTACCTCCCCCACTTACCAATTATTCAATGTAAGGTCCAAACAAAATGATTCTTGTCTTCCTACCGCAGAAACAGCGTTGAAGGAGTGGGCTGCATAAACCTCCCCAACACAGAAAACCATTCTTTACTCACACGAGCAGAACACTGCCTTGCTCATATTCCGTTAGAGATGCTCAGGCCCAAAAGAACAAGGATCCAGTTCTCCTTTACATACCATAAGACTATTGCAGTGGGGCTTGTTGCAGAGTTTGAGCAGTGTCACCTAGTGGAAAAAGCAATGGCCTGGGAGGCAGAAGATCTGGGTTCTACTTTTGCCTTCATCACGCACCTGCTGTGTGACCTTGGTCAAGTCACTTCACTTCTCTGGCCTCCATTTTCTCATCTGCAAACTGGTGATTTTCAAAACCTACTCTCCCTCCTACTTAGACTGTGAGTCTCATGTGGACCTGATTATCTCATATCTATTTTAAAAATGTTTGACATATAGTAAGTGCTTAATGAATCCTATTGTTATTATTATTATTATTTTCTTTATTATCTTGTTTTGCATAAACCCAGATGCATCAAAGAATACAGAAGGGAGATGTAGGAAATTCTTCCTCTAGGTGTGTGAGGGCATTCAGTTCACACCTTCCTAGGGAGAAGGGGACTGTCAAGTTCATTATAAGGTTTTTGTTCATGTGTGGGAAAGTAGTGAGGATACACATGGCCCTTGTGAATCTCCGCACTCAGGAGAATGTTGTATTTTCTGCTTTGTTTTTTTTAAAATAGTATTTAAATGCTTTATATGTGCCAGGCACTGTACTAAGTGCTGGGGAATTTACAAGTTGATCAGGTTGGACACAGTCCCTGTCCCACAAGAGGCTCACAGTCTTAATCCCCATTTTACAGATGAGGTAACTGAGGCAAAGAGACCTGAAGTGAGTTGCCCAAGCTCACACATCTACACATCTGTAGAAACTACATCTGCTTACAGGAGCATAGCAAAGTATTGCATATTAAGGAAGACCTGGGAAGATCTTCATAACACATTTTGATGATGATAGCTACTTAAAGAGAGTTAAAGGTAAGAGAAAAATTCTAGGAATTGTGTGTGTCTAACTTTTTTAAGTGCCACTCATGCCACTCCCACCATATTCTAACAGAGTCAGGGTTATCTGTAAGTAGCAATTAGTCATCTTTGAATAAAGCATGAGAAGTTTTGTTGGTATCAGCATGGTATCTGTCGGTGACAGAATAAGATCTGATCCTGGAGGAGGCTTCTTTGGTTAAACAGCTGTTCCTTAGTCACTGCAAGCTGGCATTGTAAACTGACTTGATAGATGTGTTTTTGCTTGGTCTGTCTCCCTTATAAAAGTGAAAACTGCATGCCCTTTTGCTTTCTAATTACAAAGTAGGGATTAGTCCAGATAAATGAAATAAGTAGCTCCTAAAAAATTGAGAGGTGCCTATTGTGGCTATTATGCTTATTCCAGCACATTCGTGTCACATTAAGCTGAGGACGATGTAGTTTTTGGGTCCTTGATGACTCTTGGAGTGGGGTTATGATACCGAAGAGAAAGGAAACTCAGAAAGGAGCTGAGAGTTATGAGACAAAGCAGTGAGGACTGATCATTGGATTCTAAGCTCCTTTTCGGCAGGAATCATGCCTATCAATCAATCAGTGATATTTATTGAGAACTTACCATGTGCAGAACACTGTACTAAGTGCTCCACCCTTCCCTGACCCCATCTACCTTATCAAGCAGGGACAGAGACAGAACAAGCAAGGAGCCCCATGGAGCCAGTTAGAACAGTGCAATGGAGAGAGGCAGCACAGCATTCAGGCCTCAAACCCTCTTGCTCTCAAAACATTCATACCCTGATATCCTGGCAAGAATTTGAGCAAGTCCAGCCATGTCTGGGTTTAAAATTCATTCACTCATTCATTCAGTCTATTTATTGAGTGCTTACTGTGTGCAAAGCACTGTACTTCACACTTGTGGGGGAGGAACAAAGGGAGCAAGTCAGGGTGAAGCAGAAGGGAGCAGAAGAGGATGGGGGGCTTAGGGAAGGCCTCTTGGAGGAGATGTGCCTTCAATAAGGCTTTGAAGTCAAGGAGAGTAATTGTTTGTCAGATTTGAGGAGGTTGGGGGTTTCAGGCCAGAGGCAGGACATGGGTGAGCGTTCAGGAGCGAGATAGACAAGATCAAGGAACAGTGAGAAGGTTAGTATTATAGAAGTGAAGCGTTTGGGCTGGATTGTAGGAGGAGAGTAGCAAGGTGAGGTAGGAGAGGGCAAGGTGATTAAGTACTCAAGGAAACCACTAGAGTTTTTTGAGGAGTAGGGAAACATATCCTGAATGTTTTTGTGGAAAAATGATCCAGGAAGTAGAGTGAAGTATGGACGAGAGTAGAGAGAGACAGGAGACTGGGAGGTCAGCAAGGAGGTTAATGCAGTAATCTAAGCAGGATAGGATGAGTGATTGTATTAACATGGTAGCAGTTTGGAAGGAGAGGAAAGAGCAGATTTTAGTCAAGTTGTGAAGATGGGACTGACAGATTTAGTGATGGATTGAAGTGGGCTAAATGACAGAGAAAAGTCAAGGATAACACCAAGGTTACAGGTTTGTAAGACAGAAAGGATTCTGGTGTCATCTACAGTGGTGGGAAAGTCAGGAGGAGAACAGGGTTTGAATGGGAGGCAGAGGAGGAGCACGTGAAGGAGACTGGGAATGAATGGTCAGAGAGATTAGAGAACAGTATCCCTTTGAGCTCTAGTTGGGGCATTTGTGGTACCAAAGTTAGTTCAAACCCCTTCATGCTCTCCAAGCTCATTAGAAATTTAGAGCAGAGAAAAGGAATCTTAAAATGTCTCCAGCCCTCAACTGGCTTCTACCCACCAAGAGCTATTCATTAATTAATTCATTCAATCGTATTTATTGAGTGCTTACTGTGTGCGGAGAACTGTACTAAGCACTTGGGAAGTACAAGTCAGCAACATATAGAGATGATCCCTACGCAACAACAGGCTCACAGTCTAGAAGGAGGAGGCAGACAACAAAACAAAAAGTGTAGACAGGTGTCAAAGTCGTCAGAACAAATAGAATTAAAGCTTTGTGCACATCATTAACAAAATAAATAGAATAGTAAATATGTACAAGTAAAATAGAGTAATAAATCTGTACAAATATATATATATACAGGTGCTATGGGGAGGGGAAGGTGGTAGGGCCGGGGGGATGGGGAGGAGGAGGAGAGGAAAAAGGGGACTCAGTCTGGGAAGGCCTCCTGGAGGAGGTGAGCTCTCAGTAGGGCTTTGAAGATGTACTCATGCCACTGCATGGTGTAGGGCATTGAGGTTGACCAATATGAAGCTAAATGCCAGCTTGCTGGAATATGTACTAGCAAAATAGCTAATCAGAAGGCTCATTCTGGTTTGGGGTTATTAGAGGGAAGAGTAGAACAGTTGCAACTTATGTCCCTAATCATTAGAATGGGGTCAAGGAGGGCAACTGTATCACATTGTTCCTTCTAACATTTTTGATGCCATTATCAGAGACAGAAACCTGGATGGGCCACTGATATGATCCAAGTAATAGCTTTTATCGTTCTTATTTCATGCTGAACAAGCAGCTATTTTAAGAGAAATTGAGATGACAACCACAGTATAATTGCACTACTTCTTCCAGAGAAGAAGTACTTTTATGAGGAGCATAGTAATACTGATAATGAAAAATGGTAGGTGGTATGGTAAGATATTTGATGGAAGAATATTTTCTTCATTGATCCATACAACAAAGACATCAAGAAACTTTCCAAATAAATCCTTGTAATGACTTACCAGGGGAAAGATATATTTGGGTACCTTCTCTCCTATAAAGGATAGCTGTACAGTAAAAGTACATAAATGCAAAACAGCTAGATTGAAGAAAAAATCAGATTTTTAAATTAACCACGTTTAGATTAACCACTATTTTTATTTATGAAAAATGAAGCACCAAGTTCACTGGAGACTAGCAGTTGCTGTGAATTAGAGGTTATCTTGAATTTTGTTGTGAACAGAGAACATGACTGCTAACTCTGTTGTACTATACTCTCCTAAGAGCTTAGAACAGTGCTCTGCACAAAGTAAGTGCTCAATAAATACCATTGATCAATAAACCAGTATGAGTTTAAAGATGTTTTACTGTGTGAAAATCTAAAATTTGTGAACAAATGTCTTGTACAAAGACTCTGCCTGGGTGCATTACCACCTTATTCCTAGTGTTAATTGAATTGCTAAATGTAGCACTCTTATTAAAAATAATTTGCTCCTACCTGCCAGCATCAGATTGCCTGGCAGCCATAAGCTTTCTCAGAAGCCTGCTACCACCTCCACTGCTGGAGGTAGATTTCTCATTTAATCTATCTGTGTGTTTATATTTTATAGGGTGATTTAAAAATACAGCAAATAGATAAAACATTCATTAGCCAGCATTCTAAAGAAGTTGTAAGGGTTAATAATATTCTGAAAATGTATTGAACAATTTAGGTTCCTCATAGAAAATGTTCTGTACTGATCTAAATGCAAATAAACTCACTGATGCCCACTGAGATTGTGGGAATAAACTGCTGCAAGTTTTCCTGGAAAAATCTGAGATTTAACTGCCACAAAACAGCATCTGCTGTCCCTGATGTCTGTGAAGATCTTCAGGAATTAATGTACTGTATTTTCTAACATCCATCTTTCCAGCTCAGTGCACTGTGCCGTTCTTTAGGAGCTGTCCCCTTGCATTATTATCTCGCAGATTTTTTATGCATTCTGGCAGCAAGGGCTATGGCAGCACATTCAAGCCTAAGTCCTGATCATAGGGAGATTTGTGCCCTTAATGCTTCTTCAGAACATAGGACAGGTTGTGTGAAGGCAGTATTTTTTGTGGTATTTGTATAGCACTGACTATATGCCAGGCACTGTTCTAAGTGCTGGGGTAAATACAAGCTAATCAGATTAGACACAGTCCATGTCCCACATGGGGCTCATAGTCTTCATCCCCATTTAACATATGAGGTAACTGAGGCACAGAAGTGTGAAGTGACTTGCCCAAGGTCACACAGCAGACAAGTGGCAGAGCCAATATTAGAACCGAGGTCCTTCTGACTCCCAGGCTCATGGTCTAACCACTATGCCATGCAGCTTTAAGGTATGTGGTAGATGATGGAAAATACTATACACTTAATATGCCATGTTTGAGAAATCCTCCTTGTTATCTATAAAACCCAGCATGGGCCACATTTCCTACTTAGCTCTGGCAGGCTTTTCCTTGAGCTTGGCCTGGTTCTTGGTTTCTGGTGGTCTTGGGCTCAGGTGGACAGGGTGGAGGCCAGCCCAAGCTGAATCTAATTGGGGTTGGACCAGGATTGTATAGCTCAGTGCTGTCACTGGCAGCCCCATGTTTCAGGCATTTCAGATGAGTCACGGAGGTGCAACAGGAGAGGAATTGTTGCTAACTCGCAATATTACTGAAGCATTTGGTTATTCCTTGGGCTCCTGGTACTATAACTTCCAGCAGCTCAAGGGGGTCAATATACCTGTACAAGAGTGCCACCTTAAAAGCGGGCCTAAATTCACTTCCACTTTGACCCAGGTTTATTGCAGGTCCAGCTTAGTGCATGGACTCACAGCCCTGGAATAGTACAGAACAAGCCCTAGATGGGTGGATTCAACTGAGACTATCATACTGGGCTCTTGACCCAGGCCATCTGGGACAAGCAGAGACATGGTCCATAGGTGCACAAGTCCATCCTTTGTCCAAGCAGAGGTGGCTCATAGAAGCTCACTCATCAACATGCATGGAGGTTCCCCTATAGGCTGTGGAGCCACGGCTAATGCCTTGCAGTCCCTTGAGCCTTATACAGGAGCATGGGGTACCAGGAGATAACTAGTCCTAAATAAAGCTAGGAGTCAAGAACTTTGAGCCAGGCCCAGCCTATGCAAAGCCCCAGTGTCCAGAATTGGATGAGTGCCTAGTTGTCACCCACTGCCATTCATATTGCCATACACTGCAAACAGCTTGACAGCCTGGCAGTTGGAAAAACAAAAGGGGGCCGGAAGCACAGCCTACTTAATACTCAGACCACAGCTACTTTCCCCTTGTTATCCATAAGTCTAGTACGGGGCCGAAATGTGCTACATTCTTACTTATGCCAATCAAACAATATTACTATTGCCTACTAAGTGCAGAGCATTAGGCCTTTTGTTTATCCCAGGAGTGACATGTGACCTCCAGTGTTACTTAGAGAAGCAAAATGGCCTCGTGGATAGAGCACGGGCCTAGGAACCAGAAGGATCGAGGTTGTAATCCCAACTTCACCCCTTGTCTGCTGTGTGACCTTGGGAAAGTCATTTACTTTCTCTGTGTCTCAGTAACTTCCTCTGCAAAATGGAGATTAAGACTGTGAGCCCCATGAGGGGCAGGGACTGTGTCCAGTAGAGTGCCTGGCAAATGGTGTTTAACAAATTCCATCACTATTATTATTAGTATTATTAATTATTTGAGAGCTGCCCAGAGGATAGCCAGACCAGCTATAAATTGAAGGCCAGGGATGGGGTGTTGTTGGAAAGCCTGTTAATTAAAATGGCACAATGGTGTCAGGATCCCTGGGGCAGGATCACGGGGAAAACTGGGAGTGAATGTCTCTCTTAGAAAATTGCAACTACATTGTCAACATTTGTTTGCCTCTGTCAGACCTGGTGAAGTGTAGAAACATAGATAAATCCAGAAATTTCCCCTGGAAAATTTGGTTAGAATAATACCACTTTCTAATATAAAGGGGTTATTTGTTTGGGCCCACTGCTACTGACTGACTTGATAGAGATCAGTAAAATGGATTGACTGCTTAGAAGGTACTCAACACTAATGACTGTAATAAAATTGATGATCTGAGGAGTGACCTCAAGAGATTATCTAATCTAATCCATTTCTTGATTTATAGAGAGTCAACTCCTAAACCATTTGTTGACTGAATACAAATTTTTAAAATCTCCCAGGATGGAAATTCCACAATTCTGTAATTCAGTATGAGTATCTAGGACAAGTTCTTCATTATATCTACCCTAAATTTACCCCATTGCATTTCCACCATTTAGATTCTTAGGGGTGTTAGTCTATTGTTTGCTTTTTCTGTTTCTTCAGAACGATTTCTTTATGCAAATAAGCATCAGAAGGTGCACTGTTGGCCCCATACCTGATACCACAATTGGAAATTCAAATCTTAGTTTGCAGGGATCCCAAGAAGCTGCATTCTCCTCCTGTCCCCATTCTAGTCTCCCTGTTCCCTTCCTTCTGGTATTCTGAGTGCTTACAGCCAGAAAAAACAAATCCTTGGAATCCCAGTAAATCACATTTGAGCTATAATTTGTGGTTTTGAATTGGACACCGCTGTCTGGGATTGCAGTTTTTGGTAAATATGCAGTGAAGTTTGAGAATGGTTCATCCTATCCAGGTTTATAAAGAGGCAATTTTATTAGTGGTGATTATTAGTAATACTCCACTAGGCTAAAGCTTCTAAAATTCTATATCCTTTTTTTCAATTGTATTTATTGAGTTATTACTGTGTGCAAAGCACTGTACTAAGCACTTTTTTCTCCAAAGTATTTGTCCATGCCAATAAATGGCACCCATATATTGCTTTGGATTACATTGCCTGTTTTGATGGTAGGTTACTGTGCTGATGTTGAGAGAAACATATACTCAGTTCTCTCATAACATGGGGCTATGTTTTTGGTGGACTCTGCATTAAGGAAAACTGGCATTTCAGTCTAAGTGGCCTTACCAACACTCTGAGCTTGTTGAAGACATCCTTCTGACATGGCTTGCATGCTATCTATGAAAATGTGGGTTGTCAGGAGAATGATCCTCCAGTTGTGTTCTACCCAAAGTTCATAGTGAAAATTTGTGCTATAGAGGACTTCGTGCTTCTTCTTTAGAAAATAGGGCCTCTGGGTTTTAATTAAGCTCATCTCTCTTGCCTTGTTGCCATAGGCTAGAATCTAAGGCCCCTAAACAGGGATGTTCCTTCCTGGAACCTTTCTGGGTGGGAAGAACAGGTAGGAGGTGGCCCAGACTGGTGCCACCAAGTATTTAATAATAATAATAATAATGATGGCATTTATTAAGCGCTTACTATGTGCAAAGCACTGTTCTAAGAGCTGGGGAGGTTCCAAAGTGATGAGGTTGTCCCATGGGGGGCTCACAGTCTTCATCCCCATTTTACAGATGAGGTAACTGAGGCACAGAGAAGTTAAGTGACTTGCCCAGAGTCACACAGCTGACAATTGGAGGAGCGGAATTTGAACCCATGACCTCTGACTCCAAAGTCCATGCTCTTTTCCACTGAGCCACGCTGCTTTTGAGAAGCAGCGTGGCTCAGTGGAAAGAGCACGGGCTTGGGAGCCAGAGGTTATGGGTTCTACTTCATTCAATTGTATTTATTGAGAGCGTACTGTGTGCAGAGCATACAGTGCTTGGGAAGTACAAGTCAGCAACATATAGAGATGGTCCCTACCCAACAACAGGCTCACAGTCTAGAAATGGGCTCACAGTCTAGAACACTGGCTCTGCCTCTTGTCAGCTGTGTGACTTTGGGCAAGTCACTTAACTTCTCTGGGCCTCAGTTATCTCACCTGAAAAACAGGGATTAAGACTGTGAGCTCCTGGTGGGACAACCTGATCACTTTGTATTCTCCCCAGAGCTTAGAACAGTGCTCTGCACATAGTAGGCACTTAACAAATGCCATCATTATTATTAGAGAAGCACTGTGGCTTAGCAGAAAGAGACCGGGCTTGAGAGTCAGAGGTCGTGGGTTCTAATCCTGGCTCCTCCACTTAGCAGCTGTGTGACTTTAGGCAAATCTCTTAACTTCTCTGTGCCTCAGTTCACTGATCTGTAAAAGGGGATTAAGACTGTGAGCCCCACGTGGGACAACCTGATAACCTTGTATCTCCCCCAGCGCTTAGAGCAGTACTTGGCACAGAGTAAGTGCTTAACAAATACCATCATTATTATTATTTGGGCCGGGATTTACCATGACTTGTCTAAATCACTTAATAAAATGATAAGAATGGGATCAAGTGTTTACTATAGGCCAAGCACTGTACTAAGTGGTGGGGTTAGATACAAGATTATAAGTCTGGGCACGTTCTCTGTCCCATGTGGGGCTCTGAGGGAGAACAGATATTGTATCCCCATTTACAATTGAGGCAACAGAAGTACAGTGAAATTAAGTGACTCACCAAAGGACCCACAGCAGGCAGGTGGTGGAGCCAGGACTAAAATCAATCAATCAATCAATTGTATTTATTGAGCGCTTACTGTGGCAGAGCACTGTACTAAGCTGTTGGGAAGTACAAGTTGGCAACATATAGAGACGGTCCCTACCCAACAGTGGGCTCACAGTCTAGAAGAGACCTAAAACCTAGGTCTCTTGACTTCCAGGCCATGCTCTTTTCACTAAGCCACACTGTTTCTCAGGGCTGTACCTGACTCTCACTGGAACACCAATTAGCCATTTGCCAGCTAGTTGCACAATAGCTAAAGTTGAGTACTGTATTGGTCTCCTCATTGGTCTCCCCTCCGGCCTCTCCCTTCTCCAAACTATACTTCACTCCAGCTGCCTAGATTACTTTTCAGAGACCTGATTCAGCACACACCTTCCCCCTCCTCAAAATACTCAATAGTTTTCCATTTCTCTCTGCATCAAGCTGAAACATCTGACCACTGACTTTAAGGAACTATATCTCTCTCCCTCTTATTTTCCCACTCTCTTCTCCTTCTACATCCAAGCTCACCCTCTTCAGTCCTCTAAAGCTAACCTACTCACTGAACCTTAGTCTCAATTCTCAAACTCATGACACTTCAAATCCAACACACTACAACTCTTCCCATGCTAAAAGCTCTTCTAAAATTCCACTTTCTCTAAGAAATCTTTCCTGTTTAATTTATCCCCCAAGATATACCCTCCCAAGCACATTCTCGGCACATTTGTGCCACCTCATAGCTCATAATATAACGCATCTGTACATATAGACATCATACGTATATGACTAAGCATTTATTCATCCATATATCAATTTTTCTATTATTTTTCTTCCTATCTATAATGTTTTCGTGTCTGTCTCCATCTAGATTGTAAGCTCCATGAGGGCAGGCATTGTGTGTTCTGATTTGCTTATAGTACTTATAGTACAATTGTCTGTGCACAGAAGCATTCGATGAGCATTTTTGGTTGTTTGATGGTACTAGAAAATCCCAGCTGTTCTAATAGGTTCAGGAGGCAACTGAATGGAATTAGATCTTCCCAGCTACTTTCCTGTCTATAGTTGTTATCCTTAAGACTTATTTTCTCTAAAATCTCAGGTCCTTTACCCTTTCTGAAAATAATTTAATTAGAAAATTCTTTGCTGGTTTTGATTATCCTTAGCTGGAGCCTTTCCAGTTTATCTTCATGTCTCTTGAAACGTGAATCCTCAAATTGAACACAATACTCAGTGCCAAAAGTACTGAGAAGCTTAGCTAACAAGTGGTTTCTTTTCCATGATATGTGGTAAAGGTAGCTATCTTAAGGTAACATCAATTACTGCCAATTATTTGGCAGTAGTTGTGAGGACTTACTGGTGCCAAAATCTTGTTTTCTTAGCTATAAATCCCACAGGCAACTCATTCAAGGTAAACAATTTAGTATCCTTGCTGAGTTTACCTTATGCAGGATCTTTGCTGTAGTTGATTAAACTTGGGTCTTCTCTTTTTTTCTTTTGTATATATTTGTTAAGCACTTTTTAAAGATTTTACAGCAATATCGAGCACACTTTATACTTGTCATAAAAATTCAGTAGCAAACTTCAAAGCTCTTAAGAGCTCCTAAATCTGTAAGTAACTAGCCAGATAATCCCAAAATGTAGGCGGCCTATAGGGTCATTGTGGATTGAAGAGCTTTAGTTAGGGGATAATTAGAAGTGGAAATAACCGGTTTGCATATTTTATTGCCAATAAGAGTCTATTAAATCATTGATATTTTATAAATGATTTTGTCGTAAGTTAATGGGAGTGTTGCTTAGCCATCTTCTCCCTCAAATCTGGTTACTGTACTTCTTAGTTTTATGTTCTCTCTCTGCATATAATTAATGCAGAATTTAATTTTTTTCCCTCACTTAGAAGCAACAGTTCAGTAATCCAACTGAGAGATCCTTCTGCCTTCCTCCTAGAGAACCTTTTCAATAAATCATTCAAAAGTATTTATTGAGCACCTACTACATATAGAGCACTGGTCTGAGCACTTGGGAGAGTGCAGAAGAGTAAGTAGACTAGATCCCTGCCCTTGAGGCATTTATAATATAGTCAGGGAGTCAGACGTTAAAATAAACTACAGGCAGGGGAATCAACTGAGTATATTTGTAAGTGCTGTGGGGGTGGGGTGAGTTATCTAAGTGCTTTGGGGGTCAGACACAAAAGCATAGGTGATGCAGTGGGGAGATTTGGGATTAATCAGGGAAGGTTTCCTTCATTCAATAATACTGAGCGCTTATTGTGTGCAGAGCACTGTACTAAGCCCTTGGATAGTACAATATAGCAATAAAGAGAAACAATCCGTGGCCATAATGATCTCACAGTCCTGGAGGAGAATGTAATCCTAGTAGGGCTTTGGAAATGGGGAGTATAGTGATTTGTTAGCTGTGAAGGCAGAGGGATTTCCAGGCAAGAGGGAGAACGGGAACCTTTTATTGAGAAAATGGTATTATGGGGTTTAGGCATATTGGGATTTCATTAGATTGCATGGGACCTTCAGCAGAGAGAACCAGGACTCTTCATTCAGTAGTATCACTCCCGACTCAGACCCTGTTCCAAGTTATCAGTCAATTCGACATAGGTGGCTAAAAAGGGGAACTGAGGTTGGGAGTAACAGGTCTTATAAGGGAAGACAGAAGATACAGGAGTGAATGAGCAAGGGCTCTGAATCATCTTCCGAAGTCGTTTTCCAAGTAAAGCAGCATGAGCTGTATTAGCAGTTCCAGGCAGAGCAGGAGCAGGATCTCAGATATGGGAATATGGGAAGCAGTCACAAGAACTGAGCAACTAGTTATCAGTTCCTCACAGTCCTTCTCCCAGCTGCTCTGTTCATCACAAATGGCAGAGCTGGGATTAGAACCCAGGTCCTTTGGCTCCCAGGTCTGTGCTCTTTCCACGAAGCAATGCTGCTTCTCTACTCTTGCTCTACACACAAAAAGCAATCGATAAATGTCCTTAATCATTTAGAAAAGATTGTCTTCTGCAAGTAAAAACAGTATACTGACTGATAATAGAGTAAAGGCTGGGTGAGGCCTACATTGTGCTTTTTATCTATTTTGAAATGAAATTAGTCTTAAATGTAAGGTTTTCCTCATTTAAAAAAAGTCCATTGTTTGATATGTTTTTATAACATGACCATCTTAAATTGCTTTCTCCAATACATAGCTCTGATAGATCAGATTCTGAATTGCTCATTTCCCCCCAGCCCATCACTTACTTTTTCCCCACCAGCACACGCTTGATGGAAAGCCTTTAAAAAGCAGATGGATAAGCTTCTTCCCTGTTTCTGTTGTTTCAGGTGGTATTTCAGCTTTGATCCCTGGCAGGCAAACAGTGTGAATGGCCAAACTCACACCCCTGCAGTCAGGCCAACAAGAGGGACAGAATGCCGGTAGTGCTTAGTACAGTACAGTACTTAGTACAGTGCTCCACTCACAATAAGCGCTCAATAAATATGATTGATTGGGCAGTTGGACACAGCTCTTAACATGAACTGCTATCTGTTTAATAAAGAGCATGGCCAGCTTTATGGCCCGCTAGTTTCTCTTCCCACAGACCCCCAGGCAGCAGTCTGCTGATGGGAAGGACAATGCACTTCTCATTTGCCCCCCATGCAGTGCGGGCATTGGTGACTACAAACAGGAAGGAGTCTCCTTTCAGTGACCTGGATCCTACCTCCCTGCTGCTTTCCCACCTTTATCTCACATCATGCCTGTATCTATTTTCAGCAGCAGCAAGATGGAAGGTTCCCTGTGGGTGCATATGTTCATGGAAAATTCCATGCTCACCAAACCTTCATCAGGACCTCTCTGTGCCCTTATCAACTGAGCAGACAAATACAACCCCAGTTCTGGTGTTTCATGGAATTTTTTTTATGATATTTGTTAGGCACATACTATGTGCCAGGCACTGTACTAATCCCTGGAGTAGATATAAAGTAATCAGATTGGACACAGTCCATGTTCCACATGGGGCTTACAGTCTTATTCCCCATTTTTCAGATCAGGTAACAAGCACAGAGAAGTTAAGTGACAAAGTCACAACAGAGAAGTTGTGGAATCAGGATTAGATTTCCATTGTGGTGTTTAAATCTGACTCGGAGCATAAATCGGAATCTGTAGGATTCTAAAAGTCGGTCGATCAATCAATGGTATTTATTGAGTGCTTTGTGTGCTCGGATCACTATACTAAGTACTTGGTAATGCAGGTAGACACAATCCCTGCCATCAAGGAGCTTACAATTTAGCAAGGGAGATAGGCATTGAAATAAATTATTGGTAGGGGAAGCAACTGAGTCTAAGCATGTCCCCTCTAGACTGCAAGTTTATGGGCAGGGAACGTGTCTATCAGCTCTGTTATATTGTATCCTCCCAAGTGCTTAGTTCAGTGCTCTGAACCCAGTAAGCACTCAATAAATATGATTGATTTGCATATGAGTGCTGTGGTTGGGGATGAAGACCTAAGTGTTTAGCTGCGTAGTTGATGAAATAGGGAAGGAAAATAATGTAGGGATGTGAGAGCTTATTCAGGGAAGACTTCCTGAAGGAAATAAAATTTTAGTAGGGCTTGGAAGAATGAGGAAAATAGTGGTCTATCAGATATAAAAGGTGGGGGGTAGTTCCAGGCAGGAGGCAGGGAACGTGTCTACCACCTCTATTATATTGTACTCTCCCAAGTGTATAGTACAGTGCTCTGCACTCAGTAAGTACTCAATAAATTATTGATTGAGCAAGGGGCTGATAGTGAGGAAATCAAAAAGAGAAAGAGGCATAGTGAGTAGGCTGGTATTTGGGAACCAAAGTGTGAAAGCTGAATGTTCATGTGTGCTTACTCCAGGCCAGTTCTCAATTATAAATTAATCCACACACTCGGTAGAGTTAATAATAATAATAACAATAATAATAATAATGACATTTATTAAGTGCTTACTATGTGCAAAGCATCATCATCAATCGTATTTATTGAGTGCTTACTATGTGCAGAGCACTGTACTAAGCGCTTGGGAAGTATAAATTGGCAACATATAGAGACAGTCCCTACCCAACAGTGGGCTCACAGTCTAAAAGGGGGAGACAGAGAACAAAACCAAACATACTAACAAAATAAAATAAATAGAATAGATATGTACAAATAAAATAAATAAATAAATAGAGTAATAAATATGTACATACATATATACAGGTGCTGTGGGGAAGGGAAGGAGCACTGTTTTAAGCACTGGGGAGGTTACAAGGTGATCAGGTTGTCCCACGGGGGACTCACAGTCTTAATCCCCATTTTACAGGTGAGGTAACTGAGGCTCAGAGAAGTGAAGTGACTTGCCCAAAGTTACACAGCTGACAATTGGCAGAGCCAGAATTTGAACCCATGATCTCTGACTCCAAAGCCTGGGCTCTTTCCACTGAGCCACGCTGCTTCAACTTTATGTGCTTTGGTTGCTGGCTCGCACAGTGTTTTCTCTCACATGACCCAGATTCTATTTAACGCATCTCTTGCTTTAACATGATCCATCTGGGGTGAAGTGAGGTGCACTCTCTTGGAGTAGTTAGCCTGTACATTTTTGAAAATTGAACCATCTTCAGTTGAAATATTTCTGCTTTAATCTAATCAATAGTACTTATTGGACACCTACTGTTTGCAGAGCACTGTACTATGAGCTTGAGAGAGTACAATAGGATTAGCAGACATGATCCCTGCCTTCAAGGAGCTTACAGCCTAGCTGGAGAGTAGGGCACTAAAGTAAAATACAGATTGGTGGAAGTAATAGAGTATATAAAATATGCATACAACTGCTACTCTGAGTACTGCTGTTCTTTGGTATTCATTCATTCAATTGTATTTATTGAGCACTTACTGTGTGCAGAGCACTGTACTAAGCGCTTGGGAAGTACAAGTTGGCAACATACAGAGACGGTCCCTACCCAACAGCGGGCTCACAGTCTAGAAGGGGGAGACAGACAACAAAACATATTAACAATAGAGTAATAAATCTGTACAAATATATATACAGGTGTTGGGAGGGGGAGGGGGAGAGGAAGGAGGGGACTCAGTCTAGGAAGGCCTCCTGGAGGAGGTGAGCTCTCAGTAGGGCTTTGAAAGGATGAAAGTTCTAATGTGCGAATTGAGAGAGAAAAAATGGGAAGAGGAGAAATTAATTAGGGAAGGCTGCTGAAGGAGTTGTGATTTCAGAAGGGCTTTAAAGATGGAAAGAGCTGTGGTCTGGTCTGTTGGGTGTGACGGGGAAGAAATTCCTGAGCTGTGGGAAGTGATGCATCCTATATAATTACCTGACCACAAACATTTACTGGACTTTGTTATCTCTTTTGCAACCGTAGGAGGTGTGATAACCTGCGGTTTCCCAGCTGCAGGAGGCCAAAGAGCCTCTTTTCACCTTCTGCCATATCCTCCTGGAACTGGGCTTTCTCCATATTATTGGGCAGGGGCCTTCTTCTTCTTCAGTCGTATTTATTGAACGCTTACTGTGTGCAAAGCACTCTGACCAGGGCCACAATGGCCCACAAGAGTGGTCCCATGTGTGCCTTCCTCAGGCGCTTAGACAACATTAACTTTGAAAGGCCATGTTTTTCAATTTCTGCTCCCTTTACAATGGTGGGTCTTTTTGTTTTGTGCTTTGGTTAGATTTGTACTTGAATAACAGTTACTGTGCCAAACAGTTCCCTTTATCTGTGTGATGACTTCCTTTTACAATCTGAGCCTCTTGAAGTCTGAGACCTCTTTTATCTTTTCTATAACTTTCTCAGGTTCTGGTTCAGAGCTTTGTACGTCAGAAACATAATAAATAAATAACTACATTTCAACAGAGCTTTTAGAAGGAAAACCTCACGATTATTTACATGCAGCGTTTACTTTTCTTTAAAAGCTGATTTTAAATGGTTGATGAGCTTGAAAGTGTAACCCTTTTGTGGTATAAATTCTACTTATAAGCTAGGTGCTTATCATTTTCCTAGATGGTGTTTGGCAGGGGACATGTTTTAATACTTTAAACAGTGGAATGAGCATGGGCTTGGGAGTCAGAGGTCATGGGTTCAAATCCCGACTCTGCCAATTGTCAGCTGTATGACTTTGGGAAGTCACTTAACTTCTCTGTGCCTCAGTTACCTCATCTGTAAAATGGGGATGAAGACTGTGAGCCCCAAGTGGGACAACCTCATCACCTTGTATCCTCCCCAGCGTTTAGAACAGTGCTTTGCACATAGTAAGCACTTAACAAATGTCATAATTATTATCTATACCATCAGATATTAACTGCATCACTAAACCCCATGAAGATAGAGCCCAAAGGGTCATCGACATTTCCGTTGGTATGCTTAAATAGGTTTTTCTCTAGCATTTCAAATCCCTGACATAAGCAAACTAATTAATATAAAAATATCTCATCACCCAAGTTCTTATGTTCTGTTTCAAACTGAGGAGAGAGCCCTGCACAGAGTGTTGGCTCAGTAAATAGCTTTCTCTCTGGAAGTTTGCAATGTCATGGATAAAATGAAAACACACACATTTTAAAAAAGATTTAATATATTAAGTAGGAAGGAATGAGCCTCCCTTGCCAATCTTGCTTCCATTTAAACCATTCAAATAAGTCTCATTTAAAAAGCAAATCGAGATTTAGATTAGTTTGAATCTTAAATGCTTTTATTAACTCTCCAGAGAAGAGCAGAAATGATTGCGGCCGCCATGTGACAATATATGAGCTGTGCAAATGTTTCCAGAGGTCATTAGACTCCAGAGGGCACATACAAGATGACATGCAGAATCCACAAATCACTATAAATCAAGAATTAGCCTGAAGAAGATCAAGGTTGTATAGAGGCAGAGCTGTAGATGGTTGATAAAGAGCAGCCTCACAGATGGCATTTAGAAATGAGATATTTCTCTTAAAGCAGGGGTTTTATGATTTAATAAAAAGAGAAAACTGAAAGCACTTAATAACAAGAATGGTATTTACTGACCATTTACTATGTGCCAAGCACTTTGTCAAGTGAAGCAGCGTGGCTCAGTAGAAAGAGCAGGGGCTTTGAAGTCAGAGGTCATGGATTCAAATACCGGCTCCGCCAATTGTTGTCAGCTGTGTGACTTTGGGCAGGTCACTTAACTTCTCTGTGCCTCAGTTACCTCATCTGTAAAATGGGGATTAAGACTGTAAATCCCCCTGTGGGACAACTTGATCACCTTGTAACCTCCCCAGTGCTTGGAACAGTGCTTTGCACAAAGTAAGCACTTAATAAATGCCATTATTATTATTATTATTATTAGTGCTGGAGTAGATATCAGATAACCACCTCGGACATGATCCGTGGTTCATGCAATGCACAGTCTAAGAATAATAATAATAATGATAACATTAAGCACTTACTGTGTACCAAGCACTGGGGTTGATTCCAAGTCATCAGATCAACATGGTCCCTGCCCCAAATGGGACTCACAGTCTAAGAGGAAGTGAGAATGAATACTTAATCCTCTGTGTAAACTGAGAAAGATGAAGCACAGAAGTCTACAGTGGGCAAGTGGTGAAGATGGGATTAGATCCCTGGTCTCTTTTTACTTACTTTTGTTTTTTGTAATTGGTATTTGCTAAAGTGCTTTCTACTTACCAGACACTGTACTAAGCACTGGGGTAGATACAAGCAGATAAGGTTAAACAGAGTCCATGACCCATGTAGGGTTTCACAATCTTAATCTCTATTTTACAGAAATTGAGGCACAAAAAAGTGAAGCGACTTATCCAAGATCTTGCAGCAGAGATGTGGCAGAGCCAGGCTTGGAACCCAGGTCCGCTAAGTCCCAGGCTTGCACTCTTTCCATTAGACCACTTCACTCCTCTTGGAAAAGAGTACAATACAACAGAGTTGGTAGACGTTACCTGCCCTCAACGAGTTTACAGCCTAGTGGGGGAGATATACATTAATATTAAATGAAATATGGATATGTACATATGTGCTATGGGGCTGAGGGTGATGTGACTATCAAGGATCCTAAGGGTACAGATCCAAGTGAATAGATGATTCAGAAAAGAGAGGGAGTTGAAGAAAAGAGGGTTTAATTGGTGAAGTCCTCCTGGAGGAAAGGTGACCT
This sequence comes from Tachyglossus aculeatus, assembly GCF_015852505.1. Lineage (NCBI taxonomy): Eukaryota > Metazoa > Chordata > Mammalia > Monotremata > Tachyglossidae > Tachyglossus > Tachyglossus aculeatus. The sequence goes on along the minus strand of NC_052074.1, from coordinate 16,894,402 downwards.
TAATAAAGCTTTGAATGTGGGGAGTATGATGGTCAGGTGGATATGGAGGGGGAGAGAGTATTCCAGAGGGAGGAAATGGCAGTAAGATAAATGAGATCGGGGCACAGTAAGCAAGCTAGCAGTAGAGAAACTACAGTGCAAAAGCTCTAGAGTCAGGGAGCCCGGGGCACATGACAATACACCCTGCAGGCTAGGTTGACCTTGTTTCTGGCAAAAGCCATTATCTCCAGTGACTTAAGATAATTTGCCACCAGCTATTTGCAGATGTGTAAAATCATTTTCAGGTGATATTTGACTAGAAAATACCCTCCTGCTAAAAAATGTTGTCAACTTTCTGTGGGCATAGTAACAGAATTCATAGTTGAGAGCTGAACATAAAGTAGATATTGATAAATAATAAATGATTTAATGGTTGGTTAAGTACTGACATAACACTATCTTCTAAATATAGTCCTGTTTTCTAGCAGCAATAGCTTTAAAAATGTCAGTGTCTTCATTTGAATCCTTTATTTTCACTTTTCTCCCACTTTAACTTGAAAAGATTTCACCAAAGTGTATAAAATATTTTACTGTCTTCTTCATAAGAACATCATAATATAAATAGCACACACAACTCTGCCTTGGCCTAGAGTCCATAACATTTTAGTTCTAGTCTTCCTCTTCAGCTGTAGGTTGTAAACTCCTTGTGGGCAGGTATTATGTCTACCAACTCTGTCATATTGTACTTTCCCAAGTGCTTAGTATAAGACTCTGCACAAAGTAAGTGCTCAATCCATAACATTGATCAATTTTTTTCATTCATTTAATAGCATTTATTGAGTGCTTACTGTGTGCAGAGCACTGTACCGTGGCTCAGTGGAAAGAGCACGGGCATTGGAGTCAGAGGTCATGGGTTCAAATCCCAGCTCCACCAATTGTCAGTTGTGTGGCTTTGGGCAAGCCACTTCACTTCTCTGTGCCTCAGTTCCCTCATCTGTCAAACGGGGATTAAGACTGTGAACCCCCTGTGGGACTGTGGGACAACCTGATCACCTTGTAACCTCCCCAGAGCTTAGAACAGTGCTTTGCACGTAGTAAGCGCCTAATAAATGCCATCATTATTATTATTACTAAGTGCCTGGGAGAGTACAGTACAAACATAAACAATAAACAATAACCACAAAGGGAATTTGGAAAATACTTTAATATCATTACAATTATTATTATTATTGTATTTGTTAAGCACTTACTATGTGTCAAGCACTGTTCTAAGCACTGGGGTAGAAACAATTTAATCAGGTTGGATGCATTCCCCAGCCCACATGGGGTTCACAGTCCAAGTGGGAAGGAGAACAAGTCTTCAATTCCCATTTTAGATGAGGAAACTGAGGCAGAGAGAAGTGAAGTGACTTGCCCAAGGTCCTGATTAGAACTCAGATCTTGTGACTTCCAGGCCCATGTTCTTTACACTAGACCACACTGCTTTCCTGTGTGAATTAATTATCCAAGAGGGTGAATCTCATTTCCAAGGCAAATGTAAATTTCTGTTGACACTTTCTATTTACCTCCCACCTACTCTGACTCACTTATAATAGGCCTAGAAATATACAAGAGGGCTTTGTCCCCCCTCCCCCCGAAGCTTTGAGATCATCAAGTCATATCAGGACACAAGTAAAAAAAAATAGAATACTTCCTAAAATAATAACAATAATAATGATATTTCTTAAGTGCTTACTTTGTGTGAAGCACAGTTCTAAGTGCTGGGGGTATACAAGGTGATCAGGTTGTCCCACGTGGAGCTCACAGTCTTCATCCCCATTTTACAGATGAGGGAACTGAGGCATAGAGAAGTTAAGTGACTTGCCCAAAGTCACACAGCTGACAACTGGCGGAGTCAGGATTAGAACCCATGACCTCTAACTCCTAAGCCCTTGCTCCTTCCAATTAGCCACACTGCTTCTCTAAAATACATAAAACATGAAACAGCATGTATGAAAGTAGTGTAAGTTGTAAGAGCGGACAAACAACAGCTTAGAAATCAGTGAGTCTACCACCATGGAAGTTTAGCTTATTGTAGTACAGCTTCTCTGGGTGAGGTATGTGCAAAGAACAGAGAATGGCAGAATTTCCAAACAGCTCTGAGTGAGCTGAATTAAGGCAATTTTCAGCAAGGAGCTTAGAGGAAATATTTTGATGGTGCAGCACATCCTCCAACAGTGTGGCACAGTTACAGACTTTTGGGAGAAACAGAAATTCTTACCATTGGCTTTAAAGCACTCGATCACCTTGTCCCCTCAACTCTTACCTTGTGGATTTCCTTCTCCAACCAAGCATACATACTTGGCTCCTCTAATACCAACCTACTCATTTTGCTTTGATCTCAGCCATCTGGCCACCAACCCCTCACCCACGTCTTACCTCTGTCCTCAAACCCTTCCTCCTCCACCCCTACTAACCCTGGCTTTATAGCCAACGTACATCACTCTCCTCACCTTCAAAACCCTCCTAAAATCACAACTCCTCCAAGAGGCCTTCTCTGACTGTCTTCATTTCCCCTACTGTCTCTCCCTACACATCACCCTTGCACTTAGATTTAAACCCTTTATTCACTCCACCCTCAGCCCCACGAATACTCATGTACATATTCGTGATTTATTTTAATGTCTATCTTTTCCTCTATACTGTAGGCTTCTTGTGGACGAAGAACATATCTATCAACTCTACTGTATTGTACTCTCCCAAGAGCTTAGTAAAGTGCTCTACACCAAGCACTCAATAAATATGGTAGATTGATTGGGATAAAACCACAACAGGGAGACTTCTCCGCCAAAGCCATTAGGCATTCTTTTTAAATCTGAGCTTTGAAAAGAAAAATCATACTAAAAGGCAGAATCTTTAAACACTGCTAGTCATTGTGTATTTGAAAATGCAGCAACATGGCAAAGACATGGTGGGGCTGATTGGTCGTTCATTCAACTTTTTAGCCATTTCGCCCCCATATGGATACAATTCATATGCTATATTATCCTCACATACTGAGTATGCAAAATGACTCCTTTAATGCACTGTACCATTAGGGAAAGAGAGTTACAATGAATGACAATAAAGAAGGTAGAATCAGTACCACAGGGAGAGAAATAACAAAGACCTTCAACCCACAGATGCAGGCTCATTCCTAGAGAAGGAAAGGGAGAGAGTTGCCCTGGGGATTTTTGTGTATGGACTGGGACCCTCTCTGAATCCAGCTGATGTTCAAAACATTTCTGAGGGCCTGCAGCCACTATTGTGGGGTGTCTCAAACTATTCATTCTGGCCCAGGCTGTGATTTTGAAATCATGACATTTAACCGCCTGGAGCTGTCCAGTGAAACTAGTCTCCGGACACTCATGAATTGGAGTCATTGAGTTCCTTTGTACCTGTCAGGTAGATGTGATCATTCGTGAGACTTTCAATGTTATGCTTCTGAAGGTAGCACTTGGGTTGTCCTGGAAAAGAGAACAAAGCGGCACTCAGGAATAAACACCCTTTTCATTCTGGATTAAACTGTCTGAAACATCTGAAGTCCCAGACTCCTGGAGAAAGCCCTAGTCACTTTTGTTTGCCCTCTACCACATCCAGACATGCTACCTTGGTGGCAATTCAGCTCAGTGGAATTTTTGAAAAGAGTAGATAGCACACTGGGTTCACGAAATAGACAGAGCCAGGTAGGTTCATGCTCACACTTACCTGGACATCTTAGAAGTAACGCAATAGGTCAGATTCCCCTAGATAACATCATTATTTCCATCTCTACAGTGCTTTCCTCTAAGAGTAGATTTCTGTGGTTTCTTTCTGGGAGCTAATTGAAAGGCAGTTTCACCCTGAAAAGTCAAAAGCAATTACAATGAAAATACAGTATCCGACTCATGAAATGCCCTTAAATAATCCAGAAGTCTTCACTAGTTGAGTACTGCTGTTTATATCATTCTGCACTGTTCACCCCTTTAATCGGTTGTTCATCATTTATCCCAAAAAGAGGCAGATTCTCGTAGTAATTATTATGCAGTATATCCTGCCCTCATTGCAGCTTCAGAAAACGCTGTTAGGGAGTAATTTATGCTTTACAAAAACTAATCTTGTCTTCTAAAAAACCTATAGGATTTAAGTGCCAGTAGACTGTACGATCCTCAAGGACAGAGATTGTGCACAGGAATAGTACAGTACTCTGCACCCAATAAATGCTCAATGAATACTATAAATCAATTAAGCAATCCATGGTATTTATTGAGTGCTCACTGTGTGCAGAGCACTATATTAAGTGCTTGGGAGAGTACACTATACAACAGAGTTGGAGAGACATGATCCCTGCCCTCAATGAGCTTACAGTGTAGATGGGGAGACAGTTAATAAAATACATTTTGGATGTGTACAAAATTGCTGTGGGACTGAGGGTGAGGTGGATTTTAAATGCTTAAAGGGTACAAATCCAAATGCAAGGGAGAAGCAGAAGGGAGAGGGAGTAAGGGAAATGAGGATATAGTCAGGGAAGACCTCTTGGAGGAGATTCATTCAATCATATTTATTGAGCGCTTACTGTGTGCAGAGCACTGTACTAAGCACTTGGGAAGTACAAGTTGGCAACATATAGAGATGGTCCCTACCCAACAGCGGGCTCACCGTCTAAAAGGGGAAGACAGACAACTAAACAAAACATATTAACAAAATAAAATAAATAGAATAGTAAATATGTACAAGTAAAATAGAGTAATAAATATGTACAAACATATACAGGTGCTGTGGGGAGATGTGTCCTTAATAAGACTTTGAATGTGGGGAGAATGATGGTCTGGCAGATTTGGAGGGGAAAGGAGTTCCAAGCCTAAGGAAGGATAAGTGAAAGGGGTCAGCAGCAAGGTAGATGAGATCAGGGCACAGTGAGCAAGCTAGAAGAGTGAAGTTTACAGGCTGGGGTGTAGAAGGAGGAGAACTATGGATTGATTGGAAAGTAAAATGTTTTGGGTCACCCACACGTGTTAATGGAAGGAGAATAACAAATGGGGCCAAGAATGCTTCCAATGAAGTAATGATAGTTATTGTGGTATCTGTTAAGTTCTTATCATGTACTGAGCACCTGCATTGAGGGAAAGTTTAAATACTAGTAGAAAAGCAGTGTGGCCTAGTGGAAAGAGCATGGTTTTGGGAATCAGAGGTCGTGGATGTTAATCCCGGCTCCACCACTGTCAGCTGTGTGACTATAGACAAGTCACTTCACTTCTCTGTGCCTCAGTTACCTCATCTGTAAAATGGGGATTAAGACTGTGAGCCCACCTGGGACAACCTGATTATCTTGAATCTCCCCCAGTGCTTAGAACAGTGCTGGCACATAGTAAGAGCTTAACAAATACTATCATTATTATTATTACTATTATACTACCAAATCAGCAACAATCCCTGCTGCACAAGTTACTCCCCATCTAAGGAGGAGGGAGAATAGATGTCTTATCCCCATTTTATAGGTGAAGATTATAGTCACAGAGACATTAAGTGACTGGCCAAAATTACTCAACGTGCAAATGGCAGAGCTGAGTTTAGAATGAGATCTCACTACCCTCTCTGAAGACGAGATCAAGAACAACAAAGGCTTTCCCTCTCCATTTCTAGGACATTTCAGAACTGGGCCTCTGGGTTTCCTGTTGCAATTTCTGAACTCTGTTACACCATCATAAAACATCATCACCAGTTGCAGCATCTGGATCAACTGTAGTAAATAAGCCCAGTAGGTCTTACACAATAATGTTGCAGTTTGGAGCTACATCACAGAACAAATACCAGGCCAGGGATCAGTTGCCCCAGAATGATAATGAACCATTATACTTTCCCCCCGTTACTTGGTTTTATAAATGTACTGAAGCCTCTTCTAGCCCAGCTGTGATTTACCTTTAAAGCCAAGTGTGTCTGGAGCCAATCTAATATCAATCTAAATATTTTTTGCCCAATCCACATTTGTCTGTGTATATTGAGTATGTGGATCATTTTTAGCCTGATAAAACTGGAGTCATCAATCGATGGTATTTATTGAGTGCTTACTCCTTGTAAACACCATATTAAGAGCTTGGGAAAATGCAGTACAACAGAGTTAGTAGACACGCTTCTTCTCCCCTGCCTCCTAGGAGCTTACAGTTTAGAGGAGGAGCTCACAGTCTAGGGGGATGTGTTAGTAGTGTTTTTAATCCCTATTTAAAGTAAAAGCTTGGAAAGCTATAAACTGGGGCAATAGAGATGTTTTTTGTTGGTTTCTTTTTTAAAGTAAGAATGCATCCTTAGACACAGTTCCTGATTGGCTTGGGAATCTTTAAACATGCATGTTTAACCAAAACTTGCATTCATACCCTGCAGATTCAGGTTAGACTTAGACTGTGGACCTTGACACTTAGATTGTGAGCTCCTGGCGGGACAGGGACTGCATCCAACCTGATTATCTTAAATCAACTCCAGCGCTTAGTACAGTGCTTGGCACATTGTGAACATAGAACAAATATCATAATAATAATCCAAGTTGAAAGAACTAGCCTTTGTATCCTTTTAAAAGGTAGACAAACTACTAGGTCAATGGGGGAAATAGGATGAAGTACCTAGAAATGTCTTCTAATTGGTCGCTGGGACCCCCAACTATACATTTTTATTTTTGTATTGTACTCTCCCAAATGCTTAGTACAGTGCTCTGCACACAGTAAGCACTCAATAAATATGATTGAATAAATGAATGAGTATCATTCCACAGTTTATCCATGACCACCTTTTTTCCAGTTTTAAATATTAAGTAATCAGTCAATAAGGAGAGAATTGCAAGCTGGATACAGTTATAAGGTTAACTTGGGATGAGTGAGCTGTGGTATAGTATAAGAAAAGAGTTAATAGATAAGGAATCAGCTGGTGGAGAGTATTAAATCTGAGAGCCAAGGGATTTTGTCTAATGCAGAGAGAAATTATAGCCACTGGAGATTTTTATGGAGGAAAGTCATGTGTTTTAAATGGCATTTTAAGGAAATGTTCCAAATATCTAAGAGGAAAGAAGCTTGAAGTTGGGACTAAGGAGGCTATTGCAGTAGTTCAGCCAGCAAGTGATTAGGGCTTGAAGTTAAGTGACTTGCCCAAAGTCACACAGAAGGCAGGTAGTAGACTGAGGACTAGAACTCCAGCCTTCTGACTTCCAGGCCCTTGCTCTTTCAAGTAGGACATGCTATTTTAAAAATGCACTGGAAATATAGAGGCAGGTTATGGGAGAGGAAATTCTTTTTACAGCTGAGTAACCATTGGTTATCTCCTGCTCAACAGAAGGTCTTATGCAGTAGAGTAGAAATGAGTTCCCTCAAGGGAATATGATTTAGATTTCATGATACAGAAATGATTACGTTTGACTCACCTTTCACTGTCACCAAAGAATGAACATTATTTCTTACCTAGTAAGATAAAAGCATAGCTGCAGGTTTTTCTTTAGTACAAAGTCTTCCCAGTTTAATGAGAAAAAGATGAGAATTTTGAAAATATTTTTTTTTTATCATTTTACTACCAAAACCTGTCTATATTTTTGGAAAGATGGGGCTTCCATGGCAGTAGGGACAATGGTTCAATAACAAGGAGTTGAGAAAGGAAAGTAGTGCTATTAATGGTATTTACTGAATATCCACTGGTGCAGTGCACTGTACGAAGTGCTTGGGAAAATATAACAGAGGCATGAGACACATTCCCTGCCTACAGGAGCTTACACCCCTGTAAGGTAGCTAGGGGATTCAGAAATATGGGTAGGTGTAGAGCTAGATTCATTAAAAAAAATGGAAAGAGGTATATGCAAAGAGACAGAGTGGCCCACATACGCGAGGGAGACAGTCTTTCTTCCCCCTAGCCCATCCCTCCATCCCTCTTCTCTCTCAGTCTGTGGGCACTTAACCTGCAGTTGCTAGGATTGAGATCAGCTGGGAAGCAGGAGGATTTTCTGGACATTCCTGACTCTCGGGCTCCTGCTGTCTTCCTCGACACCTTACTGTAACACTCTCCTAAACAAACTCACACTCTCACACAAGCATTTCACATCCATGCCCACAGACACCAGGTGCTGGGGCCAGTTTTTCTCTGTGGCACATTCATGGATGCCCAACCTGCTGTGCAACTTTAATAGACATTCTAAAGAGAAGGATGGTTGATTTGGGGTCCACACTCCTCTCACTATCCCACCATCCAGAGCACTTCTGAATCCTCTTCAGGATCTTGGAATGCTCATCATCTCACTGGTCACTAGCTCCAGTTCTGCAGGCAGTTAGCTTTTGAGTGACTGAATTATATGACCCAGAACACTCTCAAAACCTCTAGCATCTACTAACTCTGTAGTACTCTCCCAAGTGCTTAGTACAGTGCTCTGCACAGAGTAAGTGCTCACTAGCTACTACTGATTGATTGATCTTCTAAGCCTCTCCATCTCAGGGATTGTTCACCTCAGCTTGGCAAGGAAGACAGAGAGTGAGTCTCAACTATCAAAGAAGTCACTACAGGTAAGTCCTCTATTAGTGCATTTGCAGGATAGCAAGAACCATGGGACAGACTGCACCTCCAAATCATACTAATATTCAGAATGAATGCATTTGTTTATACCCATCCTGAGCACTTCTGTATACATTATTCAACTACTTTGATTACTCTGTGAATGAATAATTGTATGCCTGTATCCCTCATGATAGTATGTACTTCTAGTGGTGTTTCTCAGTTTTATAATTCCCCAAGTACTTGTAAGGTTCAATACAAGTGCAATGAATAAAGCATGGGCCTAGAAGTCAGAAGGTCATGGGTTCTAATTCCGACTCCTCCACTTGTCTTCTGTGTGACCCTGGGCAAGTCATTTCACTTCTCTGGGCCTCAGTTATCTCATCTGTAAAATAGGGATCAAGACTGTGAGCCCCACGTGGGACAGGGACTGTGTCCAACCCAATTTACTTGTATTCATCCCAGTGCTTAATACAGTGCCTGGCACATAGTAAGCACTTAATAAATACTATTATTATTATTATACTATTGCTACTGCTACTATAAACAGCAATCAATCAATCAGTGGTATTTACGGAGCACTTCATACAGAACACTGTACTAAGTGTTTGACAGAGTATAATAGAGTTGGTAGTACTTCCACTTGACACTCTCCTGTTTTCCTGTGGGCATCTCCTGTGAGCTTGATGATTTTCAAAATTTTGATGGAAGTCAAAGAGCAGAAGAGCAAATGAACTTATATACAGAGTGGCTTCCAGCTTTACCCAATTTACAGATAGAATATTAAGACAAGCAGTTAGGATATTTCATAGCTATTGCACAATTCAAAAATGCCGTCAAGGCAACATTGCAAATTTAACTTAGCCCAGTTAAAATAGGACCTAGCAGATTTTTGGCTAGTAACAGTAAGGTTAAATGAATTCAGATAGTTGTGAAACTGGACATTTATGATGCAAGGACCAAAACAGGGTGGCCTTTCCCTCAGAGTGTTGCTTCTGGTGTTCTGGGCAGAAAAAGACACATGGACCGCTGCTGCTGTGTGTCTCGGTGTTCTGCCGCCCAGAAGGTCAGAGGTGACAGGTATTTATCACCTGTGCTCCTAGGCCATTCCAGCTTCCAGCCTCAGTTTATCCAATCTCTTCCCTCCCCCCTCCTCCATACCTAATTTGTTTGGTACAGGGGCGAGGGACACCTTCTGTATTCCTGGCTTGGGCTGTCAATCTCGCAGTTTGGGTTGTGGGGGCAGTATCCCACCCTCACTTCCGAGTTCCGCCTGCTGTCTCAGGCGACCACGAGATAACATTTGACCTTGAGATGGCCAGTACCCCAGGGTCACCTTGGGTCAGCCCCCCAAAATGGAGATAGATCAGTTTGAGCCATGTCCCCTCAGGGTGCCCTCAAGAGAGAGTCTACCCTCAACCTTGGGCATGAACAGACCTGGGGCCTGTAGGTGGCCACTACATTTCCAAGCAAAGTAGTCTGGGTAGGGAAGGGGGTCAGCAATTCATTCTGTGATTGGAGCAGACACTTGACTAATACTCTAATACTGCTAATCCTTAAAACCTCTCAGTTTGAAAATTCAACTTCCAGATCAAATAGCTAAATATTTTGGTGGCCCCAGTAGAATGGTTTTAAAGTACTTCACTTCTTAGCCTAGGTTTCCAAGGCACCTGAGTGACCAAATTCAATTTTATTTAACCACTCAGGCAGAAATCAGCCTTACACCCTTTTTAATGATAGGCACAATAAAGTTCCCAGTGAAACACAGTGAGTCACTGAGAACTTTCCTTCTGTTGTTTTTAAGGTAGCTCTTTCACAACCTGCCTGCCCTGAAGGATTGCTGTGAGAATCCTCTTTACTTCCCACTCAGGGGGTCTTTATTAAAATAACCTTACAATTGTGGAAGCCAGCTTCTTAAGTTCCTCTTTTTTTAGTGCTATTTGTTAAGAGCTTACTCTGTGCCAGGTACTGTGCTAATCACTAATTAGATACAAACTAATCAGATTGGACACAATCCATGTCCCATATGGGATTCACAGTCTTAATCCCCATTTTAGAGGTGAAGATACTGAGGCACAGGGAAGTTGTGACTTCCCCAAGTCACACAGCAGACAAGTGGCAGAGCTGGGATTAAGAACCAGGTCCTTCTGACTCCCAGGCTCGCGCTTCAGACCATACTGGTTCACATCCCATGTCAACCCTGAAGGCTGTTCACCTGTCTGTGCACTCCTTAGAATTGAAATCTAAACTTTTAGACTGTGAGCCCACTGTTGGGTAGGGACTGTCTCTATGTGATGCCAATTTGTACTTCCCAAGCGCTTAGTACAGTGCTCTGCACATAGTAAGCGCTCAATAAATACGATTGATTGATTGATTGAAATGAAGTGAGCTGTGCTGAAATTCATTTTGAGAATCCTGTATTATGCTGCCCTGTGCCCTCATGCAGCATTTCAATTTGAAGTTGCAAGATCTTCTTGTCAGTGGAGAATATTGAAAACATTTAGATATAAGCTGATGCACTGGTTGCAGCTTCCAATATTCAGTCTGAAAATTATCCCAGGTAGAAAATTTACATGGTATCCTGGGAGTATTTGTAAGCAGATTTTCTATTCCAAGGAGAGTTTTAAAGATACCTTCATCACAATCAATTGGTTACACAATATTTATGAGGCCTTTTATCTTCACCCCAGAAAAATACCTTAAAATAAAATTCTCCTATCGTGTTTAAAAATGCACCAGTCAGACCCATCATAGTCTCTATATCTCACAGTCTAAGGTGTAGGGAGAACGGATACCATACTTAATCCCCATTTTACAGATGAGAAAACTGAAGCCCAGAGGTCTGAAGTGATTTGCCCAAAGTCACACAGGAGATAGATGGTAGAACTAGAACTTAGGTCTTCTGACTCCCAGCCCCAAAGAGTGGTACTACTGTCAAATAGTGGTAGTATTAGGGGTATATTTCAAAAGAAATTTGTACCTCTGATTACGGGACCAATCTTTTGCCTCTACTTCAATAATCTTTTTACTTGTTTTCATTTGGTTTTGTTTTCGGGGGGAGAAGTCTTCAGGGTGTGCCATCTGTACCCTATTTCAAGGTCCTTTGCCACTGCTGCTTAATCCAATCTGTCAGTCAGCCCCACACAGGCATGAGTTACTGATCAAAGGAAAAGATTTAGAAATTGCACTTCATAAGCTCCTAGGAAAAGGAATAAAACACACCTTGTAAAATATATTGTATTTCCCTTTTCCAGAGAACCAAGACCCATCCTGGGGTGCATTATGTGTCTTCCTAATTCAAAGAAACAAAGGACTAAGCCCATTGTATTTGAAATAAAAATGAATTGGAAAATCCACTCTCATTTTTTTTTCTATTTACAATTTGCAAGGCTTGAAAATGCTGATATTAGAATTATTCTCCTCTAGACTATAATTCTGCCCTGGACTGTAAGCTCCAGGTTGGCAGAGATAATGTCTACCAATTTCATGCTGTGAGAAGCAGCGTGGCATAGTGGATAGAGCACGGGCCTGGGATTCAGAAGGTCATGGGTTCTAATCCTAGCTCTGCCATTTGTCTGCTGTGTGAACTTGGGCAAGTCACTTCACTTCTCTGTGCCTCAGTTACCTCATCTGTTAAATGGGGATTAAAGCTGTGAGCCCTATGCAAGACAGGGACTATCTGTAACCCGATTTGCTTGTATCCTGCCCAGTGCTTAGTCCAGTGCCTGGCACATAGTAAGTGATTAACAAATACCATTATCATTATCATTACTAGTATTAACTCTATTACATTATACTCAAATGCTTAGAATAGTGCTCTGCACACAGTAAATGCTCAATAAATGCCATTGATTGATTGATTGACCTAGAATTAGTGTTTATAGTGAACCCATGCCAACCAAATATATATTACAACATATAATATATAAAATATATAAAAATATACCTAATAAATGTTCTAATGTGCCTTACCCACAGCATTCAACTCTTCAAGAATTGTCCCTAGTTAGTATGTGTAGTATTAGTACTTACCACAGGGAGAGATCAGTTTCATTTTCACTGTGCACACTTTTCAAGCAATGGACAGAAGAAGCCAGGTGAACTTTACTACTTGAATGTTTTTGAGACCCAAAAGTTACATCTCCAAAGGAGCTAATTGGAGAGTGGAAGTTGGACTTTTGTAACAGCGCAGTGATGGGATATATGGGGTGGCTTACTGTATTCCCGCACAAGATAGGGGCCACCATTTGTCACAGTGTGGCTGGATGAACCTCAGCAGAACTGGTGGCTCACAGGCAACCAGACTCAAAGGCAGAGCTGGCTTTAGATATGGACGAATCAATCGATCAGTGGTATTTATTGAGCACTTACTGTGCATGGAGCCCTGTACTAAGCACTTGGGAGAATACAATACAATAGAGTTGGTAGCTCTGTTGTATCTATCCTGACCATGAGGAGCTTACAATTTTGCAGAGCCAGGGAGGAAGCAGTTCAAGACTTCCCAGAGCCCATTATGTGAAATAGCCCTCCTTCCCACCCAAAACTAGCCCACTGCCCCACTTAGCAAGTTGTCCTCTGGGCTGGTGGGTGACCTTTTTGGCCCTTTGGAGTAGGGCCCCCTTAGATTCCCCTACTCACTGTAAGAGGCTCTGCTCAGCATGCAGATGTCAGCCTCGCCCACCCCAGCCTTGATCGCTCTGGGTGACACATGACCAGGAATGCTTGCCTCTCGCCCACTCTCAGCCATGGGCAGAAGGACAGTCCCTGGTCTAGGGAGGGGGCAAAAACTGGAGCTGCCTTGGTCCTGCAGGGTGCGGGTGTCACAGCACTCTGAGGAAAACCTACCCAACTTGTTTTATTAATAAAAATAATAAAAATAATAATATTTGTTAAGGGCTTATTATGTGCCAGACACTGTACTAAGTGCAGGGGTGAATGCAAGCAAATCGGGTTGAACGCAGTCCCCATCCCATGTGGTGCTCACAGTTTCAATCCCCATTTTGCAGTTGAGGTAACTGAGGCACAGAGAAGAGCAGTGATTTGCCCAAGGTCACACAGCAGATGAGTGGTGGATGTGGAATTAGCACCCATGACCTACTGACTCCCTGGCCCATGCTCTATCCACGATGCCACTATCCACTAGAGAAGGAGCGTGGCTCAGTGGAAAAGAGCCCGGGCTTTGGAGTCAGAGGTCATGGGTTCAAATCCCAGCTCCGCCAATTATCAGCTGTGTGACTTTGGGCAAGTCACTTGACTTATCTGGGCCTCAGTTCCCTCATCTGTAAAATGGGGATGAAGACTGTGAGCCCCATGTGGGACAACCTGATCACCTTGTATCTACCCCAGCACTTAGAACAGTGCTTGGCACATAGTAAGCGCTTAACAAATGCCATTGTTATTGTTATTATTATTTTATTATTATTATGCCATGCTGCTTCTCAGTTTTAGATTGTAAGCCCCTGAAAGCCAGGACCCATATCTAGATCTCACAATTTTATTCTTTCTCAGTAATTAGTACAGTGCTCTACACCCAATAAGCACTTACTACTACAACTACTAATAATAATCACAGTATGTGTTAAACACTATGTGCCAAGCACTGTACTAGGCACTGGAATGGATACAAGCAAATCAGATTGGACACAGTACCTGTCCCACGTGGTGCTCACAGTCTCAATCCCCATTTTTCAGAAGCAGTAACTGAGGCACAGAGAAGTGACTTGTCCAATGTCACACAGCAGATAAGTGGTGGAGACAAGATTAGAACCCATGACCTTCTGACTCCCAGGCTCCTACTCTATCCACTACACCATGCTGCTTCTACTAGGCTTTGTTCAGGGGTGAGGGGAGGCTTTGTGAAGTGTGGAATTTCTGCACCAGCCAGTAATTGCATATCTTAAACTCTCCCTTTTTCCCTTCCCCACTGTCTAAAACAGGGCCATGAAACCAAGTGATCCGGCTGGATGGCCACGTCTCGAGCTCAGGTGTTGTTTGAAAGGACAAGGAAAAGTTCACTGGTCCCACTGTTTACCAACCCAAATGAAGTTTCCTGGTCATATGAAGGTATGGTTTGCCATTCTAATTTGGCACTTGGAAGCAGAGGCTTAGTTCTGGGACATCCTTCCTTGGATTCTCAGTGTTCAGGAGTGTTGGGACATTGGTGCATTTTGTCACACATCCTGGTAGTCCCAAACAGGGCAATCAATAGCCCAAGTTGATCCTATCCTGACTAAATTTGGCAGACAGCCTTTTTCCCACCCCTAGATGCTCTTGCTTATTATTTTAAATGTTTGGACTTTCTGTGCTGGAACACCCATGCTACCCCACTCAGCTAGGACCCAGAACATTCTGGGGATTGTAGTTTGAATCGACGAGAATGCAAGGGGACTTAATCACCTCATTTCCCTCTTTTCTCCCCTCCCATCACTCAGTCACTGAGAGCAATAGGAAGAAGCACAAGCTTGGGCGTTGTCCCGGTATCCCGTATTTCCACAGAAATAATGGGGTCGACCTGGTCGGGGGTGTTCTGAGAGAATCAACATGGGAGAGAGGTGGCAGTACATATACTACATTTGCAGACTTTTCTCAAGACCTCTGATTAATTCTTCTGTACGATTTCAAATCGCATGGTGATTTAATGTGCTTTCATTAATCAATTTACTTACATTTATGTGCATAAAAATTTGTCTTGACAACAAGACTGAGTATCTCCCTAAATGTTTGAACACACATGACCTTCCAAATATCAACATTCCCAGGAGAATGACTGAACATCTGTGTGAGTCACTTTTGTCTGAATTAAATTTTTGATGCGCTGGGTAATTGGGCCTGTACGTTGGAATTGCATCTTAATAGCCATGAATGCTTTCATGAAATTTTGTATCTCAATGCAAATTGGCATTGTCTTGCAAAGTAGCTCCTAGAAAAAGGCTTTCAGAAGACATTTGGACAGTTTACATGCAGAAGAAATCAGAAGTTTTGGCAAAAAGTCTGTTGCAAAGGCAAATTGGCCTTTACTCTAGCTGCCTATGTAGATAATAATAGTAACAATAATAATAATTGTGGTATTTAAGTGCTTACTATAAGCCAAGCACCAATCTGTACACCTCAATCCTCTAACACCAATTCTCCATACATCGATCTCATCTATCTTGCTACCACAACCCCTTGCCCACATCCTCCCTCTGGCCTGGAACTCACTCCCCCTTCATATATGACAATCCATTATTCTCCCAACCTTCAAAACCTTCCTAAAGTCACTTTTCCTCCAAGATTATTTCTGCGACTAAGCCCTCATTTCCTCTATCAGCCCTCCCCTGTGTCTCACCTCTACACTTGGCTATGTCCTCTTAAATCCTTTTGATACTCACCCCAGTTCCATAGCACTTATGTACATTTCTTTATACTCTACTTTCATGTCTATCTCTAATTTATTTTAATGTCTGTCTACCCCTGAAGACTGTGTAAACCCCTTGTGGGCAGGGATCATGTCCACCAACTCTATCGTATTGTACTTTTGCAAGCACTTAGTACATTGCTTGTCACACAGTAAGCACTCAATAAATACCATTGGTTGATGAAATGGGGTAAAAGAGTGGCCTAGCGAATAAAACATGAGCCTGGGAGTCCGAAGGACCTGGGTTCTAATCCCAGCTCCACCACTTGTCCTCTGTGTGACCTTAGGCAAGTCACTTAATTTCTCTGTGTCTGTTACCTCATCTGTAAAATGGGGTTTAAGACTGAGCCCCATGTGGGACAGGGACTCTGTCCAATCTCATAGCTTGTGTCTACCCTAGCACTTAGAGCTTGACACATAGTAAGTGCTTAACAAATACCATCATTATTATCATCAGGTTGGACAGAGTCCCTAACCCACCTGGGTCTACAGAAGCTAGGGGAAGAAGAACAGGTATTTAATCTCCAATTTACAGTTGAGCAAACAAAGGCACAGGGAATTTAAATGACTCTCCTAATGTCAGGAGAACTATAGGAAACCTAAGGGTTCTGTACTGGCTTGAAAGAGTTGATGTATTTCCCTCAATTCCTTTTTACAAATAAGTAGGGATTTGTGCAGTAGGGGCCAATGAGAAAGTGTTGTGGAAGTGGGGAAAAAGAAAGTGAAAGTCTGTTTTAATGGGTCTTACGGTGAAGAACTCTACTGCAGTGTAGGGATGGGGAGATCCAGGTGGAGGAGGTCAAGTTTGGGATACAGGAGAACAGGAAAGTCCCTAGGAACAAGGGAGTAGAATAAACAAAAGGAAGATTAGGGATAGGGATAAGGTTAATTTAGGGTTCCAGGATAATTTTTACTTATCTGTAGGACCCAGGCATCGTGTCTGGGAATGGTTCTGGATCTCAGCCTAACAGATTGCTATGGGAAACACCCCAAGACACAAGAGTTCAGGATGAATCTATGTTTTTGAGGAATAATAATAATAATAATAATTATGGTATTTGTTAAGCACTTACTACATGCCAGGCACAGTATAAGCGCTAGAGTGGATATGAGCAAATCAGGTTGGACAAAGTCCCTGTCCCACGTGGGGCTCATGGTCTCAATCCCCATTTTACAGATGAGGTAACTGAGGCCCACAGAAGTTAAGTGATTTGCCCAAAGTCACACAGCAGACAAGTGGAGGAGCCGGGATTAGAACCCATGATCTTCTGACTCCCAGGCCCGTGCTCTATACACTATGCCAATCATCACTATATCCTTGGGCAAATCTGTAATGATTCATGGTTAGGATGCATTCCAGTACTGAAGGGGATAGGATCCCAATGACAGGAAAGCACATAGGTTGCAAGAAGACACATACACAGACACATACACAAGCAAACAAGTGAGTCAAGGACAGTCCAACAGCAGTGCCTTCTTGCTCTGCACCCTGATGAAGCTTTGCTACTGGAAATAAGGATTTCATCTCCTGGGAGTCATATGAGCCAATCTCCTCCAAGAGGAGCTGCATTGCTAATGGCACTGTTAAACAGTCCTTTGGTCATTGCTCAGTCTCTTCCTTTGGCCCAGCCAGCAAGGGCCCAGGAAAAAAGGAAGGTAATTGAGACTGCAGAGGGGTTTAAGCAGAGTTGAGAGCAAGGAGGAACAGAAGCGGGACTGTGGGGAGAGAAGGAGATCTTCCAAAGGGGCAGTTTGACCTAGTGGAAAGAGCAGGCCTGGGAGTCAGAAGATGTGGGCTATAATCTTGACTCCACCACTTACCTGCTCTGTGACCTTGAGAAAATCACTTAATTGCTCTGTGCCTCAGTTTTCTCCCCTGTAAATGCAGATTAAATACCTCTTCTCCCTCTCTCTTAGACTGTGAGTCCCTCAATGGAACAGGGACTGGGTCTAATCTGATTGTATGGTATTTACCCCAGCGCTTAGCACAGTGCTTTGCATAAAGTAAGCACTTAACAAATACAATTATTATCAGAGAAGCAGCATGGCTCAGTGGAAAGAGCATGGGCTTTGGAGTCAGAGGTCATGGGTTCAAATCCCAGCTCCACCACTTGTCAGCTGTGTGACTTTGGGCAAGTCACTTAACTTCTCTGTGCCTCAGTTCCCTCATCTGTAAAATGGGGATTAATACTGTGAGTCCCATGTGGGACAACCTGATCACCTTGTATCCCCCCAGAGCTTAGAACAGTGCTTTGCACATAGTAAGTGCTTAACAAATACTATTATTATTATTATTATTGTTATTACTATTACCACACCCTGAGGACTGTAGTTAAAACCCTATGGAAATGGGACTACAAGCAGATTTCCTATCTCTCTAAGATTCTCATTCGAAGTATACACAGGTCTGCCACAGCGCACCATGAGGAGATTATATATTTCAACCATAAAACTAGATTGTACCCAAGAGGCTGGTAACAGGTGGTAGTGGATAAAAAGATTTTCTTTATTCATCCAGAAAAAGCCCTACATTTTAAAAAGAAAGATATATACAGGAAGGATGAAGCTTTAATTTTCCAACAGATAACAGCTGATTCCCAGACATAGATAAACAATCGATCAATAATATTCATTGAGCAGTTACTCTGTACAGATCACTGAACTGCTTAGAATATATATGGTGTTAAATAGCAGTCATTCTCTCCTGGAAAGCCTAGGACAAATCCAGAGTTCAGAGATCTGAAATTCACACATGGTCCCTACTGTGAATACCCTTTGGGTGTGTCATTGTGTCATTTAGGAAACAACATGAAACATTAGCTTGTTCTAGTAGGGGCAGAGGGAATTTTTAGAAAAGATGTTTCAAAAGAAAAGTTCCTTTTATAACCTGAATCTGCATGAAGCACACCCAGTCTTTGGCACAAAATATCTGCTGGTGAGGAACATACCATATGGACCCCCAGTCCTGTACCTCTACCTGCCCTGTCCCTCTGCCCCTTGCCATTCTTAACAGTCTCAGGGCAGTCTCTGGAATAGAAGCTTTCATACCATTAAGCGCTTAGCACAGTGCTCTGCACAAAGTAAGTGCCCAATAAATACCACTTATTGATTGACTGATTAAAGAACAATGGATCTGGGGGAAATAAATGTGGATTTGTCTCAAAAAAACTGGGCCAATGCAGTCAGACTCCTATACCATGTATTTTTCACAGTATGTTAGCAATAGAATGCTCTAGGGGAATAAGGTAACATTTTGAGGATAACACACATCTATCTGGATAGAACAGGACACTTTGCTGGAAGAAACAACTGTGTAAAGTACCCAGTGCTGGGTCAAGGGATGCATACAATACAACAATTTCAATTTTCCTTAATGCAAGCTTGTTCAAGAACGTAAATCCTGCAATATGGAAAGAGAAAAACAACATTATCTGCCTTTTGGAATAGTCCAGTTCAAAGCACCTTATCTCACTTGAACCCCAGAGGAAAACTTTCAAGGCTGCCTGGCTCTGAAAGACAGAGGCAATATATTCTCATTAGACCTGGAGTCTCCATGAAGGTTTTTCCAAAAGTCACATGAAATACCTGAGTTAGATATGTGCCATGTATACATTGGCATTAAGTTGTTTAAAGGCAATTACACATACTTACATAGGCTGCTTCATTGATGCAAATTTCACAATGAAATTTCATTAAGGAAGTCATTTAAAAGCATTTAAATTTTCCCTTCCTTCTTCCTAATCTGTTATCACGGTCTGACCAAGATTTCCTGCATCAGAGCAAGTAAAAAAATAGGGTCAAGGGACAGTCACTTTGGAAAGTTCATGAGGACTCTGACACTGTTCAGAAAAAAAAGTGCTGGGGTTCCTTTTCATTCAATCATATTTATTGAGTGCTTACTGTGTGCAAAGCACTGTACTAAGCGCTTTTATGTGGAAGATTCAAGCAAAGTGGAGCCTCATTAACTCATGAGAGTTTATTGGTTGTAGCCCCTTAGCTTGGAATCATTTTTGACTGCAGTCTTCCAATGAACCCCTGCATATCTTCACAACAAGAGACACATTTGGCAGTTATTTTCATTTAAAGGGAAATTTCTTCTTTAACAAAAATTGGTGATGCTCTCCTTGAGCAAGCACATATATTGTTTTCTATTGAGTATGCTAGAGAACACAGAAGATTTAACACATTTTCTTAAAAGAAAAAATATAGGTTAAGTGAATTCAAATTCATATCAATTGAAATGCTTTTGCAGTTTTTAGAATACAGCCAATTCACCATGGAGACACTTCACAGTATTAGAAACCAAACACTGTGGGTGGTACATCTAACCTCTATTACCCATTACAGTACCTTTCACTATTAGAGGTTTAGTTTGTTGCCACCGGCAACATACAATACTAGAATCAGTTTGTTGGGGTGGCAGAACACAGACTGTATTCTGGAAACTAATGAGAAGCAGATCTATTGACTTCCACTCATTAAGGAAAGGGAATTGGGAAAAAGGAGACAATAAATACACGTAGTATAAAATGTGCAATTTGAGTCTTAAGGATTCTTTTCATCATCATATGCTACAATGATAATAGATCTTTTTTAAAGGCCGCAGAGTGTTTCTCTAATTTATTATTGTCAGACTATATGAGCAAAAGAAATGGGTCAGAGCAGCGATCCATCCATCTCAGTACTATTCTGCTGTCTGTTTCACCAAAACTATGTTTAGGGGAACCATATGAACCACAAAGCACATTTTTCTTGCAATTTATTCTTTGTATTATGGCCCTCAAACTGAGTTGCGGCCAATACCAGTAGTGGAATCTTTTGCTTCAGGTATGACTATTGCCGTAGGCCTCCAAAATTTCCAACTCCTTGTCAATTACTCATCCTCCTTGGAATTTTGGAGATTATTGACAACCCAAATCCACAAATAATCCAAGGACTACAATAGCTTCAACTTGATTGTAAGCTCCTTGAAGGCAGGGATTGTGTCTCCCAACTCTGTTGTATTGTAGTCTCCCAAGCACTTAGTACAGTGCTCTGCACACAGTAAGCACTCAAAAACTATCAGTGATTGATTAGCTAATTGATTTTTCCCCCAGCCAAATCTATTTTTATCAGAGTTGCTAACAAATGGCACAATGTACTAATTTAGATTTCATTTGTTCTTCCTATCCCTAATAACCTTCTGAATTGGCCAAAATACAGGGAACAGGAAAAAGGAAAAGGAGAAGCAAAGGGCTTGGATAACACCTCCCACTCAATCATTGATATTTATTGAGCACTTACTGTGTGCACAGCACTGGATTAAGCTCCTGAAAGAGCTTAACAATAATACAATACAACAGTACAATGGAGTTGGTAGACACATTCCGTGCCATAATGAGTTTACCGTCTAGAGGGGCAGAGAGGCATCAATAGAAATGAACAAGTTATGGTTATGTACACAAGGGCTGTGGGACTGAGGTTGGGGTTAGTCCTGATTAGTCCTTGAACACTGAAGAACATACCACACCTACTTTTTAAGTAATTAATAATGCTCTTCCTCTAAAAAAAATCTTAACTCTTCCTTACTTTTTAGCAAGTTTCTTACCGCCTCCAGATATGCTTCCTCTGCCGCAACACGTACTTCTGTCTTTAAGTCCAAAGAATAGTCTGTCTCAGCACAGATGCCTCCTTTCCTTCCGGCAGCAAAGAGAGAAAAAGAATGCTGGGTCCTGCTAAGTCTATGTTTTTTCAATTATCTGCCCTGGAGGAGTATTGGTACCCAGGATCCAAATCGTTCTATCATTTGAATCTCAGTTTCTGCCTATTTGTCTTTTGCGATAAGAGAAAAGGACAAAGGTAACCAGGCAGGAGACCACCAACAAACACATGGAGGAATAGAGAGTAACGGAAACAACTAAGGCAAGCAGGAGATCCACAAGAATGGTGGCAAATTTTACGCACATGTCTGTATTTCAGTGCTGGATTTGATTTCCCTCTGCCTTGCTCACAGGAGGTTTAAGAATCAAGAAGCACAGCATGCAGCCACGTTTCCTTCGTGTGAAAGAAAAAATAAGAGACATTTCCAAATGTGCCTAGGAATGTAATAATCTCTCTGGGAGAATGAGTCATTATGCTAGGAACTATACAACAAATCTGATTTCCCAACTGGCATAAAACAAGGGCCCAGTCACAGCTTGAACTTAGAGACATTGCTACATCATGCATCGGATAGTCTAGTGGGAAGAAATCCAATCTCTTTATTTTGGCTTGGAATTTCACCACTAAGTTTTTCTGGATAGTAATTTTCTACTAACAAAGGCACAAGGCTGTTTCAAAAGGTCTCAAGTAACTATGACATTTTAATCTTATTTCATAACTAAAAGATTTTCTCATAAATACAAGGTGTTCCAGGTGTTCCCCTTGAAATACAGCTATAGCTATAGAGCTCATAATCATTTATAGATTGTGCTATTTCAAAGTCAGTCAAATAGTAATACTTGTTGAGGACTTACTATGTGCAGAGCACTGTACTAAGTGCTTGGTGGAGTACAATCCGAGTTGGTAAACATAACCCCTGTCTTCAAGGAGCTTGCAGTCAACTTCATTGTACCTCAGTTTCCTCATCTGTAAAATGGGAATTCAGTACCCGTCCTTCCTCCGATTTAGGCTGTAAGCCTATGAGAAGCAGAGCCTATGTCCAACCTGATGAATTTGTATCTACCCCAGTATTTAGAACAGTGCTTGGCACATAATTAGTGCTCAACATATACAGTGATGATGAAGACAATGATAATACTCTTTTCATTTCAATTATCTTTTTTCACAACCGGAATTCCCACTAAACATCTTGGAAGGCTGAAGGGTAGGGGTATAGTTGAGATGACAATACCGTCAGGCAGGAGACAAAGTAAGTAATTATAAACAAGGACCGTGGACCGTCAGAAACAAGGTAAGGTGGGAGTATGTAATAGATTGTAAGTGCTTTTAGGGCAGGGATCATGCCTACTACCTCTATTGTGCTTTCCCAAGGTCTTAGAACAGTGCCCTGCAGAGAGTAAGCACTCAATAAGAGTTATCGATTGATCAGTTGCATTGGGTAGCGGGCTAAGTAGGTATGCATCAGTATAGTGGGCATGAGAGGAACTGGCAACTGGGTGCAGTGCATCACAGCAGCAAACAAGTGTGGTCTGTCTAAAAGGGACTCATCTACTGACAGTGGATGAATTTTTGACCAAAACACAACAATATAATCCAGCCTCTGTGAATCTCCATGCTGTCCTCCCTCTCCCTCTCACTCCCATGCTCAGGGGTCTTTCATCTTACATTGGTGCAGTATTACAAGCACATTGTTAGCCTGTGTTTGGAAAACTCCCTCCTGCTAACGTAAAAAAGACTAAGAAATTATTAGTCCCCTAGAGTCTTTCTTTGATCATATTGTACCAGTTGAAAATAGCAGCATGTCTGTCCATAAAGATTGTCTTCCCTGACTCACTCCCAATCGACCCTGCTGTGCCTAACCCTTGGAGGTTTTCCTTCAATGGTTTGCCGACCCTGTTTCCTGCTGTTCCATTTCAGCTCTCCTTAGAGCTACAATTTGGGCAACTTGGAGGATACTCTCATTCCTTCAACATCCTCCCCGTCATTAATGCTCACTGAAATAGCAGGGAGAGTGAGGTGTGATAGGGAGGTATTACTTTCTCCATGAGGTCAGCAGAAGGACATCATAATATTATTTCCTCATGCCCTGTATACCCATACCACGAACAACCCAAAGGTGCAAAGCCAGGGGTAAGGGGGAATTGGGAATGGAGAGAGGATTTTCCAGATGCCAGTGTCCTTGTAGAAGCCTTTTCTGCACACACAAAACATGTCAGGTCAGTAGTCTTTCCTCTGGTTTTGTTGGAGAAGAGTGGGAGAATCCAGTATGGAGCAAACAAGTCACATCTCCCTGGCAAATGCAAGAATCAACCAAGATGAATTAATTTCCTGTGATAGAGAATGTAATAATAAACAGAATTCTTAACTAAGTATTTTCTGTTCAGTAGTCCACAAAATTAACAAAAAAAGGACATCATATCTGTTTAATGTGCTTTTGATCACAGGGCTATGGCATTATTAATTGGAATTTGAAATGCCAATTCTAATTGTTGTATTTTAAATTCCAGTTGTAAAATTTACTGCCCTGCAAGAATAAATTGGCATGTAGCCATTGGAAGATAATTTTGCTTACTGGAAGCCTTGCTAGCCAATCAATCCCAGCTTTCACTTAAAATCAAATTTGGCTGTTCATCATATGAAACCAAAGAAGAATATTTCCACTTATTTAAAAGAAGTTTTAAAGCTGTAGCAAAGAAGATATCCATCAGATGAAACTTAAAATGTATACTAAATTCAACTTAAAGCTCACAGATTACTATCTTCATTACTCCTCCTCATATCATCAAAGCTTGTAAGACATGCTATTAATAACTGCACTGACCGTAAAATGACTTGGGCAGGAACATTCAAAATGCAATGACTCAAACAGAGATGGATTAAGGCTGCATAATTTTTTTCTTTTGTACTTTCAATCCAGTGATCTGAAAGCCCTCTACCAATTTTTTTGATATACTAGTGAAATAACTTGAAAAAAATGGCAACACAGTGAGTTATAAGTGACTGGTCCAGGGTAACAGTTTATGCTCGAGAGACATAAAGCTGTCCTTCTAATCTTCAAACTAAACTGCAATTTTGCAGTTTGTGTTGTGGCACTGACTCCTGCCTTGATTTTTGGATCACCTAAAGGAGACTCTCTGGAGACAATGGCTGTCTTCTTTAGAAACAAGCTGTCAGTGCCATGAACAGATTGCTAACTATTTTTAGTGCAATCCTCAGTAGAGTATGTGTAGCTTTAAAGGTGATGCAATTGACAGTGATATTATCTGATAGGACCAATGCCCAGCTGAAAATCCCTTTCCATTGTGTGCATGTAAAGATTGTTCTTGCTGTATTGTACCATTGGCTTTTGCCTGATGCCATGTTCAGTTGAACATGTTCCTTGTTCCTTGATGTTGTGATCTTGTGAAAACCCTGCCGCAAGGGATTTTTCCTTGTCTTGTACATGGAAAGCCTGCCTGATTGATCAATCGATATTTATTAAGTGCTTACTATGTGCAGAGGACTGTACTAAGTGTATGGGATAGTACAACGCAACATAACAGAGAGGCTGTTGTCTCCCAGCTGGCACAGAATTGCCACAGCTGAGGTTTTGCTTTATTATGGTCGAAGATTCAGCAGGACCCTCTCTCTCGTCTTTATAATATTTGTTAAGTGCTTACTATGTGCCAGGCATTGTACTAAGTGCTTGGGTAGATACAAGGTAATCAGGTTGGACACCGTTCCTGTCCAACATGGGGCTCCCGGTCTAAATCCCCATGTTATAGATGAGGTAACTAAGGCACAAAGAAGCTAAGTGACTAATCCAACATCTCATAGCTGACAAGTGGAAGAACCAGGATTAGAACACGGGTCCTTCTGAGTTCCTGGCCTGTGCTCTATCCACTAGGCCATGCTGCTTCCCCTAAGTACTGTGGGGTCGGGGTATGATGAAAACCTAAACATTTAGGGGGTAGACTAATTGCATGGGTAAGTCATGGGTAAGTGCTCAGTACAGAATAAAGGCTTAACAAATAGCACAATTGTTATTATTGGTATTATTACTCCAGGTTGGGGATTGTGCCTTTTACCACAGCTATATTTCCTGCACATTCTACACAGTATGGGTATGCCAAAGTCAGCAAGTATTATTGTGAAATCTACAAGGCGTCCCAACTTAGACTCCCAATATTGCCTTCTGCCCAAATTCAGCAGGCAAATGCATGTTTCAGATAGAAAATCAGTTTCTCAGTGGTAGCTGTCCATGCTGTTTTATGTTACATTTCTCCTCAGCAGGCTTTTAAAGAAATGGGTGAAAATGTTTCATCTCCTTCACCACTACAGCAGCCTGCCCCTGCGAATGATGCAAGCCAGAGATAACATGGGAGAATGTCCCCAAATCAGCTACTCCGAGCAGCTAAACAGACAAACAAGACCTTCCCCTTTATCCCTCTGAAGGGATTCTTGTTGAGGAGGAAATCCCAGAAGATACCAGTTCTAACATCCATTCTAGAGGTAAGGAATATTCCATGGCAATGACTAATTCCAGGATGGAATAGGCAGGTTTCAAAGACTTGTCAAAGCCCCTTCAACCTGGTTTAGTTATGCTCTCTTTTTTTTCTAATATTTATCAAGCACTTACTATGTACCAGGCACTGTACTAAGTGATAGGGTAGACACAAGCTAATCAGATTGGACACTGTCCATGTACCACATGGGGTTTACTGTCTTAATCCCAATTTTACAGATGAGGTAAATGAGGCACAGAGAAGTTAAGAAACTTGCCCAAGGTCACATAGCAGACAAGTGGCAGAGCTGAAATTAGAACCCCAGTCCCTCTGACTCCCAGGCCTGTGCTCTATCCACTATGTCACGCTGCTTCTGATCTCCCTTCTTAAGTTACTGAGCTTTCTGATTCACTGACCCATCACCACAGTCTGATGGAAGTTTAATCAGTGATGGCTTTAGGAGAGCTATGAGCTGCAGGAAGGAAAAATTGGCCCAATTTGTCACCTAAAATTCAGTTTCCAAATTAATTTCACAGAAATTCCAGGATCGAATCAGCGTCACAAAAAAGCCGTAAGTGTTCACCCTCAGAGAACCCCTAGGTTTAAGAGTCCCAGTCCCAACCAAGAACTTGGAAACTGTCCTTAGTAAAGCTGTGAAAATTGAAATTCTAGCAAGCAGTCTCAGTATTTCCTGCCAATTCATTCTTAGCCCTCTCGAGAGAAAAGCCCATCACAACTTGTGTTTTGCAGATTTGTTGGGGTGTTTTCCAAGTCCTTCTAAGCTTAGAAGGAACCCACTGAAGCATGAATATGCTATTCAAAATTGACATACCTCCACTGACATTCCTTTCTGAATATAAAAAGGTGGTGTACTGTTCAAGCCAGAAAAGAAGCACGGGATCGGAAGGCAAATCTGGCAATTGAAACGAGCCCCAAAAGGGTGTTTTAAGCTATTTCTTTACTTTTTGGCCAATGAGACGGAGAACTGCACATACCTTCCTTATAGGGCCTACTCAAAGTAAAAGAAGTTTCGGTGGGCTGGGTCATTTTTGTTTCTCACCAGATTTTCTTCAATGGCTGACAGTGGTTTTTGCATATAACAATAGCACCATCTATTGGTCCTTTGATCGGTTGCTTTGTCTCTTTTCTATTCATTTATAGAGCTTGGGTTCTTGTTAATCAGACTTTTACTTTTGCTCCCCTTTTAGCAGTATTTCCACTCTCACCACCAACTTCCCATGTGGAGCACCTGCAATGTAAAAAGCACATATTGTCTAATATAGACATTTAGTTTCATTTCCCATTGAAAACATACCTGATAGTAGTAGGAGTGGTGGTGGTAATGTTATTTATTGAACATCTATTGAGTGCAATCAGCAAATCAATGGTATTTATTGAGCACTTAAAGGGCGGGGAGTCAGAAGGACCTGGGTGCTAATTGCTGCTCCTCCACCTGTCCACTGTGTAACCTTGGGCAAGTTAATTAACTTCTCTCTGCCTCAGTTACCTCCTCTGTAAAATGGGAATTAAAACTGTTTGCCCTATGTGGGACCGGGATTGTGTCTAATCCAAGTACCTTATATCTATCTCAGTGCTTAGTACGGTGCCTGGCACATAGTAAGCACTTAACAAATACCATTAAAAACAGATGCTTTGAGGAAACCACAACTGAACCCTAAACTTCAGCACAAAGACCTACAAAAAGATGTGACTGGAGGCAGGGGAATGGCTGGTAAGAGCACTCCCCCAGAATTCTTTGGGTACAAACATCTTTCTGTGCATATGCCTCTGTGTGCATCTGGGTAGGGGGATAATTGAGGTATTTGTTAAGCGCTTACCATGTGCCCAGCACTGTACTAAATGTTTGGATAGTGCAATCAGATCAGACACAATCCCTGTCCCACATGGGGCTCACAGGCTAAGGGAAAGGGAGAACAGGCATTTCATCCTCGTTTTCCAGATGAAGAAACTGAGTCACAGAGAACTTAAATGACTTTGCCAAGGTCACACAGTTTGCAAGGTTGTGATGGCAGGGCATGGGCATTTTGTTGGCAGCCCCTTGAGAATGCACAGCTGGGATGGTACATAAAGTAGTCGCTAGCCGCTATTAGTTCAGGATGTGGCCAATGGATGTTTTTTCCAAGTCTTCCCAAATACAAAAGGAAGAATGTGACAAGTTATGATGAAAAGTGGCCCTCTCTACATGTCCCAAAATTCTGTGTTCCTGTCTCTTGTTTAGGAGTAGTTTCCAAGCTTCTGCCACTACCTGTACTCTGTTGAAGGAAGAAAGAGCATAAGCTAGCTGACTGCAGTGCAGACCATGAGACGACTTTGGAAGATGGGAGTTACACAAATAGAAGGTACTCATTATATATAATGATGAGCTCTGAGACATTGATATGCAGTTCCAGTGCTCCTTTATTGCTGAAGTATACTTCCCTTGGACTCCATCTTTACATCTTTTTGTTCAAGATTAAATAACCTTCTCATTGTTCTGTCACCAAAAGGGCAAAGCAGGAATTCTGCTAGTATCCTTTCATCTCACTTTTTTCTCACTTTTTCCTAAATGTCATACAGCCTGAGATTGCTACATGAGTCCTCTAATCCTCCTTGATTTTGGTCTTACTTTTGGACAGTAAACCTCACCTTTGACCCATTGTTTTCTTTTGCTAACACAGTCTCTCAGTTGTTCACTCCTCCAGTCTGATTCTATCTGAATGGACTCTTTACAAACGATTCTTCTGGTGAACAGAGTGCTGAGATCTAGGGTTTCCTGAGTTTGCTTTCTTATTTGGTGAGAGCGGAGGAGTAACTTCATCTCTTTGTTCTCAGTCAGGGAAGGAATCCACAGGTGGACTTGGAACCTTGAGCTAACCAAGACTGACCTGCTTGCTCCAGATGAAAATATCCAAGTGGGATAAGCTTATTCTTGAAGTAGAATTTTCTTGGAGTAGAATTTTCCTGTGGAAAATTCCTTCTTTGGCTTACATTTGCACAGGCCATATCTACCATTAAATCACTACCTATACCCTAGATTGTGAAATGCTTAGTGGGCTGAGAATGTCTGTATCTCATCTGTGTGTTTCTTTCCCAAAGCTTAGTACAGTGCTTTGAACATGAGACACTTAATGAACACCTAGTTGTCTGCTACTGTTCCTATTTCCACTCTCTTTAGCTCCCCAATCATTCTGATCATTCTGCCCTCCTTTATTGGACTGACACTTAGGGTAGTTTAATTGACATCAGGGAGAATCTAAATTCTCCCTTTTAGCTGCTCTTCAACTCCTGCCCTCTCCTCTCCATTTCTCACATTTCCCCCTCACCTCCTTGCACTTGTTGCTCCTGCTGCATGGTAACCTGGGTTGGGGAAGTTTCTAGGCATGAGCAAGCGTGACCTAGTGGATGGAGCAAGGACCTGGTAATAAGAAGGACCTGGGTTCTAATTCTAGCTCCACCACTTGTCTCCTGTGGGATCTTGGGCAAGTCACTTAACTTCTCTGTGCCTCAGTTACCTCATCTGCAAAATGAGGATTAATACTGTGTGCCCCATGTGGGACATGGACTGTGTCCAACCCGACTAGTTTGTATCTACCCCAGCACTTAGCAGTTAAGAAATTAAGTGACTTGCCCAAGGTCACTCAGCAGCGAAGTGGCAAAGCTGGGATCAGAACCCAGGTCCTTCTGACGCCAAGGCCCATGCTCTATCCACTAGGCCATGCTCAAAAATCAGTCTTTCTACTAGCAGTGACGTAAGAGAAATAGGCAACAGTGAAAGTCAAATCATCTACTTTGAAGAGGGTTGGTACTTGTGATAAAATATTTAGACAAAAATGAAATTGGGGCTTACATTTGAATCTCCATTACCCTAGCATACGTTAGCAGAGATACAGCAGAGATGTAGCAGAGATACCCTTCTTTTGAAATTGACAATGCTGATGGTGTCCGACTGGTATTCTCTTTCACACTTGCACACTGGGTCCATGTTTGGGGTTAGTATTACTGCAATTCCAATTCTTACGAAGGGAAAGGTACATCTTATCTCCAGCATGGTTTATGCTAAAATTTTTTTTGCAGTAGTGGTGATGGCTGTTACTGAGTCATCCCAACTCTTTCACCGAGTCCTTCTGTGCCCAACAACACATGTTTTGAGACAGCTGATAAGGAGGGCAGGTGCAGTATGCAGAACAGAATATCTCTGAGCACTTCCTCTGTGCATTCAACAACTGCCGAAGCCATCTCTGAACATGATACTGAGAGTGTCTTAGTAGCAGTTGGGGGAGTCCTCTCCACTCTTTCACAAAAACCAAGAAAAAGAAGAAGAAACAAAAAACAAAATGAAAAACAAGAATAGTAGCAACAACAACAACAAAAAGTGAGATTGCCCTCCAAACAGCAAGGTAGACTGGCTCAGTGGAAAGAGCACGGGCTTTGGAGTCAGAGGTCATGGGTTCAAATCCCGGCTTCGCCAATTGTCAGCTGTGTGACTTTGGGCAAGTCACTAACTTCTCTGTGCCCCAGTTACCTCATCTGTAAAATGGGATTAAGATTGTGAGCCCCCCGTGGGACAACCTGATCACCTTGTTACCTCCCCAGCGCTTAGAACAGTGCTTTGCACATAGTAAGCGCTTAGTAGATGCCATTATTATTATTATTAT
The DNA here is from genome assembly GCF_015852505.1 of Tachyglossus aculeatus. Lineage (NCBI taxonomy): Eukaryota > Metazoa > Chordata > Mammalia > Monotremata > Tachyglossidae > Tachyglossus > Tachyglossus aculeatus. Next base: position 16,863,734 of record NC_052074.1, on the reverse strand, counting down.
TAGACTGGAGCCAGAAAATGGCAAAAAGATGGGAGCTGTGCACATGCAGAACTAAGGGGTGTAAGTTTCAAGAGGGCAGTGCAATGTCATCAGGCAGTCACTTCTACTGTGGGGAGATTTGTAAAAACTCTTACCCCGAAATTGAACATCATATCAGCCTAGAAGCTAAAAGCAGGAGATCCACGCTTCCCCAAGAGCCCCCTTTTCTGTCAAGCCAATGGAAACAACTTAGATAATAATAGCCTAAATAATCATGGTATGATTATTATATTTCATAATATTCCTGAGGGTGCTTGAACTCAGCTCACAGCTGTGTACTTAACATCTGTTTCATTGTTCAGATGAACAATGGCTAAAATGAGTGAGTGTCTCAGAAATACTTGCTTAATGTTTTATTATTTATGCAGGCCGGATCAACTCGTGGGGCCTCAGGCTAAAGATGTCCCTTACTGAGTAAGCTGCATGTGAAAGACAAATGCTGCTACCCCTCCCACCTCTCCCCATCTTGATACTCTCCTCCAGCCCCCACTCCCATACCTTGTGTCTCCTCCTGGAGGAAAAGCCCTCTACATCCCCTCACGCATTCCCCTCCCACTGGGGATCCCACAGAGAGAGCCAGTTCAGCAGAAGTCCAACCTTTCCAAACGTGGAAACCTCTGTCAGATCTGGCCACAGCTCTGGCACAAGGCATGGGGGCAGATGGGGGAGGTCGAGACCCAAGGAAACAGAGAGAAAACAAAGAGAAGCAGCCTCCAGTTGCCAGGTCTGTGTGTCAGGTATGTCTTCCGGGAGAAGTGGGGATGATTTCCCATTGAGATGGGAATTTCAGCCCCTGTCCTGACCCTGCCCCCATTCTGTCTCACCAGAGTCCCCAGAGGTGAAGCCATAACCACAGCCCTCCACAGAGCAATGAGCTCCACAGCTGCCCATCCACTCCCTTTCTGATCTGCCACCTAATTCAACTCCAACCAGCTGGAGGTTCAAGGGAAGGGGAGGAGAGCAGCAGGTTTCCTATCTGTGAAGGGTCTCAATGGACCTGGAGTGGGACTAGATGTGAGAGGGGTATATTGGATTCTCCTCCTATGGTCCCTTGGTGAAGAGTTGTGTGTCAGGAATGGCACAAACCAATGAAAGTAAAGCAGTGTGATATAATGACATCATCATATTGGCCAGCCACTGACATAATGTCACCACATTTCACATGGGCTTAGCAGGAGATAGAGGTGCACTGTGAGTTACAGCCACACAGCAATATGTATATCCTGGGGATATGCTGACACCATTTTCTGACTTACCTCAGCACTGTATGCCCCAACCTAATGGGTTCCCATGGGTAAGTCAATGAAAGCTCACGTAGAGAAAGAAATAGTATTAGAGGGTGAGGAGGTGGGGGTGAGGGAAGACTGAGGATACAAGGAAACAAAGGGATCAGATTTGGAATGTGAGAACAGGGCAGAGTCGAATAAGAAAGCAGTTGGAAACAAAGGAAGGGGAAGGAAGGGATTTGCCTCGTCAATTTTACTTACCTGTAGGGCTTGGCCATCATATTGGGGCTGCTTCTGTAATGGATCCTAATAAACTGCATGTAAGTCTATGGGAAACAGACCCTGCATTACAGTCATTCATAATCGAGCCCCATTTTCAAAGAATGTAATGCAGTCACCCTGGGGGTTTTGCCTGTACGTTGACAATTGGGCCAATATAATAATAATAATTATAGTATTTGTTAAGCGTTTACTATGTTTTAAGCACTGTTCTAAGTGCTGTATTTGTACAACCCATGTACAGATTGTCATGGGTACCATGTTAATTCTCAAGCATTCTATACTTAATTTGCTGTGTACAAAATCATTTGTTTCTTTATCTTTTAACATATGGTAAAGTGGCAGATTTGCTGTGGCTGCTATATTTTAAATAGGGGAGATTCTAGAGCCCAATATCATACTAAACTTCAACTGTTTGCTTTGTGATCTTTTTGCTTCTTTCCAAAAAATTTCCTCCTGGGAACTTGTCTCCATCCACTGATTCATATGGAGTAGCTACTGTTATTATTATTACTGTTATAACAATATTGCTATTTCTTAAGAGCTAAATGCCAGCAGCACTTTACTAAGCACTGGGGTAGACACAAGATGATCATGTGGGATATAGTCCCGGTCCCATATGGAGTTGATAGTAGGAGGGAGAACAGGTATTGCATGGCTTTGTGGAAAGAGCATGGGCTTGGGAGTCAGAGGTCATGGGTTCTAATCCCGGCTCTGCCACTTATCATATGTGTGACTTTGGGCAAGTCACTTAACTTGTCTTTGCCTCAGTTACCTCATCTGTAAAATGGGGATTAAGACTGGGACAAGGTGATTACCTTGTATTTACCCCAGTTCTTAGAACAGTACTTCTGCATAGTAAGCACTTAACAAATACCATCATTATTATTATTATTATCCCAAATTTGCTAACAAGAAAATTCAAGTGACTTCTTCAGGGACACATGGAAGAGCCGGGATTAGAACTCAGGGCCTCTGACTCCCAAGCCCATTTTTTTTTCCATTAGGCCACACTACTTCTCTACTGTTGGTTCTCTGATAGTGGACAAGACAAAGTGGGTAGAGTCATGTCCACCTAATCTATTGTATTCTAGTCTCCCAAGTCATTCATTCATTCAATCGTATTTATTGAGCACTTACTGTGTGTAGAGCACTGTACTAAGCGCTTGGAAAGTACAATTCAGCAATAAAGAGAGACAGTCCCTGCCCACAGTGGGTTTACAATCTCCTTACTACAGTGTTCTGCACACAGTAAGCTCTCAATAAATACCGTTTATTGATTGATGGAACAGAACTGATCTGAAAAGTGTGTCCTCCAAGATTATTATGGCAGGTGTAATAATATAATGATAATAATGATAGCATTTATTAAGCGCTTACTATGTGCAACACACTGTTCTAAGCACTGGGTGTACAAATTGAAACTCTTGTTTTTGGATATATATAAGCCTGATTGCTAATTCCTTAAATCCAATGGAGAGAAGTTGAAGACTATGATAAAGTCAAGGAAGGGGAATGAAGGTTTTATGACTACATATGCTGGAAAATACAGAAGGGGAAATTATCAGTGGTGCAAAGGTTTGATCTACTCTAGCTGTAGCCATGCAGCCTCAAAGAACTTTAAAAGAGATCAAGAGGACAGTACTTTAAGAGAGTGGGAATAAATTAAATCTCAGCCAGGTCCTATCTTTCTGTCATCCTTATCCCTAAATGATAATCTAAGTGGCTTTAATCTTTTCACATTATTGTCTCAAAGCTTTGATGAAATCATATTGCTTTCTCTTGCTTTAGAGTTGAGTGCATTTCTGCTGGTTTGATATTTCCACTTACACATCCCAATCAATCGTTTTACAGGTTGAGAAACATGGGGTGCAAGAATACCTCTTCTTTGTGCAGACCACCTGACCCAAACCTGCTTTCCCAAAGATTTCTTAAGAATATTTCACTTAACTTTTGTTCAGGCTTTAGGAATCCTCATTTTAATGAAAAGTCTGGGATTTTTTTTGGTTTTTATGGTATTTGTTAAGGACTTCCTATATGCCAGGCACTGTACTAAGCGCTGAATCTATTCCAGCACTTAGTACAGTGTAAGTACTTGCTTAGTACACTGCTCTGCACACAGTAAGTGCTCAATAATTATGAATGACTAACTGACTGACTATAGGATAATCAGGTTGGACACAATCCATATCCCACATGGGGCTCACAATCTTAATCCCCATTTTACAGATGAGGTAGTTGAGGCAAAGAGAAGTTAGGCGACTTGCCCAAGGTCACACAGCAGAAGTGACAGAGCTGGAATTAGAACCCTGGTCCTTTTGACTCACAGGCCCATGCTGTATCCACTAGGCCAAGCTGCTTCTCATGTGTATGCTTTCCTGAAGGCGGTTGGAGTTCTGCTCCCTTGAAAACCCTAAAGGAAATAAACTCATTAATTACACAACCATCTGTTCTTCTTTGCGGGGAGACAAAGACAGGATTTAAAGAAGACCTTGAGTGTCAAAAAATAATCTTACTCAGCAGCCCTCTGTCTTCACATTTATATGGCAGAGCAGTAGAAGAGAGTAGGGTTTGATGCTCTTTAAGAGACCAAATCACAGGGCTTCTCCACCACAAAACCTGCCTTTATTTGGCAAGCCTAAGTCAATTAATTACACACATTAGGATTGTCTTATTGGCAGAGATCCTGAAGGGCTCTATCTGAATACCAAGATCTACTAACAGCTGCTTTGTCCTTTAGAGGTGGAGTGCAACCACTTAAGTCTAGTGTCTTAATGGGAATCATTTCAGTTCAGCCATAACTCATCAGGAAGCCATCAGACACATCGAGCCTTCCTTGGCTGGTCCTTCATTGCAGTGTCCAAGTGACTTCCTGTTCCACAACGAATGAAAAGACAGAAAGCAGTCACCAAGTGAATACAGAACCTAGCAGATAGAACTCAGGACTGAGCCGGGATACCTGGGTTCTAATTTCAGCTGCCCCAGTTGTCTGTTGTGTGACCTTGGGCAAGTCACTTAACTTCCCTGTGACTCTGTTTCCTCATCTGAAAAATGGGGATTAAATACCTTTTATTCCTCCCCCCCAGCCTGTGAGTACCATGGGGACAGGGTTTATGTCCAATCTGTTTATTTAGTATCTATTCCAATATTTAGAAGAGGGCATTGTACATAGTTAATACTTAACAAATGCCACAATTATTATCATTTCTCACGTGCCCTCTCTAATTTCCCCCACCTCCTGCCATTTCAATACTTTGGCATCACTATGCGCTTGACTCCTCAACTCCACAATGACTTAGGTACTCACCCAACATGTTTTCCCTCACAGCACTTATGTACATACTTTTAAACTCTATTGCTTCCCACTATTCCAATTTATTTTAGTGTCTTCCTCTCCCAAAAGATTGTAAGGTCTTCAAGGGCTAGAATTATGGCTATTAATCTTCTTCTATTCCCTTTATTAATCTCAGTACAGTGCTCTAGAGTAAGTGCTCAGAAAACACTTTTAATTGATTGATTAGGGCATTTGATAAGGGGAGGAGAACATGTATTAACAAAAAAAAAGTTTTTACCTGAAAGAGGATGAAGGACAAGAATGGGTAGAAAGGATAAGTTAGGGTGGGCCAATAAAAAAAAATTTAATTTGGAAGGGCAAAGAAAAAAGGGGTAGATGAGAAGGCCTTGAGAAGAGCACATGGCCTAGTGGATAGAACATGAGCTTGGGAGCCAGGACTATGGTTCTAATCCTGACTCTGCCACTTATCTGCTGGGAGCCCCATGTGGGACATGGGAGTGTGTCCAACCTGATTATCTACCCCAGTGCTTAGTACAGTGCCAGGCACATAGTAAGTGCCTAACAAATATCATTAAAAATGATGGTAATAATGATAATACTTTTGGTACTTGTTAAGTGGTTACCATGTGCCAAGCACTGCACTAATCAATCAATCAATAAATCATATTTATTGAGCACTTACTGTGTGCAGAGCACTGTACTAAGCGCTTGGGAAGTACAAGTTGGCAACATATAGTTGCCAACAGTCCCTACCCAACAGTGGGCTCACAGTCTAATCACTTGCGTAGATACAAGGTGATCCTAGATGTGAATTCCATGAAGGATCAAGTCCTTATCTAACCTGATATCTTATGCCTACCTGAGCAGTTAATACAGGGCTTGGCAAATGGTAAGAGTTTAATAAATACCATCATTCTTATTACCATGCCAGCACACTGTACCTGCACACATTCGATAAAACTGTTATACTTTGGTCTTATCAGTCATACCTGCAGACATGGAGCCCAGTTCTGCTCCCTGAAATCCTTTTGTGCTTGAGATGGCTTTGCTGCAGCACCTGTGATCAAAGACCTATGGAATCTGTGAGGAAGTCACTAAGAAGAAAGACGGGCTTCTCATCAGTAAAAGTGTCCAAGTGGGGCTTCTAATCCGAATGTGGAAACTCTGATGTTCTGAACTGTCAAGGTCACAGCTGGCAGTTATCACTTTTTTTAAAATATTTGTTGAGCATTTACTATGTGCCAGACACTATGCTAAGCACTGGGGTAGATAATCAGGGTGGACACGGTCCATGTCCCACATGGGGTTCACAGTCTTAATTCCCATTTTGCAGATGAGATCACTGAGGCACAGATAAATTAAGTCACTTGCCCAAGGTCACACAGCAGGCAAATAGCAGTACCAGGATTAGAACCCAGGGCCTTTTGACTCCTAGGCCCTTGCTTGAATCAGTACAATCAATACAAGCTAATCAGGTTGGACACAGTCTGTGTCCCATATGGTGCTCAAAGTCTTAATCACCATTTCACAGATGAGGTAACTGAGGCACAGAAAAGTTAAATGCCTTGCCCAAGGTCCTACAGCAGACTAATGGCAAAACCAGGGCTCAAACCTGAGCCTCCTGACTCCCGACCCCATCCTCTTTCCACTAGGCCACATATGACTATTTTGGTTGTAGTTTCTCTCATGACCCTGGGATGGTCCAGGCTCTGTCTCTTGGCTTCCCACAACGTATACAGTCTTTATTCCGATGGAGTTGCCTGCCATTGGTTTGTTCATTCCCATCCTTCTATAGTTATGTGGCACTGCTGGAAGTGGTGTGTGCATTAACAATTGCCTTTAAAAGGAGACCAAAAAAAGATGTCAGTCAGAATCTGGATTTACTCATTCATTCAGTGGTATTTTATTGAGCTGTGTGTTTAGCCCCTGGGAAAGTAAGTAAAAGGCTCAGCTACCCTCGAGGAACTTACAGTCTAATAGAGGAGATGGGAGATAGATGTAAACTGTACACAGTGAGAGTGGGAGGAAAACTGAAAATGCAGCTTGTAATAGTGGGATATGAGAAGGACCATTTGGGATTGAATGAATTAATTTTTTATCAAATGACTTAAAAAAGTAATTCAGCGACATATCCAAAGCCAATTTCTATTGACTGTTTAGGCCAGTGATTGTAAAGAAGAGGCAATATACTGTTCATAGAGAATGAATTTCTGGAGGAATATAGAGGGAAGTTGTGAAGCGCAGGGAAGGGTTCTCAATGGGAGACATTCTGCCAATCCTTGCTTTCTTAACTGTTGATTGTTCAATCTTTCCACTTTAAAATGTTACATTTTTCTGCACTTGGCTATCATTTAGGTTGAGGGAGAATTTGTGTCTAAACCATTCCCTGTAACCACTGCCCAATTCTTAATTCACTAAGTAAAGGTCCAATTCAAAATAGATGATGGAGTATACTTATGAAAATGAGGAAGATAAAATGCTCTTACAATGGTTCTTTCCTATTTTACAACTATTCATTGTTTTTATTTTCCTCCCTCTATTTGCAAAAAAAAATCCCTATGGATTTTTTTTATTTTAATCTGATTTGGGGTGTAATGATGGTGCTTTATCTGCATTTTTCCAAATTTTTATCTGTCAAAGTCATCCAGTAGTAAGTGATTTTTTTACCAAGTGGACTGATTTCAACATGTCCCATTCTACAGGGATTTAGGAAGATTTGTTAATCAGCTTCTGATTAAAGCATATTGAAATGAAACTAAATGGGATATAGCTAATTTGTAATTAGACTTATTTTTGGCTTCACTTTGTGCTTTGAGGTGACAGATGGGACTTGGGTCTGTACAAAAAAGCAGTTGCTTGTCCTTGGAGGTCAAGGTCTGAGGACTCAGAATGTACAGTTTGAGCCCAAGATGATGTCCTATTTTATTGTAGAAATGAGGTTGATAATAAAAAAAGTCATCGATTTGTAGCTCTTGTTTGTTCCAGTTAGATTTTGTTAACTTTTTGAAAGTAAAGTTACTTCCCTTTAATGTCCTCCAAGTGCCTTAGTACAGTGCTCTACACAGGGTAGCTGATTAATAGGTACTGATTATGATAAAGATAAGAAAGAGTAGCTCATATTATTTATCATTTAGTTTATTCAGCTACTGTTTGTCTTTACGTAGGATCATAAGATTTACCCTTTTATAACCAATGATGATAGGATTAAATTAGTCCTGCACTCAATAAGCACTCATGTGGCCCAATGGAAAGAGCATAGGTTGGGGAGTCTGAAGGCCTCCGTTCAAATCCCACCTATACCACTTGCTGCTCTGTGACCTTGGCCAAGGCACTTAACTTCTTACCCAAACTTTCATGGCTCCCCTCAAAACTAACTGTGTACTTTACAAGTTGTACCTAATACTCTAACAATGACCTGGCTAGTGCTCAGGCATGTCACTGCAACTTCAAACAAGTATGTCTCATTACCCCCATAAACATGTTTTCTTAGAGCCTTCCATTGATGCATTTTATTTTGCTTCTTATTTTTCTCTCTAGCAATCTGAAAAATGAGATTGTTTTTCAAGAGGATTGACTTCCTTGCCTTTTTAATGTTTTCTAAATACATTTAATAAATGAAAACATACAAGTAAAAACATAAATACAAAATACTATACAAAAGAGGTAGTTGGAATCGAATTGTATGTACCTATTAGTCGGTTCATCAGAATAAGATACTCTCTAGTCTTCCAGAATAATTCCTGAAAAATAGGCCTATTGTGAAAATTATTCTCTTCAGAATCTATGAGAGTTGGGTACTCGGGGCCAGTTGCATACCAGTATAGACCGCACGGGTATCCTATTGACCTGAAAATTTCAACTAGACTTCCAAGGAATAGCCCCTCACTCAGTGACTCTGGTGCAATGTTCAGTTAATTTATAAAAATAAATTTATCCCATAAGTCCATTAGAAAGCAAAACTACAAACTTGATTTAAAGTCTACAAAATTTAGATCATTCTGTAAAGACCTTGGCTGTGGGTTTTAGAACTGTTTCTGAATAACCTCCTGCTTATTTTGTAGCCCAAGGTATATAGGTTAAGTTTGTCATGACAAATTAAAAAGGATGTGATATGTAACTGCCACATAACACCAATACAGATACTTCTAGAACCACCCAGGGAGTGCCTTTCCTGAATTTTCCAGCTCTCTGGTGGGAATTCATGGATCATCTCCATTTCATGCTTTGAAACCTGGTCTAAAAAAGCCTAGAATATTTGTTTTCTGATTCTTTTCAGAATTACCCATTTATGCAATAGGCTTCTATTTTTCAAATCCTGGCCTAATATTTGTTAATGCAGTGCTGTCCAATTATGACCCCCTTTTCCCGCTCAATGGATTAGTGCTCTAGTATGTCAAATTCAAACAAAATGAGAATGTTTCATTTGTTTTTGGAGGGTGGAGGAGGTATTACTGTGATAGATGGACAGGCAGTCAGTACCTACCGATGTGTAGTAATTACTAAAGTTTTTCTCATTCTATCTTAATTTATTATTGATTGATTTGCTCTATTTTTCTCACTGCAGATCAGCCTTGAAGAGAAGGCACAAGTTAGCAAAATCATCTCAAGGAATGTAATCTCTGAATCTGGGGTAATGGTGATTTACTGCTAATCTATATGAAATCAATTTTCATAAAATGCATTCACATTCAGTAGTTTAATCAACATTGTTTCAAAGGAACATAATGCCTCTAAATATTTGAAGGACAATATGGAATTATGAGGCAGAATTTTAAAAACTGAATTTACAAACTCATCTTTCCATCATTTACCCATAGACTATTGCTTCTCAGAAATAGTTACATTGACATTGTGAGAAAACAAAAGTCAGGGATTTTATCTTCTCATCTTTTCCATTTTTTCTCATTTGAATCTTCAAAACTAATTTTAAAAAGAAGCAACGGCCAAGAAATCAAAGGACACTTTACAGGTGTTTACAAGAAGGAAAGGTCTTCATTTACTCTGCATACTTGCCAAATTCTTGTTCACAAATATCATAGAAATTGCCATTGCTGTCATTCATAAACAGAATCCTGTTGATTCTAGCCCTGTTGGCACAGGAGGACTGATTCAGCTTATGAGAAAAATTCTCAAGGAATTTAACTTGCTTGAGACATCCATAGATTGATTAATTATCATGCCCTACATGCCAGTCACTCAAGTTGCATGTGCTCTGTCAATGTCCTTTTGTTTTTGTTTACTTGTGTCTTCAGGAAAGCTCTGCTTACATGCATTAATTTATTGTTCAAACATCGGCTAAGAACTTACAATAAACAGCCTGAGAGGGAAAGGAGTGTACTGCTTTTCCATTGAGTACTGTAGAGGGAATATCCCAGCATAATCTCTTTTCAAGCTTCTTAAACTGCAACACTCTACTAGAGAGCTACAAGAAACATAATATTTGAACTTGTAGTTTGCCGTCTCAAGGAGAAGATGGACACTGAAATGTATTTGACTCAGTGGATCATCTTTTAAATATCACCACAAAAAATAGATAACATGTTAAGGACATTGGGTGTCAGGGGAGAGCAAGCAAGGATAAGATCATAGGCCAGAGGGTAAATTCAGATGGTAATGCTTAGATGGTAAGGCATACAGAACTTTGTAAAGTTCAGTAGTGAAAAGATCATGGCTGCTCTGCACGTAGTAGCATCATCGTCATAATGAAAACAACTTTGGCATTTATTAAGGGCCTGTTATGTGATAGGCACGGGGTTAAACAGAAGGTTAATAGATTGGGCACAGTCCCTATCTCACCCGGAGCTCACAATTTATTTCATCCCCATTTAATGATAAAGAAAGTAAATCCCCAAGAGGTTAAGTGACTTGCCCAAGGTCATGTAGTAGGCCAATGGAGAGCTAGAACTAGAATTCAGATCTTCTGACTATGTATTGTACTCTTTCTTCCAAGCTATACTGTATTTCTTGGGCACCTACTGGATGCAAAATATAGTGGCCTAATTGAAAGACCATAAACCAAGGAGTCTGAAAAACTGGATTTTAAACTTGGCTCTGCTATTTACCTGCTGTGTGACCTTGGGCAAGTCACTTACCTGTGCCTCAGGTTCCTCATGTATAATGGGGATTAAATAACTTTTCTCCCTCTCTCCTAGACTGTGATCCCCATGTGAGACAGGGATTGGGTCCAACCTGCTTATCTGGTATTTACCCCAGTGCTTAATACTGTGCTTAGTATTCAGTAAGTGCTAAACAAATGCTATTCTTATTGTAATTATTTCCATCATCATCATTATGAAAATACTAGGTGCTTGGGAACATTTGATAAATGTAAATGATCCCCATCCTCAACAAGTTTCATTTGAAAGGGAGAAACTAAGTCATGTCATTAAGCTATTACCAAGAATAGAATTAGTATAATTTTGAAGAAAAATATTATAGAATTCAAATCATTTCAACTTTGCTGTTCAAAGCTTGAAATGAAACATTTTTGGATTTAAAATAGTTATTGTTTAAGCTTGTTTTTTTTAATGGTATTCATTAAGCACTTACTGTGTGCCAGGCACCGTTCTAAGCTCTGGGGTAGATACAAAGTAATCAGATTGGTCACAATCCATGTCCCACATGAGGCTCACAGTCTTAATCCCCATTTTACAGATGAGGTAACTGAGGCACAGAGAAATTAAGTGACTTGCCCGAAATCCCACAGCAGACAACTGGCAGAGCCACAATTAGAACCCTGGTCCTCTGACTCTCATGACTGTGCTCTATCACTAGGCCATGCTGCTTCTCTGTGCTGTACTGCAAAATTGTACTGTATTGCACAAATGAATGACACCACTAATTTTCTTCTTTTCTGGCAGTTTACTTTTACAGTCTTCTAGAAAGCCTAAATATAAGAATGTATATGGGAGAACACACCTAGCAAGTTCCATCCCCATAGTCTTCTGGTTGTATATATCTCACTAAATCCCCAAGGATATGGAGGGCCAGCAGAGATATGATTTGTGTGGTGTGAAAGTCATTACACATTCTTTGGTGCGAAAAATTAATGTTTCAACTTATATCAGGTACAGGTATTGATCGATAACCCTTTGGATTACTCAATTCGTAAAAAAAAAAAGTAAAGCATTTCACAGACAAAAACCTCCACTTACTAGTGGAAAGAGCAAAGGCCTGGGAGTCAGAAATCTGGGTTCTAATCCCAGTTCCACCAGTTGGCTGCTGTGTGACCCTGGGCAAGTTACCATTTCAACATTCCTCAGTCTCCGCGTCTGCAAAATGGGGATTCAGTATTTTTTCTCCCTCCTACTTAGACTGTGAGCCCCATGTGGGACACGGATAGTGTTTGGTCTGATTATCTACTCCAGAGCGTGGTACAGTGCTTGAAACATAGTAAGTGCTTAAAACTATTGATATTATTATTACGATTGTCGTTATTATTATTAATAATAATTTAAACTGTTTAGCATTGTGTACTTGGCATGCTTTAATTATCAGCTATCAAGGAAAGTACATTGTACAGAACCATCAAATCTACAGCAATTGGTCTTCTAGGCATTTCACTTTTTGGGTGACATGAATGATGGTTTTAATCAATAGATTTATACAGTGCGATAATTCCACTCGCCTGATGTTTTGGGAAGAACATTATTCTTGATGTCATCTATAATTGCTAGTATTCATAGAAAAAAATTTGAAGAAATATTGTGCAGAAAAATTTGGTCAGAACAAATCACACTTGAATGCAAAGACTCTATAAAACAAATAACAGTGGGGAACAGAATGTTCTTGTCAACCCTTTGCTCCATGCATGTTCACAAAGTTAAACTTACCCACCTTTCAAATTATTTTTAATGTAAGTGGAACTTTATTTTATAGAGAAATCAAGCCTACTTTCCTTTCCAACAGCTACCCTCTTTACCTATGAAAATAGCCACAGGTCACACTAAGGGCTTAAGAGAAATCAATTTGAGCCAAAGGAAAAAAGAACAGTGAGTCCAAAACGCATTTATCATATTCCCTCTTATTTCTAGATCCCCATTTTTCCCAGTTTTTTTAGGTTTCTGTGTTTGTGGAAGAAATATCTGTGTTTGCTCAGTGGAAGGAGCACAGGCTTTGGAGTCAGAGGTCATGGGTTCAAACCCCAGTTCCGCCAATTTTCAGCTGTGTGATTTTGGGCAAGTCACTTAACTTCTCTGTGCCTCAGTACCTCATCTGTAAAATGGGGATTAAGACTGTGAGCCCCCCGTGGGACAACCTGATCACCTTATAACCTCCCCAGCAATTAGAACAGTGCTTTGCACATAGTAAGTGCTTAATAAATGCCATTATTATTATTATTGTGCTCTCTTTCCTGGTATAGGAGAAACAGATGAAGAAAGAAGTGAAGGTTAGGAAAGGATAGAAAATGCCTGTATAGATGTGGGTGGAACCAAGGCAAGTGTTGTGGGCTAAATAGAATTTTCAGGGTCTAATAAGTTTTTGAAAACTATTTTGAAGGCTTGTCCTCTGATTTCTGTAATGGTAGGTTGGGAGTACAAAGGAAATATTCGTTTGTTCCTTCCCTTAGTAAGAATCAAGATCTGGAAGGATGTGAATAGAGCTGTATAACTAGTTGGACTTACTATAAATACAGTAATGTAGCCAGAATACATATCTATATTTGAATACAAAATATCCTCACTAATTAAAAAAAATAAGGTAACTGACCATGATTTGGGAACTAATCCCCCATTTATAGTAACACTTCTATAAGAAAATTGTTTCCAGCTTTCAAATGATGCAGTTTTCAGGAACTAACTCCATCATGTGTTTGAGAAATGCCAGTAATTGTATCTGGTCAGCTGGAAAAGCTGAGTCATATAATGGGTCTGTGACATTTCACTGGATGCTAATTATGGAACAGAGAGGAACAATACTGAATCTAGGAGTGAGAGAATGAAGATTAGGTTTCCAAACAAATTAACTCCAATACCTTTTGGCCCCAGGCCCCTCACAGTTTTCCAGCCAAACATTCATTTAAGGGACAAATAGGTTTCAGTAAATTAGGCAAAACTCATTTTCGATCAAGTTTTGGCCAGCAGGGACTTTTCATCCTTCTAAATTATCTTTCAAATGCCACAATTGTAAATCCCATTTTAATGCAAACTGAGCATCCTTGCCTGAACTGGGATTAGCATACAGTACTTTGAACAGCGCTTGGCACATCGTAAGAGCTTAGCAAACACCATAATAAATTTAAAAATAATAAACTAAAGGAGAAATTGTTTTTAATAAATCATTTTGATGACCTTTAGGATGATTTCCTTCTAATAATAATAATAATAATAATGGTATTTATTAACCATTTACTATGTGCCAAGCACCATTCTAAGCATTGGGGTAGATAAAAATTAATCAGACTAATTAAAATTAATCCCTGTCCCACATGAGGCTCACAGTTGAGTAGGAGGGGGAACAGGTATTGAATCCCAATTTTACATTTGAGGAAACTGAGGCACAGACAAGTTAAATGACTTGTCCAAGATTGAAAAACAGACAATTGATAGAACCACCATTAGAACCCAAATCCTTTGGCTCCCAAGCCCATGCTCTTTTCACTAGACCATGCCACTTCTAGGAGATGGATAAATCCTTCCCCCATCTTTTCCCAATTTTGCTTCCCACACCCATCTCATTTCATTTTATTATTAGTACAGAGCTCTGCATATGCTAATTGCTTAATAAATAACACATTGATTGACAATTTTATTGCTGTACTGGTTAAGGGCTTAATTTGAGCTCAGCACTGTACCAAACACTGGGCTACCTATATACATAATTATCAGGTCAGATGCAATCCCTGCATCACACGGGGCTTATATTCTAGAGGGAGAACAAATATTGAACCTCCATTTTACAGATGAGGAAACTGAAGCACAGAGAAGTTAAGTGACTTGCCCCAAGTCACGCAGCAGGCAAATAGAACTGGGATTAGAACTTAAATACCAGAATTTAACTCCCAGGCCTATGCTCTTCCTACGGTAAATCACACTGCTTCTAGGAGGTGGGTAATCCTTCCCCCAGGTTTCCCCAATTTTGCTCCCATCCCCATCCTCATCCCATTTCAGATCTTTCCTACTGTCTTGATTGAGGAAGAAAACCTTTAGAAGACTAAAACACCATGTTTTGGCCCAGTTTCCCTGTTGTTCTCCATACCCTGAGGTCAGGTATTTTAATTGAATATGAATATTCATTAGTTTCCAAAAGCATTTCTGAGAAGGTGCTGTTTTACCTGATGTGTCACACACAGTTAAAGACATCAGAGTACCTTATGGGAGTCAATCATTGTTTGAACCTGGGATTCCCAACTTTAACCTCTAGGGCTCATGGTTACTGGCAGCACTAAATGCCAATATAAAAATGTAACAAAATGGAGAAAAAATATTCACCACATCTTGAGCATATTGAGAGGAGGTTTAGTAAAACTCTTGTAAAACTAGATGATGATGATAGTAAAATAAAGTGTTTACTATGTGCCAACCGTGATGCTAAGCACTGGGGTAGGTACAATACAGTCATATCCAACACAGTCCCTATCCCACATACAGTCATAGTCAAAGAGGGAGGGAGAACAGGTACTGAATCCCCATTTTGCAAATGAGAAAACAGAGGCACAGAGAGGATAAGTAACTTGCCCAAGGTCACACAGCAAGTAGTGACAGATCCAGAGTCAGGAGAATCTTTTAAGATTTGTATTCTTTCCAATAAGCCATGCTGCTTCTCCAATGAGAATTGCCCACACCTGAGTAACCCTGAGGACATTTTATCATATTTGGCAAGATAATTTCTGCAGATGGATGGGATAAAAGTAAAAGTGATGGCAATATGTATCTAAGCTCTCCAAATCAAAAGGACATAAGCAGTAACTTCAGAAAAAGGTCTGCTCATTAGCAATGAACATAATTTCTCAAACCAAGGACAAGGAGTAGCATTCTAAACCAAATAATGTATTTTAAATATTCACACTGTCATTATGTTGGGCAAAATAAACAATTGCTATTAGCTCCTTATGTTTGGATGCACATAATCAGAGCATGGTATAAACTCCAGATCAAAAAACAGAAGAAAGCTACATAGTGTTTGTATCTTGGTGTTTTAAATTTGCCTTCAAAATCTGAAAAATGATATAAATATACTCTGAAATCATCACCAAGAAGGGAAAAAATGCACAAATAGAACTACAGGGTAGTAGAGAATAATTTTTACATGTATTTAGAAAATAAAAACAGGTTCAGTGCTGCGAGAAAACAGTGGTATCCTGTTGAATATCATTGTCTTTTTTCCCAATCTGGTCCTAGATGTAATAACTCAGTGGTAGTTTAATAGGAATGTGTCTGTTGTATTGTTGTGTTGTACCTCCCAAGTGCTTAGTACAGTGCTCTGCACACAGTAAGCACTCAATAAATATGATTGATTGATGTTATTGAGCTTTCCAGAGCAAGCACTGCCATATCAGCCTCCCCCTCCAACTACAAAATAAGATCAATGTCATCAATTCCAATAATTGTCAATAACATGAGAATCTCTTCCTAATAATAATATTAGTAATGATAGGTAGGGTATTTGTTAAGTGCTTACTATGTGCCAAGCCCTGTATTAATACTGGGATAAAAACAAGATAACCAGATCAGAAACAGTCCCTGTCCCTCAATAGGCTCACCATCTAATTAGGAGGGAGACCAAGTATTGAATCCTCATTTCACAGATGAGGAAACTGAGGCACAGAAAATATAGTGCCTTTCTCAAAGTCACATAGCAGGCAAGTGGTAAAGCCAGGATTACAACCAAGGCACTGTGACGCCAAGGCTCGTGCTCTTTCTATATGCAGTTGGCCACAGCTCTTCAGTCCACTGCCTGCACTGAGCCACAGAAATCTCAGGAATCTGGATGGTACCTAGAATGGTACAAATAGGGTGGAAGGAGAACTCTTTGCAAACCCCACAGGGTAAACGTAATCTCCTAAACTAGTGGAGAGTGGTGAATTACTTTATTTGATCTATTCAGCTTCCCTCCAAGAACATCTCATCCCTATGGATCTGGAAGCAAAAGTTTCTCTGGTCCACTTAGAGCTTATAACTACCAGCTGACCAGTCAGTTGATGTGGCTCTTTGGAGGTACAGTGCTTTAAAACTCATAAAGCTTTAATGGGGAACCAAAGATAAAATGAAGGCAAACTATTTGTTCTATCCCTTTCCTATGTTAGGAGCCAACAAGCTCAGAGTGGGGGGAGGTTGACTGCTTCTCATCTTCATCAACACCCTGTATCCTGGGGCTTCAAGTTTAATATGACCTGGGAAGCAGAAGTGTCCTCCATTCTGAGACTATGAAAAAAAAATCAAATCTCCTCCAGAAGGCCTTTCCTGACCAACCATTCATCCCCTCAATCACCATATTTATTGAGTGGCAGACAATAAGCATATGGGTTTTCTGGTTCTGTTTTTAATTCTGCATCCTCAATTTATCTTTTCTTAGACATAAATTTTTTCACTGGGAGTCCTGCAGTCCACATTTCTCATATTGATGAATTTGGGACTTTATGATGCCTTTAATTTGTGTCCTCTCCCCTCCTGATAGTAGATGATGACTTCAACTCTTCATACAACAGAGAAGCAGTATTGCCTAGTGGAAAGATTGCAAGTCTGGGAGTCAGAAGACCTGGGTTAATCCTGACCACCTGGGTTAATCCTGGCTCCACCACCATTTGTTTGCTGTGTGACCTTGGGTAAGCCACTTAACTTCTTTATGCCTCAGTTATTTAATCTATAAAATGGGATTACATCCTCCTCTCTCTGGCTTACTCTCTGAGCGTTATGTAGGACAGAGTTGTATCTATCATGATTATCTTGTATCTACCCCAGCACTAAAGAACAGTGCTTATCCCATAGTAAGGGCTTAACAAATGTCATAAAAAAACTATTTGGGGACCCTTCTCTCATTCACTCTGAAAATGATCAGTTCAGCAGAGCTATAAGAAGTTTTGCAGCCACCTTTCAGGACCTCAATGTTGCTAATCCTGCCTGACATTTGATGTTGTGTGACTTGTAAGTGATGCTGACAAAACTACTTCAGAAGCTGAAGATGACTCTGTGGCACTTAGGAGGTGGAAAGGTCCTACCATCTTCTACTTCTTCATATGATAGCATCCTTCTGCCACTGAGATATCCCAGAGTAAGTCCCTGGACCTCATTCCAGCAGACAAGTGGGAAATAGGTTCAAACTAAAGAAGGAAGACGAGAAGGAATTTCTGCCCCAGCTCCACAGCATAATGCACATATACATAATTCATTGTTTTTTATAAATGTCTGTATCCCCCTCTAGATTAAAAGATCATTGTGGGCAGGGAACATGTCTACCAACTCTATTGTATTGTACTCTCCCAAGAGCTTAGTACAGTGCTCTGCACATAAGTGCTCAATAAATATGATTGATTTTTTTCACATTAAGAAGCTTCCTGACAAGGAGTAAAAGGCACTGGAAAGAAGGATGTAGTTTTGATTTCTTTGAATTTTTTTAAGGAAAACAGAGGTGTTAATCTCTCTTAAATGCTCTTTCAGTTATCTGTGTAGATTAAGGGCTCAATAAATATTATTCCCATTCTCTCTTGTCTGCTGGAATGAGGTCCAGGGACCTTGGGTCATCTCAGTGGCAGAAGGATGCTATCATATGAAGAAGTAGAAGATGATGGGACCTTTAAACCTTCTAAGTGCCACAATAAATATTATTGATTGATAGACTGATTGATTCTAGTGCAGTGCTCCCTGGAGGCAGAGGAATTGACTAGATGGATTCTCAAATTTCTGTAATTCCAGGAAAAACAGACTCTAACCATCAGATAATAATAATATTAAAATGATGTGTCAAATTCTGGTAGATACAAGATAATCAGGTCCTACATGGAGTTCATAGTCTAAGGAGGAAGGAGAACAGGTACTGAATCCCCCTCTTTCAGATGAAGAACTGAGGCAGAGAAGTTAATTGACTTGCCCAAGGTCACAGCACAGCAAAGTGGCACAAAATGGTTTAGAACCCAAGTCCTGTGACTCTCAGGCCCATTATCTTTCCACTAGGCCATGCTGCTTCTCAGGGTGGGAGTTCTTCTTTGCACTCTGATATTTAAAAGCTCTTAACAGCCCTATCTGAGCTGGGAGAAGCCATACTAAAGCTAACAAAGTTTGTTACTTTGTTCCTGAGAACTATTCATTAATTCCAAGGCTGTTCTTGCTTTTAGGGTTGTGGTTTGGGTTCCTGGGTCTGAGAACTGAGAAGTTGCAAAAAGGCACTTAGTCTGGATGGTTAAAGAAAGCTTTCTTTTCTGAGTACATAATTTGAGTGCACCTGTGGAACAGGTGCATAAAGATGGGCAGCTGCTGGTTGTTAAGTGATGATTGGAGGAGGCAAACAGCCATTTTCACTCAGCTTCTCTGGCTCAGCACACTGAGCTGACGGAGGAGATGAGAGAAGATTTGCTTGAGGTGTTTAAGCTGTTTCTAGGACACAGAGGGAATTTAATCTTCACCATTTGGGTAAAGGTACATTTTTTTCATTTCTGTACTTTATGTTTTTCTGATTACAAATATGGATTAAATACAGCTTCTTGAATAACCCTCTTGGAAAGGGGTCTTTAACAGACTGAAACAGGAGTGTGCTTTTTATTTTATTTTTAATGAAAAGTATGTTTGCCCACACAAATACTGAAAATTCACAAAAATGGAACTTCTGTGACAGAATTCAAAACCAATTGCACCTCTTTTTATCTCTATATGTCTTTGCCCACTGCTTATAATCAATATAAATATTAACTATGTTCTCTGGTAACAACTACTTGCTTTTATATGTGTCATACATTTGTCCAAGTCAGTACAGTCTATTAAACCGTAATGCCTTAGAATTAGCTCCATATCTTCTTGTTCTCTCTTGTGTAGTACTATTTGAAGTTGAGTGTTTTAGTGCTTTTGGATACTGATTATGGCAATAAGAATAAAGCAACTTTCACTGATTTTGTTGTTTTATGATACATAGACTGTGGCACTAAGGGGATAGTGGACAGGAACTATGTCTGATCTCTATATATTATAGCCACTCCAGCGCTTAGTACAGTGCCTGGTGCCTAGTAAGCACTTAATACATTATTATTAGTACCTAAAAAAATCCACAGTACTCTAACAATTCAACAGTGCCTCTCAAGAAAAGCAGCCATCTACCTTATCCAGTCATTTACTAAATGACTGTGACGAATCCAGTTTTTCCAAACTTATCAGGATTGAGTTCCTGCCTTTTAGGAAACTGATCAATATGGGGTGATCTAGAATTTAATGGATTATCTAGAAGGTGAGCCCCTTAAATTCTGTAGTAGTAGTAGTAGCAGCATTTACTGAGGCACACTTGGTGCTAGACTCTTGAGGAATGTAGAATAACACAGTGACGTGAGCTTGCACACTAGTAGGGGAGAGAAACATAAAACACTTACCACTAGAGAATTCAAAATAATAAATTGAGTAGACTTATGGACAGGAGGGCTAAGGAAATTGTCAGTCCCTAAAGGATAGATTTGCCCTCTGTGCTTTGATATTTTCCACCACTTTATGTGGCTTTTCTTTAGTGGATTTTTTCATTTTAAATTATGTGTGAATGTTTAAAGCTGTGGTTTGTCCTTAGCTTATTCACCCACTGATAATCATTTTAGTTGAAGGAATTTAGCCGAAGCAAAGACTTAACACAGTGTTGTTGTGCATCATTCTGTAACTTGTTAAGAATTTTAGACTCATCCAGGGAATGCTTGCTACTTTAGCCTAGGCTGCTGAGGCAGGATCTTCCTGTTGTGAGCCATATGCTTCAGGTCATTCAGCCAAAGACTCATCTTAACACAGAGAATGGATGCCATTGGGAAACAGCATGGCTCAGTGGAAAGAGCCCAGGCTTGGGAGTCTGAGGTAATGGGTTCAAGTCCTGACTTTGCCACTTGGCAGCTGTGTACCTTTGGGCAAGACACTTCACTTCTCTGGGCCTCAGTTACCTCATCTGTAAAATGGGGATTAAGACTGTGAGCCCCATGTAGGACAGCCTGATCACCTTGAATCATCCCCAGTGCTTAGAACAGTGCTTTGCACATAGTAAGTGCTTAACAAATGCCATCATTATTATACCTGAGTAATCAAAGAACTTTATTGGAGGTTACTGTCATCTTGACCTTGATCTTGCTCAGAGAAGCAGTGTGGGTCAGTGGAAAGACCATGGGCTTGGGAGTCAGAGGTCATGGGCTTGCTACTTTAGCCTAGGCTGCTGAGGCAGGATCTTCCTGTTGTGAGCCATATGCTTCAGGTCATTCAGCCAAAGACTCATCTTAACACAGAGAATGGATGCCATTGGGAAACAGCATGGCTCAGTGGAAAGAGCCCAGGCTTGGGAGTCTGAGGTAATGGGTTCAAGTCCTGACTTTGCCACTTGGCAGCTGTGTACCTTTGGGCAAGTCACTTAACTTCTCTGTGTCTCAGTGACCTCATCTGTAAAATGGGGATTAAAACTGTGAGCCCCACGTGGGACAACCTGATTACCTTGTATCTACCCCAGTGCTTAGAACAGTGCTTGGCACATAGTAAGCACTTAACAAATGCCATTATTATTATTGACCTCAGCAAATACCTTCTGCTGGCTTTCAGAACGAAAAGTTCTTGGAGCTAATGGGAAGTGAAAATCTTTAAGCTCTAAAGGTTAGTGTTGCTTTTTATTAGTTCTGATTTCAATAAAACAATGATTTTATGAATTTAATAATTAATTTATTGATTTTTATTAACAATATCTTCTACAGAGCAAAATAGCATTTCACTCACATTGACCTGGATATGGAAGGGGCTTCCACCAAATAAAGAATCCCTAACTAGTTCTATTGTCAAGGCAATCCTTGAGTATATTTGGGAGAAAAAAAAAGAGTAGAGGAAGGATATGAGCAAATGTTCTTCCGTAAATATAAACTCTGATGGCAGGGATCATGTCTACCAACTATATTGCACTGTGCTTTACCAGGCACTTAATACAGTGCTCCACACACAGTAAACACTCAATAAATGGCACTGATTGATTGCAGTCTTGAATGTTCTGCATATTCATTCATTCATTCAATCATTTATTGAGCACTTATTGTGTGCCGATCACTGTACTAAACGCTTGGGAAGTACAAATCGGCAACATATAGAGATGGTCCCTGCCCAACAACGGGCTCACAGTCTAGAAGGGGAGACAGACAACAAAACAAGTAGGTGTCAATACCATCAGAATAAATAGAATTATAGCTATATAAACATCATTAATAAAATAAACTAATAAATATGTACAACTAAAATAGAGTAATAAATATGTACAAATATATACAAGTGCACAGCATATGAGATGAGCTGCCAAACTTTCCCCTTTGTGTTTTCTCAGAAAAATCAGGGAAGTGTTTTCCAGTGCAACCAAAGCAGCTCAATCCATCTCTCGGTGGTATTTGAGTGCTTACTTTGCACCAGTCACTGTAGTAAGCACTTGGGAGGGTACAATAGATTAGTAATGTACTGCCTCCAAAGAGCTTACAACCTCTCTAATCAGGAAAGAGAGTCATTCCAGACAGGATTCATTCTGGACTGACCCCAGCAAGTCTTAGTCCAGGTTAGGGTTGGTAAAGTAAACTACACTAGGTAAGGTAAAATCCAGGACCTGGAATCCCCACAAGAAATTGAAGACCAATTGGTATTTTTTGTAATTGGAAGGATAATGGAGCAGATTGAGGAGGAATCAATCACTTATATTTATTGAGAACTTAGTCAGTCAATTGCATTTATCGAGTGCTTACTGTGCAGAGCACTATGCTAAGTGCTTGAGAGAGTATAATGTAACAAAAACAAATGTGCAGAGTACTGTACTAAATCTTTGGGTGATTAAAGTACGGTTGATAGACATGATCCCTGTCTTCAAGGAACATACAAGTAAGAAGTGAAATTTTGGCAGTTTGCTTTTAGGATATGCTGGATGGGGAGAGGAGGAAGGAAAAAGTGCCCTGCATTGGGCTGGCGTGAGATTGGATGGGTCTCTGAATGTGAGTTAGAGACGAGAACCGTGAAGATCAAAGTGGGGTTCTGTGCTTCAATAAATCTCTATGTGCAAGGGCCAATTTTGGCCAACAGAGGGAGAAGTAGGACACGGTAATGTGATTACCTTTTAACGTTATTTACACAGGAAGGCAGTTTCAGAACGCAGACTAATTCCGAAGTTTAATTTTCTTGAGTGTCTGAGCTGATTTTTGTTCTCTTCAAAATAAAAGAGCATACCATTTGCAGGAGTTCTGTGACAAATTCTAGACTGTGAGCCCGCTGTTGGGTAGGGACCATCTATATGTTGACAACTTGTACTTCCCAAGTGCTTAGTACAGTGCTCTGCACACAGTAAGTGCTCAATAAATATGATTGAATGAATGAATGAAATAGATTTGTCTGTAAGAATGGTCTGTCTTGATGTTTTCTGAAAAATGAACCCTAAAATTTACTAATCCCATTTTGAATTGTGTCACTTTATAGTGAAGGACACTTCAGAAATAGATTATCTCTTATTCTACTATTTGCTCTTTAGTTTTTCAGAAACTGCTGCTATGTTTTTCAGCATTTGAGAGCCACAAAGAGACTTATGAGCTAGCCTTAAATCCAGGTTTGAATGATGATGAAAATGTGTAGTGATATTGGCTGGAAGCTGGAAAACCCATTTTGTTACTCTGCAAGATCACTGATTATTGGGAGAAGGTCTCTTTCTTTCTTCATGAGGACCCTGAATCATGTGCTAATCTGTAAACTAAACTGGCATCTACGTCAGCAGATGTAGGGAAGGCATCAGGCTTTATCTGACTCCAAGCAAAGTGGTATAGCCAAAAATGGTAAACTCTTTTCTAAGGGTCACATAGCTTTAAATCCCGTTTATCCCATGCCTGCTCCTCCTGGTGAGAAACTCTGAAGCAGTGGAATGTGAGGAAAGAGAAAAGAAAGGATGTTTCTATTCAATAAGGGAGCAATGAGCAGTATTTTTAGTACCTGTGAGGTGCAAAACATGGGGCAATAGAATGAGTAGACATGAGTTGTGCTCTTGGATTTGGGACCTTTGGGCATTTGATTGTCATTCTACAGTACTTATGTACATATCTATAAATTATATATTATAAATTACTTATATTAATGTCTATTGCCCCCTCTGGACTGTAAGCTTGTGGGCAGGGAATGTGTCTACCAATTCTGTTGTACTGTATTCTCTCAAGTGCTTAGTACAGTGGTCTGCACATAGCAAGCACTCAAAAGAATACAATTGATGATATGATCCCTGCCTTCAGGGAGTTTACAATCTAGCGGGAGAGACAGTAAGTAAAATAACCATAGATGGGGAGAAGGAGGAAATACGTACATGTTAATGTTTAAATAAGGTATGAAAAATATGTACATAAGAACTATGAGAGGATGTAAGTATTTAATTGCATAGGTGAGGTGGAAGAGCTGAAATGGTAGTTGTGATATAAACTGGAAGAGAAATTAATCTAGGAAGGACCTCTGAAGGAGACAAGGCTTTTAAAGGGCTTTGAAAATAAGGAGAGCTATGGTTTGATGGATTTGAAGAGATTTCCAGACAGGGACAATGGTATAAGCAAGAGATCATTGATAGGAGAATGAGGTTAAATGAGTAGATTAACTTGAGTGGATTCAACAGTACAAGCTGAGGTGCTGTGAGAGGAGTAGATAAGTAGGAGAGAGCTGATAGGGTGCTTTAAAATGAAGGATGAGAGTTTCTTCTTGTTGCACAATGGAATGGGTAGCCATTTGAGGTTTTTGAGAAGTGAGGAGACATTTAACTTGATGTTACAGAAAAGTGATGTGTTAGAAAAGTAAATGGCACCAGAGTGAAGTGTGAAATAGAACAGGGAGAGATTGGAGGCAGGGAGGTCACTTGTGAGGCCAGTGTTGTAATCGGACCAGGAAATTACAATTACTTGTATCATTGTGGTGGCTGTTTGGATGGAGAGAGTGATGTGGATTCTAGCAGTGTAATGGAGGAAAACCTTACAGGATTTGACAGCAGACAGTATAGTTGTTCAAAAAGAGAGAGGAGTTAAGGGTGATGCCAATATTCTGGGCTTTAGAGACAGGGAGGTTGGTGGTTTTGTCAACTGTGATGGGAAACTTAAGTAGGTAAAAGATTATGGAAACAAGCATGAGTAGAGCTTTGGACATATCGTGAGGGCAGGACATTCACATAGAGCTGTCCTTGAGGAAAGAGGAAATGCCTGATTTGCTCATCAGAAGCAAGGTGGTTCAGTGGAAAGAGCACGGGATTTGGAGTCAGAGGTCATGGGTTCAAATCCTGGCTCCACCACTTGTCAGCTGGGTGACTTTGGGCAAGTCACTTCACTTCTCTGTGCCTCAGTTACCCCATCTGTAAAATGGGGATTAAGACTGTGAGCCCCCCGTCTGACAACCTGATCACCTTGTAACCTCCTCAGCACTTAGAACAGTGCTTTGCACATAGTAAGTGCTTAATAAATGCCATCATCATCATCCATATACGGGTCGTAGTTGAAGTCATTGGAAAATGTAGCTCAGTGGAAAGAACAGGGGCATGGGAGTCAGAGGACCTGGGTTCTAATCCCAGCTCTGATACATGTCTGCTGTATTCATTGTCAGTCATATTTATTGAGTGCTTACTGTGTGCAGAGCACTGTACTAAGCACTTGGGACCTTGGACAAGTCACTTAACTTCTCTGTGTCTGTTACCGCATTTGTTAAATGGGGATTCCATACCTGTTCTCCTTCCGACTTGAGTGTGAGCTCTGTGTGGGACGGGACTGTGTCTGACCCAATTATCTTGTATCTTCCCGAGGTCTTAGAACAGTACTTGACACACAGGAAGCAGTTAACAAGTACCACAATTATTATCAATTGTTACTATGCAGTTTTGTTTATCTCTAATGAACAGTTCAATGAGTGAGCAATTTGGACCCCCTCTTCAGTGACTCAAATGGCATCAGACCCAGTTTGAGTCAGAGAAGAAGCAGCATGGACTCAGGTAAAGAACTCAGCCTTGAGAGTCATAGTAACTGGGTTCTAATCCCACCTTTGCCACTTGTCTACTGTGAGACCTTGGACAAGTCACTTTTAAAGGTGATCAATGAATATTATTGAGTGGTTGAAGGTAGAACATTTGGTAATGTTGAGAGCTTGTAAAAGGCTCACCAAGAGTGGGAACAAATGAAGGAGTTGTCTAGACTCTAGTGAAGTTCCCTTGAATTAGTGCTTTTCCATGTATATATGACCATCAATCAGGGTTGAAAGATATTACTAATGGTGGGAATTTATGAGTGTGTGCATGTATAGTAATATTTATTGATGAAGTGTGTGTATATATATATAGAGAGAGAGAGAAAGAGAGATGAGAATAATTAACCAGTTGTGTATATTGAGTGCTTATATGCTCATATCGTTCTATGGGGGTGTGTATGAAATCAATTAATGGGTATTTTGCTGAGCAGAGCACTGTTCTAAACACTTGGGAGAGTTTCAATAAAATAGACTGTTCTCTACCCTCAAGGAGTTTACAACCTAATAGGTGGGACTGACATTAAATTACAGGTAGAGGAGGTAACTGTTCATAAGAATATATACTTAAGTGCTGGGGTTGATGGTGAGTACTTAAGTGCCCAAGGGAAAAGAAGGAAGGAAGTGCATGGTGGAGAGATTAGAGGTTAGACTATGGTTGAAAAGGCCAATTTAGGACCCACAGTCCCAGCCATATTGGGTACACAAAAGGGGTCCCTAATAGTGGTCAGTGTTTGCAGCCCCTGGCACTGTGATCTCTTTGTGGTACTTGTTAAGCTTTTACTATGTACCAGGCACTGTACTAAGCAGTGGGATAAATTCACGTTTATCAGATTGGACACAGCCCGGGTCCCGTATGGAGCTCACAGTCTTAATCTCCATTTTACAGATGAGGTAACTGAGGCACAGAGGAAGTGAAGTGACCTACCCAAGGTCACACAGCAGACACAAGTTATAGCCAGGTATAGAACCCAGGTCCTTCTGATTATTAGGCCCATGTTCTATCCATTGGGAATTGCTGCTTCTCTTTTGTCTTTCTGTATCTTGTTCTTCATAATTTTTTTGCTTGTAAAGAACCACTCCTTTCATAATAGTATTATCAAATGCTGGCCTGTCCTTGGCAGTTGACTCCCAGTTTTCATCAGGGATGCACCTTTGTTTTACTGTGCTCTCATAATTTTAGCACACATACCCACAGAAATATGGAACTACTTTTTGGAAGAGGTGTAGAAGCCTCCTTTAAAGGTGGAGGTAAGTACCCAATTGATGCTTTATAGTCAACAAAAAGGAGTTAAAGGAGAGCAAGCCTTAAGGCTAGGGAAATATAGTGGAGAAGTGGGGTTTGTTTTGTTTGTTTTAAGGAACCATCTTATCCCTGATTCCATCAAGCTGCTCAGGGTCCCATAGCTCCTATCTGCAGCAGTACATTATTGAAAAGTCCTACCCCAGACATTGCAGGACACATCCTGGCTCTCATCCAGATGTCAACAGTCCCAGGATCCTTTGATCTAGCTTAAAGTAATGGTTCCACACCAACCAGGCATAATCACTTCTTCTTGAAGTAATTGAAGTTTGGATCTCCACTTGAGCAAGTTTCTGGAAAGGAACTCCATCCCAGCATTCCTAGTCTAGCTTCTCCCTCACCACAGGCTTCCTGATTCCTTATTTCCTGATTCCTTTCCTGCCCATAACTTAGAAGGAAAGGGGTCAAATACATAATTTTGGGGGCTCCTTGTAATGTGCTCCTCTGACAGGTAACTGCTAGAATCAATCAATCGTATTTATTGAGCGCTTATTGTGTGCAGAGCACTGTACTAAGTGCTTGGAAAGTACAAGTTGGCAACATATAGAGACAGAACCATGTGTGTATAAATAACTGTGTTTGTAACAAAGTACATCTTGCCAAGCTCTGTTTTCTTTCAATGGGGCAGGTACTTAAGATCATCATCATTACTCTAGAATCTTCATTTTAAATTCTGGAAATAGTGTCTCTAACTCAGTTGTCAGGATATTCAAAGGAAGCAAGAATGTATATGCCTTTTATTTGAACAGTCTATGCCTCTTTATCCTTTGAAATGAAGATTTTTCTTTCCCACTGGCAAGTCACAGACCTTTAAGGAAAATTTTTTTTATTATTTTCATCTTTGATGTTAATCACAGAGTTGGCTGGCTAGGTCTGGCAAGCCTAGGCAATAAAAAGATTTTAAGGGAAATGTGTCCACTTCGGTAAGTCGTTGTAGGCTTGATCTACTGACTTGGAATAACAGCAAATGAGAAGTCAGATCTGAAGTGTAATGATATCTCTCATGTTAAGTATGTTTTTTATTTACAAAGGAATAAGGGGCTTATATAGAATTGCGGGAAATCCAGTACCTTTTTATACTGCCTACAGTAACTACCACTTAAACATTTCAAGGGAGAAGAGATAGTCTGAACAACCTATTTCATACAGCTGTAATTCTCACATCCCTTTTCTTGAACTAACACAGATTTGTAAATGAGCCTACCATTATCAGAGTTCCTCCCTTGATAATGTATTTTATTTGCTGAATGTAACTGACAAGAATGATGACATTCCACCTGAGAATCCCCATCAATAACATTTGTTGAGCACCTTATGGGAACAGAGTACTGTACTAAGTGTTTGAATACAGTAGCTAAAGGATTCATGATCTCTGGGCACTAGGAGATTACTATGAAAAGTCCTTCAGAAATAAATCTCTTGCTTTCAGAAAAGCAAATGCACAGATATCTGGAGTTATGTCTCACCTATAAGGAGACACTTCCTCAGAGAAATGGGCGAGATGAAATAAATGATTGTTGGAAGCAGAGGCTTTTTTCCAAAGTTACTGATTTAAAAATTGGTAATCAAGAATTTGCCATGCATTGCTTAACTATTAAATCTTTCCGTTGGGATGGTTGAAAAGGGAGTTGAGCGTTAGCTCTTTCAGACTGCTAGAGGGTCATTTACTCAAGTTGAGTCTGCAATAGGTATGTGATTTGCACAAGAGGCATTGGGTTGACTTAAGGAGTTTCTATTAATTCTACCTATCCTGAGGTGAAGGGGTTGAACCACTGCCCAACATGTTGTCATCTTCCCCTCTCATGCACATGACTGGCCTGGTGCTTGTCCCCTGCACACAACCCCACTCATGACCTCTAAATTGCTATTTTTTCATGCACAAAAGTTAGTCTACACAGCACCAGGGGGAATGGATAGATGTCAAATCCAAAAATATAGCCTACACTTACAAATTATATATGGCTAATCCAAACATTATCAGAATTATCTGGTTGGGATGACTATTTTTGGACAAATTTGAGTGACCGATCTCCCCACCCCACTTTGTAGGCTCAGGATCTTAAGGAGTCCTGAAAGAACTAATACATTTCCTCATTGTGAGCTATTTATTGCCCTCTCAGTGACTGGATTGATTCCAAAGTCTAGTAAGAAGAGAATGAGAACAGACAATAGCATTTGCATTGTATCCTGCTAATGTCTTATCTTATTATCTAGACTCTGTTTCACTGATAGTCTTTTGGCTTATGTACTTTGAATTAGAGAAAATAATTTCATGTGAGAGGCTTTTCCCTTATACTGAGTACTTTTCCTATCATTTCTATATTTCCAGAGTTTTATATGATTTTTACTATATATCCAAGTTCTGTGATTTCATGAGTATTGATCTGGTTATTCAGGAAGCACAGCTGGCCACATTATTACCATATGCTGCTCAAATAGCTATGGAAAATACTTTATGAAGAAAAATTTTGTGCTGTAGATTTCCTTTCATTATTTTCTTCACTGCAATGGCACATAGACTATTGTCCTGGATAATTTTTCTGTCTGACAAATATGAACACCTTTTAGAATCTAGGCAGGCCATTTTTACTGGTTTGACTCTCCTCTTGTTTTCCCCACATAACACAATATGAAAATGATATTGACAATGTCATTAGATACCTGTGTTTTAAGAAATTTAGCTCTGCCCAAGAGAACCAGAGGATTTTAGACCAGAGAGGGAAGATGGTAGGTGATTTAAATATCAAAGGAAATAAAGGATTTTAAAGGCTCATTAAAAATAGGGCAAAGATAGCAAGAAAAAATTTTGTGGGATCATGTTGAGTATCTGTAAATGTATGCTACGTGTATCACAGCAGAAGAGGTGGCAGGTTGAAAATGTTCAAAACTATAGCTAATGCTTATTGCCAAAAATTTACAGTCCAAGGCCATATGATTTTCAATCAGTAATTATTGAGCACTTACTCTATGCAGAGCACTGAACTGAAAGCTTAGGAGAGTACCATAGTTAGTAGACATGATCCCTGCCCTCAAGGATGGTACAATCATGCAGGGAGGTAGATGACCAAATCAATTATAGGCAAGGGGAAGCAACAGAGTTAAAAGAAATGTGCTTGGTGAGGTTTGGGGGTTCCCAAGACTGATGTGACAGAAGTAGGGGAAATAAGATTAATCAGGGAAAACTTCCTAAAGGTGATGTGATTTAAGGGGAGAGAAGTGGTCTGCCCACCTGTGAAAGGAGAGGAAGTCCCCGGCAGAAGGGGCAGGGGCTGGCCTGAGTCATGAGAGAACGAGCCACTATGAGCAGGCTGGCTCGAGAGGAGCTAATGTGCAAGCTGGATTGGTGTGCAGGAAGAACGGGGTATGTTGGGTAAGGAGAACTGAAGTGTTTTCTTTTTACCCTGGGATGGAAAAATGAATCTGTGAGTGTAATCTGACAGGGCACTGAAAACTGGTAGCACAAGGGTGACCCTGAAAACAACTTGGAGGGAAAGAATGATCTGAATCTTGGCAAGGGGATAGAAATGAAGAAAGTGGAGGTGAAACAAAGGGCATCAATATGAAAGTTGAGTCCTATGCATTAATGAGGATTGTGACTATTTTGCAATTCCTGCTTGGATGACATCACTTTGCTGGTTTTTAGCATAGTGTTCCTCTAGACTGCTTCAGGTGCCTCCAGGCTTGACAATAAAATGATTCACTTTTTCCTGAAATTCACCTGAGAGAACACTTTATTGTTTTAGAGGCATTTTTCTGTTTTTCAACAGAAAAAGCTGCTTTTGTAGAACAGACAGATACGCTGCCAGTATGGCACCTTTCCCTCAGCAGAAAACTTGGCCTCCATTTTAAGCTATCCATATTAAATGCATGCAAGTCTTGCTGAAGATGAGCACCCAGACAAATGACATACTAGTAAAGTGCAACTATCTCTTGTTGCCATGACAACATGATGTGCAGAATGAATAATCCTTTCCTGGATTCACAGTTCCAAACTGGAAGCCCACATGCTCCTTCAAATTTCTGAACAGTAACGTCCACAAATAAAACTTACTGTTGCCCATTATGAAATC
The DNA here is from genome assembly GCF_015852505.1 of Tachyglossus aculeatus. Taxonomy (NCBI): domain Eukaryota; kingdom Metazoa; phylum Chordata; class Mammalia; order Monotremata; family Tachyglossidae; genus Tachyglossus; species Tachyglossus aculeatus. Next base: position 16,832,385 of record NC_052074.1, on the reverse strand, counting down.
TGCTCTGCCATTTTCTCTAGTCCACTCCTCTTAATCAACACCAGTTAATTAAATGATGACAGAGTGATTCTTCCACAGTCCTTGATCTTTCGTAAATTCCACTCAAGGTGCAAATGACACACCCCATGACAGAAAATGGGAAGGGAAATTAGTGCTGGCTTCTGAATCCCTGCCACAAGGTGAGGGACAATGGGTTTTCTAGTAACAACTCTGTAACTGCCTTCCAAAAGGAAAATACACCCCCGAGTAAAGCTATCTTTAAGAATTACTCTGTCTAATTTTTTTAAAGGTTTTTTTTTTTTTTTACAAATTGGCCAAATTTTCTCTGATTCTTCACACAGGCATTACTGCCAATCAATGGCATTTATTTAGTTCTTATTGTGTGGAGAGCACTATACTAAAGTTTTGAGAGAGTACATTGCAACAGAGTTGGCAGACACATTCCCTGCCCACAAGGAGTTTATAGTCTAGATGGGGAGACAGATATTAAAATAAATTATGGCTATGTACATAGCTGCTGTGGGGCAAGTGACTATTAAGTGCTTAAAAGGTACAGGTCCAAGTGCAAAGGTGATGCAGATAGGAGAGGGAGTAGGGGAAATGAGGGCTTAGTCAAGAAAAGCCTTTTGGAGTAGATGTGATTTTAATAAGGCTCTGAAGATGGGAGGGGTAGTCATCTATTGGATATGAAGGGCAATGGAGTTCTATTATTATTATTATCATGGTATTTAAGTGCTTGCTATGTGCCAAGCACTATTCTAAGCACTGGGGTAGATATAAGGTAATCAGGTTGTCCCACGGGGACTCAGTCTTAATCCCTATTTTACAGATGAGGGAAATGAGGTCTAGAGAAATTAAGTGGCTTGCCCAAGGACACACAGCAGGCAAGTGGCAGAGCCGGAATTAGAACCCTCCTCTGACTCCCAAGCCTGTGTTTGTTCTGCTATGCCAAGCTACTTCTAGGGGTGAGGCAAGGGGTCAGCAATGAGAGAAATGAGATCGAGGTACAGTGAATAGAGGAGGGAAGTGTATGAACTAGTAGGAAATCAGGGAGGTTAGGTAGGAGGAGGCAAGCTGATTGAATGCAATGATCTCTTTTGAAAATCCTTTATCTTTTCACATTGAGTTGTTTTCATTCCTGTAAGCCATCCTTGTTGCATTTCTAAACTGCTTTTCCTGAATGATAATGTATGTGGATGCAGAGTGGAAGTAAAAATGTAAGCTTGTAAAATGCTTGGTGCCAAATAAAATGAGGCTGTAATAAGAGGTGGGGAATGTTTTGAAAACTGATAATTAAATTTATATTATGTCCCCTTAGAAATGAGAAGGAAATTAAATTCACTAATATTTCTAATTTAGGTTTGCCCAGAGATGTTGTTTCTAAATAGAAAATGATTTAATGGAGTAAAAGGGTATAGAAATGCTTGCAAACATTGTTATGTAGAGAATCCAAGGTCAGGAAGAGTGGGAAGAAGGAATGATTGTGGTGGAAACTGTGTTGAAGTGGGAGAGAGAATGTTTTGAATCCACTTGGCTCTACTTGAATACAAACCACTTGATAACAGAGAAGTGATCTAAAGTAAAACACGTGGTTTCCAATGTAAATAACTTCCCTCCATGCCACTGGATGGATATATCATTAAAAACTAATAGAAGCATCTTAGCCCATTCATAGATACTGATATCCTTCAGTTCTATGGAATCAGTGAGATTATAATGTTGCACTTTTCAGAATGGGACAGGCTTATCCATATTTTTGTCTCATGGGATTTGAGAGAATTTTATCAGTATCTCTTTTTTATGGTGTTTTTAAGCCATACTAAGCTCCAGGCACTGTACTAAGCACTGGGTTAGATATAAGCTGATCAGAGTGGACTAGGTCCCTGTCCCACATAGGGCTCACAGTGTTAATCCCCATTTTGTAGATGAGGTAACTGAGGCACAGAGAAGTTGTGACTTGCCCAAGGTCACACAGCAGACAAATGGTGAAGCTAGAATTAGAACCCAGGTCCTTCTGACTCCCAGGCCTATTCTCCATCTGCTAGACCACAATGTCCCTCTTATTATGCCTTTAAAAGCAGACATTTTGAACACTGAAAGTGAAATAAACCCCTTCACTTTTCAGGGGTGCTCAAAAATTCATTAACGATAGGGGACTAAAATTGTTCAAAATTGTTCCAGTGTTATTTTCTCATGACATAATTTTCTCATTTTTAAATCCCATTTGAGAAGAAAGTCTACCTCTTTCTCCCCACCCCTGACCCCACCAACCCTAATGAAGCTTAAAGCACAAAGACTGGACCCACTTTCCATTTGTGATTTTTTCATTCCCCCCACTCCTGATGTTAGGAGTAATGTTTTCATTTCCATTTTGTTGAGTCAGGTTGACTTGTGAAAACAAATCCTAAAGGCCATAATTGCCAAGGCCATGTTTAAAATTCCAGGGGTCCTGTCCTAGAATCATTCCTCATCCTTGGATTACTGCTGTACTCTTTAGCTCTGCAGTTTTATGTAGTCTCTTAAGCATCCATAAGACAGATGATTTATTTTTTCCAGGGGACTATAGAATGTTAGGCATATGCCCTTTATGGAATGATAGCAGCTTCTATTCAAGAGTTCAAAAACTGGTCTATATGTGTCAAATGACATCCTAGGTGTGGAGTAGGTAGTCTTTCAAGCTGTCGTTTAATGCTTCAACACAGAAATTTATTCTGAATTGTTGCAGTGACCAATGAGGGTTATGGATGGCTGACACCTGAAAATATGGCCCATCATTTAGCCCTTACAGGTCATTAGCAAATAGCTTTTTTCTCACTTGGAAATATCAGCTAAGAGAAAAGTTCACCTTTTTTTCCCACACAGTCATTTATTCATTCTTGCCCATCTTAGAACTTACAGCCACCTGCTCCTCTTCACTTCCCTAACTTTTCACATCTACTGGTTCTTGTCCTGCTGGGCCTTAATGAAAGGCAGCATGGTAACCTGGGAAAATTGTACTCTCTCAACTGCTTAATACGGTGCTCTGTACACAGTAAACACTCGATTGATTGACATGCCCATCTGCTGCCTGCTATGTGATTTCCAGTATTTTCTGAGACACACAAGTGAAGTCTCCTGTTGGGTGGAGAAGCTGATGGGGAAGGAGTTGGCAGGAGAAATGCACAGTGGGAGCATGTCGTGGTTGTTCCCTGTGCCACTGGAAGTACTGAGTGGGGTAATGGACAGCAGTAGCAGGTGAAACACAAGTCTAGTCTCCTTTCATCTTGCCTCATTAACTAGTGACACACCCAGCTCTAGGGAAAAGTCCGACTGGCACTTAAGTCCTCTGTTGTATTTAAGAGTATTGAATAATGTGATATGGCAAAGTGGGATGCTAGCAAAGAAATTAATTTGGAGAAATGTAAGAGATGGGGAAAAGCAAAAATTAGCCAATAGGAATTGGGATGGCTGGGACAAATCACAAACTAAGGAGAAGAGGACTGCCACCTGTCATTCAGAATTCTGGGAAATTCCAGCAGGAAGGAAATAAAGAGGGAAAGAATTTTTGCTAAAATTTAGTGTGTCTTTTTCTCTCGTCAATGTCTCCCATGCAGTGATGGTTCTATGAGGAAGATCTTCAAAAATGAACTTTAAATTAAAAAAACAACCAAAAAACCCTTGCCAGCTCCAGCCTGATCTTCCCCAAGCCATCTTCCTCTTCCTCCTATGCCATGAGGTTTGGCACTACCTCAGAATGACAGGGCACAGGGTTTTCCTTTTCTTCTTTGAGCAACAACATGTTGGGGATTCTAGATATGTCCCAGTAATTCAGAACAATGGCTTTTTTTGGATGGAGAGGGAGGGCAGATGCTGAAAATGTTATGGAGGAAGAACTGGTGGGATTTGGCAACAAACTGATTATGGGGGTTGAAAGAGGGAGAGGGAATCAAAGATAATGCCATGGTTAGGGGCTTGAGATAGGGAGGATGATGGTGTTGTCAATTGTGATAGGAAAGTTATATGGAGGAGAAGAATTGGCAGAGAAGACTGGAAGCTCAGTTTGGGACATCTTGGGCCTGAGGTGCTGATGAAGCATTCATGTAGAAGTTACCTTTCCACAAACCAGAAAAAATGTGTTGCAAAAATCTCAGGATCACTTTTCTTTCATGTTACATTTTTATATATTTAGTTTTAAAAAGTGCTGACTGAATTTGAAGTATACAGGGGCAAACTGATTTAAATCAAAGTAATTATGGTTTTCAAGTGCAGGTGAAACTTCAATATTAGTCATAGCTTATGGTGAGCACTTACGTCTAGTTAGACAAAATAGAGGTTTTATTTTAATTTCCAGCAATAACAAAAAAATTTATAACTTTTAAAATATTAACTCTCATTTTGTCAGTTTCACCCACAACAGCATCTGTTCAAAGTTTATTTAAATTTTAAGCTTTTGTCATGTTCACACATTTAAATAAAATTTAGAAAAGCCAGGCACTGTGGTGGTGTCTAAAGATGACTTCCTAGACATCACCTCCAATTAGCATCAGAGTAGTGAGATGTATATTTTAAAGGATAATTTTAAAAGTTCCTCATGCTGCAGTGAAATCGTTATGCAGCAAATAATATCTAACATACCAAACCAGAAAAAGAAAGCATTACCATTATTAGGTGAAACGGGTGAGAAGCAGAATGACCTAGTAGGGCCTGGGAGTCAGAGTACCTGCATTTTAATCCCAGCTCTGCGAATTATCTGCTGTGTGACCTTGAGCATGCCCTACTTTGACTGTGAGCCCCATGTGGAGCAGGGATTGGGTCTGATCTGCAGACTTAGTATAGTGTTTGGCACAAAGTAAGAACTTAATACATATTGCAAGTTTCCTTATTATTATTATCAGTGGTCAGCTCATCCTAAAATTCTAGCTCCAACAGTAGCAATGGGTTATTGGAAGCACCTGTGTGATTGCCCTCCTTGACATCTACCTTAATGATTAGGATTGCACTACCCAATATCCCTAATTTTTCCTCAATATCCTTAACTTTTCTTCTTGAATCCACTGAGTATCTCTTGTTAATGAGTCTATCCAAACTTTTCTTGTTCATACTTTCATCCTGCACAGCCTCTTGAGGTCATGTCTTCCATATGTTATCACCAGTTGAGGGAAGAACTTTCTAGAGTTGGCTTTGAAACTTCCACTTTCAAGCTCCTTGGTGTTGGGGGATTTGATAAATGATGTTATTAAGCACTTACTATGCACTGTACAAAGCTCTGGGGTAGATTGAGGATAATCAGGCTGGACACTGTCTCTGTCCCACATGGGGCTTCCCGTCTGAGTAGGAGGAGAACAGTAGAAAAGCTCTACTGCTTTAGTCCTGCCAGTTGTCTTCATGATTCCATAAACATCTATCATGACTCTTCTTGGCCTTTGGCTTCCAGGCTGGAGTCTTATTCAGCTTTAGACAGATTCTAGATAAACGATCTGATGTTAATGAGTAGGGAAATTAGCCTTGCATAGAAAAGCTCACTAGTTGAGTAAACAGTTTCACAAGGCTTCTATCTATGTCCTCCCTCAAAATCTCCCTATCCTAAGCAAGTCTATTCCTTTCAATGTTATGTGTATTCAGTTGATTACCTAGTATAGCCCTGGGGTTTTCTTGATGTGGGGAAAAAAGTGTTTCAAATACATTTGTTATTTGCTTCAGCTTTGAAAATGAAGTTGTGATTCAGGTAGTTTCTTTGAGTAGTAGTAATAGAAATAGTATTTATTGAACATCTACTCAAAGCAACACACTGTATTTAGTGCTTGGTAAATACAATGTAAGTATAAGACTCATCCTCTGCCCACAAGGAGCTTACTTTCTGGAGATATTAGATATACTTGTTTGCACAAATGCTGAGGATGGGCATAAGTTAGTAAATAAATAAAAGATGTGGTCTTCAGCCCCTCTCTGACTGAACCTTGCTCTCATTTTGCCTGCGTGCTGCTGCTTGCTCATGTTGTTCTACTTATGTTGTTGTCCTTGCCCATGTTGTTCTGTGTCCAGAAGCCTTTAAATGCTATTTAAGCACTCACTGTGTGCCAGACACTGCACAAAATGCTGGGATAGATTCAAGCTAATCAGGTTGGATGCAATCCATCTCCCATTTAGGGCTCAAAGTATAAAGTCCCATTTTACAGATAAGTAACTGAAGCAAACAGAAGTTAAGTGACTTTTTTTAAACATGATATTTGTTAAGCACTTACTATGTGCCAGGCACAGCAAACAAGTTGTAGAGCTGGGATTTGAACCCAGGTCCTTCTGACTCCCACAGCCGTGCTCTGTCCACTAGGCATACTGTTTCTCTTTCTTGTCTAGACCCTCCCCCTTCCGCCTTACCCACTTTGTATTAGCCCTTTGTCTTGAAGCACCTCCCAAAGAACTGGAATTCACACTAACATCCTCTAACTATTCCATGCTAAATGTGCCTGCAAAAGTATGTTACCACTTCCCAACATTGTGAGAGATTTTTCTCTTGGCATTAAAAATAAATGTAATGGCACTTATTAAGCACTTACTATGTACGAAGCACTGTTCTAAATGCTGGGGGGGATACAAGGTGATCAGGTTGTCCCACGTGTGGCTCACAGTCTTAATCCCCATTTTACAGATGTGGTAACTGAGGCTCAGAGAAGTTAAAGTGACTTGCCCAAAGTCACGCAGCTGACAAGTGGCGGAGCTGGGATTAGAGCCCATGACCTCTGACTCCCAAACCCATGCTCGCTCCACTGAGCCACGTTGCTTCTCGTTAGCTACTCATGCGAGAAAATAAAGGCAGTGTTGGAAATAACCGAGTTGGAAACCCAGCATGTTGGAAACTGGGTTATCTCTCCTGGCCAGAATGGCTGAATTTTAGGAAATTACTTTACAGCTTAGTAAACTTCAGCTAGGTGTGGTGTTTTAATTCCACTAAGAAAATGAAATGCTCAATCTATTTATTTTTCTTTGATGTGGACTTTTGCAGGTTATATTCTATTTCCAAAAATAACAGGCCTAAAATTTAAGAGGTACCATGGTAATAGCATGGGACTTTCAATAAATTTTAATCTGCATATACAGTAATAACAAGTGCTCTTTTTTTTTCTTTTTTGTCATGACAAGTCATTGCTTCAACTCCTTATTGTCAATGCTGAAAGAAAACAAAAATGCTTTGTAACGTGATTTCTTTGAATAAAGCTTTTTCAAAGTTTTTAAAATTCGGAAGATTGTTCTCCAGAAAGGGGAGTTTATTAAGTTACCTTCCAAGTGAGACTGAGCAGGCTGTATTTTAAACAGAAAGTCAAAGAAAAATGAGGTTGGTGTGAATTTGCCAGACAAATGGAATCGTGAGCATACATTTGTGTGGGATCCTGCAGTGACTTTTTCAAATCTCTGATGAACTAGTTCAGAAAAAAGTTAGATTCCTATATATTTGATTCCCTCAGATGCTGGATCACTGAAAACTAAAGAGAAGAGGCCATTTTAAATATATCTGGGCCATGTTGTAGATAGTGACAGTTTTACAAACTGGTCAGTGAAATCATTATAATTTATCAGATGGGAGTAACATAGGAAACTTGGGTAAACCGGGACAGGAAAAAAAAAAGTCAAAACACAATAGTAAGTCCCTAGTCATTCCTATTTATTTTTATTTCCTAGTTGGCAGCATAGGAATACAATGAGGGAAGGGAGCTATTCCATGTTTATTGACTATCCTAGCAAAAAAACATTTTTGGTATTTAAAAAAGGGAATGGGACTTGAGTACTTGTTAAACCTAGCATGATGACTGTAGAACTGTTACACTTTATCATCATCAGTTGTATTTATTGGGTACTTACTGCACTGTACTAGGCATCTGGGAGAGTACAACAGAGTTGGTAGACATGGTCCCTGCCCACAATGAGCTTACAGTCTAGAGAGACTGTACCCAGATCAGCTTCTAGTATTAAAAAAAAGAAAAAGTTTTGTTTAAATTTTCCTTAAACCCAACATCTCTTAATCTTTTTCCTCCCCATCTTCCTTTGGGAGAAAGTCCTATTTAAATCCTTCAAGGGAATTTTGTATGAGTTTCGTTAGATCAAACTTTCCTCCAGCGGAAAGATTATCTTTTAAAGTAATGGATACTAAGCTGTATTATGGCCTGATCTCTGTTTGGCAAAGAACTGGACAAACAGACTTGGTTTAAATCAGGCTAAGGAGCCAAAGGCTTGGGAAAACCTGGAGTAGTCTAGGCCACTGGAAAACAACAGCGACTTTAACCCAAGGTAACAAGATCTATCTGTAAGACTAAAATACATGAAGATAGTTGATAGTATTTTGATGTGCAGGGGAGCAAACAAAAACCCTTAAGACTGGGGAGAAAACTCAGTTCAGGGCTCTGCACATAGTAAGTGCTCAATAAATACAACTGAGAACTTGTGGAAATAGAATCAAATCCTAACTTTGCTGATCAAGAACCTTTCTCCTGCAATGATACAATAATTGATGAGTTACTACCCCTTCTTAGGCTTTGGACCCAAATAACTTAGTCTATGGTAAACCATCTCTGCCATGCACTAGAAAATTTTCTTAGGATAATTAGGATATTAGATCTGATTTTATGGGATTCCTAGAACAAATTTTAGGATATAAAGATAGGACTGTGATCATGGAGCAGAGTCGCAAAGCATTTGGGGAGAACCAAAGCTATGTGACCTGGCCAGCTTCCCAGTGTACTCCTCCTGAAGTAGGATTTACCCTGAACAATACTTGTGATGTATTGCTTTGCTAAGAGGTGTAACATCTGGGATATTTTATCCAGAGACCTGGTATAACAGATTGTCATACTGTCAATTGAGAGATTTTTATATTGCTTTTCCTCCTAATGTAACACCTGTGATAGTTTTCTTTTTTATTGTTCAGATATTTTCTCATAGCCCAATTATGAAGTTTCATAAATACTGAATTTTGTGCATGCTCTCTCTTGGAATATTTTTTGAATATCAGCCTGCTGTACTCTCACATTGGCTAGGGTCCATTGATCACTCAGGGCAGCTCTCACAGCCCCGTTTACAGTCATTCCATCCTACTACATTTCACATGAACTTTGCTAGATTTCAGTTCCTAAATCATCAATGGTATTTATTAAGCACTTACTATGTGCAGAGCACTATACTAAATGCTTGGGAGAGTACAATACAGCAGAGTTGGGATACACATTTCCTACCCTCAAAGAGTGTACAGTCTGGGGGGGGGGCAGTCATTATACACATGTGTGTATATATACAATTAATTTGTAATATATATTTTAAAGATATGAAAAAGTCATCCAAACCCCTGTGCAACTAAAGCTAAAAAAATTAATGAATCTTAATAGCTTCTTCTGAACCATTTAAATATCATGCAACTAAAAAGGATTGGAATAGATTCAGCAAATTGAAATGTTGATTGGGGCTTGATTAAGTCATCCATTGTCTTCATTTAAATAAACTATTTGTATTCTGATATTACTCCCTTCCTAAAGGTATTATTCTTAAATTGAAGTAACAATCGAGTGCTCACTGTACAGCAGGGTTGGTAGACAAGTTCCCTGCCCACAGTGAGTTTACAATCTAAAGGGGAAGTCTCGATTATGGATATGTAAGTGCTGTGGGATTGAGTGTGGGGTGAATAAAGGATACAGACCAAGAGCAAGGGTGATGCAGAAGGGAGGGTGAGTAGGGTAGATGAGGGTTTAGGGAAGGCCTCTTGGAGGAGATGTGATTTTTAATAAGGCTTGGAAGGCAGGGAGTGTGACTGTCAGATATGACAGGGGAGGGAATTTCAGGCCAGAGGCAGTATGTGGGTGAGGGATCAGCAGGGAGACAGATAAAATTGGGGTACAGTTAGTAGTTGGGTTGTAGTAAGAAATCAGTGAGGTAAGATAGGAGTCAAGGTGATTAAATGCTTTAAAGCCCATAGTAAGGAGTGAGTTTGATGTGGAGGTTTGTGGAGCAACCACTGGAGGTTCTTGAGAAGTGGGGAAACATGGACTGAACAGGAGACAGGCAGGGTCAGCAAAGGAGGCTGATGCAAAAGTGGGATAGGATAGGATCTGCGTAGCAGCTTTTTGGATGGAGAGGAAATATTGGATTTTAGTGATGTTGTGAAGGTTGAACTGACAGGATTAGGTGACAGATTGAATATGTGGGTTGAATGAGAGAGATGAGTTGGGTATTTTGAGAATCTTTCACTGAATGGACATAAGCAGGTAGGATACTGTGCTCTGCACACAGTAAGCACTCAATAAATACAAGTGAATGAATGAATGTAGACTAGCTATCTTTGCGAGGGAAACAGCATAGCATAGTGGATAGAGCATGGGCCTTGGGAGTCAGTTGGACTTAGTTTCTGATCCCAGCTCTGCCACTTCTCTGCTGTGTGGTCTTGGGCAAGTCACTTCACTACTCTATGCCTGTTACCTCATCTGTAAAATAGGGATTAAGACTCTGAGCCCCGTGCGGCACAGGGACTGTGTCCAACCCAATTTGATTGTATCCACCCCAGTGCTTAGTACAGTGCCTGGCACCTGGTAACTTGCTTAACAAATACCACAATTATTATTATTAGTAGTAGTAGTATTTGTTTTGTAGAACGGACTGTGTATTTCTGGGGAATTGATGCCTGATTATGGAAAAGAAGCAGATGAAAAAAGTCACAAATAGCTAGCCATAGGAGTAACACTCAATTTGACAATGAATGAATGGATGCCGCCTACATAAGTCACACTATGCCAGTCTTAGCTGGGAGAATGCTTCTGCTACTGGTAGCATAACTATTACTGTGAATACAAGTCAATTTTTGAAATTTCTCTTAAAATGGGATTCAGAAATTAGTTCTTGTGAGCCTAAGATTATTCTGGGACAGTTCTTTACCAAGGAAACTCTTTCCTAGTCCTCTCTCCTTTTTTCTTCTCACTGCTTCTTCTCCCCCACCCCAATTCCCAAAGGAAATCTCCTTATGAATGGTCCTCTTCAAAAGAGCCTCCTTCACTGGGAGTCCTTCACCCTTGCCTTTTCTGCTCTGATGAAAAGAACCTGAGCTCACCAACTCTCCAATATATAATGGATTCCATACTATTATAAACTTACACTTCTTGTTTTTCACGTATTCATCAATTCATCTTTCCATACTTCTTCTGTTACCAGTTCTAGCTTTGTTCTGCCTCTTGCTCCTAATATTTATAAATATTATCATTTATTTATAAATCTGTATCTGCCTTTCTCTCCTATTGTTATCAACTCCTTGAGGGGAGAGGCTATTTTTTTTCTTTTAGTGTATTCTCCCAAGCACTCAGTACAATGTTTTGCACCAAGGTGCTCTGTATTCATAATAATGAAGCTTTCTGGGGCTCTGTTTTGTCCTCTATTTGTAAGAAGGAAATGAACAAATGAAATACAGGCGTAGCAACACTTATTCATTATAAAAAAAAAATGTCATGATTGGATCAGTCCAACAATTCAGCCCAGTGTTCTGATTCTGACATAGGCAGCATAATGCTTGACAATAATGGTATGGCCGCCCTACTTGACAGCCATTCTAATGGTTAGGATTTACTGTGATTTTTCACAGATATGTTTTTCATATACAGCTCCTTCCTGACGGACTAGTCAAAGAATAAGGGAGCTGGGTGGGGATCAGGATACTTGGGTAAAAGTCCTATCTCTGCCACTGGCCTACTGCATGACCTTGAGAAAATCACCTAACCTCTCTGGTGGGCCTCAGTTTCCTCACCTATAAAATGGGAATAAAAGATGATTGGGAGGAATGAAGACTGGATATGATTGCATAACCTTTTGCTAACCCCACCTTTTGCAACAGAAGTAGCGTAGGCTTTTGGGAAGCAGCATGGCCAGTGGAAAGAGCATGTAATCTCTCTGTGCTTCAGTTTCCCTATCTGTAAAAATGGGGATTAAATCTCTGTCCTTCCTTCCCATTAGACTGTGAACCCCAGGTGGTGCAGGGACTGTGTTTGAGCTCTTTCTACAGTATCAACTCCAGGGCTTAGTATAGTGTGTGGCACATAATGAGCACTCTCCAAATACCACAACTGCCATTATTACTATTTTCCCAGCAAGAGAGGCATAGCAAAGGAGGCATTCGAAGTGCCTGTTAACTCTACATGCACAGGCTTCCTACCTGAGATGACAAACTGACCTGACTTGAGCATGCCCAGTCATTCCCTTAATGTGGCCTGCACAGGAATTTTCCATTTTTCTTTTTCCCACATTCTACTTGTAGCAAGGAAGTGGAATAAGGAGATTGCAGGGTAATAGTGTAAAGCTATAGGAAGGTTTGCAAAGGGCTGATGCAGCACACCTAGAGAAATAGGAGAAAGTCTCAGTAGTTTCCCCTCCTGGTTACCTGCAGGCTGGTCACTGGATTGCTCAAATAATGCCAGCAAAGCAGAGAGCTCCCCAAGGGGAAAAGCGCATGTCTACTTCTGAGGGTGGGGCTGAACATGTGTGTTTGTAGGTGGAGGTAGGCTATTTCTTTTCCACGCCTTGAGGTCACAGGGTGGCATAGTGTCCAAAAAATAAGTTTGAACAGTGATGATTTGTAGCAACAAATGCATCTATTTGGGTTCCAGCACAGTGCCACCCATGGCATCCCCGGTCTGACCTCCTCTACTAAACCCCTCTGTGTTGCTGGAGTCAGTTGCCCTGCCAATTGAAGCCTGTTCCAAGCTTTCTGCACACCCCCAGACTAGACTGTGAACTCGTCCTTAGAGGCTGGAAGCAGTGTGGCCTAGTGGAAAAAGCATGGACTAGGGTGTCAGAAAGACCTGGGTTCTAATCCCGACTCTGCCAGTTGTCTGCTGTGTGGCCTTGGACAGGTCACTTCACTTCTTTGTGCCTCATTTTCCTCCTCTGTAAATTGGGGATTAGGACTGAGCCCTATTGGGGACAGAGACTGTGTCCAACCTGATTATCTTGTATCTACCCCATCGCTTAGTACAGTGCCTGGCATATAGTAAGCACTTAACAAATACCATTATTATTATGATTCAATCGTATTTATTGGGCACTTACTGTGTGCAAAGCACTGTACTAAGCGCTTGGGAGAGTACACTATAATAATACATTCCACAATGAGTTCACAGTTTAGATTTATGGCACATAGTAAGCGCTTAATATACCATGACTGTTCTTTTTATTAATAATAATAATAATGATGATGATGGTGTTAAGCATTTACTATGTGCAAAGCACTGTTCTAAGCACTGGGATAGATACAAGGTTATCTGGTTGTCCAACTGGGGCTCACAAGTCTTGATCCCCATTTTACAGATGAGGTAACTGAGGTCCAAATAATAATAATAATAACAATAATGGCATTTGTTAAGCCCTTACTATGTGTCAAGTACTGTTCTAAGCACTGGGGGGTTACAAGGTAAGGAGGTTGTTCCACGTGGGGCTCGCAGTCTTAATCCCCATTTTACAGATGAGGTAACAGGCCCAGAGAAATGAAGTGACTTGGCCAAAATCATCCAGCTGACAAGTGGTGGAAATTGAACGCACGACCTCTGACTCCCCAGCCCATGCTCTTTCCACGGAGCCACGCTGTGGCGGAGTCTGGATTCGAACCCACGACCTCTGACTCCCCAGCCCGGGCTCTTTCCACTGAGCCATGCTGCTTAGCACTTACTATGTGCTTACAGGTGCTTAAAGCACTTTTCTAAGAGCTGGGGGCGGGGGGGATACACGGTGATCAGGTTGTCCCACGGGGGGCACACAGTCTTTATCCCCATTTTCCTGATGAGGTAACTGAGGCGCAGAGACTTGCCCAAAGTCACCCAGCCGACTAGTGGAGGTGGCAGGATTTGAACCCACGACCAGTGACACCCCAGCCCGGGCTCTTTCCACTGAACCACGCTGCTTAGCGCCTGTTATGTGCAAAGCACTGTTCTAAGCGCTGAGGAGGTTATAAGGTGATCAGGTTGTCCCACGGGGGGCTCAAAGTCTTCATCCCCACTTTCCAGATGAGGTAACTGAGGCCCAGAGAAGTGAAGTGACTTGCCCAAAGTCACCCAGCCGACTAGTGGTGGTGGCGGGATTTGAACCCACGACGTGTGACTCCCCAGCCCGGGCTTTTTGCACTGAGTCACGCTGTGGTGGAGTCTGGAAATGAACCCAGGACCTGTGACTCCCCAGCCCGGGCTCTTTCCACTGAACCACGCTGCTTAGCGCTTACTATGTGTAAAGCACTGTTCTAAGCGCTGGGGGGGGGGGAATACGAGGTGATCAGGTTGTCCCACGGGGGGCTCACAGTCTTCATCCCCATTTTCCAGATGAGGTAACTGAGGCCCAGAGAAGTGAAGTGACTTGTCCAAAGTCACCCAGCCGACTAGTGGCGGTGGCGGGATGTGAACCCACGACGTGTGACTCCCCAGCCCGGGCTCTTTGCACTGAGCCACGCTGTGGCGGAGGCGGGATTTGAACCCAGGACCTCTGACTCCCCAGCCCGGGCTCTTTCCACTGAACCACGCTGCTTAGCGCTTAGTATGTGCAAAGCACTGTTCTAAGCGCTGGGGAGGTTACAAGGTGATCAGGTTGTCCCACGGGGGGCTCACAGTCTTCATCCCCGTTTTCCAGATGAGGGAACTGAGGCCCAGAGAAGTGAAGTGACTCGCCTAAAGTCACCCAGCCGACTAGTGGAGGTGGTGGGATTTGAACCCACGACCTCTGACTCCCCAGCCCAGGCTTTTTCCACGGAGCCATTATGTGGCGGAGGCGGGATTTGAACCCACGACCTCTAACTCCCCAGCCCGGGCTCTTTCCACTGAACCACGTTGCTTAGCGCTTAATATGTGCAAAGCACTGTTCTAAAAGCTGGGGGGGGGGCGGATACAAGGTGATCAGGTTTCCCACGCGGGGCTCACAGTCTTCATCCCCGTTTTCCAGATGAGGGAACTGAGTCCCAGAGAAGTGAAATGACTTACCCAAAGTCACCCAGCCGACTGGTGGAGGTGTTGGGATTTGAACCCACGACCTGTGACTCCCCAGCCCGGGCTCTTTCCACTGAACCACGCTGCTTAGCGCTTACTATGTGTAAAGCACTGTTCTAAGAGCTGGGGGGGCGGATACAAGGTGATCAGGTTGTTCCACGGGGGGCTCACAGTCTTCATCCCCATTTTCCAGATGAGGGAACTGAGGCCCAGAGAAGTGAAGTGACTTGTCCAAAGTCACCCAGCCGACTAATGGCGGAGGCGGGATTTGAACCCACGACGTATGACTCCCCAGCCCGGGCTCTTTGCACTGAGCCACGCTGTGGTGGAGGAGGAATTTGAACCCAGGACCTCTGACTCCCCAGCCCGGGCTCTTTCCACTGAGCCACGCTGCTTAGCGCTTACTATGTGCAAAGCACTGTTCTAAGAGCTGGGGGGGCGGATACAAGGTGATCAGGTTGTTCCACGGGGGGCTCACATTCTTCATCCCCATTTTCCAGATGAGGTAACTGAGGCCCAGAGAAGTGAAGTGACTTGCCCAAAGTCACCCAGCCGACTAGTGGCGGAGGCGGGATTTGAACCCACGACGTATGACTCCCCAGCCCGGGCTCTTTGCACTGAGCCACGCTGTGGCGGAGGCGGGATTTGAACCCAGGGCCTCTGACTCCCCAGCCCGGGCTCTTTCCACTGAACCACGCTGTTTAGCGCTTACTATGTGCAAATCGCTGTTCTAAGCGCTGGGAAGGTTACAAGGTGATCAGGTTGTCCCACGGGGGGCTCAGTCTTCATCCCCACTTTCCAGATGAGGGAACTGAGGCCCAGAGAAGTGAAGTGACTTGCCCAAAGTCACCCAGCCGACTAGTGGCGGAGGTTGGATTTGAACCCACGACCTCTGACTCCCCAGCCCAGGCTCTTTCCACTGAACCACGCTGCTTAGCGCTTACTATGTGCAAATCACTGTTCTAAGCGCTGGGAAGGTTACAAGGTGATCAGGTTGTCCCACGGGGGGCTCACAGTCTTCATCCCCATTTTCCAGAGGAGGTAACTGAGGCCCAGAGAAGTGAAGTGACTCGCCCAAAGCCACCCAGCCGACTAGTGGCGGGATTTGAACCCACGACCCGTGACTCCTCAGCCCGGGCTCTCTGCACCGAGCCCCGCTGCTTTGATCGACCGCGCGCCCTTAGCTCCGCGATCCGGGCTCCGGGCCCGGTTCCTCGCTTAGCGCTCCCGGCGGCTGCGGGGAAAACCCGGAGAGGGAGGGCATCGGAGGGAACTCCGCGGCGAGGGCGGCGCAACTGGGCATGCTCAGTAGGCCGGGCAGGTGGCGGGGAGGGCGGGACGGTCGGAGGCTCCTGCTTCCCGCCCCGCCGGCAGGAGCATCCCGCCCGGGAAGCCCGGGAATATGGCGCTCGGAGCGCCGTGACGGCTCCCGGAGAAAGGGATGCGGCTGAGGCTCCGCCGCCGGCCGGCTCACTAGGTAGGGGCGTGCCGCGGGGTTGCCGCGGACCACGAATCGGTTGCCCACTCTGCTGCGCCGGCCGCTGCGAGACCAGAAGCCGCCCTGCATCCCGGGCGCGGAAAGGAGGGAAACCGTGGAGAGCTCTCACGGTGCCTCGAGGAGGTGCCCAATCCCCGGCCGCCGGGAGCGACATGGAATTGGGATCCGGCCGCGGTCCGGGCTCCCCTTTTGTCCGCCTCGCTCTCTCCCACTAGATGGGATTTTCCCCCCACCCTTGCCGGAGCGACCTGGATGATGTCGGAGGGAGAGCCGCGGCACCTTGGAAGGCTGCGGGACCGGTTCTTTGTGTCGCCGAGGCGAACGGCCACCGAAGCGGCCTCCCCGTCAATAGCGGGAGACTTGTAAATATCCGGGCCGGAGGGGAATTCGGGTGGTCGATCCACAGAGGAAGGTGTGGACGAGGCGCTAAGTGATGCTGTAGGATGCTGTGGCTTTCTTTGTTGTGGGCGTGGGCTTTTAAGCCGCCACGGGCCGTGCTGCTGTAATCCGGCAGGTGCTGTCCTTTCCAAAACTCCGCTCGCGTCACCTTTGGAACTGTCAGACTCCCCTCCCGATGGAGAAACTCGCGTGTCTTTGACAGCCCCAGCCGCGAGGGTCTAAGTGTGTTGAAGAGGCGCACGGAGGTGGGTGTGGCCGTTTTTTTAACCGTCATCGAGGAATCGTAGCCGATTAAAACTGCACCTAACCGATGAACATAAAAAGGATTTAAAAAGGATGATGAATTGGGGACCGTCTTACAGCGGCAGAGGAAATTAGCCTTCTTATTAGCCGGGGACTGGAAATCTTCAGTATATAATGAAGCAGAAAATCTTGACTCTTAAAAGATGAAATTGGGTGGCTGTAATGGATTTTTAATCGTCTGGTTCCTAAAATGGCTATTAAATAGTGTAAGTGTTGAATAGCTGGTAGGTCAGTTTTGTGAAAGCTAATGTGGTGGTGGGGGGGGGGGGGGGATGTAATTTTGGTAAATTAAATAGTGTACAACTACCCAGTCAAATAATAACACTTTGTCAGAGCAGCCATGAAAATCTGGGATCTCTGCCAAGAAAATCACAAGAAAATGACACAAACTTCGGTGATTTTACTGATTTCTAGAGTAAACTCAAACCTTCAGCACTTCTTTTATTTCCATGTGCTCTGCCGTGGTTTCCAGGAAAAAAAAATGTTAAAAATCATTGAAGTTCTTAGGAGGTGGAACAGTATGGCTATACTGCATGCTATGATTAGCAAAGGGAACTAAAACACTTCTGACTTTATCTAACCGATTAACAGAATCAAGAGAAAGTACCTACTATTGTAGTCATCATCATTAAAATAGAGGCAGTTAAAAAAAACGTGTAAAAATGATGTGGCAACTATTGACTTTGGTAAAGACTATTTTATAGACCATTTTAAGATATTAGGGATCTCCCTCTGTTAGTAATGGGCCTGTCCTATTTGGAATACATTTGCAAACTTTCCCATAAAGAATTATGGAATTTTCCGCTGACAGGTTCAAGCAATAAGTGAATGTGGCTATTAACTACATCTTCTAACAATTATATGCAGAATCATTTTAGGATCAAACTACTTGGGCAAAAGTCGCTTTCCATATATCCTTAGGTCAGTTAAGGCCAGATAATTTTGCTTGTCACAAATCTAAAGTTTTATAAGCTTTCATTTTGGGATTGACAGGCCCAGAATTGCTTTGCTGAATAATTTTTTTTAAGAGCGGCTCGTGGGACGTATTTGATCTTCCAATTAACTGTGACCACAAGTATGAGGCTTTTGGAGACTCTAGGAAGTGTAATTTTTTGTATGTGTTGCTCTTGTACCAAAGAAACACTTATCTTTCCTGCCAATCAATCAATATGTACTGTTTACTATTTACTGTTTACTCTGTGCAAAGCACTGTAGTAATAGAGTTGGGCGTGGTCCCTGCCCTCAAGATTTAAAGGATATGAAAGGTTCTTCAGTGAAGAATGGTACTCTCTACACTTACTAAGGGAGGAAAAAATGGTCTTAATATGCAGCGATAGGTATTCCAGTTTGCAGTTTGAATAACATTGCTTGTGAGAATAGTTTAGACCCCGGAACAGATAAAACCAGGGACCCGATGGAATCTCCTTTCTTGGGGTTTTAAGGGACAAGGAAATAGTGACTGATCCAGATTGGTAGATATTTAGAAATAATATGCTTTTGATTGCATGACTTTGCAAGGGGTCTCGCACCCTTGTGTCTGCGAGTCGTGTGCCTGTAAACTCTTTCCATGGTCTTTAAACTGGGTGGTGGCGCTAAACAAACTAAATTATGTTTTTACTGTATATTCAGTTAAGAAACCATCTTGTGAAATCCACGGTAAATATCTTTGTGTTTTTCAAGGGAACTTTTTTTTTCCTCTAAAAGTAGCAAAGATTCTGATTATCAAAAGTTTCCGTGTAGAACATGGAACTTGGGAAAAAGTTTCAGAGTTTGTAGATTCAAAGTCAGGATTAGTAAGCAATTCTTTAATCTGCTAGAAAGCATTTATCTGATTATGGATTTCTTACAAATTACCATATGTAACGTTCAGATGTTCCCGATGACTGACCAACTTGCCAACTGTTTCTAGTATGATGTCAGTGTGGCAGATGCTTGGCTGTCAATTTAAGATCTTGATTCCCTAACTCTAATTTCATTGTTGAAATATGTATTAAATTTACTATTGGGGGCACATTTGACTAAAACTTTAAAAGCAAATGTTTAATTGGAAGATTTTTCACTGCCACTTTTTTTTAATCTTGGCAGGGGTATCATAGTTGTAAAATTTGTGGAGAGAGAGAGACTTGGCTATCAAGAACTTAAACTAATCCAACATGTACATTCTTTTTCCAATCTCCTCATCTGTCTCATCTCTTCCTAGTCCCTAACCCCCACCTCAATCCTTCCCCAGGCTACCAGGTGTCACTTAGCGAAAGAGTTTTTCCAGGTTTGCCTGACAGTGAAAAGCAAATGTCATCTAAGTACTTAAATATCCCCAACCTTTCTCCCTCCTCCCCCCAACCCATGATCTCCAGCAATTGCACATACTTTATATACTCTCTTGGTCCCTCCAACCGTAGTGCAGTGTTTGTCTCCCCAACTAATTTGTAAACCCCTTAAAATTAGGGCGTTATGTCTACTAAATTATTTTCTACTCTCCTAACTATCCAGTACAGTGTTCTGCAGTCAGGCACCCCAAAGCATTTTGCTGGATGATTGAAGGAGAATGCTTCTGTGTTAAAGTTCAGCATCCCTAAATGTTTCTAGTGACTCTCCTGGGAATTAACAACACCCTGACTTGGTGCATGTGGTTTCATTAAGTTCATACCTTCCTTATTGTTGTGTGACTCACATTGTGCTAGTTTATATGAGGGGTTGTTAACAAGTGGGAGAAAAGAATGTCACCCCTTCCTGTTCAAAAATAACTAACCTGAGCAACGAGAGTGCATGGATCATTCTTGTGGAATTCTTGCAATTAAAACATCCACTTTTTTTGTTTAAGAAACACTAGTGGATTGAATGGAGTATAGGTTGGCAAAAGGAAAGCAATTTTCCTGATTGCATTTTGAATGCTTGTGAGAATGTTTCATTTTTCCCAGATTGTCTTGTGTGTTTGTCAGGAAGTTTGAGAGAAACGTCTTGGCTGATCTCCCCCTGCATTGGGATGTCTTGGACCAGCAGATTGTGCTGAGGGACAGTGCGCAAAGCATTAAAATAATAGGACTGTGTCCTATGAAGAAATAACTGCTAGGCTGGCATGTTTAACTTCTCAAAGCTGTTTCTCAGAATATGAAAAAAAGAGGATTGAAAAAGTCCAAAAACTGAACTTATGAAGTGGTACTTCAAAATCGGGGTTCATTCATTTTTCTCCAGGTCTTCAAAGTACTGACAAGGCACACCTCATTCTCCTCTTAACGAAGAGGTTGCCTTCTTGTGAATCCTGGCATTGAGGAAAACATGTGCTATGATATCCACTCCAATACCACATGCTCCCCTCCTGTAGACTATAACCCCGTTGTGGGCAGGGATTGCCTCTCTCTATTGCTGTTTTGTACTTTCCAAGAGCTTAGTGCTCTGCACACAGAAAGTGCTTAGTAAATATGATCGAATGAATGAATGAATATGCAAGGCAGTTTGCTCGATAAAACTTGGCACGCCAAACCCAAATAGGTTCGTGTTGTCAGAAGACCGCTCCTAATTCCCTAATCATGTTCTAGTGCAAACATTTGTCAAAAATACACGTTATGGCAGAACTGAGTTTTTAGAAATGAGCTGAGAAATAGTCCCCCAAGTCCTTAAGGCAGCAAATTGTTCGTCTGCCTGGTTTAAGCAAGGGTTCCTCCCAGCTCGGAGCAGACTCATGCTTCGTGGGAGTTTTTGAGTCACCAGATAGACTCTAATTGGCACTGCAAACACACAATGTTCAGTAACATTTCACCTTTATTCTGAGGATTTGGTCCACGTAGATTGTATCAGTTTTCTCTGAATTGCTCAAAAGATGAGAACAGTTGACCCCGTAATGGATGATTATTTGCTACTTCCTCCATGCTTAGGAAGCATTCTTCAGACAAGTGTCAAGCATATATATAGTCCTTAACCTAGAGGTAGAGCTAAAATAGAGATGCTTGTCTTAGAGAATCAAGAATCAACTCCCAAGTTGCCCACACCAAGACAGATAGGCAATTCCATGTGCTCTTTTTTCCCCTCCTACCTGCTTGGGATGGTAAATGCCACAGAGTGAACAAATGTGAAGGAAAACGAGCAAGCTAAAGTGAAGGCTCAAGATACACCCTTTTATAAAGCAGATCTTGCAATTTCTCATTTATTCGTGCTAAACATAAGAAGTCATTTTAAAAGTGGGAAGGAGGTTTGAAGTTCTGAGGCTCAGTATCTTTCAGTATTGTTCTGTTGGGTATAAAGAGGAAAATCATTTTGGATTGGGTTTATGGAAGAAATTTTGAACAGTTCACATAGCCAAAACAAAGATGCAGACAATGAGGTGAAAGAATCAGTCTTCTAATTGTAGGGCTAAAATTATTATTATTATTAATTAATTATATTAATAATAATGGTATTTAAGCACTATGTGCAAAGCACTGTTCTAAGCGCTGGGGGGGATTACAGATGATCAGATTGTCCCACGTGGAGCTCACAGTCTTAATCCCCGTTTTATAGATGAGGTAACTGAGGCACAGAGAAGTTAAGTGACTTGCCCAAAGTCACACAGCTCACAAGCGGCAGAGCCGGGACTAGAGCCAGTGACCTCTGACTCCCAAGCCTGTGCTCTTTCCACTGAGCCACACTGCTTCTCTAAAATATATGTGTATATATGCCCACACACTTCACGCCGCTTACACCAACCTACTCACTGTACCTCAATCTCACCTGTCTCGCTGCTGACCTCTCACCCACGTCCTGCCTCTGGCCTGGCATGCCCTCCCTTTTCATATCCGACAGACAATTACTCTCCCCTCCTTCAAACCCTTATTGAAGGCACATCTCTTCCCAAGAGACCTTACCTGACTAAGCCCTCCTTTCCTCCTCTCCCACTCCTTTCTGTATCATCCTGACTTGCTTCCTTTATTCATCCCCCCTTCCAGCCCCACTGCACCTATGTACGAATCTGTAATTTATCTGTATTAATGTCTGTCTACCCCTCTAGACTGAAAGCTCATTATGGACAGGGAACATGTCTTATATTGTTCTATTGTACTCTCCCAAGTGCTTAGTACAGTGCTCTTCACTGTACATTATGCATATACATGCACATAGATGTATCTATGTGTATTTATAGGCACACACTATGAATCTAGTGTGTACTTATTATATACATATATATATATATACAAATGTGTTGTGTTATGTAAGCAGTTATTGAACCAGAACACCAACTCACCTTTCTCTCCCAAAACGTGAGATGATATTTTTGATGAACTTCATAATTCTTGCTCTAAATAATAAAAGCATTTGATTTTTATACAGAAACAATGGGTGTAACTAAGTTATCCAAGTTGGTGATATCACTGTTTCCATAGTAACTAATGACCATCCAATAGGGAGAAGGCAGCCAAGGACTTAAAGAGAAATAAAACTAAGAACATATCTGAAGGGAAGTGGGGGGATAGAAACAGGTAGATGAGGCTAGGCTTCTAGGTCTAAGGGACTGAATGTGTCAGTAAGTCTCCCAAACAGTGAGCGGCTACTGGGTAGATGATCCAGTGAGTATCTCCTGACCTTTGCCCAAGTTAGTATGGTATGCTCACCTGGACATTTGCCCAAGCCATAAAGGATGAGTAGACAATGATTTGGGGTCATTGCAATGAGAGCCCCCCTTTTCATTATCAATTCAATTTATGGGAGAAAGGAGTCTTGAGGAAGAGAGCCGGACTCGATCTGAATTCATTATTGAGAAATCCTGGTGTGAAAGGAGAAATGCTCATGTTTAGGGAGTGGAGAGGATGGGAGGATGAGGAGATGAGGGTTTATGGAGGGAGTGGAGTTGAAGAGCCAATGCTCCTTCACTTGGATTTGCAAGTGATCTCCAGTCTGGCTCCAGAGGACGTCCAGGTTGATCTTAGCAAGCATTGTGAAGGCAGAGGTGACCCAGACCACCACATGTGGGCATTGGCCTGCTGGAAATTTCCCAATAGCCATCGGGCTAGTCCAGCTCTCTTGAGGTACGAGGAGGGAAAATGTCAGGTTTGGAGTTTGAAAAGGAAACGAAAGACTCATATGATAAAGAGTGCTGGACTGCTAAAGGCTAATCTAAGCCAAATATATGCTGCTTTGAAGATTTTACTGCCACTTCAATGCTATTTATTGAGGCTTACCATTGGAAGAGCATTGCACTAAAGTGCCTGGTGAAAGTACAATGCATTGGAGTTGGTAGACACAGTCCTTGCCTACAAGGAGCTTACAGTCCTCCTGAGGAGACAGGAATTAAAATAAATTACCGATAGAGGAAATAGAATATTAGAATAGAATATAAGGCAGTGTTCATATGTTCAGTGCAGTTTCTCATGCTCTTGGTTGTGGGAGTAGTAATCGTATTTATTAAGCCCCTAATATATACAAAACACTGTACTATGCTTGCTTTTCATCCACATATTTTTTTCCAGTTGAGTTCCCTGTCTAAAAATAAAGTCTTGTGATGGTGACAGGTGTGGGAGGAAAGATGAAATGTTAAAAACACAAAAACAATGTGAAAGACATTGAAAAATAGCTACATCCAGAGCAATAGTCATTCATTCAGTTGTATTTATTGAGTGCTTACTGTGTGCAGAGCACTGTACTAAGCACTTGGAAAGTACAGTTCAGCAACAGAGATAATCCCTGCACACAAGGGGCTCACAGTCTAAAAGTGGGGAGGCAGACATCAAAACAAGTAAGTAGGCATCAATACGATACTGTGGCTAAATGAGCAGAGTTTCAGGATTCTTGCAGCTCAGAGTGCTTCATTTTCAACATTCACAGCTGCAGGAACAAACTTCCCAATGTTTCCAAAATTGGAAAAGCTCCATGTTGCTGTTATTTCTTACCCTTCCTGGGCTGGGGCAAGGGCTGATGGGTAGTTCCAAAGTTCTAGGAGCTGGGCTTTTCTCCACTGGGCATCAGCTCAGTGGTAATGATGGAGGGGATAGAGCAAAAGTTTGGGAGTCAGAAGGACCTGGGTTCTAATCCCAGCTCTGGCACTTTGCTGTGTGACCATGGGCAAGTCACTTGACTTCTGTAAGCCTCAGTTTCCTCATCTGTAAAATGGAGAGTAAGACTGTGAGCCCTGTGTGGGACATGGACTTCGTCCAACCTGATTAGTTTGTATCTACTCCTGTGCTTGGAACAATGTTTGACACATAGTAAGTGCTTAACAAATACCATCATTATTATTGGTCAATCTTGTGGATCAGGTGAGTAGGACTAATGGTCTCGGAACAGGGAGTCAGTTGCAGAGCTCCTAATATCCTTGGGCAATAGCTGTCAATCAGGGAGATTTCTGATTATGAGGAAACAATCACATACCAAATTCATTCCATTTATTAAACCTCCTGTCCTGAATTAAGTAAACGTTCAGTTATGCCCCGTGAGTCAACTGGGTTTTATACTTCATATTTATGGCATATGTCTTGCCATAGACATACATGTTAAATTAAGACCCATTCCAGAACCTCCTTTTATAGGCCTCACATATGGTAATGGTAAACAACACTAAACTATTGTTTAATCTTTATTCAAGAAATTTAAAGCATTACATCCCAATTTTCAATCCATGAGGAGTTGAAATATGATGAGTTATTGCAGGAGATTACAGAAGCTTGTTCCCTTGATCATAATAGTAGTTTTTCAACTTAAGTGAAGAATTTGTCCATCTTAGTTTGAGCAGCAACAGCCTTCCACGCTCTTAATAATAATGATGATGATGATGGTATTTGTTAAGTGCTTACTGTGTTAAAACACCATTTAGCAGGTTAGAAAGCTCCAAACCCTTTTGTGCACTTTTGAACTACAACAGAATACACTCCCTTCCACTAGGATATTCATTTAACTAAGAGGCTGTTAGCATCCCTGAATGTCTTTGAGGCAGTTGTCCAGGAACTACTATGATCTCAGACTGTATTTAAGGACTGCAGTTGAGGCGCATATACAAGATGATGTCAAGAAGCAATATGAAGTCTAGTGGGTAGAGCACAGGCCTGGGTGTCAAAAGGACCTGGGTTCTAATCTTCATTATGCCACTTATCAGTTGTGTGACCATGGACAAGTCACTTCTCTGGGCCTCAGTTACCTCATGGGATTAAGACTGTGAGTCCCATCTGGGACATGGACTGTGTCCAACTGATTAGCTTGAACCTACCCTAGTCCTGAGGACAGGACCTGACACATAGTAAACACCTATATCATCATATATCATCATAAAACATCATAACATCATAACATTATGCAGTGTTAGCATAATGATATAGATTTAAAGCTATTATAAAGAAAACTGAAGTAATGTTCCACCTCAGCAGCAGTTCAGACCTTAATTTTGTCACCAAATCCCTGTATCTAGGCAGTACACTGTCTAACAAGGTTTATCCAGCAACACCCAAGGTCTGGTTGGGATCATGCTTACCAACTCTGATTGTATTATATTTTCCTAAGCCTGTAGTACAGTGCTCTGTGCACAGTAACAAGTAGCAGTGATTGATTGATTGGAAGGCCCATCTGAAAGCTCACGAACTTTGTCTTTTGTACACAAAATTCCCTCAGTCTGTTAACTTGTAGTAGCAGTAATAATATGTACTAAGCACTTACTCTGTGTAGAACACTACTAAACACTGGACAAGTATACATAACTGTGAATTAGACACAATCCCCAAACCCTGGGGGACTTAGTCTGTTATGGTGTGAGCTCACTGTGGGCAGGGAATGTGTCTGTTGTTGTATCATACTCTCCCAAGTGCTTAGTACGGTGCTTTGCACACAGTAAGTGCTCAATGAATATGAGTGAATGAATGAAGGTGTCAGCAGCAGTGTATTCATGCATCCGACCGGTGGAGAGAGGGGGGCTTGGAGGATGCCCTGCAGTGGGTTAATCAGTCAATCATATTTATTGAGCACTGTGCAGAGCACTGTTCTAAGTACAATACAACAGAATTAGCTAACATTTTTCCTGCCCATAACAGGCTTACAGTCTAGAGGGGAGCTTACAGTTAAGGAGTAGCTTGTATCTCTACCCATCAGTTGAGGCAGTGTATGCAATTTCTGGTCTTCATGTCTCTAGATTGCCATAGTTAGGCCGAGGAGCATGTACTGCCAGAAATGCATTTTTTTTAGTGTGATCTGCATATCATAACACAGGTCTTTGTAGGCCTCCACGTCAGTATAATCATAAAGATCTGCAAGGTTCTGGTGATTAACATGTTGCTAATATTTTTTTTATACTGAGTCATTTCATTGAACCAGTATGGGTAGTCTCTTCTGCTGTTCCCAAAGTCTTGATGGATGAGATAGTATCTCTGAGAAGTGGATTGTCTGTGCAACTGTTTACATTGGTACTTGTAGTTAAATTCTTGATGCAGTTCAGCATCTTTGCTGTCACAAAGAATCCATTGTTCTCTATGAGCTTGACACTTTGCCACCTTGGTGGTTTTTGATAGATTAGTCTATTGCTAGCACATGTTTGGAGCATATGAGCTGATGATCAATTCAGCACTTGGCACCTTGCGTGGCTACAGTGAATTGCACATGAAACTGGAATACCAAGAGGCAGTATCAGCAGAACAGCAATGGGCCTTGCTTCAGCAATTTCCCAGTAAAGCAAGGTGTTACTTGCACACATTGGAAAATGGAGTGTTGGTTGCATGTCAATATTTTCAGCGAAGCCCATTGTCAGTAGTGAGTGTCCTTTTTGAAAGTGAAAGACAGAACACATTTGAGCATTGAGCATTCATTTTCATACTCGCTCACTTATGACATGCCCTGTTTGCCTCTGGGCCCTCTCTCTGCCCCTGTGCCCCTCCACACACCTATTAGTATTGCATCTTCATGTTACCTAATGAGTCAGGTAATATTAAAGTGGCTTTCCTGCTAGTGGGATCCTGAGTTTTTGTTGAATGCAAAAAAAAAAAAGACATTGTAGTTGGGTGGATTCTACCATTTGCCCTTCAAATATAGCTGTGCTCCATCTTATTGAGGGTACTACACAGCTGTAATCATACCTTGTTGTCAGTGTCCATTGTGCCACCTGTGGAGCGCATGAAAAATTGAATTGGGGTTGAGAAGATGCAGCAGAACTGGCACTGTTCTCGGTGGGTTTTTCCTAATCTCAAACATGTAAACTCTGCCTCAGTCAAAATTTGGCAGAAAAATTGAACACAAGTTTACAAACGAAACACCATATACACCTGTATACGACAAAATTTAATTAGGTAATGTTTATAAGCCCTTAGTACAGTGCTCTGCACACAGTAAGCACTCAATACATACAATTGAATGAATCTTCCGATAGAACACCATATACTAAAATAATTACTCCCAAGCCATTGTCTTTTCAGTAATAGAGGAAAAAAGCATATGAAAATGTTCATTTTTACATTGTACTTTTTAAGAAAGAATGTTCTTAATGTTATGCCTTGAAATAACTGTAATTGCTCAATTACCAACTAAGTATAGGGCAAAATGTATTTTTGAAAGATTCTTCAGGCAAACGGCATCAGCCAAAATTAGAATGAAGTTTCTGGTGTAGAATCACGATTAGGTTTAAAGAATTTAATTTCTGAAAAAAGCTAAATCAAACTTTGTGATGGATTTTTCAGTACCTGTATATGAAGGGGGAAAAGACTCCCCATTCATAATTCACATGTATTAAACTTTACATAAAAAATCAACAACCTGGGCCTTGAGCTCTTCGGAAATAGGTTTTTGTGTGATGTAGGGGTCTCCTATTAACTGACAGATGAGCCTTGGTCTGTCACAGATATTTCAGGGCTGACAATGTATGCAAAGCAATAGATTATAGAGCTAGTGGTTTTGTGCTGCACTTCCAACATTCTGAGTTTAAGATGCTAGTAAACAGACCGGGGTGATACATTAATACAAAGTATTCTTATATTATGGAACTTTTTTTACCTTGTTTTTAGAAAAATAAAATATTCAAAATGCAAGTATTGGTCTCTGAGCAATGAAACATGGTAGAAAATATGGGCTTTCCATAAAAATGCTGAAAAGTAACAAAATCAGCATACATATTCCTCAAATGACAAAAAATGATATCACGCTTCATGAAATAGAGGAAAAATAATGATAAATTCATCAAATAGGAGTGTATTTTGTCTGTGGAGTTTCTGTCATAGGATAAATTGAAATGGAAGTGTTTAGGCAGTGATTTCCAGTTTCTTGAAGATTTTGAATATCATTTTGAACATCCTATAGACTGAGTATTTTTTAAGAATGAATGAACCATTGGGGTCAAAAGGTTGCTTTTATTGTCAAGAAGAAAGGTCTTTCTCCTTTTTTGTATCTCTAATTTGGCAGGAGAACAGAATAAAGTACCATGCTTTCCTTCTCACTGTGGGCATGAAACATATCTATCAAAAAAAGGAAAAAAACCCCTCAAAACCTCCCTTTCTCCCCATCTTCTGTTTGACACTCCCAAGAGTAGGGTTGGTAAAAGAAAAAGGTTATCTTAAATCAAGTGATGGTTACTTCTACTCTTTATATGATTGGTTTAAAGCTAGACTCTAAAGGTCTTGCCATCCCAAGAGAACTGTTGACTGCAAGTATAAATGCTAGGTTAGATTAATCATTGATAAAGTATTAAGGGTATTCATTTTCATGTATTTCAAAAAAATAACATAGAGTTGGAGACCACCTGTCTACTTGTTTTGTTGTCTGTCTCCCTCTTCTAGACTGTGAGCCCGTTGTTAGATAGGGACTGTCTCTATATGTTGCCGATTTGTACCTCCCAAGTGCTTAGTTCAGTGCTCCGCACACAGTAAGCGCTCAATAAATACGATTGAATGAATGAAAGACCAGGAGGTAGCGCCTCTATCTTTTTCTGGCATCAATCAAGAGAAGTATTGAAGTTAAGCTTATTGTTTTCTACAGTGAGAGAGTAGCACTCCAGAACATTTTGTTTTTATGCTGATGAGTGTTGACTCGATCGGATCAACTAAAAGTGAAGTATCTATTCAGCTGGGTTTTATAATTGTTTTCAGCTGTTGAATGCAGCAGATATTGAAAAATAGAACATTCTGTAGTTAAGTCCAGAGCTGACCTTGTAGTGCAATAGAGTGGGTAAAATACTCGCTGGGAGGGAAGCAGTCACCCATGTAATGTAATTTCTCTCTTCCAAGGCATCTGAGTCCCATTTAATGAGCTCCCTCTCCCAAGGCATTAATGGTATCCCGGCACCCTGAATAATTACTCCACATGGGTGGGCACTGCACTTATCCTGACTCCCCAAGGGACTGTGTCTTATGAAAGCAGAGATGATGAAAAATTGTTTACTGGAGAAAAACAACATCCATATGGGTTGTTACAAAAAATTATAGGCAAGCTGTACAAACATACACAGGAGGGTGCACTGGAAACCAATAGCAAAATGGTTTGCATTGGATGAATAATAGAATAAAAAGAAGGGCATTGCTTGCAAAGCAGCATGGCCTAGTGGGTAGAGAACGGGCCTGGGAATCAGAAGGACCCGGGTTCTAATCCTAGCTCTGCCACTTGTCTGCTGTATGATGTTGGGCTTCTCTGTGTCTTGGTTACCTTTTCTCTAAAATGGGAATTAAGACTGTGATCCTCATGTGGGACGTGAACTGCGTCCAATCTGATGAGCTTGTATCTACCCCAGTGCTTAGTACAGTGCCGGTGCATAGTAAGCACTTAACAAATATCATAAAAAAGGGCATTAAGTCAGGCTGGTGAAAAGAGCTTGATGAGGATTCTGAGAATTGGGTTGAACTAATGATCAAAAATGGAATTTGAAGTGGTGTTGGTAAAGATCACTTAAGCGTCAAAGGTTGAAGGATAAGGATCATCTGCTTAGAAGACTGTTAAAATAAGTGTTCTTGGGGTCATAGCAGCTTCTGGGAACCCAAAAGGTCTATGCTGGTAAACTTCATCCTTCCAGTGATGATGTCCTAAAGCTACAGTGTATCTTCTATAACTATTGCTGTCAGTCAATCAATGGCATTTGCTGAGCACTTTTTATGTGCTGAGCATGGTACTAAGAATTTGGGAGAATACAGTACAATATGGTTGATAGACATGTTCCCTGCCCACAACGAGCTTACAGTTTAGAGACTGTCATTGAGAAACCCTTTTTCATTGGCAGATTGCACTGAGATCACTACAGCCTCTACTGTCCCCTTGTGCTAGAATGATCCTAAGAATAAAGGAAGCTCAGAAACTGAGAGGTTTCTAGCAGTTGCCAAAGTACACTTATCATTCCAGTGCGTATCTCTCTCTCCCCACCCCTCTTCACTTCATTGACACCCTGGTCATTTTGTCTCTTCAGACTAAGGACCCTGTTCAACTCTTCTAGAGACTTTCTCCAACTTTACTAGGTTAAAATCCACTAAGATACAGAGCTATTTTGAGTCAATTGAAGTATGCTTATTGTAACTATGAAAGTAAGTATTGGCCCACATGCCCGGTACTGGGAAACTAGGGTGGGAATTGGTGAGAAACAGGCAGGATGCCTGCCTAAAATAAATTTAACTGACTTTGCATCTGCATTCTATATACTTTTCTGTATGGTTTTCAAGGAAACTGGTATATTTGCAGTAGGCAGTTCTCTTAGTCTTGTGATAGGGAAAGTAGGAGGACAGGCAGAGGTGGCTAGGAAAGTGGAATTTGCTAGTGTAGGTGGGTCCATGACAAACTCTTTAGGCTAGGATACTTGTTTCTGAGTCTAGCATACTTCTCAAAGTATTTTCGAAGTTGGGTTTGAAATTTATGCATTAGGAAAGGGTGTGAACTGAATAGATCAATTGAGGACGAGAAGTCCCTACCACATTAGTCACGTGTAAAGATTGTGGTCTTTCAGGAACGTTACATTGGTAGCATACCGTGCTATTTTCCATTTCTCCTCCTCTCACAATCCTCTCATTTCTTGTTTGATATAGCTGCCCCTATCTTGACTGCAGTGCACCAGGCTGTAGACCGATTGCAGTTGCCTTCCAGCATTTGGCCGAGATTGTTGTACCTCCATTAAATAGATTAAATAGATGGGTGGCTGAAAGTGTATTATCATCATCTTGAAATCCTATTTTGAGCTTGTCATTTTTCACCTGGGGACCCTCTTCTTGCGATAATGTGTTGGTCTTTGATACTCTAGAACAGAAGTGCTAACTTTAAGGGCTGAGGTGAAGAGGGCAGGGGACGAATAAGTTTTGAAGTCTAGCTCAGAAAACTGAGGGGACCCTCCCTCCCATCCTTTGCTCTTGAACAGACGAAAGTGTAAATGCAGTATTTAGTTATATATTTCAAATGAAAAGTCACCTTTTATTCAAAATTGTTCTACGTGGAAAAGATGATTTCCTAACGATATTTCTTACGGAAAAGCATTTTTGTCAAGATGTCTTTCAAAATGTCAAAGAAGTGCTGTGCTCATGAGTGGGCCACCTGCTCTTAATAACTGCTGTATTTCATAAGTTCACATCCATCTTTCCCGTGCATGAGACTTGAACACATTTGTCAGCTCATGCAGTGTGGCTGTACTGGTTCATCTTAAATTTTGCAGTGTAAATTGGCCTACTTTGTGCATGGTCTAAATAGATCTGGAGACTCAAAAAAAGGAACAGTGTAGTTTTTTCCTGAGTAGGGTTCTATTTTACCATAGTTAATGATAATAATTATTGCTGTGGTATTTTCTAGGTGTTTACAATGTGCCAAGTACTGCATTAAGCTCTAGGGTTGATACAAGATAATCAGATCTGACACAATCCTTGCCCCACATGGTGGTTACAGTTTGAGGGAAGGAGAACAGGTACTTAATCCCCATTTTGCAGATGAGGAAACTGAGGCACAGAGAGGTTAGATGACTCGCCCAAAGTTACACAGCAGGCAAGTAGTGGAGCCAGGATTAAAACCCAGGTATCCTGGCTCCCAGTCTCAGGCTCTTTCCACTAGGCCGTGCTGCTTAGAGTTAAATTTTTGAGCAAGGTTCAAGGTGACCTGGGAGAATGTCCGCTACTTTTCAGTCAATCTACTACTGCATTCAGTCTACTGTAGGCAGAGTGCTGTACTATTCTCTTGGGAAAATCCAATTTTCAAGTACTTCCAAGTCCCCATCTATTTGTCAGTTTTGTGTGAACTTAGTAATGTTTTAAAGGCAGATCTTAAATGTGAATTCTTGCAGAGCCATGAATCATAATCATCATGAGCACCACAAAAACTGCAACATCTTCCTCTTTTGTCAAAGGTTCTCGAGAATGATGGCTTTTCTGATCTTCTTCATTATCATGATTCTTGCACTAAAAACTTGACTACAGCTCAGAAGTCAGGATATGTGTGCACATGAGAGTAGATATTGCTAGGGGTAAAGAAGGGCAGCAGCGGTGGTGAGTTCTCCTCTGGTTTATGATTTTTCACTACTTACTGAGGGAAAGTACATTCTATGTGATGCCAATTTGTACTTCCCAAGCGCTTAGTACAGTGCTCTGCACATAGTAAGCGCTCAATAAATACGATTGATTGATTGATTGATTGATTCTGGGGGAAACTGATAACTCCTTCAGCAGTCTTCATGAGCCAGCGGGCCAGCTCACTTCTCTCCCCTTGGCACTGGGCTGGATGGACTTAACTCCTATTTTCCTAAAGGATACAACTGTTACTTGGGGCAATTTTCTTTTCTTCACAACACTGCTAAAAATCCACCCTTTCCTCTGCATCCAAACTGCTACCATGCTGACTTAAACACATTATATCCCACCTTTACTGCATCAGCCTCCTCACTGACTTCCCTTCCTTGTTTCTCTCCCCGACTCCCGTCCATTCTTCACTCTGTGGCTCAGATCCTTTCACTAAAAAACCATTCTGTCCATGTTTACCCACTCCTCACAAACCTCCAATGGCTGCCCTTTCTCTTCCACACAAAACAGAAACCCTTTAGAATTGACTTTAAAGCACTCAATCAGCTCTCTCCCTCCTACTTTACCTTGCTGATCTCCATCTACAATCCAGACTACACAAGTGACCCCTCTAATGCCAGTGTACTCACTTGTATCTAGATCTCATCACCATACTCTTGTCCATGTCCTTCTCTGCCCTGGAACTCAGACCACTACTCTCCCTATTTTGAAAGCCTTATTAAAATCACATCTTCAAGAGGCCTTCCCTGCTTAAGCCCTCATTTCCACCACTCTCTCTCCCTCCTGCAATGTGTTTGCACTTGGATATGTACCCTTTTTAGCATCCTGCCTTCAGTCCCTCAGCATTTATAAACATATAGAGAAGCAGTGTGGCTTAGTGAAAAGAGCACAGGCTTGAGAGTCAGACGTCGTGAGTTCTAATCCCGGCTCCGCCACTTGTCAGCTGTATGACTTCGGGCAAGTCACTTAACTTCTCTGGGCCTCAGCTCCCTCATCTGTAAAATGAGAATTAAGACTATGAGCCCCTCGTGGGACAACCTGATTACCTTGTATCCACCCCAGCACTTAGAACAGTGCTTGGCACATAGTAAGCGCTTAACAAATACCAACATTATTATTATTATCCATAATTTATTTTAATGTCTCCCCCTGTAGACTCTAAGATCCTTATGGACAGATAATGTGTTTGCCAACTCTGTTGTACTCACCCAAGAGCTTAGGAAAGTGCTCTGCACACCATCAGCACTCAATAAATACCGCTGATTGATTGATTAGGTCAAAAGTGTGGAAACATTGACAAAATGATTCTGGCATCAAAAAAAATGATACTCTGAATTTCCTCAAAAAAGCATACCTGGTTGTTTATCTTGGAAAAGCTATTTGTGAATATATTCACTCAGATTCAGTAACTGATGGTCCAATATATTCCATGATTCATGGTGTATATTCTTGGTAGCAGTGAGCCATCTCTATTCCTTAAAGTTGGTTGGGTTTTTAAGATGCTTAGACAACTTTTGTTACACAGTCTGCTGATTTCAGTTTGCAGAGCTGGATATTTTCCTTGTAGAAAAGCAAACTAAATAAGATTTTAGGTTATTTAAACATGTAGGTGGCAGTTTGGGGTTTGAGGAGTCAGGGACGAGCCGTCATCTGAAACATGAAGTGAAGAATTGAAATGTTCCTTCTCTGAATAGTTCATTAGATTAAATTTAATTACCATGATAGCAGGTAGAAAAGAGGAAAATTAGCCACCAGAAGCAGGACAAAAAAAAAATTAGAATTACTAGCTCTTTAACGTCTCTAATGTTGAAACATTAGAGTCCATCTATACACAAATTTAGCAATAGACTACAGAGAAAATATTTTTACATTTGAAATGAACAACTGCAAAACTCAGCATACACTTGAAGTGCTTGAATTTATTTTATCTTACATGGATTGGAAAATCGACGTCCTTTAGTTTTCATTGTCTGATATCTTTTATCAAGATATCTAGTCATGATCTGTGACCACTTGGCCAAGTCTAAAGGAAGTAGGTGTATTTTTTTGAGAGAAACTTTACCAAAGTCCCTTATTTTGAGTTCATCAGCAAAGGGTGGCCTAACATTAGAGTTGGTTGGGTAGGAAGTATTGGGCCAAGAGACAGGAGCCACATTTTGATTCAGATACCACCAGTCCTGCTTCCAAGCCTGCCTTGAAATGCTGAAATCATCACAACCTCCTGAAAGACAAAAGCATTTCATTCCATTCTGCCTGTAGCCCCCAAAAGGACTACTGAATATAGCAGCATTTGTCAGTCAGACAAATCTCATGGACTAAAGAGCATTATCTCACAGAAAAATGCATCCCGTTCTCGTATTATGCAGAGGTTCTCTTCTTGCAAAGCCCTATGCTGAAACAAGTGCAGTATAGTCCTGTCTTAGCTAAGACATTGCTCCCATATCTTCCAATGTTGTATCCAAACAGCATTTCATTGCCAAATATTCTTTACTTCCCTGAAGGTGATCAAGGCAAGATGCATAGAGAAAACACATTATAGCAGAACTGAGCATACCCTATTTGTGCAAGCTCAACCTAGTGTTTTTTAGTTTTAATAACAATAATAATTGTGATATTTAAGTACTTTCTACGTACTGGGCACTATGCAGGGATTGACCCTCTTTATTGCTGAATTGTACTTTCCAAGCACTTAGTACAGTTCTGTGCACACAGGCACACAGTAAGCCCTCAAATATGATTGAGTGAATGAGTGAATGAATATACTAAGCACTAGGGTGAATAGAAGCAAATTGGTTGGACATAGTCTCTGTCCCACATGGGCTCACAGTCTTAATCCCCATTTTACAGATGAGGTAACTGAGGCACTGAGAAGTGAAGTGACTTGCCCAAGATCGTATAGCAGACTAGTGGCAGAGCTGGGATTAGAACCCAGGAACTTCTGACTCCAAGACTGGTGCGTAAAGGTGTTCTGTTAAAATGAAACTTTAATTAGTTTTATTCAGTCTGACCCTATCTTAAGGGTTTGAACTAGGGTATTCTGTTCCATTTTTTTAAATAGTGACACCTCTTCATAAAAGTGAAATTGAGTGTGATGTGCTGCTTGTAGTAGATGAATAGTTTAGAGTGGTGTCATAAAGTGTGAGCCCACTGTTGGGTAGGGACTGTCTCTATATGTTGCCAACTTGTACTTCCCAAGCGCTTAGTACAGTGCTCTGCACACAGTAAGCGCTCAATAAATACGATTGATGACGATGATAAAGTGGCTGAGTGTGTGTTCTCTTTTTGATATAGTGGCTCACACTTGAACCAAAGATTTCCTCTACCCATGACACGCTCTAGGTCACTTTGAGAAAGGGCCAGGGGGAGAGGAATCTGCTCAGTGCAAATTTCATATGTAAGAGTATGTATAATGTTTGGAAACAGTTGTGATCATATTAGCTAATTTTTAAGGAGATGGGGATAGGAACTGTGGCTTGGTATGCAAAGGTGCAGATCGTCAAAGAATTTCCTTTTTCATGTCTCCAAAGTCACCAAGGCCAGGTAGCCTGGCCTTCAAGGGCATTTTTTGCTTTTTCCTGATTACTATAATAAAGATATTTCCCAGCATCCCTTGGGGGTCTAGCAGAATAAACCTTTTCAGGACATTTTGCTAGGCTTTTGGCAGGGACTGAAGTGATAAAAATGGTGGTGGGATAATTTTGTATATTGTTTCGGTTGGAGAAGTAAGGGATGGGGATGGTTTATCCAAAGGCCAAATTTAACTTGCCTCCCACTAATAGGTAGCAGAATGATTCTAGATCATCTGGCAGAGAAAAGTGAGACCCTTACATGATTTCATTTCTATTTTCTATCCTAAGAAATCTATTTGCATGTTTTTATTTTTATCTTACAGTTGATGAGCTGTCTAGGTCTATTCTGAAGCTGTTTTATATGTACATATCCTTATACTCTGTTGTCCCCGCCCCCATAGTTTATTTTAATGTCTTTCTCCACTAAGCTCCTTGAGGGCAGGGATCATGTCTACCAACTGTTCTGTACTCTTCGAAGTGCTAGTACAGTGCTCTATGCACAGTAAGCACTCAATACCATTGACTCACTGAAAATTCCAACTGTTGCTGTATTACATTCAGTTGCATCCAATTTTTGGTTGACAGAAATTGCATTGCATTCATTCATTCATTCAATCGTATTTATTGAGCGCTTACTGTGTGCAGAGCACTGTACTAAGCGCTTGGGAAGTACAAGATGGCAACATAAAGAGATGGTCCCTACCCAACAGTGGGCCCACAGCCTAGAAGGGGGAGACAGAGAACAAAACAAAACATATTAACATAATAAAATAAATAGAATAAATATGTACAAGTAAAATAAATAGAGTAATAAATACATACAAACATATATACAGGTGCTGTGGGGAAGGGAAGGAGGTAAGGCGGGGGGGATGGAGAGGGGGAGGAGGGGGAGAGGAAGGAGGGGGCTCAGTCTGGGAAGGCCTCCTGGAGGAGGTGAGCTCTCAGTAGGGCCTTGAAGGGAGGAAGAGAACTAGCTTGGCAGATGTGAGGAGGGAGGGCATTCCAGGCCAGGGAGATGACGTGGGCCGGGGGTCAACGGCGGGACAGGCGAGAACGAGGCACGGTGAGGAGATTAGCAGCAGAGGGTGCAGGCTGGGCTGTAGAAGGACAGAAGGGAGGTGAGGTAGGAGGGGGCGAGGTGATGGAGAGCCTTGAAGCCGAGGGTGAGGAGTTTCTGCCTGATGCGTAGGTTGATTGGTAGCCACTGGAGATTTTTGAGGAGGGGAGTAACATGCCCAGAACGTTTCTGGACAAAGACATTCTGGGCAGTGGCGTGAAGTATGGATTGAAGTGGGGAGAGACAGGAGAATGGGAGATCAGAGATGAGGCTGATACAGTAATCCAGACGGGATAGGATGAGAGCGTGAACGAGCAGGGTAGCGGTTTGGATGGAGAGGAAAGGGCAGATCTTGGCAATGTTGCGGAGCTGAGACCTGCAGGTTTTGGTGACGGCTTAGATGTGAGGGGTGAACGAGAGAGCGGAGTCGAGGATGACACCAAGGTTGCGGGCTTGTGAGATGGGAAGGATGGTAGTGCAGTCAACAGTGATGGGAAAGTCAGGGAGAAGGCAGGGTTTGGGAGGGAAGACAAGGAGTTCAGTCTTGGACATGTTTAGTTTTAGGTGGCAGGCAGACATCCAGATGGAGATGTCCTGAAGGCAGGAGGAGATGCGAGCCCGGAGGGAGGGAGAGAGAGCAGGGGCAGAGATGTAGATTTGGGTGTCATCAGCGTAGAGATGATAGTTGAAGCCTTGGGAGCAATGAGGTCACCAAGGGAGTGAGTGAACTGTTAACTTTTTTGTATTCAAGGTAGTATTATATGGTGCCTTGGAGTGGCATTTAGTTTCAAAGTCATTAGTGGTATCTAGACATGATTTTATATGTGATAATTGATTATCTGTTAAGGGGATTTGGTGCAACTGCAACTTTTAAATTCAGGCGGTGTTTTTCTACTCAAGCTATATTTCTAAATTTGTTTTTAATTTCAAGGTGTTTTAGATTAGATTTTCTTTGGGAAGGAATTTTCAAGTGCATTGAATCGTTAACTTGTGCTTTTAGTGTTCTTGAAAATGCTTCCAGATGTTCTAGAATGATTTGAGTGTATTGCCCCTTCAAGCAATAGCTTTTTTTCTTCACACATGTACCATATGATTAATTGAATGAATTTCCTTTTTGAAAGCTTATCTCCACAGAGTGATGGTTCTGTAGGGCAAGTGAAACAGAAGCCTCTGCATTTTAATATAGGGGCTTTTCTTATTTTCTACTTTGTTTACCATGCTGTCCTTTGCTGATCTTTCTCCTGTTTCACTCTGTGTTTAGAGATTTTTGGGGGGGTGCCTCTTTTTTCTAAAATGTTGCATTAATCTTCAAATGGGCTGACTAGGCATATTAGTCTTCCAAGAACAAATAATCAGGTTTTCTGTTACCGATTTTATCCCCGTAGATTATTTCCCCACCTGTTTCCATCTTTCCACCTGAGCCCACTCAAGGACAGGGACTGTGTCTGAACTCCCACCTCAGGATTTTTTCCCAGTGTTCAGTATAGTGTTTACTACTACACTGTTATAGTTCCTTGAGGTCAAGGATCATGTTTACTTTATTGGGGAGCTCTACTGTTCTCAACGTACAATAGGCCCTCAGTAAATGCCACTGATTGATTGTGTGACAACATCAATGTGATGCTTTGCACTGATATTTACAGAGCAGGCTGATAATCCAGTTTTATGAGGCAGTATTGCTGTTTGTGGTTGGTTTTGTGCATCACTAAAATTTAAAGGAAATGAAACATCTTAAGCGAAAGATTTCGAAGATTATTATGAGGATGTTAGCATTATCCAAATAAGTACCCTTGAATCAGGAGAAACAAAGCCACCAGAATTAAATTATTCAGTTTGCATTTGGCTCCTAGCTTGCTGACCTTCCTCCTAAATATTATTGAGGCACTCTGTGTAAGAGTGAATGAAATGAGAAGACCAAAAAGAAAGAAACAGAAGTTGGGAGAGAGGAGAAAATCATTCAGAAGTTGAAATACTGGCAGGTCTTTGCACTTATGGTACAATTGATTCCTGAAGATCTCATCATAAGGTAGTGTCAAAAGTTGAACTCCAATTTCCCATGGGAAGAATATTGTAAATTGGGGTTATGTTCTTGGTCTGACAGCTAGAGAGTGCAGTTCCTAGAATCAAGAACATCTCTAGCATTTATCTAGCATTGTTTCCTTTAGTCATTAGTGTAAATAAAGTCTAGAATTTAGTTAGAACCAATTGGCCATCATTTATGACAGTGCCATTAGGTCAAAGCAAGGATGTAATGTAATATCTTAATTTTGTGCATCTTAAGATGACACTTTATAAGTTGAGCACTTCTCATTCTAGCTATTTTGAAATCATTGAATAAAGAAATGTAGATGGTAATCCCCACCCCTTCTATTCTAAAGATTTAATGTCTACTTACTGATGGATATTTCCAGGCATCTTAAGTAATTAAAGAATTCCTTTAAGAACACCTGGCTATAAATGCCCTTATCATGGATGACTGAACTGAAATATCTTCCTTTAGCCCAAGAAGCTGTATTTAAATGGGAAATGGACTAAAACTGACAAAAACAGAATTGGATTAATTTTGCCCCTAGGGTATCGCCTTTTCAGTGCCAAAGCTTTTAAGATAGTGTGCGGACATCTCTTGCACTTGGAGCAGTTTGAAAGTCTGGCATTGAGTAGCATGCAGAGAGGGTCCAGGTTCATTAATAATAATTGCATTTGTTAAGCACTTAATATGTGCAAAACTCAGTAGCATGTGCAGGCATTGATACACTATAAGTATATCAGTTACAATTCCCGTCACACATGGGACTTACATTCTGTCGCCTTGTCAAAAGCTCAGAGAGAGGTTGCTATGACTTTGTGTATAGGCTCTTTTCATTAGCTTTGGTGGAAAGAGCACAGGCCTGGGCATCAGGGACCCGAGTTCTAATCCCAGCTCCACCGCTTGTCTGCTGTGTGACCTTGGGTAAGTCAGTTAACTTTTCTTTGCCTTGGTTCCCTCATCTGCAAAATGGGGATTCAGTACCTGTACTTTCTCCTACTTAGATTGTGAGGCACATGTAGGACCTGATTTTCTTTACCTACCCCAGCGCTTAATACAGTGCATGATACATAGTAAGTGCTTAACGTATACCAGTTGTTGTTGTTAAGTTGTTACAAGTGCTTGTCCAGTCTCCCTTACATTAGATTTAACTTCAGGATATTGTTTCCTTTCCCTACAGGATTACAGAGAAAAGAGAGAAATAACAATGTTAAAGTTCTTAGCAGTGACTGGGGAAATGAAATCTGTTACCAAGTGTTATGATAGAATAATAATAATAATAATGATAGTATTAAGGGCTTACTATGTGCCAAGCACTGTTCCAAGCCCAGGAGTAGATGCGTTGGCAGAGTTGTCTTGAGCATAGCCTGGTTGGAGGGATTGTTTATGAAGAACTGAAGGTTTTGTTTTTTTCTCCCACAGTAGTTGAGAATTTGGAGATTGGGAGAAACGTGTCCATTTTCCTTTTATGATCAACCCACATTACCTGTTGTGTCAAGATATCCCAAAATTGATTTAACAATTTAGATTTTTTTCCCTGTACAATTAAATGTTATCAGTTTTTTCACAATTCTTTCCACTTTTCATTAGCAATGATAATGTTGGTATTTGTTAAGTGCTTACTATGTGCCGAGCACTGTTCTAAGTGCTGATTACTGTCCTAAAGTCATTTCTTTGAGCATCATTATTAGTCTTATTCCCATGACACTGTGCTGAGCTCTGTACTGAGCATGTTAAACACGTATATTCCCCAAAGGGTTTTCTGATATAAAAATGAAAAAAAAAATCATTTTATAGCCTTTTAGGTGGAGTAAATTCATTCATTCATTCAATCATATTTATTGAGCACTTACTGTGTACAGAGCACTGTACTAAGCTCTTGGAAAGTACAATTCAGCAATAGAGACAATCCCTGCCCACACATGGCTTACAGTCTAGAAGGGGGAAGACAGACATCAAAACAAGTAAACAGGCATCAATATAAATAAATAAAATTATACATATACACATAAATACATAAGTGCTGTGGGGAGGTAAGGGGGGAAGAGCAAAGGGAGTGAGTTGCGGTGATGCGGATGGGAGGGGGTGCTGAGGAAAAGGGAGGCATAGTCTGGGAAGGTCTCTTGGAGGAGGTGAACCTTCAGTAAGACTTTGAAGGGGGGAAGAGAGATCTTTTGGGGGATATGAGGAGGGAGGGCATTCTGGGCCAGAGGTAGGACGTGGGCCAGGTGTCGACAGTGGGACAGGTGAGATCGAGGCACGGAGAGAAGATTAACTCCAGAAGAGCAGAGTGTGCAGGCTGGGCTGTAGAAGGAGAGAAGGGAGCTTTCCGGAGAAGACCAGAATGCCAAACTGAGAGTGCTGCCTTTAGGCCGGATGCCACTTGTCCGGCCCCCGGCCCGCCAGGCGGTCCCTCTGTGGGGCAGCAGACCCCAGCCCGACTAAGCCCCCAGATGTGGGGGGGCCTGAGAATGCAGCGAAAGCATCTCCACATGCGGTTTGGAAGACAAGGTTGTACGGAGGCGATTCCACTGGATTCCCGGGGACGTGGGGGCCGGTGGCTCGGTCGCCTCGGTCACTCGATCAGCTTCCTCACCTTCTGCAGTACCTCTATGGGCTTCCACTGCTGGTTAATTGAGAGCAACTTCTGAGGCTGGGTAGGATCCCTCCTCTTCCACGGCTCTGGATTTTGAGACCTGCTGAGACTCTGAGAGAACCAGTGTGGCTCAGTGGCAAGAGCCCGGGCTTGGGAGTCAGAGATCGTGGGTTCTAATCCCAGCTCCGTCACTTTGCTGTGTGACCTTGGGCAAATCACTTAACTTCTCTATGACTCAGTTTCATCATCTCTGCGGTTGTGCTTGAGGGTCCCTGAGAGATGGAGGCTCCAAAGAGTTGTCAAAGCATTGTCATCCGAGTCACGGCACCAAATTACTGTGGAAGAAAAACAATCCGACTGGTTTCCCTAAGTTTCCTGAAGATAGTCCCCCGTCAGAGGAGTTTCAAGGAGTCTGGCCCCCCGCAGCATGCCATCCTGGTTCAAGTCTTAGGTGCTTTGGCCTCGGCCCCAATAAGGCATCACTGTGCAGATCTTAGATATTTTTTTCTTTGTTCCGCGGCCAAATTCAGTCTCCTCTTTTAAAGGAGCAAGAACAGACTGGCCTGACAGTTCTTTCTGGGAGTTGACTTTTACTATGTTCATTTAACTGTTATCTAGGATCACTGTAATATAGTCACAGAAAAGCTTAGTTAATCTGTTTGACGTCAACCCAGCCTTTGCCCTTAATAATAATAGTGGTATTTGGTAAGCAGTTACGATCTGCCGAGCACTGTTCTAAGTGCTGGACTAGATACAAGGTAATCAGGTTGGACACAGTTCATATCCCACACGGAGCTCACGGTCTTAATCTCCATTTTACAGATGAGGTAACTGAGGCCCAGAGAAGGTCACACAGCCGACAAGTGGCAGAGGCAGGATTAGAATCCATGTCCTCTGACTCGCAGGCTCATGCTCTTTCCTAGGCCATGCTGCTTCCAAGGAAGCTAAGCTTAGCCCAACAGAAATCTGTCATTTAACTGATGGTCATCATCATTTTGTCAAAATATGCCTTTTTTCAGAGCAAATATGGGTCATTTTATCTCCAGATATATTCTTCCTACCAGCTTTGGAGGAGGTTTCATTTTATAGCTTTGCTATAAACTGGAAGTGGATGAAATATGGGCTGATAAAGGCACCTTCCATCCATAGTGGCTAACCCATAGTGTATCATAGTTGGCAATGTCTTGTCATGTCACAATCCTTAGGATATTAGTATGAGAATTAACCGGTGTGTCTGCAGTTGGCTCGGAGACTGAAAGAAGCCACTAGAAGCACAAATAATTGCACTTCCTGCTTTAATACATTTTTCCTCCATTCTTCATTGTTGATCCGATCTGTAGATCTTAAAGCACATGCCAAGTGGTTGCGAAAATAGTTCCGCACCCCTTCTGTAGCAGCCTTGAATATTAAAGTGAAAACCTGACATGGACAGTATGTGGAATAGACACAGATCAAACGCTTAGTATAGTGCTCTGCACACAGTAAGCGCTCAATAAATACGATTGAATGGATGAATGTAGCCAGCTTCTTTGCTTCGGAGCAGCCCAGTGAGAAACTTGGTTTACTTGATTGTGAAGAAAAGTAAGTTTTGGGTGAAACTTTTATAGAAAGAGCTGAGTTTGATTATCCCTTGATATTAACACTGTGTCTTTAAAGCAGTTATTTTTCATATTTATTATCAAAGAACACATTTACATAACTACCAGAACTTCTGGTATTGATTCAAATGGTAAAGGGATGAGCAGTGCTTAGAACTTAAAAAGTATATAAATGTACAAGCATTCCCTTTCGTGTAATAAAAGTCAGTCTTGCTTTTCTTTGCATAGAGACTGTTTTTTGAGCAAGGTTAATAATGAATTTCAGCTCTTAAATGACTGCCCAGAAGATCTTCAGGATCTCTTGATAATTAATTAATGTTTATAAACCACACTGGAGAATATTCTGGGAAGAAAAGTGTCAGATCTATAAGAGCAAAGTATTGTTTTAAGTACTACGTGGACAGCTACATCCTGTAGACATTACAGCTAAGACATAAATACTATTATTGATGATTCTTTGTAAATTAAAGAACAGGCATTTATTTTGAGGTATGTCTCAGCAATTACCTTTGTGTTAAAGGGATGCTGGGTGTTCCTGGCTCTTTGGGTTTGAAGTCCACCAAAGTGAATTGAACATTATCATCAACAAACATTTTGTACTCACCCATAAAATGTATGGCCTTGTTCAGATATTATTTTATGTTAACTTCCTTTGGGGAATTGTTAAACCGAGTGTAACAGCAGGGTTGCTATCCGGCTCCAGACCAAACTAAAGGGGTCTGCTGAACTGTAGTGTTATCCAGTCTTCTCTTAAACATTTAGTACAGTGTTCTGCACGTAGTAAGCACTCAATAAATACCATCGATTAATTCTCTGTGGCTGTGAGACCTGAAAAGCACGTCTGGCTCTTTGAGTAGCAGTTCCAGCAGATAGCAAG
Source organism: Tachyglossus aculeatus (assembly GCF_015852505.1). Classification (NCBI taxonomy): domain Eukaryota; kingdom Metazoa; phylum Chordata; class Mammalia; order Monotremata; family Tachyglossidae; genus Tachyglossus; species Tachyglossus aculeatus. The sequence continues at coordinate 16,788,104 of NC_052074.1, read as the reverse complement.
AAAAGATCCCAAACGATGAGATTTCGGGATGTAGTTGGTCTCCTGCCATGGAAGCCATGCCACTCACTTAGCACAGCTACTCTGGGTGGGTCACTTGAGGAGAATGAGGATCTGCAAAATATCCAGAAAGCCACTGAATTGGAGAGCTGGAATTGGGTCACTGAAAGCAAAATGGGCAGAGGAAGCATTTTAAGGACATGGTAAAACAAAACTTCATTCAGTGCTGCATCCCACCTGAAAACCAGGAGCTGGTTGTTGAGGATACACCAGCATGGCACACTGTTGTCAAGAAGGGAGTGATTCTTTGTGAGCAAATGTTCCATTTAGAAAGAGAGACAAGGAGGAAAAAGAGAAAACACCACCAGGTGCTACAAAACATTAAGGACAACACCACAAGAGACAACTGTATTGTGTGTCCCCTGTGTCTTAGGACTGTGGATCCCACTCTGGCTTTTCAGCCACATGCACACTCTTAGGTGAACTTCACGGTTGGTGTTTCTTCAGATGCAAAGGACAAATAAATATATGTAATCATCTGAGTAAATGTTCCCAGTGAAGAGACTGGCACTAAGGGATTTGCCCTTTTAAACTCTACATCCTGCCATTTAGCTATTAGAAACCCAATGCATCTGCTTTGTTGGAGCAGGTTCAATGAAAATCTTTCTTTGATGTGTCATTGCTATCTAGATAGAGGCCCCACAAGCACATTCCCAAGCTTCCAGTTCCAAGATGGTGATGTCATTCAAGAATAGCTTAATTGCTGGGGTTTTGCAAACAAATTCCCTGCTTAAAGAGGGAGTACAGATGAAGTATTTTATTTTCCTTTTTGTCTAACTGTTGGAGCCTCCCAAGTACTTAGTACAATATTCTGCACACAGTAAGCACTCAAAAAATACCATTGCTTGGTCGCTGATTTTCAATGTTTTTAAGGTGCTTGAAACATGTATGGTGGTAGTCTATTTCAGGATTCGGGTTTGACATGAAATTGAGACTGTAGTTGTTACTGAAGTGTAACCAACCATCCCATGGTAGTTCTGAGCATCTATTTAACATCTGTTTTCAATCAGTCAGTGGGATTTATTGATCCCTTACTGTGCACAGAGCACTATACTAAGCACTTGGGAGAGTACAGTAGAGTTGGTATACAACATCCTTGCCCTCAAGAAGCCTACGTAATAAACCATTGCTAAAAGATAAAGTATTCAGTCTTTCAACTCCAGGGTCAGAAGAAATAAGTAAACTACTAGTAAGTAAAGTTCTCTTCCCCAAATTCTGTTGCTTCCTCCAACCTGTAATTATTTTAATTTTTGTCTCCCTGCTACACTGTACACACCTCAAGGGACTGTCCTTAGTAACTCTATCACATCTCCCAAGCACTTAGTAAAGTGCTTAGGACAGCGTATGTACTCAACACAGAAATATTGCCCTTAGAATTAAATGACCATGTAAGATTACACAGTATCACAGATTCATGACATCTTCTGTACTAGTGAGTTAATGGTGAATAGGACCATTCACAGAGAAGCAGTCATGCCTAGTCAAGAGAGCACAAGCCTGGGAGTCAAAAGGATCTGGGTTCTAATTCCCCCTCCTGTCTGCTCTGTGACCTTGGGCAAGTCATTTAACTTTTCTGTGCCTCAGTTCGCTTATCTGCAAAATTAGGAGTCTCCTTCCTACTTGGACTGTGAGTTCCATATGGGTCCTGATAATCTTGTATCTACCCCAGCACTTAATACAGAGTTTGACACATAGCAAGTTCTTACCAAATATACCACAAAAAGGAGGGCTGACATTTTCCACCAATGAAATATGAGATAAATGGAAAATCACTGTCTTGCCAGGCTCTCTCTCAATGGAGTGCCTTGTTCAGTTTGCGGCCATCATTCTTAAGGCTGTTTGGAGAAATCACCAGTCAGTGGAATGGTGGACATTAAACACCTGCTTCCTTTTTCTGGTGACTAAAGCGCTGTTCCCAGGGATAAGGGGTCAGATATTGCCTGAAGTGGGACAGGATTTCATCCACTGGTTTTCAGCAGGATTGAACCAACCCACTGCCTTGAAAGGGTTAAATCTATGCATGTGATTGTACCATCCCACTTTGTAATTTTCTCACTTCAAGCACTAAAAGAAGCCAGGTTTAAAATGGTATTACAATAAGAAGGCTTGTTTTTAGCTAGGCTAAATCTGTACTATATATGGCAAGAGACTCAGTACCTTGGTACTTCAGTGTGACTCAACTGCTAAGTAGGGCAAAATCAATTATGTTTATTGCTCTGTTATCCATTAAAAGAGAAATAGTAACCCGAGTTCTGCAAGGCATGTGTGGATCCCCTTATTGTGATTTGGAAGGGTAGAAATTTTTTAATAGCATTTTTTGAAGGGACAGGGAACAGCTCACAGTCATATAGCAGAACTGAAATATAAATTTTAAATCCAGCCTCCCCTCCCAATGTCTCTGCCTAGCAGACAGGCAGGTGGAGAGGAGGCAGTTGATGTTACAACAGCACTCCCCAATGGAGAGCCCACTGCCACCTAACTAAACTGTGGCTTGTCCAGGGGAAAAAAGAGCAGGGAGAAGAGGACAGGGACAGAGCGAAGAAAACATTAAAGGGAGGAGATTAAAATTGGGCTCCCACTTCTGTCTTCTCACAATTCCCTTCTTTTCTGAGCCCCCCACCCTTTGGGAATTCCACCACTGCTGGAGATTTAACTCCACTTCCTGGTTTAGGCACCATAAATGTTTCCGACCTCATTAGACACTATCTGGGGAAGTTCAGGTTGGCATCACGCCTTAGTCTCTGAGAGGTGCATGAGAAATCTGCTGAGGTATGGAGGACCTAAAATTTATTGGTCCCAAAAAGCAGAAGAGCTATAGAGCATCCATAGAGATGCTTTTCTTATGGAGATCCTGTCTGACCAGTGGAAAGGACATGTTTGAACTATGGTAGAATCCAAAAGAAACTTTCATCTCTCTGAATCAGTAGCTTTGGAAAACATGATCTACCTATTCCTTCTTTACTCATTTCTGGAAGTGTTCATCTCAAGATGTACAGTAAAGTTCATTTGCCTTTTTTGGCTCTCTCCTGATTTGGTTTCAAGTAATCAATAGAACTGTGGACCATGGTGGGAATAATCTTGTTTTGAGGGAGCATAATAGGAATAAAACATGGTCCCTGCTTCAAAGTAATTGTCAATCTATAGTTGTCTAGTGTAATAATTGTTTTTGTAAGTTAGACTATAGGTATTTAGAAAAATTTTCAAAGTAAGTCCAAAGGGTGTTGGTGAGTGCAATATTGTGTTTTTTGGTGTAGGATTTGTATTTTAGCATGTCTTCAAAAGCAATAATATCTCCTTTGCATTTGGAATGAATACAACACTTCTTTCATGAGTTCTTGATAAAAGTCCAGAGAGAAGCCTGGAATGGAATGGAAAGATTGGCAGAGAGGGCTCTAGGACTGAAGCATTGAAGTAATGACAAAACAAGAATTGCAATAGATTCCATTGGATCAGCATGTCTTTACCCTACAAATTTGCAGTTGGAAATGTCTCCCATTCAGTAATGGGCTGTTGCCAGCAAACTTTGCTTGTAAAATTAATTGTTAAATCCAATACCGCTAGACATTTAGATGATATGGACAGGTAAATGTATGTTCATTTTCCAACTTAATATGGATTAAAGGTGATTGAATTAAGTTCCTATTTATGAAATGATTTTCTCTATTTCCTGAATAAATCTCTTAGAGGCTTCCTGGAAAGCTGTCATTTTTGAAGGTATAATTTATGCAGCACAATTTGAGAGGCAGAACTCATTGTGAAATTTAAGTATAATCTGAATTGATACGAAGCTTTAGTAGAATCATAGCCATGGGGATATTGGGATAAAGAAAATACCAACTTTGAAAGCTATGTTTAATGTCAGTGTATGAATCTTAAGGATTTATCCTATTACTAGGGGTAGGAATGTTTAAGTAAGGAAATTGAAAAGATTCCAGGAAGAAAAAATGGGGAAAAAGGTTTAGTTTAGCCTATTAAAGAGTTATGATTGCAAGATAAAAATAATCTATGCTTTTCATAGGTCAGCAAAATGGGGGTGAAAATAATTTCATACATGTGATACCCATGGGCCTAAATATTATAATATAACTGACCCCAAATTACAAACCCTGAATCACATTTCATATTGTATAAAGAATCAAGGTAGTGTAATACTTAATTTCCTCCTTTAAGCAGTGCAAAATGCAGTCAAAACATTGATCATTTGGATTTTGATTCTGAATGGAAAGTCAGAGCTATCCTTTTTACATGGCTTTGCACATGTACTTGATTTTTTGGATGTTTTGCTATGGGTCACAGAGAATGCACTGGCAACTACCCGCAAATTAATTTTACTTTTACCTATTAGTGGTACTTGAATCATGGCCTTGTTGTAGAATGGCAGTTTCTTTATTAATTGTACAACCAGGTCTTGCCATACTTCCAAGTTATAATATGATTCATGCTCGGAATGATGAATAGGCGCCTTAAAAGAATTTGTACAGATAAAATATTGTTACGGCGATGAAATCCATAAAATAGTCACTGATGGAGCGATATAGCCTTTTGGAGTCTAAAAGTGCGTCACATTAAAGGGAACTCAACTAATCACATTTTTTGTGCCATTGTATTAATCGAGTCAGATGGTTTCATCCTTAGCATGCATTTGACTCGATTTGGTTTTTTTTGCAAGACTTCATGAAAATGAAACAATTCAGTGATGTAATACAGGTCTTTAAGATGTCCCATGGTAAACCATTGGACTAACTTTCTGGGGTTGAAGACCATCTGTTTTAACTGATTTAAATAAACCCTGCTTTTGTATTTGTAGAATTAGAATTATTGCTACCATTAATAATTATGGTATTTGTTAAGTGCTTACTATGTGCCAGACACTGTTCTAAGTGCTGGAGAAGATACAAGGTAATCGGGTTGGACACAGCCCCTGTCCCCCGCAGGACTCAGTCTTAATCTTCATTTTACAGGTGAGGGACCTGAGGCACAGAGAAGTTAAGTGACTCACCCAAGGTCACACAGCAGACAAGTGGTGGAGCCAGGATTAGAACCCAGGTCCTTATGACTCCCAGGCCCATGCTGGAATACATGCTGCTTCTCTACTTCACTGTACTAATCACTATTCAGGAGCTATTAATGCAGATAGACATGGGTTAACAGTACAGATTGTTTTAAAATAAATACTAATTAGGAACATTTTGACAGTGAATTATTTTTTAACAACTTTTTTGCTTTTTTATAAGCTAAAATACATGCCTAAATCTCTGAAGAAACATGGTAATTATGCATCTTTTGCTAGAGAATGATTTATCTCAATAACATTATTTTGCTGAGCTGATAGTTTTGCTGTTCAGTGTTGGGTGTTTTTTGATTGGTGGATCATACTATGAGGGAATTCTCTGTTGGTCCTTAATTTCTAACAAGTATTTTAGCAAAACTGTTGCCTTTCTGATCCAACATGGAAAAAAGCATAGTAAATTTGTGAACAGTGCTGAAGCATTGTCAAGAGTGTGTTTCAAGAAGACTCTTGATGGCCCATTTCAATAGATAATACGACATGCTGCAGAATATAAAAACAGTATATATAGATATATGACTGAGTATAAATTAGCGTTTTGTATGGTTAGTATGAGCTTATGCATTTTTGTCCTTTGAACTCCTTAGAAGGAACACTTTATCATTATAATTATTGTTCTTTTGTTAAGGCTCATTGATAATTTGCACTGTGATTGTTAGTTGAATATAGCTTTTTCAGTAGAAGAAATGCAATTAAAAAGAGCACTTAATGCTTTAATACCATCTCATTAGTGTATCTGACATGCTACCATTAATTGGATTCTGTACTATTACACAATATGATTTGTGACTATGTAATTGGGGTTTTATGGTCAATATTTAGCCATGGTTATAGTTACATAATTAAATTTTAAAAATGTAAGTGAATTCCCACAATCTTTAATGAGTTGACTCTTCACATTAGCATGTAACATTAATGTACATTATGTGTACACTAATGGGGAATTAAATTTAAAGTATGCCAGTTCTCCCATAACTCATTTTCATTGCTTGATTTGGATTTTCGTTATTTTTCTACTAAAACCCAACCCCCACACTTCACTCCTCTAACGCCACCCTAATCTCTCTACCTCGACCTCTTCTATCCCATTCTTGACCCCTTGCCACATCCTCTCTGTTGCCTGGAACTCCCTCCCACTTCAAAATCAACAGACCACCACTCTCTCCATCCTCTAAGCCTTCCTACAATCACAACTCCTCTGAGGCCTTTCTTGACTAAGTCTTCATTTCCCCTACCTGCCCTCTCCATCGCCTATGCACTTGGAGCTGTACCATTCAAACAACTGATATTCATCCTTTCCAGCCCCACAGGACTAATATACATACTCTTACATTTTGCCGTGTCCCCAGTCTATAGTTTATTTTAATGCCTTTTCTCCCCCTCTAGACTGTAAACTTCTTGTGGGCAAGGATTCTGTCTGAAAACTGTATTGGATTGTACTTTCGCAAGTATGTAGCCGAGTGGTTTGCACATAGTAAGTGTTCAAAAACACTATTGAGTGATATTATAGAATTAGACCATGTTCTTTCGATAACACAGTCTGTCTGGATAGAACGCAGGTCATGTTGGAAAAAACCATTGCATGCATCCATGCAGCATTGGTGCTATCAAATGGAAAAGCACTCATTCATTCAATCATTTATTGAGCGTTTACTGCACACAGTAGAGCACTGTACTAAGCACCTAGAAAGTACAGTTTAGCAACAAAGAGAGACAATCCCTGCCCCCAGTGGGCTCACAGTCTAAAGGTTGACAACCAATTCCTTCTGAAGGTGGTGCTGTAAGGAAACTAACCTTAATGGAACATTAGCTCCCAACACCACTGCTTGGATATTGAAAACTACTGCTGGGGTGTTTTAGCAGGATTTTCTTTCCATTATCATCATCAGTTTTCATTGAATCTGTGCCATGTGCAGAATACACTGTTGTAAAGGATGGAGGGTCATTTGCTCTGCACACAGTAAGCGCTCAATAAATACGATTGATTGATTTGCAGAAAATGTCATAATTCTTTCCCTCCAATTTACCATCTAATTGCAAAGATGAGCCAATGTAAATTGATCAAACAGTAATTAAAAGAGTGTAATGGGGGAATATAAATAAGTCAATTAGATCAGGATACATGAATAAAATAATAAATAAGCAGATATGTGCCTGAGTGGCAAGGTGACTAAGGTAAAAAGGGGGAGGGGGACGGGAGAGAGATTAATGAGGAAGTACCTCCTAGACTTTTTTTTACGTGCAGAGGAAAGTGATTTGGTGAATCCAAGAGAGAACATCATCCCAGGCAGAGAGAAGGGTCTGAAAATTGGCAGAGGTGAGAAATTTGAGTGCCAAGGACAATGTGCAAAGACGTTTATTTGTAATTTATTAGTATTAATGCCCGTCTCCCCTTCTAGACTGTAAGTTCATGTGGGCAAGGGAATGTGCCTGTTTTTAATACTCTCCCAAGTGCTTAGTACACTGCTCTGCACATAGTAAGCACTTAATATTATTGAAGGAATTAATACAGATTTGTTGGAAGAAGAATAGGAGAATGCTGTTTGGGAATGTTACACCTCTGCCTTTGGTGCCCTTGCTTGCAGCTATCTTTAGGTAGACAACAGCACAACAGCTTTGTAGGGAGCCCAGTTTGGCAAGGAAGCAGGGCCTCAGTAACAGACTAGTTCTCTGTAGAAATCCAAGAGTCTCCTTGCCCACTTTGTTCAGACACTCCCACACATCTTTGAGTCCTTACAAATTCTTTCCACATTTCAGCTACTTTGAGCCGGAATAATAATAATTGTGGTGTTTAAGTGCTTACGCTAAGCATTGTACTAAGCACTGGGGTGGATACAAGCAAATCGGGTTGGGACAGTCCCTGTCCCACATGGGGCTCACAGTCTCAATCCCCATTTTAACAGATGAGGTAGCTGAGGCATAGAGAAGTGAAGTGACTTGACCAAGGTCACACAGCAGCAGTAGAAATAGTGAGTCCTCAAGCCTAAATTCAGAAAGGGAGTGCAGTAGGTTATCCCGGGTACTTAAATCCACAAAGTAATCCCCCAAATCTCACTGTGGTCAGTCATTTCAGTTGTCTCCTCTACCAATCTTAATCCAGGCCTACTTATAAGAGACCTGACTGGCTTCATCTTTCCCTCTATACTCTGAGGGAAACGGGAAATGATATAGTGATATAAATTATATAAATCAAAGACAGTCAGTAAGAAAAAGAAAGGACCTGCCTAATCCACAAATTGGCTAATCATCATCAAAATGATAATTTTTCTTCTTGTTTCTCTCCTGGACTTATTCCTTTCCCACATATTTTATTATATTCCTATGCTTTTTATCTGCCTAATCATCCTAACTAGAATCAGGCAGTGTTTGAATACCTGTGCATGTGAGGGCCTGCAAAAGAAGTAGAAATGATAGATCAGCAACTATAGTTTCTTGAGAATGTTTGAAATCACTTCTAATGTTTAGGGATATGATCAATCATTAGATGGGATTTATTGCATGTTTCTGTGTTCAGAGCACTGTACTGAGTGCTAGGGAGCATAAAACGTAATAGAGTCGGTAGGCATAATTCCTGTCCTCAAGAAGTTTACCATCTAATGGGATTCATTCAATAGCTCTAGATTTCTTACTATACAGCCCTCTCCCTCCAGTTACCCATTACGTACTATTTGCCCTTCTGGGGCCGTGACTGCTTCTGTTTATTTCCTTTGGAACTTCTCTTTCTAAGTATCTTCCTAACTTGGGTGTAGTAGAATTTGATAAACAATCATGTGTTGTTTCTGTCCACACCCTTCATGATCTTGAAGATTTCAGTCTTGCTTTCTCAACCCGCAGCTTTTGGGGCTGAAGAGTCCTTTCAGACTGTCCTAATGAGCAAACATCTGTAGTCAATTAATTAAAACTGTCAACTGAGCACTTACTGTATACAGAGCACTGTTCTAAGTGCTTTGGAGAATACACTAGAATTAGAAGACAATGATCCCTGCTCTCAAAGCAGCTTACAGTATAAAGGAGTTAGTCTTATCAGTTTAACCTCATAAGGAAGCTTCTCCATCCCTTGATGATTTTGGTTGCCTTTCACTCTCCCTTCTTTGGCTCTATGTTCTTTCTAAAATGTGGCAACCCAAACTGCAAGCAATATTCCAGGTCTGGACGGAACGTAGTTTGATGTGGTGGCAGAATTGCCTTTTGTTTTTACTTTGTTCCATTTTCCTCCATTCCTATGACCATCTTGGTTGCTCTTCTGTGTGCCAACTAACATGTTATTCACAAATGTTAAAAGATTAATTTAAAATTCAGTCATTCAAATATGTCACACACTAAATTTCCCTTCATTTCTACATGATTTTCTTGGGAGTTTAAAAACTCCACAAGCTGTTTTTGCACTTGACTACTAAAAGCTACATTTTCCCAATAGATGGTGGAAAACCATTGCTGTTAGAGCTCCAGGAACCAAAAATGAGACTGAAATCTCTGTCACAGAAATGCTTCCTTTTCTTCCTGAACATAAGTAATTAAATAAACTGTTCATTAAATAGCTAAATTAAAAGAACTTTCTAGAGCCTAGAGGCAGCAGGCTTATTCCTGGTGTTTGGTTGGGTCTGGAAGGGTCTAAAATAGAAATCTCCCAGGTTCATGTTCACTCTGTACTGGGAGTTTACAAGCGTGTGTGTGTGTGTGTGTGTGTGTGTGTATACCACCTCATAAACATGTATTCCATCTTTTCCCGGGTAAGTATTTCCCTGATATTGCTGCAGTTGTTTCTTTGCCAAAGCAGTAGCCAGGGAAGAGTAATGAGTGGACTAAGGAGAGTGCTGTTGAGACAATCACAGATAGATCCCCTGACAGCACAGTGTAAAAGGGCATCCCCAAGGTACTTGGCCCAAATAGTTGACCTTACTGCTCAATCGTTAAAATAGCTCTATTGACAGCGAGATGGCAGTTTCTAAAACCAGTAGTCAGCATATCGCTTAAAAGCCAGCTTCGTGTGTACCACTTGTATTTGTGCATTGTCTGACAAAAATTCTTTAAAGGTTTCACGAATACAACTGAGTGACTCCTATCTTTTTTGGGAAGTGAAATCTGAACAGTACCAAAAGGACATGCAGGTTAACTACAACGATTCAGTGAAGATGAGGCACCACAGCAAAGTAATTGTAAAAACCAGGAAAGATATAGTAAGGAATGAAAAAGTAAAGGGCGAAGTAAACAGAAGTCATTGGCAAATAAGTTAGAAGAAAAACAAGTAAAGTTAATATGTAACTGAGACAGACCTAATTATGTTGTATCCACCCCAGTACTTAAGAATGGTTAATATAATAAGTGCTCAACAAATACCATAACTTTTTTAAAGTGGTATTTAAGTGCTTGACATAGTAAGTGCTTAAAAAATACCTTAACTTTTTTTTTAAATGGTATTTGTTAAGCACTTAATATATGCCAGGCACTGTAGTAAGTTCTGGGGTAGATGCAAGGTAATCGGGTTGGACACAGTCCCTCTCCCACATTGGGCTCACAGACTTAAACTCCATTTTACTGATCAGGTAACTGAGGCCCAGAGAAGTAAAGTCACTCTCCCAAGGTCACACAGCCGACAAGTGGTGGAGCTGGAATTAGAACCCAGGTCCATCAGACTCCAAAGCCCATGCTCTGTCCACTAGACCACCTGCTTCTCAATAATAATAGTAATAACAATTACATTTGTATGGAATGGACTACCAGAAGCCAGCCAATGGGTATGAAGACTGAAGGAATGTTGCAACTCATTCCAGAAGAGTGTATATTCCTATCTTACGCAAATGAAGGAACAGAACTGACTCTAGTGCTTTTTGCATGGCAAGCATCCCTAGGTTTGTGGCTACATGTGTGGATCCCTAAGAGAAATCCTGCACTAAACTGGTCCCAGCAAGAGGTTCACTGCAAAGTGGATCAGTACGATTTAGTGTATTTGTGGAAAGATCATGGGGTTAAGAGGGGAAAAATCTGGATATAATGCCACTTGGTGGGTGATCTCTGGCAAGTTACTTAACCCTTCTGTGCCTCAGATTCCTCATCTGTAAAATGGGGGTTACAATATCTACGTCATTTTGCTACAGATATATTATGAAGGCAGTATGAGGAAATAAAATGTGTGTGTGTGTGTGTGTGTGTGTGTGTGTGTGTGTGTGTGTGAAAAATCAGAGTTTCCTAAGCAAGTAGATTAGTCTGGGGACATCCAGGTGGCCCAGCACAAAGTAATTGGCTTCTAAAAGAATACAATCATGCTTGGCATTTGCATTTTTAACCTGAAGTGGTCTTAAATGTTCTGTAAACCTCAGGCTAGTATCTCTATTAGTGTTCTTCAAAATATGTAATATTGATTAAAATCTTCAATTTGGCTGTTATTTTGTTTGGGAATCTGATTCAACCATAAGTACTAGAGCCTTTATAGAGTGAGCAGATCCATTTGCTATGTCCATCCGCCCTCTGTTCCTACGGATTGCCCTGTATATAGAAGAGCCCCTATACTTCATATATTTTGTCAGTGTTCCATGTATATCAGTCAGGAGGACCTCATCAATCACTAAAAATTAAAGCTTTCGAGTCTAATGATAGTGAAGAGGCTAATGGTGTTATTTTTGTTGAAATCTAGGTCAACAGGATCAACAGGACACCATCCAACTTTGGTGACTATGAGAGAGAAGTTAGTTAAGGGAAGTGGGAGTTTTTGAGGTTCAAGAACCCCATTTAGACTACAGGCCCAGGAATGCTAAGAAACCTATAATTCCCAGCCCAAAATGAAGTCAGAGTATTTAAAGTGAATGAGAGCAGCTGGTTATCAGTGCAAGATCAGATAATGAAGTTAGTCAAGCTACTCCCAACTAGGCATTTGTGTTTGTTCTAAAACTATCCGAAGCCACATAGAAATATCTGGGACTTATCTGGCCAAGGTGGAGTGTATAACTGTCCCAAGACTAATTTTTTTAAATTCTGAAAACACAAGCTCTCCAAATCTGAATAAATGTCAAGTGGATCGATATGAAGTGTGAACCTTTAAAGTTCGTTTAGTTCAGGAAAAAATTATGTAAAATTTGAGTAGGAAATTGGCACTTTTTTGCCTTTTGAATAATGCCAGAAGTGTCCAAAAGGTCAGTGATATGAAATTGAACGGAAGCCCAGTGTAATATTCCAGATTTAGACAATCCAGGTTTTGAAATAAGATGACTAATATAGTTGAGAATAAATGAATTTAAATATCCATTGCCTAATAACAGGTAATATATTGGGTTTTATGGAAAAAAGCAATGTTATTTGTATGTGAAAATAAGTTATTTGTATGTGACAGTAACTCTGGCAGAACTGAAGCAGTATGGCCCCCGGCCCACGTCATCCCCTGGGCCTGGAATGCCCTCCCTCTGCCCATCCGCCAAGCTAGCTCTCTTCCTTCCTTCAAGGCCCTACTGCGAGCTCACCTCCTCCAGGAGGCCTTCCCAGACTGAGCCCCTTCCTTCCTCTCCCCCTCGTCCCCCTCTCCATCCCCTCATCTTACCTCCTTCCCTTCCCCACAGCGCCTGTATATATGTATATATGTTTGTACGTATTTATTACTCTATTTATTTATTTTACTTGTACATATCTATTCTATTTATTTTATTTTGTTAGTATATTTGGTTTTGTTCTCTGTCTCCCCCTTTTATAGACTGTGAGCCCACTGTTGGGTAGGGACTGTCTCTATATGTTGCCAACTTGTTCTTCCCAAGTGCTTAGTACAGTGCTCTGCACACAGTAAGTGCTCAATAAATACGATTGATGATGATGATGATGGAAAGAGCATGGGCCTGGGAGTCAGAGGATCTGGGTTCTAATCCTAGGTCCTCCACTTGTCCATTGTGTGACCTTATGGTAAATCACCTAACTTCTCTGTGCCTCTTATCTCATCTGTAAAATAGGAATTAATATCGTGAACCTGTGTGTAGTGGGGCCAGTGTCCAACCTGATTACCTTGTGTCTACATCTAAATGAAAAAAATGCACATCAGATTAGCATAGTGTATGTCCTAGTTATTGTTTGGATCCATTATGAAGGTTTGATCACCTGCCAACAAGAGCCCCTGGAACCCTGGGAAATTGAGAGTGCCACAAAATTAGCATCTATAACTTAAGGGAGAGTCTTAGAAGAGAAGCTAATTCTCCAGATATATGGAGTAGCTACAAAATGTATTAGAAAGCTATTCTTACTGACTTCAATCAATCAATCGTATTTATTGAGCGCTTACTATGTGCAGAGCACTGTACTAAGCGCTTGGGAAGTACAAATTGGCAACATATAGAGACGGTCCCTACCCAACAGTGGGCTCACAGTCTAAAAGACTTCCTGTGGGTAACTCGTAACTGAATGTTGAGTATAATGCAGTATACCATGCAATGATTTCTAAAATTCATCTGAGCAGAGAAATCCTTTGAAATGAATATTTTATTCATTAAGGCATTCAGCAAAAGGCATTAAGGTGATGTGAATGACCCCATTTTAATGAATTCTGGAAATACAGAGGTTAAATCTGAGCTTCCGAGAGTATTAATGTCGATCAACTCCCTTCCCTGTCTAATTAAAAATGTGTTGTTGTTTTTTAAATCAGGTGGGAATCTTTATAAGCTATGGATGGTAAATCAAGATATTGATGGTAAACTGAGATGGTTCTCTTACAGAACTGCTGTAGAATTTCAGTGTCTAGAGATCTTGACAAAGAAACCTATTTAAAACTTGGCTTTATGGGACCCTGATAACTGTCCATCCCCTTGCTTCCCTTACTCTGAGGTGGGTTTGCTTCAAGATAAAGTTATAGCTCTAGGAGGGAGAAGGTGCTCTAGGGATAAATAGGTCTAACTTCATAATGGCATCTCTTGTTATCCCAGGGGTTTCTGTCTCCCTGTGGCACCCATCAGGAATAATAATAATAATTATGATGAATGTGGCATTGATAAACATTTACTTTGTGCCAAACGTGGTGCTAACTAGACCTTATTTCACTCTGCTGCCCAGATCATTTTCAAAAAAAAAATTCAATTCATATGCCCCACACCTCTAGAACCGCCAGTGGTTGCCCATCCACCTAAACATCAAACAGGAACTCTTTGCCTTCAGCTTTAAAACACTCAACCAGCTCACCCTCTCCTATCTTTCCATGCTGATTTCTTACTACAGCTCAGCACACACGCTTCATTCCTCCAAAGCCAACCTACTCATTGTACTTTGATCTCATTCATTCATTTAATCAATCGTATTTATTGATTGCTTACTATGTGCGGAGCATTGTACTACGTACTTGGGAAGTACAAATCGGCAACATATAGAGACGGTCCCTACCCAACAATGGGCTCACAGTCTAGAAGGGGGAGACAGACAACAAAGCAAGTAGACAGGTGTCAGTACCTATGGTCTGGAACTCCCTTTCGCTTCATTTACAACAGACCACCACTCTTCCCCGCCTTCCAAGCCTTATTAAAATCACATCTCCTCTAAGAGGCCTTCCTGACTAAGCCCTCATTTTCCTTACTCCCTCTTCCCTTCTGCGTAGCCCTTGCACTTGGATTTATACCCTTTAAGCACTTAGGTGCCTATTTAATGTCTCACTCCCCCTCTAGCCTGTAAGCTCCTGAGGAGCAAGGAATGTACCTAAGTCTGTTGCGTTGTACTCTTCCAAGCATTTAGTATAGTGCTCTGGACACAGTAAGCACTCAATAAATGCCACTGATTGACTGGTTAGGTACAAGATCATCAGGTTGGAAACCCATCCCACATGGGGCTTACCATCTAAATAGGAGAGATAACAGGTATTTAATCCCCATTTTACAGATGAGAAAACAAGCATAGAGGTGATCTACCTAAGATCACACAGCCCACAATCAATCAGTGGTATTTATTGAGTGCTTACTGTATGCAGAGCACTGTTCTAAATGCTTGGGAAGGTACAGTGCAACAGCATTAGCAGTCATGTTCCCCACCCATAATGAGTTTACAGTCTAGAGAGGGAGGCAGACATTAATTACTGTAGGAGGTTGCAAGGTGATTCAGGATGAGAAGCAGCGTGGCTTAGTGGAAAGAATCTGGGGTTGGGAGTCAGAACATGGGTTCTAATTCCGGCTCCGCCACTTGACTTCCGTGTGACCTCAGGCAAGTCACTTAACTTCTCTGTGCCTCAATTATCTCATCTGTAAAATGGGGATTGAGACTATGAGCCCCAGGTGGGACAACCTGATTACCTTGTATCTACCCCAGCGCTTAGTGCTTGGCACATAGTAAGTGCTTAACAAATACCATAATAATAATAATAATAATGCAATATGAATTATTTTAAAAATAAAAATAAAAACGTGTTAAGCAAGTTGCAGAGTCAATATTAGAACTCAGGTCCTCTAGATTGTAAACTTGTCTTCTAGACTGTAAGCTCGATGTGGGCAGGGAATGTATCTGTTACACTGTTGTATTCTACTCTCCCAGTGCTTAGTACAGTGCTCTGCACACAGTAAGTGCTCAATGAATATGATTGACTCCTAGACTGGTGCTGTTTCCACTGTGTTGCACCGCTTTTCAGGATTGTGTGCCTGCCCCACCTATCTATCCCTTTCTCCGGACAAGAATGAAATGTGGGAGTTCCTCCGGGACAGAGATTTTGGGATTTTTTTTAATTCCTGTTTTTTAATGTTTAATGTTTTTCCTGTTTTTTAATGTTTTTTTCCTGTTTTTTAATGTTTCCCAAGTACCTACTCCAGAACTTTGACTGCTAAGTTAATACTGTTGAAAGTGATGTACTCTCTCCCTTTTTGATTAATACATTTTTATTTTTATATTAAAAATGAGGCAATAGAACTCATCCCTAAACTTCTTGCCATCTCCTTCAGTGATTTTAAGGCCAAAATTGGAGTGTGTTTGCTCTCTATTCCTTAACTGTGCTTTTCTCCCGTGTTCTGTTGATCTTTATCCAGCCAGGATAGAATCACTTTGTATTTGCAGACGGCCTAATTAATGCTTTCTCCTGATCTTGCTGTGAGGTACATTAACCTTGACCTTCCCCTTGCAGCTGAAGAAGGATTGCTAAGGGAAGTTAAATGATTCTCCCAGTATTTCCCAGTGAGTCAGAAGCAGGGTGGGGATTATATTTTAGAAGACCTGCGGCCTCAATCTGTTTCCTACTTCTGCTAGCTAAATAGAAGTCTTTGCTTTCTGGAAATTGCTAATTATTAACTTCCACCGCTACCATATTCCTTTCTTTAAAGCTGAGGAAAAAATGTTTTGTAGACTATGCTAATAAGGACCACTACCTTAATATGTTCTGTAGCATGGCACAAAACCTCAAAAATTCAAGTAGTACAAAGCCATAAATCAAGAATTAACCCAAATAAAACTACACTCATTTCAATATCAAACCTTCAGACACAGTAGTCTCTTTTTCAGTATCCAATATAAAAAAACCTCCTACACTTCCTGTACTATTGGAAAAATGAGACTTGACTCTTGAAGGTAAGGCTTTGATATCTCCCATCACTGCAGAGTTTTAGTTTCTGAAATCAATGATTATTAATGTTAATGGAGGTTCTGCCTAAAATTCGATAGACTACCAAGTGTCTTACTCAGAATTGGCTTCCTTACTAAGTTCAAGGAATTAAAACAAAGCAAGCCAAAAAAAGTCTTCTAAAGTTCCATAGGAAACTTTTAAAGGTAGGCCCACTTGAAGAAGTGTAAAGCTAAGGTATACCATATTTTCTTGCATAATTTTCTCCACCGCATAATTCCTCCCCTCTTCCCTCAATTTTTGAAGAGGAAATAAAGTATTTTTATACTACTTACTGGTAATTATAAGCAGGGTTAATGGTGCTCTTTGGGTAAGAAGGGAAGGATTAGTAACGTAAAAGAAATAGGATCCTGTAGGGAAAGGGAAGTTTATTCTTCAAAATAATTTGTTCCAGGGTAGGAAAAGAAGATGGGGTTGGGGAGTTACCATAATTCATATACAGCACTTGGGAGAGTGCAGTAGAAGTAAGAGACAGTCTCAAATGCCCTATTAACTCTTTCTTCCTTTCCCCTTCCTTTATTTCTTCATTTTTTTTCTTGCTCCATTTGTTATATTTACTCCCTCACATGAGGGCCCCTTCCCTGTATTGGGGTTGAAACCATGATGCAAAAAAAGTGGGGCAATTATGTGAGCAAATACAGAAATAATTGCTTCACAAATTAATACAAAAAAGGCTCTCAGAATCAGGCCATTTTGCCCAGGAGTGAATTAGAGAGAGCAGTTTGAGCCCAGCTCTAAAGATTAAAACTAAGAACTTTGACTACTCTGTGCCTAGCCTTACCTCTTTAAATAGTTTTGCTCTCAATCAGTCAATCATTTACTGAGTGGTTACTGTTGCAGAGCACTGAACTAAGTGCTTGGGTGAGTACAGTATAACAGAGTGCTTGACATGACCCAATTTCTGGTCAGCAATTGTTAAGGCGGTTGCTGCACTAGTCATCGTGCGAGCTGCTGGTTTCCAGAAAGCAGTTCCAAAGAGCAAAACCCAGAATGAAAATAGAAGGGGGGGATGTGGCTAAATGGGTCAGTTCTGACCAGGTAGGCCACATGAGCCTACCTTGTATATGTTAGGCAATGATTGAATTATTCTTTTTCTGAAAAATGCAAGATCTTGAGCACAGTCTGTCTCGGATGGCTTCCGATTTGTGGTGCAATTATTTTGTGTGAAATAAGAGCTGTCATATGAAAAAGGCACCACCAACAGTAAATTGACCTATGAACACATGTGTGGCTGAAAAAGCCAATGTGATACTCACAGTCCCAGCCACATTGTATGCACACAACAAAAGCTCTCCTTTTGTTGGGTTGTGTTATGTTTGGTGTTTGAAGCATCTGGTCCTGTTTTTTCTTGCCTTGTTGCAGAGACTTTGCTTAAAAAAGAGCCTTCCTTGATAGCAATACACCATGATGGTCTGTCTTTGGTGCTTAATAATAATAATATAATCATAATGATGGTGATAATAGTGGTATTTGCATATTATGAGCCAAGAATTTTTGTACTAAGCCCTGGGGTAGATGCAATATAAGCAAATAGTATACAGTCTTTATCCCACTTGGGAATGTCTGTGGGGAGAGAAAACAGGAACTTAATCCCCATTTAATAGATGAATAATCTGAGGCCCAGAGAAGTTAAGAAATTTGCCCAAGGTCAAACAGCAGGCAAGTGAAGGAGCCAGGATTAATACCCAAGTCCTCTGACTTCCAAGCCCCTTTCTTTTTTCACTAGGCCACACCCAATTGTTATAGAAGCAGCGTGGCTCAGTGGAAAGAGCACAGGCTTGGGAGTCAGAGGTCATGGGTTCTAATCCCGGTTCCGCCACTTGTCAGCTATGTGATTTTGGGCAAGTCACTTAACTTCTCTGTGCCTGTTACCTCATCTTTAAAATGGGGATTAAGACTGTGAGCCCCACGTGGGACAACCTGATCACCTTGTATCCCCCCAAGCACTTAGAACAGTGCTTCGCACATAGTAAGCATTTACCAAATACCACCATCATTTTTATTATTATAGCATTATCTGGTGCTTTGTTTTACTGTATTTGGTATATACAAGCTTTGATATTGCCCTAACAATAATGATTCTATTAGCTTTTGCATTCCTGCAATAGAAAATACTATGTGTTGTATATTTGAGTTGCTACTTTGAAAATGTCTGTGGTAATTTGGGTCATTTTATTCGTTGGGAGAGGGTGAAAGAAGCATTTAATTCAGCCACTATGCGTTTTTAACCTATAATTGACTTTTGAGCCTCAAGACACTGAAATAAAAACTGTTGACTTGTGACAAGGGCATATTTCATTGTTGAAATAATACAAGATATACATATTGGAGAGCTCTGGAGGTATGAATTAAGGGTTGCTTTGTGAAATCTGACTGCTATTGTGATCTTAGGAGCTAATAAAAGTTCTTTGAGTTGAGAACAATAAATTTGAGCATCTTTTATGTCCACTAATGGTAATTATAATGTATTTCATTTGAAGAGGGAAGGAACTATAATGTTACTGTAGCTGAAGAAATTACTTGATTATTCAACTAAGACTTGATGGATAACATATTGCTTTTCTAAAGTGAATTTAAGATTAGAGGCTACATTTTTTCCAGGACCATTTCGCTTTCTAGTAACATTTCTGTTTTCCATTCCTTTGAGACCTATTTTCCCTGATTCCAATCATTCCATCTTTAATATGCTTTCTTCACCCCTGTCCCCTTCCACAGTCTACATTACAGTAATTTCTGCTATTATACAAGTTTTTCATTTAGGTACTTGGATGGAGGACAACGGAAGAAGAGGAGACCATAGTTTTCTTAATGGGACTGTGAGTTGGTTGTGTATTGCCTACTATGGGGTAGGCATCCTATTACAGACTGCATGTAGGATCATATGGAAATCCAATTGTCAGGCTTTCATGATCATTTAATGCACCTAAAATTGCTTGTTTACTAGAAACTGATTTTGAGCAGTGCAAATTGAATCACCCTAAGGTGCTCACAACAACTACTAAGTGAGAAATAAGAACAATGCAGTAGTTCAAGCTTTATAAGCTTCTATTGTCTTCTTCAACCTTCTGAATTTCACTCAGTGTGATAGAAGCCATGTACTATTTCAGTTGTTTTCTATTGGTCTAATCTCTTATTCCCGAGTTGAACAGTTATTAACCCAATATGATACTTGGAAAGGATTGAAGGGTTTCATAAACTTATAGGATATATTACAGACTGAGCTTACAGTTAAGGCATCTGCATCCCTGTTGTATGCCCTTTGTGTTACCTACTGGTATAGAACCAAAGTTTATGGTAGGGAGTTAGTTACCCCATAGTTAGTGGGAAATATTCCTGAGTTTATTTTCCCATAGTGGTAGTGGTTTGGGCTGAATCATCCACGCTTCTTCCCTCTGTGACCAGGCTACAAGCACTGTGACATGACTAAGGTTAAGGAAGGGTTCAGTCTGTGGATTGGGGACCAAAATATAATTGTCCACCCTTTGCTGGAGCTGTTACTTATATTCCCTCTCCATTTTTTACCATTTTGTTGAATGTTTTGTTGAATAATTCACAGTGCATATGCAACTCAGCTTTAGACTTGCTTTGCTTAATAGTAAACAGTAGAATTTTTTTGGATGATACGGTCTCAATGGTGCAAATAAATGAATGTAAAATGTCTTTGTCAGAGTGTTCACAATTTTATAAATTGTATATTAACAGACTTGCCAATAATGATGTCAAAAAACAAAATGTAGCATTTTGGCCTATTGCCATGATACACAGCCATGTCAGAGCTATTGGTCCCGACAAATGAGCTCTGAGGTTGGAAATGTGGAGGTCCAGGAAATTAAAAATGGATACATCAAATATTGATGATACCCTGCTGACATTTCCAGTGAAACATGTTAATGCATTTGTTCATTGACATGGGGTAAGGGAAAATTGTAAGGGAAAAAGACTTGCAAACAAAAGTTTGTAAAGTACAGGGACAGTTTCAGGCTTTCGGTTTTTGTAAAGCTTATAGCCTCACAAGTTCTCTTGGTATTTAGTTCTATTTAGATTTTAAAAGAAATTGAATTCTTCTATTGAAAAACAGAAGATACTAGTGTTTTTCTTCCTATTTAAGTGTGGCAATGGAAAAAGATAATTTGGAGAGATTATTATTTTAATTAAAAGCCTTTTTCATTTTCTTAGTACCTTATTTTATAATTTTTAATTTGATAATAACCCTAGGGACCACATATGGAAAAAACAATGGAGAAAGTTTAATACCCCAATGGTTTCCCAAGTGTTATAGATTTAAAATAGCGATAGCACCTGAAGGGTGTTTTCAAAGGCCATCAATCATAACCGTGCATTTTGTGAATAAATCAATTGGTGCCTAGAATATAAAGGATTGGAAATTTTTATTAATAAATGATATAGCAAGGCAAGTTCAAGAATGTTTCCATGTGTTTACACACAATTTTTATAAAGATTCATTTAATCTCTTGTAGACTGAAAGATAGAAACTTTCAGCAAATGAGAAAAGCCCCTGTAATCTTATTTGATCAATGTATATTAAATTCAGTTATGGTAACATATGCATGAAAAGCTTTTCTTTGACAATATTACTTTCTCCCAGCATTGGCAAATAGCACAAATGACTAGAAAAATGCTCAAAATCACAGCTAGCCATTGGCATATGTAACTATGTATGTAGGGACTCACTTAATGTACTGTGTTGGACTCCAGCCTCAATTCAGAATGTAACATTATTCTAATCTTGATTTGAGGGTGAGGGTTCTGCATTGGAACTAAAAAGAAGAATGACGTGCTCATAAGAAACAAAGAAAAACTGACCAAGTATGACAGTTACTCGAGGAAAAACTAGAATGTACAGAGAGACAGTGTTTAGGAAGGAAAGGTGAGATGTGTCCCAGAGAAAAAAAATTTGTGATGCCTTTAAAATAGTAATACCACCCTTCCTGGTATCACATTCCAAAATACATGGCAATTCCATTGATAGCAGTAAAGATAGTGACAATCCATCACACAGATTTGCTAAATAAACTTCAGTTGACCATGGCAGGAAACTAGAAAGGATTTGTCAATAGACTTATTTTGGCAATGGAAAGGCCAAATGTTTGTTGTTGTTTTTTTAAAAGAAATGAAAATGTTTCAAGCCATGGGGAGTTTGAAGTGAAAAAAATTCCTGAAAGGAAGTAAATTAGGCAGAATTCTACAAAGTCTCTAAATTTAATCAGAGATTTGTCATTGCTTAGGTCTAGAGTGAATTCACAATATCTTTCTCTTATTTTGTAGATGGAAGATAGATGGTACTGGTTGGTAGGTGATCTTTGACAAACTGAGCAGAAGTAGACTGTTAATACTTAACTTTCCATTCTCCAATAGTCCAGTAGCCCTTTTTGAAGTCCCACTGGTTTTAAAAGGGAATGTATTCTATTTTCTGCTCTTTGAAATTTACATAAGCACTCATGAAACAATAATAATAGTATTTGATAAGCCCTTACAATGTACCAAGCACTAGGCTAAGTGCTGAAGTAGTTACAGTGCAATCAGATCAGACACAGTGCCTGTCCTACATGTGACACTCATTCTAAATAGAAGAGAGAACAAGTATTAACTCCTCTTTTAGAGGAGAGAAAAGTGAGGTTCAGAGAAGTTAAGTGATTTGCCCAAGGTCATGCAGCAGGCAAGTGATCAGCCACTTGTACCCTTAATGTTTCTAGCTTACCTATAAATAAGAAAAGATTTAATGATGCACAATTATAACCATCTGAAATTGGACAATAGAAAAAATAGTTTCCTAATCCACTGGATTTTCATATATCTGGGGTTAATTAAGAATTGAAGGAAACTACAGAGATATGGGATTGCAAAGAGGGTAGTTGTGTCTGACTCTTCAAAAGACAGTGCCTAGTCCTATGAAAGGACTCAGTCTACTAGCTTTAGCAAAATCACCCTAGACTAGTAATTTAAGAGAGTAGTTTGCAGTACCACATATAACAATCAAGATGTGTTTTATGAGCTATTTAATTGTAAAGCATACAGTGATAGCAATTAAAGTAACTTCCATCAGAACATCAGCTGCATCTAACCTGTAGAAGTGAAATGGGATGTCAGTTACCTGCTATTTTTATTAAAGGGTGTATCTGATTTTGTTTCCCTGTTTGCCTTTTGAATAGAAAGGGCAGTGAAAATAAAAAAAATTTCCATTTCAGTTGGATTTTGTCAGGGGAGGATGAGAAGGGAGGGCATCTCACATTTGGCACCTGAATATCCATCCATCCAGTGAGCCATCTGTTAGTTGACTTTCTGGCTGTGACTAGATTTATAGTTACATGTGGGTGTGTGGAAAAGCAACCCCAGTTCATGTCCTCTTTAATAAGGTCATCTCAGTAGGGAATCTCAAAGCTTTTGGAGTTAGAGAAGATAGGGTTCTCATTCCATGCTATTAAAAAATAAATAGACTTCCGCAGTTTTACCCTCTCTCTCATCTGTGCTTTTTTTTAAATTTTGGAAAGTGTGATATTAAATCAAGGTGAAAGACAAGACACCTAAGCAGCTACCCTTTATGCTAACTTGTTGGTTTCTGGCGTTGGGTTTGTTGGAGTTCGTCATTGCTGTTGCTATGTTAGAGCCACAGTCTACACACAACCTCCACTGACTTTTGCACTTCTGGAAGTTATAGCTGGATCTTTCAAGAATGCACACTTGGAAATTACAATTCACCTGATTTCTCACTGCATCACCAAATTATTTGCTTTTCCTATTTTTTATAAATTCCAGCAATGAGTCTAGCTTGGATCTG
The DNA here is from genome assembly GCF_015852505.1 of Tachyglossus aculeatus. Taxonomy (NCBI): domain Eukaryota; kingdom Metazoa; phylum Chordata; class Mammalia; order Monotremata; family Tachyglossidae; genus Tachyglossus; species Tachyglossus aculeatus. The sequence goes on along the minus strand of NC_052074.1, from coordinate 16,764,635 downwards.
TGACAGTTACATTAGGCCAGACTTAAACTTGGCTGGGGGAAAAGCCCAGAAATTTGGGCAACAGGGACTCACTCACTCCTGAGTATGCCTTTCTAAGGGAAAGCTCATTTTTACATAAGGTGTCAATCATTCACTTACATGATGGAAATACTTGGAACAAGTCAATCCAAGATGAGAACTTGTAAAAAAAAAAAAAAAGAAAGAAAGAAAGAAGGTTCCATGAACCTCAAAGAAGAGCAGTCTTCATTTTAGGCCAAGTGGACTTGAACCAGGGAGTGAAACGCCATTTGCCAAATCAGTTGGGGGTTCCCTAAGAAGGGCAGCACTCAGTGGGGGACTGGACCATGATGTTTGAGAATCACAAAAACCATCTGGAACATTGCAGAAAGATAAGAAGGTTTTTGGGAAGGTGGAAATTATCCCTGTTTGAATTTCATCAGCATTAGAGATATTTAGATACTGGATTTCTTTTAAAGAGCTGTTCAAATATTCTGCTGAATTTTTAGACCTATTCTTCGAGCAAAGGGTTATTGAAGTCCTACATCACATTTTGCAGAAAGTAAACTCTGACGTGGTGATCTATTGTTAATATTTTAGGTAATTAAAAACCAATTACTCTTCATTACTCCTAGTGACTGTGTTGTGGGTGGGGGAAATAGAGTGTGAAACTCATGCCTGTTAGAAGCTCAACTGCGGGAAAGAGAAACTACCTCAAGTTCCCAGCAACCAGCCTTCTGGAAGCAGGACTGGCTAGCTGGACCACAGATGCTTCCAGTAATAATAATAATAATTGTGGTATTTGTTGAGCACTTACTATGTGCCAAGCACTGTTCTAAGCGCTGGGGTAGATACAGTGACTTGCCCAAGGTCAAACAGCAGACATCTGGCAGAGCCAGGATTAGAACCCACATCTTCTGACTCCCAGGCTCGTGCTCCTTCCACTAGGCTATGCTGTGCCTTCTTGGATACAGTACTGAAATTCATGGGAGGGGGTAGCAGTTTAAGGGGTGAAACCTTGGGGGCACATATGGAGGAGCTACTAAAGTATCTTCAGCCTCCACAGAAAAAGGACAAGAGTGTCAAGACCATGGCCACCATCTCTGGCCACCCAGTGTCTTAACAGGCAAACTCTCCAACCATGTTTCCTGGCAGAGGGAGAAGCTACTGAAGGTCCTCAAGATCTCAAAGAGGCGCATATGATATTGTGTGTGTGATGCTGGGCATACAGCATAATATGACATAGTCTGAGGCTACCTGAGCCCGGAGGAAATTTCTAGTGAACCGTCACCTCCCTCCATGCTTGATCCAGAGCCTTTGAGTTCCCCTTTCACATTCCTCTCAACACGGCACTGAACAAGGTGACAAGAGCCACAATGGAGGGAAGTTGGGTGTCCAGTACCATATCAATCAGTAGTATTTATTGAGCACTTCGTGTATACAGAGCACTGTATTGAGTGCCTGAGTACAGTGAAGTTGATAGACATGATCCCTCTTCTTGGGGAGCTTTACGGGGAGATGGGTAAACTGAAAACCATACCATCTTGATTAGAACCAGATGAATTCCCCAACTGTTGGAGGAGTTAATGATGGGAGGAATCTTTAAAATATGGAACATTTCGTCCATGTTCCATTTGTTGAGTAAAAGCCCATGCAGAAATCTGAGTTGGTTAGGGTCTTGACAGAGATAGCATCAAGAACATTCCCACACTTAAAAACCCTGACGGGCCTGGGACTCATAAGGATGTGGGTTCTAATCTTGGACCCACCACCTGCCTGCTGTGTGGCCTTGGGCAAATCACTTAACTTCTCTGTTCATCAGTTCCCTCATCTGTAAAGTGGGGATTGAAACTGTGAGCCCTATGTGGGAGAGGGACTGTGTCCAACCCAATTATCTTGTATCTATTCCAGTGCATAGGACGGTGCCTGGCACATAGTAAGCACTTAACAAGTACTATTATTATTATTATGACTATTATTATTATTTTGGGTGGGTTTGGGATTAAAGTGTTCCGCTGATAATAGCAACAAGAACAACAGTTGTTACCAGGACTATTGCACTAGGCCCAGGTAACACTTGACCTGATGTGGAGTTTAAACCCTGCCATCTCAGGTATGGCAGCTTCTGAAGGCCACACCAGCCACCTCAGAGCTAATTTCTGTATGTCACAATCCTTTCCTAACTACCTCCTGCCCTTCTCCCTAAGTCCCTAACCCCTGTATTGCCTGGATCCAGTTGTTTCCATCTTCCCGATGGCCTTTCTTCTTCTCTTCCCTTGCACATTAGACCATCTCCTCTCCAACCCTGCAGGTTTTGTATATTCTGATCATACCCAGTTCTGATCAGTCCAGCTATCTCAGTCTGTACTGTATTAAAACGGTCAATTGGAGCCTTTAGAGTTGGGACTTGTCAGCGTAGAGTGAAGGCGATGTCAAATGTTAAATGTTTTAGTTTGAAAATAAATCATTAAAGGTTTGTTTTAATTTGATGAACAGCTTTAATCTTTCATATTCTTCTTTGATGCAATTAATGCTTCCTGGTGTGTTTTGCCTTTCTTAAATTACGGCTTGTTCTTAACAGCTTCTAGTTGACCTAATGAGCCTATGGATTATTTTAATGGATTCACTCTGCCACAGAGAAATTGTGCACACATAAATATTTGTAATGCAAATTAACTAAAAGGGTGCTGTCTGAGGAGTTATAATTGCCTAAAATGTTGATTGTAAAAATTGTGCAATTAATTGTGACATTTTATGTTCATTTCAGAGTGCTGATTTTATTACGGTATTAGCTATGTTGTGAAGTTTGAATAGCTGGCTTTTATTATACTTGCATTGGGATTATAATATAATACCTGATGTGTGTGGTGTGGGGGGGTGGTATTTTCACATATTTCAAATCAATCCAATAATGTTTTTTCCTGGCAAAATATTTGCTTTAGTATTTGTAAGTCAGCCGGTTTCCAAAAGTAGTTTGTTTTGTTGAAGAATCTAAATCTATGAACACTTGTGTGTTTTAAGGGCAGGAAAGTGGAGCAGTAATCACACCAAAAGCTTCCTTTAAAATGCTCCAATCCAAACAGACAGCCTCCAGTCTCTTTGAGATCTCTTACAGATGCTCCGATCCCCATGACATCTGTCATCTACAGTTCAATCGCAAATGAAGAAGCTATTCTTGTAGGTTGCAACTCCTACAGTCTGTCCTCTGGCAGACAACATCCAAACCAGATGTGTAGAGGGGTTCTTAGGCCTGGTTTCCCACTAGTCAAGGGTCATGCAGTAATGAAGGTGTAACGTTTTCCAGTCTACTTTTGAATATTTCATTTTCTCAAATAGGACCAGCGTAGGCTATTCAGTAGTCTTGTTAGCTGTGATGCTTTCAGCTTTGCATTTTTCTAACGACTATCAAGCCTAAAGTTTCTTTAAATTACAACTTGACGTCTTACTCCAAAACCCTTATTTGGCTTTGATGGGTTGTCTTTGGCACTTAAATACCATTATCAATCAATCAATCAATCCCAAATTCCAGTAGGCACTTACGTGTGAAGCTCAGGGTAAAGTACAAAATGGCGAAAACAACATCCTCGACTCACAAGGACATTTCCAGTACCAGGGCAGGTAGGGCAATTGTAGAGAAGAGCTAACAGGACCAAACTAACAATTTGAAAGAAACAGAATTGAAAAGGAAAATGTTACAGTTTTTTATTGCCTTCTGTGGGTGGTCTTCTGGTGTCCCCCAGCTCCCAACTACAGAGGTAGTGAACACCGTCTGGCCATTCAGCTGTTTGAAGATAATCCTCCCAACATTTCAGCTGTTGTTCAGGGAGACTTTTCTTCAAGGCAGCCGGGCTTCTCAGCTGTGGTGTTGGTTGGGAGGCTGGGCACTGCCCTATCCATTTGGCTGCTCCTCTAGAACTTGGAGTCTCAAGGGAGAGAGGGCTCAAAACTGTGTGGATTCAACTTTAAGCCTTCCTCCACTCAAGGCAGCCTCCATGCTTTGGCTAGAACATGGAATGGGGAGGGGGGGTGAGGGTAGGGGTTGGTGGTGTGTTTGTTCTGTGCTCATCTTGATCCTGTCCCTGCAGATTGTCCATATGCAAACACAGTTCACTTGACTGGCAGTTTTGTGATGGCCACCCATGGGTTGTGGGTCTGCAGGTCTTTAAGATGGGTTTGGATCACAAGGTGGGTCAGAAGGCAGCTCCCAAAGAGGTCACCGATTATTCTTAATGATGTAACAAAATGAAAAGAAGAGTACAATTCACAGTGGAATGAAGGATTGAACGTTGGGGCAAGTAATTCAAAAGATCATCATCTTTTGACCAGATTGAGTTCCAGTATGGGAAGCGTTTGAGGTTGACTGGTGAACAGATTCAGTGCTTACAAAATGTGGTCTGGATGGGGTAAGCAATTTGTGAGTCAGTAAAGCAGCTGTACGGAGTTAGAATTCAGCAATCAAGTTCTTAGTGAAAAAGACAACTGTTTATTTTGTCTGGTGTTGCTGGTATCTGCACTTTTGTATGAGCATTCAATGAGAGTCAGCATGCTGTGAAAGAATACAACCAGTGATATGCTTAAAATAAATTTTGGTGGCTCTCTCTTTTTTAAAACCTTGATAGAAGTTAAAGTTTTAATCATTTCTTTGACTTTACATTTTCATGTTGAAAAACCTTCGATAGAAGACTTCTTAGGAGAAAATGTTACTTTTGGTTGATATTCAGTCATGTACATTTGAAAATATAGACCTTTTAGGAGGTGTGAGAGGTGTGTTTTCTTCTCATTATGAGTTTTCCCCACTCCCCCCATCCCACAAAAGCTATATTTCAAGAATTTTAAAGGCAATCTACATATTGTGCTTTAACTTGTTTAAATGACTTTCATAAGTAAAATTTTTACCTCATCAACCATTTCATTAGAAATGTTTGATTCAAGAAATACATTTTTACTGTTTGTGCCCTTTTAATGCATTGATTTTGATAGTCTTTGTGCAATGTCCTGTAGCAACACCAAACTGATTGAAAGATGCTTCCATTTTGGTTTAATGACTCCTTTTAACTGAATGGTTATTAGTCATTTCACAGTCATCATGGACTCCTGAGGACACATGGTTACTGTCCTAATGTGGGTTAAAGATGATTAAAGTTTACCATCATTTAATTCTGTGTGTTATAACCTAAAGCTTTAAGATTGTTGGGTATTTTTTTAGAGGAAACAATGCTTTTTTGTGTTGTGAAACTGGATATCATGTTGCTTTTTACCAAAGAGTGGTACATCTCTTAAGGAATCTCATTGCATTTTAGCCTTATTTTAAAAGTGCATAGAGAAGTTAGCATAAAATAAATGGGTTTGAAATGCTCTAAAGTCATCATCTCAATTATATCTCTGATAGCATGTGGTTAATCCTGCTGCTGTCATAAGGCAAAGTAGTATAGTTTTAGTGATTCAGGAATAATAGCCTAGCCTTCAAATCTAATTACAATATATGCCTCCTTTTTACCAGAAAATTTTTAAATGAAAGTCAGAACACATGCTAATGGGTGAACTGCTTCTCTTGCCTTTCTTTGATGGGTTTGACACAAAGGGTACCTTGACCCAGGAATCAGAATGGTTTGACATGGGAAAATTATTTTATTTGAGTTGGATATATGTGAAACTATCCAATTGTAACTACTGGATGGTAGTCTATTAAAATAGCCTTCTAGAAGATTATTTCCCAGAATATCAAGGACATGAGAGAAAGCTGTTCATTTTCTATAACAAAAGCACTGATTTGACTGCACACCCTGCTAAATTAGTTTGCCAATCCAAAAATGTCTTCACTGTGCTGCAACCTCACTGCAGCACAATACAGCTGGCTAGTAGGTTTTATGGGAACGTAACGTCATAGGACTGGGTCATGTTTGGTGGACAAATAGATGAAGTCATGTGCTAAGTGGAAAGTGAGCATTTTGCTCCAACCAAGGGTAGGATGCTTACTCTCTTTTTTCACTGCTTACGGACACTTCACCAGCATTTTTATTTCTTTGCCCCATTACCGAAGTCAGGTCCCTCTTCGCTGCCCTTCCCTACCAAAACCAACCAAAAAGAATGGCTTTGGGGTAGTCTAACATTTTGGAGATTCAGCCTTGGCCATTGCTGGCCCCAAGAGATTCCCAGTCTCCCAGAGAGATCAAACAGTTGTACTTATTGAGGGCAGAGCATTGTACTAAACACTTGGGAGAGTGAAACACAACAATATAATGGACACATTCCCTGTCCGCAACAGGCTTACAGTTGAGTTTGGACTGACAACTGCTAATTTGGGGAATGCCTGACTTGCAGGAAAATCTGAGATGAGGGAAGTGTCCTGACTTGAAGCTTTCAGGATATCATAGTGTGCCTATACTACCATAGGTTTCTTGCAGCAGATGGCTGTAGCTACCTGCCAGTTTTCCCAGCCGGGACACTGAATGTTATCCTTTCATATAATTATAGGAAAGCTTTTGGACCCTTCTATAGGAAAACCAGTCCCTTTACCTTCCTGCACTTCAAAAACTCTTCACTCTCTCAGTCTTATCATGGAATTTGTTTTTCATTTTTTTATTCAATCATATTTATTGAGCGCTTACTATGTGCAGAGCACTGTACTAAGCGCTTGGAAAGTACAATTCGGCAACATATAGAGACAATCCCTACCCAGCAGTGGGCTCACAGTCTAGGAGGGGACGATAGACAGCAAAACAGAACAAGTAGACAGGTGTCAATACCATCAAAATAAATAGAATTATAGATATATACACATCATTAATAAAATAAATAGAGTAATAAACATGTACAAATATATACAAGTGCTGTGGAAAGGGGAAGGGGGGTAGGGCAGGACTACCTGCCTGCAGGTAGGACTTCTTCTAGACTGTGAGCCCACTTCTAGACTTAGAGCCCACTGTTGGGTAGGGACTGTCTCTATATGTTGCCAGCTTGTACTTCCCAAGTGCTTAGTACAGTGCTCTGCACACAGTAAGCGCTCAATAAATATGATTGATTGGCAGGAGGAGGAGAGGATTGGGGGGGGGGGGGGGCGGTCAGTCTGGGAAGGTTATCCCTCCAGACTGTGAGCTCGTTGTGGGCAGAGAATGTGTCTGTTGTACTCTCCCAAGTGTTTTTCATAAAGTATGCACTCAGTAAATTTGATTGAATGAATGAATCAGTGAATGATTGTAGCCAATCAGTGAACGGTATTTCTTGAGCAGCCACAGTACACTCAAGCACGCTGAGTACTGTAAAGCAGGTGATCATTTCCCGCACTGCCAGAAGTCACTGCAAGGAAACATGTTTGACCCATTGTTAGACTATCATTTGGAGAATTATAAATAAAGGTTTTCAGATATTTATTTTGTTTCAGTGCTGAAAGTCTGTGGTTAAATCTATATTTGCTGTTAGAATTCTGTTTAAAATATCCATCCAGCTTTTAAAGTGTGACCTATTTTTTCTGAAGCATTCAGCAACTCCCTGTTAGGATTTTGCTTAAATTTTTTTCAAACCCGTATTGTAATATTTCATGGCATATGGTGTTGCAGGATGGATTTTAACTTGTAGCAGACTGGCCAAACCCAGAATAAGAAACTGTGCATTAATGGTAGAAGAGACTTTGAATCAATATATCAAGCAGATGATTTTGTAAGAACAAATGTAGTCATAATGCCAGATGCTGTGATAAATTTTCACAATAACCAGGCCTTATTAGTAAAACCCCAATGGTACTTGTTCCCTTGTCTCCCTCTATCCTTCCTTTTCTTCTCATCATGCTGAGTGGACATTTACCAGCCTTTCTAAATGTGCCCATTTTCAGCCACCGCAAGTATGAGATATCAAAGTTTCTGGATCATTATTATTATCAGGATCTTTTGAGGGACTATAGTGAGCAGAATTAATCACTGATATTGAGTATTTGTGTAGAGTACTGTACTGAATACTTGCAAGAGTACAATACATGATCCCTCCCCTCATGGAGCTAATGATGTAAGTGGAGAGACAGACATTAAAATAAATTACAGGTAAAGGAAGCAACTGAGTATAAGGACATGTACAGGGGTGATTGGGGGTGGGACTATGTAATGGGAGGGGTACTAGGGAGAGAGATGAGAGATTAGACCAGGAAGGCTTCCTGGCAGAGATATGATTACGGCAGGTCACTGAAGAGCACTGCTAGGTGCATGTGGACATACAATGAAACTTGAAGAAATAGTTCATGCCATGAGGAGTTTACAGTTTATTGTAGGAGTCATGCAGATGCAAAGTAATTACATAGCTATAACTATGCAATACTTATAAAATAAATGAAACAAGCAGAGAGACACAAGAGTGTCTAGACTATAAGCTCATAATGGGCAGGGAATGTGTCTCTAATGCTCTTATAGTGTACTTTCCCAAGCACATAGTACAATGCCGTGCACGTAGTAAGCACTCAATAAATTCCATTGATTGATTGATTGAGTTCTAAGGGTGGCGGATAGAAAAACATGAGCAGTTTGGAGATTAGTCAGACGCGATCAGTCAATCAATAGTATGTTTTGAGCGCTTTATGTGGGTACAGCACAGTATTCAAGTACTTGGGAGAGTGCAGTACAGAGTGCTGAGACGGGTGCAATTTGCATGACAATTGTGTGGTTGAACGCTGAGGTTGCCTGGGCTCCCTATCATGACAGCAGAATAAAGCTGGTAGACACATTCCTTACCCTTATGGAGCTTACAGCCTACATGATATTCATTACATTGCTGATTACAAAGTTACATTACATTCATTTCATTGCTGATTACAAAGTTTGAAACAGTTCAACTGGCTGGAATATAGCCCAATCTTGCATGGCCTATCTCATTTCTCATGTGAACTCCTTCCTACGTGAAGATGATGTTTCGGTGTTAATTTGAGATCTTCTCGTAGGGGTTAGGATTTAATTTCTTTTAGAGCTTTAAATTCAAGGCCAGATTCATACAAATAAAGAACATTATGCTTGCAGCTCTTTGGAAATTCTAATTCAATCTGTTTAAACATGTTTCAGTGAATCTGAAGTTAACCTATCATGATAGCACTATGGAGAGAATGCACAATTGGCCACTGCAAAAACAATTGCCACGGAAACTCAGGTCTCTATGCCATATTGTATGAATGCTTAAAATTAAGATTCAATCTGGTTGTATTATTCCTTCAGATTACTTATTTAGCTTTTGAAGTATTTTGATGATAGTGCCTTCTTCACAAAGTGAAGAGTGAACCTTATTCCAACAATGATAAAAATAGAAGGGTATGTTAAGCCAAAATACCTCTATAAATATTGTATTTTATATACAAAGATCACAGATTAGGAGCAGGAAACAAAGATGGTGTTGATTTCAAGTGCTCAGGGAAGATTTATATTAGACTGATTTGTGCAGCTTGTTTACTGCTTTGCTTTTCCATTGTCAAACCAGACAATGAAATCCTCTGCAAACCTTTGGTTTTCCCGGAGTGTACTGCCACTTGCAATGGAATGAATCAGAAGGAATTTCATATTAGCATTCCCAGGATCGAGCAGAGTATAGTGTTTTCTGCATTACTGATTATTCACAAGATGGAGAAAAATGTCATCATGAAATACTGTGCCTAAGATATTTTCATAAATTATTAAGTATATCCATAGTTGGTTACTTTCTAGTAAAGGTATTAGAATTATTGGTTTCAGTATACCTTTTTTTAACAAAGATTAATGGTTTTAATTTGGTTTTAATTGTGAAATCTGGTAATCAAATATATTTCATTAGTGTATTTCCCAACCTAATATTATACATTAAAATATTATATTTTCCAACATAAGCAACTTTCTCATTTTCATCACTAGGATTTCTTTCTTTTGCTTGACTAAAAGAAATTTAAAATATTGTTTATTATCTAGGAATAAATAAGGTTTACTCTCTAGTATTCTCCTATTGCTAGTAGAATGTACTGCATACAGTAAGCCCTCAATACCATTGATTGATTCAAATTTACATCTTAGTGGGGATGATGGGAATTTGAAAGGAAGTTAGAGAAGCAGTGTGGCTCAGTAGAAAGAGCACGGGCTTTGGAGTCAGAGGTCATGGGTTCAAATCCCAGCTCCGCCAACTGTCAGCTGTGTGACTTTGGGCAAGTCACTTAACTTCTCTGGGCCTCAGTTACCTCATCTGTAAAATGGTGATTAAGACTGTGAGCACCCCGCGGGACAACCTGATCACCTTGTAACCTCCCCAGCGTTTAGAACAGTGCTTTGCACATAATCAGCACTTAAATGCCATCATTATTATTATTATTATTTTTATGTTATGACATACATAAAGGAATGTGATTTTTATTCTTTTTACAAGAGTGAAAGTTGAATGGTAAGTTCACCAGTCATGAAAATTAGTACTCCATATATTGATTGATGCTATTTATTGAGTACTTGCTGTGTGCAGAGCACTGTACTAAGTGGGCAAGGACTGTGTCTGTTGTTGTGTTGTACTCTCCCTAGCACTTAGTACGGTGCCCTGCACACAGTAAGATCTCAAAAAATACAATTGATTGCTTGGGAGACCAGATTTGGTAGACACATTCCTTGCCCACAATGTCTAGAGTCTATATATAGTATATATGCATCAATAATAACCATTGAAGATGACACCACAGATGGTGAACTTTGCTGATGTATGCATGTGTGGATGGGAAGACATGCATGACCAACATTGCTTTCCGTAACAATCAGTGTCTGCACATTGGTCCAAGGCCAAAATGATTTTAAGGGCTTAAGTGCACATGAGCCCAAGAAAATTGGGCTGAAGATGAAGAAAACATTCAAAATAAAAATTTGACTGTTTTAGTGTGGCGTGTAAACACAGAATATGTGAATGTGGATTTGGTTACAAGGCAGGAACAAGAGTCTTTGAGCTTCTCTGAGAGGTTGAAGCAAAGAAAAACTAGATTTAGCGAGTCCAATGTACCTCTAACATGCAGTCAATGAACAAGGTATGTTATCCTAATTGAGAACCAAAAACTATATTTTTAGGAAGATCAGGTATTGATAACACTAGTTTATGAAAATAAACTCAAATTTTGATTGAAATGTTTAGTTAGAAATTAAAATTAGCAACTGACTTTTTAATGTCTAGATCTTCATGTTTTCACTCCAGCAGTATTGGCAGAGATTTGTCATAGGTTCTGTACTATAAATTACTTCATGTATGTATTCAAAGAGAATGATGGGAAAGAATAATTTCTCTCTACAAGCATCGGCCTCTAAGCAAACTAGCATGTAGAGTCTCATTATAGGCAGATTGCATAATCTTCTAATGATTTCACAGGTCAATTTTTGTGGCTGTGCATTTATAGTTGAGAAACTAAGAAAACAATGATTCTGAAATAATAAGCACAAGACAAATGAAGGATTCTTATATAAGTATGTGTTATTATATAGCATTTTAAAATATAGATATTATAGTGAAGCCAGGTTATGCACCTTCAAAATATGGCTGCATCATGGATGGTTATTTATTGGGGTACAATTTCCCATAGATTTGTGTCCCACTACTTGGATTCCCTTACAGAACTAACCCCTACCAGTTCCATTTTTTATGATATTAAGTGCTCACTATGTGTCATTTTTTCAATTGTATTGATTGAACACTTAATGTGTGCAGAGTACTCTACTAAGTGCTTGGGAGAGTATAATATAACATAATAATAATAATGGTATTTGTTCAGCACTTACTATGTGCCAAGCACTGTTCTAAGCACTAGGGTAGATACAAGAGGGTAGAGGGGGTATTGACGTCCCTGCAGTTTTTGGGTGTTATATTAGACTCAGTTTACATATGCTGAGATAGTTCAGCACAAAGTGTAGGACAACCTGAGGTGGTTGTCACCTAAGGTTCACCTGTAAACCAAATGGGCTAGCTTGTTTTCTGTCCATCTGTGTGTGCTGCCTATTTGATGAACTTTTATAAGTTCATTCCATCACATGCAAAATGGCTGACAAGACTGGCCAAAGTCTCCCTTCTGACCAAAGTGATGGGCCATATAGCCTGTATATGAAAGAATATCTGCCCAGCTGGGCTAGAAAGCTCTAGGAAGCATAGTGAACTGCTTAATTACATTATTGCTACAGCTTACAAAGACTGTCATGGTAACAATTCCAGGAATTGATTTTCTCAATTTTGGGAATGTCGTGCAAAGCCCAGCCAGGGGATTGGAAAGTATGGCTTTTGGAAATCCTAAGAAAGGGTGTTATTCTCAAATTCTCTGAATGCGGCAGAAGGAAACAACATCAGTATAGCAAAGGCAGCCTAAAGTACACAATCTATTGCTTTAGATTGTAATTTTCAGTTGGAATAGGGAACTGCCATCATGGGAAATGTGGTGTGATAATGTGGCCCAATTGTTATTTCGAGAGATGGGAGTGGATCAGTTTTAGTCCAGAGAGGCACTGTGAACAGTTTGGCCATGCATGTGTGGGCATATCTTTTGTTTTTTGCTGTATCCATTTAGGAACATGATATCTCCCTATCCATTGCCCTCCATTAGAGCCACCCTACCTGAGAGGTCATTAGTTCTTTTTTTTCTTTTTTTTCCCCTCACAGGAAACCCTGTATGCAGAGTGAGTGTATTTTGCCTATTTAGGTGCAATTTGACTTTGTGTGAAATACAATTTGGGATCTCCTCTCTCTTCCTTCTTCAGCTTTTCTCAGTACTCTCTAGTGACTTGAGTATCTGGCTTTTTATGAAGATTAGATTGGTGTATCTGGGTCAGTCAGAGGAAAGGTCTTATGTAATTTTGTAGTCAGGGAAAGAGGAATTTGATGTTTCAAGGTCAACCCATTAGGTCTCTAGGTAACACAGGATTTTTCCTTTGTGTTTGTGTTGAGAAAAGAAGAGTCGGATTCATTACCTGGCATTGTTTTCCAGCATGGGTAGCCAACTCAGCTCCCATTTGTGAAATGCAAGTCTGCCTATTAATATTGAATCTTAAAGCCCTATGAAACGGTCCACAGCTTTGTTTGAAATTCCATCTCGTTGTGGTGCATCTGGACCAGTATTATTGCCGCTCACCTGTACTGTGGTGGTGTTTCTGCACCATTTCCTAGAATGTAGCTTAGCAACCACTTCCCTTTGGTAGAGAACTGAAGCTTGAGGTCTCTTTATTATTTAATAAGGATATAGATTTATGCTTTTTGTGGGCTGAAGTTAAACTTCTTTCTTTTCCCTGCTGCAGTGGGTTTTAAAGAAGCCTTTACATAAAGACAGCATTATCATGCAAATCACTTAACAAACCACCAGGATTGGGAAGGAGGGTATTTGCTGAGAAAGCTTTGCTGAGAAATGGTTGGAGATTATAGTAGTGGTTTACTTGGTTCTGCTGTGATGAAAGACTATGAGGCGAGCTGTAGTGGAAGAAGATTTTAAATTAAAGGATTAGGCTAGGAAAACCAACACATTTTCAGTGCACATATCATTTGATGTTGCTGTAAAATGTATTAAAAAAAAACTGGGTAGTAGATGCCTCTCACTAAAATGGTAGAAAAAAGAGGGAGAAAACAAGTTGTCCAGTATAATCATCAGGAGGCTTTTGTGTGTAATTGTGGCTTGAGCCCCATGTGGAACAGGGACTGTGTCCAACCTGATTAGCTTGTATCTGCCCCAGTGCTTAGAACAGCACATCCTTAGTGCTTAACAGATAACATTAAAAAAAGATACTGGTGTAGAACTGGTAATCCAGTCTACATTGTGCTCAAAAAGATATCCCCTTCCCATGCTGAAGCTTTTTCCACTGGGCAGCCTCTTTAAATTGTCAGCAGAGAATGTGCCTACCAATTCTGTCATAATGGACTCTCCCAAGCTCTTAGTACAATCAATCAATCAATCAATCGTATTTATTGAGCGCTTACTATGTGCAGAGCACGGTACTAAGCGCTTGGGAAGTACAAATTGGCAACACATAGAGACAGTCCCTACCCAACAGTGGGCTCACAGTCTAAAAGGGGGAGACAGAGAACAGAACCAAACATACCAACAAAATAAAATAAATAGGATAGAAATGTACAAGTAAAATAAATAAATAAATAGAGTAATAAATATGTACAACCATATATACATATATACAGGTGCTGTGGGGAAGGGAAGGAGGTAAGATGGGGGAATGGAGAGGTGGACGAGGGGGAGAGGAAGGAAGGGGCTCAGTCTGGGAAGGCCTCCTGGAGGAGGTGAGCTCTCAGCAGGGCCTTGAAGGGAGGAAGAGAGCTAGCTTGGCGGAGGGGCAGAAGGAGGGCATTCCAGGCCCCGGGGGATGACGTGGGCCGGGGGTCGACGGCGGGACAGGCGAGAACGAGGTACAGTGAGGAGATTAGCGGTAGAGGAGCGGAGGTTGCGGGCTGGGCAGTAGAAGGAGAGAAGGGAGGTGAGGTAGGAGGGGGCGAGGTGATGGAGAGCCTTGAAGCCCAGGGTGAGGAGTTTCTGCCTGATGCGCAGATTGATTGGTAGCCACTGGAGATTTTTGAGGAGGGGAGTAATATGCCCAGAGCGTTTCTGGACAAAGATAATCCGGGCAGCAGCATGAAGTATGGATTGAAGTGGAGAGTGTTCTACACATAGTAAACGCTCAATAAATATGACTGTTTGAATGTGTCTCACAATCTTCCTAAAGCCCCAAGGAGAGCAGGCTCCCTCCTGCCACATGCTCAGCTAATCATTTGCTGCTTTCATCTCCCACCTGCCTTCAGTGAAAGGCCCAGTACTCTTTGACACATGGAACAAACACTACGGCCCCTTAGCTGGGTGTAGCATAGCCCATATGCTGGTGGATGCATTACTTCAGTTTTGCTTCAGTTTATTCTTAGGCGATAGAATTATACTGTTTTAGCTTAATTCATGTCCCCTTGTGACTATGCCTCCTAAATGTATGCAGTATAGTGAATCGTGGACAGTTTTCTCGGACTGTAGAAGATATCATGGACCTGTTGAAGTAGATTGTTTCCTGGTTTATTGGAGTTGTAATCTATCACGATTCCTTATTGCACCTTTATAGCAACATAAAACAGATTGACTGGATGTAAGCTCCTAGTGGTCAGGGAACATACCTACCAAATCTGTTTTATTGTACTCTCCCAAGTGCTCTGCACAAAGTGCTCAGTAAATATTGATTGAATGGTCTTGTTGTTATATGTACAGATACACTTAAATATAACTTCTGTTATTATTATTATTTTCAAAATTATTATTGGAAGAGAAAACTACTTTATCCATAACTGCAAGACTGATGGACAGCCAGAGGTGTGTGGCAGGTTCCAGTGATGCAGAAGCAGCACGGTCTAGTGAGAAACAGCCTAGCTTAATGGATAGAGCACAGGCCTAGGAGTCAGAAGAATCTGAGTTCTAATCCTGGCTCTGCCACTTGTCTGCTGTGTGACCTTGAGCAAGTTGCTTCACTTCTTTGGGCCTCAGTTCCCTCATTGGCGAAATGGGACAGGGACTGTGTCCAACCCAATTTGCTTGTATCCAGCCCAGTGCTTAGTATAGGGCCTTGTACATAGTATGTGCTTAACTAATACCATAATTATTATTATTAGGTAGAATGATGCAGCAGGTGTTGGTGGCTGAGCCAGTGTTAAATGTGAAGGTCAGGCAGGTTAAGCTCTTTATTGATATAAATTGGTAAATTACCCATCATTCATATTCATCAGCCGAATCCTTATGCCAATGAAATTACCAGGGAGCTTCCTTTACATGTTCATTTGATGCTAACCAAAAACCTGTATTTGTTTTCCCCTTGTTGTGAAGCAGCCTCCTCACTCTGATAAGTACCAAGTGCACCAAGCAGATTTAATTTATGGCCCAGTGAATTCAAAGTCATTAATAGACAAAAATAAACTACTCCATTTCTCCCCACCCCATGTCTGTAATAAAAGAAACAGTGCAATTTCAAAAGCCAGGAGAGTTTCCCATTTTTGATTGCTTCTGATTCCAGCTGATAGTTTAAAAGAAGTCATGCAAAGCAATATATCGACACTGCACAAATATGCTGTAAATCCCTCTTTAAATAAATTACAGATACACGTGCCTTGTGAAGTTTTGATATTCAAAAGCTGTTTTTTAAAAAAACATTTACAAGCATTTAATTTATGGCTATGTAATTCTCAAAATTGATTTTAAAAGGGGAATATTTAGGTTATGTATATATTAGCTGGTAGTGTATAGTCCATGGGGCAAAGTTTGTTCAAAGTACGTTAATGTGGAGTAAACTGGGGAAAGACATATTAAGATGGCACTGTACTTTTGTTGGGCCGATCCTTTTGAGTCTCTCTTTGCTCCACTTCCACCCTCCAACTGTAGGTGCCTACCTCCCATTCCACTCGCTTTCTTGGGGGACTTACCCATTCCCATGGTTGCAACTGCTGTCTCTATGCAGGTGACTGCTAAATCTATTCACTAGCCCTGACCTCTCTGCTTTTTTGGCAATTTTACATTTCCTCCTGCCTCCAGGACATCTCTTCCTGAATGCCATGCCATCACATCAAGCTCAATATGTTCAAAACTGAATTCCTCATCTTCCACCTTCCCAAATCCTCCCCTCCACCTAACTGTCCCAAGACAATTGAAGTCACCATCCTTCCCATCTATCAAGCCTGCAACTTTGGCATTCCCCTCTCTCTCAGCCCTTATATTCCATTTATCACCAAATCAGTCAGTGATTTGATTGATAGGGCACTGAACGGCAACCAGAGGGAGATGACCATTGTGTCATGCTACATCATTTTAACATATTTCCTTAGTGCTCCTTTTTCAGTTTTTTCCTAAAACAGGCATATGTATGAGTAAGTGTGTTGTATCTGTTTGTGTGTGTGTCCGTCCATGTGTCATATGCATGCACATATGCATTTGGAAAAGGAGAGAGCATGTGCTCCATTCATTATTTGACCTCTCATAGGATTTTACAACAATTTTTCTTTCCCACTGGGGAACAGGAAAAATGTCATTGATTTGGGTTGAGTCTGGGGGATTTCTGCTTGTTAGCAGTACTCTGGGGCCAGTATTCGCTGAACTTATACATGAAAGTAGATATATAGGAATTATGTTTACAAGTCAGTGAGCTTTTGAAAGTGTTATTCAATATCATTTGCTATCAGAAAAGTACTTGACTCATTTTTACAGCTATTGGATGATGATTTAGGTTCTCCACTAGAGGTTCTCTGGGAGACTCGTAGTTGGACTCCTGCTCCAAAATAGAGCATTTTAAATATCCTCCTTGTGATAGTTCTTTCCCATATATCCACTCTCTCTCATTTATATCTGTCTGTAAAACTAGAGAATGATCAAACAAGGGAGAGAAGATGGAGGAGAGAAGCAAACTTAAGAGAAGTAGATAAAACGAAGACTTTGTGGATCCTATCTTTTGCTTTAAATAAGAAGGAAAGGAAGGACCGAGGGGACATGAGGGTAGGAAGTCATAAGTAGCAGATGGTGGTGAAATGGGCCAGTTTGAAAAGTTATCTTGACTCCTAGGGCTCAGTTCCAGCCCTGCTGCTCATCCCTGTTCCTACTGTTTCTCTCTTGGGTCCTCAGGAGCCCTTTGCAAGTGAAGAGGGAGGTGACCAGAATCTTTTGCCAACTCCCAGCCTTGCCAGAACTTTCCCTGGCTAGCCGGTGAAATGTCATGTGTTTGATTGGGTACTATGTCATGCCTATTGAATAATAATACTTTTGGTATTTCTAAGTGCTTACTATGTGCCAAGTAGTGTACAAAGTTCTGGGGTTAATACAGTACCATCAGTTCAGACACTGTCCCTGTCCACATGGGGAGCTCAGTCTAAATAACATGGAGAACAGGAATTTAATTGGGGGAAGAGGTATTTGATCCTCATTTTATAGATGAAGTAACTGAGCCCAAAGAAGTTGTGACTTACCCAAGATGATAAAGCAGGCAAGTGAGAGAGCTGGGATTAAAACCCAAGTTCCTTGGCTTCCTGACCCGTGCTCTTTCCACTTGGCCATGCTGCTTTTCTATGTTCTGAACAGTGTCTGGCAAAAATGGTTGCTTGGAAATTATAGCAAACTGGTGGCTTGAGACTGTAAACTACTTACGGGCAGGGAACGTGTCAATCCGTAAAGGACTATTCAAGTCCTCAATCCAAGAAATGAGTACAAGTACCACTTTTACCCATGGCTCAATTATCTTTCATTTTACTGGTTTATTACACTTGCCAAAATTACAGCTTATAAAGTATAATGTAATGGAAACAGAAACTAAATTAACAAAGGTTTATTGTGACAATTTCTCTGTTTACTCGGTCAGAGGGCACTAAAACTAGAGGAAAAATTGCATACACATTTTATTATTACAGCAATTCAGTACTAAGTAGTTTAGGGGCATTTCGTACTACTTCACATTTCTCACAAGTTTTCCTTTCCTTGATGATTGTGTGTGTACCTCAGGCTCTTCTCATTGGGAGAACACTGAAAAGATGATTTTTTCCCTTCCCCTTTGCAGTGAATCTGAAATATAGATGAACCCACTTTTATTTGTACTTCAGTATCTCAAGATGTCAGCACAAATCCAGGAATCATGATGCTGTTTTTGCTGTACCAACAGGGTGAGGCTATGAGATTACTGTGATAGATCTTGACTATAAATTCATCTCTAAATTGGAAGCTCATTGTGGGCAGGGACTCTACCAACTCTTACATCTGTACTCTCCCAAATGCTTAGTACCATGCTCTGCACATAGTAAGCCATTGATTCCC
The DNA here is from genome assembly GCF_015852505.1 of Tachyglossus aculeatus. Taxonomy (NCBI): domain Eukaryota; kingdom Metazoa; phylum Chordata; class Mammalia; order Monotremata; family Tachyglossidae; genus Tachyglossus; species Tachyglossus aculeatus. The sequence goes on along the minus strand of NC_052074.1, from coordinate 16,745,881 downwards.
CAAAGTGGTAAATAAGTATTCATTTCTTGGACTTGAAATTCACATTAGGTTTTTTTGACATAAGGATGAATAATTAAAATATTTTAAATATTTAACTATTTCCAGCATTGGCTATTAAAGAGTTTATAATGAATACCAGGTGGATGCCACAGCATAAGCACTCCCAACTATCATTACCCTGATGGTAACAACGTTTTGTCTGACTCTTAGTCATCAGCAAAGATTTTGGAACAGAGGTTTATAGATTTTTTTTCATAAAAATAATAGTATCTTCTGGTGAATGTTCTTAATGGAAATTGATATTGAGCAATACAGGAGGATAACAGAAGATTTGGCACATCTGACTCATTCTGAAGAAATGGGCTATGTTGCCAACTGTCTTTGATTCATGAACAACTGATGTAGTGATCAAGCAGGAAGCTTGTGAATCATCTGTGCTAGGCTAACCTGTCCTCCCTGAAAAGTGGCATCTCGTATGGCTATTTAATTATTTTTGCTGAAAGGAGATTCCCCTGAAAATTGCTACTGTTGGGTACCTCATGCACTGCTAGAGGACCAGTCAATCAGATTTGAGTGTTTACTCTGTTCAGAGTTCCATCCTGAGTACTTGGGAGAATACAATAAGGTTGGTAGACATGATCCGTACCCTCAAGGAGCTTAAAATTTAGCAGAAAATAACAAGTCACGAGTAGGTAAGTTATTGGCTTATGGTTCATTTCACTGGGAGACATTCAGGGTCCCAAAAGAGCTAGTTTATTTCCTAAAATGTCTAATTAATAGCTTTAATGTCTTGGGCACTGGGTTCTAAGTATGGGGCATAGAAAAAGTAGTACCCTCATTCATATTCCTTAGAAGGGGATGGCACTAAACTCTTTGAAGGCAAATATTGTGTATTCTCACTATATTATGCTCTACTCTTAGTACAGTATTTTACACACATACGTTCAGTAAATGCTGCTGGTTGAATAGCGGAAGAAGTGTTAAAAAGAAGGCATTGAACCTTAGATATAGGTTGGGAGGCAAGTGTAAAAGTCTCCTGGGCTTCACCAAGTCACTGGAAGTTCCTGAAGGAACAGGACTTTTAACTTGAGAAACCAGATATCACCTGAGGCTTTGTGAGGAACTTTGTTTAGACTTCAGGAGTATCTGTCTTGGAGAAAAACATGCACTGTCTTTGAGAAAAATGAGCAGTTGGGTTTTGTTCTGGGCAGGAGAATGTTGTACAGTGCCTTTGGTTTTTCAGGAGGGGGAAGGAACATTTTGTTTCATTTTTGTTTCTCCTCTCTATGTATATTAGCCATATCTTTTGATCAGTGGTAAACAACTTTGTGGTAGTGTGACAAATTAAGGGCATTTTCTGCCACTTGCATGGAACAGCCAAGAACATTGGTGGTGGGATACCTTGGTTGTCTCATCTCTCTGAAATAGGTTTTGTTGTCTCACCAGTCATAGTCCCTCCAGGAAATTGTCTCTGCCTCAGTCTTATTTCAGAAAGAACAGACTAATGAATATAGCACATGTAGAATGACACATCTTTGCCTTGTGTATTCATTTGTAATAGAACACTGTTTGGCACTGTAAAATGATTGCATCATATGATGAAATGTACCAGAGGGATGACCATCAGATACCTTGCTAGCTTTCGTCAAAAAGTAGCCTTCCCTACATCAGATGAAATGTGTGATGGCAAGTCCCCCTCAGTGTGGCCATTTCTTCTTTGATCTGACATTTCTGGGTCAGGCCTGCCTGCGTGTCTCTCTGAATATTACAGTGACTTTAAATGTCTCTTTGTTTTTGTCTACCAAGCCATGTTCCAAAGCAGTGGGCTGGAGGCTATGAACTGTTCGTTGTAAAAACAATAACAATTATTCCTGCATGACTGTTGCCTCTCTCTAGTACTGACTGTTTCAGAATCATAACTGGAGCAGGATTAGGGAGAGACAATAAAACAACTGTGGCTCATTTTTTAAAATGAAATGAGGGTTCAGTGAGATTTTTCCCCTGACTCCCACCTTCTGCCCGTATCGGGTCTTTGTGGATTGAAGTGGCTTTAGATCTACAACATCATGGGGCTGCTATTTAATATTCTTTGGTTGGGTGAAGAAAATACTAATTGCTAAAGAGAAGAGTAGATGCAGAGTAGTACTAATAACAATAATAATGATGGTATTTAAGTGCTTACTATGTGCCAAGCAGTGTTCTAAGGTTATCAGGTTGTCCCACGTGGGGCTCACGGTCTTAATCCCAATTTTATAGATGAGGTAACTGAGACACAGAGAAGTTAAGTGACTTGCCCAAAGTCACACAGCTGGCAAGTGACAAGAGTACAGGGCTGGGAGCTAGAGAAACTAAATTCTAATTCTAAGGGCTTGTAATAGACTCCTATTCATTAAAATAAGAGAGTAGTAATACAAGGGGATATTTGGAAACTTAAAAGATTCTTTCAGCAGAAAGGATCATATTTGGTCATGTTCTCTTGTCTGAGACCAAGCTAGGTATTTCACAGAAAGTAAAGTTAGATTTAGTAAGAGGTTGAATTCATTCAGTCATTCAATCATATTGGGCATTTACTGTGTGCAAAGCACTGTACTAAGTAAGCATTTGGGAGAGTACAATGCAACAACAGACACATTCCTGGTCCACAATGAACTCACAGGTTGAATGTAACCTGATTCCCTGAAACCATGTCAATCTGTCAATTTGCATGATTAAAAGGTAGAAGGAATTATAAATATTTGAAATGCAATTGAAAATGTTCTTATCTTTAGAGCAGTGCTCCTGAGAAGGGCACTGGCCAATACTAATCACAAACCCATTGTATTATAGATTTTCATCAGTCAAATAATGTTATTTATTGAGTGTTTACTATGTGCAGAGCACTGTACTAAACAGGATATTACAATAGAGAATGTAGACATGACCCCTGCCGTCGAAGAGCTTTCAATCTAGTTGGGGAACCAGGGATTATATTAGAGGGAGCAACAGAGAATAAGGATATGGCTAGTGAGTGGAAGACAATCTGTTACAAGTCAAAACTCCCCTGTGCAGGGCAGCAGTGGCATGGGAGAGAGTTGAGGGCAGAGACTCAAGTTGACTGTGCGGAAGGATGCAATGGTAAACCACTTCTAAATTTTTACCAAGACAATCAATCAATCAATCGTATTTATTGAGCGCTTACTGTGTGCAGAGCACTGTACTAAGCACTTGGGAAGTACAAGTTGGCAACATATAGAGACAGTCCCTACCCAACAGTGGGCTCACAGTTGGGGATTCAACTGGGGAAGTAGCATGGCCTAGTGGATAGAGCCCAGGCCTGGGAATCAGAAGTTCATGGATTCTAATCCTGACTCCACCACTTGTCTGCTGTGTGACCTTGGGCAAATCACTTAACTTCTCTGGGCCTCAGTTCCCTCATCTGTAAAATGGGGGTTAAGACTCAGCCCCATGTGGGACAGACACTGTGTCTAACCTAATTATATAGTATGTACCCCAGTGCTTAGAACAGGGCCTGGCATATAGTAAGTGCTTAACAAATACCATAATTATAATTATAATACCTGGTTTCCCTTCTACTTAGACCATGAGACTCATGTGAGGCCTGATTATCTTTTTTATACACCTCAGTTCTTGGCATATAGTAAATGCTTAATAAATTCCACAATTATTATTAGTAGTAGTAGTAAGTAGAGAGAAGAAGGAGGGCGAATGTGAGAAAGGAATCAATGACAAGAGGGATTAGTGTTAGAGGAATGAAGTGTACAGGCTGGGTTTTCATCATAGACCACACTCTGGAAGTTTTCCTTCCTATCTCTCCCATGTTAACACTCTAAACAGGCTCCTAACTCCATAGTTAGTTACCTTAGACATGAAGAACCCACTGAAAAATATAATCACTTGAGGGAGGGGGAGATTGACTTACCTACTTCGAACAAAACAAAGATATTGTGGAAAATGGTAAAGAAGTGGAAAAAAAGGCATGTTTCCTGTCTTCATAGAGCTTTCAATCTTCCAGGGAGACTAGGCTAAATGCAACATCATACAGTTAGTCAAGCAGTGTGTTAAAAGCAAGTACACATTATTTAGTACCACAATTACGAGAGAGTTGTAGATGAAGGCATAGCTGCCTTCATGTTTTCTCTCCCAGCTATGGAATGTGCATGCCTAAGCCTAAACATAGGGTTTTGTGAGCCGTTGTTGTTAATCTGCTCTAACAATAGCCTGGAAAGTGTTAAAATGATGTTATTCTTAAAAAGAGACTATCCAGATTGCATGCAGTCCTCATATATGTATACACATGCATATATATTCAACTGCTCTCCTTCAAAGTGATGGATTCACTGCTAAATATAAATGTATCCCAACCAATGTTAAGTCCTTTTCACAATTTTTAAGTAAGTGCTGTTGCTTCTATGTTCACAACTATGGATTTAAGAATAAAAAAGAATAGAAATCTACTCTGTGAAGTTTTAGTATTCATGAGACCTGTGATTTTCTAGTCAGAGTTCCATTCCATAAGAGCTCCGGAGGAGATTGGATAAATTAGATGTTGAAGTAGTATAGTCAAAGAGCTTGATTATGTTAAATTATCTTTCCAACCCATCGAACTTTCTTAGCAAGTTATTAGCGCCACCATCATGGCTGTCACCACCATTGAATGCCTACTCAATGCAGCACATAATACTAGGTGCTTAGAAAATGCAATATAAATAGATCGCTACACAAAGAAGTTTGCAATCAGACATCAGCTGTCCAGGTGATGGTTGGAGAAATTTAAATTTTCATAGTATTTCTTTTCTCCTCAAGAAGCAGGCACATCAATCTCATTTGCTTGAGCAATATTTGAAAGAGAAGGATGTGTTATTTTTAACCCCTTTTTACATCAGTTTATACGTTCCTGAAACGAGCCCCAAACTTCATCCAAATGCTTCATTACACGTCAGCTCCAGTCAGTGCTTCCATTCCAGGCCAGTGGGGCAGGAGTTTGGAAGCCCATCTCTGGCTTAGAAAGATTGGTCCAGAAAGTGAAAAAGAGCAGGCATCATCTAATGCAGTTCCTGATAACTGTACGAGAGGTCAGAGAAAAACGACTCCTGTTTCTTTTCCCATCCATCCTGGTGATACCCTGAACTAGAATCTGATGCTCAGAGAGATTGAACCCAGTGATCCCATTATTTTAAAGTTCCATTCTCCCCTCTTCCTCAGGAACAGCCCAAGGATATAATAATTCTTCCTGGTCTGGGGGACGGTTGAGGGTTTGAAGTAGAAGCACAGATATATAGATAAGGGTTTAATCTTGTTTTTATTTTATTTTAAGAAAACTGGGTAATGAAAATGGAAACACAGCCATTAAAATGAAAAGAGAGACTGATTAGTATGAGATTGTATCAGATTTTCATTTTATATATGTGCATGCTACCTGCGGTGTTCTTTGTTTCATGCATTTATGGTATAATTATATATTATATATTATTATATTTAATTAATATCATACAATAAAATAAACAATAGCCTGCATTCATAATTTTCAAACTGCCCTCAATCAGAATTTAAACTACTTAAAAGGCAAAAATGGTGTTCTGTACATTTACAAGGTATTATTAGTGCAAAATAATCATACTGAATGCTTATTATGTGCAGAGCACTGTACTAAGTGCTTGGGAGAGTGCAGTACAACAGAATTAGCAAACACATTCCCTGCCCATAGTGAGCGTGGAGTCTAGAGGGGAGAATACTGAAATCAAATCAAATACTAAAAACAATTCTCCCATAAAAAAATTCTGATTTAAAACCAGATCTGTGGAGCTGTGAGAAGGGAAAGATGTTTTAAACTAAAATGCAGTGTTGATTCATTTGTATTACTACACTTTGGGACATATTAACTTCACCGAGTTGAGTTCACATACCTTTCTTCAAAAGACAGACAATTAAACCTCAGCTAGTCACTGTATATGAGGAATCCAAAATAAATATTTATGTAAAAGAACTTTGCATTTCGCGCTTTTGTTTTCCAAGAAGAAAAAACTATCAGTCATTAACCACTCTTGCAATCTATTTCACAAACTGAAGCTTCTTTAAAAAAGCTAATGAACTATTTTCATTTCCTTAAAAATATTAAAATTCTATTTCTTTGATGGAATCAACCTTACATTTAACTAAATAATCATGCAAAACCTCAAAGAAATATACACTTGTTCCCTTTTGGGAGAGTGCATTTTTGTTACCTCCAAAGTCAATATTTAAGCAATGTGTTCTAATTTATAAAACATTTGGAAGGATTTGATCGTCTTTGCAACGTACTTATGAAACTTTCTTAAGCGTGAGATATTTAAATTTGCAAGGCAACTAGCACCAGTAAGATTAATTACCACTCAGAATTGGGCTGGTTGCTGAATAATAGCACTTGAAATTCCAGGAAGCTTGTAAGGCATGGAATGGTAGAGACATAATTTTGTAAAGTACAGCCTTTTTACAGTGTTTTACAGTGCTTTACTTTATTGTAGATTTGCAAATTAGCAGTGGCTTGCCCACCAAATACCTGGAAGAGATTTGCTCACATCTGAAAAATCATCACATGGCCTAGTGGGTACAGCACAGACCTGGGTGTCCGAAGGACTTAGGTTCTAATACCAATTCTGCCACTTCTCTTCTTTGTGACCTTGGGCAAGTCACTTTACTTCCCCATGCGTCAGTCATCTCATCTGTAAAATGGAGATTAACACAGCCTCATGTGGGACATGGACTGTGTCCAAACCTCTTTAGCCTATATCTACCCCAATGGTTGGTCCAGAGTCTGGCCCATAGTAAGTGTTTAACAAATACCGCAAAAAATTATAGTGCAACTTTTGAACCTAATTTTCTTTGTGTGATTTTTCTCTGGAAAGGGGAATTCTTGGTTTGAGGAGGGCTTGTGGGAATGGGTTCGGAGTAGTGGACTTTTTTTTACAAGTGGATAATAATAATGATGGCATTTATTAAGCGCTTACTATGTGCAAAGCACTGTTCTAAGCACTGGGGAGGTTACAAGGTGATCAGGTTGTCCCACGGGGGCTCACAGTCTTAATCCCCATTTTACAGATGAGGTAACTGAGGCTCAGAGAAGTTGTGACTTGCCCAAAGTCACACAGCTGACAGTTGGCAGAGCCAAGATTTGTACCCTTGACCTCTGCCTCCAAAGCCTGGGCTCTTTCCACTGAGCCACGCTGCTTCTCTGGATCTGGATTAAGCTCCCTTTAGAATATAAGCTCGTTGTGGGCAGGGAATGTGTCTGTTGTGTTGTACTCTCCCAAGTGCTTAGTACACTGCTCTGCACACAGTAAGCACTCAATAAATACGAATGATTGATTGAGCTATCTACGAGGTTTCTTTATTGGTATTAATGTAGTGAAGGTTTAGTGCTTAGAGGCACACAATACAACTTGGACTAGCAATCTAAGCAAGGGCATACCAGTATGCCTAAAAATCCATGTCAAGAGTTATCCAGAATGTCTGTCACGCATGGTTTCCTTACATGTGTCCATCTGTTCATTTAGTTGTAAATGTATGATTCAATTCTCAAAGGAAATTTCTCTTTCCCAAACTGCAAGTCGCTTTCAGTGAATACAGCTATTACTGCATATCAACAGCTTCTGCTGATACACTGAAACTTTTTTAAGTACCGTGAAAGGGGAAAAAGGGAGAGTTGGTAGGAGAAGCTGAAATTAGAACTGCACTCATAATTTAGTATGATTCAAATAAACGAAATGTTCATCAATCCATTTTAACTGCAGGTTCTCAAATAAAATGCAACTCTAAATATGAATGGCCTGCTTTAAATGAAAAGCTCTTCTTTTACTTTTATTGTAAGATAGTTTAAATCCATTTAAATCCTCCTGGTTGAGTTTAAGGGTGTAAAACAGTGGCTTACTACTCTGTCTTGTGCTTATTAAATTTTTTTTCTGAGGGGTCTTGCTGTAGCTGAAACTTTCTGTGCCTTACATCTCTTTGGGGAAAAAAAAAAGAATTTTGATCTTCACGGGTGTTTTTGCACGAATCAGGTGGGGGAAAAGATAAAACTAGATGTAGGTGGTCACTGTGTGCAGAATATTCTGTAAGGCTACAGGGACTTCGTCATGATGCCCTGCTTCCACTTCTTCTTATGTACATATCTTTAAATCATATATTACAAACTGCTTATTTATATTTATGTCTGCCTCCCCCTCTAGACTGTAAGCTCATTATGGGCAAGGAACATGTCTGTTAATTCTGTTGTATAGTACTCTCCCAAGTGCTTACTACAGTGCTCTGCACATAGTAAGCAGTCAATAAATACGATTGATTATGCCAGCCCCACCAGGGCCAACTTAGTCCGTTGCCGCTATACCACTGTTTTATAGATGTGTAAGGTGTGATGAGCTAAATGTGGACCATCAGGTGAGGATGGGATCAGAGAATGTACAGAATGCAAGAGTGAGCCAGGTGTAAGATAAAGGTCATAAGTAGGCAAAGCATTAGGGATGAGGGTGAAAGAGGGGCTAGGAATAGGGCTAGTATAAAATGTCACCTCAGACAACTCTTAACGATCGAGTTCTCTGTATTCATACATCCCTTTAATGGCCCTGAGTATTTTGGTGCCTTGCAATGGCAAAATCTGGGGTATATGTCATATACTTGGCAAAGGATAACACCCCCTGCAGCTGGTGACTTGTTGATAAAGAAGTAAACATTTATAAATGAGCATCAAGGGACTGATATAAACCACCTGCAAGATATAAACTTCTTTGTGTTTGCATTTTTCCAGGATTTTCCATCATGTTTGGAAAGAAAAAGAAGAGGCTTGAAATTTCCGGGCCATCCAATTTTGAGCACCGGGTTCACACTGGATTTGATCCCAGGGAGCAGAAATTCACGGGACTACCTCAGCAGTGGCACAGTTTGTTGGCAGATACAGCAAACCGACCTAAACCCATGGTGGACCCTTCATGTATCACACCCATACAACTTGCTCCCATGAAGGTACTGTAGTGATGTGGGATGTTGAGTGTATATGCACAGCTTCTCAGATTTTGTTGCATTGCTAGAGGAGAGTATTAAAATGCATCATATTGTTTCAAGTGAATAATTTATATTATGCAAGCAGAATTTCAACAAAGTTTTGTCATGGAAGAGTTTGAAAATATTTAAAGCAGCTTTGAATGTTTTCTTTAACAGCCTGGTTTCCCCAATCAGGAGGCCTCTCAAGAAGCAAATTACATCATTATTTACCTATGATAAATGGGTCAGGAGTGGTCTGCAAGACATGATACTTGCCAGGAACAATAATAATAATGTTGGTATTTGTTAAGTGCTTACTGTGTGCCAAGCACTGTTCTAAGCGCTGTGGGATACAAGGTAATCAAGGTTGTCCCACGTGGGGCTCACAGTCGTAATCATCATTTTACAGATAAGGGAACTGAGGCACAGAGAAGTTAAGTGAAGCACATAGAAGCAGCATGGCTCAGTGGAAAGAGCACAGGCTTTGGAGTCAGAGGTCATGGGTTCAAATCCCGGCTCCTCCAGTTGTCAGCTGTGTGACTTTGGGCAAGTCTGTCCCTCAGTTACCTCATCTGTAAAATGGGTATTAAGACTGTGAGCCTGCCATGGGACAACCTGATCACCTTGTAACCTCCCCAGTGCTTAGAACAGTGCTTTGCACATAGTGAGTGCTTAATAAATGCCATTATTATTATTATTATTATTATTATTATTAAGTGACTTGCCCAAGGTCACTGAGCCATGCTGCTTCTCCAAACAAACCACTAGGGTAGCAGACATTTATGGTGATCAAGTTCTTCATGACACTGAATTATATCATGAGATGTATTAATATAATATGCTGGTGTTGGCTGTAGATAGATTCTTTTTTAATAACCACCACTATGCCAAGTAGGAAAATTGCTTTTTTGCTGAAAAAAGTATTATTGATTTGGGAAAAGGTTAGTGCGTTAAGTAGGTAGAAAATGGACCAAAGCAAATGGCATTTTGGAAAACATTTGCTATCTTTAATTGAACTTGAAAAATTAGGTGTGCATTTAACATTAAGCTTCTAAGCCCTGACCATATTAGTGGCCCTTCTCTGGACTTCCTCCAGCGTTATTGTATCTTTCCTAAATTACAGTGATCAGCACTCTACACAGGATTCCACATCTAGGGACATCATGGTTTGATGTAGCAATGGAACTGTGTCTTTTGTTTGGCTTTGAGATGATGATGGAAGTCTGATTGGGAATGTGAATAAGTAAATCCTGAGAACCCATGCAAAGATTTGCATGGCACCACTTGTGCTCTCTCATTCCTCAATCAGTAATTCAATCATAACAGAATTGTCATGCCTACTGCATCTATTGTATTGTACTTCCACAACTCTTAGTACAGTGCTCAGCACACAGTAAGAGCTCAATAAATGAGGCCATTGAGAGCTTACAGAGTCCAGAGCACCGTGCTGAGCACTTACAGTACAGTACAATAGAGTTTATAGACATCATCCCTGCCTTCAGGAGCTTACACTCTAGCAGGGGAAACAGACATTGTTGTTGAATGCTTATCATTCAGTATTTGTTGAAATGCACTTAGATATCACTACCTTCCTTGAAGTCCTGAAACATACACCTCCTCCTGCCATAAATCCGTGTTCAAAGAGAAAGGAACGTTGCCATCTACTCACTCCTAGACTAATAAATGAACAGAATCACTTCTGCTACCTCAGATTTCCAGGGTGCTCCCTGGAACAAGGTAGGTAGATACAATGTCTGGTAAACACATGAAGTTGGGAGTTAATTGTTTGCACTGCTAAAATTGAGACTAATTTGAGACTGTAAGCTCCTTGTGGACAGGGACCAAGTCTACCAACTCAGTTTATTGTATTCCTCCAAGCCTTGGGGAAGCAGCATGGCCTAGTGGAAAGAGCATGTGCCTGGGTGTCAGAGGACTTGGGTTCTAATCCCTGCTCCACCATTTACCTGCAGTGTGACCTTGAACAAGTCACTTAACTTCTCTTTGCTTCATGTTCCTCATCTGCCAAATGGTGGTTCAATACCTGTTCTCCCACCTACTTAGAATGTGAGCCCCTGATGATCTCATATCTACCTCGGTGCTGAGTACAGTGCTTAGCACATAGTAAGTGCTTAACAGACACCACAAGAATTATTATTATTATTATTAGAGTGCTGTGCCCACAGAAAGTGCTTGATAAATATCATTGTGTCTCAGAGAATTTCAAAGACTGGATCTTGGTTTCTAGATTTTTCTTCACTTAGGAGGATGACAGGGATGTTGCACTAAATCAGTGCCTGACTCTGGGTTGTGATACCATTTTATTTTGCATCATAGGCAATCATCTTTACAAGCCCTCTGTGGTTTGGCAGAAGGCCTACCTATAGGGTTTTATGGAGCCAGGGCTGAGCAGCTATTTTGAAGGAGTAGAAAAAAAATCCATTTGCTGTGAGATGGAAGCTGCTACTCCAGGAATTGTAGATCTGGAGCCAGTCAACATCATATCTCTTCAACTCCTTTTTTTTTTCTTTCTGAAATGAAGTCTCTCCTCGCAGCTCACCCAAACTCCTGTCTTCCTCTTAGTGTACCACCCTCGTTTTCTCCTCAAGATGTTTTTTGCTCATTATGGCGCCAGTAGCCGCCGACTATTGGCCATCAAAGGCAATTTCCACCCACCAGGCCTCCCTCGGTTTCCCTTTCCTGAAGCTTGAGAGGATTCATTTTCATTTTATGTTTTATTTAATTTTATAGAAATTGGAATCTGCAGGCATCCGACAGAATGCTATAAAATCTGGGCATTTAGCATACTTGCCATATTTCTCCAGTAAACTTTATGCTCAAGGCTCTACTTATAACATGCAAAAGCTACAATTTTGATCATTGCAGAGGGCTTTGTGATTGTGATTGTACTGCTATTTTTGCTCACTTCTTAATTTTTTAATGAACATAGCTGTTCTAAAAATGGTACTCCTTTGGGAATTTGCTATTAATACTCCATCTTTCACATTTCAAGATCCTTCAGACCATCATTTAATGAAGAATTACAACCTAATCAGTATCTTTCAAGCTGAGAAACTGAGTAAACAAAATCATATTCATTTTAAAAGCTGTTTACAAATAAGTCAAATCAAAGCATTTAACCCATTTTCAGAGGTTTTTAGTTAAAGCTCTTTGTATGTTTGTGGCCAAGGTAATGTCAAGCACAGTGTCAACCTGAATGCAAAGGAAAGTCTTACTGCTAAAATGGTTTTCCTAATATCTTTATCTTGATTCCATCTTATTCAGAGCACTTGATTCCTCCTATTATTGTGCATTTCAGGTTTATTTTACCTATAAACCATGTCTGGCTACTTCAAAAAAACAAACAAAACATTTTTCTGAAGAATAAATAGAATTGTGACCGAGAGCTAATGATATAGTCTCTCTTCACTAGTGATCCTCAGCAACAAGAGAAACTGGGGTGGGGATTTGAATTTCTGAAGACGTATGTGGATCAGAGAGAGTTAAGTAATAGCTTTGATACCCCACTCGTAATAATTATGGTACTTGTTAAGCACTTACTATGTGCCAAACATCATCACCTTATGCATTCCTATTCCCCCCTTCTACACATCTAAACTTTGGAAGTTTGGGAAGCAGGTATACCCTAACCCTCCCTAACCTGACCCCTAACCCCCCCCCCCCCCACCTTCTCCTACAGTTTCACAGATGACACAAAGATTGCCAGGCCACTGGCAAAAACTGGACAAGGAATGCTTAAGATTTAAATGGGTAAACACTCGTGTTGGCACCACTGTGTTCCAACCCAGCATGTTGTGAACCGGGCCTGGGTAGTTGCTATTGAATGTTTCCAAGGTAAAACAATAGTGATGGTGCAGTGGAAACACTGTAACTGATTACTTTGCTAAGTTTCCTCTCCCCCAGCTGTAAGCAAAGTGTAATTTTATCAGATTGGGGGAAATGCTATTTCCTATTTACAACCAGAATCTTCCTGGGTATTGGGAACGCCCACTTTAAAGAACAAAAAGTGAAAGAAAGGAGCATAAAATGGACAAAGCATCAGGTTCACCTCAGAAATTGAACCTGAAAGGGGTTTATATTCTACAGGCTCTGAGAGCAAAGGATCACCTCTCCCTGTCTGAAAATAAATAAATGCATTTTTTAATCTGATTTTAACAATAAGCAAAGAAGAGCTCTTTTTATTGGTATTTATTCCTATCTACAGTTTTTAAAAATAGACCGATTTTTGTTATGATTTCCGCCTCAAAACTGCTGCAGATCACTTCTTCACAGTAAGCACAAATGGAGAAAATGACTTGTCTTGCACAGCATCTGCTGAGTGTGGGAGCCTAAACCAGCTAATCTTGTCAGTCTTCAGCAGTGCCACCTGGAAGGTGGAAAACTCTTTGCTGGAAGGTTCACACCACACTTCTCACACTGAGTGCAACAGAAATTTGGGAAACAAAGCTATAAATGGAGAGGGAGAATGCTGTCATGGTGTCAAGGGAGCAAGCCTAATGCCACAGGAAATGACAACTTATTTGTTACTGATAACCTCTTTATATTACCAATACTTAGAGGTATTGGTACTGAGCCCATGGCTCAGTGGAACGAGCACGGGCTTTGGAGTTAGAAGTCATGGGTTCAAATCCTGGTTCTGCCGATTGTCAGCTGACTTGGGCAAGTCACTTAACTTCTCTGTGCCTCAGTTGCCTCATCAGTAAAATGGGGATTAAGACTGTGAGCCCCATGTGGGACAACCTGATCACCTTGTAACCTCCCCAGCGCTTAGAACAGTGCTTTGCACATAATAAGCGCTTAATAAATGCCATCATTATTATTATTATCTTTGGCTTTGAGGGCATTTTTGAATCTACAACTACTTGTGCCCTTGGTTCACTTCTGACTTCATTACCTGTTTCCCCTTTTTTGTAGAGAGCTCATTTAACACCAGCACCTACATGCTCTACTTTTATCATTTTATACCTGTAAAATAGAATAATTTAGTTAATTGAAAGTTGTAGTTTTGTTTGTGGTAGGCATGAAGGTGAGGCATTTTGCTTCAGATGCTCTTTTTGCAATTTAAAAACAAGTTAAAAGAACAAAAATTTAGTCTTCCATTTTAAAGGGAAATGATTACTGAGTGCTTACTGTGTGCAGAGCACTGTAATGTTTTCAGTGCCTGTTAGACTTTGCAAAAGCCAAGGGCCTAGAAATTAGACTAACCCTAGAAGTAAGATGGCAAGCAAGAGAAAATTGTAATGAAGATTGGAACCTCCTGGCCCACACATTTTCTCTGGCATCATATTTGTAGAAGTGAGCTGGAAAGAGCTCATGATTATTTGATCTTGCCCTCTGCTCTGGGAGACTCATGTCTAAACCAGGGTTTGTCAAAGCATAGTCTTACCTCCAAGTGGCCTGAAGCCACACGATCATCCCTGCTTCAGACTTTCTCTCCCTTGGGAGACCCCATCCTCATTTGCTCTGGGTCTCATTCATGAGAGCACTCCATGAGGCATTTTTAGAATACACTGCTCCATGGGCTTTCATTCACAAAATAGTGGCTGGGGTGAAGGGCTTGTATGATCTGCCTTTCTCTCCCTGCCACCCCCTCTTCACCCCCCAACTCTGAAGAAGTGGCTCCCTTCACCTTTTGAGAAGCAAATTTTTAGGACAATTGATTTGAACTATTCAGGAAAGGTGGTTATTTTCCCTTTCAAAAGATTTCTAGTAATGGAGATGCCACAATTAATGTTGGAAGCCTAAATTTTACCTTGCTAACTTTATCACCTTTACCTATAAGCAATTATTTAGTCTAACTAAAATCCATCATTATATTGACATTGGTAAGCACAGTAATAAAATTTGATGGGCTTCTAAAAATGCTGATACTTATACAATTTTCAGTCAAACATTTATTAAGCACTCTACTGTGTGCTGAGCACTGTACAAAGCACTTGGGAGAATACAATTTAAAGAGTTGGTAGATACATTCCCTGACCACAACATGCTACTCAACCAAATCGGGTTTTTTTTGTTTATTTTTGTTTGTTTTTTAAAGCAAGCTTTGTAAAAATCAGAAAGCTGCTTGGAATCCTTAATTACAGACCTTCATGCCTTGATTAACTGGAAAGTGATGCATTCTGGAAAATAATCACCTGGCTCTAGGAAAGTGTTTTCTAAATCTGTTGTACTCTTCCAAATGCTTAGTACAGAACTGAACACACAGTAAGCAGTCAATGAATACCATTGATTGATTGCTTGAACTCCTTTTAAAGTTGCTTTTTGGGTATCATAAACATCCATCAATGATCGAGTTAAAATCTGGTTCCAAGGTGAAATTTCAGTCTCTTCCCTATTGTCCGTGGTGTAAAAGGTGTCGGCCAAATGGAAACCCTTCTTTAAAGCACTTAACATATTTGACTTATTTTGAAATCGCATGCATTCTTGGAAGAAGGGCAGAAGACAGTGTGACTTAAAAGTCATGATTGGGGGAGGGACAGGCTGTATGTATAATGTAACACTGAAAATATGCAAAGAGGCCAAAAGAAACTGAGGTCTGTCAAACAATTTTAATGATAACGAGAAATACTCAAAGGATTAATGTTATATTTGACTTTTGAAAATGTGCAGGACTAAAGTATTAGACTAAACCTATCCATCTTTTAACTCCATGTACATTATGCTTCACAGTAATCTTCAACTTGGTTCTTTTTACCTGCAGTCTAAGGAACTAATTCGTTAGCATCGTAACTAGATATTTTATATCTCTTCACTCCTTTCCATAATATTTAAGAAAATTAAAGTTTACTGACACCTAGTGGTGTCTTTTATATCACATGTCTAAGAAGCCTACGCCTTTTTTCTCAATTGAAAATACAAGTGACAGTTGAATTCCACGAAAAAAGATTCTTTTTTTAAAAAAAACCTGATTAACCTCAAACTTTCCCTTTCATTAATTTCAGACCTTCTAACTCTGTGTTTTGTGGCCTCATTTCAAGATTAAATATAAACCCTGTGATGCAGTTTTACAAGGGAAACATTGAAGCACAATTATTTGAATGTACTTAGTTGAATTATTTTCCCAAATATAGCCCCTTTAAAGAAAAACTTGATGTCTTTCACCTTTAATGTATTCGTATTATTTCCTGTTTTATCTCATATCAAGGATGATGCAAACATGCCATCTAGTGTTCATGAGTGTGTTGTCTTGTGCTTTAAAGTCAACTTGAAAATTGATCGAGTCAACTGTGGACTCCGTGGCTGTGTCCAAGGTTGCATTAAAAAGACAATAACAATAAAACAAAATTTTGAGGTTCTTAACATTACTTTTAAGCATTTACTTAATCACACAAAGCATATGTTTAGAGGCACATGGGCCCTTAAGAGATTTTGAGTACATAAGTAGTGTTTATGTAAACAGCACGCTACAGATTTTAGTTAATGAAATCAGCAGTGTATGGATGAAGTGAACATCTTTATTCTGCCAGTTTACCAGAAACAATTATTCTCCATTTGACTGATGAGCAAATCGAATTGTAGACCAGGTCTTGGCTTCCTTTTTTCCCCTCTTAATTCTACAACACAAAAATAAATAATATCTAAAGTTTTAATATTTTACAGTTTCATATGCTGTAATAAAAAGAACATGCTATGTTAAAAAAATGTAACTGGAAAATGGAAGCAAAATTCAGTGAAACAGGAAAATTATATATAAGTACTCTTTAAAAATATCCAAGCCTCTTTATTGATGTATCCAGTATTTAGGAAAATCAGGTGTCATTCTGAATTATTCTTCATTACAATATGAAGGTGTTCAAGTGCCCAAGATGTCTAAAACATGCAGCCAGAAGAGTAAGCTCAATGGACTGCTCTTTTAAGGGAAGTATTGATGGCCTAATCTTGCTTTTCTCATTCTCAGTTACCAACTCCACCTTACCACCTTTGGCTCCATGGTAACATCTGGAAAAGGAAGACATCAGGGAGGAGTTTGGATTCCTAACAGCTGTTCAGACTTTCAGTTTGCTTTCAAAATCTGTGTATCTTTACCGCTGCTCTTAGTCCAGCTATCTGGATGGACTCATAGAATCTCTTCTGCATCTGCTTTGCCTTCCACAGATGAAGAAGAATAGACCCCCTTAGTGTAGTCAGCTCGGAGGAGCCACAGATCCTAAGATTTTTATCCAACTATAAACAACTGAACCATTTCCCCAATCCCATGGCAGTAGACAGGCATGGATCGAATCATAATAATAGTAATAATTATTATTATGGTACTTAAGAGCTTCCTATCTGCCAAGCACTATTCTAAGCACTGGGGTCGGTAAAAGTTAATCAGGTTGGATACAGTCTCTGTCCCACACGCGGCCCACAGTCTTAATCCCCGTTTCGCAGTTGAGGTAACTGAGGCCCAGAAAAATTAAGTGACTTGCCCAAGGTCACACAGCAGACATATGGCAGAGCTAGGATTAGAACCCAAATCCTTCTGATTCCCAGACCAGTGTGGTATCCACTAAGCCACGTTGCTTCTGAGTAAATGAGGACCAGATAGGTAGTCAGTTTGTTAGTCGGGTTTTAGTCACCATATAGGCCTTTCCATTCTATTAATAATAATGATGGTGATGGTATTTGTTAAGCACTTACTATGTGCAAAGCACTGTTCTAAGCGCTGGGGAGGTTACAAGGTGATCAGGTTGTCCCATGGGGGGGGCTCTTAGTCTTAATCCCCATTTTACAGATGAGCCAACTGAGGCACGGAGAAGTTAAGTTACTTGCCCAAAGTCACACAGCTGACAGATGGCGGAGCCAGAATTTGAACCCATGACCTCTGACTCCAAAGCCCAGGCTCTTGACGCTGAGCCACACTGCTTCTATAGTGCACCCAGATCTTGGCATCCATCTTCTCAAATGCTTTACTTAACAAATCACTACCATTTTCTGTACTCAGAGTTGGTTTTAGGAGCAAGCAGTGTGGCAGCAATTGCCCATTGCCACTATTGGAACCACCAGTCAGGGAGAAGCTGTCTAATGTGGAATATATTTTTAAAGGCTTACATGCTAAACGCTGGTATAGGTAGTGGATGATCAGAATGGACACGTCCTTCGTGGGGTTCAAAGTTTGAGGGGAAAGGAAACACAGATTTTATTTCCATTTCATAGATTAGGAAACTGAGGCAAGGAGCAGTTAAGTAGCTTGCAACAGGCAGAAAGCAGGCAAGTGACGGAGCCACTGGTATTAGAATCCAGGGCCTCTGACGCCCAGGCCTGTGCTCTTTTCCACTAGACCATGCTGCTTCTTAATAAGGAAAAAGTGGAAGAAAAAAAGAAGTAATTCTGGATTACTGTTTGAGGCAGGTGAATTCAAGGAATGGAACTATTCTGGTTCTAAACATAATTTAAAAATGACTGTTATTTTGTTACACATTTCCATACCACCCAGTGGAAGTATTTGTGAAAGCTGTCCCTATAATTCGAGTCTATTGAATGGTTATGTACATTTTCTACAGCCCAGCCTGCACCCTCCGCTCCTCTGCCACTAATCTCCTCACTGTGCCCCGTTCTCGCCTGTCCCGCCGTCGACCCCCAGCCCACGTCATCCCCCGGCCTGGAATGCCCTCCCTCCGCACATCCGCCAAGTTAGCTGTCTTCCTCCCTTCAAGGCCCTACTGAGAGCTCACCTCCTCCAGGAGGCCTTCCCAGACTGAGCCCCCTCTCCCCCTCCTTCCCCTCCCCACAGCACCTGTATATATGTATATATGTTTGTACGTATTTATTACTCTATTTGTACATATTCTATTTATTTTATTTTGTTAATATGTTTAGTTTTGTTCTCTGTCTCCCCCTTCTAGACTGTGAGCCCACTGTTGGGTAGGGGCCATCTCTATATGTTGCCAACTTGTACTTCCCAAGCGCTTAGTACAGTGTTCTGCACACAGTAAGCGCTCTCAGTAAATACGATTGAATGAATGAATGAACCTTCATACCACCAGTCAAGATGTGATGCTGCTAAGCTCCCCAGCCCCTGTCTCCATCCTACCTTGCTGAATCATTCAAGACTTGGTGCTTCTTGATGTTTTCACAACTATGCAGTAGTTAAAAAGAATGATGATGGTATTTGTTAAGTGCTTACTATGTGCCAAGCAGTGTTCTAAGCGCTGGGGTAAATACAAGGTAATCAGGTTGTCACAGTCTTAATCCCCATTTTTGAGATGAGGTAATTAACAGATACTTAACAGAAACAACATGACCTAATAGAAAGAGCATATAGGCCTGAGAATCAGAGATTCTGGTTTCTAACCCTGG
Source organism: Tachyglossus aculeatus (assembly GCF_015852505.1). NCBI lineage: Eukaryota > Metazoa > Chordata > Mammalia > Monotremata > Tachyglossidae > Tachyglossus > Tachyglossus aculeatus. The sequence goes on along the minus strand of NC_052074.1, from coordinate 16,726,573 downwards.
CTCTGCTACTTGCCTACTCTCTGACCTTGAGCAATCAATCAATGAATCAGTCGTATTTATTGAGCGCTTACTGTGTGCACATAACTTCTCTGTGCCTCAGTTTCCTCAACTATAAAGTTGGAATTCATTACCTGATGTCCCTCCTACATAGACTGTGAGCCCTATGTGGTACAGGGACTGTGTCCAACCCGACTAACCTGTATCTATCCCAGAACTTAGAAGAGTACTTGACACATAATAAGCACTTATCAAAGGCCAGTATTTTAAAACAACCCAAAAAACCAATAGTAAAATAACAATGCAGGGCAAGAGTATAAAGCATTCTGCTACTGGTGGAACAGAACTAACATATCTACTCCCAATCCAATAATTATCACTAAATCAGTGATTAGGAACTACATCACGATTTCCCCATAATATGAATTTATTCAGGATTACAACTAGTGCAGCCTAGTAAAAATGACGATTTAGTGGGGAAGGGGAGGATTGTGTGGATGACTATTGTAAACACTAGGTGGCAGCATGACGTTTTTAGACGCTCAACTACAGTATCAGTGTATCTTTATGAACAAGCCCAGGAAAGCTAATAAGAATCTTGTCTGGCCACTGAAAAGGATTATTCTGCGGTTTCAACGAATTGCTCATAAACTTTTTTTCATTTCACCCGTACGGTGTGAAATTAACTCTTTGTTCCATTATATTTGACATGAGCCAATAACACTTATGAAGATGACAAGGAAAAGGGTCACAATCAATACTTTGCTGATTCCTAGCTAAAATGAGCAGGGAAAAGTGGGAAAATACATTTTACAAATAATTCAAAAACATCATTTTTCCCTTAATGCCAACCCAGGCCCTGTCAGAAAGCTTTCCAGTGGTTCCAAAATGCATATTGTTTGATTTCTTTTTCCTTTCATCATCTTCCCCCACCAGCTAATGACGCTACTTTTTGGACATATTCGTTGTGGCCTACCCATAGGAACTAATCTTTGTTTATTGAAGTCCATAGATTTTTAAAAAAGTGAGGGTCTCATTTGTACAGTAGGATGGTAAGTTCCTTGTGGGCAGTGAATGTGTCTTGTGCTTATGTGTTCCTTACTCTAGACTGTAAGCTTCTTGTGGGTAAGGAACATGTCTACCAATTCTGTTATACTGTAATCTTCTAAGCGCTTAGTACAGTGCTCTGCACAGAGTAAGTGCTCAGTAGATTGCATATCAAATGCTCAGTAAATACCGTCACTACTGAGAAGCAGCGTGGCTCAATGGAAAGAGCCAGGGCTTTGGAGTCGGAGGTCACGGGTTCAAATCCCGGCTCTGTCACTTGTCAGCTGTGTGACTTTGGGCAAGTCACTTCACTTCTCTGGGCCTCAGTTACCTCATCTGTAAAATGGGGATTAAGACTGTGAGCCCCCTGTGGGGCAACCTGATCATCTTGTAACCTCCACAGTGCTTAGAACAGTGCTTTGCACATAGTAAGCGCTTAATAAATGCCATTATTATTATTATTATTATCATTATTATTACTGTACAGTTGATCTGCTGTTGAGCTCACTTCCAGATACTAATAGGTCATATGAGAAATCCTATCTCGTTAGTGTTAACTGTTAAAGTGCAGAGCTGAGACTATGCCAGATCCACTTCCACTGTGGTTTATTTGGGGAGGGGGGGGGGTAATCATGCAGAAAGTGCTAGGGGGGAGGGTGAAGGGGAAGGAGGAGAAAGGACTGATTAAAAACTAGGTGTGGAGGAGAGGCAAGGGACATGAATAGAATTATGAATGTAGAAAGAATGAGGGCTTGGAAATATTATGAAGGAAAAGGAATATTGACTGTAAAGGCCAAAGGGAAGGAATTGGAAAGAAAAAAAATTAAATTATATGAAATGCCATCAGATGCCAGAAGTGGTCCTGAACTATATTAAAAATAAGGCTATCATTTCTTAGAAAATGGTTTGTGTTCTGAACCTCACTGTGGTTTAGCCTGAGAGCACTGTGGTTAAAATTAGTATTTGTGTGACAGGAAAGACCCATTCTTTTAGCTTGTTTATGCAAAGTCTGGGATTTGATTTGTAAACTCAATTGATATGCTTATGGAAACCAGAAGAGACACATGCTCTCTGTTTATATTGTACTCTTTGCATCAAAGTGGTTGATTCCTTTTGAAATCTAAATATTGAGGCTTTGTGGTTACAAGCAATTTAAAATTAGTTTTAGTTATTTTTCAAAGTGAAGAGAGGTAAGGATGGGGTGATCCATTCAGTGAGGGGTGGGGAAAGGGCTCAAAAATGGGTTTTTCAGGGACTTTGGATACTTAAAACATAGCTAATTATTTGTTAAATGCACACTAAATGTGCAGGTATTTTAGTTCATATTATTTTTTCTACTTTGGGGACTCATCCATAGTTACTGCATTCTCATTTCCTTTATACCCATTTCAATTGCAAGTGACATAGGATGGATGAATAGTTGCTTTGTAATTCCTTGCGAGCCAGGCAGTGTAATTTATTAAGGGTGTCAGTCCTAATCCCGAGCTGATAGTAGAATGCAACTGAAAATGGATCTGCCCAGCAAACCAATCTAATCTACATTATTCCTGAAGTGTTTCTACAGATTCATGCAAGTCAGATCATTTTCTGGTCTCAGGCAAACACTTTCTACTTAAAAAAACACTTGTTTTAAGGGCTCTGCCTTCAGATCTTTATTGAAAGGATATTTAATACACAAAATAGCTTCTCCATAATTTTGAAAATCAGAGACTTAGAAAACAATGAAAAGATCATTGAAATAGGTATGAATTCTATATCATTCATCAGTGGACTAGTCATGTTCAATATGTTCAAACACTTGAACCCCACCCCCCCATGAGAAGCAGTATGGCATAGTGGATAGAGCTCAGGCCTGGAGGTCAGAAGGTCATGGGTTCTAATCCCAGCTCAGCCACTTGTCTGCTGTGTGGCCTTGGGCAAGTCACTTCACTTCTCTGGGCCTCAGTTACCTCATCTGTAAAATGGGGATTGAGACTGAGAGCACCATGTGGGACATGGACTGTGTCCAACCCAATTTGACTATCCACGTGCTTGGCACATAGTAAACGTTTAACAAATAACCGTACTATTATTACCATTGTCACTCACTTCATGTGTACTGTAAGACACTAGAAAAGCCAGTTGGTTTGTGGGGTCTGCTTTTGCATTCGTGGACATACGTACGCTTGGGACCAGACGAAGGTTTTGAATCAGGCTTGCCCAGCGATTTTAAAGGTGAAGGAGTGAACAGCTGGCTCTGCTTCCCAGACATGAAGAAGAGAGAAAGAGGGCAGATTCTTGTAACAGGCCAGATGCGTACATCTGTGGAACATTAAATTTGCTGACCTCTGTGCCAGCACAACCCTGGCAGCTCTCCTGCCACAGGGTAGAGCAAACTCAGCAAATCAACCAGTCAAGTCAGTGGTTTATATCGAATGCTTTCTGTGTGTAGAGATGGAAGCAGCCTGGCGCTGTGGATAGAGCGTGGGCCTGCGAGTCAGAAGGTCATGACTTCTAATCCTGGTTCCACCACTTGTCTGCTGTATGGCCTTGGGCAAGTCACTTCACTTCTCTGGGCCTCAGTTACTTCATCTGTAAAATGGGATAAAGGGTGTGAGCCCCAAGAGGGACGGGGACTGTGTCCAACCTGATTTGCTTGTATTCACCCCAACACTTAGTACAGTGCTCAACACATAGTAAGCACTTAACAATTACAGTCTTATGGGCTAAAATGGCCTAGCCCTGGAGCAGCTGGAGGGAGCCTAGGACCCTACTCCTGTCTGGGTTCAGTTCAACCTTGGGAGTTGAGCTAAACCTGGGAAGGTGCCGGATCCTCGGAGAGATCCAGAGCTTGGAGCAGGCTGTCCTTGGTGCTCCTCAGACCAGTTTGGTCCTTTGCTCTCTTCCACACTAATTGTCATTTTTTCTTGAAGCAAAGCTAAACCTGAAACTGAGTCCCTGCCCCAGTCCATTCTCCAGGAATAATTTCTGTTGTCGACTTTTTGAAATAAAACCAAACTCAAGCTCGTTCAGTTACAACTGAACCCTAAAAAAACTTGGACCCAGCCTTCATTGCTTGAATCTGTCTGTCTTCCCCCTCTAGACTGTAAGCTCATTGTTAGCAGGGAATGGGTTGGTTTATTATTCCGTTGTACTCTCCCAAGCACTTAGTACAGTACTCCGCACACAGTAGGTGCCCAATAAATACTAATTTCGACTCTGCCATTTGTCTGCTGTGTGACTTTGGGCAAGTCATTTCACTTCTCTGTGCCTGTTACCTCAACTATAAAATGGGGATTGAGACTGTGAACCCCACGTGGGACAGGGACTGTGTTCAACCCAATCTACCCCAGCACTTAGTACAGTACCTGGCACAGAGTAAGCACTTAACAAATAGCATCATCATCATCATTATTATTATTATTATTATTATTATTATTATTATTATCCTAAGACAGATAGCAAGACTGTCCCATCAGCCTCTGAACAGAAGCAGTGCTGTACCTTGGAAGAACAGCAACTGGGGAAAGTGACCTGACAAATATTTTTCTCCTTGATAGAATGGTAGCTAGGGGGTCCACTCGAATTCTGCACTATAGAGTTATCCTGTACTTATCAAAATGTGAGCCCTCCTATTATTATACCTTAGACTTCAGCCAGACTAATCAAAGCCAGTCACTAAGATGATCTGAGGGTGTATAGTTAGGGAAGCATCCCATAACACTTCCTCCTTTACTTTATCCAGTTGCTAAGTCAGTGCCACTCTGATACCTGTGGATTGCCCCAGAGCACCACGTAAGCAGCCTTTTCCTCTAATCAACATTGACTCCTGATGGGCTATAAGAACGATCCTCAGTGCAGAATCAAAAAGGCAGATTATATACAGCCAAAACCCCCTGGATCCTTGTCTTCCATAAATAATGACTGATTTCAGTTCACTGGGCAACTTCCCTGGACATTAATGCCAGTTCCTCAGTGCAGTGACCGGGCTTGACTCTATCTAGCTCTATCTAGCAGAAGTGACCTACCACCTTCTGAGCTGCTGACTGGAAAAGCAGCAGATGTTCACAGTGCAGCAAGCTGACCTATATATTTAGGATGGTGGGGGCTGACATAGTGGTTCTGGAAAGAAAACCTCCAACTATCATTTGTAGAGGAGGGGGTGGCAATAAATCAAACCCTTTCGCAGTATCTGAACATTGACCTCCTACTCACATCCCCTCTCTTGCCTTTCACATCCGGCAGGCCCCAGTTCTCCCTGTCATCAGAGCTTTTCTAAAATGGCTTCTCCAGGAACACTCTCTGACTACTCCCTCATCTCCCCACTCTATCTCTCACCCTTCTGAGTCACCCATCAATTGAGGAAAGGAGTTTAGATTCCTTGTTTCACTAGTTAATAGCCTAATGAAGCAAGAAGCAGCATGGCTCAGTGGAGAGAGCATGGGCTTTGGAGCCAGAGGTCCTGGGTTCAAATCCCAGCTCTGCCAATGGTCAGCTGTGTGACTTTGGGCAAGTCACTTCACTTCTCTGTGCCTCAGTTACCTCATCTGTAAAATGGGGATGAAGACTGTGGGACAACCCGATTACCTTGTAACCTCCCCAGCACTTAGAACAGTGCTTGGCATATAGTAAGTGCTTAATAAATGCCATAATCATTATTATTATTAGTGCTTGAAGGGGATCGTTCATTTCCCCAATATGCCTAATTTCCAGGAAATAACTTAAAATATGGAAGAATCTGGGAGAAACTTTCAGTGTACTATTTGTTTCAATATCCATTGAATGAGTAATTTTCTATGGATAACCTGGCTTCCTGGCAAGATGATTAGCCACTGAACCCATCAATTGAGGAAAGTTATAGAATTCTTTCCTGGGAGGTCCCTTAATTTTCTAGGTTGATTTAGACCCCACCTACGTATGATTCAATGACTGTTCAGTATTCTTCATAACCCTAACTAATGCCATGGACTCACGAGAGGAGATCAGAACAGGTTTTCACAAGATGATTCCTGCTTTAAAACCTTGTCTCCTTCATCTGAACTGTTACATATGCATAGCGGCACCTCAGCTTCATAAAACTGTTGTGCTAATCTCAGCTCTGTTGCTCATTTGCATATGACCCTGAATGAATTACTTAACCTCTCTGAGCCTTAAACTTCCTCATCAATAAAAGAGAGGAATAGTCAGCCTGGAAGGTGTTTTGAAGGTTCATAAATAAAACATTATCTTAAAGTTGGTAAGAACAAAGTATCTATGCTGTCTGCTCATGGAGGAGAAGCATGAGGAAAATGTAATGAGAAAATCTTATATTGAACAAACTTGGCATGATTTTTCTAGGAACCCATTTTCAAAACTAATTGAAGAAAAGAAAGCTGTGAAGAGAGTACTACCGAAATTAATTCAACCAAATAAAGATCAGGCAAATCCTCCTGGCAGAAGCTGTCACATAAAAGCCTGTATTTTTGCAGTTCATAAAATCACAGCTTTAGCATTCCCTAAAATATTTGAGAAAGTTCAAACGGCATCAGAACATCTTTGATTAGCTTTGTGAAAAAGGTGAAATTACTAATCAGGTTAAATGACTATCAAGCTTAGATTAGTGAATATGCAAATATTCAGCCTACCCTGAGCCTCGTTTTGAAAATTGTAATTTATACCCCCAAAATTGTGTTAATTAAATGCTTTGTTGAATGATAATATGCATAGTTCTATTCAAAGAGCCCATCGAAAACAATGTAAGGGCCCCCAGTTCTCTTGGGAAGACAAGTAGAAATACGTTCCTCCTTTTACCAGGATTTTGGTCTCTAGGCTCGGCCTGCCGGCAGCCTGGGCCAGAATATTACAGCTATGTGCATCACTTATGAAATGACTCCCAGATGAAAGAGGGGTTGTCAAAATCCCAAGCAAGAACCAGGCTGAATTTTTTTTTTAATAACAGGTGTCTCCACTACCAAGGTACCATGTTCTGTGATACAGGGAAATTCATCGACATGTAACATCTCATATTTTGAAATGTGGTGTTAATGGTAAAGTTCTCCCATCTGAGCAAAAATATCATCTGAAAATGAGAGGAAAGTCAGATACCTCTGGATTCATGCCTATGTGTGTGTAACTCTTGTGACTGCTGAGATTACAATGATTGTGGTATTTAGACACTATATGCCAAGCATTGTTTTAAGCAGTGGGGTAGACACAAGATATTCAGGTTGGATACAATCCCTGTCCCATGTTGGGGGCCACAGCCTAGATAGGAGGGAGAACATGTGTACAATCCCCATTTCACAGATGAGGAAACTAAAGCATAGAGAAGTTAAATGACTTGCTTAATATCACACAGCTGGTAAGTGGCAGGGCCAGTAATAGAACCCAAGTCCTCAGGTCTGTGCGCTTTTCACGAGGCCACTCTGATTCCCTAGGCCACGGGCATAGGCTCTTCTTCCTCAACATGGAATTGCTGCAGGATTTCAAAGATCAGAGCCTTAGTTGATGTCACATTGCTGTGGACAGATGGGACTGAGCAACAGAAAACCCAGCAGCCTGACAAGTCAGCAGTTGGCCTGGGGGATGGGAGGGTAGGAGGGTGGGTGATCTTTCCTACAACAATGACTACAATAAGATTGAGATACCAAGAGGGGGAATACTGTCTTGTCCCTGTCCCAAGTTGCGGTCCTACTGTGACACTTAAGTGCAAGGAGTTGGTGGGTAGGGTTGCAACATGTTGCAAAGGGAATGTGCTTCTTGTGTCCACATTAACCAGCTGCTGGCAGAACCGGGACCAAAACCCAGGTCTTCTGGTTTCCCAAGAAGTGCTCTTTCCATTGGACCAACAGAAGGACTGAGACCGATAAGTAGTTTACTGAAGAATGTGAATGTTAGCAAACTGAGTTTATTTTTTTATTCCCCATTAAAATTCACCAGATTCATTTTTAATTTAGAAGTTTTAGAATTGTATCTATTATTTTTAAAGTGGTAACATGTTTTTAAGCAAACCAATTCCTAATCAATTTTCTTGGAATATTCAAAAGGTGATAGCATGGCCCATTTCCAATTTTTAAATAATGGACCATGGAATAAAAATTTGCCCTGCAGTTAAGGCAGCAGAATTATTTTTAGATGAACCTTTTTCTCCCATTTTATTATTACTTGGAAAGCTTTGTTTTATGTGTATAAGGAATATTTGGAAGGTCAGTGATAAAGCTTCCAAATCAATTGAAGGTTAAGCTATAGAGAGGTAAATTTTGGTTAGCCAAAGTTAAAATTAATATGTGTGCTACTACTTTAAAGCCTGTAATATCCCAACAAGTAATGATTTTTCGACTTTTAATGTTGTACGTTGGCTATATTTCAAGTCATTTAATCATTCATTCATTCAATCATTTATTGAGCGCTTACTATGTGCAGAGCACTGTACTGAGCGCTTGAGAAGTACTAGTTGGCAACATATAGAGACGGTCCCTAACCAACAACAGGCTCACAGTGTAGAAGGGGGAGACAGATAACAAAACAAAACATGTAGACAGGTGTCAAAATAGTCAGAACAAATAGAATTAAAGCTATATGCACATCATTAACAAAATAAATAGAATAGTAAATATGTACAAGTAAAAAAAATAGAGTAATAAATCTGTACAAATATATACAAGTGCTGTGGGGAGAGGAAGGATGGGGGCATGGGGAGGAGGAGAGGATAAAGGGGGCTCAGTCTGGGAAGGCCTCCTGGAGGAGGTGAGCTCTCTCCTATGAAGGGAGGAAGAGAGCTAGCTTGGTGGATGTGTGGAGGGAGGGCATTTCAGGCCAGGGGAAGGACGTGGGCCAGGGGTCGACAGCGGGACAGGCAAGAAAAAGGCACAGTGAGAAGGTTAGCGGCAAAGGAGCAGAGGGTGCGGGATGGGCTATAGAAGGACAGAAGGGAGGTGAGGTAGGAGGGGGTGAGGTGATGGAGAGCCTTGAAGCTGAGAGTGAGGAGTTTTTGCTTGATTCATAGGTTGACATGCAGCCACTGGAGATATTTGAGGAGGGAGTAACATGCCCAGAGCATTTCTGTACAAAGATAATCTGGGCAGCAGAGTAAATTATAGACTGAAGTGGGGAGAGTCAGAAGGATGGGAGATCAGAGAGTAGGCTGATGCAGTAATCCAGTCAGGATAGGATGAGAGAGTTGGTTGACTCTATTTTTTTGTGTGTCCAGACCAAAGACATCCAATGTAAAGACTGAACATTTTGTGGAAGTCACTATGTCTTTTTCAGAAGAATTACAGCCAAATCTGATTATAGTAAAATGGTGTGGGGCCTCTAAATTTTCAGACTTTTGGGAAAGTTGACAAATTATCTTGTGCTATTTTTTATTAGCTTTTTGAAGTAAACCCATCATTTTCTTTTTGCAGACTTTTACACACCCAACAGCAATGAATCAGATGATAGAGAATAGTACATGTTGTGTGTCCAAATGTTTACATTTAAATTTCTCTGCAAAAATCTAATAGCATTGTGTGACCTTTACTCTTAAATATCAGTTGTTGAGTCATCTCTTCTAGGTATTGAAATCTGAATTTGCTGCTGTACTCTGATATTTTCATAACTATTTCATGTAGTTTTATATAGAAGTGTTTAATGCAGTGCTGTGCACACAGTAAGCGCTCACTATATACCATTGTTGGATTGATTTTTACAGAATAGGAGCAACCTATGCACAGTGAAGTGCAAAAAAAAATTAAAGTTCCACACCCATTAATTTTGGAACTCTCTGGTGTTGACCCTCATTCAGGATGAACTTTGTCGGGGTTAGTTCTGCTCCTGAGTGAGCAGAATGTGAGTACATTGGGGAGTACATTGTACTCGTATTGGGGAATGCGAGTACAGATCATGAATACTCCTGGGAACCTGACCGGAGATTTTTTTCCACTTTAAGTTCTCCTGCACTCCCAGTTGAAGCAATGAGGCAAGCCAAGCTGCCAGAGTGGAGTATGTCTCCAAATGAATGGCTGCCGCAGTGGTTCTTTCTCCAGAGGCACTCTCTCCTCCTAGATAACTACAACAGAACTCTCCCCCGCTTCAGATATTAAAAGATACTTCAGTCTAGGAGGTGATTTTCATTTAATATTTGCTGCAGGAAATGAAACTCTTACCCAGTGTGCATTCTGAGGAAATGCCAAGGTTCTCTCTGAAGCCATGGGGGACCCAAAAAGCCACCTGTCCTTTCTTTAAAAAAAGGTTAAGTGCTGTGTTTCTTGACATAGGGAGTTAACAGATTACTAGGGATGGCTACATTGCAAGTGGGACAGGTAGGAGAAGATGATCAGAACCCTTTATCCAAGAGCTACTTTTCTAAAAGCAAGAGTAGTAAACAAGACTGTTTTTCTTTCCTCTGTTCTTAATTTTGGTTTCCTTATTTATTTTCATGTGTGTTTGAGGTTTTTCTTTTGGATAGGAGATGTTTCTTTTTTCTTTTTATCTTTTTGTTTTTGTTTATCATTTCCACTAATTTCATAAGAAAACAGAGACCCTCCCCAACTCCTTGCAGCAGGGTGGCCTAGTGATTAGAGTGCAGTTCTGGGAGTCAGAAGGACCTGGGTTCTATTCCAGACTCTCCCACTTGTCTGCTGTGTGCCCTTGGGCAAGTCACTTAACTTCTCTGTGCCTGTTACCTCATTTGTAAATGGAGAATAAAGACTATGAATCATGTGGGACAGGGATTGTGTCCAATGTGATGAACTAACTACTCCAGCGCTTAGAACAGTATCTGGCACATAGTAAGTGCATAACAAATGCCATTTTAAAAAGTCAGTAGCATTTGTTGAGTACCTACTGTGTGCAACATATTGAATTAAGTGCTTGGAAGAGTATCAAAGAATTGATACATGATCCCTGCCCTCAAGGAATTTATAAGCTACCAGAGGAGGCAGAACTTTAAATAAATTACTCAGTAATTTAAGTGCGCAGGTGACAGAGATGGGCCGAAATAGCAGTTGGAAGGTATGCAGTAGGGAGACTAGGGATTTCAAAGAGAAAACCTCCTAGAGGAGATGTGATCTCAGTAGGGTTTTGAAGATAGGGATAGGATACTTGTGGCCTGTCAGAGACCTGTATTTGGAGTTTATCATTGGTTAATAATTGCTGACTGAATTATGAACTCAAAATCAACCTCGAAGAGAGCTTTTTTTCATTATTCCATGGTTTTTTTTACTGAGTTTATATTGTGCAATCTATGCTATACATAATACATACATCTATATATGCTTAAATAGGAAGTTGTCTACCAACTCTGATGTAGTGTACTTTCCCAAGTGCTTAGTACAGTGCTGTGCACCAAGTAAGTATTCAATAAATAGGATTGATTGATTGAACTATATTTGAGCCTCTACACTTCTAATTCATAATGACTTTCTGCAGTTTCGGAAGAAGAGGATCTTACCAAGGGAGTATTTGACATAGAAAGACATCTCCTCCTTCTAGATGTGAGCTTGTTGTTGGGTAGGTACTGTCTCTATATGTTGCCGATTTGTACTTCCCAAGTGCTTAGTACAGTGCTCTGCACACAGTAAGCGCTCAATAAATATGATTGAATGAATCTCCAAGCTTGGTAAGTTTGGTCTACTAAAAATGAGTCCCTCAAGCAGTTGGGTTACCATTAATGTTTATATATTAATTTTAAGGTGAGTGTTCAGACATTGCCATTTCTTCATAAGGATTCATACACAAATCCATTACTTACCTCCTTAAGTGCCACGTATATTAGACTTCTTGACATAACCAATCCCAACCTAGATACATAATAAAATTGGAGAAATAATAGAACAAAAATGGATTATCATGCAGTGTTCTGTTTAGACTGAACCTGCATTTGTGAGCAAGTAGCAGCTAGGAATAAGCGAGCTGAACATAGCCAGTTGAGAGAACAGATTCAAGAAACATCAACTCTCTTTGGTCCCACAGCTGATCATTTGCCAATCGTAGAATTGCAACCTGGATTTTTGAAATACTACTTTTATGCATTCACTTCTTGGTCTATGTGAGCCATTTCCTCTGTTTACAATACCACATTCTGAGCGGCTGTTTGTTGGATCCTGGATTAGTGAGCATTACATGGCTGATTGCTTGTTGAGTTTTCCTTCTTACCATCTGCCACATTTGAAAGTCTTTCAGATACGAGAAGTGCGGTATTTAGGCAGAATGTAGAGGGTGTGTTACTAAAATGGAAATGAAGTAGGTCACACGGAATAGACAATTCTGTGACCGAGTATTCTGCTTTATCCTACCTGGATTGTTTAGCTCTAGTGCTGTCAAATAATAATGAATAAAGTGTTTGAGCCCAGTGCTTTTTATTACTATCTTAATTCAGAGCAGGTAGTAACAGTAAAAACCATCCTAGCAAAGAAGCCAGTCAGTCTTTAAGTTACTAGTAAATCTTGATTGCATCTTCAAGTCTTTATGGTGTTTTCAGGTACTCAGTTTCTTGCAGAATGTAGGGCAGACTTGTTACTATTTAGTTTTCATGGGGTTTTAATGGTGAAAATGTGGTTCCTGCAGTTGACCAAGGGCAAGTTTCTCTGGTCTGTTTCCAAATGGATTTTACAAAAATGTTAAGGTGTCTTTTGGGTTTGTTTTACCATGCAACAAGAAGTAGATCTGGAAGTGAGGGAGATCTTGTCCAGTTTCATCCCAGAATTTAAATTCCATAGTTTAGTCTTCAAATGCATGTGTTATCTTTCAAGTAAGATTATCTTTTCAGTAAGATGTTGTTATTTTTAATATAACGTATTTAGGAAAAAGAATGAAGTAGATGTGGCAAACCAAATCAGCATTCAGAAAGGATTTTTATAGGATGGTACTTTATGGGGAGTCTGTATGCATTTCGTGCCAGGCTAAATGTGCATACATCAGCTTTCTAAAAGTTCTACCTTAAAAGAGCAAATAGAATGCCTTCCTAGTGAACTCCAAAGGTTATAGTAGCTTTAAAAATAATAAAAGCAAGGTCTTATTAGGGTGAAACTGTTAATTACCCATGTAATTACTGTCAAGGCTAATACAGTATCTGAGAACAGAAGCTGTTTTTCTTCTCTTCTTGGGAACAAGGTAAGACAGCTGTTCTAACAGACAGATCCATTATAGCTTATCACTAGAGGACAGACCACTAAAGGAACACCATGAAATATGGCTACTGTCAGTGGTATCCAGAACAAACGCTGAAACTGTTCAGAATGCAATGGAAAGGAAATGAAATCTACTGCTTCAAAGTGTGGGCTGTAATTCAAATAGATTAGATTTCATTGATTTTAATGCCTGACAGTGTGGTGTACAATTCACCAATGCTGTTCAATTCCTTGTGTTATTGATCTATCTAAATCAGCATAATATTTTGCATTGATATAGGTGCTTGAATAAACATGGATATTGGCATTAACAAATTGACGTTAACTTATTTTTTGAACCCTAGTTAAACCAAATTGTAAGATGCTGTGCACTTGATTTTTAGCAACATCTCTTGAGTCTACTAAAATGACTCTCTTGCCATTGCTAGACCTGCTCTCATATTCTTTTATTTACATTAATCATTTAGATGATCCCAAACCTATCTTGCTAGAATAAATTTTCCCAAAATAATAATTTGGTAAATATATTAGATAATTTTTTTGTGGGAGAGGCATATAGATTTATTTTAAATGAGTTTATTCAAGCTAGTTGTATAGAACATTTAAAATTATTCACAATGGAATCTCAAACAATGGAGATATTGTAGGGACTGTTAATTTGTTTGGAGGGCTAAAGTAAAGCTAAATTTTATCTCTTTAAATTTCTATGCCCTACCTTCAGCTTCATTGTAATTCAGGTTTTATTATCAAGTATGGTTTTCCTTTAGTAAGGTAGTGCAATGATCTCTGATCATTGTTACCAGTAATGTGATAATATGAATGTCTGCTAATCATAATTCCATTTAAGTGGTAGGAATGTTCCAACCTTATAGGAAAATGGGAACATTCTGATGAAGTCTAACGTCCGAATAGCACTGTATTTTTAACTGAAGTCTTTCAAATAGCCTTAGGGTATACTGTCATTTGTTTTTGTCAGGAAATTTTTCCTATTTAACTCATGCAGGAGCTATTTTCTTGATGTTTTGACACTTGAAGTATTTATAATTTAAAAACTAATATACAGGCTAAACTTTGAATACTGGTTTTGGTCTTCACGTTTAAGTAAAGAGATAGAAAGTGATTGCTATCAGTCTGTGGAACAGTAATTGTAATATATATTTTGAGAGACTTTGGGTTTTCGTTAACAAAATAGATTATTAGGGTAAGAGATTTGTTTTAAATTAAAATCAATTATTGGACCTTTTAGCAAGATTCCTAAATACTTTTCCATCACCAACCCAACTTCCAAGTACATATAAAGCTGAATTTTCTTCCTTTTTTAGCTGCCTGCTTGACTGTTTGCTACTGTCATACAGAAATATAATTAGAAAAATATCATTCTTCATCCTGGAAAATTTCATGAAGGAGCTATACAAATTCAGTTTATTGAAAACTTATTTTGTGCTAAAACATTCAGCTCCAAAAAATATATTTTCTCCATTTTTTAAGTTGCTTTTTTCTCATATACATCCAATTTCATTAAGTGATTTGGAAATTTACACTTAATATGTTTTCTTAACTATTAAGAATTTGTGAAATATAGATTGCTATCTAAATTTAAAAGGCAAAATATTAATTTAAACAATTATAATTAACTTTCACATTTTACATATTCCACCAAATGTACCTGGAGAAACTGTTTTTCAGTTGTCAAGCTGAAGCATTGGCTTTTTATTTTATTAGTGAAAAGAATGCAGAATATTGTCTTGTAATTACCCAAAAGCTCGAGGCTTGCTTTCTTTTCCATGTGCATGTACTCTCTCTTCACATGTGTTTTTGTTTACATGTATGTATTACATAGATATGCCTTTCTGGCTTGAGTAATTTCCTTTCAGGTATTCTTGGAACTAACTGGCCTATTTTTAAATTGGCATAGTCAATTTTTTAGTTAAATTGGAAGATGATCAATGGAGAGCAGGAGAAGTGGTAAGAAGATGGTGCCAGTTTCTTATGGAGAATCAAAAGATGCTATGAAGCTCAATTAGAATTGGGAATGATATTCTCAACATCCTGCCGCTGTGCCCTACAAGAGACCTTTCTGGGCATTGTGTCTTGTGATCACATATTACCAGTGTACAGATCTGAGATCAAATTTTATGACTAGAAATTCCAAAGGACGGCAGGTTACAATTCATTGAAAAGCCATTTTACAACAGAACCTTTTTGCTTTTTCAGATACAATTGTGGGAAAGCCTAACGAAGCAAGTGTTTGCTTTTATCTTGGGCTTGTTAGCCTCATATGTTAGAAAGACAAATCTGCATGAGGAAAAATTGATGAGCAACCTCAAGTAGAACAGAAGTAAACTTGAGGTCACCATCATTTCTTAAAATATTCTTAGTATCTATTGAAACTCACTGTGTAGAGATCACTGCACTGAGTGCTTGGGAACATAAAATAGATTTAGTAGACCCAACCCCTGCCCTCAGTGAATTTACAGTCTAGATATATACAGGAGAAGGAAAATGTGGTGTTGCAGGCTCACATAGGCTACATTATATCTGGATTCTCAGGACTGTCGTTTTCTGCGTATGACACAAAACAGAATTAGAAGCAGGGGACTTCAAAGAATCTTAGAAACGATCTTCTCTATTGTCCATTTCTAATCCATCCTGGACAATGGATATAGAGCCTTTTAGGAGATTCTGGGGAATGTGTCTGCTAATTCTGTTGAATTGTACTTTCCCAAGTGCTTAGTATACGTGTCTTTCAAGTAGATCTGTTCCAGTGATTGAAAAAACCCTGTGGTTAGGGGTCTGTGGCCAAAAAGAAATGGAAGGTTGATGGTCAAGAGGATAGAGCATGGGCCTCGGTGTCAGAAGGACCTGGATTCTAATCCTGGCTCTGCCACTTGTCTGCTGTGTGACCTTGGAAAAGTCACTTCACTTCTCTCTGCCTCAGTTACCTCATCTGGAAAATGAGTAAGACTATAAACCCCATGTGGGAGATGGACTTTTTTTTAAATGGAATTTGTTAAGTGCTTACTATGTGCAAAGCACTGTTCTAAGCACTGGGGAGATACAAGGTGATCAGGTTGTCCCACGTGGAGCTGACAGTCTTCATCCCCATTTTACAGATGAGGGAACTGAGGCACAGAGAAGTTAAGGGACTTGCCCAAAGCCACACAGCTGACAATTGGCGGAGCTGGGATTTGAACCCATGACCTCTGACTGACTCCAAAGCCCGGGCTCTTTCCACTGAGCCACGCTGCTGATAAGCTTGTATCTACCCCTGTACTTAGTAGAGTGCCAGGCACGTACTAAGTGCTTAACTTGTGGTTCTTCAAATAACCAAGTCCAGATAAACTAACTCTCTGTTGTAGCAGATACCAGCAGCATTGTCTCCGGTCTCATCGTTCCAACAGGCTTCACATACTTGCAGTTCTCCATTTGAGATCAAATACCCACTTATCCTACTTGGAATGTCTTCCCCAGTCACTTCTTCAGCCCAAAATCTGAACTCATGGGTTCTCAAATAATCATAATCCCTTGATCCCTCAGGCTGCCCAAGTATAAACTAGATTAGGAGGTGCACTTTGCATTCTTCAAGTAGCTCCAGAAAACACCTACTGGGGAACAGTACAGGACAAGATGTGAGCTTAAAATCTCTTTGGTTCCAATAGCAAATGTCAAAGCCTTGAGAGTGAAGAGGAGGAGAGTTCTAGAGCTTGATGAAAAAACCTACTATGGTGGCTGAATTTGCAGGCTGGTTCTTCTGTGGCTAAAGAGTTATGAAAGGCCTGTAGTAAAGCACAGCTTGCCCTTAAGAGCTTAGCAAGCCTGAAACCTCTACTCTGGGAGAGTGATCTCGGGCCAGTGAAGGGTCCAGATTCCTGATGGACAAATATATGCCATAACCTCTATCAGATCACATTGGAAACATTCAGTTTTTAAAAATTCACACTCTCTGGCATGATTTTCTTTTTCCCTCTGAGTTTGAAATTCAGTAGTAGTATCCTGCAGGGTTGTGAACTTGTCCATTATTTGTTCAAAGATATTTATCCCCTCTAGACAAAGTAACTAAGTCCCACTGCAGTTTCCTTTTTTTGTTTGTTATGGCAGTAGCAGTATTTACTAAGTGCTTAGAGTATGAAAAGTACTGTACTAAGAGATGGGAAAAAATACACAAGTGGCTCACATGGGTTTTATTTCATACCTCTTTACCCACCCCCATGGTACTTTGCTGCAAACTTGGTCTATGTCAAATTGCAGCTGACTAGTATCACAAGCTTTTTGGCCCTTTTTCTTCCCGTTTCTATTATTCCCTTTAAGAATTGTGCCCATCAAAGGGAACATTTTGGTTTTGAGAATTTGTCACTGAGCTTCTTTCTGGCCTCATCAAATCTCCAAAATTTAATGCTTTAAAGCATGAACATTCATATACCAATCAGGTGAGAAATCTGAAATTTTCTTCCACCGATGCAATTTCAGAATATAGTGATGTCCTGGTTTCAATTTTTGGTCCTTTGGAAAAGCAGAAGATGTTAATATTTTCATGTGGCTGTTTACAATATTACATATTGATATCTTAACCATATCTGAAATAATTCCAGAGAATAATAATAATAATGTTGGTATTTGTTAAGTGTTTACTATGTGCCAAGCACTGTTCTAAGTGCTGGGGTGGATACAAGGTGATCAGGTCGTCCCACATGGGGCTCACAGTCTTCATCCCCATTTTACAGATGAGGGAACTGAGGCACAGAGAAGTGAAGTGACTTGCCCAAGGTCACACAGCTGACAAGTTGTGGAGCCGGGATTAGAATCCACGACCTCTGACTCCCAAGACCAGGTTCTTTCCACTGAGTCATGCTGCTTTAATGTATGCATTTACCTTCCCTAGTATTAATCATTAAAATTTTAAGCATCTTCACTTTGGAAAAGTTTTTATTTCAAATACTTATGCTGGTAAATAATAATAATAATAATAACAATAATGAATAACTGTGGTATTTGTATGTGCTTACTATGAGCCAGGCACTGTACTTGTATCATCGGGGTAGATAACAAGATAATTGGGATGAACACAGTCCCTGTCCCAGTTTCAATCCCTGTTATACAGATGAGAAAATTGAGGCACAAGGAAGTTGTGACTTGCCTAAGGTCCCACAGCAAACAAGTGGCAGAGCCAGGATTACACACATAGTTGACATCAAATAATAACACTGTTCATACAGTTTTTAGAATTTTTTGTGTGTCTCATTGGTGATAGGCTATGCTTAGGAAAAGAATTAGTAAACTGTTTTCTGTGGTTCAGTTCTCTACTGTAATTTTTGAAAGTCATCTCTTCCTCTTGGCAGGCCAATCCTTTATAGGTGGTTTTTGTGAAAGCATAGAATATGAAGGAGAAAAGCTTTTTTTTTTCCCCTCCAAAAATTATTTTTTTTTGTTCTTTCCAGACAATCGTTAGGGGGAACAAGCCACGAAAAGAGACTTCAATCAACGGACTGCTCGAAGAGTTTGACAATATCTCTGTCACCCGTTCCAACTCCCTCAGGAAGGAGAGCCCTCCCACCCCTCATCAGGGAAACTCAAACCATGTGCGAGGCCATTCAGAGGAAAATGGCTTCATAACTTTCTCTCAATATTCCAGTGAATCAGATACAGCCACAGACTATGTGACCGACAAGTATAGAGATAGAAGCATCTATGGCGAAGAGTTAGACCGATCTTATAAAGGCAGCCACGGGGCCAAGCAAAATGGGCACGTCATGAAAATGAAGCCCGACGACGTCTACTATTCGGATATGAGGTTGTTCAAATCCGATATTTCCAGGTTTCCTTCAGATTACCATGCACACATGGAAGCGCTAAATAAACCAAGTGAATATAGTGGCCTCCCCTGGGACTATCAGAGGGTCTCTAGTGCATCCCCTCTAGATTATCGGGATCCTTTTCAGTACATGCCTTCTCGAACTGCAGGCACCAGTGAGTGCTCCAAGGAAAGTCTGGAATATGGTGAAAGTGAGTGGGGGCCGTCGGTGGATGATTACGACAAGAGGCCAAAGTCGTCCTATGTAAATAAGACGAGTCCTCAGCCTGCCATGAGACAGAGATCCAGGTCGGGTTCTGGGCTACAGGAACCAATCATCCCATACGGAGCAGGTGCATTCAAGTCAAACCAACAGGGATACTCATACAGCTCCTACACTTACCCCCGCCTGTCAGAACCTGCAACGTGCATTCCAAAGGTAAAGTTCACAGCCCATGTTTTCATTCAGTCTTACTGTGCACAGAGCACTGTACGAAGTGTACTTCCTAATAGACAGGGTTTTCTTTTGGGGTATTGCTGTATTCAAAAGAGGGATTTTACGGACCACAGTAACACCATGGATGTCAATCAATCAGTCATATTTATTGAGCACTTACATTGGGCAGAGCACTGGAGCAGCATCATCGTTATCCTTATGAATGGGAACATGCTTCTGAAGTGGAGTCTTTAAAGGCCTAATAAGGATGGCATTTTATTCAGTGAGATTTTAGATATTCTTTGATCAACAACTCTAATATTACAGTTCCTGGGTCAGACCAGTGGTTTATCTACCCTAATGTTCTGTCTCAGACATTGCAACATAGGATGCCTGAAAGATTTCTGCTATCCATTCAACTGATTAGAGATACCTAGTATCCCTAATTTTCCTTCTAATAAACACATTGTGACATTCTCATCCATGAATTTATTACGGCCCTTTATAGACTTACTGGTATTCTCTGCCCAAACAACTTTCTGTAGTATCCATGTCACTTGCTTACCACCAACGGGGTACTGTTTTTTTCTCCTCCTCTGTCTTGAAGTAACTGCTTCGAACTTTGATGAGTGATTCTTCCCCCCCCCCCCCCCAATCAAATTTTTGTGGCATTTGGTGAACACAATTTCATACTCATACAGGACACACTCTTCATGATCTGGAAAATGCCAATCATATCCCTTCTCATCCTCTGTTTTCCCAGACTAATCTTTTCCACCTTTCCTCATATGTAGGCTCTTCTGTCCATTTTATCACAATGCTCCACACACAGTGAGTGCTCAGTAAATACCATTGATGGATAGATTGATCATTTTAGTTGCTTCTCTTCTGGAAAGGTGCCTTTATAAAAGACAAAGAAATGGAAACTTTTATATATTCCCTGAAATAATATTGGTATAACCTGAAATAGAAAGTATAGTAATAGTAATAATGGTATTTGTAAGTGCTATGTACCAAGTACTGTACTAAGCACTGGGAAAGAGACAAGACAATTAGATTGGACCCAGCCCCGTAAGGTGTTCACAGTCCAGGGGGGTGAGAGAAGAGGTATTGAATCCATCTTTTTATAGGTGAGGAAGCTGAGGCACAGAGACGTTGAGTGACTTGCCTAACGTTGCACAGTAAGCAAGTGGCAGAGCCAAGATTAGCATCCAAAGTCCTCTAACTCCCAGGCCTGTGCTCTTTCCACTAGGCCAGGCTGCTCTTCAGCTCTGCTGCTCAGGCCAGTCTCTTTCATCTAATTTAGATTTTTTAATAGAACTGAGCAATGAACTTTTTTGAAGAACCAAACATTTATTTTGAGATACCTTTTATATTCAAGAGGCATAAAGCTAATTCAGTAAATCAGTGCCTGGCACTGAAATTCAGTCATCACTTCTGCAGAGTGCTGTGAAATTGAGGATGGGAAGTGACAATAGAATTTAGCTCGAATTTCAGCGTAGCCTATGCATGGACCCCCACACACACATGACACCGTGCGTGACTGCACACACATAAAATGGTATTCTTCGTAGCTGGAAGTAAGGGATACTCAGTGAATATTTGAGGATATAGATACAATGCATTAAGGAAATGTTTCTTACCACAGCAGGTGATGAACATACAGAGTTTGTCATAAAGAAGTTCTGCAGGCAAGAAATAGCAGAATGTAACTTACTGACTCAGTTATATTATACTCTCCCAAGTCCTTAATACAGTGTTCTGCACACAGGAAGCACTCAATAAATACAATTGACTGATATCAGGAGGTTAAAGGATGGTTAAATAAATTAATGGATTAGTGATCCCCACTGAGCTACTAGAGGGAAAGTTAAGGATGGAGAGGGAATGTTGTTAGGGAAGTTTAACACTAAACACTAGAATAGGGTAACCGTCACCCTATAACTCCATGCAGCCCATTGCCACAGAATGGGCCATTGTTCTATCCCACTAATAATATTCCTTATATTATGCAATTCAGTGTAAGTGATCTTCTTTTCTGGAAGAAGAAACTGGGGAACAGGAAAGTTGACATGATCTTCTTCAAAGTCCTAGAAGAAACAGGATAGAATTGAGTTCTCAATGTCCAGTTAGCTGACTTTAAACGATGTGCAGAGAAGCATCTGTTTCATGCATTTGAACTTCCCCTCCCCCATCATGGGAAAAGTAGACAAGATAATTACTTTGCAAATGGCAATTTGGTTCCAAGTATCTTTCTGGGTCCTGTAATAAGAAATAGTAGCAATATTGCTAACATTATCATGTGTGACAATAATTAAACATAGGGGATTAAGGAGAAAACCTAGGACCCACCACCCTCTGATTCCCCCCTTCAACCATGTAACCTCTCAAAACCCATCTTTTTCACCCACATGAGTGGAAGTGGAAAGCGAAGAAAGCAATCTGACCTGGTGAAAAGAGCATGGGCCTCAGAGTCAGAGAACCTGGGTACTAATCCTGGCAATGCCACTTATCTGCTGTGTGACCTTGGGCAAATCACACAACTTCTCTGTGTCTACAGTACCTCATTTGTCCCTCTATCCCTATCAGTCATCAGCTCCCTGTATCACCGACTGACATATTCACTTTCAATCTTCCCCCACCTATCTGGTTATTTAAAAGGGTGCCTTTGCCCTAGAGGATATTATTATTATTATTGTGGTATTTGTTAAGCACTTACTATGCGCCATGCACTGTTCTAAGCACCGAGGTAGATACAAGGTTGTCCCACAGGGGGCTCACAGTCTTAATTCCCATTTTACAGTTGAGGTAACTGAGGCACAGCAAAGTTAAGTGGCTTACCCAGAGTCACACAGCAGACAAGTGGCAGAGCCGGGATTAGGACCCATGTCCTCTGACTCTCAAGCCCGGGCTCTTATATGCAGATGAATCAATGCTTGCTCTGGAAAGCTGGGTATTAGGAAAACATAGCCTATCCTCATTCTTTTCAAACTCTTTCCATTGTGCTCCTAGAGAGAATCTTTAGAACTCCTGTGCTTCAGCTTACCTCCACCAAGGAAAATAATTTCACAAAACCTTTCCCGACCTTGGTGGATGGATACTTACTGAGTCAATATTCTATACAGCAGTGACAATGCCTAAATCCATCAATGACTCCCAGAAATGAACAGCAGGTTTTTGTCTCTCGAATAACCAGAGAACCCTGCTTTCAGAAGTGCATTAGTAGCTTAATGGTTTATTAAATGAAAATCCTGCCTTGAATCTGTTATCCTACAATTGTGTTTGTATTTCAAGAATAAATGCAAAGGGGTATTTTAAGGGCTGTTTAGATACAAACCCTTCAAATTTTAATAAGAATTTATGTTTTGTTTGGGTTTTTTAAAATGATATTTGAGCACTTTCTCCGTGCCAGGCACATAGGGGAAGCTCTGGGGAAGATATGAACTTATCAGGTTGGACACAGTTCATGTTCCATGTGGGGCTCAGTCTTAATTTCCATTTTACAGATGAAGGTACCAGGGCACAGAGAAGTTAAGTGACTCACCCAAGGTCACATAGCATACAAGTGTGTGAATCAGATTAGAACCCAGGTCCTTCTGACTCCCAGCACCTTGCTCTATCCATTTGACCACACTGCTTTTCATATGATGCTGAAGGATATTCATCCCATCTCATAAGATACCTAATAGCAGATTTAGCTCAGTATTTTTTAACTGTATTCCAGAAGGTTTCCTTTACCATTTGAATCGACCCATTTTTCCCATAAATAATGTTCCTTTTTAAAAAAATCTGTTTAATTTCTGCTACACAAAATGGAAATCAGCTGGCATTATCCCAGCCCCACAATAAAAGGCCATAGTGTTAAAATAATCATGTGAATAATATTCTGCATCAGTGAACCCATTCCACTCAGGAGCCATAGGACATTCTGTTTCACCCTGGTGTATTGATGGATTCCATGTCAGAGCTTAATCTGCTCTTCTGACCCGATCATGCATAAGGTCTGGATTTTGTGGATCTCCTTTGGGAGGTTAATTGAATATAACAACATAAGGCCAAAGAAAAAGAGACCAAAATATAGACGTCTTGATCTTAAAGTCAGTGTTCACATTTATTTCTTCATTCGTAGATATGCGTTACAGTAGGAAACTAGAAAACGCAAAGATATTTTTCCGATTTTCTTTTTGTCAGTCACGTTAAAAAAATAAGAATTGCACAGCATTGTGTCTCCAATAGCGGCAGCAAAGAATGCTTTAATGTTTAGACTGTGAGCCCCAAGTGAGACCGGAACTGTGTCCAGCCTGATTATCTTATAGATACTCTGATGCTTAATATACTGTTTGGCACACAATGATTGTCTAATGGTTATTATTATTCTTATTTTTATTGGGAAAGTGTAATGGTATCACTATTCACACCCATCCTTAAAGTCAGCGGTATTATGTTTGTTCCTCAAAAACTCATCTCAACTTAATCACAGTGTTTACTTAACCCTTCTCTGGCTATTTAACATTCCTAAAGGTATTGAATAACATCTGAAGTACGCAAATGAT
Source organism: Tachyglossus aculeatus (assembly GCF_015852505.1). Taxonomy (NCBI): domain Eukaryota; kingdom Metazoa; phylum Chordata; class Mammalia; order Monotremata; family Tachyglossidae; genus Tachyglossus; species Tachyglossus aculeatus. The sequence goes on along the minus strand of NC_052074.1, from coordinate 16,702,684 downwards.
GAAATATTTACTTGAAATCAGAAGTGTTGTTAAGTTCCTTTTGAAGTTTTGTGACCCTCCCTCCTTCCTGCCACAGAACCTGATTCTCTTGGCATTCGCTTAGTCCCTGGAAGCTTGGTGCTTGAGGTGGTGTGTTTAACCTGAATAATTGAGCATATGGGCTAAGTTCACAGTCTCTTTCAGTGTATGTGGCACGAGTATGACTGGGGGTAGATGGGGAGACTCTGAAGAACTCTGACCTCCACGTGTTGGATATTGCTGCACATGTGCAGGCTGAGGTGTGCATGGCCAGTGGGTGAGTGTCAAAACCAGAGGAAGACCCAAATTTACCAAAATTCCTGGCAGACAGCAAGGAAGCACTTCCCTCCTCCACCGTACCCATGGATGCCTGATGAGAGAAAACAGAGTAGGAAGAAAAATACCAACAGCCTGCTCATCTTGGGTTGTGGTGACTGAAATCCAAAGAAAGATTGGGAAGTGATGGCCTAACTGCCCACAAAAGGACAGGCTCAGAGGTGGGGGAGGTGGAGAGGGCAGCCCCTGAAGTAGCTGTCTACCATTTTGGGGGAGTCACTCCTTTTCTTGTTTCTGCTTCCTTGGGCATAGTTTTGGGCACTGTTGTGTGTCCGTTGAAAGCATTCCCAGGTCAGATGATTTAAGTGTTTGGTTCGCTTGGATTTGACATGTAATTTATGGGTATATTAAACAGATGCTCGAGTGGCTTCAAAAAGAGAAAAGGTGGGGAGCAATAGTGCTGGCTAACGTTTCCCAAGAGAAACACATCTGCAACTTATTTGGGTGAATGTGTCCTACAGCCCATCTTCAGCACTGCAGGCGAGCAGGGGAATTGGGGGGGTGGGGGGCAGGATAGGGGACAGGCAGGTCTCTTCCACACAGTGGTCCACAGCAGAGGGATCATGTTCTCTGAATCGTTTCTCCCTCCTATTGCGCAGCGGAGTTTCACCACAAACTCCTTGTCACTGTGCAGCAGCCTCCGGTGACAAATGGATGCTGCGGCAAATTTTTCTTTTCTTTTCCTCCCTACCCTCCCTTCATCTTTTTTTGCAGTCTTAGCATAAAATGGTCAAATGATGTTCCACCGCAGAATTCAATTTCACAGTTCAGTTAGGTCCTTGATTACACTGCCAAATTCAGATTAATGTGCATTTAACTAACATGGATCAGGAGGCTTCTGGCTGGCAGCCAGAGGTAATAGTAGCAATTGATAGCTGTGTAGCCTTTTATGCCCTGTCCACTCCTGTGCACCACTGGTGAAATTGATTGATTAAATGAATTCATTGCTATAATTATTTGTAATTGTGATACATTGTGAGCCCGTGTCTCACCCTCTCCTTGGAGATGTTGCCCTCATTGCCCGAGGGTATTTCTGTTGTTGTTAACCGGGATTATTCATTTTCAGATAATGCCGATTTTTTTTTTCGTCCCTCATTCATACTTTTTGAAAGTGTTTTAATGGAGACGTAGAAGAGCAAACATCTCGCTTCATACTTGTCAAGAATTCATTTATTTTGAGTACAAGAAAGATGCCGGAGAAGCTTGAATGAATCATTAACTGGAAGTCGGGCATGTGTCATTAACTGCTTCAACATGAAAAGGAATAGGGCTGTTCGCACATAGTTTTTGTGTTTTAAAAATCTCTTGCTGAGATGAATCCCTCCCCAGTTGTTACTGGGTTTGGGGGAAATTAGTGGTTTTGTGACACTGCAGTTAAACATTTTGTCAATCAACATGGTGGTTTGAAAAATAGTAAATTCAATTAGTCTTCTAATTTCAATGTGCAATTAGGAAGCCTCCTGTAAACTATGTAGTCCATACTGCCAATAGAAAGAGAACTCTGTGCCCATCTTATTCCAAGAAGATTGTCTTTTTAAGTCTTTTATCTTTCTCTGATATACCACAGTTTTCTACTTTCCAAACCATGAATTTCAGCAGAAGGATAAATAGGGGGTGGGAATCTTTTTACATTGTTTGAAATGTTTGAAAAGTCTGGTGGCAGGGAAGAATTGTTCAGGGCCATTTTGCAGTCAAAATTCCTTGGCCTTTTTTGGTAACTGTTCTGAGATTGCACACTTTCATTTTGTTATAATTTCTAGAGATTTATCTATCTGCATGTAGGACCCACACATTTGTTCTAGTTCTAGGGATTGCTTTGTTCACGGGGCGGTGAGTGTGGCAGTGAGCACGTGTACTAGGGGATAGATTCGTGGCAGCCGTGGGAGAGGAGGTGTTGCAGAGGAAAAGGCAGCAGTGGCAAGCAGATATTGCTCTGGGGGAGGTGGAAGTGGATGAGGCAATGGTGAGCGGCATTACGGGGCTTAGGGAGAGATAGGCATGGAGTCAGCCTGCTGACAGGGGAAGGTTTGAGCCACCTCCCTCCCCCACCCCTTTGGACTCTGAAATGTGATCTTCCCCCTGTCGTCCAGGCTCTGACTAAAGCCAGGGCAGGTTTTTGCCCTGTTGGAAGCAAGGCCAGCAACAAAAATTCTTCACTGGGGACTTCTATATGTTAACAATCCTGCAGCCTCAATAACATGGAAGCCAGGTGCCATAAAACTTCATATGCGTATTTGTGTGATTTTGGACATTTGGGACTGCTTTTTAGCAGGGGTATTTAAGCTCTTCTTATGAGCAAGGAACTGTCCGAAGCACAGGGGTAGATATAAGCTAATCAGGTTGGACACAGCCCATGTCCCACATGGGGCTTACCATCTTGATCCTTATCTCACAGATGAGGTAACTGAGGCACAGAGAAGTTGAGTGACTTGCCCAGATCACATAGCAGATACATTGGTAGAGCTGGGATTAGAACCCAGCTCCTTATGACTCCCAGGGCTAGACTTTATCCACAAGGCAATGCTGCTTCTCTTAAACCTAGTTTTAAAGCTAGAAACTCTGTACCAGCAGTAATTGAGTGCAGAAAAATACTCTGAAATGCCATAGTTCATTCCAGAGAGTTACAGGTAGCCTATACTTCCAACAGATCAACATTGACACAACCCAAGACTTGTAAATGAATATTATAGGATTATAGGAATTGGCGTGTCCAAACAAGTCAATATTCTTTTATTCTGACTGGGATAACAAATTAATTGTATTTACTGAGTACTCACTGTGTGCAGAGCACTGTTCTAAGCCCTTGGGAAAGTGCAATACAACAGAGTTGGTGGTTAGTTGCTACTCATTTGTATATCTAATGAGCAGTTGAAACCCGGTTAAAATAAAACAGGATATTAATGTTCTCTAAAAGATCATGTTTTACCTCTAGATTTGAAAATGGACTCAGGCACTGGAGTTTGGCAGCAAATAACCAGAAAAGAGCATATCAGATGCCAAACAACGCACTTCAACCAGTAGGCCTTACACCCCATGTCTGCGTGGACTTGGTTCGTCAAGCCATCCCACATCTCTAACTATAATTCATGGTGGAAATGATTAGTAACAGCCATTTAAGATACACTGTAGTGTCACCACCACCATGTTGAGTGACTTAATGGCCACAACTAAAGATGACATCCATAACTTCAGATTCCATAGGGTCCAACAGTTCAGTAGACCACCTTTGATTTTTCACACCTTGCTCTTGTTGAGAAAAAATATGTGTATAAAAATGGAAGAGCCACGGCTACTCTAAAATGGAACTTTTGATTTTAAAATTTTCCTATTTTCCAATACCATTTTAAGCTTGTAGGCAGAGAATGTTTCTACCAACTCTATGTCATATTCTCCCAAGCACTTATAGTGCTCTGCACACAGTAAGTGCTCAATAAATAAGATTGATTGAAAAAAGAATTAAACAAAAGCTACTCTCGCTCACAACATTTATCCATTGCCTTCATTTTATGTCCAAGGGATCATTTTATTTACCCAGTTACTTCTGACACTGCAACTGCCCTATTTTGGTTCCATTATTGCATGTATATTATATGTTTATCTTTTGTTGGCTGTGTCTATACTTGAATGAGAATAACAGCTGTGGATTCATATTAATTTGAATTAATGTATTTACATTCCAGTGGCATTTTTATGATCTAGGCCCATTGGGGAGTATGAACAAGCAAATTACTTTGAATCTAGATCTGAGAGTCTTCTCGTGGCCAAGCTAATAATGAAGGGCATCTGGACGCAAATCCATTCTCCTATCTTCAACTTACAAAAGTATCTAGATTGTATCAATTCAAGATTCAAATATACGTAGAACACCTTAATCTAGTGGAAAGAGCAAAGATCTGGTTCACAGTCTCAGGCCTGCCACTGACTCGACTCTGTGTTTTAACCTCTCTGACTCAGTTTATGGATATCTAAAATGGGGATAGCAATAACTTTCACTTTGAACTGCATGGGAATATTGTGAAGCTAAAATGTCATAGCTGATGTGAAGGCATTTTGGAAAAAATGAAAGTTCTATAAAATTCAAGGTAGTATTTGTCTTAGAAGCAGCATGGCCCAGTGGACAGAGCAAAGGTCTGGGAATCAGAAGGACCTAGGTTCTAATCCCAGGTCTTCCAACTTGCCTGCTCTGTGATTTTGGGCAAGTCACTTATATTCTCCATGCTTCAGTTTCCTCATTTGGAAAATAGGGATTAAGACTGTGAGTCCCTTATGGGACATGGACTGTGCCTAACCTCAGTGCTTAGTACAGTGCCTGGCACATAGTAAGCACTTAGCACTTACCTTAAAAAAAGAAAACTGGATCCTCTTAGATCTTTTTCTAGCTGAAAAATAAATTGGAAGATGAGCTATCCCGGTGTGCATTGTGGGCATAACCTGGTAATTCAGGTTGTTGCTAGGAAATCCTGGATAAGATCAAGACCAGTTAAGAAATGTGGCCTGCTCCAAGTCTTTAGGTTACAAACATGACTCATTGCATAAGTGATTGGCTTCAAAGCCACTGGGGTTAATGTTTTCATCTCTCTTTGCCTCCTAGGTGGATTATGAGCGAAGCCAGATGGCTATTAGCCCTCCCCTGTCTGGATCAGACACCTACCCCCGAGGCCCAACAAAACTACCTCAAAGTCATGACAGAGTTAACTATTCCACCAGCGGCTACCAGTATCCCCCTGGGTATCACAAAGCGGCTCCCTACCACCACCAGCCTTGTCTCCAATCCAGTTCCCATTACATCTCCACAGCTTCTTATCCAAGCTCTCCGAGTATACCTTCAAGTGCTTACCCCCCACCCAGTTGGGGATCGTCCTCGGACCAGCAGCCCTCCAGAGTGTCCCATGAGCAATTTCGAGCTGCGCTACAGCTGGTCGTCAGCCCAGGGGACCCCAGGGAGTACTTGGACAACTTCATCAAAATTGGAGAAGGGTCAACTGGAATTGTCTGCATTGCAACAGAGAAGCATACAGGAAAACAAGTCGCTGTCAAGAAAATGGACCTCAGGAAGCAACAAAGAAGAGAACTTCTCTTTAATGAGGTAACCATGAAAAGATTGGGCCTGCCAGAATGCTAGACACCTACAGCTTGCATTGAGAAATTCCACAACTTGAGATGCACTGTCTGAAGTCACCCTCTTGCTGTTCTCTAAAAAGGCTCTGTTTTCTAAGTTTCCTTCATTAGATCAATCAGTTGTACTTGTTGAGTGCTTAGTCCTTTGTGAGGAGGACTGTACTAAGCACTTGGCAGAACTCATTAAAGTTAGTAGACATGATGCTAGAAGGGGGAGACACACTAAAATGTCTTTCAGGTAGGGGGAAGCAACTGAGTTTAAAGGTATGTACTTAAGTTCCATTGTGGGGAGGGTTGAGGTGAGTATCTAGTTGCTTAGGAAGTGAGGTCTCAAATACCTAGGCGATGCAGTAGAGGTTGGAGAGATGAGAGATAAGTCAGGGAAGACTTCTTGGAGGAGATGTGCTTTTAGTAGAGCTTTGCAGACAGGGAAAGAGGTGGCCAGCCAGATGAGAAGGGGAAAAGAGTTCCAGGTAAGCAGGGGGCTGTCAGCCGAGAGGTCAGACTTCCCCCTTCAAGCCTTGACCCCTCCTCCTCAGACTTTTTGTCTGCATACAAGTTGTCCATATTATTTTTGTTGAAAACTGGATGTCAGCCCCAGCTTGCATGTTCTTCCTTTTGACAATGATAAGGGGATTCGAGAGGAAGTTAAGTGTAGGAGTGAAAGGCCTCCAGCATTCTTGAATGCCCAAACTGCAAATGCCCAAAATGTAACAGCACCTAAACTGGGCATCTACTGATCTTGCTATGTCCCAGATGTGGTAAGGAGCAAGAGTTGCTGGAGATTGGTGCCAAGGAGAGTGATCATTTGGATCCCATTTCTGGGACATTTCACCATCTTTCTAAAATTATCTAGGATCTACAAAAATCTGGGCCTGTCCTAGCTAAACCAGGACACATAATCTTCTCATAAAGATTCTAAGAGACAAACTGCAAGGTGTTAACCACAGGAAGAAAATGAGGGCTTTTACCTTCTTCATAATCTGAATTAAATGCAAGGAGGAAAAGAGCACTCTTGAATATTTGTTGTCTTTCTCTGTCTTTTGTTCAGGTTGTAATAATGAGAGACTACCACCATGACAATGTGGTTGACATGTACAACAGCTACCTTGTAGGTGATGAGTTGTGGGTGGTCATGGAGTTTCTAGAAGGTGGTGCTTTGACAGACATAGTTACTCATACCAGGTAAGTTTATTTAGTACCAAAAGAGCATGGGGTCTGTTTAACGTACTGAACTGTTTTTCCTGAGACATAAACTAATTTGGAACTAATTTTGAAGTAGTTGTTACCTCAAGTAATAACAATAATAATAGTAATTGTGGTGCTTGTGCTTATTTTGTGTCAAGCACTGTACTAAGCACTGGGGTAGATAATCAAGAATAAGTAGCTTAGTGAATAAGAGAATAATGACCAACCCAAAAGGGGAAGGGGAGGTCAAAACGATGTCCTTTAAAGCCAGACTCACCAAGGTACTCTGATTTTTTTTTAATTCAGTAGTATTTGTTAAGTGCTTACTATGCGTAAATCACTGTTCTAAGCATAGGTAGATACAAGTTAATCAGGCTGGATGCAATCCCTATCCCACATGAGGCTCAAAGTCTTAAGTAGGAGGGAGCACAGGTATTGAGTCCCCCATGGGATTATCTTCAATTGTAAATAAAATATTGAGACAAGGCCATAGGATTTTAAAGATAACACCATTATCACCATTTTCAAGAAGAACAGGAAAACTGACTGGAAGTCATTGTTGAATCTCCTTAGGCTCTATCTATGGAATATTCCTAGCCAGAGTCTTCCTGGACTAGCCATTTGAAGATAATCATAAACCGAGCTCTCTCAAAAGCATAATGTGGCTTCATCCCACAGTGAGGCAAAGCAGACAGTGTCTGTGCTGCATGTCAGATACAGGAGAAGTGCAGAGAATGTCACAGCCACTCCATAGTAGTTGTCCCCAGAGTTGGAGCCAATCATACTGACTGGTATGCATTGACTAATCCCTGGGGATGACTGATCAGTGCATACCAGCAAGTACAATTTATCGATTCCAACTCTGGGGGCCAAGGGCTTTGGAGACCGTTGTTCCACAGTTTTGTGCATTAGAGCTCCCAGTATAAAGGGGATGTCTGCTGGAGAATGGGCAAGTCACTTCACTTCTCTGGACCTGAGTTACCTCATCTGAAAGATGGGGAGCGAGATTGAGCCCCATGTGGAACAGGGACTGTGTCCAACCCAATTTGCTTGTATCCATCCCAGCACCTAGTACAATGCCTGGCATGTAGCCAGCGCTTAACAAGTACCATAATAGTAATTATTATTATTATTATGGCTCAACGCAGCTCCATTCCGGTCTTTGAGGGGAGCAGGTACTCCAGGTCACACTCAGCCCCCCAAGTAGCCTACAGCTGCTCTGCAAGCCCTTTCTAGTTTTCCTGGATATACATCCAGTCCTCTGTTGACTGTGTTCCCCCATCTCAGCCTGGCTGTAACTTTATGGATGCCCTTCCATAGCCTGTGAGTATGTCCCCATGTTCACTACCCAGTCTGTGTGTGTCTGCATTTCCTCCTCCGTGGTCTCACATATGTATCTGAGTGTTTCTCACCGTACAAAGCACCGGTGTAGATACGGTCTGTGGCAGATACTGGGTTGGACACAGTCCCTGTCCCACATAGGGATCACAGTCTTAGTCCTCATTTTACAGATGAGGTAACTGAGGCACAGAGATGACTTACTGAAGATCACACAGCAAACAAGTGGCAGAGGCGGGATTAGAATCCAGGTCCTGTGACTCCCAGGCTTTGCCCTTTCTGCTAGGCCGTGCTGCTTCTCACAGTGTGGTTATTTAGATGCAGAATCCATGTGGACTTTTTTTTTTTTACAGGAACCTGATTCAGTGCTTGTAGAGTTTTATGAGCTTTTACAAGTGGAGCCCCAAATCTGGAATTTTTTTTCTTTAAACCTACTCAAAGCTATCTTCCCATCAGTGATGTTCTTGGAGCCTGAATTACAGGGTAGCCTTTGCTACCAACCAGAAGGGAACACCAGACTCCAATTTCTTATCCAGGTGCACTGAACTACAGCTGGACCAGAATCCCCAAGCAAATAAGAAAATATTTATCTACCAGTTCTCTAGCACCACCAAAAAAAGGAATGTCACCACTCTGCCTTCCCAATAGCTAGTTAATTGTGGCATTTGTTAAACATTTACCATGTGCCAAGTGCTGATCAATCAGATCAGACACAGTGCCGACCCCATTCATTCATTCATTCAATCATATTTTTTGAGCACTTACGGTGTGCAGAGCACTCTACTAAGCGCTTGGGAAGTACAAGTTGGCAGCATATAGAGACGGTCCCTACCCAACAACGGGCTCACAGTCTAGAAGGGGGAGACAGACAACAAAACAAAACATGTGAACAGGTGTCAAGCCATCAGAATAAATAGAAGTAAAGCTAGATGCACATCATTAACAAAATAAAATAAATCGAATAGTAAATATGTACAAGTAAAATAAATAGAGTAATAAATCTGTACAAACATATATACAGGTGCTGTGGGGAGGGGAAGGAGGTAGGACGAGGGGGATGGGGAGGAGGAGAGGAAGGAGGGGGCTCAGTCTGGGAAGGTCTCCTGGACGAGGAAGAGAGCTAGCTTGGCGGATGGGAGGAGGGAGGGCATTCCGGGCCAGGTGGAGGACGTGGGCTGGAGATCGACGGCGGGACAGGCTAGAACGAGGCACAGTGAGGAGGTTAGCGGCAGAGGAGCGGAGGGTACGGGCTGGGCTGTAGAACGGAAGAAGGGAGGTGAGGGAGGAGGGGGCGAGGTGATGGAGAGCCTTGAAGCCAAGAGTGAGGAGTTTTTGCCTGATGCGTAGGTTGACTGGTAGCCACTGGAGATTTCTGAGGAGGGGAGTAACATGCCCAGAGTGTTTCTGCACAAAGATGATCTGGGCAGCAGCATGAAGTATAGACTGAAGTGGGGAGAGACAGAAGAATGGGAGATCAGAGAGGAGGCTGATGCGGTAATCCAGTCGGGATAGGATGAGAGATTGAACCATCAGGGTAGTGGTTTGGATGGAGAGGAAAGGGCAGATCTTGGCGATGTTGCGGAGGTGAGACTGGCATTTTTTGGTGATGGATTGGATGTGAGGGGTGAACGAGAGAGCAGAGTCGAGGATGACACCAAGGTTGCGGGCTCGTGAGACGGGAAGGATGGTAGTGCCGTCTACAGTGATGGGAAAGTCAGGGAGAGGGCAAAGTTTGGAAGGGAAGTTAAGGAGTTGTCTTGGACATATTGAGTTTTAGATGGTGGGCAGACATCCAAATGGAGATGTCATGAAGGCAGGAGGAGACATGAGCCTGAAGGGAGGGAGAGAGAGCAGGGGCAGAGATTCATTCATTTAATCATATTTACCCCAAGCAGGGCTCATAGTCTTTCAGGGAAGAGAATGGGTATTTCATCCCTATTTTGCAGATGAGGAAAAAAAAAAGCACAGAGAAGTTAAGTGCCCAAGGTCACCCAGCAAGTGAGTGGTAGAGCCTGGATTAAAATCCAAATACCCTGACTCCCGTACTGTGCTCTTTCCACAAGACCATCCAACCTACTCCCATTAGGTTAATGAATAAAATATTCTTACTAATCAATCATTTCAATCAGTCAGTCATATTTATTGAATTCTTAATGTGTGCACAGCACCATACTAAGTGCCTAGGAAAGTAACACTACAACAGTATAACAGACACTTTCCCTGCCCACAACGACCTTATGGTCTAGAGGGGCATAAATCAGTTCTTGCTATAAGCTAATGGGCAGATGCACAATGGCATTTATTGAGTACCTCCTGTGTTCAGTGAACTGTACTAAGTACTTAGGAGCGTACAATATAATTTGATGTACAAAATCCCTTTCTTCAAGGAGCTTATGAAACAGTCATGATGAGAAATAAAGTTGCATTGAATGATACTTGACTGCCTAACCTATGTCATTGCCATCGAAAATATGGCAGCAAAAGTTAGGGACAGTTGTGTAACATCCCTTTACAAAGCGAATGGTCTCAAAGCAGCCAGACCTGCCCTGTAGTCATATATAGTTTAGTCCAGTAAATGGGCTGCATTAGCAGAACATGTAGCTTTCCATTGTCTTTTTTGAAAATTCCTCTCTTGACAATATTGTTAATTTGACAAGAAATGTGCTCATTTGCTCTATAGGATGAATGAAGAACAGATAGCTACAGTTTGCTTATCAGTTCTGAGAGCCCTGTCTTACCTTCATAATCAAGGAGTTATTCACCGGGATATAAAAAGTGACTCTATTCTTCTGACAAGTGATGGACGGGTAAGATATGAATGTTTTTCTACTAACTCCAGTGGTGAAAACCGACAAGTTTATTGAAGCTTATATCATTAACACACATTTTAGTCTTTTTTCCAGAAGACTCTTTCTCTTGGTTCCAAGACTCTCATACTCTACCCTTCCCTGCCACCCTCAGTGGCATTAAACAAGGGAATTATCACTGTAGCTGAACTGTCTGACTATTTCTTCATGTCAATATGATTTATCTCCGGACTAAATTTAGCCCATGGTTATCTTCCTTAACAGTGAGCATTGATTTGAGGAAGTATGCTAAATTTAATCCTTTTTTTCCTCCTGCAGCAATTCCATCTTTAATGGAAGGTATAGTCACATGAGTTATTGTTCAGAAGAATTCATTACATGACTTTAACCCAGAAGTGTAAGCATTAATAGATCACTTTTCTATAAAAAGGTTCAGGCCACGTCTCTCCACTCCTCAAAAACCTCCCACAGTTACACATCCATCACTGCATCAAACAAACTCCTTACCTTCGGCTTTTGGGCACTCAATCAGCTCTCTCTCTCCTACCTTACCTCACTAATCTCCTACTGCAGTCCAGTCTACACTTTGCTCCTGTAACACCAACCTATGCATAGTTGTGATAAACAAGTACCATAACAAGTTCCATAATAATTTCCACCTGCCCTTCTCTCTCCGCCATTCTAGATCTCCTACATTCTGCCCTCCTCTCCCAACCATTCTAGAACTCCTTCCTCCTGCCCCGTCCCCTCACCATTTTAGAGCTCCTCCCTTCTGCCCTCCTCTTCTCACCATTCTAGATCTCCTCCCTCCTGCTCCCCTCAATGTTCTGGATTGCATCCCTCCTGCCCCCCTTTTGCCCACAATTCTAGAGCTCCTCCTTTCTGCCCCCTCTCCTATTCTAAAGCTCCTCCCTCCTGCCCTCCTCTCCCCACTCTTTTAGATTTGGTGATCATGAAACATATTGTGCCAAAGGATGAGCTTCAAGCCCTGAACCTCTCTTTTCATTACCCCAACCTCTAACATGTCATTTTCCTCCACCCTTGTTACTTTACCGCGTCCCTGGACCCTGAGATTCTCCAGGAAGTAAATCAGGTGAAACGTCTTTGGTAAAATTTATCAAATGTCTCTGTACCTACAGTCTCTAGCTTCAACCCAAAACAACTCACTGGTGGGTTACACAAATATATAATCTTTTTTCTTGTTTTCAAGGCTCCATAGTCTTCCCCCCGACCCTGGATATATTCTTTTTTTTTTCCTATTTATTTTAAGGTTCACTAAATTCTATTTGCATACATTATGCCAGGATCTAGACATATGGAATTGAGGTTTTAAGAAGTGATTTATGGGCTTTATTATGAGCAAACTCTGGTAGACTAGTTCATAGTGCTGCCTTTATTCAGTAAGGTGTTGAGACCTCCCTTTATTCTGATTTCTACTAGCCTAAATAGGATCACTAAGGGGAAAATATACTCCTAAATGGAAAAGTTGCCCAGCTCTAACCAGAATGGGAAATTACTCAGACCATCTGATTTACTTTCAGGATCTGCGTGTCATATTTCATTATATGTTTTACTCCAGTATTCATTATCTTCACTGTAGCTATATTTGAGGATATGTTGTGTGCAATTGTCTCTTTTTAGGAAATTTTCTATGTACTTGAATGAACATTTAGATTTGTAAAACCACTTTCAGTCTTACAACAGAGGACTAGGTCAAGCTTCTAAACTATGTATCATTTGTACTCACCCTTTTCCTGTTATGGAGAACTTTGCTAATTTTTTAAAAGCCATGGAAAGAGTAGCCCATATTGATAACCATGTGGCTATTAAGAAAAAAAAAAGTGCTGATAAAAAGCTTTACCAGCTTATTCACCAACTCTTTATTATTTCAATATCTTCATGTTTCCTATCCCAAAGCTCCAGGCTGGAAAGGAAAATAAACTTAAACCATAAAATATGTTCCTTATTTATCCTGTTCACCACCTGCCCTGTTCTCTTCCTTTTCATTCCAGAGGCGTTATTACCAGAACAGTAGGCAGCCAGAGATGATATCTAAGTGAATAAAAGCACACAGCACTCTCTTGTTCCCACTACTATGTTGTGTATATGTCTTACTAATCTTTTGAGCAAATTTTCCCTTTGGAAGTTGCTTATATGTGCCTCTGGTTTTTCCCCTTGTGATCTTGGGGTTTAGGATCCATTGAGGCTAAAAGCAATCAATAAATGCTATGTATTGGGCACTTACTTTGTACAGAGCACTGTACTAAGCACTTGGGAGAACACTGTTCAACAAAGTTGGTAGACACGTTCCCACCCACAAGGAGTTTACAGTCTAGAGGACTCCCATCCCCTGCCCCTGAACTACATGCATCTCTAGTATATTTCTTTCTTCAGCAGCACCTCTGGAAGATCCCTCTCACTGGGACCCAGGGTCCTCTGGAGGGGTGGAAAATTGGCAGTGACTGTCCAGAAGTGAAAAAGATGAGGTGGCGATTTGGGATAGGGATAGAGGGCCAGGGGGAGATTAAGGGCACACTTTTCTCCCCTGACCAAAAATCCCCCACTCTCTCCCCAGCCCTCCTGATGAGATTCCACGAACCCCTCCATGCCTTTCCCAATGGGTCTCTGAAAGGCTCGGAAGGGCTCATTGGGAGGGGTGGGGAGATGTTGACACACAATTGGTCAGGTGCAGGTTGTGCTGGGAAAAGAAGTTTAGAATAGGATTCCCACACTTTACTTCCACGGAGTGACAGAATTCCACTCTAGGTGAGTGGCCCAGGCCCCACAGCCACTGGGGACAGCTCTCCAGCTAGGAAAAGGCAGTGCTTTGTGGTCAGGCATTCCTCTTTCCCTAGGAAAGTTCTTGCTGACCTTCCAACCAGCAGGCACATGGCAGTGTAGTCCAAACTTGCCCACTCTGTAACTAGGACAATTTCCAAGTTAAAATCTTGACACAGTTGGCCTATAAGTTGTCTATTTTTGACCTTTCTTTAGTCCTTCTCATGCCCAATTACTACTAACTGTATTCCTCAACATCAGAATTTTGCAGTAAGGAGGTAGAAGTAATAATACTGATGGTATCATTAGTATTTAGAGTGCCCATTGGATGGAACGCACTGAACTAAGCACTTGGTAAAGTAGGACAGAAGCAAGAGGCACATTCCCTGTCCACAGGACATTTACACCCTGGAGGTACTTAGACTAGCCAGAGAAAGGGCAAGAGCCATGAGAAATTTTTGCTAAAGGCAGTAATGGCCCTCAAAGGGCACAGTCTGGAGCCTGACTGATTATATGGAATGACTTATCCCTCCTCCTCTTCCCAGCCCCGCCAGTCCACAGGTTCAGTTCTTCCCTCTTCCCAGCTGAAAAATGGTTGCTAGGTACCATTACAGAAGGGCTGATGTCTCCTTTAAATTACCTGTGAGAGAGACTAATTTAAATGAGGGAGTCACTTCATCTTAAATGCAAGTAGCTGTTGGTTACCTAGTTACTACTCCTGGCTGATTCTCTTCTGCATAAACAAAAACTCATAAAAGGCTGATAGATTTTTGCTCTCCTGCTGCAAACAGAAATAACTTGTTCCATCTCATTATTTCTTTTTCAGATAAAATTATCTGATTTTGGTTTCTGCGCCCAAGTATCAAAAGAGGTCCCAAAGAGGAAATCACTGGTTGGAACACCATACTGGATGGCCCCTGAGGTCATATCTAGACTACCTTATGGAACTGAGGTAAGTAAAAAAAGTTCATTTGGCCATCACATCACTGGTGGCAGCCATCACCTATGGCAATCAAATTTAGCATTCATTTGTAAAAAAAACCTCTAGACTAAGGTGTTTTCTGCCTGATCACATAATTGATTTGCCAAAACGTTGGAAAATACCCAAGGCTATGTTTCCATACCATCCACTTTACTCCATACATTCTACCTTTTCAGAAAATAATTTGCTTTCTTTGGTAGTATGTTAGAGCCTACCAGAATTGGGAAAACAATGATTAACTCAAATGAAATGATTGGGGCAGTTTACTTCCACAGTGAACCAAGAGGAGCAGAGGAATTTCGTATGACCAAAATCATTGTCGCTTGGGCCAGTTACCTGAATTCTACTCCCCAGGCACCTTCTAGGTGTAATGACAGAAAAATTACCTGAACTTAAAAGATATAACCCTGGAAGATCCTTAAAAACAATAAAGTTAAAATTTGCCTGAACCTGGAAACTAAGTAAGCCCACTAATCACTAAGGATGTGTTGTAATCCTTCTTTAATAATAATAATAATGGCATTTATTAAGTGCCTACTATGTGCAAAGCACTGTTCTAAGCACTGGGGAGGTTACAAGGTGATCAGGTTGTCCCTCAGGGGCTCACATTCTTAATCCCCATTTTACAGATGAGGTAACTGAGGCCTAGAGAAGTGAAGTGACTTGCCCGAAGTCACACAGCTGAAAATTGGCGAAGCTGGGGTTTGAACCCATAACCTCTGACTCCAAAGCCTGTGCTCTTTCCACAGAGCCACACTGCTTCTCTGTTGTTTTCTTTAGTTTCCTTATTTTGTAACCATGAGGATACTTTTCCAAGTGCTAGGTACAGTGCTGTGCACACAGTAAGAGCTCAATAAATGCCACTGATTTATTGATATATCAACACTTAACATAGGGTCTTAATGTGAGTTTTTGATTATAGAACATCCAAAAGATTTTTGACTTTAGGGAGTGGCAGTCATTCTGAAGTAAAGTCAAATCATTCAGAAGTAAAGTCAAACTAGATGTCAATTTTCAAAATTAAATCAGGACTGAGGTTAGTTCCAATAATCAGGGTTTGGATAAGCAGATAAAATTGAATTCAGTTCTCTCAGAAAGATGTGTGCCCTGAATTTTATCAGTTACCCAAAGTTCCTTTTGCCTGTTTATCTAAACTAAGCTTCATTCAGACAGCCAGTCTGTCAGATTCTCGAGATTCAGGTACTTAGTTTGCTCTTGTGGTTATTTCTTCCTTATTTTGATTCACAGCTCCTCAATCAAAAGTAATTGATTATCATTCTTCTCTGTATTCTTTGCATCTAAATTTATGGAGCAGAGTTTTGTGAGTGAGCTTTTGAAAAACAATGCAGAAAAATGAGCCCAAAAAGAGAAAGTTCTGAATATAGGGCAGAGTTTCATTTGTAGTTGGAAGACTTTGCTATTTCACAATTATATGCATTTTAAGTAGACCTTTCATTCCTATAGAAGGATTTAGTACATGTTCTCCCTCGTACTTAGACTGTGAGCTAGAGATCAGACAAGTGAGACAGGGACTCTTCCCAACTTGGATCTACCTCAGCACTTAGAACAGTACATGATAAGTGCTTAACAAATGCCATAATAGTAGTAGTACACAAAGCTTCAAGATTTAATAAAGTCTGTCTTCCCAGACTAATGGCCACAGGTGAAGAAAGGCTTTCAGAAATGCTCAGAGCCTCAGAATATGAGGCACTAAAATTGCACTGATGGAATAGGAGTTGATGATATTTCATGTCTTGGGAAATAGAGTCAGAGCCAAACTAGGAAGAAATGGATATTTTTATTTTCAGTAAACACTTCTACCAAGGTTCAACCCTAAAGTCACAGACAAGTACTTTATTTTAAGCTCTTACTTGGCAGCTATCAGTAATCAGTGGAAGATGTGTAAGAAAAAAGGAATGGAATGATTTGGGTGTTATTTTAGTGGAAGAAATATGGATGTAAGATGGATAACAAGTTAGGTCCCCCTGGAAAGAAGTTGGGTGACACTCCGCCCTCTGTGACTTTTCATTCATTCATTCAATCGTATTTATTCATTCATTCAATCGTATTTATTGATCACTTACTGTGTGCAGAGCACTATACTAAGTGCTTGGGAAGTATAAGTTAGCTACAACTTGTTGTTTGCCTTAAGCATTGCCAAAGACATTGTTCATGGAAGCAGAGTGCACATTTTCAGTAAACATTACAAGCCTTGTGCAGTGTTTGCCCCAATTAACCAACTAATTGTATGTGGCAGGTGGATATCTGGTCCCTTGGCATCATGGTAATAGAAATGATAGATGGAGAACCTCCTTACTTCAATGAGCCTCCTCTCCAGGCGATGCGGAGAATCCGTGATAACTTACCTCCAAGAGTGAAGGACCTGCACAAGGTTAGAAACTGCATTTGCGTAGAGAGACTCAGCTTAAGCCATCTCTTTGCATTGTTGAAAACAGGGCGTAGTGCTTGTAGACTTTCATTAGTAAATGTGTCACTTACGTTATTTGGAAAAGCAGTGTCTTTGACATACTGTGTTCTCTATGATGCAGTGCTGTGCCTTGGAGCTGCCAGGCCTGGATTCTTAGTTTTCCTTATATTTTTCACAAATGATGTCAGAAAGAAAAATGGTCAGGAGGCTGTGTATTTCAACGCCTTCGTAGCTCTAGTGTGTTTCAAGCTTAGAATGTTTTTTAAAAACAACTGCTTTTGCTAGATTGCCTTTTCGGGGGAACTATTTTGGAAAAAATCAACTGTAGCTAGAACATGGTAAGGTATCTGTGTTTTGACCTGTTCATATCACTGTGATGTTACAGGTTTCCTCAGTGCTGCGGGGGTTCATAGACATGATGTTGGTGAGGGAGCCTACCCAGAGAGCAACAGCACAAGAACTTATAAGGCATCCATTCTTGAAACTGGCAGGCTCTCCTTCTTGCATTGTGCCCCTCATGAGGCAATTTAGGCACCGTTGAATGGAAGGTTCAAGCAGGAGCCCAAAAAAGGCCTTGACAGACCGTTGGGAGTTGGAGTGGAAACCGTGGGAACCATACAAACAACCTGTGTGTTTCAAACAAGTGCTATGGAATTGATCCTGATGATAAAAAAAATTAAAAAATGATTAGATGATCTCCAGGGGTTTGATGATCATCAAGACCCATCACGTGTTACTGCTGGGAGATGCAGCCATGCATCTCCTGACCTATGGAGTGGTTGTTTAGAGCCCAGCTACCGCAGGTCATAATTTTTTTTTAGTCCTTTAGCCAGCAAATCAGAAGGACTCTAGAAGCTCTAGTGAAAAGGTAATATTTATGAGAACATATGTAGGATAATCTGCAAGATTTTGCTTGAAGAGAAAACTACATGGCATTTCTATTTAAAAAAAAAAAAAGCAAAACACTTTTCTGGCAAAAAAGCACTTTTTCCCCTAATTGTAGCAGTGTAATGGATTTTGAAATGAATTTGTAATTTTCTGTACAGTACTTTTGATAATTTATAGTATTTTGATGTCATGTAGTCGTATTAGTTGAAGTAATACATGTGTCTTAGAGTTTAAACAAAGCCTTTCGTACTTTTTTATCCTGTTCTGAGAAAAACAAGCCTTTAAGAATTTAGAATACTGGCCGAATTTCTATCACC
Organism: Tachyglossus aculeatus; assembly: GCF_015852505.1. Lineage (NCBI taxonomy): Eukaryota > Metazoa > Chordata > Mammalia > Monotremata > Tachyglossidae > Tachyglossus > Tachyglossus aculeatus. The sequence goes on along the minus strand of NC_052074.1, from coordinate 16,684,486 downwards.
TTCAGCTTTAGGTGAACACGCTTCTTATTTTAACAGAAACCTTGGTATGGCAGGGTGACAGTATGGGAATGCCGATCATAAAATGTATTGTCTACTTTCCCACTAGAGTGGGGATGGAATGCCACATTCTCCCAAAAAGTAAATCACTTTCTTTTTCCTTGCAAGCTTGGCACTTGGGTAAGCTACATTAACTCTCTCAGGCCACTGGAAGTCAATTTAGTATACTGCAACTGTAGAATGCTCAGTGGCACCCCAGTGGCCTGGAAGAGACCCTAATTTGCACTCCAGGAGTAATTTCCTGAAGTGAAATATATTCACTGGGAGAATCGGACTCATTTCCAAAAATAGAATGCTCCTTAATGGCTTCATGAGATTATCCAATCACAGAAAAGAGAAGGAAAAAAAAAATCGAGGTTGCGATTGGTGTATTCATTTTTTGTTCACTGTTTCCAGATTTATGTGCTGTAGAACACCAAACTCACTTTTTCAGAACTTCAAGGATGAGTGTCTATTAGCTGTCCTTCAATTTCCTCATTTCAGTCTATATTAACTTCCATACCACAGTATTAATTAATTGTCATGTGATGGAAGTCTTAATTGACTTGGGTTGAATTACTAAGGTGGTAACTCACCAGTTATGATCTGACTTTACTTGTGATCATGTTACAATGTGTTTTCCATATAGACAAGTTGTGCTGCTGTCTAGACTTTGAATGTTGATAACATGAAAGACTACTATAATAAATTTTGTGTTGCTTGTTGGATGAACTTGCATGTTACAGTAAGCCTATGTAGATTTGCCTTTAAAATTTTAGAAGTGCTACAAAATCATTATTTGTTCTTCTTAATTATGCATAAAACATAAGCCATTATTTACCAAACTGAATAGAGGTTTTCCTAAAAAACTTCAACCCGAACTATTGTTATAAATATGAATTGAAATTTATGAAAACTCTGGCTAGTCTGAGGAACATTGCAGATTTTTACAATGTGTTATTGTCACTGGAGAGAAAACTGAGCGTAAGGTGACCTGCTGCTGAGTAGATTTTTTCCCGAGTTTTCAAGGCAAGAGATTCATCTACTGAGGGAATCCTGAATTTTGTTTCCTTAAAGTCAAAGAACAAAAGCATGTGTTCCTACATATGAAATTTTAAAATATAAAGGCTCAGATACCAGAAACACTTCAGTCCTGAAATTTCAGATGAAGGACTGCATTAATTAAACCAAGAATTTGTAGAAGTAAAAAAATTAACTTTTTATTAGCCAGAATATGGAACTGTTATGCCTTTGCATAGAAGTGAATTTTGGATTCAAAACATTTTCAATGGTGTAATGAAAACTTTTCTGTAACTTTCTTATCACTAGATATTTTTTAAAGGTCTTCATTGAGTTTACTGGAAGTTATTGTAGCTTTAAAGGTTTTGTGAGCACCAATATTGACAGAAAAATGCACATGCAAATAAAAAAAATAAATGGTTGCATTTTCCCCGTTGTGGTTTTATACCTATTCTGATTTTCAGAGTCTGGAGTTTACTGGACGAATTTAAAAAGGTCCCGTTGTGATTCCAGATAGGATGAATAAGCGTTGGTGTAAAATGACATAAAACGGGCAGCTTTTAACTAAGAATCATAGGCACAGCATCAAACCCAAGGAAGGGCCTGTGGTTCTGAACAAAGGAGTGCATCTATCTTTTTGCACCCCTCCCTTACCCTTTATCTATCTGTGTATCTCTTTGTCTCTTTCTCCCTCTTTTTCTCTCTCTCTCTCATGGATGGCCATAAAGGTAGACAAGGAAAAGTTTAAGAAGTGAACATTGTAAAAACCAGGTGAGTTGTAAATAATCAACTCGAAATGTTATGTGCATGTTTTGTTGGGGCCAAATCAGGTAGAGTTTAAAGTGTGACCAGGAGGTAACTAAATTCATAAAAGAAAAAAGAGTCATCACTCTATCTCTGAGAGTTTTTCTAGTGCTCAGACTTGCTTGAACCAGAGTGCCAAATTACTGTTATTATTAAAGTTGTTCTTTATCAATCGATAGATCAGTAGTACTTATTAAGCACTTAATGAGTTCAGAGCACTGAACTAAGCACTTGAGAGAGTACAGTACAGCAGAGTTGGTAAACATGATCCCAGGCCACAAAGAATGCACAGTCTACAGGGAGAGAGACATTAGACTAAACTACAAGCAGGGAAAATAGTAGAGTATAAGGATATGTTCTTAAATCCTGTGGGGAAAATTAGCAGAGTTAGGTTTGGTTAGAATGAAGAACGCTCCCAGCAGCCAAAACATCGTGGTGATTTACAGAGTTGCTATGCTCACCATTATTATCAATAATGATAATATTAATGATAGTAATTGTGTTATTTAAGCACTTGCTTCACTGTGCCTATCATTTGTATTTATTCAATCAATGGTATTTACTGAGTGCTTACTTTGTGCAGAACAATGTACTAAGCACTTGGGAGAGTACAATATAGCAGAATTAGTGGAACATTGCTTTCCCATAAGCTTAGAGTCCAGTCAGGGATACAGGCATTAATATGAATGAATAAGTAATTTATAATACATAATTTAAAGTTCTATGGGCTTGGGGGTGGAATATTAAATGTCCAAAGGTCACAGATCGAAGTGCATAGATGACACAGAAGGGAGAGCAAGCCAGAAACAAAAGGGCTTAATTGGCAAAGGCCTCTTTGGAAGAGATGTAACCTTAATAATGCATTGAAAGTGGAGAGAGTGGTGGTCTAGCATATATTGAAGGGTAGGGATTGCAGGTTAAGGAGAGGACTTGGGAAAGGGGTCAGTGGTGAGACAGATGAGATCGGGGCATAGTGAGTGAGCTGGCGCTGGAGGAGCAGAGTGTGTGGGCTGGGCTGTAATAGGAGATCACTGAGGTGAGGTAGGATGGGGTGAGCTGATTTAGTGCTTTAAAGCCAATGGTAAGTAGTTTCTCTTTGATGTAGAGGTTATTGAGTGCTTACTATGTGCAGAGCACTGTACTTGGGAGAATACATGCTCTGCCCCATGTCTGCTCTGTGACCTTGGACTAGTCAGTTCTCTGTGCCTCAGTTACCTCATCCGTAAAATGTGGATTGAGACTGTAAGCCCCCACATGGGACAGGGACTGCATAGAACACAATTTGCTTGCATCCACCCCTGTGCTTAATACAATGCCTGGCACATAGTAAGTGCTTAACAAATACCATAATTATAATATAATAATTGTTATTATTATTAAAAGAGTTGGTAGACACATTCCCTGGCACCCATTGAGTTCAATGCACAAAGCCTTTGAGAAAGTGCAAGATTCCTTTCTTGCCCACCAGGAACTTAGATTCTACTGGGAGAGTCAAATAATGGATGAGAATGAACAATTGAATGTACAATTGAAAATGTATCTATTTAGAAGTGCTAAGGATGGGTATCGATGGATATAAATTGGCTTTTAGATTGATATGCCTTGGAGTTTGGGGAATTAATTTGAGAAGACTTGCGAGAGGAGATGCGAAGGAGGGAACTGAAGGTGGGGAGGGCAAAGGTCTGAATGAACTGGGTGAGAAGGGAGTTACAGGCTGGGAAGCAATGTGAGCAAGCACCATACTGACTACAAAAGTGGTAAAACATTAGCATGTGTAGGACACCCACACATTTCATCTCTTCTTCATCAGATCCGAGATTATGCGTCCTTTGCCTATCCAAGTTAATGGCCTGGACAAACTGATGGAAGTTCATCTGAGAAAGTCAAGAATCCCAATAATCCAGGAGGGCAGGCAAAATCAGGGCCTTTGATTCCAACATGAATGGCTGGGCAAGTTTTTTGGAAAAGAACACACCGCCATTCAAATTCAAGGTATTATTTTATCATCCAGGGGTATTTGTTTATACTGTTATAGGTATCCCAGTCTGATTATCTTTCTGCGTTGTTCCGTTTTAGCTGGAATTCACAGCCCTTTTATTCTAGATCTATCCTAAGAAACTCACCAGCTATGTGTATGTCTCATTGAACTATGGTTTATATGGTTGAGGGTCCCAGGAACTGCCAGCAGACCTATCAGTAGTTCAGAAAGTAAAATCTGGGGCTTCCTTCTCCCTCTGTAGTGTCATGGATTTTCTGGGTTCTGTCCCTTTCTGGGTACAACTAAAGGTATTAGTGGTTCACCCTAAAATCTTAGCTTGTTTCCATCATCTCTACTGGGCAGGTTGTCTTTTTATCTCCATACCCCAAAGATATTGATAGATGGCTCGAAGCCCAGTTTCTAGTCCTGTAATACCTGTGTCATATGCTGCCCTTGAGTGAGTTTGCATAGTTCAAGGGAAAACATAATTGTCCTCTCTTCAGTTCTTGTCAGAGCATTGCAGGATATGGGGAAAAAATGGATAATTTCTCGTTTCCTTGCTTTGGTAGTGTTCCAGATTTCCTGGAAGAAGGACATTCTTACCAATTGAGAGAGAAATGTTTTGCAGTTAACTATTTTTCTTGCCAGAATTATATTTCTTTTGGGTCAGATCTCCCGTTGTGTCCCTGGAAAGAAATGTTTAATCCCTATCTTGCAAGAACAGGAAAACTTGATCCTCACTCCCCTCACTATTGACAGTGGGGGAGATGAGTTAACAGGGCAGCTATCTTGGGTTCTGCTGCAAAGAGGAAAAGGAGACTCTCTTCTAATCAATCAATAATATTTATTGAGCACTTACTCTGTAGAGCACTGTGTTCTTGACACCACACTGAGCGTTTCACTCATCTAACCCACAGTCATCCCTTCTTTGGGCCCCTTCTTCTCCTGGGAAATGCTGTGGAAGCTGTGGGGACAAATAGAGAGATCTGTGGAGCCCAGAGGCCAGAGATGGTTCAGGAATTCCATGTGCAGCCTGGCCCCACCCTGGCCCTGCTCTCAATCTTACACTATACCATGCCTCCACCTCCCTCCATACCCTCTCCCAGATTCTGCCTCAATGAGGGCTTTGTGCAGTTGCCCTTTGACAGCAGATGTGACAGCCAGGTGGCTTAATATGGAACCAGGGCTGTCTCAGCCAAATTTCCCTAGCCATTCGCTCATCCTCTCTGCTTGCTTCTGTGGTCCAGCTACCAGCCTCCTGGTCAGGGAACAACTCAACAATCCAGCATCAGTAGTTGTCTGTTCTTCCCTTAAAGATATCTAAAGAAGAAAACTCCTCGACCCTCCTTGGGTCCAAGAAATGATTCCTCATGTCCATCAGGAATTTACACTCTTCTTCCTCTGGTCTTCAGTGAGCAAGGAGACTAACTGGTTAGCATCCTCCCTTTAAAACTTTTTCATCCACTCAAAGGTAATTATTTAATCACCCTTCAACTTTCTCTTCTCCAGACTAAAGCACAATTCCTCACCCTGTTCGACAGTGAGCTATTGATTACTCTCCTTAAAATGAGTTCCTCAAGCCAGCCATGAAACTGGTAAGTATGGTCCAGGCCATATTTTTTAGCATGTCAGTGAGAAACTTCTTAGAATACAAATAAAAAATACTTAAACCCAATCTATCCACCACATAAAAATCTAGATTTTTTTCATGTATTGTGTGTTCTCCTACAGCAGCTGTTTAATTTGCATTTTGAAAACCCCATTCTGATCTAGGTCTGAAAAGCTTGGTGTATTTGAAGTTCTGAAATATACATTGTATTATCGGTGTCATTTCTATCAATTGGAGTCTGTGTATGAAAATTGAATGAATACTTTGCTCACAAAAACCTGCCCAGGAATTTGGAATATAATCTTATATCTCATCTTAACCACATGCAATTACTATAATTTGAATGAATTAAGAATTGGTTAGAACTTTCACACACATATTCAAATCTGTATCTTAGACTTGGTAAGTTTGGTTCTCTTTGAAGTTGAGCTCCCATTAGCCCCTTCATTCATTCAGTTGTATTTAGTGAGCACTTACTGTGTGCAGAGCACTGTACTAAGCACTTGGAAAGTACAATGCAGCACTAAAGAGAGACAGTACCTGCCTACAGTGGATTTACAGTCTAGAGGGATGGGTTTACAGTCTATACATCTTCAGTTTGGCCTGTGGAGGTAAAAAGACTGACTCTGTGATGCTATGGGGGAACCCTGTTCACTGTAGTCAGATTACCAAAGATGTTTTGAATTTGAAGCTTCTTACATTGTTTTCAGTTGTTACTTCAGCAGAGATTGCTGAGGAAGCCAGCCCAGGGAGGACTGATTCTTGCAGTAGGGTTGATTGAGTGGCACAGCATAAAGGAGGAATGGGAGAATGAAAACCATTCTCGATCTCCACTAAATCTATGCTCCTAAATCACAGTGGGAGGGATTTAGATAAAAAGAAAGGAACATGTTCCTGAACTGTAAACAAAGGGCAAAGGCCAGAAAGTCAGGAGATTTGACTTCTAATTTTGACTCTACCATTTGCATGTTGTGTGCAGCTTCTCTGTGCCTCAGTTTCCTCACCTGTAAAATGGGGATTTGATACCCGTTCTCACTCCTGCTTGGACTGTAAACACCTTGGGGGATTGGAGATGTGTCTGATCTGCTTATATTATATCCAGTCCAGTGCATAGCACACAGTAAATACTATTATCATCATTATTATTATCATTTCAAAGAATGGAATAAGTAAGCAAAGGAGATTGGGAAACTTCCATCCTCAAAGCACAGGAGAGGCAGTCCACTGTCTAGGCTTGGGATCAACCCTAGAGGGAAGCATAAGGAAGACTAGATGATCTGCCGTGTTGCCATCCAAACTGATCATACATTCATCACATTCATCCATCTTTCCCCAAATTGACCTTTTCTCTCTTACTTTGATATGTGTTTGATATTTGGATATGGGATGGTTTGCTACTCAGCAGACCACTACTCTCCCCATCTTCAAAGCCTTCTAAAATCACATCTCCTCCAGGTGTCCTTTCATGGGTCATCACTCATGTCCACAACTTATTCTTCCCACAGCTTCTTCCTCATCCCTTCTGCATCACCAAATTTTTGGCTACTCAACCCCCCCCCCCCTCCGCACACACACATATACACACAGCACACACATGACATGACACTTTTTACATATCTTTATCTTTGTTACATATCTTTACGCTTTATTGCTTCCTCCTACTTGTAATTTTAGTGTCTGTCTCCCTGCTAGATTTAAAACTGGGGGAGGGATCATGTCATTAACTCTGTTGTACTCCTCCAAGCACGTGGTAAAAGCTCTGTATAGAGTAGATGCCCAGTAAATACTACTGATGGATTTAAATTCCCTTAGCATTGCCTGCAATGTTAAGAGGAGAAAAGGGAAAAGTTGGATTGTCAGTAAAGTCAAGAAGATAGGGAGACAGCAAACATTAACTGATCAGAAGGTTGGATATGACCCTTGGCAGTGTTCAATGGACCACCATCCTATGGTTCCCTAATTAGGAAGTAGATACATTGTGTGGGCAAATGTGAGTACATGTTAAATGCACATATTTAAACCCTGATATTTACAGCCTGTTCCTGCATCCTTATGGCATCTTCATCTGGCTCCTCCATCATCGTTTTCTCCTTTGTGCTCCTGATTGCACTAGTTCTTTTCCTCACACCCTCTTGAGGTTGTACGTGCTTGACAGAGGAAGAAAAGTGAAGACAGTGACGGAAGGTAAAGGGGATGCAGCTGAGGATGCTTGTTGACTGGAAGGTTTCAGTATTTGCAGTATGGAAAAAAAAAAGTCACCTCAGGCAGTTTCTACCCACAGCCACTTGAGGGAAACACCTGCATAGAAACATGATTAGAATTTTTTTTAAAAAGCATTTACCCCCTAAATTCAAGAATTTGACTCTCAGGAGTTCTCCAATGTGTCAGATACTGCAGTCAGTCACAGGTTTCTTTTATGGCTAAAGGCATTTGTGTTTAGAAACACAGTAAAGAAGAAAAATGAGAATTAAAGGGGTAATTGAGCATCTGCAGTTTATCTGTTTTCCTTGTCTCTGAGCTTGGAAAGGAAAAACATAGAAGCAGATGCTTCCACTTGTTTGTGGTTGGATGGACAACAACAAAATATAGGAAAATAGCAAAGGAAATGAAGTCTTGTGGAGAAAAAATGCCTCCTTCCACATATAATGAAAGCATGAGAATTGAAAATGGAAAGGCAGAGGGAAATTCTCTGTGCCCTTCTGGGACATTCTCAGTAATCCTGGTAGTGACTGGAGAATGGGCAGGAGGAAGAGCAAGCTCATCTCTAGAGGGCTTTCTATCTTCCATGCCCTCATCAACTTCAAACCAGAGAGAGAGTGAGAGAGAGGTCTCCTTTCTTTGCACCTCACCTGTGGCACTTTCAAACTCCTTAAAAGAGGCAGCCTTATCTTCACGTGCAGATGGACGAACTAATGATCAGGAGGTCAAGTGAGTTTCCCAGGGTAGGTGGTTCCAGACAGACTGGTCAAGGCATTTTGGAAGGAAAATAACCCAAGATCTCTCATATCCCAAACCGTCTATCTAATATTAATATATAACCCTATTTCAATAGCTAATGCTGCTCCTGCTAATGGTGACATAGAACCAATGCCCAGAAAGCAACCTTAGAGCAAACTTCCTGTCCACAATCCTCCTCATCAATATTTGTTAAATGCCTTCTGTCTACAGAGCCCTGTTCTAGGAACCTAAGAACAAAAAAGAAAAGCAGAAGGCCTAGTAGAAAGACACAGGCCTGGAAGCCACAGAACCTGGGTTCTAAGCCCAGCTCTGCCAATTACTTACTCTGTGACTTTGGGCAGGTCACTTAACTTTTCTGTGCTTGTTTCCTCAAATATAAAGTGTGGATAAAATACATGTTCTCCCTCTTATTTAGACTGTGAGCCCCATGCGTGACAAGGACTTTGTCCACCCTGATTAATTTGTATCTCCCCCATACTTAGTCAATGCTTGGCACATAGTAAATGCTCAACAAATATAATGATAATAATTATTATTTTGGTATTTGCTAAGTCCTCACTATTTGCCAAGCACTGTTTTAAGCACTGGGGGAGATACAGGGTAATCAGGTTGTCCCACGTGGGGCTCACAGTCCTAATCCCCATTTTACAGAGGAGGTAACTGAGGCACAGAGAAGTTGTGACTTGCCCGAGGTCACACAGCGACAAGTGGTGGAGCCAGGATTAGAACCCACAACCTCTGATTCCCAAGCCCGGGCTCTTTACACTGAGCCACACTGCTTCATAATAATAATCTTACCATTCTACCAGGTTTAACAAAATCAGCATTCATTTCCCTTTCTGTTCAATGTAATATGAATGGAGCTGAAAGACAATATCAGTAATCGTATTCACTAAGTCCTGCAGCTCATGGGTTGAATGGTTGTCTTAGTTAATCCTCTGCCTTCATGTAGAATCTCACTTAAATCCTCCCAGGAAATGACAGAGCTCCTATTTATAAATAAAAATGCCCAGGAATGTAGAGTCCAATGACCTCTCTCTGTACCATTAATAGTTCTCACTGTCAAAAAATTATTCTATCAAGTTATTAAAATCTCTTCTATTTTTCTACCCCTAATGGAAATGTAGTAAACGGTTTGAAAGAAATAGGACTTAGAGTAGAAGAAATCAGGGAAGAGGCAAGTCATTGAAAATAGGGTCAAAGCCGAGGAACACTATTTTTCTAGGCTTCTATAAGGCTAACTGCCATAAGATGCATCATTATCAGTCCATTGACGTTATTTAAGCCATTTTTTAGGTTTCATTAAGGCTCCTTGTATAAATGGTTTCCCTGCAGCATCCAGTCTCAGCCTCTAATTGGGGTTATCACCCTAAACTGGAAAACAAAGAAAGAGCAAAATAGACCCTGGAGCTATTCCCCTTGCAAAGAGTAAAATTGAGTGATCATAATTCCAGAACTTAATGTGGAAAATAAGCCCTATAAATGGACATGCCAATTCATATAGGTACATTTTAATCACCTTTGTGTATTTTCTTACAAGACTTATTTTGTCTCTGTTGCTTCTCTTTAACCTGTTTATCTTACACCTTACCGTTAAAGCACCCAATCACCTCACCGATTTCCTACTACAACCCAGCACACTCACTTCACTCTTGTAATGTCAACCTACTCACTGTACCTCAATCTATCTATCTTGCTGCCGACCCCTGCCCACATCCTGCCTCTGTCCCGCCACTCCTTCCCCTTCATATTTGATAGACCATCACTTTCTTCACCTTCAAAGTCTTATTAAAATCACAGCTCCTCCAAGAGGCCTTCCCTGACTAAGCCCTCATTTCCCCTATTCCCTTTTCCTTCTGTGTCACCCTTGCACTTGGATTTGCACCCTGCCCATGAAAACTGCCCTTGAAAGCATTGAATGCAGAATCAGTGCCTCTGAAAAAGTGATCAATGCTGGCTGTAGAGATGTTCTTCCCGTGTTTCTGGAAGTCTTTGAAAACCAAATAGAAATAGTGATAACAGGGGTAAAAAATAGGGAATTAAACCCTCAATTGGAAAGTTCAGCCTGATCTGGTGAGATCAGAGGGAGAAACCAATTCCAATGACTATAATGAGATTGAGCCAGACAACTCTAAAATCATTTGCTAGTTGAGGGTTGGGCAAAGACAAAAATAGAGCAGACTGGGATACTGGTTATGAAATAGTACTTGTGAGAAAACGTTAAGATTTGAGGGATTGACAATATGAGACAAGTACAATATACTTTAAGAAAAGATAAGTGGATGAATCCTAATAAAGATAGCTGAATGAGTGCAGTTCTGAACAGTGTGACATAGCTAATAGGGTAGGGAACTTTAGTTCAGAGGAAAGATCCAGGAATAAGGGGCTACTATAACTTGTTTCCAACTTCAAATATGTTTCTGTTTTCCTTGCCAGTAAAAGATAGCAAAACAAGACTCAGTGAAGATTTGCAAGAAAATATTTTGAAGACTAAGAACATAGTAAAACCAGCTGATGATAGAAGAAGGGTGGGAAAGAGGGAATTGATGTCATTAATTCCTTCAAGCCTGGCTGAAATGATGAACTACTGGAGATTAACTAAGGCTGTTAAGAAATTGATTAGTGCAGAGCATGGACCAAACTCATTTCACAACTTATTTTCTCCCCTCTTAGCAGCTAATATTGGTTACTGTGTGTTCAAGTAAAATATAGTGTGATTTCCATGGCACAAAGCCCATATTGCCATATGTTGCCATATTGACCCACCAAATACTTGAGCAAGAGGTTTTTATTTCCAACTGTTCATTTTTTCACTCAGACTCTAGAGGTGAAAAATGTTCTGGAAAGGTAGGGAAACCAGAAGGAAAAAAGGAGGAACAGGCAGCATGGCTCAGTGGAAAAAGCATGGGCTTTGGAGTCAGAGGTCATGGGTTCAAATCCCTCTCCACCAATTGTCAGCTGTGTGACTTCGGGCAAGTCACTTCACTTCTCTGGGCCTCAGTTATCTCATTTGTAAAATGGGGGTTAAGACTGTGAGCCCCCCGTAGGACAACCTGATTACGTTGTATCCTCCCCAATGCTTAGAACAGTGCTTTGCACGTAGTAAGTGCTTAATAAATACCATCATTATTATTATTGTTATTATTATTATCTCCTCCTCATGATAGTGGAGAACATTTCAGGTTTTCATCCCCAGCCCTGTACTCCAAGGTGCAGGCATTCTGGCAGAATGAAGGCATCATACCCGGAAAGCAGTTCTCCACCAGCTGCACTTCCAGGTCACATGTTTGAGATCTCTCAAGAGAAAGGGGCTTGTTGTCACAACCTCAGTCAATCGCTTCATTCCCTACAGGCAGAAGAGCGATGAAAGATACTAGTTATAATTGTTTCCTGCCTAAGAGCCTCATACCATTTAGGACTGTTTAGACACTGGAAGGATCTGTGACATTTTTCAACCTGTCCCAAGGTTTGCCTCCATCACAACTGATGTTGTTTACATCTAGGGTGCTTAAAATGGATTTTCAGGTGTTGGATAAGAGCTGCATTTCCCTTAAGCACCTTCTCAAACCTGTTAATATTAGTTTGTCCTTTCCATCATCTCTGGCTCTTCTGAATAATAGCCATAATTTTTTAATGCCTCACCTGCATTTTTAAATATGTCAAATAGTCAAATGTTTTATACTTGTATTTTAGTTTTTAAAAATGAATTCACATGAATTAATATTTCAAGTTTCAGTACTTCACCAATTATATTTTATCATGGCTGAAATTCTCTGCATAGTAATATTGACAGTTTCTCTTGCTGTGAAATCATCAGTTGAAGGTAGCAATGTAACATTTCAGATACAATCACGATTCATGCAAAATGCCCAGCCAAAAGCTTGTATCACTTTCAGATCAACTTGCAGTAGCATGGTGCTCTATATTTGATGCATCAACCACTGTGCAGCATCATCCAAAAATATCCAGAGGGATAAAGCTCCTTGTGGGCAGGGATCATGTCTACCGACTCAGTTGTATTATACTTTCCCAAGCACTTAATACACACAGTAAGTGCTCAATAAATACCATTGATTGATTGACAAAGGCATCCAAATCCAACCTAAAAGGGGTTTCCTTTTGAAACTAAGTATTCATTTTGTTTTGAATCCTTAGGGAAAACTCTCCTCTTGACACTGCATTCTGTGTCTCCCCTGTCCTAGCCTAGGGGAGCCAAAGCAAGCTAAAGAAAGCTGGAAAGTTGGATGAGTTCCCATGGAGGGAAAGAATTCACAACTTCCTAGCAAGCCTGAGAGAAGAATGTCCCCCACTGGGATTAAATATGGATGCACAATGAGAAGTGTCCGTTTTCACTTAGTAAAATGAGTGCTGTATTGTGTGTGACCTAGCTTAGGAGGAAAAGGTGATTTTGTTTCTCTGCATCTTATAAGGGTTTAGTGTGGATGTCACCTGTCCAACCACCCCCTATCCCATGTGCTTGTATTGAGATCTGTCTCGTGGAATCTGCACTTGATTGGCCGTCATCTTGTGATGGATGTGGTAGACTGCGATGGTCAGTACAATCACCAGTCCCAATATGAGCCCCAGAATCAGGGGTAAAGTCTCTTCCAACTGCTCGCGCTCATCCACTGGACATTTATGTTCTGAAATGAAAAATGAGAAGAAAGATGGTGAAATATTTCTACAGCCAATATTTGTACACCCCACACTTCAAGGCATTCAGATCAAGCCACAGAAAAGGAAAAAAATAGATTTAAAAAATTTGAAATGCATATTCAGTTATTTTTATACAATTGAGTTATTTTCAGTCTGTCAATTAGACACTGTCATGTAAGAAACTCATTTCTCCTTCAAATTGAAGTGATTTCCCATCTTGCTGTTTGATTCTTACCTCTGACCATCATGTAATTAGTCCAAAAAAAAAAACCTGCTAGGGAAAAAACAAATGATAATTGCCAAAGAGTTTGTTCTGAGTGACTAAATTTGGGTTCCAGAAATCAACATCCCTCTTGTAGAGTGTAATTCAGAGATGGGAGATGCTCAAGGAATGTGTATCCTGGAGAGAGATGTGTTTATATTGTATTCTCCGAAGCAGTTAGTACAGTGCTTTGCACACAGTGAGCACTGAATGAATATGATTTATTAATTGAGCTTCTCCCTAAGAAGATACAAACTAAGGAATGACATGGGGGCTGTCATGTCACTTCTAAGTCTCCCACCAAACTGCTCCTTCCTCTAACTAGGGAGTCTTCCCCCAAGGTTCTCAGCATTGATTTTTTTCCTATAATGGGATGGCCCTTTTTGAGTGGTGGCTTCTAAAAAATATGAGCTATGACACCTCTTGCTCCAGTACTTAGATGGCCTTGGAGACATAGGAGGATAGCAGAGTGTCCAGGCTCTGTCTCTAGAGCAAATTGGAAAGAAAGATCAAGTCTCAGCTAAAGGAAGTAGAAGGGAGGAGAAACGGGTGGAAGAGAAAAGTAGAGATGTCTGGGTGGAGTTATTTGATTCATATAAACAAGTCACTGAGCAGAGGGATTATAGCATGAGGGATTCAGGTGAGAGGAAAGAGAGAAGTTCACACCGTGTTGTTGTTGAAATAGGTTTCCAAGAGAGTTGGGGAATGTGTTTTCCCTGGGAGGTCTTGAAAAATCAGATGAACATTGTCTTACTGGAATGGTTTAAGAGGTGTCTTGCCTGAAAGCGGGGGATGAACTCGTTGACCTTTCTATGGTCTTTTCAGATGGAGGATTAGAATCATGAGTAAGAATCCAGGTCAAGCCTTGAAGAATTCTCAATCCTTGCTGCTACTGCTGAAAACAAGTAGGCCAATTACATTACAATGTGAAGATTTGGGGGCCTGCAGTGAGGATTCATTTCACTGAACTTCTAGGCAGCCATTAGGAAGTAATGACTTCTTTAAATGTCCCAAAAGATCAGATTTGGGGTGTATACTACATTGCCAGTTAATTCCTAAAGTGCCTTGTATTGTGAGCATTTTTTTAATTTGTACAAAATATGTCACTTTTGTTGTTACACACAGACCAGAAGCAATGGTGACCAATGGTCTGAATTTACCATAATTGGAAATGAAGATGCTGTCACACTGATGGGCATATTAAGTGGAAATTTTGCACAAAATCTGCCCAGCGTAGGTGGCCCTTAAAGTAGAAATCCAGAGACAAAAGTCTTCATGAAACCCCTGAATTTTGCATATCTCTAAAGCATGAAAAGTACAATGTTAGCAGTCTTATCAAGTGTCAGTCAAGACTTAAAAATCAATTTTTCACTTTTTAATAAAGCTTAGAATATTCTAAATTAAGACAAAATATAATTAGGCAGTATTCTGTTGAATTGAAATACTACAATGTTCTCTCACCTTTTATAAAATCACTTTAATTTACTTGTTTAGCCATGTATGACCCTATAGATTAAAAGGAACTAATGATATAATGTTAAGGGGAGGGAAGGGGATTAAAAAATAGTTACGATTATTTGTGATGTGCAATTGTTTTAGTCTGCTGCTAAGCCACTTTGAATGTGGTGATGATTCTTTTGGCCAAACAATAAACCAGGGATTAGGTGGTGAAAACTTAACTAGTGGGCTGTCAAGGATTGATTTCTCCCATTTTCTGCGCTGTCACTGCTCCGTAGGATTATAGCGCTAATTGTCATTACATTTGTTACTTTAGGAGGGCAGAGTACTCGATGGGTGTCACTCCTACGCATGCGTGGGAAGTTCTTCAAATCACAAGGAAAGGAGGAGAAGCTCCATGTGTTTTGAAAGAATGCATTTCTTTTCACTGCTTTTAATGTTTATATTCAAAGCACTCTGGTCTTCCCCTTAAGAGACTCAGGAACAGGGTGTAAGGAGGATACAGGGATAGAAATGGTTTCTCTCCACCATAGTTGTTTCATTATTCCCTGAGATGTGGAAAGGAAGATCTTTGTGGACACACATTCACTCTTGGAAACCAATGGGGAACACCATCTGCTTTCCCAGGAAGTAATGAAGGAGGAGTTGGGCAGACATTATTTGATAATATTACATGTGTTGGGAATGAGCTTTCCAGATATACATGATGCCCCTAACTCAAGGATACAAATTATTGTAGAAATCTATACAACAACAACAAAAACCTTGGTTTCGCCTTCAGGTTCACTAAATTGTTAGCTCCTTGAAGGCAGGTGTGATATCTACAAATTCTACTGTTACCCTCTCAAGAACTTAGTATAGTGTACTACAGAGTGCCACAGTGTTCTACAGTATACCATTACAGAATAAGTGTTCAGTAAATACTGTCAGTTGATTTGTTTATTAAGTCATTGGAAATATTCTAACATCTTCAATAAAAGATACCAGGAAAGATTAATAGGACAACTGAGATGACTTCAAAGACCAGCCTAATTAGCACCAACATCTAGACATCTGGACACTACAGAAAAGGGAATTATTTATTGCGCTACTTAGAAAAATCTACTCATGCTAATGTGACTCAGTTCCTCTATGACATCTTATTATTATGCATGAATTCAAGCTTGTTTAATAAGGAGCCGAGGTGACTTGGGAATCTACAGCACCTAGCTTGCAGACTTGGGAAATTTACTGGATAAATGGATCACATCAGGTTTCGGGGGATTAACAGTATATATGCATGCTTCAAAGCGAGCTGCATGTGGCAACCGTTAAAGAAACTAACTGTGCTAGAGAGGATTCTTCCTTTTTTCCATGTAGATTGTGAATTTTTTTTCTATTGATCATTAAAAATGAACTGAAATATTTTTATAATGAGAAAATGAGAAAGCTTCCACATTTGTAGAAATCAGCAGTTGCAATTGCCTAAAACTCACTGAAAGGAGACAGTACAATTCAGAAAACCAAAACCACAAATCCACTAAGGGTTTTTTTTCTTTCTCTCCAAAGAGCAAAACACAGCTATGAATATTGATTCTTTAAAAATCCCCTGCAATCAGTAGGTTACCATTCTCAACATAATTCCCCCAATGACAAAACTCGTTTTATAGAGTCAGGATATTTACTAGCCTGCCTTTCTACTTTCTTGACAGAAATCATCACCTGAACATAGCTTATGATGCTGGTGAAGCTGGGAACAACTGAATCAGTACTAGAACCGGAATAGGACCAAGATTTTCTTCCTCACCGTCTTGGGAATCAGCAGCTTAAGATACAGCATGACCTGGGTTCTAATCCCAGCTCAGCCACTTGTCTGCTGTGTGACTTTGGGCAAGTCACATTTTCTGTGCCTCAATTTCCTTATCTGAAAAATAGGGATTAAAAACTACTACCTGCTACTTAGACTGTGAGCCCCTGGTGGTTTAGGGACTGTGTCCAACCTGATTATCTTGTATCTAGCCCAACAGTTAGTACAGTCTTTGGCACATGATAAGCACTCAACAAATTCCATAATTATTATTACTAGTGGGTTTCTTAGGGTTGAACATGGGCTCACCTCTGATGACATTCTCTCACCACCAGCAGAAACCAGATCAGCTTCAACTGATGGAGAATGAAAGATTATTATGATGGTCATGACCATGGCTCTAAAGGCAACAAGTTTCCACACTCCCAGAAGAGAGGTGAGATAACACACTTAACCTGCCTCACCTTCTATATGCTTTGAAAATGCTGGTTATTTGTTTGTTTCTCCAAATCCAGGTTATTTACCCATTTTTCCCTACCTTTCACCTTTGCCACTTTCCAGGCTGCTTTTCCTGCTAATTGGTGCACAACTGAAGAGGTCTGTGCTTAGAGCCTGGTCTTGGATTCTAAGAGTCCATCAGGTACCCCAAACCCAGCCAAAAAGTACATCATTTAAAATCAGAGGTGATCCATCTTAAAGTGAACCCTTTTCCAATGGACATTTCAATTGGTGCTACTTAGCTTATAAATTTTAAGCCTTGCAATAATTTTCAATATTCATTCAGCCGCAAAAAATTATATTTAGTTCACAAAAGGTTCATTGGTCCTAACCACATTTCCCAAATTCTACCACCTCCTTCTTGGAGACATCCTTTCCTCCTCCTATTGTCCCTCATCTCACTCACCCAGTAGAATACAATTAACGCTGGTTCCCTCATTAAAGATTTCCATGAAAGTCAAACAAAAGAGGATAGGAAGAGGTGGACTATATGAAATCTTTTAAAATCAATCCTGTGATTTTCATTAGGCCCTGAGCCCAAATTCCTTCATATTTTTCTTCCGTTCAGGCTCTCAACAAGTCGACTGGTGCTGTTATCACATCTGCTGATGAGGGTTTTAAAGGTGTTGTTGGTCTGTGGGGCAAATTAACAGTGGAAGCTGGCATTTTAAAAATGTAAATGAATGAAGAAAAAAGGAGAGATTGTTTCATGGAATCAGCAGGGAGACTGCTTTAAGTTCAAGTCTTTGGGATGCCCTTTGGTATCCTTTCTCCCCTTCTTGTCTCATTTGCTGAAAGAGGAAGGAACACACTATCTGCCATGTAGTTCTTTCTGGCAGTTCTCTTTAAAAAAAATGATCATACTAGTGGTATTTGTTAAGCTGTTACCTTGTGCCATGCGGATACAAGGCCTAACCCATATGGAGCTTGCAATCTAAGTAGAAAGAAGATCAGGTATGGAACCCTATTTTACATAAGAGGAAACCGAATCATTGAGAAGTTAAGTGACTTGCTCAAGGTCACACAGCCGGCAAGTATCAGAACCAGGATTAGAACACAGGTCACTTAACTCCCAGTCCCATGCTCTTTCTCTTATGTACTGGGCTTGAGCACTGCATTTGCCTCGCTCAACCCCTCTTTTGGTCTCAGCTCAGGGAAATAAGAGGATTAGATTCTGGTTCTGGCTGCTACGACCATGGCTTAGTGGTTAGAGCATGAGTCAGAAGGACCTGGGTTCTAATCCCAGCTCTGCCACTTGTCTGCTGCATGGCATTGGGCAAGTCACTTTCCTTCTCTGGGCCTCACTTACCTCATCTGTAAAAATTGGGTTTGAGACTGTAAGACCCACGTGGGACAGGGACTATGTCCAACCCAATTTGCTTGTATCCATCCCAGTGCTTAATACAGTGCTGGAAGATAGTAAGCGCTTAAAAAATACCACAATTATTATTGTTATTGCTATTAGTGGGGATAGTTTCACGTAGGGTCTGTGCCAGGTGGACCAGCCCAGCAGGAATCCTGAAAAATAGCTGGCTAACATAGGTGGCAAAGACCACAGTAGCTACCAAATCTTCTGGCTTCTAGCGCCAAGGCCCAGTGTTAGCCATCTGTGGCCAGCACTTTGGTATAGGTAGTCCAGTACATAAAACAGCCTCTGCAAATACTTCATAATGTGCTGCAACCCTGCCTGCCTACTGGCTTGTTGCACCCACAACCTCAGCAGGAACTTGTGACTTGGAGGATAGAGTGTAAGCAGTATAGCGCAAACCACAATGACTCTAATCAATTCCTTCCTGCAGGTTCTCGGTTTTGAAGGCAAGTCCGAGGCTTCATCTGTTGCTCTTGACGGGACACTCCATCATTCATCACTTCTTTCGCTGGCTGACTGACTGCCCTTCGAAGAAGAGCCTCTCCTGAACTACAGGGTAAGGGATTGAGTGCTTGGAAGTGAGATTGCGGCATTGCTGCCTCAGACTCTGGGCCTTAAGGTGCTTTGGGACCTTCCGATGCCACCCTGTGGGTTTTCATTCAGATTTGGGGATGGCACCCTCACAAGAGGTTTGAAAGTATTAGAAGACCAGGCAGCTAGGTGACTTTTTTTATGGTATTTATTAAGATATGTACCAAGTTCTGGGGTAGATAGATGCAAGTTAATCAGGTTGGACACAGTTTCTGTCCCACAGAGAGCTCATAGTCTTAATCCCCATTTTACAGATGAGGTAACTGAGGCACAGAGAACCTAAGTGACTTGCCCAAGGTCACTCAACAGACAAGTGGTGGAGGTGAGATTAGAAACAGGTCTTTATGTGGGGAGTTAATTAGAGCAGGGGTTCTGAAATTGAACGGCTCTGCTACTTTGATAACTGTTGGAACAACAAAGCAACACAGAGCTTTCTAGAAAACCTAAATCCTAATTTCAAATCTGCTGATTTGCTAAGTGACTTAGAACAGGTCTTGGTTTCCCTATCTGTAGAATGGGAATAGTAATAACTGCCACTTAACCAAATAACAGGGGTGCCATGAGGAGACCTGAGATATTTGAAGGAGCCAATGTACTCATTTTCTGAAAGGGGCAAGGGGCTAGGATATTCTCTAAACAATCCTGAGGTATTGGCACATTTCTGTAGGCTTCAGTTTTCAATACACATTTCTTCCACTCAGGCATTTTCCCACAGTGAAAATCCCGTAGAATTAACTTTATGTATCACACAAACCACAAGTAGCATGGCACCCGATCAGGGTTCACCAGCACTCAGAGACATCTGCGTCTAGGCCACTCCTCCATGAACAGGGATTTTTCAGTTATCTGCAGCACAATGCCTTCAGAATACCTGCTCTTATGATACTACACAGTGCCTTCAGAATACCTACTCTTATGCTACTAGGTCCAGGTAGGGTCCAGGACAATTAATCAGAGGGTGAGATCATTCTAATTAACTAATATTAAGACAGGACAGAAGCCTGAAGTGGGAAAAAGTTAGTTAAGGATATTTACACCAGGTGAATTTGTTTTACAAACAGTTTTTTTGACATATAGATTAGCCAGGAATGATGTTAAACCAAAGAAGGCGTTATATTTGGGCTACTAGTTGAGTTGATTGGGTATATATCTTATAAGCCATTTTGTGATTGAGTAGGTTAATTGCACTTAAGCAATTGGAATTCAATGCTTTGTTTTCCTGCATTTGATGGAACAATAGAATTCCAAAAACTCAAAAAGGAAATCTTTTAAATTTGCTTCAAGTGGATTTTTAACTACATTTTTCAAGGATGCAGGCAGATCTACACCACATAGCAGGTGGCCAAAATGAGGCCATTTCTTACAAACGACAAGAGGAACTTAACCAGAAGTCAGAGTGGGTGGACATTGGGGCAGACATGAAAAACACCCCAATACATTGTAGACTCAATCCTCCTCTCTAATGTATCTGCTCCTGGATGACACCAGAGCGCCATGGGACAATCTATATGCCTTTCCTGGATGAGCCACTGGCTCCAGAGGCAGGGATAGTTCGGCACTATATAATTACAAATTCTACATATTAACCAGACCAAAGTAATGTTTAACAACCTGATCACCCCACAATTGATGACCAGGTCAAAAAAAAAAAGTAGCCCAGTGCTTTCCCACTTGGAAGGAGAAAGTGGACAATCACTCCATTTTTTACACCATGACCCTGACCCCCACAACCACCACTACTCTGTCCCTCTGACTGACAGAGTACCACCAAAGAACCCAGTCATTTCTGAAGAGGAAAAACCATATTAATCCCGGACTGTCAGATGGTAGATAGTCACCGTATTGGAAACTACACATACTAAATTTCACTGTTACTCATAACA
Source organism: Tachyglossus aculeatus (assembly GCF_015852505.1). NCBI lineage: Eukaryota > Metazoa > Chordata > Mammalia > Monotremata > Tachyglossidae > Tachyglossus > Tachyglossus aculeatus. The sequence continues at coordinate 16,663,578 of NC_052074.1, read as the reverse complement.
CACAAACACATGCACACATACACGTACGTATCTGCAAATCTGTAGAAAAATGGAAAGTGAAAAAGCTTCTGACAGTTTTCATAATCACTGAGATAACAAAGCATGCCTTAAAGTTAGTCCCTTTGGAAGCCTTACATAATATTGACATTTATTATCAAGGAGGATCTTTATTTGTCTTCAGAGCTGCCAGTCTTTTTCAGATTTGTGTTATAGCAGAACAAAACAAATTTAAGTTAGTATAGATCCCAACTTGCAAACCGTGTTGTCTTTTATAGGTCTGTAGAAGGACATCTGGGAGAGTGTCACTTGCTTTTGGCTTCCTTTTTTGAGCCAGAAGGTTTGGCACCCCATTAATATATAGCTGGGAAAGTGACTTCCCCATCTCCCTTACCTTCACTGAAGACAAAATCCGAGATAATGTCAAAGGGCTGGATATGGACAGCTGACAGGAGCATAGCCACGGTTTTCTGGTGGTCGCTGGAGGTGAGGGAAATGGTCTGCTGAGCTTGACACTCGTAGGACCTCCCAGCTGGGGTGACTAAGGCAGACAGGCGGCGGGAGTTTGCTGTGTGTTTTCCAGCTGCCAGAATGTGCAATAGTTAGTCTTCTCACACTGGTAACTTTAATTTATATTGGGTATGATAAGTAAGAGAGTAGTGGGACTGAATGCAAGAAAATAAGAAAGTTCAGCTACCAAAGAGGTGTTTCTCCCTTTTGTGGCAGGAAAAGGAAACGTTGGATAAAATTATAGGCCAATAGGAAAGATAGAACTTTTGACACCTAATTTTCTCACTAAACTGATCCTATTTAGAAGCACAGGGTGATGCTAAGAATCGAAATGATGAATAATTTGTAGTTTGGCTCATGCTCTGTCCTCTTCTAGGAGACATTATTTCTCCTAATGCGAAAATGCTGATTTGCTGTCTATATCAGCACATTTTTTCTTTAGTTCTTTTTTTTTTCCTAGTGGGCTTTTCTTCTTCCCTTGTAACTAAAGAAATCAAGGTACTTATGGATCCAAAACAGTGTTGTACCCAAAGGAATCATGACTATCATGACTAAAGGAGATGTACCCTCTAGACTGTAAATTTGTTGTGGGTAGGAAATATGTTTGCCAACCCTATTGTTTTGTACTCTCCCAAGGGCTTAGTACAATGCTCTGCACATAATAGGCACCCAATAAATACAATAGATTGATATTTCTTCTCTATGTGCCACCTTTTCATATTTAAATTATAAATAGGTTTTAGATAGGGCCACTGCTGAGATCTGGTATTTTTCAGCTCCTGTTTTTGAAGGCAGGACGATGTACCCTGGGTGGACTTAGAGGAACTTGGGAGAGTGTTTTGGCATAACTTAATCTCACTCCTGGTGTATCCTTTCCCTCTCATTCCCAAGCCTCTTTTGTGAATCTCAGAGGAAAACCGAAGTTGGAAAGTTAATAATGAACTGCTCAATTTGGTACAATTATTTTTAAAAAAATCATCCCGAGTGAACATTTTCCTAGAAGCAGTTAGGAAGTTTAAGGACCGTCAGTCATCCTGAAAGAATCGTAAGCTAAAAAAAAGTTTTCAGGAAATGAGCATAGTGGCTCAGTGGCAAGAGTACGGACTTGGGAGTCAGAGGACGTGAGTTCTAATTTTGGCTCCATCCCATGTCCGCTGTGTGACCTTGGGTAAGACACTTAACTTCTAGGTGCCTGTTACCTCATTTATAAAATGGGGGTTAAAACTGTGAGCCCCACGTGGGACAACCTCATTATCTTGTATCTATCCCAGCGCTTAGAACAGTGCTTGGCACATAGTAAGCGCTTAACAAATATTTAGGACAATCCCGCATGGAAAAGAGAGGGTGCTGAACCAGATGCAGGTGAATTAGTGACCAGAGCTCAAAGGAAACGGAGCGGGCTGTACCGTTGCGGGAAAAGAAAAAAACGGAAAATTAAGAGGAACCGAGCGGGCAGAGAGGAACAAAGGAAAAGTCATTCTGGGAGTTGGCAAACGTTGGAAGCAGAGAAGGGGAGACTCGTAGGCTGGTATGTAGGGGCGGACGGTCTTTGTGGAGGCAGGAGCCTGGCCCTGGAGCCTGGTGCGGGCCCCCCACGAGGGGCCCGGTTTGCCTGCACCCCTGGGCAGCGGAAGGAGAAGGCGGCGGCAAACGGGATCTATCCCGGGGGCGAATGTGGTGATTGCTCTCCCGTCCCCACCCGCCTCGAAAAGGGTGGCACGGGGCCGGCTGAGAGAGCGCAGGGCCCACAGCAGACCATGGGATGCCCATGGGATTCATTCATTCAATCGTATTTATTTAGCGCTTACTGTGTGTAGAACACTGTACTAAGCGCTTGGGAAGTACAGATCGGCAACATATAGAGACGGTCCCTACCCAACAACGGGTTTATAGTCTGGAAGTAATAATAATGATGGCATTTGTTAAGCACTTACTATGTGCAAAGCACTGTTCTAAGCGCTGGGGAGGATACACGGTGATCAGGTTGTCCCACGTGGGGCTCACGGTGTTAATCTCTATTTTCCAGATGAGTTAACTGAGGCTCAGAGAAGTTAAATGACTTGCCCAAGGTCACACAGCAGACCAGTGGAGGAGTCGGGATTAGAACCCATGACCTTTGACTCCCAAGCCCGTGCTCTTTCCACTGAGCCACACTGGGTAGTCACGCCCAACTCCACTGTGGGGGACAGAACCACCCCTGCTTCCTCTTCCTTGCGGGAAGCCAAAGAAAAAACGGGCCCAGGTTCCCCGCCAGCTCACTTACGATTGACGGCGTCTTTAAAGTAGGTCCGCTCGGAGGTGTCGTAAACAAACTGAACCTTGCTCAGCCTCCAGGACGCCTCTTGCCCCGTGGAGGTGTTATGCACTTCCTACCGCGGGAGGGGAAAAAAAATCCACATTCATTCATTCAGTCGTATTTATTGAGCGCTTACTGTGTGCAGAGCACTGTATTAAGCGCTTGGAAAGTACAATTCGGCAACAGATCAGTCCAGGAGGCCGCCTCGCCAGCTACCTGCAGGAAACAGGCCCCAGGATCGCCCCCCCTCCCTCGGCTGGCTTTATCTCCGCCCATCCGCAACTTCCTTCAGAAATGAAGTAGTAATAATAACAATTACTATTGCCATTATTATCGTTATTATTATTAATAGCAATACCGCTCTTAGGACTGGCTCCATCAGGCCTCCACATTCCAGATGGGTCCTATCGAAAAGCCCCCCGGTACCCCCTGTCCTTCCCCCTCCCATCCCCGCCCCCCAAGAAGTTACCTTCACAAAGAGGAGTTTGAGGGCGTAAGCTTTGTCCACCCAGAAGATCTGTAGCTCGGATTCGTTGTGGCCACACCTGCCCTTCATTTCGGCCCCTCGGGAAAGCGGGATGTCGGCCTGTTCGGTGATCAGCTAAAGGCACAAGCACACAGACACGTTCGCACCCCAGACACACACACACACACACACACACACACACACACACACACACACACACACACACACACACACACACACACACACACACACACACACACACACACACACACACACACACACACACACACACCCCACCCACCACCCGAGCAGTGGGTCCCGTGTGAGTAGGCGGCCTGTCCGTCCAGGAAAGTTCAAGCGGGCTTCGGGGCCATCCCCACTCGGGTGAAAGAGTCCCAGGCCGTGCAAACCTCCCTGAGAAATCGTGGGGCCTAATTCTGCCCCAGGGCCATGCGGAGAGGGAGGATGGTGGGGAAGTGCTGGGGAGGGAGGGAAAGGACAAAAGGGTTGGGGACAGCGGGTAGAGAAAGGCCAAGGCGTTGTAACAGACGCGGTGTGTGTGCAGCTGGCATTGCCTTAGCAACGTGAACAGCACATGCAGCATTCAGAAGCAGGCTACGGGAGGAACAGTTGCCTTCAGGATTCCCTTTTCCTGTCTTGCAAACCTCAACCCAAGGCACTCGAGTCGCGGGGGCTGTCTGAGCTAAGCCATATGAGCAGGCTGGGTTAGAAAGGTTCCTTACATCGACAAAATTGCTGGCCCAAACATCATAGGGTACAATAAATTTTGCTGCAAATTCGGCCATAAGACACGTGGTCCCATTTTCCCGCACCACAAATATATCTTTTTCGGGATTAGTAGAAAGACCTGAGAGATTTTCAACTTCTTGTTCTGCCATGGTTTGAGCAATTGTATCTGTGAAACAAAAATATAAGAACGGTTCTGCGCTTAACAATCCAAATCGTCTGACTTGCATTCAGGCACAAAGAGGTAGAGTAATAATAATGATGGTATTTGTTAAGCACTTGTGTGCCAAGCACTGTTCTAAGCGCTGAAGAAATCGGTCAGTTTCTCCGGTTCTGATCCTGGTCTGAAATGTTACCACTCCGCTGGGCTTTATACATGCGAAGCAGCGTGGCTCAGTGGAAAGGGCACGGGCTTTGGAGTCAGGGGTCATGGGTTCAAATCCCGACTCTGCCGATTGTCATCAGTGTGACTTTGGGCAAGTCACTTCTCTGTGCCTCAGTCACCTCATAATAGGGATGAAGACTGTGAGCCCCCTGTGGAACAACCTGATCACCTTGTAACCTCCCCGGCGCTCAGAACAGTGCTTTGCACGTAGTAAGCGCTCAAAAATGCCATCATTAGTATACGAACCAGCAAATGGCAAGCTCCACTCGTCTCGAATGGCCCGAAACGTCCCCAACTTGCACGTTCTTGTCCTTCAGACCTCTAACATCCATTTCACTGAATTAAAATTCGCTGTGCTTTGACAAGTTTTTCAGACGCTCCAATCTAGGCATGCTTTAAGCTCTCTCCGCTGAAACTGCCTGCCTGCCTGCCTTCAAGCTGTGCTGGATTCAGGCGCCGTTGGTGTGCCTATCTAATCCTGCGTTTCTCTTCCTAGAGAAACGCCCCCGGAGAGCCCAGCGAGCACAGTGAACCACGCCGAACACCGGCGGCTGATGAATTCGATGGTCAGCTCTAATTCTCTCTTAAAAGTGCAGCCCGAGCGCTGGGTGGGCGGGTTGGGGGCGAGAGAACCTTACTCACGGAGAAGGAAGAGCAGTGCTCGGAGTCCCGAATTGCCCATTGCAGGTCTCCTCCTGCGCTCCGTGCTCCTGCCGGTGTCTGGATCCAGACGTGCCGTCGCCGCTGTCCAAAAAGGGAATTCCCTAAAGGATTCCGAGAGAAAGGAAGGGGCGGGATTGGGAGGGGGGAAGAGAGAGCTCAGCTCCGAGGACTGGCTCTTTGGTGCAGCACAGACGCGAGCTAATGAGGAATCTCCACTCACTCACTGCGGAGAGGAGCTGTCCTCGGTAGCCACCGCCGACAGGAGACCAATTTCAAAACCGGCGTTTGCCTCAGTCTCTAAATACGAAGCCGTTGCAGTTCCTCTCACCCCGGGAGCAAATAACGCTGCCAGGCTAACAGCTTTTATTCCCTTTTCCTTTCCACCTTCCGGTCGCCCACCCTGCAGTCCTATCCGAAAGAGTCAATCTGTTTTGTGGAATTTAATAGCGCCCGCAGACTCGGCCTTTCTTTCCACCGGGCTCCAGGTTACTATGTGTTATCAGCGTCACATCACGGGAGTTCTGTCTGGAAATGTCGCGTCCGTGGAAAGGAAACAGTAGCCTGGAAGGATTCTGGTGGGAGAAAGGAAGAAAAAAAAAAAGAAAATGCTATGGCAACCGATCTCTGGGTTTTGGAGATGATTCCTTCCTTCTATGCTGGTGCTCTGAGTGAACTGATCCGTTCAAACTTACTTTGACGCCCCCATAAAAAAAAAAGCTGTCAGCTTTCACTGCACCATTCAGGGCTGTCATTGTCTTCCCACTCTGAAAGTGTCTTCTCACAAAGTTGAGGCCTCTCTCAAAAGTCATGGGTTCCCCTAGCCGTAACCTTCTCAGTAGTGTGATAGGGTCACACTTGTCTTTTTTTTCCCCTGGGTTATGCTTTTGAAAAGGCTGAAGGATCAGCAATCCCCTTATGTGAACATCTTATCTCTTCTTTTGATACAGGTCTTCGAAACTTTTAAAAGCTTGTCTTAAGCAATGGGCAGCATTTTTAGACTGTGAGCCCACTGTTGGGTAGGGACTGTCTCTATATGTTGCCAATTTGTACTTCCCAAGCGCTTAGTACAGTGATCTGCACATAGTAAGCGCTCAATAAATACGATTGATGATGATCTGAAGAACTATGACACATGGTGTCAAGGAGACAATTGTGTTAGAAAATCAAAAAGAATAAGTGTTTGTGTATATCTCAATGCATTCCATGATTACAGCAGGACTTTTAAAACACTTCGTTTGCCCTAGAGTTGGAGAACTGGCCCTAATCTAGGGTGGTTCAAATGTGTCTGTAATGAAACGACATTTTTTTCCTAGAGACAAGTGTCTTTTGTTTTGGATGGTGGGTTAAATATTACAATTTAAAACGTTCAGAACGCGTTCTTCCCAATTGGAGGTCTTAACTTGCTCAGCGCTGCTCTTAAAAGTGTTGTTGAAGGGGTAGTATTTGAAGGAAAAAAGGAAAGCAAAGATTCCACCAGTTTAGGTTTGTAGAAGTCACCTTCATTTCACCTATGCAGTGTGGCATTTTTGCTGAGAAGTCACATTAGCAGTTGAATAATTTTTGAAGCATGTCGTTTACATCAATAAGGTCACATGATTCTAAATTGTGCTGATTATTCTCTTTGTACACAATCATGTGCCTGAATTTACAGCATATATGCTTTGCCGAGAAATGTGTGTGAAAACAGTAGAAATGTAAATATTCAGTATTAGCATTCAAATAGTGCTCTACTGTTTGACATTCGAATTACTTTCATTTGAATGATTAATTTTTTCTTGGTATCTCAAAATAGTTTATCCCCGGGTCGGCCAAACAGTTCCTGCTTTATATGTGAGAAAAGAACAGAAGTCCTGCCCAGTGATCAACTCTGAAGGTATTGTTGCCAGTCAAATGATGCAACTAATTATTTTGTAATTATTTTGTATGTACATCATATAGCGTTGTATAGACATTGTCTTAAAGCTGGGCAACAATAGATGCCACAATAGATGAATTATCAGGTAGCTTCTACTTTATATATTGGTGCCTTGATTCAGAAGTGTCCATCATTGATGCACTCATTTATTAACCTAACTGAATTACCTGTAAATCACTTTCAAGCTCTTCTAGTTGTCTGCAACATTTGAGAGAGGCAGCTTTAACTTTAAAACTAGTGAAAGGAGATTGTAGTGGGTCATTTATAATGGGATTGATTGATCCTATTTGGGAAAGGGGATGAATGGCTTACTTTGGCGATACCCAGTAATGATTCCAAGCTACCCAAGCACCTCTTAGGAGACCATGTTTCCGTATATTAAGTGTACTTTGAATAGATGAGTGAAAATGACAGTTTACTCCCTTCTCTTTTGGGGAGATCAGGCTCCAAATATAATCACGGCCCCTCATCTGTGTTTCTATCCTCAAAATGATGAAGGAACTCGAAGGTATCTCAACGATTTCCCTTGCAGTTTATTTTTTCTTCCCCAAGTAATGTGGTTGGTGCAGTAGAATGACAAGTCATCCATGCAACATTGACCTGCGTTGGGCTAGCCAACTACCACCTGATCCTGACATAATGATCTGCAAAGTCTTCTAATGAAAAATAATGATCCTGTAGCCATTGCTACCAAAGGAGATGATGGCATAACTGCACGGTCTAATGAGACACATTAATATAGCTCAGAATTATCTTCCCAAATGGGAATATTTCATAGTGAGAGGTTTCATAGTGAGAGGTGAACACCTGTTCACCCCGTTTCACTTATTTGTTAATTGACTTTATATTTTATGTTTTGTCGAGATGGCAAATCCAAAAGTTGACTAAAATGAAACTTGAAAATTACCGCAGGTTAAGTTTTAAGTGGCTCACCTACTACACATGAATAAGTAGCAGTTCTTTGAGATAAATAGAAATATAGAGAGCTAGATGGGTGAATATCTGAAGCTTTTTTTTTGCATCCCATCTAGTTTTTTGAAGTTTGGGATGGGCCAAATTGGAGTATACCTAATCTGGTACATTGCAAAAAATTGATAATGCATGAAGAAAGATGTGTGTATTCCTATCAGAATAAATAAGCCCATCATTCACTAACCCATTGTATAATGTGTAATGGGGGACTAACATTGCAATATTTTTGGCATTTGTCAGATATTAAATCAGAAAGGTCAATAAGCAGGCATTTTAATATTTTTAATTAATCTAGAAATGTGATTGTAGTGTCACACCTTGCCTTTGTTTTAATGTAACTCTCCAGTTTCTGCTCTAGTGTAACAAGTGCTGATTCACATCTGAAACTAATTATGAGAAACTAAGAGATTTGATGGTTTTGGAGGTCATATTGATGCTCCATGCTATTAAGACATTTTATTTGGGAAGGATATTATGGGCTCTTTCGGCACAGCTATGCTAATGTGTATTGTGTGTGAGTGATGCCTGGGACAGATGTAACACACTTAGAATTAGCCTCCTGGCAAACCTTCTCAACCTCTTTTTCTCACGGATAGGAAGCAAGAAAGCTATTTCTTAGATACTCCAAAGTAGTAATCAATCAGTGGTATTTATGGAGTGCTTACAGTGCTCAGAGCTCTGCACTAAGCACTAGGGAGAGTACATACGACAGAGTTGGTAGAGAGTTGGTAGACATGACCACAAAAAGCTTACAGTCAAGAGGGGGAGACAGCAGTATTTTGTCGATGAAATTTAAGTGCTTACCATGTGCAGACCACTGTGCTAAAAACTTGGGAGAGTACAATGCAACAGAGTGCCAGACACATTCCTTGCCCACAATGAGCTTACAGCCTAGTGATGACCATACAGATTACGATAATATAAATAAATAACGGATATGTACATAAGTAATATGGGGCTGGGGGGGGGTGCAGGGGGAGAGATAGCATGTGATTATACACTTGAATAAAAACTTCTTCTAAACAGACTATAAGGGAGGTAGCCTAGCCTTTGGCCATGAAGTGCTGACCAGTTTAAAATGGCCAGATGATAAATAAAATAGCCACTAACTTTCTTCTGTGAATGATGCAGGCCAAATTATTAGGTGGCAGAGCACAAACAATGCAGATTATCTACAGTGAGTAAAATCCTGCATCCTCAAAAAACCTCCTGTAACTATAGAGTTTACCAGTCTTTATTTAGAACAAAGGACATGGGTTAGAGATCGTTGATAATGCAAATAGATTTTTGACCTACGTCTGTATGAAAAAGGGAAGAGGTAGCTGTAGGCTTTCTCTGCATTGTTTTCTCTTAAATGACAGAGGATTTAATTAACTCTCATCCACCCAGATTCACTAGTAAAGACTTCTATGGGGTAAGTCTTAATTGCCTGTATACCTTGAGTAGAAAAGGTGATCACTGAAGGAGAAATTTTTTTGAACCAAATTAAGCAAGCTAGACTAGTATATTATTATAATTAATGAAGATAGTATTAGTGGTCTATAGAGCTGTACATTAATAAAGCTGCAGTAAACTAGATAAGCAGCAGGCCAAGCCCCTAACTCTAACAGGGCATTTTTCAGGGATGATTTCAGCTGGAAATTTGAAAGCTCTACTACTACTACTACTACAAAACCCTGATCCAGAGAGATTTATAAAATTTATGAATGCGAACTGATTTATAAAATGGATCAGACTGGACATTGCTTCATTGAGAAGGTTTTCATCCAGAGAGATTTATAAAATTTATGAATGCGAACTGATTTATAAAATGGATCAGACTGGACATTGCTTCATTGAGAAGGTTTTCATTTCTCATCCTTTAGGAATTTCTGGAGTCAAAACCAAGTGGAAAAACGACATATTTCAGCATCGAAATTCCGCATCTAGCAGACCGGTATCAAAATCTGCATCGAAGTTTGGGGGCATTGTCACCCTCGTGTGCTGCGTCTGCCTTTGTGCAAGCATGCATGTTGCAATTGGCTCGCAGATGCCGAAACGCTGGCCGGCTGCGGGAGGTGATTCCAATCGTTCCCCGTGTGTGTAGGCGAGAGAGCGCTCGGAAAACGGAGGGCAGATTTCAGCTCCTTTTGGGCAGAGACGCCTCTCGGGGATTTGGGCTCGATGATGCTACTGCCCCAGCCCAACCGGCTTCCTCCGGGCTCTGAGGCCCGGTAGTGATGCCCAGGGGGCAGACAGAGGATCTTTGTCCCCTTCCTGCCAAGCCAGTCAGGCCTGAGCTTAAACTCACCCGGACAGAGATGCTCCCGCTTGTCGAAGCGCCAGTCGGATGGCTTCCCCGGCGGGTTTACAGGGCGGGCCATCAGGGGAACATCCATCTAAGCCCATCGAGGCGAGGAATCTGCCCCGAATGGCCCGGGGAAACTGCTGGGCCTGGCAGGGCTCGCCCTCTTTCCTCCCCACTCCCCTCTGGGTGGGGGGAGGGCAACCCAGGGCGCGATGCCCGGGCAATTTCCCAGCCCTCAAGGCAAGCAAGACTGTGCCCGCGTCCACAACGGCCTGCCTGTCTGCTGCGAAGAGATGGAAGCTCCCGGAAGACCAAGTTTTCAGATGAGAGAGACCTGCAGGCCGAGAGGCCTCGCTGGAGGAGGTGGGTGAGTGCTGGCTGGGCCAGGACCCTTCGGTTCTACAGAGAGGGGAGGGAAGACCCCCCGGGGACGATGGACCGGTGCGGGGAGGATGGAGGGCGAGAGAGAGGAAGCCGACATTCAACCCAACAAGGCCCCAACTACCCTTCCTTTGCTTCTTTCCATCTCTTTCACTCCCAGGACACGGATCACCAATCTAAACCCTGGGAAGACGTGGAACGTCTCAAGAGAAGGACCAGCAGGACCCCCGTCAGACCCCCGCACCCCGATCTCTGGGCCCCGGGGACCGGAGGGAGCCAGCTGTCCAGGTTGGGAAAGGAAGAGGCCCGAGGAGGAGGTTTCATTGTGGTGGGAAGTTTTCTTTTATTCCAACCTGCTTCGGGTCTGTTGCTGCTGAGGAAGCGGCTTGGTTCCAATTTTACGGGCCACGAAATTCCCAGAGAAACACTCCAGATTTAGCCCTTGCCTCAGTTCTCATTCCCTGTGTTGTCCCTCTTTGCCACCTGCCTCGCATCCCCCTCGTTGTATTCAGTTTTCAGTCCGAGGCCGGCGCCAAGCGTTTAGGAGGGAGGTGAGATGGGAAGGGAAAGCCCAGGGCTAAAATTCCCACGTGCAAAGTCAGTACCCGAGACCTACAATGCGCCTATTAAATGATGCTCCTACTGCATGATGTGGGATGGCAGCTTGCACCTTACAAAGCCCCTGCTTGAAGGTGAGAAGGTCCCTTTGTGGAATCTGCTCTTAGTCGTTGTGGTTCAGCTCTTTCGTTGCCATCGTTTCAGTCCCACGCAGCCCCGTCGCCCCGGTTAGGAGCCCGAGGCCCGGTGTGGCAGAACGAACAAAGGGCTCTCCAAACGCAGCCGAGGCGGCTCTCCCGCTCCGGGAAAACGGGGCCGGGCTGGCTCGGGCGGGTTTGACTTGAAAGGACAACCCTGCTCACCCGCTTTCCATATCCGGGAGTCCAGTGCCGTCTCCTCCTGGGGCCTTTAAATTGGAAAGGGGGAAGCGAGGGAGGGAGAGAAATTTAGAGGCCTCTTTCTTTTCTCCCATCAGTGTTGAAACAAGTCTTTTGTGTTTTAATGCCGAATGGGTTTAGACGGATCGATTTCCGAGCTCTTCGCGGCCCAGTGACTCCGGGTTTGTCGGCCGACCCTGCCCCAGCTTCCAGAAACTCTCGCTCGGCCCAAAATCCAGATTGTTTTTGTTGCCGGTTCCCTGCTGGCCCCAGGCTTGCGGGGAAAAAGGGCTACTCGGGTGACTCACGGGATTTGAAAACCATTGATCGTTAAAGATTACTTTTCTTAATGGTAGGAGACATTTATCTATCATCTATCTATATCTATCTATCTATCTGTCTATCTCTCATCTGTCTATCATCTATCTATCTATCTATATCTATCTATCTATCATCTATCTAATTTATTTCGATTTCCCTGGAGAAAACATGGACTCTCTGTTTTGCTCTCCCTCCCTCCGCTGCGCCAGGCCCTTCATGACCCCCAGCCAGAGCGGTGCTTGGTGGCCAGCTGGCAACCCACCCTAAGCGTCGGCTACCCCGCGGGCAGAGAGCGGTTTGTGGTCCCGCAGCCGTCTTCGGGGCCCCCAGATGGGTAAGTACCAGCCGCCATCCTTCTTTCACGTGGGTTTGGCGGTGGCCGAAAGGACCGGTTTCCGAGGGAAGCTGCGGGATGCGCCGCCGACTGCCAGGTGACAGTGATGTAGTGTCTCATTTCCAGGCCTGATGGGCTGGAACCGGAGCCTCCGGGAACCGTCGGGGGCTGGGAAAGAATATGGGGGTGTGGGGAGAGGCGGGGAGGGGGGCACAGGCCCAGAAGGGACTGGGGAAAGAGGTGGGGACTTCAAGGGAGTTGGGAGCCGGGGACAAAGAAGGGATAGAGCCTAACTGCTGCAAGCCACGCGTTTATCTGTTCTTTAAATTGTATTTACTGAGTGCTTACTGTGTGCAAAGCACCGTACTAAGCGCTTGGGAGAGTACATTAGAACTCAGACACATTTCCTGGCCACAACGAGCTCACAGTCTAGAGGGGGGAGACCGACATTTATATAAATAATAATAATAATGATGATGGCATTTGTTAAGCGCTTACTATGTACAAAGCACTGTTCTAAGCGCAGGGAGGATACAAGGTGATCAGGTTGTCCCACGTGGGGCTCGCAGTCTTAATCCCCATTTTACAGATGAGGGAACTGAGGCACAGAGAAGTTAAGTGTCTTGCCCAAAGTTAAATAGCTGACAAGTGGCGGAGCTGGGATTAGAACCCATGACCTCTGACTCCCAAGCCCGTGCTCTTTCCACTAAGCCACGCTGCTTCTCTATAAATACAAAAGTAAATTATATATATATATATATATATATATATGATGGTGTCTATTAAGCACTTACTATGTACCAAGCACTATTCTAAGCGCTGTATCTATTTACATGTATAGATATATACATGTGTCCTAAAATCCAGATTGTTCTTTCCCGGTTCCCTGCCGGCACCAGGCTTTCGGGGAAAAGGTCTACTCAGGTGACTCACAGGATTTTAAAAACATTGATTTTTAAAGACTATGTTTCTTAAGGGTAGGAGACATTCTGGCTTATTTATTTTGATTTTCCCCGGGGAAGTCTGGTCTCTCTGATTCGTTCTCCCTCATGTACATACCTAGGGATGGGAGAGAGGATGAATGAGGGAGCCAAGTATGAACGGTGCAGAAGGGAATGGGAGAAGAGGAGAAGAGGGCTCAGTCAGGGAAGGCTTCCTGGAGGAGATGTGCCTTCAATAGACTTAGAAGTGGGAGAGAGCAATTATCTGTATAATATGAGGAGGGAGGGCGGTCCAGGCCAGAGGTAGGATGTGGGCGAGAGATCAGTGGCGAAATAGACGAGATCAGGGTATTACAGTGAGAAGGTTAGCACCAGAAGGTTTAGCAGGGGGCAGCTTTCATCTTCGCCCATAGTAAGCAGAGAAGTAGCCCTGGCTCAGTGGAAAGAGCATGACTTGGGAGTCAGAGGTCATGGGTTCAAATCCTCTCCCCCGCTTGTCAACTGTGTGACTTTGGGCAAGTCCCTTAGCTTCTCTGTGCCTCAGTTACCTCATCTGTAAAATGGGGATTAAGATTGTGAGCCCCACATGGGACAACCTCATCAACTTGTATCTTCCCGAGCGCTTGGAACAGTGCTTTGCATATAGTTAAGTGCTTAACAAATACCAAAATTACTATTATTATTACTATTAACAGCTGTAGATGATTTCTGGCATGGGGACATGAAAATGTCCTTGAGCCTCAATGCTGAGGTCCTGGTGCCTCCCCCAATTTTCTGCCCGCAGGCGGCCCGTCGCGGGTCACCCACCGGGGGGGAGACCCTGGGGGCTGAGAGACTGCAACGGTCCGGCGGCCCCCGGTTAGGCCGGGGGGAGCGAGTGGGCCTCGGAATCGCTTCTCCCGTGAGGTAAACGGCCGAGGGAAGCCAGCCAACGGCTCCGAGATGGAATAATAATAATAATAATGATGATAATAATAATAATCATCATCATCATAGCATTTATTAAGCGCTTACTATGTGAAAATCACTGTTCTAAGCACTGGGGAGGTACAAGGTGATCAGATTGTCCCATGGGGGGCTCACAGCCTTAATCCCCATTTTACAGATGAGGTAACTGAGTCCCAGAGAAGTGACTTACCCAAAGTCACACAGCTGACAATTGGCGGAGCCGGAATTTGAACCCCTAGCTGGCTGCCCCCCGCGGGGCTGGCCTTCCCCAGGGGGGCATTGGGGCCCGAGTCAGGGAAGCATCTCGTTCCCCGTGACTGCCGACCCTCCCTCATTCTTAGAGAAGCAGCGTGGCTCAGTGGAAAGAGAAAGGGCTTTGGAGTCAGAGGTCATGGGTTCAAATTCTGCCTCCGCCAACTGTCAGCTGCGTGACCTTGGGCAAGTCACTTCACTTCTCTGGGCCTCAGTCACCTCATTTGTAAAATGGGGATTAAGACTGTGAGCCCCCCGTGGGACAACCTGATCACTTTGTAACTTCCCCAGAGCTTAGAACAGTGCTTTGCACACAGTAAGCGCTCAATAAATGATTGATTGATTGATTTGCACATAGTAAGCGCTTAATAAATGCCATTATTAAGTCTCCCCCTTCTAGCCTGTGAGCCCACTGTTGGGTAGGGACCGTCTCTATATGTTGCCAACTTGTACTTCCCAAGCGCTTAGTACAGTGCTCTGCACACAGTAAGCGCTCAATAAATACGATTGATTGATTGATTGATTTGCACATAGCGCTTAGTAAATGCCATTATTAAGTCTCCCCCTTCTAGCCTGTGAGCCCACTGTTGGGTAGGGACCGTCTCTATATGTTGCCAACTTGTACTTCCCAAGCGCTTAGTACAGTGCTCTGCACACAGGAAGCGCTCAATAAATACGATTGATTATTATTATTATTATTACTATTATTATTATTATTATTATTATCATTATTATTCCTCGTTTCTTCCCAGCTGTGGTTCAGCAGCCCTAACGCGCCCCGTGGGCCTCGGGACTGGCAGCGGGCACGTGGAAGGGCCCGTGGGAGGTCCGGGCCTCCGTTAATTTCAACGAAGAAGCCCAGGTGGACCCCCGACTTTGGGATTTGGCTATTAGCCGAATTGGAAGTCCCGCCTGGAAGGGGCAAAGGAAGGCCCCGATAGGGCAGGCTCATGGACTGCCATTTTCCTTCTGGCTTCCGCCCCATTTCCTCGTGGTTGCTTCGTCGGCATTTCCCTCCCCGGGCTCGGATTGTTATCAATTTCCCTTCCCGACCGACCACCGCCTGGAATTTTTCCTTGCAGGGCCGGTGGAAACGTGGCCACTGTCGGGAGGAGCAGAAGCCCCAAGGTGCCCAAACGTCAGTCAGTGCACCTGTGCTGGACGCCCCAATCTGAGCGCCTGCAGGTAAGGAGCCCCCCCCCGCTCGCCATCTCTGCCCTTCACAGGCTTCCTCTGAAACAGCAAGTAAGTACAACAGCAAAAAAAAGTAAAGTTAAAAAGTTTTGAAAAAAAGTAAAACAGCAAGTAAAAGGGTCCCGTCAGAGGGTGCTCTTGATTTTAAATCTTGTTACAATTTTTTTGCAATGAGTTTACGGTAGTCCATTATTTCCGTAATAATAATAATAGTATTTGTTAAGCGCTTACTATGGGCCAAGCACTGTTCTAAGCGCTGGGGTAGATACAAGCTGATCAGGTTGTCTCACGTGGGGCCCACAGCCTTAAACCTCATTTTTATAGATGAGCTAACCGAGGCACAGAGAAGTTAGGTGACTTGCCCAAAGTCCCACAGCTGACAAATGGTGGATCCGAAATTAGAACCCACGACCTCTGACTCCCAAGCCCGTGCTCTTTCCACTAAGCCATGCTGCTTCTTGATACAGTAATACAGTAATAATTTACTGTACTTTTAGCAATCAGTCACAGGGATTAAGCGCTAGGGAGAGTAAATTGTAACAGTGGGTAGACACATTCCCTGCCCACAACGAGTTTACAGTCTACAGTTTTATCAAAAGTAACATTTAGTTGTGCCAGGCAGAGAAGCTTGGTTAGTGGACATTTAGTATAAATATTTATACCTGTTATTGAGGATATCGGTAGAGGTGTGTGTTTATACCATATTTTGAGTTGTACTGTATTTTAATAGAAATGAGAGAGTGGCTTAATGAAAGAAAACTGCGCTACGTCAGGAAGTCTGAGTTCTAATTCTGGCTTTGCTACTTGCCTGCACTTGCCCCAGGGCAGCACGTAATTTCTGTCAGTCAGTAGTGTAGAGTGCTCACTGTGTGCCGAGCACTTTGCTAAGCACTTGGGAGAGTGCAAGTTGGGTAGGGACCATCTCTATATGTTGCCAACTTGTACTTCCCAAGCGCTTAGTACAGTGCTCTGCACACAGTAGGTGCTCAATAAATACGACTGAATGAATGAATGAACAGAGTTGGTAGATTTACAGTCCTTTGTACTGTAAGCTTGTTGCCATTAGGCAATGTGGCTACCAACTCTGTTGCATTAGACCCTCCCCGCTTAGTACAGTGCTCGGCACACAGTAAGTCCTCAATAAATACTTTTGATAGACACGTTCCCTTCTCTGTGCCTTAGTTTTCTCAACAGTAAGATGGGATTTAAATACCTGTTCTCCCTGGGGTGGGACAGAGATTGGGTCCAAACTGATTATCTCTTATAATAATAATAAATAATAATAATGTACTTGTTAAGCGCTTACAATGTGCCAAGCATTGTTCTAAGCACTGGGATAGATACAAGTTAATCGGGTTGGACATAGTCCCTGTTCCACATGGAGCTCACTCATCCCCATTTTACAGATGAGGTAACTGAGGCACAGAGAAGTTAAGTGGCTTGCCCAAGGTCACCCAGCAGACATGGGGCTGGGATTAGAACCTTCTGATTTACAGGCCTGTGCTCTATCCACTAAGCCACACTGCTTCTGTATATAACTTGGTCTTAGTTCAGTGCTTGGCACATAGTAAATGCTCAATAAATCCCATTTATTATTATTATTATTACCAAGGGAGAACAGGGATTGTATTAATAAATAATAATGGCATTTGTTAAGCGCTTACTATGTGCAAAGCACTGTTCTAAGCGCTGGACTTCCCAAGTGCTTAGTATAGTGCTCTGCAGGGAGAAAGCACTCAATAAATAACATTGGTAGAAAAAACACCATTGCAGATACCTGGAGTAACTTGTATTTAGCACAATATGCCTGTAAAATAGCATTACTGTATTAAAGTCAATTTTTCTCATTGTGAAAGCACTATAAGATCAATTGGGTGAGGTTATGTGATGGGCAGATGGCTTAAAATGGTGATTGTGGGTGTTGTCATGGCCATTCCAGTGGGAGTTTTTTTGGTTTCAGCACTGCATCCATCCACTTAGGTGTGTAGTACAGTTTAGTACTCCTCCAGTGCTTAGTACAGTGCCTGTCACATAGTAAGTGTGTGCAGTGCTGCCACCTCTCTGGGCCCCTTCCCCATCCCGGTTTGTGGCTGGCAGTGGCCGGCAGCATTACTAGTTAGAAACAGTCCGTAGTGGAGCGCCCGAACCTGAACTGGGTGTTTGGGTGGGTTGGTGCTGCTCCCTCCCCTTTGGAGCTGGGAATAGGAGGCTCGTGAGGTCCGTCCTAGGCCAGTAGTCACCCTGCCTCAGCCTACCATTAGGAAAGGTGAAGTTGAAGGCATAAATTACTAGTGATAAGACCAGCTCCTTGAAGTCCCTGGAGCCCACAGGGCTTTCTGAACATGTGGCTGTGCCCTAAAAGTTGCTGGGGGCAGCAGGTCCACCAGACCCGGAGTGGCAGAGGAAAGTCGTTAGGCCTCTCTCTCCCTAAGCCAGGCCTATATTTCTGTGGTTTTGTTCAGTCCCAAGACCATGCAGGTGTCAATGGGGAGAAGGACCAGAAAAGAAGGCTAAGACTCTAAGCTCCTTCAGAGGAGGGATCTTGTCTATTTATTCTATTACACTCTCAAGGGTGCTTAGTACAGTGCTGTGCGTTCAGTAAATGCCACTGCTTGTCTTCTAGACTGTACGCTCATTGTGGGCCAAGAATATGTCTGCCAACTCTTTTGTATTGTACTCTCCCAAGTGCTTAGTACAGTGCTCTGCAAACAGTAAGTGCTCAATAAATGCCATTGATGATGATTGATTGAGATGTGCCCACAGCCTGGCCCCACTGGCACCAGTTCTTTCTTGTAGCAAAACTACTCATTTATATAGTGACTTAGTGGGGCTTCCTCTTTCCACAAATTGGAAAGACTACAGTGCTCCCCACATTCCATGCCATCCTAAAATCCCATGTCCTCCACAAGTCTCCTCCCTGGATAGTTCCCAGCACCTAAAATCATCCAGACCTGCTAGCAATCTCCAGCACTTATGTACTTATTCTATCCATCCTGAGCGCTTCTAAATATCAGTTGTATCAGTCAGTTGATGGTATTTATTAGGCACTTACTTTGTGCAGAACGCCATACTAAGCGCTTGGGAGAGTACAATACGGCAGAGTTGATAGGCACAGTCCCTGCCTATAACCAGCTTACAGTTTAGAGAGGGAGACAGACATTAATGTAAATAATTTATGTATAAATAAATAACTTACGGTAAATAAGTACAATAAATAACTGTAATTCCAATTGCTTCTTTTGCTAACTTTATTTATAAACATTCTTATGTCTTTCAACCCAAACAGAATGGGTTCTTGGTGGGCCAGGAGACTGTTATTTTTTTGTTTTGATTTTCCAAGCACTTAATAGTAATAATAATAATAATGGCATTTTTAAACACCTACTATTTGGCAAGCACTGTCTGAAACACTGGGGTAGATACGAGATAATCAGATTGGACACAGTCCCTGTCCTATGTGGGCTTAACAGTCTAAGAGGAAGGGAGAATAGGTTTTTAATAACCATTTTACAGATGAGAAAACTGAGGCACCAAGAAGGTAAGTGATAGGACCTAGGTCACAGAGCAGGCAAGATGCAGCGCCGGATTTAGAATCCAGGGCCTCTGACTCCCAGAACTCTGCTCTTTTCACTAGGCCTTGCAGCTTTGACTACTACTTAGATCCAATGTAATCAAAGGTATCTATTGAGTGCTTATTTTGTACTAGAGCTAGGGAGTGTACAGTACAGTTAATGGCCACAATCCCTCCACCCAAGGATCTTACAGGGCAATGGAGGAGACTGACATTAGAATAAATTGTGAAGCAACTGAGTATAAGGATTTGTACTTAAACCCTGTAGGGGAATGAGTACCGAAGTGCTTAAGGAGTGGGACTAAATTTGTGGGTGAGGCAGTAGGGAGGGAAAATAAGCACCCTATTTAGAGATGAGAGGGTAGTCAAGGAAGGCTTCCTGGAGGAGCTAGGCTTTGAAGATGGGGAGAGTACTAGTCTGATAGTACAGGAAGGGAGTTCCAGCAGGACACTGAGTAGGTTGGAATTAGAGGGGTAAAGTGTACGGCTGGGTGTGGCGATGGATGAGCAATGTTTAGAGGTACTTGAGGAGTGGCATTTTTTTTTTAGAAAATGATCTGGGCAGCAGAAGGAAGTATAGACTGGAGAGAGGAGAGACTGGATTCATGCTTTGACAGGAGTTGGATGGGACGGAAGGAATGAATTCTGGAGTTGTTTGTCTCATTTCTATCCTTCCATTCCATTCCAAACAGTTCGAGTTGTTTACACCAGCTGCCTCCATTTTCTCTACTCCAATGCTCTCCTTGATTCCCTGCGGTCTGGCTTTTGCTTCCTCCACTCCACAGAAACTGCCTTCTCTAAGGTCACCAATAACCACCTCATTTCCAAATCCAGCGGCCTCGATTCCATCCTGTTCCTTCTGATCTTTCAGCTGCCTTCAACACTGTGGACCATCCCCTTCTCTTAGAAACACTAACACTGGCTTCACTGATACCTCCGTCTCCTTTCTCTACAATCACTCCTTCTTGATCTCTCTGGTGGGCTCCTCCTCCCACTCCTTAACTGTGGGAGTCCGTCAGGGCTCAGTTCTTGGTTACCTTCTTGTCTCCATCTACACCCACTGATGACAACCATACGTGCATAAACCATTTCTTCCAACACTGTTACACTGTCTGCAAACAAGCTTGTTTTGTTGGAAGAATCCTCTTATTCCATAACAGCTGTCAAGATGAAATATGTAGTGAAAACCCATTATGGGTACTAAACACTTGCATAAGTACAATAGAGTAGTAGCAGCACTTACCAATCACTCACTGTATGCTTGGTAAGTACAGAATAGTGAAATGAGCTGTTCCCTGTCCACAAGGAGATTACACTCTGAATGGGAAGGCACATATAAAAATATTCACAACGAGAGAACATTCAAAATAAATAAAGTGGGCATATACACAAGAGTGGTGAGGAGAGTATAATTAAGTTCATGAGTGCTAGAGTTGGCTGAAAGGCTGATATCAATCAATGGAATTTACTGAGCACTTACCATGTGCAAAGGATTGACTGTACTAAGCACTTGGGAGAATGCAATGCAACAGAATTAGCAGACGTGGTCTTTGCCCATAATGAGTTTACAATGTAGAGATACGACTCAGGATGCTGGGAAGTCAATCTGGAAAGGATTATTATTGGTGGAGGTAGGATTTTAGGAGAGATTTGAATGTAGGGAGGGAGGGAGTTACAGACCTGTGAACAAAGGGATGGTGGTGGGATGGAGGTGCTACTTGTGTGTAGCGTATTGTCATGAATGCTGAATATTAGCTCTTACTGTGGATGAAGTATGAAAACAATGATATTTCTTGAGTCCTTACTGTATGCAGAGCACTGTACTCTAAACTTGGGTGTGTACAGCATGAAAATGAAGACAGTTTGACATTCGGTTTCATCAAAGTTTTCTTTCATTTTTTGCAGATCCCAAGGCCAGCTTCATCTGATCTTTTGACTGTCACCTGGAAGATTAAAGGTAGATTGTTTTTCAGAATTTTTAATTTGAGGCTGTTTGCTGTAAGATTGTATAGCACCTACAAACCACCATAGAGGCTGTGTCTACCCAGGGCAAGGACACTAGTTATTTACAATTAGTGGGGTAGGTAGATGGCAGGATAAAGGTACAACTGGGAAAAGAGTGTAAGGAAAGTAGGATAGGGGAAAAATAAAAGTATTCATTTACATATTTCTATGTAGAGCATACTATCTTGGGTAAAGAAGTTGCATTCTTTCCCTCTGCCCCACTCTTTCACAGCTCAAAGTGCATTTTCCCAACTCTTTTCCTGTGGCCACCAAAAGAGAGATGACATGAATAAAAACTCGGTCCTCTCCGAGATTTGCCAACCTATTCAATTAGGTACACTCTAAGATCTTCATGCTTTCTGTTGAGTGACTGGTGTTTCTTTTTCTGAAATACCAGGATGCCATTAGTCAGAGACATAATCCCTTTGTCAGACTGCTTTTCTAAGGCAAGGAGCATCATCATCTACCCAAGACCATAAGTCATACTGGTGAACGTTAGGAGTCTTAACTTTCCTAGTACGGATCATGTTTTCACCACCCCCTGGGACCTGCCAGGCAAGGGCTGTGACCCCAGTTTGTTTCAGTAAATGTTAGTTGACACTGAAAAGGTTGTAATGTTCTAGGTTGAGGATTCTGGGTCGGTGTTATTGCCAGACCTTTTTGTGTAAAATGTAGTGACTGGAGAGGCGCACTAGGTTCTAATTTAGAAAGCTTCTGCTCCAGTGCTGTGAAATGGAATCTAAATGACCTGTAACATTTAGGAACATGCTAGCTTTTATAGCTCCATCAAAGGTTGTGGATTGCAGAGTAATTAGGCCAGATAGTAAGCTAAAAAGAGGAAATGACTTAAAGCAAATCAGAAATCAATCCTTTTGCACCTTTATTTTCAAATGGTGTTTTTTCCAAGAGAAAACTTGTCTTTTATAGTCTACTCTGGATGACTGTTCATATCATCAAATCCTTTTCCCCCTCTCTTTAGTTATTTCATCCCCACTTAAAACTTGGAAGTTAGGAGTGTTGCAATATTTAGGTAGTCTGTTTCAAATGAGTTGATTAATAGTTTCTTGAAGTCAGTGTCTACCATGTACTCTGAACTAGTACACTGCCTTGTAACTTGGTGTTGTGCAGTAAAAGTTTATTGATTGATTAATTTAAGGTAATAGCTTGTTTGGGCATGACACCCTCCATTTTATGACACTTCAGGCAATTTGGTACATGTGCATTTCAGAGAGAGTAAATGGCACATTCCCAATGTAAGCTTTTTCCATTGAAACCATTTGATCCCAAACTGTTTTATATTGGGTTAGCCATTCTACATTTGGGTGTTTATTTTTCATTCTGCTCTGAAATATGCCATTCGTTTTTATGTTTTCAGAATGGATTTATGCAAAAGAGAATGGAACATTTTGATATATTCATTTACAATTTGTTTCCCACCCTCTTCACATATTCTGAGTGATAATTTAATTGTGGAAGTTGTAAATTTGAAGCTTTGTTTTCAGATCTTTTCACTGTCATAGAAAATTTTTGTGTAGTATATTGTCATGAATGCTGAATAATATTAGCTCTTACTGTGGGTGAAGTGTGAAAACTTACTCAATGATATTTCTTGAATGCTTACTGTGTGCCGAGCACTGTACTCTGAACTTGGGCGTGTACCACTTGACATTCAAGAAAGTTGGTTTCATTGCAATTTTCATTTTCTTTTGCAGATCCCAAGGCTACTTTCTTCTGATCATTTGAGAGTCACCTGGAAGACTAAAGGTAGACTGTTTTAATCTGAATCTTTAATTTGAGTCTTTTAACTGTTGTAATATTTTGTACGACCTACAATCCCCCATAGAGGCTGTGTCTACCTAGGGCAAGTCATAGTTTTGAAAGGAAGGCTTGGAAGCAGTGTGGCCAAGTGGAGAGAGCACAGGCCTGGGAGCCACAGGATCTGGGTCCCAATCCCAGCTCTGCCACTTATGTGCTTTGTGGCCAGCCATTTAATGTTGACACTATAGCTGACACTCATAGTAATCCTAGAGGAATGCTTGTTGCTTCTGTGATTGGCCAGGTCTTGGAGCTGTATAGAAAGGTAAGCGCTTAGACAGTGCTCTGCACATAGTAAGTGCTCAATAAGTACAATTGAATGAATGACAATGCTACAACCCAAAACTTTAAAGCACTCAATCACTTTGTCCTCTGTTTACCTCACTGCTTTCCTGCTATAACCGTCTGCACATTTCACTCCTCTAATGCAGCGTACTCACTGTACCTAATAATAATAATAATGATGGCATTTATTAAGCGCTTACTATGTGCAGAGCACTGTTCTAAGCGCTGGGGGGATACAAGGTGATCAAGTTGTCCCACGTGGGGCTCACAGTCTTAATCCCCATTTTACAGATGAGGTCAGAGAAGTTAAGTGGCTTGCCCAAGGTCACACAGCAGACAGGTGGTGGAGTCGGGATTCGAACCCAGGACCTCTGACTCCAAAGCCCGCGCTCTTTTCCACTGAGCCATGCTGCTGTACCTGTAACATATCTACCCACTCCAAGCACTTAGTACAGTACACTGAACATAGTAAGTGCTCAATAAATACTATTGATTGCAACTTATTGTAATTCTTGCCCCCCTCACTGATAGTCTTTCTAAGGAGATAGCAGCAGTCTTGATTTGATTTCCTGCTTCATTAAGCCTGCTGTATAGGCACAGAACAGAATTTCATAATGACATTCAGTACTGCGTTGTCGATGTACATTTTTTGGAATACTGCTTCTCCAAGGTTATTGTAAGTCCAAAGAACTGGGCTACCCTGCAAAGCAGTCCACAGTCAACTATTTGTCTCAGTGCTTTTACCTCAAAGGCTCAGTTGTCTACATGCAGCTGCTTCTGAACCACAGACTTCCTTCCAGGTGTCTTCAATCTCCTGGAACTTTGACCTGCCATAGTGAGTTGGGGGATACTTTTCTAAGCTTTCACTGATTTGGAGCTGTTCAAACGGTGACCAGTGTAGCACTGGACTCCTCTCAACTGCCAAGAGTTGCTATTGTTTTGGGTGCATTAGGATATTTTTCTTGCATTTGGCAAGTAGGGAATGGTAATGTCAAGCTTATGATTGGCATGTGTAGGGTGTAAAGCATGGCTAAACTATTGTAGATTTGTTTACCAATTCTATGTGGTCTGGATCTGTTTCAGCATCGCCCCGGCACAAGCACTAGTCTCCCATTCCAGGCAGACACAAGCAGTGTGGCAAATCATTTTGGAAGTCTTTTTTTTCGGAGGAAAGGACAGCTCCCAGAGACAGGTAGGATCCATTCCTTACCACAGGCTTTATAGATGTTCAGCAGCTCCCTCCTTTTTTCACAGTGGCTGTTTTCATCTGCCTTCAGTTGAGTCTCTTCACTCCTAAACTAACCTTCTTACTGTGCTTTGCTGGTATCCTCCTCCTTCCAATCTGCCCTATTACAGCTCTATCTTTCAAAGCCCTCCCGTGAAAGTGCATCTCCTCCAGGAAACTTTCCCCACTGTTTTCCATCCAACAGCTACCCTTAGCACAAAAGTCCTAAAGATTGCTTTGTAAACTTACATAGTGATTTACTTCCACTACTTCCTTTTTTTTAATCTGTCAATATGCCTGCTCTTAGAAGCTTTAGCTTTGTTCTTGCTCCCACTATTTGCAAATAGTTTGTGTCTGGCTTTTTATTGTATTCTCCCAAGTGCTTAGTGTAGGGCTCTGCATTCAGATGCTAAGCCAATACTATTGTTGCTGGCCTCTTTTGTTCTCTAAATCTGCCTGAGGCATGAGAGATGGATGAGGATTCCAAACTGCCTAGCATAAAAGTGCTTTGCCAGCTTCATCACTCATGACGAGTAGAATTTAGGAATAAAATCTGATATTGTTCTAGCTCCTTTAAAAAAAGAAATGTAAGAATTTACCAGTTGGGTCCCTTAAAAAAATTCTGGAGAGCGTTTATTATGATGCTACAGTCGGCTTTGGCCTACCTGAATTTGGTTTCCAGAATTATTGCACTGGTGACCAGATTTGTTTTAAGCTTTTATTAGAGAAGTTGAAAGTTTCATTTGAAGTTTGATGGTAACATAATGATCTCTCCATCTGTTTTGTTTAGAGGATTACACAGAATCAGTTTGTACAAGCATATACAACAACTCAATTGGTGCTTTGTATACTGAAATCAGTCATCTGATTTGTTCTAAACTACCAGTTTTCCATGCAGACCCCTTTGTATTGGTAGCATGGCAAATCCCAATGGAATGCTTTTTCATGCACTGGTCTGCAGTAAAACTACAGCAGGCTCTAAGACCATGCAGATTAACACTTGTAGCAAACTTTATATTTAACAGACATAAAAAGGTTATTTCCTGATATGAAATTCTGAAAATCTGCATAAATATTTTTTGTGTAAAATTAAATTAGTTATGTACTTTTTTAAACTAGAACTTGAAGTATCAAGAATGCCCACATAATTCATATACACATATATATATTTGTCATATCCTAAAAGGCTTGGTAGTTAATCAAATAATATTCTGTGCCATACATTTAATCAGTATTTACTTGGTAATAATAGATGACTGTGCCCCTAAAGGATTAGTCATAATTGGTGCTTCTTTCACATGCAAAGTTCTAGTAATCTTGTTTACTAATTTTGTCAACATTTATATGATTTTTCAGTGTATAAATACTTTATACATTTTTCACAGTTACAAACTTTTGCCAATAACGATTTCACAATCTTTAAAATACAATAATGAATTGAAATATTTGGAATCTGCAGTGATAGATCAAAAATGCAAATTCTATACAAGCAGTGTTTGATGTAAACTTTGCTTAAAGTGCCTAACCACAGTTCCTTTTAACCTTTGAGCACTAATGAGTTTTGGCACAAATAAAATGTGTTGTTTTTTTCTATTTAACCATTTCAACAACTTTTACAGGAATTCAGCTTCTTACAGCATGATGAAGGTATGGCACTTCCTAATGAGGTAATGTGGATGTAGAAATATCCTGTAAAATTATTGAGGCAATCAGACTCTCAGTTTTGCTGATGAATTTTCAGATCAAAATTTTCCAATACATGCACTGGTTTTTAACTGCAGCCCAAACATGTCTTAGTAGTGCATCATAAAGCAGGGTTATTTGTACCAAGCTCATCTGATTTGTGATATTTTACAAGACAAACATGTTTTAAGTAGAATTTTCAATGGTTAAACTGTGTGCCTCCTTTCAGTTAACAGCTGTAGTTTGGCAAAGGACATTCAGCACTCAAAATATTAAATTGTATATACGGAGCCTGTGGTCTGGAGTTTTCTGTTGATAGCTGACACTACTACATTTTTCAGCTTCAGTTTGTGTTATGGAGTTTTACACCACTGTTGCTGGTCTGCGGTCCATCTCGGCTTCCAATTTCACCATCTGCTGCATCTCCTTTGCCTGTAACACCAGAAGGGCACGTTTACACTTTGCAGTACTCTCCTGGAGCTACCACAATGTCTAAATCACTCCCTGGTGGTGTTATTTGCTTAGCAGTTGTGGACATGAAAGAGTAAATGCACCTCTGGAAGTGCATTGTGCAGGACCAGAGTCTTTGTAATTTATCCATGGCCCATTACATTAAAGTATCTTGTTTATCTGATATCCCTCTTTTTCATAAACTAACAGTGGGCTCTCTCTCTCTCTCACTTCCTCAGCTGTTAACACACTTTGGGCCAACTCAGTTTTACTGTGGATCGCCTAGCCCACCTCTACAATGCCCTTTTTTTCAAATGTGAAACTGTAAAATTAAAAAGAAAAAAATTAAGAATGAAAACATGAAAATGTTGCTATGAATGAAAGTACACGGTATCTTATCTTTTGAAGTGCTATGGTGAGGGGCAGGGAAACGGTTAGTTACCATGTTGTGGTCTCTCCTGTACTTTGGCTTAGCCAATCAACCTGACACAACTGTCCCATGAATTTCTTGATTAATTTTTTTCCTGCTTCTAGGTAACATACGTAATAACATTCAAGAAAATGCTGTTCTTGGTCTCCGTACTTAGGCTATGTGGTTCCCTCCTTATATAGGCTAAAGTGACAGATGACACAGGGGGAAAGTATATACAAACACACAGATGTGAAAATATGATACACAAAGACTATTAATGTGCCATGGTAAAAACATTAATAACACTACAACGTTCAGAAAAATAGCAATAAAACTGTTCTTAAAGAGTTAAAAATAGTTCCTATAATTTTCCTCTTTTGGCTGAGAGTATGATTGGAAAGGAATTTAGCTGGGGGCAAGTCATTTTCTGCTATTACACCAGAGGGTTAACATGAGCTCTTCTATGAAAAATGACTATTAGGAAGCTGTAGCAGAACAGATGCAACACTAAGTATGATTAACAGATTCTTTGTAATGTATCTCTGCAAACTGAATTTTAAAGAGGTGGAAGCCTTGTATTCCTGGAGTCAATAGAAAGCTCAGAAATCTATTTTTAACATTGTACTTGGTCTTTTTTGTGCTGCTATTCTAATTTATGGAGGAAAACTGGGTCTTTTTAGTGTCACTATTAGCAGCCAATTGTATTTATGTCAACACTAAAACCATCACTAATCATTGTTTTTTGTTTTTAACAGCCATCTGTCATTCCAAGCCTGCATATTGGTAGCTTTTGCTAACACACCAGAGAAGCAGTAAGTCTAAAGCATTTGTAACGTTATGTGTTTAAATCCAGTTAGTTACCTGAGAAACCTAAGCATGATATAAACAATTACACTGTTCATTTCCAACCCCTCAGAGTTAATCGTGAGCAAGATTAACAGTCATGATCTTACTGGTACTTCTGTGAAATTGCATTTACAAAGAGTGCACCAACGATAATGTTTGAGTTTAGAAGGAAAGGAGAAGCTTGCTTATGATAGGGTTCAATCCTACCTTGTGTTTGAGACACTGCATGACAGGTTTTCAAAAGCTGTACAAAAATAGTAATGTCAAAATTGAGTAATACAACACAAAGCAAATAAAATAAATGAATCTTGAAGTGAAGTCGAGAAATGGATGCAAAAACAATATACAGAAAAGCAAAAGGCAAAACACACGTGCACCCATTAGCAACAGCAGACCATCATTCTGACTTGCTCCAGTGATTTAGACCCCTCTCCCCGCCTCCGTAAGAACCCCTCAGGTCTGTAGGGTTTGGAGGAACTAATAACGAAGAAGGATTAAAAGAACTATATGAATCAGGCGTGTTTAGAGGAGAATAAAGAGGGCTTGAGATCGAGGTGCAGAAACAGCACTGTAATATAATAATAATGGTCTTTATTAAGTGCTGGGGTGCATGCAACATAATCAGGATTTAACCCCCCTTTTTACAGATGAGGAAAATGAAGCAGAGAGAAGTTAAGTGACTTCCTCAAGGTGACAGTAGGCAAGTGGCAGAGCTGGAATTAGAACCCAGGTCCTCTGACCCAGGCCTGTGTTCTTTCCACTAGGTCATGCTACTTTTTAGCATTGAAAGGAAGGGCTGCATTGGGGAATAATAATGATGATTAAGGAGCACACACTGTTATCAGACAAATAACTGGATTATTGCACTGAAGATTGTTTTAAACTGCACCAGGAAGGGGTTAGGATTGAATTTCTGACTGTGGTAGAGGTTAAACACTAAAACTGGCCCCTGAATGAAATTGTAATTGAAAATTGAAAATGCCCCTTAGGGCATTTAAAATAGGATAAATTCCCTAGGATGCTTGAGTGTAGTTATACCCATGACCATGATTAATTCAATTTCTATAGTAAAGCCAGCATAACTGAAGATAGTGAAACTACAGATGGGCCTTAGAAAACATACAGTAGTGTCAAATCACCAAGATCAGATCATAGCTATATGCCTGAAGTGCCTAGTAATTTCTCAAATTATTTTTTCATAGTTTTACTGAATTTAAATTGTATATTAATAGCCTTCTTGAAGGTCCTGGGGATACGTCACAATAATGAAAAAAATATTCTACTGTGTCTATACCATTAGCCAAATCTTTTAAAACAAAATTTCATTTTTATAGGATAGTATCCCATTATGTTTTGCATATGATGCAAACAGAATTTGTTAGCTTTTCAGCTACTGTCTCTGCACAAGTCCTAGGTCTTGTTTTTAGCCCCTAAGAGTAGTTGGGAAACAAAAAGTACCAGGTGTTATTGACTGTGCATTAACTAATAATGAGTCAAGACCTGTTAACATGATTTAAAACAATTTAGATTGGATGAACTTTTTTCAACTTGATATCAGTTCTGTCCTCTATGGGCACAAATGATGTCTCATTTTCAGTTTAAGTGACAGAATGACAGGACCTAAGATAATTCTGACTCATTTTCTAGCACTGAAAAAAAGTTTCAAATGGCAAATTAAAGAAAGTACTTAGGGTGTGTATCAAATGTGCTGAAAATAAATGCTAAAACTGGTGAAATGAGACTCAGATCTCAAATCATAGCTGAGAGATTTAAAATAAAAGTTTCACTGAGTCTTTTCTGACTGGGCCATTTGCCTGGAAATGACAGAAACAGTCTAAAATGAACTGATGTTACAACCAGTCAGATTTTGGGATTTTTTTTTCCTCCACAGGGCCAAAAATGCTTAGCAGTGGCACTGAGCACTTTCCAAATCTAGAAAGTGTATTTACAATGAGAAACAAAAGACAGAAAACAGAAACAAAATACTTTAAAAAAACCCTCCAATTTTTACGTATATTAAAAAACCCAAAGTTCTTTCATGTTTCAATTATCCTGTGTGGCCTTATTAACTGGCACTTCTGCCAACTGAAATAATTTGAGGCATTTTGGACAGGATTGAAGGTACTGACTGTGCTACAGGAAGAGGAGTTGTGGTTGTAATCTGAGTGTGTAAAATGATTTTTCTGACCTTCTAGAAAATAGTGATGATATTCATATGTTCTCAATCCTGAGTAGTTCAACTTGGATTGAAATCTGCTGATACCTAGCAAGCAGTTTGGCTACATATTCTTGTTTGCTCATTTCCTTTGCCTATCTAAAATGGTAGCTATGTTGGGAGAAGGTTTACTTGCCATTGAGTAATCTTGCTCATTTAGGACTCTCGTGAGTCACCTGTTTATTATTTTGGTTATTAAAGTAGTAAATGCCCACAGCCTTCACATTATGGAAATCTAAAGAAACTCTAATCACCACCACACCCCAGATTATGATTTCAACCTCTTGTTACTTTCTTAAGATTTTCCTTTTCTGGCTTGCCAATCCAAATAGAAGTACTTTTCTCAATTTTCCCCAAGTGGTATGGTAATAAGAGCTTCACTCTTCAAATATCTTTCTTTGCCATCACTAATATCAATAGCTGAGTTTGAAGAAAGAACAGTATTCAAAATTGCATCCTTAGCTTTTTGATGGCAGCAGTTACGAGTTTTAAGTAAAATACCTGTTCATTCTGTTTCTCCAGGACTTCCAGATGTTCAAGCTGAACTTTCTTCAATTGATCCATTTCTTTGGATTGCTTCATTGCAAGCTGCAAATGAGAACATTAAACACAGCTGAAATGATGGTGTAGCTTAAGGTATTGGTTGATGTCTTAGTTGAGAAGTAGCACGGCCTAGCTGGTGGATAGAGCATGGGACTGGGAAGCAGAAGGACCCTGGGTTTTAATCCCAGTTCTACCACTACACTGTGCCTCAGTTACCTCATCTGGAAAATGGAGATTAATACTGCCAGCACCATGTAAGATATAGACTGTGTCCAACCTGATTGTCTTGTACCTACCACAGCTATTAGTACAGAGCCTGGCACATAGTAAGCACTTAAATACCATTAAAAAATGGTAATATTGAATCAACAAGGTTTTTGAGAAGCAGTGATACTTTGGAAGTCCTGCTAATGGGTCTGTACAGTCAACTATCAAATATTTATACTAATTAAGGGAGAAGAGCTCAAAAACAAACTAGAGGCCATATGTTGTGTTCCATTTGAGAAATGGAGGGAGGTGACTTCAGGGCCTGTTTGGGCAAGGGGAAGTAGAGACTTTGGGCAGATGGAGTCTGGAAAGAGCTACTGCTGGAACTTTTGCTAGCAGAAATGAGGCAGGCTCCCTCCAACTTACACTGTGAGCTCCATGTGAGACAGGGTTTGTGTCCAATCTGATTTCCTTGTACTTACCCTAGCACTTAGAACAGTGCTTGATGCAAAATAAGTGCTTAACAAATACCATAAAAAGGCTTAAGCTTAATAGAAATTTTTAAATAATACTCCATTTGTGAATAATCCAAAATTCACTGTACTAAAATTTTAGACCAATTAATGCACATAGCAGATACACAATTACAACTTCTAGCTTAACTTTCTGATAGTGACCAGTCATTTTTCAAACAGGGCTCTGCTCTGGGCTAGGCTGGCTAATCATTCAGACTGTTCTAGGTTAGGACTGCACAATTTTGAATGGTTTGGTTTCATCTCAACTGTGAGCCCGCTGTTGGGTAGGGACCGTCTCTATATGTTGCCAACCTGTACTTCCCAAGCGCTTAGTACAGTGCTCTGCACACAGTAAGCACTCAATAAATACAATTGAATGAATGAATCTCAACACTGCCTGAAACCCTCCCAACTATGCCATTGAAATTGCTCCATTCCCTGGAGGCAAGGACCCTGAGCTGCTGTGGACACGACCACCCAACTCCCTAATTTCAGAAGATGCATGGAATTCTTACTTTTGCAATGCCAGTTATTAAACTGACAGGTGTTTTCTCTGAATGATAAAAGTGGCAACAGTTCCCTCAAAGATTTTTGACAAATGGCTAGCCATAACTTGCAAAACTGTCCCAGGATGAAAAGTTAACAGAGTAAGAAAGAATTCCACCACTAAAATTGGAACTGCTTACTTGTGATTATTTTTCAAGCTGCAAGAAAATGATTGCACTTACCCTCTTTCTCTCTTCCAGAAACTTCTTGGTGTTGCTGCTGTTTAGTTCTCTGACCCGCCTAAAATAACAACCATTGTAAACATTTGTATATGCTTGCTGGCATGGAATTGTAGGCAACTGATTTGAATAAGCAATTACAGGAAAGAAAATGGAACTTGGACCATATCTGGGATCTAGATACCATTCATATATGGAATCACAGAACAGTAACTCATTGTTTTTGGATAGCTGTGGAGATTGTGGAATTTGAAAACCCACATAAAGAGGGCTGATTTGGCCTTAATTTCAATTATTAAACGGGACCCGTTTCATTTTGGGGTTTGTGATGTGCCTCTAATCCTCAACACAGCAGTTTGGGTGAATGGGAAGAAAACATAATAAATGAATATTCAAATAATTCAAACTATTTTGGGGCTGTAATTTTCTGACCCCATTGATAGAGGACAAGGATTTGTGTGTTACACTGAAGTTGTACATTCCCAACTGCCTAGAACTGTGCTGTAAATACAATAAATGCCAGTAGGTGATGATCATCATCAATAATTGCAGAGTATTCTATTCATATGAATAAACCCAAACTAGGCAAAAGCAGTAATTGAAAGTATAACAATATTGTATTTAGTTAAGGCTAGTTCACTTGTGGAAAATTCCAAGCTTGGGCAAGATAGTAAAAAACCCTGAAATCATTTCTCACAGAAAAATTTTAAACTTCCATGAGGTAAAGTGGGGAAAAACTAAATCATTATGTAAGAGTCAAACTATGATATTCCATCTCAAAAGCAAGGCTAGAATTTCCATTCTAAAAAGAAGGCATTCTTTATTGTTCAAGATTGAAGACTACTCAATCACTCCGTGAAGAATGTCAATGCTAGAACACAACACAGATTGTATGGTACTATTCCCTCACTTGTGAAAAGCTATGACATATTTTATCCTACTGCCCAAGAACTAAAGGAAGACTTTTAAGTGATACATTTCGAAAGTAATTCTCCATGAAAACATCTATGATGAAAGTTTAAGGGTAAATTGTGGTAACCTTAGAATAAATCATTTTTGGTTAGTATAATTCTGGAGGCATCAGAAACAATGACTTTGCAGTCAATTTACTACATAATTATATCTAATTTTTTTTAATTTTGAGATTTAATCATCCAATTTCACTAGTCAAATAGTTAACAGAAAACATTATTTTTTATTAAATGGTTCTTATAAATAAGGTAGTAATTGTTCTGAAATTTGGGCCTTGACAACCTGTATGGGATATACTTCCTTAAGGGGTAGGATAAACAGTGTTGGAAAACAGGAAGAAACTTTGCAGTTTCTCATCACTCTTCAGAATGTGAATGGTTTGAAAATAATTAAAGAAAGCCTGATGCAGAAGACGGAGAAAGAGACCATACCAAAGATTTGGCGTTCCATAATCACTAAAAGAAAATCCAAGCTCCTTGTGGGCAGGGATCACTCTACCAACTCTTGTACTATACTCTCCCAAGCATTTATTGGAGTGCTCTGCAAGCAGCAAGTGTGTAATGAATGCCATTAATTGATTAAAGGCACTTAAAAGTAATATTACATTTTAAGAGAAGCCCAGATATATGTGTATTAATTCATTCACTCGTATTTATTGAGTGCTTACTGTGTGCAGAGCACTGTTCTAAGCGCTTGGGAAGTACAAGTCAGCAACAGACAGAGATGGTCCCTACCCAACAACGGTCTCACAGTCAAGAATATAAATCACACATTACCACTGTTAATGGGGCCTCCAAAGACATAACTGCAATTATGAGAATCAGTTTAGACTTGTGATTCTTCAAGGATCAAGACAGAGGTTATTTTCCATCTACAATGACCTAGATAGGGTGAAAATATTGATTGGGATGTGAAATTCCTGAAAATCTATGTGTTTCTGAATTGTTTCTAACTCAGGCAGAGAAACAGAAAGCACCTTGGGAAAACTCTGAGAAGATTCTAGACTGTGAGCCCACTGTTAGGTAGGGACCGTCTCTATATGTTGCCAACTTGTACTTCCCAAGTGCTTAGTACAGTGCTCTGCACACAGTAAGCACTCAATAAATACGATTGAATGAATGAATGAATTCTAATCTTAATCTGCAGTTTCCTTCTTTTTAAACTAAAGAACATGGGCAAAAAGATGGCCACCAAAACAGGCAAGGGTGGCAAATGCAGCCCTCTTTGTTCTGAAGCATTTCTGGGGATTACTGCATCCTCTAAAGAATCCTCCCAAAATATTGAGAGGTAAACTACTCCTCCCTATCGCAATTTGGGGCTGACAGCCCAATAGTACCACCCCAAACAGTTTATTGTCACTAGAATCAATAAACTGAATACTTCTGCTTTATCCCATTTTTAATTCAAAATGACAGGCATGACCTGCTTGCAAAGCATTTTGTGAGGATAATGGTCATAGTTCTTTGGCTAAGGCTCATAGAACCCATACCGTATGTTTACACTATTAAGATTATGCCCTCTGAGGAGATCATTACTATCTAGCAGCAGAGTTCAAAGAGGTCTCTAGTAGATCCTGATCTTATCTTTTTAAAGTTACTTTCACTGTTTGTGGTGGTGAATAGCAAACATCAGAGAGATTGGGATAAAATATGATAAACTAAGCAAAATATTACTAACAGTTGAGCATCTTCTGCATGACAGCCAAACTGAATCATATTTATTGAGCACTTACTGTGTGCAGAGCACTGTACTAAGCGCTTGGAAAGTACAATTCGAAAAACAGATAGAGATAATCCCTACCCAACAACAGGCTAGTTAGACGAGGGAAAACATGTATGGGAAAAACTCTCCCAAAGAATTAACTAAGTTGATAAATCCTATTGGAAGAACAGAGGAAGAGGAATTGATGTACATGATGCCCCCATTCATTACAGGTATTCTGAAGCAGCTGTAGCACATAAAAAATTAAACTAGAGCTGTAATAGTAATCTTTCATGGTACTTACACCAAATGCAGAACATATAAAGCTGAAAAAATCACACATCAAAGCATTGCTTTTTCTTCAGTGGCTGTCCTGGTAAATATCATGGGAAGCTGTCTTAGACTTACCTTTCTCGTTCAGCTTTATTCTTGATAGATTTATCCTGGCTGATGGCTTTGCTGTTTTCCATGGAAATCTTAGCTTGGTTGGCACGCATTTCCTTGCTTTCCCTAGGATATGCAAACAGAACTCAGATTAAATGTAAATTTAGGACTCAGTTTTCCATGGCCACTCCCTATTTTGCCTAGCATTCTTCCTACAGTATTATACCATCTTGGTAGCAAGGGCAGTCCTGGGACTCATGCAAGCTATCCTGGACAGTTTTTTTAAAAATACCCTTATCCTGGCACCTGGACCGGTAGGTATCTTGCTCTCATGCCTGCCGGATCTTACTCACTTTAAATGCTTTGAACTTACACTTTTTCCATCAGGTTGAAGCATTTTTAGAACATGCTCATTTTAGGTGTCACAGCATTTGGGGGCCAATAAGAACAATGTCCCAGATGGAGAGAAACCTGAACCCCAATTCTGCCTCCCTGAGAGGAATGAGAAAGCGGGCAAATTTGGGATGGTGTTCTGATGTCCAAATTTTCAACGAAAATATGGTGAGCCAAATCATTCCAAAGGGAGCCTATATCTGAAATAATGGCTATTTAATTCCATTCTGACAAGGGTCCTAAATGTATGTAGACATGTTTCCTACTCTACCAGTAGTAACAATAATAGTAACGAAAGTAATTGTGGTATTTATTAAGCCCTTACCATGTACCAAGCAATGGACTAAGCACTGAGATGATAGATACAAAACCATCAGATAAACTTTTCTGGTCATTTTATTTTGCGTTTTGCTGACCCACAGGTATGTGTAAGAGTGTGGACAATACAAAATAAGTCATCATAACTTTCACACAACCCACATATGAGACTTGAGATGTTCTGGCAAGGAAGGAATTTCCAGTTATGCTGGAAATGCAGGCTGTTGATCAATCAATGAATCCATTAATCACATTTATTGAGCGCTTACTGTGTGCAGAACACTGTACTAAGCTCTTGGGAGAGTACACTATAACAAGTGATAGAAATAGAAACGTTCCATGCCCACAATGAGCGTACCGTCTAGAGGAATAATTGTTGTATTTGTTAAGCACTTACTACTTTGCCAGGAATTGTACTAACTGCTGGAGTGGATACAAGCAAATCAGGTTGGACAGAGTCCCAGGCCCACATGGGACGCACTTTCATATGAAAACCCCATTTTCATATGAGGTAACTGAGGTATAGAGAAGTGAAGTGATCTGCCCAAGGTTATACTGCAGAAAAGTGGCAGAACTGGAATTAGAACCCAGGTCCTTCTGACTCCTAGATCCATTCTCTATCCACTAGGCCACGGTGCTTCTCTTGACTCCAGGAAAGGGGAGGGAACATTTAGTTTTCTCAAAGTTAAGAGCAAACACCATGGGAACTGAGGAAGGATGTAGCTGGGCTACAGCCAGCATTCTGAATTCTCAGAACTAAAATTTGGCAACCACACTTACCTCCTCCCACACCCTTTCTGTAGGGACCCAGGAGTCTGGCACTGGCTGCTTTTACATGGCTCTGTGACAGCAGAGTGTTTAAGCTAAAGAGCACTAAATGAAGTAATCTCCCAGAGGAAAAAATTATAAAGGGTATTAATGTGTTTCCAAGATCCAGAAAATTGACCAAAACACGTTAAATATTTTTTTAAAAAGGGAAAACACAAAATACCTAATTATATGATCACATAGCAATGTAAATATGTATCAGTAATAGATTATATATTTGACTTTTAAAGATGCATATACATGTAAATGCTTAACAACTTTCAAAGTTTTATCTTTCATGTCCTAACCAACAAAAAGCTACCTTAATAAATAAGATTGTGAGATAAGAAATTTACTTGCAGTGTCTTGTTCTGTGAAGTGCTTTCTAAAATAACAATGACAGGCTAAACCCTTGGTAGCATAGCAACAAGAAGGCAATTCACTTAACAGTACTTTTTGCATACTAAATCAAGAACAATTCTTATACAAAAAAACCTCTCATTTTCTATTCAAGTTTGAAAGTAAAGAGGAAAATGATAGAATACTTTGGGGATATTTCTCTCTTACATCTGTACCCCTAGTAAGAATGGGTACAGGTAAAAGTAGCACCCGAGGTTTTTACTGTGAAAAACATATGAGGGTGATCTGGCATAAGTTGAAGTACTTTAAAATATATAGGAACAGAGTCGACTTGAACCATAATGGCCAAGGATGTCAGGACCACTGATCACAAAGTGATTCGTTTTGGCTCGTTACATTTCATGTCAAAATTTCTTGAAAGTCAGTATCCAGGAACATAGTGGCAAGGGCCAAAAGGCATGATGAACAAAGTTAAGGGCAGGATGAGGTATGTAGATGAGGCATAGGCAAGAGTTTACTAAGCTTGAAGCACTGGAATGGATCTCTATGGGAAATTTACTCAAGATCATATTGATGGCTTAGATGTGATCCCACTTGGAGATGGGGGATTGGAGGGCTTGGCCTCTTGATGGGCTTCTTCAGTACCCTAGGGCCTGTGAGAAGCTGATCTCGGATTGAACATCTGGTTGCAGCAGCTGGACTAAGTGATGTGAGTAGAAATGTAAAGTCCAGTTAAATAATAAAGTAATTTGCATGGGGGTCATTTTACTAAAGTTGTGGGAGTGAACGTGGAACTCTCAACCAAATGTGGAGTTACAACTTCTGCTACACTTAATTACTTCCTTTGGCTCCTAGCCACTTATGGCTGGGTGCTCAGTCCCAGAAAAGGAAAGTATTTCTCCTGCTGCAAGTTATGGAACTATTCTTTTAGACAAATGCCAAATTGACAGTTCAGGTCCTGGAGGAAGAGACTCTTTCTATCTGTATTCTGGTAAGACCAAGTTAAAAAAAAAAAAATGATGCCCTCGAGATGATGGATTTCCCCCAAAGTTGGTGGTACAGAAAACACCGTGATCTCTAAATCTTTGGCAGACACCATGCAATATGCTTCATGTTTTAGCTCTTGCCTTAGGGGGGCTATCAAAATACATAGGTCCATTGTAGGGAAGATTCTAGATTATAGAAAACTACATGCATCACAGCTCTTAAAATTGTTCCTTAAGGATGTAATATGAGTGATTATGTGCTAAGGAAAAAATAATAAAGAAACCCCTGCTTTATCCAATAACAATTCTTCTCTCTGACTCATTACTTAAATGCTTTGCTCTGCTTTTTCTTGTGTTTTGCCTGCAGAATGTCAGTCTGATGTTAAGCTGTTTAACTTTCTGAAGTGCTTCATGCTTTCTGTTTAAATCAGGAATATTACAGTGACTAAACTGCCCATACCCTCAGCTGAGCTTCCTGACAGATTTTCAAAGTCTACTTTCATAGGAGGCCTGTGGATTTTAAATAGAGACTTGTACGCTGTTTAATAATGGTGGTGT
This sequence comes from Tachyglossus aculeatus, assembly GCF_015852505.1. Classification (NCBI taxonomy): domain Eukaryota; kingdom Metazoa; phylum Chordata; class Mammalia; order Monotremata; family Tachyglossidae; genus Tachyglossus; species Tachyglossus aculeatus. The sequence goes on along the minus strand of NC_052074.1, from coordinate 16,625,059 downwards.
TTGTTAAGTGCGTACTCTATGCCAAGCACTGTACTAAAGTTCTGGGGTAGACACAAGATAATCAGGTCAGACACAGACCCTGTCCATCAGGCTGAGAGAGGCCAAAGTAAGCACGATTTGTTAACTGCAAAAGAGGCTGAGAAATTGCCCTTCTACAGATGATACATGCATAGGTTGAGATTAGCGATTGGGATTCTGTTGGCTGCCAGTATCTTTTTCTACAGTTGTTCCTACTCTCTCCTTCACTCCTACTGTCCAACAATGAAAAGAGAAGAATGAAGAGTGCCGTATCAACTGTTTCTACTACTATTCTGATAAACTTCTATTTCCCGAATCCTGACTGCTGATCATGTTTGTGAAGTTCCTGTTCTGTAAGACAATTAAAAGCCAAAGACAGAGAATTCATTTTAAGGACTATTACCACTATCTCAACAGAGCCATTTTTCATACTTGGAAATGACACTGCTAATGGTTGAGACTTCATTAGAGCCCTAAGCCTTTTGGAATCCAGGACAGTTACAAATTAAAATACCCTCAACCTGAAGGCACCTGCCCAGTATGGATGCATTAATGGGACGAGGAGTGCGAAAAAAATATGAGTTGAGTGAGCATGGAATATCATCTACCCTTGATTATTCAGGGGTTGCTTTTCTGGTTTGGGAATTTCCCAGGCCTCGCCATCTCTTCCCTCCCTTTGCTGCAGCTGTTTTTCAGACATTCATGACTCGTTGGCACTTACTCCAGAGGGTGGGCATGGGAAAACAACAAGGATAATAAAGCCTGATTTTTTTTATAAAAGCTATTTGCTATTCTGATAAAAGGTGTGATGGGAGAAGAGGTTTGATATGAGTAAAATAAAAAATTTTGTTCTCTGAGTTTCAGTCCTACCTTTAAGATAGTGAGCTCCATCTGCAGGGCATTGTTAATCTCCATAGAGGGTCCTAGCCTTTTGGGCTTCACAGGGCCCAAAGTGAGGTCACTTCATCACACTGGGTCTGATGACATTACAGCTGTCTTCCCTGCTTTGCTCTGATTCACCCCCTTCCACTACCCCTATCTCCCACTCTCAGCCTAGCAGGAGCTGACTGGGATAGAGTGACATGTGCAAACCTCACCCAACATTAACATTCACTTAACCCCAGCAAGTAGCATTGACTAATAATAATAATTATGGTATTGTTACGCACTTACTATGTGCGAAGCACTGTTCTACGCACTGGGGTAGATACAAGGTAATCGGGTTGTCCCACGTGGAGCTCACAGTCTTAATCCCCATTTTACAGATGAGATAACTGTGGCACAGAGAAGTTAAGTGACTTGCCCAAGGTCACATAGCAGACAAGTGGCGGAGCCAGAATTAGAACCCACGTCATCTGACTTCCAAGCCCATGCTCTTTCCACTAAGCCATGCTGCTTCTCTAATTAATTAGAGACTAATTATGGGGTGTTTGGGACTGTGGGACCCAGTCCCAGGAACCCCTATTTAATCTGGCTCTGCCTATGTAGGACAGGGACAGTGACCAAACTAGTTACTGTAACTACCTTAGTTCTTGGCTGTAAACCTATAACGAACCCTATACTTGTCCTCTAAACTTACTAGGGAAAATTGGGTATTTGAGACAACACTGCAACATTAACATTGTAATTAAAATCATTACACTAGTATAATAATATTTGTTAAGCGCTTACTCTATGCCAAGCACTGTACTACGCCCTAGGGTAGATATAAAATAATCAAGTTGTACACAGTCCCCATTTTACCAGAGACTCAAAGTCTAAGAGGGAGACCTAGCTATTGGATGATGTTCAAGATGAAAAGAAAGGTGAAGGTGAACTTGGCTCATACAGCTGTGTGATGGAGAATGGAATGTCCCAAACCTGTGGTGGCAATCAAAGGCAGATTTTGCTTTCCTACATGTGGTGAATGGACTGAGATCCTGGGCCTGGTTTCCATTCAGCCTAAACCATCCTGAGCCAAGCTCTAGAAGTGTGGACCTGTTCTCTAAAGGTCAACAGTGCCTGCTGCTCTCACCTCAAGTTGGTCGGGGGGATGACCAGAGTGTGAGGGATGATTATTCCTGTGGACTCAGGGATCTTTGATCCCAAGGTGCACCCAGGAACATCTGTATATGCACAGTGTGCTGGCCTCCCTTCCATCATACTTGCCAGAACCTGTTGCCCTCCAAGCCACAGAAGGCCTGAAAGGGAAGAGGGGAGAAGGGATGATTATGTGGGTGGTAGGAAATCCTTCAGTGAAAATGTCAGGATCCAAAGATGCTGGCTATAACGTCTCACCATTTAGAGCTTGTTGTGGGCAGAGAACATGTCTATCAACTCTGTCATAGTGCACTCTCCCAAGCCTTTAGTAAAGTGGTCTGCACACAGTACGTGCTCGATAAATATGACTGATTGGTTGATTGGTTCAGAATCTCCCACTCCTTACCTGTCATGGGAAAGTTTCAGTTGCTGGGTTTGTTGTTCATGGGCGTTGATGAGTAGCTTTTTCAGCAGTTCACACTGCTGGCTGAGATGAAGATCTCGAATTTCCTGCTCTTCAGCACTGTGAGTGTTGATCATCTCTGACCACTCTTTTGTGTGCTGGGCCACAATTTCTTTTACCTGATTCAGAAAAGAGAAATGATTCCATAGGGACTTCTCACTGTGCATGTTTGAAAATACGTTAGTAGAGATTCAAGCAAATATTACAAGACTAGCTGCCCTGTCCTGGCATGTCCAACAGGTATAAAGAGGAGTGAAGGATCATTCATGTCCCCATCCCTTTCCCGGCGTTGCATTTATGGCACAGGCAAACCATGGAGCCTCTGGAAACTCATAATGGAAACTCATTATGTCAGGACGTGGCTGACTCAATTAGTTGCCTGTCAACTCCGTTAGAGAACACGAGAGAGGGGCAGAGCCTCCAGAAGGTGAATTTCATGTGTGCTCCCAAGGGAGGAAGAGAGAATCGAGAACAGTGAAAATGAGGCAACACCAATTGATTTGAATTAGTTTTGTGTAAAGGCATAGCAAAATGACATATCATAAAGTTTTAAAGGATCCAAACAGTCTTGTTATGTGAGTGGGGAAAGGTACATTTTTATTTCCTAAATGAGGCACAAAAGAAATAAAGATTTCTTGAGATCACTCACAGGAAAATCAAGGTTAGGCATGAACGTGAATACCAACTCTGTTATACTGTACTCTTCCAAGTGAATAGCACAGTGCTCTGCATACAGTAAGCACTCAATAAATACCACTGATGATTGATTGGTTGGGATATTCCGCATCTTAAGCCACTACCATATTTGTAGTGGCAAAATAACCAGCAATATTTGCTGTTCTCCTGGGGAACAAAATTCTAATTCTTCCCAATCAAATTTTCTGATGTAGGATTTTGGTAATTGTCTTAAGACAATAGGTTCCTAAGAACCTATTACCAATAATTCAGTCTCATATTGATTCAAAAGCTTGCCAAAATCTTTAGCATTTTCTCTCAACTTGCAAAAAACAAGTTTTCTGAATTGAGATCTTAAATCAGGTTGTTCTGGAGCTCTGGCTGATTCTGGCAGAGGGATAATGAGTAGCAAGTGACAGTTCCAAACCTCTAAGGCAAATGGTCTGAGCTGAAATAACTTTAAGTTCTATGTTCCTTGAGGGCAGAGTACATATGTCTTGCTTCTCTCATTTTATTCTTGGTGCTTAAGATAGTGCTTTTCTCAGTAGGCACTCAAACCATGCCATTTTCTCATTGTTAAAATAAAAAAAAAAGATTATACTAATTAATGAGCCACAGAGCCGATTTGAGAGTTCCCTTTAAATGAAAACCTACTCTTTTTCTAGTCTTTTTGGGAAGCTATTTCAAAACGGCTGTATTCTTTGTCCCTAAAGTTTTATAAGAATTATTTATCTAGGTGAGGTGACAGAGTTTGATGTAGTTATCCAAAACACATTTTTAATTAGTTTTTCGTATATTTCAAATGAATTCAGGAATGGTCGAAAGTTTCAGAGCAACCAACCAATTTGTCAGTGGTATTTTTTGAGGGTTTACTGTGTGCAAAGAATCATACTAAGTACATCTAAGGCAGAATGTGTAATAATACCCAGCCCTCCCATGCTGTCTAAAGTATTACCGAGATGGCAGCTTGAGGTTGCAGGCCCTGAATTATGTACATTTTCTTCATAGAATTCTGTCTAGGCACTGAATCAGATCTGATTTTGCCTTTTCTCCCACAGCATAATGTTTTCTTCAAAAGGGATTTCTGAGTTTGAGAACCAGGCTTAGGCAAGCCTAGAACAAAGTGCTTTATACACATAACAGCATGGCTTAGTGGGCTTTGGAGTCAGAGGTCATGGGTTCAAACCCCAGCTCTGCCAATTGTCCGCTGTGTGACTTTAGGCAAGTCACTTAACTTCTCTGGGCCTCAGTTCCCTCATTCATAAAAATTGGGATTAAGACTGTGAGCCCCACGTGGGACAACCTGATCACCTTGTATGCCCCCAGCACCTAAAACAATGCTTTGCATATAGTAAGCGCTTAACAACTGAACCATTTCTATTATTTCATAAAAATAAGCTTGTTCGCCTCAAAAATCTATCTCAAAGCGCTGCAAGTGGTAAATTTGGCATGTTTCCTTACCTTAGACTTGTGATCTGATGTTAATGTCTGAATTTTAATTTCTGTTTCTTTTTTCATTTCAAGACAATTACTTCCTCTAAAAAGGAAAATCACAAATGTGTTCCAGAAGTTAGATATCTTCCCATACAGTTGGCTTTGGCTAAAAGCTTTCTAATGAATATAATACATTCATCAAAACATGAAATGCTATAGCTTGAATAATATAATTTTTCTAAGAATATATTTTTACCTTACAAAATATTATTGGTATAATGATTATTGCATCCACCCACTTCAAAATACTGGGCTTTTAGCCCTAGCAATTATTCCATTGATGGGGAGGGGAGGGTGTCACTGTCAGCACTTCCATCCTGATTTTATTTTTCTTTATCTAAGCTTTTTCAGATTAAGCCAACAAAATGTGCTTAGAGTTGAAAATTGGCAAGAAGTAAATTTCTCTTCATTGCATTTTAAATCTAGCTTCATTGTTTTTAAGCACTCCCCCTCCACAACAAACAGAACCAGCATTTACATAAAACCCTCACCCCAAAGCATACTAGTTGGTTATAAGGGTAGTCATTGCTTCCCTTTATATTATGTTCTTGGCAAGTGTCAAGCTTTCCTTCTCTTCTAACTTCCCTGAAAATGAAATAACTTCAACTGTCATGAATGTTCAGTGATTTCCTTTTGAAACTTCAACAACATGAGGCAGATCCTAGAGTGAAAGTTATCCTTAGGTGCAAGTTGGCCTTTTTTAGAGGAATATTTTCTTTATCTAGATCATTTGGTTAAAATTTAGGATGTTTTAGCTAATTTTAAAAAGTGTATATGGAACACACATCAAGATTTCTAATTCATACAAAATGTGAGGGTCCTTACTAATAATAAACATTGACTGTGTGTATTAAAACACTGTATATCCAGCAGACTCTAACCAGTATCTTCCACTGTTACAGTTCTGATAAAACTTATGCCAAGTTAATGTTCATTAATATAAGACTGAATGAAATGATAAATGACTTTTCCAAAGTCTTAGGATCTGAGTGTGTGCCTGCCCTGGAACACAGTGGTTCCCAGGGTTGAATATCTGGCAGTGGAGTGGACCAAGACAGTTTTGTGTGCTCAAAAAATACTATTCACTGCTTGATTTTCTAAGTCCCCTTTAACAGACTGGTAGCCACTTCTTGATATGTTCCTTGTTTTTTGAATTGGAAAATATTAATATTGAGACAGAAAACAAAATTAATAGAAAACTGATACCCATCACAAAAAGGTCATTAAAGGCTAAAGGACATAAAAACTGTGTTAACTGCTATACACTTAGTAGATACCAAGCACTGTACTAGGCACTATGGTAGACACAAGTTAGTCAAGTCATACACAATTCTGTCCTATATAGAGTTTCCAATCTAAGGGTGATAGATGACAACAAGTATTTTGTTCCCATTTTACAGATGAGGAGATTGAGACCCAAAGAAGTTAAGTGATTTGCCCAAGGTCATACAGCAGGCAAGTTGGCAGACCTGGGATTAGAACCCAGGTCCTCATACTACTAGGCCCACACTCTTTCCACTACGTTATGGCTTCACATCTAAGAGGAAGAGAAAAAAGCCCACAGAAAATGGATCAAGAAACAGGAGATATTTTGGGTAGGATGGCCACGAAGTTCTGAAACCCAAGGAGCAATTACAGTGAGCAGATCTAGGAACATTATAGAAAAGCTAACTTTTTCATGATCTGATTGAAGGCCACTTCTACGATGCTTAAAATGAATAATTCTTATTACTGCAGAACAAATGTAGTTGAATTTTATTTATGATTAGTTAAACAAAAAGAAACTGTATGCAAACTAAAAAAAGCACACTGAGTTAAGCTTACCCCTTCTTCTTCATTGCCTTCTCTAAGATTTTCTCATGAGATGACTTTTCTTTATCATACTGTGCCACAATCTTGTCAACTTGTGTGCAATGTAATTTCTGCATAGTGCTGTGTTCCTGAAAAAATAAAACGAATGAGTTCCTGTCAATTGGTTAGACTTCTACTAACTAGTGACAGTCTTTTAGAGATCTATATGCCAGTCTACAACAAGAATTTACAGGACTGTAAAATCTTCATCAGCCTTCCCTATTTCTAGTGTCCCAGTAATGAGCCGTCTAATGGCAAAGACCCTACACAGTTGAAAGAAGTTCGGTATCAGAACTGCAATTAGTATTTACAGGTTGTGTCAAAATACTGACTTGCTCTTAGTTTTATTTGGTCTGGCTATTTTTTTCAGGCCCTAGGTCTTCAGGTTTTTTAAAAATTGTGAATTCCTGCCTTGGTTTTTAGAAAGATAATTTCTTGTGATTTTGAATCCCATTCCATTTTAAACAAGTTTTAAAACAAATTTCTCGTTCGTGTTGCTCATAAAGGACATATTTATCTGAAATCAGGGCAATAGATATTTATTAAGCACAATAATGTGCACTGTGCTTCTGCAAAGTACCATACAATTACTCAAAGTGGCATATTCTTGTCCTATAGAAGCTTCTCTTAATACTACCATCATGTTCCCAAAACAGAAACTTAGGGCATGAGTTTAGAGTAGGTTCACAAAGTGCCAACACACTAAATGCCAACACACTAAATACCAACACACAATTAATATGAGATTACAGCCTCCCCCAAGGATAGTGATTGCCAAGAACTAATTTTAGATAACGGAAGCAAAAAGGAAAGGGAGTTCTTATTAATTTTATTATATACCCTAGCCTTTCATACTTATGCAAAGTTCATATAGACATTTGGATAGGCATACAGTCCACTACTATAAAATTTTTGAGACTGTGGTGAAACTCACCAATGTTAGCTTTTATCAATGGTATTTATGAGCACTTACTATGTGCAAAGCACTGTACTAAGCAGTCAATTGTATTTATTTAGCACTTACTGTGTGCAGAGCGCTTTAATACAATCATGTATCCTCTCCTGCCTAGATTACTGCATCAGCCTCCTCACTGACCTTCCAACTTCCTGTTCCTCCCTATTCCAGTTCATACTTCATTCTGCTGCCCAGATCATCTTTCTAGAAAAACATTCAGGACATGTCACCCCCTTCCTCAAAAATCTCCACTGGTTGTCCATATCAAACAAAAACTCCTCACCACTGGCTTTAGAGCACTCCATCATCTTGCAACCTCCTACCTCACCTCAATTCTCTCCTTCTACAACCCAACCCACACATTTCACTTCTCTAGTGCTAAGCTTCTTACTGTGCCCCAATATCGCCTGTCTCGTCACCAATTCCTGGCACATGTACTGCCTCTGGCCTCCTCAAATCCGACAAACAATTACTCTCTCTCCTGTCAAAGCCTTATGAAGGCACATCTACTCAAAGAGGCCTTCTCAGACTAAGCCCCCCCATTTCCTCATCTCCCACTCCCTTTGCTCTCCCACCCACCCCACCAACTAGCCCCACAGCACTTAAGTACACAGCTGCAATTTTATTTATTTGTATTGATGTGTGTCTCTCCCCACCTAGTCTGTGAGCTCGTTGGGCACGGAATGTCACTATTTATTGTTGTATTGTACTTAGTACAGTGCCCTGCACACAGTGAGCACTCAATAAATACGACTGAATGAATTCATTCAATCGTATTTATTGAGTGCTCACTGTGTGCAGAGCACTATATTAAGCGCTTCGGAAGTACAAGTTGGCAATATATAGGGATGGTCCCTACCCAACAGTGGGCTCACAGTTTAGACGGGGGAGACAGACAACAAAACAAAACATATTAACAAAACAAACAGAATAGTAAATATGTACAAGTAAAATAGAGTAATGAATCTGTACAAGCATATATACGGGTGCTGTGGGGAGGGGAAGGAGGTAGGGCGGGGGGGATGGGGAGGCGGAGAGGAAGGAGGGGGCTCAGTCTGGGAAGGCCTCCTGGAGGAGGAAGAGAGGTAGCTTGGCAGATGTGCGGAGGGAGGCATTCCAGGCCAGGCGGAGGACATGGGCCAGGGGTTGATGGCGGGACAGGCGAGAACGAGGCACAGTGATGAGATTAGCAGCAGAGGAGCGGAGGGTGTGGGCTGGGCTGCAGAAGGAAAGAAGGGAAGTGAGGTAGGAGGGGGCGAGGTGATGGAGAGCCTTGAAGCTGAGAGTGAGGAGTTTTTTCCTGATGTGTAGGTTGGCTGGTAGCCACTGGAGATTTTTTGAGGAGGGGAGTAACATGCCCAGAGGCGTTTCTGCACAAAGATGATCCGGGCAGCAGTGTGAAGTACAGACTGAAGTGGGGACAGACAGGAGGATGGGAGATCAGAGAGGAGGCTGATGCAGTAATCCAGTCGGGATAGGATGAATGAGTACCGAGGACTTGGGAGAGTACAATATAACAATAAACAGACACATTCCCTGGCAATGGCTTGGGAGACTACAATAGAACAGAGTTGGCTGAAACGTTCCCCGCCCACAACAAGCTTACAGTCCAAAAGCGTTGACAGATGTTAAAATAAATAATTTATAACATATAAAGCTCAGTAACACAACCTCTAACCCCACCCTAATCTGGCTCTCAGTGATGCTATCAAGACTTTTAAAAATAAAACACAATAAGGCTTTTTTAGTTTAGATGCTGTTTTTTAAAGTGAAGCACCTATATAGAGAGGAAATATTTATCCCTCCCACTTAGAATGTAACTTCTGTGAAACAAGGACCATGTCCACACTGATTATCCCGTTTCTACTCCAGTGCTCATTACATAGCTTAGCACAAAGAGCTTCACAAATACCATCATCATAATAATGGTACTTGTGAAGCGCTTCCTATGTACCAAGCACTGTTCTAAGCACTGGGGTAGTATAAGTTAATGAGTCCCTCTCCCACATTGGGCCCACACTCAATCCCCATTTTTTACAAATGAGGTAACTAAGGCACAGAGAAGTTAATTGACTTGCCCAATGTCACCAAGCAGACATGGGGCGGAGCCAGGATTAGAACCCATGATCTTCAGACTCCTAGGCCCGTGCTATATCCACTATGCCATGCTGCTTCCCATTTACTCTAGATGCTGGAGAGTTTGTGCTCTAGGTAAAGGCCCTATGACAATCACTGTGGAACCTGGCAGCAGATCACGTAAGCTCTTTGATAGATAAGTTTACTTAGTCCTTTCTAAATGAGCTGTAAGTCTCGAGAGGAAGAGGTTTTCCTGAGGCTTAGAATCGCACACACCTCTGAGTGACCACATCTCTCAGAGTTCATGTCTTAGAACACTTTCTGTAGAAAAACAACTTCTTCCAATCCACGACCTGCTGGTAGCCGCAGAAGTGAACAGTAAAGAAAAGAGGGTGGTCTAAGAATTTGGGGTACTCAAAGAGGAAGGAGGGTGTGGTCTAAAGGGGGGCTGAAGTTGGAGGAGGGAAGAGAAAGGAAAAAGAAGACTGCGGAAAGAGAAGAGGTAAAGGATGGGGGAAAGGAGAAAATAAGGAATGGAGAGTAAGGGGAAAAAGATGAGGCTCTAAGTGGGAGAGGGGAAGTCAGAAGTGCAGTATAAAGAGGAAATTTTCTCATTTTCTCTCTCTACTTCTTCCTCCACCTCTTCCTCTGTCACTGCCCTTAGTTATCTCTGCTGTGACAGAAGACACATGGCAGGAGGCTGCCTGGCTGAGTGCAATCTGGCCCTTTAGAGCCAGGGAGGGGAGTTCCCTGCAGTGAGATGATGCACTTGAGGTTGAGAAGGAAATTTTCTTACCAGACCCAAAAGAGACTGCTCTGGTGAGGCAGTGATGGTGGCAGTGGCAGCAGCGGCAGCTGTTGGTGGACCACAGAACTTGCTTTTTTCTTTGCAACACTCATCACTGGTGCCACCACCACCACTGCCAACACCTCGACAGGTGATGGTTTCTTTCCTCACTCTCCTGGAGAACAGCAGGATGCTGGGTTGGTGTCTGGCAGGGCAGCACCTCTCAAGACATGACCATCTTATTTAAATCAGAACTCCTAAATGATGACCATAGAGACTGTGGTCTTTATAATTGTTACACTGTACTCTCCCAAGTGCTTAATACAGAGCTGTGCACACAGTAAACACTCAATGTACACAATTTTCTAACTTAAAGAAGGTATTTGGGAAAAGGATCATCTAGAAAAATTGGATTTTACTATAGTTTCTCTGCAAAATGAACAAATTAAGCCTCTGCTTCTTTTCTAAGAATATGCTCAACATTACTGAGATAGAATCTTTCACTCACAGATACTACCTGACTATAAGTAATTAGGTTTACACTTCCTTTACTATTCACCTGAATGCTCTCTTTCAAATTTCATTGCCTTTTTCTTTGACGTGCTGTTTTTTTCCAGCCTTCAGGGCTATTAATTACAATCTAGAATATTCATCTTCTTACCATCTTAGTTGCACAAACATTAAAGTATTTATCCATCTGTTAAATCAGAGACTGGCAGGGGTAGCAATATTTTGAGACGCAGCATTGTTATGAGTCCTAATTCTAGCACCTGGAAGGATAAAGGCAAGGCAATTTGTGCACTCCTCCCTTGCTAAAATCAAGACACATAATGTTCCACTTTCCGGAGGCCAAAAGAGAAAAAAAAAATCCTTTCAGCATCACAGGGACGTCAGCTTCGGCAGGGAGTGCACAAACCAGCTTTGTTACCGACAATGCAAGATACTAGATGGTGATGATCATGACGCAGTCTAGATGGTCTCCAAAAGCCCCCACAAATTGTCTGACCTGCAATTTTGATAACTACTCAAGCCCCACAGCTACCGGGAATCGGAACCGATGAAAAATTAAAGAGTGCTGAAACGGTGCCCTATATTCATCCGAGCTCCTGAGAAAATTAGACTTTCTTCACAATTGGACTATGTGCTTTTAAAGGAATGAACAGCTCAGAACTCTCCCCTTGGTTGTTTTTGAATGAGACATCCTATGCTCCCTGACTAGAGTTTCTGAAGATCATCCGGAGGGCAACCAGGTGGGCGGTAGGAAACTGGGAGAGCTGGGACACGATCTGGATACAGGGGCTTGATCAGAGCTGCTGTAGGTAGGGTCAAGAGACACCCGGGGCCAGGTCCGAGGCAGGAGAGAGGCTAATGTTGCTAACGTGGGGTGGGGGAACAGCAGCTCTGAATAAACATCTCACTCCTCTCCCCGTCCCAAGTCTTGCCTAAACTGAAAGCTGCAGAGACATGCGTAGGGTGGGAGTGTAAGCTGTGCATCAGGCAGCTCTCAAGGCCTCTCCCCAGTCTGATCAGTGATTCACATTTGCATCACTCCAAGCCACTGAAGCTGAAAGATTTAATAGTTCCAATAGCTCCTGAAAAAAGGGCTTCGTTATTCTGCCTAAGATGCTGGCCAGGGCTTTTGGCACCTGTGGCAACAACCTGGACCCCTGTGCCTGTCTCTGCTCTTCTTTTCCCCACTGACTGGACAAGGGGGAGCCTTTGGGAGACGCAGCTGAGACAGTCCCTTCCTGCAACACCTTCCCCTCCATACTGCTTGCAGGTCCCATCTTTCTGGCTCTCTTCCTCCCCTTCTGACCTCTCCCTTGGAAGCAGGTCCAGACCCTTTCTGGATGGACCTCCTCTATTTAAAAATTACCTTCCTGTTTTGCTTTGCCCTCAACTCTTATCCAGTTAGCCAAGAGGAGCATGGCACTGCTGTATTAAGACTACTCACTTTTCATGAGTTCACGATATTAGTTCAAGATACTTTCACTCCTTTTTGCATCATCTCTAGTTTGGGCCCTAAGAGACCATGTGCGAAGTGTATTTTTTTTTTTTCCTCTCCTCTGTACTGGAGTAGAGCTCCTTACCAAAATGTGCCATCTTGACACTTTGGTCTTCACCTTGGTAATTTTCCAACTCTTGAATTGAATTTGAGCCCTACAGTTCCTGTTGTAGCTAAGGGGCTGTATGGCTAATGACCATATTCTGTTGGCTTGAGAAAGGGTCTAATGCTAGTTGAACTAATGTTTCTAAGTAATATGCCGCGTCTGAGGAACCCAAGGATAAAGAGAACTAGGCCATGTCTCCATGATTGATCCTTTTAAAATAGAAAGATGGACTACCAGAAAGCTCATAGGCCTGGGAGCCAGAGGACTTGGTTCTTAAACCTGGCCCTGCCATTTGCCTGCAGTATGAGCTTGGGCAAGTCACTTAACTTCTCTGTGCTTCGTTTTCCTCATCTGTAAAATGGAGATTCAATTCTTGTCCTTCCTCCTATTTAGACTGGGACAAGGCTTGCGTCTGATCTATCAGTGCTATCGATGAATGCTATAAATTGGGGCTTCCTCTGTGCAGAGCACTGTACTAAGCACTTTGGAGAGTCTTGTATCTACCTCAGGGCTTAGTTGAGTATTTTGCACATAGTAAACTCTTAGCAAATACCACAGTTAGTATTCACCTTTGCTGCCTTAATATGAACAGTGATGAATTCTCTGGGACCAGTCTCCCACTCTGAACTACTCACAAAAGTTATAATTCTTACTGACAAACCTCACTCAACATAGTAACTTCAGAAGAAATCCAATGTGGTTGCCTGAGCTTCTAGGACATCTTAATCATTTTAAAAATAATTACCAATGCTACTTCCCCAACAAGGTAATTATAGAACTTGGTTTTGAGAGGTTTCCAACACACCTGGCATATAAGAACTTGGGACACAAAATCAGGGAGCTCAGGAAGAACCTTTCCTTGTGCAAGTCCCCAGTCCAGCTCTCTTCTTGACCTTTCTGGGACTAATGTTGATTGGCCAGTGATGCATGTGGAGGAGAGTTTCTCTCCAACCCCTTCCCATAATCTGGGAGATAGCTGGGTCTGCGCCCACTCATGTTACAGAAAATTCGTTCTCTACTGCACAGCAACTGAGAAAGGCTCCAGCTATGCTGGCTAAGGCCCTGCTTCTCTTCCTCCTGGCTATTGATGCCATGAATCGAGGTGGCTAACTGGTAATTGAGGAAACAGCAGCCACAAGAGGCTTTCAAATGAGGGTAAGAGACAGAGACAGAACCCTCCAGAAACCTGTGGTGGTTCCTGACAGAAGCTGGGACACTTGATGCCAGGTACAAGGGTAATGCCTATTGAGGGCTTAAAATGTGGGACAGGGACTGTTTCTGACCTGATTAACTTCTATCTAACCCAGCACGTATCACAGTGCTTGACGCACAGGAAATGCTTAATCAAATACCATTGTTATATATGTATATCCAGTTGTACATTCAATTACTTTGACCAAGCAGGGAACATGTCACTTCTCTGTTTAGTCCTTCTCAGGCTCTTAACGCTAAGCGGAGGACCCAGTGGGTGCTCAATACACTCTAGGACTACTATTACCATGACTAAATAGCATAAATGGACTCAAGAAGCTTGTGGAAAATGAAAGAGTCTTGCAAGGTTTGCGTGAAGCTTTAAGGCTAAAACTTGAAATCAGCTAATGTACTCAGTCGCACTCTACTTTGCAGTACAAAGTACAGCAGGGAAGCCAAGAGAGTTCAGGGGTGGGGAGGGAGACATACAGCAATAAGATGAGGCAACTAAGACTCTGATTTGGGAGTGGGTCACCACAGAAATGTAAGCTTTCCTCCCAAAGTCTGTGAAAACTGGAAGCTCCCATTAGAGCCCTAGGGAGGCCGAGGTGACATTAACTAAGGCTGTAGACCTGGAGCCGTGGAGACCCTCAGGTCTCCCATCTCCGAGAAATATTCATTTATCTTAATTATATTCCTTGGTTTGTGGCCTCATTGGCTTACTTTCGGTAATTCATGGTTATGCTTTCATCTGCCATATTTGTTATCTGCCCCAATGAGTAGCACACCGGTCAGCAAGTGGTAAGGATTTAATACTCCAAAAATCTGGCTTTTCTGATATCTGTCTGCCACACCTGATACATATCAGCTAAAATTACTTTCTAGTAAACAATGAATTTTTAATAATTTCTACTGGTTCCCCTACTCTTCCATTGTGTTCTATCCAAACAGAACTCTAAAAAGATACGTTTTGGTAGGAATGCTTGGTTATTTGGACACAGATTTATGCTTCTTTAGAGAATTAGAAACTAATTCTTGAACCTCTAAGACTATCTGTATTCTTTCCATACCAGTTTTAGATTTTTGTTAATGAAAGAGAAAGTTGTGCTGACTGCTTTCAATGCAGTGCAATAGAATCACTAAATTTATTCTATTTTAACATCACTGTTAATTAGTTTCTCAAAACTCCTAGGGGGTCCAATCGTTCTCTTTGACAGTGATTTGTCAGTTCCAAAATTAGCAGTTTTAACTAATCGGGTTTTAATCATAGTTGCCAAATGTTAACAACACACTGTACCTTTGAATGCTTCTTCTTTAGAGAATTTAGTTCTTTCTGTTGTTTCTTTAAGTGCTTCATGTAAGCCTAAAAAAAAATTTCTTCATATCAGCGTATGTCTTAAAATAAAAATAAATTCAGAGTTGCATGCATATGCCTTATAAAACTAGCCCAATTTACCTTCATTTGCTTTAAATCTTCTATCTTCACTTGAGGAATAAGTTCTATACCTAGAAAGCATTAGCACAATTCACTTTCAAATCAAGACAATAGTCCCGAACCGTGACGCAATAATTTGCATGTTTTAGATTCTGATCATGTTAATATGAAATAAAAATAAACTCCTCAAACAATATTTGGTTTCCCATTAAAAAGCAAGCACTTGGATAAATATTAGCTATGGGGTATTTTGTATTTGGCATTCCAAGCACTTGGCTACTTCCTTACACTAAGAGGAGGAAAGCATTTCGGACTTCCAAAGCCCTCTCCTCACCTTAGTTGCCCCTTTAAGACCAAAAGTGGAGAAGTTTACCTTTCATTCCCTACGAAATTTGCTTCTATATTTTAGCAATTCATTCTCAAACATGGCAATGTTTTTAGAGTCCAGCAATTCATTATGATAACTGCTATGTGAATGGGTGTTTCCCAACTGGTTTTCAATGATTCAAACACTCCATTTTAATGTACAGACTTTCACTTTTAACGAACACTTTTTATTGAATTTTACTAAATACTCTTCAGGAATTAAATTAAACGATCAAACAAACATCTACGGCATACTCTAGAGAATTACAGATGGAAATTATTGCAAGGCTGGTGTTTTGGGTGTGGACATCACTGCCTCCAAAAACTCTAAAATAATTTCTGCATGAGGGGTGAGACCCCTGGTAGTTTGGCTCAGCTAATGCACCTGTATCCCTGGCCTTCCAAGATCTAAAGGCACAAGATTGAAAATACACACACTAAACTGCTATGCCTATAGAGTTATTTTTCTGTTTTCCTGTCCTTGAATATTTACATAGTTTTCTTATCTCTGCATCCTAATGTAAATCTGGAAATATTTCCTTTGGCAATCAAAAGGTCAGCATAAATCCATTAACACTCAACTCAATGTTGGGGGCAGGAATGTATAGCCAGCTGGGGAGCAACTATCCCAGCCCTCTGCCCCAGGGAGCTTTCATGCCTATCGGGGAAAGGGAGTCTAAGACCTTTGCTACTAAGAGGGGCAGCGGAGGGGAGGGCAGGAGCATTTCCTGCCCTCCTACAAAGTTTCCTCACTCTCCATGGTGCTGTTGTCCTTTAAGAAGGAACTTCTCACGGTCCTTTTCCCTGAGCAGGGACGAGGTTAATGGATAGAGCATGGATCTGAGAGTCAGATGGTCAAGGGTTCTAATACCGGCTCTGCCATTTGTCTGCCGTGTGATCCTGGGCAAGTCACTTCACTTCTCTGAGCCTCAGTTACCTCATCTGTAAAATGGGGATTGAGACTGTGAGCCCCACATAGGATAGGGACTCTGTCCAATTTGATTTGCTTGTATCCACCCCAGCGCTTAGCACAGTGCCTGGCACATAGTAAGCTCTTAACAAATACCATCATTATTGTTATTATTATTATCATTATTATTATTATTATTATTATGTGGGATCCTACTAGGAGCAGTGAGGCAGAGAGGCGTTGGTACTGCTGCCTTTTTGGCCTCCATGATGACCCTCCAGTCAGGCCTGGGCTTCGTGGCCCTGCCCTTCCTGAGAACAACTACTGAGCAGGACAGTAGTAAGGGAGAATGGAGCAATGGAATCAATCAGTGGTTTTTATTAAACATTTACCTGAAATAATTTGCATGACAATGGATAAAGCACAGGCCTGGGAGTCAGAAGGACCTGGGTTCTACTCCCAGCTCCATCGCTTGTCTGCTGTGTGACCTTGGGCAAATCACTTCATTTCTCTTTGCCTGACTGATCTCATCTGAAAAATGGGGATTAAGACTATGAACCCCATGTGAGACAGGGACTGTGTCCAGCCTGATTAGCTTGTATCTAAGCCAGTGCTTAGAACAGTGTTTGACAAATAGTAAACACTTAACATTCATTCATTCATTCAATCGTATTTATTGAGCGCTTACTGTGTGCAGAGCACTGTACAAGCGCTTGGGAAGTGCAAGTTGGCAACATTATAGACACGGTCCCTACACAACCGTGGGTTCACAGTCTAGAAGAACAAATACCATCATTATTATTAGCTCATATCCATCTATCTATCTATTATTCAACAGTATCCCACCAGGTAACTGAAATATTCAACATCCCTCAGGTCAAGGAAAAGTAGTTAAACAGCACACAAATACAGGAGGTGATTCATGAGTTCTGAGAAGGCTGAGGGGAGTGTTGTGACTAGAGTGGTGATGGGGATTAATCAGGGACTACCTAATGGGAAAGGTAGAAGGCCTTTGAAGATATCTATAAGGTGGGGAAAAATATTTTATAAATATGCTGAAACCTGATACACAACAACAACCAGTGCTTTCCCAAGAGGCCACTCCAGGGAACTTGGAACTGTCCTAACAAGGAAGAGAAAGTGAAACTACGAAGGTGGAGGCAGGCAAGACCAGACCTATTAACCTTATCAGGAGACAGTGGCTGGCAAACACTGGATTGGTGTCTCACCTCTACAAGAAAATTAAATTTGAAAACTCTTCCAGAACTGTGAAATTGCTTCCAAAGTAACAGATATGCAAACAAACAAGTCAATAAAATTCAGCCACATCAATTTCGGTGTCATTAAAAGCACCCAGAAATTAAACAGTTTTTGTTAGCAAGTGGAGAAATCCAGCTAACACGTTATTTTCAAGTTGTTAGAGGAACTGAAAAAAAATATAAATCAAAACCAATTCTTCTGAAAGGCTTCACAGGGGCTATTCTGGAAAGGATCGACGAAAGTTACCAGAAATAAGAAGCAAAACAAAATATTGGCTTTCCTTTACCTTTCTTTGGATCCGATCCGGTTCCCAAGCCTGAAGTGCTACTCGGTCGAAGTTCTGAGCTACTCTGAGGAGTCACGTTGGCTTTGGCATTGTTGGCCTTTCCTTTTTTATCATTCTTGGAGGTGTCATTTGGCACATCGGCTATATCGCTCTGGAACAAACATGAAGATTCTACTAAAAGTGTTACTGCTTTGCATTTAAAGACCTTTGTCAGTATTGGCAGGAGGGATCCTAAGTCTTTTTTACTGACTTCTTCCCTGGCTATACAGGAGGACATTCTGCACCTTCTGAGCTATATGTCCCTGTTCCTATTCTGCCACCTCCACCTCCACTGTCACCTTTTACCCTGTTGAGAAGGGAGAGGAGCTAGCACCCAGCAGCAGTCTGCGTTCTCACAGCTCCAGGGCCAGCAGGAGAGAGAATTATGCCACCTCACTGGTTGTTATCCTTCCTCCTCCTG
This sequence comes from Tachyglossus aculeatus, assembly GCF_015852505.1. Classification (NCBI taxonomy): domain Eukaryota; kingdom Metazoa; phylum Chordata; class Mammalia; order Monotremata; family Tachyglossidae; genus Tachyglossus; species Tachyglossus aculeatus. Next base: position 16,606,702 of record NC_052074.1, on the reverse strand, counting down.
GAGTATGGAAGCGAGGGGATACAACTGAGTGGGAGAATCACCACTTTATACCCCAACAGCCAGGCCCCTGGTCAGCACCTTTGGGTATTGCTCGCTCTGCTCTGCTTTGCTCTACTCTCTAGATGTGATACATAATTCAGACGTCTCCCCTTCTTCCCCATTTCTCCATTCCCTCTTCAAATTCACTCAAGAGGATTATAGAATTGATTTAATACTCAAAGTGGGGTGGGTAAAGGAGGTATACATAGGCTCAAGATGAAAGGAGAAATGGATTTCAGAGATTCAGTGGATTTTTGAAAGTCTAATCAAGTTCTTATTTCCCCCGAGTTACTATGCACTTCTTAGTCATGTTGGTGAATTTTAGATAAGAATATATTCCTCTGAGTCAGAGGTCATGGGCTGTAATCCTAGCTCCGCCACATGTCTGCTGTGTGACTTGGGCAAGACACTTAACTTTTCTGTGCCTCAGTTACCTCATCTGTAAAATGGGGATTAAGACTGTGAGCCCCATGTGGGGCAACCTGATCATCTTGTATCCCCCTCTGAGCTTAGAACAGTGCTTTGCACATAGTAAGCGCTTAACAAATGCCATCATTATCATTATTACTGATAAATACAGAGTTCAAAAAATAAACCCATCGACAAATCCACAGATACATTACCTTTCTGCATATGAATTGTTTGAAACTGATGGAATTATCCACGACATCATTTAGAGGTCTGGGTTAGTAATTCAGCAAATGCCTCTATTGCCATAATTATCTAGGTACTTTGGGCCATCTACGTACATCTCTTTTTGCCACAATTATCTGAATAATTGCTGGAACAATTAAGCTAAATGCCAGAAATAACCTTTTATTTGGCTCTGGGCTGTGAAGACCATTACATCAATTCTTCATTTCTTCCCAAAGTCCTGAAATTATGGCCAGATAATACCTGGCACACATGGAACACTGGGACCCTCCTATTCCATTTTTAGGTGACTTTCCGTTTACTCTAAGTGGACTGAAACAGGAAATTCTGCATTACTGTGTAATTCATTTTTACTTACAGTTTCAATCCCCATTGCTCTCATTTGGTCAGCCCTTTTCTCCATTACAGATAGAAACTTCTTTGGATCTGACAGAGCATCCACAATATCTGAAAGATATTGAGTAGGCAGTCAATAAAATGATCAATTGATTGACATATGGCTTTGGTGTATTCCGAATCCTCTTTTCTGTTCTTGGCTTTGAACAGAGAAAGCTAACTGCACTCCCAAGTGCTGAAATATGTTTATTTATGAACTGGGGAAGAGAAAACGGATCACCAATTCAGACTTACAAAAAGCTGTACTTTTTCTCACACCTTCTTGGGGCTGGATTTTACTCAGGTTTATCCCCTGCATCTTCCCTCATGTAGTCTTCGCAGTGGCTACTGCAACCAGCCATGGAGAGTGAGCGATTCATCCACTCAGAGACAAGGTTAGGATACGGTTACTCTAGGTTCAGTGAAGCCAAACAGCAGGAAGGAGCAGGTCTCTTATTCCACCTTCTAGTGAGTGTTGTTCATGCCGCTTGGGAGTTTGGAAGTAGTAATAAAAAGAATAATTGTGGTATTTGCTGAGCGCTTACTATGTGCCAGGCACTGTACTAAGCGCTAGGGTAGACACAAGCTAATAGGGTTGGACACAGTCCCTGTCCCATTTGGGGCGCACAGTCTCAATCTCTATTTTACAGATGTGGTAACTGAGGCACAGAGAAATGAAGTGACTTCTACAAGGCCACAGAGCAGACAAGAGTCAGAGTGGGATAAGGAGAGGGTACCTGGGGGAGGTTGGATGAAGAGTCATGGGATGCAGGCAGTTCTTCCCACAGGCCTCAGTAACCTCACCTGTAAAATTAGGATTGAATCTTCTTCCCTCTAATTCAGACTGTGAGCCCCATGTGGGACAGGAACTATGTCCAATCTTATAAACTTGAAATTACTCCAGTACTTACACAGTGTTTGACACATAGCAGGCACTTACAAAAACCATTAAAAAAAAAAGCACTCAGCAACTTCACAGGGTAAGACTAGCATCAATTCCTCAGGACGGGCTCACAATTTACAGTAACAGTGTTCAACCTTCCACATAGCCATGAGGTCTACCAGAGACTTCACAACTAACGTCTTGAGTAGTTTCATCAGTGTCCCTTATGTGACAAATGTATTATCAAATGACAGGACAGCAGATGATGATGAGGAGGAGGAGTATTAGTGAGCTCTGAGATGACTGGTTGACAGAAGGATAGTCTAAAAGCTTTTGGAGCTTAAGTAAAAGTATGGGAACATGTTTGCAGAGGTGGGAGGAGGTCTGTTCATCAAGGAGGATGTAAATGCATTTTAAAGATACAACGAAGCACATCCTTAAAAAGCATGTTATTGGGCTAGTGGGATAACACAGCCAGCAGTAGGGATGCAGAGGTTCATTTATAGTAGCTTTAGGAGGGCTATGATGGCAAGAGACAGAATCAAAAACAGCACCAGGGCTGCATACCCAACAGCAGAGTTAAATGACACTTTCTAGGTGGCACAGTATGTTAGGGGTTGTTCTTTTTTTCAGCTACAGCTACCACACATTGATAAAAATCATATTGTTAGTAGCAGCATCTTTGATCCTGAAAGAACCTCTCCCTTCTAATTTAGAAATAGGTTGGTTTTGTTTGCTTGAGAGATGGAAACCTCTGGAAAATATGTTTTCCTTTTTCAGCTGCATTACCCCATCAACAAATTTCCAAGGAAAAATAATTTTGGACATTTACAGGAATTCTGAAGGAAACTATTTGTTTCCATTTGGGATGACAGACTTGATTTGCAGAGGAGGTATCAGGTAGGCATTAGGAAAATACCCTGGCAAATAGCTACCAAGAGAGATTGTGAACTTTTCTCTTGGGTGATATTTAAATAAAGGACACAACTGCCACTCTGAGCACAGAAATTAATACATTTCCTCTTGGAAGCTGGGGGAAGATGAGATGGCTTCTACAGATTCCTTTCAGCTTCTTAGATAAGCTCTTAAATCTTGAGAAGATGGATTAGAAAAGCAAGTAGATGAGTCAAGGTTTAGATGCCAATATACTTAAATTCTATTCAAAGAATGAATGAAGAAAGGGGAGACAGTTATTAATGGAAACATCGTTACCCTCTGTTGATGATGAATGCTTGGAAAAATACATTAAATTGTAATACTAACACTGCATGCATTTTTGAAAGCATCATTTCAAATCCTTTCTTGATTTAACTTACAACTCAACAATAAAAAAAATACAAAAGGTCACACATCAAATAAAACAGTCAGTGGGAGTGGGAAAATACTGACGACTCATTTAATTTGTGCTAGTTCCCTACAGTAGGCTATTTCAAATTTCCTCCAACCTAGTTATGTTTTTCAATAGCGATAATGCTGATAGGAGTATATGCTATCTGAAATGTCTTTTGCAGGCTACAGAGCATCTAAAATGACATGGTAATACAGTGGACAAATTGGCACAGAATACAGCAGTGCTTGCAACTTGTCAACTGATTTATAAATTCTATTTGGAAAATCAAGAAAAACAATCTTTCACCTTTAGATCACCAAGTACGGTGATTAAAAAAAAAACTGCACGCCCCCCACCCGCAAAGCAATTTTAATTGGGCTAATCTCTTTTAACTTTCTATTTTTTCTTAGTAAGCCCAATTTGATTCCCACTGAGATTGTGACCCCATAGGGGGCAGGGACTGTGTCCAACCTAATTAACTTGTATCTACCCCAGCACTTTGAACAGTGTTTGATATAAAGTAAATGCTTAACAAATACCATTAAAATAAAAAAGGAATGGGAAAGAGCCTAATGAATGGTGAAAACATTGTCAAAGTGATACAACCGGAGGTGAATTCACAGGAGGCGATCCCTAGACTAGCCAGTTCTCTGATATTGCGGAGATTAGGTCCAGGGTGAATCACTACCTTGTAGAAAGCTCACTTTATGACACTCACCACCATGGTCACTAAATTCTCAACTGTTACTTCCAATCTTGCATCATGTCTCACCCAGATGGTAGCAGATTGTTGGAAAAACATTTCCAACCGTATTCTACCCAAAATGTAGCAAAAACATGTACTGATATTCATTATGAAACACAGTAGACATTGCAAACATATTGAGTGCTAAACCATCAATCTTGATAGACCTCAGGGACCCCATGTCAATCCAAAGAGTTGAATTATTCCTTAAGATTCCAAAGTTCCATTCCTGTGGCTATGGAAATCACATAGCTGACTTAAGAACCCTTCACTTTTTAATAAATATGGAATATTATACTCAGCAGTGGATCCTGGGCATAATTGGTATTTACTATATTGAAAGTTAAAGCTTCAAAGCAACTCTTGTCTATTAGATCAGTGTTCTCTAGGAGAAGCTTCCCCCTGAACACTCATGCCAAAAGAACATGCATTATCCTGGTCATTAGGAAGTACAAAAAGGACACTGCCCACCCAACAGAGAATATTACTGGGAGACAGACTATTAGCTCTCCCCTCAGCAGAAAAGTGAAGGCAGAGGTTCCCCTTCCAGCTACATCTCCCGGACTGTGGGAGATCTTTCCTCCTAAATCTCATTCTTGCCCACTTTCATCATCCCACATGGGATCAGGCTCTAAATTATTTTTTTTCTTCGGCTGGACAAGGATAGAATTAGATGATAATAATAATAGTAATGATATATATGGTATTTGTTAAGCGCTTACTATGTGCTAGGTTTAGTACTAAGCACTAGGGTAGATAGAAACTAATCAGGTTGAACACAGTTCCTGTCCCATATGGGGCTCATAGCATGGCTCAGTGGAAAGAGCATGGGTTTGGGAGTCAGAGGTTGTGGGCTCTAATCCCCGCTTGGTCACTTGTCAGCTGTGTGACTCGGGAAAGTCACTCAACTTCTCTGTGCCTCAGTTCCCTCATCTGTAAAATGGGGATTAAGACTGCGAGCCCCACATGGGACAACCTGATTACCTTGTATCTCTACCAGAATAGTGTTTGGCACATAGTAAGAGCTTAACAAATATCATCATCATTACTACTATTAGCGATATTACTGATGAGGTATCTGAGGCCCAGAGAGGTGAAGTGACTTGCCCAAGATCACACAGCAGACAGACAGAGCCGGTAGTAGAATCCAGGTCCTTCTGCCTCCCAGACACATTCTCTTTCCACTAGGCCATGCAAATAATGTCAGTGAATGAGAGCAGCATTTTTACGTCTAGATTGTGAGTCCCATATGAGAGAGGGGCTATGTCCGACTGACAATCTTATATATACCCCTGTACTCAGCACAGTGCTCTGGTACACAGTAAGCAATTTTAAATACCACTGTTATTATTAGTTGTACACGTATCAGAAACAGGAGATTTCCTAAATTGTTAGCCAGCTCTTTCCCAGGAAAGGACACTTTCCAGCAGCCCTTAGCAAGTGCAAGTTGTGATGCAGTTACTTAGGTTCTCTCTGCTCTTTGGAGTCTTGGGTGTAGAAAGACAGGAGAACAGAGTAATTTCAACTAAAATATTCCCTGTACCAAAACTACCTGTTTGTTGAAACATCCACTTGGGGAATTTGTTAAGAGTGCTATCAAAAGTCACGTGCATACTGGAGTAGCAACATGGAGTAGTGCATAGAGCATGAGCCTAGGAGTTGGGTGGTCATGGGTTCTAATCCCAGCTCTGCCACTTGTCTACTGTGTGACCCTGGGCAAGTCATTTCTCTGAGCCTCAGTTATCTCATCTGGAAAATGGGAACTAAGACTGTGAGTCCCATGTGGGACAGGGATTGCATCCAATCTATTTGCTTGTACCCACCCCAGTGCTTAGTACAGTGCCTGGCACATAGTAAGTGCTTAAATACCATAATAATTATTATTATTAGCCAAAATTTAAAGTGTCATCAGGGATTGGCTGCAGTATTATGGACATGAGCATTTTAGCAATATTAATGCTCATACTGGCAAATGGAACAACTGGTGTGAAAAAAATTGAGGCCTTTGATTGCAGTAAACCAGGAAACCATCCAAGTCCACCATGGCACAGCAGTAAAAGTGCTTGTAACATTTACTAAGTTGTTAGATCTTTTGGGATCAAGTTTATCAAAATTTCAGAAAAATTGCTTTTACAGGAATTTTTTTTTAACCCTGGCTTTCAGAAACCCCATAATGAAATGTTCATCTTACCTCCAAAACCATCAGGCACATATGTTTTAAGCACGATATTGCAGAAAACAGTTGGCAATGATAATGGTTTGTTGCCTTCATTGCGAAGGGAAATGTGCCTGTAGCCTGCCTGAAGACCATCAAGAGGGAGAATTCTTTGACCAATTAGCCTGTTGTTGTCATCATAAACTGCTATTCTCAGCACAGCAAGATCAGGGAGAATAACCTGGAAGCAAACCGAAACAAAAACCCCAAAAGAAATGGTTACTAACCTGTATGTTTTAGCAAATTACCAAATGCCAATTCCATAATTAAGACATCAACAGGGCCTTGGTGTGTGGGATGTCCAATTCCACACAATTGAATGGTTGATGATACAGGTTCTTTCACAAGGAGTCTGGTTCTGGTTGTTTTTTAAGGACTTGAAAACGTTGCTTGGGATAGTAAAGAACTTTAATACAAGTAAGCAGGGCCCATGAAACAAGAACGTTTTTGATTTCTTGGATTTCTTTACAATGGCTGAAGTCATCAAAGTAAAGCTTTATGCTGTAACATGGTGTAAATGGAAGAGGACTGAATAGAGATAAACAGCAACACATCGAACCCTGAGACATTCAGGTTTACCGATCCCAAACAAGCTGACTTGACACAATATCCAAGTTAAAACGGCAGAAGCTGTATTTCCATACCAAAGAGTGAGACACTAAAACAAAAATCCACAAATTTGACTTGTTAGTTGTAAGCGAGAAGCTTCTCCTGGACAAAAGAGGAACGGACTCACCATATGTCACCTGGGACAAGTTAGATAGCTTGGTTAAAGAGAGAAATAGTGACGGAGTGACCTGAGAATAGCCAGACCACTTGGGGAGAAGGATTCCCGTGCCACTGCTTTCAATAGAGCAAGAGGTGACAAACTACTCTTTGCATCTCAATTCCTGTAAAATACGATTTCCACCTCTATTCTACCTCACAGGGTCACTGCAAAGAAGAACAAATGATTTTTTAAGTATGAAGTGTAAATCACAGCGCAAACAACAAATGAAGAAAAAGCTCTCCTATAAGCCAGGCAAAAGAACTCTTGTTGGAAAGTGGGACAAGCTTAAAGTCCTGAGTTTCTTTCACCAAGAGCCACAGCCTGCTGCCAAGTTCTCATCTCTACTGGGAGGTGTTATGTCTACATCACTGCCTACTGCTTTACACCTGTTGTGGCTCCAGCCTCGCTTTCAATCCAACACAAGGAGGACTGATAACTAAACTGAGTCGTAACTAAACCTATTCACATGTGAAATGCAAACAGGTCCTTGGGACTTGCATTTTATATGGCTGGAGGTCTGCATGACTGACAGGTATATCCAGAGGGGCTGGCAGCCCTATCCTCCTTTCCTGCTGCCCACCTGACTGGACATTTGGATGACCCTTTGGTCTCTTAGGATGTTAGTGAGGTCAATGGGACAACAGTGGTGAGGGGTTCAGACAAAAGCCTGAAATACTATCTGCCAGTCAGGACAACAAACTGTGATGTTAGGGTTTTCGGGGTTCAGAGGTAGAATTAGTGATAGGTGACTCCCTAACAGACAGCTGTGCCTATAGTTCAAAGTCTGACGGAGTTAAGTTCGTTCTGAACTTTAGGTTTTTCCAGCGTAAATGGAAATTCCTACTTGAAAATGGGAATAATGCCATTTTCTGGTGTAAACTCTAGTGAGAGAAAGAGAAAGAGAGAGAGAGAGAGAGAGAGAGAGAGAGAGAGAGAGAGAGAGAGAGAGAGAGAGAGAGAATGTGTACATTTGTGTGAGAGAAAGGGGCGGGGTAGTTTGGGAATCTTCTTAAAAACAATTGCCCATTGCTCTAAACTGACTAATAAGCAGGAGAGGCATCATTAAACAGTACCATGAAGGAGCAAATGAGGAGAATCTATGTTCATGAGGGTTCCCAGCTTGTTTTAACCCGGGCTTAATTGAACCTATCTACCCTGCATCCATTTACCCAACCATTAATGATAATAATAATAATAATGGTATTTGTTAAGCGCTTACTATGTGCCAAACACTGGTGCTGAGCTGCTAAGGTGAGTCTGAGTCCAGGATGTGAATTATTCTAGCTTAAACCACATAGTTACTACACTGTTTGGATGAGAGAAAGATGTTAACTGCATCATACAGCATACAGGATACATACAAAACGCACGACCACCAAGAAGAACCTGTCACTTAAGAAGAAGCAAGGAGTCATTTTCATTGGGACAACAGAACAGGTAGAAGAGAAAACGGACATTCTTGAAGACAGCACTGTTAACGCACAAGTTTTCAATGAAACTTCAGTTGACAGAAAAAAACAAATCAAAGGAAAAATAAGACTGAGAATAAACTGAACATCGGCGATGACGACTGTGATCCCTTTTCGGATCCAGTATACAAGTGTCAGGGAGAGTGGGGGGAAAAAAAAGGTACATGATGCACACAGTCTACAGGTGGAGGCGGCTGCCACACTATCTGGAGCGACAGCACCGTACCAACTGATCCACGCAATGACATTGACCTTAGCTTTGGATGTAGCATCTCACCTGCCCTCTTGGCTGAAGGAACAGTGCAAGATACCAGCCACTGCCAGGGCAGGGAAGAAGAAATCTCCAAGGAATGTTGATGTCCGCCAGCTGGGACTCATTCTGAGCAGACTGCATACCTGGAGCATAGGCATTGCCACGAAGGAGGTGGGCTCCTCCAAGAGGGAGGAGAAAGCCAAAAGGAGGGAAGAGCCAAACAGAAAAAGAAATCATATCACAGCTACAGAAGTTATTCATTAGAAGAAAAAGAAAAAAAAAAAACTTGGTGAATGATTCAACTCAGCCAGAGCACCTTACATCTCTGAAGTAGTAATCACAGCTCCAAAGTTAGCAGACTCTGCTGAATACACTGAGAATATCCTACCTTTCGGAATACGAACGACTCTTCATTGTAAACGGGGTTGAGACCATTGTTCATCACCATACGGGTTCGGAATTCCTTACGTATAGTGTCCGTGGGCAACCCATACATGTCCACTTCTACATACGTACCGATTTTTTTGTCTGATAGGAATTGACCTGATATGACCTGTAATAATGAAAGAGAGACGGTAATGACAATTCTTATTTCATCCCAGAAAGAATCCCAGCCCTCACATCCTGTACTTCCAATTATTTAGTATAGGGTTTTTTTTTAAAGTGATTTTAAGAGTGCAGATTGCATTTATAAATACCGTAAAAATCTGGCTATTTTTCTGTCTTATTTGAAAGACTGGTTTCTAAATCAAAGCTAGCTTGGATAATCAAAAATAAATTCATTCATTCTTTCAATTATACTTACTGAGCATTTACTGTGTGCAGAGCACTGTACTAAGCTCTTAAACTCCTATAAAAACAACACTCAAAAGCACTGGCTAATTAACTTTTGATAATATGAATTCGTTGTATCCCAATAACATGCATAACTGCAGGTTTTGGGGTAAATTGCTCATTTATATGACACAATTTAACTTTTCAAGACATTTAACAGTAGGAAATTTAATACTCCAGAGCAATAAAAAGTTTAGGGAGGGATAATACCAGATTCACAGAAAACAACAACTTGGCCTAGTGGACAGAGCATGGCTCTGGGAGTCAGAAGGACCTGGGTTCTAGTCACAGAGGCTCCATCACTTCTCTGCTGTGTGACCTTGAGCAAGTCACTTAACTTCTCTGTGCCTCAGTTACCTCATCTGTAAAATGGGGATTAATATTGTGAGCCCCATGTGGGACAGGGATTGTGACCACCCCATTTGTTTATAGCTACCCCATTGCTTAGTACAGTGCATGACACATAGTATGGGCTTAACAAATACCACAATTATTATTATTATTATTACAATACTGACACTATGCCACTGTTTAGATTTGAGTAGTTTTCTGGCATAAGCTTTTGTTTAAATAAAATTGAGGTTTAACTGTTATACAGAACCAAATTCACAGAATTTCAACTTTTGGTTACAAAATAATTTTGATACATTAATTCCCAGCTAGACTGTAGGCTCCTTGTGGGAAGGGAACATGTCTACCAAATCTGCTGCATTGTGCTCACTCCCAAACACAGCTCTACAAAAAATAAGTGCTCAATACCATCCTTGTGAGTAGGGAACATGTCTATCAACTGTTATACTGTACTCTCCCAATCAGTACAGTGCTCTACATACAGTATGCGCTCAATAAATACCCTTGATTGATAGTTAAAATATCCTATAAAAGTGGTATTATGACAAACTAGTGTCTGCCAGGGAAACTGAGGCAGGGAAAAAAATGAGTTTCCCAAGGTCAAACAGTAGTTAGGAACAAAACCACACTTTGAACTTTCAGCCTCTGAATTTCCAAACTATTGGAGAGGTCAAAAGCTGACTCCACAATACCATTATCACTGTGGCCTGAGGTAAGGTTCAATATAGTTTATCATCTACAATTGTAGGTCTCTTCAGAACATGAAATGAAATGCAAGTCTTCATCCCTGTTTATCTCAAATTTAGAAAGAATCAGGCAATTTTTAAAAGGAATGTGCCATCCCCTGATGTGCCAAAGTGGAAAATTCAGATCAGGTCCTATAATAATCTAATGGTTGCTCGATTAGCTTCATCTAATCACCTTAAATGAAATCATTAAATCTCTCAGTCTTAATCCAACTAATACCTGAACTCTAACCTCTGGCATTTAACTGCTGATAAAGGACAGCTTTCTAAAGATCAGTTACAGATACATCAAATGGCTGAACTTCATAAAAACAAATATATTTACTCTATTTGATAATTGGCTCGCAGAAGTTATCCGAAACCACCTATAGTGTAAATACAGCAGGTCAGTGTTGGGCAAATCAGTAAATCAGAGCAACAGAACTGCTATATTATCAGTATCCCAAAGCCAAAATCTGGTTTAAAGACACTTTATTCTTGTTAATTTAGCTTTCTTGAAAAATTTCTGAAAGCAGAAAGCTTTAGATCCATCTGAGAAAATTATACAGATAAAAATCAACCACTCAATTGTATTTATTGAGCGCTTACTGTGCACAGAGCACTGTACTAAGTGCTTGGGAGAGTATAATATAACAAAGTTGGTAGATATGTTCCCTGTCCATATCATCCTGCAGCCTAGTGGGGGATACAGGCATTAATATAAATAAGTAATGTGGATATGTACGTAAGTGCTGTAGGACTGAGGGAGGAGTGAATACAGAGTAAAAATCTAAGTGCAAGAGCGATGCAAAAGGGAGTGGGAGAAGAGGAAAAAAGGGCTTAGTCAGGGAAGGTCTCTAGGAGATGTGTTTTTAATAAGGTTTTGAAGGTGGGGAGAGTGATCGTCTGTTGGATATGAAGAGGGAGGGCATTTCAAACCAGATGCAGATGTGGGTGACTGGTCAGGGGCGAGTTAGACTGGACTGAGGTACAGTCATTAGAGGAGTAATGTGTGCGGGCTGGGCTGTAGTAGGAAATCAGGGAGGTAAGGTAGGAATGGGGAAGGTGATTAAATGCTTTAAAGCCTATGGTAAGGAGTTTCTGTTTGATGTGGACGTGGATAAGCAATCACTGGAGGTTCTCGAAGAGGGGGAAATATGGTTTTGTACAAAACTGATGCGGGCAACAGAATTAAGTATGGATTGGATTGAGGAGAGGCAGGAAGCAGGGAGGTCAGCAAGGAAGCTGATGCAGTAATCAAGGGTGCCTACATCTGGAAATTTAGGCCTAAAAATTTACCTTAGTTGTTATATAGGTACTCTAATTTCAAACTGTATAGTGCAGTGTTCTGACTGCAAAAAGCACTTTAATAAATACTATTACTAACATTACACTGGCCAAAAAAAAGGTCCTCCTGAAATGCCTAGATAAGTTAGGTCAGGATGTGTTTGTGAGTCTGAATTATTTTCGTCATAATCACTAAAACAATTGAGATGTTTGGAAGTACCTGTATATTCTGAAGGCTCCTGAGAGTTGTAAGGAATATTGGGCCTTTCATAATTCAGCACTGTACTTTAAAAGGAATCATTGTAAACCATTTCTAATTAGACTGCATAACATGCTAATCAGTTCAAATAAACAAAGACACTTTAAGATGTAGCAAATACCAGTAATCAAGGCAAGTTAGTGTGACCCAAGTATATCATCACATGTCAGCTCTAAATATTCCTTTGTCCGGTTTTTACCTGAACTGAACAAGTTGCTGCAATAACACCATCTACAGGAGTTTCAGAGAAAGGGTCAAATGTTCGGTCTGGCCGTCGCATGAAATCTGGTTTGAGAAGATACCTGGCGATATGAAAAATAAGACAGCATTACTATCCACATGACCAGTAGACCTGTTTGGCATGAAAAAGTGTATTCTACTGGTACAAATGTTCCAGATTGGTGATGTACTCTTGTCCACATTATCCAGAAAATAGCCAACCCTTCACTTTGCTGTACATCCTTTAGGAAATCAAATTTCAGAATGTCACCTTCATTTGTAGATACCATCTTCCTGCTGGGAGGAGAGGCAATTTCTCTGGGTTTGCTAGTAATGTGGTGCCAAAAAAGATTCTTCACAAGTATCCCAAGATTGTGCTTTTCAACTACAAGTGGCCATGTGGAAAGGGTGAGGACTGTTCTTGTGTGGCTGCAGGCATTGCGGGGGAAATCATCAAGATGTGACTGAAAAATTCAGCTGAAATCAAGGGAGCCAGAACTGGTCACTGAATCTCCTGAACCGCACTTGGTCACTTTCCTGGGTTTGCTTTTTGTTACCACATTACTGTCCATCTGAACAGATCTTCACTATTTAGGAAATGGGCAGGGTCGGGGGCAGCCGGAGAGGGGCCTCCAGGTTCAGTTCTGGTCTTTGGCCATGGGCCAGGGGTTAGCTCTTATCCTTCCCTGCTGACATGGGTTCCTCCCCAATTCCTTTTGTTTTATTCTGCCATTCAGTTCACCTGCTGTGAATTCGAGGGGAATTTAAAAATGGAAATAAAACCCCAGCTCTTCAAATGACTTGGGAAAGGTGACAAATTACCTAAAATTACAGACTCAAAGCCACTGATCAGCACATTACAACTATCTATTTCTCAAAATTAGAAACTCATCCCAAGTCACCAAAACATTTAGAATGACATATGGTGACAAAGTTTAAGAGAAGATCTAGCTGGTTGACAGTCTCTGTGTGTTCAGGATAAGTGTGCCGGGAAAAAAAAAGATCAATAAGGGAAAAATATTGTACAAAAGGAATAAATTTTCAATTTTAACTATAGACTTATTAAGGTCAAATACTACAGAATAGAGACAAAAGGCACAATTCTCTCATTACAAATAGCCTCCTTTATGGGCGGAGTTCCTTTTCATTTAAACTTCCGACAGTGAGTTGAAATGTCATTTCGACTTTTTAAACATGTCACCATTAGGTAAAAAAGCATAAGAATTAGCATCATATACAGCATGTCAAATCCACCTTTATATAGTCTTTGTTTTTATGTGACTGTCCAGTATTCAATGTAATGCACTGAAATGAAATGGAAGTATAGCTCTGAAAAAAGCTGGAATCATATTTTAGTTTAAATACAGAAAACACTTTTCATAGAAACATTTCTTCTTAAAAGTATCATAGAGAACGTACAGACAGCAGGTTCTTATAAATGTTCAAAATCATCTTGTTCATCCTTTTTACCTTCAGAACACCTTGATGTTTCAGACACAACCCTCTTTTTCCAAAAAACCAAGAAAACCTTCTCCACTCTAAAATTCTACAAGTTTTTTGCCATCACAATTTTTGCAGCTGATAAGTTCCTAAAAATGGGTTGCTTACATCAAAAATGAAAAATGGTGTGTGCTGCAAATTGAAGCTGTGAGAAGAGGAATACAAAAATTCCACTTTCAATACTTCCCTCTGGGGTCCCACCCTGCCTCAATGTATTAATGAAACCAATTTGTGCACTGATGGGGAACAAATGAAAATTCCACCTCTAGATCCCGGCTGGGCTGAGAGGATTCTTCCCTTTGGAGGCTGGAGACAATGTTGGATGGGATTCGTCCTACTAGCTCAGCAGCTATACTCAGGCAACAGCTGTCAGAAGCTCCTGGTTTTTTTTTCCTACAATGCAGTTCTTTGATTTTGTGCATGCAGAGTAATTAAAGGGACTACAAATGATCAAAAATGGTTACAGGGAAGTGTTGAATTTTTTAAATAAAGGACTTCAAGAGCTGAAGTGTGATTATTAAAGCTGTAGCAAGCCTGACAAAAAGCAGGTAAAGCCCAGTTTACAAACCTTGTGTCAACCAACTCTTTTGTATTGTTCTCTCCCAAGCACTTAGTATAATGCTCTGCACTCAGTAAGTGCTCAATATATACCACTGATCGAATTCCAGTCTTCAATGAATGACTGTGGAGGTTGGTTGATACAAAAACAACAGCATTTCTAAGTGCTAACACTGAATAGTCAGTAGCATCTGAAGAAATTCCCTGGCCAGCTCTTCACTGGAAGTTATCAATTAAGGTGCAGGCCATATCAGCGTGGGTCAGTGGAAAGAACACGGGCTTTGGAGTCAGGGGTCATGGGTTCGAACACCAGCTCTGCCAGTTGTCAGCTGTGTGACTTTGGGCAAGTCACAACTTCTCTGGGCCTCAGCTACCTCATCTGTAAAATGGGGATTAAGACTGTAAGCTCCCTGTGGGACAACCTGATCTCCTTGTAACCTCCCCAGCGCTTAGAACGGTGCTTTGCACATAGTAAGCGCTTAATAAATGCCATTATTATTATTATTATTATTATTGTTATGTGTGAAATGGAACTGGACCCATCAACAATCTACCAGGAAGTCAACAGAGCAGGTGAAGGAGGAGTAAGGAAGCCAGCAGGGACTGAGATGAACAGGAGAGGAACAAGGAGAGGGTTGGGAGTGGGGGAATGTGGATGGGCAGCTGTCAGTGATCAACATTTGGTGACAGTGATTAAGTCATCCAGAGAAATGGAGTGCTTGGTTCTAGGGAACATCTTATCTCAACAATGTTAGCAATCGAAGCGATTTGATTACAGAGTTTAAAATAAGCTTCTTAGTTTTAAACAATCATTCGCAGCAGTGATGTTCATTCTGCTCATTAAATTAAGCATTGCCTTTCAAACAATTAAAGCACAAAAGGGGAATTTCCAGGCATATGTCTGATGTTCTGACCCCACTATTATACAATAGATTTCATTATGACTAACTCTCTGTATTCTTTTTACCAAGCAAGCATTATTAATTCTTTGGAGGAGAAAAGGTATAAAGCACTTATTTTTAGAAATGTACCCCTTAACAGTGTTATTCAAATATTTATTTGAAAAGATGCTATACAGCAATAGTATTAATCTTTTGTGTGAATTGCTTCATGTTTTCCATTTATCACTCAAAGTTTCTTTCACTATGCTTATAAAATGTGGGAACTACCAGAACGATTGGAGATGGAGGTGGGACTTTCTGGGAGTTATGTATCCGTGGCATCGCTCTGGGTCGGAGATGACTTGACAGCATAAGACAAGAGTAACTTTATCACACCATTCTGTTGCAAATGTAAACCTATTCACAAATTCCTATTTTCAAGTTTCAACCCAGCATTTAATTTTCATGTGTAATTCATAATTAAAAGTGACATGGTTTTATTAAAGCCATACTATGGGTTTTGCTACACAATGACTGCAGTTTAAATCCTATTACTCACCCGCAAGATCCATTATATTCAAATTTTCCCTGATTCAATTGCATCGCTAAATCTGTCAAAAGACAAAAATAATTTAGAATCATGTCTCCCTGGATAATGCCATCTTTAACAATGGAAATGTGATAGATCTGGCAGAGTAGTCAGCTGAAAAAAGATGCTTTCGCAAGTCAAATGGAAACTTTAGAGATCTTCTCACATGCTACAAAATGATCCCAGGTTTGAATCTTAATACACCAAAAGTTTAAAAGAATGTGAAGATTTCATACAAGGCCTCTACTGCCTTAAAATATCATTTGTTCTTAAAGAAGTAGGGTGAGCAAAATAAGTCACCTGATACAGGTTCTATATGCTACTATTATGTGATTTCAACAGAGAAGGAAGAAAGCAAACAACTGAGAAAGTGAGTCAAATATTTACTGAATTTTGAACTCTATAAAGATAAGCTGGTAAGAATTATCTATACATGAATGGTGTATTCTCAGTGTACCTCTATGGAAAAACTTGCTTAAGAGAGTTTTTAAACAAGTAAACCAAAGAATATCTTGAAAATTATCAGTAAATATGGTAGTTTTCTACACAGGAGGAGGAAGGAATGGGCAATTTCATAAATTCTTTGTTGTTGTTTTCTATCTTGTAGGGCCACACAAGGGAATGCTAAACTGCTCAACCATGGAGCTTAATGCTACTCTTCTTACTATTAACCCTCTAGATTGTGAGCTCCTTGTGGGCAGGGAACCTGACTACAAAATCTACCCGCATTGATCTCTACCAAGCGCCTAGTAGTGCTTACAGAAGCAGTGTGGCTCAGTGGAAAGAGCACGGGCTTGGGAGTCAGAGGTCATGGGTTATAATCCCGACTCTGCCACTTGTCAGCTTTGGGAAAGTAACAACTTCTCTGTGCCTCAGTTCCCTCATCTGTAAAATGGGGATCAAGACTGTGAGTCCCATGTGGGACAACCTTGATTATCTTGTATCTCCCCCAATAATTAGAACAGTGCTTGGCATATAGTAAGTGCTTAACAAATATCAACATTATCATCATTATTAATTAAAATCATTGACCAATTGATTGATTCAGACTCTCCAGAGAGGTGATGGTGGTGTCTGGGTAACCCCAAATGATCTGTCAATCAAGTGGGACATTAGGAATTCTGGGGTGGGCCCTGGAGTGCAACCTTCAGAAATAGTTAGTGTGCATGGAGCAGCCACTACAGACATTAATTTGACACCAGAATTAATTTTTGCCCCATGGAGCCAAACATTTTATCCCATGGGTATCTAGTCGTGAGGCTGACGCCACTGTTCTGACCCCCAGGGTTTTTTGGATGAATTCTCAGTCTGTCTTATCCCCAACAATACCTGAAAGTTTCTGAGTGTGGATGAAAAGATCCAAAATTGGGGTCTCATAAGATTAACATTTTCAAATCCCCCTTGGCTTGCTTCCCCCAAGTGCCCTGTCTCCTTTTCACGCCCATACTTAAAAACAGTAACTAAGAAAATAAAACAAAGAAATCCCCTCCGCAACCTCAGCCAGAATATTGTTGACTGATCGACTGACAATGGAGAAATCGTGAGCCCCATTTTGAGACTAGCTGCAGCTTCTTCAGTGACCCATGAGAAATTCATTAGCTCAGTCTGGTGACCTGGAGAACACCCAAAGCCCAATGGCCATTTTTGTTCAATTTGCTTTGTATCCTGCAAGTACCTGAAGAAGGTGGTTGCTCTGTAAGTGTTTTTTAATGCTGAGGATAACGGTGATGACTCAATCTGGGATATGCAGAACTTTTTAGAGAAAACACCAGACAAGGAAAACATGTTTCCTTCCTCCAAAGGAAATGGATGAAGAAAGAGGGGTATTGGAGCATGCAGAGGATACATTTTTACCTCTTTGCATTTAATGGAACTATAAACGTTTTTCAGGATGTGAAAACAGTCATCTTTGAACCATCTCTTGACCAGGTCTAGAAATAAGGTCTTGAAACATTTAAATTCACCCACTAGACAATTCCATGGATAAAATTAATCACATTATTTATTTCCCAGTTTTTAGTGAGTGCGAATGATGTGTCATCAAGATCTCTTCTGATGTTACTAAATGCAATATAAAAGGCACAGCTAGGCACAGTCTTTGCCAAAAAGAACCTCAGGCTTTCTAAGCCCACCTCATTTAAACTTTCCCTGGAAACAAGTATGCATGACTTACAAGTATAATAATTTGAAAGTTGGATACACTGTGTCAGAATTATATGCAGCTGAGAATCTACTAGGTTGCAAAAGGATCTTATTGCAAAGGGACAATCTAATTTTCTTCCACAGTAGTTTAACAGCTCCTTTCCTTCTGCCTTCATGATTCCACACACACATATCCCATTTTAGCCATATGCTCGAATCCCTCAAAAAATGCCAGAAGCATATCACTGGCATCTGCTTGGAAGATATGGTCAGCTCTTTCCTTTGAAATTTGGGTTCACTGGACATCATCTCATACCTGGGGTTTGATAGTTCAGTGAGACCATCTGGCAGCCAGCGTTCCAGAAAATTTGAGGCATGTAATTACTGGAATCCACTCGACCTCCCTTGGGGTATATCCGACTCATTTGACGTTTGTTATAACTGTGTAACTCGTTAAGGAAAATGGGATAAGAACAACTGTAGCATAAACAATATGCTAGCTATGTATGAATTTCCATAAAGACGCACAAGCACACATTATTTATGCACTGCATGCACACTTTCAATTTCAGCTCAAAACAACCTTGTGAAATTCAACCACCAGGAGCCATTAATCAGTAACACTGTACAGAAGTCTACAAGGTAGGGACAAAGAGAACTGCTATTTAGTTCACCATTTATAATGCAAGGATACTTCACAAACTCGATTGCATGTGTCTTCAAATAGCCTAGTCCAACTGATTCATTAAAAGAGGACATGTTATAATGAATATTGCGTTCTGTGGAAAGAGAGATCCGTTTAAAGATATTTGTTCCTATAAAATACACTTTCCTGAACTAATGAAGCCAGACAATAAATACCATCACAACAAACGTAATTCTGGGAAGCACATATTTTGACACCTTATATAAACACCTTCTCCCTGGTAGAAGGGGATTTCTTACTTTTGGCTTTGAGGATCAAAATCTTTGACTTCTACAGAAAATATGTTGAAAGATTGCTTAAGAATTTGTAGAAGTTTATTCAACTTCAGGAAATATTACGCTGTTTTCAACACACAGCTTTAAAAATGAGTTTGGAGAGAAGATGGAACAGGTAGTGGCCTTCGAGTAAAAACACTGCATTTGTGAACATTCTACAGTAATTTAGAGCCTCCTTGTGGCTGATTACTAGAATGACAAGCTAATAATACAGTCATGTGCTATGGGCAGTTCCCCCAGCAAAATAAATGTATCCTGATGCTGTCAAGTAACTAATTTTAATAAACATTAAAAAAATTTTCAGCAAAACACCACAGTGGAAAAAAACATAAAACTACTGCTATGTATTTAATCTTGAGTGCTTACCTTCTGCTACATGAAAACCTTGAAACTTTACAGGCTGAGCATAGTTGATCATCGTCGATAAGTAGGGGTGAATATTCGTTGTAGCTCCAACATATTTGTAGGAAGCCATCCATGCTTGCTCATCTTCCACAGTCACGAGCCCCTGAAAGTACAGTTGAAGAGCTGAATCGTATGCCACTTTGTGAAGAAATTACCGACTACCATTTAAAGTGTTGAAAGCAAGTTGGTATAACAAACTACTGCAAACAGAAATCTCCCCTTCATTAGCATTACTTCATAAGGATAATACTAGGAAAAAAATGAATGGAAATCTTC
Organism: Tachyglossus aculeatus; assembly: GCF_015852505.1. Taxonomy (NCBI): domain Eukaryota; kingdom Metazoa; phylum Chordata; class Mammalia; order Monotremata; family Tachyglossidae; genus Tachyglossus; species Tachyglossus aculeatus. Next base: position 16,586,963 of record NC_052074.1, on the reverse strand, counting down.
TGACATTTAAATTTTAAGAAAGAAGATCATATGCATATTTCTACGGGTACCTTTCTGTTCTAAATATGTCAGTTTGTAAACTTGACCTTAGTAAGTTTGCCACCTTCAATCTTCAAGAATATCTTAGGTGTATCAAGGAAGTCCAAACCAAAATGTTTTTCCTATCTTAAGGAAAAAACTTAATCACTATAAACAATAACAATTAAATCATGTAGTTATGATTAATGTAATGCCCATGATGAATACCTTCAAAAGGTTTTGATTTTTTCAAGTTGACTTCCAATAAAAAGTCAAATGGACTCTCTTTGGAGAGCAGTGCATTTTAATTGAATGGAAGTGAGATAGATATAATGATCTGATAAATCATTTTTCTATTTTTAACTTCAATGGCTTAAACCTGTAGCCTAGGTTTGTCTGTCAAAACAAACCCAATAATTCTGCTGAAGCTCCACACCTCTCTGCAATGTAATCATTACCTTACATTAATTACTCATAAAATGGAATTCCCATGGTTTCTAAATGTGTCTAGTCAATGCCATTTCATCTAGTTTTAAGCATTTTGTGTTCTCTTCTTTCTTTGGAAGGTTCTTACATTAAGTTATATTAATAATATAACTGTTATATCTAGACACAGGAAGCTTGAATCGACAAAGAAATGAGGAGCAGTCTACATTTTTAAAAAAAACACTTCAGCAATGGATAATACATATTTTAATAAAAAGCCCAGAGTATACTCTGTTTAGGTAATAAACACGAATATCCAAAATAAATGATTTTAGTGAAGCAAAAGAGTAAAGCAAAAACTCTACAGTTTTCTCTTAGATACCTTTTTGTTGTTTTCATGTTCAGAGTCGTCAGCAGCCTAAAGAGAAATAAAAAAGACTTCATTCCTCTAAAATGTAAAAATTCTTATAAAAAGCTAATATGGGGTATGAAAATATGCTGTGCTATGATTTTCTTATACTCTAAGGCATAACCTCTTCCATGGTACAGGATGAAAACGAGGCTAGATCATGACAGGGTCACGCAGGTGGTAGCTAGACAACAAGCAGGCAGGGAATCTCCGATTAAAGGAGCGGCTGGAATCTGTGAGGCAGCAAACGAGAGTGGGCAGGGGTGAAAGTAAAAATGAATTTAAACAGGAACAAAAGATCAGGCCAAGGGATTCAAAGGAATCTCTCCCCCGTTTCAAAGCCTTACCTTTCCTCTTCTCCCACTCGGTTTTGCGTCACCCTGAACTGCTCCCTTTATTCATCCTCTCCTCCCAGCCCCACAGCACTTATGTACATATCTGTAATTTACTTATTTATATTAATGTCTGTCTGCCCGTCTAGACTGTGAGCTCATTATGGGCAGGGAACGTGTCTACCACCTCTGTTGTATTGTACTCTCCCAGACACTTAGTACAGCGCTCTGCACTCAAACACTCAATAAATATGACTGAATGAATGTGCCTCAGTTCCTTCATCTGTAAAACGGGCATTAAGACTGTGAGCTGCGTGTGGGACAGGGATTGTGTCCAACCTGATTAGCCTGTTTCTACTCCAGTGCTTAGTACAGTGCCTGGTATATAGTATGCACTTAAACACCATTAAAAAAAGGCACTGAGCATTTCTCCTTGATATGGAGTTAACATTAAAAATGGCACGTAAATGTAGTAGGTTTACAGGCTCTGGAGAGCCTGCTATCATTTTCTTAGGGCCTCTTCTTTCACAAGGCACCTTGAGGAGCCTCATGGTACAAGGTGGGATGTGCTTCTTCGTAATCCTGTGGAAGACCAACTGCCTTAGTCCCACCAAGTAAGGTAGGAAAGACAGGGAGGAGGCTCTGTCTGCCAGATTTCCCCAGGTCATAAAGGACCCTCCTTTTGAATTGGTGGTTGTTTCAGCAGTCTGGTTCCAATTCCTCTTTTCTACTACGGATAAGAAGAATGTGCAGCAGAAATCAGGAACTGGAATCTTATTCCAGGCTCTGCATTTTCAAGAGCTGACTTTGCATTCATTTATTATTTGACAATTCCCCTTAGAACGTAAACTTCTTGAAGGCAACGACTGTGTTTACCAACTCTATTGTACTGTACTCTCCCAAGTTCCTAGTTCAGTGTTCTGCACACAGAAAGCGCTTGGTAAGTACCATTGACTGATTGCTGCCTCCTAAATGACCTGTAGAAAAAAGTGGGGACAAAGGACAACTTCCCTGACCAAATGGAAAATGGATCAATCAGTGTTTCTTCAGTCTCAAGTTAGGATGAAAAAATCTCAACCCCAAAAGAAAGTTCTAATCAACCACACATTTATGGAATCTACAGCCTTACTTTCTGGAGGTTTATCTCATGAGTTTCACAGCTAGCAAATACTTCAGAAGAGAATACAGAAGGAAGTATATACATAAAATCAATAATCTAACCTTTTTTACACTATTTGCAACAGCTTCCTTTTGACTGAAGTCATCTGCAGAGAGTTCACTTCCAAATTTGTACTCTGGATGAGCCTCTTCCTCTTGGTCAGCTATGAAACACAGAAAGAGAAAGAAAAGGCCAATGAAGCAAAATAAACAGGGACTGATGAAAATTTTTAAAACTCTAAGAAATAAGCATGCTCATTAAACAGATTTTGAAAGTGGGCAAAGAAACTCCTCTTACTAATGGCCCTGCCTCCAACCTCTCCTCTCTTCATCATTAATGGCACTTACTGAACACTTACTGTATGCACAGCACTGCACTAAGCACTTTGGAGAGTATAACAGAGTTCTCCAGAGTTCTCCAACTCTTTTGTCTCAGGAGAACACTCTTCAATCTAATATACAGACACCTGATATGAAGGTGAGTGCTAGCATGGCCTAGTGGAAAAAGCATGGGCCCAGGAGTCAGAGGATCTGGGTTCTAATTTCAGCTCTGCAACTTGCCTGCTATGTAACATTGGACAAGTCACTTAACTTTTCTGTGCCTCAGTTCCCTCAGCTGCAAAATAGGGACTCGATACTTGTTCACCTCTTACTTAGAATGTGAACCCAGTGTTGGACCTAATTATCGTGCATCTACCCCAATGTTTAGTACAGTGCCTGGCACACAGTAAGTGCTTAATACCACAATCATTATTATAATTGTAATCATTTTAATAATAAAATATTGATCATCAACATATCAGTCCCCTCCTCATAAACTCCAATTGTTCCCTCCACTATGTCTCTCACAACAACGATAGCACTAAGCAGTAGTTTGAACATCTTTTTACATAGGTCTTCCCATTCTTCAAACACCTCCAGTGGTGGACCAGCGTTTTCCGCATGTAATGGAAACTTCTGATCAGTGGCATCATTGCATTCAATTTTCTCTCTATTCCCCCTACTTATAATTACGCCTTTCCCACTACACCCCAGTACACACCATCAGATCTGGTCAAGACAACCTACTTATGGTACTATGTTCTCATTTCTCTCATCAGCAGCCACTTCCTCATGGACTCTTTCCTGCCTGGAACTGCCTCCCACTTCACAATGGCCATCAGCTGGTCTTTCCATCTTCACAATCTTTCTGAAACTTCTTTCCATCAGCTTTAAGGCACTCAATCATCTCACCCACTCTGATCTTACCTCACTGATTTCCTATTTCAACCCAGCCACACACTTAGTTCCTCTACCACCAACCTACTCACTGTAGCTTGATCTCTTCCATTTTATAACCAACCCCTTGACTACATCCTCCCTCTCGCCTGGAATTCCTTCCCTTTCATAGATGACAGATTACTTCTTAGCCCACCTTTAAAGTCTTACTAAAATCACATCTTGTCCTCCAAGAGGCTTCCCCAACTAAACTCTCATTTTCCTCTATTATCTCTTCCTTCTGTATTGGCTAAGCAGCATGATTTAGTGGAAAAAGCCCGGGCTTGTGAATCAGAGGTCATGGGTTCTAATCCTGACTCTGCCACTTGTTGGCTGTATGACCTTGGGCAAGTCACTTAGCTTCTCTGTGCCTGTTACCTCTTCTGAAAAATGGGAACGAAGACTGTGAGCCCCACGTGGGACAACCCAATGACCTTGTATCTACCCCAGCACTTAGAACAGTGCTTGGAACATAGTAAGCGCTTAACAAATACCAACATTATTATTATTATTACTACCCTTTAAGCACTTGATATTCATCCCACTCTCAACTCTACAGCACTTATGTACTTATCCATAATTTATTTTAATGTCAGTCTTCCCCTGTAAACTGCAAGTTCCTTAAGGGCAGGGACCATGCTTACCAACTCTGTGGTAATGAACTCTCCCAAGAGCTAAGTACAATGCTCTGCAGACAGTAAGCACTCAATAAAAAAACTGATTGATTGAAATCACTTCTCCAGGAGGCCTTTTCTGATTTGTCTCACATCTCCTCAACTTATTTCTCCCCTTCAGCACTTCCAGTGACCCAAGCACATGGGTACTCAACTTTGCCTACTGCCACTGGTGGCACATATATACATATCTTTAAACTATATTGCTTTCCTTTATCTGTAATTTATTTTCATGTATGTCTCGCACATTAGATTGTAACTTCTACCAAATCTCTTGTACTCTCCCATGCACCTAGTTCATTCAGTATTGTGCACAGATCAAGTGATCAATAAATACTACTGATTTTAAGGCTATCATTCCACTCTATCTTACCTAACTGCCCTCCTGGGTTTCACTCCAGTTAGTGCTCTCCAACACTCTCAATCAAATCTTTGAAAAGTCCCTTGAATTAAACTTTTCCACCTCCAGCCAATGTGCCCACTTTTTCCATCACTGAAACTCCCTCCCCACTCAAGTTCACAAGGTCATGTCTTCCCCAATTCTTCAAAGTGCTTACTTCCTGAGGAAATCTCAACAACTACCTTATGCTACCATCTTGGCCACTTAAGCTTCCCAGAATCACCTTATGAATTTTTGGTATTTGCATCTGTCATTTTTCTCTCCTCTTGTACTCCTAAATACTGTATTTTTGTCATTCTACTTATGCTTGTCTTCTCCACTAGCTTGTAAATCAACACAGTGTTTGCTGCTGAGAGGGTTCACTGAGATATTCTGTTCTGTGGCTACAACCTGAAACCTTACATCAACCAAATACCTTTTTCCCCCTCCTACTGAATTTGTTAAGTGCTTACTACATTCCAGGCACTGCAATAAGCGCTGGGGTAGATACAAGCTAAGCAGGTTGGACACAGTCCCTATCCCACATAGGGCTCACAATCTTAATCCGCATTTTACAGCAGATGAGGTAACTGAGACACAGAGAAGTTTAGTGACTTGCCCAAGGTCACACAGCAGACATTGTGGAGGAGCAGGGATTAGAACCCAGGTCCTTCTGACTCTCAGGCCCATGATCTATCCACGAGGCTACACTGCTTAACAATGTATGGTGCTGGAGAGAAGAGTGCGAATTGCTCAGAATAATGTACCGCCAGTACTGGAAAAATCACTTAAGCACAAGTCCCGCTGATGATGGATACCCCACTTTCTACCTTAAACAAAAAGTTCAGCACACGACAGGGGGCTTAGGGAATTGCCTGCTTTTCACAAACCAGCAGTACCATTTTACACAATCTGGAAATACTAACAGGTTGAAGAGGAAATCGGATACATTAATGGACAATGACGATCACTAACAAAAAAAATGAGGGATATTAGAAGGATCAAGAAAGGTCTGGGCAAATTGTTGGACAACAGATCATGATATTTACCAATAGAAATCTTTACTGATGTTGACAAGTATACCCCTTTATGGATGTCAAAGAGCTGAATAATCACCCTCGTTGTACAAACACTGGGGATCAGATGTCTCCTACTGTGCTCTCCCAAATGCTTAGTAAGTGCTCTGCCCCCAGTATATGGTAATTAAATACTGGTGATTGATGCTATTGTTGGATGTGGAATACCAGGCGGACTTTAAGCTTGACTGTAAACTAAACTGTAAGCTCGCTGCGGCCAGGGAACATGTTTACCAACTCTATATAGTGTACTCTCCCAAGTGCTTAGTATAGTGCTCTGTGCTCTGATTGATGGGTGGACCAGTTTTCTTTTTGACTCATATAATTTTCAGCCCATTCTATGGCACGAAGAATAAGGAGGCATACCTTTATGCATACAATAATTGTATTTCCTCAAAGGTGAATGAACTTTACTAAGCCATTTTCAACACCCTACCTGCTTATGCAAAGACTTCATATACTCTCAAACAAAAAATTGCATTTATATAACTGAAAATTCAACAGTGACGCCTAAAGGTTAGTGGTAAGATAATATGATCATTATTTTAATAATGATAATATGTCACATCTTATTTAAAAATAAGAGCATAATTTCAGGCACTGCTCTGGTCTGACAGCCGTATTCTGAGGCTGTAAATGGCCTGACTTCATTTATAGACTTATTACGCTTATAAAAAAGCCAATTAAAACACCTCACATTTTAAAAGCCCGCAGTAGAGGATAAGTTTTAAAATCTCACCACTTTCTATTTCTTCTTCATTGTCATCCTCTAAAATATTTACAGGGGCAGCAGACTCTCCAGCTTCCATCATACTTTTCAAAGCTTCAAGCTGTTCTATTAAAAAAAATTGAATTTCATGTTTTAAAATTAAACTGAAATCCCATTTAGAAACCCAAGAAAGAATTGTCAGGTGAAAGGAAGATTCTAGAAATGCCAAGTTCTAGTGTAAGGAAGGGACTTACAGGTTGAAAGTCAGGGTAAGTCTGAGATAATACAGATTCTCCTGACCAATCCTGACCTAGCTTTTCGCCATTTCCAGTTTCAAGACTGCATCTTATACACACTGTGAAGACCACTGCAGGCAGCCAGAATCACAAAAACAGCCCTGGCTGAGTTGGAAAGACGACATCATCAGTGGCATATTTAAGGGGAGGACAACCACAAACTCTTATGGTTTTCATGAGGTGAGGGACAGGAACCGTCAATATAGTAAATGAAGAATTATTGAATAAATCTAAGCTGGTTCAGAAATAATTTCCCTGATGACACACAGAAGGTGAATTGGGCATACCTTGTCTAAAATGCATCTGCAAAAGATTTAATGAGACTATAATTGACTTACTTTTTTCTACTTCAGGTTTCAGCCTTTTGTTTTTAATGAGTATTTTTCTTCTGAGGTCATTAGGGGAAGGCAAGGGTCTGCCTGGTTCAAGCTAGGACATTAAAAAAATGCATTTAGAGTAGAATGATAAATGGTCTAATGTAAATACTACTGCTTCAAACTATATACTAATACAGTTCATACTGGTTATTCATAGTAGATACTGTATTCATATGTTTCTACCAGATGGAAGTCAAAACAGATTTCATCCCAGGCTCCTAAAATCCTGTCAAAGTCTCCTCCAAAACACACATATATAGGCCAGTGGAATTTATTGTTTGCACCCAAGCAAAACTCCTTAGGGAGAGCAACCTCCTGCTACACCAAGCAGATGGAGGGTATGAGATCATGTCACACAGTTGGACGGCAGATGGATTTTTGCTGCAAAAGCTCTATTTGTCCCTTTGAATGTACAGGCAGGCACAGATTTTTTTTTTACCCCCTGGCTACTTCAAGAATAATCTCATCTAGTTAGAAATGTTCAGTATTTAACCCAAGGGATTCTCAATTTTATTTTCCTTGACAATTCATTTATCTAACACAGAAAACTGTTTTTCCACTTCATGTCTTGTGTTGAGGAAAAAAAAGCAAATTTCCTAGTGACATAGTATATGGATGTGTGAAGTTTTAGGCCCTTAGAGGCTGTTTATATTATCCCTGACCTGGTGCTTAGTGTGTGGTGCATAGTGAACAACTATTAATGGGAGAGTGCAACAGAAGAACTTAGACTGTGAACCCCACGTGGGACAGAGACTGTGTCCAATCTGATTATCTTGTAGTTATCCCAGTGCTTAGTTCAGTGCTTGACACATGTGCTAATTCTGTTGTACTGTACTCTCCCAAGCGCTTAGTACAGTGTTTTGCATATAGTACTGCTCATTAATAGCACCAATTGATGAACAAATACCACTAGTATTACCATTATTATTATCCAGGAGGTGGAATAGTAATTTAAAAGACACAGGAAATCCTATTTGTTCCCAGTTTTTAAGAAACATTATTCCCAGTATTCCTTGGGATTCAGAACATTCTGAGAGGAGTAAGTGGGTTTAGCCAATCCAGTCTAGTAAATCAATGATCTAAGTAGAACTTCAAAATCCCTGAAGAGAAATCTCCTACTTCCTTCCCTTCCTCCCATTTTACTTAGGCTCAGATCAAAGAAAATTTGTTTATTTTAATTTCAGAGCATCTGGGAACTAGGCTGGGGAAAGACAAGTGAAACGGGTTTAAGAATTAGTAATCTGTCTAAAGAAATTTGCAGTGGCAATGTGAGACTTAGTTAAAATTCTGTTAATTGCTCCACTGGGATTCAGACCCTGGGTGGGGATTTTAACTCTCATTTTTCTTTTTATTAAATTAAAATTCCTCTGACAGGGATTATCATTTTGTCTTTTTGCCCTCTGCCATTCTCAATGTGTTGACCGCTTTTCAAAAAACACCACATAGACAACAACAATTGCCCTGTGGTGTGGGACCGCTATGCAAGAGACTTCGAAAATCAGAATGTAGCCACTTACAGCCACTGAAAAAAGCAATATGCTTCCTAAAAATGCTAAGCTAAGAATATAATAGATGCCATTACTGACTTCCATTATTTTAAAAACTTCAATCGTTCCCTATCAGCTTTCATAATTCCAGACTCTAGAAACCTGCATGAGGCTGCTCTGTCCCTCTGATGTCCTTCTCTGCATCACTTCTAGTACTATTAAGACTTTCCCAAAGGAAATGAACATTAGACATTCATGTGCACCTGAACCATGATTTTCCCAAAGCTTAGATGTTTCAGTGATGGAGAGAGGCACTGTGGGTGTTGAAAGACAGATATGAGGGTATGGGTGAACAGTAGTGGGAATTAGTGGGAATTAGGCAACTGAGGCAGGAGCAGGAGAAACAGCAGCAGTAGGAGAGAGTAGGTCTGAAGTAGCTTGGAAGAGGATAAGTGACAGGGTCAGGAGAGACCAGGTTTTGGGGACTGAGGAAGAAACCCAAGCCACGAATTAGGGAGAGCCTGAATGTAGACCCCCTCCAGAATTCCTCCTGTTGTCCTAAGGTGATTTTTCAGCCCACTGGATGGGTTTCCCAGCCAAGCTCTCCTTTGGCCATTCCTTCACAAGTTTATAGCTTAGCTTTCTCCCCAGCTCTCAAGCAGCCCAAATTTCAGTTACTTCATTAGAAATATCTGCCCACACCCAGAGGCTTCTGATAACCAAATAATATCCTTTAGAATACTGTAGAAACTCTACAAGGGAAGAAATTGGTGCTGAAAACCTAAATTTAATTCTCTTGGTTTTTAGTTTAAAGAATGATGGTAAAATCTGTTAAAATGGTGCTGTAAAATATATGAAAACAAATGTCTTCAATTCTATTGAAGTAACCAAGAAAGGTATATAAAAGGCCCTATCAATAATAAGTTCAAATGCAACATATAAAAATTTTTTAAAATATGATACAGTTTTTGAAAACATTCTCTAAAGACTTTGGCTTTTTCGGGACATTCCTGGCTCATTTCTAAATGATCTGTTTTCTTTCAAGATATTATCTCAGAACTGGAAGTATCAGTATTCTTTTCCATGGCTTATATTTACATTAAATTGTCATGTGGTCTTATGGGGATGGAGGATGCTAAGGAGCTGAACTATTTGTAGGAGTCACAATAGGTACTCTCCTTAACTTGCCTCCCCAAACCTAGAATATGCCCATAAGGCACTGATTCTGGGGATCTTGACTAGGACCGAACCCACTTTCCTCGGGATGGACCTGCCTCTATAACTACCCTAGGTTTTGTCCTGGGTTTAACCTGAACCTGCAGAGCAGTATTGGGGTAACCAACCTGTTCTAAAATGCATCTTACATTTCCTAAACAATGGGCACTTCAATGCCCCTTGTTGATGAACAGCCCCAAAAGTGCTTTAAAATATTTTGAAGTCAAGGTGTTTTGAACCACCATGTTAAATTGAGCCCAAAGACTGCATTTTATCTAAGCCCTTCTGAATAGTGATTAAAGCTTTTCTATTTAGACTAGTTAAAGAAATATGAACTTCTTCATTACTGGCCCTCTGGTCCTATTCAGCACTCAAGAAGTGTATTTCAAATGAACTTCATTTAAGCTAGAAATGTGGTTTGCCAAAAATACATACTGGATGTGTTTCAAGAGCTTGTTTCAACAGGAGATCCCCAAATAGATCTTCACAATATTTGGACATCTTGTACTGTTGATATTTGCTGAAGGAAACAAAAAAGACATTTGTAAAGGAAAATGTGTTGTAATTATTATACAGATAAAAATGTATACCTAAGGAACACAATAATCCTGCCTACATATTGCACAGTGGACCTCTTGATAATAATAATAATGATGGCATTTGTTAAGCACTTACTATGTGCAAAGCACTGTTCTAAGCGCTGGCAGGGATACAAGGTGATCAGGTTGTCCCATGTGGGGCTCACAGTCTTAATCCCCATTTTACAGATGAGGTAACTGAGGCTCAGAGAAGTTAAGTGACTTGTCCAAGGTCACACAACAGACATGTGGCAGAGCCGGGATTAGAACCCATGACCTCTGACTCCCAAGTCCGTGCTCTTTACACTGAGCCACACTGCTTCTCATATGGTCGATGAGTATTCACAATTATTTTAAAATCCCACAGAACCTCAACCAACATAAACAAACAGAAAACCAGGGCTGTGTGTACAGATCAGCAAATCTTAGAAGCTCACTAAAAATGCTATATAACGAATGAATGTGTTTCAAACATCACACACCACTCTACCCAAACCCACAAAACATCTCTTGGCTATGCCTCAAGGTTTTACTACACTTGAGGATGGTAGAGACTTAAAGTATCTGTACTTTCTTTCCTTGATTGTGCTAAAGCATAGATTCATGTTTCAATTTTTCACATTACTAAATTGTAAACACGGGTTACCTGCAGTGATTTTCAAATGAAAGAATGACTGGATATTCAGATGTTATAAATGCAGTCTCTTTGATCGCTTGAATTACATCCTGCAAATTAAAAAATATAAATGTAACAATGTTAGCATGTAAAAAGGCTACATATTAAAATTAATTTTACATAGTAAGCATTAAGGACACTGTTTCAAAGTCTGAGTCACCATCTTGATAAGAGATATTCTGGACCCAACACAGAAATTAAATAGTAACAAAACATTGCAAAAATGGTTTGTGTTTAGATGGTGCCTTCACTGATACACAAAGGAGAATTCCAAATTGGTGGCTTCAGTCTTGTTCCCACTCAGCCCTTTTCTTCATGCTTTCTGCCTTAACCAAGATGAATAGCTACTATATGCCATTGTACCAACCTACAGCATTACTCCCTAGTTAAGAATCCTTCATCACAACTGAAAGATTTATACGAGGCACAGGGTTGACTGATGGAAATCTATAGCCAAATCTACTCGGCAAGTAGAAGTTTTGACAATGCAAAGAAAAATGGGCTAGAATTGCTGCTTTTTGTTTGGCTACTCAAGCATTTTAGAACTGCACGAGACTAATTAATGAACAGCAGTGTTGCCTAATGGATAGAGCACAAGTCTGGGAGTCAGAAATACCAGGTTTCTAACCCAAGATCCACCAATTGTCTGCTGTTTGACCTCGGCCCAGTCACTTCACTCCTCTGGGCCTCAGTTACCTCTTTTGTAAAATAGGGATTAAGACTATGAGCCGCATGTCGGTCGTGGGCTGGGTCCAAACTGATTAGCTTGTATCTACCCCAGCATTTGGTACAGTGCCTGATACATACTAAGCACTTAACAAATGTAAAAAAAAAAAAAATGGTCTACCACTTTGTATCTGGATCATTAAAAACAATTTCACCATGGTGAAACTATGCCCTGGGTTCATTCATTCATTCATTCAATCGTATTTATTGAGCACTTACTGTGTGCAGAGCACTGTACTAAGTGCTTGGGAAGTACAAGTTGGCAACATATAGAGACGGTCCCTACCCAACAGCGGGCTCATCACTGACATACCCAAGTCTGATTACATTGATGGTTATGGAGTCACAGAGAGAAGTCCATCTTTCCTGTGAGGCTTCCACAGACTTAGCAATTGTAGTCAACTTTGGTCACTGATAATGGATACTAATTTAATAGGTACCTATCAGAGATGTATGTAGTGGTCTTCCCCACTCACATTAACAATTACCATCCTCTCCATGAGCTTATTAGGTGGAGAAAAAGGTAGACAAATTATGTGCTAAGTGCAAATGCTTTGTGCATCAGTAAATGTACTGACCTCTGTCTATGACAAGGATCTTACCCTGGAAGGATTAATTTGTTTATTTATGTAATGGCATTTGTTAAGCATTTACTATGTGCCAGGCACTGGTACTAAGCACTGGAGTGAGCACAAGATAATCAGGTTGGACACAGTCCATGTCCCACATGGGATTTACAGTCTTAATCCCCATTTTAAAGATGAGGTAACTGAGGCCCAGAGAAATTAAGTGACTTCCCCAAGGTCAAACAGAAGACAAATGGCAATGCAGTTTAGAATCCAGGTCCTCTGACTCCCAGGCTACTTCTCTATTTACCAGGGAATTCCCGGGGAACTCACCTTAAACAGTATATCTGTACACATTGCCTTTCCATGTGTAATTATTGGTTCTTGATCTTCACCTTTCCCATCCCAGCAATCCAGTTCAACACACCTAAGAATATACAGTAAATCTGCATTACTGAAACAATATAACAAATTGAACTTGTGAAAACTATTCTATAATAAGATTTCTTCTTGACACCAAGAAATGTTACAGGGAAATACGAGATTATTTCGGTTCAAAACATTCTTTCAAAATATTAAAATTGGGAGGCACTGTCATCTAGTGTAAAGAGCACAGCCTTGAAGTCAGAGGAACTGGGTTCTACTCTCACCTCTGGCACTTGCCCGCTGTGTGGTCTTGGGCAAGTTCCTTAACCTCTCTGGGCCTCAGTTTCCTGTTCTCCCTCCCTCTTAGACTGTGATCCCGGTGGGACAGGGACTGTGAATGATATGCTTATCCTGTATCTACTCCAGCATTTAGTACAATATTTGGCACACTGTGAGCACTAGTACAAGAATTATTTTTATTACATATTTAGTTTCATCTTGTAAGATTATTTTAATCTGTGTAAACTTTATTTTCACAATGATGAATTCTCATCACTATGAGAATTACAACACAGTGTATATAATGCCACAGAAGCCTGTGTGAAAATGGCTGCTCATCCATTATTCATTCAATCGTATTTCTTGAGTGCTTACTATGTTCACAGCACTATACTTAGGAGTGCTTGGGAGAGAACAACAGAATTAGCAGACATGTTCCCTTTCCATAACAAGCTTACAATGTCCACAAAGAAACTAGTCAATGTGAATGATAACCTCTCTTAAAATGTGTTCTCTAATTTGTAACTCCTTTTATTAAATCAAAATACCTTTGTTAAGCAACTCATTTTCCTATACCATATTCCCAAAGCCAATTAATTGCTATGGACCAAATTCCAATCACATTTTATGAAAGGTAGGAGGCAAACTATTGGCAACTATGATTTCATAGGCTATCTTTGAGCAAAATATCGGTGGGCTAAACCTCAGGTGTGCAATACTCATGTGGAAAACAATTGTTCTGTGTTTCCAACCTGCATCCAGCTAAGAGCACTTGTTTGTACATCTCAACAGAAGACTTCCCACCAAACTGCCTGCCAGTGAGATATGTATTGTGGGAAGAACTGATGAAGTAGTGAGCCAAAGGATGGTCCATTTCTTGGTAAAGCTCCAAGCGGTCTAGGAAGACAGGGGCATTTTCATCTGACATCAAATATCTGCAAAACCCATCACTCGAAATGAGGCCTGAAAAAAATAAAAAAAGAGTATCTTTAACATTTCTGTGGAATGCAATGCTCAAGAGAAAGCCCTGGAAAACCAGGTCCTCTACTTCACTGAAAAGGAGTCAGCTCAGAAAGCAGCAGTACAACTTTCCTTCTTCTAGACTGTGAGCCCACTGTTGGGTAGGGACTGTCTCTATATGTTGCCAACTTGTACTTCCCAAGCTCTTAGTACAGTGCTCTGCACACAGTAAGCGCTCAATAAATACGATTGATTGATTGATTTCCTTACACTTTTTGCAGCATGTCCAGAGAGAGAGACGATACCTACCCTGCAAGTGACTTAGCACCCCTCCCCACCCCAAACATCACTCTTTCTACTCCAAACACTGAGCCTGATTCTCCTCCCACACTGTAGGAGCTGTTGAATTCAATCAATGCTATTTACTGAGTGCATATTCTGGGCAAAGCACGGGAGCACTTGGGAGAGTAGCTGTGAAGTGAGTCCCTAAACGTTTCTCTTCAGTTTTCTGCTGAAGATGAGGACACTAATTCCTTCTACATTTCTGGGCAGAGTCACTGTTCTGTGGCTGTGCACCCGAGGATAGCTACAGGCAGCCAGCCAGCCCAGGAAATAGTGCAAGGGAGAAACCAGTAAGCATTCATCTGTAGTCTTAATTTCTGTCATCCCCACACAGACCTTTGCTCAGATTTCATGAAAAAATGAAAAGAAATCTTCAACACTTTAGTATTGTTACCCTTTAAATAGGAGTTACTATTGTAATGCCCTCCCCAATACTGAGGGGTGGCTTCCCTCCTATACGAAGAGGTCAGAAACTACCCAGGATTGATGGGGTGCAAGTTTCCAGCTATGAGGAATAAAAAGGATTGTTGGGGAATAAGCAGAGAATTGACATATTAAATAATGAGCACACTACCAAGAACAACAACAACAACAAAAAACAACCCAGAAATAACTACCTTCCACAGTAGCCAGACTATCTACTGAAGTAGACGGCCACAGAGCAGCACTACTGCTCTGGATACATATTCTCTAATCTTCAGGGAAATAGCAACAGTGGAGAATAGGATCAGAATTCTTTTACACATAGGATTCCAAGATGGATAGTTTGTTACCAGAGTGAGAGTCATCTGAAAACAATGGTGTTTTACAATAGCCCAGAATGTGGGTGCAAAGTGCCAAGGCCTTATTATGTTTTGTTGTTGCTAATGCTTGGATATTATGATTTTTTTTCAGACAAAGGGATGTGAAACATTTCCTTCTGCAATTATAAGATCTTTGAGATATCTGCACTCATATCATGGTCAATGCAATTGTCTTTGGAACAATTTATCAGTTGGGTGCCTAAGCTTCTATTTGCAATAAAAATAAATTAGAGCAATCAATGTAACCAAAACAAGAAACTTCTTCAGGATTAAAAGGTCAAATTTTGAAGATCCCAACCAACTCTCTGGCTTCTCTACACTAATCTGAAGACTGAGGTGTACACTGTAAAATCCTTACGGGCACTCCCAAGTGATTAGTGGTGTGCTCTGCACAGTAAGTGCTCAATAAACGAATAGGGAAGCAGTGTGGCCTAATGGAAAGAGCACAGGTCTGGAAGTCAAAGGACAAAGGTTCTAATCACGGCCCTGTCACTTGTCTGCTGTGTGACCACTGGAAAGTCCCATAACTTATCTGTACCTCAGTTATCTCATCTGTATAATTGTATAAACCTCACTCCCTTCTGCTTAACACTGTGAGCCCCATATGGGGCAGGGACCATATCCAATCTATGTTGCTTCTACCCCAGCACTTAGTGTAGTGCCTGGCACATAATAAACACTTTAAAAGTAGCCTTTAAAAAAAAAAGGATTTCTTGATTGGGCTGGAGAGAAGGACTGGGTGGCGAGGGGAGGGGGGGTGGCGGCGGTCTTATTTCTGGAACTTGGTCCTTGGGATCCCACAGTGGACTTTTCCTTTTCCATCCCATCTAAATCAGGAAAAAAATCATTTACAGAATGAATCCAACTAACATGGCTGATTCATTGTGCTTGAACGAACTTATTTGAGGATAATAATAATAATGGTATTTCTTAAATGCTTACTCTGTGCCAAGCACTGTTCTATGCGCTGGAGGAATAAAAGGTTATCAGATTGTCCCACATGGGGCTCACAGTCTTAGTCCCATTTTACAGATGAAGTAACTGAGGCACAGAGAAGTTAGGGGACTTGTGGCTGGTTGATCGCAAGTCTAAGATGGACAAAGTCTGCTCGCAAGTGAGTACTTCTGAATATAGCCATCTCCCAATTATGTGTCCCAATAAACTGAGAAAAGCAAAGAAAAATGACACCTAATAATAGTCTGAAAAATATAATCTTAGTCAATAACTTTACCTTCCAGTCCCACATCACCAAAATTCTTTCCTACTTTTTGTGAACTAAGCAGTTATTGGCCACACTCCAAAAGTAGAAAGGTTTGAAGGTTATTCACCAGTGGTAAAATTAGTCCTTGCAGATTGAGACTTAGATTCGCAGAAATTGTATGTGCTTACTCGGCAGGCATAATGTTTAGAAAGAAATTAAAATAATATGTTTTGATTCACAGATACAGTTTGAGCTATTAAAGAAGATTCACAAGTGAGGTGAAATCTCTATCACCTGAATTTTTCTCCTTGGCAGTTATATTTTTAAAAATGTACAGACATTCCTGCAATATAATTTTCAGCATGCTTTCTTAAAACTCTTTTATGAGCCTAGGCCAGAATACAGTGCAGATATTTCTAAAGTATTAATGTCTGTCTCTCCCTATAGATTGAAAGCTCATTATGAACAGAGAACTTATCTGCTAATTCTGTTGTATTGTACAAGTGCTTAGTACAGTGCTCTGTACATACAAAGAACTCAAAAAATATGATTAAGAGACAGATAAAATAGGTTTCCTAAAATACTGAACCTATTATCACCTACAATGCACACTGGCATAAATTCTGACCCATGGTGTAATGCAACTGAAAATCCAGAAATTGTACCTGGGCCTGGAGCTGTTAAAAGCAAGCTCTTATTAAAAATAATTTGACCAGCACCTGTAAGTTTTTACATAAATGCACTACTCAACTGTTTGCTTTTTAAAAAAAAAACCCACTTCATTTTCTTCCTCTTTTTTACCTTTTGTCTTCAACTCTTCATCAGGCTCATAAGTCTCAATTATCTGCATTGCCCTTTTAGTATCATAGAATGGGAACAAAATTTCATTCAGCCGAGGATCTCGTTGATGCTAAGATTAGAAAATAACTAAATTTAGCATAACATCATTTGCCATATTTCCATTTTCTAAGCATATTTAATTTTTGATTAAGGATGTACCATTTCTAAAATATGAAATTCACAGAACATCATAATTGAAATTTAAAAGTGTCGAAGTTAGAATTTTAAAGCAGACCTTTTTTTAAAGAAGCATCTAATATAGCTGACATTGGGGGGTGTTTTCTATAAGGGTCCTCGTTCACATAATTAATGAGGTAGAGAATGTGGTCCCTCTATAATGATGAGTACGGGTCACATAGAATCCATGTATTGAGACTGTTCTATTACTCAGGTACACATGATGAGAAATATAATGTGGATAGTGATACACTTGCTGGGCCCCATAAGTTAATGTAAGAACTGAATAATTAGACCCTTTTAATATGAATATTCAATCTTTGATTTAAAACTCCCATCACCTTCAATTGTGCACTATACAACATTTGAAAATCCTTGAGTTTTAGAGTCTGTCTATACAATGAACATACTAATCACTCTAACTACAAAACTAATTAGAATTTTGATGGCAATTATAAATATTTGATTTAATATTTGATTTGATCCACATTTAGATACGGGTAACTTGGGACTCTCTTTAATACCAGAAATGCTAGGTCGGTCACTCAACTTTGAAAGTAATCTACCTCTGAAGCTTACATCTAAAGCACAGACATTATTTACTATGTAATAAATTTAGTGCCAATCCTCTAAACTTAAGGGTTGGATTCTCCAAGCCACATTTACTGAAAAGAGGATTAATAGAAAAGAAAGACGGATTGACATAGCTTTCTGGTTTTAATTGCCTTGGGAAAAAATGATTAAAAGACCAATTACCTAAAACTTTTTTTTTGATGGGTATACTGTAATTTTCACTTTTTCATCATGGTTTAAAGGGCTGCACACTGTGTACCTGATTCTCCATTAAAAAAAATCAAAGCATAATTCAGCTTAGTGTGGCATGTAAGCAGATGCAAGCAAAAACTGAATAAATAAATATGACCATGGAAACATTTCTCAACCCAGATATGTGCACATAATTGGAACAGGAATTTAAGCATTATTCACAAAATTAATCAGAATTCCCCCTCCCATTAGACTTTGATCAATAATTTTGGAAATGGGCAACAAGGGTGCATGTGGACAACAGAAGAGCCTGCAGGCATGTAATTTCTTAAAATATACATATTTTGGTTTCTTTTCAGTCAATCACTGCAGATCAAAATGAACCTTTGATATACCTTCTTCATATTACCCCAAAAAGGGTGCTTAATCATATTCTAAGAAATTACAATAAGTAGTACCATGCAAATGATGAAGTACATTTTCGTTAATGCTAATGTGTATCCAGCATTTAAAGCACAGCATAAAATCCACTATCACTGGATCATTCTATATCTAGAGAAAGCAAAACTATGGAATGAATTATGAAATGCAAAGCAATCGAATGCATGATACACTTTGCTAAGCATCATTTAGCAATATAAAACTGGCATGCACCTATATTACTGAAAATATACATTTCATACTATTTGTCTAAAAAAACACTCATTTGAAAGAACCTGTACTGAGAGCTGTGCTCTTATTAGAGAAAGGTATAACTTCATTCTCTCCAGCATCTGCAAACAGCTTCAAGGGAAAGGGATTGTAATGGAAAAGGACTCATGCTAGCAGTCATATAAAAAGGACAATAAGATTATCTTTTGTAGGTGTCTACAATGCTGATTTCACTTCTCTTTCTTTATATTGATTACTAAAAGATGTCTATCAATCACAGTTAAAGCTCCTGGACCTAGCAAAACATATTAACCACGTATAGGTAACTCAACAACTAGTAAATCCTAGAAAAATCTTGGAATTTTATTTTTGTATATGATATTCCAAAGTCTATGAACATTTTTGGTTTAACCTCTTTCAAAACTGACCTATTACATGAACGTATGACATAGTGGAAAGAGCATGAGCCCGGAAGTCAGAGGACCTGGGTTCTAATTCCAGCTCCACCACTTGTCTGCTGTGTGACCATGGGCAAGTCACTTCACTTTTCTGTGCCTCAAGTTACCTCAGCTGTAAAATGGGGATTGAAACTGTGAGTCCCATGTGGGACATTGACTGTGTACAACCTGATTATCTAGTATTTGCCCCAGTGCTTAGTACAGTGCCTGGCACACAGTAAGCACTTAAAAATACCATTTAAAAAGCAACATAATAAAAATCACCTTCTCTGATAATCCCTGCTTTTCTCCAGACACCATGGGACATATGTTCTTAAGATCTATAAATTTATGTATTTCATCTACTTTATGCTTCACTTATTTATTCTGGTAAGCTCACGAACAGGGGTTGCTTTTTAATTTCTTTGATATTACCTTCAGTAGTCTATTCCTAGTCTGATTAACATAAAGAGGGAAGCCAAGTTTCCAAGAAATGAATGCCCTGTGAACACTCTGGTTTGTCAGTCTAATCAGGTTCAGCTGCAATGGCTGAATTTCTGGGACGGTGCCCCTTCCGTGTTTCAAATAAGTGTGGCTCAGTGGAAAGAGTCTTTACCACTGAAAAGGAGAAAATACCTTCCCCAGGCTTGCAGAAATTAAGTAGCATTCAATCACTAATGCTATTATCTAAGCTTGACTTTAAGATGAAAGACTGAAATAGTCAGGAGAGACAAAGAAGAAAGATAAGGATAAGTGCTAAAGGTAGATTTAAGGTACTGAAGATCATTGTCTATTCAGGATCATAAGGAAGGAACAGACACTGGAGTACTACATAAAAGAATCCTGCCTCTTAAAATGACCTATTGGGTTTCTTTCTTCCCAGGGATACAGGAAAGAGACAAGGCAGCCATTCTAAACTGAACTCCACAGCCATATATTAAACAGTAAGTGACTAAATTCTCTTAGATCCTGCTTTTTTAGTGCAGGTATTTCTTTGGACATTTGACCTCTTTTAGCTCTGCAGATATTATCAAGGTCAGCAAGGCATATGTTCAAAGTGGAAATTCAAAATATATTGGGAAAAGGTTATAAAAATCAATCATGTCAGATAAGTAAATAAGATTTATTGATTGACTGATGCACACAGTGCTATTCCACCTTGTCTTTGGCACCTTGCACCAGAATGGCCATTAAAGTAGCACATTAAGATAGTAGTGGTAGATAATGGCTTCTTGACTAGGATCTTAATTGCTGTTTTCAAGAAGTACTAGCTAATTGGCCTCCCTGCCTAGAAGCCACAGGTCCTAATGGACAGAGCAAGGGCTAGGGGATCAGAAAGACCTGGGTCTACTTCCAGCTCCACCACCTGTCTGCTGTGTGACCTTGGGTAAATCACATAACTTCTCTGTGCCCCAGTTACCCCATCTGTAAAATGGGGATTAAGACTGTGAGTCCTATGTCTGATAGAGGCTGTGTCCAACCCGATTACCTTGCATCCACTTCAGTGCTTAGTACAGTGCCTGGCACATAGAAACACTTAAAAAACACAATTATTATTATTATCATTATTAATTTCATTCAACACCTCCAACTGTGAGAGGACTATGCTCACTTCCCTAGGTTGTAAACAATATTTGTTCAAATTTCACCTATAGCAGCTGTTTCCAGTCCTAATGAAATAGCTGAAGAGGTGCATGTATTTGTGTGATCAAGAGTATCAGGCAACCCGTATATTGGATTGCTATGTTTCACCCTTGGACTAGATGAACAGTTGGGAAAACAGAACCAACTAAGAGATCAGAAACTAGCTGGAATCCTTTGGATTCAGGATGTACACAGCCAAAAATGTTTCTATCCCCAAAAGGAGCCAAATAACATTCGCACTGAGGGTCAGGGGGTGTTTAATATTGGTGTCAATCAATCAATCAATCGTATTTATTGAGCACCTACTGTGTGCAGAGCACTGTACTAAGCGCTTGGGAAGTACAAGTTGGCAACATATAGAGACGGTCCCTACGCAACAGTGGGCTCACAGTTTAGGGTCTTTTTCCACTCACTCTTCTCTAATATTAGAAGACTACCAAATGACAATTCTTATTTGGATAACAGCAGGAAACAACTTAGGGATGACTCCACAAAAATGGTACTTTCTGTAGAGCCATTTCTCCTATAATATGCACTGTCATTGTATTTTTTAGTTAGAAGGCTACTGAGGAATTACAGTATTCTTCCCAGTGCGCAATGCAATGTCAGGAAAAATGGCATTACTTAAGCATGAGGTCAAGGTGTGAGGGCTATTACATGAATTTTCTGCAATGTGAAGTTCTTAAGGAATATAACCTTCATGATATGAGAGAATTGACTATGCTGAATTTAGAAGGGCCACAAGGATATCAGTAGGTCCAACAGAACTGGATGTACATAATGAAGTAAACAGAATGACACAGTAACTGGCCTAAAATATAACCTCTTGCAATTCACTGCTTCAGTGACTTTTCATTATCTGAACAGAGATGGAGTATTGAGGTCACAGAAGTGTTTAATCACTGGCTTAAAACTAGTTTCATTTTAGATATGTGTGAGGTTGTATCTGTACACAAGTGATCAGTCCCGTTTTACTTACTTTCTTGTTAGTGGGAAGCCAAATCCGTGACCTGACAAACATGATAAACTATCATTCAAAGTGCATTAAACATGCCAGACTATAGACTAAGCTAGTTGTGGGCAGGGAACTGGTCTACCAACTTTGTTAAATTGTATTCTTCCAAGCCCTTAGTACAGTGCTCTGTAAAAAGCACTCAATAAATATGATTGGTAAGCATACTGTTCAGAATGGCATTGAGATTGCATTGGTAGTAGCACATTTTCTGAACCTAAATTATACTTTGATTTGGCAAAAACCCCCACCTAAATTGGAGTGAGAGTTTTCATTTAGAATTGATTACATCCAAGTCTTAACTGCTTAGGTGCTGATTATCCAGGTGGGAGATTTTCAGAGCCCTCACTTGCTGTCCAATTCTGGTGACTGTGAGTTGAAGTAGAGAAAGTTAAACTCAGTGGGACTCCTTTTTAAAAGCTACATTTAATAGTTCCAAATATACAGTTTCAATGAGAACCTTTCATTAGATTCTAATTATCTATGCAATTTCTTTTTCCCATTACCAAAGATAGTTGAAAATCGTAATTTTGTGACTCATATCTTAAAAACTCAGGATCCGGTACATTTTAAGGGACTTCTGTGGATCATATTGGGTGCATTTATGAGAAGATTAAAAGCCTAAAAGAAAACTGCTTAAGAAGGGAGTAATGAAAAAGGCTCAAGGGAAAAGATGAGCATCTGGGAGAGTATCTTAGTACTAATCCCCTGGTTAATGCATCTTACCCTTTTTTATTATCACTTACTGAGCTCCTATTATATGCACCAGTACCTTTCCAGTGGCTTTTTACTTCTATTGGTTAGGGTGATGACTAAAAGATATAAACAAAAAATTGCACTCTCTTTGAAACATTATACTCTGTATATCTTTAATTCTCTAGAATTTCTCATACACATTTTAGCATGTGGATATGGATTTGATTTTCATTCAGGGAATTTTTATCAAAGGTTCCAATGGCCTTGACTGGAAATGATTTTTTTTTAAAAAAAACCCTTTACATAAAAGAGAATTTCAATTTAGCTAATACTTAAATTGGGAGATTTGCTTATTTTAAATTATTTCAACCTAAGAATATGTGCTGATTAGATTAGACAAAAGGTAAATGAAATTCTTAATCCATTTCTCTTCAGAATTACACTCCAAAAATTGACTCTACTTTCTGTTTATCAAAATATTTAAATTCTGGTTATTGAAGTATTTCAGTCTACTCTGCAAATTGTTAATCATACAATCCCTATAAATGGCATCTGAATCACGCATTAAGAAAAAATTAACAACAAAATCAAAATACAGTGCTACAAACTGTTCATTCTATTTTTCCTTATGAGGGCCAACAGAAAATTTGCTCAAATGTCTAAAAGAATATCTTGCAACAAAACAGGATACATTTAATTAAATTGAATATAACATTATAAAATTCACAGGCACAATCGCTACACATAGCAAATAATCAACGAAAAGCAATCTACAAAGCCGACACAGAAAAGCACAGGTACACATAACGTTGCAGCTGATTTTTGCACCTGGATGATGCCATAATGGAAAGATCAGCAGGTCAGAAGCAAAGCATATGATGGCATGAGGCATGCAAGGAGAAGACTGGAAGAAGCAAGCCACTGCAGACAGACTTTATGGTAGTTAATGTATGAAAAAGCTTACTTCATTTAGAAAGCTCACTAATTGGTCTACCGTTAAATAATCAGTTTTGTCTCCATTGCTGAAAAGAAATTTATTAGAAAAAGTAAGTTTTTGTATAAGATGCTACAGTATGTACGATTTACATGTTGACAATGTTGATGATACTGACTAAACTCATTGCAAAACTGAAGTATCTGTACAGTCTTAAAAAGGCCAGAGATATTTTGTAGGAAGAAAAAACTTAACAATATAACTGAGTGCTACTCTTTCTTCTTCCTCAGCATTAAGAGATGTTAATTCAAAAAAACATGTAAGTCATCAATTTGAGAAGAATCTGAATGAATGAACTTTCGAATAACATAATAAGAGTCTGTACTTAATCTAGTTAGTTCACATATTGTGTTAATATCTAAAGGAGCAGGTTAAAATTGTAGATAGTTAGTAAAGCCAATGCAAGGGGGAAAAAAAGTCCAGGTGCTTACTTTAATTTATGTAAAAGTTTCACTAAAGCACAGTTAACTTTTACAGTGGTAATTAGTAGGAGAACCTGCCAACCTGCCTTTGGCTGCTAGCACTATATGTGGTAACAGGCATGGTTGGCTACTCCATATGGATTTCATTGAAATGTTGTGGCAAAAATATTAGAAAAATTTAAAAAATGATAATTCAACATAAATTTCACTTTCTGTTGAACTGAACTTACATTTTCCTAAAGAGATCCTCTATGTCAGTCCGAGGACAAATCTTTTGGGTCAGTTCATAAAACTTTTCATAAGTAAATGCTGCTGGCTCAATTTCATCATTCTGGAAAGAAATGCAGAGGTTCAATTATCAATGAGCCCAAGATCATGCAACGTAGGAGTGGTGAAAAGATCTGCCTCCTCAAAGCATGGGGGAAATAGCTCTGGGATTGGTCACTTCACCCGTGTACAGTGAGGCAAGTTCCAGTATCAGGTAAGGGTAAAAATGGGGTGGAAATGACTCCACAGATTCACACCAGTTGGTGACATTACAGTTTCTAAGGAGCAGTGAGTGGGAGAAGGGATGGTGTTCTTTTTTGATTGCAGAATAATCCCAAATGCACCAGAGAACTGACTTTCTCAAGCATTTAGAAAATTGTGATGTTAGGGCTCTTGTTTATCTTCTAATATTTTGACAACACTGAAGAAAGGTAAAGGTACTTTTAAAAAGTGAGGTTCAATATTGGACTGAAACTTCTTTAAGCAATACTAATAACGATATCCTTTTTTTTTTTACATAGTGTGTGTCCTCAAATATAGTTTGTAGCTAACGGTGACTTTTCTGAATCAAACTAAATAATAACTGTGTAAAACAGAAGGCTCAACAGTCTTGACTTTTCTTATTGTAGAAAAAAATAAAGAGTTTTATGTAATGTAAATGTTTATTTTCAAATATTTAGTATCAAGAAATAATTGTTAACATATTTGCATATTATGTTGGTTCAATTCTTATGCTAAGCTTTCTAAAGACATTTATCATCATTTATAATATAAATGAAAATTATAAATTATAATTGCACATATGAACAGAGTGGTTTCAGTAATATAGGATTAACAGTAAGAAGTTATTCAAATTTCATAACTACCTTTCCGCTGGGAAGACCTAACTCCTTAAGAGCTTGAAAGATCACCTTTTCTGTTTTACCTGAGGCAAATGTTCTAGTGATACTAAGGACAAAAAAGAAATAAAAAGAAAGTCACCTTCATTTCTCTGCATTTTTTACTTAGACAAATTACATTCACATTAATTCCCATCAAAAGTTATGTTTTCCCATTCTTATTGGACAACTGATCATAAAAAGTCATAAAAAGAGAAAGGTTGATTGCAAAGGAAAGCCAGAAAATCGGTATGGACTGCATTACTTGCTCAAAATTACTGTGAACAAAGCTCTCCGTCACCTTGCCCCTTCCTACCTCACCTCCCTTCTCTCCTTCTACAGCCCAACCCGTAAACTCCACTTCTCTGCCACTAACCTTGTCACTGTGCCTCGTTCTCGCCTGCCCTGCCGTCAACCCCTGGCCCACATCCTACCTCTGGCCTGGAATGCCCTCCCTCCTCACATCCACCAAACTAGCACACTTCCCCCCTTCAAAGCCCTACTGAAAGCTCACCTCCTCCAGGAGGCCTTCCCAGACTAAGCCTCCCTTTTCCTCTGCTCCTCCTCCCCTCATCACCCCTACTTCCTCCCTCTGCTCTACCCCCCTCCCTGCTCCACAGCACTTGTGTATATATGTACATATTTATTATTCTATTAATTTTATTAATGATGGGTATTTATCTATAATTCAATTTATTTATTTTGATGCTACTGATGCCTGTCTACTTGTTTTGTTTTGTTGTCTGTCTCCCCGCTTCTACACTGTGAACCTTGCTGGGTAGAGATCGTCTCTATCTTTTGCCTCATTTTACTTTCCAAGCACTTAGTACAGTGCTCCGCATACAGTAAGCGCTCAATAAATACAATTGAATGAATGAATGAATAAATGTGGTATGACCTTCTCTTTCCTAGGATTAAAAGATGAATGGCAAGGGTGACAGGAAATCAAACTAGCAGAAACCATTCCTACAAACTCCAGTTAAATTTGGCCTCAAAAAAAGGTGTAAAGGTCTGGGCTTCACAGAGTCAAACTATATCAGAGTACAACTTCACGTGCCATGTTTTCATGTGTTACCTGAAAAGAATAAAACCGCTTTTAATTTTTTGATTTATTTATTATGGTATTCGTTAAGCACTTACTGTGTGTCAAGCACTATTCTAAGTGCTAGGGTAGATACAAGTTAATCAGGTTGGACACAGTCCCTGTTCCACATGGGGCTCACAGTCTAAATAGGAAGGAGGAGAGGTACTGGACTCACATGTTGCTGATGAGGAAACTGAAGCACAGAGAAGTTAAATATCTTGCTCCAGGTCAGGTCACAGAGTAGGCAATTTTTCTCCAATCTTTTTTTCTTCTTATCTGTTAATCGTTTTACGTCTGCTTCCCCCAATAAACTAAAGTTCCTACAGAACAAGGATTGTGTCTTTCACCTCTACTGTTCTCTCCCAATGACACGTTAATGTTCATTTTAATTAAATGAACATCCCTGGTTCATTATGAAGCATTAATGGCCCGAAGAACTGGAGATGCTTTCCAATCAATTAGATTTTAAGATTCTATATTGACTTGGGTACGAGAGGGTTGAAATCAGAATAAAGAATACGTATTCAAGATGCTGAAAGAAGTGCCTTTGTTGGGCCTTAAAGCTGGAGGCTGTCAGCACTGTAATGATTTTGGCACTGGGCCCTCAAAGTTAAGTAGAGAGTTCTGCTATTTTCCATTAAAATGAAGACTTGAGGGGTCCATAATATTAGAAAACTGAATTTTTAAAGTGTTTAGTTTTCATCTCCTTCATGACATTCAGTGAAATTTCCACCTAGCTCTTGGTAGATTCCACACTGGAAGATTTATCAGCTATTTCTGGCTTGGTGACGATTCTCCATCAACTCCAATAAACTGCTCTCAAATAGCATGTTTTGTAACAAACACCTGTTAATATTGGCATACCTAATTAATCAAAAGTCACAAGCCAACATTCCAAAGGTCCAGAAAACCTATTTTGGATGCCAAAATGCCAAAGTTTTATCATCCAACTGGACAGTAAGAATTTTGTCAAAACAGCCTAGATAAAGATCTCATGAATCTCAAAAGGCTTTAGAGTCTGTAAATAATTATACAAAGTTGAACGCATTGCAAATGAAACTAGAGCTGCTAGTTAAAAGTTTTTTGCTCAAAACTCTTTTACTTCTTTCTATCCTGAATTTAAATTGGTTTTGTAAGCTAAGGTACCTCACTAGATGTCTGAAGCTTTACATTGCCATTTTCCACCCTGCATTTTTTCCCTCTAAAGTTAAAGTGCAGTTTCTTGGTACTAATTTTATAGAAACAAATGCACTGGATTCATAGTAATACTCCATGATCCTGGAATGCAGTAAACCATTATCTTGCCATTACTCAAATGAGCAAAATGTTCTGTTTAAAGTAAGGATCAACTTAAAGGGTTCTTGCCAACAACCATCACTTAACATCAGAGCTCACAAGGTGTTTTTTATAATTCCCTAAGCCAGATGTAAAACTTACACATCTGCAAATCTTAAATAAAACGAATAGAAATTACTTATATACATCATTTATGAACAGTACCCATCCTCTCTTAGCTCTCAATAAAATCATCTTTTTACTACGGAAAGCACATTTTCTCAGACATTTCTTAAATGCATTACCTGTTCTCAAACATATGTGTTATTCTTCTACGTAAGACTATCACATTACATAAAAAAGAATAGTTCCACCAAAGAGCCAGCATGTCTTAGTGGAAAGAGCACAGGCCTGGGAATCAGAGGACCTGGGTTCTAATCTCAGCTCTGTAACATGTTTGCTGCTAGAGCTAGTTACTTAATTTCTCTATACTTCAGTTACCTCAACTATAAAATGGGGATTAAGAGTATAAACCCCACGTGGGATATGGACTGTGTCTACCCTGAATAGCTTGTATCTACACCAGAGCGTAACATAGTGCCTGCCATATAGTAAGCACTTAAGAAATACCATTAATAAACAAAAACGAAAATCAAACAACCAAAAAAAAAATTGAAGGCATTTAAAAAAGCAAATTTGGAGGTTAGGAGAGAAGTGGTGGGAGTGTGACTGTGTAAAGTGAAGCCTGTATGGTTGCAGAGAAGGTTTAAAACAACAGTAGTGCAACGGGGTGTGGATGGGACAAAATGGAGGAAGTTGGGAAAAAGGGATTTTGAAAGTAACAGTATTGGAGTGGAAGGCAGAGGTTTAGGGTCAGAATTATTACTACTGCGAACACAATGGCAGTCACTTTGTAAAAAAGGGTGAAACACTGAGGCCTAATGGAAAGAGCAAAGGCCTGAGAGTCAGAGGACCTGGGTTCTAATCCTGGCTCTGCCTATTGTTCTGTCAACAGCTTGCTGTGTGACCCTGGATATGTCAAATAACTTCCCTGTGCCTCAGTTTCCTCAACCGTACAATGGGGATTAAAACCTACTCCCTCCTAGACTGTGAGCCCCATGTGCGATGGGGACTGTGTCCAACCTGATAAACTTGTATCTATCCCAGAGCTTACAACAGTGTAGCAACACATAGTAAGTGCTTAACAAATATGATAAAAAACAAACAAAAACAATGTTGTGCTGCACTGAACCACCCTCCAACTTCCTAAGGGTCTCTAAATCAGGCCTAGTTCTGGGTCCACCCCAATGAGGGGAATAAGCAGGAGGCTTGGTTGATTCACTGCCTCTGGGGTTGACAGCTCAGTACCCAGACCTAAGTTCTCTGAAATTTAAATTCTATTAGCTAGTTTTTTGGGGGCGGGTGTTGGTTTTCTTTATTCCGATTCATCTCTACCCATCTTGACTTAAACCTTCTGGGGAAGAAAAAAAAAAGTGATGTATCTATACACTGAAATTTATTTCTATATTCTAATTATTCAAATAAATATCATTATTAATAAAACAATATTTTCAGGTGCCACATTTAAATTATGCGCTTACCTCCTAACTGGAATTTTACCATTTGTATTTGTCAGAAATGCCAATTTCATCCAGCTGAAATAAAGAAAAAAATGATTTTACTATTGCCTTGGAAAACTAATTCTAATTAGTTATTTCATTTATCTGTCTCCTATAAAACATTATATAGAAAGCCCAAATTATTTATCAAAGAACTAATTTATTCTGAAACTTACAGAATGAAATTACGTTATGAAAAAGACTGGAAAATTAGATATTTGAACTAAATAAAGAACACCACTTGAGCCCATTAGATAACTTGTTCTCACTCTGGCCACTCTTATGGAGGTAGGGAATACCACAAAGTGAAACCAGAATCTTTATTAATTGCTTCTTACACATTCCAATTTTGTCAGATATGTGTGGCCATAGTCTCAGTAGGCTATATTCTGTAATTATGGAACATTGAGGAATTACCACAAGATCAATCAATGAATCATTGCTGTGTGCAGAGCACCATACTAAGAGCTTGGGAGAGTACAATATAATAGAGTTAGTAGTCACGTTCCGTGCCCACGAGCTAACAGTCTATATTGTCAGTATGAAGGCATCTAATACACTGTGTTACATCTAACACTCTGTGAATATGTGATGAGTGCTACTTGCCCCCAAGTTGAGGGCAAACGGGAATGCCATAGGCTTCACTAGGACCCCTCCTCCTTCTCCCTACAAAGAACCAGGACGATTGCAGCTCCTGAGCATCTCTCCAAAGCCCAAAGTCCCTTCATAAAAGTGAGTCTTTCCCAGAGCCTAGAAATGTGGCCCAACTAGAGGTGGGGATCATAGGAGAGCCGTTATAATTTTTTACTTGTTTATTTTTTACTTTTTATTTCTAAGGCCTATTCCTTAGAAATAAGGAATAAGTTCCTATTATGTGCCAGGCACTAAACTAAGTGCTGGGCATGGTACTGAGTGCTGAATTCTGCATCTTACAACCACTGATATCATTAAACCTCAGGGTGGTTCTATACAGAAAACTTCCATTTTTCCTACCTCTCTACACTAGCAAATTCTCTCCATCAAAGCTCCTTACTAGGCAGGGAATGCATCTTTTGCTTCTGTTACAACTTCCCAACACTCTTTATACCATGCTGAACTTGGAAGGCACTCAATAAATACTACCACAACTACTTAGGCTTGGGGGTAAAATTCCATCAGGAAGTAAGGAAATAGAATAGCCTGCCTCCTTTCTGCTCCTCTGATGGTATTTGTACTCTGAAGGAAATTCATTGTAGGAAGAGCCCTGTATATTTTTAATGATTTTTATAAAGTTCAGAAAGGATTGGCTACAAGTCAAAAGATGCTTAGGGGGCAGACTTTATGGATTTCTTGATGTAAATGTGTCATTCAAAGCAATCAGAGCCAGGTGGTTCTGTGTCACTTTGGCTAAAGGAAGAGGTCTTGTCCTTGGAAATCCCCTAGAGGAACTGGTTCCAACGACATTTAACTTCAAGGGACCATGTAATTTACAGTCTGTTGGCTGGGGTTCCAGCCCCTGGCTTTGCAAATAGGAAGTACTCAATAAATAAATACATAAATAAGTAAATACTATTACGTCTATTACTGTTTCTTTCTG
The DNA here is from genome assembly GCF_015852505.1 of Tachyglossus aculeatus. Classification (NCBI taxonomy): domain Eukaryota; kingdom Metazoa; phylum Chordata; class Mammalia; order Monotremata; family Tachyglossidae; genus Tachyglossus; species Tachyglossus aculeatus. The sequence continues at coordinate 16,556,316 of NC_052074.1, read as the reverse complement.
GAAACCCCTGAGATGCTGCTACTTAACTGTAAGCTTCATTACAGCACGGATAATAATAATAAATATGGTATTTGTTAAGCACTTACTATGTGCCAAGCACTGTTTTAAGCACTGGGGTAGTTAATCAGGTGGGGTTCCCACTTGGTGTTCACAGTCTAAATTCCTATTTTGCAGATGAGGGAACTGAAGCACAGAGAAGTTAAGTAACTTGCCCAAAGTCACACAGCTGACAAGGAGAAGAGTCAGAATTAGAACCCATGACCTCTGACTCCCAAGCCTGGCTCTTTTCACTAAGCCATGCTGTACCCTCCCATGCATTTAGTAGAGTGTTCTGCACCCAACAAATGCTCCATACCACTGGCTTAAAGATTGACTGTTTTTTCTTCCATGATTAGAAAGATCACATGATTATGGTGACACTTTGAAGGCAGGACATTAATATGTTCCAAGCAGAGGAGAAGAAAACAATGACAACGTAGAAGTGAGTAAAAGCCCGGGCTCCTTCTGTTCCTAGTCTGCCTGGTTGGGACATAGCTTAGGCATTACTGTGGCTACTGTCAATCACTAACAGATCCACCACAGCAAATTACACATGCAATGATCACTTCTCCTCAGGGCAATGTTATCCAGAGGTTCTAGGATGAAATATTTGATACCTGAACACCTTAGAAACTGTATTGCTGAAAGGAGAGATCACCTTTGGGCCCTCCTTGGGGGCAGGGATAGCGTCTCAACCAACTCAGTTACATTGTACTCTCCCAAATACTCAGTACAGTGTCTGCTCACAGTAAGCACTCAATAAATACCACCGATTGATTGGCTGACTTGAAAAAGCTGGATAACATTAGCGTTAACCTTAAGTAGTAGCTGCAATGAAATTAAAACATTTTTCTGGGCATGTTAAAGATCAAGAGTATATACCACTCATGGGCACTCATGGTATGTTAAATGATGTCTAATAATCATCACTGTGATCTTATTTTTCAACAAGACAGGGAAAGAAAACTGTAAAGTATATTCAGAAGGAATACACAGGCATAAAATTAATGAGTAATGGAAGAAGTACTTACTGCTTCTTGAGGCATGTCATGGGACTGACGTTGTTAGCTCTAAAATTATGTATGATAGCTCGTAAACCTTCCACCCATTGCTAAAAGGCAAGGAAAAAGTGAATACACTTAACAAGGGAGCTCAAGAAAAATTAAGGTCATTTTTTCATTCTTTTTAGTTTGCTCATATAAGACAAAGTTACTTCATCTCACCAAAAAAAAACCCTAATCTAACCAGTTTTTCCAATCCAACCCCAGCTCTGACTCAGCCTACTCACTGCTCATATTCATATTTCAAAAAATAAAGTGATTCTGTTTTTCATTCTTTTCAGTTTCACAAATGTAAAATAACTTGTTTTTTATAGTACTTTTGCTCCCCAAATGTTCTCATATTACTTACCTCACTTTTGCCCGTAACACACTTGTGAGGTAGGTAGACAGACAGTGTCCTCATTTTGCAATGAGGACACTGAGGTTCCTAGAATGACCTGCCCTTAACTATGTAGCTGGCTGAGGGCAGAGTTTGGACTAGAAGACAAGACAAGTACTCTGGCTTCCAGCCTGGCATGCCTTCTACTAAACCACATTGCTTCTTCTGCAGAATCATGTAACAGCTGGTTCCAACAGGAGAAAGTTCTCCACCCTCTCATCCAAATCTTGTCCTTCCCATTACTGTAGACATTATCCTCCTTACCTCATAAGCTTGTAACCTTGGCATTATCCTCAACTAATCACTCTCATTTAACCCACATATTAAATCTGTTACCAAATCCTGTCAGTTCAACCTCCACATCACTAAAATCTGCCCTTTCCTCTCCATCCAAACTGCTACGATGCTGACCGACGATTCCTCTATTCTGTCTTGAGTACTGCATCAGCCTCCTTGCTGACCTCCCTGCCTCCTGTCTCTTCCTGCCAAACCAGTCTACACCTTGTTCTGCTGCCCAAATGATTTTTCCAAAAAAAGTAAGAGTCCACATCTGCCCACAACTCAAGAACCTCCAGTGGCTGCCACTCCACTTCTGCGTCAAACAGAAACTCCTTACCACTGGCTTTAAAGCAATCAATCCCCTTGCCCTCTCCCTGATTTCCTACTACCACATAGCTTGTACGCTTCATTCTTCTAATGCCAATCTACTCATTGCACCTTGATTTTGCCCATCCTGCCCCTGACCCCTTGCCTATGTCCTCCCTTTGGCCTGGAATTCTTTCAAACGTCATATCTGACAGACTACAACTCTTCCCACTTTCAAAATCTTATTACAATAACATTTCTCCAAGAGGCCTACCCTGACTAAGCTCTCATTTCTCCTACTTCCCCTACTTTCCAAGTCACCTAGATGGTAAGCTCGTTGTAGGCAGGGAACGTGTCTTATATTATGTTGTACTCTCCCAAGCACTTAGTACAGTGCTCTACACGCAGTAAGTGTTCAATAAATACAACTGACTGATCTATACACTTGGATCTGTACCCTCAAAACACTATTCACCCCATCCTCAGCCCCACAACACTTACATGCATATCTTTAATTTACTTTAATGCCTGTCTCCCCATCAAGAATGTAAGCTCCTTGTGGACAGAGAATTTGTCTATCAACTCTGTTGTATTGAACTCTCCAAGCAACTGATAGTGTTCTGCACAAAGTAAGCACACAATAACTACCATTGATGGACTTACTGAAAGCTGCCCCCAAATTGATCAATTAGGTTTACCCTATTTTCTCTTTGTATAAATAGAAACCCTTCTTTCAGTTGCTGCAACTCTTGACGACTTCTAAACAACCCTATAAAATATAATGGGTGACATATTGAGCAAGTCAGTGTGCTAAGTGATCCATTCTAATTGAGGATCTGCCAGATACTCTAGCTGTTCCTCTTCTCCACGGGGCTTTAAAATGGAAAACCTTCCATCAACTCTCAGTATGCGAAAATATGGTGCTTACATAATTCTTGATTAAGAGACCGTGATTAAGAGACTTAGAGACCATGGCTCAGTGGAAAGAACCGAGGCTTTGCAGTCAGAGGTCATGGGTTCAAATTCCAGCTCCGCCACTTGTCACCTGTGTGACTTTGGGCAAGTCACTTCACTTCTCTGGGCCTCAGTTTCCTCATCTGTAAAATGGGGATTAAGTTTGTGAGCCCCACATGGGACAACCCGATCACCTTGTACCCTCCCCAGTGCTTAGAACAGTGCTTTGCACATAGTAAGCGCTTAACAAATACCAAAATTATTATTATTAAGAACATCTTTAGTGGAAGTTCATAAACCAACTTCACAGATTTGCAAAGAAAACAGGAGAAAGATAATTATTGTCCTTTATGAGATTTTGGTCTGTGTACACTGTTTATCACCTAAAAAATTATTTAAGAGGAAAGGCCAACTCGGGCTTCATGACTCCAACTGAAGTCATGCATTTGTGTCTGTGATCAGGGTTTAAACCTTCCAGAAACACTCTATAATGGTTATACATTTTACAGGAGACAAAACACTGGGATCATTGTAGCTCAAGCCTTAGCGAAACATTTGCTTAGGTTCACCAGCTCTTTGTTATTCCGATTCCTAGAGATAACTGTAAGAAAGCTTGCAACTGGAAAGCTTTGCATTTTACTTTTATTCTGGGGGAACCAAGGAAGGGGATTTAATCTAGTGGGGGTATCAGTATGTATAATGAAAAGCAAGGAAGTGGGGGGGGGGGTGGAGGGGAGGGGGGAGGGAGAGGGGGGGAGAGAGAGAGAGAGAGAGAGAGAGAGAGAGAGAGAGAGAGAGAGAGAGAGAGAGAGAGAGAGAGAGAGAGAGAGCGAGCGCTCAAGTGTGTATGTCTATCTATCTCTTTGGGAGGAGTGGGTGGAATGTTCTTATTGATGTGCAGAAAGATTTTTATTTTTTCCTGTTTGCCCCAGTCGCTAATCACCACATTTTGATGGAAGATGGAGGCACACACCATCTGCAACCTGTTCAGTAATGTCAAGCTAACGCTAAAATGAAAATACAAAAGCAATGATTTCCAGAAAGAGGAAACAAGTGACTGCACACTCTAAGGTCCAACTGCATGAGCTGAAAATGAGAACCACAGTGTACATTTTCACAGGAATAAAAGAGCTTAAAAAAGTCACATTGGTTTTATTATGAGACCTTACTTCTTATGTCAAGTTAAAAATAAAAAATAGCTCTTTTGGGACTAGGAAGTGTTTCCTTAGTTACCTAATTGACTGCAGGCCCATGCATTTTCCCAACATTGATATAAAAGCACAAATTATTTTGTAGTCAAGAGAAAGAAATGATTTCCTCAATTAAATGTATGTTGTTTTCCACAATAAATGTCACATTCCCATGCAGGGAACAAGTTGCTTCCCCCCGCCCCCCCCCCCCCAACCCCCTCAAGGGCTTCCTGATGCTACTAATTAGCTATTTTTAAAAAATTGCTAGTAAATGTTGGTCAAATGTAAATACCAAGTTTCTATTACGCTAAAAATACATTTTAAACAGGCTCCGGAAATAGACTATCCCAAAAAATACTTATTTCGGGGTTTAGTTGATTTATTACTGCCTCTCTGAGATCCATATCATTACATTTTCTCCCCGATATTCCTTCACCCTGGAATATTTTAATGGAAGCTGAATTTAAGCCTCAAATGGGATAGTCTGCAGGGAAAGTTTTAGTTAGATGAAACAAAATAAAATAACCTTACTGTAAAATGCCAGCAGATGTCAGTAGAACTACGATGATTTGTTTCACAGTGGCACCATTCAATTGAATTTGATGAAAAGCTAAGTATTTTCTGACTAATATGAGTATGAAATTAGATCAGTTATTACCCTTTGAATCAATGAAAATCAATTACCCTAATTTTCATAATGTTTCTGCAGTCTGCCCTGAAACCATTGTAACTACATATTTCTTATAAAACTAGTCACATAAAAATAGCAGATTAATTTGTTTATATAATAACAATTATGACATTTATTAAGCACTTACATGCTCGGTGCTGGGATAGATTCAAGGTTTTGAAATCAGACACAGTCCCTATCCTGCATGGGACTCACAATCTATTTCATCCCCATTTTACACTGAGGTCCACAGAGGTTACGAAATGTGGCCAAGATAACACAGTTAGCCAGCGGCAAAGCTGGGATTCAAATATGATACCGGCATTATAATAACTGCACTAATGCTGTGCTTGTGATTTTCTTCTAAGTACCTAATGCCAATTGCAGGTGTATTCCAGGTTGAATGATGAATGAGCTGATCAACCCAAGTAATGCAGATCACCAATTTGGATTGACCCATATTTTTCAGGCATTCTTCTCTGAGTTTTTTGGATAATTGCCTCAACCTTCCTCTCCATTTAGCTACTACAGACACAGGTATATCCCGATGTGCTTTGCCCTGTGATATTAAGTCAGAGACTGAAATCCCCAACATCCCCAACATTGCAGGTGTATTCCAGGTTGAATGATGAATGAGCTGATCAACCCAAGTAATGCAGATCACCAATTTGGATTGACCCATATTTTTCAGGCATTCTTCTCTGAGTTTTTTGGATAATTGCCTCAACCTTCCTCTCCATTTAGCTACTACAGACACAGGTATATCCCGATGTGCTTTGCCCTGTGATATTTAGTCAGAGACTGAAATCCCCAACATCCTCACTCATCTCCTTCCTTCTGGAGAGCCCCATGGCCTGCCCTGAGAACAGGGAATGAGAGGAAGAAGGTGAGCAGAAACGGGAAGGCAGCTTGCAGAGTCAGTTCACAGCCCTGGCCTGCTGAGTTTGTAGAGCCTTCCTCAGACAGTGGTTTCCGATAGGAATGTTTAGCTTGCCAACAACTGTGCTGTTAATATCCCTTACACTGGGCAAGTCCACACAGGGAAAAACCTCTTTTGGGGAAAAAAAAATTCCTAACCCACATCTCAATAAAACAAATAGAGGCACCTTCACTTGCAATTCAATCAAGGGGGGACAGAGAACTCCAGAAACCCTCTTTTGTAGCACTGGGGGTGGTTTTGCCATAATTTTCCCCTTCGTTTTGAAGTCTTCAATGAATCACGAGTCCTCCCAATCGATAACTGCTGCCTGGGAATATTGTGATCCTACAAGGCTTTCTTCACTTTACTGTAATAGGAGATTAGCGAGGTGAGGTAGGAGGAGGCAAGGTGACAATGTTTAAAGCCGATGGTAAGGAGTTTCTGTTTTCTGTGCCCAGGAGACTGGATCATCCTCTCCCAGAGATGGGATGTACAGTGTAAATGCTGAGTGAATACTTTGGAATTGGCATTAAATTATTTGGGACTAGCAAAATCTGAATGTTCCTTTCAGAAATTATTTTTCCTAGAAGTAAAACCCTAAGCCACTAAACCTCAAAACAGTGGCCTAATATATGGCTCAGCTAGCATGAAATCAGATCCACACTTTAGTCTCAAAATGATATCTTCTATGGGAATGTGCCATCTAAAACAGGTGGAGTCATCCCCCTTATTTAGCTTCTCAAAGGCTAACAGGGAGCATTAAATTGTCAGGATTTATAATTGTGGGTGAGCCAAGAACAAGGTATTACTAGATGCACGAGGACTAGATGTATGATGCCTAAGAGCTGGATGACAAATTTCAAGTTTGATTTAAATCAATGATCTCATCCAGAAAAAACCAAATCATGGAAATGCTAAGATTTGATCTATTCTGTAATAAAGGCTTAAGCCTGACTCAGAACATAAAGGCAGAACAACATAATTTTTAGAGTGCAAAAACATACTGGGAATGCAGTGCACATCTACGTCCTTTAAATCATTTTTCTTCTAAATGAAGGCGAAGCTATGGTTTTGTGAATAAGAGGAGCTATTTTTGATGATATTTGTTAAGAAATTATTATGAACCAGCCACCGTTCTAAGTGCTGGAGGAGATTCAAGGTAATCAGGTTGGACAGTCAATGTCCCACATGGGGCTTACAGTCTTAATCCCCATTTTACATATGAGGTAGCTGAGGCACAGAGAAGTCAAGTGTCTTGCCCAAGGTCACAGAGCAGACAAGGGGCAGATCTGGGACTAGAACCCAGATCCTTCTGAGTTCCAGGCCTGTGCTCTTTCCACTAAGCCACGCTGCTTCTCAAAGAAGCTATTTCAAAATCACTTCGGGAAGAACATAAGAAATCTGACTCTTTGCCAAAGTACCTGTCCGGCTCTAAAATAGCTCAGTGAGGATAGAGCCTGGAGTACAATCAACAAAGAAGCAAATCTTATCCAAGTAGGATCAAACAATCTTTCACTGCAGCAAGCACAAAGTAAACAGCCATTGACATTGCTCAATCGGAGCAAACGGTACACAAGCACTATATTCACTTCTAATGTCTGTTCCCATAAGAACAAGACTACAAGAGGCAATAACTTCACTCAGTTTTAAAATAATATAAAATTGGAGATGTATGGGTGTGAAGCAGTTCATTTATAATAAAGCATTAGCATGCTGTCTTAGGCACGTCCGAGCTATAAATCTACAGTTAATATGTGAACTTGAGAAAAGACAATGAAAAAGTGGAGAACTAATCCCAAAATTGGTTGGGGAGAAATGAGATGAGGAACAACGAATTACTCAGAAAATTTCAGACCAGAATCAGGAACACAGGGTTAACCCTGTGTGGGAAACAAAAGTAATTTTTCAACTGCCTAACCTTTGTTTCAGTGTAGCAACAATAATAAGCTTTCCAAGAATGTAAATGAAAGATTAAAAGAAGAGGAGATTGAGCAATAAATGTCCTTACTCAGTTGAAGTGCATTATGAGTTAAGTTCTTTTTAAGGAAATCAGTGTCTCCTTTTCTCAAGATAAACCCATGAAACATGAGCTGAGAGGAAACACATTTACTGTTGCTGACTTCTTGTGTGTTTTGCCAACTGAGATGAGCACAATAATAATAATAATGATGATGGTATTTCTTTAAGCACTTACCATGTGGAAAGCACTGTTCTAAGCGCTGGGGAGGTTACAAGGTGATCAGGTTGTCCCAACAGGGGCTCACAGTTTTAATCCCCGTTTTACAGATGAGGTAACTGAGGCACAGTGAAGTTAAGTGACTTGCCCAAAGTCACACAGCTGACAGTTGGTGGAGCAGGGTTTCTAACCCATGACTTCTGACTCCAAAGTCCATGCTCTTTCCACTGAGCTATGCTGATGGTATGGAGTAGTATAACATGGGGTTTGTTCTTGAAGAACTATTGGAAAATCATGTTATAGTAACCATTCAAAGGGAATTAATGGGTTGTATGGAAGATCGTTTGTGATACCACCATGACTGACATTTTTCTAAACAAATTCCTGTATTACATCCACCACCAGCAGAATTTGCTTTACATCATACAAACTCCTGCAAAACTTTGAAAACACAAAGTTCTGTAAATACAGAAAGGCTGTAGCACAGGGAGGAGAAAAGAAACAGCTTCACCTCCTTATTGATATACCCACAACCATTTTTTCTTAAACAAAATCAACCTGGGCCAACTTGTGGAATTGTACTGTGGGAAAGAATGTTCCCTGATTCTTCCATCACTTAGTACAATGTCCTGAGCACAGAATGTGCTCAATAAATATCACTGATTTGATTCCATAGTATTAAAGCTAAACTGTGTAATGAAAACAGGGTTTATAGCAGACCATGCTTTGAAATATTGCACTTTCCTTTAAAGCCTCAAAGACTGTTCAGAAAATAAATGGGTTTTTTTGTTTATCATCATTTCATATTATTCCTTATTCAGCATCTACATGACAAGAGCCAAGATGGTCAAGGAAATTCAAAATTGAACAAAAGAGAGATCAGAAGGATACCATATCATTCCTCTGTTGTAGGCTATGTCCCCAAGACGACTCTATGACTGTGGTTTTCCTCCTGCTTCAACTCCACCTACTTGATAAATGTTTGGAAGTAACACAGCAGAGACCATGAACCACGATCAAAATGTTTTGATTGTATTTATATTCTGATGTGTTTTCAACACACTACACCAGGCCCATGGATTCTGATGGTTTTTCTGAAGTGTGCTATGACAATGCAATGCAGGGACTATACAAACTTTAATCACACCAAAATGGAAAGTAAAAAGATGGGCTGAGGTGTGGGTAATTCACATACTTAATAATCACGCTGTTGTGAATTAAGTGAACAGATAATCAGGATTTAAAATTTATGAATTATTCTGGGAAGAATAGGGCTAATGACATTCCTTTGAAATCATAGAATATGCTTAATTGAAATGATTTTTTAAAAAATATTTTAAAATTTAAAGAGAGAAAAAACACTGTGACAAACCGGTGGGCATATCTGTAAATGAAAACCAAATGGATATCCGGAGCAAATAGGGTAATAAAAACTGGGCAGCGATTTGAAGTTAATGATGTTTCCCCTTCAATGGCCTAGGAATAAATCCATTCCAAATACTATGCTGCTCCTACATATAGATCAATTCTCATAAGATACTTCTGGCCTTGTCACTTCATACACTGTGCTGTAAAGTAAACCTTAGTTAAAGCTTTCTGAGCCTAAAGTACACTTAAGAAACACGGAAAGTTTATGGGAGACAAGAGAAGAGATTAACCACAAGACGTCAAAATACTTTTAGCCATCAGTTTAGGATTGAGAATTTTAAAAAGCTGAAGAGAATTACCCAAGGACTGTGGTAGTTCATGGCTTCAACTAGTGAAATGGAAGAAAGGGACAGAAGGTTGGGGTACCTTTCTTGGATACTTCACCTGCAGTTCTCTTATACAAACTCAGAGACTCAGGAGTGCACACATGTGATTTATTGCATTAGAATTATTCAATAAATCGAATAATGTCCATTCTAATGCTCATGCTGACTGGGAATATGCTTGTCAGAGACAGGACAGGCTGCTTTAGAAAGCCAAAATGGCTTTAGAAAGTATTCCAGGCCCTGCTCTCATTTGGCATTGTGATTTCTGCTCCTAATTTCAGACAGTCTAAATTCACGAAAACAACTGTTAAGGCAAACCTGTGCTAATCTGAAAGTAAATGTATCAAGCAGCTTTATTAAAAACTGAACAAATTCTTGGCAAAACAGAACTCCCTACTCAGACTGGACTACTTTCCGACTGGTTTCTCCCAAGGATCAGTTTATTATTTAGAACACGAAGAAGCCTGTAATATTTTATCTCTCTTCAGGGCAAGAACAAAAAGCAGCCAGTCACAGAATAAGGAAGGTTAATTTAGGGGTCGGTAATGAAAATCAATAAGCTTGTGTATGCTCTATTTCACCAGGAAGTTTCCTGTAAGAAGTTTCTGGCATTAAACTGATAAGTGCAGGGCAGATCATCTGCTCTGACTCAGAGCTCAGTCTCCAACAAAGCTCCCCACAACTTCTTAACTAATTATTTGCTTTTAAAAAGGAGCCGACTGAAGGTGAACGAAAATGCAATTTTTACACACCTGTTCTTCAAATCTGCAAACATAATTAGCCTTGGTAAAGTAATACTCCTAGCTTGTCAGAAGAGTTCATGTTTGATTTAGAGACTTTGAGAATGATTCTTGCCTCTCCTTTCCTTTTCTCCTTCCCAAAAGGATGTTTAATCAGGATTTTTACAGGTCAACCATTCCCTTCTCCAACTGGGGCGAGGGGATGGCACAATCCTACTGGGGAGGGGAAGGAAATGGGATGGAGGAATTTTCATAGTGCCCAGTTCTAGCACAAAGCCCTGAAACAGGATAAGTCTGGGTTATTCCACGGATGGTCTGGTAGACTGGAGATTCTCAGGATCCTCAGAGAGGCAGCTTTCGTGCCTTCTCTTAAAGCAGCACAAGTAAGCTAATTTGCTAAAAGCCGCCCGATCCATTAAGCGGCTTCTACTGAAGCCAAGGCTGCTTGGGGGAAGAAATGAAGAATGAGGTTTGGGGGGATGGGGGGAGGGAGGAGGGAACATGGAGAGTTTGGTTAGAAGCCACAACTTATGTGCGTTGTCCAAATATTTATAGAGTTTGCCTTACAAGGTGTAATGAGTATGTGCTCTGCACATAGTAAGCGCTCAATAAATACGATTGATTGAGTAGTCTGGAAATTGTTTAATAAATAAAATATTGTCATTCTGAACCTCATAATGGCAGCTCATTTTTGCTGTTCAAGGAAAATTTAAAATTGGTATAAAACAACAGACTTGCACTTTTGAAAAGATTTTAGAAGATGAGAGCTGTTGCTCAATCTCATTACAGTGAGTCTGTGATTTGAGCTTGATATTCAGTGCCAGCTGCAACTTAATGAAAGACATCTGAACTTTGTTCAATTCACCGGAGACCAAAATTAACCAAAGTCGGCTGTGTTTTGAGGGAGAAAAATAAAACTAGAAACTTGACTAGTTTTTCTTTCTAATGAATAATGTTCAGAATTTAATGATTCCTTCAATGCACTGTGAAAACATGGGGAATAGCTAGAAAAACATGGCTCCTGAATTGAAGAAGTTTGGACATTTACTGATCTTATATACAAGTGGGAATCACAAGCTGTTTAGTAGGCAGTTTTCCTTTAGGGGAATATGCAGTGGCATTTTTGACAACCACTGAAATGCAACCTGGGATACATTTGCCAGCAATATAACATCAATTCAACGGAGAGTATTTACAGAGAGGAAATGGGAGACAAATCCCCAACTATAACTGTGGGAAAGGTTTAAATAATTAGATTATAATGATCTAATCCAAAAGGTGGCCAAGATGTCAGTGATAAAAATCCATATTCTTGTCAAAGTCTCTCTAGGTCATATAGATCTCAAAAAATGATGAAAAATTAAATTGTGTTATCTGAGATTATTCTCTTTCAATTGTTTTTGTTCTAAAATTGCTGGGTCTTGTCAAAGAATCACTTTCCCAACTTTACTCTGTCTCTTCTTATAGTACCTCACCCTATGATCTACACAGAGTAAATTCCTTTAGCTTCATGTCTCATCAAGATAACAAAGAAATACAACAGGGCCTCAGTATTTCAAACACTGTTTGGCAGTTCAAGAAAGAGAAGGAAACTGATTCCAGCTATTCTAAGAGAATGCAGTACTAAGGTAATAAAAGCCAATTTGTGTGAATAACCTAAGCAGACCTACTGGACAGGAAAAGAGGTTAATAAAGAGACTTTTATATGAACACTCCGAAAAACCACAACTGCATTTTAATGACCTAAAGTTACATAAAAAATACTACGCATTTACTTGGAATCTCTCCCTCAAGCCATTCAGAAAATTTCACGAGTATTATGTTGAAATAGAAAGCAATTAGTAAAAGCTCTATTTTAAAAACAAGGGTCTGAAATCTCCCAGGGGTAAACAAACTTGGGACTCACAGAGCAGGTCAAGGCAAGGAGAACCATCAATTCAGTGGGACACCTAAGACTGCCATCTTGCCTTGGACCAAGCAGTGTATTGCCTCCTTTGCTCAAGCGCTAATCCAGGGTAAAATGTGTAACAGACTGCCCCTCTGGCACGAGCTGTGATTTACCAAGCAGCTACTTATTCAGTTCACTAAATGCGAGAAGCAGTGTGGTCTAGTGGATAGAGAATGGGCCTGGGATTCAGGAGGACCTGGGTGACTCCCAGCTGGGTTCTAATCCCAGCTCCGTCACTTGTCTGCTGTGTGACCTTGGGCAAGTCACTTAACTTCTCTGTGCCTCAGCTCCCTCATTTGTAAAATGGGAATTGAGACCGTGGGCCTCACGTGGGACAGGGACTGTGTCCAACCTGATTACGTTTTATCTATTCCAGTGCTTAGAACAGTGCTTGGTACATAATAATACTACTAATAATCATGATAATCATAATAATAATAGTGGTATTTGTTAAGTGCTTATTATGTGCCAGGCACTGTACTAAGTGCTGAGGTGGATACAGGCAAATGAGGTTGGACACAGTCCCTGTCCCACGTGGTGCTCACAACCTCAATTCCCCTTTTACAGGTAACATAGTAAGGGCTTAAAAGTACTGTACTATTTCAACTACTACTACTACTGATAATAATAATAATAATAAGAATAAATTTGAGTCTCATGAATTTCTGAACTCTGCCCAAATTAAACTGAAGTGGTTGTTTGCCATAATGTATTACCATTTACTTCCACGCCTTGGCATTTTGTTGGAGAGAAGCAGATAGACCTACAGTAATGGGAAGACTACGGCAGGCACTCCCACATCACTCGTCCAAAAAAGTCTAACTATGCAACATCTCATTGTGGCTCAGGGGGAAATGGTAGATAAAATAGCTGTAAGTAGGGAAATGCCTACTAGAGCAGTGCCATTAGTGAAGACATTTGACCAAAGAACAACCTAGAGTGACTCATGCACCGATCAGATGCAAAAGAAATCCCAAAATATGGCTGGCTACTGTGGGGAACAAAGACGGCAGTGGCTACTGAGAGGGCTTTGCACACAGTAAGTGCTTAACAATACTATCATTATTATTATAATTACCCTAGCAACCACCTGTTGGTCTGTAGTGCTATAGGGCAGTACTGGCCCTACACCCTGGTCACTCTGGCAATAAATGGGGCACGTAAAATTCTTGGATGACTGGCTCAATGTGCTGCACTTCTGACTGCCTACTGTCTTGCCAACTACCCCAGGGGAAATATGGCTGGCAGGAACAACAATGGACAAGTGGCATCTTGCAAACCACTAGCAAGATAATCAATGGGGATTGTCTCTATCTGTTGCTGAATTGTACTTTCCAAGTGCTTAGTACAGGGTTCTGCACACAGTAAGTGCTCAATAAATCTGACTGAATGAATTCCTTTGTGCAGGTTCTCAGTCCCAAGGTCCAATGTTTCACGAAGGGAGATGCCATCATACATAATAAATATGGTGTGGGAGTTCTCCAATAAGCATAACATTTTTGTTTTAAATTCTGGATCTACTAATTCTATACAAGAACATTAGGTCCAGGGTGGTAAGCACTGGTAAATTTTTTTTTTGATAACCAAATAGGAAAAATACTGATGAATGAATTATTGTGAGTGCTTCTCACTTTCACCATCACCTCCCACAGCATGGAAATATTGCTGGTACCAGTTGAGCGTGGGATCGACACATGAAACTTAGCTGCTGCCTGAAAAGAACCCAGCAAAGGAAGGACATACCTTAGCTACTTCTGCATTTTCTGCTACCATGTAAGTAAAGCTGATGTTCACCAGATCTGTGCCACTGCAGACACAAACGATTTGCCCTTCCAAATCATTTTCTGCTTTTCCAAAAGCCTCAAGAGCAGCTAAGATTTTGGGATCCTGTTGAACAAAGGAAATGAGAAGTTAGATTCTGAATCTCAATGTTGAGGGAAACAAGGCATGCCAAAGTACATATTATTACCTCCCTCAACATGAGAATTTCAGTGACATCTTGCTAGAAGGAAAACTTACTTAACTTACCCATTCAAATATTGACAAGAATGTAAGAAATTACTGGAAATAATTTGAAAAAATTGCCTTTAGCAAGATAAATTAAGGATGCTGGATGGATAGGATGGATTTTTTGATTGGAATTTGCCCATATAAATAAAGGGGGAAGGAGCATGGCCTAGTGGAAAAAGCAGCTTTGTTCTAATCCCAACTCAGCCACCTGTCTGCTGTATGACCTTGGACAAGTCACTAACTTCCTCTGTGCCTCAGTTATCTCATTTGTAAAATGAGGATTAAATCCTCTGCCCTCCTACCTAACCTATGACCCCAATGTGGGACAGGGACTGTATACAACCTAATTATCTTGCATTTACCCCAGGACTTAGTACAGTGCCTGGCATACAGTAAGCACTTAAATACCATAAAAAGGTGAACATTACCACCTTTGTGGCCTCAGTCGAATTTATTAGACAAACATCACACTACCACAATCATCAATTATTGGCAGCTTGGCTGGGTGACTCAATGGAGAAGCCAAGGACTCTCTTTCCTAGCCAAAGGTACAGAGAATGAAGTATTTATTCACCACAAGAAGTTCTGCTCCCTTTAGATTAGATTAATAAACATTGGCAGGACAAAGTGGAAAAGTGAGCTTTGACTGCCACTATTCTTGCCTCCTTACCCAAAACTTTGCAAGGTAAGATGTTAGCAATTATTTATCCTAAAAAAACGATCTATTAGAGTGAGAGAACATCTCAATTCAGCAACAATCAGAAAAATAAACTACCACCACAAATTGGGAAACTGATCCAAAGAACCATCTGTAGCCAGCAGGTCAGTCTCACAGGACCCGAGCTTGTGGGGCTCAGTGGCTGGTTTGAAGCCAAACCGGTTTGATTTAAACCTAGCAATGACAAACTTTAACTCTCTGGGCTGAACAGCAAGGAAGCCGGGAAATAATAGGGCGAAGTTATATGAAGATTTTCTTCTTTGTTTGGAACCATATTATCCGAGGTCTGGGAAGCCGGAAGATCTTGCAGTCCCTCAAATGGGGAATGACTTCTGCAATATGTCAGGCATGTGACCTGTACACCTAGTAAATCGGCCTAGTGGCCTAAGGATTATCTGGGGAAGCTGTGATACACTAAGAGGAAGGCCCTTTTAAATACCCACCATCACTTCACCATCTGCCTTCAATTTAACCAAATACTTCACATTGAATTAGAATAAGTTAACGTGCATTGACATTTTTTAGAAACAGCCAAAGAATGCCAATCTCCACAGTGAGCCAAATTATTGGAGAGGGCAGGTGCCTAAGTAAAAAAATCAGTCAAATAATTTCGACTTCTTTGTCATCTTCATCCTAGATGTGATTTACCACTTGCTAAAAAGAACAAGTATTCTTTGATTCCTTTCGAACAAAAGTGCTCTGCACACAATAAGTGCTCAATAAATATGACTAAATGAATGAATGAAGAATATGCCCTGGATTAGCGTGGAGTATTGGCTAGATAGAGCACAAGCCTGGTAGTCAGAAAGTCATGGGTTCTAATCCTGGCTCTGCCACTTGTTTGCTGTCACTTCACTTCTCTGTGCCTCAGTTACCCCATCTGTAAAATGGAGATCAAGACGGTGTGCCCCACATGGGACAGCAAATAAAATTTGCTTGTATTCACCCCAGCACTTAGTACAGTGCCTGGCACATAGTAAGCACTTAACAAATACCATTATTGTTATTATTATTGTTACTACTACTAAGTGGTGTGAGAAAAAAATTTAAAGAGAAAAAACATTTTGAAAAAACAAATAATGTGTCTTTCGGACACATAAAAGGTTTTTTTGATAGCCAGTAATTAAAAATGATTAGAAGCCTAAGTTGAAATATAGTTAGACTGCAGGTTTTTACACTGAAAAACACTGGCTATTTTGGTGAAAATAAAAAGCTCAACTACATTCCACAATTCATTTCGAATAAATCGATGGTATTTATTGAATGCACAGGACTATACTAAACACTTGAAAGAGTATAAAAGAAGCAAATCACAAGTTTGCTGTCCTGAAGGACAATCAAATGGGAGATAGTCAAAAATTATTTATAAATAGTGGAAGCAAGAAAAAGGACAGGGATATACTAAATAGAACTGTGTGTACTTCAAGGTGAAATAGAATAACTACGTGAATACGTGCTTGGATAAACATACACATACAAGTTTTGAAGAAGAGTTGAAATCTACAAGTGCTAAGGAGAGCTGTTGGGGGTTGATGTGATACAGGGTACTTAAAAGTGATCAGGAAAAGATTCCTGAAGGTGGTGGGATTTTCAGAGGGATTTGAAGATGAGGAGGGCTGGAGTTGGGAGAAGGAGATAGCAGGCCAGGACAACAGTGGAGTGTGGAGCTGGCTGAGAGGACTCCAGAGCAAGATAAAGGTTATATGAGCTACTAAGGAATGAAGACTGTGAGTTGGAGAGTACCTACTGAAAAAAGGTAATAAAATCAGATCAATCAATCAGTGGTGTTTATTGAGCGCTTACTGTGTGCAGAGCACTGTACTAAGGAGAGCTGGTGGAGTTCCCTGAAGTCAACGGTCAGGGATTTTGGCTTGAATCACAAAGAAATGCACAGATTTGAAGGCTTCTGAAAAGTGGAGAAATGTGTTAAGTTACAGAAAGGTGATTTCCAATGTTGAATGCACAATGTTTAATGTTTAAATGCACAATGTTTAAAAGAATAGTATAAATCAATCCCAGGATACCTTGGGTACAGCTCCAAAACGAATACTGTTGATCAGGGAGCACTCTAATACTTGTCCTTCCTGAAAGTTAAGAAGACAATACAATGAGCTGTAGTTCTATTGCACGTTATAAAGGTGGATAAAATAAGCTATTCACCAACCTCCAGAAATAAACAAGAAACAACTTTCCTCTTCACGCATTTTCAGTATTAGTACTGCATGAGGAATTTTTTTTAATTTCAATTGCAGGAGCCAGACTATATTTTATGTTGTCCCAAAACCATGTGTAGGCAAAATGATAAAAATTAGCCAGAAGACAAACCAAAGCACAATACCTTTCCATCACTTTTCCAAGTTAGGAAGAAGCCAAATTCATCCACTTTGAAGAGGCAGTTAGGTTCAAAGACAAAGGACTCCTGTTGAAAGAAGAAGCATATTTAATCACCTCAAGTGCTAATTATAATGGCTCATGCTATTATACTCAACTTGATAAGAAGTCATTTATTTTTTACTTGATATTTTACAACAGATCCTTATGCAAAAGTAAAAAGGAGAGATGAACCCATAAAGTTTATCTTCCAAAACAGGCAAACACTTGTCAAAGTGTAATAGGGCTCTCCCCCTTCTCTAGTAAAACTGCTAACTGCTCTAGTGTTCCTTTTAGATAGGTACTGAAAACAAAGCTCAGTGATACCACTGAGGTGAGCAGGGGATACCATGTCAGAAGTGGGATTCCTAGAGCTTCCCAACCCACTGTCCTTTCTTCACGTAATTTAAGCAGCACCTTTCGACAGAAAGACTCATGTTGCCCCTGAAGGTCTAGAAGAAATGGTCCCTTCCAGGAGGAATTAGATCTTTGAGAAATGTCTCATTTTGCATTTGTTCAACACAAAAGTATCACTCAAGACCTTACATTCAAGCAAGATCCAACAGATCCACATATATTCTTTCATGTTTCTAATGGCTGGGGAAGCAGTGAGGCCTAGTGGAAAGAGTGTGGGCCTGGTTTTAATCCTTTCCTGGTGTGTGATGATGGGCAAGTTACTTATCTTTGTCTCAGTTTGCTCATCTGCAAAATGGGGATTCAATACCTGCTCTCCCTCACACTTAATTGTAAACTCAAAATGGGACAGGGACAATGTACCGACTGCAATGTAGCTACCTTGGCACATGGAGTTTAACAAATACCATAATTACTATTACTACTATTATTGTTAAAATTATGACTTTACAGTTTGAACACAATGCTTCCACATAGTAACGGTTTAATTGTCCAGTACAAGAGAAGATGTCCTGTGACAAAACGGTCCTCTAATTGTGTCCACATACCTGAAATATTGTTTATCTATGGAAACTAGTCCAGCAAGTTCCCCTCCAGGAGATTAAGATCGCTAGCAGCTACTTCCTCAACTGAGCAAATTTGAATACATTTTATGAATATACTGAGTGCTGTCCAGAGAGCAGGGCTCAAAACTGGCTGTGAAAACTTCAATGGAATGCAATCCTCTCTGGCCCTATCAATAAGGACTTGGAAGGGGTGTGTGTGAGTGTTTGTGTACACGTACATCATAGATGCAATTTCCAAATAAGGAAGTCCATACTAGATTCTCAAAGTCTGAAGTTTTGATCAATGAGATGGATTATCCTCTCCTCCACTGGTGAATTGGGCTGCTTAGATTGTCCGATCTCACCCTTCTTTCTTCCTCCCCTTAATCACAAATCTGCTCTCTTGCTCATTTTGTGGCTATGGGAAAGGAGAGTACAAATGGGATGCTTTGTGGAGAGGTGTAATAATAATAATAATGATGGCATTTGTTAAGCGCTTACTATGTGCAAACCACTGTTCTAAGCGCTGGAGGGGATACAAGATGATCAGGTTGGACCACGTGGGGCTCACAGTCAATCCCCACTTTACAGATGAGGCAACTGAGGCTCAGAGAAGTTAAGTGACTTGCCCAAGGTCACACAGCAGACATGTAGTGGAGTTGGGATTCGAACCCATGACTCCTGACTCCAAAGCCCGTGCTCTTTCCACTGAGCCACACTGCTGCTTCTTTTATCTTTTCCAAGTTTCCAGAGAGAAACTGGTTGAGATTATTAGAATTTCCTCTGTTCCTCAAGGCTCTACTAAGATTCACTAAGGCCTACCCTCCTTTTATCAGAAGCAGCCATGATCTCTCCTCTTTGTTCCCCAAATTACAGGTGAACCTTTTTCAATCAATAAAGGCACGAGCCATATACAACCCTGCACTAATATTCACAAAAACCCAGAATGTATGTGTGTGCATGCGTGCGCATGCTCTAGCCCCAGATATTTATCATTTGGTATGTCTACTGAAGCAAGGTTTGATTTCTAAATTCTGATTACTTTTAATTGCAGGATAGAGGAGTCTGCCTGATTCTTGCCACATCACTTTCAAGAAATTACTCACAAGATATTCAAGTTACATTCTCACATAAGTAGCAGAAGAAAGTCAGAGAAATATGTACTTATGTGAGAGATTAGGGGATCAGTTGCAAATACTAACTTAAGAAGGCCAGCTAGTCACATTAATCAAATAAAAACTTATAGTTTAATTGTTGCTGAGGAAAGAAAACATCAGCATACTCAAAAGCACTAGATACATTTTTGCCTATAGAAGGACAGACTTGCAAACTAATATTTTTCCTTATTAACAAAATCAAACAACATTTTAGTCAGGACCAAAGATGTACATGAAGACATCATGAAAAAAGACCATAAACTGCTGTAATGTCCTTTTCAGGTTTGCAATTCAAATTTAAAACTAAACTAAAAGTTTCTTGTTAGTCAAAGTATAAACTAAATTAATTAAGCAAACGGGACTAGTTAAAGGAAGGAGGCAGCATATGAATGCATGGCTGGAATGCAGAAGCAGTTTAAAATGTTATTTCAAGACAACTGGCATTTATCTGTCTAATCAACCAGCTCATGGTCTTCTACAGAGAGGTGAGAATCTGAGACAGTTCAGGGAACATTTTATTCTTTTCTATCCAAATGGAAAATGTTTTAATTATTTTTTTTATAAGTTTTTGTCCTAAAAATCTCAGTGGGCCACAACAATACCAGCAACATATGCTAGAGAGGGGAGTAACAAAATGCTCCATGATGCATAATAAAGGATAATCAAATGCAATGTCTTGTTCCTTTCTAGATAATAAATAGCAAAACCAAAGACATAAAAGGAAGACAGTGGAAAAGAACCATTATTATGTTTATATTTTAAATTCATACTACTTCATTTTGGTAATCTGAAAATTAGATAAAAGCATTAAACAGAAACACACGCATGCTCACTCATATCCACTTGGAATCCAAGAAAAGCAATGCAGAAATCTTGGGGAAGATACTAAGACATCATTATTTAATGGGGGCCCATAATGTGTTACATGATATTCAGAAAATACAACAGACTCTATAGAAAATTTTAATTTAAGACAAATTGATATCAGTGTCCTTTCCTGGTTTCCCCCTTGGCTTCCAATTGCAGATGGCTAGATGGCAGAACTGTTGCACCTAAAGAAAACTGATTTTTGGGTGATTGGGAAGATTAAAAATAATGATAATAACAATAATAGTATTTAAGTGCTTACCATGTGACAGGTAACTGTACTAAATGCTGGATTAAGCATCCCTCACTCCTTTTCAGTGAAAGTATTGAAAATACCTTTTTGAAAACAGGGATTCATGTGTGTGCTTTTAGTAAATGGAGGGCATGTGGCTGGTCTTGGTTGAGCTATTCTGAGAGGTTACAGTAGGTATGGGTCAGGACTTGAGAAAAAACCAGAAAGTTGGACAAAGAGGAGCATTTAGGTGATAAGTCACACTGACGACCACTTGGAACAATAACCTTATATTTCTACAGACTGGACTGACAGTTTGATTTTGATTTTACTCCAAAACATTCGGCACTAAGGCCCTTTATGCACCTAGCCATAAATTATGGGTGCACCTGTATTTGGAACATTCCTACCCATGTTTGTTATGGAACACAGGCCAAAACATGGGTAGCAATGGAATTTGCCAAGGTTTTAACAGTACAGTATCCTGGCACACCGATCGACAAGGCAGCCGACTTTGCTGCTGCTGACCAAGAAAGGTTATTTGGGAACATGTAAGTCACTTATTTTGTAAAGTCATATAGGGAATTGCCAATGCTCTATATTAATATTCTTGACAGGAAGCCAACTATGTCTACTAAGAGCAGTTCTTTAGTATTTGAATTGCTCTTGATAAGTGAAGGCAGAAGAACCTTCCAATAAGTGTAGCAAAATCCAGGAGTCTCCTATTGGTTGATCTGACCAAATACTGAAGATAAATACTAAGGAAGCTATCCTCATTTTAGCAGGCCAGTTGAATGAGAGGATTTGGGTTAATTTTAAGAGGTTAAAGTTATACTACCCTAGAAGTATTTCTGTATTAATTCGGTTTAGCAGTTTTCAGGCAAAAACAAGCAAGAAATTAAAAACAGATACTGATAAAAAAAATATGTTTTGTAAGTTCAATTGCTGTTGGACACTGGAAAGCTCCGCGTTTTATTTTGGTGGTCTATATTATGCTAAAGGTTGAATCCTATTTTGTGTTCTTAGTATAGATTTGGATTTGGGGCTCTTGAAAGCAGAATCAGAATAATCATATTCTAGATAAAGCTGGGGGCCACAGGAGGGATTGTCTAAAGGAGATAAACTACCCTTGGGCTCAGCTGATCTTTCTGAATTACAGAAAGAACATCCTTTACATTTTCTATTTTTCATAATGTGTGCACGCTCCTAAATATTTCTTCTCCTAGCAATATTCACTACAGTAAATTAATGAGCAAACTTGTTTGCCAATATATATACCAAACTACTTGCTGCAAATATTCTAAATGAGTAAATGTCTCTTCATATATCTGACATTTAAATTTCATTTCTTTCTCTGTTCAGGAGAGAGAGAACTGTAAAAAGAGTCTAGTGTTCTCCTCACCCCCCCACCCCACCACCATTCTGCAGGGCCTACAGACCTAGAGCTTGATTTATGCTTGGCTAGCTTTCTGTTACTGTATTTTACATCTCAAAAATATGTCCTCTGGTGCTTTCCAAGAGTAGATGTTTCACTTAAATTTATAATGTGTAAAAATAATTCTGTCACTAAAGTAGGGGCTTCAAAATGTACAAATGGAGTTGCTCTTAAAAAGTTAGTACTACTTAATTTTTTGCTCATCATTAACTCTTGATTTGATAGAGTGGAAAATGGTAAAACTAAAAAGCCTGTGAGGTCAAAACTTTCCTTTTATGTCTTTGCAGGTATATGTGAAACAGCTAAAGAATAAGCACGAGTCTATTAAATTACCTTAAACTAAACTTTCTAGGGAAGGAAAATTCTTTAAAATGACTGAATGATTAAAAATATTTTTCAATTTAAAATTCAAAGAAAAACGTTCATTTCTTTTACTCATACCCCATGCTTTACTTTTTCTTGTTTGGTTTCTCCAAGGTACCTAGAAATCTATGGCACATATCTATTTTGGTTATAAATATTGATTAAAATAAGGATCGGAGGTAGCATGAAGATTTCAATTTCATTGCTTGCTGTGGGCAGGGAATATGTCCCTTTATTGTTATATTGTACAGCCCCAAGTGCTCAGTATAGTGCTTTGCATGCTGTAAGCGCTCAATAAATATGACTGACTGGCTGACCCTTAATGATGATGTCTCTTGGCAAGAAGAAAAGGCAAGCCTGGGCCCCGAGACTTTAGGACTGAGAAACTGTGAGAAAGAATTGATTACAATGTTAATGGCTTACCCTGGATCACTCACACTTTCTCATCACTGCCAGGCATGATTGTGCAGAGACACAGAATGCACCAACAAGTACACAGATGAGCAAGGATGCAGCACATTGTGGCGTGCACACACAATGGATTTTTTGTATTTAGAACAAGCCATTTACAGCTACAGAGACCACAGAAATGTATCGATATTGTCATAAGCCGCTAGGCTGCCTTGGTTACCACTGCTGTCTTCCCCACCCATGTTAGCAGCCACTTTTCAGGATTCCTGTTGGACCTGTCAACTTTGCACAATATCCTAGCTAGTTGGTCAGCCAATCATTCAATGAATGGTATTTGTTGAACACTTACTTTACGCTCAATAAACAAAGTGAGAAGACAGGAACCCTGCCCTCGAGGAGCTTAAAATATTGAGGGGAGGAAGACATTAAAATACATGACAAGTAGGGGAAGCAGCAACCAAGTACCACACATATGAATGTAAGTGCTATGGGGGTGAGATGAGTCCCCAAGTGCTTGAGGAATTCAGACTAAAGTGCATAGGTGACACAGTGTGGGAAGAGAGTGACAGGATGGGGAGATGAGATTTGTCAGGGAAGACTTCCTGGAAGTGTGATTTCAGTACGACTTGGAAGACTGGGAAAGTAATGGTCTGCCTGATCTGAAGGGAGTGGGAGAGTGTGAGCCAGAGGGAGGAATGGGGGGCGTGAGAGAGATGACAGTATGGCACACTGATTAAACTGGTTTTAGAAGAAACACTTCACCAGAAATGGCAATTCTCTCCTTGCCATATTGGGACTAGAACCAAGTCTCCTAATTCCCAAAGCCAATTTTTTTTCCTGGACCATTCATTCCTTCATTCAATCGTACTTATTGAGCACTTACTGTGTGCAGAGCACTGTACTACGCGCTTGGGAAGGACAAGTCGGCAACATATAGAGACGGTACCTACCCAACAACGGGCTCACAGTCTAGAAGGGGGAGACGGACAACAAAACAAAACATGTGGACAGGTGTCAAGTCATCAGAATAAATAGAAATAAAGTTAGATGCACATCATTAACAAAATAAATAGAATAGTAAATATGTACAAGTAAAATAGAGTAATCAATCTGTACAAACAAATATATAGGTGCTGTGGGGAGGGGAAGGAGGTAGGGTGGGGGGATGGGGAGGAGGAGAGGAAAAAGGGGGCTCAGTCTGGGAAAGCCTCACCCGGTTCCCAGTGTCCGGTCTAGCACTCAGCAACGTGAGGGGCTCTGGACAGCTTGAACTCGACTTCAGTTGTTTCCAGCCACTTACACATCATTTCTAAACCATCACTGGTATTTACTGAGCGCTTACTGTGTGCAGAGAACCATGCTAAGCGCTTGGGAGAGTGCAGTAAAGTTAGACACAGTCTGTCCTCAAGAGGTTTGTCAAGAGGTTAGCCAAAAGCAGGCTAACCTGCCATTACTAGAGACTACCTAAAAACTTGCAAAGAATTCATAAGGAACAAAGGACTCATGCTTCTCTGCTCTTTAGAGGCCTGTTTGCCTGCTTCTCTGGTGTTGTCCAGCTTTTTTCCTTGGCCATTCTTTCTCTTTCATTCTCTGCTGCTCTGAGTCTCATTTCCATATTCTTATCCTCTCTGAACTCTTCTAGCTCTGATACAGCACTGACTTCAAGACACACATGCTAAACTTAATTTTCTTTCTCCTCTTTTCCTGCTCTCACCCTCTCCTTCCTTTCCTCCTTTGTCCATTCAAGCAAGTCTCGAGGGTGTGTCCTTTTCTTTTTGTAATTTTCCACATCTAGTTCAGTGCTCTGCATAATACCTAATACATAATAGGATAATAATACCTGCCTTTCCTACCTTCATTGCAGGGTTGTTGAAAGGACGAAAATGAGTTAATGTGAGGGCACTTTGAGAGGAAAAGCACTATAGATAACCTGCCCACATCCTCGCTCTGGCCTAGAATGCCCTTCTCCTTCATATCCAACGGTACACCACTCTCCCCACCTTCAAAACCTTCCAAAAATCACTTCTCCTTCAAGAGGCCTTCCCCGAATAAGCCCACTCATTTCTCCCATTTGGACCCCCCTTTCTGAGCCCCCTATACACTTGGAGCTGTACCTCTTAAGCTGCTGATATTCACTCCAGCTCCACAGCACATACGTACATATTCCTATACTCTCCCATTTCACATATCTGTAATTTATTTTAATGTCTGTTCCTCCCTCTAGACTATAAACCCCTTGTGGGCATGGATCAAGTCTATGAACTCTACTGCACTGTACCCTCCCAAGCACTTATTGCTAATAATAATAACTGTGGTATTTGTTTAGCGCTTTCTCTGTACCAGGCACTAAGCGGTGGGATAGATACAAGGTAATTGAATTGAACAAAGTTCCTGAACCACAGAGGGCTCACAGTTTTAATCTCCCTTTTACAGATGAGGTAACTGAGGCTCAGAGAAGTGAAGCGACTTGCCCAAAGTCACCCAGAAGACAAGTGGTGCAGCCAGGATTAGAACCCAGGTCTTCTGGCTCCTAGGCCCATGCTCTTCCCACTAGGCCACTGCTCTGTACCTAGTAAGTGCTCAGTAAATACCGTTGATTGATTTGATAGTAAGCACATATTAATATCCATAGGAAGAAACGTTGACACAACTTGGAAATAGAATCAAGTACTTGAAAAACTGAGGTTACTTAGGGTAACCCAAGTTTCCTGAAGGTGTTGGGGTCCTGTCTACTCATCAGTCATGAAGGTAACATACAGGAAGACTGAGAAGTCAGAGATAGTGAAGAAAGCTGCTGAAAAGAAGTGTGGTCTAGTAGGTAGAGCACAACCTTGGAGTCAGAAGGACCTAGGCTCTAATTCTGGATCTGCCATTTGTTTGCTGTGTGACCCTGGGCAAATCACTTCACTGGGCCTCTGTTAGCTCATCTGTAAAATGGAGATTAAGACTGTGAGTCTTATGTGAGACATGATTGTGTCCAACTAGTTATTTTGTATCTACCACAGCTCTGAGTATAGTGCCTGGCACACAGGGTGTGCTTTACCAAAAAAACACTACAAATGAGAGAGAATTTAAGAAATCCCTTGTGTACTGTTTCCTTCATTGCAGCTTCAGAGGACAATCATTAAGACATTTTTGTCATCCAAGACTTTTTAGTGAATGTGGTTGCAATCACTTGTCAGGGATGGAGACTTTATTCAACTAAACTAGAATTTTTTTGGCATTTGAATCCATTTATTCTTGACTTAAAATGATTTACTGACAAAAGATAAACCAATTCTTTAAAAATCTCATGAACGAATTTCCAAATGCTTGTTTGGCATTAAATGGATCTAACTAAACAGATACTGATGAGCTCATTTTACAAACATAGCTGAGTCATTGAGAGCAAGTTTCTTTGCCTCCAGGGATACGGAAATGCACGTTTTAGACCCTTAAGCAGACTCTTCTCAGCTAAATCAGGATGGCTATTTGGTTCATCTATCTTATTCTGGTTCTAAAGTTCTTGAGAATGAGAATATGAAAAGTAGTTTTTTATTTCACACTTTGATGGACTATTAATTGATCCTTCACTTTTCTTTAAACTACTAAACATGGTGCACGGAAGTATGCTACGCACTATAGGGATGTGGTAGAGAATAATAGAAGTAAGAGTTCCAAGTCTTTGCATTATTCACTATAAGTTTTGAACAAGAGAGGAAGCAAATAGACCATCAGGCCAATAGATGGACACTCATCTAAATAATATATGGGGATGGCACCAGCATATTTATTGTTGGCGTACATATCACATGGTTAGGGAGTTCATTAGTCATATTCGCTCAGTGGGAACTCAGGAAGTACCACTGGATGAATGAATGGTCAGTCTACCTAGTCTCATGCAACTCCCTGAAAAAGAGGGCTCTGGCTTGGATTTTGGTTAGTTTGGGATGGATTTGATGATGCTGAGGGAATTAGCTGTCCAACTCACACTTTGCTCTCACCTGCTCTTCTTTCTTTACTTTGTGTGGCATTACCTTACCTGCTTTCTCTCTCACCTGTTTTCACTTTTTTATCTGTCAAATCTCTTCTGCCTGGAAAATGAAACTCTGGGAGGATAAGCTGCCTGAAGGAGCTGGGACACTCAAAGGGGATTTCATAAGCAGAGGTATGTATCCTCAAGCATGGCAGCATAAAATGGGGTGAGCAGGGCTGGATCTAACACAGATGTACAGGATTTCAACCTAATCAATTAACAGTATTTACTGAGTGCTTGCTGTGTGTAGAGCACTGCTTGAGGGGAAACAGCAAGGCCTAGTGGATAGAAAACTGGCCTGGGAGTCAGAAGGACTTGAGTTCCAATCCCAGCTCTGCTACTTGTCTGTTGTGTTACCTTGGGCAAGTCACTTAATTTTTCTGTGCCTCAGTTACCTCATTTGTAAAATGGGGATGAAGACTGTGGGACAGGGACCATGTCGACCCTGATTAGCTTGTATCTACCCAGCACTTAGAACAATATTTGACACAAAGTAATCACTTAACAAATACCATCACTATTATTATTACTAAGCACTTGTGAAAAAACAATACAATAGTGTTGGTACACATGATCCCTGCCAACATGGGTTCTACTGTCTTTGCCACCTGTGCAGGATGCCCCTTCTCATCGTTCTGAAGGTGGTTAAATGCACATCCTTCAGTAGAATCGTAATGATACTTATGCGGCCGACAAACCCTCACTGCGGCAGCAGTCTGCGATCTCTTCAGCTTTGGCAGCCCACCCCTGGCCATGCATGTTTCTTTGCTTGAGCTGCATATTTCATCATACATTTTTATAGACTTCTCTTTTATATCACTATTGAAGACCTGTGAGGTCTTGATACATTCCCTGTTTTGCTGCAGGTAATTTTCTAATCTCTGAGACATTTATGTCAAACCAGTCTTGGTGGTATCTCTTTGTCACTCTCAGTCTCACTAGTCAGAACCTCAGAGGAAAACATCCATTTCTTGTTCAAGCCAATTCAAGTAGCTAGGGTTCCTTATCCTAAGAGGGCTGCTATGAGTTCATTCATTCAACTATATTTATTGAGTGCTTACCGTGTGCAGAGCACTGTACTAAGGGCTTGTGACTTGGTTCCTTATTCTGTTTTTTCCTGGAGCCTATTTAGCTTTCATGATAGCTGGTGCACTGGCTGTACAGTTAGCCCCAGTTCGGGAAGAAAGAGCCGATGGACAGCTCAACATTCAGAAATCCCTATATTTTTCGAGTCTTGCTGATAATAGTATGACGGCATTTGTTAAGCACTTACTATGTTAAAAGCACTGTTCTAAGTGCTGGGGGGATACAAGGTGATCAGGTTGTCCCACGTGGGGCTCACAGTCTTAATCCCCATTTTACAGATGAGGTAACTGAGGCTCAGAGAAGTTGAGTGACTTGCCCAAGGTTACACAGCAGACATGTGGCAGAGCCGGGATTAGAACCCATGACCTCTGACTCCCAAGCCCGGGCTCTTTCCACTGACCCACGCTGCTTCCCGTCTGCAGACTGCTTCCCTCAAGAATGTAGGCTTGTTGTGGGAAGGGAACATGTTGACCAACTCTGCTGTCCTCTCCCAAGTTCACAGTACAGTGTTCTGCCCACAGTAAGTGCTCGATAAATACCACTGAGTGACTGATTTCATTCATTCAATCATATTTATTGAGCATTTACTGCATGCAGAGCACTGTACTAAGCACTTGGGAAAGTACAATGCAACAGTGACATTCCCTGCCCACAGTGAGCTTACAGGCTCATTGCTGGTTATCATTTTGGGGGTATATATGCTAATGTTAGCAACAGAATGTTTTGGCTTTAAAGTCAGACAAAGGAACATCAGACAGTCACTTATGCCCTGGGCAGCTTTGGAAGGTCAGCATCTAAGGACTATCTGATTGCAAAATTAGAACCAGAGTGGAGTTGCTCAGAAGAGGGGCAGAATCTCCAGAGAAAGTTGTAGCAGCACTTGCCTCTATTAGCAATATTTCATAAGTCAATAGTTTTTGCTCAGTGCCAGTATTATTGGTTTCTAAATGACCAATTTCCAAGCAATGAGCAATTTCAACAGTAAAGTTATATTGCCTAGTGAGCACACTGCAACCAATTACTTAAACCTTCCATAGAATTATTAACCTGGTAGGAATCTATCATACTTCATAAAAATGCAGGATTCCACATCTGACAAATTACTGTATTCTTCTAGGCTCTAACTCAGGCCTCACCTGATCAATATATAACAAAGGCAAAAAGCAATTCATATGTAATATTTTATCTGCTTTTAATAAACTGCCCTTATTTCAAAAGGGTCAAAGTGTTTTAAAACTATTATCTCATTAACCCTATGGCTTCCTAGTGAGGAAGCCACTTGGCAGTTGGAAGTGTAAGCTGTGGAATTAAATGTTTTATTTAAGGTCATACAGCATGTGACTACAAGACCTGACCACACAATTCAGAACTTTAAACTTCCATTAGTGAATTCGATCCAGGAAACTGTGGTGCCTTTTTATTTCAAAAAACAATCAGGCCACGTACTACAAAATGCTGCTGCTTCCAATACCCAAATTTCAAAATATCTATTACAAAGACACATCTTCACAACTCTACACAATTTGAAGGGTATTATCTCTGTAGAGATGTATGTCTGTGCTTGTGTTGACTCTACATATATACCTTTACAACTTGGTGAAATAACTTTCTTTTTTCAAAATAACACAGGAATACACTTTAGAAACTTTGGACTACATTTTCTCTTACTCTCACACCTCTTTTTTAAAACACGTATTTGTGTGAAACCAAAGTAGGTACAGAAGAAGCATTCACTCACTTATGCCAACCTATTTCCAAAGGAGGGTACAGATGAGTGAGTTAATTCTGTGAAGGTCACAGCCTAGCTTGCACTTTAATGTTTGTCATTGACAGTGATTTTCAGACAATTAATATGAAAAAATGATAATTTTCATTCTAATTCCATGGTTTTAAAAAATATCATTACTTGAAGAGCAACAGTCATGTAGATCGTTAGGGAAATATAATTAGAACTCTTCAGAAAATCCCTACAACCTCATATTAACCAATTCAACCTCCAGGAGACCTCACATGAAGGCTGTTGCTATTTAGGCAAACTAGTACATATTATTAGCAAAATTCTGGCACAGTGAACTATTGGCAAAAAAGATGGCACTTTTTGCCAGTTTACAGAAAATAACCCAAAGGGCCTCTGTAGAAACATAGCTTTTCTCTTTTGTCCTAAATAATGATTTTGCTTTATTAGACTGGAAAGTCACTTCACAGATAGTGACAGGCTGTCTTATCCAAAGTTATAATGACTCTTGGTATGAAGAACTATCATAGCTCTATGAACACAATAGAAAGTTTTATGTTGGGAGAATGCTAAAAGTATGGCAATAAACAAAATCCATTATTAATGTCTCATTATTCACTTATTTCCAATTATACTAGGTTCCCAAAACTCAATTTCTACAGCTGCCATTACTCCTAAACTCTTTCCTCGTGTCACAGAACATTTCCATAATACTGTCATTAGAGGATCTCAAATCAAAACAAGTTTAGCTCATCTTACCTCTTCATATCTGTCAAAAACAGCTCCTTCTTGCAAAAAGGAAGAAACAGACTTCTGCCAGTTAAATTCATACGGCTTGGCCATGATTTTCAATAAAATCTGAAAATAAAAGCAATTTTTTTGTAAACTGAATTGCCAGCGAAAATACAATGTCCCTGATTTGGGTTTTTTTGAGAGGTGAGTGGAGGGGAGAGGCACTTGAATAAACTCTCCCTCCCCTAGCCTTCCCCATAACCCAATTACATTCATTCTTTCCTGAGTGGGGACCAAAAATGCAATGATACAGAGCAAAATAAATGGTTTTAGCTTTGACCAAAAACATTTTAAATTCAGAATATAACATTTCTGTGTGTGTTTTCAAGAGGAGCTCTCCATACACAGAAATACCCACTAATTGAAGGAGGACCCCAGTACTTTGCATTATGGATCAATTTATAAGCCTGCTACAGCTTGGACAGAGTTTTAATTAGCTGCAGCTGTGGGTGGGTGGCAGCACTCCATTCATTAGCACAGCTGGTAACACTCATCTACTTTTAACTGAAAGGCACAATGATGACTCACCCTGGTTTAAAAGGTAGAAAAGGATTGTTTCAAATTTTTACTATGGACTGGACAAGGGAACAGAAGTGTTTCTCTGCATGAAGTACTGATTCAGTACTGATACTGCAGAGTACCCTTCTTCAGTAAAATGACCGTGAATTGCTCAAAAGGCAGGCCTCCACCTG
This sequence comes from Tachyglossus aculeatus, assembly GCF_015852505.1. Classification (NCBI taxonomy): domain Eukaryota; kingdom Metazoa; phylum Chordata; class Mammalia; order Monotremata; family Tachyglossidae; genus Tachyglossus; species Tachyglossus aculeatus. The sequence continues at coordinate 16,525,059 of NC_052074.1, read as the reverse complement.
ATTATCGGAGATTACTGTGTTAGTCCATACTGAGTTTGGTTAATTTGGGGACAGAAATGCTGAAATTCAGGGAACTTCAGGATACATGACTGGCAACAAGAATAACTGTGCCTTTTCCCAAATCTCCTTGATAAGCTTATCACCTTGTCTCTACCAACCCTCCCTTGTTTCGGCTAGTAGCAGAGAGAGGAAATCCTCATGCTGAGAAAAGCCTCACAAGCGACCACTAGAATTGACCAGGAGGGATGGGGGAAATGATCTATCCAAACTTAACTGCAACTTTCACATGACCAGTGGAAAGAGAACAGGCCAGGGAATCAGAGGGCCCGAGTTCTAATCCCAGCTCTGCTAGATGACTGCTGTGTGACCTTGGGCAAGTCACTTACTGTCTCTGTACCTGTTTCCTCCTTTGTAAAATAGGGAATACCTGTTCTCTCTACCCTTTAGGCTGTGAGCCCCAGGAGGAACAGGGACTGAGTGCAACCTGATTAACACATCTACTCCAGGATTTAGAACAGTGCTTAACAATTATTAACTTGCTCAATATCAAACTGCCCAATACCAAACTCACGCCTTCATCCTATCCTTTATCTTCACATGACTACTTACCTGAGAGGAATTCTTGTAACAGCAACAATAATAATAATATAACAACAATAATAACAGTATGCAGTAAGTGCTTACTATGTGTCAAGCACTGTACTAACAGCTGGGGTAGATTTGAGGTAATCAGGTCCCTCAGTCTAAGTAATAATAATAATGGCATTTATTAAGCGCTTACTACATGCAGAGCACTGTTCTAAGTGCTGGGGAGGTTACAAAGTGATCAGGTTGTCCCACAGGGGGCTCACAGTCTTAATCCCCATTTTACAGTTGAGGGAACTGTGGCACAGAGAAGTTAAGTGACTTGCCCAGAGTCACACAGCTGACAATTGGGAGAGCTGGAATTTGAACCCTTGACCTCTGACTCCAAAGCCTGTGCTCTTTCCACTGAGCCACACTGCTTCTCAGTAAGATGGAGGATGCTTCTCAGTAGGAAGTAGGATGGAGAACAGGTACTGAATCCCCATTCTGCAGATGAGGGAACTGAAGCCCAGAGAAATTAAGTGACCTGCTCAAAGTCACCTAGCAGGCATATGGCAGAGCCTGAATTAGAAACCCAGGCCTTCTTACTTCCAGGCCTCTGCTCTTTCCACTAGGCCCCACTGCTTCCTATGCTCTTACTCTGAAGGAAAAGCAACTCATCTCACATTTTAACAGGGAGGGGGAGAAAGGGTGCTATCAACTTTTTGTAACTCTACATTCTAAAGTTCTGCCAAATCAGGACACCTGTTCAGCCCCTCTCACAGAGAGAGCTATTTCCTTATGCTTGTATGGCTGATCCTCTTCCCACAGTGACACTACCTCATCCTACTGGCATGAGCAAGGGGCACTGCTTGTCCTAGAGGAAAATCAATCTATTTAAAGAGGAGGTGAAGGACAAATCACAGAGACAAAGGCGAGGTACATAATTAATCACCTTTTCTAGTGTACACACCTAGAACATTCAATGGAAGTAGGCCAGGTAGTGCTGAATAGCCTTATTGTTTTTAAAATATTATGCAACCTTGTGGAATAGATATTCTACTCTCTGCTATATAAAATTTAGGATATTGCAACAATTTAGTGGGTTCAAGGAGAAGAATGAAGGAGAGGGGCTCATGTATGTTTTGTTTCATAAATATTGAATCCTTTCAGAAATACCAATTCAAAACCAAAAGCTTCAAGAAAAAGATGGCAATGGACAGAGAAGAATGGTACAGTGATAGGAGAGAATCAATCAAGCAATTCTACTTATTGAGCACTTACTGTGTGAGCATGTGGGACAGTCCAATGCAACACAGTAAATATTCACAATACCTACTCTCAAGGAGCTTATAGCCTAGAGGAAGAAACAGACATTAAAATAAATTGCAGCTGGGTATGTACATAAGTGCTCTGTTTTCCTGACAAAATCCCAACTTGATCAAGATATCATCCCAACCACCACCTTAGCACAATCATATTTACTGAGCACTTACTATGTGCAGGACACTAAGTGCTTGGAAGAGTACAACAGAGTTGGCAGACTAGTTTCCTGCCCACAAGGAACTTACAGTCTGTATATGCATATATGTTTATTTGATTACTTTTTATTATTTGTAACTGATCTCTTGTTCTATTCATTGTATAATCATAGTTTTCTTTTCCTATTCCATTACAGTGTAGGGGCAGTGTCTTTTACTTCTACATTCACTTTCAAGTGCCATGAGCCCTTTGTTGGGAAGTGACTGTCTTTACCTGTTGCCGAACTGTACTTTCCAAGCGCTTAGTACAGTGCTCTGCACACAGTAAGCACTCAATAAATACGATGGAATGAATGAATGAATGAAATGACAAGAAGCCACAGTGTGAAAGAATTTCTTCGGTGTGCCCAGGGATACAATCACGCCATCAGCAACATTATCTTCAAAACAGAGGACAACTCTTTATGTAGTAGCAGTGTACCGGGGCTGGCTTCAGAGGTGAGGTAAGTAGTTGCCACAGAGTGGCATCGGCAGTGTAATATCACTAACCCCTGTGGAGGCCACCATTTGGGATATTCAAGATGATGGGCCTATCCAGTCTTTTTACCAAGAAGGCCACCAGGAATGCTCAGAGTCATCACTGCATCCTACCCCCAGCCCAGATGTAGGAGTAGCAGTCATCTTGAGTTTTAGTTTCATATGGATCCTCTGGGTCCCTCCCTGTTTTCCTGGTGGTCTAGGAAGGTCTTGTTGGCTTCAGCCATGAGTGATCATTTCCTCTGTCATCCAAAGTGGGGCTCGAGTGGCTCTGTAGCCCAGGATGGAAGTAAGGTTAGGTTTAGGGGAGTTCCCTAAATCACATAATTGCCATTTCTCCATTTGGTGAAATATCACAATTTGAAGGTGTCACCTGATGCACCACATGACATCATCCCCTTGCATCCTGCCTGTGTCAGGGCATGAAAATCAGATGTCAAATGAGGGACAGCATACTGAACTTCCACCTCAGGGCATAAGGCCAGCTGAAATGGCCTAAAAGTAGCTTTTCAATAAAAGGTGTTGATGAATTCTGCACAAGGAATTTAAATCTGTCACAGCATTCACTTAATTTATCTTCCCATTTAAGGGCCAACAGGTTCTAGAGATGTCTATCATGAAAGGCTAAGATACAAGAGTGTAGAAATATAAGGGAGAAGATTTCTACTTCCAGAATGATTTAGAAAAATGGCCTCCCTCATCAGCTGGAACCAGGCTACCAGGTGTTAGTTGAGACTGAAGGTTGAATCCACAGCAGGAGAAGTAGAGTAAAATATTATTATGACTACTTTGTGGGTTAAATTGGAAAGAAAAAAAACTACAATGAAGCAGAATTTCATGAATAATCTACACAAGTTGTCATAACAATTTGCCCAAATTATCATCAAAACACCCAAATCCCAAACATGTAATAAGACAAAAAATGTGTCAGCATCATAAAATTTCAGTTTAAATCATTGAAAAGTATACACAAGATTTACAATAATATGTATAAGAACTGGAAGAGTTGATGTGAATAGGTTTTCTCTAATTTATAATTGCTCTTTTAAATCTCATAAATAATTACAGTAGTTGGATTGGAAAACATTTTTAGTAACGTTATTCCCTAAGCCAGGTTCCTTTTTCCCCAAAGCCCAATGAATGAATGAACAGAAGTGGTGTGCAAATTCAGCAAAGTTTTTTGAAGCTCAACTTTACTTTGATTGCACATCAACCTCAAAATAAGCAAATGTTTCATAAGAGGATTAATTGACTTTTTTTTCCTTTTTCACTGCACTGCCTCAAATGACACCAGCATAAAGCTACCTAAAGTTGCTTTCAAGAGCAAAGAAAAATAATTAATTTTAAAATACCACTGCATTTTATTCCTCAACTTAAAATAAATCATTGCTTCATATCAGAAAACATATCTAAAAACAGGTCAACAACTCTCATAAGGCCGCCTAAACCTTTTGTATGTGTGAATTTAGTTCAGGTACAAAGGTAGTATGACACTGACATATAATGATCTTAATAACAGTCCCTGAATTCTAAAAAATATCTTTTCTATAATTTACTACAAAACCCTTTTCAGAAACATCAAAAGCACAACTGATGATAAATACAACAGCTATATTGTGCTTTCCCAATCATGAAGTAGCTCTGCATAAAGTGCACAATAAATATGATTGATTGGCAAAGGACATCATATTTCAAAGTCTTTCCATAAAAGTATTTGCATAAAACTCACTTCTAAGGTAATAAAGTACATATGCTTTATGCTGGGTTTTTAGTAAGTGACAACACAAGTTAGTGTGTTTAAGATTTTTTTCCAAAATGTGAAAACTAAATCCACATTAGAAACATTCACAAATCCAATATCAAATTAAAAATAAATCTCTTCCAACAATTAAAGGAAATGGCTTTAAGTTGCTGCATGTGAGATTCTGGTTGAACCTAAATTCTTGAACACCATTGTCACCAGTTAGAATAGTCGCCATTATTGAGAGTGAGGAGTTTTTGCCTGAATCGTAGGTTGATTGGTAGCCACTGGAGATTTTTGAGGAGGGGAGTAACATGCCCAGAGTGTTTCTGCACAAAGATGATCCGGGCAGCAGCGTGAAGTATAGATTGAAGTGGGGAGAGACAGGAGGATGGGAGATCAGAGAGGAGGCCGATGCAGTAATCCAGTCGGGATAGGATGAGAGATTGAACCAGTAGGGTAGCAGTTTGGATGGAAAGGAAAGGGCGGATCTTGGTGATGTTGCAGAGGTGAGACCGGCAGGTTTTGGTGATGGATTGGATGTGAGGGGTGAACGAGAGAGCAGCTTCAAGGCTCTCCATCACCTTGCCCCCTCCTACCTCACCTCCCTTCTTTCCTTCTACAGCCCAGCCCGCACCCTCTGCTCCTCTGCCACTAACCTCCTCACTGTGCCTCGTTTTCGCCTGTCCCGCCATCGACCCCCGGTCCACGCCTTCCCCCTGGCCTGGAATGTCTTCCCTCCGCACATCCGCAAAGCTAGCTCTCTTCCCTCAAAACCCTACTGAGAGCTCACCTCCTCCAGGAGGCCTTCCCAGCCTGAGCCCCCTCCTTCCTCTCCCCCTCCCGCCCTCCCTCATCCCCCCTGCCTTACCTCCTTCCCCTCCCCACAGCACCTGTATATATGTATATGTTTGTAAATATTTATTACTCTATTTTACTTGTACACATTTATTCTATTTATTTTATTTTGTTAATTTGTTTTGTTGTCTGTCTCTCCCTTCTAGACTGTGAGCCCACCATTGGGTAGGGACTGTCTCTATATGTTGCCAACTTATACTTCCCAAGTGCTTAGTACAGTGCTCTGCACACAGTAAGCGCTCAATAAATGCGATTGAATGAATATATAGCAGTTCAACTAGGAAGCCCTAGAAACTGCTATTTCTAAAATCTGCAATGCAATAAAAGAGAACCCTTCAATCAATCATTTGTATTTATTGAGCGCTTACTGTGTGCAAAGCATTGTGTTAAGCACTTGAGAGAGTGCAATCTTACAGAGTTGGTGTCACATTCCCTGCCCTCAGTGAAAATTATTGGCCTGGGAAACACTTCTACCTGGTGGAAGAAAGAGTTTGCAATGACTAGGAGAGTTTGAGTCTTTCAGTCACGCTATATGCACCCTCCTGGTGAATCCTAATTCAGGCCTTGGGGAGGCCAGAAATATCATGTCTATTCCACCTGATTAGCAAAGAGTCCTCCGGTTTCTGCAGTTGCAGCACTTGGGGTACTGGAAGACCTCTTGGGGTTGCATTGCAGCCAATCCCCTGAAGTGAAATGTGGCCAGGTTTCACCAATCAATGAACACCCTCTTTCAATCAGTGTTTTCTCCTTGCCGATGTTCCCAGTTATAGGAATCATTCAAGTCCACAGCAAGACTTATGCAAAGTCCCCTTGGAATGACCCTCAGAATGGTCCTGGTTCTTAGACAGGATTATTTTAACTGATGTCTTCCATTTCCCCATCCCAGAGGCTAACACAGCTTTTACTGTAGCATGCTTACATAATTTTAGCTGAAAGATCAGCCACTTTTCTCTTGAGGACAGTTTCTTTTTCCCTGATTATTTCTGACATATTCCAGAGCTAGGTCTGTATTATACCAGTCTATTCAACCCTCTCCATTCTAATTGTGATATCCCTAGTCCAGACCCTAACTCAAGCCTGGACTACTGGAAGAGCTTCCTTTCTGGATCCTAGCACTTAAATCCTCTCCATCTATTCTATTTTTTCTATTCTATTCTATTTTTTAGAAAGAAGCCAGACTCTTTTACTTATAGATGAGCAAAGCAGCTGTTCGGCCTAGTGGACAAAATATGGAATTAGGTGTCAGAAGATCTGGATTCTAATCCTGGTTCTGCCACTTGCCTGTTGTGTGCCTTGGGCAAGGCACAACTTCTCTGTGCCTTTCTTTCCTCAGTGTAAAATCAAAATTAAATATCTGTTCTCCCTTCCTTCTGAACTATGAGCTGCATGTGGAGCAGAACCTGTGTATGATAAGCTTATCTTGTATGTACCCCAGCACTTAGCAAGAAGCTTGGCACATAATAAGTGATTAACAATTATTATCGTTATAGCATCATTCTGATAGTTACTCCTCAATGGATCACAACAATTGTTCATACCAAATCAAAACTGGAAGGCTTTAAATCCCTCCACATTTTGGTTTAGAACAAATAGTTGGGAGACTAGGGTGGACAAATAGCAGGAGACAGTCCTGGCAGGGTAAAACACTTTGGTCTAGCAAGATATTTTGTAGAAGCATGCAGCAGAAGATAATGTTCAGGCTTAGCTAAACAACTTGGCAAATAACGATGTTTGTAATGACTATATTCCAGCCAACCAACCACTGAAAAGCCTGAGTCCAACAACAGGGTTAGGGAGGCTAAAAATGGAAAAGGAAGGAAGGAATGAAGAGATTAGCACAAGGAGTGAACCTGAAAACATCCAGGACACTGACAGGAACTAGGAAGGAGATTAACTATACTAGTCAAAAAAACAGTCAACAGAAATCAGACCGGTCTCAAGTAACCCAATGGATTTATGATCAATTATTATTATTGACCTGATAAAATGATAAGATTATTATTGAAAAACAGCATGGCTTAGTGGATAGAACACAGGCGTGGGAGTCAGAAGGTCATGGGTTATAATCCCGGCTCCATCACATGTCTGCTGTGTGTCCTTGGGCAGCTCACTTCACTTCTCTGGGTCTCAGTTACCTCATCTGTAAAATGGGGACTAAGCATATGAGCCCTATGTGGGACAGGGACTGTGTTCAACCTGCCTACCTTGTATCTACCCCAGTGCTTAGAACAGTGGTTGGCACAGAGTAAGCACTTGGGCAAGTCACTTAACTTCTCTGTGCCTCAGTTCCCTCATCTGCAAAATGGGTATTAAGACTGTGAGCCCTCCATGGGACAACCTGATCACCTTGTAACCCCCCAGCCCAGCACTTAGAACAGTGCTTTGCAAATAGAAAGTGCTTAATACATGTCATTACTAATTAAGTACCATTATTATTATTATACTTGTTAAGCACTTAATATGCGTTGAGTATTAATCTATAAAATCTGCAGTAGATGCAAGTTAATCACGTCGGCCCAGTCTTGTCCCACATGAGGCTCACAGCCTAAGTGGGAGGGAGAACAATTCCTTTGACATTTCTCCCTTTTCTTTCCCAGAATGTCTAATTCATCCAGAAGAGATAGGTGTCTATGCTTTTTCAGAAGATTTGTAATTCTTCAGACAAGGAGATTTATGATCTCCCTCCAAAGCCATTCCAGTATTATGCAGTTTCTTCCTTATTTTATGCACTCAATCAACAGCACTTACTGTGAACACCTTCAGTGTTGAAGAACCCTTTTTTAAGCACTTGGAAAAATGTCAGACAGTAAGGTCACAGGCCTGGCGAAAGTTCAACCCTCTAACCCCTCATCACCTTTAAGACTTGCTTGGAATATTCTGGGTGGAGGTTAGCTCTTCTGCCCAACATCGTTAAAGCTCCTCCCCACCAGGACAGAGCCAAGCTTATGTGAGGGTAGAATGAGAAGTGTTTAGCACAGTGCTTGACACAGTGTCACTTAATAAGGATGATAATGGTGCTTATTATTAGGTGGGTCCATTTTTACCTTTGCTTATGGTTATATAGCAATAAAAGCCACAATTTTGCTCTCTTGAGGAATAAGCCTTGGTGAAGTCCAATATATAGTACTATAGAAATGAGAGAACATGATCCCTGATCTCAAGAAGCTTCCAATCTCACGGTGGAGACTGACACAAATTATAAAAATGAGGAAATAGAATATAGGAGATACGTACATAAATGCTACAGGTGCTTATGTGGTGCTTAATGGCTGAAGTGGCAATTGGAGGATAAACACTGGGGGCATTAATCAGAGAAGTCCTCCTATACAAGATGTGATTTCAGAGAGGCTTTCAAGATGGAGAGACAGAGTTTGTCAGCTATGAAGAGGAGCTCCAAGCAATGGGGAGGACTGTCATCAGCAGGAGAGTTCTATTTAAACCCTTATGAGATTTCAGCCTGTTCATTTTATTCATTTATCTGTAGAAATGGAGACCATCCTCCTCATAACAATACTTTTTTGCTTGAATTCTATCAACTTAACTGAGGCTGGCCACTCAAATTCCTATAGCCTTTTTAAAAGGGCCCATTTTCTTAACATTTAGTCATTTTAGTTATCTGGATTCCCACCAGTTCCTCCAGATCCTTTATACTGACAAATCGAATACATACAGTTTGCTAACAAAGGTCTGAACAAAGATATGACACATTAATGTTGGTTATTAAATGGATTGTTATCTGGATCCAGATTCACAGCTATGATTTCAGTTGGTAATTGAACAGAATCATATATTCTGTTTTGTATCTTGTCTTCGGATGAAGGATTAGGTTTTCAATATAGTTGTACAGATAGAACTTTTTTAAAGGCTAAAGAAATTTAAAGAACTGCTTTAACTCTGCCACTCTCAATTCAGGCCAGGGTAAGGAGCTCATTGGATATGCTGATTGTGGTTAAAAATAAGAACAAGAAACAGATTATTAAGTGTTAATAAAGGGAGTTGAGAAATTGAAAATCAGACATCTAAAGAGAAGCAACTTCAAGGATTTCAAATACCCTATTGTCTTTAAAAGTGACGTTATTTTTAAGTATTAAAAACAGAAGTCCTTGAATTTAGTCATGATTATGCACATTTAAAAAACTTTAAAACTGTTTTTATAAATAAACTTGTTGAGTTCCTTTGCAAATCTTTTACATGGGCAGAAAGAACAAGCTCAAGCAAAATACCATGCACATTGGAAACTAATTCCTAACCATATAAGGAGAAAACAAACTGCTGCCCCATGGGTTCTGAAGCAAAATGCACCCTGAGCTAACTCATTACATCTAGAGGTAGAATTCTACCCTCAATAACCCCTGAGTGAAAAACCATAGACCTGAGAAATATTTATAGATTTACATAAGACCAAATTCTGTCTTCAGTGATGTGCTCACATTTACTTTCTCTGCCTTTTTTTGGAGCTGAAATTGAAGGCAGGATTTGGCCTTGAAAATGAGGAGCACAGAGGAAAAATTACAAGGAATCCAAAGTTTATGGTTTTGGATCTCATTCCTGCAATAAGCTTCTTTTTTAAAAGATCCTGGCCTTTATTTTGGAATTCTGTAACCACAGAAAGAAACAGATGTATAGAAACCAAAAAGTCAGTCTCAAGCCCATATAAATTATATGCTCTGTAATAACGAGTTTTTCAGGCCACATTTTGTGTTATGGCATAACCTAGCCTGAACTACCTGAGCCCAAGTGCCAGCTGAGCCTCAGGACTAGAAGCCCCTGCTCTACTCAAAAGAGGCCAAACTTCACTTTCAGAAAATGGGTGGCTGGACCTTGTATCAGTGAGCTGCTGAGATTTCCTCACATAGAAGTCCTCCACATGTGTGCGATGATGCGGTAATACCACAGCTGCTAAATCCCCAATCCCAGATGGTATTCTGCAGTGAAGACAGCACCTCCCTTGATCACTCCCATTAGCATATTTGGTACCTTCATGCACAGTGATAGTTTGGGTGTGTTTATTGGACTTTCTTTAAGGTGTATGAAACTCTCTGTAATGATAAATGATATCCTCTAATCTGTACGTCGTTGAGGACAGGGAACATATCTGTCAACTCTGTTTTATTGTATTCTCCCAGGTGATTAATACAGTGCTGTGCACATAAGAGCCCACTGTTGGGTAGGGATCGTCTCTATATGTTGCCAACTTATACTTCCCAAGCGCTTAGTACAGTGCTCTGCACACAGTAAGTGCTTACTAAATACGACTGAATGAATAAATGCCATGGTTGGTGATATTCAAATGAAAATAACATCCAATTACACATGCCAACCAACGAATCTTATCCAATGACATCAGGACATCACAGTAGCAGATGGAGAGAGAGAACCCAAGAGAATAAAGAAAAGGAGTGGGAGGGGTTTAGTAAGAGAGGGAATCAGGCATATGTTCACATGACCCATTATATCTTTGATGCATTGAAAGTCTTGGAGAATCACCATTTTCAATGAAAGGGAAAGGATGAAAATGGCAATAAAGTACTGTGTATGTAATTTCTGAAATACAAACATAATTTCCTAAATTTATAACCAGCAACATTTCAAACAGCTTCGGAAACAGGAAATTCCTATTGTGTATTGTGGAATAACTAACGGTGATAATCACATAGGGTGAATTTCTTCAGCACTGCTATGGTATCGAAATGTATTTTCTAATTTCAGAATGCAATCGATAATTATTACAATGATATGGAAATAATTGTCTCTTTCATAAAATCTTTTATAGCTAATTTTTAAATGTGTTTGTTTCCACGGGGGAAAATGTTCCTTCCATGAAAACGTTCTGGAGGCAAGAGGAGCTACACCAAAGGTCAGACAGCTGAATGGTTAACAATTCCCGGAGGTTCTTTTCTCATTTTATTTTACCAACTTTCTCTAACTTCCAACATGTTGAAGTGAGAAAGGCAGGTAAAAATGCATGCTGGGCACAGATGATGCAGTGAAACCTAAATCAACTCAATTATTTTAACCCTCAGACTAGGGAGGACATGCATTCCCCTAGGTCCTGACTATAGCCTCCAGCACAGTAAGCCAAGCTGTTGAAAATGCCTGGAGTCCTTTCTGTGCAATTATTCTCTTCATTTGGGAGGAAAGCTTAACGTGCCATATTCTGAACCTGTTATAAGGTTTCAAAGAGCCCCTGAAGGAGTCAAGAATCTAGGCCAAGAGGATTGAGGTTAGCATGTTTGTTAAAGAAAAGGTAGGGTTTTCCAGAGAAACCACGAAGAAGGTACTTAGGGGAAAGGTGAGAGAGAGAAAGAGATCAATCAGTCATATTTATTGATCACTTACTGTGGGCAGAACACTGTACTAAGCATTTGGGAGAGTAGAATATTACAATATAACATACATTACCTGACCACAATGAGCTTACAGTCTAGAGGGAAAGACAGACATTAATATAAATAAGATACAGGTATGTGAATAAGTGCTGTCGGGTTTAGGAAGGGGGTGAATTAAATGGAGCATATCAGGGCGCTGTAGAAGGGAAGGCCTCTTGGAGATGAGCTTTCAATAAGGCTTTGACGGTGGGAAGAGTAAACTGTCTGTCAGAAATGAAGAAGGAGGGCGTTTCAGGCCAGAGGCAGGGCATGGGTGCGAAGTTAGCAGCGAGATACACAAGATCAAGGTAGTAGGTTGGCATTAGGGGAGCAAAATGTGCAGGCTGGATGTAGGAGGAGACAAGTGAGGTAAGGTAGGAGGGGGCAAGGTGACTGAGAACTTGAAAGCCAATGGTGAGGCGTTTCTGTTTAATGAGGAAGTAGATGGGCAACCACTGGAGGCTCTTGAGGAGTAGGGAAGTACCGGACTGAACGTTTTTGTAGAAAAATATTCCGGGCAGCAGAGAGAAGTATGGACTGGAGTGGGGAGAGACAGGAAGCAGGGAGGTCAGCAGGAGATGATCTAAAGGGGAATGGGATGCAAGGGAATGGAAAAAAGAGGGAAAAATAATGGGGAAGGGGAAAAAGGTTGAAGGAAAAGGAGAAGAAAAGAAAGGGAATGAGAGAGGCTGTCAGATTTTTTTGCTAAAGCAACAGACAGCAAGTATCAATAAATCAATAGTATCTGAGCACTTCTGTGGGCGAGCATAGTACTAAATGCTTGGGAGAATTAGTGGACATGAGTCCTGCCCACAAAGCATTTTTAGTCTACGAGGGGAGCGAGATACAAGAATAAATTAAAGTGCAGTGGAAGAAAGGAAAGGAGACATATACTTCAGTGTTTAAGTAATAGGGAATGCAGGTTGGTACAAAAGTACTATGAAAATGGTGAGTATTTCAGGGCACAGGTGGTTCAAAAGTCATGAACAGGCATTGGCGGGTGGTGGAGAAAGGGGGGTTGGCTATGACCATGAGAAATGAGAAATAAATCAAGGAAGGTTTTCTGGAGAAGATAGGATTTCATGGGGTTGTGAAATGTGAAGGGAGAGGGAGCTCTAGATAGGTGGGAGGGCATAAGTAAGAGGTTGGTGGCAGCAGCGATGAGAATGAGGCAAGGAACAGGTTAGTTTGGAAGGGCAAAGAATATGAGCTGTTGTGTTGTGGGACAAGAGAGTGGACAAGAAAGAAAGAGAAAACTGATTGAGGGTAAGGAATTTTTGTTTGATGCAGCCAGGAATGGGTATTCATTTGAGGTTTATGCAGAGTGGAGGGATATGGGCAGAATGATGATCCAGAAAATCGATCTGAGTGCAAAGTATGAACTAGAGATTGAGGAAAGAGTTTAAACAGGGATGATCAGTGAAGAGGCTGGTGCAGTGCCTAAACAGTGTGGGCATTGTTAGGAACAAGAAAATAGCAAAACTTCCATTTCCTACATGTTATATTTAACCTTACCATTTAAACTGAAATCAAAGAATGTGTTATCAACTCAAGAGGAACTGATAGTGAAAGAGACATGCAGACTGATACTGCAACTCAGACTCAAGTGGTAGAGATACAGATCACTATTAAGTTTCATTTTTGGAGTTTGGTACTTAGGGTTGGTTTTTAAATATTGGTGATTTGGGGAAAATTTTATCTCCAGTTAAGTAATGAATGATATTAAATTCATTAATTCAGTCAGGTACAATATTTCCTGGAAACCAACTCTCCAGGTGGTAATAAGAAAGGAATTGGGCTTTCATGATGTTAATAACTTGCATAATGAGTTGGCCATATTTTATTTTTGAATGACTCAAACAGATTTTATACTTAAGAACTCTGCCTATACCTATGGTCTGGGAGTCCATTAAATTTAATTACTTTCCCCTGGAGCTTCAATTCAAGACAACTTCCAAATGAGGAAAGTCCATGCCTAAACATGGCACCATTACCAATCCTTGAATATGAAAAAGGAGCAAAAAGAGTTTTCAATGAGAGCAAAAATATGAGCTATTACCATGTGCACCTCTATATGGGTTGTGATTCATCATCATCAAACACAAATTAAGCATCCACAAGGGCATGACATGGTATTAAAAGGAGAATCATGGTTTATCTACATCCTACGTATCTTCCTCCTGGTATCCCTGCTACTAAGACTGTGAGCCCCATGTGGGACAGGGGTTGTGTTCGACCCAAATGACTTCTGTTTACACCAATGCTTAGAACAGTGTTAGACACATAGCAAGCACTTATTAATACCATTATTATAATAAATATCGTAATTATAAATCATTTTATTATCTGGTATCATCCTGGTGGAAGCAGAGGGATACCAGAAGTTATGGGCATATGGCTAATTGTCCAGGTTTCCAGTCAGATAACTCAGTCCTTACAAGGCCTCCAATTCTCATCACTGGACCATGGTGGGTTAAGAATGTCCTTGGGACAGCTGGCTACGGGACTGGACTTGGGTGAGCACAGTGGTATCTACTAATTCCCAACCTGGGCTGACCCTCAAAGTATGGAGCAAACCATGCCACTCAATAGGTTCTGGGATCCCTCCGAGGGTTGGGAGTCAGTCAAGGGGGAAAGGGGCTGAAGGAAAGAGAGAGGAAGGGAAGGGAAAGGGGGGAAGAGGAGAGATCCACACCAAACTGGGTTCCAGTAAGGACCTTCCTGGAACAGTTTAGAGATCCCAATGAGTCCCCAAAAGCCAGCTTTAGGATTTGGGGGAAGTAGTCATCCTATGGGAAGACTCTTCCTGGCTACCAATAGCTCCTCTAAAACTGTCCTGGTCCAGGTCCAAGCTCATTGCTGTCCCTGAGTTTGGGCTTGGGGCTGGGAAGAGAAGCCCTGAAGACTAATGTGGCCACAAGCTAGGCTAAGTGAGCACCTTAATCCTTGGCGATGTTTCACTGTGGCCTAGGCTGCACTGAAACTACGGAAGGGGCTGGGAGGGTACTAGTACTCCCTTGTTTTGGGGAGGGGGGGATTTAAACCACTTCCTCTACTTTAAAAATCAAACAATGGTGTGTTAACACACCCTGGCAAACTGGGTTTGTACATTTTAAATTGGTTCAGTTGAAATGGTCACTATTACTAAATATATGGTAGAAGGTTGGAACTGTTAATCTTTGACAGAGGATTGAGAATATCTTATATGGCACCAAAGCAAAGAGAATTCAATTCACAGAAGTATTTAGTGGATCACAAAGCACCATTTGCAATGCAATATTGAAAGCACCATTACCACCTTACATAGAAGCACCTACACAATCACTTTCCCCTTTCTTTCCTCTTATCTTATTTAACTTTTTCCTGTCTACTCTAAATTTATGGCTCTAGATCAGGAAAGGGAGTGGCCAAATAGGTGTCACATACAAAACCCGACTCACCCAGTAACCCACTTGGTCTGCCCAGCAGTAGCAACGGTTCCTACACAGGTCCACAGATGCAATCTCCTCTCAAAGGAGCGAATACCTCTACCTGTCATGTTGTAGAAGCTCCTGAGAACTCTCAAGGAGAAAAATTCTTATGTAATATAGAGAAGCAGTGTAGTCTAGTGGATAGAGCATGGGCCTGGGAGGATCTGGGTTCTAATCCCGGCTCTGCCACTTGTTGGCTGGGTGGCCTTGGGCAAGTCATTTAATTTCTCTGTGCCTCTTTACTTTATATGTACTTTACTTTTACTTTATATGTAAAATGGGGATTAAGACTGTGAGCCCCATGTTGGACATGGACTGTGTCCAAACTGATTTGCTTGTATCTAGTCCAGTGCTTAATATAGCTTAACAAATACCATAAAAAAATGACAAGTAGTTGCCCTCCTGACAACATCAGCTTCCATATCTGCAAAAATAGGACTACCTGTTTCCCTCTCCAAAAGAATTAAGAAGTTATATGGCAATAAATGTATTGGAAAGTGCTTAGGAAATCATACACTAGAGGCAAGAGTTTGGTAACCCCCCACTACTTTGCCCACAGACACTAGAGAAGCAGCATGGAGTACTGGATACAGCATGGGCCTGAGAATCAGAAGGTCCTGGGTTCTCATCCCGGCTCTGCCACTTGTCTGCTGTGTGACCTTGGCAAGTCGCTTAATTTCTCTGGCCCTCAGTTACCTCATCTGTAAAATGGGGATCGAGACCGTGAGCCCCAAGTGGAACAGGGACTGTGTCCAACCCATTTTACTTGTATCCACCCCAGCACTCAATAAATATGTAAGCATTCAATAAATACAACTGCCACTGGGACAACAGCTGCTGGTCCAGATGTACCTCAGTGCACCCCAGCAGAGAGAGAGAATGCAAGGCATGCTGGAAGCAAAATTCCTCACTCGTAAAGCTATTTGGGGTATCCTGGGCACTCAGGGCCCGAGATAGTTGAGGTCATTTCTGGGAGGAGGCTGGGGAGCTACAAGCACCTCGAGGAAACTAATCAGGAATTCTGCCTGATGATAGAGTAACTCAGAATCAGCCCTGGCCATTTGGGGTCAACTGTAGCTTTTACAAGGATAGGTAGGTGGGTGGGTGGGGCATCTTAGCTCCAGGAAGTAAGACACTTTTTTACTTTTAGTAAAAATATTTTCCTCTCAACATCCACCCCGTATTTTTTTTAACTTGATTAAATATTGTGATTCAACTCCTGCCATAATCTGCTGCTCTGTGTACTGCTATGCAATATTGCACAGCTGCTACATTCCACTCCACAAATGGAATTCCTTAAAACATTTGAGAACTCCCTGAGTGAAAGGAATGGTTATCATCCTGGCTATGATGATAATTTTTATCATCGGTAATAATGTTTACGTGCACGATAATATTATATGCTATTTATATCTAATTACACTCACATCACTGGAAATTCCAGTTTTGCTCTCAATCTGAAAATATGCAGCAATCATGTATCTTTTGAAAACAATGCATTTGAGGAAAAAGCACCAGACAAAATTCAAGGGAGGCAGTATGGCTTATGAGAAGAGTGTCGGTCTCAAAGGTGGAGGACCCTAGTTTGAGTTCAAGCTCTGCCACCAGCCTATGTGACTATATGCAAGTTATTTAAATCTCTGTACCTCAGTTTCCTCATCCACAAAATGGAGATATCTACTTCTCTACCTACTTTACAGAGCTGCTGTGAAGGCAAAAATGAGATGGGTAATGTGTGAGTTTTGAGAATAAAAGTGCTATACAAAAAACAATGAAAAACTTCCAATTCACACTTCAGATAAAAGTACTTTTATTCCTGCCCAGTTAATGTCACAGTGTAATTCTGATATATATGTCTGATATTTATATCTACATAAATGTCAAAACTGCACTTTGAAATATTAAAATCCACCTGAGATGGAGCAATCCCTATAAGCCCATCCTAACTTAATATTAATTTTTCCACATAGTACTTAGACTGTGAGTCCCATGCAGGACAGGGACTTTGTCATCCAATTATTGTGTGTCTCCTGCAGTGCTTAGTACTGTGCTGGGCACAGAGTAAGCACTTAACACAAACCACAACGATCAATATGAAATGTGAAATCTGATAAGCAATATATATATATATATATATATATACTGACATTAATATATTATTATAAAAATTATATTCATATATATCAATGTAAAACAGAAATTACATTATTAAATATCATTGCAAAAAATTAAGTAGTGACAAAGTGAATTAATGTTTGACATGTTCTTAATGCTAATATATTATTAATATACACAATAATTCAAAAAATGAGAACAAACTGGATTTCTTCTCTTATTGCACACCCATACACAAATACCTGTACCTGTAGATGACAGATTACATTGTCAGGTGCCAGTGGATAAAATCCCAGTTTCCCACTGACTGACTGCTCCAATTTTTCCTTCTTGGCTTAGGAACACTTATCTGGATATGTTAAGATAACCTGGGCATATCTGGGAACACTGGAGGATAAACACAAACTAAAGAGCTCACTGTACAGTTACATCATATAACTGAGAAGGAAAGGAAAATAACCTTCCATTTCAATACCTTTTTAATGGAGTTAATGGTACTGTACTGTGAGATAAGCTTCAGCTATTCAATAAACACAGGCCCTTAAAAAGTGGTTTTTAAATGATCTTTCCTAGCAAAGTTTTGATATTCTCAGTTCTTCTTCATGCTAAATCTCAGTGTGCAAAGTGTGAGATCAGTTAGTTCAGAAATGCTAACTGTAACTCAAAAATTTCAATTGACTGGAACTTTCATCATTCCTTTATTGTGGCTGAACAACTGAAACCCAGGCATGGTTTCGAAAACTTGAATCACTTTTGCTGCTTTTCTTTGGACTCTATATAGTTTTCCCTATGTCTGTTTTAAAATGCAAAACTAAAACTGAACTCATACATCCTAGGATTGAAAAATCTATGATTGAGAAATAGCATGGTCTAGTGGATAGAGAGATAGGGCCTGGGCCTAGGAGTCAGAAGGACCTGGGTCCTAATCTTGTATCGGCCACTTAATAATAATAATAACAACAATAATGATAATGATAATAATAATGATGGTATTTGTTAAGCACTTACTATGTACCAAGCACTGTTCTAAGCTCTGGGGGAATACAAGGTTGTCCCACATGGGGCTCACAATCTTAATCCCCATTTTACAGATGAGGTAACTGAGGCACAGAGAAGTGAAGTGACTTGCCCAAAGTCATAGAGCTGACATTTGGTGGATCCAGGATTTGAACCCATGACCTCTGACTCCAAAGCCTAGGCTCTTTCCACGGAGCCACACTGCTTCTCCTTGTCTGCCGTGTGACTCTGGACAAGTCACTTAACTTCTCTGTGTCTCAGTTACCTCATCTGTAAAATGGGGCTTAAGACTGTGAGCTCTATGAGAGACATGGACTATGTCCAACCTGATTAGCTAGTATCTACCTAGCATTTAGTACAGTGCGTGGCACACAGTAAGTGCTTAAATATCATTTAAAAAAATAATATTAAGTAATGGTTGACATTATAAAGCTCCACTTATTTCCATTATCAAAACTGATTATCTTGTACCTAACCCAGCGCTTAGTACAGTGCGTGGCACACAGTATTTAACAAGTACCATTAAAAAGATAAAAAAACTTCCAGATTTTGTGTAACTGAGTTCAGAAACACATTACTATACATGACAATCAAAAGCCTTTGAATAGCATTACTGGTCTATTTTCCTACTCTTCTCCACATTCTAGCTGTATTCTAGTAATCACACAAATAAGATAACCCATATATTTACAAGCTTTTTCACAATTAAGTTAAGCCCTAGATATCTGCATTTATAAATCAATTCCAACTTTATATGGCTATTTGTCTGTACAGCCCTGAAATATATCAGTACTAGTCCCTCTAATTCCTGGGTATTTAATAGGAAAATGTGGTTCATTCACCAAAATAGCAGAAAACATATGGAAAACATAGACATCATTTAACATCAGTTCTTACACAATGTAAACTTTAAGGACCTAACTACCCAGCACTAATACCAACCCAAGAGCCCTTTAAATATTCCCAGTATCCTTTCTTTCTCCCATCCCCCTCTCGTTTACTTTCTAAGTTTTATCATCATTCACACTGATCACTGATCATTTTAATTCCATTGCTGATCTGCCTCTGCAAGTTCTGTTGCCTGGGATGGAGAGAACAACCCATTTTGCATGTAAGAAAGTATGACCTCAAGCTTGATGCCTTTATTCAAGGCCAACAAGGGAATTCTGACATTTAGCAGGACCACCTATTTTTCAGAGAGCAGTCAATCAACTGTACTACTTGAGCACTTACTGTGTGCAGAGCACTGTACTAAGCGCTTGGAAGAGTACAATATAACAGGGTTGGTAGGCACATTCCCAGATCCCAATCAGCATTTTAAGATTTTTCCAGGCTCTCATGCCAGCTTCACTCCCTAGTCTACTTCTACCCTGAACGGCCTCAACGATTGCTCCAGTGTTCTGGCAGGTTGGCCATGGAACCAGGAGGAGCCTTAGCCTGAGTTTCTCATATTTGGAGTTAGGAGACTTGACCAAGGTTACACAACAGGCAAGTGGCAGAGCTGGGATTAGAACCCAAGTCCTCTGAATCCCAGCAGAGTGCTCTTTCTGGAAGCCCATGCTGCTTCTCAATTATTTCACAACTGTTCCTTTTACCTGCTTTTAAACATCTTGTTGATAACAGTATAAATGTTGCATTGTACTCACAAGTGCCTAGGAATCTCTGTTCTAATTAAAAGTAGGATAAAACTGGTTCTCTACTGTCTACTGTAATAACTCCTGTGCTAGGGTTGACAAAAGAATATATTCAGTCCTAGCTCAGAGGATCTGTCTAGAGTAACTAAGAAAACAGAATTGAGATGAGCTTCTTATAAAACTCTTTATCAAGAACATGATTATGTAATCAAATCAGTTCAGTTTAAGTGGCTTCCTCAGAACAATGCCAAGTAAAATGGCTAAGAACAATGTAGCCCTGATTGACTCCCAGTGAATACGATTCATGGGGTGGGAAATATGCATTACATCTGACAGAGTGGCAAACCGCTCAATGCACCAATCCTCTCCAAATGTCAGACCTTAGCCATCTTGGGTCATGGGCAGCTTTCACTAAGAGGTCTGGATTGGATTAAGGCATTTAGTCATCACATCCTTAGTATTTACTGAATGCCAAATGCATGCAGCACACTATAAGAGGGTCTTCGAATATTGAGGTAGCAGAGAAGAGGATGACATTTCTTCAATTTTTCATTTCTCCTTAGTGTCCCATTTTGTCAATGGCCCTATAATTCCGCTCTGAGGCCTCTGGCTTATTCCATGGGGCACTTATTACAGTTGAGGATCTTCGGGGTCAATCCAAGAGACTACTGCCTTGTTTGACTTCCAGGGGACCATGGTATGAGAACCTCTGGTCAATTCATGGTTGACAGGCAAAAGGCTTTGATTAGCATCTTCAAAAAATCTTAGTCTAAATAGTTAAATCACTTCATACTGCCTCATCGAAGGATTAGCCTCCATTTAAATACTGAATGGGTATTTCCAAGAGGCTTTACAGCAGCCATAGACTGTGAGCCCTGTGGTTGACTGATTTGATGAAAACCACTCAAGCAATCAAATAGCTACTATCTGCAAATTAACCCCTTGCAATTCCTCAGATGTCATCAAAAGGGATTCCTCTGAAATCCTCTTTGGAGCCCGCTGTTGGGTAGGGATTGTCTCTATTTGTTCCCAAATTCTACTTTCCAAGCGCTTGGTACAGAGTTCTGCACACAGTAAGTGCTCAATAAGTACAAGTGAATGAATGAATGAAAGTGGTTTTGCCGATGGATAGAGCACAGGCCTGGGCATCAGAAGGACCTGTGTTCTAATCCCAGCTCCACACTTTGCTGTATGACCTTCTCTGTGCCTCAGTTTCTCCATCTGTAAAATGGGGATTAAGACTGTGAGCCCCATGTGGAATATGGACTGTGTCCAACCCGATTATCTTGACCCCAGGGCTTAGTACAGTGCCTGGAACATAGTAAGCACTTAACATATATCCCTTAAAAAAAACGAAAGCCTGCAAGTTAGATACCTTGAAATGACGGCCTGAGAATCATCTTGGTACTTTCCCACATGACCCCAGGAATCCTCACACATAACCAAATATTTTTTATCAGTGTTTCCAGTTGAATGCTGTCACTCAATTCCCCCGTCAAAGGTAGAAAAATAAGTAACAATAACTCAAGAAAGTAAGCACATTCTTTGGTGAACAGACAGAATGAAGCACCACATCATTATACTTCAATCCAAATCCTGCATATTAGACCACTTGAACTACCTCACATTCTATACTTCCGTAAAACTTGGGCTCATTATAGCTGTTCTTATCCACTTACAGAGCTGTTACATCAGCGCTACCTATGAGCTGTACTTAACATTCTGTCACCCAGGACCACAAAAAATAGGATTTTGGAATGCAATATCACTTGACCAGCATCAAGGTGTCAGCTCTATGAGACACAACATGACTAGTGGGAAACATAACATTAAACATAACACATAATGATAGCAACTATCATTTGGCGAGTTAATATGAGGTGTCTGGAAGTAAAGAGTACAGAAGAAACATTTCAAAGATTCAGTGAAACAACTTTAGGCCATGTGTCATAGCTGAGTATCACTTGGAAGCATAAGTGTCACACACTGTTGTATGACAAATACAAAAGGACTTGGAATCATGTGGGCAGAAAGAAAATAATTTCCCTGGAGGAAAAGAATTCAAAACACATGGGTTGTGAGGGAGAAAAACTTGGGAACGTAGTAATGCTCAAGGAGACCTGAGGCAAGAGTAGATACTCAATTATAGATGTTTGCACTGTAATATGGCAAGAAAAATGATCTTTCATTGGATTGCATACCTAGAGGTGTCCATCTGCCAAGGAAAGGAAGAACTGAATTGGCACATTCTCAATACAACTACAGTGATTCCATGTGTTAATGATACATTCAGACTCTCACTCAAGTGATGCTATTATCCAAGCAGAATTTAAAGAGAGAAAAAGAAAACGTGATTACGTTCAAATCAAACGTAAAGCTTGTAAGTTTCTTGTGGGACAGTATGATGTCTATCTATTATATTGTATTGTACTCTCCAACCACTTCATACAGGGTACGAAGTAAGCACTCAAAAATTACCATAGACTGATTGATCGAAAGACTCAGGGAAACCATGACCAAATTGGGAGTAGAGGGAAATAAATCCTGCCCTAGCCAAATGGAAAACAGAAGACATCAGCCTCTTCATTCATTCAATCATATTTATTGAGCACTTACTGTGTGCAGAGGACTGTACTAAGCACTTGGCACTGTACTAATAAATGGTGCTCGGCAATGCAAGCAGCAGCAAAACAAAGAATAATCTTTAAGCATACTGGATGTGTTGGGAGCTGCAGGTCTCACCCAGGCCACCTCCCCCCACACACACCCCACACATTCACCCACCCACACCCACACCTTCTTCTTAGAAGGGGCAACTGTGAATGTAGGTGTATGAAGATAAGCATAAATATTCCTTTCAAATCTGAACCAAATCTTTCCAACAGAAGCAATCAGAAGCATTATGGCCCAGTGGAAAGAGCACAGGCCTGGATTCTAATCCTGGCTCCACCACTTGTTTGCTGGGTGACCTTGGGCAAATCACTTAACTTCTTGGAGTCTCTGTTACCTCATCTGTAAAATGGGGATTATGACTGTGAGCTCTGAACTGTGTCCAGCCTGATTAGTTTGTATCTACCCCAGAGCTAACTACAGTGCCTGGCATACTGATCAACAACTTCCTTATAATTATAGAACTTGTTAAGAGCTTACTATGTGCCAAGCACTGTTCTAAATCCTGGGGTAGATACAAGGTAATCAGGTTGGACATAGTCGCTAGCCCACAGGGGGCTCATAGTCCCAGAGAAGTTAAGTGACTTGCCCAAGGTTACACAGCAGAAATACGGCGGAGCCAGAATTATAACCCAGGACCTCTGACTCTGAGGCCCCTGGTCTTTCTTCTAGCCCATTCTGCTTCTAATTTACTCCAAAACAGAGTCTGAAATGGCAACTGAGTAGCACTTCTACACTTGCACATAGTCTGTCACATTCATTGTATCTCCTTCCCTGTCTTCACATCCCTGAGACAAATTGATCGTTCCTTAACATCTTGTCGGATGTATGCAACCCAGTTACTACATATTACCATTAACTTGAAATGTTTATGAACAAAGCATTAGAGAAGGCCACACATATATAAATTCAATGTTTTCATCATTATTCAAACTACTCTTTAATCCATCAGTAATACATATTAAGCACTCACAAGGTGTTTGAAAATGGAAAATTAACACATTGATTTCTACCATTTGTATTGTCATATCAAGGCTTTAAAAAAAAAGACTTTGGTCCATTTAAGATGGGCTAATCTACTGTCATTTTCCTCTGATGAAACCAATCCAGAAGTTACGATGCGGCATCCGGATGGATTCTAGGTTTCACAAATCATAGAGACGGTTGGATGGTTTACCATCTCCCAATTTCATTTCCCTTTGCCCTTATCAAGTGATCTATAATACCAGATAAAATCTGCCTTCTCACTTTAAAAATATACAACAGTCTGACAATGAGTTTGGCTCACCACTCTCTGCCAAATAGCTGGAGGGCAATAACTCTTTGTGTATATAGATATCTACCAAATAATCCCAATACAAACTAAATGTCTTTAAAACTTCCACTTAAAAAATTGGACAGATGGTCCGTTAGAACAAGTCTGATTACTTCCCGTCTTTAAGATACCTATAATGGGGCTTGGATTTTCTAATGTGATAATCGTGTCTAGACTATTTCTTGTCTCGTACAGCAGGTATTTATTTGCCCTTGGCTAACAATTTCCTTCCTGTCTCCTTCTTTCAGCTGAACAGTTGCAAGATTATGTGACACCTTGTACTTTTATGGAGTACACATTTTGCATACTGAAACCTACTTCTGAGGCCTGGTCAAGTCTGTTGGGCTAGAACAGCTTCAGGGGGATACATGAAGTGAAGACTGTGGTATTCTCTTAATGATAATGGCATTTTTTAAGCATTTTACTACGTGCCAGGTCCTGTATTAAGCACTGGGGTAGATTCCAGGTAATCAGGTTGAACACAGTCCCTGTCCCACATAAGGCTCGCAGCCTTAATTAGCATTTTACAGAAGAGGTAACAGACACAGAGAAGTGAAGTGACTTGCCCAAGATCATACAGCAAATGGGTGGTGGAGCCAGACTTAAAACCTAGGTCCTCTGATGCTTAGGGCTGTGCTCTTTCCACTAGGCGACACTGCTTCTCTGTTTACCTGAACCCACACCATTCACGTTGGAGACTGATTTCTCTGCGAGTAAAAGCTACTAAGATTATATAGCATAGAACCAAAAACATAACAGAAAGGACGTTTAGGTTTTCTTTTCCATTTTAAAGTAGATACAGTGCAGAGGGAGCAGGTCAGGCTGAAGAAAATGCAGGTCTGTGATGGAGGATGAGAGTTTCTTTTATAGAAAATCTCTCTACATTGTTAAGAGAAAAACCCAGGCCATTACGCCACTTAATCTCCAACTGTTTTTTTGTTTTGTTTTGTTGGGGTTTTTTTGCTAGCTGAGAAGAAAAGTCATCGAAAAAATAATTGTAATGATCATGACCTTCAGTAAGAGTAGATATTTTAGACTGACCACGTAGCAAATCTTCTGGTGCTGCTGTGAAGTAAAATCAATACATAAGATGGATAGCTTTGTGTTTTCTTTGTCAACTTCATAAATGCAGTCTTCAGTTGCTAAGCATGAGGCAAGTTACTTTCTCCTTATATGCTTGTTTCTTCATCCTTAAAATACCAATAAATACCATACTTACAACTGTCCTCCACGGAAATTACAGTATCATGAACTCTTTGAAAGACAGATGGTGCTAAATTAAAAGGAAATTGTGCCTCATCATGTCTCTAAAATTCTTCCTTAGCCTCACGCCTGTTAATATCAAACTTGGCTATAGACCCTTTAGCTGGTGTTTCTCAGTCTCTTGTAGAGCTCCATGTCCTAGAGGGGTTTACCCTTTTCATTTCTGTCTTACAAACAAGGTAACCATAAATTGTACTCATCCATCAGACAAAGCAGCTACATTTTTCGGTTTTCAATGCAATAATAGAAAAGGAAGGAGAGCATCTAAAACAACCTTGCTTGGGCTCAGTGTCAAATAAGTAAAATCAGCCTCTTCAATAATGGCTCTCATTTGTAATTCACAATTTAATTATTATCTATTGAATAAGATCTTGGCGAAATAACAGATAATGATACTGCAAAATATTCATCAATGCTTCCAATAATAGCCTTTCAGAGGAATAAAATCTTTGCTCATCATCTTTCCTCAACGGCATTTTTCTTTCACATCCAGCAACATCCAGAATCCTTCTCTCATTACGTAATAGCCCTTCAGGGCCTGGGAAGCCTAACTCAATTTCAACATGCAATGCCAGAGCATACTGAATTATAATTAACAATGTCACTCCTATAATTTTGCCATGTTAGCCTTGTCCAATAAAATCTCTTTTTTTTTTTAATTTGACCAATGCTTCCCAATAAGAAATAGTTGTCCCTCTGCCTGATTTACAGAACAGGTAACCAACCAGAATAGTTCAGTTCCCCTAATCTCTAGAGCACCTGCCAAAATATGCCTGCACTGGAGACCACCACTAGTCCTGCTAGCAGACCCCTGAATCAGAGGATGAGTGTATGTTCCAGATGTGCATGACAAGTAACTGAGGACTGGTCACTTGTTATTGGTGTGTTAACACTCTTTAAAGCGGAATTAAAAAAAACTGTTAAGGATGGCCAATATAATTTTTAAAGGCAATACAGTATGCAGAAAGGGAAAAAATCTAAAATAGATATAATCCGTTCTACGATAATGTGTGTTTTCACCATGCATTTTGACTACAGTGTTTTTAGGAACTAGGAAATGTTCATCCCAAAATGCAAGCCTTTTTGAATGAATGCTGTGGTGTTGGAAGAAGCGGTTTGTGCAAATATATGTAGCAGGAACCTCAGTGAGAACAACATAAGTTTTCATTAATGTGGGGTTCCGCAAGACTGCAACCCCCGTGGTGTAGAACTAGGTGTATATACTTTTAGGAAAGGAAGAGGTGGTGGATGGTGTAGGCCAAATTCTGCTTGCACCTTTGTCATTCCAGAGCTGTTTTCAGAGGACAAATGGCAAATTTGACTGGTTGAAGGAAATGCGGGATCTACAATTGGATCACCTCAAGGACAAGACTTGAAATTCAGAAGCTTGCCCTGTTGTGGCTGAAGTTGCCTTAGGAAATCTGTTGTTCACAAGAAGACAAGCTGAAAATGACAAGTCAGTTACCATCTGTTTTGTGGGGTGGAAAAAACTAATGGTGCCTTATTTTGAAAAATCAAATCCATGTCACTGGGCAGAAACTGCCTCAATTCAAAAAGTTGTTTCACAGTGTCCTGTTCAGCTTCAAAACCCACATTATTCAAACAGTTACCAAGCCATGTTGCTAAAGTGCTTCTTCCTGATTTTAGCCCTGGTCTCATGTGCTTTCTTTACAAGAATTCTGGGTAGCAATCAGTCCTTGGAGTCGGTCTGGTCATTTGCCCTTGAATTCCACCCACTCAGTTCTATAAGAAGTAACTGTATTCTGGCCTAAAGCCAGAATGGTAGTATAAGCCACTGCCGCAGAGAGGAGCAGGTTAGGGAAGGTTATCTGCCTTCCATCTCCACTCCATATTTGAGGAAACCATTTTCAAAGGCAATCTCATTTCACTATGAAACCATTGGTACTGCATGACTTGGAACCTAGTGGAAAGAACACCAGCCTGCAAGTCAGAAGACCTGGGTTCAAATCCAGACTCTGCCACCTGCCTGCTGTGTGATCATGGACAAGTCACAACTTCTCTGTGCCTCAATTTCCTCATCTGT
This sequence comes from Tachyglossus aculeatus, assembly GCF_015852505.1. NCBI lineage: Eukaryota > Metazoa > Chordata > Mammalia > Monotremata > Tachyglossidae > Tachyglossus > Tachyglossus aculeatus. The sequence goes on along the minus strand of NC_052074.1, from coordinate 16,497,982 downwards.
AAAGTGAGAATTAAATACCTGTTCCCCAACTGCCCAGGCTGGGAGTCCCAAGTGGGACAAGGATTGTATCTTGTATTTCCCACATCACTTAGTGTAGTACTGGCACGTAGTAAGTTCTTAAATTCCACAATTATTATTACTTTGAAAATTGTCTACTTTTTGCCCTTCATATACATTTGACTGTCTCTCCTAAAAGATTTTAATCTCCTTAAAGACAGGACCCAGGTTGTTATTCAATCAACAGTATTGACTGCCTACTGTATGCACAACACTGTACTATAAACTTAGAAGAGAATAAAATAATTCATTGGCATGATTTGTTCTCAAAAAATGTAGAATCTGTTCTTAAAACATATCCTTAGTGCCAAGTTCAATGATGCGCTCCCTGAAAGTATTTAATGAATACTTGCAGAAATTATTAGTAGTGCCATCTTCAGATGCTAAGAGATTTTATCTTTGAAGATAACATTCCAGGATTTGAAGGGAAAATATATGGGTTGGAGGTTGGGAGGAGACGGCGTATGTGACCTAGTCGTTAAGGTCTACATTGCTCAGAATGTGAAGCTGGCTCTGAAAAGATTCTAAGATATTTTCTAGGAAAAACAGAAAAAAAAATTCAACAGAACCACTCTTATATTCAACCATTTCTAAATTAGAAGATTTCTCCTCTAGGGTCTCCTCCAGGGTCACTACTAAGATTGAGACCTTCTCTTACCTTATGGAACAGAAAGTATATGGGTGAAAAAGTAAGAGGACAAATTGTTAATTCACTAGATGAAGCTAACATTAAATAGATTACTCTCAAAGGTAACATTTAGAAATGTTTTCTGTGCAGAATGTGAAGATATTGTACCTTCCAGATACTAAGGAAGGCATGGGTCTCTGTTTCATTTTGGAGAACTGGATACCAAAACTCTTGGCCTTGAAACAAACAATAACTTTAAACTGGGTGGTACATAAGAAATCTGCAAAAAAGTGCTATTCTGTGTCCAGGACATCCTCATTTTATAAGCCTCTCCAAATGGCAAAATAACCTAATTACATGAACAACCAAATCTCTCTTTTCAGACATAGGTTTTACTCTTCACAGAGATTTAAGGATAATATGTCCAGTACAAAGACCTTATTATAACAGGCTCTCTTAAATGGGCCTATTGTTTTCACAAAACTATAGCTATCTCTGAATGGTAGGTTATATTTTTTTGATAGATAAAAACTCCTAATTTTAATCAAAAAATGAGGGCATTTGGGCTTGTAGAGAAAATGGATTTTATTTCATAATTTCCTTTTTCGAATTCAGACATATTCCTTAATTGGAATCCTTGGCTTGATTTTAGTTCATGTAGGGATGAGGAAAAAAACCAACACAAGTGCCAGAGCTTTAAAGTGAGCAGAGTCACTACATTATTTTTTCCTGTTTATTTCCAACCCACCAGCTAATTTCTTCCCAAGCTTCTGAGAACAGCCAGAACCCCCCCCCCCCCGCCCCCCCAAAACTCCCCACTGTCCCTAAAAGAACACCAAATAAAGACCTGGGTTTGAATCCCAGCTCTCTGTGCCTCAGTTACCTCATCTGTAAAATGGGGATTAACACTATGAGTCCTAAGTGGGACATGGACTGTGTCCAACCTGATTAGCTTATATCGACCCCAGCAAGTGGCATGTAGAAAGTGCTTAACAAATATCATAAAAAAAAACAAAAACAAAGAAACAACAACAAAAATATTGGTGGGCAAAACCATCCTCAGGCTCCCTGGGAACTGCTTGAATTGTGTGTGTATATAGTTTAAACCTTACAAGTTAATCAATATAATACGACCTTCAGCAAAAAGAAGCTAAACATATTAAATAACCCGGCACTTGATTTTTGAAGAATTTGACAAGTTCACAAAATTCTGCCAACTCTCACCCTAAATTGAAAATCAATCTCAATTAGTTGAAATGTTCCTTCTTTTGTCTCTTACACACCTAATAGCTGTGTTCAATTAAAAAGATATAGACCTTTGTAAATCAAACGAAAGAGACTGTCAGGCTATGTTATCAAATGGTATTCTAAATAAAAACCATCTCACCCACAAAATTTTTATCATTACTATCATTACTTTAAGATAAAGCTGCACTACTGCTTTAAACAATTCTCAGTCCATCATATGTTTAAAACTGTATTTGCTCTCCAGGCTAGAATTATAAAAATGTTAGCACTTCTCTTAACCTTATATTGCCTCCCACACCCTTCAATTACCCCTCTGGGAAATGACATAAAAATAGAGCACTTAAATGGACAACATTTATTTTCTCAAAGGCCATCTGCTGTCCATCTTTTATATAACAGAAGTTTTTTTTTTGTTTTCCATTAACAATTAACCAGATTTACAAGATGCAAAATAAGTGCTGCAAGCTTGATTATGAACAAATACCCTGAGCAAAGACACACCCTCTTTTACAAACATCTACCAGTTGAAAAAGGGAACTTCTGTAAGAATTTGGACAAATCTCTGAATATATAGGCAAAGGCCAGTCTTTTGGAGTTTCGGGTACAGGTGTTCTAATCAAGACTCTCAAAATACACTCCAGTGACCAACCAGGGTAATGACTGGCCTTCACCAAGGAAGCGCAGAGATTCGCGGAGGAAAGCCGCATAAATAAATGATCACAGAGTTCAGGGATAGTAATCTATGTTACCTTGGGAAAGTCACTTCACTTCTCTGTGCCTCAGTTACCTTGCCTGTAAAATGAGGATTAAGACTGTGAGCCCAATATGGGACAGGGACTGTGTCCTACCTCATTAGCCTGTTTAGCTAATTTAGCTGATTAGCGGATTACCCCCAGTGCTTAGAACAGTGCTTGATACATAGTAAGTGCTTAACAAATACCATCACTAATGTGCGGAAAAGACATATTATTGTACTCAGCCGAGGTATCAGATTCTACCACCTCTCCTTTCTCCCTCCTTCTTAATCCTTCTGGCTGCACTAAATTATAGATTAATTTATTCCACTGAGTTGCCTTTTTCACTACCATTTACAGAAGAAGGGCACAAATGTCCAGTCTTCCCCCAAGGTTTTCCCTTTCCCTTAGAGTCCTCTGCTCCTCCACGTCACCACTCTCCAGATGTTCTCTCCCCTGAGGCCTACCTTGCTCCAAACCCACTCCTTCCCCCAGAGTCTCTTTCAATCAATCACATTTATTGAGTGCTTACTGTGTGCCAAGAACTGCACTAAGTTCTTGGGAGAGTACAGTATAGCAGAATTTACAGCCACGTTCCCTGCACACAATGAGCTCTCTCTTTCCAAATCCCTCATCAGTGGACTCTTTTTCCCTGAAATCCTTCTTCCGCTCAGGCTCCAACTTCCTTGGCCCTAGTCTCTATGGTACACAAAGAGTGGGGGGAATTTCAGAAGTGGGGCAACTTTGGGGTAAAAGATAAGTTGAGCAGATGTCCCCATTTGGGGATTGGGGGAAGAGGAGGTAGTCCCAAATTTGGGACACCCTACACCCCTCATCAGGAAGTGCCCTAAAAATATGGGCACACTGGTCCATGAATCTTCCTCCCTGCAAAGGCAAGGGACGCAGCAGGGGAAGGGAAAAAGAGAAAATGGTGAAGATAGAAGAGGGAAGTCATGGCTACCTGAGCCCCAGAAACAACCACCTTGGGCACTGGGATGTGGGTCTGGAGTTTGGGCAGCTTGCCGAAGTGACAGAACTGGCAGGGGCTTAGAGCTTGAAATACCCTGATTCCATACTCCAGGAAACAGAGGCTTCCCCACCGCCATGATCAGAACAGAGATTCTGTCATTGCCACCGTGTGCCGAGGAAGTGTGCTCAAAGGAATTCATGCAGGAAGAAATATAAATAAGTTCAAGAAGGGTTTACATTCATTCAGACATGAGGAGGTCAATAATGGGACACTAAAGGGAAAAAATTAAGGATGTTAGATGACTCAAGGAGGATTTAAACAGATACAGGGTTTATTAGAGATGTGTTATGAGAGAAAAGAGATGGATGTTACTAAAAACATCCCAAAACATGAAGTTGGATGTCACAGAGGGATATTCTTCAATTATCCTTTTGTGCCACTGGTATAAGTGAGATTCTGGGCTGGCTGGCCCATCATCTGAGTCAGGATGGCATTTCTTAAGCCTCTTCCCGAGGTTTTGTACTAACATGTGTGACGCTGGGTTTGTAATGGAACTGAAGCCACTATGGTTCTCTAGATCTTTAAAGTGACTTTGAACATTTTATTTCACTTAAGATTTCTTTTACAAATTTTCATTCAAAACTTGTTTTGTAGAACTATGCCTTCATCAGCTCACTAATGTTTCTAAAACAACAGAAAAGATACTAAAGCTATACCTGACTTTGGTATATCTTCAGTTTTATAGTTGTTCTCTTACCAATCATCTTTAATATTTACCAAATTTGTCAGCATTGTTTATCAGTCTATTGATTGAAATGATGGGATGAAAACAGGCACATCTAGAAAGTAATAAAGCTTTCTATTTTATTAAAATGAATGTGAAACCATGCTCCAATGATAAGCACCATTCAGGCCCATATTGAAAAATGAAACTTTTTATATGTTTCAGTTATTTCTAAATCATAAGAAAAGTCTCCAAAAATGAGTACAATTCACCCACAAAGTTAGGTTCAAAGAAATTAATAGCAACAAATTTTATGACCAATATCTTTTAAAGAAAATACAATTCTTAAGTTATAGGAAATAAAGCTTCTATTTCTCAAACCTTTTTCATTGCAGCTTCCTACAGCTCAGTCACTACTTAATTATTCAAAAGTCCAATGCACTGAGAGATTAATTTTCTGATCACTTGCCAATAGTTTTCTAATGGGATTTTACCTCAAAGGCTTTTGCTTTTGAGAAGAGCTGGCTTTCTCCCCATAATCTGAAGATTTGCACCTAGAGGGCTTAGTCATAAATCCAAAGGTGTCAGGCATTCATTTCTAAAGGATTTATAAGACTTTCTACTAGCATTGGGCACAGAGTCCAAGTTATTATCATGATTTCATTTATAATTGGCATGTATTGACTGTGACCATCTAATTTATAGCTGTTTTGAGACATCAACTTTGATGGATGACAATTTTTGCCCTATTCTTCCTTTGTATGCAGAAGCATGTTGACTCCTAGATGGGGTAAAGCATATCCATGATGGGGGCATGAGGGGATTCTCCCTCCCTGCTCCTCTTTCAGAGAGATGGAGTTGGTACTGCAGACTGTATCTAGCTAGGTTAGGCACTCTCAAGAAGAGTCAGAGAAACGATCCGGGGCAGAGGACAAGGGAGCAGCATGAGATACAGCTCCACATACATAGGGAATGCAGAAGGGGGGACATATAGGGTGGGGAAGTGAGAGGTGAGATGGGGAAGGCTTCTTGGAGGAGATAAGATTTTAACAGGGCTTTGAATATGGGGAGAGTGGTGGTCAGTCAGATGTTAAGGGAGAGGAAGTTAAAGGCCAGAGGGAGGCCATGAGCGTGGAGTTGGCGGTGAGAGAAACCAAGCCTGAATCCCTTCTTATCTGCTGCTCCACACACCTCTTCTAATGCAGCAGAATTTTCATTCATTCATTCAATTGTATTTATTGAGCGCTTACTGTGTGCAGAGCACTGTACTAAGCGCTTGGGAAGTACAAGTTGGCAACATATAGAGATGGTCCCTACCCAATAGCGGGCTCACAGTCTAGAAGGGGGAGACAGACAACAAAACAAAACATATTAACAAAATAAAAAAAAATAAATAGAATAAAGCAGAATGAAACTGGGAAAGGTGTGATTCATGCTCATCTCCGCTGGGAAACTGATGATGCTCTTTGGTAAATGTTCCCATGTGTATGATAAACAAGAAGAGCAAATGAAGCTCTCTGCATGCAAGATGGGCATTCTGGCCTCCAAGTGATTGATACGGCCAAATTACCTACTCGGCTCAGTTGCATTACCACTTATCTGTCCTCAATACAGATAAATTGCTGCACCCTGGTGCACTTAATATGAAAAATTCCTTCCTGAAACTGCTGTTGTGAGGGTTTATAGGATGGCTGAAACATCCCCACTGCTATACCAGACAAATACAATGGTCTTCCACATCACCCTCAAAAGCACTTCCTGGAAACATATCATGAGGGTACAAATGCTATTACTCTTATTTATCATGCGCATTGCCCTTTTCTGTATATTTACATGGTGGCTTATAATTTTATTATCTAACCCTCACAAAAATGCTAGGATGCAGGTTAATAATTCTATCTGTTGTAGAAAAAAAAAAAAAACACCAGTTGGCAAAGTCTGGAAACTTAACTAAAGTCACCCAGTAAACTGGTAGTACTAAATTTTAAGTCTTAGAGGTTGAGAAGTTTGTCAGCTTTGGGCAAGTGACTTTGGGCAAGTCACTTAACTTCTCTGTGCCACAGTTACCTCATCTGTAAAATGGGGATTAAGACTGTGAACCCCACCCGGGACAACGTGACACCTTGTTTCTCCCCCAGCACTTAGAACAGTGCTTGGCACATAGTAAGTGCTTAACAAATGCCATTATTATCATTATTAATAATAATAATCATTTTATGTGAATAGCCTAATATTCTCAGAGGATTTTCAGAGAGGTCAATTTAATAACATAACCAGAATATATAGACATATAGAACTATGAAATGAACTGACAATATAATAAGAATGCACTAAATAAATGAAAAGTGCTATGGATACCAACAAAGACAAAGTGCCAGCACAAATCAAAATCTTATTGTTGACAAAAATGTTGGAATAACAGTGATAAATTCACCTGAGTCAAAACTCTTGGGCAAATGTTATACTACACATCATGATTCATTATGGAGAAATGGCATGGCCTAGTGGTCAGAGTCCAGGTAGTTAGTTCTAATTCCGGCTCCACTAATTGTCTGCTGTGCGACCTCAGAAAAGTCACTTCACTTCTCTCTGCCTCAGTCACCTCATCTGTAAAGCAGGGATTAAGACTGTGAGCCCCATGTGGGACAGGGACTGTGTCCAACCCAATTTGCTTCTATCCACCCAGTGCTTAAGTACAGTGCCTAGCACAGAGTAAGAGCTTAACAAATACCACAATTATTATTATTAAAACAAAAAAATACTTTTTTTCTAACGGTGTAGCTGAACTAATCTATTTAAGGCAGTAGCTAAAGTGCAAGGCACAGTAAGAAATATCCATCCTCAGGATATCAAGAAAGTCCTATACATTATCAAGACTATGAATCATTCAATCCGTGGGAGTTACTACGCACTCACTGTGTGCACAGCATTGTATTCATTGCTTGGGACAGTAGAATCCAACCGAGTTGGAAGACACGATCCCTGCCCCCAAAGAGTTTACAATTTAGAGGGATATTTTATTGCAGTCTCTTTGAGTCATTTCCAATAGGAGCCTACAATCTTTCAATGCAACTCAGTAGTTATCTTACTTAAGAAACTGTGTCAGGCACAATTATGTGCCTGGGATAGTATAATCAAAATGAAGACAGCCTCTGCTGACAAACGCTTAAAATGTAATGGGGTTGAAAGACAGACCAAAGGTTACATAAACAGTATGCATATATCTATGGATTTTATTTTATTGTATATGCAACTGCGTTTCTGTAATAGCATTTTACTTTTATGTATTTAGAGAGAGAACTACAACTAGTAACAGCAGCTAAATCTGACACCCCTGAGCCCTTCCGCCACAACCAATCTTGCCAGGGATGATTCCGCAAATGTGTCGGATCCACTCAATTGCTAGGGATCACGACTGGTGCAAAGGACTGCCAAGCAAGTGATAAAGTCAAGTGGAAAGAAACCAAACTAGTTCCAAAACCAGAAACCAAACTGACCAGATAAATATTACTCAATCAGCAAGGAAAATCAGTGAAGCAAAAAAGAGCTGCCTGTGAAAAACCAATGGAGATGAAAGGAAAAACAACAATCCTTTCTGATTTCAGGCCCAAACTTTGTCACCTTATTCTATTCATTCCATCATCAACATCCCACCTCTCTTCTCCCCTCCCGAAAGGAAAAAAACAACAACGAAACACTGCCAGGAACAACGAAAGTTTTCTTCCCCTCTCTCCCTAAAATCCTTCTGCACTCACCTTTGCAAAGGGTATTTTTCACAGTTCTTTTGGTTGCTCTGTTATCTCAAAAGGAACCAGCTGCTCCTAAACTGGTCTTAATCCTTAAGTTGAACCCACTACAATTCAGAAGCTACCATTCACTCCCACATCCTCTGCTCTGATGGCTGGACTAAAATGGGACCTCGGACTTGAATCCAACACAGACCTAAACCTCGGCCTCACTGCTTAGCTGATAGGAAATAAAGAAGTAGGTTGCAATGTTCCAAAGGAGCATTGGTAGTTTGAGCATTTGGAGAGAGAGGGATCACTAGCAGGCAGGAATCCGGACTGGGCTTCCAAAATGAAGTGAGGAAAGGGAGCGGTGCTCACATCACTTGGGAATGGCATGACTGTGTTTCCGGGAGGTGGTGTGCTGCCACTTGTTTAGAGTCAGGATACATGGGTCCCTACTCTGCCGATGGCTTGCTGCATAACCTCCAGCAAATCAGTTAACTGCATGTACTCCAGATTTTTAATCTGGGCATGCAGAGAACAATGCCTACCTTACAGGAATAATATAGCAATAAAACGAGATGATTGATGCAAAAATAATTTGGAAAACTTAAAATTCAATTAAAAAAAACATTTTCAAGGTACTAGATTATTTTAGCCCTCTTCACACCACATTAAATGAGGGAGAGAGCTGCAGTTGCCAGGCTGAATAAAGCATTTTGGTTATTTTAGCAGCTCACTTTGAAGTATGTTCTGGAACCACAACGGCTCCATTTCATGCTATGACATTCATTCATTCATCTTTAATGAGTGCTTACTGTGTGCCGAGCACTGTACTAAGTGCTTGGGAAGTACAAATTGGTAACACATAGAGACGGTCCCTACCCAACAACAGGTTCACAGTCTAGAAAGGGGAGACAGGCAACAAAACAAAAGAAGTAAACAGGTGTTAATACCATCAGAGTAAATAGAATTATAGCTATACATACAACATTAATAAAAGAAATAGAGTGATAAATATGTACAAATATACACAAGTGCTGTGGGGAGGGGAACGGTTAGGGCAGAGGGAGGGAGGGGGCGATGGGGAGGGGAGGAAGAGAGGAAAAGGTGGGGGGGCTCAGTCTGGGAGGGGTTCCTGGAGGAGCTGAGCTTTCAGTAGGGCTTTGAAGGGAGAAAGAGAGCTAGTTTGGCAGATGAGTGGAGGGAGGGCATTCCAGGCTAGAGGCAGGACGTGGGCCAGCAGTCGATGGGGGGACAGGCAAGAACGAGGTACAGTGAGGAGGTTAGCAGCAGAAGAGAGGAGTCTGAGGGCTGGGCTGTAGAAGGAAAGAAGGGAGGTGAGGTAGGAGGGGGCGAGGTGATGGAGAGCTTTGAAGCCAAGAGTGAAGAGTTTTTGCTTGATTCGAAGGTTGATACGCAACCACTGGAGATTTTTGAGGAGGGAGAGACATGCCCAGAGCGCTTCCGCAGAAAGACAATCCAGGCAGCAGAGTGAAGTGTAGACTGAAGCGGGGAGAGACAGGAGGATGGGAGATCAGAGAGGAGGCTGATGCAGTTATCCAGTCAGGATAGGATGAGAGATTGAACCAGCAAGGTTGCGGTTTGGATGGAGAGGAAAGGGCGGATCTTGGCGATGTTGTGGAGGTGAGACCGGCAGGATTTGGTGATGGATTGGATGTGTGGGGTGAATGAGAGAGCAAGAGTCAAGGATGACACCAAGGTTGTGTGCTTATGAGATGGGAAGGATGAAGTACTGTCTTCAGTGATGGAAAAGTCAGGGAGAGGACAGGGTTTGGGGGGAAAGAAAAGGAGCTCAGTCTTGGACATGTTGATTTTTAGATGGCAGGCACACTTCCAGATGGAGATGTCCTAAAGGCAGGAGGAAATACGAGCCTGGAGGGAGGGAGAGAGAACAGGAATGGAGATGTAGATTTGGGTGTCATCAGTGTAGAGATGATAGTTGAAGCCAAGGGAGCGAATGAGTTCACCAAGGGAGTGAGTATAGATGGAGAACAGAAGGTGACCAAGAACTTACCCTTGAGGAACCCCTACAGTAAGGGGATGGGAAGGGGAGGAGGAGCCCGCGAAGGAGATTGAGAATGACTGGCTAGAGAGATAAGAAGAGAACGAGGAGAGGATGGAGGCTGTGAAGCCAGGGTTGGATAGCATGTTGAGGAGAAGTGAATGGTCCACAGTGTCGAAGGCAGCTGAAAGTTCGAGGAGGATTAGGACAGAGTAGGAGTCATTGGATTTGGCAAGAAGTAAGTCATTGGCAGTTTTGGTGGAGTGTAGGGGACATATTGGAGGGGGTCTAGGAGAGTTGGAGTTGAGGAATTCGTGGCAGCGAGTGTATGACATGTTGCACACATGGAAATAACAAAATAAAGTATGATTTTTCTGGTGTCGCCAATTTTGCAATTCCCACAGTATTTTATTCTCTATGGGCAACTCAAATGAATATGCACTCAACTTGTTTTGAGAGGTCTGACAGAGATATGTGGCATCTCATCTATACCAAGATGTGTAACCATAACTAAAGAAGGGAATGCAGGCAAGTAATTTAAAAAAGGGATGCAGCATTGTCAAGATATGCCCACAATCTTTGGGGTTGTCACTACACTGACATACTTTTGTAATAATGAAAGTGAAGGTGAAACACTGTTGGTCGACTTTGTATTAATAAAGGCGCAGTCTTATCAGTTATCAGTTAAATTGAAAACAAACATATAACACAGCTGCTGTTATTAAACCAAATCCCTAGACATGTCTCCACAATCTTCAGACAACTTCAATTGACCTAACTTTAATAGCAAAGAAATTGCCATTAAGAAAAAGCAAACATTTCATTATTTATTTTACCTCTACTATTTTTGTACTTTTTTATATTTCCCTGAATTGAAGAACATTCTCAGTCTTATCTACAATAAGGATGAAATACACTGGGTAAATTCAGACAATATATTTTGCTTTACTGATTACTTGGAAAATGTCTATTCCAGCTGATGAGGGAATAATGATTTGTGCAAGCATTTCATCTGTTTTGTTTTACTGACAGGGACACAGTCTATTATGTGTCATGGCTCTCCCTTATATTTTCTAAACTGTTTGTGAAATTTAAACATACTGGGTGAAATCTTCTTGATAATTTGAAATTGTTTTGACCAAAGGAAAAATCCATTTTAGTTTTGAACTAATTAGGTTCAATCATTAGACCTATCCTGGAACTAGTTGTTTGGGAAGAAAGGAAGTATACATGATGCTTCTATTAATTTTATTTACTTGATTTATTTTAAATGTTGCTTTAGTATATCTAGATGTTTTTTACCAAATGAAATTACCAAGATTAATCCAGCAGCAAACGTTTCCTAAAATACTTAAGAAGTCCTGAAAGGCAGACTTGATTCAAGACCCTGAGTGACTCAGTGTCTCAATCAGGGAGAGATGAAAATGAGTTTTCTTAAATGAGGATGAAGCAGTGTCTGGGAGTCAGAAGGACCTGGGTTCTAACCCTGACTCTGCCACTTGTCTGCTGTGTGACCTTGGGCAAGTAAGTCACTTCACTGTGCCTCAGTTACCTCATCTGTAAAATGGGAATTAAGACTATGAACCTCATGTGGGACATGGACTGTATCCAACCTGGTTAGTCTGTACCTGGCTTAGTGCTTAGTACAGTGTCGGACACATAGTAAGTCCTTAACGAATATCCCAAAACACCCAAAACAAAACAACTTTAGAATCTGATCAGGTCTGAAATTCAAACAGTTCACACTATACATATGAGGGGATGTCACATGGATAGTATAAAAAAAAGGACAAGTATAAGACAGTGGGGCAGTGACCCCCAAATGGAGCAGGAGCATGCTTGGAGCAAACTTAGAAAGGAAATAGCATCAAAGAGGAAAGAATGAAAGAGTGAAGCAGAGCACATGAAGAATGACCACAGGAAATTGAGGCCACTTACAGGAATTCTAGGGTTCAAGCCCAGAACTATTCTGAGATCTTTTAGTGTCTGAGACTCTTGCAAATGTCAGTGTGAAAGCAGGTGGCAGAGAGAACATGAGGGGAGTTATCTATGCAGCTGCTTACCTCCATAGTTCCCATCCTACCCATCTGCCACCCTCTCCTTTCTCCACCACCCCCCATACACGCATACTGCTAATTCCAGGTATCCCTAGAGTTTGGTTTTCTGCCCTCTAACAACTCGAAGACCTCAGGAACCACGAGTATCCGAGTAAGAGCTCTGACTGCCGGGCACATTATGGAAGAAGGGCATAGAAGGGTTTTTGGGCCTGAACAAGCAGACAGAAAACTTATTTGAGGTGACAGAAGCTCAAATCCTGGCATTTCGTAGAGGGTATAAATTAACAAACAAAAACAACACTGGCCACACAGCCTCGGGGGCTCTGCAAATGCACCCTCAAAGCTGAAGTACTATCTAATGGAAAAAAAAATTGTAAACTTATATTACAGAAATAATTGAGACCCTGTATATACATAAAGCTGAAACAGCCTAATAAACAAGATTCCATCTATCTTCTCAATATCCCCCGAATAAAAATTCAATCATTTGTATTCTAAGGGTGAAAAAAGCAAAGACACATAAAATTGAGGAAGCAGTTATCTCACTTCTTTCTCATCAAAAAAGTCAGTGTCAGAAAGGGCTGATTAGTCTTCCATTCCTGGAACACTAATAAACTTGAGGTTGGCTGCACTAGGAGAAAAGGGAATTCCAAAGCCAAATCAGTGAGAATAAAATGATCAGAATAAAATGCTCTGTGTGCCAGATTACTTCTTCTAAACTTTACCAGCTCCACATTTTGAAGTTAATCAGGACCTAATCTATATTTTAAACAAGGCTTTCAAGTCCTGGAAATCAGAAGAGGCTTGGTTTAAAAGATGCAAAGCCAGGAGAAAGAAAAGCTTATGCTTTCAAGAGTTTGAAATACGTAATTATCACCTTTAAATTCATCATGCCAACAAACAAGCATGGAATGTTTCAGAACAAAACTTCTTTAAACTGCAACATTTATAATCAGTGATTACATATCTACAGTGACCCTGTGTGCATGAAGAGGGACTAGGTATCTAGATAGTAGGAAAAAGAAAGGCAAACAAAACACCCATCACTTATATCATGTCTATTTTATGAGGAACCAAAGGATTAAAATGCATCATTTTATTTATCCACACCTTTATTTATCTGCCTTCTAGCCAAGGCAGACAGGGTCAGACATTAAGGCATCTCCATAACAGATGCCCACAGAGACAAAGTAGTTGGTATGGGCAGCAGTGAGCAACTATTGCTTACTGCCTTTAAGCATAAACAGTTTTAAAACAGCTTATCTGTCACAGAAAAGATTTCTTTTAGAAATGAGAATTTTCCCCCTGGAATTGCGGTGCATGACACTTTTTTTAAATAGTATTTGTTAAGTGCTTACTATGTGCCAGGCACTGTATTAAGTGCTGGGTAAGATGAAAGATATTCAGGCCCGTGTCCATGACACAGTCTATGTCCCAGATGGGACTCTCAGTCTTAATCCCCATTTTGTAAATGGGGTAACTGAGGCACAGAGAAGTTAAATGACTTGCCCAAGGTCACAGCAGAAACATGGCAGAGCCAGGATTTCTTCCTGAAATACTGCTAGAAGAGATGGGAGAGTCAAAGAGGGTGCAGGAGGAGGGAGGGACTTGGGAGGACCAGGGGAGATTTTAGGGAGATCATGTCTGATGGTTTCAATTTTATCAATGAAATATGTGGCACGGTCATTAGGGAAAAGAAAAGGGGGAAGCTGGGGGGACCAACTGTGTCTAACCTGATTAGCCTGAATTTACCCTAGCGTTTAGTACAGAGTACTGGCACAGAGTAAGTGCTTATCAAAAACCATAAAAAGCCACCTCCCTGTCTTCTCCAGAACTTTAGACACCACCACTACGCTATCTCACAAGTCCATAACCATGGCACTATCCTTAACTCATCTCCCTCTTTCAGCCTTCATATTCAATCTGTCACCAAATCTCATCAGTTCTCCATTCACAACATTGCTAAGGAAGCAGTGTTGCCTTATGGATAGAGCAAATACACCCAGGGGAAAAAAACAACCCACCTAAAAACCTGAAAAACTGTATTTTATTTTTCTTAGTTTAATTCAGCTTTTAGAAAAATAATATCTAAAAAGCTTATAGGTGAGGAAATCAACATGGCCTCGTGGAAAGAGCATGAGCCTAGGAGTCAAAGGACCTGGGTTCTAAACCCAGATCTTCCACTTGCCTGCTGTGCAATTTTGGGCAAGTTACTTAACTTCTTTGTGCCCTCAGTTTCCTCATCCAGAAAATGATTCAATACCCGTTCTCTTTCCTTCTTAGACTATGAGTCCCATGTGGAACTGTATCTTATCTGATTACATTATAGTGCAGTGCTTGGTGCATAGTCAGCACTTAATAGGACTATTATTATAAATAGCCAAAATTTAGCATAATGTGAGAAGTCATAGACATAAAGACAGTGAAATGGACTTGTGGGAAGATAACACATGACTGGGAATCAGGAGACCTGGGATCTAATTCTGGCTCCACTACATGCCTGCACTGTGACCTTGGGCAAGTCTCTTAATTTATCAAAACCTCAGTTTCTTCATCTGTAAAATAAATATCTGTTCTCCCTTCAGCTTAGACAGTGAGTCCCAAGGGAAACAGGATTCTAACTGATTATCTTGTATTTACTCCACTACTCAACACAGTGTTTGGCACAGAGTAAGTACTTAACTGGTACCACAACTATTATCATCATTATTATATGGGGGAAACACAGGACTGCAATTCTAAGATATCTACTGTCCAAACAGGATGCAATAACAGTATACAAATCATTCAGGCTTGATTCTCAAAGTCATGTCCAATCTTACCATTGGCTACGAAGTATATTTAGGCCATGCATGTTTTCCTAGGTGTGGCACTACAAAACACTATAGGAAGAAAACGACGATAAAAAGAGCAGGGCTCCTCTATGGATTTGACAGTATGCCAGCAAATTACTTCATTAATATTCGATTATTTTGTTCTGCTGATTATTTCTTCATATCAATAAATATTATTAATACTCCTATTACAAGAAAATTCTATTTTCTTATTTATAAAACTATTATGAGAAAATTTTCCAAGGTACTGCATTTTAAAGTATTGAACTTTTCTACCCACAAAACAAATAAATCCTTTTACTCCGTTTCTGTGTTTTTCTAACTTCAAAAGCCAATTTGTCCACACCAATGATCGACAAGTCATGCCAAAATAACTCATGATCAAGAATGATGTATTTCTCTCAGGAATTTTACATAATTATTATATTTGCCCATAATCCTTTGAACTCTTACTCTATCCCATATCAGGCAGCGATTCAAGTTAACCTGATAAATAAAAATATTACCAAATATGGTATTAGCTACAGCAACCAAATTCTAAGTCTTCAGTGCAATGAGAAAGACTTAGATGGCTTAGTTTTTACAATGCAGCACATCAATAAATTATCAAATCGTTGATTCTCCATTTGATTAAAAATAAAATGTGAATTTGCAACCACTTTCTTTTTCACATTTTGTATTTCTTATTTTTCATAAGAAAAATACCTGTCCATGGTATTCATTGAGAGTTTACAGTGCACAAGTGTGCTGTACTAAGTTCTTAAGAGAGTACAATAATGTAAATAGACATGATTCCTGCCCTCAAGGAACTAACAATCTATTCGGGGACACAGACATTAAAATCAATTCAGGTAGGAGGAAGCAATACAATGTAAAGATGTGGACATAAACGCAACAAGATGGTGTGACTTCCCAAGTGGTTAGGTGATGGGGAAGTGCAGAAATGGCAGCTGTGGGGAAAATAGCACGGGGGGACATAGGGTTAATCAGAGAAGACCTCCCGGAGTAGATGTGACTTCAGAAGGGCTCTGTAAAGAAATATGTACTTTAGTTCTCTAAGCAAGCTTACCTCTCTAACAGGCATTGCTAACTTCAGTAAGAGATAAGTAGCAGAGTTAAATGAAACAATATAACTAAGATGCAAAGGAGTTTCAGGTATATGGATTCATTTACTCGCACAACTGTTTCATGAAATAAGGAGGCAGGCAAATAATACTGCTGAATTGTACTTTCCAAGTGCTTAGTACAGTGCTCTGAAAACTGTAAGCGCTCAATAAATATGATTCAATGAATGAATAATAGTCCATGTTTTACACATTGGAAAGTAACTCACAGGGACTAAGTAACAGGTAATAGCCAAAGTTAGTGGCAGGAACAGATCTTTTGCCACCTACCCAAGAGCTCTGACAACTGGCCCTGATTAACTCCAAGTTGATTCAGTTTTAATGCCTTATTTGGAAGTTACCTTTTGTAGAGATTTCAGTCTTGAGTAGCAGGAATTGTTTTAATGACAAACTATACCACCTTTTCCCAAGTTTCAGTTATGAGAAATACAATCAAACACCTAAACTGTGGTAGTCATCAACCTATATAAACACACCAGAATGTTTATGTTAATGTAGCTAATCACAGTGTCAGTGCATTTTCTCTATGGATGGTGATTCTTTCGATATATGTGTTGGGAGAAGCAGCGAGGCTTAGTGGAAAGATCCCGTGCTTGGGAGTCAGAGGTCATGGGTTCTAATCCTGAATCTACCACTTGTTAGCTGTGTGACTTTGGGCAAGTCACTTAATTTCTCTGTGCCTCTGTTATCTCATCTGTAAAATGGGGATTGAGACTGTGAGCCTCATTTGGGACAACATGATAACCTTGTATCTACCCCAGTGCTTAGAACATGTCTACATGTTTTGTCACCTGTCTATATGTTTTGTTTTGTTGTCTGTCTCCCCCTTCGAGACTGTGAGCCCGCTGTTGGGTAGGGACCGTCTCTATACGTTAACGACTTGTACTTCCCAAGAGCTTAATACAGTGCTCTGCACACAGTAAGTGCTCAATAAATATGATTGAATGAATGAATGGACAGTTCTAGGCACATAGTAAGCGCTTAAGTGCCACCATTATCATTATTATTATGTGTTTGGAGGAGCAGCATCACCTAATGGAAAGAGCATAGGACTGGGAGCCAGAGGACCTGTGCTCTAGTTCTAATTTTTTTTTTACTTGACTTCTGGGTGACACTGGCCCAGTCACTTAACTTCTCTGTGACTATGTTTCCTATTTGGCAAAGTGGGGATAATACCACCTATTTTCCCTCCCTCGCAGACTGTGAGCCCCATGTGGGAAGGTACTTTTTCCTACATGAATACCTGGTTTTTACCCCAGGATTTAGCACAATGCTTTGCATGTGGTACTAAGATAGATAGAGCCTAAGATAGAAAAGCAGCATGACCTAGTGAATAGAACACGGCCTAGGAATCAGAAGGACCTGGGTTCTAAATCTGGCCCCACTACTCCCCTCTGCGTGTCCTTGGAAAAGGCATTTAAACTTCTCTGTGCCTCAGTTACTTCATCTGTAAAATAGAGATGAAGCCCCACATGGGACATGGAATGTGTCCTGATTAGCTTTATCTACTACTCCAGTGCTTAGTACAGTGCCTGGCATACACTAAGCGCTTAACAAATACCGTTAAAAAAAAAAGACAGGCTCCTGAGGACTAAAGGATAATGCATACTTTACATAAACAAATTGGAAAAGCAATGCTTCTTGAAACAAAACTAAAAGTTATTGATCAATATGTTAAAATAAACTCAATTCTCTCTGAGCATAAATTCAAATTTACTTCCTAGTAGTGAGGCAATTTGGAAGGAGAACAAATTCCTTCCAACTCCCAGGGGACTAATTTAGGGCTTGCTACCCATCACACAAACAAGATGCCCTCAACTTGACATTTTCAATCAACTGTAGCTATTGAGCACTAACTGTAAGCAGAACACTGTACTCAGAGCTGGAAAGAGTACACTAGAACAGAGTTGGTAGACTCGTTCCCTACCTACAACGAGCTTGTAGGGCATGTAAAATATCTCTGCATTCACAGGGTTTTAGCTTTACAACACATCTGACCTTACAACACTAGTCTTCTTTATGGAATCACCTCCAGAGGTGCAGATGCGGGTGCTGGGAAGCCTGAGTAGGAAAGAAGAGATGAGGATGTAAGGATGGGATTATCTGATTACTAGGCAGTCACCAGAGAGGGTCAATTTAGCCACTTTTAGTTCTTTCGAAGTAAAGGTAAACTGACCTATCGTGGTACTTCTCACACTTTCTACGTTGTAAGTTCTCTGTGGGCAGGGAATGTGTCTACCAATTCAGTTGAACTGTATTCTCCCAAGCGCTTAGAACAGTGCTTGCACACAGTAAACCCTCAAATACCACTGATGATGACAACAATAAAAATACATTAATGCAGCTATATTTGCTCATCAAATAACTGAGTAAACATTTCTGGGTAAAAATAGGCTTACCGGGCTTAGGTACAGGAACCAATCCCTGTTTGTAACATTAATTCTATAAGACAATTCCTTGTGATATGTTTCAACTTAAGATGCATTTTTCAAACCAACTATGTCACAAATCCAAGGGTTGTCTGACACTTTCAGCAATCTTGACAGAGTTAAACGCTCTTCCCAAAATGCCCTATTCACTACTAGGAAGTAATTTTCAATACCTGAAAGAACTGATCTTGCCAAGTTTACAAGGATATGCAGAGTTTTCTTTACTGAGCAAAAGATCCTCTGCCAAATGGTACTGCAATTTTGTCTTTTCCCAAATACCTTTGGTCTATAATCTTATCACGGAAGGTGGGTCCCTGTTATAAACTTAATTATCAGGTTGTTTTTCTAAAACATAGGGTTGAGAAGCAAGTGTGACTATCATTTCCCTGGATAGCTGGATGTTTATGAAAACAAATAATCTTATCTAAATCAACAACTTGGATAAAACTTATTTGTCATTAAATTTCCCATGGCAAATTAGTGTCCCTACTGACGCTGGAGATAAATTGGCTTCTGAAGTTTCTCAAAAATATTTCTGAATATGGCATTATGTTCTCTGTAGCATCATATGGTATTCTTTTTCAGCTTTTCAATTTAATTTAATTTGTAATGGGAAATGCAATATAAATCCACTTGGGGTTTCTGTGAGATGTGGGAAAGTTTATTTGGACAGGGAATGAAAGATGACTCATGATGGATATGATGATGTTGTAAATAACATTCAGAGTTTGAGCGAACACTTCCAATCAAGCACTGATAGAGCTGAAAGGAACCCAAAGCAGTCATCTAGCAAACCATCACCTCTTTAAACAGTATTGCACCTACTCCATTCATTTCCAGATGAAAAGTTCTTTGTTTTGACCCCAGAGCAACTGAATGAGTTGGCAGCTGGACAAACCTAGACATAAAATAGTTCATCTATTCAAGAAATATGAACCAAGAATCTTATGAGGAAATTCATGAGGGTTGCTACCTCCTTCTGTTCAGTGGGAAACTTGGAAAAAAGTGCGAGTTACTTTGTGGGCATGGGATGGGTCTACCAACTCTGTTATATTATACTCTCCTAAGCTCGTAGTATAGAACTCTGCACACAGTAAGTGCTCTGTAAATACAACTGATTGATTGATTGGGTAATAAGATGAGATGGCCCCCAGTCCCTTTCATCATATGGTAAAATTGAAAGATATAGGAGTTAGTACAGTTCATCCCAGGCGACAATGCCATGGCCAACATCATGCCCTGGTTCAGGAGGGCCAGTAAGTGCTGGCAACAAAATGGTAGTGACGCCCAAACTCCTTCCTTAGCCCAGGACTTGGCAGAAGTCTGGCAAGCTCCAAGGCAAAAGGAATTTCCTGTTTGTTTGGATCAATATTAGGCAAAGGTAATATTATGAGAATATAATCACCAAAATAGATTCGGGTTATTTTTCAAAATAATTTGGAATTCTTATTGTCTTGTCACATTTCTAGCTCCAACTACCATGTTTACTAATTACATATAAGGAGTTGTATTAGGATTGGTTGAGCATTCATTTGATGAAATCCACCGTACTAAGCGACTGAAGCACAAAACAAAAAAGCAACATATTCCCTGCCCAAAGGAATCTTTGTATTATACTCTCCCAAGATCCTAGTAAAATGTTCTTCACACAGTAAGTGTTCAATAAATATTACTGATTGAATACTTACTAACAGGGACTTCATGAGGCTTATTTTTCACTCATTTATTCATTCAATCACATTTACTGAGCACTTACTGTGTGCAGAGCACTGTACTAAGCACTTGGGAAGTACAAGTTGGCAACGTCACTCATCACTGACAAGAGGGCAAGTATGTTTGTCTGACTACAGCATTAATGTCTGTTTTTGACCAGTCAATCAAAGGTATTTATTGAAGTGCTTACTTTGTACAGAGCACTGTACTAAGCACCTGGAAGAGTATAATACAAAACAATTAGCAGACATGTTCCCTATCCATAATGAGCGTACAGTCTAGAGGGGAACTGTGGCAAAAAAGGTGAAGTTGTTCTTCCCAAGGATTTCTGAGGCACTAATAGGGCTGCAAGTGTAATGTAAATTTTTCTTGAACTCAATCCAGCAGCCTGTGTCTTAGAAATTCTGACTGGAGACTCACTCTAAATAAAATACAACAATTGCTCTGAGCAGACCAAGTTGCCAGTGTGAGCTCCCCTCTAGACTGTGAGCTCGTTGTGGGCAGGGAACATGTCTTCTAACTCTGTTATACTGCACCCTCCCAAGCGCTTAGTACAGTGCTCTGCACACAATAAGTGTTCAATAACTACGATGAATTAAGGAGAAGGAGATAGAAACCAAATGTATGAACATCCTTCCAATTCGCACATGAATTCCTGCAAAATGGGCAAGCAATTGAACATCTTGGTGAAGCAAAGTCTGTGGCTTCTCTGTCTGCTTAACTGAGACTTCCTTATCAACTGGGTTCCCAAATCTTAATTTGAGAAGAAGACAGGGAGCAGGGAGGAGATCTATAAGCTTTATAGCTGGGCCAGATGACTGAGGCTTTCAAAGTGTGGGGTGATGAAGTTTAGCTGGAGACACTGGGAAGTGATGAAAATCCCCCTCACTTTCTGGGGGAACTTTGTCCAAAGCATAAGGAAACACTTGTCTCTCCAGATAGTTCAGGGAGCCTGCCCAAGTGGCACCTGGAGTCTCACAGCAGAGTGTGAATTTGCTAAAACTTGCCTGACCACTTGGGGACATTTCCGGTCCTTAAAAGGGACAGAATTCATTCAATCATATTTACTGAGCACTGACTGTGTGCAGAGCACTGCACTATGACAGGCCCATCACTAAATCTGGGCATTATTCGGACACTCTGGTCTTTTATCAATCTGCTAGCATGCAGATTTTAAACGTTCACTGAATTTCCAATCTCTTTTGGAGAGAAACCGAATGGAAAAGTTTTGAGCTGCCCTATTATACAGGAATCAGGGACAACCCATGGCATTCCAAACTGGCCCTGATTTCACCAATCCCCACGGGACCCCTCACTGATAGAAAGCAGAAATGGCTAGCCCACCTAAAGCTCAATCCAACCTTAAGAAGTAGCATGATTTAATGGATAGATCATGGGCCTATGAGTCAGAAGGACATGGGTTTTAATCTTAGTTCTGTCATGTGTCTGCTGTGTGACCCTAGGTAAATTATGTCACTTTTCTGGGCCTCAGTTACATCATCTATGAAAGGGGGATAAAGAGTGTGAGCCCCATGTGGGACAGGGACTGTGTCCAACCTGATTAGCTTCTACCTATCCCAGGGCTTACAAGTGTGTTTGGCACATAGTAAGTGCTTAACAAGCACCATAATTATTATCATTATTCATGTCACTCCCTGGCAACCCATATCTGGCAACCCCCACCACCAGTGTGAGCTCATGGGTACCTGTTTGCTGGCTTGTCACTGCCTCCCAGGGCCCTGCTCACCGGGGACAAGTAATGTGTCTGTTTATTGCTATAGTGTACTCTCCCAGGTGCTTAGTACAGTGCTATGCACACAGTAAGTGCTCAATAAATTGAATGAATGAATGAATGAATGTATGCGGTTCCCAGCATGGCCACCACTACTCAGATCCCCGAGCTCAACCAATGTCGTCACCTTGCTCACCATTTCCAGCTCCTGCCACCTCTTCCCATGACCCTCGATGCCCTGCTGCCACTGTGACTCACCATGACTGCACGTTGGCAGGATGGAGTGTGTGAAGTTCAGGAAGCCCTGTTCACACAAACTGGCTGACTCCCCTGCTCAGCTGTGAACATCCCTAATGGGAGTTGCATGGTGGTCTTTGAATCACCGTTTAATTCTGCAGTGGTTTGTCAGTACCAATGAAGTTTTCCACTTTAAAGAAGTCTGAAAGGAGAGATTTTACTCTAGAAATAAATGCTATGGGGAGATTATATTGTATTAGCAAATGCACCTATAAGTACATAAATTTCCCTAGAGTCTAGGATGCTATGGTTCACAGGAAGACACATTTTATTAACTATGGTACAAACTTTCTATTTGCATTTGTATCAACCTTGAAAGAGTGAGCTGGTGATTCTAGGATAACATATAAATGTGCTGAATTTAATATTTCCCGCAATTACCAGAGTCGAGGACATCATATGAAATTACAGTAATAATAAAAATGGTACTTGTTGAGTGCTTACTATATGCCAAGCAGGGTACTAAGCACTAGGATAGGTAGTACTCAATGGAGATGTAACAGTCCCTGTCCCTCATTGGGCTCACAATCTTGAGGAAGACCAGTGATGTGGCCTAGCAGAAAGAGCACAAGCCTAGGAGTCAGAGGACCTGGCTTCTAATCCTGGCTTTGTCATTTGTCTGGTGTGACCTAGGGCAAGTCCTGTACTTCTCTGTACCTCAATTACCTCATTTTAAAATGGGAATTAAGACTATGAGCCCTATGTGGGACATGTACTATGTCCAAAGTGATTATCTTTAACTAACCCAGCACTTAGTACAGTGCCTGGCAGTAATAAGAACTTAACAAATACCATTAATAAAAAGAAGGGAGAACGGGTATTGACCTCCATTTTACAGTTGAAGAAACTGAGACAAAGAGAAGTTAAATGACTTTCATTCAGTCATATTTACTGAATGCTTACTGTGTGACTTGCCTAAAGTCACACAGCAAGAAAGAAGTAAAGGCAGAATAAGAACTCCTCGACTCCACTCTCTCTTTCACCCCTCACAACCAATCCGTCACCAAAACCTGCCAGTCTCACCTCTGCATCATCGCCAAGATCTGCCCTTTCCTCTCCATCCAAACCGCTACCTTGCTGGCTCAATCTCTCATCCTATCCCGACTGGATAACTGCATCAGCCTCCTCTCTGATCTCCTATCCTTCTGTCTCTCCCCACTTCAATCTATACTCCATGCTGCTACCTGGATCATCTTTGTGCAGAAACGTTCTGGGCATGTTACTCCCCTCCTCAAAAATTTCCAGTGGCTACCAATCAACCTACACATCAGGCAAAAACTCCTCACTCTCAACTTCAAGGCTCTCCATCACCTCGCCCCCTCCTACCTCACCTCCCTTCTTTCCTTCTACAGCCCAGCCCGCACCCTCCGCTCCTCTGCCGCTAACCTCCTTACTGTACCTCGTTCTTGCCTGTCCCCCCATCAACGCCCGGCCCACATCCTCCCCCTGGCCTGGAATGCCTTCCCTCCGCACATCCGCCAAACTAGCTCTCTTCCTCCCTTCAAAGCCCTGAGAGCTCACCAGGAGGCCTTCCCAGACTGAGCCCCCTCCTTCCTCTCCTCCTTCTCCCCCACCCTACCTCCTTCCCCTCCCCCCTCCCCTGTATATATGTTTGTACATATTTATTACTCTATTTATTTTACTTGTACATATTTACTATTCTATTTATTTCATTTTGTTAATACCTTTTGTTTTGCAGTCCATCTCCCCATTCTAGACTGTGAGCCCGCTGTTGGGTAGGGACCGTCTCTATATGTTGCCAACTTGTACTTCCCAAGCACGCAGTACAGTGCTCTGCACACAGTAAGCACTCAATAAGTACGACAATGAATGAATGAGCTCGGGTCTAGAAGCAGCATGGCCTAGTGGAAAGAGCATAGCCATGGGAGTCAGAGGACTTGGGATCTAAACCTGACTTCACACCTCACCTGCTATGTGAACTTTGTCAAGTCACTTAATTTCTCTATACCTCAGTTTCCTCATCTGTACAATGGGGATTCAATATCTTTTCTCCCTTCTGCTTAGACTGTGAGCCCCATGTGGGACAGGAAATGTGACCTGATTACCTTACATCTACCCCAGTGCTTAGTATAGACAGTGCTTGGCACATAATAAGAACTAAAACCACAAATATTATTATTATACAGGTCTCAGATTTTCTGCAGGTCTAAATTCTCTGGGAAAGAACAGAGGGGCAGGGCTGCTATTTAGTTTCTTTGACTCTACAAGTCATTTGACACATATCACATACAGAATTTCAATAGTGCAATTCTGGAGCATACTGAAATATATCTACCATCATTTAATTTTTATTTAGTCAAATACCCCTTAAAACAAACATTCTCTTTAGACAAAATGCCAAGTCTAACCTGTTTATTCTGGAGTGCCTCCATCTAAATCTTGAAAAAGGACACAGTGGGAAGGCATGGGTGACAACTTTCATTTACCTTTTATGTCCTGGAAAATCACTGAAACAGATGTTTGTGGTTATCAGAAACACTATAAGCAGTAGTCACAGAGCAGTGAGGTGTTGCCTGGAAACTCTATCATGGTAAGTAGCACTCTGATTTTGTAACCACATTTCTAAATCAGCTTTTATTTTTTTCAGGCTGATTTTTTCCACTTTGGAAATATGACTAGGCAGTAAAGATTCTTCTGTTCCTGAAGAATGCATCTCCAAAACACTTACTCTATCTATGCACCAATTGTGCGGCCATCCTGACAATGCACAACAAAGTTGTTCAGATCACACTGGGCCTGTTAGGAGAGATCACCTTGGAAGTAAAGGAAAACTTTGAAGCTTCAAAATCTTTGAAGTTTTGGGAAGCACTGTGGCCTAGTAGAAAGAGCCTGGGCTTGGAAGTCAGAGGGCCCTTGTAATTCTAGTTCTGGCTCTGATTCTTGTCTGCTGTGTGACTTTGGACAGGTCATTTCTCGAGGTCTCAGTTTCCTCATCTGTAAAATGGGATTCATTGTCTTTTCTCCTTCCTTCTTAGACTATGAGCTCCATGTGGGACAGGGACTGTGCCCAACCTGATCATTTTGTATCTACCCAGAGATTAGTACAGTACATAAACACAAAGTAAGTGCTTAACACCAAAAAAAATCAAAACAACACAATCTTTTTTATTAGTTCTAAGTCCAAATTGGTTATTTCTGACTCTTTAGAATTACCTAAACTATTTGTCTAGCCGCCAACCCCTAGCCCAAGTCCTGCCTATGGCCTGGAATGCCCTCCCTCCTCAAATCTGGCAGATAACTACTCTCCCCTGCCTTCAAAGCCTTATTGAAGGCACATCTCCTCCAAGACGCCTTCCCAGATTAAGCCCCATTTTTCCTCATCTCTGACTCCCTTCTTCATCACCCTGACTTGCTCCCTTTGCTCTTCCCCCCTCCTAGCCCCAAATGACTTATGTACATATCTGTAATTTTATTTATTTGTATTGATGTCTGTTTCCCCTACCCCAGACTGTAAGCTCACTGTGGGCAAGGAATGTCACTGTTTACTGCTGTACTGTACTTTCCCAAGCACACAGTACAGTGCTCTGTGCACAATAAGCGCTCAATAAACCCAGCACTTAGAACATAGCTTTGCACATAGTAAGTAAGCCCTTCATAAATGCCATCATTATAATACAACTGAATGAATGCAAGCAAATTGGCTTGGACACAGTCCCTGTCCCACGTGGGGCTCACAGTCTCAATCCCCATTTTACCAACGAGGTAACTGAGTCACAGAGAAGGGAAGATACTTGCCCAAGGACAAACGGCAGACAAGTGGTGGAATCAGGATTAGGATTCATGACCTTCTGACTCCCATCAGCATGCCATGAAGCCATGCAGCGTCAAGATCCAGACCAAAATTAAGGTTGAACTCCCAGGCTTGCTCATCCCAGGGTTCTGATAAGGCCTGAGAGTTTCCAACCAGGGTGAAAAAACTGGGTATATGATAAGTAAGCGCCTTGCTAGATTGCTTCTGGGTGACTTTCTTTGATCATATTCCACCAGTCATAACACTGTTTTAGGGGCCACCTTCCTCTGGTTGACACCCCCAGATAGGTGTCTTTTTCATATACTAGCTCTTTCAAGCCTGTTCCCCTCCCACTCCTCACCCCCCAACACAAGAGTTCCCACCCCTATTTTCACCACCACACTCAAAATGAAAAGTTGGCACCAGTGAAGTTAAAGATAATGCATACATGAAAGGATGATGCCTGAAACACATTTCATGTTTCCACAGCAGTTTCAGATTATCCTGGACAATGTAATTCCAAACTTTCAAACAGTAGTCTTTTCAAATCACACTGAAAATATCCAGTATTTCAGTTTCTCTCTCTGTCATAGACCAATATTGAACATAAAAACCCATAAGTGCACTATAAACGGGAGGAGTTTTATGTTACTCAATGATTCCAATGTTCACGACTATGCAAACATCCCCTGGGTATGGCCTAAGCACCACCCAGAAGACAAAGCAATTCCAGCAATTCAATAAACACAATATGATGAAAACTTGATAGTTCATGAGAGATGATACATTAGCCTACACGACGTAACTAAAGGAAAAAAAAACTGGGCCTAAAAGGTCAGCAAATAGTCAAACTTAAAATCATGATAAAAAAAAAATCCCACAAAATAAACCACAACATATGACTACTAAAAATAACAGAGATGCCACTGGCTACTATTTAAACCAGCTACCTGGGTTAAAATTTTAAGAACTCAATAAAAACCACTGATGATGGTATAATAGAGAAGCAGTGTGGCCTAGTGGAAAGAGCATGGGCCTGGGAGCTGGAGGACCTGGATGCTAATCCCAGCTCTGCCATAGGCTGCTATGGGTCCTTGGGCAAATCACTTAACTTCTCTATGCCTCAGTAACCTCATCTGTAAAATATGGATTAAGTCCTTCTACCTATATTTAAATTACATATTATAAACTATTCATATTAGCGTCGGTCTTCCTTTCCAGACTAAAAGCTCCTTATGGACAGGGAACGTTTCTGTTAATCTACTGTTTTGTACTCTCTCATGTGCTTAGTACAGTGCTCTGCACATAGTAAGTGCTCAATAAATACTATGGACTGAATGATTGATTCTCCCTCCTACTTAGCAAATGAGCCCCATGTGGGACAAGGACTAACTACATGATTAACTCATATCTACCACACCATTTAACACAGTGCTTGGCACCTAGTAAGTACTTATCAGGTACGATAACTTTATGTGTATTATTGCAGTATATGTGTGTTTGGAGAAAGTTCAAGGTAGCATGGTATCAACCTCTAAATTATTAAGAAAACAAAATATGTTAAAATGATTTCTTCTCTACAAATTATTCTTCCTTGTCCACAATATAACTTCTAAGCTGGCTTTTGAGCAAACAGCCTTCAGAAATTGCTCTCTTCTGACATCATTAGTCTCCATAGTAACCTTCTCAAACTGTTACTGTGGATCTGTAAGAGGCACCATCATCTTATATCAATTCCAAACAAGGGCTAGAAAAGCCCTGTTAAGCAGAAACAAGACAAAACTGTCCCATTCATGATACCTTCATAATAATAATAATAATAATAATAATGGCATTTATCAAGCGCTTACTATATGCAAAGCATTGTTCTAAGTGCTGGGGGGATATGAGGTTATCGCAGAAACCTAGTTTACTCTTCTGTCATAAACCACAGATATTTTTTAAGGCCACCTAAAAAAAACCAAACTACCTTTGTTAATTAGCATTGAAGCTGTCCCTTCTAGGTTTGCATTTCCTGGTTTCTTTGGAAATTCATGTTGGCAACAGCAAAAATTCATGCTCCCAAAAATGAAATCTCATGTGGTCTCTCAATTGGGTGCCATTATAGTATTACCAAAGCTGCTGGAGCTTCATAATGAAATGTTATCTGTAATTATTACTGCAGGCAGAAGACACTTTCCTTTTTAAATGAAGTGCAAACACTTACAGCCTGTTTCCTTCATCCTCTCTATGTAACACAGCCACCATGGCCAAATTCTCTAGGCCTAATTCAGGTGACTTTATAACAGAAACGTTCTACCTCAAGGGAAGCTCAAACAAAGTAAGAATCAATCAATCAATGGCACTTTTTGAGTGCTCACTTTCCAAAGAGCAGTGTACAAAGACTGGCAGCCACAAAAGGATTTGGAATTTCAAGAATTGGGGTAGTTCAACTTACGTTGACCATATTAAACACTGTGACTGAGTCCTAGAATACAATCTGGGATCTATGACAAGGAAAACTTGCCTCCTGTTTTCCAAGAAACTATGTTTGTGTCTGCTATATTATCCCAATCTGTCATAAATAATAAATTATCAGTGATAACAAATGGAAGCTGTGGTGCTTTAAAAAGGGGGAAAGAAAAAGCAAATCAAAGGATTATTGGATTTTGCTACTATATTAGCATTAACTTTAAGATAATAATTCTTTAATGGAAGTTTCAAACTTTTTATTGTAATTATTAAGCGCTTACTATATGCCAGGCACTGTGCTAAGTGCCGGGAGAGATACAAGCTAATTAGGTTGGACACAGTCCATGTCCCAGACAGGTCACTCTGTCAATTCTCATTTTACAGATGAGTTGAGGTACAAAGAAGTTAATCGACATGCCCAAGGTCACACAAAAAACATGTGGCAGAACTGGGATTAGAACCCAGGTACTTCTGACTACCAAGCCTGTGCTTTAAGTGATTAACCTGTGAAATGAAATAACTCATGATAGAAATTTTTACGTATGTTCATGTTAAACAGGTCTAATTTTAGGCCACATTCATATCATGTTTTTCCTTGGAATAATAATAATAGTAGTAATAATAATGGTATTTATTAAGCACTTACTATGTGCCAAGCACTGTTTTAGAAACTGAGGTAGATACAAGGTAATCAGGTTGTCCCAAGTGGGGCTCACAGGTTTAATCCCCGTTTTACAGATGAGGTAACTGAGGCCCAGAGAAATAAGTGGCTTGCCAAGATCACACAGAAGGCAAGTGGTGAAACCAGGATTAGAATCCATGTCCCCTGGATCCCAAGCCGGTGCTCTTTCCAATAAGCTAATGCTGCTTCCCAGAGTTGCTACTAATAAAACATAACCCAATGCCCATTCCATACGAGAAGCAATGGGAAATCAACTATAGCCACGCACAAATATAATGTTCACTTTATAATAAGAAAAATAATTACTTTACATTTTTTAAGCCTGTAGTACCAAGACTGTCCTATATAGAAACCTCTGAAAAATAGAATAAAATATTTTTTCTGGGTTCCCAAGGTGTCAGAACTGAAAAGTATACATTATTGGTTATTCCAAATAAACCATAATTTGTCACAGGGATAGCCCAACAAAATCTGTTTTCATTTTAAGAAAGTCAGTCTTTAATATTATAAATCATTGTCATCAGTTCTTTGTGGCATAGATGACATCTGGGAAGAAATGAACCCTTTGATCATAAAATGAAAGAAATATCTCTTACCAGACCTCACCCAATATTGAGCCCAAATAAACATATGACAGATTTTTTGTCTCAGTTATACCTGCAGAATAGTTTATGAGCCAAATGAATTGTAGAAAATTTTAGCACAGCTAAATTGCACACCTCAAATTAATTTTAATGTGTTTTTTAGTGTTTTTATAGCTACCACCCTCTTCCCAGAAACCTACCATTCTCCAAAGATATCTTGAAAATAATTCTGAAGTACATTTACCTCCCTGCACATGCATGTAGGTTTTTTAAGATAACCACATTATTTGATTGCTGAATTGGATTCCACGGGGTGTAGCTAACACAATTCAAACATGCAACAAATGTTTTCTCTCTAAAATTCTGTTTTTCTATACTTCATTTAAATCTCATCATCATGCATCTTATTTTGAAGAATAGATGCACATCTATCCTTTATACTGTTTTACAATAGGAAACTTCACATACTCCCTTGAAGTCTTGCTCTGTTCACCGTGAAACAACTGAGGAACTAGGGAGTAAAACATTTTTCTAAGAGGCTGATTTGCTGTGTCTATTGGGTTGGGACCTCAAGGCCATCTGGAAATACTTAAACAACAACGGCTAACGATTTATGGCTTGAAGGAGTTTCCAAAAGGAAAATAAACTAGAGGGATAGACTAGAGGTTAAACATGCTGGACATGAATGTGATCCTGTCAAAGAGATTATTTCTGTTCTGCTAGTCACCTGGACCTTTCATCCAGAGCCCATGTTTTGCCCCTGTGTTCTTCTTTTCTTTAACTTCATTCTAACTTCTTAGCCTACTATGGATTTAAAGTCTCTCAATTTAAAGGTTTCTGCTAGTGACATAATTACAAAGACTCATAAGGCAAAACACATGCTTCAGTTTGAGAACAACAGGACAATCGTCCATAATTTTTACAGCAACGGGAATGTAATACATTTGCTCTTCTTCAAAGAGCCATGGAAGGATATCCCCTTTGAGTTCTGACAAGCAGCTTTACAAAAAATGCAGTGTGGAGTGACTTTGAAATGCCACCAAAGCTGTCTTCACTGATGTTTCTGTGGTGCAGTCTTGCTGACCAAATTCTGTTTTGAACACCAGCTCTGGGGATCATATATAATCAATGCATCACATACAATCATTTAATACGGTTGTTCATATCCAAAATTGTTCCTTTCCAAAATGCTTGCCCCATTTAAGCTACAGTTATATGGTGAAATAATAAATAAAAACAGAAGGAGAAACAAATAACGAGGAGTAGGCAAGGTGAAAGAGACAGATTTCCAGGAAAAATTTGAAAACAGATGGAAAGAAACATACTGCAGCTATTCTGGGAGGGAGAAGCTAATGAGAACATGGATCTGACTTTTGGGGTGGTGAGACGCATGGAGAACGTATAGAAAAAGAAGGTAATAAGATGTATACGGTCAATGGAATAGGCAGGAGGAAGTGAAAGGACTTTTAAAGTGAAATGGGAACATTGAATAGGATTCTGAAATGAATGGCAGCCCACTGAATGAAATTGTTTGAAAATGGGGATGGAATGGTCTCATTTCCTTGTACTTGAAAGGAAATCAATGGCAGCATTTAAATACATGTGGCTACACAGAGTACCAGGACTTTGTGACCTCTCAGAAAGAGAACAGTACAGGTCACATGGAGACAAGGTTAAAAAAAAAAAAAGGAAGATAATAAGATTAATATATTTCCTTTGAACCACATCATTTTATAATAGGATTCATAAAATTCACTTCTTCAAATCTGTAATCCTTCTTTTAAAAAGTGTGTGTGTGTGTGTGTGTGTGTGTGTGTGTGTGTGCTTTTTCAATAAAGAAAAGACATACACTGATTTGCTACTACTGAAATTTGTTTCTTTTCTGGAGAAAATACTGTCAAATTAAATAAAATTAATTTAAAAGAGGCTCCTTACATTGAATGATTTCAGTGAAAGGGCTTTCCTGCAGATCTGCTGAGCTAATGAAGGCAGGAAGAATAATGCTCAAAGAAATGCTGGAAACTTGGAAAAATTGTGGAAAGGCTGGAACAGATTTCAGAGTAGAATAGGATTTTATCCTATTAAATGGTTTAGCTAAGAGTTAAATCTAAGTAGAGGAGAAAATAAGGTTACAGGAAGCAGGATCAAGGGAAAATGGTTATCTGAAACCTAGCAGCAAGGTATTAATCCTAGGGGATGTGAGAAGAAGAGGGGAGCCAGGGACATGAAAACTGGGAGGAATCTAATTTTCCAAGTAAGGACTATCAGGAAGTTAGCAAGGGATAATGTCAGCATTTGTTTCATAGGACAATTGTTTTATTTGGGGATTCCATTATCTTTGTGTGGGATTTAAAGTCATTCTCTTAATAGCACAGTTCCTGGTTAACACC
The DNA here is from genome assembly GCF_015852505.1 of Tachyglossus aculeatus. Classification (NCBI taxonomy): domain Eukaryota; kingdom Metazoa; phylum Chordata; class Mammalia; order Monotremata; family Tachyglossidae; genus Tachyglossus; species Tachyglossus aculeatus. The sequence goes on along the minus strand of NC_052074.1, from coordinate 16,465,823 downwards.
GCACCTGAAAAATGAAATGCTGAGAGGAAGCAAAGTAACAAACAACAAATATCCCAGAGGTGTTGATCAAGAAGTTACAATTAATGCAAAAAATACAGACCACATAAGAAAGGTCATGCAGTTTAACAGTAAGAAGTAGAAAGAACCCAAAAATTGGGTCACTAAGGAAAAAAAAGAAGAAAAACCTAAACTCTTGAAGGTAAGAAATGGACAGAAGCTTAACTTTCTTTTCCTGAACTGATCATACAACATCAAAAAGCTTAATTGGCAATAGCTACTTAGAGGCTCATTAGTACTGCAACCCAGTACAAAGCCTTGTCCAAAATTGTAAATCTATTTTCTGAATTGGGGATTTCACAGCCATCAACATTAAGAATGAGCCAAACGATACCCCATGCAACTATAGCTTGGTGATGAAAGTTCATTAAACCTTTATTCTGATTATGGGCTTTTATAAGATTAAACATGCACTTGACACATTTTAGAGTTAATAGCTAGTTAATAGCTTGGAATAACCAAAGATAAACATTAACTCCACACCTAAGAAATCTAAAATCCATTGTTCTGGAAGTGTAAAACTCATACCACTATAACAAGAAAAATAAAGCATGCCTCTAAATTTTTAGGATTTCTGCCTTGAACTTTTGTGGATACAGCCCATGACCTTTTTCTATTCCAAGTTCTTCATAACTTCACATTTCAGTGGTTCTGTTCACTTGGTAAATAATACTACCTTGCGATGTTTAAAGATAATTTTCAAAAGACACACACTTTATGATTAAGGTTATGTCTTTACAAGCAAACTGCTATGGAAAATTTCTAGCAACAGACTGGAGAATCAGGATAAAATAACCATGCTACTAAAAAAAATACTGGCGAGAAGGGGCAATAGTATAAGGAGGAAATGAGGGAAGGTTTCTAGGCTTTTTTTTTTGGATTGCCTGGATCTACTGCTGTTGACCTATGATATTGCTAAAATACTAGGTTACACTAAAGATGACCAGAAACACCCAACAGCAACTCATTTCTTGATACCTTTGCAATATTGTTCAAAATGGACAACTTGGAAAGAGGTTTCGAGAGACAACCTATCTCCTACTACTGTAATGCCACAGGAAAACTCCTTATCCACTTCTTACAGGTAAACAAGGCTTCTCATAAGGATGGACAAAATAAATTTACAATCTACCTGATGTCAAGTTAATCATTCCATGCCTAACAGAGAATCTTTTTTCTGGGGGATAACAGCTGCATTTTTTCATTTTAAAAAGATATAAATTGTTTGAATATGACTGATTTATATATGTATATGTATATATATGTAATATATATAGATAGATATGTATAGATATTTTATGATATGACTACCAAAAGCTTTTCCTTTATCACTCCTTGTGGTCTTGATTCTTTAGTGAGACAGAGCAAATATAAGCACTCTATGAGTAGAGACAGCTTCCCTATGTGGAGTGAATGAAGTTTTGCAAGGTTCCAGAGTATAATTAATGCATTTTAAAAGCTATTTAGCTTACAAAATGGCACCTCTGGGCCTGATAAATCATTTGTTTGCTTCATGCAACTAAGCAGTTTACCCCAGGATCCCATCTGAATCCTAATGCAATATTTTTACTTCTCGCAAAATTTGTATTAGCCCTCCTTGTGGGCAGGGAATGTTTCTACCAACTGATGATTAATTGCTGAATGGAGTTGGAGGTCTGTATGTATACAGACATAGTGACATTGATCACAACCAATGCTATTTATTGAGCACTGACTGCATGCAGATCACCTTACTAAGCACTTGAGAGCCTATATTATACTATAGTAAATACTATTATATATACTACTAGAGTACTATATTATCAATCAATCCATCATATTTATTGAGCACTTACTGTGTGCAGAGCACTGAACTAAGTGCTTGGTAAGTACAAGTTGGCAACATATAGAGATGGTCCCTACCCAACAGTGGACTCACAGTCTAGAAGGGGGAGACAGAGAACAAAACAAAACATATTAACAAAGTAAAATAAATAGAATAGATATGTACAAGTAAAATAAATAAATGAATAGAGTAATAAATATGAACAAACATATATACATATATACAGGTGCTGTGGGGAAGGGAAGGAGGTAAGGCGGGGGGATGCAGAGGAGGAGGAGGGGGAGAGGAAGGAGGGGGCTCAGTCCGGGAAGGCCTCCTGGAGGAGGTGAGCTCTCAGTAGGGCCTAGTTAGCTTGGCAGATGTGGGGAGGGAGGGCATTCCAGGCCAGGGGGATGACATGGGCCGGGGGTCGATGACGGGTTAGGCGAGAACGAGACACGGTGAGGAGATCAGCGGCAGAGGAGCGGAGGGTGTGGGCTGGGCTGTAGAAGGAGAGAAGGGAGGTGAGGGAGGAGGGGGCAAGGTGATGGAGAGCCTTGAAGCCGAGGGTGAGGAGTTTCTGCCTGATGCGTAGGTTGACTGGTAGCCACTGGAGATTTTTGAGGAGGGGAGTAACATGCCCACAGCATTTCTGGACAAAGACAATCCGGGCAGTGGCGTGAAGCATGGATTGAAGTGAGGAGAGACAAGAGGATGGGAGATCGAAGAGGAGGCTGATGCAGTAGTCCAGATGGGATAGGATGAGAGCTTGAACAAGCAGGGTAGCGGTTTGGATGGAGAGGAAAGTATACTACAGTATACTATCATCATCAATCGTATTTATTGAGCGCTTACTGTGTGCAGAGCACTGTACTAAGCGCTTGGGAAGTACAAGTTGGCAACATATAGAGACAGTCTCTACCCAACAGTGGGCTCACTATAGTATATATTACTATACTGTAGAGACTGTCTCTATATGTTGCAGATTTGTAATAATAATAATAATGATGGCATTTATTAAGCGCTTACTATGTGCAAAGCACTGTTCTAAGCGCTGGGGAGGTTACAAGGTGATCGGGTTGTCCCACAGGGAGCTCACAGTCAATCCCCATTTTACAGATGAGGTAACTGAGGCACAGAGAAGTTAAGTGACATGCCCAAAGTCACACAGTTTGACAATTGGCAGAGCCGGGATTTGAACCCATGACCACTGACTCCAAAGCCCGGGCTCTTTCCACTGAGCCACGCTGCTTCTCTGTACTTCCTTGCTTGCTTGCTTGTACTTCCCAGTGCTTATTACAGTGCTCTGCCTGCACACAGTAAGTGTTCAATAAATACAACTGAATGGATGAATGAATGAATATACTATGCCTTCAAGATCATTCAATTATTTGATTATTGTAATTTATAAAGCAAAAATATTTCCTAAAACAGTAAAATCCCAGGATCTTGACTTCAGAGCTTCTCTCTCCAGAATCACTATTCCAGCTTTCCAGATGCTTTTGCCGAATCATCTTAAGAACAAAGGGCCATTTTTGTTTTGCTTATGTTTGCACGGTTTGACTTCCTGTTTATGTTTAATTTAGTACTTGACATCTATTTATTTTTAAATAAAGTGCTGTGAGGAAAGATAGCTCTACAGAACCAAATACTTTCTGATTTCCGTTTCTCTGATAAACCATAAATCCTAATGATTTTACCTTCATCGTCAAAAAGGGATTTATTTTTCATATTATATATATATATATATGTACATATATATATATATATATATATATATAAACAGTGAGGAGGAAATTTAAAGGGAAAGCTCTGACATTACATTAAAATGATTTGGGAATTTTTAACTTTGTTATTCTGATCAGACATGGACTCTTCATTATCCAGTAGTTGGTAAAAACCAAATTTTAGAAATAGGAAACTTTGGAAATCATTATGATGATCTAAATTATCAAAACTAATCATTGGCATAGTACTGAATGTCACAGTAATACATTTTGTTATATAATCAGCATTACAGAAACCTGAATAGCATGTGAAAGATATTCTGAGTAAAAAAGATCTTTAAAAATGCTTTCCCAATAAATCACAGACTGCAATTATGGATGTATCACATAAAGATTGTTTGCTGCGTTTTTCTTATTGCACTTTTAACGTTAACGACTAGGCAAAACCTAAGTTTTCTACCTGAAATTGTTTCATCATAAAAAAGTTCCCTTACTTTATTTGCATCCACTTAAGAATAATTTATCAAATTAAATTAAAGTAAACAGTTATTCATTTATTCAGGATGATGTTTCTCAGAGAAAAGGCTGAACAAGTCATGATGTCAAATTCATCAGTAATCAACAGTTTTGCACTACAAGAAATACAAATATTATATAGTGCTGCTTCTAGCACCAGGGTACTTACCAGACAGCTCTCCACAGACTAGAAATTAGTGGTCTAATTAGTTTGATGGGCTGTGGTTTCCTTCTGTGAAACAACCATAAAAACAAGAAATCAATACCGGTTTTACTGAAATTCCCAATCATAGCAACACCCTTATATATTTAAAAAATAGCTTTAGCAATGGCATTAGAAGTGTCCATTAGAGTTTCACTAAACTTTTTTCACTGGAAAAATATGGCTAAATTCTTCTAAATGAAAAATAAAAATATATTCATAAAAATCACAATTATTTATTTTTCATATTATGTCAAGGTTCAATACCATCTTCCTTCATTCCATTTCTCTAAACAATTAAAATTAAGAAATTAATTTTTAAAATTAATTTTTAAAATAAAAAATTAAGAAATTAAGATAAAAAGGCAGAAGTTGCACAGAATACCAGTAACATATCTGAGCTATTTCCTAAGTAAATATAAACATCATGTAACTGTTTTGTTCCACCCCTTATAAAAATAAACAGTGTTTTGGCAACTTTTCTGGAGGGCTAAACCCTGGATGCTGTGGTGTCTTATAAACAGCATATACATAAAGATTGAATTGTTTTGTTGCATTATTTTAATATTTTCATAACAAAAGAATGCATGTAGATGCACATTCATTCATTCATTCAATCGTATTTATTGAGCGCTTACTGTGTGCAGAGCACTGTACTAAGCGCTTGGGAAGTACAAGTTGGCAACATACAGAGACAGTCCCTACCCAACAGCGGGCTGACAGTATAGAAGGGGGAGACAGACAACAAAACAAAACATATTAACAAAATAAAATAAATAGAATAAATATGTACAAATAAAATAGAGTAATAAATACATATATACATATATACAGGTGGTGTGGGGAGGGGAAGGAGGTAAGGCGGAGGGGGTGGGGAGGGGGAGGAAGGGGAGAGGAAGGAGGCGGCTCAGTCTGGGAAGGCCTCCTGGAGGAGGTGAGCTCTCAGTAGGGCTTTGAAGGGAGGAAGCAGAGTTAGCTTGGCAGATGAGCGGAGGGAGAGCATTCCTGGCCAGGGGGATGACGTGGGCCGGGGGTCGACGGTGGGACAGGCGAGAACGAGGCACGGTGAGGAGATTAGCGGCAGAGGAGCGGAGGGTGCGGGCTGGGCTCTCACGAGGGTCACACTTGATCCTAGAATTGTTTTCCTGAGTTCCAGATTTTATGGTCAACCTCAGATATTTCGAAAAGAAAAGGCTACAAGACTAATAGTAATAAGACTAATAATAACAATTACGGCACTTGTAAAGCACTTATGTGCCTAGCACTGTTCAACGCACTGGGGCTGATACAAGATAATCAGGTTGGACACAGTCCCTGTCCCACAAGGGACTCAGAGTCTTAATCCCCATTTTACAGATAAAGGCACTGAGAAGTTAAGTGACTTGCTCAAGGTCACACAGCAGGCATGTGGCAGAGCCGGGATTGGAACCCAGGACACCCGACTCCCAGGTGTGTTTTCTTTCCACTAGGACTGTAACTAGAAAGCAGCGGGGACTATGGATAGAACACAGGCCTTGGAGTCAGAAAAACCTGGGTTCTAATCCTGGCTTCATCCCTTGTCTGCTCTGTGACCTTGGGCAAGTAGTTTAACCTCTCTGTGCCTCAGCTACCTCATCTGTGAAATGGGAATTTAGACTGAGACACCCATGTGGGACATGGTATGTGTCCAACCTGATTAGCTTGCATCTATACCAGTACCAGTATCTATACCAGTACCAGTTCATCCTTTTACCTTCAAGCAGAATATATTTCCGTGAAGAAATTAAATCATCTAAATTTTTTCTTAGAAATCTCTGGAGACTTCACAAAATCGCTAATCATACCTTTCTAGTATATCACAACTCAGATATACACAAGGTCATCATGCATTCTTAATTTTATTTTTCAAAGGTCAGTGTTTTTCTTTAACAATAATAAGAATGATGATAATAGTGGTATTTGGCAAGCATTTATTATGTTTTATGTGCCAAGCACTGTACTACGCACTGGGGTAGGTACCATATAAACAGATCTCTGCCCTACATGGGACTCAAAGTCTAGGAGGCATACAGAATGGGTATTTTATTACCATGTTACAGCTGAGGAAACTGAAGAACAGGAAATTAAGGGATTCTCCCAAGGTCACATCTCAGGCAACTGGCAGAGGTTATTTGTTGTTGTTTTTTTTAAATGGCATTTGTTAAAGCACTTACTGTGTGTCAGAACTGTTCTAAACACTGGGGTAGATGCAAACTAATCAAGTTGGACACAGTCCGCCCCGCTTTAAAGATGAGGTAACAGACACAGAGAAGTTAAGTGACTGTGCAAGGTCATACAGCAGACAAGTGGGATAAGAACCCAGGTCTCCTGATTCTCAGTAACGTCTTGAAGAAGCCTGACCCTCAGTGCCTGACTAATAATAATAATAATAGCATTTATTAAGCGCTTACTATGTGCAAAGCACTGTACTAAGCGCTGGGGAGATTACAAGGAGATCAGGTTGTCCCACGGGGGGGCTCACAGTCTTAATCCCCATTTTACAGATGAGGGAACTGAGGTCCAGAGAAGTTAAGTGACTTGCCCAAAGTCACACAGCTGACAATTGGCAGAGCTGGGATTCGAACTCATGACCCCTGACTCCAAAGCCCGGGCTCTTTCCACTGCGCCACGCTGCTTCTCTAAGCCTCTAAGACTAAGCCTCTCAGAGTCAGGCTAACAAAGCAAGCAGCTAGTCTCACCTTCAAGCCTGCCCTCTTTTCATGCCTTTTGGGATGACAGGAAGTTCCTCAGCCTTTTGAATAACAGTTTTTCTGCTATGACCACAAAGGACACTATCCAGAGTCTAATCATTCTGGTCAAAATAGTGAGACTAGAGAAAGCCATCAGTACCTCCAGCTATCAATTGTAGATTGTGTCTCCTCCAAGACTAATCAGGAGGCTGTCCAAAGACATATCACAGACACATCACCTTGCTCCCATAAACCAGCCTAAAATTCTCAAAGTACTCCATGCTCAGTTTTAACGAAGACATGGGCTCCCAAGCCCCATTTTATTGAATTGAAAATCCATTTTTATTACTTTTCCCCCAAAACTTATACAGTTCATCTATTGTAGATAAGACACTGTTATCAGGAAACTTTTCCTTATAAATAACCTAAATCCAGACTGCTGAAATTAAATTTATCAGTACATTCTGAGTGTGTACTGTGTGAAGGGAGCAGAACCAGGGCCTCTGGAAATTATAATCCAGGAGGTGCTTTGGTCTGGTGGAAAGAACATGGGTTTGAGGAAAATAACAACAGGGATATTTGTTAAACATTTACTAAGTGCCAAGCACTGTGCTAAGGGCTGAAGTAGATACAAGATGATCTGACTGCAAAACCAAAATATTTTGCTATGGATACACTATTAAAAAATGCTACAGTTAAATTTTCCCCTTCTTTTCCACCTGATCCACTCAACAACTGATCTCCCTCCTACTTAGTCTGTGAGCTCCTTGTGGGAGCCTGTCCAGTTTTATTAGACTGCATTTACCAGCTGGTGCTTAGAACGGTGCTTGTCGCATAGTAAGAACTTAACAAATAACGATAACCACTTGGAAACATGGTAATTTCTCAGTTTTTCCTTTTTTAAAAAATTATTTTATTCTGAAAATGGGTTGGCTAAATTAAGTACAAAGCAATCTGGAACTACAAAAATTTCTCAGGGGTAACCTTACTCCTAATGTGTGCCCTCCCCATCCCCCCCCCCCCCCCCCCCCCCCCGCATCACCCTCAGACTGTAAGCTCATTATGGGCAGGGAACATATCTGTTAATTCTGTTCTATTATACTCTCCAAAGCGCTTAGTATAGTATTCTGCATATAGTTAGAACTCAATAAATGCAATTGATTGATTGATTTCCATGCTACTTTCACTTTGATTTTAAAGATTAATGCAATTAAAACATCCAGGCTTCATACATTTCACCAAATTTATTTGGTTTCCCATAAATCCTATTGGTTTGGGCTTAATATGAACTTTCTGGGGGTTTGCTCATGAGCTTGAAAATCTGGTAATATTTGGCACATGAATAGACTCAAAAAGCTACAAGTACCTTAATGTCATAAGCTTTATATTTTGGATAAATTGAAGGTTAAAAAAATTAAATGTCTGGAATACAGTTCTCAAAATATTACATAACTTTAAAAGTGGGTGAAAGTGGTGGGTGGCAAGTCTTTTTTGCTCCTATTTAAAAATGAAATCAGTTCATTCAAGGAAGTCACAACATGTCAGTTCATCTATCTTTAGTGATTAGAACATGAGACTTGGAATCAGGAAAGTTACACTCTATTTCAATTCAAGCATGGACTCGTATCTTAATTGAGTCACCGAACATCTTTTGTGTCTTGGATTTCTTCACCTGCAAAACAACGTAAAGACACTATCTCGTAAAAATCAGTGGAACGCCGGAATTTCTGTAAATCAGAAAAACTTTCCTTTGGAAAACATTAAGCAGCAATGTTGCCTCCTCCGTCCAAATTTGCTCCACTTTCACTCATACTGGAGAGAGATTAATGAAATGATGCTTGCTGTTTTTGTCTTCTGGAATCAAACTGGGATTAGACAAGAATTTCTAATCATGGGAGTGTGATCGACATTTCACATCTCTCCCTTCCAATCCCCATCTTCTATAGACAACAAAAACATTATGCAACTTGAAGCACAAGCAACAAACTCTGACCACTATCGCCATGCCCACATATATCGTGGCTCTTTGGGAGAGGGTCAAAAGCAGGGGGCTTGGAGGGCTGGCCAGCCCGACTGGGGATGATGTCATCAGAAGCCTGATTCTGCCTCTTCCCCTGTCCCCAGCTTCTGCAAAGCCCTGGCTGAACCCAAGTAGGACCAGCTCGGAGAAATGATTACCTTGTAGGAATGAATCTGATCATCTTGAAGGAATTCACCAAAATGGCAGGATCACTGCCCATGAAGATGAATTTCTTTTGGGGAACAACTCTCTTCTCTCACTCCTTTCCAGCTCACTCACCACTTCTGCCAAGATCAGCTTCTAACTGTACCTCGCTCAACTCTCCTGCCTCCCAACTATTCACTCAAGCTGTTCTCCCACCCTGGAATCAATGAGTCAATCAACAGTATTTATTAAGTGTTTACTGTGTACAGAGCACTGTAGTAAGAACTTGGGAGAGTACAATACAATAGAGTTGATAGGCACAATCGCTGAGCACAACAAACTTTACAGACTAGAGAGTTGAATATTAAATAAATTACAGGTAGGGGAAATGGCAGAGAATAAGGATATACAAGTAAATCTTCCCTGATTCATTCACACCATCACAATATATCTATAATTCTATTTATTTTGATGGCATTGATGCCTGTCTACTTGTTTTGTTTTATTGTCTGTCTCCCCCTTCTAGACTGTGAGGCTGTAATTGGGAAGGGATGTCTATATCTGTTGCCAAATTATACTTTGCTGGCGCTTAGTACAGTGCTCTGCACACAGTAAGTGCTCAATAAATATGATTGAATGAATGAACCTTAACACTTGTGTATTTTATTCTGATCGTTATAGCTTCCTTTTGGCTGTACATTTTTATCTGTATTCTGAATTACTTATTCAGCTATTTCATCCTGATACATTTGTACTACTTCTGTTATATTCTTGTTCTTCCTCCTGTCATTATCAGTAAATACTCTGTGTCTACTTTCCCTTCCCCACTCCATTAGATTGTAGATTCTCTGAAGGTAGGCCTGACCCATGTGCCTTCCTTCTAATGTACTCTCCCAAGTACTCAGAACAGCAATTTGATTCACATTCCGTGAATGTTCGATAAACACTCTTGATGGTAATTACGACAGCCATTTTCTGGGAGAGCTGGAGTGCTAGACTATATTTGTATCCAAGGTTCTCTCTTTCTCTCTTTGTCCCAATTCTAACATCAATATGTACTCTGTGACATAACGGAGGCCCCTAAACTAATGAATTGAATGGCTTTGCCTGTGCACTTAACATTAAATGAGCACTCAAGTTTTCCCAGTGGCTTTTCTACCCTGGGTTGTATTTGTTTTCCTTATATAACAATTCGGCTTAACCCAGCAGTTCATTGGAACAAGCACACAAAATATATGACAAAGTCAAGGGCCTCAACTGCTTGTGGTCATTAAAGATCCCAAGGCGCTTTTAGTAACAGCAAGGCCTTAGCCCAGAAAATCTGGTCAAATGCCAACTCAGGTAATTACATTCAGTCTACCTAATTTCCCCAGGCAATTCTAATTGAAAATAGTATTGTCCTTTGCTTCAACATTAACCTGCAGCAAAGTGTCCTGCTTCTTCTTCTTCTTGCTACCCATAAAACGAGTGAGCTGGCTTTTGTTCTAGTGCAGTTTTTTTTTCTTTGTTCTTTTTTTGACAACAAACTTTTTTTATAATGTGCAAGACTGGATAAATTAAAGACAGTTTAACAGTGCTTTGCACATAGTAAGCGCTTAATAAATGCCATTATTATTATATTAATAATGGCACATCACCATGGTGAATATAGCAATTAATACTGCAGGCTTCAATCTGAATTTTCTTTGAGGTACAGAAAAATGAGCAGGTTAGCTCAATAAAACAATGACAATAAATATGGTAGTTTTATTCAACATTTTGAAATGGTAAATTCCCAAATGATTTTTTTGTATTGAACAAAATACTTGACAGCACAGAAATATGTCTCTATGGCACCGCATGAAAATAAGATCCTCTTATCCAAGGTACAATGTGGGCTGCTACTTTTGGCAGGTTTTCATTTATGCAATTTTTACAAAACCATTAAAATAAGGGAAAAACAATAATATATTTTATTATTTTTGATATCCTGGATATTGCTGAGTAGATAACATCAGATTACTATAGTTACTTTTACTCTATTAGAGAAGGAGCAGGGTTAAGCAATGCATCTGGGGAGTCAGAAGATCTGGGTTCTAGTCCCAGCTCTACTACTGGCTTGCTGTGTTACCTTGGGCAACTTACTTAACATCTCTGGAGTTCTATTTCCATATCTGTAAAACTGAGATATAAATGTTGACTTTCCCTATGACACAGAAATGTTTGAGTACAGCACCAAGTAACAGGAAAACAGCGTGGCTCTGTGAGAAGCAGTGTGGCTTAGTGGAAAGAGCACAGGCTTGGGAGTCAAAGTTCATGGGATCTAATCCCAGTGCTGCCACGTGTCTGCTATGTGACCTTGGGCAAGTCACTTAAACTTCTCTGAGCCTCAGTTATCTCATCTGTAAAATGGGGATTAAGACTGTGAGCCCCACGTGGGACAACATGATCACCTTGTATCTGCCCCAGTGCTTAGAACAGTGCTTTGTATATAGTAAGTGCTTAAATGCCATTATTATTGCTATTATTATTAAAAACATTTGGAGAATAAAAGCACTGCATACATTTAAGGTTGTCAATTATTACAATAAATAAAATAAATACCATTTGCTATTCTGTACCACTGAAGTCAATTCTCTTCTTGCAGTCTACCACCCACTGGACCTTCCTTGTCTGTGCTGAATTATCAGGTACAGCACATCTATTCCTGCACACAAATATGTAATCCTCCCCCCTGCAGAAAACCACTGGAAACTGTTGGAGCAACCTCCTTGGTTTTCCCCCTCAAGACAGGGAGTTAATGACTCTTCAATATTTACAGCAACAATAACGCTAATGAGGATGATAAAGACCTTTGTCATTAGCCCTGATCCCCCTGCAATGTCTGAATAAAAATACCCACTTACTGTAGAAAATGACTACCCTATTTGGAAAGTTAAGATACTCTACAGCTAAACCTGAAGCATTACTCCATTCCAAGCAATACTACCTCAAGGGAGGGAAAGGAACAGAGATCCTGAAAATCATTGGTGGCTAAAAAACAAAATAAAATTAAATTTAAAAAGAATCAGGTTTATTCCCCAGCATTCACTCAGCTCATTTTCCCATTTTTCCCATCCCACTATGGAATTATTTTTCCCCAAGTTTTTGATCCACTCCAGCCTGCTTGCAAGCATAGTGCTTCTTTACAAATGAAGTCAAATCCTAGTGATTGTAATGACACTATACAGTACTTAGTGGGAGTTCTCATTATACCTGTTGAGAGGTTGAAATGGGGTTGGGGAGATGGGGAAGTGTAAATTGGTACTGAGTCCATAAACAGTGTGGCTTAGTGGCCAGAACATAGATCTGGGAGTCCGAAAGACCTGAGTTCTAATTCCACCTCTGTCACTTGTCTGCTGTGACACGTTGGGCAGTCATTTAACTTCTCTGTGCCTCAGTTACCTTTTCAATAAAATGGGGATTAAGACTGTGAGCTCCATGTGGGACAGGGACTGTGTCCAACCTGGTTGGCTTGTGTCTACCCCAGCGCTTAGCACCGTGCCTGATACACAGTAAGCACTTAACAAATACCCAAAAAAAGAAAAAAAAAATGTGCTGTGAGGCTGAGGGAGGGTGCAAATGGTGGAGAGACTAGGATGAGGAGCTAATGACCAGTCATGATAAGTGTCAGTGACATCTAGATGAGGATGGAAGATATTTGAGTACTTACTGTGTGCAGAGCACTGTACTAATCACTTATTTCTGGGCTAGCTCAAAAGTCAGACCTGGACACATGCTTCCACTGAAGGCCGGCATTCACTCTGCTACCTGATGCCTAGGTTTGTCCACCCTGAATCAGGGCTAAAATGGAAATTTCTTCTGGAAAATATAGTTAGGAATTATGATTCTGTGAAGGAAAAGTCAAAATTCTATTCAGGGACCACAGACTCCTGAACTACATAACCCTGGGCTGACATAACAGGCATCTGAACAAAGGCTCCGTTCAAACTGACCATTATTAACCATAAGGCAGGATAACAAGTATCTTACTGTCACGTCAGACAGAACACCAGACTCAATGGACCCTTCTTCTGACCCAGTAATGGTGTTGCTTAAGTTTCTTTTGAGTGCAATGTGCTGTTCAGGAGACTTTGATTACAACAACGTTCTTTTCAGGGAACCTGGGATTTCCTTAGGTTACTACAGAAGTAAATTCTAATCAGTCAATCAATAGTATTTACAGAGCGCTTACAGTGGGCAGAGCATACAACACAATGCAGTTGGTAGACACTCTCCCTGCTCAAAAGGAGTTTCAGTCTAGAGAGGGAGACAGACATTAAAATAAATTACGGATATGTACATCAGTGTTGTGGGGGTGAGGTGGGGTGAATACCAAGTGCTTAAAAGGGTGACATAGAGGGCTTAATTGGGGAAGGCCTCTTGGAGGAGTTGTGATTTTAATAAGACCTTCATGCTGGGGAGAGTGGTGGTCTGTCCGATACGAAGGGGGAGGATGTTCCAGGCCCAAGGCAGGAGTTAGACGAGATCAACTTGTACTTCCCAAGCGCTTAGTACAGTGCTCTGCACACATTAAGCGCTCAATAAATACGATTGATTGATTGACGTACAGTGACAATGTTAGTATTGGAGGAGCAAAGCATTTGGCCTGGGCTGTAGTAGGAAATCAGAGAGGTAAGATAGGAGGGAGCAAGGTGATTAAGTGCTTTAAAGCGTATGGTAAGGAGGATGATAAAGCAGATGGTTCTGTTTCAAGAAGAGGTGGATGGGCAACCACTAGAGATTTGTGAGAAGCAGGAGATGTGAACCTGCTCTCTTCTTTTGTCTTCCCTCTGCCCCAGCTTCTGCCTCCTACCCAAGCCCACTTCTCCTATAGCCTGCCCAAGCTTTAGCCTTCCTGACTCTGTCCATCTGACTGTGCTTACAAGTGCCTGCTCGGTTTGCTGTTTCCCTATTCTTTAGCTTTAATAATACTAGTAATGATGGTATTTGTTAAACGCTTATTATATGACAGGCACTATACTAAGTGCTGGGGTGGATTCAAGCAAATTTAAGCCTCCAACACCTCACTGCCTGGTATCTGTACAGGATGTGGCAACCTGAATGCCCTTCAATCACTCAATCAATCAGCCAATGGCACAACTAATCTATACAGAGTACTCTGTTAAACTTATGAGAGTTCAATACAGTTGGTAGTCACTATCCCTGTCACCAGGAGCTTACAAGCTAGTGGAAGAGAAAGATATTGAAATAAATTACAGTTAGGGGAAGCACAGAGATACGTATGTAAGTGCTGCGGGGTGCGCTATCAAAGTGCTTAAGGGATCCAAGTTCAAGTGCATAGGTGATGCAAAAGGGATAGAGAATTAGGGTGGGGAGAAGAGACGCTAATCAAAGAAGTGGTCGTGTGTCAGGCTAACAGGGTTCTACATCTACCTAAAACAGAAAGGAGTCTCTGGACTGAGCGTGGAGGATTAGTTGGCTAATCCTCCAGTTCTTTCCTCCTTCCTCTACATACTACCAAATCTTTGCACCCAGTTTTCAGAAAGAGATTACTTTATGATACTTCAGTATGAATTACTATTTTTGTCTTCCAAAGAATAACGATGAGGATTATCTCCAGTCTATAAGTTCATTGTAGGCTGGGTGCTCTATTTTATTTTCCCAAGCACCAGCCACCTGCATACACAGTAAGTGATCAATAAATACCACTGACTTAAGGTCATGATAATAATAATGCTGTTAGTGCTTACTATGAGCCAAGCACTGTGCTAAACACTAGGGTTGAAACAAGATAATCAGTTTGGACACAGTCCCTACTCAACAGGAGGCTCACAAACTAAGTTCGGTGCTCTTTTGCACACTGCTGCTCTTGGCATATTATCCCCAAATTGGGTTCATGTGATATGGATTTAACCTGAAATGAAAAGGCAGCTACCAGTGCAAATCACCCACAATAAAGGCCTAAATCTGGACGATTTTTAAAATAAGCATGATGGTTGAAATGAACATACATTTTTCATTTCATTTATATTAATGCTAGGAACTCAGAGTAAAGTAACAGTAAAATGTCAGTCTTACCAACATAAAGTAGAGCTGAAAATGATTTATGCTACACAGGAAAGCTATTCCCTTAAATCTGGTCTTGGAATCCTGCTACATCACCACTTATTGAAGGGTAAGTTTATATGAAGCAATCCCATTGCTTACACCCACGAAATGTTCTTATAGATGAGCAGGCAGAAAAAGCGGGAAATAGTTGCAAATAAATTATGTTTATAGTTTCTGGGCCCTAAAGTTGCTACTCCATTAACTGCTTCCTTAATTTCACCAAAAACTCCATCAGGATAAATTACACTGATAAAAAGATTTTTTAATAAGACACACCACCTAGAATTTTGTACAGGAGTCAGATGGAAAATTACTTTTATAAAATCTTATTTTACAAAATAAAAACACCAATGGACTTTCATAGGTGTATTTGTTATATCTGGTCCAACAGTTCTTACATTTGAATTGTCTCAAAGGTGTGTATGATTGTGTTTGTTATGAAAGAAGCTGCTGTCTGTGAGATTTTGTTCATGCACATAGGTGTGGCCGGCAAGGTTAATAATAATCAATTTCCTTCTTGCTTTGTCTCTAGATCTCATTATTTTAGTTCTTCCTGATTACTGCTAAGGAGACACACCTATGTGTTGCTGTAGGCTTCGTGCCCTCTGTCTATAGCTGTCTGTATTTGATGCAACGTGCTGTTGAAAGAAATGGTTGTGTTCATGCGGCATCAGTCAAAGCCTACTACAATAATTCAATCAACCATATATACTGAATGCTTACTGTTTACAGAGCACTGTATTAAGTGCTTGGAAGAGTACAATATAACAGAGTTAGTACACATATTCCCTGCCCTCAATGAGGCCTATAATAACTATAATAATATTGATTATGGTATTTATTAAATGCTTACTATGTGCCAAGCACTGTATTAAGCACTGGGGTAAATACAAGATAATCGTGTTGAACACAGTCCCTGTCCGTCACTGGGGTCAGAGTTGAAGTAGGAGGGAGAACACGTACTGAATCCCCATTTTACACATGAGGTACCTGAAGCACAGAAAGGTCAAGTGACTTGCCCAAAGTCACAGAATAGGCAAGTGGTGGAATTGGGATTATAACCCAGGACCTCTATCATGCCAATGCTCTTTCCTCTACACCATACTGCTCCCCTAAAACAATGCAAGTTTTCCCTAAGGTTTTCACAAAAGAAAAACTCACAATATCAAAGAACTGACTGCACTGAATTTGGAATTCTCTATCATTTGAATAGGTATGCTATTTCATCATAACACTTTTCAGTCAATTGATCAATGGAATTTACTAAGTAGGCAAAACACTGTACTAAGCACTTGAGAGAGTACAAACCAACAGCTGGGAAATATGTTCTCTGTGCAATAGCGGGGGAGACGGCATTAATATAAAGTATGGATATGCACATAAGTATGTCACATAAAGCCCTATTTACTACTTTTTTAAGGATTATCAAAACTACAAAACAACTGACAAACTTTTTTTTTTACCAAAATGATGAGGTTTTGTAGTATGATTTGCTTGCGATAAGCCTAAAACAAAAAAAAAAAGTACAGCAATTTACCATCTATGCATCTTTGAGTTGCACACTAGGAACTACTGATATTTGTGTGCATATCTTACTGGGTGAAGAGAGTCTGTTTGAAAAAAGCCTCACTTAGGCTAATACTTACCATGAAAACACATCATTCAGTCGACAAGAAGTATTCCTGCTTGGTCCTCATGGGTAGCTATGGGTTTTTATTTGGTTTTTTTTTTTTTTAAGAACAAAATACATTTATGATTCTTTTCCTCCCTCTCCAACCCTCCACAACAGTTACTATTAAGATATTGTAGTGAATCCTACTCTGTTGTCTCAATATAACCAACCTCTGCATTCTCAATTTGCTCTCCCTTTTGCCCTCCTACTGAGCCTATTTAGTTCTCTATCTGCGATCCTCAGCTGACTCAGGAAGTTGCCTTGTAACATGATTCCCTGAGTGAAGCAGCTTCTTAAATGGCACTGTAACAAGCCTTCGGCCCTGTCCTCTCCTCCAACTTTCTCCTCGATGCCCTCCAGTCTGACTTTCAGTCGCATTATCCTTTCAGAAATGGCCTCATAAAGTTAGGGCTGAACGCTTGATCAAGTACAAAAGTACCCCATGTAAATTCCCCTCCTTCTTTCCCAGGTTTGCTTTTATTTATTATCCACTTCTTCCAGGACACACTCAACCAGCAAAACCTTTGACTTTGTTGGGTCATTCATTCATTCTTATTTATTGAGTGCTTACTATTTGCAGAGCACTGTACTAAGTGCTTGGAAAGTACAATTCTGCAATAGAGACACAATCCCTGCCCACACCGGGTTTACAGTCTGGGCTTGACAGTTATTCTGTGCATAACATTGCAATAAGTGCTTGGGAGCATATAATAGAAGTAATGAACACATTTCCTGCCCTCACAGAATTTAACCATCTAGTGGATGAATTTACAAAATTCTCACCACCGTCCCCCTGGATTAACATAACAGTTCTCTCACACCTCTCAGTCCCTATCACATTAGATTAGAAACTCCTCAAAGGCAGGAGACCAGATTTCATATATCTATTGCATGAACCTGGAGCTGCTACATATGCTGCTGTTGGACACAATCACTTTTGGGAAACTGTAATATTTTTGTCTTTTTGTCTTCCTCATACCTCTCGAACTGATCTTTCTTTTAGACTGTGAGCCCACTGTTGGGTAGGGACTGTCTCTATATGTTGCCAATTTGTACTTCCCAAGCGCTTAGTACAGTGCTCTGCACATAGTAAGCGCTCAATAAATACGATTGATGATGATGATCTTTCTTTTCAGCATTTCCTCCAATGACTCCTTATGTCCAACCCACACCTCATCAAGGTGTCAGGGCTAGAACAGCCAGAGGGAGGGGAGTGCCTGCCAATGGGAGGCCATCCACAGCAAAGATTTCAGATGAAGGAACTATCTAGGGTTTTTCACATATTGAACAGAGTCCGGAAAATAAGTGGCTAAAGCCATGCATATAAGAACTGTAGGGGTGGGAGGGCAGGGTGAGTGGATATGGACTCAAGGGTATGGGTGACGCAATAGGGAAGGAGAATGAGAGACTAGGCAGGAAAGGCTTCCTGGAAAAGAGGTAAAGCACTCATCAGCTCACCTTATCCTACCTCGCCTCATATATCTCCTACTAGAGCTCTGCCGGCACACTTCACTCATTCATTCATTCATATTTACTGAGCGCTTACTGTATGCGGAGCACTGTACTAAGCGCTTGGGAAGTACAAGTCGACAACATATAGAGAAGATCCCTACCCAACAACGGGCACACTCCTCTAGCGCCAGTTTATTCACGGTATCCCAATCTCATCTACCTCATCGCTGACCCCTTTCCCATATCCTACCCCAGTCTAGAACTCCCTCCCTTTCCATATACGCCAGACCACCACTCTCCCCACCTTGGAAGCTTCACATCTCCTCCAAGAGGCCTTCCCTGATTAAACCATCTTTTCCCTAGCTCCCTCTCCCCTCTGCATCATCTATGCACTTGGATCTGTGAACTTTGGGCATTTGATATTTACTCCATCCTGAATCCCATGGCACTTGTGTACATATCTTTAAATTATATATTAAAAATTACTTCTTTATATTAATGTCTGCTTACCCCTCTAGAGTGTAAGCTCTGGTGGGCAGGGCACATGTCTGCTAACTTTGTTGCACTGTACTCTCCCAACAGCTTAGTACAGTGCTCTGCATATGGTAAGTGCTCAATAAATACCACTGATTGATGTAATTTTTAGTAGGGCTTTACTTCAAACCAGCATATTATCCAGAGTGGCCAATCAATCAGTCAATAGTATTTACTGTGCATTTACTGTGTTCAGAGCACTTTATTATTCACGGAGGCATATTACTTAAGCTCTTGGTACAGTGCTCTGTACTCTGTAAGCGCTCAATAAATATGATTGGAATGAATGAATTACTTTCTCCTTTTCACTTAACCAACTTTTTCACAGAACAAAAAAAGCTCGTAGGCTATTTAACTGTAAGAGAACAAGGATCATGGCTCTTACTTTTTATAATGTTTAAAAGATTTTCAGTGATGCTTACATTCATTGATTCCATTTCAACATCAGTAGCATCATCTTCAAACTGAAGGAAAGCTCACTCTCCCTTTACTCGTATGTATGAGTATGTACATGCATGAATACGTATGCTCACTTATATGACCTACATATGTTCTCCAAGCACCTGGATGCTGCTTTACAGACAGCTCTTGGTAATGCTAGGACTGATACTGCCTTTGTGCATTTTTATCAGTACACACCAATTCTAAAGTAAAAGCAAAATCAGGATAAAGATGATTACTCTGAGCTACTACTTTTAGTTTAATCCAATTGCCACGTCTGCCATGCGCCATTTTTCTCTACTACACAATGCAGATCTAGAGTGTGACCTATCGAGAACACAAATATTAAACAGAAACGTCTCTATGCACACCATGCCATTAAGGCTACCTACCTGTCAAAAGTATCTCCAAACATCACATGGCACTAAAATGCTGGAAAGTTCGAGTCATATCCAAAAGCCTTTTGCCAACAGCTCACTTCACACCACTCCCAGCCTTGCTCCCTAGAATAGGACAAGTGTATGGGACACAACACTAACCACCCCTTAGCAGCCTGCTTTGGGCTGCAATGCTGATACAGATGGGTGAACAAAACACTTTCTTTTGAGTTGTATGCCGGGGGAGAATGGACCCCCTAGAAGGAAAGGAACTGCTTTCAGATGGGTGTAGCATGGGAAGGGAAGAGTAAGCAGCAAAGTATTCCCCACTAGAGGAGGGAAAACCCATTCTATTTAGAAAGCATTCAAGTGCAGCAAGATGGTGACCTTGCTAAAGTCTACTTTAGGGACTCCCCCTACTCCCAGGAGGTTCACAAAGAATCATTACTGATAGGGCTGAGAGCCAGATGTCCTGGCACTATTTGGTCATCTTTTAAAACCATAAGGTCTCCAATACTGTCTCCCTTAACAATCGGTTTCTAAGAACTGGAGCAAAGGATCCCAAACTATTTCCCCAAATTTTTCTGATATTAGTTACTTAATTCTACAGAGTGACACTTGAACATGTCCTTCTAAATTAAAATTCAAAGCTTAAGGTTCAGCTGTCGTAGACTAGTCTGTCGTCAACATAAGAAAAATCAAAATGATGTTCATAAACAACACAAACACAATCTGCTGCTACTGAACATCTGATGAAAAATGAGATTTTCATCCACAAGGGAGGTGTAAAAATATGCACACAAACAAAACCAAGAGTCTTCAATTACTTTGAAATTAGATAAACAGACATGAAGGTAAGACTCTGAGGGACTACCCTTCACCCATAACCACAAATCCTGAGTGATGAGTGTGCGTTTTCAAAATTAAAAAGATCAAACTCCATAATTCTGTTTTCCCATTTTATTTTCAGCTGACAATGTGTATTCATTCCATTATCTCATCCTTTCATTGGGAAAAGATGTTATTGCAAGTTCAAGGAAAGGCATCACTGTGAATTTACGCTGAGACAACTTACCTACTTCTTTCTCACCTCCTTGCTTTCCCCCTCCCCATCTCTCTCCATATAGCCCAAAGAATGAGTGTGTCAGTGCAAACACTGCAACTCCCTCCTTTTTGTACTGATCCACCATGCCTAAAGAGAGGATTATTGGGGAGACGCCAGGGCAGGGCAGCACAGACAGCTTCCGCTTGAGGTTAACAAGAGAAGTGGTTCCTTTCCCATTGGCAGTTCCAGAAGATGAATTGTGATTCCACTGGGCAAATAGGTCTCGATAATTATAGCCATTTATTAAATATGTAACATAACCAGATGTCCTGTAACTAGGCAGGCAGTTTTGAAATTTCACCCTCTGTCCTACAGCCTGAAAAAATCCTTTCTTTTGAATATTTCAATAGTGGAGAGACAGTTTGAGTCAGTGCACTGCAGCTGATGTGGTGAAGTCTTCCTCATTGCCACCACCACCACCACCATGGCCCCAAGCGAATACAAAAAGCCTTTTGGGGAGCACTGGTGACACCCAAGAAAAAACACATGCAGCAGCAGCAGCAGTGGAACTGGGCACAGTGGCAGTTGAGAAAGCTAAACCGCAGCAGTCAGTTTTTCAATAACATGGCTCCGAACTGGACACCCCTCAATAGCTCAAAACTGCACATCTTTGCGAGTGATTTATGTTTGTGGCAGATGCAATTTTGTGTATTTATGTGTCTCTTTCACTGTCTTCCTCTCTCTGCTCTTCCTTTTCTGATTCATTTGCCTTCCCCACTCTTGCTTAAACACTTGGTTCTGCTTCCTAGAATCCCCTCTTCCTGACTCACTGGAGTTCTGAAAAATACAATTAAAATAAAAGAAACAGTGAAGCAATTGGTTAAAAGAGAGCTAATGCTATCATCTGGCATAACAAATGCCAATGATTTTATTGTCCTGAAGGAATAATCTTGATAAAGCTATTTAAAATATAAAAGTCATTGAAGCCAACCAGCCTAACAGAATACAATTTCAGTATACTGAGTCATACTCCTATCAAATTTTGTTTCATACAAAACTGAGAAAGCAATTCAAACTGAAGAACCATGTTGGGAACAATTAACCAATAGTAATGAAAACTATTAAAATTCATTTTTACAACTCAAAAAATAATAAATAACCTTTAAAATAAGATTCAGAGTTGAGGAGACTGTACAGGGATTAGTTTACTTAATCCTGAAAGGAAATATTTGCTGAGGTGAGCCAAACATTCTATGCTCATCATACCACGGAACTGAGAAGGCATCCTTCAAACCAAGTGGAGAAATTAAGTCAGGCAGAATCGAAACACAAGTTGAAAATTCTTTTGGACCCTGAAATGTGTGTTCACGTTTGTATCTGCATTGTATTTCTTATATGTATCCAGCATAGTCTATGGCAAAAATACAGAACATGAATAAGTCTCCTCTTTAGTGTTTCCAGTCCTGATTGTTATGTTGGACTAAAGTAGCTCCACTCTAATTCTTAGATTAGCATTTAATAAACCCAGCATGTCAGATACAAAAAATTTTTTTAAAGAAAAGTCAGGCACAGATCTGCAATTCAGTCTTGAGGATGAAAAGGAAGCTGTACAAATCAACTGTTAGGTAATCTTAACGAACTCCTAGATGAAATTCCTATAAACAGAGCTTCATAACACTTCCCCACACCCATCTGAAAGGATACTTAACAAAAGCAATAAAAAGGCAGATAAGGACCCACCCCCTTCTAACTCACCCCTATCCTTTCCCCAACTCCACACCAACACATGCACACTGGTAACCACAGGAAGTTGATGCACAGGAAGGAGGCTTGCTGGCACTCTTTCCCAATTAAGGGTTAACATGATCTTCTCTATGCTTCTGAATTTAAGGATGTAATATTTAAACTAGGAAAAATTTAATGTTATTAGTAGTACTTCAAGTTCATCACCCATTCTGCAAAGGTTAGATAAAAATAAGAGTAGCTGTGAGAAACCAGGGAACTAAAGCTGGTATCCCTGAATATTTCGGGAAAGCAACTAGATAGCTCCTGCCCCTTCGGCATCTAATTACACAATCCAGAAGGAAAAATCCTGTAACTTCATTTAACTTCATGTAACTTCCCCCTTTTAGACTGTAGCCCACTGTTGGGTAGGGACTGTCTCTATATGTTGCCAATTTGTACTTCCCAAGCGCTTAGTACAGTGCTCTGCACATAGTAAGTGCTCAATAAATACGATTGATGATGATGATGATGATGATTGATTACGAGGCAACCCTTTTTTGTTTTGTTGCAAAAAAAGAAAGCCAGTCAGCAAATGCTGTGTATTTTTTTAAATGTTGTTAAGCGCTTACTATGTCCCAGGTGCTGGTACTAAGCACTGGGGTAGACACAAGCTAATGATGTTGGACACAATCCATGTCTCACATGTGGCTCACAGTCTTAATCCCCATTTTACAGACGAGGTAACGGACACAGAAAAGTGAAATGACTTGCCCAAAGTAACACAGTTAACAAGTGGCAGAGCCGGGATTAGAACCTGGGTCCTCTGACTCCCAGGCTCTCCTGTTCTTTCCACTAGGTCATACTGCTTCCTTTGCATTGTACTGATTGTGTTACAGCTAAAAGCAGCAAAGGACCCTTCGCCACCAGATCCATCACCACAGGAGGGAGAAGCAGCAGCGGTCTGAGACCACTGTCAACTTTTAAAATACTGTGATGGCCGAGTCTGTGACTGTTACAACTGTTGTACTCCAGGCTGTGAGCACCTTAAAACTCCGCTCGTCAAGCCACAGTGGTACCTCATTACTCTCTTCATGTTTATCGATGGCCTTGTTGTCATTGTTTTAGCTTTCTTTTGTATCTTTGGCCATTTTCCCCCAAACCCCTATTCTTAGACTGGGAGTCTGGTCAGGGCCAGGGACCATATCTAATTTTCAAACTTAATTTTTTTTTCCCAGTGTTTAGTTAGGTATTTCGTACCCAACAGCCGATCAATAAATACTTCTACTAAGTGTTTAATAAGAAAGAGGACTATCTGGCCTCTGTAAAGCAGAGGTTAAATTAGCTTGATTTTCCTAATTGTGTTGTCTCCTTAACATCAATGTCTTCCACTGGCACCATCCACATCTGGACCTGTTTACTATTTTCTACATCAGAGTCTTCTTCGGCAATAGGTTCATGCTGCCTCCACATTCCAGCTCCCGTTCCTTCTCCCTACCCTCTCTGAGATTCAGCCATCGACACAAAAGGAGTCAAAGGTAGCAAAACCTGGGAGTGTTCCCATCAGCTGGCTTTCCAGCCCCTGCCCACCTCAGCAAACAGAGAGGGCTATGGACCTAGGCCTTACAGTGACTTGCTCTCTTCCAGTTCACCCTGCTTCAAAGACCATGGAGACACTGTTCTATTGGATCCTCTCAAACTCAAGATAGAGCAGGGGAAGTGAGAAGCGTTAGAGGAAGAAGAATAGGCTTTGCGATACCCTGGAGCCTCCTCAGTAAAGGGAATGCCCTCTCTATATTATTCGGCTAGAACCTTTCACTTCTCCCACTTTGCCTCAGACCCCTGTTTTCATTTGCTCAGGCAAATGTATCTGAGTGCTTACTGGGTGTAGTACACTGAATTAGATGCTTGGGAGAGTACAGTAAAACAGAGCTGGCAGATACTTTCCCTGCCCACAGTGAAGCCCCAGTCTAGCAGGAGAGACAGACATCAATATAAATTATGGATATATGCACAAGTGCTGAGGGGCTGAGGGAGGGGTGAATTAAAGGGTAAAAGTCCAAGATGGTCAGAGGCACTCTAGCAAGTCAATAGCTGCAGATTCACCTATTGTCTGCCTTGAGCTACTATCAAGTAACAGCTGTCCTAAACCTCCAGAATGTGCATTATTCTGTATTTTCTTCAGCTTGTCTGTCAGGGCAACCAACCTGTGACCATTCCTGTGCTGCACCAGCGACAGAGAGCAATTTCAGCCTTTCCGGTGCCAGGATTAGCCCAATGCCAAAGAAATAGGGGAGCTGATCAGAACGCAGAGAGGGTAACCAACTGCTTTCCTCTACCCAATCTGAGGTAGCTATGGTGCTCACCGGTCATGTCACTTGTTCAGGGAAAGAAACTGCTTTGAAGACTTACTCCTGCTCTCACTCCCCTTTTGCATTTTAGGCCCTGAGCTAGGACCCCATAAAGACTTGCACCCTGTAATGGAGACAAAACTTTTGAAAAAAAATGGGGGGATATGGGTAATCTGGACTCTGGAACCTCTGACTGCTGTTGTGCTAGAGCTGAGTTACAAAAATCTACCTACCTGCTTGTACTGTTACCAAGTCAGCTGCAGATTTCTGAACAGCTAGTTTGGTGGTGCCGGTAGCTACATGCTACCACCTAAGCTTCCTCACTTCCCTCAGTCTTTCCTTCCAGCCTTTACTGACTACTGAAATGGGCTTCCTATTGTTATTTGAGAGGAGGTGGAACTTTGGGAGTTACTGAATGAAAAAAATGTGAGAACTACTACTCTGATTCAACAGAGGTAAACTAATTATGAAACTTGGGCCTATTTTTCATTGCCACTCTTCCACACACAAATGTGTTCCTCAGAGAATGACAAAAATAGGTTTGTAAGAGGAAAAGATTACATTATATCAGTTCCTAATTGAAGTCAAGGTAGCCAAGCACTAAAGGTCGTATGACCAATCCTTTGGTAATACTTTCATCAGGCTTAAACCACGTTTTTTGCAATGTGTACAAGTGGCAGCAGTAGAGGGTCTTTTTTGGAGGTGGGAGGGGAGAGGAGAGGAAGAAGGGGACACAAATTGAGCAGCCTAGTGGAAAGACCTGGGTTCTAACCCCAAGCTGTGCCAACTGCCTGCTTTGCAACCTTGGACAAGTCATTTAACTTCTCTGCACCTCAGTTTACTCATTTGTAAAATGGGAATGCAATACCAGCTCTCCCTCCTATCCTAGACTGTCGTCCCCATGTGGGACATGGACTGTGTCCGACCTTATTAGCTTGTATCTACCCCACTGCTTGAAACATAGTAAGCGCTTAAACACTTAATTACTATTCTCCTTCTAGACTATGACCATTATTTACATTTACGAAGATACAGGGTCTAATGAATTTAGACTTTCCAATATCCCATACTATCTGCTCTCTTGTTAGTTCACAAGTGGCACCTACTGCTTCTCTACATTTGTGCACAAGTCCCTGAAAACAAAACTCTAGGTCTCCCTCTCTTTTTTTATTTCACCTGGCCAACTTCATTAATTTTCATTCTTCAACTACTATTTTTATCTTCCTGCTGAGAAGCCCTATATCTATATTACTATTCAGTATCTCCAATTGTTAGGATTTATCCAGTGAAAGAAAAATAGACAAAGTGAAAAAGAATTTTCATCCAGAGATATATGATTTCATGAAGTTTTGGGGTATTCTTATTTTTGATATGGAAACTTCTTGTGCTGGACTGCCATGAAAGACTTCAAGGAGGAATGGTGTTTTGGAGAATAACAATGATAATGACAATAATGACAGTACTTAATACTTCTATATGCCAAGGAGGGTATTAGGCATTGGGTTAGATACAGTTGGGACACAGTTCTTGTCCCAAGTGAGACTAACAGTCTAAAGGGGAAGGAGAACATATTTGATCCCCATTACGGATGAGCAAGCTGAGGTACAGAGAAGTTAAGAGCTTGGCCAAGGACACACAGCAGGCAACTGGCAGAGTTGGGATTAGAACCATGCCCCCTGACTTCCAAGCCTGTGTCCTCTCCACTAGGCAACAATGCTTCCTTAAAAAAAAAAAGAATTAAAAAGCCATATTACATTCTCAGCAGGTGGTACTACTATATGTCACTCAGTCATCAAGCACATCCATCACCTGGTACATGGAAATCAACTGCAATTATTCATGACCTACGAGAAGAAAGATGAGGCTTCTCCCTTTATTTGTTTTTATTGGAGCTTTTAAATAAATTAGACTGGATGACACGGGAGAAAAATAAAAGTATATTTTCCTTTCAACATTTGGTGTCTGTGTATATAGCCAGGAGTCTGTGACATTTTCTGCCTCTACCTTTGTGAGGGAATGAGACTGGAGTTAGAGAGGGCAGAGCTGCTTGTGGTGCCAGGTTCTTCTGATTCTGCAGTGGCTGGCATCAATCAATGCCACAGGGGAAAAAAAATCTCCCACCTTTGCTTTGCAATCTTCCACCACCTCTGCATTTCCAGCTGATGATCATTCTGGCTGAGATACCTGACAAGGGTGTTGAGTTTTACACCCTTTCAACCATCAAGATAATCACTAATACAGTCTCCCTAGGAGGGGTATTTTGCTGAAAGTATTTTTTGAAGACTCTGAAAGGTGCTATAAGTGTCAACTCAACACATTACAGTGACAACCAAGGGGAAAAAAAAGTTTAAACACCGATTTTCTTCATGAAAAAACTACTCTCAGGGCTAACTGATTGGAGAAGGAAGGAGAGCTGTTTCAGGAGATGCTTTGATTTCACTCTGTGCTGCCCACCTTGTACTTTCTTTCAAGACGTCAACTCTTATTCCTCAGCTAAATCCCTGGTTTTTTAACCTTTCTGAAAAGGTGGATACAAAAAAAAATGAGATTACGAAAAACTAGCATAAGAGCTGTATATTTTGATGATGTCTACCTAAAGAAATTCAAGCTCTGCCTAAAATACAGCATATCAAAAGGTAATCCTCATAATAAGTAAATAATCATTACCTACAAGTGTTCACACAAGTGTCCTATGAAATGCTTTGCCCTGTAAATGTGTATAATGCCACAGAGGGAGGCAAAGAAAACAACCCTAATGGCAAGAAAACATTATTTTACATTACCCCTTACACATTTGAGTGAAGTTTTCCTTCCAAGTTTTATTTCACTGGATAAATGTTTTTTATGGCATTTGTTAAGTGCTTACTCTGTGCCAGGCGCTAGGGTAACTACAAGGCTGTCAGGTTGAAAAACAATCCCTGTCCCACATGGGGCTCACAGTCTTAATCCCCATTTTACAGGTAAGGTAACAGGCACAGAGAAGTTAAGTGATTTGCCCAAGGTCAAAAAGCAGTCAAGTAGCAAAGTCAGGATTAGAACCCAGATCCTTCTGACTCCTAGTCCGGTGCTCTTATCCACTAGGACACACTGATTCTCATAAAATAAAATGTTTAAATGTGAAAATCCTTCCTGGAGTTTAGCACACGAGGATTCTGCTCAAATTTATAACATGTTTATTGACTTAAAAGTGGCTCCAAGCTATTTCTTAAGAATTAATTTTAGCAAGAGTTAGTAAAAATAACTTAGTCATTTTACCAAAAAGGAAACAGCTCCTACAAAATAAGTACCTTGGCTCAACAAAGGTAAATATATGAATAGGGCAGAGTCTTAGTTTGGTTTAAAGTGTTACACTGGAATCCTTCACAAGCCCTCTATTAATTCCATTATCTAGGAGACTTGTTAAACTGTTTTGAATAAGCAGTCATAGAAGATTTTCCAATATGCACAGTTCAATCCAAGGATTCCTCCACTCTGCTTTTCTATTTAAACAGTTGCCACTGCAAATATCTGTGTATTCCAGTGCAAAATGAGAGGTAGAACTCGCTATTAAATATCTTCTCTGTTAATGTAAAGGAGCAGAGTGGCCAAATGTAAAGAGCACATTTCAGTCTAGGAGTCTGAGGAAATGGGCTCTAATCCCAGCTCTCTCAGTTGCCTGATGTGTGACCTTGGCCAAGTCACTTAACTTCTCTGTGACTCAGTTTCCTCATCTGTAAAATGGGGATTTGATGTCTGCTCTTCCTCCTCGACTGTGAGACAGGGATTGTGTTTGATCCAATTAACTTTTTTCTATCCCAGGATATAAGAACAGTGTTTGACAAATAATAAGAGATTAACAAATGCCATAATATTAAACATAACAATAATATAGCATGGATAGTGGTTGACTTTCAATAACTTCTGCATAGGTTTTGGGTCATTCCAAGGCCGAAAAGGGGTTGTGGAGAAGCTGGAAAAAATTGATGTCCCACAAGCAGATCTCTCACTGATCCTCCTGCCTCTTCTCCCGCCCTCTTCCACCCTCACCCCCCAGGGCCCCAGACAACCCACTCCCTAGGTTTAGATCTCAATGCTTCTTCCACTACTATTCCATATCATTTGATGAGCCCTTGGGGAAGTTCAAAACAAATCATTCCAGTTCCTGCCTTGTGGACCATCCAATGAATGAGCCATTTCCAGATTAACTTGTTGAGGGCAGAGGTTGGATCAAACGACCCTGATGAACTGCACTCTCTCAAGCTTAGTACAGTGATCTGCACACAGTAAGTGTTCAATAAAATAGCACTGATAATGACAAAGGTGATACCAGCCACCTCCAAGTCTGACTACCTGTCACAGACATTGAATTCCATCACACACTGAAAATTCTCCTTTCTTAGAAATACCCTTTATACTAATCGCCACTGTAGTCCTCTAGACTGTATACTCATTGTGGGCAGGGAATGTGTCTGTTTATTGCTGTATTGCACTCTCCCAAGAGCTCCGTACAGTGCTCTGCACACAGTAAGTGCTGAATAAATATGAGTAAATGAATGAATTTAGTGCACTACAGCACAGTCTGAAAGATGGTTTAGAACTTATTTCCCTCTATTTTAATCAATCAGTGGTATTTACTGAGCACTTTGTGCAGATCTCTGTACTAAAGGCTTGGAAGAGCACAATAGAGTTAATAGACACAATCCCTACACTTCAACAAGTTTGTGAAGCCTTCCATGTTTTTTAATGCCAATTTACTCACTGTACATCAGTCCTGTCTAACTGCTGCCAACCTCTGACCCATGTCCTATCTGATCTGGAACGCCCTCCCACTTCATATCCCACAGACAATTACTCTCCTCTCTTTCAAAGACTCAAGGAAGGCACATCTCCTCCAAGACACCATCCCTGATTAAGCTCTCATTTCTTTTTCCTCCCACTCCCAACTGTGTTGCCCTGATTTGCTCCCTTTACTCACCACTCGCCACAGCACTTATGTACATATCTGTAATATTTATTCACATTAATGTCTGCCTCTCCCTCTACAATGCAAACTTCTTGTGGGTAGGAAACTTTGTTTATTATACTAGTATACTGTACTCTCCCAAGCTTCCAATGCTGTGCATACAGTAAGTACTCAATGTAGGTTGATTGATTTTATAAATACAGCTGTCCTAGCATGAAAATTTATTCAGCCACGATTGTGACAACTCTTTCGGCTGGAGGCCATGGCAACCTGGCCTATGGCCCCTACTATCTCTTAGTCATCATCAGATGCAGCCCAGCCCATTCCATTTTCAGTCTGGCCCCAAGGCCCTACGCCACGTTTCAGGCTTTTCACGTGCATTTTTTCCTGTGAATGGTTGCTTATCTATCTGTATCTATCAGAAAGATACAGCCATAAGTAGCCCACCTGACTCTAGAGTGGGAAGTTTGGGTGAGGTTGAGTGTGAAGCTGGGGTGGCATATCTGTTAGAGAAACAGCACGGCTCAGTAGAAAGAGGCCGGGCTTTGGAGTCAGAGGTCATAGGTTCAAACCCCAGCTCTGACAATTGTCAGCTGTGTGACTCTGGGCAAATCACTTAACTTTTCTGTACCTCAGTTACCTCATCTGTAAAATGGGGAATAAGACTGTGAGTCCCCTGTGGGACAACCTGATCACCTTGTAACCTCCCCAGTGCTTAGAACAGTGCTTTGCACACAGTCAGTGCTTAATAAATGCCATTATTATTATTATTTATCCCTTCCTTGCCTTTTGTCCACCAATGCTAGTACTGGCCTCAAGGGCACTAGGAATGGGAATGTGAGATAGAGGACCTACAGTGGAAAGTCCAGCATCCACAGCATTGGCCAGGACCCAAGGGTGAACAGCAGTTTCCAAATAGCTGCTCCTCTGGGCTTTTTCTTTTAATGGTATTTGTTAAGCGCTTATCATGTGCCAGGCACTGTACTAAGCACTGGGATAGATGCAAACCTTCCAGGTTGGACACTGTCTCTGTCCCACATGGGGTTCACATTCTTAACCCCCATTGTTTACATGAGGTGACAGGCACGGAGAAGTCACATTACTTGCCTGAGGTCACACAGCAGACAAGTGTCGGAGCAGGATTAGAACCCAGGTCCTTCCCAATTCCCATACCTATGTTCTATCCACTAGGCCACGCTTCTTCTCATAATGTCCACTCACTTCCTGGGTAGCCTTATCCCCTTACCTAAAGCAATTCTGAAAACAGCCTGAAAAGCTCATTGTGATAGGGGAAAGTGTCTACCAACTTTGTTATATCGTTCTCTCCCAAAGTGCTTAGTGCAGTACCCTCCACACTGTATGCACTCATATACAACTGATGTAATCGAATGATTGTTGCCAATTTGTACTTCCCAAGTGCTTAGTACAGTGCTCTGCACACAGTAAGCGCTCAATAAATACGATTGATGATGATGATGATGATTGTAAAATGTGCCGACAAAGAGTAATTTACAAATTATTATTCATCTACTTTGAACCTCTCTTTGGTTACCAGACTCCAGGAACTATATTAAGGGAATTAAGTAAATGAGCTTATTAAGCAATGTAAAATGGCTATGAAACTGCAGTACAAGTTCAAGGCATTATTATGTTAAAAAAAATTCAAAGGGAATAAAAATCACACTAATTCATAAAAAGATACCCAAAAAGTCATTTGGCACCTAAAAAAAGTCTGCATGCAATTTAAGGTGCAAAGCCAATATGCAAATCCAACATAGCCATGCTTTCAAAACTAGTAAACTTCTTAAAATGAGTGGAAAAGTGTAGGTTACGCTAATGGGAAATAAGTTGCTTCTCCACAGACAACCTTTCTATATTTAAAATCCACATACTGAGCTGAAGTGGGACACCTGCGAGCAAATTGGAAAGATAATACAATAAAATAATGTAGATGCACAATCAGAATCATGTAAACCCTTTATTGCTGGAAAGCTACAGCCCAGAGAAAGGCCTTTGGGATCCCGCCTGGTGAGTACCAACAGAAATGGAACAGCTTATTCTGGGCCAAAATGTCTTCCAGCTTATTAGGGAGGAAACAGCTCTGTCAGCAATGATACATCCTGTAAACACCTGCTTCAGCCTCTAATTGGGGGACACATTCACCTAGCATTTGATGTGGGAAGGACTGAGGGTCAGGCATTGTGAATCACACTTATACATTAGGGAATACCACCAGTCTTCATACACACTGGACAATGGCACCTATGTTGGGCTGGCAATGTTGTGTCAGCTTTCAATGTTCCAAATCACAACCTGAATGACAAAGAGAAGTGCTGCTAATAGCAGTGAAAGTCTCATCCTCCTGCAAATGGATGCTGTTTCGTTAAAAAGTCATCCCGCAGCTATTTGAACACAGAACCTCTCAAAAATCTTCAAGTCTCATTGGCGTGTCAATCCCTTATCACACCACTATGCCTTCATCATAAAATATTACGATGCTTCTATAGTTGCTGACAATAAACTGAGTTCAATTCATTTCTTTTATCCAAGCCACAAAGGAAAACTAAAAAAGGTCAACGTACCTACTGAAAAAAGCAGTACAATAATATGTTCACGTAATCCCAATGTAGGCATTTGTATAATTAAATGTCTTGTAAGTATAGTTCATGTAATTAGAATAAGGCTTTGGTTTTAATTCCTAAATACTGGAATGTCCAAAGCTCTGTTGTTTTTCATTAATAACTTGAGAAACACAAAAAGAGAGAAATATTTAAGGCTTTAAAAAAGAAAAAAATATTTCTAATGAAAAATTCACTTTATAATAAATTGTTCAGTTTTGAAAGCCTCTCACATTATCATGTTTACTCAAATGTTGCATTTTTCTTATGTCTCTATCCTTATATTAAAAACAATTCTTGGATTATATTTTAAAAAAGGAAAATGTTCTTAGCTATTCAATCACTGATTTTCATACTGCATTAACGATTTATGCTTGGATTTGCTACAAAATGCACTGAGTTTCTAGGAACAGATTTAACACAAAATTGTCATTTTTTATTGATTTACTAAATGCATTAAGCCAAATATGTTGCATATCTTTTTAAATATTTGACTGTCACGCAATCACCGAGAAGTATTTCAACCAAATAAATACATGGAGATAAAAATCGGGAAATTTAAAACATTCTTGTAAAAAATGAAAAAAAATAAACAATCAAAAGAGTATCCGCTATTAGTAAAAATTTAAATGCTCAAAGAAAAAAAAATTCCTAGACTTCTTAACATTACTGTAGGTATTCGCTGCAAGGGCTTCCAAAGGACAATCATAAGGAAAATAAAATATAAATGACAAGGGACATAAAAGATGTTAATCTGAATAAAAATCAACCTTAGGGTGTCCAGCAAAGTAATTTCAAAAGCCTTTTAATATATTTTCACTTTTTAATTCTTTCCCAGTAGAATCAAAATGCTTATTAGCTTCAAATGTACTCTTTTCAGACTTAACCTTTTTCTTTGATTACATCATTTTCATAAAATAGTAGTCAATATCACTCAAGACTTGATACTAATTCAATGGGGGAAAAACTACCGATAGATATATAAAATCTTTTTTATAAGTACACATGCACCATGTTTGGCTTCAGAACCAGTTAAACGAAAGTAGCCTTCCTGAAACTTAAGTGCCCAAATCATTCAACAAATCTATCGTAAGCATTATTTCTACAAAATCTTGAACTACAATCACAAAAGGCTCTTTAAAAGATTATTTTCTTACCGAAAAGCCTTCACCCACTTGGAGAGCTCTTAAAGACACTACTGACCTAAGCTTGAAACATGCAACTTGCAATCACAGTTCTTCAGTAAACCTCAGAGCTACAAGAAGGGAGGGTATGGAATGAGAGATTCAGCATGAACTAGTCCAAATCAACCAGCAATTTCTAACACTGACAACCACGATTAGCTTAAGGCACAGTTCCACGGCTCTACCATCAAATGTAGATCGGTGAAAGACAGCAAAATGACAAAGGCAGAGATCGAGTTTTCCACTGAAAACCAAACAACAATTGTGAAGCATTTAAATCAGTGACGTACATCCTTTTTCAAGCATATCAGGGAGTGATAAAATGAGGAGCTGCACACAGTAAGAACTGCACACATAGCACGTTCTGTAAACTGTTAATTGACCAGGGCTTAGACTTCTATTGGTAGTAAGGAATCATCAATCAACAATGGTATTTACTGAGCACTCACTGTGTGCACAGCACTGTACAAAGTGCTTGGGAGAGTACTTGCGGAATGTTTAGCCTAGTTATTTATTCTATTTACATATGTTTGTAGCGACAGTTAAGACCTGCCTGTAAATAAACAGATATCCAGAAATGAAAACTCTGCCAACACTTGACTAGTCAGGGTTAAGTACCCAGTTATTATGGTTTTGCAGACTACATAAGTAAAATATTAACTGGTTAACCAATGAACTAGTCTTACTGTCAACATGCTACGATTACACTGAAAACCCTCTACCTTTTTAAAATGTATTTAAGTGCTCATTAAGTTCCAGGTACTGTATTAAGCGACAGGGTCGATACAAGCTAATCAGGTTGGACACAGTCCATGTCCCACAACAGGCTCACAGTCTTAATTCCCACTTTGAAGATGAGGTAACTGAGACCCAGAGAAATTAAGTGACTCCAGGTTGTTTCTTATCCTTTGCTGGAACTGAAATCAATCGATTGGTAATATTTACTGAGTGCTTACTACGTCTGTATTAAGGGCTTGGGAGGATACAATAGAGTTGGTAGACATATTCCCTGCTCACGAGGTGCTCACGGTCTGTAGGGCAGTTCTCTATGGAAAGCGGCTTCCTGCACTACAGACCAGCCCCTACCTGCTGTTTCACTCTGATACCTCTCTACCAACCAATTATTCTTTGTCTTTTAAGTGCTTTCTCTGTGCAGGGAACTGTGCTAAGCACTTGTGAGAGTACAATACAAGGAGTTTACAACCTAGTGGGGGAGACAGTCATGAAAATAAATGACAGACTACGGAATCATGCCTGGGAATCATGAGTTTGGAGCCACAGTGAAGGAGGCTGTTGCCCACAGGATGACTCTGCTTCTTGCTTCCAGTAAAGGATAAAGGAGGGGGGTGGAAGTAGAGACAACTGATTAGGGGTTAAACAGTTGGGCAAGATATTTTAAATGGGTTAAGTAGGCATTTTAAAAATATTATCAGAACCTCAGTGTCTATTCCTTTTATCATTTTTCCATTTCCCTGCCTTCAGTAGAATCTAGGAACAGATGGAAGCTGCCTGCTAATGCTTTGACCAAATGTTTGGTGGCCAGAGGAAGGGATGAGCAGAGACAGGAAAAACGAGTGAGAAGAAGGAAGAAGGAAAGAGTGGAACAAGTTTACTATACAGTAATGATCACAACGGGATTCTGGTCTGTCCAGGGATGTCAGTTAGCATTTTTTATCTGCCCTTGACCAGCATGGATAATCAGGAGTGTTTTACCTACCCTATATCCAGTCAGCCCCACAATCCTTCAAAAAACATAGCCTCCGTTTAAAGAAACATTTAAGTACCCAGATATACTTAATTTTAAGGTGCCTAAAATAGTGCATTGTACTTCTACGGATAGTACAGAATCAAAGTGACAATTCCTTTCCCACAGGGAGCTTACACTCCAACAGGGCAGGCAAATACAAAAGTATTTTCTACTCTCTCAAAAATAAACTGGCAGACATATTTGCAAGAGTGCTAAGGAGGGTGAAAATAAGTTCTTAAGTGGTCAGAGATAGCTGCAGGAATGATATGGCTCAAGAGGCCCCCTCTATGGCTCTTAAACGTGCATTAACTTTTGCATCAAAACAGCTCCTTTGGTTTTTTTTTAAAAAAGCTTTAGAAATATATAGCTTTAAAAAAAAGAAAATCGCTTTAACATTAGTATAACACTTGTCAACAGCATTTCTTGTGTCATTTTAGAGCTCAGAAATGAACACATTTGAGGAGCAACGTGGCCTAGTGAATAAAGCACAGGCCTGGGAGTCAGAGGACCTGGGTTCTAATCCTAACTCCACCACTTGTCTTGCTGTATGACTTTGGGCAAGTCTAACTGCTCTGTGCCTCAGTTGCCTCATTAGGAGTGTGAGCCCTATGTGGGAAAGGGAACATGGCTGACCTGATTAATTCGTATCTACCCCAAAGCTTAGTACAGCGCCTCACACATAGTAGGCACTCAAATGCAAAAAATAAAACAAAAGCACTCCACTTCTGATTTAACTTGAGCACCTAATATCATCATCATCATCATCAATCGTATTTATTGAGCGCTTACTATGTGCAGAGCACTGTACTAAGCGCTTGGGAAGTACAAATTGGCAACATATAGAGACAGTCCCTACCCAACAGTGGGCTCACAGTCTAAAAGGGGGAGACAGAGAACAAAACCAAACATACTAACAAAATAAAATAAATAGAATAGATATGTACAAATAAATTAAATAGAGTAAAAAAAAAATGTACAAATATATATACGTATATACAGGTGCTGTGGGGAAGGGAGGGAGGTAAGATGAGGGGATGGAGAGGGGGGTGAGGGGGAGAGGAAGGAAGGGGCTCAGTCTGGGAAGGCCTCCTGGAGGAGGTGAGACAGGTTAAGCAACCCTGGCTAATCAAGAGTCACTGGACTCTAGGGCTATTTCTATCTTAGGTTGCCCCATTTCCCTTTGTGGCTCTAAACTTTCCCCTCCCTTCCATGGCTGATCTTTCTGCAATGTTGGTGTTACATCTGCTATGGGGAAGAGGAGAGCAGCCCCCTGGAGTGCAGCTCAGAGACCTCTGGGCCCTCTTCACCTGCCAATCATTAAACAACAACATATAAATGACTGAACAGTAACACAGTCAGGCTATCCACAGTAAATACCAGTACCCTACCTTTCATTTCCCCATCTGTGTTTACCTAGCAGTTTCCTTACCAAGCTCTGCAAGACTAAGTCAAGCCTTTTGTATGTCTCACGTCATCAAGGCACTATTGTAAAATGCAAACAAAAGGCTCACTCACACTGGCATGAAGAAACAAATGAAAATTTCAAGCTGGGAGAATAAAACAAATTAGAAATGCTCCCTCTGCTCCCACCCAGACAACTTGGTAGAAAAACCAAACATCTTACCTATTAAGCCTCCGCTCCTTACACTTTCCATCATTCTGGGGCCAAGTGGCAACAACCCAATATACCCTCAGAGAGAAAGACAGATTGCTGTTTATAGTAAAGGTCCAGAACAGAAAAACAAGTGGTCCATGAAGCTTATTCAAAAAATTGCACTTCCAACGCCAGCAAAGAAGAGGAAATGTCCTGGCTTGCCCTCTTAAGAACACAAGATGCAGAATGAATATTTAACAGAAAGAAAACAGCAAAAGTACAAGAAAGTTATATTGAATCTTTGTGCTTCTATGAATGTCAACACTCCCCTGTGCACCTAGGACAGTGCTATAACATTCTGCGGATTCGCAATAAATACTAGTTGACTGGCTATTCCCCTAGAAACAATGAAATATAATTGTTTTTCCCTAAATAACAGAGAAGTTAAAATGATTTTCCCCCTCTCCATGGGGATATAAAAATCAATCATTTGTGAATAAAATGACTAGCTTTGATTACTATTACATGGGACTATCTAATAATAGTCAAGTAGAGACATATGTGAGTCTGGAACAAAAAAAGGAATGTAACATCTATTCATTAGGAAAAAAAAATCTACACATTAAAATCTCAAGCCATGTTTCACATATTCATTACCTCTGACTTTTAATTTTGCACTTATAACAGTGCAATATCCATACCAGCTAATAAAGCATGATACATATATTAACCCAGAAAACGTATGTGGGGGCAATTCTGTTCTTCTTTCCTTTCACTAGAGTCAATAAGACAAATTGTGTTAGGCAGAGCAGGGGCAGAAAA
This sequence comes from Tachyglossus aculeatus, assembly GCF_015852505.1. Classification (NCBI taxonomy): domain Eukaryota; kingdom Metazoa; phylum Chordata; class Mammalia; order Monotremata; family Tachyglossidae; genus Tachyglossus; species Tachyglossus aculeatus. Next base: position 16,428,054 of record NC_052074.1, on the reverse strand, counting down.
GCAAGAAGTAATACTGGGCTGTCTGATTTTTTGTTACCTGAAGGATCAGCTATCCAAATATTTTCCTCTCTGCCTCAAAAAAATTGTATAAAGTGCCCAAAGGGTCACAGTTTCAACACTTATGTGTTTCCTCCTAGAATCAGGTAATTTCTCAGTATGAGGACACCAGAACAGACTTCTGGTGACTCAGTTAATAGGAAGGTGAAAAACACATTAGACTTTCAATAAACACTCAATGGTCAACAGGAAGAGAGCAAAATATTGTTAGTTAAAAAAAAATGGCACCTGCAACCAGTTAACAGCTGTTCAGGGCCCTGACCTGCACATTACTGAGACCAATAATCGATGTTACCAAAAAAACTACTTGGCTTCCATCCTCTAGTCTAACCAACAGGCATGCACCAGACATTAATGGTTCTGGAAATGTTTTGGAGGGTGGGAAAAGTATCGACTAGAATGATCATCATATTCTCCCTCACTCTCTTCATCATAATTCAAGACCTACCATCATTTTACAGCCTACATCTAAGGGATGAGGCAGAGAACATTAACGCTAATTAATAACCCTCCATTCACCTGAGCTTCACTTTTCTGAACATGTATAATGAGTTCCTCCTTGGACTGTGAGCCCCAAGTGGGACTGAGACTGTGACCAACCTAATTATTTTGAACCTACGTCAGTGCTTAGTACAGTGCTTGGCACATAGTAAGTATTTAACAACATCACAAGGAAAAAATGGGGGGAAGAAAAGAAAACAGAAGAAATGTAAATATTATTGAACATTGCTGTTGGTCTAAAGAGCTAATCAGAATGGCCCACATCAAGTAGCCTGCTTCACTGTTCTTCTCTACCAGGGAGAACCAGATATGCCCTGAAATATAATTGTCTATGCAAGGCCAAGAAGAAAACAGGCTCCATTTGGTAATGTTTCTCAGTAAATCTAATCACAATACAAGAGCTCTCGACACAAAAACTTTGGCCGAGGAACAATAATTAGAATGTCTGTTCTTCAGTTTTCAGTGTACATAAAATAAAAAAAAAATGTTCAGAAAACTAGATTAGAAATCCACACCACAGAACACAACAGCAGATGCAAATCAGACATCAGCTTATCATAAAATGGCTAACATTTATATAGCATATGTCTAAGAGAATGAAATTCATTGCAGATTAATGTACTGCTCACACTGATGTCCATGAACTCCTTTTATAGGTCTAAAAATTAAAAGCATCTAATATATCACTGACACTTACAAAGACACTAACCCCCATGCTTCCCATCATTCCAGTTAAAGTAGTTGTCTAGCAAAATGGAGCAGCAACCATTGTTTCCGTCATAACGAAACTATCACAATTAGGTCCATACTAATCATGAATATTACAACACAAAATATTTAATGCAGACTACAAAGGGTCAGGGTGCCCACTTCAGAAAATAACATTCTCTTTCCACAGTATAAAGCAAAAGCTTCTCTTTCATAATCAGCTCACTTGCATCTCTTTGGGGAATAAACTCTCTCCTAGACCCCCTCCAATCTGGCTTCCATCACCTACACTCCACCGAAACTGCCCTCTCAAAGGTCACCAATGACCTCCTTCTTGCCAAATCCAATGGCTCCTACTACATTCATTCAATCATATTTATTGGGCGCTTACTGTGTGCAGAGCACTGCACTAAGCGCTTATGAAGTACAAGTTGGCTACATATAGAGACGGCCCCTACACAACAACGGGCTCACAGTCTAGAAGGGGAAGACAGACAACAAAACATGTAAACAGGTGTCAAAAATCGTCAGAATAAATAGAATTATAGCTATATGCACATCTACCCTATTCTAATCCTCCTTGACCTCTTAACTGCCTTCGACACTGTGGACCATCCCCTTCTCCTCAACACGCTATCCAACCTTGGCTTCACAGACTCCATCGTCTCCTGGTTCTCCTCATATCTCAGGCCATTCATTCTCAGTCTCCTTTGCAGGCTCCTCCTTCCCCTCCCAACCCCTTACTGTAGGGGTTCTTCAAGGGTCAGTTCTTGGTCCCCTTCTGTTCTCCATCTATACTCACTCCCTTGGTGATGCAACATATAGAGACGGTCCCTTCCCAACAATGGGCTCACACTCTAGAAGGGGAAACAGACAACAAAACCAAACAAGTAGACAGGCAGCAGATAATTGACTTTGTCCAAGGCCACAAAGCACACAAGTGGCAGAGTCAGGATTTGAGTATACTGCATTGTAAATTCATTACAAATATAATGGTGGTCTGAGTATATATACACATATAGTGGTCTACATTAATGCTCTTTCCTAAGTACTAACTTACTACTTTAAGCAGTGGGAGAATTTGCATCAGCATTTTTAAAAACCTTTAAGACATATTAATAATAATAACTGTGGCATTTGTTATATGCTTACTAAGTGCCATGTACTGTACTAAGCACTGGGGTGGATACACTACAAGAAGATTGGACACAATTTCTGTTTATCATGGCATTTTTAAGCACTTTCTGTGTGCCAAGCACTGTTCTAAGTGCTGGGGTAGACATAAGTCATATAGGGCTGACATTTAAAAGAAGGGGAACAGGTATCTCATCCCCATTTTTATAGATGAAGGAACTGAGAACAAAAATTTAAGAGACTTGCCCAACATCACAGAGCAAAGAAGTGGCTGAGCTGGAATTAGAATCCATGCCATGCCGCTGCTTCTTTTTTTGTTCCACCTATGTAGGTAATGAGAAGCAGCGTGACCTAGTGGATAGAGCAGGAGCCTGGGAGTGAGAAGGTCATGGATTTTAATCCTGGCTCTGCTACTTGTCTCCTGTGTGACTTTTGGGCAAATCACTCCACTTCTCTGTGCATCAGTTACCTCACCTGTAAAATGGTGGTTAAGATTGTGAGCCCTTTGTGGGGCAGGGACTGTGCCCAAGCTGATTACCTTGTATCTACCCCAGTGCTTAGAACAGCGCCTAGCACCTAGTTAGCACTTAACAAATACCATACCTATTATTAATACAAGACACAATTACACCCTCTGAGACCTGCTGAGTGGGAGATGGACACCAGAATAGAAAGAAACTTTGTGGCTATAAGTCAGCCTCAGAGCAAATGCGCACTGCCGACAGAGGGTACTCGGCACTGCCAAGAAAGACGATAAAGGGTGTTCCGTGAATTTGAGAAGTTGGAGTAGAATAATAATGATGGCATTTGTAATGATGGCAGAATGAAGTCTGGGGAGCAGAAAGGAAGAGAATGATGAACTGGAAAGACGGAAGGCAATTCCAAGGGTCCGGAAAAGCCAATAAACAGTGGAGGGGAAAACAATGAACTGACACACACAACGAGGAAGGGCAGAGACAGCTGGAATGAAAGAAGGAGAAAAACACCACAGCGCAGTTCAATGGATAGTGATGTAAGAAGCATTTCAAACATTGTAAGAAAAGATTTGCTGGTAATAGACCTTAACTGCCTGATAGTATGTAAACTGACGGTATGTAAGTGTGCCCCAAAATGCACAACCCCTATGTCTTGATATCGATAAGGCAAGAAAAAAAAAACACTTCAAAACCAGGTCTTGGTGCTTGGCACAGAAAGCACTAGCTTGCATGTATGTAGATACACAGCATGGTCTAGTGGAAAGAGAACTGGACTACTCTATCCTACTCAGACTCTAAGCCCCATGTGGGACAAGGTCTGTGTCCAACCGGATTACCCTACATCTACCCCAGTGCTTGCTACTGTACTTGGCACATAGTAAGTGCTTAACAAGAACCATAATAATGTCCCATTGCCCTCTTGTTCTGGGATGCCCTCTCTGACCCTATGGAATTTCTGTTTTTACTCAAAGCCAAATGAAAGAAAAGATATAGTTGCCAAACTACAAACAGAACTACTTTATCATAGCATCCATTAATCTCACATCATCCCAGGCTCCAAGTTCAATGACTTTGACCCCTGACACTCCAAAGATGCTCTTCCCCCATCCACATACTGGCAAAGTCCACTGCTTTTGTTTTCTTTGTTGTTTTTTTTAAAATGGTATTTGATAAGCACTTACTATGTGCCAGGAACTGTACTAAGTGCTGGGGTAGATGGAAGATAAACAGGTGGGACCCAATCCATGTCCCACATGGGGCGTACAGTCTTCCTCTCCATTTTACTGATGAGGCTCAGAGAAGTTAAGTGATTTAGTACAGTGCTAAGTGCTTAGTACAGTGCTCTGCACACATGAATGAATAACTGAATAAGTCACACAGCAGACAAGTTGCAGAGCCAGGATTAGAACCCCAGGTCCTCTAACTCCCAGGCTCATGCTCTTTCCATTACGCCACACTGCTTCACTGCCAGCAGGTATCAGATAGTCTATATTACCATGCAGTGGACTGACACCTAACAAGATGCATGTTACTGATCAATCAGTGGCATTTACTGAGCCCATTAGTTAGGGAAGGCCTCCTGAAAGGGATGTGATTTTTGTAGGGCTTTGAAGATGGGGAGAGTAGTGGTCTAAATGGTCCAAATGGACATTCAGCCTTATTCATTCATTTAACCATATTTATTGAGTGCTTACTGTGTACAGAGCACTGTACTAAATTGAGAGTTGACTGACAAAAGTACAATCTTTGACTAGTGTAGAGCAGTTTCATATAGAGCTGAGTTTCGGAAAGAAGAAAATTGTCAGGAGCAAACAAGTACCACGAAAAACAGAGGACACACCAGTTTTCTTTATTCCCTGATGGGAGACTGTCATCTAAAAGTAGTTCTTCTTTTTCTTAAGCTAAACGATGTATCGCCTCATCTGCACATAGTAAGGCCTTCATTCTTAAAGACTCATGTTATTGGGGAGATATCCCAAACTACATGACCTGTTATAAATACCAATGAAGATGTGAGTCCTCTGATTTTCTACACAAATTTCAAAAAAAAAAAACCAACCCTCAAGAAGTAATTATTTCAGTATGTGCCACATTCCTTTACAGGACAAAGTTTACTGATTCAATCACCACAGAAGATGTTCTTTATAACAATAACAAGTGGAGATGCTGCTGAGATGTATTTTTTAACCTTAAAAATTCCCTGAACTTTTTGTTGACTTCAGGGGGAAAAAAAATGAAGACTGTTTATTTCTAGAAAGTTTCTCTTCCTTTTCTGCCCTTTGAACCAACCCAGAAAACCCTCTACACAGGAGCTTTGTGCACAGCTGGGAAAATATCTCTGTCATTGAGCTAAACATCCTCCCAAATTGACACCATGCCGTAGCCTCAGGGAACATCACATGGTTATGCTGTTGGCTGTCTGTGTGTACTGCCTTGTTCTCTAGGATTTAATTTTTATTTGAACTTTTTTTTGACCCTGAGACACTATATTGGAACACAAGGGCTGTATGGTATTTCTAGTAGTTATAAATCCAAACCACTTTAATAGGACATTGATCCTCCAGAGAGAAACAGTTAAGCAACTCCACAGCCCAAGAGAGCTCCTTTTCATCTTGGTTTGTGGCTCCTTTGCCTTGTTGTCTGTGCACCTTAAATATCTCTCCTGCCTCCTGACTACAGGTTATCACCTCAGCAACCGCCATTCCCTAAGAGATCCAAGTGATATTAAGCATGGAAAACAACATTCACACTGATTCCTCACACAAACTCTCTCAAGTAAAGGCTACTGCTTCTGTTTGTTCACCTTCTTTTCTCTTTCTGAAAGGCTAAGTTGTTTAGGTTTTTGATCCTTTGCCTTTTATTTCTATGGAGACCTGCTGGCAAGTCTTTTGAAGAAGATGGTTTAGTGCTCCAGTGAAGATGCTTCCCACTGCGGGCAGCTAAGAGCTCATCTCCCCCTGAAACAACTTGAGTCACCGGCCCCTCTCCCCTCCTAGATTGTAAGGTGGAGAGCTACAGTCCGCACACATTACTGTACCTGTCCTCTTGAGAAAGGACATTCCCTAAACATGAGTCGGGGGAGGGGGAAAGCAGTGCTAAACAGATGAGCAAACTGAAGCAAAGGCTAAAATTGACTTCTGTCACACTCAAGTCACTGAACATGTTAAGGGCCAAGCCAGGACTGCCAACTGGGACTTCCTATCATCCAGCCTAGGGTACTTTCCTAATTACACCCCTTGTCAAATAATAATCACAGAAACAGAATGAATAATAACTATGAATTTCAGCCGTGCCAATCATTGGCACTATCAAAAATGCCATTCTTACCCTTGCCACAGTAACTTTTAAGAACTCTGAGAATTTAAGAATTTAAAGTAAATCAGAGGGCTCAAAAGTGAATATCAAAATCTCTCAAACCAGTGAACGAACCATTCATTCCTGTATCGCTGTCCGTCCAGAGGTCTGCCATCATTAATAATCTGTCTCCTGTAACAGAAAGGTTTTTCCACTGCCTTCATAGGGACTTAAAAGAGCTAGGAGTGTGTAGATACAGATCACGAAGTGGAAACAATTTCAGACATTTGGTCAATGTTTTTCAGTGTACACTGTGTTCCATACGACACTCTGACGTATGTTCAACACAGCATAATAATGTCATGTGGTAAAGGAACCCCTTAAAAATCCCAGATCCAACTGTATCTCTCCAGGAAGACCCCCAGTCAACCCCACTACATCCTCCTCCCAGGCTTTTGTCAATAAAGGCATCAATCCCAACTCATGCAGGGCACCTGTGCCCCCACCCCTCTCTAATGCTGCTGTAGCCATGCCATCTCTATCTCATTATCCCCAAGGCAGTTGCTGGCCTCCTGTACCATCTGAAGCCAGCCCTGCCCCAGAACTGAATGATTAATAGCAGGAGCTAGGGAGTTACAGCTGTCTCAAGCAGGCACGTTAACAAACACCCATGCTGTGTTTATAGAGAACAACTTGGCAGATTAACAGGTAAGACAGTGGACTGCCACTTGGCTCAGAATGGCTCAACATGGTTGAGGGGGCAAGAGAGGAGGAGCTCACCTGTTCCCTGGGCTTCCAAAGGGCAGCACAAGGAGGATTTAAAAATCCCTGGGGTACAGTCCTGTAGGGATGGCACCCCCAGTAGCAGAAGTCTTTGATAAAATAAAATCTGTTTTTCCCCCCAATCAGAAAAAAACTGTGTTTCTGTCAGTCATTAATATTTGAAAACACCATTCAGGTTTCCCAGAACATGTTTTAGTCACTTGTGAAGGGAGCCTGGAATGATGAGATGAGTAACTGTGTGAAGGAACACATTTTAAAGCTGATTTGTTAAAAAGCCCCAGCTGGCTTCCCTGCTTCTTGAGATGCTCATATTTTAAGAGCTCAAGGGATTTAAGTGTCAGCGTTGCCTTGGGGTACACACAAGGCCCCTAGCAATATGATCCCCCTCCCTCTCTCACCATACATTCCTCTAAAGTCTGTTGAATTCCTAAAGATTCTTGAGGTAGATTATTCTTTGGAAAACAGAAATCCTTGTAACAGAGGCAATTTTGAAAGTTCCCGGGAAGGGTAAAGATGAGATGAATAACTATCATTACACTTTGCATTTGTCTAGTGACTGTTCTCACTACATAGCTTGAAGTGTTCCATAAGTATTATTTAATGAAGCCACACAAAACCCCTATGGGGCTGGGATCCTTGTCATTACACAGACGGGGGATATTGAAGCAATGAGAGGGTAAGACTGCTTAAAATCAAAGTGAATAGTGCTCTTCTAAATGCTCTATCCACTTGACCATCCTCTTTCACCAAATTACATATATTACTCAACATTATATGTTACAATCACTCTCTAATGTTAAGCATCAAAGCAATTCACACATGATATCGCCAGTTCACCACTAAAATGCATACAACCACAATGGAATCACTAAGCCCATCAACTAGTGCGGTCAAGTGTCCAATTTTATTCCAAACGGTCTAATTGTCCGACACAGTTCCCACTTATGTCCAGCTTTTTATTTTCAGCACTGAACCTCCCCCGCAGCCCAGCCCCCGATCACTGACTTTAGTGGCTCAGACACTGTACCAGATTTTGCATTGACTTGAGGGAGGAATGAAAAGCCTCTGGAGCCAGTGGGAGGTTGAAGGGCCCCTCTGGAGGAATGCCCAAGGATCATGTGGAAATAACTATGGTACTTGTTAAGCGCTTACTATGTGCCAAGCACCATTCTAAGTGTTGGGAATGGGCATAATTGAGGAAAACTGTCTGTGACATTACCACGTTGTGCTGCTCAACTATGGGGTATATCAGTGGAAAGAGAGAAGGGAAAAATTGGGCTAGTTAAGGCAACAAAAAAAAATCTGCTTTACCACTCCCACGCTCACCACACCCTCAGATAATGGAACAGTGGCCACCCTCCCTGGGTGAAAGTCCATCAGGAATCTTCAACAGGGGTTGTTTTACACTAAATTTGACAAAACAAAGGCAGCAAATGGCTCACATTTAGCCAGTAACAGCACTCCCAAATACCAAGCTTTGGGAGCCACACATGCTACACAGAAATGCAGCCTAACAGGATGGCCACCATTTTGCTGAAGTCCACTAGATTCAGCCGGACCTCGAGCGTCTTTCCAGAGTGCCCTGGTCCTCCCAAATGATCCAGAGCCTTTGTGTTTTCTTTCCATATCTGTGTAAATTCAGGCACTGCACTGAAATTGCTGCAAAACTCATTAGCAGGAGCTGTGGGGGAGGGAGGAAAGCTGGCTATTTAAAATTAAAATAACAGCCATAAAACCTCACCATACTGAATCCAGATCAGACAGGTGAAAGATTAGCCAAAAACCTGTAAAACCAGACGAATGGTGACCCTAGGAAAAGTCATACCTATAGTGCCAACATTAATAATTCTTGACCCCCACAGCAACAGAAGGATATCACCATCAAATCTAACACCCAAAACTTTGCTTAGCAAAGTGGAAAGCATCTGAACTAATACCGCAGGTTTATATGCCTCTAAGCATCTTCCACTTATAAAATGAAATAAAAAACCTCTTAAACCAAATCTATATCTTCAATAAGTAAATATTTACAAATTAAGGAGTGGCTACTTTCACTCTTCCCAGTCTACACCTAGAATTCTGAACTGACTTGTATTCCAAAATATAAAATATTACTGGGAGGAGAATGTAATGTATAGAAGAAGTTCAGGAAGGAGTAGGTGGGTAATCAAAGATTATCTCTGGGGCAAAAAAAATCGTAATAAACTCTACTATAATTTTTAAAACTATAATTTTAACATATTGAAAAAAACCCTACTGGGAGACTCTGTGCCTAGTAAGGAAACTGTCTCAAATGTCTATTATACTTATGCATACCTTGAGCATTAAGTGAATGTTTCATAATGGTGACAAAAAGGTACTAGAAATAGTGAAAAATTCAGAAACAAGTTTTTTTTTCATTCTCTAGACTGTAAGTTTGTTGTGGGCAAGGAACATGTCTGCTAACTCTGTTGTACTGTACTTTACCAAATGCTTAGTAAAGTGCTCTGTACTTATCACTCTACAAATACTATTGATTATATTTACTCTGTGCAGAACACTGTAGTAAGTGCTTGGGAGGGTACAATATAACAATCTAACAGACATTCCCTGCCCACAACAAACTTACAGTCTAGAGGGGGAGCCAGACATGAATATAAATAAATTATGGATATATACATAAGTGTTGTGGTGCTGAGAAGGGGTGGTGAATAAAGGGAGCAAATTAGGGTGATCTAGAGGGCAGAAGGGAGTGGAAGAAAAGGGAAAGAGGGCTTAGTCAGGGAAGGCCTCTTGCAGGAGATGTGCTTTCAAAAAGGTTTTAAAGGGGGGGAGAGTAATTGTGTGTCAGATAGGAAGGGTGATGGATCAGCCTAACTTCCTTCCTCCCTAAAATTTTTCCGATCCAGCCCAGAGGCAGGACATAGGGGAGAGGTTAGCAGTGAGAGAAACACGATGGAGGTACAATGAGTAGGTTGGCATTAGAAGAGTGCAGTGTGCAGGCTGGGAGGTGAAGCAAGAGGGGGCAAGGTGATTGAGTGTTTTAAAGCCAATGGTAAGGAGTTTCTGTTTGATGTAGGGGTGGATGGGCAACCACTGGAGGTTCTTGAGGAGTGGGGAAAACATGGACTGATCATTTTTGTAGAAAAATGATTGATTCTCTAAAAAAAGCAAACATTAGGGAGTTAAAATACATCCTGGATAACAAATATACAGCTTTGTTGAATGGTAGTACTCAAAAACAAAGAAACCCAAATCTTTCCATTCAGTTGAAAGACTTCCTCAGGGATGGAATTTTACTTTAATTCAGACTTGCTTCACTATTTGCTCTGCCTCTTTAAAGGAAGCTGTGTGCAAAGCTACCTCAATGTAATCAGCTTAAAATTTTAATCTCTTCCTGATAGAAAAGTCTAATTACTCCAAAAATATACAGTGAAAATAATTATAAGATTATGTTCATTTTAATAATTAAAAAACCCACCTGCTGCTTTCTTGTCAGGGAGCCCCACCCCACCCCCCGACTTCTGGAACCACTAACACTGGGAGGTGGGGCGCTAAGCAGAAAAAGTAAACCTGTCCTTTTCCATCATCCTCCCTTTCCTTCTTGTCCTTTCAGTTTTTTCCTACTCTCTTACAAAATCCATTAAGGGTATTTATTGAAGACTTACTGTGTGCAGAGTACCCTAGTAGGTATTTGGGAGAGCACCAATTCAGCAGCAGATTGAATATGGGGAACCAGAGAGCAACTGCACAGAGCTAAAGAACCACACTTGGCTCTAGTGGCAAAGTGAGACCATATTACGTTAGAGGTAAATTGAATTCTCTTTGGTCCTACAGCTAATCAGGAAATGCGGCTAGGTGATGAAACCAGGAGAAGTGGGAGGAGAATCCTGAGTGCTAGTCCTTATCTAAGTTTTCCAACAGGCGCTGTCTGGGACATGGTTTCCTTCTGGCTTCCTGCAAACGAAAACTTTTTTGCTGCCTTTAAAAGATATTGAGTCTGTGTGGTGGAGGGAGATACACTGGTTTAGTCAGCTCTCCTATAACTTACAATTGTGCTCTTGCAAAACCCAGGTTAGGGAGAATTTGTGTACTATTTCTCAGTTGACAATGTCTGAGGCTACGGAGCAGAGAATCTCTCTGTGCCTCCTTTAGTAAGCAGCTGTGCCACTCATCAAGTTACAATGAGTGAGACATGCATCTGTTGAATAAAATGTTGGGTTTATCAGTAGAGTAGCCACTGTGGATACTAGCCCTACAGAAACATGTACCTTCATACATGCATAATTTCACATGGGATACACCAGGCCATGTTCCCCGGAGAGACCCCTGACCCACCCTCTTCTTGCAGATGCTATGTGCTCCTTTCCCAGATCCCAGTAATCCCAGGCACCACTTCCAAATTTCAGGCCAGTAAAAAGGGACACCAGGAGGACTCTCCTGGACTCTGAAAAGGAAAAACATCAACCATAGGTTCTCAGAGCGAATTCCAAACAGGAAAGAAGACAGACCAGGTGAAAACTGGATTGTCCAGCATAAAGCCAGACTAATGGCCATCCTGTTCTTCACTGGCAGCCAGGTGGTTGGAGGTCAAAAGCCATAATGACGTACCCTCTCATGCATTCAATACAGTGCGCTTACCTTCATTTATTCATTCATTCAATCGTATTTATTGAGTGCTTACTGTGTGCAGAGCACTGTACTAAGCGCTTGGGAAGGAGAAGTCGGCAACATATAGAGACAGTCCCTACCCAACAACGGGCTTGATTAATTAGTGGAAAAGGAGAAAGCAATCCTGGGTTCCATTCATGTGTAGAAAGCCACTTTATTCCTCCAATTTATCCAGGAGGCAACAGAGGAACAACACTTCCCCCCTAAGTCAGTAAATCAATCAATCAGTGATCAATCAGCCAGGCTTGGGGAAAGGTAAAGGGGATAAAGAAATACAGAACATTAATATGATTCACCTTGTTGCCCTTCTGCTGTTTCTGTATAAGAATGTATGAGAAGCAGTGTGGACTAATGGATAAAGCCTGACTCCGGGAGGCAGAAGGACCTGAGTTATAATCCTAGTTGTGCCACTTTGCTGTGTGACCTTGGGCAAGTCACTTAAACTTCTCTGTGCCTCAGTTCCCTTATCTGTACAATGGGGATTAAGACTGTGAGCCCCATGTGGGACATGGACTGTGACCAACTGGATTTACTTGTATCTACCCCAGCATTTAGCACTTCAGAAGCACGGTACTTTTCATTGTAGTCTTGTAGGATTCAGCTTCACTTCAATAGGAAATTAGATCTACTTATGATTCCATGACTAGATTTAAAAAATGAGCTGCAGTTGAAATCGTATGCCTCTAAGCCTGATGGTAGACTGTTTCATGTGATCTACCAAATCCTGGCTCTGTCCTCAGGATCCTAGAGTGTAACCTTAAAACGTGAAAGGAGATTTGAACACATCAGTCCTAACTTGTTGATTCTTTCCTTATCCATTTTGTTTTCTTAATCTGATTCTAATCAGTCTGCAAACCCTACTGCCCCCGTCTGTAGTCTTTATATGTCCTTACATTTTCAGTACTAATATATAAATGACCACAAATATATCCATATATTTGTATATATGAATTATATTAAATTGGCAAAAACCTCTCTAATTGTGTTCTTGGAAAACCTCAAATATAGATATAAAATGAGACATCATCTCCATAACATACCAACACCATAAACCCAATATATCCAAACCTGAACCCCTCACCTTCTATTCATATGTTTTCTTCCTCCTACCTTTTGCATTACTATTGATAATTCCACCACTAATGATTTTAATCATCTTTCCTGTACAAAAAATTGCAACTTTGGTGTCATCTTTGGAGCTGCATTGTCATGAAACTCATAGGAGCCCTAGGCCACTGTAGTCTCAACTGCTGGCTCAGGGTTGACACAATAAACAACTGTTTTATGCCTCACCTCCTGCAGATCTGCCTGGAAAAATATGTTTTTCCACCACTCATTTTTCAACACAGTTCAGACAGAACCTAATGGCAAAATTGGGGAGCATTTTTCCAATAACACACACTTACCAGGATAGAACACAATCCAGTGTTAGAAGAAATAACTGTGAATGCAACACTGGTTAGTTGTGAGAAATAGAACAATTTTTTGTACTTCTAAAATTTTCACATGAGTACAAATTTAAGTAGCCCTCCTTCAGAAATGAAACATCTTTTTCCTCAACCACTTAGCTTAATATTTTAGCACTGAGAAAAGAAATCATTTTGTTTTTCAGTGCAACACCAAAGGAAAGAAAGTATCTGTGATTACAACAATTAGAATAATATTTTTCAGGCTGTTTTGAAGATTTCAGGATTAAGATAAAGTTGAGTAAAAAAACTGGATCAAAATCCATTTTCATTTCCTGTCTTCCCAATTTTTCTTCATGTAGCCAGTACCGTTCATAAAGCTAAAAGCATTACACTGTCCATTTAGTTCATTTAAAGAACCAGATAAACAATGCTATACTGCTTTTTGCCTTAGAGTGGGAAGGGGCAGCAAAATTGGAAAGGTTGAAAAAAATGGAAATAAAAACTAAATTTATGCTGCTATAAATATTGCTTCATGTCCTAACCATGGCATAGTTAATGTGGCAGAGGAGAATCTTTGAAAATAAGAATCACCAGGTTTCATCCACAATCCTAGAGGACAATACATTTCCAAGAGGAACATTAATCATCAATTATTATTTCGCTCTCTGGTTTCTCTTCTCAGACTAGCCATAATTTCTTGCTAAATATCTCTAATCAACAATTCCTCACTAGGATGCATCTAACCCTCATCAAGGTTGTGGCAATTATCATTTAATTGATAAGATGTTCAGTTTTTCTTCACATCTGACAGAACCAGATGTAAGAATACTGCTCTCCACATCTTCAACACCCTTCTGAAATCACATCTGCTTCAGGAGGTCTTTCCTGATTATTCTCTCATCTCCCTACCCAATTTTCCCCCTATGCCACTTCAGCACTTCAAACATCAATGGTATAAAATACATATGGTGTACACAACACCAGATACACTAAGCGCTTGGGAGAATACAGTATAGTAGACACAGTCCCTTCTCTCAAGGAGCTTACTGTCACTTCCACATCAACCCAACCACTTACTATAATAATTTTGGTATTTGTTAAGCGCTTACTATATGCCAGGCACTGTTCTAAGTACTGGGGTAGATACAAAATAATTGGGTTGGACACAGTCCCTGTCCCATGTGGGGCTTCTAGTCTCAATCCCCATTTTACAGATGAGGGAACTGAGGCCCAGAGAAGTACAGTGACTTGTCCAAGGCCACACAGCAGACAAATGGCAGAGCCGGGATTAGAACCCATGACCTTCTGACTCCCAGTCCCGTGCTGTATCCACTAGGCCACACTGCTACCCATGGGTTGCCCAATTGGGGTTGTCACAGCTCCATCTCTTGCCCTGATATCCACATCTTTGAACTTTACCGTGCCCCGCTACTTGAAATGTATTTTAGTGTCTGTCTCTCCATCTAAAATGTAAACTCCTTGAAAGTAGGGATCATCTGTACTAACTCTATTTTCCCCTTCCAAGCATTTAGCCTGGTGCTTTGCACAGACTAGGCATTCACTGGTTTCCTTACAAAGAAATTTGCTAAACTTTATCCAAATTTTAATACATATTCAATTCCAGGACACAGTAAAAATTAAACCATCAGGCAAAGTCCAGTGTGCAGTATACACTTCCATCCCCCAATGTGTTAGATTCAGATAAGTTTCCTTTTGACTCAGGAAGCCATGCTGCACTTCACACATATGGCAAAAGAGCAGCATAAGCGGCCAGTACCCATTGCCACCAAACAATGAGAGTTTAAATACAGGTCAGGGAAGATGAGAAAAAAAGAAAGCATCTGCAAAAATACATTGTCTGCACTCTTTCATTCATTCATTCATTCAATCATATTTATTGAGTGCTTACTACGTGCAGGGCACTGTACTAAGCACTTGGAAAGTATAATTCGGCAACATAGAGAGACAATCCCTACCCAACAACGGGCCCACAGGCTAGGAGGGGGAGATAGCAAAACAGAACAAGTAGACAGGTGTCAATACCATCAAAATAAATAGAATTATAGATATATACACATCATTAATAAAATAGAGTAATAAGTATGTACAAATATATACAAATGTTGTGGTGAGGGGAAGGGGAGTAGGGCAGGAGGAGGACAGGATGGGGGGCTCAGTCTGGGTAGGCTTCCTTAAGGAGGTGAGCTCTCAGTAGGCCTTTGAAGGGAGGAAGAGAGCTAGTTTGGTGGATGTGTGGAGGGAGGGCTGGACTGTAGAAGGACAGAACGGAGGTGAGGTAGGAGGGGGCAAGGTGATGGAGAGCTTTGAAGCCAATAACGAGGAGTTTTTGCTTCATGCAAAGACTGATAGGTAACCACTGGAGATTTTTGAGGAGGGGAGTGACATGCCCAGAGCATTTCCGTAGAAAGAATCTGGGCAGCAGAGTGAAGTATAGACTGAAGCGGGGAGAGACAGGAGGATGGGAGATCAGAAAGGAGGCTGATGCAGTAATCAATCCAGTTCGGGTAGGATGAGAGATTGAACCAGCAAGGTAGCAGTTTGGATGCCCAGAAGGTGCTCAATGAATGCCATTGATTGACTGATTAACAACTGTAAAGGGGGAAAACTAGATAGCAACTCCACAGTTTCTAGCAACCCTAAGAGGTGTCTATCAAGATAAAGAGTTCAACAGGAACTGGGTAGGTTAAAGTCATTTATATTTAAACTCATAAAAAAGTTCAAAACCGCAGTTCCAAAATGTGCCGGCTTCTTCCTCCCACCGAATCTACTTAGTTGTTACACACAGATGGTCCAAACTCTATTTCTGGTTTGGTGAGGGTGGTAATTTCACTGGAAATTTCAGCAAAAAACAAACATACAGATTTCCCCTTTGTAATTACATTTCTAGAATTTATGTTGTGTGATTCTGAATTAGCTGTTGTTAAATGATGTTGGTATGTAAACAGTGATAACTCTGCACTAAATTAGAATCCCACAAATATCAATGAGAAATTCACACCTCACTTCATGCTACTAGGGTTAGCAAGACATCACAGTATTCAGCCTTATTTCACCCTTATGTTTTCATAGCAACCCATACAGGAAAAAAAATTGGCTCCAAAACTTGTTACTAAAGTCATAATTTTATACAGAAAAAACCAACATGAAATGTTGATAAAGAAAGCCAACAGCAACAAGCTAGATAAAAATGAGACAAAACTACAGGCTAAACATGGTCAGCAAAAGCTAGGGGAAAAAAACCCTATATATAGCAAAAGGCCATCCTAACAACTAGAAATTTAATTGTTCATAGGAATGTTTTACTCTTTTCCTCAGCATCCAGTTCCATGTACGGACAATGAATCAGCAGTTAGCAGTTGAGATTTTTTAAGTATTCTCCGAATGAGGTAAAGTAGTTCAGGTTTAAAATGTTAGAACAACATAAATTCTGATGCTAAAATGGTAGTAGAGTGTATTGTTGCACATGTATTAGGATTAGTGGGATAGGAAGAAGGATGTATCCTGGAAAAAGGCCCTCTAAATCCCACTGCCTTGGTTGTCCGGGGGAGAATACACCCCCCTGACCAACCTCCCCATCACAAGGGTGGTGCCTTCCCCATCCAATGCCAGACCTTGGCATCATTAGCGACAACATGTGTGCCCACTGGCTCTTCAGGAAAAACCAACGAGAACCAAATACAGTATTGATCAGAGAAACTTCTCTGCTCTCCTCTTACTCAGCTTCCCTTCCTCCATTATCTGCCCAGTTCCACGGCAATATTCACCAGTGGTATTTATTAGGTGCTTACTGTGTGCAAGTATACTGTACTAAGTACTTGGGAGAGCACATACAACTGAGGTGTATCCTGCCCTCGTGGGACTTAGAATCTGGTCCAAGTGTGGTAAAGTAATAAAAGCAGCTCAAAAATACCCTTCTGTACTCTACAATGCTACAATGAAAAAAATCCATATATAGCCTACCAGAGTAAAAATGACCATAGTTTTCTTCTGCGACTAAACAATTCTTTGAATGCAGTAGAATATCATTAGCCATTCTTGAGTCCTCTAAGACATGCTGAAGCTTGCACTGATCCATTTGCTTTTCCAAGGCCGTTGATGCGTTTTGTTTAATACCTTCTTTTCTCTACCTCTTTTCTTGCCAACTTTCTAAGCATCAAATAGAACGTTGTCTGCCTCCGCAATGATGCAATTATAGTAAGTACATTAGTTTTCACACACAATAACTGATTATTCAGCCAACAAAGAACAAAATTCATCACTAAATGATCCCACTGGGATATTCTTTTAATTTGTCTCCCCTAGTTCAGAATTAAGATCTGAGAAAACATTGACAAAAAAGAATGTTTAGCCTCATATATATTACATTAATATTTTAATATATTTTACTCATACAAAAGAATCAAAGAATCACTAGCAGCAGTAATTCTGCATTTCCAAAAATCACAAAGGCAAATGCACTTAAGGAAATGGCCGCTAACTAAACTACGCACTGTGATCTGAATTCTGTACACCTTCCAGTAATTGTACTTTATAAGAAAACACAGAATTCACTATAATCATCAAGACTTTCTTAGCCATTAAAAATAGTGTGCTGACATACAAATATAAATATATTGGCAAATACACCAACTGTACCACACCTTTTGTAAAGTAAACTTCCTGGAATGAGTTAAGATACTCTGCCTTTCAAAATCTGTCCTAGAAGGCCAACAACAACAACAACAAAAACTGGGATCACTATGTTCTCATTGGTCTAAATGAAGACTTTTCATCAGGAGCCTTGACTACCTAGCTTACTGATAGTGTCAGGAGCTCAGAAACTGCTGAGGGCTTCCTGTGTCATGAAAATATTTGAGCCAGTCATTAAAGTTCCAAAATAGCTAATCACGTAGATATGAAAAGTTAATCATTTGGAGAATGTCTTCCAGGGTTGCTGTTCAATGTTATTAGTTATTATGACACCTTCTGCAGTTAAAACTGAGCAATTAAGACATTTGTGGGTTAAATAATCAGGGTACCCATCTGTAATACTCATCCACCTAGAATCACAATACAAACATTCATCCTGGGAGGAGTTCATTCAAGAATCACCCCTTATTTTAAAGAAGGATGTCACTTGATCACTTAGAGTTTGCTTTGCATTAACTGAAAATAATTGTCTAGTGGGCAGAACATTAGACTGGGGGACATGAGCTCTTGAGATTCTGTTCACAGCTATAAGGCTGACTTGCTTTGTGACACTGGTAAGTCACCTGAGCTTTCTGTTCATTATATTCTTCTATTTGAAGTAGTAGCAGCAGTATCTGTTAAGCACCTAATGGGAGCAGAGCGTTCAACTGGTACTTGAGGATGATGCAAATTAGTAAAAGTTGCAATCCCTGCCATTGAGGAATGTACAATTTAAGGGGGAGAATGTAGATGGGAAATGATGAATATATCTGAGTTCATTCTTTCATTCAATCGTATTTATTGAGTGGACAGGATAGCTATAATAGCAATAAGTGGATAAACGGATACATTATACAGGAATATTTAGGTGGCTGGTGGGCCGGCATGACTAGGAAGATGGGAGAATTAACTTTTTAATGAGGTAGTATACAAAGAAGATTAAAGGGGAGAAATTTGGCTTGGAAGAAGTAGAGGGAAGAGGAGAATTTCAAGTCAGGAAAATTTTCAGTAAGAAAGAATAATTTGTAAGTTAGACAGAATATTATTTAGTGCTTATTAAAAGAAATTTGTAATTATTAACTTCTATTTCTACTGAGGCTGGGATCCATTTGAAGGACTGAAACTCAAGACTATTTACCTGTCGGTGAGTTTGGTTGATTAGTGAGCAATACAGAGAGACCAGAATGTGTTTGTTATATTGTTATATGTATTCTTCCAAGCACTTAGTACAGTGCTCTGTACACTGTAAGAGCTCAATAAATACAACTGTATTTACTGATTGACTGACTGACCAGAACATTGCCTTCCTAGGAAAAATAAAGTCTTGCTAATATCCCCTCTATTACATTTCTCTCAGGTTACTGTGATTAATCAAATGAGTACACTGTGATCAACAAAGTACTTCAGGTCCTCAAAGGAACTGATTCACATTCCAGGTACTGCTATTAATATTGGAATAAAATAATGTTACCATTACAAAAGCACTTTAGATTACTGTGGATTTTGCAGCAGTCAAGGGAATCTGCTCATGCCTTTAGGGGTTCATGACATAAATCATAACTGACACTTCTTCTGCTAAAATTCTTGCCCATGTTTTCATGCTGTGAAAACCATAGCTCTCTTAATTTCACCTTCTGCCGCCAGCTTTTTCCACATACCAAAAATGCAATGCCAACATCCCATCCTTCCCAAATTTCTCATTCCAGTTCCAAATTTCCTTCTTGGTTTTACTGCTCAGCCCACAGCACAGGTACAATACAGCCTTTTTCAAAGACCTTCCTTACTGCTTCTTCCACGAAATCATGCAATGTGTCTTCTGTCCTTCTACACACCATTAAGGTAGGAAGCAGGCACTTTTAGGATAGTTTTAAACACACTTCTTGAATCTTTCCAGTATGTACAATATTTCAAATAATCACTGCAACTGAAAATCCAACATTACCTTTCTTCTCTGGTTTATCTTCTTTTTTTCCCCTAAACCAGTTAGAGACATAAATTATAGCTCTATTTTAACTAGGTAATGCCTTCCATATGAAAACTCATAAGATATGCATAATAGTTTCACATAATCTCACCTCATTTGTACTGTTTCCCACATCCTGGAAATCATTTTTCATATCCCAAATATTAGCCTTTCATAGCAACCAAAAACTAAACACACACACACCCCTCTGAAAAATTGCTGTAACACTACAGGATTCTGAGGTTTTATTAAAGGAAAATTGTTTTAGAGGTGGGGTGTTCTCAGAGAAGCAGTGTGGCCTTGTGGATAGAAAACAGGCCTGGGAATCAAAAGGATCTGGTTCTAATCCTGCCTCAGCCACTTACCTGCTATGTGACTTCAGGCAAGTCACTTAACTTTTCTGTGCCTCAGTTCCTTCATCTAAAAAAATGGGGATTAAGGCTGTGAGTCCCATGTAGAACATGGACTATATTCAACCTGGTTAGTTTGTATCTACCCCAGGTCTTAGTACAGTCCCTGGCACAGGGAAAGGATTTAACAAATACCATAAAAAACATACAAAACTCAGGATATCTATAACTGTAAAGTGCTGTGACAATTTGGATAGTGGGGCCCTAAAAGAAGATAAATTATAATAAAGTACTGAAAAAGCATAACAGACATATGTTACATGCATAAATTCAACAGACACTATTATAGCTGGTTTTAAAAGGAAATGCATATTCTCTACATATAAACCCAACACATGTCAACCAAAAACTTAAAAAAAAGAGAAAAAGTTGTAATATTTATGAATTCTAGCTCTGTATATTTAAGGAGAAATTATTTTCATTATTTCTCATTTTGAAGTCAAAATTCTGTACAGCCATGGCTGAGGAAAATGGGCTTTGGGAAACCACCACCACCACATTTAAAATTCAATTTCAGTTCATTTGCAACTGGTTGGTTTTCAAAAGCCATTCTAACGGAGGCTTTAACAACACAGGAGCCGCAGGATAACGGACCGTGTCAATCCTGGGTGTAAAGCACCTAATGTATTGTCTGTAAATATTATACTCCCATAATCTATCTGCAAACTCAAGCAATTTAACACAAATCTTCTGTTTTGAGGGAAATCTGTTTTGCAAATGTTTACCTATACTGTCAAACACTAATTACTCAAACATTTCATTCAGTAGACTATTGTAAATATTGACAACTGAGGACTCAAAACCACCCACACATACCAAACTTCTGCTACTCTAGAACCACAGAGCATGAGTCCTCCAACACCATCTGAAATGCTGGCTACTCCCGTATCATGTCATGTGACCCTCAATTCTGGAATCACAGATCCTCTCCCTGGTTCCATGGGTGTGCTAGTTCCCTAGATCCAGCTTTCTTATGCAGATTCATTCATTCAATCAATCGTATTTGAGCGCTTACTGTGTGCAGAGCACTGTACTAAGTGCTTGGGAACTACAAGTTGGCAACATACAAGTACAAGATGCCTGCCCAATTCAAAAGTGTCTGGCTTTGGGGGCAGGCCCATTCTCCCAGTTCCTTTTCCTAATTAGTCTGGGAGCTGGGGAAGGGGCTGAGGCCGGGGGAATTGCCATTCAACCACCTCTAAATCTCATACCTGCAAACGTAGTGCCGAAACTGGAAATCTGCTTTCTCAGAAGCCACGTTAACAAGTTTGATGATTTCCAATAGTACTTCTAAAACTCTGAAATTCAGAGAGTTTTGCACTGTGGTGTGAGACTAGTTATACAGCTCAGCTATTAAATGGAGATATGAGGCGTTTAAGGGAAGATGAATATAACTGCTGATAATAGTTACAATTTAAACTGGCAATGATTTACAGTTCTATGTCTCAGTATTGGGCCCAAGTAGATTTACTGGCTTGTACATGCCCAGCTATGGTCCACTTATTAACATCAACAATTAGAAAAGCAAGCATTTCTTTGTTCAGAGGCTTAAAGACTGCTGGCCTCGATCACATTAGACAGATTCCTGACTCAATGGCATAATTCAGGGAACAATGACAGATTGGGTTTATGATGATATCCTTTTTAGCCTTTTCCATTGGTAGGGAGAGATTCCCAGCTCTGCCACCTGACTACTGGGTGACCTTGAGACAGTCACTTAACTTTCTGTATTTTTATTTTCAGAAAGTCCAGCCTGTCTTGTCTGTCTCCACTTCTGTGACTGAGTCCCCCAGTTCATAAGCAATGACTGTGTTTACATTGTTGTGGGAAGGAGGTGGCACCAGTTCTGGAGCAATGCAAGGGGTCTGAGTTCCACCCAGCAAAATGATCAGCAACTATATCAGTCAAATGTACTGTGTGCTTACTGTATGGAGAGCACTGCACTAAGCACTTACTATATAGGTTCTGCAAACTTCAATATTTTTTTTTAGTGGTGTTCTGGTGACACCATTATGTTACACTGTTTGCACTATGTCAAGGCTCAGCAAAGGGATGTCCAGATTTCTTTAGTACTAACAGTGAATTGCTGAATTGGACTTTCCAAGCACTCAGTACAGTGCTCTGCACACAGTAAGTGCTCAATAAATATGATTGAATGAATGAACAGTGGCCACCCTAGAGGCAGTGAGTCCAAGAGAAATGCAACCATAAAAGATTAGACCTAGAAAGAAGAAAAAAAGGAAAGAGGTAAAGAGTTAGGGAACAAGTAGAGGAAAGCAGGTAAAGAAAAAAAAAAGAGATAAAGCAGAGCACTTTACGAGAGCAGACTTCAGGAGACCCAGTCCCAACTCTGCTACTGTGTGAATTTGAGCAAATCACAACATTTCTGGACCTCAATTTCCTCATCCATAAAATGGGGATAAAATAAACTGCAAGCCCTATGTGGGTCGGGGATTGTGTCTGATCTGGTAACCTCATATTCCAACAATTTAGCACTTAAAAGCCATTTAAAAAAATAAGGAAGAAGAGCAGATAGATGAGCGGAAATATAGCCCATAATCATCATTGATATCTGAGTATTTATTGTGTGCAGGGCACTGTACTAAGCACTTGGAAGAGTACAATACAATGGAATCCATAGGCACAATCCCTGCCTACAAGGAGTTTACATCCCAAGACCCTGACAAGAAATGCGCCAGCTGCCAACTCCTGCCCTCTTTCAAGCTCCCCTCAGCTGGAAGCACCCCAGTTACATTAACCTGTGTGAGCAAAATAAAATGGTTTGTAAGATCACCTCAGGAGCTCTGTCCCAGAAGTCAAAAGGCAAACTTATGAAAGCTGCACAACAAAACATCCTGTGAAAATGTTTGTCAACTTCCTTGTCCATCTGCTTAAACCACACCCTAAAAATCCATTCTTTAAAGTTGTTGTCCCATCTGTCTTTCCAGTGGGTTAATGGTCAAGAAAAATATTTTTAATATTATCCTGATCAGTAGTAAAATGAAAATTTATTTGGGGCAGAATTAGATTGCAGTACAGTATCCACCTAAAAGCAATCAATAGTGTTTGGTGAGTATATACTATGTGCAGAGATCTATAGTAAATGGTTGGGAGAGTGTAAAAGAAGACATAATCTCTGTCCATAAGGAGCTTGCTACCTAGAAGAACTCATAAAATGGTTAAATACCGTTGATGCACGCTAGAATAGCTTTAATTACCCTGAACTTCTTACATATATACAGAACTATATTAATCTTGGCAAATTAATAGAGATGATCTAATATACTTTTAAGGTTTCTTGAATTTTAAAACATCCAAATAACTAAAAGAATAGACAGTATTAACGCTTTTTAAAACTTTTTTTAATCTCTCCCAAGAATGAAAATCTTTTTCTTTTTCATTTTGTAAAGGAAACGACAATGTGTTTCAAGTTATTAAGCCATTTGTGATGTATAAATCATCAGCATAATTGGGGGCATACTTTACTCTGACCTTTACAAAACTTTCATTTCCCAAATGTGACAGATAAGAAGTGCTTTTATAGTACCAATAATGATTTTTTCCTATGGGAACTTGCCAATTATAACTTAGAGGGAAGGACCGAATCAGATATACATTTAGATTCTCAATGTCTAAAATCTGCTGGAACCCGGAGCCAGTGGAAGGGTGGAGGAGGAGGATGGGAGGGGGGGAGGGCAGTGAGGGACAACCATTCCAACTGCAGATATCGGAGGTGTCCTCACAGCCTGGTCTGGCTCCTACCTTAAGGCCATGTCAGCCAGGTCCAAATTACGCTGGGTAGCTTGATGTAGGAGGGGTCACTGGCGGAAGTTTGCTGACACGGAGGGTTTTCCAAGGGGCAGTGATGGGATGTGGCATCTTTTTGGTCCCTAGGATAGCTCTGTCCACTGACTCTGTGCTGCTGCTACATTCATAGACCAGTCCAGCACAGGTCACAGTATCTCCCGCTGCTCCCTTCCTTCTCTGGGTCACAGGAGTCCTCAGACACAGTTTATTGGGGGGGGGGGGGGGGGGAAATGCATGGAATCAGCACCTGCACCACTGCAGATTGTGTGGGAAAATCATTAATAATAATTGGGATATTTGCTAAGCGCCAAGCCCTGGGATAGATAAAATACAATCAGATGAGACACAGTCCACATGGTACTTCCAGTAGGAAAGAGTGCAAAGCACGGTAGTAAGAGCTTGGGAGAGTGCAATATGACAATAAACAGACACATAAATAGTGAATGTCACCCCATTGTGTCAGGAATAGAAATGGATTCATTTAGGATAGCAGCCAATCCAAAGCTCAGATGCCAAGAGAACACAAGACACTATGTCAGGTTACTATATCAGGAAAGCAAGCCCCTGGTCCCACCTCCAGTGCATGGTGCCATTTCAGATTCACAACTGCTGATGCTAACCCTTTGTCCCCACTTTCTCCTGCATACCCCTATCTATAATAATAATAATGATGGCATTTATTAAGCGCTTACTATGTGCAAAGCACTGTTCTAAGCATTGGGGAGGTTACAAGGCGATCAGGTTGTCCCTCGGGGGGCTCACAGTCTTATTCCCCATTTTACAGACGAGGTAACTAAGGCACAGAGAAGTGAAGTGACTTGTCCAAAGTCACACAGCTGACAATTGGCGGAGCTGGGGTTTGAACCTATGACCTCTGACTCCAAAGCCCGTGCTCTTTCCACTGTGCAACGCTGCTTCTCGACTATCTCCTGCCTCCTGCCTTCAGGACATCTCCATCTGGATGTCCGCCCGCCACCTAAAGCTCAACATGTCGAAGACTGAGCTCCTTGTCTTCCCTCCCAAACCTTGTCCTCTCCCTGACTTTCCCATCTCTGTTGACGGCACTACCATCCTTCCCGTCTCACAAGCCCGCAACCTTGGTGTCATCCTCGACTCTGCTCTCTCATTCACCCCTCACATCCAAGCCGTCACCAAAACCTGCCGGTCTCAGCTCCGCAACATTGCCAAGATCCGCCCTTTCCTCTCCATCCAAACTGCTACCCTGCTCATTCAAGCTCTCATCCTATCCCGTCTGGACTACTGCACTAGCCTTCTCTCTGATCTCCCATCCTCGTGTCTCTCTCCACTTCAATCCATACTTCATGCTGCTGCCCGGATTATCTTTGTCCAGAAACGCTCTGGACATATTACTCCCCTCCTCAAAAACCTCCAATGGCTACCGATCAATCTGCGCATCAGGCAGAAACTCCTCACCCTGGGCTTCAAGGCTCTCCATCACCTCGCCCCCTCCTACCTCACCTCCCTTCTCTCCTTCTACTGCCCAGCCCGCCCCTCCGCTCCTCCACCACTAATCTCCTCACTGTACCTCGCTCTCGCCTGTCCCGCCATCGACCCCCGGCCCACGTCATCCCCCGGGCCTGGAATGCCCTCCCTCTGCCCATCCGCCAAGCTAGCTCTCTTCCTCCCTTCAAGGCCCTGCTGAGAGCTCACCTCCTCCAGGAGGCCTTCCCAGACTGAGCCCCTTCTTTCCTCTCCCCCTCGTCCCCCTCTCCATCCCCCCGTCTTACCTCCTTCCCTTCCCCACAGCACCTGTATATATGTATATATGGTTGTACATATTTATTACTCTATTTATTTATTTATTTATTTTACTTGTACATTTCTATCCTACTTATTTTATTTTGTTGGTATGTTTGGTTCTGTTCTCTGTCTCCCCCTTTTAGACTGTGAGCCCACTGTTGGGTAGGGACTGTCTCTATGTGATGCCAATTTGTACTTCCCAAGCGCTTAGTACAGTGCTCTGCACATAGTAAGCGCTCAATAAATACGATTGATTGATTGATTGATTGGATGTCTGCCCGCCATCTAAAACTCAACATGTCAGAGACTGAGCTCCTTATCTTCCCTCCCAAACACTGTCCTCTCCCTGATTTTCTCATCACTGTAAAGGGCACTGTCATCCCATCGACCCCCGGCCCACGTCATCCCCCGGGCCTGGAATGCCCTCCCTCTGCCCATCCACCAAGCTAGCTCTCTTCCTCCCTTCAAGGCCCTATTGAGAGCTCACCTCCACCAGGAGGCCTTCCCAGACTGAGCCCCTTCCTTCCTCTCCCCCTCGCCTCCCTCCATCCCCCCTTCTTACCCCCTTCCCTTCTCCGCAGCACCTGTATATATGTATATATGTTTGTACATATTTATTACTCTATTTATTTTACTTGTACATATCTATTCTATTTATTTTATTTTGTTAGTATGTTTGGTTTTGTTCTCTGTCTTCCCCTTTTAGACTGTGAGCCCACTGTTGGGTAGGGACTGTCTCTACATGTTGCCAATTTGTACTTCCCAAGCGCTTAGTACAGTGCTCTGCACATAGTAAGCGCTCAATAAATACTTTTGATGATGATGATGATGATCTCCACTGAGTGCTACCTCCACTCGGGATGAAGAACACTAAGGCAGAACCCAGAAAGTCAGAGCACCAGCCTCAGAAGCACAGACAACAAAGTAACTGTGATGACTACGACTTGTACTCGAAGACCAGAAAGAGCCCACATTTCTCCCAGGTGTCCCCGTATAAAAGCCTGTTCTGCAATAGGCACCCCACACTGGCACAGAGAAACCCATAATCAAGTTGCTCTACTTACAATGCAGTTCTTGTAAGTGACACTCATTTTTTTTTTTACATTTCTTCCACTTGCACTACTCTTCCTTGGTATTAATAACTGGTAGCTGGGCCAGAATTATCTTGAAGGCATCCTAAGTAAGAACTGAAATTTATGGCTTTCTAGCTTTTGAATTTTTGAAATAACATTTTTGGTGGCACGGCATTAGCAAAGATTTTTATTTTTGCAAAATAAACCACATATTTTGATTGAAAGGCATCCTTGTTGAGTCACCAATAATAAATATTTTAATAGTGTTTAAACATGTCATTTTTGCTGAATGCTCACCTTTTGCAGGCGGTAAACTAGCACCTGTGAGAAACTTTTAACCACTTGACTTAAGTTCACATTATTTATGCTTATTAATGTTAAATATCAGCAGCAAAGGCAAGCCTATAAAAAGGAACAGTGTCTTATGTGTTCTGGAAACAGTTCTTTAAAAACATTAACACCAAATTCTTGGATTAATATTGCTTCACATATGTGATTTAGCTTGAATTCTATGTATAAGGCACAAAATGTTCATTTGCCAATAAACATTTAAACTGCCCTCAAGGGAGCAAATACTTTGAGTAACTATATTAAATTGTACTGTACTCTCCCAAGTGCTTAGTACAGTGCTCTGCACCCAATAAGCACAAAATATGATTGATGATGAGGATAATGATTTACATTTAATAAACTTAAATAAAAACAGTTGATACATATGTTGATAATTTCTGATTCGAGCCTAGTTCTGAAGTTTTAATTTACAAGAAACTCATCAGAGTACACTGAATTCTTTGAGCATCTTCATCTGTGGTTGATTACTGCTTAGGTTCCACAAAGAGCCAACAAAAGACTTCTGGGTATCTCAAGTCTTATTAATAATAATAATAGTAGTAATAATAATAATGATATTTGTTAAGTGCTTACTATGTGTCAAGCATTGTACTAAGTGCTGGGGTGGATACGGGAAAATCAGGTTGGACACAGTCCTTGTCCCACCTGGGGCTCACAGTCTCAATCCCCATTTTACAGATGAGGGAACTGAAGCCCAGGGAAGTGAAGTGACTTACCCGAGGTCACACGGCAGACAAGTGGTGGGGCTGGGATTAGAACCCATGATCTTAAAACTGTTCACACTAAAGATTACAGAATAAATTTAATGAGAACAAACCACAAAATACACACCTCGAGATATAAAATATGCAAAAAGCTATGTTTATGTCCCTTTCGTTCAGATCAGAAGAAGTGATAAGATTTCATCCACATGGTGAAATTCCCAATACTGAAGGAGGATCGTGGTTACATAACTAGTAACAGAACCGGGGGAGACAACTCTCCTTGATCAGATATCATGTAAGAACCATCTAGATGATACAGATGAAGAACATCCCACATGGTGTAGAAGCTTAGATGCAGTTAGAAGCCCCATGGGGCCCTAGAGGGCCCAAGGGGAACACCTGATCCCCCCTAGTCTCTCAGTTCTCCTATCAATCATATTCATTGAGCTCTTACTTTGTGCAGAGCACTGTACTAAGCTAGTACCTGGAGAGTCTTCTGAATCAGAACCACTTGAGAATCAGATCTGGAGTAGCATTTCTACAATTAGGAATGAGTATTTCCAGTGTCCGTTTGAAAGCACCTCTTCTCCAACAGCACACGATCCCAAGATTGGAGGGATGGTCAATCCTTGACAAAATGTTACCCAATCCCAACAAGTGAGATTCCAACCCCTGGGCCAAGAGCACCTGTGGTGGTGGGAGCAGAAGAGTCTGGACACACATGATATATTATTCGGTGATGACTTAAATAGGGTGTCTGCCTACTGTCAAGGTTTCAAGAACGACCACGCATTCTCAGTACCACCTGTATCAATGCATGCACTGGGCATAGGAGGGTGAGGGGGAAATGCGTGGCTCAGTGGAGAAGAGCACGGGCTTTGGAGTCAGAGGTCATGGGTTCAAACCCCGGCTCCACCAATTGTCAGCTGTGTGACTTTGGGCAAGTCACTTAACTTCTCTGTGCCTCAGTTACCTCATCTGTAAAATGGGGATTGAGACTGTGAGCCCCCCATGGGACAACCTGATCACCTTGTAACCTCTCCAGTGCTTAGAACAGTGCTTTGCACATAGTAGGCGCTTAATAAATGCCATCAAAAAAATGCATATGGATGGCTAAGTGCAAACTATCACTATTACTGCAACACGCCTTTTCCACGAGGTGGGGTGTGGGGTGGGATGTGGGGCAGAGGCGGTCCCCCCACTCCACAAAGAGCTCACCTCCCCCAGGAGGCCTTGCCAGACTGAGCCCCCCATTTTCCTCTCCTCCTTCTCCCCTCCCCATTGCCCTCCCCACAGCACTGCTGTATATTTGTACATATGTATTAATCCATTTATTTTATTACTGATGTGCATGTAGCTATAATTCTATTTATTTTATGGTATAGTACAGTATAGAGAAGCAGTGTGGTTCACTGGCAAGAGCCCGGGCTTTGGAGTCAGAGGTCAGGCGTTCAAATCCCGAGTCCACCGCTTGTCAGCTGTGTGACCTTGGGCAAGTCACTTCACTTCTCTGAGCCTCAGTTCCATCTGTAAAATGGGGATGAAGACTGTGAGCCCCACGGGGGGCAACCTGATCACCTTGTAACTCCCCAGCGCTTAGAACAGTGCTTTGCGCATAGTAAGCGCTTAATAAATGCCATTATTATTATTATTATTTTGATGGTATTGACACCTGTCAACTTGTTTTGTTTTGTGTTGTTGAGAAGCAGCGTGGCTCAGTGGAAAGAGCATGGACTTGGGAGCCAGAGGTCATGGGTTCTAATCCCGGCTCCGCCACTTGTCAGCTGTGTGACTTTGGGCAAGTCACAACTTCTTTGGGCCTCGGTTCCCTCAGTGTTACTTTTCAGTCCTAATTTTCAAATTTTTTCATCCATAAATTGCCTGAAAAACATACCTTATCCATATTCTCAAACTGTAGGATACACACCCTGTCAGCAGGATACCACATTCAGAACACTAAGTTCATTTTCCCCACTGCCAGAGGACATGCTCAAAAAATGTACTGTTGGTAAGATGCCAGTGTTGTGTGTTGGTATCTGAGGAAACAGCCTGGGAGGAAACAGCGCAGAAACCATAGAATTTGACCCAGGTATTAAAACCTTTCAATCTTAAAAGCATTCATAAACTCCATCCCTGGAAAAAAAAAAAGGCACAACTTGGACTTTAAAGGGATTTATAACATTCCCACTTAGCTTCTTCCTCAAAGACTAGGTAACAGTTTCATAGATAGTGATTTGGAGAAACTCCATTTTATTTTGAACCTAAAACTATCATTTCAGCTGTTTCAAAGTGTTGGCAGAAGCTTTTTCTTTGGAGTCAATTCTTCAGCATGCTCTGCCTTTGTAGGAATGTTATAATTACAGTCAGAGCTTTACATGCAATTTCAGTGTGCCACAGGGAAATTTGCATATCCTGAAAGAGGAATCCCCAGGTCTAAAAGTACTTATTATGTTTTCCAATTTCAGTCTTTAAAACCAAAGCAATCAGGAAGGCTTTGCTTAGGTAAACAATTGCCTATAAATGAATTCCAAAGCTAGTACTGCTGTTTATAAAAGAAGAAATTTGCAAACTGATGCAAATATTTAAAAGGTCATACTGTCTACTGCTTGAAGAAGCAAAGGTTATCAGTCCAGTTAAAGCAAACAATGAAGAGTTTGATAATGAAATGGATCTAGTTATTTAAAGCCCACACGAATCTCCCTAGTTCAAAATCCCACCAGAAATATACAGAGGAAAGCTTTTCTCATAAGATTCTTGAACTTATTCCAGCTAGTTTGGACACATGACAAAGCAATCAACATTGCAGTCTGCTTTTCTTTCGACTCATAAACAAGTACCATGGTATATGAAACAGGTGTCAAAGGAGGGTAAGCAGAAAAGAATCTTCAAAAGAGACTTTTGAAGTAAGGATTAGAGTTCAAACAAAGTTGTCCAGGTCACTAATACCTAGCCATGTTCACAGAAGGACAACATCCACTTGGTATTTATATGTGGGATGATCATGGGGTTTAAAATGAATTAAATGGAAATTTCTATTTCAGGAATCCCTCTTCAGGGGAAATTTTGAGAAGGCACATAATATCATTCTGATTCAAAAATAATGCTTTCTTTATGGGAGAAAAATCTCTTGAGTTTCCACGGAAAATGCTTGGGGCAGAATTTGGCCCTTAGAGATTTTTATGTTCAAAGAGGCTATTTTAAAACAATATAGATCCTATTATCAAATGAACAGCACACAAAAGGCAAACAACATCTCTTTCCAAAAGCACGAAAAATTCTACATTTTCAGCTATTATTTTGACTAAGTATTTTGGGGGCAGTTACCAGAGAGTGGTACTTATGCCAAGATCTACACAATAATCAATGCAAACAGAAGAATCATCTCTAGACCATAGGCTCACTAGAGGCAGAGAACCTTTCTGCTAATCTGTTATATTGTACTCAAGCGCTCAGTACAGTGCTCTGTGCATAGTAAACTGAAGAATAAATTACATGGATTCATTTATATTGTGTTGTACTACACTCTTCCAAGGGCTTAGTACAATGCTCTGCACACAGTAAGTGCTCAGCAAATACCCACTGATTCATACGGTGAAGCCAATCAATTAGTAAGTCAATCCAGAAAACTTCAGCCAATAAATCCTGAATTGTTCAGACTTGTTGACTCTACTAACAAAATACGTTCATTTGGCTCAGCAAGCCTTGCAGTGCAAATCTTGGTCATAGATGGGGTCCATATTCAGGACCCCATAATCTCCTTACTCAGTTCAATCAGTGGTTTTTATTGATCCTTACTGGGTGAGAACACTGCATTAAGTGCTTGTGAAAGTACAACGGAGTTGGTGGATGCGATCCCCACCCACAAGAGACTAAGAGTGTACAGGGGGAGACAGATATTAAAATAAGTTAAGGACAGAGGAAACAGCAAAGTATGTCTTTTGTATAAAAGTACAAATCCCAGCTCCGCCACTTGTCAGCTGGGTGACTTGGGGCAAGTCACTTCACTGCTCTGGGCCTCAGTTCCCTCATCTGGAAAATGGGGGTGAAGACTGTGAGCCCCCCGTGGAACAACCTGATCACCTTGTAACCTCCCCAGCGCTTAAAACAGTGCTCTGCACATAGTAAGGGCTTAATAAATGCCATTATAACAAAAACAAAACAAATAAGTGTATCTGCATAAGTGCTGTGGGTCTGGGGTAAATAGAGTTCTTAAGGGGTTCACAACCAAATGCATAGGTGATGCAGAAGGGAGGATGGGTAGGGGAAATGAGCGCTTAGTCAGGGAAAGCCTCTTGGAGATGATGTGGTTTTGGTAGGTTTTTGAAGGTGGGTAGAGTGATGGACTGTCATGGAGAAGGGGAGAGCACTTCAGGTCTAAGGGCAGGATGGAAAAGATCGAGGTACAGACAGTAGGGTGGGCTTAGAAGAGCAAGGTATGCTAACTGGACTGTAGTAGGAGATTAAGTAAGCTTTGATGGAGAAAACTGTTTAAGGGCCCTAAAACTGATTGTAAAGAGTTTGTTTGATGCAGGGGTAGATGGGCAACCACTGAAGGTTTTTGTTTGATGCAGGGGTAGATGGGCAACCACTGAAGGTTTTTGAGGAATAGGGAACTACGGACGTAACTATTTTTCAGAAAAATAACCCAGGAAGCAAAGGGAAGTATGGACTGGAGATGGGAGAGGCAGGGAGGTCAGTGAGGAGGCTGGTGCAGTGGTCAAGGGGGAAAATGACAATGGTTGTAATTGATTTTAATATGTGTCTTCCTCATACACTATAAGCTCCTTAAGAGCAGTGATCGTGTCTGCCAACTGAATTACACTCTCCCAGGTGCTTACTACACTGCTCTGCACAAAGTATGTTTTCAATCAATACCATTGATTCACTGATTTTTAGTTTAAACACTACCAAATGCAAAAGTTATTGTGTCACTCATTTGGCAACAGAAGACATTCCCTATATCAGAATAGATAACCAGTTTTTGCTGTCGATTGAAACTTATGCTGTGATTTGACCTTACCCCAAGAAGACCAATGAAGCAAGGGACCCTGGCCTGGCAAAAGATGAAAATAAAGAGTCCGCCACTTCAACTTTCCATGAATTCACTGTATGCCTGCTGTGGCACACTTTTAAACTTTGTTGGGATGGTTTCAATAATTTTTTTTAAAAAAGGAGACTATAAATAGAAGGTTTGCATTATTCATTCATTCAATCATATTTATTGAGCATTAAATGGGACTACTGTGGGACTATTCCACAAATAGGAAGGCCTGACCAAGAATATGCCAGGGAGTTTAAATGCAAAACAATTCGCATTCAAAAACTGGTATCAGTAATATCCTCCTCAGCTTTGCTTTTATCATTCAAATATTTTCTAAATGCTGAAATTCCCCCAGAGCTAGCAGTGGGAGGGAAAGCATGTGCTAAGACATCACTCAAAAAGCATTCCACATGCATATTCCATCTTAGCCCACCAGTGCTTTACAAATGAAAATGCTGCAGAACAGGGCAGAACATGAGTACACGAAACGCCTTCACCCATCATTTTCAGAGAGAACTACACTATCTTCTTTGAGACCTGCATGAAATATTAACTACGAATAACAATGCTTTCATTCAGTTTAGTCAATTGCAATAATGGTATGGTTCCAAGTTTCAAGAGGGAAAACAAAAGGTCAGGAAAAGAATGGAACAAAGCAAATAAAGAGCAAAGACTTTGTAATATATAACTGAAAACTCTGGAAACCATACAAGTTAATGGCGGATCACTAATACAAGTCAACACTGGCAGATTCACAGAAATAAAATTTATGTGACAATTCACTTACTTCATAAGGGCGGTGCCCAGAATGGTTTCCCCAACGACAGCCATGCACTTCATCTTATTCTTCCTGCTTTCCTATTAAAAGTTGCTTAATGCCAAAGAGCTACTAACATTCTATTGGGTTTCTTTCTGTCCTCTTATAACTTGATAGGCGCTGGAATGCATCTATAAATTGTTTGGTAGTGCCTTCTTCAATTAAAAAAATTAATTATCTTAATTATCAAAATCTAGGGTGAGTTCCTTACACTTGGGAGTGGTATTTTTTCCCTTCTTCAAACAAAATACTCTATATAAAGCATACGGGATATTTTGTTAACAACTAATGTAAAAATATACTTATTATACAAGACTTCAAACTTTTTCCATTTTGTATTTAAAATGTTAGGGAAAACTAGTCCTCAGGAATAATTGATTCACTTTGCTTGCATATAGGATTTTTAAGATAATATGAATAGAGCCAAACAAGTCAATTTTTTGTTTTATCATTTAAGACATTAAATTGACTCATCAGGGTATCTTATAAATCTGAATCTCCATTTCCCTTTGATCAGTTGGGCTCCCAGAACCCTCTCCCTAATACCCCAGGAACTTCCTTTCTCTTCCTTCCTTGACTGTGTTCAGCCTCTTTGTTTGGATGACTTCCTCCTTTCTCCATTATGTCTTCCTCATCCCTGGTGTCCACTGTGAATGAATGTTAAGATGAATAAATCAAGATTTGGCGGATGCTTCTGCTGTAACTGGTTTTGTAATTAAATCAAACAATCCGAAAGGAAGTGACATGGAGCAAAGAGTCGTAATCATCAGGGGAGGCATGGAAAAAATTCTTTGTCTGGTTTCAGTAATTTTAGTTTATTTTTCTTTCTTTTTTTGGCCGCTGTTTCTTAATGGTGGGGCGGGGCAGGGAGATGGGGAAGAAGGAAATGTAAAATATTCCTCACATGGAAACAGACCGAAAATAAAAGGATACGCTCTAGAACTTTAATCATTTGAATACAAAATTGACAAATTTCATGTTTTAGCAAGGTACTGCAGTGCTTAAGGATTTGGACTTGTTCACTCATCTTAAATTTACATCCCAGGAATCCAGATTTCATACATAAGGTTTTAAATGATCATCATGAATCAACAAGCACTAATAATAATACTAATAATCACGGTATTTAAGCGCTTACTAGGTGCAAAGCACTGTATTAAGAACCGAGAGAACAATAATAATAATTATGGAACTTTCTGAGCACTCTGTGCCAAGCACTGTACTAAGTGCTGGGGTAGATATTAGATTATCAGGTTGGACAAGATCCCTGTCCCAAATGGGGCTCACAGTCTAAGACAAAGGGAAAATACGTACGTCATCCCTGTTTTATAGATGAGAAAACTGAGGACACAGAGAAATCAGGTGACCTACACACGGTTACACAGCAGGCAAGTTGCATAGTTGAAATTAAAACCCAGGTCCCTTGACTAGCGAGATCGAAGGTTCACACTGAGGGTGGATAAACTGGAACCATGGGTCAGTGAGGTGGAAGTAAATCTAGAGCCCCTGGGGTTTAACTGTAAAAGAATTCAGTAAAAAATGGAATATGTCTGCCAACTCTGTTGTATTGTACTCTCCCAAGAGCTTAGTACAGTGCTCTGCACATAGTGAGTGCTCAATAAATGATGATGATTATCCTGTAAGGTCAAAGGTAACAAGGCTAAATCTAGGCGTAGGCATTATAATGCTACAGATGGCAAAAAAACTAAGTTGGATCAGATGATGAAAACATTTTATCCAGGGCCTTAGAAACAAAATGGAGACTGAGGAACTTTCACAATGAACGTCTTCCTAGTCTTCCAGACGAGATGAGAGACAGGCATTCATTCTTGGTACAATTCATAGTTCGATTGAATACATCAATGAATCCACATAGTAGAACCAAATTCTTCTAAAAATCTGTGAATGAGTGGAATATCTAGAATGAAGGGTTGCTTTACTCTAAATCCATACTACTTACTTATTCTGGGAATTAATACCAGAATTGCAGACGGCTATCAAAGATAGCCCTATAATTACACACTTTGCTTTCAAAATAAAACTTTCTAAAATAAGAAAATTCCACTCACTGCTATGCACACGCCACTTTATGAGAGCTTATTCAAATATCAGTAACATATCTGATTCCTAAGATTTGAAATAAACTGTTGGCTTTGGTGCAATTCATTTAGAATAGATGAATGTGTCATTTTGGCTTTGGTCCAATTCATTTAGAATGGATGAATGTGTCATTTTAACCCTCCCACATATGAGATCCAGTATAGGGATCAAGCTATTCTTTTACTGATCTGAATCTGCACAGGGAAAACTTAACTATAAGCACAGAACAATAATAATAATGTTGGTGCTATTTGTTAAGCGCTTACTATGTGCCAGGCACTGTTCTAAGCACTGGGGTGGATACAAGGTTATCAGGTTGCCCCACGTGGGGCTCACAGTCTTAATCCCCATTTCACAGATGAGGTAACAGGCACAGAGAAGTGAAGTGACTTGCCCAAAGTCTCACAGCTGCCAAGTGGCAGGGCGGAATTAGAACTCACAACCTCTGACTCCCAAGCCCATGCTCTTTCCACTGAACCACCCTGCTCCTCTTGGAAGCATGAACAAGAACTGGCCCACTAAGTCAAGACTAAGTTTTCTTTAACTAGCAATCTCTTCCCATCCCAGGTAACCTGACATCAGCAAGTCCACCAACCTACAATTAGAGTTTGGAGGTTTTCATAGCCCCATGTCCTGCCATGCTCTAGCACAGGTTTGGGAGTCAGAAGGACCTGGGTTCTAATCCTGGCTCCTCCACCTGTCTGCTGTGTGACCTTGGCCGAGTCACTTCACTGATCTGGGCCTCAATTACCTCATGTAAAATGGGGATGAAGACTGTGAGCTCCATGTGGGACAGGGACAGTGTCCAACCTGATTAGCTTGTATCTACCCCAGTGCTTAGAACTGTGCTTGACACAGAATAAGTGCTTAATTAGCAAATGCCATCATCATCATCCTGAAATGAGAGAAATGACCAGAGAACCCAACCTCTATTTTCCATTGACTCATGATGATTTCATTAGGAAGCAGCAGAAGTCCAAGCTAACTCTTCACAGAGGTTGACAATTTGGATGTCCTGAGAAATCAATACTGTTTCTAATGAATACCATGTGGCTTCACCAAGTTATTTTCCTTTAATTCCTTTATTTTCCTATGCAACGTTTTGGCTTTGGTACATAGGGGGAAAGCAAACTATTGTCTTGAGGCAAAATGCCACAGGGGCAGCAGCGTAGCCTCTTATGAAGAAAGCGACATCACCATCAGCAAAGATGGTGGCAGGTAGTGAGTGGAAATGGAATCTAGAAAATCGTGTGGTTTTTTTTTCTTTAGATTCAAATTCCAGAAGAAACAGAAGATTGAGGGAAGTACAGAACCATGCAAAACGTGGCTCAGTGGAAAGAGCACGAGCTTTGAAGTCAGAAGTCATGGGTTCTAATCCCAGCTCTGCCAATTGTCAGCTGTGTGACTTTGGGCAAGTCGATTAACTTCTCTATGCCTCAGTTACCTCATCTGTAAAATGGGGATTAAAACTGTGAGCCCTTCCCCATGGGACAATCTGATCACCTCCCCAACGCTTAGAACAGTGCTTTGCACATAATAAGTGCTTAATAAATGCCATTATTATTAAAAGAGTGGACTGATTTAACATGAACTACAACATCAAAAGACCCAACAATGAGATGATACTTGAAAAAGGCAAACAACATTGCTTTCACAAGTTTCAATTAAAGTTTCATAAGTCTCAATGGCATGAAGAACCCAAACAGAGAAGCAGCGTGGCTTAGTGGAAAGAGCTTTGCCTGGGAGTCAGAGGACATGAGTTCTAATACCAGCTCTGCTACTTGTCTGCTGGGTAGTCTTAGGCAAGTAACTTCATTCACTGATTAATTCATTCAATCTTATTGAGCGCTTACTGTGTGCAGAGCACTGTACTAAGCACTTGGGAATTACAAGTCGGTGACATATAGAGACAGTCCCTACCCAACAACGGGCTCACAGTCTAGAAGGGGGAGACAAAACAAAACATGCAGACAGGTGTCAAAATCATCAGAACAAATAGAATTAAAGCTATATGCACATCAATAACAAAACAGAATAGTAAATATGTACAAGTAAAATGAATAGAGTAATAAATCTGTACAAATATATACAAGTGCTGTGGGGAGGGGAAGAAGGTAGGGCAGGAGGGATGGGGAGGAGGAGAGGAAAAAGGGGGCTCAGTCTGGGAAGGCCTCCTGGAGGAGGTGAGCTCTCAGTAGGGTTTTGAAGGGAGGAAAAGAGCTGGCTTGGCGGATGTGTGGAGGGTGGGCATTCCAGGGCAGGGGAAGGACGTGGGCCGGGGGTTGACGGTGGAACAGGCGAGAACGAGGTACAGTGAGGAGGTTAGCGCAGAGGAGCAGAGGTTGCGGGCTGGGCTGGAGAAGGAGAGAAGGGAGGTGAGGTAGGAGGGGGTGAGGTGATGGACGGCCTTGAAACCGTGAGGAGTATTTGCTTGATTCGTAGGTTGACAGGCAGCCACTGGAGATTTTTGAGGAGGGGAGTAACATGCCCAGAGCCTTTCTGCACACAGATAATCCAGGGAGCAGAGTGAAGTATATACTGACGTTGGGAGATCAGAAGAGGCTGATGCAGTTATCCACTTGGGACAGAAGGAGAAATTGAACCAGCAAGGTAGCAGTTTGAATGGAGAGGAAAGGGTGGATCTTGGCAATGTTGTGGAGGTGAGACTGGCAGGTTTTGGTGACAGACTGGATGTGTGGGGTGAACAAGAGAACAGAGTCAAGGATGACACCACGGTTGCGGGCTTGTGAGACGGGAAGGATGGTAGTGCCATCTACAGTGATGGGAAAGTCAGGGAGAAGGCAGGGGTTGGGAGGGAAGATAAGGAGTTCAGTCTTGGACATACTGAGTCCTTGACTTCTTTCTGCCTCAGTTTCCTCATCCGTAAAATGGCAATACCTATTCTTCCTCCTACATAGTCTAAGAGCCCGAGGTGGGGCAGGGATTGTGTCTGACCTGATTAAATACAATTATTACTATTATTACATTTAGGAATATCAGCTTTTGTATGGAAGTATAGCAGCTGTCTACCCAAACATTACTGCACCAAATCATACAGAAATAACCAGAGATTTGACAGCTTTTTCTTCATGCAACCTAACAAAAAACATTTCAAGGCCTTCCCAAAGGGATGTGAGGAAAGACCTCCACAAAAATTAAAACATGTTACCAAAACAATAATGAAACTGCAGATAATGATTAACTTCTGCTACCTGTTACAGTGTTGCTGACCTCATTTCAAATTCTTTCCCAAATCTCCTTCTTTGAGAAGGGGTCTGGCAAACACAGAAATTTAATTCAGAAATCTGAATTCTTCTGTTTAAAAATATATTAATGGCATACTCTAAAAACCTCAAAACTATTTGTTTTAGGTGAAATGGTCTGTCACAGTTTACTGAAAATAAGAAAATCAAAAAGGAAGATGCAAATGACATAAATGAAGCACACATGCCTACCTTTATGAGAGTGATCACAATTCAGAAGGTCTCATTGTGCAGAAACTGTCTCCACTGAAAATATAAATAAAATAATATTTTTCTGGTGCCAGAACACCAAAGAGGATTCTTCTTTAAATCAGAAGCCAGAAGCCCCTTTTTCATTACAATGCATACATTTCTGGTCTTATTTAAATGTGGAGAACCTTAGTATTTTCTCACCAACACCCCAAAACCTGGTGACAGGTATAGAAACATAATCAGCAACATGCTAAAGATCTGCCTCAAATTCCCCTGACAGTTTGCATGTTTCTTGACTCCAGGTTAACTCTTCCATCACAAGTAACGCCACCACCACCTTCCCTGTCTCAAACATGCAACCTTGAAATTATGCTTGACTGGTTCTCCTCCAAATCCCACATTCAGTCTGTCTCCAATTCCTGTTGGCTTTCCTTTCACAATACGTCCAAAGTCTGTCCCTTCCTCGCCACTAAAATGGCCACCACACTGATCAAGGTTCTTGTCACTTTCTGGCATGATCAAAGCATCAGTCTCATTACTGATCTCCCTGCCTCCAGTTTATCTGGATCCTCTCCAGTCCAGACACAGCTGCCTGGATCATTATTCTAAAATATCATTCTGCACCAAGTTTCTTCACTCCTGAAAAACATAAGATGATTAGTCATTCTTCTCACAACAAGCAGAAACTCCTGACCACTGACTTTAGGATAACCAATCAGGTCTCTATTTTGTCTTTTATTTGTCTACTCTCTTCTCCCATTTCAGTCCAGCTTGGACTCTTCATTCCTCTCAAGCAAACCTACTCACTGTGCCTTGATCTTTCCACCTTTGACCTGTAATTTACATTCATTCATTCACTCATTCAATCGTATTTATTGAGCGCTTACTGTGTGCAGAGCACTGTACTAAGCGCTTGGGAAATACAAGTTTGCAACATATAGAGACGGTCCCTACCCAACAGCGGGTCACAGTCTAGAAGGGGGAGACAGACAACAAAACATATAAACCAAATAAAATAAATAGAATAAATATGTACAAGTAAAATTAAAGTAATAAATATGTATATACATATATACAGGTGCTGTGGGGAGGGGAAGGAGGTAAGGCCGGGGGGATGGGGAGGAGGGGAAGAGGAAGGAGGGGGCTCAGTCTGGGAAGACCTCCTGGAGGAGGTGAGCTCTCAGTAGGGCTTTGAAGGGAGGAAGAGATCTAGCTTGGTGGATGTGCGGAGGGAGGGCAATCCAGGCCAGGGGGAGGACGTGGGCTGGGGGTCGACGGCGGGACAGGCGAAAACGAGGCACAGTGAGGAGATTAGCGGCAGAGGAGCGGAAGGTGCGACCTGGGCTGTAGAAGGAGAGAAGGAAGGTGAGATAAGAAGGGGCGAGGTGATGGACAGCCTTGAAGCCAAGGGTGAGGAGTTTTTGCCTGATGCATAGGTTGATTTGTAGCCACTGGAGATTTTTGAGGAGGGGAGTAATATGCCCAGAGCATTTCTGCATAAAGATGATCCGGGCAGCAGCGTGAAGTATGGATTGAAGTGGGGAGAGACAGGAGGATGGGAGATCAGAGAGGAGGCTGATGCAGTAATCCAGTCGGGATACGATGAGAGATTGAACAAGAAAGGTAGCGGTTTGGATGGAGAGGAAAGGGCGGATCTTGGCAATGTTGCGGAGGTGAGTGGCAGGATTTGGTGACGGACTGGATGTGAAGGGTGAGCGAGAGAGCTGAGTCGAGGATGACACCAAGGTTGCGGGCTTGTGAGACGGGAAGGATGGTAGTGCCATCAACAGTGATGGGAAGGTCAGGGAGAGGGCAGGATTTGGGAGGGAAGATAAGGAGTTCAATCTTGGACATGTTGAGTTTTAGATGGCGGGCATACATCCAGATGGAGATGTCCTGAAGGCAGGAGGAGATATGAGCCTGGAGGGAGGGAGGGAGAGCAGGGGCAGAGATGTAGATTTGGGTGTCATCAGTGTAGAGATGATAGTTGAAGCCGTGGGAGTGAATGAGTTCACCAAGGGAGTGAGTGTAGATCATTCTCTGGGCCTGGAACTTCCTCCTCCTCCAAATTTTACATATCACAGCTCTCTCCATTTTCAGAGCCCTTCTGAAAGCACATCTTCAGAAGGTGTCCCCAGATTAATATCTAATTTCACCTGTTTATATCCTCTCCTACTACCTCTCCAACATATATTGTACTTAAGTATATATCCTACACAGGAATAAACTCTCACACAATCTTTATTTCTTCTTTCACCTATCTGTAATATATTTCCATGTTTCTCCACCTGTATATTATAATTACTTGAGGGCAGGGATCATGACTGGCTCTATCACACTTTTCCAAGTGCTAGTAATAGTATTTACTAAATGCTTACTGTATGCAAAATACCATACTAAGTGCTGATAGGGAATCACCAGTTGGAAATCAGACATAGTCCTTGGCCATCAATGTGCTCAAAATCTAACAACATAACAGGGGAGAGACAGACACTTGTGAAAGAAGGAACAATGAAACACTAAAGCAACATAAAAAATAAGAGCAAATACAAAACTACTATACTGACTGCTGAGTCTCCTGTGCTTCAGCTTCTGAATTTTTAGCTAGCCAAAACTAAATAGGATTGCTAATGGAAGAGTTCTTCTTCATGAAAGGATACTGGCCTTATCTGCAAAATAAAGCTCTCAAACAATAAGAAATCTGGCTTCATCATGTTTTCAAATAAAGGTGACCAGATGGCCTGCAACAGGTAGGACAGTGATCCTATGCATGTGTGGGTGTGCATGTTGTGTGTGTGTGTGGGGGGGGGGGGGGGGGGGAACCAGGAACCGGGGAAGAGGGCAGCAGTTTGTGCTCATCAGCAACAACCTGCATTTGTAAAGTACCCACTACTCTGTCCTCTAGGTCCTTGGGAGCATAAAAGAGAAGTAAAAGACAAGCCCCTGTCTCAGAGTTTCCAGGGAAGACAAACAGAAATTAATTGCAAACATACAATAGGTACAAGATTAGGAGCATGGAAACAAAAGATAAAAACAAAAGAAGGCCATGATGTAAACAAATAAGCAGATATACAGATGAGTGCTGAGGGTGGCTGGTGGGATGTGGGGGAAGGGGTGGGGATTAAATCCAGAAATGCCTCTTGGAGAAGATGGCTTTTTGGGGATTAGAAAGTGACATCTTGGTTTAATGGATTAAGAGGGTGTACTGGAGCCCCATACAAGGGAAAAAGTCATAATGGTAGTATCTATTAAGCACTTACTCTATGCCACGCACTCTGGGAAACACTGAAACGTGAGAGCTATAGGGAATCCCAGAGAGAATCCTTGGGGGCTGGGGTCCAAAAAAGACCTAAATTATACTAGCCAGCTTTGGAGACGGTCAGTTAAGAGTAGTGTTCTACTAGCGTTCCCTGATCATAAATCTGTTTTGCCTGAAAAGACACATAGATCTTAAAGTCTTTGAGGGCAGGGCTTGTGTCTACCAACTCTATTTTATTGCATTCTCCCAAGTGCTTGGTATAGTGCTCTGTACACAGTAAGTGCTTAATAAATACCATCAATTGACTGAACTTTCACACATCCACCAAACTAGCTATCTTCCTCCCTTCAAAGTCCTACTGAGAGCTCACCTCCCCCAGGAGGCCTTCCCAGACTGAGCCCCCTTTTTCCTCTCCTCCTCCCCATCCCCCCCTCTGCCCTACGTCCTTCCCCTCCCCACAGCACTTGTATATATTTGTACCGATTTATTACTCTATTTTACTTGTACGCATTTACTATTCCATTTATTTTGTTAATGATGTGCACATAGCTATAATTCTATTTATTCTGACGATTTTGACACCTGTCTACATGTTTTGTTTTGCTGTCTGTCTCCCTCTTCTAGACTGTGAGCCCGTTGTTGGGTAGGGACCATCTCTATATGTTGCCGACTTGTACTTACCAAGCACTTAGTACAGTGCTCTGCACACAGTAAGCGCTCAATAAATATGACAATGAACTACCTACTTTGCAATTGCAGACTCCTGTCCATTTGTTAAGTGGCCTGGGAGTCCATCTATATTGCTGATTAGGGCAATACAGAGCTGGTAGTAGCCCCTATTACTCTGCCAGGCTGGGTAGAACCAAATCCCCAAATTCTACACCAATCAAATGGAAATGCAGATATCACAGTTCCCAGGGAGTGGTGCTCAGTTCTATGACAGAGGGTTGAGAAATGGGAATTAAGTGTGGGAGATGAGATGAAAAATACATACTGGGATTAGGATACAAGGATAGAAGTCAGTGACTGATTATGCTGATGATCAAATTTGCAATAATAAATGATAATTCTTTTAATTTCATTAATCACCCACATAATCCCAAAAAACAATCTTGCTAAATGCAAATAAATGGTTGTGATTACTCAAGTTTATTCAAAACAATTAGCTTCTGAAGATAATTGTATATTAAAGTAATAACTTTCTCTAGCCACATAAGGGGAAAATTGTATTAAAGTACAGAAAAACTTAATCACCCCCATTTCTAAGTCATTTTTAACTGAACTGACCAAGAGTGTCTCAGTGGAATGGGCCCATAATGAAAATTCTGACTTTGCCATTGATCCATTATGTGGAAAGCAATTTAACTTCTGTGGGTGTCAGTTTCCCCCTCTGCACAACAGGGATAATGATGTGTGGATTAAGACATTATCAGGACGTTTTTGGATTTGAGAGTGCCAGATCGAAAACACTACCAATGCATAATTACAAATGGGCTGCAATCAAGGGAAAACACTGCAAAACACACTGAAGAGGTATTCCATTATTTATGCTTTTTCTGTTTATGCAACACTTTCTCCAAGGTTCCAAAGTGCCTTATGAACATGAAGTAATTATTCCTCATAGCACCCCAGTGACTTGTATAGACAAAGTATTATACTATGCTTTATGAGGTTTCAAAAGATGTGCATTCCTCCCCATGGCCAATGCCACCAGGAGAAAGGGTCGTTCCTAAACCAGGTGTGACCGTGGGCACTAGGGAGGAGAGCAGAACTGCCATTTCAGGCATTGCACTTTCATTTCATCTCCCCCTCTAGACTCTAAACTTCCTGTGGGCAGGAAACGTCTACCAACTCTGTTATACTGTACTCTCACAAGTGCTTAGTACAGTGCTAGGCACACAGAAAGTGCTCAGTAAATATGATTAACTCATTTCATGGTTTTGCTCTGTGGCCACTCAGCTTCCTCTCAACTGGGGAAATCTCCACTGCTCCAAGGTAAGTAAATAGTTCGTTTCATACTTTTCAATACCTCATTCAACAGAAAAAAATTAATAAATAAAGGCAGACAGGAATTCTTTTAAGGGCAGGAATGATCACAGGAAAAATAAACGATAATTGAAATACGAAAAGATAAGCTGGCCTTTCTTCTTGTTTCAGGGAGCAACTGCTGCCTGGGAATTGGAAAAGAGCTCCATAGAGAGGTGATGAGGTATATTTTCATCTAACGTCTATGAACATCTATCTGGTTGTCACTAGAAAGGCACCATGAAGACCCTCTGTGAGGCCACGGCTGACATTCACAGTGAACAGGGAAAGACACACAACAGAATCAGCCACACTGTCTGGAAGTTAGCTAAATGACCTTGCTATATTGAGAAGCTGTTGCAGGATGTTAAGGAAAAACTGGATTTATTTTTTAAGTTGGATAACCTCAAGGG
Source organism: Tachyglossus aculeatus (assembly GCF_015852505.1). Taxonomy (NCBI): domain Eukaryota; kingdom Metazoa; phylum Chordata; class Mammalia; order Monotremata; family Tachyglossidae; genus Tachyglossus; species Tachyglossus aculeatus. The sequence continues at coordinate 16,383,174 of NC_052074.1, read as the reverse complement.
AACAGCAGAACCCCAGTCTAATTTGCAGTTTCTTAAACCAGAAACAGAAGTAGCTGAGAAATGAAGGGTTAAGGGAGTCTCTAGAGGTAGAGGGAAGACTCTATTGTCTAGTAGGAACTGTTCAAACAGCCACTAGTAAGGGAGTTACTCATTGTTTTGCACTTCACTTTTTCAAGTTTTCTTGGCCTTAGTGGTTAACTATGTTTTCTTTCAAATTAAGAAACAATACCAAATGTTGGAAAGGAAATTCTTCTGATTTAATGGGTGAGAACATAAAGCCTGGAAAAGGGAGTATTATGGGAAAATCCAAAGTAGCCTGGTTCTATGGGGCAGGTTTCCAAGTCTACAACTGAAGGGGCACTTGAGCTACATACTTACACATCTATAGGTACCAACTGTTAACAAGATGGCCTCATAAATTCTAACTCAACAGAACAAGCAGAAATAGAATGTTAGAGCTACTGGGATTTAAAATAGATTGCCCTACCAATTATATTTATGGAGTACTTACTCCATGCAGCACTAAGTACTTGGGGTGTATTGTGGAGCTTGGAGGTATGATCCCTGCCTCAAGGAGCTTACCATCTAGCAGGGGGAGACAGACACTAAATCACAGGTAGGGGAAAAACAGAGTTTAAAGATACGTACTTAAGTGCTACTTGGAGCACCAAATTAGTGCTTACAGCTAAGAACCCTAGTGCAGAGTGACACAGAAGTCCTGGAATGGGGGCAGTGGGTGAGGAAAAGAGTTAATCAAGGGAGGCCTCTTGGACATGTGATTTTAGAAAGGTACTGAAGAAGAGGAGAGCAGTGGTCAGCTGGATGTGAACAAGGAGAGACTAGCAACAGGAAAGAGCATGAACAAGGGGTTGATGACCAAACATACGAGAGGGTGGCACAGTGAGCAGGGTGACTGAGGAAGGAAGCCAACATGCTGGGTTGTAGTGGGAGAGAAGTGAAGATAAGCAAGGGGAAAGAGAGCGAAGTGACTGACAAAGTCAGTGGAGAGGAGTTTCTGCGAAGAGGAATGGACAACCACTGGAGCATTTTAAGGAATCAGGAGAGACATGTGGAAAAACTTCTTAACCTTTAACTAATGAAGCTCAACTAGGGTTTTCCATTTTGGGGACTATACACCTAAACATTTAAGATCTAATTCCTTCAAGGCAGAACAGGGATTTGGATGCACAGTTTTATTCACAGGCTGTAACTCTAACAGTAAAAAGCCATTCGAATGACGTCTTCCCCTTCCCACCACTTCCTGCCCAAGAAACTCTACAGCTTTCCTTGGTTGACACTGAAGCTGTTTGTTCAGGACAGATGGCCCAGGTTAGGCCACCCCGCCCTTCGGGAAAGCAGCCAGGATGGAGCCTAAATGTCAGCTGCCGCTATCGGCTTATCCCCGTGGCAGGGCAGGGCTGTTCCCATGGGAGCTGGGCCCGAGGCGCCCAGCTGCTTCCGGGCCAGGCCCCCACTGAGGACAAACCATTCTCTCTCTCTCCTTATCTAGGGCCCTAGCCAGAAGTTCCAGAAGACGTCAGGCACTGCTGCTGTGGCTACCGCCCCGAGCCACAGCACCTTAGTCCTGGGCTGGCCCCAGAGCAGTGTGGTCTAGTGACTAGAGCAAGGGCCCAGGAGTCAGAAGGTTCTAGTCCTGGCTGCACCACTCACCTGCTGTGTGACCTTGGGCCAGTCACAATTTCTCTGTGCCTCAGTTACCTCATCTGTAAAACAAGACTGTATGCCCTATGTGGGATAGTGACTGTGTGAAACCCATTTATCTTGTATCTACCCCAGTGCTTAGTACAATGGCTGACACACAGAAAGCACTTAAATATCACAGTTATTATCGTTATTATTAGTGATAGCAGCCGTAATGGCACTAGCAGAGGAGACAGTGTGGGAGTACTTTCTTCCCTTCCTCTCCCTCTTCTTTCCCTTCCTCTCCAGTCATTGGGATTTATTCCATCAAGCACATTTATTGAGCACTCACTGTGAAGAGAGCACTGAACTAAGTGCTTGAGAGAATACAACATAACAGAGTTGGCAGAACACTCCTGCCCACAAGGAGCATACAGTCTAGAAGGGGAAGACTGACATTTAAATGAATTATGGATATGAACATAAGTACTATGGGGCTGAGTGCTTACTGTGCTTATTGAATGCTTCCTGTTTGCCCAGCACTTTACTAAGCTTTCCATTTCTCTCTTCTTTATCTCCACCCCTCCTCCCTCTTCCCCATTTTCCCCTCCTAAATTCCACCCCCTCAACACTCCACCACAAGGATGCTTCCACACTGAAAATGAAAAGTTAACCTCCACCCCCTTGAGTGCACATGGACAGACTGGAGCATCAACAGGGACAGCAATCTATTAGTAAAGACTGAAGGACTTGGAAATTGATCCACAAGAGCTTTTTAATACTAAATCGATATGCTTTTCACTAGACCACTCTGCCTCCCTGAGTGTTTCTGAGAATAAAAAAAAAGTGTTTCAATGATTGATCAAGCGCCAAATACAGTAGATCATGAAAACTGTTAATTTTAAAACTTTATTTGATGTTAACATGTTCACGACTGAGTTCATTTATGCTATTTGATACTGAGGCTATTTGAAATTTGTCAAATAGTGTAGGTAGGACAGTGAGCTGGTGGCCAGGTAGGCCACAACGGCTGAGTGGCTCCCAGAAATTCCTTTATTTCTCCTGCACTGGAGCAAGAAAAAAGAGAGGAAAAAAGAAATTCTACTCGTCCACCTCTTTCAATCAATCAATCAATCGTATTTATTGAGCGCTTACTATGTGCAGAGCACTGTACTAAGCGCTTGGGAAGTACAAATTGGCATCACATAGAGACAGTCCCTACCCAACAGTGGGCTCACAGTCTAAAAAGTCCTTTCCCCACCATGAGTATTCGGACAGGGAAGACGTTCCTGAAAAGAATTTTTAATCAATTGCATTTATTGAGTGCTTCCTATGTACAGAGTAACGTACTAAGCACTCTTCCCCATCACTGTTAAAAATAGTTTATGATTGATGCCACTGTGGCCTTGACAGTAGGGTCTTTCATAGAACTGAAACAGTCTTGAGACAATTCAGACCATCACCCTGCCTCCAGGCAAGTGAATGCCTAATCATTCAAGACAGATGTTAATTATTTCCTTTTGATTCTAGAAATTAAGGTGTCACGCTCTCCTCTGAGAATCTGTTCCTATACTCAACTGCCTACTTGTCTATCATTTCTCCCTTACCTGACTCACTCTCTCTGCAATTTCAATCATTTCTCTTGCTTGCCTATATGCTCAAATAGAAAACCGTTCAGTTTAAGCACATACTCAAGGCCACATGAAGTCAGGTCAATGGCCCATTCACCCAGCACTCAGTACACCTGTCTACAGGACACTGTTACACAAACATCCAATCTACACCTCGAGCTCAACATGTCCAAAAATGAACACCTCATGTTCCCTCCCAAATCCTCACAGTCAAATTTTCCCATCACTGGTGACAACAGTTCAAGATGTTTAAGTTCAAGACGTTCTTCACACATCTTCCCACTCTACAAAACCCTCCAGTGGTTTCCAGTTCTTTCCTGCATCAAGCGGAGACTTCTGACCACTGGCTTCAAGGCACGTAATCGGTTCTCTTCTTATCCTCACATCAGCCCCAAAACCCTCTGGCTCACACACTTCATTATTTGATATTGATGTTATCCTTTCAACCAATCTATTCTCTGTGCCTTGTTCTTGTCTCTCTTGCTAATGACCTTTTGCTCACATTCTTCCTCCTGCCCAGATCTCCCTCCAGCCAGTCAGTACTTTCCCTGTCTTCAATGGCCAACTGAAATCCCATCTCCTCCAGCTGGATTTCCCTGATTAATCTCATCTGCCCACCTGATTTCCTCTCCTGCTGTAACTTCAGCCTTTCCATGCCACTCCCTGCCCCACCTTTTCCAGTTGCACGTATGTACATATCAATACACTCTGTTGCTCCACATCACTTATGTACCTACAATGAGATATTATTTATTTATATTAATGTCTGTTTTGTTCTTCTAGACTGTAAACTCATTATGGGCAGGGAACATTTCTACCAACTTTGTTTTATTGTACTCTCCCAAATGCTTAGTACGGGGCTCATGATCGGTAAGCACTAAATAAGTACAATCGATGATGATGATTCTATCAATTATTTTAGTGCTTTCTCCACTAGACTCTAACCTCCTCAAGGGCAGGCTTTTTGTCCACTAATTCTATTGTGCTCTCCAGAACACTTATGCTAGCCCCAGAGTAAGCACTCATTAAATACCACTGATTGAATGATTAAAGACAGCACCAATGAAGACATTGTGGGACAGTTTGGGCAACTGCTCTCCTTGACCTGCAATCACATACATGGTCAGGGAAGAACCTTATAATATCGTTAACCATTTCCTTACATCCACTCCATCTATTTAAATCCTTCCTCAGCCCAACACCCCAAATTTTCCCTTCTTTGAACCTATTAACTGCTCACTCAAAAAGTAAACTTTTCTTTTTCTTTGCCACTTTCTGCTGGCGCAACAATGTGGTCTGGAATTCCTTAAAATCACTACAAACTATAAATGCTTCACCTTTGAATACTGAACCTACCACCTTGAATTCATACAAAGGCAAAAATATGTTTGATTTGCAAACTCTTCTTGATCATTCCCAGAATTGTTAGAAATCACTGGTCTAAAAGACCAGGAATCAATTAATTTAAAATGTTATTTAATGTTTTAAATATCTTCGTGACAAGAAGTACTTCTTCCTATCACTGCTGTTGGTTTCTCATATAAAATGGATAGCCTGTGATTTAACAATGCATAGAAAGAGTATCTAACAGTGGCACTTTAACTGTAAATACGATTTTACCTAGTAGTTTAGGCTAACTTTTTCCCTTATTCACATTCCATGCTTCAATTATGCATGGTTCTGCCATGATTTGCTTCTAAATACAATTCATTAAGTCTCAAAGCTTCTTAGAATAATTCTCTGAACATTAAATGTGCTGCAATAGCTTACTGTAGCATTGCCTTTGGTCTATAAAACTCTACTTAGTTTGGGTTCTGGTTACTGCAGCCATCACCTCTTTCTTTGCACTAGCTGAAATTAGCTGGGCTACTTCTGCTAATTATCCAAAATTTCTAATTTTAGGGAACTGGAAGGAGGCCAAGCCCCCGGCGGGTCTGTTTCCTTGAAAAGGTAACACAGTCTAGGTATGACAGGTGTGATGACAGCAGCCTGCAAATAAATCTTTATGAAGAAGTAATTGACATTTACGCCTGAATATCAAACGGGACAGATAGCCAAGTGAAAATTAGTGAACTCCTGCCATACAAGACTCAGGCCAAACTGTTGAGGACTTATGTAAAGAAAACCTATTGCCTGTACTTTCAAGAATTAAAAAATGCTTCATCATAACTTATTTTAATTCTCAAAAGGTCACAAATTTACCTGTCGCATGGTAGTTGACTCTTCAGTTCTGGAAATTCTTCTTCAAAGATGACAAAGGCTGGTTAAATTAGCTCTTCCACAGACTGCAGAAATGTTTTCAAATTAGCCTTTACTAATTTTCCAAAGTACCTGAATAAGAGAAATAAGAAATTTGCTATTTAATCATATTACTCTCTTACATCCATAGTATATATGTTTGATTCATTTTAGAGAAGCCCCAAATGAGAAAGATGATGACCCTGAACAAAATGTGGCTGAACAAAAATAAAAAAAATTTTAGTCAGCTCATTAACATAAGTTAATTTTGACTTTTTAAATAAGTGGATTTTCAAGGACCCCCATTACACCTACATTCACCTACTATGTGTCAGTAACTCGGGCCAACCCAAAATGTCACATCCAATTCGTCAAGCAGTTTATTCAGAATTGCCTGATGCCCAACTAACATGAAATGACAAAGCAGGATCAGAAACAGCTTGATTCTGATCAACAGAATCTAACAGCTTCCAAATTTAAAAGCTTCCAAGAACGGCAATCCCTGGTTACAAAACTCCTTTCAGGATTCTATCGCAATAATGCTATTGAATTGTCATGTCCTTATTACTTTGAGATGACCCTGCGAAGTTTACTGGGTGACATCAATATACCTAAATACTGCTCCAGGATGAGTACACAAGACTGTAATCAATAATATTTACTGAGCACTTACTGGGTGAAGATCACTGCACTAAGCACTTGAAAGAGTACAATGAATTAGAGTTGATAGATGTGATCCCTGACCTCAAGGAGTTTACAATCTAGCAGGGGAGACTGGCATTAAAATAAATTACAAGTAAGGGAAGTGAAGAAAGAACATTTCAAAACAACCTCAAATGTGGGGGGGAAAAAAAAAACACCCTGTGGACTCTGGGAGACACCACCCGGAATAGAGTGGCACTCAAGAACTGCAAGATGAAAGAAAAATGTGAAAGGGAGAAGAATTGAAAATTTGAAAAATCAGAAATCAATGCTAGGCATTGCAAAAAACAACTACAAAAGATAGCCAAAAAGAATATATAGGACTGTAAACTCCCTGTGGGCAGAGATTGAACTTACCAACTCTGCTTACACTTTCCCAAGTGCTTAGCACAGTGTTCTGCATATAGTAAGCATTCAATAAATACCACTGATTAACTTCAGATTCTTTAGGATATGTATATATTTGGCTATGTTATAACATATGTTTCCATTATGCATCTAGATTAATGAAACAGTGAAGATTTAGGGAATGTTCCGCCCGCCATTCAAGACTGTCAGTACTTACACAATCTACAAATTGAGTGTAGATTTGTTGTAGGAATTAACAGTTGCACTTACATGCATGGCATCAGTCAAGCAGCCAAAACAATGTAATTATTTTTGTTTAAAAACAAAACCATTCAGGAACTTGTATTTCAGAGAGTCCATTTTCGATGAATTACCCATGGAAAAAGAAAATTAGGCAATGATTCAAAACTTCACTTGCCAAAAATGACTTTCAACTCTTTAAAATGGAAATGTTTTAATCCTAGAATTCTTAAAAGATCAATGAAATATCTTATGAAAAGCATAAAATGAAGTTAATGAATATCTAAAATGTATCTGAAGCACTTGATTAGTCACTCTACACAGTGCAACCAAATGGCAAAAATCACTTTTTATGCAAAGATAAAGCAAAACTTCAGCTAGGTAAACTCTATTGAGCACAACCATTTGTTAGCAGAGTACCTGTAGTTGAATTTTCACAGTTCAGAATGAACATTTTGAATGGCAGACAAGTATCTGTAACAGCGCATTCTAATTTTGACCTTTCTACATTTTCCAAAAAAAAAAAAAAAAAGTGTAACGTTGGGGTTATTTTTTAAACTGCTTATTCGATGGGATAATTTTATAATTACAATATATAAGCACCTAGTACAAAGCTTTGAACACAGTAAGCATTCAAAAAAATACTACTGAATGAATTTCATTCAATCGTATTTACTGAGCGCTTACTGTGTGCAGAGCACTGTACTAAGAGCTTGAATGAATGAATAATTCTTCATTGACTGGCAATTTACAATCAACCATGAATAAAGCAGCATGGCCTAGCGGACAACACACATGCCTGGGAGTCAGAGGAGCAGGGTTATAATCCTGATTCTGCCACTTGCCTATCTGAGTTTAAGCAAGCCACTTAACTTCTCTGTGCCTCAGAATGAATCAAGGCACAGGCAAAGAGCTGAAAGGGAAAGCAAGGAGTCTGAAAATTCCACCAACCAAATCCAGTCATTTCTGCTAGAACACACATTTTCATTAAGAACTGGGGAATGTTTCCCCACAACAAGAGTCTGCCCTGGGGCTAACAAGATTCACAGGCTGGTGCTTGGTAGATTCAGTATAGAAAGAAAGGGTGACTGATACATTCATTCATTCAATCGTATTTATTGAGCGCTTACTGTGTGCAGAGCACTGTACTAAGCACTTGGGAAGTACAAGTTGGCAACATATAGAGACGGTCCCTATCCAACAGCAGGCTCACAGTCTAGAAGGGGGAGACGGACAACAAAACAAAACATATTAAAATAAAATAGAATAAATATGTACAAGTAAAATAGAGTAATAAATATGCACAAACATATATATATATATGTAGGAATTATTTAATTATCTCAGATGATATATATATGCTACATATGCATATATCTATGAAAATATAATCCTTACTCTTTTGATGTACACTTCATGATTTTTCAAGACACTAAGGCATTTTTTGATATATACATTTTTATATAGGAATGTTGGAATGATTTAAAATTCTGTAAGATGGTGTATATATGTGCATGTACATGCATGTATATGTAAAAATATAGTCCTTACTCTTTTTTTGATAATTTTTCAAGACACTAAGGTTTTTTTCTTGACTCAAGCTGCAGTCATACAGTTTAATGTTCTGAATTCATTCAAGTCCATGTGTCCTCTTCCTTCCTTGCTAAAAACTCTTCCTCATCTTATGCTACTGTTCCAGGATCAGAGTTTGGCTCCGCTATCCCCAATGACCTCTGACACTAGGGGAGTTAGAAGAACTCTGAAGATGGGGAGGGAATTGCAGGCAACAGGAGGGACATGAATAGGGGGTTGATGACAGGAGAATAAAAAATGAGGAACCGTAGGAAAGTTAGTGTGTGAGAAGTGTTAGCAAGGATGCAGTAAGAAGAGAAGAGAGTGTGGTTAAGTGAGAGCAAACTGATGGAATGTACCAAGGCCAAGGATCAGGAGTTTCTGCATGATGGTCTGTAGAAGAGTGGGTAGCCTCTGAAGGCTTCTGAGTGGGGAAGAAATACACGGAACTATGTGGTAGGAAAATGGTCTGGGTAGCAGAGCAAAGTATGAGCTGGAGAAGGGAAGAGGTTGAAGATAGGGAGTTCACCAAGGAGGCTGATGAAGTAGACTAGCTAGATGGGAATCAGTGCGGCCTGGTGCAAGCAGCACAGGCCTGGGAGTGAGAGGACCTGAGTCCCAATCCTGGCTCCATCCCTTGCCTGCTGTTTGACCTCGGACAAGTCACTTTATTTCTCTGTGCCTTAGTTTCCTCATCTAAAATCTCCACAAATAGCTGCTCTCTCTCCCTCTTAGACTGTAAGCCCCATGTGGGAAAGGAACTGTGTCTGATACTATTGTATCAACACAGTTCTTGGCACATAGTGATTAATACCCTTTGTTATTACAAAACAAGAACATGATTGATTGATTTTTTAAGAGCGCAGGGGAAACTTGATTATGTTTGAAGGCAGAAGAAACCAGAGAAAAAGAAGTTGGAGATGTTAGGGAAAGGAAAAAAGGATGGAAGCCAGCATTTTTAGAAGGTGAGAGGGGATGCGGCAGGACCCCAGAGGGGCGGGGGGTATATTTATAAACAGGCAGGAATGCCACTCTTGGGAAATAGCAAAATGGAAGTTTAAGGTAAAATGCAGTAAAACTCTTCAAATGAACCTTCATGTATTTATATTCTGAATGCATTTGAATATGCAATTTACTTTAAATACTCTTCATCTCCTAAGACAGTTGCAAAAAAAAAAAAAAAAAAAAACTGAAACAAAATAAAATCCCTGTTCATTACTTCTGACAGACAGGGAAAGACATAAACAGTGTTCCTTGCAATTCTTCAAAGGGAATGAGGGATGGACAGAATGAGGACAGCTTGAAACCTTTCCAAAAGGCCTCCAATTTCAACAGTCTTCAAATATTCTCTATAAATTTATAAGTACCACCCTGGGCTTTTCTGAGAAGCTGGAAGAATTGTACGTTTTTAATTCACCTATTTTTTCTGAGATTTTGTTTCTTACTATGATGTAACCCCAGAATTTTCTCAGAAGGAAGCTCAGAGCACTTAGCAAGCAATCAATAATATTCACTGCCTGCACTGAATTCAATGCCTGGGAGAGTACAATACAGTTTAAAAGACAAAAATCACTGCCCTCAAGGAACTTTCAGTCTCCTGGGAGAGACAGACATAAAATAATTTACAAAGAGAAGGGGAGAAAAGAAAAACGGAGCTGTAAATGAGTGCTTTAACAGTACAGTGTGTAAATCGAAAGAAATTGAAGTGCTACAAGTGAGTGGGTGCCCAAAGGTGAAACTGGCACAGATGGGCTGAACGGGTGAGGTGCTAGGTATGAGGGTATGACTTATGGAGAAGAATTGTACTTCCCAAGCGCTTAGTACAGTGCTCTGCACACAGTAAGCGCTCAATAAATACAATTGAAAGAATGAATACAAGAGAAAAACAGAGATATGGTGAACCACATGATATAAGGCTGTACTTGAGGTGAGTACACTATCTGATTAACTAATTGCTTCCTGTCAACCATTTCTAGTCAATTTGGAGCTGAGCAAGTTGCTGCAACTCAGCCTGCATTCAGCACTGAATGAAGGGATAGCTTAATTGTGTTTGCCCTGAATTCAAATACAAAATGCAAAAGTAGTTCTACTCAAGAATAAACAAGAATATGAGTTGAAGGCAGTGACAAAGTTAATGAAAATAATGTTTCCTATTACACTGCTAATTCTGAACCTGGCGGCCATTTGCTGAAAGTATCAATCTCTGAGCCTTCACAACAGAGACGACAATTAAGGGATTCCTATTCCTATAGCAATCCAAAAGAGCCTTTTCATATTATTAGACACTGAGCTCTTTTTGTATCTCGGACAGTTTTCATAGTTTACACAATATGCATACTTTGCAAGAGAGGCTGCTCCTCCACTAAACTTCTATAATTCATATAAGCTACCTTGTTATATGTTGTGACAAAAATTACATAGTACGCACAGCAAAATCTGCAGCTGCAACAACCACTTAAATCTAGTGGAGCCTGCAATGATAGCACTATCCTCGACTCCTCCCTCTCTTTCAAATTCTGTATGCAATAAGTTGCCAAACCTGTCAGGTTTTTCCTCCACATCTCCAGAATCTGCTCCTTCCTTTCTATTCAAACAGGATACCCAATGCAGCAACCACCTCCTGCCTCCACTCTCAATGCTTCAGTCCATTCTGCACTCTGCTGCCCAGACCATTTTCCGAAAACTTCATAATACACAAATCTCCCCACTCTTCCAAAACTTCCAAAAGTTACCCAATCATCTCTGCACCAAGCAGAAACCCGACCATCGGCTTTAAGGCCCTCATTTTATCCCTCCTACTTATCCAGTCTTTTAACCATTACGCTTTAGCTCACACCCTTCCTCTCCAAGCTTACCAACTCGCTGTACTCGATTTTCCTGCCGCCAACCCCTTGCTCATGCTCTTCCCCCATGCCTGAGTCCCCCTCTAGACTGTAAGATCACTGTGGGCAGGGAACATGTCTACAAACATGGTATAGTGTACTCTCTCAAGAAGTTTGTATAATCCTATCTATTGAGTGCTTACTGTGTGGACAGCACTGTACTAAGTGCTTGGGAGAGAACAATAACAGAGTTGGTACACCCCTTCACTACCCATGACGAGCTTACAGTCTAGAGGGGGAAACAGACATTAATGTAAATATGTTAATGTACATAAATGCTGTGGGGCTGATTCCTCAGTGGCCTTATGTGTGTTCTAGTACGGAGTGGCCAAAATGTACATGTAACTTTCTGTCTAAGACACTCACGGATAAAGTCTTTCATCATCAGCATCATCTTCTATATAACTACCTCTTATATAGTGAGCTCGGTGTAGGCAGGGAATGTGTGCCTCCTAACTCTGTAATACTGTACTCACCCGAGCACATAGTACAGTATTAGGCACACAGTAAGCACTCAAATACCACTGATTGATATGACAGTCCAGTTTAAAATGGAACTTGAGCTCTGCTACCACCTTTGGATTTCTCACAATGTCAGAGAATTCTCTACTGAAAATACCGTCAGTTTGGTTCTTTTAATGGCATTTATTAAGCGCTTACTATGTGCAAAGCACTGTTCTAAGTGCTGGGGAGGTTACAAGGTGATCAGGTTGTCCCACGTGGGGCTCAAGTCTTAATCCCCATTTTACAGATGAGGGAACTGAGGCCCAGAAAAGTGAAGTGACTTGCCCAAAGTCACACAGCTGACAAGTGGGGGAGCCGGGATTTGAACCCATGACCTCTGACTCCAAAGCCTGGGCTCTTTCCACTGAGCCACGCTGCTTCTCCATTATTTATTGAGCGCTTACTATGTGCAGAGCACTGTACCAGGCACTCGGGAGACAAGACAAGAGTTGGCAGACACATTTCCTGACCACAACGGGCTTATGGTCTAGAGGGACGAGCTTTAAGAATGATAATAATTATGATTAAAAACTGTTGGAGAACCGAAACAATCTCTTTTCCCAGTTTCTGAATTTCCACAGTATCTTGTTCAGTAGATGAACATGAAGATAACGAAGATGGAAATAATGAGCACAATGCTTCCAAGTATACCCCACTCCATCATGGGAACTACAGAATGGACCAAGTGAGCTCCATCAGGAAGCATCTTCTTCAGATGGAAAATCACTCCCTAAGCAGTAGCTGTGAGTCCCTAGTTGAGGTCCAATGGAGAAATCTTGGAGAAAAAAAAAAAAATGGGGCAGCAGCAACTCTACTAGCCACAGATTTGCCAGGACCATACATCCCTCCCTGCTCCATCCATAGCCACCCCACTGGCTAGAGTCCCTAGTACTGCCATGCACTCCCAAACACTGCCCATGGAGGATGCCGAAAACCATTCTTGCATGGTTAATCTCACCTCCCACTTAAGTCTACATAGGGATCGTGCCATCATTAAAGGCCCTGAGGCTCCGACTAAAGTCTTAGAGTGTAAGATTGTTTTATCATTTTTATAGTATTTAAATGCTTGGGTAGATATAAAGATAATCAGGTTGGACACAGTCCATGTCCCATGTGGGGCTCACAATCTCAAACCCCATTTCACAGATAACAGGCACAGAGAAGTTAAGTGACCTGCTTAAGGTCACACAGCTGACAAGCAGCAGAGTGGGATTGGAACCCAGGTCCTCTGACTCACAGGCCTGTGCTCTTTCAGGGATCATGTCTACTAACTCTTCTGTACTGAACTCTCTCGAGTACTTAGTACAGTGCTCTCTACACTGTAAGCACAAAATATACTCCACTGATTTAGTGACAAAAATAATCCGTATTTCACCCAGGCAGGAGGCAGAATTGGATTCAGTAACAGCATCAATTTTATAGGACTCAATTTTATAGGACAATTTTCTAGGGAACCAAAAGTATTTTTCTCATTTATATCTCTTTTAGACTCATTTAGTTGTTGGTCCAAATCCACTCTTCCTAGAAAATTTGAACAAATAATTCAAGAGTCACAACACTACTAACCCATCTTTACGATTTAACTAGAATCTGGAAGAACTGTCATCAGAGGGAAAGAAATTCTACCCTGGAAATTCATTCAGCCCTTACTAGTAATCCAGACCTCACTAAAGATCATCAATATTTTGAGGAATTTATATCCACCAACTACTGCTCAAAAATGATTAATTTTATGGAGGCTACCAATCTACCATCAGGAGAGATATTTCACTGGCCTAAATTCAAACCAGTGGCATACAGGTGAAAAGCTACATGTTCCAATCACAAGAATCATTCATTATTCAACTGGAAGATCTTTTCTCCTTTTATTCCAGAGCTCAAGACCCATATCTAAATCAGAAAAGAAACTACACCCATTCCTTTTTGACTTTTCACTTCACTAAAATCAAACCAGAGGAAAAAGATCTTGACTAAAAGCTTCTTCCCAGGCTTAAGGAGAATTTGCATTAAGTAATCTAAAGGGCCTGCAAAGGGAATTTGAGAGTTTTGTAGATACAATAGAGACTCACTGAAGTGAAAAACGTATAAAGATAAAATTTGCTAACTAAAATTTCACATCATTGTCCTAGAAGTTGACAATAGCTTTTTCTCTCACTTGTAAAAATTTATGGGTATTTTTGAGAAACAAAATTCCTCCTCACCATCCAAAACTTAAAAGCTTCACAGACTAAAATAATAAGTACCTTGTAGACGTTCACAATTCTGAAAAAACTTTCTCAATGCCAAAATTTCTTACCAGGAGTAAGATAGTGTATAAACTCTTTGTTGGAAGTACTTTAAACAATCTGAAAGCTGCATTTACACTCCTGTACTGTTTGCCTCCATTGCCTCATCTGCAAAATGAGGATTCAAAACCTGCTCTCCCTCCTTCTTAAGACTGTGAGTCCTTCGTGGGACAAGGACTGTGTCCAACCTAATCGACTTATACCTACCCCAGCCCTTAGAACAGTTTCTGACCTGTAGTAAGCACTCAGCAACTACCATAAGACAAACAAGTCAAGTTTTGGAGATGCTGTACGAGTGAATGGGGAAAGAATGAAGGAAGATGTATCCACTTTCACCAACCTAGCCAACAGTTCGATTGCCATAATCAGATCAATATCACTACTGAGAACCCATTAGAAATACCTAGTACCACACTAGGCAGAGGGAAACATACAAAATTCTTCAAATAGGTTGCCTGTCCTCCAGGCACTTTCTATTTAATGGGTGAAAAAGACCAACTTGTAAGAGTTCGACCATTAGTTGTGGAGTGAAGTGGGCTGGGATGGACCAATCAGCTTTATCTGTGTTTAGGCCTTGGTTGTAGCATCAATCCTGCCACTGAATTCCTAGTTTAATCAGAAGTTCAGAGATGCAGCAGTCTGAAGAAACTGAAGCTCCCTACCCTCAAAGATGTGCCCTAATTGGTATCCTAGGGATGTTAAAAACACATTGAAAAAGGTGAAGTGAATCCTAGTCCTAGGGAAAAGGAGAGTGGAGGAGAGGATAGAAGGAGAAAAGCATGGCCAGTCCCAGACCCTACAGTGAATTGGGATGAAGTGCCCCTGAAGACAGTGGGAACTACAATAGTGGTGCTGTGGGGTTGGGGGGAAGGTATTTGCTGAAAAACCTATGGCAGCAAATAGCTTCTCCCTAACCCCACAATTATAGTTGCCATTGCCACTGCCTCCAGGGGCCACTACATCCCAAGTCAGGTGAGTTGGGCATCTGGGGTGGAAACCCAGGCTGGATTTGCCTCTCAAGGCAAAGGTGGAATTACTGCCTTGGCTGCTGAACTCATCCACAGAGCAGCCCTATGAATTGGAGCTAGCTCACAAATGACCCCTTGCTCTAACTGGCAATCATCAATCCCATTCCCTAACTCCTTTATGATACATTTCACACAAAATAGGGAGCACAAGGGAGCAGATAATCACCCTCCACCTCCTGCCCCTGCCCCCTTAGCCAACAGCCAATGGTGAAGACCAGTGTCAGTATCAACATCACCTACTGAGTGCCAACACACTCCACTGACTATCACCACTGTCTTTTAAATTTGGACTTGAATGCTTATATTCTCATTCACGTTTTGCCCATTTCTAATGAGAATGTATCTTGTTGATATTCATTTGAGTTAGGGAGCCAAAACTACACTTTAGCTGTCCAAGATATATACATATATATATAGATATATATTGATATATATCAATAAAACAAAGCCTGGCTCAGGAGTTATTTGAATCCAAAGGCAGTGAAGGAGTCTGAAATAACCCAAACACTGAGTGTGTTAGACATCAAATGGAGGTGGAGGGAAAATAGAACCAGTCCCTTCAAGGGGAAAAGACATAGTTATCATAAGATAACATGGTGTGAGGTATTCTCAAGTAACTTTTTTTTGAAAGAGATAGGCGTTATGTGGAAAAGGAAATTCAAATAAGGAGAGAGAGAGAGAGAGAGAGAGAGAGAGAGAAGGAGACAGAGTTGGCAGAGAAGAAGTGAACCTTAGGTTCAAAAAAGAAAAGATTGGACTGTGAATCACCCTGACCTTAGTCACAAGGTTTACGACACTCAGGTCACGGTTTTTCAAACAGTTTAAACTGTAGTTACTTTTATCTTCTTACAAATTAAGGTCTTTCAAAAGCATAGCGCTTAGCCAGTTTTTAGCCTAATAATGCAGGCATGTCCAACTCATTCCTGTGGATGGGGAGGAAAAGTACGACAGTCAGACAGAAACACAGACAATACAAACAACAGGCACACAGTTATGTCGACCTAGAGACACACGTACTCGGATGATTCCCTGAACAGGGTTGGCAGCGGCAGGAAAAAATGATGTGGAGAGCAGTCTGCTCCAGGCTACTGCTGACGCTGCCACCGCTCTCCAGAGGTCCTAGCTTGGGGAGACGATGGCCACGGCAGCTCCCAGAATCCTGTAGCCAGAAAGAACGGCAGTAATGGAAACAATTCCTTCAGGCCAGGATGGGAGTCAGCAGCAGCAAGGCGTTGCAGCTGCCTTCCTCCTTGCATTTCCTGCTGCAGCTTGTTGTCCTGTGGCCCACCAGAACCTCACAGGGGGCTGTGAGCAGCCCACAGGAGGCAAGCTTGACATGCCAGGGCTAGTGGCTTTTGCTTACAATCGAATGACAAGACATTTTAAGTAAATGATAGAAACATCCTTCTCCTACAATATTTGCTTCATTAGGCTTCATTTGCAGACTGCACCCCTCTCAGCCACTCACTGGGCAACACCACGTTGCCCATTCTGCCCACTATGGACTGAGCCCTTCTGATTTCCTATGCTGTGCTAATGCGTTCTTCTCGTAGTCTAAGTAGGCCACGATAGGATTCGGCAAATACTTAGTAGCAGCTTAAATATGGTCATTTATTAAAGGCGAACGGTCCCTCATAGATAGGAATTTTTTTATTCAATGCTTTTAAAAAATGTAAGCTGTAGGAAAGAAATGTAAGGCAAAGCCAAACTGGCTGTTTAAAACTCAAGTGTTGGAGGTTTAACTTAGAGGATAATACTACAATTCAGAGCAGATTGCACTGAACTATAAAGAGTGCATTTTACAACCAGGGTCAATATTTGCTTTCTACCAACATCACAATACAGGCAATTCTCCCAACCGGCATGAGTTAAGAGCTCTATTATTGTCTTGGTAGATGAGTACTTCTTTAGACACTAACTAAGGTTGGAAGTAAATATTATGGGTTAGAAAGAAAATATTTTGGAAGATATCAACTTCCACGTAGCCCTGAAACACCTTTTGTCTTTTAAGGTTGAAACATCATCATTCTAGGGACAAATGGAGTCCATCGGTAGGATGTATAAATCCTTTACTTTTCAAGTTTCACAAACTCTCATCAGTTTATCAAAGTCTAGAAATGAGTCCTTACAAGTGTAGTAGTGGCAAAATTTTTTCTCCATTTAATTTTTTTTAGTTATAAACTAGCATAAATAGTTTAGTTATAAATGCCTAGAAAACTTGAATTTTTTAACAAAGTTTTTCAGCAGGGGCATTGGGTGAAAAGACAAAAGCTGACCATGTTGATGAAGCTATTCTTTACACCCATTATACAACTGAATAGCTACTAACCAAGCACAGGATTTTAGAATTTTTATGAAGAAATTCATTCTAGCAAATAAAGTTTAATGTTAACTACATCTGAGCAATAAGGGTAGGGGTGGACTTCCATGAAAAAAGTCAAGTAGAAGTTACAAGAGTCAACTATGGAAATAAAGCCACACAATGGATAAAATGCCACCTTACAATACCATGAATGGTGATCAAAAAATTGATTCTCATAATTTGAACCCTGGCTGACTGCTTAAGGCAAGGGTGTGGCAAAACGAAGTGTTCACACCTTTGCTCTATCAATCAATCAACAGTTGATTGATCCACCTGAGTTTACGTGTTCTGGACAGAGGAAAATCAAGGTCTAAAAGAATAGCAACACAGTACGCACATACATCTGATTCTGAAATATAGCTAATATAGAATTGACAGCCCACATCAGAATTCAAAATTGTTTAGTATTAACAAATATCCCTGAAATATGCTGCCAAAAAAAAAAGGTAGAATGCAACGATTTATAGACAGTGTGGCTCCATGGAAAGAGCACGGGCTTGGGAGTCAGAGGTCATGGGTTCTAATCCCAGCTCCACCACTTGTCAGCTGTGTGACTTTGGGCAAGTCACTTAACTTCTCTGGGCCTCAATTGCCTCACCTGTAAAATGGGGATCAAGCCTGTGACCCCCACTTGGGACAACCTGATCACCTTGTATCCCCCCCAGCACTCAGAACAGTGTTTTGCACATAGTAAGCGCTTAACAAATGCCATCATTATTTTTTATTATTATTCTAGACTGTGAGCCCGTTGTTGGGTAGGGATTGTCTTTATCTGTTGCCTAATTGTACATTCCAAGCGCTCAGTACAGTGCTGTGCACACAGTAAGCGCTCAATAAATACGATTAAATGAATGAATGAAGAAAAAGAGTTATGTTGGAGAAGTAGCAGGGCTATAGCCATTGGCTAGTTTTGTTGACGGTTTATTTTAATGAGGAGACACTGATTTGAATAGGCTACCTGAAAAACATGGGTTTTTTTTTTGCTTCTAATCAAACTTCATTCTCTTCCCTATTTATTTTACTTACCCTTCATTATAAATGAGGGTGCCTGCTCCTAATCTCAAATCAAAACACAGAAGCCCCAAGATACACCAATAACTTCACCTGCATTTATTGGCATAAAAACACAAGACATGGAACACTATATTTTAGAACTACGCTCTCGTGGGTGGGTGTGAATCTGAAACTGAAATGTATTGTTACTCCACCAGATGTAAGTTTTCACACAGTAAGTGATTAAATAAGGCTCGTGCAATTCCGTTATGACAGATACTTGCAGATACACATTTTCAGCAGTCAAGTTTCTGATGAAAGCAGAGGCGTTTAGTGGTATCATTAATGGATGAATCAAAAGTAATGTCTGTCAGTAAATTTTTCTGCCTAGCATTCTAAAAGGCAGTACCATATCATACCGCATTCCTATTACCTGACTATACGCGTACTGATATTTTGACAATTCAGATTAGGTTACCTGGTATTAAATTTCAATTTAATTGTGACCATTCATTTTCACAAAAATTAACACTTACAAATAATACTGCAGCAGCAATAATTTAACAGTAATACAATATAGTACCTGGCACAAAGGGCTTAACAAATACCAGCACTTAGAACAGTGCTTGGCACATAGTAAGCACTTTACAAATACCATAATGATAATTATTATTATTATACAATTTTGACCTGAGCTCCACGAGGGAAAAGAGACCACTTGTATATTTTCTTCTGGGGCTTGGTACAAGAGCACTCTGCACAGAATAAGCATTTAGTGAAGACAATTACTACTACAGTTCAGAGAAAAGGTAACTTTGATCAAACCATGCGTGTTACTTTCAAAAACTGATCAGAAAATCCAAAAAATAAACACGTCTGGGCTTATGTAATATGTGTGTATTATCCAACCACCTGTTCTCTTTCTTTTGCATAGAAACTTTATTTTCCTGCCTAATTGGCAATAAATCCTTAAGCATATGGTCCTATAATTGTAGGCTACCAAAGTGAAGTTCAAAGAGTGAGTGAAAAAACCCATTATGTTATCTGACAATAAATTCCTTACTAAATTACTTGAACCGAAGAAGACTAAGATAAGGAGACTAGTATTAAAGAAAAGTTTTTACCGTAAATCTTGGTAGGCAGAGCTTCCTAACTCTGAGAACGTATAACTTTCTGAAATGCTTCTGCCACTCTTTATAACCCCGGAGCTCGCCTAATTATCCTTCGTTATTATTTGACCCTAATGACACTTGGAAAAAAGGAATCTAACCGCAGGTTATTTCGGATATAATGCAGCCTGGATGAGGGTGCCATCATTACTGACAAACAGGACTGACAGGTGTCTCAGTAGTCATATTTCTAATCGGTATGCCATAACGTACAAATTCAGAGTAAAAGTGGCAGTGTGCATCATTAAGGGTAAAATTAAGTAGTAAGCACGCAGTTTACAATAATGGATGAGAAGGATGTGCAATGAACACATGTCTTGGGGATAGATCATAGTTCACAAATGCTACGGGGCAGCTGAACTGCAGTGTCCAGGACTCTTTGCCTTCACCTCCACTCTGAACAGATCCAAAGTTGCACGTGGAAACACTTACAGTGCAAGCGCTTAGTACAGTGCTCTGCACATAGTAAGCGCTCAATAAATACGATTGATTGATTGATTAAACTATCACCCCACCACACTGACCCCATCACTTGAAACTACTCTGGTGAAGCACCAGCTAATCACCCATTCGGCTTCTCCTTTTCAGCCGCCCCCCCCCCCCCCACTTCTCAGAATGATTTCCACTTCTCTGATTGCTCCTAACGGAGGAGCAAGGTGCGTTCTCCTAATGCTAGTTTGTTTTTTTATTATGAACAGACACTGAAGGTTTTATTTTAAATGAAAAAAGGCACACGGATTCGCAACACAAACTGGGAAGAGGGTCCAGACCCCCAGCCTCCCCTTGCCCAGAGCTGGGCCAACACGTTTAGTAATGATAATAAGAAGAAAAACAACAACATAAACGCCGGCCAACAACGTTCAGTAATAACAATAAGAAGAAAAATAACAACATAAACGCCGGGCCAGAGGATTAGACGGTAAAAGGAGGCTGCGGAAATAAAAGTAGGCAGTAACTAAGGAGGAGGGGGGACGGTCGGTCCTTGGCTTCAGACTGTGTGCAGTGCGACTGCCGGACCTCTGCATAGGTTGCAAAGGAAACCGTGTTTCCCCCGAACTACCGGGAAACCAATGCCAGGCTGCGGCGGGGAGGGCGGCATCCATGAACCGAAAGCCGTTCTCCTACCTGTCCCTCCCGTTCGGTTGCCATTCGTTCATCCGATCGTATCTACCGGGCGCTCACCGCGTGCGGACCGCTCGGTCGTCGTCCGAGAGATTTATCCAGCGAGCTCCCGGTTTTGCTCCGCATCTCGCCAGCGATCCCGCCCACCGCCCCCGGGTTTCCAGGGAATCACTAAAACCCGGGCGCTCCCTCCCTCCTCCCCCCGCGGCCCGGTTCCCCGGGTCCTTACGTCGATCGGGCGAGCTGGGCGCGGGGCAGGGTGGCGCCCACTACGGGGCCCGGGGCGGCCGCTCTAAGCGTCGGGTCGGCGGGCGGGCAGTCCCCGGCGGGCCGGGCTGCGGAGCATGCTCAGTCCGGCCGATCCCCGGTGCCCGCGCCCCGGCCCGTTTTAGGGAGGGCGATCGGAGGGGCACGAGGGGGAGCCGGAGGAGGAGGAGGAGGAAGGGCTAACCAGCCCGGGCGTGGGGGGGTGGGGGGGCACTCCCGGGACTCAGCCCGCCCGGGGCCGGGGAGAGGGGGCGGAGCCGCCCGGGGATACGGGGCGGGGCCAACGGGGAGCCGGAGAGGGGGTCCCCCCCCCCCCAACCTTTGTCCTGTGCCCGCCTCCCCCCGGGCTGCAGGTGGGGACCCGAGGCCGAGAAAGCGGCGAGAGGACCGGCTTCACCCCCCACCCAATGCTATGCACATAGTAAGCGCTTAGCGGATGTCATCCGCTAATAAATGCATCAGCTATTAACAACAACCGTGCGGGTGGGCCCCCAACCCCGGGCCCGCGGGGGCGTCTAGCCCATGGACAAAGGCGGTGGGCGGGGAGGACTCTCAAAGACCCTTCAAGGCCCTACTGAGAGCTCACCTCCTCCAGGAGGCCTTCCCAGACTGAGCCCCTTCCTCGTCCCCCTTCCCCACAGCACCTGTATATATGTTTGTACATATTTATTACTCTATTTTACTTGTACATATCTATTCTATTCTATTTATTTCCTTAGTATGTTTGGTTTTGTTCTCTGTCTCCCCCTTCTAGACTGTGAGCCCACTGTTGGGTAGGGACTGTCTCTATATGTTGCCAACTTGGACTTCCCAAGCGCTTAGTACAGTGCTCTGCACACAGTAAGCGCTCAATAAATACGATTGATGATGATGACAAAAGCGGCGGGCGGGGAGGACTCTCTAAGACCCTTCAAGGCCCTACTGAGAGCTCACCTCCTCCAGGAGGCCTTCCCAGACTGAGCCCCTTCCTTCCGATCCCCCTCTCCAACCCCCAATTTACCTCCTTCCCTTCCCCACAGCACCTGGATATATGTTTGTACATATTTATTACTCTATTTATTTTACTTGTACATATCTATTCTACATATATATTCTATTCTACATCTATATCATACAAGCGCTTAGTACAGTGCTCCGCACATAGTAAGCGCTCAATAAATACGATTGATTGATCTATTCTATTTATTTTATTTTGTTAGTATGTTTGGTTTTGTTCTCTGTCTCCCCCTTCTAGACTGTGAGCCCACTGTTGGGTAGGGACTGTCTCTATATGTTGCCAACTTGGACTTCCCAAGCGCTTAGCACAGTGCTCTGCACACAGTAAGCGCTCAATAAATACGACTGATGATGAAGATGATGATGATGATGATGACAAAAGCGGCGGGCGGGGAGGACTCTCAAAGACCCTTCAAGGCCCTACTGAGAGCTCACCTCCTCCAGGAGGCCTTCCCAGACTGAGCCCCTTCCTTCCGATCCCCCTCTCCAACCCCCAATTTACCTCCTTCCCTTCCCCACAGCACCTGGATATATGTTTGTACATATTTATTACTCTATTTATTTTACTTGTACATATCTATTCTACATATATATTCTATTCTACATCTATATCATACAAGCGCTTAGTACAGTGCTCCGCACATAGTAAGCGCTCAATAAATACGATTGATTGATCTATTCTATTTATTTTATTTTGTTAGTATGTTTGGTTTTGTTCTCTGTCTCCCCCTTCTAGACTGTGAGCCCACTGTTGGGTAGGGACTGTCTCTATATGTTGCCAACTTGGACTTCCCAAGCGCTTAGCACAGTGCTCTGCACACAGTAAGCGCTCAATAAATACGACTGATGATGAAGATGATGATGATGACAAAAGCGGCGGGCGGGGAGGACTCTCTAAGACCCTTCAAGGCCCTACTGAGAGCTCACCTCCTCCAGGAGGCCTTCCCAGACTGAGCCCCTTCCTTCCTCTCCCCCTCTCCAGCCCCCAATTTACCTCCTTCCCTTCCCCACAGCACCTGGATATATGTTTGTACATATTTATTACTCTATTTTACTTGTACATATCTATTCTACATATATATTCTATTCTACATCTATATCATACAAGCGCTTAGTACAGTGCTCTGCACATAGTAAGCGCTCAATAAATACGATTGATTGATTGATCTATTCTATTCATTTTATTTTGTTAGTATGTTTGGTTTTGTTCTCTGTCTCCCCCTTCTAGACTGTGAGCCCACTGTTGGGTAGGGACTGTCTCTATATGTTGCCAACTTGGACTTCCCAAGCGCTTAGCACAGTGCTCTGCACACAGTAAGCGCTCAATAAATACGATTGATGATGATGATGATGACAAAAGCGGCGGGCAGGGAGGACTCTCAAAGACCCTTCAAGGCCCTACTGAGAGCTCACCTCCTCCAGGAGGCCTTCCCAGACTGAGCCCCGTCCTTCCTCTCCCCCTCGTCCCCCTTCCCCACAGCACCTGTATATATGTTTGTACATATTTATTACTCTATTTTACTTGTACCTATCTATTCTATTTATTTTATTTTGTTAGTATGTTTGGTTTTGTTCTCTGTCTCCCCCTTTTAGACTGTGAGCCCACTGTTGGGTAGGGACTGTCTCTATATGTTGCCAACTTGGACTTCCCAAGCGCTTAGCACAGTGCTCTGCACACAGTAAGCGCTCAATAAATACGATTGATGATGATGATGATGACAAAAGCGGCGGGCGGGGAAGACTCCCAAAGACCCTTCAAGGCCCTACTGAGAGCTCACCTCCTCCAGGAGGCCTTCCCAGACTGAGCCCCTTCCTTCCTCTTCCCCTCGTCCCCCTCTCCATCCCCCTTCCCCACAGCACCTGTATATATGTTTGTACATATTTATTACTCTATTTTACTTGTACATATCTATTCTATTTTATTTTGTTAGTATGGTTTTGTTCTCCGTCTCCCCCTTCTAGACTGTGAGCCCACTGTTGGGTAGGGACTGTCTCTGTATGTTGCCAACTTGGACTTCCCAAGCGCTTAGCAGAGTGCTCTGCACACAGTAAGCGCTCAATAAATACGATTGATGATGATGATGATGACAAAAGCGGCGGGCGGGGAGGACTCTCAAAGACCCTTCAAGGCCCTACTGAGAGCTCACCTCCTCCAGGAGGCCTTCCCAGACTGAGCCCCTTCCTTCCTCTCCCCCTCCTCCCCCTCTCCATCCCCCCATCTTACCTCCTTCCCTTCCCCACAGCACCTGTATATATGTTTGTACATATTTATTACTCTATTTTACTTGTACATATCTATTCATTTTGTTAGTATGTTCGGTTTTGTTCTCTGTCTCCCCCTTTTAGACTGTGAGCCCACTGTTGGGTAGGGACTGTCTCTATATGTTGCCAACTTGGACTTCCCAAGCGCTTAGCACAGTGCTCTGCACACAGTAAGCGCTCAATAAATACGATTGATGATGATGACAAAAGCGGCGGGCGGGGAGGACTCTCAAAGACCCTTCAAGGCCCTACTGAGAGCTCACCTCCTCCAGGAGGCCTTCCCAGACTGAGCCCCTTCCTCGTCCCCCTTCCCCACAGCACCTGTATATATGTTTGTACATATTTATTACTCTATTTTACTTGTACCTATCTATTCTATTTATTTTATTTTGTTAGTATGTTTGGTTTTGTTCTCTGTCTCCCCGTTTGAGACTGTGAGCCCACTGTTGGGTAGGGACTGTCTCTCTATGTTGCCAACCTGGACTTCCCAAGCGCTTAGCACAGTGCTCTGCACACAGTAAGCGCTCAATAAATACGATTGATGATGATGATGATGACAAAAGCGGCGGGCGGGGAAGACTCCCAAAGACCCTTCAAGGCCCTACTGAGAGCTCACCTCCTCCAGGAGGCCTTCCCAGACTGAGCCCCTTCCTTCCTCTTCCCCTCGTCCCCCTCTCCATCCCCCTTCCCCACAGCACCTGTATATATGTTTGTACATATTTATTACTCTATTTTACTTGTACATATCTATTCTATTTTATTTTGTTAGTCTGTTTGGTTTTGTTCTCCGTCTCCCCCTTCTAGACTGTGAGCCCACTGTTGGGTAGGGACTGTCTCTGTATTTTGCCAACTTGGACTTCCCAAGCGCTTAGCACAGTGCTCTGCACACAGTAAGCGCTCAATAAATACGATTGATGATGATGACAAAAGCGGCGGGCGGGGAGGACTCTCAAAGACCCTTCAAGGCCCTACTGAGAGCTCACCTCCTCCAGGAGGCCTTCCCAGACTGAGCCCCTTCCTCGTCCCCCTTCCCCACAGCACCTGTATATATGTTTGTACATATTTATTACTCTATTTTACTTGTACCTATCTATTCTATTTATTTTATTTTGTTAGTGTGTTTGGTTTTGTTCTCTGTCTCCCCCTTTGAGACTGTGAGCCCACTGTTGGGTAGGGACTGTCTCTCTATGTTGCCAACCTGGACTTCCCAAGCGCTTAGCACAGTGCTCTGCACACAGTAAGCGCTCAATAAATACGATTGATGATGATGATGATGATGACAAAAGCGGCGGGCGGGGAGGACTCTCAAAGACCACACACACACACACACACACACACACACGCGGCCCACGGGGAGCTTCGCCATGGGAAAGCCGGGCCCCCCTCCTCCTCCCTGCAGGTCGCTCCCGGTTCGGAAGGCCGGGGACTCCGGGCTCCGCGGCTCGCCGCGCCCCCTCCTTCCTTCCCTCCCTCCCTCCCCCCCCCCCCCCCCCCCCCGGCCGCCGCCAAGACCCGGAGGAGCGGAACAAACGCACCGAAACTCCGCTCTGGAGCCAGCGGTGGCACTGGGCCTGCTCGGCTCCCACAGCAGGTTGGCATTCCCCTCCCCATCCCCCCCCTGCCTTACCTCCTTCCCCTCCCCACACCACCTGTATATACGTTTGTACGTATTTATTACTCTATTTATTTATTTTACTTGTACATATCTATCCTACTTATTTTATTTTGTTGGTTTTGTTCTCTGTCTCCCCCTTTTAGACTGTGAGCCCACTGTTGGGTAGGGACTGTCTCTATATGTTGCCAACTTGTACTTCCCAAGCGCTTAGTACAGTGCTCTGCACATAGTAAGCGCTCAATAAATACGATTGATGATGACATCTATCCTATTTATTTTATTTTGTTAGTATGTTTGGTTTTGTGCTCTGTCTCCCCCTTTTAGACTGTGAGCCCACTGTTGGGTAGGGACTGTCTCTATATGTTGCCAATTTGTACTTCCCAAGCGCTTAGTACAGTGCTCTGCACATAGTAAGCGCTCAATAAATACGATTGATGATGACATCTATCCTATTTATTTTATTTTGTTAGGATGTTTGGTTTTGTTCTCTGTCTCTCCCTTTTAGACTGTGAGCCCACTGTTGGGTAGGGACTGTATATGTTGCCAATTTGTACTTCCCAAGCGCTTAGTACAGTGCTCTGCACATAGTAAGCGCTCAATAAATACGATTGATGATGACATCCATCCTATTTATTTTATTTTGTTAGTATGTTTGGTTTTGTTCTCTGTCTCCCCCTTTTAGACTGTGAGCCCACAGTTGGGTAGGGACTGTCTCTATATGTTGCCAATTTGTACTTCCCAAGCGCTTAGTAAGCGCTCAAGAAATACGATTGATGATGATTTATTACTCTATTTATTGATTGATTTTATTTGTACATATTTATCCTATTTCTTTTATTTTGTTAATATGTTCTGTCTTCTTGTCTGTCTCCCCCTTCTAAACTGTGAGCCCACTGTTGGGTAGGGACTGTCTCTATATGTTGCCAACTTGTACTTCCCAAGCACTTAGTACAGTGCTCTGCACATAGTAAGCGCTCTCAGTAAATACGATTGATGATGATTTATTACTCTATTTATTGATTGATTTTATTTGTACATATTTATCCTATTTCTTTTATTTTGTTAATATGTTCTGTCTTCTTGTCTGTCTCCCCCTTCTAGACTGTGAGCCCACTGTTGGGTAGGGACTGTCTCTGTATGTTGCCAACTTGGACTTCCCAAGCGCTTACTACAGTGCTCTGCACACAGTAAGAGCTCAATAAATACGAATGAATGAATGAATGAAATGGGAGGCGCTCGCCCTGCACCTGCTGCCGCCCGCTGCCCTGGGCCTAGCGCATCCTGCTTGCACCATGTCGCCCACCTCCCCCTCCTCCTCCCCCGCCCCGGGCACCCAGCCGCCTGGCACGTGGCCCTAAGCGCTCAATAAATACGATTGATGATGATGATGATCTTCAAGGAGACTGCCCGGAGACTGGCAACTCGTCGTGGGAGACGAATGCACCTCGGGTGGACTCTCCCAAGCGTTTAGTACAGTGCCTCGTGCACGCTCAATACAAAAGTGGGGATAATAATAATAATAATAATAATAATAATGTTGGCATTTGTTAAGCGCTTACTATGTGCAAAGCACTGTTCTAAGCGCTTGGGGGGGATACAGAGTGATCAGGTTGTCCCACGTGGGGCTCACAGTCTTAATCCCCATTTTACAGATGAGGTAACTGAGGCTCAGAGAAGTTAAGTGACTTGCCCAAGGTAACACAGCAGACATGTGGCGGAGTCGGGATTCGAACCCATGACCTCTGACTCCAAAGCCCGTGCTCTTTCCACTGAGCCACGCTGCTTCTCATTAATAATAATGATGGCATTTATCAAGCCCTTACTATGTGCAAAGCACTGTTCTAAGTGCTGGGGAGCTTACAAGGTGATCAGGTTGGCCCACAGGGGCTCACAGTCTTAATCCCCATTTTACAGATGAGGTAACTGAGGCACAGAGAAGTGAAGTGACGTGCCCCAAATCACACAGCTGACAAGTGGCGGAGCCAGGATTTGAACCTATGACCTCTGACTCCAAAGCCCGGGCTCTTTCCACTGAGCCACGCTGTTTTTCTCCGAAGACCTGAAGCCCCCCCCCGCCCGGGGACAACCTGAGCACCTTGTAACCTCCCCAGCGCTTAGAACAGTGCTTGGCACATAGTAAGCACTTAATAAATGCCATTATTATTATTAGTATTCTTATCGAATGCATGACCTCACTCTCCCGCTTCGTTGCCCCAACTCCGATCCTGCTAAATCGGTCGTTAATGAGCCCCCGGGGAAACGCGTGCCGCACGGCCGTCTGCATTTAACTGCCGCGGGACGTGGCCTGGTGTGAATCATCATCATCATCAATCGTATTTATTGAGCGCTTACTGTGTGCAGAGCACTGTACTAAGCGCTTGGGAAGTACAAATTGGCAACATATAGAGACAGTCCCTGCCCAACAGTGGGCTCACAGTCTAAAAGGGGGAGACAAAGGGTGAATGCCATCCAGCCTCCAAATGCCAAAGTGACCGGGCCCCCGAGATATGTCCGGCTGAACAGCATTGAAATGACTTGGCCCCAGGTGCCAACTTTTTTTTAATGACATTCATTAAGCATTTACTATGTGGAAAGCACTGTTCTAACCGCTGGGGAGGTTACAACGTGATCAGGTTGTCCCACGTGGGGCTCACAGCCTTCATCCCCATTTTACAGATGAGGTAACCAGGCTCAGAGAAGCAAAGTGACTTGCCCAAAGTCACACAGCCGACAAGTGGCGGAGTTGGGATGTGAACCCATGACCTCTGAATCCAAAGCCCGGGCTCTTTCCACTGAGCCACGCTGCTTCTCTATATACTTTATAGTTTGAGGAAGGATGAGGAGGGAAGGGGTAAAGAGGAGAGGGAGGAAGAAGATGGCACAGTTTTGAGGGAAAGAGATGGCAAGCTTGTTGTGGGCAGGGAATGTATCCATTAGGTTACAGTGTACTCTTCTAAATGCTTAGTGCAGTACTCTGCACGCAGTAAGCATTCAAATACAACTTGACCGATTGCATCTGATTATATCTACCCCCTGGCTCAGCACTGTGTCTGGCACGTAGCACTTAACTACATTCATTCATTCAATTGGATTTGAATGCTTACTGTGTGCAGAGCACTGTACTAAGCGCTTGGGAAGTACAATTTGGCAACAAATAGAGACAATCCCTGCCCACAACGGGCTCACAGTCTCCTTGACATTGCCTCCATGTTGCCATGCTGTGCAGTCCTGGGCTACAAGTTCCTGCTACTGCCACCCACCTTGGTGCCACCGTGGAGCCCTTGCAGTCTCCAGTATGGTGTAGCCCACCTGCACTCGGAACTCCTGAGGAACAGACTGCAAAATGTATGGCAGCTGAGCATGATGATGAGGTCCCAGAGAGAAAGGGACTCAGACTCAGCTGAATCTTCCCTCCTCCTGTCATTCCATGCTGGATTCCTGGGACTGTGTCTACCAACTCTATTGTAATGTACTCTCTCAAGCTGCTTAGTTGCAATGTTCTGCATGCAGTAAGTGCTTAATAAATAAGATCGGTTGAACTAACGTAGTTGCCATCCTTCTTGCTAGGAAATGGTTATACTGGCCACCATCTGGCCTCCTTTACACACCACCACACATCAGCTGTGGCCATCACTCACTGAGTACGTGCACCAGCCCCATGGGTCACAGGAAGGGAGGATAACAGCAAAGGGGCTCCACCTCCATCTGCCTTTCCGGTTTGCCTTGGCAGCAGAGGGACACTTTCTCTCTAAATGGGAGATCCTGGCTGGCTTCCTTTCTGACATCATTTTGCCACCTGCCCCATGAGTAAGGCTCTATAGGTACTGGACCTTGTAGACTACTTAGTAGCCTCACCCACTCATACCCACCAAAACAAGTCTCCCCCTCCAGCCTGGCCCACAACTTTGCCACCAGTACCCACGGACGCTTGCAGGTCAGGTTGGGTAAGGAGACTCGGTTGGTGTGGGGGGAGGGGTCTGGGTGGTCTCAGGGGCTCCATGCAGTATCTCTGCAGGTTTCCAGTCCTCACAGCTGGTTGGCCCCCTAGTAACTGGCAGAAGGGCAGGCAGGCAGCCACCGGGCCCATTCTGCCACCCTCCTTCACAGCGGAGTGGTACTGTCCAGGATCGAGACCAAGGTGGGGGATAGTGGCCTGAGGATGGGCTACTGTGAGCTCGTTCTGGGCAGGGAATGTGCCTGTTTGTTGTATTGTACTGTCCCAAGCGCTTAGTACTGGCCTTTGCACATGGTAAGTGCTCAATAAATACGATTGAATGAATGAATAATCCCAGGCCTCATTTCCTGGGGGTGTGAGTGGCAATATCTTCATTCATTCATTCACCGTAGTGCCTGCCAACCTTATTGGCACCTGACTTGAACCTTCCACATCACACACCCTAACAATTATATGAACACAAAGAGGTGGGGTCAAATATGGGAATAGCACGTCTTTCTGGTCCTGTGGCTGGGGGACTGCGGTGTCTGTGCTGTACAGTTTTGGGGACAGGGGGTTGACTCTGGCTAGCTCTGACATTGTGGGAGACAAGGGAACTAGTGCTCTTCTGGTCATACCAGAATGGTCTGATTACTGGATTAGAGAGAACATAGTCCAGAAAGGCTCCGGACTGGGTAGATTCCATTGCTTGACATGAAATCGAGTACACTAAATGAGGAAATGCACTGTTTCTATTGACCTAATGTTTATGACAATATTATATGGAACTGCATGGAAACATATGGGATATATGCAGTACTTGATGCTTCTCCATTGTGCTTCACATATTCTTTGACTTTGTTTTATGTCCTTCTTTAATATGAATAAATCAGCTGTAAGCGAAATAATTGTTTTACTATCACTGCTTAGTCTTTGAAAGAATAATAAGAAAATACATCAACTTGAGAGAAGTATCTGTTGCTCAAGCAATATTCTTTTAGCTTGAATGTCTCAATGCTGTTGAAATGCTAGTGAACGTCCAATTCACTTAAAGTCATTGGCCCACTGTTCCTCATCAACACTTGCCCATTCTTTTCTTTGATATCAATCAATTATATTTATTGAGCACTTACTGAGTGCAGAACACTGTACTAAGCGCTTGGGAGAGTAGAGGATAGAGTGGCTGTTCCCTGCCCACAAGGAGCTTGAAGTCTATAGGGGGTAATCTCTTTTTTCATTTAGTCGAAGTAGGCCATTGTCAAAAAGCGTAGTCAAAGCTCAGGGGAGGGGAGGGCACATCTCAGTTTAACTGGGAGTTGGTCACTAATCAAAAGAGCTGTATGGTGAAAGCATTTAACATACATTGGAGAAATTGCGAGTGAGAGTTAAAGGTGTCCCTGTTTAAGAAGATGAATTTTCTCCTATCTTATAAGCTATTTCTGATATGGGAAAAAGTCAATTATCCAAACTAATTGGGCTGAGGTTAGTGCAGATAATTGGAAGTTTGAATAACTCAACAAAATGGGGTGGGCTCTCTGATAGGTGGTTGCCCAAGTTTGTACAGACATTGCTCTGCACACAGTCAGGGATCAAGAAATGTTGCCTACTTGTACATCCCAAGCACTTAGTACAGTGCTCTGCACACAGCGCTCAATAAATACGATTGAATGAATGAATGAACAAATACCATCGATTGATTATTCAAGTGTCTTTGCATTATCTTGGACTCTGCTCAGAGGGCAGTTTGCTTCAGATAACTGACTATTATTCTAAATAATTCACTACAAAAATCAATAAAATGATTAGTTATAGGAAAATTTGGGAAGATAGCAAATGGGCTTGCTCCTCTAACTCCAACCTACTCAGTGTCATCCCTCAATCTCAACTATCTCACCACCGACCCCTCGCCCACGTCCCTGCCTCTGGTCTTGGAACTCCCTCCCCCTTCGTATCCAATAGGCCATCCCTCTCCCTAAAGTCAAAGCCGTATTAAAATCACATCTCCTCCAAGAGGCCTTCCCCGACTCAGCCCTCATTCCCCCCTACTCCCTTCTCCATGTTGTACTTGGATTTGTACCCTTTAAGCACTTGATGTGCATTCATCCTCAACCCCACAGCACTTATGTACATATCCACAATGTATTTTAAAGTCTGCCTCTCCCTCTAGATTGTAAACTCTTTGAGGGCAGGGAACATGTCTACCAACTCTTATATTGTACTCTCTCAAAATGGTTATTACAGTTCTGTGCAGTCAAATTTACTGATATACTCTGCATACAGTAGGCGCTCAACAAAGCGCTCAAGCGCTCAATTGACTGACAACATTACAAGCTTGAACACAGTCACAGTGCATGTCATCGCTTATAGCTTAAATGGCTAGACCACTATGGAGACCTTGTGAAAGTAGGAATCAACAGAAGTAGGTGATGCACGTTTGAAAGATGACCATTGTAAAAATCAGCAGCATCCTAGCTTCTAGGTATAGAATGGGCATCAGCCAATTAAATTACATTTGAAAATCCATCACTGTCCTAGGAGATTTCCAATCAGAAAAAACAAAATACTTTACTTGGCCTTTAAAGAAGGTGGAGCCCAACACGGAAATTATTAAACTCTCTGAAATTGAAACTTGGTTAAATCACAAGGGCAATCATTACTCAAAACAAGCCTTCGGAAGCTATCGTTGTAACAAACTATTCGTAGTTAATGACACAAATAGTTCCTCCAGTAGAATTACCAGAACCCATTAGTATTCTAGTACCAAACTGAGAAAAGAAAATCTTGAAAATAGCACCTTCTCTCTTCAGACAGGAAGCCCTTGCTTCTGTCCAACTTCTCTGTCATGTTAATACCAAACTGTTTGTTTAAATGGCTGTGAAATCTTTTGAAGCACATCAACACATTTTTCTGTATATCCATTGATTCTCTTTAAGACTCTTACTCCAGCAAAGGAACAGGCAACGCTTTCTCTATCTTGTGCATTAGGCTTATTGGATTACAGACATCAAATAAATGATGGAGTCTCCCATCAAAAATTGCAGCCAAGCCTCAGTCCAATCAAAAAGATTTTGGGACTGCGATTCTGGGAGGAGGAGTTGATACTAGTGCTAGTGATTTGGGTAGCATGAGAGCATAACCTCAGCCCTGCCAGTCATGTTCCTGCTTGGGTGCGGGGCACAATGAGTGAGTAGGCAGGCATGGGTGCAGCACATCAAGGGGTGCATGCAGTCATTTTACACACACAAATCCACTTGCGGTCAAAATGACTCCAGCACTGCATGGCAGAGTGCCAGTGCTGTGTTATAATGCCAAGAGGTGGTTGCCAAGAGAATCACCTAGGTAGCCCAATGGTGTATTTTATGGGTTAGATGGAGGTGAATGAACAGCAACAAGTTTACCCACTTTCCATCCTGCTATGAAATGTTCACCGCCTCAGGATGCTAGCCAGAGTACTTTGAGTCTGCCCCAAAACCTGGAGCATCGTGGGAAACATAATGATGCCTGGAACTCCCAGTCCTTTAAAATCCACCAGCCCACCATAATTCCCATCCTCAAAGCCCACCTCCTCTAAGAAGCCTTCCATGATTAAGCTCCCCTTTCCCAGGTTGTGTCCATCAAACAGCTATCCTTGGTACTTAGGTTTCTTCACCTTACCATTTGCGCTTCCTTATATACTTAGCATCCTATACTTTTGCTTTCAGCAGCCATAGTATTTTGTGAATATTTTATTCCTGCTGGTCTCCCTTGTTAAATCCTTGAAGTTAGGAACTATGTCTTTCATGTAATTGTGCTTAGCACTGGACTTTGGGCACACTGTCAGCGCTCAATAATTGACCATTGATTGAAATACAATGAATACTGCTGCACTACCCAAAATTTAAATTCTAGTTATAACATCAGAGAAGCAGCGGGGCCTAGCGGCTAAAGCACCGGCCTGGGAGTCAGAAGGGCCTTGGGTCTAATCCCAGCTCTGCTACCTGTCTGCTATGTGACTTTGGGGAAATCACTTAACTTCTCTGTACATCAGTCACTGCATCTGTAAAATGGGGATTGTTCATTCATTCATTCATATTTATTGGGCGCTTACTGTGTGCACAGCACTGTACTAAGCACTTGGGAGAGTACGATAAAACAAACAGATGCATTCCTTGTCCTCAACGAGCTCAGAGTCTAGAGGGGAACTATAGCTCCATGTGGAACAGGGACTGTGTCCAACCTGATAAATTTGTATCTACTCCAATGCTTACTACAGTGCCTGGCAAATACCATAACACACACACATAACAGAATCAAAACTACCAATGTGACTAGAATTTTAAAAAAATTAAAAAGTGATTGAGGAAGTAGAACGTTCTGGCTCATTACATAATATCAAAGAGGTACAGCAACACAGATTTTCTAGGTAAATTATAACTCAAGAAACAAGATAACCAAAAACTACTCAAAAGTGAACCCTGAGGAAAACAGTATAGCTAACCTACTATGAAGAGACAGAACTAGAATTGTAGGTGATTATGAAAGGTAAATAAAGTGGGTACTAGGAAAGCTTCTTGGTTGCCCCATTGCTAAACACTACTAATAAACCAATGGTACTTATGGAGCGCTGTGTGGAGAGCACTATACTAAGCATTTGGAAGAGTACAATATGAGTTGGTAGACCCCTTCCCTGCCCATGAGGAGTTCACATTCTAGAGAGTCAAATGATAGGGTTAAAAATGGTTACCTGAGAACTTTCAACTTTCTCGATGCTTCAGTTTCCTCATCTGGAAAATGGGAATTAAATATCTGTTCTCTCTCCCTCTTAAATGTGAGCCCCATGTGGGACAGGGACTGAATCTGACCTATCTATCTTTTATCTGCCTCAGCACTTAGTACATTGCTTGGCACATAGTAAGCACTCAATAAATATGACTGACAAATATTACTATTATTGACCTACTGTCAATCAAGACTTGTCTGAGAAAATATGGGCTAATTGGGACACACACACACACCACCCCCCACCCCTTCAGGTCTTTTCTGTGTATTAGGCAAGTACCTTTCATGAATGTTTATGGATAATAACTTGGAAATATAACTTGCCTGACTTTAAAGTGACTAAAACAATCAGCTTTGTATTTTCCTTTAGTATTGAGATTTGCCTAATTGAATGTTGGCAAATTCTAAAAAATATTTGAGCTTAAAAAAGCTGAAACTGTCTGGTTAAAATATATCTCAAGTAAGCAGATACTGCCAATATTTGATTTTTCAATCAATTCCCAAATGAAATTATCTGCTTCCAGAAATGTGGTTTGGACAGGATAACTGACAGTCTAAACCGTGCCAAGAGAATACTTACATCAGTATAAAAATCAGCCAAGTTTGAGGAGAAAGCAAAGCGGTGCTCTTTCCTGTCTGTTGGCTTGAATTACACTTAAATTAAGATAATATGTTATTTGCTGGTTATTAATACTGTTGTCCCACGAAACAATCCCATTATAACTCAATTGGCAGATTTATCAGAGTTTATCATTTTACTATGAAATAAAAACGGTGAGGGAGATGCGCTGAACTGTGCTATGTCACATCACAGATATTTTATCTTACAAATAATATTACTATTCATATACAAACATTTTGAAACCAAGGAAATATAACATATAATGTTATTATTACATTCCTAAAGGTTCAATGTAATAAGACCCATTTTTCATGGGACTTCAGAAAAGAATAATTATGAAAAATCTAATTAAAAAATAGAACTATTGCAAAAAATTATTTTTCAAATACTGATCGATGTAGCCAAGAAAATGTGGTTTTCATTGTATGCCTTAGGCAAAAGTGGTCTAGTGGAAAGAGGATGGGCCTGCAAGTCAGAGGTTCTGGGTTCTAATCACAGATCTGCCACTTTGTTGTGTGAATTTGGGCAAGTCACAACTTCTCTCTGACTCAGTTACTTCATCAGTAAAATGGGAATTAAGACTGTGAACCTCATGTGGGACAGGGGCTGTGTCCAGCCTACCTTGTATCTACCGCAGCCCTTTGTAGAGTGCCTGGCACATAGTAAGCGTTTAACATATACCCATAAAAAAGAATTGCTTTTACTAACTTCTTAATTTCTCCCTTTATGATTTACCTATAAAGGAAGGGGACAGGAGATTATAATTCAGTGTTATCATTTGTTTGCTCTGTTTTTAACTCTTCTCCAGAGGCTTTCTAAAATTTCATCCCCAACCTTCTCGTTTTCTCTCCCAGAAATAATTGATATAATCTAAAAAAAGAAAAAGAGGAAGGAAACATAGATATGGGGAACTGTTTGATTTTTTGGAATGCCTTTTGTTGCAGCTTACTTAAATGCTGATAAGAAAAAATAAATTCTCCACCTGAAAAATTCCTGTCTTACATTATTAAAACCACAGCAATTCTAGTTACACATCCTAAAACTCTCTCCACAGTCAATCCCTCCTACCACCACTTTGCTCCTATAGAATTAATACATCTGTCTGGGGATTACCAAGGATTAACTTTTCAGCAACTTAACCTGCTGCTACTGGTGGGGAGAAGAGCAGGAATTAGGATGGAAGCAGGGAGAGAAATAAGAATAAAAAAGTATATTTTGAGAAGAATGGAGCAGAGGGGATCATTGTCTACGGAGATGAGGGAAGAGGACAAGGATTCGAGAGTGACACCGTTGCTTGTGGAAATCAAGGAGAGGTGATGTGAATAAAAATCATTATAGAATCCCAGAAATAAGATCTTTGGGAGAAAAAAAAAATCAAAGACCTACTACTATGTAAAAATATATTACTATCATTATGGTGTTTTCGTGACTTCAGAATACAACAATGATCTAATTCTTACTACCTTACAATGAGAATCAGGGTTGCCTAGGGGATCGAGCACAGGCCTGGGTGTCAGAGAACCTGGGCTCTAATTCCTGCATCCAACACTTGTCTGCTGCATGACCTTGGGCAAGTCATTTAATTTCTCTGTGCCTCAATCCCCTCATCTGTAAAATGGGGATTAAGACTGTGAGCCCATGTGGATCATGGACTGTGTCAATCAGCAGTATTTATTTAGTGTTTACTAAGTGCAAGGCAGTGAATTAAGCGCTTGAGAGAGTACAACAGAATTAGCAAGACATGTTCCTGGCCCATCACAAGTTTATACCAATCTCATTATTTCGTATATTCCCCAGCACTTAGTGTAGTGCCTAACACATAGTAAGCACTTAACAAATACCATAAAAAACCACAAAATAACCATATCATCTTACAGAAGTTCCACATGAACGATCATCTTTTATTGTACAAGCTCATGTTTCCATTAATTCCTACATAGAAATGAAGTTTATCAGGTAATTTAGCATAGAAATGAAATACAGAAAATTATGCACCACACATTTCAATGTATGCATTTCCTCTCCCTTGCGAATATTTATTTGGGAAGAATATTAAAAGCTTTCTTTCCATAATATCATTTCTTAGACTAAAATCCAGTCATTCCAGTTTTTGCATTTTAGGACTCTCTCCACAATCTCTCTTCCCATTGTTACTCTGAGCAATTTTTCTAGCTTTTCTTCATTTTAATTATCCCAAAACATTTGCTTTTGAAAGGGTGAAAAGTGAATTGCATGTTTTATAAACATTTTAGTTCCAATGGGGAATGTTAGATATGCTTCTGTTGTATGTAACTATTTTAGAAATCAATATATTTGACCCCACCAACAAACATAGCTTTCTGGCAACTAATCTTTACAACCACAATTGCCAATTTGATAGGATATCACCATCAGCAATGTCACCTTCAAGTACAAATGACAGTTACAATATGTGTGTTTATATAGAGACCTCTGTTTTTAGATACACTCACCTGGAAGTGTTAAACTGATTTTTTTGTTTACTAGTGTCAGTGGTGTCTTTTCATCTTTTAGTTTATAACAACTCTAACAAACATCTCTTCACATCTAGGAACTCTGCTACCTTTTACAATTTATTTTCAGCCATTTTATTTGCATAAACATTGACAACAGTTTATTAACTGTATATCTTTTCCAGATGCTGCCAAATGACACCACCAGCTACCTGCCATTTTTTTCTGGTGTCACCATCCAGGGCACAAGCATTTACTTCATCATCATCAATCGGATTTATTGAGCGCTTACTATGTGCAGAGCACTGTACTAAGCACTTGGGAAGTACAAATTGGCAACATATAGAGACAGTCCCTACCCAACAGTGGGCTCACAGTCTAAAATTTACTTATTATTGGCTAATTAGTATCCCTACTGGTTAACTTCAGTAATACTTTGGCCACCATCCTCAACATTGCATCTGGAGATTTCCTAGAATTTTAGTTTGCTGTTTACCAACACCTTTCTGAAACAATAGTTTTCCCAAACATTTGAGGTTAACGTGACGTTTTGCAGAACTGGAGCCTCAGATTTGACACTGAGGGTGGCTTGCCAGCAGCATTACAAGGCACAGTAGGTATATTCAGGTAGAGAGGCTACCAACAGCTCCACATCAATCAATGGTATTTATTGAGTGCTTACTGTGTGAAGAGCAATGTACTAAGCACTTGGAAGAGTACAATATAATACAGTTGGTAGATATGTTCCCTTCCCACAATTGGCTTATGGTCAGAAGGGAGCTAATTGGGGTACAGCTGGGGTGCTTAAAGTTCTGTACCCTGGAACCTGAAAAAGCACAGGCTGGGGAATCAGAGTACCTGGGCTCTAATCCCAGCTCTGCCACTTGCCTGCTGTGTGACCTTAAGCAGTCACTTAACTTTTCTGTGCCTCAATTTCCTCATCTGTAAAACTGAGAATAAATACCTTTTCTTCCCTCTCTATTTAGACCTAGAGCCTCTTACAGGACTGTGTCCAACCTGATTGGCCTCTCTCTATCCCAGTGCTTGGCACCCAGCAAGTACTTATCACCACAACCATTATTATTACCCATTTACCAGGCTGCGGCTATCTGAAAATCCATCCAGTCTTCCCCATTTGGGACCATCCCAGGTAAAAAGGAAGACCCTCTTGAGACTTATAACTTCCATCAGGGGCCACCTTCACCTCTTATGATACCTTGAGGCATGAATTCAGGGCATCATTAAAAGCACTTGACTCTCCCTGGAGTGTTCTTCCTGCCTCAGGAATAATCATTTTCTTCTTTTGCAAAGGAAAGATATGAAAGATATTTGTGATTGA
The DNA here is from genome assembly GCF_015852505.1 of Tachyglossus aculeatus. Taxonomy (NCBI): domain Eukaryota; kingdom Metazoa; phylum Chordata; class Mammalia; order Monotremata; family Tachyglossidae; genus Tachyglossus; species Tachyglossus aculeatus. The sequence continues at coordinate 16,344,193 of NC_052074.1, read as the reverse complement.
TTGTAAGCTCCTCGTGGGCAGGAATTGTGTCTGCCTACTGTACTGTATTCTCCCAACTGCTTAGTACAGTGTCCTGCATACATTAAGTGCACAAATATCACAGTTTGATTGACCAAATATAGTTTAGAAAACTTTCCCTCCAGGCTCCAGTGGTGAAGGAGCTGCCTTCCCCACTGCAGCTGTTTGTTGAGCTAATATGTCAGCATGGGCACCACCGTGGACCTGCCAAAGCCACTCTTAGTGAGCGATTTTAAAAACTTCAAGTCCTTATTTCAAATTCATTAATTTTAATTCCAAGTCATAGTGAATTGATCAACTTTTCTGTCCAGGAGTCTGATGTATTCAAATTAGCCTGAAGGGGTTTTCCCACCTTCACTGACTGTTAAAAACTAGTAACCCAAAAATAAAATCCCTGCAATGGTTATTAGTTTCGGTGACAAAAATCCAGCAAATCCACCAATAAGAAATGACTTAGTCAATAATGAATTACATATAATTTAGGTTCTGTCTGCATGGGGCAAGTGGATTTTGTATATCTGGGAGGCATGGGAGAGGTTTAGCAAGCTACATTAATCAATCTTAAGTATTTACTGAGGACTTGTTGTCTGCAGACCAACTGTTTTAAGCACTTGGAAGAATACACTATAGTTAGTAGACATGATCCCTGCCTTCAAGGAGTTTACAGTTTGGTGGGGGACCCAGACACTGAAATAAATTACAGGTAAAATAAAGCAGTGGAGTGCAAGGATATCAATCGGTGCTATTTATTGAGCACTTATTGTGGACAGAGCACTGTACTAAGCACTTGGAAGAGTACAATATAACAGAGTTGGTCAACACATTCCCTGACCACAAAGAACTCACAGTCTATAGAGGGAGACAAACATTAAAATTACATAAGTTGCAGATATGTACAGATGTGCAATGGTGGCAGGGTGGGGGTGGAAAGTATCCAAGGGCTCAGGTAAGGCAGAAGTGCTCAAGTGGCAGTAAACAGGGGAAATAGGGTGGGCAGATGAGAGCTAAATCAGGGAAGGCTTCCTGAAAGAGATGTAATTTCAGAAGAGCCTTGAATGTAGGGGAGTAGTGGTCTGCTGGATATGAAAGAGGAAGGAGTTCATGGCAGAAGGGAGGATGTGAACAAGAGGCCTGAGATGAGAAAACAAAAAGGAATTGAAGAGGATCTTTCATATCCTGGTCAGAAACAAAAGGCTAAGTTATTTTTTTGGCAAAGCTAAATATCTTTGAAGCCAAGTGCCATGACCGCCATCTCAGCCTTTCCTAGGAACCCTGAAATTTACCAGGACCAGTCCTAATCCTGCCCCTTTGTCTTTCTGAATGCCTGAGAAACTCTGAGCAAACAACTGGATTAGGCCTCTAATTATCAAATAGGTACCCTTGGTGATGATATTGGACAGGATTTCAAGGAGTGCTGAGTATTTACTGATCCCGAAGGAGATGTTTAATATAGCAGCAGGATGTTGGGGTGGGGGATGGGGGAGGGGGGGCGGCTGAACCAATAACCATGGAAAAAAAAATAGAAGCTTTTCATGGCTGTTCTCAAAAGTTAAGGTGTATAATGAGTGTATTACAACAATAAGTCACAAAATAAAATCAGATCAGGACTTTATATCCAGGTCTAGATAACACTCCTTCCCTCCTCACAACCGTTGTTAGGGGGTTAGGCATATTCCAGACACTTTCCTACCCCACTGAGTACTCATGCTTTTTGAGGATTCTTACTCTTTGGTCTATGGTTTAAGTCAGCAAAGGATGGCTGAAATCTTTAAGGCTTTGCTCAGCAAGTGTCTATTAAGGAAGGGTGAATAGCCACCAGATCAGTTAACAGTGAGTTGAGAGCTGTAATGGGGCAGTGAAAGTGATTAAACAAATTCAGGCTGATCGAATTCATCTGCCTCCTCCGCCCCAAACCTGTGGGTTCCATGATGGATTGGCACATTTTGTGCTACGAAACGTTGATTGGGCGAAATCCTTCAAGATGATCCCATAAAGGAGAGGTTTATAGCACCTCTTCATCGGCTACCTGCATAGTTTAAATTACAAAGTAGCCCGGGGAAGAGGGAGGTGGGACATTCCTCCGGGCTTGACCCCTATGGCAGGGATGGGGGAAACAGAGTCTGTTCAATAACCGATGTGAACTGTGGGGGTGAGGAGTGAACCGGAGATCATGCACTATGCTATGATCCCTACTCCCCATAACCGATCTCTGTGGAGGTGGCAGGGAGGACCTAGACTGGGCCACTGCAGGTGGGGCTCTCCCAGCCAGGCACAGAGAGTTGCCACGGTTGCTGCCACTTCCATGTCACAATCCCTGTCCCATTTCACAGTCCCCCAGAACAGAAAGGAGGCAAGAGAGCCTCTTGCTCACATCCTCCCTTCTACCTTGAACTCGTTCATCCTTAAAATCCAGGTGACTACTTACCTTGCTTATTGTCTGAAGCTGGCCCTGCTTTCATCAGTCCCTAAAGGATGGCTCCAGCACCCCAAGATGTTAGTCCCCATTTTACAGACGAGGTATCTGAGGCACAGCATAGTTTAAAGACCTGCCCAAGGTCACACAGCAGACTAGTGGCAGAGCAGGGATTAAAACCCAGGTCCTTCTAACTCAATTGATGCTGTTCCTCAATTGAGAATCTTTCACTATTGGTACGTATTCGCATTGCTATTTGATCAATTTGTTATATTTACTGGGAATTTTTTATTGTTTTGGACAATATTTGGTTAGTAGGAATGCATTAAAACACTCACTACTGTTACCTATGGGAAATTATACTTCATTCGGTGTCCTTTGATTTAACACCTTTTTTCACAGAGCACTACCCACGAAGGAGTGCTAACTGAATTTCTATACCAATATAGAAATTACAAACAGCAACAGCCATGGAAAATGGAATATTAAAGTAAATCTTGGAATCAAAGCAGACTTCCTAGTCTGGCACACTCCACTCTAAAAAACAAGAAAAAACAAAAAAACCCCACACTATTTACATAGTACTATGTTTCAGGTAATGTACTAGGCAGTGAGATAGATACCTGATAATCAAGCTGGATACAGTCCATATCCCACATGGGATTCAGTCTTAACCCCAATTTTACAGATTAGGTAACTGAGGCATAGAGAAGTGAAGTGATTTGCCCAAGGTCACACAGCAGACAAGCGGTGGAGTCAGGATTAGAACCCAGGTCCTTCTACCTCAGCCCTATACTCTATCCATTAGGCCATGCTGCTTCTCACAATCAGGGGGCCCTAAAATACTGCTAAATGTAATTTAGCTGTTCCAATTAGCCATTTAACCTCCCTTATGACTCTTTTATCAACCCCTTAAGGGCAGCAACAATCTTTTACCTCTTTTGTATTCTCCCAAGCATACAGTGCAGTGTTCTGTAGAGAAGGTTTGTGCTCAATAAGCACTCTTGACAATTAAGTAATATTGTTTATTTGGCTGACCAGAGAATGAACCAGCTTGCTACCTATGAGTCCTCACAAGCCCTCAACCTTGGTGTCATCCTTGACTCCGCTCTCTCGTTCACCCCTCACATCCAATCCATCACCAAAACCTGCCGGTCTCACCTCCGCAACATTGCCAAGATCCACACTTTCCTCTCCATCCAAACTGCTACCCTGCTGGTTCAATCTCTCATCCTATCCCAACTGGATTACTGCATCAGCCTCCTCTCTGATCTCCCATCCTCCTGTCTCTCTCCACTTCAATCTATACTTCATGCTGCTGCCCGGATCATCTTTGTGCAGAAACGCTCTGGGCATGTTATTCCCCTCCTCAAAAATCTCCAGTGGCTACCAATCAACCTACGCATCAGGCAAAAACTCCTCACTCTCAGCTTCAAGGCTCTCCATCACCTCATCTCCTTCTACCTAACCTTCCTTCTCTCCTTCTACAGCCCAGCCCGCACCCTCCACTCTTCTGCCGCTAACCTCCTCACTGTGCCTCGTTCTCGCCTGTCCCACTGTCGACCCCCGGCCCACATCCTCCCCCTGGCCTGGAATGCCCTCCCTCTGCACATCCGCCAAGCTAGCTCTCTTCCTCCCTTCAAAGCCCTACTGAGAGCTCACCTCCTCCAGGAGGCCTTCCCAGACTGAGCCCCTCCTTCCTCTCTCCCTCCTCCCCCTCCCCATCCCCCCCCACCCTACCTCCTTCCCCTCCCCACAGTACCTGTATATATGTTTGTACAGATTTATTACTCTATTTTACTTGTACATATTTACTATTCTATTTATTTTATTTTGTTAATAAGTTCTGTTTTGTTGTCTGTCTTCCCCTTCTAGACTGTGAGCCCACTGTTGTGTAGGGACCATCTCTATATGTTGCTAACTTGTACTTCCCAAGCGCTTAGTACAGTGCTCTGCATCCAATAAATGCTCAATAAATACGACAATGAATGAATGAATGAGTCCTGGGTAGGAGGGAGTGACTCTCCTCACAACCAGCTTAAAATATTAGTCTTTATCTTGCTCCAGTTGCTCCCTACGTATTGGCAGAGTTTCACTTGATGTCATCAAGAGAGCCAGCCGTTCTTTGAATGATAGATCATGTAAATAAATCTTTCCCCAAACCCAGGGCAGATCTGGAACTTCTGCAGCTGACCTGGTAGTTCACTTTGCCTTTTGCCTATTCCCCTACTCTGGTAATAATAATAATAATAATAATAATAATAGCATTTGTTAAGTGCTTACTATGTGCAGAGCACTGTTCTAACCACTGGGGAGGATACAAGGTGATCAGGTTATCCCACGTGGTGCTCATAGTCTTAATCCCCATTTTAAAGCACAGAGAAGTTGTGACTTGCTCAAAGTCACACAGCTGACAAGCAGCTGAGCCGGGATTTGAACCCATGATCTCTGACTCCCAAGCCCGTGCTCTTTCCACTGAGTGACGCTCCTTCTCTGGTGACATCAGCCAATGGATCTGCCATTATCTAGCCTGTCTAAACCACCACAGCTACCAACGGCCTTAAGAATTGTTCTCATTTCTTAAACTGAGTTCATAACTGGGTCGAAGCCAGGTCATTTCCCTCCAAACCAAAGTAAAAACTATAAAGTCTCAGAAGCCTGTGAGCCTGAATGATATATTTGATAATAATTGCATTTGTTAAGAGTGTATTATGCGTCAAGCTTGAGATAATAGGATAAGATGCAGTCTCTGTCCCACATGACGCTCACAGTCTAAGCGGGAGGGAGAACAGGTATTGAATCCTCAACTTTACAGATGAAGAAACTGAACCACAGAGAAGCCAAGTAACTTGTTTAAGATCGCACAGCAGACAAGTGGTGGATTTGGGATTAGAACCCAGGCCCTCTGCCTCCTAGGCCGGTGCTCTTTCTACCAGACCACACTGTATCTTACTAGGCCACGCTGCTTTATATCTACAGAGGTCACCCACGCACCAGAGTTGCTGAACAAGAAGGTGAAAGGTCATGCCAATCTGAAACCATTTTTACTTATCAAGTACATTGCGGTTGCCTTTGCAGCTTTTCTTTTACATTCACCAGGTGGCAGTGGGATGTGGCAAGTATCCACAAATGCGCCCTACCAGCTATTCCTTAGTTAAGAACGTGGAGTACCAGACAAGAGCAAACCATACTGTTGGACACCGGACAGAATGCATAACCTGATTATGCAGGTCCATGTGGGTTTTGTTCATGACAAGTTACTCAGCAAGCTGGCAGAGTTCTAAGGAGGCATTTGGATGTTCAGGACAGGGTGTAAATTTGGCATGCCTCCTCGTTTCTTCTTTCGCTTCAAGCCAAGCATTGGTAATACTAATAATAATAATAATAATAATAATAGTGATGATGGTATTTGCTAAGCACTGACTATGTGCAAAGCACTGTTCTAAGCACTGAAGGGATACAAGGTGATCAGGTTGTCCCACGTGGGGCTCACAGTCAATCCCCATTTTACAGATGAGGGAACTGAGGCACAGAGAAGCTAAGTGACTTGCCCAAAGTCACACAGCTGACAACTGGCGGAGCCAGGATTTGAACCCATGACCTCCGACTCCAAAGCCCGGGCTCTTTCCACTGAGTCACGCTGCTTCTCTAGTACTGAAGGGGGAAGGTGGTGGGGCAGAGGAATGTTTTGGAGGAAAGGGAGTGGGGCAGAGATGAGAGGAAGAGTACCCCATGCTTCACTGATGGTTAGAAAAGACTCTTCACACAGAGTGGAGGCTGCTCAGAGGGGTTAGCACTTTGGGCTTTTGGTTTGAGCGCAGCTGGCAGCCACCCTGTTTTTCCCCAACCGGGACAGACATGGATTTACTTTAGGCCTCAATAAGAATGCCAAATTGCAGTCAACAAATCAAGCTGTGGGAAGATATGTTGGTGTCTTGGACCAACTTGCCAGGCTTAACAATTCTGCTGTTTATTCAGCATTCATCTTCATGATGCAGCCTAGAATGCCTAGGGCCATGCTACAAATACTAGATCCAAAACTATCTTTCCCCTGGCAGCAGGCTTTTGAGCCTCAATCTATCAAACAGTTCATTTTTCCTGGCTGATGACAAACACCCCATTATCTCTGCTCCATCCCCAAAGTCAAAAGGCAGCCTGAGTCTCAAGAAACAAGATTTGGATTTGACTGGGGTGGTGGGGAGTGGTGGGAGTGGAGCCCCTTAGGAAACTAAAATTCCAACCTATAAGGTCAATGGGAATTAGGGAGAAAGCTTTCTTGTGTCATTTTTAATTCTCCTTTTGGTCCCTGTGTTTTTAAAAGCTAAAACATTCAGCTATAGTCTCTAAGATAGTCCAATCAGCTCACTGTAGGCAGGGAATGTGTCTATCAACTCTGTTGTACTGTACTCTCCAAGTGCTTAGTACAGTGCTTTGCACATAGTAAATGCTCAATAAAAGTGACTGATTGAAATAATTCCTGTTTTAGTCACTAAATTATACCAAATTCTCAGGGTCTACTTTGCACTGTTGGAAATGAATTTATACCAAGTCCCTTTCACCCTTCAGAGCTCCAGGAGTTTATCATCACTCACTTCCTTTCTCCATTTTTATGTTTCCTTTTTTTTTTTAAAAAAAAAGTAATTTTTAAACACTATCTATGTACCAGGAACTGTTCTTACCTCAAAAGTCACCTGTGTCTGGAACAACATAAGTCATTGAGGATGATTGTAGTCTGTAAGCTTTTGGCGGACAAGGTTCCCAACTACTAATTCTATTTTTTTGAAGTTTTCCAAGTGCTTGTACAGTGCTGTGCATACAGTAAGCACAATAAATTCCCTTGATGGGTCTATTATTATAATTTGTCTCCCCCTCTAGACTGTATAGCTCTTTGTGGGCAGGGATCATGTCTGCCAACTGTACTGTACAATGATGATCATCATCATCATAATAATAACGGTATTTCTTAAGCTCTTAGTGTGTGCCACTTGGGGCTCACAGTTTAAGGAGGAGGGAAAACACGTATTGAATCCCCATTTTGCAGATGAGGGAATTGAGGCACAGAGAAGTTAAGTGACATTTCTACGGTCACCCAGCAGGCAAGGGGTGGAATTGGGATTAGTCAATGGGGCTAGTATCTACCCAGACTCAATTGCACCTCATCATTACAGCAACCTGGCCCTAAAAGCAGAGAATAATTTTCCTTCATGGATTCTGGAATAAAACTCCCTGTTTCCAGGAGGTGACAGAGGATGGGAATTAGTTGTGCCCCTGAGGCTCTTCACCAGGTTGCGCTTGCACGTTATATTTGCTGAAAATTGAATTGGAATTAGATAAATTAACTTGTTACTGTGATTGTCTTTCCCTTTTACCCTTTAGATTGAAGGACCCCTGAAGAGGAGGGGCTTCATCTCACTCATTTGTCTCTCCATTTTACCCAAGTGCCTTGGATAGCACTCTGAATGGTGAAGTCATTCAATAAATAATGTGGGTGAGGGAAGGAAGATGAGTATAAAGTGGCTAAGGAACACAACTGACTCCAAGTCTGGAAATTCCCCAAGCTCAACCTCTTTGAGGCTAGTCACTGTTATTGGTTTCTCTGCTCTTGAATGTTTTGTCCAATGCCAAACACATTCTTTAAACACTTAACACTATCCCCTGTAGGAACATCTTCTTCAGTAAGAAATTCAACTGTTCTCTGTTTCACATCACTGCTCATGTGGTTGTCATTTATGAACACCTGGACTTTGATTGCCCCTGACCAGTTTTAGCATGGCTTAGCTCAAAATGGATGGAAGATGCACATTTTTGTGTCACTTTTGGTTATGAGTTAAAAAGTCACATAAATTATAACTGACCACACTAAGTTCAGTTCTTCTTTCTACCTCTAGATCTGGACTGGCCCAGCTGGTAAGGATTCCAGGAGCTAAACACTTTCCCTGCCCACAGTGCGTTATCCACCAACTTTTATTTTTTTAAGGAGGATTTAGGAATAGGGTTTAGGCTGGATTTGGATACTCCCATTGGTTCAGAAGCAGCATGGTGTAGTGGATAGGGCATGGTCCTGGGAGTCAGAAGGTCATGGGTTCTAATCCCATCTCTGCCACTTCTATGCTGTGTGATCTTGGGGAAGTCACTTGACTTCTCTGTGACTCTGTTACCTCATCTGTAAAATGGGGATTGAGACTGTGAACCTCACGTGGGACTGGGACTGTGTCCAACCCAATTTGCTTGTATCCACCCCATCACTTAGTACAGTGCCTGGCACATAGTAAAAGCATTTAATAAATACCATAATTATTTCTTATTATTATTCAAATCAGCACAGAGGGCCCTGTGCCAAATATACTCTTGGACCTGAGACTAAATGTACTCTAGTCCTTGGGGGAAAAAAAGAGCCAGAGGCTGGGGATGCTTTTGGACATCCATGTAATAATGATGTAATTATAATATCAATATCAATATAATTCAGTAAGTCAATTATTGGTATTTATTGAGTGCTTACTACTTGAAAAACACTTTACTAAGCGCTTGGATCAAGGCCCAGTTCCAGTATGCAACAAGGCCCTTAGAGAGGAGTTCCCTGTGCCTCCTTGTTCTGCATTTGATTTAAACAGATCTACCAGGCAGGCACGTGCATTCTGTTCTTGGTACCAGCCTAACCTGGCTGGCCACTGTTAATGCTAAGCAATTAGGTGCTAACTAATACTTACTCACTCTGAGCTGGGGGTGGGGGTGGGCTTAGAGGTGGGCTTTGAGAAGTGAGTGAATGAATATTTGCACAATTTGGCAGCTCCTTAAATTTGGATCTCCCTATGGCTATCCACCTTGCCAGCCCCTAAAACGGGCTGTGAATTTATATATTCAGTTAAAATATTGAAAAGCCAAAATCTTTCTGCTTGATAGCTCTTCGGGAAGCAGTGTGGCTTAGTGGAAAGAGCCCGGGCTTGGGAATCAGAGGTCGTGGGTTCTAATACCAGCTCCACCATTTGTCAGCTGTGTGACTTTGGACAAGTTACTTAACTTTTTTGTTCCTCAATTACCTCATCTGTAAAATGGGGATTAAGATTGTGAGCCCCACATGGGACAACCTAATGACCTTGTATCTTGTATATATATGTATATATGTTTGTACATATTTATTACTCTATTTATTTATTTTACTTGTACATATCTATTCTATTTATTTTATTTTGTTAGTATGTTTGGTTTTGTTCTCTGTCTCCCCCTTTTAGATTGTGAGCCCACTGTTGGGTAGGGACTGTCTCCAACTGTTGCCAACTTGTACTTCCCAAGCGCTTAGTACAGTGCTCTGCACACAGTAAGTGCTCAATAAATACGATTATCTACCCGAGCGCTTAGAACAGCGCTTGGCACATAGTAAGTGCTTAACAAATACCATTATTATTATTATATACATTCTTAATTTATCTATTTCTTGTGAGAAGCGTAGAGAAGTCCATTTTCTACTTGTTATATTCTGTGCACCAGTCTGGGGGTGGAGACTTGGAGGGAAATCAAATAATCATGGATGAGATTGCACAGAATCTTCCACTGTTAAATTAGTAATGGCAACAGAGGTGCGGAGGGTTGGAAGTGGGGGGTGGCTGGCTGCTTACCATAAACTTTCTTTTCAGTTTCATTTTCAGATTTTTTTTTTTTCAAATCCAGTTTCCCTATTTGACCCTGTGTTCCATATCCTCTGTTCTGGATAGACCTTGAAAAGATCAGCCACAAAAAAAGCAAATTTTATAGTTACTGGGGAAAAAAATACTTCTGTTCTGGATAGACCTTGAAAAGATCAGCCACAAAAAAAGCAAATTTTATAGTTACTGGGGAAAAAAATACTTCCTAAACCAAACGAATGCCTAAAACAATTTCTTAATAGTGCATATCATACTTTTATAATGTTGGCATAACCTAAGCAATGTAATGAAATGGTATGCCCTCACTAACTGGTTATCCAGCAGGACTTCCTTTCATTTCTAGTCTGGCATTTTGCTTTTAATTATTTATCTGTACTGACAGGTTTACATACCATGCTACTCTGCCAAGTACATAGCCAGGCAATGATATTTAATCAGAATGGCAAAATTTCCTTTGAAGTGAGAGAAATACATTTGAGTCCCATTAAAATATGTTTTTGGAACCTAATTATATATTCTTGAAAATATTCATGGTATTAGAGTCAATGGTGAAAACACATTTTAGGATGTTTTGATTGAATTAGTTAATATTTTTTATCAATATGGCATTAGAAAAACTTGGTATTATATCTTCAAAGTTAAAATATATATATCAAAGTTAACCAACTTATAGGCACCCATGAGAACATAGCCCAGAAAGCCCATTGATGGGTAGGGATTGTCTCTATCTGTTGCCAAATTGTACTTTCCAAGAGCTTAGTACAGTGCTTGGCACACAGTAAGCGTTCAGTAAATACAATTGAATGAATTCCTTCACGGTGAATGATTAATGATCATCCTAGTGAGTCACATAAACTTTACATGAGGCTAGGCACTTTTTTTGCAGCAGAAAAAAAGTCACAATTCACTCTAAACTTCAAAAATATTTTGGTGCGGCAATTCAAGCTGTTGTTTTAAGGTTTTTCTACCCGTGTGTCAATCTTGTTTACTATTCAAGAGACTATTCTGTTCTTTTTCAAAAAACTTAAGCAAAAAAAAAATCTACCAGGCATTTCTATTTACTGAATGCAAGTAAATATAATTAATGGAATACATCTCAAATGGTTACATGTACAGCTAATGTAGTTTTAGTATTAATGTGAGAAAATAGTATTTATATGAACTATGCAAGAAGTCAGGCACAGTAAGGGTTTCTAATTCTAAAAATGGTATGCTCTTTTTACATACTGGATTTCCATTTACAAGAAGAATTCACCTAAAGATTTCCATTTTTCCTTCCACACCAATATTCCACTTCAAAGTTATGATTCCAATTTAGGTCTTGCCATTATTGGATATTTTTGGTAACAGAAAAAGAAAAATACTGGGCAATTCTTAGTGGTCTTTATATTCATATACTCAATTCACTTTTAGTCAAACTAGAACTAGATGGCAAGCTCCTTGTGGGCAGGTAACCTACCAACTCTGTTGTATTGTATTCTCCCCAAACACTTAGTTCAGTCCTCTAGACTGTATGCTCCTTCTCAAAACTGTAAGTTTATTATGAGCAAGGAATATGATTACCAACTCTTACCTTGAACTCTCCCAACTGCTTAGTATAGTGCTCTGCACACAATAATTATTCAATAAATAAGACTGAATGCTCTACATGTAGTAAGCATCAAAAAAACCTGATAGGACTCGGTTGGGTTTCCTTGAACCTTATGTATTACAAAGTGAAACTCTAGTTTATCCTTTTCCAAAGGCTGAATATTAAAGGGGGAAAATGAGCTAGTTAAGAATGACGAGGGAAACTGGGTAGGAGGGAGCAGAGTGTGGAAAAAACCCTCGCCTAGGTATACTAGTATTGTATTTTTTTTCTTGAGGAGCAGGTAGGAAAGCAGTTTGCTCCAATGCCTACTTCATTTTATAGGATGCCCCAAAATCTCAATCAGAAGCATCATTTAGCAACCTGGCCAGAAATTTTGCCTGTTCTGTTCAGTGAGGATAATCGACAGTATTTATTGAACTCTTACTGTGTGCAGAGCACTGTATTAAATACTTATGAGAGTACAATACAATCGAGTTAGTAGACACGTTCTCTGCCCACAGACGAGTTTAAGAAAAATCATTGAAAAATCTACACTACACTGATTCCATTGTTTTCTTTAGGTGGAACTCACTGATTCTGGACTGTAGAATGTAACCTCCTTGTGGGAAGGGATCAAATCTACCAACTCCATTGTACTATACTTTTCCAAGCGCTCGGTACAGTGCTCTGCAGACAAACACCACTGACTGATTCTAGAGGAAGTACTCCAAATTAGAACCTAAATTTCCCTTTGACCAGCCATTCTCTAACTCCAAAAACTCTCTCTTGTTAAAAATCTTCACCCACCTTCTCCTATTTTGGGGAATGGGAACAGAAGGGCAGGGATGGATTAAGACTGCTGGGACTTCAGAACAGGCTCAAATTGGGAGCTCTGGAAGGAGTCGGACTAGAGATCGGGGATGGGTTTCTGGACTTCATCTCGTTGCTTTAATTGCTCTGAGCCAAGGACAGCCTCAGAGACAGGGGGGAGATCAGCCCCTTAGCTTGGAGCTAATTAGAGCAGGAAGATGAGGATAAAGCGACTTCTGCAAGTTGCTCTCTCTGTTACGGACAAGACCCAGGTGCATATGAAGTAGTGGGGGCTTTAAAATTTGTCTCATTGCACCAAAGATAGACCAGCCTTGCAGGAGAAGAACTCAAGGGGCGAGAAGTTTTAATAGATGGTAGGAGAGAAAGGTTTAGAAGAGGAAGTTTTGTCAATGAAAAAGTTATAATAATGGTATTTAATAATAATAACAATGATAAATGGTATTTGTTAAGTGCTTACTATGTGCCAAGCACTGTTCTAAGCACTGGAGGAGATACAAGGTAATCAGGTTGTCCCACATGGGGCTCACAGTCTTAATCCCCATTTTACAAATGAGGTAACTGAGGCACAGAGAAGTGAAGTGACTTGCCTAAAGTCATACAGCTGACAAGTGGCAGAGCCGGGATTAGAACCCACAACCTCTGACTCCCCAGTCCAGGCTCTTTCCACTAAGCCATACTGCTTCTCTTACTATGTGCCAAGCACTGGGGTAGATCGAATGTAATCAGATTGGACAAAGTCCCTGTTTCATAAGGAGCTCACAGTCTTAGGTGGACAGGGAAGAGAGAGCCCCTTTTAACAGATGAGGCCCAGAGAAGTTAAGTGACTTGCCAAAGGTGACACAGCAGGCAATAGTAGATCTGGATTAGAACGCAGGCCACCGGCCTCTCAAGCCTGTGCTCTTTCCACTAGGTTATGAGCTTCTTGTTTTGGAAATGAGGGTCTTAGAGGGAGGACTGTGGGGTTCTGATAGTACAAATTCTCTATTAGCTCTTGATCCACTGTCAAGAAGACAAGCAAAAAGGAGGAGACAACATTGTAGCTACATGAAGCAGTACATGTAGACTTGCTTTGGCTCAAAGTGGCAGTTATCATCTACATGATCTCACAGCATATTAAATTATCCACTTATCCTTGTTGCTTTGTACTCTCCCATTGATTGATCTGCTGTAGGAGGGCGTCTTTTATTATCTTCACCTTCTTGAAACCGATTTATGGTTGATTTATTAAGCGCTGACTGTGCAGAGCACTGGAGGGAACACAGCAGAGTCATAATCCACAATCCTTGCCCTCAAGAAGTATACAATCTAGTACTCACAGAAACTAAGAAAGGGAGAGGAAGATAAGGAAAAAGTATAAGTGATTTTCTCTGGATCATACAGGTTGCCAGAGGCAGAGTCAAGAAAAAACCTAAAGCTTCTGATGCCTCCCTCTGCTTAGTAACTCCCTTGTTTATCTGTTTCATCTTTCTCAATGGTAGCATTGTTTCTGTCTGCAGAAGTAGAACAAAGGTTCAGCCAAACTAAGAAGCATTCAACATAACGATTCCTGATTAATTGATTCTAGTAGTGTTCTACAATATATCATTTTACCAATTATCTGTAGGATCAAAACAACTATTTTCATAGGCTGATTATGCAGTTAACATTTATGCAATCTTCCATGTTCATGTGAATTCATTTGCATCCTTTTTGACGATGCATGACCTATGAGTGGTTGCAATCCTCAGCCCTACTTTATGCAGCTAAAATTTGAGAATAGGTAGTATAATATCAAAACCCAGGAAAAAAATGTGTCTTTTATTGCTTCCATTTCATTTGTTTAAATTAAGGAATTGACACCAAAGACACACATTTTGTGCCTGGACAAGGAACATTTTAATTTGATACTCGATATGTGTAAGAGTGGCAGAAATAAAATAATCTGCCAAATGATATACCCCCTTCCAAAGAATGAGATTTCATGTCATAGCTCCTAAATTTTTAATGATAGCATAAGAAAAAGTCAATCATCCCTTTTTTTAGATTGTCACAGTACTCTCCCAAGTGCTTAATATGTGCTCTGCTCAAATACCATTGATTCATCATCTTGGGTATGATTTAAAAATTCTCCAACACAATATCTTAACACACATACACACTCACTAATCCTGTACACAGTAAAAGTTTAAAGCCACCATACCATTAAAGCCACCATGCCATTAATCAGGAAAACTTTGCACAAGGCATTTAACAGTAAACATACACAATTGAGTTTATTCTTTCCTTTCAGACATGAGTGTAACGGCAAGCTCTATCACAACTACATGCCTTAGCTCCCACAGACTAATAGCACCCTGTTTACTGAACTCCCTTGAGGGTCAGGGACTATATCTAATTCCCATCTGGGTATTCTTTCCCAGTGCTTAGTACAAGTGCTCTGTGCACAATAATTGCTTAATAAATACCACCACCACCACCATCATCATCACCATGCAGGATTTTAAGAGCAGAAAATGATCCATCATGGTGTAGTGGATAGCGTACTGGGCTGGGAGTCAGAAGGTCATGGGTTCTAATCCTGACTCTGCCACTTGTCTGTTGTGTGACCTTGAGCAACTCACTTCACTGGACCTCAGTTACCTCATCTGTAAATTGTGGATTAAGAATCTAAGCCCTACGTAGGACAGGGACTGTGTCCAACCCCATTTACTTGTTCCCACTGCAGCACTTAGTACAGTGCCTGGCACATATTAAGTACTTAAAAAATACCATTATTATTATTATTATTATCCCTTTCATCAAAATGTTTGAAAACAAGGGGAACTTGCTAGCCAAAATGTTCAATCAGTGCCTTGAGAAGAAAGTCCAGGCCCTTTGCCTGGTACACGCCCTTTGACTGGTGAGTGACTAGAAGAAAGCTTAATTGAATTTTGCCAAGTATTAATCAACTTTAGAGAGCAGATATATAGACAGCCTACTCAGAAGCATGAATAGATTCCATCAGACCATGGCTTTCAACAGGGGTCAACCCCTCCCCTTGCTTCCAAATCTCTCTTTGATATTCAAACTGACCTTAAGGCTCAGATCTTGATTTTCCAGACTAAAGAACACAATGATGAAAATGTTCCTGGATTTTAAAAGGGAAAGCAGCCTCCTAATTTTGAGGCAAGAAGACACAACTACAACCATCTTTTAAAAGGTATGGCTGGAGTTTATAATAGCTTATGGAGTGTATACTGTATGCTCTGCACACAGTCAGTGCTCAATAAATACGACTGAATGAATGAATGAATGAATAAAGACACAATGGGTAAGTGATTGAGAAAAGAGAGAAGAAAAGATGAGGAAAGGGAAGAGTTTCTTCTCTGAAGGGGCTTTGATTCATTTAAATTAGGGTGTGTACAATAACAACTCATTCCTCCTGCTATTTTATCTTCCCACCCTGTTTTAAAACCTTAGGGAGGAAAGGGGAACAGACTCCAAGGGGCCAATAACAAAACATGTTTGGAAACCAGGATCATGGTTGTGTAGAACGCTTGCTTTCCTCCTCTAACCATGTGAAAAAATTTACGTGGCACAAATATGACATTTGGAATGACTTTGGAAGCAGTGTGGCCTAGTGGAAAGAGCATGGGCCTACAAGTCAAAAGACCTGGGTTCTAATCCCAGCTTTGCCAGCTGCCTGTTGTGTGACCTTGGGCAACTCATTTAACTTCTGTGCCTCAGTTTTCTCATCTGTAAAATGGGATTCAATACCTGCTCTCCCTCTCAGAGTGTGAGCCAGCTGTGGGACAGAGACTGTGTCTGGCCTGATTTAATGTGTATCTATGAGAAACAGCAAGGCCTAGTGAACAGAGTGTGGCCCTGAGAGTCAGAAGACCTGGGTTCTAATATTGGCTCCACCACTTGTCTGCTCTGTCACCTTGGGCAAACCGCTTAACTTCTCCGGGCCTCCGCTCTCTCATATGTGAAATGGGAATTAAGACTGTGAGCCCCATGTGGGACATGGACTGTGCCCAACCTGATTCGCCTGTATCTACCACAGTGCTTAGCACAGCATCTGGCATGTAATAAGTGCTAAAATACCATTAGAAAAATCATTGCAACTATAGTGCATAAACATCAGTCACTAGTTACCTGACCATGATAGGGAAAGCAAATTTTAAGTATTTCATAATTGAAAAGTACACTAAAAATGCCAAGTAAAAGGTGCTTGAGTGAATCAAAATATTCATCACCTTGATAAACATTATTGGACAGAAGTTACTGCCCTGAGGAGCCAAAGGTAAAACACATATAAAGAATGATCCTAAGTTTCCTTTTGCCTAGAACCGAATTTTAAAATCAGTTAAGGTGTCAGTGAAGTTCAAACAAGAAGGAATTGACTCAGATTTCTGGACTTTTAGTGGCTTGGTGACTTGAAGCATCCATCAAGAGAATAATTGTTTTAAAGGTAAGTGATGGAGTGGGAAGCAAGGTTGTTGCTCAGACTTCAGTAAATCTTATTGAAAATGTTTTAATTATGAATAAGCAGCACATATCAACAGAAAAGCAGGGATAAGAAACAGAAACACCTCGTATAGCTAAACTGTAACTGGTAAAGTCTAAGGAACTTACTTAAAACCATTTCCTTGGCAAACTTTACACATTAAGAGACACCCATTAAAATTTTTTTAAAATCTTATTTTAGTAGACTCAGCCATCAAATTATTTTAGAAATGACTAAAACCTAAGTTGTACTTAAATGCATTTTACATCAATTTACTACAAATAGCATAGAGGAATAGTTGAATCACTTTGGCTAACATTGGGCCCATTGTTATAAATGAAAACCACCGCCTTTTAACACTTTAATTTCAGGGTGGAAACAAAGAGACTGACCTCCCAAAATAGTTCAGTCTGTATTGGCTTTGTGAGATAGCATAGTTGCTTGCTTTCACTCTCTGAGGCTTCAGGGATGTAAGAGTGAAATCAGTACTTCCCAATTTGCAGGGAAACACCAGGGTTTTCCAGCAAGCTTCCCAAGGCATCATGTGATTCTGCCATGTTAGATTTCACTGTGCATACCCAGAACTACTTCTGAATTTGTGACTATGTATTCATTCATTCAATCGTATTTATTGAGCACTTACTGTATGCAAAGCACTGTACTAAGCGCTTGGGAAGTACAAGTCGGCAACATATACTGTATCAACGTGCACAAGACTTTCATTCACAAATGCGGTTAAGAGCCAGTGTGGTTTAGTAGGAAGATATTGGAGCTGGGAGTCAGGAGATCTTCACCACAAGCCTGTCCTATGACCTTAGGTAAGTCACTTGACTACTCTGTGTCTCAGTTTCCTCATATTCAAAAAGGGGATAAAATATCTGTTCTTCCTCCCTCAGAATGTGAGGCACATACAGCACAAAGACCATTTCCAATCTCATTACCTTGTATCTTCCCCATGCCTAGAACAATGCTTGGTACACTGAAGCACTTAATACCATAATTATTATATGCATGAAGCATGAGAAAAGGTCCATTTATCAATCCCAGCTGTTAGCCCCCTTCTCCAGTCACACCTGCTAAACCTAAGAAAAAAATAGAAAACCATATTAGGTAACTGGTGAATCTCACTTCATTTAATCTAAGCTCATTGTAGGCTGGGAACACATCTACCAACTCTGTGCATACAGTGAGCACTCAATAAATACCATTGATGGTGATTTAATCCTGATAAAATTGGCCTTCTATAAAATGCAAGTGAACTCCTCCCCAATTAATTCTTTTCCCCTGCCTGCTCTCCCTTCCGCATCATATATGCACTTTGATCTGTGACCTTTGGACATTTGATATTCACCACCTCCCTCCCCCCACAGCCCTTAGGTACATATCTTTAAACTATTATTTATTCATATTAATGTCTGTCTCCACCTCCGGACTGCAGCTCATTATGGGCAGGGACTGTGTCTGCTAATTCTGTTGTATTGTACTCTCCCAAGCTCTTAGTACACTGGTCTGCACATAGTAAGCACTCCTCATGGAATAACATCGATTGAATTATTTAGGCTTTGGTAGCATGGTGATGTACCCCTTTTAAATCTCCATTAGCTCGGTTAAAGCAGGGAGAAGGTTTTCATGAATACTATTGAACTGGGAAATGAACCTTTAAGTTACTAGGATAATCACTATACTAATTTTTTTCACTGAAAAAGTTACATTGGGCACATGAGAGTCTTAACAGGTTATGTCATTCTGAAAATGAAATGGGTGTGCACACACATACACAGAGTTGGCCTCACAATGGTCCCTTCAGCCACACCTGCACACACAATAGGAGCTTGAACAAAGGAATTCTGTTCAGGCAATTGGTAGGAATGAGGTTTTTTGACAATTTTCGGGAAAGTCCAGCTGCAGGCTTGAATGGGGCCAATGGCTCAATATCAACCAGACCCTCAAATGTCTGAGGAAGACACCTGTAGTCCAAATTCAAGGTAGAAGTTCAAGGTTTCATGTTGCAAACTCTTCAGCAAAGTATTTCTTGAGAAATTGGATAACTTTATCAAGGGTCACATTCTCCTAACACAAGAACTCTGGTGTTGAAATTGAAGACTTGTAAGAGCTAGTTACTCTGTTTTAAAAGAGCATACTTTTTATATCTGTCATCTCCACACATTTTTCCGTGCAGTTAAAACTCAGGTCTATTCCAATCCCTTATTTTCCTTCTACTTGTTCTTTTTTGGTTATCTTTTATTAATAGGTACAACTTCATTGAACTATCATGATTTAGTTATTGCTGCCTATCAATAGTATTTGAGAACATACTGTGTGCAAAATACTATTAAATGCTCTGGGGAAAGTACAACAGAGTAGAAAATTAAGAGGCCCAGTCACACACAAGACTCACAATCTAAAAGGAAATGAGAAAAGGCATCTTATCTTCAGTCTACTGATGTAAGAACTGAAAAAGAGATAGGTTAAATGACATGTCCAAGGTCACACAGTAGACCACAGTCAGAGCTGGGATAAGAACCGAGACTCTGTACTCTCAGATCATGTTCTTTCCACTGCACCACACTGTCTTTCATCAATGCTAGATTCACAAGTGTCTCTAACTGCTTTAGAACAGTGTTTAACACATCGTAAGTACTTAAAGACCATTTAAAACAAACAAAACTAGATCCCAGAAGAAAGTCAGTCTACTATCATAGAAGCTCCTCCTGAATGGTGAACTGGAAACTGGTGACCAATTATAAGCAAGAAGGGCAGATAAAACATCTTAAGGATTCAGTAAAACAAAGTCTCCAATAAGATGGTATCATCCCTAATGAAAGGCAAACAATTATGGCATAAAGAACAGTCTGGCACGTTGCAATCAAGAAAAAAAGAACCTCTCAGCAGACCTCTGAGCTAATCATTAGAGAGACAAAGGTAACAAAAAAACCAAAAACACAGCTAAGCATTGTAAACATCCCAACAGCACAACAAAGGGCCATCTTTGTGTGTGTAAATAGTGTGATTAAGACTATGAGGAATACATTGCTCACCCTCTTTCTTTCTCTCTCTCTCTCTCTTTCACACACAGCCCATCCCCCAATATATCCTTAGGTAAACTGCAACACCAGGATCATTGCTGAACATCAAGAGCAAACATCTATCTGCCCGAAGCCTCAGACATGGAAACTATGGTCCGCATAGCCAAGTATCTACTTCAGTGAAGTTAAGAGTTTTTATTCATTCATTCAATCGTATTTATTGAGCGCTTACTGTGTGCAGAGCACTGTACTAGGCGCTTGGGAAGTACAAGTTGGCAACATATAGAGACGGTCCCTACCCAACAGCGGGTTCACAGTCTAGAAGGGGGAGACAGACAGCAAAACAAAACATATTAACAAAATAAAATAAATAGAACACTGAATTGAGAGGAAGCACACCACTTTTGTACCTTCATCCTCTTCCTCTTAAAAAAAATTATATTAGATAACCAGAAAAGACGCAATGAAATCTTAGCTTATTTGGGAGAGGACATTGCCTATCCTCAGCACAAACAAAGTGAACACCTGACTTACTACGGTGTAAATTGGGGAGCATCATCAATCAGAAACCACAATTAAACAAGCCCTTGGAGATTTTTCAGTGATCTGAACCTATGCAATGATTAAATGGTAGTTGCAGAGACAAGATGTTTGTTATTTTCCAAATAAAAGCAGGTACTTTAGATTAAATTTTGTGGCTTACTCCCTAACTCTACAAAAATGAATTTGTGATTCTATCCCAATAAGAAAATTATTTCCTATTTGATAGGATTATATGTTTACAACGAATCTCAACAGGGCAACCACTTCATAAATACAAGAGACAGAAAAACAACCATTGCATATGCTTTTTAAATTGTCCTCTTTTTCCTGGAAAGTACACAGGTAATGAAATGAATAAAAGGAAGCATTCTTAATTACTCACCAACTAGAAATCATTCTTGTCTTAGATGCCTGAGTGATATGTTGCCGACTTGTACTTCCCAAGCACTTAGTACAGTGCTCTGCACACAGTAAGCGCTCAATAAATGCGATTGAATGAATGAATGAATAAAACTGGAAACACGCCTGTTCACATTCAGACTGTAACTACTTTTGTAGTGATGAAATTACAGATTAGGGGTGAGTGGCAGGGGACAGCCTTCACTTTTGTTTTTTTACATGGATTTTATAAGTCCTTACTATGTGCCAGGAAGTGTACTAAGCACTGGGGTAGATATAAGCTATCAGGTTAGACACAGCCAACTGCTCCACATTCATTCATTCATTCATGTCCACATGGGACTCACAGTCCTAAACCCCTTTTTACAAATGAGATAACTGAGGCACAGAGAAATTAAGTTACACACCCAAGGTCACACAGCAAATAAGTGGCAGAATTGTAATTAGAACCCAGGTCCTCTGGCTCCCAGACCTGTGCTTTATCCTCTAGGCCACACTGCTTCATTTGTCAGAACAACAGAAATCCTTCTTGTCACTTCCACCTGTCATTCAGGTAAGCCAATCAGTCAGTGGAATTTCTTGAGCACTTTGTGCAGAGTACCATACTAAGTGTTTGGGAAAGTATGATAAAATTAAGTTGGTAGACACAATCTTCACCCTTAGGGAGCTTAAGTCTAACGGACATTAAAAAATATTTTGTCAACTTTTGTCACCCCATTCTCTCATTGTCTCCCTTTCACCTCCCAATCCCACTCGCTACACCCACTTTTACATTTAATAATAATAATTGTGGTATTAAGTATTTACTATGTGCCGGGTACTGTAATAATAAGAATAATAAGAATAATAATGTTGGTATTCATTCTGCACTTACTATGTGCCACGCACTGTTCTAAGCACTGGGGTAGATACAAAGTAATCAGGTTGTCCCATGTGGGGTTCAGTCTTAATCCCCATTTTACAGATGAGGGAACTGAGGCCCAGAGAAGTTAAGTGACTTGTCCAAAGTAACACAGCTGACAAGTGGCAGAGCCGGGATTAGAACCCACAACCTTTGACTCCCAAGTCCGTGCTCTTTCCACTAAGCTACGCTGCTTCTCTGCACTAAGCACTGGAGTGGACATAAGCAAATCGGGTTGGACGCAGTCCCTTTCCCATATGGGTCTCATAGATGAGGTCACTGAGGCACAGAGAAGTGAAGTGGCTTTCTCAAGGCCACACAGCAGACAAGTGGCAGAGCCAGGACTAGAACCCATAACTTTTTGACTCCCAGGCCTGTGCTCTACCCACTATGCCATGCTGCTTCTGCTCCTAGAATTTTCTGGAACCATTCAACTCACATGATGGGCCTCTGAGAGCCTGAATTTACACGTGTCCCCATGACTATAATAATAATAATTATTATTATGGTACTTGTTAAATGCTTACTATGTGCCATGTTCTTTACTAAGCACTGGGGTGGATACAAGCAAACTGGGTTGGACACAGTCCCTGTCTCATGTAGGGATCAAACTCTTAATCCCCATTTTACAGATGAGGTAACAGGCTCAGAGAAGTGAAGTGACTTGGTCACTTTGTGACCCAAGGTCACAAAGCAGACAAGTTGCAGAGCCAGGATTAGAACCCATGACCTTCTGCCAGGCCTGTGCTCTATCTACTAAGCCATGCCAACTACTTATGCTTCACCTGACTAACCCTGTCCTTCTATAACTGTCCCACTCTTTCTTGTTTGGTAATGCCCCTGCTGCCCACATCACCTGAAATATGAGGCCAACAGGGACCAGACTGGCTTAGAAGGGTCTGGGATTGCAGTCCCCCCTTCCCCTGGCTCCATGCCATCCCTTTCTGACCTGTGTTTTTGGATTTGCAGATGCAGATGTTAAAGATGCATAGGTTAAATATAAATTCTGCGATGGTATGGAAGCAGGGGAGGAGGATTGGACAAGTTTAAGAAAAAGGATCTCAGAGCAGGTTTGGGGGACCTGATACGGTGGGAATGATAGTGGTAAAACATCAAGGAGACTTGGAAACAAAGTTTTAAAAGAAACGGGTGAAATGGGAGTGAGATGGAGGTGTAGGAGAGGAAGAAGAAAAAAATAATTTGAATGGCTTACCTAAAAGGCAAGTGACTTACATTTCATTAGCTTTCCTGTGATAGCAAAAGATACCCAGCTGTCAAGCTTCCAAGCCATTAAATTTCAAGTAAAGCACTGCTAAGACCAATTTAGAAAAGTGGATTAATATCAACTTTGTACTTGAGATAACTTTTCTTCCCATCCTATTAATTGATGACACTTCTATACTAAACGCTAACTAAATGTCCCCACTTTTGCCCACGTTTCAGCCTCATTTCTCCCCAAATCACTGGGTAGGAGCCAAATGAAAGTAAGGGGAAAAAAATACCTACTAAACTCAAGCCTCCAACCAAACCAGTAGCTGCAGGACTGGCCACAATACAACAGTTATTATTATTAGTAGTAGTAGTAATAATAATAATAGTATTTGTTAAGTGCTTACCAGGTGCCAAGCACTATTCTAAACACTGGAGCAGATGCACTATATGCAGAGCGGACACAGCGCCTATCCTATGTGGGGCTCA
This sequence comes from Tachyglossus aculeatus, assembly GCF_015852505.1. NCBI lineage: Eukaryota > Metazoa > Chordata > Mammalia > Monotremata > Tachyglossidae > Tachyglossus > Tachyglossus aculeatus. The sequence goes on along the minus strand of NC_052074.1, from coordinate 16,320,683 downwards.
CAGTCCAAGGAAAAGGGGGAACAGGCATTGAATCCCCACTTTGTAGATGAGGAAACTGAGGCACAGATAAGTTAGGTGACTTGTTCAAGGTCACACAGCTGGTGAGTGGTGAAAGCCAGGCTTAGAACACAGGTCCTCTGACTCCTAGGCCCGTCCTCTTTCCACTAGGTCTTGGTGTTTCCAGTAAAAGCATAGTGAGACAACTAGCCATAGGAGGAAGCAGGCTGTCTAGTCATTCAGTAGTATTTATTGAGAGCTTACTGTGTGCCGGGCACTCTGCTGGGTGCTTGGGAGATTAGTATAGTACCTAGAGTTGGTAGACATGTTCTCTGCCCTCCAGGAACTCCCAATCAGGGCTCCCAGGGTTGGCTCTGAGGAGAAATGAGCTACAAAAGCCCTTTCTTTGTTTACAAAGGAGAATCCCCATAGACATTGGGTTTGGTGCTTTGAGCCTGTTTGCTCTGTAAAGATTTGGGGGCAAAAAAGCATATTACCCCCGCAATTATCCCCTTTCAAAAGCTTTTCCTCCTGCAGACTTGCATCTATCCATATCCTGTGAAGAAACACCACTCTCTCCTGTGGGACTCAAGTGTGGAATCGGGGTAGAATCACACCTCAGGATGAAATGCTGCTGCTTCTTCCTTCATATCTGTGGGATCTACTCATTTTCCCCAAGCGAAATGAACTCTAGTCATCTTTTCCCTCCCAAACTCCCAGCTGGGTAACTGTTGCACCAATCTCTCATCTCACCTCTTGTAAAATAATGCTGGCCCACAGATTCAATCTTATCTCCCCAACCACAGAGTCCTCTCAGGCTTCCTATCTCACTTTGTGTTAAATCCAATCGATCCAATGCATTCATTCCACTCTACCTTTATCTGCCCTTCACCTCTCTCACCTCTGATGCTCACTTGCTGTGCTCCACAACCACCTCTTTGCCCTCTCATTTCATTCTAGCACTTCAGAAGTTATTCTGTTCTTTGTCAGACACTATTTTCTCTTTTTATTCCCACTCAGAATCAGCCTACCTCTTTCCTTTCCTTCCTATTCCACCTCAAATTCCCACAAACCCCAGGCTAAGTTGAAACAGAGATGAGTACTTTTCACATCATCAAATCCCTTCTAAAGAAAAAGGTAAAATACCTAAGTGAGGGAAATATTATTAGAAAGCAATTGCTTTTATGGCAGGTGCAATTGATTGCTCAAAATAATGTATTCAACTGCATTTTCGGTTCCATAGAAATATTGATTTAATGGGTTTTAAAATACCCAGCCAAAAACATTTCTGCAAGAACATCTGCCCCACAAATTCCAACCCTTCACCTTTCAACAGATCCATTTACATAACCTGAAAAATAAACTAGCCTTTCGGTGGGTGGAAAAAAAAAAGTGTGCACCATCTGTGAGTCTATTTGCCAGAATGAATATTGGTGGAAAAGATTTTCCAAAGGCAGAGTGTGTTGAAATAAAAGGAAATCCAGGCATTGCACTCATTCAATATTTGGGGGAGGGGGAAGGGGGCCGAAGAGGAAATTGTCAATGCAGTTTTGTTTTACTCTACTTAAAGTAGCCAGTCAGTAGGACAACCTAAATACATTTACTGCTTGAGAAATGTTTCCATTGATATTTGGAACTACTGCTGGAGGAAAATATGTTTTTCCTTCGGTTCTTCCTTCTTCATACCTTTGGAACCCACTGTGTTCCTCTTCCAGTTCATGAACATAACCTTACTACTTCATACAGCTGTGCTTTTAATGAACTTTTTCTTACACATAATCTAAGTGAAGGTTAATGATATTTTGTAAATAATGCGGTTTTAGATTGTAAGCTCCATGAAGGCAGGGATACCTACATTATTGTACTCGCCCAAATGCCTAGTTCTGTGCTTTTCACACAGTAGGAATTAAATAAATGCCATTGATTGGATGGTGAAAAAATGTTAAATGCTTTTGTTAGGGATAAACTATGGTTACTAATTCAAACTTGCATAGCTTCAGCCCCCTGAGGGATTCCACATAATTTCAATTCACCTTCCTGCTCTCCAGCCCCTCTTCCCCCCATTCTATGGTAAGACCCCTGATGACTAGTTATTTCCCTTGGAAAATAAGCTTAAGATGTGGAGACAGCCAAAATAGGGTGGTGTTTGTGTAAATCTTTGAGACTTGCTTTCCATCTTTTAGGTTGTTGAGGTCCAAACTAACATTCATTCAATCATATTTATTGAGCTCTTATTGTGTACAAAGCACTGTACTAGGTTCTTGGGAGAGTACATGACAACAATAAACAGAAACATTCCCTGCCCATAATGAGCTTACAGTCTAGATGTGGTGACACACAATATGGCTAAATAAATTACAGCTATGTAATCGTCATCATATCTTGGTCATTATTGAAGGTTTGAACCTTTTTTTATGTCTTTTAAATGGCATGTGCTAGTGCTTACTATGCACCAGACATTGTACAAACCACTGAGGTAGATACAAGCTAATTAGGGTGGGCACAGTCCCTGTCCCACATAAGGCATTCATTCTTAATCCCCATTTTACAGATGAGGTAAATGAGGTGCAGAGGAGTTAAGTAACTTCCTCAGGGTCAATATAGCAGGCAAGTGGCTGAGCCGGAATTAGAATCCAGGTTCTCTGAATCACAGGTCTATGCTCCTTCTACTAGGCCACACTGCTTCTACTTTAGAGACCTAGGTAAAAATACATGTGTGTGCACAGTCTCTATTCTTCATTTCCCCACATGCTGTTCGATCAACAGACATCCCCAGGGAGCCAGAGGATGGCAGCCTCAATTCCTAGAATCTACAAATAGCTATAGTGATCCTACACCATGCCAAGCTGCCTTTCTGCTACCTTTTTAACTCATGAAAGTGCACACCCATCACACACACACACACACCACCTTTTTCTTTATAAAGAATGAAAAAAACCTCAACCAAGAACATTCTGGGTTACATAACTGCACTGCGAATATATCCAGTATGCATGAACAGTGATTTATGGTAACCTACTTTTTGAATGATTTCCCTTCAGAACTAAAATTCACGTCAGGTTGGGGAAAAATATAATACTTTAAAATAAAAAAGCCCAAACCTAGCATCCCAGCACATAAACCACCCAGGGTGGATATACAGCACTTCTGAGGCTCAGTGAATAATTGCAAAGCCATTTTAGGCTTTCCAATTCTATCAATGTTCAAATGGAGTTGTCTTCATAATCCAAATATGTCTACAACGCAATATATAATTATTATTGTGGTAGCATCTGTGGGTCTTTTTTCCTTAATAGGACTGATTTACAGAACACAAAAAAAGAAACATTTGAAATCAAATAGGAGATTGAAGATACATTATTCAGAAGGCCCCTGACCTTTGGACTTCTTTTTACCTCAAAAATCTGACTGCAAATGGATTTCCTATTTCACAAATGAGACAGGTAAGATAGAGCAATTCTACATGCGATTTATAGCTGAAATTCTTTTATCTCTTCCATGCTATGTATCACTAAGGGGCAAGTCACAAGATTTAACAAAATGAGATTAAAACAAGGCAGTTTTCAATCCTACCTTGGTGGAACACTGGTCTATTAAGTCGGTTATTCCTCCTCAAATTTTCAGATGAAAATACTACAGTGAAAATTTTTAAGCTGCTTTTCCTTCCTTAAAACCATGTTATATACAGCTTTAACCTCAGCAAGCGCTTGCTTCACTTCAAAGGACTATCCACTATGTTAGCAAATATATTCAATACTATAATTTTTCCCTGCAAGCAAGAGAAGACCAAAGGAGCAGAAGGCTCAGGAAATAGAGGCAAGCCGAGTAAGAAATTATGCTCACAGTTGGGAGTGAGCTAGAATGTCCTGGGAATTGTATGTGAGTTGTTCTTTTGTTTGAATGAACAGGTAGGTTTTAACAACGTTTGTAAGGTCTATAATTTAGTGGTAAGAATAGACTATTTTTTAGCTCTAGGTGTTTTTGCTATCACTTCTCTTTTAGGCTGGCTATATATTAGGAAAGAACACTGATCATAATGGGTGTTCTCTGAATACCTCCTCTTCCATTTCGGCTTAAACACAATCTAATGACTAATTCCAGTGGACTGTAAAGACTCAAATAAGTCACTGTAGGGGCCCAATACTCATCCTCCCTGACCCCATTTCCCTAAATTTCATCCTTCAGAGTAACAATGAGACAGAGATACTTGAATAGTTGTTTGTTGTACTTTTTAAAGCAAGCTTCAACTTCTTGGAAGTGAGCTACATCAATACAAAATGAAGTTTTTAAAATGTTGCTGCCATAAACTAGTGAAAGTCCTATTGGGGGCTGAAAGCCCAACTCATAAAACACTGGTAAAAGAATCCTCAACTATTTTGGAGACCTATTATTTGGTCATTGGACTTTTCTGAGACTATCATGAGGCCTTTTGTAATAATGGAGCATTTATCCCTGGGATTTAAGGTTTTTTTTCTTTAATCCTCTTTTTGAACAGCATGCAAGAATCTTTGAAATAGAGCCCAAAGGTAGACACATTAACACAAACCTTTATGTGGAAAATAGCTTTGTTTAGAATATAGTGGCTTACACATATCTGCCACATCTATGTCCCCAAATTCACATTTACGTTGAGTAAGGATGGGCCAAATTCTGACACTTTGATCATCAGTGTTTTGGTGGAACGCTTTCCTAGGTCAGCAACTATTCTTACTGTATCTGAACCTGCAGGTCCAGGAGCTCCTGAGTATACTGTAAATGTCCATAATTTGTATATTTAGATTAATATCTTTCTTCCCCTCTAGACTATAAGCTTATTGTGGGAAGGGGAGATGTCTACCAACTCTGTTATACTGAACTCTCCCACATGCTTAGTACAGTGCTCCGCACGCAATAAGCACTCAACAAAAATGGATTGACTGATTGAGTACAGGCTCTCCCTGCCCAACTCTGGTTTGAATTAGCCTCTGGAACTCAAATATCTGCTTGGTTTTAGGGGGCATCGTATAACCGAGTCCCAGATTTCTTTGGAAATAAACCTTACTTTGAACTGGTGAACTGCAAACCAGCAGTTCCCCCACTGGCACTGCCCTCATCTACTTAGAGAGGCAGTGTGGCCGGTGGAAAGATCACAGACCAGGAAACCAGAGGACCTGGATTCTAACCTCGGCTCTGCCACTTGTCTGCTATGTGACCCCGGGGAAGTCACAATTTCTCTGGGCCTGTTCCCTCATATGTAAAATGGGGATTCAATAGCTGATTTTTAATATCTGTTAAGCACTTACTACGTGCCAGGCACTGTACTAAGTGCGACAGTAGATACAAGCTAATCAGGTTTGACACAGTCCATGTCCCACATGGTGCTCACAGTCTTAATCTCCATTTTACAGATGAGGTATCTGAAGCAAAGAGATGTGATTTGTCCAAGATTTCACAAATGGTAGAGCAGAATTAGAACCCAGGTCCTTCCGACTCCCAGGCCTCTGCTTTAACCACTAGGCAACACTGCTTCTCCCTCCTACTTAGACCATGAACCCCATGTGGGATTTGATTATCTTGTATCTGCCTCAGTGCTTAGTAGTCATGCGGGTGTGTGGCCGTACAGTCGTGTCTTAGAGGTGCTGGAGTTCTTAACTAAAGTTTCAGGGCTCCAAGACAGAATCCAAGGCTGAGTACCAGCACACAGTAATAAATGCCTGCGTGGCACCCATCTCGGTGGTTCAATGATGTAAACATATTTACTGAGTTCCCTGAGGTATTCTAGATCCCCCTGGATTAAGGTGGGACTTGGTTCTATTTCATAGAGATTGCAAAAATCAATGATGAGTTACTGATCCATTATAGGAAAATGGATCTTCTTGGGTTAAAAGATTACTCTGATTATTTTTATAGCTTACTTATGATGGAAGAGTGTATTATTTAAAACGTTATGTTACGTTAGCCATTTTCAGTTTTTTCTTTTTTAGCCATGTAAAACATATGGAGTTTTCCCAGAGTGAAAACACAGACAGAGCCTCCCCAGAGTCAAGGTGCTAAGAAAAATTTAGGGATCCTAGTAAATGTACCTAATAGAATCCCTGATTCACATCACCTTAAGCAGCAGAGAAATGTATTATGGACATTTTGATAGAAAGATATTCAATTTATTGATGGTTAGCATGGAATGTAAATGGTTCAGAGAGATTAAGGATTAACATGCTGTGATTTCATCCCTGAGGAAGGTTTATAAAAGACACCAATGATCAGAGATTGATTTGAAACAATTTAGCTGGAAATGGGACTAATGACAAGATACTGATCCAAAATACCGATCCAAATAGGACTCCTAATCCTTCTACCACCCCAATCATTCCCCCAGTAGATTCTGGGTAAAATGGCAGCTGGGGATTAATTAATTCCTTTTTTTTTTTTTTTTTTTGGTCCCAAAGTGACAGGGAAATGAGAAGTGGGAATGCACAGCTTTCTGGATTTAAAGAAAAAAGATATTTAAAGAGGAACTGAATTAATTTTAAAATTGGGGAAAAAATACATCGCGTGGAAAGCACTGGATTTCAGGCAGCCCCAATTCGCCACCACTAGAAGAGGAAGTAGAGTTGGTTGTCACTTGCCTGCTGACTTTGTAAGAATCCTTAAAGGTGCAATGCATTTCAGTCCAGGTAAAGAGCAAACCATTGGTGGACACGAAGCCCACGCTGGTGCAATGCGTCTCTGCAGTCTCCTTACTGTCAGAGCTGTGTGCACTACCATCTGCGTGCCAGGTAGATCAAGATTTAATTCAATTTCTTTATCATCTTATTGACATGTTAAATATTACAACAATGTGTCTATGTGCCCCTCTTGGCATGAATTAGCCCTAAAGTTGCCAGGGTGTTGTTTTTTTCTTTTTCTCATTTTGGAGGTTTTGCTTCTTTACATTTTATTGGGAATTGGGGCATTCGATTTTGCTGATGATTATGATAATGTGATCCCTGTTAAAAGGCCGGTCCTTTCTGGAAGTGACTTTTTTTTCAGAGATAAAGATCTTCTCCAGCCAATTCTGTTTCTTCAAATTATTTCCTTAACTAAATTAAGAATAGACATTGAGATAGGCTAAAAGCTTTTTTATAAGATCTCCACTGAAATTTACATTTTCATTGTATTGCACAGTTTTCATGAAATTTGGAAGAGTGCCAAAAATGTATTTCAGCTGAATGTTATGTGAGTAACAAACAGTCTATTGCAATACTGTATTGTCAGAGGAACAGTAACTCGTTTGTTGGCATTTCTTTGGTCATTGTGCTTTTTCTTCAGAAGAAAAACAGTTGGCACCAATCTGCATCTGTGTCTTTAAATGCCCCAGGTGTTCCATGACAGTTTACATTTCCTATGCCTGAAAGGTGAAACTTTCATTCTGAATGGACAAATCCAGTGGAAGATTTTGAGAAAACTGTAATGCTTAATCAAAATACAAAATAAATAAATGCAAAATGCTAGACGTATAGCCCTATATATTGGACATCAATATCTAAGAGTAACAAATTTGGAATTAAAAACTCTGTAGGAGAAAGTTTAGGCTGATGAAGTCCCTAAACAAAGGACTGATATAGGGTAACAGCATAACAGACTGGAGATACTGTCACTGTTGTGAGCTGACACAAAGCAATGCATTCTATTCTCTTTAATCTCATTTGTCTTTCTATTTTTAGTTTTTTATGGTATTTGTTAAGGACTTACAAAAGTGTTCCAGGCACTGTTCTAAACAGTGGACTAGATACAAAGTTATCAGGTTGGACACAGCCCATGTCCCATATCGGGTTCACAGTCATAATCCCCATTTTACATAAGAGGTAACAGGCACAGAAAAGTTAAGTGACTTGCTCAAGGTCACACAGCAGGCAAATGGTGGAGCTGGCACTAGAACCCAGGTCCTTTTGACTCGCAGGCCCGTGCTTTATCCATTAGGCCAAGCTGCTTCTCTACTTTACCAAACTATGCTTGTTTGTCCTTCTAGTTCACCTTATCTATTACTATTTTTATTTTAACCTGAATGACGGAGAAAAGATACTATTAGGGACATGTTCTGAGTGCACCAAGAGCTCATGACCCACAGAAAGTCACTTTCACAAACTTTCCAACACTTAAATTGAGAAAACTCTCTGAGTGTTCACACCACTGTTAGCATAGCACTTTCTTCAAGAACCCGGTGTAGAAGTCTGACGGAAATTGCCAGAAAGCCACAGGAACAAAGTTATCGAGACATTTTATTATTCATCAATGTAACCCTTGGAATTCTTGAATCCCAAGGAGTCCCTAGTCATCTAAATGAGAAATAAGGTCCCATTATAGAAGCAGCATGGCTCAATGGAAAGAGCACAAGCTTCGGAGTCAGAGGTCATGGGTTTGAATCCCAGCTCCACCACGTGTCAGCTGTGTGACCTTGAGCAAGCCACTTGACTTCTCTGTGCCTCAGTTACCTCATCTGTAAAATGAGGATTAAGACTGTGAGCCCTACGTGGGACAACCTGGTCACCTTGTATCCCCCCCAGCGCTTAGAACAGCGCTTTGCATATAGTAAGCGCTTAACAAATACCACCATTATACAAGAGAGCAAAGGACCAAAAATCATTCAATCATATTTATTGAGCACTTACTCTGTCGCAAAGCACTGTACTAAGCAGTTCGGAGAGTATAATAAACAGACACATACCCTGCCCACAACAAAATCATGAGAATTAGATTCCATTTTCAGCTTTGCTACTCTCCTGCTAGTTGTCTTACACTTGCCTCAGTTTTCCTGTCTGTAAAGTGGAAATATTCGATTACCACTTGCTATCTGCTTCTTTCTTATCTGTAACTTGTGAGTTGAGGAAGAGATTTTTACACACTCAGTAAGCTCATTGTGGGCAGAGAATGAATGTTATATTGTTGTGTTGTACTCCCCCAAGTGCTTACAGTGCTCTGCACACAAGCACTCAATAAATACAGTTGATTGATGAGTTAAGGACATGCACTGGTAGGATAAAGTTACTATGTTCAATAAACAAATGTAAACAGAAAAAATCAGTACTATTCTAATAATGCTTGTGGTATTTGTTAAAGTGCTTAATCATCATCAATGGTATTTGAGTGCTTACTATTTTTAGAGCACTATATTAAGTGCTTGGGAGAGTAAAATACAATAGACTTGGTAGATACATTCCTTGCCCACAACGAGCTTTAATATGCACCAAGGACTGTGCTGAAGGCTGGAATAGCTACAAGATGATCAGAGTGGATATATTCCTTTTCCCAAATCGGGCTCACAATTAGTTGGGAGGAAGAACAGGTACCTTATCCCCATTTTACAGATACGGAAACTGAAGCACAGAGAGGTTAAGTGACTCACTCATGGACACACAGCAGGCAAGTGGTGGAGCCAGGATTACAGTCCAGATCTCCTCGCTCTTTGTCCTGTGCTCTTTCCACTAGGCCTTGCTGCTTCCCAGGGCTCTGAGAGGCATTCTTAAGCCCATTACCAGTCTAAGGGATTAATAAATGCTTTTAAAATCTCCTTTGAGAACAGCCAGGTAAATTTTCTAGGCAAGTTTCAGAAGAAGGGTTTTGAAGGGGTAGGTCTTCAAATAGTCTATTTTATTTTGCAATGCAACTATGGCTAACTCATTCTCATGCTATTCTTTGCTTCTCCCTTATTCCCTTTTCTCCTTGCACTAGTTTTACTTCTCCCACTATAGTTTTTCTCCCCTCACATCTTTCCATTTTCTTCTCTCCCTTTCCTTTTCTCTTGCCACATCCTTCTCACACTCCCTTCAATCCCCATTGTTTTCCTTTTCCCTTCTTTCCTCTCTCTTTTCCTCACCTTAGAAATGTTAAGAGACCTCAACAGAAATTCCTGCTTTCAGGAAGATGCAAACTGGGGTTGATGGTCCAGCATGGAGAGCAGGATTAAGCCTTTCAGAGCCCTAAGAGACCCATGAAAACTAGCTACAAAGCAAGGGAGTCCAAGCCTTTTACAGAGAGCCTTGTCTGGTGCCATCAATGTCTTTCCAAGGCAAATTGGACCCACTCAAAGACATGGCCAGACTTGATTTTATTAGATGGTACTTGTTAAACTCTTTCTATGTGCAGGGTACAGTATTAAGCACTAGGGTAAATGCAAGATAACCAGGTTGGACACAGTCCTTGTCCCACATGGGGCTCACTGTCCAGGTCAGAGGCAGAAGGATTTAATCCCCATCTTCCAGATGAGGAAACTGAGCCAGAGAATTTAAGTGACTTGTACAAAGTCACACAGGAGGCAAGTGGTAGAAATGGGATTAGAACCCAGGACCTCTGGTTTGCAGGGCTGTGCTGTTTCTACTAGGCTATGTTGCTTATTTTATCAACAGGGAAGAGTGGTAGAAGGGCAGAGGGGCCTGGGTAGAAGAGGATAAATTTCATTCCCTCCACTGAAGCCACTTGATAATAATAATGATGGCATTTAAGTGCTTACTATGTGTCAAGTGCTTTTCTAAGTGCTGGGGTAGATACAAGCTAATCAAGTCGGACACAGTCCCCATCCCACGTGGAACTCACAATCTTAATCTCCATTTTTCTATATTACTACCTCACAGAGATCTCCGCTCTCTCAACCCCATCCATCTTTCTGAGCGCCTCACACCCCACCCCGCCTCCCTTTCCTCTCTACCCAATCTTGATGATCAGATTACTGCTCTCAACTCTACCCTCTCTACTCAGCTCGATTCCCTCGCTCCCCTTTCCCTTCGCCGCTTTCGTACCGCTAACCCACATCCCTGGATCACTGCCACTGTCCGCCTCCTTCGCTCTTATGATTGAGTTGCTGAATGCTGCTGGCAAAAGTCTAAACACCATGCCAACCTTGTTCACTTCAAGTTTATCCTTTTCTGCCTTAACTCTGCCCTCTCCTCTGCCAGACAAAACTATTTCTCCTCCCTTATTGACACCCATGCCCATCATCCCCATCAGCTCTTCTGTACATTTAACTCCCTTCTCAGGCCCCCTGTTCCTCCTCCTCCTCCTTCCCTCACCCCCAACGATCTGGCCTCCTACTTCATTAATAAAATTAAATCCATCAGGTCTGAGCTCCCCAAAGTCACTTTTCCTGCTTCCCCAACCCCCCGGCTCACAACCCTCTCCGCTACTCTCCCATCCTTCCCAGCAGTATCCTCAGATGAGATCTCCTCCCGCCTCTCAAGTGCTACTCTGGCCACCTGTGCTTCTGACCCCACTCCCTCTCATTTTATGAAATCTCTCGCTCCATCCCTCCTCCCCTCCTTAACTTCCATCTTCAACCGCTCACTCTCCACTGGTTCCTTCCCCTCTGCCTTCAAACATGCCCACGTCTCTCCCATCCTAAAAAAACCCTCTCTTGACCCCACCTCACCTTCTATTTATTGCCCCATCTCCCTCCTAATATTCCTTTCCAAACTCCTTGAACGAGTTGTCTACACACGCTGCCTCAAATTCCTCAACACCAACTCTCTCCACGACCCCCTCCAATCTGGCTTCTGTCCCCTACATTCCACAGAAACTGCCCTCTCAAAGGTCACCAATGACCTCCTGCTTGCCAAATCCAACGGCTCCTACTCTATCTTAATCCTCCTCGACCTCTCAGCTGCCCTCAACACTGTTGACCACCCCCTTCTCCTCAACATGCTATCCAACCTTGGCTTCACAGACTCTGTCCTCTCCTGGTTCTCCTCTTATCTCTCCGGCCGTTCATTCTCAGGCTCTTTTGCTGGCTCCTTCTCCCCCTCCCATCCCCTTACTGTAGGGGTTCCTCAAGTGTCAGTTCTTGGTCCCCTTCTGTTCTCTATCTACACTCACTCCCTTGGTGAACTCATTCACTCCCACGGCTTCAACTATCGTCTCTACGCTGATGACACCCAAATCTACATCTCTGCCCCTGCTCTCTCTCCCTCCCTTCAGGCTCGTGTCTTCTCCTGCCTTCAAGACATCTCCATCTGGATGTCTGCCCACCATCTAAAACTCAATATGTCCAAGACTGAACTCCTTATATTCCCTCCCAAACCCTGCCCTCTCCCTGACTTTCCCATCACTGTTGATGGCACTAATATCCTTCCCATCTCACAAGCCCACAACCTTGGTGTCATCCTCAACTCTGCTCTCTCGTTCACCCCTCACATCCAATCTGTTACCAAAACCTTCCGGTCTCACCTTTGCAACATCGCCAAGATCCACCCTTTCCTCTCCATCCAAATTGCTACAATGCTGGTTCAATCTCTCATCCTGACTGGATTACTGCACCAGCCTCCTTTCTGATCTCCCATCCTCCTGTCTCTCCCCACTTCAATCTATACTTCACGCTGCTGCCCGGATCATCTTTGTGCAGAAATGCTCTGGGCATGTTGCTCCCCTCCTCAAAAATCTCCAGTGGCTACCAATCAACCTACACATAAGGCAAAAACTCCTCACAATCGGCTTCAAGGCTCTCCATCACATCACCCACTCCTACCTCACCTCTCTTTCCTTCTACAGCCCAGCCCCCACCCTCGGCTCCTCTGCCGCTAACCTCCTCACTGTGCCTCATTCTCGCCTGTCCTGCCGTCGACCCCCGGCCCACATCATCCTCCTGGCCTGGAATGCCCTCCCTCCGCACACCCATCAAGCTAGCTCTCTTCCTCCTTTCAAAGCCCTACTGAGAGCTCACCTCCTCCAGGAGGCCCTCCCAGACTGAGCCCCCTCCTTCCTCTCCCCCTCCTTCCCATCCCCACAGCCTTACCTCCTTCCCCTCCCCACAGCACCTGTATATATGTTTGTACATACTGATTACTCTATTTATTTTACTTGTACATATTTACTATTCTATTTAATTTTGTTAATATGCTTTGTTTTGTTGTCTGTTTCCCCCTTCTAGACTGTGAGCCAGCTGTTGGGTAGGGACCGTCTCTATATGTTGCCAACTTGTACTTCCCAAGCGCTTAGTACAGTGCTCCGCACACAGTAAGTGTTCAATAAATGATTGAATGAATGAATTAATTTTTCAGATGAGGTAACTGAGGTCCAGAGAAGTGAAGCGACTTACCTAAAGTCACAGAGCAGAAAAGTGACAGAGCCAGGATTAAAACCCAGATCCTTCTGATGCCCAGGCCGGTGCTTTATCCACCAGGCCACGCTGCTTAGAATGGATGCTAAATGCATGGCTCTGTTTGCCTTGTAACCTAGTGGCTAGTCTATGCTTATTTAATGAGCCAGTATCCAGGAAGCTCACCTAAGTATGCTCTCAAAGACGAAGATTTAAGCAACTAAACCTTTTAAACATTCCAGTTTCATGAATATGAAGCCTACTCTAGCCCTAGTAACCCAAGAACCATACCTGAGCTGTGGACCTTAAATGCAGGACCAAGGCAAAGCGGGTCTGGGAACTAAAAATAAAAAGAAATGCTGTACATGAAGGCACCTGATGCTGTGTCTGTTCCCAAATATGAGACAAACCAATGGAAACCAGACCGTCCAGTAGAAAAGTCACCAGATGACTGGCCACCCCTCTACTCTATGATCTAAAGAGTTGGCAAAGGAACCAGGGGGCTGGGGGAGGGGGCAGGGGCAGAGCCTCTTGGCTCAGGTTACCTTTTAACCTGTTCGTCAAACAGCTGGGAAACGACTCCCCTTATTTCAGTTTGGTTACATCATGACCTGTAGTCCAAGTGGTATAGAGTCATTAATTATCTTCTTGAATTACCAAATGGGCTTCAGCATACAGCTGAATCAGTGAGAACTGCTCATTTACACAAGCTCTGCTTCTAGATCTCTCTCACTGGGAAGGACAGAACCTAACCGAAAATATGACCTACCAGTGAGCTAAAACAAGTTTCCTCCTAAGTGCTGTAAGCCTCGGGCCTAATCGATTTATGTTCTCAATGGCCCCTTGAGTCTCTGAGGTAAAGAAAAACAACTTGGAAGATTCCTATTCCCATCTCTCCTTCCTAAAGGAGAAAAAGCACGTAGATTGAGCCTTTAGGGAGGATTGGAGAAGATTGGGCGAGCAGGCCAGGAGGCTCTAGACTGTGAGCCCATTGTTGGGTAGGGACCGTCTCTATATGTTGCCAACTTGTACTTCCCAAGCTCTTAGTACAGTGCTCTGCACACAGTAAGCACTCAAATACGACTGAATGAATGAATGGGGGAAAACACCTTCATTCATTCTTGCAGTGGTGAGATAACTAGCCATGAGATGATGGAGTGAAGGGATTCCTACTAATTGTACAGCAGGAGGCACAGGATTAACTGCCTAAAAAGGGCCATCTGATTGCCAAAGGCAATTTAGTGAAGTAATGGTCCCCCATGACTGATAATACGTGGAGCATTGTTTAGAACACCTGTCTTTAGAACAGCTCTATCCTGCTGTCAGTTTTCCAGCATGTTTAGTAAATAGTTCTCTCTCTCCTGAATTCCCTGGGCATGAGCTGTGCTGCATAGCCATGAATTAAATGGATTTTGTGCCCCCATAGCACTGTTATCTTCCTTTTGTAAAATCTCAGTAATAATTTTGATAGCTTTGTACTTATCTGATAGTGAAATGTGCTTTAAAGGATGAACTGGTATGTGTGGGTGTAAAACCTGCAAATGATTTTTTCAGGCTGGGTAAGTAAAGCCGAGTCCTTCTGTGGTTCGAAGGGCAGGATTAAGGCCATAATCACAGAGGAGTTATGGGACTTTAATGCCACAGAAGGATGCCAGCTTTGGCACATTTCATTGGCAGTTTAAATTCAACAAATTTGGCAGATTCCACATTTTCTAGAGAGAATCTGCTGAATCTTGAAGAGTCCAAGAGCTAAAGTGTTCCTTCTGATTGACTTCTATTGTATTACCACCTGCCTTCTCATATACACATTTTCTTTATCTTTTTCCAACATCAAGCACAGACTTGCTTCCAGAGACAGGCACCCTAAAACTTCTGCAGGAATTAGTTTTACTGCTGATTCCAAGAAATCACTTCCTACATACCTCTTAGGGAATAACAGTCACAGCGGCTAAATCCCACTTGGTATTGGAAGTTAGGTGGGCCTGGAACTCAGAAGACAACCCAGTTTCAATCTCTGGGCTCTCCATACTATAGACTATAAGCTCACTGAGGGCAGGGAAAACATGTCCATCAACTGTTACATTGTACTCTCCCAAGCACCTAGTACAGTGCTCTGCATACAGTAAGTGCTCAAATACTATTGATTGATTCTATTCCTGGGTCTACCATTTGCCTGCTGTGAGACTTTGGGTAAACTGCGTAACTTCTCTGTGCCTCAGTTTCCTCATGTAAAATTGGGATCAAATACCTATTTGGCCTGGGAGCTCCATGTGGGACAGGGACTGTATCTGGGCATGGCTCAGTGGAAAGAGCCCGGGCTTTGGAGTCAGAGGTCATGGGTCCAAATCCCAGCTCCACCAATTGTCAGCTGTGTGTCTTTGGGCAAGTCACTTAACTTCTCTGGGCCTCAGTTACCTCATCTGTAAAATGGGGAATAAGACTGTGATCTCCCCGTGGGACAAGCTGATCACTTTGTAACCTCTCCAGTGCTCAGAACAGTGCTTTGCACATAGTAAGTGCTTAATAAATGCCATCATTATTATTATTATCTAACCCAGCCCTTAGCACAGACTAAGCCCTTAAAAAATACCACAATTACTACTACCATGATGATGGACAAATATCTTTCACATTAGAAAATGGTGCTGCTGATAGTTCATTCATTCATTCAACCATATTTATTGAGCGCTTACTGTGTGCAGAGCACTGTACTAAGCGCTTGGGAAGTACAAATAGGCAACATACAGAGATGGTCCCTACCCAATAACGGGCTACCTTTCAATCCCAACGTGGTGGTAGTCAAAAATCTCTAGTACACGTGCAAATATAACGAGACTGTTCCAAGCCCCTCACACTGGGCTGCAATCATCAGTGTAAACCTAAAGCAGGCAGGTCAGATACCAAGGGCACTGTCAAAAGATGCTGTTTCCCCAGCAACTGAGAAGATCCTCATAGGGCTGCCTACTTCTACTGATCTTTTGTGGAGGTTTAGGGGAAGTGGGAAGGAAGAAGGACCTGGCCATCAGCAAGGGCACCCCTTCATTTGCTTTCCAACGGTCATCATCATCATCAATCGTATTTATTGAGCGCTTACTATGTGCAGAGCACTGTACTAAGCACTTGGGAAGTACAAATTGGCAACATATAGAGACAGTCCCTACCCAACAGTGGGCTCACAGTCTAAAAGGGGGAGACAGAGAACAAAACCAAACATACTAACAAAATAAAATAAATAGAATAGATATGTACAAATAAAATAAATAGAGTAATAAATATGTACAAACATATATACATATATACAGGTGCTGTGGGGAAGGGAAGGAGGTAACAGGCTGATGGAGTCATCTAGAGCCCGGCACATACTAAGTGCTTAACAAATACCAAGGTTATTTTCTCTACATTTTCTTGCTTGGCCCCCACCTCTGCCCCAGCACTATCATGAGATGTTCAACAGGGTAAGGGGTGCAACACCCACCTAATAGAGGTCAGAAAGCCCATTAGGAATCAAATCAGCTGATATGAATCAACATTTGTGATAACCATAAACTGGTATTTTACAGACCCATGTAAAATGAACTAAATTAAAAGCAGACAAGTCAGATGCAATTAAAACATAAGAAACTTTTCACTCAGAGGTTTCACGCAGTATTCTGCAGACCCAGGATACAAAGCCCCTGCAGTATTTAGGACCAGACATTTGCTCTTTATGACCCTTCAGGCAAGGGCCTCTTTCTCTTCTTCTCTAAAACAGCAATCTCTTTGTTGTGTAGCAGACTATTCTTTTCATCAAGGGCACAGAAAATAGATCTCCATTCTACAGAAGAATTGTTTTTTCCTCGGGCTTCTGTTAAACACATTGATTTTTTCCACTTTTTAATTCACTTTTTCTCCTATTAATACTGTTGTCTGTCTACCCTCTAAGACTGTGAGCTCCTTGAGGGCAGAAACGTTTTTTAAAAAATAATTTCTATTGCACTCAAGTTTTAATGCAGGGCTTCGCACACACAATAAGCCCTCCAATACTACTAATTGATTGGAGCAACACAAAATGTTTCCAGAAGTGGAAAGTATCCTTCAAGTGTTTGAGTTTGTCTTTGGAAAAGCAACATAACTGAAATCTTTATAGAGAATATTTTGAATATAAAAAGGGCACAGAACCTCCCCAACAATAGCACCTGCATCGTCATAATGCAAAATTTGCCAGAGGGGACACTGTAGCTCAGTGAGGTGCCTTTCCAGAGTCATTCAGGAAGGAAGACAATGATATTCTCTCTTTAGCCTACTAGTGCTTTGCCTTCTTATTTGAACCATAACCTACACTCCATGGACATGCGAAAATTATTGAGTTGCATCTTCCGGGATGTTTTTTGAGGTTATAGGTGGATCTTGTGTCTGCACCAAGATCTTAATGTCAAACACTTACAATAAGCCATCACTCCAACCTCTTTTTGTCTAGTGTTGGTGAAAGGCTGGCGATGACCCCACCTTATCCTTCTTCTCCAGCCCCTGCCCCCACCCCCATTGCATACTCGATGTTTGCCAAGGATGCAACTAGAGAGATAATTGTGGTCAGGCATCCAGAGTTCCAAGCAAGCAGGCTGCAAGCAAGCGAATGGGTGGAGGATAGGGCAGAGGGGAGATCAAACTGAATAGTCAGTGGACAAATGTGATTTGTCAGCAATAGAGGAGATAGAAGATCTGGTTATACCTAGTCTCCCTTCTTGGGATCAAATTACTAAGGTTCCCTCCTAAGAGCTCCAGTTAGCATTCCATCAATCAAATTTATTGAGCTCTTACTGTGTGCAAAAGACTGTACACTAAGCCCTTGGGAGAGTACTATATAACAGATATATTCTCTGCCCACAATGAGCTTAGCTTGGCGGGGGTGGGGATGCTCATCAATGTCCCATCAGTGGGACTCTCTGGTCCCGGGGTATTAACCATGGTGGGGATTCCTATGTTTTTGGGTTCCAGGTAGATATCATCCCAGATCCAGCTCTGGTTATGCCCTATCAGGCGATTTTCTTCAGAGGGGAAAAGGCGACGTCATTTCCCTGGCTGATGCATGTTAAGTAGGAGGGGTCCCTTAGTTTTCTTCAGCTGGGGACGCCATCTAAATTAATTTGAGTTACCCTCACAGCATAATGAATGAGCAACTTCAGAATTGCTCCAGGATGTTTTCCAAAGAATAAATGCACTCTAATGCTGGGTCAATGAGATAAACATTCTCAAACTGTACTGAATTGTTTTCTCCCAAAAGAAATATGGTCTACTAAATGGTTTTCTATAGAGTTAGAGGGGGTGGAAAAGATAAGGTAAGGTGGCAACTGACAGGGTGTTAAAAACAAAAAAAGGAACCTGACCCAAAGACAGCTAATCAGGAGGATTTTTTTTTTTTTGTCCTTTTCTGGCAAGCACCCTTCAAAAGGCAGCAGAAACTAACTGGAAACAAGTGAAACAATGGATAAATCAATTTTCAAGTTAAAACACTTTCCCACAACTATTTGCATAAGTTGGTTTCCTGCCAAAATACTTGCTTCTGAAAAGACAGAGCCTAAACGAGCTGTGTTTAAATAATTTTGAACGTTTTAAAATTCAAATGCTGTATAAATTTTGTAAGGAAAATGATATTTGCTTAAAGTATGTCTAAATGACCAAATCAAGGGGAAATGAATGATACAGCAGTGTTGCCTATATTTAACAAAATATTTTTTTCTCTTGTATTCAATGATTTAATAATTATTAACAAAATGGAAACTAAAACTTGGGGCAGGGGAATGGTGGAGGTGTGTGCATCAGGAGCTGAAGAATCAGTTCCACCAGAGCACTGTATTTACAATGGATTATGGCTCCTGGAAGGCCAGAGCAAGAAAGGTTCATTTTTAAATATATTTTCATCAAGGTCCTGAGTTCGCAGGTGCCACCACACTGGGGGATGGAAGGGTAGGATGTGTTGTCTTCGGTAAGGATAAACAAACTTCACATATACAAGGAATATTTGCCAGTAAAGATTTTTAAAAGTCAGAAGACATAAGCTAACTATAAAATGGAAAATTACCTGGAGAGTTTAAGAAACTTGGCCCTGGGATGTGTTAAAGGTAGCATAGCAAAATCAAACTGCTACTCTAAGCATTGATTAGATCCTTCCAGGAATATTTCATTCAGTTCTGGACTTCACGATTAAAAACCACACAGAGAGCTTGGAGGTGGTTCAGCAGAGAGTCACAAAATAAATTGAAAGGGTTAAGTAATTCTATTTGGGCAGCCACTCTCTTTGGCAGGAAAGAACAGCTACAGGTGACATAAAAAGAGCCTCCTCAAAGTTGGCACTAAGCCCCAACCACAAACTGGATCGCTGATTAGTGCTTTGTGTCCACATTGGTCATGTCCACTCACCAACATGAAATAAGGCTGGTTTATTGAATCTGCTAATGCTCACTGAAACACCACCTCAGTGCCCCACAACACCTGCAAAAAGATACAACTCTAGTAACCCTCCAAGCCTTTGTTCAGGGCACAAAGTCACCTTAAAGCAACTAAGATCCTAGCAGCAAATTAATCACTAACCTGGAGGCAGATGTATCCTTTGTGCTGGTGGCATCAGACATGATCCCATCTCCTGTCTCTTCAGTGAATTCAGGGTTTCTTCAGGGGCAAAGTTTCAAGAGCTCAGCTGCCAGGTGATCTGGGTTCAGAATCAGTTGCCGGAACTCCTCTCCAGGAGGAGTGGTTCCACCAAAGATTTCACCAGAGTCCAGCTTCAGAAAACAGAGGATGTGGCTCATTAGCACAAATCAATACCTTCAGCTGGTTGGGGGGCAAACCACTAACTACAACACTAATCCAATTAAGTCCACCTGTCCATACCCTTCTAGGTAACAAAGCCAGGCCTGGGGAGCTAGTTTTTGGAAGCTTGCTGTTAGATTGTAAAATCCTTGAGGGCAGGGATTATGTCTATATTGTATTATTCTCTCCCAAGCACTTAGTACAGAGCTCTGCACACAGGAAGCACTCCATATATTTATTAATTCTTTCAATTACATTTAGTGCTTACTGTGTGCAGAGCACTGTACTAACTTGGAAAATACAATTCAGAAACAAGTAGAGAAAATCCCTAATCACAATGGGCTCACAATCTAGAAGGGGTAGACAGACATCAAAATAAGTAAACAGGCATCAATGGCATCAATATAAATAAATAGAATTATAGATATTTGCAGGTCTCATCATGGTATTTACCCAGTTAACATATGATACCATTGATTGCCCTTACTAATGATTGAATGCTAGTGATTCTCTGAGTTAGCTGAGGTTTACCCATCTCAAAAGGATCACAACTACCAGTATTGTAGTATTTCTAGCCAGAAGAGCCTTACCCAGACTCTTTTTTTTAAAAAAAAAAAGAATGGTATTTGTCACACACTTAAAGCACTGGGATTGGTACAGGTCAATTAGTTCAGAAATGGCCATTCTCCATTTCTTAATCCACTGGATAACTTCATTGCTATGGCCACCCAAACTCTTTCCCATCCCACTTCTATGAACAGGACCTTTAACATCAATTGTCCAGCTACAGTTCACTTTTAAAAATTTCACTACTTTTCTCACCACCTTCTGTAATTAAAATATAAAAATATAAGCCTTAAAAAACACCCAGATTGATCACCCCCAAACCTCTATCATTCACTTCCATACAGATCATTTTCTATTTCTATTCTGTAGCATCAATCCCAATATTTACCCATGGAGCATGAAAGAAGATCTTAAAAAATGAGCTAAAAATGCACCATCCAACGTATCTGGCATTTAAAGACACTGAGACTGCAAACTACTTCATCAGGCACACTTTGATAGCTCCCACAGCTCCCTGAATTTGATCTCTTCTGGGCCATTTCCAAGCTTCCTTCCCCAGTTTTCTTGAGGGCCACCTAGAGAAGCAGCATGGTCTAGTGGACAGAGCACAGGCCTGGGAAGCAAAATGTCAGGAGTTCTAATCCTTCCTCTGCCACATGTCTGCTGTGTGACCTTGGGCAAGTCACTTCATTTCTCTGGGCCTCAGTTACCTCATCTGAAAAATGGGGTTTAAAAATGTGAGATCTATGTGGGACAGGGAATGTGTCCAACTTTAACTTGTATCTACCCCAGAGTTTAGAACAGTGCTTGGCACATAGTAAGCACTTAACAAGTACTATAATTACTACTATTGTCCCCCAGAGAAAATTTCAACCACCCCATCTTCTATTTCAACCTGTTTTTCCTGCCCAATTCTGCAATCCTATTTATTAATTTTGCTCCTGGAGCATACTCCTCATCCACCTGGAAACAATTCCCACTACTTATTTTTTGGTTTTACTGTACTATCATCTGCCCATACCTTCCTCTGAAACAAGATCTTTATGGGTCTGCCGCCCTTAATCCATTTCCCCATCATGCTGCCCTTATATACCTCCATTCCATCCTCTCTCTTTCCTACCTGTACCTCTGTTTGGTTGCTGACACTCACCTGACCCCTGATTTATCACAGTGAGAAGGGAATGGGACTCTGCATGCCATTTCCTTGAAGTGAAAGACCTAACTGATCTGTTGATCTTGCATTTCCTGCTCTACTACACCCATTATTGCCCCCAGCTGCTGCAACCCTTAAGAAGCTTCTCCTCCCAGCTCCTAGATCTCCAGAAATTTATCTCACACTGCCTTCTCCTGGTCCCCATGTCATCCTTCCCATCCCAGAGAGCCCAATTTAGGTGTGAGGAGAAGCAGCTCTTTAGCCCTTTTTCCTCAGCCCACACTCGGAGAAGTGAATGCTGATTTAAAAATTATTTTCAAGAATATGAAGAATTTTGATAAAGCAGGTGGCACCAGATGTTTATAATCTCCACTGGAAACAGGCCAGGAGAAAATTAGCCTCTACACTCCCTTCTCCTCTAATGTGGGTGGGGGTTATGTTCTTGACCAACTCTATTAATGATAATTGTGGTATTACATGCTTATACCAGCCACTATGGTAGATACGATGCAATCAGATCAGACATAATCCCTAAGGATTGTACCAATCATAAAGGGAAGGGAGAACCGATATTTAATTCCCATTTTACAGCTGAGAAAACTGAGACACAGAGAAATTAAGTGACTGGCCCAAGGCCTCAAAGCAGGTAAGGAGCAGTGTTGAGTTTAAAACCCAGACCTCCTAACTCCCAGGCCTGTTTTCTTTCCAGAAAGGCATGCTGCCTCCCCTTTTTAAGGAAATTTGCTTCATAATACACAGGTGTGACTGATAGCTGAACACATGCCCGTAACCATCCCTTCCAACACTGCACTCTTTCAGGAGACCCATGCGGTTGGAAGAATGTTTCCCAGCTCCCTGACAGCATTCTATCTCAAATATCTGGTGAAAATATGAATTTAAAGAACCGTGTATTACAGTAGGAGGGATTTAGGCTAGCTCAAAGAAATAATTTTTTGCTGTTGTGACCTGGTTTCTCTTTGTTTCTAGAGAAGCAGCATGGCCTAGTAGAAAGAGTACATGCCTGGGAGCCAGAGAACCTGGGACAACTAATCCCAGCTCCACCACTTGAATGCTGTGGGACCTTGGGCAAGTCACTTTGCTTTTCTGCCTCGGTTACCTCATCTGTAAAATGGGGACTAAGGCTGTGAGTCCTATGTTGGACAAGGACTGTGTCTGACCCGATTATCCTATATTTACCTCAGCACATTGCCTGGCACATAGTAAGCACATACAGAATACCACAGTTATTATTTCTAGAGGGACAGATAGGGGTTCAAAGAGGGTTTAGAACTTATTTATTTAAGGAAATGAGAGACTAAAATGCAACTCAGATTTTGTTCGGGGCTCATTTTCTTCCCCGCACTCAGTTTTTATCTAGACGTCCCAGACTTTAGTGTTCTTTGATTTGAATTGTGAAACTATTTCCTGGCCAGAATTTTTGCCTTTCTGACAAAGTCTACCCAAGACTGCTGTTCTTGGATCAAATGGTTCAGGGGTAGTGTTAACGAGGTTGAGCCAAGAATTCCATTACTATTTTGTCTTTTTTTAAAGCTTCCCGCTTTTATCCCTCCCTAGAGTGCCTGTGCACCTTTTCAGAGCAAAACGTTCTGGTTAAACAACAGGAGGACAGCTCTGGACTTATCTTTTCTTATTTAAACAGCTGCGAGATAGTTGCAGCTGCTTTGGCAAGCTTCCACTAGAAGGAAGGGAGGGAACCAGCCTTTAACTCGTACATTCACAATGCAATCGGAGCCCCTGGAATTTCACATGAATGTTTTAACGTAGAAAGTGCAATCGCCTCATCTATCACCTTGAATTCCTGGCTTGGAAGAGAACCAGTGACCTTGGGGATGACGCCACACCTGGAAATGCTTTCATCCTTAGCTACTATTCTCAGGATATCTGGGGAGTTCAGACAACCTGCTTAAGAGGGACAAAGCGCTTTTAGTTCACATTGATAATTTGTACATATTTCACATTGTGAGAACACTACCAGCTAAGGGCAACCTCTCTCTGACAATGTAGATTTTAAAAAGACGGTGAAAGGCATTCCACGTATTCTGAATTTCTTTCCAAGTGCATCGTGCATTTTAACTTGGGAAACCTTCCATTTTAAAGGAAAAGAAACAATAAAGTGTATAGTGGGCCCACACACTAAACTGAAAGACAAAAAACTGGGCCGCTACTTGTGTATTCAAGAGGCATTTAGCCAGAAAAACAGTTGATCGTAGCTAAAAATCACCAGGAGCCAGAGGTTCCTTTCTATCAAAATGTCTTTGGACATACTCTTTTAGAGATGACAGGAGTCAATTTCTTCTGGAGAGGTGTTGATGTCATGGCTGAACAATGCACCTGATTCCTGGCTTTCTTTCCTGGGAGGTTCTGACTAATTCCTGGCTTTCTCATACCCACATTTACTCACAAGTTTTGATAGCCACTTGGCTGTGCAAACTCAAGGGCTGAGGAAAGGTCATGTTCCCAGGTCTCTTTGGGGCAGTCCTAATGTCCTTGGGACAATGAAGTGAGGTTGAGTGTTTGGGATATTTTGTTCTTATTGAAATTCTAAAGTGAAAATTGGTGGACGCAGAAAGAGTCACTAAATATGAAGAGCAAACCTCAGAATAGCTTTGAAGATGACCTGGATTCTAATCCCAGCTCTGCCACTTGTCTGCTCTATGATTTACAGCAAGCCACTTCTCTTCTCTGCAACTCCATTATCTCATCCATATAATGGGGATTAAGACTGTGAGCTTCATGTGGGACTGTGTCCAACCTGATTAGCTTATATGTAACAGATACCATAAAAAAACCAAAAAGCAAAAATAAACTAACAAAAAAACCCTCTGGGGTGACTCACTCAAATTCTAGTGTGCCTGTATTAAGACAAACCTAATTCTACCAGTCCCATTTACTGCCAGGCTTGTTGGACTCTGGGCTTTGTTTTTTATATTGTTTGCTTGTGTTTACTGCTTTCATTTTTTCTTAAGTATCGATCACCAAACTCCTTCTCCACCTGACTCTAGAGGCGGCAAGGCCTAGGAGGGAGGAGCATGGGTTTGGGAGTTAGAAGACCTGGGTTCTAATCCCCACTCTGCCACTTGCCTATGTGGAGCTGAAAAGGTCATTTAACTTCTTTGTGTCTCATTTCACTCATCAGCAAAATGGGGATTCAATGCCTGTTCTTCCTCCTCAGACTGTGAACCCCATATGACACAAGGGACTGTGTCTGACCTGATTATCTTCTATCTACCCCAGCACTTACTACAGTGCTTGGCACACAGTGAATGCTTTACAAATGTTATTATTATTATTAGATTATGAGCCCTGGAGGGCCAGGGATGGTGTCTAATTCTCTCCTGTAGGGGTTTTCCTAGCACTTAGTACAATGCTCTGCACACAAAACATTGTGAATATGTTCTATACTAATTCTTAAGCTATGGCTTTAATTTAGAGTTAGGATAACACTGACTATTTTATTTATTTATTTCTTAATGGTACTTGTTAAGTGCTTACTATGTGCCAGGCACTGTTCTAAGTGCTGGGCTAGATACAAGCTAATCAGGTTGGACACAGTCCCTGTCCCACAAGGCGCTCACAGTCTTAATTTCCATTTTACAGATAAGGTGATTGAGGCACAGAGGAATTCATTGACTTGCCCAAGTTCACACGAGAAGCCAGGTCCTCCTGATGCCCTGGCCTGTGCTTGATCCACTAGGTCATGCTGCTTCCCGACTCACAAGCACACACATATCACATGTTCCCCCTTGGTGTGCTAAGAAGATGATTTTCAAAAAAAAATTAGACTCCCATCCCATTCAGGTCTCAAAATCTGCACAGAGCCTATCAATCCATGCCCATCAGCTCCCTACCATGCCATTGCTTTTGTTACTTGTCACATCATTAGGCTGGGAGAGCAAAGCATCTGCCTGAGGCAAATGCACACTGCATTTTCTCCCTGGGAAAATTTTCCGTGAAAGAAATTGAAAATAGATGCTGAGTGAACTGAATTTCTTTTTGACATATTGCCTGACTAGTTGATTCTCATTGGGTTTGACCTGTTTCCTTATGGGCGTTGCCACAGAGACTTGTGCTTATTTTCAGGGCCGCTTAAGCCTCAGTTCTCTCTCAGTTGTCTCTCCCTGAACAGACCCTTCAAATGGCTGGAGTTGAATGTTCCCCAGGTAACAACTTGACTCGTAATGAACCACCTGGCAACGAATGCCAAGGTTACCGTTGGCAACAGTGATCAAACAGGACACCACTTAAGCTCCTGAAGGATCACAAGGGCATTAGATAGCCAGGTTTCTTCTGAAGACTGGTTTTTAAAAAACTCAAATACTTTCAAAATTGCTGGATCCTTAGTTGAATAAAAGAGGCACTCTGTTCCTGAGGAGATGGATTATGACAAGTTTCCCGAATCTCTGAGGTTGGGGCAAAAATCTGAACGGTCCTGTCATCTCTTTTACAGCAAATGCTTTCCTGTAAAATGCTCATGAGTTCGGCTCTGAACAAGGCCAACATTAGACAAAGGGAGTTGGTGGTGAGATTCTTCAAGATTTAATCAGTTCCTTAAAGAACAGACTTAGGCAAGTGCACAAACCTTCTGACTTTAAGCCCCTCCCTTGTCAAATTACTTTCTTAGGACAAACTAGCCAACTAACTCAGAAGAGAACTGGGGACATAGTTCAGATATGAATGGCACTCTCCTAATAGAATTTGCCTTAAGAAATCCCTGAATTCTTTCTTTCCTGATACTATTCCTGAAACTATTACAGGAAATCAGTTATAATAAATATAGTCAGGTCTCCAACAATGTGATAATTGTATTTTCGGAGAACCTCAATTTAAGGAAAACATACCATAATATTCACACCTTGACTGACAGCATGCATGGATGCACAACCATTTATTCTTTCACTACATTTACTTGTAAAGACTTGTGGTTCACATTCTACCCAGAGAGATGTGCACTTTGGGAGGAACATTCACTATGTGCTCACTAGTGCACAGTCCAAATAGGAAAACAAAACAAAACCAAAAAAAAAAGTGCTATTGGAGAATTGACCAGATCTAAATCTTCAAAGGAGATGGTAAAACTAATTTTTAAACAAGTTGTGTAGAGTCAGATTTATTTTTCAGCTATGATCAATGCACTATAATTGGCTAGGAAGGGCACATATAACTGCAAGATTTAATTCTGCTTAATGGATTTCCTATCTGTCATGGTATAACAGTAATGATTTATCTATGTAGGATCATTTTGGCTTAACAGTTTTTGACACTAATTAGATGGGGGAGGGAGTTCCAAGCAAGAAGGAAATGAGCAAGGGGTTAGCAGGTGGAAGACATGAGAGGAAGGCTGTGCAAAGTTTCAATCTTCACTAGATTTTAAACTACTTCAGGGCAAGGACTGTGTTGCACAGTGCACTGCACATGAAACAGTGCTCAATATATACCACTGATCAATTGAGGAGCATGGGTGGGGTGAATACCTGGTGAAGGGAGCCGAATAGAGAATCAATTGCGTTTATTGAGTGCTTACTGTATGCAGACCACTGTACTAAGCATATGAGAGGGTAAAATAGAACTGGTAGATATACTCCTTACCCACAACGAGCTTACAATGTAAAAAGGGACACTGGCATTAATGACACTGGCATTAATATAAATTGGAGATATATATTTGCAGTGGGGCCAAGGGTAGGGTGAATAAAAAGTACAAATCCAAGTGCAAAGGTGGTGCAGAAGGGAGTGGGAGAAGAGTAAATGCCTCTTGGACATGAAGAGGGAGGTCATTCCAGGCTTGAGGTGGGATGTGGATGAGAGGTCAGTGGTGAGATGAAGGTGAAGGCCTCTTGGAGATAAATCAGTGGTATTTTTTGAGTGCTCACTGTGTGCAGAGCACTGTACTTAATGCTTGGTAAGTGTTTTTCAGAGGGTTTTGAAAGTGGGGGGAGTGGTGGTCTGTCAGATATAAAGAGGGAGGGAGTTAAAAGTCAGAGGCAGGATGTGGGTCAGGGGTTGACGAAAGGAGACTGATGAATTGATCTAAGGAGGAGTTGGTGAGAGCCTGAACCAGGATAGTAGCCAATTGTGTGTATTTCACAACAGTTGTGAGTGTTAAAGAATATCTGGGAGTCAAAGATGACACCAATCTTGCAAGCTCCAAGCACAGATAGGATGACTTGCTGGAGCATGCTCAGTACATGCTCCACAGTACTTTGTACACCCAGAGTATTGCTGCAGCTGGGGACCTTTAATCCACAATCCATTCAGTCTCTTCTCCTTCACGTGAGAGGAAAGGGGTTGGAGGGAGCAGTCCAGGTGGAAGGGGAGAGAGGCCACTCAAACTCTGATGGAGTCCTGATACCCTCCTGGTTTCCACCCAAATGAATATGGTTGTGGGCAGGGAATGTGTCTTTTATTGTTATATTGTACTATCTCAAGCACTTAGTACTGTAAGCACACAATAAGCACTCAATAAATACTACTGAATGAATGAAGCCTATTATAACTTCATTAGGTCTTGGCATATGCCTTATTCCTGGAAATCAAAATCAACTTCCACTTCTATCAAACTCACTTTCGAATAACTGTTTTATGGTGTCTGCTATTTAACTACTCATTGAAAGTTTTAAACTTAAGGGAGCAATACTGTGCCTATTATTCCAATTGGGTGGCAATAAAATAATAATCCTCTCAGGTCCTGATAGGTCTAATTTCACTGCACCAAGGGTTTGGCTTGAATTTGTTATAACCCTCAGCTCTTGCTTCTTCTCAGACTAGATGGGGAGAAAGTGAAAGGGAATGGAGATAATTGCCAGATTTCCTGAGTGTAAATTACTGTCTGTGAGAAAACTACTGAGGAGTTTGGGATGGTGCACTAAGTATTTTAGGTTTCTTGAGTATCTCTGTGTGTTTACATTTCAAGCATGATTTAGTAACAGGTCTAGTGGTGGTTTGAGATTCCTCTTGTACTGTAATATTCAAGCTAGACTTCTGATGAAGTCAAAGGCTTTTCAGACTATGCAAGGCTTCAACTAAAGTTCATGACCTTTGGCTTTATTCGGACCCTGAGGTCAGAGGTCAATTCAGCCAACATGCCCTCCTCCACAACCTCCAAGCCCAGTTTCACCCTGCTACTCAGCCCTCTGGAACTACACAAACATCTGGGATTTCCTCAAAAGTCAGAGTGTGGCTTGTGAAGAGGAAGTGAAGGGAGTGGAGCCAAGGCAGGAAAAATGGGAGAGCTGATCCCTAAGGAGGATGTTTACAACAAAGATGGAATCGGGATGGGAAGGTGAATGAGAAGTCAGGGAGGAGTTGCACTTTTGTACAAGCCCTCAGTCAGCTGTATTTCTTATCTTGCTTGCTCTTTCCCTATATATATGGAAACAGCAAGCAAGATAACAGCTGACTGACACTATGTATATATATATATATATATACATGTGGGCATACAATACATATGTGTTAAGGGTGGCTGACGGTTTGAGGCATGTGAATTAATCAGGGAAGGTTCTCTTTCCCATTTTTGTGTTCCAATTGCTGCTTTAAAAAACAAACATAAAACAGCTGCTTTGCCACTTTCCAGAAAAGTGTAAGGTGGATGAAGTGGCAACTTGCAATCTGTGCACAAGGACGTCCTGCCATCATGTCAGTCTGGGGAGGACAGAGCCAACACCCTATCCTGCAGCCTCACATACACCTCCTTCCCTACTGCCCACAGCATTGACAGCTCAGTCATGCTGAAAATCTCTCCTTTGGTTGATTTATTTCGGAAATTCCCATAGATGGTAAAGATCGACAGCCTGATCTTGCAGCCATACATTAGTTCCAAAGAAGCTATGCAAACAAGGCTTAAAGGATTAGATCCTAAGGAGCTTAGTAGCTACAGTTTCTGTTCTGTTAGTATGGTAACAAGCTCCAATTTTTCTGGAGGCTTTTGCTCAAAGATTTCAATATTTAATTGCACAGGTGATAGAAATAGCTTGCACTCACCCACGTGCTTAATACAGTGCACTGCACACAGCAAGCACTCAATAAATATGACTAATACTACACAATCAGTAGACAACGTTTTATATTTTCCCCCAACTTTATCTTTTATTTTCTAAGCTCCTGTTCTGAAAATGATGAACACGATCTTTCCCAGACTGGCATCACTGACTTTATTTTCTCTGTTGCCATCTTAAATCACAATTTGTGAAGAAGCCATAACAAATTAACCCCTTAATCTGTAGGATTTGGGGCTGGAACATGCTGGAATCTTAAAAATTGTAATCTGGCCCAGCACCTGGGGTGCCCTCCCTGTAACAGCACCAGCCTTCCCCATTCTAACACTCCAGATGAATGCCCCAGGGACCTTTCACAATGTTCCAGATAATAATAATAATAATAATAATAATAATAATAATAGTACTTGTTAAGTGTTTGCTATGTGCCAAGAACTGTTTTAAGGGCTGGGGTAGATACAAGTCAATCAGGCAGGACATAGTCGCTGTCCCACATGGGGCTCACACTCTTAATCCCCATTTTACAGATGAGGTAACTGAGTCCCAGAGAAGTTAAGTGACTTGCTGAAGTCATATAGCAGACATGTGGCAGAGGCAGGATTAGAACCCAAGTCCTTCTGACTCCCAGGCTTGTGCGCTATCCACTAAGCCACTCCAGCTGATTTACCTTCTTCCTTAGGGACATTGCTCCATAACCCAATTATGTTGTTGATGTTTTTCTAACAAAAACACAGATTGGTTTTCAATTTCCTAGATTACAGTCATGGCAGATTTATGTACATACAATAATAATAATGATAATGATAATAATAATGATGATAATAATAATAATAATTGTGGTATTTGTTAAGCACTTACTGTATGCCTGGTACTGTACTAAATGCTGGGGTGGGTACAAGCAAATCAGGTTGGATACAGTCCCTGTCCCACCTGAGGCTCACAGTCTTAACCCCCATTTTACAGATGAGGGAACTGAGGCACAGAGAAGTGAAATGACTTGCCTAAGGCCACACAGCAGACAAGTGGTGCAACCAGGATTAGAACCCATGACCTATCCGTACTTATCTGTATTTTATATTAATGTCTGTCACCCCCTCTAGACTATAAGCTCACTGTGAGCAGGGAAACACGTTGACCAACTCTGTTGTATTGTACTCTCCCAAGAGCTCTGCACAGTAAGGGCTCAGGATGTACCATTGATGATGAAATCTACGCACTTTAGTTATATCCCTGAATGCAAATACTGGCCTTACAGTTACAACCTAAATCCTCAAGAGGGTATAGTAAAATGACTCATAGCCTAACTCCTTTTCCCTTGATCTTACCCTCCCCTTGCTTGTCTTTTCACAAACTAAAGAGGAAGGCACCTGTGAC
Organism: Tachyglossus aculeatus; assembly: GCF_015852505.1. NCBI lineage: Eukaryota > Metazoa > Chordata > Mammalia > Monotremata > Tachyglossidae > Tachyglossus > Tachyglossus aculeatus. Next base: position 16,289,752 of record NC_052074.1, on the reverse strand, counting down.
TCGTTGGAGAGTGAAAGCATGGTTGCTGAATTAATTTTTCAGCCCACTCTTCACCCTTCCCTCATCTATTGGGTGCACTCCACCCATTAGCAACGGCAACACGGTTCAATTTGTTGTTCCATCAGCTTGGTGAATGTTCACTTGCTGCAACCCGCAGCTGCAGTGTAATATTATTTGGCCTGTAATGGAGGGTCATATCTGGTTTTTATTTCTCTCATTCATTCTAATTTGGCCAAATCATCATTTTGAAATATTGGAATACATTAACTTAATGCATTGCTGAGCAGGTCATTGTTCTAACAGAGGAGAATGTAGTCACGTTGGTGCCAAAATGTTTCAGTTGGTGATTAATAGTGCAACTAAAGACGGCAGCTCTCCTGACATAGCACATTCTTCCTAGGATAACTTCAAACACAAAATCATGAACAGCCAGTTCTTCCATAAAGCAGGGGCTGGGATCTCTCCCAAGTGCTTAGTACAGTGTTGTGCACACAGTGAGCACACAATAAATATGATTATTTGATTCACTGATTGATCTTAAAACCTCACATTTGGAAAATGAGTACTGCAATACTCACCCCACCACTGGTCTGTTGTGCATGTTCATGACTGCCCTCCCCACACCGCTTCACGATCTATCCAGAGAGATGTGGTTTGTCCGAAGAGCATTTTCCAATTCTTCCACTGCATTCTATCTAAAACACGTAGTGAAAACATGCATCATGACCAAATGACTGTATTGTCCTTTTCAGTGAAAAATATCAATTTAGTTTCAAGATTTGGAAAATACCATGTACCGGCCTTGATATATCCAGCATTACTACACTTTTACTTTGTTTCTATTAAGTGTGAGGGAAAATTGTCCTCTTGCCTCAATCTTAAGCGCTTAGTACAGTGCTCTGCACACAGTAAGTGCTCAATAAATACGATTGAATGAATGAATGAATCTAGAACCAAACTTGGAGTTCCAAAATTAAGCTTTCTAACCCCATTCACTAGTCTAGTCATGAAAAAAAGAGATCTTTATTTTTTTAAAAGGTCTGTCCCTAATTATCCTGTTCCTGCCCTAAACCTCTGCTTCAAAGTTTTGGTCCTCCAATCCTTCACCCATACCTTAAAATATCTCTATGGAGTAAGCACAATTAGATAGGGAAAGAGCTTCCTCCTAACTTTTTGGCAGAATATCGGAAGGCCATTTTTTGCCCATCAAAAGAGTTGGCCAGCAAATGGCTAGGCAGCCCCCAAAAGACATCTTGCTGTAAATCCCATCCACTTCCCTTCACAGAGAGGCATCTGTACTATGCTAGTGATGGCTCATAAAAGGTATGTGAGATCAGTCTTTGCCAGAGACCATCACAGGATGCAAAAGCCCAAGAACCAACTTCAAAAATCTTACATTTTATCTTAAGGCTTCAGGCTCGGAATATATTTTATAGAAGTCACGTACTTAGAGAGTGTGGGTGAGCATACTGCCTCTATTAACTATAGAAATTGGGCAGCCAAGTTAGACCCCTGGGTATAAATTGAGTGTTGTCATTTGATGATTAGTGTTGCCACATCTATTTGTAACTTATATGGGTGAAAACCCTAGAGGAGCTTCAGTCTAGTGCAACCAATTAATTGAATATGATTACTGGAAAGGTCACACAGCAAGTGAGCATTACTCTAACGAGAAATATGTGCTGGTGACACGTCTCTACTTGAAAATATCAAATTCACGCTTATTGATTGCAACTTGGTTGTTCTACTGGGAGAGAATCAGTAGAGAACTTATGACTTCACTGCTCCTAGGCAACAGATACATAGCATCTTAACAGTGAGAGTGGAGCGGTGGATGGACTGGGGTGGCGGGAGTGAGTGGTGAGGGAATCTAGGTGGAGTTGCGGGAACACGCAGACAAATCACCCCCTGAATGATAGTGCAGTGTGCATCTGGGGCAGCAGAAGCTACCATGACAGCAAAATAAAGACAGGTCGCCTTGTGCAAAAAGCACTGATCATTCTCATGACAGCAAAATAAAGACAGGTCGCCTTGTGCAAAAAGCACTGATCATTCTGATGGACAAAACTTTCATTTGAAAGGGAGTCATATGCAAATAGCTGCTGGGTACCTCAGCAGAGGGCTAGAGCTGCAACTTTTGTGGGCTCAATCCAAGACATTGTTGCCTTAAAGACAGAATATACTTCTTTGTGGACAGAATCAAAGCAAAGGTGAGGTGGGAGGGAAGAAGCATGACTCAATGGAAAGAGCACAGGCTTGGGAGTCAGAGATCATGGGTTCAAATCCCGGCTCTGCCAACTGTCGGCTATGTGACCTTGGGCAAGTCACTTAGCTTCTCTGTGCCTCAGTTACCTCATCTGTAAAATGGGGATGAAGACTGTGAGCCCCACGTGGGACAACCTGATCACCTTGTATCCTCCCCAGCGCCTAGAACAGTGTTCTGCATATAGTAAGTGCTTAACAAATGCCATCGTTATTATTATTAAGGCCACCAAACTCTCCATCCATTCCTTCCTCCTCGACATTTAATATATTTCTGTTCCTTCTTCTTTAATGGTAGGCTTGGTCTAAATAACTTGGGCAAAGAAATGATAAAGAACGGACCAACCCTATTGAAGTTAACACCAGAATTAGAAATCCATCAGAGCTTTACCTATGGCTAGAGACATTCAGTTCCTGTGGCAAAACCAATTATAAGGGGAGAGGAGCCTCATTAACTTTTAATTTGCTAATATATAAAGCCTTAGAAAAGGCAACTGCTCCTCATTTTGGCCTTGATTTAACAGAAGATAGTGTAGGTGTACTAGTAATCAGTCCCATATTTCTATTGACAACTGATGGTCACTTGAGTCACAAACAGCCTGCTGTTTTGAAGAGAATCTAATGGAGCAGAGAAGCAACCACACATCTCCATATTTACCATTGGAAACAGGGTAAGAACACAGAGAGGAATAATAGAAACAAAAGTAAACATTACATAATTAACTCGGTGACAGATGAAGGGATTGACACAAGAGAGCTAAAGGGCTGATGGGGAGGCCTGCCCAGGATGGTGGGAATTAGTTGGGAAATACAACTAGGAGGTGACAACTTTTGAAGAGTCTTGGAACTGGGGAGGATGAGGTCTGGTGGATTTGAGTGGACAAGGAGTTCTGGACAGGAAGAAAGGAGTGAACACTGTGCTCTGCACACAGTAAGCGCTCAATAAATACAATTGAATGAGTGAATGAACACTGGGTCAGAGGCAACAGAACTGCAAGTGAGGAGCAGTTAGAAGGCTACCTAGGAAGAGTGAATAATGCAATCTGTGGGGAGGTTGTAAGATGCTTGGGGGTCAAAGATTGTGTGTGCCAACTCTATTGTAGTGCACTCTCCTAAGTGCTTAGTACAGAGTTTTGCACACAGTCAGCACTCAATTCCACCGATTGGAAAGAGAGATAACTGAGCTCAATGTGTTGGCATGTCTACCAACTCTGTTCTCCCAAGCGCTTAGTACAGTGCTCTGCACACAGTAAGTAGTCAATAAATACCATTGATAATGAGGATGATGACGATGAATAGCTTTGAAGTCAAGGATTAAGAGTTTGATTAAGAATTTCTTTAATATTCCCCAAGATGGGTAGCAAATGGAGGATTTTGGAGGAAAGGACTACCTAATGTGTTGGAAAGATATATATGGTTTATATGTGATAGACTCAAGAGGGGAGATCCTCAAAATGAGGAGATCAGTAAGGATGCTGGACAGTAGTTACCCAGCAGAGAGGTGGTGAGGGCTTGAATCAGGCCAGTAGTAGTAAATCTTGAAAGGAAGAGGTGAGTCTGTGAGATATTAGATGGGAAGCCCTAGTGAGATTGAAAGATCATCTGAATGTGGTAAATGACAACTAGGAGTCAAAATTGGTACCAAGGTTGTAGGTTTGTCTCTCCGGGGGTGAAGTGAGCAGTGAAGATAGCAAAGAAGGGAGAGGGAGTGAGAGGTGACTACCCCCACTGTCACCTGACAATCATGGCTCATCAAATGGCCCAGCTTTGGCTCAGAGCAGGGCGAAGGGGAGGTACCGACATGGCTTTCACCCCATGGTTTGGAAACATTTTTGAAATGAACAGTGATATAAAAAGGTTCATACAACTATGCCTGATGGGGGGAACTGGATGGGAAATATCATTACTGGGTTCTGCTTCCTCCTTCTACAGACTCGCTGAACATTCCTCCCTCCACATTTGCTGCATTGTCATTCGCATTTCTCCTCAGGCACATCTAGTCAATTCCTTCCCAGCAGAACTGCATTAAAACATCTTAGTTCCATACATACCATTTTCCACTTTCAGATGAAAATGCTTTCACTTACCGGTCTAGGGTAGACATTCCGCAGGTAAGCATTTACTGAAATGATAACATTTTCTTTGACTAACTGCAACCCTTCAGAAAAGTTGATGCCTCAAACCTAATTAGGACAAGTTATTCTTACTCAGAGTGAGCTTTTTTCTTTGACTAGAAGGTGCAAATTAAGTATTGGAGAACTCCTCCTGCATGTGTTGTGACAGACAGGCGAAACTAAATAAATATGCATCTTCATTCTGTCTGAAATGTTTCTTTTCATGACTTTTTTGTCAGGATGACTTATCTGGGAGTTTTCTGAACATCTTGGGGATAGGAGAAACAGCAGATGTGGCACTCTTGGGGAGGGTTTGGCAGCTGGCAGTCCTTAAGGTGTTCAAAAACCCAGAAACTTACAGAATTTAATATGCTCTTTTCATCTTAAAGGCAAAAGGCACTGTTGTTTGATGGAAGCTCCTAAGGTTGGGTGTGTGTAGTGGATATGGGAAACCTCCAATGTCCTGGATGTTGAGTGACCAGAGACTTTGCACATTCACGTTTGTTCTGTTGACCAATGTCAATTCTCTATTGACAATGTTTGGATTGACCAGATTTCTGCCTCCAAGTACTTTTAAACAAAAATTCTAGGTAAGCCATAGTCCCAGCCATGTGCCATACACCACACACACTCACACACACACTCTCTCTCTCTCTCTCTGTCTCTAAGAGCTGATGTGTTTGACTGAAAATGCCGGCACTATTTCGGCTTTTGCTCCTTCATTGCACGATCCTCTTGAAGCTTCTGCTCTAAAGAAGCTTCCTATTTCTTGACTGCAGTGCTCCATGCTAGCTTCCCAGCTGCACTGATTTTCCAGCTTTTCACTGGGATGACATAAAATCTGAGCTGCTCTTAACTGCATCTTTAAGATGCTTCCTTTGTCCTCTAGATGCCCATATTTCAACTCATGATAAAGAATGATTTGGGGATCCAGCTATCAGCCTTTCTTCCCAGCAGAGTTGTGGAGAAGTAGCATGGCCTAATGGATATGCCTGGGAGTCAGAAGGACCTGGGTTCTAATCCCAGCTTGGACACTTGTCTGCTGTGTGACCTGGGGCAAGTCATTTCACTTCTCTGTGACTCAGTTACCTCATCTGTAAAGTGAGGATTAAGACTGTGAGCCCCATTTGGGCCATGGGCTGTGCCTAACCTGATTATCTTTTATCTGCCCAGCACATAATAAGTGCTTAACAAATACCATTAAAAAAACCCCAAACCACAACAAACAAAAACAACCAGAGTTATGTTGAGATGAGTACACCTCAGTCAGTGCAGTGACTGAATTTATAAATTATTTTCAATCCAGTTCAATCCAGGTGTCCACTTGGGGGCTTCCAAGGTGAAGCTCTTGGAACAGAAGCAGCGTGGCTTATTGGAAAGAGCAGAGACTTGGGAGGCCGAGGTCATGGGTTCTAATCTCAGCTATGCCACTTGTCACCTGTGTGACTTTGGGTAAATCATTTAACTTTTCTGTGCCTCAGTTATCTCATCTGTAAAATGGGGATTAAGACAGAGTCCCATGTGGGACAACCTGATTTTCTTGTATCTATCCTAGCACTTAGAACAGTGCTTTGCACATAGTAAGCACTTAACAAATACCACCATTATTATTATCTCTAGGAATGCAGTATATTATTTGAGGTGGTTCCAGGTCCCATTGTCCTACAGGGAAAGTAGCACTCTTGCACCAGAGCCCTTCACTTTGTTCTGGACTCTGAGGCCACGTTGCTTGGGTCCTGTTTCATAATTAGGGAATTGAAGCCAGCATTTTTTTCAATGGTATTTGTTAAGCGCGATGTGCCAGGCACTGTATTAAGCACTGGGGTAGATGCTAGGTGATAAGGTTGGACACAGTCCATGTCCCACGTAGGAATCACAGTCTTAATCCCCATTTTACAGATGCAGTAAATGAGGCTCAGAGAAGTTATGTGACTTGTCCAAGGTCAAGCAGCAGGCAAGTGGTGGAACTGGAATTAGGATCCAGGTCTTTCTGACTTCCAGGCCTGTGCCTATAATTTTTTTTCCTGGGAGAGGTTAAGTCTTCAGCTCCTATCCCAGAGACTGAGAGTGTATGCTAAGCAAATAAGGCACTGCTTAAGTGGGGACATGGGACAAGATGGGATTTGGGGAGAGAGCAGCTGCTACCTTTAATTCCTCCTGAGGTGGGCAGAGGTAATTTGCTGGCAGCCAATTTTGGGTCCTGAAGATTCTCTTTGAAGACTTGCTGGCCCGCCCCATTTGTTAATGGTATTGTGAAAGTGTATGTGTCTCTGTTCTAGAGACTTCTGATGGCAGGGAAGCTTGGTTTTCAATAAAATTTTTCTTGACACTGCAGTATTTTTTTCAGAGAACTGGGTATTCTTCTCCAGGCAATACCATATGCTGACCATTTTTTTTTTTTTTAGCTTCTGTAAGCACTGTGTAGGATTAAATGCTCACTTTAATTGGCTTGAAAAAATATCTCATTACAATGGAATAGGTAACTGCCAAGGTTTTCTCTCTTTCTATGCTGATTAGATCTTTGAAATTTCATTATGAGAATACAGAAGTATTCCTTTTTTATTGAGATGTGTTTCAAAACTAACTTGCAAAAGTGAGAAAAAAAGAATTCACCTCCTCCACAGCATGAAACTCCAACAGAAAACTTCTTACTTGTTTGTCTCAACACATCTGGAGGAAAGATAAGAAATCTGAACCTCCATTTTTTTCAATCATTGAACGAAATGGACTTAAATGGCAAACATCTGACAAATGGCCAGCAGGAATTTCATGTGAACGCACTGACATTTCTGAATGAAGATAGCATATGTCTTTTCCTTTTCCTTAGCACAACAGTTTTTTTCTTCCCCACTGTTGACCATTTATGAGCTACATTTTTAGATCTACAGTATAAATAGTTCACACCGAAGGACTGGAAAGTTATTTCATCGCTTTGCTTGCTTTATGCCATCTTTCCTCCAAAGAGGAAAGGAAATTTTTTTTTCTTTATACCACTTCAGCATCATAATCATAATTATAATCATAATTATGCATCATAATCCTCTAGATTGAAGCTCACTGTGGGCAGGTAATGTGTCTACCAACTTTTTGTATTGTACTTTCTCAAGTGATCAGTACAGTGTCTTGTACACAGTAAGCACTCAATAAATACCATTGATGATGGTAATCCAATGATGAGCATAATTCTCTCCCAACAGCATGAACTAGTGGATGGAGTATGGGCCTGGGTTCTAATTCTGACTACACTGCATATCTGCTGTGTGACCTTGGGCAAGTCACTTAGCTTTCCTATGTCTTAATTACCTCACCTGTAATATGGGGATTGAGACCGTGAGCCCCATGTGGGATATGGGCTGTGCCCAGACTGATTATCTTGTATCTTCCCCAGAATTTAGTACAGTGCCTGGCACATAGTAAGTGTTTAACAAATAACATTAAAAAATATAGAAAGCTCAGGCCTCCTCCTTGTAGTGAAGAGCCTTGTCCCCTTGCAGGCCACTAAATGCATCTCCAATGTGGGACACAAACTGGAATCCCAGCAATGTTAAATTATCATCATCATAATAATAACAATTATTATTATTGTGGTATTTGTTACACTGTTACTTTGTGCCAGGCACTTTGGTAAGTGCTGGGGGAGATTGAATCCATTTAGATTAGACCTGGGCCTCATCACACTTAGGGCTCACAATCTAAGAGATTTAATCCCCATTTTACAAATGAGAAGACCGAGGCACAGGGAAGTGAAGTGACATGTCTCCTGTCACACAAAGGCAAGTGGTAGAGCTGGAACTTGAACCTAGGTACTTCTGTCTCCCAGGCTTGAGTTCTAAGCCCCACTACTTCTCTGAGGCAATTCCCATTATACAGGTGAGGTAATTGAGACATAGGAAAGCTAAATGACTTGCCCAAGGTCACACAGCAGATATGTGGTGTAGTCGGAATTAGAACCCAGGCCCATACTCCATCCACTAGGCCATGCTGTTGGGGGAGAATTTGGCTCATTATTGGATTACCATCATCAATGGTATTTATTGAGTGGTTACTATGTGCAAGACACTGTACTGATCACTGATCATGTTCTAACGTTTAAATGTAAGTATAGACAGGGTTTACTGAGATAGCTGTTCTCCTCGGGCCCCTACAGGACTCTGCAAAGATTCTTGCCAACCAGCCCTGCTTCAGGAAACTGCTGGAACCTCTTATTCATTCACCTTGCTACATATCAAAGAGATGGCAATTTTGTAAGCTTCAGCATTACATAAGAGTAACACCAATGTGGTCAATGAACCTGATTTTTACATTGTCTTATAGAGAAATTGATTTTGAGAAATGCCAAACACATATTTCTAGAATCTAAAGTTATCTTGATTCAATGCAACCTGGGGGTCTTAACTTTTTCTTTTAATGGTATTTATTAATATCTTACTGGGTTCCAGGCACTGTATTGCTAGAAGCTGCTAGAAACTTCCCTGTGGTGAAGTCTTTGAGCTGAGTGCCTGAAGTCTATATCTTCCATGGTCCAGAACAAAGTTTCTTTGGTCTGGGGCAAGGTACTCGAGGAAGCCAATTCTAAAGTTTCTATCTCAGCCAAAATGTTCCTGAACCATCCTACCTTCTGGCCTTCACTAGTAATTCTGAGTAGAGAAGAGGATGGAGTCTGACAAAAATTGGAAGACGATGCTCTTTATTCTTTTGGGGGCAATGTCCTTTTATCAGGAGGGTCACAGGGATGTGTATTTTGGATTGAAATTGGAATAGTTACACCACAATCCATTCCAAGATGTTTTGGAATTGGTCAGGGTCATTTTTTCCTAAGGAAGGGAAAATTTATGAATCTCTATAACTGCTTAACCAGAGAGGGGTCTTCTTAAGGCTTAGTGCTCCTAGAGCACAGTTTGGGGGAAGTAATTCCTCAATCATGCAGTTACCATAGTTTAACATCATCACTTTTCATGTCCTTCTCATTGTTGGGTTGAGTCACCAGCCAGCAGCAACCAAACGACAGGCAGAAGCACCTCAATGAGGAGCTTTGACAGAGGCAAGTTTCCCCTCTATGATAGCGTAACTTGTCCTTGAAGCCTATTAGTAGACCACTTAGTCTGACGCAAAATGCAACTGTCATTGCCAAATTGCTCTGATATTTGCAGACATATACAGACTCCTATGACAGATGCACCATCTCCATGAAATGTCTTTACTTCTCTGCCCCACTATGCCACTTCTAGCCTTTCCCCAGTTGGTCTTATACACTACAATAACTTTCTTCCCTCATTCCACAATGATTTCCTCAAACATACTTGCAATTGTGAGCCTACACAGAAGTATAGATGGAGCTATGCGTTCTCACAAGAATGGATGGAAATGCCATTCATGTTTTACCCCTTAGGATTACCAGCTCCTCTCTACCTGCCACGCTTCCACAAAGACCTTCTTACTTAGTCCTTCTCTGATTAATCGGTCAGAATAGCCAAATTGCTGGCAGGACCCATTAGATATACACCCCAGCCTTATTTGTTTCCATCCTTTCTCAGAGTCCCCTTCCCAGGGTGACCTACCCTCTCTTCTCCTTTCCACCCTTCCCTCTTTTCTGTCCACCACCCTTAACCTTCCATTTTCTGGATTTCATTCTTTCCCTCTGGCATTCATTCTTTCCTTCCCCTAGCCTTCTCCAACTCAGTGGTGTATACATACAATACATACATACATATGTATATGCTGGAGGCGGGGCACGTAGGTGCTTAGGGGGTACAGATCCAAGTGCATAGGTGACTCAGAGGGGAAGAAGACTAGAGTGGGAAGATGAGGGCTTAATCAGGGAAGAGTCTCATTTAAAATCTGATGATGGACTTAGTGTGGACTCATCTCCCTAGAATACCCCTCTAGACTGTAACTTCCTTGTGGGCCGGGAATGTGTCTACCAACTCTGCTATACTGCATTCTCCCAAATGTTTAGTAGTGTACTCTATTCCCTGGTGACAGGGAATCATCAGGCAGGACCCAATCAGCTAATCAATCAAGAGCTTTTATTTTGTGAGCCCCCCCCCGTGGGACAACCTGATCACCTTGTAACCTCCCCAGTGCTTAGAACAGTGCTTTGCACATAGTAAGCACTTAATAAATGCCATTATTATTATTACTCTGTACACAATCAGCACTCAATAAATATGACTGTTTTCTCTCTCAGTATTGGGATTGAGCAGGCCAGTCATTGCATCCCTTAAAGTGACAAGATTTCTTCAGAGAGATGAAAAGGAGGCCTTCCCAGACTGAGCCCACTCCTTCCTCTCCCCTTCCCAATCCCCCTGCCCTACCTCCTTCCCCTCCTCACATCACCTGTATATATGTTTGTACAGATTTATTACTCTATTTTACTTGTACATATTTACTATTCTATTTATTTTACTTTGTTAATATGTTTTGTTTTGTTGTCTGTCTCCCCCTTCTAGACTGTGAGCCCACTGTTGGGTAGGGACCGTCTCTATATATTGCCAACTTGTACTTCCCAAGCACTTAGTACAGTGCTCTGCACACAATAAGCGCTCAATAAATACAATTGAATGAATGAATGAAAAGGATGTCAGAGTAACCAAGTTGTCCTGTCTCCAAAAGTGGGGAAGATGAAGCCTATAGGGGACAGGAATTTCTGGAAGTTATTGGCCCATAAATGAAAGGATCTGTCCACAGTGGTTGGTCCCTGAGAGCCAATTTTTAGCTAAATACATGAGACATGCAATAGCAATTTAAGATGTGTAAATCACAATTGACTTTCAAAGGAATAATTGCCTTCGCAGATGTGTATCCAGCAGGGATCTGTCAAGCTAAATGAGGTTTTACACATCTTAGAGATAAATGGGAAATCTAAATGCTAAATTTAGCTTGCCCAGACATCTTGCACATGCATGACATTCTGAAGAACTTTGGATCCACAGAGAGAGTGTTTGGTTCTTCTATTAGATACTGTTCGATTATCAAGGCAACTGCCTATTGATTGTGGTGCTGAGGCAGAAGATCATGATTAGGCTGTAGTCCCATAGGCCTTAATGGATCCTACACCTAAAACCTTTGCATGGACTTGGCAATGTGCCTCACCCCCGCCTGCACACTTGATGCTTGCTCTTTGGGCCTTCTTTGGGACAACATGACTAGCAGGGACAAAAGCATAAGAGTGGCCCTCTTCAAACCATTAGCACTATAATCACACCCCTACATTGTTCTCAACAGGAGATCCTGATTTAAGTCTACATTTTATCACACTGGAAATCACCCTTTTGACTGAAATGTGTGAGACAAGACTGCCCATAAATGAAAGGGGAAGACACTTAGCAGTGGACTTCTGATGGGGCCAAGAAATTTCAGTTTATCACCCTGCACCACACAGTTTGACCATCTCAGTTTAGAAGCTTGCTCAAGGTTGTCATGGGAAAAACAAAAAAACCTCCCTAACCACTTAAAATACCACAGTGAACGTTACATTGTAGGAAAAGTACGTATGGTATAAGGTTGGCCTTTGAATACTAACTCCAAATTCATGGTGCTGAGTCACAATAAACAGAATGTGTCTTGGAGGGTTTTTTTTTTATTTCTAAGGGTTTGGGTTGTGGAAACAGACTTTACTTAGAAAGAACTGAATGCTAGGCTGCAGGCTATTTATAGTGAGTCCTGATCTTGTGTCTGGAGTCCCCCAAGGGTCACTGCCATGCCTGCTCAGAACCTATGGTGGGGAGTGATTTCACTCCTCCCTCCTCTGCTCCTTTTCCAAAAGCAGCTGCACTGGTTCTACCCGTTTCCAAACTGCCTTGGGAATTTAAGCTCCATGAAGGCCACGACTGTGCCTGATAACTTTCTCTACGGTGTTCTTTCCTTCTTTAGCTTTCTCATACCCTCCCCTCATATCTGGAACCCATTCCCCCTTAAAAATCACCATCTTTGAAGACCCTGTTGAAATCCATCTCCTCCAGAAGGCATTCCCTGATTAATTTGCTCCATCTCAAGTCACAGCCACTCAGCTATAATTACAGCACTTACATACACATGGATTTACATGCTCTGCTTTTTAAGAACTTATTCACCTCTCTGTCTTTCCATTCCATTTTCAGTACTATGTGCCAAGCACTCTGCTAAGTGCTGGAGTAGATATTATACAGTCAGATGACACAATCTCTGTCCCACATGAGGCTCACGGTCTAAGGTGGAGGAGCATGGGAGAGAACAGGATATTTGATCCTTATCTTACAGATTAGGAAACAGATACAGAGAAGTTGTGATTTGCCATGGCCACAAATCAGACAAGTGGTGGGGCAGGATTAGAAACCATGTCTCCCAGATTCACCCTGCTGCTTTTTTCTTTCCAATTTTCTAATTGTGTAAATTGTTTTGTGCTTATCTTGCCCATAGACTGTAAAGTCCTTGAGAGCAGAGATTGTGTCTCTTAGCTACACTCTACACTCCCAAGAATACATTACAGTGTTCAGCACAAAGTAAGTGTTCAATAAACACCACCAATTGCTGAATTGTCTGCTCCCATGTGCTTGGTACAATGCTCTGCGCAAAGTAGGTGGGCATGATTGCCCGACAACAATCCTGGTGTTCTGCCATTGACTAAGCTGCATGGTTTCAAAGTTTGCAGATTGACCTGACATCAGGAGCAACCTCTGCTTTCCCTACCCACACAGAGCATCAGGGCGGCAGGATTACCGCTCTCTCTAGACTATAATTTTATTGTGTGAGCCCGCTGTTGGGTAGGGACCATCTGTATATGTTGCCAACTTGTACTTCCCAAGCGCTTAGTACAGTGCTCTGCACACAGTAAGCGTTCAATAAATGATTGAATGAATGAATGGGCAGGGAGTGTGTCTGTTTTTCGTTATATCGCACTCTCCCAAATGTTTACTACAGTGCTCTGAACATAGTATGTGCTCAATAAATATGACTGATAGATGGACTGACTCAAGACTGAACAGAAGTGATGCAACAGAGGGTCTGGGAGACATTCAATCGATCAATGGTATTGACTGCTATTCTAAACCTCCCATCAAGGTATGCTGTGGGGTTTTTGTGGTGGTCCTAGGAGGCTGCTGCTATGTACCATTTGGGCACCTTCTTGAGAGCTCACCTTTCCTGACCACAGAGCCTCCCCCACAACCTCCTAAACACTTGGATAGGCCCCCCACTTCTAAGTGCTTATTATAGTGCTCTGCATACATAAAATGCTCAATAAATACCATTGATTATGTATATACTCTAGTGTGGCTTAATGGAAAGAGCACAGGCTTGGGAGTTGGAGGTCATGGGTTCTAGTCCTCGCTCTGCCACTTGTCTGCTGTGTGACCTTGGGCAAGCCACTTAACTTCTCTGTGCCTCAGTTCCCTCATCTGGAAAATGGGGATAAAAACTGTGAGCCCCAGGTGGAACAACCTGATTACCCTGTATCTATCCCAGCGCTTAGAATAGTGCTTGGCAGAAAGTAAGCACTTAATAAATACCATTACTATTATTATTATTACACCTCCTCCTCCAGCCTCCTCCCTGACCTCCCTGCCACCCATCTCTCCCTAATCTAGTCCATACCTCATTCTGATACCCGGATCATTTTTCTAAAAACCATTCAGTTCATGTTCTCCTCTTCTCAAAAGCCTCCAGTGGTTGGCCATGCACCTCCTTCTCAAACAGAAAGTCCTTACCACTCAATCAGCTCTCCCCCTCCTACCTTACTTCATTGATCCTCTACTACAACCCAGCCCACACACTCCGCTCCTCTAATGCTCACCTATTCGTTGTACCTTGATCTCATCCATCTTGTCACCAAACCCTTGCCTCCTCCTTATGACCTTTAACTCCCTCCTTCATATCTGACAGACCACCTCTCTCCCTGTTTCAAAACCGTCTGAAAAATCACAATCCAAACAGTGTGGTGCTCTGCATATAGTAAGCACTCAACAAATACCACTGACTGATCTCCTTGAAGAGGCCTTCATCCCACAGCACTCATGTCTACCTTGCCACCAACCTTTCATCCACATCCTGCCTCTGTCCTGGAATGTCCTCTCCCTCTTCATATTTGACAGACTATCGCTCGCCCCACTTTCAAAGACTTATTATAGGCACAAGTCCCCCAAGAGATCTTCCCCACCGAGGCCCTCATTTCCTCTTCGCCCACTCCCCTTGAACTTGGATTTTCACCCTTTATACACCCCTTCCTTAGCCCCACAGAACTTCCGTACATATCTGTAATTTATTGATGTACAGTAATGTCTGTCTCCTCCTCAAAACTACAAGCTTGGTGTGGGCAGGGACCCCCTTACCAACTCTGTTATATTGTAATAATAATAATGGCATTTATTAAGCACTTACTATGTGCAAAGCACTGTTCTAAGCACTGGGGAGGTTACAAGGTGATCAGGTTGTCCCACGGGGGGCTAACAGTCTTAATCCCCATTTTACAGATGAGGTAACTGAGGCCCAGAGAAGTTAAGTGACTTGCCCAAAGTCACACAGCTGACAATTGGTGGAGCCGGGATTTGAACCCATGACCTCTGACTCCAAAGCCCGTACTCTTTCCACTGAGCCACGCTGCTTCTCCACGCTGCTTGTACTCTCCCAAGTGCTTAGCATAGTGCTCTGCACACAGTAAGTGCTCAATAAATATGATTGATCATTGATTATCCTTATACTATCCTATTTCACCTATCCGTAATTTATTTTAATATTTGCCTCCCTCTCCAGACTTATAGTTCCTTGTGGGCACACAGGGCTCAGTCTTAATCCCCACTTTACAGATGAGGGAACTGAGGCACAGAGAAGTGAAATGACTTGCCTGAGGTCACACAGCAGACAAGTGTCAGAGCCCAGATTAGAAGGCTTGACCTTCTGACTCCTAGTGCTCTATCCACTAAGCTATGCTGCTTCTTAAAAGAGCTTAGTACAGAACTCAGTACAGAACTCTGCAGGTAAGTGCTCAATAAATACCACTGAATGATTAAACTAATTGAAGTTAATTTTTTCCAGCATTCTGTGAAGTATTCTGAGGTCCTGATAAAAGGGGATCCCCAGACAAAGAAGGCCCATTAGTAATGTACTCTCAAATGCAGGCTTTGGGCTAGAAATCAGCATTTTCCACTGCTTACCTGACTGAGCCTCCACTTCAAGGGCCAATAATTGCCACATATTCACTCCTTCCACCCATTTTTCTGGAAGGCCACTCATGTGACCTCAGTTAAAAGCCCTAGAGAAAGTGAAGGATAATTGCAGTATTAAGGTTTAGCCATTAAATGGCACTTGGTATTTGCAGAATCTTTACAATCATTTATTAGCCAATCCTCACTTTGACCTTTACAAATAGGGCCCTAGGTATAATACTTGACAAGAAACAAAACTGAACCAATGAAACAAGTGGAGATTGAGAACCTATTTATCTACTTAACCCTTAGAGCTCCAAAGTGAAGAGTACCTCTCAGCGAATTGCCTTGTAGCATTTTTTATGATGTTTGTTAGGTGTTTACTATGTGCCAGGCACTGTACTAAGCACTGGGGCAGATACAAGCTAATCAAGTTGGCCATAGTCCATGTCCCACATGGGGCTTAGTTTTAATCCCCATTTTACAGACGAGGTAACTGAGTCACAGAGAAGTTAAGTGGCTTGCCCAAGGTCACACAGCAGACAAGTAACGGAGGCAGGATAAGAATCCAGTGTCTTCTGACTCCCAGACTCACGCTCTGCATAAAATAAATGCTCAATAAATACGACTAAATGAATGACCACACTCCTCCTCTGAGGGTTGCTTAGATCAGATGTCTCTAAATTCAAATAGTCTCAGGTAGTTTCTCACTCTTCTTCTGGTATTTGTTAAGCACCTACTATGTGTCAAACACTTGTTCTTAGTGCTGGGGCAGATATGAGTTAATCAGGTTGACACAGCCCTTAACCCAGCTCCTTCCAGCTTTGGCACAGAGCACAGAGATTATTCAACCCCCCCCCCCCATCTATGTCTGCTTGGACGTAGCACGTGGCATCATAGGGAATTTTTCTGCCAATAATAAAGAGTTTTTATCAGTTTCTCTAAGCTGTAACTTCACACCCATAAAGGACTCCAGTTCCATTTCCAGCCTTGTCTGATTGGAAAATATCCACCAAAAGAGCAAAAGCCAGCAGCTGAGAGAGCTGAGCTAACTATATATTGAATCCATGTCTCTGAACAAAAGAGGGCTTAAATTTGATTAAAGTGAACAGTTGTGCCGGCTAAGGACACTGGAATGGGGGTCACCCTGAAGATATTATCACGGTAACACTTTCATTGGTGAACAGTCAATTCTTGTCTTGTCATTTCCAACCCATAACAACTCCACGGGCACATCTCTCCCAGAACACCCCACCTCCATCTACAATCATTGTGGTAATATATCCATAGTATTTTCTTGGTAAAAATATGGAAATCGTTTACCATTGCCTCCTTCCGCACAGTAAACTTGAGTTTCCACCCCTGACTCTCTCCCATGCCACTGCTTCCCAGCACAGGTGAGCTTTGACTTGTAGCAGTTGCCTTCCCCTCGCTAGCCACTGCCCAGGCTAGGGATAGAATGGGTATGCCTCTGCTTGACTCTCCCTCCCATAGCCAAGACTGGAAGAGTACTGGAAACTCTCCAGGTGCCAGCCTGAGAGGGGGAACATTCAATTGGTGCCATATAATTTCTCCCTGTGGATTCAAATTGGGGCTCTACACCACAGGTGAACTGCGAAGAACACAGGCAGAGTTCAAAGTTGTGGACTGATTGAGAAGCAGGTCTATGAAGGGATCTAAAATAATGAAGGCAATTTGAAAGACAAAGTAAAGATGGGGAGGATTTTTCCTAACTAGGAAGAAATACATTTTTCCAGGGGATTAAGAGAGAATGAAGGAGGAGGACTCTCTGTGAGCCCGTTATTGGGTAGGGACTGTCTCTATATGTTGCCAACTTGTACTTCCCAAGCGCTTAGTACAGTGCTCTGCACATAGTAAGCACTCAATAAATACGATTGAATGAATGAATACATCTAGGGAAAACTTCTGTCTACAAAGACCGAGCTAACGGGGATCCTTCCTTTCCTGGAGAGTTCTGAAGAAGAACGAAGGCAGCCACTATTTTGCGGTGGCATAGGGGGAGGACTTACCTGGAAGTCGGGTTGACTAGGGACCTCTCATAGCTCCTTCCAGCCTGAGAATCTGTGAAAAGGAAAACCTAGATCTTAACCCTATACAAGGCAGTCCTTGACTTGAGATATTTCAAATGAAGACAAAGAACAACATTTACCGTGTTTCTAAATTTACATTCTTTGCACAGCACATTGTTTTGATTATACAACAGCACACCTGAGGGCTTGGGTGGAGGGTGGCACAGGAAGGGTTAATAGGGTAGTTCGGGGTAGGAGAAGGGGAGACTGGGGATAGGGGAGGGGGATTACCTGGCCTCCAGGAAAACTCAACAGGGGCCATGGTGAGGTCCATTTTACTTTTAATGAAATAGAAATTGGTTACCTTTTTGTGGAACATTAATCCATCCATCAACCATATTTATTGAGCATTACTGTGTGCACAGCACTGTACTAAGTGCTTAGGAGAGTATAACACAACAGAGTTGGTAGACATCTTCCCTACCCACAACAAGCTTACCTTAATGTAGCAACATTACTTATATGTAACTGATGGAGAACACAATTCCAGATAATTTTGATGAAAATAGGATAGCCAACCACTGTACCTATGAGGAACCTGGTTCTGAGTTACAATATTTTGACAATCTGCAGTTTACAGGAACCCATAGTGTTGTAAGACTCAGGACTTCTGGATCACAGGGACATTAAGCACAGACTCATCTCAATTTAGGAGGCTGATAAATGATAAAACGTGAAAAACAAAGGTTTTGCTAGAACTAAAGAATTCATCTTAGAAACCTATTTGAGGCCAAACATCCCTAACAGTGACTTAGGTAATTGGAGTCATGCATTCTGTACTCAAGTTTCACAATCACTCAATCAGTGGTGTTTATTGAACATTTACAAAATGCAGAGCTGGGAGAGTACAATATAAGAGTTAGTAGACGTTTCCTGCCCACCAGAAGCTTACAGTCTAGTGGGATGTTTGTTTACAAACAGTGTGATAAATATCAAAAAAACCCAAACACAGGCAAAATACATTTTCGGGGGGGTGTGAACTGCTGGCATTTTGATTCAAGCACTGAGCTAGTACCTTTGTTTGCAATGCCCGTTCCCTCCCTCTGTAAGAACTGACACTGATGACCACCAGACTAGACCCTTTCCCATCTGCTGCCATTATTGCCTCGTAAAGGTTCAAATGGAAGGCCTGATTCCTAGAATGACAATGAAAGAGAAGAGCTGTCCTGTGTTAAGAAATTTTTATTTTGTCCTTGGGGTCTGTGATGAAAGCACATAAAAGTACAAGTGGAAGAAACATCATGCCACAAAATTGCATAGAATTCTTACAAAAATGTGAATTATGCATTGGAAACAATTTGAGATTGAGAAACCAAAATATGTACATTTAAAAAGCTCAAATAGTTTGACCTATCTTTTTCTTCAAAGGCAAAAATCACAAAGTCCAATTATCACAGACAATATTCATACAATGTCCAAGAGCAACAGTAGTTTCAAAGAAATGCAAGCAATATCCCTTGCGGAATCATTCAATGATGGCTTAACTAATACATCTGTATTAACATACAGCAATAATGAAAAGGTTAAATCCAAAATGTCCGGCATTTAGAACTTTTAAAATTCTGTTTATATGGCCCAAACTAAGCTATTTTCAGTAGTGTAAAGGTATCTGAAGTGCACACTCTAGATTAATACCGAGTTCTATTGTCTATGACAGGAACGTCCACTGTACAGCATATCACACATTCAACACAGAAGGCAAATACATAAAGGCACAAGACTGCACATCATAAAGATTCTTTTTTCTTTTTAGTCTATTTCAAGTAATATGAATATTAATAAATGCTATCAATCACTGGAATAGTTTGAACAATGCAAGATGAAGAGTATTACACGCTACCATACAACTGCAAAAAGTATCACTGTACAGATATAAAAAATGTGGGTACAGTTAATGGTCAAATACAAACATATTTAAAATGGCTACAGCTGAGAATATACTTAAATCCAACTAATATTCATTTTGTATAAATAAAAGGTTATTCTGTACTTGCCCTAGACCATTTGTGGGCTAGAGTATAATCATCCCCCATTGTAATGCAAGAGTATGGATTTGGTTACTCTTAGTTTTTCTATAATTTGTATCATTTGTAATTTTGTTAAAAAAAATGCAGCATTCAATTATGACCGTTCTGTTTTTTTTATGATTAATGGTAATACCTTCTAAATTCAAAACAGAATAAATTACAAAGTATTCAGTTTTCCTAACTGAAGGCTGATTTTTAGTCAAAATGAATATCGAAACAATTTTAACCAATGTGGTAGCATCTAAATGAGTATGTGACTTGTCCCTTGTGTCTTGTGAAATATCTTTTTTTAATTAAATGCTGTTTTCCAAGGTTTGAAATTACTTTCATTTTGATTGAAGCATAATCTTAATCTTTAGTTATTGCTTAAATTTAAATAAAATAAGTTATTAAAAATATTAAACTCCTGAGGAAAAATGTGAAGGAACTTAAATGCCACTGTATAATAAAATGCTTTGCTATGCTGCTATAAAAGACAATTAATTTTATTTTCTAAATGAAAATACAATGTGATCATCGTGAAATTTTACCTTCAGAGTTCTCTCAAATAGGTGAATTCTGAAGATGACACTTATCTTTTAAGAAATACTGCTAAAGAATGTCTTTGATACTTTTTTATCATTTTAAGGGAATCACACAGTATATTTCCTTTATGCCTCATAGACTACACACCAGTTATTCTTAATGTCAAGACAGTTAAATTATTTAATGTACATATCAAATGCAATTAATTTTTATATTATTTTTAAGCTTCAAACCTTAGTAAAACATTCTGTCAATCTTAAAAAAGTCAGAATACATCGATAAACTTCCAATACTGTATACATTTTCTGTGTAAATCTAGCAATTGCCACAAGCCTAGAACTTGACACATAAAGTCAACATTCTACGTCTGCCAAATACATTTCTCTTTAAAAACTATTTCAATTTGCAATGGCAGCTCCACCAATTTTTTTTGTGAATTTTAATATAAGTTTACATTAACATAATTTAGATATTAAAATCTGTATTTTTCATTATATCTGAAAGTTGTCTTATGGGAAAGAGTGGGCTCATTGCCAATTTATAAACACACACACATATATGTGTAATAATAGCTATATACACTCCTATATATCGGTCTTTATAAATACATACGTCCAAAGATGAGTGTGGATACATATGAATAATACATATATGCATACATATCATATACATGTATATCATGTATATCACACACGAGTTTTGGGGTAATCGCTAAAGACTTCAAAAACCACGGTTCCAACTAAAGACGTTTTCAGCAGCAAATAAGATTTCAATCCCTATGAATTCTACTATCAAAAGAGCAAGCCACCAGTGCTTGCTAAGCAAAAGGATCAAACCATTTAATGCAAACAAAAATGACAACACAGAGGTTGAGGTGCAGTTAGAAGGAGGAATCACAAACGGTTGTTAAATAGTGATGTACAATTCTGACTATTTGCATTAGTTTGGAACACATCACACTGACACTTCAAACGGAAATCTGTGCAAGGGTTATCTTCAAACAAGCCACGGGTCTTCATTACACATTCCCGAGCAGTGCACAAGGCCCACAAGTGGCCCATTTGGAAGTGGCCAACGGAAAGCAAAAAAGTCGGGATACTTATTAATTTCTCTGTTACACCTGCACGAAGCTTCAGCATAATAAAATGAAGACTGGGAATGAAAACCTCTGCACAGTACCTTTACAAAAATGCTCCTTTTAAAAGCGTAGATGGAAAAATGGATGCTTCCTATGACCAGAAGCTATTCACCAGCAGTTTTGGTCGCAACGAGAGAAAAAAAAAGACTGAGTGATCAGCACGCTTGCCTTTGGCCTTGCAGGAAGAGTTAGAGGGGCGTATCAAACACTTTTTCAGGATTGTCTTCTTCCAATCCCTCCTCGCTTTGTGGAGGCTTATGGTTAAGTTTTCCACTGTCTGTGGCCAGAGAGGGAGGGGCAGAAATCTGCTCTCCATCTTCACTGATCTTTCCTTTCATCGCTTCCTGAACAAACTCCAGAATTTCCAGGGGGAGTCTTTTGAATTTATCTTGGTATTCTTGATCAAGTTCAACCTGTAACTAGAAAGCATAAACAAGAAAGTCTGTTTTAGATGAGTCTAGCTCTTTAACCTGATGGCGAACACTTTGGAAAAGAGTTTGGGGTGAGGGGATGAAAAATGAATTTCAGTGAATGTTTTATTGCTAACTTTAAGGTGGAAAGGCAGGGATCCTGGATATAGCTTGGCAAGTGCTGGTATTAGGACTTCCTTCAAAATCCAAGATATGAACTAAGCGGTAAGGATAAGTACAGAATAGTCTAGGTTTAATTGTTATTTTTCTCTGAACTAGGCTACCAACGACAGGATGAGAAGGGTTCTTCCCAAAGTCAAGGTCAGCGTATGTGAAGGCAGAGTACTAGGCTGCAGACAGTGAAAGAAGTGGGGAAAGCAAACTATTTTAACTGACCTGAACAGAGAGGGAGGCTGAGGTGGAAGGTGGGAAAGGAGGAAAGCAACATCCTAAGGATGAATTAAGAAAGAAATTTTCAGCTTCTTTGAATTTGTCATGAAGCAGAATGGGGAGCCATTGGAGGCAGTTGAAGGAGTGAGGCCATCCTGATTGTGGGTGTATTAGTTGACCTTTTTGGTGGTAGCTTGTAAGATTAGGAAAGTGTTTACTATTATTATGGCATTTGTTAGGCACTTAGTATATGCCAGGCACTGTACTAAGCGCTGGGGTGGATACAAGCAAATCAGATTGGCCACAGTCCCTGTCCCATGTGGGGCTGTCTCAATCCCCACTTAACAGATGAGGACACTGAGGCACTGAGAAGTGAAGTGACATCCCCAAGGTCACACTGCAAACAGGTAATGGAGTCGGGATCAGAACCCATGACCTCTATATATAATGGCATTTATTAAGCACTTACTATGAGCAGAGCACTGTTCTAAGTGCTGGGGAGGTAAAAAGTTGATCAGGTTGTCCCACGTGGGGCTCACAGTCTTAATCCCCATTTGACAGATGAGGTAACTGAGGCACAGAGAAGTGAAGTGACTTGCCCAAAGTCATACAGCTGACATTTGGCAAAGCTGGGATTCAAACCCATGACCTCTGACTCCAAAGCCCAGGCTCTTGCCACTGAGCCACGCTGCTTCTTTGACCTTCTGATTCCCAGGCCCATGCTCTATCCACTACAGGGATAGGTATTAAAGAAAGTGTGTAAGATTAGGTAGTAATTAAGATAAGGAGAGGCAAGAAGCTAGTGAAGAATGCCCAAGAGTAACCCAGGCAAGAAATTACCGGGCCTGGAAAAAAACCAGAGAGAAAAAAATGTGAAGAAGATTCTTGACAATCTACCATCTAGGGAATGACAGCTCCTGGGCCCTGGTTAACTAGGAGGGTGAGGACAACAGAGCATTCCGTGTGGGTTTTGGTTTTTTTGGTAAATTTTCTTCATGAAGCCCCAGGGAACTGACTCTAGGATTGGACTCCAGTCACTCTGCTGCAGACTGCACAGTGGGGCAGCTTTACCCTCTTGTAGGGATTTACTTTGGCCACCGTGAAATGAGAGGAGCAATGAGTCCCTATCCGGATTTAGAGAGAAGCTTGTGGTGACAGGGCATTTTAAGCAGTGAGGCCAAGTGGAAAGACCACGGGACTGGGAGTCAGGAAAATGTGAATCTTTTGACTCTGTTTCTTGTCCCAGCCCTGCTATTAGTCTTTGGTGTGACCTGTGTACCTCCTTTGGCCTTGTTTCCTCATTTTGTAAAGTCAGGATAAGATTCCTGTTATCTTTTGGACACTGCACCCCATGTAGTACAGGGACTAGGATCCATCTGATGATCTTATATCTACTCCAGCAATTGCGCAGCGCTTGGCACATAGTACGCATTTACACAGTCCATATTATGTGTTGAAGATTAAGAGCGAGGGAGAAAAGTGTACAGATAAAGGTTTTTCTTTCCTGGAAGTCTGGGAAATAGAAAAGGGATATTGGAGCTGATAGTCATAGCTAAAGATTTTAAAACATACCCATTAATTCTGCTTTGAGTTCCCTTTGATGAGGCAAGACAACAGAGGTAGCTTAGTTTCAGAAGTATATGTGGAATTTTCTATGATTCCAACCTGTTAGCCTTCAACTGCCACTTACAAAAATAGTCAGGAGAAAACAATTGCTTAGGCCTGGCAGTTTACAGAAGAAAGGTTGCTAATAGGATTGGTGTTTAACTCTCCTCAGGCATGGCATGTGAAAACGCACTTGTTCCACTCAGAAAGAAAATGACTGTCACACCATTGCAACATTTATCATTCGAAGTTGAGCCTCTGATCTATGTGAGCTTACTCTTTAGTACCAAATTGTTTCTTGATTTAGTCTGAGAGCTAAGAAGTGGAAGAAGGAAAGGGGGATTGAGAAGACAATGATGTGAGGGGAAAATGGGAGTACAGAGTTATATTTACATTAGACAAATAGAGACACAGTTTGAGAAAATAAAAAGTCTGAATGGGCACCCTGTTCCTTCAGACCACAGGGATTCTATCCAAAAAAAGAGGCTTGGAAATGAGTAACAGAAGTAGTATTTTAAACACAAATCAGCATTGCCTGCCTTAGGATACAAAACAGACTGAAGGAATCAGCAGCAAGATCATGAAGTAGTTTTAGTGGGATCAGGAGCAAGTCCATGAAGTTGCTTTGATGTTTAGCATCTTGAATGGGCCAATGCCTAGGCTAATCAACCATTGATGACCGAGGCTTCTGAAAGGTCCTCTCCAGCACTTGTCCCTGCTGCTCAGTGTCTGGGTCCTAGAAGCTGCTTCCAGCTTCAACTGTGAGAGGTCAGGATTAGGGGATGGAAGTGCCTGGAAGGCTTACTGTCAGGCAGGGATTTGAGATGAATTCAGTAACCCTGTGGCAGGCTGAGAGATCAGACTACTGGTGCTACTGTTAAGTATCAAACTTTTCCCATAGGGAACTGGAAAATTCAGTTGAAAGCAACTCAGTTCTTACTGTAGACATAAACCAAAGTGAACGATAGATTTGGCCCTTCTCTGACCAAACCAATCATTGGAGGCATCTGCATTGGATAATTCAGATTAAGTAAATCAACTTTGGGACCTTAATTATAAAGGGGGGGGGGGTGTCAGCTTCCACTGATCAAATTAACTGGATTTTTTTGGCGACATCTTCATTCCTGAGGAGACACAGATCCCTCCTGTCCCTTTCAAAACTCCCATTCTTTCTCAAAACATAAAAAGAAAAACTTGCTGATTGGTTGAAAATATCCACCAGTATGAGACTTCACCAAACACGGAGCTGGAGTGAATTCAATCTATTTTTGCTCTACCACAGGGAGGAACAGAGAGGATATAAAGGACAATATGGATTGGGGTGGCTGGTAGCGAGAGGTCAGGATAAGGGGCAGCCTCTGGGTAAGATTCAGCCATCCACACTGTTGCCACAGTTCCTTCTTCTCCACACTTCCGCACCCTACTTGGATGGGAGAGAGGTTTATGGTCACAGAATCATGGATGAGGCAACATGGATGTACGGGAAGAGCATTGCTTTTTTTTTTTATGGTCTTTGTTAAGTGCCTACTATGTGCCAGTTATTAAGTCACTAAAATCATATCTCCTCCAGAAAGCTTTCTGACTAATTTCTTATCTCCCCATCTTATTTTCCCTTCCCACTCTGTCACCTATGGTCTTGAATCCTTATTCATGTAGCACTTAGGCACGAATCCCTTTCCCCACAGCACTTGTGTACTTGTCTTTATTAATAATGGTAACAACAACAGTTATAATAATAACAATACTAGTGAAGGGCTTACTGTTTGCTAAGTGCTGTACCAAGTGCTAGGGTTGACACAAGTTAATCAGTCCTAATGATAATAATAATGATGATGATGATGGTATTTATTAAGCGCTTACTATGTGCAAAGCACTGTTCTAAGCACTGGTGAGGTTACAAGGTGATCAGGTTGTCCCACGGGGGGCTCACAGTCTTAATCCCCATTTTACAGATGAGGTAACTGAGGCACTGAGAAGTTAAGTGATTTGCCCAAAGTCACACAGCCGACAATTGGTGGAGCTGGGATTTGAACCCATGACCTCTGACTCCAAAGCCCATGCTCTTTCCACTGAGCCATGATGCTTATCCCACCTGGGGCTCAGTGTCTAAGTAGGAGGAAGCAGGATTTAATTCCCATTTTATAGATGAGGTAACTGAGGCCCAGAAAAGTTAAGTGACTTGCCAAAGGTCACACAGCAGACATATGGCATTGACAGGTTTAGAACCCAGGTCCTTTGGCTCCCAGGCCTATGCTAGTTCACTAGGTCTTGCTGTGCCTCTAATGCTTTAACTGTGGTGTTTACTTCATTGTCAATCATGTCTATTTACTCTATTAACCACATTCGAGGGTCTATTACAGTACTTTGCCCATGGAAAATTCTGAATAAATACCAGTGAATGGCCGATTGGTTGACAGTACCACTCAGAATACTGGACTAAGAATAATATTTACTGAAAATTCACTCTTTGTACCTTTGGATTTAAAATAAGATACATTTTACCTCCACAGCTGCTGTTTTCACACTACACTTGGAAGAAGAGTCTTCGGTTCAGATGGTTCTTATGTTTTATAATGGGAATAAGTGGGGGTCAAATATCACAAACTGGAGAAAAGCTCAAGGGAAGCAAAGGATCCCCTTTGAATCTTATTCGTATTCCAAGTGTAGTAGAGGCCAGTTAGAGTGCATCTGTGGTCATTAAATTAGTTAATA
The DNA here is from genome assembly GCF_015852505.1 of Tachyglossus aculeatus. Lineage (NCBI taxonomy): Eukaryota > Metazoa > Chordata > Mammalia > Monotremata > Tachyglossidae > Tachyglossus > Tachyglossus aculeatus. Next base: position 16,263,362 of record NC_052074.1, on the reverse strand, counting down.
AAACATTAAGCAGCTCAGACATAGAAATCTTGGTTTCAAAATTATTCTGAGCAACCCTGCTAGCCCTTGGCATATTTTTAGGCTGATCTAATGAAGTTTTACTTCCAAGAAGAGAAATAATGTGATTCTATGAAAAGCACAGTGTGCTGTCAGCCCAGTTGTCAAGGGAAATGGAGTTCACATGAAGATTTCTGTTGGAGAATCACATGCAGGAGGCCAAGACCCCCATAGAAAATTGAACCAGCAAGTTTTCCTGGTGCTCACAGTTATCTTTGAGAGAACTGGAGAGGGACAATGAATCCTCCTTGCAGCCTTAGCCCTCTTTTGTGTTCCATGGTTGCTCTTAGCAACTGAAACACAAGGAAATGAGAAAAACAGTGGCTAGTATATTTCCAGCCTAAAGAGGGAAACTGTCAAAAAGGGGAAAAAAGCGTAAGTAGAATCCCAAGGACAAGTGAACTGCCTTCAGGGAGAAAACCAGTCCAAATGGGAAAAATCCAGCCAGCAGGGGCAAAGGAGAGGGGGCAGTAGGATTATTCTAGGCTACCAGAGCTCCTGGAGGCTATGAGTGAATTCTGATGCCCTAGAATGAGGTTGACATTCTACTCATTTAAAACAGTTTACCCACATGATCGGGCAAAGAAAGCAAGAAACCTGGAGAAAAGCCCAGGCATATTTGAGTAAGCAGTCATCTTGTCTCTTAGTATTTATTGGAGACTCCTCATTTTATTTGCACACACTGGAATGGAGTGTTGTTGCTTATAAAATTTTTCAGTCCCTCACATATTCTTGGGATTGCACGAATGGGTATATGAATACATGCCTCTATACACTAGCTCTCACACATACACGCACTGAATTACACTGATGCTTATAAATGAACCTGTCCCTCCTGGAGTTTACATTTTACAAACTCCGATTAGAACAGGACGACGACCTCACCTAATGAATTCACCGACAGCCCTTTTCCAGCCTCTTGATGACTTGGCAACCTGAGTTTGGCTAAGGGAATTTTCCTTCGCGGAGTCACTAAATGGTCCTAGTTGTTTTTTGAGACCAAAGTAGTGTCTACTCAGAATACATATTTGTGCTTACATCAGGCTAGTAATCCCACTCAAGGGAAATTTTTATCAATCCACCAATCACACTCCTCAACTTTGCAGTTATGTACAGATCTTAATACTCTACTGTTTCCCCCTAGCTCTAATTTATTTTAGTGCCTCTCTCCCCAACAGACTAAGCTCTGTGAAGGCAGGGGCCTTGTCTACAAAATTCTATTGAACTCTCTCACTGAGTAAACCCTCCATAAATACTACTGATTAACGAATTGTTAGGAATAATTGTGAGTTTACTGTGTGCAGAGTTCTTAGGAATAGTGCACAAAGACACTGCTGAGAGAGAGAGAGAGAAAGAGAGAGAGGGGATCATTTTGGGTAGATGAACTTTCATGTGAGAAGAGTCTGAGGTGAACAGTAATTAGGGAAGAACTGGGAGTACTAACAAAGGAGATTCACAGGCAAATCTCAGCCAACTAGTCTTCCGGGTCAGCGACAGATGGCACACACAGTTTCTGTAATTAACTAGAAAAGAGCCAGATTCTCCTTAAGATCTCTGCCATCTGACAGAACAGCCAGAGTTCACAGGATACTCATTACTGCCTTTAAAAAGCACATTTGTTATTGTAGGAAAAATTAACAGCTAATGTACAAGTCTTCAAAGCACAGCCTCCTATTTTGAGGGATACCTGTAAGTACATAGGAAATTTTTTTTTTTTAAATTTCCACATTCTGTGCTGGGTGAGAAACTCAAGCTTACTCATGGCTCCTTTCTGTTTCATAGACCTAGACCTTAGGATAAACTACTCAAGCTTCTTCTTTATGCAATCTTTCAGCCAACCCCATTCTCACTACTGATGGAAGTTAATGGGTAAACTTCTAGACACATAAGCAAAAATATATTAAACATTAATCGTGGGGATACATCTTGCATATTACTTATATAAAGCTAAAAGTACAGGTTGACTACAAATGTCTGGAAATTTTGGACAAAAGTGGGTTTTTCCAGTTTGCGATCATCTCCTCCAGGGGGACTTCCCTGATTAATCACTCATCTCTCCAGTGCTTAGTACAGTGCCTGGCACATAGTTAAGCACTTAAAAATACCATCATTATTACTGCACCAAGTGCTTACTGTGTGCCAGTTTTAGACTGTGAGCCCACTGTTGGGTAGGGACTGTCTCTATATGTTGCAAATTTGTACTTCCCAAGCGCTTAGTACAGTGCTCTGCACATAGTAAGCGCTCAATAAATACGATTGATGATGATGATGCCAGTCACTGTACAAAGCAGTGGGGTAGATACAAGAAAATCGGGTTGAACATAGTCCCACGCCCCACATAGGTCTAACAATCTTAATCCCCATTTTACAGATAAGGTCACTGAGGCACGACAAAGTAAAATGACTTGCCCAAGGTCACAAAGGAGACAAGTGGTGGAGGCGGGATTAGAACTCGGGTCCTCTGACTAACAGGCCTGTGCTCTTTCCACTAGGCAATCTGCTTTAGTATAAAACAACACAACCTTTTTAGGCTCCTCCTAATTGGCTCTTGCTGGAGTAATAATTTGATTGTGGATTTTAAAAATGCACTAGTCCAACCATTCAAGTCTATGATACTCGCTGAATGGGAATCAGCATGGCCTAGAGGATAGAGCACGGGCCTGGGAATCAGAAGGACTTGGGCTCTAACCCCAGCTCTGTCACTTGTCTGCAGTGTGACCTTGGGCAAGTCACTTCACTGGGTTTCAGTTACTTCATCTGCATAATGGGGATTAAGACTGTGAGCCCCATGAGGGACAGGGACTATGTCCAACCTGATTAGCTTGTATCCACTCTAGCGCTTAAAAACAATTGTTTAATAATGATGATAATAATAATGATGATGATGATATTTTGTTAAGAGCATACAATGAGCCAGACACTGTACTAAGCACAGGTGTGGATACAGGTAAATCAAGTTGGACACAGTCCCTGTCCCACATGGGGCTCACAGTCTCCATCCTCGTTTTACAGATGAGGTAACTGAGGCATAGAAAAGTGAAGTGACAAAGTCACACAGCAGACAAAAGGCAGACCAGGATTAGAACTCATAACCTTATGACTCCGAGGCCTGTGCTCTATCCACTATGCCAGAAGCACTTAACAAATACCATTATTATTATTTGTATTAATAATAATAATAATAATAATAACATAAAGGCTCATTTGGGTCTTTTCCTGGCTTACCTATCCACATGCTGCCTTTATGGGCAAGGAGCACCAAATATGTCCAGAATCCAGGCAAGCTGGCAGTCAGGTCAAGTTGGCCAAGTAGAGCAATTAGCAACACTAGTGGCACTTTTCAAAGAACCTTCGGCTTAAATAGTCAATTAGGAGACCCATGAGGAAGCAATATCATGGAGAAAAAAACATTCTTTCTTTCTAACTCAACTAACACTTCTGAGATCTTATGGACCGAAGTATAACAAAAAAGTGCAGGTCAGAGCCTCCTGTACAGTTAGCTGGTTTATGAAGGGGATATCATTAGGACTACTCAGTCTCATTAGGGCTACTCAGGCGCACACAGACTATGTACAAATTTTCACAACCAGCATTAAATTGGTCCCGCTACTGCTAAATTAGCAAGGACAGGATGGATCAGAGTGTTAACTCCTCAAGGTCAACTAGGGCTTGTTTGTAGGAATACTTTATTCCATCTGTTTCATCCCACTGAAGGGAGTGAGATATGGGTCTGAATCCTGTGGAAAATGTTGGAGGTCTTAGTCCCTTTGATACAACAGCTCTGGATCTGACTTACACTTGCATTTACACCCTTTATCCACCCTTCCCTCAGCGCTACAGTACTTATGTATCTATAAATCACTTACTCATTCATATTGTCTGTCTCTCCCTCTAGACCATAAGCCCATTGTAGGCAGGGGATATGTCTACCAACTGTATTATACTGTACTCTCCCAAACACGTAGTACAGTGCTCTGCACCCAGTAGTTGCTCAAATACAATTGATTGATTAATGGATGGATGAACTGAAAGGATATTTAGGTGGTTTCATATTAAAACAAATGTTTTCCACGAGAAATGAATCTTGGAGAGATTAGGGACCACGGAAGAAACATTTCTATCTTTTCAAATTTTGGAGTATCATCATTCTGTTTTTTGGGAATGAAGGAAAATATTTCCAAATGCTTCCGAATTCACTGACCTAACCCTGCCTTCTACTTGGTGAAGCCAGAGATTTGCTAAGGAGTGCGCTTTTATAAATCAGGAACTTGAGGGATAATCCATAATTTCCCACAGATCTTTCAAATGAGGAGGAGGAAACCTCAAGATCCAAGGAAAAGCACCATGTGAGCACTGGAAATTTCAGTCAGTGGCTCAGAGAGAATACAGGGTGAGGGGAGATGCATTTCTGTGATGTGCAAAGACAGTGATCATATGTTTTCAGGTGACATTTTTACAGAACCTTTAATTCAGGGATGAAATACTGGAGCAACAAGGCTGATTAATTCTCTCGGATTAACGGTGTAGCTTGAAAACTGACTGCCACATCATAAACCATTCCACAGGCCCTCTCCTAACCACAACTCCCTGCTGCTTCAAAACACAATTTTTCATTTGTCAAACAGGAGCTGTGGAGCATCAAAAGGATGTTTTAAGAAGTAGCACAGTCAAAAAACAAACATGTAATACCATACCTTTTCCACGGAATCCATTTCTAAAAACTGCCCAAGGAAGACACTCAAATTATTGAGATATGCTGCGAGAAGAATCATTCAACAGACTCTTGATGCCCCTGCCCTCTCTGTCCTGACTCTCCTGGGTGCTCACTTTGCCAGGTGTTGGAAAGGTGGGGTTATATGAGCAAGTTTAACAATAAAAGGGCAGAACCACTGCTAGAGTCCGATGCTTCCCTGAGAGCTCCACAGCGTCTATCACAGAAAGCCATCAGTAAGTGTGCACAAGGCTTACTAATATAGTGTAGTGGATAGAGCCTGGGTGTGGCAGGCTGAAGATCATGGATTCTAATCCCGTCTCCACCACTTGTCTGCTGTGTCACCTTGGGCAAGTCATTTCACTTCTCTATACCTCATATCTGGCATTTAAAGATATTGAGACTGCGAACTACTTAATCAGGTACACTCTGATAGTGCCCACAACTCCCTGGATTTGATCTCTTCTGGGCCACTTTCAAGTTTCCATCCCCAATTTTCTTGAGGGTCATCTAGAGAAGCAGTATGGCTTTGCGGGCAGAGGACAGGCCTGGGAGTCAGAAGGTCATGGATTCGAATCCTGCCTCTACCACATGTCTGCTGTGTGAACTTGGGCAGGTCACTTCACTGCTCTGTACCTCAGTTACCTTATCTGTAAAAAATGGGGACTTAGAGTGTGAGCCCAATGTGGGCAGGGATGGTGTCCAACCTGGTTAACCTGTATCTACCCCAGTGCTTAGAAAAGTGCTTGGCACATAGTAAGCACTTCATAAGTACCATAATTACCGGTGCTTTCTTTGCACCGAGCATTGTTCTAAGCACTGGGGTAGATACAAGTTAATCAGATTGGACACAGTCATCACCAGGGCAGACACAAAGATCTTAATGAGGGCCAGGGGCATGACAGATTCCCAGGTTGGGAGCCTGTAGTCCTACAGCTCCCACTGCTATTGGGATTGTTTCCCCCTGCCATCCCGCTGTAGGAGCCAAGATACCCTTTCTCTGCTCATTTGGAGGTTGCTTTGGAGTAGAAGAGTGGCTATTTGAATTGCTGGTACTATTGCTAATGATTCAGAAAAGTGGAAGGGATGTCAGAGGCTAAAGTGCTCATTCAAAATGAATACAAAACTCAAATGGTTAGAGACGTATTAGCAGCAGGGGCCAGTGGCAAGATCATGGGTTTGCGAGTCAGAGGACATGGGATCTAATCCCAGCTCCACCACTTGCCTGCTGTGGGACCTTGGGCAAATCATTTAACTTCTCTGTGCCTCAGTTACCTCACCCGCCAACTTGATTACCTTATATCTACTCTCAGTGCTTAGAACAGAGTTTGGCACATAAGTGCTTAACAAATACCATTATTATTATTATTATTATTATTCTAATCTTAGCTATGCAAGTCACTTAACTCTCTGTGCTTCGGTTTCCTCATCTGTAAAATGGGGATTCAATACCTGTTCTCCTTGCTACTTGAACTCTGAGCCCTCTATAGGACAGGGACTGTGTCCAATCTGATTCTTGGGCCAGAAGATATTTTCCGATCATCTCTACTGTAAGTGACCTTAGGGTGTCATATGTTCTACAGGAAATCCTTGGATGTATACCATAATATGTTCCTGAAAAGTCTGTCAAAGTCACAACCAATTTTCCCATAGAACAATGTTATCGTAGGGCTACAAAATCCTAGCTCTACCTCACCTACCCTACTTTCCTGTATGTTTATACTTAATAAACACTGACCAGTTCCTTTATGTATCAGGAATACTCAGGTGAATGTTGGATTCAGACTTGCTATTTATGATGGGATTTTATGGTAAAATGTAAAACCCTGAGCCACAGGCTAAAAAGTGAACAAATTCCCAAGAGGCCATGACTACATCACGGACCACATGACCAAACTGGCAAGAGAAATGGGGAAATGAGATTGAGTTCAAGCAATCTGGTGAAAGGCATGAAAAACAGAAAGGAAGCAGGTCAAACTCTGATAGATTTCAGAATGGGACCTGGTGAGTGATGTTTACATGCAAATATTCCACCAAACAAATATAAAAAATTTTCTGATATGAAGTTTTTGCTATCAAAATGCTGACCAGGGAAAAGGGGCTATTTAAGTCCCCGCAAAATAAAGATCTAAGACACCTCATCTTGAACCTCTTTTAGGACTGAGACTGTGTGTAGCCTGATTATCTTGTATCTATCTGATTGCTTACATTAGTAAGTAGCAATAATAGTAATAATTATATACCACAGTTACTATTATTATTATGGTGGTTTTTGTTATGTGCTTGCTATGTGCCCAAAACTGTAATACGTGCTGGGGTAGATACAAGATAATCAGGTCTAACGTGGAGCTCATAGTCTAAATGAGGGAGAACAGGTACTGAATCCCCATTTTTCAGATGTAGAAATGGAGGTGCAAAGAACAATGATAATGATAATAATTGTGGTATTTGCTAAGTGTACGCTATGTGTCAAGCACTGTATTAAGTCCTGGGGTACATACAAGATCATCAAGTACCAAATGGAGCTCACATTGCAAGTTGTAGGGAGAACAGGTACAGATGAGAAAACTGAGGCCTAGAGAAGTTAAGTGATTTGCCCAAGGTCACATAGCAGGCAAGTGGCAGAAGTGGGATTAGAACCCAGATCCTCTGACTTCCAAGCCCATTTCCACCAGGCCATGCTGCTCCTCAGTATAGTGCTCGGCACATAGTAAGTGTCTGATATTGGAAATGATAGGCAGTTAAAAAATAAAACAACTAAAGAAATAACAAGAAGCACCCCAGGTTTTTCCAACATATAGCTAATAAATTCCAACAAGCTTCAGGAAACACACTTGCTTTCCATAGGGAATTATCAAGTCCCTCAAAGGAGGGCCTTTCAAAGGTAACTGTGTCAAGTTATCTTACTGTCATAATATGGGGATGTATTAATTTTTTAAAATACAGTTTGAATGAATCATTTCTTTTATAAGCATCCCAAAACCACAGGGGTGTATATTGCCCAATTATAAATACCCTATAACTATAAAGATAAATACACAAATATTTAGACACCTATGACAAGTTTACCTTCTCATTTAGAATTCACTGTTATTATCCAACTCTACCCTGGTGTCTTCGTCAATTGCTTGGGGCTTTTTAGTCATTTGCCTTTTGAAACACAATTAGCACATAAATTTCACAGCAAGTCTTAAGTGCCATTCGGCTTCCTATAAGGGAGAAGGCATTACTGATCCTGCAACCAGAGGGTTTATTAATTTAAATCTGCCTGCAGCTCCTTCTTTTTTTTTTTTTTTTACCATCACAGAGAAATTAAGAGGGAAAGAAATCATTTTGTTTTTCTACCATATCGCTGGATTAAAAGATTGAACAAAGGCTATGCAGGCGGAAGATAATGAAATTGTTCTTGTAATTACTTGAACAGATGAAATTCACTGCTCTCCCAAAGCACTTTACTCAGTTATTAGAGAGCCAGGAAGGCAGAGATATCTGCCTGGACTCAACTGGCTCGTTGTGGGCAGGGAACATATCTACCAAAGTCTCCTAAGCACTTAGTACAGTGCTTTGCAAACGGTAAGTCTACAATAAATTCATTCATTCATTCAATCGTATTTATTGAGAGCTTACTGTGTGCAGAGCACTGTACTAAGCGCTTGGGAAGTACAAGTCGATACCACTGATTGAATGGACTTCACTAGCACTACTACTAACAATTATATTTGTTAAGAGCTTACTATGTGTCAGGCACTGTACTAAGCACTGTACTAATCTGATACAATCAAATCAGATTTGGACACAGTCCCTGTCCCACATGGGGCTTCACAGTCTTAATCCGCATTTTACAGATGAGGTAACTGAGGCAGATATAAATTAAGTGACTTGCTCAAGGTCACACAGCGGAGATTAGAACCGAGGTCCTTCCGACTCCCAAGCCCGAGCTGAATCCATTTTAGGCTATGCTGCTTCCCTAACATAAGATCCATCTCCTATCATCTCTAAACTCCTCACGGCTGTGTCTTTTACTTTCACGGTATGGTTCTAAGTGCCTAGATGACAAGTCCCTGCACACTGTAGGGTGTTCAATAAATGATGATGATGGAGAGGCCCTTATTGAGAGGGATTTGTTGCCACCCTGTGTTTAACGTGACTTATCTTGTTGCCCCATATAGCTCCTCATTTGCCTCTGGGTAACAAGGGATTACAACGGAAGGGTCAGATGAGTAGGAAGTGGGCCACAATGCAAGTACCAAGATGCATATAGTAAGTGCTTAGCAAATACCACAATGGTTATTATCATTTTTATCTGTTCTAGAGGACTACCTAAGAAAGAGGGTAAGAGGCAAAGTAAGTATAACAGATGAAAAATCAATGCCACCTTGAGCAAATTTGGGCTGATTATTTGTGACCTTCCAGAAAAACAATCAAGCAAATGCAAAAGGCCTGAGTGCTGCTGTATGCAATTTCTGAAAGTGGCAGCATCCAGCCCAGCTACAGGGTAGTTCTTGCCCAGGATAATGGAAGAACTGGTAGCTCCCAAGAGAATCCTCATAACTTAGAGGAAGGAGGGAACATAGGCCTAGGAGTCTGAGGACTTGGGTTGCTGTGTGAACTTGTGCAAGTCACTTAACATCTTCTCTATGCCTCAGTTTCCTCTGAAAAATGAAAAACTTTTCATCTGAAAAATGGGGAGTAAATGGCTGTTCTTCCTCCTACAGACTGTGAGCCCCATATGGAACAGGGCCTGTGACTGGCCTGATTATCTTGTATTGACCCAAGGGCTTAGAACAGTACTTGGCACATAGTAAACATTTAATAAATACCACAATCATTATTCTCTTTAAGAGATTGGCTTATAGAATTAGTATCAGTGACATTCACGGAACAATCTGTGAACCCTCAGTAGGGTGACCAGTTGGAAGGGCATTGCCACACAAAGAGCACCACCAGTGAAACAAGGGCTATAGCTCACTATAAAGCAGCACCATCCTTGGAAACTTGCTGTTATTGCAGAGGTGACAAGAGTCCCATGACCAGTCTTTGTGCTAGCTGGGCTCCCTAATGCCAACCAGCTGGTCTTCCAGGCTCCCAGGTGGGTATCTAGGGAATCCTGTCAACTCTTCTGGAATGCCAACATTAATGGAGGGAATGGAGGTGTTTTAAAAATCCCAGCTAAAATCTCATAAAACCCAGCTCATATTTATAAATAGTAATTCTCAACACCAAAACAATTTCAGGTGTGTGTGTGGATGGGTAACTCCTAGGGTAATGGACCCCCAACATGAGAATGAGGATAACAGCTATTAGCTCATCAGCTGCAAACATATTCTCAACTTTCTCAATCTGTTGTTAGTTTATGCTTCTACAACTTCCTGTGGTCATGATTTCCAATAGCTGCCACCCTCAATCGGGAGTCCTGAGAAATTCTGCTCCTCCCATCATCATCTTCAACTCTTGCTACGTAACAGACATTGCAGTGGCTGTTCAAGACTGAATTCAAGACTGCCTTTTGGGTTAAATTCCTCTATTGAACAAACCCAGATACTCTTCCCCAGTATAAACCCCCATGAAGTAGATCTCTTCCCATGATTTACTTCCTGTGTCTCTTTTCATGCCTTCCTGGAATGTCATCTTTGGAATTCAGCCTCTAGAACCAATTTTTCAGATAATTAATGTCCAATCTGTTGTATATCCACATGACTCCCCAAATGGCATTAAGTGTCCCTGATGTACTTTTGAATGAAGTCTGACTCCTATGGAAACCAAAAGGGAATACAGGGAAGCATTTTTTAAAAAACCTCATTTTAGACACTGCCAAATTTCCCTTCAGTGCATTTCTGGCTTCTTTGACATGCTGGTCATGATCGTCACAGCTTATTTTCATTGCTGATCTTTGCTTCAGAAATTACTTGCATGTTCTGAAAATTTGGGAGATTTAGGGCAAATGGTAAGCAATTGGATGTTTTTACTTACAAATGGAAGATATTGGGATGGAACTGGTATCAAAAAGATGATAATTTAAGCAACTTCAATCCAGAGCCAAAAAAATCCTAATCTTTTTAGTTTTTTCTGATAGGCATTGTATCACATTTACTAAAAGAATGATAGAGAGGAATTCAAAATGTATCCTAGAGACAGAGCAAATGGTAAAGACAGGATTTGAATACAGGCACTTTTTAAATCCATCAATCAATGGTTTTTTATTGAGCACTTACATGTGCATAGCATCATGCTAAGCCCTTGGGAGAGTACAATTGTTAGACACGTTCCATGACCACAACAAGCTTAGAGTCCATTTGACAGCATAGAGAGAGCCACTAATTATTTTACAAAAGCAATGACTTTGCCCCCACATCCACATGAAATCTACTAAGGATGTCAGACTGTTTTGAAGTCATGTCAAAAGGAGAAGAGACCCATCTTCTAAGGAAATGTGCTTTCCCCTCTATGACTACAATATGACAATCGTCCTCTGAGAGATAGGAATTCCTCTCATCTCTGCATAATTTGGCATACCAAAGAGGGATAAAATTTTATCACGCCACTCCCTAGGTTTTTGTTGGGCAAGATAACAGGCTAAGAAAACAGACTCCAAGATCAATCCTGTTGAGCATTTGAAATAACTAAATATGATGAAAAGACGAATCTATAGGCTCTTCTAAAACAGAGGACCAAACCAACACAAAAAATACATAATAAGGAATATTAACTAGTAACTTTCTACTAGTAACTGTGGAATTTTAGTACTTACTTTGTGCAAAGCACTGTATTAGGCAATAGAGTAAATACAATATAATCAGGTCAGGCCCCTGCTCCACACAGGGCAACAGTTCAATGGAGAGGGATTTTCCAGATACACTAAATACCTTGTCCAAGGCCACAAAGCAGGCAAGTGGGTCAAATGGTAGGCAAGTGGCAGAGCCAGAATTAAAACCTAGTCCACAGATTCTTGAAAATTCTTTCTTTTGAAATATTCTGTAAAGTTTCAAACAAACAAAAAGCAAGCATTTCTGTCACACAGGAATTGTGAGCATACAGAATTGATATCCTTATGCCGAAAAAATATATAAGTAGGTTCAAAGAAGGATTTGGATAAATTCCTGGAGCATGGTTCCCACTGGGTTTCTAGAAGGAAAATGAATGGCGTGGCAGGGGAAAGGTAGATGCAGAAGGTAATAAACCCTAAACATTGGGATGAATGTCAGGGTAGGCAACCACTTTGTTGTCAGTCTAAGAGATCAAAAATTTATCTGGATTGACCAGCAGCCTAACTTAGTATTCCTTATGTTCTCATGCTCAATTTGACATTGCATTGGGGATATTAATCAATCAACAGTATTTACTGAGCTCTGTGCAGAACACTGTGCTAAGCACTTGGGAAAGTACAAAAGAGTTAGCAGACACATTTCACATTTTGATACTATTTTTAAAAGCATCTCCATAGGCCTGCTTGAAAAATTCAAGATTTGCTTTACATAAAATTAATCACTTTGGGATAAGATAACATGGTGTTTCATGGCTTTACAGGAACTCAGACTGAATTAAAAAAAAAATAACCTGGCCTGTTATTTCATTATTTTGCTTTCAGTGTTATTTGTAAGAAATTGGTTTCACAATTGGGGTTACGCTAAATAAAAATGAAGCAAGTCATAGGTTGTCCTAAGCACAAGGAAGGAAATTCATTAATAACTCTCTTCCTAGAATGTGTCCACACTTAAAAGCTTTGGAATCAATTAAAAGATGAATAGCTCCTACAGATGGTCATTTGTTCCACATTGTTTCTCGCTTATTATTTTCACATTTATGGGAGGAAGGTGGAAAGTATTTACAAAGGAACAAAGAGAAATTTCAAAAAAATGAAGTGCATCCCCTCCAGCACATCCCAAGAGAGGGAACAACCAGTAAGGCCCGACCTTGCAATTGCAGATCAGAACTGCAATTCTGTCCCAGAAATGCCCTTATTGGGACAGGGCCCAAGTTTGTGATGATGGGGGGAGGAAGAGGAAAGGAAGACTATACTAAGTACCACCCCATATCCCAGGAACTACCATCACTGGTCTCTGCATTTCTCTATGATGGACAGGTACATCATCATCATCAACAATGGTGTTTATTGAGAGCTTATTATGTGCAGAGCACTGTACTAAGCATTTAGGAGAATACAACAGAGTTGGAAGACATGTTCCCTGCTCACAATGCACTTAAAATTTAGAGGGGGAGAGATTATTATAAATATGTATGTGTATGCGTGTGTGTATAAATAGGAAAGGAAAATAGAAGGATAAGAAATAAATGGTCAAGGGATGTTCAGAAAAAGATTTCTTATCCTTGATCTAGGAGGAAGAGGAAGGCTGTTTAACTGAGCCTTCCTTATAATGGCGGGTATCCTGTTTCAATTGCTGAATGATGTAGCTGTCCTGAGTGTGAGATCATCTAAGTAATGCCACTGAAGACCAGTTAAATATCTAAAGAGCTCTAGTTATCCTCATAGGAGAAGCATAACTATAACCAGAAAATGACAATGCCCATTTTCCTTCTTATGGAAATGAAAATTACACCTAAATAAATCAAGACACCAGATAGTTCCCAAGGGACCATCCTAAATATCTCCTTTAGGACTTTTCAGGGAAGGAGTATGGCCTAGATGATATGGCAAAGTCCTGGGAGTCAGAGTAGTTGGGTTCTAATCACTGTTTCACCACATGACTGCTTTGTGACCATGGACAAGCCATTTTACTTCTCTGTGCCTCAATTTCCTCAACTGCAGAATGGGAATTCAACATCTGTTCTCCCTCCTACTTAGACTGTGAGCCTCAAGTGGGACAAGGACTGTATCTAATCTGATTAGCGTGTATGTACCCCAGGGCTTAGAACAGTGCTTGACACATAGTAAGCACTTAATAGCATAAAAAATTATTTTTGTGTGTTGGAACATTTTACTTACACATGTTTACAGCCTGATAACTATGCCAGTTGGGAAGACAAAATAAAAATCTTATTGCTGTATGGGTCAACTTGACCACATTTCATTTCACACTAGTTGAGTTCTGACTTGAGAGAAATACTTTTCTTCAAAACAGTTGAGGACCACAGGGCACTTTTTTTTTTTTAAAGGCACTTTCCCCAACTCTTCAAAAGCTTTTTTTCTGATACATTTCCTGTACCTTTATTTTGACTGTTTGATTTTGCCAATCAGCCTGAAGCTCTCAGAGAAAAGGGCAGACTTTCGAGTGCATTCAGTGCTAGCACTGTTAATCATGACATATTGTAGACTTTACAGACTCTGAGGCTCAGGAAGTAGTGATGATTGCAAATGACTTTTCTCTCTCTCTGACCCATGCTCTCAGCTTTCTTGGGCTTGCCACTGACTTATGTTTTAACAGTGGAATTTGGCTGTGTGTGTGTGTTTGTGTATGTGAGAAAGATTACATCTGAAACATTTGCATCATTCTACAATTCTGGTAGCTTACTTAGGAAGGCAACTCAAAATACACCTTGGCCTCAGAATTTTAGGGAAGCATCCCAAACAGAAAAGTATACTCATGCCTTTCAGAAACCCTCCTTTGTAGACAAAAAATTTAACCACTGAAATAAAGCATCAACTTCTCACATTTCTTCTCTCTTCCTCAAGGTACAACAGTTCAAAACTTGGAAAGATGAGGTGCAGAAATATTCAAACAACATTTACAAGGAAATAATTAAATAACTGCTTTCCAAAATTAGAGACAGGATGATTCTGATTTCACCACACAGAAACCATTTTTAAAATTTTCTATCCCTGTTATTTAAACTTTTCCTACATATCAATTAGTTTGAAATAATAAGTCTTTAGGCTATCCATTAATTGCTGCACTGTAGACATGATCTGTATTTAAAATTATGCAATGAAAATTAAGCTGAAGCACTAAGGAGTCTTGGCTAACAGGGAAGGTTTCTTCAGCCCTTCAGAGAAGAAAAAAGATAATGGGGACACAGAATACACAAGAGACACATTTCTGGTTTATCACTTGCCCGCCGTTGGATGTTAAAACAGATTGCTGCAGCTGTAAGCTCTTATTCATATGCAGTTAACCTTTCATTCTGAATTTTCACTGTATTCGGTCATGATTAAACAGTAAAAGGTCTTTCAGCCCAAAGTTCTATTCTAACTGAAAGGGACTCAGAACAATATAAAAGCAATCTGTCTTCATAACTAATTCCATGGCCAGTCACTGAAAGTCACTGAAGCTTAGTTGTGTCAGGAAAGAAGCCATAATTGGTTTACCTACTAGCCTTGCTTTAGTTTCAGCAAACACAGGATGTTTTCCCTGGGAAGAATATTACCTCAAGAAGGGGAATCCACACTGCTTTTTGTTTCTTGTTTAATTCTCCTGTTTGTTGAGGGTTTATGTCATTCTATTTTCCCTTGTTCTCATTGTAAGAAAGGAATTGAGAAAGGTGAAGTGTACACCTCTCTGATGCCACAGCTGATTTATCACTACTAGAATTAAGCATTTATATCACTATAAATGCCCTCTGGTGAGTGAAGGAATAATCAGTGGATGACAGCCAAAACGATCAAAGGGGAGGGAAAGATAACAACAATAATAATAGCAAGAATAACAATACAGTGATCTGCACACAGTAAACACTCGATAATCATTGATTGATCAATCAATCAATCAATCAATTGTATTTATTGAGCGCTTACTATGTGCAGAGCACTGTACTAAGCGCTTGGGAAGTACAAATTGGCAACACATAGAGACAGTCCCTACCCAACAGTGGGCTCACAGTCTAAAAGGGGGAGACAGAGAACAGAACCAAACATACCAACAAAATAAAATAAATAGGATAGAAATGCACAAGTAAAATAAATAAATAGAGTAATAAATATGTACAACCATATATACATATATACAGGTGCTGTGGGGAAGGGAAGGAGGTAAGATGGGGGGATGGAGAGGGGGACGAGGGGGAGAGGAAGGAAGGGGCTCAGTCTGGGAAGGCCTCCTGGAGGAGGTGAGCTCTCAGCAGGGCCTTGAAGGGAGGATGAGAGCTAGCTTGGCGGAGGGGCAGAGGGAGGGCATTCCAGGCCCGGGGGAGGACGTGGGCCAGGGGTCGACGGCGGGACAGGCGAGAACGAGGTACAGTGAGGAGATTAGTGGTGGAGGAGCGGAGGTTGCGGGCTGGGCAGCAGAAGGAGAGAAGGGAGGTGAGGTAGGAGGGGGCGAGGTGATGGAGAGCCTTGAAGCCCAGGGTGAGGAAACACTAGGGTAGACACAATGCAATCAGATTGGACACAGTTCCTGTTCCAAGGTGTAAGGGGGAAGGGAGGACTAGCCTAATAATAGTGAATGAAAGCATAATTCAAATGGATTGCTGAATGAGGAATCTGTAATATTTGATATTTGAAAATGAGGGCAGCATTTTAAACATTTCACCCTCCTGGGGAAAGTTTATGCTTATCTCATGCCCAGATGCATGTGTCTTTCTTCCTTCTGCCCCATTGTCTTCCTCTTCTGTTTCTTGTTTATGCCTAACCATAATGAATACCTCCTATTATCAATCTGGTAACTAAAGGACTACCGTGGAATCTCTCCCTCTAGTGGGAAAACACCATTTTAACAATTCCTGTAAAAAGCATTCTTTTTACCATAAAACAATAGCAGTTTCAAAGCTCAATAAATAACTTACTTTTAGGATTTTTCAAACACGATTCGAGTGCTCGATGTGCCCCGGGGCTAGATGAAATGCTGCAACCTATGAAGCTCCTGCTCAGTGTCATAAAACCTGGTGCTGAAGGTTATATTTGTCCCTATAGATAGGAGGATATTCATTCATATGAATTCACAGCCTGTAAAATTAATCCTTGTCCCTCTGTAATCACTGTTTTCTGTAAAAGAAAACAATGAGGTATGTCACTAGCAAGCTGCCTTTTCACAGTAAATGCTACTGCATCTGGGATCCTGCTATGTGTATGCCTTTTACCCCATCTATAAATGAATGATTCCAGATAATTTATATGATAAATTACAATTCAGCCTCATATTTAAATATCTACGCCATCCTCTCCTGTCTGGATTGGATTTTATCGCAATATAGCTGTGACACTATGGCATCACCATTCAATATTTGCCTCTGGGGATGCCAAGGCTATCAGAAAATATACAATTCATGGAAAGCCGTTCAGATCAAGAAACAGACAAAAAGTCGAATTCCGACCCATCTAGATAGGTGAAACGCCATACTCTGAATTTTTAAGGAAGTCAAACTTGGTACCATTTTCTTTAGAGAGGCTCACTGCTCTTGGGGGAAGATCGCTGCTAGATGCAAAACACTACTGGATACCTCCACCCTGCTGAGGGAAGGAAGAGGCAGGGCCAGAAAGGAAGGGTGGCAGAAGGCCAAAAGTACTACTCTGAGATGCAAGTGCAGTTTGCACGTCTCCAAATTTTAGTTCTGTTGTCAGAAAAGTTAGAGTTATTTTACCTGAACTGCAGCATCAGGGTGACTCTTTTTTTTTTTCCGTAACAGCACCTGTTAAGCACTTACTAGGTGGCAGGCACTGTGGTAAATACAAGCTAATGAGGCTGAACGCAGTCCATGTCCCACATGGGGCTCACAGTTTTTATCCCCATTTTACAGATGAGGTAACAGGCACAGATAAGTGAAGTGACTTGCTCAAGGCTACACAGCAGACACATGGCAGAGCCACGGTTAGGACTCGGGTTTTCTGACTCTCAGGCCCAAGCTCTTTCCACTGGGCCACACTGATTCTTAAAATAAAGGGGCTTCTCCAGATGCTGGGAGTACTAGGAATCACTCAATCTGAAATCTGTGGCCCACTCTTGTATCAAGCTGCCTAGGAATGCAAAACTCACAGAGTGTGTTATTTTATTTGGGGAAAAACATACCCAAAGTGCCTCCCCAGCCCCCAGATAATTATGGTCATCTTTATTTGCAATGTAGTCCCCTGATAGTTCCAAAAGAAGCTGCTTTGAACTCGAGGGCATGGGATGGCTTAAACCGCAGTGGGTAGGTTCAAAGAGCCAGAAGCCTTAATCAAATATCTCTCTTAGGACAGCCCTCTCTCTTTACATACTGCATAAACTCATACCAAGTGTCTGAATTCTACCCCCCCAAATAAATACTACTTAACCACTCTAAGGAACCACAGCACAAATAGCATAGGCATACCCACGAACTGCTCTGTTCTAAGCTAAGTACAAGAAATGATTTGGGTCCTCAAAGGCACCAAAAACTGGTGTTCCTGTCCATCATCCCTAGTGCTTTGTACAGTGCTCTGCATATATTAAGCACTCACTAAAAATGCCATTTATTGATTGGTCATCATCCCCTTTCACTGCCTAATCCTTCCATGTCCTCAGGACCGTACTTATCGTTTATGGAGCAGGTGCTTGAAAGATCTATGTTTTATTTTTCTTTCCATTTCCATGAAATGCATTTCAGCTACTATGTCAACTATCCCCTTAATTATTTGTCAGATGTGAGACACATTATGCCTGCCAAATTTACTTTGCTGTCTCTGACCTCTCACCGCTTCTGCAATTTCACATTTACTCTTGCCTCCAGAACATTCCCCATATGGATGTTTTATCAGCACTTAAAGTTCAACAAGTCTGAACTCTTCATCTTCCCTCCCAAATCCTCTCCCTCAACTAACTTTCCCAGTACAAAATAACACCACCACCACCAACCTCACCATCTCTGAATCCTGTAATGTTGGCATTATCCTTGATTCCTCCCTCTCCTTCAAACTCTATATTAGGTTTGTTACTAAAACCTGTCAGCATTTCCTACACAGTATTTCTTGGATCTATATCGCTTGCTCTAATCCAAATGGCCACCACCATGGTTCAGGCAGTTTGTTACATCCCAGCATGGCTACTGTGTCGGTCTCTTCCCCGGTATTCCTTCCCCCCAGTTCCTATTTTGTTCTGTTGCCTGGGTCATTTTTCTAAAACATCATTCTGCCCATGTCTTTATGCCTCAAAAATGCTCATTGGTTATCTATTCCTCTCCATAGAATGCATAAACTTCTGCCCATTGTCTTCAAGGCCCTTACTCAGCTCTCTCCTCCTTCTGAACTCCAGCTCACGTTCTTCTTCCTCCCTTCCATCATTGTCTATGCACTTGGATCCACATCCCTGTGCACTTGGATACTCACTCCTCCCCCACAGCACTTCTACACATATTCTTATAATCTACTGCTTCCCCTAACTGTAACTTTTTAATGTCTTTCTCCCCCAGCTAGATGGTAAAAGCCTTGTGGGCAAGGAGCACATTTACTTATTCTGTTGCATTGTATTCACTCTCCCAAGTGCTTAGTTTAGTGCTCTCAACATGGTAAATGATCAATAAGTAGGATTCGATGATTGACTACTCCTGGTGTTATGCAAATGATAAGAAATGCTTGGGGTTTAGTGCCTGAGTCTTGGAGTCAGAATGGAGCTGGAACAAATCGTAAGAGGTCATATGATCTTCATGCTCATGCCCAAATACCCCAGAAGAGATTATTCGATTTAAAAAAAAACAACAAACCTATCCAGGAATAAAGATTTCCAACCTCCTCCAGCAGCCAGTTATTGGACTTCATGAAATTACAGCAGTTTCTCTGATTTACATCAGACTATGATTAAAACAATAAAAATAGGGACCATACTACTTCAGAAAAATTCAGGAGAAGAAACAAGGTCCCCTAGCTAGCACTACCGATGCCTTGGTCCCCAGGGCTGTAGTAGGTTTCCAGAAGGAATAGCAACTGAAACGACTGTTTAATCATGGGTATAATTGGAGAAGATAGCAATGGAAGCAAAGGTGAAAACAATGCCAGAATCTGCAAGCAAC
The DNA here is from genome assembly GCF_015852505.1 of Tachyglossus aculeatus. Lineage (NCBI taxonomy): Eukaryota > Metazoa > Chordata > Mammalia > Monotremata > Tachyglossidae > Tachyglossus > Tachyglossus aculeatus. The sequence continues at coordinate 16,243,747 of NC_052074.1, read as the reverse complement.
AAAAATGACAACCCAGAAGCAGGTCAGCAGCACAGCAAGGCTCAGTCTTTGTATGTGCACAGTCAATTGTATTTATTGAGCGCTTAATGTGATCACTGAGCACTTGGGAGAGTACAACATAGTGATCCTACAGTCTAGAGGGTACTGTACAGTATACAGTAAAATGTGACCGAGCCTGTGGGTCATACAAGCACCCATGGGTGAATCTAACCATCAATGGCACCTTCTCTGAGTAGGAGGGGTAAATATATACCTGCATGTTTGCCTGAATCCAGACTCTCTATAGCAGGAGCACAGAATCAGATATCCAGAAGCACAGTGTTGGCCACTTCCCCTAACAGTAGTTTCAGTTACTCAAACAATAACGTGTTGTAGAGATTACAAATGGAGAAGACAGAATCCCCGATTTTGTCTATTGCCTGACCTCCAAGGAAGAAATTGAGGACTAGAGGAGGTAGCAGAATTAAGTGCATTAGAGTGGGCATTTGGAGTCTATTTATGGAAGGAATGCGTACTTCTAAAATACTCGTCACCCTCCCTCAAAACAATTTCCCAAGCTGCATATTCACAGAGAAGATGCTGCTCATGGGTTTCCAGATGCAGTTCTCAGGTAGTTTCATTCTGCCACAGAAGGGAACTGGAAGAAGAATGCCAGGCCTCCATGATCCAAGAGAAGTGTAGGATGAAGCAATTAACCAATTGATTAGATCTATGATGGCTCAAGGGGATGGGTCAGGTCCCAACATTTATTAATTTTTCTGGCCTACATTACTGGCTGGTTTTCTGCATGAAGCACATCAGCTAGATAATTATTCTATCCTGCAATTCGACTGAGCCCTGAATTCGGGGTTAGTCCCCACACTCCATACCCCAGCTCTCCAAAAATGAATTCTTACAAATACATTGAGACTCTGGCTCCACTTTGAAACAGATAGGCTTTGGAAACTTAGTATCTCTGTCAGATGAATGTCTTCAAAATACCTTCCTAGCAGATGCCAGCAAGTTTACAGCTAAAAAGGAGAGGACCAAATATTAATAGCTATTCACAAATTCAGAATAGACTGGCAAATTTCAAGATATTTATCTCTGATGCTTACATATATATCCTTATTTTCAGATTGCAGCTGCCTGGCTGTCATCCACTACAAAATACATATTCCTTTCCACACTGTATACTCTTTCTGTTCAGCAGTTTGTTATGTCTTTATTGTTAAACCAATCCCACTTTCAATTCAATTCTAATACTGGCAATATTCTGAATCCTCTCAGTATCCTCATACAAAACTAGGTATGGGTAATGGGTAAACTCCTTGGTGGAAAGATTTTGCAAATGCGGCACTCTTTTTTTATGCAGTTGAGAGGGAAATTTCCATGCTTGTTATCTGTTTCCAACTGTATGCTGCAAAGGTTGGAGACATTTTAGAGATGAATCCCTTATACCCCTATAAAACACATGAAAAACATCTGTTTGTCTTAGGAAATTTCCTTGTACTTAAAGCCCTTTCTAATATGCTAGGCTGAAACAAAAGATGTTTATATTAAGTACTTAATGCATTTCCCCATTCTCTTCTGAAGTACTGCATATCATGCAATAATGGAAAATGAATTCTCTGAAGGTAGACAATACACTGCCAATTAGTCTCTGTTTAGTACCTTTACAAATGAAATCTAAGCCTGAAAATCCCTTGATTATCAGTGTAAGGAAGGTGGCACAATGCTTGACACCATTGCAATTTATTTTTTTATTTAATGCTATTCATTAAGCCTTTACAATGTATCAGGCACTAAGTGCTAGGGGAAAGATACTGTGAGCCCCCTGTGGGACAACCTGATAACCCTGTAACCTCCCCAGCGCTTAGGACAGTGTTTTGCACATAGTAAGCGCTTAGACAATGCCATCCTTATTATTATTATTATACAAGCTAAGCAGGTTGGACACGCAGTCTATATCCTAGATGGGGCTCACAGTCTTAATCCCCATTTTAAAGGAGAGGTAACTGAGGCACAGACAAGTGAAATAACTTGCCCAAGGTCACACAACAGACATGTGTCAGAGCCAGGGTTAGAACTCTGGTCTTTCTGACTTGCAGGCCCATGCTCTACCTACTAGACCACACTGCTTCATTTTCTTTTTATTTATTGAACGAAACTGCTGAAAGCTTCAGTAAATAGAGCTCCAGTCAGACAGAATAAAGGAAAAAAAATATTCATTCTAAATTTTGGTCAATTAGCAACACAATTAACATTGACGTTGTTTTACTCCAGTTTCTCACGGCATTCAAAATATTTCTCTTACTACAGTATCAGAGATGCTCTTGGTTTTTGGAGGTTACTCCGAGAACTTTTATAACAGATAATCACTAGTTCAGTTTTTATCCCTTGCATAAAGGATGAAAAAATTCTAAACTAACCCCCTGCAAAAAGAAAAAGAACCCATTTAAGCAACTACTCAGCACACCTGTCTCTATGAAGTAGTAAAATCAATTCAGCAAACATTACTTGGCTAATGTAACATTAAAAAGTGTCTAAATCAGCTCAAATATAGGAACGGTATTCTTCTGACTCTTATTTTGATTTTAGAAGTGCAGGGATTCATAATCAAATACTTAAAATGTGCATATGTGCAGAAGTGATTAGCAGTAATAGTTCTGGCCTGTGTAAGTTAGATTCTGTAGCCTTTTAAATCCACTTTCCTCATATGTGCACTGCCGCTTCATAGTCATTTGTTTCAATTAGCATCAGTCTATCAACAGATGTTATAAATCATGTGTGGGGCCCACATTTACCACAGAATGTTCATTTGGATTGGAGTTACAGTTGGCAACAGGATTAGGTTGCCATGTAAGGAAAAGAAAGTCAGGAAGAACCCTAAGGATTAAAATGAACACTGAGTTAGAAAGCCTTCGATCTCATTCATTATCATGGTAATGCTTTAATTCCAAGATTGAGATGCTTTGTCTTAAAAAAAAAAAAAGAAAAGAATTAGCCCATTTCTGGAGCTTCAGAAGAAAAGTATATTTCAGTCACACAAGTATCTTTACCGCGGTCATAATTCACAATTCCTTTTTGAAAAACTTCCAATGGTCGATAATTAATGCAACTCAGTCGTATATTATGCCGTTTCAAAAATTGCGAGCAAAAGGATTTTTAATTCGCCATTGCTCACACTATTCTAAGGTAACAACCTAGTGAGGAAACACCAGGCTATTTCTGCATGATGAACTGGATCAGAGCAGACTGCTGCAGGAGATCGTTTTCTTTATTATCTATAATTACCAAAGGGGCTCTGCTTGCATATAAAATGGAAGCAGATCGATCCACATTTAAAAAGAGATGAAGGAATTCAGGACAAAGAAACTGTTTAAAATTGATGACTTTAAGATGAATATGTTCATATTATTAGCATGAAGATTTTCAACAAAGTCACTGAATTGATGTCCTCTCATTTTTTTCCTCCTACTGAATTCAAGATATGCATGTCTACTGTTCCAAATTACACCTGTCGAAGTTTAAAAGGAGAAAATTGACTCATCCATTTAAATTCTCCTAAAAACATATGGTATATAGAAGTGGGGCTGTGGTCAAAGATAGGCAGAGCAGGTAGAGTTCAGACCCTAATCTTCTCAAGACTCTTGAGACAGCAGGAGGGGATTTCTGGGTTCTTTGGTTATTAAATGAACAACCTGCAATTAATATGAACAATAACATGAGCACTAGCACCTTTTCAGTCAACTGCTTGGACGCCTATGCAATAGTACAGCAGCACTGAATACTCAATAGTCTCAGGTTGTTATGCCAGTTCCAGTATACTGTAAGAAGTTCCCAGTGCAAAAAAAAAGATGGGTGGTGGAAACTAAAAACAATGATGTACCACGAAAGCCCTACTGAAGGCTCACCTCCTCCAAGAGGCCCTCCCAGACTAAGCCCCTTTTCCCTTAGCTCCCCCTCCCCTCCTGTCACCTCAGCTCACTCCCTTTGCTCTACCCCCCCTCCCCACCCCACAGCACTTATGTATATATGTCTATATCTATAATTCTATTTATTTTTATTGATGCCTGTCTACTTGTTTTGATTTCTGTCCCCCATCTTCTAGACTGTAAGCCCGGTGTGGGCAGGGATTGTCTCTCTTCATTGCTGAATTGTACTTTCCAAGTACTTAGTACAGTGCTCTGCACACAGTAAGCACTCAATAAATACAATTGAATGAATGAATGTATTTGGGCAAAGAGCTTATTCATGTGTCTGAAAAGTATAAGAATATCCCCCCAGATACTTAACTTCTTGCTCTATGGGCTGCTATTCCCCAGAAGCAAAGCCTCCTTATTTTAAGGGGGGGAAAAATCCTAAACTTCTGGTTTTGGGGATGACCTCAAACACTTTCTGTATCATCACAACCCAGGAATTTTTGGAAGAACACTGTATAGTGGAAAAGCCTTTCTTTGGCCTGTATCTGCCTGGAACAAACCGAACCCTTCAGAGTTGATTCTTTTGGAGTCGTGTACTGAGAATTGGAAATGGTGGTGTCATCACACCCATGCAGGTGAAAGAACCAGGGATCAAAGTAAAAATCAATTCAGAGCAGAGGGAAGTGCTACGCCATTAAGGAACCACTGCTGAGTTAGCAGCATGAGCCCTTCAAATGGCTGGCCAATGCCATGGGTGACTTGGTGGGGCATTTACAACCATGGCGGCAGAGGTGAGAGCTTCTCCAGCAGCCCTGCAACCCTAAAGAGTAAAGGTCCCTGGGCTGGGCAGGGGCGCCATGTCCTAGTGGTCGTGGGTTCAAATCCCAGCTCTGCCAACTGTCAGCTGTGTGACCTTGGGCAAGTCACTTAAATTCTCTGGGCCTCAGTTCCCTCATCTGTAAAATGGGGGTTGACTGTGAGCCCCCCGTGGGACAACCTGATCACCTTGTATCACCCCAGCGCTTAGAACAGTGCTTTGCACGCCATTATAATAATAATATAATAATATTAATAATATATATAATAATATAATATATTATATATATTGATATAATATATATATATAATATGCAGGCTGGCTTTCTCCTCACCCACCTGGCATGCTGCCATTTGGCATTACCCTGCTGTTCACAGGGTGGGGAAAGGCAGCTTATCCCCATGCCACTACAGCATTCCCTGGCTGGCTGGATAAATTGGTGCTGAAATTTTTTTTTTAAAAGCTTCCACTTTGAAATAATTCAGCCAATCAATCTAACTGGAATGGTAGAACTAGTGCCTCGTTCTTGCTTATTCCAACCTGCACACAATCTCCCCACTCCTCAATCCTGTCATTTCACCCTACTCCTACTTAGAAGCCCTAGAGTAATCCCGGGATGTCTAGACAGGCTGGTGGAAATGGGGGGAGGGGGGAAAGAGGGACGGGTACAATAATGAGCCCCCTTGGATAACAGCTGGTGAATGCGGGGACTCACGGGCTAATCTAAAGCATAACTGATTGTTTCTCAATCATATTTCCTGAGTGCTTATTTTCCTGAATTCTTACAAAACAAAATCAGTTTCAAATATCTCCTCACTGTCTCTCCCCTTCTCCTACCACTTCCTTCCCCCCAGCATTGTACACTGGCCCACGAACAGACACCATTAATGTCATTAAGACACAGCTGGAACCGTAGAATTTCCTCCGCATGCAATTACTGTTTGCCATTGTTTCTTCCTTTTCAAAGAAAGTTAAGGTTGCATCGCTCCATCATGATGAATTATACACCAGCTAATGATATCACCATAGTACACATCACTTTGACAAGCTACTATTCTACCACCCGGGGGCTCATGAAGGGATTCAGCATATGTGCCACAGCACGGGGCTCTTAATGGCTGGGAAGAGCTCAGCTTTGTTCAGAAAGCCACCAACAAAGAGAGAGAACATTTTCTTCCAGTGTCTTCCTTTAGACAATTTGTATTTATCAGAGGATCAGCTCTCTGTCTTTTCCTCCATTCCTCTTAATCTTGCCTCAGAGTGGTACCCAGCAACTCCAGCGAGAGCATATCTGCTGATTGGGGGGAGGTGGAGTGAAGATATGCACTCCATTTAGCACTCAACTATTTCTCAGAATTTGATGGAATTAAATCCAGGTTTAAGATGGAGGCACACACAACAAAACAAACACTTGACTCCAACTTGTACTTCCCAAGTGCTTAGTACAGTGCTCTGCACACAGTAAGCGCTCAATGCGATTGAATGAATCAACCAATAATTATCATAACAACAATGATGGTATTTGTTAAAGGCATACTATGTGCAAAGCACTGTACTAAGCACTGGGGTAGATATGCAACAATCAAGTCAATCCCTCACCCACATGGAGTTCACAGTCCTAGTGGGAGAGAAAAATGGAAGAAGCCATAGATGTTTTGCTTCCTCCTATTTCAAAGTCACTTTCTGCTTTTTTAAAACTTCTGTTAAACTTCAAAAGGTCTTGAGATTTTTAGAACACACTTTTATTTGTTTAAAGACACTTTCTATGGGAAGATTTCATAAAACTGATTTTCACAAGTTGTTAAAACCGCCTAAAGAACTTTGAGTTCCCTTGGACAATTGTTCTATTTAAACTTTAAGACCACTAAAGATGATTAAGCCAGTAATGTTCTGATGGTTCTCTGGCTGTTGACTTCTAAGTAGTTTGAAATCAGGGACTGTGCTTTCCCTCCATCAATAAGCTGATTAGCAAAGTGTCACGAAGGCTACTATGCTCAATAAATATTAATTGAATGAATGTCTAAATTGAGTTTCTCTGGGCTCTGCCTAACTAAATAATGGAAAAGCCATCTCCAAAGTGCTCTCTCATTTCTAATGTAGCCTAAGGAATAGTATTAACCCTCCACTCCTCTCCGCTAACCTCCTCACTGTATCTCGTTCTTGCCTGTCCCACCGTCAACCCCCGGCCCACGACCTCCCCCTGGCCTGGAATGCCCTCCCTCCGCACATCTGCCATGCTAGCTCTTTTTCTCCCTTCAAAGCCCTACTGAGAGCTCACCTCCTCCAGGACGCCTTCCCAAACTGAGCCCCCTTTTTCCTCTCCTCCTCTCCGTCCACCCTCCCAACCTCCTTCCCCTCCCCACAGCAACTGTATATATATTTGTACAGATTTATTACTCTATTTTACTTGTACATATTTACTATTCTATTTATTTTGTTAATGATGTGTGTCTAGCTCTACTTCTATTTATTCTGATGACTTGACACCTGTCCACGTTTTGTTTTGCTGTCTGTTTCCTCCTTCTAGACTGTGAGCCCCTTGTTGGGTTGGGTAGGGACCGTCTCTATATGTTGCCAACTTGTACTTCCCAAGCCCTTAGTACAGTGCTCTGCACACAGTAAGCTCTCAATAAATACAATTGAATGAATGAATGAATGGTTCGTCCAGGTCATCCTGGACTTTAGTAGAGAGGCAACCTAATTCCAAAGGTTGGACAGTCCTTTCTCATTTTACATTATGGTAGCACACAACTTCAGGGCAAAAGTTTACCTGGAGTCAACAGAGGTTCAGAAACTCTCTGACAGACCTGACTAATGACACTATACCACCTTCAAAAGCCTTCTGAAATCACATCTCCTTCAGGAGGCCTTCCCTGGTTAATTTTCTTCTTTCCAACTCATCTCCCCATCCTGCCACCTTAGCCACTGGCATCAATGACTCACTTTTCACCTGTAGCTTTTCTGTACCTATCCATTTATATGCCTTACTCTTTAAGCAAGCTCTCATCTATATATCTACTTCCATTTCCCTTCTCTTTTATCTATAAATTTTGTGCCTGTCCCCACACCATGACATTGTCGATTGCTTGAGAGAGGTATCCTGCCTTCTAACTCTACTGTAGTTTCTCAAGCACATAAAGCATATATGATTGATTGATTGATAGATTCCAGACTTGGCAGAACAAAATTTAGTGTAATTTAATACATTCTGGTGCCATTACATCTGTGAAGAATGTGCTGGTCTTTTTTCTCATTTTCCTACTTTATCTTATCAGGCAGAGTGAGCTACTTCACAAAGTTTGGTGACATAGTACTACCAATCAGTATTTATTGAGCACTGCCTCTGGGCAGAGCACCCTACATTCTTGGGAGAGTACAAAACATGATCCCGGTCCTTGAGAAGCTTACAATCTATGTTGCCAAATAAATCAAGGATGCTAATGCATCCTAGGAATCTTGCAGGTCAATACATTATCAGGAATTTTCCTCGAGTTTATGTTGCAACAACAAGATTTGCAACTCACCTTTCAAATAATCACAAAGGGCGCAGACTGCATTTCAATCAGTGCATTTGTAGACGGTCTGCCTGTGAATGTCTGGGCCAAAGAACATGATAATAATAATGATGATGGTATTTGTTAAGTGCTTACTATGTGCCAAGCATTGTTCTAAGCGCTGGGGTAGAGGGTATTCGGGTTGCTCTACCTGGGGCTCACAGTCTTACTCTCCATTTTACAGAAGAGGTAACTGAAGCACAGCGAAGTTAAGTGACTTGCCCAAAGTCACACTGCTGACAAGTGGCAGAGGACAGATTAGAACCCACAACCTCGGACTCCCAAGCCTGTGCTCTTTGCACTAAGCCACACTGATAAATGATGGTATTTGTTAAGTGCTTACTATGTGCCAAGTACTGTTCTAAGCGCTGGGGTAGATACAAGGTCATCAGGTTGTCCCATGTGGGGCTCCCAGTGTCAATCCCCATTCAACAGATGAGGTAACTAAGGCACAGAGAAGTTAAGTGGCTTGCCCAAAATCACACAGCAGACAAGTTGCGCAGCCAGCATTAGAACAAATGTTGTCTCCCAAGACTCTCCTCTCCTCACCCAGACATCCAAGCCCAGGCTCTTATGGTTTAAAGGTACCATATTTTGCTGTGTGTTCAATCTGCCTATTGGAATGAGATGCATCTTGTTTGAACAGATGTGGGTGCAACCTCATCAATGATAATGCAGTTTAAGAGGTCTCTTCAGTCCATTTCTATGACCTACCTTGATTTGGCTAATAACAATAATGATGATGATGTTAATTGTTAAGCACTGACTGTGAGCCCATTGGTGGGTAGGGACCGTCTCTATTTGTTGCCAACTTGTACTTCCCAAGCACTTAGTACAGTGCTCTGCACACACTAACTGCTCAATAAATATGAGTGAATGAATGAATGAATGTGACTCACAAGATTTGTTACATATCCTTCCACTCTACTATTTCCCCTATCTGTAATTTATTTTAATGACTGTCTCCTCCTCTAGACTATAAACTCCTTGTGGTCAGGGATCATGATTGCCACCTTTTCTAGAGTGTCCGTCCCCAAATGCTCTGTATAGTGTTCTGCAAATACTAAGTACCCAATGAATACCACTATTTGACTGATCAGTCCATCAATCCATGGTATTTATTCAGCACCTACTATATAAGGCTATTTGATTTGGGGGGATTCCCACATGACGTGATGTTATTACATCACAGGGGTATGAGGCATGGCCATGCATTGCTTAGGGGTGATGTAATGATGTCTTTGCCTCTCCATGTTGAGGCCACAGCGGGGACCTCCCCAGTCCCACCCCCTCCTCTCCACACTCACTTCTTTTTGACTCTGCTAGACTTCTGCCTCTGTGCTCCCTCACATGTACCCAGTTTAGCAGAGATCTTGCTCTGGTCTTCCCTGATCACAGGAATGGGGCAAGAGAGTGCATGAATGAGGGAGGGAGACATACAGACACCCGGCAGAGATTTCTGCAGGCAAAAGTCCTGCCCCTGTTCCCCATCAATCCAATCTGGATGATCCAGACGAGTGAACGCTTCCCTAGAATCTCCAGGACCTCACCTCCTGACAGGCTTCAGTGGATCCTGGCATGGTGGGAAAGGGAGGAACAAAAGGCATCCCACCACCATACTGATCTGCTGGGCCCCAGGGATGGACAGGCTTCCCAACCAACACCCCGATACACTGATCACAGTTAGGGCTAAGCTGAGGGCCACTGCCTCCTTTTACAATAACAATAAAAATAATAATGATTATGGTATACATTAGGCCCTTACTATGTGCCAAGCACTTTACTAATAGCTGGGGTAGATACAAGATAATTGGGTTGGACACAGTCCCACATAGGGCTCACAGTCTTAACCCCCATTTTACAGACGTAGGAACTGAGGCAAGGAGAAGTTAAGTGACTTGCCCAAGGTCACACAGCAATATCAAAAGCTGGGATTAGAATTTATGACCTTCTGACTCCCAGGCATGTGCTCTATTGAGAAGCAGTGTAACTTAGTGGGAAGAGCATGGGCTTTGGAATCAGAGGTCATGGGTTCTAATCCCAGTTCTTCTACTTGTTAGCTGTGTGACTTTGGGCATATTTATTACTCTATTTATTTTACTTGTACATATCTATTCTATTTATTTTCTTTTGTTAATATGTTTGGTTTTGTTCTCTGTCTCTCCCTTCTAGACTGTGAGCCCACTGTTGGGTAGGGACCATCTCTATATGTTGCCAACTTGTACTTCCCAAGCGCTTAGTACAGTGCTCTGCACACAGTAAAGCATTCAATAAATATGACATTGATTGATTGATTCTCTGTGCCTCAGTTCCCTCATCTGTAAAATGGGGATTAAGACTGTGAGCCCCACGTGGGACAACCTGATGACCTTGTATCTACCCGAGGGCTTAGAAGAGTGCTTGGCATATAGTAAATGCTTAACAAATACCACCACCATCTATCCACTAGGCGATTCTTCTTCTTTAAGAATCAGCCATGCCAGGGTTTTTGGCAGAATGCATTGCCTCATCCCTGGGGCTGTGTGAAGCTTGGAGAATTTGGGGTGGGGGCTGTGGTGGGAGAGCTGGAGTCATGGCTGAGCAGTGCTGAATTGCTGACCAGGGCCTGAGGGATGGGGCTGAGCAACAAGTGCTTGTTACCCATGGTCTTCTTTCCATCCGTTCTTCAGCAGCCATAACCATTTTTTTCCCATGGTATTTATTAAGCACTTACTATGTTCCAGGATCTGTATTAAGCATAAGGGTAATTAGTCAACTTGGACATAGTCTATGTCCCACATGGGACTCACAGTCTTCATCCCCACTTTACAGATAAGGTAACTATTAAGTTCCGTGAAGAGACTTGCCCTAGGTCACATAGTAGACAATTGGCAGAGGTGGGATTAGAACCCAGATCCTTTTGTTTTCCAGGCCTGGGCTCCATCTACTAGACAACGCTGCTTCTTCACAGAGCAGAGAATTGCAAGAGACATTTAAGATGGCTCCCATGTGCAGTGTCAGCAGAAGCAGGTGGGGATGGGAGGGATCAGCTTATTTTAGGGTATCACCTCTCTGACCTTCCTCACTGGAACTGCAAACTCAAGGGCAGAATCCCATGCCTTTCATTTCCTCCCCCCCCCCCTTTAATCCTTTACCACAGCAACTAATTCAGGGCTAGGCACTCAAGGGTCATTCAATAAATGCTAACTTCCCTTCCTACTTCCTCTGCTCCTTAAAAAGCTTTCTCCAAATGACCATGACAGATCTTAGGCCATCTGGCCTGTATTTCAAAACCTCCCTCAGGAAATCACTAAGTGAGATTGTTTGTTTCATAATATGATATTTCTAATATTTGCACAAGGATATATTTATAAGCAAATGAAAATAAAGAAATCCCAAGCACCTCAAGGAAAAAAAAAATGTGAGTTTAACAGTAGACCCTGTCATCATGAACAGACGAGACCAAACCAAATCCAACAACACAACTATCAAATAACCACCTGAATGGCTATTCCCGGAATGTCTACAAAGATCCATTCATAAAAATTGGCCCGATAACAATCCCTTGGATTGGTTAACTACTTGTGCTCACAACTTAGATTGTCAAAGTGGGGAAAAGGACTTTAAAAATGAAGCTTTTGGGTGAACTAAGACATCAAATAGGAAGATCTACCCTGCCATTATTTGGCTATTATAGAAGCCTTATAGCTAAGCAATGTGATCTATAAACCTGCAGGAAGTAATATGCTTTTATTGAGGAAAGCACAGGTATGGGAACAAGGAGATGAGTCTGCAAGCCAAGAGGAAACAGAGAAGCAGCCTGGCAAAGTGCACAATCATCTGGTTCAATCCCAGTCTAGCCCTCTGCCTTCTGATCAGAAGTCTGGTCACCAAACCCCAGAAACCTACAGAATTTACAAGATGAGAGATGGTTTCTTCAGTCTATTTTTTAACAGCTATGAAAATGCATATCACCGAACCTCTGAAAGGCATCATATAGCAAACATCCACTGCTCTGAGAAGGGCAATCCTTACAACTAGTGCACGTAGAGGGCTCAGCACAAGCAGATGGCAGGGATGTGGAATGCTAGGCAGGACCTTTGGAGAGTTCGACTAAGATTTTCAAAGCTCAGATTTCAGGTGAATGCAACCAGAACAGTGAGTCTGTACAACACTGAGAGAAACAGTGTGCCCTAGTGGATAGAACATGGGCCTGGGAGTAAGAAGGACCTGGGTTCTAATTCTGGCTCAACTACATATATGCTGGGTGACCTTGAACAAGTCACTTCACTTCTCTGTGCTTCAATTACCTCATTTGCAAAATGGGGATTCAGACTGTGAGCCTCATCTGGGCCATGGACTGTGTATAATCTGATTACCTTGTATCTACCCCAGCACTTAGTATAAGGCCTGGCAAACAGTAAGTGCTTTTAGACTGTGAGCCCACTGTCGGGTAGGGACTGTCTCTATATGTTGCCAAATTGTATTTCCCAAGCGCTTAGTACAGTGCTCTGCACACAGTAAGCGCTCAATAAATACGATTGATGATGATGATGAAGTGCTTAACTAATATCATATAAGAAAAAATGACAGCCCTGAAGCTCAGAGAGATAAGTTTTGTGGGTTTGGGTATGTTCACCTGTTTGAACTAAGACTCACTGAGGAATCTTCATTTCAGACTTCAAGGGAACAATGGCTTCCCCCACACATCTGACAGAAAAAACGCAGAGTATTTCTTGTTCCTATCAATCGTATTTACGTATTGATAATACAATCGTATTTGGTAGACACATTACCTGTCCACAGTGAGTTTACAGCAGATATAGCACTTTCAATCATATTTTTCATTTTCTCTCCCATTCCTGATTCTCTGTGAACCATTGGCCATGGACTCAATTAGATGAATGGGGTCTAAAACAGTTTCAGACTCCAGACTGAATCATTAAAGAATAGGCTATGCAACTGCTAATGACAGGAGGCATCCTAAATTTTGCCAGTTTCCTAGCCTTAGAAAGTACAATCCTATATACTATTTTACCCTTGAAACAGAAGATAACCCTTAGGTGGTCCATGCTCAGCATGTCAAAACTCTTCCCAAAGTCACCTCTACCGAGTTACATTAGCATCCAGCTGACATTGATTCATGTAGCCAGATGGCAAAGGACGAAATACCAATCGTTCAACACAATAAGTGACCTACTTACAGACCCAACAAACAATCTGCTGTTTAATACCGAATAAAAGCAGAAAGCTTTTGAGTAAAAATTTAATTTTGTTTCCTGGTAAGTTTACAAGTGGCACATTTAGTTTTTTGCTCCATGCATCTGTTCCAACCAGGCCAAGATGAGATCTCCAACATTTTATCAAGACAGAATGATAATAACTGCATGGCAGCTCTGATTTCTCAGTAGCCTGATGCTTTTGGGAAAATCATTTGCCAATTACTGTTATTCATGTGTCCTCCCAAGAACACCAGTTACATCCCTATCAAGAAATGGTATTTTTCTCCAATAAAGCCTTTCAGTACATGCTCTGTATGAGCAGTGATTCTACATGAGGAAAACTGATCAGTCATAGCTCTGTGGTTTTGGTGACTGAAGTAATTAGGGAAGGTCTCATGTTGCACTCCCAGTCTTAGCCTCCATTTTAGGATGAGGTATCTGAGGCGCAGAGAGAGGAGTGACTTGCCCAAGGTCACGTGGCAAAGCAGGGATTAGAACCCTGTCTTTCCAACTCCCAGGCCCATGCTTTATCCATTAGGCCATGCTGCTGTTTTGTAAACTGTTCTGTGTATCTTGACCAGAAACCTATAGGCATCAATTTGCCCTGGTTCATCAGGCTTTCAGAGTTAACAACTTGCTTTGCTGCACCACACTCCTTGTTTCCTGCTGCAGGTAACCTTGGTTTGTGATTATCTGGTAAAACACAACTCAAAGTCACACCTGTTCTGGTCCCATGGGCACTGCATCTGGATACCATGTGCCAAAAATCACTGTCTTGATGCTAGGAAACTTTCTGCAGGGATCTTATGGGGAATGTTATCTCATGTGATGTACTTTAATTCTTACAGAAAATGCAGTGGAACATTATGAATCAGGCCTATCATGTTAAGTGATGAACAGTTAGTTTATTCCCTTGGGATTATGTAACTTTCACAATTTAACAACAACAAATAATTAATTCTTGGTGTATGTCACAAGGTATGTACAATCTTCCACAATGAATTAAGATGAGTCATTTCAATATACTGGAAAGATACTTCAGATGCTAAATAGTGTAGAATAAAACTTTGAATCACTTGCTTTCACATAATCCATTTCACTTCTGCATGCTGACAGTATAAATCAAAATGGGGATAAGGGACACTTGTCTCTGGGTAGTTCTATTGCTGCGTAAAACAGCTAAATCTCGACATCAGAATGGCTTTGGGGCCATGGTGGTTCTATTAAAAAAATCAATCAGATTTGAAGGACCCTTTAACCAACACATGATGAAATGGAAGGACCCTAATGGTCCCAACTCATCCTAAATGGATGCAAACCATTAGAGACTGAACAAAAATAGATGGAGATGAAAAAAGACCCAACCGTATCTAGAAATTTAAACCTGACCCCATTTAAAATAAAAAAAATCTATTCTGCACTTTTAGAAGTAACAGTTTCTTTCTCTATAATGACATATGTTGCAGAGTTGCTTACAGCTTCAAGGGAAGCTGTGAAGAAAATACAATGAATCACATCCTTCAGGGAGTCCTATTTTAGAACAAATTCAGTCTGCCTGAAGGGGACTACTTTTTGAAAACAAAGTCAGAAAGGTTATTCAAGTGAAAAATATCAGATGGATGCATTAGTTACCTTAAGGTCGCTCGCTCTACTTCGCTCTGTTTTTCCCTAACTAGATTGTGAACTTCTTGAGGGCAGGGACCTGGCCTTTGGTTAATGTTTCCCCTCACCCTTAGCACCTTGTGAAGTGCAATGAACTCTGAAGTCAGTCAATAGACTTCGAATGAATACAGAGAATCCTATTGTTTGCCAAGATGGATGAGGTAATCCACATTAAATCAGTTTCTAAGCAACTGTAAACATTTTACCAAAGAGAAGATATTTTAAAAAGATATTCAGAACTAAAGAAATGTAGAAATTTAATTTTCGGCTCTATTCAGTAAGCCAGTAATTGGCACCCATTATCCACTACATAAATCTATGAAATCATCAAGGGTTTTTAAAGGAACAGTAACTGTGAAGGGTACCCTTTTGCAGTCTTCTCTGGTGATCTCCACTGCCTGTATTACTGGAGCCTTGTTTAGCCCTGGGTAATCTCATACATCCTCCTGAATCAATGCGGCACTTCCTTCATTGGTTTCATATCACTGGCTTTCATATCGCCTATGCTCTAGGCTCTGTATCCTTTACGCACTTAATAGGCGCTCTGCCTTCAGTCCTACAACACTTTTGTACATATTCATTAAATCACATTTATTGAGCACTTACTGTGTTTAGAACACTGTACTAAGTGTGTGAGACTACAATACGATAAATATACACATTTCCTGCACACAATGAGTTTACATATTCTCACCCTCTGACATTTCCCTTACCTGTAATTAATTTTAATGTTTGCCTATCCCTCTAGACTGTAAGTTCCTTGTGGGTAAGGAATGTGTCTACTAACTCTACTGTATTGTGCTTTCCCAAGTGCTTAGTATGGTGTTTGATGACACACAGTCAATCCTCAATAAGTATCATGACTCTCATCCATTCAATGTGACCTGCTGGTGTTACGCTGTCATTCTATCTTCTACAGTGACATGCCCTCTGCACCCTGAAATATAGATGAAAATGACATGGTGGGAAAATAATCATTATGAGCATGTCGACACCGAACACCATGAGGGACAGGATGCATCTGACCTGATTATCTAGTTTCTACTGTAGCCCTTAGGAACAGTGCTTTGTTCATTATAAGCACTTAACAAATATCCCTATTATAACAGGGTCCTAGAAAACTTGAGGTAAGTGGCATAGCCCTGACTCTCAGCCTCCACCTCTAACCCAAAGCCTGAATTAAACTAAGCACTTATTACAGTGCTTTTCACACAGTAAGCGCTTAGTAAAAACAACTGAATGATTGAATGAGTAAACTACGATTCCAGCGTATTGTGGGCATGGAATGTGTCTGTTTATTGTTATATTGTACTCTCCCACATGCTTATCACAGTGCTTTGCACACGGTAAGTACTCAATGAATACAATTGACTGACAAATGGCTAATCACAAGTTTTCATCTGTGATGTCCAGTAGCACAGCAATTCCATCTGTAATTTGGTGGTGAGTGCACACTAATATAAGATGATCAATTTGGTCCACAGTAGGAAATCTCTGAATATTTGATACCACCCAAATGATACTGCATAAGTTAAAAATTCTAAGGATCCAGGAAATGTTTCTCTCCATTTCCCAGGTGGCATGGCTCTTTCAGTTGTCAGAGTACCCTTTCCACCAAGTCTGTGTATGTAGAGTTGAGGATGATTTCTCTGGGAAAATGTTATAAATAATACACAAAGTCAAGTGGGGGAGATTCCCTAGGGGGAAATCCAAATGAACAAAACAGCCATTCTATTCAGGAAAAAAAGCACAGTAACTACTCAATAAAAATCATTGATTGATTGATTTTCTTATTATGTTCTACTACACAGGGCTAATGTTAGTGGAACAAGGAAAGGAGGGAAATGTGAAATAAATAATCCAGCTCTGAATGGAAATCTATAGAGCGTTATCTTCAAAAAATCCAACAAACCCTATCCATAAGGAGCTTACAATCTAGAGGGTTTTAAATATTTTTAGGGTTTCCTTCCTCCATTTATGGGCAGTGGATATGGCAGTTCTTTATTTTGTGCTTTCCAAGCTCTGAGTACAGTGCACCACTCCAAATGGGTGCTTAGCAAACACGTGTGCTACTACTAGTAAGTGAACTGAAGAAAAGGGGACCATTAAAAAAATTAAGTACATACAATGTTTGTATTCATGTGTGACCTTTGGCAACTGAACTTCTCCATGCCTCAGCTTCCTCATCTGTACAATGTGTATAAAATAGAATATTCTTTTTCCCTCTCAGTCTGTGAGCCACACGTATGTCAGGGACTTTTTCCAATCTGATCAATGTCTATATATTGCAAACCTAAGCATAGTGCTGTATCCAGGGTAAGCAGTTAATAAATACCAATTAATCAATCAATGGTAATTATTGAATGTTTATAGTGTATAGAGCATTCTTTTAAGCACTTGGGGAAAGTTGGTAAATATGATCACTTTCCACAGGGTGCTTGTAGTCTATAGTGGGAAACAGAAATTAAAATAAATTACAGATAATGGAAATAGTAGAGTATAAGGATGTGTACATAAGTCATTACTACGCATCAAGCAGAAACTCCTCACCCTCGGCTTCAAGGCTGTCCATCACCTCGCCCCCTCCTACCTCACCTCCCTTCTCTCCTTCTCCAGCCCAGCCCGCATCCTCCGCTCCTCTGCCGCTAATCTTCTCACCTTGCCTCGTTCTCGCCTGTCCCGCCGTCGACCCCCGGCCCACGTCATCCCCCTGGCCTGGAATGCCCTCCTTCCCCACATCAGCCAAGCTAGCTCTCTTCCTCCCTTCAAGGCCCTACTGAGAGCTCACCTCCTCCAGGAGGCCTTCCCAAACTGAGCACCCTCCTTCCTCTCCCCTTCCTCCCCCTCTCCATCCCCTTGCCTTACCTCCTTCCCTTCCCCACAACACCTGTATATATGTATATATGTTTGTACGTATTTATTACTCTATTTATTTTACTTGTACATATTTATTCTACTTATTTTATTTTGTTCTCTGTCTCCCCCTTCTAGACTGTGAGCCCACCGTTGGGTAGGGTTCGTCTCTACATGTTGCCAACTTGTACTTCCCAAGTGCTTAGTACAGTGCAGTAAGCGCTCAATAAATACGATTGAATGAATGAATGAATTACTATAGGTAATTATTATAGCTGCCCAGCTGAAATGCAAGCCTCCATAATTTGAGCCCTATTTTGAAGGTGTGCCTTGCTAGCTATCCTTGCATCTAACAAAATCACACTGCAGAAACAATGGGGGACTTATAAAATCATTTTTGAGAAGCAGCATGTCGTAGTGGATAGACTAATCCTGGCTCTGCCACTTGTCTGCTGTGTGATCTTGGGCAAGTCGTTCCGCTTCTCTGGGTCTAAGTTTTCTCATCTGAAAAATGGGGGTTGAGATAATGAGCCCCATGTGGGACACCCTGTTTGCTTGTATCCACCCCAGCACTTAATACAGTGTTGGCACATAGTAAGCACTTAACAAATAAAATAATAATTATTATTATTTTTAGTTTTTGGGCCACCATAACTCCAGGAATTCACTTTAAATGAACTTTCATCAGCCCACACCACTATTTTTATCAGCTTGTCTCCCCTAACCCCACACCAAGAAGGGGCATAGGTACTACAATTAATTTCATTAATTTTTTTTAAAAAAACTCAACTCTACCAGGCATAAACGCTTACTCACTGAGGGTGATAATTTGCAAGCTGAACTACAGAATCTAATAAAAGATTCCAATTAAATATTCTTTAATCCTTAGAGCCCAGGCATGCAATGAAAGCCTGGATAATGGGTAGTGCTTATATGTGACTTCTTTGGTTCCATAAGACTCACTCTTTGTGTACTTCAGAATTCCCTTTGTGGTTTCCTTGAATCCCATCATTTAGTACTGAGGCCTGGAATAATTGTGATTTGTTAAGTACTTACATTTAGTGATCTAGAATAATAGCATGCATGATACACCAAACATGATGACATGAGAGGATATAGAAATCTCTTCCTAAATCGCCAGCATGATTCCTATTCCAAATGTTTATAGCATTTATGCTGCAAGATCATTTATACTGAAGCGGTTACTGTATGAAATAGTTTTTTTTGTGGGGAGGGATTAAATAGTTATGAAGCAGTGGCTTCATTCATTAATATTTAACTCACTCATTAAAAAACTATACTATTTGTTAAGTGTTTATATGTTCTAGGCACTGTACTAAGCTCTGGTGTATATACAAGCTAATCAGGTTGGACGTAGTCCACATCCCAAATGGGGTTCAACAATTAAAATCCCCACTTTACATGGAGTTAACCGAAGCATAGAGTAGTAAAGTGACTTGCCAAAGGTCACACAGCAGACAAGTGGAGGAGCCAGGAAATCATCTGCTTTAAAGCAAAACATCTGCTTAGCAGACAGTAAGGGTAAGTAATGCTTTGTCCTTATTTTGATTATCTCACAATTTTTTCAGTAATCATTGAGTCTCACATTTATTGGTATGTTAAGTATGCTTCCTGTAATTGCCACTTTTATCTTAGCCATTATACTAAGAAATTGTTTGTTTAAATTATGAATCCAGCACTTTTAATTTAGGAAGCCGATAGGTTGGCAGATGCAGGAATAAAGTTAATTCCACTTGCAAAATTGCAAATATTCTTCTTTCCAACTAACAGAAAACCCAAGGTTTTCATTGAAATACTTATATTTCTTTTTTTTCTGATGGCAGCTGAGGCAGGGAGCAAAAACGGAGAAAGCTGTAGGAGAAAGCTGGGAAGCACTCAGCCTAAGTTT
Source organism: Tachyglossus aculeatus (assembly GCF_015852505.1). NCBI lineage: Eukaryota > Metazoa > Chordata > Mammalia > Monotremata > Tachyglossidae > Tachyglossus > Tachyglossus aculeatus. Next base: position 16,223,846 of record NC_052074.1, on the reverse strand, counting down.
ATTTACTTATTTCTGTTTGGGTGACCTGATCTTTTGGTGAACCGCTAGTCCCTGCATTCACAGCATCATTTAGCAATGCAAGCAAGCAACTCACAAGAAGCACACATAGGACAGGAAACCTAAATGGGTAAGAAACACAGGGGTCACCAATCCCCCTTTTCTACTGGGGGAAGGGAACGTGTTTACCAACTCTGTTATATTATACTCTCCCAAGGACTTAGAACAGTGATCTGCACACAGTAAGTGCTCAATAAATACAATTGATTGATTACTGACATTTGGAGCTGATAAAACTAACAGAGAAGGTGGGTAGTGATTCCCTCTAGAGTTTAGAAATATCAGAATGGGGAACGTTTCCTGTACTTAATTAACCTCTGTCCCCACATAACAAAGAAATCAGTCCTCCAAGATAGCTAGTGAAAATGTCACACGCAAAATCCATCACCTCTCATAGTTGAGAAATTTCTTTCAAGAAATTTGCAGTACAAGAATACACAAAGAGGTAAAATGGCAATGACTGATTTAGATCTTTTTTACACATACTATTTCTCTCCTTAACCAGCAGAAAATCATCAAGATGCCTATGACACAAAATGTAACCTTGGTCAAAGGTACTTTTTATTCAATGCTTTCTGATCATCTCCATCTTTGGATTTGACACAAAATGTAACCTTGGTCAAAGGTACTTTTTATTCAATGCTTTCTGATCATCTCCGTCTTTGGATTTACACTAAATTCTGGGATTTATCAAGCACGAGACTGGGAGTCAAAGGACCTGGGTTCTAATCCAAGCTCTGCCACTTGTCTGCTGTGAAACCTTGGCCAAGTCACTTAAATTCTCTGTGGCTCAGTTTGTTCATCTGCAAATTTGGATAATTATTACTGATAATAATAATAACAGTAATAGTATTTGTTAAGGGTTTACTATATGCCAAGCTCTGTGCTAAGTGATTGGGTTCACAGTCTAAGTAGGTGGGAGAACAGGTATTAAATCCCCATTTTACAAGTGAAGAAAATGAGTCACAGATAAGTGACTTGTCCAAGGCCATGCAGCAGCAAAGGGGCAGAGCCAGGATTAGAACCCAGGTCCTCTGACTTCCAGGCCTACGGTCTTTCCACTAGGCCACACTGCTCCTTAAATACCTGAATCCCATGTGGGACAGGAACTGCGACTGACTTATATTGTATCTGTCCCAACATTTACTTCAGTGTTTGGCACATAATAAGCACTTAAATACTACAGTTATCATTTCTAGACAGTGAGCCCGTTGTTGGGTAGGGACTATCTCTATATGTTGCCGATTTGTACTTCCCAAGAGCTTAGTACAGTGCCCTTCACACATTAAGTGCTCAATAAATACGATTGAATGAATGAATGAATTATTCAGCACTTAGGACAGTGCATGGCACATAGAAAGCGCTTAACAAATACCATCATTATTATTATTAACTCCCTATCCTACAGCTCTACTGCTTTCAGTCAAAACATGCCTCTGCTGAGAGAAAAACAGAGGCCCAACAGCCTTATCAATCATATTTATTGGGAAAGTACAACAGAGTTGGTTGATGTAATCCCTGTCCAGAAGGAGCTTACAGTGTTTAGGGAGAGACAGACAAAAGTGCATTAGGGATGGGGGAATAGTTGACTATATGAATACATGATTAATATGTACATAAGCATTATGGAGCAGTGGTGAGAATCAGAGTTCTTAAGGCACTTATCTTAGGGTAGCATGTTCAGCTTGTTCTGGGCAGGGAATGTGTCTGTTATATTGTTGTATTGTAGTCTCATAAGTGCTTATTACAATGCTCTGCACACAGCAAATGCTCAATAAATATGATTAGCTGACTGACTAAAAACCTACAACTGATCTTAGCAGGGGTTCCTCTTTCCCAGGCAGAGGCATGAGGAACTCACTCTCAATCGATCAATGGTATATATTGAGCATTTACTACGTGCAGAGCACTGTACAAAGAACTTGGTAGAGTACAATATAACAGAATTAATGGAAACGTTCCCTGCCCATAGACAGTCTAAAGTCTAGAGGGGGAAATACCGTATTAAGTGCTTGGACACGACCTCTCCCCTTAAGGAGTTTGCAGTGTTCTGAGTACAGAGAAAAATTGGTTTTATACATTCCTCCAGTGATTCTTCCTCCAAAGTCACGACTGTTATTGACTGGAGTGGGCAATGATCAGCTGCCTGTGCTTCAGTCCGCTATATGGCCAAGTTTGGCTCTCCCCACAGTGCACTAGTCTAGGTGCACTGGACATTCAGACATTTCCCCACGGGCTGAGATTCCTACTGGACTGGTCCACTGTCCCCCAAGCCAGTGACGCACCACGCCGCCAACATCTCGTTTGCCTGGGCCTGTTGTCCACAGCCCCTTATGGCAAATACATGCCTTCACATGGCACTACCGAATAAAAACTTAGAAACTGAAATAGGAGCAGTGAGGGTGAATGCATACTGGCCTCCTTAATGAGGTGATTAAAGAACTGCTTGGACAAAGGGAAACCTATGCAGTTTGCCAGAGGCACATCATACTTCTGAAGGGCTAGAAGCCCCCAAGGAAACTGTTCTTAAAAGCAGAGAGTTCTCTCTGCAAATTGTAATGAGCTTTCAGGGCTAGGTTCTGGGGATTTCTATCAGGGCTTTCAAATGCTTTCAGTACCCAGAAGCTTTTGTTACAAACACATTTCCTAGCAGGTGACTTCTGTTCTAGTCAATATGACATTGAAAGACATGTTTAAAAGATTATGTACATCTTTATGCCATTTTCCAGGAGAAACAAATACTTTACACAACCCTAATTACTCAGGAAGCTGCACAACAACCCTATTTCTCTTTGTGGAAGGACTACTGTCTTCATTTCACAGATTACCAAAGGGAGGCTCAGCTAGTCAAGAGCCCAAGGTCACACAGCAGTCGGGGCAGTGTGCACAATATCCTCTAAATCTCCTGACTTCTAACTCCCTAGATTGCTTTGTCTCTAGCATTCAGTAGGAAATACCAATTACAATTATCTTAATTTGTCTGACTCCTGAAAAATTACACAGAGCTTTGTTACTAGGGCATGAAAACATGGAAGTACAAATTGAACTGCAATTCATCTGTATGATATTTCTTTAGCTAAGTTCTCCATATAAGCATGCAGGCATGCATATAGGCACACACTCAGAATATAGAAGATATTTATTCTGACTCTTCTAATCTCCTTTTATCTGGTTGTATATATATATGTACATATTATATTTTATGCATACATATATATACACACACACATTTATCTAGATGTATATATGTAACGACTTATCTGCCCTTGCTTCAACTATTCATCTCAGATACAAGGGTAAGCAGGCTGGGGATGAAGACTCACAAATCAAAAACAGATCATTCAAAACATTTATGAATCAGCTGGGATAGTGTCCAATCTGGTATGAAGATAAAAGATCACTCCTTGGAGAGCTGATGACAGCTTTATATGCTATAGGTTTTATGTGCTACGGGTGCTGGCTCCTTCTCCTTCTCAACATGCGGGGAAAGCTCACAGTAACAATGCCCTGTTATTGCAAGATACCACCTGAAAAATTCTGTTTCAGGCTTATTCTTGACGGCACTACCATCCTTCCCATCTCACAAGCCCGCAACCTTGGTGTCTTCCTGGACTCCGCTCTCTCATTCACTCCCCACATCCAGGCCGTCACCAAAACCTGCTGGTCTCAGCTCCGCAACACTGCCAAGATCCGCCCTTTCCTCTCCATCCATACTGCTACCCTGCTTGTTCAAGCTCTCATCCTATCCCGTCTGGACTACTGCATCAGCCTTCTCTCTGATCTTCCATCCTCGTTTCTGTCCCCACTTCAATCCATACTTCATGCTGCTGCCTGGATTGTCTTTGTCCAGAAAGGCTGTGGGCACGTTACCCCCCTCCTCAAAAATCTCCAGTGGCTACCAATCAATCTGCGCATCAGGCAGAAACTCCTCACCCTGGGCTTCAAGGCTGTCCATCACCTCGCCCCCTCCTACCTCACCTCCCTTCTCTCCTTCTACAGCCCACCCCGCACCCTCCGCTCCTCTGCCGCTAATCTCCTCACCGTGCCTCGTTCTCGCCTGTCCCGCCATCTACCCCCGGCCCACGTCATCCCCGGGCCTGGAATGCTCTCCCTCTGCCCATCCGCCAAACTAGCTCTCTTCCTCCCTTCAAGGCCCTACTGAGAGCTCACCTCCTCCAGGAGGCCTTCCCAGACTGACCCCCTTCCTTCCTCTCCCCCTCGTCTCCCTCTCCATCCCCCCATCTTACCTCCTTCCCTTCCCCACAGCACCTGTATATATGTATATATGTTTGTACTTATTTATTATTCTATTTATTTATTTTACTTGTACATATCTATTCTATTTATTTTATTTTGTTAGTATTTTTGGTTTTGTTCTGTCTCCCCCTTTTAGACTGTGAGCCCACTGCTGGGTAGGGACTGTCTCTATATGTTGCCAACTTGTACTTCCCAAGTGCTTAGTACAGTGCTCTGCACACAGTAAGTGCTCAATAAATACAATTGATTGATTCATTCATTCATTTTTAATGTAGAATTATGAATAGAGAACACAAATATGCTTAAAATGGAAATGAGTGAAAAATAAAAACACTGGCAGAAATCTGCCATATTAACTCAGTTCTTTTTGTCTTATTTCAACTTAGAGCAATTGCTTCTAAGTAAGAGTTATCAATTCCCTGAAATTACCAATGTAATTTTTCTTTAATAAAGGTGTGGGACTCTCACCTGAGTTTTACTTTAAAGGGCAAGAGGGACAAAAACAATAGAATTGAATATTCTTTGATTTCTGAACTCTAGGAACATTTAACACTTTTGAAATAAATATTCTTACTAATAATACTGGTTGACAGTCTTTCAGGGCATAAACCAGATTAGCACAAAACTAAGCATGATATACTAGAACAAAGCATATTAAAGTCTTTAGCATAGTTTTTCATAAAATCAGAGCAAGAGGATTGGATCATGGAAGGAGCTGCCATTCTGTTAGACTGTAAGCTACTTGAGGGCAGGTAATTATGTCCTTTACTTCTGTTGTATTCCCCCATGTACTCGGTATAGTGCTTTGCACGGAGGTGCTCAATAAATACTATTGATTGCTGTGATTAACTTTTCAGAGTGAAATTCAATGTACGATAACATCCAAACAGCCGTGGAAATATAAAGAACCAAAATGCCCTTCTTACCAATGACCTAAAATGATGTCAGAGCTTGTGTGCAGCTGAAGAATGCAAGGCTAAGCACTTGAACATTTACCTATTTTACACTCGGTGCATTTCATGAGAACAAACTCTTCAATTCTCCATCAAAGACAAAGCATCATTGCTATTCTCTCCCCCTCTAGTTTGTAAGCTCATTGTGTCTGTTATATTGTACTCTCCCAAGTGCTTAGTACAGTGCTCTGTACACAGTAAGTGCTCAGTAAATATGACTATTTATGATCCATTCCCAGTCCTGACTTTATTCTCATCGTATAACTCTTTCGCTCCATTATACAGTTTTTGCTTACATGGCCAAATTGTGATACCTTAGAAGAAGTGGATAACGAAAATGTGGCATTCCAAGTCACAATTTTGCTCTACATTTGCTCTCCTCTCAGAAATACCAATAGCACATGGAAAGTGGTCTCAAATTTCTTCTTCCTAGCCTGCAAGTCAACGGGTTTAGACTGGAGCAATGACTGGAGTTGCATTTCATTGTTTGGTAACTATATCATTTGCTGAACTGATGCATCCTGGTTAGTGCTCTTAATTGGTTCCAGGAAAATACAGTTCTTGTGGGCAGGAGATGTTTCTTCTAACACTGTTGTTTTGTACTCTTCCAAGTGCTTAGTAGAATGCTCTGCACACAGTTAAGTGCTCAATAAATAGCGCTGATTGAAGTACAGAGTTGGGGTTGGGAATGAGAAACTGACGGAGGGATGGAGATTAGGTGGAGTTGAGGCTGTGGATTTGTGTATCATGACAGGGGAAAGTTGGGTCGGAGTCCAAATGGGGCCTGATGGCCTGCACTGATTAGTGGGCCTCTTAAATGCAGGGATCTCTGTGAAGGCAGAGGACCATTTTGTGGCAAGGGTGGGTGTTAAAAACACAACAGGTACATAATCAAATAATAACTATAATGATGGCATTTGTTAAGCACTTACTATGTGCAAAGCACTGATCTAAGCACTGGGGGGGGGGATACGAGGTGATCAGGCTGTCCCATGTGGGGCTCACAGTCTTAATCCCCACTTTACAGATGAGGTAACTGAGGTTCAGAGAAGTTAAGTGACTTGCCCAAGGTCATACAGCAGACATGTGGCAGAGCCGGGATTAGAACCCACAACCTCTGACTCCCAAGCCTGGGCCCTTTCCACTGAGCCACGCTAACAGAAATATGTAACAATAATAAAAGATTCTGAATTAGGTATTTAGATACATACATATGCAAATAATTTCCAGTGTTTTCTTTCACATCCTATTTAAAAACACACAAACTCACTAGCTTGATAAATGGAGAATAAAGAGCTGTTGCAAAAGGTGATCTCTGTATTCCAGAGTACGGTAACTTTATGGGGGCCTCTGTCCCCCAAGCCAGACTGGCTTCACTTACTCTTCAAGGGCTTAAGTGAGGACTTTGAACCAAGGTAAACTATGGAGGGACTGCAACATTGGAGCAAAGTGAGAAAGGGCATTAAAAGTCCATAGTGTTATGGTGAAAAAGTGCTAAAAAAGGGTATTAGAAGGGATCACTGTACTGAAAAACTTGTCTTACTGAACCATAAAGGTCAAACCATCACATTTTCCTTCATCTGCAATCTTTCATTATGGTTTAATTCTCAGATAAACTGGGAAATCCTCAATTACCCTCATATTTTCAACAACATCATTCTTGAATATTTTCAGCAGGTTTCTGTATCCTACACATTTTCCACTCTTATTTACAGCTGCCTGTTTTTTTATTTCTTTTTCCTTTAGGAATGGTCAGGTTTTTTGTCTTTGGACTATAATACAGCTCTCATCTCCTCTCTCCCTGAATCAACATATCTTCTTAACAATGTATCTCTAGTATCTTAGAACTGCAGAAATAACCTCAGAGGGACACCATCTCTATTCAGATACTAGTAGGAGCCTGAACATAGAAAGACCCCAGTTAATTAGTCCTTAGGCCAAATCACTCATCAGTAAAGCCAAAAAACAAAAAACAAAAACACCACCCAAAATAATTGGGAAGAGGATGACAATGAAGGGAGATGGGTGTGAGCAAAGAAAGGAGAGGTGCAGGAGGGAGGCACAAAGGATGGTATTTTCTTCTTTGATAATATTTTGGTGGGTGAAAATAATGAGAAAAGATGTGTGTTTTTGTTTTTATGGAGAGGGAGCCAGCAGGGATTAAGCATAAAAATGAAAATAGAGGACAGTTGCAGAATAAAAAGGAGGTGAGTAAAGGAGAAGTGCATATAAAGACTGGAATAACCAAACTGATGCAGTCAGGGGAAGGAAGAAACAAAAGCAGAGCAAAGGAGACAGGTACAGCAGTGGGAAAACTGGGGGGTAGGAGGGATGGAGGAAAAGGAAAGAGCGGGAATATGAAAATAGAGAAAATCCATTCTATAGGATCAGACCTCATTTCTGTCAAAAGCGACCCCTCCCATCCAGTCCTACCTGGTCGGAAGGATGGTGGTCACCACGTGAGGCCTTGAGGGTTGGGGGGAGTAAAGTTGGGGGAAATAGAGGGATCCTCATGGCAAGTATCCGACAAGTATGAGGAGGAACCTTCCCCCTGTGTGAAAAAAAAGGGAGGCTGTCAATTTTTGGCATCGAAATATATTTCTTGGTTGCATTCCCTGTTCAAAATGATTCCCCTGGGAGGATTCTTGGGCATGCTACTACTACACTGGTGATGCAAAACCTTCAACCAGCCTTTTTACTCCAGATCCTGTACTATGGTTTCTCATCTTACTAAAAGATGCTAGGAAGAATCTGATTCTCTCCTCTGGAGTTTGGGATTTTAGTCTCACTTATTTCTCCCATTCCTGTGCTGAGAGATGAAAAAAAGAATTCCCTTAATTATTTCTCCATAAAAATCACTTATTCATTCACCACTGCCAACAGAAAGACACCTAAAGAAAACAATGTGGCCCAGTGGAAATGAGCATGGGCCCTAGTTCTTCATCTGCAAAACTGGGATTAAATACCTGTTCTCACCCCTTAGATTGTTAGCCCCATGTGAAGTAGGAATTATATCTGACAACATACATCTGCATCTACCCAGCACTTTGTTCAGTAATTTCCCCATAGTAAGCATTTAAAAAAACCCATAACTTTTCTTCAAGAAAGTAGTTGAATCCTTGGCAGAGTTTGCCAAGTCTTTGTAGTAAAACAAAGCAATCCCATTTGCTCTGAGTTGAAGTCCAATATGGAAAAAAATCTACTTGAATAAGGGAAATCAAATCAAAACAGTTCATCTGTCACTCAACTGCCTAAAAATCCCTAACTTTAAAAAAATGACTGAATCCCAACATTATGCTTAAAACAGCTCAGATTCCATCCTAAGAGGGAACAATTATGTAACTCCAAATATTGTATCATTAAGAATTGCTAGTTATCTGAAAGTGTAAATTCACCTTTTTGACAATTTAGTTTGTCACCAGGGAGCAGCAGAATGTGGAGCAGGCACTGATGAGAATAGTGCCTACATCATCTTGAAGTTAAGTTTTTATGTCTACCTAAAGCTTAAAATTGGGTTGGAGAATGCTTTTTAAGTTGAAACAGTACATATATTTAAGTTTTATGAGGACTTCATGTCACTCAGGATCATTAATAGGCCTTTAAGAGTTAAGGCAAGAAAGCAAACCTTTTAATCTTAAATCACTGTAAAACTTATTTCCCAGCTCCTCCTTTCTTCCACCAGATCCCATGAAATATTGGTTGATTTAAGACCCACTTTCAAGCACAACTGGCTCAAAATTTAGCAAAATACAACTACTTTTAGCAAAACCAATGCCATCGGTAGCATCAGAAGCCTTTTTAGCAACAATCTAAACTTCTGTCAATAACTTTGTGAAAATAGGAATGCCGAACAGCAAAGTGTAAAGACGTGGGTAGATGCTACATTCAATAGAAAACTGATTACAAAGTAGTGTGGAAAAAAACTGGATATGCATCACTAAGCCTATAGAAAATTGTCTGTCAGGGAGTCTGAATCTGGGGATGGATGAAATATATTAGCACGTCTGAAGGGATGATAATTTAGAATGTGTCAGCAAGTGACTGAAGAACTGGATATGCATCAGCAATTTTGGGAAAGATAAAACCAACTTCATTGGGCTGAATGCTCAGGAGGCCTTAAATCCTGTATTAATGTAGCCCTATCAATGAACATGAAACAATAGTTCAATGAAATGGTTATCTACTGGAAGACAGGGACGCCATCTTCTCCACATTCCCTAAACCACCCCAAGTTCCTAGTACCATTTCAACAGTTGATTACATGATGAATATGTGCACAGGTTAATAATTTCAAGGAATTCCCAGGAAAGATCCTGATTACCACAATGGTTTGCCTTTTTGAAAATAACATTTTATTCAGTCTTGTAGTTTTGAGTCTAAGTATAGTCTGAGCTTTCTGGACTGCTCATTTTTCATTGGTAAGCACGGAAATTCATACTTTGACCAAGCTGTCAAAATGATTACGGAGAGAAATTCTGCCATCATATACACCTGCACATTTCACTTTACATGGAAGAGGTCCTAACAACAGGAAAAGGTGAGGTCAAGGGTTAAAAAATAAGGCCATCGAGTTACTTTACTCCCTACCAAATTTTTTTAAATTCTGATCCAACATAAACTGCAGCTCCCGTTATATTTAGTTCAAGTGTGGCCTGCTCAATCCAACCTCCACCATCTCCTGCCCTGGATCTTTATTGCTAGGGAACCTAGATCCATCGCTGTTCCCTTCCCATTGATTACTGCAGGAAGGGTTATTGACTTCTCCTCCTACATACAATCTGGCTTCTCCTGACTCCTATGCAACAAAGTACAACTTGTATGAAAATGAAGAAGAGGGACATAAAAGGAAAAGGTAAAGACTGGAGGAGAAAGGTAAAACGAAGAATTGTTCCCTGCATCCCTCTTGAGGTCACAAATCGCTGCACTTTAGTGGAGAGAGGCCTGGAGGATTACTTGAGATGGAGTCCAACAGGGGGACTGGTCAAGTGGGTTCCATGCTCTCTGAACTAATTCCCAAACCAGACACCAAAGGACCAAGACCAAAGAGGAACCTGTGAGCATGATGACTTACTTGGAATGAAGGTAGTCTGCACTATTGAGAGATATGCCTACATGGACTGGAATACCTCTCCCTTTCTATACTCAAAAACATGTCACTGTCACAAGGATTCTGGAAGGGAAAATGTACGGGATTTTTCTATACTCCCATAAGGGAGAAGAGAGTATGTAGCAACACAATACTTTGGTGCAACTTTAAATGTTCCATAACTTCCCCCCAATTTTTTTTTTTCCTGATTAAACAATTTAAAACTATGGACTTAGAAAGACAAAACCAATATTACAGGGAAAGTAAATTACCTATATATCCATACCCATATACCCACATTACCCATATAGAGAAGTAGCATGGCCTTGTGGATAGAGAATGGATCTGGGAGTTAACAGGACTTGGGTTCCAAACCCGGCTTTGCCACTTGTCTGTTATGTGACCCTGAGCAAATTGCTATACTTCTCTGTACTTCAGTTACCTATGCTGTAAAATGGGGATGAAGACTGTGAACCCCATATGAGGCATGGATGGTGTCCAACCTGATTACCTTGTATCTAGCCCAGTGCTTAGAACAGTGCCTGGAACATAGTAAGCACCTGAATAAATACTGTTATATTGAAAGAGCATTAAGAAAACCCACCTCAAAAAGGCAATGAGCAGAACCATCACTATCAAAGTGATCAATATCAACTGGAATGTCTTTGGCAAACTAAGAACAATTTCTCATTAATTGTCCTTACAAAGAATGAAGGGTAAATTCCTGAATGTTAAGAGAAAAATCAGTCTGTTTTCTTTACAAAGAGACTCAGTAAGCCAGAAAACTCAATTCCTTGGCTGGTGGGGGCCGTAAGGGGATCTGTGAGTGGTTCCTTCCTTGCTTTTATCACTTCTTGCAAATTACAGGCCTTTTTCTCCAATCTTTAGCAAGTCTAGCCAGATGTGAACTCCCAAGGAAACCAACTAAAGCACTGAAACAAGGAAGGTGACTGCATGTTTAAGCACTTGCTGCTTTAGTTTTTGAATCATAACAAGTTAGTATATGCAGCCCCAATAAAACATGCGTATGTAATGCAGTCAATCTATAATGCTTAATCAAAACTATAGCTATGAACACATGTGTACTACATCCAATATATTATTCATAGGAAGATGGGCTCTGAAAAATTCTCATAAACATTAGAACCCTGTCCCATCACCTTCTGTATGAAACTGGTGGCTTATATAAATTTTAGTTATTTCAATAGGGTCAGCTTAAGGAAAATGTTTTGCTTAACTTAGGGGAAACATATTTATTATACAATTAGGAAATGACCCATTATCAGACAGTGGGTCTTCCATTTTTCAGTATTTACCAAACATTAGGAATGATAGGAATAAACTCATTTATTCACTTTTGAAAATGGAATTTATTAAACACTTACTATGTGTCAAGCACTGTTCTAAATACTGGGGTAGATACAAATTAATCAGGTCAGACACAGTCCCTATCCCACACAGGATCACAGTCTATGTATGAGGGAGAACATATATTGAATCACTTATTTGCAGTTGAAGAAACTGAGGCTCAGAGAAGTTAAGTGACTTGCCCAAGGTCATATAGCAGGCAAGTGGTGGAACTGGGACCTGAACCCAGATCCTCTTTCAGATCTGTGTTTTATACACTAAGCCGTGCTGCTTTCTGTGATGCTCTCTGTATCCAAAGTGAAAAAGGTGCATCATAAATAAGGGAAATTTACATTATCTAACAAACCAAGGCATGAATTTTTTCCTTTGATACTCACATACCAGTCTAACTAATATCACCAGCATCTACAAGGGGAAATCTGAAAGAAACGTTATGAAATACCTATTTTTCATTGATTTAGAGTCTCCACTTTGGGCAGCTGCAGCAACGTTTTTGGTCAGCAGCCTACCATTTAGTCAGTTACTGACTCAAAGCCCCAAAGAGTACACTGGTGACCTAGTTCTTTCATGAAAGGCATATCAATGTTCAAAGAAGTGTTGCATTCACTTTAAACAATTACAAAAGAATCTCATAAAGTTGCTAGGAGCTCGGCTAAAAGATCCATGCCTGAGGCAAAATAAAATCAGGCCCATTTGGCTAATCCCAATAATACAAAATATTCAAGAGTTAGAGGAAATACACTGGTGAAGTAGTATGGCATAGTGGATAGAGTCCGGGCCTGGGAGTCAAAAGGTCATGGGTGCTAATCCTGCCTCCACTACCTGTCTGCTGAATGCCCTTGGGCAAGTCATTTCACTTCTCTGTGCCTCGGTTACCCCATCTGTAAAATGGGGATTGAGACTGAGTCCTACATGCAACAGGGACTGTGCCCAACTCTATCACCGCCCCTCCCCACCCAACCCACAGCCTAGTACGGTGCCTGGCACAAAGCAAGCACTTAAATACTACAATTATTATTATATTTAAATAGCAAAAACACTACGCCCTCCTTAAGGGTTGCCAGTGGGTCAAGGGAAAGATATATTCAGTTTCTAGAAATATCATAATCCACTCTGAACCCCTGATCTTTTGGCCTGCAACTGTTCCTAGACAGTGACCCCCACAATTTTTGTATTATTCCTCCTCCTCAAAGGCATTACTGGGCACTTGCTCTTATTGCTTTATCCTCCTTATCAAGACCATTACCATTATTTGTCAAATCATTTTGTATTCAAATCCTATCCCTACCATTGCCAGACATTCTTCCCAAACTGGAGTTGTCCAATAAACTAATGATCTTGCTCTACATTTTAGCACACAAGCCCCTGCCTAAAAAATAGAAAAGCTGCAGATTTAGGATAGCCCCTCCCACCAGATTAGACATTTAACAAATCCTGAATGTTGGCCACGAAACCAAGGCTAACTCATCCCTGAGTCCCACCTTGCTGTCAGTTATGCATAGAGTCTTCAAGCTACAAAGGGCAGCCAGATAAACCTCCTAAGGAAAGATAGTTGAGGGGAAATTCACAATGAAGTTGGAAAATAGAACACTCAGGACTTTCAAACCAAAACGTGATCTGGATTTTAGTCCAAAATTTGAATCAGAGTTTAAATTTCAGATTACAGGATGTCCTCGGATTTATGATTCAATTGATTTCTAAAAACTGAGTCACGTCAAATCATTTCAGAACCAATTTATTTCACAGGAACAATGTTATAAAATGGTGCTGACCAGTATCTGAATGAAGGTAGGATACCATATTTTTACCAGAGTTATTAGAATTCTGTACTCAATTACATAAATGATAATGTACCTTTATTAATGTATTCATATTGAGTCAGATAGGTTCCATGACAAGGTCACTGACTTTCTCTTCAGATGTTGCATGGATACCGTCTGGTGACTCGGTCAGAAAAATACTCTTTTCTGCCCCCCGCCTCTTTCAGCTGCAAGCTCATAAATTTTTACTCCTTTTCACTGCTTTCAATTTTTTTTCCTATTTTCCTATGCTCTGGACCCTTCTTACCCTCTCCCACATACTGCAGAGACACTCAGAAATACCATAAATGAGGTTCTCAATCAATCAATGGTATTTACTGAGTGCTGCTTATATGCAGTGCACTATACTAAGTGCTTGGGAGAATATAATACCACAGATTTAACAGACAAGTTTCCTGCCCATAACAAACAGAGTCTTGTGGGGGAGCGGGGGGGAGTAAGATACTTATATGAATAAGTACTTTATGCTATTTAATTTAAAGATATATACACAAGTGCTTTGGAGTTGGGGGTGGTTTAGTACAGTGCTTTACACACAGTAAGCGCTCAGTAAATATGACTGAGTGGGGCAAATATCAAATGCCCAAAGGTCATTATGCAGATCCAAGTGCATAAATGACACAGAAGGGAGAGTGAGCTGGGGCAAAGAGGACTTAATCGGGGAAGGCCTCTTGGAGAAGGCTAGTACTGTGAAGTAAAAACCAATATATCGTAAAGCTGAAACAAGGTTGTAATTTAGAAACCTTATACCATTTGTCTTAACTCAAAACATTTGAAGTCAAGGTCTTACTAGATAAGAATGCTGTGTCTACGAGTTATAAATTGTAAATATTTGGTCACAACCCTATGGATAGTAAACTTTATATCAATAACACAAAACCTTGGGAAGCCCACCTGCACATTTGTTTAGAGATTGTATGAAATTTTGAGATATGTGCTCTGTAAACAAATATAGTTGCGTTTGATCTGTGGCTGGGTTCCCGGATTTCCTTTTCAACTGCCAAGGGAAAACATCCTGGTTGATGAACAAAACTTCCTACGAGGGCTTTAATGACTATAAAATAGAAAATGAAAATACCCCCTTGGTAGATGGCCAGGTCAAAGCCAGTCTTTGGGTAGGAGCAGTGTGTTTCCACAGCCTCCAATCAGGTCTGGTTTAAAGCTATTGAGGGAACTGCAGGCAAGAAGGGAACATATCTACCAACTCTGTTGTATTGTACTCTCCCAAGCACTTAATACAGTGTTCTGCACATAGTTAGTGCTCAATAAATATCACTGATTGATTTTATATAGAAAACTACATGTCCCAGGAAGCAAAGGGCCTGGATGTCTACAGCTTCCAGAAACCCCTGGGGCTTTCGTAAGGAGTGAAAGCTACCTCCACTTCTGGGGCAAAACTATGTCTTCAAAAGCAATGGCTCAATATCCAAACTTCTCTCTGTTGCTGCTGCCTGTTTGGAATCCCACTAGGAAAAGATCCGCCTCTTCTCAGCTTTGCATCTGCTTGGAACATGAATGTGATGAGCTTTTTCTCCCTCTGCTGTCAGACTCAATAGTTCAGTAAGAAGGAAGGCAGCATCAGAAGTGCTAAAGTCACATTCCGAGTCTGTTCTTGATAGATTCCTTTTAACCTTTGAAAATATCTTTATTTGGAATAAACAAGATCAACTATAGGAAAACATTCAGGCTGGAAGTAAGGTCACATGTAAAAAAAGAACCCCAAAAACTCTCCAGGGAATTGAGGGCTTTTTGGACTAAATCTTGATTATTTTCACAAAAATGTACCATGCCTAAAGGGAAAACAATGGGTTTTCTGAAGTTGTGGAAAATTCCACTTGATTTTTCCAATGTAAAACAGCCAAGATATAAACAATATCCAATTAATGCACTGAGACTGTGAGCAACATTGGGGGATTTAGCCTGCCTTGCTGAAATGCACAGTATAAACAACACTGTCAATATAGGAAGCATAAAACCAGAAATGGCCCAAGTAATTCACAAAGAATTAAAGCAATTGGAAACTGTCAAGAACAAGGAATTAGAGCAATTGGAAACTTCAAGAACACTAAACTGAATGAAAAACATGCTGCTTTACAATCACCATCTTGAGTCCTAAGAAAGATGACTAAAATGACGAAGATGACTTAAGATGACTAAAATTCAGTGTAAAGAGTTTTGGAGGTCTGCCCGGGCTTGGGAGTCAGAGGTTGTGGGTTCAAATCCCAGCTCCGCCACTTGTCAGCTGTATGACTTTGGGCAAGTCACTTGACTTCTCTGTGTCTCAGTTACCTCATCTGTAAAATGGGGATTAAGACTGTGAGCCCCATGTGGGACAACCTGTTCACCTTGTATCCTCCCCAGCGCTTAGAACAGTGCTTTGCACATAGTAAGTGCTTAACAAATACCAACATTATTATTATTATTATTGATCATGAAAGGATGTTTTACAATGGAAGCTAATTTGTGGAAGTCAGCAGGGAAGTCAGTTAGGCATTAAGTGCATTATGTTTAAAGATTAGAGCTGGCATCATCGTGCACTACAAATGAATACATTCATCAATGAGATCATCTGAGGGCAAAATTCGGAATGGCTTCACCAACACTGCTGAAAAATAAAGATTCCTTTCCTTTTTAACGTAAATTTTTAGGCAAAATGTGAAGGAAGACTGCAGTGAAGAGCGCGCTCTGCTGGTCAGAGATGGGTTTTACATCAAATGCCTTATTGAAGAAGAAAGCAGATCCTCAACTGCAAAATGGGGATAAAACTCTCCTTCCCCCTTCTACTTTAGGCTGTTATGCCCGATTGGGATAGGGACTGCGTCCAACCCGATTAATGTGTATCTATCCCAGCACTTAACAGATAGTAAGCACTTAACGAATCCAATAATAATAATCTAATTATACAAGCTGGAAAAAAATGATTCTTTTTCATTTTAAGTGAGTGGAGAGCTTGAGTTTGTGTGATGAGTGACACTGAATATGTGCATAACATTCATTTTAAGAATCAACTATAAAAGTTTAAGATTTTCCAAATCTTTTCTGTTATTATACAGAACACTTTACCTTAGGTTTCTCGTCCAGTATTTGCTGACGGATCTCCTTGTGTTTCTCTAAGAGTTTCTCCTGCCGTTTACTTTGTGCATCTTCTAACTGTAAGAAAGTAGCAAAACATTCCCGTTCATCAAAACACGCATTAAGCAAGTTGAAATCTTAAAAAGCAGAAAAACTTAGCAGGCATTTTATACTCGTACAATATAGTCATGCTCTCATATCTTCTGATATTATGCTGGGCATTGTATAAAATGCTATTTGGTAAACTCAAAATGAACATGATTCTCTAAGTTTCAAAGTAATTCAATGTTTAAATATATGTGTAATTTATTTATGTATATTAATGTCTGTCCCCCCCTTTAATAATAATGATGGTATTTGTTAAGTGCTTACTATATGCCAGGCACTGTACAAAGGGCTTGGGGTGCATACAAGCAAATCAGATTGGACACAGTCCCTATCCCATGTGGGGCTCACAGTTTCGATCCCCATTTTACAGATGAGGTAACAGGCTCAGGGAAGCTAAGTGACTTGCCCAAGGTCACACAGCAGACAAGTGGCAGAGTCAGGATTAGAACCCAGGTCTTCTGACTCCCAGGACCATGCTCTTTCCATTAGGCCATGTACTCTGTGGGCTCATTATGGGCAAGGAATGTATCTGTTGTTGTACTGTATTCTCCCAAGTGCTTGGTACACTGCTTTGCACACAGTATTGCTCAATAAATACGATTTGAATGAATGAATTTAAAACCTATCATTTTTAATATTGATAGCTTCGCAAGCTGGGTTGAGGCAATTAACTTCTTTGCAAATATTAGTCCTCTGGACAAAACACAGTGTACAACTTGTGATCTGAATTTAAATGAGGAAAAAGTGAAAATGTCTTAATTGGGATTGTAAAATTTTCTACCTAGAGCTTCCACTTTACATATTGGATAGCTATAGGTGCTACTCATTTTTGCCACGAGAACTGCAATCTCAGCATCTTTACGTAACATTTGTATCCACGATTCTTGTCAACAGAATTCCAATGGACAGACTTACTCTCTTAATATATTGCACCACTTCTTGAATATATGACCGGATCATTTCAGTCTTCTCCCTGGGAACAATAGTCAATGTATTACACCAAATGACATGGTTTTATATGCATGCTCAAATACCAAGCTGCAGACTGTGATACTGTCAATTTAGAGTTATTCTAACCTCTTGGTCAGGATATTCCTAACTGTTCCCAAAGCAAGAATATGAGTTTGTGCAGTTGTACCTATAATAACAGTGTTAAAACATTCAGTTTAAATTATATTCAACTCTGAATTGAATGGGTAAAGGTCAGGTTTAAATGCCCTGAGGCAGAGAAGGAAGTGGGAGCTGGAAAATCAATATCTGAAGGCAGAATTTGGGCCAAAGTATTCAGCTTCCCTAAGATGCAGTTTCTATGTATTTAACTAAAAAGTTTAGGATATTTAAAGCTGTCAGTGTTTATTCTAAGAATATTATTGTGCCTAGTCACTGCTTCTCTGAAAAGTTATGATGATTTTTTTTTTTTTTTTTGGTCTGAGGGAACATCCAGACTTGACTGGAGATCGCTATGGTACCCAAGGTAGTGACACAGTGATGTTTCCCCCTTCTAGAACGGATATATAGTCCATCTCATAGTTGTGCTGCTAAGAGCCTTGCAGGTTACTACAGCCTGGGCCGACTGCTGTTCAGGCCAAGACTTGATTAGTAACAAAAGGGGTGCCTGGCTCCATCAGCAAGAGAGCAACAGTTCAGGCATGTAAACAGAAGCTCAGGAGAATCGGGACCCTGAGGACCAGGTCCAGAGTTGTCAAAGCAGAATCCTGGCACAAATCTGGGACTGCTGCTAGGAGACATCCATGGCCCCAGAGCTTGGGGAGTAATCTCAGACTTTTCAGACTTTAAGGTTCGGGATGATTACCCTTCTCTTCCCTCTCCTTCGTCTGCAGTTGGCACCCGTGACTGCATTAGTGTAAGCAGATGTAGAATGAGAATTCATAAGTGAAGGGACTGTTGTTTCTGCCGTGTCTTCTGAGCTTCACTAAATTCTGCTGAGAATTGAAATCCACTAAGCTTCAATTTCTCTCAACAAGCTATTTCCCTGCCTCAACCAACCAATGACTACGCTCCAGTGCTAGATCCAAAAGTGGCAGTTTTTAACTTACTTCTTGTAATACACTCTTTCTGCTCTTAAGCAACTTAAATGATAAGCGCTCCTTACTTCTCTAAGCTGTGCTAGTTTCTTATAAACTGCAGTCTAAAGACATTTAACCTGTTTTTTTGGTTCTTTTATCTTCCTTGAAAAACCCTTTTGCCCTCCAACACTAAGTGCCATTTACTCTAATATTTGGTAGTTCAGTGTTAAGCTCTGCTTGACCTTCTAATACTCGTTGAATTAAAATTTAAGTAGAAAGCCCTAAGTGTACAAAATGTTAGGACTTTCATTTGTGTGGGCTGGGGCAAAATTAAACAGCTTTCAACTTTTGGTTTAAATATTTTGTAAAACCCCAATTCACTTGGCACACGATGTGAAATAAACCACTTGAATCCTCCTACTCACTCCTCCATTTGATTTTTGTCTTTGGATTTGGCTTCTGTTATCTTCTCCTGCCTCTTCTTATCCATCTTTTTCTTTAATTCTTTCTTCTCCCTAAAAGTTAAATATGAAGTAAAGGAAAAATATATTAGACTCCTGGGTCAAGCATATTTAGGTATGAATATGTAATCTGTAATGCATATTGAGCCTTACTTTTCACAAATCTCTTTTAGCTTTTTTAACTGATTGCTCTGGCACTCCTCTGCGACATCTGTTAGCTTCTGAATAAGCTGGGAAAAGAAAATGTCAACTTGAAGTTTTCTGTTATCATGAACAAAGACTTTTTCTAAGCAAGAGAGTCTCTGGTTGGAAAATACCGTGAAGATAATTTTATAGATAATAAATTGCAAGTCAACCCAAATCAAGTTCTCACTTTATGGCAAACCAATAAATTATTTGTCACTAACCCAACATCTCTTCTTCTTGTTTCCCACTTCTCTCATGCTATAGGATGCTAAATGGGTCACTGCCCACCAGAAAACACTGATGCAAACGTGCAAATTGAAGTCGTGGCCAGACACAGACAATGACTCGGGATACGGATGAATGCCCATTGTGAGGGAGTGGGAATATCTAATTTCATCCACAATCCGAAAACAGATCAAAACATAGGCCCGCCAGGATCAATCTAGTCCATATTTGGCCTGTCAACTGAAGTAGCTCACCCACCCACAGAAATTGTATTAGATTCTTATCTTTCTCAAAGCCTCATGCATCACAATTGCACTCTGTAGGATAGTGACTACAACTTACGGTGTTCAGAGAAAGGGTCAACTCTTGATAATGGTAGAGGGTCAGAGAAGGATTCAGTCACCTCAGACATTGTCAAGTAACATGAAGTAGTGAGACACATGGCAATTACAATTTAATTCAGAGGGAAAAGTGAGACAGAGAGAAAGAGAGAGAGAGAACCTAAAATAAAGTTCCTTCTTGTATACTCTTTTCCAGTTCTTACTATAGTGCTCTGCTCACAGAAAGCACTTAATAAATACAATTACTATTACTAGAAATAAGGCAGTGTGAAAGCAGGATGCCTTTATCTTGGATTTGATAAAATCTGCCGTATCTTAGATCTCTCTGGTATTTTCACTACCTCCCAGAAGGTTCTATTTCACTAAGGACTCTGGAATATCTAGTCCTTCTAAAGGAGGGATTTCTGGAAGAAGTTTCCTGCTCTTTCTGTCCTTTGATGAGTTACATCTGCCAACTAATAATCCAACCTACATAAACATGATCTAGAAAAGCAAAAGACCTTCGTACATTGCTAAATAATAAAAAAAAGGCCTTGCGTGACCTTTTGTCTATTGACTGCCCAGGGTTTAACATTTATTTTCTGCTACAAAGAAGCTTGTAAGCATTTCAAAAAAATTCAGACATGTAAAAAGATGCTCATGCCAAAATAAATGAAGTATCTGTAGGAATATTTGTAAGTCCATGCAAGAAAGTAAAACTGAATTTTTCTGTTGAATTCATAGGGAGAAAAAATAGAGTTCAGTCACAATAAAATGGAGTCAGCACACCTGCATGGAGGATACATAGGTAAGTGAGAAGATGAGAAATTCTGGTCAGGAAATTTCTGGGAAGACTGTTCATCTTCTTGCCATTTTTCTTTTTACTTAATAAATAATTCTTGCCATTTCAGAAAGCATAACTCAAGCACTGAGTAAATATCAATTTATACAGTTGATTCAGAGACTTACTATTGGGGCTGGTAGATTTAGTACTCAGACAATCCAGATTGGGCAGGAAAGGTAGAATGGATGCTATCTAATGCTAGGTGTCTTAAATGTGGATGGAATCAGTGAATTTCCCAGGTCAAACATTTAGGCTGGTTTCTACATTCATGTTTCTTTTTACATTTTTCTCAAGTTTTAGTGTTTGTGATCATCAAAATCAGTATGAAGTGCCTGTGTTGGTTCCTAAATTACTTCTCATAAATTAAAGAGCAGGTTGAAGGCAGGAAAATGTGCAGTGAGTCTATATTGGACGGTTGATCCTTGTTTCATTCAATATGAACTTGCTGATCATTAAGTGGAATCAATCCGCTTTATAGGTGTTTTGCTAAAGAAGGCTGTGGATTGGTGTTGGTTTTACTTCAATCCAGGAAAAACTAGGGGCTTTGAATGATCCTTTTGGAATGAAAGCTGTAGATACATTATTCAGATCTCTTTTTCCATCATCTAATCTAAAAATTGTTTTATTACTTCTAAAACTGGACTGAGGAATACGATCTATGAAGTTAGACTTGAGAAAAATCAATTATCATATTAGCTGATTCACCTAAAGTTCTTGTAAATTCTGTGGTTACGTGTGTTCCTCTTCTAAATTCAGGCAGAAGCTGGACGGATAGGTTAAAGTCTGATAGTTGAGATCAGAAATATTTTTGAAGTTTCCTAATCTTAATTGTTTTCCAAAACTTAGCATCTATTAATCAATCGTATTTATTAAGCACTTACTGTGTGCAGAGTATTATACTAAGTGCTTGGGACGGTTCAAAATTACAAAGTAATATTGGGGCATCAGACATCTCAGTTTTTCTCTATAATATTCCCATGTAGCAGGGAGCTGAGGTTTTCTGATTTCCATTTAATAGGGAACCTGGCATCCTGTAGTATTTAGAGTTGAGTATTTGATTCTTCCCTGTTTCTACGATTTCCTAGGGTAATATATTTTAGCATTTTATTATCCTGGTAGTTGAAAAGTTCCTCCATAGGTCCGAACATCTCTCTCTTACTCTAATTTAACCCCAAATCCTTTTATTTGGTTACCAAGAGATAGGAAAAATAATTGGGAAGCATTCTCCCCATGAAATGGGAAAATGTATTTTAACTGGAAAAAAGAGTCCTACATCAGTGGGTCTATCTACCAGTCAGTTTCACGAGAGAAAACATCCAACAGAAGATTTCTAATACATTATTAAATTACCAGGTCCAAAATGCCTGCCTCATATTAATGTGTTAGCCCACCATCCCCAAACTGACCAAATGTCAGAATTCCCCAAACTTACAAGCTTAATATGTTCTCGCTTCTGGTACTTTTCACTGTAATACTGCTCCTGACGGAGATTCAGAAGTTGCTGCTGCTGTTTGTCCTTCAATTCTATTAACTTCTGGGTCATTTCTGCATCAAGAGCAGCAAGGTCTTGTTCAATTGTTGAAGAACCATGATCAGGACTGCTTGTTTCAGATCTGCAAGAAATGCAGAAAGTGCTGTAACTGCCAAGATTTACACCAATGAGACAACTTTTCCAGTGCCTGCTTCCACCATTGTCTTTTGGTGTTACGGGCCAAAATGACAACCTTGTCAAAGGGTCCAGATATTACAACAAAATTATTCTGAGAGGAAGAAAACTGTGCAAGTAGATAGTGCTATCAGACTAAAGTTCGAAATCATTCTCAAAATAATATCTAATTTATCAATAATACTGTTACGCTTTTTGGGGTGGCCCTTCAAAATGTTTGTACAATTCATGAGAGAAGGAAGAGTGAGCCCAACATTGAATTCACATGCATCATGGTTTAGGGAAAAGAAGCAACATGACCTGGCGGGGACAGCATGGGCCTGGGAGCAAGAGGACCTGGGGTCTAAAATCCTGGCTTGGCCACTGGCCTGCTATGTGACCCTGGGCAGGTCACTGAACCTCTCTGTGACTTAGTTTCCACAACTGTAAAAGGGGAATTTAATACCTATTCTCCATTCCCCTTAGATTGTGAGCCCCACGTGGGCCAGGGACTGTGTCTGACCTGATAATCTTTTATCTCCCCTAGCACTTAGCATAGTGCTTGGTATGTAGTAGTAAGTGCTTAAATACCACTGTCATCATTACTATTATTATCACATAATCTAGGGGGTAGGTGGGAAAACAGCGAGTTGGCCTCTCCTAATAATAATAATAATCCTTGTACTTGTTAAGCACTTACTATATGCCAAGCACTGTTCTAAGCACTGGAATACATCCAAGTAAATCAGGTTGTACACAGTCCCTGTCTCACATGGGGCTCACACTCTAAGGAGAGGAAGAATCCTTATTTTACAAATGAGAATCCTTAATCCTTGTTTTACAAATGAGGTAACTGAAGCACAGAGGAGTTAAGTGACTTGTCCAAGGTCACACAGTGGAGCCAGGATTAGAACCAGGTCTTCTAACTCCCAGGCACAAGCTCTTTCTACTAGGCCATGCTGCTTCCCATAAGCAACAAGACCACAGAAATCCACTCTCTGCTCTGGTGGACAGCTGGTTAGGTAATGACCATCTCCCTATTGAATTTGTGTTTCCATGCTTTTTGGCAGGTAGCTAGATGAAATACGGGCGAAAGGAGCAATTGGGCACTGACAAACTCTTCACTCTGCTCCAAGAAGTCAAAGTAGAAGTTATGCTAGAATAAGTAATGGATCAGTACTGTGGGGAGGATAGCTTCGTAATACTTGTTCTTGACGTCCTCTAGCAGCATCCTTGGACATTGTGGGACCCCAATCAATTGGCTAACATTGCAATATATGAAATTGGGCTAAGTTGTCATGTGGCTTTGGGGTGTGTAGTTATGTGAACAATACTGATGTAGGATTACAGAAACACGAAGCTGGAAAGAACCTTGACAGAACATTTAACCCAGGCTGGGCCTCCAGACCTGTGATAAGAAAGAATAAACAATCATCTATCCTGAATATTCAGAGTAGTAAAATGCTTAGAGAACTCAAAGAAACTTTACAAGCATCATAGCAGATATAGAATTTTGACAGGAAAAAACAAATTAAGGTTTTGTGTCTAGGACTGTGAATGTGGTCAACCCAAATCTTTAAGATAGCAGCAGTGAATACCTGTCAGAGAATGGCAGTTCATATTTCATTTCAGAGCCACACAAGCCTTTGGCACTGAGGCCACATCACAGAGATGAACAGGATAATGCTGCAACCCTGACACAAACTGCGTACAGTAGAAGGTCATACATTTTCAAGACAAGAGCTTTCTTTGGCTGCTGGAAAACTAGCTGTTTTGCAGTCGGCCATTAGAAGCAGGATCTTGAAAGTATTTATGATGTGGCCCCTCCCACCAATGCTTTCACAGAAACTTCAGTATTTCACAAGTATTTCCTCACAAAGTACTCAGGAGGTGTGCAAATCATGGATTATCTTCGATCAGATTAGGTCCATTTAGTTATTTTTCCATTTGGAGGCTATATGGGACACCTGCTGATAAACTAGTGATTCGTATTCTGTAGCCACAGGGCACAACAGGTCACAGAATGCTTTTTATGCAAGGATGGGATAACCATTCAGTGTCTTCAACTTGAAATAATGAGCACTTGCAAGACTGAACTATTCAAAAACTATTTCTAAAATTGGGATGGAATTTCCCATGCTTCCTAATTTTAATTCATTCATTCAATCATATTTATTGAGCGCTTACTGTGTGCAGAGCACTGTACTAAGCGCTTGGGAAGTACAAGATGGCAACATATAGAGACGGTCCCTACCCAACAGCAGGCTCACAGTCTAGAATGCCTCCAAATAAGTGTCACATAAAAGAGGTACGCTTTGTGGGCTAACCTGAAGGGCCATGGTTGCTAAGTCCTTAAGGAATTAAAAACTATTTGGAAAATTTTATGCCATTTTCACAATAAACTTTGGCTGGAATGAACTTTTCTGAAGAAAGCTCCTCAATGGTATCTATACGGCAGAGAATAATTTGACTAATGCAGATATGCAAACAGACCACTCAGGTCCTAAAAAGTATTTTGGGGGCTTCAGTGATTCCACTCCAGTATCTACATGACCTAAACCAACCATATAATGGTGTTCATTATAAAGATTCAGTCCTAGTTCTCTTATAGAGGACGACACTATAAATTTATACATTAGACAGTGGAGAAAGTCACACAAGTAATTTCAGAAATGCAAAACTTCGGTGGTAGGGGATGAAAAATGAACACAGTGGTACATTTATCTGGACTTAATTTTAAACTATTTCTGACAGCTATGTGAATTAGAAGAATGTGTCCTTCTATGTGTCTAATTCACACAGAAGAATGTGTCCTTTTATGTCCACAAAAATCTTCTATTCCAGGCCCATCTTTGAATCAGAAGAAAGGCTAATTACTTTAGACCAGAAGACGGGACAGCCTCAAAGAGCTCTTCTTCAAGGAACTTGCTTGGCATTATAAATAGACCCAGATCGGGTTGGTGTAATTGGATGCAATTTGGTTAATGATCACTCCTTAATATAAAGAGCACTTTCTGTTTCAATAGTTGCACAGATACCCTGTACATGCCTGGAAAAAAATGGGCTTGCTTCAAAACTTAAAGCTATCAAACAAAATTTTTTTGGGGGGCGGCTATAAACTTAAGCTCAGTTACAAGGGTAGGCATAAAAGGGGATCTTAGCTCGGTCCAACAATCCCTGTCCCTATCTCATACTGCCTGGACAAACTAACCTATGTAAGCAGCAGTGATCTTCCCAAACTGGATGCAACCTAGGAATTCTGGCATCCCAAGTTACCCCCATATACCTCCAACTCATAGAAATAGTCAAAGAACCTCCCTTCAACTTACTTTTTCTTGCTATCCCTTTTTGCTGTTTTTTCCAAGACTGCTCTGCGCCGCAAGTAATCATTCTGTATTTCATTATACTTTGTAGTATGCTCTTTGATAAGATCAGTGGTTTTCTTGTGGTGCCTCTTGACAAGGTCCTTCATTTCTTTGTAGTGTTTCTTCTGAAGTTTAACAAAGGCCTTCTGTTGTTTCAGTTCCTCAATAGTTTGTGCTTCCACTTCTGCAGGAAAAAACAGAGAGCAGCTAATGCATGTGAAAATGACTGAGATGGATGTTCAACTGCAGGACATCAGATTATGTGATCTAAGTGTTTTGTAGTAAAACCCACAGGCAGTTTACAGGGCTCATGATTACAAGTTAATTAGGCTCATTCTACACTATTGAACCAATACTGTAGTTTGGAAACAAACAAAAAAAATTATGAGGCTGAGGTAGAAATTGTTATGGGATTTATCACTTAAATACTACAGTATTAATTTACATAAATTGCGCAAACATGCTTCCAGCTTCTCAGCATTGTATGTGTTGTCTCTTTCTAGCCAAGGCCATAAGCTATCTCTGCAGCAATACAAATCACTAGTAGTGTTTACAAGAGGTGAAACCGATACTATTAAAAACAACTTGAGGAGCAACTTGCTAGTAGGTAGAGCATGGGCCCGGGATTCAGAAGGAGCCGGGTTCTAATCCTAGCTCTGCCACTTCTCTGCTGTGTGACCTTGAGCAAGTCACTTCATTTCTCTGTGCCTCAGATATCTCATCTATAAAATGGGGATTAAGACAGTGAGTCCCATGTGGGACATGGACTGGGTCCAAATTGATTAACTTGTATCTACCCCAATGCTTAGTACAGTGCCTGGCACACAATAAGTGCTTAACAAATACCATAAAATTTCCAATGACATGTTTTTATTACAGAAAGAAACTGCTTTATTTTCACTGCAATGAATGGAGATCAGCACCAAGTTAACTTTCTCACAATTAAGATTGGCTTAGCCATAAGACTCAGCAGTATAGTATTTTTCTGTGAGACAGTGCCCTTGAGCTTACTCTCTGATCACGGAGTTTGCCAGATGGACAGAAGCTTGCTGTCTTGCCTACTGCATCTCTTCAATCATCATCAAGGTATTTATTGAATCTCACTGTACTAAGCATTGAGAACACAACATTTTTTGTATGTTTTCTAGTCATATATTTAGTCACATACAGTCATATATCTAGCCTGTGAGCCCATTGTTGGGTAGGGAACTTCTCTATATGTTGCCAACGTGTACTTCCCAAGTGCTTAGTACAGTGCTCTGCACACATTAAGTGCTCAATAAATATGATTGAATGAATGAATATATTTTGTTCATCTGATCCTTCATATTCAGAGAAACATTCTAAATTTTCACTCACTAAAAGTAGAGGGTCAAATTTCAAATTCAGCACTGTAGACTGAGGCAAGGTCCCGCTGAATAAAGCTAATTTCTTACTATAAATTTGGATTTCATTTTTCTCTCCAATTGGAAATACTTTATCTTCCTTCCCTACAATTTTATCCTAGTCTGACTCCATCCCACTTCTCTTCCTAATCCCAAAGTTCTATGCAGGTTGGGTGCTGAGGAGAGAGTGAGACTACAGAAAGAAAGGGGGGAGGGAGAAAGAGCGAGAAGGGGGGGGGCGGGAGGGAGAGAGAAAGAGTCAAAGCCATAGACTGTCTTTAATTTCTGAAGAAGAATCAAGGTTCCAAAAACACTGACTCTTTCTCCCTTAAGCATAGCTAGAGGTTTGATACTGGAAGTTTGGTCAACAATAGATATTTTTACTGGATAAGATCTCTCAAAAATACACACTTTCTCTGTGCAGAATTCAGTTAGAACTCAGATGTTTAACACATAGTAATACTGACTCAGGATAGCATAGTGTCTATAAGTGGAAAGCTGTCATTGAATTGATCTGATAGAATGTTCAGTGTCTAAGCCAGTCCTGCTTCCATGCTTGCAAAATTGGGAAACTTTGGGAAACTGCTAATAATAATTATAATAACTGTAGTATTTTAGTGTGCATGATGTACCACTGTGCTAAGAACTTGGTAGATACAAGTTACTTAGGTCAAAGTTCTTGCCCCACATGGGGCTCACATTTTAGGGAGAGAGAGAATAGGTACTTTATCCCATTTTGCAGATGAGGAAACTAAGGTACAGAGAAGTTAAGTGACTTTGCCTAAAGTCACACAGCAGGCAAGGGGCAGAACCAGGATTAGAATCCACGTCTCCAGACTCCCAATGATGTGTTTGTTTCACACCCCTAAAATGCTTCTTGGAAGTTTTTCCTTCACCACTTGCATTACGTGTTAGATATGAAATTAGAATATTTAAAAGATAGCAAGCAAGAGTAAGAACCAATGTTAACATTGTTTTCAAACCGAAATAAAAAAAGGTTTCCCATATTTATGACAAACTTAACAACTGGCTGTTGCTTTATTTTTACCTGTTAGGACACTCTGAATAAGATCTTCTGATTTTGCAGGTGCTTTCACAGAACCTAATAGTGAAAAAAATTAAGTCAGCAACCATAAATGGCTTTCCATAAATTCTGAATCAATTTTATGACAAATTAGTTCATAACAGAAAACATGGTTTATTTATATGGTCATGATATTAAGATTGACATTTGCTGAATGTATGCTTAATATTCTGGAAAAAAATATTCTATAGAGTTTAAATAAAACATTCTTGAGTTTTCAGTTAAATCGTTTAGGAATTGCTTTTGCCACCTACTGATATAAATGAGAACTTCAAAACAACTTATCAAAAACAAATACACAAATACCACTCATTTCCAAGGTTGTTATAAGCATGAGCTTGTATTGCTGCAGTTGGAAGGATTTATTTCAGTGTGTGAAGGGTGCAAAATCTTTGGGGGCACCTCCTTGCTGACCTCCCTGCCTCCTGTCTCTCTCCACTTCAGTCCATACTCCATTCCACTGCCTGGATCACTTTCCTTCAAACACATTCAGACCAAGTTTCCCCACTCCTCAAGAAACTCCAGTGGTTGCTCATTCATCTCCACATCAAACGAAAACTCCTCACCACTGGCTTTAAAGCCCTTAATCACCGTGCTCCCCCACCTCACTTCACTACTCTCCTACTACAACTGAGCCCACATACTTCCCACATACTTCAATACTTCAATTTGTACTTCCCAAGCGCTTAGTACAGTGCTCTGCACATAGTAAGCGCTCAATAAATACGATTGATGATGATGATGATACTTTGTTCCTTTAATCCTAACCTTATCACTGTACCTCGATCTCATCCGCTGTCCTCTTGTCCACATCTGGCCTGGAAAGCCCTCCCTCCTCATATCAGACAGATAAATGCTCTCCCCCAATTCAAAGCCTTATTGAAGGCACATCTCCTCCAAGAAGTCTTCCCTGACTAGGCCCTCCTCCCCTCTCCTCCCACAATCCCTGACTTGCTCCCCTCATTCATCCTCCCTCCCATCCCCACAGCACATATGTATACATGTATGTATAAATTAGATATATACAGATATATATCTGTAACTTATTAACTTATTTATATTAATGTCTGTCTCCCCAACTAGACTGTGAGCTCACTGTGGGCAGAGAATGAGTCTGTTTGTTGTATTTTACTCTCCCAAGGCCTTTGCATACAGTAGGCACTCAATAAATAGGATTGAATTAATGAATGAATCGAAGAAAGTTTTATTTTGAGAGTGTTATTGATGTTTATCCATAAGAATATTAGTTGGAATTTCCAGGAGAGGTCAAAGAGAAATATGATAAAGTCCATTAGATTTGGCAATGAGGCAGTCATTCATAAACTTGGTTGGAGAGGGTGGTCTTGGTGTTGTGAAGGGGCTGGAAACGAGACTGCAGAGGGTCAAGAAGAGAACTGCAGGAGAGGAATTAGAACCAGAGGATTTTGTACAAAATTTTGTTTGGTGTTATATTGTACTCTCCCAAGCACTTAGTACAGTACCTTGCACCTAGGCGCGTCAATAAATATGACTGAATGAATGAATAAAGAATGGTACCAGGGAGGTGGGCTGATAGCTGGATTGTGATATGGATAAGGCTATCTGAGTATAGGCTGGGGGGCGATGAGAGTATGTTTAAAGGCAGAGGGGAAGAAAGAGTTCTGTGTTTGTGAATGACATGGGTCACCAAAATTACTCCAGTGTGTATTTTCCTTAACATGGGATTTTTAAGAATGGCACCCCTGTGAGCATTCTATTCGTTTACATAACAGATTCATGACAATGAATATTTTGGTTCTGATTTTAGCCATTTTTCCTAAATTCATGCACCCAAAACATCAATTTTGACATAAGTACGTTAAGGAATTGAGTTGAAATGTGATGGTTATGTGCTGTTGCCTTATTCTATATTACCATTTAACATTTCTAGAGATATGGATTTTGTGATCTGTGAGGTGGACTGCAAGTACTCTGACTCCTACTTAAAGGGACCCAAGGTACTTGGGTAAATGAAAATGACCATACAGTGAGTCAAGACAGAGGCCAGATGAAAATGTTTTCACTTCTGACTTTCTAGAGTTAAGTTTATCCACCTGGACATGTGATTTTGATATTTAGCCTATTAAACATGGTTTAATTTTTGTGCTTTACACAAAAATAGTGTTCAATCACTGACCTGGTGTTGGCTGACTGTGGACAACCTGTGAAGGTGGTTTTGGTGCCAGAGACGCGCTGTGATTGACTCCATTTTCTGCAGGCATTGGTCTCGGCTCATTATTAGCTTCTGATGGAGTTTCTCCAGGTTCCACCTAAATACATACGTTTAATGTGTATATATTAACATATATTACATCTAATCCCCTCTGACACTTTGATTCTGTCTGCTTGCCTTCCTGAATCAGCATATACATTTCATTGAGTACCATGGCTCAATTTGACTCTGAGTGAAACATTTTCAAGAACTTTTGGAAAATAGGTGTCACCAAGGTATTCATCGCATCATTTAACATTTTACCACCAATTTGGGTGAAAATTTCAAGGCAAAATATTTCTGAAGATTTTGTTCTTTTGCGGGCTTCCCTCTTCAGTAATTTAGCATCTCTCCCCCTGATAAATTATAAACTCCTTATGTTTTTACCGTCCTGAGCACTTAATGCTCTACTAAAAGTATATGATTGATTGATGAGTTATGTCTGTGACCCTTGTTGTTTAAAGGGTAGACTACGAGTGCAGTTTAAGAGACCACACAGTATCATTTGTTTAGGCCAGAGATTTGTCAGTGACAAATCTTTTAAAACACAAATGAACTTAGAATTAATAATGAAATATAAGTATCAGCACCTTACTGGGATGCTATTTCTTTAAAACTTATGCAGTACTGAATAAGTGGAATTATCTCTTCTCTCCCTAATGTAAGCAATGTCCACAGGTTGAATCTATGTATCTTTTCTTGAGTGACTGTACATATTTCCTGTTATGCCTTGGTGTAACCATTAATTAAATAGCATATTAAATGACACTCCATCCCTTTTCTCACTCCAGCTCTGTCTGCCCTGGACAAACTACCAGTAGACTGAAAGCATCCTTTAGACTGTAAGTTCCTTGTGGGCAGGGATACTGTGTACCAATTTTAATTGTACTATACTCTCCAAAGCGCTTAGTAAGGTGAACTGCACACAGTAAATTCATTAAATGTCACTGATTGATTGCACAGAATCTACACACCTGATATCACAAGTCAACCAGCTAATATTAGGAAAATTTGATATTCTATTTTTAGATATAATGTAGCAAGGTGAAGTTTACTGATGTCAATAAGGCAGGATTGCCTTAAGATTGCATGTGGTCCAGCTTCCCAAATGTCTCCAGAGTCCACAGGAATCACAGGGCTGGCACTGAGGCTGACTTTGGACTGTTCCTTCGCCACACTGTGAGCCTGCCCTGGATACTGGAGACAACCAGGAGATTGGAAAAAGAGATGGGAAATGAACTGAATTTTCAGGAAATGTAAGCTGGCTAATAAGGTGGCTACTGGGGAATACTCCCCTCCACCCCCCAAGACTGTAAGCTCATTGTTAGCAGGAACTGTGCCCGTTTAATGTTGTATTATACTCTCCCAAGCTCTTAGTACAATCAATTGTATTTACTGAGCGCTTACTGTGTGCAGAGCACTGTACTAAGCGCTTGGGAAGTACAGGTTGGCAACATATAGAGACAGTCCCTACCCAACGGTGGGCTCACAGTCTAAAAGGGGGAGACAGAGAACAAAACCAAACATACTAACAAAATAAAATAAATAGAATAGATATGTACACGCAAAATAAATAAATAAATAGAGTAATAAATATGTACAAACATATATACATATATACAGTGCTCTGCAAACAGTAAATGCTCAATTGAATGAATGAATTATATTAATATATGTCTCTAAAAACGCTGACAAATTTGCCCTGTGCACATTTAGCTAAAGCCTGGAATTTCAATAATAAAACATCTTCCTTTGAAGATAAGCTTGTTGGCCCCAAGAATAAACTGTCTAAATGTCTATTTGGCTATCTGTAATATCTCATTTGCTCTAGCCTTTTCAAAATATTTTCTCCCTCACAAGCTAATTCACTCCTGCCCAGCTGAGGCTGTGGTCTGAGACTGATGGCCTAGTAGGAATGAGAGAAATGGGTTTCCTCTCTCGGTCTTCACAACTTGGTTGAACTGGACTCTCCCAAGGGCTTAGTACGGTACTCCATACTGTAAGTGCTCAATTCCAATGATTGATTGAAGGTACTTTACTGCTCATGTCCACAAAATAATTATTCCCATGAATAAGTTCCCTCTCAGTCCAACATATATCCGTTCCATTATATTCAGTTTATATTTAAATCAAGAATTTACATCAATCCCATGGGATCCAATAAGTAATAATAACAATAATCATATTTGTTAAGCAAACTTCACATATTAAGACATTTAAACTCATGATAAAAGAATATCTTCACATACATCACCACTACCAAGAAGTCTAAGTAAAATGAGATTCCTGCAACAGAGTTTTTCAGAAAGCATTTTTCTTAATATTGTAGTTTAAGTCCAACTATATCAGTCTGAAAATTTTTTTTTCCCCCGAGAACACGCCATCATGTGAATTGGGTCAAATACAGTTCAGGCTTGCTTTTCTCAGATTTGAAACTATGTTTTAAAGACTACAAGCCAAAGAGATATCATTCCTAAAGATCTTTCCATAGAGTGGCGGCACAAAAAGGTCAACCCAGGCAAAGGGAAGGAAAATTTTACAATTAGCCTTGGAATTTGATTAGCGCTGACAGCCAGGCTGGTAATTCATTCCAGGAACCCTTATTTTGCCTCAAGACACTACTGGCCAGAATCATTCCCTGATTATTGTCTTAAGTCTCCAGACTGGAGACAACAGACAAAGATTCTGTCCCATCTGCTTAACAGTAATAATTGTGGTATTTGTTAAGGATATGTGCCAAGCACTGTACTAAACACTGAGGTAGACACATTCTAAACAGATCAGACCTTGTCCCTGCTCTACATGTGGCTTAATCTACCTGATAACAAAAAGTTAATTTCTGAGCAAGAAATGGTAAGAAGGGAATTATACTAGAGTCTCAACTTTTCTAACAAATGATAAAATGTTTTTAAAATAATATGCAATGAGAATATTTGGTAAAAGGCCAGGTAATACATTTTCCTGGATAAAAATTTTAATTTGGAGCATGGCAGCGTGGAAAGGTGTTTGCCTATGATTATTTTGGCTGAAGCAAAACTTTCCTAAAGTTTATATATTTTAGAATTGACATTTTGTTACTGATCTGATTATATTCAAATTAACTATATTCAAGCCTTGACATGATATTTACTGAGCATCTACCGGGTCCTAGACACTGTATACAACTATTTGAGAGAGTACAACAGTTGCAAGACACACATTTCCTTCCTTTAAGGTGCTTACAATTTAATGAGGATGCAGACAGAAATGATTTGTACAGTGAAAGCAAGAGAACAAACTTATATAAAACAGGAAGCAGTAAAAACACATCAGGATGAAACAGCTGACTCAAAATATGCACATATATAAAATGTACAAATGAAAACAGATATATTTACATCAGTGTTGATTATAGAAATAAATTCCATAAGTGCTGAGAATAGGTATGGTGCTTGTGATTGGTTGTGAATAAGCTGTGAAAGGCTTCCTGGAGGAGGTGAGATTTCTGAGGAGCTTTAAAGATGAGAAGAGCTGAGGTCTGATGGATTTGGGGTGGGAAGGGAATTTCAGGCCGGGGAACAGTGTGAACACAGGGCTAGAGGTAGAAGGTTCGGTTGGCAGCAAAGACAAATGTGAGCAGGCAAAAAACCAATACCATGTTGACAATAGGTGGTGTCACTACAGGATTGACATATCACAGTACAAAATAAATAAGACTTTTAGCACCATTGGAAAATAAGGACTGTTTTCCTCATTTCACAGTTAAGGAAGCTAAATATAAAAAGT
Organism: Tachyglossus aculeatus; assembly: GCF_015852505.1. Lineage (NCBI taxonomy): Eukaryota > Metazoa > Chordata > Mammalia > Monotremata > Tachyglossidae > Tachyglossus > Tachyglossus aculeatus. The sequence continues at coordinate 16,189,588 of NC_052074.1, read as the reverse complement.
AGTTCACTTGCCCAAGGCCATATAAAAATACTTAGCTTCACTGCTGGGTTAATATTTAAGGCTTATTTAGTCTGTCACTAAATCCAGTTAGTTCTTCACAACATCTCCAGAATCTGCTTCTTTACACCATGCTATTGGCTATTTGTCATATCTTGCCTGACTCAATTACTCCAGCAGCCTCCTCGCTGGCCTCCTGCCTCCAGTCCCTCCTTTCTCAAGTCCACACTTCACTCTTTCATGGATGGCCCTCATTTCCTCTTCTCCCACTCCCTTCGGCATCACCCTTTATTCACCTCTCCCTCAGTCCCAGAGTCCTTTTGTACATATCTGAAATTTCATGAATTAGTTTATATTAATGACTGTCTCTCCTTCTAAACTGTAAGCTCATGTGGGCAGGAAACATATCTACCAATTCTCTCATAGTGTACTCTCCCAAGAGCTTAGTACAGCTCTCTATACCCAAAGCACTCAATATATATGATTGATCTTTTTTTTAAAGCATGAATCTATGTACATCTCCCGACTCCTCAAAAACCTCCAATGGTTGCCCATTTCTTTTCACATCAAACAGAATCTTTTGACCATTAGCTTCAAGGCACTCAGTAAGCTCTTTCTCCAGTACTTACTCTTACTCATCTCCCACTATGCCCCTGTTTTCTGGCTTTGTTTCTCCCAAGCCTGTTCCCTGTGCTTCACTCTTGTCTCTCCAATTAACTCTTTCTCACAGCTGTCCTTCTCTCTGGTACTCCCTCTCCTTTCAAATCTGGCAGACCACTGCTCTCCACACCTTCAAGGCCCTACTGAAATTTCATCTATTCATTCAATCATATTTATTCATTCATTCATTCAATCGTATTTATTGAGCACTTACATTGTGCAGAGCACTGTACTAAGTGCTTGGGCAGTATAACTTGGCATTCAATCATATTTACTGAGCACTTACTGTTTGCAAGGCACTGTACTAAGTGCTTATCTAGGTGAGGTCTTCCCTGATTGAACTCTCATTCTATTTCCCCACTACTGGCCCTTTAGTGCTTTTAAATCAGTCAAGCACTTGGATATTCCCCCCAGCTCAATTTTATATTTGCACACACACTTTTGCACTCTCTTGCTTCTTCCTACCTGCAATTTATTTCAGCTCTGTCTTCACCACTAAATTGCAAGCTCCTTGAACGATAGATCATGTTTACTAACTCCAATGTACTCTTCAAAACGCTCACTACAGTGTTCCACACGGAGTAAGCACTCAGTATATACTATCAATTGATTACAAGTTTTTCCTCCCAAATCAGAATTGAGTCAATTCATGTGGGGGTTACTTTCTTGCCAAACCCTGCTGGAAGGAAAACTCACACTACAGTTTGCATGCCTTGAACGGCACACATCCATTTCTCCTGACATAACATCATGTTCTATCCAGAGTGACAGATGCTGTCAAGAAAACCTTCTCAATTCCCTATCCAAAATGTTCCACTCCTAATGTGGAGTAAAAGCAGTCATTTTCGGAGAAGTGAGTCATTACATCCTTCTTTCAGTTGGCCAAAATCATGTTATCTGTCAATCAAAGGTGATGATGATGATGGTATTTGTTAAGCACTATGTGCCAAACACTGTTGTAAGCACTGGGGTAGATACAACATGATCAGGTTGCCCCAAGTGGGGCTCATAGTCTTAATCCCCATTTTACAGATGAGGTAACAGGCACAGAGAAGTTAAGTGACTTGCCTAAAGTCACACAGCTAAGTGGAGGAGTCAGGATTAGAACCCACAACCTCTGACTCCAAAGCCCATGCTTTTTACACTAAGCCACGCTGCTTCTCTAGCAGCAAGGTGTCAGTGGTGCCTGGACATTAGAGCTGGTCAAGGTGAAGATGATGAATGCTTATGGTGGGCAGAGCACTGTAATAATGCCCGAAGAAGAATACAAAAGAGTTGACAGACTTGCTCCCTGCCCCATATTAACAGTAGAAGAATAGTAATATTTAGAATTTTCTAAATACTCTGAAGTAGACAAAGGGGCAGTACTGAACAAGGGTCAAAAGAGTCCATGGCTCCCCCTGCAATTCACTCTATCTGGGTCACAGTTTCTTGCTGTAAAACGCCATACCACGGTCAGTGAAAGTCCTGTGCTTGCTACCCACATTGACCACTCTAGCTTGGACTGCATCATCCCCCTCTAGACTGGTAGCTCATTAGGGGCAGGGAATGTGTCTGCTAATTATGTTGTATTGTACTCTCCCAAGTGCTTAGTATAGCCCTCTGCACATAGTAAGTGCTCAGTAACCACCATTCATTGAATGATTGATTGACTGAATAAGGCTTCTGTCTCCGCTAATGGCCTGAGAGCAGAGTCGGCCACAGTGCTGTGGCCTTGGACAAGGTGAAGGCCTGACTAATGCCAGATGTAGGGTCATTGCCTCTCTCCTTGACCTTCCTTCCGGCCTTGCATACAGCACTACCAGTTTGACGCTCCTTTGTTTCCTTTCAGTTGGGTGAGGCACTCTGAATATGAGAGAAGTGTTTGGTTGTGAATTATAGAAAATCAGGCATGGGGCAGAGCCAGATGTAATGAGAATCTAAACAGAAGCATCAACTTATTTGAGACATTCCTTGAAAAATCTAGACATCCAATCAGTAACCATCAAGGAATTCAATATTTCAAAATATAGTCTTCAAAACTCTAGTGGGATCGTTTTCCTCTTTCATATAATTGACATTTAATTCCCACTTGGTTAATATGCTTCCAAATTTCAATTGGTCCTTGTGGCCCTAGAAATTGACATTTTTTTTTGTTTCTATTAGCTTCTCTGCTTCCACCCATATGAGATCCTCATGACGACAAAGGCATAAAACATTTTAAAAAACAAGATACCATAAGCCATGAGAAATTTAAAAAAGCAACCTTCAAGTACACATGAACACAAAAAAGCTTATTAGAAATCAATTTTCATTCCAGGCACTAGACAACTCACAAAATATATAATTTACTAGGCCAAATACTTTCCAATGTTAATCTCTAGTGAGTAGTCACTTTTGTCTTTTATAGATGAAGATACATTGCATCATTTTTTAGACTGTGAGCCCACTGTTGGGTAGGGACTGTCTCTATATGTTGCCAACTTGTACTTCCCAAGCGCTTAGTACAGTGCTCTGCACACAGTAAGCGCTCAATAAATACGATTGATGATGATTAGGGCTCAGTGAGAAGTAAATAAAAGGGAAATATGGTTTAGACCACTTCACTCATACTTACATTGACTCCCAACGAGCCCCAGTTCATAAAGAAAGAGATTCCTCAAAGGGAAAGACTGTAATGGACACCTTAAGCACTTAGTACAGTGCTATGCACACAGTAAATGCTCAATAAATATGAATGAATGAGTGAATAAATGAATGATAAGGAAAGGGGTCAGACCGAAGATAAAACAGGAAATAAAGTCCTCATGGGAGCTGTCCAAAAATGATTTCTGCCTGTTGTTCTTCACAACCAAATCCTAGCCTGGCTCTAGGGAAATTTTCCAGCTCCAAGATGTGGGGCTTCATGAAAGGAGCACAATTCCATTTTATGCTTAGCCCAATAAATGGATTTTCAGTCTAAGCTTTTTACTTAATCCAACAAAAACAGGCTTCTCCAAGCAATTGCTAAAGTGTACAGCACTTTAACTACTCTTTTTCTGATCTCTCTTGGAAGCAGCGAGGAAATCCTAAACTGAAGACTCTGGGAGTTGTACTATTTGTGACTCCAACCACAATGATAATATTGGTATTATCACTGGGATCGACGTAGGTTAATCAAGTTGGACACAGCCTTAAGGGAGAGAGCCTCACAAGCCTAAGAGGGAGAGAGAATAGGTACTGAATCCCATTTTACAGGTGAGGAATCTGAGGCACAGAAAAGTTAATTTTTTTATGGTATTTGTTAAGCACTTACTATGTACCAGATACTGTACCAAGTGCTAGGGTAGATCATCATCATCAATTGTATTTATTGAGCGCTTACTGTGTGCACAGCACTGTACTAAGCGCCTGGGAAGCTAGTCAGGTTGGACACAGTCCATATCCCCCTTGAGGCTCACAGCCTCAATTCCCATTTTACAGATGAGGTAACTGAGGCATAGAGAAGTTAAGTGACTTGCCCAAGTTCACTCAGTAGACATTTGAAGGAGTTGCGATTAGAACTCAGGTCCTTCTGACTCCCAGGCATATGCTCCATCCACAAGGCCACGCTGCTTCTCTAAGGACACTTGCCCAAGGACATCACACCATGCCAGTGTGGAGCTGGGATTTAAACCAGGACTCCTGACTCCCAGTCTCATTGTCTTTCCTCTAGTCCACTGTTCAATAAAAAGTGACATCCTCATTCTCATTAATGAAATATTAAACTGCAGTCTTTTTTGAAAGAATGCCGTTTAATGAAGCACCAGAGGTTTATGATAATTTTTGCCATGCTACCAATGTGCTGCATAATTTGGGATAAGCTCTCTAACTTCTGGACCATCAGTGCACTGATTCATTCAGTCATTCACTCAATCGCATTTATTAATCACTTACTGTGGGCAAAGCACTGTACTAAACACTTGGGAGAGTACAACAGATACATTCCCTTCTCACAATGAGCTCACAGTCTAGACGGAGAAAAATACATTAATATACATTAAGCAAATTACAGCTGTATATGTATATGTATATATATACATATATATACTTTGGGGATGGGAGGGAGGATGAATGAAGGAGCAAGTAGGAGCGATGCAGAAGGAAGTGGGAGAAGAGAGGACGGCTTAGTCAGGGAAGGCTTGTTGGAGGAGATGTGCCTTTAATAACAATAATAATAATGGCATTTATTAAGCGCTTACTATGTACAAAGCACTGTTCTAAGCACTGAGGAAGTTACAAGGTGATCAGGTTGTCCCACGGGGGGCTCACAGTCTTCATCCCCATTTTACAGATGACGTAGCTGAGGCCCAGAGAAGTTAAGTGACTTGCCCAAAGTCACACAGCTGACAAGTGGAAGAGCCGGGACTTGAACCCATGACCTCTGACTCCAAAGCCCATGCTCTTTCCACTGAGCCATGCTGCTTCTCATAGGCTTTTAAGTGGGGGAGAGCAATTATAAGTCTGATATGAGGAGGGAGGGCGTTTCAGGCCAGAGGCAGGATGTGGGCGAGACGTCCACAGCGAGATAGGTGAGATCGAGATACAGTGAGAAGGTTAGCATTAGCGGAATGAAGCGTGTGGGCTGAGTTGTAGTAGGAGCGTAGCCAGGTGAGATAGGAGGGGGCAATATGATTAAGTGCTTTAAAGCCAATAGTGAGGAGTTTTTGTTTAATGTGGAAATGGATGGTGGGTAATGGTCCCTAAAATAGTCAATCAATTGCATTTATTGAGCACTTACAGTGTGCACAGCACTGTACTAAACATTTGGGAGAGTAAAGTATAACAACATATTCCCCGTCCACAACGAGCTTAAAATATATTGCCCGGCCCCTGAAGTCACTACACAGAATACTGAATGCAAATGCAAATGACTTTTTGCTCAGGGTTGTGGAAGCTTTATCCAAAATTTCTTTAGGCTTTCCTCTCTCTCTGCTCTCTGGTTGCAGAGGGATAGATTTTTCCACTGCTCCAAATGAAAACCAAATGCTCCTGAGATGTGAGTTGAGGCTAAGGATATGGCCAGTGTAACTGTGTTCTCTGCTTCTATAAAAGTTTAATGAGTCCTCCGTGTTCCACTCAAAGTCAGTCTACTTTAAGAACTTACAAAGGGAAGAGAGTTTAACTCAAAAGAGGTGAATGTCTTTTGTCACACCTGCTGTTTGAAATTAAATAGTATTATCTAAGATACACGAGGTGAATTCAACTTTTTCCCTACTTGACGTGAGAATCACTTTGGGAGAATAGCTTGATTCGAGAGGCAAACATCTGAAAATATTGTTCAGACCATAAAGGTCTTCTGTTGTAAGACAAAAATGACCTCTAAAGGCATAAAACTGAAAGGATTATGCTAAAAACGTTCTTGCTGCTAAAATAGGGTCTCTGGTGTGTACCGTGTCCTAGATAGAATTTTCTTTTGAGACACTAGCAGGTCCTTCTCAGTGCCCTCATTCAAGCACATGTGACAATTTGAGTATATTAAAGACAAGAGACAAACTGTTGTCCAAAAAAGTGTCTAATGACTTAAGCTCATCTAATCTTACCGAGAAAGTGTAATTTACTTTGGTTTTAGAAAAAGTAGGACAGCAAAACTTTCAGACCTTCAAGAGGAAAAAAAGTCATTACCTTCACATAAAAAAAATCTACGTGATATATAGATTTGCTATGTCTGTGAACTTAAAAAAAAAAGCAATTGTAGAATCACAGCAAACAGGAAACACAATTACTGAACTACTGCCTCTTCACTGTTGAAGGGTAGGCAAAATAGATTGACCTAAAACTCTACTTCCTTAATTTTGCATCCCAAGTGTTTCATTTACCTAAAATAACTCCTTGATTTGTGGTGTCTGCGTAGGAGGACAAGGGTTTTGAGAGTCTGAGAGAATCTTAAAGGGTCCCTGTCAACCACAGATAGTTCTCCCTCTCAATGCTCTTGCTACTCTCACTTCACTTCACTCGCCTAATAATGTAAAAATGGTAGAACCAATCTGGCAAATTACGGGGAACATTTTCCCATCAGCTTTCTTTTGCTTCTCAGCGGCTCCCCATAAATGTGGCTCCCTGTCTTCTCTGAAATAGAAATCTAGCTGATAGGCCCTTAAAGTATGCTTGAATTCTTCAGACTCCTATTTATGAACAATTTGGAAACCTATTTCATGATGGAAACCCTTTCATTATATCTCAGACTTGGGCTTGCATATAGGACTTTAGAGAAATACTAGTGAATGCAAATTGCTGAGCAGGGTCCTTTTACACTTCATTAGAAATGAACACAGTTGTTTCACTTCCACAGATTTCTGCCTTCCTATGGATAATTGAGGCATTCCTAAGTTTCCTTTAACTTCCATATTTCATGCTAATAAGGCCATCATATTAGAAAGTGCCTTTGTTTCTTAAATTATAAGGATCCAACTCCAGAAAGATTCAGGTAGTGAGCCAATACTAATAAAATTTTAGCTTATCTCTGGAGATATTCTGATGTTTAAGTTTCCTTATTCTTAGGTTTTCCTTTTTAGAGAGATTCTTGAAGAGTCTTCTCGAGGATTCCTTAATAATTAACTTCTACTTTACGGAAAAAAAGGGTTAAAAGAAAGTCATCCACCCAACTCCTCAGGTGCTTCAGGTACCCAATCTGTAAAATGAGAATTAAATCCTATTCTTACTTAGGCTGTGAGCCCTATGTGGGACAGGGACTGTCTCAAACCTGAACATCTAGTATCTACCCCAGGGCTTAATATAGTGCTCGGCACATAACAGGGGCTTCACCAGCACCATACAAAACTATGGAAGACCATTTTCTCCAAAGTTGAGATTTCTTCAAAATTTTGAGATCGCATTTTCAAGTTTGATGATACTCCTTTTTGTTTTCACATCCTGTTCACGGAAACTAGAAAAAATTGCAATTGTTTTCATAATAAAAGTCCATTTCTTAAAAATATATGCTTGAAATTGGAAAATTACCAATTGAACTAAATTAAATGAAGTCTAAAAATTCTTTTTCATCATATTTGCATTTAGGAACTTGAGTATATGTTACTTTTTAAACACCTTTCTCAAAGTGAAAGTTGATTTTTAGTTACATAAATGTTCAAATTAAGCACACACAACTTGGAGCTGAATTCAGGGTTCAGCTAAAGTAACTGAAGTTCTCTTGCCTCTTTCTTTACTTCGTCTTCATCTTCCAGTGTGAGTGCTGCCAGCTGCTTAGCTCTTTGCTCCATCAAATTCACATATCGGATTGGATTGGACAATGCCTCAATAACATCTAAAACAAAACACAGAAATTTCAGAAAAATAAACTGGCTATATAATTATACTGTGTACTATGCATGGTGTATTGTGTCTGTTTTGACCTGCTTACCTTGCATATACCCTAGCAGAGTACACACAGTAAGCCCTTAATATACACCAGAATAATTATTACAGGTCTATAGTGCTTAGAACAGTTAGAAGGGCTCCTTTCTCTATGGACCAAGATAGGACTGCAGGCAGCTTTGCAACCTGGGACGGGATTAGCACTGGGGCGAGAGAGCTAGTGTTTGCAATCTGCCATTCAAACATATGGGGAAAAACAGATGGTACTGCACAGCAGGACCTCAACACACCGAGTCCCGATTTAATCGGGGGTTGAAGGTCGTGTGTCACGCGGAAGAGCTTGGAACTCAGGTCAGGACATGTGGCCAGCTAGAGACAGTCCTGTAAGAAGCCACACACACATACTGGCCTCAGTGGCTCTGGACAACTAACTGGGTGAGTGGCTCCGTCGGTCCAGGGTGCAGGAAGTTACATCCCTAAATCTCCCCCGTCCCTCCCAGCCTCACGGCTGCCTGTGTTTCCAGTAAGCAGGATTCTAGAGAGTTTGCAGCAACTCGAGCCATAGGGAGAGGGGGTTGTCTGGCTGCAGTGCCAGTGGTTTGGGAGTGCCAAACTGCTCCTGCCCCTCTTTTACAACCCGGCATAAAGCTGATTGCCAGATCTCCCATTTACCAGGAGGGTGGAGCCCTACGGAGCATATTGCAGTAGGCATTTACCCCAGCTGCCCACATCCTGTGGATAACATTGGCTAGGCAGACCAATATTAGGATGAAAAAAACTTCCTTTGGGAGGTCTTCATTACTAGGCCACGCTGAGAACAACAGCGGCTTTGTGTATAGAATATGGACTTGGGAGTCATCATTATCAATCGCATTTATTGAGCGCTTACTGTGTGCAGAGCACTGTACTAAGCGCTTGGGAAGTACAAGTTGGCAACATATAGAGACAGTCCCTACCCAACAGTGGGCTCACGGTCTGACGGATCTGGGTTCTAAACCCAGCTCTGCCACTTGTCTGCTCTGTGACCTTGGCCAAGTCACTTCACTTCTCTGAGCCTCAGTTCCCTCATCTCTAAAATGGGGATTAAGATTGTAAACCTGTGTCCACCCTCACGAGTTTGCATCTACCCCAGCTTAGTATGGTGCCTGGCACAGAGTAAACACTTAACAAATACCATAAAAGTGATAATAATAAAAAAAAACTATTTCAACTCTTCTAGAAGACAACCAATTGTGAAAGACCTAACACATTTAGACAAATATTTTCCATACAAAATATTTCATTCAATCCCCAAATAGTAATGAATGTGATGATGACGGTAATTTATGGATCAAATGAAAAATTCATTCATTAATTCATATTTATTGAGCGCTTACTGTGTGCAGAGCACTGTACTAAGCACTTGGGAAGTACAATACCATTATTATTATTATTACTACAATTTGGCAACAAAAATGTACTTGCTTAGCTATCTACTTTTAAAGAAAAACTATAAAGTCATGTTTTACCAGAGTTTACACAATGGAGGATGTCCTGGATCAATCAATTACAAGTTATGTAACTGTTATCCCTCCGACTTCAATTCTGAACCCCATATGGCCAGGGACTGTGTCCAATCTGATTAACTTGGGTCTTAACCCAGTGCTTAGAACAGTCCTTAATACATTTTGTGTGACTGGTCAGACTGATAGGAAATCCTGCCTTCCAATGCCTTAATGCTATATTACAATAGGGTGGAGAAGCTGATTGTGATCACAGAAAGTTATATTTGTAAGTGAAATCCAATAATGCTAAAAATGTTCCAATGTGAGAAATTAAAATGCAAGAAGGCCTAGAGAAGCAACGTAGCATGGTAGCGTGGAAAAAGAGTGGGCCTGGGAATCAGAAGACATGGATTCTAATCCCACTCTGCCACTTGCCCGCTGTGTGATTTTAGGCAAGTCACTTATGTCTCAGTTGCCTTTCCTGTAAAATGGGGACTAAGTACCTTTTCTCCCTCCTACTTTTATGGTGAGCTCCATGAGGGACAGGGAGAGTCCAACCTGGTTAGCTTGTATTTACCCCAGCACTTAGAACAGTGCTTGACACATAATAAGTGCTTAACAAATACCATAAAAAACTATGACTAGATTTCCATTAATTTGGGGCACTTCATGAGCTCTCACCACAGAGCTACCCCATTAAAAATATCTTCCACCCTGGTCGTAAAATGGTCAGCCAAAAAGAAATACCCGATTTTAACAGAAAAAGACCCCTCCCATGTTCTTCCTCTTGGTGCTTTCTAAGATGTGGCTCATCATTTGGCTCTTGATTATATAAAGGAAAAGACTTAAGAGGAGACTCCTTCCATGTGTGTGTGTGTGTGTGTGTGCGTGTGTGTGTGTATGTACCTATGTACATTAGGGGAAGGGGTAAGGTGACCTAGAAACTGAGAACTTCCTTTGAATTTCACTTATACTGTAAATTGAAAATTACAAAAGCATAGCCAAAGAATATTTACCTGCATAAGTATCTGGGACATAGTCTTTAACTTCTATGTATACAAAGACAGCTGGGAGCATCAAAGGTTGATTTCTTTCATTCCTCAGACAGATGTAGTGATATCCTGAAAGGGCACACAGGACAGTGTATAATACAATTTCTAACCATGGGCATTTGGTGTTAGGCAGCTTTATTCTGCATGGCAAGTTACCCCTTATTTTCCATTAATTTTGGTTGTATAGCATTATATGGTTAAAAGGGTATCTTCACCCCCTGGCTGAATATATCTTCGGAATCATCTGGACAGCTATGCTTCCAAGCACATTTTTTTCTCAGGAAAATATCATTTAGAAAGCAATATTGGGAAGACATGACTGAAATTTATTAATTAGTTAAAGGCCAAATCACATAAATGACATCAGGCAGCACAGCAAAATCAGTTACGAAGTATTAAATAATGCTGCTGCAGTATTAGCAAATAATTGAAAATAATACCTTGGTGAAATTCTTCACCTTCTGAATAAACATCTTTTAATCACGAAACCTTACCTGGTCGAATTGCTTGGACAGGCAATAACCGGTGGCCTATAAATTTACCTCCTTCTTCATAAACGGCTATCCTTAAGCATGCCAGAGAAGGAAGAACCACCTACAGGGACACATAACGATGAGCATTTCCATCAGTTCCTGTTCTGCTCAAATCCTGATACAGGTCGCCAACCAGTCAATTGAAATAAATTAAAGCAACTGCTCGATGCCCTGACATCAGCTCCAATCCCACATGACCAACAACTTAAGAACCACTAAAATGATTTCTTCTTAATGGGGCACCTTCGTTTTTCACGACTTTTTATTTCAGGAAAGTGCGCTGTTTTGGCAAATATCCCCAGCAACCTCAGTACATCACAGCTGGTGGGGAGATTCTATGAAACTAGAGTTCTTACACTTTCAAAGCAATGGAGAGAGCGCTCAGACAGACTTCAGCATCATTCCACCGCTTTGAAGAGACAGAGTCTAGGATTGGCATAGGAGATGAAATCAGAAACTGTTGACAAGTCCTTTAGAGTTGTTGCCGCATCCCATAAGCTTTTTGATAGTTGAAGAGAGCAGTGACAGGCATAGTAATGCTGTGGAGGCCTGTTAAATGAATCCTTCACCCTGTTGGTGGTTAACCTGTATATAAACTTGAAGGATAGCTCATTCTGAGAGCCCCACGAAGGACAGGGATCGTATCTAATTCCCATTTGCGTATTCTTTCCCAATGCTTAGTATAGTGTTCTGCACTATTACTATGGAAGATGAATTACTTGGTACTAAGAAGAGAGCTCCTGGTCTGTCATATTCCCCAAATCACCAGGTGGCTTGGAAGCATGGCCTAGTGGATAGAGCATGCGCCTGGGAGTCAGAAGGTCATGGGTTCCAATCCAGCTCCACCACTTGTCTGCAGTTTGACCTTGGACAAGTCACTTCACTTCTCTATGTGTCAGTTACCTTATCTGTAAAATGGGGCTGTGAGCCCGATGTGGGACAGGGACTGTGTCCAACCCGATTTGTTTGTATCCCACCCAGTGCTTAGTATAGTGCCTGGCAAAAAAATGAGTGCTTAAAAAAATACCACAATTATTATTTTCTGCACCCAACTGGAGCTCAATAAATACCAATGGTTGATTTTTTTCCCTCTTCCCACTGACTCATTGTACACTTGGTCAGTCAGGTGGCTAGCAAATGACCTTGCTTCAGTATGTGTGTGGAACTGTCATTGCTGCTTAGGCATATGATGTTAAACTACTTCATAAGAGAAGCCTGAAACAGAAATTGACTGGTTGAAGGTCTGAGATGTTCTTTAGTTATGAAGTGTTGAACAAATATATTCGCTTTGGGGAGGATTATGAGAGGAGGGAAGAAAATTCAAGAGCTATAAGACAGTCTTGGAATGATCAAAATGGACCACTAAAAACCTCCTAAAGAAAGACTTTAAATTATGTCTTTATTGAAAGAGATTACATTTGTCCGTATATCAATCCAAGAATGACAAACCAGTAAAGGCACAGCAAAAAATGTACCTTTCAACTCTAAAATGACATTACATCTTGCATTATGAGGCAAGCATGAATGTCCTTATTTCCTGGGGTGAGGAAATCTTTAACCTTCCACAAATCTCTTGAAAGGCAAATACCTGATTATGAAGTGTGGCACTCTGAAGTTATTCAAGGCGGAACCCAGTCAAAAGGGTCTCATCAAGTAATGTTTAGAAGCAATGATGTTTAGCCTTTGAATTAGCCTTAAAAAAGGTTGTAAAGAACCAACCCAATTCTCAATCCAATTCACTGGAGCATATTGATTACTGCATCAGCCTCCTCTCTGATCTCCCATCTTCCTGTCTCTTCCCCACTTCAGTCTATACTTCACTCTGCTGCCTGGATTATCTTTGTGCAGAAATGCTCTAGGCATGTTATTCCCTTCCTCAAAAATCTCCAGTGGCTGACTGTCAACCTATGAATCAAGCAAAAACTCTTCACTCTCAGCTTCTAGGCTCTTCATCAACTCGCCCCCTCCTACCTCACCTCCCTTCTCTCCTTCTCCAGCCCAGCCTGGCCCCCTCCACTCCTCTGCCGCTAACCTCCTCACTGTACCTCGTTCTCACCTGTCCCGGCATCGACCCCTAGCCCACGTCCTCCCCCTGGCCTGGAATGCACTTCCCTCCACACATCTGCCAAGCTAGCTCTCTTCCTCCCTTCAAAGCCCTACTGAGAGCTCACCTCCTCCAGGAGGCTGTCCCAGACTGAGTCCCCTTTTTCCTCTCCTCCTCCCCATCCCCCCCCCCACCCAACCTCGTTCCCCTCCCCACAGCACTGGTATATATTTGTACAGATTTATTACTCTATTTTACTTGTACATATTTACTATTCTATTTATTTTGTTAATGATGTGCATATAGCTTCAATTCTATCTGTTCTGACGATTTTGACACCTGTCTACATGTTTTGTTTTGTTGTCTGCCTCCCCCTTCTAGACAGTGAGCCCATGGTTGGGTATGGACCTTCTCTATATGTTGCCAACTTGTATTTCCCAAGCGCTTAGTACAGTGTTCTGCATACAGTAAGCGCTCAATAAATATGAATGAATGAATAAATTGAAAACACATAAACTATGCAGAGTATAACAAGATGGGAATGTGTATCAGTCTATTGAGAGTGAATTATCTCAGATTATTCAACAATTTGATTAACTCCATTTTCAAAGGAACAAATGCACACTTTTAGTAGAGATCAATGTAAAAAATCAGCAGGTTTTTTTAGGAACCATATTGAACAGCTAGTGCTGGGTGTTTAAAAAAGATTCCCTTCATAAAATGATCAAAATCACTTTTGAAAACGTGCTAGCAATTTTAATTAAATCAACTTAAAAGAACAAAAACAAGACCCACCTTCTTGAAAACAATTGGCTCTTCTTCCCAGACGGGATTCACAGCATTTCCTTGAGATGTCTTGGTCTTAAACGCTTTGCGCCTGGTGTCCACAGGCAAACCAAACATATCTACTTCTACGTAAGTCCCGACTTTCTTATCAGAAAGAAACTGGCCAGAAATTATCTAGGAAACAGAAAAATTGTTTTGGAGGGAGGGAGAGAGAGGAGAGTGGCCCTCCCAAAAGTGCTGGTTGATTCAGTTGCAAGTGATCACAAATACTGAAATCCAATGTGTTGTATAAAAAGCTTGTTCAGTTTGTTCTGGCATCACATTTAATACAGTTATGTTAAAAATAGGAAAATATTGAAAGAATGAAATTCAACAGCAACTAGGACTGACATTAGAATAGCAAATAAATATATTTCTAACAATAATCATGGAAGTTCAATTTCTGAAAAAGTATTAAAAAACTCACATTCTTCAATTTTATCCTAGTAATAAAACCAAAGCCCTTCCTGAGTTTATAGGCAAAATGATTAAAAAGCATTCCAGGAGACACAATCAACACAGATTACTATTCCATCAGGTTATCCACTTCTAATAATTGCATTTAAGTGTTCATTTCGTGCCAAGACTGTAAGCCCGTTTTGGGCAGGGATTGTCTCTCTTTATTGCTGTATTGTACTTTCCAAGCACTTAGTACAATGCTCTGCATACAGCAAGCGCTCAATAAACATGAATGAATGAGTGGTGAGAGCTATGTAAGGTATAATGTAACCAGATCACAGTCCCTGCCCTGTATGAGGCTCACAGTTTAAAGGGGAGGGAGAACTAGAATTTAAACAGATGAGAGACTGAGGAAAAGAGAAGTTGAGGAATTTCTTCAAGGTTACACAGCATGGCCATTTCTTCCAGGAAGGTGGGAAATGAACACATTTTCATAGCCAGAGATAACTGCTCAGCAGAGGAAGCTAGTGAGGTGAGCAGCAAAGCAGAGCTCAACTGCCAGCTCATTCTGAGCAGGGAACGTGTCTGCCAACTCTTTCGTGCTCTACTCTCCCAAGCACTTATTACAGTGCTCTACACATAATAAGTACTCAATAAGTACCACTGAAAGTGATGATAATGATTCGGTTTTCTTTTAGCCCCCTATTCAAAGCTGAACAGAACTAGCTGCAGTTCAGTGAAAGATGTGGACGGAATCCACTTAGTTATATTTCAACTGTATGCTGCACACGGCAAGGAACATGTGTACCAACTGTTGTACTGTGCTTTCCCATGTGCTTAATACAGTGCTAAAAACAATAAAATAACTATGGAAGTGATCATTCTGCAGGTAATGTGTTCAAGGTGGAAAAAAAGTCAAAAGTGCTAGAGAATTGGTTTATATACATTGATATATATTCCTTCCACATTTTATATATACCCATATATAGACATATAGAAATGCATATACATAGGCTACTCAAAGAAGATGCCCCTGACATTGAAATTCCCTCCAAAAAGTGGGTGGGACTGAAAAAGCCAATATGGGGCCCATCAATCAATCAACAGTATTTATTGAGGGCTTACTATGTGCAGAACACTGTACTAAATGCTTGGGAGAGTACAACAGAATTAGCAGACATATTCCCTGCCCATCAAGAGCTTACAGTCTAGTATCAGCCGCACTGTGCCCTGTCAAAGACCACCCTTCGTAATACTGTCAGATTTGATCTTGGCAGGGCCTGACACTATTTTCATTTTGTCCTTTGTCTCACTCTCAAAGACAGCCATTCCTTTCTTAATTGCAGTGTTCAATGCTGGTCTTTCTGTGAAAACAGATTCCCAGTTTTCAGCTGTGATGCTTCATTGTCTGAAGCTTTGAATTACTGTATCCATAAAACAGTCCTTGCTTTTGGTCTCCCAGTTTCAGCTCACCATATGGCAGCTGTTTGGGGATCCTGCTGCCATCCATCCTCATCAAATGGCCCTTCCAGTGGAGTTGTGCTGTGGCAACCATAGCTTCAATGCTGGGAGATAGACTTTCCCCTAGGATCCATTGTACATGATCCTGTCTTGTTATTTGATATTGAGGATAGCCTATAATACCAAGTGATGGCACTGCTTAAGGAATCTTCTCAACTTTCCAGCTGCTGCCTTTTCATGGCAAGGGGGCCAAATCAGAATCATCCCTCCATGCCACTTTTTGTCCTGAGAATAACTGAGCGTCTTCCTCCAGTGCAATTCCAATTTAGCTAGTTGAGAAAATGCCTGGATTCATTCATTCAATCATATTTATTGAGCGCTTACTGTGTGCAGAGCACTGCTCTAAGCACTTGGGAAGTACAAGTCAGCAATATATAGAGACGGTCCCTACCCAACAACAGGCTCACAGTCTAGGATTTAAGTAGGCAACTCCCACTGAGCTCAAGAGATGATGAACGGAACTCCAGAGTAGTGTCTCAATCTGAATTTTCCTGACAAGAACACTGACGGTGCAGAACAGAAACACGTGTCATCCAAAGTCTCTAGGAAACTACTGTTATAATAAAATAATTCCTACCTTAACAGATAAAGTGTTGGCTACTATCCCATCCACGATACCTTCAGTAAATGGGTCAAAATGTTTGTCTGGTCTTCTCATGAACTCTGGCTTTAGTCTATACCCACTTTTTCCATTGTATTCATACATCCCCATGTTGATTTGCATAGCCAGATCTGAAAGTTACAAACACATACACACACATACACAATGAAAATATCCACTTCACACAGGGGGATTAAAGAATGAGATGTAATAACAGGCATAAAGCAACTACACTATTAACCTTTATTTGGAATTTTGACTGTTTTTTCAATGTATTTTATATTATTAACTGTCCAATTAAAATTCAGGGTTCCCAGAGGTCAAGTCTGCTTTTCTATTGATGAAATTACGGGGATTTCTTCTAATCACCTACAATGGAAATGGGTAAGAGGAGGAAATTGAATGCCACTTATTCTGAAATTTAGGGCTGATTCAGCTCATTTGAAATGAAAATACATGACAAAAGAATCAAGAAAAGGTTACAACTTACCTACAGTTTGAAAGTTAAGAGCCACCATTTGACAACCAGCATTCCAGAAGACTTGAGGCATATAGTTTGAAGAATCTACTCTTGTTCCCTTTGGATAAATCCGGCTAAGTTGCATCTTGTTATACCTATATAGTGATGGTTAAGGAATAAATTGTTGGCAAAAATGGACTATGTAATTTTTACCTCAGTATTCTGCATGAAGCTCTATGCAGCTACCATTTATTGGTAGCAATATTACTTCTACTCCCTTATTCACTCTTTTGTCCACTGCTCTCTTCAACTATTCCAGGCCTTTAACTCAATCCTAAGACCCCACCATTGTCTCCACCTTGGCCTCATGATGAATTTTTATACAAGTCATTTTGTACACGTCCCCTGCATTTGTCAAATACCTCCAATAATTGCCCATTCCTCCCTGTAGCAAGCAGCAACTACTAATCATAAGTTTTATAGTACTCAATCAGCTCTATCCTCCCTACTAATTTTCAGTCATCCTATTACATAATAATAATAATAATAATAATAATAGCATTTGTTAAGCACTTACTATGTGCAAAGCACTGTTCTAAGCACTAGGGAGGGGAAACAAGGTAATGATGTTGTCCCATGTGAGGCTCACAGTCTTAATCCCCATTTTACAGATGAGGTAACAGGCTCAGAGAAGTTAAGTGTCTTACCCAAGGTCACACAGCAGACATGTGGTGGAGCCGGGATTCGAACCTATGATCACTGACTCCAAAGCCCGTGCTCTTTCCACTGAGCCACGCTGCTTCTCCACCCAAGTCAGGAGATGGATTCTAGTCTCAGTTTAACCACTTGCTTACTGTGAGACCTTGAATAAGTCACAACTTCTCTGGATTTCAATTTCCTCATCTGTAAAAAGGGGACAATATCCCTGCTCTCCCTTTTAGACTGTAAGCCCTATGCGGGAGAGGGATTTTATCTCCCTGTTTATGTTCAATCTACCCCAGTGCGTGGCACAAATAAAGCATAATAAATATCATCTTATTATTATTATTTTATTATTGTTATTCCCATCATTATTCCATCTGAAAACCACTGCTACAGGGGAACAATGGGAGGCCTGAGTATTTTTCCAATGCTGTAGGGTCAGAGGTACAGCCAGGGTTTTCTTGAAACAGCTACAGAGTTGGATAGGGGATGGATGAGAATCGTCAGAGGGAATGGAAAGAGAGAAATTGGGTGAGAAGTGAAAAGGAAGTCATGGAAGAGATGAGGAAGGCAGAGGGGGAGAAGTGGAAGAAAGTAAAGAGTAGGCCTAGACAGAAAAAAGCACGGGGGTAGGAGAGTAGAAAAACAGGCAACAAGGAAGAGAAAAGGAGCATGACAGAGAAGAGAGGGACAAGCAGAGACACAGAAGTGAGGAAGAGAAGAGGAGGAAAGGAAGGGACAGAAGATGGGGAGAAAACAAAGGAGAGGAGGAGAAAAAAAGAGTGACATAGGACAGTAAATTAATAGTATCTATTAAGCATTGTACTAAGCACTTGAGAGAACACAAAAGAGGCAAGAGACACTATTCCTGCACTTAAGAATCTTACAATGTAGAGATTAACACTGACTAAATTACTGATAGGAGGAACAAGAGAAAGGAAAGATGGAGAGCCGAACAAATAAATTGTTCCATAAAAGAGTATATAAATCAACGGTTACCAAACTGCTAAAAAAAAAGGTAGCTAGAACAATGTGTCTTGAGGTGGCAATTAAGAGGCTATGACCTGGGAAGGAGGAAATAAAAATTGGTATTGTCTCCAAAAACAGATTTCCAGAATGATTTGCAGATTAGGGAGATTGTGATCTCGTGGATTTGAAGGGGGATGGATGGGAGCAAGGGCTGAGAGATGTAAGAATTGATAAGAGGTACTTTAAAAAAAAAGTTTAAAGAAATGAAGATGTCACCTGGGGTGTAGTGAGAGAAGAGGGTGGATAAGTAGGTTGGAGAAAGCTGATGGGGTGCCTTAAAGCCAATATTAGGAGATGAATGGGTACCAATTTGAGATTATGGAGAAATTAAGAGACATGTGAAGAATGATGTTTGGGAATGAAGTATGGGCTAGGTAAGGGAAGGTCTGGAGACAGAAGAGAAAAAAAAAACCAAAACCAAAACAAATTAGGAGGAAATATTGGAAATGGAAAAAGTCCAAAGTGACAGAAATAGAGAAAACGCAAAAATCCTGTAAATGTTTCACAATTATTACATAATTAGCCAGATGGGGGCATTGCAGAACATGCAGTGTTTATTTCAGGACCAGAAGCCGGGACAGCAAAACTCCACAGATGAAGAACACCACACTTTAGCATCAGTAAATTAATTTTACCTACCAGGAAAATAGTTAATTTCACCTACCCAGAAAATATTACAACACACAGTCCTTATACCACAAGGCTGGGTTTGGTTTTACATTTTCTAAAACCAAAATCCATTTGAAAATCAAATATTCTGTCATGTGCTTCCTTTAGAAATGCCTGTTTTCAGAAGCAATGTCTCTCCACAGACAATGACAATGTTAACTGACATTTGAAATCATGATAGTTCACTCTCCTGACTTTGACATATTCCCCATTTACCTACATTCTTAACCAAACCTGATCCAAAGACAATTTCCACGGTTAAGGGCAGTTTCATTGCAATTAGACCCAAACAAGGATACTCTACAAACTCCACTGGAGACTTTGTAAGTTGTTCAAGTCCTTTGGTTTCCACAAAAGATGACATTTCAAAACTCTTGTTGCGCTCTACAATAATAACAATAATAATAAAAAAAGAAAACCATCAGAAACACTACCATCTCAAGCACAAACTTCAACAGGAAGATGTCCAAATATCAATCAATGGTATTTATTGAGTGCTTACTAAGTGCAGAGCACTTATACTGTACTTACACTAAGTACAATAAAAACAGAATTAGCAGATACGGTCCCTGCCCATAATGAACTTACAGTCAAGAGTGGGAGATACTCTGCATTACTGGAAAGAAGTCATTCCCATTAGTAATGATAATAAACCTGATGGTTATATTACAGACTCCCAAGTGAAAAACAAACATTCAGGAATCATGAAGGGAGGTGTGTATATACTTCATTGGAAACAATTTCAATTCATTGTTTCCAATGAAGTATAAACAAGTCATTGAGAAGCAGCATAGCCTAGCATATAGATCACAGGCCTGGGAGCCACAAGGACCTGGGTTCTAATCCCAGCCCCAACATTTGCCTGCTGTGTGACCTTGGACAACTCACAACTTCTCTGTGCCACAGTTTCCTCATCTGTAAATTGGGAATTAAGACTGAGCCACATGTGGGACAGGGACTGTGTCCACCGACTTGCTTGTATTCATTAATTCATTTATTCAATCGCATATGTTGAATGCTTAACGTGTGCAGAACACTGTACTAAGTGCTTGGAAAAGTACAATAAAAAATAAACAAACACATTCCCCGCCCACAATGGGCATCTACCCCAGTGCTTAGTACAGTGCCTGGCAAAGAGTAAGCCCTCAATAAATAGGATTAAATGAATCAAAGTGCTTTATAAAATATCATTTTTTTAAAAAAGTTTAACAGTAAATGAGGGAGAGAGGGCAGATGCATTCTCTTCCTTCACACTTTTAGATTTTCCTTGGTGTAAATGGAGGCAGCTGAATCTCCAACCATGAAGCAAAGTGAATTTAGCACATGATTAATGATTGAAAGGGGAGAGAGGGAGTTTGTAGGACAGACTAGTTATATAAAGGGGTTTGAGATCCTGAGGTTATCTTGGGCATTAAGAAAATCATAGCCCTACATCCTTCAGATCATTCATTGGGGGACGTTTTCCTCAAATCAGCACCCGGGCAATCGAAGAGGCCATATTAGGTGTTGCCTTCTTGGCTATATCCCAAATGGACTCTGGCTGTGAGAATTCACCTTCACTCAAGGTTGTGAGGATAAAAACTCTCTGAAAATGTACCTGGCTGCACCTAATTTCAATATCAATAAGAAATGAAGGATGATGGGCCCCACCAGGGCAGAACCTTCCTGGAGGGCCTACAGAGACACACCACCCATTTATTTTCATTTGTGATAAGGCTGCAGAGTATCATGGTTCACTGGATTCCAAGAAGTTCATCGGTTGGTATACTTCAAAAATAATGAACGTCGATTGATATATTAGTTTCAAGAAGTCAAACAGTTCTTTGAAAAGTACTTAGTCAATGGAATTTATTGAACGTTTACTGTTTACACAGCACTGTATTAAATTATACTCAGACTCCATGATTAAGTTTCACTTGTGGGTGCGTGATCTGAAGAACAACACTTAGATGTAATTCCTATCATATTATTTATGTTGATAAACCCCTTGGGTCAAATTTTCCATCATCTCCAATTTTCACAAGCATAATTTTCCACAACTCCATGCCATTTTCCATAGTGAGAATGACACAGTGCCTCATGCCTTAATAGATCCACGACCACAAAGTACAATGAAAAAGTAATATGTTAATATGACTGATTTTAATCCTCATTTCGTTAACATTTGTAGTTTTCAGAAAACTCAGTGGGCCCGGAAATTATTCTTGGCAGAGTTTGGTAAACTTTGAAAATACAATCCAGCCAGGACATTTTGTAATATCATAGGAAAAACAATATAATTTCAGGTTAAATACACTGGCTCATCTCTCGGTGACATCTTATTGATCCACTAATTTCAAACCCCTGTCTAAATCATTGCCAATTTATAATTTCCTCAAACTTCAGCCAAATAAACCATTTTAAAATCTAGTTTGATATTGGGAACCTAGTCTCTAAGCCACAGTGTTTCATTCTGTTGGTTGGGGGAAGCCACAGAAGGGATTACTCTTCCTTTAGGAAAATAAAACTCTTTTATGCAGTAATGCACAGACCAGAAATTAAAATCACAATTGTCAATTGCTGAGATGGTTCTTACAAAACAAGCTACAAGTTGATTGAAACAGTTGATCTGGAGTCCATCTTACACGATAACAAACTGTTCTTGCAGAAGTCAAGGCCCTTTGCTAATGAAAATGAAGATATACTACTTATGCTCAGCACTACGAACTGAAATTGTGCACAGGAAGATTTATGTTAAACAGTTACAATGGCATTAAATTATTTGCAGACTACTGGAGCAGGGAGATTCTGGAGTGGAATTCACAAATCTCCTTTCTCTCCCATCTCCTTTTTAACCCCTTTCCTGTCCACTTCCTGCCCATCCTTTTGTTCACCATTTCCTTTTATGAATAAGTTTTCTGGGAAAATCTGCCAATAGATCTCTTGATGTTATAGGTCAAGGGACTGTCTTCCAAAACCTTCAAATATATCCTAAGTGACCTACTAGAGGCCTGGAAGTGGTTGAAAACATTACCTGAGAAGTCCATATAAATTGGGCATTTGAATTCACGCCACCCTCCAAAAAAAATACAAGTGAACAATCCTAATTTTAACATGAGTAACAGGATAGGAGATCATAAAGGGAAAATGTTATTTTTAAAAATAAAAAGGTCAATGAAGTCAGGAACAGGAAGATCCACAGAGAGGCAGGTCAGATGCAAACAGGAAATGTTGATGGGTGGGGAGCAAAATGGAATTTGAATAGCATGTTGTAAGGGATGCTAAGAATAAAGTTAAGAATCAAATATATTCCGTACATACTAAAAACAGGAAGCCAGCCTACACTTGCTATCCACCTCTCCCTCAGCCCCACAGCACTTACATACCCATAATTTATTAATTTACATTAATGTCTGTCTCTCCATTTAGACTGTAAGTTCCTTGTGAACAGGGAACATGCCTATCCACTCTGTTGTACTGTATTCCCCCAAAGGCTTAATACAGTTTTCTGCACATAATAAGCACTCAAATACCATTAATATATTGCTGATCAGTGGAACCACTTTATAATCATGAGGTAAAATATGCTCAGGGTTGAAAAGGAGAAAGCAGAAAGGGCTCAATGAATTCTTTAGTACTGAATTTACTGAGGGACATATTCAGATTCTTACACTTTTTGTTCTGTTCTGAAGCAGCTGAATCAATGGAATTGGGTTAAATTTTGATGATCATATGGGGTGTATTGACAGAATCAATAAACAAAAAATCTGGACCAGATGACACCCACCTGAGAGCTGAGAGAACACGAAAAGAAAATTGAGAAACTCGTGGCAAAATACTAAAACTAGGGTTAGAAATGGGTCAGAGATGGTTAACTAATGTAACGATCAATCAATCAAATTTATGAAGTGCTTACTGTGTGCAAAATACTGTACTAAGTGCTTGGGAGAGTACAACACAACAGAGTTGACAGACACATTATCTGCCCACAATTAGCTGAGAATGTAGAGGGAAGACAGATGTTAACGGGAATAAATAAATTACAAATATATACCTTAAGTGCTGTGGGGCTGAGGAAGGGGTGAATAAAGAGTGCAAATGGGAGAAGAGAAAATAAAGACTTAGGAAAGGCCTCTTGGTGGAAATATGGAGAAGTGCTTTTAATACGGTTTACTGTTTTATATACAAATTCAATGATGCAAAAAGTTACAAAAACTGCATCATTTAATTGGTATATAAAGCAATAGAATGTCCACACATAGAATGTTACATGCTATTCTAGTCACTGACCCTTACAGATATTATAGTGGAGGGACGAGGGAGGGTGTGGGGAGCTTATGGCTGGGGACAGATTATGAAGATGTGGACTCTTCATTTTGAGAAGGATAAGATGGAACTCTGCAAAGGCATGAATGGCGTGCACAAGGCAAAGACAGAATGACTGTTCACCAAATGTCACACCCACCGGACTTGGGGCACTCACTGTTCCAAGCAGGTGGCAAATTCAAAAAAAATAAAAATTTTCCACACATCAAGTGGTAAATGTATGGAATTTATTTTCTAAAGGATTTTTGCCAGCTGTAAATATCAACAAGCTTAAGGGGGATTTGTGCTTGGGACTGCAGGCTCCTTATGGGCAGGGAATGTGAGAAGCAGCATGGCTCAGTGGAAAGAGCCCAGGCTTTGGAGTCAGAGGTCATGGGTTCAAATCCCGGCTCCACCAATTGTCAGCTGTGTGACTTTGGGCAAGTCACTTCATTTCTCTGGGCCTCAGTTACCTCATCTGTAAAATGGGGGTGAAGACTGTGAGCCCCCTGTGGGACAACCTGATCACCTTGTAACCTCCCTAGTGCTTGGAACAGTGCTTTGCACATAGTAAGTGCTTAATAAATGCCATTATTATTATTATTATTATTGTACTCGTGCTGCACACAGTAAGCACTCAATAAATATCACTGATTGAGAAGGCACAAAGCAGCATGACTCAGTGGAAAGAGCCCGGACTTGGAGTCAGAGGTCGTGGGTTCTTATCCCGGCTCTGCCACTTATCAGCTGTGTGACTTTGGGCAAGTCACTTCACTTCTCTGTGCCTCAGTTACCTCATCTGTAAAATGGGGATGAAGACCGTGAGCCCCACGTGGGACAACCTGATCACCTTGTATCAACCCCAGCGCTTAGAACAGTGCTTCGCACATAGTAAGCGCTTAACAAATGCCATCATTAATTAAAAAAGAGAGTTCGTAGGCACCTTCCCTACCCACTCAGACACTCAGTCCGTGATATTTATTGAGTACTTACTGTGTGCAGAGCACTATACTCATTGTTTGGAAGAGCGTAGTACAACAGAATCAGCAGACACATCCCGGCTCCACCAACTGTCAACTATGTGACTTTGGGCAAGTCACTTAACTTCTCTGTGCCTCAGTTACCTCCTCTGTAAAATGGGGATTAAGACTGTGAGCCCCCCGTGGGACAACCTGATCACCTTGTAACCTCCCCAGCGCTTAGAACAGTGCTTTGCACATAGTAAGCACTTAATAAATGCTATTATTATTATTTTCATTATATTATTTGGGTAGATGCCTGAATTAGTAGATAATGGGTTCGTAAAGGGAATGTTGGGGATATAGGGATAAATGGATCTAGACGCATGGAGGAAGAATGATGGGGTTTTTGATGGTATTGTAAGGAGGACAACCGTCCCACAATTTCCCTGTCAGAGACAAAATACTGTTTTGAATGGTCCACTGGTCTGGCCCAGTAATGGAACTTTTTATGTTCTTATATTCCAGTTTAACATAGCAGATAAAACCTTCTTTTTCAGGCATTTCATTTTAAATACTGCTACAGTAAAGGAAAAATTGCTGGCAGCAAGGGACTATACTGGTCATAAACAGAACTGACAGTAACTGAAAGTCACGAATGTTTAATCAACCGTGAAATAAATCTATTACTACCCTCATTTTCACCAGAATGATCAATCTGGCCTCATGACTGTAATGTAATTCTAAAATTAATTATCTGGAGAATGACCTCCAATCAGGCTAACCTAACATTGCTGTAAAAGTGAATCTTGTTCTCTACTGCTTCTCCTAAGGCTTAAGATAGACAAAGAAACAGGGAGCAGGCTGTACATCAGCACAAATTTAACAAAAGATGAATAGTCTCTTAGTGAGAGACATATGTCTGGACTTTGACATTCATGCTAAGAGACCCCTGTATAGATTTTCAGTTTGAAAACTTAAATTCGGTAATGCACTCTTCAGAACAACAGAAAGATCACAATGTCACCTCACATTTCAACCCAAAGCCAAGGGAAAGGAGATCCCCAAGATCAGGATTTTCCCTCCATGGACTTTTATGCCACTTTATGCTCGATCAAAATGTGGAAAAATGCATGCAAGTGGACACAGCTTTCCTGACAAAATCAAAACCTAGCAGGGCAGGAAGAGACATTCTCAGACTGCATGAATGAGAATTTGGTAGGGCTGTAGCTAAGTGGACGGTTAAAAAGAGTAAGTATTGTTCTAATGGCCGTTGCTAAAAATGATGGAATACAATGTATGTGTTGCACCCACTGATTGTGTTTTCTAGCATTAGCTGTTTGAGTAAAGTCAGATTGTCATTCTGTGCAGGAGCAAAATCAGACCCCAAAAACTCTCTTGGGAGTTTGGAAAAAATCCAATTGCATACGGTTTTAGATCTATTCATTACGCAGTCCTTTATTTCATTTCTCTCCAGAGAAAACTTACTTTTTGATGTCTCAAAGGATTCAAACTTGACTGGCTGAATATAGTTCACCAAGTTTGACATTTCTTCAGTGGCCATAGCTTCACTTCCAGCAGTACCCTGAAAAAGGATAAAATAATGACTCGGCATTAGATTCTTCTATGAAGTGAAGAGTGCTGCCCTTTACAAGGTATTCCATGCGGCAGGAAGAACATTTATCAATTCACCAGGACAATATTTCTCCTGGAAGGGAACTAGGTTAAATGCAGAATCAGAACCTGCCTGATAGGGGAAAGTCTGATCATGTATTCAACCAGCTTCAGCCAACACCTTTTCAAAGTTTCAGACAAGGAGAAATGCATTTTATTACAAGAATCCTGTTTGCATTTTCCAGTTTTATTTTCAAATGTCTTGTTCAACAGAAGGTTTCTGAAATGTATTATCCACCTTTTTCCACTAGATGGAACATGAAGACTTGATAATACCGGCATAAAGAATACACGGAAATACAATTTCCGGCAAGCCCGTTGCTCCCATGAGTTGAAACAGATGTTTACCTCATCCATTGATGATTTTTTACAGTCGTCGTCATCGTCGTCATCATCATCACTTTCAATATCAGCCTCTCCTGGAAGATTGAAGTACAGGACAAGAACTGGCTAAGTATCAGTTATAAATACAATATCAATACCTTTGGTGACCATTCACTGCAACTGTGGATTTTGGACTTAGATTCCCCTCTCCCTCCCCACCCACCAGCAGCTAAAAGGAATTCAATATCTTTACTGGTTTGGCCCATTCCCTCCCTCTCCATTCTAGTTGTAAAGATGTTCATGCCTGGCTGCCCACTTAGAGTGTGAACTCTCACTTATTTGGTCTGTATTTCCTAAGTGTGCCACAACAAATGGACACTTAATGAGTGCTGCTGCTACTACTACTGCTACCCTTCATGGCAAAAACATAAGCCGGCCCAGCAGAAGACACTCTGATCCCTGGAGGAGAGCATCCCTCTGCAGGTACATTATCATCACTCACTGGCTGGGGGACAAGATGCCAGCCATCACATGTCCTTCAGATCCCAGGCATCAGTGGGCATGTTCCCTGAGCCCCAGTCAGGGTCTTAATGGTGGAAGAGATGGTGGAGTCCATTTCTCCTGTGCTACCATGGAGCAAGTGTTACTCAGGGCAAAGGAGAGAATTGGGTTTTCCTAGAATTATTCTTTGAAACAGATTTGCCTTTTGTTGGTGTTTTCTTAATAATGACAACAAAAATTAGTGTGGTATTTACTAAACACTTACTATGTGTCAAGCTCAGTGCCAGAGTGGAAACAATACAATCAAATTGGACACAGTCCTTATCCCCATATGGGGCTCCCAGTGTAAGGAGGGAGAAAGAATATGTATTTCATCCCCAATTTACAGATGAGGTAATTGGGGCTCAGAGAAGTTAAGTGACTTACCCCATTCTATGCTCTTTCCACTAGACCACGCTTGAACACCACCAATCATATTTATTAGGTGCCTGTGTGCAAAGCACTGTTCTGAATGTTCAGGGGAGTACAATAATAATAGAGTTGGTAGACACATTCCCAGCCCAAAAAGAGCTCACAGTCTAGAAGGGACCACCATGACCAAATTTTATTTATGAATCACTTCCAGAAACATTCAGCTCCACTCACATTTGCAGGGACAGTTGGCTGTTCACAGGTCAGAGCACACTTATTTCAATAAGCTAGTGAAGGAGAGAACAAGCTTCTTCTCTTCCTTTCCTATCCTTTATACATTTAATTCTGTGCATTGTAGGCCCAAAGGTCAAATGCAGTGGGGAGGGAATGCTTTTAACACATCTATATGAGGGTGTAAAAGCTAACCTTATTATCTATACCAATTTCAAAATGTGCCACATGACTTACAAACATCTAAAGTGCTGCAGTAACATCAAGGTTTAATAATAATAATAATGATGGCATTTGTTAAGTGCTTACTATGTGCGAAGCACTGTTCTAAGCACGGGGGGGATACAAGGTGATCAGGTGTCCCACGTGGGGCTCACAGCCTTCATCCCCATTTTACAGATGAGGGAACTGAGGCACAGACAAGTGAAGGGACTTGCCCAAAGTCAAACAACTGACAAGTGGCAGATCCTGGATTCGAACCCATGACCTCTGACTCCCAAGCCCGGGCTCCTTCCATTGAGCCACACTGCTTCTCTGTCACTAGTAAACGAGTAGAACAATGCCACACATAACCTTAATATACGTATTTCATTTTCATTCAGTTGACTAAACTGCGGTTCAAAATGTCCTTAGTTTGGGTATTTGTGCTTCAACTGAGTTATTTTTTTTTAATGGTGTTTGTTATTCATTTACTATGTGCCAGGCATTGTACTGAACACTGAAAGTATAAAGCATTAATTACAATATTATAATTTTAATAATTCTGTTCTTCCTTGTTTCTGTTCTGCACATCAGCAATCTCAAACAGGGAAAGAGATGATGATTAAAATTTTACGATTGTTGTGCCTTGCTGACAACTGACCCAGTGCCATTACAGACAAAGTCCAGAAGATGGTACTGTAAACTAAATGGTGTGAACAACTTTTGTAGTTTCCATTGACCATTCATGTCAAATAAATAATATGCTAGATGGAACACAATAAAAGCGCATAACCCCTTCACACTGGTGAATATGGTCATGCTATGGATCATTAGCACTTCTCAGTTACACTAATGAACTGCCTCACAATGATTTGTTTAGGCTATTCCCTACGGGTTGTTTATGAAATATACAGTATATTTCTCCTCTACACATACTAACACAGTATATTTGTTTACAAAGGAAAAATTACACATATTAGAATTATATTTAGGCAAAGAACATTCAAGCTTTGGACCAGGAAATGTGCAGCTTGTTTCCACAAATATTCTCCTTGCCAGTATCGTGCCTCCTAAATTGTTTTTGAGAAAGCTATTTCAGACACAAAAATTCTCGTTTGAACCAGAAACAAACCTCTGGCCCTCAATTCTTCTCCAGGCAGACTGACAGTAGAGCGCTGACAGTGGGATTAATTCTATGGACCAAACTCGAGATCACTGAGTTGGTGGTCTCGAGTTCTAATCCTAACTCGGCCACTTGTCTGCTGTGTGAAACTGGGGAAGTCACTTTACTTCTCTGAGCCTCAGTTACCTCATCTGTAAAATGGGGATTATAACTGTGAGCCCAGAATGGGAGAGGGACTGTGTCCAATTATTTGCTTGCATCTATCCCAGCGCTGAGTGCAGTGCCTGGCACATAGTAAGCGCTTAACAAATACCATAGTTGTTATTGTTATCACTGGGAATTTGGTAAGGGATCATGGAACCAGGCCACTCATGCTTTTCAAGTTTCATGAGTTTCCAATCAAGATACGAATGCCTGGTAATTTAAATGTCAAATGAGAAATGTCCTTTATTCATTAAACCATCTCCATTTTAGTACTCCCCAAATTTCCATTGACTAAAAGAACATGATTGCACAACCAGCTCTAGGCTGTATTATGAAATCCACTCAATTGCTAACAGATTGCTGGTTCTGGGTTGTTTCTTTTTTTGAGATTAAGCAATAACATTCACTGCCTGTGAAATTCATTATTTCTGTTATGCATCGAAGTTAATAAGAGCATTTCCAAGAGACCCTCGTGGTGGGAAAAGTGGATGGTATCACAAAATTTATACTCTTTATAGCTAGCCAACATCCATGGATCAATAGGCAGAGTATTACAAGGAGCTCTGAAGGGCATTAAACTGCCATTTAATTCAAAATATTTAACTGGGAAATATCCATTAAATGTCTCTTTCTCACATCTGTCCTTGGGCAGAAAAGAGGCAGAAATATGCATTTAAAAGGTTATAGAAGCCCCAAACAAATAGTTTAATATTTAATGATAGGTTATTTTCATAAGGAAGAAAAATAGAACCGGAGGTGGTAAATTGATACAGAGGATAGAAAAGAAGTTGCCAGAGTGAAACACAAGCTAATTATTATTTAAGGAACTATTTCAAATTAGAAGCCGGAGAAGCATCATTTATTATGCTCAACTTTAAATTTAGGTCCTAAGGGTAAAATAAGTCTTTCAAAAACTCTTGAACATCTTTAGGCATTATGATTAAATATTTATTAATTTAAATGTTAAATCCAGGATTCAAGAGCTGAATGTTATATTTTCATTGACACTACTAAGAACTTCAGTACACAGACTGAGTCTACTCACAAACACTGAGTGGCATTTATAAAGCCTTTCAATAATTTATGGGCATCAGATGTGTAAAATATGACAATGGCCAAAAAAAAGATCCCAAATAGGTAAGGTGTTTGCTTATATCAGCAGCTGGGCAATGAAGTAAGAAAGATTAAGTGTTATTATTCCACCCTATACATAAGTGTATAAGTAGAAACCTAAGTGTAGAGAGACTAAACCACAGACTACATTAAACTCAATAGGTGAGAGTTTAAATTCTCTATGGCTCAGTTTCCTCATATGTAAAATGTGGATTAAATACCTCTTCTCCCTCCTATTTAGACTGTAAGTCCCATGTCAATCAACCAATCACATTTATTGATCACTTATTGTATTCAGGGCACTGTATTAAGCAATTGGGAGAGTACTACAAAACAGTATAACAGACCCATTCACTGCCCACAACAAACTTAGTCTATAGGGGTGGGAGAGAGACATTAATATAAATAAATTAGTGTTACGCACATAAATTCTGTTGGGGTGGGGGTGCTGAGTGAAGGGAGGATGTCAGGGCAATGCAGAATGGAGTAGAAAACGAGGGGATGAAAGCTTAGTCAGGGAAGGCCTCTCGGGGGAGATGTGCCTTCAATAAGGCTTTGAAGATGGGGAGAGTAATTGTTTGTCAGATGTGAAAAATGAGGGTGCTCCAGGCCAGAGGCAGGACATGGGTGAGAAGTTGGTGGTGAGATTGACTCCAATTTGATGAGAAGGTAATGATTCGGGACCAGATGCTGCATAGAAAATAGATACTGACTTCCACATACTAGCTCCAAGGAACTCCAAGTGTTCTCAGAATTTTCAAGTTGAAATCAAATGAATCTTTACTTTTCACAGTAAACTCCCAGAGATTGAGGCATAACTTCATCCAAGTTCATATAAGTGAGCCGAGAATACCATGCAAACTTACTGATTCCCAATTCAGTTCTTTGTCCTCCAGCACAACATTAACAACTCCTAAATGAGAAGCAGTATTGCCTAGTGGGAAGAATATGGGCTTGGGACTCAGAGGACCTGGGTTTCTAATCCCAGCTCTGCCACTTACTTGCTGTGTGTCCTTGCACAAGTCTCAACTTCTCTGTGCCTCAGTTCCGTCATTCATAAAATGGAGATTCGATAGCTTTTCCCCCTTGCAGAAGCCTTGACATCATGCCACAATGATTACAGTAACCACTTACCCGTTCCAGGAGATGAGGGTTCAAACACACTGGATGTGTCACTGTACGTATTGGATGCTTGCTCAGAAAGCTTCTTTTTTGCACTTCCTTCGGAAGACTTGTGAGATTTTTTTTTATTTTTCACCAGTATTTTATACATTAAATCCATGGGGCTTGGAAGAGGAACTCCAGACTCAAGCTATTACAAAGAGAGAAAGCATATTCACTAAGCCACAGGTGAAAACACCTAGTGTCCATGAGCCCTGTCCATTTCCTTCATTGAAACAAGTAAATGTGGTAATAAATATGAGAAGCAACCAAGATGACCCACATTAGAAGACTGATGGACTAACCCAGGAATTGCCAAATATTTTATGCAAAACAGTGGTAAAAATTGACATTGCCAGCAATGCAATGTGTTGTTACTACCTCACACTGAATCCTGAAGCAATAATGGCTTCATAGGATCAGCTGTTGCTGCCAGCACAGATGTTTTGTCAAGAATCCCCACTCTCTCAACCCTCCAGCCCAAGTCCCAGACAGGAAGAGAAAAAGAAAAGGGAGGAGAGAGGAAGGATGAAAAAGAAGGTGGTATGATGAGCTGGCACTGGCATCAGTGCCCCCATCAACAACCTCCCGTTTCATTGGAGCAGACTTGGAGCTCCAAAAAGGGCCAAATAAGCTTCTTAAATGAGGACAATTCTACTGGAGTGTACTCTCCCAAGTGCTTAGTATGTTTCTCACACACAATAAATAAGCTCTCGATAATGCCATCGATATTATATGGCTTGAAAACCAAAAACGTTAGGTACTTCACGGTTAAAGCAAAATGCCTTTTCTCCTCTAAGGACAGGTACAAAGAAATGGGATTGATTTGCAGTTGGAGGGATGTGGGTTAGGAGAAAGAACTACCAAACATGTGCCATTCATCCTCAACCGAGCCATAACTAAGATGTAGAATCAAAGGGTGTTTGTGGCATGCAAGGTTGGGGCTCTCTATCTGAGGGAGAAAGGATCCAATATATAATTCTGATGCATAACTAAAATGATAGCAAAAAAGGACTCAGGAGCTGGATAAACTGAGGCTGAGAGGGGTTTATTTGCTTTTAGGGTTCACCAAGCTTGGTGCAGTCACCTCCTCGAAGAGTTTTTGAAAACTCTTAATTCCACAAAAGTTTTATTCTTTAATAATAGTAGTGATAACAGGAATTACTATTATCATTATAATTATTCTAATTGTGGTATTTGTTAAATGCTTACTATCTGTCAAGCACTGGGGAAGATACAAGATCATCGGGTTCAACATGGTATTCACAATCTAAGTAGGAGGGAGAACAGGTATTGAATCCTCATTTTGGAGATGAGGAAACAGAGGCACAGACAAGTTAAGCGACTCGCCCAAGGTCACCCAGCAGGCAAGTGGCAGAGCTGAGAATAGAACCCTGGTCCTCTGATTTTCAGACCCATGTTCTTTCCACTAGGCCATACTGCTGTTTATTAGAAACTCCTGTACATGGTTCAGGAGCTTTTGGACAATCACATCCTTCCTGCCGCTTCCTGCGGGGGACGAAAGAAAAGTTGGCAATTGAACTGGCTTAGGGTGGTGGGGCAGGTGGAGAGAACTGGGGGAGAAAAAGGGGAAAGTGCAACGGAGGAGAGGTTGTCAGAGATCAGCTTCTTGAATAGCCAGATCTCTCTAACTCACTGTGGGCAGGGAACATGTCTATCAGTTTTGTTATTTTATAATATAGTTCACTCTCCCAAGTGCTTAGTACAGTGCTTTGCACACAGTAAGCACTCAAGAGGTAACATTAATTGATTGGTTCCTGCCTCATCCTTCCCCAGCTCTCCCTATTGACTCTCTGCTGTCATTCTACTGCCTCGGCTCCTTCCCCATCTCAACTGTTGGGCCCAGAAGGTTACTGCTGAAGGGTCATATATGGCCCCCCGCAGTGATATTGACTAAATGGCTTCTGAGACATTGTGCAAGAGGAAGGTTCAGGCCAGAGTACTTGTTGTAACAAATTCAGGGAATGTGTGTTTACCATGCTGAAAATGTGTAAAAAAGAAGCATGCAGACAAATGCACTTTTTAAAGTGAGAAGTTGTTTCTTGCTAAAACAAGAGTTGACTGTAATATTGTTTTTCTTGTGGCAATGGCTAATGAAATGTCAAGTAAAAGATCACTTCATCTCAGAGGAGTATTATGTACAAGTAAACGAGCTGTTACGCACTTGGGAGAGTACAGTGGAGAAAGTAGACATGATTCCTGGCCTCAAGAAGTTTATAATCTAGCACAGGAATCAGATATTCAGGCAAATTGTTGATACTTATCCCAGTGCCCCACTCTCTGTCCCTGCTGAGGGTGCATTGTGGGGGAGGGCTGGGAGACAGGGGCAGCTCAATAAAGATAGGCTAAAAAGCATGCCTCCATTACTGAGGAAATTTAAATGGCACGACAAGAGGCGAAGCAGGAGTAATCAGGGAGCAACCTGCAGGAAAGGGAAACTGATTCAGCCTACTGCACAGTCGGTCCTTCATGATAAGATAACCCTCACTGGGAAGGCTCCTCTCTCCGAAGCTGAACAGACTGCCACTACCCCCGGGTCATGCTGGTGAGAGGGGAAGAGTCTAGGAGGGACACAGTGGGAAACTCTTGTCTGTCTGTCAACAGGAGGTCTTGTTGCTACTTCCCCCCGGGGATGGTAGAGGAGAACTAAGCCCATCAATTTTATATGACATTAAATATAAACTTGGAACAGCACTAAGACCTGAAACACAGGAAAAACATTTTCATACACTTTGGTTGGATAAGTACTCAAGTGCCTTACTGGGTATTTTTCCAGGGGTTCCATGAGCAACGCATCACCAAATATTAGTCGGCAATATTCTGCCATCTTCGCTTGCTGTTTAGGGCTGGGGGAGGGAGAGAGAGAACACAGAATCAAATGAGGTTTATTCAACTTCTGGACTGAATGTGCCGGCAGCCTCGCCAAATCTCGTATCCTTCAACTAAATGAAGCGATCATTTCCTCATCCTCTCATCCTGGATCATTTTCAATGATCTAGATGCATTCGGCTATTTTCAGACATCTCTTATGGATTGCAAATTACACACGGAATTGTATAATAAAGATTTTTGTCGTTCATAAAAATAATACACTTGTTTCTGTCAGACAGGATAGAAGGATCTCATGTACTTACAAGGATATCAAGTTAAATACAAATGTGAGAGAAAAATTGTACCATGGTCACCTCTGTTTGCTTCCAATTGTCTTAATTAGATATTTTAATCTTTCAGAAGTTTGAGATATTTTACTCTTTTAGCCAAGTCTCCATTTTCACAACTCTGCAGGCTGTATGTGACACAATTCCGACTGCTATTAAAAATGAGAATTTCTGATTTGATTCTAAAATCCTGGAGGGCAGGGGCCATTTTTTTTTTTTTTTAAACTTCTAGAATACTTTCAGGAAGTTCATTCAGGATGAGAATTTCCAAAGTGTAAGACCACTTTGGAATGCTTGAGAAATGCAGAGATTAGGATTCAAATAATTCATCCAATTATCCTATCACCATCCAGGGGTAGCTTAGAACACCACAGTCCTGGACTTGCAGAAAGGGAACTGCTCTCTCTGCCCACTCCAGAACCCCCTATTTCAACTGAACTTGTGTTTCCTGGGCAATAGCTGCATGTGCTTCATTCAACTTATGGAAGGTGTCTTGCAGGAACAGAGCACTGACAGTTTGTGCTGATGAGAAAATTTCTGGAAATGCACCTACACCATTCCATCCTTAACATCACCCCATCATTACTTTAGGATCCCCTTTCCTAGTCTGCAAGGATATAGGTGAGGGATCTTGTATATTGTAGGAAGGTAGCTGGGTCCATAAACATTCTTCTCTTTCACTTAAGACGTGAGGCAGCAAACTCGGTTCCAAAAGAAGTGCACTTTTCTATCCAATTCAATTTGTATTGGTTATCACCTAAATACTCAAGGAACTACTCTCCACTGTGAGGATCTTTTATTTCCTGGGTCAGTTTTCCCTGCACTCTAGTCCTCAGGGAAAAAGCAAACCTTGAACTCCTTTTCAATGATCAGGATCACATGCCCTGAGGTCAAACACCAACAACTGAAACCTAAATTGTGGCCAAATACCTTCCTATATTGACAGGGAGAATCTTAAAGGTTTACTATTTACCCATTTTTTTTTTTTTTTACATGGGTCTTGTATTTGTAACAACTCCCACCTCAACACCATTCCTTACTTGTCCTGGTTGACATTTTACTATGTTGCTTTGCAAAATTCTCAATGTGCTGTCACATTTCTTCTGAAGTGTTGAAGTGAGAGAAAAAGGATTATATAAGGGAGGCAAAGAAACGAGAGGGACTATAATCGAAGTCACAAATCATCAAAACGTTGCAGTGAATTCAGATAAAATGCTGAGGAGTTAGCAGACCATCTTGCTGTCATGGTAGATTTGCTCTATGACATTTAACTCTGCTTCTTAGTTCATCCTGCTGGGGATACCTGCTAATGCCTTCCTGCCTCATAATTCATAGACAGCCACTCTCCCTACCTTCAAAATCCTACTAAAATTATCTCTCCTCCAAGACCCTTTCCTGACTAGGCTGTAAGCTCATCTCTACACCGAAATCACTTTGTGGGCAGGGAATGTGTCTGTTTATTGTTATACTGTGCTCTCCCAAGCACTTAGTACAGTGCTCTGCACAAACTAAGTGCTCAAATACAATTGATTGACTAAGCCCTCTCTTACACTATTCACCCTCCCTTTTGTATCACTTATGCACTTGGTCTGATCTCCTTTGGCACTTTGAATTTCACTCCACTCCCATATGATTAGGTACCCTCACTGGGAAGGCCTTTCTCTCCAAAGCTGCCCTCCACTCACAGCCCCAAATTACTTATTCATATCCACCTGCAATTTGTTTTAATATCTGCCTCCACTTCTGGTCAGTAAGCTCCTTGTGGGCAGGGATCATAGTACCTAGTCTACTGTACTCTCCCAAGCATTTAGTACTGTGCTCTGCATACAGCAGATGCTCAATAAATACCACTGATTGATTGGAAACTAAACTGATCTCGGCACTCTCTTTTCATTCATTCATTCAATCATATTTATTGAGCGCTTACTGTGTGCAGAGCACTGTACTAAGCACTTGGGAAGTATAAGTTGGCAACATATACAGATGATCCCTACCCAACAGTGGGCTCACAGTCTAGAAGGGGGAGACAGACAACAAAACAAAACATATTAACAAAATAAAATAAATATGTACAAGTAAAATAGAATAATAAACATGTACAAACATATATACATTTCCCACCCACCAAACTCTTGAATGACAAACCATCAACCCAATCAGGAATTCTTTTACACAAATGGTAGAACCACACGGAATGATGCTGCCCTCTTGAATATGGCTTTTAAAACTTGCAGCTGCTGAATATACTTCCATTTTTTACTTGCAAAACTGCAAACCATGCAACACCCCTATTGGATTTACACAGCCCTTTCAGCTGAATCTTGTAAAACTGAAGAATCCAAACAGATGTCACTGCATTTTTATTAATGATAACAATCATTATTATTAAACAATTATTATAGTAGTATTTGAGTGCTAACATGCGCCAAGCTTTGTACTAAGGACTGGGATAGACTGGGCCCAGTCCTTGTCCCATACAGCCCTGCCAAATTAGATATTTTAGCCCCCTTTTACAGATGAGGAAACTGAGGCTCAGAGAAGCTTAATGGTCAAGGTTCCCCAGCAGGCAAGTGGCATTGCCAGGAATAGAACCCAAGTCTCCATACTCCCAGGCCCATGCTCCTTCTACGAGGCCACTTAGGACAGGTACAAGGAAACGGGATTCAACTGCAGTTGGAGGGATGTTGGTATGAGAAGCAGTGTGGCTTAGTGGATAAAACATGGGCCTGGGAAGCAACAAAACCTGGGTTCTAATCCTGGCTCTGCCATTTTGCTGTGTGACCTTGGGCAAGTCACTCAACTTCTCACCTCATCTGTAAAATGGGGATTAAGAGTATGCGCCTCGTATGGGACATGGACTGTGTCCAACCTAACTTCTATTTGTCCCAGCACTTGGAGAAGTGTTTGGCACACAGCACTTAAGTACCACAATTATAATAATAATAATTATTATTATGTTCTTTCCTGGCTATCTGTATAGTGTTTAGACTGTAATGAGGATTCAGAATCATTCCTTGCCCAGTGCCATCTTCCACTAATGGGTCACATCCCTGACCACTACTTAGAGAGTAGTAGGAGTACAAAGATACTTTGCTTCATCCCTGTATTTGGAACAAATTTTTTACTAACAGTGTGTGGTAGATTAGACTAGGGATACATTTTGTAAGCTTCCTGGATGCCCCAAAGCCAGCACAGGTCATGCTTATTTATCTGCCAGAATGAACAGGCCAGCGCAGCTGGCAGAAATAAAGGAAGAATGGATGGCTTTTCCTTGGCCTTAGATTTAAAGAGTGCCTGGCCATATTCATTTAAATAGCAATTAAGAAGTGAGCAAGAGGCAGGTGCCTCTGGCAAACAGAATATCTACAATGGCACTTTGGCAGCCAGATTAGTCACCACAGGCACAAACAACCACCATCCAGGGAACTGACTCAGAGAGGAGAGGCAAATTGAACGGTCAAGGTCGGGAGTATAGAACTGCTTCAAGTGTGGGTTACAACTCCAGGACTAAAAGGCATTAAATTGCAATTAGTGATCAAGAAAACCTGCGTATTGAGAAAACACTCAGCTACCATGGAGATGGACTGCATTTTAGGCTGCAAGCCATTAGGGAATCCAGGACCGGTACATGCCATATCTCCTTGATGTGCTCTGAAGTCTTCTAGTGTGGACAGGAGTCCTTGACGGTACAACGAGATGCTCCCTCAGCATCAAACTGATGGTCCTTTAGGTAGCAGATGGGCCAGAGGCACTCTCAGCCAACGAATGCCTCAAACAAAGCGTTGGACTACGAAGAATATCACACCCTTGGGATAGATTGCTCACTTAACGTCTGGTTTCTGGGGCAGTTAGTTAAGAACACCATCCTCTGACAGACAGAATGGCCTGGAACATAATCCACTGAGACGTCTTGGCCTATGGCAGTGACTTTTTCCTCTGTGTCTAGTAGGTTGTTTTCCCAACCTGAAGAATTTTTGGTATCAGGGAGTAATAATCAACTGCCTGTCTCTGCTGTAGTCTTTTCCTTAAAGTCCAAAGAATGGACTATAGCGATCCAGGGAGATTAGCTTTGAAATGATTATACTGGGGTTTTCTCTTTGGCTGAAAGACAGTGTTGACTACATGATATTGCTAGTGGAGCTGATTTACAATGGGAGTCAAGGCCACAGAACTGGCCTCAGCATGACTAATACAGCTGAGTCTTGCTCCTGAGTAGCTTTCTGTGTTGCTTCAGTGACATCAGATTATCTCAACGCTCCGAGGTACAACTGTACTCTATTGCCTTTAACCTACAAAAATGAAAATACCTGTTCCCCAATTCCCCACCGCCCCCGCAAACACACTGAGTTCAGCTGTGACTTAGTTTATCACTTGATCTTTCAAATGGTCAAATAGCATTTTAGATCAATTAAAATGCCATTATTTGGGCACTGCTCAAGTTTACATTTATTATGGAGGCTGAAACAATTTTAAACCAGAAACATGAATCTCGACCTGATTGCCACTGAAATAAATGTAAAGCATTTGGTGGCTGAGGATCCCAGGCTATGTGATTATAAATAGGAAAATATTGATGTCTTGGGAGTATCCACTTTTCTTCATGTAAGGTTTGGATAATCTTGACACTTACATTTTTAATATCCCAGACCTCAAGGAACTTT
Organism: Tachyglossus aculeatus; assembly: GCF_015852505.1. Taxonomy (NCBI): domain Eukaryota; kingdom Metazoa; phylum Chordata; class Mammalia; order Monotremata; family Tachyglossidae; genus Tachyglossus; species Tachyglossus aculeatus. The sequence continues at coordinate 16,150,275 of NC_052074.1, read as the reverse complement.
GAGATGACTGCAGCACCAAAATAAGAGGAACAAAGAGGTTACATTCAGCCTACCTCCTCAAAGATACTGAAATGATCAGAGCATGTTCCTCTTTCCAGTCATCCCTTCCACTATGATACTAGCCTCCCCTTTTGATCCTGCACTCAAAGTTGTCACCTACAATCATATTATATTGATATTTTAGGTTCTGCCTATTCTCTACTGTAATTGCCAGGCCACTTATCACCCAGTATTTTGGCAGTTTTGTATCTCTAAACTTTAATCCCTTAAGGAATGATCCTACAAAAATAACACCAATCAACAAGACCAAGAATGGTATTTAACTGCTGACTTTGTGCCAAGTGATAAGGTAGGTATAAGAGAATCAGATTGGAATGAGTCCCTGTTCCACATGGGGCTTACTGTCTCAGAGGTAGGGACACCTAGTCCAGTTATGAAAGTATGATGGGAGGAAAACTAAAGGGGGAAATGAAAGAATTACAGTCAGAAGCGGAAAGCTTACTGGCAATCTGTTTCCATATCCATCCCCCTCCTACTGTCCTGGTTTTTGGCTCCTGCCCTACTGATCCCAACTGGTCCTAGTCTTGGGCAGTGCCAACTGTGACAGTTCTACCACATAAGTCCGCCAAGACTTACTATGTCTCCCAATACTTCTCCTAAAGTGATGTGACACTAAAAGAGCAGACCACTTAGGACCTCTTGATTTGGTAAAACCATTTAAAAATAGTCACAGGAGAGAAAAAGATATGAATAGTGCTAGGAGTGGTTAAATTGTGCATGTCTGTGCATTCAGCTGTCTTTTAAAAACAAATTTAGCATGCAAAAAATATGAGAACATTTACAAGTTTATAGTTTTCACAGAATTTTATAAAGCACACAATTATATTGAGAATCCAATATTGAAAATGGAATTTAAATGTGTTCTCAGAAAATTATTCTACTGCCTAGAATGAAACATGCAAATTCTACATGTGGAAATGAAAATATGGAACTCAGTAGATTATATGGTTGAAACAAGGCAGTTATAGTGCCTAAAACGTTTTTCCAATATCCACAGGGCCAAAGAATTAAGATTAAACAATTAAAGAATGCAAAGAGAATCCATTAAAGAAGAATTTAACTACTTACGAATCCACGTGGTTTTCAAAAGAGAGAAGAATCGGGTAAGGTGATGTCTTAAATGCACATTCAGCAATGGCTTCTATCACTTCCTAAAAATCAGAACACTAATATGAAAAGTCCATTGTTTGCAATGTGTTTCTGCATTTTTTGCTGTCCTACATATTTGGAAGAAAAGAGTTATTCATTTTATTATTATTCTCTGGGTTTGCCTGTAATGTGCTCCTGACTCGTCAACGTTCTACAGTTTTGTTACCTACATTTTTATCCATAGCTATTGAGTGTTTAGGTGACGAGCACTGTACTAAGTGCTTGGGATGGGGTACAGTAATGGTAGAAGGTCTTGAGGAGCTTAGAATCTAGCAGGGGAGACAGACACAGAATCATTACTGGGGAAGTAAGAGAGAAAAATGGACATGAAGATGACTATAGGCTTAAATAAACAATCAATCATATTTACTGAACATTTACTGTGCACAGAGTAATGTAGTAAGCTCTCGGGAGGGTATATTATAATAGTTGGAGGACATGTTCCCTGCCCAAAAAGAGCTTACAATCTGGATGGGGAGACAGACATGAATACAAATTGAATTACGGATATGTATGTAAGTGCTGTTACAAGTTCCAACTTGTACTTCCCAAGCGCTTAGTACAGTGCTCTGCACACAGTAAGTGCTCAATAAATAAGATTGATTGATTGCTGTGGGGCTCAGGGAGGGGTGAATAAAGGGTGCAAATCTTAGTGCACAGGCGATGCAGAAGGGAGTGGAAAGAGGAAGCAAGATTTTAGTTAGGGTAGCCCTGTTGGAGGAGATGCATTTTTAATAAGGGTTTGAATTTACGGAGAATGAACATCTGTCAGATATGAAGAGGGAGGGAGCTCAAGGCCAGAGGCAGGATGTGGGTGAGGCGTCATCAGTGAGATAGACAAGATCAAGAGACAATGAATAGTTAGCTTCAGAGGAGCTAGTGTTTGGGCAGATCTTGAAGTAGGAAATCAGGGAGATGAGGCAGGAGGGACTAAGATGATTGAATGCTTTAAAATCTATGGTAGGTAGCAGAGAAGCAGCACGGCCTGGTGTACAGAGCATGGGCCTGAGAGTCAAAAGAACATGGGTTCTAATCCTGCCACTTGTCTGCTGTGTGACCCTGAGCAAGTCATTTCACTTCTCTGTACCTCAGTTACCTCATCTGTAAAGTGGGAATTAAGACTGAGTCCCAAGTGAGACGTGGACTGTGTTCAAATTCATTAGCCCATATCTACCCCAGCATTTAGAACAGTGCCGGGTATAACAATAAATGCTTAACAAATACCCATAAAAGAACAATAGTAGGGAATGTAAGACAAGTTCTAGAGAACTGCCTCAGGAGCAGTTGTGAATAAACCAGGGTATAAATGGCACAGAAGTGCTGAAACGGCAATTAGGGGAAAATAATCCGGGAGATGAGAAATTTAATGGGAGAAGGTTTTGGGGAGATGGGATTTCATTATGGATTTAAAGATGGGGCAGCGCTGTGTCTTGGCATATATAAAAGGAGAAGGAATTCTAAGCAGGAGGGGAAGGAGGAGGCAGAAGTGTTGAGAACAAGGCATAGTGAATGACTTAGCTTGAGAGAAACCAAGAGTACGAGCTGGGGTGGAGTAGGAGAAGAGAGTGGATAAGCAGGAGGAAAAGAGCTGATTGAGTGTCTTTAAAGACAATAGTCAGGAGTTTCTGCTTAATGTCAAGTAGAACACGTAACCACTGACGGTTATGGGGAATGGGGGACTACATCAGCTATCGAGTCACACAGATGCACACATAAACTCACGGGCAGAAAAACCTATGCTACTACAGGGACCTACTTGAGGTGGAGCCAAACAGAACTGGCAAGAGATTAGAAAGAGCAGCGGGTACGCAAAGCAGCTTGATTCATCAGACTTCCCACTGCTCTTGCCTGGAGTGACAGAAAAAGTGGAAGTCAAACTACAGCAGCAGGAACTCCAGGGAGGCAGCAGCTGATATGCTCACCTGCTGCTGAGACTGATCTCAAAGGAGCCAAGGCATGATGGGTCCGCCAAAGGCAATACACATGGTCACATTATTCATTAATTACTTATTTGTATGGATTTCTATCGCATCGTTCAAGGTGGTTTTCCACAGCGTGGGGGAAAGGAGATTGGAAGGAAGTTAGGAAGGAATCAGGTTCATTCCGGTCTTCAAGGTGACTTCTTATCAATATTGTTTAATCACCAACTTTAGCAAATAGAAACTAAAATGGAAAAAGTCTTCTTGTTTTACAAGCCAAATCAAGAGCCCAAAATATACCATACTTAGCTAACAATTTCAGTTAGATCAGCACACAGGTAAAAGGTGTTTTGCTAGAAGCTTTTAATTGAATTGCATTTGCTTTGTAACCACATAATGTCTTTAAAATGATACTATTTGCCTACAGTGTCTTCTCACTCCCCAAGTGTTTTTATCAATGTTTGACTGAACCACACACTTAAATATAGAAGTGTAACCTTACAGAGGAGTCCACGCCTAAAGCAACAGCTTTAATGAAATATTCTGCACGATTAAAATAACCATGCATTACTTGACAGCCAGTTATGCCTTCTAATCTTTTTTCTTAGATAAGCCATAGTTACTGATTAGCCCATGGGCTCATAGACTCTTGACTGATACTAGGAATTGCCTCAAAGTCAAAAGAGATTGTATGGATGATTTCCAAAACTAGATGCAATAATCCACAAAGCATTTGTCATTTACCAAAATCTCTACTAAAACTCTCCTTTCAATATTTCAATCTTGCTTTATAACAGCAGGTAATGTTTGGAGTACATGTTTTGTATGTGGTGATGGAATAATTTGCCATACCTATTGGCATTTCTCTCAAGCAATATAAACCTGGAAAATAGTTTTTCTGAAGGCCAAGAGCAGACAATCAATGAGACTGTGACTTTACTTTTGAATACATGACTTGAGAACCACTCTGATAATTGACAGCATGAAAAGAATCACTCCAATTTGTTGAGAAGGTAGTGACCCAGGCCAAAATGCAGCATAGAACATGCCTACTGCCTTGCACACACTTGCTCCAGGAAACCCCAAGGTGTTCTCAGAATTTTCTAGTTGACAAATAAATATTCACTAACTGCAGTTCACGCCCAGAGATTACTTGAGGCATAACTTGCTCCAAATTCATATGAACTGGGAATATCATGCAAACCTATTGATTTCTAATTCGGTTCTTTGTCCTCCTGCATAACATTACCTACTCCTAAATGAGAAGCAGCATGGCCCAGTGGAAGGAGAACAGGCCTAGGAATCAGAGGACTTGGGTTCTAATCACAGCTCTGCCAATTGCTTGATGTGTGACCTTGGTTGGGTCACTTAACTTCTCTTTGCCTCTGTTTCTTCAAGTGGAAAATAGGTATTAAATACCTGTTCTCCCTCCTACTTAGACTGTGAGTCCCATGATGGACAGGGACTGTGTCCAACCCAATTAATCTTTACCTACCCAAGTGCTTAGAACAGCGTTTGACACACAGTTAAGTACTTAAATACCATAAAAAGAATAACCTCTAAATTGTAAGCTCACTGTTGGCTGGGAATGAATCTGTTATATTTCTATACTGCACTCTCCCAGGTGCTCAGTAAAGTGCTCTGCACACAGTAAGTCCTCAGTCAACACAATTGAACTGAACAGAATCCCATGATTCATTTGTGTTCACCTTCCGCCAGTTGCTATGAAAACACGATGAGCTTTGGTTATGATTACAAAGATTATGGGAAATGAAACAAGGGAAAAAGGTGGGAAAATAAAGCTTAAATAAAAGGCTGTACTGCAGGAGATGCCACATGAGGTTAGTCAAATATGGCCAATATTTCCACTTCATGGAATTCAGTAACATTTTCAAGTCATATTTCATAATGATGCCAATCTTCCCCAAACTCTTCTAAGTAATAATACTAGCTCTCGCTAAGCACTTACTATGGGTGAGGCACTGTTCTAAGTGCTGGGGTAGATACAAGATAATCAGGTCGGACACAGTCCCGGTCCCAGATGAGGGAACTGAGGCACAGAGATGTTAAGTGACTTGTTTAAGGTCGCACGGCAGATAAGTGGTGGAGCCCGATTAGAACCCAGATCCTTCTGACTCCCAGGCCATGCTGCAAAGTTCCCTAGGTTGAACAGCAAATTTATTTCAAAATTGAATAACAAATGACTGCTAAGAAACCTTATTGTTTACTTAAACTTGGGGTAGTCCTATAGATGGTAAGATCCTCCTCTAGACTGTAGCTCTTTATGGGCAGAGAATGTGTGTACCAATTCTGTTACTGTATTCTCCCAAGCGTTTCGGACAGTGCTCTGCATGTAGTAAGCACTCAAATACCATTGAATGACTACAAAGAAGGTAAAATGGGTACAGTAAGGAACAAACATTTTGAATGTTGAACAGTTTTGCATATTGCAGAGGGAAATATGCGACAGGTAATTATGCCTACCAACTGCTTCATCGGTAACCACTTCATGATTTCTAGCCTTTTTTTCTTCAGAGATGCCTAAACCATATTAAGGTATCCTGACATATTAATTTACTTGATTCATTATACCTTAAAGGAGATTTCCGTTGTCATGGTGAATCCATGTGTGATAACTGGCTCCTCTTCTGCCGTTCGCCCTTTCCAACAGTCCAGCTCTACACAACGACAACCTGACAAGAGCACTTGGCGATACATCTCTACTGAGGAGTTCCCAGCCAGTTGGCCAGCTGTGAGTACACAACAACATAGATGTAAGGGAAGGGAATACATTCTGGGTTGAAAATGCTATATGCAGAGAATAAAAGACATCAGCAAGGACCTGTCAACTAGGTGGAAAATCAACTCTCCAGGGTATCAAAGTCATTCTACACTCAATAAGATTTTTAAGAAAGTTTGAAAGATTTTCTACTTCAGAGGCTTTCCTACGCCATTTTTCTTTCTTTCTTCAAAAGTGCTACAGTTTAAAATAATGATTGCGTTGTGCTTATCTTTTAGCCCTAAGTAATATTTTTCTGGCAATATATAGCTCATTCTTTCAAAATAGATTAAAACTCTGTCCCACATATTCCCTTCAGAATACTTTTTAAAAATGATATGTGCTATGTGCCAGGCACTTTACTAAGCAATGGGATAGATACAAGCTAATCAAGCTGAATACAGTCCATGTTCCTCATGGAGCTCACAGTCTTAATCCCCATTTTAGAGATGAGATAACCGAGAGACAGAGAAGTTAACTTTCCTTCCCTTCTGCTCTCCCTGAGTCTTGGCTCCAATCTCCAATGCCAGCCTTGGGTGAGTTTAGAGTAGCAGTTCCAAAGTCCAGGCATACTGGTAATAGGGTCAAGTGGTGTCTTGCCAAAAATCACATGGCAGACAGTGGCAAAGCTGAGATTAGAACCCACATTCTTCTGAATCCCAGGCCTGTGCTCTGTCCTCTAGGCCACGCTACAATTGTTTCAGTTATTGAAATAGCCCCACTTGAACTACGATAAAACATGCTCCCATTTGAATCTTCTGGCAAACCTCTAAAGCAGTTTCTTCAATAGTTTCAAAAGTCATTTTCTGGCCAAACTCCACATGAACCACAAAATGTACAGTGGCCCCTCTCACTATTAATTATTCATCTGCAAGCCTTTAGACTGTCCCTCAAATCACTTGGCTAAAGACACACAAGGACTCTACAGTAAGTGCATGAACATTCCCGCACAAACAAAGCATCTCATAGGAAACAAAAGAAGTGCAACAGGAGAGGCAAGCAGGGAAAATTTCCATTCCAAATTTTTTTTAAGCTCTGGGCCACTGGTTATTTTCATGGCTGTACAAAAACTAACCAGAATGTTCCCAGAAATAATCTACAAACAACAAAGTTCTTAAAGCCAAATTAAAACCCTCTGAATTATTTAGAACACAAACAGCGTCATGTGAAATACTATTTGTACAATCTACTAATCTCTCAGTAACTGACCAATAGTTAATTCATATCCCAAAGGACTTTGTGCACTACATCTCTTTTAGAGGAGTTAGGTTGCCTACTCAAAATTTCTCTGGATAATTACTGTAAGGGAAGTAACAAATGTTACTGGACTAGATTGATCTTCCTCCAAGAAGCATAAGCAGTGATGGAGGTGGGCAGACAACGCAAACTCAGTTGGTCTTCATGAATACTTGGTTGACTTTCCTTCCCTTCAGCTCTCCCCGAGTCTTGGCTCCAATCTCCAATGCCAGCCTTGGGTGAGTTTAGAGTAGCAGTTCCAGAGTCCAGGCACACTGGTAATAGGGTCAAGTGGCGAGCACAGAGCCGTTAGAACTCGCTCCCGACCCAATATTACAGAATGGCACCAAGAATCCTGAAATTACACAATGCCTTTTTAGGGAAATAACTTTCCTAGTAGGTTTGCTATCTACACTGATATCTATGTCTCCTAAAAGAGTGGCCACTAATTTGGATTTATTCTAGGTAGCCTGGTTTTTGGGTGCTTTAACTCGTGTTGGATACATCACTGGACATCGCTTCTGTGGTTCAGTAGTTATGCCCCGTGGCTCATAGAGACCAGGGAAGGAGCCTAACGGTTCTGGAGGAAGTGATGGGGGTGGGATGGAGGTTGTCAGCGACCTCCCAGATGAAAATTCTAGGCTTGGTGGTCTTTGGCAGACTTGATAAAATGGTGTGTGTGACATCATTACTTGAGGCTGCATATCTGCTGTAGCTCGTGACATCACAGGCACCTGATTGGTATCTGCAAGGGCCAACAGTGATGACACGAGTCTCTCTGCTCCTCATTACTCCCCAAAGCTTCATATTTAATATGGTATGCAGACCTTAACAAGGTTCATGGATGAGTGAGTTCCTTTAATGACTGATTTAGGACTTGAAATAAATTATCTGGACCCTTCAAAATTTAGTATCATATTTTGTTTCAACGTTTATTCATTTTGAGGCTTCACTTTAGCTCAAATGAAAAATTTTGATGGATTATTTTTATGAAACATTGAAAAATATGTCGAGCCACAACAACATTTAGATTGTTCTTTTCCTCACACATTTTCTGATTAAGCAGAAAATTTTTAATTTGAAGTAAAATTTTGGGTAAGATTTTTGTGATCCCAGGAAAGTATCTCCTTTATAAACTATTGCTTCTTTGGGAAATAATCCTTCACAAAAAGCTTATTTGCATTAAGGCTACTTTTCCAGTAATACAAAACAGCATAACTGATAGAGAGTGGGTAGAGTAAACAGTCTTTGTCATACACTCAGCTAGAACAGATTGGATTTGTTACAAATGTTTCCACTATGGTGAATTTTACCTTGAATCAGTAATGTTAAATTGTTTAAAGGAAAAGCAATAGTGGTTTTTATATAAATAATCAGTACTGGATATACATCCAGGTGTTTCTACCAAAACCAGGGAAAATGTCATTAAAATAAAAAACAAAACCACACACTCAATGCATATGGTTCTCGTAATTATGCTGTTTTCTTTCTTCAGGGTGTTATTTCCCTACATTAAATTACAGACAAAGAACAAATACTAGATACATTATAAGACATATTTTTCAAATGAAGCTTTTATTTACATTGTAGGTTTGAATATACTACTGCTCTTTGTGGTATAAAAAGTATAAATGAGGTTTTCCTTTCAAAGACAAACATTTTTAATAGGCTTCTAGACATCACTGGAAGATAAAATAATAATTTGCTTTTCATACTTAGTAGAATTAAATGGTTCCTTAGCAATGACTGCCAGCAGTATGCTTGCAGTGATTGAATTTTGTCAAACAGAGGAAAATCTTCCTATTAACAATTTTTGCAACTATAAATTCCAACCATTTATTCAATTTCAAGTATAACTGTTGCAGTCATACTTAGCACCCAGTATTCACCTCGAGGAGATTCCAATCTCAAGGATGGGATATCTAGGTATTAGAACAGGGTGCCTCCTTATATATTGCTTCAACTTATAAAACTAAATTACTGTTAACTGGACATCTTTGGAGCCTACGTTTAGTCATAAATGGGTTCAAATCACTAGTGAACCAACACAGAGAATCAGTGAGGAAGTTCTAAATTTTTAATCTCTATGCTTGGTCAATGGCTAGTGAGTGGAAGGCAATCTGCTACAAGTCAAAACTCTCCCATGTTGCTCAGCAGCAGCACAGTAGAGAGTTGAGGGCGGAGAGTCAAGTTTACTGCATGGAATGAGTAATTTTACCAAGCAAACTGTATGGATACACTACCAAGACGATTGCAGATGGAGAGTGGGGTGTTCTGGGAGAGATGTGTCAGTGGTGTCTCTATGGGTCAGAAATGACTTGACAGAATACGTTAACTACTATGCCTTTGTGCTGGTGTGTTTGTATATTTTGTAGGACTCAGGCGTTGAATAATCACCACAAAGAGTATGCCATTCAGGATGGCAGGGCAGCAAGTCACTAACTGAGGTAACAGACACTATAGCACAATGTCAGAGACAACCATAGACACTCATAACGACCCACATGTCCCCAGAAAAGCACACACAAAAAATATATAATCTTGGTCTCCTTCCCCTTCCGTTGTAGGTATACTACACTCAGGCCCTTTCAGATTCATGCTCTGCCTAAGGCAGTAATGCATCCCAGTAGCAGAAGAATTCCTAAAAGTGGCTTTGCTTTGGAGTCTACATAATTACAATAATTGTGCTTATTATGTGCCAAGCGCTGTTCTAAGCACTGGGGTAGATACAAGGTGATCAGGTTGCCCCACGTGGGCTCACAGTCTTAATCCCCATTTTACAGATGAGGTAACTGAAGCCCAGAGAAGTTAAGTGACTTGCCCAAAGTCACACAGCTGACAAGTGGCAGAGCTGGGATTATAGCCTGCGATCTCTGACTCCCAAGGCTGCTCTCTTTCCACTAAGCCATGCTGCTTCTTAGTGTTGCTACTGAACTTGTTCTGGGGACAGTACGTCATATATTAACCCCTGCTCAACACAGCCTCAGAGGTGGAGGCTCAGGCTCGTTTGCACAGGACTTTGAGAAACGACTCCCTGCTCCTTAAGCACTTATGTATTAAATACTTACTGACCACTGGGGTGGATATAAGATAAACAGGTTGGACACAATCTCAGTCTCTCACAGTCTAAGTAGGAGTGGGAACAAGTATTCAACGCCCACCCCACAATTTACAGATGAGGAAACTGAGGCACAGACAAGTTTTTCTCCTGGATGCAGAGTCTGAGTCCTCAGCCAGCAAGAGAAGCAGAGTGGCCTACTGGAAAGAACCCGGGCCTAGGAGACAGAAGACCTGGGTTCTAATCCTGGTTCTGCCAATTGCTTGCTGTGTGAGCTTGGAAAAGTCACAACTTCTCTGTGCCCCTGTTCTCCCCCCTACTTAGACTGTGACCATTCATTCATTCAATCATATTTATTCAGCGTTTACTGTGTGCACAGCATTGTACTAAGTGCTTGGAAAGTACAATTTGGCAACACATAGAGACAGTCCCTACCCAACAACGGGCTCACAGTCTAGAAGGGGAATAGGCTTATACTGGTAAGTTTTCTTGAAGGTTAAATTGTTAGCTGTTCAGTATTTGTCTTTCCCCCTACATTATGAATTACTTGTGGGCAGGAACTGCCTTCAATTTATATTTTCTGTCAACCAATGGTATTTATTGAGGACTTACTGTATGCACAGCACTGTACTAAATGCTTGAGCAAAACAGAGTTGGTAGGCACACTCCCTGCTCCTGACACGTTTAAAGTCTAGATTTCCAAATCCCTACTACAAGCGCTGTTCTAAAGTAGGTGCACAATAAAGGTTGGAAATAAACAGATGGTTAGACAGAGAGGCTGCCCTGTTTGGGCAGTGAGATAAGGGAGAATAGTTATTACCAGCTTAGAGAAGATGGGAGATGACCTACCAAGGTTTGTGCCAGGCACTTTCTCTAAAGTTTCTTGAAGTTACATGGAGTAGTGGTGTCCATGTGGTGCCACTGATGGACAACTCTACTCTCCTGCTCTTGGTGGGGCAGGAACAGGAAATACAAGGGGCTGGGTATTGGGAAGTGTAGGTTCTAAAAGACTGTAAACTCTCTGTAGACTGTAAGCTCATCGTGGGCAGAGAGCAGGTCTGTTATATACCACTGATTGGTTCTGTTCCAGTTAAGATTTTCAGAACAAGGTGATAGATCCTGGACATCTGGAACAGGGTTGGACTTGTGACAAGCCCCATGGAATGCTACAGAATGGAAAGGATTTGAAGAACAGAACTTCCTTCACTTCTTCCCCCATGCTGCTGCCCAGCAGATATAAAGGAGCTTGCTTTGCCTAGTGTTCAGATTCATCTAAAGTCCATACATGTCTTTATTTTGATCAACAGGTTAGGAGCCAGCAGACTTTGCTTTCAACACTTAAAACCTAGATTACTTTTGATTTGGATCTTGTGACAAGTTGCAGTATGAAATGGATTTCTACAGCCAAGTTATAAACTTCTGACAAATGAGTGTCTAATGGAAACACTGACAGTTCATTAACCATAGGAGTCCTAGGAGGACCTGCTATAAGTGCTCTGAAAACTGCTATATTATACAGCTTCTCCTAACACCCAGTTGGCCTATTTAGGATGTCTGACTGCCTGGCTTGGGTGTTTAGATTACTGCACACTGACTTTATTTAGAATTCAGGCAAACTATATTTGTTAAATTAATAACACTGAACAGATCTTAGACCAATTATGTTTAAGCCACATTTTCAGGTTCTATTACTACTTGCTCACATAATTAAAGTGCTAGGAGGTGGTATTAACCTGGAAATCAAATTTTAAATTTCCCCCCCAAATTTCTTTTAAAGTAACAATATAAATGTTTATGCTTTTATATATTTGGCCAAAAATTGATTTCAAAATTATTCATAAAGTTAAGAAGGCTAGAACTGTCCTTATGCCTCTTGTCTGCTGTGCACCTTGGACAAATAACTTTACTTCTCTGTGCCTCATTTATCTCCACTGTTCCCAAGGGGAACAGGGACTGTGTCCAACCCAATTTGCTTACATCTGCCCCTGTGCTTCCTATGGTGGCTGGCACATAGTAAGTGCTTAACAAATACCGTAATTATCATTTGTTCAGTCACTAAGCGAGGCTTCCCTGAAACCCGCTTTATAAGAATACAGTGTTGGAAGTGGAATGAAAAGCTGATTAGATTCTGAAGAAAAGTTAAGAAAAGGGATTTAGTCGGGAATCTAATATGGGCAAAAATTCAATCTGAATATATTTTTTCCCTTCATTGATTTTGGCTCTGGATCGAACCTTCTCGCTTTTTCTATTTTGGCTGAGTGAAGAAGCTCAGAGAGGCCTGGGCCCACTTCCAGACTTCAAGGCCCCTGGGCATATTAAAAATAAAAAAAGTACACATGATAACAAGGCCCTTGAGCTTGAGGCTTGGATCAATGTCCCACCCCCCCGCCCAACTAGCCCTGAAGTAGTATCAAAATCATAGAAAAATGAAGTTTTTTCATTTCATTCATTCATTCATTCTAAAACAACAGGTTGATACAGTAGATCTCAGTAACTGGCTCTTGTAATGGCAGCACCTGATGTTATCCTGGCTTGAGGGAGTAGGAGGCTGGAAAACGTATCATTAAATATGGGTGGGATCAAACGCAAATTTGACGGGATCTAATGTTATTTGCCTAATGAGGCTGGAGACCTGTTTGCTGGAATAATGGTAAATGCTCTGTAAACATACTCCATAAAGACCTGCATTTGTAGAGTGGAGTAATAAAGTTTGCCTCAAAAATATTAACCCTGGAAAAATTTTGGATCTTTTGTATCATTAAAAAAACTTTTTAAAGGGATGAAAATGCAACCACTTGTCCCATTGGTAAGCCGACTGTGTTTGGTAGAATTTAAAAAACAGTCCAAAGAGAGCCACATGAGGCTTTTAAATAGAGCCTTTTTCAATTGGCAAATCTGTAGGTCCATTTATGACCCAATTAGCAAATGAATTGATACTTTGCCTTTTACATTATCTGCTTTATAATGATGTATGCAGTTAAAGTGCAGGTTAAGTAATTAATATATTTGGTGAGCTCATGGTTTCTAAGCACAGGCTAAGCACTTTTCCTGGAAAAGAAAACTAACCCTAAGGACAGAACATCTTTAGAAACCGGATGCTGAGGTTTCTCTTGAGGCTGCAACCTTGCACCACCGCTTACTATTCTACCTAGTATCCTAGGTAATATCAGTTATCAATCAACCTATGGTAATTATTGAGAACTTTCTGTGTGTAGAGCACTGTTCTAAGCACTTATGAAAGTACAAAACGACAGAGTTGGTAGCCACAACTAGCTTATGGTCTAGAGCTTACAGTCAGTTGCCTTCTGTCTGACCTTACAAAACTCTTGGGGCTGTTTATGTTTCATATGTTTGAACCATAAAGATTTTGGCAAAGATTAGAAACTTAAGGTGGGTGGAGAGAAAGTAAACATCATAAGGAGAGAAGCATAAGTGCTTTTAAAGATGCCTTCACAGAAAACTAAGGTTTGCAAAGACTCATCCACAAATCTCAAGATACAATTTATTTCAACAGCTGAACAATCGTAAATCTACTCTTACTGATCTCACGTGAAACCTAATATGTGGTACAGGCTAGTGATGTTAACAGTATTTCCACATTAACCCTACAGCCTGAGTCTATTCATTAAATCAAATAATGGTATTTTTTTAAGCATTTATGCTGTGCAGAGCACAGTACTCAATACCTAGGAGAATTCCAAATAGTTGCTAGATACAGTCCTTGCCCTCGACATGATCTCTGCCCTGTACAAAAAAAAATCAGACTCAGTGCTTACCACAGTGCTTGACACATATAAGCACTTAATACATGTTGTAATTATTACTGTTATTTTCAGATCACTTAAAAAGGGTCACCCTCCTCGAAAAGTGAGAAAGACAGGGTTGGACTTTGACCTAAATTTAAAGTTGTAAAATACTTTTCAATAAATATAAAAATTTACATAATATGACTGCCATCCTGTGGCCCTTTGCACCCATGTTTAGCTGTTCTTGGGATTATTAGGATTACAGTGATTTAGCATAACTCTTCTACTCCAGTGAGATAGCCAGGGACAGATTATAGGCTCTGGGGGCCTGGACTGGGAGTCCCTGACTTGCTCCCTTCACTCTTCCCCGCCTCCCAGCCCCAAAACACTTATGTACACTTATGTATTACTTATGTAATTTTATTTATTTGTGTTGATGTCTGTCTCCCTAACTCTAGACTGTGAGCTCGTTGTGGGGAGGGAATGCCACTATTTATTGTTCTGTTGTACTTTCTAAAGTGCTTAGTACAGTACTCGGCACAAAGTAAGTGCTCATTAAATACTAATGATTGAATGAATGAATGAACCTTAGAGAATGGGGGTGGTTTGAGGAAGATAACAGTTCCTTCACTTCCTCAATGCTTCTGGCCTTCAAATATAAAGGAATTTCTGAATGTCCCTTAGCCATGGAGCTATTACACTAGGGTTCATCTGGTTAAGATTAAGTCAATGGTTGCAGGAGAGGAGGTGGAGTCTAATGAAGGTATCATTTAGGCTTTGAGAGTATCCAGGTTGAGGCAAAAGAAAGCAGGATGATGTTTCTTTTGTCTGACTTTTTACTGAAATCTTTCATTCTAATTTCCACTAACTCATGATTAGCTCAGATAACAGGTCTGCAAAGTTTTCTGAAGGATCAGTAAGCTTGTTTTGGGCAGGGAATGTGCCTACCAACTCTGTCATATTGTACTCACCCAATGGCTTCGTATAGTGCTCTGCATACAGAAAGTGCTCAATAATTGACTGACAGATAGAATATGGGCCTGGGAGTTAAGAAGACCTGGATTCTAATTCTGACTCTGCCACATATCTGCTGTGTGACCTTGAGCAACTGACTTCACTTCTCTTTGCCTCAGTTACCTCATCTGTAAAATGGACATAAGAATGGGAGCCCCATGTGAGACAGGACCTTCATCCAACCTGATTAACTTGTATCTACCCCAGTGATTACAGCAGTGCTTGGCAGATAGTAAGCATTTAATGAGTATCATAATTATAATTCTTACTACTCCATGCAGCATACTTATTTCACCCAATAGATCAGGGTTCTGAATATTTTTGCAGAACATTCCTTAATCTTTTTAGTACCTGTGAGGTAGGTGTTGTGGGAAGAATTGATGAAATAATGAGAGAGTGGCTGAGACATATCTTCATTCAAATCCAGTTTCTCAGGGGGAACCACTCCATTTTCTTCTCCACTCAGATAGCGCATAAATCCATCCACTGATATCTGTCCTGAAGGAACAAACAGAGTTGGACGGAATCCACATGTATTCCCCGAATAATACCCTTAAATCCTATTGTATTCATTTGCAAAAAAAAAAAAAAAAGTGCAGGAATCCAAGGAAGATGTTAGCAATGACACAACCAACCACTTTATTTTACATTCTTCTCTCAGTTACTTTGGAATTCTCTAATGAATAGGCAAAATTACCAAATTACATCAGTTAAGTTTAAATAGCTAAATCCATATATTTTGTGAAAACATGAGTGTTTCAGCTGGTATCTGAAAATTCTTATTGCTACCGTTTGCAGAGATACAAAATCAGATTTTTCTCTGTATTTATTGAAAGTCGTATCTCTCGGCACCCTTTATTATGTTGCAAAAACTTTTGTGAAAATAGCAAAGTTATCATCTTTCTATACACTGGATTAGTAACATTAAGGGTAGAAAAAATAGTTTAGTTTGCAGAATTAAGCTAAAGTGGATTTCCAAAGCTTTGTTCTCAGTACTTCAAAATACGAAGACAGTATGCAGAAAATGCATTTTTTAATGAAAAAAGTGTTTACAAAAATTGTAACAACTATCATTCATCTTAAGGGTATTTACTGAGCGTTTACTGTGCGAAGAGCATTGTACTAAGAGCTTGGAAGAGTACAACACAACAACATAACAGACACATTCCCTGCCCCTTAATGAATATTTTTAACGTTGGTGGAATAAATTTGGAGATGTTTAGGGCCAATACATTCTTTTTAACGAAGCTAGCTGTGGGCAGGTAACACATCTAGCCCTCTCCCAAGTGCTTGGTACAATGTTCTGCAAACAGTAAGTGCTAAATAAACAGCATTAATGGATGATTGATGATGATAGTTTCTCCCTTTCTGGAGTCCGAAGTCACTGGAACTTCAGTAACTACTACATAAGGGTTAGTACTCTCAAGTGGTTCAAGAAAAAGAGAGTTTTAAGTGGAAGAGTGCTAAGCAAAGTACAGTTTCCTATGGGAAAAATATGAAGGGAATTCATGTTTTCCCATGGTCCAAAAATTTTTAAACAAACAATATACAGGCATTAAAACAGTAATAATATTAATTTTGGTATTTGTTAAGCACTTACAAAGGGAGGGTAAGTAAGCTAACCCGAAGTAAACAGAAGTTCAAACCGAAGTAAATGTTAAGGCAATATCAATCAAACTTGGTGCTTCAGGAAAATAATTTCCTCATCTGAAGGGCCTGAGCCACTGGAAAATCTTCCCCAGTTAATTCCCACTCCTCCCAAAGACACTAACCCAACAGATACTTCGCATTCTTGAGGACTCTAGCCTCAAATGGCAGGATTCAAAAAGTGTCAGATGCGCCGGAAAAACTGCCGAAAAAAACTGTCACCCTCACAGTGCCAAGTCCAGCATGGCCTAATGAAAAAAGCATGAGACTGGGGAGTTTAGGAGACTTAGATCTAATACCAGCTCTATCACTTTTGCCTGACGTTCAATTTGGGTAAGTCACTTAATTTTACCATGCCTTAGTTTTCTTAGAAGAGTGACAGTGGATCGAATATGGGCCTGGAGTCAGAAGGGCCTGGTTCTAATTCCAGATCCACCACATGTCTGCTGTGGGCAAGTCACTTAGCCTCTCTGGGCCTCAGTTACCTCATCTGTAAAATGGGGATTAAGAAAGAGTGTGAGCCCTACGTGGGACAGGGATTGTGTCCTACCCGATTAATTTTTATCTACCCTAGCACTTTGAGCAGTGCTAAAAAAAAGTACCATAATTATTTCCTCATTTGTATAATGGGGACAAAACATCTGTTCTCCCTCCCCTTTAGACTGGGAGCTCTGGGACAGACAAGGTATGTACCCAATTTTTTTTTATCTTGTATCAATTTGATTGCTTATCACATAGCTCCTTGTAGGGAGGAAGCATATCTACCAACTCTGGTATATTGTATTCTCCCAACTGTGTGTACTATTCTGCAAACAGTATGAGCTCAGTAAATACAACTGATTGATAGAAACCACTTAATAAATATCATCTTCATGGAAAAGGTGCCTATGATCTCTTTGAAATATTATGTTGCCAACTTGTAGCGCTTAGTACAGTGCTCTGCACACAGTAAGCGCTCAATAAATACAATTGATTGATTGATGGAAATAGTTTCTGGTATGCTTGTAAATTTTTCTTCATTTCTCCCCACCTCACAATCCTGATTTCCCCAATGATGGGCCACATTTCAGCTCAATGATTCAGTATCATAACAGACATAGGTTGCAATTCATCTTCTCTTCTGCTCTCTCCTCACCTACTGCCAATGAAACTTGGCACACTTCATAAGCAAATATAATCTTTGCCATTGCTTAAACTACAAAAAAATATAATGAAATATTGTACACCTGTACACTTATTTTTGTTTCGAGACAACATCCCTTAAGATACCATTTGTCTTTTTCCTCCACATTCATTTGCACCTCTCAAAACCTCAAGCCTTTATCAAAAAGCAAGGAGAATAGACTCCTGATAAGATTTCAGAATTTCTCTGAAATTCTTCTTGTAATTATTTTTCTGTTATCTTCCAATGCAAATATGCCGTGGCTACCAGGTACAAAGAATTCTGTGTAGTTTACTTTAACAAGTGACAAGCAACTGATGGGAAAGGTGCAATTTAGAAAAATAAATTACAAAGTTGTAATTACACTAAAATAAAAACAAAAACAACACTCTATCCCCCGACCCCCTTTTCCCTGGCACATGTATACTTACTTGGGCAGGGAATAAATTATCACATACTGTATTTTAATGTTGAACAGCTTCTCCACATGCAAATATTCTAGATGTTTTTTTCTGACAATTAGTATGTGCAGCCACTGTTTCTTTAAATACCACACTGTGGGACAAATGGTGTCACGGACTTTTATGGACTCGTACTGGATGTTCATCTTGTCTTGAGTGGCTGAGTGGCATACAGACTTTCCATGGATTTGGGTACGCTGGGGATAGCCAAAACACTGCCTGCTACCTGGAGTTGCTTCTTTTCCCTTACACATCCTTAGGAGGACTGAGGCTCATATTTCCCAAATCTATTGCAACACTGCAAAGGGTCAAGTGAGGTCTTTGGGTGTGTAAAGTTCACTCTGAGTCATTAACTCTGCAGCTGAGGAAGGAGGGGTTGGAAGGGGAAGGGCCCTAGGTAAGGATGGATATTCCCTGACCTTACGACATTACAATACGTCAGTACTGGAAGCTAATTTGGGAAATATATTTTTCTCCTACATTTCCACTTTAACATTTGGTCTCGATAATCTCATTTCTATTTTCTTGTTTGTAGTGTTGTCAAGTAATATGAAATGGTTGGGGGAAGGTTTTCTCGTGCAGCCTATTCTGCCCAGACTGTATATAGTCAGGGTATTAAATCAATCATACTTATTGAGTGCTTACTGTGTACAATGCACTGTAGTAAGCACTTGGGAGAGTACAACAGGCACATTCCCTGCCCAAAATGATCTCATTAATTTGGAGAGAAGGGTTATGCACCAAAGAGAATCTTGCTAATATCCAATTCTTTCCTAACATAATAGCTCATCATCCTAACATCCTATTTTGGTTTTCTTTTTGATTCTGTGTTACGTGACTATGCCCATGCTCCTCAGTTATTTTGTAACCACAGCAATCTTTCTCTGCAAGTGAAAAGTGCCCTTTCAATTTGCCCCTGTTTTGAAGGGAGATGAGTGTCAGTATTTCACACCTGGCTGCCAAATCACCCAGAAAGTACCTGATAAACCATTTCAAAAGAGAACCTGTTGCTACTTGAGCATGTTGTATTTTGGGAAGTACAGCAAACAGGACACCAGTAAATATCAGTAGAAAAGATAATACAAGGCAACATTTCTAGTGCTTTCTCGACACCACCAGTTAGAGATTTCTCCAATCGTTTACTGTTCTCCTACTGAATCACCCTACATTTACCAAATCACAAACTGGAGACCACAGCTACTTGCTTAATTTTAAATTAACTCAAATACCTTTACATGTGATTTTATGACTCCTGAGTCTTCCCCAAATCATTTCCTCTTGCTTATTTTACGGTCTTATTCTGAACATTCATGATCCTTCATTTTGTAATTCCATTTTTGGGAGAACTGATCTTATGGGTTCTTACACACAGTTGGTGTTTACTTTCTGAAATATTTCACCTTTGATTTTATCATTTCATATCTTGTAGTGAAAATAATGATGGCAGTAATGGTGAGATTGAACTGCTGCTACCAAGGATTATAACTCTTGCTTTTAATTAGTCAGTAAATCAATTAACCAATCAATCAATCAATCAATCGTATTTATTGAGCACTTACTATGTGCAGAGCACTGTACTAAGCGCTTGGGAAGTACAAATTGGCAACACATAGAGACAGTCCCTACCCAACAGTGGGCTCACAGTCTAAAAGGGGGAGACAGAGAACAGAACCAAACATACCAACAAAATAAAATAAATAGGATAGAAATGTACAAGTAAAATAAATAAATAAATAAATAGAGTAATAAATATGTACAACCATATATACATATATACAGGTGCTGTGGGGAAGGGAAGGAGGTAAGATGGGGGGATGGAGTGGGGGACGAGGGGGAGAGGAAGGAAGGGGCTCACAAAAAGCAAGAGCTGAAATCCTTGATTTACTTAACTGTTCTTTCATCTCTTATTTATCTTATATGCCTCTGATAAATTATGAAAAAGGAGAGAAAAAGGAAGAAATCTGAGATTTTTTTTTCCACCCTTACATTTGTTTTGATACTGCAGACTATATTTTAAAGGATCAAATTCATCAGTAAAGTTGCTCATTACATAAAGAATAGAATCCTCAAAATACAGCTATATTTTCTTTTTTAAAAAATAAGTAGGAGGGAGAACAGGTACTGAATACGCATTTTCCATTTGAGGACACTGAGGCACAGAGAAATGACTTCCCCAAATTCACATAACAGGCAAGGGGGCAGAGCCGGGATTAGAACCCAGGTTCTCTGGCTCCCACTCTATATCATATATTGATTGAAAAGGGGGTGGAGAGGAAGTTGGAAGCATTTATCTCCACATTTCTTCCTCTCTGCTACTGTGCTTCTGTGGTGGCTAATGGGTCTCACTCCATCACTTCTGAGAAAGTAGGATCCTAATGCATCCCTGAGGCTTCACCAGTGGTGAAATGGAACTCTAAAAGGTGCATGAGATTGTCCCACTCTAAATAGGAAAACTGGTGACACTATTCTTCCATATCTTTTCAAGCGCCTCACCTTGGCGGCCGGGGGTGGGGTGGGGTGGGGGAACAAAAGACTTTTCCATAATAACACACATAAATTGATCACTGAAGACAATTTGGAAAAAAACCACATTCATTTAAAACTAATTAACCCTGAGAATTGGTTAGTATATATGAACACATATAAAGGTGATCAGTTGATAAACTGAACAAATGCCAGGCATCTAATTATTATAGGAAATGTAACACTCACATTTCCTTTACAATTTGCCAATCGTGATACTCCAATTTTCTAGGATTTAATAAAAGGCAGTGAGTTTACCTAAGCATAAAAATTACTTGAAGAAAATGTCAAATGACGAAACCTACAAATTTCTTCTGCATGTGTTATTAATGAAACATTAGTGTGCATCCAACTGGATGTCAATCACATGGTGAGTTTTTTTTAAGAAAATCTTATTATTTGAGTCACTTGGAACTAACCTAGAAATAATTTGGAAGAAGAAGTCTTGAGAAAGAGAAAAAGAATATATTCTGGTTAAGAAAATGCCTTAGAATTCCAGGAAAAATCACCACTGTTGCGAAACAGAAATAGATTAAGCTATTTTGTATTAAAACAGTGTGTGGGGGGGGGGGCGGGGGGGATGACGACTGTCTCTGTAGAAAGCAAAAAAAACCCCAGCATCCTTCAGGAAATGTTTTAAAACACTTTTACCTAGGAGCATTTGTTGCAACAATCATTTTAAGCCTGTGCTAATTATTGTGAAAACTATGGCTAATGGGCATCTCTCCAACTAAAGCTGATTTTCAGTATGCTCTGACAGCCCAGACTCCTTTGGGGGATAAGTGTAGTGGGGGAGGACGGGGATGCCAGGAAAGAGATGCCCACTCTAGGTGGTGAGGTTAATTGGCACTCTAGGGAAGAGGAAATTAGCTTATGGTTTTGCAGAACCAGCTTCACAGGTAGCCAGCTCTGCCCCTTGATGGAGGCCTACCAGAAAAGGAGCGGTCAAGATGGCCCTTTCACTTCTCAAGGTGTCCCTCGGTTCTACTGACAGGTTGAATCTAAGCTTTCTCCTGTTCCCTGCTGAATTGCGAATGGGCTTTCACTAGGTTTTGGATGAAGCAGAAGGTGGGTTCTTGCCTTGTGCTGAATGGGGGTGGGCGGGCTCTCCTCATTCTCTGAGGGGCTTTAGAAGGCCCCTACAGCAGCTCCGGGACTGAGCCAGGTGTTCTCCACACCTTGCTGGTCTCTGGGCCGGGAGCTTGACCCCTGACCAGAGTGAAGGTGTACAAAACTCGGGCCCAACACTTGAGTGTCACTGTGGGGGAGAAAGTCCTTGACCCCACAGGGTTCAGGAAGAATTTGTCCCTGACTGGAGCAGGGGAAGGACCAGGGAATTTGCGCACCAGAGACTTCTTGGCTCGGGTTCTGGTGACTTCCAGCTGTTTCTGAAGCTATGCACAGGCCTTCCTGGGAGCTTTGGGTTTGGGCAAGCCCACCCAGCCCGGAGTCTGAAGAGATGGATGGGGTCTGCTTCCCCAGCTGTCTCTACAGAGGAAATAGTTTCCCTGTTCCCAGCTCCTGACCACAGTGGGCTCTTTGCTCCCCTCTTTTCTGCCACTATCTTCTACCACTTATCTGGTTAATTCTTTACGCTCTTCTGTTGGGGGTTAACTCCCCATTTTTTTCTTCTCTCTGCTCCCTCCACCACATCCTTTCTCTCTCCTTTGGGTCACTGTCTTCTCCCTTTGCTTTCCCTCACTCCCCTTCTCTACCTTTCCCTTGCTCCCCAAAAACTCCACAACCCTTTGCCCTGCTCATTCTAACCTCACTTCAAGCCTGCCTCCTAATCAAACTTAAAAATAAACCCTTAAGTGCCAGAGGTGATAGAAGAATACAACACAAAGTGGTTCATTGATATCCTATAAGTAAGCCCGTAGGGGAAAACTTTTAATCAGAGGTGTATTTACCACATCCCAAATTTAATGTTCATTAAAGAACAAAGTGAGGCAAAAAAGATATGGAAAAATAAGCACATTTAATGCCATACTGAATATATTAGGAGCATTAGTTGATAAAACTATTGGATACAAAACTCCGGCTCCATCATGCAGGCTAAGCCATCCTGACCTAGACTATTCTAACAGAAGCCATTTTAGCAAGGTTAAATTACTGTGCAATGCAGATGGCCCCAATTCATCAGCTAATCAACAAGTATTTATAGAACACACACAATAAAAAACTAGTTGTACTCTGAGGAGACTTGATAATTAACAGTGCAACTTTACTCTGAAAAATAGATTTTTGGTAGTACTTCTATATCTGGTGAGATCTTGAGAAAAAACAGATTTTGTTGCTCAAAACATAGTGTGGACAAAGACCAGTTGTATAAAATTCTACGTCTGCCTTCTTTTAAATAATTATCCAAAAGGGCAGCTTCTAGTTTGGTCTTGCACTTGGATCTGTACCCTTAAAGCACTTACTTTCACATGACTCTCAAATATTTTATATTTTCAAATTCATTTATATTAATGTCTGTCTCACCCTCTAGACTGTAAACTCCTTGTGGGCAAGGCACACATCTACCAACTCTGCTGTACTGTACTCTCCCAAGCGCTTAATACAGTGCTCAATAAATAACACTGATTGATTGATTCCAAGAAGTAAATGTTGCTAACCGTGAAGAACCAGGGACTTTTTTGTTTAATTTTAGGAACACAGTTCTATAAAATCTGTTAGTGGATGAGGTTAAAAGAATGACACAGTAGGGACTCAATAAATGTCAACAACCCACAGTAAGTCAACAAACTGTGGCATAAGGAAGATGGAAGTGAAAGGAGGTTTAGGAAAGAACTTTCCTGCCCCTGCCATCAACAAACAGCTATTTGAGCCCACTGTTTTTAGGTTCTTAAGCCAAAGTTTCTGAGGAATCCTACGCCCACTTTTTCCCTCTCTCCAACCCAGTCATTCAAACAAACACGGTCCTAGAATTCAATGGTTCTGGGGTGTTTTTCGAAGAGAAAAAAAACTAACACTGTGAAGAACAATTCTGCCAAAACAATGAAAATAGATGGTTTCAGTCAAAATGACGCATTGTGAATTTAACTAGTCTAAACGCAATTTAGATCTCCTGCCTTCTGACCTATTGACTAGGCCATTCTTCAACCCAGTACTCCACTATTCCTTGAATTCAACAGACCTTAAGCAAAAAGAAAAAGAAAAAGAAAAACGACCTACTAAGCAAGCTAAATACAAATATATTCCCCCCTTCTGGGCTTTTACATTCACATCAAAGAAAAAATCCAGTTTTTCTTGCCAATAGCACTTGTACTGTTTATTTATTTTGCTGTTGTAGTTCATAATTTGGAAAGCAATGATTCAACTTTGGAAGAACAATAACGAGCGATGTGACTAGGAATGTTGCATTTTAATATTTTTAAAATGTTCATGTATTTACCATGAAAAATGGTTAAATGGTTTAAATAGTTGTATTTGTTCAAAGTCAATTATGATGACAAGATGTCTCTAACACTGTTTAGCAACAGGTTCTATTGAACAAAATGAAGAACTCGGCTTTACAGAAGGAAAACTTTTGGAAATATATAATTTTTTTAATTGCCCCAGAAAGCTGATTATATGCACTGGTTGGTAGATTCAGAGATGTGTATTCTACTGTTGCAGCAACAACACCCCCCACCAAAAAAAAAAACCCAAAAATCAATGCAGAGGTATTTCTGATCCCATAAGGTACGATGAAAAAAATCACCTTATTGACCTCTACCTTTTCTGTGCTAAGCCGGATTCATGCTATTCAAAAAATCTCAATCAGTGGTGTTTATTGAGCACTTATTCTGGGTAGAGCACTGTACTAAATGCTTGGGAGAGGACAATGCAACAAGTTGACATGATCTCTACTCACTTGCCCCTGCATTTTCTCTCTAAAGGTGTCATGATTGATTTTCCCCTGCACTCCAGGGAGCAGGCTCTGCAGTCTACCAAGTGCTGCCGTTCGGTTTGCTAGTTGCACTCTGGGTCCTAACAGGAAAGTGACAGGCAGGGATGAGAGAGTGCAGGCTTTTAGTACTGAGGATCATCTGTCTTTCCCAAAAGGAGAGTCCATCACCACATCAAAGGATTAGCTTCAAGGCACAGTCTGAATTCTACAACAATAACACGAAATGATAGTCTGACACACCTCATGAGGCAATCGGAGCAAATTCTAAACTATCCGTGCTAATGCAGGTCCCCAGGAAACAGGTAAACCAAATCCATGGATAACCCAAAACTCCTTTTTATCCATTCATTTCAGCTTCTTCCACAACCACCCTTTCACAAGAGTTATTCTCTACTTGCAAATCGAAAGATTGAGCACTCCACTTTATCTCCTTTCCTGTGGTCACTTCTGAAGGAACTAACAGAAACAGTCAAAATTTGTGGACCGAAAGGAGATACAAGTATCTGAGATGATTCATAATCTAGATCATAAGTCTCCACACAACAGTAAGTGCATTTCATTTCACCGGGCATGAAAGAAGGCTATTTGACAAGGGGAGAATTTTCCTGTTAAAATTCATTTCAAACCAAATGCAAGTCCAAAATACAGTTCAGCAGATCCTCAAGGGTATCAATTTTCTTTACTATTTATTGATACTCCCTATCAGTGATTCTTAGTCTGTGTATTTTAGAAAAGCCTGTTTGCTTCTAAAGTACACTGCAACCTCAAGGCCCAGTGGCTAACATTTAACAGCAAAATGCCTCCCATTACAATTATACATGCTGTGTGAGCAAGAGAAAAAGCAGATTGGTCCCAGGGCTATAAGTCATTCTTTAAATAGAATTAAACAGCATATTATTAAGGTTCCTTCAGAGTACAACAGCAGGGTCTTTACCTGCTTTGTACTCGCTTACAGCAGTATGTTCTGTTACCTAGGAAATGGCTCCAGTTATCAAGTAATTGCTTGGAACTATTGCTCAGCACTTCCTTAAAGTTGGTTTAATGCAGCAAGTCAAACCCTTAAAAATTATTGAAGTTAAATGAGGAAGAATATATTGATTTCTACAAATTAGGCAGATTGAATAATTGGAAAGTTTTCAAACATAAAGGATAACTGAAGAAAGTGAGGAAGGGGCAGGAGGTGGGGGGGACTGGAAAGGAAACGGGAGTTGAAGGGTGTGTTGAGGAAAGGAGGGTGCAAGGACATCCACAGGAGCTTAAAATTCTTAAAAAGGAGGCAAAAAATAAAAATGTCTGTGGAGAAAGCATTAGTAAAGGGAAGATCACGATTCAGCACACAAAAAAATCGAGACAGAAGCAAGCAGAGCTGCTCTGGAGACATTGGAGAACAGAGGGAAGAGTGGGCTGGATGGGGAAAATGAAGCGTGAGAGGAAGGGGAGGTGCTAGCGTTGTATATGCTAGTGGCAAGTAGCAGATGCGGGTGTAGATCTTTGGTCCAAACACAAATCCTTAAGCAGCCCAGAACAGAACACTCTTGATTGTTCATTCCTGGAAGCTAGCATCTTTGGGGACAAAACCTCATGTTGCTTCTCAATAAAGTTCTTTTTCATTTAAGAAAGCTAAGGCACAAGACATGGCAAAAGATCAAGTGATATAAGGATCCAGGGGTGGGAGGTTTTGTAAATGAATGTTGGGGTCCTGACTTCCCATTCCCAGCTTTAACCCCCATCTCAATTTTAATATACAAATGGAACACAACTGGTTCTTATTTTCAAGTGGATGTGAGTTTAGCTTTAAGCACTGTGAAGAAAATCCAATGTAATGGAAAGTTGGCCATCCCGCTAGGTGCTACATTAAATGTCAAACAACATCACTGATTTCTGGAACATGTAAAAACTATTTATGTCAACTTCAAGAAAAGAAAAGTCCCATATAGATGCCTGTTTCCAGGGTGAAGGGATTAGGCCCAAGAGAGGCTGTCCAAATTCTTGAGTACACGACAGCCAGTACATAAATCTATACCATAGGCACTGGAGATGGGCAACTCCAGGGATACAGCAGCCAAACATCATAGCAGCCAGCCCCATTTTGGAGCCAGTTACCAATCAGGAGAGGACCAGCTTTCAAATAGGGATGTTAGAGAGATTCTGGCATTGTAGTAGACTGCATTTATGAAAACCCAAACTTTTTAAAGATTTAACCACAGCAGGATGAAAAACAATTTAGCCATCCCATGACTTTACCTGTCAAAATATTACTGGCACAACAAAAGACTAAAGTGATTTCAGTTTCTGGACACCTTTTATGACTACGGTTTCGGCAGCGTGGAGAAAATGCCCATTAGAACTTGTAAGAATGTATTTATATATCTAAGTAGCCAAACTTTGCCTTGTGTTCCAATCGATCGATAGAATATATTTACTGACCTCACACTGGGTGCAGGGCACTGTACTAAGGGGAATATTAATAATAATAATGGTATTTGTTAAGCATTTACTATGTGCCAAGCACTGTTCTAAGTACAAGGTAATCAGGTTGTCCAAATTGGGGCTCAAATCCCCATTTTACAGATGAGGTATCTGAGGCTCAGAGAAGTTAAGTGGCTTGCCAAAGGTCACACAGCAGACAAGTGGCGGAGCCGGGATTAGAATCCGTGTCCTCCCAAGCCCATGCTCTTTCCACTAAGCCATGCTGCTTCTTTGCGTGCTGCTTCTAGTACAGTGAACAGGGATTGAACCAGGGTTCAACTAAACGTGTATCAGGAGTTCCAAAACTCTGTTTTTGAAAAGTCCAACAAGAAAGTGCACAGGGATGGTGGAGGGAACTGCTGTGAAGCTTTAAACTGTAAGCTCCTGACAGACAAGGGAACATCTCTTCCATCTGTGTTGTACTATACTCTCCGAAGCAGTTAGTACTGTGCTCTGCACACAGGAAGTGCGTAATAATTACCACTGGGAAGAAGATGGTTGATGATAAATGGTTCAAGAAAGACTGGAATGAGCAAGAGGACGGAGGAGGAGAGCTCTCTGCTTGGGTGCAAAGAGGGAAGCAGGTTTAACAGACTCTGAGTCTGTCAGTAGTCTCAGTCACACAAAATCTCAAAACTCTCCACCTTTCACCTCTATCCACAACCACTTTGTGCTGTCAGTCCATTGGGCTGCCGGGATTCATTTCTATGGAATGGTTAAATTTATCCAAACAACAAAGGAAAGGTCTCCCAAGCCCTCTTTTAACCTTTTAGCTTGCTTCGGGGTGCTGTTCTTGGGAGAATAAACTCTTACCCATTTCTTCTCTGTCTAGATGCTGACAGACTGCTGGTACTCATCTCTAAGTAACTCCATCAGAGGTGTCTCTACACTGGCTCATTCTGCACTCAAAAGTGGAGTTTGCTCCCTTTGATTCGATGTCTAATGCAAATATTAATTTGCTACCAACATTGGGCTATCTGTGGGATGCTTATTCTATGTGCTGAACGCATATAGGCCTTTTGGTACCCTGTGCTAGAAAGGAGCTTTCTTATTTCTCCGCTATAGCCTCCTCCAATACTGACTTTATAGTAAAAAGTGTTTATTAATACTTTCCCATGGGGAAAATGCTAGATTCTGCTGGACCGGGACAATGGGAGAAAGACATTATGTGCTTTTATCCCAGGTCTCTAAAGTAAAATAATGAGGCACCTCAAGGGGAAAAAACAAACAAAAACAAAAATCCTACTGGTTTTCGCATTCTTGGCAATCTATGTTGCTGTCCCCAACAGCATTTGATCCCTACTTTTCTCCTGGTAAGTATTAATCCATCCAAATGTGCTTAGTATTTTCTATACTGAGTGACTCAAACAAAAGTTGTTACAGAGCTGAAGGATGTACTGTTTTGTTTTTTTTCCCGTGTGGCTGTGCAGAACAGTATTAGGTTTCATTGAGGGGGTTGTGTCTGGACTATGACCAGTTTGCCTCTCATCCATCCTTAGTCCTTTTCTCCTTTTGAAACAGTGTCTCTTTTGTCTGTGTATTCATGGAAGCTGGAGGTAGAGAAAGAGAGGAGAATGAGAACAGCAGGATGTTTCCAAATAAATTTACAGATGAATGGGCACAGTTCAGTAGAACTGGTCCACTTTACAATTTTAAATGTAGAGAAGAGGGTTATTTTTTTCTCTGAGTGATTCTCAAATACTTCAATAACGACCTTACTGTAAGAAGAATTTGGAACAAATACATCAAGTTCAAATATTTCACTTCCATAAGCCATTCCAGGGACTAAGACTAAGTGAATGGCTAATCAGTAAAGTACTGGGAATCGCCATTCAGCTATTTTCTCAAGTTTGCAAAAGGGTATAATGCTGCTACAATTCATTGTCTGGGAAGCTGGAGTTGGTACTCAGTGAACATGAGGGGAGAATAATAAGAAGAATGATAGTAATAATAATGGTATTTGATAAGTACTTACTATGTGCCAACTCTGCACTAAGCACTGAGGTAGATAAAAGATAATTAGACTGGATATGGTCCATTCCCACATAAAGCACACAGTTTAATTAGGAGGGAAAACAGGAATTGAACCCCCATTTTAGAAATGAGGAAACTGAGGCAGAGAGAAGAACCTTCAGTACTCACCCATCTACCTCCGCATCAAACAGAAGCTCTTTACCAATGACTTTAAAGCAAATGATCACCTTGCCCCCACTTACCTTACCTCGTTGGCTCCCTTACTACAACCCATCTACACACTTTGTTTCTCTAATGCCAACCTACTCGCTGTAAGTCAATCTCATCTATCTCGTTGCCAGTTTCTCACCCATGTCCTGCCTATGGCCTGGAATGCCCTCCCTCTTCATAACCAACAATTACTCTCCCCACCTTCAAAGCCTTATTCATTCATTCATTCAATCATATTCATTGAGCACTTACTGTGTGCAGAGCACTGTACTAAGCGCTTGGGAAGTACAAGTTGGCAACATATAGAGACAGTCCCTACCCAGCAGCGGGTTATTGAAAAACACATCTTCTCCAAGAGGACTTCTCTGACTAAGCCCTAATCTTCTCTTCTCCCACTACTTTCTGTGTTGCCCTGGTACTTGGATTTACTCCCTTTACTCACACCTCCCTCAGCCCCATGGCACTTATGTTCATAACTTTAATTTGAGTGTCTGTCTCCCCTTCTAGACTATAAGCTCGTTGTGGGCAAAGAATGTGTCTACCAACTCTGTTATACTGTACTCTCCCAAGCACTCAGTCTAGTGCTCTGCACACAGCAAGCGCTCAGTAAATATGATTGATTGATATATGACTTGCCTAAAGATGAAAAGGAAAGGGTAAAGAGAGGCCAGAGAGTCGTCGATTTTACAATAAATGTGGAAAGCTATATTCCTTTCCTCTCACCATCAATGCCTCGAGTTTAGCATTCCCAGAGGTACTGGAACACATCTGAGCAACAAATTGTCAGGAACCTCAAATGTAACAATAGGCAATTTTGTATCTAGGTGCCTAACCAATTCTGTTTGAGGCTCGGTCCATCCTTTTTGAATTTGCTTTGTTTTTCCTGGTGTTTTTTTCTAATCTGATTATCGGTATAGGGTTTCATTCCACTCATCTCCAGGAGTTATGAATTCACCGCTTTTGTGATGATGTCAGCCACAAAACAGGACTCATTTGTAAGATACCAGAAAAATCATACACTAAAGGTAAGATTTCATTGATGTGACTCATTGAGCTCCCCATGAAACCACTAACTGGGTTGGGAGCTGGTCTCCAAAGCCCACACTGAGGGCAGTCTAGAATTCTCCAGCCCCAGAGCCAGAATTTGGGATCAAATTCCAAATCTGTAGATAAAACTTTATGGAGAAACTCTTATTATCCCTACAGATCACAGGCCATTGAGCATTACTTCCAGGAGAGTTACTGAACACTTAGAGTGTGCAAAGTACTGTACTAAGTGCCTGGGGGAGTACAATATAATAATAAACAGATACCAGCCTGTCTCCCCCAGCATATTAAGTAGCTCCTTGAGGGATACTTAAGTATTCTCCCCAGGGATAAGTACAGAGCTCTACCCTCAGAAGGAGTTCAACAAATACCATCTACTGACTGATTTGAAAGGGAAGTTACTCCCATAGCAAGTAATGTTAAGTGCATTAATATATTTCCGAGAACCACGAGCAGCATAATCTAGAGGAAAGGGCACAGCTCTGGCATTCAGGGGATGTGGTTCTAAACCTGGCACTATCAATTGACTGCTGGGTTACCTTAGGCACGTCATTTAACTCCTCTGTGCTTCAGTTTTCTCATCTGTAAACAGGGATTGTGTCTCTCAACTCTGTTGAACTGCATTCTCCCAAGCTCTTAGTAAAGTGCTCTGCACACAATAAATACTCAATACGATTGATGAACTGATTAAAATGAGGATTCGATACCTGTTGTCCCTTCTGCTTAGACAATGAGCCTATGGAGTGCAGAGACTGTATCTGACTGGATTATTTTATGCCTTCCCCAGCAGTTGTTATGGCAGGTATTAAGTGCTAAACAAACACCATAATTATTATTTTAAAATGTGACCAAGACCATTACATTATATATATATATATATAAAGTGATAACATACAAATATTGTACTTGTATTGAGTTGTACTTTCCAAGTGCTTAGTACAGTGCTCTGCACAAGTAAGCGCTCAATAAATTCAATGAATGAATGAAATATAATTGCAAGGTCAAATAGCAATGAAAATATATATCAATAGGAAATATTTTGAATTGGATTTGTGCCTACATTCGCAAATATTTAATTTTCAAAGTGTTATCTTGTACATGGCTTTGCCAGAAAGGGCACTTACAGCTCCCATATTTGTCATTTTCTGCTCTAAAGAGATCTATTGTCATTACTTACTGCCAAATTGAAATGAGCTGTAATCACTCTATCAAGCCAAAGTATTTCAGTGGGAGGGGAAGGAATGTGCTTAAGCCAAAGTAGAAACTGAGAGAAGACTACCTAATATTTGCAATAAAATTCAAAATAGTTCTATTAAGGATCCAAAAGGGGAGGGGAGGTTGTGGGATTGAGGTATTGGCAGGTTGGGAAATTCTTCACAGCTCTGGGTCGAAGGATTATTCTCACTTGAGAATGCCGTTTCTCTTTCAGGTAGAAAGTTTTAAATTCAGAGGAGTTATCTTTCAGAGAGAAGGGAACTATGGAAAAGAAAGTCTGAGATATTTTTCAGAAGCTATACAAAGATGGGCATTAAAGCTTTTAGAAGGTCCACTTGGCTAGGACAATTCCCTCCAAATATTCCTTTCCAATCAATCAGAATTATTTACTAAATACTTACTGTATACACAGTCCTATATCAAGTTTTGGGGAGAGTACAATAGATTAGTAGATAGGATCTCTGCCCTCAAGTCAGGGAGCTCAGGCAACTTAACCTTTTTTTTTTTTTAAGCCCTGGTATTTGTTAAGCACTTACTATGTATCAAGCACTCTTCTAAGCTCTGGGGAAGATACACATGTATTACATAGGACATAGGAAGGACACAGTCCCTATACTAAATGAGGCTCTCACAGTCTAAGTAGGAAGGAGAAGAGGTATTGAACCCCCATTTTACAGTTGAGGAAACTGAGGTACATAGAAGTTAAGTGATTTATCTAAGGTCAAAAAGCAGACAATTGGTGAAGTCGAAATTAGAACTCAGGTCCTCTGGCTCCCAGG
The DNA here is from genome assembly GCF_015852505.1 of Tachyglossus aculeatus. Classification (NCBI taxonomy): domain Eukaryota; kingdom Metazoa; phylum Chordata; class Mammalia; order Monotremata; family Tachyglossidae; genus Tachyglossus; species Tachyglossus aculeatus. Next base: position 16,117,932 of record NC_052074.1, on the reverse strand, counting down.
CCACCACTAATTTCTTACCCCAAATTTTGTTAGTGTTAGCTTCATAAAGCGAAAACCTAATGAAAACCTCATTTAAGCCACTTTCCAGGGGCACTTGGCTAAATCACAGGCCCAAAGAAACCCTTAATAATGCAGAAGAAACATCTGAAAAAGGATGGTTCTCCTCTTTTCCCCTACTCCCTGTCTTCTAGGTAGCCTGCTCACATGGATCTGTACACGTGGCTCAGTGGAAAGAGCACGGGCTTGGGAGTCAGAGGTCATGGGTTCAAATCCCGCCTCTGCCGCTTGTCAGCTGTGTGACTCTGGGCAAGTCACTTAACTTCTCTGTGCCTCAGTTACCTCATCTGTAAAATGGTGTTTAAGATCGTGAGTCCCACATGGGACAGCCTGATCACCTTGTATCCTCCCCAGTGCTTAGAACAGTGCTTTGCACATAGTAAGCGCTTAACAAATACCAAAATTATTATTATTATTATTATTATTATTTAGCACTTATGTACATATTCATAATTTATTAGTTTATATTAATGCTTTTCTCTCACTCTAGATTGTAAATTCTTTGTGGGCAGGGAATGTATCTACCAACCTTTTTGTATTGTACTCTTCGAAGGGCTTAGTACTGTGCTCTGTATACAGTAAGCACTCAATAAATACCATTGACTTCTCAGAAAAGTAGATAACTAGGAATTGACTTTCAGCATACATGACTAATAGTATGTATCAGAAGGCAGGCAATTATTGACCACTAATATTTTCTTTTGTAATGACCACTAAATAAAGCGAGGACTGTTGAAAAAAAAATGAAAATATTTGGAGGGGAAAGCCACACAGAAAACAACCATAAATGTCAGCTAAGTGGAAATAAGAGAACTGTCCACAGGCAATGTTTAGTTGTACATGTTTGTTTTAAAAATAACAATGGGTAGCATTGACACAGGAAATGAGAAATGACAAAAAAAAACTAAGAGAGATATACGAAATGCTGCATATCATTCCATTCCTAAATTGTTCTAAGATCACTTTTACTCTGGCAATTAAATCATCCTGATGCTAGCAAGAAGCTTGGCACAATTCTCCAACTTCATTAACATTATCTTCATTCATCTATTCTACCCCACAGGTGAAATATTTTGAGTGAAGACTTTTTGTTGAATTTTGTTGAATCCCTGGCTTTGATTTTTATTCAGCTTACATGGTGCTAATTCAGGTCGGTTTCATGGCTGATTTTAGGGTGAAACATACCTTTGAAAGTGCATAGTAGATTTGTACTGATATAAGTGGCTACTCATCAGCTAAGGGCGCCTGATAGCCATGTGGTCCACTAGGCCAATGCTTAAAGAATCTTACCTTAAAAACAAAGTATTACAATCTATAGTATGTCTCCGTGAATGCTAAGTACAATTCAACTAAGATAATTATGCTACTAACTTCAAACTAACCAGAAAGTCTAATAAGCAAGTAACGGGTCATATATCTGCCCATTCATATCTAAATCGCTGAACTTCAAGATTAGGAAGCTGCCCTCCTGGGTAATTCAAAGTAAATAAACCTTGTTCTCCTGAAGATGACAATTATGGTACTCATTACGTGTTTACAATGTACCAACCACTGTTCTAAGTGCTAGTAGAGATACCAGATAATGTCTCACATAAGGTTCTGAGTAAAAGTAGAAGGGTGAATGGGTATTGAATTCCCATTTTGCAGATGAGGAAACCAAGGCACAGAGAAGCTAAGTAATTTTCTCCAGGCCTTTGAGCGGGCAAGTGGCGGAGCTGGAATTTAAACCAACATCTTCTGATTCCCAGGCGGGTGCTCTTTCCATTAGGGCATGCTGCTTCTCCTGTAACACAAATGCTGCTTTCTTGCAAATCTTTATATTAAGGCAATTGCACACTGTAGCACTCACTCCTCATCCCAATGCCAGCATATGCACAAGCAGTTTCTTCTGATAACATGGCACCCAGAGCCCAAGGAAGCTCATACTGTGAAAAGAATGTTCTCTAATTCAATATCAATTGCATTTATTGGGGAGGGACCGTTTCTGTATGTTGCCAACTTGTACTACCCACGCGCTTAGGGCAGTGCTGTGCACACAGTAAGCGCTCAATAAATACGATTGAATGAATGAATGAATTTACTGAGCGTTTACACAGGGCAATGCACTGTACTAAGCACTTGGGAGAGTACAATATAACAGAGCTGATAGATACCTTCCCTGCCCAGATGAGCTTTCAGTCTAAAGGGGGAGACAGACATTAAGGTAAATGAATAAATTACGGATATGTACATAAGTGCTGTGAGGCTGAGGGAATGGTGAAAAACGGGAGCAAATCCAAGTGCCAATGTTAATAATGATATTCAAGCAAAATGCACAGTGCAAACCTATGTTATGGCATGACCTAAAATTGGAATTGGGTCAAATTGGCCAGGGTTCTCTGCCACAACTCCCGTTAACTCTCACTCACTTAAATTGTTTTGACTTCCCTTCCATGCCTAAAACACCCTCAGGACCGGTTTCGTTGAGGTGGCCTGGGAATTGCAGTATGGGGCTCCAGAATGTTGGAAAACATCAACTCCACACATTCCAATGTCCTGGTCACAAGCGGGAATGGGAAGGTGTGTAAAACTTGTTCTGTGCCTTAATTTCCTACAAAAAAATGATCAGCCCCAAATCTGCCTTTTGGCTGAGTCTAAATATAAAGGAAAGACAGAGTTGAAGAACAAAGCATCAATGTCTCATTCCCAGTGTTCTCTGGTTATAATGTCACCACCTGTTTTAGAACACTGATCCTATAATGTTAAATGCCCAGAACAGTGCAGAGAATGGTATCCACAAGATATAAACTGGAGCGCATTCTCTCAACTAAGCTAGAACACCGTTTGCTTTTAGGTCTCGAATGTCATTATATTCATGTTCAACTGTAAAATAAGTGTAAAATATCTTTGTACTATTATTACAGTCAACCAAAGGTATTTATTGAGTACTTACTGTGTGCACAGAACTGTACTAAGCACTTGGAAGAGTGTATTACATCAGAGTTGGAAGACATATTCTCTGCCCACTAGGAGTTCACGGCCTTGAAGTGGAATTGCTATTAAACTGTCAAAAAAATGTTTCCTCTACTATCCCACACTGGTGATAGATTCTGCATTTTATAAGCAACCCAAATTCAAATAAATGACATTTCGTAGCACTATTCACGTTAATATTTGCATTTCAGAAACACTGTTTTCAATGCCACAGCCCAGAAAACAGTCAGGAAAAGCAATTAAAATTTGAAGTTGAACATGCTTCTTGAATCCAAAAGTAAATATCAGAAATGCGGTTGAAATCACATCCAGCAACTGGACAATTATTCTGGGCTCACCATAGTGTAATCTGTTCATAGCTTTTTAAAAGAAAGGAAATAGGGTATAAAATGTAAAGCTACTGACCTTTTTTTGCTAGATTATTGTTGGGTTCATACTTCTCAATCAGCTGTTGGACTTGCTCCTGCTTTAAAGGTGGGTAAAGGATTTCATTCAGCCGAGGATCCCGTTGCTTAAAATTGATAAACTCCATCATCTGATCCACAGTTAGGTACGGTTTACTCTTTGCACCACTAGAAGAAAGTTGAGAAAATGAATGAGTAAAAATAAAGGAAATGCTGTTCTTCAGTGATTCTTTTTTCTTTCCAGAGAAAATGAAATGGCAACTTTGTGAAGGGAGACATGTACAAATGACTTATCCCTAAAAAAAAAAAAAAAAAAAGATAGATTTGGATATATACTGAAAGAATCTACCATAGTGAATGTAATTAACATATTTTTAAATGAATAGATACACAGTTTAAAGTCCTGGAACAATGTAGGTTATAAGAAAGCAGAATGGCCTAGTAGGAAGAGCTCCACCATTTGACTGCTGCATGACCTTAGACGAGTCACTTACCTCCTCTGTGCCTCAGTTTTCTCAACTGTAAAATGGGGATTCAATAACAGTTCTCCCTCCTACTTAGATTGTAAGCCCCATAGAGGAGAAGGATTGTGCCCGACATGATTAACTTGTATCTAACCCAGCACTTTGAACAGTGCTTGACGAGTGCTTAAAAAATACCATAAAGAAAAGAATAGCAGCAAAGTGCACTGGAAAGCATGCTAAAGTATAATCAATATCTTTAATTGATCAGAGGATATGCTCTTATCTATTGCAAAGTATACATACATTTTTGACATCCACTTATGGCATCAACTGCTTAATATATAGCTACTTATGTCATCTGAAAAAATCAATTTTGTCATTTTTTTTCTCCTCCTTTCACTGATCGACAGGTATTTAGAGCTACATCGCTAAAAGAACTTATGCAGGGTGTCTGGCTTTTCTGTTCATTTTCCCACTGCCTGGCAAGCGCTTAGTACCGTGCTCTGCACACAGTAAACACTCAATAAATATGATTGAACAATTGAATGAACTTTTAGTGGGAGAGTTGAGCACTTCCTGGTTTCCAGTATCCCGAATAAGGAGCTGCTTGGGGAAGAGTCCCGAATGACACCCTAGATACCCCTCCTCTCCTGCCTGTGCGCTCTTCAATTAGAAAGAGTGAACAATTGAGGGCTCCATATCAGCCAGGTGGAAATCACTTTTAGTGATTTTTGTGTGCAGAGCCCTGCCATAAGGGCTTGGGAGAGAATAATCTAATAGAGGTAATAGATGCAATCCCTGCCCACAGGAGTTTACAGTCTACAAGGACTGAAGTTCACATTTTCCCTTGACTTTGGCAATTTGCTAGATAGCTCCAACCTGTCCTTCCCATCCCAGCCCTCCGTATCCCCGTTCCTGCAGGCTCCCTGTGGAACAGGGGCTGGGGGGCTCAGCGATGTTTGCAGGAGAATGTGTAGATGGGGATTACAGGGAAGGGGCAAGGGGACGGTCCAAGTGGAGGATGGACGAAGGGGCTTCCCTATTCTAATCCCAGCTCTGTGACTGGCCTGCTGTGAGATCCTAAGTAACTTCTCAGCGGCTCAGTTTTGTCATCTGTAAAATGGGGATAAATATCTTTTCTTCCTCCTACTTAGACTGTGAGCTCCACACGAGATGTCTGCATTTGACCAGATTACAGAAGCAGTATGGTGTAGCAGACAAGGCACGAGCCTGGAAGTCATAAGGTCATGGATTCTAATCACTTGTCTGTGGTGTGACCTTGGGCAAGTGACTTCACATCTCTGTGCCTCAGTTACCTCATTGGTAAAATGGGGACTAAGACTGTGAGCCCTATGCAGTACTGTGTCCAACCTGATCTGCTTGTATCCACCAGTACAGTGCGTGACACATAGTAAGAGCTTAAATACCATAATTATTATTACTTAATCTACCTCAGTGCTTAGCACAATGCTTGGCACACAGTAAGTACTTAAAAACACCACTTATTATAAGGATAATTATTATTATACGTTGTTTCAAGTTTTGATGATCCCCATCAGCAAGAAAATGGTCCCTCTAAAGCATTAGTTCTCAATATCGTGGGCCTCGGGTAATGATGCTCTACCATAGAATCTTCCTTTCAAACCCAGGAAGCCATTAGCTCTACGTTTTCTTGGAAGGGAACGGGACAGGAGCCTCTGCCAGCTTCCTTTCCGTACTCTGGTCTCAAGAAAGAAACCTCCCTGAATGAAAAATTTGCAACCAGACATTCTTCTGGGAACAAATCTCTCTCTCGGACAAACAGTTGAACAGAGGAGAAGGGGGGTGATGGGCTCTTCCCTGGAGGTTGAGAGATGCATTGAGTTTTGTTTCTCTAAAGTTGGCTCACCAAAACTTCACTGGGGAGACAGAGAAAGAGAAAGAGAACATGCATGCAACTGGTCACTGTGAGAATGACTAGGCTAATTCTCGCACTCAGTTACTGACCCTCCTGCTTCCCACAGCTGAAGACAGGAGATTCCTAGCCTTTCCCAGAGATTCCCCAGCACCATTCAGGGTGAGGGCTATTCTCCCTCCTCTTGACTTAAAACTGCCTATTCCCCACACCCATTCCCACCCAGAGACCACCACAGGTCAACATAAACCTGAAAACACCTCACGCCTTCCCTCACTAAGAGAACTGTAAACCCCTTGGGATGTCACAAAATCCATGTTATAGAACAGTGATATGTACTATGTGGATGTTATTGACAGGGAATATACAAATGCATTACTTATAACTTGATTCCTTTTAATCACTCTATAATGAAAATTTACAAGAATAATAAAACCTAGAGATTTACTCTACTAAATCACTTTAAAACTCTGCCACTAAATTTTTTTTTGATACTTCTTAGGGGAAAGCATATTTAAGTCACAGTTGGAAAAGCAATAGCAGTAATAATAACAATAATAATAATAATAATAATAATAATGATGGCATTTATTAAGTGCATACTATGTGCCAAGCACTATTCTAAGTGCTGGGGAGGTTACAAGGTGATCAGGTTGTCCCACAGGGGGCTAACAGTCTTCATCCCCATTTTACAGATGAGGTAACTGAGGCACAGAGAAGTAAAGACACAGACAATTGGCAGAGCTGGGATTTGAGCTCATGACTTCTGACTCCAAAGCCTGGGCTCTTTCCACTGAGTCACGCTGCTTCTCTAAGTACTATTAAGGGCGCTTGATGTGATTTTGTTCTGAGTCCTCAGTCTATCCAACTTAAAAAAAACAACACCTACCCCACCCACTCCCGATTTGTGCAAAAAGCAGGCATAAAAAGTCTTTTCTTACAACTCTGAAAAGATGTTGTCAATTTCTGGCCGAGGGCAAATATTGTTTAGGAATACTCTGTACACTTCTGGCGTGAAGTCTTCTTGAGGTATCGAATCATTCTGAAAAAGAAAAGGGCACGGTCAGGCAAACACACTTCCTTATAAGGCCACAGCCACATCTCAGATCTCTTGGCTCACCCCAAGACACCATTCTGCTAATGCTTCACTCCTCTCCTCTAAAACTGGCTGACCCATATTGAGACCGGGAGCAAGACATTTAGGGAAGCTCTAGCAATCAATCCATCAATGGAATTTATTGAGCACTTATTATGTGCACAGGACTATATTAAGCCCTTGAGAGAGTGCAGTACATGGTGCAGTGGACAGAGTATGGGCTTGGGAGTTGTCAGAAGATTATGGGTTCTAATGCTCGCTCTGTCACTTGTCTGCTGTGTGACCTTGGGAAAGTCATTTCACTGGGCCTTAGTTACCCCATATGTAAAATGGGGATTGAGACTGTGAGCCCCATGAGGGATAGGGATTGCATCCACTCTGGAGCTTAGCATCATCAGTTGTATTTATTGAGCGCTTACTGTGTGCAGAGCACTGTACTAAGCGCTTGGGAAGTACAAGCTGGCAACATATAGAGACAGTCCCTACCCAACAGTGGGCTCACTGTCTACAAGACTTAGCAGAGTGCGTGGCCCATACTAAGCACTCAACAAATAATAATGACGGTATTTGTTAAGCGCTTACTATGTGCCAAGCATAGTTCGAAGCACTGGGGTAAATACAAAGTTATCAGGTTGTCCCACGTGGGGCTCCCAGTCTTAATCCCCATTTTACAGATGAGGTAACTGAGGCACAGAGTAGTTAAGTGACTTGCCCAAAGTCACACAGCTCACATTGGCAGAGACGGGATTAGAACCCAAGACCTCTGACTCGCAAGCCCGTGCGCTTTCCACTAAGCCCCGCTGCTTCTCCAATACAAATATCTTAATTATTATTACTATTATTAATTAGTAGACATGATCCCTGCCCATAACAAGCTTACAGTATAGAGGGGGAGTCAGATATTAATATGAATAATTTATAATTTAAATATTTGTATATAATTGTTGTGGGGATTGTCCAAGGGTCACAGATCCATATGTGTAAGATGACACAGAACAGGGAGCGAGCCAGGGACAAGAGGGCTTAATTGGCGAACGTCTCTTGGAGGAAATATGACCGCAATAATGCTCTGAAGGTGGAGAGCGTGGTGGTCTGGAGTATATGGAGCAGGAGGGAGTTCTAGTTAAGTATCACACATGTTTAACCCTTCCACGGTCCACAGAGGCAGGTGGCAATGGAGAGCTGAAAAGAAGGGGGCAACAGTCATGGGAGGGTTACCGAGATGGCGAGAGGACCTTAGCCATCTTCAAACCACTGGTGTCCACTGAGCACCAGGTCAGAGGAGACACATGAATCCTTCCAGGCCACTAGTAGGTCGCTTTAGTACATTACTGAAATAGTGAGCTAACTACCATGTTGATCTCACTTTAACAGAGTTTCAAGGAAGAGTGTAGAATTCACTCTTTAGCTCATAAATGGGCATCATTCTTTGTGAAATTAAGGGTAAGAGAACACACAACATAAGGTACATTGCACACAAGTGACAAAAACATATTTTCAATTAAGTTATTTCTGATCAGAACCCCACCTATACATTTTCTGATTATCAAGCATGTCTCACTAGAACAAGTTTCCATTTTCAGGGAACTACTCCCTGGTTCTCCTGCTTATGAAGTCACTGATATAGGAAACCATTTCTATTATTTATTGTCTTGTTCAGTTTGGTTACCGTGACAAGTGGAAGTGTGTATGCAAGCCATTGTTAGAATGAAGGAAATTTCTCTTAAACTTTCCAGCTTTATGCTCATATATCACCATCTTCACTGGCAATCTCTCATGGACGAGAACACCCAATCAAAGGAGGGGTTAATTGGTTCTGCACTACAATTATTGGCACACACTTAGTAAACTGACTTGCAAAACATCTCACAACCACTTGCCAGGGTAAGAGGAAAAATCTCCATGCTCTCTGCACTGCAGGTGAATAACTGTCAACAAGCTCTTCTACCTCAACTCCAAAAGGATGAGGAGAATAACTGTAGTCGTTTTTCCTAGTCGAAGATGATCCCTCTCTTTTCAAAGTTTGCCTATTTATGCAAGCGTGACTCAAAAGGCCAATGTGAGGACAAAAAGTCCTGCCCATGCCACACCCACACAAAGACTTTCCCTCCTGGGGTTGGAGGGTTTGCTGGTTGCTGCAGCTGCTTTCACTGTAATCAGGGAGGGTTAAAGAGGTCAAACTGGAAAATAATCATTAGTATAGATGCCAGCCAATTCAGGTCAATGAACCGTCCATATGGGAAAGAGTTCTGTCCTAATTTTCCCGCCCACATTCATCACAGCACCAAAGGTGAATAACAAATAGGCTGAAACACTCAGGGAAGAAGGTGTCACCCTATAATAATCCATGTATTAAGGCCTTTTACCCTGAAACAATGAGTGCTGTGAGTAAACTCTCTCTTGCTCAGGATCCAGGGAGAGAGGAGGCTTTTGTGGATTTTATGATGTGAGCGGGAATAGATGATCCAAAACCTAATCTCCATCTAGTAAGAGAACAGCATATGAAGTCCTTCCTGTTCCCCCACTCCACCTGCATCACCCTTGCACTTGGATTTGCTACCCTTATTCAACCCTCCCTCAGCTCCACAGCACTTACGTACATGTCTGTCCCATTCATTTATATTAATATGTCTCCCTGTATAATAATTATAATAATGATGGTATTTGTTAAGCGCTTACTATGTGCCAAGCACTGTTGTATAGACTGTAAGATCATAGAGGGCTGGGAATATGCCTACCAATTCTATTATAGTGTTTTACTGTACTCTTCCAGGCACTTAGTACAGTGCTCTAAACAAAGTAAGTGCTCTGCAAAGTAAGTGCTTGATGATGATGATGATGATAATAATAATAATAATAATAATAATAATAATAATAATAATAATAATAATAATAATGGCATTTATTAAATGCTTACTATGTGCAAAGCGCTGTTCTAAGTGCTGGGGAGGTTCCAAGGTGATCAGGTTGTCCCATGGGGGGCTCACAGTCTTAATCCTCATTTTACAGATGAGGCAACTGAGGCACAGAGAAGTGAAGTGACTTGCCCAAAGTCAAACAGCTGACAGTTGGAGGAGCTGGGATTTGAACCCACGATCTCTGACTCCAAAGCCCGTGCTCTTTGCACTGAGCCACGCTGCTTCCCTCGATAAATATGATTGTTTGACTGCACCTCTGAAGACCATCCTCTACAGTTCTCATGGGTAAGGATGTGTCCACCCATGGTCTATAGTTTAATGCCATATAACACAGTAAGCACTCAATAAATAACATTTTTTTAAAAATCAATCACATTAACTGAGTGCTTACTGTGTTCAGAGCCCTGTACTAAGCCCCTGGAAGAGCACAATATATCAGAGTTGGGAGACATGTTCCCTGCCTCTGCTTATAGTCTGGGGGGGGGGGGGGGGGGGGGGGGGTCAACCATTAAAATACATTATGGATATGAACATAAATTCTGCAGGGGAAAAGTTCTCTTGAATTTTGTTTATGGCATTTGTTAATCACTTATTATGTGCCAGGCCCTACATATATTAAGTACTGCAGTAGGTCCAAACTAATCAGGTTGGACACAGTCCTTGTCCTACATGGGCTCCGAGTCTTAATCCCCATTTACAGAAGAGGTAACTGAGGCACAGATAGGTTAAGTGACTTGCCCAAGGTCACAGCACACCAGTGGCAGAGCTAGTATTAGGACCCAAGTCCTCGGACTACCAAGCTTGTGCTCTTCCCAATAGGCTATGCCGCTTCCCTATCGGTTGTATCACTTCTGCTCTCTGTATGTTCTAATCATTTCTAGGGAATCTTTCCTTAATTTTCAGTGTGGCTTGTAATTGAGTTGAACTTCAATGAACCTTGAAAATTGTTATCCTTTAATAAGACAATTTAAATAGCCAACTTTCCAGTGTAGGTCAATCACTGGAGTGAATATGCCATTTTGCCAGCAACCCAAAAATAATTTACTAGGCTGTCAAAAAGCAGTTAATCTACACTCCTGAAAATTGGGATCCCTTGGTGAGAAGGAGAGGAGAAGAGTGCTACTTTAACTTTAAAGAACCCCAGTATTCTGCGATACCTGCACAGCAAACCTCAGAATACTGTCGGCCAAAACGGAGCAAGTATTGAATATTCTCCAGCCCATATGTGGCAATCCAAACATTTAAATGAAAAGGTATCTAGGAGAGCCATTCAAGGTAGACTGACCATTTAATTTAGGACAATCTCAATTCTGGAACTTGTGCTTTTTCTTCCTTCCTTTTTAATTTTCCAGGATAGCTAGCAAATATCCAGGACTGAGTTTAAATCAAAATTTATGGCTCATTCTGGATTAAGGCTTGTTGGCAAATTAAAAGATATACCTCTTCCTTTTCTACTTTAGGAGCCTACAGACTTTGAATAGCCTATAAAATGTACACCCATCTCTAGTTGAGCCAGGAAGGGAAAAAATGGAATGATTAAAAGTAAATGGTGAATAATGAATTGAATTATTTTAGCGAGGATTTTCAGTGCCCTTTGTTTTCGAGTCAAGAATGGACATTTTTGAACTCATGGTCAAAATCAACTGCAAAATAATAGCACCATTTGAAATTTCACTTTTTTTCCAGTTTAGTTTTTAGTTTCTTTTGGGGTTGACAGTAGAAAGGTAAAGGTCCTCAACTTTTAACATTATCACCATTACAGTCTTAGTTTCTGAATGAGTGATATTTAGAAAATATTCCCTCTGAGTTGGTCAGCTTAAGAAAGCTTTGCTACTGCTTTTAAACATCTAAGGATTTGCACTTATTTTTATATAACACTGAGTTTCAAGTCTCTGCTGTTTTGAAATCCAGAGTATTAAGAGTATCACTCAATTTCCACTTCACTTGGTTCACTTTAACAGATTTTCCACTGAAGTGGAATTGATACAATGGGAAGCATTTTGAGATCTAAGAATCAACCCCAGTGGCTAATATGTGATGCAAACTTCCCAAAAGGTCTGCCCCACAAAAAGGATTAGAAGACCTGAAGGAGAAATCTGTTCAAGATTTATTTTTGGCAGTCTACATTACAAGGCTACTACCTCTATACTGTAAGCTCCCTATGAGTGGGGAATATGCCTGTTATATTGTATTCTCCCAAGTGCTTAATACGACATTCTGCACACAGAAAGGACTCAATAGGTTCTATTCCTGGCCCTACCACTTCTCTGCTCTGTGACCTTGGGCAAATCACTTCACTTCTCTCGGCCTCAGTTATCTCATCTTTAAAATGGGGATTGAGACTCTGAGCCCCACGTGGGATAGGGACCGTGTCCAACTTGATTTACCCCAGCACTTAGTACAGTACCTGGCACATAGAAAGTGCTTAAGAAATACCATAATTATTATTACTAATACTAGGAATTGGTAGTTTTGAGTGTTGATGAGAAGAGTGTAATAATGATGGCATTTGTTAAGCACTTACTATGTGCAAAGCACTGTTCTAAGCGCTGGGGAGGATACAACATGATCAGGTTGTCCCACGTGGGGCTTACAGTCTTAATCCCCATTTTACAGATGAGGAAACTGAGGCACAGAGAAGTTAAGTGACTTGACCAAAGTCACACAGTTGACAAGTGGCGGAGCCGGGATTTGAACCCATTCCTCTGACTCCCAAGCCTGTGCTTGGGAGTATAGGGTAGCAGATATGGAGATCCCAGGTTCACAGCATCCAACATTATGAAAAGAGTCTGAGGAAGTCAGGAGGCTGATTCTCAGTGTCCGTGTCAGGGTAGGACTGATGTGGATGGCTGTGAGCAGTGCAGAGCACTGTACTAAGTGCTTGGGAAGTCCAATGCGGCAATAAAGAGAGACAATCCCTGCCCACAACAGGTTTACAGTCTAGAGGCAGGGGGAGAGAGAGGCATCAAAACACGTAAACAGGCATCAATATAAATACATAGACCTATATATACATATATGCACAAGTGCTATGGACGGGAGAGGCGGGGAAGAGCAAAGGGAGTGAGTCGAGAAGACGCAGAAAGGAGGGGGAGCTGAGGAAGAGAGGGATTAGTCTGGGAAGGCCTCTTGGAGAAGGTACACCTTCAGTAGGGCTTTGAAGGCGGGGTGAGGGGGAAAAAGAGTGATTATTTGGTGGATTTGAGGAGGGAGGGGGTTCCAGGCCAGAGGTAGGACGTGGGCCAGGGGTCGGTGGTGAGACAGGCAAGATTGAGGTACAGTGAGATGGTCAGCACCAAGAGCAGATAGCAAGCTAGCATCTAACTGTCTCTCTGCTCCTCTAGGCTGTAAGCCCGTTGTGGGTGGGGACTGTCTGTGTTTATTGCCATATTGTACTTTCCGAGCACTTAGTACAGTGCTCAGCACACAGTATGCACTCAATAAATATGATTGAATGAATGAATCTAGCCCCTTAAGAGGGGTGGGAGAGTGGATATGTTCTTGCATACTCCCAGAAGTATTTCTGGGAGTACCTTATGCCCTAGGAGAAACTGGTTTCAAAATGAATAGTATAAATAATAATAATAATAATAATAATGGCATTTATTAAGCGCTTACTATGCGCAGAGCACTCTTCTAAGTGCTGGGGAGGATACAAGTTGATCAGGTTGTCCCATGGGGGGCTCACAATCTTAACCCCCATTTTACAGATGAGGTAACTGAGGCACAGAGAAGTTAAGTGACTCGCCCAGTCACACAGCTGACAATTGCTGGAGCCGGGATACGAACCCATGACTTCTGACTCCAAAGCCCGGGGTCTTACCATTGAGCCACACTGCTTCCCCTAAGAAATGACCTAATAAATGACCTAAGAAATAGGTAATTGCTCCAAAACAAATGTAAATGAAAGCTAAAGGCAAGGCAGTATACTTTTTCAATCAAAGCTATATCAATTGCAGGCTTAGGAAAGACTGGATTGTCTAACAGCTCCTGTTGCATTTCAAATGCATTTCCACATAACTGGTTTTAAAAGGATTTTTATTTCTAGATGAAATGAGTGTATTCTACAGCATCTCTCTCTCTCCATTTGATACACTGAGCTCAGCCCTCCAATACAAATTACTTCTTTTCATGTAACCCAGCAACAAATATTCAGCCATCCACTGACAAAACTGACTTAACAAAAAGCGTCTGTGGGCCCTTGGACATAGCCTTAAGATGTTCTTGGTGGCTGAAAAATGTTTTGCTTTGCTTTTTAATTTCAGGTTCAGGATATAGTATAAAAAAAGCTAGCTGCCAACCAAGTAAAATGAAACCATCACTCCTCTTTGCATCAGGCAGAAACTCCTGACCATTGATTTTATGGCATTCTTCCCCCAGCATTCTCCCCTCTATTTGGGCTCTCTTCTCTCCCACTAAATTCCCACTCACCTGCTTTGCTCCTTTCAAGTCAGCCTACTCCTTCTGCCTCATTCTTGTTTTCCTTACTGCTGCTCTCTTGCTCAAGTCTTCCCTTCTGCCTTCCCTCCCTTCCACTTCCCATCCGGCAGACTCTGGGGTTTCCCCCCATCCTAAAAGACTTTATGAAATCACTTGTCATCTGGCAGTTTTCCCTGATTAATTTCTCATTCTCCCATCCTATTTCTCCCCACTACTATACTCAGCATCACCCAAGGACTTTGCTTTTCAGCTCTTCCTTCCTCCTCCTTTTCCCCACTCTGTTCCAATAGCACTTATTTACCTCTCTTTAAACTTTGTTGCTTCGCCCACTACTATACTCAGCATCACCCAAGGACTTTGCTTTTCAGCTCTTCCTTCCTCCTCCTTCTCCCCACTCTGTTCCAATAGCACTTATTTACCTCTCTTTAAACTTTGTTGCCTCACCTGACTTGTAATTCATTTTAGTGTCTGCCTCCCTTGCTAGACTGCAAGTTCCTTGCAAGCGGGGATCATGTCTTTTAACTGTGTTGTACTCTCTGAAGGGCTTAGCTCTCCTCAGAAAAAGTGGTCAATTCAAGAGGGGTTTTTCATGGTATTCATTAAGCGCTTACTATGTGCCAGGCACTGTTCTAAGTGCTGGGGTACATACAAAGTAATCAGGTTGTGGGTTGTCCCACCTGGGACTCACAGCCTTCATCCCCATTTCACAGATGAGGCAACTGAGGCACAGATAAGTTAAGTAACTTGCCCAAGGTCACACAGCAGACAAGTTGCGGAGTCAGGATTAGAACCCAGGTCTTTCTCACTCCCAGGTCCAGGCTCTATCAGTGGGTTTCCTCCTTTCTCTTTTACCTTTAGCTGGAATGGGACATGATGGCATGCTGGTGATTGGTCTGGGGGATTTGAGGAAAAGCCATTCCTCCAGCGCTTAGAACAGTGCTTTGCAAATAGTAAGCACTTAATAAATGCCATCATCATCATCATCACCTACTGAATTGATCTTGTACAAGTGCTGGGGAGAGGAGAACTTGGAAAGTGAGGAGGTGGGAAAGAGGTGTTAAATGCCAGGAAAGGAGGCAATTTAGGGAAGAACAGAAAATAGTTCCAGGAAATTCAAGGGGTTCTAGATGAAAGTTTTAAGGAGACTATTGGAAGGGGAAAGGAGAGAGCAGCAAGAGGATCCTTGAAGATATGGAAATTCAGGATGCTCATGTGACTGGAGAAGTTTAGGAGTCTTCTGGGCCTCCTCCTGCCTGACTCTAAACTCCTTGAGGGCCAGGGATCACGTCTATTAATGGCATTATATTCCCTTAAGTGCTTAAAACAATGACTGTGTGCAGAGCACTGTACTAAGAGTTTGGGAGAGTACGAAACAACAGCTAGTAATCACATTCTCTGCCTACAATAAACTGACAGTCTAGAGGGAGAGACAGACATTACAAAAATTACAGGTATGTAAGTGTTATGGGAATGAGAGGTGGTGAATATCAAGTGCTTAAAGGGTACAGATCCAAGGTCATAGGGGATGCAGAAGGAAGAGAGAGTAGGAGAAATGAGGACCTAGCTGGGGAAGGCCTTTTGGAGGAGAGGTGATTTTAGTAAAGGTTTTGAATATGGGAAGAGTGGTGGAGGGAAGTTTCAAGCCAGAGGTAGGATATGGGCAGGGGTCAGTGATGAGATAGAACAGTGCTTTGCATCTAGTAACTGCTCAATAAACATCACTGATTGATTGACTGATCTAATCAGTGTAACGGGAGTGAGATTCATACCTACTGCTCTAAACTTTCCCTCTCCTTAGTACACCATCAAGGTAGTTATTGGGGGCTTACTGGGTGCGTAGCACTTATGAAGTATTTGGAAGAGTATAATCAGGTTGGAAGATTCGATTAATAATGATGGTATTTGTTAAGCACTTACTATGTGCCAAGCACTGTTCTAAGCGGTTTGATCCCTGCCCTTGAGTTTTCAATCCAGTAGCGGGGGAATCTTACAATTTTACACTTGGTCTAGCTCCTTTTGGTGTCCAAGAGTGGATACTACAGACTTTTCTCATTGCCAGAGCAAAGCCCTGGACAGAGTGAGCGTCATGCAGTTCCCAGATTTGGGAACCAGACAACTAAATAAAAGTGCTTACTCTACATTGAAATGGGTCCCAGATACAACTGGGTCCCAATTTCACTCGCCCCACATCTTTTATGACAAGAATACACAATTGCAGAAGGTGGAAAGTCAAACAACTATTTTCATTTTTCGGAAAACATTCTGTCAAGTCCTACAGTCAAGTAACCCCATAAATTGCAAACATAACTTTCCTATATTCACTTTTCACAAGAATAAAACAAAATCATTTGCAGGTTACAAGTCACATCTATCAACCTAAATCGTTTGAGGAGATATGCTACTCTAAGAAAACCCATATGCTTACCCTCGAAGACGGAAGGCTACAAGCTTCTAATGCAGTTTCTACTCTTTTTCGGTCTGCTGAAAACAAGCGGTAGATGCTATAAAGGGAAATACAAAACAAACAAAAAAAGAGAAACGGCTAAAAGATGCAGTACAGTATTGGATTTCAACAAATAGTGAAATGGATGGTAAAGGATTTCCTTTTGTCAATCCTGTGGTACATATCAAATTCAAATTGGAATACTGCATGAATTTTTGGAAGATACTTGGAAGCATATTTCTCTGTTTTTATGCATGCCAATATGTTATTTTTTGGAATGTTTACCTCTTTAATAGAAGTGTTCATTTATTTATTGAATCTGTCTGGTTTCTATTAGAGTACAAGTGGACCTGAACTCAAAATCAACAGCATTTGAAGATGATGGAAGAGATCATGGTGATGATTTGAGGGACCAAAAAAAATTAGTACAGGCAGAAGTGGAAGTTAAAAAGCATAAATCAGGCCAGTAATCCTGGCCTAACTAGTAACCAAGAGCCTCTGGCTCTTAGCTTTAGCATTGAAATGTAGAGAAGATTATAAGCTTCTTATGGGCAGGGACTGTGTCTTTTACTTCTACTGAACTTTCCTAAGATTTAATCAACACTACTCACTGACAAAGAAGAGGGAGGCATTTCTCCAGTAGACCAGAGGCCAGGGGATAAGGTCATTATTTAATAATAGCTTTAATCATTAAGATTCTCATTTAATATAAACAGCCAACTAACATTCATCTTAGATATATTCATGAAGGACAAAAACCCAACACAAGAATAGTCAACTCTTGGCTAATGGAGAGAATAAGTAAACCATGAATAAATGGAATCCACAGATCATCCAAAATGCTCATCAGGACCTGTCTTGCTCACTTTTTTCACCATTCCCACCCCCAAGCCCCACAGCACTTACATGTATATCCATATTACATTTATTTATTTTAATGCCTAGCTCCCCCCCTAGACAGTAAGTTTGTTGTGGGCAGGGAATATGTCTGTTACACTTTGAGTTGTATTCTCCCAAGTCCTTAGCACAGTGATCTACACATAGTAAGCGCTGAATAAATATGATTAATTTACATTCTACATCCATTAACTTCCCCTGATAATCCCATATGTAAGTGTGAAAGAAGAAGGAAATGGCCACAATGCCAGCTTCAGGAAAAACAGGGAACCCAAAATAATCCACAAAATGGAAAACAACCCCCACTAGACTGTAAATTCCTTGAGGACATGAATTGTGTCTACCATCTCTGTTGTATCATAATTTAAGTGCTCAAAACAGTGTTCTGTACAGAATAAACACTCAAAGACTACTGACTGACTGGTCAAGAGTTCTCTGTACTATGTAGTGTCCAAACTCATTATTGTTTCTTTTGTAGAATAGTCTCATCCCCAATGTTTGTAGTCATAAAAAGCCAAGACTACATAACAGGTGTTTGATAACTGTCCCAAAAGGAGCTAATAATTATGGCATTTATTAAGTGCTTACTCTATGCCAAGCACTGTACCAAGTGCTGGGGTAGATTTAAGATAATTAGGTTGGGCAGGGTCCCTATTCCGCATGGGGTTCACAGTACTAATTCCCATTTTACAGATGAGGTAACTGAGGCACAGAGAGGTTAAGTGATTTGCCCAAGGTCACACAGCAGGCAAGTGGCAAGACCGGGATTAGAACCCAGGTCCTCTGACTCCAAGGCCCACACTGCTCTGATTTGTGTCTTTCCTTCATTTCCAAATACGTTCAGCGGAAACACCATGTGGTGCTTGAATATCTCTGGAAAAACCAAAATTGATATGTGTTATGGAAGTGACTGCTAACAGGATCCTCTTAGCAGCAGTGATTCACTCTACACTGGCCAGGAAAAAATAGTTCGGGCCCAGCACAAGCTAAAGTACAGCACAACCTAGTAGACGGAGAATGGGCCCAGAAGTCAGAAGTACCTGGGTTCAAGTCTTGGCTCTGTCACTTGTCTGCTATGTGACCCTGGGAAAAATCACTTCACTTTTCTGTACCTCAGTTACTTCATCAGTAAAATAGGAATTAACAGTATGTGCCCCGGGTGGGACAGGGACGGTGTCCAACCTGATTAGTTTGTATCTACCCAAGCGCTTAGAACAGTGCTTGACACATAGCACTTAAATACCATTATTATTATTATTATTATTAGTAGTAGTAGTAGTAGTATTACTGTTCAGTCCAGGGTACAAGAGGCCCCTTTCCCTATCAGCCTAAGGGAGCTTCCGCAGTGGTAATAACAGTGGTAAATCTTTTGAATCACCAGTGCTGGTAATGATTTAGTGCTTCATTTCAAACAAGATAAACCAAGTAAATTAGCCTCGAGTATTCATTCATTCATTCAATCATATTTATTGAGCACTTACTGTGTGCAGAGCACTTTACTACGCTTGAGAAGTACAATTCGGCAACTAGTTATCATGCCTCTGACCCATTAGTTATTATTAATACTAGGGCATGAATTAACATCTTCAAGCCCATTAAAATCAATGTTAGAAATGTGGGTGAAACTTACTTTTTGAGAGGAATTCGCCCTTCTGGAGTGACCTGCAGCTTAAGTTTGGTGTAGCTGTTGGAGAGAAATAAAAAGAACTAAGATGTCAGATTGAAAAACACAAACTGACTAGATTTATGAATACAACATACATTAGAGCATGAGAAATGCCACTGAGAGTCAGATTCAGGTCAATCCAGTCCAGCATTCTGTCCCTGACAGTGACAATAAAAGTAATAAAGGAACCAAGTAATGGTTATCCTTCTCATATCCCATTCACGGTGAGATATGCTGGCTTGGTTTCTATTATTCTTGGTTTCTGAATTCTATTATTCTTCGGTGTCAATTTGAAATTGGTGATATTCCAAATTATCATCAATTGGAACAATTTTTCTTTGAGGGTGGGCAAGGGAAAAAACTTTTAGAGTAGGCCTTGGCCCAGAACACAGCCTGTAGAATGGAAAATAAGTTAGGCAATGGGAGTTATAAAATGTCCTGTCAGCCTTGTAATTGAAAATCTGAGCTTTTTTTTGAAAGCTAAGTTTTTCATAATGACTACACTTGATCCAAACTTTGAGGAAAAGTTCCTTGGCCAGAGGTGAAAACAATATGTGGGTAGCAGAATACAATGCCAAAATATTGATTCGCATTCTTACAGAGACAGATGAGGACAAATCCAACATAGCTTATCAGCTAGGTTGATAGAAGTGGAATCTGAAATATCATCCCTGTTTAAATCAGAACAGTCAAGGAATGTAGGGTGGACCAGCAATTTCTCTGCAATTCTCCATCATGTCAATATGTTCTCCCACACAGACCTCAACACAGTGCGTCAGACCCTAAATTTACCACACTGCCAGCCCACCAGAAGGTCCACGGGGAATAAGACAAATTTAAGCTGAATTCTCCACAGCTCACAGTAAATATATCACTATTCCCCTAGAGCAAGTGGTTTGAGTGGAAAAGGCTGTTACAGTTTAACAGGCAATTCATTCTGATATTTCTCCTTTCTTTGCCTCTCATTTTTATCTCTCCATTATTCTTGTGATCACCTCCTGTTTGTCGTAGAGATAAGAATCAATGCACTGAATTTATGAGAGAAGAGGATTTACTGCTTTTCATTTCTGGAGCTCCAAGGCTTAAAGGAAATGGAGACAGTGTATTTCTTGTTTGGGTTCAAGGAATAGATATGAAAACGATACACAGACCCCAAAGTAGGACTGTTTGAAACCCAATGCACTAGGATTTGGAACAAAGATGGCAGGACTTGGACTTCATGAAGTCCACTTCATGAAGTAGGAAAATAACAATGGAAATCAAGCCTGTTGTTCATTCAAGACACCTAAAGTTTGCTTTGTGAACCAGGTCTTTTTTTCTTGAAAGTTTTCCACCATGGTACAGCTGAGGTATCTGTTTTCTGAATATAGCCCAAGGAGAAAAGCCATGTGAAAAGTCAGAATCATATAAACAAAAGATAAAATAAGACGAACAAAAGGGAGAGGAAATTGGCTCAGAAGAAATAACACCCATAGCAATAAATATTAGAACTGCTTACGCTTTTTCCAGAAATGCATCCCTTGACATGTTTTGTGCCAGCAAATTTGTTGCCAAACTGAAGACCTCATCTGCCCATTCCTAGATGTAAAATAATATGTATTAGCTCAAACCTATAATCATTAGAAGATATTTGTTTAATTTTTCATTCCAGGAAATGAGTTCAATTTTCATCATCCTTCTCAGCAAAAGCTACGTACCAAAAGAGTGAAACATTATCGTAATCATTCTCCATTCCTAGGAAACTGACCTTACGTATATATTACGGTGGAATATCTTTCCAGGCAGTTATTCTGGATTAACAATGTCATCACGCTACAAAACCTGCATGCCTTATACCACCCCTATAAGATATCCGTGCGGTTGTTCATAGGGCACTTTTAGAAAAAAAATGTTTTCCTTGTCTGATTAGTAAGGGGAGAGAGGCTAACAAAGCAGACTGGGTTGGGATGGCAGGAAAAAAAAGAAGAGAGCAGCAGAGAGGGAGGGGATTGGAAAGTGAAAAACAAGATATGCCATGACAAACTTTTGTTTGAAAGACCATCTTTCCACTGATTGATACCTCTTTGTAACCTCTTGGGTGGTAAGAATCTTTCCCTTTACCTGCTCCCCATTTTTGTTTGAGACAGTCTCTATAACCAGTTTTCAGGTGTTTAAATTCTCTGAAGGCTCTCCTTGAAATATTGCTGGTGGAAATGTGTTTGAAAAGATTTTACGAAATAATAAAGGGTCAGCCATAGATAATGCCGAATGCTTTGCACCTTACGAGGTCAAGATTCAAGCCCACCGATATGAGGAAGGTGAAGCAGTGAATTGATGAAAATGCAGGTGATATGCTCAAGACAGACTACCAACTGGTTCATCTGGGCTCCAGGTATTCTTTTTTAATAACATATTTCTGGCCTTCCCTATCCAGTCCATTGACTCATTCTTCCAATTCACCAGTTGAAAATTTATTTTAGTGAATTATAGGGGAAAAAACCCAATGATGATGATCAAAATAAGTAAATGGCCCTAACAATGCCAAAAGAATGAACTACAGAGGAAAGCAGGAATGCTAATCAGGGCCAGGTTCACCTAGCTCAATATTATCCTCCAAAAGTACCAGCTGGGAACTTGGAGAAACAGCGAGTTGGTGGTCTTCTTTGATATCCATCTCACAATTTCCTGCTCTAATTAATGCCCTGTGATGATTATCCCCTGCATGAAAAAGTGCCACCAGGTTTCTTTGGAACCTGTCTCCTCAAGATTCAGTGAATGCAACCATGGATTACTGGATTTGGTGAACAGCAGTTCTTTCTTTTGTACTCTGCCACATCCTTTATGATTTTATAGACTTCCATGTCATTTCTCAGTCCTCATTTTCGCATTCTACTCTCCTCCACAAAATGCTTCATGCCCCAAATCTTGGTTGCCCTTTTCTGCTCTCAGTAGCATTGTCCTTCTTATGATACAGTGTCAAAAACTAGGCCAAATGCTTCACGGCACAACCAAACCATGGCTTCATGCAATGGCAAAACTGTACTGTTTATTTTTAATATACCTTTCTGACAATGCCCAGCTTTTTTGCTGCCCTAGGGAGAAAGAAGTTGTGTTTTTCATCAGCCAACTCTCATGACTCCATGTTCACAATTCAGGTCAGTTATACTCCACACATCCCAGAGTGCATTGGGATCGATATCACATGAATTAAAAATTTGACACAATTAACCTAGCAAAAAACTACTGAACAGCATCGCCAGCATTTCTTAATAACTACATAGTATTTGCTTCTCCACAAAGGAAAATTAACAGGTAGAGGAAGTCTGGCTCTTTTTTCATAACTTCTTGGCAAGATTTTCTTTTTAAACAGTAAAACTACTAACATCTGAGAGGAACATTGTGCCAAACTTAATGGCTCAAATCTAAACAATCCAGGTTAGTTTAAATTATGCACGTAAAAGATAGAAAAATCATCATTTAACAGCTAAAAAGAACTATCTTCCTCCAATGGAGGAATTTTAAATAATAAGATTCAAAAAAAGTCTTAGATTTTTTTCAAATGCTCCAGATATAATCCTTTCTGGGTTATGAATAAATCTGTGAAATTCCTGCCTCTGAGGCAATTTCTTGTGGTAAGTTAAAATTATTTACAGTGAAAGTGCCATCTCAACTGTAACTATATCAGTGGCATATGCTCAAGTTTCGCAATACATATAAAGTGCGTGCTAAAAGTTAGTGACGCAGGGCCAGAAAATGATGAAATACAGGGATACGGGCAGGCTGTCTCTAAGTTAGATTCAGGGCATCAGTCCAAGAGTGGGGAGAAGTGGTGGAAATGTGAAAGAAGAGAACTTGAAAGTGCAGTAATATCTCTTCTAAACATCTTCCCCTTAAACCCTCTACCCCCAACCAAAACAAACCGGAGATATCGTCTCAAAAATAAATGAATAAATTACATTTGGATTGTGCCCGCTTGGACTATAGTATCATGAGGGTCATTTTATTTAATCTGCTACATTTATTTTTCCAGTGTCAAAGCAACAAGCTTGTTATCACTCTGTGCCTTGTTTCAGACCTTTATTGCTGTAAATTCAGATTCTTCTTAGATGCATGCAACATTCACTTAATGTTACGGGAATTATGCACAGGGCAGGAATGGCACTTCAACCATCCACCAAAGTGCATTTTTACATGATTAACAACTTGAGCTAAACATGGATGCTTTGCTAGAATTGATAACTCTGGTAAGTATTCTTTGGCAAGTCGAAGAATTCCAGTCTCAACCATCTCAGATCCCAATTCTTCCTCCTGCTGGTCTTTCCAAGTGGTGACCCTCACACATTCCCATAGTGGACATTCCAGACATAAACATGTTTTTATTGCTAAAACATTCAGTCATTCTTGGCATCAATTTTGCCTCCTTATCCTTTCTCTGTGACGCCGATTTCTCCTTCAATGACTTTTAAGTAACAGTAGCCATACCCCCAGGAAAAAGCCTCTCACTTTGCCACATGGAGGCTGTACAATGACTTCACCCTGTAAAAATGACATTTCCCCTAATGCGTCGCCAACAATATTCTTCTTGATATTAATGGGACCAATTCTCATTTCCCAAATGACCTGCAAACATTAAATCCAAGTTGGGAAAATAAATAGCATCATCATTATGAATCAGTTCCATGTCAGCCTTGCGGAAATCACTTCCCTGCTAAGTGATTGTTGCTCAGGTTTCTGTTTTTGCAGATTTGCCAGTAAAATAAACCTGATGTTACCCCGGCTTCCACCCACCCAATAGGGTTCCTGGACCTAATCTTTGTGCTTCCTTCCTCCCTGAACCCTAAACCCTATTTCCAACCTCCTTGTTCCCCCACAACCCCCCCATTTCTTTTTTTTAATAACAGCTCCAACACTTCAGGGTTCCAACAGGACCTCCCTGCTTCTGCCACTAACTCTACTCTTGTGACTGGCAATGGAGGAGGAGGAGGAGGAGAAAAAAGAGGAGGAGGAAGAGAAGGGGAAAAAAGAGGAGGAGGAGGAGAAAAAAGAGGAGGAGGAGAAAAAAGAGGAGGAGGAGAAAAAAAGGAGCAGAAAAAGAGGAGGAGGAGGAGGAGGAGAAAAAAGAGGAGGAGGAGAAAAAAAGAGGAGGAGGAGAAAAAAGAGGAGGAGGAGAAAGAGGAGGAGGAGGAGAATCAGAGGGTGTGGCAGCAGTTACAACATAAGCAGTGAAGATCCTGATGAAAACCAGCAACACATACTGTGAACAAAATAATCAGGGTGAACAATATCTATAGAATAATTTTATTCCTAATCCTAATTAGATTTTTTTCCTCAACAGTTTTCTTTTTCTTAGTAGCGACATCCTCAGGGAGGGATGATCAGGGAGACAGTGGGGTGCATTCGAGGAGCAGACAGGGGAGTAAGTAAAGTCGTGGGAACGAATAATGTGGAGGAGTGGCAGGTGAGCTTCATGGCCTCAGGAAGGTTTGGGACTAGTTTTACACTCAGTGGAAAAGATGGTGAGGACAGGGGCTGGGTGGGAAGATAGGGAGTTCTGTTTTGGGACATGTTAGGTTTGAGGTGAAGGCAGAACATTCAAGTAAAACAGGTTAGTACTAGTGAGATAGATTTTGGGATGATTTTGGGCCAGTAGCAAAGAACGTATGCTGCTTTTGGTGTAGCCAGCTCTGTCAAACAGAGAATCTCCCTATGAGTGAAGAAGCACTTTGCCATGAACTCTACTCTCTCAACAGGTTTCTTGGAGCTGTGCTGAGAAACTGTCAGATATGAGTGGTTGACAGGGACTAAATCTTTTTAGACTAGACATTAACTGACCTGTCCAATGTAGTACCCTAAATACACACTCTTGCTAGGATATGGGTTTGTTCTTCCATCCTCCATTTAAGGCTCCAGAGGCTTTTCTCTATAGCCACCAAGAGTGGATCACCCTCTCACTCTAGGAAAAGTTAGTTCATTTCACAATAATTTGACCCAGATAACAGTATTACTGGATAAAGAGATTAAAGGTGTACTTAAAATTACAAAGAATGACAAGTTATTGATCTAATAACCCTCACAATGAATATAAAACTAACTCTTCAGAGACCTCCATAGCTTTTGATCTTTGCTTTAATGACACATGGTGACCTTTTCAATAACCTATGCAAATGCTATACCAGTAGTAATAATCATCATCATTTATCTATTTATATTAATGTCTGTCTCTCCCTCTAGACTGTGAGCTCACTGTGGGCAGGAATGTGTCTGTTTGCTGTTGTATTCTCCCAAGCACTTAGAACAGTGCTTTGCACACAGTAAGCGCTCAATACAAGTGATTGGATGGATCATAATAATGATAACAATAATTACGGTGGTATTAGTTAAGCACTTAGCATGTGCCAAGCACTGTACTAAGAGCCAAGGAAAATACAAGACAATCAGGTCATGCACAATAATGTCATCTTCAAGTAAAAGCCATCTTTCCTTGGGAGTTAATCATTTTCAAAGTGGTACTAACTCTCTCAGAACAATGGAGAATCAATTTGAGTTCAACATTATATTGCTATATATGGATTTTTAAAAATATTTATGGCAACAGAAGTCCTTTCTATGCAGGCATTTCTGTGTTTCATATTTCTTCCTTAAGCAAGGAAGGGCTGAACACGCTAGAAGTCATTCTTATTTTTGTTTTGAATCTGTGCCCTTTATTGCATAGTTGAGCATATCTGCTTTTCATCTCACTAAATCAACAGCTCTTCCAGGGCAAGGGAGGTCTTTTACTCTTACTGTATGTTCCCAAGCACCTAATACAGTTCTCTACAAACAGCAGAGTCAACAAATGCTACTGAGGAGGAAGAGGAGGATGCAACAGCAGACGGGGTTATTTTTCAGGGTGATTGCATCCTTGTGCAATCTGTGATGCAAAACCTCTCCTAAGACTACTCATTAAGGCAGGGTCTTGGCCCTGCCAAATGGTCAAAAATTAATTCTCTGTAAGAAAATCGTTGTAAAAAATAAACAGCCATTGTAGATGCAGTGAGATATAAAGTGATATTTCATGGTATGATAATAAAATAAAATAATTCGTCTCCCCCTCCTCCCCCTCTCCATCCCCCCATCTTACCTCCTTCCCTTCCCCACAGCACCTGTATATATGTATATATGGTTGTACATATTTATTACTCTATTTATTTATTTATTTATTTTACTTGTACATTTCTATCCTATTTATCTTATTTTGTTGGTATGTTTGGTTCTGTTCTCTGTCTCCCCCTTTTAGACTGTGAGCCCACTGTTGGGTAGGGACTGTCTCTATGTGTTGCCAATTTGTACTTCCCAAGCGCTTAGTACAGTGCTCTGCACATAGTAAGCGCTCAATAAATATGATTGATTGATTGATTGATTAATTAAAAGGTTGTGGGTTCTAATCCCGGCTCCGCCACTTAGCTGTGTGACCTTAGGCAGGTCTTAACTTCTCTGTGCCTCAGTTCCCTCATCCATAAAATGGGGTTAACACTGTGAGCCTCACCAGGGACAACCTGATTACCTTGTATTTACCCCAAAGCTGATAACAGTGCTTGGCACATAGTAAGTGCTTAACAAATACCATCTACTATTATTAGAAGTAGACACAGGACTTCCAGAAATGGGAATGAAGTTGAGCGGCAAGGGAGAGACAGGAACTATGCTAATGTCCATGTTGAACAGACTTTCTGGGTTATGTGGGGATGATAGAGGTAGGTTAAGTGCCTGGGGAAACATGGAGTGGCCTGTGAGCATCTTGGAGCATTTGTGTCTCAGGATATGATCATAACCTTGGTGGAACAATCCAAAGGTTTTCTCCATTTAAAAAAAAATGCCTTGGAAATTTTCACAGGTTCCATTAGTTGTTTCTAAAATAATTCCACATGTATTTAGCCCAGGTTTAAATATCATGACTAAGCTCCTTCCTATGCACTTCTAGGATATCTATCAATTCTTCCAAATTTCTCTCTGCTTTTTTCATTTTTACCTCAAACCAAAATCTAGAAACATCTATGACACGGAAACAAGTCTAACAACAAAAGATGTAGACAAACATTACAGTTGTCTCTTGGGACAAACTGCACAGACCATAAGAGACAAACTGACACTGGATTAGGGTGTGAAAAAGTTAGGATTATTTAACCTAGAACCCAGGGTTGTATAATGTGAGTTCTGAACAGTAATTTTCTAGGCTGTATTTCTGCTTGATCAAGCTGCACGTGCTTATCTCTAGTTCTGTCATAATAATAATAATGGCATTTGTTAAGCACTTACTATGTGCGAAGCACTGTTCTAAGCACTGGGGGGGGAAACAAGGTGACCAGATTGTCCCACGTGGGGCTCACAGTCTTAATCCCCATTTTACAGATGAGGTAACAGGCTCAGAGAAGTTAACTGACTTGCCCAAGGTCACACAGCAGATATGAGGGGGAGCCAGGATTAGAACCCATGACCTCTGACTCCCAAGCCCTTGCTCTTTCCACTGAGCCATGCTGCATAAGCAAGGGAGAACTGAACACAGTCTATCATGATTCTACTTTAATTTTATGCTTCCTTATTTCACCTAAAGCAAGGTCAGTTTTACGTTGCAGCCCCATTTTTCATGAATTCTTCTGTTTCACAAAGCAGTTAAAGCGACTGCATCTTTTTTACAGGCTGATCATATGAAGATTCAAAAAGTCTTAAATCCAGAGATATGAACACAAAAGTTCAAGGATCATTCTGAAACTTTTCCAAATCTTCATTATCTTATAAATGTCAGGTTTTAATCTTCCTGAATCATTTATGAAGCACCTTCTACATATCCAAAAATTTGTTCATTTGCTTAACAATGCTTTTCACATTTTAGAAAGAGTATTTAGGCAGGAGAGTTTACTGGGTATGTGATTCACAATTCAAACGTAAATTCACTACTACATGCTGAGTGCCTGATAAACATTTCAATGAATAAAGGTTAAAAAAAAATCAGCAAATGCTCTCAGGACTGAGAACACAGTGCCAAAGTTAATCAGTGAAGCACACATTTATTTTTCTATTTACAAACGTTCATCGAAATCACTCTTGGGGAAAACGAGGGATCAGCAGCAATGGTTTGTGCCAAATGTAGGCTACAGAAGGGCACTCAAAGGTTCCCCCACATGATGTTCCAATGAGGCACTGCAATCTTAACCTGCAAATACCTCTGCCTTAGTAGTCCTCTCCCTTGCCACATAAAGGACCACCACCTGTGCTGAAATGTGCCCAATAGTTTGGTGGTTTGATGAAATACCCATTTGGGAGGAGAGGGTGTTGAGGGGGAGAGGGGAGACTAACACACTGCCAAATATGTCAACTCTTACGATCTTATGATCTAATCAATCAATCAATCAATCATATTTATTGAGCGCTTACTATGTGCAGAGCACTGTACTAAGCGCTTGGGAAGTACAAATTGGCATCACATAGAGACAGTCCCTACCCAACAGTGGGCTCACAGTCTAAAAGGGGGAGACAGAGAACAGAACCAAACATACCAACAAAATAAAATAAGTAGGATAGAAATGTACAAGTAAAATAAATAAATAAATAAATAAATAGAGTAATAAATATGTACAACCATATATACATATATACAGGTGCTGTGGGGAAGGGAAGGAGGTAAGACGGGGGGATGGAGAGGGGGACGAGGGGGAGAGGAAAGAAGGGGCTCAGTCTGGGAAGGCCTCCTGGAGGAGGTGAGCTCTCAGCAGGGCCTTGAAGGGAGGAAGAGAGCTAGCTTGGCGGATGGGCAGAGGGAGGGCATTCCAGGCCCGGGGGATGACGTGGGCCGGGGGTCGATGGCGGGACAGGCGAGAGCGAGGTACGGTGAGGAGATTAGTGGTGGAGGAGCCCAGATATAAAAACCTGCATCTACAAAGGAAAGGTTAGCATGCAATTTAGAAAGGAGAGAGAATGTGTTCTTCTTGGGTGCTGTGGCCAGGCTCTCAGTGTTTCGTGACTCATCACATAGAAAGCCTAATCAGTCATGGAACACTACACCTCTGGCCTTTCCGTCTCTGCCTTTTAAAATGCACATCACACTTTTTATTCATGGATGGCTGAAACCAAGCACAGAAAGTGGAGGAGTGAGTGGGGCTCACACTGAAGAGAATCTTGGGCTGCTAAATCAATCTGTAGTCTTTTCTTCTGTTCTTTAAGTCCCCTATCTGCAATCAAAGAGTGCTTCTCCTTTCTTTGAGAATCACCCAAGGACTTTTACCCCCTCTGCAATACAATCATGTTTCAATTCTCAGAATGGAAGCACAATACAATGTTTCGTAATGACTACTTGTTCTTTAATCTTCTGGGTCATTATCTGTGTTTGAGAGGGGATGTTACAAGTTGATCACTGTTGTATGAAGCTAAATGCCAACAACTTGGTATTTCACGAGCAACTGCCTTTGGGATCCCCTGGGCCACCACTTGGGCTGGATTCCAGAAATGACATCATGTGCCTTTTCTGAGGCTGTGTCACATTTTCAAAGAAAAATGACAAAACCTTTGTTTACACAAAGTGGAGTGGGGTACCGAGGCAATTTGCCACATGATTCTGAAGCCATCTCAGAACCTCGGCCTTGAAAGAAAAAGGCCTTTGTTTTTCCATTAAATAATTCAGGTTGCTGTTCATGTTGAGAAAATTCACTGGATAATTGCTCAGCTCAATCCTTTATTTTGTGAAGATTCATTTCTGTAAGTATCTTTAAGATGACTCATTTATCTCTCTCCTCCAGTTGGCACTACTCTCAACCACAAGACCAATCCAAATCCTTTTAATTCATAATTTATTTGAAACACATCATTCTTTTCAATCTGGAAATTCACAGACATTATGAATACCCCTAAGGTATGTTAACTCCCATGCCGGTTAGAGTACAGGAAAAATAAAAATCAATCAATGGTATTTATTGAGCTCTTATCACGTGTAGAGCACTGTACTAAACGGCTTGACATGCTCCCTGCCCACAAGGAGCTCACATTCTGGAGGGGAGACAGACATTAAAATGAGTTAGGGATGAGTGCTGGAAGGCTGAAGGGGTGAATATCGAGTTCTTAAGTGGTACAGATCCAATTGCATTGATGATGCAGACAGATAAAAATCATTTACAAATAATGGACCAATAAGGAACAGGGACTGTGTCCAATCTGATAACCTTGTATCTACCCCAGTGCTAATACATAGTAAACACTTAACCATGCCATAATTATGATTATTACGGCATGTTTAACTGATCAGGCTGCAATCTTTGCAAAAAATCCACGGAAATGATAATAATAATAATAATAGTACTTCTTAAGCAATTACTATGTGCCAAACACTACTGAGCACTAGAATAATAATAATCATCATCACCATAATGACATTTATTAAGCACTTACTATGTACAAAGCACTGTTCTAAGTGCTGGGGAGGTTACAAGGTGATCAGGTTGTCCCACGGGGGGCTCACAGTCTCCATCCCCATTTTACAGATGAGGTCACTGAGGCACAGAGAAGTTAAGTGACTTGCCCAAAGTCACACAGCTGACAATTGGCGGAGCTGGGATTTGAAACCACGACCTCTGACTCCAAAGCCCATGCTCTGTTCCACTGAGCCACGCTAGAAGGCATTCATAAATTGCTATAATAATAATAACAATAATGATGATGATGGTATTTGTTAAGCACTTACTATGTGCAAAGCATTGTTCTATGCACAAGTGACTATGCCCTAGAAGCTTATGGTCTTGAAAAATTTTCACACATTCTTTCAGGAGAGGCACTGTGCTGATCACAGGGTTTCTGAGGTATCCAAAAAATGAAACTCAGGTGAAAGTCTCTGCTACAACCTCCCATTGGTGGTAGGTTAGTACACAAACAAGGGTCAGTGAAGCTCCAGGATCTCATATCATTCCTGACCAATGAAGAGAATCTCTTGAGGTCCAAGATACAGAAAGAACTGGAGGGGGGCAAGGGACAGCAGAACAAGAGAAGAGGTGATCTATTTGTGATCACTATTCTAATGCATGTTTGATCATCTGCCCTCTTTTCAATTTGGCTTGCACTGACCCTATATTATGTATAGAAAACAATGTTCTTTGCAGCACAGGGGCTGCATTTTCAGGTCATAAGTGTTGCAAAAAGAGGTGGAAGATTCCCAGGAGATTGTTTAGATTATGATTAGGCTGTCAAATCACTCAAAGTGGCATATCAACAGCACCTATGTAGGGACGGTACTGCCGTGATTTCTTTAATTGAAAAAAATCCATGGAAAAGGGGCTTCTCATTCTTCTGGTGAGATGCAATAGCAGTACTGAAGCCTCCAGTGACCCAAATTGAATGGCTCAGATTAAAGGGACCAATATAATATTAACACAAAGTAGTCAGTTTCCTCCTCCTTTAGAGTATTTCCACCAGAGTTAGACAGGTCTGCATGGGGCAGGGATATTTTTTAACCTAAACGTGAATGGAACAAAATAATATCATGAATCAGTCGAAGGCTTGCAGGGATCAATGCCTTGGCACTTTGGTGCAGGTAGCACTAGTTCCTTGCTCAGACCTCACGCTCTGGGAACATGGCCAGCACAGGCTGACAGATGGGGCTTTTCAGCTTCCTGCACACACCACTTCATCCGGTCCTTTGGGGGGAAACAGGTTGGAGAGCAATTCCCAGAATCCGAGCAGGCTGGCGGCACAATGGAAGGGGGAGTTCGGGGCATAGTTAACTGCCAGTTGTCTGGACTCCAAGACTGACAGGAGTCGAGAAAGACCAATCTCATGGCCAAAGTTCCTTGCCTGTTCCACTTCTAGCTAAGGATTTTGCTCCCTAAAAAAATGAATTGCAAAAAAAGTAACAAGGATCAGTGCAAACAGGAAATAGGGAAGGCCAAAAGGAGTTTGAAAAGCACTTGCCATGCCAAAGCAAATAATACATGATTCATCATTGATTTACTATTTGAGAAGCAGCATGGAGTAGTGGATAAAGCCCAGGCCAGGTCATAGGTTCTAATCCCAGCTCCGCCACTTGTCTGCTGTGTGACCTTGGGCAAGTCACTTCACTTCTCTGTGCTTCAGTTACCTCAACTGTAAAATGGGGATTAAGACTGTGAACCCTATGCAGTACATGGACTGTGTCCAACCCTATTTGCTTGTATCCACCGCAGCATATAATACAGTGCCTGGCACCCAGTAAGCACTTAACAAATACCATTAACATTATTATTATTATTATTATGCAACTTGATTATGAAATCAGAGGGGCCTTTTAATAATTGTGGAATTAAAAATTAATCAATCCATCAGTGGTATTTGAGTGTTTACTGTGTGTACAGCACTGTACTAAATGCTTGGGAGAGTACAACAGAGTTACTAGGCGTTTTCCCAGCCCATAAGGATCTTACAGTCTAGAGGGTACTCAAGGATGAAAAGGAGCTATCCACGAGGTTCAATGAATTATTTTAATTCAACCTTCATTATGAACAATTGGAAAGTAATGGCCCTAAAGGAAAAATCCTCCAAATTCTAAGCATTTGACGAGGGAAACAGAGTGTTCACTCAGAAAAGAGATTTTGGGCTCATTATTTACTCTTCTTTAAAATCATGGATCCAGAGTACTGCACTAGTCATAGGGACCAACCTAATGCAGGGCATCATCAAAATATTGACAGAAAACAAAAGGCATAATTTTGCCACTGTATAAAATATGTTTACATAATGCACGTGGCTCTGGCCCCTGCATCTAAAGAGGGTTTTAATAGAGTTGGAGGCGGTACTGAGAAAGGCAACCCAAAAAACTGGGGGCTGGCTGACAGATTGAAAAGATTAAGAATCTTCATTCTGGAAAAATGGAGGTCGGGGACGGATTTGATTGATGCTTTTGAAATCACGAAGGGTGGGGACAGGATGAACACGGACTCATTCGCCAAATCTCAAAACAACAGGATGAGGACTCACCCACCGGAACTTGAAAATGGTAGCTTCAAAACAAACAAAAGGAAAATCACTTCTTCAGTTAGCAGTTGGGAAGTAGGTGGAATTTATTACCACAGGAAATTGCACTGGCCAAAAATATCAGCCAGCAGAAGGAGGGTTTGGAAAAATGTGTACAGGAATACGCAATAATGCATCACTCCAGGGAAGCTGGGAAAAGGTAGTGATGCTACATAGCATGTCCCTGAGCATTAATATGTCAAGGACTGCAATCATTCACAGGAACACTCATTGAAAAATCTATGGGCAGAGTTCTGTACCAGAAGCTTGAGAAGACACCCTTGAGGCAACATGATCCCTGTCCTCAAGGAGTTTACAATCTAATATAGAGGTCAAATGGGCACAAATCATAAGCATGCACTACTCTATCATCACAAGGTTTCTTCGATCTTATTAAAACTGTCGGACTGAATATTTGTCTTAGTAATGGCCTTACATAACTGTAGCTTTCTGATATACTGTTAGAGTCATTAAGAAAAATGTGGATTTGGTAAAAACTCTTTCAACCTGATATTGGGTCAGCCCTGCGGAGGTAAAGGCATTTCTAGGATAACCAAGCCAAACAGTTTTGAATTTTCATGCCAGGGATAGGGGCCGGGAAACGTTCAGAATGCAAGTGCTCAGGACATTTGTACGCTTATCAAATCAACATGTCCAGTTGATGCCTAATTAAAACAGTTGTGCAATTATGATTAATAATCTGAATGCTGCAAATGGGGATAAACATTTTACAGTCAGCCATTAAAACAAAAAAGCTCTACATCTTCTGGGAGCTTAGAACAGACCAACAACAGTCACAGAAATAGGGAAGTGGATTAAAAATTAGTTAGTTAAGGTATTTGTTAAGTGCTAACTATGTGGCAAGCGCTGCGCTGAGCAAGGCTTTCAGGTGTCCAGAAAATAGAGAATATTACTTATGTAACTGTATAATTACCCTTAAGCATAGGCATAATAATAATAATAATAATGATAATGATGGTACTTGTTAAGCACTACTATGTGCTAAGCACTGTTCTAAGCACTGGGGTAGATACAGGGTAATCAGGTTTTCCCACGTGGGGCTCACAGTCAATCCCCATTTTACAGATTCATTCATTCATGCATTCAATCATATTTATTGAGCACTTATTGTGTGCAGAGCACTGTACTAAGTGCTTGGGAAGTACAAGTTGGCAACATATAGAGATGGTCCCTACCCAACAGCGGGCTCACAGTCTAGAAGGGGGAGACAGACAACAAAACATATTAACAAAATAAAATAAATAGAATAAATATGTTCAAATAAAATAAATAGAGTAATAAATACGTACAAACATATATACAGGTGCTGTGGGGAGGGGAAGGAGGCAAGGTGGGAGGGAGGGGGAGGAGGGGGAGAGGCAAGAGGGGGCTCAGTCTGGGGGAGGGGGCTCAGTCTGGGATAACTCAGATGAGATAACTGAGGCACAGAGAAGTTAAGTGACTTGCCCAAAGTCACACAGCTGACAAGTGATGAAGCCAGCATTCGAACCCACGACCTCTGACTCCCAAGCCCATGCTCTTTCCACTGAGCCACGCTGTTTCTCATCAGCACGCAAATCATCAAGGGGAACCTACTTTGGAAAAAAATATTTATTTGTGGAAAATTTCCACTTCTGACCTCAGTCTGTATATGGAAAATTTATCTTCAGTACCAAAGATCTGCAAAATGAGGGTGGTACGGACAGGGGTAACATCTTTAGACTCAGCGTTATTAGTGTTCCTTCAAAGTCCTAAACAGGAACCCTGATCCAGACATCGTAGAGTTTTTCTAAGGCACAGCCCTGTCTCCCCGTTCTGGAGCACTTGAATGGAAATTGGGAAATCCAATCAGGAAGGCCAGAATATATCTTTAAATTCACACTTGGCTTTTGTATTGGAATACGTGTTCTCCCCCCTATTAATCTGATAGCCCCATATAGGAAAGTGTGTCCAATCAGATTGCCTTGTATCTACCCCAGTGTTTGGCACATTGCTTAGCATATAGCAAGTACTTAAAACCTACTATTATAGGTCAATTTTGCGGGCTCCTCCTCCCCCTCCCATCCCCTTACTGTAGGGGTTCCTCAAGGGTCAGTTCTTGGTCCCCTTCTGTTCTCGATCTACACTCACTCCCTTGGTGAACTCATTCACTTCCACGGCTTCAACTATCATCTCTATGCTGACGACACCCAAATCGACATCTCTGCCCCTGCTCTCTCTCCCTCCCTTCAGGCTCATGTCTCCTCCTGCCTTCAAGACATCTCCATCTGGATGTCTGCCCACCATCTAAAACTCAATATGTCCAAGACTGAACTCCTTATCTTCTCTCCCAAACCCTGCCCTCTCCCTGACTTTCCCATCTCTGTTGACGGCACTACCATCCTTCCCGTCTCACAAGCCCGCAACCTTGGTGTCATCTTCGACTCTGCTCTCGTTCACCCCTCAATTCCAATCCGTCACCAAAACCTGCCCGTCTCACCTCCGCAACATCGCCAAGATCCGCCCTTTCCTCTCCATCCCAAAAGCTACCCTGCTCGTTCAAGCTCTCATCCTATCCCGTCTGGACTACTGCACCAGCCTTCTCTCTGATCTCCCATCCTCGCGTCTCTCCCCACTTCAATCCATACTTCATGCTGCTGCCCGGATTGTCTTTGTCCAGAAACGCTCTGGGTATGTTACTCCCCTCCTCAAAAATCTCCAGTGGCTACCAATCAATCTGCGCATCAGGCAGAAACTCCTCACCCTGGGCTTCAAGGCTGTCCATCACCTCACCCCTCCTACTTCACCTCCTTTCTCTCCTTCTACAGCCCACCCCGCACCCTCCACTCCTCTGCCGCTAATCTCCTCACCGTACCTCGTTCTCGCCTGTCCCGCCATCGACCCCCGGCCCACGTCATCCCCTGGGCCTGGAATGCCCTCCCTCTGCCCATCTGCCAAGCTAGCTCTCTTCCTCCCTTCAAGGCCCTACTGAGAGCTCACCTACTCCAGGAGGCCTTCCCAGACAGAGCCCCTTCCTTCCTCTCCCCCTCGTCTCCCTCTCCATCCCCCCATCTTACCTCCTTCCCTTCCCCACAGCACCTGTTTATATGTATATATGTTTGTACATATTTGTTACTCTATTTATTTATTTATTTTACTTGTACATATCTATTCTATTTATTTTATTTTGTTAGTATGTTTGGTTTTGTTCTCTGTCTCCCCCTTTTAGACTGTGAGCCCACTGTTGGGTAGGGACTGTCTCTATATGTTGCCAACTTGTACTTCCCAAGTGTTTAGTACAGTGCTCTGCACACAGTAAGCGCTCAATAAATACGATTGATGATGATGATGATGAAGTGGGCAGAAGTGGCAGAAATTAGCTCCAAGTAGATGATGATGATTGTATTCATATGTACAACATGAGGTTTCACAGCATATGATAAGAATCCCAGCAATTTTAAAAAATGCACCTTATGGCTCATAAAAAACAGCATTTATATACACATAAGCTATGCATTATGATTTGACAATCTGAGCAACACGAATTTAGAAATGGAAAGAAAATGCCCCGTTGTTTTGTTAATTATATAAGGAACATCAAAGAGCTGCTAAAATGCTCTGTAGTAATTCAGACTTGGAGGAAAATCTTACAAGCCCACAGAAGCCTGTCTCTTGGGGCAAATTAGTACAAAAAGAAATAGTCATTACCCCTTACCGAGCAGCACTTCTACATAAATGAGTAACATGCAAAGAAACAAGAAATTAAATATAAATTATAAACATAATGGCCCATAAGTATGAGGCGAGAGAAAGTACTGGCCTAGTTTCATTGAGCAGAAAACCACCCAAGACACAGGGTAATGTTTTATAACATTCTCATGTATTTCAGTGACACTAGCATGTTTTGGTTGAAGTCTTGTTCATTGTATACTAGTGGACGGCCAGTATCGTGAAGAAAATATGTGAACTCATTTTAAAAGAAGGATTTGGGGTTTTCTCTTCGAATAAGTTTGTATATTTTTCTGAATCCCCAAAATAGATGACTAATGAAATGTCTGTTGGGGCGCATGGGAAATCAATCCGTAACTAATAAATTCCTATAAAAATGGTTTGCAAAACCACAAAAGAGATATTATATCACGAAACGTGATCAAAGCATATCTCCAAAACGGTTCAGGAGTGAAAATGCCAGGCACCTTGAAGTGATAAGGTAGCTTCCAAATGGGCCAATCGAGATTCAGAGGGTTGTATTCAGAGTGTTTTGGCCAGCAATACTTGAGCACAAGTCAAGCCCTGAATTCCGGCCAGGTACTCAGCATCCAAAAGACACAAACAGGTCACAGCTCCCGGGACAGTGGCCTGATACACTGGTTATGGCAAATTAAATTTAGTCAGGGTAGGGGAATATGGGGGGGAAATAGGGGATTGCAGAAATTGCAAATCAAATTATTACTGTGATTGTCAGAAATAGATTGTAAACTCTTTTAAGGCAGGGGCTGTATCATTTTGTTCTGCCAAATGCCCAGTACAACACTCTGCACACAGATGGGGCTCAATGAATGTCTGTGATAGTCTGAAAACCTCTCTTTAACTGTAAGACTTTGGGAAACATCACGCCCTTGTCCTAAAATAAAAGATTCTGAGCTGTTTCTGTAAGGGTTTGAAGACAAAATTCACATTAATACTTGTCTAAATTCAGCATCCCATAAATTCCAATATACAATACCTTTGCTAGTTCTTCTTGAAATGCCACTAAGTTCAAATGGGAGATGTTAACCAAATCTGGACCATACACTACAGTTATCATACGATGTTCCAGGCGTCCTATGTTCCCCACATCCAGCAACTCTCGCAATTTCGGATCCTATAATCAAAAAAAGGAAAAAAAAATAACTCCATCAGTCCATTCATTTTAATCCACATAACAGTCTTACTTATTTGGAGAGTAAGGACTATTGCTTTGGATTATGAAGTAGATTTATTGCCAAACTAAGAATTTTGAGGGAATAGATTGTATCTCCTAACTATATAAAAACTACAAAAAACATTAAAAATTGAACAAATAACAGGAGTTGAGAGAATACTGGAACCAACAGCTTTCCTAAAATAATTAATTCTTACGGTCATGATAAAGAGCTACTTCTACGTGTAAATTTGCAAACCTACGAACACACACCCATACATACATATAGAATGATGTGTGTATATAGAACAGAGTAGGGCACCTTTCCTGGCTTTTGACACTGGGGCAAACCACTGCATCCTCAAAGTAGAACTGTTCTGACACCGCATGCAGTATAAAATGGCACTGTAGCTGATCCATTAAGATACCAGACCATGACTGTTTCTTGTCGTGGGACTTTACACACTCTACAGTAGGGCCTACCTATCCTCCCCCTTCCCCTTCCATTAATCTTAAACCTAATGGGAGAAATTAGATGATTTGGCAGCTGCTTAACCTTGACAGCAACTGCTAAATCACGTAATTCTCCCATTATTCATAAATGCACCAACATTTCCGAAGCAAAGAGAACATGGCTATTGAGAGCATGAGGACCCTTTTGCCTGTTGCCCTCCTCCTTTCAAGAAATGGCCATGGCAATACAATTGAAGGATGGCCACTAAGAGAATGTAGAAAGGTCTTTTCTCTGAACATAATCTTTTGCTCTTCAGCTTCCTGTAAAATCAACTTCAACAGCGAGGAAAAAAGGAGCTACTAGACACTGAAATGACCTGACTGCCAGCTAAGAGATCTGTTGGCAGTCAGCATACCATTTTTGTTTGAAAGCTCTTTCCATTTAAAGTAACTGCTATTATTCTCAGCTGGTAAAATTGATTTTAAACATGAAGCATCTTTGTTCTCCGATGTCTGAATGTCAGATACCACAAGGCTGTGTTTGGAGAGTAAAAGCCAGTGAGATTCCACAGAGAGTGAAGAGGCAGACCTGGTCCCTTCTAACTCTCCACAACTGGGCCTACAGTATATCAATGAGATTAGAGGGGGAGAAATGGGATTATTTGTTGGATAAACTAGGAGTAATAACGGATTAGAGATAGACAGAATTCACTTTATTGTTGTTGAGGCTAATTACACAATGATATCGAGCTCTGCAGAATGACTAGCTCAAAGTTACTAAAGATAATTGAAATGAGAAGGGAGGGAGGAAGGAGAGGGAGACAGAGAGAGACAGAGAGAGCATGCGTGTACATGTCACTGGTAATGTGAGAGACTGCATTTGATCATTTGAGCAATAACTGACTAATGTCTGGACACTTAAGAGATGAAAACAGTTCTCAAACTCCACAGGGAAAATGAAATCCTAAATCACATTTTTTAAAATGAAAAGAGATTGTATTAGTTCACTCATCTTTTACTCTGTATTTCTCAATAGGGAGAAGTGGTGGAATGTTATAAGGGTATTTCTTTGACCTTTACCCTTACTGATTCTCTTCCTAGAGAAAAATGTCAGTTAACTATCTTTGCTCAGAATATAAAAATATGGATCTATATTCAGTAGACTGTGGAGAATCATACTGAAAATTAGGACTGAATGGAGAAACTATAATTCATCTGCTCCTTTAGTGTGCAATAGCAGTTTAAAACACCTCCTTAGGAAGAAGCTTACTGAATAGGATAACAATTGAAGCAAGGGAGACTTCAAAGTGCTTAGCACAGTGCTCTGCACACCACAAGAATTCAGTAAATACCACTGATTGAAGTACGATGAAAAGTTGAGGAAAATGATGGTACAAAAAGGGGCTCAGTGTGTACATATAGCACTTAGAGTTTCTTCAAGAACCACAACAAGTTCATGCCCAAGGACATAATTGGGTTCTAGGGATATATATTCCTAAATATTATACTTCAAAAATAGAAGAAAAGGGAAAAGATGATTTAATTTTATAACCTTAAGTGATCTCGATAAAAGAGTATCTATCCCCCTTCAAAAAACCCAGAAAAGATTAATACTGAGCCGCATCATACCAATATAACATTTAGATAACATAAACTGATCCCTTTAAAACACATTCTGTAAAGCTACAAGTGTACTGATCAATCACCCCTGCTCACACATATATCCTTTCCCCAGTATTAGCACTAGTTATAATATTCGTTAGGCCCTTACTGTGTGCAAAACATGATAAGGGCTGCAATAGATCCAATAAGGTCACAGTCCCTGACGCACACGAGGTGCACAATCCAAGACGTAGAGAGACCAGGTGAAACTATCCTATTTTACAGATGGGGAAACTGGGGAACAGAGAGGTTAAGTGGTTTACCCAACATCACACAGAGGGTCAGGGTCAGCTGGAACGAGAACATGAGTCTCCTGATTTCCATTCCATTCATTCCACCATACCCTGTTACCTCTATTCTTCATTTTCAAAGATGATACTATTGATGATACGATCTTTCTATGTGTGGAAGTATGGCTGAGAAGGATTATGCACATCCTACAATCCTTTCTACCCAGTGAAAAAAATAAAAGTAGTCCTCTATTGCATTGATTCAGTTCCCGCTTTTAAGATCTGTTACTATTTTTGAGACTGTATCTTGGTTTTCTCTTCTTTTTAAAGGTTTTGTATTCTCCCAAGTGCTTAGGATAGGGCTCAGCACATAGTAAGTGCTTGATAAATACTATTGATTGATTGTGCTAGAGGAGAGCTCCCAGTTGTACATTCTGCTTCTTTCATCTGGCAACAGTTCACTATTTTATCACATTGCCAAGACAGCTTATGCCTGCCTTTCTGCTTCTAGGTTATCTCTTTCAGTTCATTATTTCAAAGCCACAGTTGCTTTCTTGGTACACTTTTCTTTCTATGTCCATGTATAACTGGATACTATACCACTAGGTAGCAGTTTGGTGATAGCAAAGTCTATTTTGCTGGTGAAAATATTTAGTTTAATTTGAGGGTTAAAAATAAATTAATTTTTTCCTTTGATTCACCTTTGTTTTTCAGTTTCAAGTTTTTGCAGACTTGCTAAGGATATCCCTAGTGATAACTCTTAAAACTAGCTTTGTTTCCACAACCATTCCTTCTAAAATCCAATAGTACTACTGTCTTTTCTCCTGGTATTTTGGCCTAAATTATTTGGATAAGGAGTTTTTAATGCTCTATCAGTAATAATCTCTGATATTGGTCAACTGGTCTGTCTAGGCAAAGCTAATGTTCTCACATATCATTCTAGAACTATTTAAAAGGCCTCTAAGTTTCTTTACCTCCGCTATAAGCCAAAAAAATTCCATTAACTTCCAATCTATTTCAAACCAATGTCATAGTCCTCTAGACTTTAGCTTTTGCATCTCTGTGAACTCATTTATTTCCATGCCACCTCCTCCTACACTTGTTCCCTACTCTACACAGCCCATTTCATAAATTTTTTTCTAGACTGCATTAGTGAAGAGTATTTCACTTCCTTCACTACTATAGTCTGTAACAGTTATCCCTTAAATCTCCAAGGAGTGTTTTCCTTTTTGT
Organism: Tachyglossus aculeatus; assembly: GCF_015852505.1. NCBI lineage: Eukaryota > Metazoa > Chordata > Mammalia > Monotremata > Tachyglossidae > Tachyglossus > Tachyglossus aculeatus. Next base: position 16,076,237 of record NC_052074.1, on the reverse strand, counting down.
ATGAATGCTTGAATTGAAGTCCTTGCCATAAAAGTTTCCATGGTTTGTTATCTGTAATGAATATATCTACATTTATCCAGATACACATTCATTCATTCGTATTTATTGAGTGCTTACTGTGTGCAGAGCACTGTATTAAGTGCTTGGGAAGTACAAGTTGGCAACATATAGAGATGGTCCCTACCCAACAGCGGGCTCACAGTCTAGAAAGGGGAAACAGACAACAGAACAAAACATATTAACAAAATAAAATAAATAGAATAGTAAATACGTACAAGTAAAATAGAGCAATAAATATGTACAAACATAAATATGTATAAACATCTATAGCTATGGTTCACTTTCAAAGATGAAATGTTTTAGGTGGCTCCAGTGATGCTTCCACATTGTGAATAAAGATAGTTGGGTACAACTTGCTCCATCAAGGTAAGCAGCGTAATCTTAAGAATCAATCAAAGGCATTAACTGAGCATTTATGGTGTGCAGAGCACTGTACTAAGCACTTGGAAAAATACAATAGAGGTGGTAGACACAATTCCTATCCACAGGGAACTTACAGTCTACAGTGGAGTTTGAGGGGCAACTCAAACTTAAAAGGGTTGCCTTCGCACGGTAAAAACTGTTCAGCAACTGACAAATAATAATGATCATGCTACTTATTGAGTGCTTACTATGTGCCAAGCACTGCTTTAAGTGCTGGGGTAGATATAAGGTAATCAGGTTGGACACAGTCCCTTCCCCACAATCCCTGTCACACTCATAATTCCCATTTTACAGATGAGGTAACTGAGGCCCAGAGAAGTGAAGTGACTTGTCCAACGTCACACAGCAGGCATGTGGCTCTATTCACTAATAATAATAATAATGGAATTTATTAAGAACTTACTATGTGCAAAGCACTGTTCTAAGCACTGGGGAGATTACAAGTTGATCAGGTTGTCCCAAGGGGGGCTCACAGTCTTCATCCCCATTTTACATATGAGGCAACAAGCAAAGAGAAGTTAAGTGACTTGCCCAAAGTCACACAGCTGACAATTGGCAGAGCCTGGATTTGAACCCATGACCTCTGACTCCAAAGCCCATGCTCTTTCCAATGAGCCATGCTGCTTCTAGTAGATAAACATGGGGGTTTTCCTACTTGTAGGAATTTAGGAGTAAGATAAGTGGGGAGAAGGGATATGCAATCCCTAGGAGAACATAAGTTCAACTTACTTTTTTTAGTAGAGATGATGGATTTTGCTTGTGCTTTCCACACACTCTCATCAGGCCCCCAACATCATTAACTGCCTTCACCTCTTTCATAAACCACTGTTAAGTATGGCAGTCTTATAGAGACCTTTTGGTCTATGTTCCAACCAGTGGCACTGAGCATTTTAAACCCCCCAAAATGACCGCCCAACACAGTAAATGAGATGTTCTTAAGCTGTCCTTAAAATGAATTTCATAGCTATTGCCAGGAGGGTTTGAAAGATGGTGAAGGAACAAAGGGAAATATGAGATCGGCTTGGACAATTTTCTTTTTCTTGACCTGAACTTGCAGGTGAACTGTGTTCTTACTTGGGCCTTGCCAATGTGAGGGTCAGGTCTGGTAGTGTGAAGTTCCTGTGTCCCAACCAGATTCAGGAGTTGAGCCAGGAGTGCTCTATTTTCTCTGACAAACAGAGCTGGGGCGGCGATTTCTAGAACACAGGCCTGGTAGTGATAAGGAACTAGGTTCTAATTCCGGCTCCGCCACTAGTCTGCTGTGTGACCTGGGGCAAGTCACTTCACTGGGCCTCATCTATTAAAGGAGGATTAAGACTGTGTGCCCCATATGGGACAGGGACTGTGTCCAATCTGATTTGCTTGCATCTATCCCAATGCTTAGTACAGTACCTGGCTCATAGTCAGTGCATAAAAAAAAACGTAGTAAGTGCTTACTATGATTATTAGAGTCAGACTAGAATTTGACAGATCCCTAAAATCAGCAGGGGTCTCTCCTGTCACCAGAAGATTTAACACTATGGACAAGAGAACATTTTTTTTTGGTATCTCTACGCATAAATGGTCTGAATATGGAAAGGCACGGGATCTTATCTGCTTGAATGACATGGGCAGCCCAGTTATAGTTCAGATCATCCTATCCCAACCCTCTTCAATTTAGGGACCCTTCAGGGAGGGCAGTGCAGCCTAGTGGAACACGTTTAGGAACAGGAGTCAGAAAATAAGGGTTTGAACCTCAGCTCTGCCATTGTTGTACTGTGCAACTTTAAGCAAACTACTTGAACTCTCAGGGACTCAGTTTCCTCATCGTAAATGTGGATAAGAGATTGTGAGCCCCATTTGTGCAGGAACTGTGCCTGATAATCTTACATTTGCTGAAGATCTGAACAAGCAGTAAGGACTTAAATGCCACAATTATACTACATACAATGTACGTATTTGTTATTAAGAGTGAATTTTCTGTGTTTTTTACCTGTCCCTCCTCCACTGGGACTTTTCTCTTGATCTCTCTCTGACTTCCCTATTTAAGTACTCTTTTACTGATAAGAGAGAGGTCATTTCCATAATTCTACTGAATATGCTGAATTTTACACTTTGTAGGGCTTTCCCTAAGACTGAAGTAGGGCCCTGAAATAAGGATAATAATAATAATGATGGTATTTGTTAAGCACTTACTATGTGAAGAGCACTGTTCTAAGCGCTGGGAGGGATACAAGGTGATCAGGTTGTCCCACATGGGGCTCACAGTCTTAATCACCATTTTACAAATGAGGGAACAGAGGCACAGAGAAGTGACTTGCCCGAAGTCACACAGCTGACAAGTGGCAGAGCCGGGATTAGAACCCATGACCTCTGACTCCCAAGCTCATGCTTGAGTCACTGAGCCACGAGAGATTTCACTCATTTTCGGTATTTGTATCACCTATCATCTGGATTTCAAGGTCAGGTTTAGGCTGAAAACTTTTGGATGTGACATGAATACAAACCAGCAAGCAATGATGCTGCCAAGACACACTGTGAGTGATTTGAATTCCTTTGTTGTTTCATTTTCTGACTATTTTCATGAGAGTTGTGAAATATAGATTGTTCAACTAACTTCAATCCCTCAGAATCATGAGGATTAATGATTAAATTTTCCCATCTCTGTCCTGCAGAAAGTAGATTTCCGCATTTGTTAAAGCTTAAGCAATGATTTACTATTCAATGCTTCAACAGACAGCCAACCTATCAAGGTTTTTACTTTAAATCTAATACAACCTCTTTCTTACTAAGAGCTTATCAAAGCTAGAGCTGTGGTTTCAGAAGCCTCTGCACTGCTCTCTGCAGCTCAAGCTTTTCTAAAGCTTGAACAACAAACTATGGAAGGACCAGTAAAAATGACCACAGCCCTCTGGGGTTGGGCCTGGGTTGGAACTAAACTGGGCCATTTTATGAGGTGTCTCAGGAGACCCATGATATGGAGATCATACACAGTGGACTATAATAATGACATTGCATAGTTCCAGAGTCGCCAGGCAGACATGCATTGGAGGCTGGAGGAAGCTATGGGAGATCTCAGAATTCTGCTTATACCCAACAGAGCAGCTGAAGCCAGGTGGTCTTTTGCCTGAAAGTCTGGAGGACAGCAGGAGGACCTCACCACCATGCTAAGGAAGAAACAGAGAGAGGCTCTGTCCCTTTTATGACTCGCTGATGCTTCCTGGTGTGCCTCTACTCCTCCCTCTCCATGCTTTCCTCCTTGACCCGGAGACGATAATAATTATAACATCGGTATTTGTTAAGCGCTTACTATGTGCCAAGCACTGTTCTAAGCGCTGGGGGGATACAAGGTAATCAAGGTTGTCCCATGTGGGGCTCACAGTCTTAATCCCCATTTTACAGAGGAGGGAACTGAGGCACAGAAAAGTTACTTGCCCAAAGTCACACAGCTAACAAGAGCTAGAGTAAAGATTAGAACCCATGACCTCTGACTCCCAAGCCTGTGCTGAGCCACTCTGCTTCTCTGCACAAGCAGAGGAGGATGCAGAGGAGATGCCTCTCCTCCACCACCTGACAGACGGTGCTGGGCCCTGGGTGGGGAGGCAGATGGGATCCCATGGTAGACCTTGTCTGCCGGCTCAGGGACATGTAAACCTGTAAGCATAGCTGTTTGTTCAAGAGAGATCCTTGCTCCACTTAGAGGACAATATTTCCATTTAAAGACAGCCATATTAGCAGCAGGCCACCTAACTACCTTGTCCTTGGATCGATGCTCAGCTGGGAGGAGGTGGATCAGGTGATGGAAGCAGTGGAAGAGCCAGGGCCAACTCAGAGTGACACCTGAGTGCCAGAGCTGGGCCCCAAACATCCAGACCCATCAGCCACTCTCTCCTCTACAGGAGAGGGGGAAATTTTAAATAGCCACTAAGCCTAAAGAGGGAGCAAGGGGGGTGTCAGGTGGTGGACCCTGCAGGTAACTTTCAGCTCCGTCCTTCTCCCTCTGAGTGAGAGAGAGAGAGAGAGAGAGAGAGAGAGAGAGAGAGAGAGAGAGAGTGTGTGTGTGTGTGTGTGTGTGTGTGTGTGTGTGTATACACACAGTGGCTATTTTGGGAAGATCTATTTCAAGCATCACAAGCCATGTGGCCTCATGTTATTAGGGTCAAGAGGCAAGCAATTGCGAGACTGCTGAATGGCATCTGTAGAAGAGCATTCGGGGCCATGCTTGGGACCACTGAACATCAGCCCCCAAGTCACTGGGTTAATCTGTCCTTGGACCGGGCCCAATTATGTCCCTCTAGTTTTGTGAGCTCTTGTGGGTAGGAAATGTCTGTACCAACTCTCTTCTACTGTACTCTCACAAGCATTTAATACAGTGCTCTCGCCCTCTAGACTGTAAACTCATTGTGGGCAGGGAATTTGTCTGTTTACTGTTGTATTGTACTCTTCCAAGTACTTAGTACAGTGCTCTGCACAAAGAGCCCAATAAATACCATTGATTGAACATTTCAATTACCAGGAAAGCAACTTAACATCTAACATACATGCAGATCCAACATTTGTATGTTGAAATCCTCAACATTTTAAGTATTCATAAATAAACATAAAATAATAATGACAATCATTATTATAATTGTGCTATTTCTTAAGCATTTACTATGTGCCAAGCACTGTTCTAAGTGCTGAGGTAGGGACAAATCTATCAGATCAGACACAGTCCCTGCCCCACATGGGCTCACAGTCTAAGTCGGGGGAAGAACAGGTATATAGTTCACAATTTACAGATGAGGAAACTGAGGTCCAGAGAAGTTAAGTGACTTGCTCAAGGTCAGATTATAGGCTCGTGGCAGGTCATGGTTAGAAGTCAGCTACTCTGAACCCCAGGCCCACGCTCTTTCCACTAGGCCAGGCTTCTTCCCCCAAACTGTATTTGCAACCAAACTATTCTTCTCCCCAAAACCTCTCCTGAAGAAATGTACATCCAGTTTGCTAAACCTGAGGGAGAAAATACTCATTGATCACATTTCTCTTAAAAGTATAGTTTTACTGGCTTTTAAATTTATTGTACCACTGTGTTGCGGTTAATAGTGTTCCCAGCACTTACGGCAATCTCTTCAAATTGAATCACAGTTTCAAATAGTTTCATCTTTTATATCAACATTACCCCATAAAAAAATCATTCGCTATCAAGGATCATGCATTTGAAACAGTCATTTTGTGAATATTAGAACAGTCAGAAAAGGAAGAGAAATTTTCTTATTACTTCACTCAAGGGCTTTTCATATGCTGTATATTCTCAGTGATAAATTCATCTTAAATTCACATTGTTGAGTTCTTGGTTTATAGTCTACTCAAGTTTTGCACACAAGTAAAAAAAAAGATATCAAAACCATCCACTGTGTAGTTCAGTGGCAAAAATGTGGGCACTTGGATTACATGGATTTCTTATTTTTCAATTTTTTAAGTATCATTGCATGAGAGTTACAGAATACACAAAAGTATAAGCATATAATGTCACTATATAGAATTTGCACTTGCCGGACTTTCTTCTGAAATTACTAATCACTGTTATCAAGAAAGGAGTGACTATGTGAGGGAAAGCTTCACAAGGAATGAGAGAAAAGGAGGCAGAGGAGAAAACAGCATTGGGTTCTGCAAATTCTATGATAACCCAACAGCCTTTTTGTGTGCACACTGGGTACATAACTATGGAGTTCCACAATGGCCTTTTCAGCCACACAAACACACTCATTGGTGAATTTCACTATCATTGGTGTCTTCAAATATGAAGAACAATTACATACATTCGCTGCACCTTGCTCCAATAAAAAAGTAAACCTTGCTCTCATCACCAATGCATATACTCTCACTGAAGAAAATACAGAAGAGTAAGAAGAAAAATTATTCAAGGATTTGGACAGCAGTCCCAAAATTTGACAAGTTAATCACTGGGGACTTCAATTTATGGAAAGGTAACGATGCCGGAATGTGAAAACAAGTTTAACAATGTTGCCTAGTGGATATAGCACAGGCCTGGGTGTCAGAGGAACTGGGTTCTAATCCCTGTTCAGCCACTTGTCTGTGAGACCTTTGGCAAGGTATTTAACTTTGTGTCTCTGTCTCCTCATCTGTAAAACAGGGATCCAATACCTGTTCTCCCTCTTATTGAAATTGTGGGAATTATGGGACCAGGACTGTGACTGACAAAATTAACTCATATGTTCTCCAGCACTTGGAACAGTGCCTGACACACAGTAAGCACTTAGATATCTTAATAATAACGGTATGACTACTAATAATGATAATAATGGGACAGTGAAGACAACATATTTTTAGATGGACAATAGGCCTAGATTTCAATAAAGAGGTAGAAAAATAGTTAATATTTGAAGACATCACTGATGTCTGATCACTGAAATTCACTTTAAGGTGCTTCTGTGATGGCAAAGTCCAAAAATTAGGATACCCCAGTTCCTAATGAATTATTCATTAAGTACACACAATGGCTGTCCTTTGTTGGCTGCCATGCTTGACTTTTGCAGTGCCTGACACTGTTTTCACTTTTGCCTCATGTCTCAATTCTGTAAGAAAGATAAATAGCACTAGCCTACTTTTATTGAGTGATGTTGGCCGATAGTGCATAATCATTAACACTTTGTTTTCTGCTTCCCACATAAGAGAGAGACATGGAAACACCCCATATCTAAACAATGGTGTTTCATTTATTCCATCACTGTCCAACAGTGAAACTTGAAACTTGGATCATTGAAATTACATGAGTTATATAGTACTGGACTAATTTTTACAGGCTCCAAACTCACACCAGGAGAGCAATCAACTTAACAAAAATGTGGCTTCGAAGGATGAAGAGGGCTCAAAGTCATTCTTGAAAATGGATACACCTTCAAAGAGCTCCATGGCAATGCTACTGAATGAAGGAACTACAATTGCATTTGTCCATGTGAATAGGAGTTTCCTCAAGATATTTTCCTGGGGATATGACAGTATACACATGACCCAGATTGGAAAGAGACTCCATGATTAAAGAAATTCCTACAGCAGAGCACGGACAAAAGCAATGAGTGACTAGTGTCCCAATTCAGAAGAGATTCAAAGTTGTCTGCTCCAAAAGCCAGGAATTTTACTTAATACTAAGGAACTCCCATTCATACTACCACAAGAAAGTGATAGGTCAAAGTTGCCTCCATTCTTCACAGACAAGAAGGGAATCCTGTAGAGACAGCAGCAATGCCTTAAATGCTCTTCTAAATGTAACTGCCCTCATCAAAGTGTAAGGAACTGATCAAAAGGGAAAGGCTTGACTATTGCTCCATCTTTTTAGGAAGCTCCTATCAAAGTAAAACCCACAGTATTATGTGCGGTAAGTCACCTGAATGTGGTAAGTCTTCTAATGAAATCTAAACCAAAAGGGGATCAGGACTTAGGCCTCAGGACTTCAAAGATGCCATGGTAATAATCTTCAACAACAGAGGAGAAATTAAAAGACACAGTGAAGCAGATCCTCCTAAAAGGCCTCACTTGGGATGGTTGGGAAGCAGAAGAAGGCCTGGCAGCCCAACTCAGAGCAATCCAAAGTAGGCTGACTGTCTTCGAGCAGAGGCTTCAGAAATGCCATGATTCTAAGAGGGAAAAATGAGAATAATAATAATAATGGCATTTATTAAGCATTTACTATGTGCCAAGCACTGTTCTAAGCGCTGGGAAGTGCATCAGACACTATGGAAAGCCAACTGAAGGGCAGCAAGGACCAATGTTTACATTGACATAACGTGCCAGGGATGGTCAGAGAAACACAGGTGTTTTCAGCCACACCAGTGATCAAAATCTCACTGTCAGCAGTGTCAATCAATCAGTGGTATTTACCGAACAGTTACTGTGTGCAGAGCACTGTCTAAGCACTTGGGAGAGTACAATGCAACCAAATTAGTGGATACGTTCCTTGCTCATCATCTTTGAACCCCAAGACATGTTTAAAAACTCTATAATTTCTTGCAATGCCAACTGCTTTTCCAAAAAAACACGGGCATTTGATTTATCCTTTTCCCATTTCTATCTCCATCATAGCATTTTCAAATCAACTTTATCCTTTGTAAGGGAACAAAGCAACATCATCAACCTCACCAGCAGAGTTCCAACAAACCTGCTAGTCATTGAATGAGGAGACAAAAACTATTTTAGGCAGAAAGCTCTCCACTTTCCCCATGCTTACTCAGATAGATTACCCAATTCAAAGAGCAAGCCATCGACTTTATATATTTATCTTTTTCCCTGTGTTGTCTGGAATTTCTACTGACCACATCCCAAACACACAATTAGGTCAATTAATTATTATCAGCCAAAAAATACAATCCAATCTGAAGAAAGGAATCTTCTTTAAAGATAATTCATTATTTAAAAAGAAAAAGGTAAAGCTGAAGATGGGAATGCAGAGGCAAATCCAGCTGAATGGTTCTATGTGCTTTAAAAAAAAAAAAAGAAAGGTTACATTGACATGTACATTACATATTTTTAGAGTTATTCTAACTACCTGATAAAAAACACTGCTTTAAAACTTATAAACCATCAAATTGGTGGAATAAAAGGGTTTTTCCCCTTAATCAGTTCTGAAATTGTCAAACTTAATATGTGTACCCTGTCACTAGTTACTATTCAAAGTTTTATTTTCCTATGCCCAAAATTCAGATGCAGAGTCATGACCCATAAATTACAACTGTGCATCTAAATGCCCCAAATAAGTAACAGTGCATGCAAAACAGACAATCTGGCACACATTTCCCATCTTGTGTATTTCCCCACAGGGATTACAAAAACACAGACCACCCATTTCTGCTGAGAGGCCCACGAGGGGATTCATTGTGTGGAAAGTTAACTCAGAAATAAGGTGGTCCTCAGTGACCTATTTTGAACATTTTATGGTTTACTTTGCCATAATGGACAAATGAATATAGTGATCCCATGTTATTTGACATGCCTGATATTTGGTCTTTCCAATCAGTTAAGTACTTTCAATATTCACTAAGAGCAGAACTTATTACGGAAACATACACAGATGTTTGGCGGAGAGAGAGATTTGTGGTAATTTCACACTCCATTCCAAATGCCTTTGATACTGGACCTATTATCCAAGACATACCCAGTTAAATGTATAGTTTCTCCAATTCGCTCTGAGCTATATTCAACATCAAATGGTTTAGCAAAACCATCAACAGTGAAGCCCTGGAACCCCAGCAGCCAGGTATTTAAGGAGATTAGATGACAGCAGTACAGCCAAGTAGTTGCTGTTGGGTGAACTGAAAAAAGGCACACACAAGTTAGGTGAGCAGAAGGCACAATCAACTCAGTAATACTAATACTACTACTAATAATAATAATAATGGCATTTATTAAGTGCTTACTATGTGCAAAGCACTGTTCTAAGCGCTGGGGAGGTTACAAGGTGACCAGGTTGTACCACGAGGGACTCACCATCTTAATCCCCATTTTACAGATGAGGTAACTGAGGCCCAGAGAAGTGAAGTGACTTGCCCAAAGTCACACAGCTGACAATTGGTGGAGCCGGGATTTGAATCCATGACCTCTGACTCCAAAGCCCGCGCTCCTTCCACTGAGCCACGCTGCTTCTCAGTAGGGAACACTGCCTCAAACAATGTGACACAGCAAGGACTGGGGGGATAACTACTGCAGCAGTTGGTGAGCAAAAATTAGGAAAGTGCTTGCTCTCCTTGAGCAAAGTCTTTGTAAAGATTACGTTATCAAGAGGCAAACATTAATTCAGCAAAGAAGGGAATATTGGCTGCACATCAACCTTTTCAGCCACATCTGCACGCATCTTTGCAGCATTTAGGGTCTTTCTGGATACATTTCCTTAGTTTGTTTGTATGTTTGTTTTTTAATATCGTTTCAGCCCACAAATTATCATGGGGTAAGATAATAAAGGGTGTCTCCTAGACTTATTTTTGATAATAAACCATATTATGTTGCCAACTTGTACTTCCCAAGCGCTTAGTACAGTGCTCTGCACACAGTAAGCGCTCAATAAATACGATTGACTGATTGATTTTGCTTTTGTAAAGTGTCATTAAAGTGATGGAGAAAATGAAATAATAGAATACTGAAATGTGAAAAAGACAAAGGTATAATTTAATATTCATTTCCTGTGGCAGTCATTGGATCCTCGAATCATATCCTCTGTCTCCCCCTTCTAGACTGTGAGCCCACTGTTGGGTAGGGACTGTCTCTATATGTTGCCAACTTGTACTTCCCAAGCGCTTAGTGCAGTGCTCTGCACACAGCAAGCACTCAATAAATACGATTGATTGATTGATTGATTGATCCAATGTGACTGTGAAAAGCAGGGCTGTTTTCTAACACATTAGGCCTAAGCATAGAATATTAATATGCCATTGGCAGCGACAACAGATTTTCCTTCTTTTAGCAGGCAGTGTCATTAAACTATCACAGTCCATTTCCTAAAGAAAATCTCTTAATTTAATAATAATAATGATGGCACTTAAGTGCTTACTATGTGCAAAGCACTGTTCTAAGTGCTGGGGAGGTTACAAGGTGATCAGGTTGTCCCACAGGGGGCTCACGGTCTTAATTCCCATTTTACAGATGAGGTAACTGAGGCACAGAGAAGTTAAGTGACTTGCTCAAAGACACACAGCTGACAATTGGTGGAACCGGGATTTGAACCCATGATCTCTGACTCCAAAGCCCTTGCTCTTTCCACCGAGCCACGCTGCTTCTCGCGGATCTAGGATCTCATGGATTCTGGATTTAGGAGTCCAAACCTTTTAATTAGACCTGTGTTTAAAAGAGCAATCCTTTTTGGAGAACTACTAACCTGCCTTTCCTATAAATACTCTTGGGGAAGGCAAATATTTGGCTGAATATTATCATTTCAGGTATTCATTGAGCTCAAATCTCTCTCTGAGGAGGAGGAAGTGGTAGGGTCATAGCTCCTGGGGATTGCAGGGCAGGAATGGAAGGGAGATCTTTTCTCAGACACCATCTCAGCTATTCCCCTGTGGGCACTGAGTTGTGCACTCACTAAAAGGAGAACTGCTCCCTTAGCCAACGAACTTACAAGTGGTTCTAAATAACAACTTTGGTAGTGCAGAGGTGACTTGCCACAAGACTAGAAAACATTTGAAAGAGGAACTGGGCCATTGGAGTTTGTAGGAATTTTTAGGGTTCCTTTTTATCTTTTGCCCTTTCCCCTAAACCAGGGGATACAATCCTTGGAAATGCACTAAAAGCTTGGCCAGTTCTTTTTAAGGAATGAATATGTCATTACTGGCAGTGACAGAAGTGAGATTTTGGTGAACTCATGAAAGAAAATGTGCGCAAGAAGAATGCTGGGTGATAAATTTGGTCACATTTGCATTAACACATTACCTTCTAAGAAGAGGGATTATGGATTAAGTGCTTGGTGTGTGCCAAGAAAATGCCCTAAAATAATCAGAATGGGCACAGAGCTCAACCTTTACCTGGATGTAGATGCAGAAATACCTTTTAGCTCTCTAACATACATATTCTAATTGAAGTTTTTTGACCAAGGTGTTAATTGGACAGAGGTGTTCTGGGGGCTGATTTTTCTAGATAATTTGTTAGGCATCTCGGGCTTCAATCCCTTTTACTCTATTAAAAACTTTAAACATTTTCTACTTTAAGTCTGTAATATAATTAGTTTGTAAGCCATCACAATTTATATAGGACTGCCTTCTTGAGGCAAGCAAACAAGCCCACAGATTTTCTCATGGGAAAATACGCAGCCATTGAAACTGGCCTGCCTTCATCATCATCATCATCAATCGTATTTATTGAGCGCTTACTGTGTGCAGAGCACTGTACTAAGTGCTTGGGAAGTACAAATTGGCATCATATTGAGATAGTCCCTACCCAACAATGGGCTCACAGTCTAAAACGGGGAGACGGAGACACACCTAAAGCACTTGCCTCAGACTTGTGCAGTCACCATGACCTCAGTTAAGTCTACTTGAACTGCAGCATTTCTCAATCCCTGCCCTCATCCTGATCAGTTCCCATTTACCTTGGTTCCTGGGCAACAGCCACAGCAGTTGCAGCACTTCCACTGACCATCTATCCCCCTCATCAAAATTATTTCTTTTCATTCAATAATGTTTATTGAATGCTTATTGTATGTGAAGCACTGTACTAAGTGCTTGGGAGAGTACAACAATAAACATATTCCCTGCCCATAACTAGTGTATAGTCTAGATGGGGAGACAGACATATCGACATAAATTAATTACTAGATATGCACATAAGAGAGCTGTGGGACTGGGAGGGAGGATGACCAAAGGGAGCAAGTCAGGGTGAGGCAAAAGAGAGTGGGAGAAGAGGAAAGGGGGGCTCAGTCAGGGAATGACTCTTGGAGGAGATGTACCTTCAGTAAGACTTTGAAGGGGGTATTTCTTGAAAAACCCCTGTATGTTTAGAGCTGTACCAGCACCACAGGAGGTAACAAGGAAGCATGAGACCAGATCTGCTTTCAAGGAGATTGAAATTTAAGTTGGAGACAGTAAAATTGAAATTAGAATTCTGCTAAGGCGAAAAATGGGGCTGGAGAAAGAGGTGGGGGAGAAGAGAGAATAATGGGCCTCGAGACCTGGAGCTTCAGATCCAAATACACTGGCCAACATTCAGGTTGAACCTCAATTAGCAAGTTACTGATATTAAATTAAAAAAAAATCCTCTATCCAAATGAATAAAATGAATTACTCCCTGAAAGGGATTAAAAGGGAACTGGAAACCTGTTACAACTGAGAACTGCATTGGTTCGCATTTTTATGGCATGAAGATATGCTCTCCAAATCATTTCTATCTACCCCAGTTAAATCTACTCTTTATAATAATACTACTACTACTACTACTACTACTACTAATAATAATAATAATAGTATTTGTTAAGCACTTACTATGTGAGAAGTACTGTTCTAAGTGCTGGGGGGAGACAAGGTGATCAGGTTGTCACACATGGAACTCACAGTCTTAATCCCCGTTTTACAGATGAGGTAACAGGCACAGAGAAGCAAAGTGACTTGCCCAAAGTCACACAGCTGACAAGTAGCAGAGCCGGATTTAGAGCCCATGACCTCTGACTCCCAAGCCCGTGCTCTTTCCACTGAGCCACGCTGCTTCTTAGCAGACTCTAAGCAGACTTAGCAAGTTTTGTTGCTAATTAGTGAAATTGCTTTCAAAGCACTCAGTACACTAATTTTTAACGGGCTTTCTACATTTTATAAGATGCTCATGTTACATCCCAAGGCATTCACCTAAGACTAGAAAAGTCTTACTGCCTGTAACATATAAAAACAGCTTAATCAATTAACTGCATTTATTGAGCACTTATTGCTTGCAGAGCACTGTACTAAGCACTTTCAAGATCACCATGTAACAGAGTAAACAGACACATTCCCTGCCCACAAGAAGTTCACAACCTTAGCAGGGGGAGAAGGATGTTAAAATAAATTACAGCTATCTATAAAAAATGCTCTGGGACTGAAGGTGGGATAAACAACGGGTACAAATCCAGTGCAAGGGTGACAGAAGGGATAGGGAGTGGGAAAATGAGGGCTTAGTTGGGGTAGAACTCTTGGAGGAGATGTGATTTTAATGAGGCTTTGAATGTGGGGAGAGTGATGTCTGTCAGATATGAAGGGGAAGGGAGTTTCAGGCTACAGGCAGGATGTGGGCAAGGGGTTGATGGCAAAATAGATGCGATTGAGGTAAATGAGTAGATTGGCATTAAAGGAGCAACGTGAATGTGCTGGGTTGTAGTAGGAAGTCAGTGAGGAAAAAGTGGAAGGGGCAGGGTGATTGAGTACTTTAAAGAAGTAAAGAATTTCTGTTCCATGTGAAGGTGGATGAAAAACCACTGAGTCTTGAGGAATAATGAATATGATCTGGGCAGCAGAATGAAGTAGGGACTAGAGTGGGGACAGAGAGAGAAGCCAGGAAGATAAGCAAGGAGGATGATGCAGCAGTCAAGGCAAGATAGGATAAGTGCTTAGATCAATAAGGTAGCAGGTTGGATGGAGAAGAGAGAGATGATTTTAGAGATGTTGCGAAGGTAGAACCAACAGAACTTGGTGACATTGAATATGTGGAAAGGAGAACAGTGAAAATTTGAAGTTTCACTTTACACTAGAATCAAAAGATGCATATTCCCCTTTCTAGATTTCATCTTCTACAATGGGCCAATTCCCAAATCACTTCAGGACGAAACAACAAAATAATTATCATTTTACTAATGATAATAAAAGCCAATGTGGTACATTTCAAAAATTATGCCAACATGTAGAGAGTAAAGTCACTGGTCCTGCCTACTAGAAAAGGGCTATTTAAGACTCAGTAACAGGTTAAATAGGATGTTAAATATAATAGTATCTGGGAAATCAATGTACCTTATGGACTTATAGTCCTTTCCCAGTTTCAAAGATTTCAGGTGATTTTTATTTTCCCAGATATGTTTTTGCAGAAATTGATTTTGCCTGTGTCATCTGGACCCCAAAAGAATCAAAAAGCCAAATTCAGTCAGTGTAGCTATACAACCATACCACATCAGGTTTTTTTTTGTTCCCAACGGCTGTTTTTTGGATAAGCCCACAAAGAAATAGTACTAAAAATGATTTATATCTGCTGCCAGTCAGCCTCAGAAGAGAATCTCCAAATTGTAAAAATATTATCAGACGTTTTAATTCTAGAATGACCATATTTTATTGAAAGATATCCAGTATTTCAAATACAATCCAACTGCAATAATTTGTAACCTGTCTAGGCATTTCACCTTACAAAACAGCTCTGCCATACAAACCTCTACTTTTTACTTTCTTTATTAATTTGGTCCCTTAAAATCTTCAGATTTGCACACTACCAAAAAGTAGATTTGCTTCCTTTTTTCTTTCTATAGCATTTTCACGACCAAGAAGTGTGTCAGTGGGTTTTTTCTTTAAGTAGACCTCAACATTGCTGATTTTGTTCATGGAAAAATACTGAGACTTGTATCATGCACCAAATCCATCAATGGTATATACTGAGCACTTATCGTGTAAACATCATTGTACTAAGCACTTGGGAGAGTACAATATCAGAGTTGATAGACACAATCCCTACTACCAAGGAGTTTACAAACCCAAAGAGCATACTGTTTTTACAGAATGCTCCAAGTCAGCATTCAAGAGAAAACATGAGAAGTAGTGTGGCCTACTGAACCCAGGCATCAGATGCACCTGGGTTCTACACTCAGCTCCACCACTTGTCTGCTGGGTTACTTTGGTCAAGTCACTTCACTTCTCTAGGCATCAGTTATCTCACCTGTAAAATGGGGATTAAGACTATAAACCCCATATGGGACATGGACCGTATCCAACCTGATTAGCTTGTATCTACCGCAGAGCTTAGAACAGTGCTTAGAACAAAAAACCTAGGATTTGTCATCCCCCCCCACCCTTCTTGGCTCAATTCCAGTAAAAATAAAAATCCTTAATCTATACACAAAATCCCCCTTGGACTTAAACGCATATATGGATTTAAACACATATAATGCTTTACTGGCTCTCCATTGAACTAGGGAGCAGAATTGTTTGCTCTTCATATGCTGCGGCCTTTCACCTCCAGAGAACAGTTTGTTCTTCTGGAAGGGTATAAATATGTAATTTCAGTAATCCACAGAAAGGTCAGAATAGTAAAATAAGTCCATACTACATTATTTCTTACTACTTCTTACACAAAATGTTTTCAGCAAGTTTACAGCATACATTTTCTTCATTTGTTTGGTAATAGTCCACCCAGAGCAAATATGTACAATAAAACTCAACATCCAACTGCATTTGAGTAAAGACAATTGGTTGGACTTTGTGTTCTTTAAAATGCCTCATATTACAAATCCAAAACAAAGGACTGCAGTTATTACTCATGTGGCCCTTAGTCATCCTTCCAACATACACCATAATTCCCAGCTCCTCTGCAGTTCCATCTTAGTCTCTCCCTCCATGTCTCAGGAGGTCAGCTACCTTTGCACCTGTTAGTCAAGTCATGTGATCTTTTCAGATTATTCAAACCTGGTTGTCTATATGCCTAGTGAATTCATTCATTCAATCGTATTTGAGTACTTACCGTGGGCAAAGCAGTGTACTAAGGGCTTGGGAGAGTACAACATAACAGACGCACACAATACCTACCTGAATCTCCCATTACTACCACCTACTTCTGCTTCTCATGCATAAAAGCTCTCCTCACAGATTATAAGAAGGTTTTGTGGTATTCACTAAATTAGAGATCTCATCTGCAAACTTGGAGATTTCACTTCAATGCAACCATCCACTTCCAAATCATTTATGAGGATGTTAAAACCAATGCTGATCCCTGAGGATCATCTTCCCATCCTGAGGGCAGGAATCTTGTCTCCCAACTCCATTGTTTTGTTTTCTCCCAAGCACTTAGTACAGTGCTCTGCACAAAGCAAGTACTCAAACACCATTGATGATTTAGTCTTCTCTATTTGTCATAGCACATTTCCTCCAATAATAACGATAATGATTATCGTATTTAAGAGCTTATTATGTCTCATAGTATGTTTACTCAGTTAAAAAGGGATTTGGGATTCAAGCCCTGTCAACCATTTATTGAAAATGTAAAATTCAGTATGTCTAGTCATTTCCCTTCCCTATACACTCATTTACTGTTTCAATTATTTTTCCTAAGTTCCCTGACAGTCCTATAAAAAATTACCCTTATAACACCTGCTCTCTGCAGATTCCCTCTCTTCCTCAACTTTCTTGCTATGTAAGAAAAAGTCACATGAATATAAAGTATTCATGTAAATTATTTACCATTAAGATTTGAATTTTCTAATCAAATGCCAGAGTATCTTCTAGAGATGTCTT
Organism: Tachyglossus aculeatus; assembly: GCF_015852505.1. Taxonomy (NCBI): domain Eukaryota; kingdom Metazoa; phylum Chordata; class Mammalia; order Monotremata; family Tachyglossidae; genus Tachyglossus; species Tachyglossus aculeatus. Next base: position 16,058,844 of record NC_052074.1, on the reverse strand, counting down.
AAATCAAGTCGTGGAACTGTACTTTAGCTGCTAATTATACATAAAAGAAGCTTTAACTTATTTGTAGGGTTCACAACTTGTTCATAATGCTGAAAGCTGTGTAATTTAGATAAGGACCTTAATAATCTTGGAGGACAAACTGGTATCTCAGAAGCTTGTTTTGTGGGTATAACCTTTTCCAAAGAACCATTTCATATCTTCTGGAAAGACAGCAACTCCATTAGCCTAACTCCTTCTCAATTAAAAGTGCTAATTTACATGCAAAATTAGGAACTACACTGTTTTCAGAAAGGAAACTAAAGCTATACACTTCATATATTCTATCTCCAATAATTCTGTTCCAAGTGTCACTAACTATAAAAATTAAATTGTTAACCATAACGTATCATTATGCACTTGCAAGGTCTTTTTTCACAATTGCATTATACATACGACACAGCTGCTTCTCTAAAATAGGCAGGTAAGGTACTAATGAAAATTTGGGGTTTTAAAAACAGTGGAGGGAAAATTGAGCGATTATCAGTTAATCCAGGGAGGGTAGGCAGCAAAATGTAATAGGTTTTTGCTTCCAAATTGTGTTTTTGATACGGACTGGCCAACATTTAATTCCCCTGCTTCCATTTGGTTATTGACTTCATGCATGAATAACCTAAAATAGCTGTCATCATCATCATCACCCCCCTCCACACACACACACACACACACACACACACACACACACACACAGTGCATGCCAGAAAGTACTGCGTGCTTTGATATTTGTGTTAGAGCATACACCAGACAGAAGTCTGCATTTTGATTTCAGAGTTCAGAGTTCTTTCTCAGAGCCCAACAAGGCCCCAGACCTCTTGCCTCAGTTTGGACCTTTCTGTTTAACACCTGCTCAGCTTGTTACAACATTGGAGGATCCTCTCTGGAGGACCAGGCCGTTTGGCAGCGGGGTGACGTGTGCTCTACAGAAGTGCCAACACCTCCTGACAACAAATGTCAATAATGCAGACTTGCATGTCCAGACATATCCAACAGCTCAGACAGGCCAGTCAGAAGTTTCAGAGGATAGCCTGATCACCTCATAAGTCCTTCTCACTTAAGCAGCTACAAACTGTATTTGGCTGATACCTAAAATTACAACAAAAGAAACCAGAATCTCTCTCACTTGCTTACTGAAAACTAGGTTGCTAATGCTTATTCCATAAAAAACATGTGAGTTTGGGTTCTTTTTAATGAATCCCAGTCAGACAATCATAAATTATACCGCAAGAGGATCCTCTACAAGCTCCCTTTGATTCATCTTAAAAATATTTATTGGCCATTATAATTACATTACACTGCAAAACATTCCTCTATTTTGTATTTCCTGTCAACTTGTTTTTCCCCCAAAGTCAAATTAATAAAGAATCTTGGATTTTTCCATTTAATCTCACTAATACTGTTTATCATTAATAATATTCTTCCTCTTCATATAAATGCATCTCAGAGCAGAATGTGCCTCAACAGAAATAAAGTTCATGTTTTCAAAAATTAGCATTTAGATTACATTCACCACATATATTTAGAAAACATATAAACCTGAATGCACTATGTATGGTTTCCAGAAGACTTCTCATCTTAATTGTTCTAAAATAATCACTAGAAACTGAAAGTTTAAAGAAATACGTTAGTAGAATTTAAAAAAATCCATATATATATATATACAAATTCCGTTCACACATTTTTATCTTTCTGAAAATGAGAATGCCACTGAATCACTTAATACTGGTGCTAAATTATTGAACTAAATAAAAAAGATCGCTAGCTAGAATTGCCCAATGACAACTTTGAACTGCATTTCTAAATTCACACCTAAGAGATGAAATCCAGCCTGGCTGTGTTGCATTGTTTAGAAACCAAAATCACTTGCCATGTTTGCCTTATGCAGAAGAAAAACATTTTTATTACAGAATGTGCACTTAAAGTAACAAACGACACTGCTATAAACCCACTGGCTTAATTTCTCGGAGAACTTTGGATTCCATTCTTCAGAGTGGTATAATATTAATGTCTTTACTAAACCAGTGTTTAGTGAAACTCTTAGACACAGGTATTTATTTTCAATGACTGTTTGGATTGGAAATTTTCTATATTTTCTTTTTTTTTTTTGCCCATTACCCCACAGGAAATGGTTATTTTTCTAGTTGCTATGCCATACCTAAATCCTTTAAGGAATGCTTTTGAGTGATTTTTTTTTCTTACTCCCGTCATTCCCCCAAAACCTTTCAACTCTTCCCATTAGGTACTATGCTACATAAAAAATATGAAATGAACAGTCCTCATTAATATGTCTAGAATTGCCCAAGGACAATTCTATAATATGTATAATATGTCTTGCTTGGTGCTGAAAGGCAAAATGTTTAGAATTTCATGAACTTAACTGCCTTTTTCTAGCTGCTGTATCGAATCATAAAACTGTACCCCAAATTGGCAAAGTTACAACTGGACTAGTTCTCAATATCTTGCTTTTTGGTATGACAAGCTAAATCCTGGGAAGGCAGGTGCAGTTATAAGTGAAGAATCAGGTGCTTTGGCAGCACTTTGTAAGGAAATTCATTCAGTTCTCATGGGCATCTATCAAGCTCCAACAAACTTTAATCACTATACAAAACACAGTCATTTGTTAAAGGAAATCTTGCATGTTGGGTGCCATGACTGAAAAATTTAGTAAATCTTACTTAATAATAATAATAGTAATAATAATAATGGCATTTATTAAGCACTTACTATCAATCGTATTTATATATATATATATATATGTTATACTATGTGCAAAGCACTGTTCTAAGCGCTGGGAAGGTTACAAGGTGATCAGGTTGTCCCACGGGGTGGGGCTCACAGTCTTAATCCCCATTTTACAGATGAGGTCACTGAGGCCCAGAGAAGTTAAGTGACTTGCCCAAAGTCACACAGCTGACAAGCGGCAGAGCCAGGATTAGAGCCCATGACCTCTGACTTCCAAGCTCGGTCTCGGGCTGAGCCACGCTGCTTGTCTTCTGAAATGCTTCTCAATTAAGCCTTCAAAACAACAATGAAATGATTCAATTTTAATTATATCACTTTCAGTTGTTAAATGACAAGAAAAGAAACTATCAAAGACATCATTTCTGTGGAAATTCACTCTGCTTGCCTTTTTCTAGGGCTCTGACCTGGATACATTTCTCAATTAGGATTCAGAAGAATAGACCTGAAGTGTCAGGAAGTCTTCATTAATCTGTAGGCTGATCCATATATGTAAATATGTAATCTACTTTCCCACATTATTAGTACAGTGCTCTGCACACAGTAAGTAAGTGCTCAACAAATATGATTGGGTGAATGTAAAGAAAACTGCTCAATGGTGGTGTGTAATGTTCATTTCTGTTTATTAGTCACTGCAATTTAATTGCCACTACTTCAAGAGCAACAAATGTCATATTATCTGCCCAGGTTTTGAAGCAGTACTGAATTTGAGGCATGCTGAAAATCAAATGTAGTTTAAAGTGAGTGCTAAGAACTCCATACTCTAACAACTACCGCAGCTGGTCACCAGGCTAGTGCTTAGACGAAAACTACAGTTTTATATCAAACAGCTTCCCTTTACACCTTGTTTGCTTAAATTAGACAATTATACCTACTCTCATATGCTCTGCTTTCTAGCTAGTCTCATTAGAAACTTTAATTCCTTTTTCACTTCTGAGAATGCTCTTACTTGCGCAAATGGGCCAAATTGTTTTCAATGAAAATCAGGGGTCAATAAACCCTGGAATACTGTTCTTCCCAGGCTCCAGCCCATACATGTCTTAAGAAATAACACAAACTGACAGAGGTAATAAGATTGACCACGACAGAACTGATATTAGCTAGCTTCCATAACTATAAAAAAAAGAGAAGGTGAAATTAAATGATCTTGCACTACTGTAAAAATTAATGGACTCATGTCGTCACAAGGATAACAACGTCCCAAAACGCTGAGAATTGCTCAGAGAAGTTCTACTATTTGGATAGGATTTCCACTTTCAAATATATAGATCCCCTATAGTACTGCCTAAAGTCATTTTGTGATTTACTTCTTCCTCAGCCCTACATATGTACATATCCATCTGTAATTTATGTTAATGTCTGCCTCCCACCTTAGTCCATAAACTCTTTGTGGGAAGGACTGTCCATACCTACTCTTTAGTATTGTGCTTTCCCCAGCACTTAGTACATTAAGAGCTAAAGCCACAGATCAATTGATGTCATTGATCAATTAAATAGCATGGCATTGTGTGATGATAATTATCTGCTGCCACACAGAATGTTTCTCTTCATTGTGAAGGCTATTCTTAATGTTGCTGGTAATGTTGACTTCCTATGCACATCCTCCCTCTTGCCTGGAACTCCCTTCACATCCGGCGGTCCACTACTCTCCACATTCTCAAAGCCATCCTGAAATCACATCTCCTCCAGGAAGTCTTCCATGACTAACCTCTCACATTCCCACCCTATTTCTCCCAATACTGCCACCTTCAACACTTCCGCATCATCTATGCTCTCGAGTACTAAACCATTAAGTACTTTGCCTACTCCCTCCACTTCACAGAATATATATGTACATACCTTTAAACTCCATGGTCCCCCCACCTGTAATTTATTATAGTGTCTGTTTACCCTACTAGATTGTTATATATTTGAGGACAGGATCAAATCTACAAATGCTACTGTATTCTTCCAAGTGTTTAGTAGAGTGCTCTGTGCAGAGTAAGTGCTCAAAAAATACTATCACACAGTGTAAGCTTGTAGTGGGCAGGCCAAGTGTCTGTTAATTGTTATAGTGCACTCTCCCAAGCCCTTCATACAGGGGTCTGCACAAAGTAGGTGCTCAATAAATACGATTGTCTAAAATATTTCACGAAGCATGTCTTAGACATAATTTTATCAATCAGGATCTCGAGTCAGAATTGTACATAACAATTAGGTGAAATTGTGGTCAATGGCTCTGCATTCTATCTTTCACCTTTTCAATACTACAAAGTTTTGAATGATGAGTTGGTCATGCCTGCAAATAGAAAATAACTACTACAGATTCTTTTTGGTCCATGGAAAGCTTCAAACAGTGTTCTCCCCTTTGTGGTTTGTATCTACATGAGACCTCTTTTGGAATCACAATTTCTTGACTCCATTGTCAAAACAATGCTACTAATCTAGTGATTCATTTGATCAAAACTTGGGTATCAGTTTTACATGATATAAAAACATTCATTTAGGGGAAAAGTGGACAGTTTAGCCCAGTATTTACAGTTGAGAAACAAACACTCAATTTCAACCCATTATTTAAACCGTCCAACTGAAAACTATTCTGTAAGCAAGTCCAAGATATTGTTACTTCATGTTTACTGTGGGTAATAGTAAGCTATTTATGGATAGACTGTGTAGGGAATATAGTGCAATTGGTGTAACTATCTACTCCAGGTGCAACATTTATAATTCTGTATGAGATATATAATACTGATAATCCTTTCAGTGGGAGTGATGGCCTAGTGGGAATAACACAATAGACTTGGGTTCTAATCCCTGCCTTTACTAATTGCCTGTTGTGTGACTTTGGGCATATCACTTAATTTTTCGGTAACTCAGCTTCCTCATCTGTAAAAGGGGGAGTAAATATTATCATCATCATCATCATCATGGTGTTTGTTATGCACTTACTTTGTGTGAAGCACTCTACACACCCACCTCCATATCAAACAGAAACTCCTTACCATCAGCTTTAATGATGGCAAAGTTTTAGGGCACACTATGAGCCCTCTTCCTTTGTTGTTGTTTTACCTCTTCCAGGTCATCATCATCAATAGTCCTGACTCTCCCCCTTGGCTGTTTGACAAGTCACAGCTAACTCTAAGTGGGTATAGGATGCGCCACATGGATTTCTTCCACTATTTAAAATTACATTTCAAGAAAACAGAGCTCCTTACCCCTCATAAACATACTGCTTCAGAAAGCAATCTAAGATTAGATGCATTCCCATAATTACTTTATCCCAAAGTTACTAATGTTAATAACTGCCTCCAGGTTCGGTGAAAATGTCATTTGCTTGTGATTCTATCAAGATACATTTACATTGTGAGCTGCTATGTTTCAGATGGTCCTTTTCTAAATACACATTTTAAAATCCAAAGAAGTGCTTTAATTGTTCATTTGAATCACAATACACATTTCATTATGGAGGCCTGCTCTAATTGGCTTTCAGTTATCAAAATCCCAACAAAAAATGAATGATTTCATATATATATATATATGAGTTTACTTAATTATATGCAGAAAAATGAAGCTGATGGGCATATAACTATTAATTTTGTTTTTCTGTAGGCATTACATAATCAAATGATGCAACCAGACCTTTATCTCAAAAACAAAGTCACCTTAGGGCCATATCCATATGCATAGCAAGTGGAAAGAGCATGGGCCCTGGAGTCTGAGGACTGAGGTTTTAAACCTGGCTCTACCATGTGCCTGCTGTGAGCCCTTAGGCAAGTCAACTTCTTTGGGTCTCAGCTACTTCATCTGTAAAATGGGGATTGAATACCTGTTCTCCCTCCTACTAAAACTGTGAGCCCTGTTTGGGATTGTGTGTTTTATCTGATTATTCTGCATCTTCCCCAGTGCTTAGAATAATGCTTGACACACCGTAACAATGTCCAAAATCATTATCGTTATTTCTAAACTTTCATTGTAGCTCTAAGTCATGTTATACATCACACAAAATTTGTCAAATATAATCATGCTTCAAGCCATAATGATCTCACAACTATTTTTTTTTTTAATTCTGCTTTCTCTTGCGTGTTGCTGAAGAGACTGAAGGACATATGGGGGAGAGGTCCCAAATGGGCTCAGTCGTCAATCAAGCAATGGTATTTAGTGGGCACTTACTATGTGGTAAGTGCTTAATAAATGCCATTATTATTACGTGCCGAGCACTATACTAAGCACTTATGAGAATACAAGACAAGAGAGTTGGAAGACATTCCCTGCCCTTAATGAGTTTATAGTCTAGAGGGGGAGACATACATTAATACGTTACAGGCATGTAAATAAGTGTGGAGTTGAGTATGGGGTAAATATCAAGTGCTTAAAGGGTACAAATCCAAGTGTAGTCATCTCAAGGGAAAAATTAAGAACCGGAGAAGGGAAGCAGTGTGGACTTGTGGGAAGAACACAAGCCCGGGAGTCAGAGGACTTGGGCTCTAATCCCAGCTTCACCACTTGTTTGCTGGTGACCTTGGTCAAGTCACTTCACTTCTTTGTGCCTCAGTTACATCATCTGTAAAATGGGGATTAATACCGTGAGCACCGTGTGGAAAATGGATTGTGTCCAACCTAATTGGCTTATATCTACCCCAGCTTTTGGTACAGCGCCTGGCAGATAGTAAGCACTTAATGAATACCACAATTCTTCTTCTTCTCTTCTACAGACTTTAGGAGGGATGCTAAGGAAGGCATGGTCCCAAACATCCTGATCCTACGGTTAAAAGCAGAACCCTGTGTTGGATGGTAAGTGCTTTGTGGGCAGGGAACAAATCTCCCAACTTGGTTATATTGTACTCTCTCCAAGTGCTTAGTACAGTACTCTACACAGACTAAGCACTCAATAAAACTACTGATTGACCATGGGTCTGACTTGGTAGTGGTATTACTTATGTTCACTTTCCTCGGCTTGAAGGAGAGAATTAAACAAAGCCCGAAATCTTTAAAACACTTGACACATTAGTAAAATAACAGTTCCTTCATGCCAATGAACAGCTCGTATTTTCAATTACACTTAAGAAGTCATTTACTGAGCTGTGAATTGACCAGAGGTCAATTACATTAACAGTCTTACTGATCAATTAGACTAGGTTGAAAATACTTTTTCGGTACTAATTGCAATCTGCTAATAAAGCAGTCCTCATGCACGCTACTGGCAGCCAGAAGGAGAAAAACAAGGAAAGGAAGAGGGAAAATTCCACTTCTGTTCATAGGAAAGTTTGGAAATCTAAGGACCTAAACTTGCTCCTGTGAACATCCAACAGGCTAGCATCAAGGAGAGTTTCCTGTGGAAGTGGGAACTTCTGACACTACAAGGCCCTCTGAAAAGTCACTTCTCCTCAAAGAAGCCTTCCTTAACTAAGACCTCATTTCCCTTACCTGCCACCCCCCCGCCCCATATTGCTTACACACTCAGATCTGTACCCTTTAAGGACTTGATATTCACCCCACCCTCAGCCCCAGAGCACTTATGGATGTACCCTTCGGGGTCAATTGAGAAGCCGCATGGCATAATGGCTAGAGCATGGGCCTGTGAGTGAGAAGGTCATGGGTTCTAATCCCTGCTCTGCCACTTGTCTGCTGTGTGACCTTGGGCAAGTCACTTAACTTCTCTGTGCCTCCGTTGCCTCATCTGTAAAATGGGGATTGAGATTGTGAGCCCCACGTGGGACGGGGACTGTGTCCAACCCGATTTGCTTGTATCCAACCCAACACTTAGAACAGTGCTCACAGATAGTAAGCGCTTAACAAATACCATAATTTATTATTATTAATTGCTGTTGAATCATTTCTGATTCACAGTGACTCTCTGGATCCACTTGCTCCAGAATATCCTACTTCGCCTTGTTCTGGCATGTGTATCCATAGAGCTTTCTTGGTAAATAAACACCGAAGTTGTTTACTATTGCCTTCTTCCTACATACATCCCTTACACTTTTAATGCCTGTCTCCCCCTTTAGACTGTAAACTCCTTATGGGCAGAGATCTTGTTGTTCCTTCCCATGGGCTTAGTACTGTCCTCTTCACACAGTAAGCACTCAAATACCACTGATTAACATGTCAGAATTAAAGCCTTTCCTGAATGAGGTAGCCAGAGCAACAGTAAAAGCAAAAGTGACACAGCCTAGTGGAAAGAATCCCAACTCCCCTACATACCTGCTGGGTGACCTAGGGCAAGTTGCTTAGCTTCTCTGTATCATTTTCTTCATCTTTCAGGGGGAATACCTGCTCTTCCTTCCCCTCAGATGAGGACCAGGGACTATGTCTGACCTGATTACCTTTTATCTTAGCACTGTGCTTGACAAAATTGTTATAAGCATGTCAATCAATGCTATTTATTGAGTGCTTACTACGTGCAGAGCACTACATGCTTCGTACAGTGTCTAGAAGCCCACATTTTTCTCTCTATGATGACTTCATAAAGCTCTTGATTATATTTTATTTTTATTACAGGCTCTTTGGAGGCAGTGACTGCAATTTACTTCTAGATCTGTACTAAATGTGTAGTACAGTGTACTGCACAGAGTAGGAAGTCAATAAGCGCTATGAATCATGCTGATTACACAGGCCAGTTGTTTCTCTCCAAATGAATGCAGATCAGGGCAGAATTTGGCTTGTGGCTCTTATCAAAAATGTCACAGATGTTATTTGCTTGTTGGGCTCAAAGGATCAGAAAATTGCCTGGATTGAGGGAAAAGGCTCTCATTTCCGAGGATGCACCAAATAATCACTTACTGCTGACTAAAACCTACTTCTTGCCAATAGAAAGAAAAATGCAGAGACATTGCTTCCAACTTTTAAAAGCTAAAAAAGAACCAAGATTATTTGTTTTCAGGGAGAATGGCTGGTAATGCTTTCCAGCCCTTGAAGATAAATGATCACCGCGATAGATGAAGAGCAGTTTTAGAGTTACTCTGTGCATGTCTATTAGCATGCTGCATACTCCATCTTTTCACCTCAAAAACAAAACCTCTAGATTCACCTCAAGATTAGAAAAGGGTTCTACATTTAATCAAGTTTGATCAATTAGTAATTCCTCGGCTTTCCCCTACTTCACATGGTGATCTCATCTCCCCCTTCTAGACTGTGAGCCCACTGTTGCCGAATTGACTTTCCAAGCTCTTAGTACAGTGCCTGCACACAGTAAGCGTTCAATAAATATGACTGAATGAGTGAATGAACTAAATGTGTTTCTTCCAAAGGCCTAGGAGTTAGACATAAAAAGAGAAGATAACCAATGGAATTGAAGGAAGGGAAACAAAATTAAAAGAATGCTTTCAACACCACATAAACCAAAGTTAATCCTAAATATGAAGTGTTTGATCTCTTCAGGAATGATTGGATTGGATACAGTAAAACTATATTTGACCTACACAGCAGATCCAAGTTACACAGTCAAGCACTTGAGCTCCTCGGGAGATAGGTTTTACAGAAGGAAAGGGACTTATTCATGCCTATTGTAAGCTCCTTGTGTCTAGAAGTAGTATTTACCAACTCCATTCTATTGTACTTTTCCAAGCGCTTAGAAGAGTTGGCTGCACACAGTAACTGTCCAACAAATACCACTGATTATTAAGTCCCATTTTTCACACTTCGTTTTCCCTTTCACAATGTTAGGGAGTTATGAACCAGGCACTGTGCTAACCACTGGGGTATATACCTACAGTACAAACAGATTAGTCCCAGTCTCTGTCCCACACAGGGCTCCAAGTCTAAATTGGGGTGGGAGGGGGTAGCTTTTTAATCCCCATTTTACAGACACTGAGAAGTCAGTTCATTACCCAACTTCACACAGAGGCAAGGGCTTAGAACCCAGGTCTTCTGACCCACTGTGGTATTCTTTTCATTAGGTCATGCTGCATTAACTGTATTGAGGCCGTGAGCCCCATGTGTCCAACCAATCTCGAATCTACCCCTGGACTTAGTACAGTGCCTAGCATTTAGTAAGTGCTTAACCAGTGCCATTATTATAATGTTTACCTCCCTAATTAATCATTTGGGAACCGTGAACTTTTTTTCTGGTAATGCTGATGTGTGCCTCTTTTAGATATACTAGGATAAGGTACAAGTACATTAAACATCTGCTGCTTTTCTTCACCACTGCAGCCAATGATCTGAGTTAATGTACCGCCACCCCAAATGATGTCAGTCAGTCCAGACTTTTAGGTGATTATGATGGAAAAACACTTTTGTTATGAATATTTTCAGAAAACCTGGAAGAAACACTTTTCTGGGCTCACTAATATGTAATTGTTCTTCACTCAGATTTCACTTCCACCTTTCAAGACAGCAGACTCCAAAGTGTAAACAAAGTTTGAAATGCAACTCTCAATGAATAGGATTTATTGCACGCTGTTTACAGAGCACTTAAGTGCTTAAGAAAGTACAATAGAGATGGCATATCCCATATTCTGCATATATGCTCTAGACAGCTTCTTGCAGTCAGAGGGGTGTAACAACAAAGAACACTGGATTTGAAAACATAAGTAACACTTAAGGGCTCGAGAGAGTGTGCATCCCCAACACAACTTTTGGGATGCATCAGCTTCCCTTCCAACAGCAAACTACCAAAGTCTTTTTCCAGAACTATGCTGACATCATCCAGCAATGCTGACACACGGAGATCTTTCAGCATTAACAACCCTATTCTACGTTTTCAAAAGCTAATTTTATCTCCAGTTAAAATACCGAAAAATATGCTGTCTAAAATGATGGGAAGGAGAAAAAGAAGTCTCACGGAATTTGCCTTTTTTTAACCACTCAAAAGAATATTTTTAGTGATAGCTATTTTGGCATTGCTTAAAATGATGAGGATACAGATAACTTGTTTTAACATATGCTGAAATAAACTTTTTTATTTTAAAAATGTTATAAAAGTAGGTTTGGAGGAATGTGTTTCCAAAGCTAAGATGAGCTAGTTTTATACCACAAATTTTTAGATTAACAAATGCAAACTAGAGACCTTGAAGCCCAACACTGTAAGTACATAATAAACACCACTGATTGGGTGAAGACCTTCAAAAAAACACAAGTCTTCCACATGGCTTCCCATTATTAAACTCTCATCTCCTGGTCCTATTCTACCACTTGCCACTTCCAGTGACCTATTCAGTCCTCAACCATTAAGCACTGAAATACTCACCACCCTCCCCTACTCCTTATGACCTATCTTTAAAATCTGCTGCTTTCACTACCTGTGATTTATTTTAATGTCTGTCTCTCCCCTTGGACTTTATATTCCTTAAAGGACTGAGTTTATTAGCCTATTTTACCTCCCCCAAGTCAATACAGTGCCTGAAACAGATTACTGTTCAATAAATACTATTAAAAACTCTTAACTGCTACTAACACCTTGATCAGCTCCATTTAATTTCCTTTTCCCAAATTGCCCTACCGTGAAGTTACCAATAAAAAGCAGCTAATGGATCAAAATATCATATAGTGGGAAAAGGAGGATAGAGCTTGGAAAATCGGTTCCTGGAATAATAGCTATTTACTGCTATTCTTGGTCGATTTTCCTTTGAAGAGTACAAGATGTGGTATGTAGAGTCTGTAATACCCAATGCCTGAAAGGAAAAGCTGAGGTGAAACAGACAGGAGAAAAGAGAGGAGAAGTATATATCAGAGAGGAGAAAAAGAAAAGTAAGCAGCAAACATCAAACAGGCTAAAATGGATCCAGTCCAAGTTGCTCAATGATTCTGCAGTCATCAAGGGAAAGTTTTATGGGTACTCTTAAAAACCACTTGTGGGTCAACAAATTATTCTGGCAGGAACTGCAATGAAATAAGCCATGTTTGGAGGGGCCTAGAGACCATCATAAACTCTGCTTCCTGGTCTTCAGAAGCCCCAGGACCACCAGGATGGAGCCCTGAAAAGCACCCAGGAGAGCCATTGCAATGTGGAATTACTCAGCGAGTCCCTCCAACTTTGGGAGAACACAGTTGTTCCAAGAGTCCTCAGGCCTATGGTCTCCTGCCAAGAAAGGTTCAGGAAACATTCTGGAGACTGAGGCTGCAGATTGGTGGAGTATCATGTTCCTCAGGGACTCTTCCAAACACACACACTAAGGCTAATAATAATAATAATAATAATAATTATGATATTTATTAAACACTTTCTATATGCCAAGCACTGTATTAAAGGCTGGGAAAGACACAAGATAATCACAGGGTACACAGTCCCTAGTCCTATCTTGGGGCTCACTGTCTAAGAGGTGGGAAAACATGTATTAAATGGTTATTTTACAGATGAGGAAGCGGAGGCACAGAGAAACAACATGATTGATCAACTGACTTGCCTAGGATCATTCAGCAGGCAAGTAGCAGAGCCAGGATTAGAACCCAGGTCAATCAACAAATGGTATGCATTGAGCATTTACTGTGTAACAGAGCACTGTACTATGTGCTTGAAACAGTACAATAAAGCAGAATTGGTAGATATGTTCAATGTCCACAAGGAGTGTATGGTTTAGAGTGGGAGGAAGACATTAAAATTACAGATTTGTAAATTCTGTGGGGCTGATGGTAGGGTGAATAGGTTAGGGTGTTTCAAGGGAACAGATCCAAGTGTATAGGTGGCACAGATGAAAGAAAGTTAGGGAAAAGCGGGATTAGTCTAGGAAAGCCTCTTGGAGGAGATGTGAAAGCTCATTTTGGGCAGGGAGTGTGTCTGTTATATTATACTTTCCAAGCCCCACATGGGGTTCACAGCCGTAGTCTCCATTTTGCAGATGATAAAACTGAGGCACAAAGAAATTAGGTGACTTGTCCAAGGTCACACAGCTGACACATGGTGGAGTCAGAATTAGAACCCAGGTCCCTCTGACTCCCAAGCCCATGTTCTATCCACTAGGTCATGCTGCTTCCTAGAGTTGGTATACATATTCCCTAGGCACAACGAGCTTACAGACTAGACGGGAACTTGAAAAGCATATTTTTTAATAGACCATGTAGTTACTCAAGGCAGAGAAAAGGTACTGTTTTTGCACAATGTTCACCTTTTCTTGAAAGCAACTCTCATTTCAGAAATTGGAAGTTATAGTTGAAAACTATTCCGTTAAAAATGTTAAAATATTTGTTTTCTTGGGAGTCAATATGCTTTGTCAGAGGTGTGTTTTGGCTTACCTCTAAATCAATGCTCAGATGCCCTGGGCCTCTGCAGTGTTACTAGTATTTGTTCTGAAGATACTACAGCTTCTGAATATAGTTTCCTACATTTCCTATTTTGTGAATGATTTGCAATGATTTGTATTCCCCTGTGGTATTATGTTGCAAACTGCATAATATAAATCTTCATTGGCCAATTAATTCATTTCTCATATTCTAAGGGGTCATAACTGTTAGAGAAATGAAGTCGGAGTATGCTGCAGGGCCTCAGTGAACAGAATCAAAGAGCAAAATAGGCAAAAAATAAAAAGCTGACAACCCACTGCCTTTCCAAAGGAAGCAATTTCAGTCCCAATGGTTTGCACACTTACGCTCTCTCCTCTTTGCCTGTCGTGCTCAACTATCGAGCAAGATTTCCAGAAGTCCTGTTCACCATGCAGAACAACTTAGGGGCTCAGACATTCCACGGAAACTGCCCTCTCAAAGGTCACCAATGACCTCCTGCTTGCCAAATCCAACGGCTCCTACTCTGTCCTAATCCTCCTCGACCTCTCAGCTGCCTTTGAAACTGTGGACCACCCCCTTCTTCTCAACACGCTATCTGACCTTGGCTTCACAGACTCCATCCTCTCCTGGTTCTCCTATTACCTCTCCGGTCATTCTTTCTCAGTCTCTTTTGCAGGCTCCTCCTCCCCCTCCCATTCTCTCACTGTGGGGGTTCCCCAAGGTTCAGTGCTTGGTCCCCTTCTGTTCTCGATCTACACACACTCCCTTGGTGACCTCATTCGCTCCCACGGCTTCAACTATCATCTCTACGCTGATGACACCCAGATCTACATCTCTGCCCCTGCTCTCTCCCCCTCCCTCCAGGCTCGCATCTCCTCCTGCCTTCAGGACATCTCCATCTGGATGTCTGCCCGCCACCTAAAGCTCAACATGTCGAAGACTGAGCTCCTTGTCTTCCCTCCCAAACCTTGTCCTCTCCCTGACTTTCCCATCTCTGTTGACGGCACTACCATCCTTACCGTCTCACAAGCCCGCAACCTTGGTGTCATCCTCGACTCCGCTCTCTCATTCACCCCTCACATCCAAGCCGCCACCAAAACCTGCCAGTCTCAGCTCCACAACATTGCCAAGATCCGCCCTTTCTTCTCCATCCCAACCGCTACCCTGCTCATTCAAGCTCTCATCCTATCCCGTCTGGACTACTGCATCAGCCTTCTCTCTGATCTCCCATCCTCGTGTCTCTCCCCACTTCAATCCATACTTCATGCTGCTGCCCGGATTATCTTTGTTCAGAAACGCTCTGGGCATATTACTCCCCTCCTCAAAAATCTCCAGTGGCTACCAATCAATCTGCGCATCAGGCAGAAACTCCTCACCCTGGGCTTCAAGGCTGTCCATCACCTCGCCCCCTCCTACCTCACCTCCCTTCTCTCCTTCTACTGCCCAGCCCGCACCCTCCGCTCCTCCACCGCTAATCTCCTCACTGTACCTCGTTCTCGCCTGTCCCGCCATCGACCCCTGGCCCACGTCATCCCCCGGGCCTGGAATGCCCTCCCTCTGCCCATCCGCCAAGCTAGTTCTCTTCCTCCCTTCAAGGCCCTGCTGAGAGCTCACCTCCTCCAGGAGGCCTTCCCAGACTGAGCCCCTTCCTTCCTCTCCCCTTCGTCCCCCTCTCCATCCCCCCCATCTTACCTCCTTCCCTTCCCCACAGCACCTGTATATATGTATATATGTTTGTACATATTTTTTACTCTATTTATTTATTTATTTATTTGTACATATCTATTCTATTTATTTTGTTAGTATGTTTGGTTTTGTTCTCTGTCTCCTCCTTTTAGACTGTGAGCCCACTGCTGGGTAGGGACTGTCTCTATATGTTGCCAATTTGTCCTTCCCAAGCGCTTAGTACAGTGCTCTGCACATAGTAAGCGCTCAATAAATACGATTGATGATGATGATGATGATGATGATGATATCTGCACCTCTAATGCTATCATTCGAGCAGGTAGAACTCAGGTCTCTCGATTCCCAAAGCCATGGTCTTCTCATGTCTGAACAGCAGAGTTCAGAGTCTGCTGGGTAAATTCTGAAATGAACAGTCAAGCTGTCCTGTGGGCAGGGCTGCTCCTAAAATGAAATATTCATTTCATTCAAACTCCTACCTCTTCCTTCAAGGGAAAATTACAAGCAGCTGTGAAATGTATTCACATAAAACTCTGTCTATAGCTGGCAGAAGTCATTTCACTGTTCTGGTTATATTTTAAACAGGGCCAAAACAGAAGTCATCTTTCCACCCAAACCCTGTCCTAATCATGTCCTTCCCAAGACTACTACCCTCTCCAGTTTTTGGTGATCAGTGAAAATCAGATTGTCTGCCTTGTTCTTCCAATGTCTGAATATTATATTAAAATACAGGGCATAAAACTAATGCAATAAACTACATAACTTTATACCCCATCTCATCTTGTACACACTCCTCTCATTTTATAGAGTTAGGATGACACAGATATTTTCTTCCAAAGAGCAGTAGTCTGTCAAACCCTCCAAACAGAACTGACTGAAGGCTGACAACCAACTTGTAAGGAATGAAAGGCAGCAGAGAAGACAGTTTGTTTAAATTTCCCAGCGATCACTGGGATGTTTTGAGAGGATCTTGCCTTCTCTGCCACAGGTGGAAAAGGTATACTTCTCTGGATAGATCTAGGATTGACCTTAGTTTTTCTAAACAATCTACTAAAGAAATTTCTTTTCTCACTTGCACGCTCTCCCTCTCCACCCCACCCTCCACACTGATTGCCTGAGGAGGTTTTCCATACAGTGAGATTACTTCTGTTTAAACAATAACTGTGATAAAATGGGCGAGGAATGGAAAGGCTGGGATGTGAGATTGAACCTTTTAGCCCCAACAAAAACCTTTATGGTAGAAGTGTATGGTGAGTAATCAGAAAATCTTTGTATTTAGTGCTTTTAAGTCTCCATCTGCATATAAGCTTCATTTGAATCATTCTGTATTCTTGTAAATTGATTCAATATTTGTTTGGGACATTATTTTGTTTGGAAACGAGGGTTTCTGTAGTTGGAGAAAAAGGGTTCTGACTAGCCTCCCCTCTCCCCAACCCTCCTCCTCTGGGGTCTGCTCAATATGAAAGGGTTCATATTATGAATTTTAAACCTTGGTCAGTGTAAAGCAGCTAGGCAGATGCTTCTGAGTCTAATATGTTCTCTTCAACCTAGTCCCTTGGCCATTAGTTACACTTAGAAGTGGTAAAAGCCTACCCTCAATGGAAGGTGGGTTGATAAAGGCACGAAGAAACTTGGATGGAAGCTTGCAGAATGACAGTGACTCGCATCAAATTATAATTTAATCTTGTAAATTCCACAATTGTCTCATCTCTGGGTTTTGTACCTCCTTTCCATTGTGATGAGTGCAAATTCGTAAAGTGACAGAGAACCTGTGAGTGCTAAATTAATTGCTAAATGAGTAACTAATTGAATTTCACTCAATTGCATTTATTGAGCACTTACTGTGTGAAGAACTGTACTACTAAGTGCTTGGGAAGTACAAGTCGGCTACATATAGAGATGGTCCCTATCCAACAATGGGCTCACAGTCTAGAAGGGGGAGACAAACAACAAAACATTTAGATAGGTGTCAAAATCGTCAGAATAAATAGAATTATAGCTATATGCACATCATTAACAAAATAGAGTAATGAATTCCCTATCTGGCTAAGTGGGGAGAATGCTACTTCTTGAATAATTTATGCTTAAATTCAGATTCTACACTTTCCCAATTAGAACAGATCATAGACAATGTCTCTCTCAAAATATTTAAAAAGCCACTTCATTTATTTTCTTTAATAAATACTTGAATTCACTTGAAATGATGGAGTGAATTGTGTTACCAGTCTATCCGTATTGAGGTTGCTGCTGGCAAAAATCCTCTAGCATGTCAGGGACACTGGGGAAATGAGGTAAGGTTTAGCCCAGTTCCAAATATGACGAGTTGAATCATTTTCTCTCCTCTTACTACAATAGCAACAAAAGCAATATCCTTGGATAAGTGAAATAAACCATCAGCTGCTTCGTGTGAGTGGGTGAAATCAGAAACATACTTTCATCAAGCAGTCTAGGGCCCCATAAACCTAACATAAAAAATATTCTGGGTGAGACCATGGTCCATCCAACTCAGTATTCTGTCTCCCAGAATGGCATCAAAGGACCCTCAGCAAAAATGTGACCCAGGACTTTTTTTCCTCTTCCTAACACTCCTAGCTTTTCCCTCCAATAACCCATTTCTAAACACTTCCTGACCTTCTAATACTCCCAACTTTTCCCTTATTAATTTTGGCCTATGAGTATGTCTAAATCCTTCTGAGACCTTATGATGCTTTCTGCCCGTACAAATTCCTGTGATAAGAAATGCCACATGCTTACCAATTGTTTCTCTTTGTCTTGAAACAATCATTCAAGCTTCAGTGGTTGCCCTTTAGCTCTGGTACTAAGGGATTTGTTGAACAACAATTCCATGTTTGCTTTTTTTACTTTGCTCCATACACAGAGAAAAAAAATGGGCCTTATGCCCCACAGTCACAAACACACACAGTATTGATGTGAACTATTTCAAGTTCACGAAATGGCATTTACAACTTAAGACACCTTCTGTCTTCTCCAGAGCTGCTGAAAAAAAACAGCAGCTCTATCAGAAGCCATATTTGGGAAGCTTTTAACCTCTCACTATTGGTCTCATATGTACAGAAACTAGATAGGAGCCCTAACTGTAGAACAATGGGTATTGAAAACAACATTTTTAATTAGTTGACTAAACTAATTTATATGAAAGAACCAACTAATTCTGTATCAGAAAATGAACAACAATTTTACCATTAAAATGTAGTCAGAAAAGGATACCTGAAAGTAGATGTAATTTACATGGCCAATTAACAATAAATTCCATAGCCAAAATTACAGGTAGGGAAATCAGAGTACTAGGATATATACTTAAAGGCTAAATCATGAATAATAAATGATACCCTAATGCTTGAACAACTTGATGCTCTTCTCTATATGCTTAGACCACGGAGAGATTTAGACTCACTAGTTCACTTGAGTTCACGGGGAAGCTAAACTTAATACAATGTAGCAGAGAGATCCCTCTCTGCAAGACAGCAGCCAAAGGACAGATGAGCCTGCTATCCTGCAATTAAATATGACTAATCTTCAAGGAGATCTTTACACCAGGAAGGAAAAATAAAATAGTGCCAGGCATTCAAGTTTGCTACTTCTGGCACTATAAGGGACCATGTTTCCACGCACGACATGAAAAAGAGATAAGGTCAAATAGTAGTCTTGTCAGCCAATCTTGCACATATGCAAATAGAATCTATCAGTAGTATCTCAGAATCTCTAAAAACAGTTATACAGTTTCTTTATAACAATTGGCACAACCTAATCCTGTTAAATCCAAAGATTCCCGAAGTATATCGTTTGTGTCCATAAATATCAGCTAGCCACACAAATGTAATTTAATGTGCCATATATCACTGCATACATACAGCAGTCTATGGAGAACTATTAGAGTCCTCCGTTACCAGGAATAAAATCCCCAAACTGTTGCCAATTGAGTTGCATTTCTTTGCTATATATTTTGTATTAATCTCTTCTTCCTTAACATATCCAAACACTCAGTACAGTGCTCTGTATGCAGTAAGTGCTCAACCCACTGACTGACTGATGAGATCTACACTCTGTTCTGGATCTACACTCACTCCTTTGGTGAATTCATTCGCTCCCATGGCTTCAACTATCATCTCTACGCTGATGACACCCAAATCTACATCTCTGCCTCTGCTCTCTCTCCCTCCCTCCAGGCTCGCATCTCCTCCTGCCTTCAGGACGTCTCCATCTGGATGTCTGCCCACCCTCTCAAACTCAACATGTCCATGACTGAACGCCTTGTCTTCCCTCCCAAACCCTGCCCTCTCCCCGACTTTCCCATCAGTGTTGACGGCACTACCATCCTTCCCGTCTCACAAGCCCGCAACCTTGGTGTCATCCTCGACTCCGCTCTCTCGTTCACCCCTCACATCCAATCCGTCACCAAAACCTGCCGGTCTCACCTCCGCAACATTGCCAAGATCCACCCTTTCCTCTCCATCCAAACCACTACCCTGCTCGTTCAAGCTCTCATCCTATCCCATCTGGATTATTGCATCAGCCTCCTCTCCAATCTCCCATCCTCCTGTCTCTCCCCACTTCAATCCTTACTTCACACCGCTGCCCGGATCGTCTTTGTCCAGAAACACTCTGGGCATGTTACTCCCCTCCTCAAAAATCTCCAGTGGCTACCAATCAACCTACGCATCAGGCAAAAACTCCTCACCCTCGGCTTCAAGGCTCTCCATCACTTCGCCCCCTCCTACCTCATTTCCCTTCTCTCCTTCTACAGCCCAGCCCGCACCCTCCGCTCCTCTGCTGCTAATCTCCTCACTGTGCCTCGTTCTCGCCTGTCCCGCCGTCGACCCCCAGCCCACGTCATCCCCCTAGCCCGGAATGCCCTCCCTCTGCACACCCGTCAAGCTAGCTCTCTTCCTCCCTTCAAAACCCTACTGAGAGCTCACCTCCTCCAGAAGGCCTTCCCAGACTGAGCCCCCTTCTTCCTCTCCCCCTCCTCATCCCCCCCACCTTACCTCCTTCCCCTCCCCACAGCACCTGTATATATGTATATATGTTTGTATGTATTTATTACTCTATTTCATTTGTACATATTTATTCTATTTATTTTATTAATATGTTTTGTTCTCTGTCTCCCCCTTCTAGACTGTGAGCCCACTGATGGGTAGGGACCGTCTCTATATGTTGCCAAATTGTACTTTCCAATTGCTTAGTACAGTGCTCTGTACACAGTAAGCGCTCAATAAATACGACTGACTGAATGAATGAATCTAAGGATCCATAAATTCGATGTAGCGGCTAAATATGGGTACCTCTAACGACTAGATATCCTATTTTCTGAAATTAAGTACTGCAAACCAAGAGTCCATGGAATTACTCTCAAATTTTATGGTGGGACATATTATAGATATCACCCATAATATTGAGAAGCACCTTGGCTTAGTGCATACATCAAGGGGCTGGGAGTCAGAAGGACCTGGGTTCTAATTCCAGCTCCACCACTTGTCTCCTGTGGGACCTTGGGCCAAGTCACTTAACTTTCTCTATGCCTCAGTTTCCTCATCTGTAAAATGTGGATTAGTACTGTGAGCCCCATGTAAGATATCTACTGTGTCCAACCTGATTAGCTTGTATCTACCCCAGTGCTGAGCAAAGTGCCTTATATATAGTAGATGCTTAAATACAATTTAAAAAAAGTAGGTGATATGGATAATTGTATTACACTCTTTTGTGTGGTAGAATGTTTGTAGTATTAAGGCAGACAGCTAAAACTCCTCTTCTTTTCTAATAGGAGTCCAACACTGAGAGGTTTTTATCTCTCTACATTTTAACCTTCCAGCTTCTTCCATAGAAATAGCTAATTTAATACAATTATGGAATTACTAAAGCTTCTCAAAGTTCATTTTGAGATGGAAATTGATTATATTTTCAGTAATGACCCAGCCTGGATAGGTCAATGGAAAGTAATCTGCAAACAACAGTTAAAAATAAGACAAATAGATAGTTTTGAGCTATCATTTACAGCACTGAATTTACTTAAATGGAGAACAATCTAATTTTGGTCTCAATACGTTGACCATTCCTATAACAACTTCTTTTGTGAAACGTGGGCTTAAGCTAGTATCTCAATGTTCATACTCTTGCCTGTCTAGATGAAGATCGCTTGAGAGTGACTCAGTGTTAAGAGCCCGGGCTTGTGAGCCAGAGGTCATGGGTTCTAATCCTGGCTCCGCCACTTGTCAGCTGTGTGACTTTGGGCAAGTCACTTAACTTCTCTGTGCCTCAGTTACCTGTAAAATGGGGATTAAGACTATGAGCCCTATGTGGGTAAGGAACTGTGTCCAACCTGATACCCTTCTACAGGGCTTGGCACATAGTAAGCACTAAATGAATAACAATAATAATTAATACTTATGTACATCTCAACACTTTATTACCTTTTCCTTCCTTTATTAAAGTGCCTGTATCTTTTGCTAGATAGTAAACTCAGATGTCTGAAAACAGGTCTACAACACTCTGTGGGCTCTTCCAAGTGTTTTGAATACAACAGGCACTCAAATGCTATCAACTGATTCCTAATTAAAGAACTACAGACAATATTATTTGTAAGCTAGACTGCAAGCTCCTTGAGGACAGGGACCACGTCTAATAATAATTATGGTACTTGTTATGGTACAGTGGAAAGAACATGGGCTTTGGAGTCAGAGGTCATGGGTTCAAATTCCGGCTCCACCAATTGTCAGCTGTGTGACTTTGGGCAAGTCACAACTTCTCTGTGCCTCAGTTACCTCATATGTCAAATGGGGATAAAGACTGTGAGCCCCCCCGTGTGGGACAACCTGATCATCTTGTAACCTCCCCAGCACTTAGAACAGTGCTTTGCACATAGTAAGTGCTTAATACCATCATTATTATTATATTATTGTTAAGCACCTACTATGTGCTGAGCAATCAATCAATCAATCGTATTTATTGAGCGCTTACTGTGCAGAGCACTGTACTAAGCGCTTGGGAAGTACAAGTTGGCAACATATAGAGAACTGTTCTAAGCGCTGGAGTAGATACAAGATAATCAGGTTGGACAGTCCCTGTCCCACAAGGGGCTCACACTCTTAATCCACATTTTATAGATGAGATAACTGAGGCCCAGTGAAGTGAAATGACTTGCCCAAGGTCACACGGCAGACAAGCGGCAGAGTAGGGATTAGAATCCAGATCCTTCTGACTCCCAAGCCCGTGCTCTATCCACTAAGCCATGATGCTTCTCACATTTTGTCTACTAACACTATTGTACTCTCCCATGTGCTTAGTACAGTGCTCTACATAAAGTCATCAATAAATACCACTAATTGAGTAAATGAAAAACATAATCCCTGACTACTATTGCGGAGGGGACATCATGACTAAGAAGACTGAAATTCATCAAAGGAATACCCTTTGGCAGGGATAGCTTTTGATTAGGGCTTCTGATGGTGGCAAAAAAATGTGAGATGGAATATTTGTAAGGGGGGGCCTCATTCCACGCTTGGTAATTGATTATTTCATGATAATAATAATGATGATGGCATTTGTTAAGCACTTACTATGTGTGAGGCACTGTTCTAAGCGCTGGGGGGGGATACAAGGTGATCAGGTTGTCCCATGTGGGGCTCAGAGTCTTAATCCCCATTTTACAGATCAGGTACCTGAGGCTCAGAGAAGTTAAGTGCCTTGCCCAGGGTCACACAGCAGACATGTGGCGAAGCTGGGATTAGAACCTATGAACTCTGACTCCCAAGCCCGGGCTCTTTCCACTGAGCCATGCTGCTTCTCTATGATGACACAGCCAAACTCAATACTATTTAGTTGTACCTACAAAACCTTGTTTATTAGAATTACAATATTCCAAAGGAAATTTTTTTTTAAAAAAGCACCCCAACGTCCAGTACATAGTTAAACACATACACACAAACACACACATCTGACACTTGGTATTTAACTGGATTTTCTCCTCACTTGAACTGTCACCCAGTTGAATTTATAAATATTTTATCAACTCTCAGCCTGTCTAAAAAAGCAAAGGAAAGAAAAACCAAGGTTAACACATGGATAAAGCCAACCTTGAAAAGTCATAAAAATATACCATTGTGGGCAAACCTAACTATATTTTGCACTGTAATGTCAAAGCAGAACTAAACAACAAAAAAGTGATCGCATTACTGCTGAGAGCTGATAGTCTCTTTATGAGATACCTGAAATTAACTTCAGAAAAACAGCACTTTTAATGGAATTCCTGAACTGAACTAAAGTACAATTTTTAGACTTTTCAGAAATGACGTTAACAGAATATAAATCTAACTTCAGAAATGGCTTTAACATCAATCTGTTCATGAAGGATGTTGTGTTAACCTTCTGATACACTGGAACTTCACACACGATGTTGGTACAGAATGGCATCATTAAATCTTAAAAAGATTACGCATTACATAAGGATAATAGCCAGTAAGGGTCTGGAAGATAGTTTCGATACCCGACTAGAAACTCAGGAACTAGAGATTCTATTTTAGCCCTGTCATCAATTTGAAGTGTCTGTAAATCAGTGCAAATGATGAAACAGATTCAGCATACAAAGCAGTCTGGGCATCTCCTAGAAAACGAACAAATTCTGGCATCTTCAAGGCATCAAGCTGTACTCAGTTCTAGTAGCTTCAAAGAGAGAATGCGTGACAGAAGGGTGACCATTTATCCAGTTTCCTACCAAATAGTATGGGGTTCAGTTGGTCAGTCTCCCTCCCAATTTTCCTCTGACTCCGAGGTCTATGCCTCGGAAGTAGCGCCCATTTTTGCAGGAATCTGGGAGAGGAAAGTAAACGAGTAGGACATAGGCTCCATAACAAGTAGGACAAAGGGACTCAAACTACCTAGGTACAGGTGTTCTCAGGTGGACAGCACCCTAAATGACAGGGATAACTTGTGCTTTCAAGAGAACAGCAAAGGAATAAGCAAAATTACCTATATTACCCAGTTCTGCCTGCTGTACAATGGTTCATGTTGAAGTATGGCCAATATTTACACTCTAGCCATGCCGACTTTTCTTTTAAATGAGTGCTTTACAGATGCAAATAAAAAAATTAATAGCACTTATTGAGCACTTTATTGTGCACATATTGTACTAATTAGGCATTTGGGAGAAACAATACAACAGAGTTGGGAGACATGTTCTCTGCCCATAAGGAGCTTGCAGTCTATGGGAGGGAGACATTAAAATAAGTTACAGAGATCTATCTACACAAGTGCTGTGGGAGTGAGGGTACAAATCCAAGTGCAAGGGCAATGCAGAAGCAAGAGGGAGTAGCAGACATGAGGACTTAGTAGGGGAAGACCCCTAGAAGGAGATGATCAAGCTGGCAACTGAACAGAATGGGGTGAAGGAGGAGGCCAGGGGAGCTGAGGAGTGAGACGAATAGACAGCGGAAGAGTTGTCAGGAAAATCCACATGGATATTCAAGTCCCCAGGGATCAAATGTAGGGATGGAGAAAGATAAGGGATGTGAGAAAGATAGCAAAATTGTTCAGAAAGTTGGAGGTGGAGCCTGGGGGGAGCAGGAGGTGGCCATAACTAGTAACTGAAGTGGTGGATAGAGGCAGATTTTCATTCATACAATCATATTTATTGAGTGCTTACTTTGGGCAGAGCACTGTACTAAGTGCTTGGGAAGTACAAGTTGGCAACATATAGAGATGGTCCCTACCCAACAACGGGCTCACAGTCTAGAAAGGGGAGACAGACAACAAAACATGTGGACAGGTGGCAAGTCATCAGAACAAATAGAATTAAAGCTAAATGCACATCATTAACAAAATAAATAGAATAGTAAATATGTACAAGTAAAATAGAGTAATAAATCTGTACGAACATATATACAGGTGCTGTGGAGATGGGAAGGAGGTAGGGCGGGGGGATGGGGAGGAGGAGAGGAAAAAGGGGGTTCAGTTCGGCTCTCAGTAGAGCTTTGAAGGGAGGAAGAGAGCTAGCTTGGCAGATGTGTGGAGGGAGGGCATTCCAGGCCAAGGGGAAGATGTGGGCCGGGGGTCGACGGCGGGACAGGCAAGAACGAGGTACAGTGAGGAGGTTAGCGGCAGAGGAGCGGAGGGTGCGGGCTGGGCTGTAGAAGGAGAGAAGGGAGATGAGGTGGGAGGGGGCGAGGTGATGGAGGGCCATGAAGCCCAGAGTGAGGAGTTTTTGCTTGATGCGTAGGTTGACAGGCAGCCACTGGAGATTTTTGAGGATTCCACCTCAATGACTCCACCTCAATGGGGATGCTGAAGTAAGACTTCGGTTCAGAAGCAGTGGAGTGTGAGCTTTATTGCCGTTAGCATGGCTTGAATCTAGAAAAGCAACCCACTGCTTACGCTGGCCAGAGACTGCACATTGTCTTGTCCTGTGTACCAGCATGGTTAAAACTCAATTCTTTCTGCTTTTACCTGGTTAACAGCAGGGATATTTTCTGACAAATCATGTGGCTAATCATTTCAATTATTGGCTTTCCTTGGCCTAAGTTACCAAATGTACTTTTGGTCATCTGAATTCTTCAAAAAAAATACATCTGATTCTCTATAATTCACACATTTTAGCCACATAATTTGCCCAAGATGCGCATTTTCAACCGTTAGCCAGATAATTCGGTTGTTGAAAAACACAGAGTTCCTTAAACAGGATAGTACTAAGCACATTTATTCTAGTGAGAGTAATGTTCGATCTATAGTCATGGTTGTAATTTATTTGCATTCAGATCATGAAAATGAAAATGGCACTTTAAATCAAAACCTAGCATTACTTTCCCATGCCCTTAAATCTCCTTCAATTTCAAACTTCACTCAAACAGCAGTTTGTCTTTGTAAACACTCCAAGCACCCTCCAATATGAATTATGATATGGGCTTCGAATAGAGCAGATTGGAATAATATAGACTGCACTTTTGCTCATGCTTTTGGAATCAGAGGTCCAGTTCAATTTCTTACTGCAATAGATTTCTAACATAAGAATAATCCTTCATTCAGATTTTTGCACATGATTAACTTCTGGTTCAGAACTATCTCCATTATTTGTGATACAGGAAACTTTTTAATTTCCTTTTTCATGCTAGTTAAGATAAAACCTTGATTCTCTCAACAACTTGCAACTTGTTTTGGGATTTGAATTTTTAATGTTTGCTCTCAGCCCTAAATATGTTTTTCTGCCTTTAAATTGAGAAAATACATTCCATTATTTTAAGTAAAAACTCTTTAAAGCTCTCTCTCTCTCTCCCTCCTATTTTACTCCAAAAAGGGAAAAGGAAATTGCATGTATCAGAAACTCTACATAATATTAGGTTAAC
The DNA here is from genome assembly GCF_015852505.1 of Tachyglossus aculeatus. Classification (NCBI taxonomy): domain Eukaryota; kingdom Metazoa; phylum Chordata; class Mammalia; order Monotremata; family Tachyglossidae; genus Tachyglossus; species Tachyglossus aculeatus. Next base: position 16,031,905 of record NC_052074.1, on the reverse strand, counting down.
ATGGGGCTTTCTGAATGTAGTTGCACGTTCCAATTCGAGTTCTTTAGGCACCATGATTTTATAGTCTGCACCATAGAAACTACAGTTATTTTATATTCTGCAACATCCAGCATGATTTGGATGCTCATTAAATATTGATTATGATTATACGGATGAGAGTAATGCGTGTTAAACAACTGGGAGGTCCCAAAATTGGCACAGGTGGCACAACAAAAACATAGCAATTGAAATTTATTTTTCATAGTGTGAAAACTGCAAATAAAATTAACAAAGTTTGGTGTTTCAACGCACCTTCTTTTGTAATTCCCAAATATAGGGACTGCCTTGAAGTGATTTAAAAATCAGGTCTTTTAACTGTTCACTTGCCTCACAAATAGCAATAATAATAACAACAACAATAGTAATAGTATTTGTGCCTAAATTCCCTCATCTGTAAAATGGGTATTAAGATTATGAGCCCCATGTGGGACATCTTCCCCAGTGCTTATGCAATTAGTATATTGCCTGCCACATAGCACTCTAAAAATACCATTAAAAACAATTAAGCACTATGTGCCCATCACTGTACTAAGCATTGGGATAGATACAAGATAATCAGGTTTCACATAGTGCTCACAGACTACTAGGATGGTGAATGGGTAATGAAATTCTTTTTTGCAGATGAGGAAATGGAGGCACAGAGAAGTTAAGTGAATTGCCCAAGGTTACACAGTGGACAAGTGGAGGAGGCAGGATTAGAACCCGGGTCGTCTGACTCCCACACCTATCTAGAACCTGCTACTTAATTTATTCCCCTTCTTACACATTTGCAGATATATTTATTTGAACATTCAATTTTATTTTGATTCCACTGCTTTTGAATATTTCCATGTCTGCTGATCCCATTAGAGTGAAAGCTCCATGGAGGCAGGGAATGCATTTTGTGTGTCTGTTGTACTTCCCCAGTGCTTAGTACAGTGCATTGTACTTGGTAGACTCTGAATAAATACCAATACTACTACAACCTGGTGGGCTGCTTTGGTGAATTTTTGTTTACGTCATTTCCTCCTGTTTCTTTTTCATTACAACTTGTTTACATCCAACCTGATAAAGACTGTATTGCAGGAAAGTTAATTCCTAGTCTAAGGTCACTTTTTTTTTTTCAGTAAATACACTCTGCCCTCCTAAAGGCCAAAAGGGTGGGGAGAGGAGAAGAGCAAGGGATGGGAACATAAAGACAACAATTCTCCAATCGATCCCTGGATTCCTAAAGAGTCTTAGAGATGGGGGTTTCTCTTTCTGTACCCCAGCTGGAGTGGAAAGCAAGTTGCTTTGGCAGCGGGAGAATATGGCTTCTAGAATGGCCACTGGCTAGGTTTGTGACAGGCAAAGAATAGGATACAACCCGTACTCAGTGAGCTCAATATGAATTAAACAAAGCAAAATAGTAGCAAGCCTTATATTGGTCTTTCTGGTGCCAAGAATCTCAAGTTCATCCTTCAGGGAGTAGACAGTGCTGTTTCCTTCCCTGGCTCCAAATGACTAACTTGGAGTCACGTGCAACAATGTAGTGGAAATGAAGGGATTCACAGGATCAGTATGGTCCAATATCCCCTTCCCTGAATAAGGCCCCCTATAAGATGCAGAATCCTGGAGCAACTGCTCCATTCTACTATGATTAACGACCTATCTTAACTCCTTTATGTTCAAACTTCCACTGGTGGACACTATAACCTTGGCTACCAACTCACCAGCAGTGACACCTCTCCTGATGGAAATTTATATTCAGAACAGTATCAGAACCCTATCTTTGTCCAACTTCCAGTTCTATTTAAAATGCACAAGGGATAACTTGTACTCACCCAAATACTTAGTACAGTACTCTGCACACAGTAAGCACTCAAATAAACACCATTAATGATGATGATATTCATCATGAGATTGGAGAATTTCCAATATGTACTGTAAGAGATTGGAATGCTTCAGTTTTTAATGGACAGCACCTTACTCTGCCTAATAATCTAATATACCTGGATGCATGTCCAGCGTTTAGTACAGTGCTTAACATGAAGCAAACACTTAAATACTACAATTTTTATGAAATCAGCCCCTAGGAATAGTCTAGTCAAACTGTATGGTGAAAATAGGATCCCAAAAGCAGGAACAAGTATTCCTTTGGGAAAAGAGGGATTCAGTAAATTCCAGACTGTACTCACAAACCAATGGGTCTGAATTACCAAGACAGGCTTTTGACATTAACCTAATGAACTAGATTATTGCTCAACATTCCACTTGACTCTTGTAGATAGAGCCAGTACATTCTCTGCCACTGATATGTGATTGACTAGACATTGTGTCCTCCTTATCATCAATTGCTGGTGCCATCCTTGATAAAATGGCATAAAGCCAAACTGATTTTCACAGATTAAACAACTCAATTTTTAGTCACCCAAAACTTCAATGAGTTCAATTCAATCCCAAGAGCAGTGTCCTTCATGTGAGTAATGGCCTGGAAGTCAGATAACCGCACTTTGATGTTTTGGCTTTTCATAAATTCATGCAATGTCCCTGAGGGAGCTATTGCCCTTCATCAGATTTCTTGGAAAAACAGGAGCACAAACACTGGCTGAAGACCTTCCTCCTGCGCAAGGAATTACGCTACATACTTGAACAGCATCCGGAGTGCCCTGGAATACGATCACCTAGAAAAAAGCAGCATGGGAAGTAGTGTGGTGTAGTGGATAAAGCAAGGGACTGGGAATCAGAAGGACCTGGGTTCTAATTCTGGCTTTGCCATTTGTCTGACCTTGGACAAGTAACAAACTCTCTGTGCCTTAGTTACTTCATCTGTAAAATGGGGATTAATACTGAGCGGTACGGGCTATGACCAACCTTATTGGCTTGTATCTACCCAAGGGCTTAGTACAGTGTCTGGCACATAGGAAGTGCTTAACAAATACCAGAAAAAAACTTGAAGGTGCTCTGTAGAAAAGTCTCTAAAATAGAATTCTGAGGAAAAAAGTATAAACCTTGAAATTTGAAAGTGAAAAAAAAACCAAAACCCAAATACTGTAGCACAAATTTATAGAGGGTATAAGAGAAGTGGAAAAAATATTTAAAGAGGCTAATGACTTAGGGGGCATTTTAACAATTTTATTCAATGTAATCAGGTTTATTTAGTGCCAAAATCATAATTGCATTTTTCATTAATAGCATCTGCATGCTAACAGATATTCATTTACTAAAACTGCTTCTCTAATAAAAGCAAATGCTATTAGTGATTAGCTATTATTATAAAGTTACTTAGAGAAACACTAAGTAAGTTTTAGTATTATTAAAACAAGAAGAAATGCCTCTCGAAATCTAGTTAGGGATTGCATAGCATCAATTTTCTGTCTTTGAATTTTAGTTTAGGCTTTCTCCAAGGCCTTGGTTTACAACTTTTCACCGGCTATTCACTTGGTCTCAGTTTTTCATCTGATAGGACTGTTAATATACAATCATTTCTACAACATTGGGGTTGCATTCTCTAAGAGAAAATGACTTGTACCATAATTCTCTTACCTCACCCAACACCATAAACAAGTGACCAATACACAAATGGGAAAAAGGTGGGACAAGAACCTCTGTCCACTTGGTCCTTCATGCTTAATTTAAGCCACCATGAAGTCCCTGAACTCCCTTGAAAAGGAGGCATTCTCTTTCCGCTGCTGTTTAAATCTGACAGCTTTCTCCTCCTACACTGGAGAAAGGCTCACGTTCAGCAGGCACAGACGCTGCAGTTTCTTATCATATATTTAAAGCCTACTTCTAACAAGTACAGTTAGTTCTGCCTTAAAGTGGGTTTTTTTCCCCCCTAACAGATTTTGGATAGCATGCAGAACAGTGTTAAAGAACGTTTTTCTGGTCCCTCATTCAATGTCACCCAAGGACATTATATGGTATCAACTGCTGAATGGTGAGCTGAAACTGGGGAACTGGAAGCAAGGAAGCCTTTTTAGAACATGGTAAAACAGCCTCAGACAGTTCTGCATCCCAGCTGAAAACTGAGTTAGTTGTTGAGTGTGGACCTGCATGGGTACCACTCTCAAGAAAGCGGTGGCTTTTTTTTTTTTTTTTTAACTAAAGCTCAGTAAGGAACAAGAGACAAGGAGGCAAGAAAGAAAACGGTGCCAGGTACCATAAACATGAAACATAGTCACAAAATAAGGGACAGCTTTTTTTGTGTGTGGGCAGGACTATAGCGCCTGCATTAGGCTTTTCAGTCTTACATGAATTGCTTCATTAGCGATGTTCTCATTGAATAGGAAGGACAACTACAGGCCCACACAGACACTCATGACAAATGCCTGCTTCAGATGAAGAATTAAGAGATTTCATTGCAGCTCTTCTTGGGGCTCTGGGTGGGGGAATAAAACTTAAAATTATTCTACCACAATGTCTGGAAGATGAGAAATTAAAATGTTATCCCTTTTTTTAAACCATGATTGCCATATTTTGAAGACAGAGTAAACTCCAAAGTCCCAAGAACTTAGACCACCTAGATTTTATGGATAATACTGGTTGCCAGTGTGAGCAATAATCTTTTCCTCAAAAATGACACAGTTTATTTTCCTTTGCTAATGGTATTTTTCTTGAAAGTTTTAGCTTCATGTGGCCAACGGATAGTACTCAGAGCAAGAGGAACAATGCTGTCAGGTGGCATACCATATGATGCCAGTTTCCAAACTTTTGGGCCAAAACATCTCTCTCCTCTGTGCTGATTTGGTGTGTGGTGCCTCTTTTCAAAATTAGTTTGATTCTGAAGGAGTAACATTCTAATGATTAACTAAACGATATGAAAAATATTGTCCTAATAACCCAGATTTCTAGCTCAGGGGTGTCATCATTTGCAAGGAAGGAAAAGAACAATTTGTGCATCACTATCCTCTTAAACTGCAGTACATATAACCATCTATAAGGACCAATTTGGACTACTCTGGGTCTAGGTGTTTGAATAAATTGCATCCTTAATCCCAACTTGTTTCATTTTTCCTGAAGGGCACTGATGTATTGCAAAAGGATTGTGGTTAAGACAGTCAGTTCTGTGGCAAATCGAGTTTTAAGTTATAACAACAGCTATTTCCACTGGCTTTAGGTTTCGAAAGACTGGCAGGAAGTTTCTTTTATGGCTTGTAGGAGTGATAACTCAATCCTAGGAACACCCCTCTCCCTGATACAGCAAGGATTTCTAGCTTCTTGCCAGAGGGACCAGATGAGCTGTCGTATGGCTTGCATTTGGAAAGGGAAGGTGAGTGAAAGGTTGGCAAGAATCTTCTTTAAGCTAATGCCTTTTCTATCAGGAAAGCTCAAAAAGTGCACAATTCTATTTTCAATTCTGATGAATATTCTGCTATTTATACTCTTGGGATTATGATTCACAATGCTTACTATAAACATCAAAATGACTTTCCCATTGGAATTCATTTCTCTATACTCTATGTTTTGCAATCTGTCAGACTTTCCCCATCTCCAAAGCCCTACTAAAACTGCATCTCCTTGAGGAAGCCACCCTAATTAAGCTCTTATCCCCCACCCAATTTTCCCTCCTGCCTCACTCATCCACTTAGTCCCACTCCCTAAGCACATGGGGTACTCACCCCATCTCCACAGCAGTTACGTTTCAATCAATTACCTTACCTGTAATTTCTTTTAAGTCTGTTTCCCCTCCAAGACTAAACTCTTTGAGGGCCCTGATCAAGTCTACTCAAGTGCTTAGTGCAGTGTTCTACATAAATACTCAATGAATACCACTGATTGACTGATCTTTTATTTAAGGGTGGTGGAAAAAAGCACCCAAGCCATTCAGCTTTCTTTGGATTTAGAAGCGTAGTGGATAAAGTATTGTGGCCTAGTGGGTAAAGTACAGATGTGAAAGCCAGAGGTTCTAATCTGGCTACTAATTCCAGCTCCACCACTTGCCTGCTGCGTGACCTTGGGCAAGTCACTTAACTTCTCTGTGCCTTTGTTTCCGCAACTGCAAAAAGGGGATTCAATACTTGCTTTTTCCTCCTACTTTACTGTAAGCCCCATGTGGGACAGGGACTGTATCCAGTCTTATTAACTTTTACCTACCCCAGTGCTTTGAAAAGTGCTTGACAAATAGAAAGTGCTTAACAAATACCATACGAAAAACCAATCCCCTGCCCCCTGCTACCCAAAAAGGGAAAAACCCAAGAAATTCATGAAAAGGGTTTCACAGACTAGGGAAGCAGGGTAGCCTAGTGGAAAGAGCTCGGGCCTGGAAATCAGAGGAGCTGGGTTCTAACCCCAGCTCCGCCACAGGTATGCTGTGTGACCCAAAATTTAGCAATAAAAATAACAGCGGCTTTGCAGTTTCTAGAGCAGATTCCAGATGGGGTGTCACAATGGTATAAAGGAAGAACATTTTGAGACTGGCCTAAGTGGAGTCTTAGGAGCTGAAGTTTCATTGACACATTTGTTTATTTTGTACTATGGTATTTATTAAGCATTTGCTATGAGCCGAACACTTTTCTAAGCACTGGTGATCCACATGGGCATAACAGTATAAGTAGGGATAGTAGGATTTAATCCACACTTTATAGATGGGGAAAGGGAGGCACAGAGGCACTGGCAAACTAAATTCAATATCAGACTTATTAGTCAGACAACTGAGGGGCAGGTGTTACAGGCAAACGATACAGAATTTCAGCCCTCTCTCTCTCCCTCTATGTCCTTCTTGGCCCTGTACCATCAAACCTATCCAGATGCCCTCTACACATCTCTTTTATTATGATCAGGTTCGGGGTCCAATCGAAGTCCGGTCTTATGGGTAGAGCTATGGCAAATTTCAGCTACTTCAACTGCGCTTGCGCTGGTTCTCACAACTACCTCTTAGTACTCATGTGCCAGTTTTATATTTCTACTTAATTTTAACTCTACTCCCCTACACATGCACACATGCTTCACAGTTCGCCATCCTAGCCTTACTCCCTTATCTTGTGCCAGTATTCCAGTCATTCCCTCTTCCACCCAATCTTTTTCTTTCCCATCTCCATGTTAACCCTTTCAACTCCCCAACAACTATATTTAGCCTAACTCGAATACTCCCATTGGTTAGTGGACTGCTCCTCATAGAAGATTGAAACTTAAGGGACTCTGCAATAAGTGGTCCTTGGCCAGAGTCTGGCTAATAATAATAATTTCTTAAGTGCTTACTATGAGTCAAGACTGTTCTAAGCTCTGGGGTAGATACATCATCATCAGGTTGGTCCCCAGTTGAGCTCACAAACTGAGACAGGAGGACAAGGCCATTTCATTTTCTAGTTCACTTCTGATCAAGTTTCTCCAGGTACATCTGTCTGAATAGTGAAAACATCTGCACATTAGTTCTACAAAATGGCTCATCACCAAAAAGCATAAACTTGATTTATTTTTTCAGCTGTGCTCCTACATTATCTTAGTAAAAGTGGGACAATTATTTCCTGAAAATCTCAAACACAGAGCAATTAATATCGCTCCCCAGTCCTCTGTCGTGTCAGGTTCTTCAATAATGAAAGCACGTCATTTGCATGAAATCTAACCCTCCTTCAATTAAATCACTGCCCCATTCATTTGCTTTAAGTCTAACTTGTTTCCCAGAACAGATGTTTGATAATGAACAGTCCTCTGAGATGGTTTCAGAATACAGCCAACTGATTCTTTTTTCCTCTTTTAAATGGGGAGAATTCCAGGCCTCCTTACAGTTCCCTGGGAGGAATACTAATCTTGTTAAATAATCTTGCCACTGCAAAAAGGTCTGCATGACATCTTGCAAAACTTAAAGTATGAGTGTATGAAGCTACTCCTCTTATTACTCAGGTCAGAATAGTAAGGGAAAACATTGTCAGGCTAATGAATGAGAAGTGCTTAGTACAAAGAAGCAGCGTGGCTCAGTGGAAAGAGCAAGGGCTTTGGAGTCAGTGGTCATGGGTTCAAATCGCAGCTCCACCAATTGTCAGCCAAGTGACTTTGGGCAAGTCACTTAACTTCTCTGTGTCTCAGTTCCCTCATCTGTAAAATGGAGATTAAGACTGTGAGCCCCCCATGGGACAACCTGATCACCTTGTATCCTCCCCAGCACTTAGAATGTTGCTTTGCACATAGTAAGCGCTTAAAAAATGCCATCATCATTATTATTATTATTATTACAGGGCTTTGCACACAGTAAGTGCTCAATAATACTACTGAATGAACTGAGCAAAGAAAGATTTGTAATTGCACAACTTTTAGAGTTGTTTTCTCTATGAGGCAGTCACAATGAAAGCTAGAAACAAACACTTCTTCTGACAATCTTCCTATCCCCTCTGTAGACAAACTACAGAAAGTTTTCAGATGGTTGCTTTAAACACGATTAGAATTCGTTCAAAATGTCTCTGGTGAGGAAACTAAGCCCGATATTTTCCCTATATCCTAGTCTACGTTCTCCTCTTGGTTACAGTGGGTTTCAGATGTATCACGCTGCTGAGTCTCAAGAGTGCTGCCTGCTTCACCAGCTGGAACAGAAAAAAACCAAGCAAATGGACTCGCAGTAGGGAAAGTTATTTAGCCTTTCTACATGGGGAGAAAGAAAGCATCAGCACTCTGAGGAAAAAGCCATGTGATAAAACTTCAGATCAGAAAAATTCCCTTCTTAGCAGCTGCCTTGGGTGATGTGGGAATATTCATAGCCTAGTGGAAAGAGCAGGGGTCTGGGAGTTGGGGACTTAGGTTCTGATATTAACTGCCAAGTGACCTTGGGCAAGTCACAATTTCTCTGGGCCTCAGTTTCCTCATATGTAAAATGTGGATTCAATACCTGTCTCCCTCATACTAGGACTGCAAGTGTGGGACAGAATCTTTGATATGATAATAATTATGGTATTTGGTATTTGTAAAGCGCTTACTATGTGCCAAGCACGGTACTGAGCACTGGATATGATTACCTTGTATCTACAACAATGCTTAGTACAATTCTTGACAAATAGTAAGCACTCAATACCACCACTATTACTACTGTGAGGATGACATAAGTGTAAAGGTGCATGGCTGGTGATGTCCTAGCATAGGTGTGTCAGTATATTTTAAACAGGGGTCAGTAACCTCTGGCTCACCAGCCTGATATGCCCTGTCTGGGAATAAAGCGTGGCTCTCAAGCATTGGTACCACTCACAGACTTGGTTACCATGAGGGTGATGCCAACAGCTTTGCCTCCACTGCAAAAAGCTCTACAGGAATCAGGGAAGGAAGTAGATGACCCACCCACCTCACCCCTCTGAGTTGGAACGATGGAAGATGGTGGCTCCACTCTCCATGGAATTCATTCAGTTATATTTATTGAGCATTTACTGTGTGCAAAGCACTTGCATTAAGCACTTGGGAGAGTACCATATATGGCAGAGTGAACAAGGGTTGCTCCCACCCATCCCTCCTTCACGCTTGCCCATGCCAGCAGTGAGGGGACTGAATAATAATAATTATAATAATGGCATTTGTTAAGCGCTTACTATGTGCAGAGCACTGTTCTAAGTGCTGATCACATTATTTTATGCCCACTGAAGCTGGTCATCCGGGCCTGGGAAGGGAAGAGACCACTCACCCTAGTGCACACTGGGAGCAATAGGAGTAGCTGTGCCAGATAGAACAAAATAGTGGCCTTACCAAATCTTCCCATCCCCTCCTCGCCCAGCTTCTGCTGGTACTAACATGGGTGGAAAGCCTCCTGTGTATAGGCTCCAAGGGCAGGAACAGCCTGGGGGTGGGGAGAACAATGCCTGGTCTCCTGCCCTCCAGGTTCGACACTTTTTGTGGGATGGGAAGGCAGGGGGCTGAGGGTAGGAGTGGGAGGAGGGGCAGAACCGTGGGCCAATTAAGCAGCTGCTTAGCTTATGGGAATCATTCAGGGTGGGAAGAAATTCTACTCCCTTCGGCTGACATCAGAACGGACTCCTTAGGTGAACGTGGGGGAAGAAGTCCGTTGGCAGAGCAGTGGGAGTTGGGACCTTGGCTTCCCCATCTGAGGAACCCCCTAAGATGAAGGACCAGGTAATAATAATAATGATGGCATTTATTACGCGCTTACTATGTGCAAAGCACTGTTCTAAGCGCTGGGAAGGTTACAAGGTGATCAGGTTGTCCCACAGGGGGCTCACAGTATTAATCCCCATTTTACAGTTGAGGTAACTGAGGCACAGAGAAGGTAAGTGACTTGCCCAAAGTCACACAGCTGACAACTGGCAGAGCTGGGATCTGAACCCATGACCTCTGACTCCAAAGACCGGGCTCTTTCCACTGAGCCACGCTGCTTCTCCTCACCAGGTGTGTGAACTTTTGTCTCATCGGGCCATCCAGTCATTTTCTAGTGACAAAATCCCAAACATCCCTTCTGCCCTAGAATGTAAGCTCGTTGTGGGCAGGGAATACTTCTACCAACTGTGTCATACTGTACTTTCTCAAGTGCTTAGTACAGTGCTCTACATACAGTAAGCACTCAATAAATATGACTGATTGATTTGGGGGGGGTTTGTTAACATTCAACCGACTCAGCAGCCAGACGCAATGATGTCATCACATTGTGCTGAACACAACATGATGTAATGCTGTCATGTAAAGATTTGGGGGCAGGGGGTGGCATAGATTGTGGGGGAGGCATAAGTTGCACAAGCAACATGGTCCTGTAGAAAGTGGACCAGCTGTCAAGAGACCTGGGTTCTAATCTCAGGTTCATTCATTCATTCAATCATATTCATTGAGCGCTTACTGTGTGCAGAGCACCGTACGAGGCGCTTGGGAAGTTCAAGTTGGCAACATACAGAGACAGTCCCTACCCAACAGTGGGCTCACAGTCTAGAAGGGGGAGACAGACAACAAAACAAAACATATTAACAAAATAAAATAAACAGAATAAATATGTACAAATAAAATAGAGTAATAAATACGTACAAACATATATATATATATATACACACACAGGTGCTGTGGGGAGGGGAAGGAGGTAAGGCCGGGGGATGGAGAGGGGGAGACGTATGAGGGGGCTCAGTCTGGGAAGGCCTCCTGGAGGAGGTGAGCTCTCAAGGTTCACCACTTGCCTGCTGGTGAACTTAAGCAGCTTAACCCTGTGCCTCAGTTTCCTCATTTATAAAATAAGGATTAAGTGACTATTCTCCTTCCCGTTTAGACAGTCTAAAGGGGCTATGTCCACTTCTTTTATATTGTATGTACTCCAGTGCTTAGCAGAAATAAGTACTTAACTGCTGCCACTATTATTATTAGTTTGGCTCACTGAGCACAAGTTACTCTAAGATTTCATTATGTCTGGTTCATCAGCACAAATAGTTTGCTGACCTCTGTTCAAAACTGTACACTGAGCAAGAGGAGAATAACTCAAAAAGTCAGTCTTTCCGCCATGTGCCCCAACCAATGAAGTTTGTTTTTTTTCCCCTCCACTGGTGTCATTCCACTCCATGTCTTTTTCCTGTTTACCAAAATTTTTCATTCACTGCTACATAAAACTACACATGCTCTAATATGAATGAAGGTGGACGAGAGAGAATGGAGATTGACTTGTCTTTCATTTTCATGTCACTCTCATAGAACAAAATGTCAAATGGTAATCTGACATGAAATACTTTTAAGAAAGACTGCAAAGAGAATACTGTGCCTAGGTCTAACCAAAACTCAATATTAAAATGTTCTTGAAGCACAAACATTTTTAGCTTTCAGCCGTGTTAAATGGAATATGACAAAAGCAACAGCCATGAATTGAAGGGTAATTTGGAACAGTAGCAACTCTTCAACTGAAAGAAACTATTTCTAGAATCAGCTGAAATCTCAGCATCTGCCAGTATACTTTGAGGAAAATTGGTTTGCTTAGATGACATGTAAAGAATTTCTTCAATGAACCAGACACTTTTTAGTCTTTACAGAGTCAAGTAATAACATTGCAGTTGGACCCTGCCTTTTTTTTTTGAGGCCAAAAATCACCAGCTCGAGCACTTCCAAAAACACAGGTAATTCTACGTGGCCAAAGAAAATGTGAACTGGCTTTCCTTTTTAACATTACTGTACTGTTTTCTACTCCAAAGTTTATCTTTTGTATTTGAGGAGCGAGTTCTTTATATGGATTAGAAAAAAAAGTACCTATCCTTGAAGCTGAAAACAAGTGAACAAAATGTTCAGTTCCAATAGTAGAAAGTCAATAGAGTGGCCTTAATTTCCTCCACAGGATTAGCAATAACCTTGTGTCAATTTGCTAATAACCAAGATTCTGCTAAAGCAAAAAAAAAAAAATGAGAAATATTTTTAATGGAGTTGTATAGTATCCAGACTCAAATATTTTTTAACCGCTCATTCCGGTGATTCAAATATCATTCCAAACAAACATATTTTATTGCCCAAATAGAGAATTTAATACAGTTTCTAGACTAGGGAGTTCAACCAACACTCTATTTCCCTTTAAGTTTTTGGAATCAAGGGTAGAAGGGCAACATTCAGAGAAGAATTTTTCTGTTTACTGCATGAATGATGGCAGCTGAGACTGAATGAGAACAGAGAGGCTCGAGGAAAGCCCAGCATGACTAACTCAATTCTGCTTCAGAAAAGGAGGGGGCATTCCCAAGGCCACAGGGGTCTTCATGGTCACACAGGGCAGCTTCTAGCTAAGACTGAGGACCTTAGTTCCTGCCTTTGCAGTCCCAAATCCAAGTGTCTTTTATGAAGGTATACAGTGGACTGGAAAATCTTTAGTAAATGAAGGATTTCCTCTGTGCTCCAGCATTTTGGGGAGAATGGCAAGCTCCACATTAAGTCACTCAAACTTCTCCGTGCCTCATTTACCTCATCTGTTAAATGGAGATTAAGACTGTGAGCCCTAGGTGTGGTGGGAGCTGTGTCCAAATAAATTCCCTTGAATCTACCCCATCGCTTAGTAAAAAGAGAGGAGAGTAGGATGAGGACATTTGTCTCAAGTTCTAACATTTTAAGACAGAAGGAAACAGTCAAGGTATTTAATATATGCAGGAAACCAGCTGCATTCAAAGAGATCACTTCTCAGTGAGGTTGTGGGCTTTTGGTTCTGTATAAAGAATAAAAGCAATAATAATGACTGGTTTTCGTTATGTACTTTGTGTGCCACAAACTGTACTGCGTTTAAACACTGGGGTAGATAAGTCAGACAGTCCCTGTCCCTTCTGGGGGTCATAGTCTAAAGAGGACAGAGAACAGGGATTGAATTTCCATTTTACAGATGAGAAAACAAGCCCAGAGAATATAAATGACTTGTCCAAAGTCACACAGTGGCAGAACCAGTATTAGAAACCGGATCTGGCTTCCAGGCCCATGCTTTCTTTTTTTTTTTAATGGTATTTGTTAAGCATTTAGTATGTGCCAGGCACTGTACTAAGCATCGGAGTAGATACAAGTTAATCAGGTTGGACACAGTCCACATGTGGCTCACAGTGATAATCGTCATTTTACAGCTGAGGTAACAAACAGAGAATTTAAGTGACTTGCCCAAGGTTAATTTGGGCAAGTGGCGGAGCCAGGATTAGAAGCCAGATCCTTTTGATTACTAGGTCCCTGCTCTATCCACTAGACCATGCTGTTCCATTAAAATAATTGCAGGTGAGGGGGGAGAGGGAGAAAGGGAGGAGTCAAGTTTCATTAAAATATTTCACCAATGTATCAAATCAAAATTCCCAAATGATGTGTATGACAGTGTGTTCTAGGCCGTACAAAACATTTTCTCCATGTGCTGGAGATTACAGCTTGAATCTACTATGTCTCAATAACCAAGGCAACAAATCATTCATTAATATCATCATGCACATTCCCTTATCTACAACAACACAACACTTTTGAGTATAACTGGGATATGGAAAATAGATTTAATGGACCAATACCCCTAGGAGGAGAACAATTAACGCTTAACTGGATGCAAATGTATGCACATCCAATTTTGTATTTTCTACAAAAGGTAAAAGCTATTATTTCCACAATAAGCACTGCAGTCAGAGAATTCACTAACAGTGAACACTGGCCTTCTCGACTGTGAGCCCCTCGGGTAGGAATTGTATCTGTTGCCAAACTGTACTTTCCAAGTGCTTAGTACAGTGCTCTACACAGAGTAAGCGCTCAATAAATACAACTGAATGAATGAATGAATGACCATTGTTATAGAATGATACAGAGACTATTGCAGGAACACTGGGTAGCTATTAGTCAATTTTATCAACTGAATTTGATTTCAGGATCAGAATAAATGTATTTAAATACCCTGGAATATTTTGATTGAAATGCATTTTTAAACCAAATATAAGTTAAGATAGACTATTGGATGTTGGATCTTCTATTTTCCAATTTGGCTGACTTCATCAGGGCAAGATGTGATGAAAAGCCTGTTCACTGAGATATAAGACTGTAAACTCCAAAAAAGTAATAATAATAATGTCTTTCAAAGTTCTTAGTTCATTCTACTTATTTTCCAGAAAGATGCTAAGTAAATTTATTTCTGAGGAGAGACACAGTTATAGCATGGTAGTTTGTTACCCCTATTAAATTCTAATCTAAGGAGTCTGCAGAATTGGTAGAGGAAAAAAAAAAGATAGGAGACCCAAAAGAAAAAGTGAGAAACAACCTCAAGTGGATGATCAAGGATGGTCCAAGAGAAGCAGCATGGCCTAGTGGAGTAAGGAGGACCTGGGTTCTAATCCTGACTCTGCCACTTGTTTGCTGCATGACCTTGGGCAAATCATTTCACTATGCCTCAGCTACCTCATCTGTAAAATGGGGATTAAGACTGTGAGCCCAGTGAAATGTGGTATAGAGATTATGTCCAACCTGATTAGCTTCTACCTACCCAGTGCTTAGTTCAGTGCCTTGAAAACAGTAAGCACTTAATACATATGCTAGAAAATGGAGAGAGACAGAGACAGACACAGACACACAGAGACAGGGTGACAAACCCAGAAAACCTGACATGACACCAAACTTCAATTCTGACTTTTGTGATTGAACTAAACTTTGCAGAAATGACTGTAGTTATGGAAAATACTTGCTAAATAAGGAAAATACTCAAAATCAGGAAAACCATATTTATTTGGTAGATACTTATTTAGACCACCCACATTTTAAATACTTGAATCATAACTGTCATTTGATTTTTTTTCCAACAGTTACTTTGTCAATGAAAACATGCCTGAGTCTTATACAAGAAGATATCTTATATTCTCTTATTTGCACAGACACTCCCTTAATTAAAAATCTGGCTGTCATTTCTGTCCATGAAATCAGAAACTACTCCAGGGTCCACAGCTCATCTGTTTTATAGTCACATGGAAATTAGAACCTTAAAACTGTTTCAATCAACTGCTTTCTAAGGCTTGTGAGCAGTCGCTGAAAAGAAAAAAAAAATCCTGATTTTATAAAATTCAATGGCTGAGATGTGTAATTGGATAGCCCCTGTCTCGGAAAAACATATTTAATAATTTCTGGCATGAGTATAGTCTCCTGAGTTATTCTCCAGAAGTAGTACTGGGACAGGCGGCATTTACTTAAAACCCCATATATCAATTTTGAAATTCAGAAACAAATAGCAGATGGGCACCTCCAATATAAAACAAATCATTTAATAGAAAATGACATTCAAAAGAACTTGCCTTAGGATATTTAGCAAAGGACTACAAGAACGAACACAAATTTAATTCCTGCCCTTTGAATAGCAATTAACTTGTTCTGCTTCTAATTCCTAAGCATTATAACTTAACAACAACAACAACAAAAAAAACAGTTTAAAGGATTTTGCCTTTCACTATTCATACCTCTCCAAGAGCTGGTTGACTGCTCCACATAATACATTAATACAGTCTATGTGAAAATATTTTTAAGTTTTTAAGGTATACCTATTATACCCAAAATTTGCTTTGATATGAGGAAACAATAATTTTGGTCGGAAAAAACATATTACTTATTACTTTAAGGAAAATGCAGTGCTGGTTGGTTAGCTAGTTGGCTTTATAAATATATATTTTGTTCTACCCACTCATTTTTCATTGTCCTTCCTACAAAATATCTAGGATTGCAGGCTTGAGTGGGAAGGAATTGCTTTGTAAAGTCATAACTCAATAAGAGATCAATAAATAGAGACTGGTTCAGAGCCAAAGAATTCTATCCTAAGCCTCTTGATCCCTCTCAGTTGCTTTTTGCACCGCTGACCACTTCCAACTTCATATAAATTCTGATTTTGCTGACAATATTCTCTTGAATTGCCTCCCATTTTTCCAAAAGATAGCAGCAGTTGTGAAAAGAGACAGAGAGAGAGACACAGAGACAAAGGTAGAGACACCTCTGTATTGCTAAGCAATGTTTTTACTTAGCTAGGCTGTGCAGAAACCAGAGTTCATCTGGGTACTTTAAATCAACCCATTGTTTGAGATGCCTGGGGAAGTTTTAGTCTCAACCACACCCATAACGCGTAATATAAATAGTTTTATCCTCTATAACATGCCTATAGAGAAACCTTAGGTTCAATTGACATCAAGACCAAAAAATGGTAAGTGAAAAAAGTAAGATGGAAGATGAGCTTGGAGATTGGGAGTCACTTTGGCATGTATTAGGTAAAACTCAGTTCCAAGACCAGTGTTTAATATGAACTAGTGAATAGAAGAAAGGAAAAAAGGGAAAGATTTGGGCAGCAGGGCCAAACAAAATAGGGAAAAAATAGAAAAAGTGTTGTAGGCGGAAGAGAACTTAAAGACTTGGTGCACTGAGGAAAGAAGCTGTGATCAGTTTGGGGAGTTGAGTAAAGAGAAGGTTTAATTAGATAGGCGCATTCTTCCCAAGATACATTTTTATGTAATACTTTTGTTCCTAAAAAGCTTCACTCACAACAGTAGAGATCTTTTGACACGAAGCAACTGTTAAGTTTTCTAATGAAAGATTATTTTAAAGTGTTCAAAATAAGTTAGCAGTTATATGATGGCAACTTTTGAAAGTTACCCAATTGGGAGTGTTTGAAGAGTACTTATTTTGCCAAGAATACTTTTTTTAATCTTCAACAACATTTACTGAAGCATGCTAAGGGTAACATGCTATATCTGGTTTTGGGGAATATCCTATAGAAATAGGAGACACCCTTCCCCCCCTAGTAGATCTAATAATCTAATGGCTAAATCATTTTCATATTCAGTAGTCCCTCAAGCAGACACTAATTTGATCTAAACTATTCTGTAAGAAAAAGTTTTCCTTGTGGAAAAAGAAAAAGGGTATAAGAAATTTCCTTTCGAAATCCAATCTCCTTCAAGTAAAGGGGGACAATGGCCCATAGAAAAAGGGTAAAGGTTTCTCCTCATTGTCTAATCTCCTTCAGGTATAGCGGGGAGAATGGCCTAAGCACATCAGCAGAAGGTTTGCTTGGCTGATTACAGGCTGGGTAGGATGGAAATTGTAACCCTTTTTAAAGGAGAACAACTTTGTACATTCCTGAAAGCAAACAATGTCATTTGGTGGGATGATTGGGGATGGACAACTGCTGTGGACTGGAAACCCTGTGGTTACAGTGCAGCAGTCCCCGGAGAAGCATTTTGCAAGCCCTTTTATGGTCCATTGGAAAGGGATGGAGGGGAGGGGAATGTGTCTGTCCATTGTTGTATTGTTCTCTCCCAAGTGCTTAGTACAGTTCTCTGCACACAGTAAGGGCTCAAGATATACAATTGAATAAATCGGCCCAGGGTTCCAGTCCTGAGGTGGCTTTGGATACCTTGATCCTTCTTGGGGTCTGTGGTGGCCATGGACACCTACTCAGTGTAAATAATCCTGGACACTGCAAGCAGCCTGGTCCAGTGGCAAGCAAAAGGACTTAGCAGTCAGAGGACATGGGTTCTAATCCCAGTTCTGCCGCTTGTCTGCTGTGTGACCTTGGGCACATCACAACTTTTTTGTGCCTTAGTTACCTCATCTGTAAAAGGCAGATGAAGACTACTCTGAGCCCCATGTGTGACAGGGACTGTGTCCAACCAGATTACTTTGTATCTACTCCAGTACTTAGAATAGTGCTTGGCACATACTAAGCACTTAAATGCCATAATTATTATTCCTTTGTTCGGAAAGCATCTCCTGTTTGTAGGACATTCTTTCTGGGGACCAGTCCTACCAAATTATTTAAATCCTGGCAGAGCCAGGAAACCTTAAAGTGTTCATGAAGGGTACAAAGTAAATCAGTTCAAATAAACTCATTTGAATTGCATTTTTTCTACAGTCCTCATGACCTTAAGCTCCTTGTGGGTAGGGAACATGTCTACAAACTCTGTTATACTGTACTCTTACAAGTGCTTAGTACAGTGCTCAGCATACAGTAAGCACTCTAATATGACTGACTGTTCAATTCTTTGAAGAAGCCATTTTAGAGTTCATGCGCCAAGTGGGACTCTCAAATCAAGCTTATTCCTGACAGTACTACAATGAGCTGGGTTGCTGACAATAATTGTGGTATTACAATCTATCAGCAGCATTTATTGAGTACTTACTATGCACTGTACTACGCACTTAGAAGAGTACAATACAACAGAATTAGTGGGAATGTTCCCTGCCCATAACAAGTTCGTACATGCTCAATAAATCCCCCTCTAAACTGCAATGTGCCAAGCACTGTAGTAAGCACTGGGGTAGGTACAGGCAGATTGGAAAGTCCCTGTACCTGTCCCACTTGAGGCTCACAGTTTAAGTAGAAGGGAGGAAAGGTATTTAGTTCCCTTTATAGGGAAGAACCACCTGAGGCACAGAAAATTGTTCATTCTGATTACTGTTTTGCTAACATGTTAACGTTTGTCTAACCTGTTGGAACGTAAGTTCCTTTTGGGAAGGGCTAGATCTCATGATTCCAGAATAATAATAATGGCACTTTTTAAACACTTACTATATGCTCCAAGGACTGTTCTAAGTGCTGGGGTGCATACATGTTCATCAGGTTGGATACAGCCCCTGTCCCACATGGGGCTCATATTCTTACTTATTCTTACTTATTTTACAGATGAGGTAACAGGCTCAGAGAAGTTAGGTGACTTGCCTAAGGTCATACAGAAGACACGTGGCAGAGCTAGGATTAGAACCCAGGTCCTTCTGACTCCCTGTGCTCTAACCACCTAGCCATACTGCTTATCAAAACTAGGTACAACAAATTTTACCTATTGGGCACTTACTACCTCATCTCTAATCCCATATCATTTGCTTGATTTTGTTCAACCATTGACAATTTACGACGTTTAAAACAATTTGAAAAACTGGGGATCTGAAAAATTGAAGGGAAATGACATGGGAGAAAAAGAGGTGTTGGGGGAAGGTGATTCCTGTAATATATGATAATAGCAGCAGTTACTATGATTGCTTATTAACCCAAGTAATTTGGCTTTCACATATTTTGCATCAACTATACCAAGCCTTAAATTTTTGAAAAGGAACTTTCAGTAAATCACTTCGAAATCCACACTCATGAAAGATTTGGGAGGTGGTTTGTGGGGATAGGGGGGAAGAAAGAGGACATTCTTTCTTTCTAAACTGTTAAAATTCTACCAGTCACCTTTGAGACAAACTGATGAACACCTTTCAGAAACAGAAGAAAAATCTGACACCGTTTATGCATATTTTGATCCCTAGAATAGCACTGCCAAAGGGTAATAATAATAATAATAATAATGATGGCATTTGTTAAGCGCTTACTATGTGCAAAGCACTGTTCTAAGCGCTGGGGGGGTACAAGATGATCAGGTTGGCCCATGCGGGGTTCACAGTCTTCACCCCCATTTTACAGGTGAGGGAACTGAGGCTCAGAGAAGTGAAGTGACTTGCCCAAGGTCACACAGCAGACGTGGCGGAGTCGGGATTCGAACCCATGACCTCTGACTCCCAAGCCCGTGCTCTTTCCACTGAGCCATGCTGCTTCTCTAATGTGATTAATTCTAGGAAATTTAAATATATTCAACGACATTCCTTTAATACTGGGTTTGATCACATGATGCTTGCAAAAATGTAATTAACAAAAAAATCAAATCAATAACCTAAGCTATTACTATGAAAAAAACTGAGAATGATACTGTCCGGGAAAGCTATTTTGCAGCTTAGAGTGATTATGCCGTGGTTAAGATGGGAGTAGAATGCAAATTCCCGTGTCACTCTGAGAGGGACAGCACGTTCATATATGCTGCAGCCAGCAGCAGCTGCCTAATCAGATGAGAATCAAAAGGAAAATCAAGCTTTGAGGCTTTTGCCTCTGCAAGCAATGAAGGCTCTGTAACTATTTTTAAAGGGTCACCAAAATCTTGGCCTCCCCTCTGCTGTGTGCAGAGCACTTTATTAAGCATTTGGGACAGTGAAATGTAAGAGTTGGTAAACACGTTCCCTGCCCTCAAGGAGCTTATATTAATAGAAATAAATACATTATGGATACGTACATAAGTGCTATGGGCCTGGGAGTTGGGTGGTATAATCCCAAGAGCAAGAGTGACGCAGAGAGGAGTGGGATAAGAGGAAATGAGGGCTCAGTCAGGGAAGACCTCTTGGAGATGTGCTTTTAATAAGGCTTTGACAGTGGGGAGAGTGACCGCCTGTCAGATATGAAGAAGGAAGAAGTTCCAAGCCAGTGACAGGGCATTGGCTAAGGGTTGGCAGTGAGATCAACATGATCAAGGTACAGTGAGTAGTTGGCAAAGAGGAGGGAAACGTTTGGGTGAGGTTGTAGTATGAAATCAGAGAAGGTAGGAGGGGGCAAGATGATTGAGTGCTTTCAAGCCATTGGTGAAGAGCTCCTAGTTGACCTGGAGGTGGACGGGCAGCCACTGGAAGTTCTCGAGGAGTGGGGAATATATGTTCTGAATGGTTTTGTAGAATAACGGTCTGGGCAGCAGAGCAAAGTATGGACTGAAGTGGGGAGGGACAGGAGGCAGGGGGGTCAGCAAGGACACTGTTACAGTTGTCAAGGCATGATATGGTATCATAGAATATCACGTCATATGTTGTGAAGCTGAGGTCCAGCTAGCCTAGAGAGGAGATGGAAGTCAAGTCCCGAGTCTGCTTGGTCCTCAGCCCCATCTGAAGCTACGCTCCAAAATGACTGGACTTTTCAGGGATCCATTTGCAATCTCACCGGAGATCCACTAGGAACCCACTCTCAGGCAGGATGGCAGGGGATTAATAATAATAATGATAATAATGATGGTATTTGCTAAGTGCTTACTATGTTCTAGGCACTGTTCTTTGGAAAGCTACAATGGTGGAAGCATAGCAGCATGGAGGGAATTCTTTACATGATCTGGACAACTTCAACGTTTCTGCTGGTATTTTATATGCATTTTTTTAATCATACAACTACAATCTCAATTCAAAAAAGAGTGCATTAGGAACTTGTGAAGAAACTAATTATTTTGTAATGTAGGTTTTTTCCACTTAAAGACTATCATTCTCTTTGGACCTCTGTCCCAGAAATAGACACATACTAATATTAGAGATCTAAATAATTCCATGACATTTACCACACATCAACATTAAGATATTCACAACTAATCACCGGTAACCAGGCCGATTGCATATTCAGATCACATTGAAAGGTGGGGGGAACAGCAAACAAATTCAGCAGTGGGATAAACAAAAGGAATGATTTGCAGCTATGTGATTCTAACCCTGATTGGTCCCTGATCAATTATAAAAAACAAAAACTGTATTCTAGGCAGGCACAATTGGCAAGCTGTTAATAATAAGGTTTTTTTCAGTTGAGGAGAAATGATTAGATAGTTCTCTTTCAAATGAAATTGTATGCTGCCAGCAAAATGGAAACAAATTTGCTTTCAGATATTCTAGAGGAAAAAAAAATCATATTAGTATAGACTACTCAATCCAAAATTTCCAAATGCTTCCACCAATAGTTTCAACTGAAGGTTTAGTCCCTAAAAAGAAGGGTAAAAAAAGTCTTATGTAGCATCTTGGACATTTGTAAGTTTTAAAAATTTCCATTCTGAAAACCACTTATTCAAACGTGGTCATTTCCCTTGCCTTCTTCATTAGCAAGCTAGGGTCCTCATGATAAGGGCCTCAGAGCAAGCAATTATTCTGGGTCTGAAAGATAATTGCAGGTACATGTTTTAAGGAAAAAAAAGAAAAAGCTGACCCTCAGCACTGGAGCACTGGAGTTGCTAATATCCAGGGAAATGGAAATTGACATCAAAATCCTGACAGCTGCCAAAATGCAAACCATTAGATAGATCTCTGGAATCACAGTTTCCAAAGATAACTGGTTAAAAAGGTCTACATCTTAAAAGTCAACTCAGTTAAAAAAAAAACACTTGAATAAGTCATAACAATGGCAGATCTGCCAACTTACTTGCATGTGCCTCATGGTGTGTCTGTATTTCAAGTATAAGCTATGTGATGGGAATTTTGATAATATACTATATGATTAGTAGCAATGGTGAAGTGTGTGCAGTTGTGTGCACTCTAATATGAGGCACTCATGTCTTTCATTTCTAAGATAATGGAAGTAAAATTCTGCCCAAACTGATGACTTGTGAATTTAGAGTGGCAGGTTGCCTTTTCTGAGAAGAATAACCTAATCACAATTCCAAAAGAAAAGAGGAAATCAGAATTTAGTCGAAAATTGTGCTTGGAAGCAAAGTTAGTCAACAGGCATTAATTACAAACTGGGCAAGACTCTCTGTTAGTATCAGGGTTGTCCTTTGATTTGAAGATGGTGTTGATGGTGAAACTAGGCCTGTGCCACATAAAGAATCACTTGCATAACTGTACCAATGAAAATAGAGTTGTGCACCTTTTCCAGCCCTTTGCCATTCTGGATGGGCATTACTCAGGCACTAGATGGTTAATGGCAAATGAATATCCCCTTGTCAGTAGGACAAACACCTGGCTAGATATGTTCGTGGTGATGACTGTACTCTCCCAAGTGCTTAGATCAGTGCTCTGCATGCAGTAAATGCTCAATAAATAAGATTGACTGCTTTCCTCTGGGCACCACTATCTGGGATAGGCCAGGTGGGAGGACGTGGATATTGGAGACTAAAGCAAACATAGTGAGAGAGTTGCCTTCCTACTTGGTGCCCTGTCTTGTGCCTCAAAAACTCTTCAGCACATAATTTGAACTCCTTAACTCTTTTGAATATCCTCTGCTGTTGGTTATATAATATCTTATGGAAATAGATTTGAGCTAAAGACTAATTTTTTTTTAAATATCCTGTTCTCCATTTCTCTAAGCTGCAAAATGAAAAAAACAGAACTCTCAAAGCTGCTGAAAGATCTTTATTTTAAATCCAATAATATATGCTAAGCAGCCAGGGTGCACATGGCTCAGCATTAAACTAGTAAGTTAAAAAAAAAAAAGAATAGTATTTTCTCCAGATTTTCCCAGTCATAACCCTCTCATGCACAAACTCAGTTGATAGCCTAAATTCTTGCATTAAACTTACTTTATGGGAAACACCTGCAGAACGAGATGACAATCATTAACAATAAAGGCAAGAAACAGACAGTTTAATGGCATTGAAGCAATGCTCATTGCCACAATCCTGCTGGATTCGATGTGACAGAAGGATGAACAATAGCAACAACAGAGAAGCAGCTTGATCTAATGGATACAGCAAGAGCCTGGAAATCAGAAGGACCTGGGTCCTAATCCTGACTCCACCACTTATCTGTTGTGTGACCTTGAGCCAGTCATATAAACTTCTCTGTGCTTCAGTTATCTCTTCTTAAAATGGGGATTAAGACTGTTGTGAGCCCTAAGTGAGACATGGACTCTATCCAAACTGATTAGTTTGTATCTACCACAGCACGTAGCACAGTGCCTGGAACATAGTAAGCCCTTAACAAATACCATTAAAAATAAAAAATAAAAAAAATCCCTGTACCACATCCTGAAAGGGGGCATAAAAAAGCAGGGAGTGCCAAAAAAATGTGTAAAGACACAGTGCAGCATAATCTCAAATAATGAGATATTCTAGTGGAAGACTGTCTGCCTGCCTAGTCCAAACGGTTCAGTAATTGGGAAATGGACTTTTCACTTTTTAACCAGAGGCTTTGGGAAGATTGGGATATTATGGAGCAGCTTCAAACAAGGCTTTTTGCAAGGCACAACAGACCTCGCAACCAGCAAACACATCAATGCTACAAAGAACTAGCTTTAAAGGCAAATAATATGGAATGGATTGAAAAGATCAATGTGAAGCCAGCAATCACATCAGCACAATGGGACAGCTCTCATCATTAGCTGTGTCCTCTTGGAAACCTGTCTACCAACTGTCATATTGTCCCCTCCCTAGCACTTAGTATAGTTCATTGATTCAATTGTATTTATTGAGCACTTACTGTGTGCAGAGCACTGTACTAAGCACTTGGAAAGTACAACTCAGCAACAGAGAGAGACAATCCCTGCCCACACTACAGTGTTCTGCACTCAGTGATTGATATAAAGGGAAAGACATCCATATATTTCAGCAAAGATTAATTCTGCAAGGAGACTCAGTCCCATTCACACTGCTGACTTGATTTTTTTCTACGGAGCAAAAATGCAATGCCCAATGGGCATTTAAAACATATTTTTGCCTTTCTGTCAGTCCCATGGAATGTTAGTGAGTTTATTATTTCAGCATGATCTGGTGGAAGGAGCATGGGACTGGAAGACAGGAGACCAGATTCAAGCCCCTATTCCACCACTAGTCTCCTGTGTGGGCAAGCCACTTAATCTCTCTGGGCCTCAGTGTCCTCATCTGTAAAACAGGGATAAGATATATTGTGAACCCTATTCGATAAATGGATTGTGTTCAATATCAGCCTTGTATCTATCCCAGCAGTTAGGACTCCAGTAAGGGTCGGGGAATATAGTCACTGAAAACCCAACCAACATCCCCTCTCTCCATGACGCCTCTCCATGTCACCAGGAGGACAGGTTTCCTCAGGGTTTTAAGACCAAGTGCTCTCTGGATCCAAGAGGATTGGGAGATTGTGGCAAAGTGGGGAGAGGGAAGGACAGAGAAGGAGATTTAAGTGAGGAATACCTCTTTTTAACATCTGCTCCTTAGCCTGGACTGACAGATTCCCTGACAAGTTAGTTGCCCTGGGCCTTCTATGTCTAGAAAAGCATCTCAGTATATTTACATCAGGGTCAGAACATAAGTTTCTGAGATTGCTGCTAATAGAGTATTATATCATGCTCTCACATGCATAGATGAGTGAGGGGAAAAAAAAAGTTCCCCATTTTTATATGACTGAACTAATTTGCCTTTACCCATACTATAAAACAAACAAGAACTTAGTTGTGTGCACCTGGATATACATGAGCTAAATATCTGCAAAAGAAATGAAAGTCCACTGTCCAAAATCCAATTTTACAATTTGTTATTAATTTATCAATATTGTGAAGCAGATAAGCTTTGGTAAAATAACAAAACAATTGGAATTAGTTGCAACTCTAGGAGATTAAATGAATATGCAAATTTATTGGGCATGACCCTTTGTACTATTTTGAATTAGTAAAAACATGCATCACTTACAGAATACATTTATACTGTTAACAAGGAGCTAGTATATTTATTTAAAAAGAAAGTGTATTGGAATATTATTGGACTCCAAGCAGTTTACATGTCTCTCATCATAATTCCAAGCCACAGGAATCCAGGTTATTCTTTCATTCAATTGTATTTATTGAGCACTTACTGTGTGCAGAGCACTGTATTAAGCACTTGGGAGAGTGCAATAAAGCAATAAACAGACAAGTTCCCATTATCATCCATATAGCACTGACTGAAATGGGCTGCTTCAAAAGGGATTGGATATCAAATCAGGGCTTCTCCGAACATGTCCCAAAACACACATTAATTTCCTGTGTCATTAAAATAAACTACCTACTATACATAGCCTCTGTTTCTGAAACTTGAGTTAACAGTTTTCACTCATTCTCTACTATTGATCTTTTCTTTAATACTTCGGAGCATTCATCTGGAATGGGCATGAAATTTGTGTAATAAAATGAAAGCACTGTGGGTTGAAAATACAGCCCAACTCTATGTGGTGTCCAAGTTGCCACGAGATTAGGGCAGTTATTTTCATATGAAACTGAAACCTGAGAACAATTCATCGTTTCACCAAATTCTATAAAGTGGCTTGTGGATTCAGACATTGAATATCAAATTAGTTTACAATAACTCTAAAGACAAACTTTGAGTGTTGAGAACAACCATATACAAAAAATAGTGCTTAATAGGAAGACCCTAAGGAGTTAGTGTGAGGATGTTTTAATGTTTGTTATCCTCCCGTTAGATTACCAGCTGCTCAAGGGCAGCAATTTTATACTCTACTTCATTTACAATTCCTGCTCAGTGCCCTGAATAGTTAATCATGCATAGAAGAAGATCACGAAGATGTTTCTTTCAGTCATTAGTGAAACCTACTAAGAATGGGGGAAGCCACAGAATCAGAGTAATACTGGGACCATCTTTCTGCCTTCGGACAGGTAACCTCTAAACAAGGGTTGTCAAATGCAAAATTTTAAAAGAAAAATGACAATCATAATTTTGATTAAGAAGACTACTGTAACTAAGAAAAAAAACTTAAGTTTCTTAGTGTAACAAGAAAAAAACAAAAATAAAAATGTTCCCCAAGCTGGTTCTAGCCCAGGAACTGTCTACCCAATATCTAATGTCATTCTTGCAGCTAGGTTATTGTGTTTTGCTCTTAAGTATCTCTAGGGAAGGATATTGCACAACTTCCATTAGTAACACATTTCAAAGCTAAATGTACCCACTCCCGGAAAAAAAAAATGTTCTTCCTTAGAGCTAATTTTCCTGTTGCCATACTTTCTAGGTCTCCCACAATTAGGACTACTTACTTTTTGAAAGGAAGAAAGTTTCACCTTCTCATATTTTAGGATCACACTTCTTATGTCACTCCTGTGCCTGAATACATTTAGGGAAAAAACAAAAACAAAACACCCCAAAGATTTATTTACGCTTTCTGTGACCTTCCTGTTTGGTTGAGCATCAGCCTTTCCTCTTCCTGGGTCCACCAGACAGCCTGGCTTTTGATTGGAAAAGGAAATAAATAGGTGGATGCCCCTTTCCTGCAAGTGCAATGTGCAACTCATTCAACATTGCTAATTCCAAATTTGGACAAATCTGCTTTAACTGTTATTTATACTACTGTAATCTTGTTTATATTCAAATGAGGGGATTGCAAACCATTCTCCCTGAATGAGATTAACTATTTTACATCTCTGTAAGGTTGCCTCGTCTCCAAATTAGGTTGCCAAGAAAGTAACCTTTAACATAGCATAGTAATAAAATTAGGTTCATAGAAAAGTGAAATGGATATGGAGTTCAATAAATGCAGTGCACTTTACAAGAATCTTCTCTGAAGAAAGTGACATTATGCCTTGACTCGTCTGAACCACACATTTTCACACCCTGAACAATTCAGACAAAACAAATTACATGATGTCATTTTCCATTTAGACCATGCTACCAGAGTTCTTGATAGATGTTCAGTTTCCATTAGAGTTCCAAGACCACTTCAATATTAGCAATCTACATTCTAATGACACCAATCAAAATGAAAACAAACAGGGGCAGATTGTCAAGAACCATTTTCTGGTGGCTTTGTATACTTCACAACGTGATCTATCCACTCCAGACCAAACAACAGGCCTAGTTATTTGCTTTCTGATGATGTATTTGATAAATTATTACTTTAGAATGGGTTCTCCATTTCTTAGTGTTCTTTGGAGTATTGGAACTAATTTCAAAAAGTCTAGTTTATTAAATGCAAAATGACTCATCAGTGAATGTATTAGACACTTGAAAATTATGTTTAATGTAAATGAAAGAGCACAGAAAGTATTGATGTTGGTAGTGATTGTGAAAACGAATATATTTATGGTAGTCTACTTGCAGACATATATACATATATCTATAAGCCAATAAAGATAGTGCCAATATAATGTAGGATACACACCCCTTCCTCATAAGAAGACTAATTATGGGCACATTTTTATGGGCATGTACACACACATAATATATAATTGTTATTGTCCATAATATATATCCTATGTTATATAGACTATATAGTTATCCCTTTACCCAAAAATATGATTTGCTTTTTCATCCCACTTGAAATTATTAATAACTGAAAAGGTGCATACATCTCCTGGAAGCATCACAAAATTCGGTGCTAACTCAGTTCAAGACAATTACAATTTCTTTCATTTGTATCCTATAAGTAGACAAGGATTAAAAAAATAATTCTAAGCAATGCTTCACTGACACGTGCTTAATAATTCCGGGTGCCACCTCGGATAGCCCACACATATCCCAATCCATCACCTCCTCCGCACCTATCTGTTCCCCTTCTGCTCTACAAACTGCAGCAAATGAGTGCAAGGCTGGAGGAGGATAGACTTACCACAGGCCTGCTAGGAATGCTAGCTATTAGTCACTTTAATATTTACCTGGATGCTTAGCTGTTGGGAAGGAAATTCTGATGTCAGCTGAACTGAGTCTAGCATATGCAAGTAAGCCATCATAAACAAGCACAATTGCCAAAAGGGGAGGGCAGAGTCAATAGTCTTTTTACCTTAATTTCATGTCACAGAGGCTACAGTCTAGTGAGTACTGAAGGTAAGGAGGGGTGGGGACAAAAGATATGCCTCTTCCAACTAACAACCACTCCCCATTACTAGTGCCTAGATACTTTCTGCTTAAATGCCCAATTCCCCCCAAGTCACTATGGGAGGTTCAAACTGAATTGAGACCTGGTGGAGGTGAGCACGGGAGAAGTCTTATGAAGCCTTGTGTAATAACCTTGGGGACAAGAGAGAGACTGTTGAATGGCATCCCTTAAGAGCCCCATAAAAACAAATGGATCTAAGCTCCACAAAGCTTTAAGATAATTCTATAAAGACAAATTTGATGATAGGAATCACCCCTTCTGACTCTCAATGTTATATAGAGTTTCCTCTCAACAGCCACAACCTTGTTCTCCCGATCCCTATTAAATCACTTTTTCTAGGAAGGATGCACTAAATTATTTCAATAATGCTTTTCTGAATGCCATTGTCCTAGATTTATGATTTAAAAGAAGTCAACGCAAGGCAGAACCTAGAAATTCTGTCCCTATGCAAATTTGTGCTTTGATTTCTCTTCCTGAGAAACTCAAATGTATTATTTTTAAATATTCTTAATGTACCTGGGATGAGCACCTATCTTTGTTAGACCAAAGATGTTATTGCCACTTTTCATAAAGTTAGTCATCCAAGTAACACTGCAGATGAGGTGATGTCATCATCTTCGACCCTGTATTTTCAGGAGTGGTTAAAGTTAAATATGGAGCTGCATAATTTTATGGTAAGTCTAATTCCCTCAATGGTTTGCTAATTATGGCTTCATTAAATGGAGTAACAGTTCAACCAAGTGCCATGTACTTTGTCCTATCTTCTCACCTCTTTCTAATTTTCTTCTATAGAATGAATATTTATTTTCATTGAGCTTGGCCAAACATGCATTTTAATTTTGCTCTAATAATTGCTTATATTTCCTATTAAGATGTTCCTCCGGTGGCATACTTGACTATAGATATGGATGTGTCTAATGTCACAGTATTCCCCAAAGTTCTGCTCCAAGACTGCTATCCTATGACTGATTCAGGTCTATCAAGATAACCTATCTTTTGTAGTCTCCCAATTGTCCACAGCTATGACCCAACCTGTTTAAACCTCCTCAGGGCATCATTAACTTGTCCTCTGTGATGAGCAAATGATAAATCAAAGATAATTTGAGTCAGTCTTTTCAAGACCAAATCCCTATATTCACCAAAAGTATTCCCTAGATTACAAAATTCTCAAAGGGAAAATGCCCTCTCTGTTTAACTCTGTATCCTGTTAAATGATTAGGTACCTATTGAACGATACAAAAAGTACGTCTACTTCTCATCTGTTCCCCAGTCCACCTGATTGTCAAAAATATGATGGAGGTAAGGACAGATAGTTGTCTTCTGGCTTCTAATAAGGTTTATAAGTAGTTTTGTGGCTGCAAAGGCATAGTTAGTGAGAAGGAATTGTATTATCACAAAAGTGGAACTAGAAAAGACCCAGAGGATTCAAGGCAGTTGAAGTAGGCCAGTCCTCCTATTCCCCTACACTTTATCCTTTCACTGTCCTGATCCACCTAGAAAACAGCATTGGTATCAATATCACCCCTACATGGCCAAGCAATCAAGCTTCAAGGACATGTTGGAGACTCCAGGGGCAAACTGCTGGACCCGAGGGCCAGGTCAGAGGCTCTTGTCACAGAATAAAAGCAGTTTCACTATGGCACATTTTAGGCTACAGCCTTGAAGTGAAGAGCTTATTGCAATGCTCTCATCTGTTAATAAATGGCCCCATGGAAACTGGGTCAGGGCAGAGTCCTAGAGTGATATGCAATGAACTGCGCTTTCCTGCTGCTTAAAAAAGTAAAAAGAAAAAAGCACCAAGGAACTTACTTTATATTTGTAAATGGATGGAGTCAATAACAAATATTAGTTGGCAACTTCTTCCTAAATGAACAAATTTTCACCTATCCAGGTCAACATATAGCATCCAGTAAATTTAGGGGATCTTAAGAGATTTCTCTATCTCTTTCTCTTTATATACATAATAATAATTGTACTTGTTAAGCGCTTTCTATGTTCCAAGCACTAAGTGCTGGGGTAGATACAAGTTAAATCAGGTTGGATACCAGCCCCTGTCCCACATGGAGCTCACACTCTTAATCCCCATTTTACAGATGAAGTAACTGGCACAGAGAAGTTGAGTGACTTGCCCAAGCTCACAGAGCAGACATGTGGCAAATGAGAAGCCAGGTCCTTCCGACTCGTAGGCCCATGATCTATATACAGATATCTAGATATACCCATATATATTGTATACAAAAAGTCTAGGTTCAAGGCACAATGCACTCCTTTATTTCCCCACCACCACCACCATTTACTACCAGGAATATATCTTCCCTTAAAATAAAAAAAAACCCTGTTTTAAGTCATATCCCAGTTTACTAATGCCATATACACACCCTTACACCCCTGAATTGAAGCATGTGCCATGCCATTGGTAACCTCTATCACAAAGACTCGATTCTATTGAAATGTATTCTGAACATTTCATTAGAATACACACCTTATTAGACTAGTAATAATAATATTAAGCATTTATATGGCACCTTCTCTTTTGTGAAACTCTGAACACTTTACCAGCTTCACCTCATTAATCTGAACAATCGGCCTTAAGGGTGACTTCTTAGTTCTGTTTTACATAGAGAAAAAATAAGTCTGGAGGTTTCCCAGTTCCATGAGCTATGAAGCAAGGAGTCTGTTGGGATATTTCACCACAAGGTCAAGCCTTGTCATTTTGTCCTGGATTGTCAGCAATGATATCTAGTGAATGTCTATTGAGTACAAAGCCCTGTACTAAGTGCTAAGAAAAGTACAATGGAAGCAAGAGATTTCTTGCTCTCAGGGGCCTTATCTAATGGACTATTTGTTTATGGCATTTAATAATGATGGCATTTGACACAGCAACTTAACTACCCAGGCTCTCTTGCCCATGTTGGTTATGCCTTGGGCAGCAGCTCAAAAAGCAGACCAGCTGAGAGGAACCAGTGGAGTTTTCCTCAGATGTACCCCTCCAAAAGGCAAGTTGTGTTCCTACAATATCTCTGACTCAGGAGATGTTCAGTCACAATGTTGGTTGCTGTCATCGCATGCTTTGTTACTCTGCTCTTTTCTGGCTGGATTGGACAAAACACAGAGAGGGCCAGCTAGACTAGTGTTCAAATAAACCAAGAGTAAAAGATGGCTCACTTAATGGTGCTAAGGCCTGGCAGGGTTAAACTACACAACAGAGTAAAGGGCACAACTTACCTTAGCCACCGATTGCTGACCTGCAAGTGAACAGCTGGAAACCACTCAATTGTCACCAAGAACCTTCCCAAATACTTGTAAAAGCAGCAGCAGAAGGTCCATGTCATCTAGGCTCAAGCCCACGAAACAGAGTACAATAGCACATAATTACCAATCAGCCAATGGCTCTTTCTTCCATAGACACTACTAACTCCAACTAGAACAAGATGATACCTTTTGTAGATTAGCTATTCACAGTGAGAAAATATAGCAGTAAAGGAGCATATGATATAAATCCCCTAACCCTCCACAGTCAAAAGTGGGGGTGCATTTTTTGAGTCTGAACCATGCAGACACACGCTTCTGGGCCCGGACTGACAATAGCACAGTGGGCTACTGGGACTTAGTCCCAGAGGGATCTCCCTGAACACACAACTCTTAACAGCAGTGTCCCTTCAGAGCCCCAACTGCTCCAGCCCATGGAAGTCTGAATGAGAATAATGCAGACGAGTCATTCATTCAATCGTATTTATTGGCGCTTACTGTGTGCAGAGCACTGTACTAAGAGCTTAGAAAGAACAATTTAGTAACAGAGACAATCCCTACCCAACAAAGGCTCACAGTCTAGAGTGGGGAGACAGACAACAAAACAAAGCCAGTAGGTAGTGTGACCACCCCACCACCACCCGCCAGCTCCTCCTCTGGTCAGGGTCCCGGGGTTGTGGGGTGGGAAGGGGGCTGTCCTTCCAGCCTCCCCTGAAAACTTTCCGGGGACTCCCCCAAAATCTACCCCTGCCCACTCCCCAGGGAGCAGCATGGAGGAGGGGCTCAGCTGTTTGGCCACCCCCTCCCCACTCTGGACTCCAGAACCCCTCCCCAAATTGGCCACTGCCAGGCCCAAATGAGCCGAGCCTGGCCGGCTGCCAAACCTAACCAGGCCGAGCCATGTTTGAGGCTGCAACAAAAGCACACCTTGTGTCTCCCAGGCTCCCTGGCCCAAACCTCTGGTTTTTCTTTCATTCCTCAAATGAGACAAGGAAAGTGGAGTCCAACGAATTCATCCTCGTTCCCTGGTCTAGAGTCTCGCCTCTGTTACCTTCTTCCCCCGTCTTCCACCTCTCAGACTATCCTGGCCCTGACCGTCCCTCTCAACGATTGCCAAACACACTGCTTTTGGTGTCATTTTCCTCCTCCTCTACTCTGTGTCCAATCCAATTACCTTATACATACCCCAGCACTTAATACAGTGCCTGAGCATATAATAAGCACTTACATATCATTTAACAAAAATAAACTTAGCACATTATTCTTTAGGTTAGGCCATGGCCCACGAAGATTCTAGAATGTAAGTGAGGTTGTAGGAAGAGGCCTATTCCTGGCTAAAGAAAGGACTCCCTGAAAAAGTTTCCTGAGCCTCTCCAATCAATCCTTCCTACCTAACAGCAGCCCTGGTTATCTCCAGATAAAGGTTATGAATTATTCCTAATGCCAAACCTAATGAGACTGCAATATGAGGCATTTTGGGAAAGCAGTTAAAGCAGTTCACGTGCCACCTTATTCACCCTCCTCACCCATGAGAGACAAAAATTGTACACTGGCAGTAGTAATTATGCATAAGAAATTCAGTATAAACTAATGAATAACAATAATTAAAATCAGGAATAGCTACTTAATGCTAACACTTTAGACTTAAGAACAGATTTTATTCCAACATCTCTGAACATTTGAAAATTGTTACCTCATTAAAAGGTCCCTTCCAAAGAGGCACGAATGTGGGTGGGAGAGAACTTATTTTAGAAAGGAAGGGTGATTAGGATAAGTAAACATTCATAATCGTGGGAAAGAAAGCAGAGTTTGGATAAGGGATTATTTACAGCAGGTGAAAATTTATCTGTTTTCCTAGAATAACATATGCATTTAATAGAGCTGAAAAAAAAGCATTACTAAGTGGATACAGTGGCTTTTCTTTGACAATCACTAATGAATTAAAGAAAACATACAAAATTTCCAATGCAAAAAAATTAAATTTAAAAACAAAAGCCAATAATTACTTCCTTTCCTGTATAGTGAGAAGCAAAATAATCACACTAGTGCTTTTTGTGAATAATTTTCACCATTAACACTGACTAAAGACAGCAGTTGATACACGGCACAAATTGCATTTTCCTCCCAAATCAAAGACCAAGTTACCTGAGGGAGAGCAACGTTACTGTAATTTCAAAAATCAATGCCTGGGTGGGAAAGCTTGGTGACTGAGTCAAGGCTACTTGCAGGAGCCCTGCTTGTACTGCAAAAAAAATGTAGCCCAGGAACCAACCACACCACTTCTGGAATGCTGGTTCATCACATGGGTCAATAGCATTCACTGAGCTCTGTGCAGAGCATTGTATCAAGCCACTGAGAGAGAAGACTAATAATAATAATAATAATGATGGTATTTGTTAAGCGCTTACTATGTGCAAAAGACTGTTCAAGCACGGGGGGGGATACAGGGTGATCAGGTTGTCCCACGTGGGGCTCACAGTCTTCATCCCCATTTTACACAAGAGGGAACTGAGGCACAGAGAAGTTAAGTGACTTGCCCAAAGTCACACAGCTGACAATTGGCAGAGCTGGGATTTGAACCCACGACCTCTGACTCCAAAGCCCATGCTCTTTCCACTGAGCCACACTGCTTCTCTGAGTACACATGCTTCTCTGAAAACTGTCAGCAGCTTCAGGATAACCTTCCTAAGGATACCTGGGAAATTTATTATTCCTCCTGAATTGTCGCCTTGGGAATTTAAGTGGCTATGCTATTAAAGAGAAGCAGTGTGGCCTAATCAAAACAGCATGACTTGTAAGTAAGAAGGACCCGTTTCTAGTCTTGGCTCTACCACTGGTCTGCTGTGTGACCTTAGGCAAGTCACTTGACTTCGTTGAGCCTCAATTACCTCATCTGTAAAACAGAGATTAAGATTGTGAGCTCTACGTGGGACATGGACTATATTCAAATAGATTAGCTTGTATCTACCCCAGAGTTTAGGACAGTGTCTGGCACATAGTAAGCACATATATTAAAAACAAAAAAAATTAATCACATTCAATATTTCTAAAATCCAAAGACTAGTGGACTTTTGATAGTCTATTCTAACCACTAAAAGGGCATAGCTAAGTATCAGGAAAATGTAGTTAAGGAAAATTTAAGGAGGTTTCCTTGGTGGGGACAGAAGACAGTGGATGGGCAAATAGTAAGAGGATAAATCCTGTGGGGATGACTTGACTCTAGAGGCAAGGAAATCAAATGTATAGTTGTCATTCACTGGAATCCATCGAAGATCCTTAAGGAAGGTGAATGCATTTCTCTCCCCGGTGTGGCATCATACAGGCACATGGGTTGAAAGCACCATACAGATTAAGGTCAATTTTACCACTAGTCCCACTTCAGAGGCTGCCATGGGTTCCTTGATGTCAGCATATCTCCTTGTCTTCAAAGCTCCAAGCTTTGTCCTCCCACCTTGATGCTGCTACAGTGTCAATGTTCCTGTCAGGGAGGTTGGCAGTAGGAACAGAGAAGCGGTAGAGAGTCCCCTCTGCTCCCAGAAAATTCCTTCCAAAGAGACAAAGATCCAAGAAAATTGGGCGGGGGGTGCTCACAGGACACAATCTCACAGCCAAAAATCTAAATCAGGACCAGCTTCAGTAAACAGTTTTCAGCTGCACAGTCTAACGTGTGCCAATCAATCCCTTATTTGATTTGCTTGAAAACAAAGTTGGAAACATTTCCTCTGTATGAAGGAAGGGGGTTAGGGAAGGAGGGGAGGGGTTCAGGAGGTTTTCTTTTAATTTCAAGTGAACTAAGTTTTGTTCTGAACAGAATCAGCTAGTCAGTCAACTCAGGGAAAGTCCTGCCAACATACTTTGACCCTCTCCTCACTCCCAGGCATGTGCCTCCTTATAACTAAGTACAAAGCCCACCCCATGAACATTCCTTTGCCATGGCTGTGGTCCTTAGCCTCGTTTTGGAAAGAAACCCCTCTTTGAGGGAGTCACCTGTGCACCGGAAGGATATGGTTTAATTAGACAAATAGGTGGACCACTTTCCCCGGCATCTTAGAGCTTGAGATAAAACATGACTCAGGCTTTATAGCCATAGCTACCAAAATAAACCAAGGAAGGACACACACACACACACACACACACACACAGAGATATGATTTAATGACTACCAAGGTTGTTGTTTTTTATTTTTTACTGAGGAGGAGTCTGGCCTAGTGGAAGGAATAGGAGTGTGGGTCTGGGAATCAGATATTCAGGGTTCTAATCCTGGCTCCACTGCTGGCGTACTATGTGACCTTGGGCCAGTCACTTAAGTTATCTGTGCCTCAGTTTCTTCATCTGTAAAATAAGGATTTAATACCTAATAGCCCTCCTACTTAAACTGTGAGCCCCATTTCGGATTGCGACTGTTTCTTACCTGATTTCACCTACCCCAATGTAGTATAGCATGGGAAGTAGGTCCCACATGGGGCTCACAGTCTAAGTAGGAGGTAGAACATGTATTGAATCCCTATTTTGCAGAAGAGGGAACTGAGGCACAAAGAAGATGCCCAAGGTCACACAGCAGGTATTTGGCAGAGCCAGGATAGAACCCAGGTCCCTCCGTGAGCTCTCTCCACTATGCCATGCTGCTTCCTTTGCTGCCAATGATTGACCTTGAGCAAGTCACTTAAATTATCTGTGCCTCAGTTTTTCCCTCTATACAATGAAGCTAAAATACCTGTTCTCCCTCCCCCTTAGATTGTGAGCCCCATGTGGGACAGGGGCTGTATCCGATCTTATTTTCATTCATTCAGTCGTATTTATTGAGTGCTTACTGTGTACAGAGCACTATACTAAGTGCTTGGAAAGTACAATAAAGCAATAGAGAAAAATCCCTGCCCACAACAGGCTTACAGGCTATGGGGGGGAGAGAGACATCAAAACAAGTAAACAGGCATCAATATCAATAAATAGAATTATAGATATATACATATAGTGCTCTGGGGAGAGCAAAGGGAGCAAGTTGAGGTGACATGGAAGGGAGGGGGATCTGAGGAAAAGGGGGCTTAGTCTGGGAAGGTCTCTTGGAAGAGGTGCACCATCAGTAGGGCTTTGAAGGGGGCCGGGGGGGAAAAAGAGTGAATGTTTGGCAGATTTGAGGAGGGAGGGCTTCCAGGACAGAGGTTGGTGGCGAGACAGGCAAGATCTAGGCACAGTGAGAAGGTTAGCATCAGAGGAGCGGAGTGTGCGGGCTGGGATTTAGGAGGAGAGAAGGGAGGTGAGGGAATAAGCTTACAACAGTGCATAGCATATAGTAGGAACTTAAAGCCCTCAAAAAAAAAAACAACAAAGTAAACACTGCTTAAACTGTAGTCTTTAGGAGATAATTTGATTTAGTTTTTTTATGTCTACCCCAATTTTGTTGAATTCTGGGCATTAAAATACACTTGAAATAATGAACAACCCTTATATTTTGCCCAGTGCTGCTCATCTGAATTACTCATCATCATGATCAATTAATGCCATATTTATGGACCTTCCACTGGGTTCAGTGGATGAAGCCAAGCTGTTTGAATTCTAAACTGCAGGTCACTGATTTGATTTATCAATTTTTCCAATGTTGAGGCAGCCGAGGATTTGGCTTCAGTGGAGTGTAGCTGTAAAAGCCAAAGCCAAGATGCTCTTCTAATTCAGCTGCACTGTGTGTTTTAATCCACAGAGAATGCAAGAAGAATTGGCAAACCACAATTCAGTATTTAGACCTAACAAAGAGCAAGTCATTTAAAAACTGTCAACAGGATCTATCAAAACTAAAATGAATTAAGTTCAAGTAATGTTCAAATTCGAAGTCCAAACAATCATTTTCTTTCATTTCCCAGCAAATGGACACAGCAAAGCCTAATGTGCACAATAATTTGGGGTCTGGGAAATGTAGAAGGGTACAACGATACAACTAATAGTATGGCATTCATGAATCCACAATATGGTTCCAAATTAAAACACACACAGTGACAGGAAAGGAATCACATTAAGGCAACTGCCTCTTGATTGTTTAAATACTCCAAGAGCATAAGCAGAAAATGGTAATACATAGGCAGTTTGCGCTTACTACAGAATTCTCCCAGGGGACTGACGTGGTCATTTAATGTCCCTGGAGTAGCAGAGTTTGCCTCTCAAGATATTCAAAGAAGTAAAAACACAGAAATTAGCCTGTTCGGATCTCAGGCAATAGGTTAGCAGCTTTACGCTGGGACAGCACCAAATGACCTCCAATGCTCACCTCATTGAGCGAGATTGAACAGCCTAAACGCCACCCCTGACCATAGCCATCCCCAGTTCTTTTCAATGAAGGCAGGGAGCCTCACTTTGGGATCAGGCCTCTCCCCCATCCACTGCCTCCCCCCTCTCAAAAGGAAGGGTATCGATTGTTCCATTGGAACTCTGCTTAAGTCCCTTTAGAAAGCTACGAAGCATTTGCATACTTGTTTGCTATTAGGGGAGGGAGGCCTGCTGTTCATTTGCTTGGCCTAAGTGCTGTTTTAGTTCTCCATTCTAGGTCTATGATCTACCTACTGGTCCTGCCACTGAAAAGTTTCTGGTGTTATGGGGGAATGTTGATGGGGGTGAATGCCAGCTCCTTGAACCTCAACTTTCTAAGATAAAAGTGGAAAGCCAGAAATACTATCAGTTCAGCTCCTTCAAAAACATTTCTTGGGCTAAGTCTTGTGAAATATCAGGTTAATGGATGTTGGACTTGTCCCCTGCACCTATGGGTGGGAGTGGAAGTTTGCTCTGAGTTGTCCTGTCTGGTTTTAGGAATCTGAGGAGCAGCATGGACTAGTGAAAAGAACAGGGGCCTGGGAATCAGAAGTCCTGGGTTCTAATCCTGTCTCCACCACTACCATGCTGTGTGACCTTGGACCAGTCAATTTCTTTGGGTCTCAGTTTCCTCACCTGTGAAATGGGGATTCAAAACCTGGTCTTCCTCCCAGTTAAACTAAGCCTCATGGGGAACAGGAACTGTATCTTACCTGATTATCTTGCCAGTGTGGCACTGTCCCTCTAGATTGTAAATTTGTTGTGGGCAGGGAATGGGTCTGTTTATTGTTGAACTGTACTCACCCAAGCGCTTTATACAGTGTTCTGCACACAGTAAGTGCTCAAATATGATTGACTGACTGGCACATAGTCTCTTAAAGACCATTCTCATCACTGGCAACTGACAGAGTGAACAAACTGGAGCAGAACAATCTGAAAGCTGCATATTGTTTTCCCCTCTGTGTGTTTTCCGGGGCAAAAGAATGGGAAGATTCATTGGAAAGGCTGGGGCTACCTTTGGGGCTGCCCAAAAGTCACGGTGAACTCTACTGGGACTGGAATATGCATTGAGGACATGGCACCTGACCAGTTTAACTAAAACACCTGTATCAATCACCCACAAGTGCAGAACATGCTGAAATGGAGAGCTGGAAATGCATGGAGAAGTTTGAAAACATTCCTTCAACACTAACATAATTCTCCCCCTGCCCTTCAAAGCCTTACTGAAGGTGCATCTCCTCCAAGAGGCCTTCCTAGACTAAGCCCCCTTTTCATTCATCTCATCTCCTACTCCCTCCCACATCATCCTGACTCACTCCCTTTGTTCTTCCCCACCTCCCAGCCCCACAGCACTTGTGTAGATATGCAAATTTCTGTTTATTAGTATTCATTCATTCAATCATATTTATTGAGCGCTTACTGTGTGGAGAACACTGTACTAAGCACTTGGGAAGTACAAGTTGGCAACATATAGAGATGGTCCCTACCCAACAGCAGGCTCACAGTCTAGAAGGGGGAGACAGACAACAAAACATATTAACAAAATAAAATAGAATATGTACAAATAAAATAGAGTAATAAATACCTACATACATATATACAGGTGCTGTGGGTAGGGGAAGGAGGTAAGGCGGAGGGGAGGGGGAGGAGGGGGAGAGGAAGGAGGGGGCTCAGTCTGGGAAGGCCTCTTGGAGGAGGTGAGCTCTCAGTAGGGCTTTGAAGCGAGGAAGAGAGCTAGCTTGGCGGACGTGCGGAGGGAGGGCATTCCAGGCCAGGGGGATGACGTGGGCCAGGGGTTGATGGCGGGACAAGCGAGAACGAGGCCCAGTGAGGAGATTAGCGGCAGAGGAGCGGAGGGTGCGGGCTGAGCTGTAGAAGGAGAGAAGGGAGGAGAGGTAGGAGGGGGCGAGGTGATGGAGAGCCTTGAAGCCAAGGGTGAGGAGTTTTTGCCTGATGCGTAGGTAGTATTAATGTCTGTCTCCCCCTTCCCAGACTGTGAGCTCCCTGTGGGTAGAGATCGTCTCTTTATTGTTGTACTGTACTTTCCCAAGCGCTTAGTACAGTGCTCTGCACATGGTAAGCATTCAATACGATTGAGTGAATGAACAGCATTTTTCTTCATTAAATGCTCATGTAATAAATTGATTTTTTCCCCTTAAATTTGCTAAGATAAGATTTCTGAAAAAAAGAGGCATTTCTCCTCCAGGCAAAAATTCCCAATGCTGAACAAATTTGGCTGTATAAATAGGGTTTTTATATAAATCTGGACACTGTATTTGTCTTTTGTGGGATCCTAAGTTGGTAATTAGGCTGCCAGTTCTTACTTTTTTCTATGACTTCTAAACACAAGGCACCTACAGATTTGCTTAGAAGCACATCAGCCATTTATCTATACAAAAGGCACTTTTCCCAAGGAAACAAGTCAGATCTGTGGAGCGGTTGAAAAGAGGTATAATTATCAACCATTAGCAATTCGCACACATAAAAAGGTTCAAGACTGACGTTCATTTAGGGTTTCAAGAGCTGGGAAAAAATATCTGTCAGGAGCAAAAAGAACAATACAGACTGCACAAAGTTTCCATTTCAAGGCAGCACTTTTGAATTGTCATAACAAAAAAATGAATTTGGTAATTTGCTTCAGTTTACTAGCTCAAACCTCCCCAAAAGGAGTCTACTAAAGTTGTGTGGCTTTTTTCAAAAAAATAAAGTAACCTATTGTGCAACCCCAAATGTTTCACTGGCAGGCAAGTCCATGGGAAGAAATAAATGCAGGCTCTAGTGTTATCAATATAAACTTGGGAAAACATGTCTCACAGCACTGTTAATGTATTCATTTGTGAAGACTAAAAGTAAACAAATAAAAGACAGGAACTATTTTCCTAACACTCTACCCTATACTTTCCAAACTCAATTGTTCACTTGGGTCATACCACTTCTAATTTTTTTCCAGCAAAGGCAATGATGCTTAACAGATTTATTTAACCTGAAAATGGTATTAAGAACCTGGATCATAAATCAGAATCCTCCAAACCTGGATAATTTCAACGAACCTTCCTTTTGTACTCAAATTTTTTCTTCTGTTTCTTCCCAACCACCCTTTAAAGGGTCACTGTCCATTTCAAATCTTTTTTTCCCCATACTTCATGGATTCAGCTAGACTGAACATCCTTTTTCTAAAAAAAAGTCCACTTTTTCCTAATTAGAACAAACTGTCTTTTCTATGAAGCCAAATTATTTTTCTTATCCTCAAAGTTCCTGATACAATACTTTATAACAATCTCAGTTCTTCAAGATCATGAGACCCTGATAAGATCAGGTAAATTAGGGAGGTGGGCAGAGACTTTTACTTAATTCTGCATATGCCCATTGCAGTCCCACTGAGATATATTTAATCATCCTTCAGTAAAGGATAGATGTAGTTATTTAGCTGTTTTTCATGTAAGATAGCTTTAGTTTTATACTAGTCACTTGCCCCCTTTATGGCCCCAATTTAAAGAGTGTGGACAGGAAAGACATGGGTGTTATGGGAAAATGGGAAGCCCATTTTACAGGTACAGTGGAGGACAAATAAGGACAGATATACAATCAATGCTCTTTATTGAGCAGCTACTGTGTGCAGAGCACTCCATTAAGCACTTGGGAGACTACAAGAGTTGGTAAACAGGTCTCCTGCCTGCAAGGAGCTTACAGTCTAGGGAGGGAGACTAGATTGCCCTCTAGTACATGCTCCCAACCATTTAGTCAGGGTCTGCACACAGTAGACACTCTTTAAATATGATGAAATGGTATCAGTGGTTCAGCATCACAGTTGACCTGGGATGACAGGGAAAAGACTTACATAGCAAGTATTCTAAAAAGATACCCTCTTATAAAAAAAAAAGAAAGTAGTTATGCCTCAAAGACACAGATTCTTAAAAGTTGTCAGGACTGTTCTCACTCAACATGAGTTACTCAAAATCATGAGTCTAAATACAAATAATAAAACATTCACTACCAATTATAACATTATAAAATTCAAGGTGCCTTGTATTCTCTATGCTATTTATATTATATGGCCAAAATAACAGTCCTAGATGTACTGAAGCAGAAAGAGTCACTGCTCTAGGTGCAGTCAACCACATAATCCCCTCATTTATTTTTCATGGATACAACTCTTCTCAATATCACAATTCTCAAAAGAAATACGTTTGCCCTTTAGATGGATGCACTATTGACTTTTGTGTTAAGCAGAGAACTAATGCATCATTCAAAAATCAGTCCAATCTATAATTTGGAATGCTTGAAATGTCATTACAGTTTATTCTTTCATCCAGAGATTATCCATTAAAGAGAATGATTTGGGGAGGAGGGGAAGAATTTTGCTCAATGACTTTGTTAAAAAGGTTTCCTTCTCAGAAATATTCATTGAGGAAGAGCTGATGGGTAGCTTCTAGATGAAACTGATTGTTAGGTTAGATGGGTGAGTGTAAATTAATCAACGGTATGTATTGAGCACTACTATGTTCAGAGTACTGTACTAAGCACTTGGGAGAGTACAACAAAATTAGTGGATATGTTCCCTCCCCATAACATGCTTACAGTCTAAGTTGGCTCTTCTTTCAACAAAAATAAATAAAAAATGACACGGGCTAAATAATGTGAAAGAAAATGTGAGGAACAAATGAGAATGACCTTATCTAAGGAAAAAAAATAGGCCAAGAAAATAATATAATCATTTTTCATAAATGTTCTCAAAAATATCAAGCATGAGAATTAGAGTCGAGACTTTTCTCATGCTACTAAAAATTAACTTGCAGTATTTTCTCTAGTAGGGCACTTATACCTTAGACTCAGTAAGGCTAACAATACAGTCTAACGGTAATAGCAAGATTGAGACCATTTTCCTACCTAAATACCTCAACGCATCTCAAGCTTCAATTTGGTTTGAGTTGCTAGGACACTGAAATAGGTACCCAAATAGGTATCCAAATCCTTTGATAATGTAGGTGTAGTAAATGGAGCTTGAAAAAAAGTGACTTTTTAGTCACAATCACATTCTCATTCACATTATCAAGAAAATCACCATCTCAGATGAACTAGCATAGCAGTAGATTATTAAGACTCAATGCCAGCAGATAGACCAGCCTAGGGCAAAGCATTGAGAGATGGTGTGGCTCTCTCAGTGAGGCTGAGAAAGAAGAGATTTAGAAAATGCCATAAGGTACTGCAAGTTGTAGGAATACCAGCACAGCAAAGGGTTCTTTATTGTCACTAAGGTCTAAGGTCTTTTCGATTACACTTGATGGATGGTTAAACTCTGTCAAGTAGGAGAGACAGACAACCACCTTTATGTTTATCAGTATTATATATTTTTAAGATAGGTGAAGTGCTTACTATGTGTCAAACACCACTCTAAGCATTGGGGTAGATACAAGGTAATCAGGTTGGACACAGGGTCCCACATAGGGCTCACAGTTTAAGTGGGAGAAGA
The DNA here is from genome assembly GCF_015852505.1 of Tachyglossus aculeatus. Lineage (NCBI taxonomy): Eukaryota > Metazoa > Chordata > Mammalia > Monotremata > Tachyglossidae > Tachyglossus > Tachyglossus aculeatus. Next base: position 15,988,188 of record NC_052074.1, on the reverse strand, counting down.
GGACTCAATCCTCATTTTACAGATGAGGGAACTGAGGCACAGAGTAGTATTGAAGTGACTTGCCTGAGGTCACATAGCAACAGGTGGCAGAGTCAGAATTAGAACCCAGGTCTTCTGACTCCCAGGACCATGTTCTTTCTACTAGGCAACACTGTTTCCCATGAATATTATACTTCTGAACATATTACATAAACATATGAACATTCTTCACTTCAAATTCTTGAAACAGTTTCATGAGATAGGTAGCAGGAATGAAGCCTACATGACAAAATTCTCTTCAGACCTTTCTTTACAATTAAACATACGCTTCTGAAGTCATAGACTCTCTTCTTGTCTAATATATGTAAAAAAATTGACAGGAAGCTACAATATATATTTCCTGTCTTGAATAGCCTTAGACTAATGTTATAAATAACATTATTTGCTGCTTCTAATTAGTCCTTTGTTAAACCATAACTAATTGCTCTGATTTCATTTAATCTTTTTACTAAGGGACAAATTGTTAAATTCAGTCAGGATAAAAGGATTGCAAGAGTAATCATAGTACCTGTTAAGAGAAAAGACCTGAGAGGTCATCCAGCCCTTTCCCTTGCCAAATTGTTTCCTCTAATTATGGGGGTTAAATACTAAATCTAACTCAAGGCGGAAAATACTTTACACACCAATTTGAATTCTCCACAAGTAATCAAGATTGACAAAATATCTCTCATCCATGTCTAGCTGGCAAACAAGAGTGATCGATCAACCAAAGTTGGCAACTTCAAATGCCAACTCTTGCTCCCTGTCACTTTGATCCTGCAAGAGACTTACTAAGGGAGACTGTTATTCATCATCATCATCATCAATCGTATTTATCGAGCGCTTACTATGTGCAGAGCACTGTACTAAGCGCTTGGGAAGTACAAATTGGCAACATATAGAGACAGTCCCTACCCAACAGTGGGCTCTCACTTCACAGGGTGACTGCAAGAAAAATCACACATCCACTTGGAAAAGCAAAGCAATGAAAATGAGTTTTAGCTGTTGGTAGCATTGTCTGTTCACTATTAATTAGCACCCTAAAGAAGAAGGGTTCTAACTATCAAGCACCTAGCCTCTCTAAATCCTAGGTAAAGCTAAATTTCTCTTTCCCCTACTGTGTGCATCACAAACAAAATGAATGATTAGCTAAATATGAATGCTTAATGGCATGGCCATTTTCCATTGGGAGCAGCATAAGGACAGTACATTTTGGAGGCAATTAAGGCATGGACACAGATTTGTATTTCAAAAGGTAAAGAGCAAAGTCTAAAACAAATCTATAAATAATCTATATAATCTATTTCAAAACACATTTTCCTGCATTTGATGCACAAAAAAAGAATCTTAAAATATCCCCCCATAACAAAGACTTCAATACTTCCTGAAATGCAAATAGGCAAATTGTACTTGTTACTAAAAAGTTGAAGTGTATCATTGTATCTGCATACTGAGCAGGCAACTTAATAATTCCTTCTCACCAATCCGCACTTCTAAATTCTCCAGAGGCAGGGATGGGTTTTGTTTTGTTTTTTGTTCTCTCCCAGGACATTAGTGAAGTGCTCTTTATTCTGTCAATGCTCCATAAATATTAATGACTGACCAGTCTGTGACAGCTGAAAGAGGCCCTGGCATATTCAGTTCATTTGTAATCTAGATTTATGATGTTATAAATAGCTCCATGTCCATATTTACATTTTATAACCCAGGGAGTCATCACAGCACTGGACCAAGTACATGTTTACTGGGCAAAATTAAGTAATTTTGTCCCCAGTTACAGAATCCTGGGATGAACACTTCCACACCCAAAATACTTGCTGTTCCTGAAAATTTTAGTGGAAATCTATATTTTCTAGGTTTTGTATAAGGTGGTTTTGGGGTAGCTCCTAGGCAAGGTACTGTGGTTCACAGCTTGATGCATTCAATTGTATTTATTGAGCACTCAATGTATGCAGAGCAATGTATTATGTGCTTGGGAAGTACAAATCAGCAGCATACAGGGTCCCTACCCATCAATGAGCTCATTCTAGAAAGCTCATTCAGTCACACAGGTGAGGCCTAATTACAGTAAAACTATTCTCCTGCCACACTGGGTAAACAGGCAGGGCCAATTAGGTAAAAATCCAGGTTAATGAAGAGTTTGGGCTGCCTCTCCCACTAGAGGCAAGGGATTTTGTCTACTTACCCTATGGTACTCTCCCAAATGCTTAGTACAGTGCTATGCACACTATAAAGTGCTGAACAAATGCCACTGATGATGAGGAGGAGACTTTCCACATGCATATACAATGGAAAGTAAGAACTACCTAACCAGGAATTAGTCAAACCAGTATGCTAAAATGAAGCTTCTTCTATAGTAGATTAAAGAACTGTAAAAAAAAAAAAAAATCCATACAGTTTAGGAGTGACTTGGGGCCTCCACATAACCTTGGTTTTCTTGTATTAGTAGGTGTAAAGAGACCTGACATTATTGGCTTCCACTTGGGAACTAAATTTTAATTTGTGCCAACGGTAAGTTTTCTGGATGAAATAAAGTGGCTCTTTGAGTTAAGTACTCAGTTTTCCTGTACCACGGAATTCCCTTTGCTGATGAACCTCTCACTATGTAAAAGATGCGTCTTACCAAGTGCGTGCTCACACCTGTTTCTTCCAGCACTGAAATCTCATTCCATCCAAAACCTATTTTGTGTCTCATAAATTGTCAAACGAACATTTTCTAATTCCCAAAGAGTATTCTAAGTAAAATAGAGTAAAAACCATTCAGAAAGGAAGAACTGAATGGGACTTCAAACTTTCTCCCCATACATTTCAACAAGTCAAATTAATTAAGAAAAACACATATTAAGGAAATTGAGCAATTGATGCAAAGAAAAAAAGGAAAGAAATCCAACTAGCAGTGGCAGACAAGTGCTTCAGGAGAGACAAGAAATATGGAACAAAGCAGTGAGGCTATACAAAAAAAGTTCTTACAAAATAAAGTGCTCTAGCAAAATTATGTTGTCATTTTTCCTAATCCTCTGTAAAAGGCAGCAAGTAATTTTATTCATGCTGATAATGGCAATTCAACTCAAGTCTTATCAGTTGCTGTCTCCCACTGAAAAGGTGAGACTATGAAATATAAATACGAGTTTATAATACTTGGGCTTGTTTCATGAATATTGTTCTGAACATAGCTAAACTCTGTTGCTAATATACTTGTTCCATCCATGGACAAAAGCATCTAATACAGTAGGGGTAATTCCTGATTTTATAGTTCTTTTGGATTTAAGGCAAAAACACTGTGCTTAAAATAGGAATTTTAAGCAAACTTTTCATTTACAAATACTGAAAAATGTGCTCTACTTTCCCTTCTTTCAAACTTTGTCATCTTACGAGATAATACAGTAAACAAACTGATGGGAAGTTGGGAGTGTTACTTCTAAGTTTGAATCACATTGAGTGGGCTATTCCCTTGAATTAGGCAGGACTTTAAGAAGGTATTATGTTATGCCTCTAGGTTAAAATTTAGTATGCTAAAGTTGTAACTAAGTGGTCTCCTACTGAAAACAGCTCTTTACTCTCCAGCAATAAGCTGATCCACTGGGATCAATCGTATTTATTAAATACAATGTGTGCAGAGCATTGTATTAAGCTCTTGGGAGAGTACAAGAGAACTGATTTGGTAGACATGCTCTCTGGAATATTTGGATTCAGTCCATTTCAATTTTTAATCAAAATTCTTACTTTTCTATCAGATACATTCATTCATTCATTCTTTCAATCTTATTTATTCAGCGCTTACTGTGTGCACAGCACTGTACTAAGCGCTTGGGAAGTACAAGCTGACAACATCTAGAGACGGTCCCTACCCAACAGCGGCCTCACAGTCTAGAAGGGGGAGACAGACGACAAAACAAAACGTATTAACAAAATAAAATAAATAGAATAGTAAATATGTACAAGTAAAATAGCGTAATAAATATGTTCAAACATATACAGGTGCTGTAGGGAGGGGAAGATGGTAGGGCGGGGGGGTGGGGAGGGGGAGAGGAATGGGGGGCTCAATCTGGGAAGGCCTCTTGGAGGAGGTGAGCTCTCAGTAGGGCTTTGAAGGGAGGAAGAAAGTTAGCTTGGCAGATGTGCGGAGGGAGAGCATTTCAGGCCAGGGGGAGGACGAGGGCCGGGGGTCGACGGCGGGGCAGGCGAGAACGAGGCAAAGTGAGGAGGTTAGCGGCGGCAGAGGGCAGAGGGTGCGGGCTGGGCTGTAGAATCAATCAATCAATCAATCGTATTTATTGAGCGCTTACTATGTGCACAGCACTGTACTAAGCGCTTGGGAAGTACAAATTGGCAACACATAGAGACAGTCCCTACCCAACAGTGGGCTCACAGTCTAAAAGGGGGAGACAGAGAACAGAACCAAACATACCAACAAAATAAAATAAATAGGATAGAAATGTACAAGTAAAATAAATAAATAGAGTAAAAAATATGTACAACCATATATACATATATACAGGTGCTGTGGGGAAGGGAAGGAGGTAAGACGGGGGGATTGAGAGGGGGACGAGGGGGAGAGGAAAGAAGAGGCTCAGTCTGGGAAGGCCTCCTGGAGGAGGTGAGCTCTCAGCAGGGCCTTGAAGGGAGGAAGAGAGCTAGCTTGGCGGAGGGGCAGAGGGAGGGCATTCCAGGCCCGGGGGATGACGTGGGCCGGGGGTCGATGGCGGGACAGGCGAGAACGAGGTACAGTGAGGAGATTAGCGGTGGAGGAGCAGAGGGTGCGGAAGTAAAGAAGTAAAAGTAGAAGTACTGTAGAAGTAAAGAAGGGAGGTGAGGTAGAAGGGGCCGAGGTGAAGAGTTTTTGCCTGATGTGTAGGTTGATTGGTAGCCACTGGAGATTTTTGAGGAGGGCAGTAACAGTGCTCTGCACACAATAAATGCTCAATAAATACCATTGATTGATGACCTAGACTGTAAGTTCATTGTGGGCAGGAAACGTGTCTGCTAAGTCCGTATTGTATTCTCCCAAGTGCTTAGAACAGTGTTCTGCACATAGTAAGTGCTCAAATACCACTGACTGATGAACCCTAGCTCTGTCTCTTTGAGCAAGCCTTCCCTAAATCTAATGAACCCAACAACCACCTCTAATAATTATGTATAAATTTATATGCATCTGAGCCATGAGTATATAATTTATGGCTCAGTGGAAAGGGCACGGGCTTTGGAGTCAGAGGTCATCGGTTCAAATCCCGGCTCTGCCACTTGTCAGCTGTGTGACTTTGGGCAAGTCACTTAATTTCTCTGGACCTCAGTTACCTCATCTGTAAAATGAGGATTAAGACTGTGAGCCCCACGTGGGACAACCTGATCACCTTGTAACCTCCCCAGCGCTTAGAACAGTGCTTTGCACATAGTAAGCGCTTAATAAATGCCATTATTATTATTATTATTATTATTCTATACTGTTCATTCAATAGTTAATAGAGATGTAGCACGGACTATGAGAAGAGCACAGGCTTGGGAGTCAGAGGACTTGTGTTCTAATCCTGACTCAGCCACACACCTGCTGGATGACCTTGGGCAGAAGTACCGTGGCTCGGTGGAAAGAGCACGGGCTTTGGAGTCGGAGGTCATGGGTTCGAATCCTGACCCTGCCAATTGTCAGCTGTGTGACTTTAGGCAAGTCACTTCACTTCTCTGGGCCTCAGTTACCTCATCTGTAAAATGGGGATGAAGACTGTGAGCACCCCATGGGACAACCTGATCACCTTGTAACCTCCCCAGTGCTTAGAACAGTGCTTTGCACATAGTAAGTGCTTAATAAATGCCATGATTATTTTTATTACTTAACTTCTCTGCCTCAGTTACCTCATTGGCAAAATGGGGATTCAATACCTGTTCTCCCCACTAGTCAGTTGTATTTAATAAGTGCTTTCCATGTTCAGAGCGCAGTACTAAGTGCTTGGGAGAGTACAATACAATAATACAATACTGTATGCTCTGCAGTAAGCCCTCAATAAATACCATTGAATGAATGAACGACACATTTCCTGCCCACAGTGAGCTTACAGTCTAGAAGGGGAGGCAGACATTAATATGAATAAATTACAGAAATGTACATAAGGGCTGGGAGGGGGGGGATGAAGAAAGGGAGCAAGTCAGGTCGACTTTAACTTGTACCTACCCCAGTGCTTAGAACATAGTAAGTACTTAAATATCATAACTATTCATTCAGTATAGATACATCATCACTGGTAGGCATGTGAAGGGCTAATGAAGATCCCAGGGATTAATAAACACAAGCATGCCACTTTTTTTTTTTTTTTTTTTACTTATTTGCAAGTGAATGTTGTTTAAATATCAAGGATGCTAATTTGGAGTGCTATCGACTTGCAGGGCAAATTTTTAACTACAGGAAGAGTTTGAAAAGCAGTTTTGCCGTCCCACAGCACTAATGCACATATTTGTAATTTATTAATATCAATGTCTCCCTTCAAGACTGTAAGCTCCTTGTGAGCAGAGAATGTGTACCAATTCTATGTCACTCTCCCAAGCACTTAGGATAGTGCCCCACCTACAATTAGTTCTCAATAAATACAACTGACTGATTGAAAAAGCCCATGCCTGGGAGTCAGGGGGCCTGGGTTTTAATCCTGACTCGGCCACTTGCCTGTTGTGTGACTTTGGGCATTACTTATCTTTTCTGTGCCTCAGTTTCTGTATCTGCTAAATGAGGCTTAAATACCTGTTCTCCCTCACCTTTAGATTGTTACCTTTAAATACCCCAGCGCTTAGTACAGTGTTTGTTACATAATTAGTGCTTAACACATCATTAATCAAAATAATAATAATAATCTCACTTCTATTTTCACAGCAATACCCTCCCTTCGACTTTGGAGCCTTTACTTTTTAAGAGACAGGAAACTGATCTGCATCTTATGAAAACCAATGCATTTTTCTTCCCAAAAAATTTGACTCTACCTCACAAATGACAGCTATAACAAAGCACGATTATGATATTGCTTGTCCACTGGGAGGATTAATGACTATATTAGATTTCATTATTTTCCAATGCTCCAAATTTGGGCAGAATAAATTATACCCCTAATGTTCTGCCTCTTACTGGCAGGAATAAAACCATGTTCCTAGTCATCCTTTCAGCCTGGGAAGAAGCACAATTTTCATTCACTACCAAATGTTTCAGCATCCTGTTGCCTGAAAAATGTCAAGTCAGAGAGTGAAGGAGGAATTTGTTTTAGTGGCTTCCCCGTTTACTGCTCTAATTTGACACAGTGGAGACTGAAGATAAGAGCCTACAAGTTGCTTTATCCTTTATGGGAGGTTCTCTTAATACTTGATTCTTAAACATAAACATCTATTATGCTCTTCACCAAGGACCACATGCATCTTATTAATGATGCATACTGAGTTCTGAAAATTCTGAGTTCATATTCAGCTACTCCACACTTATTCTACATGGCTGTGAATCTCCATACTGAGCCAGACTATTCCTTAAAATAACTATGGCAGGATCTACATATGACAAGTATTTGCAGATGTCAACTGAGGAGCGGGGAGATTCCTGATTGGTCCTTACAAGGGTACCCTATTTTCTATTATCTCAAGTGATTTAGTCCCATAATAATTTATATTGTGCCTCCCATTCATGTTCAGCACAATGAAGAGTACAATTTGCCTTACCAAGAAAAAAAAAGGACAACACTGACACTGGACATTCTCATTTACATACTAGAAATGCTCTACAATATTTCAGTATATACTCTTTCAGGATTTCTTTAAGATTCTCCCAAAGTCATCTAAGAAAATCTCTTTTAAAATTTCAGGGCCCAGCACCATGCAATACACGTGCTCAAATTAAGGCTTTACCCATTCTGAAAGGCAAACTTTTTCCAAAAATCTTTCCATGATAAACTTCCAAACTGCTAACTAGCTGGTACAGGAAGAGGCAATCTCTCTCTATCATCACTCTCTATCACACACACACACACACACACACACACACACACTCCCAGACCTCCTCCTCTGTCATACCTACTTCGCTATAGTACAGAGGACAACTGAAGAGAAAATGGAGGTCTGGCAGAGAAACATAAGACATCAACCTCCCCTCCACTGAGTGAGGGGAGGAAAGTGTTTGTTTCCTCTGCCTCCAAATTATATTACTGTTCCATTGTCTGGAACATTTGTTCATTTCATCAGCCCTCTGTGACCTCAAGAGTCTAGATACACCAAGAAGAATGAGATACCTGGCTAAGGGCAGATTCTGGAACGAAGGCCGCTTTTCTTCTTGAGCCTTCTAGAGTATCATTAGAAATGCTATTAGCCTGCAGCCATCTCTCTTCTTCATCTTTTATGTCTTCTGCAACATCACCTCGCCCCATTAAAACAGTTTTTCCATGAGTAATGTTTGTTTTTAAGCACCCTCCAAGAACTTCAAAGAGGTATTTTCCCTAGGGTGTGTTTCTCTTCATATGACTCAAAGAATCTAATGGGAATCCATGTAAGTGCACATCATTAATGAAGAAAATCAAAGTACAAAAATAGAAGACTTAGAATAACAGGTTATGAACAATTATGGCTGCAAACAGTCTTCAGGCAACCATTGGCACTCAGAATAGTTTGGGGAAGAGAGCAAAACAAATGATCCACTCTATTCATTTTAACGACCCTTACTGAGGCGAAGTATCACTCCCAGAACTGCTGGCCCACCCAAAGGTGTGAAAGGGGATGGGTATAAGAGAGCCATAATTCGATCTCCTCTGCTTCATTCATTCCATCACATTTATTGAGTGTTTACTTTGTGCAGAGCATTGTACTTAGCGCTTGGGAAGTACAAGTTGGCAACATATAGAGATGGTCCCTACCCAACAACGGGGTTCACAGTCTAGAAATGGGAGACAGACAAGACAAAACACGTGGACAGGTGTCAAGTTGTCAGAACAAATAGAATTAAAGCTAAATGCACATCTTTAACAAACTAAATAGAATAGTAAATATGTACAAGTAAACTACATAGAGTAATAAATCTGTACAAACATATATACAGGTGCTGTGGAGAGGGGAAGGAGGAGAGGAAAAAGGGGGCTCAGTCTGGGAAGGCCGGGCTCAGTCTGAGAAGGCCTCTTGGAGGAAGTGAGCTCTCGGTAGGGCTTTGCAGGGAGGAAGAGAGCTAGCTTGGCAGATGTGTGGAGGGAAGGCATTCCAGGCCAAGGGGAAGTTAAGGGCTGGGGGTCGATGGCAGGACAGGCAAGAACGAGGTACAGTGAGGAGGTTAGTGGCAGAGGAGCGGAGGGTGTGGGCTGGGCTGTAGGAGAAAAGGGAGGTGAGGTGGGAGGGGGCGAGGTGATGGAGGGCCTTGAAGCCGAGAGTGAGGAGTTTTTGCTTGATGTGTAGGTTGACAGGCAGCCACTGGAGATTTTTGAGGATTCCACCTCAATGGAGATGCTCAAGTAAGACAGGTTCAGAAGCAGTGGAGTGTGAGCTTTATTGCCATTAGCATGGCTTGAATCTAGAAAAGCAATCCACTGATTATGCTAGCCAGAGGACTGCACATTGTCTTGTCCTGTGTACCAGCATGGTTAAAACTCAATTCTTTCTGTTTTTACCTGGTTAACAGCAGGGATATTTTCCGACAAATTATGTGGCTAATCATTTAAATTATTGGCTTTCCTTGGCCTATGATACCAAATGTACTTTTGGTCATCTGAATTCTTCAAAAAAAATACATCTGATTCTCTATAATTCACATATTTTAGCCACATAATTTGCCCAAGATGCTCATTTCCAACTGTTAGGCAGATAATTCGCTTGTTGAAGAAAACACAGAGTTCCTTAAACAGGATAGTACTAAACACATTTATTCTAGTGAGAGTAATGTTTGATCTACAGTCCCCCTCGTCCCCCTCTCCATCCCCCCGTCTTACCTCCTTCCCTTCCCCACAGCACCTGTATATATATATATATATATATGTTTGTACATATTTATTACTCTATTTATTTTACTTGTACATATATATTTTATTTATTTTATTTTGTTAATATGTCTGGTTTTGTTCTCTGTCTCCCCCTTCTAGACTGTGAGCCCACTGTTGGGTAGGGACTGTCTCTATATGTTGCCAACTTGTACTTCCCAAGCGCTTAGTACAGTGCTCTGCACACAGTAAGCGCTCAATACGATTGATTGATCTATTGTCATGGTTGTAATTTATTTGCATTCAGATCATGAAAATGGCACTTTAAAACAAAATCTAGCATTACTTTCCCATGCCCTTAAATCTCCTTCAGTTTCATAAAAACAATAATATTTTCATTCACTCAAACTGCAGTTTGTCTTCGTAAACACTCCAAGGACCCTCCAATATGAATTATTCACTTATCCTTCAAATGTGTTTCAGAAATTTAAGATCATTTGCATAAAATCAATTGCTCTGAAAAAATATTCTTGTGTGACGAAGCAGTTGATTAAAATTAGATAAAATTCAGTTTAGAAAATGGCAAAGCAAAAAACACCTTCTGGAGAGGTGTCAGTAACAGCATCAGTTTAGCTTCCAAACTCCAGAGCTTCTATATTGCTACTGCGGTTATGAGACCCATGAAAAGTAAAACAATCTCACACAAGACTAACTGTCCATCTGTCTCAATCAGAAAGGCCCCTTGGCAGGTATTTTCTGCTATCTTTCAGGCATGGAATTTCTGAAGATACTCATGATTTTATCATTTATCTGCCAAACAGAAGGGAATACATATTTTAATCCTACTTGGAAGAGATTTATGTTGAACTTCATGGTCTGAATAGTTCACCCAGCCTCCACAGCTCGTATTCGAGAAGCAATCATTAAATAAGACTGGTTGACTCTCAGAAAACATTTATGTAATATCAGCTTGATACCCACCAACATATTGTGAAGTGATGTTGAGTGCTCACAGACCAATTTTTTTTCCAAAAAAAAGGGAAAAAACCTAGCAAACTACTTCTAAAGTTGATTAATTACTGGGAGAAGTGGACAGTATTAAATATGAATTGGAAATATTTCTACACTCAGAAATAGGCATTTACGGTGCTTAAATGGGTTTCTTTACTAACAGAAGAACTCTAGCAGCCCTGGGAAATAAAAGCACTCGAGTAACTACAGGTGAGAAATATTTTTCTTTTGTTTGTGGATTTTAAAGAGACCAAGTATGAGAATGAATGGCTTGTCTCTATGAAGTTAACTTGTTAGAGTGATAGAGAGACCAATATTTATAAATTTATGTATTCATGTACTGTCTGCCACTACAGCACTGAACAGTTTATAGCAAAGAGAAAACATTCAGAAGAGAAGATAAATTGATTTCCCCCTATAAAGTTAAATTCCATAAATTGGAAGAGAGTTGGAATTCAGGTAGGGGATGTTATTTGAAAATAAACCTTACTGTTGTGGTCCGCAAACATCTTGACCATTTTTTACCCTGACGTGAATTAAGCCTAACAGAGCTTCATACCAGGATGCGTAAAGCTTCCCAGTGTTTTAACTTGAATAGTGGAGGATCAGTCTCTGCACTTTTAAGTGACTGAGGAGGAACCATAGCCCTAAGGAAATTCCTAAGGGCTGGCAACACATTTCCCAATTATTCAAAAGAGCTTAGTACACTGCATGGCACATAGTACGTGCTTAATACCATTTAAAAAATTGACATTTTACTTGTAGATATTTTTATGTTTGGCTCCCCTGTTAGAGTGAGAGTTCCATCTGGGCAGGAAATGTGTCACTCCTGTTTTCAATTTTCCTAAGTGCTTAGAACAGTGCTTGCATCAAGTGGGCACTGAAATTCTTCTACTAATAAGTGATAAAACTGAAAACAACAAAAGAATTACATTAACCTTTTCACCCCCTAAAGAAAACAGTTGGGTAAAGTATGTAATCAGCATGGCATAGTGGATTCAGCTTAGGCTTGAGAGTCAGAAAGTCAGGGGTTCTAATCCTGGCTTTCCCACTTGTCTGCTGTGTGACCTTGGGTAAATCGCTTCACTTCTCAGTGTCTCAGTTACTTCATCTGTAAAATGGGAATTGATACTGAGTTCTGAAAATTCTGAATTCATATTCAGCTATTCCACACTTATTCTACATGGCTGTTAATCTCCATAGTGAGCCAGACTATTCCTTAAAATAACTACGGCAAGATCTACATATGACAAGTATTTGCAGAAGTCAACTGAGTAGCAGGGAGATTCCTGATCAAGGGTACCTCAGTTTCCCTTATCTCAAGTCCCATAATAATTTCGGGACAGGGACCGTGTACAATCTGATTTGCTTGCATCCACCCCAGCGTTTGGTATAGTGCCTGGCACAAAGTAAGAACCTAAGTACCATTATTATTATTATTATTATTATTATACAGAATACTATAATTTTATATTGTTTTAAGTCTGTTATTCATTTTAGTGAAATACAACTGTACTAAATGTTTGTTTTACAAACATTTACGTTAACCTCATGGTCCCATGCAGCAGTAACAATAATTTCCGATCATGCAGACAGAAAACCTGAAGCACAGTAAGATTTAATAGATAGTTCTGGGTTTGGTAGTGACAACTGGAAATAGAAACTAACTGTTTACGCCTTTGGAGTGTGAATGTTTGACCTTTGGGTACACATGTTAATTTCTCCTTAGGTGCAAATCTAAAGTAAATCATTATTCTACCAGCTATGTTCTACATTCTTCCTGCTTCAGGTTCGTACCAAAAGCCCCAAAGTTTGAACAGTGCATTCAAGACTATTCTCAAGCACTCTAAGGAAACCATCCTTCACTCCATTTTACAGGGCTGCAGCTTTAAATTCAGGATACTGACTTTAGATTATGGTACAACACCCACACTAAGAAATTCAACCTGTAAGTCATGTTGCATTATGCAGTTTCAATGTATAAAGATATCAATATGGCCAAGACCATGAGGATTGTGAAATATAATAGATACTGAATACGCTTGAGTCCAAAGTTATAATTTTCTTCTAATTTCTAAGCCACTAGAATAAGAGGTCTAAAATCTTATAAAATACCCTTTTTATACAACATGTTTATTTTCCAAATCACTTTCCCACCTACTCTCTCATTTTCTCCTTACAACAATCGAGGTCTTAAGAGGTAGGAATTCTCTCCATTTTACCTACAAGGAAACTGAGGCCCCAGGAAGTTGGGTGACTTGTCCAAGATGACAGCATTCCAGAGGTCAAGTGGGGATAGAACATAAGCCTCCTTACTCCAAATCCCAAGCTCTTTCCAATAATAATAATAAAAATAATAATAACAGTAATAACATATTTGTTAACCACTTTGTCACGCACTGTACTATGACTGTAATTTATTTATATTAATGTCGGTCTCCGCCCCCCCCCCCCCGACTGTAAACTTGCTATGGGTAGGGAATGTCTGTTCATTGTTATACTGCACTCTCTCAAACATTTAGTACAGTGCTCGGCACACAGTAAGCGATCAATAAGATTGACTAAGCACTAAAATAGATACAAGATAATTTTGCAAAAAGTACCCATCACACATGGGGATTAGAGTTTCAGTAACTACACCACACTGACTCAATCATCCCTGGGTGTTAGAGATGTTACCAATTTTCAGTTTGTAGACAATAGGACACTGTCACATCCTCTATGCTTGTACTTTCAGTGACCACACACGTGTGGGATAATCAGGCACTACATACAGCCCTTTTCAGGTAAGGGGAATAAAGTACTAAGAAAAGGGAAAATCCTGTTTATATGGGCTGCCTCACAGCAAAATGGCTATTCACTTAAACTCAAAAGCTGGTTTTCAGTTTTCCTTCCCCCTTCTGGATTAAGAATCAGATTCCTTTTTGTCCAGTATTTACATTTTTAGCACAAACTCCATCCTCTTTGGATCCTGAAACTGAGTCCTATGATCCAGAAATGGTGACTCTATTCAGTGGGACCTGGGAGACATAAACAGAGGCTCTAGAGTAATTGGCAGGCAGAGATGTGTTAGGGGACACCTTAGGCCACTCCAGAGAAACACTCTAGGTTCAGGCAACAGGATGTGCAATATGGCATTAATCAATGATATACTGAATGCTTACTGTGGGCACAGCACTGCACTAAACACATCTGAAGAACATTAGACTGGGAGTTAAGAGTCCCAGGTTGGGGTCCTGGCTTTGCCACAACTGCTGTGTGAATTTGGGCAAGTTACAACCTCAGTACCACTGTCTATCAAGTCAGGGCTAAGATACCTTTTCCGTCTTACTCCATCTGCGAGCCTGGTGTGGGACAGGGTCTGTGTCTGATCCAATTACCTTCCATCTACCTTGGCGCCCACCGCAGTGTTAGGCGCATTTGAGTCCCTAATAAACACCACTGTCATCATGCTACGATATACCAAAACAACTCATGTGATGGAGCAAATGTGTCTTGGGGTCCCTTTTCTTTGTCACTAGCCACTCTGCTCACGATCCTAGAACTTTAGCTGCTCAGAATTTGAGCATTTTCCAAGAAAGAACAACGACAAAAATGCAAAGGCATGGAAGAGCTTAACTTGTGTACTCAGAAGTTCATGCTTTTCCCATAAAGGCAGTGGGAAGAGTGAAACATTTGGAGAACAGCAATAGGGCCTTTTCCTGACACTTTCTTTCCCCCTGTTTCTGTTCTGCTTTTGTTTTGAACAGTCTGTTTCCTGGCTGGGCTTTGTACCCTTTATTCACCTACTGGCCAAGCCAAAATTTGGCCTGGTGGGGTTTAGGAGAATCAGAGGGCAGAACTTGGCCCAAGCTGTACAGAATAATAAACAGGCCTTGTCTCCTTTCAAATAAGAAGCCAAAGATGGAAAAAGAAAGCTAACTCTCTCCAAAACACTTTTTTTTGTCTCAAGCAATAAAACGGTAGCAATGAATTAATCACTTTCTCATTAATGCTTAACATACCTTACCAAATAAAGTTCATTAAGCCAGTCGTAAACACACGGGTCCGAGTGTCATCTTTAAAGGGAAGCTAGATTACCAAGACTGCTATAATCTTTATTTTATTTGAATGATACTAGATTTACAAAGCCTTCCTTATCATAATATTATTGCCCACCTGACTGTAGCACTGCACTTGATATTAGTTCTTTTGTATATGTAGTTATATTTTCTTGAAAGGTGTTGAAATAAGAGTCAGGAGAAAACTAAACAGATTATCTATAGTGATCTTCAAAACCGTACCAAAAGAATCCCTTTAAGGGGTAAGTCTGCATCTTTTGATCATTTGATCTTTACCCTTTTACCCTGAGGCAAATGACCTTGGTGTTATTTGGAGCAATTATGTTTCTTCTCAAGGAACTGAGACCTTAGAGAAGCAGTGTGGCTCAGTGGAAAGAGCACAGGCTTGGGAGTCAGAGGTCATGGGTTCTAATTCCAGTTTCTGCACTTGTCAGCTGTGTGACTTTGGGCAAGTCACCAACTTCTCTGTGCCTCAGTTTCCTCACCTGTAAAATGGGGATTAAGACTGTGAGCCCCATGTGGGACAATCTTGATTCGTTTGTATTCCCCCCCCCAGTGCTTAGAAAAGTGCTTGGCACATAGTAAGCGCTTAAATACCAACAGGCACCTAAGAAGTGGAGTTAATAGGCAACATCCTCACCTGTCCCCCACCCTCCCACCTGCTAAAAAAGGAAAAAAGCAACCTTGTAGCTCATGTAATGAAGCTTCTCAGATAAGCAGTTTCCCAGTTAGGATTTCTTATCATATTCCATTCATCCTTACTAACTCAACGACACAATTGGAGGTGGTGTTACAAAAGGAGTTGAGTGACCATTTTCATTGTACATATATTTGTAGTTAGCTATATGTAGAGTTAAGTACCTATACATAAGAAGAGTTTGGGCTTTAATCTTTCATTCTAGGAAGTATGGGAGCAGAGACAAAGCACAAAATGTGGGGTAATGGCTAACATATGGAATTAAGCTATAAGTTTACCAACAAAAGTACTGGGCTTTCGTATTTCTAAAATCCTTAGAAATGGCTGTGCAGTTGTAGAAATTATACTGGTCCTTTGTTTTATTTTCCTAAAAACTTAAGTCTTGATAATGTACAAGAGCTTGCTCTAGAAGCCATTCAAACAGAATAGTCAGAATGTTGCTCAAAGTTTAAGCAGGATATCACTGTATTTAAATAACTGAACATTCTAAACTGTACGTTTAAACCAAACCAAACCTAAACCAGTACTCAAAATACACACAAAACAATCCTTGGTATTTGAGCACTTAGTATGATGTACTAATTGCTTGGGAGAGTATAATACAACAGAATTGGTAGACAGATTCCCTGCCCAGAAGGAGCTTACAGTCTAGAGTTCTGTGGGTCTGAGTAGGGGGTGAATATCAAGTGCTTAAAGGCTCTAGTGCTTAAAACAGTGCCCAGCGCTTAGAACAGTGCTTGACACATAGTAAGTGCTTAACAAATACCATCATTATTATTAAAGATCCAAGTACATAGGTGACAAGGGTGAGGGAGTAGGGGAACTGAGATAAAGTCTCTTAGCAGAGTTGTGACAAATAAGTCACTTTTAATAAGGTGGAGAGGGTGGTAGAAGGGTAATCTTCCTATTACCTTGGCCACAAACTTCAAGATTTTTCGGACAACTTTTGGACAGTATCCCATGATATGGGAGACAAACCACCAGCGAGTGCTGCCCTCCGATGCCCAAGTTCGTTGCATCAACAACGTGGCCTCAAATTGCCTTTTAATTCCCAATGTAATAATTACGGTATTTGTTAAGTGCTTACTATGAGCCAAGCACTGTTCTAAGCACTGAGGTAATAATGATAATAATGATGGCATTTATTAAGCACTTACTATGTGCAAAGCACTGTTCTAAGCGCTGGGGGGATACAAGGTGATCAGGTTGTCCCCACGTGGGGCTACAGTCTTAACCCCCATTTTACAGATGAGGAAACAGGCTCAGAGAAGTTAAGTGACTTGCCCAAAGTCACCCAGTTGACAAGTGGCAGAGCCGGGATTTGAACCCATGACCCCTGACTCCCAAGCCCACGCTGTTTCCACTGAGCCACGCTGTAGATACAAAGTAACTAGGTTGTCCCACATGGGGCTCACAGTCTTAATCCCCATTTGACAAATGAGGTAACTGAGGCACAGAGAAGTGACTTGCCCAAAATCACACAGCTGATAAGTGGCGGAGCCAGGATTAGAACCCACAACCTCTGACCCCCAGCCTGTGCCTCTTTCCACTAAGCCACGCTGCTTCTAGTGGCTAATTTCTCATTAGGACCACATTTGCCTACTGCTGAGCAATCAAGTGTTAACAACACAAAAGGAACCTTTTAGCTAACTTCCAAATCTGTTTTGTCATCTCTCAATAGCAACAAGACACCCCCACCTCCCTCCTCAAATTACATGGTTTAGTCACTGAGAGGGGGCTCCTCTGCCCCTATCAATTCTTCCAAGAAAACGTATGGTACTACTTCCAGACCTGAGTTTACATGGATGCCAAAGAGATGCTGTGTCTGCAGACAGCACCACAGCCTCCTGTGAGTCAATCATATTCACAGTGCCCTGGGGAGAGCACAATATAACAATAAGCAGGTATTTCCTGCCCACAGGAGCTTACAGTCTAGAGGGGGCTACACACATAAATGTAAATAAAATTGCAGATATGTACAAAGTGCTGTGGGGCTGAGAGGAGAAGAATAAAAGGACCAAAACAGTGCTCTGCAGAAGGAAGTGGTAGAGGAGCAAAGGAGGGCCTTATCAGGGAAGGCTTCCTCCAATTCTTTGATTCAAAGTAACCCGTTTATTGCCTTCTCACTCATCTTTAAAAATCACCCATTGTCTTCACTTTAGCACTCTCCCGGGTCTTCAATTGAAATTCCGTTTAACATTTAAATGCCTCATGCTGGGTTAAAAGCATCTGTTTACTAAAATAGAGTTGATTGTCACTTTGCAGCATAATTTTGGAACTCCTTGTCACTTTCAAATCACTTCAAAGCAATGTTTCTGACAAATTACTCTGAGTAAACTTGACAGTCTTATCTGGTTGCTTTATTTTCTTTTCTGGTTACTTTTACTTGTTACTTCACTTTTTTTTTTTAAGAGCCCATAGCATATAAAAGAAGCTTTGTGTGATTTTTAAAGTTTAATAATTATATTCTGAACTTTTTCCCCAAATCAAGGCAATTGGAAACATCGTTGGTTTAGTTTCCTCCATTAATCTCCTAAAGATGAAAGTAGGGTTTTGTTGTTTTTTTTAATTTGGAATTACTAGTATTCCATATACTAAAGTATGCTGTGGGATCTGAGTGCAAGGATAAGAAGTGGTAGTAACAATATCTATTCAATTTTACAATGTGGATAGCACTATTATGTGATGGAAAAGAACACACAGGTGGGAATTACACATGCCCCATATCATTGAAAATTTTAGGAGTATTTTGTGGCTAAATCTTTTTTGGATCATTCAGGACTGTACAGCCTACTTGATAGTGCACAGCCTTGGGAGTCAGAAGGCCCTGGGTTCTAATCCCAGCTCTGCCACTTGTCTGCTAAGTGACCCTGGGCAAGCTGTTTAACTTCTCTGTGCCTCAGTTACCTCCTCTGGATTAAGACAGTGAGTCCACGAGGGACAACCTGATTTCTTTGTATCTATCCCAGTGATTAGAACAGTGCTTGGCACATAGTAAGTGCTTAAATAGCATAATTATCATTTATTATTATTGAACACAAATGTCATAAGAAAAAATGGCAACTTTATCTTCTTACCTTTCCCATTAAACAACTTAATTACCCTTATTTTAAATTTTGAAACCTTTAAAAATACGTATTCCCATCTCATTCAAACACTTTTTAGTGGCCAATCATAGAAGTAGGGTGTTAGCAACAATCTGTGGCAATGAGTGGATAAATAGAAGGAAGAGAGGTTATTAAAAGTCTGAGGGCCAGAAATTTCTGAGGCAGAGAGGAATGGGCAATCACTGGAGGCTTTTGCCAGGAAAACTGTTTTAGAAAAGTGACCCAGACAGCAGAGTAAAGTATACACTGTAGAATAGGGGAAAGAGTGGAGGCAGAGACGTCACTAAGGAGGTTGATGCCGCAAGGCCATAACTGTGGCCTTTTAGATGGAGAGGAAGAGAGAGGTTCTGGAAATGCTGTGGAAGAACTGAGAGGATTTGGGAACAGGCTGAATGTGCAGGTTCCAAAGGGGGATGAGTAATGGTATTGCCAAGAACACAGGGAGACTTCCTTTTTTCCAAGATAGGTTACAAAAGTTGGCCTTCAAAATTTGACCCATTTGGGAAAGTCACATACCAGATTTCTTAGAATAGTCACCAATGGTGTCAACAGGTCTTCATCGAGCGTGCACTTGGTACATTGCACTGCACTTGGCATTTGGAAAGTATAAACTAACCAGGGGACATAATTCCTGTCCATAAGGAATTTACACTCATGGATAATAAGACCTATTTGCATTCATTTTTGACATGGAAAAGGAAGAAATCAATTACTTTGAATACCTACCAATGACTCCACCAAGGCGTATTTTAGATTGTTTTTAAAGTTTTAAGCTTTTTCTGTCTTGGTATTTCCTATTGAAAACAGCATAACAATTCTGGATGCAAACTTATGCTAATGAATAAGAAATATTCATTTCTTTTCTTCTTCAGCCCCTTGATACTTCTGTTAATAAAACTCACTGCAGTCACGTAAGTTTTAGCACCATGGAAACAGTCCTGTTGAAATTTAATAATTACAGTAAAGCAACCTAGTGGCATATAATAATACTATTTTAGATTTCTGAAGTTCCTTGCTACTTAAAGACTCAAGGTGCACTTCATTTTATCCTACAAATTCTTCCGTAGGAAAAACTATTAACTTCAATTTCTCGACTGAGAAATTAAGGTAGAGGGAGTTCATAGGTCTTTCACCATGTTAAGGAGTGCAAAGGTTTTACTTTAAGTCATCTGTCATACCTAAGGATATATACAGAAAGTCTGATGTAGTGACCAAAAGGCCATGTGTAGGTGACAAGCAAGAATTAGCATAGGAATTGCCTGATATCAGTAGTCATTAGGAATGTATTGAGTACTTGTGTGTGGAGCACTGTACTATGCACTTAGGAGATTTCAATACAGAGTTGGTAGATGCATTCCTTCTTGACTACATTAACAGCCCCCTTAATGACCTCCCTGCCTCTCCCCACTCAACTTTTTAATTCTACTGCCTGGATTATTTTTCTAAAAACAATTCAGTCCACATCTCCTCAATCCTCAAGAGCTTCCAGGGGTTGCCCATCCACCTACATATTAAACAGAAACTTCTTACCACAGTCTTTAAAGCACTCAATCAACTCACCCCCTCCTGCCTTCAAACAGGGATTTTCTGCTGCAACCCAGCCCACACACTTCTCTCTAATACCCACCTACTTGCTGTTCCTTGATCTTATCTCACTGATGACACCTTGTCTTCAACTGTCTCCTTCATATAGGACAGACCACCATTCTCCCCACCTTCAAAGACTTATTTTACACCTCTCATCCAAGAGTCCTTCCCCAACTAAGCCATCATTCACCCTACTCCTTCTTCCTTCTGTGTCACCTAGGTACTTGGAACTTTATCCTTTATGCACAATATTCACTTCACCATAAGCCCCACAGCTAATTTGTCTGTCTTCAATCATATTTGAGCATTTACTGAGTGCAAAGCACTACTCCCCTCTAGACTGTAAGCTCCTTGTGAGTAGTGAACAGGCCTACCAACTCTGCTGCATTTCACCCTCTCAACCGCTCAGTACAATACTCTGTACACAGTCAGGTCTAAATAAATAGCATTGATTGATCCATCATCAACTTTTCATAAACTCAAAGTTTGTGGTATTTGTAAGCTTGACAGAAGAAGGTCTTATGATTTTTCCAGTATTCAAGGTGGGTTTAAGTGAGACTAAACCAGCAACATTATCCATGTATCCTGACAGCCAAAGTTTACATTTCAAGCATTAATGACTGACTAATGCCATAAACATTTACATCAATAAACATCTTCCTGAAAGACAGCTTTGACAATTCAGAAGCAAAACCTAGAAACAACTCCCAACTGGTGGCACAATAGTCTAGTGGCTAGAGCACAGGCTTGGGAGTCAAAAGGACCTGGGTTCTAGAAACAGCGTGGCTCAATAGAAAGAGCACGAACTTGGGAGTCAGAGATCACGGGTTCTAATCCCAGCTCTGCCACTTGTCAACTGTGTGACTTTGGCTAAGTCACTTAACTTATCTGTACCTCAGTTACCTCATCTGTAAAATGGGGATTAAGACTGTGAGCCCCATGTGGGACAACCTGATTACCTTGTATCCCCCCCACCCAGCACTTAGAACAGTGCTTGACACATAGTAAGCGCTTAACAAATGCCATTGTTATCATTATTCTAAACCGGGCTCTGCCACTTATCTGCTGGGTGACCTTGGGTAAGTCACTTCACTTCTCATTGTCTGAGTTATCTCATCTCTTAAAAGGGGACTAAATTTATGAACCCCGTGTGGGACAGGGTCTTTGTCCAACCTGATTTACTTGTACTCACCCAAGCGCTTAGCACAAGAAGTGCTAAATACCTCAATTATCATTATTTGTCCCATCCCTCTTCCACATGCAGGTGCAAAAACGCACATGGATTTACACAAGCCATCCTTGGGCAACACTTTAATTTTAGTATTCTTTTCAGATTAAACTGCCAAACAAGCTAATTACACAACTACCTAATCAATGATTCTCATAACATCTTAGAAAAACAAACGTTTCAAAAAATATAATACTTAATCAGAATGTTCTATTTTGAAAAAGACCACAGAACAAGCTGAACATTGACTTTTAATGAACTCATATAACATACATGCAAGTGCCCTAAGGTACTGAAGTCCCTTTTGGATTTTATAGCATTAGCCTGCTCCCTTATTTATTTACCTGAAGGAAAAAAAACCATGGACATTGGTGTGCAAATCAGCAGGTGATTTCAAACAAATGATTGGGATGTCATGGAAAGCCTAGGCAGTAGCTGCAGGCCAAAACCTGAATAGAAAAGTATCACTAGCCTCATTGCTATAAAAAACTAGACGAAGAGAGACAAAGAGGAACAAAGACGACAAAGATTTTGCCAGTGATGTAGCTTTTATAAAGAAATAATAGGATGAGGATATAAATCCTTAGGAAATCCTCAAAGCATTATTAATGATTTATACTTTAAAGACAAAATTTGCTCGATTAGGGACAATCGAGCGCAAATATTAGGACAATTAGGCACAAAACACTAGTGTAGAACTTTACCTTATAATGCACAAGTCACTTATTAGCAATATTTTGAATTCTGCTAATCTGAGTGATTTTAAAATTTGGCATAAACACCATTAACTGTTGTGACATTCCTTTTGTTCTCAAAATGGGAAAATGGATAAAGGGTTTAACAGACTAGGTTTGAACCCCAGAACTGCCTTTAATATTAAGCCACTTTCACTCATCTGTTCCAACTATTCAGGCATCAACTGTTCTAAGGTTTACCTTGCCCTCACACCCACCTTCTGGGCCTTGCCTAGAAGAAGAGAGTGGATAAAGCATATTATCTGTTTCATAAAGTCTGAAGGCCTCCCATTTGGCATTCTAGAGATACAGAGAACAGAGATCAAGTAAACTGCATCTTAGTCTGAAGATCTAATCAACTGTATTTTTGAGTGTTTAATGTGTGCAGAGCACTGTACTAAGTGCTTGGGAGGGTTCAATATAAGAGAGTTGGTAGACATGTTCCTTGTTCACAGTGAGTGTGCAGTCCAGAGGGAGAAACTGATATTAATATAAATACATATACGGCAAAGTACATAGCTACTGTGGGGCTGAGGGAGAGATGAATAAACAGTGCAAATTCACGCACAAGGGTGACAAAAGGGAATGGAAGGAAAGGAAATGAGGGCTTAGTTAGGGAAGGCCTCTTGAAGGAGATGTACTTTCAATAAGGCTTTGAAAGTGGGGAGAGTGATTATTTAATCTGTAGGTTTTTAGTCTTCAGTAATTTTGAACATGAAATACTTGAACTCTTGGTGCCCTACAAATATATCAGAATGCCTTTGCAAAGTAGACAAAGCAAAATAGAAGAGTGAAACATCTGAAAATATTGCTTCAGAAAGCCTTCGGATTGTGACCCATTAGTCTACATGTTACCCCAGCTCAATCGATCGAACACCTGGGGAGGGAGCGCCTACCTTAGGAGCTTTGGCATGTTTCCCACATCTGGCATCCTTAACGAGGCTGAGATCCAATAGCTCTGTCTCCTGAGGGGGGGAGAAGGGAAGAAAAAGGACACATGAAATATCTACATTAAATAACAATGGAGGGAAAATGCTAAAAAAAAATATATCTTGATCCAATGGAAAAAAACAAAAGAAACAGTTTCTCGTGACTGTCCACTCCCTTTTAAATTGCTTTCTTAAAGTCTAAGTGTTCCAAGTAAAAGCGTTTAAAGATAACCAGCCATCTGGAATGCTCTATAAAATTGATTTTGATTAAATTGATCCCTACCTTTTAACTTAGCTGCTTAAGATTCTTTATGTATATACCACTATGTCTATATTTGGATCACTTAAAAGAATAATTTCTGAGAAAAAAATTAATTCCTCCCTCTTCATAATTGCTGAAAGCAGTTTATGGGGACTACTTGCTCCTCAAAGAATTACTGTAAACTGAAAAACAATGAGGTATTAAATAAGTTAATAACTTACTTTGAGGAAATATAGGAGCTCTGATTCATGGGAAAACTATATCTTAAGATGAGTTATGTAAATCTCCAAAATAATAATGGTATCTGTTAAGTGCTTACTACGTGCCAAGCACTGCTCTAAGCACTGGGGTGCTTAACCCTAACCCAACAAGGTAATCGGGTTGTCCCACTTGGGGTTCACAGTCTTAATCCCCGCTTTACAGATGAGGTAACAGGCCCAGAGAAGTTAAGTGACTTGTCCGAGGTCACACAGCTGACAACCAGCACAGCCGGGATTAAAACCCATGACCTCTGACCCCCACCACCCCAAGAGTTAACATGCAAAGATTTCATGGTGAAAAAACCTTTAAGAGCTTCCTAATTTGAAGAATTTCCAACATTTTGAAAACTGGATATTATTTCCAATCACAGAGCAGTTGCTTTCATCACACCTTGCCTGCTGTGTGATGAGTGATTTCTTAAAATGCTTTTAAAAAGTTAGTAAGTTAGGGATGCCTAAATATTCTCATTATTATTCAACAAATACTCCAATCCATCAACTACAATTGTACTGAGGTAGATGAGCCATGAAATCCAGAGCAAGCTCAAGAAACAATCCCCAAGGTATTTAAAATTCTAAATTTTTGAGAAGCAATCTCAGTCCATTGTTCACGATTATATTAGTCACACTCTATAACACTGTATTTGAAGTTCAACCAAAGCAATTATAGCAATAAAGATATCTCAAAGGACATCAGTGGGTGTTCAGGTGAGTTGGTAGCTGGTGACATCTCCAAATATGGTATATTCCTTAACATTTTTAGTCTCTGCATAACCAGTTAAGCATTTAGACGCTAGCCATAAAACCTTGTGTGTGGTGAGCAGGAAGCAGAAAAACTGCAACACTTGCAGCAGAGATGGCTATTATATTGTACTCTCCCAAGGGCTTACTATGGTACTCTGCACACAGTATGGGCTCAATAATTACAACTGAAGTACTTAAGTTTTTTTTTTTTCCTGAAGTCAAGGTGCTATATAGAATCTTACATTATCCTACTCTATAATCTACAGCAACTTCATGTCTAAACATATAAGTTGTCTTGATGGTCTGCTAATAATATTACTCGAAAGTCTATCAGTTTTCAGCTGCCCCCTATTTTCTTAACTATACGATGTATTTTTCCACTGCTTGAAATGCCATCAGATCTGATGTGCCATTCCCTAGATCTTATGGTTGTGCTATTTCCACAGCTTCTTATGCAGGATCCAGAACATATTTTTTTTTTGCTTCACATAGCTTACTGAAAGGATTCTAAATGCACTAGATCTTAGTTTCTCCTTTGCAAAACACTTCCTCACATTTTCAGTTAGTTGAAGTAGTATTTATTGGGCCTCATTTAAAATACAAATGAGTCTAAAGACTATTTAATTATTTTTATCTAAATCCACGTAGTTTAATCTTTTGTAATTTAAACATATTAAATGGTTTCCAGTACTTACAAACTGAGTTAATAAACCCTCAAACTTAGAAATTCTTCAGGACTATAAGAGAAGAATACCATGCACAGCTATTTTCAGTCACTATACTTGGTGCAAGTCAAATCTCTTCCATTGCAAATTTCTGAAAATTAATTTAACAGAAATTTAGGCTGATACCCCATGATCACTATAATTGTACACTTAGCATTTTTTTCTTTTTTTTAGAAAATTAGGGGAGTTTCAAGCAGGCATTCTCTGAATGCCTATTAGCTTCTAGTAATCAAGTTTAGAAATATTGATCTCTAGGCACATGCCATCTAATTTATTACACAAAATAATTTTCTGAAAAGCTTGGACAGAGTGTCTTGTTTTATAGTGCTGAGCAATAGTTCAATATTTCACTCAAGTATCCATAAACACAAGGAAACAGTTAAAACTGCCAGAGGATAGGTTTTTGAAATATTTCATTTTCAGACCTATTGGTGAAAACATTTTCCTCACTGGGGGGAGAAAAGGAAAAATTAAATTTTTCTATCAGAAATACATTTTCAATGGAGAAAATGTAATTTTTTAAAAACCCCTTCCTTACCCTATTCGCCAAGTAGAATTTATACAGACTACCAGACTTCTGGATCCAAGATAAGGAAACTTGTTTCAAGACAAACATGAACAGAATAAATTTTTACATAGCATCTCAAACTTGCAATATCCCTAAGCAAACTGAGTTGGTAAATGCCAATCTAAGACTGAAGAAATCAGAAAAGTCTGGAAAAGACTTTAGAGTTGAAAAATTAATAGTTTAGAAGGGATTCAAGACACTGCTGAAACAGTTGTTGCATCTCTGAGTTCTGAAGGTCTCAGAGGAGAAACAAAAAAGCCAGTAGTATGTTTAAGATAGAAGATAAGAAATCTGACGGACTGATTCATCATCAAGGTAACATTCAGAGGACAAGTCTGCTAAAGTACACAAAGATTATGTTGTCAGACCTTTAATGCCATCATGGATGATTTTGCCAGATGTTTTTGTGGTGATTTAGATGCTAGGGATAAAACATCATGACACAGGTTTTAGGAATCAGGCACTTTATCATTTATTTTTGGAGTAATATGTGGGGCAAAAAAATTAATGACTAGACAGTTTTCAGAGCCATTAAGTAGATGGGGGTATAAATACTGTTTATATAATATTTATAAATAAAATGATCTCTAAAAGATACCAGTTGCAGTGATACGAAAACTGTTTTATTATATATCATCCAAATCACAATATGGGATATTGACCAGGGAATACAAGTTAGAGGCAAATTGATTAGAACCAGAATAAAAATCAACCCAGAACAGTTTTTCCAAGATAGAGCAACTCCTGCAAATAGATGCTTGAATCAGAACATTGTCAAAAACAGGCTGTGGCCCTGAATAATTAAAAATTAGTTGAATCACAAAAGGGGAAAAAAGAACATGTAGATTTCTTGATGCTGGCCTAGATGAGTGTGCACCGTAAAGGAACTTGAGCACAAGTGAATCCTGAAAACGGCTGTGTCATTGCCAGTTTAAAGGTACGGAAGATACATTTCCTGCCTTTAATACCACTCAAAAAACGTCAAGTACCATATTTGAATTCCAAAAGATTTTAATTACATTTTCCTAGGACATATTCTTGGCATTGGATCATCGTATCTCAGGGAAAAGAGATTCTGTATTGATCAACATTACGTTTCACTTTTGAAATGCATGTAATAAATGGCTTCCATGTGAGTGCTGTAAATAGGGCATGAGAGGACAAGAAGTCACCCTAGTTTACTCACTCATTCAACTGCATTTATTGAGCACTTCCTGTGTGCAGAGCACTGTACTAAGCACTTGTAAAGTACAATTCAGCAATAGAGACAATCCTTGCCCACAATGGGCTTACAATCTAGAAGGGGGTAGACAGACATAAAAGAAAACAGACATTGGTAGCATCAATATAAATAGAATTATAGATATGCACACATCAAAACAAGTAGACAGGTATTAATATAAATAGAATTATAGATATGTACATATATACACAAGTGCTGTGGGGTGGGGAGGGGGGGTAGACCTGAGGAAAAGTGGGGGCTTTGTCTGGGAAGGCCTTCTGGAGGAGGTGAGCCTTCAGTAGGGCTTTGAAGGGGGAACTGTGATTGTTTGGTGGATTTGACCCTTTTAGACTGTGAGCCCACTGTTGGGTAGGGACTGTCTCTATATGTTGCCAACTTGTACTTCCCAAGCGCTTAGTACAGTGCTCTGCACACAGTAAGCGCTCAATAAATACGATTGATTGATTGATTTGAAGAGGGAAGGCATTCCAGGCCAGAGGTAGGGCGTGGGCCAGGGGTCGATGGCAGGACAGGTGAGGATGAGGCACAGTAAGAAGGTTAGCATCAGAAAAGATGGTATTTGTTAAGCACTTACTATGTGTCAAGCACTGCTCTAAGTGTTGGGTAAATACAAGGTAAACAGGTTATCCCACGTGAAGTTCACAGCCTTAACCCCCGTTTTACAGATGAGGTAACAAGCCCAGAGAAGTAAAGTGAATTGCCCAAGGTCACCCAGCAGACAAGTGGTGGCATCATGATTAGAACCCATGACCTTCCGACTCCCAGGCCCTTATGCTTGCTTGCCAGCTCTACAACTTGAAAATTACCTTATTTGTTCCTAACCCAACTGCATTTCCTACTGTCTTATTTTCCCTCGACAATGTAAGCTCCTTGAGGGTAGAGGCTATGTCTACAGCTCTCTCAAATGCTAAAATACAGTGCTCTGCCCACAGCAAGTGTTCAATAAATACGATTGATCTTATGAGTCAGATTCGCCCAATGGTCAGGGATGCTTACACATACAATATTTTGATAGGCTTGCAGATTTGGTGGTCATTCGGTCACTCAAAATATGCCACATTTGTAATACTGCATAATAGTGTTAAATAACTGAATGCTTCCTTTAAATAAGGCTTAGGGATGAACA
This sequence comes from Tachyglossus aculeatus, assembly GCF_015852505.1. NCBI lineage: Eukaryota > Metazoa > Chordata > Mammalia > Monotremata > Tachyglossidae > Tachyglossus > Tachyglossus aculeatus. The sequence continues at coordinate 15,959,977 of NC_052074.1, read as the reverse complement.
GTTCTCCAGAATGATTTTCCCTGGAGTGTGAATAAATTTTTCCCATAACCAACTGATGAGAAAGGTTGGTGATTAGACTGAAAGTTGTATGTGGGAAAAACTATGTCTGATCTGACTGCAATTTATCTTTGTACTTGGCACACAGTAGTTTAATAGCATAATTATTTAGATTGTGGACCTTCAAAGCATTCATTCTTACTTCCTCTTGTTACGATCTTTTCACCTCTTAAAAAAATGTTTAGCTGGTAACCTTTCCACTCAATCTCCCAGCTATTGTACAGAAGAAAAAAAAAATCCAAAAACCGATAAAAAAAAAAACCACATGGCAGAACTAGTATCTTAGCTCTACAGTGATGCAGTGAGTGATTTTCAAATTAAAATCTGTATTCACTTAACATAATCTCACGACAAAGCAGAAATTCAGTATGGACTAGGCTTTCTTTTAAAATATTCCCCTACAAATTTTATTTTAGCTAAGAAAACCATACAGTGATAAAAAATTTCTCACAGAAAAATCCAAGTTCCTGAAGATAGGAGTGTCTATTTTTAAGTAAAGCTTTTAAGCCAGGCACTGTAAATCTTACTCACTGATAGACATTTGATGGTTAAAAAAGCATCCAGATAGGACACCACATGAAAACGGGTTTCTATTTGCATCACCAAGCTAAAGCAACTTTTAAAAATATCTGAACTGAACCACGGACATTGTGAAAACCACGCAAAGTCCCTCAAACTCCGTATCACAAAGGAACAAGTTGTGAGTTGTCATCAATTTTCCTCTCCTTTTTCCTCTCCTCGTCCCCATCCCCCCGACCCTACCTCCTTCCCCTCCCCACAGCACCTATATGTTTGTACAGATTTATTACTCTATTTTACTTGTACATATTTACTATTCTATTTATTTTGTTAATGATGTGCATCTAGCTTTAATTCTATTTGTTCTGATGACTTGACACCTGTCCACATATTTTGTTTTGTTGTCTGTCTCCCCCTTCTAGACTGTGAGCCCATTGTTGGGTAGGGACCGTTTCCATATGTTGCCAACTTGTACTTCCCAAGCGCTTAGTACAGTGCTCTGTACACAGTTAGTGCTCAATACGACTGAATGAATGAATAAATGAATGAATCAATTAGGAGCAGAGTATTCACTGGCTGGAGGTCAAATGTGCCCAGGTTTACAGGATTTCGTTTCTTTCTCTTGCCAGCTAAACTTCCTTCAATCCTAGTCCTTCCTCAGGAAGGGATTTTAAGGAGGCAGCACCTAGAAAAGTGCACAGTTGAAACCACCCTCCATCTCAAAAAAATAACATCTGCCACTTGTTTGCTGTGTGACCTTGGGTAAGTCACAAACTTTTCTGGACATCAGGTCTCATCTGCTAAATAAGGATTCAATATCTGTTCTCCAGCTTAAACTGTGAACCCTGTGTGGGACCTAATTACCTTGCATCTACCCCAGCAATTAGTACAGTGCTTGATACATACAAAGTGGTTAATACCACAATTACAACTTATTAATAACGTGTCTACCTCAATTGGCACACTCAACCACTGACTCGGGTATTTGACTACTAGCATCCCCTAACATTCAACCATTCTGCTTGCGTATGGCTGCTATTTTCACAGACATAGAGATGCCACATCAAAATGCAAGAAATACAGGAAGTCTGTTAGGCAAGTCTGAGAATAAACCCTCCAACTAGTAGTAGGCAGCTTAAAAAAACATGTTTTTACCACTGAAACCAACAGTGAAGTATCTCTGTCAAGGATACATATGAAAAAAGGAAAAAAAGGGGAAAAAAGGAAAGAAATGCAGGTTTCAATCTGAAATCCATTTCCGAGCCTTCAAGTGAACCTGACAGAATGCATTAGAGAAAAAACTGTGAACAGAATGTAGATAGTTTATTTCCTGCTCAAGTTAAGAAGAAAGGCAAAGCATGGTAGCAGCTAAAGTTTGCTTTATAGAAAAAAGTGGTTTTTCCTTTTAAAATACTGCATTCAGGATATCCTATATGCAAGCAAAATAATAATTGTGTGCATTATAACACCAGTCAACTCCCCCCTCCCAACATACACACCATCTAGACTGCAAGCTTACTGTGGGTGGGAAATGTGTCTACCAACCCTGCTGTATTGTACTCTCTCAAGTCCTTAGTTCAGTACTCTGCGCACAGTAAATGCTCAATAAATAAGTGCTTGATTTTAAATGCCTCAGGTTAGCCTTGAAAAACACTGCAAGTCATCCACACAATGCCACTTGTCCCTCAGATTGTACTACCTTTTACTCCTCTTGCCACCTTCATCTCCTTCATTTTCTCCCCACACTGTTACAACAATATTTCTCAGAATATGGCCTGTGAGAGACCTTAGTTGGGTCCCTCTATCACAATGCCACAATCCTGATCCCAAAGAGTTTCCTTTATGCTGCCCCCATTTGCTTCTGGAAGCTTTCTTCCAGCTTTAGACCCTTTACCATGTTCCTAGAGCGAACATTAGAACTGAGCTGTGATCACACACTATTTTAGAAAGCAGTGTTCTGTGAAATTAGCTGAAAAGGGAGGCCAGACATCACCTGGAGCAGGGAGGAGCCCCACTCCCATGAGTGAAAGTCTTCAAGACCAGAGGAGAACCCCTCCCTCCTCTTATTTTTGGTCCACAAGAACTTTTGCCCATCTGAGTGATCTCTGGACTAAACTGTTTGAGGATCCCTCCACTAAATTAAGCATCCAAACATCCATCTGAAATAAGAAAACGTCCCCTCACCTATGAAAAAGGAAAAGAAAAAATTATCAAGGAAGATTGAGAGAAAGAAAAATTGGAGAAGGCAGGCTGACATTGGTACTGTCCTAAGCATTCATTCCATAGTATTTATTGAGCGCTTATTGTTTGCAGAACACAGTACTAAGTGCTTGGAAAGTACAGTTCATCAATAAAGAGACAATCCCTGCCCACAACAGGCTTACAGTCTAGAAGGGGGGAGACAGACATCAAAACAAGTAAACAGGCACTTGGTACAGTGCTCAGCACACAGCAAGTCTTCAATAAATACCGTTGATTGATTGCACGCCTAAGGATAGTTGCCTAATTAAGTGTGCCATAAGCTATTATTTGCAGCCATATTACCTAGAATCTAAAGAGAACCATCATATAACAGGGTTTGGCTCCAAGGTTATTGAACTGGGAGATCTTTAATAGTGAGTTACTATCTTGAAAAAGCAAGTGGGCAGGAAAGTGTTAGGGGCTGATGACCAGGTAACAGAGTGCTACCCCACCTACTTGCACCCAATGGCAGCAAATGGGTTTTTGTCCATCCAGCCTTTTGCCGCTTCATTGGTTTGGCTCTCAGCTCCTCCCTGGAAGCATCTTTGTCCCTACCTTGTCAACTGAAGCCACTCCAAAAGCCAAGCATCACTTTAGCCCAGCCCAGATGAGACAATTCCCCACCAAGTTCATTCATTCAATCGTATTTATTGAGCACTTACTGTGTGCACAGCACTGTACTAAGTGCTTGGGAAGTACAAGTCAGCGACATATAGAGACGGTCCCTACCCAATAATGGGCTCACAGTCTAGAAGGGGGAGACAGACAACACAACAAATCATGTAGACAGGTGGCAAAATCATCAGAACAAATAGAATTGAAGCTATATGCACACATTAACAAAACAGAATAGTAAATATGTACAAGTAAAATAGAGTAATAAATCTGTACAAATATATATACAAGTGCTGTGGGGAGGGGAAGGAGGTAGGGTTGAGGGGATGGGGAGGAGGAGAGGAAAAAGGGGGCTCAGTCTGCGCCCCTTCTCAGTTGCCAACCTCTCGACCCCATGAATACAGGCTCAGGATTGGAGCAGAAGAGAACACGCAGCATGGCTACAGTCAATAAATGAGAAGCAGGGGAGAGGCAAGCTGAACAAGATCACCCAGCAGACGAGTAGCTCAGCTGATGAATAGATTTTGTTTTTGTCCTCCAAAGGCAGCACAGAATCAGTGTGGGAAAGAGGAGCTCTGCCCCTTCCATTCCTGCTGCTGAGAAGCAGTGTGGTCTAATGGAAAGAGCAAGGATCCGGGTTCTAAACCCAGTTCTGCCACTTGTCTTCTGAGTGACCTTGGGCCTGTCACTTCACTTCTCTCTGCCTCAGTTTCTTCATCTGTAAAATGATGATTAAGACTAAGCCCCCTATGGGACACAGACTGTGTCCAACCCAATTATCTTGTATCTACCCCAGCGTTTAGTAATGATGATGGAGTTTGTTAAGAGCTTATTATGTGTCAAGCACTGTTCTAAGCGCTGGGGTAGATATAAGATAAGGTGGACGTGGTTCCCTGTCCCACAAGGGACCCACAGTCTTCATCCCCATTTTACAGATGAGGTAACTGAGGTCCGAAGAAGTAACCTGCCCAAAGTCACTGGTAGACAAATGGCAGAGCTGGGATTAGAACCCAGGACCTACTGAGTCATCCCAGGCCAATGCTCTATCCAGTAGGCCAAACAGTGCCTGGCACATAGTAAGCACTTAAATGATTATTATTATACCTTATTTTTATACCACCTCCATCCTGAGCTACTGCCAAAGCAGAGAACAGAGGTAGCAAGTTACTGATTTGACAAGAGTACACTGTGAGCAAGTCAAGAGAGGAAGGAGTGAGGAGGGACAAGGCTTGCCTGTAGTGACTGGATGTAATGTCAAGCAGAGTGTATGGATCCTAGAGTTCAACAGCAGTTGGTGTATGATGTATTTCTGCATTGAAGTTTTTTGTGGAACCCGGACTACACCATACATTTAAAGGAGAGTGCTTCCCAATTTTGACACTGCCAACAGTGGAAGCTGATCTGTGTGAGAGAGTGTGGCTAAAGACACCTGCTCAAGACTGACACAAAAAGCGCAGTTATCTAGGAAAAATCCCCTAAACCAGTAGAGTAACAAATCGACCTTCTAATACTCTGCTGCTACCCTAGTCTTCCACAAAATCAGCCACATCTTTCACTAATCTTACCCCTATATCTAACCATAGCCACTTTTGTAGCACTAGTCTGTGCTGGCAGTGTGCCAATAATAGCACTATCACTGTACTATTCAAGATTCTTAATTGCCCAGAGCTCAATTCTTATTTCTGCTTAGACAATGAACAGGATTTATCCCTGCAAATGCAAGCCTTTCCTTTTTACGACAGTGTCAAATACAATGTACCAGATGGGGAGAAGAACTGAGGTCACATCTGGATAGATCTTATAGCACTGTACTTATAATGTCTTTAATCTGAGGATATTAAAGTGAATCACAAGCATTAACTAAGCCTCAGTCTTCTGAACTAGAAGCATTTACATCAATTTTATTTAGCAGTAGAATAAGAAAAATCTTTAGAGCACAGCACAAAGCAATCAGAGAATTGAGAATTTAACTTCTAATGTCTATTCCTCTGAAACCCGGGTCCCTAGCTGAAGTTGAACATAATTTTGTTACTATTGCTAATGGTTAAATTTAAGCTATGTATCCAAATGCTCCCTATTCTGCTTTACACAATCATACCCAAACCTCTCAGAGCATCAGCAGAGCATGAGCACAGTATGACCCAATGGAAACAAGCACACATTTGGGATTCAGATGACCTGGATTCTAAACCAGATGAGCTACTCATCTGCTGTGTGATGTGGGGCAAATCACTTAACAGCTCTGTGCCTCAGCTTCTTTATCTGTAAAATGAGGATTAAATACCTGTTCTCCCTCAGACTGTGAGCCCCATTTGGGGCAAGGACTGAGTCAAACCTAGTTTATCTGTATTTATCCCTTGTGCTTCGCTCATAGTAAGTGCTTAAAAATACCACAATTATTATGTTGTGGGCACTTAGGATATAAAAGGATTTCATACATATTTTTGAAAGTATGCTATACTCTGCTTGCTCACTTCAACTTTTAGCCCAGCATGAATGAGAGTGCAAATATTCCGCTAGAGGTTTTGCACAATGCTAATCAATTAATTTGGGTGGCTCTTGATCTGAGACTTTTGACCGGCCAAGTTCATCAGTTTTTCCTGTAGACTCCAACATCATTTTGACCATTTCATTTGTTTCACAGTCCTTAGGGTTCTAAATCATGAGGTCCAATAAGATCATCAACTATCAATCTAGAGTATTTCAGTTTTCACTCTGTGTGAAGCACTAAACAGTAGAAACTGGAGGACATGATCCCTGTCCCAGAAAGGGGTTACATTCTAGACTTCATTTTGAGTTATTTAGGCCAGAGAAACCCACAAGTATTTCTCCTGCCACAAGCTATCCCCTACCCTCAAATCCCTGAGGCTTGTAGGGTGGCCCTGTGATCACTCTCCCTCCTAGCCACAGAGCTGAATCAGACCCCAATTCAATCACCATACTTAGATTCAGCCTAAAATGTTCTCTATTAATATCACTCAGAAAGGAAGCACTCAGTGGATAAATTTGAATATTTTTGAATGAAACATGTCCCCAAGCAACTAAAGACATACTCTGCCCATACAAATTGGACTGCACCTTTGATTCTATTTTGACATTTCATTCACCAATTTAAAGCCCAGTCAAAAAATGCACGTGACCTGCATGCATAATAATGTTTCACATTTACGGTCAAACTATGCCCCGGGATTTAGTAGGTGCAAAACCCATCACAAGACAACACGTGGAAAAGTTGAGGTGGAACACCTCAGTAGCTTCCATCAAAGAAGATGGGCACACAGTGCTTTCACATCACCAACAGACATGCAGGTTATCATGAAGGGCCTCAGATCCCCCACATCACACTGCTGAACATATCATTTCTTTTCTTTTGCTCACTTAAGAATGGGAATTAGAGAAAACCAAAAATCAAAGATAAGAATCAGCTTCTCTAGCATCCTTCAGCAGTCTTTTCCATGCATTCTCACAGATTCCATCAGCGGGTTAAAACTATACCCAAAGATTTAGCTGGTGCTTTGGGAACTTACATGACAATATACACAAACACACACCTATGTGAAGTCAATCGTATTTATTGAGCTCTTACTCTGTGCTGAGCATTGTTCTAAGTTCTTGGGGGAGGACAATACAATAATGTATATCTTTTTCAAAATCCGCAGAGTGCTAGGGCCAGTCAGAAGAAAATGGAGAGAATGTGCCAGATGGCAATTCTGCTGCTCAAAGCTGGACACTCAGACAAGGATCAGCCTTACTACATTAATCTCAGTGATGCAGGCTCTGAGGCGATGGATGGTTAAACTCAGTTACTTACTGCAGCAAAAATGCACAGTGACAACTGGCATCCTACTTCACTTTCCAAAGAACTGTGAGAGCGGAACTGGATTTGTTATCTTGGAGCCAGTGAAAGAGAAGGCTACAAGTCAACTGCACTTCTGACAACTTACCGAAGTAGGCAATCCTCACAAAACACAAACACATAGACACCAGTGAAGGTTAAGAGATAACTTAGGTGTTCTTATAGGGAAGAGTTCTTAAAAGTTGTAGCTAGCCTGTTTTGTAAACTTCACAGGCTGTAAGACTGTAAAAGACAGTAAATTAAAATCAATTTGACTATTATATTTTAGACTTAACTGAAGGGTGCCATTAAGCTAATCTGCAGGGCTGGACTTGAGTCTCACTACTTTGGCAGATAACTGCTTCCTGGATTTTCAGTAACACTGATATTACACTCATGTTCCCCAAAATATCTTATCTTGGCAGCCTGATTAGCACCACTAGCAGTAGTGCCCTGATTTTTCTTTTTAGATCATTGTAAAGAAGCACAGTTGTTAGGAGTCCTGGGTTCTAATCTTAGCTATACCACTTGCTTGCTGTGTGATCTTGGCAAGTCACTTAACTGCTTTGGGCCTCCATTTCCTCCTCTATTAAGCTGGGATGAGCAACATGTTTTGTTTCAGACTGTGCGCCCCATGTGTGGCAAGGATCATGTCTGACCTGATTATATTTATACCCCAACACCTCATACATGGTAATTGCTTATCTGAGACCACAATTATCATCTTTCATGTACTAGCAACTAGAATTTATCAAACCTAAGCAAGGCATCTGATACTGCAAGTTACCCATCTGCTATCTTCCAAAACAGTTGTAAAATTCCCAATTTGAGGTGCCTGCTTGAGCCATAAAACTCCAGAATTCTATTAGTCAGCTCTGGTCCCACCCACTGTTGAGATATTCGTCCGTCTTGTGTTAAGGCTTGATATTGAAATGACTGACTCTCCTGTTTGGTTGGCAAAAGGGGAAAAAAAATGGAACTACTTAAGTATTCTTTCCTGTGGATCAAATCTGCACTCAATATTTGTTGCTCTGCAATAGGACTGCAATTTTTTTTGTATTTAAGTGGCTTTTCCCTGAGAAGAGTTAAGACTTATTATTAAAAAGAGCAGCAATATGGAGTATGAAGGAGGAATAATGGTTTGTCCTGGGCCATGCTGGGGTGTGGGTAGGTGGTGTCTTTGTGAAGCCACTGTGTGGTACAGTCTGGTTCACTCATGGATGTTTGGTTTGGCTGCAATAGTTTTTCCACCGAGAGCCAGTTATTTTTGATACATTCATATTTTGAGTGCTTACTGTGTGCAGAGCACTATACTAAGCGCTTGGGAAGTACAAATCGGCAACATATAATGATTACTATCCAGGAACATTTCCTGCACATCTGCTCTTTCAGTCTTATAATATGCCTTCACACTACTTTATGGAAACCCATAAAGCAGCAGCAGTGGTTCAGTGGCAACAGCACAGGCTTTGAAGTCAGAGGTCATGGGTTCTAATCCCAGCTCTGCCACTTGTAAGCTGTGTGACTTTGGGCAAGTCACTTAACTTCTCTGGGCCTTAGTTACCTCATCTGTAAAATGGGGATTAAGACTGTGAGCCCCACGTGGGACAACATGATCACCTTGTATCCTCCCCAGTGCTTTGAACAGTGCTCTGCACATAGTAAGTGCTTAATACATGCCATTATCATTATTATTATTATGATCCAAAGAAAGGAAGGACAAAGATTGAGGAAAATTTAACCTGAGGCAATGTAGTCAGTTTTTTTGCTTAAATTTCAGCTCCCTTCCTGCCAAATCTCAAGTAGATTTCTAAAATTGTGCACCTATTTTGATGAGACGTACTTGGATAAGCTATCATACCTCAAGGCTCTTTACAGATTTTCATGAAGTTTCATGATGTCCTTTCTTTAATACAAGAAGCCCCATTTTACAGAGGATTAGCTATTAAAGAAGAGCTGAGGCCCACAACCAAATAGATGAAAGAGCCAGGAATAAAACCCAAGAACCTTGGCACGCAAACCAATGGGAATAGTCTTCCTTTGTGTACACAGATGAGTAAGCAGCTGGAAAAAAAATGTGTATTTCAGCACCAAAATTCTTTTTAAAAACAGATGAGAAATTTGTTCAGCATGTTGAAAATCTTAGATTTTTAACAGTAAACCACTAAAGGGGATACGGTTTGGCTCTACAAAAGGCATGAAAGCACTATATCACTTTGGTTAAAAACACAGAAGTAAAACAAATAAGAAAAAAAAAAATTACAGATGCATTACCATTTAATGGAATGTCTGGTAACCCATCCAAAACAATCAGTTCCCTTGAAAGTTTGCATACGCCCACTCAGAGTCCAACCAGGATAACAGTTACACCTTTCAGTGCCTAGAAATGCTATCCTTTTGCCACAAAGTAGGCAAAACACCCAAGTTACACATACAACCCCCATTAAACTGAATGAAAGTTTTTCTTTTTTAATCGTTATTAAGTACTTACTATGTGCCAGGCACTCCATGGAGTAGGTACTAATTGGAAAAAGTCCATTTCACACATGGGGCTCCCAGTCCCTCATTATAGCTGAGGCAACTGAGGCACAGACAAATGAAGTGAAGTGACTTGTCTAAAATCACAGAAACAAGTGGAGCAGGATTGAAACTCACATCATCTAAATCCCAGGCCCGTGCTCTATCCTCTAGGATATGTGTCAGGCACTCCATGGAGTAGATACTAATTGCAAACAGTCCATTTCCCAAATGGGGCTCTCAGTCTTAATCCTCATTATAGATGAGGCAACTGAGGCACACAGAAATGAAGTGACTTGCCTAAAATCACAGAAGCAAGTGGAGCAGGATTGAAACTCACATCTTCTAAATCCCAGGACCGTGCTCTATCCTCTAGGCCCTGCTGCTTCTCCAAGTTGCAGGTATACATTCCATTTGGAGAAAATGGAAAGTTTCCTATCGATAGACTTTGAATTTCTTCTTTTAGGATTCTGTGATGCAATTTATTTTGACCTATTATCAAGTTTTACAGTTCTAATTACCTTATTATCTTTTCAATGCACTGGCAAAGCCGTTCATTTTCCTTAGAACTTCTAAGTTTGGGAACATTTCCTTCCTCTTTTATTGTGCACAGAGACAAAGACATCATTGCAACCTTCTGAAATGCCAGCCTCATCTAGCTCCTCACTCACAACCTCTCTCAGGGGCTCTAAAGAGCTCGTCAAGCCACATCACTCTGGTTCAGCCACCAACCTGAGGCAAAATGTCAAACAAGCCAGGGATAGAAGGCTTTTGCCCAATTTGTAATTGCTAATTTATTGTCCTTCCAATATTTTGACCTGTAATATCTGTCCTAAATGCAATCATATGTGCTCAGAGAAATAATCTGTTTTCAGTTGTAAAATAACACTGTGTGAACTGGGGAAAGAAAATAAATAAATCTGGCAGACAGCACTCCCAGATGCTCATTACAAAACTGTATTGCTGTTCTGTCTAGTGTGGAAGCTAGCACCTCAGAATCTCTATAGCGGAGCATTTCACTATTGAATAGTTCACCAAATTACTGAGGGCTAAGATCAATATTCACTTTGCATAGGAATTCTTAAACAATCTGTAGAAATGCACCAGAGAGTAATAGAGCATAAGGGCTAAATGCAAAGCTGTAGATATGAGATGATAAGTCTGCTTATGCACAAGTATAGTACAGTGACCCAAGGATCTCAGTAGGACAATGCTGAAGGCTAATGTATTAAGAAAGGCCTGCATCTTGCTGTTTTCGGCCCATTTTTGAAACCTTTCTTTTAAGAAGGATGTGGCAAACTAGAGAGGTCCAAATAAAAATTGATTCAAGGGATGAAAATGCAGCCTAGTAAGAAATAACTGCAGGAGGAGATGTTCAGTTCTGGGGAAAAAAAGTAAACAAAAACAAATATCCGAGGCCCGAAAGGAAAAATTTCCCCTATCTGTAACATATTTTAATGCTTGCTGGCAGGGATTCCTGGTGGGCAGGGATCACATCTGCCAACCAGGTTGCATTGTACTTTTGTATGTGCTTAGTACAATGCGTAACACACAGTAAGCATTTAACAAATACCACTGACTGATTATTCAGTTGGCTGAGAAATGTGAGCAACTCATTCACAGGTGGAGGGTTACATAGGAAGAAAGATGCATGATGCATGCCAGATTAGGCTTTTTGTTTTTATTTTTGCTTTAAAAAAAAAAAAAAAGAGGCACAGGAGGGTTGAGGAAGTTGGCTGCAATGGCTCTGATGCTCCAGGCCTGGCAGTGCAGTGCTCCAGATTTTGCTGGGTAGCCATGGTGAAGGCAGTTTAAGACAGGTCAGTGCTCCCACAACTTCAGATTGTTAGACTGTACTCTCCCAAGTGCATAGTACAGTGCTCTGCACATAGTAAGTTTTCAAGTATGGATTGAATGACTTGTTTGCTCTGCCTCTCTCTCCTTCCTTCACTGAACATGCATCACCAGGTTACATAATAATAATAATAATAATGGCATTTGTTAAGTGCTTACTATCTGCAAAGCACTGTTCTAAGCGCTGGGGGATACAAGGTGATCACGCTGTCCCATGTGGGGCTCACAGTCTTAATCCCCATTTTACAGATGAGGTAACTGAGGCTAAGAGAAGTTAAGTGACTTGCCCAAGGTCACACAGCAGACATGTGGGGGAGCCGGGATTCGAACCCATGACCTCTGACTCCCAAGCCCAGGCTCTTTCCACTGAGCCACGCTGCTTCTCCCAAGCAGTGTTTGGGAGAAGATTTGGGCATTTTTCTTCCTGGTGAAAGATGAATGACACCCTATATGATCCTGTTAAAGCCTGCACTTGGATGAAGTATCTGATTTACTAGCTTGACTCCTATTTTCACCAACTAGATGTCCACTTTTCAGATTACTCTTTAACTCCTCAATGATTATCTCTTTATGGCTCAATGCCAAATATTTTCTCTACCACTTAGAGTTAAAGAGGAACGGTCTTGCTTTCTGCTTCTCACAAACCCTCCAGGCAATGCAGTAGAATTTAAAGTCTATTACCAGAGTGATGATGGCCATTTTAAAGCTACTGCTACAATTGATTGGGTATCTTGCAGGAGGGTTATGTCTTTTCAGCCACATTTGCATCCTAGTTGGAAGCTGTCCTTTTCTAAATGATTCTATTTTTAATGGCATTTACTAAGTGCTTACTATGTGCAAAGCACTGTTCTAAGCGCTGGATAATAATAATATTTGTTAAGTGCTTACTATGTGCCAAGCACTGTTCTAAGCGCTGGGGTAGATACAAGGTAATCAGGTTGTTCATGGTCCCTGTCCCGCACGGGGCTCACAGTCTTCATTCCCCATTTTACAGATGAGGTAACTGAGGCCCAGAGAAGTAGTGACTTGCTCAAGGACACACAACAGACAAGTGGTGGAGCCGGGATTAGAACCCATGATCTTCTGACTCTGAAATCCGTGCTCTAGCCACCGCACCATGATAGGGAGACAATTTCTGCAAGGTCGGACCAAATTTTACTCCTCAGAATCCAACCTGAGGAGTCACACTTTTATTTCTCTTCATGAAGGCTTGCTTAAAAAGAGCAACCGTAGCATCGCAAAATGAAGTTTCCAGCATGCTTTTTTGGAAGATAAAAAATCACCAGATATGTAATGAACCCCTACTCTGGTCATACTAATTCCAGATTATCAGGCAGATCCCACCATACATTAGATTCATCTGGAGAAGTATCAAGTAGCTCCCTCTAAAACTAGATCCACCTGGAAATTTGGAGGTTTTCTAATGGTATTTTTTAAATGCTTACTATGAGCCCGGCACTGTAGTACATGCTGGGGAAGATGCAAGTTAATCCGGTTAAACACAGTCCATGCCTCACATGGGGTTCACAGTCTTAATTCCCATTTTACAGATGAGGGAACTGAGGCATAGAGAAGTGAAGTGACTTGGCTAAGGTCACCCAGCAGACAAGTGGCAGATTCAGCCTTAGAACCCAGGTCCTCCTAACTCCCGGACACATGCATTATCCAATAGGCCATGCTGCTTCTCAGGGGAGTTAGGGTAACCTGGTAAATTGAGAACTCTAGGTGCAAGTTTAGGGATAAGGCACTGCTGCTGTTGCTTTGAGGTGGCTTTCAGTACAGGTCTAGACTCCCTCTACCCACCATCATCATCATCAATCGTATTTATTGAGCGCTTACTATGTGCAGAGCACTGTACTAAGCGCTTGGGAAGTGCAAATTGGCAACATATAGAGACAGTCCCTACCCAACAGTGGGCTCACAGTCTAAAAGGGGGACACAGAGAACAAAACCAAACATACTAACAAAATAAAATAGAATAGATATGTACAAGTAAAATAAATAAATAAATAATACCCACCATAACCCTAACTGCAAAATGTGTATGGATTCAGGGATACTGCCTCATCCTACCCCAGAGCCATTATCTGGCCTCTGATACTCTTTTTCTAGCCTGACCAACACAAGAGTTAACTTCTGCCATCTAAAATACGGAGTTTGCCAAGAACTGCTCTCAGAAATGCCAAATTTTTGGTCTTGTTCCCAGTGGATTTGCTGGGCCCTGGCCCATGAGGACTGTGTCCTGGTCTACTGTAATAACCACGGAGAAAAAAAAAATACCAGAATTGAAAACCATTAAAACTTCTCAAATACTGTAACTCAGATTGAGGTGTCAGTGCCAATCGCCACAAGTAGCTAAAGTCAAGGATGAGTTGCACGTATCAATCTGATTATGCAACATACCTGAGCCACTGTAGATTTGGACAAGCACAGATGGAAACAAATCCACCTGGCACCAATGGAAACCAAGCCCCAGCTCATTTTGGTGCATAGTGGCATATATGCCCACCCTGCCCCTGAAATGGTCAACAGGCCAATCTGTTAAGAGGGGTAAGAGAAGAAAGCCTTGAGTAGGATCAGAAGTCAGAATTGTTGTAGAAGTGTGGCCCAGTCAGGAGGAAGAACCATTTTCACAGGAATTTTTCAGTTTAAAAAACCCTTAGCGTACAAGGCAAAGTGAAGAACTGAATCAAGCTTAGATTCATTTTCATGTTCCAAGGAATATTTTATCAATATTTTAATCTTCAGATTACATTTCTGAAATGAAATTTGTAGAACATGCAAGGGAGTTTCCACATTTGCCTTTGGGTCATATTTTAAGAGTTTTGTTTTTTTTTTAAAAGAGAGGTTTAAGAGTAGCCAGCTTGAGCTTTATTTGCTCAACAATATTTTCACATAATTTATTGCAAATTAGGCTCACAAAAGTTACTCAGAAGTCAAATCTAAAACCCCTCCAGAGTCCCCAGTGCCCCCACTGTAAATCTGATAGCTTGCTCTGCAGTTTGTGTACCAGTGTTAAAATCGTCCATATTAATAAAGTGTGTGCAGGGCTCATTAAAGGATGATATTGCCCAGAGTAGAACTGCAGGTAGGGAAGTAACTTTATGCTGCAAATTTGGCAGCAATAAAGATTTGGCAAATTTTGGAAAAAGCATAAAATACTGCAAAAGTTGGTATCAAGAAGCCGTTTTGCTTGCAGAGTCCACATAGTCCATAGTGCACATGTGGAAAAAAAAAAATCCATTCAATTGACACCATTCTCACATTCATCTGTTACTACATCCTGTCATTTTTCCCCTCTGCAACATTTTCCAGATCTACTCTATCTTTTCTTTCCAGACTGGTCCAGATGCTAAGGAATAACCTGGCCAGTAAACTATATTATCACCTCCTAACTCATCCGCACAGCTGATTTTTATAAAAGACCATTCAAAAATCTCATTTCTCAAGCAGTTGTACTATTGAGCACTTACCGTATGCAGAGCACTGTACTAAGTGATTGGAAGACTACAACAGATTTGTAAGACATGTTCCCTGCCCACAGTGATCTTACAGTTTAGTGGGGGAGACATAATGTAACAAATTACAAGCACAATAAATGTTACAGATATAATAAATACTTTTTCTCTTACCAGTGCCCCATTCTGTATTGTTCTGCCTCCATCTCTGAGATGCTATAAAATCTTGTTGAAATAACGTCTGACCCCTGGGAAACTTAAAATAACTTATTGTGAGGAGGAGGAAGAGAATAGAAAGATGGAAGTGTGGATAACTGCTTAAATAGTGGAGTATGTAAATAGATATGCACAAAGGTTGTGTGACTGCGAATGCTTAAGTGTTGTGGAGGTACACAAGGTCTGAGGTTGGAGTTGGGAGCATGACTTGAGAAGAAAAATTAATTGGGTTTGAGAGAGGATGGGAATGGGAGGTAAGAATGTCAGGAGGGTTTTGAGGATGGGGAAAAATATGATCTAAGCAGGCTTGGAAAGAGAGGGAGCTGTAAAGCAGTATGGCCTAGTGGAAAGAGCAAAAGCCTGGGAGCCAAAGGACCTGGGTTCTAATCCCATTTGTCTTATTTGTCTGCTGTAGGATCTTGGGCAAGTCATTCAACTTCTCTGTGGCTCAGTTCCCTCAGCTGTAAAATGGACTATTAAAACTGTGAGCCCCATGAGGGATATGGACTGTGCCCAATCTGATTAGCTTGATTTACCTCACCACTTAGGACAATATCTCACACATAGTAGGCTCTGAAGTAAAAAAAAAAAAAAAATTTTAAGTTCCAGATAAACTCCATCCTCTAGACCCTAAGCTCGTTGTGGGCAAGGAATATTTCTACCAACTCTGTTATATGGTCATTTTGGGCTTGTCCAAGCACTCAGGAGTGTTCTGCATACAGTAAGCACACAATAAATTTTGATTAAAATGTGAGAATGAGGAATGAAGAACATGAGCTACAATGTAGTAGTAGAAGAGAACCACCAGAAGTGCCGTCAGCTGCCACAGCAAGCTGGTGTGGTGTTGGTGGAGGGCAGAAGCTGCCCGGGATGGGGAAGATGTGAGGGAAGCACAGACAACCAAAGCAAATGCCTGCTACTTTCATTCTTTGTCCCTTAGATCAGGAACCTGGAAAATTCCTCTCGCCCACCTCAGGCTGTGGAGCAAGCCAATGTTTTGCCTCCTGTAGTGTGGAATGTCTTCTTCATTTTCTAACTCTACCACTGCAACTGCCATTTGAGCTGCTTTCTCACTGGAAGCTTCCAGATTATGGCCTAGAAACGGCTATTGCAGTCACACAGCAGCTATTGCTGCTGCCAATAATGGACAAGGAAGAAGCGGAGGAGATGGAAGAGTGAGAAAGGAAGAGGGAGTGAAGAGGAAAGCAGAAAGGCAGAATTGCCCTTTTAGTTTCCTCTTGGTCTCATCCCCTTCTTCCCAGAATTCCGGTCACTTTAACTTGATACAGTATATGTCTGGCCACAAGTGCATACTGTAATTCGGTAACTTCAGTAGTAAGCCTCTAGATTCAGCACTAAGCTATAAAGAATTTCAGATTCCTCATAAAATACGCAGCAGTATGTTCTTCATTTCCTTCAGTAAAACAGGCAACTTCCTACTTCGAATAAACATTTGCTACCACCACAGACATCATGCTACACACCAAGAGGTGGAAATACATTCCCCTCTCAGCCCCTGCCTCTAAAAGTGGAGATTTCTCTCTCATGCCTGCCATTTTTAGCACAGCCTTTTGAGTGAGTAATGATCTAGGGTAAACAGTTGGGTTTTCCTGGCTCTGCAGTCGAAGCTGTTTGGAAAAGAACAGCCACTCTTAGCTGTGACACCTATAAAACTCTTTTTCCAAAGAATGATTCCATTTCAGGTTGAAGCATTCAGTTTTCAGGGATACACACAGAAGTTGTAGGCTCCCACAGGGCAAGGAAGCCTGTAGCATGTCTCTAAACTAGGGTCATAATTTGCATTCTTTCCACATGTGGCACTGACTGGTGACTTCACTGATTGAATGTGTATAAAACGTGCCTTTTGAAGTGGTATGGAAACTAATGAGAAAAATGTTCAAAACATGCTTTTCCTGTTTTGCTGCTGATATGTAGGCGGGCAGTGCATCTTTGAACAATGTACTGTGTTCATTCCTACGAAACAATATTTAGCAGGCTTTCAAAGGGAAAAAAACCATTAAGAATAGCTAGGATAACATCCAACTGAGTGTGCATTTTCAAACTTCTATTTACAGCTACTCATGGGGCCTGAATTATATGTGCTTTTGCATCAGAATGCTCAACTGCATTGCTTTGGTACACATAGATTTATATACTCCTATTTGGTACATTCATTCAATCGTATTTATTGAGTGCTTACTGTGTGCACAGCACTGTACTAAATGCTTGGGAAGTACAAGTTGGCAACATATAAAGATGGTCCTTACCCAAAAATGGGCTCAAATCTTCCTTCTATCTCTCAGTCGTATTGGGGACCTCCCAGCCCCACTTTCCCCAAGCAGCCTGATGGTAGTACATACATGTAAATATAAAGCTCCATGGAAACCTACATCATGCCATTTTTTTGTTCTCATTCAGTGTGGGCCTTGGGAGTACAATGAATTAGAGTGCTCAATAAATACTGTTGATCGATCAGTTGGGTATGTTCGGGGTAAAATTCACAGAAGCTTCTTCCTCATTATTGGTGATTGTGATGAGGTCTCAGTTCTGAACGCTTTCAGCTCCAAATTTTCCTTAACTTTTGATATGAGAGAAGCAGTTCAGTTCAGTGGAAAGAGCATGGGACTGGGAGTCGGAGGGTGTGGGTTCATTCATTCAATCATATTTATTGAGCACTTACTGTGTGCAGAGCACTGTATTAAGCGCTTGGGAAGTACAAGTCGGCAACACATAGAGACAGTCCCTACCCAACAGTGGGCTCACAGTCTAGAAGGGTTCTAATCCTACTCCACCATGTACCTGCTGTGTGACCCTGGGTAAGTCACTTCATTTCTGTGCCTCCATTTCCTCATCTGTAAAATGGGGATTAAGACTGTGAGCCCAATGTGGGACAGAGACTGAGTCCAACTCGATCTTGTATCTACCCCAGTGCTTAGTACAGTGCCTAATACCACAATTATACACACACACACACACACACCCACCCCTATAAACATATATAGAATTCTAGACTGTAAAGCCAGTGAGGGCAGGGATTGTCTCTACTGCTGAAATGTACTTTCCAAGCACTTAGTACAGTGCTGTACACACAGTAAGCACTCAATATGATTGAATTAATATATATGGATATACATATATCAGGATTTTGTGTGATATGGAAGGAGAAATGGTTAACACTCCCCTTGAGAAGGATGGAAGAAGTCCTAGTCGCCTTTACAATACACATCTACTAGACTGTAAGCTCAATGTGGGCAAGAAATATGTCTGTCACCTCTGTCCTGTTGCACTTCCCCAAGCACTCAAATACCACTGATTGATATACAATTAAGGCACTGCCACCTACTTTGTGACTAACCATGTTTGAGAAGCAGTGTGGTCTAGAGGATGGGGCTAGGGCCTGGAATCAGAAGGACCTGGGTTCTATTCCTGGCTCCCCAACTTGTCTGCTGTGTAACTTCAGGCAAGTCATAACTTCTTTGTACCTCAGTTACCTCATCTGTAAAATGGGGATTAAGACCGCAAGCCCCATGTGGGACATGGACTACGTTAAGCCTGATTCTCTTGTATCTACTCCAGTACTGGGTACAGTGCCTGACACAGAAAGTGGTTAAATACCATAAAAAAAAATGTACAGCATGAGCCTTTGGACAACTCTAAAGTAGTAAATCATCTAAATTCTGGATGATGCTACCTGGCAATAAGAGATTAAGATGCAGTTCACCCTGAGAAACTGGATAACATCCTACAATCAAAGGTATAGCTATCACAGGTGCCCGATTCCTAATCTCCAAGGGAAAGAGGGGAAGAGGGGGAGAAAAGAAATTTACAGAAAACCAGGAGGATAGAACAATGAAAATAACAGCAATAGTTGTTTCAAGGTGGATCCCTTCCCATTAGGAATTTGAAAATAAGACTGATATTGGAAGTAATATTCATTCAGTTATATTTACTGAGTGCACAGCACTGTACTAAGTGCTTGGGAGAGTACAGTATAACAACAGACGTTCCCTGCCCACGATGAGCTTACAGTTTAGAGGGTATTGTGGTATAGTGGTATACCTACTGTATCTCTGAAGACAATAAACCTATAACCTTCATTGCAACTGATCTAATTAATTGCTAATTCAACATGTCAGCCCCAGGTAGGACAATGTCTATGTCCAATCTGTCAATACTGTATCAGACAGTGTTTGGCATATAATAAACATTTCATATTAGAATGGTTATTATTACTTGGTACCAAAGCAAAATTGCCTTCCCAGACTAAGCTCCCCTTTTCCTCTGCCCCCCCCATCACCCTGACTCATTCCCTTTGCTCTTCCCTGCTCCCCTCAAACAGTACATATTCATAATTCTATATTAATGGTGTGTGTATATATATATATATATATATATATATATATAATTCTATTTATTTATATTGATGCTATTGATGCCTGTTTACTTGTTTTGATGCCTGCCTCCTCCCCACCCCCTCCTTCTAGACTGTGAGCCTATTGTGGGCAGGGATTGTCTCTGTTGCTGAATTGTACCTTCATAGGTGCTTAGTACAGTGCTATGCACACTAAGTGCTCAAATATGATTGAATGAAGTATGAAGCTAGGTTTTTTTAAAAAATTCTTTAAGAAAGTACTTCCTAGCCATAAACAGATAACTGATTAAAACACTGCTAGATAACAGGTTTGGAGTGTTTTAAGTTCTAAAGTGCTAGAGCATTTATATTCACTAAATGCTAAACCAAAGAATGATGCCATCTCTACACCTCTCCTTTCATATAAATCAATATTTATTAAGCACTTATCCTGTGCAGCTAACTGTCTGAGGCGCTTGGGAGAGTACAATAATGTTAATAAGCATGATTCTGCCTTCAAGGAATTTCCATCTAGCATGAGAATCAGACACTAAGTTAGTTAGGGAGAAGCAAAAGTTCAAAGCTATGTACACAACTTCTAAAGTGTTGGGGGTGGTGAGGAAACAGAGGGGAGTGAGTACCCAAGTGATTATTATGGGGTGAAAACTCAAGTGCATAGGTGAAGCACTGAAGTGCCAGAAGAGAGGATTTAAACCCACCTTCCCAAAATGAACTACAAAGTTAAAAGGCATAATAAGTGAGCCCATTCACTCTTTCACTGATAACGTTTGGCTGGACACTCAGTACTGAGCTAAGTAAACCAGTCATACCATCAGACTTCATCATCATCATCATCAATCGTATTTATTGAGCGCTTACTATGTGCAGAGCACTGTACTAAGCGCTTGGGAAGTACAAATTGGCAACATATAGAGACAGTCCCTACCCAACATTGGGCTCACAGTCTAAAAGAATACAACAATCTGAAAGATTATTTCTGGCAATCTCACAACTCACCAACATGCTAATTCTATTCTAGAGAACATTTAGCACAAAAAAATGTGCAAGGCAAACATGCAAAAATACATGTTCCAGTTCAGTATGCTAATCAGCACCATGGAAACAGAGAAATGCCAATGCTGAGTTAAGGGCAATCAGCAGACACCAGATGAGCAGTGAATCAAAGGCTGAAGAAAACGGCTGTCAACAGGATTACTAACAGATTGCTTTCACTATGCAGTTTACATTAATACTGAACTATGACATTTAAACTCAGCACTTACAATTGTTATTTCATCACTTGGCGATGCACTTCCATTTGTACTATCATTCAATCAAATTTATTGAGCGCTTACTGTGTGCACAGCACTGTACTAAGCGCTTGGGAAGTACAAATTGGCAACATATAGAGATGGTCCCTACCCAACAAAGGGCTCACAGTCTACATAATGGCACTGAACATAAACCTCCCCAAATTGGGCACTGAGGTGTTACACCTATCAGTTACTTTCTTTACAAGACCCACTCTTTGCAATTGTGTTAGCTTTCTGTATCGAATTAAGATAATTCAACAAAGTGCTGAGATATTCTTATATCTCTTCATGCTTTCCTGAAGTGTAATGAGACAAAGGACCTATTCTGGGAGAGTTGAACTAGTCTATGTGGCCTAAGAAGCAATGTAGCCTATTGGAAAGAGCACAGACCCGAGAGTCAGAAAACCTGAGTTTTAATCCCAGCTCCACCATTTGTCTGCTAACCAGCTTGGGCAACTCACTTCCATTCCCTGTTTCTCCCTTACCTCATCAATAAAGTGCAGATTAAGACTGTGAGCCCCTTGTGATTATCTTCTATTTACCCCAGTGCTTTGTATTGTACGGTGCCTGGCACATAGTAAGCACTTAAAAAAAAAAGTCTGCATTCACAACTGAGGTGAAAAATTAAAAAGGATCACATCAGTGTCTAATTTGGGCAGCATTATTATTAGAGGAAAAAAGGCTATGGAATTGTTGGAAGTGACCTTTCAAATGCAATTTCCCAGAATGTTTGGTGGAAATTATCTTGCTGAGCCAATATAATCCATCACGATTAGGCAGTCACCTTGAGGTGCTACTTATGTACACTACGTGATTACAAACTACAATATGCACTCTTCTATCAATGCATCTAACTACTGCATTCTTGTCAGTCAATGGTACTTACTGGACCCTTATTGTGTGCACTGCTCTGCACAAAGCATTTGGGAGAGTACAACATAACTATATAACAGACATAATCAATGGCCACAGTGTACTTAAAGACTAGAGGGGGAGACAGATCTTCATATAAATAGGGATATGTACATAAATGCTGCGGGGGGGGGCGGGGAAATCATCATCATCATCATTCGCATTTATTGAGCGCTTACTATGTGCAGAGCACTCTACTAAGCGCTTGGGAAATACAAATTGGCAACATATAGAGACAGTCCCTACCCAACAGTGGGCTCACAGTCTAAAAGGGGAAGACAGAGAACAAAACCAAACATACTAACAAAATAAAATAAATAGAATAGATAGGTACAAGTAAAATAGAGTAATAAATATGTACAAACATACATACATATATATATACAGGTATATATATATATATATATACACACACATACATATATACAGGGGAAATGAATAAAGGGAGCAGGTCATGGCAACAGAAGGGAACTGAAGACAAAGATAGAGGGCTTAGTGGGGGGGGGGGGAGGGGGAGGGGGGGGGGCCTCTTGGGAGCCCATAGCTTGCACAGCTATGCCTTCAGTATGGCTTTGATGAGAGGGAGAGCATTTCCAGGCCAGAGACAGGATGGGGGTGAGAGATTGGGGGAAAGATAGACAAGATCAAGGTTCAGTGACAACGAAGGTTAGCATTAGACGAGTGAAGTGTGTGGGCCGGAAGAATAGTGAGGTAAGAGGCGGCAAGGTGATTGAGTACTTTAAAGCCAATGGTGAGGAGTGTGATGTGGAGGTAGATGGGTAACCACGTCTCTCAAGTGCTTACTACAGTGCTCTGCATACAGTAAGTGCTCAGTAAAATACCACTGATTGACGCATCACTAGCCCAACATTGTGTAGGCCGAGGAAAGCCAGAGTTATGCCAAATCCAATTCAATTTTATTTCAGCTGTGTACACTTTGATACCACCCCGCCCAAATCTGTCACACTCTTTCCTTTCAATTGATTCTAGTTGTCTTTAGTAGAAAGCATATTATGCTCCTCGGCAATCAAGTTCTAGTTCACAGATTTGCTTAGTAGAGTGCTGCTATGTCTCGTGACGCTCAAAGGGAACACATTAAAAGTTACAAGAGTTTACCCTAGCAATCGAGTAGATTAGATGAGAGGAAAAGCAAACCATAAAGCACCATGTATTCAGAACTAGTCTAGTATAGTACAGTGAGAGTTATCAGTCTTTAGGGGGTTTTATGGATATGCTAAGTCTATCCATTTCACCATTTTGTAGTCTTGGTGTATTCAGACAGCCTACAGTACTTAAAAACACAAACGTTAATGGGAGGAAGGAAACATCTGTTTTGCTGTTATTCAATAACTAATTAAAAAGCAGAAATGCAGGATTAAAGTCCATTTAATAGCCCTCATGTGACAAAAAATTATGTCCGGTCATGCCACTTTACAATATGTGCTATTTTTAAACCAGTGAAATATGGAGGGTTTTCATGAATTCTATTTGTAGACCAAGTAAAATGTCAATTAAATATCCCATTTTAAACCAATTGTTTGCCAGATTCGACAGGCTGAATCACTTAGCTCTGCTTTATCCTCATTATGTCCTGAAGTCATTTAAATGACTGGAGACAGAAATAAGTATGTGCAAATTAGGTGAACTCATAAAATCTATCCAAGAACTATAAACTTCCCTGTTAAAAAAGCACTTGGTTCTGCTTGACTTCATGATGATTTCATTTATCTGTATAAACCTTTGGATAGTATTTCATGGTTCTCATTTAGCAAACAGATTGTTTCCAAGTGCCTAGAAAATTTTTTAAAAATACAGGATTAGGTCTTTATTTTACCTACAGGTCTAAGTTTACCTCGAGGCTGGCCTATAATGGGGAGTTAATTTTCTGTTGGTTTTGCTTAATATTGTCACTTCATTTAGCTACCTCTTTAGCAGAGGACTGCCAAACCTATCTTTATAGCCCTGATCTCATTCCCACTATGAGATTATAGTCTCATAGTTCCTCTCACTTCTGGGACTATTTAGTTGGCCCACCATCATCTCAGACTGCACGTCAAACTGCATGCATCTTTGCTCCCAAACCTCCCGTCCCTCTTAAGCTTCCCCATCTCCAATGACAACACCATCATTTTGCCTAATACCAACTCTGAATTAGGGTTAGAGCTGCAACCCTCTACCTACGTATGTACCAGTAATTTAGTTTGTGCCTCCTTATGGACACAAATCCCAAGCATGTAGCACAGCGCTCTCCTTGCACTAGTGCTCAATACCACTGATTGAATCTAACAGCCACCTTTTATCCTATAATTTGTAATCAACTTTGTATTTGAGTTCAATTATCTCTTGTTATAAATAACTGTGGTATTTGTAAAGTGCTTACTAAGCACTATGATAGGTATATGATAATAAGGTCCTACATAAGGCTCAATGTCAATAAGAGGGAGAACAAGTATTGAATCCCCATTTCACTGTCCGCCTCCTTCGCTCTTATGCTCGAGCTGCCGAACGCTGCTGGCGAAAGTCTAAACACCATGCCAACCTCGTTCACTTCAAGTTTATCCTTTCCTGCCTTAACTCAGCCCTCTCTTCTGCCAGACAAAACTATTTCTCCTCCCTTATTGACACCCATGCCCATCACCCCCGCCAGCTCTTCCGTACATTCAACTCCCTTCTCAGGCCCCTGGTTCCTCCCCCTCCTCCTTCCCTCACCCCCAATGATCTGGCTTCCTACTTCATTAACAAAATTAAATCCATCAGGTCCGACCTCCCCAAAGTCTCTTCCCCCCTTTCTCCAACCCCCCGGCTCTCAACACTCTCTGCTACTCTCCCATCCTTCCCAGCGGTATCCTCAGAGGAACTCTCCTCCCTCCTCTCAAGTGCTACTCCGGCCACCTGTGCTTCTGACCCCATTCCCTCTCATCTTATGAAATCTCTCGCTCCATCCCTTCTCCCCTCCTTAACTTCCATCTTCAACCGCTCACTCTCCACTGGTTCCTTCCCCTCTGCCTTCAAACATGCCCATGTCTCTCCCATCCTAAAAAAACCCTCTCTTGACCCCACCTCACCTTCTAGTTATCGTCCCATATCCCTCCTACCATTCCTTTCCAAACTCCTTGAACGAGTTGTCTACACGCGCTGCCTAGAATTCCTCAACAACAACTCTCTCCTCGACCCCCTCCAGTCTGGCTTCCGTCCCCTTCATTCCACGGAAACTGCGCTCTCAAAGGTCACCAATGACCTCCTGCTTGCCAAATCCAATGGCTCATACTCTGTCCTAATCCTCCTCGACCTCTCAGCTGCCTTTGACACTGTGGACCACCCCCTTCTCCTCCACACGTTATCTGACCTTGGCTTCACAGACTCCGTCCTCTCCTGGTTCTCCTCTTATCTCTCCGGTCGTTCTTTCTCAGTCTCTTTTGCAGGCTCCTCCTCCCCCTCCCATCCTCTTACTGTGGGGGTTCCCCAAGGTTCAGTGCTTGGTCCCCTTCTGTTCTCAATCTACACTCACTCCCTTGGTGACCTCATTCGCTCCCACGGCTTCAACTATCATCTCTACGCTGATGACACCCAGATCTACATGTCTGCCCCTGCTCTCTCCCCCTCCCTCCAGGCTCGCATCTCCTCCTGCCTTCAGGACATCTCCATCTGGATGTCCGCCCGCCACCTAAAGCTCAACATGTCGAAGACTGAGCTCCTTGTCTTCCCTCCCAAACCTTGTCCTCTCCCTGACTTTCCCATCTCTGTTGACGGCACTATCATCCTTCCCGTCTCACAAGCCCGCAACCTTGGTGTCATCCTCGACTCCGCTCTCTCGTTCACCCCTCACATCCAAGCCGTCACCAAAACCTGCCGGTCTCAGCTCCGCAACATTGCCAAGATCCGCCCTTTCCTCTCCATCCAAACCGCTACCCTGCTAATTCAAGCTCTCATCCTATCCCGTCTGGACTACTGCACTAGCCTTCTCTCTGATCTCCCATCCTCGTGTCTCTCTCCACTTCAATCCATACTTCATGCTGCTGCCCGGATTATCTTTGTCCAGAAACGCTCTGGACATATTACTCCCCTCCTCAAAAACCTCCAATGGCTACCGATCAATCTGCGCATCAAGCAGAAACTCCTCACCCTGGGCTTCAAGGCTCTCCATCACCTCGCCCCCTCCTACCTCACCTCCCTTCTCTCCTTCTACTGCCCAGCCCGCACCCTCCGCTCCTCCACCACTAATCTCCTCACTGTACCTCGTTCTCGCCTGTCCCGCCGTCGACCCCTGGCCCACGTCATCCCCCGGGCCTGGAATGCCCTCCCTCTGCCCATCCGCCAAGCTAGCTCTCTTCCTCCCTTCAAGGCCCTGCTGAGAGCTCACCTCCTCCAGGAGGCCTTCCCAGACTGAGCCCCTTCTTTCCTCTCCCCCTCGTCCCCCTCTCCATCCCCCCGTCTTACCTCCTTCCCTTCCCCACAGCACCTGTATATATGTATATATGGTTGTACATATTTATTACTCTATTTATTTATTTTACTTGTACATTTCTATCCTACTTATTTTATTTTGTTGGTATGTTTGGTTCTGTTCTCTGTCTCCCCCTTTTAGACTGTGAGCCCACTGTTGGGTAGGGACTGTCTCTATGTGATGCCAATTTGTACTTCCCAAGCGCTTAGTACAGTGCTCTGCACATAGTAAGCGCTCAATAAATACGATTGATTGATTGATTTCACAAATGGGGAAAAATGACCAAGAAGTTACCTGCCCAAGTCAAACAACAGTCTAGCATCAGAGCCAAGATGATGTACATATCTTTAAATCTTATTATAAAAACATATACTGTCTGTCTCCCCCTATGCTCTCTCCCACACTCTCAGCAGCCCTGGAGACACCATGTGTTTAAATTCTAGGTGTTTTTTTTTTTTTTTAACCTGGTCAGATTAGGTTCTCTCACAGGCTATTGGCTCACCTGCAATCCCAAATTCATTCATTCAATCATTTATTAAGCGCTTACTGTATGCAGAGCACTGAACTGTACTAAGCGCCTGGGAAGTAAAGGTTGGCAACATATAGAGATGGTTCCTACACAACAACGGGCTCACACTAAACTTCACAACTGTCAATACATGAGTACAATGCCTGGCACATAGTAAGCACTTAAATACCATAATAATGATGATGTGTTAACCCTCTGTCTTTCTGAGGAGAAAAATAGCTACCAATTCTATTGTAATGCACTCTCCCAAGCACTTAGTACAGTGCTCTGCCCACAGTAATACCATCAATTTACTGATGAGGTGATCAATAGTCTATGTTTGAGCAGAAAACCTGGACTTTGATAATAATAATGTTGGTATTTGTTAAGCGTTTACTACGTGCCAAGCACTGTTCTAAGCACAGGGATAGATACAAGGTTATTTGGTTGTCCCACTTGAGGCTCACAGTCTTGATACCCATTTTACAGATGAGGTAACAGGCACAGAGAAGTTAAGTGACTTGCCCAAAGATACACAGCTGACAAGTGGCGGAGCCGGAATTAGAACCCATGACCTCTGACTCCCAAGTCCAGGCTCTTTCCACTAAGCCATGCTGCTGGAGAGACTATATTCCCCCATTTTATTGTAACCTCTGTTTTCGTGCAATTTAATTTCCTGGAAATTAAGACTTGAGAGAGAGTAATTATTTACTGAGAGTTCTAAATTCTATTGCTAGAGTGTTAAAGCAAAGACACTCTCATTTCTTGACATCTAGGGGAACATTTTAGAGTTTCTATTTTACCTAGCCTTATGCTAACAGTGCTCTGAAAAATGTTCAAAGTTGCAGCACATTTATGGTGATTAAATCACCTGTAAACTCAAATTTCTTCATTTGTAAAGCTGTTATTCAAATACACAAGGTCAGCTCATATCACCCCACACTCTATATAGAGGAGAAGCAGCATGACCTAAATTCTAATCCCAGCCCTACCATTTATCTGCTGTGTGATTTTAGCAAGTCACAACTTCTCTGTGACTCAGTTACCTCTTCTGTAAAATGAGGATTATGACTGAGCCTCATGTGGGATGTGGATTGTGTGGATTAGCTTGATTAGACTGTATCTAAGCATTTAGTATGGTGCCTGGAACACAGTAAGTGCTTAAATAATACCATAAAAAAGGTGATGGGGAAGTTACAGCATTATTTTCTCATTAGAATTAGCCCTTATTTTTTTCTTGCTGTTGAGTTTTTGGCACATGGATGATCTATCTGAATTGTATCGGATTTCAATTTCCCAGTGCATACATTTGCAATGTTTTCAAGTGACCACATGTCCACCCACAAGGAAGACATTGCAATACGTATATGGGAGAACAGGTGAAGACTTCTAATTTTTAAAAACGATGATAATCCATCAATAGCATTTGAGCATTTAGCAGCATTTGGTAACTTCTTACTAGGTGCCTAGCACTGTACTAAGCACTGGAGTAGATACAAGATAATCTGGTTGGTCACAGCCTCTCTACCAAACAGGGCTCACAGCAAGTGGGAGGAAATACAGGCATTTTACTCCCTATTTTGCAGATGAGGAAACTGAGCAACAGAGAGGTTAAGTGACTTGCCTAAGGTCATCTGGAAAACAAGTGGCAGAGTCAGGATTAGAACCCAGGTCCACTGACTCCCAGGCGCAAGCTCTTTCCACTAAGCCATGCTGTGTAGTTCAGCTCCAAAATAGTGACAGGAGTTTATACTTGGACAAGGAAACTGTCCTGTCTGTAAATACATGGCAGATGGAAGAAAGTCTTTGCTTCTACCTTCAGGCCCACACACCCACTGTTATGGAGGTGGTTATTAGTTTCCCAGTTTAAAAGGGGGATTACACTTGTCTAAGACTTTTCAAAGTAGTATTTGAGACCTTTTGTCTTGGGAATGCTCTAGTTAAATATACGACAAATGAAGTTCTGATGTTAAATTTGCTCTGCTATCTGTCAAATACTCAGTAGCTCATACCCAGCAACTAAAGACCCAGGAATCTACATGCCTCTAAACTTGGAAATTTCAGAGTGTTTTTAACTCCAGGACAATGAACCTAAATAGCAAGGTTCAATTCTCTAGGCAGGTAATCCAAGAAAGTGTTTATCTTCTGTTAATGGTGTCAAGAGTTTTAAAGGGCGGCCTCTTACTTCAAAAGCTCAGCATTTATACAATTAAATACATATATGCCATATATTTAGCTAGTAGGCCAATTATGACCCCATCTAACCTTGCTAAATAGGGCACCCAATCTCTTGCCCCCATTTTCAAGCTGCAAAAGGCTCGCAGAACCACAGTGCAATTAGCAGATGCTATTTTGTGCCCACAATTAATTGCAAATATAAAACTAGCACCTGCAAGAGAGTCAAGGCCCTCATAGAAATCCCATAAAGATTTCTAGTCTTGTATTGTTGGATTGTTTCACCTCCTATTGGCACAAGGCCTTTGCCTTTTCTGCTTTGCACTTTGCCTTTAGCATTGAGTTCTCCTGGCTACACTGACCCTTAGACATTCTAACTGTGGGGTATTTTTTCTAACACTCTTTCTGCATATGCCTTCATTTACTATAATTTTCCAGTGCTTTTTTTTTTTGAAAGGAGTCGCCATTATTTTCATTCCTTTTAAAGGCATCACAATTCATCTGGAAGGCTAAGGAGCAGACTGGATATGACAAAACTGAAATGGAAGTAGGAGAGCACTATGAATTTTCACTTCATTCAATTTCTGAATTCATCCTGCAGAAAGTCTCTAGAAATAGAAACCAAATGAGTTTGAGACTAGAGCCTGAAGGCCAAAATTTGGTTTCACTGAAGAGTCTCTTCCTACGAGCCTGATGTAATAGAAGAGATTGTGCCACATGCAAAAGTAGCATTAGCTTTGAATTTCTGGATCATGTGTTTTTCTGAATATTGATTAGATGCTATACGTCAAGTACTGTCATCAGTAAACAACTAGGAACTCTAAAGCAGTCCACACATTCAGCGAACTGTAATTTTTTATTTTTTCTGGGCTTAAACCCAAAGGATATGATTTAGGGCTCACTTAGCAGAAACAAACAGGGCTATTAAGGAGTCTCCAGCACTGTAATCACAGGTGAGAGAATATCTTCTTCTCCAGCATTGTAATCACAGGTGAGAGAATATCTTCTTTGTCTAACAGTTTGCTCACTAGAAACCCAT
This sequence comes from Tachyglossus aculeatus, assembly GCF_015852505.1. Classification (NCBI taxonomy): domain Eukaryota; kingdom Metazoa; phylum Chordata; class Mammalia; order Monotremata; family Tachyglossidae; genus Tachyglossus; species Tachyglossus aculeatus. The sequence goes on along the minus strand of NC_052074.1, from coordinate 15,929,923 downwards.
GAGATTAAGGTTGAGCCTGGGGCCTTTCTTGCCAAAAAAAAAAAAAGGCTCTGGAAAATTATAGTAAGAGGCATGCAGAATGAATGTTAGAAAAATAGCCCTTCAAGGAGTATGCTTAAGGGTCAATGTTGCCATGACAACTCAATGCTAAAGGCAGAGTGTAAAGCAGAGAAGGCCTCCTAAAAATAATAATAATTATGATGGCATTTCTTAAGCATTTATTATGTACCAGGCCCTGTACTAAACACTGGGGCAAATAAAAGCAATTCATTCCCATTTTACAGATAAGGTAACAGACACAGAGAAGTTAAATGGCTTGCCCAAGGCCACACAGCAGACAAGTGGGGGAACTAGGATTAGAACCCATGACCTTCTGACTTCCAGGTCCATACTCTAACCATTAATCAATCAATCACATTTATTGAGCACTTACTGTGTGCAGAGCACTGTACTAAGCGCTTGGGAAGTACAAGTTGGCAACATATAGAGACGGTCCCTACCCAACAGTGGGCTCACAGTCTAGAAGGGGGAGACAAAGAACAAAACCAAACATATTAACAAAATAAAATAAATAGAATAGATATGTACAAGTAAAATGCTGCTCCTCTTGCCAATAGGAGGTGAAACAAATTCAACAATACGAGGCCAAAACCTGTCCAAGACAATCAACTGGCCTCACTTCTTTTCCAAAAGATAGTTAGTGTTGCAAGGGATGATGACGGTGAGTTGGAAAACAGAGCCACGACTCCTTAGTATCAAACTCATCAACATCAGCAGCAGTCATGAGTGAGAAAATGACCAATTTTTGCATTTTCTGCTACTTGAGGTACTTAATTTTCCATCATGCTACTTCACCTCTAACTTTTCTTATCCCTTTCTTTGAAATTCTGAGCCCTTAGAAGAAGGGGAATGGGGAGATAACCCAATCCAGACTTCCCAGTTAAATTAGGAAATACTCCCTTTCCTTACCTGAGACAGCCCCTGCATCACACTTCACAGGATCTTCCTTTTCAGAGATGATCTAAGTCTGTGGGCCGACAGCAGCCACAGAGAGGAAATAGGAAAAGCCTCACCTGGATGAGAAGAACTGGTTCCCTTCAGAACTAGTGATGAAAATATGTCAACAACAAAAGAGAGAACCTTCTTACAGAGAAGGGCTCTGATTTCACAGCCAAACAGCACAAAAATAGCAGCCTGAGCTTTGTAGATGGCAACTACACTGCCTTCTCACCCTGGCTCAACACCTATCAGCCTCACTGCACTTCCTTTAATGGCCTTCATTCAGCTGGCCTTCATTATCCCTGATGAATAGGATTATTTTTTTTCCACCCAGGTGTTAGTTAACTAGCAGGAGCTCAGGACCCAGCTGCATTTACTTCATTCTGATTGCAGTTATCAGTAACCAGAGGTTATCAGCAACCAGAGCTCTTGGCCTGCGGAAATGAGAGCAGTCTAATAAATACAAATTATGTTTGCTTGCCTACCAGGAGAGACAAAAGATTTACCTGATAAGGTTCCAATATTTCATTGAAAGTTTATCAAGTTCTTTGATACGGATTTTTGAATGTTTCAACTAAAACACTGAAGAATAACATATAAGCTAATTCATTCATTCAATCGTATTTATTGAGTGCTTACTGTGTGCAGAGCACTGTACTAAGAACTTGGGAAGTACATGTTGGCAACATATAGAGACGGTCCCTACCCAACAGCGGGCTCACAGTCTAGAAGGGGGAGACAGACAACAAAACATATTAACAAAATAAAATAAGTTGAATAGTAAATATGTACATGTAAAATAATACAATTAAAGTTGTGGGAATATAATTCTATTTGTTTTGATATTGTTGATGCCTGTCTAGCCCCTCCCAGACTGAGCCCCTTCCTTCCTCTTCCCCTCGTCCCGCTCTCCATCCCCCCCATCTTACCTCCTTCCCTTCCCCACAGCACCTGTATATATGTATATATGTTTGTACATATGTACTACTCTATTTATTTATTTATTTATTTTACTTGTACATATCTATTCTATTTATTTTCTTTTGTTAGTATGTTTGGTTTTGTTCTCTGTCTCCCCCTTCTAGACTGTGAGCCCGTTGTTGGGTAGGGACCGTCTCTATATATTGCCAATTTGTACTTCTCAAGCGCTTAGTACAGTGCTCTGCACACAGTAAGCGCTCAATAAATACGATTGATGATGATGTCTACTTGCTTTGTTGTCTGTCTCCCCTTTCTAGACTGTGAGCCTGTTGTTGGGTAGGGATTGTCTCTGTTGCCGAATTGTAATTTCCAAGCGCTTAGTACAGTGCTCTGCACACCGTAAGTGCTCAATAAATATGACTGAATGAATGCCTAGAATCTTAGAGCAATGATGGTTATTCCTTCTGTGTAATTCAAAGAAATGACTTCATTGTAACAGCTACAAACCCATCAGTGGTTCACACCTCCTGTCACTTGGCTAGGGTTTAAAACCAAAAAAAGATCCTTAAAAAATTATCAGAATCGTGAACTCCGAAGCACCGCCCCCAGCCCCTACCCGTTGATCTGATTTATGGCATAATATTTCAATATTTCAGGCGCTTCCTGGATTACGCTCCACTCCCTCTTCTGGTCACCCAATTAAATGTCACTAAACTGACATGTTTCTACTTAATGTCTGAACTGAAAAATGGAGAGGTTTAAGAGTTTATTAATGTCAATCAAGGAAATTAAAAGTACTTATTGAGCACCTAGTGACCATAATACTCTACCAGATCTTTACAAAAAAAAAAATGAATTGCTGATAGCCACTGCCCACAAGGATAAGGTTTTCAACTATCTTTAAAATAAAACATAGGAAAAGTTTTCAAAAAGCCTTCTCTTTGACATTTTTCTGCAGGCTTACATAAAAGAACTCTAAATATAAATAGGGTTTTTGCAGAGATATATATGTGCACTAAAAATAATTCATGGTCAAGAGAATTAGAGAGAATTTAGCGACAGGATAGCCGGTTTCCATTTCATGAGAAGTTTCTGATAATTAAAAGAAGAGATCAAACAATAAATCAGTAATAATCAAATAATAAATGCTGAACTAATTCCCACTCTTACTGTTTACCTTGATGAAAGTCAGGCATACCTCTAGTAAGTGTTATATTGCACTTTCCCAAGCTCTTAGTACAAATTAAGCACTCAATAAATAGACTGAATGAATGAATGAAAAGTTCCCACTGGTACAGCTATAATCATGAAGGGAGGAACTCTACAACAGCTTAAATAATTTTTCTTAGTTTATTACACAAAAATCAGCTGAAGAGGAGTTCCAGAGAAACTGCACGATGCAATAGGGCATTATTTCTAGGATTAGAGTATGATGCATATTTTAAGCAAGGCAATTGGGAATTCCTAGAAAATTTATGCAAAAGTGGGTTAGAACACCATAAGAGCATCATGCACTAACAATAGTAGCACTTGGGGTAACCATTTGCTATAAACACTCTTGAAAATGTTGTCCTGTCATTTCTAAAAGGACTCAATGCATCTTTTTAAAATCCTTAAGGGCTCTCTTGCATTAATAATGTGACATACTCAGAATCCTGTGAAAGCTTTCACAACCATTTGGTGGATCGATAGCATCTACTCTGATTTATTTAATTATTATTACTAGGCATTAAATTGCTTTTCTCCAACTTTATTCAGTTTCCTTTTCAGAATTTTCTCAATAAACAATTAAAGTGGCTACATTATTTAGTGTTTTGTCCCTGACATTTATTTGTTGAGGGCTTAGGCCATCTATTTCGCTAAGCTTCCAATACTTAATGGTGATACTACTAACAAGGCTAATCATCCTCTTCTATCAGTGTAAACTTACATATTTGCACAAATAAGAGGAAGGCTAATAACTAGAGAAGTATTATAGCCTAGTGGATAGAGCATGGGCCTGGGAGTTAAAAGGACCCGAGTTCTAATTCCAGTTCCACCACTTGTCAGCTATGTGACCTTGGGTAAGTCACAACTTCTCTGTGACTCAAATACTTCATCTGTAAAATAGGACTGTGAGCCCTATATGGGATGTAGAGTGTCTCCAACCTGATTATTTTGTACCTATCCAGCTATTAGAACAGGGCCTGGCACATAGTAAATACTTAACAAATGCCATAATAATAATAATAAAAACTTCCAATAAATGTAAGCCTCAGCAAGCTGCTGGACTCCAGATTGAGTTTAATTTCTTCAGTCTTATTGCAGATAAATAACATCGAATCCTCTCCCTTTGGACGTTGATATAAAAGATAATAGTAATAATAATAATTATGGTATTTGTTAAGTGCTTACTATGCTCCAGGCACTACACTACACACTGGGGTGGATACAAGCATAGCAGGTTGGACGCAGTGCCTGTACCAGATGGGGCTCACAATCTCAATCCCCATTTTACAGATGAGGTAAGTGAGGCACAGAGAATTGAAGTGCCTTGCCCAAGGTCACACAGCAGACAAGGGCTGGAGTCTGGAGTCAGGATTAGAACCCATGACCTTCTGACTCACAGGACTGTGCTCTATCCACTAAACCATGCTGCTTCTTATGGGCAACTGACAGCCTGCAGACAGTGTTTGATTTGAAGTTTCTGCACAGGCTCTGGCAAGTTGCTGTCCATGTCTACAGCAATCTTTCTGATTAGCAACAAAAAAGAAGAGGAGACTTCCATTAAAACCAGCCCCTGAGTTTTACTAAAGCAAATGCCCTCCACATCCAGGCAGCAAAACTGAGTCACTGAATTTCCACGGGTTCATTTCCTCCTCCTACACTCCCTTGTCTTTTAATACAATTAGGTTACCAACAAGCTCAGCAGCAACCACTAGGTAGCTGGCAAGAAGCTGGAATGAAAGAGAAAAATAAAAATGCCTTAGTTCACTTACAAATAATAATGGGTCCTAGTAGGATACCGAGGTGATTTATGTTTCCTTGCATGTATAAGCTGTTTATTCTTGCCTACTGCTAGATGGTGTACTCTCTTGGGGCACTGATCATCATCATCATCATCAATGGTATTTATTAAGCAGAACACTGCACTAAGAGTTTAGGAGACTACAATACAACAAAATTGGAAGACATGTTCCCTACCCACAATGAGCTTACAGTCTAGAGGGAGACACACTGATACAAATAAATGATTTATAATATATAATTTAAAATATGTAGCTAATTGATGTAGGGTTAAGGGTGGGGTGAATATCCAATGTCTAAAGGACAAAGATCTAGGTGCAAAATCAGAGAAACTATCTACTAACTTTACTGTACTCAGTATTACAGTGCTCTGCATGCCATAAGTGCCCAATAGATACTGTCAATTGAGTGTATTTAAAAAATGAACCATCGATCCCCTAGGATGGGCACCGAAGAGGCAAAGCAGTTATCTTCCCCCACTACAGCTTTTTAAGCAGGATGGGCAGATCAATTTAGTCCATTTCCAGGTTGAAATCGGAAGAGGATAGACATGGAGCCGGTTTCTATCCCATTATCAGCAGGCCACCACTCCCCAGTCCGGCATCTATGGGATCTCTCTCATCCTCGCAGGTATCCTTGAAGTCTCTTCTATTTCCTGGACCACAGCCCAACCCACAGACCACTGTCGGGACGGGAAGGATTTTAGGAACATGGTGTCACTAAGGTGGCTGTATAAACTCAGTAGGACTGGTATGATGATGATGGAATTTGTTAAGCGCTTACTATTCATTCATTCAATCGTATTTATTGAGCGCTTACTGTGTGCAGAGCATGGTACTAAGCACTTGGAAAGTACAATTCGGCACTGTTCTAAGTGGTGGGGTGGATACAAGGTAATCAGGTTACCCCATGTGGGGCTCACAGTCTTAATCCCCATTTTACAGATGAGGTAACTGAGGCATAGAGAAGTTAAATGACTTGCCCAAAGTCACACAGCTGATAAGTGGCAGAGCTGGGATTAGAACTCATGACCTCTGACTCCCAAGCCCGGGCTCTTTCCACCGTGCCACGCTGCTTCTCTATGCACAGCTGCTACTTGGTTTTAGTCAGTAGGTCAGTCAATCATATTTATTAAGCACTTACTGTCTGCAGAGCACTGTACTAAGGACTGGGGGGAATACAATATAACAACATAAAAGACAGATTCCCTTTCCACAAGGAAGCCTGGTCTGATGCGACTTGGCTGACTTTAGCTGGTACTAGAAAAAGACAGGAGTAACAGTACTTACCTTATGTAGCCTTGCAATCACCAGAGAGTAAGTACTGTATCCTCTCCCTTTCTCTAAATATATTTAATTAGTTTATATCATGGATTGTATTTATTATATGCTAAGCATGGGATATGTACCTGACTATCTGCCCTGTTCCACCTGGGACTTACAGTTTTGAGATACAGAGAAGCAATAACTACTATCCCCATTTTGCATATGAGAAAACTGAGACCCAGAGAGTTTATATGACCTTCCTAAAGTTACACATCAGGCTAGTGGCAGAGGTAGGAGTAGAATTCAGGCCTCCTAATTCTTGTCTCATGCTCTTTCTGTTTCCTATCTTTCTGGTCCTCCTCCATTCTCGTCCTTTCCCCTCTTTGTCTTTTTTCTACCTCTCCTATCCCTTACCCATGATTTCCTCATTCTCCTGTTACCCTAGACTCTCACATTCCACTCCTCAAAGTCCTACCTGCTCAACACTGTGCCCCCTTTCTCCCTATGATGGAAATGAAACGTTGGCACTTCTGCCTGAATTGTAAACAATTCTAAAAGGTGGGCAAATACGTCACTGCTCACCACTACCTAGAAATCCCAAACCCTTAAAATTAATAGCCCAGCACTGATCTAGGAATGAAAATAAAACTAATGTACACTTTTCAAATGGTTAAAATACTTCATTTTTTACTGCTCTTAACACCAAAATGGCCAAAAAATTAGTTCGCCTCAGAATTCTGAAAAGAATTGCATTTTATCACAGCCCAGCCATGTAAAAATGTCATTCCAAAGGGTAATTTTTCAAATGGTACTGAGCAGATGGACACTTGGGAAGTGTGATAATTCACAGATCTACCCATTCCTCTTCACTCTGACAGCCACTTCCTTTAGACAAGCCCTCATCACCTTACGTAGCAACTATCCTTTCTGGTCTTGCTGTCTCCAGTTTTTCCTCTCTCTCCTACCCACAACATCCTGAATCATCCTTTGGAAAGTTTTATTGGTCCCAACCCTACCTTCCTTAAAAGATCGCGGTCTTACTCAACTACCACCCAAATCAGATGGAAACTCTTGCGCCCTGAGAATAAGGCTCCTCAACAGCTTTCTCATACCTAGACAACTACTTTGCTCCCCTCACTCCACTTTACCCCATCCAGATAATAATAGTCTTTGGGGTACTTGTTAAGTGCTTACTATGTGTCAAGCACTATTCTAAGCGCTGGGGTAGATACAAATAAATCAGGTCAGACACAGTCCCTGTCCCATATGGGGTTCACAATCAAAGTAGGAGGGAGGACAGGTATTGAATCCTCATTTTACAGATGAGGAGATTAGGACACAGAAATGACTTGTCCAGGGTCACACAGGAGGCAGATGGCAGAGCTGGGATTGGAACCCAGGTCCAATGGCCCCCAGGCCTCTGCTCTTTCCACTAGGCCATGCTGCCATCAACCAGGAAGGACGAGCCCCCTGTCTGTTCACCACCCCAGGATTGGGAGCCTCAGAATTTGGCCACTTATTTCTACCTGGGAGTTAACACGTTAATCAAAAATTTAAGGTACTATTTCACCACTGGCTGTAGTTTCAGCTCATCTGGCCTTGATTAGTGTTTAACTGCTGAAATGTGACATTCTTTTTTCTGTCGTGTGACAGCAATCACTCAGATTGTAAACTTCCCCGAGGGCAGGGATTCTGTCTACCAATAATATTTTATTGTACTCTCCCAAGTGCTTACTACAGTGCTCTGCAAACAGTAAAAGCTCTAATTCCATTGATTGATTCCTACCCAATTATCTTATTTCTACTGTAGAACTTGGTACGCTGCTTAGCATACTATTCATATAGTTTTTTATTACTATTATTCCATTAGAAGAAACCATTATATTGGCGAGAGATGTGAGGAATCAACTAGTGTAAAAAAGACAAGTGCTTCCATACTTATAAAAACCAAGTCACTACAAGTCTTTCCCAAAGTAATAACATGCAAACTTATGACTCCTTTTAGGATGCTTAATACATCCTCTTAGATTGAAAAGTGACAATTAGACAAAATAAAGAAATAGGGGGAACCAAGTTTCAAATCTCCAATCATGTGCTGTTTTTTATACAACAAAAAACAAACTGAGCAGTGTTCTATCAATTGACAGCGGAGAGTATTCATTAAATCTCTGGGAAATATGATGAAGCATATTTCAACAAAAACCTAGATAGATGGAATGCTGGGTGTAGAGAATTTTCATGGAATCTGGTTGCTCACAGGTCTTGGTGGGCTTTTTCTATAGTTTTTGATTTTTTATAGAATGCTCATTCGTTGGCTTATTGAGCTGGCATTCTTTCCTGTGCCGAGACAATATGTTCTCAGCCCTTGCAGAGGTGGCTAGTTATGAGACAGCTGCTGCTGGTATCATTTTATTAAATGGGCTTTTCTGGTCTCCTGACGTTAAGCAACAGGGAACTTCAGAAGTCCCATTCTGACTGACATTTGTAATAGAGGTATTGGAATTCACAGCTGCGTTAGGGATTTTGAGCCCTAAATTCCTTCTGGTATGGAGAAAGGGACTATGGTAGCCTGAGAGAAGAATGTTGCCATCCCCAAGTCACCCTAACCTGCTATTCATTTAATCGCATTTATTTATTTATTTATTTATTTATTCATTCATTCATTCATTCATTCATTCATTCATTCATTTATTTGTTTCAATGGCATTTGTAAGTGTTTACTATGTGCAAAGTACTGTTCTAAGCGCTGGGGAGGATACAAGAAGGATAGAGAAGTGGCGTGGCTCAGTGGAAAGAGCACGGGCTTTGGAGTCAGAGTTCATGGGTTTAAATCCCGCCTCCGCCAATTGTCAGCTGTGTGACTTTGAGCAAGTCACTTAACTTCTCTGGGCCTCAGTTACCTCATCTGTAACATGAAGATTAAGACTGTGAGCCCCCGTGGGACAACCTGATCACCTTGTAATCTCTCCAGCACTTAGAACAGTGCTTTGCACATAGTAAGTGCTTAATAAATGCTATCATTATTATTATTATTATTATTATTATTATTATTATTATAAGGTGATCAGGTTGTCCCACATGGGGCTCAAAGTCTTAATCCCCATTTTACAGATGAAGTAACTGAGGCACAGAGAAGTGACTTGCCCAAGGTGACACAGCTGACAAATTTACTGAGCTCTTACTATGTGCACAGCACAGTACTAAACATTTGGGAGAGTACAATACATATGAACACCCACTCTTTAGTAGGGCTGTTGTTAGACTAATATTTGCTAGGCCCTTAAGTTCCAGAATGCTTGACCCCCACCCGTGGGATGAAGCTGCTGTGTGACTCTGGCCAAGTCACTTAACTTCTCTGTGCCTCAGTGACCTCATCTGTAAAATGGGGATTAAGGCTGTGAGTCCCACGTGGGACAACCTGATCACCTTATATCCTCCCCAGCGCTTAGAACACTGCTTTGCACATAGTAAGCGCTTAACAAATGTCATTATTATTCTTACTGCAAATAAGCTTTTGATACAGTCAAGAGCTTCATTTTTTCAGAGCTCACAGGTAAAACACTTCTCCTTTCCATACTGCTACTTTTCTATATCTCCCCAGCAAATTTTATGGCACTTTGGCCTTAAATCATTGAAATCCACCTTTGTTGATCCTCTAGTGAGACAGCGTGCCTAGTAAAGATGGCACAAGTCTGAAAGTCAGACCCATCTCTGCTACTTATCCGCTGTGGGACCTTGGGCAAGTCACAGCTTCTCTGGGCCTCAGTTTCCTCATCTGTAAAACAGAGATTACTACTGCGAGCCCCACATGGGACATGGACTCTGTCCAGACTGGTTAGCTTGTATCTACCCCAGCGCTTAGTATAGTGCCTGGCACATAGTAAGCACTTAACAAATACCATAAGGAAAAAAGAAGAGATCTGAGTTCTAGTCCCAGGTCCCAGCTGCTGAGGGATGGGAAAAAATATTTAATCTCTCTGAGCCTCAGATCCCTCATCTGTTAAACAGGAGTAAGATCTCTGCTCTCTCTTGCTTTTTGGATTGTGAACCTTGTGTGGGACAGAGACTATCTGACTATGACGTTATCTATCTACTCCAGTGCTTAGCTCATTGAAAGCACTTTACAAAATGCCATAAATAGCACTATTGACTATATCCTGTGCCTCTTTGTTAAGATCTCCTATTTTTTCCTCTGGAGATGACAGAACGAGGTAGAGGGGGGAGGTGGCTGGGATTTGACATGAAAAGAAGCTGGAAAAGCATGTTCCTGGAGGGTGGGAGATCAACTCTCCAAACATGCCTTCTGGTCCCAGGGCCTCAGGAGTCAAGATAATGTCCACTGGTCCTAGGGCTGAGATCTATAATAAATGAAGCCCTGCCTGAAATCCTAGAGAGGGGAAAAAACCCCCACAAAAATAGTTCCACAAGATAGGAAGTGCTACTGATTTTCTTTAGTCCAACATTTATTGAGCAGTGCCAGCTACTACAGAATGTTGCCTTCCTTCCTCTTAGAGAGAATGGTTGTTTTATTTTCTCTTAAACTCTTGAATCAATCAATCAATCAATCAATCGTATTTATTGAGCGCTTACTATGTGCAGAGCACTGTACTAAGCGCTTGGGAAGTACAAATTGGCACCACATAGAGACAATCCCTACCCAACAGTGGGCTCACAGTCTAAAAGGGGGAGACAGAGAACAGAACCAAACATACCAACAAAATAAAATAAGTAGGATAGAAATGTACAAGTAAAATAAATAAATAAATATATAAATAGAGTAATAAATATGTACAACCATATATACATATATACAGGTGCTGTGGGGAAGGGAAGGAGGTAAGACGGGGGGGTGGAGAGGGGGACGAGGGGGAGAGGAAAGAAGGGGCTCAGTCTGGGAAGGCCTCCTGGAGGAGGTGAGCTCTCAGCAGGGCCTTGAAGGGAGGAAGAGAGCTAGCTTGGCGGATGGGCAGAGGGAGGGCATTCCAGGCCCGGGGGATGACGTGGGCCGGGGGTCAATGGCGGGACAGGCGACAGGCGAGAGCGAAGACATTACAGTGTCTTGAAGACACTGTAATCATGTTTACAGTCTCCAAATGTATTAATGATTACTCAGAAGGTGATAGAGAAGCGAGTCCAGTTGCACCTGAATATTCTTCTGACTCCTCCAATTATTCCTGATATGTGGAGAGACAAGTGCACTGTTTTTTCTAGTAATACGTCCTGTCAAATAAGGCAAAAGAGTCCTCCTTGATTCTTTTGGCTTTATCTATTGGCTTAATTATCAAATCTGGAAGTAATGACTGTAGTTTGCTTGTTTCATTATTATGTGAGAATCCTAAATAGATAATAGTAGTTAGATAATTACTTCACTTTCCTCATGGAATCATGTACTACACACCACAGGCTCCTCTTAGTTCTTTCTTAAGTCATCCCTCCTTCAGCTCCACAGTACTTATGTACATATATGTTATTTACTTATTTTATAGTAATGTCTGTATTCTTTTAGAGAAGGTAAGGTCATTGCGGGCAGCATACATGTCTAGCAACTCTATTATATCGTACTCTCCCAAGTGCTCTGTACAGTGCTCGGCACACAGCACTCAATAAATATGATTGATTGACTGATTCTCCCTCCCTCCCTGGGTTTGAGGTGCTTAACAAGACCCTGGGGATTGTGGACTCACCAATCCAGTTGATGCTTGTATATGGACTCTCATATTAATTCATTCACTCGTATTTATTAAGCGCTTACTGTGCGCAGAGCACTGTTCTAAGCCCTTGGAAAGTACAAGTCGGCAACATATAGAGTCGGTCCCTACTCAACAATGGGTTCACAGTCTATCTACTGTTCTCCATATGAGCTCAACAGGCCAGCAAGGACTATTATGGCACTGTGAGCCCGTTGCTGGGTAGGGACCGTCTCTATATTCTGCCGACTTGTACTTCCCAAGCACTAAGGACAGTGCTCTGCACACAGTAAGCGCTCAATAAATACAATTGAATGAATTTTAAACACTTACTATAAGCTAAGCACTGGACAGATTCAAGATAAACAAATCAGAAACCACCCCATCCTCTATGGGCTCCTGATGCACGATATAGATTTCCAATCTGAGAGAAAAAGATTGACTTTGTTTATTCATTCAAATATTAAACCCTTATGGCATTTTGACTGAGAAGTAACAGACTTGGAAAGTGGTTGTTATTTCTAGATTTCTGTGGAGCAAAAAGACATTCTGTTAAGAGACTACAGTTCAGAAAGGAGCACCTTGTAGATACATGAAATTTTGAGTAATGTACTTTGTTTCCAAATTGGAGTCTTAATCTTCTGTTCCAGTTCATTTCTGTTCTAAGCTTGGGAATAACCATTTAACTTGGCTCTACTCAGAAGTTTATCATGTGAGCCAAATGACAAAGTTAATATGACTTGCCTTAAACGTTTGCTGTGGAAATAACTTTCAATTTCATTCAGTTGTTGGGAAAAGCAGTTTTCATTCTGATAAGGGCCAAAATGAATAAAATTCATGTTTCTTTTGAGTGTTCAGATTTCCACAGTCGGATGAATGACTCATCAGCATCACAGGATTACAATGGAAATTTGACTGGGAGACAGAGTTGGGGCAAGGATTCTATGGAACTACAGGCTTTTAAAGAAGAAATGTATCTGAAAAAGACTATCAAATAAGGCACGACTGACTGAATGCTTTAAAAAATTCAACTTCAGAATTATTTTTAGGCCCCATTACTGCAACAACACTGAGCACTATGTTGAAAGTTACCTAAACAGTTCAATGATTTGAAGACAGCTAGAACCTATTCAGCACTTAGCACAAATTAAGCATTTCACAAATACCATTAGTATTATAATAGAGTATATACTATATTTCAATATACTTGTGCCTTGCATTTCAGGTTTTGGGTGACCACTATGTTGATGTATTTGTTGTTTATCTGGTTAGATGGCAGAGGAGCAGGGGCCATTTATTCTACTTCCATTTACTCTGAAGGAATCTCCTGAGTTTCTGTAAGTACAGGGATCATAGACCAGCACCTTCTCCTCCTTTTCCTGGAGTATGTCACCTACCCAGCATCCACTGAAGGGGCACACCCAAACAATCAATCATTGGTTTCCCCAACGCCCCCGCCTTACCTCCTTCCCCTCCCCACAGCACCTGTATATATGTATATATGGTTGTACATATTTATTACTCTATAAATAAATAAGTACATATTTATTCTATTTATTTTATTTTGTTAATATGTCTTGTTTTGTTGTCCGTCTCCCCCTTCTATACTGTGAGCCCGCTGTTGGGTAGGGACCGTCTCTATATGTTGCCAACTTGTACTTCCCAAGTGCTTAGTACAGTGCTCTGCACACAGTAAGCGCTCAATAAATACGACTGAATGAATGAATGGTTATTTATAACATGCTTTACTATGCGGATAGCATTGTACTAAGCATTAGAGAGTACAATACAGCTGATAGACTCCCCCTCTAGGCTGTAAGCTCCTTGTGGAAAGAGAACACGTCCACGAACTCTGTTGTATTATACTCTCCGAAGCACTTAGTACAGTACTCTGCACACAGTAATCACTCAATAAATACAATTAAATGAATTTTGTGTTACTTAGGAATTAAATAGACAAAGCTGAGTGCATTGTAGGTTTAAAGACAATTGCAAGTTTTTTCAATTAGGCAAACACCATTCTCACACTTTCACCGTCTAATAAAGACATTAATCAAATGCTAAGTTATGAATACTTGATAATCATACTTTTTGTAATCTACGAAAACCATCAACCTATATGCATATAAACCAGGAAAAAATAAAGAATACAGCATGTATACAACCCTTAAAGAGGCAAGGAACTCAGTATTAAAAATTCAAAAAAGGTAAATGTAGAAACTTTGGGAAACAAAATCAAATAAGACAAACTTCCCAAACCTTTGGAAAATACCCATCTTTATTCTTGCCTTGTAGGCCACTATAATGGCACAGCACCATATAGTAGATTAAGGGAGTGGGGACAAAGATGGAGCCCATAAAAAGCTGCATTGTAACTGCCAGGTGTTCACTGGACAATTCTCTTGAGGGGACAGACCACCGCAGAATAGTATCCTCTCCTTTATTCAAGATCTGTTTCTATGACAATGAAGCTATGCTGCCTAAGTACCCTCCTGTGCAGGAAGAAGAGTTTGCTCTAGAACTCATTGAGAAATTTGGCTCACTTTCTGGGGTGAAAAATTCCCTTCCATGAATGGAGTTTCCTGCAGAAAAAGCAGGCTAGAATTAGTGGTGAAAATAAACTAGAATGGCTTAGAACTTGATTCCGTTGAGACACAAATCACCACAGTGGCTGTTTCGGGAAGAACACAATTTGGCTGGGGTGTTCCCTTGCTCAGCCCGGGGCCAGGAAGTGGCTAAACCTGGCCCTGCACTGGCTGTCTCTTGTTGCCAGCAACCACAACCTTGCCCCTCCCACCTTTACTCCAACCCCTTAGTCCCGAGTCCTGGCTGAATGCTCAGTATTAATGCAAGTGACGTCACATGCATCTGCTCTGCTGCTCACCCTAATAATAATAATAAGAAGAAGAAACACTCGAACTACTCCTCAAGCTCATCTATTGGGCCACATCCTCCCTTTGGGCTGGAACTCCCTCCTTCTTCGTATCCAAAAGACCACCAGGTTCTCCACATACAAAACCCTCCTAAAATTACATTTCTTCCAATAGGCCTTTCCTAAGCCTTCATTTCCCCATCCACCCTCCCCTCACCATTTTCACATTTCCTCCTACCTTCAAGACATCTCTACTTGGATGTCCTCCCATCTCCACAAATTTACCATGTCTAAAACAGAACTCCTTATTTTCCCATCCAAACCCTTCACTTTCCCATCACTGAAGTCAGCACCAGCATCCTACTGTCTGACAACCCCTTAGCCTTGGCGTTATCCTTGACTCCTCTCTCTCGCTCAACACACCTACTCAATCCATCACTAAATCTTGTCGGTTCGACCTTCACAACATCGCTAAAATCCGTCCTTTCCTCTCCATCCAAACTGTTACCATGTTAATCCAATCACTTATCCTCTCCTGCCTTGATTACTGTATCAGCTTCCTTGCTGACATGGCAGCCTCCAATCCCTCTGCCCTCCAGTCCATACTTCACTCTGCCGCCTGGATCATTTTTCGACAAAAACATTCAGGCTACATTTCCCCACTCCTCAAGAACCTCCAGTGGCTACCCATCCATCTCCATATCAAATAGAAACTCGTCAAATAGGCTTTAAAGCACTCAATCACCTTGTCCCCTCCTTCCTCATCTCACTAGTCTCCTAAAACAACCCAGTCTGCACATTTTGCACCTCTAATGCTAACCTTCTCAGTGTACATCGATCTTGTCTATCTTGCCACCTACCTCTCGCCCATGTCCTGCCTCCGGCCTGGAATGCCCTCCCTCCTCATATGAAACAATTACTCTTCCCACCTTCAGCACCTTATTGAAGGCACATCTCCTCCAAGAGATGTTCCCTAAGTCCTCTTTTCCTTTTCTTCAACTCCCTTTTATGTCACCCTGACTTGCTCCCTTTATTCATCCCCTGCCCACCCCCATGACACTTATGTACATATCTGTAATTTATTTATTTATTTATTTATTATTTATTTATTTATTTATTTATTTATTTGTTTGTTTATTTATTTATTTATTTTATTTATTTATCTAGAGTGTCCCCCACTCTAGACTGTAAGCTCCCTGTGGGTAGGGAATGTATCTGTTATACTGTACTCTCCTAAGCGCTTAGTACAGTGTTCTGAACTAAGTACTCAATAAGTACGCTGACTGATTAGACAGTAAGCTTGATGTGGGCAGGGAATGTATCTACCAACTTTTATCTTGCACTCTCCCAAGTGCCTTGTACAGTGCTCTGCACACAGTAAGCTCTCAATAAAGATGACTGATTGATTGAAAGATACCATCAGGAGCTGGAAATAGTTAATGCATCATATTTTAGTTGCTACCCAAAGCTGTTCAGAGGCTTTAAAATAAACTACAGATAAATAATAATGTCAATTTGTCATTACAAACATAATAAATCACCTGGGTGATACCAGGTTTTTGAATGAAAGCTTGCAGTACCCAAAACAGGTTTAGGGATTGGATTAAATGATATGGAACTAGCAGCGTGGCTCAGTGGAAAGAGCAAGGGTTTTGGAGTCAGAGGTCATGGGTTCAAATCCCTACTCTGCCAATTGTCAGCTGTGTGACTTTGGGCAAGTCACTTGGCTTCTCTGTGCCTCAGTTCCCTCATCTGTAAAATGGGGATTAAGATTGTGAGTCCCCTGTGGGACAACCTGATCACCTTGTAACCTCCCCAGTGCTTAGAACAGTGCTTTGCACATAGAAAGCACTTAATAAATGTCATCATCATCATCATCATAAGGTAGGAAAAACAACGTGAAAAAAGGTATAAAGATATTTTCTTGCCTGCATGGCCTAGGATTTTTAAGGCTTAGCCCAATATCTCTCATTCTTCAATTAAATCATGTCTTGAGATCTCCAGTGGAAATCACTGTTTTCTATGGGCACCCAAGAGATTACAGGTTCAAGACCTTTGAAGAAGAAAAACCTACAGCTTCTTAGTTCCTGAATGATTCACACAAGATACAAAAAAAGTTTCAAAGGATGAAGCTAATGCCACCATGCAACAAGCTGTTAGCCATTATTCCTTAGAAATCCTATTTTTCTTTCTGCAGCCTGTGTAGGTGGAATGTGATTCTTACAAAAATTGAGACTAATTATAAAACTATGCTTTTTAATTCTCAGGCATAGATGATCTTCTATCACAGCTAACTTATTTTGTCTTGTTATATAATCAGTTTGCAGGATATGGAGCACACCTACATAAATGTTAAAATAGAAGATTGAACTTGTTTCTATTCCTGCTTGATTCCAACAGTGTCAGGATCTCATTTTATCTTGTCAGAACAGTTTCCCTTTGAATAAAAATAATTTCTTTTTAATCTGGGATATAACCGGCTTTCATCAAAGTAGCATTATCAGGTCCTAGTTCTAATGCTTCTATCTAATCTATATTTCCTGCCCATATTCAAAATTTCTTAGCTGACGGAGTTCCAATTGAGGTAATCGCCCATGAAGAACAACAGAGGAACCTCAATCAATCATTCAAGGTATTTACTTGGCAACCTACTGTGTACAGAGCACTGTACTAAGCACTTGGGAAAATATAGAGTTGGTAGACAAGTTCCCAGCACACAAGGCATCAGTCCTGAAAACATGCCCAAGAGTGATTGATTTGAATGCTAGTGGTTTGAACCAAACCATTGGCTCTCTCTCAACTCCTACTGATGCCCAGGGTACAACAACCACTTATTGATTTATTGCAAAATGTAGAAGCAGACTGTCCATGCCAGTCAGCCACAGATAGAAGCAGATTAGAACCAGGTATCCTAAAGCCCATAGCAGGACTCTGAGTAAGTATCCAGAGAGATAATGAACAGAAAATGAAGTGAAAAAAGGGCTGATGAGAAAAAGCAAATTCCCAGTAAAATACACTTAATATTACATTTCTGATGGGCACTATCAGAACAAAAATGAAAACCAGCAAAATCCTCTATTCTATCATTCTTCTGATGCTAAAATGTGATGATCGTGTCAAAAATTGGCTGGAAGCCCATAATTTCACTGTCAACCAGCCAAGAGTTCCAATGAAAGAATTAGTAAAAGGGCCAGTTCCTGAGCGAGCCAAACACCAGATGAAAGTTACAGTCAAGTCAAAAGGGGAAACTCAGCTCAAAAATCCATTACAAAACTGGATTAAAAAATATTAAACTGTCAACTTTTTACCAATGTTCTACGCAAATCAACAGCCTTCATGTGAATCATGTCTGTACTGGGGCAGAATCAGTTCTTTAACTGACATAGATGGACTTTAACTGTAACATAAATCATGCAAGTGAAAATAATGATAGTTTGACCAGTAGCACCAGTGAGTATGATAGAAAGCTTTGCTTTATACTCCTTTCAGTCTACATACAACAATATGATCTACTGTCTGCCACGTGGGCTGTTTACTGTCACAGATCATTTCTTTCATATTTGTGTGGGACAGTTTTGCCCTATCAGCAGATACATTTCAGATTGGACAGATACCAGGATTTTTGGCGAGCCTCATGCAAGGGAAGAAACTTAAGTCATGATGAATTTTTATGCATCAGATGAAACAACCGACCATAATATAGTAGTTGGTCTAAATAATTGGCCTAAATCAAATATTTTCCGTCCATTTTTACCTATTTGGCATAAAATTCAAGGTGTAATTTAATAACATTAAGTGCCTGAACACAGGCTGTAGTTGAGTTATTAAAGAGAAAGAACCACAGAATCTCTGATTCAAGAACAGAATCTACCCTCTTAAGATTATAGGCCTAGTCTTGGTGGGCCTAAAACCATAACATTTTCAGCAATCAATCAACCAATAAATTGTATTTTTCTAGTGTTTACTATGTACATAGCACTGCGCTAGGCACTTGGGAAAGCACTGTATAACAGACTTGATAGGTGCATTCCCTGCCCACAATGGGCTAACAGTATAGATTGTATTTCTCTCCATGAAGCACAATGAAGTGTTTGCCCGCACAATGAAGTGTTTGCCCTGAGCAGAACAGGGAAGAAGAAAGACAACATCACAAGAGTTGGAAGAGTCAGGCTCTATTACGTGATATAGGTGTCCTTTTACTCTACAGCAGACTTTCTGAGCAATAATTGTGGTATTTTGTTACATTGTACTCTCCCAAGTGCTTAGTACATGCTTTGCACGCGGTAAACTCTTGACAAATATGGCTAAATGAATGAATTTAAGTACTTCCTACCTACCAAGCACTGTGGGATATACAATATACTATGATACCCTACGATACTGTACGTCTCTCACAGGCACTTAATCCCCATGAGGGAGCTGAGGAACTGGAGTTATGGGACTTGCCCAAGGTCATACAACAGGCAAATGAAAGAGTATAGATTAGAACCCAGGTTTCCTGACTCCCAATCCTGTGCTTTTTCCCCTAGGTTCATGCTGCTTCCCCAGGGCAAGACGGGGCATTCAGTCTATCAATGGTATTTACTGAGTGTTTATTATATGTACTAAGCGCTTGGGAGAGCACACTACAACTGAGCAGTAACTGCCTCAATCCACAGGTACATCCTAATTACCTCTGTAATTGAACTTTCTGGTCTGACCCTCTAGTAACATCTCAAATGTAACCACTACTTACCCAAAACACTCAAGTCAGTCGCTGAGCAGTCCAGTGACTCTAATCCACATGATGCTACTTATTATCTATCAATCAATGACATTTATTGAGGCTTTTATTCTGTGCACAGCACTATACTAAGTGCTTGGGAAAGAACTCTACACTAGAGTTGGCTGACACTATCCCTGCTCATTGCACAGGATCACACTATATTGCTTAAAAAACACCTCATGTTAAAGACACGAAGCTTTAAGCTACAATCAAAATTATTTCTGTAAAAATAGTCCCTGTATGAAGTGTTTTAAAGCAGACCTGAAATGATCAGACCGTATGCGTCACACCTCTAAGAAATAATGAAAGATAATTGATTAAAATGGATATTAAAGACAATGTCTCAGTTTTTTCCCTTTGTTTTACATGGGCGTCAGTAGTAATCTTCTAAATGTAAATTGATGAGAAAATCACCATTATTCATTTTGAAACAAATCACATTTAAACTGAAGCTATGTTACTAGCTAATATTCACTAATTCTGAGTTTATAGGTAGCCAGAAATGTCCTGAATTGTTTTTCATCATCAATCATATTTATTGAGTGCTTACTGTGTGCAGAGCACTGTACTAAGCGCTTTTCATGTGATGTACCTAAATCATTTTATATTTTTTTATCTTCTATTAACTTTAAACTCACCATATAAATATAATAACATATTAAATAACTCTTTAGGGTTCAGGTTACATTGGAACAGTGCTCTGCACACAGTAACACTCAATAAATATGATTGAATGAATGAATGAATAAATTTGTCCAACTGGTTTGAAACTCACTTATAGTTTAGACATAGTGAGCAGGTTTGGAGAATACAACTTTTCTACAGCCATATGAACCCAAAGTAGTTCTGGTATTTTAGTGAATTTTGACATGGCACCAATTTAAGACCACTGTAAAATTTTACTAAAGTAAGAAAGAAGGGGACTGTTATCTTCTGCTGAAGGCAGGGAGTTGTGGATAGAGGAGGGCACCAACTATCAAAAAACAGGCATCCTCCTGCAGGGAAAAAGGAAGTGTAGGCAAACTGGTGATGTTTATCAACCTCCTGACAATTTCCACTCATCAGTCACTCCCTCACTTATCAAGAGGCCAGATTCAACAGCTGTTGTGATCCAATCTAAGAAGAGGGTATGAGGGGACATTGGATATTGCTGATACCAAGGATGGCCTCCAGCCAGACTTAAGAGAAACATATTAAATATATAAACTTTGCTAGTGCAACTCTACTAGGAATCCCCTTTCCATCCCTTCCAGTGCATCTCTGTCTGCCTCTCAAACATGGACAACTGCGGGTAAACTGGCTTAGTGGACAGAGCTCAGGCTTGGGAGTCAGAAGGACCTGGGTTCTAATCCTGGCTTCGCCACATCTCTGCCGTATGGCCTTGGGCAAGTCACTTCACTTCTCAAGGCCTCAGTTGCCTCATGTGTAAAATGGGGTTTAAGATTGTGAGCCCAATGTGGGACAGGGCTGCATCCCATCTGATTAATTTGTATCTACCCTGGTGCTTAGAAGAGTGCTCAGCGCATGGCAAGTGCTTAACAAGTACCATTATTATTATTATTATTATTATCACAAGTCAATTACCCATTACAGCAGTGAATGAAGTGTGGAGTGGGAAGCCTTGAAGTGGAGCCTTGAAGTGACAATTGCTTGCTGTGTAACCTTGGGTAAGTTAACTTCTCTATGCCTCAGTTTCCTCATCTATAAAATGGGGATTCAGTACCTGTTCTCTCTCCTACTTAGATTGTGAGCCCCATGCAGGGCAGGGACTGTGTCCAATCTAATTAACCTGCAACTTCCGCATTGCTTAGAATCGTGTTTGACACATAGTAAGCACTTAACAAATACCATAAAAAAACCAGATGACCCGGACAGGGGTGTTGATGAGTCAGTAAGCAAATGTGACTTGGAGTACTGTCATTATTGATTTGTTTATTTTAGCCTGTTTGCTCTTTTTTCCCCTAGGATCTGTCTTCCCCCTTTAGATATCTGCCTCTTATTGGATAGAAACTCGGAATGAATTTCAAACTCCATGTACTCTTCCTAGTGCATAGGCAGTGCTTTTCAAATTGTAAGCACCTAAGAAATATTGATTACATCAGGTTGACAAGAACATTTTCTTGGCTTTTTTCTACTTCGAATTTTTCCAATTTAAATCTATTGTATTTTTGTAACATATTTTTATAAAAATGAATTAAGCCATAAGCATAACATTTAATTCTCAACGCCACAATTGCCTGGGGTATAAGTCTTTAGTTTGATTCTGTCCTTACAGAGGAACTACAAGGAGGTAAAGACTTGAGAATTTCCGGTAAGAAGTTGGCACGTACCAGTAAAGTAGTAAAAAGAGATGATATAAAGATATATATATATATATCTGTATATATGTATATATGGTTGTACATATTTATTACTCTATTTATTTATTTATTTATTTATTATCTATTTATTTATTTATTTACTCTATTTATTTATTCATTTTACTTGTACATATCTATCCTATTTATTTTATTCTGTTAGTATGTTTGGTTTAGTTCTCTGTCTCCCCCTTTTAGACTGTGAGCCCACTGTTGGGTAGGAACTGTCTCTATATGTTGCCAATTTGTACTTCCCAAGCGCTTAGTACAGTGCTCTGCACATAGTAAGCGCTCAATAAATACGATTGATGATGATGACGACGATGATGATATTTGAAAATGTTTTCCGGGTTTTAAGTGTCTGAGAAAAAGCTGAAAGCAGTAAAATAATGATCACTGTAGCATTAGGAAGTCCTACGAAAAAGACAGCCTCCTAAAAAAATCTGCAAGTGGAGTAGAAACCTGAATTTAGAAAATTAGAGATGTACTTTTGGATGATAAAGTGCTCCCCAGTGAGTGTATGGTTCAATATTCACTTGAGAAGTTCTGCCTCAGGTTCTGGCTCCCATAGGAGTACATGCCTTTCAATCAAAATGACTGTGGAAGCTACCTCAGGGTCTCAGTTATGCAGCATTATCATCAACGGTATTTATTGAGCGCTTACTGTGTGCACAGCACTGTTTTAGTGTTGGGAGAGTATAAAACAAAAGAGTTGGTAGACACATTTCCGGCAGATCACAAAATCAGTTTTCATACCCTCGTATTTGATGATTAAGGAGAGTCTAGTACATCAATCAACGGTTCTTGTATACATTGCACTACATTAAGAGTTTGGGAAAGTACAATACAACAAAGTTGGTAGACAAGTTCCCTGCCCACAGGGACTTTTAAAATTGAAAGTGGAGGTTGTGGTCTTGGGTAGTCTCAATGAACCCTTTGAAAAGGCATGAAATTGCTCAGGTTTCACAACCAAGCAAGAGCAGAGATGTGAAAATCTATCTAAAAAGCCATTCCAGACACATTCCCTTCCATTTGGGGCTGTTGAGACCTGGGCACATAAAAAGCTTGAGATTTTTTTAATGGTATTTATTAAGCATTTACTATGTGCTGAGCTAAGCGCTGTGGTAGATACAATCAGGTTGTCCCACGTGAGGCTCACAGTCTTCATCCCCATTTTACAGATGAGGTAACTGAAGCACAGAGAGGTTAAGTGGCTTGCACAAGGTCACACAGCAGACAAGTGGCAGAGCAGAATTAGAACCCATGTCCTCTGACTCCCAAGCCCGGGCTCTTTCCACTAAGCCGTGCTCCTTCCACCCAACTGACTAATTGGGTGGAAAATACTCAAATCACTTTGGATACTTCAAGGGTTGTTTTCATGTTTTGTCAAGTGTGAGTGTTGGAAGACTAAGACAGCAGCCTCTAAATGTAATATTAAAATCCTAAATGGGAAGCATCTCGGCCTAGGGGAAAGAACATGGGCATGGGTGTTAGAGAACCCGAGTTCTAATCCTGGCTCCACCACTTGTCTGCTGTGTGACCTTGGGGAAGTCACTTAACTTCTCTGTGCCTCAATTATCCTATCTGTAAAATGGGGATAAAGACTGTGAGCTCCATGTGGGGCATGGACTGTGCCTAATCTGATTAGTTTGTATCTACCCCAGCGCTTAATACAGTGTCTAGCACATAGCACTTAAATACCAGAAAAAAAACCTACTAAATTTAAAATAAACTAAACGTACAACTACCATCTACAGTCTTACTGATACTGTATACAAAATTGGCTGAAGCATTTCAAGCATTACCATTAATTTTTTTAAAAAAACTACTACACAATTCATTTTTCCAATGACCTTGTAACAATCAAGTTCATGATTCAGACTACAAATAAAAAGACAATGGTTCATAAATCAATACAGTCTGGACATGTCCTTTCTGTTTACCAGTTTATTCTTAGTAGTTTCTAAATAAGAAGATTTTGATTTGGTTATTTATATCCCGATGACTGTTCTGTCTCAGGAGGAACTGGAAGTATGTTTCTGTGCACTGCACAGCTCTTTTTTAGAAATGATGGAATGTAGCAGCAGAATAGGGTGAAATACAAACCTAAAATAGGAGCTAAAACCTGGGATGTATTTAGTGGGGCAAGGAGGGATCATCTTGGCCTCTGAATTACCCAGTAGACTTTCTTTTCATTTCATTTTAAACCAAGAGACGGTAGTTTATTTATTCTGATGGATGGGAATTATTTTAATGTTGGAAAGAAATTGCAGTTAACAGGAACTGACTGGCTTCGACCTTGCCAATTTCAGTTTTTCCCTTTTTCAACACCTCAATGTTGTTTCTCTTTCTGAAACTTCCTGGGGTGTTTGCCACCTTTTTTGTGGATCCCCTGGGAGGGCTTGCCTGGAGTGAAAAGAACCTAGTCCTGAGCAGTGGAGAAACCAAACATTCGCCTCTAACCTCTGCTGAGGCTTGTGATGACAGGAAATCTTGTGAGATTTTTGCACGCAACCGCAGGAAGCAATGGGAGTTAAAGTCCTTCTGAAGTTATCTGGAATAGATGTCGTTACTCATTAGATGTCAGGATAAATGCTCCCACCCCAACAAATGTATAATGCTGGGATTTAAAGGGGCTCTTGATCTTTACAGTTCCTTAAATGCATAGTAACCCAAAAGGGATTGTTAGAATAGATGTCCATTACCCAGGTCAACTTTGGTAGCATGTAAATTTGTACACGGTGATATTTAGTTATAAAAAAATACTTGAAAGTCATAATTACATCTTTTTGTTACCTACGGTACCTTCTTTGGGTTGATTCTTGTAATTACTGAATAATATGAAAGGTTCCTAGATGGCTCCTTTTAACTGTCTGCTCTCTTCTCCCAGTAGATCCCAATTAATGCTCTTCATTCTGCCCAAGCCTCCTTCGTGTTCAACTCTTCCACCTCTGATCCATCATGTGGAATGCCCAACTTCCTCATTCTTGCCAAATCACACCTCCTACCTCTTTCAAAGACCTCCTAAAAGTCACTTCCTAGCCGTCTTCCCTAATAAACCTTTCATTCAATCATATTTATTGAGCGCACTGCAAGTTATACCTCCGCAATCACCCACCAAATACTATTGCGTGCAATTGCTTATTTGTTATTCAATCACTGAGACCTATTATTCATACCTATTTTCTCACTCAACTACGGAAGAAAACAAATCCATTTATATTTATGATCGCCATTAAAGTGTTAGCTCTTTTGCACGCTTTGCAAGAACCTACAAATAGTCTGCACACAGGCAGAACTCAACAAGAACTGGGGATTCTGATATTGACATTAACTTAATACCTTCTTTCTCAGAAAAGTGTAGCAAAATGATGTACCTTTTATCAACCTTACTACACCAACCTTTCTCAAGCCCTCTAAGAATGGTCAATTTTCTGCCATTCTGGAATGTTGGCAGAAGAAAACTTTGTTCTGGAATAGAATCCAGAACTTTTCTGCTTTTAGAGAGCACTATAAGCTTCTCCCTTAGAAGCATGCATTTTTGTTAACTAGTTTTCCTTCCTACTTAGCGTCTCCATGATTTCCCATTTGCCTATTTTATTGGACAAAGTTCCACTTTACTCTTCCCTCTGAATCCTGACTTGGAGTTTTATTTTATGCGAAGTGGAGATGAGGAGGAGAGTTACTCGCAACAAGATAAACAATTCTATCTGGCGGTGTGGCTGTGGGAGAGTTCTGGGTAAGGTGAAGATGTGTGAGTATAGCATGTCAACATGTGCTGTGCCTAAATAAGATACTAGGGAGTGTCTGAACACTTGAATCGACGTGTTAGCTGTATGAATATAATTGGGTGTGTGTGTATTTTTTATTAATCTGGGTTAGTCTTTGGAGGTGTGATTCAGTCTACATATAGATCTATGCATATAGATCTATAGATCTATAAACATCTATGCATATAGATGTTTGCATGGGGGAGAAGGAAGGAAAGTGGAAAAAAATCAAAAGAGAGGGATGAATAATGCCTTTTTTTAATGGTATTTGTTAAGCATTTACTATGTGTCAAACACTGTTTTACGCGCTGAGATAGATTCAAGTTTAATAGGTTGGGCACAGCGCTTGTCCTATATCAGGCTCACAGCCTAAATCAGAGGAAATAGGATTCAATCCCAAATTTACATATGAGGTAACTGAGGCACAGGGAAATTAAGTAACTTGCCCAAGGTCACACAGCAGACAAATGGCAGAGTCGGAATTAGAACCCTGGGCTTCGGGCTCTCTGGCTAGTACTTTTACCACTACGCCATGCTATTTCACTGTTTTGAAACTCTACCCCTTTTACTGAAATTTTGCCAACTTGTACTTCCCAAGCACTTGTTACAGGGCTCTGCACACAGTAAGCGCTCAATAAAAACGACTGACTGAATGAATGAATGAATGAAATGGAAATGAAGAAAAATTTTGCCTGTAGCTAAATCCATATTCCAGTTCCTACCTGGGGCATATGACGAGTTTAACATGTTCATATGACGAGTTTAACATGTTCACCTCCACTTTGTCTTGTCTTATGCCATCGAGTCATTTCGTAACCATATCGACACCATGGACACATCTCTCCCGGAATGCCCCGCTCTCCATCTGCAATCGTCTGGTAGTGGATCCATAGAGTTTTCTTGGTAATAATACAGAAGTGTTTTACTATTGCCGCCTTCCAAGCAGTAAACTCGGGTCTCTGCCGTTTACTCTCTTCCATAACGCTGCTGCTCAGCATGGGTGAGTTTTGACTTGTAGTAGATTGCCTTCCACTCGCTAGCCGCTGCCCAAGCTAGGAATGGAATGGACAGTCCTCTGCTTGACTCTCCCTCCTAGAGCCGAGACTGGTAGAGTACTGGAAACTCTCCAGATGCAACCCTGAGAGGGGCACCTCCATTTAGCAAGTGAAAAAAATGAAGCAGGACAATGTCTGTATTAGTATTTTTTATAAAGACTCTATTGGCTCCTGTGAGTAGGGAACACTTCTATTATAACCCTCTCTCAAGTGCTTAGTACAGTGCTTTGCACACAGTAAATATGACTGGTTGTCATAAAAAGGGAAAATTTACCAATACGGTAATCGTTGTCCTATCACCTTGGAACAAATTTCTTCCCTCTGACAAGCTGAATAAATAATTTTACTATAATTTTAATCCAGGTTGAGAGGAAAGGCTGGAATGAGGATTGTTTTATAAAATCTTACTCAGTTTCTAAAATGAAAGTAATCATCATTTAACAGTTTATTTTCCATAGCCACATATTTTCCATAGTATAGCATGAATTCAGTATATTGCGATTGTAATGAACTTAGTAACAATACAGTAGGTAGGAGCAGATAAACACTTCTGTGAAAAGATATATTACTGTGTTCTAGGAAAACAGAATGAATCATTTCCGAAATAGCACTTCCTTTACTATTTTATTGGGAAAGCCAAACTTCCCAGAAATGAGTTCAAAGATCTTTATTACTCACATTCTTAGTAATAACAGTATAGTTCATGCAGATCTTAAGCTGCAAAGAACAGAATCATTACATTCATATAAAATGTTAACAAATAATATCTGCCCACTTTTGAAAATGTATTTCCATTTTGGAAGTTTTGTTTTCTAAAGCACTTAGTGAATATAAAGGAATCAAAAGAAATGGTAAAATTGAATCAAATTTTCTAAGAGGTAGAAGATTAAAAGTTAAGCTTAGTGTTCAAAGATAAAATGAATGAATTTGAATTCTTCAGTTTCTTTGCAAATATCAGTGGAGAGTCTCTTTTCATTACATACGCATAAACACGCGCCTCAGTTTTCTCATCCATAAAATAAGAAAGAGATCTACTTTCTCCTTCCCTCTTAGACTGTGAGCCCCATAAAAGACAGGGACTGTTTCCTAACTAATTTTCTTGGATCTACCATGACTCTTAGCACAGTTCTTGGCACATAATAAACACCCAATGAATGCCACTATCATCAAATAAGCATAACATGTTTATCAACCAGATAGGTAAGAAGAGATTGGCAATAGGTCATACTGCTTCCCCAGCACATGAGCAGGGAGCGTGTCTACCAACTCTGTACTTTCCCAAGCACTTAGCGCAATGCTTTGTACACAGTAGGTGCTCAATAATACCTTGGATTGATATTCAGCCCATCTTCAGTTTGCTTTACATATAGCTTGCACCACCAGAATATTTTCTAACGTATGAGTTTGAAAAACATTATTGAAATGAATAGATTCCACTTAAGTAAAAGGTCATTTTATTAAAATTTAATACGATTCTGGTGAAGATTTTGTACATTTCTGAGAAGAGAATTATCGGATTGTTTTTGCAAAGATCTTCACCCCATTTTCCTCCTGCCCCATTAATGGCAACACAGATAGGTTGAATTCATTCATTCATTCAATCGTAATTATTGAGCATTTACTGTATGCAAGCACTGTACTAAGTACTTGGGTGAATAATAGTGATTATATCCTTTATTTGCCTTTACCTATTTTATCCCGTGATGCCCTGCATGCGGCCAATCAGAAGACCAGAGTTAATACTTCTTTATTTGATGTTTTTGAAAACCTTTTTGAAACAGAGCAACTTATTTGCTCTCCCTTGAACGCTGTAGCTGTAGTTCCTCTTCAGTTTAGGAAGGCCAGTACCGAAATGATAAGGACATCTTGGATTGCCTGACTTCTTTACCTTTTTGCCTTATGTTGGACTCTCCCAAGTGCTTAATACAATTCTCTGCACATAGTAAATGCGCAATAAATTAGAATGATTGATTGATAGATTTTGAGGCCTTCTAAAGTAGGCACACCACTGTAATTAGCTATATCTTTTCACATCCATATCAATACTGAAGAATGGAGGTAGATTGGGGGTGTCCTATGATAAGTTAATGAAGGCAATCATTATGTTGGATAGATTTTAGAGTTGTAAATATTTTGTTTTTACCTCAGTATTCATTTTTAAGTAAGGACATGTTCATTATCTGAACTTGGGCAAAATGATTTGATATCTACCCATATTCAGAAGAAAGGAGTCAATTATGGCCTTTTCTAACTCAATGACTTGCTAACAAATTTGCAGGCCAAGTAGGGCTGTATTAATAACATTCACAACCAAGAGCTCTTATTATAATCACTACAATATGAACATATTTTTAGCCCTGTTTTTCTTCCAGTTTTAGAAGTTGTTACATTTGCTATTCATTACGAAGCAAACTGCTCCACTGATGCCATTCGGGTCCTTTGATTATTTCACAGAACTAAAATTAGTTTTTTCAAATAACTTACCAATTGTCTATAGGTTTTCAAGGAGAGCAGAAAAGACTTTGTCCTTGTTTGGTGAGTTAGACCCCTCGACCCTTTATTTGCTTAAGCAGAAATTTGGCTAAGGACATAAGAATAAGGGGAGAGCTGAAATGCTAATTTTAAAGAACATCTATATGGATTTAGTACATGCAGAGTCCAATACATTTTTTAATATAGAATACTATCTCCCATTTTTCCACAAGACTACTGAAAAAAGTTTTTTCTAAAACTTGCTAATAATTTTGTATAACTGAGATGAAGGATGTACAAATATTTATTATTCCACTTTCTGATTTTTTGCAACATAAAGAAGTTACTTCTAGAGCATTATTTTGCCTATAGATGCTCTTTATGGGCAGGGATCACATCTATTTTATTTCCCCAGGCACTTCGTTCAGTGTTCTGCACACACTGCAAGCTCAATAAATACCACAGATTGATTGAAACCTACTTTTACATTTAAAGAGGATTCAAATCTGCAACAAAAATGCTTCAGGTCTAGCTGTTCCAAAGAAGGATGTCTCTACAGCAAAAAAGCACATTACTTACAATGAAAAACAGGCATGTTCTGAAATGTGAGCCCCAGGTGGAACAGGGACTGTAACCAACCTGATTAGCTGTATCTACCCCAGTGCTTAGAACAGTGCTTGGCACACAGTAAGTCCTTAACAAATACTATTATCATTATTATTATTATTATTATCATTGTTAAAAACGTATGAACCTGGGAGCCAGAGGACCTGAGTTTTAATCGTGGTCTACCACTTCCCTGTTGTGTGACCTTGGGTAAGGCACTTAATTTCTTTTTGCTTCTGTTTCCTCATCTGTAAAATGAGGATTAAATCCTACTCCCTCCTACCTAGGCTTGGAACCCCATATGAGACAGGGACTGTTGCCAACCTGATTATCAGAAGATTGTACTTACCCACCCCAGCGCTTCCCAGCTGCAAATCAACAACCCATCTCCAAATTCACCTGTTTCATTAAATGAGCTTCACCCTTAAAACATTATGGTCCATAACCATCTCCACAATACTGTGGCTCGTTACAACAGAGATTTTGTATAGCTAATCCCAGAAGGATGGTGAGTGAGAGGTAATTTATGCACCACCACAAGCCACTGAAAATTCTGCTGCTTTTGAAAAATTCAAAACTGGAATTACCAGACACAAGCACATAAAACCTCAAACCATAGAATGCCAGGGGTGATTTCAACCTCATACCCTGAGGCAAGACCACACCTAAATCACTGAGGAAGAAGAGAATGTACCCTACTCTTAAAGATCTCTACAGAAATACGTTCCTTAGACTTTCTGAGTAATATGTTCCAAGTCCTAATAATTTTCACTGTTGTCATATTTAACCTAAATTATTTACAATACACTTTAAGACTGTATTAAGCTCCCCCAGGCCAGGGGTCCTGTATTTCCCTTTTATTGTACTTTCCAATGGATTTACTATAGGTTTCAATCCATAATAATAATATAATAATAATGATGGTGTTTGTTAAGCGCTTACTATGTGCCAAGCACTGTTCTAAGCACTGGGGTAGATACAGGGTTATCAGGTTGTCCCACGTGGGGCTCACAGTCTTAATCCCCATTTTATAGTCCAGGAAACTGAGGCACAGAGAAGATAAGTGACTTGCCCAAATTCACACAACTGACAAGGGGCAGAGGAGCGGGATTAGAACCCATAACCTCTGACTCCCAAGCCCATCCTCTTTCCACTAAGCTATGCTGCTTCAGAGAACAATGAACTGACATATTCCCCCTTCCATTCTAAAGGGGTATCTATTGTATGTATTGAGCACTTGCTATGTGCAGAGCACTGTACTAAGCATTTGGGAGAATACAGTATTCAATTGATCAATGGTATTTATTGAGTGCTTACTATGTGTACAGCACTGTACTAAGCACTTGGGAGTGCTTAGAGAAGCGTCGTGGCTCAATGGAAAGAGCATGGGCTTTGGGGTCAGAGGTCATGGATTCAAATCCCGGCTCTGCCAATTGTCATTTGTGACTTTGGGCAAGTCACTTAACTTCTCTGAGCCTCAGTTACCTCATCTGCAAAATGGGGATTAAGACTGTGAGCCCCCTGTGGGACAACCTGATCACCTTGTAACCTCCCCAGTGCTTAGAACAGTGTTTTGCACATAGTAAGTGCTTACTAAATGCCATTATTATTACTATTATTACTTGGGAGAGTAAAATAATCAGGCAGTCAATGGTACTTAAGCAGCGCACACAAATACAATTAAAAAACAAACACTGTTTCCAACATGTCCTCTGGGGAATAATCAAATCAACTTCAAACATATCAGAACTGTGTTGTAGAATTTTAGGGCTGAAACTGTCATGAACTAGTTCTAATTTATCTCACTCTTTATAAAGAAATTGGGTGTTAGGGTTTTTTTTTAAGTTTTAATTTAAAAAATAAGTAATTCATCTCAACAATAAAGTTAAACCAGGTTTTATAGTCTATAACTTTCAGTTTTTTTTTGTTGTTTCGGTGACCATAATTGAAAAAAAAAGATTGAAAATATGCTAAATTATATGGCAAAGAAATTTGGTCCAACCCAAGTTACAAATTACATTATAATCTCAAATGTGCTTAAAACTGTTGGTATTGAAGCCAACAGTTTGTAAAAATAATGAGTCACATGTGGTACATAAAAATCGTATTTATATGTTTCTGAGCAGAGGTTTAATATACACTAAAAGCAATGAATAATTTATTGAAGCTTTTAAATTGTCAGTAATAAAAGAGATTAAAGATAAAGTTATCAGGTAGAAAGAAACTACTAAAGAATGGTTCCGTGGTGCCATTGTCTGACTTGAAAATCATCTTCTCCACCTGCACTCTCACACTCAGCAACTGATTTTCAAAGATCTGGGATACAGCATCCCACAGACTGAAGGACAGAAATCATGTTTAAAATTAGGCTTTCATCTACTAGCTCTTTATTTTACTCTTTTGTAATGACAGTCTGGCTCATATGGCCCTTAGCTATGTTAATACCACCTAGAACGCATACAGTAAATCTTAAACTGAAGCGTAGGGCATTCAGGCAGGGAGAGCCCTATGGACACTAATCTGATATACTACCCTCCAGGTCACAATTCTGATTATTTATATAGCCTTTGGACTGAAGAGTCAGGGCATGTCTCCATTAAAATAAGCAAGCCATCATGATGAAGAGAGAAAGAGAGAGAGAAAAAAAGAGACAAAGAGAGAGCCCTTGCCTCTCGGAAAGCAAAATGCCAATATTCAGAATCTGAGGGTCTTCTGGAAGGGTGATGGAATTCATTTGGGAGATGTTTTCAGGAAAGGATTGTACCATAAGCAGTGAGAAACAGTGTGGCCTAATAGAAAGAGCTCAGGACAGAAGACCTGGGTTCAAATCCCAGCTCTGTCACTTGCCTGCTGTGTGACCTTGGGCAAGTCACTTAACTCTCTGAGCCTCACATTCCTTTTCTGTAAAATGGGGATCAAATATCACTTCTCCCCTTTACTTAGGCAGTGAGTCCCATGTGAGACAGGGACTGTGTCCACCCTAATCCCAGGGCTTGGCACATAGTAAGTGGTTAACTTCTTTCATAGTATTTATTACACGCTTACTATGTGCCAGGCAATGTACTAAGCACTGGGTTAGATACAAACTAATTGGGTTGGACACAGTCCATGTCACACATGAGGCTCACAGTCTTAATTCCCTCTTTACAGATGAGGTAACTGAGGCACAGAGAAGTTATGTGATTTGCCCAAGGTCCCACAGCAGACTACTGGTGGAGTTGGGATTAGAACCCAGGACCATGTGTCTCCCAGGCCTGTCCTCTATCAATCAATCAATCAAATTTATGGAGCGCTTACTGTGTGCAGAGCACTGTACTAAGCGCTTGGGAAGTACAAGTTGTCAACATATAGAGATGGTCCCTACCCAACAGTGGGCTCACAGTCTAGAAGGGGGAGACAGAGAACAAAACCAAACATACTAACAAAATAAAATAAATAGAATAGATATGTACATGTAAAATAAATAAATCCAATCCAATAGCCTGGGCTTTTTCTCACTATTCTACTGTTGTTATTATCATTATATATCTGAGAATTCAGGGAAGCAGTGAGAGAAGCAGGCTTTTCTCTTAATCAGGGAAATTCAAACCCATAAAATATCAGATTTATTCTTCATTTTATACAAATAACAATAAGCTTAGTGTTCTAAATGATTCGAGTGCCCCATTTTGAATAATAGAGGCGACAATGTTTCATTTTGAATGCAAGGGTGAAAAAGGGAGCACAGATTTTAGGTGGGATGGAAGAACAGCTGAGAAATCAAAAAACCACCATTTTGGGCCATTTTGGCCCTATCAGTCAATGATATTTATAGAGCACTTACTGTGGGCAGAGCACTGTACTAGCAGTTGGAAGAGGCCAATATGACAGAGTTGTTAGCCACATTCCCTCCCTAGAAGTAGCTTCCAGTCTAGAAGGGGAGAAAGACTTTAAAATAAATTTTGGATAGGTGCATAAGTGCTGTGGGATTGAGGGTGGGATGAATATCAAGTACTTCAAGGGTACATTTCCAATTCCATAGTTGACACAGAAAGGAGAGGGAGTAGAGGGTATGATGGGTCAGTAGAGAAAGCCCTCTTGGAGTAGATGTGATTTTAATAAGGCTTAGAAGATAAAGGAGAGTGGTGGTCCTTTGTATATGAAGGGGGAGGGAGGGAGTTCCAGGCAAGAGGAAGGATGTGGGCAAGGGGCTGGTGGTGAGAGGTGATTGAGCAGGTTGGTGTTGAAGATTGAAGTGTGTGTCGGGTTGTATTAGAAAATCAGTGAAGTGAGATAGAAGGCTGTGAGCTGATCGAGTATTTTAAAGTTGATAGAAAGGAGTTTCTATTTGATACGGAGGTGGATGGAAAACCACTGGAGGCTCTTGAGGAGTGGGGAGATGTGGATGGAAAGTTTTTTTGGAAAAAAAGTGAAGTAAAAACTGGAACGGGGGGAGGCAGGAGTCAGGAAGGTCAGTGAGGAAGCCGATGCAGTAGTCAAGGCAGGATTTGGTAAGTGCCTGGATAAGCATAGTAGTAATTTGGACGGAGAGAAAAGGGCGGATGTTAGCAATGTTGTGAAGGCAGAACCGCCATAACATTTGGAAACTCATCTTTTCAGAGTCCGGTTGTCTAGGTAAAAGGTTGTGACAACAGTTGCTCCCACCACAATTGGGGTGGAGTAATGGAATGGAGACAGATGAAAAGTCTCATCTGTTCCCTAATCAGAACTGCATTAAGTTTCAGTGGAATGGAGAAATACTAGAAACTCAAAGGGTCATTAGGCCCTTGTTCCGGCCTGTTCTCTCTTCCTTCTGAATTTACACCTGCCTCTGAATGTAATATACCCCTATCTGCTTTCCTCTACCTCTTTCTACTGGGAGAAAAGAGGAAGGGGCACCTGCCTCTGCCTCTAGATGATGATGATGATGTTGATGGTATTTGTTAAGCGCTTACTATATGCCAAGCACTGTTCTAAGCACTGAGGTAGATACAAGATAATCAGGTTATCCCACTTGGGGAATCACAGTCTTAATCCCCATTTTACAGATGAGGTCACTGAGGCACAGAGAAGGTAAGTAGCTTGCCCAAAGTCACATAGCTGACAAATAGCGGAGCTAGGATTAGAACCCATGACCGCTGACTCCTAAACCCAGGCTCTTTCTACTAAGACTCCTAAACCCAGGCTCTTTCTACTAAGCCACACTGGACAGACCTGAGACTCAGAGGTCCTGGGTTTTAATCCCAGCTCCGCCACTTGTCTGTCATGCGACCTAGGACAAGTCAGTTACCTTACCATCATTATGATTCTCTATGCCTCAGTTCCTTCATCCATAAAACAGGGATATAAGAATGCAAGTCCCACATGGGACATGGACTGTGTCACACCTGATAAGCTTATACTTATCCCAGTGCTTAGTATCGTGCCCGACACATAGTAAGCGCATAACAAATACCACGAAAAAAACCAAAATATGGGCCTAGGAGTAAGAAAACCTGGGTTCTAATCCAACTCTGCCACTTGCCTGCTGTGAGACCTTGAGCAACTCACTTAACCCTTCAGTGCCTCAGTTCCCTCATCTGCAAAACAGTGATTGAATAATAATAATAATAATAATAATGGTGGTATTTTTTAAGCGCTTACTATGTGCAAAGCACTGTTCTAAGCACTGGGGGGATACAAGGTGATCAGGTTATCCCACGTGGGGCTCACAGTCTTAATCCCCATTTTACAGATGAGGTAACTGAGGCATAGAGAAGTTAAGTGACTTGCCCAAGGTCACACAGCTGACAAGTTGCTGAGCTGGGATTCGAACCCATGACCTCTGACTCCCATGCCTGCATTCTTTCCACTGAGCCACGCTGCTTCTCCATGCCTATTCTCTCTTAGGCTGTGAGCCCCATATGGGACCTGGTTATCTTATATCTACCCCAGCGCTTAGTGTCTGGCACACTGTAAGTGCTTAACAAATAGCACCATTATTATCATTTAATCGGAAATCATCCCCATGAATGGCGAACCTTAAGCAGGCAGAAGCGTACTGGAACCCAGGACTCCTGATTCCCAGAGAACGGCTCTTTCACAGGGAGATAAGTGTAAGGGGCAACGCCATGATGACCACCGTGGGCTTTCCAATGGTTACAGATCACCACCTGAGGCTGAGACGACGGGGAAAGTCGCCCTGCTACTCAGAGGTTAAAGCGGTCCTGATTTCAATCCATAGAACACGTGCCTTAATACATCAACATGAAAAATACAGTGAACAATGAAAACAGAACAGTGGAGCATTTGCCAATTGATTTTGCTTTTCAATAACAAACCTATCAGCAAAAGCAAGAAAATTCAGACTGCTCTACAATTACATTATTAGCAACAATGAAAACAATAAATGGTTATTTTTTTCAATTCAAAAGGTCTAAGACAGAAGCAACAGCTCTAAGGCATTTGAATTGAATTGTTACACATTAGGTTCTTGGTTCATGATACCATGGTCATGACACATAGCATTCTTCTGAGCAGAACATTTCTTTAATGAGGAAAACAGACTTACTTTTAAGAGCTAAAAGAGCTGTACGCCAGAATGCAATGTAAAAAGTTTGTTTCTTTAAAGACTGCTATTTATAATCATTTAATGACATCCTTTGGAAATGCATGTCAGCGGGGGCAGTTTTTATTTTCAGTCGATATACGCCGGACATAATATAGTGGCCTCACTTGTCTATTCCACCTGTCGCCCAGTAAGTCTTTTTAGGGGTTGATCCTCCCCGCTTTTCCCATCCTACGGGGGTGGCTGATTAATAACAACAACAACAGCAATAATAACAGTAGTATTTGTTAAGGGCTTACTATGTGCCAGGCACTGTACTAAGCACTGGGGTGGATACAAGCAAATCAGATTGGACACAGTTCCTGTCCCATGTGGGGCTCACAGTCTCAAATCCCCATTTTAAAGATGAAGTAACTGAGGCCCAGAGAAGTGAAGTGACTTGCTCAAGATCACACAGCAGACAAGTGGCAGATCCAGAATTAGAACCCATGATCTTCTGAGTCCCAGGCCTGTCAACCATGCCATGCTACTTCTTAGACCCTTCTGAGAGATAGTCTCCACCTCCACGGTTCCCTATGGCACAAAATCCCTCCCTTCAAGGTGTTTCTATGCATTCATGCATTCATTCAAGCAAATGTGTGAGTCTTGTGAATACAATTTTTTAGCATCAACCTAGCACAATTTATTTTCATGTATTTCCATGATCTGTTTTCATACATACTTACGAATATCCTTTATCTATGGCATGAACATGGTTGCAATTTTAATAAGTGATTTCCAGGCTCAAATTCATTATATTACTTCCAGGACAGAGATCACATCTACTAATGCTATTATACTTTCCCAAGCTAAACGTAGTACAGTGCTCTTCACACTGTAGGGGCTCATTAAATATAAAAATAAAAAAAAATGGTATTTGTTAAGTGTTTACGATGTTCCATTCATTCAATCGTATTTATTGAGCGCTTACTGTGTGCAGAGCACTGTACTAAGCACTGAAGTGGATACAAGCAAATCTGGTTGGACACAGTCCCTGTCTCACGTTGGGCTCACAGTCTCAAACCCCATTTTACAGATGAGGAAACTGAGGCCCATAAAAGTGAAGTGACTTGTCTAAGGTCACACAGCAGACAAGTGGAGGGGCAAGGATTAGAACCCATGATCTTCTGAGTCCCAGGCCCGTGCTCTATCCACTACATCACACTGCTTCCCTCAATGGTTAATTGATTGGTTAATTATACATTAGGAGTATTTGTGGAACATAACGTTGATGGCTCTGCCTCATCTCGCAAGTTAAATTCCATTTTTGGAATGGATGAGATTATATTGAGTTTTTTGAGACTTCCTTCTTTTTCTTATGGACATTAAGTTAAAATCCTCCAAAAGACAAAGATCTTAAATAGAAAAATACTTCAATTTAACTTTAAAATCTGGTTACCTATATATTCCTATCACCTACCACAGCACTCCCTTAGTATTTTGACTGCTGTGCTAGATTAAAATAATGAAAAGCTCATGCTACCATTTTTGCATAGACAGTTGTAAGTGCAATATTTGCACACGCAAAATTGAGGGAACAATTATGTAATTATTTACTTATACAGATAAGATACATGATGAGATATCTTGATTTGCATAGTGATCCATGCTATTAGAGACTAGCAGCTTCAGTGTTGCAAAAGCGAAAATGGTTTCTGCAACTATTAAGGCCCAGGAAAATTGAAGACTGTTGACTGCCAATGGTTGGCCAGCAGTGGTATTTACTGAATGCTTACTGAATGCACTGTACTAAGCACTGGGGAGAGTACGATACAACAGTTGGAAGACACAGTCCCTGACCACAAGCATCTTACTGCCTAGAGAGGAAGACAGATCTACCATCTACCGTGGCTCAGTGGAAAGAGCCCGGGCTTTGGAGTCAGAGGTCATAGGTTCAAATCCCAGCTCCGCCAACTGTCAGCTGTGTGACTTTGGGCAAGTCACTTCACTTCTCTGTGCCTCAGTTACCTCATCTGTAAAATGGGGATTAAAACTGTGAGGCCCCCCCCATGGGACAACCTGCTCACCTTGTAACCTCCCCAGTGCTTAGAACAGTGCTTTGCACATAGTAAGCGCTTAACAAAAACCATCATTATTATTATTGTTATTATCTACGCTCTTCTTTCAGAAATTTCAAGTAAATAGTCCTTAAGCAGTGATTTTTTCAGTTTCTTCATATGTTTTCAAAGACTAAAAACCCTTCACTTTTAATCACTGAAAGACTTAATTATAGTGAGGCAATTTGGGGAGAGTTGGCAGCTTTAGGTGGACTTACACAGGGGTAGTAAAAATAATCTATTTTTCTTCCCTCAAGACGTTTCATTTTTTCTGTACCTAAGCACTTATATGATATTGGCTGAAGCATGATGGGCACAGCCAATGTAGATTTAGCATGGACCTGGGAATCAGGTGATATAGGTTCTAGGCCCAAGCCTGCTATGGGCCTGCAATATGACCTTGGGTAAGTCACTGAACAGGTAATTCCCATGTGGACAAGAAACTGTGTATGATCTGAAGATCTTAATCTCTCCCTTTGCATAGTATAGTGCTTTGACATAACATTTAAAATATACTATAATTAACAAATGGCATTACTGGGCAGTAAGTATTCCCAACCGAGTCAAGCATTATGTAGAATTTCTGAGAGCTAAAGTGCTTAGTAAAGTGCTCTGCACACATTAAGCACTCAATACATACCACTGCCTGAAACTACCATTTTGTGTCTTTAAGGTGGTTGCTGAACACATTGCTTAAGCATCACAGACTAGACCTTCTTAAAAGAAGTAACATTTCCAGAGCGCCTGGTAGCCTGCAATGGCAAGAACGTAAAGGAGTGGGTGGTACTTTTCAATCTGTTTTATACAGCTTGAGGCTACCAAAAAGCCCTGGAAACTGGTGTTGGAATAAATTTACAATCCTCTTGGGAATTTTTTAACTTTAAGCTCAAAAGGTTATATATATGTCATTAGAATTTGAGAGAATCCTTTGCCAGGAGATTCTACATGTTGCTGGCTGTTTTCTCCAAATGCACGCGTGCGCGCGCACACACACACACACACACACACAAAGCATGTAAAAGATGATTATCACTTTTGCAGAAGGAGTTTCCAACAAGCCTGAGAATGACTGAGATCATGGGCCAGTCTATTCCAAGAAACCCTAAAACAGTCAAAAATGTTTATTGGTATTACACAACTGAAAGATGCTTTGTAAACATTTTAATCATTATTTTCACTGTTCCTGTTAGGTGAGCTTGGCCAGCATCTTTACATAAGTAAACAAGCAATGTGTTTGGGACATTTGGTATTGTATAACATTTAACATTTCATGTAGCTGAAACTCTTGGGGTTCAGAGACAGAGTTCCACTAAGCCAGTCAAACAGTAAGTCAGATGGTTCAACCAAACATAGTTCTAACTGCTATGGATATATTTGTGCTTGCTATCTGCAGGAAGGAAAATAAGCATTCTTGAAAAGGAAGAAAATAATACACATGTTTTCGTGCTTCAAAAATCAGAACCAAACATGCAAAATAAAGTTCTAAAAAGCTCACGTGGAGCCATGTTTATGGAACTAGCTCTTGGTTGAATACTAACCATGTGTTTCTGAAATGCAGCCTGCCTCAGCCCACCCATAGTGAGATATGCAAATCACTGAACCATAAGAAGAAAAGGACAAAATCCAGTAGGGGTTTTTTTGTTTTTGAAAATTCTACTAAAATATTCAATTTTATCTCTTCTCTTTTCAAGACAACATCTGGATTTGAATTCTCCATTTTCATAAGGTCATTGCTTAAAATAAGACATTTTGGTTCATCCTCAACTATACCACATTTCAATTGAACTGCTCTTAAATGAGATGTTGTTGTTAATTTATGGTAGAAACTACTTTTGTTTATTTTGAGGGAGAATTCATCACAATAAACACAAAATAAATCTGCAAGTAGAATCCATGTTTATTTTACATGAAACACTTAAAACCTGTGCCATTTAAATTTTATTTTGTTGGACGGCGTACCCAAAACTGCAAAACACCAAATCCAAATAGAAAAGCTCAAGCAGTATAAACACATCAAATTTTGCCTTATCTGAGGAATTTTTCTTTCCTCAAATATAGGTGCCTTTTCCTAAACGAATACATTACATAAAAGGACAGTTCTCAATCATGTATTTGATGTGTATCTTGTTTGCACTGATCCAAAATATTCTTAAGAGGGCTTAGAAACTGCCCTTACTGAGGTGTTCATGTAAATAGGCTAGTGATCTACATGAAGGAGCTAATTCTACATAAGTGTATTTTACCACTCCAACTTTAAAAGCCTGCTCTTCTTGAGTTCTAAAAACTACTTGGCTGCAGTTTATGTCCCCAGAACACAATCCTTTCCCATGGAATTTAACCAATTTTCTATGCCCTGGGAAATGAAGAGAGCTGGAACTAATTCAACAAAAGCAAATGTGCACAGTAAAACAAATTTAATGCTCAACTGCTGAATTTCAAAAATTGATACATGCTGGAATCAACAACAAGCTTTCTTCTACTTTTTACAAACTATAAAGCCCAAGTTGGTGCTCCATCAAGCATCTGCGAGGTGACTTTGGGCAAGTCAGTTCACTTCTCTGAGCCTCAGTTACCTCATCGGTAAAATGTGGATTAAGGCTGTGAGCCCCACATGGGACAACCTGATCACCTTGTATTCCCCAGCGCTTAGAACAGTGCTTTGCACATAGTAAGTGCTTAACAAATGCCATCAATATCATTGCTATTATTATTATCTGTTTTTGCAAGTGAA
Organism: Tachyglossus aculeatus; assembly: GCF_015852505.1. Classification (NCBI taxonomy): domain Eukaryota; kingdom Metazoa; phylum Chordata; class Mammalia; order Monotremata; family Tachyglossidae; genus Tachyglossus; species Tachyglossus aculeatus. The sequence continues at coordinate 15,888,795 of NC_052074.1, read as the reverse complement.
GTTTGTGTTACACGCGGTGGTTAGTTGCCTGTTTCCTTGCCAATGTGTTGGGCAGTTAGAATAGGTCTCTATACAAAAAGATCTCACAACTTGCCATTAAAAGAACAGTGATATCTCAATATTCCGAAGTGGACTCGGTTTTAACGGTTTCTCTTAGGGAAAGTATCCCCTAAATAACAGAAATGTTAGGTATTGTACAAGAGTCCGGATTAGAAACACACCCAAGTCCTACCATGGAATCCGACTGTGAGAACTTATTTTTTGTATGGGGGCAACAGGAGGATTCACTCCAAAAGTGGACACTTCCATTTTTACCATATTGAAAAATCTGACCCATTGCATTTGCCAAAGCTGTTTTGTATACTGTACGATCTTGTGAATGATTACCGATATTGTCAATCAATTCCCAAGGCCATGAATGTCTTATTTACTGATCCTAACCCAAGCTAACTGATACTGAAAAACAGGTCTTTGAGAAATGTATGATCTAGTACCTTTACAATAAACAGATACACCACAGAGAAAGTTTGGATTCTTTCTGAAGAACAGAAGAGCTTAAATGTAGTCCCAAAGTCTGAATGCTCTGAATCTTCTACTCCACTACAGTGGAAATTCAAGAACTCTTTGAGACTTTACAAGTGAGCTATGCAATCAATCAATAAATGGTATTCATTAAGCACTTATGTGCAGAGAACTGTACTAAATGCTTGGTAGAGTACAACAGGATTAGCAGGCACATGAATAATTTTCACTTTTTCAGTCCCCTTCAAGATTCTAACAACTCTAAGTAACACATGAGCAATTTGAAAACAGTATGAATCAAATCTACTGAACCACAGAACTCAAGCTAAAGGTCGACGTCTGCCAGGAATAGAACCCATGTCCTCTGAGCACTTGGTGTGCAGCACTTAGTACTAATATTAATACTTCTGTCTAGCACATCTCTTCTTTTGCTGAGGGATGTGACTGTTGACAAACAACTGAGTATCCAAAGGGTAGACTTGATTCCAAGAGACCAATCAAATGCCATCTGTCCCCCAAGCACTAGTGTCAGTGAAGCATGGTTTAGGCTGTTGGCATTGAAGCACGGTGGCATTATTGGCCACCTCCACAGCATATAAGATCTCCAAACGAGACCCTTTTGGATATCACTGATTCACACCATAGGACCACCCCATTGCCACAGAACTCTGATTGCCATCTTCTTGGTTGCCTGTGATTCCATCACATCTCCTTATCTGCTTCATGCAGCTCAGACCGACTTGAGCCATTCCCCTAAAGTATAATCAAAAAGGGAGCCGTAAAACAGCTGAAAGATTTACAAACAGAACACAGCACTGGCTAGTTCCTGATTAAAAGAAACCATTCTGAGGTGCTTTAAATACCACAGTTAACTGCTTTCTTAAAAAAACAACTTGTACAAAGTTTCACCCAATAATTCCAAATACGGTTGACCTTTCAAATCTGGGTTCCCTCCAGTTCAGAGTTTATGTCCCCAGGCCCTGAATTCAAAAACGTTTGTCATAGTATCTAAAATATACACTAATGTTAACAGACTTGTTGTCTTATGCTGACGAGTCATTTCCGACCCATAGCAATTCAATGGACACATCTCTCCTACAGCGACCCACCTCCATCTGCAATCATTCTGGTTTGTATCCATAGAGTTTTCTTAGTAAAAATACAGAAGTGGTTTACCATGCATGGCCTTCTTCCGCGCAGTAAACTGAAGTCTACAGCCGCGACTCTCTCTCTTGCTTCTGCGATTGATTTTTGATTTTTGAGTTTGATTTTTGACTTGTAGCAGATTGCCTTCCACTCGCTAGCCACTGCCCAAGCGAGGAATGGAACGGGTAGCCCTCTGCTTGATTTCCCTCCCACAGCCGAGACTGGTAGAGTCCTGGAAACTCTCCAGGTGCCATCTTGAGACTACTCAAATTCAAATATATAATTTTCAAATAAATGAAAATAACTAAAATTCACTATTTACAGGGATTTCTCATTACAGTTAGTAGCATTTCTACAACAAGCTCTACGTTTTCCAAATCTTATTTCGGTGTTTAAAAATGTTTTCAATGGACAAAAAATATTTAGGGGAAAACGATTTTCGATGTAGACCTGTTTCTCATTTTCTGGATAATAATAGCCACTGAAGTGCTTCCTATGTGCTAAGCGCACGGCCAATCTCACAAAAGGCTCAAACCTATTTTATCCTCATTTTATAGGTGAGCAAATTAAGCCCTGAGAGCCTAATGGACTCGCCCAAGATCAAAGAGCAGGAACTAGAACCCAGGTCCCTTGACTCCCAGATACATTTGCCATATCTAGAATTTATATGAGACAATTCCTTTTAAAATCTCAAATTTATTTCTCATTTTATTATCGGTAGCCCATTTATTTAGCGGATAAATAATCACTACTCCCATTTTACTGACAGGAATCTGGCACACCATGTAGTACAGTACACCACAGTGAGTGAGAGCTCAGTACAAGCTATGAGTAGAGGTGGGGTTTGAAACTCAGTCTCCCTCCAACCTAGAAATTATCATCTGATTGTAGTATTAGTTAGGTGCTTACTATGTGCCAAGCACTGTACTGGGAAGCAGTATGGCCTAGTGGATAAAGCGTGGGGGTAGTGAGCCAGAGAACCTGGCTTCTAATCCCGGTTCCATCAATTGCCCACTCTGTGTGACCTTGAACAAGTCACTTTACTTCAGTGCCTCAGTTTCCTCAATTGCCAAATGTGGAGTCAATACCTGTTCTTCCTCTACTTAGACTATGAGCCCCATGTGGTATGTAAATTTGCATATTTCAAAGATGCCTGAAACGTAGTTGCTGACCCGCTGGCCTAATGTAAGTAGTCACATGTCTTCGTTTAGATGTTCCCAAGAGTTAAATTAATCCATATTTACCTGGGAATAGGCCTATTCCAAGAGGTTTTTTCAGAATCTACAAATAAAATCACTGTTATTTGTCTTTTTATTTGCCAAAAAACCTCACAGAAAACAACTAAATCCTCACAGACATTAGTAATACTGCTGCAATTGAATACACCAAGATTAGTTTTCGGGTGTTGGGGCAGTCCCTTGTTTTTTTTTTTTTACTCACTTCGGTAAAATTTATAATCCTGCACTAGGAATAAGGATTACCACTAAGAAATGACAGAACCAATTAATATTCATAACAGCCATGTTGAATATCAGATACTTGCAGGTGTTTGTAATTGAAAAAAAGACTTGTAATATTAAAAGCATGTAATAATGACTACAATGAGGACTGTCCTCCAAAGAAATAAGCAACTTCATGTTAAATGATAGATACTGGAATGCATTTAATAATATTTTTATTTTGCACCAAAGAAACCCACAATGATTACGCAAACTAAGTGCAAGTGAAATTTACACAGGCTCAATGAGAACTTTGCTTATGTACAGCTTCAGTTAGCCTATTGTTTTTGAAAAGAATTATAATGAAACTTCAAAATCCATGATGTCAAAGAAAATGTCTGATGTTTTCTTCCTCTATTAAAACTAGTATTTCTTTAATCATTCCATATTACAATATAATCCTTATCTTATCAATTGCTTCAATATTATTGATAAAACTTGGAGAGATTTCCAAAGAGAACCTAAAAGATGACTAAAGTGTTGGAAAACAGAGTCTTTGGGAAAAATTGAGGGAAATGGGGATATTATCATGGACCACAGCAGATGAAGAGAAACTTAAAATTGAACTTGAAAAATAGATAAAAATCACTGTATAAATGCTGGTCACTTAGCAGACACAACACTCTAAAAGTTTCCACTGGTATTTTCTGCATGAGTACAGTACTGCTCTAAACAAGGAGGAGACTTAAAAAAAAAAAAAAATATATATATATATATATATATATATATATATATATTTATATATAACCCAATCGCTGCTCTGAAGGATTCTAGAACCTAATGAGAACAATAAGACATAAATAACAATAATAATATTAATAATAATATAGCATGTGTTAAGTGCTTACTATGTGCCAAGCACTGTTTTAAGTGCTGGGATAGACACAAGGTAATCAGGTCGTCCCATGTAGGGCTCACAGTCTTAATCCCCATTTTACAGATGAAGTAGCTGAGGCACAGAGAGGTTAAGTGATTTGCCCAACCAAGATCACACAGCAGACACGTCGCAGAGCCCGTATTAGAACCCACATCTTCTGACTCCCAAGTCCTCCCAAGCCCGTGCTCTTGCCACTACGAATGAAATGCAATATTTGGAAGTGTATTAGAATATATATGAGTAATAACATTCAGGGGGATAAATAAATCAATGGTAAATAATAAAGGAACAATCCACTGAATACAAATATTAGGATTTGAATACAATTCTGTGGGCAGATATCTGTGGTACATTCGAAAATGTTTATTTTTGATTTCAATGTCTGAAAGTAATTGCCCCTTAAGCTAAAAGTATATGGGACTATCTAGCAAGATAAAACAGGCAGATATTGGATATTTCACCCACATCTAGAAAAACATGGTGTTTATTAAGCTCTAGTTCTCAAGGATCTTTTTCAGTTTTATTAAACTTGTTTGATCAATTATATGGAGGGAGAGGCAGGAGGAGGATGGAGAAGGAAGAGGGACAGGAAAAGGGAAAGGGGAATTCATTCATTTTTTCATTCAATCTTATTCATTGAGAGCTTATCACAGCACTGTACTAATCTCTTGGGAGAGTACAATATAACAATTAACAGACACCTTCCCTGCCCACACTGAGTTTACAATCTAGAAGGAAGTGCAACGGTCTCTCAAGCACAAATTAAAATGGAAAATTATATATATTTGCATTTACTGTATGATCTATAAAGCCATTCTTGCTGTCAAAATTCCTGAATGTCAAGATTCCTGGAATTGTCTAATTTTTTTTTTTACCATGCAGGAATCCAGAATGAACTATGAGACATTATTTCTCTGTTTTGCCTCCCATTTAGACCCAAATGGGAAAGAGATAGTGTCAGGACTATTACTTATATTGTATCTACCCCAGGCCTTTGAACAGGGTTTGGCCTGTAATTAAGCACTTAGCAAATATCACAGTAAGTATTACTATCTGTTTCAAATGTTCACTGGCTGCAAATACTAAGGGAAGTTTGTATAAGGAATATAACAAAAAATTTGGGAATTGCTTTTCATACAAACCATCTGAATAATAATAATTAATAATTATGGTATTTGTTAAGTGCTTACTATGTGCCAGGCACTGTACTAAGCATTGGGGTGAATACAAGAAAATGGGGTAGGACACCGTCCCCATGCCACATGGGGCTGGCAGTCTTGATACCCATTTTTACAGATGAGGTAACTGAGGCAGAGAGAAGTGAAGTGACTTGCCCAAGGTCACACAGCAGATGAGTGGCAGGGCTGGGATTAGAACCCATGACCTTCTGACTCCACTAGGCATGCTTCTTCCGAAGTTGATGTAATTTAAAAGAAGTAACACATGTTTGATTATTCTGCCTTTCTTCCCAGTAACGCTTCAATCGGAAGCTGTTGTTTCCAAACATTACTGCCTAACTCTACAGGAAGTAAATTCAACATTTATCTGGAAAAATGAATTCTCACTTTCACATTATAATGGGAAGTTTTTTGAGGTTGAAATGAATAAGTGTAGAGGTAATACTTTCTTGAAAGAGTTCCTTTTACTCTAGGGCTACTGACACACCCCAAGGTTAAGCACAATGTGTAAACAGAAAACTTGAAAAAAAGGAAGAAAGAAAGGTGGTTCCAGGTGGTTTGCGCTCATATTTTATTAAAAAACATCCAGAATTGATACGATCTGAGGCAGTGTCCTTTGAAGATCATGCCTACAAAACAAGTGTTTCTCTTTTAATGCAATTCCATTTCAACACAGTCCACTTGATTTAAGAATTCAGTGGCTAGAGTACCCATTTATTCCAATTTAGAAATGAATGCAATATAGAAATCATCTCATCCAAGCACACTGGGCCTGACCTCCACGACAGCACAGCGGACCATGACAAACATTCAGACAATTCAGTCAAAACACCTGGGTAATAAAGGGATGATTACTTTTTTGGCTTTACTGATTTGGTCAATTGCCCTAATTCCCCATTTCTCTTGGCCAAAAAGATACTTGATTTAGCAAGAGGTTTTCCTTAATTTTATTTTAGCTACAGTAATATGTGAATTATCAACCCATCTAATTTCATCTTTCTTGTGCTGGCAACAAAGGCACTGCACAAGAAAACTGCGGAAGCGAGTAGAGGCAATTACAAGTGTTTAGTAATTCAAACTTAACCCTCCATTAGTGAGGAAAATTCAGTTTGCTACCTGCATCAGGCCATATTAACCACCTAGACAGCCCAAATTCACCAGATAATTGCTCACATCTACCCTGCACTTTGCACTTTGACAGAATTTGCATGTACAGATGCAGACTAAGAATCCAGAATATCAAGTATATCCTTTTAAAACCTAGCTCTTATTTCTATTAATCATGATTAAAAGATGCCAAAAGCAGAACATGGAGTTAAAAACCAAGTTAATCACCAACTAAAATCAATCACATTAATTGAGTGCTTACTGTATGCAGGGCACTGTACTAACTAAGCACTTGGTAGAGTACACTGTATCAGTAACAGGAACATCATAGGTTTCCATTCCCATATAAAATGCCCAGAAATCTTTGAAAAACAGGATATAGCTATGTTTTTATGAAATCATTTGTTTGTTTTTTATCATATGTATTAAATGCTTACTATGTCTCAGGTACTGTTATAAGTGCTAGGGTAGATTCAAGCTAATAAGGTTGGACAGAGTCCATGTCCCACGTGGGGCTCACAGCCTTAATCCCAATTTTACAGATGAAGGAACTGAGGCACAGAGAAGTTCAGCAACTTGCCCAAAGTCACACAGCAGACAAGTGGCTTAGCCGGGATTAGAACCCAGGTCCTTCTCACTCCCAGGCCCGTGCTCTCTTTCTGCCAAACTCTTTAATCAGTATTGTACTGAGTATTGTCCACTGTGTAGCGCATGCAGTAAGCACTTAATAAATATTTCCATTACTACTGAGATCTTCCACTATAATCTCCCATACAGTATCTTTTTCTAAATTTGATATTGTGTCCAGTTCTAGAAAGACACAGATCATGTTGCTAGTCTGGATAAAATCTACAAAGGTTTTGTAGAATAACAGTGTTGGGACTCATACTGCAAACAGACAATAGCATCTACAGGAGCTAAGTAATACACTCTTGGGGTAGGGATTCTAAAATAAGGGTAATCCACAGAGATGGCACAACATAGAGCACTGTTGGGTAGGGACTGTCTCTATATGTTGCCAACTTGTACTTCCCAAGCGCTTAGTACAGTGCTCTGCACACAGTAAGCGCTCAAAAAATACGATTGATTGATTGAGGCTACTCTGTCAAATGGGGCTTGGGTGACTCAGATGGCCAGGTGCTCTCCCAAGCACTTAGTACAGTGCTTTGCACATAGTAAGCACTCAATGAATATAACTGAGTGAATAAGTGAATGAATGAACACTTCATAGGCACAAAGACCTAGTGGAAAGCACAGTCCTGGGAGTCAGAGGACCTGGGTTCCCATGTCTGCCACTGGTTTGCTGTGTGATCTTGGGAAAGTCACTTAACTCCTCTGTGTCTCAGGTCCCTCATCTGCAAAATGGGGGTTCAATACCTGTTCTCCCTCCTTCTTAAGACTATGAGCCTCCTATGGGACACGATTATCTTCTATCTATCCCAAAGCTCAGTTCAGTGCTTGGCGCATAATAAGCATTTAACAGATACTCCAATTGTTATCATTCTAAGATAATAATACAGATAAGCAAGAGAGGAAAGGAGCTGGGAAAGGTGAGGTCTCTATTACAAGTCCTGGGACTTTTTTTTTTTTTTGCCTGTGCTGGCATCATAAATGATCCTACTTCTTCAATAACTACCCCTCTTAAGAACTTTCCCAAATAGCCAATGGATTTGGAAAATGATTTTGGCTTAGAAAATTCCTGGAGGTTTGTTACGGGAAGCATGCATGGTTAAGTACAACGATCTCCCTTTATTAGGTTGAAAATAAGTTCTGTTAAGAACCATGTGAATACTGACTTTTCTTTTAAAGAGACAGACACAATATATTAAAAAGCTCTCTGATTTACTATGGATAAAATACCTAAATAAAAAAAGAAGTTCTGAAATGTTTATTTAGCAGCAACAATAAAACAGAAAGGAAATCTTTCTGGCAGGCATTCAGGAATATGGTTTTCCCCTGCCTCAATTTAAAGAGACAGAGGAGCTACAGTTTTAAAAGTCATGATAGAGCAGGAAAGGGTGAAGAAAACCTAAAAAGAATGAAGAGGAGTAAGAGACACATAGGAGAGGTCTAGAAGCACCTAGTGGATACGGCCTGGATCTGAGAGTCAGAAGGACCTGGGCTCTAACCCAGGCTCTACCACTTGTTTGCTGTGTGACCACGGGGAAGTTGCTTAACTTCTCTGTACCTCAGTTACTTCATCTATAAAATGGAGATTATGACTGTGAGCCCTATATAGGACAGGAACTGTGTCCACCCTGATTATGTTGGATCTATCCCAGCACTTAATACAGTGGCTGGCACATAATAAGCGCTTAACAAATACCATTTAAAAAGAGAAACAACATGGTTGAGGAGAGGGGGCAGAATCACCTGATCACTAGGCTGAATTCCCAGAAAGATTCTATAGGAATATGTTACTCCTACTGGAGTAATAATAATAATAATAATAATAATGGCATTTATTAAGCACTTGCTATGTGCAAAGCACTGTTCTAAGTGCTGGGAAGGTTACAAGGTGATCAGGTTGCCCCACGGGGGGCTCCCAGTCTTAATCCCCATTTTACAGATGAGGTACCTGAGGCAAAGAGAAGTTAAGTGACTTGCCCAAAGTCACACAGCTGAGAAGTGGTGGAGCTGGGATTTGAACCCATGACCTCTGAATCCAAAGATGTGCTCTTTCCACTGAGCCATGCTGCTTCCCATAAAGCTCAGGGCCATTATTGCATATCCACTGCACGCAACATAGGATTTCTTCCGTAGTCTCCCTCATGAATTACTTAAAATTACCCAAACACCAAACCTTAAATTGCAGCAGATATGAAAATCAATTGATCGAATATAGCAATCCTTTCAGTTTCATACAGACTCTGTAGTCAATGAAAAGCAAACGGAGGATCTAATGTACCTTGTAGTATTGACTTTTCATCTGGCGAGTAATGAGAATTTAAAAATGAATTTGACAGTATACGGGGACATGCTTTGTAATCCTGACAAATATAATTAGAAACTGAGTTACTGAGATTTATTTGCAAATATTTGTGAGTCATTTTGTCAAACTGATTTAAAGATGCTGACAACAAAACATGGGGCTATTAATGCAAACAAATTTTTGACATTGCAGACAATGTAGATCTTTCAAGTTAAACTTCATCACAACTATGTATTCTAAAATTTCAGTAAAGTCAGGTTTCCAATAATGCAAATCAATCAATCATAGTTACTGAGGGCTTCTTGTGTGCAGAGCTCTACACTAAGCGCTTGGGAGCGTACAAGTATAACAGAGTTGGTACACACACGCCCTGCCCACAATGAGCTTACAGTCAAGAGGAAGGCCACATTAAAGAAAGCTCACCTTGTAGAAGAAATGTCTGGCCAATGCCCAGTGAATGCACACAATCATTTTCTCCAATATCTCATCAATCAATCAATGGTCTTTATTGAGCACTTACTGTGTGCAGAGCACTGTTCTAAGCCTGTGGAAGAGTACAATACGATAGAGATGGTAGACATGAACCCTGCTTTCAAGGATCTTACAGTGTAGCAGGGAAGACAGACAATAAAATAAATTGCAGAAAGGGAATCCAGACAGATGAGTGTTGTCATAATAACATTCCCTAATTGTCCATCAGAGTTCTGCACAAAATGCAGACTGAAAACATACATGAAGGGAGAGTTGATCTCATGCCCATAAAGATCTAATTTTCAGGCATAAAATTCAGATTTATTTTCTGAATGAGTCAAATGTATGAATTCTAGATTAAGCTTTCAACTTCAAAATGTTACAAAGAAGTTCATCCATTATTAACTACCCAAATGGAAAGTAGTTACTATAAAATGTCTATGGTTTTCATTACTGGAAGCATTTTCATTAATTAGTAATTTTTATATATTCTTTCAAATGAGTCCAGTCTGGAAATGTCACATAAAATTTAGAAAGCTGGTTTTTTTTTTTTAAAGGATCATTTTTTTACTATGTTGCCAGGCACTGTATTAACCGCTGGGGTAGATTCAAGTCAATCAGTTCGGCGCAATCCCTGTCCAATATGAGGCTCACAGACAACCTCCACTTTATAGATGAAATAACTGAGGCACAGAGCAGTTAAGTGACTTGCTCAAGTCACACAGCAGAAGAGTGGTGGAGCTGGGATTAGAATCCAGGTCATTCTAACTCCCAAGCCCATATTCTATCCATTAGTCAGTGCAGCTTCCCAACAAAGTTAGCTGCTTATGCAGTAAATACAAATTTAAAAAATACCTTGTGATAATGATGTATGGTATTTTTTGGCTTTCCTGTCCCTTAAAGTAAAGCTCAACACTTATCCTTTTGTAGGCTTTGGAAAAGGGAAACTATATCTGACCTCATCAATCAATCAATCAATCATATTTACTGAGTGCTTACTATGTGCAGAGCACTACATTAAATGTACAGTGTACAACACAACAATATAATGATATATTCCCTACCCCTGACGAGCCTCTCATCTTCATCTGATCATTACTGACTTCTTACTACAATGAAGGTGCTTAACAAGTGACCATCATTGGTAGTAATAGTATTGATTATTATTAATCCCCAGTCTGCCACTTGTCTGCTGTTTGACCTTGGGCAAGTAAGTCACTTAACTTCTCTGTGCCTCATTTCCCCCATCTGAAAAATGGGGCCCATTCTCTTTCCACTAATCCATACTACTCTTTACTGAAATATGTGGTTTTCAACTTTCGTATGGTTTAAGAAATGCTCTTTGAGCCCATACAGGTACTTTCCCAAAGGCTTAGTACAGTGCTCTGCACACAGTAAGTGCTGAACAAATATGATTCAATGAATAAATGAATGAATGTGTAAGGTTTGGGGAAGGCCCTCAGGCTGGGCTGGTTCTTAAATTCTTACCCAGAAGTTCCAGTGTGAGACTTGAGAGAAGCAGTGGGCAGGCTGAAGAAGCCGAAGTCACCTACCTGCTGTAATACCGGCCTATTTGAGAGTCGCTCCTTGCCTCAGACGCAGTTGGAGCAACAGACAGAGCAAAGGGAACTCTACGGCCAGATCAGGGCACTTACCCAAACAAACACTGACTACTGTAGAGATGCAGACCCTGCAATTGTTATAAAATGTGGGGTGCTCATGCCTGATGATGATTATGGTCCCTTAATATTCTGAAGAGTAAAGAAAAATCAACCCCCAAAATTGGCAAAATTGAGGGACAGAGAGGTTGAATGACTTGTTCGAAGTCATATGTATGGAGCAAAACCCCTACGACTTCTTGTGTGTACAGAAGGGCATAGAGTTGGCATCCTATAGCTTGCAAAATCGAAACTCTGATTTCCCCACTGCACTACAACTTTCTTTTTGATATGAAACATCTCAATGTGAATGCCCTTGACATTAAAGGTCGAAACAACAGGTTTTTCTTGCATGTGGTAACTGGTTCAAGGCACAAAATCCTGTTCTGAAACCAAGCACTACACAAAGGCATGTCTGTCATGGTCATTTCCAATGACAATACATTTTTGTCTGTATTTTGCTGGTGCTTTAGGAGAGATGTTTTCCTTTCATCAACATCTAACTCTTAAAGGATACGAATTGCTAAAACAAAAATTTTGAATCTTATCAGTGTTTCAGCAGACTCTTTGTACCACCTATGCATTAATTTAATATTCTTTCAAATTCTGTTCCATTAGCTGGAATAAATATATAGTGCCAAATGAGATTATAGTCTTTATGATTTGAGAAATTTACTGGATGTAATTTTCTGCATCAGCTGGATTTTGACATATGGGTTTACTTTCCTTATTGTAGTAAGTACAAAAGCATATTTATTTTGAGCAATCAAAGCAGTTTTGGGGAGGCACCTCCCTTGTAATCAGCCAGGATTTTTTTCAGTTTTCCACTAAAAATTTCTATAACAAATACCATAAAAAATGGACCCTGTCTCACAAATTATTTTCACTTTTTGACAAAATGACTCATTTCAAACCTTTTATTCTTGGTTCATGCTAAATTTTTAGCACATCAGAGAGCAAAAACCACCAAGATCATTTTATTGAAGGGGATTTTAAATCTATTTGGAGTAACACAGTGGGCTAAACCTAACATGAGTTTTAACAAAGCCATGTCATTTAGTTATCCCTGGCAAAACAATACCGTTAAATGAGCACTGTAAACAGAAGAGCCACTGATGAGGTGACTTTGCTCTAAATCAATTTGAGCCATCCTGAAGAATGGTCCCCGAAACCAGCTGAAACATTTAATTGCAATGCTGGGAAACCAACGCTAACTGTAAGTTACACGGAAAGCTATACTGGCCACGGTCGAAAACAAGTTTTTGGAGGAAGACAACTCAAATACTTTCCTTTTGTAGGTCCTCAGGACGTAACTTTCAAAAAAACCCAAAACAATCCAGTGGCATTAAATTAAAAGAGCTTCATCCTTAATCATAAAACAGAGGAAATATGTATTTCCTGTACATAAAAACTCTTTAATCAAATACGGTCAGCATCTGTTAAGAATGTAAACCAAATGATTTTAGCTGCTTTGAATTCCAGAAGGCATCAGTGGATCAGCTATCTTTCCTGCATGACTGCAATAATTATTAACAGTCAGTCTGGCCAGGTCGCTTAACCTTGCTAAGCTTGAATTTCTCCATGGGTAGAATAGGGACAATGGAGTGGAGATAAAGATATTTATCCCTCCCTATTTCACAAGGATGTTTGTGGGGTACGTGAATTACTATATGTGAAAGTGCTTTGGGCCCTTCAGAAGTACCATACTAAATAAATTCAATTGAAGTAAATGTCATGACCATAATTATTACGTGTATTATTTGGGAAGCAGCAATTTTAGTGTCACTTGGCCACTTGACTGCTAAGTGATCTTGTGCAAGTCACTTCACCTCCCTGTGCCTCACTTTCTTCATCTGTGAAATGGGTTACTGAATACCTGTTCTCCATCTAACTTAGACAGCGAGCTCCGTATGGGATGGGGATTGGGTCCGACTTGATTTTCTTCTATCTACCCCAGTACTTAGCATATAGTAAATGCTTAAAAAATACCATCATTATTGTAATTATCACTATTATAAAAATTGTAAATCTTTTGTATGTGACAGTGTACTAGGTGCTGATGGTTAATAAGCATACCAGATGGTAATCAACAGGACATGTTGGCACGATGTTAATGTGTCATATAGCACTGAATTTTTCCAAGACCATGGGAATGGCCACTTAACTATTTTAAATGGAAGTTTACACACACCCCCACCCCACTGTTTCATTCTACCTCACTTCAGGAAATACGGAGATTCATCTTCCAGTAATTGTTGAAGAAGCCAGGGATCTATAAGCCCTGGTCAACAGTACATACAGACTAGGCTCTATGTAATGAAGGCTTATCTCCTCCAAGAGGCCTTCCCCGACTCAACCCTCCTTTCCTCTTCTCCCACTTCCTTCTGTGTCACACTGACTTGCTCCCTTCATTCACTCCCCATTCTATGCCCACAGCACTTATGTGCATATCTGTAATATATTTATTTATGTTAATGTCTGTCTCCTCCTCTAGACTGTAAGCTCGCTGTGGGCAGCTGTCTGTTGTTGTCTGTTTTGTCATACTATACTCTGCACAGTTAGTGTTCAATAAAGACAACTGATTGACTGCAGGGTAATTAATATCCTCTTGGCCCATTCATTCAATTGTATTTATTGAGCGCTTACTGTGTGCAGAGCACTGTACTAAGCACCCATCCTCCCCCTACTACCCTGCTAGGTGAAGTTTTCTCCTAACTTGGCCCTTTTCTCACCCAATTCCCCCCCAGGCACCCCTAATTTAATTTTAAACCAGTGATGCCACTGCTCTGTCTCAGTGCTCTGGGAGAGAGCCATAGGTCTGTCCTGGCTGTCTCCCCCCACACTACTCTAGTAAGTTCTCACCTCCCTCCCAGCTTCTGCTTGGCTTTAGCAAAGCATGGAGACAGAACCTGAAAAACCACAGAGTACTTCTACTGAAAAACACACAGCCTTTCAGGATATATCCACATTTCACTGATCGTATCACTACCGTAACCACGTAAGATGCTCCATTAACAATAAGTGCTTAATAAATACTATTACTGCTATTACTACAATAACACTACGGTTTCCATTTCTGTCATGCACACCAATCTCCTTAATGATAAAGCAGGACTGACAAAGAACAATTTATGAACACACTCTGAACAAAATGCCCATCTCATTAAAGTAATGCACCAATACTGCAGTCTCTCTGCATACATTTAACTGTTACAATATTTACAACTAATATGGCAGTTATTTCTGATCCCTGTTTCTTGATACAAATGTTTAGGTTTTATTTTTCATTATTTTTAGTACTCCATTAAACAGGATTCATTTTTGCAAAAATTATCAAGAGCTTATTATTAGACATGGACTAAGACTGGTCATACCTACATTAATTATCCACAACCAAATAATATACTTTCACATCCAGATGTTTGGGTGAAAATGACAGACACATTTTTAATGCATCGACACATTTATGAAAGAAAATCCTACATCTACAGTTGTTCACAGGCCACTTTGCAAAGAAGATCTGGAGGAATATGTCTTTGCAAAACAGGTAGTTTGTTGACCCAGCTTTAGTGATAATATTCTACTGCGCTTAAGGAGATAACAAAATGTATGCACAAATTCAAAATCTCACCAACGTAAAAACAGATATTCACAGACACACCAGTATGGAGAAACTTGATCTTCTCAATGCTGCTATGGTTAATACCAGAATATCAATATTATTATTATTATTATCATAGTTAGTGGTTGGTTTGTGCTCTAAAACAATACAATACTTACCTGTAGCATTAAAACATCTTTAGATTTTTTGTGACTTGCTTACTAAGGAGTGGTTTTGCCCAGAACATTAGTTAAAAGTTGTAAATATGTCAGAAGAAAAGCCTTAGCAGACACCTATCCTGACTATAGATTATGAGCCCTCAAGAAGGACACTGACTCTCCTAGCACGTAGTACAGTGCTCTACATACAGTAAGCACTTAAAAAATACTATTACCACTACTCGTATAACTTTTGAAGACTTTTGCAAAAGTTTCGCATAACTTTTGCAGACAGTCTTCTAGACTGTGAGCCCACTGCTGGGTAGGGACTGTCTCTATATGTTGCCAACTTGTACTTCCCAAGTGCTTAGTACAGTGCTCTGCACACAGTAAGCACTCAATAAATACGATTGATTGATTGATTTTTCAGATATACCTATATGTGTATATATATCATATATAAATACATATAGATATAAATCAAATGCAAATGAATACTACTACTGTAACTTTTTGCATATACATATATGGACAAACAGAAATAGATATATCTATGTGATTGACCTTCTTATTCAAAGAATACACCACTGTCATTGATGTTCACCAATGTGTATTTACCATACAGGGCAGCTGTATTTACATTGGCTCATGTGGACACAGGTTGGAAGAGGATTGTTTATCCTGCAACAAAGCTCCTGAACTGCAGACAGCATATGGATCATTTTCTATTTAAAATTCTGAAACTCCCGTTTTACTAGTTGAAGAGAACTAGTGTCTCTGAAAATACCTATTTCTGGGTCATCAATTAAAGCACACTAGCCCTACTTGTATAGTGATTAATTATAGCAACCAACTTCAAAATATTTTACGTACAATGAGAAGGTCACCCCTCAGCTTCCATTTCTTGATCAGATCAAAGTTTAAGTATTAATGTTTAACCATTTTACCTTATTTTCAGGGTCTGAATGAAACTGAAAAGGGACCTGAAAAACAGCCCCAAAGTTACATCTCATTTTAACCATTATTTAATAGAGCAACAATCTTTAAAACTGCTCCTTAGTACACCCACACAATCCATCATTTAGATGCTTGAAAACTTTAGAGCTTCTAGCAACATTCAAATGGATTATGCAGAGCACTGTTAGTACAGTGCTCTGAACATAGTAAGCACTTAATAAATATGACTGATTGATCCTGAACTTCTAGGTGACTCCCTATTTAGCAAAATGTGAATGTCTGCGTGTGTATTTATTTACGTACCATACTTAGATATTTGGGTGAACATGATTTAGGGAGGGAATAGTTGGTTACATGCTGATTTATGCTATGTTGATCGCCCATGTGATTTTCTTCAGTAAAAGTACCTCATTTGGGTGTTTCCATTATATCCACAGCTAAACCCAGCATGGTCTAGTGGATAGAACAAGGGCCCGAGAATCATAAGGACATGTATATTAATCCCAGCCCTGCCACTTGTCTGCTGTGGGACCCTGGGTAGATCACTTAACTTCTCTCTGCCTCAGTCACCTCATGTGTTAAACAATAATAATAATAATAATGGCATTTATTAAGTGCTAACTATGTGCAAAGCACTGTTCTAAGCACTGGGGAGGTTACAAGGTGATCAGGTTGTCCCACAGAGGGCTCACTGTCTTAATCCCCATTTTACAGATGAGGTAACTGAGGCACAGAGAAGTTAAGTGACATGCCCAGAGTCACACAGCTGACAATTGGCAGTGCCGGGATTTGAGGATTAAATCCTCAAACCCATGTGGGACAGGAATTATGTCCAATCTGAATTGCTCATATCTATCCCAGCACTTAGTACAGTACCTGCACATAGTAAATGTTTAACGAATACCACAAAAAAAAAACCCAGACCAAGCTCCATTATATACCATATCTCCATTTCAGAGCTCATCCTGCAAATTCATTCATTCATTCAATCGTATTTATTGAGCGCTTACTGTGTGCAGAGCACTGTACTAAGCGCTTGGGAAGTACAGGTCAGCAACATATAGAGATGGTCCCTACCCAACAGTGGGCTCACAGTCTAGAAGGGGGAGACAGAGAACAAAACAAAACATATTAACAGAATAAAATAAATAGAATAAATATGTACAAGTAAAATAAATAGAGTAATAAATACGTACAAACATATATACATATATACAGGTGCTGTGGGGAAGGGAAGGAGGTAAGGTGGGGGGGATGGAGAGGGGGAGGAGGGGAAGAGGAAGGAGGGGGCTCAGAAATGCATCATATTTCCTTGACTGATAGATAAGATTTTAAAGTTCACCGTCTCTCATCATCCCCATTTGAACACCAGCCCCCAGGGACCAAGCAGATTACTGGTAGAATGAAGAAATCATCACAGAGCATCCAGCAATACCAGAGCAGAGCGGTCCACTAGGATGACTCCCAGACTAATCGGGAGACAGACACAACAATGTTTCTGTTTCTAATGAACCCAATGTAATTTGCCAGTAGTCAAATATGGATAGCCCCATTGTGATCAGGTAAAATGTGTAATTTTTTTTTTGCAGTTGCCAATGCAAACATAAACACTGCTATTCCCTTTGCCATTCCACAGCAACTAAATGCAGACAGTGATCTTAAGATTCAGCTACATGACTCAGTAAAAAGGCTGTTCCTTGGAAGTGTTTCTGACTTGGCCCACTGGCACAGTCTGCAAAGAGCAATACTTGGGCTTTGAGAGGAAATTTCCACTAGAAAATTATGGTTTTGACACACACCTGCAAAGGCTGAACTTAACCTTCTCTTCGAAGTTAATATAAGCAGAGATTGCCTTGTGTAATATTTCTTAAGACATGAATTACTAGTCTCTGTTCCAAGATTCCTGATGTTAGCAAGCCTTTTTGACTGACAGTTTGCATTTCCAGTTTTTCCATTAATGCCCAGCCCTGTATCCTTATTCTGTTACCAGTCTAGGTGGCCTCACTGCAGTGCTTACAATCTAGGTCTGGAGGTCCTCGGGTCTGCGGTGAGAGGAAGGCTTTCTCTTGGCATCCCTGATCAAGTAAGGAATGAATCTGGGGCAGATTGCTAAAGCTTCAGGAGCTGCTGCCACAGTTTCTGCTCTTATCCCTGGTGCAAAAAGTTACGATTTAAAGGGCAGTTTGCTTTGAGTAAAAATCAAGACTCCCCTGCCCCACACAGTGACTTCCTCTTGTTCCACTGAAGGCTTGAGTTGCTGAGGAGGCCTATGTGCTATCTCAATAACAAATCTTTAGTCAATACAATCAGCCCCACCACAATGTGTTTTCATTATACGATTTGGATAGAACAATTTTAAGGAAATAGGAAATGCTAATTCCACAGTATACAGCTGCCTGGATACAACCCGAAGTTTGGTTTTTTGGTTGTTTTGTGGTATTTGTTATGCACTGAATATGTGCCAAGCACTGTTCTAAGTACTTGGTTAACAAGACAATCAAGTTGGACACAGTCCCTATCCCATATGGGGCTGTCAGTCTTAATCCTCATTTTACAGAGGAGGTAACCGAGGCATAGAGAAGTTAAAGTGACTTGCCCAAAGTTACCCAGCAGACAGGTGATGGAGGTGGGATTAAAACCCAATTCCTCTGACTTCTTAGAAATGGTTTTGCACATCATCTCTGTAAAAACTGTAATTATTCAGAAACAGAAGCCCTGCATTATAGAAAAATCTATAATCAGCTAATTCTATAATCAGTCAGTGGTGTTCAGTGAGTGCTTACAATCTAAAAGCAAAACAGTTAGTTAGCAGCCCTGAGATTTATGGGAAGAGAACGGGCCTGGGAGTTGGGGGATCTGGGTTCTAATCCCAGCTCTGCCACTTATCTATCATGTGACTTTGGACAAAGAACTTAACTTCTCTATACTTCAGTTTCCTCATCTGTAAAATGAAGATTAAATACCTGTTCTCACTCCCACTTAGACTATGAATCCCATGTGGAACAGGGATTACGTCAACCTGATTATCTTGTTATCTACTTTAGCACTTACTACACTGCTTGCCACATAGCACAGTGCAAGCATTCAACTACCACAATTATCATTATTATCATTATTATTATTTTTAGTATTATCAGAAACTGCCAGGAAGCTCAGCCAATGCGGAGCTCTGAGTATACAATATTGTAGTAGAAATAGAAGGGTAATCCTGTTCATAACCCTCAATTTACTGCTTTTCAGTCTTTCCGTATGAATTTACAACAGAAATGCTAGCAGTAAATCTTTCCAGGTAAACCGCCACCAAAGCTAACGTTAGTACCGGTAAAATACATGGATTTGCAATTATTTTTCAGACTACTGACTGTCCCAAGCAGACTAGGGTACTGTATTCTCAAAACCCACCTCTGTAGCTGGAATCAATTAATCAACTAATGATATTTAGTAAGTGCCTCCTGTGTGCAGAGCACTGTACTAATACAACAGAATTAGTACATTTGATTCCAAGGAGCTTACAAGGAGCTTACAATCTAGTGAGAGAAACAGGCAATCAATCAATCAATGACATTTACTGAGCACTTACTATGCACAGACACTAAAGTAAATTACATACAAAGGAAGTAATAGAGTGTTATGATATTCTGTGGGTGAGTTATGGTACTCAAAATTCCTAGGTGACAAGAAAGTTGTGTCCTCGCCATTGGGAGATAGAAGATGGTGAGATTTGGAATTAATGGCCAATACTATAAATGTGGGGTTTTGGATGAGCCACAGAATCCAGGGTAGGAGGCAAGATGGAGGGAGGCTGGCGTTAAATTAAAAACATCAGCCATAGCGCCCTAGACAAGTGACAGACCACTTTGAAGGCATGTCACAATGGCTTTTCACAGAGCAAAATGGGGATAATTAGCATCTTAAAAGATAACATATTTCATTTCTACCACAATATTTCCAAAAGTGTACACTTTTTTATCCCCCCAGGGGGATTTTTGTTGGTAATTAGGTGGTTCCCCTCCCCCCACCTCAAAAGTGTGAAGCAAAATGCTTTTCAGCTCTTGGAAGAGTTCGTGCTACTGCATTTGACATCACTAGTAGAAACAATCAGCCTTTGTCTCTGTTATGGGTTTGCTCACACCTATTAAATATTTTTAAAGAAGTCGATAATAAATGAGCCAAATTATTATCCTCGGCAAATTAAAAGACTATAGAATAACTCAGAAATAAGCAAAAGTGTGAAATGCACATTCAATTAATTTCTGCTATCACTCTAAATTCCAATTTAAAGGATAACCTTTTAACAATACTTAAGCCTGCATTCAATTATCTATTTCTAAGTAAGCACTAGATGGAGCCTAGAGCTTCTTATAATATCCCATTCTATCCAGTAATGTACAAAATACCTATCCATATGCTGCTTTACAAGGATAAGACAACATTCATTTGACAATGGAGGCACTGACTCATCTCTGTAATGCCTTAATGCAACACACTCTAAGGTGTTATCAAAGACAATTTAATCCAATTTCATCTGGGGAAAGGAAGAACTGTGTTTCCTTTTAGGGAACTGTAGATTGATTGCTATAATTTCCTTAACCGCATTAACCATTCATTTGAAGATTTTTACATGAATTCATTGCTCAAAAGACTGCATTGTCCTCATTCTACTTGTACTCTTTTAACAAACAAGATTTTCCAGAGCCCAAAAGATGGATCTGAAATAAGACATTTAGGTTATTTAGAGACCAACCCTGCACTGGACAAATAATAATAACAATAGTAATAATAATAATAATTGTGATATTTGTTACACACTTATTATGTGCCAGGCACTGCAGACACAAGTTAACTGGGGTAAACACACATTAATTGGGTTGGGCACAGTCTGTGTCCCACATGGGGCTCACCGTCTTAATTCCCATTTTAGAGATGAGGTAACTGAGGCACAAAGAAGTTAAGTGACTCACCCAAGGTCACACAGGATATAAGTTGTGGAGCCGGGATTAGAACCCAAGTCCTTGTGACACCTAGGCTCATGCTCTATCCATTAGGCAATGCTGCTTCTCAGAGAGTTCACAGAATTTCCAAGCACCTTAACATATACCTTATATTGGTGTTTTTACTTACCTCCTTCGTGCAACACACTGCACTAGATGATGAGGGGTACTTCAAGACCAACAGAAGGCAACGTTAAAGGAACTTACAGAATAATGACAGAAGATAAGCAAGGAAAATGAAATAAATACATTAACATAAACAGGTGTACAGAAACACTGGGTAATGCAGGAGGGAATCGGTCAGGGAAGATTTGATCAGGAATGGTCAAATGTCAGTAGGATTGGGAGGCTGGAAAAAGTAATGTGGTTGGGAATGTCATCCCATGAAGGATGGTTGCTATAAATGATGGTTCAGAAACGGGTGAGTCAAGTATATTCACTTGAGCAGAATAAGGGTATAAACTGGGGTGGAGCAGTTGAAGAAGACAGGTAGGTATTAAAGCATCAGTTGATGTCAGAGAAGCAGCATGGCTCAGTGGAAAGAGCACGAGCCTGGGAACCAGAGGTCATGGGTTCGAACCCCGGCTCCGCCAATTGTCAGCTGTGTGACCTTGGGCAAGTCACTTAACTTCTCTGAGCCTCAGCTCCCTCATCTGTAAAATGAGGATTAAGACTGGGAGCCCCACATGGGGCAACCTGATCACCTTGTATCCCCACCCAGTGCTAAGAACAGTGCTTGGCACATAGTAAGCGCTTAACAAATGCCATTGTTATTATTATTATTATTATTATTATGGAAAGCCTTGACACTGATGGCCAGTAACTTAATTATACTTCCCCTGTTTGCTAGCCCCGCTTACCCCAATTCTGCAAGTATGGGCTCAAAGGAATTAGACTGTGTGAATCCAGTCAGTGTATTTCCAGGCGATTCCATCCTCGTGCTCCTTGTATTACATACTTGTAATACTGAGTTGCCAGAATTTACCCAGTTGGCAGTTGATGCCCAGGGGACCAGAAGCTCTGTTCTCCACCCCTTGCCCTTCATTCAGTCCTCCTGTATTCTGAATCCCACAGAGCACTAGCAGGGTAAGAGAAGAAGGATGGAGGTAACAAAGAAATGGAACATAAATTCTGTCCATCAGGCAGATGAGCAGACATCTAGGATCTAGGTTCTAGGATGTGAAGATAAATGTAATGGCATAAAGCTCCAAAAGCAATGGTGCTAACTGTGCAAAGAGCCCCCCTCCCCCCGATTTTTCAGGTGAAAAATAATTTTCTGTCAATAATTTTTGTTAAAAAAAATGACACCTGGCTGGAGCAAAGTCAATATTTACAGATCTCTGATGACTTATTGCTTTCCATTCCACAACATCACCCTGAAAAAAAATTCTTTCTGCCACACAGCCCCTGGCTGAACAAAAGCAAGGCGAGTTTTCATCAAAATACATAATTTTTAAGCAATCAGGTGAATGGCTTTCTTGAACAACTCAGAACAAAACTTCTGTGGGAATGTCAAATAGGGTAGCATTTCTCTTCTCCCTTATCATCTCTGCATATTGTATTTCCAAAACTAAGATTTTACAGTTATTTTTTTCAGAGCTAAAAATTGTGAAAAGGCGATTTAAGACAAATAATTCTTCATACTCCATTATTTCTTTCTGTATTCCATTTCCCCATTTATATTTTGAGTGACATCAGTAATTTATTCCAAAGCTTCACTTTCAATTGCTTCCTCCCTCTTACCTCTATTTTTAAACAAAGATTATTTCACCGCATCTAAAGTACCCAATTATGGTTATTTCAAGCCTTGGGATCTTGTCTTAAAATAAGATAGATGTTCAATGTTTTAGTGAGTCTGTAAATTGACTTTCCATGTGCACCCAAGGCATTTAGTTGGTCTCAGTGATCAAGAATTTATTTATTTGGGCAGGCGGGTCCAGAGAGAGTACTTAGGCGTTACAATAAAAGCACTTTATCCCAAAAAAAGAGAGAGATGAAATATACTTAAAATATCCTTTCAGACATTACAGCTGAAGTCTTCCCATGCTAATACACTAAAATGTTGGCTTCTCTGTGACTAACATCTAACACCTACCTCAGTACCAAAACTACTTTGCTGAGTTTACTATAATTGTTATTATTATTATTGTACTTGTTAAGCACTTACTATGGGTCAAGTGCTACTCTAAGTGCTGGGTTAGATACAAGTTAATCAAGTTGACACAGTCCCCTGTGCCCCACAGTCTGAACTGGAGGGGGTAGGATTTAATCCCCATTTTACAGATGAGGTCACTGAAGCCCAGAGAAATGACGTGACTCCCCAAATTCAAATAGCAGACATGTGGCAGAGCCAGGATTACAACCAAGGATCTCTGACCATCAGGCCCATGCTCCTTCCACTTCGCCACGCTGCTTCTTTACCCTAGGAAGTAATCGGCTTCCTAAGTATCTGTGCACAAATTCCTATACCAATATTGTCTACCCATTTCTTTGGGAAAGGGGGCTGCTGTCAGCTCTTCTACACCTAGCATTGGAAGAGAAATGAGAGACTACTTCTAAAGGCTCCACAAACAGGCCAAATGATGTGTCATAGTCTAACTTTATTTGTATGTACACTGGATAAGGCCTGGATGGAGAAGGTCCAAGAAGACCAGCACTGGTAGTGATTTTCCAGGAATACACTGGCAGGTCACATTGATGGCTGAGGGGAAATGGGCCACCGAAGCACAATTTTGCAGAGGTTGATGAATGACTATGTCAGGATGATGAGAAGAATACAGGAGAAAATAAAAGAAGGCTCTCCTCTGCTCCAGACTCAAAGAAAAGCACAGTCTCTGGCAAGAAACTGAACTTATTTTACAGCAGGTCTCAGTAAATCACTATCAAAAATGCATTAGCCTTTAAAGAATTTTCGCTTGCCTGTTTTCTCAAAAGAGATACCAAGGGGATTTTTAAACCATTTTTCTGGGTACTTACTGGTGTGCAGAGCACTATACTAAGCACTTGAGTGAGTATAACGTAACACAGCTGGAAGACATGTTCCCTGCCCACAAAGAGCCTACTGTCTACATTTTAAAATAAATTTTGAATATATACATAAGTGGTGTGGGGCTGAGAGTGGGGTGAATAAAAGGTATAAATTCAAGTACAAGGGAGATACAGAAGGGAAAAGGAGTAGGGGATATCTTAATCTATTTCATTATTTTGTACTTACCAAATGTGTGCCATACACCAAATCGGCACTCAGTAAATGCTACTAGTATTGCTAGTGGTCCCCTCTCAGGGTCGTACCTGGAGAGTTTCCAGTACTCTTCCAGTCTCGGCTATGGGAGGGAGAGTCAAGCGTGGAAGGCAGCAATAGGAAACCACTTCTGTATTTTTACCAAGAAAACTCTATGCATCCACTACCACAACGACTGCAGATGGAGAGTGGGGCGTTCTGGGAGAGATGTGTTCGTGGAGTCTCTTTGGGTCAGAAATGACTCGACAGCATGACAAGACTACTATTGGGGCAGAATGACAGGTTTGGGGAATAAGGGTGATACGGACTTTTTTTTAATGGCATTTATTAAGTGCTTACTATGTGCAAAGCACTGTTCAAAGCACTGGGGAGGTTACAAGGTGATCAGGTTGTCCCACGTGGGGCTCACAGTCTTAATCCCCATTTTACAGATGAGGGAACTGAAGCCCAGAGAAGTTAAGTGACTTGCCCAAAGTCACACAGCTGACAAGTGGCAGAGCTGGGATTTGAACCCGTGACCTCTGACTCCAAAGCCTGTGCTCTTTCCACTGAGCCACGCTGCTTCTCCAGCTTGCTTGGGAACTCTAGGAAACTACTACCGGTATTACTACTATCACTCATCTCCCTGCCTTGTTAGTGCAGCCCAGCACACTCACTTCGCTCCTCTAATGCCAACTTACTTCATTCGGTTGTATTTATTGAGTGCTTACTGTGTGCAGAGTCTTGTATGAAGCACTTACCTCAATCACTGTACTTCAGTCTTGTCCATCTCGACACCGACTCCTCCCTCACATCCTGCCTCTGTCCTGGAGCTTTCTCCCCTTTCATATCCAACAGACCACCACTCTCACCATCTTCTTATTATTAATAATAAAAAAAAAATAATGGTGGCATTTATTAAGCGCTTACTATGTAAAGCACTGTTCTAAGCACCTGGGAGGTGACAAGGTGATCAGGTTGTTCCCTGAGGGGCTCACAGTCTTCATCCCCATTTTTTTACAGATGAGGGAACTGAGGCACAGAGAACTGAAGTGTCTTGCCCAAAGTCAAACAGCTGACAATTGGCGGAGCTGGGATTTGAACCCATGACCTCTGACTCCAAAGCCCAGGCTCTTTCCACTGAGTCACGCTGCTTCTCTTAAAATCATAGCTCCTCCAAGAAGGCTTCCCTAAGTCAGTGTTCTGTTGATGTCTAGAATTTATTGCTTTGGATGCTTAGCATGTGCTGAAGCTATTGTGTAAAATGATTCTCTGAGTTTCACTCTGCCTGATAACTCTGAAATGGCTAGCAGGAAGCCACAGTTAGACTTAAGGGGCCAAGAAAAGTAGGACTAGGGACACCTACAATTTCCAGACTATATTTCAATGGAACATAAAAATGTAACCAAGTGTCTGTAGTTCACGCTAAGATCTGAAATTTCAAGTATATGAGATATTATTTTTTCCTTTATTTTTGTCAACCAAGTTTGGGCTCAGGACTGCAAACAGAATTATTTTCTATAAACATGTAAGAATCCCTTGCCTACACTTTGAAACTAGATAGCTTTGTCCTGTACTCCTTTTCATTCTAAGTTTAAAGGTTACAATGAGATTCTGAAGGTGAAACCTTGTATAAGTGGAGAGTTGGCAATTAGCTGATGAACGTGGTTTGTGTAATTCAAAAATTTGGAAAATTCAAGTCCCAAAGTGGATTTTGGGTTTTGTTTTTTTTTTTTGGCTCTCAACTGCTTACCTGGAAAGGCCAAATTTACCAGGAAATAATTACGATTCTACTTCATTTGTAACTTGGCTTAACGTATATAATTTTAAAAGTAAAGGAATGTCTTAAAATAGGATGAGTTCAAATTTCCCAGAACAAATCCTACTTGATGAGTTGGTAAATTTCTTGAGTTTTTAATCCAGGAACAATGCATTTTATAATTCTAAGCCAGGAAGGAGCAGTCTTAATTCACTTCCACCTTTAACTAAAGAAACTCCCCTAAAAACATTTTCTACCACAGCAGATTTCTTGAATTTCCACAATCCCATCTTCCTTTCAGGATCTGAAACACATCCATGTTCTCAACTCAAAATGACTTCCTTTAAAAAAAAAACACATTGTTAACCACAGGCTGGTGGTTTTCATTTAAAAATATGTAGCACTATTGGCAAACCAGTATCCTTTAACCTCTCCTAATACTTTCATTTTACCCTGCAATCCTCCTTAATGTTCGTTTTTCAAATATTTGAAAAATGCTGCCTGGAATGTAAAATGGTTGCTGTACTATATGCTGATTTAGAGAGTGTTCCAGTTTAATAATATCTACACAAACTTCTCGTTTAGGCCAAAAACTAGGAATGGGAAACATGTCTATCTCTACCTCAAAAGTGAAATTTCAATAAGTTCGTGTCTACACATGGCATCAGATTAAAACAGGATCTCTTGGGGTTGGAGCCTTAGGCCCAGATTTAAGGTGAAGAACACCCATCCTCCTCCTCAAACATCCCAGAATGCAGCTCTGTCCAATCAATCAATCAATCGTATTTATTGAGCACTTACTATGTGCAGAGCACTGTACTAAGCGCTTGGGAAGTACAAATTGGCAACACATAGAGACAGTCCCTACCCAACAGTGGGCTCACAGTCTAAAAGGGGGAGACAGAGAACAGAACCAAACATACCAACAAAATAAAATAAATAGGATAGAAATGTACAAGTAAAATAAATAAATAAATAAATAAATAAATAGAGTAATAAATATGTACAACCATATATACATATATACAGGTGCTGTGGGGAAGGGAAGGAGGTAAGATGGGGGGATGGAGAGGGGGACGAGGGGGAGAGGAAGGAAGAGGCTCAGTCTGGGAAGGCCTCCTGGAGGAGGTGAGCTCTCAGCAGGGCCTTGAAGGGAGGAAGAGAGCTAGCTTGGCGGAGGGGCAGAGGGAGGGCATTCCAGGCCCGGGGGATGACGTGGGCCGGGGGTCGACGGCGGGACTTAACCTTTACCGCACCTCCGTCAAAAGTCATCCTCAAGCAAGACCATTATGGAGCATGATTTTCCAGCCCCTCTGAATCGCTCTGCCTCACATGGCGGAATTCCCTCCTCTGCAGCATGGCCTGTTTCCAGGGACAACATGCAAGAGACTCATGGGAATCATGGCTCCCATTCAGCATGCAGGAGCTACACAGGAGTCACAGCCCACTAGCTGTGGAAGAGCCACATGAGAACCACTGCCCTGGCCTAACCAGTCCAGGAGACCCCGGGCTCAGCGTCAGTAAATAGGGAAGGGGAAAGATCCCCCAGAATTGCAGAAAGAGAATTGGGGATTGGGGATCACCCCCTTGGCTGTCCTCTCCTCTCTTTTCCCCATTCCAATTGGGGTGGACTTGCCACAAGAAGGTCCTAGTCCCGTTGGCCCATCATTAACATTAGCTAAGAGTACCAGTCATCAGCACTAATTAGTTAAAGCTAAGAGCAGGGGGATTAGCAAATGATAAGGCAGAGGTAGTCTGGCTGGGTACATCCAGTTGGCTTTCCAAGCCTACCGAGTTGGGAATGTGGCACAGTGGATCAGTGAGGCTCCTTGCCAGGTGCAAATCTTGGAACACTGCAGTCCCACAGATGGCCACTGTGCACACTCAGATACACACACACACACACACACACACACACACACACACAATATTAATCAATCAATCGTATTTATTTAGCGCTTACTGTGTGCAGAGAACTGTACTAAGCGCTTGGGAAGTACAAGTTGGCAACATATAGAGACTGTCCCTACCCAACAGTGGGCTCACAGTCTAAAAGACACACACACACACACATACACGCAGAAGACACACTCCTGATGAACAGCTCTCAGGTCTGTGTGGGGCCGGTGGGGGGGGGCAGTGTGGTTTGAGGAGAAGCTCACCATCAGAGCAGGGAGAGTGGAGAAAGGCTCAGACCAGAGTCTGGGAGACCACTCTGATGCCATCACCCACAGTGGGACTTACGGATGTCAGGTATTATGATAAAATACTAGTATTTTGAATGGCACCAATTACACCCCCTCAATAATAATAATAATGATGGTATTTGTTAAGCGTTTACTATGTCCCAAGCACTGTTCTAAGCTCGGGGGGGATACAAGGTGATCAGGTTGTCCCACGTGGGGCTCACAGTCTTAATCCTCATTTTACAGATGAGGGAACTGAGGCACAGAGAAGTTAAGTGGCTTGCCCAAGGTCACACAGCTGACAAGTGACAGAGTTGGGATTAGAACCCACAACCTCTGACTTGCAAGCCCGGGATCTTTCCACTAAGCCATGCTGCTTCTCAACCTTGCCAGTCATGTTTCTACTGGGGCACAGAGCGCAACAAGCGAATCAGTCAATCATATTTATTGAGCGCTTACTGTGTGCAGAACACTGTACCAAGTGCTTGGGAAAGTACAATGTAATAATAAACAGACACATTCCCTGCCCACAGCAAGCTTACGGTCTAGAAGGGGAGATAGACATTTACATAAATAAATTACAGGCATGTGCCTAAGCACTGTGAGGCTGGAAGGGGACACGAATGAAGGGAGCAAGTCAGGGCGATGCAGAAGGGAGTGGGAGAAGAGGAAAGGAGGGCATGTGCCTTCAGTAAGGCTTTGAAGCGGGGGAGTAAGTGGGCAGGGGCACAAATGCTTTTAAGTTCAGCCTGTACCATAGTCAGCTTATAAGTGGAGACAAGTACAAAGATAACAATGCATTATAAACAGCAATAAGTAAGAAAGTCAACAAACCAAGATTACAATGCTCAACGGTTTGTGGAAGAAGTCCTAATTCTTCAATGCTTCAGGCAACCGTGCCAGTTATAAACCGTCAAAACTTCCCTGTAGTTCTTCCACCCCCATAGTGCTGATGAACATATCCATCTGCCATTTATTTTAATGCCCATCACCCACTCTTCTCTGTAAATTCCTTGTGGGCAGGGATGGTGTCTACCAACTGTACTGTACTCTCCCAAGTACTTAATACAGTGCTCTGCAGACGGCAAACTCTGGATAAATACCCCTGACAGATCTATAGGTATTTCCCAGCATTAGGTGTTCTACAGTGATCAAGCAATCCTCTAAACTGTATGCTCCTTGTGGGCAGAGAACTTGTGCACCAACTCGGTTATATTGTACTCTCCCAAGCGCTTAGTACAGTGCTTTGCACACAGTAAGGGCTAACAAATAAGATTGATTTTATGTGGGATGCCTGACTTTCATTTTTGAACATATTACATCTACTCAGTTCTCTTCTAACGTAGGATTTTCATTCTTGCCTAACCTCAGGTTGAGGAAAAGCTCATATTATAGTGCATGAACCCTGACCGATACCTCAGCCTGCAGTTGACCAATTGCTTCTTTGGAAATCATCATCATCATCATCAATCGTATTTATTGAGCGCTTACTATGTGCAGAGCACTGTACTAAGCGCTTGGGAAGTAAAAATTGGCAACATATAGAGACAGTCCCTACCCAACAGTGGGCTCACAGTCTAAAAGGGGGAGACAGAGAACAAAACCAAACATACTAACAAAATAAAATAAATAGAATAGATATGTACAAATAAAATAAATAAATAAATAAAGAGTAAAAAATATGTACAAACATATATACATATATACAGGTGCTGTGGGGAAGGGAAGGAGGTAAGATGTGGGGGATGGAGAGGGGGACGAGGGGGAGAGGAAGGAAGGGGCTCAGTCTGGGAAGGCCTCCTGGAGGAGGTGAGCTCTCAGCAGGGCCTTGAAGGAAAAATGTGGAACACTTCACGAATTACACATCATTCTAGCCACAAAGGCGAGAAGCAGTGTGGCCTACTGGAAAGAGTGTGGGCCCGGGAGTCAGAGGTTGTGGGTTCTAATCCTGCCTCTGCCACATGTCTGCTGTGTGACCTTGGACAAGTCACTTAACTTCTCTGTGCCTCAGAGGGGATTAAGTAAAATGGGGATTAAGACTGTGAGCCCCATGTGGAACAGGGACTGTGTCCAACCTGATTACCTTATATCTACTCCAGTGTTTAGAACAGTTCTTGGCACAAAGCGCTTAACAAATGCCATAATTATTATTATTATTATTATTATATGCATTAATTGGAAGACTCTCTCCTAATTCCCAAATAATAATAATAATAATGATGGCATTTGGTAAGTGCTTACTATGTGCAAAGCACTGTTCTAAGTACTGGGGAAGATACAAGGTGATCAGGTTGCCCCAAGTGGGGCTCACAGTCTTAATCCTCATTTTACAGATGAGGTAACTGAGGCACAGAGAAGTTAAGTGACTTGCCCAAAGTCACACAGCTGACAAGTGGTGGAGCCGAAATTTGAACCCATGATCTCTGACTCCCAAGCCCGTGGTCTTTCCACTGAGCCACGCTGCTTACAGTCCTTGACCCAAAATGTAGAGCGAAAAAATGCATTTCAGAAGAAGTGAGTCTACTTTCTACAATGTGCCTGGGGAGTATGCAGTAAAGAAAGATTTTTCCTTAGGTTTAAGATCAAAGATATTAGGTTGATGCATATGAGATTACAGGATCACAAACTCAATTATTTTTCATTCAGATTTGACCACTCCCTTCACCGCTATGTGGTAGCTCATCTAGATGATTTCATCACTCACACACTACTCTGAAACTGTTGGTTCGGCCTATACTGAATTCTGCTCTGTTTTTAGTGATGGTTTTAAACCTTAAAAATCACTCGTATGCCCCTCAAACAAGGTTAGACTAAGATTATTCCATAATCATTTTGATTAAGACAAATTTCACCGTGCAAACTTAAGGAGAATTTACATAGGTCTAGCAAGAGATAAAGGCAAAATATATCTTAAAAGTGAGGTTTTATCATCTAAGGAAATGTTTGGTATCAAGAAACTGAAAGATAAATCCAATAAAGACAAGAATGCGGCAGTTACATTAGGCTCACATTAGAAAATTTTTGTTATCATATACAGACTCTCCATCTAACTTGTACTGCATATTTTCCATTTCAAATGATTACCCAAACCACAGTAAAAAACAAAAGGTATATGAATAAATCTATACCTTGCAGATAAACCTCTGCAAGCCTCTTATCTCTTCTTTACTAGTAAAATGTCTACTATAAAAAGTGATTACAAATTGTTCTTCCTTCTCTTAAAGTTCGGTATTTTATTTCAGAACAAAGTTAAGTAGAGTAAATACACACTTTTACCTTTTAAGTAACCACAACACTTAAGTCCAAGATGAAAACAATGATATGGATAGTCACTTTTAAATAGCTCAACTACCAATCTAGATTGATTGACCAAAAAGAAAACAAGATTGTTTGTTTCGTTGATTAAGTACATAAACAATGATCTTGGTAATGAACAGCCTAGATGCTTTGCAAGGAAAAGGAACTAGAAGACTAGTAGCCCACTCTCTTCCTTCTCTTAAAGTTCGGTATTTTATTTCAGAACAAATGAAGTTAAGTAGAGTAAATACACACTTTTACCTTTTAAGTAACCACAACACTTAAGTCCAAGATGAAAACAATGATATGGATAGTCACTTTTAAATAGCTCAACTACCAATCTAGATTGATTGACCAAAAAGAAAACAAGATTGTTTGTTTTGTTGATTAAGTACATAAACAATGATCTTGGTAATGAACAGCCTAGATGCTTTGCAAGGAAAAGGAACTAGAAGACTAGTAGCCCACTCTATCTCTGCTATCTTTGATTCCAACAAAAGAACACTCCATTATGTCAATACCAAGTATCTGGGAATTCTTTACACAACAAATTGAAATTAATTTTCCATGCAACAGGAAATGATAGAATTATAAATAATATAAGCGAATGTACTGCTGCCCAGAAATACTCAAAGGAATCAAGTATTGCAGGGTATATTTTTCACTTCTCCCAAAATACCTGAAATATCTAAATACAAAACAACTTCTAAAATGGGAGCATAAATTTCAAATGAAATTAGAGTAGGAGTAGAGAATTTTGAACAGAAGCTAATTTATTTTGAAAAGCTGTCCTAAGGTTCAGGCCCAGGAAACTGTAGGAATATTAGTAAGTCACTATATAGCCTGATAAAAGCTAGCAGTAGTGAAGTGAAAAATCATTTTAATAAATCTGTAAATTAAAGCCCGCAAATATTACAATTAAACTTACTGAAATAAATCAACATGTATCTAAAAAAATTACTCATTTAATCTGAAACTCCATCTCATACCAAGTTTGAACAAAAAACAGGGATGGCTATACTTTAGGTAGAATTCCAAATAACTCAAACACCAATTCAAAACAATCTAGTAGAAAGAACATGGGTTTAGGAGAAGGGCAGCGCTCTAATCCCAGCTCCGTCACTTGTCTGCTGTGTGACCTTGGGCAAATCATTAATTTCTCTGTGCCTTGGTTTCCTGATCTGTAAACTGGAAACTAAATACCTATTTCCCCCTCAGACTGTGAGACCCATGTAGGATAGTAACCATATCTGACCTGATTATCTTGTATCTACCCCAGTGCTGAGCAGATTGCTGGGCACATAATAAGCACTTGAAAACTACCACAATCATAACTCATATTCCATACTGCTTTTTCTATTTCTATCAAGGTATGATTACTGAGCAACCTTCCATGAATATTGAGCAGCTTTACAATGGTGGATCTAAATCTTTTTGGGGATTTGGTTAAAAAAGAAGAAAACTGGCAGGGATAGAAATTGTAGCCCTTCCTAGTCCTCTCCACAATTCTCAAGAGTTTCTCCCCAGCCCTTAGTCAAGACATATGTTAGTTGGTGGAAAACTACCGAAGCATAAATAGGAAATATCTGAGCCATGTCCGTGCTTTGTTAATACAGAAAAAAAATATGTTTGAGTTTATGTCTTCTAAATTTATTGTAGATTTATGTCATAATAATAAAAAATAATAATGATGGGATTTGTCATGTACTTAATATGCTCTTTGTGGGCAGGGAATGTTTCTGTTTACTGTTATATTGTACTCTCCCAAGCGCTTAGTACAGGGCTCTGCACACACTAAGCGCTCAATAAATACAACTGACTGACTGGCTGATATGCACTCAGCAATGTACTGAGCACTAGGGTTTATCTACAAGATAAAAAGGCAGGACACAGTCCGTGGGGCACACAGTCTAAGTAGGAGGGATAATAGATACCTAATCCCCATTTTAGAGAAGAGGAAACTGAGGCATAGATAAGTTAAATCACTTTCCCATGGTCGCCCAGCAATGAACTGGCAGAGACTGAATTTGAACTCAGGTCCATGCTCGTTCCACCTGGACAAGCTGCTTCAGGAAGATATTTGAGGGAAAAAGCAATGCTCATCTCCTCTTAAAATAACTGTGATTCAGGCTCTCCAGCAATTGACTAAGCACCTCCCTGTGCCCTGAACCAAAAAAAAAAAATCACAGGTGATGTTGAATTACATATGAGCTTTACTGAAGAAGGGATTAGAGAGGACTTCCCATTATTCACCAAATTTTCTGAAATTATGCTATATCATAGCTCATTCTAACACTATTTTTTTCTACTAAACAACTTGAAGTTAATTATAGCATTTCACTGATTGTCAACATTTAAAATATTTTGGATTTCAGAAACTCACATACTCTTTACAGGCAGGCATCATACTGCAAGTTAAACTTCCCCTAACCTGCATGTAAAATCTTTAAGAAAAAATATTACTCTAAAGCCACTGACTGCAGGCCAGGGTTATCTTACATTATGCCTTTGGTTGTTGACTATCACCAACTTATAAAGCCATTCAGTATCTTTAGGGATCAGAGGTAATACAATAGGTAGAGAAGAAGCCAGGTAATAATTCACTTTGTTGAGGATGTTTGTTCTAATCTCATGCCTATTATGACAACTTCTTTTATGTGTCAATTCACTAGGGAGCTTGAGTTAGGGAGAATCGGGAAATTTCAGCTACGTTTTCTAGACTGTGCATTGAAACAGCTCTAGAGAAGAAGAAAATATGATACTTATTGTGATCTTATTTTATTTTTGCTCCATTCATGGCCCTGAGGCAAAGACAGTGAGTTGCAGGAAAAAATATCAACACAAAAAAAACCTATTTTGTTTCATAGTCTATTTTAATAGATGGTTTTCATCACTTTAAGTTCAACCTTTTTTCTTCTTTCATCTCCCCCCAAAATCGTGAATGCAGAAAGACCCTTGCTGTGGATCTGCTCTGCTTGATGTGGTTGGCAAATGTGCTTAAGGTTGGCAAACGATTCCTGAGTTGTTGTCTGCTGCCCTTATGGCATATCTCCAAAAAAACCACAATAGATTTAATGTTTGAGAGACAATGTACATAACTTCTTCAATATTCCCATGCAAAGCAGTACAGTACCTTAATCTGTTCTTCTCTACACAAGGATACCACTTTTATTTAGGCTTCACCCAAAAGTAAAATACCAAATCAAAATCATACCCAGAAGCATAAATTTTGATAAGTACCTTGGCTATCGGATTCATATCAACATAGCCAGAAGAGTAGGAGGGAAAAGTGCCATTAAACTAGACAGACAAATTGGCATCAGGTACGGACGACCGGACTTTTCCTATGACTGCTATTGTATATCTTTTCCTTAAGACAATGGAGAAGAAGCAAGGCCTAGTGGACAGAGTACAGGCTTGGGAGTCAGAAGGTCTTGAGTTCTGATCCTGGCTCTGCCACTTGTCTGCTATGTGACCTTGGGCAATTCACTTCATTT
Source organism: Tachyglossus aculeatus (assembly GCF_015852505.1). Classification (NCBI taxonomy): domain Eukaryota; kingdom Metazoa; phylum Chordata; class Mammalia; order Monotremata; family Tachyglossidae; genus Tachyglossus; species Tachyglossus aculeatus. The sequence goes on along the minus strand of NC_052074.1, from coordinate 15,853,739 downwards.
CTCTGGGCCTCAGTTATCTCATCTGTAAAATGGACAGAGACTGTGAGACCCATGTGGGACAGGAACTATGTCCTTTCTGATTACCTTGTATCTATCCAAGCACTTAGAACAGGGCCTGGACATAGTAAGCACTTTGCAAATACCATAAAGGAAAAAAAAAAGATAACCATTCTCTCAGTATTTCACTGATGGACATTGAGTGGCGCAAACACTATGAAAAGCAGCGTGAAAAGAAGAGTCAGAGGTCATGGGTTCAAATCCCAGCTCCACCAATTGTCAGCTGTGTGACTTCGGGAAAGTCACTTAACTTCTCTGGGCCTCAGTTACCTCATCTGTAAAATGGGGATTAAGATTGTGAGCCCCCCATGGGACAACCTGATCACCTTGTATCCTTCCCAGTGTTTAGAACAGTGCTTTGCACATAGTAAGCACTTAACAAATGCCATCATCATTATTATTATTATACCACAGTACTAAATAAGGTATGCATCACCTTGAATCCTCCTTCTTGATAATAATGAGTATTCATTAAGGGCTAATTAAGTGTCAAGTACTTTGCTAAGTGCTCAAATAGATCAGATTGGACTCAATCCCAGTCCCAGACAGGGTTTACAGTCTAAAATGGAGAGAAAGAAGGTACCCATTTTACAGATGAGGCCCCAGAAAGGTTAAGTGGCTTGCTCAAGGTCTTACTACAGGCAAGTGACAGTCAGGCAAGAATCAAGGTCTCCTGCCCTTGATATCTTTGCATCAGGCCATGCTCAAAAAGGATTACTACCTTTACCAGAGAAGTGAAGAGGATATCAGCTGCCTCATTTTCTAACAAATGACCAGAACTCACAAAACCAAATTTAATGCTGACTTCTGTTAGAGAGGCACTGTTGAATGTTTTCCACATGGCATAGTGGGACAGCATCAATGCAAAATATCCTATCTAATCCCCACTCTCTCTTCATCATCTCCCTGAAAGAAGATATATCCTAAACTATTTTACCTTCTGTTACCTTGCCTGGAGGCAAGGAACTCAATTAAATGAGGTTCTTTCCAGCTGTATGAAACTACATTTTGTGGTAGTCTCTGTAGACTGCACTAATCACATAAAATCCCTTGGCTAGTAACTGCAAAAAAGTATAGAGGGCCATATCATGAGGGCTTAGTCATATCCCACATTAGTGAAGAAAAAGCCTTCTTTGGGAAAGGGATTTTGTCAGAAGACGACCCAGGGCCACTTCGTCAAGTCACCAAGAAACAGGATGTGCTGTTTCCAGTGTTGTGAGAATATGCCACAGGTGTGAGAAAGATGGCACCTGAAGGAAAAAAGGCAGGAATCAATGAAAAAAATGATGGCAACAGGGGTCAAAATGATGAGAGAGACAAAACACACATAAGGGATCTCATCTGTTCCCTGACATATGTCATAATGTCTCTACTCTGATAGCTAAAACACAATGCTGTAAAGCTAGAAATTACCATTTTTCTACCCATGATAGGCATTACACAATTAATGCTTGAAAGGCACTCTGAAGATAAAAGGCATGTGAGCAATATGTTTGACATCATTGTTACTGTGGCACCATGCGCTTTCAAAAGCTCTTGTCCATTATAACAGTACCTGACGTTTCCTACCTCTACCATTTTTCTCTTGGCATGTGCTTAGCTTATGTTGTAATATATCACTCACAGAAGCCTCTCTTTGAGAATTAAGTGCTTTATTCTTTCATGTTCCTGGACAGGGCATGGAGCCAAAGACAAAAGACTAACTTGGGAACTGAGATGTCTTCTCACTTTTCTTATACCCTTGGTTTTTTTTTGGATACCCAGTGACTGGGGAAAAAAAGTTAAAATAGGTGATGAATCCTTTAAATTGTGGGAAGGGAATGTGTCTGTTTATTGTTATATTGTACTCTCCCAACTGCTTAGTACAGTGCTCTGCACACAGTAAACGCTCCATAAATACTACTGACTTGTACATAATGGTAATGCCCATGTACAGCTGGACTGCAAGAGAGTAATAAAACATGAACAAACAATTGCCTAATTTCTTTCATTTTAATATTCAAATCATTACGAGATTATTTTGGAAAGGATGAAGTAATCTTTTCCTACCTTAATTACCCTTCCCAAAAATAAATTAGGATAGATATGCATCTTAATTTGGTGTTCCCACAACAAGGGCATTAAGTCAGAAAATCTTTTTTTCCAACTATCTTAACTTCCATAAGCCAAAAGCAAAGAAAATTTAGTCATATGAAGGTTTACTGAGTTACCATGAATTATTAATAAGGAAAAATCCCTTTTGATGCTTTTATAAAAGCTTGATTTACAAGCTGAAACATCAAACTGACACTTAAGTGTCCTGTACAAATCCCTAACCTTTAACAACGCTCTGGGCATTATAAATACATTTTTCATGAACTTAGCAATAACAATTCTATAAATAGACTTTTTAAAAATAAAAACAGCTTCGGGCCATTGTTTTACACATAACGGGAGGAAGCTGTAGGAAATGTCAGAAAGCCAAAACTGGAAAAAAAAAGAGAAATGCACTCAAATCTTAAATGTGTAGCCATTGCTGCATTTTAGCTTCATTTTTCATTTTTCATTTTTTGTGTTTCATTTTTTGTGTTGTACTCTTCAAAAAAAATAATATTGGAAAAAAAGCCTACACTCCAACTGTTGAACAATTGTTAGATCTGGCTACCCTGTCACCTACAGATCTTGGAGAGTCATCAGTCCTGAAGCAAGGTCTGCATGAGGGAAAGCCAGCATCCAGCTGAAAAATTTCTGCAACAGCAACCACATGACTCTTAATGGAATCCACAAGAACTGCCCCATTAGTCAGCTAATGAGAGAGGAGAGCACTTTCTGTCACAAAGCAAGCCCAGAATATCTGAAAACTACTGGACTAAGGTGCAGACAACTGTTTTTTCAAAGCGATTTTTATTTTTCCCTCTATGGATAATTGTAGACTTCTGCTCCAGGAGGACAGTGTCCCTGTCTGCTCCTCTAAACCTACCTCAGTCTAATAGGTGCCTGGAAAATCAAGAAATAATATTGACTGAGTGACTGATAATGTCCTGATGGGTGAAACCTCTATGGTGGAAGGTGGGTAAGCACAGGGCTGAAGCTGAAAAAGTGTGAAATGCTTTCTCTGAAAAGCAGCTAGGTTGACATTAAGGTTCTTAGAGTCGCCTCTCACTAGTGGTGGGCAGCTTTAAAAATATTTTCCCGGTAACAACAGGCTGTTTGTCCACAATGATATGATCAAAGAATAAGTTTTTCCTCTAGAAGAGTCTTTTCTATAGTTGCATATGGTTCACTTATAGTGAGTGCTCAATGAGACAATCATCACAATGACTACCAATCAATTAATCAGTTATATTTATTTCCTATCCAAGTCCCAATGGGTCCAAATTAAACTGAACCTTCTCATGAGGGACTTTATCAGATTCATTTATTCATTCATTCAATCGTATTTATTGAGCACTACGGTATGCACAGCACTGTATTAAGTGTTTGGAAAGTACAATTTGGCAACAAATAGAGACAATCCCTACCCAATGGGCTTACAGCCTAGAAGGGAAAGACAATAAAACAAAGCAAAGCAAGTGGACAGGCATCAATAGCATCAGTGAAAATAAATAGAATTATAGATATATGCACATCATTAATAAAATAAATGGAATAATTACTATGTACATACATACACAAATGCTGTGGAGCAGGAAGGAGGGGCAGATAGGAGGGAGGGAGTAGGGGTGATAGGGAGGGAAGGAGGAGCAGAGGAAAAGGGGGGCTCAGTCTGAGAAGGCTTCCTGGAGGAGATGAGCTTTCAGTAGGGCTTTGGAGGGGGGAAGTGTGCTAGTTTGGCAATTGTAGGAGGAAGAACATTCCATGCCAGTCATGGGCCAGGGGTCGATGGCGGGATAGGTGAGAACGAGGCACAGTGAGGAGGTTAGCGGCAGAGGAGGGGAGGGTGCGGGCTGGGCTGTAGAAGGAGTGAAGGGAGGTGATAGGAGGGGGTGAGGTGATCATTGTCCCTGGCTGTTTTCAGCTCTTGGAGAATGAAAGTCATCATTGTGGAGAAGCTGCGTTTCTGCTTAGCTATGGTTTTTGGTTTTGTGGCTGCAAGATATTCATTCCTTAGTAAATGCATAAACATTGTGAATGCAATCTCTGTATCATAGCTTTTACTAATTTGGAAAACTACAAGGAGCCCCTCCTTTCTTACTTTCCATGCAAAGAAACTAAGACAAGAAAAATGCAGCAACTAGAAAAATCTGAACAAAGTCAGTGTAGAAATAGGACTACAACTCAAAACACATGAGAGTGGCTCAGTCACTGAAGCAATGCTGGCTCCTCAAGAAATACTGCTGAACTTTTAAGTAATAAATAATTACCATGAATATTCAAGGGTCACAAACCAGGGTGGGGGGGTTGGGGGAGCAGACAAGTGTGAGTGTGTGTTGCTTACTTGTTTTGAAGTAGATTGAAGTTGATCATTTGGGAATCAGGTGATACCGATAGTCATTCTAGTATTTGGACGGTTTGATAGATTTCCAGCCACGAAATTGACCTCAGTATGCAGGAATTTATTTGGGAGAGACTAACGATTTCTCAACAAAGATTAGTAAAATCTTAAAAATGCCACACCCAGTTGGAAAACTTCAAATATTTAGGAAAGAATTACCTCATTTCTTACCTTATTTTGATCCGTCCAGTAAAAGAAAAATCCCTGGGGGTCAGTCTTCAGAATAATTGGGGTCACCACAGTGGAATCCTGGAAATGGAAAAGGAAACCCACAATTTTTAGCACATAAAACATGTAATTTAAGTGTTCTACCTTGGAGACTTGGTATTGGACGGAATCTCTTTAAATAACAGCTGACAAAATGTAACTTTAGGGTTCCACTTATTCAAAATTGTTACTATAATACACTAATATGTATTCCTATACTAAAGAACAAAAGCTTATGACAAAACAACTCACTCTTCCTTACTATAAATGGGTCTATACTAATATGCTGGCCTTTAAGTTTGCATATGAGAGTAGCAATATGTACAATTATGATGTAAAGTTATTTTTCCTCCAAATCTGTTTACAATAAACTACTTTCTTTTGCATTTGCTATTCACAACCCTTCTATGATTTTAAATATTGAGAATATATTTATGTCACCTTGTCAATTTGAAGCCATATAGATGTATCATAGCATTGTTATGGCTATTTTTCCTTTAAAATGGATGCTTCTTTCTACTAACCAGTCTCAGATCTAGTAAAGCTTTAGAGTGCTGCAGTTTCCAAGGCAACAGTAAATAAGGTCATTTTCTACATATCTTTAAAAAACAGACCTAACTGATTCCAATTTAAGTGGCACATAATATAAATTGAGATAACATAAATTAACAAATCAAATAAGTCCCCTTTAATGTCAAAGAAAGTTTGAAGGCAAGACGGGCATGCATTATAATAGAAACAAGACCTAAAATACAACTGGGACAATTTTAGAAGAGCATGTCATCAACACAAGAGAAAATATTTTTTATCAGATCTGAATTCTGCTTCAAAATACTAACATACCTATTACTATAGATGCACGAAAAAGAAATGAATGACCTATTCATTTTCATCTTTTCATGCAAGAAGATTCCAACATTAACTTCTGCTTTCAGGCATTTATTAAAATGATGTAATAACAGGGAACAACTTAAAAAAATAGAAACAATTTTGGAATTTATGCCTTTATTAGGTGGGTTCAGGAGGTACAGATGATTTATGTAGTGCCACACTTTCTAGGAATATCCCGTATGAATGGAATTTAATCATTGATTTCAAAATGTGGAACTGTACTGGCTTTTCCTGTTGAGGATGGAGTCTCGCACCAAGAATGATGTATGAGCTTCAGTCTACATATTTCAGGCTCAAGAACAGGCATGACAGAAGTGATTCTAAAACTAGTGGCTTATTCAGTGCCACTTGCACTCCCTAGCCCCTGCCAGTGATGTTCCTATAGAAAGCCACGGATCATATATAGGCAAGGATGGTTTGGGTTGCTCTGTTGATGTTGGGCTATAATTTTTTTAATAAGCATTTCAGTCTGGTTAAAAATTAGTACACTGAAACACAACACTTTTAAAATAGCATTTGTTCTAACCTTTAAGCAACACATAATCGTGCTGTCTTCAAACTTACACTCACCTCTACCTTCAGTCCATCCTATTCTACTTAGTTCCTCATCTACAATGCCTACCTCACTAAATTCTCCTTTTCTTTTTTTAAGGAAGCTAGGTTAAGCTCTTTTTCATTTCTTCATCACCCTACCCTGCCCTACTGCTTTTTAGGTTATCCATTCAACTCCATCCTTCTTCTTCTATCTGTCTCTTCAGGATTAAAAAATTAAAAACAAAAAATCAGAACTGGGTACATTTAGTTATCAGAGTAGGTTGGTGGGATACAAATTTATTGCTCCTCCCTTTGTAGATTTTTACATACACTTCCAAAATTTACCATACCCTGCACTTCATATGCTGTGCAGACATGATAGTGAGTTTTATGGAAAACTGAGAAAATAGATTTGTTTCGGGTTTATATTTTCACTAAAATAATTATGACAATTACTGAGCACTTACTACATGCTAAATGCTGGGGGAAAAAAAGGTTATGAGAGCAAACTGTCTCTACTGTTCACAAGGCTCACAGTCTATCTTATCCCACTTTAAAAGAGGAAATTGAGGCCCAGTGAGGTTAAATAACTTGACCAAGATCATACAGCAGACCACTAGGATAACTTTGAGACCTCAAGTATGAGGACAGGAAACACACACACACACACACACACACACACACACACACTCAAGCTTCTGAGATTGCAAAACATTACCAAGACTATTGTTTCAGAAGAAAAAAATCAATCAATGGTATTTACTGAGCACTTACTGTGTGCAGAGCACTGTACTGAGCACTTGGGAGAGTACAATACAAATGCTTGCAGAAAGACTTGAGCCCAGCTGATGAGTAAATTTATAGTTTCATTTTAGAGTTGATAAAAAAATAAACACTTATCTACTAGTCCCTAGAAAATTTAAGAAAGGGAATAGGTCACCAGGAGAGTCACGCTTTGGTGCCCCTTCCTGAAGTGTAAACTTACCTCTGCTTTCGCATCACTGTAGGCAACACCACTATACTCCCTGTCTCAGTAGCCCTTAACCTTGGCATTCTCCTCAACTCATCTTTCTCATTCGAACCCTTATTCAATCTGTCACCAAATTCTGTCAGTTATACTTTCACATCCTTAAAACCCACCCTTTCCTCTCCATCCAATCTGCTACTGCGCTGATCCAAGCACCTATCCCATCTCGCCTTGACTACTCCATCTGCCTTCGTGCTGACTTCCCTGCCTCCTGTCTCTCCCCACTCCAGTTCAGATTTCACTCTGCTGCCTGAATCATTATTATGGACAAAAACAACCACCCCCCAAATAAACAAAACAAATAAAAAATTCAGTCCATGTTTTCCCACTCTTCAAGAATTTCCAGGAGTTGCTCATCTAGATCAGTAACAAACAGAAACTCCTTACCATCGGTTTTAAACCACTCAATCAGTTCACCCCCTTCTACGTCACCTGGCTGATTTTCTACTATAACCCGGTCTGCATACTTCACTCCTCTAATGCCAATTTACTCACTGTACCTCAATCTAATCTATCTTGTCGTTGACATCTTGCTTACAACATCCTTCTGATATGAACTTTCTCCCCCTCCATACACAACAGACCACCACTCTCCCCATCTTCAAAACCTTATTAAAATCACATCTCCTCCAAGAGACCTTCCCTAACTAAGCCCTATTTCCCCTGCTCCCTCCTGTGTTGCTTATGCATTTGGATCTGTACCCATTAAGCACTCGATATTAACCACACCCTCATTACCACAGCATTTATGTACATATGAATAATTTATTTTAATGCCTGTCTCCCCCTTTAGACTGTAAGTACCTGAAGGGCAGGAAACATGTCAACCAACTCTGTCACATCACACTCTCCCAAGCTCTTAGTACAGTGCCCTCTGGACTTTGTGTACACAGTTAGTGCTCGATACATATGATTGATTGATAATAAACTGTAAGCTCATTATGTTGCTTAGCACATAGTAAGCGCTTAATAAATGCCATTATTATTATTATTATTATGTTCACAAACCATGTCTACCAACTACATTCCCAAGGGCTTAGTACAGTGTCCTCTAGACTGTAAATTCCTTGTGGTCAGGGACCTGTCTACCAACTCTGCTGTTCTGTGCTCTTTCAAGTATTTACTACACTGAACAGCACACACAGTAAGTGCTCAATAAATAGCAATGCCATGCCCACAGTAAATGTTCGAGAAATATCATCAAATGATGGATTAGACATCAGTGTCCACATATGGTTCAGCAACATAAATAACCATTCAAAAATGCAACACACTGCCATTTTTGAACATATCTCCCAATGATCTTTTGTTTAGTTATCATTTGAGTTAAAATGATAGGGGAATGTTCTAAAAGCTATTACAACTAGGGACAATAATGAAAGCATTATTTGAAGTTATCAAAAGGACACTGGCTAACATTTTGGGGAACTTGTGGAGAACTGGGAAATGACTGATCAGAAGATTGCCTTGGAAAGAACAAGGGCCTGGGAGACAAAGGACCTGAGTTCTAATTCCAGCTCCACCAGTTATCTGCAGGGTGACCTTGGGAAAGTCACTTCCTTCTCTGTGCCTCAGTTATCTCATCTGTAAAATGGGGATTCAAGCTGTGAGCCTCATGTGGGACACAGACTTTAACCAACCTGACTGTCTTGTATCTTACCCCACTCTTAGTATGATGCCTGGCACATAACTGCTTAACAAATACCATAAAAAATAGTTTGTATGTATTCTAGCACTTAGTACAGTGTTTGGCACATATCGTGCGCTTACCAAATACCATAAAAAATTAAGAGTGCCTATATTCGAAAAAGAAAAGAGAATCAACCCTAAAAGGAATAGACTTGTGTATCAGAAAACACAGTGGAAAACTGGATGACAAAATACATTTTTCAACGCCCTGAAGACAACAGGGATTTGGCTAGCCGCCCACCCAGTTGTTAAATAACAAGATTCATACTTGATTTCTTGGGGAGGCATATATAGAGAGGGGGATGAAGAGGGAGAGCACTATCAATCAATGAAACATTTACTGAATGCTTATTATGTGCAGAGTACTGTACTTGGGAGAGTACAATATACCAATATAACAGACACATTCCTGCCCAAATGAGCTTAAAGTCTAGAGGGGGAGACAGTATATATACATATACATATATACACATATACACATTAATTAAAGATATATACATAACTGCTGTGGGACTCAGAGGGGATGAATAGAGGGAGCAAGTCAGGGTGACACAGGAGGGAGTGGAAGAAAGGGAAAAGAGGGTTTAGTGAAGGAAGGCCTCTTGGAAGGGATGTGCCTTCAATAAGTTTGGAAGTTGGAGAGAGTCACTGTCTGTTGGATATGAAGAGGGAGGGCGTTCTAGGCCAGTGGGTCATGGGCAAGAGGTTAGTAGCGAGATAGACAAGATCGAGGTACACTAAGAATGGGAAAGAGGAGAGACAAAAGGAAAAGAAAGAATACGGAAGAAAGAAAAATAAGAGGAGAGTGGTGAGGAAGAACAGGTGGAAAAGAGAAAGAAGAAGAAATGAGGAGGGAAAAGGGAAGAAAGGGAAAATAATACCAGTGGAGGATGGTGACAAAGAGAGGGAAGGAGAGAGTGAAATGGAGAAAAAGAAGAGGGGACTGTGAGCCCAATGTGAAGCAAGGACTGAGTCTAATCTGATTACTCTGTATCTACCCTGCTGCTGAGCATGATGCTTGGCACAGAAAAAGAGCTTAATAAACCATGCCAAGAAGGATAGCTGAAGGGTAAGAGGAGGAGAGGAGAAGGAAAAGGTGCAGGAAAGGCAGTCCAAAACTAGAGGCTTCACCACTGCTCCAGGCAAGCGAAGTTTACCACTCCTCTCTGAGTGGTGCAGATCATGATACTGTGTTCTGGAAGAGTCTATTACCCCTATTACTAATTCTTTGGCCAGTTGGCTATTTTCACCATTTGTGAGTCACCCCTTTTCCCAGCTGCCTGCAATCTGTTAACTGGTCAGCCACTGGGTACGTAACTCATCTGTTAACTACATATTTAATTGGCACATTCTTTTAACTGCATCCAACTGATACAGCATATATAAAATCAAAAAAACAAAAATTACGAGTTCCACTAGCTTAAATCACAAAGCTATTCCCCATTGCACCCTCTGGGATTATTTTTAGCACCGTTTCTATGGAAAGAAAGCTCATAAAATCATTACGTTCAGTCGTCTTGAATAACTTTGTATTCTGCAAGCACATTTCAATAAAATCTGATAAAAGGTCAGTTCATCCAAGTTAGACGTGACTCCTCAAAATTTCATGGTACTATGGCCCTGGGGACTTGTTTTTATATTAGAAAACTGAAGAATAATATTGGCAAAAATTCCAGATAATTCATATTAGGAAGCACCAGATCCTTTCAAATCCTTGCAAAAATATATTTAACTGTGCCATTGTATCAGATCATCAGACCAATGTCCCTCAGGGACAAATTAAGAGAAAATTAGGATTCACTAGTGTGGGTACATGACATAAGAACTGCCACTTCTTGGTTTTTCTTGTAAAATGAGAAATTGCATGTGATGCAGAGTGAATAATTTCTCGAGTGGAATTTACTGCATTTCAACTCCTCGCAGCTCTGCCAATGTCATCTTTCGTGACCTTGGGCAACTCACTTAACCTCTCTGTGCCTCAGCTTTCACAGAGATGATTATGCCAGCCTTAATTTTCCTCCCAGAGATATTTGGAATTGGACTTTAAAACATTTGATATATAAAATGGTCTTTCATTTTGGAAGGTATGCTCTTGAAAGTGAAAACCATCCAAGGTGTAGCTGATATGACCACTGCAAACAGTGAAATACTCTGCTGCGTTCTGTGCATATAAAGATTGTTCTTTTCTGAGCTTGGCTCATACAGAGCCTGCCTCTGTTTTCCAGCCAACTCTGTCGCATTACAGTCTTGATGAAGGCTTCTCCCGGTTTAGGCAACCCTTTTCCTAATTAATCAATCAACTGTATTTGAGTGCTTACTGTGTGCAGAGCCCACAAGGCTGGTCTGTATGCTGTGGTAGTCTCTCAGGACTGTTACTACATTAAACTGTTTGAAACTGCTTTTCCAGGTTTTTTTAATTGTATAATCTTGCGTGCCCTGCTTGCAGATCTCCCCTTAGGAGTTTCAGATGATTGTTGCTTGTGGTTCCTGCTATCATTTTTCTCCCCGGTAATTTTCAGCTCGTCCAAAGTTTTCTTTTTTTTATGGTATTTGTTAAGTGCTTACTATGTACCTGCTACTGTTCTAAGCACTGGGGTAGGTAGATACAAGCTAATCACGTTGGACACAGTCCATGCCCCACATTGAACTCACAGTCTTAATCCCCATTACACAGATGAGTTAACTGAGGTTTAGAGAAGTGCCCAAGAAAAGTGACGTGCCCAAGGTCACACAGCAGACAAGTGGTGGAGCCAGAATTAGAAACAAGGGCCCTTTCCAAGGCAGGTATTGAATATCATTCTTCCGGAGAGGTCTCTCGTCTTCATAGTTACAACGCTCACAGGTAGGAAACGGAATGTGCTTTGTTTCTAACCTCCCAAATCTGTCCTGAGGAAAAAGTCGCCAACTGTTGACCCTGCAACTACCTCCTAAGCAACAGCAATGGCATTTCACTACCAGGATTAACGCCTATGTCCTTCCAAAGAAAAATAAAAATGCAGAGGAAGAAAGCATTCTATAAGGCTCTGCATAGGCTCATTTTAGCAATTCTAGAATCTGACAAGCTGATAATCTTAAGAGATTTCAATGCATGGGTGAGTAGTGATGCTGAAATATGGGAAAAAATAATCAGGGCTCATGGGACTGGAAAGATGAAAAAAAATGGTTTACTTTTGCTTAAGGAATGTGCCAAATGTCAGCTCACAATCATTAATACAATCTTCCATCTCCAAGTCTGCGAAAGGCTTTTTCCCCCAAAAAACAAGTTACTGCCTTCCCTATCATTGTGGCACATAAAAAAAGAAGCAGATAAAAAAAGAAGCAGTACAGCCTAGTAGATAGAGCACGGGCCTGGGTGTCAGAAGGACCTGGGTTCTAATCCTAGGTCCACCACATGTCTGCTGTGTGACCTTGGACAAGTCGCTTAACTTTTCTGTGCCTCAGTTACTTCATGTGAAAAATGGGAACTGCCACCCCTATCACTGCGACACAGAAGAAAAGAATCAGCAGGCCTGGGATGCAGAAGGTCATGGGTTCTAATCCAGGCTCTGACACTTGTCTGCTGTGTAGCCTTGGACAAGTCACTTGACTTCTCTGTGCCTCATTTGTCTCATCTGTAAAATGGGGATTGAGACAGTGAGCTCCATTTGGGACAAGGGACTGTGTCCAACCCGATTTGCTTATATCCATCCCAGCGTTTAGTACAGTGCCTGGCACACAGTAAGTGCTTAACAAATACTATAATAATAATAATTATTATTATTATTATCATTATTAAAAGTGTGAGCCCAATGTGGCACAGGGACTGTGTCCAACCTGGCTAACTTCCCAGTGCTTAGAATAGTGCTTGGCATGTAGTAAGCACTTAACAAGTACCATAATTATTATTATTATCTATAAAATGGGAATTAAGACTGTGAGCTCCTTGTGAGATAGCCTGATTAGCTTGTATCTACCCAGGGCCTGGCACGCAATAAGAGCTTAACAAATACCATATTTTTTTTTAAAGAAAAAGAAGAGTGCAGTTAAAACCAGCTTCATCTTGAAAAGGGAATCTTTACAAATGGCAAGAACACTGTACTGATCCTCTGAACATGCCTTCTACCACTGATGGGGACTTCAGAAAAACAAAAAACCTGCCAAAATAGGAAGACCTAGCTAAAGCTCTATTCTTTGAGGAAGTAACTATGTAGTAAAAAAAAAAAAAAAAAAAAAAAAAAAGAAAAAAGCTAAAGAACGTATATCTAACAGCATTTACATCAAACTCTATAAGGCCCCTAGTCACAAGAGGATTCCCCAAGCTTTTCCTTGAGTTCCAACGCGCTTTTATATGCCATCCCTTGCTTGATGATGCAACTAAGTATCTAGAATATACTTCTGATCCAACCACAAACTCTCCTAACTTTGCAGGATATCTATCTACACGTATACAAAAGTACATTAAATAACAATGATAATACGGTATTTGCTAAGCACTCACTATGTGCCAAGCACAAGATAATCAGGTCTGACAGTCCCTTTCCTAAACAGGACACACAATCTAAAATGAAGGGAGAACAGGTGTGTAATTCTCCTATGACAGATAAGGAAACTGAAGCATAGAGAATCTAGGTGACTTGCCCAAGGTCACAGACCAGACAAGCGCTGGAGTGGGGAAAGAAATCTTAGGTCACCTGTCTCCTAGGCCTGGGCTTTTTCTACTAAGCCACGCTGGTTCTCATTGTGTGTTTCTAGTTATCTATTATACATGTCTTTCATACTCAAAAATGCTGCTGCTAAGAGTAGTGTGTGTGTGTGTGTGTGTCAGAAGACTTTACTGTCCTAACCCTATTCGTGTTTACAGTACCTGAGGCTTTTTTCACTTTTGCCTTCCCCTTAGTTCTTGTTCCTCAGAAAGCTTCTGTTCCTAAATAGCTTCCTCCTTCCTTGATGGCAGTGTGCTGTGCTAGTCTACTCTGTGCCAACTGACTTTCAATTTTCAACTTAGATGCGGCATCGACTGCAGCTTTCAATTTCTGTTTCTTTAGATTTCTGTTTCTTTTCCCCTTGCCCTCCTTGCTTGCAGTTTTCCGATTTCTGCACATCATATTGCAGCTGCTTGGATATACTACTGTTTTTTCATTCCCTTCATAAGTCACACCCAATACAGCTGCGTTATTGTGAGCGTAGCTACTGTGTCAGATGACTGACTTGGGCTCAGGCCCTTGATGTTTGTAATCCTGTTTTACTATTTCATGGCAAGGGTAGCCTATTACAGATGCAGATGGAACTGCTCAAGGAGTTAGATATGACATCTAAGGAGAATGCACATCTAGCAACCAGAGAGAAAACTGGACAACACTACAACTCTGTAAGACCTTTAGTTTAGTCTGCAGCTTACTACTGCCACACTTGATCTGGCAATTTCCCAAAGGATTTAATTTTCTGTTTCCTTGTTAATCATTACACCATTGGTCAGTGTAATGTCCAATTTCTGTGACAGTTCACTAACAGCATTTAGGTCAGTGCTGTCAATATGGATTTTTGTTATGTGAATGGCTTCCTTTGTATAGGCTGATAAATTGTCCTAGTTTTCTTTGGACTCATCGCCAGCCCTTAACACCTGACTAAATCAAGCATATAGCAAATTCTTGTACGAATGTCTCTTCTCAACTCAAGTCTGTTGAACTGGAAAAGTTTTCTAGAGGAGCCGAAGCATATGCTAAGATCTGCATTCAGGTCTCTTGCTGTATCTAGAAGAAACACGGCTGCATAGAATAAATTGATTAAGAATGGATCCGATAGGTATCCAAGCTTTAATTCCATTGGTGATGGGGAATGGATCGGACAGGACAGATCTGGCTGGGTCACAGCCAATTATCATGAAGTGATCTTGGAACCTTAATGGACTTTTGGGGTAGCCAAGTATGGAAAAGAATTTCCATAATTCAGATTGACTGATGGGGTCAAATCCTTTCATAAGAGATAGAAACACACAGTGGATCTTGGTGATGTTCCCTCTATTTTTTCTCTAAGGTCCTCCAATGATCATGTCCATCACTTGTCTGCTGCATGACCTTGGGCAAGCCACTTAACTCCTCTGTGCTTCAGCTTCCTCATCTGTAAAATGGGGATTACATCCTACTCCTTCCTACTCAGACTGTGAGCCTTATGCAGGGCAGGACTGTGTCCAACCTGATTATCTTGTATCTATCCCAGCACCTGACACATAGTATGCACTTAATATCATAATTATTATGTCCACTGTACCACCATAAGAGCTTAAGCATTTTTTTAATAATGGTATTTGTTATGTGCTTACTCTGTGCCAACCACTGTTCTAAGCACTGGGGTAGATACAAGATTATCAGATTGTCCCACGTGGGGCTCACAGTCTTAATCCTCATTTTACTGATGAGATAACTGAGGCACAGAGAAGTTAAGTGACTTGCCCGAAGTCACACAGCTGACAAGTGGAAGCCGCGATTAGAACCCATGACCTCTGACATCCAAGCCCTTGCTCTTTCCACTAAACCATGCTGCTTTTGGTCAACTACAATATTCTATAGTCAATCCTGTTAGGACTCCAAGGACAGCCCTTAGTACACAGTACTAAGTACACAGTGCTCTGCACACAGTAAGTGCTCAATAAATACGATTGAATGAATGAATGCCATTCTTTTTGCAGGTGCATGGTGGCATCTTTGAGATAAGGTGGCACTTCATCTGTGTTCCGTATGTTGAAGGAGTCCTTTAAGCAGGGTAACTCCCTCCATGCTTATAATTTTCTGAGGCATCAGGCCCAGGAGCTTTGTGTATTTCATGGCTCTGTTGTGGTCACAATTCATGTCGGAACAAAGTCTGTACTTCATCTCATGACTCTGAGATGGTCAATCCAAGAACTGCTGTTTCTTGATCAATGTGTTCTTGGGGGTTACTCCCTTGCAGATGATTACTGTTCCCTCAATAAACTGGAGATGCAATATTCAGCGCTACCATATAATACTATTATGTCCCACTAATTCAGGTAAAACCGGTTCCTTTGTTAACTCTATTCATTTCTACTCATCTTAACCACAGCTATAGTCATAAAGAAACAAAAGGTATAAGCCAAACATGCTGGTCAGAGTACTTCAAATCAAAAAGAGACGCAAATTTTAAGTGTATGATAAACACTGGATGCTTTTCGTTAAGAAAAAAATGAACAGCCTTGTCTTTGAATAAACGCATTAGGTGAATCATTCTGGGAAATTTAAGAAATGTAACCCAATCAACCTTTTCAAAATACCAAATTAACAAGCCAAACATGTACAGGCAGGGATAGTGTCTGTTTGTTGTTATATTGTACTCTCCCAAGAGCTTAGTACAGTGCTTGGCACACAGTAAGCGCTCAATAAATATGATTGAACGAATGAATAAATTTGCATATGCCCATATATTGCCACTATACCCATATAAAAGAAGCCATCAATGGTCAATCAGTGGTTTTCATTGAGCGCTTACCATGTGCAGGGCATTACATTAAGCGCTTGGGAGGAGACAATGGAGTACAGTTGTTAGACCTAAACCCTGCCCACAAGGAGCTAAGCACCAAAAACTGTACTAAGCACTCCGGAAAATCCAAGATAATCAGGTCAGACACAGTCCCTGTCCCCACATAGGGCTCACAGTCTAAAGAGCCACACGGCCCTAAAGGAAACCAAGCCATAATGGCATTAATAAACTCTTTCTATTCACCATTTTAATCACTTTTCCTGAAAATTTATAATTGTAATCAAAATTCTTGGGGCATTTATATTCAACATATGCTGGTATTTACTTTGTCAACTGATTACATATTCATTACTCTATTTATTTATATTTTACTTGTACACGTCTCTTCTATTTATTTTATTTGGATGAACGAATGAATAGGGACCGTCTCTATATGTTGCCAACTTGGACTTCCCAAGTGCTTAGTACAGTGCTCTGCACACAGTAAGCGCTCAGTAAATACGACTGATGATGATATATGTTTGTACATATTTATTACTCTATTTATATTTTACTTGTACATGTCTCTTCTATTTATTTTATTTTGTCAGGATGTTTGGTTTTGTTCTCTGTCTCCCCCTTTTAGACTGTGAGCCCGCTGTTGGGTAGGGACTGTCTCTATATGTCGCCAAGTTGTACTCCCCAAGCGCTTAGTACAGTGCTCTGCACACAGTAAGCGCTCAATAAATACGATTGATGATGATGAAAAAGACCTAGAAAGTACAGCAAATGGATTCCAGGCAATAGTTACTAAGGCCAAGATGGCAAAAATCTGTGTGCACACGAATTTTGTGATTTCTATTTGCAAAAGCTACAAGATTCTAAAAACAGATTTGGTACCATTACAGCTGGCATGTTAAATACAGTTGAATAATGAATTTAAGGGAGAACTTTGCATCAGTCAACTATTCACAATAAAATTCCTTATCATTTTACTCAGTCACTAGTGCCCATAATTAAGCAATTCTAATTTCTAAGCACCAATATACAGGTTACCACAAAGTATGAATGCAAACTGTTATCATTAGGTTGTAACGTCACCAAAAAGTAGTTGCAACCTGGCCACAACTAATTGACAACCAAAACTTCTGAATGAAAGTATTATAATTTTAAAGATGATCAGAATGACTCATGTCCTCATATGCAAAAATACAATTTTCATCAGAAAAAATGAGAAATAAAAATCTATAATGTAAAATGATCACCTGCTTGGAGATATCACATAAGGCTTTCCTGTACCTCAGTTTTCTTATATGTAAAATGGAGATTAAATTATTGTCAGTGCTTAGAACAGTGCTTTGCACATAGTAAGCGCTTAACAAATGCCATCATTATTATTATTATCCCATCCTCTTAGACTGTGAGCACTATATGGGACAGGAGCTGTGTCTGACCTGAGTATCTTGTATGCTCCCTTGTGCTTAGTACAGTGCTTGGCACATAGTAAGATCCTACAAAACACTACTATCATTACTATTTTTAATTCATTAAAGTCTCAAAATTACCTTGTTTGTTATGCCAAGAAGTCCCTAGAAAGATTAGTCACCGATTTATTTTCATAACAATTAAATGGCTTCCTGGATCGGCTATTCTTGTCTTTTCTGCCTAGATAGATCTCGCTGGTTTCACTCCAAGTCAAATTCTGCCCACATAAGCCCCCGGGGAATCACCCGTTAGCTTGGATGGGAGCAGGCGAAACATGCTATAGAGGAAAGAATTTACCGCCATTTGTACCCTGTCACATAATCACCACGCATGCTCCCTTTTAACTCAGACTTCTCTAACACCTTCCAATACTATTTATATTTTCCTTACATCTCTCTAAACTCTCAACCCTGTTTCAACGTTAGCCACATCAGAGTTCCTCAATATTTACTCCTGCTAAATTATAATAAAGGACTCAGTTGATACAATGTTAAGGAAGCCTAAGTATTCAAAGACTATTTAGTATGATGTTGATTTTTTCCCCAGAGTACACCAAAGGATAGCAAGCATTATTCAAAATAATGTGGGAATCAGTGATGCTTAGTGGAAAGAAAGCTGGCTCCACCACTTACCTGCTCTGTAATTTGGGGCAAGTCACTTAACTTCTCTGTGACTCAGTTCCCTCGTCTGCAGAATGGGAATTGAATACATTCTTCTAGACTGTGAGCCCGCTGTTGGGTAGGGACCGTCTCTATATGTTGCCAACTTGTACTTCCCAAGAGCTTAGTCCAGTGCTCTGCACACAGTAAGCGCTCAATAAATACGACTGAATGAATGAATGAATGAATACCTGTTCTCTCACCTACCTAAACTGTAAGCTCCATGTGGGATTTGATTATCTTTCTATCCCAGCACTTAATACAGTGCTTGGCACATAATAAGCACTTACATGCCATAATTATTATTTTAACATATTCTTTACAATTCTGGCAATTAGGACCTGAGCTTTAAAAAGGGACATTCTGAAAGTTGGTTTATTCTTATACCAGGAAAAGCACAAGGTAGTTTAAGATTGGGAGGATTTGGGCAAGGGTTTTTTTTTTTTCATTTTTATTTTTTTTTCATCATGTTGCCTGCTGTTAACCAGACGTAAATCCCATTTTCAATTATCAATATGGTAACTGGTATTATTTGCATTTCAATATGAAATATTTCAAGACTTGAGAAAACAAGAGAGCAAGTCAGTGGTAGTATTCTTATTTATAACTACTGCAAGGAACCAACAAAGAGGAAGACTTATCCTTGATGGGCAAAGGCATCTACTCTCTACTTCCCCACCCCTCTGTCATTCCACCTGAATTTTGGAAAATGACCTGGGGTACAGATGGGGAGATCCAAGCCCAGAGGGCCTCCGAGAATCAGAGAAGCATGGCATGAGACGGGTTCTCTGTGCTTCATTTGGGCACAGGTCTGGAGGTGTGAGCTTCCACTAATTATAGCTGCAGTCTCAATGCAATAGGGGTTAACTGGGGGATAAGTTTTAGACTGGCTTTAAATGGAATCATGGCTATACAAGAACTTTCTCTTGAAACGTTCAATGGGATAATATGCAGTTCTTAATGTTGATCTATGTGCCAAATGTGTCGAAAGAGAAATAAAGCAGTGCATATGTTGTGAGTGCTTTAATAGCCAAATGTTCCACCCTTTGTTAACACTGTTTGTTCCAAATGATAATTTCTGAACCGCGGAAGGGAGTTTTCCAAACGCCTCCTGATTGACTAACTGTGGGTCAGATTCCTTACCATGGCTTACCTCTGATTTGTGGGCTTTAACTCCTTATAGACAAATAAAAGAGATGGGAACAAAAACGCTTTTAGTCTAGAAGGACGGTTCAATTTGAAAAGTCTTCTCTCATCAAGATCACCTATCCTTGTGTCTCCAGTGGAACCCAATCTGGAACTCAGTCATTCTGGATTGCAATTTTCAATACGGATGGAGAGCGACAGTTTTTCCCACAGTACGGTACAAGCCCATTAAGGTCCCATGTCAGAGACAGGGATGGGAATTGCTGCAACTGATCATTCTTCGCCTAAAAGGAGGCACAGAAGTGATAGCCACAATGGGAAAGGTACAAGATTAGTTTAGGGGATTTACTCCAGCATCTATCTCTTTTGGATTTAGAGCACGGCCAAATATTAAGAAAGCAAAATATCAATAAAGTTCTTAGATTATGCTACAATTCATATGGCTTAACACCAACAGGCCTGCTTTGACTCTAAATCAATGTGTTTTCTTGAAAACAAACAAGAATGAGTCCTGAATTGTATTGTTTGGAATACAATCCGGGCAGCTGAGGAGAATGGTAAGAAGAAAAGGAGGGTTGTCTTTTTTACATCTACAATAATGAATAAATGATCAAACACCTAAGAAATATGGTGTGCTGATATCAAACAACGGTTACAATAGTAAAAGGTCATCAGTTCTAGTCCAGTCCTAGCCGCATAACTAAAAATTATAATGCCTTCACAGCACCTTAGTAACCTCCGAAAAATCAGCTCATAGATCTTTGGTTATAAGCATGGCCTGAGACCATTTCAAATGGTATAAATGGCCTCATGTTAAAAGAAGACTGGACTTTTTTCATTTTTACAGTATTAGTTAAGCACTTACTATGTGTCAGACACTGTACTAAGTGCTGGAGTAGATTCAGGCTAAAAGAAGACTGGACTTTTTTCATTTTTATGGTATTAGTTAAGCACTTACTATGTGTCAGACACTGTACTAAGTGCTGGAGTAGATTCAGGCTAATCTGGTTGGACACAGTCTATGTCCAACATGGGGCTCACAGTCTTAATCCCCATTTTACAGATGAGGTAACTGAGGCACAGAGAAGTGAAGTGACTTACCCAAGGTCACACAGCAGACATATAGCAGAGCTGGAATTACAACCCAAGTCCTTCTGACTCTCGGGCCTGGGCAGTATCCACTAGGCCATGCTGCTTCTCCAATTTGCTAGACTGTAAAATCCATGATCTGCACAGAGAAAGGGCTCAATGGCCAGCAAATATGTCTACCAGCTCTACTACACTGTACTTTCCCAAGCACTTAGTACAGTGCTCTGCACACAGGTGTTCCAACATCACTGATTGGCTGATTACTGACCCCACAAAATTAATCAGGTCACAGGGAGAGAGTGCATTTGCCAGACAAAGGCTGGTCCTGTGGTCTACAGTGAGAGTTGTGGGAATTGGCACAGATGGTATCTGCGCTGAACATGTACTATGAACTGACAAGACCATTCTTGCTAAATTCTGAATAATCACTACAATTATTTATGAGCAAGGGATTCATTCTTTCATTCATTCGTTCAATCGTATTTATTGAGCGCTTACTGTGTGCAGAGCACTGTACTAAGCGCTTGGGAAGTACAAGTTGGCAACACATAGAGTCGGTCCCTACCCAACAGCGGGCTCACAGTCTAGCAGGGGGAGACAGACAACAAAACAAAACATATTAACAAAAGAAAATAAATAGAATAGTAAATATGTACAAGTAAAATAAATAGAGTAATAAATCTGTACAAACATATACACAGGTGCTGTGGGGAGGGGAAGGAGGTAGGGCGGGGGGGGAGGGGGAGAGGAAGGAGGGGGCTCAGTCTGGGAAGGCCTCCTGGAGGAGGTGAGCTCTCTGTAGGGCTTTGAAGGGAGGAAGAGAGCTAGCTTGGCGGATGGGCGGAGGGATTGGGGGCATTCCAGACCCGGGGGAGGACTTGGGCTGGGGGTCCACGGCGGGACAGGCGAGAACGAGGCACAGTGAGGAGGTTAGCGGCGGGGTGGGGGGGTGCGGGCTGGGCTGTAGAAGGAAAGAAGGGACGTGAGGTAGGAAGGGGCGAGGTGATGGAGAGCCTTGAAGCCAAGAGTGAGGAGTTTTTGTCTGATGAGTAGGCTGACTGGTAGCCACTGGAGATTTCTGAGGAGGGGAGTAACATGACCAGAGCGTTTCTGCACAGAGATGATCCGGGCAGCAGCGTGAAGTATAGGCTGAAGTGGGGAGAGACAGGAGGATGGGAGATCAGAGAGAAGGCTGATGCAGTTATCCAGTCGGGATAGGATGAGAGATTGAACCAGCAGGGAAGCGGTTTGGATGGAGAGGAAAGGGTGGATCTTGGTGATGTTGCGGAGGTGAGACCGGCAGTTTCTGGTGACGGATTGGATGTGAGGGTTGAATGAGAGAGCAGAGTCGAGGATGACACCAAGGTTGCGGGCTTGTGAGATGGGAAGGATGGTAGTGCCGTCAACAGTGATGGGAAAGTCAGGGAGAGGGCAGGGTTTGGGAGGGAAGATACGGAGTTCAGTCTTGGACATACAGAACACTGATGGTGGCCTGCATGGGGCGGGGGGATACAACTGGGGAAATTAAATTTACAAATGATATATGAGAGGCAAGATTTGATTTCACCACCATCACAACTATCACAAACAGACAAAAAAAGTCCAAAAGAAGCACTTGTGAGATTCTTGCGGGCAGGGACTGTCTACCAACTGCAGTGTACTTTTCCAAACACTTAATCCAGAGATCTGCACACAGTGAGAGCTCAGTAAATACTATTGATTAATTGAAGTAAGGACTAGTAAATTCATGGAGAGAAACAAGTACAAGATGGAGAACTGACCGGCTGTGTGTGAGTACTACAGCAAAAGAAACTAGGCATCACAGTGGACCAAAGTTGAGCATGAATAAACAAAGTAATTTATTTAGGAACCATGAGGTACTTCTTCCATTAAATTTAGAATGGATCCGACCCCTTGAACATGTCAGCATAATGTAAATGGCAGGGAAAACAAACGCCAAGAAAATAATTAAAACAAGAGAAAGATCTAGCTGTGTTTCATGCTTAAAGATGACACTGACAGCAAGATTTTATCGTAAGATTTTATCCAAGAATATGGGTGTGGCTAAAATTAAATGTGCTTTCAACCATCCATTCCACACAGCATGAAAAGACAGCCCTTTAGCATGCTGATGTATTTACTACCTGAAGCACCTGCTGCTGTTTTCAGAGTTAAATGAACGGTGAAGAGTTTTCAAGTATACCAAAAAACTCTCTATAAATGTCAGTAGCTATGCTCCATTCCTTTTAAGACTGGCAAGAGAGAATGGGCATGAACTGCAGAAAGAGAAATTAAATCTGATGTGTATAAGAACACTTGGGCTTGCAGATTAAATCCCGGCAGACCAAGTAATCTACTTCCTATAAGATCTTTCAAAAATAGGATCATCATGCATTAATTTAGGAAAGTCTGGGGCAGCGTTTCTCAAATTTAGTATTGGATCTGCCTCGAAGGGATTCCAAGACATTTTTGGATGGTGAGGCGTCATGGAAATGTGGACTATTAACCAGGGCTAGGTCAAGACAGTTAGCCAGCCTAGGCAAAAGGAAGAGATATAGAAAACAGTTGAACACAAGTTGACCAAAGTTGTGATGCAGTACGAGGAAGAGTGAGCCCTAGCCAAATAGTGGCCTAGTCAAATGCCCAGTTTGCCTATATGGGTAGATTCTGCCCTGCTTTTTGCTGATAGTGGCATCACCCTTCCTAGATAAAACTACTACTGTTCTCCTTCCTAGCCATGCTATCTGCTCCACAACTGGCTCTCCATTTTATCCTATCTCGCCTTGATTACTACATCAGCCTCCTTGCCGACCTTTTAGACTGTGAGCCCACTGTTGGGTAGGGACTGTCTCTATATGTTGCCAATTTGTACTTCCCAAGCGCGTAGTACAGTGCTCTGCACATAGTAAGCGCTCAATAAATACGATTGATGATGATGATGATCTCTTCATCTCCCATTATCAACTTGTCCTTTACTCACTCAACTTTCCAAGGAGTCTCTCCTCTTTTGGAAAGATGGTATTCTACAGTTCTCCCCTTCTCAGCCTCATGAAGACTTTGCACAGCTTTTTTTGTGGATGTTGAAGGCACAGGGGTTGCAGAAACGTTCATGGAGTGGAGCCAGCACTGTAAGCTCAATATGTCCCAAACTGAACTCCTTTTCTTCCCTCCCCAGGCCTTTCCTTTACCTAACTTTACCACTGCAGTTGACAGTTCCCCTCATCATTTCTAGTCTGTGAGCCCATTGCTCGGTAGGGACCATCTCTATATGTTGCCAACTTGTACTTCCCAAGCACTTAGTACAGTGTTCTGCACACAGTAAGTGCTCAATAAATACAACTGAATGAATGAATGATGAATGAGTCTTACCAGAAAGCACTGAGATAAACTAGATGACTTATGAAGACAACCACCCCCCTGCTTTTCTTTTCCCTTTAGAAACTGAAGTTCTAACAAAGTGGTCTATCCTGGACATTTTTCCTGACCACAATTCAAAAGGAATTTAGCTCTTATTCAAAGAGTCCACAACATCACAACAGATCCCAAATACATTTTAAAAAGTCCTGTGGTTTCATGTGTTACTGAAGAAGAGCTTCTATGATTTCATTCAGGAAATCAAAATACTGCAAAAGATCAAATGGGAATTGAGACTGTGAGCCCCACGTGGGACAGGGACTGTGACCAACCCAATTTGCTTGTATCCACCCCAGCGCTTAGTACAGCGTCTGGCACATAGTAAGCACTTAGCAAATACTATCATTATTATCAATCAAAAAAAACCCTCCCATACAGGCTCAAAAGTCACACATAAGTTTTAGGTAGGCTTGGTAGTATAGGTTAAGACAAATGCACATAATAGATGAAATGATTGGCACTCTTGGTTAATTCCAGAATCATCTGGTAAATCTGGTCTGTTCCAAAACGGGCCACTCCTCTTCATACCCGCACCTCAATTCAGCTCCCAAACCCAATCACCTGCCAGGGTCCTTCTCTTTGTCTAACAGAACTATTGTGTGGGGCCCACTAGTTCTTAGACCTGGATAACACTAAAATAGAGAAAAGCAAACACCTAATTCACAAATTCCTGCCCTTCCAAAGTGGAAGACTGAATACTATTTTATGAGTTCCAGCAGAAAAAAAAAATCAAGAAACCCACAGGAATTCTTTAAAACTTACTAATATGAAATAATTTCAGAATTTCTTAATTTGCTCAGATTCCAGGCCACTGCTGTTTCTTCATTAGAGATAATTCAGCATTTCTGTCATTCTTATCACATTAGTAATCTATTAAGGAACAATAAGAATGTATGAGAATGTATGAAAGTTTATGTAGGAAATGTCAATTTGTTTTATTAATTGATTTTGATAGACTGTGTTGCCAATTTGTACTTCCCAAGAGCTTAGTACAGTGCTCTGCACATAGTAAGCACTCAATAAATACGATTGATGATGATGATGATGACTTTGGTCATAACTAAAATATCTGAGTACTTCGTGGCCTGTGATTTAAATCCCTTCCCTGGTACAAAGTCAACCAATTTAGTCAATGGGATGCGTGAAGGGAACTGTAGAATCAGTTTTCAAAACATGTATTATATAAATCCTGTCTATGTTTTCCTTCAAGCTCTGATAATTACCGCTACCTTTCAAGGAAACAATGGCATTACTGTTTGTTTTCTCAAATGGATAAGTTAAAACACCCATATAATTGAATTGAGTCAGTAACCGGAATGCTTTAGTCATGTGTTAACTGTTTTTCATAGAAGAAAATAGTTTCAAAAAAGAAAAATGTCCTGATGGATATATTTTCATTCACTGAGTGGAAAGATCTTCTCAAGCAGGAAGAATATCCATTCTCTCGTAAAGGTGCCTAACTTTTCTGGATCCACTCAATCTGCACTCTGCCTAAGGAACTTACTGAATTTTTCATGACAGAATGCTGAATGAAAGGCTGTAACATGAATGAGAAAAAACCCCCACAGAAGTCCTGCCTTCTGTCGCCACTAAATCCGGAAGAGCCTCCGAAACCGAAGATAAAGGTCAATGCCAAACACTTGGTCCTTGACGGAGGGCAACTCTGGTAACGTGATACAAGTCTTTGAGGCTGTAACACTTCTCACTTGAACTTTCTCCTGCCTTCTTGGTCGCCCCCACTAAATTGTGCAGGTACACAGTGGGGTCCACTTCGCAACAAGGGGCATTTTCACACCCTCCTGGAGAAACCTTCCGGCTTTCCCAAATCAGTCCCTACGCTTGGCATCCGTCGTGCCGCTCACCCTCAAATTCCTCCTTCTGTTAATCCCTTCTCCCCCCAACTCTCTCTCCTCGACCAATTTAATCATCCTTCACAGAGGGCAACTCTGGTAACGTGATACAAGTCTTTGAGGCTGTGACACTTCTCACTTGAACTTTCTCCTGCCTTCTTGGTCGCCCCCACTAAATTGTGCAGGTACACAGTGGGGTCCACTTCGCAACAAGGGGCATTTTCACACCCTCCTGGAGAAACCTTCCGGCTTTCCCAAATCAGTCCCTATGCTTGGCATCCGTCGTGCCGCTCACCCTCAAATTCCTCCTTCTGTTAATCCCTTCTCCCCTCAACTCTCTCTCCCCGACCAATTTAATAACAACTCTTTTGGGGGTGCCCCACCCGAAAAGATGCCAATTAAATGTTTGGGGAGCAACCACCTGCGGCCCCTTCGCTCAGTTGAAAGTAGTGTGCTTTCCAGTTTCTGCAAAACTCGGGGCATCAAGTGATGCTTTATTTTCAAAGTAGTTTGAGAGGGATGAGGCGAGCTGTGCACTCATCTGGAGACTCCTAATGTACACTCCACATTGGGTGCACTTTGCCACCTGGTTGAGAAGTCCACACTGATCTTGTCTCCTGGGTAAAACAGCAGGCTGTCAAGGCCACTGAAGTTCAGGCCCCCGCATGCCCGACCCCATGGCTCTTTCAGCCTTTTTCTAGGATGCAAATATTGCAACAGCCCCACGCAACCCCATGCCCTTTCCTTTTCCAACCTGTGCACTTTGTGGTGACCCTTATCGACTCGCTCTCCCCATTGCCTAACCACCAACGTATTCCTCCCTCCCCCACCTAATAATAGTAATAATAATAACAGCATTTGATAAGCATTTACTATGGGCAAAGCACCGTTCTAAGCGCTGGGGGGGATACAAGGTGATCAATCTCAATCAATCGTATTTATTGAGCGCTTACTGTGTGCAGAGCACTGTACTAAGCGCTTGGGAAGTACAAGTTGGCAACATATAGAGACAGTCCCCACCCAACAGTGGGCTCACAGTCTAAAAGGGGATCAGGTTGTCCCACGTGGGGCTCACAATCTTAGTCCCCATTTTGCAGATGAGGTCACTGAGGCCCAGGGAAGTTAAGGGACAGGCCCAGAGTCACACAGCCGATCAGTGGTGGGGCCGGGACTGGAACCCAGGACTTCTGACTCCCAAGCCCGACCTCTTGCCACGGGGCCACGCTGCTTCTCGGGCATGGAGGTGAAGGGGGCCCCCTCCGAGCCCTACTTACATCATCCCATTTGACGAATTTGGTGCCCTTCTTCAGGTGGTCCGAGACGCAGACGGGTTTGAGCTGCAAGGCGTGAACTCCTGGCTGGGCCCCGGCCATCTGCACACATTGAGGCTTCCCAGGCAAGGAGAGGTGGCCACGGTCGAGCAAGACGAAGGAGGTGGTGGGCGAGGTGGGTGCCCGCCCCTCCTCCTCCTCCTCCTCCTCCCTCCCGTCCTCTTCTCCTCCTCCTCCTCCTCCTCCTCCTCCTCGTGGGAGGGAGGTAGAGCTCAGCGGGCGAGTCCTCCGGGGAGGCGGTGGTCCATAGCGCCGGAGGGCAAGTGGAGGCAGGAGCCGCAGCGGCTGCAGAGAAAATAAGGACGGGCCGGCGGAGCTCCTGCTGCTGCTGTTGCTTCTGTTGCAGCTTTTGCTGCTGCTGCTGCTGCTTCTGTTGCAGGTTTTGCTGCTGCTGCTGCTGCTGTTACTGCTTTTGCTGCTGCTGCTGCTGCTGCTGCTGTTGCTTCTGTTGCAGCTTTTGCTGCTGCTGCTGCTGTTACTGCTTTTGCTGCTGCTGCTGTTGCTTCTGTTGCAGCTTTTGCTGCTGCTGCTGTTGCAGCTTTTGCAGCTGCTGCTGCTGCTGCTTCTGTTGCAGCTTTTGCTGCTGCTGCTGCTGCTGCTTTTGCTGCTGCTGCCGTGGCTGCTTTTGCAGTTGCTTCTGTTGCTGCTTTGGCTGCTGCTTTTGGCTGCTCCTCTTGCACCGCCTCCCTTCGCAGCCTCCGCCGCTCTCCAGAGCACCATTCAGCACATCGTGTATCCACGGGGGGGAAGAAGCCGGGGTGCACACACACACACACACACAGACACACATGCACAGACACACAATCACACTCAAACACACACACACACACACACAGAGAAGGAGGTGCGCCCGAGCGCGCGCGCGCGCGCGCGCCGCGCCTGGGCCCGGATTCCCAACTTTGTCGGCCGGGTCCGAGGCGGGCGGCGGCGGGAGAGTGGCGCCACCGTCCGGCCGGCTCCCGGCCCTGCAGGCGAGCGGCCGGCTTCCGCGGGCGGAGAAAAAAGGACAAAAAAGGTTCCACTCGGGAGCCTGCACTGCATTCATTCCTTCAATCAATCAATCACTCATCAATCACTCAATCAATCAATCAATCGTATTTATTGATCGCTGACGGTGTGCAGAGCACTGGACTAAGCGCTTGGGAAGTACAAGTTGGCAACATCGAGAGACAGTCCCTACCCAACGGTGGGCTCACAGTCTAAAAGTCTGTAGTCTAAAAGTCCCAGTCTAAAAAGTCTTCATTCGACATGTTTTGCTTTGTTCATTCTTTCAGTCGTATTTAGTGAGCGCTGACTGTGTGCAGAGCACTGGACTAAGCGCTTGGGAAGTACAAGTTGGCAACATCTAGAGACAGTCCCTACCCAACAGTGGGCTCACAGTCTACAAGCCTGCAGTCTGAAAGTCTAAAAGTCCCAGTCCAAAAAGTCTTCATTCGACATGTTTTGCTTTGTTCATTCATTCGGTCGTATTTAGTGAGCGCTGACTGTGTGCAGAGCTCTGGACTAAGCGCTTGGGAAGTACAAGTTGGCAACATAGAGAGACAGTCCCTACCCAACAGTGGGCTCACAGTCTAAAAGTCTGCAGTCTGAAAGTCTAAAAGTCCCAATCTAAAAGGTCTTCATTCGACATGTTTTGCTTTGTTCATTCTTTCAGTCGTATTTAGTGAGCTCTGACTGTGTGCAGAGCTCTGGACTAAGCTCTTGGGAAGTACAAGTTGGCAACATCTAGAGACAGTCCCTACCCAACAGTGGGCTCACAGTCTAAAAGTCTGTAGTCTAAAAGTCCCAGTCTAAAAAGTCTTCATTCGACATGTTTTGCTTTGTTCATTCTTTCAGTCGTATTTAGTGAGCGCTGACTGTGTGCTGAGCACTGGACTAAGCGCTTGGTAAGTACAAGTTGGCAACATCCAGAGACAGTCCCTACCCAACAGTGGGCTCACAGTCTAATCAATCAATCAATCGTATTTATTGAGCGCTTACTGTGTGCAGAGCACTGTACTAAGCGCTTGGGACGTACAAGCTGGCAACATATAGAGACAGTCCCTACCCAACGGTGGGCTCACAGTCTAAAAGGGGGAGACAGAGAACAAAACCAAACATACTAACAAAATAAAAATAGAATAGATATGTACAAGTAAGATAAATAAATAAATAAATAAATAAATAGAGTAATAAATCTGTACAAACATATATACATATATACAGGTGCTGTGGGGAAGGGAAGGAGGTAAGATCAATCAATCAATCAATCAATCAAAAGTCTAAAAGTCAGAGTCTAAAAAGTCTTCATTCGACATGTTTTGCTTTGCTCATTCTTTCAGTCGTATTTAGTGAGCACTGACTGTGTGCAGAGCACTGGACTAAGCGCTTGGGAAGTACAAGTTGGCAACATAGAGAGACAGTCTCTACCCAACAGTGGGCTCACAGTCTAAAAGTCTGCTGTCTAAAAGTCTAAAAGTCAGTCTAAAAAGTCTTCATTCGACATGTTTTGCTTTGTTCATTCTTTCAGTCGTATTTAGTGAGCGCTGACTGTGTGCAGAGCACTGAACTAAACGCTTGGGAAGTACAAGTTGGCAACATAGAGGGACAGTCCCTACCCGACAGTGGGCTCACAGTCTAAAAGCCTGCAGTCTGAAAGTCTAAAAGTCCCAGTCTAAAAAGTCTTCATTCGACATGTTTTGCTTTGTTCATTCTTTCAGTCGTATTTAGTGAGCGCTGACTGTGTGCAGAGCTCTGGACTAAGCGCTTGGGAAGTACAAGTTGGCAACATCTAGAGACAGTCCCTACCCAACAGTGGGCTCACAGTCTAAAAGTCCCAATCTAAAAAGTCTTCATTCGACATGTTTTGCTTTGTTCATTCATTCGGTCGTATTTAGTGAGCGCTGACGGTGTGCAGAGCACTGGACTAAGCGCTTGGGAAGTACAAGTTGGCAACATAGAGAGACAGTCCCTACCCAACAGTGGGCTCACACTCTAAAAGTCTGCAGTCCGAAAGTCTAAAAGTCCCAGTCTAAAAAGTCTTCATTCGACATGTTTTGCTTTGTTCATTCTTTCAGTCGTATTTAGTGAGCGCTGACTGTGTGCAGAGCTCTGGACTAAGCGCTTGGGAAGTACAAGTTGGCAACATAGAGAGACAGTCCCTACCCAACAGTGGGCTCACAGTCTAAAAGTCCCAATCTAAAAAGTCTTCATTCGACATGTTTTGCTTTGTTCATTCTTTCAGTCGTATTTAGTGAGCGCTGACTGTGTGCTGAGCACTGGACTAAGCACTTGGGAAGTACAAGTTGGCAACATCTAGAGACAGTCCCTACCCAACAGTGGGCTCACAGTCTAAAAGTCTGCTGTCTAAAAGTCTAAAAGTCACAGTCTAAAAAGTCTTCATTCGACATGTTTTGCTTTGCTCATTAATTCAGTCGTATTTATTGAGAGCTTACTGTCTGCAGAGCACTGTACTAAACGCTTGGGAACTCCAAGTTGGCAACCTATAGAGACGGTCCCTTTTGTTGTCCGTTTCCCCCTTCTAGACTGTAAGCCCGTTGTTGGGTAGGGACCGTCTCTATAGGTTGCCGACTTGGACTTCCCAAGCGCTCCCCCTCGTCCCCCTCTCCATTCCCCCCATCTTACCTCCTTCCCTTCCCCACAGCACCTGTATATATGTATATATGTTTGTACAGATTTAGTACTCTATTTATTTATTTATTTATTTATTTTACTTGTACATATCTATTCTATTTATTTTGTTTTGTTACTATGTTTGGTTTTGTTCTCTGTCTCCCCCTTTTAGACTATGAGCCCACTGTTGGGTAGGGACTATCTCTATATGTTGCCAACTTGGACTTCCCAAGCGCTTAGTACAGTGCTCTGCACACAGTAAGCGCTCAATAAATACGATTGATTGATTGATTGATTAGTCCAGTGCTCTCCGTTCATTCATTTATTCAATCGTATTTATTGAGCGCTTACTGTGTGCAGAGCACTGTACTAAACGCTTGGGAAGTCCAAGTTGGCAACGTATAGAGACAGTCCCTTTGGTTGTCCGTTTCCCCCTTCTAGACTGTGAGCCCGTTGTTGGGTAGGGACCGTCTCTATAGGTTGCCGACTTGGACTTCCCAAGCGCTTAGTCCAGTGCTCTGTGTTCATTCATTTATTCAATCGTATTTATTGAGCGCTTACTGTGTGCAGAGCACTGTACTAAACGCTTGGGAAGTCCAAGTTGGCAACCTATAGAGACGGTCCCTTTTGTTGTCCGTCTCCCCCTTCTAGACTGTGAGCCCGTTGTTGGGTAGGGACCGTCTCTATAGGTTGCCGACTTGGACTTCCCAAGCGCTCCCCCTCGCCCCCCTCTCCATCCCCCTCATCTTACCTCCTTCCCTTCCCCGCAGCACCTGTATATATGTATATATGTTTGTACATATTTATTACTCTATTTATTTAGCTATTTTACTTGTACATATCTATTCTACTTATTTTATTTTGTTAGTATGTTTGGTTTTGTTCTCTGTCTCCCCCTTTTAGACTGTGAGCCCACTGTTGGGTAGGGACTGTCTCTGTATGTTGCCAACTTGTACTTCCCAAGCGCTTAGTACAGTGCTCTGCACACAGTTGGCGTTCAATAAATATGATTGATTGATTGATTGATTAGTCCAGTGCTCTCTGTTCATTCATTTATTCAATCGTATTTATTGAGCACTTACTTTGTGCAGAGCACTGTACTAAACGCTTGGGAAGTCCAAGTTGGCAACGTATAGAGACGGTCCCTTTGGTTGTCCGTCTCCCCCTTCTAGACTGTGAGCCCGTTGTTGGGTAGGGACCGTCTCCATATGTTGCCGACTTGGACTTCCCAAGCGCTTAGTACAGTGCTCTGCGTTCATTCATTTATTCAGTCGTATTTATTGAGCGCTTACTGTGTGCAGAGCACTGTACTAAGTGCTTGGGAAGTCCAAGTCGGCAACATATAGAGACGGTTCCTACCCAACACACAGTAAGCGCTCAGTAAATAAATAATGATAATAATAATAATAATAGTATTTATTAAGCGCTTACTAAATGCAAAGCATTGTTCTAAGTGCTGGGGAGTTTACAAGGTGATCAGGTTGTCCTACGGGGGACTCACAGTCTTAATCCCCATTTTACAGATGAGGGAACTGAGGCACAGAGAAGTTAAGTAACTTTCCCAAAGTCACACAGCTGACAAGTGTTGGAGCCGGAATTAGAACCCACGATTTATGACTCCTAAACCCGGGCTCTTTCCACTAATAATAATAATAGTAATGGTATTTGTTAAGCGCTTACTATGTGCAAAGCACTGTTCTAAGCGCTGGGGACGTACAAGGTGATCAGGTTGTCCCACGTGGGGCTCACAGTCTTAATCCCCATTTGACAGATGAGGGAACTGAGGCACAGAGAAGTGAAGTGACTTGCCCAAAGTCACACAGCTGACAATTGGTGGAGCCGGGATTTGAACCCATGACCTCCGACTCCAAGGCCCGTGCTCTTTCCACTAAACCACAGTGCTCTCTCCCAGCGCTTAATAGACTGAGCCCCTTCCTTCCTCTCCCCCTCGTCCCCCTCTCCATCCCCCCATCTTACCTCCTTCCCTTCCCCACAGCACCTGTATATATGTATATATGTTTGTACATATTTATTACTCTATTTATTTATTTATTTTACTTGTGCATATCTATTCTATTTATTTTATTTTGTTAGTATGTTTGGTTTTGTCTCCCCCTTTTAGACTGTGAGCCCACTGTTGGGTAGGGACTGTCTCTATATGTTGCCAATTTGTACTTCCCAAGCGCTTAGTACAGTGCTCTGCACACAGTAAGCGCTCAATAAATACGATACGATTGATGTAGGCAATGTCTAGGAAATATCATAGTTATTACTGCAGTTATTGCAACTTCCACTCCTCTAATTTACCTTTAAAAGGATTCCGGGAGGCAGAGTATGGAAAGAAAGCAGAGTTTCTGATCACCAGAGGCAGGATTCCTGTAAGCCCCACGAGGGACTGTTTCTAATTCCCATCTACGTATCCTTTCCCAGCGCTTAGTACAGTGGTTTGCAAACAGTAAGCACTTAATAAACGCTATTACTACTACTACGAAACACAGCGATCTAAAGGACACATTTCCTGCCCACAACGAGCTGATGGTCTAGAGGAGAGAGGTTATGCAGGGGGACAAGGGGTGGGAATGGGCGGAGGGAAGCAAGGTGGTATATTGGATGGAGCAGGAGCCTGAATAAAGGGCATGAGTTCTAATTCTGCGTCCGCCACTTGTCTGCCGTGTTGCCTTGGGTCAGTCCCTTCACTTCTCTGGGACTCAGTTACCTCATTTGGAAAACGGGGATTGAGACTGGGAGGACAGGGAGGACAGGGACTGTGTCCAACCCGATTTGCTTGCATCTGCCCCAACGCTTAGTACAGTGCCTGGCATATTGTAAGCGCTTAGCAAATACCAAAATTATCATTATTATTATTAGTGGGAAAAGCACGTGGTAGGGAGGGAGCGGTCCTAGGGACAGCATCTCTCCGACTGACCAGACTGGACAGGTGGCTCCAAATGAATAGGTTTCAGCCCAACGCAGAATTAGAACTCATGCCCTTTATTCAGGCTCGTGCTCCATCCACTATACCACGTTACTTCCCTCCGCCCATTCACACCCCCTGTCCCCCCTGCATAACCTCTCTCCTCTAGACCATCAGCTCGTTGTGGGCAGGAAATGTGTCCTTTAGATCGCTGTGTTTCGTAGTAGTAGTAATAGCGTTTATTAAGTGCTTACTGTTTGCAAACCACTGTACTAAGCACTGGGAGAGAATACATAGATGGGAATTAGAAACAGTCCCTCATGGGCAGGGAACATGTTTACCAACTCTGTTACATTGTAATCACACGGTAAACACTCAATAAATATGATTGACTGATTAATAAAATCTCATTCTCTCACAAACACACACACGCACACCCTTTGAGGCAAAACAACCGGCTTTTATTTATAGCAAAGTGGGTTCTTTGAAGACAAGTAGGACATATATCTTAAATTTTGTTTGCAGGCTGGTAGATAGACAATCCAGGGAAACTTGGGAGCAGGAGGGAATAGCAGCCTGCAGGAGACACACTGTGTGCTTATTGCTATGTGTTTAAAAATAAATGAGTACACGATTGTACCGAAATGTCTCCCACTGTGTCTTCAGGTTGTTTATTTTCCTGAAACTACAAATCCTTGTGGTCCGGGTGTACGTGCAAGTGGTATCTTGTAATGGAAAACTTTCTCAATTGAATTCTTGGGATTGATGTTTTCCCCTGGCTTTCTCCCACCTTCATCCTCGCCTAATTCCCTCTTACCAAATATCATCACACTTTCTAGGTGGAATTCCCATGAGAATTTCATTAGAATCAGGAAGATCCACGGCTATCCGATTCAACCGCATATTACTACAAAGAGAGAAAACCCTCAATGAACCCTCCTTCAGTGGGTTCTTAGCTCATTGTCTCCCCTCAAATAAAACCTGGCAAAGGGCAGCTGTTAAATCTGCAAATTCATCAACAAATAAGCAAGTCTAGGTATTTCTTTCTCTGTTTGGAGATGCTCCTTAGAGCTTCTGTAACAGATTCTATCTCCTAGGAGATGCACATATGCAATTGCCGACACTTTATCCCAGGCCTCTCCACCCTGCCCCTCTCACTTCCAGCACTGACCAATTATTTATGAGGTTCAATACCTCTCTTCCTTATTTTCCTGTCTAAAATATAGAGAAAAGTTTGGCCGCTTGCAGTGTCTGTTGGACTGTCAGATAAACTGGGCATTTTTAGTAACCAGTGTTCGTCCTCCTTTTATCATTTATTTCTCATCCTTTTCAGTCCCTCCTCATATGAAAAAGACTATGGGATGAATACCTCATCCCATTCAAAGTAGAAAAATGTTTGGATTTTTTTGTTAATGAAATCACTAGTGTTTTTTGCCTGTGATATATAGACAGAAGTGAGGGGCAAGGATATCTGATTAAAAACGAATATCTCATCTGGTTCTGTCCTTCCTCCCGATTTCTATTTTAGTCCTTTTCAATGAATTTGCTAAACTTAAATGGACACCCCCGGGAGGGCTATGCCTAACTTCGTTCTGTACAGTGCTGATATGTTGTTACACTGAGCTTGAAATGGGAAAGTACTTCAGGAGGTCATCCTACTGGGCAGAGAGGGCAATGTCTGAGAATGGGAAAGTATGTAAGGGATTTCAGTGTGACACACATCTATTAATACTGTTTCACCATCAACAATGTCATCTTTGAACTAAAGAAACTCTATGACAGTAGGATAGACCCTATTTGCCCTCACACTGCCTCTGCCCAGACTTTCTACCGTAAAGCAATTGACCTCTTCTTGGAAAGCTCAAGGCAGCAGATTATCAAACTGGGATTAGAACCTGGGAATCCTGACTCCAAGCCCAGCACTCTGGAATCACATTATGAACATATTCAAAATTCTAAGGGAAAGGAAGAAAATAAATAAAAGAAAGCTTAAATAAAATGACTTGCAATAGGCTTAGAGAAAGTTTGAGGTAACTGTTTTATTTAAACAATAAATAGCTCTGTAGGCTCAGATGCAAATGCGATCAATGTGTTGGAATGGCAAAAGAGTTAAAGTTGGCTTCTACCAGATTACACAGAGATTTGATGAGCAAATAAGAAAGCTAAAGAAGTGGAAACTAGGCCAGATGACTGATGAAGAGAATAAAGAAACACCCTGAATGTGTAGGCACAGGATTAGAAAATTTTAAATCAGAATAGAGATGCAGCAATTATAAGATATAACAAGCTTCTCCGAAAGATCCTCCAATTGCAAGATCGAACAAAAAAAAAGCAATGTCCTTC
Organism: Tachyglossus aculeatus; assembly: GCF_015852505.1. Classification (NCBI taxonomy): domain Eukaryota; kingdom Metazoa; phylum Chordata; class Mammalia; order Monotremata; family Tachyglossidae; genus Tachyglossus; species Tachyglossus aculeatus. The sequence continues at coordinate 15,817,568 of NC_052074.1, read as the reverse complement.
AGTGGTCAGAAGGAGAAAGGGAAAATAAAGGTGAAGGTTTCAGTGTGGTCCTTCAGTCTGCACTTATGAGACAGATCAGTTGCAATCAATTGACTACAGTAAGTGCCACTTTTGATGGGAGGTGGGAAAGTCACATTAGAAGAGGAAAAGAACAGAGAAATCTGATTGCAGTCATATCAACAAGGCCTGATGATGGGTATCCCACGATACTTATCAATTGCAGTTTGTAGAATTACCAGTAGTTATTTTAGAGAATTCATGGAGGAAAAGACCCCAAAAATCAGAATAGAATAAACATGTCCATCTCTAAAAAGGGGGAAACGGATGTTGCTGGAATTTACATACCTGTCCACCTAAAACAAATAGGTTATTTCCTAGTATCTAGAACACTAGAACAAATAGGTTATTTCTAGTACCTGATGGTCTGTTGAGTTGTATTTTTTTTAATCACTGGGCAAATGCTTAGAAAAATATCAAATGCTAGAAATGACCCAATGTGTCCTCGCAAAGAGGAAAATCATGCAAGAATAATTTCATTTGGTTCGTAATGGAGAGACAGAGCATGGATGCAGTAGGAAAGCAATAGACATTATCTATCCAACAGGGAGAGATTTTGTACTCTATTTTGTATTGGCAAAATGGGAGAGTATGTTTTGGCATGATTTGAAGTTTGTCTTCCCTCCCCATCACCAAGGCGAGCACCAGCTCCTCTAATGCACTACTGAGGTGTCCCCATCCTGTCTTACTTTCCACCACCTGGCAGGAACGAGAAGAGAAGCTTCAGCGTGAGACATCATATAACCTCAGGAAAGCTAGTAAACTATGTAACCACTGCTGCGAACTCTGAATCACGGGGACAAATGCTGCTCCACTAGCCTCATCTGACTTTGGTTTTATATGGGGTATTGCATATCTGCCCTTGTCCCTTGTGTTGTTTTAATGCTTTAGAGTTTAATTGCTCTCAATATGCTAAATCCAACCCTCCCATCCCCACCCCCAACCTACACTCACAGATTGTGAGCCCCTCAAGGGACAAGATTCCCAACTGTATAATCTCTGTACCTCAATCTCATCTATCCCACTACTAACCCCTGCCCATGTTCTATCCTGGGATTATAACTCCCTTCCCTTTTGTAGCTGACAGTCTGCCACACTCCCGACCCAAAAAATCCTACTAAAAATCACATTTCCTCCAAGAGGACTTCCCATACTAAGTACTTTATCTACCCTATCCTCCTTAACTTCTGCATGGACTATAAACTTGGCTGTGTACACCTTGAGCACTTTGATACTCCAGTCCACAGTAATTATGAAGTTATTTTTATATTCTACTATTCCCACTATCCCAAATCTATTTTAATATCTGTTTCCCCCATAGAACGAGCTCCCTGTGGGCAAGGATCGCAACTACCAACTTTGTCATACTGTACTTCCCCACGCACTTAGGAAAGTGCTCTGCATTCATTCATTCATTCAATCGTATTTATTGAGCGCTTACTGTGCGCAGAGCACTGTACTAAGCGCTTGGGAAGTACAAGTTGGTAACATATAGAGACGGCCCTACCCAAGAGTGGGCTCACAGTCTAAGGCCTCAGTAAATACCATTGATTGATTGATTGAACAATTAAAGTGACCCAGGATAATTTAAATGCCCTATTCACAAATGTAATCACAGAGAGAAGGACAAAAGGATCCCCAAACCAGATAGTAACAGTTGAACTAAGATTTAATATAATAAAATGAAAAATGATTTAGAAACATTTTTTATAAAATTATTGGAGAACTGCAACACTAAATTTCACAGAAAGTATAAGCTCAGTCAATCAATAGATTGTATTTATTGAGTGCATACTGTGCAGGATACTGTACTGGGCACTTGGAGGGGTAAAATAGACTTAATAGACGCAATCCCTTCCCTCAAGGATTTTACAAGCTAGAACGTATTTTATAACCTAATGTCTTAATTTTGATTTCAGAAAGAAACCTAGAAAATTGCAAAAATGTTAGTGACTATCAGGAATTATTTAATTTTTTCAGGGACATTAAGAGGAACTCAATTTCAAATATAACTATTATTTTGACTGGATATAATTTAGTTTTCAAAGGAAGTAAAGTAATAATTTTTTTTGCAATTAATTCCCGTCAGCAAGAAAGATGATAAATCTCCTGATACTGTCTCAAAATTTGTTTCGGGAAAGGAGAAGAGAAAATCCAAGTTATTCCAAACCCTAAAGCCCGCTGCCTAATGCTGTTTTACCTAATAAGTGTACAGTATCAATCACCGTTTAAATGACTAACTTCTCTATGCCAGGAACATTTTTATTGTATCTATTCATTTAACCATTTAGTTATTTTCAAAGTACTAAAACATGCATGATAACTATTATTTGAAATGGTCCTATGTATGTAGATGGATACCTTACATGTTCTCAAGCAAATACAAAATTTGGGCACACATAGCCAGTATCATAGCAACGAAGACGACAGCCTGGCAACGGGAACAGCTGCATGAAAGAAAAATCAGAGAAACAGTTTTTAGCATGCATATTTGCTGTATGACCCATTCTAGGCATTTTTTCTTTAGACTGTGGAACAATCAGTCCCATGAACTCCCCAGATAATTTCTCTTCCGATCAATATTTTTATTGTTCAAAGAGGAAAGTTGCCCTAAAATCTATAGTCAGTACTGAAATCTAGGTGGTTTATTAGTGATTTTCAAGGTAACCCAAGTTACAATATCTTATTCTCTATTACATACTTGGGCCTTTTCTCCTCGCGGTCTAAATTCACCCTTGTTAATAAATTAAGTTCTAAGGAGGATGCATTAAGCTTCCAAGCCAATAGGGAGACATGTAGTTCACTAATACATTAGAGATCGATTTTGGCACTGGGAAGAGTCTCCATCACTTCATTCTAAAATTATAAAATAATCCAATTAAGCTCTTATTCACATCCTATTAGCTCTTTTATAAAACAGAGAAAGGTGGTCTACAACAAGCCTGTAAGTGTCCTTATCTTGCTGGGTTTTTTACACTGGTGATAGACTTCTAGTAGTCATGATTTTTATCATTATGTATATTATATATATATCTGTATATATCTGTAATTTATTTCTTTATTTATATGAATGTCTGTCTGCCCCTCTAGACTGTGAGCTCACTGTGACAGGAATATGCCTGTTTGTTGTTATATTGTACTCTCCCAAGCACTTAATACAGTGCTCTCTATATAGTCAGCGCTCAATAAATACGATTGTATGAATGAACGAAAGAATCATTCTCATGGCATTTGCCAAGTGCTCACTATGTGCCGGGCACTGTACTAAGTGCTGGGGTAGATACAAACTAATCAGGCTCCCCACTCTAGAACATGAGCTCCTTTTGAGCAGCTATCGTGCCTACAGGCTCTGTTATATTACAGTCTCCCAAGCAGTCTCCCAGAACAGTGGGAGAACAGTGCTCTGCATGCAGTAAGTGCTCAAAAAGTATGATTGATTGATCGATTGATTGAATTTTTCATGGGAAAAGTCAGCAGAAAGTGGATGAACTGATAGAAGGGTCTAGCACTACATCACACCAGAAACATTAATCATGTCTGACTGAAGCAATCCTCTGCTAAGATTGGCCTGATGATTTAATTAAGAATTATAGAATCTTAAAAATCACAGAACTAGAAGGGGCTTCAAGGGATCATTTAATTCAACTCCCTACCTCCAGACAGGTTGTGTGTGGTTTCCTTGAAGATTTCCAAGTATGGAAACTCCACAAACAACCTCAATAGGCCATTCCAGTTTTTTTTTTTTCATCCTGATAGAGAGGACATTCTTCCTTAAAAATTTAGGTTTACTCAGTGCTGATTTAGACAGCAGTAGAAATTATCCAGAAAAAATCATTTTCAAAAATACATCTTGTCCCAAGCATGTCTAATCGCTAACTCCCATAACTGCAGTCTTTCCTTTGTATGCAGCAATTGAACAATAACACGTCAAATTTACAGAGCACTTTTTTTTTTGCAAAGCACTTTTGAATCATTTGTCTCATTTTATTCCCATAATATCCCTGTGAGGCAGGAAAAGATAGAGGCACAGAGAGGTTAAGTGATTTACCTAAGGTCAGGCCAGCAGCCTTTGATTCAACTTAGAACACTTTTTTCCTGCTTTTTTGGGTGGGAAATATCAAAATAACCCTTTAATAGCCTTGTAATTAGACTTTTAATTGCTGAAGGCAGGAATATCTCTCTTTTGGTGACTCAGTCACCTTGGCCTCTGATTTTTTTTTTTAATGGTTATTCACTCTCGCCAAATGTCAGGACATGAGAACATGTTTTTGTCTAAAACTCAAATTGATTTTACAAGGAGAATTCCTCTAGAGTAATAAAGGCTCCTAATTGTAGTTTTTTCCCCTCCTTTAGGAAAAAAGAGAATTTTGTAGTTCACCTATCTTTTGCCTAGCAACCCAAAATTTCCATTTGAATTCATCACGTGCAAACAAATGACTAGATAAAAGTAACATTTCTATCTCTTGGGGAAATATCCAGTGGAATGCGAGGAGGAGTTAACAATAAATTACATGTTTACTCAGTGAATTGTCAGATATCCAAAAGGAATGACAAGTACCAAATGATTGTTATGTGAGGACTGCCTGGATCAGTGTCACACCCACATATTACAGCCTCTGACTCCATGGCTGAAATAGCCAAATGGAACTTTTCAGTTCTTAGAAAATACATGTCAGCCAAATTCACGCATTCATAAAAATAGTTGGCTTGTCTTTTAGCTCAGTCTAAGTACAAATTTGGCTAGCTTGACAGAGGCTGCCTGTTGTGGTGACAATCTGGTACACGGCATTTGAAAACTTTTGAAACTCAGTACCCCTCAGAAGCAAACCCAAGTATCCTAGATTAGACTATAGACAAGGCTTAACATTGAATTAAATCTCATTGAACTTTTTTAGTGTTGGATCTGTATCATTTGGGCACTTGCTGTTCATGCTTTCTCCCCCGCCCCACCAAGGACATACCAGCCACATGACACTTTTGTACATAACTGTAATTTATTTATATTAATATCCGTCCCATGTAGACTGTAAACTCGTTGTACTCTCCCAAGCACTTAGGACAGTGCTCTGTGCACAGTAAGTGCTCAATAAATACCATCAATTAATTGTTGCAGGCACTAAATATTCTTTTTATTAAAGGCGCTTGTTAGTCACTTACTTGGTGCCAAGCAGGTTGTCTTTCTCTTACCTTTTTTGGTTTCAGTTGGTGTTATTTACTTCTGCTTTTCCACAGTATTTGCAGGGCACAGATCCTCTCCATAGCCCTTTAAGAAATCTTGCAAAATTTACACTTATAAAGATGAAATTCCATGACAAAATATTAGTCATAAAATGGCAGAACCCCATTTATGAAGTTTAAAGAGAGGAGCTACTAGAATGCATTGTGTTTTCTTTTCTTGCAATAATTGTGCCTTCTATAATGCTTTCCTCTTCTCCTTCTCCCAGCCATGTAAACCCCAATGCTTCTTCCAATGATCATGTTCTCTAATTGTCTTGAAAAAAAGTTCAAGCCAATGAATAAATTTTTTTTTTAAATGGATCATTTATCATAATATGATATTATCTTAGGATATACGTTATTAGATGTTAAGGCAAGATTGAATGCCCTAAATGCTCTATCTGATTACATAGAAAAAGCCATTTTAGCCCATAGCAAAGTATCAGCCAAGTTGAAAGGAAGCCTGATGGTATCTGAGCTAGTGAAACTATGGAAAATTTTATAAGCTAGAAATTGCTCTGATACACTGCACCCAGAAGAATCTATTCATAAGGAAATTGTCTTAGCTGAGTCAATGCCACACATGCTGTTTCAGTAGATGCTAAAGGTTTCCTGAATTTTTGTTCTCTGATAGAAGCAGTAGTGAATATAACATTAAATCATCCTACTGTTTTAAGAAATGTAGACCTGACCATTTCTTTGAAAAGATGTTTGCTCATTTCCCACTTGAGGTCTCCGGATTCATACCACACACTACCTTGCCCTCCAGTGCATCCTTTAGACTATAAGCTCGTTGTGGGCAGGGAACATGTCTATTAACTCTGGTATACTGTGTTCTCCTAAGCTCTCAGTACAGTGCTCTGCACACAGTAAGCTCTCAATAAATACCACTGATGATGAAAATGGTGCTGGTCTGGAATGTACCAGAATTCATACACAGTTGGCCATTAAAATAAAAATCTGAGGTGGGGAGGAGGGCTGGGGGAAGCTAGTTTTGGAAGTTATATCCCACGCATGCAGTTACATAATGAAAAATGAAACATGAAGGACTGAGACAAAGGGAATGTTCCCTAGATATAATAGCAGTGATAACAATCATAGCTGTTAATAATGGTCTCTAATGATATCTTTAGTCTTCATTATCCTAAACCCAGTCATTTTGTTTTCATTTGACAAGGACGTAGAAAACGACCCATTGGGAGTTGGAAGTTAGCTGCAGTTGAACAACATTAAGTCCTTCCTTGCTGGCTCTCCAGCCAGGATTTACAGTGTTTACTGTTTTCAGAGGATGTTAAAACTCTACCAGTCTAGGGAGCCCAAACAGCTCTTCCTAAGAAATTATATGATAGAAATTGTCTTCCAAATTTTGAATTGATACAGCAGCTTATAGCATTTCCCAGATAAAATTGAATTATTTTTCCCCAAAGTCTTGTTGGTGCATGACCTATAATTTCTAATGAAAAAGGCAGCGTGCATTAGGCTCCATCTCTGTCTTCAGCATGCAGAAGGAAACTTTGAGCAAACACAAATTATGTTTGATTGAAAATGTACTCTACCGCCTCCATATTTGTTACCGCAATGAGATTTCCCAAATGCATTTAGAAAAGCAGTGTAATTATTGATCATCCATCAGAAATAATCTTAAAATGCATCCAAATACAGAGTCCAACTTACTACTATCCTGTTTTTGTCTGTGTGCTATCCCCCCCCCCCCCCCCCCACACACACAGAGGAATCCCATTGGGAGAGTTGGCTCTTTTTGTCCCTTCCTGAACCCCAAATTTCTGATTGAAAATTGGATATCGTAGGGCTGTATCCCACCACCCATCCCACACAATGGAACTGGTGGGACCACTGGGTTCATGGTGTGTAGCTGCTGAAATCCCTGGCATTGGGGTTCCAGGATCAGCAGGGAGCAACTGAATCCCTGGCACTCCTCCTGGACTCCTATGGGGATTTTCCCACCTTGATTGGCCATTACTCTTGCTTTCTGACTTTTTCTCTATTCCCACTGTGACAATCACAACTTTCCTGACCTCTAGTGGATTGCCTACCCTCCTGTGCAGATCCCACTTGTTTCTTCTTTCCTCCACTCTTCCTATCATCCTCTCTTCTTTCCTCCACTCTTCTCTCGATCTCTCTTTATTTACCACCTTCCCTTCCTCCCTCTCTAATATGCTTCCTTCCTTCCTTCCCTCACTTCCATTCTCCTTTCTATGTCCTTCCTTTTTCCCATTCCTCCCTTCCCAATTTTCCCCTCTTTCCTACTTTCTCTCTCTTACTTTCCAATAATAATAGCAATAATAATAATATATTTGTTACTTGGGACTGTCGAGCCCTATCCTAAGTTCTGGAGTAAATGCAAGATAATTGGGCACAGTCTGGGTACAGTTCCTGTCCATCACTAGACTCACAGCCTAGGTAGGAGAGAGAAAAACTATTGAATCTCCGTTTTATTGATGAGGAAACTGAGGACTAAAGAAGTTAAGTGATTTCCCAAACTCACACTGCAGGAAAGCGATGGATCCAAGAGGTCCCTTGATTTCCAGAATCATGATTTTTCCACTAGGCAACACTGTTTTTCTTCCTTCCCCTCCTTCTCTAGTTTCCTTTCCCTGCTGGTCTCTCAGACTGACACGGCCTGCCTTTCCCCTCATTTGCTGACTCTTGGAAGAATTGGCTAAAAATTGCACCTTGGGCTAGTTTCAGCAGAACCCAAAACCTTTTCTTTTTACCATCAAAGCTCTGGTGAAAGCACACTTTTGCTGATCCATGAATAATGTGTAGAGTAAAAGAATCCCAAATTGTTTAAAATGATAATTGGAAATAAGCAAAGTTAATGACCAATTCTATCTCATTAAATCAGTGCAGTGAGACAGTTCCAGAAAGTGTATGACTAGGCAACTTTCTCACATCATTTGTTTCCTAGTTGATTGTACACCACAGATCATTCATTTTTCAATACAGAGTCAAAAATGGATATGATGATAACTTGAGCTAGAGGTTAACTTTGGAGGTTACGTTTTAATAACACAAAGCTGGGGAAATGGAAGATTTAACAAGGTCAGTCCAGTGAAAAGATGTGTGCCTTCTGGACAGAGAGCCTGTCTTCAGCACTGTTCTGATTACCACAAATTGTAGTAGTGAGTGAAAGGATGCCGGAGAAAAACTCTACAGAATGATTTCTGCAAACACAGAAATGCATTAGAGCCATCTAAGTATATACGGTGTTGCTTTTCCCTTTAATGAAATGTTTAGTTTATCTAAATAACTGCTTCCTCTGGGAGTTCCAGATAATGGGTTTCCACCTGTAATGATCATATTTCTAGAGTCTGAGAAAAAGTAGAAAAGGAAGACATAGGATAAGTGCTTTACACATGATATAAAAATCTGTTCAATTCCAAGCTCTTCCAAAGCGGAACAATCTATAAATGGCATGAGCAAAAAGAAAGAGCTTCTGTTGCCAGTCTCCCAGAAGAAATGTGAATACTGAGTATTTGGGGATAAAAAATGAAAAAAAAAAAGCAACTGAGGTTTTTGGATAATGTATAATGCTGTTGATGGAGATTACAATAGAAGAGGATTCTATTAAATAGTTGAAGGGGTTCTCTATTGCTTGTGATTTAATAATGTAAAATCAGTTAAGCATAAAGAAAAAAAGTAAAGTTATTATGCAATCAGTGTAAAAAGGACTAACAATAGATGAGCAGTTTTCACTCCAATCCTGAGTTTTCAAGTACGTATGATTTTCTGAAAGCATTCTTCGTTGGACTGCAACTTCTCACACTGACTTAGAATTGAGAATTCACCATTTTGCTATTGAAACTCTGATTTTGTTTGGGTTCTTGACTGAGTACTTTATGGTCTAGTAAGAGAACCCAGCCCTGATAGTTAAGACTGGCTTGTACTTCTAGTTATGCCATTGACTCTTATATGACACTGGGTAAGTCACTCAATATCTCTTACCTGTCAATTTGTGAAAGAAAAATCAGCCAGCTATCTACTGCACAAGAATGTAGAAAAATTAAAATCATAGACCCAGATGAGTTCTCCAGATGTCCTCTAGAGCAGAGTTTCCCCTCATTTGGTGGCCTAGAAAAAATTGGAAATGGGGTTCAATACCAGATTATTATTTTGTACGTTTATCATTTATGAAAGAATTAATACTTCCAATACTAAATGGAGTAAATATTTTTTGCCAAAGTTTCCTTCTTTCTTACCTATATCCCAAGTACCCATCCTGGACATGGACATCCCTGATAATAAGCTAATACAGTAATAAATTATAATGCATTCTTTCACAGTCAAGGTCCAGACCAGTACAGGGCTATGGACCATTCCACTCAAATTAATTAATACCTACCCAATTTCAAAAACATGTCTAGAGGATGAGGTGCACCACTGCTCTTGATAACTCAAGGGAGAAGTTAATAACTCTTCTCAAAAAGTTCTTCCTTATATCTGTTTGGAATCTCTTGGGTACTATTGCTTGTTTTGTCGTCAGTGAAGATAGAGAACATCTGGCCATTATACTCTGCTTAATAAACTTTCATATCCTGAAAAGCCATTATTCTTTCAACCTTTCCTTATAAGGTAAATAGTCCCTTTCCCACCCTCCGGTCGATTCTATGACCATTTTTGTATATCCCTCCATTTCTCCACATTCTTCTAAAGTAGGGAAACCTCACACAGTGCCCTGTGCTTTAATCAGTTTTGAGACCTATGTTGGTAAAATGATGTTCGGATCTGATGGATCGTATCTACCTCAATGCTTAGCACATAGTAAGTCTTAAATACCACAGTCATTATTATCATTATTTCAGTGTCACATTAAAGTAAGATGGATGGAAAAATGATCCGATTGTCTTGTAACTTCTCCAGCATGTAACTTGTGTTTACCCGAAGCAAGCACTTGCAAATACTATTATTATTATTATTATCATTACTCAGGGAATAATTTTAGGGAATAAAAAATTCCCAATTTGAAGAACTTTGTTTCTGCTCATAAATCCAGGGCAAAGATACCCATTTTTGTGTGCTGGGTTCTGTCTTGACAACATGAATTATATTTTGTATATGGCCCACTACATATTAACCCACCAGGTGAAATCTAATTTGAATTGGCAACTCCCAAATGAACTCCAAGACAATATGTATGTACTTGTACTCGAAAATATTTAAGGGCTCCATTTAAGCTGACCAGTCTGTTCCAACAGGTGCTATTGAATAACTTGCTTCAGCCTATTTGCATGTGAAATTTCAAATTTATTAGCAGTTTAGTAGGAAAATACTGTGAGATTCCAAGACATATTGCAGCTGTTCCCCAGCAGGCAGTCTACCAGGAACAGTTCATAAAATAGTTTTACGATGAGGATTATTATTCTGAGGATTTCTCCTAAAAAAGCCAAATCTCTGACGTCTATGCTCTTTGCCTTTTTGCCTTTTTTTACCACTGTCCATATTTATTACAACACTCGGTGCCACTTCTTGTTTGATCTTTATGGTTGTTTTAGAACACAATTGTTTTTACATCTTGCATTTTAGTTTTCTGTGTTAACATTTGTTGCTCTGAGAGAAGAGTTATCGGATCAAGGTGCATAGCGATTTCACGGGTACCTCCTCTTTTACCCATCTTATTTATCACCCAAAATGAGGAACATTTACACTTTTCAATCCCCTGTGCATACTTTCCCAGATCTAGCAACTATTGCCCCAGTTCATGTCAAGAATTTCCAATCCAGGAAAGCAAGTTTGATTGCCTTCCCGCTACCATGGACCAACCTCCTCAAATCATTCCTTTGCAAATACTATTTCTTTCCCACTGGGAGAACTCACCTCTTAACTGGAGAAGCAGTATGACTTAATGAATAGATCACAGGACTATCATTCAGAAGACCTGGGTTTTAGACTGTAACTTGTTTGCTGTGTGACCTTGGACAAGTCAGCTTCTCTTTGCCTCAGTTTCCACACCTGTAAAAGAGGTCCTGTGAGGGCTGAGGCCTCCTGAACTTTTGCTCCATGGTGAATGGGGCCTGGAAGCCTCCACTGGGTGATTGTGTCCAAGGATACAGGTGAACATGCACTTTTGGCCTGTCTTAGGCTTGAGAATTATAAAATAAAGCCTATGATGTTAAAGGAAACCAAACATTATAAAATGAAAGTGGGGCAAGTACTGCATCTTGACTCTGAGGTGAATTTCAAATCTGAATATATGTGAGAAGACGTCAACTGTGAGAATGATCGGAGATTTCAGTGAATATCATAGTATCAGTTTGCCTGTCATGTGTGTGACAATCTTTCCACCAAATGATGCCAAATGAAGATGGTGAGCTTCACATCTTTTATGACCTTCTCCTCTTGGTTCTACCCTTTCTTCCTCCTTGGTTCTTGCCTCTTTTACTTTAATCGTCTCCTACTAGATATACACGTCTCTTTATCCTGCCCATTTCATTAGTAAGAATGAGGCTTCCAGGGACTGGAGATTCTTCATGTGGCACTACTAGAGAAGCAGCATGGCTTAGTGGCAAGAGCCCAGGCTTGGGAGTCAGAGGTCATGGGTTCAAATCTCAGCTCCCTCACATGTCAGCTGTGTGACTTTGGGTGAGTCACTTAACTTCTCTGTGCCTCAGTTACCTCATCTGTAAAAAGGGGATTAAGATTGTGAGCCCCACATGGGACAATCTGATTACCTTGTATCCTCCCCAGTGCTTAGAACAGTACTTTGCACATAGTAAGCACTTAACAAATACCAAAATTATTTCTAGGGATCTTGTTTAAGGATAGAGTTGGGGCTTGGTGGTGGCCTGCCACCATTTTCTTTTCTTCTTGAAAAAGTACATGTTACCACGTAAGGTATTAAATGAGTATCCAACTGCTTTGGAGGAAAATGTGATTCTGAAAACCGATTGGAAAGAAATAGAGAAGCCTGGCAGTCTGGTATGCTGAGGGCACAACCGGAGTCCTCTTAGACCTAAAAGGAGAGATCATGGTAATCGCAGTAAAAAACAATAATGAACAGAATTTACTCAGGAGAGCTGGAAATTTCTCTAGAACAGTCCCAGATCTTAACTTTTCTGAAAAATGAATGGTTTCTTAGTGTCACTGTAGATGAAGATTTCATATATTTTTCTTGGCAAAAAAATTTTGGAAGGTGTAAAAATCCGAGAAATTATTCGCCTCATTTTTAAAGAATTCGATTTGAAATGTTTAAAACCATGACCTCTATTTTTAAAGGCTATAGCCTCCAATTTGGTGATGTTTTGAACTTTTGCCTGCATATGGATGAGTTGAGACTCATCTGACCACTTCTGTTAAATCGATCAATGGCATTTATTGTGCAGAGCACTATACTAAGCACTTGAGAGAGTTCAATGGTAGACATGATCCTTGCCTTCAGGGAACTTACAGTCTAGTGGACTAGTTAAGGATACTTTCAATAACAGCAAACTGTATATCCCCAAAATGGAGTCCTTAAATGTTTAAAAATCATTCTACTTCACTAAAGTTTGTGTGTAATGCTGGATAGTTTTGGTGATGGTAATAGATTACTGCTTAAATATACTTCTGCACTTTAGGATTTTGAAATAATGAAATGGATACTTTTCCTAAATCACAGGTCACACTAATAAGGAAATTCCTTTTAATGCAATCAGAATATTTTGTCTCTAATAGATCTAGAACCTGGTTATAATATTTGCACCTGCATTTCATTTTATTTTATTTGGGGTCTAGGAATAATTCATGAATGAGGTAGCACACAATCTTTAGCAGATGGGATGCTACCGTCCAGCTGGTCGCTGACTCTGAAGTCTAATTCTTAAATAAAAAGTCTTCATTTTCAAATAAAAGAGAAAAGAGCAATGTGACAATATCACATTCCAGATCAACTGACATGACAATGTTTTGCAATAGAAGTGATTTAGATAACACCTGGCCATAATATCCAAGCCAAAGAAAACAACTGTTTCATTCTTGTGTGAACAGGAAACAAACGAGCATGTTTGATAAAAAGCATAAACACCTCTACTACGCACAAAGAAATGCTGAGAATCTGACATATTCTGGTCCCAAGAAATAGCTCTTTTGGGTTGAGATTCATCCGTTAGAACCACACTTCCATGGAAAAGAAAATTGGTCTCAACCAAAGGTCTACTGATCATGTGTAACACTGGCCAAATCACAAGCATCTGAGTAATATTACAAATGAAAGCCAGAAGCTGAGTAACCTTAGTTATCTATTCCAAGTACACCATCAGGCCTGTTCTAGATAATTCTGTCCTGAAGTTTTAATAGAAAGATTTGCAGACTGAAAATTACCACTTAGGGAATTTCATACCAATTATCCATGTCCATGATGCTAAGAGGCTTTGGAAATTGTTTTACTACAGTGTGGAAGTAAATATCTATCTCTACAAAATTGGAGCTATATTATTTAGAGCAAAACTTTCTGTCTTACATATTTATATAGTCCTCTATAGAAGCACGCATGCAACAGTACAGATTTCACTGACACATAGTCTGAAGTGTACACAACATAAATGGGCAACCAAATGTCCCTTGTATATGCAAGAAATTAATTGAAGGAGTTGTTAATGATAATGGCTATAGTAGGGATTCGGCACAGGAAAACAACAAAATCTGACCTTTTTAATCTTCTTAATTTACAAGGCAGGTTTTGATATGGATTACTAAAATCGATATTTCAAGTCTCAAACTCAGATAGTATCCTTGAATCGTTAAACTTTTCATTCACCCTAACTTGTTTCTGAAAATACCAATTGAGCTCCTAGCCAAAGCTGTTCCCAACTACAGTGGAAATCTCTCTTCTAAATTGGCTTTATTATAAAAAAAAGAAGTCGATACTATATTTTAATAGAAGAAGAATAGCATTTCAGGCCCAGGAAAAAGCAATGCTGTGGACAGGAAAAATAATATGAAATAAAAGGACCAATGATGCTTTTAGGATGGCAGCCAAAATTCTAGAATCATTCTATTCACATCACAGGAGATGTGAAAGACCTCCAAACAATTTTCAATTAGCTGAATTTTCCATTTTAAATTGTTTAATACATTTTTTATCTTGTTAAAAGTGATGAAAATTAAATCAAAATCTATACGGAGTTACTAGTTCACCTTAGCCTAAGAAATGAAAAAACTTTATAAAACTTAACTTGCACTGGCCTGAAATTCTAGATTCCTACATTCATCACTTTTCTATTATGAATTAAATAAGACATGATTGGTTGGTGACAGACTCTATATTTTGGGTTTTTAATCCATACCTCAATAATTCAAAATATATCACCATGATAGCAAAATACTAGAGAAAAGTTCATTTTATCTATCTGCCCAAAATGAGATGAACGCAGAAAACTAATTAAAAAAGGGCTTCAGGCGCTGTTTGCATCATTTCCTAAGGAACAAAGGAGTTTTCAAAAAATTAAAATGATGAAAAATGTATAACTGACCTATTTAAGCACCATTGATACTTCACAGTTCATTTCATTTAGGGAGAATAAGTAAGGAATTGTCAGTTTAATGATTGAGCAACATTTAGTTTTTCTCTTCTTTAGCTACGATGATAGCTCCGGAGGAGTGAGGCTTCTGCCCCTGAGGGAGACAAAGGGCATTGAAAGACCCTGGCATCCCAAGAATGAAGCAGCGTGGCTCAGTGGAAAGAGCCCGGGCTTTGGAGTCAGAGGTCATGGGTTCGAATTCTGACTCCGCCACATGTCTGCTGTGTGATCTTAGGCAAGTCACTTAACTTCTCTGGGCCTCAGTCACCCCATCTGTAAAATGGGGATTAAGACTGTGAGCCCCATGTGGGACAACCTGATCACCCTGTATCCTCCCCAGCACTTAGAACAGTGCTCTGCACATAGTAAGCGCTTAATAAATGCTATTATAAATTCCAAGATGCCCCAGCCGAACAGAGGAAGGAACCGGTGAAACTGGAATCCCAGGAGTTTCAAATGAACTTTGGAAAGCTTTCTGCAAAGTTACTTAGCCTCCTACATGTTCTTCTGAAAAACATTTTAATGTGCTTAAATAATAACAACTGTGGTATTTGTTAAGTGCTTACTATGTGCCAGGCACTGTTCTAAGTGCTGGGGTGGACACAAGCAAATCCCGCCTCCACCACTTGTCCGCTCGTGTGACCTTGGGCAAAACATTTCATTTCTCTGTGCCTCAGTTACTTCATCTGTCAAATGGGGATTGAGACTGTGAGCCCCACATGGGACAGGGACTGTGTCCGACCCGCTTTGCTTGTATCCACCCCAGCACTTAGTACAGTGCCTGGCACATAGTAAGCGCTTAACAAATACCATAATCATCATCATCAAGCAAGTTGGATTGGACACACAGTCCCGGTCCCACATGGGGCTCACGGTCTTAATACCTAGTTTACGGATGAGGTAACTGAAGCCCAGAGAAGTGAAGTGGCTTTCCCAAAGCCGCACAGCAGATAAGTGGCAGAGCTGGGATTAGGATTCATGAATTTCTGAATCCCATGCTCTATCCACTATGCCATGTTTCAAAGCCTATAATGACAGTAGAACAAAACACAAACTGAAATCTCCTTGTATCCAGTACCTAGGGCGGAAGGCCCTAGGGGAAAAGTGTTAGAGCCAGACAAAAAGGCAATCTGAATGTCTTACTGTGACCAAACTTTGAACGTTACTCAGAAGTCTGGTCTTGGGGTCTGCATGAGGTAGGGACTGGAGGATAAACTCTGGGCCCTGGGGAGAGAGCAGCTTGGCTCAGTGGTAAGAGCACGGGCTTGGGAGGCAGAGATCATGAGTTCTAATCCCACCCCCTCCACCTGTCAGCTGTGTGACTTTGGGAAAGTCACTTACCTTCTCTGGGCCTCAGTTACCTCAACTGTAAAATGAGGATTAAGACTCTGAGCCCCAAGTGGGATAATCTGATTACCTTGCATTCCCCCCCGACCCAGTGTTTAGAACAATGCTTGGCACATAGTAAGCACTTAACAAATGCCATCATCATTATTATTATTATTATTATGTGGGACATGGGAAGCAGCACGTGTAGTTGATAGAGCATGGACCTGTGGAGTCACAAGGTCATGGGTTCTAATACCGGCTCTGCCATTTGTCTGCTGTGGGACCTTGGGCAAGTCACCTCACTTCTCTGGGCTTCAGTTACCTCATCCGTAAAATGGAGATTGAAACTGAGCCCCCTGTGGGGCCATGGCTGTGTCCAGCCCGATTTGCTTGGGAGGAGAGAATAGGCCAGTCCCGGGTAACTCTCTTACTTTTGGGAAGACACCTGGACCTCATGTGTGAGGTGGTAGCAGTGACAGGGATGTCAGGATTTGGGGTAGAATAGACAGAGTTCCCCAGTTTGCTACTTTCAGAAGAACTAGGGGGATGGAGGACCCAGTGGAAGGTAATGGGGGGTGGAGGTGGGGTGTCTGGGCACTCCTAAAATGACTCTGGGGTCCATTTGTGCTTGAATTCACCCTCATTGCTGAATCTTCATGCAGAGAGAATCAGACATTTATTCCAGTCACTGCCTCCACCTTAGTTATGGCAGGTGATTTGGTTTCAGTGATTTCTAACAGTCTTTAATTTAATAGAACCAACGAAGGCTCTAAAATCTCCTGCTTATTTTGCTACCACTGAAACTGATGCACTGCAGCCTCGGAAAGGGAAGTGACATGATATCTTTGGTATTTCTCTCTCCTGATGGTATAGAGACTTTGACCTTCTCAAGTGATGCACAATGCTGAAAAAAGTAACTAAATTGCTGATGTTCTATAGCTGGAATCAGGAAGACATGCCGTACACAAAGGAAATACATACTGGTGAAGAGAGCCCTAAAATCACAGACACTCCAAATAAGCAGTTATTCAAAGAGATGACTTTTTTGTGGTATTTGTTAAGCGCTATGTGCCAAGCAGTGTACTAAGCGCTGGGGTAGAGACAAGCTAATCAGTTTGGCCACAGTTCATGTCCCCACATGGAGCTCAATGTCTTAATCCCCATTTTGCAGATGAGGTAACTGAGACACAGAGAAGTTAGGTGACTTGCCCAAGGTCACACAGGAAGCAAGTGGCAGAGTCAGGATTAGAACCTGGGCCCTTCTCACTCCCAGGCCTGTGCCCTACCCACTAGGCCATGCTGCTACTCCATTCATATGTACTATTGAATGCTTTTCACCTCATTCTTAAATCCCATGGATTTAGTCAAGAATAATGCAACTCAGGAAGCCTAAAGGCATTTTCAAATATGATAATGACCAAAATATGGGTCTTTTGAGAAAAAGCATGTCCAACCGTGAATGATCCATCTATTGATTTACATTTGAATTTTTATGAGAGGCCTCAGCCAGGAAGAACTTCATCTCTATCACTTTCATTATCTGCTTTACACAAAACATTAAGTTATGTATTTAGTTTTAGTGCTTACAATCATCTGTATTGAGGCAAACAGCTTTGAATTTTTGAATTCCATAAAGCCCAATCAATGTATGCTCGATCTATAACCTAAAAGAGAGTTTCTGAGAGACTTAGATAATAAAAAGTTAAATAATCCATAGAGAGGTATTTGTATTCCATTAAGAAACTGGAAAAATATTTTGAAGATTTTATAGGTTCATTTATTGGTCATCAATGATTCAGGAAAGTAAGGTAATAAATACTTTGAAAATTAAGTAAATCAGTATCAGTAGTGAAAAATTGAGACTAAATTATTTCAATATGCTCATAGCATTAATTCAAAAATGATTAATTAGCCACAAGACAAGCAATAGGAATGCAATAGGAAATATATGGGCCTAGAACGCTACGGAGGTATTGGATCAAGCATATCTTCGGTTATTTTTCCCCACATGTTATCTTTACAGAGGCATTAATAAAGGATAAAGAATACCATAATCAAAATCCACCTCTTCTCTTTTTCTCTAACTTCATACACAAATTTATACATAAAATGTGCTTTTGAAAGTGTTCTGCAAAGTTACTTAGCCTCCTACATGTTCTTTAGAAAAGTATTTTAATGTGATTGCAAAGTCTGTAATACAGTAGAACAAAATCCCATTGCCTATGCAGAATGCAAATTCAGGGCTCCTTACATCCACTTAAATTTTTGTTGGTCCTGGAATTGGGTTTGAATCCTGCTGCTTCTGTTTCATCGGAATTTTATCATTACAAGAAACAGTGTGTCTTGGTATACAGCAAGTTTTTTACTCACAGTGACTAATTTTGTTGATCAAAGAAGTTGAAAACCCACTGTGTATTCAAAATAAGATCTGAAATTCATAGAGCCAAGAGCCAAAGCAAGAGCCAAAAGGGGATCAAATATTTAGTGGATCCATATTTTTCCATATAAACTATATACTAAGATATTGGCAGTAAACATTTTATTGAGTTTAATCAACAATAGAGGGCAAACAGACATTTGCTTTCAATACCCGGAGAGATTTTTGAGGCTCAAACTAAAGACGTAGGAATCCGTGTGGGGAGTGAGTGCAAAAAGCGGTTAAAGGAAATCTTGCAATGCGGCAGTTCACATCAAGGCCTTTCTCAAAGCTGATTGCATTATTGTCTAGGCATCAGGGGGTTTTGAAAGAGAGCGCTAAGGAGACGGGACAGAAAGAAGGTTTGGTAGAACTAATTAAAACACCTCTTTTGTCTTTTCACACAGGAAACTATGGTAGAAATAATGTCTGTCTGCCTCGAAGCAGAGAAGCAACATCGCCTAGTGGGTCTAGCACAGACTTGGGAGTCAGAAGAATCTGGTAATCCCAGCTCTGCCATGTGTCTGCTGGGTGACCTTGAGCTTTTCTGTGCCTCAGTTACCTCATCTGTTGAATGGGAATTAATACTATGGGCCCCATGTGGGAATGGACGGTATCCAACTTGATTAACTTGTTTTTACCCCAGCGGTAAGTACAGTGCCTGGCATCACTTAACAAATACCATAAAAAAATGGTATTAAAGAAATACTATAGAGAAGAATCAAAATCCATTAGCTCAATGAGTACTTCCAATTTTAGAAGTCACAAATAGAGCCAGTTCATGCCCAGGTTAGTTAAAGAGTTATTTTAAGGAATTATCGTCCTTTCTGGAAAATTAGCAGTGCAAAGTGTCAAAAGCCTCTCGTGATTGTAAAAATGGAGACATATCTTGCTTATAGGATAAGAATCTACCCTCCAAATATGGGATTCACCTTCTGAATTACTTTAGGAATATGAGATGTTTAGTCAGTTTCTTGCAGGGATCTGAGGTGTTCTGAAACTTTTATACAGTCTCTGCTTATCTCTGTTAGAGCCAAACATTTTTAGGCACACTACAATTACCTGCACTAATGCATGTTGGACATTCCAAGTCAGTCTACCAAAATTGCTTTTGATGGGATTAGTAGTATAAAAAGAAAACATAAAAAAGCTGCTGGAAATTCCTAGAATAATAATAATAATGTTGGCATTTGTTAAGCGCTTACTATGTGCAAAGCACTGTTCTAAGCGCTTGGGGGGATACAAAGTGATCAGGTTGTCCCACGTGGGGCTCACAGTCTTAATCCCCATTTTACAGATGAGGTAACTGAGGCTCGGAGAAGTTAAGTGACTTGCCCAAGGTCACACAGCAGACATGTGGCGGAGTCGGGATTCGAACCCATGACCTCTGACTCCAAAGCCCGTGCTCTTTCCACTGAGCCACGATGGTGTTAGACCAGTTTTTGCAGGGTGAAAAATCTGTAGGAAACTTCTGGAGAAAGAAAGAAGATTAGATAATTAGCATTGGAATGGAGAGATGAGCTTTTTATGTATGAGCTCTAAATTGAACTTTGAATGCTTTCTTTTGAGTTCCGCATGGGAGCAGGGTTGGATTTTTTTGATATTTTTTTTAATCTTGTGGAAAATTTCTCTTGTGACCTGAAACTGAAGAGGACAAACAGATATTTGAAGGAAGTGTACTGTGTATTAGAGAAGCAGCGTGGCTCAGTGGAAAGAGCATGGGCTTGGCAGCCAGAGGTCATGGGTTCTAATCCTGGCTCTGCCACTTGTCAGCTGTGTGACTTTGGGCAAGTCATTTAACTTCTCTGGGCCTCACTTCCCTCATATTTATAATGGGGATTAAGACTGTCAGCCCCACGTGAGACAACCTGATCACCTTGTATCCCCCCTCCCCCCGCAGCATGTAGAACAGTGCTTCGCTCATAGTAAGTGCTTAAAAAATGCCATCATTATTATTATTATTCAGAAGTAATATGACATTTGTAGCTACATACCCTTGGTCCTGTTCAGAATCTACCCCAGATGATGTCAAGTCCATTTACCTCGATTTACCTCCATTTACCTTTCCATTCAAGCCCACTGTTGGGTAGGGACTGTCTCTATATGTTGCCAACTTGTACTTCCCAAGCGCTTAGTACAGTGCTCTGCACACAGTAAGCACTCAATAAATATGATTGATGATGATGATGATTTACCTAAGTGGTAGAGACCATTCTTTATAACTAGAAGAGGTTTTAGGCTGGAAGAGTAACAGTAGTTTCAGTATGTAATCTATAATCAATCACTCAATAATTCAGTAGTATTTATTGAGTGCTTACTGTGTGTAGAGTACTGTTATAAGTACTTCAAAGAATACAATAGAGTAGGTACACACTATCCCTGCCCTCAAAGATCTTACATGAATGACCTATGTATGGTATTCCCCACTCTTTGAGGGGAATACACAAGCTAAGCAAATTGGTATTGACTAAAATGGCTGTGTGTTAGACAACAGAGCAAGGGGTAAATGGATGCTAAACTACTCTCTAGACTGTAAGCTCTCTGTGGGCAGGGAATGTGTCCTTTTATTGTTGCATTATACTCTCCCAAGTGCTTAGTATAGTGCTCTGCACACATACGACTGAATGAATGAATGGAAAGAGAGAGAGGCAAAAAAATATCACCAGTGAAGCAGTCCCTACCCCTCTGCAGGCCTTAGAGTGATTAGATGCCCTGAAATAGGTTGAATGGATGTGCTTTCCTGAGTTCTACACTGCCCTCCAAATGGCAGAGGGAGGGACCACTTCTCTAATTCCTCCCACCCAACTGCCTTCCCTTGGCCCATGAGAAAGCCTGGGAACGTTAGAAGGGATACATGAAGATAGAGCAGATGGTTTGAACTGGCACCCCTGTGATCAAGTAGCTCCACTCCAATCTACTGAGTCACACCGCTCTTGAGGACACCCGATCCCGGTGCCCATATGGTTTACGCAACCTCTGGCACTGTTGGGAAATAGCCAAGGGATTCCTCCTACTCCCTCCAGGCCACCCTGCATTAGTGTGACCTTGTGAATGAGTCTGTTACTTATATAACAACCTAGCAGCAAGGCCTGGTGGATAGTGAGTTTGGGGCTGGAAGTCAGAAGGCCAGGAATGGATTCTAATCCCGGCTTTGCCACTTGTCTTCTGTGTGGCCTTGGGCAAATCGCTTCGCTTCTCTGGGCTTCAGTTACCTCATCTATAAAATGGGAATGAAGACTGTGTGCCCCATGAAGGACAGGGATCTTGTCCAACCTGATTTGCTGGAATCCACCCCAATGCTTAGTACCGTGCCTGGCACATAGTAAGGGTGTAACAAATTGTAACAAATACCACAGTTATTATTATTATTAGTATCATTATTATTATTCATATGTAAGCCTTTTCTGTTCGCCTGAGCAGTGGAAAGGCTCAGAAGCAGCATGACATAGAGGAAAGAGTATAGAACTAAGTCCTAGAGTATACGTCACATCTCCTCCTTGAAGCCTTCCCTAACTAAGCTCTCATCTCTCAACCCTATTTTCCCTCCTTACTGTATCACCTAGGCACTCAAATTCATACTCCCTAAGCCCTTATGGTACTCATCCCATTCCCCACAGCACTTACGTACACCTCTATATACGTGGTTGCTTCCCCTACCTGTAATTTATTTTCGTACCTGTGTCTCCCATTAAATTTCAATCTTCTTGAGGGCAGGGATCATGTCTGCTTACTCTGTTGAACTCTCCCAAGAGTACAGTGCTCTTCACGGAAAAGAGAAGACTGAGAAAAGTGGAGAAAGGGAGAGAAATTGGTTTTAATTCGAGATCCTCCCCTTGCCTGCTGTGTGATCTTGGGTAAGTCATTTCACTTCTCTATGTCTCAGTTCTCATTTATAAAATGAGATTCAAGCCCTGTTCTCCCTCCTATTTAGACTGTGAGCCCTACGTAGGCTGGGAACTGTCTGACCTGATTAACTTGTATCTACCCCAGCTCTTAGAACAGTGGTTGTCACATAGTACATGCTTAACATGTACAATAATAATAATAATGATAAAAATTGTTAATATTATTAATGTTTGAAAAAAGTGATATATTTTGTTGTAAGTGAATTTGTTTTACAAATACTATTGCTGTTATTTATTCCCATTTTTATAGCAATCAAAATGGCTCTCCACCCATATTAAGCTTGGCACCATGCAATAAGTGGGAGGCTTTAGTAGGCGATCTGGGATTTGAACATTAAATTCATTATTTTTTTAATCTCTCTGCTCTAGCAGCTGTTTCATCCTACACAGTACTTGGATTTATTATTTCATTCCTAGCCCCTCCTTTTCCTCAGTGCTCTTCTTTTCCTTTTTTCATTTTCAGTGATAAAAAGATGACTATTTTAATGAATATTGTACAGTTCACTTTTCTTATTTTTTAAACTGCATATCACTACTGATTCTTTTCTTAGAAAAGTCTCTTACAGCCATCAGAAGCTGTCTTTATATTTCTCCTCACTGAAAAGTGCAAACACATCCTCCTCTTTGTCTTCTAAACCTCCTGAGAGGAAAAAAAAAATGAGACTTTATTTTTCTTCCAATTTTCATTTAAAAGGAATGGTTGGGGAGAGGGAAGTGTATTACATATTTATGTTTATGTGTATCAGATCTATATGGAGTCCACTCATTTTTACTATAACCAAGTGGTTATGCTCTTAATGAACCATACAGTAAGGAATTTGAATTAGAGTACATGTCACACATCCTTCTGGAAGCCTTCCCTTTCTAAGCTCTCATCTCCCACTCTATTTTCCTTCTTTACTGTGTCACCTAGGCACTTTAGTCCATTCCCCCTAAGCTCTTTTAGTAATTCCCCATTCCCCACAATACATAGGTACACTGCTTTATATTTGGTTACTTCTCCTATATGTAATTTATTTTAGTCTCTGTGTCTCCCATTAAATTGTAATGTCCTTAAGGGCAGAGATTATGTCTGCTTGTTCCCTTGTACACTCTCTAGAGCTTAGTACTGTGCTCTTCATAGAGTAAATACTCAATGATTGGTTTATTGATTGATGCCACACACATGGACACAACTGTTTCATTCAACATCACATCATTTTTCAAATAGATTTTCCAGAACAACTGAGCATCTAGCCCCTCATGCCCTGCAGTAAAAAAAGGTCTTCTTCCAAATAGGCTGACAATTTATTTTTCCAATCTCACAATTACAAACACATTGTGTCTAGTCATTGTTTCTTCCCAATGCTTCTTATAGCATGCATGATACTTAAATATGCAATTTCACAATATACAATAAACTTTATCCAGTGTCCATCTATTCAGGGCTTTGAAGTTAAAATAGTAGCAAGGCACTTGATGGTTTAGCATCTAAGAAATTCCCACAGTACCTTGAATGAATATGGAATTGGTGACAATCCTATCAGAGAAAACATGTCAGTTGAGGTCATCAAATTAATCTAAATTGATTATTTTTAACTGAGTCTAATTAAAGCAATACAAATGAATTTCATGGTAAAGTGAAAAGGCTAAAACTTAATTGATAGTTGTCTATAGTTTGCAGATTTCAAGCATACGTAAGAAAATTGAGTGTGGAGATTTTTGTTTTTGTCTTTTTAGAATAAATGTCATATTCCCTAAGAAATGGCATATTCATTCCTTTCTCATAACATTTTGTCAGATCATTCCTTTCTCATAACATTTTGTCAGATCTGGTTTGATGAAGAGTCATACTGGTGGAAGAACAAAAATGTAGATTGAAATTAAATTCAGTAAGCATTAACTTTCCTCTTATATTGAGAGTAAAAATAGAAAAAATGGTTTTCTTACAATTCAAGTGAAATTAAGAAAAATCTTCAATAGATCTATTTGTTGTGATGATAGCTTTGAGTATGGCAGCGAGACTCTTGGCAACATTTTGGAGTCCATGATGCGAACACGGGCCAGTTTTTAACTGAATAATTGTCTTCAAATTGCTTGTGTAATATTAAGAAAGTGGATTTTCCAAAGATATTTTCTACCTTAGGGCAGGTATACTGCACCTTTACCCCGAGAACAAAGAAGGGCTCTTTTCACCAAGCCACTCTGCTTAGTGGCAACACTCAAAATAGGTTGGGTAAAGAGCAGTCAATTGCAGGTTTACCTTAAAGTGTATTGGATTTATCAGAATATCATACAGCCAAGAATGAATCCATATACACTGAATTCTTTAAGGTTATAAAGTATATTACAGTCTTTTCATTACTTTTAGGCCAGGCCTTCCCAGACTGAGCCCCCTCCTTCTTCTCCCCCTCCTCCCCATCCCCACCTCCTTCCCCTCCCCACATATATGTATATATGTCTATATGTTTGAACATATTTATTACTCTATTTATTTATTTTACTTGTACATATTTATTCTATTTATTTTCTTTTGTTAATATGTTTTGTTTTGTTGTCTGTCTCCCCCTTCTAGACTGTGAGCCTGCTGTTGGGTAGGGATCGTCTCTATATGTTGCCAACTTGTACTTCCCAAGCGCTTAGTACAGTAAGTAAGCACACAGTAAGTGCTTAATAAATACGATTGAATGAATGAATGAATGAATGAATGAATGAGGTATGTAGAGGCATAGGCTAGTCCTGTCAAATTCAGGGCTCTAGTTGGACCAGAATTTATGGTTATAAATTCATACAGAGCTTTGACTTTAAATGAAGCTGTAAATGGCTCATCATTTAACAAACGATTTATAAGTATTCTAGTCCTAAAACTGATGAAGGGAACTGTATTCATTTCTTGCAGACTCAATGTGGGTAGAGATAGTGATTCAGGATTGGGGGAAGAAAAAGGCAGGAAAGGGAGAGAGACAGAGATGTAGAGTGAGGCAGATGAGAGAAATATAGATTCTCTGAAATGATCAGGGCCACGATGAGAGAGACTGATGAGAGAGAAACACATTCTCTTTTTCTCACACAACTCCACACACCATTCAAACATACATCCAGATGATCTTCCCCTCAGACAGCAAAGTTACAGCAGCAAAAATGAGAAGTTAAGTGATTTCCAAGCATTTAGTACGGTGCTCTGCACGCAATAAGCACTCCAGAAATACCACTGAACGATTAAGTGCTTAACTTGCCCAAGATCTCACAGCAGGGACTGGAAGCCTGTCTCATGATCCTAGTTCCCTGATCTTTACATTAAGCCATACAGGGAAGCAGCATGGCCTAGTGGACAAGTACATGACTAGGAGTCAGAGGACTTGGGTTCTAATCCTGACTCTCTCTTTTTTCTGCTGTGTGACCTTGGGCAAGTAACTTAACTTCTCTGTGCCTCAGTTCCCTCATCTGTAAAAATGGAGATTAAATCCTACTCCCTCCTACTTGGACTGTAAACCCCATGTAAAATAACTGTGTCCAGTCTGATTATCTTGTATCAATATACTCCAGTGCTTAGTGCAGTGCTTGGTACATAGTAACGAAATAACAAGTACTATAGTAATTGCCTCCACTTGAATTGTGTTAGGTAACATTTAATTTGTCTTTCCACCTTTATGTAAATGTGAACTTTATCTGGATTGTCCCTGAGGCACTGGCATTGTTTCACTTAGTCCTGAAGCCATCAGCTCCGCAGGGGCTCATTGTGTAGTTCATTTCATTTTGACATGGATGCATCATATCATCAGAAATGCATGTGTATTATTTACTTGCATTGACATGGCCCACATAAGCTTTAGTAGATATAATTTGGGAATTGCCATTTGTCTCTATCATGTTACTACAATAACACTGCATCACCATGGACTGATTTTATTGTAATGACAAGATGATATGAAAAGCAATTACTGTGTATCCTCACTATCTAGTTCCCGAACCAAGACTTATTGCCATTTCAGCTATTTCGATTTTTAAATTACCAGCAAAATTTAGTACACCAAGGCACTTAGGCCTAGAGTTCATAGGAAAAAAGAAAAACCTGAAAATTAGATGATGGATCAAATAGAAAGCGCTAACGTTTTGCTGGTTGATGACATGGTTCACGCACAAATAATGTGGTTTATGTGAAGGCCTTGTTCAAAAATGATGTCCTGTTGAATAAAGACTCATGATATTAGCAATATATGTACTGAAACAAAACCTCCTCTGCAGCACATTTTCAGTCAGTCAGTTGTATTTATTGAGCACTTACTCCGTGCTTTGGGGAGAACAATAGAGTTAATAGGCTTGATCCCTGAGAGTTGCTCTCAGATCTGGTACATGGGGTCAGTGAACTTTTCCCTAATCCAGCAGTCATGTTCCTGTTATAAATTCCTTGCCTGGTTTGAACCCACTGCGGCACAACGATGGCAAGAGCAGGCAGGCAAGATGGTGGCAGTGGACAAGCAGGGATGCAGAGGTAGTAGCATGGCCTAGGAAGAATTTGGGCCTAGTGGAAAGAGCATGAGCTTGTGAGTCAGAGGATCTGACTTCTAAACCCAACTCGGAAACTAACTTGCTGTGTGATCTTGGGAAGTCTCTTAATTTTTCTGTACCTCAGTTTCCTCATCTGCCAAATGGGGATTCAGTACTTATTCTCTTTCCTACCTATTCTGTGAGCCCCATGTAGGACCTGATTATCCTTTAACTAACCCAGCGCTTAGTATAGTGCTTCGCATATAGTAAGTGCTTAATGAATACCATTTTATTATTATTAAAATTATTATTATATAATTATTGGAATAGGGGAGGCATTCACTAGGACAATAATAATAATAACAACGATGGCATTTGTTAAGCACTTACTATGTACAAAGCACTGTTCTAAGTGCTGGGGAGGATATAAGGTGATCAGGTTGTCCCGCGTGGGGCTCACAGTCTTAATCCGCATTTACAGATGAGGTAACTGAGGCACAGAAAAGTTAAGTGACTTGCCCAAAGTCACACAGCTGACAAGTGGCGGAGCAGGGATTTGAACCCATGACCTCTGACTCCCAAGGCTGGGCTCTTTCCACTGAGCCACACTGCTTTTCGATATAGCCCCATGGAGAGCACCAATGCTGGAGAGCCATATTGGATGTCTAGATGAGCCACCTTTTGTATCTAGAAGAGCCAGGTGGTGGTTGAGAGACATGAATTGCCAGTTGATGATTTAAAGTCAATTCAGTATCCCCGGAAGTACCCAGCACGTAGTAAGTGCTTAACAAATGCTATCATCGTCATCATCAAAGGCAATAGCAAGAACACAGAGAGATTATCTCAGCAGTGCATGCTTTGGACTTCCCTGCTCCTCTTCCACCTCATCCTATGTCGAACCCCAGTAATGACTCTGTGGCCCTGCACGATGTTGGGGAAGGGAGTCATCTTACATGGAGAGCGTGAGGAAGCATTTGTATTAGGGCCAGGGGAGAATAGGAGAGAGAGCATCATATTGGAATGCTCAACGTGAGGAAGATTATTTCATTGTTAATTTAATATAATCATCAGTGGCAACTTGTACCAGAGCCAGGCTCACTCACCGTGCAGTCAGGAATCTAACAGTATGAGGAAGTGGACATTTGAGGCCACCTAAGTGTTGCCGGCCATTAAACTACCTTGCATAGACACAAGGGAAAGCTCAACTCAACAGTGCTAACTCCCAAATTTAGGCCGTCAGGATGGAACCAGAAAGTCCCAGTGGCTTTGATGAACTCTAGGGAAAAGATGTTGTGTACTCCAAGGAAATGATCTTTATACTCCAAAGGTCCCAGGAAGTCCAAGCCAAGACTTCCTTGGTTGAGTAGGAAAGTTTGTCTAAATGAGGGCCTGAGAGGCTATGCTCCCATATCAGGAGAAAAGCTGGGGAAGAAAAGAAGGAAAAATCCTTTGTCCACATCCAAGGAAGTCCAAGCCAAGACTTCCTTGGTTGAGCAGGGAACTTTGTCTAAATGAGGGCCTTAGAAGTTATGCTCCCCTAGCAGGAGAAAAGGTGGAGTTGGGGGAGAAAAGAAGGAAAAATCCTTTAAAGGATTTAAAATGTTCATACACAAGCTAGGAAAATCAAGCACCTCTGTGATATTTAGGCTGAGTTCCTGGGTTTTTTTTCTCCCTGCACATAAATGACAATCACGGGGAATTTCCATAGCAGATTATAAATTCAGTCATTTTATGTTGTTTATATTATCCTCTTGGAGCATCTCCAGTTAGGAAAAAATATTATTCCTGTCCGATCTACCCAGAGGCACTGTGTCATTCTGGATATGAATACCGTCTGCAATGTAGAAGCTTAAAAATGATTAGTGGGAGTGAGAACAATCTGAACTATGGGCAGAGCATAAAATGGAAAGCACCAAAGGCTAATTTAATTATGGACTAATTCTATTCAGTGTAATTTTCATTTCATGTTCTTAGCAAATAATAACAACCAATAGCTAAGAAGGACATTTGAGATTATAGTCTTTAGATTCAGAATTGTGGTAAGACAATACAGAGGTTAGGTTTACCAACGGACTAAGAATTGGTAAAAGTTAGACATAAATAAGATTCTCTGTTTTTCAAACCACAAAAAATCCCTTTAGTAAATTTCTTCTAATGGTTTATTAGACCCCTGTAAAACCAAAACAATAATACACTTTAAGAAAATGAATCCTATTCCCTGAAAGCTCGTTGTGGACAGGGAATGTGTCTGCTAATTCTGTTGAATTGTACTCTTCAAAGAGCTTAGTACAGTGCTTTGCACACAGCAAGGGCTCAATAAATACGATTGATTGGTTCATTATCATTGGTGACAACTGATTAATTGTGATTGGAGAGGGACAGTCATTTTACTTCAAAAACACCGAATGATGGAAGCTAAACTTACTGCCAGGCACTGTAATAAGAGCTGGGATATCTACAAGTTAATCAGAATGAATACTGTCTGTGGCCCAAATGGGGCTCGCAGTCTTAATCCCCATTTAAAGATACGATAACCGCGGCACCGAGAAGTTAAGTGACTAGCCCAAGGTCACACAGCAGACAAGTGGTGAGCCGGGATTAAAATTTACGTTCTTCTGATTCCTTGGCCCGTGCTCTACCCAGTGGGGAACTCTGCTTCTGCTCCACTTGATCATTATCTTCTCAAAGGTTTATTGACTTAAACATGAAACGTTTTTGGTCATCAATTGTCATTATTATTATTTTCTGGAAGCCAATTAATAAAAGAAATCAGATTGCACTTCAAAGAAGGGGCATAATTCTCTCCTTCAGATCTAGGGAACACAGTGATCTCCTACTAGCTGAGAGAATGATCATGCAGGTGAGTTCATTCTTTAAATGATCACTATTATATGATTATTATTATAGTTATATTTTTTAAGCACTTTGTGGTCAAGCACTGTTCTAACCACTGGGGTAGACAATAATCCAGGTGGACATAGTCCCTGTCCCACATGGGACCCCCAATCTAAGCTTAGAGTCAACAACTTCTCCTCTCTACTGCCTGCAGTCTCACCAACGAAGACATTCCTCTAATGTGACCAGATAATCTCTTCTTCAGGTGAACTATCACATATTTTATCATCTAATCTCACCACTTGAAATATGGCTGTTTATACCCATGAAAGTCCCCCGTTTGGCCTTGGAGGTTGTGCTGGTTTATCAGGGGTTGGAGATTTCAGGAGAAAGTGGTGCAAACCAGCAGCAGAAGGGAAATAAGGACCAGTGCAGCTACTTCCATTACTGTTGGCGCTAACTAATAATAATAATAATGGTGGTTTTTAAGCACATACTATGTACCAGGCACTGTACTAAGCACTAAGGTGGATACAAGCTAATCAAGTTGGACACAGTCCTTCCCACGTAGGGCTCACAGTCTAGGTCCCCATTTTACAGATGAGGTAACCGAGGAACAGAGAAGTTAAGGAACTTCCCCAAGGTCACACAGCAGACAAATGAAAGACTCGGAATTAGAACTCATGACCTTCTGACAACCCAGCCCGTGCTTTATCCACTATGCCGTGCTGCTTCCCATAACAATATAGGTTGTTGTTTTTCCCTGCTTTTTAAATCTTGGTCATTTTCACAGCAACAGTTACCAATTCTAGTTAACTACACGGTGCAGGGGGATTAATCAACTTTGTTAATAACTGATCAATTGACTTTTTAATGAAGTTAAGGAATGCTAAGCCTGTTGCATACTGTATGAGAGACAGTTGAAACCAGGAGTCATTTACTGCTTGATTAAAAGCTTAAAACCAGACCAAATAATCAGTGCAAAAATACATTTTTACATTTTTCTTTCCCGTTTTCTGTCCCATATCTTCAATATTTAAGATTAAAGTAAGACTCAGCAAACACATCTTTCTCTGTTAAAATGAAAGTGTTCTAATGTTGCTTTTTTCCTCTCCCGCACTTTATCACAATATAGGAATAACTCTATTTGTAGAGAAGCCAGAGTTGACTTCAAATAGAAATCAAGTTCAGGCATGAGAGTGGATGGTCAAAATAATGAATAGATCTAGGGAAAAAAAATGAACTACTTTAGTCCATACTGATTAGGTAGTATGATACTGTTTGCATCCACGCTCTTCAGTTCCCAGGACAATACTCAGCACATAATGGGAACTCAGTTTAAAAAAAAATGTATATATGATTGACTCCTATTTCAGAGAGATATGAATGACATAATCAACAGGGGGGTGGCTGCCTCAACAATTAAAGCAGACTACAATTAGTATTCCAGTAGAATTAAACCCAAATCATGTAAACTATGAATGGAACATTTTCTAAACAATTGTACATGACAGATTGAAATTCGGACTCTTCACTTTATGAGAGAATGGTAGAGAGGGAGGAAAGAGGAACAGATAATTCTACTGAGTTACCCCCTCACCCATTCTTCTGGGTTCAACATTTTTCTCCTCCTTCCTACATCAACTTTCCAAACCCTAAAAAGCAAGTGAATTTACCAGCAGAAGCAGAATCCTCCATGGCTATTTGTGAAAACTGGAGAAGAGCATAATTCCCCACCATTCCTTCCTCTACCCAAGCCACCTCCAATTATTTCTAGGTGATGCGACGTGAGTTTCGAAGCCCGCCACTGCAAGATAATTTTTCTTCTGTCTCAGTAAGTCTAAATGTCTCTATCAAGTATAGGGACTTTCCTAGCTGGTATCTGGGGAGTGAGGAAGGAGATGATCTCTGATGTGTGGACAGGAATGTTCCGAATGTATCCCATTTCCAAACAATTTGAGGTAGGTTATGCCAGTGCTTGGGTGGCATTTCTCTTGAATTGAGTACAATTATCCTTAGCCCTTTCTGCAGATGCTTCTGGTAACATTTTGCAAGAATTATCTGATCCCTTGAAATTTAGCCTCTGTTACAGAACAAATAATAATAACGGTATTTGTTAAGCGCTTATTACGTACTAGACACAGTGAAGTGAAGAACTGAGCAGTGATCTCCATAATTTGGACCCACAAAACTTTTGCTTCTCCAGGTAGTTCCGATCTAAGTGTTTCTAAAAAAAATGGAATTTTTGTGTTAAACTATCTGGATGATAGTATTTCATTGACAAGACTACATCAGAACAAGAGTTAGTAAGGTTCAAAGGGGTGGAATTGTGGAGGTTTCAAGTTTTATGATCTCTTTTTGAACTTTTGAGGGCAAAAAGAGGTCTGAAAATGCTTTCATTCATCTTTTAAAATTTTTCTCATACTCTGGTAACACCAGCTTTGTAGTGCTTTGCCATTATTCCTAAAAAGGATTCATCTTTTAGTCTGGGAATTCAATAAGAATATTGGCTATCTTATTTTTTCTCATTACTAGTGCTTCTACAATTTCTCTTCTGTAATTTTCTTTTCAATGCTTTCATTATTTTCCTAGTGTTCATTTATCGTCCTTTCCTTTGAATAGTTTTTCTTACTAACAACAAAATATGTTTCTTCTTAGGTCTACTTCTATTATTTTGCTCACATTTTTTAACATTAGGGTTTACTCAAGCTTTCCTGTCTTTTTCTCTCTGCACTACCTTGCTTATTCTTATTACCTTCCCTTAGTTTTGTCTTCCACTTTATCTGAGCAATGGGGTAGCAGCCTGTACCAGCAATTGCATTTCATTCTGGGACGAAACCAAAGATGGACTCTTCAGTGGCTGACCCTGCCTTCTGAAATCGACCTGGATCATGGAAGAAGAACATGGCAGACAGCCAGGGTAACCGTAGTACATAAACATCATTTTGCCGGCTGAGATATAGGGTTACCAATGAAGGAATTTGGGTACTATTTTCCTTAGTTCCAAGATCATTTTACAGCTAGCAGTTAGACACAATCCAGACATTACAAGATACCTTTGTGATCGATTTTCCTCTTACTTCATCAGCGTACAGACCTGGCAATCTTTCATAACATAGACAGAATGAAATGAGATGGCTCAATCATTTTCTAAATCCCATTAGGATAAATATCATTACATTTCCATATGGAAATACATTTCCCTAGATGATATTTTGAGGGTGAGCAGTAATTATTACCCTGGAAAAAAAAAATCCAGATTCTAGGTTTGGGGTGATCCTATCTTCCTCCAGTTTTAAGTTCTTCAAATCAGGCTTGCAGAGTGTTATATTCACAACACTGTCTTTTCTTTCATTTCTTTATCCTGTATGAGTTACTCAAGTCATCACGCTACTCTCCTGAGGAGAGGACATTCCATGTGGTCTTTCAAATAGCAAATCATGATGATTTGCTAACTCAGACTTGTGGGAAAGGACTCACATTTATGGATAAATTATTTTGGCAAATATTTCTGGTTAGCATCTACTGACTCTGCTTCTGACAGTTAGACTATATGCTTACATTGCGAGTATTCATAAACTGGATAGCATCTTTCCTTGTCAGCCTTGAAATGGCTAACACTTTGTAGCTTCAAACATTGGTGCTCATCACTGGGCATTTGGGATGGTGGTCCCACAGCTATTTGACTTGACTACCAGCTTCACTCATCTCAGGTCTCTGACCAGAATAATAATAATAATAATGATGGCATTTACTAAGTGCTTACTATGTGCAAAGCACTGTTCTAAGTGCTGGGGATGTTACAAGGTGATCAAGTTGTCCCACGTGGGGCTCACAGTCTCAATCTCCATTTTACAGATGAGGGAACTGAGGTACAGAGAAGTTAAGTGACTTGCCCAAAGTCACACAGCTGACAGTTGGTGGAGCCGGGTTTTGAACCCATGACCTCTGACTCCAAAGCCCATGCTTTTCTCCACTGAGCCACGCAGTAAGCACGGTGAATACCATTGTACAAAAACTGAGGGTTTCCAATTAGGATTGAAAAAGGCCCCAAATGGTGGCTGTTTGAGGTGTGTTCCCTTTTAGTCAGCAACTTCCCTTCGCACCCTATCTCCCCATCCCCTTCCCTTCACCACCACACTCAGAATAAAATGTCGGTACTGTGGAATAGTGGCTCAGAAGTAGAATGATTCATGTTGCACTTAGGGTGGACCCACTCAGAAATGCTTCCGTTTGGAGACTCTGCAGCCATTTTACCTTCCGAACAGTTCAACAGAACCCTGCTCTTTGCAGACAAGTGGAGAAATCCACATCCATTTCTCATTTATATTAATGTCAGTCTCCTCCTTTAGACTATAAGCTCCTTGTAAGCAGGGAATGGGTCTATCATCCCTGTTGTATTCTCCTAGACGTTTAGTTCAGTGCTCTGCACACATTAAGTGCTCAGTATGGTCCACTGATTGATTGATTCTCCCCATTCCCAGCAGCGTCGAGAGTCAATGAAGGTGAAAGGGGACACTTGTGTTCAGTAGAGGAGCAGCATGACCAATGGAAAGAACACAGGCCTAGGAATCATTGGATCTCCATCTTCTAATCCTTTCTCAATTGCTTGCTGTGAGACCTGAGGCAGATGCCTTACTTTTTTATGGTATTTGTTAAGTGCTTACTACTTGCCAGTCACTGTACTAAATGCTGAGGTAGATACAAGCTAAACAGGTTGGACACAGTCCATGTCCCATAGGGGAGTCACATGGAGTTTAATTTTTCTGTGCTCATTTGTAAATGGGGATTAAACACCTGTTCTCTTTGTACAGTGCTCTGCACACAGTAAGAGCTCAATAAATATGACAATGAATGAATTCTCCCTCCGTCTTAGATTGGAAGCTGCATGTGGGACAGTTTTTGCCTCATCTTTTTGTATTGTATCTACTCCAGTGCTTAAGAAATACCACTATTATCAGTATTATTGTTATTATATTTTGCACTGAGCTCCCCTCTTCCCTCTACTGTAGATCTCAGCACTTTCTGACCAAAAAAGCTCAGAAAAGAATGTGGCCTAAAATGTGTGGAAGAAAGGAGGAAGAGAAGAGCATGGCAGAGTGTACTCTGTACTATGAGTCTACCAGGATATGCCAAATCGCCTCCAGCCTTCTTACAGGGCATGTTCCTAATGAAAGAAAATGTGGTCTTAGATATGGCTGCTCACCTCAGCACGCAGTGATAGTTCAATTCTGCAGGACAACTGGTAGTAAGGCCAGCTAGTCGTTAGAAGAGCTAGGAAATGGGAGAGGAGCTCATTATCCCTCAGCCAGCCACATAGAAACTCCCGGTTCATAAGGGAAAGAACTAAGATGAGACTGTGTTGTACTTCCACTGCTCGTCCTCAAAATCTGTTGCATTCATTCTAGGATCTCAGAGGGATGAAGGGACATCAAGAGCAAATACCCTCATCTCAGTTTGCAGATAGAGAAAATGAGGCAGGAAAAAATACAGGAATTTTCCTGAGATCACCCAGAGAGAGACCCGAGTAAAGAACAGAACTAAAACATCTCAATCTAAAGTCTACTCAGGGTCCACTCTCCTGGGATGTCTGGAGAGAATATTTTTGTAGGAGGAAAGGAGAAAGGCTTTCCAAGTTTCATTCAAATTTCATTGACTTTTCATAAAAGGTTTGAGGTTGAGAGTCCACGTTTTATAGTGTTTGAGGAGAAAAAAAGAGATTTGACAGCAAACGGAAAGATGGCTCCATTAAATGTTAATTTTCTGTTTCAGGGAGTTATGTTTCAACCTAGTGATGGATTGTATTTTATATTAGCCAAAGAAGAAAAGGCCGCTGTGCTTCCAGTTAACTCTACACTGGTCCTTGTCTTAGCGCTGAAGCCTTTTGGAAACAGTTTAAATCATATTTCCTCTCTATAGATAATTGAATTTACAGCAGGAGACAGAAAAGGATGACTGCCTGTGGAGACTTGGGAACCGCTGCAGTGAAACAGCACCACAGCTTTGACACTCTTTGACTTTTACATTACCAAAAAGGACTAGAAAAAAGTAAGATTTCTAATGATCTTCCTCGCCTCTTACATCTTGAAGGAATAGGGGGAGCGGAAGGGGGAGAGTATGGAAACAATCGATGAATCAATCGCATTTACTGAAGGCTTACTGTGCACAGAGCGCTGAACTAAATGTTTGGGTAAGTTGGTAGACGTTCTCTGCCCACAAGAAGCTTACAGTCTAGAGGGGGAGACAGACATTAATAAAAAGAAATCCATTATGGATGTCTACATTAAGTGATGCAGTGCTGAAGCTGGGGTGAGAAAAGGGTGCGAATCCCAGGGAGAAGAAAAGGGAGAAGAAAAGGGAGAAGAAATGGGAGAATGGGGAATTGATTACCTCCTTACCTCTTACCTCCTTACCTCCTTCCCTTCCCCACAGCACCTGTATATATGTATATATGTTTGTACATATTTATTACTCACCGTACCTCATTCTCGCCTGTCCCTCCATCGACCCCCGGCCCACGTCATCCCCCGGGCCTGGAATGCCCTCCCTCTGCCCATCCGCCAAGCTAGCTCTCTTCCTCCCTTCAAGGCCCTACTGAGAGCTCACCTCTTCCAGGAGGCCTTCCCAGACTGAGCCCCTTCCTTCCTCTCCCTCTCGTCCCCCTCTCCATCCCCCCATCTTACCTCCTTCCCTTCCCCACAGCACCTGTATATATGTATATATGTTTGTACATATTTATTACTCTATTTATTTATTTATTTATTGTACTTGTACATATCTATTCTATTTATTTTATTTTGTAAGTATGTTTGGTTTTGTTCTCTGTCTTCCCCTTTTAGACTGTGAGCCCACTGTCGGGTAGGGACTGTCTCTATATGTTGCCAATTTGTACTTCCCAAGCGCTTAGTACAGTGCTCTGCACATAGTAAGCACTCAATAAATACGATTGATGATGATGATGATGATTACTCTATTTATTTATTTTACTTGTACATATCTATTCTATTTATTTTATTTTGTAAGTATGTTTGGTTTTGTTCTCTGTCTTCCCCTTTTAGACTGTGAGCCCACTGTTGAGTAGGGACTGTCTCTATATGTTGCCAACTTGTACTTCCCAAGTGCTTAGTACAGTGCTCTGCACACAGTAAGCGATCAATAAATACGATTGATTGATTGATTGATTAAATGGGGAAGGCTGTCCCCTTCAGTTTCATGCAGAAATTGACAGAAAATTCTCTTCTGTAGCCCCACAACCCTGCCCCACGGGCCAAGAAGAGCTGAGGAGAGCAGGGAAGGAGCAAGGCTAGGAAAGTGTTCATATTACGACAATGCCAACAGTCTCTGCTTTTCCTATGACACAAGGTTGGCTCTCTGAGATACTGCTTTAAAGAGCACTTAAAAAGCTCTTTTGGCTGAGATGCAGCATGGCGTAGTGAATAGGCTTGGGAGTCAGAAGCTCATGGGTTCTAATTCTGGCTTCTCCATTTGTCTGCGCTGTGACCTTAGGCAAGTCACTTAGCTTCTCTGTGCCTCAGTTATCTCATCTGCCAAATGGGGCTTAGATTGTAAGCCCCACATGAGACAAGGGACTGTGTCCAACCCGATTTGCTTGTAATAATAATAATGGCATTTGTTAAATGCTTACTATGTGCAAAGCACTGTTCTAAGCGCTGGGGGGATACAAGGTGATCAGGTTGTCCCACGTGAAGCTCACAGTCTCAATACCCATTTTACAGATGAGGTAACTGAGGCCCAGAGAAGTGAAGTGACTTGCCCAAAGTCACACAGCTGACAAGTGATCGTAGCTGGAGAAGCAGTGTAGCTCAGTGGAAAGAGCCCGGGCTTTGGGGTCGGAGGTCATGGGTTCAAATCCCGACTCCGCCAACTGTCAGCTGTGTGACTTTGGGCAAGTCACTTAACTTCTCTGGGCCTTAGTTACCTTATCTGTAAAATGGGGATTAAAACCGTGAGCCCCTTGTGGGACAACCTGATCACCTTGTAACCTCCCCAGCGCTTAGAACAGTGCTTTGCACATAGTAAGCACTTAACAAATATCATTATTATTATTATTAAGTGATGGAGCCGGGATTAGAACCCCTGACCTCTGACTCCCAAGCCCGGGCTCTTTCCATTGAGCCATGTTGCAGCGCTTAGTAAAGTGCCTGGCACATAGCCAGTGCTTAACAAGTACCGTAATTATTATTGTTATTATTACTGTGTGACTGACCTTACGTTTCTATGAAAAAGACTTCAGGACCTTTTGAGTCCCAACTTAACCTGTTACGGACTCAGTTTGATAGGAGCAACTCTGATTCATCTGGGACAGTCGTGACAGAGTGGGACCAGTTTGGAGCAGCTAATTCACTGGACGGAAGGGGAAGGGGGAAGAGAAAGCTGAACTCAAAATGAGTCCTGTCACCCAGTTACTGTGCACTATCATTGTCTGCTTTTTGAGTGGTTTGGGCACGGGGAACTTTCTGCCACACTTGCCAGAAACCTCCAATAAAAATCATCACTGTGGTTCTTGTTAAGCACTTACTAAATGCCGAGCACTGGACTAAACTCTGCAGTGGATAACAGTAATAATAATGATGATGATAATAAAGGTATTTGTTTAGTGCTTAATATGTGGCAAGCTCTGTACTAAGCGCTGGGGTAAATGCAAGATCGTCACGTCCTCTATGGGCTGCACAGTCTGAATAGGAGGGAGAACTGGTATTGAATCCCCATTTGCAGATGAGGCAACTGAGGCATAGAGAACTTAATGACTTGCCCAGGGTCACCCAGCAAGTACGTGGCAGAGCTGGGATTAGACTCCTTTGACCACTCCCCATGTTTGCGCTCTTTCCAAAAGGCCAACTGGGTCCTTGATATAGGAGAAGCAAGAAATTCCAGTTGGGCATTGTCCTTATCTCTCATTGACCTCGCAGTCAG
Organism: Tachyglossus aculeatus; assembly: GCF_015852505.1. NCBI lineage: Eukaryota > Metazoa > Chordata > Mammalia > Monotremata > Tachyglossidae > Tachyglossus > Tachyglossus aculeatus. Next base: position 15,778,893 of record NC_052074.1, on the reverse strand, counting down.
AGTAGAAGGGAGAAGAGATTATGAGTCCTCATTTTACTTATGAGGAAATTGAGACACGGAAATGTTAAATATCTTGCCCAAGGTCACAAATGGTGGAGCCAGGATTAGAACCAAATTCCGTGGAGTGCCCCGCCTGACCTTTTTCCACTAGGCCACACTGCTTCTCCTTTCTTTCTCCAAGAGGCCAGTGATGTTCTTCCAAAACGGGTTTTCTTTGTTTTCTCCGGGCATCCATCCTTGCTCACCAGGAATAGCTTGCAATTTTAATTATGTTTCAACTTTAATTTGTAAGCTGAGAGAAAAGCAGGTGAGTTAGCCTTCTTCTGTTTGTCAACTGATAGCTGAGAGTTGATGAGTTTTAAATTGCTGCAGCAATTCACACATCGTAAAGCCAGAACTCTCTTTAGCTCTGTGCTGCTGGAAGTTTCAAAAACATGGAGACAAACCAACAGCTTTGACAAAATCGGCACCTTGTTACTTCCTGCCCTCTGCCGGATTATTTTGTCTGTCACAGGAAAAAAAGTGAACCCAATAAACCTCGACATGCAAGGAAAAACGTCAAAGTTTTCACACTATAAAACTCATCCCTTCAGGGAAAAAAGTATTTTTAAAGAAAAATCAACAGCTTTTGGTGAAAACTATTATGCTACACAAACTATGCATCTCTTCAGGCACCTTCACCTGTCAGATCCGCATGAATTTGTCGACTCACTAAAAGCAAATTAAAGCAGATGTAAAGTCTTCCCAGGGCTTTCCACTTGAAAAGGAGATAGGAAATCAATCCACTTGAGAAGATTTCCATTTCCTTTTTCCCCTCGGATTTTGCTGGACATGGGCTCTGAGGGAGGTGAGTTCAGCTAGCCAGAGTTGTGATCACGATATTTCTCTCCAGACTGGAATTATCATCTAGTAATCCATCAGTTTGCTTCTTATTTCTGCCACTTTTTGATCACTACCATGTAGAAACTTCTGAGTCTGGGAAGTTATTTGTTACCTCTGCAGACATTCCCATGGTGCTCTAGACTGTAAGCTTGGTGTGGGTAGGGAATGTGTTTATTGTTGTATTGTACTCTCCCAAGAGCTTAGGACAGTGCTCTGCACATAGTAAATGCTCAAGAAATATGATTGAGTGAATGACAGCTAAAGAGAAAAGGAAAATATGGAGGAAAAGAACAGTAGAAAGGAAGGGGAGAGAGTATAAAGGTGATTGTTTTGTACCTGAGAGATTTTCCCAGGTCCTCTGATTTCCTGGCCCATGCTTTTTCTACTAGACCACACTGCTTCCTAACCCTTTCTTTGCTATTTTTTCAGCATTTACAAGACCATTTTTTTCTAGTACAATGCTCATGAGTACTTTAAATTCACAAAATCTTCCAAAAAGGAAAACATTGGTTTTTAGTCTTCTGTTCATACTGATATTCCATCCTTATGGTGTCTAGTGTAGGAATTCTGGCTTCCAGCTCAGCTCTTCATACTTGAAGTGATGATTCATTTTCCACTCTTCCAAACTTTAGTAGTGAACAAAGGCTGCTCTCACAGCTGGCAAGGTCAGCCAACCTATTTTCATGGTGAAGAGCAAAAGGATGTCTGTTAAAATGCAAGCGGTGAGTAGAAAAATGATTAGAGGTGAGATTTTGACCTTAGGGTCTTGCTCGGATATTAGCAAAAAAATGGAACAAGAAGTGCTGGAGCCTTTCTTCACCCCAAGGATGACTTCAGACTAAAAATGTCACTGCAGATCAAATTTTCACTTTGTTTTCAGTTATGGCAGTGTTCTGTTCCTTCTTGCTGGCATATCACCCTACCGTTTTATGGTATCGCCTCAGGTTTTCCTGGAAGAGCCAAGTTTCTAAATGCTAGGCCTGCTGCTAGGGGAAAAAGAGCTGTTAGGAAATCATTAAGGCCCCTTTTGAAGGTGAGAATGAGAATGAGAGTGAGAATGGTTTCAATCAATCAATCAGTAAATCAAGTTTATTGAGCTCTTACTGTGTGTGGAGCACCTTACCAAGCATTCGGAGAGTACAATATAAGAGAATTAGCAGATATATTCCCTGCCCATAATGAGCATACAGTCCAGAGGGGAGACAGACTACACAAAAATGGTTATTGGGACCACTGAAACAGTCCCCATTTCAAAGGGGAAAACATCACCATGCCCAGCTCAAGACAATCGATCAATCATTCAGATTTATTGAGAACTTACGGGGCGAAGAGCACTGCAATAAGCTGTTGGGAGAGTACAATTCAACAGAGTTGGTAGACACATTCACTGCCCACCATGAGCGTATAGTCTAGAAAGGGAGACGGACATTAATATAAATAAAAAATTATGTGTATGTACATAAGTGCTGTGAGGCTGAAGGAAGCGTGAATGAAGGGTGATAATCCAAGTTCAAGGGCCATGCAGAAAGGGAGTGGGAGAACAGGAAATGAGGACTTAGGCTTTGAAGGTGGGGAGAGCGATCATCTTTCTGATACAAAGAGGGAGGGTGTTTCAGGCCAGAAGAAGCAGGCAAGGGGTTGGTAATAATAATAATGGCATTTATTAAGCGCTTACTATGTGCAAAGCACTGTTCTAAGCACTGAGGAGTTTACAAAGTGATCAGGTTGTCCCACGGGGGGCTCACAGTCTTAATCCCCATTTTACAGATGAGGGAACTGAGGCCCAGAGAGGTGAAGTGACATGCCCAAAGTCACACAGCTGACAAGTGGTGGAGCCGGGATTTGAACCGATGACCTCTGACTCCAAAGCCCGGGCTCTTTCCACTGAGCCAGGTAGTGAGGTAGGTGAGACAGAGGTACAGTGAATAGGTTGTAATCCTCTTCTGCCTATGGAAATTATTATAACTTCTTGCCTGCTCCTCTTCATTTTTAAAGAAACACTAGCGGTTTTCACAAAGTGTGATATTTTTATTCTAGTTATGTTTTCGTTTTTACTGTGCTTAATCACTGCTTCATAGAACACATTTCTGGTCCCTTTAGTTAGATTAATAGTAAAATAAAGCTAACGAATTGTATTTCAAACACTCCACTGTGTTCCTGTAATAGTGCATTCAGTTCTGGATTTTTCAGTTCCAGAAAAAGACACTAAATTGAAAGGCATTTTTCAAAAGAGTACCAAGTATGCCTAACGGGTTGTGCCAGAAAGATATTGCAATCATTTCCTCGTGCATTCCTAACGTTCAAAATGGTTCATTCCCAGGCTGGGAAATTACCAAACAAGTTTTCTTTTCACTGATGCCACAGATACCTGTCCCAATGACCTATATATGGGTTTTGGGGGATCCCAATAATCTATTCACTGTTCCTTAGGATTGTTCCTTCTGGGCAGTCCAATTTTCTGAGGTTGGTTTGCCATAGTTTTATAAGGAACAGGAATGGAATGGTCTGGAGTATCTGAGATATTGATATGCAATCAAGGCATAGATGTTTCCCCTTTAAAGAAGAGCATGCAAGAGTTGTTGCATAAAAGCATCTTCATAATCATGCAAACTTCAAATTATCTTATCTATACAGATGCCGTATACAATAGTGTCTCAGTAGTCATCTAATTCACTGCACCACACACAAATAGCACGCTTGAAAAATCAACTTTTGAATTATTTACATATCAGCAAAAATAATCAAAAATCCTAAAATAATTACATTTGTGCCTAATTTTCAGTTACCAACAGTACAATTCCTTCAGAGTTATCACTGACCTCTAATCCTAGCTCCAACCTAAATAGCAAACCATATTCTTAACCATAACGCTAACCCTGGTAGGAAATGAGATAGGGAGGCAGGGACAGGCCCATGACTACGAAAGAGAGACACGCAGGCAGTGACGCTGATGTGCAGGGAAGGGGAGGACTGCCTGGGTGTTGTTTTTTTTTTTAATGGGGGGAACAGTAGAAAAGTACACACTCATACACACGTACAAATCCAGAAACACCATTTTGTGCCACGTACAATTGCATAGGATATAGAGAAAGAGAGAGAAAGAGAAGAGTGAACATTCATCTGGTTTTGTGCTGAGCAGTCCTTTTTTCAGTCAGTCTGTCTCATGAGTGTATACTGGGGAGAAGGAATCAGGGGGAGAGGATCATGGGGAGTGTGCAGGATTTTTGAGGGCTGTCGATATCCACTTTAAAAGAAGCAAGAACAGCTCCCCATTTTCAGATAGCAGGGCTAGTTCCTTGTCCAATTTTACTTGCCTGATGTGTAACTTTGGACAACTCTACTAAACTCCTCTGTAGCCGAGTTTTCTTATTTTGTAAAATGGAAACTCTACTAGCCACTAGCCACTAGTTACACTGGTTCTTATTATAGCCCAAAGGATATGTGTATGTGTATATGAATGAGTGTGTGTGTGTGTGTGATGTCATCCTTCATTAGTAAACATCACTAGTCCTCCCAGTTAAAGGTCTCTACTATCCTGGAAAAAAATACTACATCTCGAAATCAATCAATCAATCGTATTTATTGAGCGCTTACTGTGTGCAGAGCACTGGACTAAGTGCTTGGGAAGTACAAGTTGGCAGCATATAGAGACAGTCCCTACCCAACTGTGGGCTCACAGTCTCGAAATGTTTGGTAAGTATCAAAAGTAGCAAACCTTCTGAGAGCAGACACAAATGGGCTTTTTGTTTATAAATCTCGGGCTCTGGCTTTGTTTATCGTGAACCATTCTGTGTTTCTGCCTAAGTCATATTCATTCATTCATTCATTCATTCGATCATATTTATTGAGCACTTACAGTGTGCAGAGCACTGTACTAAGCACTTGGGAAGTACAAGTTGGCAATATATAGAGACGGTCCCTACCCAACAACGGGCTCACAGTCTAGAAGGGGGAGACAGACAACAAAACAAAACATGTAGACAGGTGTCAAGTCATCAGAATAAAGTTAATGTTATGCCTAATGTTAATGCCTAATGTTGTCATATCTGAGTTAGGCATTTTGGAAAGGGAAAGAGAGAGCTGCCTGGGCCCAGTGAACCAGCCGACTTGGCCAGAATTACAAAGTTGCACCCTGGAATTTGGGCCTAGAAGGGCAGTGTTCCTGCCTTCTCTAACTGTCCTGGGAGAAGGGGACAATGCTTAAATTCCCTAACTTGCCCATCCGTCCTTTAGTGGCTAAGGGACTTGAGTGCAGAATAGTGCAACGTTACACTTTCCACCCTTAACTGGCATAAAGCAGCAGCATTAAGATACTTTAGTCATCACAACCCTACCTTGTGACTGCCCACTCTCCTTTAGGAGGTCGGGAGAGTCAAGGTTATTTTGCACTAAAAACAAAGGTAAACAACTTGCAAAATTAGAGTTCCTAATTTTTCATTACTCTACTATCAGGTGCATAGGACACACAACATAAATGAAAGCTAGGCACAGGATAATCAAAATATATAGAGTTATTCAGACTGTCATTAAATTTGTGCTCAAGGGTTCAGTAGTAGTGCTAGTATTTAATAAGCACGTTCTGGTTGTGAAGCTCAGTGTCTTTGCCATCTTGGAAAATGTCACCTCACGCAGTCATTTCTTTTGAATTATTGAGTCACTGGGTAACTCAGGGTAAGATTTTTCAAAAGTTGATTTGAAAAGAATTTGGGGAAAAATAATGTAAGTACAGTTCAGAAAACCTGACTTTGGTGGGGCGGGGGTGATATGTGGTATTATTTGGGGAACAATCTCCCTGTGTTCAAAATAAGGACCCTGGAGGAGAGCCATCTCCCTCCTGGAGTTACTGCTACTGAGCTGGAGCCTTGGAAGACAGCAAAACTAAACACAGCCCTGTCACATCCAGGATTTCAGCCAGGAATGAGAAAAGAAATCCAGCTCACCTCCCCCCTCACTGGAGGCAGAGCTTTCCCTGTAACCACACCTGGGAACCTCCATGTTGTTTCACAGCTGTTAGGAATACATTGCATTCTGTCACTAAATACAAAATGAGCCTTTCAACCTTTATGATTTAAAAATCCACTTTAAAAATGCCATTCAACGTTAGTGCTTACATTTAGAGAGAAAGAAGCTCAATTGTGCTAGAAAAAGGGAATGTGTCTATTGTACTCTCCCAAGTGCTTAGTGCAACACTGTGCATACAGTAAACACTAGATGATAATGATAATAATAATGGCATTTATTAAGCATTTATTAAGTAACTGAGGCACAGAGATGTTAAGTGACTTGCTTAGTAGCTTTGCAGCTTGCTTAATACCTTGCTTTCAAGCGCTTAGTACAGTGCTCTGCACAGAGTAAGCACTCAATAAATAGGACTGATTGATTGACTTGTCCAAAGTCACACAGCTGACATTGGGAGAAGCGGGATTTGAACCCATGACCTCTGACTCCAAAGCTTGGGGTCTTTTCCACTGAGCCACGCTGCTTCTCATAAGCTTCTCATAAGCTCGTAAGATAAATAAGATTAATTGCTTGATTGGAAGAGACAGGGAGATACAGGTAGGGACTAACAGATTGAGAGAGAAGAAGAGAAACAGGGAGAGACAGGGGAGAAAGAAATAATATAGATGGATAAAGAAAATTTAAATTATTCCTTTAACCTCAAAAGTGTTCTGGAGCACTGGTTGGGAGCCATAGAGCTAGAGAAATTTGCCCCTGGGAAGGAGCCAGCAGGCTAGGTCCTAGATCACAGAGGCTACCAGATATGTAATCAATCAATCAATCAATCAATCAAGAACTTACTGTGTAAAGATCTCTGTACTAATATCTTGGGAGAATACAATAGAGGTAGAAGGTTAAAGACATGATCCTTGACCTATGGGGAGTCAGACACAAAATACTCTAAAGATAGGAGGAAGTGCTTAAATAGTAGATCCTGGAAATTTGTTTGAATTCATTTTTCTTCTATTCCTTGAGAAATTACATGCAGATCTAACCTGATGCAGAAGCAATCTTTCCTTAAAGCTATAAAGCACTTGTGAAAAGGTGACTGACTTTTATTCCCTCTTGGGAGTCTTTCTCCCAAGTTAATTTCTGGTTTAATCAATATTTTATTCAGTCAAGTGTCTTTTTTGAGGGCAAGCACTGAGCTTCACTAAGACTGGAGGATTTCAGTCTTTCAAATTTGAAGTGTCACCACTTTTTTTTAAAGAATAGGCCTTTATTGCTGTGGGAGTCTCCAAGAATTATAAGGGGGTTTAGCCCAAATTTAGTGTACTTCTGACTGGATCAACTTGAAAACTTGATTGTCAGAGACAACACAAAAAACTTCGAGGTTTTTATTTACAGTTGAATCTCACTGACTGAGGCTTGCTACTAACATATCAAGATTTCTTAAAATGCTTTCCCCTGCTAATACCACCCTGGAATTGAAAGGAAATGCCAAACCAATGTTTCTCCTTAGTCTTTATCATTAGTGGTATTTACTGAGCACTTACTCTGCATAGAGCACTATATTAAGCAGTTAGACACTATTGACCTGTGTTCTGAAATTCAAACAAAAATACTCCTTGGCAGAAGCCACAGAACCATTTCTTTGTCCATAAAAATAACAGATAGGGGCTTTCTCTCTCTACGATCTGGCTTCTTGAGTGTGACTTTTCACACTGAAATCTAATTCAAATTTGATTTCTGTAACCCAGCAAGGAAGGACAAAAAAAAGTCTAAATTTCACAGCATGAAGATTTAATTAAAACAAAGTGATCCTTTTATCCTTACAAAACAGAATACTGAAAAATATTTCTCTACCCCGGGAAAATAGATAGCTCTTATTTGGCCAAATTGATTCTGTTTCACTTTTCATACAATCTCAGTCCCATTTAAAAATTCACCCATTTTTTGTTTAAAAAAACTTGTTTGACTGCAAAACCTTAGCAAGGAGGATCATTTAAGTATGGAATGTCGATTTGGATTCACAGTGCGTGCCTCCTTTTCCCTCTTCCCTCTCCATTCTGAAGAATAAATTTTGCAAATAGTAATTTTCAGATGTTAAGTAAAACTGCTCCTTCATTTTCTTACTCAGATAGTCTTTACATCCTGCCTCTTCCCCTGTCCCTCACTTCATGCCTAATCTCTCATGATTTCCTTACAGTTCTGATCTTGTACAGCACGGAACAGTTCTGATCTTGTGCAAGATGAATTTTGTCTGGGTAAAACAAGGAAACACACACACAAACACACACACACAAAAAAAACCCAACAATAACAAAAAAAAACAACAACCCCCAAACCAGGAAGAATTCCCAAGCCACATTATAAAAATGAGGTGCTTTTCCCAGTGAACCTGCCCTCTGGATGAATGAGTATCAAAACCCAATATATAGAGAAGATGATGCTCATTGTATGGAATAGCACTCTCTATAGATTCTTTCTTCAGAAGCGTTCAAAGTATTTTCAGATTTATTATCTCTTTGATCCTCACAACATCCTTACGAGAAAGAGAGGGGCAAAAATCCTTCACCAGAGAGGCCAGGAGACGTTAAATTGCTTGCCCGAAACATTCAGGGGCCAAGTCAACATTGAAAGTCTCTTCACTGAATGCTACCCTCCATCTCCTTCTATCCAAGTGCACTGCTACTTTAGGAAAAAAAACCTCAAAGCAGAAATGGCCTCCAAACATTATATTTATAGATGGACACTGAAATGAACCAAGATGTTTGAAGATCATTTTTCTGACTCATTGATCAGGAAGGACAACAACAAACTAGATAATGAGGAAGGGGTTTCATCTATCTCAGTGAATCATTTCCAGTCAGGAGATGCTATTCTTGACTCGCCAGTCAAGACTTCTGCAGACATTACTTCTAAACGGAGGTTCAAGAAGGGTCCTCTCTGAATACCATCCGAGTTGGATCCAAAAAACAGTCTAATTCTTAAAGTTACAATCTGGTCCCAATCCGCTTATGAACACACCAGCTGAGTTCTCCCACAAGTCATTTCTGGAGCCGGTCACCGGCAGGAATCATTCCCTCTCTGCTCGTAGCCAAAGCAATAAATGATGGTTATTTCCAGGGACGCCAGAGAACACTGAAATTGCACAAGTGCCTGTCTGGCTAAGACTGCTCAGAGGAAATGGAATTTTTTTTTATCTGAGAAATCTTCAATGTTTGCTCCAGTCTGCATAGGGAAAAGCTAACCTTTGACCCCAACTAACCACTGATGGGAACTTCCCCCAGGCAGTCCTAGGGATTGCTGCAGAAAGATGTTCCACTCAAGTTTTTTTTTACTTTGCACCCTAATACTTAGTAGCCAAGTCACTATGGAGCAAAACAAATAGCTACTTTTGCGGTAGACATTGGGAGCCTCACTCTCAATTCCTTAAGCAAGGCCCTGAATAGTAGCATCTGTTGCGATTAATACAAATCGCAATACAATATGTTTGCACAGATTTATCACTCTATTTATTTTCCTTGTACATATTTACTATTCTATTTATTTTGTTAATGATGTGCATCCAGCTTTATTTCTACTTATTCTGGTGACTTGACACCTGTCCACATGTTTTGTTTTGTTGTCTGTCTCCCCCTTCTAGACTGTGAGCCCATTGTTGGGTAGGGACTGTCTCTTTATGTTGCCAACTTGTACTTCCCAAGCGCTTAGGACAGTGCTCTGCACACAGTAAGCGCTCAATAAATACGATTGATTGATTGATTAAATACGATTGAATGAATGAATGAAAGGCTTCCTCAAAATCTGCCTTGGGAACCCTGACATCAGCCACATCTCCTCAGTGATGCACAACATTTCAGGCTTTACCATCTCCTAGCAGCACAGAGCTCCCAAGATGCCTGCCTACAAGCATCATTCACATTTGAGAAGCAGTGTGGCTCAATGGAGAAAGCACGGGCTTGGGAGTCAGAGATCATGGGTTCGAATCCCGCTCCATCAGTTGTCAGCTGTGTGATCTTGGGCAAGTCACTTAACTTCTCTGTGCCTCCGTTACCTCATCTGTAAAATGGAGATTAAGACTGTGAGCCCCACGTGAGACAACCTGATCACCTTGTATCCTCCCCAGCACTTAGAACGGTGCTTTGCACATTGTAAGTGCTTAACAAATGCCATTATTATTATTATTATTATTTGAGCCAGTCAGCAAACAGTAACAAGAGGTCTCCTTCCAGCCAGAAGAAGCCTCACTGCCTGCCCCACACCAGGTGGCTAGAAGCTGATTTGTATTAATTGCAACAGATGCTACTCTTCTGGGCCTTGCTTAAGGAAATGAGAGTGAGGCTCCCAATGTCTACCGCCAAAGTAGCTATTTGTTTTGCTCCATACTGACTTGGCTGCTAAGTATTAGGGTGCATAGTCAGTACTCCATGTTTCCTGGGACGGGAAACACATTGAGGCTGAAAAGACATTGTGAACTAGGAGTGGATGGAGCCAGTTAGAGCTAGAGAGTGAGTGAGGACAGAACAGTACGCTAATGAGCCGCATGGCATCTGTTACAGGATGATTGAATCCACATCAATGTCACATAAAACAATGAAGTCTCATTCCGCTGAGCAGTTGCCTTCTGCCTTGGCTGACTCCCTTCTTTGAGGCAAGTTACTTTTTGCCAGCCCAGCTGGAGCCTTCCTTGAAATATTCCTTTGCTACAACTATTCCACTAGGATGTGGGTTGAGTCATATGGCAGCAAGTATGAGCCTTTGAAAGAATGCCTTCCCCACATGAATTCGAAATGAACACATGACTAAGATAGACACTTCCAATCATCTGTTTCCTTGGCTGCTCAATCGTCCTGAGTCCGGGGCTCTTTGAAGACAGAATGGAGTAAAGAGGGGCAAAGGATGTTGAAAACAATCCTAAAGCGCCACTGGCTGGAAGCTTCACTATCAAAATGGCAAGCAGTGCCATTTTCCAAATTCTTGTGGGAATGGGGACCGATCAGCAAGTGGGACAGAGACTTTAAATTCAGGTGAAAGAAATCATGCCTGAGGTTTCTGCCTTCTGAGATTCCATTTCTCAACCTTGCTGGAGGAATTGCACCACGTGCTGGCTTGTGAGTACACATATCTGTTTAGAAGAAGAATAATAAAGATGGACTTTGTTAAACGCTCACTATGTGCCCCTGTTCTAAGCTCTGGGGTAGATACAAGGTAATCAAGTTGGGCACAGTCAATGTCCCTCATGGGGCTCACAATCCTAATCCCCATTTTACAGATGAGGTAACTGAAGCACAGAGAAGTTAAGTGACCTGCCCAAGGTCACACAACAGACATGTGGCAGAGTGGGGATTAGAACCCAGGATTTCTGACTGCCAAGCCCGTGGTCTTTCCACTAGACCATAGTGTGGCTCTAAATAATAATGGTATTTGTTAAGTGCTTATTATTCATTCATATTTATTGGGCGCCTACTGTGTGCAGAACACTGTACTAAGCACTTGGGAAGTACAAGTCGGCAACATATAGCGACGGTCCCTACCCAACAACGGGCTCACGGTCTAGAAGGGGGAGACGGACAACAAAACACGTGGACAGGTGTCAAGTCATCAGAACAAATAGAATTAAAGCTAAATGCACATCATTAACAAAATAAATAGAATGGTAAATATGTACAAGTAAAATAAATAGGGTAATAAATCTGTACAAACATATATACAGGTGCTGTGGGGAGGGGAAGGAAGTAGGGCGAGGGGAGGAGGAAAGGAAAACGGGGGCCCAGTCTGGGAAGGCCTCTTGGAGGAGGTGAGCTCTCAGTAGGGCTTTGCTAGAGGGTATTCTTCAAAAACATCATCGATATCATCATCATCAGGAAAATGGTGGGATTTGTTAAGCACATATTCTGCTTCCAGCCCCACGCTTCAAGTTGTATAATTCCTTTTATTATGTGCCAAGCTCTGTACTAAGTACTGGAATGGATACCAGTAAATCGAGTTGGACACAGTCCCAGTCCCACAGGCAGCTCAGCGTCTCAATCCCCATTTTACAGATGTCACAGAGAATTGAAGTGACTTGCCCAAGGTCACAGAGCAGACAAGTAGTGGAGCTTGGATTCACGTGTCTTGCCCCCATCCAGACTCTGCTCAGGGGGAATGGAGTAATTTTTGTTTCATTTCTAATTGGTTAGCCTCCGAGCAACTTGGGTACAATTTCAACCCGTGCTTCACTTGGCCTTTCTTCACTACAGGACTCAAGGATAGGAAAAGTCTTTCTTTGATCTAGGGAACCACAGAAGTGGAGGCTCCTAGAAAGAGCACAGGAAAGGAAATCCAGAGACATAGGTTCTAGTCCCGGGCTCCACCCCTTGCCTGCTGTGTGATCTTGGAAAAGTCACTTCACATCTCTGTGCCTTAGTTTCCTTATCTATAAAGTGGGGATAAAATACCTCTGCCTCCCTTTTTTTCTGTAAACTCAATGTGGGTTAGGGACTGTGACCAATCTGATTATTTTGTACCTACCCTAGTACTTAGCACACTACCTGGAACAGAGTAAATGCTTAATAAATATCATTTTTATTATTACTGGTACCATTAATAAGAATGTAGAGGATGGGCCAGCAGACAGATCCCTTCCCCCTTTCTCCTGTGGTTCTGGATGAACCAACTGAGGGATCTAGATAACTAGGCAGCTTGGAAACAGAGTGAGATAAAGGAAGTCAACTAGAATGCTGACTTTCAGGTAATCGGGATCTTTGACAACAAGCTTATTTTTCTACATTTATTACTTGTCGGAGGACATTACATCAAAAAGATATTCTACTCTTCTAAAGCGTGCTTTTAAGCTCGAGAAGATTCCTTTGTAGGAGTGGTTGCTCTTTATCAAATGAATGTTTCCATGGAGTTTATGTGAGTGGGCACAGAAGTGATTAAGACTCGTACCTAATACTAACATTTACTGCACTAACAATTCCTTCGAATTCCAGATTGATATTTTGCCTGACTGGTCTTGTATTTAGGGAGAAGGTCATGTCTTATGAACAAGCATGTAGCTTTCCACTGACAGATCAGCTGGCCTCAGGAAATTTTTGCTTACTGCAATTCACACTATTATGGAATCTTTCCAATGAGTCCATCAAATTGCTTTACAACGGTATTAAAATGCAGAGCTAGTTTTTCCCCCTTAAAAGAGAGTTCTTTAAAGTGTTGCTGGTTACTTCTTCACTTGTAGGTCTCTTCCAATTCATTGCCGTGGAACTCGACGTTCCCAAGGAGGCTATCCCAAGGCAGTGCCCTCTTAGGAGTTGCAAAGGGGAAAGCAATCTTCCTTTGCCCTCTCCCCTTTTCTCTGAAGCCAGAATATGCCATCCATTCTGTTTTTCCTCTTCCAGCTCTGTGTACAGCACCCAGGAGGTATTGACAGGAGCCTCTGTGCTTGTAGAAACACGAGCGGTTTGTTCACTCATTCAAACAGATTTATTGAGCACTTACTGTGTGCAGAGCACTGTACTAAGCACTTGGGAGAGTTTATGTCCACCAGCCTGCCCTGAAAGCTTGCTCTATGCCACTGGGCTACTCAGTCCCTTCTGTTCCCCGAATTCAGCTCCCAAAAAGATCCCTGTGTAGAAAGGCAGCAGTTATCTCCTTCTGTAGGAGGGGAGAATCAGGCTTGTTCTTATAACTTTGGAATTTGACTCTCACAAAGGGGTCCCTGTGTAGAAAGGCTGCATTTGTTCGCCTTCTCTAACAGGAGAGAATCAAACTCTATTACTGTTTTTAAATTTGACTCTCTAAGGTTCCAAAGGGTTCAGAAGTGCAGCCAAGAGCCCTGGAAGGGGAAGCATCATGGCCTAGTGGAAAGAGCACAGGACTGGAAGTCAGGAGGCATGGGTTCTAAGCTCCCATCCAATCTCTTACCTGCTCTGTGGCTTCAGGTAAGTCACTTAACTTTTCTGTGGTCCAGTTTCCTAATCTATAAAATGGGCATGAAATTCCTGTTCTACCACCCCTAAACTGTGAGTCTCATTGCAGGAAGGGGATTGTGTCTGATCTGATGATCTTGTATATTTCCCAGTGCTTAGTATGGTGCTTGACACATAAAAAGTGTTTAACAAATACCCTTAGTGTTATTATTAGCCATTTTCCTCGGTCCCTTCTTAATCTCCATTAATAAAAGGCATAGTTCTTGAGCAGCTTGAGCAGCTATAGCCTGTTTGATCTGCTGCCTCACTGTGTGACTCTCCCTTAAGGAAAATATTGGAGGAATGTAAGGGAAGAATCATTAGTAGCACAAACCATCTACCTTGACCCTGAGTGTGACCCCTAACAACACTGTAGAATCCTTGGAGTGCGACATTTTTGCCTTGCTTTGGAAGAGAAGGTCTCTTTCCCTATCACGTCTCCCCACTTCCTCCACACAATCGTCCAATTCTTCTTCTGGAGAGAGGAGAGGATGGGTTCAACGCTGTTACTCTGCTATCTGATCTATTGGCTTCTCAGATGCCCTCCTTTCATATTCATCTGCTACACTCAGTCCTTTGGTATGGGAGATCAATCAGTCAATCAGCAAATTGTATTTACTGAGTGCTTAGGGAGGGAATAAATCCAAGGCTTTTGGGAAGGCTGCCATGCTTTCCATTCCTTGCAAAACTGCTTGCTGATCTCATAATTGTTCCATAGTACTTCCTCTGTCCATTGCTAGCCACCTGATGCATGAAAATGTGGTTTCTGAGAAACAGTTCAGAAGCCTTGCCAGAGCCCACGTTTACCCAAGGTGGTAAATACCATGTAGATGGGCATCTTGTCCTAAGGTCTCCGGTCTCAAAGTTTCCTTACAAAGTGTCCTTTGGGGAACTTGGGCAGGATCCATCAATGTATTTTTTGACTACAACAATTTACAAAGCACTGTACTAAGCTCTTCTAAGAATCCAATGCATTAGAGTTGGTTGACATGTTCCCTGCCCATAGAGCGTTTGAGCATGGGCCTTGGATTCAGAGGACCTCTGCCAGTCGGCTGCTGTGTGACCTTGGCAAGTTGCTTAACATCTCTGAGCTTCAGTCTCCCCATCTGTAAAATGAGGATTTTAATGTCTGTTCTTCCTCTTAGGCTGTGAGCCCCATGTGGGATTGTATCCGACCTGATTAATGTGTAGCTAACCAAATGCTAAGAACAGTGCTTGACACATACTAATTTATTAGCAAATGCCTTAATAATAGTAGTGGGCTCAGGAATAATTAGAGGGGCATTGGGAGCTGGCAGTAGTGGCCTCCCCAGACTCCAAAGGTGCTCTAAGCCACTGGGAGAGAGTGGGAATAAGTCTGTACCCACACACAACATTCAGGGAGGGCAGTGAAGTGGCCAAATGATTTCCAGACCAGGTAAACATGTGGAGCATTCTTTCCATAGTGTTTCACAACCTAATTCTCTCACTCTGCAGCGTCGTTTTCTCCACAAATGATGTAGCTTCTGAAATACTCTATTAATTTGGCCATTATGCATTCATTTTATTCCATTTTTACTTGTAAAAATCAGGGTGCTCCTAACAGTTTCCTGTCTCCCAGAATGAGTCAATCCCCAGTATTCTCGGGGGGCTCTCTACTGTGTCATCTATTCGCTTGGATCTGTTCCCTTTGGGAACAGATTCACCCCACCCTCAGACCTACAGCATGTTTGTGCATACCTATGATTTATTTTAATATCTGTCCCCCCTTCTACATTATATGCTCCTTTTTTTGCTATTTGTTAAAGGCATAAGATGTGTCAGGCACTGTACTAACTGCTTGGGTAGATACAAGCTAGTCAGGTTGGACCTAGACTATGTTCTACATGGGGCTCATAGTCTTAATCCTCACTTTTACAGATGAGGTAACTGAGGCACGGAGAAGTTTAGTGATTTGGCCAAGGTCACACAGCAGACAAGTGGTGGAGGCAGAATTAGAACCCAGGTCCTTCTGACTCCCAAGTCAGGGCTCTAACCATTAGGCAAAAATACTCTCCTGGTGAGCAGGGATCATGTCTACCAACTCTGTTATACTGAATTTTTCTAAGGGTTAGTATAGTTCTCTTACACAGTAGGTGCTCACTAAATGCCATTATTATTATTATTATTATTATTACCACTGATTGCTTGAGTGCCCCCTGTATTCACAGCACTGCACTAAACATTCCGGAGAGGACAATAGACAGTAGGCATTATCTCTGCCCTCAAAGAGTTTACAATTAAAAGTTGAAAACGGAACGTGGGTCCCTTGAGTTCCAGGATATAGGCGTCTGGGAGCAGCCAAAAGATATTAGTGTCTGTTTATTCTATGGAACTCTCCCAAGCTCTTAGCACAGTGCTCTGCACACAGTATGCACTCAATAAACACGATTAAATGAATGAAGGAATGAATGATATTAGGGTCCATTTTGCCTCTGGGCCTTCAGCAATCACACAAAGCTGGGGAATTGGGCCCAGCCATCAAACAAGACAAGCCACCCTGCTATTGTTTCAAATAGAGGGCAAAAAGCAAAATACAATTTTATCTTTAAATTATATATTAAAAAATGACTTATTTATTCATATTAATGTCTGTCTTCCCCTTTAAACTGTAAGTTCATTATGGGCAGAGAACGGGTCTGCTAATTCTGCTGTACTCTTCCAAGTGCTTATTACAGTACTCTGCAGATAGTAAGCACTCAATAAATATGACTGAGCATGTGTGAAATGGGCAGTTGGTATTTGGATTAGTCTTTGTGGTAATAAATACATGGAGAAACCGTGTTATTTTTGTAAGCGACTAAAAAGCCCAGACTGGGAGAAGCAGCATGGTTCAGTGGAAAGAGCACGGGCTTTGGAGTCAGAGGTCATAGGTTCAAATCCTGACTCCGCCAATTGTCAGCTATGTGACTTTGGGCAAGTCACTTCACTTCTCTGTGCCTCAGTTACTTCATATGTAAAATGGGGATGAAGACTGTGAGCCCCAGGTGGGACAACCTGATCACCTGCCCAGCGCTTAGAACAGTGCTTTGCACATAGTAAGTGCTTAATAAGTGTCATCATTATTATTATTAAAAGCAGTTAAAGGGAATGTCTAAGTAGACTGAATCTTATTTTAAAGAACGTCCTTGGACGAGAATCTAGGGGGAGTTCATATTTTTGGAATTAAACTCTGAACAGGCAATTTTTAGTTTTAAGCCTAAATAGCATAAAGTCAGTCTAGATTACCTGGGTCATCTATTCATGTAGAGAGATCAATTTTAAGAGCGATGTGAAAAGAGACTGGGCTGGTTATAGAAGATGTTTATAAATCAGTTATAAAAATAGACAGCATCCCAAAATATATTTTGGGAAAACGAGTGGCTATCATCTGTTTTGCTTTAGGCAATGCCATGAATCTGTCACTGCACAAAGGAAAATAAGCCCCTTGGTTTTGCTGGGAGGCTGCTTCTGCCAGACTACTCGCTCATTCTAAGAATAGCAGCATTTTTAAAATTTAGAAAACAAACTTGATAGACACCGAAGTCTTAGAAAAGGTATTCCCAAGCCAGATATACACCCCCTCTCCAATTACACTTTAAATTATCTGTCGTCTGGGGTAATTGTATTTTACAGGATAGAAGAAGGAAGTGAGGGTTTGCCAAAGTAGCCTGGAAAACTCACAAGTTTTATTTCCCGTCTGATTTCAATCAATTATGGCATTAAGTGAAGCAGCATGACCTAGTGGATAAAACGCTGGCCTGGGATCCGCTGGGCCTGGGTTCTAATCCTGACTCTGCCACTTGCCTGCTTTGTGATCTTGAACAAATCACTAAGCTTCTCCATGCCTCTTCTTCCTCACCTG
Organism: Tachyglossus aculeatus; assembly: GCF_015852505.1. Taxonomy (NCBI): domain Eukaryota; kingdom Metazoa; phylum Chordata; class Mammalia; order Monotremata; family Tachyglossidae; genus Tachyglossus; species Tachyglossus aculeatus. The sequence continues at coordinate 15,761,256 of NC_052074.1, read as the reverse complement.
CAAAATGGGATTTCAATTCCCATTCCCCTTCCTACTGAGACAGTGGGTCGGGGTTGTATCAGTCAAGCAACGCTGTTTATTGAGCGCTTACTATAATACTAATGGTATTTGTTAAGTGCTCACTATGTGTCAAACACTGTAATAAGCACTAGGGTAGACAGAAACTAATCAAGTTGGACAAAGTCCATGTCCTACATAGGCTCACAGTCATAATGACCATTTTACAGATGAGCTACCTGGGACCCAGAGAAGTCAAGCGACTTACCCAAGGTCACACAGCAGACAAATGCCGGAGTCGGGATTAGAACCCAAGTCCTTCTGACTCCCAAGTCCATGCTTTAAGTGCAGAGCACTGTACTACATTCTGGGGAGAGTACAATACTGCAGAACTGGCAGACACATTCCCTACCCAAAATGAGCTTACGTTCTGTATCCGGCCTGATAATAAACTTGTTTCTACTCCAGCACTTAGGGCAGTGCTTGACATATAGTAAGAGCTTAACAAATACCATAAAAGAAATTAAAAAACTAAAAAGTCACTTGATCATCCTTTGAAATATCACCTCTCTTTGCAAAGATCTAAAATGGGCTCTTCAATTTCAAGATAAAAGGGAACAGTCTCTCTCCCTCATCCCCTTGTAATTCCCCAGGACATCAAGGTTTGTGGCAAGATGTCAGCCACCAGACTCCTATGAAGTGGCCAGCAATCAATCAATCAATCAATCAATTGTATTTATTGAGCGCTTACTGTGTGCAGAGCACTGTACTAAGCGCTTGGGAAGCACAAGTCGGCAACACATAGGGACAGTCCCTACCCAACTGCGGGCTCACAGTCTAGAAGGGGGAGACAGAGAACAAAACCAAACATACTAACAAAATCAAATAAATAGAATAGATATCATCAATCGTATTTATTAAATAAATTGTATTTATAGATATGTACAAGTAAGATAAATAAATGAATAGAGTAATAAATATGTACAAACATATATACAGCAAATGGCCTGAAAGCTGTAGGGGATTTGAAGAGGGAACCTGAAAGATTTTGGCCGAGCTCTTCTTGAATTCATCTGCATAGACATTTTGACCAGCCATGGTTTCCTCGGGTGGCCCAAACCTATTTCTGTCCCTGTTTTAGGCCCAAATCACTAGGTTTAGCATTTGCTCTATTAAGTGGTTCTAAATTTAGGCCAAAATGCCTTAAAGGCTTTTATAATAAATGTTAATGTGGTAATGAAATAAGAGATATGACTATGCATTATATATGAAATGTGGCCTTTGTGGACCCCTGCTTTCATTTCTATTCTACTATCATTAACATATTCACAGTATCCCATCTTCAAGCTTGTCTTTCTCCTGGCCAAGATGAAACCTAAATTCCCAAACGAAATGATGCACTAACTTGCCTTATCTTCATCCTCTATCACCACACGTGTTCCTTCCTAGATTAATTTGGCCTATTGCAAGAGACATAACAAAAATATTTAATTCCTTCCCTGCTCCAGCTAATGTAATAATCATTATTGTATTTGTTTTGTTCTTAGAATGAGCCAGGCACTGTGTTAAGCACTAGAGTAGAAAGATACAGAATAATCGGGTCATACTCAATTCCTGCCCCACAAGGGGCTCGCAGAGAATTTAATAGTCCCTCTAGACTGTAAGCTCCTTGTAGGCAGGGAACATGTCTATCAACTCTGTTATATCATACTACTCTCCCAAGCACTTAGTACAGTGGTCTGAACACAGTAGGTGCTCAATAAATGATTGATTGATTAATCATTTTACATACGAAGAAACTGAAGCATAGAAAAGTTGTGACTTGCCCCAGGTCACAACAGACAAGTGGGGGATCTGGGATTATTAGTAATAATTATTATTTTAATAATTATGGTACTTGTTAAGCGCTTACTATGTGTCAAGCACTGTTCTAAGCACTGGGATAGATACAAGGTAATCAGGTTGGACACAGTTCTTGTCCCACGTGGGGGTTCATATTCTCAATCCCCATTTTATAAAGGAGGTAACTGAAGTATAGAGAAGTTAAGTGATTTGCCCAAGGTCACACAGCAGACAAGTGCTTAGAACAGTGCTTTGCACATAGTCAGCGCTTAATAAATGCCATTATTATTATTATTATTATAAATAGCAAAGCTGGAATTAGAACGCTAGAGAAACAGTGTGGCTCAGTGGAAAGAGCCCGGGCTTTGGAGTCAGAGGTCATGGGTTCGAATCCCGACTCCACCACATGACTGCTGTGTGACCTTGGGCAAGTCACTTAACTTCTCTGAGCCTCAGTTACCTCATCTGTAAAATGGGGATTAAGATTGTGAGCCCCACATGGGGCAACTTGATCGCCTTGTTTCCCCCCCCAGCGCTTAGAACAGTGCTCTGCACATAGTAAGTGCTTAACACATGCCATTATTATTATTATTATTATTATTATTATTATTATTATTATTATTATTATTAACCCACATCCACTGACTCCCAAACCCGTGCTCTTGCTGCTAGGCCATGCTGAATTAGAATTCCTTCGTCCAGACTCCGTCTTGGGCTCTTTCTATCAGGCCACATTACTTCATGTGGGGAAAATGGAAAAGCAATGGCAAGAACGTGATCATGGGCACTGTGGAGATGAAGAAAATAAAGGAAACACCAGCAGTTCAGAATCATAAAATATAGGTCTGTTAGCCATTGAATAAATACGATTGAATGAATGAATGAATACTGCCTAGTGTTTTCCTTTTCCCCACAAGCCTGGCTCGTAGATAATATTGCGGCCACTCGTTTCTGGACTGGGAGTAGAAAATTGGATTTCAGCCATCACGCTTAGCTTGTGAAACAGCTGGTGCACTCGGGGTCCAGAGGATTGGCTATATCAGTACAGCAGTCCCTAAGTATATCATTTGCAGGCGGACATTCACTTGGGCTAGCATCATATTTAGTCTAAATTAGCTGGCAGTTAGTTGGCATCCTACTGCCTTGGACAGTCAGCATTCAACCCTTCTCTCTTCATGTGTAGCATGCTGTCACTACAGCTTAAAATTTCTACTTCCCTTGGCCTTCTTCTGTCTTTTCCTTCCGCTGATCTGTGCCAGATTTGAAAGCTAGTTGTTTGATCGGAATCTCTGATCAGAAAGCAGTCCCAGGGGACAGAGCCACAGGTGGGGAAACAACTGGGGGTCCGGAGGCTTGACCAGGTTTTAGAAAATATATCTTTATGAAATCCCCCGGACTCCTTCTTCTGGATTTTAGGTGAAAGACTATAAAATAGTAATGGTAATAAAAATATTAATTTGGGGATGTGTTAAAGATTTACTCGATGCCCAGGTAGATTCAAGATAATCATGCCAGAGACAGTCCACTCCAGAACAAACTAATGAATTAGATTGGACAGTGGCTGTTTTTTGTTGGAGTGTGCACTAGTGCAATTCTGTAAACATTCACCTATCCCCACCATGCCATCATCATTAAAATATGCTACAGATGAAAGAGTAATAAAAGCTCTTATTATGGGCTCATTAGTGCCGAGAGCTTTGCATGTGCATGAGAGAAACTCACCTGCCTTTTGGTATGTAATCAAAGTCTGAGCAACTTGATGTAGCCAAATGTAGAATCCAGTGGCAATTTATCTGGGATTCCTAGTAATGCCAACAACAACAACAACAGCAAAAAAAATATAATTCTGCACCTAAATTTTTTTTCTTAAGCACAACAGTCACCTTGTGAAAACATCCCTTTATCTGTCAACAAGTGGGCACAGGATGTACCTCTGCCCTTGCGCCCAGGTTTTATGACTGAATTTTCAGAATTAATAAATGTTTTGGCAAGTGTGCGTAACTACATGTTCGGTGACACATCGATAATATTTATAGAGCACATAACACTTTACTAGGTGCTTGGAAAAGTTCAGTAGAGGCAGTAAGAGGTGTGGGGCTGTGAATTTGCGATGGGGCCCCCCTCTAAGCAAACCCCAATTCTCAACTCCTGGGGCCCCTTGGTTCTCACATAGCAGCCTGGAATAATTACGGGATTATTCAGCAGCCCTCACTCTTGAGGTTTTTTGAAGGAATCTTGGAGAATTCTTATCTCCCTCTACCTCCTTCGACTTTCCAGGTAAGTGATTCTGCCGGGCACCTTTGAGTCCCTCGAGACCCATCTCCTGATGCAAGGCTCAGAGGCTCAGTTTTTAATAGAAAAACTGAAGGAACATTTAACAAGTTAATTAGGTACAAATATACATAAACTCCGATCCAAAAACTACCTTTCCCTTTTCTCTAACAGGCTCTTTTGGCTTTCCTGTAAGCGTCCTGATGCACAGTTTCCACGGCCCCTGCCCCTCAGCCTCTGTTGCTGAATTCCAGGCTTTACATCCAACCCTTCCAAATCCTTCCCTCGGGATTTTCCTATGCCAGGGTGAAATTGCTGCCAATCCGCGTGATCACTTTCTTCCATTCTGGGGCAGGACAATCTGGACCCCGGCTTGGAGAACATTTTCTCCCGAGTCTTGTTCCGAGGATCTTCAGCACCGAGTTAAAATGGCCTAGGGGTTTCTCCTTTTCAATTAGTGCCTTTTTCTCTCCCCGCCACCCTCCTCCATCACGCACACTTCCCCAGCTCTCCCTTGTGTCTGGCTGAGTTCCAGGTTCCAGCTAATACCATATTCTTAAATAATAATAATAATAATGGCATTTATTAAGCACTTACTATGTGCAAAGCACTGTTCTAAGCGCTGAGGAGGTTATAGGGTGATCAGGTTGTCCCACGGAGGGCTCGCAGTCTTAATCCCCATTTTTCAGATGAGGTAACTGAAGCACAGAGAAGTGAAGTGACTTGCCCAAAGTCACACAGCTGACAACTGACAGAGCCGGGATTTGAACCCATGACCTCTGACTCCAAAGCCCGTGCTCTTTCCACTGAGCCATGCTGCTTCTCTTCGCTTGGGAGAGTACATTGAAACAGAATAGTCTGTGAGCTTGTGGTGGACAGGGATTGTTTGTCTTTATCGCTGTGGTGTATTTTTCCAAGCACTTGGTACAGAGCACACAGAAAGTGCTCGAAAAATATGATTGAATGAATGAATGAATGGTCACCTAACGATTCTGGGCCTCAGTTTTCCCATCTGTTCTTCTTCGTATTTACACTGTGAGGCCCATAAGGGACCAGGGCTGTGTCCATTTTCATTCATCTGCATCCACCCCAAAGCTTAGAACAGTGCCTGGCACGTAGTAAGCGTTTAAGACCATAATAATTAACAGATTAGCTTTTCCTCAGAAGGGGTTCATCTCCTAGCAGCTTTGGGGGTTTTTCCCCAATTTACCTGCATGTGTGAAGCTAGCTCGAGTGACCTCCCAGTTAATCAATCGATCAGTGGTATTTACTGACTGTTTACCGTGTGTGGAGCTCTGTAATGAGCACTTGGAAGAGTACAAGAGTCACTAGACCCGATCCCTGCCCTCAAGGAGCTTACAGAAACCAGATTGCAGAATACTAAGGAGATACCAAGGCAGCAGGTGTACACAACCTTCTTGAGGAGTTTGGACAGGAATGAGAAGAAAATGGGGTGGCAGATGGAAAGTGCATTTCAGGGGATATGGGATTTTTTTTTTTTAGGATAGTGAAGGCCGGAGCACATTTGAAGGCAGAGGGAAGGCGCCATCCCCCCCGCCGCCTTACCTCCTTCCCTTCCCCACAGCACCTGTATATATGTTTGTACGTATTTATTACCCTATTAATTTATTTATTTATTTTACTTGTACTTATCTATTTCATTTATTTTATTTTGTAAATATGCTTTGTTTTGTTCTCCGTCTCCGCCTTCTAGACTGTGAGCCCGCTGTTGGGTAGGGACCGTCTCTATGTGTTGCCAACTTGTATTTCCCAAGCGCTTAGTCCAGCGCTCTGCACGCAGTAAGCGCTCAATAAATACGATTGATTGATTGAATGGGTTGGGTGAAGGTTCTGGTCAAGGAGGGAAAGAGAACGGGCGTGAATATTTTTAAAAGTGAAAGAGGATGGAGTCAGGAGCCTGCGAAGGGAGAGAGAATATTTCATCATCATCGATCGTATTTATTGAGTGGTTAATGGGTGCAGAGCACTGTACTAAGCGCTTGGGAAGTACAAGTTGGCAACATAAACAGAAGGGAGATTGCTGGAGAGATGGTTGGACAGTGTGAGAGGGTAGATGTAGAGGTGGGGGTGGGAGGACTCTCTTCTCATGCCTGGTGGCTTTGGGGAAGCAGTAAGACCTAGTGGATAATGGATAAACCTGAGAGTCAGAAGATCTGGGTTCTAATCCTAGCTCTGCCACTTGCCAGCTGTGTGACCTTGGACAAGTCACTTAAATTCTCTTTTCCTCATCTGTAAAATGGTTGCTCAATACCTGCACCCCCACCCTTTTAGATGGTGAGTCCTATGCCGGAGAGGATCAGGGTCTAATCTGCTTATTTTGTGGACTCCCGGTGCTTGGTGAAGTGATTCACATATAGTAAGCACTTAACAGAAAGCACAGTAGTTATTATAATAAATGGGGTCCCCTGTAGGACAGGGTTGGGGTCTAACCGGTTTAAATTATCAGGACTCCCACGTTTAGTGCAGTGATTCACAAAGAGTAAGGATTTACACACCACAGTAGTTGTTATAATAAAAGGGCTTGGCAAAGCCATTAATTGCAAAAGCGAGGAGGCACTGGGGGCCTGTGGAGAATTTCAGTTATGGACTCATGGGTGGGAGCAATAGGTGGGAGAAGGTAGGGAGCATCTCAGCCTAGTGGCAGGAGCCCGGGCTTGGGGGTCAGAGGTCATGGGTTCTAATCCCGGCTCCGCCACCTTGTCTGCTGTGTGACCTTGGGCAAGTCATTTAACTTCTCTGTGCCTCAGTTATCTGTAAAATGGGGATTGAGAGAGTGAGCCTCATGTGGGACAGGGACTGCGTCCAACCTGATTACCTTGTGTCTACTCCAGCGCTTAGAACAGTGCTCGGCACACAGCAAGCGCTTGACAAATACCACTATTATTATTATTATTTTCTGCTTGTTTTCTTAATCCTTCCAAGGCAGTTTACTCATCCCACCTCCTCCACCATAATGAGCCTTTATTGGTCTTATGCTAGCCTTGACACTACTGAAGAAACACCTTTACTGCCTTAAAAGCCTCCAAGGCAAAAAGTAGGTGTGCGGAGGAGTTTGCCTCTCCCAGGTCAGGAATGTCCCATACATTCCCACACATTTCTTGAGCCAGCCTAAATTTCGCAGTGCATCACTTTGGATTTTCTCTTAAAATCAGATTTCTCCAAGCCCTTGGAGAAATGCCCAGGAGGGACTCTAACCTAGCATCCCCTCGGGTTCAATCAGTTCTAAACCCCAGTAATGGGGGAAATCAATCAATCACTCGGTGGTATTTACTGAGCCCTACTCTGTGCTTAGGAAAGTACAATGGCGAGAGTAATAATCATTATTATTGTGGTATTTATTCAGCCCTTACAACACCGGGGTAGATGCAAGTGAAAGAGATTGGACGCGTGAGAAGGGAGAACAAGTATTTAATCCATATTTTACAGATGAGAAAACAGAAACATAGAGAAGTTAAGTGATTTGCCCAAGGTCACACAGCAGCCGAGTGACCCAGATCAACTTGGAGCCCTGGTCTCCGGATTTTCGGCCCTGTGCTCTGTCCACTGGGCCACACTGCTTCTCATCTACTTTACGGGACGCTTGCATCATCATCATCATCATCAATCGTATTTATTGAGCGCTTACTATGTGCAGAGCACTGTACTAAGCGCTTGGGAAGTACAAATTGGCAACATACAGAGACAGTCCCTACCCAACAGTGGGCTCACAGTCTAAAAGGGGGAGACAGAGAACAAAAGCAAACATACTAACAAAATAAAATAAATAGAATAGATCTGTACAAGTAAAATAAATAAATAAATAAATAGAGTAATAAATATGTACAAACATATATACATATATACAGGTGCTGTGGGGAAGGGAAGGAGGTAAGATGGGGGACCTCAAAATCACTAAGTTGGTCCTAAGGCAGGGAGGCAAGGGGGAGATCGGCATCATCAAAGGCGTAGCTGTAATTTTATTTACTTATATTGATGTGAGCCCACTGTTGGGTAGGGACTGTCTCTATGTGTTGCCAATTTGTACTTCCCAAGCGCTTAGTACAGTGCTCTGCACATAGTAAGCGCTCAATAAATACGATGGATGATGAGGATGATGTTGATTTTTCATTGATGTCTGCCTCCCCACCTCCAGACTGTGAGCTCGTTGGGGGTAGGGAGTGTCACTCTTCCTTGCTGCACTCTTTCCCAAGCGCTTAGTCCAGTGCTCTGCACACAATAAACACTGAATAAATGCAATTGAATGAATGAATAATAATAATGATAATGATGGCATTTGTTAAGCGCTTCCTATGTGCGAAGCACTGTTCTAAGCGCTGAGGGGGATACAAGGTGATCGGGTTGTCCCATGTGGGGCTCACGGTCTTAATCCTCATTTGACAGATGAGGTCACTGAGGCACAGAGAAGTTAAGTGACTTGCCCAAAGTCACACAGCTGACAAGCTGCGGAGACGGGATTAGAATCCATAACCTCTGGCTCCCAAGCCCGGGCTCTTTCCACTGAGCCACGCTGCGTGGTTATTCATTCATTGGGATTTATTGAGCGCTTACTGTGTGCAGAGCACTGGACTAAGCGCTTGAGCGCTCCTGTGTGCAGAGCAGTGTACTAAGTGCTTGGGAGAATCCATTTGTCCTTCCCAAGCGCTTAGTGCAGTGCTCTGCACACAGTAAGCGCTCAAAACAGCCTGGCTCAGTGGAAAGAGCCCAGGCTTTGGCGTCAGAGGTGGTGGGTTCAAATCCCACCTCCGCCGATTGTCGGCTGTGTGACTTTGGGCACTTAACTTCTCTGTGCCTCAGTGACCTCATCTGCAAAATGGGGTTTAAGACAAGACTGTGAGCCCGCGGTGGGACAGCCTGATCACCTTGTAACCTCCCCAGCGCTTTGTACATAGTAAGAGCTTAATAAATGCTATTATCATTAATAAATACGATTGAATTGGGTGAATTATAACAAAGTTGGTAGACACGTTCCCTGTCCCCGAGGAGTTTGCAAGAAAGGCAGCTCTATCCAGATATCGAAATCATTCAATCGTATTTAATTTATTTGTACATATCTATTCTATTTATTTTATTTTGTTAGTATGTTTGGTTTTGTTCTCCGTCTCCCCCTTTTAGACTGTGAGCCCACCGTTGGGTAGGGACTGTCTCTATATGTTGCCAATTTGTACTTCCCAAGCGCTTAGTCCAGTGCTCTGCACATAGTAAGCGCTCAATAAATACGATTGATGATGGTGAGGATCATCCCCATTTTCCAGATGAGGTAACTGAGGCCCAGAGAAGTGAAGTGACTTGCCCAAGGTCACGCAGCAGACATGTGGCAGAGTCGGGATTCGAACCCATGACCTCACTCTCTTCCTCCCTTCAAGGCCCTGCTGAGAGCTCACCTCCTCCAGGAGGCCTTCCCACACTGAGCCCCATCCTTCCTCTCCCCCTCGCCCCCCTCTCCATCCCCCCCATCTTACCTCCTTCCCTTCCCCACAGCACCTGTATATATGTATATATGGTTGTACATATTTATTACTCTATTTATTTATTTTACTTGTACATATCTATCCTATTTATTTTATTTTGTTGGTATGTTTGGTTTTGTTCTCTGTCTCCCCCTCTTAGACTGTGAGCCCAGTGTTGGGTAGGGACTGTCTCTATATATTGCCAATTTGTCCTTCCCAAGCGCTTAGTCCAGTGCTCTGCACATAGTAAGCGCTCAATAAATATGATAGATTGATTGATTGATTGACTCCAAAGCCCGGGCTCTTTCCACCGAGCCACGCAAATGCTGTTAAAAAAAAAAAAAAGTACAGATGGAAAGCAAGCGGGTTCTCACACCAATGTGGAGAACTGACTGAAAACTGAATGCCTAGTAATCCCCATTTTACGGAGGAGGGGACTGAGGCGCGGAGACGCGTGAATGCCCTCCCTCTGCCCCTCCGCCAAGCTCGCTCTCTTCCTCCCTTCAAGGCCCTGCTGAGAGCTCACCTCCTCCAGGAGGCCTTCCCACACTGAGCCCCTTCTTTCCTCTCCCCCTCGTCCCCCTCTCCATCCCCCCCATCTTACCTCCTTCCCTTCCCCACAGCACCTGTATATATGTATATATGGTTGTACATATTTATTACTCTATTTATTTATTTATTTTACTTGTACATTTCTATCCTATTCATTTTATTTTGTTGGTATGTTTGGTTTTGTTCTCTGTCTCCCCCTTTTACACTGTGAGCCCACCGTTGGGTAGAGACTGTCTCTATGTGTTGCCAACTTGTACTTCCCAAGCGCTTAGTCCAGTGCTCTGCACATAGTAAGCGCTCAATAAATACGATTGATTGATTGATTGATTGTACATATTTATTACTCTATTTATTTATTTATTTTACTTGTACATATCTATCCTATTTGTTTTATTTTGTTGGTATGTTTGGTTTTGTTCTCCGTCTCCCCCTTTTAGACCGTGAGCCCACCGTTGGGTAGGGACTGCGTCTATGTGTTGCCAATTTGGACTTCCCAAGCGCTTAGTCCAGTGCTCTGCACAGAGTAAGCGCTCAATAAATACGATTGATGATGATGATGATGATGATGAAGGGACTTGCCCAAGGTGACAGGGCGGGCGGGCGGAGGGCCCGGGCCCGCCCCTCGGGGGGCGGGGACCTGGGCGGCCCCAACAACAAAATCCAAAAGGCCCGCCGAGGAGCGGGGAGCGGGAAGGCGGAGGCCCCGCGCCCGTCGCCCAGCACTTCCTCCTAAGGGCGCGCGCCGTTTCTTCCCGGGCCGCGGCCAACATGGCGGGCGGCGGCGGCGGGGGCACGGCCCTGCCGGCCGTGGCCCTGGCCCTGGCCGTGGCCGTGGCCGTGGCCGTGGCCGTGGCCGTGGCGGCCGTGGGGCCCAGCGGGCCCGCGCGCCCAGCGGCCGCCGCCGCCGCCCCCGGGGAGCGCGAGCGCGAGCGCGGCCCGGTCCGGCCCGTGACCGCCTCCAACTGGACCCTGCTGCTCCGCGGACAGTGGATGCTCAAATTGTGAGTCCGGACGGCCAGGGCCCCCCGATTGCCTGAAAAGCGCCGTTGCTGGGCAGGGCCGGCGGGGGGCGGGGCCTTCGGGGGGCGGGGCCTCCAGGGGACGGGGCTTGCAAGGACAAATTGGGGCGGGGCCAACGGTGACAGACGGGGCGGGGCCTCCGGGGGCGGGGCCTCCAGGGGGCGGGGCCAACAGCGACAGACGGGGCGGGGCCTCCGGGGGCGGGGGCAACAATGACAGGCAGGGCGGGGCCTCCGGGGGCGGGGCCTACAATGACAGACGGGGCGGGGCCTCCAGGGGACGGGACCTGCAAGGACAAATTGGGGCGGGGCCAACAGCGACAGACGGGGCGGGGCCTCCGGGGGCGGGGCCAACAATAACAGACGGGGCGGGGCCTCCAGGGGACGGGGCCTGCGCGGCAACTTGGGGCGGGGCCAACAGTGACAGACGGGGCGGGGCCTCGGGGGGCGGGGCCCATAATGACAGACGGGGCGGGGCCTCCGGGGGCGGGGCCTACAATGACAGACGGGACGGGGCATCCAGGGGGCGGGGCCTGCAAGGACATATTGGGGCGGGGCCAACAGTGACAGGCAGGGCGGGGCCTCCCGGGGCGGGCCAACAATAACAGAGGGGGCGGGGCCAACAATGACAGACGGGGCGGGGCCTCCGGGGGCGGGGCTAACAATAACAGACGGGGCGGGGCCTCCAGGGGACGGGGCCTGCAAGGACAACCTGGGGCGGGGCCAACAGTGACAGACGGGGCGGGGCCTCCGGGGGCGGGGCCCATAATGACAGACGGGGCGGGGCCAACGATGACAGACAGGGCGGGCGTCCAGGGGCGGGGCCAACAATAACAGACGGGGCGGGGCCTACAATGACAGACGGGCGGGGCCTCCGGGGGCGGGGCCTGCAAGGACAACTTGGGGCGGGGCCTCCGGGAGCGGGGCCAACAATGACAGACGTGGCCTCCGGGGGCGGGGCCTACAATGACAGACGGCGCGGGGCCTCCAGAGGGCGGGGCCTGCGTGGACAACTTGGGGCGGGGCCTTCGATGACAGTGGGGCGTGGCCTTCAGGGGGCGGGGCCTGCAACGAGATCTTGGGGCGGGGCCTTCAGGAGGCCCCCTGGACTGTGAGCCCACTGCTGGGTAGGGGCCGTCTCTATAGGTTGCCAACTTGTCCTTCCCAAGCGCTTAGTACAGTGCTCTGCACACAGTAAGCGCTCAATAAATACGATTGATTGATTGATTGATTGAGGCGGGGCCTGCAGTAATAGATGGGCGGGGCCTAAACGACAGCTTGGGGCGGAGCCTCCAGGGAGTGGCGCCTTTCCTGACAGACGGGGCGGGGCTTCCATTCTTCAGGGGGCGAGACCCACAATGTCCGATGGGGCGTGGTCTTCAGGGGGCGGGGCCTACAATAAGAGCTGGGGGCGGGGCCTGCAATGACCGTTGGGGGGCGTGTCCTCAGGGGCCGTGTCCATCAGAGGGCGTGGCCTGCAATGACAGACAGGTGGCGGCACCTCCAATTCATTCATTCAATCGTTTTTATTGAGCGCTTACTGTGTGCAGAGCAGCATGGCTCAGTGGAAAGAGCCCGGGCTTTGGAGTCAGGCTCCGCCACATGTCTGCTGTGTGACCTTGGGCAAGTCACTTAACTTCTCTGAGCCTCAGTTCCCTCAGCTGTAAAATGGGGATTAAGACTGTGAGCCCCACGTGGGACAACTTGATCACCTTGTATCCCCCCCAGCGCTTAGAACAGTGCTCTGCACATAGTAAGCGCTTGACAAATGCCATCATTAAGTGTTAAGTATTACTAAGCGCTCGGGAGGTACAAGGTGGCAGCATATAGAGACGGTCCCTACCCAACAGCAGGCTCACAGTCTAGAAGGGGGAAATGATAGTTGGGGCGTGGCCTACAGTGACGGCTGGGGGCGTGGCCTTCGGGGGCGTGGCCTGCTATGACAGACAGGGCGGGCCCTCCAATGGCAGCTTGGGGCGGGCCCTCCGGGTGTTGGGCTTCCAATGACAGTTGGGGGCGGGGCCTTCAGGGGGCGGGGCCTACGTTGACAGACAGGGGTCGGAGCCTATCAAGCCCGTTGGGGGCGGGGCCTCCGATGCCAGACGGGGCGGGGCCCCCTGGAGGCGGGGTTCTGCCATGACAGCTCGGGCCCGGGGCAAGTGGCAGCAGCTAGCGGGTTCTGAGGACCTGGGTTCTAATCCCACCTCCGCCACTCCTCTGCTGTGTGACCTTGGGTAAGTCACTTCACTTCTCTGGGCCTCGGCTCCCTCATCTGTTAAATGGGAATTAAGACTGTGAGCCTTATAATAATAATGATGGTATTTGTTAAGCACTTACTATGTGCAAAGCACTGTTCTAAGCGCTGGGAAGGTTACAGGGTGATCAGGTTGTCCCAAAGTCTTAATCCCCATTTTACAGATGAGGTAACGGAGGCCTAGAGAAGTGAAGGGACTTGCCCAAAGTCACACAGCTGACAGTTGGTGGAGCTGGGATTTGAACCCATGACCTTATTACTCTATTTATTTATTTATTTATTTTACTTGTACATATCTATCCTATTTATTTTATTTTGTTAGTATGTTTGGTTTTGTTCTCTGTCTCCCCCTTTTAGACTGTGAGCCCACTGTTGGGTAGGGACTGTCTCTATATGTTGCCAATTTGTACTTCCCAAGCGCTTAGTACAGTGCTCTGCACATAGTAAGCGCTCAATAAATACGATTGATGATGATGATGACCTTATGTGGGACAGGGACTGTGTCCAACCCAATTTTCCTGTATTCATTCATTCATTCGTATTTGTTGAGCGCTTACTGTGTGCAGAGCACTGTACTAAGCGCTTGTGGAGTACAAGTCGGCAACATCTAGAGACGGTCCCTACCCAACAACGTTCTTGTATCTACCCCAGTGCTTAGAGCAGTGCCTTAACAAGTACTATTAACAAATATCATGACAAATCGCTTAACAAATGCCATTATTACTATTATCATTATTGTTATGATTTTCATTAACAACGGAAGAGTAAAGGAGTGGGGAGAGGCACAGGGGGAAGGGGAGAATGTCAATTAGTTGTGGGCAGGGAAAGTGTCTGCCAACTCAGTTGTAGCGTACTCTCCCTAGCGCTTACTACAGTGCTCTGCACATAGTAAGCACTCGATAAATACCGTTGATTGAGAATGAGAAGGCCTCAGAGGAGACACATACAGTCAGACAATAATAATGGTATTTGTTAAGCCCCTATTATATGCCAAGGGCTGTTCTAAACTCTGGGGAAATAGATCAGAACATACATACACACAATCCACATCACACAGAACCCAATTCCACACTGAGTGGAGCAACAGCCACAAAGGAGTTAAGTTACAGCAGCATTAGCCTAATGTGTCCATGGTCACTGGTCCCAAGAATTCTTTTTTTTTTAATTTATGGTATTTGGTAAGCTCTTACTATATGCCAGGCTCTGTTCTAAGCACGGGGCTAGATACAGAGTAATCAGGTTGGACCCAATCCATGGCCCACATGGGACTCTTGTCTTAAATCCCATTTTACAGATGAAGTAACTGAGGTGCAGAGAAGTGAAGTGATTTGCCCAAGGTCACATAGCAGACAAATGGCACGGTCAGGATTAGAACCCAGCTCCTTCTGACTCCCGGGCCTGTGCTCTATCCGCTAGGCCACAGTGCTTCTCGACTTGAGAAATTCTTGAAGAGTTTCCCAGCCAGAGCCCATGGACAGCTGTCTTCAGAGTCTACAGGAGGCAGAAACTTTAGAGATCTGTGGCTGAGCTCAGTTGTTGCTGCTATTAATAATGATGGCATTTGTTAAGCGCTTACTATGTGCAGAGCACTGTTCTAAGCGCTGGGCACTGTTCTAAGCGCTGGATACTCACCAGGTTTCAGGACTATTTGCTACTGTGGAGTTCAAAAGCATGGTTTTGGCTAATCCCACCTCTACTCTGACCATGGCGAAATTTGCAACTAAGGCAGTGGAGGAGGAAGAAGCCCATTAGACTGTAGATTGCCCTCTTCAAGGGCCAGAATTTATTATTTGATGTTTATTGGCATCTTCCAAGATAAAGTCTTTTGCATACAGACACAAGCACATGTCTAGCATGAAGCGGATAAAATACTATATTATACTATACTATACTATTGTGGCCTAAGGAGGGAACAGAAGGAGGTGATTGCAGGGAAGGAGGGAATAAGGGAAGGTTAAAATGGAGGCTTGAGTGGGAAGCCTGTTTGGGAGATAGGTCTGGCAAGGTGAAGGAGAGCTTTTAGGCTCGGGAAAATAAAGCAAAAAGTTGTATGTCTTCCCAGGAAATATTAAGGATGAGGTTGTGCCCTTCTTTACTGCACTCTCCCAAGAGTTTAGTATGGTGATCTGCACCCAGAAAGTGCTCAATAAGTACCACTGATTGATTGGAGACTTAGAGAACACTTTCTCTTTGCTGGAATGGAAATGTTTTTAATAATGATTATTTTTTTTTATGGTATTTGTTAAATGCTACTTTAGGCAAAGTCAGTCAGCCAGCCAATCATATTTATTGAGCACTTTACTAAGGGCTTGGGAGAGTACATATAACAATATAACAGATAGATTCCTTATCCATACGAGTTTACAGTCTTGTGGGGGAGACAGATATTAATATAAATAAGTGTTACAGATATGTACAAGCACTCTATTAGAGAAGCAGCATGGCTCAGTGGAAAAGAGCATGGGCTTTGGAGTCAGAGGTCATAGGTTCAAATCCCGGCTCCGCCAATTGTCAGCTATGTGACTTTGGGCAAGTCACTTAACTTCTCTGTGCCTCGGTTACCTCATCTGTAAAATGGGGATGAAGACTGTGAGCCCCACGTGGGACAACCTGATCACCTTGTAACCTCCCCAGCGCTTAGAACAGTACTGTGCACATAGTAAGGGCTTAATAAATGCCATCATTATTATTATTATTATTACTAAGTGGCAGGGTGGATCAAAGATGTCAGGCACAGTTCCTGTCCTATCTGGGGCTCACAGTCTAGGAGGAAGGGAGAACAGGTTTTGAATCCCCATTTTACAGTTGAGGAAAATGAGGCACGGAGAAGCAAAAGTGTCTTACTCAAAAGGCAAGTGGAGGAGCTTAGTACAGTGCTCTGCACACAGTAAGCGCTCAATAAATACGATTGAATGCATGAATGAAGGAGCTGGGATTAGAGCCCAGGTGCAGTCACTCTCAGGTCTGTGCTCTTTCAACTAGTCATGCTGCTTTCAACAAGTGAGGTTTCACATTAGCGACTAACAGCCTCAACAGCAACAATAGCTTTGAAGAAGCTCTTTCATCCCATTAAGTACCACTTCAGAAACATTCCTCAATAGGGATTTGCAGTAAACGCATGTACACACTTGATGAAAGTGAAGATAGAAAATATGTCATTATTTTCTACTGCATCAATGCCTTTGATTCCGTGATAAATACTTATTATCACTACAGAAATAAAAAAAAAAAAGGCACCCTGTTTGGGAAAGGATCATTAAGGTAAGGGTTGGTATGTCCACTCACAGTCAAATTCTGAGTGTACGTCTAACTTCGTGACAGATTTATTGTTTCAAATATAAATTTAAGCCTCGGAACTGAGGACACACATTGCTTGTGCGCCCAAACTGAGAAGAGAACGGTCTGATGATTTTTGTTTATTTTCCCTTGACGCTCTAATGGATGACAGCTAGCAGTCTGAGTCAGGCTGTGAGCTTCTTGTGGGCAGGGATTGAATCCATGAACTTTTTTGTATTGTCCTCCCCCAAACATTTAGTATAGTGCTTTGCGTGCAGTAAATACTCAATAAATAACATTGACAGATTATTAAGCGTCTGCAAGCCGAGACAGAAAATCAAGGCATGTGCATATGCCCTACCGGCAAATTGCAAATTTGAAAATTGGCAGTTGGGCAAGTTGGATTGTTAACAGCTCAAGAGCACCATACAGCTTCAGTTACAAAACTATTTGGAGCAGGCTTGCAGAAAGTGGAGATCAGGGGAAGGATATGTGGTCTATAGTGGTGAATTTTACTCTGTGCACACATCAGAGAGCAGAGCAACCACATGAGATACATAATGTATGCTGCCTCGACGTGTTTCTTCTTCCTGCTGTTTTGTTTTGTTTTTTACCGACCTCAGAGCTCTCCTGAATTTGAGCCCCTTCAATGCCTACCCTTGTCCTGAGAAAAAACATCTTTACAAAGTCCAAGACATATCCTATTTGTGCCACGCTTTGCCAGGCATATGGTATGTCGCCTGCTATGATTCCTGCAAGATATCCCCTCTGATGATGTGTTACAACCTGAAGTAACAACCTGTAGGGAACAATGATGGGAAAAGCCAAACAAAAAAATCCCAGAAATTATATGGAAATGGGATAACAGTCCATGCGCTAAGATCTTCCTCAGAGGTTTGATAGGGCCCTTTGGATATGATAAGTGCTTAGTACAGTGCTCTGCACACAGTAAGTGCTCAATAAATATGATTGAATGATTAACTGAATTACTGTGGGTTTGGGATTAATCAATCATATTTATTGAGCGCTTACTATGTGCAGAGCACTGTACTAAGCGCTTGGGAAGTACAAATTGGCAACATATAGAGACAGTCCCTACCCAACATTGGGCTCACAGTCTAAAAGGGGGAGACAGAGAAAAAAAAAAAACCAAACATACTAACAAAATAAAATAAATAGAATAGAGATGTACAAGTAAAATAAATAAATGAATAAATAGAGTAATAAATATGTACAAACATATATACATATATACAGGTGCTGTGATTAATCCACCTGCAGTACTTCAAATGAACTCATATTCATTTTTAAAATATATAATGTTATGCTTTTTTAGAGTGCCTTCTGAAGAGCTTCTCTTTTTTTTGTTCAAAAATATTGGATGCCACTGAAATTCAGTGTCCGGCAGGAACTCCTGAGAGGCAATCGTCAGCCTGTTAATTGATCCTCAAGGAACTGGAAGTAATTGACTTCTCTGAGGGTGTTTAAATGTGATTTAGACTTTTTCCCATTTAGTTATCCATCAAACTCAATCTTTTTGACTCCCATATTAATTTAATTTCTTATCCAAAAGAAACATGGAGATACTTTAGAAAATTAAAAAAAATAAAGATCAAGCCTCAGTTCTTATCATTTACTTTCCCTATTTTCCGAAGCTTTAGTCATTCATTCATTCAGTCATATTTATTGAGCGCTTACTGTGTGCAGAACAAAGTACTAAGTGCTTGGGAAGTACAAGTTGGCAACGTATAGAGACGGTCCCTACCCAACAACGGGCTCACGTTGAGAAGAGCAGGGTTGTTATACTTTTGGTTTTTTCCCCATTATTTTCCACATTTTCCGAGGGCCATAGGACTGCTTCAGATACTTGTTTTTCTTCCTGCCCCTTTCATCTCTCTATTCATTTTTATTCCCTTTTCTAGCACTCTTTAACTTTTCTTAGCTTTCATCTCACTTTTCTTCTGATGCATTTTCTTTTCTCTCCTTCCCCTCCACCTCAACTTCGTGAAAATGATCTTTATTATTTCCTCTTTGTTTTCATTTCCAGAGTGCAGATCATCCGTCCTTGTTCAATTGCTTTGCCATTTTAGCTTGTTTTAGAAACAAACTAAACTCAAAATTACTACTTTGTTCCGAAGTCGAAAAGCGTACCTCACAGTACGTCCCCAATGTTCTGTGTTAGCTAGGCACATATAAGTGCACCAGGAGCCTATTTGCTGCACACTTCTTTCTTCGGAAAAGGAATTCAGTGAAGACGTCTGTTCTGACTTGGAAGTTTTCACCCACTCAAAAACAACATGATTCCTCCCGTTCGTGCTAGGAGCAGTCTAATGTAAAAATCAGAGAAGAGTGGGTAGAAAACTCCACATTTTTCTGGTTATTCTGGGACTTTTCACTGTCACTCCTTGAATGAGCTTCTGGCACTCAAATGATACCCTGGAAGTCTCTGTTTAACCTCAGTGCTACAACTCATCCAAGACAAGATAGTAAGGGTAATTGACAAGTTCTGGAGTTTCATGAGCAATGTGC
This sequence comes from Tachyglossus aculeatus, assembly GCF_015852505.1. Taxonomy (NCBI): domain Eukaryota; kingdom Metazoa; phylum Chordata; class Mammalia; order Monotremata; family Tachyglossidae; genus Tachyglossus; species Tachyglossus aculeatus. Next base: position 15,742,048 of record NC_052074.1, on the reverse strand, counting down.
ATTCTGAGGGAAGTTCTAAGTAGTCCTGCCTACGTTTCCCAGTATTTTTGGCTTACCAATTTTGACAAGTACAACGCAAATCGACTTGTACCCCAGGAAAACTATTACTTTTAATTCTTTTTATCTTTGGTTGCTCATGATGTTCTGTTTAAACTCCTGTCCCTGGGCCTTCTCCTTTTCCCTTCCTCAGCTCTACTGCCCTGGCCCTCTGTCAGTGGAAAGAGCGTTGACCTGGAAGTTAGAGGACCTGGATTCTAATTCCAGCTCTGCTTTTTGTCTACTGTGTGACCTTGGGCAAGTCACTTTTCACTTCTCTGTGCCTCAGTTACCTCATCTGTAAAAATGGGGTTTAAGACTGTGAACCCCGGGTGGGACATGGACGGTGTCCAAGCCGACTATCTTGTATCTCCCCCAGTGCTTAGTATAGTGCTTGGCACGTTTCCTCCCGGGACCCCCGGAGCTCTGTGGGGACGGTGGGGGGTGGTACACTTTGGGTCCGCCGGCTCCCCAGTGGATCAATCAATCAATCAACAATCGTATTTATTGAGCGCTTACTATGTGCAGAGCACTGTACTAAGCGCTTGGGAAGTACAAATTGGCAACACAATTTGCCAATGGATCTCCCCATCTCACCCCATCCCATCCCAACCCCAGCCTCGGGCGTCCCAGGTAGAGTGGACTGCTAGTGGACTGTGCTGTAGAGAAGAGCAAGGGTTCCCAATGTGGAATGAGTAATTTTTAAAGATAGAGGTGAACAGGGATCAGTCCAGAGCTACAGAACCTTACATGTAAGCGGGAGAGATAGAAGACTGCAAGTTAAGGTGAGTGTAAGTAAAAAGGAAAAATAAATTGGCCTTCTGAGCGACAGCTGGCAGTGAAGGTGTAATTTGTACTCTGCTCCGCAGCAAAAACAAGTGAACGATGCCCCTCTGCTTAAGCCTGGACTGTGGAAAACTCTTTTAACTCAGTAAGATGTGAGCATCGTTGAAAGCCTTCGAATCATGAAGACTGGAGCTTTTCTCTAAGCTGCTGGTATTTTCGGGAGCATACACCGAGGAAGAAATGCAGATGATTAAGAATCTTTTCTCAGAGTCAAGCACGTTTTGTGAACTGACGATTAGTCTGAAGAAATCTGCCCTAGCAGATCCTGAAAGTCATCTATATTATATTGATTTATACATGAGTGTTCTATGCCATGGGTATCCAGCGCTCAGAACAGTGCTTTGCACCTAGTAAGCATTTAATAAATGCCATCACTATTATTTTATTATTACATGCAGTTATCATCAATCGTATTTATGTACGATTGTAATTGTAGTTATGTACATGCAGTTAGAACTGTTAACAGAATTAACCACATTCAGAGACCCTTGACAGGAAGTTTTTGAGTATAGTTTTCATATTTTATATCTAAGACTAGTGTTAAACTAGCACTAGATCTGTAGAACATGTTCTTAGCAAGCCTTTGCAGTATCATCACCTACATCCCACTTGCCTAGCTGGTTTCTTTTAATCAGTGACTGTGAGCTTGCAGTTGTCTCAGTTGTGATCCCTCCCTCTGCATTTTTCTGATAATGTGTCCTAGAAACTATCTGCTAAAGGGATAGCATTGAGCTATTTGAGGACTGCATCTTTTCCCAGTGCCAGGATTACATCAAAGGTTTTTGAAAGAGCTATTGTTCAGAGAAATTGGGGGTGAGAGCTCTGGTAGAGGAGAATATTTGTTAACACTTTCATTTGTTTTTGTCCTTGAGAAGGCTAGAAAGCTCAAGACTAGCTTACGGCCGGCTTCACTGTACTAATCATTTTACTCGAATCCATCTTTTTCTTTGCACAGTATTGACGGTTGCTTGGTAAATAGCACCTCAGAGAAATACTCCTTTACTGTTCATCTGATTCTTGGAGCTAGAGTTCCATATTGCAGTAGGGCTGGCCAGATGTTGAAGCTCCATTACACTGTATTCATTCCTCAGGAGCCAGGACATTAAGACTTCATGGTGGTTCGAAGAACTATTTATGTTATATTGGTTGCTTGCTCATGCAAGTTTGCAGTGTATCAGAAAGTGCCTTCTACGGAGCTCAGTTTTGGTATGTCTGTTTGTGAAGTGATTGTCGGTAGAGTCTTATTAATCATATGAAAACAGTGATTAAAAGATCACTGCCTGTACCATCATCTTTGAATCCCAAAGGGCAGTTCCAACCGTCTTGTCCCTCTCCCCTCAAAAATAACTTTGATTTGACATTTGAATGGCACTTGTGAACTAGCACATAGATTTTGGCAGGAACTGTAGATGAGTATCTGACAACGGAATTTATCCCTAAATCTGGTTTTGGATTGTGAACTGCAGTCTTTTTTTCCTTCTGCTTTGCTTTCTCGTTGCTATTCTTTAAGCCTTCACTAGGCTAGATGCTCTTTACCTTGAGTTTATAAAATGTAGATTTATCTCTCCCTTTCTTTAAAACAGTTGTGTTTCATCCTTCTGACTGCTTTCTGCTTTCTTAAAGTACCTTCTGTGATTTATTCTTTTCATGGAATACATTGTTCTATATTATGGAAATTTCCTTTTATATTCTCTTTATTTGGCAGCTGCATTTTCCCATGGGGATAATTAATCATACCAGAGAAAAACGTGTTTTTATCTTTGTACTTTTCCCAAATTGTTATTCCCTAAATGTTCATTCTCTCTCAAAAATTGTTACGTGTATAGTGGGTCATAGGCATATGCTATTGCTTCATAAATTCATGATATTAGCTTTCATATTAAGGAACCCTTTTGTAATTATCTAAGGCCCTGTAAAGTGCATTTTAAGTGTCATTTTCTTCTAATTTCTACAAATGATAGTGGCTGCCTCTAAGGGAGAGCCAGGGACAGTCACTGCCTCAGGCCTGCTGCCTTTGTTCGCAGAGAGTGAAAAAGCTTGTTTGAATTAAAAAAACAAACAAACAAAAAACCCCACTTGTTTTCCTACATCATGTTTCTCACAAAAAGTGGTTCCCCAGTACACATTAGTTCGAAATGACCATATTTCCTCACACCATGTTATTGCACAGTCACTCTTGGGTCAGTATTGCCCAGAACATGGTAAAAACTGTATTGGGTAAGAAAAAAAGTGAAAAGAGTGGACCTCATTACCTGAGATAGGATTACAGCCAGCTCATTAATAATGCCATTATTTAATGCACTGTCTCCATTTCAAGATAGTGTTACAAATTTTACTTTGACTTCGCATATCGTCTTCTCTTTCTCAAACTTTAAAGTATTCCAACTCAAAAAAGAGTGATGAAATTTGATCTCAATGTAAAATTTGATAGCAGAACTATTTAGTGTAGCTAATGATAAATATTTAGCTTCACTGTTCTATAATTTAGTGTCTGTCCCCTCCACTAGATTGTAAACTCTGTGAGGGCAGGAATCAGGTCTACCAACTCTATCGCACTCTCCTAAGCACTTAGCATACTGCTGTGCACGAAGTAAGCTCTCAATAAATGTCATTGGTTGACTGCAGTACCCCTGTCCTTCTGCTGGACTATCAGGAGGGACCAAAAAGGTAACACCTAGCTCTTATTACAGTTCTTAGAGATCACTTAAGTGATCTTTGGAAAACCCACCACACACATACTCTTGTCTTACTGTGCCTCAGTTGACATTTTCGTTCCCCGATCCACATCAGCGTGTGTGGGTGGGGGGAGTTGCCTAGCCAATGGAGATTTAAGTCTGAGCCAAAAAAAGTCCATGATCTTGACTTTGAGCACGAAGAACCCATCAGGAAATCCTCCTATCACTGTACTTGAACTAGCCTTGAAAAAATACAGGTATGGCCACTTTTGGAGACTTCAGCCCCTCTAGACTGTAAGCTTGCTGTGGGCAGGGAACATGTCTCCCAACTCTGTTATAGTGTACTCATCAAGCACTTAGTACAGTGCTCTGCACACAGTCAGTGCTCAATAACTATGATTGGTTGCCTTATGCAGTACCAAGTGGACAAAAAAAGTCAGAACCTGTAATTCAATTTTTTGTACTTAAAATCTGCTAAAGCAGGTGAGATTCATAAAAATGGCAGCCTGGGTCTCTAGAATTTCCACAGTAGAAAAAGCAGTAACAGAACCTGATTGGGCAGACCAAGGAACAGGTTTGGAATGAAAAAAAGCTGCATTCTTCGTTGTCATCATCATCGTCAATTTTTGTGTGTAAGGCAAGCATTTTATGAAGTACTTGAGAATGTGCAAGCAAAAATAAAAGGCATGACCTCTGCCCTGGGAGAGTTGGCAGAATTATAGGGGAAGCAGTTCGGTTGTATTTATTGAGCTCTTACTCTGTGAGAGGACTGTATTAAATGTTTGGGAGGGTATAATAGAGTAATAGACACGATCCTTGCCCCAGACATCCAATAGTAAATGAGTGAGTGTAATTATAAGTAATGAAGACAAAGAAATTAATACATGGATAAAGAGATAAATGCTTAAATGATGATTAATGAATGCTGTTCAGCTGATGTACAAAGAAGGTGGGGATTAATTGGAAATACCACTTGAAGGAGGGGTCTCTTTAAGAAGGCTTTGATGATGGGAAAGATTGTGATTCAGTGGATCTGAAAGGGCATAGAGACTTTACCCATGTGTTTGTGATGATCTTTCTCAACAGTGGCCTCCACTTTACCCATATCCCTTATCGTGTTCAGGGAGGATAATCTTTGAGATGAGGTCAGTGGAACACCAATCGTGCTTTTCCCCCCATTTCTTATGTGATATTCACACACGTGCTTTTGAGAGCAAATGTAAGTATTTTGTCAGAATCATCATGTTTTGAACTGTATTGAAGGACAGCTGCTTGGTTTGGTCTTTCAACATCTTCATTCCGATTGCTGGTAAAACAATATTCCTCTTTTTCTATAGCTATGCCCCTTGGTGTCCAACTTGCCAGCAGACGGAATTGGAGTGGGAAACCTTCGCAAGGAATGGTGACATTCTTGATATCAGTGTGGGGAAAGTGGATGTCACTCAAGAGCCAGGTATTGTGAAAGTGAACTTTAAATTCCATAATTTTTAAAGAGAGTATCCAAAATGAGAGACATCTTTGAATGTTGCAAAGTTTACCCTCACAGCATAAGAGTAACCTTCAGAATAACACACATGTTTCACTGAAACATCAGGGAATGTTTTAGGGGTAAGCCTTCCAAGAAAAATTTCTCAACCTGGAGATTGAAAATCCCAATAGACTATAACTCTACCTGTAATTTATTGTAGCATCTGTCTCCCCTGCTGGATTGTAAGCTCCTTGAGGGCAAGGATCATGTCTACTGACTCTATTGTACTTGCCGAAGGGCAGTTCTCCACACAGAGCAAATGCTCAGCAAATATTATTTATTGATTGATTGAATAGAGGGTCGAAAGTTTACGTTTAAGGATCTTTGGATACTATTTAGATGATGAAACTTTAATTCTCATATGTACATTGAATACTTGGTTTAGCTCATCCTTTTGCTTTGTGTCTGATAAATATTTATTTTTGGATGCTCCTAGGACACAGTAAGAGTTAGTGGAAAAAAGAGACAGAATAGTAAATACTTCTAATTGGAAAACTTTCCAAGAGGGGGCTCTGGAAAGGTTCCCATTTAGTTTTCCTGTCTCCCTTTAGTTTTTTGACTTTACTACATTATTGGAATTCTCTAGCTATAATAATGCCTTTAAATATGTTTGGTTCCTGTAAGAAAAGCTTTATATCAGTCAATCTGTGGTCTTTATTTTGCACTTACTATGTGCAGAGCACTGAACGTAGTGCTTGGGAGAGTACAATGTAACAGAATTAGCAGACACATTCCGCCCATAACGAGCTTACAGTCTAGAGACAAGCTTAATTTTCCCTCTAGCCTCATTTTAATGAACACTGGGTGGTGTTGTTTTTTTTAACATTTTTGGTTTAAAGTTATTGCAAATGAAAGCATTTCAGCAGCATATTGAGAAACATAAGCATGCTGGGTGAACTGCAGACCCAAGCTGGAGTTCGAAGAATGAACGAGGTCCAGGGATTAACTCAGGAAATGTGAAGATGGTTTTGCTTTCTGGGTACACTGCTTTTATGCATTTAATATTTTCTAGTTGGTAACGTTTCAATTAAGCTCCCTATTTTGCAATTAATTTTAATGAGGTGAGACTTAATTTTCTGTTCCATACAGATGAACTTGGGTCCCAAGGACAAAGAACACCAGCTGTTCATGTAATGCCAGTGTCTGTTTGTCAACCTTCTCAATAGCTAATTGGAGGTAACCCCAAATGCCATCAAGCCTAGAGGCAAGTGCCACATATGGCTTCCTGAACTGGCAAGAGGGTTTGGACCATTGTGCTAAAATTTTTCACCACCTGTCTTTGAAGGTGAATTCAGGAGGCCAGGATAGAAGACCCTAAAGAGGGAGAAAAACCCCAAAGCTTAAATGAACAAACGCTATCACTATTGTTCGTTTGGTGTTACCACAGTCCTATGATACAGAAACTATAAATTCTAGCCACTTGTGATTAGATAATATTTCAGAGAGGTCTGAGAACATGCAAAAATGTCTTTTTGGGAGATCTATTTCTTGAGTTTACAAAATAATAAATCCGCTGTTTTTGCTCTCCTTTCCTTTTTGCTTTCACACCTCTGTGTTTGTTCCTGTTTCCCCTCTGCTCTTGTATTTTGTTAATCATAAGTCTTGGGAAGAATTAGAGAAAAAATATATTTAAAGATATTTTGATCTCATTTTAAAAAGTCATAAATGATATTCTTTTTGTAAGAAGACAGTGTATTATTCTCTTGGAGTCTTTTCTTTTATATCTCTTTTTCATAAACTGCACCCCTTTTCCCCTCAACAGTGAGGCCATCTTGCTAAGTGACTGAGGGTAAGGCTTTTAGCTAAATGCCTTCTCTTATGCACCTTCCCTCCACCTAATCGCATTACCTCTGGGATGAGTACTTGGTTAAAACAGTATTGAGCAAACTCTTTCCTCCCTAAATTTAAATGAAATACCTTGCTATGGGAGCTTTGAGTGGCTAATCAAACTCCTCCCTTTTTCCTTCTCTCTTGTATTGGTGTTTAACTCTCTTATTAAGTCAGTCAATCCTGCAGTATGCGGGGGCTTTTCAGGCTTTTTTCTTCTCCCCTCACCACAGCACACGTAACTCCTTATGCCAGGGAATTTTATTAAACATTACAGAAAGGTATATTTTTAAAAATTCACATTAAAAATGTAGTGCACGTATGAAGACAAAAATGTGTTTTCCAACACAGGACATCTGGTTAAAAAAAAAAAAGATATCTTCTTGAAAATACAGATTTTAGAGTCTGGCAAAAAATATGCAGCACGGGCTTTGGAGTCAGAGGTCATGGGTTCAAACCCCAGCTCCACCAATTGTCAGCTGTGTGACTTTGGACAAGTCAGTTAACTTCTCTATGCCTCAGATACCTCATCTGTAAAATGGGGATTAAGACTGTGAGCCCCCCGTGGGACAACCTGATCACCTTGTGACCTCCCCAGCGCTTAGAACAGTGCTTTGCAAATAGTAAGTGCTTAATAAATGCCGTCATCATCACTATGATTATTATTATCTGTTACACTTCTCCACTAAATATAAGCAAGATGAATTGCTGAGATATTTCTTTTCTTTTGGCAAGCTTTGTTGTAGCAGAGTGGGCATTTGATGATTGCTCTTCCATCCTAGGAATTTTAATTTAATCCCATCAGTATGGTCCCACAGTCTAGTCAATTTAGAGGAGAATCACCACTGCCTTCATATTTAAAGTGTTCAACTACATGTCAAAGTTCAAGAGAGAGAGGCACTTTATTTCTCTTCCCGTGGACCTGATATCTGGGGAACATGCAGTGACATTTACTGCTAAGTACTCTGCTCAGTAAATCACTTAATTCTTTTCTAGATGGCTCTTGCTCAGCAGTATTTGAATGTTTTTATGACGTTTGATGTAGCTCCCAGGATGCTCCAGTGCCTCAGGTTAGGTTTTGAAATGCCGTCTGTGAGTCGATCAAATTTTTTAATCTGATTTGGCAGCGGGTGATCTATTTTTACCAATGAAATGCAGTCTGAGCATCCATAAGACTTTCCCCATTTAAGCCCTGACAAATACAGCTCTTCTTGGTACAGTGAGTGGAGAATGGCTGTCTACTGACTAACATCCAAACAGCTACTACATGGTGCACTCAAATAATGAAGTGCAATTTCAGACAGTGTGATCTAGTACTAGACTATTTGGAAGACAGTAATGAGGAACGTGATTTCTCTGGTTGAGAGAGGACTTTATGAAGATAGGGATATCGGGGTGTAGTCTTTAAAACAGAGGTGAGAGAGATCCTGTGATCCTAAGAGAGGAAAGTGAGGGGATTGGTCAGAAAACCACTTTTTCCAGGTAAGAGGAGCATTGCAGCCAACAAAATGAAGTCCTGCAGAAAGACAGTTTCCTGAATTCATCACTTTGGGCTGCAGCAGATTTAACTTGCATGCATCTCTTCCACCAAATAGGATAACAGCAGTCCTAGGCTTTGCCTTCCCCCATGAGAAGCAGCATGGCCTAGTGGCAAGAGCACAGGGCTGGGAGTCATAGGACATTCATTCAATCGTATTTATTGATTGCTTACTGTGTGCAGAGCACTGTACTAAGCGCTTGGGAAGTACAAGTTGGCAACGTATAGAGATGGTCCCTACCCAACAGCGGGCTCACAGTCTAGAAGGACATGGCTTCTAATCCCAGCTCCGCCACTTGTCTGCTGTGTGATCCTGGGCAAGTCACTTAATTTCTCTGTGCCTCAGTTAGCTCATCTGTAAAATGGGGATTAAGACTGTGATCCCCACGTGGGACAACCTGATTACCTTGTATCTACTCCAGGGCTTAGAACAGTACTTGGCACATTGTAAGTGCTTGGCACATAGAAAGCACTTAACAAAAACCATAATTATTATTATGATTGGGGTAGGGGGGAGAGACAGAGAGGGAAGTCTCTGTGACTTCCTGCTTTTGATTTATCCTCCCCTACATCTATCTCAATTTCTTCCTGTCCGAACTGCCTCTATCTGGCCTCGTTTGTCTTTTCTCTTATTTCCTGCTTTGTCTGGCCACATCTCCACCTCTTGCGGCTCTCTCTCTCTCTCTCTCCGTGTATCTCCCTGAATTTCTGTCTCTAAGCATCTGTTTTTTGTTTGGGCCCTTTCTCTTCTCTCGTTGTGGTCTCTCTGGGCTCATTCATTCATTCATTCATTCAGTCGTATTTGTTGAGCACTTACTGGTGCAGAGCACTGCACTAAGCGCTTGGGAAGTACAAGCTGGCGCTTCCCACAGTCACTGGCTCTGAGTGGTTATCTGACCGTGCCTCTATTTCCTGTCCTACTTTGATCCAGTCCCAGAGAAGCCTCACACATTAGTTCACCCTCTCAAGTCAAAATGGAAAAATGGCTCCCCTGAACACTTAACTTCTACCCCAGAGGTACTTGGGATAGTTGTTCCAGGGGCTGCAGTTTTCAAAGCAGCTCGGCTTCCAAGCTTCTTTTCTTTTAAATTTCATGCTTGTTCTAATCGTGACATCAGTGAAGAGATGAAATGGTCAAATGTCATACGTATAAAAGTTGTGTAGGAATGGACTCAGACATCCCAACCACTACAAGATGCAGTTGTACCCATTGGAGAGTATTTGCTGCTTTAGCAATCCTAATGAGGGAGGATGGTAAAAATAACAACTTAACCACTTAAGTAACCGTCAAACAGCATATTGCAGAGGTTGTCAAGTGGCCACCAGAGAGTAATTTAAAACACTGTAGGTGGGGGACCACCATTATAGCAGATAACAGGTACTAATTACCCTGTAAATTTTCTTTGTCTTTAGGATCCACTTCAATGGAAGCAAAGGTGCAGTGCTAGATTAATGAAAATGTACTCAGTTCTAACAGGTGGGCTGGGACTGCAGAATTAGGGATTGTTCCAACAGTGGGGGAATAACTGTGGTATCCCTAAGCACAAAGAAAGTTAAACAGTGCAAGTTTTCCTTAATGTGGGGTTCTGAAACAATACATATCTTGCAACTCTGGAGAAATAGGTGCTCTTCAGAGTAAATGCTTTTATTTACTTATTTATTTTCAGTCACCTAGATGATTGTAGTGGAAACCTCTTCACACCAGGGAGGTCCACAATTATTTTTTATCCTTCTACACCATAAACTCTTTGTGGGCAGGGAATCTGTTTATTGTTGTATTGTAATAATAATAGTAATAATAATAATAATGGTATTTGTTAAGCACTTACTATGTGCAAAGCACTGTTCTAAGCGCTGGGCAGGTTACAGGGTGATCAGGTTGTCCCACCGGGGGCTCACAGTCTTCATCACCATTTTACAGATGAGGTAACTGAGGCCCAGAGAAGTTAAGTGACTTGCCCAAGGTCACACAGCTGACAGTTGGCAGAGCCGGGATTTGAACCCATGACCTCTGACTCCAAAGCCCGTGCTCTTTCCACTGAGCCACACTTCTTCTCCGTACTCTCCCAACCACTTAATACAGTGCTCTGCACACAGTAAGCGCTCAATAAATATAATTGACTGATAGGCAGAGGAGCAGTAGCAATAATAAAGATATTTACTGAAGACCTGCAGGTTCAATGTACTGTCCTAAGTCTTTGGGAAAGTGCAAATTCGACCCATTTGATGCCCACAAGGAGCTTACATAAAATTATGCAAGTTATGATGGCCCCAAACACTTTAATTACACACATGACTGGGCCAGTAAAAGAGTTGAAGGTGAAAACCATTATACAATGCAGAAAATAGCTGGACCCCCTTCATTTTCAGAAAATTGTATTAGCAACCAGGAGCAACCCAGGATGTCTGAGTGTTGACAAGGCCAATCGGCCTCAGATCAAAAGCACACAGGATGAAAGAGAAATTTTTTAAGTGTTCTGAACTCAATCTTCATTCCAACAGAATTCATGTATAAGCAATGCAACAAATATTTTTTTATTTTTTTGCTGAATGTTTAAACATGGAAATTTAATAGAAAAAAATTATAGCTTCTGTGTGAGGCTATGCAAAATAAAATGGAACAGTGAGAGTCTATAGACGGGTTAGGTATAATTCCGTCAGGTGATTCATATCAGAAAACTTTTTTTCATTACTGCCACTTCAGTTTTTGTATTTCCCTGTAAAATCATCAAAACATCTTCCTTGTATCATTTTTTTTTTGCAATGGTATCAAACAGTGGAAATTTAAGGAGCAGTTACTGTGCAGAGCACTGTAGTAAGCACATAGGAGAGTAAACTACAGTAGAGTTGGTAGATACATTCCCTTACCACATAAAGCTTACAATCTAGAGATGAGTTTACAGTCTAGAGGTCTTTTATTACATAAAATTGGGCTATTCATTTCCTTTTTACATATGCTGGAGACATTTAAGAGATAATTGGACTTGTATGAAAAGTGGTCATGGATTTACAATAAAACTTTTATTTTTCTCCTTCACATTAATGAAGAGTGGTAAGTATTTTACAGTTTATATTTCTTTGGAAAGATTCATAGTTGATAAGGATTTTAGATTATTTCTTCTTTGAAACAATTCTCAGTTTTAGGAGATTGTCACTTTATTTTCTAAAACAAATCATAGGAAATAATGTGACAATTGTTAACACAATCATTTAAGGAAATGTTCAAAATTTAGAGGCCTAAATAGCCATCTCCTTTGCATGAAATTGGTTTGAATGACCCAATATTTGATTTAGATACAAGTTAACAACTCACCTTCCAAGCCTGATTCATTTTTTTTTTGTAGGAAGAGGAGAGCAATAAAACGATGTCTTTGTTTACAATTTCACACACTCCCTTTTGTCCTTCTGACAGATAATCAGTATCATTCACGGTTAATAAACTTGAAAGTCAATGGTATCTTTTGAGTTCCTGATTTTACATTTACAGCTTTGAATTTCAAAGTGAGAAAGGTCTGAAAAAACCCCACAGATACTCCACTTAGTCAAAAGAACCTCAAGAGTCCCCACCTTGAAAGTTGGAAGATGTTAGATTGGCAAATATGTAAAGTGATGACATTTGAAATGAGTTAATTGGAATAACCAAGAATGGTAGGTGAGGGAGTGAAAAAGGGGTCGGTCAGCCTAACAAAGTAATAGAACACCTAAAGTGGTTTTGGACATGCTAGTATAGAGAATAAAGAAAGGTAAAATAATTGCAAGAAGGCAGTTGGGATAATAAAGGCTAGAGAAGGACTGAGATTGACGATCATACGTCAGATAGAAAAGGAAGGGAGATGTGAAGGAACTGTAAAAATAGATCAAGGCAACTCCAAGGTGAATGAGAGAAAAGGATTTCAAAGCAGTCACATCCTGAAATAAATCACATTATACATCATAAAAAAATCCCATCAATTGGAGAATGCTTATGACATTGAAGTGGACAGTGGGTTAATATAAGCAAAGAAGTGAAAATAAAAAAAAAATAACGATGGCATTTGTTAAGCGCTTACCATGTGTGAAGCACTGTTCTAAGCGTTGGGGGGGATACAAGGTGATCAGGTTGTCCCACGGGGGGCTCAGTCTTAAGCCCCATTTTACAGATGAGGTAACTGAGGCACAGAGAAGTTAAGTGACTTACCCAAAGTCATACAGCTGATGTGGCGGAGGCAGGATTAGAACCCCTGACCTCTGGCTCCCAAGCCTGTAACTTTATAGACAATAAAAGAAATATTTTAACTTGAAAAATGCCTGAGATGCATCTAATCTTTTGTGGGTGTATGCTAATGATTTAGTAACTTAGGTAAATATAGGCTTGTCCTTCTGGCTTTTTCAGTCAATCAATCAACTGTATTTATTGAGCATTTTCCGAATGAAGAACATTGTGCTTAGTGCTTGGGAGAATAAAATAGACATAAGTAGACATAATCCCTGCCTTCAAGGAGTTTACAGTCTAGATGTCCCATTATCTCTAATTTCCCCTGCTTACCTTTCTTGCTCACCCCAGGCAGCCACCCCCAATCACAATTAGCTTCCCTCTGCCCTCCCCCTTCCCACTGCTGATACCTTTGGTACAAATATAATTGTCCACTAAGACAGAGTAATTAAAGTTAGTATGTTACTTTTATCATTTTGCTGTAATTGTCAAAGAAATGAAAAAGCCAGGGTCATGGGCAAATCCTGCTAACTGTGACTCTGGGCTGTTTTCTCTCCTTTTTTCTTAGGTTTAAGTGGCCGTTTCTTTGTCACCACTCTTCCAACCATTTTCCAGTAAGTCTGCGTGTCTCGGGGGAGAAAGCCCCTCATTTCTCAGTAGAAGTGGAAATCACATAAGACTTGCGAATAGAGGAAAATGGAAAATGAAATTTCGGTGTGATGTTCCCCCATAATTACTCCTTATAGAGCTCCTTTGCTGACTTACTGTGGTTTCATCAATTTGTTGTCCATTTTTATTTTATGTATTTTTCCCCTCATAAACTCTATGATGTATGATGTAATTTCTCAGGTATTTAAACAATGCATCTCGTTGAAAAATAATGCAACTGCATGCGGATTAACTCAGGAAATCATAGAATCACAAGTCCAAGAGGGTCATTCAGTGATTCCCTAGTCATTATTCCAACTTCAGGCCTGACCACACCTGAACATTCTCATTTCCCCCCCTCTTTTTATTTTAATGGTATTTAAGTGCTAATTATGTGTCAAGTACTGTTCTAAGTCTATGTTAGATGGAAGTTTATCAGGTTGGACACAGTCCCTGTCCCACGTCCTATTCACAGTCTAAATGGGAGGCAGTAGGATTTAACCCCTATTTTACAGTTGAAGAAACTGAAGCACAGAGAAGTTAAGTGACTTGCCCGAGGTCACACAGCAAGCAGTTGGCAGAACTAGGATTAGAACCCAGGTCCTCTAACTCCCAGGCCCATCATCTTTCCTCTAGGCCAAAATGCTCTGGGGCCCCTTCCTCAGTAAGCCTTGCTGTTGATGTATTTTGACACAGTTTCTGGGACAGTCTTGTGCTATTTTCACATTGTGGTATAGAAGACTTATGACAGAATTTTAGAATTAGTAGATCAGGAGATGTGAGTTCTAATCTTAGCTTTGCCACTTGCCTCCTTGGGCAGATCACTTAACTGCTCTGTGCCTCAGTTTCCTTATCTGCAAAATGGGGATTAAATACCTTTTCTCTTTTTCCCTTAGACTGTGAGCCCCTAGTGGAACTGGGACTGTATCATATCTGATTGTATTATATCTACCCTAGTGCTTAGCACAGTGCCTAGCACATAGTAAAGGCTTAAGCAGCATACCTCAGTGAAAAGAGCATGGGCTTTGGAGTCAGAGGTCATGGGTTCAAATCCCGGCTCCACCAATTGTCGGCTGTGTGACTTTGGGCAAGTCACTTAACTTCTCTTTGCCTCAGTTACCTCATCTGTAAAATGGGGATTTAAACTGAGACCACCCCCCGTAGGATAACCTGATCACCTTGTAACTTCCCCAGCACTTAGAACAGTGCCTTGCACATAGTAAGCGCTTAATAAATGTCATCATTATTATTATTATCATTAACAAATACCAACATTTTTACTATTATAGGCATTGTAAATTGGGGTGGTTTCCAACTCTTTATCAAACATTTATGTATGATGTTTGATAAATTGACATTTATGTTACTTAGCTGAGGAAACTCTTTCTCCAGTTCTGGGTTGGTTTGGAAAGGGGGGAAAGATTTGAATTTGGATGCTGAAACATGATCCCCTCCCTGCCCCTGCTTTCATGTTCATGCTTTAACCTGAGTCTGTTTAAAAAGAAAAAAAAAATGAGATGGTAAGTAACATATTCTGCTTGATGCAAGATAATTTTGGATGGATTGAGTTAATACATACATTTTTGAACAGGAATAAATTAGGCACTCTACAAGTCATGTCTGCCAACTCTATTGTAGTGTACTCTCCCAAGTGCTTAGTACAGTGCTCTGAATACAGTAAGTGCTCAATAAATGCCACGGATTGAGCAATTGATTGATTGATATGGGGGAGTGACACACACACATAAATCAGGTTTCAGAAGATGAAAAAGTTTTCTTGTAGTTCTTGTTTTAAATTGCTGATTAAAGATCATGTATTTGGTGAGTGCTTTATGATGTATAGCTACCAATGGATACACTTACTTGAAACGTTTTTCCTGTTTTCAGGAAGCATTTTCCGAATAATAATCATAATAATCATAATAATAATGTTGGTATTTATTAAGTGCTTATTATGTGCCAAGCACTGTTCTAAGCTCTGGGGAGGATACAGGCTAATCAGGTTGTCCCACGTGGGACTCACAGTCTTCATCCCCATTTTACAGATGAGGGAACTGAGGCCCAGAGAAGTGACGTGGCTTGCCCAAGGTCACACAGCTGACAAGTGGCAGAGCCAGGATTAGAACCCATGACCTCTGACTCCCAAGCCCGGGCTCTTTCCATTAGACCATGCTGCAAATAACTATGTCATGTTGTTATAAATAAGCTCATCATTCTACCTGTTGTTTTTCATAGTGCAAAGGATGGAATATTTCGCCGATATCGTGGGCCAGCAATCTCTAAAGATCTTCAGAATTACATCTTGGAAAAAAAATGGGAAGCTGTTGAGCCCGTGGCAGGATGGAAATCTCCTTCTTCTATAGCGTAATTTTTTTCTCCCTTTAAAGAAAATTTGGTTGGACATGTTAGGCCTTACATTTTCAGAATGAGAGCCAATAAAGCTAGTAGCATGGCTTTCCACTGTGCACAGTGCTCAAAAAATGTCACTTTGTGTTTCCGCACACATGGTTTTGCTGATTAAATGGTGCATAATAATTATGGTATTTATTGATATTGTGGCTTCTTAGCTCTGGCCCATTTCAGTTTCGGACTGCTCTTTAAACTTCATGGTCTGGAGATTTCATGAAGTGTAGTCAATGTGGGTAGCTTATTCAGGCGTACCTATCCACACCGACCAAGTTTAACATGAGATTGAATAAGCTTGCACTTTCATTTGGTGCTGCTGGCACTGAATTTGCACCGAATTTGAATTTCAGCTCTATTTTCAGCTATTGCCGTGACCAGAATAGTGTTATAGAGTAAGAGATTAACAATACCAGGAAAGTCTTTCCTTCTCATCATCATCAGAATGGAATACAAAGTCCTTACCCTCATGTGGTTTTCAATAACAAATCCAATCTCATATGGGTTGGCAGTCCATTTAGGGGGCTGCCAACAAGACAATAGGATAAAATTAACGTCAAGAACTCCCTTCACAACAGCTCCTTCCCTAAATGATGATGATTGCATTTATAAAGTGCTTACTATGTGCGAAGCACTGTTCTAAGCGCTGGTATGGCAGTAAGCTTTGGCTGAGACTGGCACATATTGGCATCAGTAAGACCTGCTTGGATTATCTAGTTGTAAATCCTCTTTCAAAAGTCATTTTCTTGGCCATGACTGTGTTTTAATAATATTAATGATAATAATGATAATTGTGGTAATTGTTAAGCACTTACTATATGCCAGGCACTGTAATAAACACTGGGGGAGAGAGAAATTGGGTTGGATACAGTCCCTGTCCCACACGGGCTTCACAGTCTTAGTCCCAGTTTTATAGATGCGGTAACTGAGGTACAGAGAAGTTAGTGCCTTGCCCAAGGTCACACAGCAGCAGATGGAGGAGGTGGGATTAGAACCCAGGTCTTCCTGACTCCCATAATCTATCCACTACCGCACACTGCTTCTCTAAAGCTCAGGTGTGCTCCCCATATAGAAAAACATCCTTTAACTGCTAAAGCAATGCCCTGTCAAATCACAAAACAGAACCCTGGGATTCCCCACAGGTTCTCCGAGGCTGACCAAATCCCTGTTGCTCTTGGGGCACCCGGACTGTTTTCATGCATCACAGGGTTCAGATGAGACATGGAGATTTGCAATCTGGGCCTTTTAGTTGAAAATCCCCAAATCAGTACTGAAATGAGTCATCCTGAGTTAGGGCCGGTAAAGAAAAGTATGGAGTTAGGAACTCCATCCAGCATCCAGTAGAGAGGTTCCTATGGGCCTCAGTCATGACTGAACTACATGGCCAACAAGATAATGGTTAAATTGGAATGTAATTAGTACCACACATTTGAGGAGATCAGAACAGAAAACGCTGAAGCTGAGGTTTAGAGGGTAATATTTAAAGCTACTGGGGTTCAAGGATTTAACAGAAGCCAAAAACTCTATGCTTCAGCTTTGTGGCGGCCTAAAAGCTAAGCTTGCAGGAGAAAACCTTGGAAAAGAGATTATAGTTTAAAATAGCCTCCCCAGTTAGGATAATTAACTTGTCCTAGCCTAAGTGTAGAAAAATAAACTTCCACATGAAACTCTTCTTCTCGTGACTCGCAAGAGAGCATCCAGGAGCTCACATCACAATTCAATAAGAAGTTCCAACTGCCTGACTTCCCTTCACTCCACCCTCAGGAGAGTTTGGCCTCTTCCTCGGTGTGGTGGAATTTTCTTATTACTGGCAGAGGAGCCTGCCTCCTCCCAGAATGTTCCAAACAGTTTTGGGGGAAGACGGATGTTTTCCCTTTACCTGCCCTGTGATCTTGCTGTCTTATACTCTGCAGAATTTGCTAGTGTTGTCCCGCACTGCGGAGTTTGGGAAAGCAGCAGTGCTCAGCATGATTCAGAGACACTCCCTTTTGCCTCCATTGGTGAAGGGAGAGGCAGGAGATTGCCTGAGGGGCAGTCAGTGGGTGCATTTTCATACTATTTTGGAAAATCATAATAGACGTTCAGCGTTGACAGTGGGAACTGCTCAAGTGGTCCAAGTCCGCTTGCACTTGGCATGGCCCTGGTTACCAACTCAACTCTTTGCTCCTACTTTTCAGTAGGGGGTGGGGCTTGCCAGTTTTACTTTACCCTTTGTTCCATACATCATTTCTTGTCTCCATGTTTCACATCACAGCATTTTTCACCTTTTCTTTGCTTTTTTAGGATGTCTGGAATGGCTGGCCTTTTTAGCCTGTCTGGCTGGATAAGGGTAAGGAATCTTAAATACTCTGCCTTTTTCTATCCTAAAACTTCTTTTAATCAGTTATATGCATAACTAAACAGATAGCAAAGGTCTGGATGGCTTACATTGGTTTCATATCATCAGTGAGACTTGGTCTCGAGGGGAATTTGTACAGCTTTGAGCATCAGAACAGAAGATGGGCAGGGCCTGTGAATATGTCAGCCATCTCTATTTCAGAGTGAAAAGGAAGGTTCTGATCAAATTAGAAAAGATATAGGGCATTCTAGTGTTCCTACTGGTTAAAGTCCTAGCCTAAAAGGAATTACTGGTATCTCTTACTGAATTTCTGAATTTTTATTACTGATATCTCTGTCATTATAGTTGGGGTAACTGTGAAGATTTTCATTGTAAATATTAACATTATCGTTTTCACTGAATACTTCTAAGGGGCCTTGTAGCTAAACTAGATAGATTGTCTTTTTCCATCATCTTGTTCAGATCAATCGGTGGTATTTATTTAGCACTTATTGTATGCAAAGCACTGTCCTAAGCATTTAGGTGAGTAGTAAAAGGTTGGTGGACTCCAATCCCTCCCCACAAGGAGCTTACAATCCACAGTTAGAACATTTAGCCTGACAGTGTTGGTATAAGAATTATAGAAATCTCTACAAGAAACTGATCTCTTTAGAAGAAAGCCATAGTTATTGCGATTATTTCGTTTATTGAGATTTTTAAGCCAGGGTTGCAGTCACTTATCTCATTTTTAAAATTACTGTTATTTCTCCAGTATCATTAGGACAACAGTGAACGTTATCAGGTTGAATAGTAGCATTACAGTGTTTGTTTGCACTAATGTATGTCTGTAATAATATGCAGAATTGCATCAATTACAAAAGTGATATTTCTCAGTGCCTTGGTAAGGAGTATTCTCTCCCTTTGCAAAGCCAAAACTTGTTTCTAATTCTTCTTACAAAGGTCAAAAGGGCACTCAATTTCCTCCAAAATATAACCCCTATTTTTGTTGGAGTTATCAGAATATAAATCCTCAAAAGTCCTTTTCCCTTCCCTGCTTTAAATAATTGTTATTGTAAATCCTGGTTTCCTTCTGCTGTCCTCCTTCCTTTAAGGGATCCAAAGTGAGCACCACATTCCAAAGGGATCTTTGATGTCCTTCTTCGACTGGTATTATTTCTTACCTTTGTCAACTGCTCCAATTATATGTAGCTCAGTCACTAGCTAAAGTGCAGAAAACCAGTTCTCAGCAAAGCCTTTGATTCTCAGAAATAGCATGATAGTCCTCATTAAATATGGAATATCAATACCAGTCAAGGATTTTAGATGCACTCTAGGCAAGCCATCTCTCAATGTATTCGTGTCTGTAGCATTTGCTTAACTAAGTTCTTCTACATTACTCCCACCTACCTTTAAATCTCTATATATTCATTTGGGTCTTCCTAGATATGCCCCTGTAATAGACACACCTTTTTCAGACATCGTTTTGGTCTTCACTTCTCATATAAGGCCATTGGAGGAAGCTAAAACACCTTAATCTTCAGTCATTCATCCATAATTAAGTATTTAGTCGATTGAATTTATTGCGTGTACAGAGTTTCCATTCTGATGCCTAACTACCGAGTCTTGGAAGTGGTCTCAGGAAAGAAAAATAAAAGCCAAATGTCCAGTGACTTTCCATCCTCTTTCTTTTGTGCCTCTTCTCACAGTTTGTAGCTCTGTGTGTAGACGTTGCCATTGCCTGGACTTCTGCCATAAATCTTTACTCTTCCTTTCTGTTTTGGCAATATGAAAACGTTCCTTTAGAAGCTGATTC
The DNA here is from genome assembly GCF_015852505.1 of Tachyglossus aculeatus. Taxonomy (NCBI): domain Eukaryota; kingdom Metazoa; phylum Chordata; class Mammalia; order Monotremata; family Tachyglossidae; genus Tachyglossus; species Tachyglossus aculeatus. Next base: position 15,722,226 of record NC_052074.1, on the reverse strand, counting down.
CCTTTATGGAAGCTGAACTCAGCTTTGAGTTGGAGTTTTGAAGTAGTGGTACAATTTGTACTTAACTAATTTGAAGTTAGGATTGGTTTTTTTTAGACATTTGCTTGGCTACATTTCTTGTGTCAGCAAGTTGGCCAGTCCAGAATAGGAAGTGTTTCATTTCTTCATAAAATACAGCTTTGTCCCCTTAAAGGAAATTTTTCAGTTAAAACAAATGCACTTTTTCCATTGAAGAAATGTGATTGGTGGTCACTTGACTTCCTGCTGGCTCAAGTGGATGACTTTTTGCAATCTAGTAAAATTCTCAAGGTTAAAAACTAAAAGTCTTCATTTGAAAACTGGAAACATGCATGCTTTGACTTACGTCCACTGATCTTTCCGTTTCTCAGGAGTGTTTCTTGCCGTATCTTAAAAAAATCTGAATGCAACTGACCATTTTTTGCCCATTTGTGTAGGTGAAATGATCTTCTATTAGTGCCTTTTCCATTAAGGCTTTTAATCTTAAAAGCAAGGGCTGGTAATGGGATTTTTCAGGTTTCTTTCTGTAGAATTTCTGAAATCAAGGCTCTGTGTGTAGATAAAAGATGCCGAAAAGTAGCATTTACGCTTTGGCTTCAGATTCCAGAAGAATTGGGTTTCCACAAATCTTATCCAAGTTTTCCACCACAGTATAATTTTTTGAGTCTTTGCCCATCTACAAACCACTCTTAGTAATGTGGTATGTTTTGATTTGGTAGGATATGTCTGTTAGCTTTTTGTTCCTCTTGTTTTGATGCTAGCTAATCAGATGGAACACAGTCCTCGGCCTACATAGGGCTCGCAGTCTTAATCCCCATTTTACAGATAAGGTAACTGAGGCACTGAGATCTGAAATGACTTGCCTTAAATCATACAGCAGACAGGTGGTAGAGCCAGGGAATATGGGTTCTCTGTTGTGTTGGTATATTTTTAGTTGATTGTGCACAATGTACACCTCTCCCTGCACCGCCCCCGCCCCTCTTCCCCTTTCCATGTACAGGACTTTTTAAGTAAATAATATCTAGAATGATATCTAGGAGAAGCATGGTCCAGTGGCAAGAGCATGGACTTGGAATCAGAGGTCACGGGTTCTAGTCCCAGCTCTTCCACTTGTCTGCTGTGTGATCTTAGGCAAGTCACTTAACTTCTCTGGGCCTCAGTTTCCTCATCTACAAAATGGGGATAGAGAATGTGAGTCCCATGTGGGACAGGACCTATGTCCAACCTGATTGCCTTGTATCTACCCCAGTGCTTAGAACAGTGCTTACACATAGTAAGCAAGCGCTTAACAAATACCACAGTTGGTATTATTAATTATTAAGTTTTTAAAGTTTTCTGTTAACTTTTTGACCACAACAACTGAGTCCGGTTCCTGCAGGCCATCATCTTTTATTAAAGCAGGCAACACATTGTGGTCTATCATTTCCATTGAGTTTGGAAAGTGATCTCTTTGTGTCTGAAATGGGTCTCCCATTTGTTCTGAATAGACTCTCAGAGCATAGTAGATAATGGTGAAGAGATACTTGCTTTAATGCCTTTGAGAATTTCCATTAGTTAATAAAAATTACTGTAAAAGATTCTGTCTTCTCTGGGTCTGAATGGTTTCTTTGGTAGATAGTGGCTGGGACCTTAAACCAGCTAATGGACATAATATGTTTTAGGAAAAATATTTAGTCAGGGCAGCTCTTTAACAAGCTGCAAGCAGACGTGAGGTCAGGGATCGCTAAGAACTTGAACAAAGAAAGAAAAAAAGAACAACGCCTTCCTTAAACAGTTTGTCTTTTAAACATAGCATTTTGATCTAATTAAAAATGGGGAACAAAGCCACCCAAATATTTGGTTTTATGGATACCATATGGCTTCAGAGCATTGATGCAGAACAGGATGAAACAGTGTAGAACATCTTGAGAGAAACATGGAAGAACTCCAGTGTGACAAACAAATGGTCAGAGGAATTCCTCCAGACTCTGCTCCAAGTAGAATGTTCACCTCAGGCAGCTCTGCCTTTTTTTTTTTTTTTTGTATATCGGTACTCTGTGATGCCAGTGATTTATAAGATATGGTTTTTTAGGGGGATAGCGAGGTAGTTTGGATGCAAAAGAACTCACAATAACAGTTCCCACTGGAAATGTCCCATAAGAAAATTGGTTTGTGGACTGAGTGGGCGGAGGATAAAAACAGTCAATCAGCCGCTTTTTCATATTGCCCAGAGTGATAATTTTTTTTCTCTTATTTCCTTGCAGCAACTTCATAGCTATTTCACGGGTCCTCTTGGTATTCCTGTTTGGGGTTCTTATGTCATCTTCATTGTAGCTACTTTGGTGATTGGGCTTCTCCTGGGTTTGGTAAGTGACAAGGCTCTTTTGCATTTTCATGAAAGCCAGTTGTGATTGTTCTGGAAATTTCCGATTAGAACTGAAATGGCAAGCGCAAGACGATTGAAAAAAACCTCTGGAGACATTCTCTCAGAGAAAATTCTTCCTTGCAGGATATAAAAACCTGTCTTTTATAGGGTATGGTTAATTGGTAATTCTGATAACAATATTATGGTCTTTAATTTCAATCCCCTCTGCTAAATTTCTTACCACAGCCAGTAAACTGCTATTAGCTACTAGTCTGTAAATTTGTCTCTAGATGTAAGCTTGTTGTGGGCAGTGAACACGTCCACCAACTCTGTTGTATTGTACTCTCAAACACTTAGTACAGTGCTCTGCACACCGTGAGCACTCAGTATGATGCTGAGGACTAAAAAATAGCATAACTGTGGCCTAGTGGATAAAGTAAAGGCATGGGAGTCAAAGGGACCTGAGTTCTAATTCCAGCTCTGCCATTTGTCTCCTTTCTGACCTTGGGCAAGTCACTTAATTTTCTGTGCCTCAGTTACCTCATTTGTAAAATGGGTTTGAAGACTGTGAACCCCACTGGAACACGGACTGTGTCCAATCTGATTAACTTGTATCTACCCCAGTTCTTAGTAGAGTGCCTGGCACCTACCACAAATAAAGAAAAAAAAATTGCATTTGTCTTGACTTCCTTCCTCCTGCAGGTTCTTCATGCCTTTTACAAAGTTGCCAGTAATCAAGAAAGTGACCAAGAAGAAAGACTAAAATAATAATTTTCATTTTAGTTAAGCTCTGCAGCAGATACAGAGTTAGTAGGTCAGACATAGTCCCTTTCTCACATGGGGGTCAATCAGTCAATCAATCAGTCGTATTTATTTAGTGCTTACTGTGTGCAGAGCACTGTACTAAGCGCTTGGGAAGTACAAGTTGGCAACATACAGAGACGGTCCCTACCCAACGGTGGGCTCACAGTCTAGAAGGGGGAGACAGAGAACAAAACAAATTAACAAAATAAAATAAATAGAATAGATATGTACAAGTAAAATAAATAAATAGAGTAATAAATACGTACAAATATATATATATATATATACAGGGTCACACTCTAAGGGAAAGGAAGAACAGATATTCCCCATTTTAATCAAACACTCAATCATATTTATTGAGTGTTTACTATGTGCAGCACACTGTATTAAGCACTTGTGGGAGTACAGTAAAAGCCAGAATTGGTAGACACATTCTCTGCCCACAAAGAATTTACAGTCTAGAAGGATTTTATGGATGAGGAGACTGAGGCACTGAGACAAATAATAATAATATTTGTGGTATTTGTTAAGCGCTTACTATATTCTGGGCACAGTACTAAGCACTGGGGTAGATACAACATAATCAGGTTGGACACAGTCCCTGTCCCACATGAGACTCACAGTTTCAGTCCACATTTTACAGATGAGGTAACTGAGGTACAGAGAAGTGACTTGCCCAAGGTCACACAGCAGACAAGTGGTGGAACCGAGATTAGAACCCAGGTCCTTCCAACTCCCAGGCCCATACTCTAGTCATTAGGCCATGCTGTTTCCGGAGAAGTTAAGAAACTCACTTATGGTCACAAAGCAGGCAAGTGCCAGAGCCGGTTTAGAACCCAGGACTCTTGTCTCCCAGTCGTGTGCTCTTTGAACTAGGCCACATTGCCTGAAGCAAGAGATCTGGCTAATCCAGAATCTGCGTAATCTGAGCCAAACTAATTTAGAGCTGGTTGTACTTCCAATTCGGCCTCTTCCATGTCTGTAATTTTTCATCTCCCGACTATTGCTAATTCCCATTATAGCGATTTTTGTAGGTGGCCCCTTGACAAATATTTTAGGAGTTTTTACTATCACCGTGGCTCAGTGGAAAGAGCCCGGGCTTTGGAGTCAGAGGTCATGGGTTCAAATCCCGGCTCTGCCACTTGTCAGCTGTGTGACTTTGGGCAAGTCACTTCACTTCTCTGGGCCTCAGTTCCCTCATCTGGAAAATGGGGATTAAGACTGTGAGCCCCCCCATGGGACAATGTCATCACCTTTTAACCTCCCCAGTGCTTAGAACAGTGCTTTGCACATAGTAAGCACTTAATAAATGCTATTATTATTATTATCCTAGAATTTAGTTTTGAAACTAGTTGGTTTAAGCAGAGAATCCAAAGAATTGAATATTTTTGAATATTTTTGTCCTGATCCTTCTCCAAGTTTGGTAGCAAAATTAAATAATAGGCTGAATAGTGTGCTTAACTGCAGGACAAATTAAATCTCGTTTGGTCAATTGCAGGTGCCATAGGGTAATTATTTCTTTTAGAACTGAAAATGAATAATTACCACTCTTCAGTCCAGTCCTCTTCTCAGACACAGCTAGTTGCTGGCTGCTATGTCTTAATCTCAATTTAAGTCATGGAAGATTTCACACATTGCAGTAAATTACATGCCACTTTCCCAGGCCCTGCATCAAATGGAAGCAGTTGCCAGCACTGAGCTGATTATTTTATCATTGAATATAGATGAGCAGCCACAAAAAGACAAACTTGAAATGCAAATCCATTCCAATGAGTAAAGAATAATCACTAATTCTAAGTGATTGAAATGTTTGGGCCTACCATGTCGTCTTTTCAGTTTTGAACACCCAGAGCAGATTTATGAATTTAATTTAGCACCCTAATATAATTCAGAGGAACTGATTTTTTTTTGGATGAAGAAAGCATAACGTTTTTATCCATTTAGTTTGATTTTTCTATTTTTTTTTTTTTTGAGATTTAGTTGGCATTGTTCTGCTCTAGGATAGGCATTGTTTAACAACCATGGGAGTATGTGCAGGGAGTAAACCCTTATTCTAGAGTCCCTGACTTTCATATTTCCTAGTGTAGCCTGATCCACCAATTGTTGTGGTCATACTGGGCTTCTCGCCCCTCTTCTCTTTCCACCAACAGCAGTACTCAGGTGGCAAGAGCACTGTGTAGGGCAGAGAATCAGTCAACAAATCAGTCAGTGGTATTTACTGAGCGCTTACTCTGTGCAGAGCACTGTACTAAGCCTATAATGCAACATTCTTGGTAGATATGTTCCCTGCCCAGAGTGGTCTCACAGTCTAGACAGAAGACAGATAGTAGTATGAATAAATAATTAAACAATCAATAACATTTATGGAACGTCTGCTTTTAGACTGTGCGCCCACTGTTGGGTAGGGACTGTCTCTATATGTTGCCAACTTGTACTTCACAAGCGCTTAGTACAGTGCTCTGCACACAGTAAGTGCTCAATAAATACGATTGATTGATTGTACCCAGAACTCTGTACAAGGCACTTAGGAGAATTCAGTAGACCAGGCAGACTTGATCTCTGTCTTCAAGGAGCTTGCCTTCTAGCAGGGGAGACAGACACTGAAGTATATTACAGATAGTAAGAAACAAAAGTATATAAGATATGTATGAAAGTACTGTGAAGTGTTGTGAGAAGCTGTGTGTTGCTTTTGCTGTTTTTATCAAGAATATGTTAAAATTAGAATTTTAAATCATCATGGCAATATCAGTTCATTATTTTCCAAGTGCCTACTACAGTGCTCTGCACAGTAAGTGCTCAATAAATGCCACTGATTTAATTGTTTTCAACAGAACTTACATTAAAGACCCCTTACTGAGCAGCAGACTTGAAACCCACTCTAATGAACTTTACCAGGCTTAGAGGCTCCATAAGTACTGAATGTAAGGAAAGAAATTGTCTCCAAGCAAAGAAAGGGATGAAAATAAAAGCATAAATTTGTCTTTAATCTTCTCAGACATTCCACAAACAGTGTTTTCTGGCTTATTAAAAAATCCATGGAAGTTTGTTATTACTTATTCATTCATTCATTCATTCATTCAATCGTATTTACTGAGAGCTTACTGTTTGCAGAGCACTGTACTAAGCGCTTGGGAAGTACAAGTCGGCAACATATAGAGACGGTCCCTACCCGACAGTGGGCTCACGGTCTAGAATGGGGAAAAGAAGACAGGCATCAATTTATTAAGCACTTACTATGTGCTAAGCATTGTTCTAAGTGCTGGGATAGATACAAGGTAATCAGATTGTCCCGCATGGGGCTCACAGTCTTAATCCTCATTTTTCAGATGAGGTAGTGAGGCACAGAGAAGTGAAGTGACTTGCCCCAGGTCACACAGCAAACAAGTGGTGGAGCCGGAATTACAACCCATGTCCTCTGACCCCCAAGCCCATGCTTTTGCCGCTAGGCCATGATATTTCATGTGATTTAAACTTTTCCTTTTTTGTTTAGTAATATTTTGCGATTTGCATTTGTTTGATTGCAGTTTTATTTTCTATGAAACATTAACTTTCTCTTCCCATCCTTGGATTCTGTCCTGATTTAGATCCCTTAAGTGACATCAGCCTCAATTATCTGTGACCCTACCATCTGCTGTCATGCAGTGGATCTGACACAGCAGAAAGCTCTTGAAATCCCCAGATAATCTCAGGAATACCTCATTTTCCCAGTCCCATCCCTAGTCTCTGGAAACAGAGGAACTCTCCTATGCCAAGTACCACATTGGGTGCTATATACAGCATATTAGCAGGCACAAATCCTTTCCCCTTCCTTTCTGGAGCTTAAAATTGAAGGTATGTGGCAGCAACAAAACATTATTGGAATTATGTAGGAACAGTGAGCTGACCTTTTGCTCCTTTAGACAGGAAAAAAAAAATTGCTACTGTTTTCTGTTTCAAACTGTACCCTGCAAAGTGGAAAACATTTTTCCCATCAATGCTGAAATATTTCAATTTAAAATTGAATTGAAAGGTAATAGTCATTTGCATATCAATTGCCATTGAGATAAAGAGTTTTCAGTAAGTTTTCTTCTAAGTTACTTTAACATGACAATTTTTTCTGTTTCTTTATGTAATGATCTGTATAAAAAACACTGGCATGGGTTTGAAGGAAATAATGTTCTTGACATAGTAGAAGACATCGATAATGAATAACATCTGCAGAAAGAACAAACCCGTGTAAATAGATGCCTACAGTAGAGAAACAAAATCTATTAAACTCCACAATAACAACTGTAAAAATAATTAGGTGAAGGGGGAAAAAGTTCTGAAAGAATGTCCTGGACCCAAGAATCTTGAAGGAATTTTCAGGTAGAAGTTTGACCCTTAGCTTTAAAGAGCCTTTTGCTTTTCGTTCTGCTTGTTTTCTTCTCAATCAGCAGTATTCACTGAGCCCTTACTGTGCACAATGCACCATACTAAACACTTGGGAGAGTACATCAGATGCCTTAGATTATAGTATTGATAATGGTGTGTGCTGTTTTGTATTGGTATTTATTCTTGTAATTTCAGAACTGGTGTTAGGTCATGCTCTTGGAGCTGTACCCTTTTAAGCAGTTGATATTCACCCTGCCTTCAGATTACACATCTGTAATTTATTTTAATGTCTATCTCCCCCTCTAGACTGTAAGCTCCTTGTGGTATAATACTCTCCCAAGTGCTTAGTACGGTGCTCAGTCCACAGAAGCCCTCAATAAATACCACTGATAGATCAATTGAATTATGGTCATAATCCTTACCCTCAAGGAGTTTACAATCTCCTACACCCTGTATGCCCTTTGCACTCCTCCTAAGGTAATCTTCTTTCTGTGCCTTGATCACAACTCTCCCTTCTGGCTGTGTTGCTTATGTCTTTTCCATTGCATAGTGCTCCCTTCCTCACAGATCTTCCAAACTAGATTCATCCTACCTTCAAAACTCTCTCAAAAAGCTACCTCCCAAAAGCCATTCCCCGATTTATCCTCATCTTCGTGAACAGTGCATTCTGTCAGTCATTTTAGGATCTAATTATATGTCTTTTATGATCTATTCGTATAGTTATTTTGTTTTTGTCATTTATATCATTACTCCTACTCTTACTCTTTCTTGGCAGTTTGTGTCTGCATATCCCTCCCCTGTTAGATTGTAATATCCTTGAGGATGGGACTGTTTTGGGGAGTCTTGGGGTACTTTTTTCGCTTTTATTGTGTATGAAACAGTTTTCTGCATGGATAAGAACGCAATCAATCAATCAATTGTATTTATTGAGCACTTACTGTGTGCAGAGCACTGTACTAAGCGCTTGGGAAGTACAAGTTGGCAACATATAGAGACAGTCCCTACCCAACAGTGGGCTCACAGTCTAAAAGGGGGAGACAGAGAACAAAACCAAACATACTAATAAAATAAATAGAATAGATATGTACAAGTAAAATAAATAAATAAATAGAGCAATGAATATGTACAAACATATATACATGTATACAGGTGCTGTGGGGAAGGGAAGGAGGTAAGATGGGGGGGGATAAACAGGGGGACGAGGAGGAGAGGAAGGAAGGGGCTCAGTCTGGGAAGGCCTCCTGGAGGAGGTGAGCTCTCAGTAGGGCCTTGAAGGGATTTGGAGTCAGAATGCTGTTAATAATACCCATCTCTAATATTAGAGTTTCTTTTCAAGTTTCTTTATGGAAGCCTTCAGAGATGACAAATGTTGCAATTCTCTAAACATTGAAATAATCCACTTCAAAAATGAGACGTGGTTCAAAAAAGGAGAAGCAGTGCGGTCTAGGAGGAGCAGCATGGCTTAGTGGAAAAGAGCATGGGCCTGGGAATCAGAAGGACTTGGGTTCCAATCCCAGCTGTGCCACTTGTCTACTGTGTGACTTTGGGCAAGTCAGTTCACTTCTCTGTGCCTTAGTTTCCTCATCTGTAAAATGGGGATTAAGACTATAAGCCCCATGTAGAACAGGGGCTGTGTCCAACCTGATTATCTTGTATCTACTCCAGTGCTTAGAACAGTGCCTGGCTCATAGTAAGCACTTAACTACCATTTTTTAAAAAAGTGATTTTTCTCGCTAACAGTCTTATGGAAAAAAAATATATAGTCTAGAATTCCACATATACATAATGATAATAACAATAATAATAGTGGTATTTGTTAAGCACTTTCCTGTGTGCCAGACACTGAACTAAGCTTATATGCATTTTAAGAGGACAGCCTTGTAGCAGATCAGTTTGATCCTGAATGCATCATCAAATTAAATACCCTGTTTGTTTCTAAAAACACACAACTGATTGCTCTTTTAGACATTCAATCCCTTTTATAGGCAACAAGTAGTCATTTGGAGTGGATTGAGCAATGTTTGGCTTTGAGCATTGAATCCTATTCTTTTTTTATTTTCTCTCAGATTCTGGTTTTGCTCTCAGACTGCTTTTGTCCACCTAAGCCAAGAGCAGAAAGATCTGGTAAGATTCATTACCTGTGGAAATTGCTTTTGGCGTTATTTCCCCATTTGATCCAATTTTATGGATGAAGAGGTTTTTCTGTTCTTTTGTTAAGGATGGCTGAACTTAAACACATCAACCAATCCTTTCATTCTCTTGGAAAAACCCTTAACAGAAACCCTGCTTTGTAGATCTCCTGCTGTTTAAGACCTCTTACCCTAAGGAACATTTTGTGTTTCAGCTGTTACTGTTCCTCGTGATAGAGATGCAGCCTTAGTTAGCTAACAGACTTGTTTTCCAGTTGCTTGTTCATGCCTCAGAAATGATGAGGATAGTGAAGAACAAGCTAGAAATAAGAAGAAAATAAAGCATTTTTGAAATACTGGAAATTTAGGGGACAAATACATATTTGTCATAGAGTCTCGGTGAAATCAAGGGTGAAAGAAAAGCCTCCTAAATATCTCTATGTGGTAAATAAGCTTTGGCAGCCTTCTTCCAAGATTGCATATTGTAGAGAATGCGTCAGCATCCACTTTTGCGGAATTGAGAAGTACTGACACTAATCCTGACCAATTACTGAATTGTCGTAAGGCACTTAGTGCAAGTTTTTTCAATTTATCTTGTTTCCACAGAGGTGAATGAAAAGGAAAATGAGGCTCTTATAGTGGAAGATCTGGGAGAGATTTCAGAGGAAAAGAAAAATGCATTGGAAGAAGAGGAGAAGGAGGAGGACCAATTGGGTGGAGAAGAGGAGAAGGAAGATCTTTCAGACCGAGAAGAGGAGAGGAGCCATTCTAACGAAGAGTCTTCTGAGGAGGACTCTGTAGTTGATGAGGAATCTGAGACAGAAGAGGCTGGAGGAAACAGCCACAAGCACCACCCCGCCGAGCCTGAGGTTGAAGGTGTGCGACAGCGACAGCGAAAGAGTCGGGGAGCAGAAGTGGACTCTAGCTCGTAAAACCTATCTCCCATCAGCCCGGACCAAAGAAATGCGTTAGCTGCCTACTTGCCTGCAGTAGAAACAAAGCCCTTACTATGCCCTGCATGAGCCAGCTTTCCTTTAAAAAGTTGCTATTTGATCAAAAACTTCTCTAGTCTTATAGGCACTGAGAGTGGGAATCTCTTTGACATGACAGTCAGAATTCGAAATATAATATTCTGCTCTGAGATTTGGAGTGGAGAAAGCGGTCATCTCTCTGAGTCTTTGAAAAACTGCTCTAAGCCACAGGTGTAACAGGCTGGGTACTAGAGAACTGTATCAGAAATCTTGCTTCATCTTGTTTTTGATTCTTTGACTCTTCTAAGAAACGTCAGAGAAATTCGAAAGACTTAATGGCCCCTCAGTATTTTAGTTGTAAAGGAACTTAGGGATTGGTGTTTTCATTTTTGTCACTCTACACTAATGCACCTTTTTTATTCCATTTTGTACCTTTGATCCTTTTCCTTCTCTTGAATGTTTCTTCAGAAAATATTCTATACTGTTACAACAGAGAGTGCTTTTGTACTGTACCAGCAATGACAACAACACTTTTCAGTTCCTGATTGTTCAAAGGAGTAGGACCCAAGTCAGGCTTACGTCAGCCGGGGTTTTTTTATGACTTAAAGGGTTTAGATCATCGGAACCGCAAGCAATGAAATGACAAGTAAATGTTTAAAATGACATGTTGTAACCTTCAGAGATTCGAAAGGAAATGGTAATTTAGTGAGAGGACAGATATTTTGCCAAAATGTAATCTTTTTTCCCCTGCAAATATTTCATTGCAAACTATTTTTTTTCTAAGCCAGTAAATCCTACAAGCCTTGCCAGTCCAAGCTAGCCACGCACAGAGAACTGCAGTGCTATTTTGTGCTGTTTCCATCTGGGTAGTTAAATCAGCCCAATTTAACAACAACAATAATAACTAAAAAGACCACTTATGGTGTTTCTTCTACTGCACGGGCACTAGAGAGTTAGTGAAAATCTACACCAGGAAATGAAAGAAATGTTTTTTGGGTTTTTTCCCCCTTTACTTTTCCATAAGAGTGCGTCTTTGGAGATATTTCAGTGCTTAAACTACAGACAGTATCCAGTGGCTCAGTTTCTTCAAGAAATAAACTATCTCCCCTCCCTTCCTATTTTTAATTGACTTGATTTGTTCCCAAATCACTGAAGAACCACATCTTGAATAGATGCTCAAAGGACATATATTATCGAACACGGCCCAGATTTCCGAATGAGCGGCGAATGAGACTTTAAGATTGGAATCTTTCCAGGATCTTTAGGGTGAGGTTGTTGTATAAACCTATTTGTTGTGAGTCGTCTGTCAGGCTGTTGGCGATGAGCAAGTACCACACTAGAATATTAATCATTCCTGCCCTCTGGTGGAATAATTTAAGTATTATATGAAATACACAAAAAGTTTTCCTATGTAAAACTCTTATCTTTCATGGGTTCAGTTTCCATCTTTGCTGAGGCTGTTGCTTTTGGCTGGGACAACAAAAGAAGGGATTTGACCTAGTAAAAGTAGTTTATTTCTTCGGTACCTGTGTTAAAGTCTTGTGCTGTAACATAAGATTTCCTTGTGTAGTTTTATCAATCAATCAGTCATATTTACTGAGCACTTACTGTTTGCAGAGCAATGTACTAAGCACTTGGGAGAGTACGCTATAACAGTATAACAGACACGTTCCCTGCCCACCATGAGCTTACAGTCTGAAGGATAGTTTTTTAGTGCTTTACAGTTACAGGGTCGGTACAGAAACCTTTTCAAAAAAACCTTTTTGGACAGCTTATCTTTTTAAAGGTTTTCCTAGATTAAACAAGCTTCGGACAATTGTTGTGGCAATTGCTTGTGAGGTAGTGAAAGAAAATGACCTTTTTTCTTCGCCTGTCGACCTACATGGAGTGTTGCGAACCCGTGCCATTCAGCTAACAGATTCAAAACCGTGTATCGAGGTTTGCAAGTATTTAAGCAGCCATATGAAACTACTGGGTGTAATGCCAAACTCCTTCTATATTAGGTACTCCTTTTGCTTCTACACCATCTATCGATTTCTTTCAGAGTACGTTCCAGTAATAATAATAATGATGACATTTATTAAGTGCTTACTATGTGCAAAGCACTGTTCTAAGCGCTGGGGAGGTTACAAGGTAATCAGGTTGTCCCACGGGGGGCTCACAGTCTTAATCCCCATTTTACAGATGAAGTAACTGAGGCGCAGAGAAGTTAAGTCACTTGCCCAAAGTCACACAGCTGACAATTGGCGGAGCTGGGATTTGAACCCATGACCTCGGACTCCAAAGCCCGTGCTCTTTTCACTGAGCCGTGCTTGCCGCTGAGGATTTAATGGGGTGAATTGTTTTATAGCATTCTCTACCTCTTAGTTAATAAAGATGTGTCCAAAGAGTGACCTCAGGCCCCAGATGTGTCAGGTACTGTACTAAACACAGGGGTAGATGCAACCTAGTCAGGTTGGACCCAGCCCATGTCCCCCATGGGGCTCACAATCTTAATCCCCATTTTATAGATGAGGTAACTGAGATGTAGAGAAGTCAAGTCACTTACTTCTGGTCACACAGCAGACAAGTAGTTAGAACCCAGGTCCTTTGATTCCCAGACTCATTTTTTATCCACTAAGTGGCTTCTCAACATATTTTTCTTAACATGTTGATTCATCTGGTTGTTAATGGGGTTTTTATTATCATTACCATGCCTAGTACAGTGCTATGCACCTAGTGGGTGCTCACTAAATATGAATTGATCATGATGATCATTATATATTTTGTCTTTTTAACAAGGATTTCACATATTCCCAATGTATTAGGTACTTGGTTAAGGTAGGAGAGACTCGATCCTTTCTTTCAAATTGCTTATCCTGTAAGTATGGTATAAGTAAGTAATAATAGTGATAGCATTTGTTAAGCGCTTACTATGTGCCAAGCACTGTTCTAAGAGCTGGGGGGGATACAAGGTAATCAAGCTTGTCCAACGTGGGGCTCACAGTCTTCATCCCCATTTTCACAGATGAGGGCACTGAGGCCCAGAGAATTAAAGTGACTTGCTCAAATTCCCACAGCTGACAGGTGGTGGAGCCGGGATTAGAACCCACAACCTGTGACTCCCAAACGCAGGCTCTTTCCAGTGAGCCACGCTGCTTCTCTAAATGCCATTTGTATTTCTAGGATATGCTAGCTCTTTATGGGAGGCAGGCGAAAGCATTTCGAGCACATGTTTGGACTAATTTTAATCATTTATTTCTGCTTCCAGAAAAGATCGCACCTAAGCACTTGGGAGAGTACAATACAACAGAATTAGCAGATGCGTTCCCTGCCCATAATAAGCTTCCTGTCTAGATCCACAGTCTAAATCTTTGAGATCTGCAGGGAAGGCAATTCCACAACTCTCTTTACATATTTCTTCTAGGCTTCTGAGGTGATTGAGGTGCAGTAGGCATTTTCTGCTCTTCCAGTAGACCTGGACAACTTTTTCTGACAAGTCTACCAAAGTTTCTGATGTGGCAAAGACCATCAAAATCTTAATTCATTCCTTGATTCCCATCATCCTTTAGAAGAAGAAATAGATTTGAAAAACAGATAGCCTAGCTTTTCAAAATATAGTGCCTAAAAGCTAGTGGAACCCTTGATTCAGTTGACCCTTAGAAATAAAAACCACATATTTTTAAAGCCTCAACTGGGTAGAAGAAGGGACTGTTCATGAGTTATTTTCTAGAATTCCACAAAGTAAAACATTTAAGAGGGGGCCGTGCATCAGTGCATCAGTCTTCGGGCCTGGAAGGTCGCATTGTTTCCACTGGATTTTTTTGCTTGTTTGTTTGTTTGTTTCACAGTATCCTGACATATTCTACAGAAGTTGCTCTTACAAAAATATAATATTAAGCTGATAATGCTTAAATACTTAAGTCAGTGGTTCTATGTTTACTTGAGTCTTAATCAAAACTCAAGTAAAGAATGCAACCTAAACTAGATTTACTTGTAAATACCAAGCTTGAAGAAAGTCTTTACAGGGTCTAGAGATTTTTCCTGTAATTAACATGTACTATATTTGATCCAGAACTCAATTATGTGTAAGCGTGTCTTGTAATTTACAAATCCAAATAATCATGTGTCTTTCCTGTGATGAAATTGTGATTTTTATTTAATTGCTTTATAATGTTATAAACAGTGAACAGTATTAGTTACGTGGTATTTGATTCAAGTAAGTCAAATGTAAATGACTGCAAAAGAGGATTTCTTTCAGTAATTTAACATATTTTTGAAATGAGTTGGGAGAAGTTCAAATTTGAAGCCTGAAATATTGAAGAAGAAAAATCTAAGATACTAGTTGAGGCAGAAATTTAGCTAGTGTGACTTGAAGGTGTTGAATGTGTTTTCTGATGCTGTCAGTAGTTCCATAGCACCGTGATGTTCCTCTATAAATTACTTGTGAGAAATTAGGCTTTTAACTGGCCACAGTATTAATAGGTCCAGGTTTGAATAAGTCATTACTCTCACCAGACCCAAAGAAAAATGTTAGAGAAAAAATAATCAGAAGTTGATGTCTCTTCCTCTGTAGCCGTTGAATAAATTGTTTGAAATTGCTAGCTTTTCATTTGGGAAACAGGGTCGGAGATGGACGAAGAAGGAGAACTATCTCCTGCCCCAGTGAGGTCACCCATTACTGTTGGTTTCTAGACCTCAATGATAACCTAATATTTTAAGCTTGTTTAAATTAGTGAAGTAATGAAAAAAAATATTTAAAAAGTGAGACTCCACAAATTGAATTTCAGCCACTGTAGGATCCAGTTTATGAACTAAATTCTGAAATGTGACTCCCCTGAAAATCCTATCAATCACTGATATTTATTGAGCACTCATTATGTGCAGAACACCGTACTAAGTGATTGTGAGTTCAATACAACAGAGTTGGTAGACACTTTCCCTGCCCCCAGTGAGCTATTGATTTCTATCAACTTTGTACAAGAGTAGTGGACATTGTACAAATCCAAATAGTCAACAACCCTCTGGTAATATTACAGGGAAAATGTTTTTTTTCATAACAATGCTCATTTTTTCTGATGTTATAGTACTTCAATAGCAGAGGCAATGAACTGCTTTTATTAAAAGGGAAGAAAGCTGAGAGGATATGACTTTTGAATTGGTATGATTGATCTGTTAGCCATGCAATAATAGTATAAAATGGCAAGTCTGAGGCTGAAAGGGGATGTGTTTTGTCCTATAACTTCTCCCTGTGAGAGTTGTGTTGTTCTGCAGTATTAGAGATGTTTAATTTTCTCTGTTCTTTTGCCCAGTTTTCCTAGTTTCAATTGCTAATGCCAATAGAAAATGTAATTTCTTTGATTTTTTAGCCCCATTAAATAGTTTTGATTCACATGAGAAAATTGCAGTGTATTTTAAAGTTTGGACTGTGGAGTCCCAATGTTTTAGTCAGGGGTTTTAGTGGGTTATTTATTTAACTGTATAAAATGAACTATATTGGCTTAGATGAAATACAACTCTCTGGAGCTATACATCAACAATTTAATTAACAGCATGCAAAACAAGTGCAAACTTCTGCTTAATGTAAAGAAAGCTTCAGGTGGAATAATACTCTATGAATAATATACAGGTGTCCCATGTTTTCTCAATATGGTCAAACTGTTGTAGATATTTGATGTGCAGCTTTTTTTTGTGAAAATGCAGAGTTATCTTTTTTATACTAAAATGTCAACAAACCTATGCTTTTGCTTATTTATATTGCAATGCCTTATAAAATTCACTATTCATACTCTTTGTGACTCATCTTGCTTCTTCATGATAATTTTTAGTATTTGGTTTTAATATTAGATGACACGATCCTTTGATGCTAAATGGATCTAAAGAACTGAAATGGGAACTCAGAAGCTAGTTGACTCATAAAGGCTTGGGGGTGATCAAACTTACGCATGCCTCTGATCTTCTGAATTTTTATTTTCATTTTAGTTTGTAGACTTACTTGGAGAAAAGAAACAATATGAATGGCCATATCTCTCCTCTGGTCCATTTCCCACAACACCAAACCCTAATAATAGTTATGGCAAAAACTAATTTTAAGGCATCGTGGTATTTTTAGCATTAAAGCATCTTAAGCTTTCCTCAAAGTATATCTTTTATGAAAGCTGAGAGGAATTTTAAGGATGGGCACAGAATTACATAAGAGATGCTTGGTGTTCAGCCTCTTCTATGAGGAACCATGGTTGTGGAGTGATGGTGATGTGTATGATGGCTTAGAGGTGGGATAGGGTGAATTGAGAGTGGGCAAAAAGGGTTTTATTGGAATAGAGAACAGAAATAAGGCTGGAGCAGGATAATTGTAATAGTGAATTTTCAATTCAGGCTGCGTAGCGTGGCATGCTGGAAAGAGCATGGGCCTCATGAGTCAGAGGACCTGAGTTCTATTCCTGACTCTGCCACTTGCCTGCCATGTGACCTTGGACAAATCACATAACTTCTGTTTCCTTATCTGTAAAATGGGGATTAATTGCCTTTGCTCCCTCTTACTTAGATTGTGAGCCTCATGTGGGGAAAGGATTATGACCGACATGATTACCTTGTATCTACCCCAGTGCTTCCTAGAGTTCTTTGTGCATTAAGTGCTTAAATGCCACACCTATTATTAGTGGACCTTTTGTCTCCAGAGAGAGTCTATTTTTGCTTTGAGATCCACAAGTTGTCCAACCCGGACCTATGATCTCTGAAATCATGAAATGGTGTGGAGAAGGTGACCTAGAATTTAACTATGTTTCCCTCATGAGGTATTTTGGAATGAGAGGCTGGGTTGAAGCAGGGTTGCTTTTTTCTTCTGCTTTTTTCCACATCACTCAGTCCTATGTTCTGTATTTATGAAGAAATCTAGACAAAGCATTTTACAAAGAGAATTTGATATTTCTAGCCTTTCAAATAATGCTCAATGTTCAGGGTCTTTAAGCACAGAAATAATAAAATAACTGCCACATTGTTTCCACTATTATTCATTAACCTTGGTGCTTTATCTTTTTAAAAAATTATCATGATACCTTTCCAACTTCGGTTCGTATTAGCTGCTTACTGGGGACAAAGAGAACTAAGTCTAATTTCTCTGAAACTTGTCCTTCACCAGAGACATCTCATTACTGCCTTTCCTGTTGTTGCAAGCCAGAGAAGCAGAGCAGAAGCTGAGTGCCACACCCAGATGCTCATTTTCAGGAATCCTATTAGAAAAGGATCGTGATTCTCAGTTTGCCTCAGTGCCTGGCCGAACTTCAGTCCGGGAATGCAGATGAAGGAGGACATGAAATTGAAGTGAGAACACCAAAGGGTCAGAACAAAAGTCCCCTTAAAATGGACAGCAGAAGGAGGACTGAAGGAGACTTAGAAAATGGAAATGGTTAAGAACAAAGCACTAGCACTATAATCAGTTCCTCTGTGCAGATTCTTGGTCCTGAAGTGACAAGACCAAGCCTCATTCATCACTCCCAAGGAAGACTCGATCGTTTGTCTTTGTAGAATAAAATAGGGTGGTAGGAATGTTAAGGAGATTTTTTTGAAGTGTTCTTTATATCTCTCTATGATTCCTTTATCTGTGTTGAGGGTGAAAACATATGTAAGCTCCTTGAGGGCATGTATACTAACTCTAGTGTACTCTCCCAAGCTCTTGATATAGTGTTCGACACAGAGTAAGCAGTTACTAAATGCTGTGAATTGATTGAGTAGCTTCTGGTGTCGTGCGTTACCCCAGGAAAACACCATAACGATGCCATACCTGTCATTTTGCACAACTATGCCGATTCCCTCCAAATCTAGACTTTTTTATTTCTCCAGGAGAATTTCTGACACTCCTCTCTTCCCCAAATTTCAACTTGTTCCAGAGTCTTTGTGTTTCCCCTCTTTGGATTCTTAGACTATGTGTGCCATTTCTGTGCCACAGAACTCTGTGGCAGGAGCTGATGGGAAGGGAAGACGGGGCCTCCAAATAAAAATACCTGACTTGAAACCTGGACAGTGAGTAAAAAACTGGACCTCTGGCCAATCTCAGTGTGAGTGTAGGCTGTTTTTAATTTTTGGAAGAGATTTACCAGAGGATGATATAGTTGAATATTTTAATCATGGCACTGTCTAGTCAAGATGCAAAAAGAGATTTGGACTAATGGAGGTTCGATTCAGATACCCTATTGCTAGGCTTCTTCGAGAGCCTAATTGGAGTAAATGAAAAACGGATAGAAGTGCCAGAATTAGACATCAGAAGTCTCCCCCTTTTCTCCCCCCACACTTAGCTGATTGGTGCGTTCTAGTAGGGGCTTGCAATGCCTTTGAAAAACAGCCTTTGTTTTAGCGATTGTTATAAGAGCCTTGTTATAGAGAAAGAGGTGCATTAACCCACAGCTTTGGAGAATCTTTTCTGTCATTGACTGAATTTAAAGTTAAAGCTGAGACCACTAAGGTCTCATTAAGTAGCTATAAAAAGAGACTTTCATCCAGCAGGACAGCTGCGGGATAGGTTCATTACAGAAAGGGGCCAATTACTCATGAGGAAATGATATTACAGATATCCTACTTTATATCTCTGTGTCAGACATGGGAGTTAATGATCAACATGGTGTGTCTTAGATAAGGTTAGAATGCAATGGTTGTTAATTACTCTGCTCCAGTCTCTTTTGTTACAAGGTTGAAAATTTTCCTTTTAGATTTGCAGAGGCTAAGTAGTCAGACCCAGAGATGGATAAGATGTTTTTCCACTGTTAATCTGGAAGTTCTTCTGGACATATATCAGTAGGATAATGGTTTCAAAGGACCCTGGGACAACCTCTGGAACCATTCTCTCCTTCCATCATGAGGAAGTTTATTGCAAGTTGAGCCTCCAAGCTCTCAGGTTTGACCCTGGCCTGACCAATGGAGCTGATGGTCTTGATTTCTATTTCTTTTCAGTGTAAATCGAACAGGTTCTGTACTCTAGTAGAAAAAGCATGGGATTGGGAATCAGGACATCTGGGTTCTAATTCCAGCTCTGTTCCCAGAGCTTCTGGGTGATCTTGGCCAAGTGACTTAACTTCTCTGTGCATCTGTTTCCTAGTGTGTAAAATAGAGATAAGATACTTAGCCACCTGCTGTCTTGGAGTTTGAGCCCCATATGAGATAGGGATTGTGCATGATGTGATTATCTTATATCTACCCCAGTACTCAGTACAATGCCTGACAGGAAGTAACACAAGAACAATACAAATAATAATAAGGGAAAGTGTCTATCAACTCTGTTGCATTGTATTCTCCCAAGAGTGAAGTACAGTGCTCTGCACAGAGTAAGCACTCAATAAATAGCGTGGATTGATTATGGTAATTGTGATAATTATTAAGCTCCTACTATGTGCCAAGTACTGTTCTAAGCACTGGAGTAGATAAAGGAAAATCAGGTTGGACCGTCCCTGTCCCACAGGAGCTCACAGTCTAAATAGAAGAGAGAATAGATAATAATAATAATAATAATGTTGGCATTTGTTAAGCTCTTACTATGTGCAAAGCACTGTTCTAAGTGCTTGGGGGATACAAAGTGATCAGGTTGTCCCATGTGGGGCTCATAGTCTTAATCCCCATTTTACGGATGAGGTAACTGAGGCTCAGAGAAGTTAAGTGACTTGCCCAAGGTTACACAGCAGACATGTGGCGCAGCCGGGATTCAAACCCATGACCTCTGACTCCAAAGCCCGTGCTCTTTCCACTGAGCCAAGCTGCTTCTCTATCTACCCTAGCACTTTGAGCAGTGCTAAAAAAAAGTACCATAATTATTGCATCTCCCTTTATAGGTGAGTAAAATTAAGGCAGTGAAAAGTCAAGTGACTTGCCCAAGGTCATACAGCAGATGAGTGGCAGACCTGGGATTAGAACCCAGGTTCTGGGACTCCCAGACCTGAGCTCTTTCCACTGGGCAACACCACTAAACAAAAATTTATTAATTCCCACACAGACTCTGGTTAGATCTGTAAGTATGCATAAGTGGACACTTCAAGGAGATGATAGAGGTGTTAGATCCTTCAGCATTTATGAGCTGGCTTCCTACCCTTGCTTATTCCAGATTTCTGACATTTCTTGAGAGCTTCCAACCACGACTGAAAAGGCCCAAAATGGTGGCTTCCAGGCCTATTAGCTCTTGGAAGCCAGTCCTCTCTTAGTTCTCATCATTGCCTAAAATCCCCTCCCTCTTTTGGCCCCATACTCCAAATTCAATCAATCAATCAATCATACTTATTGAGTGTTTACTGTATGCAGAGCACTGTACTAATTGCTTGGCAGAGTAGAATATTACAGAGCTGGAAGACATTTTATCTGCCCAAATAAAAGGTTGACACCTCTGCAAGGAAAGTTACTTATTACTCGATTCTCTATTTGAGGAGAATGAAACAGAGAAGCTCTATGACAATGAAAGAAGCAAATAGATGGACTTTGAGAGCTGGACCAGCTGTTCAGCGAAGACTCTTGGGAAATTCAGTGAATTCTAAAAACTACCAAAATGTGGCCCCACTGGGATTAAGAGTCTACAGGAAAAAAATCAGCCAAATTCCTATCTCTAAGGGACTTACTCCCAGGGTATTCCCTAACTGCCTCAGTACAGCTGAGGACTTCCTTTGCCCTTTTGTTTTTTTAATGGTATCTGTGCCAGACACTACTAAGCAATGGGGTAGAGTCAAGCTAATCAGGTTGGACACAGTCCATATCCCAAATGCGCTCACAGTGTTAATCCCCATTTTACAGATGAGGTTACTGAGGCACAAAGAAGTGAAGTGATTTGCCTAAGGTCACAC
Source organism: Tachyglossus aculeatus (assembly GCF_015852505.1). NCBI lineage: Eukaryota > Metazoa > Chordata > Mammalia > Monotremata > Tachyglossidae > Tachyglossus > Tachyglossus aculeatus. Next base: position 15,700,817 of record NC_052074.1, on the reverse strand, counting down.
AGCAGAGAAATGATAGAGCTGGAATTAGAACCCAGTTCCTTCTGGCTCCCAGGCCCCTGGTCTATCCACTAGGCCACAATGCTTCTCTTCCCTCCTTTACTGAGGTTTATTTTCCCCAGTAAGAAATGAATATTCACCTGAAGGGATTGTATATTCGCTTGGCAGTTCCCCCTCTCTTGCTCAGGAGAGGCTGTCTTTTCTCTGGAGGCTTGGGCAGCCTAGTTAAAACTGCTTTCCCTTGATCTGCACACTCCAGAGATTTATATCATCCTTCCCTTGCCAAATATCTCAGGAGATAATGTCAGGATGCCAGGGACTCATCCGGAAAATTCCTCAGTACTTATGACCTGGGTTAACGCGACCGTTGGCAGCAATAAAACAGAATGACATAGCGGAACTTCATAATTTGAAGATGATATGCTTCTTTTTCCAGAATCATCTCTTCTAAAGAATTCATATCAATTTTTGGTACTCACAACGAATAAAATAACTTGTAAGCTAGAAACCGTCAAAGGATAGAGGTTCTATGATGTTGGGATATACCTTTTATTTTCAAATTACCTTGAAGCTGTTTCTGTTTGACATGGATAAGACTATGTGAGCGGCACAGTTTGACTCTCTGGTGTAATTACAGGGTACATGAATTAATATTTATTTACTGTAGTGTTTTTCCTGAAGATTTTGCACAGTTGAGAGCCCACAAGAAATAAAACCCCCATCTCTTACCCACTTAAGTTTAGGTTCATATGGAAAAGCAATCAGAGAATATGCAAGTCCCTAAGTATCATGTTTTCTTTCTTCAAATCTCTTTAAATGTTTCAGATAGAACATCCTTCCTGCTCTGATCCCAAAGGCTAATCCTTAAAGAAACTGAGATCCTTTCTAAAACAAATAATGTTTTAATTTGATCATGTCTTTACCCCTTAAGAAAACCCTCTGTCTCTCTCTTCCCCACCTTACCTCGCGGATCTCGTACTACAACCCATCTGCACACTTCACTTCAGTACCAACCTACTCTCGCTTCTTTGATCTCATCTATCCTAACACAGACCCTTGGCCCACATCTTCTGTCTAGCCCTGGAGCCACCTCCTGCTTCATACTGGACAGTCCGTAGCTCTCCCCATCGTCAAAGCCTTATTCATTCATTCAACAGTATTTATTGAGTGCTTACTGTGTGCAGGGCACTGTACTAAGCGCTTGGGAAGTACAAGTTGGCAACACATAGAGATGGTCCCTACCCAACAACGGGCTCACAGTCTAGAAGGGGGAGACAGACAACAAAAAAACCCCATGTAGACAGGTGTCAAAGTCGTCAGAACAAATAGAATTGAAGCTATATGCACAGCATTAACAAAATAAATAGAATAGTAAATATGGGCAAGTAAAATAGAGTAATAAATCTGTACAAATATATATATACAAGTGCTGTGGGGAGGGGAAGGAGGTATCACATCTCTTCCAAAGGGTCGCCCCTGGCCAAACCTTCTTTTCCCCTATTCCCCCTTTTCTCAGGGTCACCCCCACACTCAGATCTGTTCCTCTTAAGCACCTGATAATCACTCCACTCTTGGCCCCACAGCATGTATGCATATGTCCTCTTTGATCTTGCCTTCTAACTCTATTGTGTTGTGCTTTCCCTATCATTTAGTAGGGTATGTATTCTACATCCAGTAAACACTCAATAATTTTGATTGCCTTGCATGCCCCTTAGCCTGCCTTGTAATCATGAGAGATGAAGAGAAGGCTGATACACCCTGAGCAGTGTGGCCTAGTGGAACTAGCAAGGGCCTGATGACCCAGGTGCTAATCCCGGCTCCACCACCTGCCTGCTGTGTGACTTCGGACAAGTCACTTACCTTCTCCTTCCCTCAGTTTTCTCGTCTGTAAAATGGGGGTGAATACTTGTTTGCCCTCCTACTTAGCCTGAGCCCTTTGAGGAACAGGGATTGTGTCCAACCTGATTATCTTCCCTAGCGCTTAACACAGTGCTTGGAACAGAGTAAGTACTAAATGAATATGACTATCATTCTTATAATTATGATTGGGACTTGGAGTCCTAGGGCCCCGAGGGGATCAGAGAGCAGCAGGGACAGGTCCATGGCTATCACAGGTGCAGGCTGACATTGACACTGGGCACATTAGGGGAACATTGTCTGGTGTCCCTGCTGCTTTGTGACTTCTGAAATTGAAAAAGTATACTGGGCTTGGCCCACCTTTGTCAGAATTAATTTAGTCGTGGTTTGGCATATTCCCAGAAAAAGTCACATATTTAGCTTAATAGACAAAACTGGGTATGCTTGGCAATCTTATTATTAAAGAGCAAGCATCACTGGCTGTGTCAGCAAAACTTTGAAAAAAAGCAGAATAAATACAACTTCAGCTTTTTCAGTATAGTGAATAGCATGTTAGCTTTTTTTTTCATTTGATATTTATGGCTCAGTGGAAAGACCCCGGGCTTGGGAATCAGAGGTCATGGGTTCTAATTCCTGCTCCACCACTTGTCTGCTGTGTAACTTTGGGCAAGTCACTTCACTTCTCTACGCCCCAGTTTCCTCATCTGTAAAATGGGGGTTGAGACTGTGAGTCCATGTGGGACAGGGACTGCATCCAGCCTGATTTGCTTGTATTCACCTCAATGCTTAGTAGAGTGCCTGGCACATAGTAAGTGCTTAACAAATACCACATTTTTTAAAAAATTGTGTACCCCATGTGAGACAGAGACTAAGTCCTACCTGATTATCTTGTATCTACACCAGTTCTGTGTTTGTCATGTAACTAACACTTAATGGAATGCCACAGTTAGTGAGATTATTATAAATTACAGTCGAGGCTCTATATATGCTGTTGGTACTGAGACTGAAAAGCAAATATGCAATGTAACACCAATAGAAATACTCAGGAGTTTGGATAGCATCAAAACCAGCTTCCCAAATATGCCTTCTCTAATTCCGGAATCATAGTGAAGGCTGCTAAATTATTGTAATGACTGAAGTTTTATTTCTGTGGGTCCCATTCATCATACTGGCAGGTCCTTACAACCTATTAGCAGTTTTAATGTGCATCATTTTATTTGTTGCCAAGCTGTTGCTAGAGAGCAACCATTCACTAGGATTAAAAATGAACATATGTGTAATATCAATCTTAAAATGATGAAGCTTCTTTAGTGAATTAGGATTGAAATCTTTCTTCCATTTTATTACTGTTATTACTAAAAAGGGAGGAGTTATTTTAATTAGCATGGTCTATGGTAGATAAAGGGAGATCGGTACAGACATCATTTCCAGTTTCGCTGTGGAGTGGTTACTACGTAAACTGTCTCCCTTCTCTGCAACCCAGTTTTGTCCCCTCCTGGTCTTTGCCCTACTTGCCTCCCTAAGGGCATTGTGAAACTCATGAGCATGAAACCATCCCATGTGGAATCCCCCACAAATTCAACTGAATATTGCAATTCACATGAAATCTTGATGATACTTTGTGGAAAACAGAGCAGTTAACTAACATAATAATAATAATAATGATGGCATTTATTAAGCACTTACTATGTGCAAAGCACTGTTCATAACAGAGATATCCTGGTGGTGGACATTACATGGCTACCCTCCCTAGGATACTGAAACATACCAGGTTAAGTCATGGTCAAAATGCCAGGCCAAGTCATTATATTCATTCATTCATTCATTCATTAGTATTAATTGAGCACTTACTGTGTCCAGAGCACTGTATTAAGCCCTTGGGAGAGTGCGATATAACAGTAAGTGGACACAGTCCCTGTCCACAATGAGCTTATATGTGTGTGAGGGTGTTTTCATGTCCATACTACTTAGTGGTAGGGAATGTGTTTTGCACTTCTGTTATATTTCCCCAAGTGCTTAGTATGGAGTATATTATATCCATTAAGCGCTCAGCAAATCCCATCACAACTATTATGAGCCATTCTATCTAAGGCTACAACTCGGATCTGTTCCAAGTCTTTTGGGGCCACCACGTCTGGGTAGCAGGAAATTCTGTGGGAATCTGTTCTGTCCTGGAGACAACCTAGAGAGTCTGGCTCAGACTGTGCTCTAAAGAACCTCTGATAAACGTGATGTAATCTCCAGTCAGAAAACGTTGGATGAACCTTGGAACAGAGGTTTCAGGACCAAGTGTCTGTGCTGAGGGATTGATTATTGTGTGTTCTCATCAAAGGGTACAACAACTGACTTTATAATAATAATAATAATGGTATTTAAGTGCTTACTATGCCAAGCACTTAGTATAGTGCTCTGCATCTAAGTGCTCAATAAATACAACTGAATGAATGAAGCAGTGGGGTAGATACAAAGTAATCAGGTTGTCCCTCTTGGGGTTCACAGTCTTAATCCTCATTTTACAGATGAGGTAACTGAGGCACAGAGAAGATAAGTGACTTGCCCAAGGTCACACAGAAGACAAGTGGTGGCGTTGGGATGAGAAGGGGCTGCCGATGAATTATAAAGGTGACAGAAAAAGAAACCAGGTCTAAAGTCAATGGTAGACTTTGCCCTGTTATTTAAAGCACTTTGTGAGTGAATATTTCTTTAACCTGTGCAAATTGGAACTATGGGGTCTCTAGTTGGTTCAAGATTTTGAGAGGTTGAAACTTGAATAGTGAGGTTAGGGAGTTTTTAGGGAATTTCAGATTTTCATGTGATTCATACTTACCTGTTGGCATGGTAGCATTGAGAATTAGTGGTATTTTTAATTGGGCAGGGGAACAATATAGAAAATTACTGCATTTTCTCATTCTTCTAAATTATAGACATGGATAAATTTCACATGACCTACATGTAATGCAGTTAGGAGCACTGCTTCACAGAGAAAGGTAAATAGACAAAGAGCTCTGTGAAGACCAAGTGAAAAGAATAAAATATGAGATATGTGTGTGGGATTCTATGAGACTTTTATACGTAAGTATTCTTTGTAGAAGTAATCCAAATGACACAAAAATGTCAAAGGGGAATAATGGAGTTTGATTTAAACACTTTGGGAAAAGAGGCAGACATCTGAACTTTAGAAAGCTTCCTGTCAATGATTTACAGTAATTACAAATAAAAGAATCAATGTTGACTCTGAGGCAAAGCATGAAAACTGTGGGTCTCGAAAACCTGTAAGATGTCTAGGAAGCTAGTTTGTATTGATGATTATGAGAAACATGCCAAAATGGTTCTTCAAAAATCAGTTTATGATTATTATCGGTCTGGTGCAAATGACGAGGAAACCTTAGCAGACAATACTGATGCATTTTCAAGGTAAGAAAAAGCAAGTCATATACTTTAATGTACTGTATATATGGATGATGTCATTTTCTATTTGAAAGTCTGAACTTAAATATTAAATTTTTACACTGAAGGGTAAAATTAAGGCACCTGTTTTTACTAAGATCATTTATAAGAACTTCTGTGGCCAATTTGATTTCACATTTTTTATCTATGTCCCCCTTGTATCCAAACAAAATAGCTCTGAAGTCTCCAGTTTTCATGTAGCAATCTAGCGGTTAATTAGGCTCTGTAAATCTGACACTTTACAGGTTGGCACTGTAAATTGAAGCCAATATAGACTGGCATAATCTTTGCTTTCTACTGCCTGATTCTATTTCTTTTTTTCTTTTACCATGAAGTCAGTATAAGCAATCCAGCTAACAATGACTCATAATGACTGCTGATGGGAGAATTATCACTGATGTAATTCACCAGGTTCTTCCTGCCCCATCCTAAACTTGATGCAGGATGTGTTCTATGTCACCCCTCACATCGAATCCATCACCAAAACCTGCCGGTCTCACCTCCGCAACATTTCCAAGATCCGCCCTTTCCTCTCCATCCAAACCACTACCCTGCTGGTTCAATCTCTCATCCTATCCCGACTGGATTACTGCATCAACCTCATCTCTGATCTCCCATCCTCCTGTCTCGCCCCACTTCAGTCTATGCTTCATGCTGCTGCCCAAATCATCTTTGTGTAGAAATGCTCTGGGCATGTTACTCCCCTCCTCAAAAATCTCCAGCGGCTACCAGTCAACCTATGCGTCAGACAAAATCTCCTCACTCTCGGCTTCGAGGCTCTCCATCACCTCGCCCCCTCCTACCTCACCTCCCGTCTTGCCTTCTCCAGCTCAGCCCGCACCCTCTGCTCCTCTGCTGCTAACCTCCTCACTGTGCCTTGTTCTCGACCCCTGGCCCACGTCCTCCCCCTGGCCTGGAATGCCCTACCTCTGCACATCCACCAAGCTAGCTTTCTTCCTCCCTTCAAAGCCCTACTGAGAGCTCACCTCCTCCAGGAAGCCTTCCCAGACTGAGCCCCCTCTATCCTCTCCCCCTCCCCATCCCCCCACCCTACCTCCTTCCCCTTCCCACAGCACCTGTATATATGTTTGTACAGACTTATTACTCTATTTATTTTACTTGTACATATTTACTATTCTATTTATTTTGTGAATGATGTGCATCTAGCTTTACTTCTATTTATTCTGTTGACTTGACACCTGTCCACATGTTTTGTTTTGTTGTCTGTCTCCCCCTTCTAGACTGTGAGCCCGTTGTTGGGTAGGGACCGTCTCTATATGTTGCCTACTTGTATTTCCCATGTGCTTAGTACAGTGCTCTGCACACAGTAAGCGCTCAATAAATATGATTGAATGAATGAATGAGCTTGGGCTGCTGAGGTCTGTGTGAGGTAAAATGTTGCAGGTTATGACTTGGTATGCATGTATGGATTGGGGTGGGTGATTCTCTTCCAGTCTTTTCTTCCCTCTTTTTTTCCCCCTCTTCCCCTCTCTAATTACTTTGGGGTAACTAAGGATTCAAAGATTGGCAAACCATTCAAATTGCTTTTCACTTTTAATGAAATGTCCTTAGTTGTAATTTTCCTGGTGCTGAATCTCTTCCTGGCATGAGTTGAGCTGCTATGACTGGCATTATCACTCACAGGCCACTGGAAGATCATCTAAAGGATCCCAAAGACTGGGATTGAGGATGCAGTTAGAGATAATAATACCCTGAATTCATAATAGCACTCTTATTTCTCCAAAGCGCTATCACATCACTTATCTCATTTTATCCTCCCAGTTTCCCCTTTGTGCAGGTCGAAGCAGATATTATTAATACTAACTTTAGAGCCAAGAAAATAGGCACAGAGAGGTTAAATGACTTGCCTGAGGTCATGCAGTGAGTCTGTGGCATACCTCCACAAGATCCAACTGCTATTGGAAATGAGATGAATTGGAACAAATGCTGCAATTTCTTTGGTTAAGGCTTTATAGCGACTGGTTCGCAAAATTCAGGGCTCCCACTAAAGTTCACTAAATGTCCCCTTAGTGATTTAAAAGAGTTCATGCATCTTCCTAATGGTGATATAAGCATAAGGGAAAATTGGGCTCAGTTTTAGGGGAGATTGATTTGACCGATACTTTTACTTTGATTTTTTGTTTGTTTTTTTATCAATAATGACTAGGAATAGTAAAATATTTGAGAACCCTCAGGATGCAGTGAGCTATACCAAGCTCCCAGCACCCAGAGGATCCTCAAATACTTTATTGAATGCTTTACTATGTGCACAGACCACTGTATTAAGCATGTGAGAGAATACAATATAACAACAAACAGACACAATCCCTGCCCACAACGGGCTTAAAGGGATGAACTCCCCAGGGGACAGAAGTAGGTTTTTTAGTGTATGAACTGCTCTGAGATTTTTTTCATTCCAGTGAAGATTTAGGGATGATAGTGATCCATCAATCAGGAATTTTTCTGTGGGCTGTTTGCCTATCATCCTATGTTTGCTCTCCAAGTTTTATCTCTAACTGATTAGGTGGAGCAGAAAACAGATTCGCAGTCAAGGGCAGTGTGATTCAAGGACATCAATCTGAAATCTCTTTTTGAATTTCAAATGAAGAGTGGAAAAATCAAAGCTTCCATAACCGTTGTGACACCTTGGGCCCCGGATCTTTCAAAGGCATCTGTGATGACAGAGGATGCCTTTCAGTATCCATTTATCTAAAAGTGACAGCTTGTTTACTCTAGATTTAGGCTTTGTCAGTCACTCACACATCAGCTAACTCTTGCAGCTGCATTTAGAAATGCATTGATTAGTTAGGCTGGTGAGGCAGAGATTCCAGTTTGCTTTTATGCGGGTTAAAACCAAACTGGTAGGATTGTTTACACTTCCTCTTCAAACTCCAAGGACACCAACATATCCCAAAAGCAAGGGCAAACACTTGGCAACCTGTTCTTCAAATCACAGTTTGAACTCATACTCCCTAATGACTCATGCACACATAAGCTTGGACAAAGTGCTTGCTGCCCAACACCTCTCCAGGCTTTTTGTAGTTTTCCTGGGGGAAGGATGTTTAGGTGATTTGGTTTAGTGTTCCATCTCAGAGTTAAAGTAATTTAAAGTCCACACTATGACCACATCTCTCCACTAGTGCATTTCATATCTCCATTAGCAAGTGACATGCAAGAGACAGCAAGATAGGGAGGAAATGACCTGTCCATTTGAATATTTCTGGGATCATTTGAACTCTGGTTGAAATGTGCAATCACTTCTCTCTAGCTGAAGTCTGTTCAACTCACTAGCTCTTATACCCACATCATCAATGGCAGATGAAAGGCCTCCCTAATATTTTTAAATATTTCCAGGGGCAGTGATTCCTCAACCCTCATGGACAGATTGCTTAAATATTTAACTATTCTTCCTGTCAGGAAATTCTTGCTTATGTCTAACCTAAATTTCTTCTATCTATTTTTCTTTGGCTTTTTGCAAAGTTGGAGAACAGATGTTCGGCTTCCTCATGAATCCACTCAGATGCTCCCAGGTAGCTACTGTTTAGAACTGTGAGCACTTTGGGGAAAACGATAATAACTCTTTTAAACAGTAAAAGTATGTTTGGTACTGGCATCACTGAACCAAATAAGAGAAGCAGCAAGGCCTAGTGGATAAAGCACATGCCTTGGTGTCAGAAAGACCCAGGTTTGAATCCCAACTCTGCGACTTGTCTGCTGTGTGACCTTGGATAAGTCACTTAACTTCTCTGTGCCTCAGTTACCTCAACTGTAAAATGGGGATTAAGATTGTGAGCCCCACGTGGGATGTGGACTGTTTCCTACCTCATTACCTTGAATCTATCCCAGTGCTTAGTACAATGCCTGGTATACATACTAATTGTTTTATCCTTTTCTCCTTGATCTCTGTTTTACATCTCTCCACCCATGTTTGTAATCATCCATGTGTTTTTGTATTTCTCCATGTTCTTCTAAAATATGAAGTCCTAAATCAGACCAATTATTCCAAAAAGGATCTGTCCAATGCATAGCACCTTGGAAAAAAAAATATTTCCCAGATCTTGCAGGTCCTATTCTAAGATCTTGTGAGTTTTTGAAACTAATACTGTCATCTTGCTGGCTTCTGGTCCATTTGTGATACTCTCTTAACTGCAACATTTTTCTATTAACCTCTGGGCTTTGGCTATTCTTATAAGGTAACTTTACTTTGCTGGTCATCTCAGTGATATTCTCTTATCCTTTCCCCTATTGAACTCCCTCCTGTTTCTCTCATTTGCAAGTGTCAATTCTAGTCCTAGCCTGCAAGATGTTAGCATTCCCCTCCCTAGATCAGTGTCATCCACATAGTTGATAGAAATATTAAACAATGTAATCTCCAAATTGACCTCTGAAGAATACCCTTGGAAGTATCCAAGCTGTGACACTGATAAGTACACTTTCAATAATTCAGGCTAAGGGCCTCACTCATCAGCTGTGGCTAGGACTTAATGTCCTGAATGAAGAGACAGGGAGAACAATGAAGAAACTCCTCAAAAATTAGAATGTGTTGTCAGTATAGCTAAGATACTAAAATGTCATTCTGACAGTGCTAGAGAACCAAACACAGCAACAAATTCCAATGGATGCAGCAGGGATTTCAGGAAGAAAAAAAAAAAGCTTGTTGAACTTCCCCACCAAAATACAGCTTCAACTTTGGGGGAGAATATTGTAGCCAAGGAATCTGGTTTTATGGTTATCCAGGAATAGTTTGACAGATTCAAAAGCTACTTTTCTTCTCCCCATTACATAACATGGGTTTGCTCTTATCCTTTTGTTTTTGCCCCACTGGAGAATATCTGGATAGACAGAGAAGCAGTGTAGACTAGTGGAGAGAGCACAGGCTTGGGAGTCAGAGGACCTGGGTTCTAATCCTCGCTCTCCTACTTTCCAGCTTTGTGATCTTAATGTCTCTGAATCTCAGTTTCCTTATCTGTAAAATGGGGATTAAATACCTGCTTTCCCCCTTTCTTAGACTATAGGCCCCATATGGGACAGGGACGGTGATCAGATTATATTGTAGCTACCCCAGCGCTTAGTACAGTGCTTGGTATATAATCAGCTCTTAAATGCCACTCTTACATTTCTTTTGTTTAATCCTCCTCTAAAACTGGACATGTGCTCCCCCTCTGATGTGGTCAGAACTAACTTTAGCTTTTCAACACCAATTCAGGTAGGCATTAGAGTAATAACTTCTGCTTCAGCTTAGAGTCTACCATGCTATATCGCAGTAGAGGAAATAATTATTATAATTCCTATGATTATAATTATAATAATTATTATGGTATTTTTAAGTGCTTACAATATGGCAAACACTAAGTGCTAGGGTAGATACGAGGTATTCAGGTTGGACACAGCCTCTATCCCACATGGGGTTCAAAATCTTCATCCCCATTTTACAGATGCGGTAACTGAAGCACACAAAAGTTCAGTGACTTTCCCAAGGTTATACAGCAGATGAGTGGTGAAGCCAGAGTCTAGGGGCCGAGTACCTTTCCACTTTGTTATAGGTCAGTTGTAGTATACTAAAATCTTCCATCTGCAAAAAGGGGTTTCATTATCTGTTCTTCCTCCTATGATGATGGTGAGCTCCTTGTGGGATCTGATCATCTTGTATCTAACCCCAGCACTTAATACACGGCTTGGCACATAGTATGTACTTAATAAATACCATTATTCCTCTAGACTATAAACTCAATGTGGACAGGAATGTGTCTACTGACTCTGTATTGTACTCTTCCAAGTGTTCTGCACACGGTTAATACTCCACAAATACCATTGATTGAATGATTTAATAATAACAAAGATAATAACAATTGTAGAAATTGTTAAGGGCTTATGTGCCAAACGCTTTGCTAAATGCTGGAGTGGATGCAATCTAATCAGATGAGATGCAGTTCCTGTCCCATATGGGGCTCACATTCTAAGCAGGAGAGAGAAACAGATGCAAGTCCACATTGTACAGTTGAGGTAACTGAAGTAAAGAGAAGTTAAATGACTTGCCCAAGGTCACTCTGCAGGCAAGAAAACAAAGTAAGGTAAACAAGACAGATAGTGGTGGGACAGCAGTCCTGACTTTTACTTTGGTGGAAATAAAACTGTCACAACAACACTCTCGGGACTCTGCCCTGCTCTCCTCTCCCACTTAAAAAATTTAACTTTGCCACCAATCACAGCTTTTCAAGTTATTTCCCCATATGCCTGAGGCTCCATCTTACTCTCACCTTGCCCCTCATAGCCTTGAAGGGAAGCAGGATGGCCTCATGAGAATAGCAAGGACCTGGGTTATAATCCCTGCTCCACCACTTACCTGCTGTGTGATTTTTATTAATCGCATTTATTTAGTGCTTACTATGTGCAAAGCACTGTACCAAGTGCTTGATATCTGTGCCTCAGTTCTCTCATCTGCAAAATGGAGATTTAATACCTGTTCTCTCTCCTACTTAGACTTCGAGCCCTATGTAGGACTTGATTATCTTGTCTCTAACCCAGGGCTTGGTAGGTGCCCGCCATAAAGTAAGCACTTAACAAATGCCTCGATTATTATTAATTGTTATTATTCTTCAAATCTCCCCACACAACCTTTACTGGGCTAGCGCTGTTGGAGATGGAGGATGCTGGGTGAGATAGGGGGCTGTGGGCTGGAATCTCTGATAGTGGGGAAAGTGAAAAACACATAGTAGGGGGTTGATAATTATCAATAGTAAGAGCAGGAGGACAAACACCAGGCTAGTAGTGATAAGTGGAAAGGGAAGGTTTGTAGAGGGGCAGTCACCACGCACATCAGAGCCCCCAGCTCTAATCTCAGAGACAGACAGCATTGAAGACTCTCACCCCCTTATCTCTTCCTCCTTCCTTCTCCCCTATCTCTCATCCAGGCTGGGAGCTGGAAGCCTGTAGTTCCGGCAGAGAGAAGAGCTGTATTTGAGTTGAGCATTTTTTTTTTGCTAACTACGGAAATGATAAGAACAATCAGGGATAACACAGTAAGTGACAAAAACAAAGACTGGCCCAGGAACATGTTTGGAAATGGAGATTCTAGACTCTAGAATGAAAACAAAAGTAAGGTGATTTAGAGCATAGATTATGCTTGCAGTACTTTCCGTGGTTAATAATAGTTTCTGAGATAGTAGCAGTAGTTATTGTCTGTAAATGCCTACCGTTTGCAGAGTGCTAGTGAATGAAAGTACACTGATGAGCTACAGACACTGCCTCTGGCCCCCCAGAGGGGTACACAATATAAGAATAAGGTTGGCGATGGACACATAAGTAAAGATTAAATAAAAATATAAAAGACAGTGATGATAAATGATGGGGTGTATGGCTTCTCGGGGCTTAGACCAAGTCACTGAAGTCAGAGACACAATCATGGAGGTGACCAGCCCACTATGCTATGAGATGGGTCAGGGGCTGATGGGAGTTAATAATAATAATAATAATAATGGCATTTGTTAAGTGCTTACTATGTGCAAGGCACTGTTCTAAGCTCTGCGGAGGTTACAAGGTGATCAGGTTGTCCCACAGGGGGCTCACAGTCTTAATCCCCATTTTCCAGCTGAGGTAACTGAGGCACAGAGAAATGAAGTGACTTGCCCAATGTCACACAGCTGACATTTGGCAGAGCCAGTATTTGAACCCAGGACCTCTGACTCCAAAGCCCATGCTCTTTCCACTGAGCCATGCTGCTTCTCGAGTGGAATGGAGCTGAGGTGGATAGGGTTTTTTCCACAGATTAGGAAGCAAGCAACCTCAGCTATGCAGAGAGAGGCAATTTTCCTTTTCAGTGTTATCAGCTCATTATTCCCTTTCTTAAAAAAAAAACCAACAAAAAAAAAAACTTGTCTTTTTAAGACTGGCAAAATGTGCAAAAAGGCAGCCAAACAAAAGTCCAGTAAAACTTGGAGATGAATTTCAATTCATCTAATCAAGCCGAATACTGAATGGTGTAAAGCTTCTTTTGTAAGATATCCTGTGCCTGCCACTTTGCATTTCCATGAAGGAAATGACTAAATCGGAATGAATACTGGCTCCCCTTATCAACCTCTGATACGAGTTGTCATAGGATTCACTTCAAGGTCGAAAAGAACCCATTTTAAATGTGACTGTCTGGAATCACTGTCTATTTTTTAAACTGAAGACTGTGCCTTTCATCTTCCACCGATTTCCCGTGCCCTGGAATGGTATCCACCTCATAATAGCTAGGGCAAGTTCATTAATATTTTATTCCTAGCTTTCTTCCCCACCATCAAAAATAGCTTTCTCATCTCTAGTTTTCATAAAATACCTCGAGATGGTAGAGTAAAACAGACTTTACTTTGCTCATTATGCCATGCAAGTAGGCATTTTTTTTTTAACTTGCTCCAGATGGAAGTTGTATCCCCGGGTACTCAGGGATGTGTCTGCGCTCGACCTGTCGACTTCTGTTTTGGGTCAGAGAGTCAGCATGCCGATATGTGTCGCTGCCACTGCTCTGCAACGGATGGCTCATCCTGAGGGAGAAACTGCCACCGTGAAAGGTAAGCAGGCGTTTCGAAAGGCTCCCCAGGAAACAAACCCTGAGATATTGAACAAGGTGGCCGGAACCCCCATCTTAATAATAATCTATATTTGTGGTATTTGTTGAGAGCTCTCTATGTGTCTAGCACTGTACTAAATGCTGGAGTGGATACAAGATCATCAGGTCCCACATGGGGATCACAGTCTAAGTAAGCAGGATAAGAGGTATTTAATCCCCGTTTTGCAGATGAGAGAACCGGGGCATAGAGAAGTTAAATGACTTAACCAAGGTCACACCACAGGTATGTGGCCGATCCAGGATTAGAACCCGGGTCCTTTGGCTCCCAGGCCTGTGCTCTTTCTACTAAGCCACTTGCCTTTCTGCTTGTGATACTTCCTCACAGATAAGCTCTGGTCCCATTCTAACACTTTTCTCAGTGTTCCGTGATGAAATAGTGATGAGAAATTCAATCCACCATGAAAATCACCTCAGCTGCTCCTACTGGGGGCTTATTTTGTAATCTTTTTACAGAATACCATAACATTACCGCAACAACTTCATTACCATAACAACTGAAAATGACTTATAAAGCAAGCTTGCACTGACCAGCAATATTCAAACTTCATAGGTCTTTTATACCAAATCCTACAAATGGGCAGTAACTGGCCTTGAATACTTTTGACATTTTCCTATGCTAAAAGGCAAGAGGTATTCGGGAAGAAATAAATTAGAGAAGAAAATGGGCAGAGCCTCTTTTTTGCTATCTAGAATGAATACTGATACCTTTCCAACACAACTCCCCAAAATGTAAACAGCAAGAAACACAGAGATAGAAAAACTTTTAGACTGTGAGCCCACCTTTTAGACTGTGAGCCCACTGTTGGGTAGGGACTGTCTCTATATGTTGCCAGTTTGTACTTCCCAAGTGCTTAGTACAGTGCTCTGCACATAGTAAGCGCTCAATAAATACGATTGATGATGATGATGATGATAATGGCTAGAATTCTAGAATTGTCTAGGTGTATGTGATTCTGTTACTTAGCTGGTGCAGCATGCACTGTTACATATTAACATTTCAGTGGTTTGCCACTGCAAGACTGAGTACACTGAGATAATCCAGAAATACTCCCTTCTCTCTGGCATCTGTCACAGAATCAAATATTCCTTTTGAACCCAGGAGATTATGGTCTCAGGCTGTCTTGGGCATGAAGAGTCTTCTTCCACCTAATGGGCTGGGAAAGTGTCTGCTAATTTTGTTGCTTTGTACTTTCCCAAGCGCCTAGTATGGTATTCTGCACATAGCAAGGGCTCAGTAAATACCATCGATTGATTCCACCCACTTCAGAATTCCTCCCTGAATCCTCTCCGCTCTCCCTGTGTTCTCCTGTCATACTGGGAAGTTTCCCGTGGAGGAGCAACGTTTTCTAATAATAATAATTGTGGAATTTGTTAATCACTTCTTCCATGCCAGGTGCAGCAGTAGTTGCAAGATCATCAGGTTGGACACAGTGCCTGTTCCACATGGGGCTCACAGACTAGAGGTATTTAATCCCCATTTTACAGACGGGGAAACTGAAGCACAGATAATTTAATTATTTACCCAAATCACACAGCAGACAAGTGGTATAGTGGGGTTTGAAATCAGGTCCTCTGAATCCCAGGCCCGTGTTCTTTTCCCCTAGGCCACTCCACTTTTACAAGGTCGCTTTGTCACATGGGCAACTGATTAGGAGAGTAGAACTGGGATCTCCTGCAGTGCCTGGATTTGGGGGACAGGATAAATTACCCTCACCCTCCCCACTGGGATTCAGCTGTATGGGGTCCCTAGGGTGTCTAGGGACCCTACCATTGGTGAGAATAGGGCTATAGATATTTTAGAGTAACAGAGCCACTTTGGTTTGGCCCTTTCTCAAGAAGTAATGCAAAAAGAATAGAAGCAAACCTCTAGCTGAGCTATGGTCATTGTACGTAATTCAAGAGTTTAAATGTAGATTTGCATTTTATGCAAATGTTCAACAGCAATAATTCCTCAAATTCAGCAATATAGAAGCAGGAAGATTTTTTTCATTATGGGGTCACATTATATACACGAAGAGGCATTTTTCACATTGGACATTTTAAAAGAAAAATAGACCATCGCAGTATGTGTCTACGAAATGGCAGTGTCTACTCCTTTTACATTAACACGACTGGCTTAATAGACTCATGTCTTTAAAAGTTATGACGTTTATTGAGAGCCTCCGAGTTGAAGCACAATAAAATCATGCATTCGAAATGTTTTGCAGAATTGCAGCAATAATAACAAAAACATGTGGTGGCAAGAGAAGGCAGCAGCGTGGCTCAGTGGAAAGAGCCTGGGCTTTGGAGTCAGAGGTCATGGGTTCAAATCCCGGCTCCGCCAATTGTCAGCTGTGTGACTTTGGGCAAGTCACTTCACTTCTCTGTGCCTCAGTTCCCTCATCTGTAAAATGGGGATGAAGACTGTGAGCCCCACGTGGGACAACCTGATCACCTTGTATCCCCCCAGCGCTTAGAATAGTGCTTTGCACATAGTAAGCGCTTAACAAATACCATTAAAAAAAAAAGAGAAAGCAGCTTATCATATTCCAGGGGCATAGCCAGCTTAAAAGAGCACATTTTGCATCTCGCCCTGAAGTGAATTATCCAGAGTTTTCCCAGACCTCGAGAGAGTTTCCGAGAGGTGGGTGGGTTATTCCTGGAGGTAGGTGGCTCTGTCAAATCATCTGCCTCTGTTTCCCCCAAAACACACCAGAAACACCTAGAAATATATCGATTCAACTTAACTATTCTGTCGTGAGAATGACAATTTTCCTGCCAATATTTACAAGGCGGAAGAAAGGAGTGGTGCAATGGGTATTTTCTATTTAAATATGTATTTCTTCCGAGGAGATTTATTGTTTTCAAACTCGGATTTTAAAGCCACTTTGTGTAGAACTCAACCACACGAGAGCGCTCTAGGATCTCCGATGGGTAACAAGGCCCCTCCTTAATGTGTTCCAGCAGTTGCCCGCCCCATTAGCAAATTCTTATTAAACTGTCAAAAGTTTTAGGAATTCTTGGCCCTGGTTGCAATTATAGATTACCACACAGCATACTCTGGGCCATAAAATGATTAAATCCAAACGCTTTCTTTTTAAACCCTACAAGGTCAGGACATTCCTAAGTGAAGGTTCTGGACCCAACTGTGACTAGGCCACCTATTAAGACACAAATAGTGTCGCTCACGGAATAAAACAAAGGACCGTACAGATTCCTCCAAATGCTGAGCTCTGGTGGAGGTGGGACCCGCAACTGCAGAATCTTCTGTCTTCTGAAAGACAAATTCGTAGCTCTTATGTACATATCCGGAATTTAATCTATTTATATGAATGTCTGTCACCCCCCCCACACTGGACTGTAACTGTGGGCAGAGAATGTGTCTTCCAAATCTGTTATATTGTCCTCTCCCAAGCACTGTACTCTCCCAAGCGCCTAGTATAGTGCTCTGCACACAGTAATTGTTCTATAAAAATCGATTGCCTGGTTAGCCTTAATGTTCAGTAAAAGACCAGGTTTAAAAATTCATTTTCTTTGCTCAAGACCAGAAAAAGTCCAGATTTTTCAGTTTATTGTGTACCATGTTACAAAGTAAATATCCAGTTTAATACGATATGTGAATAAGCATGGCCAGTCCTACCCCCACTGTAGGAAATTTAGTTAAAGCTTCAAGTTGGCCTACTCGATGTTAGAATTTGATTTGGCTTAAGTGACACTTTTTCACTCTTCAGTCCTTCTGATGTAAAACCGGGTTTTGTTTGTTTCTTGATTTGTGCTTTTTTGTCTTTTGCTTTTGGTTGGTAAAGTTTTCGACGGCAGCGTTCTTTTATGGAGCAGGGACTAAAAGTGGGGTGGGAAACCAGGAATGGAGATATTCACTTCGGCCGTGATTAGGAACAAATGAATCAGTCAATGGTTTTTTTTAGCAGTCAGTGGTATTTATTGAGCACCTACCATTCATTAATTCATTCAATCGTATTTATTGAGCGCTTACTGTGTGCAGAGCACTGTACTAAGCGCTTGGGAAGTACAAGTTGGCAACATATAGAGACAGTCCCTACCCAACAGCGGGCTACCATATGCAGAGCATTGTACTAAGTGCTTGGGAGAGTACAGTACAAATTAATGTCATGGAAAAGAATAGATGCATGTAGATGAGGGAAGAGATGGATGTCTTAAAATGGCCATCAGTTCTGCCTTACCACTTTAACAAAGCCTTTATACTGAACTGTGTTATCTATTGTATGGAACCGGCCTGGGGTAACCATAGTGGGAGCTGAGGCTTTGGTGCAAGGCTTAAGTCCTCGGGTGTCTCCTCTGGCATTCCATTTTGGCAGCAGAAAAGTGGAAGTACAGTACAGTACAGGAGGTGACAAAGTATAAAGTGGAAATAATGTGCCTTCCGTCACCCCACCAAACAGGCCCATGATCAATCAGTAGTAGTTTTTGAGCCCTCACTATGTGCACAGCACTGTTGTAAGTGCTTATGGGGAAGGTCATGTGGAGAGGTGAATCAATCAATCAATCGTATTTATTGAGCGCTTACTGTGTGCAGAACACTGTACTAAGCTCTTGGGAAGTACAAGTTGGCAACATATAGAGACAGTCCCTACCCACCAGTGGGCTCAGGGCTATAATTCCATTACTGGAATTGAGTAATGTTTCCAGAGAAAAAGCTTCTAGATTGTCAGCAGTACACATTTTGTAGTGGTTCACACCTTATTGCATCTTTAACACTCTTTCTAGTTCCCTGCAGACAAACAGTGTGGAAATGTTGGGAAGCAGTGTGGCCTTGTGCTAAAGCCTTGGGACTGGTAGACTTAGTTCCACTTAACATCTCCTTGCCCCAGTTTCCACATATCCTCCTGTAGACTGTAAGCTCAATATGGGCAGGGAATGTATCTATCAACTCTGTTATATCGTATTCTCCCAAGAGCTTAGAACAATGCTCTGCACACAATATGATTGATTGAATGATGAATTGGGAATAAGATGACATACCTGTTCTCCCTTTCTTTTAGACTGTAAGCCCTCTGGTTGATTATACTGTATCTACCCCAGCACTTTAGTAGAGTATTTGGAACATCATATGAAAATAATCATTACCATCATTATTAGTGGCTGGCTGAAGACTATTAGGTCTCAGTAATCCTAATGATACTTGACTTTTTAGGAAGCTAACGTTAGGTTAGCTATCATTTCTCACAATTTGGCAAGGCAACACAAAAAGCATTTGGCAAAATTACAAATGTTTTCAGTGGGAATGTTGCATTATCACGAGGGCTTCATCATTGGCTTCCATATCTGCCTGATGCTGGCCCAGGGTCTGGATGTCCCAGAGGTTGGGGTGTCCCTAGGCTGCAGGCTCCATCACTTTCAGCCAGCTTGTCCAGAGATTCTCCCATGTGGAACTGGGGCAGGGGAAGGAGGGGAATCCTGAAAGAAACTAAGTCAATCAAGTGAGTCAGATAAAATTGGACTTCCCAGGGCACAACCGTGGTAAGGGAAGCGTCATGGCCTAGTGAAAAGAGGGCTCTAACCTGGGTTCTAATCCTGGCTCCTCCCCTTGTCCGCTGTGTAACTTTGGGCAAGTCACTTAACTTCTCTGGACCTCAATTTCCTCATCTGTAAAAGAGTGATTAAATCCTACTCCCTCCTATTTAGACTGTGAACTCCATGTGGGACAGGGACTCTGTCCAACCTGATTATTTTATATCTACCCCCAGCACTTAGTAAAGTGCTTGGCACATAGTAAGCACCTAACAAATACCATAATTATGAACTATTAGGATCCATTCCTCCCCTTTTTCTCCCATATGGGCAGGGAATATGCCAACCAACTCTGTTTATTGAAATCTCCCAACCACTCAGTACAGTGCTCTCTACACAGTAAGTGCTCAATAAATAATATTGACGATGATTAAGGATGAAAGGAGAAATAGAGTTTACAAAAAGGGAACAGATACAAGGCAGTGTCTACCCAGTGAAAAGACCGTGGGTCTCGGAGCCGGTGGATTTTTGTCATAATCCTAGTTCTCACTCTGGCCTGCTATATTACCTTGGGCAAGTCAACTAAACTCTTTGTATATCAGTTTCTTCATCTGCGAGATGAGGAGAAGGATAATGACTGCCTTTCTATATCATAAAGAGATGCTGTTGGGACACGAGTGAGGTAAGTAATGTAAAAGCATTTGGAAAATATAAAAATACAATATAAAATTCAAGGGATTATTATTATACATTAAAACTAAATGAGATCTGTGCAGGCAGATAAATATAATAAAACAAAAAAATTATCAACACATTAATGCATAGAAATAAAGACAAAGATTTGGGTGAGACAGGTCCTGGAAGTTGGTAAACAGGAATACGTGGTTGGGGAACGGATGGGCTGATGCGTATTCAGAGACAAGGAAATTAAACAAGAGGCCGGTGGATAGAGTCATAATCCTGAAACTTGAGAGTTTCACCTTGATTTAAATGGCGATTGGGCACCTTCTAGGCATGAACAGGGTAATGCTTAGGAAAGATGAATCTTTCTTTTAGGGGTCTGGATGGATTGGAGAAAAGGAGACTGAAAGCAGGACAGAGAGGATGGCTCTAGTTTTGTCTTCCTTGATTTAGCCTAGGCCAATCTGAGCTGAGCCAGGTGAATGCAAAGCTGGGAGCAGTGACTTAGTGGGTAGAGCACGGGCCTGGGAATCAAAAGGTCCTGGGTTCTCGTTCCTGCTCTGCCACTTTGTCTGCTGTGTGACCTTGTGCGATTCACTTAGCTTCTCTGTGCCTTGGTAACCTCATCTGTAAAATGGGGATTAAGACTATGTGCCCCATGTAGGACATGGACTGTGTTTAACCTCATTAACTTATATCTATCCCAGTGCTTAGTACAGTGCCTGGCCCATAGTAAGTGCTTAACAAATTCCATAAGCAAAATAGGCTTTCAGGAACTGTGTAGTAGAAATTCAAGCTCCTGCAACATGCCTGAAAGGTCATTATGTTTGACTGCGTTGTGGTATCCCAGCAGCCAATCTTGTGGAGGACCTTGAGACTCCATGGCCCAAGAAGATCTTCTTGGAGGAGGTTGGAAGGGAATGGTTGTTCCCTAAGCCTATCCCAAACCTATCCAGATTTTTTGTTAGCAGGATCCAATTTGTACTTCCCAAGCTCTTAGTACAGTGCTCTGCACATAGTAAGCGCTCAATAAATATGATTGATGATGATGATGATGATAATTAATTTATCATACATGCTAGGTGGCACTGAGTCTCAGATCTAGTCAGTAAATCAATCATATTTATTGAGCGCTTACAATGTGCAGAGCACTGTACTAAGCACTTGGGAGAGTATAATTCAGCAGAATTAGCATGTGGATTCCCTGCCTATAAAAAACTTACAGTCCAGTGGGTGAGGGAGATATATGAATATGAACAAATAAATAATGTACAATATAATTTAAAGTTGTGTACATTGATACTTTTCTGACAAGAAGTCCTGGAAGAAGACTATTGTGGACAAAAAACATTCAGCAGGACAAGCGGTAGGCAGTTAGAGCTTGGAATACAGCAATGGCAGTTCTAACTAAGGTGTCCAGGGCACAGTTGGAAGAGTTTGATTCTCCTGATTTTACGCAGGGAAACTCAGACATTGGGAAGTTGCCTAAGGTTTGCGAAATGAGCAGCAAAGGTCCACAGGCTCCCTATGTTGGAATTCAAGTACTTAGGCTTCAGAGCCCTCCTGATTGGCTAGAAAAAACGGTCACTTTTATTAAACTATATTTGTAGCAAATAAATATTCTCAATACATGGCACAACCAAATCAATCACTAGTATTTATCGAGTCCATGGTCTTTTCACTGGGTAGAAAGTACTGTACTAAGAGATTGGAAGAGTAAACAGTCAGTAGACATAATGACTTGCCTCAAGGAACTTACAGTAAAGGAGGAAAGAATGACGCTAAAATAAATTATATTTAGGGGGAAGCAATAGAGTATAAAGATACATACAAAGCCACTGGGAAGAGTACCTAAGTGCTGAGGGAGTAAATATCCTAGTGCACAGATGATATAGAGCCACATATTAGGAGAAGAACAGTATCTTAGCTTTCTGGAGGGCCAGATTCAATGTGTGAGACACTCCCTAGACGTATGGTAGGCATGGAGGAAGATGCGTGAATACTTCCAGAGTTTTAAGGAACCATTAGTGATTTATGGCTTTAATGTGGTTGTGCAGAGTTCAATCAATCAGCGATATTTATTGGGCACTTACTGCATTCAGAGCCCTGTATTAAGCCCTTGGGAGAGTAGAATGTAACGGAGTTGGAAGGCATGTTCCCTGTCCTAAAAGGAATTCCTAATGCTTCTCTTTCTTGGGACTACTTCAGTGATTGCTCTTGTAACGTCAGCTTTATGGATGCCCTATTCACCACCACCACCATTCTCATCATCATCCCAGGGAAAGGAACATAGGAAGTTTTCAATAAGGAGTTGATTCCACTCCAAGTGATATTTTCTTTGGCCACCTGGAAAAATTGATCTTGACCATCGTATTGTCACGTGGGTCCCAATTGGTTCGAGAATCTCACTTAATGTTATTTATTGATCGCTTACTGCATGCAGAACACTGTAATAAGTACTTGGGAGAATAAAATACAAAAGAGTAGGTATATGATGGTAAGTGGTAGTAGCATATATTGACCACCTTCTTGGTGCAGTGTTCTCTATAGGTGCTTGGGAAGCATGGAGTAACCAAGTGATGCATTCCTGCCCTCAAGGAGCTTACAGTCTAATGGGGGAATCAAGTTACATCCCACAAGGATCAGCCTTGACACCAGTCTGACTCATTAACCTTATCTGGGTACCCACTACATGTCTTATATTTGAGAAGCAGTGTGGCTTAGTGGAAAGAGCACAGGCTTGAGACTTGGAGGTTGTGGGTTCTAATCCCAGCCCTACCACTTGTCAGCTTTGTGACTTTGGGCAAATAACTTAACTTCTCTGTCTCTCAGTTATCTCATCTGTAAAATGGGGATCAAGACTATAAGCCCCATGTGGAACAACCTGATAATCTTGTATCTATCCCAGAATTTAGAACAGTGAACATAGTAAGTGCTTAACAAATACTATCATTAATATTGATGTTCTGGATGATCACCAAATACGCAGATGGTCCTAGTCAGTCAGTCATATTTATTGAGCACTTACTGTGTGCAGACCACTGTACTAAGCATTTGGGAGAGTACAATATAACAATAAACAGACACATTCCCTGCCCACTACAAGCTTGCAGTCTAGAGGGAGAGACAGACATTCATATAAATTTACAGATAGACACATAAGTGCTAAGTTGGAAGGAGGATGAGTAAAGGGAGCACGTCAGGATGATGCAGAAGGGAATGGGAGAAGAGGAAAGGAGGGCTTAGTCAGGGAAAGCCTCTGGGACCTCTAAACTAGCCCGGGATTGGGGATGGGGTGGAAGCGGGGTGGTTGTTCTAAGGACACAGTTAGAAACCAAAGCGACAGCTGGAAAATCATCCTAAAATGTATATTTCGATGTAATAATAATAATCATGGTATTTGTTAAATACTTACTATGTGTCAAGCACTGTTCTAAGTGCTGGATAGATACAAGCTAATCAGGTTGGACACAGTCCCTGTCCCCACATGGGGCTCACAGTTTTAATCCCCATTTTACAGATGAGGTAACAGGCCCAGAGAAGTGAAGTGATTTGCCCGAGGACACACAGCAGGCACATGGTGGAGCTGGGGCTAGAACCCAGGACCTTCTGATTCCTGGGCTTGTGCTCTAGTCACTAGGCAATGCTGAATGAGAAGCAGCATGGCTCAGTGGAAAGAGCGCGGCTTTGGAATCGGAGGTCATGGGCTCAAATCCCGGCTCTGCCAATTGTCAGCTGCGTGACTGGGCAAGTCACTTAACTTTTAAATACGATTGATTGATTTACTTCTCTGCACCTCAGTTACCTCATCTGTAAACTGGGGCTTAAGACTGTGAGCCCCCCATGGGACAACCTGATCACCTTGTAACCTCCCCGGCACTTAGAACAGTGCTTTGCACATAGTAAGCACTTAATAAATGTCATTATTATTATTATTATTACAAGGGATATGCCGAGGTGAAAAACAGCCTAGACAAAAGTGTTGGCTCCTCTTCTTTTCTCTGTCCTATGCAGTCACAGTGGGCATCCTTCTAGTTATCCAGAGATCTCTTTATTTGACCTTAAGTTTCTGTCATTCATCATTCTGGGTCTCTGGCCCTTACTGTATTCGTAGCTCCTGTGGAAAGGTCACCCATGAGCCCATTGTTGGGTAGGGACTGTCTCGATATATTGCTGACTTGTACTTCCCAAGTGCTTAGTACAGTGCTCTGCACACAGTAAGCGCTCAATAAATATGATTGAATAAATGAATGAACGTTGTGACCTATCACCTGGAAACAGAAAGGTCTCAGATCTAAGACTGCCTTGATTTCTCTCGAGACTTTTATTTCTTCTTGCCTCCAGACCTGTTTCCCTTACCCCTGAACATGCCTAAGCCAGAATTCATTCATTTAACCTTCTGCACCAAATTTATTCTCCCCACCAAGTTTTCCCATCAGTTTTAAAGACACCTTTCATGGCTCGCTCTGGCATACCTAAACCCTTGGCGTTTGTTGTTAGCACCTCTCTTCTCAGCCACACATTTCAATCACCCCTTCTCAGAGGCTTCATGAAGATCAGCTGATAAGGACAATGATCAAAAATCTTGTGAATGTCACAGTATAGTCATCCCCTGTAGACCATTAGCTCTTTATGGGCAGGGAATGTGTCTACAGCTGTTTTGTAAATTACTCTCCCGAGAGCTTAGTATAGTGTTCTGCACATAATAAGGCTCAAAAACTACCGTGGATTGATTGATTGATTCTAGCATCACTTGTGGATCGAGTGACAATTCAAAAGCCAGGCTTGTGAATGTGGAATTTTAATTTTTCAGTTGCTGCCTCGTATTTTTTTGTTTTGGACCTTGAAATTATTTTAACTTCTACATATCACAACACTTAGTTAAGCTACACACTATTCTGGAAGAAATTCATACCATAGTTTGAGCAGTGAGGCTGTTGAACTACCAGAGGAGAAGTGAAGTCTGTGACACTTTCTGAGAATCATGATTGAAATATTAGTGGAAGGAACATGAAAAAGATGATCACTGATCTCTCGATATCCCTTTTAACCCTATTACGCTATTCAATAATCCATTATTGAGAAGGAATGACCCTTATTCAATTCCATTAACACATGCTCCCAGAAACTTTACAAAATGTAAGAATAAGAAGATTAATAAGTGTTATTATGGTTGGTTATGGAAGGGTGGGAAAGCAGTCTTAGTGCCCTGTCATGGTGACAGAGTATCAGACCGGCAACGGCCATGTGTGTAGTTCAGTATTGTGCTACTAGTGAAAACAGGCCTCCAGCCCTAATGGCACTTAATTATATTGCTGCTACACATTCAGACAGGAGACTCACATAAAATAACTGGAAAGATTATGCTGGCTCTCCTGGCCTTGCTAAGAGTGTTTAAATTAATTAAGTTCCCCAAATTTCAAATTGGGAGCCGGTTGACTATTTCTAAATATTTCAAGCATAACCGAGCTGGAAGTTCTGTTCTTCCCATTAGGTCATTGACTTCTGAACCGTATTTCTGGGCAATCTCAATAGCAATTTTTATTCATTCGGTACACAACGTTAATTGTGTTTTAGCTACTCCTTATAATCACAGTTCCTGAATGGAAAAGGCTGACATAGCCAATGGACTCTAAGGTGCATATTTATACAAACAGTCCAGAGTGACAGACCTTGCTTTTAGATCAACACAACTATTTTGTACTTTGTCATTACATATTTTTCCCATTACATAATGACTTCCTGCACAGATGACAAAATGCATTTTCGCAGCAGAATTCTTTTCGGCACAGCTGTTTTGTGGAGAAAGTCACTGCAAGAGCTTTTGGATCAAATGCACTTCATCAGGAAAATAACTTGGGGCACTTCAAACATTTTCTTCCTCCTTAGACACCATAGCTTTGGAAAGTCAGTTCCCACTTCGCAAAAATGTTATCTATTTAGGGGGACGCCAAAAGAATAGTTTCAGTCTTTACTCTGGAAACCTGATACCCAGTGACAACTTAAGGTCAGATTCACGAGATTTTGTCATTCTGGCCCCATTGGGCCAATATGATTTGCCACTTCCCAGAGAGGTCCCCAAAGGAAGAGGCTGAAAGAAATAAACAGCAACTTGAGAACGATACAAAGCATTCCCCAGGCTGTGTATAAGTCACTACGACCACCTGTACTCCCTTTGACCTTCATGAATTATTTTCCTTAGTATATGCAGCTTTCCCTTTCCAGCCAGGATTTTACCAACTGTGCTTTGGAGAAGGTACTCTAATATGTTGTAAATCATTTTTGCTGAGATGATATGCCGTTATGAGTAACCACCATTTTCTGTGGTGGAGCAGCATGGCTTAATGGGAAGAGCGTAGGCCTGGGTTCTAATCACGGCTCTGCCACTTGCCTGCTGGGCCCTGAGCATAGAAAAAATTAAGGAGGGATAACTCTTTTTCTGCTGGTTTCTTCCTCTTGATTTATTCCTCACTGATATTTATTATTTATAGCTTTATAGATTTATAGATACTCACTCTTTACTGGATATTTGTCATTTAATGTCTATTGTATTCCCCATTAGAGTATAAATTCCTCACTCAGATACTTTGCGTTTTACTCCTTTTGTAGGTTCCCCAAATAGTACAATGCTCTGCAAATGGTGGGCACTCAATACATCCTATTGATTCTGATGCCAATCTTGGTCGACAGTTTGATCACCCTAACCCTGGGCTTTTCAACTCTGTGTTTTGGAGTTGCACCCAGGTGATCTCAAGAGGCTAAACTCTCAAGAACCCTCTAATGGGAGGGAGAGATCTAAAATAACACCAGGACATAATTAACTTTGAGAAACAACCCTTTACATCTAAAGTAAACAGCAAATGATTATTGTAATCTTGCCTTAGAAAACCAATGAGCCAGTCTAAGGGACCTGGGTGAGCATAGTCTGATGTTCTGTGAAGCACTAGTTGAAACCAGTCAGTCAATCAGTGGACTTTATTGACTCCTTACTGTGTGCAGAGCACTGTACTAAGCACTTGGGAGAGTAAACTTACAACAGAGTTGGTAGACATGATCCCTGCTCTAATCCATTGGTGGATTTAATTAACCTGGATTCCCATGTGTGATAGCTAGCTATACCTATTGTCCTCTTCCCTCTTCATTTTGCCAGTAAAGGTGAGGAAATAAGAGGTTGTTGATGGACACCCTTGTCTCCATCTCCCTCTGCAGCCAGAGCTATTAGGTGAGTGAATTTAGCTGCTAGCGACTGAAAACTCCATTAGATAAAAAAAAATGTGTCCTTCCTCTGTAGCTTCCCCAGAAGGTATTGCAATGCTCAGCCCACAGTAGGTTCTTAATGAATATTGCTGACTTGGGTATTGAATGCCTCTTATTGAATCTCAGCCTACTGCCACTAAATCAATCAATCAGTCAATGGTATTTTAGTGCTAACTCTATGCAGAGCGCTCTATTGAACTATAGTTTGTCCCAGGAAGATGGTTTTGGGGATTGGTGAGTTTGGAATGGAATATTTTGCCATTATGGTAGTACAAGGGAGTCTTGTAAAGGCGGGGTGGGGAGGGAGCCTTCTGCCTCACTCTCCGCACCCCTCTCCTCCCTCCGCCCCTCGTGAAGCTATCAGAAATTATGGAAGAGGTAGCTCTGGCTCCCATTATAAAGTTTCCCCACTCTACAGTAAATGTTTGATAACGGCAATTTTCTAAAATAAAATGCTGAAATAGTAAGATTTCAATCTGTCAATTAATGGTACTTATTTAGTACTTACTGTGTGACAAGTACTGTACTAAGCCCTTGGGAGAGTTAGATGCATTCAAAGATTTCAAGTAGGCTCATTTTATCTTGAAGTTCTGTCATCAGTTTTGAAGGCAATTTAAAATTGAAAGTACACAACGCTTTGCCTTTAGGTAGTGTCTTTATTTTAAAATTCTTAAAGCTTTTCAACTTTATAATACTATTAATTAGTTTCAAAACATACCTTCAAGAAAGGGAGGAAATAGTTGTTATTTATTAAACCTATTTTGCAGATTGATAAACTGTAACTTTTACAAAATTGCCAAGCAAATAATAATCAGCCTAACTCTCAGCGCAGATAATAAGACATAGTGTGCAGTCATTTTGAAGTTGTAATTTTGTTCTCTATTGCAGTTTCAGGGAGATGTTTAGGTATTTTAGGTACTTAAATGATGGTAAGAAAAATGGTCCTCAAAAAATGGACTCAGATGATGTCTTTTGATTTTGGTAACTCAATTTCTGGTCAGTTCATTCATTCATTCATTCAATAGTATTTATCGGGTGGAGAAAGTACCTAGCAAAGTTGGATAGACAGCAAATCTGACTAATTATTTTCAACATATCATAAATTTGAAAACTTTTTAGTAATTCTTTGAATTATTGAGCTACAATAAGTCCTTTGGGCCTGGATCATCTAGATGAAAAGATTTGGCCCAACACAGTGATGCTACTGGAAAAATAAAAATCAGACTATAATCTTTAGTCCCCCTCTTGATAGGAATGAGTAAATATAGATCCCTCCATGTGACTATTTGTTTTGAATTTTATTAATGTATTTTCTTAAGTTCAAGGAGAAAATAAACAGGGAAAAGGGAATGCTTTGTGGATTCTGATGAATTATGATGTTTTTGATGTCTAGTTAGTCTGCCTCAAGGAATCTATGGTTTCTGAGATTTATGACTCCCTTGCTGTACCTTTTGTGGCATAGTAAAGCTGCGAGACAGAACACCAAAGCACTCTTGTTTCCCATATTGAATGCTAGGGTACAAAATTACCGATTTGTTTGAAAAGGCTGTTTGAAACTTTCCACCTTAAGAGATTTGTTAATCCTCATTTAATAAAACTTGTCATAAAGACCACTTTTTGGACATGAAAGAGTTGGTAGGTAAGAAGATGTTTTATACTTATACAGGTCCATTTACATTAAAAAATAACCACACTGTGGTAGACCAAGAAAAATAACATTCTAGAGAATGTCCAAAGGAATAAAAAAGGGATTTCTGGATTTTTAAGGTGCATTTTTCTATATTTTTGCATGAAATGATAGATTACTCTGAAAAGAATAAGTGTTAAATCCATAAAGCATAACTGTGGCTAGTTATCAAAACACATTCCATGACTTAGGATCTTTTCCTGAGGCTGCTTCTGGTTGGCAGTGGATACACTACGTAAGCTCAGAATACACCATTCATACACTGAAACTTACACAGGCGAGGCTTTATGTGTGACTCCCCCATTTGACTATAAGCCTCTTGTAGGAAGGGAATATGTCACCTTGTTTTGTACTTTCCAAATGCTTACTGCTGTTCTCTGCAACCAGTAGGTGTTAAATAAATACTACTACTACTACTATCCACTACTTCTGGATCTTTTCTGCCTAAGGTGGTCTTCAGTAACCAAGTGTAAGAGATCCAGAACTTAATAAATAAGTGAGGCAGTGTGAGGCACCGTGGGTTTATGGACAGAAAACGGGACTGGTAATCAAGAGACCCAGGTTCTAATCTCATCTCTCCCATTAATAATAATAATGGTATTTTGTTAAGTGCTTACTATGTGCCAGCACCGTACTAAGCGCTGAGTGAATACAAGCAAATTGGGTTGGACAGAGTCCCTGTCCCACGTAGGGCTCACAGTCTCCATCCCTTTTTACAGAAGAGGGAACTGAGGCACAGAGAAGTGAAATGACTTGCCCAAGGCTACATAGCAGACAAGTGGTGGAACAGGGATTAGGACCCATGAGGTCTGAGTCCCAGATCCGGTCTCTCTCCACTACGCCTTGCTGTTCTGCTGTGTGACCTTGGGCAAGCCACTTTATCTCTGTGCTTTACTTTCCTCATTTCTAAAATGGGGAAAAGATACTTGTCTTCTCTACCTCTCTGATTGTGAGCCCCAAGTGGGACAGTGACTGTTTCTGATTTGATTATCTTGTATCACCTTCTGCCCTTAGTACAGTGCTGGGGACAGAGTGAGAGCTTAATACGTGCACAATCATCCCATGAGAACACATCCTATTTGTAAAGTTGCCTTAACGTTCTTTAGCAGATGAAATAATTGTTTCCAATTCCTTCAGTTGCACCAAGGAGAAAAATGCACTGATGTACTCTGAGAAGAAATAAAAACAAAACTCTCCAAAGTTTTTCTTCCCAGTCATAGAAAAGAATGAGGCAAATAAATGAATTATGAGCAAAATGAAAGTGTTTCAAAAGGAAAAAGTTATTTCAGTATCACATTAGACTAGACGTCATTATGTCTATAACTTTAATAAAACATATTTCTGCTTAGTTAGGCATGTTAAATGCAAATATATGCTGTATGCAAATAGAACTTGGAGCTACCCAAAATATCCACTTCACACTACAGGCTTTCTCTGTCCTATAAAGAACCTGAAGTCCCCCTGAGACTAGGCCTCCAGTGGGTCTTCAAAGTATATGTGCCTGGCACATAGTAAGCATTCAACAAGTACCATTATTATTAAAGTCATTGTGACTGAAAACTGGAAAGCAACAGTGTAAATTTTTGAAGTGTATTCTTGGAAAGAACCTTTCTGATGGGAGTTGTGCCTTCTTTCTTAGCTTGCAGGGCTATGGGGACAGGAATGATGCTGAGCTCATGGGCCACTTCATCCATCGAAGAAGTCGCCCAAGCAGCCCCAGATGGAATTCGCTGGCTCCAGCTGTATATCTACAAAGACCGCGAGCTCACCAAGCAGCTTGTAGAGCGGGCAGAGAGGATGGGCTATAAAGCCATATTTTTGACCATGGACACTCCTTATCTAGGCAACCGCCTGGATGACACACGCAACCAGTTTCACCTTCCACCACATCTCAGGTACCCACCATTTTGAAGAACGAGGATTAAGTTCTTTCTTCATTAGCTCTGGTCAGGATACAGCTCAGCAGGCCAGCCAAATAATAATAAAGCCAAATCTGCACCTGATCATCTGTAAATTTCACTCAAGCCACCTTCTGCTCTGGAATAATTGGCATAATTTCTCAACAAATTCGTTGCTCGCCATTTGAAGGACTTCCCCACATATCCTGGATTTCCTTCCCTTCCATAGATTGCTAGGGAATGGTTAGTTACCATGCCAGAATGGAGGAGGTTCCCAAACTTCCATTTAAATCCATCCCAGGAGAAGTAGATGTAAAAATTACACTTTTTGAGCAGGATGCAATTTCCCCGTAAGGGGGGATGATGATAAGGAGTATACGTAGGAGGAAGGGCGACTAGTTTGGTTTTAGATAAATTAAGTTTGAGATGCTGTTGGGCTATGCATGTCATTGTGGGCAGGGAATGTGTCGTATTGTATTTTGTTTTGCTTAGTACAGTGCTCTGTACACAGTAAGTGCTAAATAAATACGATTGACTGACTGAGATGTCCTGGATTAGATTCCAGGATTCTGAAATTTGTAGAGCTCCTCACATTACATGCCAAAATAAGAAATGGAAAAGGACACAAGAATTTTCATTTGGGTTCCAGGTATCCAGAAGATCCAAAATCAATCAGCCAATGGTATTTACTTAGTGCTTATCATGTGCAGAGCACTGTACTAAGCCCTTGGAGAGTACAATACAACAGAGTTGGTGGATATGATTAATTTATGCCTCTCTGGCCATTTTATGGTTTTCTATAACTGAAGTGTAATCAGTGGACCTAAGATTGAAAATGGAAGTATATTGAAGCCCAGTGGTTGGAGCATATGTAAAGTAGCATTACGATTAGAACGGTGGTTGGATAATATGCAAATTATCCCCCTGATGTTGGATAGTCTGCTTGAGGGATGCTTTTTCCAAGGATCAGGGTGATGTATAGGTTTATGTTTGATACAAAGAAAAAAAAAAGTGTTCCAGGTTTGACTGACAGTAAAATCAATCTGTACTCATCCACATGAGTCCACTCTACATGAAAGTACGCACACACACAGGCACAAACACTCCACCCCCACTTACAATTTTCTTCATCTAGTCTTCCAGAGCATCACGTAAGCTTGTTCTACATTAAATAAGCTGAACAAATTAAATCTAAACTCTCATCACTGATTAATCTTTGTCTGGGCTTTAGTCTTTGGTTTTTGATTTTTGAATTTCAACCAGAAGTCCGCATATTATACACTTGCCTGGATTTTCCACTTCCTCAGATATTTTCCATTCACATATTAGCCAAACATTTCCGAAATATTTTCCTGTAACCATGTGGTTATACATACAGTGGAAAAACAGTTGTAGGGGCTATATTAGATAAATAAAAACAAAACTAGATCTATAATTTTATCAGTGTACCTGCATGTATGAATTCTAATGGGTTCGAGTAATACGTTGGGTAATGTGAGAATATAAAAAGAGGGAAATAGTGTGGATAATATACTGAGATGGGAAGGATATTGTATAAATTACCTGGATAAAGTACATAATTTCTCAATTGGCCGATGTTATTGCAAATCATAATATTGATGAGAACCCATAAGTACTTTTGCCTGTTTATTCCTATGGATGCAACCTCTATTTTACAGGGTTTATATGTCTTTGTGAATGATAAATCGTAACAGGAAAGTGCACATACACGCAATATATGCCCTGAATTTCTGGCTTGTAACTCTTGTTCCCTTTGGCTTACATGGTGCCACTCTGCAGAGTCGGAAGGTTAGTTCTCTCCTTTCACTTTGTTCTTGGGATATCGCCCAAGTGACGTGGAGGGCTAAAAGACAAAGCCCCTTTTTGTTTTCCGAATCTTACAGGGTGGACGGGACTCCACAGCTTGTCATATCCACCGTCTGAAGATGACCAAATAATTGGTAACACATCCAGGTTACAGGGGATACAGGAAACCCCCACAGCCGGCTTCGTCCTGCCTCTCGGAGGGAACACTAGCTCCATTTGTTACAGGCTTCTGTGCGGCTCCGGCCCCTTCTGGTTAGCTACTTATCGTACCCCAACCAGCACCAGAAGGCAGAGTTCACTCTCCTAATGGGAGGCCCAGGCTTCCGCTCAAGGTCCATTCGCCCAAAGAGCACATTCGTTACAGCACGATATGAAATCTGTCTTCTTTCTGCGACTGACCTTATTCACGGGGGGTGAAGCCCAGCTTTCTAAACGTGAGGTTTGGCAGGCAGTGGAGGCAGGAAATCCAGAAGAGAACGAGTCTGTAAGAGTTGGTTTCTTGCGGGCTTTGCTGCTTACATTTTCTCCCTCTTCAGATGTTTGAGGAAGAGGAGGCTGGGCTTGCTGCCTGATCGTGGCTGGGGGTTCCTGGGATTTGAACTCCCCTCTCCTGCTGATCAGCGCGGAGTACAGTCAGTACAGTCAGTATCTTTGTAATGCGCCCTTTTCGTTGAACGGTGGAAGTTTTAGGGAACGTTCTTCTCCCAGTATGAGACTGCCCTGGGGACCACACAAACCGCAGATCGGCGTGAGTAGATGCAGGGGAGGAAGGGACAGCTGGGTGTCTGGACATGACTTTGATCGAGTATAATTATGCTCCCCTTTCCAGCCTCTGCCTCGGTCTTGATTCTCTCTTATCATATATACTTTGCATTTCAATCAATCCATGGTATTTATTCGGGACACTGTACTAAGCGCTTAGAGGAGCATTTATGAAAATTCATTTTCCTATAGAAAATCCTGGTTTGGGGGCCCAAATCTGCTTGAGGCAACCCAAACTAAAGAACCAACCCAAGATTCCCCTTTGCAGATGGGAGTAACTTTTTCGTCCCCACTTTAGAACCCTCCTAGGATGTCCTCAAGCACACCTGCCTGACAAAGGACATTTCCAGACAGTCATCGCCTGTTCTCCTGCTCTGCTGTCAAAACGGGCTGGGAAGAAGTCCTCAGTGTCATTCCCATAATCTCTAATCCAGTCTAATTTAACGCATTTGAGTTCACCATGCTGAACTGAGACAAATAGTTCTAGCAGGACATCATCATTGGCTAGTAGATAAGATCTCTCTAACTGTCCTAATTATATTCCTGACATTTCTTAAATTCTGAGTGCCTAGTTTAGATACAAGGATAGGAAATCAGACACAGTCCCTGTACTGCATGGTGCTCTCAATCTTATCCCCATTTTACAGATGAGGAAACTGAGGACAAAAGTGGTTGAATGACTGATCCATCAGTCAATTGTTTTTACTGAGTGCTTACCGTATGCAGAGCACTGTACTAAACACTTAGGAGAGTATAATATAACAGAATGGGTAGACATGTTCCTGGCCCCCAGGGAGCTAACACTGTGAAGTTAGACCGTGGACAGACTTATACAGTTACACAGCAGGCCAGTGGCAACACAAGGACTAAATTTCATGCGTCCTGACTGTCAGTGATCTTTCAACTAGGCCACGCTGGAATATTTGTAACATTCCATTTTCAGACACAACTCTCCTGTGGATTTTGTTTTTCTGTGCACTTTGGAAAGGAGAAAGGAATGGAGAGGGCTAATACCGTTTTACATTTTTTTCCATGATCCTGCTTGTCTGCACATTGGTTGTCAGAGAGCAGGAAAGCCTTCTCTCAGTCTAACGATTCTCCTCGGTGCATAAGGGTAAATTGTTGCTCAGTTCTAGATTTGCAGGCTCTAGACTCTAGCCTGGAAGAGGAGAGTAAAACTTCCTATGTGCCTTCAATAATATGATGATTGTCATGGCTAATGACTTGATTACTAGTCTCTCTCCTCTAGGATGACTGAGGATGGAAGATTTTGATCTAGTGAGATGGGAAATGGAATGCAACCTTCCTGCCCCCTTTCTCCTTCTTCATCTGAAGTGGGTGTCCTCTTATTGCAAATAGAGAATCGTTGTCTGAATGGAAGCAGTTTCAATTGTTGTGGGCAGCTCAACTGCTGTGTGGTCTAAAGCGAGTCACTTAACTTCTCTTTGCCTCAGTTACCTCATCTGTAAAATGGGGTTTAAGACTGTGAGCCTCATATGGGACATGGACTGTGTCCAACCTGATTAGCTTGTATCTACCCCAGCCTTTAGTAGAGAAACAGCATGGCCTAATGGATAGAGCACAGGCCTAGGAATCACAAGGTAATGGGTTCTAATTCTGCCTCCGCCACTTGTCTGCTGTGTGACCTGGGGCAAGTCACTTCACTTCTCTGGGCCTCAGTTACCTCATCTGTAAAATGGGGATTGAGAATGTGAGCCTCACTTGGGACAGGGACTGTATCCAACCCGATTTGCTTATATGCACCCCAGCGCTTAGTACAGTGCCTGGCACACAGTAAGGACTTAACAAATACCATTAGCATATTATAGTGTATATTATATTATTAGTGTTATAATAACAATGCTAATGGTATTTGTTAAGCACTTACTATGTGCCAGGCACTGTACTGAGCATTGGGGTGCACCCAAAGTCCATGTCCCACTTGGGGCTTGCAGAATCAATCCCCATTTTACAGATGAGGCAACTGAGGCTACTTCCCCAAAGTCACACAGCAGATATAAATAATAATAACTGTGGAATTTGTTAAGCACTTACTATGTGCCAGGCACTATTCTGAGCTCTAGGATAGATGCAAGATAATTGGGTTGGATACAGTCCCTGTCTTAATGGGGGGCTCAAGTCATAATCCCCATTTTACAGATGAGGGAACTGAGGCAGAGAGAAGTGAAGTGACTCGCCCAAGGTCACCCGGCAGACAAGTGGTGGAGCTGGGATTAGAACCCGTGACCTTCTGATTCCCAGGCCCGCGCTCTATCCATTAGTCCACACTGCTTCCCTACTAAGTGCTGGAGTAGATATAAGCTAATCAGGTTGGACACAGTCCATGTCCCACGGGGGGCTCACAGTCTTAATCCCCATTTCACAGATGAGGTAGCTGAAGCACAGAGAATCAATCAATCAATCAATCGTATTTATGGAGCGCTTACTGTGTGCAGAGCACTGTACTAAGCGCTTGGGAAGTACAACTTGGCAACATATAGAGACAGTCCCTACCCAACAGTGGGCTCACAGTCTAAAAGGGGGAGACAGAGAACAAAACCAAACATACTAACAAAATAAAATAAATAGAATAGATATGTACAAGTAAGATAAATAAATAGAGTAATAAATATGTATAAACCTAAATACACATATATGTTTGTATATGTTAAATGCATATAATATATATGTATTTATATATATAATATATATGTTAAATACATATAGAAGTTAAATGCTTTGGCAAAAGTTACACAACAGACAAGTGACAGAGCAAGGATTAGAACCCAGATCGATTGGATTCTAATCCCAGCTCCATCACTTGTCTGCTGTGTGACCTAGACAATCAATCAGTCCATGGTATTTATTGAGGACTTACTATGTGCAGAGGACGGTACTAAGCTCTTGGGAAAGTACACTGCAACAGAATTAGCAGACACATTCCTTGCTCATAACAAGCTTATGCTTGCAGTCTAGTGGGAGCTTACCATCCCTATGTTTTACTTACGTCATTTGTAAAATGAAGATTAAATCCTACTCCATCCAACTGCCAGCCCCATGTGGGACAAAACTGTGTCCAACCTGATTATCTTGTATCTACCCCAGCACTTAGTACAGTGGTTGACACATAGTTACGCGACCCCCCCGAGCTCCCTTCAAGGCCCTACTGAGAGCTCACCTCCTCCAGGAGGCCTTCCCAGACTGAGCCCCTTCCTTCCTCTCCCCCTCGTCCCCCTCTCCATCCCCCCATCTTACCTCCTTCCCTTCCCCACAGCACCTGTATATATGTATATATGTTTGTACATATTTATTTCTCTATTTATTTATTTATTTTACGTGTACATATCTATTCTATTTATTTTATTTTGTTCGTATGTTTGGTTTTGTTCTCTGTCTCCCCCTTTTAGACTGTAAGCCCACTGTTGGGTAGGGACTGTCTCTATATGTTGCCACCTTGTACTTCCCAAGTGCTTAGTACAGTGCTCTGCACACAATAAGCGCTCAATAAATACGATTGATTGATTGTTTGATTGATTAGTAAGTGTCCAACAAGTACCACAATAAAAAGGGACTGGGGAGAGAACAGGTATTGAATCCTCATTTTATGGGTGCGGAAATTCAAGCACAGGAAAGTTAAGTGACCTGCAACAGGTCACACAGCAGACAAGTGGCAGAGTCAGGATTAGAACCCAGCTCCTCTAACTCCTGTGCTTTTCCCACTAGGCCATGCTGCTTCTCTTTGGCATGGCCCCAAATAGGGCTTGTGTTGGACATGCATTAGCTACTGGGCAGTAGTTGTGGGGGAGATTCATCCCAACCCTCTCCTCTACAATTAAGTCCGGATTGGTATCCCTTTATGGTTTTAAATTAGCCTATCCTCCCACCCACCTAGTTGGTGGGGTTGTGAGTAGACGGAGAATGGGAGACCACTAATATCACCATCATCTTCATTCTCTTGACCTGCAATTTCTATGACCTCTCGCTAGCTTCCCTAAAAAGCTAGTCGTGTATGTCAGAGATGTAGATGGAAAATGCATTCAGGGGAAACAGGATGATTTTCTCAAGGCTGTTGCAGGGATCTAGAAGATTATACCTAGAGGAAAGCCAGGTAGGGTCATGGGATCACTAAATTCCTTTATCACCCATCTATATCAAACGTATATCAAACACCCATATCAAATGTTTCTTGATTAATTTGGTCCACGTATGCTATCATGTTGATGTTTTTCGTTGGTGAAACAAAATACTTTAAAATGAAAAACATGTGCTTTATATGTCATGATTCAAATAAAAATGGCATTCATGGAGGCTTCTGTGAGCCATAGGTAAAATTCTCCAATGCAGGCCTCTGTCAAGTTATCTGAAAACTTTTTCTTGGCTTATGACTTTGAACAAAGTTTCAAAGGAACAACAAGGTGCCATTGTGCACTGAAATTTCTGTAAGGCAACATTCATTCAAGTGTTGATCTGCATTTTGCAGTCCAAGAAAAACAAGAGGTATTTATATAATCTTATCCACGTTTCTGTTTTTTCCTAACCACCCCATGCCCCACAAAGCAACAGCTGAAATGCTTGCAAAAGGAGCGAAGCACAAATACAGATGTTTTTCCTTTTCTGTCATGATGTGTTTTATATTGACCAGAGCATTTTCCTTACATTAAAACACATATTATGGTGTGGGGGGCGTACTGTGGGCAGCAAACCATCAGAGCTCAGTCTCCAATAATCAAAGAGATATATTAACCATTGATTATAGGATAAAACAGCTCCCCTGTTTAGGCAAATCATCAGTGGTATTTATTGAATGCTTACTCTGTGCAGAACACTATACTAAGCACTTGGGAGAGTTCAGTATAAAAGAGTTAGTAAACAAGCTTACAGTCTAGAGGAAATGCATAGGAAATGATTAGGTAAGATTCAGTGCTTCAGAGGAAAATCATTTCATAAATCCACCAAATAAATACTTAATGCCTAAAATACACTTAGTCATATAGTAAAAAAGAAAACTATTTTTGATCTCAGCTAGCTGGGTAATTTGCTAGTGTAACATCACTCCTATGACGGGTAACAGGGAATCATTCTATCATTTTCGATGTTCCGCTGAATGCAGGAAACTACAAGAAGTCTCTCTCCCTGGGAAGACTTTTCATAAGGTGACTTTAGAGGAGGCTGGAATAGTTGTAAGTGTGGCTAGTTCATATCCTCTCAATAATATAAGAAACCCAATTTACAGAGCTGACTGTTTTAACTCAGTACTAGGGCATTTGAAAGGTCACTGTCAGGGGAAAGGAGGATTACGCCTTGGCTAAGTTTACTTGGGACAAGTCTTAGATTAGGTTGAAAAGAATGAGCAAAATCCCTGTTCCTTAATGGCCTTAATGAAATCTGCTTGTTAACCCACTGACAATAAGGGGAGCTGCGCCAGCACATTTTACTGCAGTCTGGCGTGTCTTTGGGACTTTTAGTTTTTTGCAAAGTATTTATTAAGCATACACTATGTGCCAAGCATTGTTCTAAGTGCTGGGATAGAAACAAGATAAGCCGGTTGGACACAGTCCCTGCCCTATATGGGACTCACCATCTAAGGGGGAGGGAGAACCAATATTAAATCCTCATTTTACAGATGAGGAAACAATAGTAATTGTGATGCTTGTTAAGCACTTACTATGTGCCAAGCAGTGTTCTAAGCACTGGGGTAGATACAAGGTAATCAAGTTTGACACAGTCCCTGTCTTACATGGGCCTAACACTCTTAATTCCCATTTTACAGATGAGGTAACTGCGGCCCAGAGAAATGAAGTGACTTGCCCAAGGTCACACAGCAGGCAAATGTCAGAGCTGGGATTAGAGCCCAGGTCCTTCTGAATCCCAGGCCTATGCTGTAGCCACCAAGCCATGCTGCTTCTCTAACTGAGGTCCAGAGAAGTTAGGTCACCCCCCCACCCTCCCCCAGGGTCCAAAAGCAGGCAGGTGGCCCAAGTATCCTGACTCCCAGACTGATTTTTTTGGTTTTTGTTTTTCCATTAGGCCATGCCGGGGCAACACACTTGGTGTGGAACCCCGCTGGTTGTATGGGAAGAACCACAGGGATGGGGAAGGTTGGTAAAATATGAAAGTTCTTCCCTTAAATCTCTTCATTCTTCCACAAATGAAAGGCCGTAACTCACTCAAGGCATTCTGCTGTCTCTCCATCCTCACTTAGGATCACCTCTGCCTCTTTTGCCTCCTGGCATCTGGACTTTGACAGCTGCTTTGTGAAGGAAGACACCATCAGCAGGGTCATACAAGCAAATGATCTGAAGTGGGTGGGCCTTGTTGTAGTCATTATGGAAGAAACAAAAAACACCAAGTTTAGGTATTTCCCCCTAAACCTATGTCTCCATATTTACCTTTTGATTGGTTTGGGACACACTCCATTGGCACTAGAGGATCTCCGTGGCTCTCTTCACCCTTTTACGAACTACCCTGGGGATTTCTTGGACACCTGGGTGATGATGATAACAGGAATGGAGCCTGGAAAAGTTCCATAGTGCTCTCTGTCAATCGTGCTGCATTCTGACATCAACATTCCTTGGCATAGTCTCTGAGGTGGGATTAGTGGCATGTAGCTCCAAAAACATTGGTCTTGTTTGCATGGGACTATCCCTGCTAATGTTCACTTAGAGCAGATGGTAGATTTTTCCTTATGCAGATTTGGGTTGGAAAGGAATTTTTCACTGGAGCATTTCTTTCAAAAATACTCCTGGCCTAAAAGACACATGACGTATACCAGAGTACTTAAGATGGCATTACGGAAATAAAAAAGTGTGATTTCTTTTTAGTTTGGCATGCTGGTATAATCTGGAAATAATAATAATTATAGTGGTATTCGTCAAGAGCTTGCTGTATACCAAGCACTGAGATAGATAAAAGATAATCAGATCAGACCCAATTTCTGTCCCACGTGTAGCTCAGAGTAATGGGTAGGGGGAAATAAGTAGTCAATTTCTATTTTACATATGAGGAAACTGAGGCAGAGAGAAATTAAGTGACTTGCCCAAGGTCACACAGCAAGTAAAGGGCACAGCTGGAATTTGAACCTGAGTCTTTTTTTGACATCCAGTGTTATGGGAAGTAAGTCTGAGACACAGAAAAGAATGTGGAGGAATGGGGAAGCTGTGTGAATCTCTATCCAAGTTTCTGTTGCTTTGTGCCTTTCTAGGGGCTCTCAGAAATATGATTTGACTGATACATAAAACACTTTGCCAAATAAGGAGTCCCTTGTTTGTGTAGCAGGAATATTAGAGTCAATCAGTAGATTTATTGAATGCTTACTATGTGTACAGCAGTCAGTCAATAATATTAAAGCTTACTGTGTGCAGAGCACTGTACTAAGTGCTTGGGAAAGTATAATATAACAATATGACAGGCACATTCCCTGCCCACAAGAGGCGTACAATCTAGAGGGGTAGACAGATTATTAATATAAACACAGTGTGGATATATGTATGTAAGTGCTGTGGGGCTGAGGGAAGGATGAATAAAAGGAGAAAATCAGGATGACACGGAAGGGAATGGAGGAAAAGAAAAAAATGAGGACTCAGGGAAGGCTTCTTGGAGGATATGTGCCTTCAATAAGGCTTTGAAGGTGGGCAGAATGATTGTCTGTAAGATCTGAAGAGGGAGGGCTTTTCAGGCCAGAGATGGGATATGGGTGAGGGGTCAGCAGTTAGATGAGATAGAGGTACAGCGAGTAGATTGGCATTGGAGGGGCGAAGTGTGCTGTCAGAGTTGTAGCAAGAGAGCAGCGAGGTGAGGTAGGACGGGGCAAAATTGAGTGCTATGAAGTAGATGGTAAGGAGTTTCTGTTTCATGCGGAGGTGGATGGGGAACCACTGGAGGTTCTTGAGGAGTGGGGAAACATGTCTGGATGATTTTGTAGAAAAATGATCCAGGCAGCAGAGTGAAATATGGACCAGAGTGGGGAGAGACAGGAGGCTGAGGGTCATCAAGGAGGCTCATGCAGTAATCAAGGCAGGAGAAAGGTAAGTGCTGGCATTAACATGGTAAAAGCTTGGATGGAGAGGAAAGGGTGGATTTTAGTAATGTTATGAAGGTTGAACCAATGGGATTTAGAGATAAATTGAATATGTAGGTTGAATGAGAGAGAGGACTCAAGGATAATGCCAAGGTTATAGGCTTGTGAGGCAGGAAGAGTGGTGGGGATGTCTAAGCAATGGAAAAATCTGGAGGAGGGTTTGGGTAGGAAGATACAGATACAGAGTTCTCTTTTGGATATGTTAAGTTTGAGTTAAGTGGGAGTAGGACACTCAAATAAAGATGACTAATGTGAGACTGCAGGGAAAAAGAGAGATCAGGGCTTAGTACAGTGCTCTGCACACAGTAAGCGCTCAATACTTATGATTGAATGAATCAGGGCTGGAGATGTAGATTTGGGAATCATCCGCATAGTGGTGGTTGAAGCTGTGGGAATGAATGATTTCTCCAAGGGAGTGGGTATAGATGGAGACTAGAAGGGGACCCAGAATTGAACTCTGAGGGACATCCACGGTTAAGGGGTGGGAGGCAAGGGAGGTGCTCACAAGAGACTGAGGATGAGCAGCCAGAGAGACAGGAGAAGAGCCAGGAGAGGACAGTGTTGGTGAAGCAGAGGGTGGAGAAGGGGCTGTTCTCAGTGTAAAAGGCAGCTGTGTGTATACCTCTGAACCACGGATGTGGGAGAGTTTAACAGAGGGAAAAGATAGAATTCCTGCCCTCAAGGAACTTCAATCAAATGGGGGAGACAGAAAAAATATTTACACTTAGGAAGAGAAAGAGAATGCCACCTTTCTTCCATCTTTCCAAATGTTTGTTTTCATTTTATTGAGGAAAAGTTTTCAGGAAAGCTGTCAAGTTGGCCACAGAAAAATGCCAATTAG
The DNA here is from genome assembly GCF_015852505.1 of Tachyglossus aculeatus. Taxonomy (NCBI): domain Eukaryota; kingdom Metazoa; phylum Chordata; class Mammalia; order Monotremata; family Tachyglossidae; genus Tachyglossus; species Tachyglossus aculeatus. The sequence goes on along the minus strand of NC_052074.1, from coordinate 15,658,409 downwards.
TGTGTAGGTTCTCTCCATTTTCTGTCCTGGCCATATACTCCTCCTATGTCTTAACAAACAACATGAATTACGGGAGAAAGGAGATAAAAGCACAGTTCAGAGTGTGTCAAATTGAGCAATATAGTACAATTTGAAATCACAGACAGGTTAAAGTGTATGTCCCTTAGGTACAAAGCCACCACTACTAGTAGAGAGAGCCTACCTTTGGGTGCTGATGTAGTTAATAGCATTTATTAAGCACTTATTGGGTAAGAGTACAATACTATGCACTATGAGAGAATGCACAGTTGAGAGTTAGCCACATTCACGATCTAACCAAAAATTGTGTCTGAAGACACTCTGTGCAACAGACAATTCAGTGCATAGAGTGTGAGTTTCCTACAAAGATTGCCATTTTAGTTTTTTGTGGTATTCGTTAAGCACTTACTATGTGCCAGGCGCTGTTCAAAGTGCTAGGGTAGATAAAAGGTAATCAGGTTGGACAGCCTGTATCCCACATGGGGCTCACTGTCAATCCCCATTTTACAGATGAGGTAGCTGAGGTAAAGAGAAGTGAGGTGACTTGCCCAGGGTCACACAGCAGACAAGTCGCAGAGCTGGGACTAGAACCCAGGTCCACTACTCTTGGGGGGTGTATTTTTAGTGAGTTTGTCCACTCTTAACAACATATTTCCATTCCTCATTAGAGTTGCTCAGTCACATTTCTCTATTGCTGTATTGTACTTTCCAAGCGCTTGGTAGAGTGCTCTGCACAAAGTAAGCGCTCAATAAATACGCTTGAATGAATGAATGAATGTGTGTTGCTGAATGCTCCTAATTTCTCTTCAGTAATTTAATGGCCCACGTTCGAGGTTGCCAACTTGCATGGACTTTTGTTTAAGCTCAGATAAGTGTGCCCCACTATAGGTAGGACATGAACTGGTTTTGATTGTTGCCCCAGGCCATCCCTTAAGCCACAATTTTATCCAATCACTTTATTAGTAAATATTTTTATTTCTCAGTCCCCGATAAGAATGTAAACTCCTTGTGAAAAGGCGTATGCCACTGCTTTCAGTTGTTTTCCCCAAGTCTTAAAGAAATGCATTACTACTTCTACTAGTCAGTCAATGGTGTTGAGTGCTTACTGGGTATATGTTGCCAACTTGTACTTCCCAAGCGCTTAGTACAGTGCTCTGCACACAGTAAGTGCTCAATAAATATGATTGAATGAATGAATGCAGAGCACTGAACTAAGCACCTGGGAGAGTACAGTACAACAGAGTTGGCGACAAGTTCCTATTACTCTACTACAACTACTGAGCATCTTCAGTGTATTGATTGACATCTGATTGTGGGCAGAGTAAGCAGTTGTTTGGGGAGAGTACAAGACAATCGAGGTGGTAGACATGATTCCTGCCCTCAGGAAGATTATAGTTCACTTTGAAAGAATTGTTCTGGCCTAACAAGTATTTATGCTCCTTTACACTGTACTGTTTGGGGGGGAAACTAGAACCCTCATCCCCTCCATACTTCGAAATGCTTGAATCTGCCAGATAAGTTTACTGCAGAGGCCCTATAGGAGAGCAGGGTTTATGTGTGCATGAGGAATGGAGATGTTCAATGAACTCTCGGAGGATTAATCATTTTTCATTTAAAGCCTTATATTATGATTTTCTCTGTACTATTTGAATGCTCTTTTTTTCCCCCTCATCCATATTTCATTTCAGGATGAAAAATTTTGAGACGAGTGACTTGGCCTTCTCTTCCAAGAAGGGATATGGGGATAAGAGTGGACTTGCCGGCTATGTTGCTCAAGCCATAGATCCTTCCATCAACTGGCAGGATATTAAATGGCTGAAGGGACTGACTTCCTTACCGATTGTTGCCAAAGGTATTCTTAGAGGTATGTCCATTCTTTGGTTAGGAAAGTTGTTGCTTTTTATTTAAAGAAAATGAGGATTCGACACTTGTTCTCCCCCCTACTTAGAGTGTGGACCCCACATGGAACAGGGATGGTATCAGACCAGATTATCTTGTATCAGTACCAGTGCTCAGTACCGTGTTTGGCCCAGCGTAGGATAATGATGATGATGATTATTACTACTAATAATTATTGTGCCCTTCCAAGTACTTAATACAGTGGTCTGGACAGGGTAAGTGCTCATTAAATACTACAAATTTACTTCCAGTTTGTATCTCTATAATGTGGAGCTCAACAATTGAATGAAGGCTTACCTCAGCAGTGTGGCTAAATCACGGGCCTCGGAGCCAGACGATCATAAATTCTAATCCCGGCTCCACCACTTGTCCGCTTGTGTGACCTTGGGCAAGTTACTTCACTTCTCTGTGCCTCAGTTACCTTATCTGTAAAGTGGGGATTGAGACTGTGAGCTCCATATGGGACAGGGACTGTGTCCAAATCGATTTGCTAGTATCCAGTCCAGTACTTAGTACACTGCCTGGCACATAGTAAGCACGTAGCAAATGCCATTATTATTATTATTACCAAAAAATATCAAATGGACAGCTCTCTTTGAGTCACCATACTCAGGATTCAGAGTATAGTTTTTACAATGAATATTTTCCCACGGTGATAGAGATATGAATCAGTCCACCGAGATGGATTGTCCTCTCATGAAAGCCTGCAGAAATTCCTTAAATTCTGAGTTCCTACATCCGTGGGTTGACCTCCATACATTTTTTAAACTACACTGCCACTATAAGTAAAGCGAAAGAAAAAAAGAATTCTTCCTAAATAAACCAAAAAAGAGAAGACATTTAAATGGCAAGGGAGATGTTAAATCAATCCAGCGATGTCTAATTTGTAAACATACAGTTTATACTATCCAGTTTTTATGTAACTATTTGTTCCATTTATTTAATAAACAAAAAGCATTTCTATGGTAACCACTGAATCAAGTAACAAGTATGGTAACTCCGCATTTCAAGCAACATAATCTGGATTAGCTGATGGTCAGCACTCACAGATCTCTTTATTTTTCTTAGGTTTATCCCATGTTTCTCCTCCCATTCAATACAGTCTATACCAAGATATTCTCCATTTTTGGGTTTCATTTGATCCCCAAGATGAGTAAATATGTTTGGGGAGACCTGGGATGATGGTTAGTTGGAAAGATCTGGACAATTATGTTTCTTTAGTACCCCCATTTTAGGATAATGGAATGCAAGATGTAATCTTTTAGTATGGTCGATTTCTGTTTTTGGAAAACTCCAAAACAAACTACAAACATACACTTGAGGACAGTATTTGGCTTTAATCTGTCCCATGCAAACAAACAAATGGTCTCTATGGATAAAGTCATAACGGTTATTAATGTGTGTATCTGATTTGTTGGGTTATTTTTTAACTAACTCGTCTCATCTTTCATCGTGAACTTTTCTAAAAAAAACTTATCTCGACTTTGCTTCTCAAGCAGTGTGATCTTAACCAAATGTTTTAGCAGAAAACACATCCAATATTCATAACTTCTGCAGATTGTAACGTATGGCACAGACAAAATCATCATCAGCAGTAGTGTTTACTGAGCAACTACGGCAGGGGAAGCATTTTACTAGACATTTGAGAGACTACAAAACAGAAGTAAGAATGTCCGCCTCAGTGACTTTAAAATTTAATGAATATAAATAAGGTACAATGTAATTGGAACTTGGATTTGCACCCTCTATTCACGTTTTCCTCAGCCCCAGAACATCAATGCACATATCCATAATTTATTTATATACACTAATGTCTGTCTCCTCTTGTAGACTGTAAGCCAAAGTGGGCAGGGAATTTGTCTACCAGCTCTGTTATACTGCATGTATAACACTACCCCAAGGGCTTAGTATAGTGCTTTGCACACAGTAAATGCTCAGTAAATACAATTGATTGATTGATTGAGGAGTCCTGGTTTGGAGTCATATGGCACAATTTCTAGTCCTGGCTCTTCCACAACTTGGTTGCATCACCGTAGGACAATCAACAGAAGCAGTGTGGTCTAGTGGAAAGAGCACGGGACTGAGAGGCAGAGGATCTGGGTTGCAATCCAGGCTCTGCCACCCGTCTGCTGTATGATCTTGGGCAAGTCACTTAACTGCTCTGTGCCTCAGTTACCTCGTCTGTAAAATTGAGATTAAAATATCCTCTCTCCAATTTAGACTGTCAGCTCCATGTTGAGCAGGGACTATGTCCAACATGATTATCTTGAGCCTGCCATGCAGTCAGTGCTTAACATGAAACCCTCAAAATAAAATAACTTCACTGTAGCTCAGTGTCTCCATCTGGAAAATGATATATTACTCGCCCTTGCTAATACCAGGATTTTCATTAAAATTGTGGTGAAATAATGTAGGCAATATCCAAATGTTGTGAATTGCGAAAAGGTAAGTATGTCCTTAGACCAGTATAACCCTTTGAAAAAATAGGGTCTGAAGTTTGGAGATGCTAATCTTTCTTAGGAAGGGCCTGAGATTTGATATTTTAGGAAACCTGGATGCTTTAAATTTACTAATCCATTGCCTAATCCATTTTTTATGACACCTTCCATCATCATCATCCACATCATCAAGGGTATTTATTGAGCTCTTTTATGTGCAGAGCACTGTACTAGGTACTTGGGAGAGCATACAGTAACAGGGTTAGTAGACGTATTCCCAACTCGCAACAAGCTTACATCCAGAGAAGTAAATATATTGAGTGGGGATTGTTACTGTGACCATAAAAACAATGTGGGTCTAGGAGAAGTTTTGTAATTTTGTAAATTGAGGATGAGAATTACCTGCTCATCTGAGGTTGTATTAACTACCCACAGATGGCATCCTCCCTATTTGAAGTTATGTAAGTGCTAACCTTACTTTTGACAAAGATTTTGGCAAAAACTACTGATATGATTTGCCAGCTCTGCCGAAAGGACTTTTATTGGAAAATGTCAGTTAAACAGTCAATCAGCGGTATTCCCTGAACAGTTACTGTGTGCAGAGCTCTAACCTAAGCACTTGGGTGAGTAACATAGAATAAGCAGACACAAAGCCTTCCCTCAAGGAGACAAAAATGGATCCTGTACTTGGCTAGGCTTTGTACCCATCAGTCTTAATCATCCCCAGAGGACAGTGATGAGGTTTTATTTCCACCTGTGAATATTCTCCCAGCAGTTAGTACAGTACTCCGCCCACAGTAAGTACTTAAATACTATTTCTAGTACTTACTGGGTGCAGATCACTCTAATAATGACTTTAGGAGAGGACAGTAGAGTTGGTAGTCCTGCCCTCAAGAATCTTACAATCTAGTGGATTAGCAATATTTCTGAGCTGTAATCTCACAATCCAGTGGATTAATGACAGACTCTGAACTGTAATCTCTTATTTCTTCTAGCTGATGATGCCAGAGAGGCGGTGAAATATGGGGTCAGTGGAATCTTGGTGTCTAACCATGGGGCACGCCAACTGGATGGAGTTCCTGCTACAGTGAGTACTGGCCCTCCCCGGGAATTCCTTTCCATTGCAATTTGGGCTTTGGCCATTCTCCTGGGTGGATTCAGTGGGTAAAAGGGACATATCAGAGGGCTTTAAACACAATGAACCCTTAGCTGGGAGAATGTTGCACTTCAGTGAACAGCTAAAGTGATCAGAAATCTGCTCAACTTAGGTAGCATGGGCACAGGGACTTGGGAAGTGAGGGGAGAAAAATCTGAGGAGGAAAGAGAAAAGTGGTGGCAGAGAGAGAAAGGAAAGAAAGGGAATGAGGAAGGGGACTCTCAACTCACAATACCCAAAGACACCATTGCCCTGGAGGCCCTGGCAGGTAGAGGGGACTGCATGATGATTGGACAGTACCATCCATCTCCCCGCCACCTTCAATCCCACAGGGATCAATCCCACACCTTTCAGGAAAGGAGTAGCTCAGTTTCCATGCTACCATAATTCCAGGGGCTGGAGGGCTGAGGATGTCTTGGGGACCCTCCCTTGCTCTGAGGTAGCGGTCTTACATTCCCAACTTTTAGAACATGGGATACGTGGTGACAGTTTGTCATTCATTCATTCAATAATATTTGTTCAGTCCCTACTGTTTGCATAGTTTGTGTTGTTGAATTGTGTGCAGCATGGCTTACTGGATAGACCACAGGCCTGGGAGTCAGAAGGACCTGGGTTCTAATCCTAGCTCTGCCACTTGCCTGTTGTATGCCCTTGGGCAAGTCTCCTAACTTCCCCATGCCTCAGTTACCTCGTCTGTAAAATGGGGATTAAGACTCTGAGCCCAACGTGGAACAGGGACTGTGTCCACCCTGCTTCCCTTGTATCTACCCCAGTGCTTAGAAGAGTTCCCGGGCTTAACAAATACCATTATTATTATTATTATTATTGTTACGAAGTGAATTTTTTCCTGACTAGTTAGTAATGAGTGGCTTCCAAGCTGAGTGATAAAGAAGATAGAACTGAAGCTGGGATAATAGATGAGAGACAATGTAGCCTAGTGGAAAGTGGGTTCTAACCCCGAGTCTTCCATTAGTCTGTTGTGTGACCTTGGCCAAATCACTTAGTCTCTCTCTGCTTCAATTTTCTCATCTACACAATGAGGATAAAATACCTGTTCTTTCTACCTCTAAAACTGTGAGTCCCACAAGGGATAGGGGCTATTTCTGATCATCTTACATCTAAAATGTTCTATCTTACATTTAGATATGAGACTCCAATCTGGAGTTAATTTTGTAATACAAACTCCATGTTAGAAGTATCTTCAGTGGGTCATTTTTAGGCCAGTTCAGTATTTGTAACACTCTAAACAGACTTTGGTGGGCTTTCAATTGTGTATTGAACCCAAACCAGTCAATATTTCTTCGTTTCTTATTACAAATCGGGGAAACATGCTTAGTTATGGCTTGCATCATGGTTAGGAAATAGTGGCACTTATATGTTGATGTAATTTGTGTGAATGTAAGAACAGGACTATGTAGACGTAAGTGGCTCCAAACTATGTTTGGCCTGGTAGCAAAATCAGAAGGAAAAGGGGAAAATTTTTTGTTACACGCCAATGTTTGTAGGAAGTGGGCGAAATTCTTCCCTAAGAAACCTCCTCGAAACTCTTCCTGAAATGTGCCTCCTAAATCCAAGTCTTCAAGCAAACAGCCTATCACGGTTTTGCCCTTAGCCCACATTTTGTCTTTCAAATTCTGCATTCTTATTCATCAAGCTATACTGAAAATTAGGCTGGCTCTCAAGAATCATCTCAAGTTGCCTCGTTTAGGGGCCTGACTGGGGTGAGAGGCAGCTTACAGCATCGTTTGTCATTTTGCATCCACAGATCGATGTCTTGTCTGAAGTCGTGGAAGCGGTGGAAGGACAAGTGGAAGTGTTTCTGGATGGGGGAGTTCGGAAGGGCACAGATGTTCTTAAAGCTATAGCTCTTGGTGCCAGGGCAGTGTTTATAGGCCGACCTATTATCTGGGGATTGGCTTGTCAGGTAAGCAAGGATGGTGTTGGATGCAAATTAGGTTGCTTAGGCTGAGCTTTACCGGATGCTTTCTTGTCTTTTGCTAAGGGTGAGGAAGGAGCCAAGAATGTCCTTAAAATGCTGAAAGAAGAATTCCAGTTGGCAATGGCTCTGACTGGTGAGATGTGAAACCCTCTCTTTGGAAGAAATGATAGCTCCTGTTTTCATCGAACCATCTGAGCAGGCCACCCAAATCTAGGAATATCTGATATACTTTTGCCACCTCAGAAAGCTGTGGTCCTAGAAAGCTTTGTTCTTAATGTATGAAAGATGTAACCTACGGGGATAGAGTATTAGAAAGCAATGTAAATCAAGCCTGACAGGAGTTCTAAGGTCTAGTAGAGAAGCAGCATGGCCTAGTGGATAGAGGATGGTCCTGAGAATAAGAAGGACCTGCGTTTAAATCTCCACTCTGCCACTTGTCTGCTATGTGACTTTGGGCAAGTCCCTCAATTTCTCTATGCCCCAATTACCTCATATGTAAAATAGAGATTGACTGTGAGCCCCATGTGGGACAGGACTGTGTCCTACCTGATTAACTTGTATCTACTCCAAAGGTTAGTACAGTGCCCGGCACGTAGTAAATGCTTAATATATACCATAAAAAATTTTTAAAAATTGATAGGACTTTTGTAACCATAAACTGAGCTGACACTGAATTTGTCCAGTCATGCTGACACTGAATTTGTAAAATTTCTCCAGGTCCTCCGTCTCCCATGTGATTTCATCCAAATACCCCCAGTAACCATTTTTGCCCTGAATCCTCCAGAGGTTTTTGTTCCTCTTGACTCAGGCTGAGTTCCCGTTGTCTTTAGGCCATTATCTTGCTCACTTAGATAGAAAACACTTGGAACTGGAAGAAACAAAGTGAGTCATTTGTCTTCTGACCTTGAAAAATCCAAAATCGATAAGAGTACCCCACCTAATTGCAGAGCTCCTTACTTGACTTTGCCTGTGTAGACATGACCCAAAGGAAAAAGTGCCAGCCTCTGAATCATCACCCTGGGTTTTCCTTTGCTACACAGACAGATCCTAAAAGAAAGCTTTCAGCCCCTGAATATCTATTAAATGTGGCAGAAAGAATATACTCTTTGTGTTAATAAAAATATGTGCCAGTCATTTTGTGTTAAGGACTGTTTGGGTAATAAAAATGGTCTCACGCCACAGAAGAGTTGGCAAGCCTACTTTGAACCATAAACCTTACATTAGTCGTTTTACATTCCTTGGGAAAACCATTACCCGACTGATTATTATTGCATTTATTCTATATTAAATGTATGCTTTATTTTTTCAGGGTGCCGGAATGTAAAAGGCATTGACAAGACATTGGTGAGGAAAAATCCATTTGCTGTTTCCAAGTTCTGACAGTGCACAATATTTTCCCATCTGTATTCTTTTTTTCCAATGAGTGTTTCTTGACAAAGAGATACTGTGCAGAGGGTGCCCATGGTCTGTAATTTCGCGCCACTCTACAATAGACGTCGTTATTCTCCATCAAAATAAAACCCTCTTTTAGTTAATTGCTTTTGACTTTTCAATGTGTGTCCTTAGGAACCTTTAAAAAAGAAATGTGCTTGCATCCTGGAACTAAATTAACTGTTTAAAAGAAAACATTAAAAAGTGTTTGGGCAACAAAATCCACTGAAATGGAAAAAGTTTGATTTACAAAAGATTCCCTCTGGCAGAATTGAACTTGCCTCTGAGATATTCAGGACTTGGCCCCTGGAAAGCTTTTAACATTGGAATTCTCTTAAAGAAAGACACTGATTACTCTCAAATGCTAAGAAGCAATTCAAGGGCCTAAATACCTGAGATCTAGATTATGATCCCCGTGTTGGACAGGGTCTGTGTCTGACCTGATTAACTTATATCTACCCGGCACGTAGTACAGTCCTCTGTTCCTTGGTACATAATAAGCACTTAACAAAAACCATGATAATACTGAATTCCTGGGAGATGGGTCATAGGCTATTTGAATCCAAAGTGGTGGCTGAATACTCTAATGTTGGAATGTCGAGAAGTGTCAGTCTCCACTTCTTCCACCTCTGGCCCATTTCCCTTTGCTGTGTTCAACCTTCTCTGTTTCCTCTTTGCTCACATTCCTCTTCCTTCCCAATCCACTGTGGCCTCTCCTCCACTACTTATATTCTGCCCTACTTCACAATAACTTATTGGAGAGACAGTCACAGTCAGGAGAATATTGGGGTTTATGTGCACTGATAATAATGAATTTTGACTCTCGTGACCTTAGAAGTGGAATTCGGAAGAGTGAAGTGGCAGGATGTGCTCAACGATTACCTTTATTATTATAATTAGGAAGAAAAAATTTTGAGCCCTGCTATCCTTATGATAATTACCACTTGGGGAAATTTGTAAAAGATGTCTTTATATTTCCAGGTGGACAGAGCCCTAAATGTGGCCTACCCTTAAGGTTGTTACCGCTCCAAAATCAGTCAATAAGTAATATACTCGGAGTGTTTACTCTGTTCAGGGCACTGTAGTAAGGATTTGGGAGAGTGCAATAAAATTAGTAAAAATATTCCCTACCTCCAAGGAGTTTACAGTCTCTTGAAAACCTCAAGATGGAAGATTATCCTCTTTGATAATGACAATACTGCAGCAATTTTCAAAGCAATTCCAGTTTTGCTTGTCGCATTCCAATAGGGAATAAATTATTTACTAAGAATACATAGGAACCCAGAGGGGTTACCTCTTCCTTAATTTTTGAAAAAGGTGATTATCATTAGAGTTTGATAATTAGACTTGACAGGCTGGCAGTCTTGCTTTCTGCTCTAAGGCATGTTTGCCTCTTTTAATGTGAAAGTGTAAATTTCTAATGTGAAAATATATTTACACAAAATTATGTATACATGGACCCCTAGTCACCTAGTGAAACAGAACCACTCCATAACTAGAGCATAAGCTCCTTGTGAGCAGGGGATATCAACTTGTTTCATCATCAATGGTATTTACTGAGCGCTTACTCGCTGTAGAGCACTGTACAAAAAGCTTCAAAGAGTATAATGCAACAGAGTCGGTAGACAAGTTCCCTGCCCACAACAAGCTTAAAATATAGGGGACTTCTTTATTTTGTACATCCCCATCTCCTATTTCAGTGCTCTGCACGGAAAAGACACTAAATAAAAGCTGTAACTACTGCTACAAAGAGTGTAGCAGAGCTAAGGGGAGGAATGCTCAGTATGTACTACACTTTTTATTTTGCAAACAATGTGCACTGATCTTGTAACATGATTTGTGTAAGTGACCTAACCTTTCTGAAAGCCTATTTTGCAGCTATATATGGAAGATGTCATTCTGCCTAGGGAAGTATTTTGAAATCCATAGATGGAAGCCATAATTGAAATATAAATACAATCCTGAATGCAATTTTGATCATTTTTCTATGTCACTGCTGAATTAATCACTCCCTCATTGATCTTGCCCAGATATTGGAGTTTTTAAAAAATAACCTTGTAGATCAGAAATGGAGTATTACAAGGTGAAAGAAAATTGTAGCTTAATTTCAAAGTAGAAAAAGTCTTGTATTATAAGATTCTTGTTTGATTTATTGTATTATGTTCAGTGTTGTGTGGCATTTGTATGGCAACAAAATAATTTTTTTCTCTTTAAGGACATTTTGAGGTTTCACATGACAATTATAGAATGACATCAAAAGATATTTATTTTATAAAATATAAATATGATGTCTCAAAGGATAATACCTTCATATGTCGGGATAGTTTAGAAGATGCAATTTTCTGTATTTAACATAGTCTAAAGAGCAATAGGTAATCTGTTCCATCACCCAGCCACCCCCTGTAATTTAGGAAAAATGAAATCAATGAATGTGTTGTTGGGATTGCCTAATTAACTGTTTACCTGGTCCTATAAAAAAACAAGCAAGCAAAACCCCCCAGAAAACCCACTTAACCAGCAGACGGAATTCCAAACTCAGTTTTTAATAACTTCTAAAAATGGGAGGATTTTAGTATCTAAACAAAATCTCTAATTTTGAAAAAGAATTCCGTGAGTAATGTTTTCCAATTCCAAGATTCATTTAGAGTGATAGAATTTCTTTGGTGATTATTTGTTCCCCAAATTCTGGCACGTTCCTTCACCATGTTTTCCATGCTCATCTTTCTTTTTTAAATAAAACAGCATTCTTTTAGTCTATGAACAGAATAAATGAGAAGGGAATGGGTAATGTAGTTGGAGATAAACCTATTCACTGTGAAATTCCCTTCTTATTGCTCATTTCACACTAGATGTTTTTCTTTCTGCAAACACTCTTGATCAAGTGTTTATTGCCAGTATAAGAGGCTGATGATTTTCCTACCAGCAGACCAGTGTCTAGAAGCACAAATTTTGGGGAGTGGCAAATGTTTGTCACTGTTCTGCGGTTGTTGGGCCTGGGCTTGAGTCCCTGATTCTACTCATAGCTGGCTAACATATGCGAAGACTGCACATACACTTTGCAAAGTGCTGCATCCCTGCTCATCTAGTGGCTCAATCACTCAGGGAGCCAGCAGGTATATGATTGACAAGGGACAAGGGAGTGTGGCTGGCTCTGGGTGAGCCACTATAACATTCTTATCAATTCTTCTGTATAAGGTCCTGGGCCTGAAATCTCAAACTGAAGCTCATCCCTCATTCTCCATCATCACACCTCTTAGAGATATTTTTATCTTCAAAGCCTACCATTCCTCCACCTCAGCCCCTGACGCTAACTGTCATGGCTTGAAAGTTGCATCCCTTTTTACAGGGGCTGGGGTCTCTGTGGAGTTCTTTAAGAGACTGCATAGGACATCAGTACATAGCAACACGTGGAATGTATTGTATGTCTATTGCTTCCTAGTTTTCAAGGATCTGTCAGGTGCCACAGGTTGCCACTTTAAACTTTACTTCTTTTACCCCTCTTTCTGACCTCTCCTCAACTGTGTTTTCATTTTTGCTAGCAACACAAATATTCAGGCCCCCCTGAAATGTACAAAGCCTAGACCAAGGCAATCAGAGGAATTAAAGTGAAAAATAAGTGATGGTCACAAGAATCAAATGGTCTAAACTGCAGACAAACACCTAGAGTTTTGTTTCAGAGTGTGGTAAGAATAATTGTGGTATCTGTTAAGCACCTACTCTGTCACAACAACAGAACTGGGCATTGCTGAGTAGCAGGAATAGTAGTAGTAGACTAATTTAATAAATGCCTACTGTGTGCTAAGCACTGTACTAAGTGCTGGGAAAAAATACACAACTGAGATTGGCCCTTAGAGGTTCACAATCCATGAATAAGGTGGGACAGAGATCTACTTCAGGCACAATAGGAACAATCAATCAATCAAATCAGTGGTATTTACTGAGTGTTTACCGTACACAGGGCACTGTACTAAATGCTTGGGAAAGTATAACGCAATAGAGATGGTTGACATGTTTGTTCCCTCCTCACAAGAAGCTTACAGTTAGAGGGGGAGACACATTAAAATAAATTTTGGTTATTTGCATAAATGCCGTGGGTTTAAGTTTTGTAGAAAGTATGATAGTGTTCCTGGACGTGATCTCTGTCCTTGAGGATCTTACAATCTGAAAGATGAAGGTCAAAGTTCAAAAAGTCTGGTGATAAAAGAAACCAGTAAAGGCCTAGAATGCAGCTCTCCAGGTCAAGAGACTAGTCACAGCCAAAGCCCTTCTAATGTTCTTTAATCTGTACAGCCGGTGATACTGCAGCCTACATTCATTCATTCAATTGTATTTCTTGAGTGCTTACTGTGTGCAGAGCACTCTTCTAAGTGCTTAGGAAAGTACAATACAATAATAAACAGCGACCTTCCCTGTCCATGAGTTTACAGTCTAGCATCTACAGTCTAGACACACAGAGAACGTCTTTTTTAGATAAAACAATCCGGGCCACAGAATGAGGTGTGGACTGGAGAAGGAAGGGGCTGATGCAGTAATCAAGAATGGCAAGTACTTCAACCACTGTGGTAGCAGTTGGGATGGGGAGGAAGAAGCAAATTCTGGAGACGCTGTGTAGATGGAATCAACAAAACAAGACAGAGGGCTAGGTCAAAGGAGAGAGGAATTAATAGTAACGCATGATTGCAGACAGGCAAGACAGGAAGGATGGTGGTGTCCCTGGCCCCCCAGTAGGAAGACAACAGGGGATGCAGGTGGTTTCTGTCAGCAGTCTGGTTGGAAGAAAGCCAAGGGCATTGCCAGTCAGCGCTTAGAACAGTGCTTTGCACATAGTAAGCGCTGAACAAATGCCATCATTATTATTATTATGATGATGATGGGACTGACTCAGCGTAGTCCTCCTGACTGGAAGAAAGTTGAGGAGTGCAAGAAGTTGACCCCTTTCTCTTCCTTTAGGAAAGGTCATAGTTTGTATCAGTGACCCGGGGAGGAGTTTTCAATAAGGCAGGGAGAAAGAACGGAGTAGCATAGTGAAACATAATGTGCCTCAAAATGTGCTAGCCATTCCAAGGGAAAAAAAGAAGGGTATCAGCAGAAGCATTAGTGAAGGTAAGTTAGGAATAGGATTGCTTTGTTTGGTTTCTTGTGTTTGAGGGTTTTTTTTTTTTTGAGTTGATGATTGTGACTGACTTTAAGGCTCTTACTAGGCTATTTTTGCTTTAGGCCTTTGACTCCCAAACATATAAAATGACCCCTAAGAAAACATTTCACTGTGATTATAAAAGCACTTTTTGAATGCTCCAAAGGAGAGAATTGAATTATCTCCCTGACAAAGCTACTATTGATTTGGGACAACAATGAAAAGGATTAATGAAATCCATAGACAAACTAAAAGCCTCATTTAACCAGTAGTCTGCCCTTCTGCCTACAGCCAAGGAGACAATTTTGTATTCATCTCCTCTCTTTTTCCTTCTTATTCTTTGGAGGAAAGGGTAGTGAGTAAATTAAATGGCAAAATACCAGCAAAGAGGGGAAATAGAAACTGACTCAGATAATCCACAAATTAGATAATCAGCCTTAGGATAATTGAGAATTGACCTAAAACTATTTCAATTTGAGTAGTCTAGTGGGAAGAGCATGGAACTGGGAGTCAGGAGCACTGGGTTCTAGTACTGACTCTGCCACTTACCTGCCAAGGCAAGTCACTTAAGTTGTCTTCTCATTAGTAAAATGGGGATAATCAATCATATTTATTGAGCGCTTAGTATGTGCAGACCATTATGCTGTTTGGAAAAACACAATATAACCATCATCATCATCATCAATCGTATTTATTGAGTGCTTACTATGTGCAGAGCACTGTACTAAGCGCTTGGGAAGTACAAATTGGCAACATATAGAGACAGTCCCTACCCAACAGTGGGCTCACAGTCTAAAAGGGGGAAACAGAGAACAAAACCAAGCATACTAACAAAATAAAATAAATAGAATAGATATGTACAAGTAAAATAAATAAATAAATAAGTAGAGTAATAAATATGTACAAACATATATACATATATACAGGTGCTGTGGGGAAGGGAAGGAGGTAAGATGGGGGGATGGAGAGGGGGATGAGGGGGAGAGGAAGGAAGGGACTCAGTCTGGGAAGGCCTCCTGGAGGAGGTGAGCTCTCAGCAGGGCCTTGAAGGGAGGAAGAGAGCTAGCTCGGCGGATGGGCAGAGGGAGGGCATTCCAGGCCCGGGGGATGACGTGGGCCCGGGGTTGATGGCGGGACAGGCGAGAACGAGGTACAGTGAGGAGATTAGCGGCGGAGGAGCGGAGGGTGCGGGCTGGGCTGGAGAAGGAGAGAAGGGAGGTGAGGTAGGAGGGGGCGAGGTGATTGGACAGCCTTGAAGCCCAGGGTGAGGAGTTGATGTACAAGTTCCCTATCTGCACCCCCTTCCCTCCTAACTGATCCCTTTGTAGGACAGGAACTATGTCTGATCAATCAATCAATCGTATTTATTGAGCACTTACTGTGTGCAGAGCACTGTACTAAGCGCTTGGGAAGTACAAGCTGGCAACATATAGAGACAGTCCCTACCCAACAGTGGGCTCACAGTCTAGAAGATCAGGTCTGATCTGATTATCATGTCCACTCCAGCACTTAACACAGTGCTTGTCACATAGTAAGTGCTTACAAAGTACCATTAGTCTTATGAATAAACATAGATGTTGGCAAAATTATTTTCTCATTTTGTTCACCACTCCAAAACTTCATTATGAGTGCTTTCTGGTGGCAGCGTTCAATTGTCCCGTCTTTGCCACTAGAGGGAGAAGGATAAACAGTTCAGTGGAAATAAAATAGCTTTTTTTACAATATAGGCATGTGCATTACCAGTTAATGATGCACAGTGTATGCTGAGTGCTGCTATGTGTTTGGCCGGGGAGAGAGAGGGGAGGATGGAATTCATTTCTTATCAAAGCATAATACATCTGGTTTTCTTCAGATTACTTCTAATGTAAGCATAATGTACTCAATTCATGCATATTAGTTAAATGAAATGGCCATTATTTTTTTTTTTTTTGCCCATGATGGCACAGCTGATGTGGCTTAGTATCGCCCTACCTGTGTGGGACAAAGGACACTCCCCTCCATGTCTCAAGATCCAACTTAAATCTGATTTTGGCAGACGAAGATGAGCACAGTTAGAAAACATTCTGCCTCTCCTATTTCTTGAAGTCAATCAATGAATCAATAATGGTTATTGATCCCTTACCACATGTATAACACTGTCGTAAGTGCTTGGGAGACTATGGAACATAATAATAATAATAATAATAATAATAATAATAATAATGGCATTTATTAAGTGCTTACTATGTGCAAAGCACTGTTCTAAGCACTGGGGAGGTTACAAGGTGATCAGGCTGTCCCACATGGGGGCTCACAGTCTTAATCCCCATTTTACAGATGAGGTAACTGAGGCCCAGAGAAGTTAAGTGACTCGCCCAAAGTTACACAGCTGACAACTGGTGGAGCCAGGATTTGAACTCATGACCTCTGACTCCAAAGCCCGGGCTCTTTCCACTGAGCCACGCTGCAGTGGCTCCCACTTCTCACCAGATTATAGGACCAGATGGAGCAATCTGTGCATCTCTTGGACTCCTACACTTCTTGCTGCAGAATTTATGATCTAGTTAGAGAGACTGGAGTTGAAATAGATTTGCAGTTAAGAGGAAAAAGAAATGGGTTAGATATGTTAGTGTTAAGTCAATATACCTATTGGTGGTATGGTTAGTTGTGGGTACACAACTGTGTAGTTGGAGTAGAAGGACTAGGGTGGTGGCTGGGGTTATATAACCTAGAGAGAGAGAAAAATGAATTGGGGAAGGCTTCCTGGAGGTGTGATTTCAGACGGACTTTGAAAATGGGGCGAGTAGTGGTTTGGCAGGTATGAAGAGGAAGGGGATTCTTGGGAATGTAAGAGTGTGAGCAAGAGATAGGTAGTAGCTGAAATGAGGAGTTTCAGTGAGTAGATTAATTGTGGTTTCAATAGAAGACCCATTTGGAGTTCCTGTTTTATCTTTGACCTTAGTTTTGCTTCCCTTGAAAATGAAAATGACAGGGATAGAAAGGAACCAAACTAGCTAAATAAGGAACATGGTTATATTCATTTGCTTTTTGAAACTCTGAAATGATGCAAATCTACTGAATTTTTGTAGACTTGCCCATTTCATTCATGTGCTGTGATTTGTTATGAAATAATTATGTCCTGAAGTCAGTTTGTGGGAATTAAAATCATTTCCACTGTAAAAGAAAATACCAAAACACTTCCTAATTTTGGCATCATTTTTGGGCTTTGAAGTTGTGCTTTGAGAATGATTTTAAATTAAGTGTTGCTTATTGACATGCCTTTTTTGGTCTTCAACTTCCAGTGTTTTTGATAGTATCTACGCCAAATTAGATCATATGATGAATGACCTCTCTATTGCTATGAACAGCAACTTGGAAAAGTAAACCATGGATGGCCTCTCTGAAATAATTCTGGAGTTCTAAATGCTTCAGAGATAACTGAGGAACCTGGAACTCTTAACTACAAATCTTGGCTTTCCCAAACCCTAGATTTCCTATATTTGATGAAATCTTCTTGATGGCATCTGATAAAATTCTTCTTTATGCCACAGTCCATTTTTCTTTTAGCTTGTACATATATATTTGAAGTTGTGTGCATATACTAAAAATTACTATAGACTTAAACTACTTAGAGCAAAAATCTCCATAAGGAAAGACCAGATATAGGGAAAATTCTAGGTTTCATTCCATTACTTCCCCATATGAAAATACTATCTGCCTGTGCACCAAAAGGTGTCCAAAATTCTGAAGGCATTTTTATAAATCTCAATTCATTAATCCCCACAGTTCACTATGCAATGTCTTCGTAAGATGAATAGATGTCAAGAGTATTTCTTCTGGATGGACTGATACTTTGAGAGGAGAATTGACTCACTCAAAATTTCCCCGCTACTCAATAGCAAATCCGCTATTAGCATTCATGATTTTCAGTCTAGCCCTGGAACTACACAGCCATTGCATTTGAAATTCTTCTCTTCCCCAAGTTTTTGGCTTGAGATTTGGTTTCCTTTGGCAATGAAGAAATCATGACGGTGGCAACCGATAGCTTGATTCCCACTGGTTTCTTTTCAAACAGCTCCGCTGCTCCCTATCCCCAGGCATCTCAGTTACCAACCCCTTCACTTCCCCTTTGCTGTGCCCACCTACAAACCCCCAGGGAACAGTTCCAGATCACTATGCCATCCCCTACCCAAGTCATTACCTATTCTGCTATGCATTATGTTTCCCTGCTTGCTGTGCAGCTCTTTATCCCCAGGCATCCCACCTCCCCTTAGAACCCAGGTTCTCTGACTTCCATGCCTGTGCTTTTTCCAGAGGGTCACACTGCTTCATATTTGATATCATGTTTCATACTGGTGTTTTCCATAGATAGTTACTGGCTTGTTTTAAGTGGTTAATTTGTTAAGTACCAGGCACTGTACTAATTCCTGAAGTAGATTCAAGTTAATCAGGTTGGACACAGTCCACGTCCCACATGGGGCTCACAGTCTTAATCCCCACTTTACAGATAAGGTAACTGAGTCACAGGGAAGTTAAGTGACTTGCCCAAGGGCACACAACAGGCATGTGGCAGAGCTAGGATTAAAACCCAGGTCCTTCTGACTCCCGGGCCTGTGCTGTATCCACTAGGCCACACTACTTCTCTCTTCGGGACATCTCTCTGGCTCAAATTCTGGTTCCCATGGCATGAGCATCTAACCATGAAAAGACATCTGACTTTCTTAGCCAGGTGTCCACGGTGACTCGGTGAAGGTAAACTTTGAATCCCTGCCCCTGACCTTATGACCAGTTCAGATTATTGATTGTGTTATCAAGTGCCTATGCAAGAGTATACAATCCAGAAAGCCAGGATGATTTCTGTCAACCAGTGAAGTGCAAAAATGCCTGACCTGCTATAGTTTTGGGTACAATAGACATTGTGTACAAATAAAATGACTGCTGCAGCCAAATATGTGACAGGTAACTACCGAAAGCCATTAATTCAGTCACACATCTTAAAAAGAAAAAAAGACTTCCACATTCTAGAATTACTTAACTCAATGCACATGGCTTGAGTTTAACCAAAGGCAATGACTGGCTGAATTCTGAGTTGTGCAGAATAAATATTAAGATAAATCACAGCCCAAAGGAAGGCACTGATGTGAATTTGGTATATTGATACATCATTCAGGACCATAAAAACGACTGGGGATCTTTTTTAAAAATCATTTTCAGTCGGGTGATTGGCTGTCAACAAAAGTTACCACGTTCTCTCATTTCTCCGGATTCACTGTTAACCCCGTTCTCAGTCCCTTTTGAAACTTTCTATGGTCTGGAGTCACTAATGGGATCTGGAAGCCGAGAAGACTCTGAAACAAACAATACCGGTTTGTATGAAATCAGCACGTGGCTTAAGAACAGTCCTTTCCCAGCCCTCTGCTAGAGAACCAACACAGGCGACAAGGCGACACCACTTTCAGGTTCCAGAGTTGAGGGCAAAGCTCAAAGGCGTCGTCGCATTCAGAGTGTTTCCCAATGTATGTGGTTGGTGTGACAGCACCCAGGGGGTTAAGAAACCAGCATTAAGGATCAAAGCCCCTACTTTTTCCCCCTCCTTTTTTTGCACGACGAATGGTTCAAGTGTCTGGTATTTGATTCAGAAAGGAAACCTGCAACAGTCATGTCCCCTGAAATAAACCAACCCACCTTTTGAGCTGCCAGCACTTTTGCCTATTACGTCAAGGCATCAGAAAGTTTAAAGCACAGCAAAGTAATGTGTTTTTTTTTTCTTCTGTAATCCCATGGTAAACATTAGGCAGACAGTGTTTCTGCTTTGCGCATTAAAAAACCCGACTGAATTTGAAAAGCCTGTGAGTGCACTTTGGGGATTTTGGAAAGAGTCATTTGGCTGTGAGCTAAGGCTGGAAGCTGCCATTTTGCAGAAGGGGCAGAAGGGGAAGCCGTTGGCTTCATTCATAACTTCATAGCTACTGCAAATATCAGCTGATGAATATTTATGTTATCCCTGGCATCAACCCGAAAGGCAAACAGGAAAAAAAAAAAAAGCTAAAGTTAGGAAAAGGTCGTCTGAACTCTGTGGGATTTCTTTACCAACACTTTCCATGCTTAAGCAGTAGCTGCTGAATGAAATCATTGTGTGTAGAGATCCTGCACAGGAAAACAAAGTCTGTTCATTAGCACCTCGTACTTTGTTTGAACCTTGTACATTCATTGGGTCCTGAAAGGAAAACCTTTTTCCTTAAATCAAATGGACTGTATATGGAGCCACGTTTTCTTTTCATTATTGCGAATTACTCCTCGTCGCATAACAGCTTAAATGGTTCAAAGAGAGAGCAAGTTGGTAAAGGAAGTGAAGAAAAGAAAAAAAAATAACTGCTTGGGGTGGGCTTACTCTTTATTAAAAGACTTACAGTTCAGGAGACCATCGCAAAGATGAGACACACATGTAGGTATTTATAGTTATATATAAACTCTACTAAATAACATAGCCAAGCAGACCTTTTTGGGGGGGCAGGGGGAGGGTTTAAATGTGTCAGAGACAACAGTCCTTTTTCAGGACTCCCAATGGAATTGGTCTTAGCAGTGTCAACTCTTGATCCTCTTGTCCAGTTTGTGAATCGATCAGGCTCTTCGCTGTACCCTTTTCCTCCTCTAGCCTGTTCACTATTCATTAACAGATCTAAGGGTCTGTTAAATTTTTTAAAAGGGGTTGAAACACATACCGGTCATTTCCATTATCTGTCCCCAACTCCGGTAAAAGCTTTGGTGCCAGAAGGGTGCAACTCTTGGAAGAATTAAGTTTTTGGACTCTCAGCAAATACCCGTCATCCCTATTGTTCCTGTCCCTTACTATCATGGATCACCAGAGTTGGTGGCAAACAAAATTTTCCGGGAACTAACAACTCTGACGTTCAACCTATTAGGATCCTGGCTTAAGACTTCTAGAAGGGGAGATAGGGTTGCAAAATTGAGTTTACTGTGGAAGCAATTGTGATTCTGCCTTATCAACAAAAAAAATCTTAATTATACAAATACCTTCCAACACTGTCTGCTCCAGAGTTGTTTACCCTTAGGCAGCCTGTTAATGCTGGGTGGGAACAACGGGGTTAAGTGAAAGGTAATGGGGGATGGGTCCGGAGGGAGAAGCATGCATTTTTCTAATATCTAAGACCTGGCTTTGGTCAAGTTTATTTTACCATGGTCAACAGGGAATACTGAAATGTAAATGAGACAATCCGCAAAATTCACTTTTTCCTTGCATTCCTCTGCTGGCTTGTAAAAACAAAGAAATAGGCAAATTTACTAGCCTTGGCAGTTATGCTTGGAAGATGCTGTGAATGTATTTAACTATGTGTGTCTATTGTGATAACTACATCATGTTCCATACTTTTCTCAGTTCACTTGAATTATTCTCTCCCCAAAGTCCCCTCCTCTTCCAGGGCCCTCACAGATATGGCCACCCAAGAGAGTCAGGGCCCCTCAGTTAGCTTCAAGGCCCTTCATTCTACCCATAAGGCAACAGATTAACAAGTTGAAAACTTCATCCTCTGAAACAGCAGCTCATAACTTTTGCTAACGGCACAAAGAAAAAGAAACAACTTACAAGACTTCAAGAAAAGGAAACTGCGTCCCTATTTAGTGTTAATTATAATTTAGCAATGTAGAATTCCAGGCTTCAATGAAATTCTGGAAAATATTATACAAGGAGATGTTTTAGCTATTCATTTTAGTAGTCATTGCAGCATTTAAAGAAGCATCATGTTTCTGTGGCTTGGGAAATTCTTCAAAACCTTCTCCCGGTGGCAAGTAAAATGGTGTTCAAGAGGACACGGGGCACTGTGCTGGGAACTATGTGAAATGGCCTGAAAGGGTGGGTCAAAGAAAGAGAAGAAAGATGAAGAAAGAAATATATATATATGATATATTTCATATATATATATAAATGATCCTAAAGAGACAGAAATTTAGACTTAGATATTTTCCAAAAGTATCCACTGGATGACTGATTAGGCAGACCTTGACAGATAGATTTTGCAGGCCAAAGTGAAAGGGAATGAAAAGTCTCAATCATAAATTAGATCTCCCTGATTGTCATTGCTGCTCATGGTGCAATTGCGAATCTAGATCAGGAAGCCACAACCTCGTAAGAGTTGAAATACAGTGGTAATTGAAATACTGCAGAAATTGTGATGTCTTTAACCTGAGAGTCTCAAAACCCTTAGGAAAAAAAAAAAAGCCTTCCACTGTGGCCCAGGTTGTCAGAGCTGAGTCTTTCTTCGCAAACTATCTAGAAAATCCTGGACCAAAAATATTCTATGACCTAAATTATCCAACCAGTTTACAGTTTTCATTCAGACCAAAGACTATTTTAATCCAGGTTTTTATCTTTGCACATGGAAGTTCATATGGGGAAGCAGCGTGGCTCAGTGGAAAGAGCCCGGGCTCTGGAGTCAGAGGTCAAAGGTTCAAATCCTGGCTCCACCAATTGCCAGTTGTGTGACTTTGGGCAAGTCACTTCACTTCTCTGTGCCTCAGTTACCTCATCTGTAAAATGGGGATGAAGACTGTGAGCCCCCCGAGGGACAACCTGATCACCTTGTAACCTCCCCAGCGCTTAGAACAGTGCTTTGCACATAGTAAGCACTTAATAAATGCCATCATCATCATCATCATATGTGAGCCCATTGTTGGGTAGAGACCATCTCTATATGTTGCCAACTAGTACTTCCCAAAAGCTTAGTACAGTGCTCTGCACACAGTAAGCGCTCAATACATACGATTGAATGAATGAAGGAATGAATATGGAATCTTTGCTGATCTCCCGTGGCATTTTTTTTTAATAAAAGGCTAAATTGAGGCCGAAAGATTGAATGAATTAGAAGCAACACAATCAAGGAGATTTTCCGATTTTTCTCCGATTTTCCGATTGCACTTATACTTGACAGGAAAATAATTTCTTTCACTTTAAATGTATTCTAAAATCTAAGATTCTGAGGTTTCAGGTCCAAATTACTCCAACGGAAGAGATAACTGGTTTTCTTTCCCTTAGTGTTCAGTCGGTGTTTTACCCCAAATAGCCCGTAGATGGTGGTGTAAGATATGTATTGGGTGAACCTTCCAACGATTTTATTATGTAATCTTCTAATTCTAGCCGGGGTGCACACATTTTCAATAAAGGGCGTGTAATTACTAACAGAACAGTAGTGAAGTTCAGATCTCTGCATCCTTGGAGAAAAGAAATCACAGCCTGCATGCTGTCGAAACGGCTTACTCTGCGTCACTCTTGGAAGTTGCCAAGAAGTAGAGACGTTTGATCAAGGGGAAAAAAAAAAATGTGGTTCTGACTCCCGTATTTGATTTGGTGTTCCTTTGAAAAACAACTAAATATGAATGGTTGCTATAGGGATTGAGATAAAAAGTGGTAGAGTGTGCAGACTGGTCATTTTGTCTATGTGTGTGTGAGGAACAGAGAAAGAGAGAGACAGAACTACACAGACAGCTTGCACAGCCTTCCTAATTAGGACTTTTGAGGAAATTATCTGGGGTAAGAGTTATCCCTGGGGTAAAGGGCGTGGAAGCAAAAGAAATTCCTCGAACTTCAGTCACGTCGCGGGCTGAGCTCGATACTTCTTGGAACCACAAACGTTACAATATTTTTACTTTGAGGATCAGCATGGGAAGTTCGTAATGGAAAGTTTTTCCACTATTTTTATATTTGCTTAAGAGTTTTAATTGGCCCCATGAAAATCATCCTTAAGAACATTTTAGGCATCCAAAAATGACCTCAGGAATCCTGTGGGGGGAACTTACTGTGATCAAGTCTAACCCTCACAGCAGTAATGTACTTATCTTTAAACTCTGTTGCTTTCCCTTACTTGTAATTTATTTTAGTGTTATCTTCGCGGCTAGAATGCAAGTTTCTTGCGGGCAGAGATAGTGTCTACTAATTGGAGAACAGAGGGCAGCTTATTTGAACCTCAGTTGGCCTCACCCAGGGAGATTGCTAGCGCCAGGCCAACAAAATCAAGGAGAAACGACTATCTGTCCCAGCCCTACTTATAGTGTGATCTTGAGCATATCGTCTAACTTCTTTATGCCTTCTTCGATAAAATGGAGAATAATAGCAACTACTCTGACCAACTTCCCAGGGGGTGGAGATGAAGTCTGTTCGATCAGTTGGCTTATTGAGTGCTTACTGTGTGCAGAGCACTTTATTAAGCACTTGAGAGAGTACAAATCTGTATAACCGGTAGACACGGTCTCTGCCCACCAGGAGTTTACAGTCTAGAGGGGGAGACAGGCATAAACATAAATAAATTACAGATATGAGAAATTATAAATATAGAATAGGTGGAAGTGGTCTGGAAGAAAAAAGATCTAAATACTTAATATTTTTAACATAAATATACAATCCAAAATGGACAGAGAAGAGCCTGAGAAAAGAGAGGATTGGGGATGGGTGTCTGAAATCTACCCAGGGTTAGTCAGAGCAATGCCATCCAACTTCTTTGATGTGTTGATCCTATTCATTTAAGGCAATGCACATAGGGTAGTGTGGCTCATTGCAAGTCATAGAAATAACAAACTTGAATTAGTAATAGAAAATGGCAAAGATGAGTGCTGCGAAGAATGGACAGGGATTGGTAAAATGGTTTTAACCTTCTCATTTACAGAAGTCCAATGAAGAACAGAGCTTTTACAACGTTAAAACCTCCTCTGAGACACCCTAAACCTCTTTCGGAATGTCTCCAGTTCTGCTGGGCAGACCATTTAACATCGTCATCAGTGGTATTTATTGCACACTTACTGTGTGCAGAGCACTTTACTAAGAGCCTGGGAGAGCACTATATGATAGAGTTGTGTTTGCAGACTGAAGTGAATCTGTGTTTCGGCTTTCCAAATGTGAAAAAAGTGCCATTTTTTGATGAGGGTTATCTCTTCTTTCCCTGCCCTTGGTGTCTTGTGCTGAGAGAGTAAGGAATCAGGACAGTAAAAAAGAACTGACCAGCAAGAAAACAAAAGTGAACAGCTGGTTTAGTTATTTCAAAAAGCTGTAAAGTCAGAAAATGTCTCAAAATGCTTGAGATGTACACAGATTATCATCCTTGCACTGTTATGGATGCTGGGGAGTTTCTGTGTAAATTTAACATTTTTGAAGTTTAATATCTCAGCAGTGGAAGGAAATAGAAACAGTACATTTTGAACTGGAGGTGTCTCTCCCAATCCCTTGATACCTTTAGGCACAATAGGTTGAGTTAAGAAAAGAGTTAAAGCATTAACTCTCTGTTTCCTGTCCTTTGTTGGTTTAAGACCTTCACTTAACATTACTTCAATGTGAGCTTTTGTGTGAGACCAGCTTTGATTCTTTTTCCTTAAACAATCCCATCTAGGAAAGAAAAAAAAAATGAAAGAACTTCTATAATATGTAATATATATTTTAAGAAGTGATGTGTTTTTTGGGGTGTTTAAAGTGTCTCAATCCCCAGACCGGTGACCTTGGAATGTTCTTGTGTGTTAAATAATGAGAGGCTTCTTGAACAGGAGTCAGAGGGTATCATGAAGGCATCGTATGCGGTACACTCCACTGGGGTGGGTATGTGTACATGTGAAACTCACACTGTTCGAGTAATGATCCGTGAGACCTGATTGTGAGCGGTATTGACTGGCCCAAGAGGAGTCCACATCCTGTTCCCCAGGCCCAAGGACGAAATGGTAGGGCAGCACAGGCTCTTGGAGGAAGAGACAGAGATGTTCCTGTTCCAGGGTCAGTGATGTGAATTATCCATTGGGAGCCAGTCTTGCTGGGTTGAAGAAATAAGCTGGGAGGGGGGGAAATGGTTCCACGGTGAATGGTCCAGTAAAATCCTGTGGTGAAACAGACAGACTCTTTGATTAAACTGGTGGGGCACTGTTATCGTGCTTTGTCATTCGGTACAATGGTGTGCTATTAGTCGGGACTAATG
The DNA here is from genome assembly GCF_015852505.1 of Tachyglossus aculeatus. NCBI lineage: Eukaryota > Metazoa > Chordata > Mammalia > Monotremata > Tachyglossidae > Tachyglossus > Tachyglossus aculeatus. The sequence continues at coordinate 15,632,452 of NC_052074.1, read as the reverse complement.
GCCCGTTATATTTGGGACCTTGGGCATAATACTGTCCACTAGACTGCATTTCTGGATAAACTCTCCTATTTCCACTTGAAAGAAAGGGGGAAAATGCGTCTATTGGGATGAGCTGTATTCTTAGGAAGAGAGGTGAAAAAAAAGAATATAATATTTCTGACAATCTCAGGGATTCAAAGTTTAAGCAACAACATTAAAGTTCCACAGTGAAAGCAATGTGTTTCCGAGACTAGTATGCAGGAGAAACATCAAAACAAAGAACTGATATATGGAAAATCTATTTATTTTGCTCATATATTCCTTTGACAGGTGTTTATTTTAAAGGGCTTTTTTGAATAACTCTGTAGGTGTTTGATTCAGTTCATAGAAAATGTATTATTTTAACAGATTCTTTCCCTTTGCAGCTCACCTTTGTTTCTATAGTATTTGACATTTTGGTAGAAAACAAGTTGAATATTCAATTGTTTTTACTGTTCTGTGGTTCATAGATGTATGCTACTAGCCCATACTTCTTGAAAGAAATGACAGTGCTATCAAGCTGTGAAAATTGCTTTGATCGGCTTCCTGTTAGATGAGGGCAAGTTAGCATATGTATGGTAAAAAGCTATTTTCAAGCTACTCTACTCTGTTCTTTCATAATTAATCAAAAATGGGCTGCCTGAACTAAAATATTCACTATGAATCCGTGAACTATAAAATTCACTATGAATCTGTGAACTTGGTAGTGGTCGTAGTAATGGTATTCATTAAATGCTTACTGGGCTCAAGGCCCTAATATTGCTAGGAAGTAGAACACAACGATAATTAGGAATTCCCGTTCCTTTCCTAGCTAGACAGGCTATGGGAATTTGCTAAAATGTCCAGATGTGCCTTATATCTGCCCAGTTAAGCTTTGCTCCTTTCTAGCTAGGGGGTTTATATAAAAATTTAAATGATATAGAATTTATCTGATAACTAAGGTTTACGAGCGACAGATTTAAAAAGCTCTACGAAAAGGCCTTTGTATGTGCATATGTGTATGTGTGTATTCATTTATATGTATGATAATACTAATTATCATATTTGTTAAGCACTTATTATGTGCCAGGCACTGTACTTAGTGCTTGGGTGGATCCCAACTAATCAGCTTGGTTACAGTCCATGCCCCACATGGGGCTCACCGTCTTAATCCCCATTTTACAGATGGGGTAACTGAGGCACAGAGAAGTTAAGTGACTAGTCCAAGATCACACAGCGGATAAATAGTGAAGGCAGGATTGGAATCCAGCTCTTTCTGACTCCGGGCCTGTGCTGTATCTACTAGTCTATGCTTTGTCTCTAAAATATTGAAGTCAGTAGGCAGGACAAACATCTGAAAGAGAGCAGAACAAATATGCCTTAATGAAATATCAGTAAATAACTGTACAGTTTAATAAACACATATGCACAAAGGCTGAGAATGGGGGGTCGATACTTCTAGTCTCCATCAGACTCAATTCCATTTCTGTTGCGATTTTGATGAGAGTTGGTCACCAAGGGGCTGGACAGGAATTAGCATCAAGTAGCCCAAGTGCTCATCCCAGGCAGTTAGATTTGGGATGTTTGCACCTTCAATATAATCCATCAATTAATCAATTCTGTTTATTGAGCACTTACTGTGTGCACCAAACACATGAGAGAGTGTGATGTAACAGAACTGGTAGACATATTCCCTGCACACAACAAGTTTACATCCAGAAAAGGAAGCAGACATTAATGTAAATAAATGAATTACAGGTATGTATATAAGTGCTGTGGTGCTGAGGGTGAAGTGAGTAAAGGGCACAAATCCAGTTGCAAGGGTAATGCAGAAGGGAGTGGGAGAAGAGGAAATTAGGGCTTAATTGGGGAAAACCTTTTGGAGGAGATGTAACTTTAATAAGGCTTTAGGAGACAGTGATTGTCTGGTGGATATGAAGAGGGAAGGATTTCCAGAACAGAAGAAGTATGTGGATGAGGGGTCAATGGCAAGATAGATGAGTTCGAGGTAGAGTGAGTAGGGAGGCATTAGAGTAACAAAGTGTGCAGGATATAATAACAATGGCATTTATTAAGCACTTACTATGTGCCAAGCACTGTTCTAAGCGCTGGGGGGATAGTAATCAGGTAATACAAGGTAATCAGGTTGTCCCACAGAGGGGCTCACAGTCTTAACCCCCATTTTACAGATGAGGTAACTGAGGCCCAGAGAAGTTAAGTGACTTGCCCAAAGTCACACAGCTGACAACTGGCAGAGCCGGGATTCGAACCCAGGACCTCGGACTCCAAAGCCCGTACTCTTTCCACTGAGCCACACTGCTGCTCTAGGATAGGTTGTAGTAGGAAATCAGAGAGGTAATGTTGGGGGGAGCAAGGTAATTAAGTGCTTTAAAATCAGTGGTAAGGAGTTTCTGTTTGATGTGGAGGTACATGGGCAACCACTGGAGGATCTTGAAGCATGGGGAAACATGGACTGAATGTAGAAAAATGAGCCGGGCAGCAGAGTAAAGTGTGGACTGAAGTGGGAGGGACAGCAGGTTGGGAGTTCAGTGAGGAGGCTGTTGCAGTCATCAAGGAAGGTTAGGATAAGTATTTGGATTAGCATGGCAGCAGTTCAGATGGAGAGGAAAGGACCGACTTTGGAGATGCTGTGGCGATGGGGTGATAGGAGAAAGTTGTGGGGTCAAGGGAATAAGGGATATATGAGCATGTTTGAAAGTAGTGGGGAAGAAGCCATTGGGGTGTGAACAGTTGAAGATGGCAGTCAGGGATGGGAGAAGGGAGGGGGCAAGAGTTTTGATAAGGGGCAAAGGTATAGGGGCAGAAGCACAGGTAGAGGGGGTGGATTTTGAGAAGAGGCAGGAGATCTCTTGAGATACTGCTAGGAAAATGGGAGAGTTGAAGAAGGGGCAGGATGAGGTGGGGGGGGACTGCAGAATTACTGGAGAGATTTCAGGGATCTCATGCCTGATGGTTTCAATTTTATCAATGAAGTATGTGGTCAGGTCATTAGAGAGAAGAGATTGGGGAGGCGTGGGGAGAAGGGATTTGAGGAAGGAGTTAAACAATGAAACAACGGGTGAAGGCAATGGGCAAGGGTGTCAATAAGGATAGAGAAATAATAATAATAATGGTATTTGTTAAGTGCTTACTATGTGCCAAGCACTGTTTTAAGCACTGGGGATTGGGGGGGCATACAAGGTAATCAGGTTGTCCCACGTGGGCCTCACAGTCTTAGTCCCCATTTTGCAGATGAGGGAACTGAGGCACAGAGAAGTGAAGTGACTTGCCCAAAGTCACACAGCTGACAAGTGGTGGAGCTGGGATGAGAACCTATGACCTCTGACTCCCAAGCCTGAGCTCTTTCCACTGAGGCACGCTATTTCTCTAGTTAGTGTTGCTGGAGGAGAGGGCAGAGTTAAAGCAGGCAAAGATGAGGGTGAAATTGGCAAGGTTTCTGTCCGTAGTGCTCTGCTGCTCATATACAAGAGAAGTGTGCTAAGGAAGTGAACCAGGGCTGGGGCTTAGTGGTACAAGATTGGCAAAGGGATAGGGGAGCAAGTGAATTGAGTTCAGTAAAGAGGCTGATATTGAAGACATTGATTTGGTCATCAAAGGAAGGTATTTTGCCTATGAAGACTAAATGGAGCATGATGATTTGAGAAAATCGATGCAGGTCGAAAGATTGGAGGTCTCTGTGGGAAAATGGAAAAGATTTGTATGGGAGAGGAAGTTGTGGTAGGATAGAGGGATTTCAGAGTTGGAGAGGATAGAGATTGTGCAATGACTAGAGATGATGGGGTTGAGTGTTTGCCCAAGTTGGTGAGTGAATGAGATAGGGTGGAACCAGAGGTCAGTGGATTAAAGCAGTGATAGGAAGAAGTCAGAGGAAGTGTTGTCAGAAGCATCCACATTGATATTGAAGCCCCAAGAATCAACGTAAGGATGGAGAAAGAAAGAAGGAAAGTGACACAGGGATCAGGATGTTCCAGAATGTTGGAGGCAGGGCCTGGGGCGTAGTTGATAAACGTGACTAGTTAACTGGAGTGGGTGGTAGAAGTGGATGATGTAGACTTTAAAAGAAGAGAAAGAGAGGGATGAAGGAGGTGGAATGGTGTGAAGGTGGCTTTGGGGAGTGAGAAGGAATCCCATTCCTTCACCTTTCCCAGTGAGTCTGGGGGAGAGGGAGAAGATGAGGTCCCCTCTGGAGAGAGCAGCAGGGGAGACAGTGTCATCTGGGGAGAGCCAGGTTTCAGCTATGATGAGGAGGAGCACTGACTGGATCAGGAACAGGTCAAGGTTGAAGGGAAGTATCCCTATGATCAACTGGGGGGTTCCACAGGTCTCTCTGGGGTGACAGATATAGTGTGACAGATGTGCTAATTTTGGTTTGTGTAGCACATGAAAAGGAGAGCAGCAGCCAGATCTGATCCAATGTAGATGATAGATCCTACTCTGGCTACCAGGGACTCACTAAAGATCATCTCTGGTAGATTCTGTGACCCAGATTGATGTAGGGCTGATATTCAGGTTTCTGGGGACTACTCTTCCTACCTACCCCTTGGGACGATTGGACTCTGACGTACCCTCATGGACCTCCAGCAGTTCATTGGTCTCAATTCAAGCAAATCTGCTGTAAATAAACTATCCTAGACAAATGAGTACCTCTCTCAGTCTTAAAGAGATTATTAACCATCCTCCATAACCCAACTAGTGTTTATAACATCCCTTACGCACAGGAAATTCTTCCCTAAAACTAACCACAAGGGTTTCAATAAGTCAAAACTAAACAGAATGATAGGAACGCACTGCCTGTCAGTGAATGGTTTTAAGAAAAGTGTAGTAAGGGTGTCAGTTTGCTTCCCAACGAAACAAGATTGTTCTCATATCTAGGATTTAAGAAAACCTAGCTTGATCTTAAGGAAACCCAAAGGTAGGCAAAAGAAAAATAATAAATACCTATGATTATCTCAGGTTGAGAGTTCATGGAAATTTGTATTTGGAGAGAATTCTCTGTATATGTTTCTTGGAGGGAAAGTTTTATAATCTAAGGGACTGCAGCATAGATGTGCATGCCTAGAGGATGTTGGAAGGGGATGTGATTTTGTAGAAAGATTAGTGCAAATTTTATGGGCTGCTGGATTAAACTCTTTGGAAACTTGTTCAAGACCTCCACTGGTTTTTATTCTGTAGTAGTAAATAAATGATTGTAATATTCGTTAAGCACTTTCCATGTGCCAAGCACCGTTAAGCACTTAACAAATATTATTATTATTATTAAGCTCTGAGTTAGAAAGAAGATAAGCAGACCAGACACATTCCCTGTCCACATGGGGCTAACAGTCTAAGGGGAATGTGTATATATGCTTTTCAGTCTACTGAAGCCCCATGGATTGTGTTCTAAATAATATTATTTAAGGACATTAGGAAATCCTTGAATAATGGAATTTGCTCAATAGCTTCTGGGAGATGGGGCAGGGAAAATGAATACATCAGTGAGCTATCTGGTGACTTATCAAAAATAGATCAACCAGTTCTCCACAACTTCCCAGTGGTGGATAGTTTAGGTAAGTTTGAGAATCATGAACATTAACTCCAAAAAAAGTGGGAGGATGCCTCCATTGTCTCTACAGATTTCCTCATTTCTTTACTTTATTTAGTTTTTTATTCCGGTGAAGGTGCTTCTGAAAACCCTTTACTCTGAGCCAGTCTTCCTCTTCCACTTGCCTAATCTCCTCCACTACCACCATCATTGTTATCATCATCATCATCAATACAACTCTATTGTATTTCGCTCTCCCATGTGTTTAGTAAACACACAGTATGCACTGAGTAAATACTGTTGATTGGTTGATTAGCATTTATTGAGCTTGTACTGTGGGCTGAAGTCTCTACTGGAGACCTGTCAGGCCAGGTGAGACAAAGCCTTCTGAGAATAAGATTGGGGTTGCAGGCCCGGTGTTGCTAGCAAGGGCTCACCAGCATGATCTCTGCCTTTGCTACTGAAGGTCTAAATAATAATAAAAATGATCATAACAATGGTAATAGTAGTACTAATTGTGGGGTTTAAGCATTATGTGCCAACCCCTGGTGTAGATACAACAATAAGTGGATGATGATGATGATGGCATCTAAGTGCTTATCAAACCAAATCCTTGTCCCTAATGGGGATCACAGTCTAAAAGGGATAGAGAGTGGATATTTAATTCTCATTTTTTAAAAAATATGGTATTTGCTAAGTGCTTACTATAGTCTATGTGCCGGAATAGTCAGGTTGGACATAGTCCATGTCCTACATGGGACTCACTTAATTCCCATTTTACAACTGAGGTAACTGAGACACAGAGAAGTTATGCGACTTGCTCAAGGTCACACAGCAGGCAAGTGGCAGAGCTGGGATTAGAACCCAGGTCCTTCTGATTCCTTGGCCTTCTCTCTATCCACTAGGCCATGCAGCAACCACTAAGCCACAGTGAGGAAGCTGAGGCACAGAGGAGTGGTGACTTGCTGAAGGTTTCATAGCAGGTTAGCCGAGTAGCCCCATTAGAAGCCAGGTCTCCTGACTCCCATCCCTGTGCTTAATTTATTTGACTGCCCTTCTTGAAGAACTATGCAGGATGTACTCTGAAGTGGAGATGCCCAGAGGAATCCTGAAAAACAGTTGGCTTACAAGAGTGGTAAAGACCCGAGTGGCTACTAAGGCAACGGTTACTGGATCATGGTGCTATGATCTAGTTTGGCATTATGTAGAAATCACTAGGATGAGTCCCGCATGTGAAAAGCCTATGTGACTTTGCAATGTGCTGAACTCCTACCCACCTCCTCACTGGTTATATCCTAGCCTAGAAGAAACTCAAAGTTGTTTCCTGGGAATATACATTGCTTTTCTTCTGCTTGGGTCTGCTAGATTGAGATGATAAGCACAGATGTATGTGAAGAGTATTGCCCATCTCCCTTCAAGGTGGAACAATAAATTCCTATATTCTGACTGCTGGTTTTCCCTCTAGTAATAATGAAACCATCTGGGCCCCTCCTTGATGAGAGGTTAAGGTACAGTAGCTGCACTTACTCTGACCTAAATAAGTTGATCCTCATTTCATGGCAAGTAACCGACTATGAGTCATCTAGAAAATCAGTGAAGAAGCCCAGGGAGAAAACTGTAAATGAATTGCCAGTCTGAAAACAGTAAAATACACCTTACTGCATGATGTTAAGAGATTTGATGAAAAAAGGGCTAAAAGATGATGATGGTGGCTGATGGTATTTTAAAATTGCTGTTACTCTAACTTGTGTATTGTCCCTGCCTCATTCCTAAAAGAATTTTCACTGAGATCAATATACTGATCTCACCTGTTACTGACCAAACGTTGGCACCAGAGAGCCACAGGTTAAGAAATAATAGTTTAGACATTCCAGCAATCTTGCTGTTAAAAAACCTCATCAGTCAGTGGTATTTGAGAGATTACTGTGTGCAGAATGATATACCAAGTGCTTGGGAGAGAACACTTGGGCAGGTAGACACAAATCCCTGCCCTCAAGGAGTTTACAGTAGAAACAGACATTAAAATAAATTACAGGTAGGGGAAGCAACTCAGTATAAAAGTATGTACATTAAATATTGGGGCATAGGGTAAGTGACAAAATACTAACACAGAGTAGAGACTCAAGTGCATGGGTGATCCAGTTGGAATAGAAAATAAGCTGGGGTTAAAAATAAAGGTGGTATTAGTTAAGTGCTTATTATGTGCTAAGTACTGCACTAAGTACTGTGGTCAAGATAATCTAGCCGGACTTCCCTTCTACACGGGGTTCACAGTCTAGGAGGAGAGTGAACTGATTTTGCTTAGTACAGTGCTCTGCACGGATTAAGTGCTCAGTAAATATGATGGATTGATTGATAAAGGGTGGATGGTGAGACACTAGAGAGAAGCACAGTAAGTACGTTGGCATTAGAAGAAGGCTGGGGTCTAGTGCGGCATGGCTCAGTAGAAAGAGCACGGGCTTTGAAGTCACAGGTCATGGGTTTGAATCCCGGCTCTGCCAATTGTCAGCTGTGTGACTTTGGGCAAGTCACTTCACTTCTCCGTGCCTCAGTTCCCTCATCTGTAAAATGGGGATGAAGACTGTGAGCCCCCCATGGGACAACCTGATCTCCTTGTAACCTCCCCAGCATTTAGAACTGTGCTTTGCACGTAGTAAGCACTTTATAAATGCCATTATTATTATTATTATAGAGATAGAGGATGATTAAAAGTAGGGGGAGAGAGCTGATCAAATGCCTTAAAGCTTATGGTCAGTGGTTTCTGTTTGATGTTGAGATGGATGAGCAGCAACTGGAAGTTTCTATGGAGCGGGGAGTTGTGAGCAGATCCTTGCTTTAGAAATATGATCTGGGCAGGGGAGTGAAGTATGGATTGGAGAGGGAGAGGCTGGAGGCAGGGAGGTCTGAGAGGAAGCTAGTGCAGTAGTTGTTCTATGTTCCCAAAGTAGGAGGGTCAGTGGGTAGCTTCTAGCTGCACAACTGAAGAGACCATAGGTTCAAGTGTTTAGAAGGACTGTTCAAAATTCAGTTGCTTGAAGACGTAGTCGTGTGTTCTTCAACATTCCCCACGGACGTCAGAGGTATCAAGGCATTCGAGTGCCACAGGTGTTCCCAATCGAATGGGAAGAAATGTGGTTTAACTTGGGTGAGTGAACAAACCAGCCCTGCTTGCTGAAGTGCTATTTTTTCCTCTTTGGAAATTTGGCCGAGCATCATTTTAAGCTACACAGAGGGTGTTTTCCAAGAACTGGTGCACAGGTGTAGTCACAGTGACACCTTGTTTGCATTAATAACTTCAGTATTATCTATCATAACGAATGTGCTGCAAATCGTGAGGTCGGGAGCAGCTGGGTAACTGCTCTATCTACTACAAACAAAGAGCTAGTGTCTATGAAAAGAAAGAGCCCGATTCATAACAAAGTCACATATATATTCATATAAGAAATATAGGTAGTTTCAGAATTCTCCCTAGGATGGGTGCGCAGGGAATGTGGGGTTTTCCATACACTTAGGATTCGCTGGTTCTAAATGTCTAATTTATTTTCATTCTTTCATTACTGGTCCTTTAAAGCTTTCTAAAAGGGTCCGATTGACAGCCGAGACCTATGTCTGAGGTAATCAGAATGTAGCAGGCAGGGGGGCGGACGGGAGGAAAGAGAGACGCAAGGTAAAACAGGCCAGAAGCACTGAGACTGGGAGGCTTGCCACATGTCAAAGTTTGGCTCTGAGGTCTTGAGGAGGTGGATTCCGGAGGGAAGAAGGAAGATTGGCGTAGTGGTGGAGCGATGGAGAGATCTGGGGGAGAAGGAGAAGGGTCTGAAGGATGTTGAGACCATACAGAGTCTGAATCTAACTGTTCGGGTCTAGATCCAGAAAAATCTGGCAAGTTCAGGGTTGAGTGGTCCTTCAAGCAGATGTCACTGGAAAAGAAAGAGAGGAATCCAAGGGTTGCTAACAACCAAAAAAAAGTTAGACAGAAGCATGATGGAGAAAGATGATGAGATGAGCGAGCAGAAAAAAATATGAATGCCCTGATGAGTGATTGAACTTGTCTGTGACTTATTTTTCCACCATGACTACAGCTGAGGGATTTCTTTACGACTTGTTCCCCCTTTTCCCTGCCCTCGGCCTCTGCACCAGGTCTGGGAGAGCCCAGCCTTCTCTGCGTCTGTTTATTGGGTCTGTGACTGAGTTGTGGGATGGAAGAGGTTGCTCAAGAGGCTGCCAAGGAACTCCCTCTGCTCTGGGGGAGAGGGTGCCGCCAGCCCCTGCTGCTTCCTGCCAGTTCCTGACTCACATTCAAGCAAAACACTGAACTGAGGCAAGAGAAAGTGAGAGGGAAGAACCCAAACCCAGCCCAGAATCCAAAGCCAAAGAGCATTATTGAGGCCTCCAGCTCAAAGAAGCCCTCACATCAGAAGGTCATCTGAGCCAAGGTGGTTTGAGTTTTATTCTCTGCTTAAAACAACCTTCAACACCCACTCTTACACTTTTTTTTTTAACTGGGATCCCGTACAGCCACTGAGCAAAAGTTATTCATTGCACACGGTAAATTGAGGTCTCCCACAGGTTACGTAATTGAAGAAAAGCCCAAACCAGATGTTATTTAAACTGGTAAGTCTCACTGGGTTTCCATGTCCCTTGTCCATCTTTGCCGTGTGTCATTCTTGTTTCCAGTCTTCATGTGTGGAGATGGAGGAGTGGGAAGGAGAGGAGAAGGATTCCAGACATTTCGAAACAGAGGAACACTAGACCCCTGAAAGCGTGTCAAGTTCTCCTTTGTGGTTCTGGGATTTTCCAGATATTGCCGACATTGCCTGGGTGTTAATGTTGATCTTGTTCATCTTTTCAGTAAGCTGGGGCCAAAATCTCCCCTCCCCTTGAGCAAAGGTAAGCGTGATGCAATAGGTGCAATGGAAAGAATCAAGTCCTGGTCCATTCTCTAAGTCCCTTTAGCATCTAGAGAGGACCCATGCCCCCTTCCCAGCTCTGTCCTCCTCCCTAGATTGTAAATAATAATAATAATGATGGCATTTCTTAAGCGCTTACTATGTTCAAAGCACTGTTCTAAGCCTTGGGGAGGTTACAAGGTGATCAGCTTGTCCCATGTGGGGCTCACAGTCTTCATCCCCATTTTACAGATGAGGGAACTAAGGCACAGAGAAGTTAAGTGACTTGCCCAAAGTCACACAGCTGACAATTGGTGGGGCCGGGATTTGAACCTATGACCTCTGACTCCAAAGCCTGGGCTCTTTCCACTAAGCCACACTGCTTAAATCCCTTAAAGCAGGAATTATGTCTACCAACTCTCCCGTATAGTACTCTAAGTGCAACGCTCTACACACCTTGAGCAAACAGTAAACCACTGACTGCTCATAGAACAGTGCTCTGCACATAGTAAATGCTCAATAAATACCATTGATCTATTAGCTCTACCTCCAAGCATGAAACCAAAATTTTCCCAGCTACCTATTTCAAGCTACTCAGATGAATGAAATGGTAATTCAGATGGAAATTCAACGTGAGCTATTAAACACTTTGTGAAAGCTGAGAGAAGACATTGTTTGCCAAATCATGAGGGGTGTGGAGAGAATTACCATTAACTAAATTCCACACACCGGGATTAGGGGACACTGAAGCTTGGCTTTCCACATAGTGAATGGTAAACATATGAAATTGATTACCACAAGGACTCACAGGCAGTTGTGAAATGTCTATAGCTTCAGGAAAAGTTGGTAAATTCATGAACAAAGAGGTTCACAGTGGATTTCTGGAGGGATTTCTAGAGATGTTAAAAGCTCTTGCACCCTCTAGGCTGTAGGCTGTTTGTGGGCAGGGAATGTGTCTGTTACATTATACTCTCCCAATATTATACATGGTTATATTGTGCTCTCCCGAGCCTTTATAACCGTGTGTTGCACACAGTAAGCACTCAATGAATAAATAAATGAAACCAACTATGGTATTTGTTAAGCGCTTACTATGTGTCCAGCACTGTTCTAAGTGCTGATTGACTGACTGACTGGTAGCTATCAAGTACAACAGAAGGCAGTGAAGCCTAGTGAAAGGCACATAAGACTGGGAGTCAGGAAAACTTGGTTTTAATCCCAGCTTGGCCACTGGCCTGCTGTGTGACCTTGGGGAAAGTCACTAAGCCTCTCTGGACCTATTTCCCCATCTGACAAATGTGGATGACACCTCCCTCCCTACCTGCTAGTTCTGGATGGGATTGATAACCTTGAAGCTATGTCTGTGCTTGGTGCCTAGCAAGCACTTAAAAGTATTTTATTACTACTACTACTACTACTATTATCATTATTATTTTCATTATTATTAACAACTCTCAGAAGATTCCTCTAGGTAGCCCTGCCAAAGGCTCTCCTTTGCTTGACTAAACCATTTGTTTGATTTCCATCCCAGAGTGCGACTCCAGAGGCTGCTTCAATTCCGTCAAATCTTTCGTAACGATCACGTCTATCCCACACAATATCACGAGATATGGAGAATTTCAGAATTTTGAAACAATGACCTCGTGTCTTTCCGAGTGGCCAGTGAGAACTAAGTGTGTAAGTATATAGTCACACATACATAGACTGAGCCACTGATGGCATAATGTGCTTGCAATTTAAAAGGCCGGTCTCGTTTGCAGTGTGCATCAAGACCACCTCTTTTGTGGATGTTTTATTGATTCCTGCATTTGAAGCTTCCGTGTGCTGATGACTGTAATTGAAAAGCACACATAAACACTTACATGAAACTATTTCCATGGTCTAATGGAACGAGCCCTGGCCCGGGAGACAGAAGACGTCGGTTTTAATCCCGGCTCTGCCACATGTCTACTGAATGACCTTGAGCAAGTCATTTAACTTCTCTGTGCCTCAGTTACCTTATCTATAAAATGAGGATTAAGGCTGTGAGCTCATATGGGACAGGGACTGTGTCCAACCTGATTACCCTGTAGTTATCCCAGCGCTTAAAACGGTTCTTGGCATATAGTGAGTGCTTAAGAGATACCACAATTATTATTATTATTATTACAACTTGCAAAAACTGCAGGGGATCGTGGACATTTTAGAATCAGCAAAACACTAAATAATAGTTATATTTATTAGTGCCTACTGAGTACAAAGAATTGTACTAAGGGCTGGGAAAGAATACAAGGGTGAGAATTAGACACAGTCCCTAGTCCTTAAAGGGCTCACAATCTAAGAATATAGGAGAGGGAAGAGATGGGCAGCAGACATGTAAGGAAAGGTGAAATAATGGAAACACTAAAACGATATAAAGAAGAAGGCAAATGCAGAAAATAAAGGCAAACAAAAGCAGCTGGGTAGTGTGGCTAGAGGAACAGTTTTGGGTTCCTTACAGCTGAGAGTCCAAACTGCCCTAGCTGCAGTAAGCAGCATGGTGCAGGACATAAAGCCCAGTCTTGGGAGTCAGAAGGTCATAGGTTCCAATCCTGGCTCTGCCATTTGTCTGCTATGTGGCCTTCGATAAGTCACTTAACTTCTCTGTGCCTCGGTTTCCTCATCTGTAAGATAGTGATGAAAATGTGAGCCCCATGTGGGAAAGGGACTGTGTTCAAATCGATTTGCTTGTATCCACCCCAGTGCTTAGTACAGTGCCTGGCACATAGTAAGTGCTTAACAAATACCACTATTATCATTGTTATTATTATTATTACTAACTACCTCAGCCACACAGTCACCAGGGCCTTCTCGACGTTTTATGTTTTTGTGGGAGCGTATATGGATGCTTGTGTTCTTCCCTCAGCCCCCTGGGAATGAGGCCTTGGTTTGATGTGAAGCAATCCCACCCTCCCCAACTGCTTTACAAGAAGGACTGCTTTTATATGATTTAATAGTAGTCATCATAGTGTTAATTAAATGCTTACTTTTTGAAGAGCACTCTACTAAGCTCTGGGAGAAAACACAATGAAAACGAAATGAACAGATGGGAATTAAACATGGTTCCATCTCTCATGGGGCTCACATTCTAAAAGTTTAAGTGGGGAGAAGGGATAGGACACAGACATATCAGGATTGAGATCTGCAAACCCTTTTCATGCCCCCAAATCTACCCCTGACAAACCTGGGTCCCATAGTTTTCTGAATCCCCCATTGTTTTTAGAGACCTGCTCCCCCAACCCTGTCCTAACAGTGGCAAACAAGTCTGTTTAATGTGTGAACACGGTGCTTGGTAACTCTGGCCTCCACCTAACCCTTTTGTAAATAACAACCTCTCTCCTCTTCCATTTCCTCCCTCTTTCTTTCTCTCCCCAATTTTCCCCCCATCCTTCCCATTTTTCTTTTTCTTCTTCCATTTCCTTCATCTCCTTTCTCACCTTTTCTCACTTCCCATCTTTAACTTAAAATGATTATTTCATAATAGCTCCTCCACAATGGAGTTAGCTATATTAATGTGTGCTTAATTTGTATGATTGGCTCTTGTTGCACCAACTGCTTGAAGATTCTATTTGGTTTGGTTCTTTTACATAAAGCGATGACCAAACCCTGTTCTAGAGCAACCATTTACATGTGTTAACATTCAGTGGCAATACAAAGTTGCAAATAATTGCAAATACAGTCAGGCAGCCATCATTGGTGAAATGCTCGTCTTTGCTGGGTGAACGACGTGAGCAAAATGGACCACAACAGGATACACAATGGAACACAGTAGGCCACACAAACAACTGCTCTACAGGGTAGGAATCGTGTCTACCAACTGCATTGTACTTTCCCAAGTGCTCTGTACAGTGCTCTTTATAAAGTAAGCTCTCAATAAATACCACTGATTGATTGGTCAAAAGGGAGCTGTCATAGACTGTTCTTAGAGGAGGTGGAAAAAAACAGTTTTAAAGCCATCACGAATTAGAACTTTGATGCCTGTCTACTTGTTTTGTTTTGTTGTTTGTCTCCCCCTTCTAGACTGTGAACCCATTGTTGGGTAGGGATCATCTCTATCAGTTGTTGAATTGCACTTTCCAAGTGCTTAGTACAGTGCTCTGCATGCAGTAAGTGCTCAGTAAATACAATTGAATGAATAAAGTATAGTGGCTAGTTAGGAGACAGCTCCAGGAGATAGGCCTGTCTGGTGTAGGATAGCTGGTTCTGAGCAGAAGTTTTGGCAAACTGAGGACATAAAAAGACAAATTTTAAAACAGTGCTCAGGATCCTAGGTAAGTATGCAACAGAGCAGCAGAGAGCAATTCTTTTCATGGGCACTGTGTAGAAGGGATTTTTAATCAAGCATCAACCAATTAGAGTTATGAGATGCTGCTTTTCTAAATATTAGGGTGAATGTTAAGGCAACCGTATGGGGCAGGGACTGTGTCTGCCCTGATTACTTTGTATCCATCCCAGTCCTCAGTGCAGTGCTTGGCATGTAGTAAGCACCTCAAAAATACCACAATCATTGGTATTATTGTACAGTATCACAAGCATCCTATTGGGGCTGTCGGAGACACTCACTGTCACCTGCATCTTCAAACCTTAAGGACAGTTTAGTGACAATTCACATTAATCAAACAATGGTAGTTATTGAGAGCCCCAAAATACAGAGCAATGTACTACACACTCTGGAGAACACAACAGGAAAAAAAAATGCAAGTTCCCTCCTCCCAAGGAGCTTACATTCATTCATTCATTCACATTCATTCATTCATTCAATCGTATTTATTGAGCACTTATTGTGCGCAGAGCACTGTACTAAGCGCTTGGGAAGTACAAATCGACAATCTAACGGACAGCATTCCAACCAGGTATTCCTTAGCCTAGAAATGGCATTGAATACATGTCATTTTATTCGGTCTCCACTACTTTTAGTCATTGTAGAAAAGTGCATAGATATTCTATGGAATGGCTAAGGCATCCTATACAATAGTGCCTGAAAGTAGATTGGTGGGGGAGGTGTAGCTGAGATTCAGGGATAATTGGGATATCTTAGGGACACAATAGTAATTGTGGTATTTGTTAAGTGCTTACTGTTGACCAGTCCTGATAGAAAGTAATTATGTCTGACAGTCCCTATCCTCCAGGGGCCTCACAGTCTAAGAGTGGAAGAGTGAGTTGTTAGTCATGTATTCTTGTCCATGTTATGTATCATGGAAGAGATTATTATATAACTGTTGCTCTTGAAAGCGAGTGTGTCAGTGATATTTGAGCATGTGAGCTGGTTGTGAGTAGAGAATTTGTCTTTTGTTATATTGTACTCTCCCAAGGGCTTAGTGCAATGCTTTGCACACAGTAAGTACTCAATAAATACGATTGAATGAATGAAAGAACTGAAAGGAGCAGTTGCTGTAGAGACTTCCTCTTCAGTGTGTTCTGCCAAGGCCAGAATAAATTCATGAGAATTCTGGGGCTCCCTTAAGGATATCAGACAAATTGGGAAAGCAGCATGGTGTAGTGGCTAGAGCCCAGGCCTGGGTGTCAGAAGGTCAAGGGTTCTAATCCCGGCACTGCCATTTGTCTGCTGTGTGGCCTTGGGCAAGTCACTTTACTTCTCTGTGCCTCAGTTCTCTCATCTGTAAAATGGGGATTAAGACAGTGCGTCCCATGTGGGACAGGGACTGTGTTCAACCTGTGTTGCTTACATCTATCCCAGCACTTAGTACAGTGCCCAGCACATAGTAAGAAATATGACAATTATTATTATAATTATTCATTTTACAGAATAAGCTTACCTGAAGGCCACATCCTGGCCTCTTAAAAAATTAAAAACCATAAATGACTTAGAATGTAGAAGTTTTTATCATTCCACAATTCTTGTTAGTGAAGAGAAGTACACTCACTGAGGTTTGTTCTCCCTTTGCAGTTTCAGAGGATAATATGTCTAACTCATTAACACTGATGGGAATTTCATGCCTGCTGAATTCCTATGTGGTGATATGATAAGTACATTCCTCTGGATCTCATATAAATCCCCTCATCCAGTATAAAAACAACTACTTTTTCTTCTGAACATGTAAGACCCCAGAAAGAGATAAGGTGGTAAAATAAGAAAGCGGTCATATAAAAGATGAAACATGAAGGCCACTACTGTTTGATATGATCGTTTCCAAACCAGCATGAGTAGGCTAAAATTAAAAGGGGATTCCAAAATCTTGCATTCTGAAAGGTTTTCCAATATTTTGAATTCCTTTTTTTTTTTTTGACTTTTCCGCCAGAATGTAGAAAAAGCATGGGAAACTCATAAACCTTACTAATTTTTATTAGTTTAGATAGGTCATTCCGAATAGGAGGTAGAATAGCAAAGACATCATCTAATGAGTGGTAAAGCATAAGGGATTAATCCATCCATCAATCAATCATATTTATTGAATATTTACTGTGCGCAGAGCACTGTGCTAAATGCTTGGGCGAATACAATGGAACAACTAAATTAGAGTTGAAGGTATGTTCCCAGCCCACAATGAGTGAATAGTCTAATCTATTGCTTCAAAAAGGCTGTGCATGACAAAAGTATCAGAGAGTATTTGAGATAAACTCATGTACAAAAGGATCATAGGGAGTTACTAGAGGGAAAATCAGTAGTACAAGATGATGAATTTCTAAATATTAGGAAGGACATTAAGGAAGGCAACTATATGGGGCAGGCACTGTGTCTAACCTGATTATCTTGTATCCACCCCTTTG
Organism: Tachyglossus aculeatus; assembly: GCF_015852505.1. Taxonomy (NCBI): domain Eukaryota; kingdom Metazoa; phylum Chordata; class Mammalia; order Monotremata; family Tachyglossidae; genus Tachyglossus; species Tachyglossus aculeatus. The sequence goes on along the minus strand of NC_052074.1, from coordinate 15,615,277 downwards.
CTCAGTTACAGTGCTTGGCACATAGTAAGCACTTCACAAATACCACAATTATTGGTATTATTCTACAATATCACAAACATCCTATTGCTGCTGTCAGAGACAAAATATTGGGATAGATGGAACACTGGTTTTTCATTTCTTAATAGGTACATCTTAATAAATGCAAGTGATAATCTAAACATTTTTTTCCTCTGTATGTCTCTCTGATTGAAATGGATAGAAATTGAATTCTCCTCACTTTGTTTAATCCTTAGAGATCCAAGCTGATCCCAGATGAGTGTAATTCTTTCCCGTGGCCTCATGATCTGGAAGGTCCATTTGCTAAAAGGTGAAAGTGAAGAAATACAACCACTCTGTACTGTTGACTAATGGGTGACCACATTACTCATAATGACTAACATCAGTGGCTAAGGTTTGCGTTGTCTTATGTGTTCTATGTCAACGATTCTCAGAGAAAACACATAGTATTGATATGATAGTTTGTCTAGCTATGACATGTAGTTCCCATGCCAGCATTTTGAAATTCTGCACATGTCTGTAGAAGTAAAGAATAAAGCAGGCAGTTTGGGACAAGGTACTTTCAGAAGCATCGGTCAAGGAATGAATGATAGACATTCTTGAGCCTGATTGTTTTGTAATATCTAGTATAGTATTATAGCAGTATTTAGGTTCTCGGAAGGATTCATTCACTAGATTAAATATGCAGAACAAAGACAGAAGGTAGACTTTTTATGGACATGTAGTTCTTAATAGGAAGTATTTTAATTCCCTTGGTTGCCCCTTACTGTAGCTTAACCTGTTCCCTACAAGACCTGGAAAAAACTAGTTTGATGGTTTCTCCAGCTCCCTTCCTCCTTCTGCATTTGCTACCCTAACATTTTAGCTTTCCTAGTTCTAGGAATGTAGATTCTAGGTTTGGGTTGAAGGGTGATTGTGAGATCAAAGAGTCACACATACTATTAACTCACAACAGTTGGAGAGTCCAGAAATGCAAAGAAGGGGCTTCCACTGCCTTCGCAGACTTTCATATGGTCTCTCTAAGCAACTGAAAAAGAATTTACTCCACTCTCTTCACTTTTGGCTTGGAAAACTGTGGCTTGAGGACTGAGTGAAATTTCAGAGGAAGAGAGAGTTTCACCATAAATCATCTTCCTCTGACAGAGTTTTACTTCTAGTGCTTGCAATCAGGAGATACAACGATACTTAATAGGAAAAGGGAAGTGTAGAATGGGGATGGATGTAGTTGATATTAGGCAAAGACTGACCTCCAAAATAGTGCACATTCTCACACCAATTTTACCAATATTTGTGAGACAATCAATCAATCAATCAATGGTATTTACTATGTGCTTACCATGTAAGTGCTTAGAATAAGTACAAAGTTGATAGACATGTTCCCTGTCCATAATGAGCTTGCAGTCTAGAGGGGGAGACCCTGGTGGAGTAGAGACTGTGACCAATCTGATTATCGTGTGTATCTTTCTCATTGTTTAGCAGAGTGGTTGGTATAGAATAATCATCACCAACATTATTAAATGAACATCTCCATAATGTCCTGGGGAGCAATCAGAAAGCCCTTAAGGCATGTAAACTTCTTGTGGGCAGGGACCGTGTCTACTGACTATGTTGCACACTTCCAATGAATTAATACAATGTTTGGTGATCTTAAGTGCTCATTAAAGAAGAGGGAGAAAAGGTACAGAGTAAGCATTCAATAAACTCCAAAACCTAAATTCTCCCCTAGGATTAAATGATTTCAAATTTAAGAAACTACTTACTCTGTTCTGAATTTGGGATTCAGGTTGTAGCTATGGGGAACAAGGCAAGACTGTGAGAGATGACTATTTAATCATGGACTATCATATTTTGATCTTTCCAGGTTGACTTTCTCTTCATTAGATGTAATATTAACCAAGTGCTGTGTTGTTAACTCACTAGTGATGAATGAGAGCTGGAATTCAATTGCAGTGTCAACGAGTTCACCTTACTGCTGTAGTAGTATGACTTCACTGTTTTTGATATTATCCATTTTTCCTCTGGTACTCCACTAGTTCCTCAATTTCCAATCTCCCTTCCTTGCTGTTTTTCATGCCTTTCACTTTCTTTATCCAGCCAAGAGTAAGGCAAGTACCATGTCATCACCAACATTATTAAATGAACATCTATGTAGTGTCCCGGGGAGCAATGAGAAAGCCCTTAAGGCATGTAAACTTCTTGTGGGCAGGGAACATGTCTACTGACTGTTATGTTGCACACTTCCGAGTTAATATAGTGCTTGGTGACATTAAGTGCTCATTAAAGAAGAGGGAGAAAAGGTATTTAATTCACATTTTACAGATGAGGAAACTGAGGCACAGAGAAGTTATTTGCCCAGTGTCCATGCATGCAAGTGGTAGAGACTGGAACTGAATCTGGGTCCCCTGATTCCCAGCCTCGTGCTCTCCCCAAAGGCAATGTTGCTTTCCAATGTAATCGGTGATTTGTTTGTATAGGCAGCAGTAATTTATAGATCCCAGACATCATCATAACTTACTTGGTACTATGGTGGGTAGGTGAGTGTGCACATTTATTTGCCCAAATTCTGTGCAGATAAATTCAATGTTGAGTTAGAAGTCCCACTGTAATGGCTGGCCTGGGTTCCACTGTGACATCACATAAGCTTAATGCAAATAGGGACGTTGAAGTGCTTGGGCAAAAGGGCTTCCCTTGTCATCACATTCCCTGCTTTTCTCCTTCTTGCCCCACTGCCCCCTTTCTTGCCAAGGTGGGCAGTAGCAGTTGAAAAATATGGAAGAAATGCTTCAGGAGGAATATGCCACAAGAGCTGAAAATCCTCACCTCAGGCCTGAGAAATGGAACCCCTTCTAAGTCCAGGCGATCTCTCTTTTCATGTTCTATACATTTTTCTCAATGAAAACCTTTGTAGATCATTTGAGCTCCTCTACAAAGGTTTTCACTGAGAAAAATGTATAGCACTACATGGTTTTTCTAGTAATAAGTGTATTTATTAAGCACTCACTGTGTTCCAAGCACTGTGTTAATCACTGGGGTAGGCAAATATAATCGGATGAGACACAATGAAATGAATTAATCAGTGATATTTATTGAGCCCTTACTTGTGCAGAACACTGTACCAAGTGCTTGGGAGAGTGCAATAGAGTTTGTAGATGTTTTCCCTGCCCACAAGGAGCTTACAGTCTCGAGAGGGAGAAATGCATAAAAATAATTTCTGGTTATGTACATAAGTGCAGTGGGGCTGAATATCAAGTGATTAAAGGGTACAGATTCAAGTGCATAGTTGACCCAGAAGAAAGAAGAAGTAGGGGAAATGAGGGTATAGTTAGGGAAGACCTCTTGGAGGAGATGTGATTTTAGTGAGGCTTTGAAGATTGTGAGAGTGGTGGTGTGTTGTACATGAAAGGGGAGTGTGTTCTAGGAAAATTAAATGACTTGCCCAAGGTACTATAGCAAGCAAGTAGTGGATCTAAGATTAGAACCCAAGCCTTCTGACTTCCAGATCTGTGCTCTTTCCTTTAATCACTATCTAAAATCACTCATCTGGACAAAGGCAGGGGCTGAGATTTGAACCTAGGTATCTCTTGCTTTTTCCGCTGGAACAGACTGTCTTCGAATTGTTAGCTTTCTAGTGAACAGTTCCATGAATTTCAGACAACTGTTTAACTCATCAACCTTCCAAATTCTAATACTCTTAGCCTTCTGTCAAAGTCTTTGGGGAATTATGAGTCAATCGTGGACAGGGAATGTGTCTACCAACTCTGTTGTGTTGTACTCTCCCAAGCACTTAATACAGTGCTCTGCACACAGTAAGCGCTCCATAAGTGCCACTGATTGATTGAGAAACACTAGGTGCAAAATGCTATTGCAATCTGTAGCTTCTTTTCTCTGAAAGACCCCCGTTCAATAGCTCCAGATGGAAGGAATGTGACCATCTCACATTATGGATTTAAGCAGAAAAGTCTCTAAGGCCATGAACTATGTCTTCTCTCTGTTCTGTATAATGTCTCAGAGAGGTTCATTCACCCGTGATTGCTTATGAAATAATATTCAATAGGCGCTTCACCAGCCGGGTGGGGTTCAGTGGATTTCAATGACTCCCTTGCTGTAGATAAGTCAGGCATGCAGAGTTAGGCCTAGGCGGGAGGATCCGGAGAGGGAGGGGAACAGCTTTGTTTGAGAAAGTGGGAAACAAAATGAATGTTTAAAAGATTTGTCACTGAAACCTTTGAACTCCACCCGGCTGGTCTACCTCCTGCTGAATCATAGTCGCTGAAGCTGTGGTTGCCCACATTTTAGGTTTTATGGAAGGAAGAGGTAAATTATAATCACTATCATCGAAAAATACTTCAGCGATCATTAGCGAATGAGCCTGTTTGAGGCCCTATATAAAACACAGAAGAATCACAGAATTTGTGCTAAAGGAACTTATTATTGATGGTCTGTTTTATTGAGGACTTAGGTGTCAGATACGGTACTAAGGACAGGGATAAATCCAAGATCAAAAATTTAGACACAATATCTATTCCAAAAGGAGCTCATAATCTGCATAATAATAATAATAACAATAATAATAATAAAACTTCTTAAGCACTTACTTTGTACTATGCAGTGTTCTATGTCTTGGGGTAGATACAAGTTAATCAGGTTAAATAGATACTGTCCCCGTCCCACAAGGGGCTTATTGCCTAAGTAATAATAATAATAATAAATAGTACTTGTTAAGCACAAGTTAGGTTGGACACAGTCCCTGTCCCACATGGGGTTCACACTCTTAAATCCCCACTTTACAGATGAGGTAACTGAAGCCCAGAGAAATGAAGTGGCTTTCCCATGTTGGAATTAGAATCCAGGTCCTTCTGACTCCGAGTCCCATGCTCTATCCACTAAGCCATGCTGCTTTACAAAGAGAAGTTAAGTGATTTGCCCAGGGTCACACAGAAAACACATGGCAGAGCTGGGATTAGAACCCAGATCCTCTGACCCCCAGGCCCATGCTTTAGCCACTAGGCCACAAAAGAGGACAGATAGATAAAGAAAAAAGAATAAACCACAAAAACTATGGAAGCAGATTTTAAATTTTACCCATCCTAAATGAACATTATAACACGTAAAACCACCAATTAATCAGCCAATCAATTGGGACGCCCTAATTAACGCTCCAGGCATCAGTCCTGGATTATACATTTCCACAACTTTCTCAGGGCTCTAATAATTTGGGAGGAAGGCTTGGCTAGTTTGAAGAGGAGGGAGGTTGCCCCAACTACTGGGTGGCTCTCTGCAGTCCCCAGATTTGCTGCTGTTACGGTGTTTCCAGTCATGTCCGGCCCCATTTTCCCTCTACTTCATGTCATCACCAGAACAACCCTCCATTTTAAGCTAATGGGGATGTTTAGGGAAGTTGGAGTTATTCATTGTTTTCATTTTCTGACAGCTTTCTCAACCCATTTCAGGGAAGAGTCCTGTATTGAAAAGCATTGTGACCTAATAGAAAAGGCACGGGCTGGAAGTCGGAGGACCTGGGTTCTAATTCTGGCTCTTCCACTTGTCTACTGTTTGACCTTGAACAAGCCACATAACTTCTCTGTGCCTCAGTTACTTTATCTGGAAAATGGGGATTATGACTGTGAGCCCTATGTGGAAAATGGACTCTTGTCTAACCTGATTATCTTGTATCTATCCCAGTGCTTAGTACAGCGTCATGCCTGGTACATTGTAAGTGTTAAGCAAATGCCACAATTTGTACTTAAAAAGCTCTTACTACAGTGCTCTGAACACAGTAAGTGTTAAATATGATTGAAGGAATTAAAAAAAAGTTCAGCATCAGTTACTGTTACTCAGATTACTGATCCTCTGAAGATCATTTGTAATAATGAAAAACTGTGGGTTAATGTTGCTGATTTTTCTGGGCAAAGTTGCCTGAGTATGTGCTCCATTCATGATATAGGGAAGCAGCATGGCCTAGTGGATAGAGCACAGTCCTGGGAGTCAGAAGGACCAGGGTTCTAATTCTGATTCCCCCACACTTGTCTGCTGTGTGACCTTCTGCAAGTCATTTCACTTCTCTGTGCTTTGGTCACCTAATCTGTGAAATGGGGATTAGTACTGTGAGCCCAATGTGGGACAGGGACTGTGTCCAATCTGTTTACCTTGTATCTGCCCTAGTGATTAGTACAGTGTTTGGCACATAGTAACCATTTAACAAGTACTGCAATTATTATTATTATTATTATTATTATTATTATTATGATAACCAATTTCATTCCTCTCTAGGAAAGCAAAACAAGAAGAGAGGAGAGGTGTATTACTGAAAAGTGACTCAGTGGAACGTAGTTTGGGAAGAGAGAGAGGTAAAGTTGAAAACCCCTGCACATAGTGAGTGATCAATAAATTTGATTGCTTGATCAATTGAAAGGATTTGGAAAGCCAATGTGGATCAGATGTGCCCTCATTATTACCTCTTCTAATAATAGCTGCAGTATTTGTTAAACATGCTAAACACTGGGGTAGATAAAATACAATCATATCAAAAACAATCTCTAGCAAACAATCTCTAGCCGATCAGGGGCTCATAATTTTAGAGTAGGGAAAAATAGGTATTTAATCTCCATTTTGCAGACAAAGAAACAGCCACAGAGAGGTTAGGTGGCTTACCCAAGTTCCCATAGTATGTACATGGTGAAACTCGGAATAGTACATTCACCTCCTGATTTTCAATCTTATGCTCTTTTCATTATTCATTCATTCATTCATTCAATCGTATTTATTGAGCGCTTACTGTGTGCAGAGCACTGTACTAAGCGCTTGGGAAGTACAAGTTGGCAATATACAGAGACGGTGCCTACCCAACAATGGGCTCTCAGCCTAGAAGGGGGAGACAGAGAACAAAACAAAACATATTAACAAAATAAAATAAACAGAATAAATATGTACAAGTAAAATAAATAAATAAATAATTAGGCCACACTCCTTCTCTGAAACTCATCTCACACTCTTCTCCCTAATCCTTCCACCTCTTGAGAAAGCCTTTTATTCTCCTTTCTTCTCCCCCTTTCCCAGTGTCAACTAAAAACACAGTGAAAACAGTGCTTGTTTAGTTCCTTGTAGGGAGGGATCGCACCTACCAACTCTGTTCATTCCCCAATTCTTTAGTACTGTGCTCTGCACTGAGAAAGTGCTCAATAAACGCCACTGGTTGGTTCCCCCTTCTAGACTGTGAGCCCACTGTTGGGTAGGGACCGTCTCTATATGTTGCCAACTTGTACTTCCCAAGTGCTTAGTACAGTGCTCTGCACACACTAAGCGCTCAATAAATATGATTGAATGAATGAATGAATGGTTGATTAATTGGAAAAAATCATGATCTCTGTTCCAGTCATATCGAACATAAAGGGAGGTTTGGATCAAATGTTTTAAACCAAAGTTCATGCTATCCACTCCTCCACCTTCACTATCTTGAATTTCACCACCAGAGACCCAAGTAATATTCAACCAAATGCCTTCAGATGATGGATCCACTGGCTCCTAAACAATCTTCTATCAGTAAAATCACTAATTAATAATAATTTTGATATTTAAGTGCTTATTTTGTGTCGAACATGGGAAAGCATTGGAGTAGATATGATACAATCACATCACAGTCAATGCAAAAATCTGCAGAGAGTTCCATGCAACTCATTCATCATCACTTACAAAACAAAGCACTTCTACCAAGCTTTTTGAATATTTTTTTCTCTCATTTCCCTAGCGTGGTAGCCCCATTTTATCCAATGTGTCAGCTTAGTTGGGAATTCAGTGTTCAGTCCGGTGTTGGCTAGGATCTGAGATGCCCAATCAAACAGGTGATTTACTTCCCTGGATATTACAGGACAACTTGAAATATTATTTGAAAATTTCTGGCAAGCATTGTCTCCCAAATCAGATAATTTACTGCCATAAAATATCCAGTTATATTGCTAGGAAATAAAAAAGCAGTCTTTTCTTAATTTGGTGAAATGATCTCTTCATGACATCAGTGATAGACACTGTATTATTCTTGGCCTCGTTACAGTGGTTTTAATCCTGCATTTCACTTCAGCCAAAATGATGTCAAATGCATCTGGAAGGTGAATGCAGAGGATTCTCTAGTGAAGTTATTATTACCTAATACGTTGGGCGTGCTGGTTTCAACCCCACCACTTGCTACCTGAGAAACATTTGATTCGTTTGGATGGAGTTCAAGTGTTTCCATCCTGAGTAACGGTCCTTGTCCAGGCTGCTTCGAATTACCGAAGCAAAGGTTAGGCAGCATTTTATAAGCAAGAGAACTTAACTGTCAGGTAGCTCACTGCAGCAGGTTCTGTGAAAATGGACAGGAGCCCAGTGACTGGGATTGGGCTGTTAAGGACCTTGACTGAGACTGAGAAACCTTTCCGGGGAATTGGAAAGTTGAATGTGAGTAATGTCCATTTAACAAGAAGGCGCTCAGAAAAGTCAGTCATATTTAATAAACAATGATAAATTTCTTACTGAAGTGTCAAAACAAAGGTGCCACGAAGCTTTTAAAAGTTAGTTTGTGGAACTAATTCAGCACAGTTCATATCCTGGGGCTCAAATCCCTCAGTCAAGCATGGCAGAGAAAAATGGGGAGTTAACTTCCCTGGTCACCCTGAAATTCCTTCAGTGTTTCCGAAGGTAGTTTTGTCTATAATGTGGTCAATTTTTGGTAAATTACCTGAACCTGCCAATAGATAGATATCTCCCCTGACTAATAGACTCTGTCTTTCAGAGAAAAAATTATACTTTCTTCATTTGATATTCCCTTATCACTTGGGCTTTTATTTAGCAGCACTTGTATTCATATTCACCCATTCATTTCTTAAGTCAGCAAAAGAACCCTTTCCTGGTAAAGTCGAATCCAGATTATTGAAACATAACCAGTCCAAACAAAACTGGCTATGTAAATCAACTCTAATTTGTACAAACCAAACCAAGTTGGGTATGTGCCCATCAGAGAGAGTCAACTTCAGTTTGGTTTGGATTTCTGAACATTTATTGATCTGAGCTGGCCTGTGTCGATCAGTTTGGATAATGAGCTTACTACTAAATTCCTTTCAGGTGAGCTAATCTGTGTTAGACTTTGAACTAAGCAGCTACATGGCCCATGTTCTCACCTGACATCCTTTCCAATTAGCCTATCATTAGTATTCCAAATTAGTCAGAATGAACAAATAAGGTTGGGAAGTGGGGTAAAAAGATAACGGAGTCACCCCTAGTGTCCAATTTCTTTTCTTTTCCAGCACCTTTCTATAATCATCAGTTCTTATTTCAACCTGAAACTAATATCGCAGTACTCACACACCTAATAAAAGATTCAGAAGCGTGTGGGATGATAGATGGCTCTGGAGTGAACACAAGGCCGTAATTCACCGGCAGGGCTTTGTGGATGTCATGAACTATGAGAGAACGACGAGAGTGCTGATTGAACGGTAGTAGAGCCCCTCGAGTCGATTACAGCTCTTTATTCTCTCCTGGGTCATCATTAGGTATTTAGGAAATTCACTTGGGAAAGTTTATAACAGCCTTTTCTGTGATCTCTAGGGGCCTCGCTGGTTTGCAGGAGAAGCCTGATAGTCAGTAGAAATCTCTATCAATGAATGGTTCAGGGAATCCTTTGGAGTTGTCAGGGAACCTCAGGGAGAAAATCTGTGGGACAAGAAATAATGATCCCAATTCTCCCTCTTAGACATCCTGAAATTACTTCTATATACACTTCTAAGAGTGGCAGAGAGCTGTCTCTGGATTGCTCCTGGTCCTCCCCAACTCCCACCATCCTCCCCTTTTAGACTGTGAGCCCACTGTTGGGTAGGGACTGTCTCTATATGTTGCCAATCTGTACTTCCCAAGCGCTTAGTACAGTGCTCTGCACACAGTAAGTGCTCAATAAATATGATTGATGATGATGATGATGATGATATGTCATTTTGTAAAATGACACCTACCTCTGCCTCTTAAATCTGGGGTTGGGAGGAAAGAGAGCTCTATCTTAAATAGTCTCCTATCAAAAAGATTATCAATGAAATTGCTAATATTTCTCTGCTCCCTGACTCGCATCCTAATCCATTTCGTTATAAAAAGTAAATAGGGTGATTATAATTTTAAGAAATAATTACAATTATTATGGTACTTGCTAAAGGGCTAATTATCTGTGAAGCACTGAACTAAGCGCTAGAGTAGATATAAAATCATCAGGTTTGACACAATCCCTAATCCAAAAAGATCTCATAGTCTACATAGGAGAGAAAACAGGTGTTTTATCCCCATTTTTCAGGTGAGGCCCAGAAGTAAAGTGACTTTTTCAAGGTCACACAGCAGGCAAGTGGCAGAACTTGTCTATAGTCTTTCCACTAGGCCACATTATTTACTGTTACACAAAACCAAATGGCCTCTGCTTGAATGAACCATAACCCTAAACTCAAAGTTTTGTTTATTCCTCAAGTAGATACAACATAAACACTCTCAGAATGAGTTTGTCACATTGTGCTGATATTGTGCCTCTAGTTTATTTGAAAGACTCATTTCCGGCATATTTCCAGTTCCGTATTCTTTTAGCCTTTTATCTCCCTAGTTTCTGAAACTATTCCAGTTACTCCATACTTGGATACACTCCTAAACTCCCACTTGAACTAATCTTTCTTGATATGGTTTGAGTTTCACCATTAGTTGCGGCTCTCAGACTATACTTCTGCATGATTCACATTGCCATGGAGATGTGCACGCAGGGTCTGTTGATGCCAATGTACTAAACATTTGTCAGCCTTGGACCTAAAATAAAATGTTAGAATGGAGTATGACAAACCAATGAAAAGATAACCATCTTTCTAGAGCAAGATCTTTCTACAATGTGAGGTATTTTGCCTCTCACTGACACCTATCCACATAGAAAATGCACTGAAAGAACTTTGCAGTCCAGGCAGCCCTTTGCATCTTCGCTCCTCAGAAAAAGGAATGTATTTTTCTTCATATTATTTCTGGCGGACATGGCATTTTTCCTCTGAAATTTGGCTTTATCCATTTGATAGGGCTGTTTTGGTCAAGGAACTACATTTCCAGACCTTAGCTGCACAGCCCATTATAGAGGGGCATTGAGGGGATCACTAATGAATACCTCATTTTTTTTTCTCCTAAGAGAGCACAGTCTTATGGAATGGGCCATCAAGATCTTTATTCCTTTTGCTGCAGCCTACAGATGAACTTATCCGTCTCTTCACAATCTTCTCTCTGCCTCTTCTTAACCTTTTTCACAGTACTTTACTGTTCTACCTACCACACACATGGACTACAGATGACTATTTTAATTTCATAACTCAAAGGTAATAAATTTAACAGATGAATAGTTGGCTGACATTAAGTGCTTGATTGTTCGATTGCCTATCGTGGAAAAGGTATCAGAGTTACATTTCTATCCAGACGATGGTGATTCCATTCCCCCCAAACAAAACCCTTGCAGATGGTTTTCCTTACTCTTTCTCAGTAATTTCTATATGATTCCAAAACACTCTCTGCACTTGCTAAAGAGTGGAGTCAAGCACAATTTGCCTTCTTGGTTTCATGGAAACCTCCCCCTCTCGAGGTAAGCTCACTGTGGGCAGGGGACGTGTCTACGAACTCTGTTATGTTGTCATATTGTACTCTCCCAAGAGCTTAGTACAGTGCTCTGCCACAGTAAACACTTAATAGATATGATTATGATTATGATTATGGAAGTTTTCAGATTAAGGAATCTCTATAATAGCTTAGTGCCTGGATTTGAGGGTTCTGATCTTGGTTCCACTTTTCTTTTAGTGCAGGCTCAAGAGAACGCCATCAAACTTCTTTGGATTTTCAGAAAGTTCACCAAATTTAATGGCAAGAGTGACATTTTATGGACCAACTGTTAGGCTTCCAATGGAACAATGTCCTGTCACTGGGGAAAAGAGCAAGCAATGTGTGGTGATATTGTATGGTACTCTCCCGAGAGCTTAGCACAGTGCTCTGCACACAGTAAGTGTTCCACAAGTACCACTGATGGATTGTTTTGATTTCACGTATTTTGTCTTGGGTGAATTTCATAAAAAACATATGTTTTGGAATAACCTATATATACTGCAACAGTGTCATAGGATTCAACTTATTTTCTCCTATTGACCTTTCTTTCCTTTCCAGTATTCCTCCTTATGTGATAACTCATCAAATAGATATTTCACTTTGCTATTTTAAAACTGTCCATATTTGAGGAGAAGGGGATATTCCAAAGGTTATAATGGTAATAATAACAATTATTATTATAGTATTTTTATGTGCTTACTATCTCCCAAGCTCTGTACTAAGTGCTGGGTAGATGCAAAAAATCAGGTTGGACATAGTTCTTGTCCTATACGGGGGGCTCTCGTCTAATTAGGAGGGAGTAGGATTTAACCCCCATTTTACACACAAGGAAACTGAAGCACAGAGAAGTTAAGTGACTTGCCCAAGGTGATACAGCAGACAAGTGGCAGAACTGGGATTAGAACCGAGGTCCTCTAACTTCCACTAGTTCACACTGGGTCAACTATTAAATTAGGCAATTAAATTACATCAAGCCACTGGAAGGAGTGGGTTTTGAGGAAGGCATGGAAGGATGACTACATTAAAATAGGAGAAATAGTTTCCACCCTTTCTATTCCTCTGCACAACACCAAGGTGTAGGGACCCTGAACTTTGGTATATCAAGCTATCTGCCCTAAAATGAAGCTGTGGCCTAGGGCATGCCCAGCTAGCATAGCATATGGAGAACTAGCATGGTCAAGTGGAAGGAGCATAGACCAGGAGTCAGAAGGCCTGGGTTCTAATTCTACTTCCACCACTTACCTTTCGTGTGACCTTGGGCAAGACATTTAACTTCTCTGGGCCTCAACTTCCTCATCTGTACAATAGGGTTGAAAATACTTATTTTTCCTCTCCTTTGAACTGTGAGCTCTATGAGGGAGAGGAACTGTGTCTGATCTGATCGTACTTTATCCTAGTGATTGGAATATTATATGTGCTTAATAAATATCACAGTCTTTATTATTAAAATCCATTGGCAGTATGTCTACAAAAAATTTTTCCAGCTATTCCCTTCTTCTGATTATGCCTGTGTGACATGTTGAGGTTCCCCCAGCTCTTCTCCCAACCAGAAGAACTTCAAGCTCTTGAGACTCTGAAACTCCTGCATTCCCCCTGTGACCTAGGGTGAATTCCAGGTGTCTTCCTGACAGGTATCCCTTTTCCTCACCCTGAAATCACTGCTACTACTGCCACTTAACTTCCTTAAAGAACAATAGGACCAGAATAGGCAGTCAGTAATCTTCACGCACACACTTCTAATATTATTTTATTATTATTATATTTGTTAAACAATGTATATGTCAAACACTGTTCTGAGCACTGGGGTAGATGCAAAATAATCAGATTGGACTCAGCCCTTGTCCCACATGGGTCTCATAGTCCAAGTTGGAGAGAGAACAGGCAGTGAATCCCCATTTTACAGATGAGGAAACTGAGGCAGAGAGAAGTTAAGGTGATTTACCCAAGATCACACAGCAGGTTGGTGGCAGAGCTGGATTTTGAACCCAGGTCCTCCAACTCCCAGGCCCATGCTCTTACCAATAGGCCACGTTGCTCCTCTAAACTAACTTTTTGGTAACTATTTCTTAGGTACTATTAAAGCTATAGTACCACTGCAGGCCTTACTTCATTCTTCTATCCTTCATTCTATCACATTTAGGAGGATTTTCCATTGAATTGTTTGCTTCTGAGCCCCTACCACCTTTCCTTCAATTCTTTTTCAGGAAAATATACAAGTGGGGAAGGGAGACTAGTTAAGATGTAATTGAACTGTACTTTTGGGACCAGTTTGGAAAAATTGAATCTATCAAGTAATAAGAGGGATAATTTCTTCCATTTTCCAACACTTATCAGAGTGACCTTTTCAAGATTACTTTGCTCAAGGTTACAAGGCCAAGTTGTGGGCATTATTCACGATAATTGCTATACTCCAGGAGGGCCAATTCTCTGTTTAATCTCATTTTATCTCTGTAGCCCTAATTGCTTATTAATTAAGTTAAATCATATATTTATTTCAGTATCTCTTGTCAAAAATAGAAAGAAACTGTTTCTAACTGCAATAACAGTACTGTGATAACTATAAGGTCATCAGGTCCATCCCCCTGCCTTCAATCAGAAACATATTTTTGCTATGCCAAATGGATTATTATTTAATCATCCAAAATAACTTATATTATGTCATTATACTAAGTAAGTTATTTACACTAAGTATACTATACTCCAAAATATATCAACAAATCATTCAGATAGTTAACAACAGAGATTTGTGTTTTTGAGACTAGGTTCTGTAACCTTGGAATGCTAATTTCTTAGCAAAGACTCAATTTACTATTTATAATGAACTCAAAATGTCTCTATCAATGTAACTCTTGGGTACAGGCTTATTTCAGATACTTTGAAATGCATTGTGCACATAGAATTTGATTTCTAAATCAAATCAGACTGAGCCCCTTCCTTCCTCTCCCCCTCGCCCCCCTCTCCATCCCCCCCATCTTACCTCCTTCCCTTCCCCACAGCACCTATATATATGTATATATGTTTGTACATATTTATTACTCTATTTATTTATTTATTTATTTTACTTGTACATATCTATCCTATTTATTTTATTTTGTTAGTATGTTTGGTTTTGTTCTCTGTCTCCCCCTTTTAGACTGTGAGCCCACTGTTGGGTAGGGACTGTCTCTATATGTTGCCAATTTGTACTTCCCAAGCGCTTAGTACAGTGCTCTGCACATAGTAAGTGCTCAATAAATACGATTGATGATGATGATGATGAAATACTTGAATACTTAAAAAATGGCACCAAAATTACTATGATACACTTGAAGTTAAAAAAATTACATAGGAATAAAATAAAACAAGCTGGATGAATGACTAGAACAGGTATTACTATGGATTGCTAACATGCCTTATTTTTACTTTCATGTTTATCACTTACATGGTACCCTCCTTATCAAACAAAAACTCTTCACTATTGGCTTCAAAGCTCTCCATCACCTTGCCCCTACTAACCTCACTCACTTCCCTTCTTTCCTTCTACATCCCAACCGTCACACTCCACTCCTCTGGTGCTAACCTTCTCATTGTGCCTTGTTCTCGCCTGTCTCGTCGTTAAGCCCTGGCCCATGTCCTACCTCTGGCCTGGAATGCCCTCCCTCCTTCCTCAAAGACGCCAAACAATCACTCTTTCCCCTTCAAAGCCCTCCTGAAGGCTCACCTTCTCCAAGAGGCCTTACCAGACTAAGCCCCCCTTTTCCTCAGCTCCCCATCCACACCATCTCCACTGGTTCCCTTTGCCCTTCCCCTCCTTCCGCCGCCCCACAGCACTTATGTATATATGTTGTAGCTATAATTCTATTTATTTATGTTGATGCCTGTTTACTTGTTTTGATGTCTGTCTCCCCCCCATCTAGACGGTAAACCCAGTGTGGGGAGGGATAGTCTCTCTTTATTGCTGAACTGTACTTTCCAAGCACTTAGCACAGTGCTCTGCATACAGTAAGCGCTCAGTAAATCCGATTGAATGAATGAATGAACACATAATCTTACGGGAAGCAGCATGGCCAAGAGAAAACAACACGGGCTCAGGAATCAGAGGGTTTAGATCCTAATACCAGCTCTGCCACATACCTTCTGTGTGACCTTGGATAAGTCACTTAACTTTTCTGTGTCTCAGTTTCCTCATTTGCAAAATGAGGATTCAATAGCCCGTTGTTGGGTAGGGACCGTCTCTATATGTTGCCGACTTGTACTTTCCAAGCGCTTAGTACAGTGCTCTGCACACAGTAAGCACTCAATAAATACGATTGAATGAATACCTGTTCTCCCTCCTACTTAGACTGTGAGTCCATGTGGGACCTGTTGATCTTGTATCTACCCCAAGACTCAGTATAGTGTCTGGCACATAGCAAGCACTTAACAAATACTATTATTATTATTTATTATTATTATAGTGGTTGGAGATGGTGGGGAGACCTGAGGGTTTTACGGTCCAAAGTTGAGGATGGGAGCAGGTGAGATGGTTGAGTGGATAAGGCAGGGCTTATCCATGTAAAGCTGCCATCCCACAGCTCAATCCCAGGAAGATGGAATTTCCCAACATCCTACCAACTTCCATCACGGCCTGGAGATGGCAACCCATGGATACCTGATCCTGGGTGGTGATATATTGCTGGTTGGTGGCCCATACGTCATCTCGACCTCTTCTAGCAACTTCTTTGAGGCAACTTAGTCGTTTTGTTTTTTTAAAGAAAAGCAGCACCGTGCCATTCTATTGAACACATCTGTGTCAACTTTTAATTTGACCACATTCCTGTTCGCTTTTAAGGAGTCAACACTGCTGCTGATATTCCCAATTCCAAATCAAGTAACACCTGCCTTATAATGCAGGCTATGATGTGATGTGTGACGGCTGATAAAAACATTCCAACCCTATGGTTCCCCAAATGTTAATCTCTCCCTGAAATGCACAAACATTATTCATCCTTTTCCAAGCTACGCCACCATAAAAAACTATGCCAGGTTGATCCCCAATTGTAAAAATGTAAATATAATTTACAAGAACTTTTTTATATGAGAGGAAAAATAGTGTCAAAATCCAAGAATCTGTGCAAAGAGAATTCAGAAGAGATATAGATAACATGAACCCCATAAAATGTTTCTGCATGTGATTTGTGTTGAAACAGTTATTCCGAAACCAGAATGAAATGTATTGCTTTTGGCAACAGAAGGGTAAAGCTACAGCTCAGGACCTCTCTGGGAGATTTTCTAAGCTCTAAACTTATCTTTAAGACTTCCTGTTTCGCAATTTTCAAATCTGTCAAGGCATATGGATTAGAATGATTCAGTTTTGTTATTGTAATGATATCAAGATTTACAATAAATGATTTTTAGATTACCAAGGCCTAGAGAGGTAGAGATGAACGGGGTCTGAGATGCAAAGGGTAAGAATGCTGAGTTGAATTTTAAACTGAATGTTGGTCCCACATTGCCACGCATCTTGTATTTATTTACTTGGAAACATCATTGTGCACTTCTACAAATGGTCATCAGCTGATTCTTGCAGCTTCCAATGGTTTGATCTAGATGATGGAAAAAAAGAAGCAACAGCATGGTATAGTTGATAGAGTGAGGGCCTAGAAATCAGAAGGTCATGTGTTCTAATTCTGACTCTGCCACTTTGCTGTATGACCTTGGGAAAGCCACTTAACTTCTCTGTGCCTCAGTTACTTCATCTGTAAAATGGGGATTGAGACTGCGAGCCAATGTGGGACAAGGGACTGTGTCCAACCTGATTTGCTTGTATCCACCCCAGTGACTGGCATATGGTGAATGCTTAATAAATATCACAACAATAATGATTATTAAGACAATGTTTTCTAGCAAATTATATTAGAATGAATCAGATGTGATTCAATTAGCAAATTCTCCTTCTGGGTGCGTGCCACACCTAGCCACACACATCCATACCCACAAAACCTTTGTAGGGTACCATTTTATAATTTACACCTACAGTGCACTGAGTGATGTTCCCCTAAGAGTGGGATGCCTCTCAAAGTTAACTATGGTGGGCCTCAGTTACCTCATCTGTAAAATGGGGATTACTACTGTGAGTCCCTTGTGGGACATTGACTATGTCTACTGTCACATTTCTTGCCTTTTTTATTGTTTTAGCCAATTTTGATTTTTAAGAGTTTACTTCGTGCCAAATACCATTTTTGATTTTCTTCTTTCATTTAATGTTAAATTTGGTCTATAGGTATTACTAATGGAATCGTTCAGCAAATTAGCTATTCTAAGCCGATTCCTTTAAACTCTGTGCCACACTGATGTCATCCTAAAAGACATGTTGAGATCCTTGACTCATTTTATTCCTAACAGCGGAATTGTGGGACATGAATTTCCACTGAAAGGATGTAGGATTTGAAATAATATTCTCTACTAATTTTCTGTCGAGTGAAGCATTTCTCTAGATTTGCAAAGAGACATACTGAGAAAACCAAGGAATAAATCACTTTGAAAATTCACCGAATTCATAATATCATCATTGATTTCAACTGCCACTTCAAACAACCCGAGGATCAGGCACATTCATTCATTTATTCATTCAATCATATTTATTGAGTGCTTACTGTGTGCAGAGCACTGTACTAAGCGCTTGGGAAGTACAAGTTGGCAACATATAGAGATGGTCCCTACCCAACAGTGGGCTCACAGTCTAGAAGGGGAAGACAGACAACAGAACAAAACATATTAACAAAATAAAATATATAGAATAAATCTTGTAGCAGCAGCTAAAACTTGCTACCAATTTCAGTAGTATAGAAACAGCATGGCCTAGTAGAAAAGAGCACAGGCCTGGGATTTGGAAGACCTGGGTTTGAATTCCGGCTCCACTTCTTATCTGCAGTGTGACCAAAAGCTGCTGAAGAATCTATCAGTGAGAAAAGGCTTAAGTCCATTTAGTGTACTTTTGCTTCAGTACTTGTGGAATATAAACATTTTGGCTTCTCAGTCCAGAAGGGAATGTCAGAGAATTAGAGCAAAATGGTCAACACAATTTTCTGCTGCTGCCAATGTAGAAAGCCCACAGGATAGTGTTTTTTCAATAATACATTAGCAGTTTGGAACTATCCTATCCAGGACTGTTGTCACTTAACCTGCTTTCTAAAGAATCTTCAAAAAATCAAACCACACCTCATTTCATCTAAATATTTTCACACATATATACCACTTTCCCAAACTTATTTAAAAAGTTTCTGAATTGCAATAGCTAAAATTGTAATACAATACATGAATTTTTAATGACAATTGTTTAAAGTTGTCAATTCCTATAGTTGAGTACATTTATTATATTTAATTCTCATGTAAGGATGCTTAAACACCCTGGAGACTTGCAAAATACTGTCATCGGGAGTGTTTTAATGCCGCTATTAAATTTTGAGTCAGCTTTCCTGCCACATCCTATGCACATGCTAGCCAACCAGCTCTGAACTTTTGACAGCTTTCAAGCTGTTATTTCAGTAAGATCATTGAAACCATTTCTTGTTTATTGCACTCAAGCTGTTACCATAAGAGGTGCATATGGATTGCCTTGAGAGCTATGTCACAGCTTGAGACCTAATTGGAGAGGGACTAGAAGCCTGCATGGAAACCTTTATTCCTAAGATATTTAGACTTTACAGTAATGTCTTCCAGGAAAACAGAACTTACAGACCCTTTTCGTACATTGAACCCAATCTGAATTCCCATTCCATCTGAATAGGTGCTTTAATCTGTTTCTATGCGGACCAACATAATCTTACTTTGGCAGATTTTATTGTTAGTGAAAGTGCACAACAATTAGAAATAGCATTTTCATCTCCAAAGTGCTCAGTAAATATTAAAGTAAACAATCTGCTAGGAAAAAGGAACTTTCTAGTTCCAAGATTTTTGTGCTGGGTAGAACCTATTAAATATTTCTCCATAAACTTTTAGATGAATTTTTTTTCTTTCACTTTACCCAGAAAAACCACTCCTCATTAGGGAAAAAAATAGTTCACAGTTCAGAATAAGGACCTACACCTCCTTTAGACTGTAAACTCCCTCCATACTGTCAGCTCCCCTCTAGACCATAAGATCTTCCTAAGCAGGAACGTGACTGTAAACTCTTTTGCGTCACTCTCTCCCAAGTACTTAATACAGTGCTCTGCACACAATAAGCACTCTGTAAATAACACTGACTGAAAGATGGGAACAGGATATATGGACTCACTTCACTCCTAGTGTAGTCTCTCTCTGCTTCACAGATGAGAAAAACAACCGATAAAGAGTCCGCATCTTTATCCAGATACAAAAGAACAACAACAACCCAACAAAAACCAAAAACAAACAACCATGGAACTAATAGTATTTGTCCCGTGGCTTTCAAATTATGCTATCAAGAATTTCGATTGCATTCGAAAACAATTCTAAATTACCCTTAAAAAACAACTTTGGTGATTAAAGGAAAAATCATTTGCAAGCAGCATATATTGACTGAGGTTGATCATAATATTTATAAATAACCATAGAAACATATGACTAACAGGATCTACACAGTTGCTTCCAAACTTCCTTGCCAGAATCCGTATATTCACATAACACTCCTAATCTGAAATTCCAGGTAATGGCAAATATTACTTATGGGAAGGTAGAGGAGACAAACATCCAGTAGGCATTCCTTAAAGGCATTACTCTAGAAATAGATGAGCAATATGCCTACAGGAGGCAGACTATAGCTCATTAATTAAATCACAGAAGATCTACAAATATTTATTTGTTGACTGTGGTTTGAGAGGGAAAGAGCTCTAGTAAGGCATAAAATATGTTTTGTCAGACTCATTGGCGGGAATCAATCCAACCCAGCCCACCCCAACAAAAGCAAAATAGATCATGCCTCCTAAAATCCTCCTGAAAAACTGATCCAGAGAAGATTTGTCTGTTAACTGCTTGTAAATCTCTCCTGCTCAGTGACGGTAAATTACTTTCAGTGCAACTCTTGGGAGGGTTTTATGCTACCATTGTGGCACTCCGTCAAATGAGTTGGAGACAGCCCTTGCATCCCAGAATTAAAGCCATCAATTCAAGAAGAAACTTTTAAGTAACACAGTCTTCTTTTAGAAGGCAAGAAGAAAAACAGCGAGGCAGTTAGTTGAGCTCTAGTCTTGGAGCAACTCAGCCTCTCGTTCTAGGGAAAGAGGTACTGAGAATGGTGTCTCCATCTCGGTGAAATTCACTCTGTGATGGAAAGTGCACCGTCTGGTGCTCTTCCCCGCAAAATGACTTCATCGTGCTAAAAATATAGATTACCTGACTCTGGGACATAATCAATGGAAATTTCTCCTTCACTCATGACAGCTGTGCACCTGTTGTTTACACTTACATAATGACTGGGCCTGCAAGATGACCTGGTCATAAGTTTGGAAAAAAAGTCTAGGGCTAATGACCACCCAGATAGCTTTTCCTGATTTTGGAAACTTTTGTGCTGGTTCTGTCTGCAGCCCCAAGGAGATATGAGAATGGGAAATTCATATGAAAGTCCATCCAGTACATTGAGGGCACTCAGTAATTGTGTAGTAAAAATATTGGTGAAATCAGCCACCATCGGCTTGAAAACAATATATACTTCGCTTGTCCTGTGTACGACTTGCTCTGGAGAAGAGCTGGTCTAAGGCTAAAAGCAAGTCAGTGCTGAGATGTTGTTTAATACTCAAATACCAACACCCAGTTATATGGTCCTTTCTCCAGGAACTCTATAGAAATACAGAAATGGTTGTTTAGGAAACCTGGCATACCTTAGAATGTATTTGTCCTTTTTTTATCTTCAGTTGCACCCCTCAGCTAGAATTGGGCAAATGAATGTTGGGAACAAGCTCTGAAATTTTCATGAGGCAAGTGTTGGGGTGTAGGTTTACTGGCGAAAGGCTAGTGACCCAGGATTTCCAATTCCACCTAGTTACAGTCATCTGACTATCTCGTGTCAGAAACTCAGGGCCAAACCTGACTCGATTCACCCCATCCTGAATGGCGCACTATTCCATACCTCATCTCCAGGGCATACCGTCCACAAGAGTGACTGGCCTCATTGACTTCTTGCAGGAACTTTCTAATTCTGGTTTCTTAGGGCAGATCCTTAACTAAAACAGGAGTTGGGATAATGTGGAGCTTTGAATTCTCATGTCTTCATGACTGTTGCTGAGGACTTTGAACACTTAGAGAGTGCTAGTCATTATGCTGCAGCTGGGCAGATAGGTTGAAACACCTCTTTGTCTTCTACTCTTCCCTCCCATTGCCACTTTGGGATTCATGCTGGATGACAGATTCATTCATTCATTCAATTGTATTTATTAAGAGCTTACTGTGTGCTGAGCACTGTACTAAGCACTTGGGAAGTACAAGTTGGCAACATATAGAGACGGTCCCTACCCAACAGTGGGCTCACAGTCTAGAAGGGGGAGACAGAGAACAAAACAAAACATATTAACAAAATAAAATAAATAGAATAAATATGTGCAAATAAAATAAATAGAGTAATAAATACGTACAAACATATACATATATACAGGTGCTGTGGGGAGGGGAAGGAGGTAAGGTTGGGGGGATGGGGAGGAAGGGGAGGGGAAGGGGAAGGAGGGGGCTCAGTCTGGGAAGGCCTCCGGTCAGACAGATGACTGATGGGGAGTCAGGGAGATCTGGATTGCACAGTGAATAGTCCTCATCTGGGAGAGTGGCAACTGTCTGTCTCCAACATCTCGGGAAAGTAGCATGGCCTAGTGAAAAGAGCAAGGGCCTGGGAATCAAATGACCTGGGTTCTAATAGTATTTCTGCCACTTGCCTTCTCTGTGACATTGGACAAGTCACTTAACTTCTCTGAGCCTCTGTTCCCTCATCTGTAAAATGGGAATTCAGTACCTCTTCTCACTCACTTACAATGTGAGCCCGTTGTGGGACCTGCTGATCTTGTACTTATACCATTCCATACAACAGCCCTTGACACATAGTAAGGACTTAACAAATACCGCAGTTATTATTCATTATTGTCTCAGAACCTGCTGGCTCCCTGAAGCAGATATTGAATATGGAGGACTGTTCTTGGCAACTCAGCCCCAATTTCCTTGCATTTCATGCCCTTTTTAAAAGTTATCCCAGAGAAAAGGGAAGTTATTTGTGAGCAACATTTAGAGGTGAAGAGAACCAGCTGTAATTGCTCAAGATGTTGGATACTGTGACTGCTTTTTTTTTTTTTTGGTCTCCCGTTCAGGAGATCTGAACTTACATTTTTCACTGGTACATGAGGAAAACCAACAAGAACACAGAATACACCAACTAGAAAAAAAGATCAGTTTGTACCTCAGCTTCTTTCTCTGCCAGAAATCAAAATGAACTGATCTCAGAGATCCCCTTTGTTTTAGCTAGAGAGTGAATGGACTGTTATAGATGTGTCACTTTGCTTTATCGATTTAAAATGACTGTTTAGAGACAATGAATGACTTTGAATCTATAATAGATTTTGTCCAACTCTTACTGAAACAGTGTAGATTCCTCCTTGCTTACAGTATGTGTGAGTGTGTGAGTTAATTAATCTATCAATGTATGAACACCATTTGTTTACTACTGCTTCTGTTATGAATATAGTTGCTTTGGATGCAGTAATTTAGCACTGGTGATTTTCTAACAAATATTCTCTAGACTGTAAACCGGTTGTGGGCAAGGAATATGTCTACCAACTCTGTCCTTTTGTACTGTCTCAAGCGTTGAGTACAGTGCTCTGCACACGACACTCAATAAATACAATTAATTAGTTGATTGATCTGTGCTATTCATGAGAGGATAATTTTGAAGACTAAATTCAAAAGGGATTTTCTTTTCACAGACCAACATATCTCAATATACTATAGGTGAATCTCTAAGCATGCTGATTGAATTTTGTCATCTTCACAAGTATTTAGGGAGCAACAACTGTGAGCAGAGCACCCAACTAAGCCAGAAAATGGAGAACGTCTTTATTTGCTCTATTATACTCTCACAAGCACTTAGTAAAGTGATTAGTACTGCAAACAGTAAATGCTCAAAAAGTACCACTGATTGATCGATTGATTGAAGCATGCAGTTATATAGAAATCATGGATCCTCTCATCAAGGAGCTTCCAGTCTAATGGGGGAGACAGGTAGATGCGAGTTGCAAACATACAACGGAAACAGGAAGGAAAGCATAGATACATCTGCAACTGTGAAAATAAGCAGAAAATGAATAAATATGAGGAAAAAATAAACACATATACCCAAAGGCTTAAAGTAGCAGATGGGAAGACATGACAAGGGATCATTCAGGGGATGTATGCTGAAGGAGGTTGCTTTTAAGAAGTGTAGTCTAATGGAAAGAGCTTCGGCCTGGAAGTCAGAAGTTATAATTCCAGGACTACCACTTGCCTGCTGAGTGACCTTGGGCAAGGCATTAACTTCTCTGTGCCTCACGTACCTCATCTGTAAAATGGAGATTAAATCTTCCTCTCTCCTATTTAGCCTGTAAGCGTGATGTAGGATGGGAGGATGGGCACTGCATCAGAACTGATTACCTTATATCTACCCCATGGCTTAATATAGTGCTTGGGTTGCAGAAAATGCTTAACAAATACCATTAATATTATTAATGAACAAGAAAGGCTTTGAAAGTGGGGAGGGATATGATTTGGTGAATTTGAGGAGAAAAGGCATGCCATATAGGGGAAAAAGTTGTGAATGCAATGGGCTGGAGATAGGAGAGTAGAGAGTGAAGTATCATTAGGAGGTTGCTTAGAAGCAGAGTGGCCTAGAGGAAAGAGTACGGGCCCTGGAAGTCCAAGGACCAGGGTTCTAATTCCAGCACCACCACTTTCCTGCTATGTGGCTTTGGAAAAGTCACTTAACTTCTCTGTGCTTCAGTTACCTCATCTGTACAATGGGGATTAAGACTGTGAGTCACATCTGGGACATTGACTGTGTCCAACCCAATTTTCTAGTATCCACCCCAGGGCTTAGTACAGTGCCCGGCACATCGTAAGCACTTAACAAATATCGGAAAGAAAGAAAAAAAGGAAGTGCCTGGCACATAGCAAGCGCCCAATAAATACCATTAAAAAGAGTGAAGAGTCTGATCTGGGGTCAGAGGGAGAAGAGAACAGATAGGTAAGAGATGGAAGCATGCCTTTAAATCCAATGGCTAGGAGGTATTGTTTGAATCAATAGATAGTATTTATTAAGCATCTACTGTGTACAGACCGGTGTACTGAGTCCTTGTTGGAGTTTGAAGAACAATGGTAGGCAATGGGAGTTTGGGAAAAGGGAGGAAAATGATCCAAATGGCCTTTTAGGAAGATGATCTGGGTTGCAGGAGGTAGGGTAGACTGGAGAGGGACTCCACAAGGAGGCTAAGGTAGTAAAACTTAGCCTAGACTAGCCTTCTCCCCAACCAGAGGGTGATGAAATTTTGGCTCAGGCAGTGGCAATCACCTCTCTTTTTGGTATAATCTTTTGGAAGCAGCATGGCATAGTGGATAGAACACAAGCCTGGGAGTCGGAAGGGCCTGGGTTCTAATCCCAATTTTGCCACTTGTCTGCTGTGTGACCTTGGATAAGTCCCTTCACATCTCTGTGCCTCCGTTACCTCGTCTATAAAATGGGGATTAAGACTGTGAGCTCCATGTGGGACAGGGACTGTGTCCAACCTGATTATGTTGTAGCTACCTCAGTGCTTAGACCAGTGCTTGACACATAGTAAGCGCTTAGATATCATCATTATCATTATTAAGACTATGCTGTGTATGCCAGTTGAAACTTTGTGTCAACTCTTAGTATTTTCATGTTGTAATCACAAAAGCAGTCAAGTTATCATTAATCCCATTTAGGCTTGAATAACTTTATTCTTCTGAAAACTGAGGGAACGGAATTATTTCTGAACAGAAGTGAATTCTGATAACTATGTTAAAGTGTATAAAATTCTACCTAAATCAGGAAGAATTCTTGACACACATTTTGAAACCTCCGAAATGCTATTAAATATTTTGTGTTGGAGGAGAGGATGATTTCAGAAGAAGCCAGCGTCCCTCAGAAGGGATTTAGAGGGCTGACAGTCCTTTTGGAGCTGCAGAAAGGAACAATCCCGCCAGAGACAGATTTGATAAACAGACCATTTTCTGTGTACAGTATGAAGGCAACTCAAAGGAAATTTGGAAAATGACCCAGATGGAAGCCATGCTTTCTCTGAAGCGATAAAAAAGCACCAACATCTGCAAAAGACTCATTTGAAGCAGGGATAGAGACCATCTGCAGACAGTCAATGGGGGGGAGGGGGCTACACTGACCACACAAAGCCAAAACCATTTGATTGTCTTAAGCTTTGTGAAGGATAAAAATTGATCCTTTTCCCATACTCTATAGATTTGTTTCACAGAAATGATATGAACCCTTGTAGTCTTGGAAGGTCATCTAGTTCTTGAGAAGTTATCCAGTTGTCTCCTGCCTTCAAGCAGGGCTTTACATAAACCATTCCTAGCTGTTGAGATGCCCTTCTGCTTCGAAATGTAGACCATTTCCTGTTTAACTGATGATAGAGGTGAACTGTGGTCCTACAATGGGAAGGAATTCAGGTACAGATCTCCCTGACTCTCCAGAACATAAATTAGGGTGACTGAATGTTAATAATTAACAATAGTGAGGGTTTTCAGAGTAAATAATTTTCACTCCTTCCTGTGTGCTTTACCACTTTGTATCAAGATAATCAATTCAGAGACCCAAACCTAGAGCTTTTCATTAAGCCTAGCAGAACACCTGCCCTGAAGCACTTAAAAATCTAAAAGAAACCTAGTATGTTAAAATTTGTATTCTCATATTTTTATTTAAAAAGTTATGTTCCTGTACCTGTAGAATATTTGTAGTTCTTTAATATGGGTAAGATTCTGAATCGTTTCTTAGACTGGTTTTCAGAAAAGAATTTGTTCTACAACCCAGGCTGCAATTAAAAAAAAAAAACAACAAAAAACAAAGTAAGACTTTGTTCTTGGATGCTACCTAGAAAATATGCTTTTTGCAAAATGTAATACCTAATAATATATCCTTTTTAATGGACCATTAACTATTCAGCTTGTGACTTTTTCAAATAATTTGACTGATGATGTGTTAGTGGGTTGTGTGTTTCCTCATAGGTTAACTAGGTAAATGCTTTTATAAACTGTAGATCTGAATGACTTCATTTCATACTAGATGACTGTCTTGAATGGTGGGCTCTTTGTGTGAATCGCTAATTGCTAATAAGGGAGAGAAATTAAAAGTTTGTTTTTAGGCCCTTACTGCAAAGGAGTGTCTTCCGAAGTTATCTAAAAAATAAGAGTACTATCACCAATTCATAGACTTTCTTCAGAAGAACTCAAACAGGGTACTGAACTATGTTTCTCGACCAGATAAACTACTACCTAGGAGTAAGTTACAAGAACTCTTTCATGCTATATAGGATGCGAAGACCTAGATTTGAGTCTAGTCTAGATTCTAGTCTTGAGTCCCATTCTCTAATTGTGGGTGTCCCTCAAGGTTCAGTTCTGGGTTCTTTTTGACTATTCAGCTCCACTCCCTTGCAGAACTGATGACTGATGACTGATGACTGATGACACTCCTATGACTTCAAACTACCACCTCTATGCAGATGATTCCCAAATCTACATCTCCAGTCCTGATCTCTCTCCCTCTCTGCAGTCTCATATTTTTTCCTGCCTTCAAGACATCTCTATTTGGATGTCCTGCCTTCACCTCAAATTGAACATGTCCAAAGCAGAACTCCTTATCTTCACACCCAAACTCTGAGCTTCCACAGACTTTCCCATCACTATAGACAACACCATCATCCTTTCTGTCTCACAGCCCATAACCTTGACATTATCCTTAACTCTTTACTCTCATTCAACTCACATCTTCAATCTGTCACTAAATCCTGTTGGTTCAACTTTCACCCATCCCTAAAGCTGCCCTTTCCTCTCCATCCAAACTGCTACCATATTAATCCAAGTGCTTACCTTATCCTTTGGTTACTTTATTAGTCTCCTTGTTGACCACCCGCCTCCTGTCTCTCCCCATTCCAGTCCAAGGAGAGTCCAGCTATCCAATTCAGCAAAGTCCCCTCATCCTCTGCCCCATGATGGAACCAAAAGGATGGAGAAACATTTTGCTGCATAAGACTTTCTTTTATTCCATTTAGTTCATATCTTGTTTGTCCCTGACAGGGAACTTAGCTGCAAATGATAGCTGGGTGGGCCATGTTTCCCTACAGATGGGGTTTGCCTGGAAAATAGAAGACCCCAAAAGAGATGACCAGAGGCTTTTCTTTCCTCTGTGATTGGGAAACTGTGCTACTACTACTCTCCCAGACACAGAAGGAAGAACGAATCTCCTTGAGGCATAGAGAGATTAGAAGATTTAAAAGAGTCACTCAGCAAGTCAGTGAGATTTCCCACAGGAGACTTCAGAGAGAACACAGGGTTTTGCCTTTCTCATGACTGTCGTGCCTCCCTAGACCCCCACATATTTATTTTGACTGTAAGCTCCTTGCTGACAGAGATGGGGCCTCCTTACTTTATTGCACTGTACTCTCCAAAGCACTCAGTACAGTCCTCTTCACACAGTAAGTGCTTAATAATTGATTGAAATCCAAATTCTTTACAAAGAAAATGCCATATCCGATGGCTTTTGAGTGCCAGTCTCAGAACTCTAAATTCACTTTATTCCCTCATTCCCTTATGCAAGTGATACCTTTCCCTTTCCTCATTTTTGACTCAAATAAGTCTGACACTATTCTTTGTCTGTATTTAATCTTTTTTATCTCTCCCAACATTTCTGTTCCTGCTACTTAAACTCTCCCCAAAGCCCTCCAATGGCAGGAAAAACAGCGGAAAGGGTGCAGTTTAATTACACACTGAACTCTTTGAAGTTGAAGTGGGTTTTCAGTTAGGCAAATGCATTATCTCACTGCTCTTTCAACATATCAAATCTGTATTCACTAACCTACTTTTTTTTACTTAGTATGAAAATAAGCTCTAGCCCACCTGCCCAGAACCTCAAACAGACAGGGGTGGGGGTAGTCAGTGGAAATCAGGCAGAGGGTTAAAAGAGTGTCCTCTGCTTCTCCTTTATTGTCTATTAATTTTCATGAAGACCATCTGGGGCTTGGGATGGGGTAGGGGTAATTGACTATTGAATCAAAGCAGATATTCATGTTCTCTAGGCCTAATGATAAGCATGAGAAGAGAATGGGAATGTATCAGGAGGAAGGAAGGTTTGGCTCAGTGTAGGTGGAGCTAATACCAACCACATGGGGCTGCAGTCTTAATTTTACAGAGGTAGTAACTGAGGCACAGAGAAGTGACTTGTCCAATTTCACACAGCAGACCAGTGGCAGAGCAAGGATTAGAACCCAGGTCCTTCTGACTCCCAAGCCCTTGCCCTATCCACTAGGACACAGTGCTTCTCATTTCCCTCCCAGAGGCTAAATGTCAGTCCTGGGATGCTGGGACAGAGATAAATCTTGCCTCAAGAGTTTGACATTGTAGATCTGGGATCACTCCTCTTGCACCCACACACGACACCCTTGGTATCGCCAAGGCCGATCACCCAACAGGGCAGGAGAGATGAGCATGCTTGCCCTGACCTTAGAATCAGGGCAAACACCTTGCAATGGGTGGCTGGGCCACAATAAAGTGTTCAGACCGTGCAGGTCAGGTTAGTCAGTGATAGTTATGGGGACCCTCCCCCAACTCTTCTGGGACTCATCATTCACATTTTCTGAATTCAAGCTGCTAAACCTGTGAGTTGCCCCAGAACAGAAACTCATCCATTTCTGGATGTTGACATTGTGCAAAAGACATGACTTTCAGGGGGAAAAGTGTAGATATGGAATTTTAGAAATTTGGGGTTTGGCACATTACTAAGAAGCAAGGGAAACTGCCACTGAGGATATAAATTTTGGAGTGTTTTCTTTTCCTACATTTTTCTATTTCAACATGTCCTAAATGAATCCTTCTGACACACAGTAACAATCCCAGATGGAGGGGAAAAAAAGGAACCCTCGACTTTGAATGCTTTTTACTAATTTGGCAAACGGGTATTATGTTCTCCATCGTCGAGCATATTTCTCCTGCTACCCAGGTGATTCGCAAAAGGGAAAACTGAAATCTGAAAACCTGGCTCTAGCGTGACATCTGGGGATGTGTTGACGTTTGATGTCCCCATCCAATTCATCAAAAGGGTTTTGAAGAGACCTCTTGTGATAAAACCAGTCCTCGAATCATTTAACCAGAGAATGATTGCAGAAACTACTTTGGCAGATCAAGAATAAAAATTATGAAAAGCGGCCACGGCTCACAAATGGAGAACACCTGCCACTCTCCTCAGCTGGAATTCCTCAGGTGTCCTCAGGACATCTGGGGTTCCTGAAGGAGGCTTATACCACCCCATCATGCCGATATCAAAGTGAATATTTATGGGCAGGCGCAGGTCACCCCAATCCCCAATCTTTGGTGGAAGAGAGCTAAACTGTTAACCTTGCTACGTCAGGGTTTTGGTTTGTCAATTAGGCTGGAGAAGCTCAAGTCGTTGACTTTGCCCTGAAAGCATTAAACACCTGGCAAGGTGCCACATCCTTCTGTACCTTCCTTTTGATTTGAAAAGCAGCATCCCAGTTGTGCTTCCACTTAAAGGACTCTGTCAGCTGCTTTTGAAATGACCCGGCTCAAAGGAAAGTATCTTTTACCAGGTGCTCGTCGAATATTTATTTCCAAGGAGGGTTGCTTAGAGATCAGTGAGGAGAGTTTGGAAATGGTTTATTAACATGCACGGCCATGCTTGGAGTAACCAAGCATCGCACTTCTAGACAGAATGACAAAGCTGGAAAAATGTAGTAAAGGAACAAGAAGTTGATTTATTTTTGTGTGTGTAACAAGTTGAACCTTGATCCAATGCAGGGGAGGAGCCTAAGAATATTTATTCAAGTCAACCATAACAAATATTGGAGAGGCAAGAAGCTGATGTGAATCGTCCCAGAAGAATTCATGTTTTCCA
This sequence comes from Tachyglossus aculeatus, assembly GCF_015852505.1. Taxonomy (NCBI): domain Eukaryota; kingdom Metazoa; phylum Chordata; class Mammalia; order Monotremata; family Tachyglossidae; genus Tachyglossus; species Tachyglossus aculeatus. The sequence continues at coordinate 15,584,556 of NC_052074.1, read as the reverse complement.
TTAGTTAAGTTTAGAGTACTGTTATCTTGTGCTATTAAGCACTTATTTAACACTGTATTTGCAAAGTGCTTCCCACTGATTTGTAACAACTGCTTTAAGACTGGCTTGTAAAGTTGATTGCCATCATGTCCTCCTTTACACAGATGAGGAAAGCTGCAGACAAAGAGATTTCAGTTCTCTTTAAAGTTCACCTTCAACAAACTCCCTTTTGCAGGTTCGCTCTCTTCCCCCACTGAACTTTTTGCTCTTCCCAAGTTAGCCTCTAATGCCAACTTGCAGAGGACTCTCTTATCTACAACACACTCACTGTTCATGCTTTTGCCCCAGTATTGAACTCCTTACTAAAATGTCTCCTCCTTCACGATGCAGTCTCTGATAATTCCTCACCTTTCTGGTAAATGCCATTCCATCAACAACCTCAATATTCACAGGCAGCTATTGGTTTATCACTCATATATTTCCCTTCCTTAGGGATGATATTTATTAAATGCTAACATTGAGTACTGTGCTAAATGCTGAGTAGCTACAGAATCAGTAGGTCAGACTCTCTCCTGTTCCACATGAAAATCACAATCTAACAGCTAGGGAGAATAGGAATCATATTGCCTTTTTTACAAATGAAGAAACTGAGACACAGAGATGCAAGAGTTGCCCAGATAGGAGAGCAGTAGCAGTGCTGGGAATAGACCTTGGTTATCCTGGCTCCCAGGCCCACACTTTTTCAATTAGGCTACACTTGTTAATTTATTAACCTATTTTATATAATAGTCATAGCATTTGTCAAGCATTGTCATGCTTGTCAATGTGTCAAGCATTGTTCTAAACACTGGGGTACATACAAGGTAATCAGGTTGGACACAGTCCCTGTCCCAAATGGAACTCACAGTCTTAATCCACATTTTACAGATGAGGTAACAGGCATGGAGAAGTTAAGTGCCTGTCCCAGGTCACACAGCTAAAAAGAGTCAGAGTCAGAATTAGAACCCAGGTCCTCTGACTACTAGGCCTGTGCTTTCCCCACTAGACTATGCTGATTTTTTTTGTAGCAATATATGTTTGACTCCCCAGATAGATGGCAAAATCTTTTGGAGCAGATGCTGTGTTTTGTATTTATTTTAAAAATTAATATAATAATTACTATTATTGTTATTATTATTGTACTTGTTAAGCACTTATTATGTGCCAAGCACTATTATAAGTGCTGGGGTACAAGCAAATCAGGTTGGACAGAGTCCCTGTCCCACCTGGGGCTCACACTCCTAATCCCCATTTTGCAGATGAGGTAGTTGAGACCCAGAGAAGTTAAGTGATTCGCCCAAGGTCACACAACAGACAAGTGATGGAGCCGGAATTAGAAGCCAGGTCCTTCTGACTTCCAGGGCTGTGTTCTATCCACTTTCCCGTCCTGCTTTTCTCAGCCATGCTACTTCTCTATTTCTATTGTGTGCTCCATTGCGTGTTATCAAGGTCCTAGTATGATACCCTGCACAAAGTCAGTGCTTGATAATTGTTGTTGCTGATGATGACCAGTCAATCGGTCAATAATATTTACTGATAATGATCATGAAGACAGCATGCTGATAGTATCTGATGGGTCATCAGATTCCATATCCTTTTATTGAATTGGCTCCTGGAACACACTGCTTCCCCAGAGCTCACTGGGGAGGATGAATTCTTATTCCAATTCCAATGGCTCTGCAGGACACTGCTATTTTAGGTATGTTATCAATTCACTTCATCAGATCTTCATCCCCACTTTGACCTCTATCCTAGTTTTGGACTTTAGAGAATGAGGCTGGGAGAGTTGCGATAGCCCTGGGGCATTTGGAATATCTTTGTGATAAACTAGAAGGCAGAGAGCTAGTTGGAGGCCTGCTGGGGACAGGAGAATGGAATTCCAACTCCCAGAAGTGAAGTGGCATGGCCTGGTGGAAAGAGCATGAGCCTGGAATTCAGAGGACCCAGCTAATCTAATCCCAGCTTCGCCACTTGTCTGTTTTGTGATCTTGGTCAAGTCACTTAACTTCTCTGTGCTTCAGCTAACCCATCTGTACAGTGGGGATTAAGACTGTGAGCCTCACGTGGGACGTGGACTGTGTCCAACTTGATTAGCTTGTATCTACCCCGGCACTTAGTAGAGTGCCTGGCACAAAGTAAGTGCTTAACAAATACCACTTAAAAAGGCAGGATAGAGTTTTGCACATTTTGGATTTGAAGACCCAAATGAGCTAGTCCGAGCCCTCCTTCCTATCCTGATGCAATCTCAAAAGTCTTCATTAAATTTCATCTCTGCAGAATTCCTGTCTTAGAAGCATAAGTTGGCTTTCAATGTCCATATGAGCTGGTAAAACACATTCTTGATACTTCCTTTGAAAGGGATGTTTATGAGGACACAGAGGCCTGATTTTGGGCAGTTTTGCCTTTCACTTGTGAGTGTGATGTGGATACCATAGCTCAGTGTTCCTGGTAGATTTCTTGTGTTAACATTAAGATCTTGGGCATGGGGTGAGGCAAGTATCTAAACATTGCTTGATGAGTGAGCAGAAAGGGCTTTGAGAAAGTTTAGGGTTTTGTCAAGGTACTTTAAGTGAGGAACAGACTTTCAGGTTAGGGAGAGTTTCTAAGTATAATCATCTCTTCTGTTCAGATATTTGTTTTCTCTTTTCAGGACTGGTATGAGACCATTCATCAGCATGATGGTTCCTTCAAAATCCTAGGACTCCCACCAAAACCATGGTGTGAAATCAGGACATTGGGCCCACCAGGCATCACACAGTTTGGGGGTTGCAGTACACTCATGGTGTTCCCATTACTGCAGTCAGCAAAGTCAAGCTTCAGGGTCCACACATCCCCCAAACTGAAAAATTTCAACTTGTGATAACCAATAAGACAATTCCATTAGGTTACCAGGCATTCTCATCCTGAAAATGTCTCGTAGGCCTGGTTGGGATGGAACTCAGTAAAGAGCTGAGCACTCACAATAGTCCCTAAAAAAAAAACCCAAACACTTATAGCTATTACCGACCACAAAATCTTACATAATACTGTATAAAATCTAAATGTCAAATACATATCCCCCCCTCACACACTTAGATAACTTCTGCTCAAAGATGATGTGCCTGATTTTTGATATTTTTATCCTCGTTCATGATGTGGTTGAAAGACTGTGTGACTATTAATCTCTGCCATGTTATGCATCTTTTGGTTTTTTGGTGCCTTTGACACTCCGTGTCTAGCATGACCTTTGATTAAGCTGGTTGATATCATGATCTTCCCTAAGCTTCTTTTCTAAAGGTGTTGTCTCATTCTCAATCACAAACCAGGCTGGGTTGCTGTCCTTTATCACAGAAGCAGCATGGCTTAGTGGAAAAAGCACGGGCTTTGGAGTCAGAGGTCATGGGTTCAAATCCCGGCTCCGCCACTTGTCAAGTTGTATGACTTTGGGCAAGTCACTTAACTTCTCTGGGCCTCAGTTACCTCATCTGTAAAATGGGGATTAAGACAGTGAGCCCCCTGTGGGATAACCCGATCACCTTGTAACTAGAACAGTGCTTTTAGACTGTGAGCCCACTGTTGGGTAGGGACTGTCTCGATATGTTGCCAATTTGTACTTCCCAAGCGCTTAGTACAGTGTTCTGCACATAGTAAGCGCTCAATAAATACGATTGATGATGATGATGATGCTTTGCACACAGGAAGTACTTAACAAATGCCATGATTATTACTATTATCAACAAGTAGTCTGGCTGGGCTGTGATGTTTGGGGTCACAGCCCATCACTGTATATTATCACATTCCTTCCACTTCGGTTTAGGATCTCCCTTCCACTTTGGTGTTAGTCAAGGCCCTTTTTCAGTACATGTCTTACTCTGCATGTGCGTGTATGAAGCTGTCCATGTTTGAAGACAGTGCTGTTGATGGTGAGAATACACATACATGTATGATCATGTATAATCAGATAATCCTTTAAGAGCACGAAGTACTTCAGCTCAGCATTTAAAGAATTCCATCCTGAGGATGTCAATATGTTTAGTGGGAATAGTTTACATCTGGTAGTGCTAGTAGATTTTTGACAACTCATCTCATTTTCATCATTCTTCAAAATGTTCATGAGCTGAAAAGTTGAGGAATTTTTTTTTGTTTTGAGATTTATCGTCTACATTCTCAGATCATTACACAAGGTGATTGCCCAACCCAGGACAGGTGGATTAATTCCCCATTAGCCTTTTCAAATTCTCAAAGCTAGAATGGAGCAGTATTATAGCCTAAAGTTACCAATTTCCTCCTAGCTGACTTTAAATTTAGGTTTAAGTTTCAAACACTTCATTTTTCTTTTACCTTTTAGAATTTTTTTAACAACGTGACTTTCTTTTTCCATGTCCCACGTTCTCTCAGTCAAAAATAAAGAGTTTAATGGACTTCTGCCCGTTGCTAATATTTGAATGACATCATGTATTTCCACATTGGCAGAACATGGCTGAGCATTTCAGTGGAAATGCTTACATTAATTCATTCGAGTAGATCCAGGACCCTTCTGGATTGCAGTGGCTCAGAGAATGAAGGAACAATGACAGGAAAAGCTCTTTCAGCCTTAGGGCTGGATCCCTTCCTGGGGGAGGAACTGTAGAACTGTACTTATGAGAGCCAGAGTGTGGGAACAGGCCTTAAGCCACACTGACCTCCTGCCCTGACTGGTCCAGGGTGTAGAAAGAAATCATCTTTCGAGGAAAAAAGGAACAGCCACTTTTTAAATGTCATTTGTATTTGATTGGAGTCGTGTCTTTAAAACTGTAGAAATGGTCTCTGATCACCAAACAGACCCACATATGTTTCTGGAAACGTGACGTTTTGGCTCATATTGCCTTCCCCTGAGGTCCGGTGACTTCAAGCAGTAAGTATACTGGGACAAAGGAGACATATGAGATGACTGAGGCAAAGCTGTCTGTTCCCTGTAAGACTTTAACCTCTGTCAAATTTCTCAGAACTGTAAATTTTAACTCAAAATGCACCAATGTTTTAAGGTGTTTGTGAGATCATGGGTTCTGTTTCCATATATTTCTAATGCCTGATATCCTAGAACTGTGTGCTTCAAATTTCAATTTCCAAAATGTGGGAATAATACTGGGTAGTACTGGTTTTTATTAAGCACTTACTATGTGCCAAATACTGTACTAAGCACTGGGGAAGATACTATATCATCAGGTCCCACATGGGACTCATAGTTTAAGTAGAAGGTAGAACAGCTATTGAAACCCCATTTTGCAGATGAGGAAACTGAGGCCAAGAGAAAGGAAGTGACTTGCCCAAGCTCACACAGCTGGTAAGTGGCAGAATCAGGATTAGAGCCTAGGTCCCCTGATTTCCAGGCCCATGCTCTTCCACTAGGTCACACTGCTTCTAGTGCGAGCATGAAAATTTGAAGCCATAAATAATGCCAACCTCCCATCTTGTCTATAGATGAATGCCCAAGTGCTCTAATAATAATAATAATGATTATAGTATTTTGTTAAGCTCTTACTATGTGCCCAGCACTGTTCTAAGCACTGGGAAAGATACAAGGCTATCAGGTTGTCCCACTTGGGGCTCACAGTCTCAATCCCCATTTTACAGATGAGGTAACAGGCACAGAGAAGTTAAGTGACTTGCTCAAAGTCACACAGCTGACAAATGGCAGAGCTGGGATTAAAACTCACGACCTCTGGCTCCCAAGCCCAGGCTCTTTCCACTAAACCACGCAGCTTCTCTAATCAGAGGATGCTCTTCCCGGAGCTGTTAACAAGTGGTCAAGTCTTGCAATAGCTTAAAGTCATTTTTATCTGCCAAAGTTTTGTTGACTGCACCCCCATTTTCCAATGTCACCCCCATCTACTTGGAGAAATTCTCAAATACTTTTCACATCAATGGTTCTTCTGGAGCTAGCCTTCGGAAAACACCAATTAGTTTTAATCCTGATATAAATGTAATTCTACAAAAAGCAGTCCCTGACGATTTTTGGGTCTTTGACTCTCCCTCTCTTTCTACATCTATAGCTCTTTGTGTCTTCATTTGTTCATTCATATTTACCGAGCCCCTACTGTATACAGAATACTGTCTGAGGGACTTGGGAAAGCATAATGAAAGTATTAAGTGAGGTCTTTGTCCTTGTCTCTCTGCCTCTCCTTGAGGACGTGGGACATCACTTATTTTGTCACTTAGCAGGGCTGAGGCTGGGTGGGACATATTCTTGAACATATTCTCTGTAGTGTAACCTTTCCACCTTTCACCTCCCACTAAGAACATGCTCCTTTTGATTTCCAGTCCAATTTTTCAGACTATCTTGGGGAAACGGCACTGCATTAGGACCAAAACTTTCTAGAGAGGAGAGGGAAGCCCAGAGTATCTCTCACTCAGGGGAGCTTTCCCATATCTCTTCTCCCATTCTTTTCCCACCACTGCCTGTCCGCTACTGCCTCTGGCTCGCCTGCTCATTTCCTGCAGGGAGGCAAGCTGCCAGGGAGAGCTGCATAATTTTTATTTGCAAGGTTGATGGCTTTGAATGTTTTTGTGTTGACTTCTTTCATCTAATGAGTCCAAGTCTTTTGGGAATTGGCTAAAACATCCAGCAGACTGTCAGCCCTCCATTTGTCAGTACATCATAATTCCAGAATAGTGTGAAAACTTGCTGCCTTCTGGGAGGGTATGAAAACTAAGATGGGGTGTAACCAGGGCTGGATTAAAGCAGAGGCTCATAGGCCTGGAGCTCAGAGGACACTGGCTAGGGGCTGGGTGAGGTCTCCACAACCCCCACCTGCCTGATCCGTCACCTTTGTCTAAAGTCTCCCAGAAGCACATTCTTCCCCTGAGTCACTCTCTCTCCTGTAATGAAACTTCCTCCCTCTCTTTTCTGTAGCTGTCTACATGTCTTTCACCTGTCTACATGTTTTGTTTTGTTGTCTGTCTCCCCCTTCTAGACTGTGATCCCATTGTTGGGTAGGGACCATCTCTATATGTTTGCAACTTGTACTTCCCAAGTGCTTAGTACAGTACTCTGCATACATTAAGCACTCAATAAATACGATTGAATGAATGAATGAATGAATGAATGAATGTAGCTCTGTCCTGTGTGTCTTTGTAGAAGGCTTCTGGGAGTCAAAACCCCCTGCATAAGCATTGTATGGGGAGTCCCAGATGAAGACATCTCACCTCAGGGGACCCCAGCTCAGCTTCAGTTAGTAGAGAAGGAGAAGGAGCCCACCCCACCCAGAACTGAAGGGAGGGAGGCAGGGGTGGGGGGAAATCACTTGCTATCTGTCCTCACCTCAAGGTCCTTCACACCCTGAAGCCCCTTGGCTGTGAGGAGACTGACCCAGGTGGAACAGCATCTGACTGGGCTAGAGAAAGCAGACGCTCCAAGGCCGAAATGCTAATTGTACCATTAATAACTGCTAATAGTCCTATCATTGAAGGGGTACTAGCGACTGTTAATACAAGCAAAGTCTGAGGCTGAGAGATCTGAATGACCCAACCCCACTGAGCTGAGAGAATGGATAGTAGGTGGGGGGCAAGGGAGAGAAGAGCAGCCAGGCTCTAATCATTCAAACTGGGGAGATGGCACAAGAGAAACCACATGGCCCATCGGATAGAGAACGGTTCTGGAAGTCAGAAAGATCTGGGTCCTAATCGCAGCTCTTGTCTGTTGTGCGACGTTAAGCAAGTCACTCAACTTCTCTGTTCCTCAGTTACCTCATCTGTAAGATGGGGATTAAGACTATGAAGCCCCCATATGGGACATGGACTGTGTCCAACCTGATTAGCTTCTATCTACCCTAGTGCTGAGTACAGCATCTGACACATAGTAAGCACTTTACAAAAACATTAAAAAAAATTCAACATAGTGTGACACATTGAGGATACACAGCACATGAACTCCCCACTTTTGCCTGCCTCAAAATCCAACAGCCCCAAGCAAATGAAGGTAACAACATGGCTCTGAATGTGACTAATAATCCCCTCCATTTTAGCTTATAATAATAACTGTGGCATTTTTAAGTGCTTTCTCTGTGCTAAGCCCTGTATTTTGAATTGAGGTAGATTCAAGATAATCAGGTCAGACATATTTATGAAGCGCTTATTATGTGCTGAGTACTGTACTAGGAGCTTGTGAGAGAACAATATAGAATTAGATATGTTACCTGCCCACAAGGAGCTTATAGTCTGGAATGGGAGGCAAACATTAATATAAATTACTGATGGGGGAATGGGAGAGTATAGGATATGAAGTCAAGTGCTGTGGAGCTGGGGATGGGGTGAGTTCCAAGTTCTTAAGGTTTACAGATCCAAGTGCATAGGCAACCTAGAAGGGAGAGCAAGAAGGGGAAATGAGGCTCTAGTTAGAGAAGGAGGAGTGTGATATAATTAGGGCTTTGAAGGTGAATTGAGAGGTAGGATATGAAGAAGGAATGAGTTCCAGGCCAGAGAGAGGATGTGGGCAAGGAAGGGGTTGGCAGTGAGACAAACGAGATCAAAGTACAGTTAGCACGTTGGCTTTAGAGAAACGAAGTGTGAGGGTTAGGTCATAGTAGGAAATCAAAGAGTTAAGTTGGGAGGGGGAGAGCTGATTGAGTGCTTTAAAGCTGATGGTAAGGAATTTCTGTTTGATGTGGAGGTGTATGGGCAACCATTGGAGGTTTTTTGAGGAGTGGGGAGACATGAATTGATTTTTTTTTTAGGAAAATGATCTGGGCAGTAGGGTACTGACTGGAGTCGAGAGAGGCAGTGGGCAGGGAGGTCAGAAAGGTGGCTGATACAGTATTAAAGACAGGATACGATAGAAGATTGGATCAGCATGGAAGCAGTTTGGATGGAGAGGAAGGAGTGGTTTCTGAAGATGTTATGAAGGTCAAACTGACTGGATTTGGTAGCAGATTCTCTATGCGGGTTGACTGACACAGTCCCTGACCCACAAGAGGCTCACAGTATAATGGGAGGGAGAACAGGTATTTAATCCCCATTTTTCAGATGAAGGAACTGAGGCACAGAGAAGTTAAGTGACTTGTCTAAATTCCCACAGCAGGCAAGAAGTGAAGTGTGCGTTAGAACCTCGATGTGTTCTCTTTCCAGCAGGCCACTCACGTGGAGTGAATGTGAACTCTCCTCTAGACTATAATCTCGTTGTGGGCAGGAAACATGTCTAGAAACTCTGTTCTATGGTACTCTCCCAAGCGCTTAGTATAGTGCTCTACACAAGTAAGTGATCAATAAATACCACCGATAGATTGATTGAATGTGCCCTTCAAGGAAACTATGGAGACAGGGGGAGAGCTACCATTCCACCAAAGTTTTTGATTCACCACAGAATACCTAGCTCAGTTAAACTCAGTTATGAATAGTCCAAGAATCTCATTCCCTTTGATTTCTAGGTGGGAATTTTGCAGAAGTGTGTTTATCTGAGAAACTTCAGTACTCGTGTAAGGCCTGGGAAGCCAAGCATTTGAGTGTATGTCTGCAGTAGGGTCAAACAGCACACGGCCCATGCTCAGAGGCCTGCTGAAAAGCAGAATTAGATTTACTGACATTTAAACAATGCAAATAAATTGAGGAGGCTGGCCTTCTCTGACTTATTGAGTGTTGCCTTTGTATAGAGAGCTGTAATTTTTGGCTAGGGGAGACAAGTAAGAGGACCAATCTAAGCATTTTTTTTCCTCTTTGCACAAGTCAGCGCTTAGGTCAACCACTTGCCAAGAATATAACTTTAATTTACAGTATAAACACAAATCCAATTATGTACTAGTTTAAATTAAATTTAAACTGTGGAATAGCGACTCAGACTATCAGGCATTTAACTGTTTACTTTTTTTGCTTTACTTTTTTCTGGGCTTGAAGGAGATGATTGTAGATTTGAGGAAACTCAAGAAATCCAAGTCATAAAGGAAGTAGAAAGCCGAAGTAGACCCTCCAATATAATTTGCCTCTCCCTCCCTTCCAACTGATAATTGGAAACTTTGAACTAATATCCAGGAAAGTACATTAACCATGCATCCAATGTTAATCCTCCAATATTAATTTGATTCCCTAATAAAGTGGAAACAAGGAGATGCTATCCTTGTGGGCAACAATGGTGTTCACCAACCCTGTTGCATTCTATCAAACATTTAGTACAGTGATCTGCGCACATTAAGTGCTCAGTAAATGCCACTAATTGATTGATTGATATCTAAGGGATGATACTAACCATGGTTACATTGCCTAGGGCCCAGTGTCATCTGAGTTGCTACAATATACCCCTGGCTCTCTCTCTGGTGGTGGCCAGGATTGCAATTATGTCTCAACAGTGGCTTGCTGCTTCTGGTCCAAAGTCATTCCCCTTTATTTCTGATACCTACTCAAAACTCAAGCAGAGCAAAGATGCATTCATGTTTTTAGAAAATACACTTAAGGTCACCTCACCCTCAGCCCCACAGCACTTATGTACATATCCGTAATTTATTTTAATGTCTGCCTCGCCCTCTCCACTGAAAATTTGTTGTGAGCAGGGAGTATGTCTACCAACTCTTATATTGTATTCTCCTGAGTGCTTAGTACAGTGGTCTGCACACAGGAAAGTGCTCAATAAATACTGTTGACTGATTGATTGACTGAAGATGTCCTGAAAGCAAGAAGAGGTTCAAGAATGTAAAACAGGTGAGTGGACAAGATAGATGAGATAGATTTGAGACTTTAGTAACTGTGTTCTTAGTAGAGTGATGAGAGCAATAATCCTTATTGCAGGGACTGAACTGGAAAATATGGCAGCATGTCCTATAGCAATTTCAAGGGGTTTTAGCAACAAAAGAAACAGAGATGGGATGATAACTGGATGCTACAGGGAAGCTGAGGAAGTGATTTTTCAAAATGGGGGAGACCTGTACTTGTTTGAAGAAAGAGCAAGGAGCCAGAGAAGAGTGTGAGATTGGAGTTAGTAATAAGTGAAGGGAGGAGAGTGAAATAATCCAAGGTGATAGGGTCCAAAGTACAAGTAGATGCGCTGGATTTTAATAAAAGATGGGAACCCTCTTTTTAGGAGACTGCTGTGGAGAAGAGGGAGGGAATATGAAGAAGGAGAAAGGAGGACATTGAAGCAGCATGGTCTAAGTGGAAAGAGCACGGGCCTAGCTCTTTCCAGTCTCAGAAGACCTGGATTCTAATTCTGGCTCTATCACTTTCTGCTGTGTGACATTTGGCAAATCACTAGTTGCTGGCAGGAATTGTATATATTAACTCTGTATTCTCCTAAGTGCTTAGTACAGTGCTCTGAACACAGCAAGGTCTCAATAAATGCCATTGATTGATTCATCTGTAAAATGGATATTGTATCTTATTTGCTCCTACTTAGACTGTGTGAGACAGGGACTATGTTCAGAAAAGGATTGTTCCTTTTCTTCTCTCCCACCCAGAAGATGAAAGAAGTGATCAGAGAATAGGCCATAGTGAGAGGAGGTGAGAGCAGACAAAGGGCCAAAAAGAACTGAACAAAGACAAACGATGTGTCTCTCCATTTGCAAGCCTTAGAGGTTTCATAGAAAATGAGCAGAGTTTTAAGGAATCGTGACCTCAAAAATACATGAACGGATGCTTATCTTAGCATTTGTGGCACAGTCTAGATTGCATTTCTTCCTCACCCCCTCTTTGGTTATGACCCAGAAGGGCATAGACAGCGAAGTCCGGGCAACGGTAAGGCCTGGAGCTATCAGAGGATGACGGAAAGCGTAGACTGGCCCTCGGATCTAGGATGGTCAACAACTTAGTAGCAGTGGCTGGAATCAGAACCCAAATGTGCTTACAGAAAGAGAACAGCAAAGCTCTAGGACTGTGGTCAGGAAACATCTGAAAATCAGGAACTGGACCAGGGTTAAAGCTATTGGATTGTTTTTACCCCAGGGTGCCAGTATAGATAAATGCTCACAAGAGGGTATGTGTCATGGAGGAGATCTAGCTAATTTCTCTTACTCAGACTGACAACTCCCATCAGTTAAGTTTTGTCTTATGGCGTCGTTTCCGACCCATAAGAACTCCATGGACACATCTCTCCCAGTATGCCCTATTTCAATCTGCAATCGTTATGGTAGTGTATCCACGGAGCTTTCTTGGCAAAAAAATCCAGATGTGGTTTACCATTGCCACCTTCTACGCAATAAACCTGAGTCTGTGCCCTTGACTCTCTCCCATGCTGCTGATGCACAGCACAGGTGAGTTTTGACTTGCAGCAGATTGCCTTCCACTCACTAGCCACTGCCCAGCTAGGAATGGATTGGGTATGCCTCTGCTTGACTCTCCCTCCCATAGCCAAGACTGGTAGAGTACTGGAAACTCACCAGGTGTGATCCAGAGAGGGGCATAGGTGAAATACTGATTATATATACATTGTAGGGAACAAAATGGGGAACTTGGGAATACTTGGAAGAAATGGAAGGAAAAACACTGTGACTAGCCAATAACAATCGTGGACATCTGCCTTTGTGTTATTATTATCAGAATAAATGATGATAATAATAATAATAACAATGGTATCCAAGCACTGTACTAAGTCAAGCATTATATACTAAGTACTGGAGTAGGTACAAGTTAATCACATCAGACACCAGCCTGTCCAGCATGAGTTCACTAAGTGGGAGGGAAATCAGGTATCGAATCTCCATTTTATGGACGATCAAACTGAGACAGAGAAGTTAACTAACTTGCCCAAGGCCATACAGCAAGCGACAGAGCCAGGAGAAGAACCCAGATCCTCTGATTCCCAGGGCCATCCTCTCCTCCTAGGCCAAACTCCTAATCAATGTATTGTTGCTTTGTTGCAATGGCCAGTTATTTTTTTTTTTTCATACAAATCATCCACTTCAGATTCTTTGAGTTAGAGTGGAACAAATAAGTCATATACATCTTGAAATTGATTATAATTTATGTGACATTTTATGAGGATTATGATTTCAGTAAAGCACTGTGTGAGTGATTTATTTAAACATCTTGGTTTTGTTTTATAAGGTGGATTTCTTGTTCATTTTCAGAAAAAAATGAAACCATTAAGATTTACACTTTGGCAGTGTCTTCAGTATTTCCATTAGTTGCTCAAATTAAAGATTCTATTATGTTATTAGGAGCAGCTGGTCTTATTAAACCAGACCCTCCAAATGTAAACAAATGTGCTTTATCTCCTCTGCCTAAAACTGTCAGAACAACACATTCATTAGGAGAATTATCAGCTAAATGGGGTCTTGAGTTGGTTAACTTTGGCCACCTGCCAAAGGTAAAATCAGGGGGTATCATTTTTGCCTTTTGGTTTAAGCTAAGACCTTTATAGGGCTTTCCTACAAAATGTAAGCTAGACATTGGCCTTAGAAAGGGAATTCAGTTCTTCATTCCCTATGGGCAGGGAATACATCATTGCTCGTTTTGTACTTTAGTACAGTGCACTGCACTCAGAGGGTGCTCAATAGATACTACCAGTCAGTCAATTATTGGTATTTATCAAGTGCTTACTATGGACACAGCACTGTTGTAAGCACTTGGGAGAGTACAATACAAGAGAATTAGGAGACACATTCACCATTAAAGGTAGTAAATGGTGATACTGATGATACTACTCAAGAAGTCAGGGGTTCTGTCTGTAGCGATTTGTGGGTTGGTTAGGAAAACTAGCACAGTTCAACACCATAAGCTTTGTAATAATAATAATAATGGTATTTGTTAAGTGCCTACTATGTGCTGAGCACTGTTCTAAGTGCTGGGATAGATATGAGGTTATTAGGTTGTCCCACGTGGTACTCACAGTCTTAATCCCCATTTTACAGATGAGGTAACCGAGGCACAGAGAAGTTAAGTGACTTGCCCAAAGTCACACAGCTAATAAGTGGCGGAGTCAGAATTCGAACCCATGACCTCTGACTTCCAAGCCCGGGCTCTTTCCACTAAGCCACGCTGCTTCTCTAAGCAGCTGTAGCTGGCTTTGCGCAGGGATTCCTTACAAACAACTATGTCCCCTCTTCAGAACCGTAGGGTCCCCCAGGGAATTCCAGGGTTTTCACTTTTTCAGTTTCCTCTAGAACCGAATAACGGAAAAGACCATATCCCAGCTGGCTGATAGGAAATGCAAACTGCCAGTGTGCCAAATCTATGGCGATGGAGCAATTCAGAGCTGAACAAAGAAATGTGTGTGAATGTCGGAGTCCCTCTGGCCCCAATAGGAGGCAGCTGCCTCTGTTCCCACTCTGCTTCTTGCTCAGCAGTTCACATGGTAAGGAAAGATCAAAGGACATGAGAAAGGCAACCAACCCAGCCATTTGTCTGTCCAGCTCCTATCGGCCTGCTAAAACGAATGCTATAAAACACTGTATGCAATTGATTTTACGTGAGGAAAGTCCTGATACTTTAGCATCCAAGTACTTGTTCTTTCAGGGTATTGTCAGCGTAGAAAAACATCAGGCCTGGGAATGGTTGCTGCTTTATTCTTAATAGCTGCTGGGTGGTCCCATTCAAGAACATTTGCTAAACATTATTGAAGGCCACTGGGCAAGGATAAACACTTGTTGGCAGCGAGAGAAAATCAGGTACGTGTAGTTGTTATATCCTGAATGTGAAAAATGCAGATTTATTATTGCTTCATATAAAAGAGCATGGTTTACATTGATATAATGAAGAGGTGAAGGGGCCTCCCTGAGGTGATGAATCAGCATTTCCTAATAGGACTCATTCTTTCCCTCGTTAATTGGTTTGGGACCCAGATGCTGTGCTTCTGAACGTGATCTTTGGGAACCAAGGGGATGGTGGGTACAGAGGAATAATCAGTTGGACCATTGGCTTTCAAATTTTAGTAACTATACTCTTCTAGCCTTCAGATGGCACCTGGAGCCTTCCTCTTTTCTTTTCCCTACAACCCGCAGACCCTTTTAATCACAGGAAGGGAAGAACTTACTGGAGCTGGAGTAAGCGCTTAATACAGTGCTCTGTTCCCACTAAGCGCTCAATAAATATGACTGAGGGAGCAGAGCATCAACAGCTGCTAAAACAGGTGAGGAGAGAAATGGGTCACCGTGCTGTTGGGGCCCCCACCATTGTAGCACTACCTTAAGGCCAAAAGGGCTGGAGCTTGGGGTGGGAGTTAGAATGGTCATGATCCTCCGTCGTGAGGGTGATTTCACTCTTTGCCTTTCAAAGATTGTTCTACTGGGGAGAAGCAGCATGGCCTACTGAAAAGAACCCAAGAGTGGGAGTCAGGAGACCTGGATTCTAATCCCAGCTCTGTCAGTTACCAACTGTGTTATTTGTTACATGCACTTGAGAAGCTTAGTGGAAATAATAATAATAATAATGGCATTTATTAAGCACTTACTATGTGCAAAGCCCTATTTTAAGCACTGGGAGGTTATAAGGTGATCAGGTTGTTCTACGGGGGGCTCGCAGTCTTAATCCCCATTTTACAGATGAGGGAACTGAGGCCCAGAGAACTTAAGTGACTTGCCCAAAGTCACACAGCTGACAATTAGCAGAGCCGGGGTTTGAACCCATGGCCTCGGACTCCCAAGCCCTTGCTCTTTCCACTGAGCCAAGCTGTTGGGCTTGGGAGTTTGAGGTCATGGGTTCTAATCCCGCTTCCGCCACTTGTCATCTGTGTGACTTTGGGCAAGTCACTTAACTTCTTTGGGCCTCAGTTCCCTCATCTGAAATATGGGGATGAAGTCTATGAACCCTACAT
This sequence comes from Tachyglossus aculeatus, assembly GCF_015852505.1. Taxonomy (NCBI): domain Eukaryota; kingdom Metazoa; phylum Chordata; class Mammalia; order Monotremata; family Tachyglossidae; genus Tachyglossus; species Tachyglossus aculeatus. The sequence goes on along the minus strand of NC_052074.1, from coordinate 15,568,853 downwards.
GGGACACCCTGATTATCTTGTATCTACCCCAGCACTTTAGAACAGGGCTTTGCACATAGTAAGTGCTTAACAAATGCCATTATTATTATTATTATCATGCACAAAGCACTGAACTTTGCACTAAGGTTGATACAATAGTCCCTGTCCCACATGGGGCTCACAGCTTAAGAGGGAGGGAGAACAAATATTTTATTCCCATATTGCGTGACCTTGGGCAATTAATTCATTTAACTTCTCTGTTGTCTAGTGTCCGAATCTATAAACTGGGGATTAAAAGCTTGTTCTCCTTTCCCTTAGAGTATGGGCCCCGTAAGGGATTGGGTCTGATCTAATGATCTTGTATATACTCGGAACTCAACACAGTGTTTGGCACATAGTAAATCCTTAACGAATACCACAGTTCTTCTTATTATTACCGAGCCCACCTAAAAATTAGCTTTATCCTGGAGACAGGACAGCCAGGAAACCAAGGTCTTCCGTTTATAACTGTGAGCCCGTTGTTGGGTAGGGACTGTCTCTATATGTTGCCGATTTGTACCTCCCAAGCACTTAGTACAGTGCTCTGTGCATAGTAAGTGCTCAATAAATACGATTGAAAGAAAGTGGAAAGCCCAGGCTCAAGCAGTCTGAAAGGGCTAACAAAGATTCGTGGAGATAGAGGAGTAGAGCATATAGCATATGGGCTACTGGGGTTGTTTACCACTTAATTGTCTCTTCTTTCCTCTTCTCCCACTGCCTTCTGCATTGCCCCGATTTGCTCACTTTGTTCTTCTCTCTGCCCAGCCCCACAGCACTTAGGTACATGGCTGTAATTAGTTTATTTCTTTTGATGTCTGTCTCCCCCTTCAAAACTGTAAGCTTGTTGTGGGCAGGGAATGTGTCTGTTTATTGTTTTATCGTACTTTCCCAAAGGCTTAGTACGGTGCTCTGCACACAGTAAACACTTAATAAATACGAATGAATGAATGAATGAGTAGGCATCGAGGGTCCAAAGCACAAAAAGCCTGCATGCCAATCAGAAGCCGAGTGTTTACAGCAAGACTACCTCTTGTAATTAATAGTAATGATAGATCATTGAATGCTTATGTGCGCTTGTGTACATAGATTAATGTATATTCAATTATTTACTTTGATTTCTTTATAAACGTTTCCTGTCTCAGAGGAGAAGTTTCCTCTAGGCAGGAAATGTTTCACTTCTCTGGTTTGTACTTGACAAGCACTTGGTACCGTGTATTACACTGAATGGGGGCTCAGTAAATCCTATTACTGGGGACTGAGTTTCTAATCCTGAAGACTTCCTTCCCTGCTCCTCCCAATCCAGTGCTCCATGCTTGGAAGTTCCTGAGGGTCCAGGATTGAGAAGAGCAGCATCAGAGATGCATCTACATACAGTAAGTGCTCAGTATGTATGAGTGATGGGTTGATTGATTGACCGAAATGTAGCCTCATAGCTACAGTGCAACACTAGATTCCATAAGCTGTGTTCAGGTGACTTGCAGAGTTGGTGTGGCATGTCTTAGGAAAAAAATTATAATTTTAGTAAAAAAAAAAGAATAGTTGGATTACTTTCTTTTGGGTGGAGTCTAGACTGTAATCTCACTGTGGGCAGGGAATGTGTCTACTAACTCTGTTAGACTGTACTCTCCCAAGTGCTTAGAACAGGGCTCTGCACACAGTAGTTGTTTAATAAATATGATTGATTGATTGATTGAGTCCTTGCTGGGCTTCTCAACTCTGCCCTCTCAGGCATAGAAAATCTGAATGACATTCTTCTTTATAATTGTTTGCAATGTATCTCTTTTTAAATTCTTTGTAAATGATTGCATTGAGAGGTGGAAGATATGAAACGAAAATTCCAGATGGCCAGTTTTCAAATCTAATATCCGAAGTGAGACCCCACTTCTAATGCCCTAATATTTCCTACTTACTATCCACCAACTTTGTGAAAATCTAAACAGGAGGGAAAGTACAAATTGTCATTTGTTAGCCTAGATGGGTTTGCAGGATCTGATTTTTAAAAGTTTGTTCCATGTGAAAGATTACTTGCTTTGATAAGATCATTACTGGCAACACTTTTATTCAGTTATAAAAATAATTTTGGAGTTTACATTTTTTTCAGTTTATTTCCACACTCTAGATTTTGTCCTGACCTCATAAGTAAAGGAAAAATTCATCGAGCTGATAAATTTTATGTTGGAGGGAAAGGTCTATTTAGAAGATCTGGAATAATTGACATACTGTGCATGGTGAAAGTTTAAGATCCAGACAAATAAGAAAGTTTTTATTACATCAAATGTCCTGAGAAAGTCATTATTATCTTAACTATAATGAGAAATTGGAACCTCTGTAAGTCACTTTCCAGGTTGTGAGTCACACAAGACTACTTTTTTCTTTTAGAGTATCTCTCTAAATTGCACTTCCTTACATGTCCATGGTAGAGAGAAATCAGGTGGGGTCTAGGAAAAAAAAAAATCACACAGAGAACTGAAAGGTTAATTTAATCAACTTTGCCTCTCCTTTAAGATATGGATCCCTATGAGAACCTACAAAAGGAGACTTGTTTGGGAAAACAGGTGAAGCAAGCTGAAGGTAAAGGCTTTCTATCCCTGTAGTTGACTTGGGGAGCAGTTGGAGAGGGAAGATGTAAAAGAATGCAGATGAGGACAAGATAAGAACAATTTTTACAAACCAGCAGAAAATAATGTTTGTCTGGACGTTTATATTTTTTCACTAGCAGCAGGTAGTTTTCTCCACTAAATTCTTGATAGAGAGTTCCATTTTAACAGAACTATACTCCTCCCCACACCCCCCAACCCTTTTCTCAATTGATTCCTGGCTGGGAAGCATGTCATTTTACATTCTCTATTAGTTCTGCTGTTGTTCGATCACCATCATCGCATATGGCATAGTGGATAGAGCATAGGCCAGCGAGTCAGAGGGTCATGGGTTCTAATCCCACATGATTAGACAAGTAGCTCTGCCACTTGTCTGGTGTATGATCTTGGGCAAGTCACTTCACTTCTATACGCCTCAGTTACCTGTTCCATAAACTGAGGATTTAGACTGTGAGGCTTGTGCGGGACAGGGACTGCGTCCACCCCAACACTTAGTACAGTGCCTGGCACATAGTGAGCGCTTAACATATACCACAATTATTATTATTGGGAAGCAGAGTGGCTTAGTGGCTAGAGCACAGGCCTGGGTGTCAGAAGGGCCTGGCTTCTAATCCTGGCTCCATCCCTTGCCTGCTGTGTGACTTTGGGTAAGTCACTTCTCTGTGCCTCAGTTGCATCATCTGTAAAATGGGGATTGAGTGTGAGTCCCATGTGGGATAGGGACTGTGTCCAACCTAATCAACTTGTATCTACCCCACCACTTAGAACATTGCTTGGCACATAGTAAGCACTTAACAAGTACCATTATTATTATTATTATTTTAGGAGTAATAATAATAATAATAATAATGGCATTTATTAAGTGCTTGCTATGTGCAAAGCACTTTTCTAAGTGCTGGGGAGATTGCAAGGTGATCAGGTTGTCCCATGAGGGGCTCACAGTCTTCTTCCCCATTTTACAGATGAGGTAACTGAGGACCAGAGAAGTTAAGTGACTTGCCCGAAGTCACACAGCTGTCAAGTGGCGGAGTCAGAATTTGAACCCATGACCTCTGACTCCAAAGCCCATGCTCTTTCCACTGAGCCACGCTGCTTCTCTAGAATTTATTAAGCATGCTTTCTATGTGCAGAGCACTGTCCTAAGTGCTTGGGAGAGTATTCCCTTCCTGCGCCTCTGCCACTTATGGAAGCTTTTCTGTTGGACATTGAATGCCATGTATTATAACACATTCACAAAATTGCAAATGGCTAGGAAACCCCCTTTCCTAGGTCTGGAATCACAGTAGTTCCTAACCGACTGATGGGATCCTGTCCCCTTTTTCATTCTTTTTAAACTGTAGCTCACCTATGAAGATGTAATATCTGAGTGATCTCACAGAGAGCTGACTGTCTCTAAGCTTTGGCACCTGGAGGACTGCCCTTAATGTTGAGGGCGAGCAGCTAGTGAGGTGACATTCTTTTTCCTTCCCAAGATAAATTCACCTCTCACAACAGCGGCTTCAGAGGACTGGCCGGTTAATATGTGACTCTTCATTAAAATACACTTGCAGTCCAGACAGAGGCTCTCTTGTTTTATGGATTTTATTTACTTTGAGCCCAGAGAGACCTGCGTTTTCTGCTACCCAAACACTTAGCACCTGCAGCGGCAGAAGAGGCCACAGTGACGCACCACGTATTGTGCTCACAGACATATTGTTTTGCAGCAGTGGGCTGGGGGCTTACAGTCTATTTGCCCGTTGAAGCCCAGTGCCTGCAGCTGTAAGAGCTCAATATACTCAGTTTCACAAGCCAGAGACTGGGAAGAGGAGACCGGAGACCTCTTCCCCCTATCCAACTGCCTCACCAATCAATTTTGGCCTCAGAATCACCCTTAGGCAGGTGCAGACAAGACCAGATTGTCTTTGTGAAGAAACAGTTTCACCCTGACAGCTAAACTTCTGATTTATGTCCTCCACCATTACTCTGCAGCTCATCAAATCATCATATCTGAGCACATTAGACTGTTGTGGTACTGTTTTGGGTTTTTTTTTCTCTTCCCTCTGTTCACTCACTGAAGCCTTGCCAATGCCAGGAATATCTAGGGGAACCACAATCTTAATACAGATTAGAGATTCTGTTCTAATTGTGGATTTAATACTTTACCCTGAATACTGCCCTGAGAAGAGTTGGATTGTTTCTCCTTTTTATCGCATGGTTTTTTTAATACAAAGATTTGCCTAGGGTTTATGTTTTAGTATAATCGAACCACCACAGGTAATAAAATATCCATGACCAAAGGACATCCTGGACCCAGAAGATTTAAAGTGCTGAAATATTATCCCAGCTATTTTAATGGATTCAAAATTGTGGACTCTCTTTTCACATATGCATGATTTCAAAACATTGTGGGATTTATAAGGTATTATTATAACTTTATTTATACTATCTAACTATATGGTGTTTTACTCCCATATATAGACCATAGTGGCTGGCGGTGTATATTTATAGGTTTTCAGGAAAGGACAGAATAATCATGTTTTTATTAAAATTATGGAAGGAATGTAGTTTGCAGCAACATAGCAACAGTGAATTTTCAATTCTTTAATTTAATTGAAAATTAAATATAAAGCTTTAGAGGACCACAGAAAGCTGCCTGTTTTTACAGAAACGGACCCTCATACATTGTAAGGTTCTTTGATGACTTGGAACTTCTTCTAACCTCTTGTCCCAGTTGAGCATTTTGCTGAGAAATCACAGACCCTTTAAGATCACAGAGTGTGTGCTGTTTGCAATGCCTGCTACCCACCCTGGCAGGACATTTCTTTTAATCCCTGGATCCCAATTTTCTTTTCTGATCATCCCCTTTCAGTTCCTAATTAAACTTCCTGGGCTTCTTTACATCTAGTAATAATTACAATAAATTTGGCAATTGTTGAGCACTCACAATGTGTCACGCACATAAGCGCAGGGATAGATTATCAGATCCTGCAAGGGATTCACAGCCCAAATAGGAGGGAGAACAGGCATTGAATCCCTATTTTGCAGATGAAGGAATTGAGGGCCAGATAAGTTAAATGACTTGCACAAGGTCATGCAGCAGTAAGTGGTGGAGCCAGGATTAGATCCCAGGTCCTTTTACTCCCAGGCCCGTGCTCTTTCCAGTAGGCCAAGCTGCTGTTCTAGTATACACCTAGATATCCCTGACATCCTATGAAATCCCAGATATATAAGCTACACTGCAACCTCCTTAAGGGCAGGAATTGTGTCTACAAAATTTTATTGTGTTGTACTCTACCATGTCCTTAGTACAGTGTCCTGCACACAATTAGCACTCAATAAATACTGCTGATTGATACAAGAATCTATCCGAAGAAAGAGGAGGTGTAGGTTATGTCATTTCAGAGTTCTATCCCGATCTATAATTCTATTGTCCATAGTGGAGCAGCATTGTCTAGTGGGAAGAGCATGGACTTGGGAGTCCGACAACCTAGTTTTAACCTCTGCTCTGCTAGTTGCCTGTTGTGTGACCTTGTTCAAGTCATTTAAGTGTTTTGAGCTTGTTTCCTCATCTGTAAAATGGGAATTCAGTTCCCATTCTCCCACCCAAGAATGTCAGCCCCATTGCTTTGCATCTATTCCAGAGCTTAGAACGATGCCTGATACAATGTGAACTCTTAAATACCACTATTACTATTATTTTGTTAGATTTCTTTATCATCACAGTATCTCTAGAGCCTATACATATTCTTTTTGCTCTCCAGTCTTCCAGAAATAACTGTCCTACTGTCAAAGCTAAGCCTCAGCGCCAAAATAGAGGTTGATTGATTATAGACTCCAGGTAGATTAAAGGGGAGAGGTCATCTGGCTGCATCAGGCAAGTAAGTCAAAGACCCAACCATCCAGGACAGATTCCTGTATCCTGTTCTTTCCTTAAGAGTTCTCTCAGCTGAAGATTTCACAAGTCTCTTAGAAGGTTGTTCGTGTTTTATCACCCTGAGGGTCAAGAAAGCCTTTACATCCACTCCAAAATACTCTTCTGTTCAATCTAAGCCCATTTCATCTTGTTCCTTTCTCAGTGGGCAAGGAGAACAAGGATGGCATCATCTCCATAAAGACAGTTCCTAATTTACTACAGTTATCAAGACTTCCATTTACCTTCTGTTTCCCAGAGAAGGTAACAACTTCAAAAAACAACAAATAACAACTTTATTACCCTGGGTCCAAACCCTTCTTTGCATCCCTGCCATAGCTGCTTTTCAGCCAGTGGTATTTATTGAGAATTGAGCACCTACTGAGTGCCTGGCATTGTACTAAATGCTTGGAAGAGCATAACAATGATAAAACCCACTTTCCTGCTCTTGAGGAGCAAACGATCAAATGCTGAAGACTGAGCTTGTTGAGGACAGGGATTGCCACTAATTATTGTTGTAATGAATTTTCCCAAGCACTTAGTACAGCACTCTGCACACAGTAAGGGCTTTAATAAATACGATCAAATGAATGAATGAATGCATGTTGTGGATCAAAAAGGAAAGGCCCTCTGGAGGAACTGAGATTTTCCTCTTCTAGAATAGCAGGGAACATGTCTACTAACTCTGTTGTACTGTACTTTCCCAAGCGCTTGTTACAGTACTCGGCAGAAAGTAAGCAATCCTCACTGCAGGCAGGGAAGGTGTCTCAATAAATGCCATTGACTGATTGAACAAATACCACTGATTGATTCCAGGTCAATTCTGTTGTTTAATGGCATCCCTGTGGCAAATTTTGGTGCCTCTCTTTCCATTCCTGCGGTCTGTTCATCTCCCAACTAAGCACCAGACATCATATATGTGCTTGCTGTCAGTGGCAGGACTTGACCTCTGGCCGGTGCACCTTTTTGCCTTAACGAGGCTTTCATGTACTGTCCCAGAGACACTAGAAGTGGTAGGTTAAGTGATTCTGGGGCATGTGCAACACAGCATTGCCTGCTGCTTTCCCTTTCGGCTTCCTCAGGCAGTCTCTAAGAGAGTTCAATCAATGGTATTTAATGAGTGTTTATTATGTGCAAAATACTGTACTAAGTGGTTGGGAGAGTAAAATATACCTGAATTGGTAGACAAGCTTCCTACCCACAACGAGTTCATTCATTCAGTCATAGTTATTGAGCGCTTACTGTGTGCAGAGCACTGTACTAAGCACTTGGGAAGTACAAGTTAGTGACAGTGACGGTCCCTACCCAACAACGGGCTCACAGTCTAGAAGGGGGAGACAGACAACAAAACCAAACCTGTGGACTGGTGTCGAGTCGTCAGAATAAATAGAATTAAAGCTAAATGCACATCATTAACAAAATAAATAGAATATTAAATATGTACAAGTAAACTAGAGTAATAAATCTGTACATACATATATACAGGTGCTGTGGGGAGGGGAAGGAGGTAGGGTGGGGGGGATGGGGATGAGTTCACCGTTCCTCCCTGTTAACCAGGAGAACCTTTACTGCAAGACTTTGGGTGAATGATTTGAGACAATCCAGTGTTCCCGACCCCATTATGGAAAGAACAGCTTTACAGAAATGTATGATGAAGAAGTACCGCTGAAATTTGCTTGGCAGACTGACAATGGCCTGGAAGTGTTTCAGAAGTATGCCAATTAAATGGGAAAAGGATCCTTCAGAGCAACCTGGGCCAGAGGAAGCTGGTAGAGTCTTTATTACAGTCTGGAAACGGTGGCTCAGGAGGAGAGGAGCAGCCTGTCCGTGCAGCTGTGCTCCTTGCACCTTAGACACAAGAGCCTGATAGCCCAGCCATTAAACGAATTGGCCATCAGAAGGTTCCTGTTTAGACATCTATTGTCCCCTAAAAGAAAGACTTTAGATTGAGAAATATAATCCAGTTTAATTATTTTAAATAATACCTTAGTCAGATGTGCTGTTCTGTTTAGATTAACTATGTAAAGATGAATTATAGATATTACATTTTGTTAATGTTCCAATTTGGTAAGGCAATGAGGAATGACTTATTCTTGTGCGAGGAAGTTCACACAGGTCCTGGATCATTATCTTTGATTAATTATGTGCTACTCACGATCCTACAGTTTTTAATTTTGTCATATATAAACTGGATAAGCAAAATTGTTTAATAATAAATAATAATAGTAATAAGGATGATCCATATACAGGTCCTGGGTCACTATCTTTGATTAATTATGTGCTACTCACAATCCTAGTTTTTTATTTTGTCATATATCAACTGGATAAGCAAAATTGCTTAATAATAAATAATAATAGTAATAAGGATGATACATATAAAGTGCTTACTGTATGTCAAGCATTGTGCAAACACCAGGGTAAATACTTTATAATCTGTTTATGTTGTCTACTATAAAAATTGGTTTCTGGGACCATCCATAGTACTGATCATTTATCTTCCTTGACTCACCGTCAATAAGTGTAAAATTATAATAAAATTCTCATTTCCCTATTGTACTAATGTGTCTGTTGTTTAGTTGATTTATATTTGTTCATTCTGCCTTAAGATAAAGTCCAAAAAGATATGACTAGTTTGCATTTTCTAATTTTATGGGACCACCACTGAAAAATGATCTGTTTTACCGTTTCTAGGGTTTTCCCAAACTACTGTTTTCTGTCTTCATTATCTTTTAGAAGTCCAGGGACTGTATTTTACTTGCTTAGCCCTGTGTCACCCACAATATTTTCTTAATAAATAATTTTTGATGGTACCAAATTGTCTGAGGTTTAAGGCCCATTCTAACTGTTCAGTTGGTCGTTCTTGAAGCTAAAGAGATTTTTTGTTAAAGGTGTGTTTTCTGCTATTTTACCTGCCAAAAAGAAAGCTCTAGAAACTGGCATTTCTGATACTGTCCCTTCCCTCTGTGCCAGTACCTAAGCCATCTTTGATGACTGACTCTTGTGGAAAACGCCTCCTCCCAGTGGGAACAGGAGTTTGTGTATAATCATGGGGCTCTCACGAACTCTCCCTGGGGTTTTTAAAGTCCTCCCTGGCCCGCTTTGATTCTTAGTTAACAAGAATTTTTTGGCTAACGGCCACCATCTATTTCCCCAGCATGCTGCGTAAAAAGCTATTACTGTAGCAAAAGAGAATCAAAGCGCTTTCAGTTTTAACAAATGCCACTTTGATTATCTAAATTTCTTAAATTTTGACAGAAGGTGTAAAAGTTTCCAAGTCCATAGAAGAACAGTGGAGAGTGTAACCCTGTCTAAATGCAACATTATTATTGCTCAATGCAGAGAGGACTCAGGAATGAGCCTCCTTTTTTAAGGTTAAGAAACACATTAAGTTAAGCCAGAGGACCTAATCTTACTCCATTAATCATTTTTAAAGAAGTGTATCGATCCTCCTGAGGATAAAACAAGGCATTGATTTGGCAGTGATTTGGCTTCCACAGAATAATTTAGGATGGAGACTGTGTCTGATCCATTCTGTTAGCATCTTAGTACAGTGCTCTGCACATAGCGCTCAATAAATACGATTGATGATGATGATACCATATCTGACTAGTCTCTTGTGCCCTATTGCTAGAAATAGACTAAAAAGTATCTAAAAAATAATACACCCTATCTTTCTTTAATTGTATTCATTAAGCACTTGCTATATGCCAGGCAGTGTACTAAGTATTTGGATAGATACATGTTAAGTTGGACATAGTCCCTGTCCCGGATAGGGTTCACAGTCTTAATTCCCATTTTACAGATAAGTGACTTGCCCAAAGTCACACAACAGACAAGTGGCAGAGCTGAGATTAGAATCCAGGTCCTTCTGACTCTTAGGCCAGTGCTCTATCCTCTAGGCCCTGCTGATTCTTTAAGGAACTTCATATATCTAGAGATACATATCTATATATGCACACATATATGCATATTTCTAAATCTCTACATAGCTTCTTATATATCTTCGTCTAAGGATCCAAAAGCAAATTGCACTTTTTTAAAAAAAGAAATGAGTAAATAATTCTGAGAGTGGCAGAGTTCTTGTATCCAGGACTCTGCTGGATTGAAGCTCCTTGAGGGCAAGGATTACACCTATTTATTCTATTTTACTCTCTCAAGGACTTAGTACAATGCTCTGCACTCAGTAAGTACTCAATAAATATGACTGATGGATGGAGGCACAGAGCAGAAGTGCAGAAAATGATCACAGAGGATCAAGCCCTGAATTCTAACCCAGGTTTCCTGGTTCCCAGTGCTCCCATCTAGATGGTTAGCTCCTTGTGGGCAGTTATATGGTACTCTACCAAGTCCTTAGTGCGGTGCTCTGCACATAGTAAGCGTTCAATAAATATGATTGATTAATTACAGATTGGTAGTTCAAAATGCACCTTTTTTCTATATCTAAGGATTTCAAGAGCCATTGAGAATTCCTGTGGAAGATATTAACCCAAGAAATGTCATTTCTTATTTTTCCACTGCATACATCTATTTGCTCGTTTCATCCTGATCTCTGGGATCACAAGCCTTTGGAAACTAAGCCTATGAGAAAGAGAAATTGTACCATGACATTAAAGAAAATAATAATAATAATAATAATGATGATGGTATTTCTTAAGTGCTTACTATGTGCAAAGCACTGTTCTAAGCACTGGGGAAGTTACAAGGTGATCAGGTTGTCCCACGGGGGGCTCACAGTCTTAATCCCCATTTTACAGATGAGGTAACCGAGGCCCAGAGAAGTTAAGTGACTTGCCCAAAGTCACACAGCTGACAGTTGGCGGAGCTGGGATTTGAACCCATGACCTCTGACTCCAAAGCACGTGCTCTTTCCACTGAGCCATGCTGCTTCCCAGAAAATGTCAAGCTGCTTTATTTTGCCTAAGTTCTAACATAGCCAGGTATGACTTTGTAGTCTCATTCATTCATTTTAAAAAAACTCAACTGAGAAATAACTGTCAACTGGCAAATCATGACAATAGGTGGCACCCTTATGCCAACAGATCGTTGCAGGATACTTCCTAGTTCCATTACCTTATTTTCTGAATATGTTTTACAAATAACTCCGATAATACAGTTAAAGTAGCAATCCAGCTATGTTGGATGCATGCTATTGCTTGATTTCCAGCTACGTGGTCTTCAGTCTGCCATTTGCATAATTTAGTAATTTAGGGTAGTGGCTCCTTAACACTGGATAAAAGCTGTCACATTGAAATAGTTTGAGAATAATCCCTCTCATTAACAGTGGGAAAACTAGCCCATATTAAATATCCCCTCACTCAGGCCTAAAATCTGGATCCAGGTCAATTTTTTTTTAATTTGGTTGTTTTGAAGTTTGACAAAAACAAAAACAAGATCCTTCAGCTGGCTCTTTTCTGCCTCTTTTCCCTGTTCCCTCACCAGGTTTTGTTTTTTCTGCTCTTCTGCCTTTTTGAGTTAGCGCCAACTCTAGGACCAGACATACTGGAACAGTGAGCAATACTAAAGCTGATTTTTATAGGTGTCTTGAATTCACAGCTGAACTAGAAGCAGGAAGCACTGGAAATGGTGTGAGAAACTTCTCTCATCATGAGATTTCCATCTGAGTTAAAAGCCCAGGGGTTTTGGAGAAGTCTCTCATTTTGCGGGGGGGCGGGGGGGAAGGCAAATTTCCCCTTCAGACAGCAATTTTTTTTAATACTCATCCAATTCTTCCCCTTCCTATCATTAAAAATCCAAACAATCTAGGATATCCCATAGTAGATGACACATCTGAAAATGGGTTTCAAATCCTAATGTTGCTGTGGCATAATCATTAAAGATCCTATTGCCCCATTTTCCAAGGCTTAAAATTGGCTGGCTGAGAGGGAGGTTGGAGGATGAATAAAATGTCATCCTTAAGAACTTTGGCTTAGTGGATAGAACACAGGCATGGAAATCAGAAAGATCTGGGTTCTAACCCCAGCTCTGCTACATGTGTGCTATATGACCTTGGGCAAATCACTTAACTACTCTGGGCTTGTTACCTCATCTATAAAATGGGGATTAAGGATGTGAGCCCCACATAGGGCAGGGACTGTGTCTAACCTGATTAATGTGTATCTACCTCAGTGCTTAGAACAGTGCTTGTCACAAAGTAAGCGCTTAACAAGCGCCACTATTATTATTATCATTATCATTATTATTATCTTTCCGTTTCTTGGGGAAACAATTTGGTCTCTAGTGATGCACTGCTGATTAACTCAGAAAAAAGCTTTCACATTGAACTCCACCTAAAATCAGGGAATCTGTTAAAACCTCTGGATCTATCAGGATGATAAAATTATGCTCTTTTAGGACAATCATAAATAGTTGAAACAAATAAGATCTCCAGGTGGACTACATCAGCAAAATCTCATGACAATCACCCTTCCAGACTGCTTAGAGGGCCTTTGGTCATTCAGGATTCTATGGTTTTTTGGAGAAGTGGCAAAACTTCCCAGAATGAAAACAGCCTCTGTTTTGATGTTTTTTGCTGTGGCATTTTTGAGTGTCTTAAAGAGCATTTTGCAAATCTGGTAATTGTAGTTGGTTGGCTTGTTGATCATTGTTTTCCATCTGATAGCCAAAAATAGAGTTCTATGTTCCATAGTGAGATTTCAGTTGTCTTCATGTTTCAGAGTCTGGAGGTAAGAATCAATTTTTAATTAGAGGGTATACATTTTCTGACGACTTATGAAAATGTTACTCTTCTCTGAAGTTATGGCCTGATCCTGGCATATGCTTCTGTATTGGAGAATGTGTTTCTTGGTTATTATGAAGTATGGTAATTTGCTATAGGACTGCTTTTACAAATCTGGCTGTAGATTCTGACTCATAAAGCAAATCATATTACAGCTTTTAATGACTTAACAATAATGATACACGACCCTTTTATTAAGTTACTCTAAATGCATTATTTTTAGAAAGATTCACAATGTAAATACTAGTTTAAACAACATTAGCCCTTTAGTAAAAATATTCTGACTGCTTATCTACTTAGTGGCATTTTTCATTCATTCATTCAATCATGTTTATTGAGCACTTACTGTGTGCACTGTACTAAGTGCTTGGGAAGTACAAGTTTGCAACATATAGAGACAGTCCCTACCCAACAGCGGGCTCACAGTCTAGAAGGGGGAGACAGACAACAAAACATATAAACCAAATAAAATAAATAGAATAAATATGTACAAGTAAAATAAATAGAGTAATAAATATGTACAAACATACATACATATATACAGGTGCTGTGGGGAGGGGAAGGAGGTAAGGCAGGGGTGAGAGTAGGGGGAGAGGGGGAGAGCATTTCCATGTCAAGAAAGATATACCTATGAATATAGTACCACATTACTTACCCTGTTCCTGTTGATCTCCACTGCCATGCTACTATTTCAGAATTTTGCTTTGGTGAGCAGTGAGGGCCTGAACCCGTGTTTGTACTGTTTCTGGGTTTTGGGTTCAGTTATGTTCAGTACTGGGATATCTTCCAATATTACTGTGACCTTGGGCAAGTTGCCCAGCATCTTTGTGCCTCAATTTCCACATCTGTAAAATGAAGACAATGTACCTGTTTTCCTTGCTTCTTAGACTGTAAGGGCCTCATGGGACAGGGACTGTGTCTGCTCCGCTTCTGCTGTATCCACCCCAATGGCTCAGATTAGTGCTTCACACATAGGAAGAGTTTAACAAAAAACACAGTCATTATTATCATCATCATCATCATCATCATCATTATCACTGGACATTACCTATTGCCTGTATGTTCGTCCTCTTCTAAGTCATAGCAGTGGGTCTGTTTTTTATTTCTAAGGTATTAGAATCCATTTAAATGTCATTCCATATCATCCAGAGTCTCAATTTTTTGAATTATCTCCCATGATAAATGGTTGGGAAAATCGAGGCTCTATAGTAATTCTATATTTGACAATGCTTAATTTCCGTAATGTTCTCCTGTGACGGCAGGATGGGGAGGAGAGCCGAACTGTTAGTCTGCAGCAGAGAGGGGGAAGAGGAGAAAAAGGACTTTATCTGAAAGCACTCTAAAATGGGAAGTCAGTCAGAGTTAGGATGATCTCTTATTTTCCCCAAGTAGTATACCCCACTTCTGATAATTTTTAAAAAGGAATTTGAAAGCAAAGCTATGTAAAGTATTCGTTGGAAAACACTTTCTGTTGCTGTTTCTCAACCAGCATCCTGAAAGAGCCACCTGGTTTGAGAACGCTTCATGTTCTAAATGATCAAAAACTATTACGGCATCTATTAAGGGGCCAGCTCTTCCAGGGAAGAGCTTAGTTCATCAGAGTACCTGAGTAAGGATAGTTGGTGGAGGAATGACATCTCCTGTGAACAGGGAGGCCTTTCCCATCTTCAAACCCCAGGTCTTTGGAGAAAGGAATCTTTGGAGATTGCTTGGAGTTAGGGGTCCAAATAGAACCTTATGCAATCATGAATTCTGGATTATGATATAGTACTATTGTAGTGAATCTAAGACTTTTTGGAGAGAATAATTATTCGAATTCATTTTGATTTTATTTCCCAAACTGAATGTTCCTGCATTTGGAGTTTTTTTTTTCTTTGTTGTTGTTGTTGTTGTTTTTTCTGATGTTGGTCACTGACCCATTTATTTAAAGATGTCAACGATGTGTCTGAAACCTCTTTTCTGAGCTGTGACAGATACATCTCACCACACCACCATTCATTCATTCAGTTGTGTTTATTGAGCACTTACTGTGTGCAGAGCACTGTACTAAGCGCTTGGGAAGTACAAGTCGGTAAATATAGAGATGGTCCCTACCCAACAGCGGGCTCACAGTCTAGAAGGGGGAGACAGACAACAAAACAAAACAAGTAGACAGGTATCATGTACTTGTAATTTGGTTTTATGATTTTATAAATATTGGAGTTACAATTTTCCTTAGGGGTATTCCTTGCACTTTGTATTGCTCACAGTGAGCTCTCAATAAATACCATTAATCTTTGCTCATTTTTATAGCTCAACTGAGATTTTTCTGCTCATTCTTTCGAGTTCATTAAATCATCCTGTGATTTATCCCATATGCCCATCCTTTTATTCCCTCAATTTGTTTAGGCTCCTCAGTAAACAAAGATTTCAGTACGTACTCTGCACCTCCTTGTGACCATGGGAAAGTCATTTAACTTCTCTGTGCCTCTGTTTCCTCATCTGTGAAGTGGGAGTTAAATACTTGTTTTATCTTCCCCTTAGACTGTGAGCCCCAAATCCAACTGGATTATCACATATCTGCTGTAACACCTAGCGCAGTACTTGGCATATAGTAGGCACTTAACAAAGATCACAGTTTTCATTTTCAGCGAAGATGTTACACAGATTTGGTTCTGACACTGATCTCTGAAGGATTCCACTGTTTCTCACTTCTGAATAGTGGCTGCTTTCCCCTACCTTGTTTCCTATCTTCCAGCCAGTTTTCTGTCCTTGAGAGAACACTCCTTCCAATCTTTAGATAATTCCTTTTGAAAGAGATAAAAAGACCTGGACAGGAAACCTTTGCAAAGGCCTCTTGAAAATCCAAATACACCATGTCCACTAGTTCCCCACAATATCCACCTGTTTATCATCCCTTCAAGGAACTCCAACCAATTAGTGTGGCCTGAGTTCCTAACACAGAAATCAAGTTTCTCCCTTTTCAACAGATCCTGTTAATCTCAACAGATTCTTTCATTATTTGTGGGGCACGCTTAACAGCAAACGATAAGACAGGATGACATTAGAGAGGTACTGGACTCCAGACCCAAACTACCAAAGAAAGCCAGGGAATTTCTATTGTTGTGGGAACTGTGTCTACCAACTCTGTTTTACTGTACTCTCCCAAGTGCTCTGCACACAGTCAGTGCTCAATAAATACCATTGACTGATTGACTGATTGATTGGTGCTATTGTAATGTTTTAATAACAAATAGGCACCCACCTGTCCTTTATGGTTTAGGAGTTCACCTGTATGTAAAAGGCTGGATTAGGTGGTTTCAGTACTGAAACCTGAGGAGATATTTTTTAGGATTTTCTTCTAGTGTTATGAGTCAGTGACTCTAATATTTACTCGATGAATCCCTGAGTATCTTTGGTAATACAGAGAAGGAAAAGGATAACTGGAATTCCAATAATAATCCAGATTTTTTTTAGCCAAAAAGATCACTCTCTCTCTCCACTACTAAATACTCGATAGAACTGCTGAAACAGAACAAACCTAACTGCATGAAATTTCTCCTCTTCCGGTTTCATCCCACCCTCTAGTTTATAAACAATGATAGGGGAAACAGGCAGGCAGCAGGAAAAGTGATGAATAGTAAGAGCTCTAGATAATCCACAAACTGGATAATTGGGACCTGTCTGTGTTTGTTTCAAAGATTTATTTTATAATCCTCTTTGAATTTGTCAACTCACCACCTCGAGTGGGCAGGTAGGAAATAATAAATATCACTATCCACATCTTACTGAGGAATTGAGGTCTTGAAAAGTTCAATGACTGTCCAAGGACACCCAGAATTCTACTGATAGGGCTAGGAATATAATCCCCCAGTCTTCTGGTTTTTCATTTAGTGCTCTGCTCACTAGACCATACTGCCTCTTGGTTGACAGAGTTTAATGGGTATTAGATAATTGCCATCAAAGATTAAAACAACAAACCATAATGTACTTTCAATATGTATAAAAAGAAGTTTCTAATTCTCTGAGATTGGGTTTTCCTTTTTCCCACTGTTGAGCTTTTTATATGAAAAGTGCATATGAATGAGAAGGAAGAAATGGCCCAAGATTTTACTAAGTGGCAAATGCAAATTTTAAAAGCCCAAGGATCTTGTGGGGAAGGATGAAGGAAGGGCATGAGTGTGTGACTGTGAGAGTGTATGTGTATATGTGTGTGTGTGTGTGTGTGTGTGTGTGTGTGTGTGTGTGTGTGTGTTTTGAGAGCTAAGTTATTTTTTATCAGCTCTTCCATTTCGGAGAAAAGAAAGTTTAAAGATTCGAGGTAATACTTGGAACATAAATTGTGGAAGTCTGACACAAAGACCTACAGATGGCCCATAAAGTTTGCAAAGCCTCGAATGTTTATAAACTGGAGTTGGATCAGGAAAAGCTTCAGGATTCATTGAGTTTTGCTAGTTTTGGCAAGTTCTCTGTTTCTTTTTCACTAGGGTTGTGATATGTTTCGTCATTCCATTGCAAAAGTAACATCTTTTGGTGGTAGTGCACACTGAAAAAAAAAATGATTTAAAAGGAGCTGATGGACCTAATGCGACATTACCTTAGTTTATGAGAAATTCTTAACACAGCTGTTCCCCACCAGAAGGCAAAAATGCATTTCAACTATACTATGGAACTTGACTTTTGTTGGTTTATGGCCCCTCAATACATTTCACCAATTTTTTTTTAACCAAACTGAGAATGGGTGTGAAGCACAGTACTTGACAAATAAAATAAACACAACATGGCCTGTTTGCAGTATATGGGGCCTGAGTTGTGATCTGGCTTTCTGGTTTGCCAATTGATAATGTGTAAAATCTGATGCTTCAGTCTAGACTTAGCAGGGAAAATTAGACGAATAATTGCCTAATAGAGTTATTTTTAAACTGGTAATTAACTAGTCTCAGAATTGCAAGTCGAGAGACCCGAATTGCATAGGTCCAATGTTCACACAGTCTGAATGATTTCTGATAAGACACTTTCCTCTGTTACTTAGTTTTTTCTGTCTGCTTTATGAGGACCAAAATATTTGCCATCAGATAACAATCGTACCTGTTATCAACAGAGAAAAAGGGCTATCAGAAAGAACATCAATTATAGTAAGAATGATAATGATTTTATTAAGTGCTTATTATGTGCCAAGCACTGTATTAAGTTCTGTGGAAGGTGCAAGATAATAAAGTTGGGCACAGTGCCTGTCCCACATGTCTAAGTGGGAGGGAGAAAAGATATTGCATTCCTATTTTACAGATGAGGAAACTGAAACATAGAGAAGTTAGGTGACTTGCACAGGGTCACACAGCAAGCGAGTGACAGAGTCAGGATTAGAATCAAGATCCTTTGACTCCCAAGCCCATACTGTTTCTACTGGGCTATGCTGTTTATGACAGTTTATTACTTAGAGAAGCAGCGTGGCTCAGTGGAAAGAACACGGACTTTGGAGTCAGAGGTCATGGGTTCAAATCCCGGCTCCACCAATTGTCAGCTGTGTGACTTTGAGCAAATCGCTTACCTTCTCTGTGCCTCAGTTACCTCATCTGTAAAATGGGGATTAAGACTGTGAGTCCCCTGTGGGACAACCTGATCACCTTGTAACCTCCCCAGAGCTTAGAACAGTGCTTTGCACATAGTAAGCACTTAATAAATACCATTATTATTATCATTGTTATTATTATTACTTCTCCTTACCTACAGAACTAATTAAGGGAAAAACTCACTAGACAATAAATTCCAATATGCTATAAAAATCCAATGTATTAGGAGGCATTTAGGTAGAGACCAGTTGACTCCTCTTCTCAAGTGATGTGGAGGAGGAGAAAAACCAGCAAATAGAAATCACTAAGTCAGAGGGCAGGTATCGGCTCCTTTTTTACCCAATGCACATCTATCCTACATTGACCAATGTTGAAAATTATGGTTTTCATTGGTGCTTCAAGGCATCCACCGTGGCAATAATTTATACCGCAGCTAAGCCAAGCTGAGGTCCTAGTAAAGAGGGTAGAGCTCTGCAGGACATTCACATCCAAGGGAGGAGAAAGAGAGGGGCTTGGGACAACTGGAAATGGTCTAGACACAGTGTGTTGTGGTGGATAGAGCATGTTCCTGGGAGTCAGAGAACCTGGGTTCTAAACCCAACTCCGCCATTTGACTGCTGTGTGATTTTGGGAAAGTCATTTCACTTCTCTGTGCCTTAATTACCTAAGATGTGAAACGGGGTTTGAGACTGTGAGCCCCATGTGGGACATGGACTGTGTCCAATCCGATTAGCTTGTATCGACCCCAGCACTTAGTACAGTGCCTGGCACATAGTAAGTACTTGACAGATATCATCAAAAAATAATAATGATAATGGTGGCATTTGCTAAGTGCTTACTATGTGCAATGCACTTTTCTACGCGCTGGGGAGGATACAAGGTGATCAGGTTGTCCCACGTGGGGCTCACAGTCAATCCCCATTTTACAGATGAGGTAACTGAGGCACGGAGAAGTTAAGTGACTTGCCCAAAGTCACACAGCTGACAAGTGGCAGAGTCGGGATTTGAACCAATGACCTCTGACTCCCAAGCCCGTGCTCTTTCCACTGAGCCACACTGCTTCTCTGGCCACACTGCCCTCTCTAAAAAACCCAAAACAAACAAACAAACAAACACACAACAAACAAAAGCACCACAGAGATAATGTAAAGGATCTTCCTTTCCTCTCCCTCTTCTCCTCTCCTAGGAAGCAGGACTTTGTGAAAGGAAGGTGATATGAGCCCTAAGAGTAAGAGGTGCTGGGCTATCGTCCAAAGTCAATGACACCTCTCCTTCTGGTACCTGGGGTGGCAGCAGCCCGTATTTGTGACCAGTAGAGCATTTTTATGGGTTTTATGGACGCAACCGATTTTAAACCATTTTAACTGACTATCTATGAATTTAATTGGCAGCAGTTGCCGAAATGGTGCTTTCCTCTTCATTTTGGACAGCTGTGATCCTTTGATATGCACTGGTCATTCAACTTAACCTAAATTGATCATTATCTGATAAAAAAATACAATGCACCGTTGTAGTTTTAAGAATCGTTCTCCCTGCTATTTAGATGGCGAGTCCCAAGTGGGAGAGGGACTTTGTCCAACCTGATTCACTTGTATCTACCTCAGCATTTAGAACAGTGCTTGGTACATAGAAACCACTCAACGAATATCATAAAAAAATTAAATAACCAATCTTTGAGACCTGGCGAACCCTTGTGTGAGCTTGCTTTTGTACATGGGACCAAAGTCAGCATGAGAGTTAACAGTCCTTTCAGTTTTGTATCCAGTGTTTCTAATCTTTGAATAAGACAATGTTTAGAGTGAACACATAATAATAATAATAATGGCATTTATTAAGCGCTTACTATGTGCAGAGCATTGTTCTAAGCACTGGGGAATTTACAAGGTGATCAGGTTGTCCCCAGTGGGGCTCACAGTGTTAATCCCCATTTTACCAATGAGGTAACTGAGGCCCAGAGAAGTTACGTGACTTGCCCAAAGTCACACAGCTGATGAGTGGTGGAGCCGGGATTTGAACCCATGACCTCTGACTCCAAAGCCCAGGCTCTTTCCACTGAGCCACGCTGCTTCTCTATCTTCACTGATTTTTTTCTCCAAACATTTTAATTAAAAATCTCTGGACTTATTTGATTGCAGGTGGAAGGTGAGTATACGTGAATGATACTTTCACTCACGAACTCCAGAAGTGGTTAATGGATTTAGAGTTTTCCCAGGTCTTAAGTTTGTTTAAATCCAGCTGAGTTTAAGATTTATTCTTGTTCAGAAAGTATCAGTACAGGAATGTACATATAAATACACGGGGATTTGTACAAAAATATTTTTGATTAAAATATATTTCACCACAGGAGGGAAACCTATTTAAGGTGAACATTAGGCAAATCTATGAGGCAGAATATTTGCAAACAAGTGAAAATAAAGTTAAAGGAGGCAAAGGTTAACAGCTCCATTTTCAGACATATGACAGGTATCTTGGTAGCACATTTTTGTTGCAATTCAGTATGGTTCACCTGGGGCATTCAGGATTGGGTTAGGTAAGACAGCTGGGCTATGGAAATGTTTCCTTTTGCTGATCTTCTGATTGGTCTGTGTAATTGACTTTAGAAATAGGAAATTCCATTACTGGGCCATTACTGCAATTAATGGTCCATTCAGCTCGGTATTCTGTCTCTGACAGTGGCATCCCTAATTACCATCCCTTGCCTTTCTCTCTATATCCCAAATTTTCCCTCAGGTAAAAAATAAAAATAATTAAATCTTCAATCTTTCTGAAATGTTTTCTCAAGATAATAGTCATCTTAAATACTGCAGCACACATGTTTCACACTGGATTCTAGAGCAGTCCACTGGAAAATACGCCAATTATGTTTCATTATATAAAAACATGAAACCACTAAGCTCCCTCATTCTGTCTTCCTCAAACATTTAAGCCAAATAAAATATCATCAAAAAGTTTCTATCTTGAATCTCAATTTTTCTGCGGGCTTTTAAGGGGTTATTTGGTGAAAAATTATTCCAGGAAATTAAACACATGAATCAGATCGTCTGATAGTTCCATCGCCTTGACTTCTTCTAATTCTTGTCGCTGTTTTCAACCTAAAGTCTAACACAGAATTAATTCAGAAAAATAAATTAACGGTGCTCACCCCACCACCAAACCCCTGATCAATGTTAATAAAGAGAAAGCAGCAGAGAAAATGAGTGAAATAGTTTCTCTTTTTTTACCCTTGACAATCCTACTTCCCTTTGTTGTTACTGGAGTTGATAATAGCCCTTTATACTCCAGGATTACTCCCTGAATTTTCCTGTGCCTGACGAGCTGCAAAGATCACATGCCTGTTTCAGGGTCTTGGCGGACTTTCTTTCTTCAGCTTCTTCTTCAAAACCATTGGAATATCTTTTCCGCACCTGAATTGTAACGACGACCACAATTGCTGTGTAGCTGATGACAGATACCAGAACCGCAACCACTGCTAAAGCTGTGTATGAGAAATCGCCATCGTCTCTGCTGTGAGTCTATAAGAACACACAGTAAGTGTTCTGCTGCAAGGGTCAATTTGAGAGGCTCTTCCTAGTAACAGATTCCAGTTAGATGCCGTGATGGTAATCTTAAACTGTTTTTTCTCCTTCTGGAAGATAAAGACAGATTCCCAGCCTACAAGGAGCTTATCCTTAATATGCCTTATGGTTGTGTTGTACTTCTCCAATACATAGTGCAGTGCATAAATGTCATTTCTACTACTGCTAAAAAGACAGAAATGAGATAGTAATCTTTAAGATCCTATGTAATTTTCTCAATATTCCCATATGACCAGGAAAAGTTTTGTAAGTGCTAAATCAGTCATTTTCTCCATGTTCATGGGTTTCAGTATGTATATCATCAGGTTCAGATGCTTTGCCATTTTTCAAGATTCTGGCAGTGAAATTGAATTAATAGTTGTGGCACTTGCTAAGCGATTACTATTTGTACTAAGTACTAGGGTAGCTATAGTATATGCTGATTGGACACAGTCTCTATCCACACTAGGCTCACAGCCTAAGTAGGAGGGAGAACAGGCATTTAATCCCCATATTTACAGATGAGGAAACTGAGGCTCAAAGAAATTAAGTGACTTGCCTAAGGACCCAAAGCAGGCCAGTGATGGAACTGGGAGTAGAACCCAGATCTTCTGACTCCCAGGTTGTTTCTACTAAGCCACACTTGTCTGTTCCTCTGTTTTGAATCTTCGCATGTTTATATGTTCTCATTTTACTTAGAATATATCTTCGAGATTATATAATATTGTTTCCACTTTGTAGGATTCTCTCCTTGTCTCCTAGTCTGTGATATCTTTGTCTATGATGAGGATAAATGATGAGTATAAGTGGTGTTTACAGAGCCATATAACTTCATTAGTGATATATAGAAGTCCTTGGTTTGGTGGAAGTCTGCTTAGCCTTGAATTTCTTAATCTTGGCATCCTGCCACACACATTCCTTAGTTTGATTTGCATGAGATGACACTGGCTTTTATAAATTTATCTATCGCCGGGCAGGTTTATGAAGGTCAGCAAGGTGCAATATTTATTTTGCTCCAAGTAGTTCTTTAAGTTTAGTTGATTTTATCTAACCGTTCTTGGAGTCATTGGCTAACACACTCAGAGTGTTGATGGCACCTGGTAAATGATAGTACAGAGAAAAATATCTATTTGCCATTTTCATTAAAATGTGTAGACAGATTTTTTTTCAAATAGGGCTCTCAAATTGTTACTTTTGAAATCTTTGCTGATGTCTTTATTTTCCAGAATCCTAACAGGATGCTGTCCCGGAAGTTTGGAGAACTATTTTTGTTTACTTGGGGGTTTTTTGTTAGTGGAAGTTTGGAATGTAACAGACAGTCCAGTACTCAACTCCTTACATGGCCACTGTGGTTGCTATAGCTTTTAGGTCCCTTTTTTAGGTCCCCCTGCCGTTCTAAGAAATAATCGATGAGATGCCATTATTTAAGTCACTAGCATATAAAAGGTATTGTTCTCAATTTGGAAGGTGAAAGTTAATGTTATCAATTATCTTGTACTGAATCCACTGCTTAGTTCAGTGCTTTGCACAAACGTCTCAGTAAATTCAATAAAGATAATACAAGCTGCTTAGCACGTGTGAGCTAAGTGTAGATTAAGGATGTTTAGTTTATCATATTCATTCATTCAGTTATATTTATTGAGCACTTACTGTGTGCAGAACACTGTACTAAGCACTTGGGAAGTACAAGTCGGCAACATATAGAGATGGTCCCTACCCAACAACAGTCTCACAGTCTAGAAGGGGGAGACAGACAACAAAACAAAACATGTGGACAGGTGTCAAGTCATCAGAATAAATAGAAATAAAGCTAGATGCACATCATTAACATCATCATATAGTTTACTGATCCCGATCCTGAGTGATCCATTCACTTTTCTCCATATTTCAGCACTGCAAATTTTTCACGTCATCTGTTGACCTGGGCTCTGGCAGACACCAACTAAATTTGGCTGCCTTGAGAAACACTGACAAAGGAAATGTCATATTTAGTAAGACCAATGGTTCATCAAGCCCAGGATTCTAGAAGACATGATCCTGGGAAATGGAGAGCAGTGAGGTTCACTTTTTAAGCTGGCTAATAAGTACATATATAAATAAATTCAGGGTCGGTGAATGGGGAAAATTCAACATGGTTTCTGCTCTAGAGACTGTGGCTCACTAATCTGCTGAATTTCTCTGAAGGGCCTGTGAGCATTTGGAAAGAAGGGAACTAGTGGAAATCATATATTTATGTTTTCAAAGGTCCTTGGAAAGGTTCTACCTCCAAGGTTTTAAAAATAGATCCAATTGAAGATTTTTTTTTTCATATGGGCCTTGTATAACTTATTTGTACAGAAAACAAAAGGCAAGGAAGAATGACCACTTCTCAGGATGGGAAAGGATAAGTTGTGGGGTCCCTCAGAGTGACTTTGGTGAATAGAGGATAGCTAGAGGCTGAAGCTCAGTCTGTTCACCATGCAGATGTTTTTGCAGCATCTTCACCTGTGCTTTCCACGCCACTACATGTATTTGGAGTGAGGATTGACTGTGCAGGAGGATTGAGATCTCTTCTACTGGGACCAAATTATTACCTTTCTGACCTACCTTTTTACCATAGACTGGCAAGGAAACAGGGTCAAAGCAAGATGTTTACTGCCTCCAAAACTGATCTGGTTGACAATGTGAGTTGAAGCCTCCAAGTTGGCCAGTGACATGGAGCCCGTCTGCCAGGTGAAAGGCTGGGTTGATAGGAATAAACTCCATAAAGACCCCCTGAAGAGACTGAAAAAATGCCAGATGAGCTGTAGAATGAGAAAGAACAAGGTAATTCACCTGGGAAAAATAATCTAAATTACAACTGCATGATGATGGGCTCTGAGGTCTCAACCATGATTCAGGAAAGAAATCTGAGTCATTTTTGATATCTTTTAGATCACTGGTTGAATGATTGATTAAAGTCTTCTCTAATACCTTTTTTTGCCAGCAGTGATTTTTGTTTTTGTGGTTTATGTTGTCTCTCCTATATAGTGCTCTCCTACCGTTCACCCATTTTTTGTTTAAATTCCTCCTTCAATTTTCAGAGATGCTAATTATGTATTCCTCAGCTTGGTTTTATCTGGTCATAATGCCTAATGAAGTGGTGGTTAATAACATGAGGTTTCTCTTTGCCAGTGTAGAAATAGCTCTTGTATTTTTTAAAATAAGGTAATTTAAGGAATATATGTTTATATTAAGTCTTCTAACATTCTAGACTGTGAGCCCGTTGTTGGGTAGAGACCGTCTCTATATGTTGCTGACTTGTACTTCCCAAGTGCTTAGTACAATGCTCTGCACACAGTAGGTGCTCAATAAATACGATTGAATGAATGAATTAATATTTTGTATTTATAATCATGATCTTGAAATGATGAAGCAACATGGTAGAGTGGATGGAGCACAGGCCTGGCTATCAGAGAGACCTCAGTTCTAATTTGAGTTCTGCCACTTGTCTGCTGTATGACCTTGGACAAGTCACTTAACTTCTCTGTGCCTCAGTTACCTCATCTGTAAAATGGGGATTAAGACTGTGAGCCCCATGTGGGACAGCCTGATTACTTTATATATCTACCCCAGCACATAGAATGGTGCTTGGCACGTAGTAAGCGCTTAACAAATACCATAACTATTTATTATTATTATTATTATTTATTCTCTCTGCCTTAGTTACATATCTCCTCCAAGGGGCCTTCTCTGACTAGGCCCTCACTCCCCCCCCCGCCCCACCTCTCCCTATGCACCTGGACCCAAATTCTTTAAGTAGTTGATATTCACCTCACCCTCAATCCCACAGCATTTATCTTCATATCCATAATTTATTTTATTACCTGTCTCCCCACTCAAGACTGTAAGTTCCTCTTGGTCTGGGAACAAGCCTACCAACTCTGCTATATTGTACTCTCCCAAGCACTTAGTACAGTGCTCTGCACACCATAAGCACTCAATAAATATCATTGATTGACGATGGATATAAGTGCTGTGAGGATGGGATTGGAGGGCATCTAAGAGCATGGGCTTAGGACCTGGTGCATGGTTCAGTAGGGAGCAACTTCTTGAGCTTAAGTTATCCAAAGGATTATCCCAAGGGATAAAATCAAGAAAATTTAAGCAGTATTTACTTGATTTTTATCCTTTGAGATAGTCAAAAAATAGTTGCCTGCCAAACCATGACTGAGGCATGATCAAAATGACAGAGATCTCCTCATCAAGAGAAACAATCCACCATCCAGTGCAGATCACTTTGCTGACATCACTGACCTGAAGTATTTTTATTGAATCACTGTCTGGTCAATTGCATGACAGTTACAAAGCTTTGAAAATTAATACAAAGCAAAACAAAACAAAAATGGTTTGCGTGCTTTAAAGCCAGTTGCAAAATCAAAACATGCCTATGAGCGATGGCTTTGGTGTAGCCGTTCATGGTTTTCCATTTCCACATCTGCCTACCGAACAGGTAAAAGGATGAATTTTGAAATCAATAGACAAAGTTCTTTTTTTCTTGGAAAGGTTAACACTCATCATCACAGTTTTCATAGCATTTTGAATTTCCATGAGTTATAGCTGTTCATATGACACAGGCTTGGGTGTGGGCTGGGAAATGGTCAGCCCCAGGGCCCCCCCCGCATTCAGTGGATGATGTCAAGATTTTAGAACACGTCTTTTTAAGAGGCTTTGATGAATACCGTAGTCATTAGTCTCTTTTAGGGGAAGTACATGAAGTTGAAGAGATTGTGTCGATAGTGCATTTGCAAATACAACCGTCGGGACAGAGGAGTCGTTTCTCCCCATAGCTTCATTTGACGGACTAAAAATAATTCAGGTTCAATTAGTATCAAACCCAACTACCATCAGAGATTTTTCCCTTGATAAATTTTGAAGTAACTAAAACAATTCATCACGGATGTGGAACGCTTCAGAATAAATATTCTAGCACCTCTGAACATCAAACACTTCCCAACGGCTTTTGTGGGACAGAGCAAGAAGGTTAACCACCAAAATGAAGTATTTTATTTGACATGAACAAACAAATAAGCCTGCTATGAGTTTGGTTAAAGTGGTTAACGAATTCCAAGTTGACATGCTCCTTCCTGAGGTTCTCATAGTTACAGTATGTACATAGTTTTGAAAATCTGGGGTTTGTTGGGAATTCTGGATTCCATTGTTAATGGGCATTTTACTGTGCATATGAGACTTCTGTGTGAGGTTAGGACAGAAAAATACAGGCTGCACACAAGGCCACGGAACACAGACATTTGAAATTCATCAACCATTAGAGAACTCTCCCACCAAATCGACATTAGCTCTAGCAGCCAGATGGGCGGTTCGCTTCCGAAGCTACAAGGGACATAGATTGTGGTTCACAACTTGTAGCGAAAATAAATAAAACCTGTCAAAGGATCACCCCAAAACACTTTCTCTGAAGCAACCTACAATAGCTTTATTATTGCAGTGTCTCACTTGAAAGCATTTTTGTCATTTCTCAAGAAAGAAGTTTAAATAGTTGCAGATCCTTTCGGAATAGTAATTATCTGGGAATGGCGAGGGGCAGGAAATGAGGTTGGCCGTGTTGGGGAACCACTTCCCCTTTAGGGATGGCCTGCTAAGTCAGCAAAAACTCTGCCAGAAGGGAGCCGCTTTGAAAAATCTGCTTTCTTAATTATTTCAGGAACTTTTTAGAGCAGTCAGGCTTCGGCCGAGACCTCTCTTCGCAACGGAGTTTCGGTGCACTGTGCAAGTTGTGGCAAAGCTCATTTTACATCTAATACATTCCGGCACTGGGATGATGTTCAAGACTTGACACATAATCAATAGTAAGACGAGGTGTCTGGCCAACGGAGTGGAAAGACATGCTGTAAAAGCATATCATGAGCTCAAGTATGAGAATAACATTAAATTGGACATCTATAAAACACACCCTCGGCCATGAAGGGTTACCTTTTAGGCTATTGTACTGAGAGGGAGGCAATTATTTTCTGTTATTTAAATGAATTTTAAGAAAAAGGCCAAAAGAGAGAATTTGATGATCTTTTTGTAAACAGAAAGAATTTACAGGCAAACTACATGTGTTTTTCCACTTTACCCATCTCTTTTCTTTATTCTCACCTGCCATGTAAAGCTCTATAGAATTCTTGGCTTGACAGAGTCCTGAGAGATAATTTGGCTAATCTCTACACCTCCAGGCAAGAATATGCTATCGAATAGAATTGCATGGACCGCAGCATCTAAATATTTAATGTTTGTTCATTAAAAAGCAATATCATACTATCATTTATACACTGTTGATAAAAGATACATTTATGAGGGGCAGAGAGAAGTAACTATGTGTTTATATATGAAATGAAATACATACGAAAAGTGGGTAAGAAAATAATAGTAATAATGATAGCATTTATTAAGCACTTACTATGCGCAAAGCACTGTTCTGGGCGCTGGAAAGGTTACAAGGTGATCAGGTTGTCCCACGGGGGGTTCACAGTCTTAATCCCCATTTTACAGTTGAGGTAACTGAGGCACAGAGAAGTCAAGTGACTTGCCCAAAGTCACACAGCTGATAATTGGCGGAGGCAGGATTTGAACCCATGACCTCTGACTCCAAAGCCCGGGCTCTTTCCACTGAGCCACACTGCTTCTCTGAGGTAGTATATCTTGACTGGACATCTTCTCAGAGTTGGTTGACCACATGGCCTGCATGAGTCAGTACGGTCCTGGATTTCTGTAGATTGATCCAAGAAACTCTAAATGCAGTTTTCAATTCTTTTTTTTAATTTTTGCAGCTCTTTTATCTTTCCAGAGTGCTTCTCCAACTGTGATCTCATGTTGTCCTCACAATACACTTGTGAGGTAGGTAGAGGCAGGGTTCAATGGAGAATTACTGTCATTTTAAACGATGACCCATTTGGTAGTAGTAGTAATGGTATTTATTAAGTGCTCACAGTGTGTAGAGAACTGTACAAAGTGCTGGGAGAGAATACACGGGTGGGAATTAGATTCAGTCCCTGTCCCTTAGGGAATCAATCTCAATCTCACTGTGGCAAGATCCTAGCCCCGCTGCATCTGGCAAACTATTTGTACAGTATTCTGAGGTGATCACAACCTGAATTAGGATGGAGATTCAGCACAGGATACAACAGAGGAAGCATGATTTCCATAGCACAATTTATGTCGAAGTGGAGGAAGTGACACAGCTATTTTCTGTTAAAACAGCTCTTCCCTGAAAATGCTATTGCATTTGAAACTCTGTGTTACTTTTGAGTGCTCCATCTGATTGGCTAAAATATTTCCAATAAGATACCCTCAGTGGTTTCCAGGTCGGATCCAGGAACCCAGGAGCTTCAAGCCACATTGTTTCCAATAGAACCCTCCTGCCCCCACACCTAAATAGCAACCAACATGAACAGGTATTTATTCATTCATTCAATCAGATATATTGAAGCGCTTATGGTGTGCAAAGCACTGTACTAAGCACAGCATGGCTCAGTGTAAAGAGCACAGGCTTTGGAGTCAGAGGTCATGGGTTAAAATCCCGGCTCCACCAATTGTCTGCTGTGTGACTTTGGGCAAGTCACTTAACTTCTCTGTGCCTCAGTTCCCTCATCTGTAAAATGGGGGTTAAGAAAAGACTCTGAGCCCCCTGTGGGACAACCTCATCACCTTGTAACCTCCCCAGTGCTTAGAACAGTGCTTTGCACATAGTAAGCACTGAATAAATGCCATTATTATTATTATTATTACAATACAACAACAGATACATTCCCTAGATACAGATATATTTCTAGACTGTGAGCCCGCTGTTGGGTAGGGACTGTCTCTATGTGTTGCTGACTTGTACTTCCCAAACGCTTAGTACAGTGCTCTGCACACAGTAAGTGCTCAATAAATACAATTGATTGATTGATTGATTCCCTGACCACAATGAGCTCACAGGTAGGTACTTTGTTAATAATAATAATAATAGTGGCATTTATTAAGTGCTTACTATGTGCAAAGCACTGTTCTATTCATAGGTGGAGAATGTGTAGAGAAAAATGAGATACCCCCAGTAGTTTCTACAGACAACCCTACAACCTTTTACCTTGAAGACGGGGATTATGGGGACTACCTAAATGCCTGTGGCATTTCTCCAGTGTTTTCTTTTGTGAAGAATAACCCAAGCAGATTCCTAAGCAGTAAGTGCCTTCTTAGTTTGGAGAGTTGTGTCAGAATGCCACCAGATCCAAGTGTTTGATTATCTCTGGGTCTCTATGACAGTGACACCCTCAACAATTGGGGCCCAGGGCATACGCCACCACATTTGAAATGGGTTCCCTTCTGTGAGGGCCCATTCCTCCTGGTGTCGGACATACTTCAAGTATTTCAGAGTGCTGCTGCCATCTCCACAGACTTATTTCCATATTTTGTGATGAGGGTGGGATAGGGGAAATGAAATGCCTTGCTTTTGATGATGACCATTGCAGTCCTGGATCCCTTCAGCTTTGATCAGTCAAACGTGTTCCTTGGCTGGGATTTGCTCATCATGATGCAATTTCTGTGACTTTTGGTGATTATAAGGAAGTGCAAGGTTTTGATCAGTCAGTCAATCAATTGTATTTATTGAGTGCTTACTGTGTGCAGAGCATCACTCTAAGATCTTGGGAGAGTACAATATAACAGAATTGATAGACACCTTCCCTGCCCCCGAGGAGTTTACAGTCTAATGGGGGAGACAGATTTTAAAATCAATTATGAATAGGTTCATAAGTTCTGTGGGGCTGAGTGTGGGGTGAGTAAAGGGTACAAATTCAAGCGCAAGAGTGATACAGAAGGGAGAGGGAGTAGGGCAGGTGAGGGCTTTGTTGGGGAAGGCCTCTTTGAGGTGCTGTGATTTTAATAAGGCCTTGGGAGTGGGAAGAGGGATGGTCTGTGAGATGGGAAATGGCAGGGCGTTCCAGTCACGGGCAGAATATAGACAAGGGCTTTACAAGTAATTATAACCATTTCAATTCAACCTGGTGACCCCTTACATTATCCACTGCCTCGATGTTGCTTCTACTCTAGTGATAGTGACAGTGGTAAAGATATTTATTGAGCATCCATTAGATGTAATGCACTGGGCTAAGAGATTGGGGATGTTAAACAGAATCACAAGACACATTCTCCACCTATAACAAAGTACCTACCTGTGAGCTCATTGTGGGCAGGGAATGTATCTGTTGTTGTATTGTAGTCTCCCAAGTGCTTAGAACAGTGCTTTGCACACACCAAGCGCTCAATAGATATGAATGAATGAATAAGTACCTGTTCATGTTTGTTGCTATTTAGGTGTGGGGGTGGGAGGGTTCTATTGGAAATGATGTGGCCTGAAGCTCCTGGGTCTCTGTGGCCATCTGATGTTTATCCAACCTGGATATTGCCCTCCAGGACACTCTGGAGCAGAATTCCAATCTTCTTGCCTTCAGATCTCTAATCACTTTGGGACAGATGCAGCTGCTTTGTCATCACACATGCTGTAATGGGGGCAACTGCCTCCAAGAAATACGTTCCTCTCTTACTTAGACTGGGAACCCCATGTGGGACAGAAACTGTGTCCAACCAGATTATCTTGTATCTACCTCAGTGTCTAGTACAATTTTTTTTTCAGGTATTCGTTAAGCACTTACTGTGTGCCAGGTACTGTACTAAGTTCTAGGGTAGATATACCCTAATCAGGTTGGACGCAGATCATGTCACACATGGGGCTCACAGTCCCCATTTTACAGTTCAGGTAACTGAGGCACAGGGAAGTGAAATGACTTGCCCAAGGTCACACATTAGACAAGTGGCAGAGGCAGAATTAGAACTCGAGCCTTCTGATTCCCAGGACAGGGCTCTATCCACTAGACCATGCCGCTTCTCACTGAATGGCACATGGTAAGTCCTCATTTTTACTATTATTATTATTTCTATTTTGTTATTTTGGATTTTGTAATTTATTTGATATTTCATCATTATTTTAACCTGGGTCTGTTTATCCTCATTTAGATTGTAAGCCTATGAGAGGTAGAACTTGGGTCATCTCTGTTTACCTTAAAACTACCCAGGTGCTTAGCTCAGTGCTAAGCTCACACATGCTTCAAAAAAATATTTTTTAATATTCCCTGTTAGTGGAGTTGCTTGGACAGCACGCATCTCTGATTCATTTCCTAAAATGATCCTGTGACAACTACCCTGATTTAAGCTCATTCCATATCTCTGGGACCTAAGGAAGAGGAAAGCAAGGCCACTTATGGGAAGGTTTAGTGAGAAGACTATTTTAAATTATATTTGTTTATTTCCGACATTGATGGAGCACTTATTTTCATCAAAGCACTCGAGGAAGTTTCAAGGATTTTGAATATGTCTCTGTCCCTGACCCACAGGGCGCTCACAGTTTTAAAGAAAGTGGGAAGGAGAGACACAGAGAGATAATGGGAAAATTCAGTTAAAAATAAAGAAGACAAACCCGTAACAACAGTAAGAAAAGCAACACAACACAACTGGGAAGTTACTTCCTGCTTATCCCACTCCAATGGGAACAAGTGTATTGTTGGCAGGGAACGTGTCTCCGAACTCTGTTGTATTGTACTCTCCCAGGTGCTTAGTATAATAATTAATAATAATGACTGTGGTATTTTTTAAGCACTTACTTTGTGCCAGGCACTGTTCTAAGCACTAGGATAGATAAAAGCTAACCAGGTTGGGTACAGTCCACGTCCCACATGAGGCTCATGGTCTTAATCCCATTTTACAGATGAGGTAACTGAGGCAAAGAGAAGTGGAATAACTCGCTCAAAGTCACAAATCAGACAAGTAGCAGAACCAAATTATAGTCTGGGTCCGTCTGACATCCAGGCCTGTGCTCTGCTAGGCCTTGATGCTTCTCTCATAGTGTGCTCTGCATACAGTAAGCGCTCAATAAATACCACTGATTGATTCCAGAGTTCTGATAGTGGGGAGTCATCTATGGTTATGTCTGTGAGACTGGACGTTATTAAAAGAGAAGTTACCAGTAGGACTTATTATTGAGCAAAGAAACAGTATGGTCTAGTAGAAAAAGCATAGGACTGGGAATCAGGTGAGAGAAGTGGCATGGCTCAGTGGGAAGAGCACGGGCTTTGGAGTCAGAGGTCATGGGTTCGAATCCTGGCTCCGCCACATGTCTGCTGTGTGACCTTGGGCAAGTGACTTCACTTCTCTGAGCCTCAGTGACCTCATCTGTAAAATGGGGATGAAGACTGTGAGCCCCACGTGGGGCAACCTGATCACCTTGTATCCCCCCAGCACTTAGAACAGTGCTTTGCACATAGTAAGCACTCAATAAATACAAATGAATGAATGAATGAACCTGGGGTCTAATCCTTGTTCTGCCACTTCTCTGCTCTGTGACCTAGAACAAGTCACTTAACCACTCTGGGACTCAGTTTCCTCATCTGAAAATTGGGGATTCAATACCCGTTCTCCCTCTCCCTTAGACTGTAAGCCCTGTGAAGGATGGTGACAGTATCCCACCCAATTGTTTTGTATCTAGCCCAGCATTTAGCACAGTACTTGTCACACAATAAGCACTTAACAAATACCACGATTTTTATTGTTATTCTTCTTAATTTTTTATGAGGTAAGTTAAATATGGTAAGGAAGGATGGCTACAGTTTGGACTTGTGAACACAGGAGTACATCTGTGTAGCCCAGAAGCATTAACTAGGCTGTTCAGTATACCATATGAATTGTGATGTCAGCATGGATGCCTAGAGAAGCAGCAGGGCGTAGTGGATAGAGCATGAGCCTGAGAGTCAGAAGGTCATGGGTTCCAATCCCAGCTCTGCCACTTGTCTGCTGTGTGACCTTGGATAATTCACTTCACTTTTCTGTACCTCGGTTACCTCATCTGTAAAATGGAGATTGAGACTGTGAGCCATACGTGGGCTAGGGACTGTGTCCAATCTGATTTGCTCGTGTCCACCCCAGTGCTTAGTACAATGTCTGGCACATAATAAACACGTGACAAATAATAATAATGATGGCATTTGTTAAGCACTTACTATGTGCCAAGCACTGTTCTAAGTGCTGGGGGGATACAAAGTGATCAGGTTGTCCCACGTGGGGCTCACAATCTTAATCCCCATTTTACAGATGAGGCAACTGAGGCCCAGAGAAATGAAGTGACTTGCCCAAAGTCGCACAGCTGACAAGTGGTGGAGCCGATATGAGAACCCGTGACCTCGGACTCCCAAGCCCGGGCATTTCCACTGAGCCACGCTGCTTCTCATAAATATCATTATAATGCTGCTACTACTACTACTAATAATAGTTGTCACAGAGAAAGTCAGATTTTGCCTCTTTGTGTCCCCTCTGTCCCTCATTTCCATCCCCATCAAAAGCTCTCTTCCTCCAGCACATCACTTTTAGCCTGGTTGGTGAAGAACAGTCTACTAGTCCCAGGTAGACCAGAGGCAAGGATGAAGGGAGGAAGACATGGACCCAAGCCTCCAGAAACTCCAGATGGAGACAATAGATAATCATCTTATCAAACAGGTCGAGGGCCTAGGTACCACAGCGGGGGAACACAATTTATCCCCAGGCCCAAAAACACGAATAGCCCGGATCATCAGAGACTGTGTAGATTTTCTTTTTTCTAACCTCCCATCCATGCACCGTCTAGTAACCGATGCCATGCCAACAGGTGGAGTTACAGAGTTGCCCTCTGGCAAGGCAAGGGAGAGGAACAGGAATCTATAAAATTAATTTGAATCTATAATTTAATTAAACTGATTTATTAATATTAATGTCTGTCTCCCCCTCTAGACTCTGAACTTGTTGTGTACAGGGAACGTTTCTGCCAACATTGTTAAATTGTACTCTTCCAAGTGCTTAGTACAGTGCTGTGCACACACTAAGCGTTAATAAATATGACTGAACAAGAACAAAGCTTCTGGCAGCCTTGGGACATAGGTGCATGATTTAGTAATAATAATAATAATGATGGCATTTATTAAGTGCTTACTATGTGCAAAGCACGGGCAGGTTACAAGGTGATCAGGTTATCTCATGTGGGGCTCACAGTCTTAATCTCCATTTTACAGATGAGGTAACCGAGGCACAGAGAAGTTAAGTGACTTGCCCAAAGTCACACAGCTGACAATTGGTGGAGCCGGGGTTTGAACCCATGACCTCCGACTCCAAAGCCCGTGATCTTTCCACTGAGCCACGCTGCCAAGCCAATCAGAAGCCACTCTAGAGGAAACCCAAACCACGGATTTTCTGCTTATCTTAACAAGCCCAACCTAGAATGTCAGTAAAATCTGTGAAATGACAAGAAATGACAGCAGCTAAAGCTTCTTTTTCATTAGGTTGCAAATAAAGTTATAACCATTCAAGTGGTTAAGCAGTAGACAGGATCCCTTCCCTTTCTTTTTAAATTTTTTTCAACATTTTCAGTTTGTCCTGTCTAGTGATGTCCTTGGCATGTGTTGGACTCTCTGTGGTGCTGCGTAGACACTCTCTATGCCCACTCAGTGTTCAAGAAGAAATCCTGCCAGTTCAGCTAAACCAATTAAGGGGAAAAAAAGAAATCTCCGCAGCTTAGGTGCCAGATATCTAGGAGACATTTATGGTGAACAGTAGGAAAAGTTTAGTGTTAACACTGAACTTATAATTATATTGGTAAAGAGGATACCTGTTGGGCTTTCTCTGCAGAGCAAAATGAGCCCTGGGGAATGAACACCTGGTGGATTGGCTTGCTGATATTCATTTAGAAAAATTTTAAGTACCATGTGGGAATTAGAAGAGCGCTAAAGGTTTTAAAGAATTCAGATGAAAAGCCTTCTGGACCAGGGGCTTTGTTCAGTCTCAATTTAAGGATGGCTTGGGAGATTTCCTGTTCACTAATTAATTCCTCTAGATGAGCTTGTGTTGCTGAGTCAATTTATTTTTGAAAGATGGAAAAAAAAAAAACCCTATCAATTAGTCCTTTGTCATGTTGAGACGCAGATGAATATAGCTTTTTGTAAAATGGAAGAGAGGAGTTGAGAGATGCCTGTGTCTTTAGCGATCAGGTGTCCTTTGTCATTACGAGTAGCTTTGATGTAAGTACGGCTCTTTTTGGCTTTAAGATAATTGGTGAGAAAACGCCTGGCCTTGTTTGAATCTGAGTAATATTTAGCCTGAAGGAAAAAGACAGGGAAATCAACCCCTTTAGAAAGGATTGAATTATAGTGATATTTTAAAGAACATAATTGTTTTAACTTTTCTTCGTTACCATGTGTAATAAATTTAAGTTCAAGGGCTTTAATCGCTGCTTTCAAGGTATCATTTTCTTTGCTTTTTAATGGCAGGAGGACTGTGACTCTGAGGGAGCTTGAAGTTTCAGTGTTAGCTAGATTACACTGTGTGGCCTAGTTATGCGGAATTTATGTGAAGAGAAAATTTTCTCTTGATTCAGCTGAGAGGATAAAACATAGTTATGCAATGGTCTGGGCAGGAATCTTCATCTAGGGAAAGACGTCGGAGAGTTTGTGGATGTCAGCACGGTTGTAACTAGCACTGAAAGGCATGATATGACTCAGGGGGCCATTTTGAATGCCACAGATCATTGAAGTCATTTGAGAAATGAGGTGGAGGAAAGGGAAAGTGACTTTTTTTCACCTGTGGAATGCATACCACTGCAAAAGGAACTAGCAAATGTAGATGATTTAAGCAGTTGATTTTCAATCCATAACAAAAGGTAAGCAACTCTTGTGGTTTTATGCAGCATGCTTTACTATTCTGAAATAAATATCTAAACTAGATATTGAGTTTTAAAAAAATTAATGTGGTCTATTATTATGGTATTTGTTAATTGCTTACTATGAGAAAAGCCCAGTTCTAAACACTGGGTTAGAAAGAAGTTAATTAGGTTGGACACAGTCCCTGTCCCACATGGAGTTCACAGTCTATGTAGGAGAGGGGAACAGGTATTGAATCCTTGTTTTGCAATTGAGGAAACTGGGGCAAAGATAATTAAGGTGACTTGCCCAAAGTCACAGAGAAAGCAATTGACAGACCTGGTATTAGAACCCAGGTCCTCTGACACTCAGTCTCATATTCTTTCCACTAGGCCAAGCTGCTGCTATGCCTAGGCATTACGTTATATTTTATTGTCATGAATGATTTCCTAATTCTCCTAGTGTGATATAATAATGCTTTGATTTTGAAAGACGTGAGCAAAACCCTTTCTTGACCAACTGGCCACATTTTAAAGAGTGCAGTATGGAACTAGCAGGTGTCTGGCTTTAGCTTCTTGGTTGAACGAGGAAAACACTGCCAGCTTCCTGTCCACAGCCCCATCCAGGGGGTGTCGAGGAAACTCATGAGGAGAAAGAGGTCATTCGAGGAGTCACAAGACCTGTGTTCTAGGCCACCACCACACATCTGCCACACATTAGAGAAGCAGCGTAGCTCAGTGGAAAGAACACGGGCTTTGGAGTCAGAGGTCACGGGTTCAAACCCCGGTTCCACCAATTTTCAGCTGTGTGACTTTGGGCAAGTCACTTACCTTCTCTGTGCCTCAGTTACCTCATCTGTAAAATGGGGATTAAGACTGTGAGCCCCCCGTGGGACAACCTTATCACCTTGTAACCTCCTCAGCGCTTAGAACAGTGCTTTGCACATAGTAAGCATTTAATAAATGCCATTATTATTATTATTATTATTTGTCTGTTGCCTGACCTTGACTAAGTAATTAAGCTCCTTTTTCCCTCAGTTTTCTTTGATGTAAAATGGGGATAAAATACCTGTTCTTCCTCCCTCTTACATACAAGTCCTGTGTGTAACAGCACCTATGTCCAATCTAATTATCATATACTACCCCTGCTCTTGGCACATAATAAGCACTTTTTATGGTATTTCCCAAGTGCTTACTATGTATTAGGCACTGTACTAAATCCTGCGGTAGAATCAACCTAATTGGGCTGGACACAATCCATGTGGCTCGCAGTGTTAGTCCCTGTTTAACAGATGAGGTTAACTGAGGCACAGAGAAGTTAAGTGATTAGCCCAAGGTAACATAGCAGACAAGTTTTTCTCCTACGTAACTGTGAGCCCTAGGTGGGACTATGACAGTATTTGGCCTGAATAACTTGTATCAACCCTAGCTCTTGGAATAGTGCTTGACACATAGTAAGCGCTTAACAAATTTCATTAAAAAAAAGTAGTGGAGCTGAGATTAGAACCCATGTCCTCTGACTCACAGGCCTGTGCTCTTTCCACTGGGCCAAGCTGCTTCTCCTGCAGCTAACCTACTGCAAAGGCAACATTTAATTATACCAACATTATTATTAAAGTTTTCCATTTTCTTCTCTCATATTATCTGATCCAGAGAGATGTAAGCACCTCTCTAGCAACTAAACTGTGAGCCCTAGAACTTTCCCGAGATCATCAACTTCCAGTAGTGTCAGATGCTTTCCTTACTTCCTTTCATTTCTGAAGATTTGCACCTTCTTCTTTGCACCTAAGAACACCGGGGAAGATAGGACTGGAAGGCAAAGAGGAGAGTGAAAGAAATAATGAGAGAGAGAAAAAAATGACAAAAACAATGTAGGATAGTAAGGAGGTGGGGACCTGTGAGGAAGTGAAAGGAGGCAGAAGTCCAAAGGGGTTAGAATGGTCATGTAATGGCCGCACATTAATGAAAGAGAACTCTGACAGAAAAGGAGCTGGATTCTTAAAGCATGGATTCAGAAATGCCAACCACGAGTTATTTAAACATTTCCTTAAACTTAAGAAGAAAATTATGGTATAATACATTTTAAATGATGGCTCAATTTATACTCAGTCAACAGTGTTTTTCTTGAAATGGGACCTGAAAACTGAAAGGTGAAGGTCTGTTCAGGGTTGCCAAATGCACAGAGAGGCAGCAGTAATTTGTTTGGCAGAGCTTCCTTATAGCCCAAGCGTTGAGCCGCTTCATGAACGAGTCATTAAGGCAATTAGTACCGTCGAGTTTGAACCCACCGTACCTTTAGCGAATGGAAGGTGCCATCTAGCAGAGTTCACCAGGGGACCTCAACCAGCCAGGGGCAACCACTGAGCCATACCACCCTGCCTAGAGAAAACAAAGAGGGCCCAAACCATGGAACCAAGGTAGGAGTCTATCAGAATGTTCATTTTGAGAGCTAGATTGAAAAACAACAACCTACCAACTCATATTGTTCCTCTGGATTCTTCTACAGAAAAGAACCCTAGATTGGGATCTGTGGACATTTTATTTATGATGTAAGGAATAGGGCTTACATTTTAAAGGTGCAGCAAAGCACTCTCTCAATGTAATATGAATCAATCAAGCAGTAGTATTTATTGATTACTGCTCAGAGCTCTGTAACAATATGGGACTGTCTCTATATGTTGCCAACTTGTACTTCCCAAGTGCTTAGTACAGTGCTCTGCACACAGTAAGCGCTCAATAAATACGATTGATGATGGTATTTGTTAAGCACTGTACTAAGCGTTGGGATGAATACAAGCAAATCGGGTTGGACACAGTCCCTGCTTCACATGGAGCTTACAGTCTCTAGCCCTATTTTACAGATGAGGTAGCTGAGACACAGAGAAATTAAGTGACCTTCCAAGGTTACACAGCAGACAAGTGATGGAGCTGGGATTAGGACCCAAGTCCTTCTGATTTCGAGACCCATGCTCTATCCACTAGGCCATGTTGTTTTTCTAGTATAAGGTGTACGTAACGGCTCTAAGGTCGGGTTGAGGGGAGTATCAGAGTGCTTGGGGATATGAATGAATTGGCATAGGTGAAACAGAAGGGAGCAAGGTGAAAGGTTAGCCAGAGAGACAGACACAAGAACAAACCAGTCAGTATGTCAGCAGTCAGAAGCAGGAGAGCATTGCAGGAAGAAATCTCAAAAACAGACAGGTTATGGACAAGACAAGCCCATCAGCACAGCAAGGAGCTATCTATGCCAGCTCACAATGTAGAATGGACAGTGAGAAAATCAGTGAAGGTGAGAGACAATGGATGAAGTTGAAAGTTCAGATGGAAGAGCAAAAGTCCATTTCACATTGTGTGCACAGAAACATAGCATCCAGCTGCGCTGATGCTTTGACCCCCAGCTCAGCTGTTGCTTTTGTAGAGATGCTCCTGCCTCCCCAATTTTCCTGAACTTCCCACTCAAGAAGAGGAATTCCCTTTTCCTGTTTGTTGCACACAGGTCGGTTCCTTAGCTTCTGTTACCCCTCGGTAGCCCACGGCTATAACATATTGAGACTATGCTTTACTTTGTCTTTAATATATTCTTTTTGTCCTCTCTGTTCTGTTTATATAGAGTAGTGGTCTCCTGGTAGTAGCAACAGTAGTGGCAGCAGTAATGGTACTTATTGAGCATCTCTTTAATGTCGCATACTGTGCCAAGCTCTTAGGAGATACAACAGAAACACAAGACATGTGCCCTGCCCATAGGAACTTCAATTTTAACTGCAGAGACAGACATAGAAATATTGACTATGACAGTGTACACAAGTGCTGAGGGTGGACATAAATAAATACATAAGAGCAAGAAGGGGCTGAAAGATGGATAAGAATCAGGGCATTGATAATTAATTGGACATATGGCCTAGTGGAAAGAGCACAGACCACAGTTGGAGGACTTGGGCTCTAATCCCAGATCTTGCTGTATGACCTTGAGCAAACCACTTAACTTCTTTGGGCCTCAGTTCCTCAACTGTAAAATGGGGATTAAATCCCTGTTCCCTCTTCTACTTAGACTCTGAGCCTCTGTCCAACCTAATTAACTTGTGCCTTCCTTAGCACTTAGAACAGCGTTTGACACATAGTAAGTGACTAACAAATACCACTAAAAAAAATTCCTGGCTCCGCCACTGTCTTGCTGTGTGATCTTGGGCAAGTTACTTAATTTTTCTGTGCCTCAGTTTCCTCATGTGTACCATGATAATGATGGAGTTTTCCATCCAAACTGCAGATGACCCTTGGTCCTGAGACTTCAGAACTGAGTCCGTGGGTGGAGGATTTGATTACAATGTTAGTGGCTAGTACGGCGCACTGGCATTTTCACATGTCTATCAGTCAAGTTCCTGCGGGAGCGTGGTGTCCAGCGAGACAGTGATGCAACATGTTGCAGATTTCCTGATGAGTTCACTCTCCACTTTAGCCAGCTACAAGCAAACCTGGACTAGAACCAATGTTTTCTGATTGGTAAAGAGATGCTCTTTCTATAGCACCTCAGCAGAACCCTCAGTCCACTATGGTGTCATGGATCTTGGTGAATGTCGGGGGGCAGTCAGATGTACACAGTAGTTGCTGCTTCTGCCACTCCCATAGCAAACCTAAAATGTGTTTTTGTGTGTGTGAGAGAGAGAAAGAGAGCGAACGAGGGGGAGAGTTTTAAGAGAACTTGGAAAGTCTGCTGAGGGCACTTTTTATGTTTCTAATCCCATCAAGCAATGTCAGCATTGATGCTTACTGAACCTGGAAGAATGAAGAAAAGTGGTCAGATATGGCCTTACTCTAGGACTCTAAACCTGGCTTTTTTCCTGATCAAGTCATTTTCGGCACCCAACTTTGCAAAGTATGTGGTGATATCATCAGTAAAAAAAATCTGGAAAGTCTTAACATTCAATATCCATATAAGTATCTTGAATTATCATTAATGCTGGAAGCAAGCCTGCAATTTGCTTCAAGTGTATTCATTTGCTACCAGTCCCAATACAGATTTTTTTCTTTTTTATCAATGGACTAATGGAAGAGGGAAAACCCAAATTCCTTTCTAAATCATTGGTCTCATTACAGGCTACAACAGACACACTCTTGTGGTGAAGGGATTAAAATATTACAAATTTCATTTTCCAACAGTGACACAGAATGCTTTTGGAATCTTTCTGAAGTGGTTTGTGATTTAAACTTGCCTGGTAACCACAGTTTCTAGATTGTAAATCATACTCAGTTTGGGAATATCTGAAGTGGCTATTAACTGCAACATTTGCTAAGTAACAGAGTCCACTGGAGTTAGTGTCTGGGTCTCTTACAGGTGAAGACACTTCTCTGATGTCAGCAGGTGAGGTGGAGGGTTAATTTCAGCTCCATCTACTCTGTGTAGAATTATTCTGCCAAAGCAAATGGTTATGGCAACTCCGTGAATTTATGAATGGCTAAGTGTTCCTTGGAGGCTAACTCTGAGATGTCAAATACTTCTGAATGTCTCCAGCTGGAATACGCACTTGTCTAAATTTACATATCATGAAATGGCTCTGGAGATCATTTTCTTCAAGGTCAACTTAAGCTCTCTGCTTGGCTTTTGCAGTACACTAGTACAGTCCTCTTCACTTCTGTCGACCTATTTCATGGTCAGGAGTCATGGTTTCTCGGTACGGTGAATTTCACTTCTTTAAAGCATATGCCCTTAGTTTTTTTCGCCGTTATTTTGGTAAGGAATACCACAGTTATTTTGTCTTCTTCAAATGCTGTCGAATCATTTCCAATCCATAGTGAGTCCGTGGACACACCTTCTCCAGAACGTCCCATCCTCTGCCGTATGGTCGGTCTGTTATCTGTGTCCATAGAGTTTTCACAATTACTTCATAGTCCTTATATCTTCACAGTGAACTCACTCCCGTATAATTATCTAGAAGCAGAGGGTGAAATGTCTAGGATCTAGTACTATACACTACCTCCTTGGGAGCAGGGATCGTGTCTATCAGTTCTATTATAGTACAATAGAGTCCTTCGTACAGTGCACTGCACACAGTAAGCACTCAATAAATACCACTGATCGATTGATTAGTACTACACATTCACACAATAGGAGATTTGGAAATAGGTGGATCTTGGATGTGAGGGAAAGAGGAGACAAGAAACTAGAACAGGAAAGACGTAGGAAGGAATGCAGTAATAAAGAGTTTTGTCTACATTTCATCTGGCTAGGTGACAGATAATAATAACAATTGTGGTATTTAAGTGCTTTCTGTGCACCAAACACTTGGTAAGAGATGGGATAAATACAATAAGCCAAGACACAGCCTCTGTTCCACATGGACCTCACAGTCTTCATTAGTGGAACTCGGAAGCCTTTGCTAGTGCTCTCTTCCTCCTAACCACTGAGTCCTGAAGAAAAGAGCTAGCAAACACCATCTTTGAAATTAGTGTTAGATTCAAAAGAACTAGCATTTTCCAATTCTCCCTGCCCTCTGGTAGCAATAGTTTAAGTGCTCTACACACAGTAAGCACTCAGTAAATACCACTAATTGATTTAAGGTTATCAG
Organism: Tachyglossus aculeatus; assembly: GCF_015852505.1. Classification (NCBI taxonomy): domain Eukaryota; kingdom Metazoa; phylum Chordata; class Mammalia; order Monotremata; family Tachyglossidae; genus Tachyglossus; species Tachyglossus aculeatus. The sequence goes on along the minus strand of NC_052074.1, from coordinate 15,525,240 downwards.
GCTTCTCAAAACAGAGTTCGGGGGAAGGCTCTTCCTTAACACTGAGTGTTGTTCCGACTGGGTGGTTGCTCTTCAAAGGCCCAATGGTAACAGACAAATCTTTCCAGTGGACCTCTTTGTTTCCTGTAAAAAATGAGGCTTGAGGTAATTAGTGATCTTTTGAACACTAAAACAAAAACTCAAGAGTAACAGGGAACAGAGGCTTTGTTAATTCAATTCCACCATATGATAGGAGTGTTTTAATGCCTCATAAACCTGCATTAATTTCACATCTTCTGCACGGAAAGGTGACATGTTGTTTTAGTTTCAGGTCACCTCTGTTCCACACGCACCAGACATTCCTCCATTTTCCATTACTCCAACTACCAGCTGAACAACAGAAGAGTTGAATCATAAAAGAATAGTCCAGAAAACTTTATTTGTTTGACAGAAATTCTTTCCATGTGTTCAAGCTTCCTTCTTCGCTAATTCTGGTCATGTGCTTTGTTTTAGTCATCTATCCCACACACTGAAAGGCCAGGATCCTTCCCTTACCACTGATAGGTTTGGAGGTCGACAAGCAGTAACTGAAGCCTGCTGGACTCTCACCACATCCTCCGAAAAATGTAATAGCTGCTTTAAGCTAAGAGGTTCCATTGGAATTTGAGGGGAGGAAGAAAAAAAAAAGCAAGGAAAAAATAATGTCTTCGATGGCCCAGATGAGTTGATAGAAGGAAAAAGAAATGTGGACAAGAAGAGAAAACACAGCTGGATCCCACCTATATTTGTGGGATGGAGGGCTGACCTGGGTTTCTAAGGACTGCCTGTTCTCTCAGCAGCTTTACTGCATCCCAATGGGAAAATTCCAACAGCGTGTATCGATGCCCTGCAGAGTAAAGACATCTCATCCATAACGAGGAAAGCCAAAGGATGAGGGGTTTTGAAAGTGCCTTGGCAGAAGAGACTAGCACCCTGGCATTCTCTGCAGAAATTCATCACAATGTGTGATTTCATAGGGAACTAGTCATGAGAAATAACCTATCTGAGGCAAGCATCCAAATGCCTCTTTCCTTCCTTTGGAAAAGGTTCATTTGGGTTAAGGTTCCCCTCCCCCCCCGCCCCCAAAGGACTTTCCAACAGGTCTTTGATTTGCTAAAGGCAAGCGGATGGGAATTCTATTAGAAGCAAATGTACAGCAGAGGCAATGAAGACCGCCCATTAACCGCTTGAGCCTTAGCTCTTGTGTGTTTTACTGACCTCGTAAAAAAAAAGCTTAGAACCTTGTAAAAAACTATATCACAGAAGAGATGTGAAGCTTAGCAGAGATATGCCACCCACGGTGGGGTGAGCCTTTTAATAACTTCTGTATATTATCTAATAAGTCTAGGCAACCTTCCTGCCCCTTTCCCGGAATTGTGAAAATTTGATTTTCCTGCAAAATTTGAGGGACAAATCATGTTTTCTCCATCACGACCTCATGTTGGTAGCTATAAAATGAAGAACAGCATTTGGTTGTGGGTTTTTGTTTTAATTAACGTGAAGTCAATAGCTCCAGGATACCCTGGATCTCTAGTTCAGTGTCTTTGAACTTCCCAATGACGTTAATCTCCATTTGCTCTGTTACAGCTGTATCCTGCCGGCTTTTGCACCCCAAATTAATGCTGAAATGATGCAACAGCAGGATGTGGCCCTTCCTGGCTGAGATAATTTAGGCCAGGACATGTACTTCACAATACAAATACACAAAAGCTTGCCTCTCCTGGGACCAAACCAATAAAACTGGGGAGATGCTTAAGGATGCATGGGACATTCAAAGGGTTTGCACGGACATTCTCCTTTTCCCACCAGAAATCATTTTAGAAGTCAGGAAAGGGGTGACAGTGATTCCAAGTCACCAGCCGCTGGTCTAGTTTCAGTGTATCAAACAGAATCAAAAGATTATGCTTGTCCAATATCATCAGAGTAGTTATCACTTCTTAAAGCATTTCAGAAAACAGCTCAAGGATGAAATCGTTGTCATTATTGTCATCAGAGTGTCTGACTAAATCCAGTTATGTCAAATTGCTCTACTGTCAACTCCATGAAGGTAAGAATCAGGTCTACCGAGTGTTGTGTTGTACAATTTCATGTGCTTAGTGTAGTGCTCTGCACTCAATACCACTGATTGATTGAAATAGCCACTGACATAATAATAATAATAATGATGATGGTATTTGTTAAGCTCTTCCTAGCTGCTGAACGCTGCTGGCGAAAGTCTAAACACCATGCCAACCTCGTTCACTTCAAGTTTATCCTTTCCTGCCTTAACTCAGCCCTCTCTTCTGCCAGACAAAACTATTTCTCCTCCCTTATTGACACCCATGCCCATCACCCCCGCCAGCTCTTCCGTACATTCAACTCCCTTCTCAGGCCCCCGGTTCCTCCCCCCTCCTCCTTCCCTCACCCCCAACGATCTGGCCTCCTACTTCATTAACAAAATTAAATCCATCAGGTCCGACCTCCCCAAAGTCTCTTCCCACCTTTCTCCAACCCCCCCGGCTCTCAACACTCTCTGCTACTCTCCCATCCTTCCCAGCGGTATCCTCAGAGGAACTCTCCTCCCTCCTCTCAAGTGCTACTCCGGCCACCTGTGCTTCTGACCCCATTCCCTCTCATCTTATGAAATCTCTCGCTCCATCCCTTCTCCCCTCCTTAACTTCCATCTTCAACCGCTCACTCTCCACTGGTTCCTTCCCCTCTGCCTTCAAACATGCCCATGTCTCTCCCATCCTAAAAAAAACCCTCTCTTGACCCCACCTCACCTTCTAGTTATCGTCCCATATCCCTCCTACCATTCCTTTCCAAACTCCTTGAACGAGTTGTCTACACGCGCTGCCTAGAATTCCTCAACAACAACTCTCTCCTCGACCCCCTCCAGTCTGGCTTCCGTCCCCTTCATTCCACGGAAACTGCGCTCTCAAAGGTCACCAATGACCTCCTGCTTGCCAAATCCAACGGCTCGTCCTAATCCTCCTCGACCTCTCAGCTGCCTTTGACACTGTGGACCACCCCCTTCTCCTCAACACGTTATCTGACCTTGGCTTCACAGACTCCGTCCTCTCCTGGTTCTCCTCTTATCTCTCCGGTCGTTCCTTCTCAGTCTCTTTTGCAGGCTCCTCCTCCCCCTCCCATCCTCTTACTGTGGGGGTTCCCCAAGGTTCAGTGCTTGGTCCCCTTCTGTTCTCAATATACACTCACTCCCTTGGTGACCTCATTCGCTCCCACGGCTTCAACTATCATCTCTACGCTGATGACACCCAGATCTACATCTCTGCCCCTGCTCTCTCCCCCTCCCTCCAGGCTCGCATCTCCTCCTGCCTTCAGGACATCTCCATCTGGATGTCCGCCCGCCACCTAAAGCTCAACATGTCGAAGACTGAGCTCCTTGTCTTCCCTCCCAAACCTTGTCCTCTCCCTGACTTTCCCATCTCTGTTGACGGCACTACCATCCTTCCCGTCTCACAAGCCCGCAACCTTGGTGTCATCCTCGACTCCGCTCTCTCATTCACCCCTCACATCCAAGCCGTCACCAAAACCTGCTGGTCTCAGCTCCGCAACATTGCCAAGATCCGCCCTTTCCTCTCCATCCAAACCGCTACCCTGCTAATTCAAGCTCTCATCCTATCCCGTCTGGACTACTGCACTAGCCTTCTCTCTGATCTCCCATCCTCGTGTCTCTCTCCACTTCAATCCATACTTCATGCTGCTGCCCGGATTATCTTTGTCCAGAAACGCTCTGGACATATTACTCCCCTCCTCAAAAACCTCCAATGGCTACCGATCAATCTGCGCATCAAGCAGAAACTCCTCACCCTGGGCTTCAAGGCTCTCCATCACCTCGCCCCCTCCTACCTCACCTCCCTTCTCTCCTTCTACTGCCCAGCCCGCACCCTCCGCTCCTCCACCACTAATCTCCTCACTGTACCTCGCTCTCGCCTGTCCCGCCATCGACCCCCGGCCCACGTCATCCCCCGGGCCTGGAATGCCCTCCCTCTGCCCATCCGCCCAGCTAGCTCTCTTCCTCCCTTCAAGGCCCTGCTGAGAGCTCACCTCCTCCAGGAGGCCTTCCCAGACTGAGCCCCTTCTTTCCTCTCCCCCTCGTCCCCCTCTCCATCCCCCCGTCTTACCTCCTTCCCTTCCCCACAGCACCTGTATATATGTATATATGGTTGTACATATTTATTACTCTATTTATTTATTTATTTATTTATTTTACTTGTACATTTCTATCCTACTTATTTTATTTTGTTGGTATGTTTGGTTCTGTTCTCTGTCTCCTCCTTTTAGACTGTGAGCCCACTGTTGGGTAGGGACTGTCTCTATGTGATGCCAATTTGTACTTCCCAAGCGCTTAGTACAGTGCTCTGCACATAGTAAGCGCTCAATAAATACGATTGATTGATTGATTGATTCCTATGTGCCAAGCACTGTTCTAGCATTGGAATAGATACAAGGTAATTAGATTGTCCCACATGGGGCTCACAGTCTTAATCCCCATTTTACAGATGAGGTAACTGAGGCCCAGAGAAGTTAAGTGATTTTCCCAAAGTCACACAGCAGACATGTGACTGGAAGTCCTAATGAAGGTCTTACAAGTGGCTGGGAGGAACATGGTAGGGCATAGGTCCAGGACCTTTACTCTGGTTTCAGCTTGAGACTCAATTTGGCCCAGTGCAAACAAGTTCCTGAAGCTAATTTAATAATAATAACAATAATAACCGTGAGTATTATTATTATTAATAATAACAATGGTATTTGTTAAGCACTTACTATATGTCAGGAACTGTACTAAGTGCTGGGGTGGATCCAAGGAAATTGAGTTGGACACAGTCCCTGTCCCACGTGGGGCTCACAGTCTTGATCCCCATTTTACAGATGAGGTAACTGAGACACAGAGCAGTTAAGTGACTTGTCCAAGGTCACACAGCAGACAAGTGGCAGGGCTGGGATTAGAACCCATGGCCTTCTGACGCCCAGACCTGTGCTCTATCCACTCTGCCATGCTGCTTCTCATTATGTATTTGCTAAGCACTCACTATATGCCAAATATTGTACTAAGCACTGGGGTAAATACGAGATAATAGTCAGACATAGTCAGACAGGTCCCACTTAGAAATCACAGGCTAAGTAGGAGGCAGAACAGGTATCTAATCCCCATTTTACAGATGAAGAAATTGAGGCACAGAGCAGTTAAGTGGCTTGCCCAAAGTTGCACAGCAGGCAAGTGGCAGAGCCAGCATTAGCACCCCAGTTCTCTGAAGCTGAAGCCTGTACTGCAAACTAACCAGATTTTAACCTTCTCAGTAGAGTACTAGGCCATCAGAACTGATTTTAGGGGCTTCAAGGGGCATTTTCTCCAGGGTGAAAATGCCCTTCTTGATCCCACGGAGATCCTCTGTTCCACAATGCCCATTATTGTACTGAACTTCGTCCTGACAGGTTCTAACACCAACTCTTCCACTTCAAGTAAAATAAACCCTTAGAAGGAGGCAGAAGTAGAGAGAATGTGTAAAGTGGAAGGAGGAGAATAAGAAAACTATTGCAGCATTGGAGAGACTATTTTCTTCAGTTTCCATGTTTATTTTATCATTAAACGATAACAGCTAGCATTTTCTAAATATTAGGCCAGCCATACGGATGGCAGTAAACATAGAGTGGATGGCTCATAGCTTAAAATAAATCAAGCAATAGGCCTAAACAGAACTTCTTCTTCGTGTTCCCTCAGGGTTAGATTTAATAGAAATTGGTGTCCTTGGATATACAGAATAATTCTGGGGTAAGTTCCCTATCCACAAGGAGTTTACAGTTTAGTTAGGGAGACAGACATGAAAATAAATTACGATTATTCACCTAAGGGCTGTGGGGCTGGAGGTAGGGTGGATACCAAGTTCCTAAAGGGTACAGATCCAGGAGCATAGGAGACAAATATGGGGGCGGGGGGGAGGGGGGGGAATGAGATCTAAATCAGGGAAGGTCTCTTGAAGGAGATGTGATTTTAATAATGCTCTGAAGGTTTTCTCTCATATATGACAGAGGAGGGAATTTCAGGCCAGGAGGAGCACGTGGGACTAGAGTTGGTAGTGAAATAGACAAGATAGAGGTACAGTGAATAGGCTGGCAGAGGAGAGAAGTGTGTAGTCTGGTTGCAGTAGAAAGTCAATGAGGTAAGATAGGAGGGGGCGAGCTGATTGAGTGCCATAAAGTCAAGGGAAAAGGGTTTCTGTTTGATGCAAAAGTGGATGGACAACCACTGGGGGTTCTTGAAGAATGGGGAAACATAGACTGAATGTTTTCTAAAAAAAAATGATCTGAGCAACAGAGTGAAATTTGGGCAGGATAGGCAGGATGGGGGGAGATCAGCAAGGCGGTAGTCAAGCCAGAATGTGATGAGTGCTTGGATCAGTGTAGTAGCGGTTAGGATGGAGAGGAAAGGATGAATTTTAGTGATGTTGTGAAGGCAGAACCAACAGAATTTCATGATAGATTGAATATATAGGTTGAATTGAGGTTAATGTCAAGGTTTCAAGCTTGTGAGACAGGCAGGATAGTGGTATTGACCTTGGTGTTGGGAAAGATAGAATGAGGACAAGGTTTGGGGGGCAAGATGAGGAATTCTGTTTTGGACATGTTAAGTTTGAAATGTTGGCGAGGCAACCAAGTACAGATATCCTGAAGGCAGGAGGAGATATGAGACTTCAGAGAGAGAGGTCAGGACTGGAGAGGGAGATTTCTTAGTTGATCCTGCAATGGAAGTGGACTGGAATTAAGGCTGGTCTCCACTAATAACTTTGAAGTCCAGATACCTTAAGTAGTTGGAGGACTAGAGGTGCATTGGTGTATTTGTTGCCCCAAATTCGTATGCAGTTTTTCTCTCCTACAAGAGTTCTTGACGTTTTGTTAAACAGTGAGCTGAAATGTTGGAACCCCACATCCAGTTCTCAATGAACATCAGTACTTGGCAACAGGACGTTGAACGTAGATAGTCCTTGACATTAGCAAAAAGTTGCTAGAGATCCCAGTTGTGGTCTGCAGGAAATCTTAAACAAGCTTAACAAATCTTACTTCCCTCCCTCTGATTGCTGATAGATTTGGGCCTGAAAATCAGTGTAAAAGGGTAATAAGCAACGTGGCTGGCAAATAGAGCACAGGCCTGGGAGTCAGAAAGACCTGGGTTCTAATCCTGGTTCCAGCACTTGTCTGCTGTGTGACCTTGAATAAGTCAGTTAACTTCTCTGTACCTCAGTTACTTCATCTGTAAAATGGGGGTTAAGACTATGTGCCCCATATGGGACAAGGACTGTGTCCAGCATGATTTGCTTGTGGCCACCCCAACGTTTAGTACAGTGCATGCTACAAACTAAGCACTTAACAAGGCCATTATTATTATTAAAAAGTCTCTAAATTTGCGTAGCTCTAGTCTTAGGTAGTTTTCTAGTTTAAAATTTGATAATGGTTGCCCTTAAGTTAATCACTGCTTGATTTTTCTCTTTGGTATTCCTTCTTGCCCATCAGTACTATTACCTCAGATCTTCTGCACTAGCTGTTTTTATTATAGAAAAAAACAAGAGAAATCAGGGTTGGGAGTACAAGGAGAACAGCACATTCTGGGCCACCGAAAACCTAGGACTCCACGACTCCAGGGTCACTCATTTTATATTATGGTCAATTCCTGGTTGTAACTGCTCTTTCTCTGACCAATTTCATAACCTCAGTGTATTGGCTCTCTTGTCTTGCTCAGCGAATAGAATCAATTCATCTGTTGCATGGACTGTGTTTATCTCCATATTAGCCATATGTGAGGTGGCTGCTCATAGTCATCCCAAATACTGAGCACAAAGTGATGTAAAGTGATGAGGATATGTGCTGGTTTTGCATGTTCCTTGAGCATTTTCTCCTGAATTCCTCACTTGCTCTATAGCTTTTCTGTTCTCTTCCCATGTCAGTAGGAACAAGGGTCCAAACCACAAAGCTCATCAGCAGGATCTGTGGAAGAGAGAGTCCTGAAAAAAAATGGGCATATAAGTACCCAGTTCTAATAACAGTCATGTTAATTGTGCTGGGTATTCAAGCAGTTATTCTGTTCTAAGCTGAGTCTTGGGATAGATGCAATTACAATCAGAACAGAGTTGTTATTTGCCCACCATGGGTTCACACTGGTAAGGGGGATGAAGGACAGATATTTAATCTCCATTTTACAGATGAGAAAATTGAGGCACAGAGAAGTTAAGTGACTTGTGCAAGGTCACACAGTAGGTGAGTGGCCGAGGAAAGATTAGAACCCAGGTCTCCAGTTCTGGAATTGGCATTACACAGGGGGACAAACCTGCTGACAACTAGACACATTTGCATAGGATAGGAAGAATGACCATCCTAGCCTTTTATTATTATTTATTAGTAGTATTATGGTGTTTGTTAAGCCCTTACTATGTGTCAAGCACCCTTTTAAACTCTAAGGTATATACAAGTCAACCGGGTTGGACACAGTCCCTGTCTCACATGGGGCTCACAGCCTTTTATCATCAGTGCATTTTTTTAAACTAGTTTTAATACAAGCAGCCATCCCAGTGCACTTCAACCTTGACAGGACTTCTGACTTTGGAAGTGGCCAGGGAAGAACAGAGGTACAGAGGAATTGGTCCCCTCCTTTCTACTTATACTCAGTTGAAATGTCCTTCAATATGATAGTGCAAAATGAGCTTGGAATTGGATAGCTTGATTGGGGATGAAAATCACCGGGAAAGAACCATTCACGCCATTTGTCTGGTAGTCTGTATGGATTTTGAATTTAAACTTTCACAGGTCAAGGGTGGGAATGGACATTTTAGTTTTTACAGAAGTGTGTATGCGCTGCCTAAGTAACAACAACAACAAATTCATCTCACATTTTCAACTCCTGGCATCTGGGATTTTTTCTTTCTTATGCATTTTAAATCTATTTCATGATGTCATGGACAAAAAGAAATAAATCTACAATAAAAGCCTTTATTTTGTACATTTATAATCCCTAGCCCTTCTAACTAGCCTGTCTCCTGAACGTTTTCGCATGCTCTATTAACCCCTGCGGTTTATCCTCTTTTGTAGCTCTGTAAACTGTTGCATCAAGATATTAAGCGTTTATCAGACAGTAGATGAGAGAGGGGAGTGGTGAGCAAAGACTCACGGCTCCAAGCTCCTGACCTAAGTCACCAGACAAACACCCCTTTCCTTTCCAGTGCCAGATATAAATGGCAATTTGCTATCAAAGGGCAGTCTCCCAGCATCCTGAAATATGATTTCCTGAAAAAGACTTTCTTTAAATGGACTATCTCAGTAGCTGCCATTTGTCTGTGGAGCTGAAAGAGTGGGCAAGTTGAAAGGTAAAAGCATGTCAACATAAAAGCGGCAGGTGAAAAGGAAAAGTAAGGCAAAAAGGATGTCCTTACCTAGGTCTTAAAGTGAATGGAATTTCATAGTTTATGACAACCAGTACTATTGGGAAATCCCTCTATCTTGCTTGAGTCCTTCAGATCCTTTTTGTTTGCAATTGTATAGCCCAGAACTGGACACAATATTCTAAAAGGGCCTCACCTAGGCTGATAATGATAATAATAATAATAAAAATAAATAATATTATTTGGTAAGCATTTATTATGCATCAAGCACTGTGTACAAGCACTGAGCTAGATACGATATGATCAGATCAGACATGGTCTTTGTCTCACATGGAGCTTAAGGTGGAGGGAGAGCAGGCAGTTTAAAACATATTTTATAGATGAGAAAACCGAGGCATAGAGAAGCTAAGTAACTTGCCCAAGTTCACAGAGCAGAAGAGTGGCGGAGCCTGTATTAAAGCCTAGGTCTCCTGACTCCCATTGCCACATTCTTCTCATTAGGCAACACTGCTTCCCTGAAAATAAATATATTTGCTAAAGACAGATTTGGAACTTTGGACAGGATGCCTCCTGTTCTGCTTTAGACCTAGAAAAAATATCTTTAATATATGAATTTCCCAGAGAGACTTATTATATCTGATGTAGGGTATCACCAGCATCATTGCACTGGTTTCCAGAATTCTAGAGAGTTTTAAAATTAGTTCTCCATTTTACCAATTTTATATTCAACTTTGATCATGAAATGAATTATTTTTTTCAAAATAATTTCAGCGAGTTTTTTTTTTAGAAAGTTTCTGGACAGTTTAAAAATAATGTTAAATACATAACTACACATTGTCATTCTATACATATGCTTAAAATTGCTCTTTTAATTTTTTCACTAAAGGATTGCCGTCTTTTTCCTGGCACGGACCTCCAAAAAGTTTCAATCCTGGCCCGCTCTGGAGTTCATTGTTATAAGCCATTTAAAAGTGTCAAGAATATGCCTATTCATTATCTGAAATGCTCAGGAAATCTATAAATGATCCTGGTTTGGGTTGGGTTTTCCTTATTATGACATCAGGATTCGTGGGTAGTGTTCTAGAAACATAATGTAGAGGCTAGCATTGTCAATACAACCTTATTGCAGTGGCTTTAGTTGGCATTAGAGTCCCTGTTTTAAGCCATAATTCAGGCCAGCTGCAGATACGGACATCATTTAACAACCTGGAAGGCTTCCATGGGGACAGTAAACAAAAGGGCTATTGCTCCTTCTCCAGAGTGATTGTGGATAAGAAACAACTGAGCTGCTTAAGTAGGAGTGAGAATTAGGCAACAGAAAAGATGATTATTATTATCCAACCTTTGTTGAGTGCCAACTTGCCTGTGAGAAACAGGACACTGTTAACTCATAAACCACGGATCACTGCTTTTCCTGAGGTGCTTTAAAGAGGTCACCTACACCTAGCATGGCCACTAATGGCCCTTATGAATATCAGACCAGTGGATACACGTGATATTCATTCATTAGTCAATTTTGTGAGTTCACCGATTTCCCACAGACCTAGAGTAGCAGCATGGCCTAGTGAGGATCTGGGTTTTAGTCCACTCACTCTTAGGCAAGTCACTCAACTTCTCTATGGGCCTGTTTACTGTAAAACCTGGATTACATGCCCATTCTCCCTCCCTCTTAGACTGTGATTTCCATGTGGGACAAGGACTGTGTCCAAACTGATTATCTTGTATCTACCCCCAGTGCTTAGTAAAGTGCTTGACATATAGTAAGCAATTAACAAATCGCACACCAAATTCTCTGGGGAGGCCCACAAGCCCCAAATTATACTAGAACTTTTCCTTTCCCCTTGCAGGTTCCCTTGATCTCTGATGTTGCACCGAAGCCATGGAACTCAGCTATAGGAGTGATGGGGGTGGAAAATGATGCCAAAAAACATTGAAAACAAATATAATGAAACTCAGTCTTGTCTTAAACCTTCGAGTCGTCTTCGACCCATATCGATGCCAGGGACACATCTCTCCCAGAACACCCCACCTCCATCTGCAATCATTCTGGTAGTGTATCCATAGAATTTTCTTGATAAAAATATGGAAGTGGCTTACCATTGCCTCCTTCCACACAGTAAGCTTGAGTGTTTGCCCTTGAATCTTTCCCATGCTTCTGCTGCTGCCCAGCACAAGTGAGTTTTGACTTGTAGCAGATTACTTTCCACTCTCTAGCCACTGCCCAAGCTAGGAATGGAATGGATATGCCTCTGCCTGACTCTTCTTCTTGTAGCTGAGACTGGTAGAGTATTGGGAACTCTACAGATATGACCCTGAGAGGGAAAAGGCATCCCATACATACCTGAAAAGTTTTCCATCTGGACAAGTGCCACTCTATGCATCCCTTCGGCAAATTTCGAGAAAAATAATTGCCCAGTCTATTCTTAAACACCTATAGTGAAGGGAATTCCATAACCTTTCACCTAATTCACTGGCAAAATATTTCAGGAGCTTCAATCAACCAGTGGTATTTATTGAGCATTTTCTCTGTGTGTAGACCACTGGGCTAAGTGCTTGGTAGAGTATAATAGCATTAGTAGACATGATCTCTAGCGTCAAGGGATCTTATAGTGTAGGAGCTTGGAAATGTAAAATTATTTTCTCATTACATCTGTTAATCCATAGATAAAGTCTTTTGGGAAATGTAAGACAAGGTTCACTAAAATTTAGCCTCTCAGAGAACATTTGATCTAGTTTCAAAAAAAAAAGAACTTGAAAGTTAACTCTGTTCTGCAACTTTGAAGACACTCCAATGAAAAAAGCCAATGATTATCTATATTTGTCACATGTAAGGAAGTAGTGGTTTTAAAATTCTGTTTTATGATTTAATGGCACTATTTATGCAACAGTCCACATTTTTTGGAGAGGAGCTGCTTTCAGGTTAGAACCTTATAATCAAGATGTATGAAGGTCTTTCCATTCCAGCCATTTACTCCATTATTGCTCTAATGCACTAAATGCCCCCTTACTGACCTAAAAAATGAATACTGCTCCCACAGTGCCTAACTTAATCCAAGGGGTAATTTACAGGCAGAATGTGGCCAACTTGTATGTGTATTATATATAGAACAATCTGAGTACATACTGTCATTGAGAAGAAGCGTGGCTCAGTGGAAAGAGCCCGGGCTTTGGAGTCAGAGGTCATGGGTTCAAATCCTAGCTCTGCCAATTGTCAGCTGTGTGACTTTGGGCAAGTCACTTCACTTCTCTGTGCCTCAGTTTCCTCACCTGTAAAATGGGGATTAAGACTGTGAGCCCCACAGGGGACCTGATCACCTTGTATCCCCCCCAGGGCTTAGAACAGTGCTTTGCACATAGCAAGCGCTTAACAAATACCAAAATTATTATTATTATTATTATTTGATTAAAGTTTACCCTTCAAAAAGCACAACTCTGGATCTTTACCCAAAAATAAAATTTAAAGGGATTTTTGGAGGGAGGGCTGCAGCCTAGCCCCATGCATGTCTTCAGCAAAATGATACAGTAAATTATTTTTGTCTTCTATTTTTCATCAAAACTGCATTCCACTATAGTAGTCAGTTAAGTGTGAAGACAATATTTGAAGGGGAAAAGAAGCATCATGAAGTACGAGAACACTGCTGGTGCTTAAGAAATGAATGTGTTTTTAGATGGGATCTGAAAGGCTATATTTCTGTCTGGGGAATATACTGACTGTGGTAAAAAAGATCGCATGAAAGGATTTTATTTCATTTGAATCACTGGTTAGACTCATCCCACCCAACCAAACTCAATAGTATGCGTTTCCCTAAATGTTTTAGCTACAAAAACAAAGTCTATGGTTGTATTAAAAGGGCGTTTAAAGTAATTCTTACTTGGTTTTTGAGTTTGCAGTATTCTTATAGGCGTTCTCCATAATTTTTCTCTCAGTTGAAATATCTTCAATTGGAAGCAGATAAGGTTTATTGCCATGCATTCCCTCATCCCATTTTCTCTGTTTTATGCTTTCTCTTTAAGTTGTCACGAACATTTAGTCTCATGTAATTCTGCTGCCAGGGTCATTACATAAACAGAGTTATAAAATTATCTATTGTTTGAAAATATCTTTTCATCAGTGCAAGGTTAAATAGCTCCCTAAAACATCTTCAGCAAATGAAAAATCTTTAAATAAAAATATCCTATAACAATGATAACTTCTCCATAAAGATAGTTAAGTTTGTAGGTGGGACTGTGAATTTCTTTTATGCTCTCAAACCACTACACGAAAGGCTTTAGACTGATAGTTATGTAATTAGGACCAAGGCCAAGAAAATGGCTTTCTTCACGGCTAAAAACCAAGTTAGACATTTTCTCTGAAAATATGAATTTTGCTTCAGTGCTGTCATTCCTTAAGTAATTACTCCAGAATTACCCTGTAAGATTAAAGCTTTGTTACTATTGTTAATAAGATACAAGGAGTGCTCTCCATAGGGATCTTTCCTTTCATGTTTTATGAAGAAACTGAGAAGTGAGAGCAAGAAGTGACCAAAATTTCCTTTTAACCAAATATGCACGAAAATGGTTTCTTGCCCCATTTCAACCCCTTTACTGTGGTATTTGTTAAATGCTTACTATATGCCAAGCACTTTTTTTTCAATTGTATTTATTGAGTGCTTACTGTGTGCAAAACCCTGTACTAAGCACTGGGGAGAGTACACTATAACAACAGACACATTCCTGCCCATAACGAGCTCACAGTCTAGCACGGTACTAAGCACTGAGGTCTTGTCTTATGCTGTTGAGTGATCGCCAACCCATAGCGATGCTATGGACACATCTATCCCAGAATGTCCCACCTCCATCTGCAATTGTTCTGGTAGTGTATCCATGGAGTTTTCTTGGTAAAAATAGGAAATGGTTTACCATTGCCTCCTTCCACACGGTAAGCTTGAGTCTCCACCCTCGACTCTTTCCCATGCTGCTGCTGCCCAGCACAGGTGAGTTTTGACTTGTAGCAGATTGCCTTCCACTCGCTAGCCACTGCCCGAGCTAGAAATGGAATGGATATGCCTCTGCTTGGCTCTTCCTTCCATAGTCAAGACTGGTAAAGTACTGGAAACTCTTCCGTTGCAACCCTGAGAGGGGAAGCACTGAGGTAGATACAACATAATCAGGTCCTACTTGGGGTTCACAGTATAAATAGGAGAGAGAACAGGTTTTGAATCTATATTTTGCCGCTGAGAGAACTGAGGCACAGAGAAGTGGAGGGGCTTGCCCAAGGTCACACAGCAGACAAGCAGCGGAGCCAGAATTAGAACCCAGGTCCTCTGAATCCTGGGCCCATGCTCTTTCCTCAAGGCCATGCTTGTTTGCCTAATGCTCTAGCCCCAGCCTTGAATGGCCGAACCATAATCTAGGTATGAAAGCTGTATGACATTTATGATGTCCTTGAGGTCAGAGATCATGTCTACTGACATTGTACTCTTCCAAGCACTTAGAACAGGGCTCTTCTCGAAGTAAGTGCTCAACATAAACCACTGATGGACTGATGGATGGTATCTGTAAGACTGGGAAAGGCAGAACCAGAAGTGGCCTTGCTAGCTACAGAATATACGAAAGGATTTCCTGTCTCTGAGGGCTTTTTGGTATTATTCCTTTTTAAAAGCGTCTCTTTCACTTGGCAGAACAGTAGTTTCAACTCCTGCATTTCTTCTTTGTAGTTGTGGGTGAAATCTGCTTCATCTCTGAAACCTGAGTTTGCTAATCTGCTTTAAGTGATCACAAAGACTAAAAGGCACTTTTCTTCATGCTTGTATAATGGGAAGGATTACCAGATAAGCATCCTAGTCTTTGAGATAAATCCTGATATGTTTCAATGAGTGCTTCATATTTAGGGCAGCATGGTCTTTCACAGTGAGTACTCTGATACTCTGCCAAACCCAAAGTGAAGCACCTCCCTAGGCATCATGATGACAAGTAGCTTATACGGGGTGATTTTTTGCCTAGTGTTGGCAAGATACCTTCCTTTCACGGATATTTTTGTTACTCAGGAACATGGAGTATATATGTCTGTTGAACTCCATTTTGGTTTCATTTTCAGTCTACTACATTCTTGTTCTGGTAAGCTGTGTGGCCTTGGGCAAATCATTGAACTTTTCTCCATGACTCATTTTCTTAATCTGTAAAATCAATCAATCAATCAATCAAATTTACTGAGCACTTACTGTGTGCAGAGCACTGTACTAAGCGCTTGGGAAGTACAAGTTGGCAACATAAATGGGTATTCAATACCTATTGTTGTTCACCCTTAGACTTTGAACCTCATGCAGGAGAGGGACATTGTCTGACCTGATTATCTTTTATCCACCCCAGTGCTTAACACAGTGGTTGTTACATATTAAGTACTTAACAATTATTAATATTAGCTTCAGTGTCCAGTTAAAATGAAACAATAGATCCCAGGACTTTTACTGATAGGTTTAGGTTTTTTTTTTTTTTTTTAATTAGGTGGGACAATTGAGTAGGTGAGCAGGTCTGAGCAGACACACCTCTCTTGCCCAGTTGTCATTACTTCACTCTGTAAAATGATAATTTGATGGTGTTCATTAAGCACTTTCTATGTTCCAGGCACTCTGCTAAGGGCTAGGGTAGATATGAGCTGACTAGATTGGACAAAGTTCTGTTTCCACATGGATCACAGTCTAAATGTGTGTATGTTTGGTCAGGGGTGGGGGGAGGGTGGAGAATAAGTATTTTATCCCCATTTTACAGACATGGAAACTGAGGACCAGAGAAGTTAAGTGATTTGCCCAAGGTCACACAGCAGCTAAGTACCAGAGCCATGACCAGAACCTGGTTTCCTGACTCACACAGTTACTGCTGTTTCCACTGGGCCAGCCTGCATGGAAACCTTCCCTGCAGGGAATGTGTCTACCAAATCTCTCATATTGTACTGTCCCAAGAGCCTAGTGCAGGATTTGCACACAGTAAACGCTCAATAAATACCTTGGATTGCTTGATTGGAATGCCCTCAGAGGAGAAGAGGGAAAGATGGAATCATCTGCAAAGTGTGAAGTGTTGGAGACTGGCTTAGGCCTGCATCACCACAGCATGGGACCAAGATGTGCCATTAGTCTGTTTCGAGCCTCCCTCTGCTTGAAAATGGCTTTTATGCTGATTAATACAACCCTAAAAGGTGAATTTTTCAGCCCATATTCTTTCCAGCCTAATTTGTGAAAGTCCCCTTTGAATGTTTAGCACTTCAGAAGTTAATTGGGCCTTCCCTGTTCCTGCTGCTTGCGAATCTGAAGCCTTATCTAGAGAGGATGTTTTCCTGCAACTGGCTGTTTTGTAGTGCACTATCTGTAAACCCAAAGATAATCCAATCTCTCACTAAAGAATCTGTTAAATCCGAAGCACAGATTATTCTGTGGTTTTTCAGTTCTGCTACCAATTGTTCTGTGTTTTGGTTTTTTTTTTTTTTCAGATTTTTTTGCAGGAGGAAGGGAACCCTGGAATGGAGAAGCAGGTAGCATCCCAGAGTCCCCCAGATTCATTCATTCAATCTTATTTTATTGAGCGGGCTTACTGTGTGAAGAGCACTGTACTAAGTGTTTGGAAAGTTCAATCCAGCAGTAAAGAGAGACAACCCTTGCCCACACCAGGCTTACAGTCTAGAAGGGGGAAACTTGCTACTCTGGACTTTTCTCACCACCAGCAATCCAGATAGCGGTACAATGCACCTTATACATATAGAAGACAGATGTTTAGTGAGAGAATAAAATCTCCACAATCTTGCATGTTGTGAGCAGACATTGTGGTCTAATGGAAAGAGGAGGGAGTTGGGTGTCAGGAATACCAGGTTCTAATCTTGACTTTGCCACTTCTCTCCTGTGTGACCTCGGGCAAGTTACTTAACACCTCTGGGCCTCAGGTTCCAGATCTGTAAAATAGGGTTAAAAATATTGTTTTCCCTCTTAGATGGGAGCCCACTACAATCTGTTCATCGTGTATCTACCCTAGCACTTAGCATAGTATTTGGCATATACCAAGTGCTTAATGCATATCACAATTATTATAATTAGTTTTACATCACAAGCTCTTTGTAGGCAGAAGGTGTATCTTTTTTTGCTTGTGCAAAACTTTCCTAGACTCTTAGTACAGCAGTTTGCTCTTTGTAGATACTCGATCACCATTTTTACAACTGCTGTACGATTAACTTAGGAATAGCAACATTTTCTGAATATTTGGTCACACTCTTTTTAATTCCATGTTTTTACATTCTCAATTTGAAATTGTTATAGCTTTTCTGGGCTTACCCCTCTCAACATCGTGCAAGACAATGGAAAGTGTTTTTTTTAAATAATAATGATGGTATTTGTTAAGTGCCACGTGCCAAGCACTGTTCTAAGAGCTGGGGTAGATACAAGGTAATCAGGTTGTCCCATGTGGGGCTCGCAGTCTTAAGCCCCATTTTACAGATGAGGTAATTTAGGCACAAAGAAGTTAAGTGACTTGCCCAAAGTCTCACAGCTAATAAGTGCCAGAGCCGGGACTAGAACACACGACCTCTGAATCCCAAACCCGGGCTCTTTCCACTAAGCTATGCTGCTTCTTACTGAACTGCTGATTTATGCATATATAAATTTATAAATAAATATATATATATATATGTAAAGGACAAAGTATTACTGTCCATGTCACCTCTAGTAATTTCTTTGATTGGCTCTGGTTGGCTTGGGTAACTCCCAATTAGGAAGTCCTGGACTTTTTTATGTATGAAATATCTGGATAAATTATATTATGTAGATCAGTCAAACTCAAAATCAATTGATGTAGCTGTATTCATAATATTGAAATTACAACATTTACATCTACAACATTTAATTGAGCAATGCAATATTTTAATATTTTGTTCCATTTTCAAAATTCAACAAAAGCCATTACAGTCATTTTCAAGTTGCATTGCTGAAATTCCAAACTCATGATCATTGATTTTCATTTCAGCTCAGTGACTCTCCATAATAGAGTCACTGATTTTGAAAATCAGTGATGAAACGACCTCTTCTAAGAAGAAAATCCCTTGATGGCATGGATGTGGTAATACCCTACCCAACAAGCAAAGCTCAAAATATGATTGCAATCATGTTGGAAGTTTAGATAACACTAATATCCCCATTTGAAAGCTCCTTTTAAGTCAGAACCTAAATGATTTTGGACAAGTTAACCCCAGCATATTTTTCGATAGTATGCTATTATTTTCCTTGTTGTTTTCTGTATCTTCACTTATTGTGATCTCAATTTTCTACATTCCTGTTGAAACCCTATCTTTTCCTACTTCTTGGCAAATTCATGCTATTCTGATGATGTGTCATGTGGCAAACCCCCTTATGCTTGGCTAAGCTAGGATCGAATGTCAATCATGGGAAGTGTACAAAATGTGGTTTAACCACAAGGGAGATTTCCAAGACAGAAAATCAAAAATAGAGATGCTATAGTTTGGAATGCCAAGATATCCACACCATCTGTGAATATACTGTTAGCCAAAGAAAAATAAATATCAAGCCCTAGTTTTCTTTTGAACTTATATTGATATGTACTCAATTGAAAGGCTACTGAATTCCAAAATTAACTTTAGAAAAGAAGTGTTAATGGCTAGTGATGACCACAACTTATGCTTTTGGATCATTTTCCATATAGCCATTTTTATCCGTAGATAGTTTCCGGTCCAGATCCAAGTGGGATGTCAATGAGACCAGAGATGGAAAAGGCATTTCAGAGACAATAAAAATCCTGCATGGCTTAAAACTTTCAATTAAATTAGATGGGAGAAAATTTGGAAACCAGACATCATAAACAACAGAGATCACTGAAGTGAAATGAACGTGGAAGAGTTCGCTCTATTCGATCACTTATAAGCTGGAATTGGCCATTTCATTTAAAACAAAATGGAAAAATATTCCTCTTGCTTATAAAGTGGAGCCTAAGGATTTTAAAATATGAAATTCCACTGGTTTATTTTTCCTGAAAATAACCGTGGCTTGATCTTGACCTGAGGAATTCATGCACACTTGTGAAGAGAGACAAAAACGACAGAGAAGCAAGAGATTAGTGGGAAGCTCTGCAACCGGAGACCTCACTAAAACCATGGCAGGGCTAAAGGCCTCCTTGGGTAAATGCTGAACTTGATTTTCCCTTTAAATGCTACTCCCTGCATTCAAAGTTGCAATCTCAATAGTAATAATAATAATAATAATAGTACTTTTTAAGTGTTAAGGGAAGCAGCATGGCTCAGTGGAAAGAGCCCGGGCTTTGGAGTCAGAGGTCATGGGTTCAAATCCCAGCTCTACCACTTGTCAGCTGTGTGACTTTGGGCAAGTCACCGTGGCTCTGTGGAAAGAGGACAGACTTTGGAGTCAGAGGTCATGGGTTCAAATCCCGCCTCCACCAACTGTCAGCTGTGTGACTTTGGGCAGACACTTAACTTCTCTGTGCCTCAGTTACCTCATCTGTAAAATGGGGATGAAAACTGTGAGCCCTCCGTGAGACAACCTGATTACCTTGTAGCCTCCGCAGCACTTAGAACAGTGCTTTGCATACAGTAAGCACTTAACAAATACCATCATTGTTATTATTATTATTAAGTCACTTAACTCCTTTGTGCTTCAGTTACCGCATCTGTAAAAATGGGGATTAAAACTGTGAGCACCCTGGGGGACAATCTGATCACCTTGTAACCTCCCCAGTGTTTAGAACAGTGCACATAGTAAGCACTTAATAAATGCTATTATTATTATTATTATTATGTACCAAACACTGTTTTAAGCACTGGGGTAGATACATGTTAGTCAGGTTGGACACAAACCCTTTCCTACATGGGGTTCACAGTCTTAATCCCCATTTTACAAATGAGGTAACTGAAGCCCAGAGAAATTAAGTGACTTGCCTCAGGTCACACAGCAGACATGTGGCAGAGTCAGGATTAGAACCCAGGTCCTTTTGACTCACAGGCCCGCTCTATCCAAGGAATGCCAGCCCATTCAACAAAACGGAAGCATGGACAGAAGGAAAAAATCAAGAGGAAAATATCAAATACAACTAAGCAGATACTTCCTAGTATCCATCTTCCTGGAGACAGCAATGCATGGATCCAGTTCTTCCCATCTTTAATCTACTCCTGGTTAGATGTCATGCATAGTAGAGCACTGAACATAGGAAGCAATCAGTGCTGTTGATAATGTTGTTGATGTTTGAAACAATCACCATTTTGGAGTTTCATTATTTCTTGAGAAGTAATGGATTTTTTAGTTAGTTTAGGTGGACTGAATCTTGAGCAAAGATTAGTTTGATTTCAGAGCAAACTATGGTAGTGGTGTTTGGGGTCAGGATGGGATGCTCTGCACACTAGAAGTGCTCAATAAATACCTTTGATGGATTGGCTGGTTGATTAATTAATTAGAGTCACTGTCATCCCCTGATGGCAGTTAGCCTAGAGACTGGGTGGGGAGTGGTAGGATTCCCAGAAATTTAAATTTAGAATTTAGGGGGGAAATAGGCAGGCTTTTTTTTTCTTTGTTTATCTCCCTTTCTCTCCCTCCATATCTTCTCCCACTCTCTCTTTCCTTTATCTTTCTCCTCTCCCTCTATACCACACCCATTTTTCTTAATTTGTTACCACCAGATTGTACTTATTAGCTGAAATGCAACTAATAATTGAAGGCCCTATTCCTTCCATTTTACAAAAAAAGGAAAA
This sequence comes from Tachyglossus aculeatus, assembly GCF_015852505.1. Lineage (NCBI taxonomy): Eukaryota > Metazoa > Chordata > Mammalia > Monotremata > Tachyglossidae > Tachyglossus > Tachyglossus aculeatus. The sequence continues at coordinate 15,504,123 of NC_052074.1, read as the reverse complement.
CAAGTAATCACCACAAAATTAGGGAAAAGTATTAGTCATTAAGCAATCATTCCAGGTTGTTTTCTGTAAAAAAACAAACAACCCCTCTGCCCTCCCAGAACCTTAAAGGTACTACCTATTTGTAGATAAGGTCAAAGATCTCTAAAAATTTGAGAAAGAAATCCACATAGGTAAATTCATAACCTCATGAAGCCCCACTCCCGAAAATGGTATAAAATTATTTTGACTGATATAAAAATATGTTAATCTATGTATGTTAGAACCCATTATATCTAATGACCAGAAAATGAGAGTGATGAATTGTGGAGTGGAATATAATTGGGCGCAAATGAATGTAATTGCCGTAGATATCTCTATTTGACCTCTTCACTGGTAAATAGCCATCAGTTTTAGTGAGTAAAAGAACATGTGTAGAGCTGAACTTATTTCCAGTGCTTGTGGCCTACTGACAAACTTCATATTGAGCCTGAGTATGTGCATAATGAATGATATCACAATGAATTCCTAAATATAATTTTACATGAAGTTCACCCTTGCCATTTCAGAAAACAAATCTGAAAATTCCTAAAGGCTTATGTCAGTTGAAATATCATAGTGATTTCATCCTTCTTTCTCCAACAGTCAAAAGTGGTTTAGAAATGACATATACATTTAGCATGTTAAGCATTATGGAAGTGTAATCATCTCTGGGTTGCCACGTGGAAGCTAAAAAGCATAAAGCAGCATTGCATGGTATTGCCAGCACACAGGTTAGGAAAACTGATTAAAGGATATTTGCTTCTCAGATTCTTGGACTTTCTCATTCTTTCACTAAGAAGATTTTATCAGAAGATATTCGCTAAGAGAAGACCAGTCTGCTTTTTCTTTAACAGTATTTCATTGTTTCAGGCACTCTCACCTGTAACAAAAGTTCATGCTTATAGCTTTTCCCCAGTCTTCCAACTGTTGGGAACGAAGAGATACATAGATGAAGAGGGAGAAACAATATTCTAGGGAACATCAACAGACTGAACTTGTCAAGGAACAAGGGAGGTTTTGAATCATAAACTATTGGCAGGGAAAGCATGCTGCGATGGGAAGCATTGGTAAATGAAGTCGGGGCAATGCAAATTTTGTGGGATGGAAACATTTTTGTTTCTATCTGTAAGATTGGTTAGGTCTATTTTTGACGATCCCAAGAAAAGGAGGTTGACATTCATCTTGATACTTTATGTTTTGTGAAATGATCAGCGATTAAGTCTTGTTTCAACACTGAGGTAGGTGAACAAATTAAAAAGTTCTGTTCCATTTGGTTAACTGTCATAAAGCCTCTGAACTCAAATTAGGACACTCCCTGTCTTTTAAATTACTATTTTTTTCATTCATTTCTTGCTCAACTCTTTGAAGCTTTTTTTCTTTTAATTTAACCTCTGACCCTGCATCCCTCTCTTCCTGATGCATTCTCCACTTAAAACGTTGAGATGAGCTCTTAGTTTGCCTCAGTGTGCCAAATGTAGAAATGCAATGGGGACCCCAAATACTAGATTTTTGTTCCTTCCCTCAATTTCCTGTGGGGAGAAAATCCTGTTAATAAAATTGGGGGGAAAAAAACCAGATGCGGAGGGGAGGGAAAAGCTGATCAAATTTTGTCTGTATGGGAATCCTAATGGCAACTGAGAAGTAGCATGGCTCAGTGGAAAGAGCCCTTTGGAGTCGGAGGTCATGGGTTCAAATTCCGGCTCCAACAATTGCCAGCTGATGACTTTGGGCAAGTCACTTAACTTCTCTGTGCCTCAGTTACCTCATCTGTAAAATGGGGATTAAGACTGTGACCCCCACTGTGGAACAACCTGATCACCTTGTAACCTCCCCAGGGCTTAGAACAGTGCTTTGCACATAATAAGTGCTTAATAAATGCCATTATTATTATTATTATTGTTATTATTATTATCTGCTTCTTCTTAAAAGCCCCTGCTAGAATATAAGTTCCTTTCGGGCAGAGACTTTGTTATCTCTTTTTTTTTGTATTTTCCAGGTGCTTAGCACAGTGCAGTGTACCCAGTGGGTGCTGGATAAATGTTTTTATTACTGCAACTACTCCATCTTTATCATATAAAATATAAAAGATGGGAGTTTTACTCATGTTAATTGCTGGCAGTCTTCTTGGGAGGACAGAAAGATGTTAGGTTGAGCTCATGGAATAGGGCAAACCTGGCTTTCGTTAGGTTTGCCTCATGGGATGCAAGCTGAAATTGTATTTTTCTGCTGAGAAAACATCCACCCCCCACCCAAATATGCCTATCCCAGGCAAATATGTCCACTAAGAAGTAATCAAAATGCGCTGTTTTGAATTTCGGCTTCTTACTTGATTTGTCTATTTGCTGATCAAGATCACTTAAGTTAGCTTTTAGAATTTTTCCTTTGTCAGTATGATAGGAATGCTTGTAAGATTTAGAGCAAATTTTGATGTGAATAGCTGCAAGCATTATCTACAAGCATATCTGAAAACATCTCCAAGCATGTATCCTCAAGCATATCATCCCACTATTCTCTGTTCCTGGCTTTGGCTTCCCTCCCAGGAAGTCATTTTCTGGAACAAGTGTTTTCCTGGGGTTACTGGATTTTGTTTTCATCTCTACTGTTGATTTGATCTCTCCAACACTGGTTAATGAAAGTACTGTATGTGTGTCTCTACCTGTGAATGGTTTAGCATGATATAAGGGTGTGGGATTTAATTAATTATGATTCATTCATTTTTAAAAACCAAGGGGCAAACAGTTGAAAGAAGCCCTAAAAGAACAAAATATTAGGTAGGATTTTTCCACAACTGACTGGACCAGTGCAAAATGAAAACCACCACCAGAAATCTGACCGGAATCCCAATAGAAGCAGCTTTCAGGCACCCAAGAAGATTTCTTGCCCAATCTCTGGGAATAAATTAATCACTTTTAGAAATCCTTCTAATTGCGCTGTGTTTTTGTGTTGCCCACATATTTTGTTTGGTCTAGCCAACCCTGAATTATTAGTAATGTCTGAGAACTGCTTTACTGTTCAGAGTCTAAACAGTAAGCCCTCTCTAAACTGTAAGCTCCTTGTTGACAGGGAATATGTCCACCAACTCTATTGTATTGTACTTTCCCAAGTGCTTAGTGCAGTGCTCTATACACAGGAAGCATTCAAAACTATGAATGGTTGATTGATTGTTTGATCTATATCCTTGCTGTGGTCCAGTGAAGTGAATACAGGTCTGGATTTTGGTCCTGGTTCTGCCTGTCGGTCCTGGCTTCTGACTACAAGGTAGCTTTACTGATCTGTGAGTTGGATAGGAGCAGCAAGAACCCTGAAAAATAGGTGGCCAGTGTGGGTGGCAAAGATGCCAGCCTCCAATACGACTGATGGGGCCATGATAGAGCATGAGTACTATGGAGTGGACATTTTGCCCACAAATGGATCCTGCACATGAAAAACCTTTGCAATGGAGCTTGGGCTCCTGGTTTCCCACTGGTTGATTGTATTCCAAGTCCCAGGGAGAACAAGATTGGTGGGGAAGACTGTGAGCCTGTTGTTGGGTAAGGACCGTCTCTGTATGTTGCCAACTTGTGTTTCCCAAGCTCTTAGTACAGTGCTCTGCACACGTAAGCACTCAATAAATACGACTGATTGAATGAATGAATGAATGGTGTGTAAACCACCAGCGCTATAATCAATTCCTTCAAGTAGGTTCTCAGACCTGAAGTTTCAGGACCAAGACTCATCCATCATTCCCAAAGGAAATACCAATATCATCATCATCACCATCATCAGCATCATCACAGCCTAAGTGTTGGGAACTCCAAAGTAATATAGTGTGTATGCTCTCAGTAACACTGTTTGGCGATGATGCTGGAGAAATAAGCAGAGGACAGGAGAATTAGAGGAACAGGGAAAAGTGGATAACACAGTCACTGACTTTTTTTCTTACTGAGTGGCACAACTCCTTAGACAACTAGGCAGCGTGGTCTAGTAGAAAGAACCCAGGCCTGGGTGTCAGAGGACTTGGATTCTAATCCCGGGTCTATCTATTGCTTTCTGTGACCTTGGGCAAGTCATTTAACTTCTCTGTCCCTCACTTTCCTCAACTCTAAAATGGGGATTAAATCCTACTCCCTCCTCCTTAGGAATGTGAGCCCCATATGGAACAGGGACTGTGTCGAACTTGATGAATGCAGCACATCCAGCCAGCACTTAGAACAGTGCTTGACAAGTAGTAAGCACTTAACAAGTATAATAACAATAATAATAACTTCATGAACACTGAATTTGATTCCATCCCCATCACATCCCAACTCTTTAATGTGCAGGAACCTAGTTCACGGAAACTGGATGCAATGGATCCTTTTCCCATGGTTATCAGTACACTTAGCCACCCCTGCCAATTCATCCTCTGAGCTTTGATGTGGCCGTACTTTCATCTGAATCAGGATGGTGTAAATTCTAGGCTCTGGGAGAAGGATTATCTCATTTAAGAGTCTGTCTGTATAAGCATGCCGAAAACGTATACACCTGTATTTACTGCCTTTGGGACAAGTGCAGATCTGAAATTAATACAATAATGACTTATTTTCAAGATCTTTTGGTTCTAATGGTTTTCAACCACATCAGTACATTTTGTGGTGTTTTGGGTGTAACCCATTCAGGGCTATTGTAGGGTTTGTGCAGGTGAACCATGAACGCGTTCTATAAAAGAAGTTTCTAAAGTTGCTGTGTCTATTTGTGCGAGTGTGTGTATGTTTCCACTCACTAGAGGCATCATTTGTCACACAGTAATTACTCAATAAATATAACTGATTGATCAATCGAGAAGCAGTGTGGCTCAGTGGAAGGAGCACAGGCTTTGGAGTCAGAGGTCATGGGTTCAAATCCCGGCTCCGCCAATTGACCAGCTGTGTGACTTTAGGCAAGTCACTTAACTTCTCTGTGCCTCAGTTACCTCAACTGTAAAATGGGGATTAAGACTGTGAGCCCCCCTTGGGACTACCTGATCACCTTGTAACCTTGCCAGTGCTGAGAACAGTGCTTTGCACATAGTAAGTGCTTAATAAATGCTATTATTATTATTATTATAAATGATAATAATAATTAAGAATGCACTTTCATGGTGTTTCGGAAAGATAATAGGCACTCACACTCCAAATGTCAACAAGCACTTAGTACAGTGCTCTGCACACAGTAAGCGCTCAATAAATACGATTGAATGAATGAATGAACAACAAAGGGAGCAAACACCTAGTCTGGGAAAAAGATAAATCAATCATATTTATTGAGTACTTACTGTGTGCACAGCACTGTACTAAGCACTTGGGAGAGAACAATATAACAGAGTCAGTAGACATATTTCCTGCCACAACAACCTTAGGGAATGGACAGAGACAGCTTCTTAAAGCCCTAATCCCCCTCCTCAGTCACTGCTAAACAACCATGTAAAGACCTCAGGCCAACCTCTGGGATAATTTTATTTTATAGTATCTGTTAAGTGCTCTATCTGTGTCAAGCACTGTTCTAAGTTCTGGTGCAGATACAATAATTATAACTAAGGAATCCTCCCTCATGATTGAGAGGGTAGAAACAGAGTCAGAAAGATACAGACACTGAACTTTTCTTTCTTGATGGTGAAGTTACCAGAGGTGAAATAATTAGTGACAATTTGGCACTAACTGGGAACCAGTTTTTTTCAGTTTGATTTGTTTCTTTTTTTTTTTTTAATAGAGCAGCATTTCCAGGCCATTGAAAAAAATACTCGAAAGGATACAGTATTCTTATTTCTCCTCAGGTGGGTTTTGAAAAGGCACATTTCATCTTTAACGAATTGTGAGGTAAATAAAAATCACCAACTCATGCCCAAAGGGATGTCAATGAACAGTGTTTGTTGAGCACTTACCATGTGCAGAGTACTGCACTAAGCACTTGGGAAAATACAGTACAATAGAGTTGGTAGACATAATCCCTGACTACAAGTTACTTAATGCAGATGTTTCTGATAAACCAACGTCTTATTACCTAAGACAGTGATTGTGACTGTTTTCCAGGATTTAAAGAGCTGTGGAGATTTTTTGATTCATTAAAGACACATATTTGACTACTGATGATGTACTACAGTTTGTCACAGATGCAACCTGGGGAATCAAGGGAAAAGTGCCACACTCACAAAGGTTTATGGAAGATTTACTGCCAGAATTTTTTTTATTTTTTAATTTTTTTTTACTATAAGGTGGCCAGTCTCCTTTTGGATCAGTTCTACTGAATAGTATGGTGGGTAACTCCAGTATCTAGCTCAAGGCATGTCATCTGGTGCTAAATTCCAATTTCAAAGAAATGGTACTGTGCTGTAAAATGTTACAACACACCGATATTTCTTGCTGGAAATGTTGGAAGAATCATTTAATTAGAAGGCTTGGTAAGCATGAAGTAGAAGAGTGAGTTCAAATGCTTGTTCTATTTTCTTCCTGAAAGAATTTATGGCATGAAAACACTAAAGCTTAGACAAAATCAAAGTATTCCACTTTTGAAGCCAATAGTAACATTTGGACTATCACGTGGGTCATCATATATCTTTCCCTGTATTTTAGGGGAAATGGGTTCTTTATCGCATGGAGGCATAAAGCACTTAGTATTGTTTTTCATGAGAAGAAGGTTATTATAAGATGGGCAATGAGGTTAAGAAAACAACCGAAGTGTAAATGCCATTTAAAGGTATACATCTGTAAACCATTCACTTCTAAAACACCGGAAAGTTTACAATCTAAATACTGTTTTGTCTTATGTTTTCCTTTTTGTCTAGTTTTCCTATTGTTTGGAGTCTCAGGAGATGAAATTTATACCCAACACAGGATCTCCTGTGAACCACAAATGTAGCATATTGTGATTTTCAGATATCTAATGTTCTAACCTGCTCCACTTGATCTCTTTGGGTTTTAAAATACAAGTGACAGGACTAGATGAAGCAAGGACTCTAACACAAAAACCATACCAATTGCATACACAGGTGGTTGGGTTGGAGTATTTTGGAATCTGGAAAGCAGAAAAATGCTTTGTGCAGACCCTTTCCAAAATAGTAGTAGAGAAACTTTCTGAGCACAAAATGAGGCCAGTATAAACAGTTGACAGCTGTGTTAATAGAAAATTGACCCTTTCCCTTCTTCACCATTCTGTCTGCTCTAAACATTGGATCTCAGAAGCAGCATTCAGGGAAACAGTCTAATGCCTGAGTCCATAGCAGTATTACTGAAAACTTGGAAGATTTTGTGGGGAATCTAAGAGATGGACCTCCTCTGTACTTACCTCATCTCTCTATATTCTGCGTGTGACTGCTTCTGCTCCACTACTCCTCTCTCACTTCCTTTGGCTGCTGGTTGGCCTCACTCCCTATCTCAGTTAAACACATACACACACATGCACACATCCACTTGTGTACACGCACACATACACACGCACACCCCAATCCCTTTTTCTCATCTGCTCTGATCCCCCTTGATTGGTCTTGTGTGTCGCGACCTCTGGTTTGGGAAAATCACTTGCCACGTTAACTTTCTTGGCCTTTCCTGCTGCTCCGTGTTGCCAGTCTCTCTAGACTGTGAACTCCTTGTGGGCGGAGAGTAGGTCTGCCAGTTCTGTTGGATTGTACTGTCCCAAGCATTTAGTACAGTGCTCTGCACACAGTAAGCATTTAATAACTATCATTTATTAACTGATTGATAGGTAAGTTCAATTGGTCTGTGGGACTGAACCTCGCTAGTATAATTGTGCAATCATTTCTGCTATAACATGGTATTTGTGTTCTTGAATCAATCAATCACCAGTAGTTATTGACTACTTCAAGTGTGCAGTGTACAGTAACAAGCGCTTGGGAGAGTATGGTAACTTGCCAACTTGTACTTCCCATGTGCTTAGTACAGTGCGCACAGTGTAAGCACTCAATAAATATGATTGAATGAATGAATATGGTAGAATAAGTTGACATGGCTCATGTCCTCAAGGAACTTATAATGTAGCAGGGAACTTCTTGTTGTCAATCAATTGGTCAATCGGTGGTATTCATTAAGCACTTACTGTGTGCAGAGAACACAGTGCAGTGCTTGGGAGAATACAATCAAGCAGTCGTATTTATTGAGCACTTACTGTGGGCAAAGCACAGACTAAATGTTTGGGAAAATAAAATATAACAAGAGTTGGTAGACATGTTTGCTGTCCAAAGCAAACTTACACAAGAAAATTGTTACAATAACCACTGATACATTGGAAATCAATTTACTGTAGACTTTAGACTCCAGACTGTAAGCTTACTGCGTAAAGGGAATGTGTCTGTTATATTGTTGTGTTGTACTCTCCCAAGCATTTAGTGCAGTGTGCTGCACACAGTAAGTGCTCAACAAATCTGATCGATTGATTGATAGATTGAACTAGTGGGTTAGGGAGAAAATGGTTTCAAGAAACCACCTTGTTTTGATACAAAGTTTTATATTATTCTTGGTTACTTAGAATAGTGCTTTATACCCTTGCCATTCTTTGTTGCTTTGCCATAATAATACTGTAAAGAGGCAAATAATAATAATTATGGTCGTTGTTAGCCGCTTACTATATTCCAAGCTCTGTTCTAAGCACTGGGGTAGACACAAGTTACTCAGGTCCCTATCCCCCATGGGGCTCGCAGTCTTATTCCCCATTTTACAGTTAAGGTAACTGAGGCCCACAGAAGTGAAGTGACGTCCCCAAGGTCACACAGCTGACGTGCTAGAACTGAGATTGAACCCAGGTCCTTCTGAATTCCAGGCCCATTCTCTATCCAGTAAGCCATGCTGCTTCTCCACAAAGAAGCACAAACTTCAATAACATGCAGCAAAGCTGAGACTGAGGCAGGGAAGCATAGTGGCAGCTTTAAGCCCTGACCCATGCTGTATGCATGCACATTACCACATCTTTCCAAAGCTACTTGCATCAGTGTTTTGACCCAGAATAGATTCAAATGGAGAGGAACATTCCCTAATACGTCCATCAAGTTATATACATGTATATACATATATCTGCTCAATGAAAATGTGTAATAACTGCGTAAGACAGCGCTGTGTCCTCTGGAACAACAATATGATGAACAAGAGAGTACGGAGGAATTTAGAATTTATATATAAAAGCTACAACAGTGACTTAAAAATAATACTGCTCTTAATCAAATATCCAAATGATTGGCATTTTAGTTACTTTACTTTCTTTCCTTTAATGCCGCCAAGGCTACAGCTTGTTGCAGGAACAAAGTTTTTCCCTGATTTCAGAAGAGAATAACTAAGCAGATTTAGGCCGGCATAATTTGGATTTGGGGGCTCACTTTATCCAAACCAAGAATAAAATGAAGATGGAGTCTTTGTTAATATAGGAGACTTCCACAGGGTTACAAATTGTATCATTGCTGCATCTGCATAGCCCAAGAGAAGTAGAGAACTGTACAATTTTCTTGTTGATTCACTCCAGGTAGACAGCGCAACTGAATAAGTTAGGCCTCTAAATTACCCCCAGATCTTCCTTCAACTTTCCTTCAACTGGGTAGACCCATACAATGAATGTCACTGTTCTGATTCCTTCCTCTCCACCCCTGAAAGAATTTTGGCACTTGCCATTTGTTTAGTGGAATATTTCCTGACATCCATTAAGAAGTCACTAACAAACTGCTCACAAGTGGAAAATATGATCCGGTTTATTCAAGAAGGGAAAGAAGCAGAAATGGAAATGCTTTTTTTTCCATTTTGAAATTGCAGGATTTGTGATCAAAATACTGGGCCTTAATCTTATAATTATTTTTCAATTGCCAATTTCGCTAATTTTATACCAAGTGAAACATGAGAAAAATATGTCTACAACAGTCATGTAACAGGGCAGTCTGAACAAAAATTGAAGAGAACTGTGCTCTCCCAAGTCATAGGGCAGGGTGGAATGTAGCTCTTTCAGAAATTCCTTCTAAAACCGGTTAAGAAGAATGGCAGGATCAAGGAGCAATACTGCTCATTAACATTGAAAAGGTAACCATTGCAACTGTTGAAAATTCATTATTTCCTGAAAACTGATTTTAAAAAGTTGCAAATTGGTCTCCCTTAAGATGCAACTGAGTTACTGGCAAATGTAGGTTAAGTGTCAGAGAAAGGATCATATAAGGTACAGTTTTTGAACCAAGTTTTAAAAGGCTTTTGGGGGTTCTCCAACCTTCATCATTTTTCACATGGTGTGAAAGAAGGTGGGTATTTTTTCAAATGTTTTCTAACCATTCCCCCCACTCCACCAATTTTTATCTACCTCTGAAACAATATCACGCCATGCAATTCTTTTCATCACCTGACTTTTCTCAGGATCTCAGCTACCACCAAATAGTAGGAATATCTGCATAGTGCTCTGCTCACAATACATGCTCAGCAAATAGAATTGAGTGATTGACTGTTGATCATTGACTATTGCAGTGCCAGTCTCACAAAAGGAGGACATAATTAGTCTTTTTGTCATAATTTAATAATAATAATAATAATGGCATTTATTAAGCGCTTACTATGTGCAAAGCACTGTCCTAAGCGCTGGGGAGGTAACAAGGTTATCAGGTTGTCCCACGGGGGGCTCACAGTCTTAATCCCCATTTTACAGAGGAAGTAACTGAGGCACAGAGAAGTTAATTGACTTGCCCAAAGTCACACAGCTGACAATTGACGGAGTGGGGATTTGAACCCAAGACCTCTGACTCCAAAGCCCGGGCTCTTTCCACTGAGCCACGCTGCTATAACAGTTAATTGTTAAGGACTAATATGTACCAAGCACTTTACTAAGGACTAAGGTCTTGTCTTCTGCAGTCGAGACGTCTCTGACCCATGGCATCACCGTGGACACATTTGCACACGGTAAGTGCTTAATAAATGCCATTATTATTATTATTATTATCATCATCATCATCATCTCTCCCAGAACACCCCACCTCCATCTGTTCTGGTAGTAGACACAGTAAAATCAGTTCAGACACAGTCACTGTCCTACATGGGGCTCACAGTCTGAAGCCGATGGAGCACAGGTATTGAATGCCCATTTTAATATATGAGGAAATGGAGGCCCAGAGAAATTAATTGACTTGCCCAGGGTCACACAGCAAGTGAGTAGCAGAGCCAGGACTAGAACCCACTTCCTCTAAATCCCAGGACTCTGCTCTTTCTACTAGGCCACACCACTTCTCATTTCTTCTAGACTGTGAGCCCGTTTCTAGACTGGGAGCCCGTTGTTGGGTAGGGACCATCTATGTTGCCGACTTGTACTTCCCAAACGCTTAGTACAGTGCTCTGCACACAGTAAGTGCTCAGTAAATACAATTGATTGAATGAATGAATGAATTTCTTGGAAAATATTAGTTCAGGGAAGTGAAATCAGTCTGTGGAATTATTTGTTTGGGTCCTTCTGCTTGTTTTGAGAGTCAACCTGATTGAAAACCTATGCCCGGGCAAGGTATTAGTCCCAATCTCGCTGCCAATCATTCCAACCCCACCCTGACATCCCACCACCAGTTTTCCTGGGCTTTGGAGATGGTTCGAGGCTGTCTGGGGCAGAATTAGAGTATTGACCCAGGGTTAACTCTAAGAAAATCCTGGAGAGGGTAATATCTGTCTCCCCTAATAGATTGCAGTGTGGCTTAGTGGAAAGAGCACTGGTTTAGGAGTCAGAGGTTGCGGGTTCTGATCCTGATTCCGCCACCTATCAGCTGTGTGACTTTGGGCAAGTCACCTAACTTCTCTGTGTCTCAGTTACCTCATCTGTAAAATGGGGATTAAGACTGTGAGCCCCCGTTGGACAACCTGATCACCTTGTAACCTCCCCAGCGCTTAGAACAGTGCTTTGCACATAGTAAGCACTTAATAAATGCCATTATTATTATTATTATTATTATTATTAGAACAGTGCTTTGTACATAGTAACCACTTAACAAATGCTATTATTATTATTATTATTATTATTATTATTATTATTATTATTATTATTGCAATATTCAAGAGGACAAGGATCAAGTACCTGGCAAATAGTAAGCACTTATCAAATGTAATAAGTGCTTAACAAATACCATAATTATAATTATTATTATTTTTACTCGTATTGTATTCTCTCGAGCACTTAGTACAGTGCTCTGCTCTGCACCCAGTAAGTGCTCAATAAATACGATTGAATGAATGAATGAATAAGCCTATATGATTGAATACCATTACTGCTACTTGTACAACAGTTTGAAGTAGATCTAGGCCCCATAATTTTTAACAACTCAGTTCAGATTGACTCAGTCATAATTACACCTACAACTTCCCTCCATTTCTGATACGTGAATCCTAGCAAATAACAATAGTTGTGGTATTTTTTAAGTGTCTACCATGTGCCATGAACTGTATTACAAGCAGGGAGGTAGATGCAAGATAATCAAATCAGACATAAGCCCCTTTCTCCATGGGGTGAGGTGATTAGGGATTAATCAGGGAAGGCCCCCCGGAGGAAAGGTGCTTTTAGGGACCAGTTGCGGAGGTGGTGAGGAAGGCTGAAAAGCTACCAGTCGATAAGGTGTCTGGAATGAACCCTCATTCTTGATTCAGGCTCGGAGGTAAGATCTCTGGGCAACGACTGAAAAAAATATGGTTTTGCCTGCATGACTTAAACCTTAATGTTTATCTAAATCAGTCCTTAAAGGGAAGTTTGCCCCATCCAGATTCAGAGTGAACTTGGACTAGTTTTTAGAAAATATGTCTCCAAAACTATTCTAGCCCTGGGCAGAGCCATCCAATGAATCACTCGTTGTCAGGCTCACATCTTACTACCTCAAGAGCCCTATGGAGGAGGGAAGGTGTTTGCGGCCAAACTCTGTAGTCTGGTCGGGAAATTCTCTGCCTCATTTGCCCTAGTCAGGCCCCGGAACCGTTGGGCACGCGCACGTGCTAATGAGCATGGCTCTTCGGCCCTGAGACGCTAGCACTATCGTTTTTGTTGATATTACTTATGGAAGCTCATTATATTTCCATTAGCTCTGCTCACAGCACCTCTGCTGCTATCATTTCCATTAAGACACAGGCCTGTGGAGACTTCGTAGCACAGTGACATTTAAAGAGAAAGCTTTCTCTTAAAATAGGACGACTTGCTGTTCTGACTTTGCCCAACACCTACAGCATTAACTCTGGAGAAAGTGATTGAACGAAAATAAATGACCAACTAGTTTAATAGGAGAATATTTTTCCTTTTCATTCCCTTGGCTTTTGCTTTTCCTTTCTCTTCATTTCCTTGCAGGATTCTGCTTCTTGAGGGCGAAAGGAAGGCATTCGATTTCCTGACTTGGAACAATTTTTTTCATAGCTTTAATGTGGACATAAACATTTTAAAAGAATTCCTGGCAAGCACCATGGTATTTACAACTAATAGTTATGGCAGATGCTTTGTGTTTCAGTGGCACAATTAAAGGAGGTATTCTTTACATTGTAGCTGACTCTTTACGTTTTTCTAGTTTTTGCGGGACGAAAGAATTTCTGCAGATTTTACCTCTCCTTAATGCTGCTTATCATTCATTCGTTCATTCAATCACATTTGTTGAGCACTTACTGTGTGCAGAGCACTGTACTAAGCTTATTGTCTTACTGCTAGTGTGCTGGAAAACATTGAATCACTTTTGACGGAATCCCTCCACTCTCTAGATAATTAAGATCTATTGAATATCGGTGAATTGCAGGCTTAAGATGGAAAATTTCTGGAAGGCCCCATCAAAATACTAAATATAGGAAAAAAATCATTCAGTAGGAAACAACGAACAATATACCCTTAAAGCCTCCTGATGTGTCTTTTTCTAAAAAAAAAAAAGACAAGTCCTTCAGAAATAGCCCGGTTTTCTACTTTTCTCTGCCACACTCACCACCATCCTATCTTATTCAACCAGGTTCAGGTTTTGAAGGATTTGCAGGAGAAGTGGATGGTACCTCTAAAAGACTGCTCCCGCCTGGAACTCATGAAGTGCATAAGTATTTGATTTTTTTTTCATTTACTCTTTCCATGAATCTTCCCCAGGAATTACTGAATAGGGAATTGAAGTGGGTTGACCCCAAGCAGAGTGGGCAGAAAAACTTACATAATGTTACAGTAAAACTCAAACCTCAAATGGTGTAGCCGAGCCGCGGACTGTACGAAGCAACGGTAGCAGATGGCCCAATCTGGCATGCAGCAATCAGGGATCGGGTCCTTCGTTTGAAGAAGGCCTTGGAGCGAAATGTGAATACGCTCCATGAGGGCCTCGCATGGCAGTTTGAAAAACAAAAGCCTAACGTTTCCCACATGTTTTTTCCACGATGCAAATGTTAACGGCTTTGTTCTCAAGCTTACAGGAGGGGCGTGGCAGGGTCTGTTTCTGACACTAATGGGCCCTGGGCAGTTCACGACAGTGGACGGTGTGGGTGGATGGGAAAGGGATGGAGAAAGGGAGGCTGGCGTGACTGGGATTAAGAAAAATTGGGGGCCAGGAAAATAGCCGGAAGGCTGGCTGTAATAAGAATCTCTCACTGGGGATGATAGCTCCACCTTGCGTGTCGGTGAATGTCCACGGATGTTGGCAAATATGCCATTTATTAAGAACCTACTAGGGGCTAAACGCTAAAATGAGTGCTAAGGCAGACAGAAGCTGATTTTCTCCGGCACCCTCCCTGGGATTAACAGACTAGGAGGTGGGGAGGAACACATCTAGCCTTACGATCCTCCCTGGATGATGCCCTCTTTTCTTCAGCTTCCTCTCCATTCTGTAAAGGCTATGCACTTGAAGTTTGCTATTCACCCCAGTTTCACCTCCACAGAACTCGTGCGCATATCCTTAAATTACTCATCTATGTTAATGCCTGACTCCTCCTCTAGAAGGTAAACTCATTGTGGAATAGGGAACGTATCTACCAATTTGGTTGTATTGTACTCTCCCAAATGCTTAGTACAGTGCTCTATGCACAGTAAATGTACACAAAATACCATTGATTGATCATTTGATTAACCAACCTAGTTAGATGATCACATAATGCTAGGTTTCTTTGCACAGGGCTTGGCATCAATTTACGAATCAAGCAAAAACTCCTCAGTCTGGGCTTCAAGGCTCTCCATCACCTCGCCCCCTCCTACCTCACCTCCCTTCTCTTCTTCTCCAGCCAGCCCGCACCCTCCACTCCTATGCTGCCAGCCTCCTCACTGTGCCTCGTTCTCACCTGTCCTGCCATCCACCCCCGGCACACGTCCTTCATTCATTCATTCATCATTCATTCAATCGTATTTATTGAGCGCTTACTGTGTCTAGAGCATTGTACTAAGTGCTTGGGAACTACAAGGTGGCAACATATAGAGACGGTCCCTACCCAACAGTGGGCCTTCCCCTGGCCTGGAATGCCCTCCCTCCACACAACCACCAAGCTAGCTCTCTTCCTCCCTTCAAAGCCCTATTGAGAGCTCACCTCCTCCAGGAGGCCTTCCCAGACTGAGCCCCCTTTTTCCTCTCCTTCTCCCCATCCCCCACCCTACCTCCTTCCTCTCCCCACAGCACTTGCATATATATTTGTACAGATTTATTACTCTATTTATTTTACTTGTACATATTTACTATTCTATTTAGTTAATGATGTGCATATGGCTTTACTTCTATTTGTTCCGATGATTTTGACACCTGTCTACATGTTTTGCTTTGTGGTCTGTCTCCCCCTTCTAGACTGTGAGCCAGTTTTTAGGTACGGACCGTCTCTATATGTTGCCGACTTGTACTTCCCAAGTGCTTAGTACAGTGCTCTGCACACAGTAAGCGCTCGATAAATATGATTGAATGAATGAATGAATTTAGTGAACACTTAACTAATCCAAGTATTATTATTATTATTATTATTATTATTATTATTATTATTGCTATTACTGAAGAGCAGAGAAATTTAAAATGACCACCACACATTTGTGCCAGGAAAGAGAACCTACAGTCTCCAGTGACTGATGCCCCCTCGGGCTTCCCACCCCAACCCTCATTCTCTCCTGCCCTAACCCCCACCCCACCCCTTATTCTCTTCAATGCTGTTCATACATGGTGGCCATCCTGGGATGGTCTATTTCGGGAGCCATCTTCTTAATGTGCCAAGTAGTGACCTTATTGGTAGGGTCAGGAGGCATATGATTGCCTTTGGAAGTGGAATTGACTTAAGTCACTCATCTCTGAAGGGCAGCCATGATCCATGGTCTGCCAACCATAAAGCCCCTGTTTACTCTTGCCCTACCAGTGGGGAATGAGCAGTTCAAACATGTGAGTGTGGAAGAGTCCGAGGAATTAAGCAGAGAGATGGGTCTGCTGGGAGGCTAAGGAAAGGTAAGAAATCTGTTCAGGAAGGCTGAGTAGAGATGTCATCTTTGACAATGAAGCTCAGCCAAATATAACAGAGAAATAAAACAAATGGCAGGATAAAAAATGAGTCTGAGAAACAAATAAACCCTCTGAGAATACCTGTTTTACTTCTAAGTGTGTTCTTTTACAGTTCTACCATAGGCAAGTTCTGGATCAATTCACTAAGAACCTTAACAATGCATCACAATCATCCCTGAAAACTTCCTGCTTTGGGCTTCTTGAGTAGTCAATTGACAGGCTATACACTATATTTTCTCAGTCTGAGTTGTCTGCTCCAAAGGGCTAAGCACAACCTTGGATATGACGGTCCATTTCACCTCCGCTTAGGAACCTAGTTGCTCAATTTACATTTGCTAAATGAATCCTGCCTCAAATGAAAGCAAGAAATGAACAAGGATAATTTATGATGAACTTCCATGCACCATCCTTTATGGGACTATTGTTGCAGCAACAGCTGCAAGGGAAAAAGTGTCTTATCAGAACAGTCAGTAATGTTTTGATTTAGGAATGAGGCAGACATAAATCTGGGCATTTGAAGTTCAGGAATAGGCTGACATCATTTACAGAAATGTTTTACATTGCTCTTTAAGCATGCTGAATGTAATCTATAGACATGCATTAGGCCAGATGTGCTTACCAACTGACTGATGTCTGAACCCAAGTTTTTGCCCTCTGAAAAATGACGGCAGGCACCCTGGTACATGTTGTTGTATAAGTCCGGAGGAGGAATAGACTCATAAATCCCCAGACTAAAATGTATTAAAAGAGATATATATCATTGAATGAAAACTAGTTACCAATAAAATACATTTTTCACAACTTCTACAACACTATGTTACCCTGCCTAATGTTCCTGGACTAAGGCTGATGTTACCCTGAAGTATAAATCAAATGGCATCCAGGGATTTCAATAGTACATTTTCCTCACCTTGCTTTCCTATATGCCCTTTCTTTGAAATTAGGATTGTTGTGACGCTGGACAAAATGAATGGCGATCACCAGTGATGACACTTGCAAATACCAGTCAGGCAATTTTACATTTTTCAGAAGTCCCCCAAAGCTAAAACGTATCTCTGTGGGGTGATGCATTCTAGTTCTGGATAGACTTTCTTGCTCTACTTGCTCCACTACCATTCTATTTCCTTCCCTGATCCCTGTGAACATGACCCCTGTTTCCGAGCCTCGGGGCTTGGCAACCGGAGCCAAAGCGGAAGGAGGCTGGAGCCTTAAAATAAAATGCAGGACATAAAAGGCATTAAGTGCCGTATTGGTACTGGACATGGGACAGACAAGATGCAAACTCAACTGCCTGCTGTAAAACCGGACCGGTCACCATCCTGGAAATATAGGCTGGATAAGAAACGGGACTTGGTAGGTAAAACAGAAGACGGTAGAGTCCAAAGTGGAAGTTTGGGATTAAGTGTTTAGAAGGATACAGTGCAGCTGGTTAGAAATCTGTGAGGTTTGTAAGTATTTTTAGGTCTTTCTCTCCCAGTACGGGTGGAAGCGGGGAATGTGTTTCGTGCTTCTGTTATACCGTTTCAAGAGCTTAGTTCAGTGCATTGCGCTTGGTGTCGCCACTACCTGGGAAGGGTGAGAAATCAGCAGCGGCAGAGTGAGGATCCAGCCACTACCTTACCCGGAGAAAGGACAAAAGCTGCTCATCTTCTGCCTCATCCGGACTCCCCATGAGTCCCTGTTCCAACCTAGGAAGGAAGAAGAGGAATGGGCAGGATGAGGCTCCAGCTGTGATTGCTGGACTCACAAGGAACCTGAAGTTCTGCTCCTCTAGCAACATCATCCTATTACTCTTATTCTCTTTCTCTTTGTCTTCATTTTTTATGTCGTTTTTGTGTTTTTATCCTTTCACCTATAATAATAATGATGATGATGGCACTTATTAAGCACTTACTATGTGCAAAGCACTGTTCTAAGTGCTGGGGAGGTTACAAGATGATCAGGTTGTCCCACGGGGGGCTCACAGTCTTCATCCCCACTTTACAGATGAAGTAACTGAGGCCCAGAGAAGTGAAGTGACTTGCCCAAAGTCACACAGCTGACGAGTGGCGGAGCTGGGATTTGAACCCATGACCTCTGACTCCAAAGCTGTGCCCTTTCCACTGAGCCACGCTGCTTCCCTATCTCAATATGTCTGCTGTCCAACTCCTAAAAAGCTAGACTATTAGCTTCCATGACCATCAGACAGCATCTAATTCTCTCCAGTGTATTTTTCCCAGTGTATCTATTAAGCCTCTATTGAGTGCAGAACATGGCACTAAGTGCTAGTAGAGAATACATGGATTAAAATTAGACTGACACAGGGTCTGAAAGGTGACATGAAAGTGTTTCTGTAAAATGCTACCGGACCCACTGAAATCCTGCAAAACACGATCTGTAATATCCAAAACTGATATTTGAATCATCAGTTTTTGGTTGATCATTTTATCGATTTAAGGCAGAGTGAATAAAACAAATGTTGTTCTATTAAGCATCAAATAGCTTTGCTCATTTAATCTAATTAGTTCCTACTCCTGAGAGGTTAGTTCCACAGTCATTTTCCTCCAAGTGCATAGCATAGGCCAGTTGGGGGACTCCTATCATTAGCATGGAGGAAATGTGAGGGCTAAGATTAAATTTAGGCTTTCTGTCTTGAAGTCCAAGGCCCACACAGTAAAGAACCATTTTAGAGGAAAGAACACAGGCCTGTGAATCAATGGACCTGGTTTCTACTCCCAGCTCTGACAGTTGGCTGCCGTGTGACCTTGGGCAAGTCACTTAACTGCTTTCTGCCTCAGTTTCCTCATCTGCAATAAAGGGATTGAATGCTTGATTTCCCTCCCAGTTAAACTGGGAACCCCACCAGGGACAAGGACTGTGTCTCCCTTGATTATCTTGTATTTTCTCCAAAGCTTTTAGTACATAGTAAAAGCACTGAATGAATACCACATTAATTTCATTTTCCACCTGGATTATGAAATTCATTAATGTGCTTAGTTCGAATAGAACAACCAAACTGGCCAGTTTTGCCTTCAATCTGGAGTTAACTTCATCTTTTGGGCTGTTTGGAACAAGCGATGCTTTTCCCATAGCTCTAGCAATCTAGGACAGAGAGAGCTTGAACTTCTACTGAAGGTTGTTTCCTATTTAAGGAATCATGGAAGAAACTTGAACAGTGGATAGATTACATGGAAGTGTTTCCTTAAACTATAAACCCATTAAATTGTAATCTTCTTAAAGGAATAAGCCTCCCCTTTTTCTGTCTATTTTATTTAATAAATGAGGAATAGGCAAACTTACAAAGCAAACACAAGGTTAAAACCAAAATGTGGGTTTTCCCTTCCAAAGGCATCGCTTCCTTCTTCCACTTTGGAGGGCAGCCATGCACAATAGGAGCCGTTTATTTTTGTTTATACAGTGATGATTCCTATGCGTCTCGCCCTTCGCTGATTAAGAATGAATAAACTATTCTTTAGGAATAAAATGTTCACCCCTGAGGTGAATATTCTTCTGTGGCATCATTCAAGGCCCTGCAGATGTGTCAATGGAAAAATGAGTGACTGATTATTCTGAGGCCTGGGGGAGGATTTGGTCCCCCAGTAAGGTCTTGGGTTGCTATTGTGGGGGGAGGGAAGGATGGAGGAGGTAAGGAAAAGGGAGGAGAGGAGAAGTGATTGCTCAAGGGAAACAATCAAGAGGTTGGTTTGAGGTGGTCCCACCATCTTGCCAAAGATTTTGTCCCCCAGTAAGGTCTTGGGTTGTTATTGTGGGGGGAGGGAAGGATGGAGGAGGGAAGGAAAAGGGAGGAGAGGAGAAGCGACTGGTCAAGGGAAACAATCAAGAGGCTGGTTTGAGGTGGTCCCACCATCTTACCAATCTGTGCTAAGATGATAAAATTCCATACACGCCAAAGCCCTTTAATTTATCCTGTCACTGCTGCTGGAGACAAAAAAGGCCCACGTCCTACTGACAGTAGGCTATTTAGGTCATCTCTGAGCCTGCTGTTAATACAGTGGAAAGAGCCCTGTCCTGGGAATCAGCAGATCTGGGCTCTAGCTCTGCTTGTCATGGATGAAGACTGCATGTGTGCTACATGGTACGTTGCACCCCTGCCCTCCTACTTCCTCATTGCACTCAGTGCCTTAGTGGGAACACAACTGAGAGAGATGAGAGAGAATGAGAGTGGGGTTGTAGTCACTAGTACGCTAATCAGCTCCTCCGGGCTGGTTCTCAGTCCTGAATTCTCAGAAATGAGACTTATCCGTCATGCAAATGTATCACACCCACAAAGATCATCATCATCAATCGTATTTATTGAGCGCTTACTGTGTGCAGAGCACTGTACTAAGCGCTTGGGAAGTACAGGTTGGCAACATATAGAGACAGTCCCTACCCAACAGTGGGCTCACAGTTTAAAAGATCTGATAGGAGACTCCATCCTACCATTCTAACATCTCTGTGGGTGCGATACATTTGCATGTAAGCAACTTCCCTGCCTCTCTGGCCACATGCTATAAGGATCACCCAGTCCTAGAAGAAGTTGCCTTCACAGAACAGTTTTCTTCCACGCTGTGACACTTCCGCTTTGTCTCCCTCCAGGCCGCTGCCTCAACTTTTGCTCTCCTTTAGCATTTGGCTACAGGGGACATGATGGTGGTGGCAACCAGAGCCCCAAGAAGAAGTGAAGTAGCAGCCCAGCAACAGCAAGAGTTGTTTTCCAGATTTCTCACCTCTGTCAGTTTTTGTTGATTGTGTACTAACCGATGTGGCAGGAGCCCTTATACAGCTGACTTGGCCCAAAATCTCTCTCCCCAACCCCATCTTTAAGGCCTTTAAATTTTTTTCAGTCCCAGCTCTTTGGTTACTCTGTCCATCGCAGGATGCTGATACTTGCTTTTCAATCCTTTTGATTTCCTTTGAGTCTTCCTATCTATTCTTTTGCATATTCTACAGTGATTTCTGCTCTTCCTAATATCATGCTAGTAAAAATAATCATTGAGGTAGTTTGTTAAAGTTTTCCATGTGTCACATGCTGGGGTTGATTAATTGATTCATTCAATTGTATTTGTTGAGTGCTTACTGTGTGCAGAGCACTGTACTAAGTGCTCGGGAAGTACAAGTTGGCAACATATAGAGACGGTCCCTACCCAACAACAGGCTGGGGCTCACAACCTTAGGGAAAGGAGAACGAGTTCCCATTTTACAGTTGAGAAAACTGAGGCACAGATAAATTACATGACTTGCCCCTGGTCACACAGCAGGTAAGTGTCAGAACTGGGATTAGAATCCAAATAATAATAATAATAATAATGATGGCATTTATTAAGTGCTTACTATGTTCAAAGCACTGTTCTAAGCACTGGGGAGGTTACAAGGTGATCAGCTTGTCCCACGGGGGGCTCACAGTCTTAATCCCCATTTTACAGATGAGGGAACTGAGGCACAGAGAAGTTAAGTGAGTTGCCCAAAGTTACACAGCTGACAATTGGCAGAGCTGGGATTTGAACCCATGACCTCTGACTCCAAAGCCCATTCTCTTTCCAATGAGCCATGTTGCTTCTGATGATTACTTTCTTTGGATTTGAACTGGCCTCTCCCTTATTCCCTGGTTTTCTATGTAATCATCAGTCTTTGAGTTCCGCTCTGTGGGTTTTGGATTCTACTCTATAAAAATGATCGTCTCTTCTCCTGACCTTGTAGGCTCAGGTGTGCAATTATGCTTGCCTTTCCAGCTGCCCTTAAGTGAAGGCTGTCTCCATACTCAAGGTGAGTGAAATTGGTTTATAGAGTGTATGAAGGCAAGGCATTAAATCAGTCAGTAAAGAAGTAAGCATGCACATTCACTGCCTCAAAGAACTGAATCTGAAAGGATAGTCAAATACATAGAATAATTCCCCCAAGATGTCAAATTTAATTGTAGTCACCAGAAAGCTAACAAGGGATGGGTCAACAGTGCAATTGGACTGGCCTGTCTGGCCTTGTGACTCCCTTGTGATCTTCCAGCTTGTTGGACTAAAAAATTACTTTTTAGCATTCCAAGATGCAGGGCTGGCTTCAGAAGGAAAGCAAGATAAACCATTTCCCCAAGACACCCTGCAGAATTTGCCAAGTGTGGTGGCTGTCTGGCCCTTTCAAAGATGGTGACTTGGGGTCTCCTCACTAAGGTTGTGACATCATAGCCCTTCACAAAGATGAGGGAGGACAGAAATGAGCTAATAACGGGGCATAAGTTGGGGTCTCGGAGCCGAGATGCCAGGAGCACTTTGTCAAAGGTGGGTTCCATAGTGGGGAAATGCTTTTTCACACTGTTGTGCTTGGCATTATTATATGATATTATGTGTTTGTTCAGTATTGGATAAAGATGTTAGATGAACAGAGGTGGTCACACAGATTTTTTTTTCCCCATCTCAGGGTAGCTTCGTGTCTGTAACCAACCCTGCAAAGTTGCCATAGTCATTGGGCAGGAATTCTTAGCACTATAGGGTCAGTTTCTCCCTTCTGTACTTTATTCAATCAATAAATTATATTTATTGAGCCCCTACTGTGTGCAGAGCACCACACTGAATGTTTGGGGTAATTACAATGGAATTAGAATACACGATTCCTGCTCCCAAGGAGCTTACCTTTTCCCCCTTAATCCAGGATAGAATAATTCTTCAGTTTGCATTGAAATTCTTGTGTTCACAATCTGGATTGTTTTAGGAGCATCCTTTCAGCATTTCTGATTCATGTCATGCTTTTTTCATGACCAGATTAACCTTTTCATAAAAGTTGGGATGATTCCTCTGAGTGAGCTGTAATTAACTCACCAACATCTACATCATCCATTTCTAAGTTAAGCTGTCTTCCCAGGCCAGCAACTTCTTTGGCTGTTTGCCTAGGGGTGTCTATTATTCTATGAAAATCTGGGCATAACTTCCTCCGAGATCCACTCATTGATGATTGATTAATTAAAGCCAGGTTTAAGGGAAGGGCGGGAATGGATTTAGTTACCTGCAATGCTTGGTCAGAACATAGAGGCAGCTTGCTTGTAGGTATGTCTGATGGCCAGTTCCACTTGCCCCAAACTTTGGAGGGGGATGAGAAAGTCAGGAGAGGCATTCCATAGTGTCCCTTCCTGAGGCCCTGCTTTAAAGACAAGCCAATCTAAGAGAAGGATTAGGGAGAGAATAGAGTCCAAGTGGTTGGACAGGAAGACCTGTGGTCATCTTGGAGGTGGGGAGTTGTGAGCTATTTTCCTGGGAGAGCAGGACCCAGGAAGATCCCGTGCTGTGACCCTGATTGGACACAGGGCACAGGGAGGGATTGGAGATGGTCCTGGATGAAGGTTAGGACACCCTGCAGGCTAGGAGTCCAGTGATTAGGCCCCTGCCCTTGAGGGGGAGAAAGGACACTGAGAGACCCTGTGTATGAAGAACTCGGAGAGGATAACTAGAACCTGGTTGCTCCAAGAAAAGAAGGGGAAAGACTGGAGGAATGCGGGCCCCAGGATGCTTACAGGAAGCCTACAGGGAACTTCAGAGGATCCTGGGAAGGAAAAGTATTGTATCTAGGAAAAGGCAGCTGGACCAGAATTATTTTCATTGTTACGGAATTAAGAAGTCATTAAACATTATTGAGATCTCAGATTTTGGGGTCTGCTTGCAATAGGAACTGGAGGAGAAGCTCTAGTGCTGGATGGGACACGTGGATCTGGGAAGCCAGAAGGTGGTAGGGGAAAAGAGCCCTTTTTCTGGAAGCGTTCTATAGCCAGGCCCGGGGAGGATGTGGTAGCCTAGTCCCCAGTGACCCCCTTGTCTTTGGGACGATGCATCAGCTTCAGTCAAACGGTGGTGGCAGGAATAGGGGTGCAGTGGGTCGTCAGGGACACGCTGAGCAGAATGTCCCCAAACGTGCATTAGAATAAGCATAGAGTCAGAGGGTTTTAAGGCCCTGCAGAGGCTAACCAGGGTCTGGCTACTCCTAAAGGACTCCAGGGACGATTCAAGCCAGGATTTATGGCTAAGAACCCCCAGGTGCATCATAGTGTACAAAGTACAAGGCATCAAACAATTCAGATTTAGCACTTGCATCTTGATTCAGATCCAGTTCAAACCCTGTAAAACCCAGGCCGTATTAGATTAAGCCTATCAATCCACAAGCATCGTTTTCAAGAAACAGCAATGACAATGACCCGTGGAGCCTTTGTCTGAGAGAGATGTAAGTTGGTAAAAGCAAATCTTTTATATTTGAGCAGTAATTAAAAGAAATGAACCCAGATGAACCTGTTTCTTCGTGGAGAAAAAAAAAGGAGCTACTAGTTGTGTCTAAAAAACTGGGCATGACTAACTTCGTGCAACACAGCTGCAGATCTTTAACTGTGTTGCACTAAAGGATAACCCTGCGAACATATTGGATGAACCACAGGATGTCAACAAGACACACCCTATGTCCCACAGTTGGCAGTCTTTAAAAAAATTGTGCAGTAACAAGCTCTACGGAAGCCAAACCTAACCCAAACCAAAGATAAAACCAAAATGCACTTCCAAAAGGGTGTGACCAAGGGAGCGCCTTGAAAAAGAACAGGTTCCAATGCAGGATTTCTCAATGTAGTTCAGCTAAATCATCGGGCATTTAGTACCAAAGTAATCCAAAAAAGCTATCTCAACGAGAGGCAGGCACCACAATTCCAATCACCGAAGCACCTTTGGAATCTCATACAGATGACCTTGGGACTAGAAAGGAGAATAAATCCATCAATTAATCAGTTGTATTTATTGAGCACTTACTGTGTGCAGAGAACTGTAATAAGCACTTGGGAGAATAAAACAGAGCTGGTAGACAGCCACAATGAGCTGAAAGTCTAAGGGAAACAGTCGTTAATATAAATAATAATGTCTAAGTATGCACATAAGTGCAGTGGGGACACAGAAACTGGTGGGGTTACCAATAATAAATTTATATTTTTTCAAAGGCAAGGACAGAAGGACATGGCTTGTGGAAAGGGCTCCTCCCTATTCTGATCCAAACCAAGAGCTGGAACTATGGCCGCTTAATTCCATTTTTCTTTTATCTGAACAGATAGAGGAGTAACAGAATGTTCTCTTCCTGGAGCCAGTTCTCATTCATTTTCTCATAACTAGCCCTTTGCTATTTTTTAATGGTATTTGTGCATACTATGTGCCAGGCTCTGAACTAGATGCTGGGGTAGGTATAAGAAAAGCAGATTGGACACAGCCCATATTCCACATGGAGCTCGCAGTTTTAATCTCTATTTTACAGATGAGGTAACTGAGGCACAGTGAAATTAAGTCACTTGCCCAGGTTCCTACATGGCAGAGCTGGGATTAGAACCCAGGTCCTCTGAATCCCAGGCACATGTTCTTTCCATTAGACCACCCTGCTTCTCAGAAAGGTGGAGCAAAACTGTAGCTTGACCCCATCCTTCCTTTTTCGACAGCATTAGGTGGAACATATTATCTAAGACCAGGAGATTAAAGGAATGCCATCATCTTTATTATCAATCAGTATTTGAGTGCCAACTACAGGGAGGATTACAGTGCACTAAGTGCTGTATATTAGGTCCTCACACACCCAGATATTAGTTCAGAGATGTGTAATTAATGGAAAGGCAGGAAGGATTAATGCAGCATCCAAAGGAACTTGCTTTAACAAAGGAATGATGTAGCCATGTAATTGCTGTGTGTGTGTGTGTGTGTGTGAGAAGCAGCGTGGCTCAGTGGAAAAAGCACGGGCTTTGGAGTCAGAGGTCATGGGTTCAAATGCCGGCTCCACCACTTGTCAGCTGTGTGACTTTGGGCAAGTCACTTAACTTCTCTGGGCCTCAGTTCCCTCATCTGTAAAATAGGGATGAAGACTGTGAGCCCCACTTGGGACAGCCTGATCACCTTGTAAATTCTCCAGCGCTTAGAACAGTGTTCTGCACATAGTAAGCGCTTAATAAATGCCATTTTTTTAAGTAATATTTCCCAAGGAGTCACCCATCTTCACCCAACCTCATGCTGATGACATTATTGAAAACAGGGAAAAAGGGATAGTGTTGTCTTCTCCTGCAAATAGGAAGACTGAGACACAGAGAGGTTATAAGACTTATCCAGGTTATAAAACCTGAATATAACTCTATCTTTCCTGACTTCTTCTCTCTAGATGACATTGCTTCCTGTTAAGCTTTCCACATCATAATAATAGTTCACAATAGCAGTTCGCTGCTTTGGTTAGGCCTGAACTTTTCAGCGAAGACCAATGTGGTCTGAGCCGCTGGATCTTTCCCCAACCATATGGTGCGGAGAGGGAAGTAAAGGAAAAATAAAAAACCCTGGTGGGCCCCTTTGCATGGCTTAGATTATAAAATTATATTTATAAATTATTTAGTTTGTGGTCTCGTGTGATTTCTGCAAATGATTTGGGAATGAGCTTTTATGAGCTATTCAGTGACATACTGTAATTTATCTGTTCCAAGAGAAAGGATTCGGCCTAAGCCTAAACATTTTTCTCTTTCCTAAATGGAGGATGAGATGACTATCTAATCTAAGTCTGAAGAATAGTATGCTCGCATGCACTATATTAGAAAGCCAAAATGGCTCTAACGTATGTTGCATGAATCTGGATATCATTTATCCACTTTATGCACTAAAACTCATTCAGTGAAAGGATTTCTCAAAATGGGAACTGCGGCTTTCTCCACAAAATACCCCACATCGTAGGTCATATTTCTTCAAAGAGTATCTCCCAGCTTTAACTAGTTTAACTCCATATCACAGTTAATATTCTTGATGAGGAAATTGAGACGCGATTTGGGGAAGTACGTTACTTAACATGTTTGAGATAGAATTGAGGACCGGGCTTGAATCAATCAATTAATGTCATGGTATTTATTGAGTGTTGGCTGTTGCAGAACATTACAAGTGCTTGGGAGGGAACAATAAACCTATGAAAATAATCCCTGTCTTCAAGGAGCCTCCAGTCTAGCAGGAGACAGACACTAGGGATTGGAAGAAGTAAATTGAGTACAAGGAGGTATATATAAGTGCTAAGGGTTTTTTTTTGAGTACTGAGTGTTAAAATGGCAGTTGGGGGCGATAAATTGCGGACAATAGGAATCAATCAGGAAGCCACCCTGGGGAGATTGACTTTGAGGCAGGTTTGAAGTTTGGGAGAACTGTGGTCCATCAGATGTGAAGGGGAAGGGAGATCCAATGAGAGAAAAGAATGGATAAGTAGGACGGAAAGTGAGCTGAGTGACCAGTTTCTGCTTGACGCCTAGAGGAATGGGTAACTGTTTTGGTTTTTGAGACATGGCAGAACAACATCCTAAACAATGATCTGGGCAACAGAGTGAAGTATGGAAATATAGAAGCCAGAGATTTGAGACCATAAAATTAGCAAGAAGCCTGATACAGTAACTTTGATCTTCTTCCTTCCTGTGCCCTGCTCTGATGATGATGATGGTATTTGTTAAGCGCTTACTATGCGCCAAGCACTGTTCTAAGCGCTGGGGTAGATACAAGGTAATCAGGTTGTCCCACGTGAGGTTAACAGTCTTAATCCCCACTTTACAGATGAGGTAACTTAGGTACAGAGAAGTAAAGTGACTTGCTCAAAGTCACAGCGTGGCTCAGTGGAAAGAGCATGGGTTTTGGAGTCAGAGGCCATGGGTTCAAATCCCGGCTCTGCCAACTGTCAGCTGTGTGACTTTGGGCAAGTCACTTCACTTCTCTGTGCCTCAGTTACCTCATCTGTAAAATGGGGATGAAGACTGTGAGCCCCCCGTGGGACAACCTGATCACCTTATAACCTCCCCAGTGCTTAGAACGGTGCTTTGCATATAGTAAGAGCTTAATAAATGCCATTATTATTATTATTATTATTAACAGAGCGGAATTAGAACCCATGACCTCTGACTCCCAAACCTGTGCTCTTTCCACTAAGCCACACTGCTCTTCTAAGATCTCCTGCTCTGAGATCTTAGCTCATACACATGCGAAAAAGGTCTTGTTACAAATGTACGGAGACTTCAGAAAAGTTCAGAAAAGTTTGCAGGCTTGAGATATTACATGAAATTATCTGTCAAGCTGAGGATGTAGGTGGGGTAGAAATTGTGGAGTTGGAATGCTAACTCATTGGGAATTCTACTAAATAACTTAGGGTGATGAAGCCTCTGGATTTTAGTGGACTACACCACATCAGGGAGCAGAGAGGGAAGAGGCCCAGCGACTGCTGTTAGATTCTAGCTTGGGATCAGGTGGGGAGAGAGAGAAATAGGAAAGATGTCTCTTTACTCTTGGTGGCCTTCAGCTCCATGGGGAAGAAACACCTCTCCCATTCTTGATCATGTTTGTTCCTAGCTCTCTTCCTCACCCCCAGAGGTCTGCACTCTCCCTTAATGTTGCTGGAACCATTTTTAGAAGGGGACTGGACTGGGTGGCCAAAGCTCCATTTGAAAATGGCATCAGTATATAATAATAATAATAATGGCATTTATTAAGTGCTTACTATGTGCAAAGCACTGTTCTAAGCGCTGGGGAGGTTACAAGGTTGTCCCGCCTGGGGCTCACAGTCTCCATCCCCATTTTACAGATGAGGTAACTGAGGCCCAGAGAAGTTAAGTGATTTGCCCAAAGTCACACAGCTGACAATTGGCAGCGCTCGGATTTGAACCCATGACCTCTGACTCCCAAGTCCTTGCTCGTTCCACTGAGCCACACTGCTTCAGTAGCTCTGTGATGTTCTGGCATGCCAGGAACCTGTTAATTTACACACTTGCGGAAAGGCTTGAGAGGTGGGGAAAGACGATAGATTCACTTCACCCAAATTTTACTGGCACTTGAGAAAGAAATAGAGAGATTGACTTTGAAGGTTTGAAATTTAATTCAAATGACTCCATGAACCATACGCGGCCTGCCTACTTTTGGACCATGCTGAAGGAATCTGATCCTTCAGGCAGACCATAAAATACACAGAAACCTCCCAGTTTTAACCCATATATGGTCACCTGCAGAAGAGTAACAAAGATGCTCCTGAATAATAGGTTCTTAAGTTTTCTATATAAATATCAACTAATGATGTGATTAGGAAGAGGATCTAGAGCTAAGAAGATGAAAATCAGACTACAGCACCTTGGTTAAAATTGGATCGATTGATTTAAAACATAAGTGAAGCAGCTTACTATTGCTCCAATTGCCAAAGAAGTTCCCTTTGGGGGCGTGCAATCATCCACTGAGTAACTGGAAGAAGAAATAGAGCTTAAGGGGAAGTTGGAATTGGCTATTTAATTTCTTTAATGCTCTTTCATCCTTTACTTTGACTAGTGACAAGCCACAAAGCATTAACTCTACGCCTTGGCCAATATCTGGGACAACCTGGGGTGAAGTTTTAATGTGGATACTGTATCAAACATAAAACATTAGTAGTTGATGCCACTGCTTCCTAGAAATAATAAGGAACAAGCGTCAGAATGTGATTACTCATGTTGACAAATGTGGGAAAATGGCAGTGTGGAAAGTAATATGTGCAAACCCTGTCCATCGCTGTGTATACCCACTGAATAAGCAGTACCGCTGGGGTCCCTCAGTCAAACAAAAAGCAATTCTAAGACCATATGTGTTTTTGAATGATTGTGGAGTTAGGATTCTGGTTGATTGGCTCATAATATTATCCCTGGAAGGAAACATATCAACCCCCTATAGTTTCCACAAGGTTAGTTGCTTTACATATCTTTATGACTTGCAAAAGAGGCAGGTGTGGTGAAATGGAGAGATTTTGGAGTATTAAAGTGAATCTAGTTTTCCCACCAAAAACCTTGAATTTAAGAGTTTAATTCTCAGCTGCTCACAGATCATCTCCCTGAAAAATTGCTCAGCCCATATCGCTCCTCTCAAAATCCTCCATGGGCTCCCTGGACTCTCTGGATCAAGTGAAAACTCCTCACAATTGGCTTGGATAGAGCACAGGCCTGGAAGTCAGAAGGACCTGAGTTCTAATCCCGATTCCACCTCTTGTCCACTGTGTGACTTTGGGCAAGTCACTTAACTTCTCTGTGCCTCAGTTCCCTCATCTGTAAAATGGGAATTAAGACTGTGAGCCCCAGGTAAGACCGGGACTGTATCCAACCTGATTAGCCTTTATCTACCCCAGTGCTTAGAACAATGCTTGACAGACAGTAAGCGCTTACGAAATACGATTGTCATTATCACCTGACTCCACTTTGTCTCTCTACTCTCTTCTCCTGCTTTCCCCTAATTCACCATCTTCATTCCTGGCAACCAACCTTTGACCTGTGCCCTATGCTCAACTCTTCTGTCTCCATTTCCTCACTCACACTCTTCCCCCAGCTTAGAGCTCCTTCTCTTCTGCCTCAGACAAATCTCAGCTCTCCCCCGATTCAAAACCCTCTTCAAATCCCACTTCTTCCAAACTTTTCCAGCTCCCTGAGCCGCATTATCCCCTCAGCTAAACTTAACACCTAACTTATTTACACTCTCCTTAATACTAATGTGTAATGTTCCCTCAATCTATGTGTTTTCACCACTGTAGTTGTAAATTGTTTCATTATCTCCTTTGGTAGAGTAGAAGCTCCTCTATACGATAAGATCATTGTGGGTAGAAAACGTGTCTTTCAACTCGGTTGTACTGTCCTCTACCAAGCGCTTAGAACAGTGCTTTGCACACAGTAAGCATTCAGTAAATACTATTGATGCATCGATCGATTGATTTGGGGCAGCGAATGGCCATAGTAGGACACTAGACTGGGTGCGCCATTCCGAGAAGTCCTCAATAAATGCTACTACTTCTACTAGTACTACTGCTCTAAGTCACAATACTCCAACTGACCTCTCCAGAACATCCCTTATCTTTCAAATAATTGTGGTATCTGTTAAGCACTTACTGCGTGCCGGGCACAGTACTAAGTTCCAGGGTGGATACGAGCAAATCGGGTTGGACAAAGGCTCTGTCTCATAGTCTCATTCCCCGTTTTACAGATGAGGTAACAGAGGCACAGAGAAGTGAAGTGACTTGCCCAAGGTCACAGCGGATAAGTGGCAGAGCCAGGATTAGAACCCTCAACTCCTAGGCCCGTGCTCTATCCACTACGCCATGGAGGCTTCCCTCTTTTGGAGGCGGCCTTTCTTCTGAGGTAGATGGAAGCTCTGAGGGCTGAAGAGGTACACTCAGAAGTAGGAAGCCTGGTGAGAATTGGTTCAGGGCAGATGGTTCAGTTCAAGTCGCTTGAGAAATGGAACTGACATGAACCAAATGCTTGAGGTTCCCCGAAAATCCTCGGGGGCCGTTTGGCACAGCTTTTTGAACATTTACATTCACTTTTCTTCCCTTTCTGGCTGACTCTGAACTGGGGAGAGGAATGCCAAAGTACTTTAAGCATGGCTATACACTGAAAGCAGGAAATATCAGAAATCACACGGGAAGGAGAATTACCACAAGGCTTTGGCTCCGGTTTTGTGAGCCAAGAGATTTCAGAAGGGTGGGTAGAGTTTAAATGTGCATCTGGAAATAGGATGCTTATCTGAGTGCCGCCTGTCATTAAATTTCCTAGAAATGAAAGAACATTTACATAAGTCCTTAAATCAGAACAGACAATTCAATTAACGTTTCAGTTTATTTTCTTGCCCAAATCTCTGTAATACTTCCCAGATCGCCCAGTTGTCCGTCCAAATGTCCGCATTTTAGGGCGTGTTCAAAATTTCACATCCTGTGCGCAGATCTACTGCTTCCCAACCCCGACCACGTAGTCTTTGCTGATCTTTAAATGGAGGCCAGAAAGAAGCGGGGTGCCGCCGCCGGTTCCCAGGTGGTGTGGTCTAAAGGCTGGAATTTCAGGAGTGAAGGATGTAAAATAACAAGAAAAATTATTAGAAGAGAAGGAGAGAACTTGTTAATCGTGCTTTTTCTACTGCAGAACATCACGTTACATAAACCGAAGAAAGATGACGGAGAGAGGGCATTGAGAGGCCATCCGGTACGCTCAAAATTAATGATAGACAAAATGGAATGCCTTATGGAATTGATTTGGATCCAGATGTGTGTCGAACTACAAAAGAGTTATCAAAAATACCTGTTACCTATTCATTTGGAACAGCTGCAGGATGTAGTCTCTGAACCGCTGCGGCCTAGACTTTGACCACCTTCAAATCTACTCAACATTTATTTAACATTTATATTGAACTGGGCTGACATCAGCTGTGGCTCTCACCACTGAACTGCCGATGGAGATTCACGTATAACCTATCCGAGGGGTCATTTCCCCTCTGAACATCTTAACGGCCTTCACTGTGTTGGGCAAACTGGGTAAGATAGTATTGCCCTGGCTGAGATGGGGTGGGACTTAATTAGGCTTACCATGCATAGTGCATTCACCTTATCATTATTATTTTTTTGCATTTGCTAAGTGCTTATTCCATATGGAGCATGGAACTAAGTGCTGGGGAAAGGTTCAAAAATAATCTCAGAGGGCTTACAATCTTAAGAAGAGACGGAAACTGGCACGCAAGGAAAGAATAACAAGGTAAAGCAAAATCAACAATTGAATGACTTGAACAATAATACATTATTCTTAAAGAAACAGTTTGCAGGCTCCTTGTTGCTGAGAGCCATTCCAACAATCAAAACCTTGCCAATGTTGCAATGGAAAAGTGCATTGTTTTTCACTTTCTTTCCCCCAGTCCTGAGAGATGGGGCTTCTCCCCTGGCACTGTATGTTTTAACAATGCAGACATTCCCCTTGGCCTCCTGCTTTTGTCATCACTGGGGAGATGAAAGATATATTCTAGCATAAAGAAATCTGAAAATAATTCCTTATTGTGTTATGCACCATGACTGAGTTAAGACAATGTGTCACTCTGTGTAGAACACCGCACTAAGTGCTTAGGAGAGCACAACAGAGCAATTTGGCAAAATCCCTGCCCTCCTGGACCTTACAGTCTATCAGTCAATCAGTGGGAAGTACACTGAGCACTTACTGTGCACAGAGAACTGCACTAAGGGCTTAGGAGAGTCCAAAACAACAGATTTGGTAAACCCACAGTCTAGCAAGGAGCTGACAGCTTTCGCCTCCTCATCTAGAAGCGTGGCCACAAGAAGAAGCATGGCTTAGTGGATAAAACACAAGCCTGGGAGTCAGAAGGACCTCAGTTCTAATCCCGGCTCTGCCACTTGTCTGCGGTGTGACCTTGGGCAAGTCACTTGACTTCTCTGTGCCTCAGTTACCTAATTTGTAAAATGGTAATTAAGACTCACCCATGCTGGGCAGCCGTGGCATGGGAGAGAGTAGAGGATGGAGACTCAGGTTTACTGTGAGGAAGAAGGCAGTGGTAAACCACTTCCGTATTTTTACCAAGAAAACTCTATGGTTATGCTACCAGAACGATTGCAGATGGGCGTTCAGGGAGTGATGTTTCCATGGTGTCGCAGTTGGTCGGAAACAACTCGACGGCATAAGACGAGACAGACAATTAAGGCTGGGAGCCCTGTGTGGGACAGGGACTGTGTCTAACCCGATTAACATCTATCCCAGCACTTAGAACAGTGCCTGGCACATAGTGAGTGCTTAACAAATGCCATAAAAAAATCTTATCCATACGTAATAGTGTTGTGTAGCAGTGCCATCAGCGTTTTATCAAGGAAAAACAATCACTTTGAGGTTGTCTTGAAGAGAGGTTCCTTCCTAACCCTTTGGGGCCATGGAGACCCCGGGACATGGAAGTTAAACACTCCTAGTTTGCAAAGTTTCAGCGGAGAGGGATTTCTGTTGCAGGGACACCCTATCCTGCTCCATCAAATACTGACTAGCCTACAGCTTAGAGCCCACTTCAGCCTTTGGCTCTGGCTCAGGGCACCGTCTATAAAGAAATCTGAGTTAAAGCCAAGCCACTGAGAATATTCCTACCTTCGTGCTGGCAGAGCTGGAGGTGAGTGCCTGCCCCAAGACCCTCTGAACATGATCCACGTTGAACTCACAGTGAACAGTAACTGCTACCGCAAAGACAGCAAATCCAATAAGGTCATGGAAATTGAAATTAAGGAACGATTAAACAAATACCTCCTCTAAAAATAAAAATTTAATATGTCTAAGGAGTTACCAATATTGGCAGCTTGGAAGACTTGGCTAGGGTGGAGACTGACAGGACCAAGCCAAACTCGGTCTGACTCCATCTTGGCCCTCCAGTGCTTGTAGTCTCATACTTCCCGGGACATGTACATGGTCAGAATCAGATGGCTAGAGAGCCTCATCTACTCATAGAGTGGAGATGAGGTAAATCTTCCCGTGAGAGTGATCCAAATCCCCCAAATCTTGCTGTTTAGGGAGGTTACATTTAATCGGAACTCTGGAATTAGCATATGAAGGAGGGCCAGTTGCTTTTATTTCCTGGGATACTCTGTTGCTGTAATAGATATGCTATCAGAATTGCTGTATTTCAGGCAGGATCAGACCTGGGGCCCAAACTCCTGACTTGATCTGAGGCTGCTTGGAGAATGAAAGGATCATATCCTGTGGCTTGGTTGGAATGACACCAAGTGTCAGGGGTATGAGTTGAGGTTTGTGGGGTCGTCACCTTCCTAAAGTCCTGCCGTTTAACTCAGAAATCTATCCCTTACGCAGAAATAATAATCCAGATCCCTTCAGAAGTGGTCAATCAGTGCCAAGTCAGTCAATTAATCAATGGCATGGAGCACTTCCCCTCTCAGGATTTCCTCTGGAGAGTTTCTAGTACTCTACCAGTCTCAGCAATGGGAGAGAGAGTCCAGTAGAAGCATACCCACTCCATTCTTAACTTGGGCAGTGGCTAGCAAGTGCAAGGCAATCTGCTATGTGTCAAAGTTCACCTGTGCTGGGCAGCAGCAGTATGGGAGAGAGTCGAAGGTGGAGACAAGCTGACTGAGCGGACAAAGGCAATGGTAAACCACGTCCGTATTTTTAAGAAGAAAACTCTATGGACACACTGTCAGAATGACTGCAGATAGAGGTGGGGCATTCTGGGAGAGTTGTGTACATGAAGTCGTTGTGAGCTGGAGATAAAGTGACAGTATAAGACAAGATATGAAGCCCTTATTATATGCCGAGCACTGTACTAAGCACTTGGCAGAGTTTCCTAGGTTAAAGCTCTTATCTGATGAGTGGAAGGGAATACAGAAGGGACTATGGAATATGACCCAATAATAATGCTTGCAATAAATATGTTAAGACCTTTCTGTGTATCAAGCACTGTACTGAGTGCTGGAAATAGATACAGTATAAGCTCATCAGACACAGTCTCTGTTCTCCATGGGGAGAAACAACTAGGATCTTATACCCATTCTACT
Source organism: Tachyglossus aculeatus (assembly GCF_015852505.1). NCBI lineage: Eukaryota > Metazoa > Chordata > Mammalia > Monotremata > Tachyglossidae > Tachyglossus > Tachyglossus aculeatus. Next base: position 15,468,416 of record NC_052074.1, on the reverse strand, counting down.
GATGAGGAAACTGAGGCACAGAGAAGTACAGAGACTTCCCCAAGGTCACACAGAAGGCGAGTGGCAGAGCTAGGATTAGAACCCAGGATTCCTAACTCCCAGGCCCGTGCTCTTTCCACCAGACCACACGGCTTCTCTATAACAGCAGAGTGAGCTATTTACAGTCTTATAAACCAATGGGGTCAGGGTCCCAGCCAAACTGGACCCAAGAACATTTTATAACATCTAGTAATCAAATCTTTACTGCAATGGATGATCGTGACCTAACACCAGGTTTGATTGAGATAGAGGCTTGAAAATATGATTTGTTTCTCAAAACAAGCCTGGTACACTGTTTCCAAGTCAAGGCCCTTCCAACACTGAATTGTAAAGTTAGAGTAAATGTTTTGCAAAGGCTGAACTTTTCCATTCCTTTCCCTCCACGTCCGTAAACAAATGAATTAGAGCAACCCCAGATTGAAAGTTACTTATTCTTTGTAACCATTTTCGTATCAGTCAAAAAGAGACTGAGCCAACATCTAATGATGTTTCCAGGATGAGAAAAGGAAAATTTCATTAGGTCACTAGTGCGACATTTAAATGACAGAAACAGATCAAAGAAAGAACCCATTTTAGGTATTATTTCCAGAAGAGTAAGGTGGTCATTAATACTGAGATCTGAAAGAATAGAGGAACCTGCTTGGGTAGAGTTTACCATGTGTATTGGTGCTTCTTTTTTTTAGCTTAGAAAAAGAACAAAAATATCAAGCATTGCTCAAGCCTTGGAAAACTCTTAAAGTTCTCTGCAGATGTATGGATGGCCTAGGGAAAAGGGAAAGACTTTCTCAGTGATTTTATGATCTCAAAGCCACTGCTGTTGTCTTGACTACAACTTGAGGGGTTGGACAGTCAATCAATCAGTGGTATTTCTTGAGCACTTACTGTGTGCAGAGCATTGCACTAAGTGCTTGGGAAAATACAACACATTATAATTGGTAGATGCAATTCAGGAGACAGACATTAAAATGGACTAGGGATAGGTAAAATACTAGAGAATAAGAATATTTATGTAAGTACTGTGGGATTGGGATGAATATCAAAGTTCTTGAGCACACAGCAAAGTTTGAATTTTACAATACCTAAACCATCCTACCGAACATAGACCTGGGGGTCAGAAGGACTTAGGAGTCAGAAGGGCCTAGGTTCTAATCCTAGCTCTGACACTCATCTGCTATGTGACCTTGGGCAAGTCATTTAATTTCTCTGGGCTTCAGTTACTTCATATGTAAAATGGGGATTAAGACTGTGAGCCCCATGTGAGATATGGACTGTGTCCAACCTGATTAGCTTGTACCTCAGTGCTTAGATAATAATAATGATGGCATTTATTAAGCGCTTACTATGTGCAAAGCACTGTTCTAAGCACTGGGGAGGTTACAAGGTGATCAGGTTGTCCCAAGGGGGGCTCATAGTCTTAATTCCCATTTTCCAGATGAGGTAACTGAGGCCCAGAGAAGTGAAGTGACTTGCCCAAAGTCACACAGCTGACAATTGGCAGAGCTTAGATCAGAGCCTGGTGCATAGTAAGTACTTAACAAATACCATCAAAAACTATGGATAAAAGAATGTATTTCTAAACAATTGAAGCAAACTGATTCACTGAAATGTATGAAATGACATAATTGAGAAAAAATCCAAGTTCTTCAAAAAGTATTCATTAGTCAAAACTCAGGAATCTGAGCAAGCTGGAAAATGAAGTTACCAAATAACATGGTATCGGAGTAAGAAAAAACAAGAAAACCTGTGTTTAGGCCAGAGGATGTTATGGTCTTTTTCTTACCTGCCAGTTTTATTTAAATTCTAGCAAAATCTGCAGTGGACCAAGGCTTGGGTAGTTAGTACAAAGGCAACCCATCTGTTCTCTGTCTGCGGGGAGGGAGAATGGCCATAGTAAAGTCAAGGAGCAATGCCTAATATGTTTCCTCAGTTACAGGGAGAGGAGAAAATAGTTCCTGCATATTACCATAATGTCTCTGCTAGCTGGCTCTGTTTGGAGGTTCATTCATACATTCATTCATTCAACCATATTTATTGAGCGCTTACTGTGTGCAGAGCACTGTACTAAGCATTTGGGAGAGTACAACAATAAATAGACCCATCCCTTATCCTCAATGCTGGTGCATGCGTGTGTGTGTGTGTGTGTGTGTGTGTGTGTGTAATAATGGTGGTATTTGTTGAGCACTTACTATGTCGCAGGCACTGTACTCAGGGCTGTGGGCAAATGGAGTTGGAAACAGTCCCTGTCCCATGTGGGGTTCACAGTCTCAATCCCCATTTTACATATGAGGTAACTGAGGCACAGAAAAGTTAAGTGACTTCCCAAGGTCACACAGCAGACAAGTGGCAGAGCCGGGATTAGAACCTGTAACCTTCTGTATGTTTGTTCGCAGCAGGATTTGGTGGGACAGGGTTAGTGAGCCCACTTCTCTTGTACTCCATAGGCCTTTGCTTGCACATACATTCTGGGTGGAAGATGCTGGGTTCTCTCCACCACTGCTCCGGAGCTGCAGAGCAGGAACTTGTTCAGCAGATTGTCTAGGTGCAGGGAAATCCAGTGGTCTACTTAGGTTGGGGTGAGGGATGTGTGTGCCTGGAGAAAGAAGGACGTGGTGGAGGCAGGAGTTCTATCTCAACCTTGTGACTTGAAGACTTGTTCAGTCTGATAGGTTCCAAAGATCTATCACCTAACCAATTCATCAGTCCTTACTAGTTTTCACAATAGCCTATTGATGATAGATTTGTTGGACCATGAGTCTCATTAGCTCAAAAAACTAGAACTGTGTGTTCTATTTTTATTTTCCTGAAATATGACCACAGTATGATTCTTTTAGACCTGGCCTAATTTATTTCGGGCACTGGCCCTAAGTTCTGGAATGAATGTTTATAGCTGGGTTGTGCTATGGGTCACAGAATCTCTGACCTGACTGAAATAGTCTGATTTGGATTGAGCTTTTTGACACAAACAAACTTGGGGAAGCTCTTTGTGACCTCCGTCACTACAAAAGAAAAAAAAATACTACATCTTCAGTACATCATTGGCTTTGACAGCCACCAAATCTCTCATCAAAATGATATGGTACAACTGGTAAGGAAGACCTCTTTTTACCCAGTTGGCACATTTCAGAAAAATAAAATAGTCTTTTAAACTGGGAACAGAACCCAGTTAGAATGTGTATGCGTAGGTGTGTGGGGGTGTATGTGTGCATGCATGTCTGTGTGTCTGTGTGTCTGTGTGTTGGTGTGTGAGCTTGTGACTGCTCACAGAATTCAATTTCTCCTCTGCATTTCAAGGCTAAAGTTTGCTGAAACCTGCTGCAATAGGAATGATAAATATTTGTCCTTTTCTTTTGAAAGCTGAGTAAATATTTGTATAGACCTTATGTAAATGCTAGAGGCTTTTACAGCAGGTCTTTAAGCAAGCTAATCCTCTGCTTTGGCCATTATGGAAAATTTTATATTATTCTGTTGATGAAGTCCTACTGGACTCTGTTACTGGGGTTCAGCAGATGACTCTCCTCTCTCCACTTGCCTCATGCTTTTAGCCCACAGGTAAGTCTCGATGTTAACCGATCATTTGCATTTATTGAGCCTTTACTGTATTATTGAGCATTTACTGTGTGTAGAACACTGTACTGAGCTCTTGGGAAAGTACAATAGAGTCACTATCCCTGCCCACGAGGAAGATACCATCTAGGGATGGAAACAGACCTTAAAATAAATGACAGAAGATTTCAAAGAAGGTGGAATAATGGAGATTGTACTGTAAACTTTTTAAAACTGGATGCTGTAGTGTTTAGAAATATAAGACAATTGATATTCTTCATAATCGCCATCAATTCATGATCAAATTGCATTTTAAATGGTTTGAAAGTCTGAGTTCATCCAAAAAACTTAAACCAACACAGCCTTGGACACTAGAACTTACTATCAAAATAGGTGACATTGATTAAGTCAGCTTATCGGTGGACACGCCGACCATTTTTACCTCTGAACAGCAACTCCCTTCTAAGTTATTGCAGCTGTTGAAGCAGCATAAGATTGAAGTGGCCAAGGGTAGGAGACTGTACAGAGTAGATTTTGGCCATAAGCCCAATTTTACCTAGTCAGTGTCCTGTTTGGTAAAAAAAAAAATAACGTCCAGAGATGAGTGGTAGAATTCCACCGAGAGTGTTGATGAGTAGGCTCATATGAAAGGAGTTGAGGGCTCATATGAACTATATACCACAGATGAGCAGTGAGGAAGGAGACATGATTTTCCATTTCTGTTTTACTGTATGGAAGTGGGAAGCAATGCTCCTTCCTGTGTCCATGTTAACAAGTCTCAGAATACTTCTTAAGATATAACTCCAAGAGCTCAACATTATTTTCCTTTTGACTGGGGAATCTCATAAATCTACAGCCACCCTAAGCATTTCTGTCTTTGGAATGACCCTTAATTTAGATGTGCCTGGGGCAAACCTAGGCAGAATTCCCAATTGTCTACACCTCACAGCCACTGGCATTCTGCACTCCAACAGTAGTTTTTTGGAGAAGTGTGTGACAGCAACCGCATAAGCTGCCAACAGCAAGTATTGAGTCAGCCAAACGAGTGCATTTAGAAGGGGGTGGTTTATTCTTTCCATGCCTAGGAGGGTGTAGGATTGGCAGAACTGAAGACATGGGGTAGGGAACGGAGCCTAATTGCAACAGGAGAATTGCACTGTATTTATAAATTTCTTTGAAGTCCAATCTCAGTGACTAGAATTGAAAAGTGGACCACAGTGCAGTGTGTTATTTACATTCAGGATATGGTTCATTCTATATGATATTTTATGCTAATAGTGATAAAAAAGTTTCCAACATTTGAGGAGACTGAATTGATTGGATTAAGCACTGCGCTAAGCCCTGGAGTAGATAAAAGTTAATCAGGTTGGACAAGTCCCCATCCCACATGGGGCCCACAGTCCAAGTAGAAGGGACAACGAGCATTTAATTCCCATTTTACATCTGAGGAAATGGAGGCACAGATAAATTAAATGACTTGCCCAAGGTCACACAACAAACAGTTGGCAGAATCAGGTCCTCTGACTCCTGGCCTTCCCACTAGGCTATGCCATTTGTCAATGTATGCTGATAGGAAGGCAGCATGAGAAGAGCATGGGTCTGAACATCACGGGACCTGGTTTGTTCTAATCCCAGTTCTGTTCTGGCTCATTGTGTGACTTTGGGCAAATCGCTTAACCTCTCTGTTCTCATCTGTAAAGTGGGGTAAATGATACCTGCTTCACCCTGCCTCAAAGGATTGTGTGAAGATAGAATAAGTACTTGGGGAAAATATATGTACTATATGTTCTATTCAAATTCAAGGTATTATTGGATGTATTACATTTTGGCTCAATTTAAAGTCCCCGTTTCCCTCCCTCCCCCCCAAAAAATGGAAATAGGAAATTTTAAGCAAATTCGCACATTCATTTCCTCTCTTTAGGAAGGATGGTTTTAGTACTGGAAAAGGATAATCTGCTTATGTAGAGCCCAAAAAATAAAGGGCCATATTTACTGCAGCTGTCGCTTCCATTCAAAATTTGGTTACTTTGATATTGAAACACTTTCATAATTACATTCTAAAGAAAAAAAGGATTTCATTTTAAGAAAGGTTCAAAGAATTAAGTCTATGACATGAAATATGAATAATCCCAAGCTATTTTTTAAACATTGCAATGTTGCAGTGTTTAAAACTGTGATTTTGACAGATGCTGACTTTTCATAGTTGAAAAAGTCCCACAGAAAATAAATCACAAATTAAGAGCAAGATATTAGAAATTCAAACCTGCTTTTTGTGAAAGGATTAATAAATTAATAATAATTTATAAATAAATGATAATTTATAAATGATTAATAAATGAAATCACTACATTTCATCAAACAAAAAAATTGACTAATTTTTAACCGCAGTCCATATTGTCATAGTTCATACACAATTTAATCAAGGAAGTGGTTTTCTATTGATGGTCTGGATATGCAAACATATCCCATTCATTTCTTTTCCTTCAGATTAAGGAAGAAAGCTAATGCAAGCATATGCCAGATTACAAGCACCTAATGATATCACTGCCCTGGGGATACAACCAGTTATAGATCCCAACAGAGATCCCACGGGTCTTGACGTTCCAACCTCAGAGAAGACCTTTGACAACCTAATTCATCATTACAAGATGCTGAAGCAGTAAGGACTGCTTGCCTACCGCAAGGTAATGCCTTGGGATTTAAAAGTCATTCATACATAAATAAGAAAGAGGATGACTGTATAAATATTATTGATGATAAAGAGCCTATTGGAAGAGGCATATAAAAGTACGCAGAGGTGTTCTGAATGGATAAGTCTGCTACAACACATCTTAAGAAGAAAAGTAGTCTGGTGGTCAATAGCTGGACACATTTCTCACTAAACTGAGAAACCACTACCTCAGCAAGCAGGACAAACTTCAACTTCTGCCTACCCTATGATACAAACCATTCATGTTATACTCACACTTTGATGAAACATAATTTAGTGGTGATGTGGGAGGTTCCATCATCTTTAATAACGTTTCATTTTTCTGAAATGATTTGCTACCTTCCGAGCATCCACATTGTCCTTCTTGCTGAACAGACCATTTGAAAATAAAAGTTCTTTCCACTCTAGTACCATACAGTTTAAAGAAGGGCGTGACATGGGTTACAAACTGTAATTAGTTCAGTTTACCAATTTTCCTGGGACAGACTTAAATGGTGAGAGATTTGTTTTGCAGGTGACTTAACTGAATCATAAGGTAGATAACTGACCTGCCTAGAGTCACGACAAATTCCTCAAGGCTGTTCCCTCGTGGTATTTTCTGACTCTGGGGCCTTCGAATGGTCACAGAGGGGTAAGCACCCATCCAACCTGTTAGGGGGGATTTAGTAAAGTAGAACTTGTTTGTGAGTGATCGGTACCTGTACTAGTTACCTGGAAATTCCAGCCTGGGGCTTCTCCAGATAATGTCCCTCCAGCGTTCAGCACCATGGCCAGAGCTTGAAGCAATCAATGCCTGGGCACTGCAGAAGGAAGATCACCGAGCTGTTGCACTCTACGTAAAGATCCATTCTTTTCCCCACAAAACATCTCCATCATCATCATCATCATCATCATCATCATCATCATCACCAATCAGTGGTATTTACTGAGCACTTACTACGTGCAGAGCACTGTACTAAACACTTGGTAGAGAACAATACCGCAGAGTTGGCCTGCCATCTGAAATGCCAATGAAATTGACATAACCAACGGCCATCTATTTTTGAAAGGTTGTCTCCCAGACCAGAGGTCATGGAGGAGTCGCCGCTAGCCCTGACACCTTCACACCATTTTACAGTCCTTCTATACGCTCTTGAGGAAAGCTTTGTTGGATTCAACTGCTCTAAGAAGAAATTCAAACGCATGCATTTGGGCTTAAAGAAATATTTTCTGAATTAGTTCGGTTCTTCCTTGGACATATCTTTTTGATAATGTCAGTTTTTGGAATGGAATTTCACGTCATAGAAATAATTGAGATATAGTCAGTGTAGTGGGATTGGAGTCAATTTTGAGAGTTTATATAGACTCTGTTTCGAGGGTTGAGGTCTGTTCTTACAGCAGAACTGGGGGTCGGGGTTGTGGCTAGGTCTTCACACGCCCAAGCTGTTATAAGGCCGTGGTGCTAATACTGGAATCAATTATGGTCAGAATTTTGCATTTTGAAGTTTTTACCATGCTGCTTAATCACACGACCATATTCAAGTGAAAATGGCTGAAATGTACCGTTTCAATGACAATATATGGTTCAGAGGACAGCCTGTGCAGAATATTTGCTTTCATTAATATTTAGGTGCATTTTATTAATAATGATAATGATAATTGTGTGTCTCCTACTTTTCTCATTACTGACAAGTCTGTCTGACTAGTAGCTTTTAAATATAAATGATTGCCATTGACTCATACAGGAAATCACAATGAATTGCAGTAATATTATTTGGTCTGCACATTTTGCTTAACTGGCTCACTCGGCTGTTGGGGAATCATTTAAACACAGTGCTATTTGGAGGTTCATTATATTCCTATGATTTTCTGTTATTTTTCAACAATAATTTTATTTTATCATGATTATCTGAGGACCACCATGCCAGTGTCAGAAGTCAGTTTTTTGAAAAATTTCAAAGAATCCTATTGCGATCTCTGTCAGTACTCTGCTGCTTAGAAAGCTTCCAAAGTCAAGATTAAAAAGAATTCTAAATGCTCCTTTCAGGTTTTTTTTAGCTCTATTAAAATGAAGATCCTTTCATAAAAATGCTCATCATTAAGTTGATAATAAGAATGTTGTATCAAAATGTATTTGTCAACTTTGAAAGCTGTTAAGCCCCATTATCCCCATTCAATGGATGTGACTGCTGAGGCTCAGGATGTTTAGATGACTGAACTGGGATCACGTAGCAAACAGTCTCTGAACCAAGAATAGAACTCATGACTCTTAAATCCATGTTCTCTGTTCTAACCACTAGACCAGGTTTCCTCCCACTTCTGGCTAAGATCTGTTTAAAACAACACAGAAATGAAACTGGTAACTTTTTGGTGGCTAAAGGACATCCGCTAGAAAGAATAGGAAAACCCAACTGTTTTGTGTTTGAGTATGACATTCATATTAATATATGATGATGAAGCCTATCTTTTGGGAGAGTTTATAGATTGGATTTCTTTGATGGACAACAGATAGGAAAGAATACGAGATAGGTGGATATGGATCAGATCGAGATTTGTGTGTTTAAGAACGGGGCAAAGCACAGCGGTTTCCCTTCACATGGGTCTCATCAAACAGTCTTGGTGGTTTTGATCTGTTTGCATTTTCTACCCATTTAGCCTCATTTTCTTCTGAATGCATGTGGCAACACAGAAATTAAACCAACAAGTTGGGGCTTCTGAGGTTGTGTGGTTTTGTGGTCCTTTGAGGCAGAGATGAGGTAGAATGTCCAGACAAGACAGATGACTAAAGTCCTTTTTTTAGGTCAGGACTATGTGTACCTATGCTGAAGGCCTGCTGAAGGCAAAAAAAAACAAAACCAAAGTAACTTTCTTTCCCCTGGGCCAGAAGCAGGACAGAATGGAAAGCCCCATGTGTCCTTTCTGATTGTATTGTACCTCACTCAGTGCTTCTTGGCACAGTGCTCAGCCTACAGAACATAGCAGATACCATAATTATTATTATTATTGGACAGAAAACCTTAGTCTAATTTCCCATTGAGCGCAAGGTCAGCATTTGGGAATGGGAAGGATACTCATGAACCTTATTCCCTAGCACAATGAATACTAGTTATTGGGTGACATTGTCTTTCTTTGAGCTGGTCTGCACTATCTGCAACAAGACTGATGCTAAACTGAGTGACTTGGAGGAAGAATGAACTGATTTCATCACAGCTAAATCCATGAAGCCTAAACAACAGAATTGAATATTGGCAATGCACCTCTCAGGTTCTTGAATCACAGTTCAAGTAGCTTGCAAGAGATTTGCAAATAATAATTATAATGATGGCATTTATGAAGCACTTACTATGTGCAAAGCACTGTTCTAAGAGCTGGGGAGCTTACAAGGTGATCAGATTGTCCCACGGGGGGCTCACAGTCTTAATCCCCATTTTACACATGAGGGAACTGAGGCACAGAGAAGTTAAGTGACTTACCCAAAGTCACACAGCTGACAATTGGCAGAGCTGGGATTTGAACCCATGACCTCTGACTCCAAAGCCCCAAAGCTCTTTTCCACAGAGCCACACTGCTTCTCATACAAATCCCGTGCAAATCGGTGTAGTAGGGTGGCAAGCAAGATAGAAAGGATGAAAATATATGTCCTTACTTTTCCTCATGTCTTCCAAATTTTAAATTTAGTATAGCGAAATTTCCCATTTCTATAAGGCAAACCAATGAAGTTGCTTTAGAATCTTTTCCATGGGCCTATTCACTGTGTTCCCTAGACATCATGGATCATTTGCAAGCAAAAGTGGGGTTCCTGCTAATGTTTCAGCAATCTCAATTAGGGATAAGGTAGGGAGGGGAAAAACAGAAGATAAGAAAAGCAGGAAATTGAGGCTGGGAAGTTGACTGGAAGCTGTGGCTGGGGAGAGAAGGACATGGATTTTGAAGAGAGTGGTTAATTGAAAATTGAGAACTGGGGAGGTCCCATGCCCTCTCTGGATCATTTTCCTGGAAGAAGGTGTCAACTGCTAAATGGAAGGAATCCTAACCTCTTTCCCTGAATGAGGTGGGGGTCACAGGCCTGAGATACACTAACCTGAATGTGTTGTGACATTATAAATTAGATTGGAAGATCTGTTAGATTGCATGATTTTTAGAGGAGAGACTGTCAGTCAATGGTATTTATTGAGAACTTACTGTGGGCAGGATTCTGTATTAAATACTTGGGAGAGTAAAATATAACAGAGTTGATAGACAAGTTCCCTGCCCACAAGGGGCTTACAGTCTATAGGGGGAGATAGACATTAAAACCATTATGGATATGTATATACATGTCTTCTAATTGCACTGTATTCTCTCAAGCACTTAGTATAGTGTTCTACACACTACTGATTGATTATTAACCCCCCCCCCATACACACACATAGACATTTTGTGTCTACCAATTACTACCAAGGATGTCTTAAATTTCAAACCTAAAATTGAACAAAACTGCAGGGAGAGGAGGCCACTCTACTTCCACCAATAGTTTTTTTCAGAGGCATAAGATCGTCTAGTGGAAAGGGTACAGACCTGGGGATCAGAAGACAAGTGTTCTAATCCCAGATCTGACAGTTGCTTGCCGTGTGACCTTGGGTAAATTACTTAACTTGTCTGTGCCTCAGGTTCCTCAAGTGTAAAATGGGAATTAGTTCTTCTTCCTAATTAGACTGTGAGCCTCATGTAGAACAGGGACTGCATTCAACCTGATTAATTGTATCTACCATATAGCCTAGAGTGGTACTCATCACATAGCGCTTAAAAGTACCATAAAAAAAGATTTTGCATCTGAAACCAAATCCCTTAGGACATGATTTAGTCTGATGAAACTGACACTCTATTCCAGATATTTCAGCCCTTTTCCCTGCCTCTATCAGCTAGGGGTAATTTTTAAAGAACCCTCCCTCCTGTTCTTCCATGGCTAGGAGAGATGTATACTTAATAATGCTTCCCTTCCCTGACTCTTCTACCCTCCCTGCCTTCCAAAAAACCATTATAAACCTTTCAAAATGCTAAACTCTTACTGCATCTACAACATAGGAAAATAAGTAATTATAGTGACCAGTAAATGAGTTACTGGAAGAGTACAAGGTCAAGCAATTAATCAGTATTGAAAACTAAGGGAAAAAGCACCTGATTTCCAATAAAAAGACAACACAGTCTTTAAAGTAGAATATGAATGACAAGGGAAATCACATGGGAGTATAATAAATGACTTTAATAGATTATGCTCTCTACATTGGCATGCTGGTATGTAGAACCAGCTATATACGCCACACTTCTTTTTAACTTATATATGATAAATTGCTCATTTATTCATATTAATGCCCATCTCCCCCTCTAACCTGTATGTTTGTTATGGGCAGGGAACACGTCTGCTACTTCTATTGTATTATACTCTCCCAAGCACTCAGTGCAGTGCTCAGCATATAGTAAGTGCTCAATAAATACAACTGATGATATATACCTTGCTCTTTAGCTTCTTGTCTTTCAAACTGCTTTCTTATTGGGAAAGAAATGTCATTTTGAACAAACTTACTGCACCGGTCCCAGACTGTCGTTTGCCTCTGTTTATTTTACACGTGGTCAGAACAATTTGGTGTAAGCACTGACCGATGTGTACAGACTGATCTCTTTAAAAATAACTCAGTCCAAGTTCTTGTGTAATCAGGTTTATTTCTTCAGCTAAGAGGAAAAAAATACAGGGGCCGTGAAGTTGTGTGATGTTTCTGCTAAACCTCTCACTCACTGGACTCATTTCATAAGTTTATACTCCTTTTCAGCAGCCCTGATGGAGCCTGATGACTGGCATTAGAGTTAATCAAAATGTTCTTCTGACAACCTGGAAATTTCTCAGCAGGGGCAAGCTATACTTCCTTATCTGAAGAGAGCTACAGTGCCAAGCACTGATCATCAAAGTGGCTCCCTGTCATTTCTACTGTTTGGAAATAGCTGTACTTGTTCATCTCAAGCCAGTAAGAAAATGTCTCCACTGTATGAGCCCTGAAAATGGATTTCTACCCTTCTACAATAATTCAGTCAGGTTTTACCAGACTAGACAAGCAGGAGATGAGTTTTCCATTGCAGATGATTAATGCCAGGAAAGCTCATGGCTTGCTAACATTGCTTGCTCTTGGTGCTAATTCGGTAGCTTCTGTTTTTTATTTCAACTGGACGAATTCCTTCAATGTCAGCCTATGACCTCAGTTAAGTTACACTCCCTGAAAATACGACTTTTTGGAGAAATCTACTCCCCGCCCGGTGTCTCAAAACCGGCTTAGTATTCCCTCCAAGGGATCCGCATTCACTATTGAATGACCCTCAGTTGTCAGGTATAGCATGAGGCTCCTCTTCCTGGAACACAGTAAAAACTGATGAGGAATCAGTCACATCTGGAGTAAACTGTCCAGTCTATTAATGAGGATGTTCTTGGTAGACTTATTATCCAGTGACACCTGCTGGTTAGCACAGGTCAGACATGAACTTGGTGAACTCTCATCTCATTTGCCATGCGGGGAACAGCTTCTCACCCCTCCATAACCCTGCAGCTTGGTGATCTCCTCTAATAATCATCATCATGGTACTTATTAAGCACGTACTATGTGCCAGGCACTGTTCGAAACACTGGGGGGGATACAAGCTGATCGGGTCAGACACGGTCCCCGTCCCCACGGGATGTACAGATTAAGTAGGAGGGAGAACAGGTATTTGCCCCTCTCGGGATGGCACCTGGAAAGTTTGCCAATCTCGGTTACAGGAGGGAGAGTCAAGCAGAGGCAGATCCACTCATTCCTAGCTTGAGCAGCGGCTAAGACAATCTGCTGCAGGTCAACCTCACCTGTGCTGGGCAGCAGTGACATGGGAGGGAGTCAGGGTGGAGACTCAAGTTTACTGTGCAGAAGAAGGCAAGGGTAAACCACTTCTGTATTTTTACCAAGAGAACTCTATGGATACACTACCGAAACGATCGCAGAGGGAGGTGGGGAGTTCTGGTAGAGATGTGTCCATGGAGTCGCCATGGGTCGGAGACGACTCGACAGCCTAAGACAAGAACAGGCATTTAAGCCTCATTTTACAGTTGAGGAAACTGAGGCACAGAGAAGTTAGAAGACTTGCTCAAGGTCACACTGTGGGCAAATGGAGGGCCTAGGACTAGAGTCCAAACCTCCTGACTCCAAGGCCTGGGTTCTTTCCACAAGACCACATGTCCCCACTTGGGTAATAGCCACGTGGGAGCCTCTGAGAACTGGTACTTTCTCTCGAATGTTCATTCCAGTTCATTCTGACTGAAATTAAATGTAAATGAACATTTGAACAAACCCTCTAAAGCATACTTTTCAACATATTTTATTTAGGGGTTTCATTGTAGTATGTTCCTCTTGTGTCTATTCAGCTGGTTTTCAGGACATCAGTTTGCTCAGATAGGTCAGTTTGCTCAGCTCGGTATTTCACTGGAGTCTCCTGTTTCTTTTTTTATTCAAAAACTTGGTTTTTCCCTTGTCCAGAACTATATACCATGTGGATGCCCTATCCTAACAATGTTTAGTTATGCTATCAATGAATCGTACTCTCCGTGTTCTACATCATTCCCAGTGTGAAGCCAGTTGCTACAGCCAGGACTGGAACGACATCCCTGGTTAAAATCACCAAATTTAAAAGTGACAACATCTTTGAAAGTAGGCGTCCCGCCCAAGTTTTCATGTTTTTTTTTTATTTCCAATTGCATCCAGCGGTAAATAGAGATGAGATTGAAGAAATAATCCAAATCAGGCACCTGCTCAGCTAATTTCCCCCCATCTTTACAAGGTGTCTTTGACCCTCTGTCAGCATCTGCAGATTGTCACGGCACTTTTAGCCACAGCTGGAGCGCATCAAGCCTTGTGCACTTAGCAAGACTTTGATGTTGTTCCAACTGATACTATTGATAACGCCTGATTGTTTTCCATCTAGATCTGCACTGAAATTGAAGTTGATTGGACACACGTTAAGCTCTGTACAACAAGGGAGATATATTCTTTCAGGGGGGTAAAACGGTAACGGGAACTCGGGCCACAGTTTTAAAAAGAAATGTGCTCCCTATTAGCAAAAAACGCAATAATAAATTAAGCCCATTTAAATTTAGCATCACCCTCCAGTAGTAACTCGGGATGGGAGAATTCAAGTAGGTTCATAACCTGATTAATGAGGTATTCATGCAGACCTCCCCTGCTGCAAATTTTTGCCTAATAGGCAGGCCACTTCTTTCCCAGTTTTTGTAGTAGGAGATTTCTGGCTTGGGATCGGGGCCCATTTCTCATCTCCTTCCCAAAGGGGCATGGTAAGTTGCCAATTTCTAAACTATTAGAAATCAGATTTCTCATGGAGCCTCTTATGGTGGGGAAAGAGTCGAGGATTAGCAGTGCTTTTAAAGACTTGCAACGGAGAGGTTCACAATTGCCCTTTACTTTTCAAATATGCTATTGGTGGATGCAGCAAGGAAGAGTATATGGATGCATCTTCTGATAAGAGTTTAATGGAAGAAAAAATTCCTATTCTCCTCCATGACTGGGGACATAAATCATACCACTGAAGGAAAATTGTGAGTTTGAAATCTAGTTACTTCAAACAGACCTCTCTGACAGGTGAAAAAGTATAATAAAAAGTATAAGAAATTGACATTTTTCTAATGAAAGAAAAAAGTTAATATGCATGATCAATTCATGCTTATTTTAGTTCTTGTCAAGTGCTTACTATGTGTCCAGACACTGTACTAGGCAATGGGCTAGATACCAGATAATCAAGTTGGACATAATCCCTGTCCGAGATAGGGCTCATAGTCTAAGTGGAAGGGAGAACAGATAGTCAATCCTCATTTTACAGATGAGACAATTGAGGCACTGAGAAGTTAAGTGACTTGCCCAAGGTCACACTGCAGTGGCAGAGCAGGATTAGAACCTAGGTCCTCTTAATCCTAGGCCTATGTTCTTTCCACTAGGTCATACTGCTTCATATATCCATCAGATGAAATCAAACAGTATGCCCTATCTATATTATGGCGCTAAGTGATATAGTAAACCATGCAGTTCTAGGAAGGAATGTGTCTGTTTACTGTTGCACTGTACTCTCCCAAGTGCTTAGTACAGTGCTCTGCACATAATAAGTGCTCAATAAATATGAATGAATGAATGAATGAATGAATGTGGGAGGAAGCTGATTGTGATTCCTAGTGCTGCGTATATACATTCAATGAAGTTCCTTTATGTCAGCTTCTTGAGAATGTAAGTATCCCGTGGGCAAAGAACCTACCTCATACTGCTTTTGTACTTTCCCAAGAACTTAGTACAAAGCATTGCGTCCAGTGGATTTGTAATCAATACCGTTGCAACTACATGGAAAGCTACACCATAAATACGCCAGCACGCAGCTTTTCTCCTTAAAGCCTGGATAGTTTTGAAACAACCCCAGGAATCTATGCAGACTAGTTTCAACAAATTTTTTAAAAGCATCCCCAGATAATTAGTATGTATCCTGAGGCACTGCCAAGGACATTAGTTGCACACGAGTACGTATTTGAATCCTCTTTTTTCTCCAAACTCGAAGCCCATCGTGGGTAGGGAATGTGTCTACTAACTCTGTTGTACTGTACTCCCCCAAGTGCTTAGTACACTGCTCTGCCCGCAGTAAGAGCTCAATAACTACCCTTGGTCGACTGAATGAATCCAGATTTATAGTACACGTTTATATGATTTTAAAAGTTGGCTTCAAAGTTCAATATGAACATGAATATGTAGGATTATCCATTCCGTTGTACTCAGTAAGTAGAGAATCCCTAAGTAAAAAGAGCCCTGGGCTGTCATCTTGTTTGCCCACAGCTATGCCTGGCCTTAAATCCAGGTCTGTCCTAAGAGTCAATGAATGGTCTTCCACAGGTATACCTGGCTCAATGAATTCTGGGAAAATCCCTTTGGGATGATGGCCTTGAGGGCCAATCTAGGCTCTACCTGGCTCTGCATTGCTCATGGAAGTTCTTTTATTTCTGACAACTGCTCTGTAAATTGGGCCTAAGCCTAGAGCCAGCAAAGATCTGCTCAGTGGGAGGGTGGAAGCAAAAGAACTTCAGTCCCTCAGATCACTTTCCCACCCCCTCCAGCATCCATGGAGATTTACCAGGCAGTCTGGTCTCATGGAAAAAGTAACAGACTGTGAGTTATGAGACCTGAGTTCAAGGGCCAATTTCATCATTAGCTTACAATTGAATGGGGTAAATGACAGCCTCTCTGGGCCTCTGTTTTCTCATCTGTAAAGAGGGGATAAAATAGACTGTGATCCCCATGTGGGACAGGGACTATTGCTTATCTCATAACCTGTATCTACTCCAGCACTTACTACATAGTAAGTGCTTATTGTTATGGTTATGATTATTTTTATTATTGTATTCATTAGGAACTGAACAGGTGTCAAGCACTGGGACAAATACAAGATAATCGGGTGTCACATGGGGATCGCAGTCTAAGGAAAGAGGGAGGACAGGTATTGAATCCCCATTTCACAGATGAGAGAACCGAGATAGAGAGAAGTTAAGTAAATTGCCCAAGGTTACACAGCTGACGAGTGGCAGAGATGGGATTGCCACCCAGGCCTTCTGATGCCCAGGCCCACACTCTTTCCACTAGGCCACACTGCTGCTCCATGAATAACAATACATGGTATTACTATTATCTTTAATATTATCATTAATATTAGTGTTGCAATTGTAGTTGTTACTCTTATCCAGTTGACAGTGGCTCTTCTTGGGTCAGGCCAGGATGGCTGTCCTGGGCACAATCTGGAGATTTGAATCAGTTCTGGGTCAGATACAAGGTGTCCAGAAGCTTCTGGAAAAATTTGGACCCCAGTGGGAATCCAAACTTCTGACTGGTCGAGAAATTAGAGAACCTGCCCAAGAACCTCCAAGCACAGGGTGAGACCAGACCCTTGAAGGCTGCCCAAATCCAGATCTGCTCTCCTGAAGCTGAGCTAAGACCAGGCCATCTTTCAGGAATGATGGAAGTAAGGCAAAGTTTCCGTGCCATTTTCCCCATGACATTCATCTCCCTTGTGTGATTTCTATAAACTACTTAATGAAACCTCACGACCTGAAAGAGTTAGTGCACTTTCAAGAGGGCCTCATTTATTAGCAGTAACTCCCTGGGAGTAAATTACTCACCTGGCAGGAGACGACTTCTAAACATCATGAACCAAAGTCTAAGGTTTACTACTGCTCATTTTTTACATGAAATTAGTTTTTACTGTGACTGTCATCAAAAATCATGGAGGGTTTTGGTGTACCTCTGGGATGGAAACTATTATCACCCTGGGAAAGAAGTACAAAATTTCTGCTAGTCATGTAACAGTCACTGCTCCAATTCTAACATTTTGCAGGGACCCAAAAAATGACCTAGTTATCCATTCGAGACCCAGAGATCACTTGAAATGAGCCTGTCTTACTTTTCTGGAATCCAAATGTTGGACAGCTGGCAAGTTATAATGAGGACAACCTAATGGTATATGACATGCTGAGAATAAAGGAAGTAGAATACATTATTCTAGGAATACTAAAACCCACGTTCATTTTTACTGAATTCTTAGTTTTGCCAGTATAATCTCTACACTGAAGTCATTGTGCCTCCATTCAGATTTGGATCCATTTGCCTTGCATCACTTTGTACCACAATGAGCGGGATGTTAAAGAGGAAAATGCCATAAACTGGAATGAATACCGAAAACTTAGCAAGGTCGGAAAGCGGATATGACAAGTTTAACAGATACAATTCCTGACCTTTTCAAGATTTCAAGTAAGGCAAATGGCACTGGCATAGTCAAACAAATAAACTAGTTTAATGCATGATGGAGCTAGGACAATGACCATTTTCAGATGAATACTAAAATTGAAGAGATAAATATTAGTAGTCAAAACAGATGTTACATCCAGTATGAAGACTCTACTGGGAAATATCAGATCTGAGAATAGACAGAAGATCCATGTCTTTGCCTTTAGCTAGGATAGCCTAATTTAAAAAGGGAGTTCTTCAGGCACTTATTTACATAACACGTCAGCATCTAGGATGGTCTTTGCATTTTTAACAAGGAGCATTTTTCAGATTGAGCAATGGCATCCTGGTCATGAGAAAACTGTACTTTTCTGTTTGTTCCCCCAGCTAAAGTGTAAACTCCTTGAGGGCAAAGGTCATGTTTATTCATTCTATTGTTTGCTAACAAGTTCTCATACAATGTTCTGCACACTGTGCAGTGGGCGCTAAATAAATACTACTGATTGACTGCCTGATGGAATGAATGAATTCACTTATGCCAAAATAGCACATTTGGAACAATAAAAGCCCCCCCCCCCTTTTGTTGTATTGGTTAAGGACTTTGTGCCAGACACCTGTCTACATCTTTTGTTTTGTTGTCTGTCTCCCCCTTCTAGACTGTGAGCCCGTTGTTGAGTAGGGACCGTCTCTATTTGCTGCCAACTTGTACTTCCCAAGTGCTTAGTACAGTGCTCTGCACACAGTAAGCACCTCAGTAAATACAATTGAATGAATGAATGAATAAATAAGTGCTGGGATCGATACGAGTTAACTTGGACACAGTCCATGTCCCACATGCTGCTCACGGTCTTAATCTCCATTTTGTAGATAAAGTAACTGAGGCACAGAGCAGTTAAGTGGCTTGCCCAAGGTCATACAGCAGATGAGTGGCAGAGCCAGGATTAGAACCCAGTTCCCCTGACTCCCAGACCTTATTCTTTCCACTAGGTCAGACTACTTCTCTCTGGACCACTGTGGCAACCGTTGCTGTATTTTGTGAAGGATCAGCAGAATTTGACGTACTATTTCCCAATCTCTGAAGAACCATTTTACTAAACAGTTGAAAACCATCAGGAACACCTACGAAGAATCAAAGAATGTAGTGCTGTTTCCATCCAACAGAATGTCCTAGATGGAAATTACTCTAGGGCCCCCATAAGCCATCACTGGGACTTTATATATAACACATGTGAGGATCAGGAAAGCAATGCCATCATCCTTATTTTCAAAAGGAGGGAAAATCTCTATCCTCTTCAATACAAGCAAGACATATTGGCTTTTCTTCAATAAGAATGCATCATAATGGAGCTCTGGGACCCCTGATAACTAGGAAGAGGAAACACAGAGAGACCTCAAGCAGCAGGAGTCCCCGAACCAAGTGAGAAGTTAAGGTCAGAAATCCAACCCTTATATCCAAAAGGCCATCCTAGCTCTTTGTTGTTGGCCTCTGAAGCCTAAGTTATTGAGGAGTCCTACCCATCTCTAGATTTGCAAACAGGTTCAGGCCCAGTTGTCCATGGATCTGATACTTTTATGTGTACAGAAGAAATAGTTTGTTTCAGTTACACATCTGTTCGTTAAAAGACATCTCCTTGGTCTTCATCTTTCCAGCTATGAGCTGAAAGATGTACAATTACTCCTAATTACTTATCCAGAGATGAAGTGGTTAATGAAAACCCTACAGGGATCCCTTTTGACTGGCCAACCTGCTTCTTCCTAGGACTGGCACAAGGAGATTTTATTACAACAGAACAGTGACTGTGTGGCTTACCTCATCAGTCAATCAATCAATGGCATTTATTGAGTTCTGTGTTTTCCAAAACACTGTATTAAGCACCTAGAAGCAGTGTGACCTAGTAGAAAGAACACGGGCCTACGCTCTAGTCCCAAATCCTCCTCTTGTCTGCTCTGTGACCTTGGGAAAGTCACTTAATTTCTCTATGCCTGGGTTGAGAAGCAGCATGGCTCAGTGGAAAGAGCACCTCAGTTTCCTCATCTGTAAAATGGGGATTAAGACTGTGAGCCTCCCGTAGGACAACCTGATCACCTTGTAACCTCCCCAGTGCTTAGAACAGGGCTTTGCCAATAGTAAGCACTTCATAAATGCTATCATTATTAGTATTATTACCTGATCTGTAAAATAGAGATTAAGCCTGTGAGCCCCATGTGGGACATGGACTGTGTCCAACCTGATAGGTTTATATCCACCCCAGTACTTGGCACATAGTAAGCACTCGACAAATACCATTAAAAAACAACAACAAAAACAACAACAAATGAACAAAAAAAATCATTTGGGAGAGTATGACACAAGAGAGTTGGTAGACATGATCCCAGCCAATGAGGAACTTATGGTCATCGCCTTAATATTCTCGGTGATTATGGGGGAAAGGAATTGTGCCCTTACCCACACTTCATTCTCCACCTCCCACCTTGACTAGGGCACTGAACATATGGATGCATGTGGGACCCTCCAGCACCATTATAAATGGTCACAGTGTCCTGGAGCCACTGAGGGGAGGGGGAAAGAAGGGATTACAGATATGTATGCATCATCTGTCCTGGGCAGGAGACCATTCACCTCTCTGGCTCAAAATACCTATCAAACTGAATAGGCTAGCTAGGTATTCATTGGGCCTTCTCTTTGGATTTTTTTGTGTGTCATTCACCACCTTTTAATATTGGTTTTCCAGACCTGCTTTATCACAGGGAGGGGAGAGAGAGGAAAGGAAATCCAGGGAGGCAGAGGAAGGATCTAGGTCTTCAGAATCGATAGTACTAATCTAACAAAATGAATGAGACCTATCAGAAGAAAAAGCATATTAGGCACCCTAGCCATGTCTAAATACTGAATTCTACAACAAAACCCCTCCCAGACATAGAAATCATTTAAAATTCAATTTATTTATGTGGCTGCTCCAAAATCAGCTCTCTTTTGCAGTGCTTCATCCAACATTTCAGGTCTGCTCAGTTTGGCCCTTCACGCTTTGGAGAATGCTTAAAGAAGTTAATGTCTTTGCCATACATTTACAATAGGAACATGATGTACATAAGAACCAAAGTGCAGGGAGATGATTGTAGCTTTGTATGAACCAATTTTGATATGTCAATGGGAAATTATTCTCCCCACTTAGTTTTACACTGTAAAATAGAAAACAGGGGCCAAGCTCTCATCACGAGGAGCTAGTAAGCAAGCTCAGATGATGCTCTGTGGGATAAATTGACCCCTCACAGATCTGGCCCAATGTTCAGCTGAGCTTTTCCTGCCCATCGTTAAAGACAGTTGCAAGGTGAGCTTTGGGAGAAATTCTACTGAGCAGGTATCTAGTTAAATAGCTGCCTTAGTATCCACAGCTAGGTGATTTTCAGAGCTAATTTCATTTATCTTGTATTTGCCTTGTACCACTCCACTTTTTTCTTCTTTTTTAACAATATTTGGTAAGGACTTACTAAGCTTCAATCAGTGTTCTAAGGGTTGGGGTAGATACAGGATAATCAGGTTGGACTCAGCCCCTGTCCCACATGGGGCTCCCATTCGAAGTAGGAAAGAAAACAGATAATCAGTCCTCGTATTACAGATGAGTCAACTGAGTCCCTGAGAAGTGGTGATTTGCCGAACTCACACAGTAGGTGATTGGCAGAGCCAGGAAGAGAACCCTGGTCCTCTGATTCCCTGGCCCTTGCTCTTTCCACTAGACAAATGCTTCTCTTCTAGTGTAGACAGATAGTCTGGTAAAACTGAATGGCCTGTGGCATCCACTCTTAATTTTCTAACTTCCATGTGGTCTCTTCCTCTGAGAGGGATCAACTATTCTTCACCTTCCATATTTTTATACTTTGATCAAATACCCCCACCATACTCTGGGAATGGATGAATGAGCATCTTATCAACAGTATTTTCTTGTTTCTGTAGCTCAGGAAAATAAAAAAAAAATGCCTACTCAGAAACATGTTTAGGCAGCAGATTTGCTTAGAATAATTCTGGAGTTATTCACTTTTCATTAAGAAACTGTGATTATGAATAATTGCCCTAAACTAATTTAATTCCATCCTCTTATGTTTTTATTGGGTGGCTTGCTCAACTACATGAATTTGGTTAAATTGCACCATACTCTGAAAAGGAAAGAGAATTAATGGGATTGATCAACTTGGGTGGGAACAGAGAAGACTAATAGTAATTAAGCATTTCCTGCTCCATCTTATTCCATCCCATTAGTGGTGAAATGTAAGGAGGTGCTTAAAAATTAATTTATATTGAAAAAAGAAAGCAGATTAGCAAAGTTTTAGTAGGTCTCGCTACCCGATTTTATGGCTAATACCCTAAATAGGTGAGTTTTGTAAATTTGAATTTATAAATGTTTAACCGTGAGGATTTTTCAATATGACTACTGATCAGATAGAAGAAGGGGGAAAATCTGTTTCTTTACATGAGGTTCCAAGACTTCATTGGTGGTTTACACATTTACTTGGATTGTGGAAGATCCACCCTTGTGTTGGGATCTTTGATACCTGCAGAGGATTTACCTGGAGGCACAGAAGGGTTCTGTTGCATCTTAAATGTTGTAAGATGAGACTTACAGTGTGTGAAAAGTGATAGTAGAAGGAGGCTTTCTGAGGCTCAAAAAGAGGGATATAGATAAGAGAGAAGAGAACACAGTGGGAGATAGAAGAAAGTAGAGGGATCTAAGGAGGCAGGGAAAGCAAGATGGATATGCTGAGAGAAGAATATCAAAAAAATTACTCCGGGTGGGGGGAAACTGGGAAGAGAGTAAAGGGCAAATTAAAATGAGAACAGGAAAGACTTACTAATGATATCAGATAATGAAGTAATAAGGTAGATGTGAAACCTGTTAAGAAAGTAAATTTGATGGCCAAAATTATTCAACAGGTTAAATGTCTTTCCATTTCTTGTTATTTATTTGACATATTTTTATAAATAACCCTAGAATTATTCATCTCTATTTGCATATGTAAATTCATGGGTTTTCTTTTATGCACGTCATGGAGAGAAGAGAGTTCATTACAATTTGGATTGAGTGTTTTATTCTATTTCATCTCTTCTAAATCTTCTTCTCTCCACCTCTCCCCTATCACTATTCTAGAAGCCTCCAAACTTTGATTTTCCTTTCTACCTCTTAGTCTCTGTCCAAACTGGCTTATATGCATACAGTAGTCTCCCCGCTCTAATTTGCTATATCACCTTTCTCCACTCTTTTAAATAGCTCAAGACACACCTCTTTCAGGAAGATGACTTTCATAAGATTCTTATGAAAATGCCTTCATTCTTAATTTGTTTTTTTTGACAAGGTTCAGATTTAATTGTGCATTGGCCATAGCATCGCTCAACCTTTTTGACTGTTTAATTTCCCCTGAGTCTAGACAAGACATTAATTTAAGGGACCTAAAGGCCTAATTGTGTTAGATAATATAGATTTATGCACAAGTTTATTTACTAGACTGTTGGCATCCTTGAAATCATTAATTCAGCAATGCATCTGCTGTAATTCTAAAGCCATGGTGTTTTTTTTTTAAGTAGGAAATTGGCATAGTAACAGTGTCAGTGAAGAACATTAAAGAACAGTTCAACAACTATAAATGCCTACTCTATCAGAATATTTATAGTTTAAACTTTTCACCAAAGGAAATAGTTTGATTTTTACTTCTGTTTCCTGCTTCCTTTTCTCTCTTTGACAAGTTCATGATTTGGTGTCATTAATCTCTAGGAAAACGACTGAAGTTCTTTTAAAGCAGTCTAACTGGTATTAAACACAGGAGTACATATTCACACACATACAAATGCGTACACACACACACCCCTTGCCCCCTCCCTTTTAGTCTCCCTCACAATTTGAAATTCTTTCCTGGACTTCTGCAGAACCATTTAACACCCACTGGCAGTAATGCAATAAATGATTCCCTCATTGTCTGAAAAAGCCAATGCACTTCTTTAAGCACATAACTTGCAAACCACTGGGAAAGGGCCAAAACTCCAGATCTCTTTTCCTCTCTCCCTAACACTTCCCGTGCCTCTGCTCCACCACTTGTCTGCGGTGTGACAATGGGCAAGTCATTTCACTTCTGGGCCTCAGTTACTTCATCTGTAAAATGGGAATTGAGACTGTGAGCCCCACGCGGAACAGGGACTGTGCCCAACCCGATTTGCTTACATCCACCCCAGCGCTTAGTACAGTGCCTGGCACACAGTAAGTGCTTAGCAAATACTACAATTATTATTATTATTACTGCACATCTATAGAGGGAGGGTTGGAAAGTGCGGGGAGGAGGCTAACTGGCCAGAAACCAGAGTCTTGAACAAAACTGAGACAAGGATGAATAATGTTGATTTGCAGGGAGTTGGGAATCAAGCTAGGGAATAAACCATGTCCAGATGAAAGCTCCTTGAAGACAAGAATTTTATATTTTAACATCACTGGACTCACCCAAGCAGTTAATACCGAACACTTCACACAGTAGGTGTTCAAAAAATATCACTGTTTGATTTGTTGATTTAAATGGAAACTGGAGGAGGAAGGAATAGGAGAAAAAGATTTGTGGAAGGTGGAGGAAGAACAAAAATCTATGAATTTTTTTTTAATAAGGCTCACCTAGTCCTTACATATGTGCATATATGCTTGGCATGCAGAAGCTTCATATTTGCAATATTTTCTGTTGGGTGAGTGGGGTTCTCAATGTGTTACATACTGAAAAGGTAAAACTTCTTCATCTATATTACTAGCTACAAAAAATCTACACAATGGAGGCTACACAGGGGGTTAGTGTGTGGGTGTGTCTCTCAAAATTCCCAGTGCACTTGGCATGGAAGGTAATTAAAAGGGGCTTATCAATATAATTTCAAATATCATTTCCTACCTTTTAAAAATATTGATGCCGAAAAAGGAGGCAGCCTGGCCTAATGGAAAGAGAATGGGGCAGGGCATCAGGAGACTTTGATTCTTATCCTGGCTCTGCCACTTAACTCACGTGAGACCTTAGGCAACTCACTTAGCTTCTTGGTGCCTCAGTTTTCTCCAGTAATGATAGGGAAAAAATAACTTAGATTTTGAGCTCAGTGTGGGACAGAGACAATGTCCAATCTGGGTAACTACCCTAGTGTTTGGCAGATAATAGACACTTCATAAATGCCTTCATTCTTAACTTGGTATTTTTGACAAGGTGCAGATTTAATTGTGCATTGGCCATAGACACACACAGAGAGTTTTGATACCCTTCATATATTGGAATTAAATACGCCAAATTTCTCCAGCATTATACTCTACCCCAAATGCTCTATACAACATAGATGGGGTTTGATATTTTGATAGTGGCTCTGGGCTGGTGGTGTTTTTTCAGACCCTTCATCTTGGAGCCATTTTCTGTTCCCTAGGCTGAAGGTGATTCCTGAACATGAATCAGGAGACTCAAGAAGGTGAACTCTAGGAAGAAAGTCAGGATGCCAAGCTCTTGGCTGCCATGCCATCTTATGCTGGGGTTGCCACCCCCTCCAGCCCCAAAGGCTACTTGCATGATCAGAAAGGGGATGGCCTCCAAACCTGGGGAGGGGAGTCACAACAGTACCACTTGATAGCATATATTTTATTCTCAGAATTGGAAAAACTAGAAGTAGAAAAATTTCCTTTCAAAAAATGAAGTAGTGCAACTCCCATTTTTTTTTGTGCAAGAACTAGGAAGATGGTAAAATATTGTAGACTATCAATGCCAGTTCAGAAAGGTTTGTTACTTTCTTAGAATAAAAAAGCTACTACCCTTATTGTTTAGCAAGCATGTTGATGCTACTGCTAATGAGCAGAGTAAGCAGTAAACAGGAAAGACTATAAGGAGAAACTACAGGATCTCAATTTTGCTAACAAGAATCATTAGTTTCATATTCATATTCAGACTGTTCAAAACTCTTTGAATAGATGATTCTTTCATGAAATCCTTCAGTACTGGCAGACCCTCCGTGTCACACCACGAGGACATCCTGCTGGCAGTTTGGTTTTCCTTCTGAGAAAGAGCCAAAGCCTTTCAGCTACTTAAAACTAAAACTAAAAAAAAAAAGACTTTGTTTAGGTTGCGACACATTTATCTGAGCCTAGGCAGAGCTCAGAAAATGGTTTGGACTAAAATTAAAATTTGGAGGCTTACTTAGGAAATCAGATTGAATTCAGGGAGCAGATTTCCTTTAGCTGTCTTCAACCTAGAGCACTTTTACATTGGAGTTAGCAGACATCCTGAATTGGTGGGGAGAGGACAGCAGTGAACATTGACTTTCCACCCAGTGGGGGAGAGAGAATACTAAAGTAGACTGGAAGTAGAAGGTCCTCAGTTCTGAAAAGCAGCAAATTTCTGAAAACTTCTAAAAAGTGGGAAATGCAGTGTGGCTCAGTGGAAAGAGCATGGGCTTTGGAGTCAGAGGTCATGGGTTCGAATCCCGATTCCTCCACATGTCTGCTGTGTGATCTTGGGCAAGTCACTTAACTTCTCTGGGCCTCAGTTCCCTCATCTGTAAAATGGGGATTAAGACTGTGAGCCCCACGTGGGACAACCTGATCACCCTATATCCTCCCCAGCGCTTAGAACAGTGCTTTGCACATAGTAGGCGCTTAACAAATGCCAATTATTATTATTATTATTATTATTATTATTATAGAGCATGGGCCTGGGGGCCTGAAGGACTTGGGTTCTAGCCCAGCTCTGCCACTTGTCTCCTCTCCCTCCCCAGTCTAGAGCAGAGTCCACTGGGATTCCCGGTGGTGAAGGAGTGGACAGTCTTCCTCTCACATGGCGGGCAACAGCAGGGGACCCCAGTGGTGTTGGATTGAGGCCGTGGGGGTCTAGCAGAGATGATCAGTTTTGCTACAGATTCCCACTAGCAACTGTCTTCTCCATCACCTCTGCTCCCCAAACACCAATGGGTTAAGCAGTGAGTGTCTGGTTCTTTCAAGAATGAAAAGAACCTTTTTATGTTTCCTCAGTGACTGAAAAACCCCTCTCTAATGTATTACTGATGCTGAAGTAAGCTCAGAAGCCTCTGTTCACCCAAGAAGTTTACAAGACCTTCTACAGAGGTGTGAGTTGTTTGGGATAATAGTTCCATGATTCCCCTCTTCCCATGCCAAATCTGGAAATAGTTCCCATTCTCTTCTTGGAACAGGCCCGACAATTCCAGGATCCCAACAAAGATCTATCCTTCTTTGTAGAGATGTGGAAGGGGTGTGTGATGTATCCCACATCGGTCTTGCCATCCATATGCTCATGCATGGGTAGAAGCTCACAGTATTTGTTATTATTGATAATAATATCCCTATTATTATTATTGTACTTGTTTTGTGCTTATCATATGCCAAGTACTCCATGTACTGTTTTAAACTCTGGGGCAGATACAAGTTAATTGAGCTGGGCACAGTCTCTGTCCCTCATGGGGTTTACAGGCTAAATAGGAGGGAATATAATTTAATCTGCCATTTTACAGATGAGGGAACCGGCGCACAGAGAAGTTAAGTGACTTACCCAAGGTCACATGGAAGGGAAGTGGCAGAACTGGTATCAGACTCCCAGGCCAGTGCTCTTTCCACTAGACCATGTTGTTTTTCTGTTAATCAATCAATGATATTTATTGAGCACTTACTATGTGCAGAGCATTATACTAAACACTTAAGCGCTAATTATTTGCCAACTGATGGGGTAGGTAGACTATAATCAGATGGAACATAGTCTCTGCCCCATACGGGGCTCACAGTCTAAGGGGGTGGTGAAATAAGAATGTTCTCCCCATTTGACAGATGAGAAAACTGAGACACAGAGAAGTTAAGGGAGTTGCTCAAGGTTAGCCAACAGGCAAGTGGCAAAGCTAGGATTAGAATCTACATTTTTTGATTTCCGGGTCCAGGATCTTTACACCAGAACATGCTGTATTCCTTTTTTTTCAAATTGCCACTGACTCCACCATCAGTATTTTCATCTTTGAATAAGAAGGACAACTACTTTGTATGTTGGTATATTCCCATCCTCTGATACTTTCGATATGTATACGTATGCATGACAGTTATTATTTATATAATAATAACAAAAATTTCTGTGTCATTTGTTAAGTGGTTACTCTGTGCTAGTCACTGTATTATTATTATTATTGGTATTTGTTGAGCACTTACTATGTGCAAAGCACTGTTCTAAGCCCTGGGAGGGATACAAGGTAATCAGGTTGTTCCATGTAGGGATCACAATCTCAATCCCCATTTTACAGACAAGGGAACTGAGGCACAGAGAAGTTAAGTGACTTGCCCAAAGTCACACAGCGGACAAATGGCAGAGTCAGGATTCGAACCCATGACCTCTGACTCCCAAGCCCGGGCTCTTTCCACTGAGCCACACTGTACTAGCCCTGGGGTAATTGGGTTAGGTACAGTCCCTGTCCCAGGTGGGGTTCACAGTCTCAATCCCCATTTTACAGATGAGGTAACTGTGGCACAGAGAAAAAAAAATAATGGCATTTATTCATTCATTCATTCATTCAATCAGATTTATTGAGTGTTTACTGTGTGCAGAGCACTGTACTAAGCGCTTGGGAAGTACAAGTTAGCAACATATAGAGACGGTCCCTACCCAACAACGGGCTCACAGTCTAAGCGCATACTATGTGCAAAGCACTGTTCCAAGTGCTGGGGAGGTTACAAGGTGATCAGGTTGTCCCCCGGGCGGCTCACAGTCTTAATCCCCATTTTACAGATGAGGGAACGGAGGCTCAGAGAAGTTAAGTGACTTTCCCACGGTCACACAGCTGACAATGGGCAGAGCTGGGATCTGAACCCAGGACCTCTGACTCCCAAGCCCGTGCTGTTTGCACTGAGCCACACTGCTTCTCAGCAAAATGAGAACTAAAGTGAGTTGCCGAAGGTCACACAGCAGACAGGTGGTGGAGCTGGGATTAAAGGCCATGACCGTCTGACTCCCAGGACCGTGCTCTAGCCCCTATGCCATGCTGCTTGTCTAATAAAATATAACATAAATATATATTATATTATAACATAACATTATATATAATGCTATGTTATAATTTAATATATAATGATATATTGCACATATTGTATTGTATTATAGAGAAGCAGTGTGGCTCAGTGGAAAGAGCCCGGGCTTTGGAGTCAGAGGTCCACCACATGTCTGCTGTGTGACCCTGGGCAAGTCACTTCACTTCTCTGAGCCACAGTTCCCTCATCTGTAAAAGGGGGATGAAGACTGTGAGCCCCACATGGGACAACCTGATCACCTTGTAACCTCTCCAGCACTTAGAACAGTGCTTTGCACATAGCATGCACTTAGTAAATGTCGTCATTATCATTATTATATTATTTGTATCATATTATATATTGCATATAATATATATTGCATAAAGATATAATGCATTTTCTATATGTATCCCGGGCTATTGTAAAGTAGCAGAGATTGGGTATCTGGCTATTGGGTCTCACCAGTGGACCTTCTTAACGAAACCCCTCAGCGGGCACTGTAACCACCTGCTTTTTCACCGTAGGGAAGACCATGGGAAAATGGAGCCAGAAGCTGGAGCCCCCTCTCAAACAACCTTTCATTGGTATATATTGAGCTTTTACTGTGTGCACAGCACTGTATTAAGCTCTTGGGAGAACACACTGCAATAGAGTGGGTAGGTATGATTCTTGCTCTCAAAGAATTTACAATCTAGTCAGTCATACTCTGAGCACTTATTGTGTGCAGAGCATTGTACTAAGTGCTAGGGAAAATACAATATAACAATAAAGCAGCAGAAGCAGTGTGGTGTAATGGATAGAGCACACATGGGCTTGGGAGTCAGAAGGTCATGGGTTCGAATTCCTGCTCCCCGACTTGTCTGTTGTGTAGCCTTGGGCAAGCCACCTCACTTTTCTGTGCCTCAGTTACCTCATCTGTAAAATGGGGATGAAGAATGTGAGTCCTGTGTGGGACATGGACTGTGTCCAACTGGATTTGCTTGTATCCACCACATCGCTGAGTATGGTGCCTGGCACATAGGAAGCACTTAAAAACCATAATTATTAGGATAGAGAGAGTTGTTTTAGTGACCTGCAGCTTGGAAGATAAGGCCAGAATTGTAGGGTCCTTTGACCTACACAGTTTCAGAGCTTTGAGGGCTCAGGATGGGGCTGGGACCTCCAATAACTATGACAAAGTGGCTTCCCATATGGGGATCCAGAGGCCTAGGGGAAATTCCAGAGCTTTGCAAGGCACTCCAGATAGGTTTTGAAGAAACTCAGTTTGGTCTGGTCTGCTAAGTACTTCTAGCCTTGGAAGATGTTGTATTACTACAGTCCAAGTCACTAGTGGGACTAGAAACCGAGTGCAGAAAAAGGTTGACACATTTACTTAAATAATTCGGGCCCCAAACCCTTGAAAATTGAGGGTTATGGTC
Organism: Tachyglossus aculeatus; assembly: GCF_015852505.1. NCBI lineage: Eukaryota > Metazoa > Chordata > Mammalia > Monotremata > Tachyglossidae > Tachyglossus > Tachyglossus aculeatus. The sequence goes on along the minus strand of NC_052074.1, from coordinate 15,437,872 downwards.
TGAATTACTTGAGGAATTGTTTCGGCTTTCCACTTCCTTTTCCTCACAGACAAGTGGCTTCTGTCTTTCTCTTTGTCATGTGTAAACCTTTTTTAATGTGGTAGCGCTCATTTTAATAAACAGTCTTCTGATGTTCCAATTTCCTTACTTTTCTCTTCTGTTAACTACATTCAAGCCCAAATCATTTTTTTCTTTCTTCCCTGCTCAAAATGTCTGCTCCCCCTTTTCCCAGATATGCCACCACATCACTGACTAAGGTGATGGGTGATTTGCAGAAAGTAATTAGTGTATACTTTGGCTTAGAGATTCACATAGAGAGGCTGGTGGAAATATGGGCTATGTGTCATGCTCCTTAGGGAGAGATTGTCAACTTATGTAACTATAGGAACAGTACCATACAGTTACAGAGGGTCAGAGTCTGTTCTTTGGTAAACTCGCCAAATCCATGAAAGAGGCAAAATCCCCACCCCTATAGGATCTGCCTCGGGACTCCCCCCTCCTTCAATTAAAGCCATTGGCAGAATCTTAGCAAGGATGATACAGCTGGTGTTTATTGAAGCATGACTCCTGTGTGGTGAATTGGGATGCCGTGGAAGAAGTCAGGATGCGGAAACCACTGAGTATCAGAGAAGGGCTGAACAGTTTGACCAAAGTGGAAGCAAAAGGACCAGAGTCTGGTGGGAAGAGAATTAGGTTCCACTCCTGGGTATCCTATTGCCTGAGTGACTTTGGAAAAGTCTCAGTTTCTGCAACTGAGACAAGGGGGGAGGAAGTTAATCTACCAAGTGGGGGCACACTTGGTGAGGATAAAAGGAAGTAACATGTTGCTTCATCTGTGTGCGGCAGAGGGAGGGAAATCAAGGGGACAAACAATGACCCTCTATGGCACTTACCAATGGGCTCACACATAACTGAAGAATTGGAGTCCTCACTGGTGTTTTAGGAGCAAAAATTCAAGTAAGTGTAAGAAATTGAAGGGACACTAGTTATTTATTTATGGTACTTATTAAGTACATATTCTACGTGAAGAACTGTACTGAGCACTGACATAGGTGCAGGAAATCAGACTGAACACTCTCCCTGTCTCATATTTTGCTCACAGATACCTAAGATTTCACAGTAAAACTGACAGCTTAAAATATTCATCTTCCCTGCCATCAAGTCCACTCAATTTTCCTTCTCCTAGTTTGCCAGATAATAGACCTTTCTAGGGATTCTAGACTACAAGAGAAGCAGCGGGACTCAGTGGAAAGAGCCCAGTCTTTGGAGTCAGACGTCATAGGTTCAAATCCCTGCTCCACCAATTGTCAGCTTTGTGGCTTTGGGCAAGTCACTGTGCCTCAGTTACCTCATCTGTAAAGTGGGGATTGAGACTATGATCCCCCCGTGGGGAAACCTGATCACCTTGTAACCTCCGCAGCACTTAGAACAGTGCTTTGCACATATTAAGTGCTTAATAAATACCATCATCATTATTATTATTATTATTAGCTCATTGTGAGCAGGGAATGTGTCTACTTCACTTTTCCAAGTGCTAAGGAGAGCACTCTGCACACAGTAAGTGCTCAAAAAGTGCCACTGAATTTGTCTCACATTGGCTGGATCTGTAGGTCTCAGTCAGTACAGTGCTTTGCACACAGAAGGGCCCAATAAATTACATTGATCCTGAGAAAATTGCTCTGGTGGAAAATCACGTCTGTAACCTAAATCTCCGGAAGGAATTCCAAGTCTCGGTGCCAAGCCAATAGTTGCACAATTGCACAACAGTTGTAACGTCTTTGCAATCGTATTCCTGGGGTCCCATCCCAAAGCCTGTTCTGGGAATTCTGAAGTCAGCAGTGTCACCAAAGCATGGAGTACATTAGACTTATCAGACTCTATCCCATCTCATTCCTCCCTTCAGGCATCACCTGCTAGACCCCAGGATCCAGGCAGACTGACACGACAGTGAGAGGGAGCGGTGTAGATGTCAATCTGGTTCTTGAGCCAATAGGGATGCTTGATGGAGAAGCCAGATTTATTGCCAAGATCCATAGCCACACTGGCTGAACCCAACAGTTTTCACACCGGTCCAAAATAACCCAACAACGTTACCGTCTGGTCCTCTTACGGTTTGAGCGAAAAGGAAGCCAGGCATAAGTTGCAGGGGTTGGGACTATATAAATTTAGGATTTATTTCATACAAAGGTTAGCCTTGCTCTATGCAGACAAAGACATTATGACTAGTTATGAAAGGATTCCTCTTCCCACTGCAACCTCTGAATGTCTTTCTAATGACTTTTTGCCAACTCTATTATCCCTCTATAAAAGGAAGAGGAGGAAAAATCCACTTTGATCATGATGTTGCTTCCAGTCACATTTGGAAATAGACCTCAGGAGCAAGACTTAGTGACACGAAATGTGTCCCCCAAAGCCTTTTTATGGAAAGCGTTGGTCTCTTAATGTTACTGCTTTTGGCATTACATTTTTGAAGGGGAGATTGTAATCCTAAAGGGAATGTAAATCCATCAGCTTGCAGAAAGTACTTAAAATGATCAGTTCCAGTTAGAACTGGACGAAGCATATGTATAACACCGCAGAATAATGACCAAATGAAGTTTATATTGTGTTTCTAATATTTAGTGAAAGCATGGGATGCTTCTGACCTGGGCAATGACCTTTATTCATGGAGTGAGCTGAAATGACCTAAAGTTTTGAGATGATCCACCTATGTCTTGAATGTTTCTCTTTCTCTCTCCCTCTTTTTCCTTTAATAACCCTTGTCAGCATCAGAGAAGTAGGTTGGTTTAGTGGATAGAGCACCGGCTTGGGAGGCAGAACGTCATGGGTTCTAATCCCAGCTCTGCCACCTGTCTGCTGTGTGACCTTGGGAAAGTCACTTCACTTCTCTGTGCCTCAGTTACCTCCTCTGTAAAATGTCGATTGAGTCTGTGAGCTCCACATGGGACAGGGACTGTGTCCAACCCGATTTGTTAGTATTCACCCAAGCGCTTAGTACAATGCCTGGCACATAGTAAGTGCTTAAAAAATGCCACTATCATTATTATCATTGCTGTAGGGCTCTCCCAGAATCTTTTCTAAAAGCATTGCTTAAGAAACGTCAACTCGGGCTTTAGGTGTCTCAGGACCAGGCAGAGTTATTTATGTGAAGAAACTCCTGGTAAAAGATGATGTGAATCTAATCTTGGGATTTCTTCTGGGGTTGTTGGTCAATTCCTTGAAACTCTGCACTGTTGGAAGTGATCCAACTCCTTTTCAGGTGCAGCCTAAAGCAGAATTTGAATTTGTATCTTGCCTGTATTGGAATGATCATGAAGTTGTAGATGACCACTTCATCCTCAACCTTTGTGCATATGTGCATATTGGATATTTTTTTATCTGTGGTCCAGGTGTAATCAATCAATCCAGGGGTGTACTCTGCTACTTACTGTGTGCGGCATACTGTATATTAAGCATCTGGGAGAGTACAATGTAGTGCACATTCTGCGTGAATTGGAACTGGCACTCCTTGTGTTTCTATTGAATCTCTCAAGTGCTTGGTACAGCTCATGATACTCATTAGGCACTCAGGAAATACCTATCTTGCTTCTTCCCAGGGTTCCCCAATTAACTTTCTTTTTTTTCTCCGTGTTCTCTTGACTCCAGGAATGATGTTTCTGTAAAAAACCATCTGAAATGGCATGTCCCTCATCCCCACCCATCCCATGCCCTCAGGTTTGAGTATCTGCATGGCAGGATGGGAAGGTTAAGTAATAATAATAAAATAATGGCATTTGTTAAGCACTTACTATGCACTGTTCTAAGCACTGAGCACTGTTCTAAGTGCTTTACTCATCATGTGCCTCTTTCCTCCTTGGTGAATCAGTGGGGTCCTGCACATTTCTGGCTTACTGTTCCTTAGCAACGCTGCCCTCACAAACACTCCCTCTGGCATCTTGGCTATTGTTTCCTTCTCCAGGAATTGCTGTTGTTCAGAAGTAAGAAATAACCAAAGACTATTCACTAGCTTGTCCTAGCCTACATTTATTTGTGGCTTGTTTAATTTTAGTGGTTTGTAGAGGGGCAGAAAATGAGAGAGGAACACCGAAGGTCTTCATTCAAGCCTTAACAGGAATACACGATAGAAGTTTGACTTCCTTTGCACTTTATTTTAATTTGTTAACCTTAAGAAGCAATGGCACATGCCCCAAAGTCTAGTGTGATGTTCAGTATAAATGCTAATTGAGTTAATTATAATCAGTGATATTGCAATGAGTTCCATACGACAGAAAGCTCTTTGGCAGAAGTTCAAGTGTATGCAGTTCTTCACAGCACTTATAGATTAGTATTCAACAATATAGCCTCTGTTTGTGCCACCGAAACCCTCTTCTGCGGTTGCATGCAATTCTAAAAGAAGAACGGTAGAACAATAAGTATAGCATAAAATGACATGAAAAGCAGACACGGGGAATGGATTGGTGCTCATTCTTATTCAACCTACACATCTGGGGATGAGGATCTTAGGACAGCAATGACTGCACCTGAGTCTCTCATTATATGCTTGAAAATGTTCAAAGGTTGGAACCATCTTGTGGTTACAAGTGAAGGCCTTGGTAAATGGGATACCCCATTTCAGTGCATCCTGGAGGCACATGGAATAACTACTTCCCTGGAAAGATTTTTGCCTCATCCAGGAGATCGGGAAGTTATGCCTCTAGGTGCTGTATGAAAGACAAGCACACAGATGTTTGGATAATCTTCATTACCTTTAATGGAGTTCCATATAATTTCCCAAAATGTTTCATTTATTTTTATTTCAAAGATTGTGACATGATCTTGAAGTTCAAGTCTGCATCTGTAATCAATTTATGGAAACCTCCCTAGTGCAATCATGAAAAAAAAAGCTGGGGGGGGTGGGTATTTGGAGTAAAAAAAGCATTGAAAAACAAGCAGAGTAGAGTAATAGCACATCTGTTTTCGTAAGAAATCGTGGAACCTGGACTTTTTTCAGTGGGGTATTTTACTACCACATGTCTTTAATCCTACATCTGGGCCTGTTGTTTTATGAAATATTTCCCACAGATGATGTCAATTATAATTTTTGTCCCGGTCGTCAATTTACGGACTTTTGGAATAAGACAAAATGAAACAACCAGAAAAAGAACAACTTATGTGGTCTACTCTCTGACAAAATTATAGCTATGTGATACACATCTAAAATCAATAACTCTGTTAATGATTAGCAGAAAACATTGCTTAGTTTATGAGTAGAGATGTGGCCCACACTTTGCAGATGTTTGGCTCCAAGTTGCATTTTTTGTTTGCTGTGTATTTACCAGCAGATGTTCAGCAGTTTATTTAATGCCTCTAGTATGATCCAGTAGTAGGTCTCAGCCTGTGTGACATTTATGAGCCATCTGCCAGCAATACAGGTGGAATGCTTTTATGCTTGCTTTTTTTAAAAAAAAAATAGAAGTGATCTTTCAGAGAGGACAGGGATAATTCTTTACGGAGGTATATGGCTATGAAGATGGGGAGCCCTGATCTTGTCCTGTAAGGCCTAGGAAACCTAGATCCCAGCAATGGATTTCTGAAATCATTATGTACAATGGTCAGTCTATGATGATGATTTAAGTAGCAGAGGAAACTGCTAACCAAGGACTCAGACCTAGGGAATCCTTTTGCTTGGGTCCTCATCTGTAGTTTTGCCTTTGAGCTCATCAGAGATTATAGAGTGACTTAGTGGAAAGGGCATGGAACTGAGAGTGAAGAGAGTCCCATTCTAATCCCCGTCCTACCTCTTGTCTGCTGTGTGACCTGGAGCGAGTCACTTAACTCCTCTGGGTCTCAGTTTCCTCATCTCTAAGGTGGAGATTAAAAACCCATCCTCCCTCCTTCTTAGGCTGTGAGCCCAGTAGGGGACAAGGATTGTGGCCATTCTGAATACCCTGAATCCACCCCAGGGCTTAGCACAGTGCTTGGCTCAAGAGAATGCTTTATAACAAAACACCGTTATTGCTATTAGCTAAGATGGTTCTATAAAAAAAGAAGGATTTCCCAATAAATGATTCCCCTAAATTAATGATGAACCACATTATCTCCAAGGTAAAGGGCAAATCCTAGGGATAAATTAGGCACTTTAGGAGGGCTTTTGAGTCCATCAGCCCTCCATGAGATATGCAGTTAGATTGGTAGGCTGGTTCCCGGTCCACAGTGAGTTTACAGTCTAGACCAGCTCAAGGAACTCATCCTTCTTACTTTATAGTGGGTGGTTTGGTGTGCCCTTCTCATTAGCACAGCCCCCTTCCCTCATGGAGTAGCAGAAGCTACCAGTGCAGATGGACTATGTTATACTGCCATATTTAGGCAAAATAATAGCACATGGATGAAAGGGCCATTATCGGGAAAGACCACCCAATCTCTCCAAGTGTGGGGTGCCTACTCTCTGGAGCTGACAGATCGTTGTAATAGTATTTACGTGTAGAACACTCTCCTAAGCACTGGGTCACTGGACCACTTCAGGATGACTCATTTTTCAGAGCCTGACTCTATTTCTGGTAATGCTGTCTTGTTGCCGTTATTGGGCAGGCTGAAAGTTCTCTGTGGTCACATACTGCTTACATTTTGAACCAGGTAACACGGTGGAGTCAGGGCCAGATGGGAGAGAGTTGCTGTGACTGCAGAGATTGAACTCAAATCAATAATGAGTGCTTACTGTGTGCAGAGTTCTGTAGAAGCACTGGATTGATCACTGGCCCAGGTCTGGCGCACCTGCTGCTTGCCACTACAGAAGTCTGTAACTCGCATACTCACAACATCCAGTTCTTCTGCCTATTGTTAAGAGAAGCAGCATGGCTAAGTGGAAAGAGCCTGGGCTTTGGAGTCAGAGGTTATGGGTTCAAATCCCACCTCCGCCACTTGTCAGCTGTGTGACTTTGGGCAAGTGACTTAACTTCTCTGTGACTCTGTTCCCTCATCTGCAAAATGGGGATTAAGACTGTGAGCCCCCCCGTGAGACAACCTGATTGCCTTGTACCTCCTCCAATGCTTAAAACAGTGCTTTGCACATGGTGAGCGCTTAATAAATGCCATCATTATTATTATAATTATCATTATTATCCATTATAGTGCTCTGTGAACAGCTGATGCTCACTCAATCCTGTTCATACTAATGCTGAGATATGAAGGAACTTGCAGAGTCTGACCCATCTTCCTCAACGGACTGCACACAATCTTCTGGAAAACTGTTCTATCTGCTCTGGGGTCTCCTCACTGGACTCCCTGCCTCCATCTGCATACCTTTCTAGTCTAGTCTGTGTAACCCAGATTATTTTTCCAAAATGTTAGGTTGCACTCCTCTCCCCATCACTGAGAAACCTTCAGTGGATCCTCATTCCTCTCCTCATCAAGCAGAAACTCCCGGCCATTAGCTTTAAGGCACTCAATAAGCCTTTTTTCTTCCTTTTTGTCCACTCTTTTCTTCCACTACACCCCAGCTCACATTTTACACTCCTCTCAAACTAAGTGACTGATTAGGCCTCATCTTTGACTCTCTCACCTTCGCTCACGAGCTCAGGATTCTCTCTGTCTGAAACAATTTCCCACTTCATAAACCAACAGATTAGCCAGATTGCTGCTCCCCCCACCCCACCCATCTTCATTTCCTCCAGGTGGTCTTCCCCACTTAATTTCTACTTTCCCCAGGTCATATCATCTTTGAATCTAGATGGAGCTGTCCCAGAACTTTTAATACGGTTTTGAAGGTGGAGAGATCGTCGGTAAAAGCAGGGAAGCAGAGTGGCTCAGTGGAAAGAGCCTGGGCTTGGGTTCTAATTCCGGCTCCGTCACTTGCCAGCTGTGTGACTTGGGGCAAGTCACTTCACTTCTCTGTGCCTCAGTTACCTCTGTGTCTCGGTTACCTGTAAAATGGGGATTAAGACTGTAAGCCCCACGTGAGACAACCTGGTCACTTTATATCCCTCCCAGCACTTAGAACAGTGTTTTGCACTTAGTAAGCACTTAACAAATGGCATAATTATTATTATAAAATGGAGATAAGATAGCTGTTCTCCCTCCCATTTAGACTGTGACCCTCAAGTGGGACAGGGACTGTATCATTCACATATACAGTTCTTGGAACATAGTAAGAACTTAACATATACTACAATCACTAATTATCATGATTATGTCTTCTCTAAGTCGTGACTCGTGCAGGGATGATTCCTAATGTAGACAGGTGGCTGTTCTCTGAATAGTAGGTCACTGATCCAGAGAGCTCAGAATCCTTTCATCTTCAGAAAAACGCCCCACCCGGGAGGCTGACATCTTTCTCTGTTGCCTTTTTCACCCTGGGATCCAAGGTCAAGGCAGATGGCAGGGTCATTCCGGGCCTCCTCCACCCTCAGCGGTCGTCTTCTGGCCTTCTCCCATCATTCTGCTGTCCCGCCCAATCTCCCCAGCTTGACAGCCCTGGACGGTAGGAGATGCAAACTGGGGAAAGTGCCACTGGCAGTGACAGTAAAAAGTTTAAATAATAAGAAATTTGTGGGGATGCAAGCGGTGGATGGAGGGATGAGTGAGGAAACGAGAGGAAGGGATGAGTTGGGGGTGCAGGGAAAAAGGTGTGAAGTAAGGCAAGGCTGCGTGAGAAGAAAAGGGTGGGCCAAAGGGGTGGAGTTGAGCTGGCACATACATACCTCAAGAGGAAAGAGATTTCATTTACTGCATGCTTTTTCCAACTGCGCAGCAAAAGTCACTGAACTGCTGAATAATCTAGCAGGTAGTGCCATGCGCTATTTCCATGGGATGTTCCAAAGCTCCTTGGTTGGTTCTATTTCAGAAGGGAGCATAATACCTTGTTGTCAATTACAAAACTTAGTACAATGGTCTGCACAAAACAGATGCTCAATAAATACTGCTGCTGTGCTGTTGATTGTTGTACAGCACTTGGCATTTTATCAATCAACCAATGGTATTTATTGAGTGTTTGCTGGGTGGGGAGCACTGTATTAAGGTCTTGGGAGAATAGGACATGTTCCCTGCCCACAGTGAGCTTACAATCTAGAAGGAAAGACTGACGTTAATGTAAATTAGTAAATTACAGCTGTGTACATAAATGCTGTGGCACTGCTCTCAAGTGCCTTTTGACCAGTTCTGAAGCTGCGATCAAGGGACTACAAAAGTTTAGATTTCAGGTCTCAGAGAAGGGGAAAACTGTACTACCTTCAGAAGATCAGACTGTAAGCGTGTTGTGGGCAGAGAATGTGTCTACCAACTCTGTTGTATTGTGCAGCGTAGCATAGTGGAGTCAGAGGATCATGGGTTCTAATCCTGGCTCCGCCACTTCATTCATTCAGTCATATTTATTGAGCACTTGCTGTATGCAAAGCAGTATATCAAATGCGTGACTGTGTGGTCTTGGGCAAGCCACTTCACTTCTCTGTGCTTCAGTTATGTCATCTGTAAAATGGGGATGAAGACTGTGAGCCCTATGTAGGGCAGGGCCCGTGTCCAACCCGATTTGCTTGTATCCATCCCAGTGCACTAAGCACAGTGTCTGGCACATAGGAAGCACTTAGCAAAAACCACAGTTATTATTATTACTCTCCCAAGCTCTTCGTACAGTGCTCCGCACACGAGCACTCAATAATTACCATTGATTGATTGAAGATCAATATTAACTAAAGTTTTCAAGTGTATAACTCTTTTCTGGAGGTAATTTAGTCCAGTGACTCTTTCAGGGCTTTGACTTATAGCTTTGGCCTGCTAGTGGGTCTGAAACCATCACTGCAACCTCCACGGGTGACTACCACAGACAGCGGGTAATTTTCACCTGGTGAGAATATAGGTGCAGAATGTGAGCTCTTTATGGGCAGGGACTGTCTCTGCAAATTCTGTTGCATTGTACTCTCCCAAGCGCTTAGTACAGTGCTCTGCACACAGCAAGCGCTAAATAAACATGATTGATTGATTGGGTTAATTTCTTTTTAAAACTAAGAATTGGTCAATTCAGAGAACCCAAAGGGGTACTTCTTAAGGGGAGGGATATTCCATTGTATTACAAGAGGGTTTTGCAATTCAGAGGCAGGCTGTAAAAAGGCCTTAAAGACCTGTTGGAGGGTACAGAAGCAAATCTCCTTCATTCCTTATAGAATTTTCTTGTTTCTTCTCAGGTAAAATCTTTCAATTTCTCCTCCTTGTCCAATGGATGCTTTTCTGGATTCTGACACTGTAAAGAATTATGTTTAGCCAAAGCCTCTGGACCATGATGGCAGCTCTGCAGTTTTCGACATCCTAGCAATGTCAATGTCTGTGAAGCTCAATGGAAAGACCATGGGCTTAGGAGTCGGACGACCTGAGTTCTAACCCTGACTCAGCCTCTTGTCTGCTGTGTGAGCTTGGCCCAGCCACGTCACTTCTCTGTGCCTCAGTTTACCTCATCTGTAAAGTGGGGATTAAGACTGTGAGCCCTATGTGGACATGGACTGTGTCCAATCTGATCAGCTTGTAGTTACACCAGTGCTTAGTACAGTGCCTGGCATGTAGAAAGTACTTAACAGTTATCAGTAAGAAAACAAACAAAAAACTATACCAGAGTTTTAAAGGTTTTGATGTTCTTTTCTATTCTTAGGAACACATAGAAGTTAGTTTAGTGAATGGGCAAGATTGCCAATGAAAAAAAGCTATTTCACTGACTCTTGAGTGTATTACTGCTCAAACATGTATTGCTAAAGCATATGTAGAGCACTGAATTGAATCTGTACCAAGTTAAAATGAAATTGCAAGCACAGGGGAGAAATCACACACAGAAAAAAGAAGAGGGAGCCAGCTATATTTAACAAGTGAGGATGTAGACATTATTTTAAAATAAGGAATCATACAAAATCCATATTTTTTGCTACGAATAATGATCCTCAGAATCAGAATCATGTCCTTAGGTCAGTTGTCTCCTCTTTCCCCTTGGATACGAATTTGGCTCATGATGTATAATTAACAAGGAGCTAGAACAAGAATGGTAGTAATCGTAATGGCATTTATTAAGCACTTTCTATGTGCAAAGCACTGTTCTAAGCGCTGGGGAGGTTCAAGTTGATCAGGTTGTCCCACGGGAGGTTCACAGTCTTAATCCCCATTTTACAGATGAGGTAACTGAGGCCCAGAGAAGTTAAGTGACTTGCCCAAAGTCACACAGCTGACAACTGGCAGAGCTAGGGTTTGAACCTATGACCTCTGACTCCAAAGCCCGTGATCTTTCCACTGAGCCACACGGCTTCTCCTTTATTAAGGATCTGTCCACTTATCACAATATGATGGGTGGGCCAAGTTAGATAGGTTTGGGGCTTGTGCAAAGTCTTGAGCTACTTAGCAAATGTTTTGAAGTAGGCAAAATCTAAACTTTGTTTTGCTGAGAATTTTTCTCTTAATTTTTAAACTGATGTTGAATCCTAGGGAAATTTAATCCATATGTTTCCCATTCGTTTACACTTCACTCATCAAAATGTTGTTTTGTAAGAGCTATTTGATGTCCAAGATGCCTTTTAAAGCCACTTTTCTTAGAAACATGAAGTTGTGTCTTTTTCTTTTAAATAGTAAACAAGCTAGAACCCCGGAAGGCCTGAATTCTAATCCAAATTCCTCCCAACTGGGGCTTAAGTGGGCTCTCAACACTCAGAGCAACACATTCTCAGAACATAAAATAACTTTAGCAGAGTTTGTACATCTGTGATGTTGGCACACAGAATTTTTGGTAGTTTATAAACAATGTTGATAATAGGAGTCATTTATTGGGCCATGATTACTATGACTCTCTAAGACGCTAAAGGAATCGAGAGATGAGAGGGTGTCTACTTAATTCTTTAGATCATGTTTTACTTATATCTTCCTTATAGTTTTTGTTCTGTTCTAGTTCCAAATGGTCAAGGGAATTGAGTGTCAGAACTCTATTAAATCAGCTTATCAAATTTAGGGATTTTCACCTATAATGAGATCAAATTGATCGTACTATTTAATGTCAAGATGTCAAGTTCATTGTTTTTGCATTTTAGCAGGTCAGAAAAGTGATATCTAGTAGACTTCAATAGCATTAACTAGTCACAGCGTTAAAGAGCAAAAAGGATGAGACAACTAAGCAGGCCAAGTTATCAGATTCTTCTGGTGGATATTAGCAGACATTATTTTTACAGGCTCTTAAGTCTCTTCACTGACTTCTCTTCTCCAGGTCAAATAGTTAAAATAGTTTTTTTTTTAAATCATATTTGTTAAGCACTTACTATGCTCCAGGCACAGTAGGGTAGATACAAGATCATCAGGTTGGACACAGTCCATGGGGCTCACAGCTTTGATCCCTATTTTACAAGATAAGGAAACTGAGGCACAGAGAAATTAAATGACTTGCCCAAGGTCACACAGAAGACATGAAGCAGTTCTTTCCATGAGAACACGTTGTTTCTCCATGTCTTTGACACAACAATGTCTTTGACATTCCTGAAGAGACGCTGTTTTCTAATCTAATCCTCAAATCATTTTGTAGCTGCCTTCTGAACTGACTCCAAGTTTTCACCTTCCTGTCAGGAATCCTCTGAATAATGCGTTTTACTTGGGCTAAAGTCCAGAATGTAATCCATGTGTTATTCGTAGACTCCCACTATTGAGAATCATGTTTTGTCTGTTTTTGGCTGGAGGAGGTGTGATTTCTCAGAGCCAAACTCTTGGGAAAGAATGCCTCAGATATTGTGATGCTACTCTAAATTGCCCCTTGTACTTGAGCATTATCTCTACTACAATATTGTTATTTTGCGAGTATTAATTCAGATGGCGTTCTGATTCTACACAAAGAGGCATCGTTTCCCTGTTGATTCCCAAGGGCATGGGTTTACCATTTGGAATCATTGTAGGAATTTCTGGCCTTCCACCACCTTATAAGCTTTAACTGGATACTATTTTTCAAACAATTTATCACCAGCCAAAGTAAGAAATTCCAGATCCTCTATGTCATTGAGTTTCTTAGTGTAAAAGAGGGTCAGAGAATAGGACACCTGGGAAAGTACAGACCAGAAGTCAAGGCCAGGCAACCTAATTCTCATAGCCATCTTATGCAACCTTTCCATTGGAAATGAAAGACTGAGGAATGCTTGGAGTAGAGCTCTCCTAATGCTATCAGATTTCTAGTTCAGATTAAAACAATGATTCACATTCTACTGTTCTATTTTATCATTTTAATTTGAATTGGGCACGTTATCAGATGCTGTTTCTGTTTGCGATAATAATAATAATAATGGCATTTGTTAAGCGCTTACTATGTACAAAGCACTGTTCTAAGTGCTGGGGAGGTTACAAGGTGATCAGGTTGTCCCACGGGGGGCTCACAGTCTTAATTCCCATTTTCCAGATGAGGTAACTGAGGCCCAGAGAAGTTAAGCGACTTGTCCAAAGTCACAGAGCTGACAGTTGGCAGAGTCAGGATTTGAACCCATGACCTCTGACTCCAAAACCCATGCTCTTTCCACTGAGCCAAGCTGCGATACACTTGTCCTATAAAAGGTACAGGGTTTCAATTTGTCTCTTTCTATCCTAACATAAATATTATTGACCGATTGACAGAATTTGATCCAGCTCTATTTGCATCACTAGCAATCATTCAGTGGAATTTGTTGAGCATCTGTTTTGTGCAAAGCATTGTACTAAGCAATGGGGACGAATACAATAAAGAGTAAAGAAGATTCAGTCCTGGATCCCCAGGGGGGCTTACAATCTCATAAAGGGTCTAGGAAGTCGAGAAGTGTAGTCTAGTGGGAAGAGCTTGAGCCTGCATGTCAGAGGACCTGGGTTCTCATTCCACCTCTGCCACTTGCCTTACTGACTCCCTGCTGTTAACCATGGTGTGATGGTATCTAGTCCACCCTACTGTTTAGGTGGGGTGCCAGGATTGAGGTGAGGTAAAGTGACAGTTTTTCTTGTTGGGCTGCCTCCTCACCAGCCTTCTGTCCTCTCTTCCATTACCTTGTCTTCTCCCAGCTCTCTACTGATCTCCTGGGAACACCCAGAGTCTGGGCTCCTACTCAAACTGCTGCCAAAACAGTTCTGGTTAGGGGCTGAATTGCTGCTAAACATCAGTCTCAAGTGTTCAGTGTGTAAACCAGCTTTCAGCTGTGGTTGATACCAAGGCAGAAACAGGAAAAGACTAAATCAATTCACTTTTAATAATAATAATAATAATAGCATTTATTAAGCACTTACTATGTGCAAAGCACTATTCTAAGTGCTGGGGAGGTTACAAGGTGATCAAGTTGTCCCACAGGGTGCTCACGGTCTTAATCCCCATTTTACAGATGAGAGAACTGAGGCACAGAGAAGTTTAAGTGACTTGCCCAAAGTCACACAGCTGACAATTGGAGGAGCCGGGATTTGAACCCATGACCTCTGACTCCAAAGCCCGGGCTCTTTCCACTGAGCCATGCTGCTTACTCCCTGGGAGGAGATCAGGCTTTTTTGGTGGTAATCAGGCCGGATTAAGGTTTTGAAGGCAGGAAAATTGTTGACTCCGCCCCACAGGTCAAAGTCACACCCAGTCACTCTGGCTTCATGCTCCAGCACTCAGGTCTAGACGGCATTAATAGTGGAGGTTGTGTTAGGGCAAAATGCTATTGGGCTGGCAGTGGCGTGACTCCTAAAGACCCTGGGGTCTGCTGCTGAGTGGATGGGTCCTGGGAGCTTTCTCCGTAGCCCAGGGGCTAAAGGAACTCTTCACAGCCCTCAGACCACTTGAAGTTTAACCCTGATATTAAGATTTATACAACCAAACTACCCCCACTTGTTAATTTTACCATTTGACAAACACCATAGGTCGCTAAGGCTACCCTCTTTCCGAGCTGGCTTCCTGCTTTGGATACATTTTGCAGAATATTTCATTATTAACTTTGGCATTTCTTGCAAGGTACCCTTCAAACCCTTTATTATAAGCCCTTCCCAATCCTCTTCTTCCTCTCCAACCCTCCACCCAGCCTCTCCCCCACTCCCAACACCACACACAATAATTTCCTGTTTGTACCTGAGCTACCCACTCCTAATGGACTTTCCTGTTTTCTGCGTTCTGGTAACCTTCCCTTCTTTTGAAGGAGAGAAAACATACAGGATTCATTAACCCAGGAGGTTGTACAGTCTGAAAATAACAGTAAGTTCAAGAGGAGTTTGGATAAATGGACACAGTGGGTTGCCAAAAATAAAATTAAGGAAGTAAATGGGAAAATCAGGGCTGCGAGGTATCACATACCTAAATTCAGGATGAATGACAAGCATTGCAACCATTGCATGGTTCCTCTAAGCTCGTGGTTGATACCCTTAGGGACTGAAAGGACCACTGGTGAGACCCAATGATAGCAGGGCTTATATTCTTATGTTATTATTAATTCCTATTGCAAAAAGGCATCCTGGTAGGTAGGCGTAAGGGATTTGTTACTATAGAAGTGACCTTGTCTACTTTTAGAAATGGTTACATGCAGACTGGTATTTTTAAGTTTCCTCTCTCTAATGGAGAGTGAGAGTGAGGACCCTATTTATATGTTTATTGTACTTCAGATGCATCAGTAAAAGACAAGGACATAATTTCAAAGGGACCAGGCATGACTCAAATCCAGGTGTGGCTGTTACATGCAGACTGGTATTTTTAAGTTTCCTCTCTCTAATGGAGAGTGAGAGTGAGGACCCTATTTATATGTTTATTGTACTTCAGATGCATCAGTAAAAGACAAGGACATAATTTCAAAGGGACCAGGCATGACTCAAATCCAGGTGTGGCTTATTTTCAGTGAAATATAACACTTCCTATTTCACAGAAGTCCCCCGGATGCCAAAACACATGTTGACAAAATCGGATCATGTTTGTACTCTAAATGGGTACCATTCTACCTTTTCCTGTTGCTTGTCTACAAATACCAGGGGTCACCAAAGCATGCAGTAGTTCTGATTTTCTATTTAGGTCCTGAGAAAGGAGGATGATTTTACTTTCAGCCCAGAAAACTGGGGGCTTCAGAATAATTTTACTTCAATCAGGTCATAGATACCGAAGGTGGTGTCCAAATAAAACCATTTCAAATGCATCCATGCAGTGGCAATCCCCCTAGAATAATTTAGTTCCGTTTCATTTTCAAGAATGGCTAAGTCCCTGGGTAGGTATTTGAGGAGCAGCTTCATTTCCCTATTGATTTTTAAAGAGAGAGAAAAAAATGGGCATTCAAACCTCCCAGATACCAAATCCTATAAACCTAAAATCTGTGGTGATAGTCTGTAAGCAATGAGATTGATTTATGAAATAACACCCAAACGGAAACCTTAGGAAATAAATCACCAACCAATTGGTACTTCCAAATATTGGAGGGAGCCCAAGGAGTTGATGTAAAGGACTTTAGCTAGAGAGACTATTCCCTCCTTGGTTGCATCACCGTTTCTAGAAGGGTTTCCTTGTTCTGAGCCAAAGGATAATTTCCCCCCCCACCAACCTTCCCTCCCACCCTCCTTTCCCCTCAATCAGGAGCAGGATCAACAGTGGGTAAATACTCCTCCCATAAATACTGTTGGAAGAATAACCTTTTTGTGAACTACCGTGTGGTAATCCTCTGGAAGCCTGTGAGTTCGTATTACTTCAATAGGCCTTTCATAGCATTCAGCGCTATCCCCCACCTGCCCTCCCCCTCGTACAGAGGCGGCTTGCTTAAGTTACCATTTTTAATGCAAATCGTCATAATGGTTTGATAATTATTTCAATTGGCATTTATGAAGTTGTTCGGCTTGGGAACACGCATGGAAAAAACCCCACTAATCCTTCCATCTTTCACATCCTTTGGGTCAGGGTGGAATAACACCAGTAAACCTTGAAGCCAAAAAGTTTTTGAAGCTTATTCTTAATGGCTTGCCTCTTGCTCTGGGTTACTCTATGGGAGAATCTGGCCCCAGTTCAATAGAATAGCATGAGCGTGATGTTTGTGGTGGCTTAAAAGAGGAGGCGGCAATGACAAGCCTCCACTTCCTTCTCAGATTGACTTTAGGATTTGCTACCCGGTAGTTTAACAAGTTGTTATTATTTTTGAGCATAGTAATAATAAACATTTATTGAGTGCCAGCAATGTGGTGAGTAGATGTACTGAAAAAGTTTCATTCTGGAGAGAGTTCTATTCATAAATATCTGTTTAGCTATTTTCCCCATAGGGTGGTGGGTTTTTTTTAGCTTTTAAGAAGTTAACATTTTATTTTGAGATTGAGGTGTATGAAGAGAGGAGTGGTGTGTTGGCCTGGCCGTTTTAGAGTTCTGAATCATTATGTGACTTAGCAAATGGGAGAGGTAGGGGATAGACCCATCTTAATCCTTGTGGGAATATGGGCAAATGAGAAAATAATGATGATAACTATGGGATTTGTTAGGGCTCATTAGGTGTCAGACACTGTACTAAGCGCTGGGAAGGATACAAGCAAATTGGGTTGGATGCAGTCCCTGCCCCAGGTGGGGCTCACAGTCTCAGTCCTCATTTTGCAGATGAGATCCCTGAAGCCCAGAGAAGTGAAGTAACTTGCCCAAAGTCACACAGCAGACAAGTGGCGGAGCTGGGCTTAAAACCCATGACCTTTTGACACCCAGGCCCCTGTTCTAGCCACTACCTCATGCTGCTTCCCACAACGTGATGCTGCTTCCCAGAAAAGGAACCTGGAAACCCCACTTCTCAACACAAATGGAGGGGATCCTTGGACAAATATCTGTATAGTTCATGCTCACAAAACCCACTATTTCCTGAATGAACTTAGTATCAAAATCTGTCCAAACAAAAACAGTACTCCCTTCCAAAAAAGAAATCCTGAACCCACATCCTTCTTAACGGCACATGCCTAACTTCCCTTTCACTCCAACCCAAGGGGGATTTGTGAGTAATCACTTTTGTTGCCATACTTTTATACTGTTGATTTCAACCACACAGTCAAGGAGGTTTGGCCGTGAAATTAAAGCCTTCAGTGAGGCCTTCTGATCCTCTAGCCACCCTCCCAAGGAGAGTCACAGCATTGAACTAAACCTTTGGGAGAATACAATGGTGTAAGTAGGCACATGATGATGATGATGATGATGATGATGATGATGATGATGGCATTTATTAAGCGCTTACTATGTGCAAAGCACTGTTCTAAGTGCTGGAGAGGATACAAGGTGATCAGGTTGTTCCATGGGGGGCTCACAATCTCAATCCCCATTTTACAGATGAGGTAACTGAGGCACAGAGAAGTGAAGTGACTTGCCCAAAGTCACACAGCTGACAGTTGGCGGAGCAGGGATTTGAACCCATGACCTCTGACTCTAAAGCCCGGGCTCTTTCCACTGAGCCATGCTGCACATCCCTTCCTCAAGGAGCTAATGGCCTAATAGATTCTTGAGGTGAAGAAAGAGGAGGGAAAAGGGACATTGAGGTGGATCTTTGAGTCTAGAAACACGGTCCTTGTCTGCATGATGCTCTATCTGTAATTGTTGAAACAGCAACAACAAGCTAATTAACACATGCAGATTTGGGTCACAGAAAGGATTTTCCACTAGAAAATCCTTTCCAAAAAAATGATTCTCATCTTATACAGACTAACCCACTGAACCTGATTGTCCCAGAGCTGAAACTACTCTGGGTCCCCGTTAAGTGACATTCGCAAACTCCAGGTTATATCGCTTCCGTATAATTTTGCTGAATTACTCAGGTTTTCATGACTCTGTTTAGCCATAACCTAAAGTAGCTATACTTTCTTCAGATCTCTCAGTGAGCCTTCCCTCCTGTTGGAATTGATTCGGGGATCGACTTGGATTGCATCTGCTAAGGATTTAAAGCTGTTGCCTCAAGTGACCCGCAGGAGAGCTAAAGAGACAAGAAGGTTGCTTGCAACCACACCCCTTTGCCAAGGCCAAGATGAAATGGTTTCTGGTTATGCTTTTGTATTTTTTGGAAGGTGTCTGAGCGAATAGATTTGGATTTGGAGCTTGTTGCCTCAGTCAACTTTGATCTTGCAGCACTGGAACATGCCTGGTTGATAGGAACAAACCTTTCCAAGTTTGGATCTGCACAGCTCAAGAGAAGTGAAAGATTGAGCAATTTTCTGGTTCATTTCCTCCTTGAAAGCGGCAGCTCTACTGGATAGATTTTAGACCAACAAATTCATTCTGAGGCCTGCGCTATCTGGTTGAGCTGTCGATACAGACAAATCAAATGGATAATTGCTCAATCCTCCACTTCGCCAGGCTAGGGAAAGCATCATCATGCTAGCCAGATGTTTCTATTTCAAAAAATGAGGGTGAAGCAGGAATGTTTTTTTGTCAGTTTTATGTTTGCTAATAAATATCTGCTAACAAAAGATGGTTTGGAAACGATGTTTACATGGTAATGAATGGCACATTTCTCATCTTGTTCTGCCCTCCTTGTCAATCATCCATTGGTTTCAAGAAGAACTTCACACTTGGATGACCTCAGTGGCACATAGAAGCAAATTGAAATATGGACTCAATAAACCTCAGCTCCTTCTAGCTGTTTCCAGCCAGTCAAATAACCCAGACCCTTTTCCAACTCTCTGGACTTTGCCCAAGTCTCCCTGGCTCTTTGGGGTAGTTGGGATCACCAGGGGTTCAATTGGAGTAGTTGGGACATTTTAAGGCAGCAAAAATTTGGTTGGCTAATGGAAATTCCTGTTCATGTGTCAGAAATGACTAGCAAAATCCAGCAGCACAAGGACTAGTGAAAGGGCTGCCAGGAGAAAGTTTTGAGCACCTGCTGATTTGAATGGACTTTACTAAGTGCCTGGGAAAGTACAACAGAAGCTCAAAGATGTTCCCCCACTCACAAGGAGCTTGTACTCTACAAGATGATGTCTTCCTGTCTGGGGAGAGGTGGCTTCCATTGGATGAGGTTCTTAACCTACCTCCTGCAACTCATTTCTGTGAAGAAGAGGGGCCTGACCTCACAGCCAGTCTAGTCTACTAAATCTATTGTACTCTCCCAAGCACTTAGCAGAGTGCTCTCCACCAATTGAGCACTCAGTAAATACTTTGAAATGATTCATCATTGAACGTTGCTCTGCTTTTGGTCAGAAAATCCCTACATTTTATCTGTGAGACTCTCTGATAATATTCCAAATCCGATTTAGGTGCACCCTCATTAATCCAAATGGATTTTATTCTAGATTCATTGTGTTTCTTTCTTTTCTCTTCCTTAATGTCACTGAATTGGAGGTGGGCAGGACATGATTTATGGGGGCTGGTGAGTTTAAAAACCTAAGTGGAACTTTCCTGCCACTTGAATAGTCTGGCCATTTCAGGGCTTGTTTTCATCCTGACACACTGGGGATTGGTAAATGCCTCTCAGATTGCTGGAGCATCAAGGTGACTCCACTGCTAATGATCAGTGAGTGAGGTTAAGCTTGTGGCTTGTCTCTAGATGGAGTTGTGTTGAAGAAAAATGGCATGGCATAGTAGATAGAGCACAGGTCTGGTCATGGGTTCTATTTTCAGCTCTGTCATTTGTGGGCTATGTGGCCTTGGACAAGTCACTTCACTTCTGTGTGCTTCAGTTACCTCATCTTTAAAAGGTAAAATGGAGACTGTAAGCCCCACGTGGGACAGGGACCGTGTCCAACCTGATTTGCTTGTATCCATCCCAGCACTTAGTACAGTGTGTGGTTTGTAGCAAGTGCTTAATAAATACCATTATTATTATTATTATTATTATAAATGGAATATAAAACGCAGATGGGTCTCACTCGCAAAATATCAGCTGTTGGAGAAGAAGGAGAGGGCAGTAGGGATACTGTGTGCCCTGGGAGGAGATGGACACTGAAATTCTCAAAAAGTGAGGCAAAGAGCAGGATACAATAATGAGGGAAGCTACACTTAGCACATAAACTGTGAGAAATGTCAGTCATATGTTCTTTTTGAAAACATCCTCAAGCATGGACAAAGTTTCATTATGAATCTAAGCAGCCACACACAGACACACTCACAAACCTTGCTCTGCCCTCACTGAGGTACAGTAGTAACCAGTGGAAGTAAGAGCTCTTTAGTATTTAGCCACTACAGTTTTCATCTGCATCAACCTCACTATTTCAGTCAATTAATCAGTAGTATGTGTCTGTTTACTGTTGTAGTGTACTCCCCCAAGCAGCATGGCTCAATGGAAAGACCACAGGCTTTGGAGTGAGAGCTCATAGATTCAAATCCCGGCTCCACCAATTGTCAGCTGTGTGACTTCAAGCAAGTCACTTAACTTCTCTGGACCTCAGTTACCTCATCTGTAAAATGGGGATTAAGACTGTGAGCCCCCGTGGGACAACCTGATCACCTTGTAACCTCCCCAGCGCTTAGAACAGTGCTTTGCACATAGTAAACGCTTAATAAATGCCATTAAAAAAATGCCTGAATCTGCCACTTTTCTTCTGACCTTTGACCTTTGGCAAAGTCACTTCACTTCTCTGTGCCTCAGTTTCCTCATCTGTAAAATGAGAATTAAGACTGTGAGCCCCATGTGGGACTGTGAGCCTACTGTGGGCAGGGATGGCCTCTATGTGTTGCTGAATTGTACTTCCCAAGTGCTAGAGAAGCAGTGTGGCTCAGTGGAAAGAGCACAGGCTTTGGAGTCAGAGGTCATGGGTTCAAATCCCAGCTCCACCAATTGTCAACTGTGTGACTTTGGGCAAGTCACTCAACTTCTCTGTGCCTCAGTTATCTCATCTGCAAAATGGGGATTAAGACTGTGAGCCCCCCGTGGGACAACCTGAACACCTTGTAACCTCTCCAGCGCTTAGAACAGTGCTTTGCACAGAGTAAGTGCTTAATAAATGCCATTATTATTATTATTATTATTATTATTATTATTACAGTGCTCTGCAAACAGTAAGCACTCAATAAAAACCATTGAATGAATGAATAATTAGTATTTATTGAGCACATACTATGTGCAGAACTATGTAATAAGCTCTTGAGATAGTATTTGTATCCACCTCAGTGCTTAGTACTCTCGACTGTGAGCTCATTGTGGGCAGGGAATGTGTCTATTGTTATGTTGAACTCTCCCAAGCACTTAGTTCAGTGCTCTGCACACAGTAAGCGCTCAGTAAATATGATTGAATAGCATAGAATAGCAGTGTCCTTTTCAGGCACTGAGGATGAGAAAATCCATTCATTCAATTGTATTTATTGAGCACTTACTGTGTGAAGAGCACTGTACTAATCGCTTGGGAAATACAAGTCGGCAACATGTAGAGATGGTCCCTACCCAACAATGGGCTCACAGTTTAAAAGGGGGAGACAGACAACAAAACAAAAAATGTAGACAGGTGTCAAAATCATCAGAACAAACAGAATTAAAGTTATATGCACATCATTTACAAAATAAATAGAATAGTAAATAGGTACAAGTAAAATAAATAGAGTAATAAATTTGTACAAACATATGTACAGGTGCTGTGCAGTGGGGAAGGCGGTAGGGCAGAGTGGATGGGGAGGAGGAGAGGAAGAAGGGGGCTCAGTCTGGGAAGGCCTCCTGGAGGAGGTGAGCTCTCAGTAGGGCTTTGAAGGGAGGAAGAGAGCTAGCTTGGAAATGTGAGAATTGTGAGAAATGTGAGAAAATGTGAATGACAGTCAACAAGAAAGATGAAAAATGCACAATTAAAATGGAAAGTTCTTTTCCGATCTGCCTTTTCCAACATCCTGACAAGTCTGAATAAACAGTTTACTTGGGTTCCTCTTCATGTGAAATCAGATGGTTGAGCTCCCCTGAGAAAGTGTATGATATTTCTGGCAGGGAGTAGAAAGTAAAATCTCCTGGGAAAGCCCATTCTCACAAGATGATCAGACCAATTTTTCATGCCAATGAAATTCAGATCGCAGGGATAAGCACTGGACAAGTGGCCAAGCTTAACGATGATCATCTGAACTACACATGAACTCCCATTCTTTCAAGGTTCATGGACTGCTATTATCCAACAGGTTCAGAAATCTGTTTGCCTTAATTTTGTTGTGGATTCTATGGCTCCGTGTTCAAACAATTCATTTTTTTGACTGTGACCAATCCATTTTTCATATGTATTCATTTACATGCAGAGAACTCAGTACAGTAGTAGAAACATAAATTCTGGGAAGCTTTTCAATAGTGTAGTATCCTATTTCAAAGTTATCTTCAAATTTGACATAGCCTAGGTAAATGCTTGCTTTTTCACTGACTCTTTAGCTTTTGCCAAAGACTGCAGTGTGCCTGGGGCCTTTATGCAATGGGAGCAACTCACATCCATAGCTGTCTTGGATATCATGAATAACTAAGAGATAAAAGTAAAATAGCTGGGAAGGTCCAGGGAATCTAGGTTTCAACGGGCCAGAAGATGTCCATCCAAGATCTTGATAGTATTCAAAGGGATTTCTCAAACAAAGTAGACACAAGATGTTGGATAAAAAGATATTGAGGAAGGTCAGAGATGTTCATTCAAATATCAGAGACTAGTTCTAAGTTGTGTCAGGATCTGGGAATGAAGGGGTTCAGAGAGAGAAGTGGGTTTGAAAATGGCTTTAGGAAAGAGCAGCAGTACAAAATACTTTCATCTAGGAAATGTTTCATTTTGGAGTCTTCCTTCAAGCCTTCTTTTTTGGAGTGTTGAAATCCAATTAGGTAATTCTTTGTGTCCCTATTTTTTTCTTCCAAATGTGGAAATGCTACTAATGATCCATCAAACAGGTATCCCAAATGCAATGTTTTCTTTTATAGGTTCCCTGAAAATCGATACAATCAATTTTCCCTATAATCCATTAAAATTTTATAAGTTTTCCAAACAAAGAGATTTCATCAAAGCTTCTAATCAGAAACACCAAGGATTACGGATACTTCTCTAATGGCATATTCTTTAAGGTAGGTTGTGTTGTCCAAGCCACACTGAGTCTTGGAAAGATGGAATGTTTTATCCCAACAACCCACAATAAGAATAAAAAAAAGTAACAGAATTTTGTTGTACCACAGTCCTAATGCTGGTCTTTTGCAAAGATTTTTGCCCTTCACCCTACAATCATGATGTGCATATTGCCAATATGAAAGGCAGCAGTAGTTATTTCCTGACCTCTTATAGTTGAGGACTTAGAACTAAGATCCCTTAATTAAGGAGAGGCTACGTTAACCGCGAAGCACTCCAATTCCATAAAATGTCTTTTACTTGGTGGAAACCTGGAGTGCGATTCCTCTGATGTGCTTCTCAAATGGTCCAAGCTAAGTTGGCACATTCAAATTTAATTATTGTGAAAGGAAAATGGGAACAAAAGAATCCCCCCACTCCTAATTTTTTTTTTTTTTTTACAAAGGGCATTCTGCAGGTCTTCAGAGTGAACTGGACTCCTGAGGCAGAGACATCAGTTTCATCTCTGCCATCTCATGTCAATGGCTATTCATGAGGAAATGAGTGAGGCTAGACAAAGGAGACCACAGGGTCTGTGTAAATCTGCATAACCTAATTGACTATCTCAGAACGTGATCTTCGGCTGTAAAACCCGCCTTTGACAAAACAATAAAGTTAAAAAGGAATTTAGCATCATTATGTTCCTTAAATGTCAAAGGGAACTTCAGTAAGTGCATCTTGGCAGGGATGGTCCACATCATTAGCTCTTTTCTGGTTGCTTTTAGGTTTTGTTCCACATGGCCTGACTTGACAGGACAACAAATAGGCCTTGCATCTGTACATAGTTATTAGAGGATTTTATCATCAGACATCAAGGAAATCAAGTCTCATCTAAAGGTTTATGATTGTCCACATCTGTGGGTTTTACTACCCCTTTTTAAGTCACAACCCCAAAAGACCTATTTTTGGAAAGAACACTTTGAGAATTAATTACTATGTGACATTCTTACTAAGAAGTCCTCAACTGTCGGTATAAAAATACTTGCAAACTATTTGCTGGACACCTTTTTTTTAACCCACATCAGTATTCCAAAACCCTGCGGCCAGGAAAAAACTTTTGGTGGCTGCTGAATAATTGCCTGTTTGTGTTTTGTGATTTGGGGAACTTTGTTTTTTTTTTCATGAGAGGCAGCCACCTGTACCATACGCCTTTATTATAGTTTGAATTCAAAATAAGGAGCATCTGACCAACCCCACGTAAATCAGAATAACCAGTAGTATTGTGACCAGGGATTATATAGTGTCTTTTCCTAAGAACGCAGAGCACTTTCATCTCTATCACTGCATTTATCTATGACAGAGGAAAGGCAAATATTATTTTAGTGCTGAACTATCTGCATCACAGAGTGCTGAAGCAACTTTCCTAAGTCACATAACCTTTGCTGGGGCTGAGACTAACAGCCTCATCCTCTATTCATCAAACTGCATTGCCATAGAAGAAGGGCTTTGGATGAACAATGTCTGGGTACTTGGAAGTTTTTTGATTGAAGCATCATCCAAATTACTACTCTAATGTGACTACATAAAAATGCCTTGCCAAGAGTAGAGAAGATACAGGAAGTCATTTGGAGGAGAGTGGCCCTGTTTAAATGGTTTTCTTTTATCTCACCCTTATCCCCTACGTCTGCATCTATCTGCCTTCTCCATTTCCCTCCCTCTTCCCCGCTTCACCTCTCATGAGATCACAGGATTAATATAAAAGTTTACTTTTGAGGGTTATCTGAGACCCAGAGATAGTCCTCTCTTGACGGAGTGAGTGTTGTCCAGATGAGTGTTCAGAAAGATCTGACTTTTCCAACATAGCAAGGACGCAGCATTGGAATCCACTGGGGGAATGTTCACAGCCAAGCCAATCTAGAAATAAAAAAAAAAAACCCAAAACAAAGCAGAACAAAACATGTGAGGGCAGAGTCTTATTGCAAAAGAACTCACTGCTCATTCAAGGAAAAATGTACACTGCACCCATGTATGCTCTGAATGAAACTGCTATGAAAGTGACAAAGATGGCCTGTGACAGTCCTCTTTCAGCTTCAAGTCCAGTCGTCTTTAACTGTCATTCATCAGCTTTGAACACGCTCCCAATATGCACCGTGCCTTTGGTTTGCAAGGGGCTACTTTTTGGCCAGCTCAAAACCCCAGAAGATATTGCACCCATATGCACATTTTTTTACATTCTCATTAAGTTTATAAAACCCACAAATTTAGACCAGCTGTCCTATAACTTTTTCTAAACGACACAAAGATGAAAAAGCTATTTTAACTTTTTGATATAAGCGGTCAGCAAACCAAACAGAAAACCAGAGCAAAGCAAATATTTTCTTGTCATACATGCTTTCCAACTGTGACAGACGATCTGTTGTTTTTGATGTGTGTTTCGATCCAAATTTGGAAGAAAACTGCCTCACAGATATGCACACTTAGCACCAAACTGGCATGATATGAAAATTTTTGGTGGGGGGGTATGGACAGTGGATGTTACACCATATTCTGTCTCATCTCCCTGAAGAGACTGCTTCTTTAATGATCTTTCCTCATCTACTATTGTTACAAAGATACCTCAGGCTCAGAATTTGTCATTCCTATCTCGAGGTTAGGTACTCACACTTCTACTCTTTCTAAATAACTGTTCACATAGTGGAGAGTTTGAAAGGAATCTGAGTGTCTTGATGAGGAATGGCTATAGCCAATGCTTGGATGACAGGAAAGATTGAGGCAGAGATGGTCTCTCTCTGCATCTCTTCCACTTTCAAGACCATTTAAACTGAACCATTAATCTCTGATTGCTGGACACCAACCCAGTCTATTATTTCCTTTGTGTAATTACTAAATTGTTCTCAGTACTCTTCGATGGAGTGATATTTATTGGGAAAATTGTTATCAGATAAAGCAACTCCTTTGAAAAGTTAGCCTCCTCTGTCCTCTCCTAGTTAGGTAGTTATGATATTTATTAAGTGCTTACTCTTCGTCAGGCATTGTGCTAAGCACTGGGGTGGATAAGACATAAATTATATGCCATCCTTGACCCATAGGAAGCTCAAAGCCTACTTTGGGGAAGACAGATAAAGAAAATGGTAACAGTGAATTACAACAGCAACAAGCAACAGAGTCAACTAATGGTATTCACTGAACACTTACTGTTTGCACAGCACTGTACTAAGCACTTGGGAGAGTACAATACAACAGAGTTGGTAGACACCTTCCCTGCCCATGACAAGCTTTTTTTGTTTTTTAAAAAATAGTATTTGTTAAGTGTTTCCAATGAGCCAGGCACTGTTCTAAGTGCTGGGGTAGATACAAGCTAATCAGTTTGAACACAGTCCCTTTCCCTCATGGGGCTCAAAACCTTAGTCCCCATTTTACAGATGAGGTAACTGAGGCACAGAGAAGTGAAGTGACTTGCCCAAGGTCACACATCAGACAGGAGGAAGAGTCAGGATTAGAACACAGGTCCTTCTGACTCCTAGGCCTGTGCTCTATCCACTAGGCTATGCTGCTTCATGGTGCTTCCTAGCTACTTGTTTCGAAGTAATCTGTCTGGAAAATGAGGGAATTAGTTAAAAAGTGCGCAAACTGCTGGGAAGAATGGAAACTTACAATCTTTTGGGGAAGAAAGGGTGAAATAATAATAATAATAATAATAATAATAATAATAATAATTTGTTAGTTTCCTACTGAAGGATCCAGGAGAGATCTGGGCAAAGGTTAAGCCCATCTTAAAGTTGACAAGAAGGTGATGTGGTTTCATGACATTTGAAGATTTCTCATCCATTTCTTCCCCATGAATTCTGGTTATTTCCCTTTTCATCACAAAATAGCTTCATGATAACATTGGGAAAACATACTTAACTGGATAAAGAATTTACTTTAGTTATTTGTGGATAATGATTTTAAACAGTAAACTCTTAGCCAGCAGGGACCTCTTATCTTGCTTTATTCTCAGTAGTCCAGGGATAGCCAAATGTCAGTAAGGTATTTTCAGTAAGTACCTAAAAACATTCTATCAGGATAGCCTAATATAGAAGGCGCATCATCTAGTGGAAAGAACAAGGGCCTGGGAATCAGAGGACATGGGTTCTAATCCTGACTCTGCCACTGCTCTGTGACCTTAGACAGGTTTTTAACTTCTCTGTTTCTCAGTTTCCTCCTCTGTAAAATGGGAAGTAAATAACTATTCTTCCTTCCACTTAGTTCCTGTCCCACTCACATGGGGCTCATAGTCTGTGTCTGACCTGATTATCTTATATCAACTCCATCGCTTAGTACAATGCTTCGCAAGTAGTAAGTGCTTAACAAATGCTACACATTATTATTTTATTCTAGCTGGAGAGAGAATGCTTCCTAGTATAAATTAAAAAAAAAAAATTGGGATTTTGGTAAATGCTTACTATGTGCCTAGGACTGTACTAAACACTGGAGGTGATACAAGATAATCAAGTCCACATGGGGCTCAGATTCAAAGTAGGAGGAAGGATGGGTTTTGAATCCACACCTTGCAGATGAAGAAACTGAGGCACAGAGAGGTTAAGTGATTTGCCCAAGGTAACACAGCAATCAAGTAGCAGAGGCAGAGTTAGGATCCAAGTTCTCTGATTCCACTAGGGTATGTAGTTTCACAGTGGCAATGGATTGCTCATATTTTCTTTGTTAAGGGTTGTCTTAAAATGGGCACTAAATGTTAAGACCAAATATTTCTAACTGACTCCAATACCTGGTGTGTGTGTGTATGTGTGCATATGTGTTTGTGTGTGTGCTTGTGTTTGTGAATTGAAAAGGCATGAAGCAAAAGTAGTAGACTTTTAATCTAATTTGTCATGTCCCCTTATTTTATTTCTTTGAAAAATACAGTAAGAATTGAATTTCAATGACAATTTTTGCATAGCATATTTTGAAATGCGGAAAAGAATTCAAGCTCTTAGTCATAAAATGACCTTCCAAAAATCTTCTGAGTCCAATCTTTAGCATGGTGGAAAGACATGTCAATGGAGCAGCGTGGCTCAGTGGAAAGAGCACAGGCTCTGGAGTCAGAGGTCATGGGTTCAAATCTCGGCTCTGCCATTTGTCAGCTGCATGACTTTGGGCAAGTCACTTAACTTCTCTGTGCCTCAATTACCTCATCTGTAAATTGGGGATTAAGACTTTGAGCCAGCCATGGGACAACCTGATCACCTTGTAGCCTCCCCAGTGCTTAGAACAGTGCTTTGCACATAGTAAGTGCTTAATAAATGCCATAAAAATATGAAATGTAAAATAAGCATTTTCTATGATCTAGTTTGGACAAAGTCAAAATGTAGACTTTGGGTTGTTTGTTATTCCTTGCTGTTACTTTGGCCTTATCTGGTGGATCTTTAGTCTGAGAGGACTGCTAAAACATTGCTTTGAAGCTTTTTGGAGGGATCTTTATTCTCCAAGAACTCTGAACATAACATACAAATGTTCTGACAACTTAACACCTGTCCATATGTTTTGTTTTGATGTCTGTCTCCCCCTTCTAGACTCTGAGCCCATTGTTGGGTAAGGGCCGTCTCTATATGTTGCCAACTTGTACTTCCCAAGTGCTTAGTACAGTGCTCTGCACACAGTAAGCGCTTAATAAATACAATTAAATGAATGAATACAAAATTGTCATAACTGGATCAGTCCAGTGGTCTATTTACTGTGGTGTTCTGGCTTTGACAGTGGCATAAGGATGACTTGAGTTCCTAGCCTTAACATCCATCTTCATGTTAAAGATGCATCAGCTGATTTCCCTAGTTGTACCTTAAATAATGATTTATGGACCTAATGCCAAGATTTTATTCTAAGTCTTGAGTCTTCTAACTCCTCTAAATTTCCCAGCAACCCATTAAGAATCTATTGTTCATGAATTTATACTAAACCCTTTTGAAGCTGCTATTTTCAATTTCCTGTGGGAATAAATTCCATGTGCTTTCCACTTCCTAACTGAGAATTCTTTCCTATATCTATCTCGGGCCACCTCAATATTCTGGAAGTAACTTTAGGAAATATTTGTTGCATCACTAGCAAGAGTTCAGATTGTGTGAAGTTGAATAATTGTGCCAGTTGTTAAGCTCTTACTATGTGCCAAGCACTGGGGTAGATACAAGATAATCAGGCCCCATATGGGGCTAGTAGTCCAAGTAGGAGGGAGAATGGGTATTGAATCTCCATTTTGCAAATGAGGAACTGAGGCACAGAGAAGTTAAGTGACTTGTCCAAGTCCACACAGCAAACTAGTGGTGGATCTGGGATTAGAATCCAGGAGTGAGTCCGAACAGCCTTCAGGACCTACTGGCCAATGATAGCATAATCATAAACATACAGAAGCAGCGTGGCTTAGTGGAAAGAGCATGGGCTTGGGAGTCAGAAGTCATTAGTTCTAGTCCCGGCTCCACCACTTGTCAGCTGTGTGACTTTGGGCAAATCACTCAACTTCTCTGTGCCTCAGCTCCCTCATCTGCAAAATGGGAATTAAGACTGTGAGCCCTATGTGGGACAACATGATTACCTTGTACCTACCTCAGTGCTTAGAATAGTGATTGGCACGTAGTAAATGCTTAACACATGCCATTATTATTATTAATAATAATAATAATAATCAAAGTGATGCAATTATGATTATTTTCTCTGGTTTGGTAAGTGGAAAATATATTGGTGATCGCCGAATGATGTTTGAGTTTCTTGTTGGGAAGGAGTAGATCATAGCTCTTGAGTTTTTGAACTTTCTAAATTTCTCTGCAAATTGCTGTTTATACACTCAAACACACTGAAAGTTTTTCAAATGCTATAATTGCCATAATGAATTCCTTAAGAACCTTTGTTTCTCCTTATTGATACTAATCATATACTGATAATATCTGTCAAGCCCTAACTTTGCAACGAGCACTGTGCTAGATACAAAATAATCCGATCACACACATTCCCTGTCCCACATTGGCTTACAGTCTGAAGGGAAGAGAATGACAGGTATTTAATCTGCAATTTAAAAGTGAGGAAATAATGATATGGGGCGTTAAGTAGCTTGTCCAAGGTCACCCAGAAGTGGCAGAGCTGGGGATAGAATCCGGGATTAGAACCCAGATCTCCCGGGCCCATTCTCTTTCCCCTAGGCTAAGCTACTTTACAAAATGATAATACTTCTATTTCAGGGATTAGCAGCATTGACTAATTCCTTGAAAAGTGGTGGGAGTTGAGATACATGAATAAAATTTGCTATAAAATCATATAACAGTTAGCTCTAACCTTTCAGATTGTTGACTTTCTGAAAGTTCCCCTTTCAGTCATAATTTGTACCAATAAATTCTATGGATTCTTGTTTCCTAATTATTCTGCTCAACTATATTGCTAGGTCTATAGCCTTAGGCACTTCAGGCTATTCATCACAATATTATTTATTACGTAGGAATTTTCCTTTAAAGACAGCGTTGAACTTGGAGTGAAATTTCATGAGCAGAGAAGCAAGACCTATTCTTCAAAATGAAATATTTGGGGGTGAAGGGAGGGGGAGAGGGAGAAAAGTTAGAGTTAATAACCTAGTGCCCCATTTCATTATTTTCCATCAATCCTTTGTTAGAATTTTAGGAGGATGTAAACTTCATCCCACATCTGGAAATTTATTAAAAATGTGAACACATTAATTTAATTGAATTTATATTTAGAAAACCTGACTTGGGAAGCTTTTGGTAATGGATACTCTACAGATATGAGGTCATATGAAGAAATTTTAAGGAGTTGTGAGGAAACTTTAGATGTTAAATCTGCTGAGGACAAGGGCCATGTGTTCTCTGAGATCTAATCCTTCCCCAGAGGTCCCAAAGACCAGTTCTCCCATGACCACTTAATAAATGACAAGATATTTTTTATGGTATTTGTTTAAGTGCTTACAACGTGTCACAAGCACTGTTCTAAGCACTGGGATAGATGCAAATTAATCAATCAAGCAGTAGTATTTATTGAGCATTTACTATATGCAGAGCGATGTTCCAATTGCTTGGGAGAGTATAATACAACAGAATTAGTAGACATGTTCCCTCCCATTCATTCATTCATTCATTCATTCATTCATTCATTCAATTGCATTTATTGAGCCCTTACTATGTGCGGAGCAGTGTACTAAGTGCTTGGTAGAGTACAATACAACAATAAACAGACACATTCCCTGCCCACAATGAGTTTACAGTAATGAGCTTACAGTCTACAGAGGGAGACAGGCATTAATATGAATAAATAAATTAAATAATTTATAATATAAATTTAAAGATATGTACATAAGTGCTATGAGATGGGGTGGGGCAAATATCAAATGTTAATATCAAAAGTTAATTCATTCATTCATTCAATCGTACTTATTGAGCACTGACTCAGTGCAGAGCACTGTACTAAGTGCTTGGGAAGTACAAATCAGTCCCTGTACCTCATGGGGCTCACAGTTTAAGCAGGAGGGAGATCAGGTCCTGAAATTTCAGTACGGAGCTGGACAGGCAAGTTGTTACTCACTTTGAACAGTTTACTTTGTTCTTTCTTGTAAGGTGTCAGTTTAAGGCTTTGGCCAAGCTAATTTAATAGTGAGGAGATTTATTTGATCATCAATAGTATTTACTGAGCACCAAGTAGGAAGCATTGAACTAAGGGCTTGGAAGGGCAAATCAGAAACAAGATGCATGATGCTTCGGATGATGATGAGAACTATGTATTTGTTATAAAAATATAAATCACACAGAAGGTCAAACATAAGTGCAATTACTTCTTCCTTTTTATTTTCTCTCTGCTTGTTTTCATGGGAATTTGCATTTGAAGAGAAATGTCTGGTGTGTTTGCTACATGTTAGTTGTCTGTATTCTCCCAGGCAAGTGATTTGGGAAACAGGAAAAGCTCAATAAATATCACTGATTCATAGGAGAAGATGGTGACAGTGGTTTGGAGAGAGTGATATGTGGGTAGGGCCAATGCAAATTTTTATGGATTAATGGAAATTGTTGAGAGTCACTGATTTTTGAAGACTATTTTCATGGCTGATACATACATGACCTTTTGTAGAATCCAGGTCTTTTTTTAATAATTGAATCTTTTTAATGCAGACTGCAGCATAAATCATGTACAATCAATCAATCAGTGCTATTTATTGAGAACCAATTTTGTGCAGAGCACTGTACTAAGCATTCAGTATTATGCCAACTGCTTAGCCCTGTAGCAGCTCTGATGATAAAAGCTAATTGCCACTTTTGTTTCTCAAGGTATACATTCACACACTTATTTAAAATTTCTGACTTTGTCCTTCATTTGCCCTGCTAATCTGCCAAGCCCATCAACCAATCAGCAACTCTTGATAAATCAGGGTTTTTCTTTGGCAGGAACCTTCTGAAGGAAAAAAAAAAGTGAAAAGAAACATTTTAGAATGAAGGAAAAAACACACAAAGAAACCATTTTGCAAAAGATTTGGAGAAATCATTAACTCCACAAAAGTTTGCAATACAAATTGTCAGTGTTCCTTTGAAAGGTTTGTTCAAGTTCAGAATGTTATAGGTCAGCCAATGTAACTTTTCCGTTCATTCATTTAAAAAAATAAACAGGAAACATTACATTTTCATTCCATCTAACAAGAACCAAATACGGGACTTTATTATTTTATGGTAATTTTTCCTTCTGCTAAATAGAAAAACAACACAGAGGAAAATGCATTATTGAAACAGCTGAAGTGTGCCCCTGAAAACACATCTGTATAGTTTACATTTGGGGTATCAGTCTGTCAGTTCAAATCCATTATTTTGAGAATTTTCTGCCCGATTTTGAAATCATTCTGGTAGACAATAACAGAAATCTCAATCTATACCTTATACTCTGTGAAATAATTGCCTGAAATCAATTTCAATTTGGGCAGTCTACTGTCATAATGGAATGGTTTAGGAATTTGTGAAGGATTATGGTTTGCTCACTGACTCTTCGTAATTTCCGATGGCATCTGTTCCAGTAAAGCTGGAGTTCTGTATTTTGATTGGGAAGTGTCCGTGCCTCATTGGCAGCCTCTTATTATGTGTTTTTGGGGGCGGGTGGGAGGGAAAGAAGGTGTTTACTTTCTATTTACTTCAAAAGGATTACCACAGAAGCATGCTAGTGAAAAATATATTACAGGAGCCAAGGACCTAAACAAATTTGGCCTAACCTTTGGCAGTTTCTACCAGAATTTATTCCTCTCTTAAAAGGGGCCCCAAATAACTATTTCCTCTTCATTTCCTCTTCTCTGAGGCCAGCTTTACTGGGCTTCTCCATCCACTTACACTTGTAGAAGTGTGATTAAATGGGTGGCTGAGTTTCTTCTCTTCCTAGAAGCCTTCCCCTAACCCTTCCCTCCCACCCTACGTCAACCTTCTTCACCACTTCATTATGAGGTTTGAAAATACTGCCCAGGATTAGGTACCATCCTGTATGGTAGAAGAAGCCTACCCTAGTGTATAGAGCACGGGCCCTCTCAAAGGTCACCAATGATCTCCTTCTTGCCAAATCTAACGGCCTGTACTCCATCCTAATCCTCCTCGACTTCTCAGCTGCCTTCGACACTGTTGAACAGCCCCTGCTCCTGGAAACATTATCAAACCTGAATTTCACTGACACTGTCCTCTTCTGATTCTCCTCTTATCTCTCTGGCCATTCATTCTCAGTCTCCTTCGTGGGCTCCTTCCATGTCTCCCACCCCCTAACTGTGGGGGGTCCCTCAAGCTACAGTTCTTGGTTCCCTTTTATTCTCCATCTACACCCACTCTCCTGGGGAACTTATTCACTCCCATTGCTTCAACTGCCACCGGTATGTGGATGGTACCCAAAGCTACATCTCCAGCCCTGATCTAGCTCCCTCCCTGCAGTCTTACATTTCCTCCTGCCTTTAACAGTAAACACTCAATAAATGCAACTGAATGAATGAATGACTGAGAATAGCAACCTAAAATTGCCCTGGCCCTTGAGTATATACAGCTTCTAAAAAATGCTGCCTGCAGATTTAATTTTACTTCTCTGAGTTTTAGCAGTGGAAGCAGGAGGCAAAAGTAGATCAGTTGTGAAAGTAAGTTCAGCTCAGGATGGTACTTGAAAACATTCGCTTTGTGCCTTCTTACCATCCTTTCCCATATTCTGCTTCCCTTTACCTTTTGACTACTTTAGACATCAAGGACCATCCCCTTCTCCTGGAAGCACTAGCGGTTGTATAGCGATGTAGCTCTCTCCTGGTCTCTGTCAGATCCTTCTCAGTCAGTTTCACTGCTCCTCTTCTGCTTTTTACCCCTTAACTTTCCATGTCCCTCAAGGTTCTGTTCTGAGTTTCCCTCTCTTAATTTACACTCACTCCATTGGGGAGATCAGTTTACCAACTACCACCTTTATGCAGGAACCCTGATGTCAAAATCTATTTCTGATGACTTACATATCCTCCACTGATGTCTCTTCGCTTTGCTGGGGCTCAAAGCAAATCTGAAAATTTAGGCAAGCTGGGGATGAAAGTTGAAGGAGGGGTCAGCGCAGGACTGATGGACAGATAATTTATTCAGGTTCCTGATTTGGTGATTAAAGGAAGGGCTAACACCTTTGGTGATCTGGGATGAATCCCAAATGACCTTAGGGTCTGGGGGACTCTGTAGAATTGACAAATGTGGTACTGGAAGCTGGTACTTTTGGTACTGTATTTACTAGGATCCACCACACTGGTCTCTGGTTCAGATGGATCAAAGGGGCTGAGTTTTATCCTCATCTGTACTCCAATGTGAGACACTCTCATCTGGAAAAATTCAGAAAATTCAACCTTTATTGGGTTGTTGATCCCTTCTTCAACTCAGCTCAATATCTTCAGACTCTACTGAAAAACAAAGGAAGAGTAGAGCCAACAGTAAGTGCCCATTCAGTGTCCTCCTAAAATGTGTATACGTTTTGCTGGGATGGGTGAAAAATTCCTTTTTTTGTTTTCTATTGAAAAGCCTCCTTTTGAATCAAGTTTACTCTCAGCACAGAAGATGGTACTGTCCACTCTCTTTTATGGTATATCTGGTGAACAGATTTTATGTTTATGTTTTCTGGGTTTTATTATGAACTTACTGGGAGTTTCTTTTTTCCTAAAAAGCTTTAATAGGAAGTTGAAATATTGGCAAAATGTGTTGGAAAAATATTTTTAAACCAGTTTACATAGACTAAAGTCCAAAAGCAACATAAAGATAGGTTAACTGTTGGTGGTTGAGTGCAGGCAGGTAACTCAATTAACTCATTGTTTTATTTCATGTCCTCCTGAAAGAGGAGAATACACTGCAGGAAAGAGGGCTGATTCATGGCACAACACTCATTTTAATGAAGTTCATAGAAAGGTTAGAAGCTGAGAAGCTATTAGTGACAGGGAAAAGTGTGGAAGGAAGGAGGAAGAAGAGGGAGATAGAAAAGCGCAAGGGAACAAGAGAGTCTAAAGATCAAGGGGGAGAGAGAGAGGGAGAGGTGAAAGAAGAGAGGAAAAGGAAGAGAGGAATTGAGAGGGAAGAGGACAGAAAGGTAGAAAAAGAAGTAGAAAAGAAAGAGCAGAAGAGACGAACAAGGAGAGGGAAAATCAGTTTCAAACAGGTAAAGCGGAAAAGTCCACTTTTGTCAGATTTTCAGGTTCTGATTAGGAATTTTATATGAGGAGCAGCTGCGGATTAATACAGAATAATCAGAGACAGTAGGCAACCTGTTACGGTCATTTTGCCAAGATCCTTTGAAATGCTCACGTTTATGGGGTGTTGGCACAGACTGGGGCAAGTATAGACTAAATTCTAGTTTTATGGTGGCTTTAATCATAAAGGATTTTTTTCCATCTCTCCACCAGCCCTCAATCAACCCAAAGAGCCTCATCCACACTGAGCAATGACTCACCATCACCTGGTTACCCTAAACCAGTGGACCCTCTAATGAAATGGTTTTTGCTAAATGACAACAGGTCCGTCCACAGATTACAAAACCTGTTTTCTTTTTTTTCCTTATAAAAATGAATGAAAAGCCCCAGGAGTCACCATGCGAGGGTTTTGAGATAGACGTGTTTCTTAGTGTTAGATAATTTCCTCATTTTAGTTTGCT
Source organism: Tachyglossus aculeatus (assembly GCF_015852505.1). Taxonomy (NCBI): domain Eukaryota; kingdom Metazoa; phylum Chordata; class Mammalia; order Monotremata; family Tachyglossidae; genus Tachyglossus; species Tachyglossus aculeatus. The sequence goes on along the minus strand of NC_052074.1, from coordinate 15,400,885 downwards.
TGCATGATTAAAGACAATTTAAGATTTAGAAATTACAAATACACATGTGGTGGCCCCCATGATTCACTGGTACAAGGCAATGCTAATCTCCGGATGGCAGAGTTAAAATTCCCTAATGGGTAGGTGGAAGAGCTACACAACAAACCCTGTTACTGGGCATGAAAGACTTTGCTTACACCACAGTGAAAATGGCCTTCAGATTGTGGTTGCCATTGACCCAGTTTAAGGATTTCCTGCTCACAGATGTTTCTTGGGAACTCCAAAAGGGGGAGGATTGGCAGATTTGGGGCATGAGTTAACTCTGTGGGATTGGCACACAGTATGTGGTGATTGGGTTCTGTGGGATTATATGGTAATTGGGTCTTCTCCTGCCTTTAGGACATCTCCATCTGGATGTCTGCCCGCCATCTAAAACTCAATATGTCCAAGACTGTACTCCTTATCTTCCCTCCCAAACCCTGCCCTCTCCCTGACTTTCCCATCACCGTAGATGGCACTACCATCCTTCCCGTCTCACAAGCCTGCAACCTTGGCATCATCCTCGACTCCACTCTCTCGTTCACCCCTCACATCCAATCCATCACCAAAACCTGCCGGTCTCACCTCTGCAACATCGCCAAGATCCACCCTTTCCTCTCCATCCAAACCGCTACCTTGCTGGTTCAATCTCTCATCCTATCCCGACTGGATTACTGCATCAGCCTCCTCTCTGATCTCCCATCCTCCTGTCTCTCCCCACTTCAGTCTATACTCTATGCTGCTGCCCGGATCATCTTTGTGCAGAAATGCTCTGGGCATGTTACTCCCCTCCTCAAAAATCTCCAGTGGCTACCTGTTAACCTAAGCATCCAGCAAAAACTCCTCCCTCTAGGCTTCAAGGCTCTCCATCACCTCACCCCCTCCTACTTCATCTCCCTTCTCTCCTTCTACAGCCCAGCCTGCATCCTCCGCTCCTCTGCCACTAACCTTCTCACTGTGCCTTGCTCTCACCTGAACAACCCTCAGCCCCCGGCCCGTGTCCTTCCCCTGGCCTGGAATGCCCTCCCTCCACACATCCGCCAAACTAGCTCTCTTCCTTCCTTCAAAGCCCTACTGAGAGCTCCCCTCCTCCAGTAGGCTTTCCCAGACTGAGCCCCCTTTTTCCTCTCCTCCTCCCCATCCCCCCCGCCCTACTTCCTTCCCCTCCCCACTGCACCTGTATATATGTTTGTACAGATTTATTACTCTATTTATTTACTTGTACATATTTACTTATCTATTTATTTTGTTAATGATGTGCATCTAGCTTTACTTCTATTTATTCTGATGACTTAACACCTGTCCACATGTTTTGTTCTGTTGTCTGTCTCCCCCTTCTAAACTGTGAGCCCGCTGTAGGGTGGGGACCATCTCTATATGTTGCCAACTTGTACTTCCCAAGTGCTTAGTACAGTGCTCTGCACACAGTAAGTGCTCAATAAATACGATTGAATGAATGAATGAATAATTGGACTCCTATTGTTGCATGAACAGCATGAACTACAGATATTGTATTATCTTGACCTCACCAAAATCTCTGATAGAATGGGAAACTGATAATGCGGCAAGCCCTGTATGTCCTGGGAGACTTTCTTCACCCAGAAACAGCTCCATTCACTCATTCATTCAATCAATCATATTTATTGAGCACTTACTGTGTGCAGAGCACTGTGTTAAGTGCTATGGAAGTACAAGTTGGCAACATATAGAGACAGTCCCTACCCAACAACCAGCTCACAGTCTAGAAGGAGGAGACAGACAACAAAACAAAACATGTGCACAGGTGTCAAGTCGTCAGAAGCTCCAGGCAAATCTTACCCTTGTAACCTATCTAGCTTCTTCAACATCAGTGCTCCCTTCTGGGGGTTATATGATCAGATATAATTGGTCCACACTGACTGGAGCATCATTTTTGAAGACCCAGATTTTTGTATTGCAATTTTCAATTTCCCTGCCAGTGGTGGTGAAGTATAGCATTCAATGCATTTCACCATTTGACCCTTGAACTGTCATTTGATGGGACAAGATGTTACGAATTTCGTTGCTTTAATTTTATTCGGCTCAATAAGAATCAAAACCTGAATTTCTCCGGCATTTAGTGTTCTGTTGCATCTGTGAAGCAGCAGTTAGCTGAATGCTTCCACTCTGGTGCCTGAAGCTGACAGTAGCAAGGGTGGTCAGACAAAGCAAGAAGACCATATTTGACCCTATGAGCTGGGGAAAGTATCTGTCGCCTTCTACCCTGCATTAGTAAAGTTGCAGTTTTTAAAATAGCAGAAGATTAAAGGAGTTGGTGATAAGCTTGTGGACAGGGAACGCATCTACCAACTCTGCTTTAGCTGAGCGCTTAATACGGACCTCTGCACACAGCAAGTGCTCAATAAATACAATTGACTTGATTGAAACAGTCACTTTTTGTAATTTTGCCTTCATATACACCATCATAAGTACAACAACATTTACCTAATACTGTATCAACTGTGATAGGAACCTTAGGAAGGAACAAGATTGTGTGGCTCAGTGGAAAGAGCCCTGCTTTGGTAGTCAGAGGTCATGGGTTCTAATCCCTGCTCTGCCGCTTGTCAGCTGTGGGATTTTGGGTGAGTTACTTAACTTCTCTGGGCCTCAGTTACCTCATCTGTAAAATGGGGATGAAGACTGTGAACCCCACACAGGACAACCTCATTACCTTGTAACCCCTGCAGCACTTAGAACAGTGCTCAGCACATAGTAAGCACTTGACAGCGTGGCTCAGTGGAAAGAGTCCGGGCTTTGGAGTCAGAGGTCATGGGTTCAAATCCCGGCTTTGCCAATTGTCAGCTGTGTGACTTGGGCAAGTCACTTAACTTCTCTGTGCCTCAGTTAGCTCATCTGTAAAATGGGGATGAAGACTGTGAACCCCACATGGGACAACCTGATCACCCTGTAACCTCCCCAGCGCTTAGAACAGTGCTTTGCACATAGTAAGCGCTTAATAAATGCCATTAAAAAACACAAAAAAACAAATGCCATTATTATTATTATTGGATGAGAATTATGGATTAAGATTCATGTGGGGGGAAAGGAGGGGGTTACCAATAGAAATTTAAGGAATGAATGAGTAGAATACAACTGAAAGCTACAATCCCCGAATTTGGAGAGATCTGACCTGCTAAAGAAGCAGACAGCCTACATATGACTGGGAAATCAAACTGTTTTTGTGGGCAAATATCACCGTTCGTGAGAATTAACAACTATAGTCATATGAAGGAAGTTGTTGTTTCCATTATGACGAACAAAAGGTTCTTTTTTGTTTGTTTCATGAAAAAGAGCAGGAATCCAATGTGGAAAGAATGAAAGTGATTCCTCATAGGTGTTCATGAGTTCCTTAACATCCTTGGAGGAGCCTGTGAACTGGCTGGTCATAGAATGGGCTGAGCTATAAGAGGACGGGGCTACAGAGAGGCTGAACACACTTCAGTGTGCTAAATGGCATCAATTAACTGATTAATTAATTAATTAATTGAGAGAAGCAGCCTGGGTTAGTGACAAGAGCCCGGGTTAGGGAGTCAGAGGACGTGGGTTCTAATTCTGGCTCTACCACTTGTCAGTTTTGTGACCTTGGGCAAGCCACTTAACTTCTCTGTGCCTCAGTTACCTCATCTGGAAAATGGGGATTAAAACTGTGAGCCCCACCCGGGACAACCTGATTACCTTGTATCTACCCCAGCACTTAGAAGCAGCATGGCTCCATGGAAAGAGCCCGTGCTTTGGAGTCAGAGGTCATGGGTTCAAATCCCGGCTCCACCAGTTATCAGCTGTGTGACTTTGGGCAAGTCACTTCACTTCTCTGAGCCTCAGTTTCCTCATCTGTAAAATGAGGATTAAGACTGTGAGCTCCCTGTGGGACAACCTGATCACCTTGTTTCCCCTTTAGTGCTTAGAACAGTGCTTTGCACATAGTAAGTGCTTAACAAATACCATTATTATTATTAGAACAGTCCTTGTAACATAGTAAGCGCTTAACAAAATACCAAAAAAATTAATCAATCAATCCATCAGTGGCATTCATTGAGCATTTAATGGGTACAGAGCACTGTACTAAGCACTTGGAAGAGTGTAGTAATAATAATAATAATGGCATTTGTTAAGCACCTACTATGTGTGAAGCACTGTTCTAAGCACTGGTGGGGGATACAAGGTGATCAGGTTGTCCCATGTGGGGCTCACAGTCTTAATCCCCATTTTACAGATGAGAAAGCTGAGACTCAGAGAAGTTAAGTGACTTGCCCATGGTCACACAGTAGACATGTGGTGGAACCAGGATTAGAACCCATGACCTCTGACTCCCAAGCCCATTCTCTTTCTAATGAGCCACGCTGCTTCTCTTTGCCAGGCACAGTACAATAGAAGCGACATGGTGTAGTACATAGAGCACAAGCCCGGGAGACAGAAGGTCATGGATTCTAATCCCGCCTCTGCCACGTGTCTGCTGTGTGACCTTGGGCAAGTCACTTTACTGCTCTGTGCCTCAGTTACCTCATATATAAAATGCAGACTGAGACTGTGAGCCAGCGTGTCTCAGTGAAAAGAGCACGGGCTTTGGTGTCAGAGGTCATGGGTTTAAATCCTGGCTCCGCCAACTGTCAGCTGTGTGACTTTGGACAAGTCACTTAACTTCTCTGTGCCTCAGTTACCTCATCTGTAAAATGGGGATTAAGATCATGAACTCCTCAGGTGGGACAACCTGATCAATTTGTAACCTCCCCAGCGCTTAGAACAGTGCTTTGCACATAGTAAGTGCTGAATAAATGCCATCATTATTATTATTATTATGTGGGACAGGAACTGTGTCCAACCTGATTTGCTTATACCCACCCCAGTGCTTAATATGGTGCCTGGCACATAGTAAGTGCTTAAAAAATACTCCAACTATTACTAGAATTATTATCATTTTTTGGAATTTGTTAAGCGCTTACTATCTGTCAAGCACTGTAGATTCAAGTTAATCAGGGAGTCGGCTTTAATCCCCATTTTACAAATGGGGTAACTAAGGCACAGAGAAGTGAGGCGGTTTGCAGAGCTGGGATGAAAACACAGATCTTCTAACTACCAGGTCTGCTCTTTCTACTATACCATGTGCTTTTAGGAAGGATTCCACCTGAAGTCCAACCAATGACTCTTGATTCATCTCATAAACCTTTCATTCTTCCCTGAGTTGTTCGAGGTCAGTTCTTCTTTCCCACCCCTAGCATGGTGTACCAAAGGTGTGTTCTGAACAGGCAAGAAAAAGAGTGTGTGGGGGCATGGAGACAACCTTGTTTACACGTCTAACAGTGAATCCTGTAATGGGATTATTACATCCATCAAGTGATTCCCCCTCTCCATCCCCCCCATCTTACCTCCTTCCCTTCCCCACAGCACCTGTATATATGTATATATGTTTGTACATATTTATTACTCTATTTATTTTACTTCTACATATCTATTCTATTTGTTTTATTTTGTTAGTATGTTTGGTTTTGTTCTGTCTCCCCCTTTTAGACTGTGAGCCCACTGTTGGGTAGGGACTGTCTCTATATGTTGCCAACTTGTACTTCCCAAGCACTTAGTACAGTGCTCTGCACACAGTAAGCACTCAATAAATACGATTGATTGATTGATTGATCAAACTGAAACCTCACTTGGGTTACCCGTTTGATCTGGTTCTCAAACACAGGTCCATTGATTTGCATACCACCCATCCTCTGGCTTACTGAGTTGGAGACAGTGAACTTTATTAAGAATGCAAATCAAATCAGGCCCTATCCAGAAGGGGGGTGGCCATCCTAGGAAGAAGGAGGTCCAGAGAATTTAATATTAGGGAAGTCGGGTGGGGGTGGGGGAAATAAATGTCACCTCAACTCTACTGAGACTTGCTAGTAGGGACTAAGTGGAAAAGAGGTACCACCTGAGAAGAATATAGTAGTAATTGGCTTGGTTGGATTACTGTAGCAAGCTGTAAGTAATTCCACCTAAAAGGGCAGCGTTGGGGAAATGGGAAAATGTTTCACTGATTTTCACCACTTGATGGAGAGTTATCAAGAATGGGGAGCTGTGAAGAGAAGTTCCTGTTTTGCTGATCCCTCCAGCAGCGGTCAAGAGGTAGTTTCAATTATATTTTCTTGGCACTTTGGTTTGGGGTGTTAAATTTCTGAGCAGTTTTGCTGAGACTTCCTCAATCACCTCAGGCTTGTGAATAGTGGTGTCAACTGAGGGTTTCTAGGGATTATTCTTGTTCTAGTTAGGTGTGTAAGTTATGCATAAAGTGGATTCTTTGGGGTGATGAATCTAGGTCTTCTTGCCAAAAAGATGCTAGTACAAAAACTATGTTTTGGGGACTTGACTGTGATGTTCATATTTTGCTTCTTGTGTCTTGTCTCAGGGAGTGCTTAGGAGATTTTGAGATGACAGAGCCGTTTCTAGTCTGTGAGAACATTAGGAGCAGAGAATGATTCTGCTAATTCTGTTGTACTATACTTTCCCAGGTACTTAATCCAATGTTCAGCAAATAGTAAGTGTTCAATAAATACTGTTGATCGACTTCGAGATCAAATGGGGTGTACATTATGGAAAGTAGAAAGGCTGTGACTAAGTGTAAAAGGAGGGAGTTGAGCCTTTGCTGTCTTTTCCAATTTAGCAGTATATTCCTGCCTTCCACTGGCCTAGAGAGATGTCATGAGGGAGGATCATGGTGATGGGGGTTTAGAAGGGCCCCACACTTGGAATTTGAGAGGAAAATAACAACCATAATAGAGGGAAGGGAATACTTGGGAGGAGTCGTTTAATTTAAACCTGATATTCCAGAAGTTGTATTTTTCGGTATTGTGGACCGAACAGACTCTACTATCATTGGGATAGTAGAGAAGCAGCATGGGTCAGTGGCAAGAGCACGGGCTGTGGAGTCTGAGGTCATGGGTTCAAATCCCAGCTCCACCAATTGTCAGCTGTGTGACTTTGGGCAAGTCACTTCACTTCTCTGGGCCTCAGTTCTCTCATCTGTAAAATGGGGATGAAGACTGTGAGCCCGCCGTGGGACAACCTGATCACCTTGTAAGCTCCCCAGCACTTACAACAGTGCTTTGCACATAGTAAATGCTTAATAAATGCTATAATTATTATTATTATTATCTCAAAACCTTCTCTGTGTCTCTATGAAATGTTAATCCATTCATTTCTTAGAGAGTGATGAGGTTTGGACAGGCATCAGTAGAGGTAACAGTCAACTTCCTTGGCTTTAATTTGGCTATCAGATATTTTCATGTGGTTGATTTGATTCCAAAAAGGAATTTCATGAAATAATCCCTGAAAGAAATGATCCAATACTCATTGCACCCTCCAATGGAAAAAATTCAGGTATCACAAATACTACAGGAATAAAACAGTTCAGAATACTAATCCCTTCCTTTTTTTGTGTTTTTTGTTTTCCCCTCTAGACCACTCCATAAACAAAATGTAAGCAATCTGCACAACTTCATAACAAAGGACATTTTGAATGAATTTGCTAAGTGCTTACTATGTACCAGGCACTGTACTAAGCTCTGGGGTAGATGCAAGATAATCTGATCAGACACAAACCATGTCCCACGGGGGACTTCGGGTCTTTATCCCCATTTTACAGATGAGGTAACTGAAGCCCAGAGAAGTTAAGTGACTGGCCCAAGGTCATACAGCAGACAAGTGGCACAAATGGGATTAGAACTCAGATCTTTCTGATTCCCAGGTCTGTGTGCTTTCCACTAGACTATTCCTTGTCTTAACCTGCCCTGTTACAGGAAGTTGTATCAAGCTCTACCTTTGCAATGTTGAGAGAGTTGTTCATTTGGGTCCTTATCAATAGCTTTTGGAGACAGGCACTCTACTCTAAAATCAGATTCCTTGACAAACTTACTTCTCTCCTCTTAAATGCCCATCAAATGATTTGAAAGTTATAATCAACCACACATCTAGTCAATCCGCTTATCTAAATTTAGGATGGGTTTTCTGTTTGGAGCTGGCCTCTCAAAGTACTGCTCTTCCAGGTTTTAAAATGGAGCCTGTCAACTTCACCAGACAACCCTTTATCATTGTTTGGAGATGCCTACCAATCTATGCAAACCCCAGTTTAGGGATCATAAAGGAAACTGCTGAGAGTCATCAGTGAAGGATGAATCTAGTAGAAAAGGTAATGATGTTTGCTTGTTGTAGAAAGGTCTCTAGGTATGTGGATCTGGGTACAGCTGAGAGAAATATTTGCATTTTTCTGTCCATTTTTTTCTTGGTGAGGCAGAAGGTTTAGTTGAAAGACCACTGAATGCTGAGTCAGTGGACCTGGGCTCCAACAGGTGAAACAGATGGTTACTCTCATTTGTACGTAGTTGCCTTTTATTAGTCAAATTGGTGAAATTTAGCTGTGGATGCATGTATGGCTGAAAAGGCCAATACAAAACTTTCAATCCTAATCACTCTGTGGATCAAAGATTGTATGTTCCCATACTGTCTTTTCTGGTTGATGCAATACTGGTTATTTTCAATGTCAGACCAGCCTTCCCCCAGGAGATAAGGGGGATAATAATAATAATGGCATTTATTAAGTGCTTACTATGCGCAAAGCACTGTTCTAAGCATTGGGGAGGTTACAAGGTGATCAGGTTGTCCCACGGGGGGCTCACAGTCTTAATCCCCAGTTTCACAGACGACATAACTGAGGCCCAGAGAAGTGGACTTGCCCAAAGTCACACAGCTGACAATTGGTGGAGCTGGGATTTGAACCCATGACCTCTGACTCCAAAGTCCAGGCTCTTTCCACTGAGCCATGCTGTTCTCCTGTCACAAAATGGTTAGATGACCATCTGCTTCCATCTACCTCAAATGGTTGAAGGGTTATTGTGAGGATACATGAGATTTGAGGGGAATTTTTTTATTCTTTAAAAGAAAGGTACTGTATCAATCCAGATTTCTTAGAACTTAAGGTTAGTCATTTTTCTAGCATCTCTTGTTCCAGAAATTGGAGGAAGGTTCCTCCCTGTTCATCTTTGTTAATCCATTCATTTCACTGACATGGTCTCATGGAAAATCAAATATCATCTGTGCTCCATTCATGCAATCATATTTATTGAGTGCTTACTATGTGTAGAGCACTGTACTAAGTGCTTGGGAAGTACAAGTTGGCGACATATAGAGACGGTCCCTACCCAACAATGGGCTCACAGTACAGAAGGGAAGACAGACAACAAAACATGTGCAGTGTGGCTCATTGGAAAGAGCCCGGGCTTTGGAGTCAGAGTTCATGGGTTCAAATCCCAGCTCCACCAATTTTCAGCTGTGTGACTTTGGGCAAGTCACTTAACTTCTCTGTGCCTCAGTTACCTCATCTATAAAATGCGGATTAAGACTGTGAGCCCCCCGTGGGACAACCTGATCACCTTGTAACCTCCCAGTGCTTAGAACAGTGCTTTGCACATAGTAAGCGTTTAACAAATGCCATCATTATTATCATCATTATTATGTGGACAGGTGTCATCAGAAGAAATATAATTAAAGCTAACTGCACATCATTAACAAAATAGAATAGTAAATATGTACAAGTAAAATCAATAGAGTAATAAATCTGTACAAACATATACAGGTGCTGTGGGGAGGGGAAGCAGGTAGGGCAGGAGGATGGGGAGGAGGAGAGGCAAAAGGGGGCTCGGTCTGGGAAGGCCTCTTGGAGGAGGTGAGCTTTCAGTAGGAAAGAAAGGAAAGAAACAATCTGAGGAGAATACTGGAGCCCAGAAAGATGATATACACCTTTTACGCAACACATGCATACTGTCAGACAGCTTAAATAGATGAGGAGAATGGATGTGGTGGAGAGGAGAACATATGTGGAGAAGATGTGGCAAGTTGTTAAAATGCACTTAGCCATTGAACTGGAATGCCTAGTTCCCACAGGTCTTATGGAAAAGAGCTAGCCTTTCTCCCCTGTTCTTGAGGGTTTCTGGCGTCATATGAATCCCTGTCATGTAAGTCAACACTACTGCCTTAGCCTCCTGACCCAGATGTAAATTCCATGCTGTTTGCACCTGTATCCCATTGCACATTGAGATTACTGAGACTCCTATATCTTATCTGGAGAAATATGAAGTAAAACCCTTGAGGAAGACTTAGGTATTTCTCTTTCTTTAACTTATTTTTTTCAATTCAGTTTGTTGGTTCTTCACTGGCAACTGCAGACTATTTGGACTCCATTTTCGAACCTCCAACCTCTTTCCACAGCACAAGCTGAGGTGCAAAAAATCAGGCTTTAATGTATATTCACTATGTGCAGAACAGGTAACTCTATGACCAGTGGCTGATAATCTAAACCCACTGCCCTGTGGGTCTTTTTATGCAGAGTTCCCACAAACCTGTCATACTTCAATAGCAGAGCTTAAATTGGTTTTTAACCCAGAGCAGATTGTATCTATGATCATCTGCTTCAGAGAGGTGATGAGCCCAAAAGAGATTTGAAATATCCTTAATCATATAGATGTATTGTGAAGACAGACCCCAGAGCCCTGTAATATATCAGGTTAATTTTGATACCTTATTGCTTAAAGTGGTTTTCATAAAACTTGCTTAGTTTTGGATCACAGTATTATGAGAACCTTTATCAGATACAAAAAGTGAGTAGGATAGATGGTTGTATTTAAATTTTCTTTTTGAGAATTCCATGTTTTTGTCTCTCTCCCCCTACAGCAAGTACAGGCAGCAAGGAGAAGCAGTGTGGACTAGTGGAAAGAGCCTGGGCCTGGAGTCATAGGACCTGGGTTCAAATCCTGTTCTGCCACTTGACTGAAGTGTGATGCTGGACAAGTCACTTAACTTCTCCAAAACCTTAATTTCCTCCCCTATAAAATGGAGATTCAGTACTCTTTTTCTCGATTCAATAATCTTTCTCTCTCCCACTTAGACTGTGAGCCCCATGGAGGACAGGGACTCTGCTCAACCTGATAAATTTGTACCTATCCCAGTGCTTGGTACCCAGTAAGAGCTTCACAATTGTCATAATAATCAGTGTTTTTGAATTTGTATATCACTGCTGTAGAACATAACGGGGCCTAATGCAAGTGGCAGTAGGGAAAGAAAAGTCTGTGAGATGAAATTTCCTTGCATATTCATTCTTCTATAATCATGCAGCTTAACTGTGTTTCCTGTTCCCAAGAACAAAGTCTGTGTCCCCATGTTCTATCTACCTACAGAAACTCTTCTTGAAATTGAACAGCAAATTTAAACCTTGTCAGGAATACCCTAGCCCAGAAAACTATCCTAATCCTTTCAGAATTAAAAAAAAAAAACAGGTAGAGGCAAGCTTTCATTAGCTATCCATGATAATTGGGGACTAAATAAATGAAACCTAGTGATAAAAATTTTTTAAAAAACCTAATTTTAGCTATTGAAAATCTTTCTCCCAAGTCTTTCGCATTACTAGTTGAAATGTAGAAAAATATGCTTATTAGATTTCCTCCTATTTAATCCTGTAAACACTCTTGTGGGGATTCACACAGGCACTGAGACAGTCTTCAAGGAGAGAGGGTGAAATACGGGACATAAATCAACTTTGAATAGGCGTAATTGAGTGGGATATAATCAATTGAACTTAGAAACAAATATTTCTGCAATGGGGGAAAGAGAGAAAGCTAGTGTGTCTCAATGTGATGTCTCATACACATTTTCATTGTCTTTATGTGGGATGATATTGAGAGAGCAAGTTTTTATTAGAATTAGTTAGGTCTAAAGCTTGTTTGGCACTTGTCTTTTATTTGTTGGTTTTTGATTTCAGACTGCTCTGTTCTATTTACTTTAGTTACATGTTATGGTTGATGCAGAGATACATGAAAGAAAGAAGGAAATAGCAGATTTTCTAATCAGCTGTAATACAAGCTGCCCAGCCATGAAACCAGCAGGCCCAAATGTTTCTTATATGGCCGCAGCTGAACAGCCTCTTTCCAAAGTCCTTCAAGGAGAGATAAAGCAGCCCCTGCATCATTAGACAGTTAAAAGGACCCACATTTTCATTCATCTTCAAACAAAGCTGCATAGAGACATGTACCTGCACACCTGCAGCCTAGTTCAGTTTGACCTTTCCTGTTATCCCTGCCAGAAATGAAATCTTGACAATAAATTCAGAAGACGCTAGTATACTGCATTTGAAAATAGCTAAATTTCATTATTCTTCATTAATTCCATATCCTAAAGAGGAGGGGTAGGTAAGAGAACAATCTCTATGTGAACTTGAATACAAGCAGACCATTTTGGGGTCTTCTTTAGAACTGGATCCAAACACCACTTTTTTCCCCTCCTGAATAAATCTTGACCATATGTTTATACCTAATAGTTTCAGAGATGTGTGCCAACATGTTTCACGGGAGATAATCTCACTAGGGAAGATTTTTAAGGAAGGATAAGTGGCAAGTATGGTTATCCAAACCCAGATAGACAGATTTTAGGCCACATTAGTTTGACTTTTTTTCTTTCCTATGGACTATATTAACTTTGGCAAAGGATGTATTTCCAAAACTGCGTGATTAGCAACCATGCAACACACATATTATGTGAATGATTTTCCTAATTGGTTCTGAAGGTGTTTGATGCATAATGTCTGGAAATGACATGGATGAACTGGTCCACCTGATTACTGAGCAGGCTGATTTGATTTCTGAGCAGTTTATGCACATTCCTTCACTTCCATCATGTCATTCTAATGGGCCCTGAGCCAATGACTCTGTAGCCTGTCCTGGGCTCTGAGGTATTTGGTGGAAAGTTTTTTGGTCATGGAGCAGATTGAAGTTAAATTCTGAAATTCAGTTCCTGAACAGCACTTTGTTGCAAAAACCATGAGAAATTAATTAAAAGTTTTCAGTGGTACTCTAGTTATTTGTGTTACCTTGCTTACCTTGCTTACCTTACCTTGCCTTAACTGGCCCACCCTACTCCAGCTCTTAATAGTTTGTATCTGCTCTCTGTGGCATCATTGTCTGCCAATTCTATTATTGCCATAGCATATTGATTGCTCAACTACACTCTGTGATGCCATCGCCTACTTTTATCATTGCTACTGTTTTATTGCTTCTGCATCTCAATTGTTAACCCCCCGCGGTACGGTCACTCACCCTGCTGACCTCACCATGAACTTTCAGTTCCCTTGCTCCCAACTGCCATTCCCATTCCTCACCTTCCCCTTCCCCTCTCCCACCCAGCTGTTTCCCTCCCTCTCACCCACCAAGACCGCTCCCCCTCAACCCCTACCAAGGATTCCTCTGTACCAGCGCAGGTCCTCCGCTTCTCCCTCCCGGCCCCCCTCCTCCCCTTCTCCCCGCCCCCACCCCATCCCAGTTCTCCTTTCCCATCGCCACGCCCCTTCCCACTCTCCCCGCCCAGGCCCCCGCCAACTCATCCCAATCCAAACCCTCCCCACCCCTCGCACCCTTCCCCCTCCCTCCCCTCCCTCAACAGCTGATGCCAAGTGTGGCCTCTGGAACCCCCGCTCCGTTTTAAGTAAGATCCCTTTCATCCTGGACCTTTTCCTTTCCAGTTCTCTACTCCTCCTCGCCCTAACTGAAACATGGCTGTCGCCGGACGACACGGTCTCTTCTGCTGCTCTCTGCAGTGCAGGCCTCTTCTTCTCCCACTCCCCCAGACTCACCGGAAAAGGAGGAGGTGTCAGTTTCCTTCTCGCCCCCCAATGTCGCTTTCGCACTATCCCTCCTCCCCCTTCCCTTTCCTTCCCTTCCTTTGAAGCCCACATTATTCGCCTCTACCACCCCCTCCAGATTCTTGTAGCCGTCATCTACCGCCCTCCGGGCCCCACTTCCAACTTCTTTAACGACTTTGACCCCTTCCTCACATTCCTTCTCTCCTTCTCCATGCCCACTCTGATCCTCGGAGACTTCAATATCCACATGGATATACCTAACGACTCCTCTGCCTCCCGCCTTCTATCTCTACTTGACGCTGCCAACCTCTTCCTCCACCCCACCTCACCCACTCACCAACTTGGTCATACCCTCGACCTCATCATCTCCTACCGCTGCACTGTGTCCACCCTCACCAACTCTGTGATCCCTCTCTCTGATCATAATCTTCTCACCTGCCTCCTCACTCACACACCTTTCCCCCGTAAATCCGTATTACTCCCTCACAGAGATCTCCGCTCTCTGGACCCCACCCATCTTTCGGAGCGCCTCACACCCCACCTCGCCGCCCTCTCCTCTCTACCCAGTCTTGATGATCAGATTACTGCTCTCAACTCTACCCTTTCTACTCAGCTAGACTCGCTCGCTCCCCTTTCCCTTCGCCGCTCTTGCACCACTAACCCACAGCCCTGGATCACTGCCACTGTCTGCCTCCTTCGCTCTTATGCTCGAGCTGCCGAACGCTGCTGGCGAAAGTCTAAACACCATGCCAACCTCGTTCACTTCAAGTTTATCCTTTCCTGCCTTAACTCAGCCCTCTCTTCTGCCAGACAAAACTATTTCTCCTCCCTTATTGACACCCATGCCCATCACCCCCGCCAGCTCTTCCGTACATTCAACTCCCTTCTCAGGCCCCCGGTTCCTCCCCCTCCTCCTTCCCTCACCCCCAACGATCTGGCCTCCTACTTCATTAACAAAATTAAATCCATCAGGTCCGACCTCCCCAAAGTCTCTTCCCCCCTTTCTCCAACCCCCCGGCTCTCAACACTCTCTGCTACTCTCCCATCCTTCCCAGCGGTATCCTCAGAGGAACTCTCCTCCCTCCTCTCAAGTGCTACTCCGGCCACCTGTGCTTCTGACCCCATTCCCTCTCATCTTATGAAATCTCTCGCTCCATCCCTTCTCCCCTCCTTAACTTCCATCTTCAACCGCTCACTCTCCACTGGTTCCTTCCCCTCTGCCTTCAAACATGCCCATGTCTCTCCCATCCTAAAAAAACCCTCTCTTGACCCCACCTCATCTTCTAGTTATCGTCCCATATCCCTCCTACCATTCCTTTCCAAACTCCTTGAACGAGTTGTCTACACGCGCTGCCTAGAATTCCTCAACAACAACTCTCTCCTCGACCCCCTCCAGTCTGGCTTCCGTCCCCTTCATTCCACGGAAACTGCGCTCTCAAAGGTCACCAATGACCTCCTGCTTGCCAAATCCAACGGCTCATACTCTGTCCTAATCCTCCTCGACCTCTCAGCTGCCTTTGACACTGTGGACCACCCCCTTCTCCTCCACACGTTATCTGACCTTGGCTTCACAGACTCCGTCCTCTCCTGGTTCTCCTCTTATCTCTCCGGTCGTTCTTTCTCAGTCTCTTTTGCAGGCTCCTCCTCCCCCTCCCATCCTCTTACGGTGGGGGTTCCCCAAGGTTCAGTGCTTGGTCCCCTTCTGTTCTCAATATACACTCACTCCCTTGGTGACCTCATTCGCTCCCACGGCTTCAACTATCATCTCTACGCTGATGACACCCAGATCTACATCTCTGCCCCTGCTCTCTCCCCCTCCCTCCAGGCTCGCATCTCCTCCTGCCTTCAGGACATCTCCATCTGGATGTCCGCCCGCCACCTAAAGCTCAACATGTCGAAGACTGAGCTCCTTGTCTTCCCTCCCAAACCTTGTCCTCTCCCTGACTTTCCCATCTCTGTTGACGGCACTACCATCCTTCCCGTCTCACAAGCCCGCAACCTTGGTGTCATCCTCGACTCTGCTCTCTCATTCACCCCTCACATCCAAGCCGTCACCAAAACCTGCCGGTCTCAGCTCCGCAACATTGCCAAGATCCGCCCTTTCCTCTCCATCCAAACTGCTACCCTGCTCATTCAAGCTCTCATCCTATCCCGTCTGGACTACTGCACTAGCCTTCTCTCTGATCTCCCATCCTCGTGTCTCTCTCCACTTCAATCCATACTTCATGCTGCTGCCCGGATTATCTTTGTCCAGAAACGCTCTGGACATATTACTCCCCTCCTCAAAAACCTCCAATGGCTACCGATCAATCTGCGCATCAGGCAGAAACTCCTCACCCTGGGCTTCAAGGCTGTCCATCACCTCGCCCCCTCCTACCTCACCTCCCTTCTCTCCTTCTACTGCCCAGCCCGCACCCTCCGCTCCTCCACCACTAATCTCCTCACTGTACCTCGCTCTCGCCTGTCCCGCCATCGACCCCCGGCTCACGTCATCCCCCGGGCCTGGAATGCCCTCCCTCTGCCCATCCGCCAAGCTAGCTCTCTTCCTCCCTTCAAGGCCCTGCTGAGAGCTCACCTCCTCCAGGAGGCCTTCCCAGACTGAGCCCCTTCTTTCCTCTCCCCCTCGTCCCCCTCTCCATCCCCCCGTCTTACCTCCTTCCCTTCCCCACAGCACCTGTATATATGTATATATGGTTGTACATATTTATTACTCTTTATTTATTTATTTATTTATTTTGCTTGTACATTTCTATCCTACTTATTTTATTTTGTTGGTATGTTTGGTTCTGTTCTCTGTCTCCCCCTTTTAGACTGTGAGCCCACTGTTGGGTAGGGACTGTCTCTATGTGATGCCAATTTGTACTTCCCAAGCGCTTAGTACAGTGCTCTGCACATAGTAAGCACTCAATAAATACGATTGATTGATTGATTGATTGATTTAGAGCTTTTTTTGGTTGTTTTTTTTTTTTTAGTGAATGATATGTCAGTGGAGTCTATTAGCTCTCTTTAGCCATCCTAGAATGCTAAAATAAATGTACTACACTGGATCTGGAGGTCAGGGATCGTAGCTACCACCTCTACTGTATTTTCCTAAGCATTTAGTACAGTGTTCTGTACACAGTAAGGGCTCAAGCATCATTGACTGGATTAAGGTTTTAGAGAGGAAGTCCACGGGAGAGCCACTGTGCCATAATGAACCCAAGAAAATTAGTTACATTCTTACTGATGAGGAAAGGAAAAAAATCAAAAGGTAATGATGGGGGGAAAAAATGCAGTTGGAAGTTGTTGCCATAGGTTACTGAAACCCACCAGAAGTTTGGAGGTTAAAATGAGCCCATATTGAAGGTTCAGGTAAAAGCTGGGCCCTAGAATAAAAACATATTTGCAATTCACAGAAATCCTAACTGGCAAAAGGAGGGAGGGGAATAATCCTTAACAAAATGGAAGCTCACTGAGGGGAGGAGCATAGCAAAGCCTATAAACAGTGGCAGTCTGTTGCAAACAGGAGGGTAGGATGGCTAAAATGGCATTTGACTTCAGCATCCTTTGAAAGTTATCTCAATAATAGAGATTCTTCAAGAGCTGAGGGAATCAATAGAAGAAAAAGAAGAATCCAAGGGAGCTTGCTCAACTCTAGCACTCCAAAGGCTGCTTGAAGATTGGAAGGGTTAGGGGGAGAATGTGACCACCCACATTCCTGGGGAGAAGCTCCATTCTCCTAGGAACAGGATTGGGGGGGTGGGGGGAAAGGCTGCTGGGATCATCTTCCTGAGTCATTCACTTGGCATACATCTGTCTTTCCACAACTAAAACACATCCAATAGTCAATCTTCTTTTTTTCTTCTCCGAATATCATCTCCTTGCCCCACAGTTCAAGAATCTCCATCTCATCTACCGGACTGCTTCACTGCGATTCCCTGGCACACACTCCTTGTTTTTCTCAAGATCACTATCTCATTGTATCCGACTCTTGAGCCTTTCACCTCTGACCCCTTGCTCAGACTATTCTTCCAATTCTGGGACTCATGTCTTCTTCACTCCTCCCAAATTCATTAGACCTCAATCCTTCCCTTCAAAAAATCCCCTAAAATTCCAGGTCCTCCTTATGCCTCAAGTCACAGCTACCCAACTGCATGTTTAGTTTTTATACCCATCCTTAATGTGTGTGTGTGTGTGTGTGTGTGTTTATAGTGTGTGCAATTAGCACATTCATCCTATCTGATCTCTGTTCTTTCTCCTGCTCCCGCATTTTGTAAATCATCTTCAAGAAAAATTACTCAACAAATGAAACTATGCCGTATTTAAGGTGTTTGGAGCATAGGCCTGGGAGCCAGAAGATCTGGGCTCTAATCCCAGTTCCCTACTTGTCTTCTGTGAAACCTTGGGAAAAGTCACTTAGCTTTTCTATACCTCAGTTTCCTCATCTGTAAAATGAGGATTCAATACTCAATCTTCCTCTCACTTAACCATGAGCTCCATGTGGAGTGTGAACATTGTTCTAGACCCTGGTATACCTAATACATTTCTTGGCACACAAGTTAACCAAGGCAATTATTATTATAGAGATTCAACAACCTCTTTCTGGATCCTGTCCCACCACCTCATATATTGGTATTGTGAAGAAATTCTACATATATCTAACTAAATCCTCCGTGCCAAAGGTTAGGATTATAATCCATTGTTATGCCCACAGTGAAGAGGGACTGTTCTCCAGAGCAAATATGCATGAACTGTAAAGCAGATATCAAAATAGCGTGCTTATTTTGTTTGGCAATTGTAAGTCTAGTTTTATAAATTAAAACTTTGTTTAAAACCCATCCCTCCTTTCTCAGATGTGCTAATAACAGAAAGATGTAACGTGGCATTGTTCCTCTAGACTGTAAACTCGATATGGGCAGTGAATGTGTCTGTTCATTGTTGTAATCTTCCAAGACCTTTATACAGTGCTCTACACACAGTAAGCACTCAATAAATATGATCGAATGGATAAACCCAGGTTCTCTAACTTCCAGGACTCTGCTCTTTCCACTAGGCTGTGCTGCTTCCCAGTTAACCTAAAGTTAACTATACGTTCAATATGGTCCAAGATTATACCAATAGTAGTGTAACATGAAAGAGTTGGTGAGTAATCCTTCTACTATATTTGCATTAAACAAGTGCTTATTTGTATTGGGCTGATGTGGTGCCATGGTTTACTTCAAGAGGAATTCGGAGAAACTAGAAATGTTCAGACAAGCAATGGAAAATACAAAAGGATGAAAAATGGGTTCTCTGAGTAAAGGCAAAAAGGGTTGATGTTTTAGTCTGGAAATGAGAAAGCTGATGTAGAAGGTATTAACTCTTCATGAATGTAATTTTTTTTTTTGTAAGAAAGATGCTGCCTGGTTATTCTACATATTCGCTGATGACTGATCAAGAGGAAATGGGCTTAAATAAAAGCAGAAGGGCTTTAACCTTTTGATTTAAAGGGTGATAAAACTACAGAAGAGCATCATCAAAAGAGGACGTAATCTCCATCAATCCATCCATCTGGTTTGGGTGGCTTAGTCATTCACCTGGCTTGGAAGCCAGTCAGGGATAAATGGTCTCTGTCAAGTTCATGTTTCTACTTTGCTGCTTTTTATTGAAGTTCTTCAATCCGGTGAACTCTCATTCTCCTTCCTTGTCTATGGCAATTGGCATGGGCATCAAAGATTTTGATGAATTAACTTCGGTGATTCCCATAGAGTCATTTAATGTCTCACTGACTGGATTTACATTAGGCAAACTAATGACAAGTTGAAAATACTTCAAAGTCCACATGTTAATGTCACCAGCTTGGTCTCCCTTTTTTCTGCTTAAAGTAAAACCATTTCAGTGTACTGTCTCCACAGCATTTGGGCCAAAACAGACCTGTTAAAAGTTTTCTGTGTGATTGCTTCCTTGAGCAAGGCAGCATCTGCCCTTGGACAGCTGCTGACCAGGACCCTAAACTACCCCATTCACCCTCCAGTTCACCCACCTAACCTCTGAGGCCACCCAAATTGCTAGCCTGATGAGGGGCCGGGGTTGGGATTTGGAAAAAAAAAAAAAAAAAACCCATATGATCCCTGTTTGGCCTATGCTTTTCATTAAGGGGATCTAATAGGGTTGTGGGTTAGTGATTTCTTTTTTTTTTTTTTCTTAAGTTCCAGCCCAGTATCTATTACCCATAAAAGGTCTGAGGCAAGTGTGAATGACTCAAAATGTTTTCCAGATAATTAATGCCACAGATTGTTGGATAGTGGGTCCCCCTGGTTTACAGCTAACACCCAAATTATCAACAGGTGTTTGGAAACATTTCATATGTGTGTGTGTGTGTGTGTGTGTGTGTGTGTGTGTAAAAATTTTGACTTCATTTTGCAGCCCTTAACTTAACCAGCTGCCTAGATTCTTGATGACTTATGCTTTGGGATATTCCCCTCCCCACCCACTGTGTGAGGCAGGCAGTTGACCTCATCTTGGCAATTAAGAGAAATCCATTTGAGAATGATGAAATTAGATCAATGACCACCCAATGCAAGCTACTCAGGCTAGAGTGAAGTCGCAATTTTGGTCCTGTTCCAGTCAGACAAGGGAAATGAGTGAATCCCTCTCTGCATCTACTATGCCCCTGGGCTGCCCCATCATTCTGGGACTCCCATTGCCTCCCCTCATTTTGTATTTTCTCTCTCCCTCTCCCTCTCTCTCTCTCTCCCCACCTCTCTCTTTCCTTTCCCTGCCCCCCCTCAGTTCTAGATGTCGTCAGGTTGATTGGGAGGGAAATTTTGTAGAAGAGAACAAATACTAAATACTAGATAGAATTTGTTCATTTCATAAACTGCTGAAGACTCTTTAAGCATCTCAGTTCTATCACCTTGGTTTTAAAACTGTTTATGTAATTTTAATAATAATGGTGGTATTTAAGTGCTTACTATGTGTGAAGCACTGTTTTAAGTGCTGGGGGGGGGGGGGGGATACAAGGTGGTCAGGTTGTCCCATGTGGGGCTTACAGTTTTAATCCCCATTTTACAGATGAGGTCACTGAGGCACAGAGAAGTGAAGTGACTTGCCCAAGGTCACACAGCTGACAAGTGGCTGAGCAGGGATTTGAACCCAAAACCTCTGACTCCCAAGCCTGCGCTGTTTCCCACTGAGCCATGCTGCTTCTCTAGGACCTAGTTTCCTTTTTTTAGTGATATTTAAAGTGCTTACTATGTGCTGGGCACTCTTTCTGAGTGCTGGGGTAGATTTGAGTAATCAGGTTGGACACAGTCCAAGTCCATATGGGGCTCACAGTCTTAATCCCCATTTTACAGATGAGCTAATTGAGGCATAGAAAAGGGAAGTTATTTGCCCAAGGTCACACAGCAGGCAAGTGACAGAGCTGGTCCTTCTTACTCCCAGGCCTATGCTCTGTCCACTAGGCCATTCTGCTTCTCCCCTAGCCCACTGCCGCCCCTCAAATGATTCACTTAGGTTTTCTACGATATTACTTTAGCATAAACTCCATCCTGTAGCAAAGGGGGGACAAACAAGTCAACTAAAAATATGAAATCCAAGGGTGTGTGTTTGTCAGGTCTTTCACTGTTTTTCCCCCTCTGACAAAGTTTGTTAAACCATGTGGGGCATTATAATTAGTGAAAGCAAGTGATTTTTTTTTTTCCCCCTCAGATGCCATACACTCCCTCTTTTCTATGTGACACACACTACTTCTTTCCCTAGAGGAGTTCAATCATCAAAATACACGCTGGATCATATCACAGATTGGATAGCATTTTCCCTTGTTTATATACGTCACTCTTGGTTGAATGTGAGCCATTTTCAATTTTATATCCTAGTATGGGAAGGTTTCCAAATTGAACTTGATGTTAGGTCCTAGAATAAATTGGAGTCAGTTTACTCCTTGAGAATTCCCTTAAATTCATTATCAATTTCAGGTGATAATTTCAACGAGTAGGCCAGGAAACTAAATTTTTTTTACTGCCTCACTCCTCTCTCATTTCTCTCTAACAGATATGTATATGCCTCTGTCTGAAAATATTCCTCTCAGTGAAAGGGAAGATAATAAAAAAATTGATGCTTTTCCACAAATACTAACTGAAAAGTATCTTTAGAAGATGTCAACCCCCGATTTTTTGATTGGATAAAATACTTTCATTTGACAGAAAATGTGTTTAACTTCTTACTCGGTCCACTTGCGGTCCAATGCCACAAGATTTACCCTGGGTTTCTATAATACAATGGCTGCTCCTTTGGGGTGATTTTATTTTCTTTAGCCTTGTTTCCAAATATTCATCAAGCAGGCTCAAGTTTTTGTAAGTTTGGGACTCGATCAAAAGACATATTGCCGCTTCCCACCCAAATGTGATTTAATCATTCTAAAACTGTCTGCTTTTTCAAATCGAATGATGTAGCTTTTAGAAAAAAGAATAGTCCACACCTCTCTTGCCCAGAGTGTCAGGCCACTCTAGTCAAACACTGTTGCCTTTGGAAAGAGCATGGGCCCATGAGTAAGGAGTCCTGGGTTCTAATTCCAGATTTGACACTTGCCTGTGTAGCGTTGGACAAGTCACTTAACTCCTTTATGTCAGTTTACAACTCCTTTGTAAAATTAGGTTTAAATTTCAGTTTTCCCGCTCTTTCAGATCTTGAGCCCCATGCGGGACAGGGATTGCATCCCATCCGATTTATCTTGTATCTACCCCAGAGAAGCAGCGTGGCTCAGTGGAAGGAGCCCGGGCTTTGGAGTCAGAGGTCATGGGTTCAAATCCTGGCTCTGCCAATTGTCAGCTGTGTGACTTTGGGCAAGCCACTTCTCTGTGCCTGTTACCTCATCTGTAAAATGGGTATTGACTGTGAGTCCCCCGAGGGACAACCTGATCCAAACTTGTAGCCGCCCCAGCCTCCCCAGTGCTTAGAACACTGCTTTGCACATAGTAAGCGCTTAACAAATGCCATTATTATTATTATTGTTGCTTACCACAGCACTTGGAACGCAATAAGCACTTAACAAATGCCATTACTGTTATTCATAGAAAATCTTCAAGCATTGGAAAGCTCAAATTGGGGCTTATAGCTTCGGCAACTCCAATGGTGCTGGTCTGCTGTAAAGATGTATAGCTGCTTTAAGTGAAATCATTTCTTTTCGCCAGAATAACTGTTAGTGGGCTTTCATAGCAATGTGGCTTTACCTCAAGAGAGATAAAGTGCTATACTGACAAGGTACTTTGGAGTGAAGCTGTGCCTCCATCCACACATCGACAAAAGCTGATATTGATCAAAAGATAGGAAGAGAGAAAAATGAAAGGTCTATCACCACTACATCCAGGACTTAAACTGAAGGCCCTTTAGACTCTTCCACCTTGCTTTGTTTGTTCTCGAATGAGGCCTCCGCTAAAAAGGAAAAGTGACGTTTTCACACAAAGAATGTTCTGTGGCATTCACAGTGGTTGACCTGTCTCAGCATGGTTTTCACTGCTCCAAAGGACTTATTTCATGGAACGGTTCACAGCATCAATAGCAGTCGACCGCAAATGGGTGCTGAGCACAACAGGCATGGAGAGGACAGACATTTGTTTTCACTATACATCAAGGGCTTTTCATCCTGAAACCACATACGGCAGGGCTCTACAAGTGAGCATCTTTCTTTGAGGCCTACAAAATGGCTGCCCTCAACAGCGTGTGACAAATCAGAAATAAAGGAAGAGCTAAAGTAGGCTGCTGCTGATGTCCAAAGCGATCTTGAATCCTTTAGCGATCCGACTGAAAATAGAACAGCCCAGGCTCAATACATAAAATACAGCCACACGATATCCTCATCCAAAGAGAATATCAGGTGGCTGAGCAGGCGGTATGAGACCCGATGATG
Organism: Tachyglossus aculeatus; assembly: GCF_015852505.1. Lineage (NCBI taxonomy): Eukaryota > Metazoa > Chordata > Mammalia > Monotremata > Tachyglossidae > Tachyglossus > Tachyglossus aculeatus. Next base: position 15,377,324 of record NC_052074.1, on the reverse strand, counting down.
ACAAGGTTTAAATGATCCTTTGTTCTATTTATTTTTTTTCCACAAATCTGAAGGTAAATGAGCCCTTTAGAGAAGATGTGGTAAATGCACCATTTTAGAGTTTACAGAGACTGTTTATTTAAAGTACTTAAACGACCAGGTCCATAGGGGAGGCTCTCCCTTGTAAAATAAACAGTCACCCATTTGATAACCATTAGAGTGTGGAACCCAAAAGGCTGGAGATACACATACAACAGGTTAGCCCATATCCTTTTAATTACAAAGTCAGACTGATAGTGTTTTAAGGTCTACACGTATGTCTCTATATTCTGCCCTTCTGTGCCCATTTAGTAGCTCATCCTGTATATTGCTGTTGTTTTAAAATGTAAAATTAGCACACTGGGGACACTGAGTATAGATTATCATCATCATCATAGAGTAATTAGCCACTCAAAATATTTAACTTTAAAAATAAGACTCTGAAGGGGGTGTGGATTTTAAAGGGCTGAATCCAAGCGTACAAAATTAAGTAGGATGACAATCAATTAGGCAAGGAATTAGATTAGTGTAAGAAATGCAAATATTTTGGATCCCCCCCCACTCCTCCAATTTTTTTTTTTTCCCGGGGAAGGGCCTAAATCTTCTGAATAGTTAGTACTTCCTCAGGGAAAATGAAATTGAGGGAAGTAGACTCAAGAAGAATGTGACTAAGATGAATGAAGATTCAAAAATACAAAAATCTGTATTTGAGTGTTTTTACATTCATTCTATTGTGGGTGGCAGCAGGGCAGTGGAAAGGGCATGAATCACAGACCAGGTTTGAGTGTCAGACCTGGGTTCAAGTCCCAGCCCTGCCGCTGGCCTACTGTGTAATCTGAAGCAAATTACTTAATCTTCCTGGGCCTCAGTTTCCTCATCTCTAGAACAGGGACAAGAATTAGCAGTAGTTTGGTAAAATTTGAGCTGGATAAAAACCAATTTTGATAAATCTGGAAAAATAGCATACTTTGGAGACAGATAAAATCTGGATTAGGTGTCTGCACCCCTACTTCAGTGGGTAATTCATAAATCCTCTGCTTTGCTGTAGCTAAATATCTGATTATGCGAACAATCCAATGTTTGCTCTCAAACCAACTCCTTCAATTAATCTAGTATTGACTGAGCACTTATTCTGCACACCTCTGATAGTTCTTTTCCAGGTAGTCCATCATTTTCTATTTTACTGGCTATTCTCTACTTCATTATCTCAGTACTAACTCATCCACCACAGAGATGCATGATCTCTTTGAAGTGCATTCATTCACTCATTATGCTAAGCACTTAAAAGCCTCCTTATCTCCTCTGCCTGTTTGTCTATGTCTTCCTGAGAGCTTGTGGTGGCTTCCAGGGCTACTTGCATTACATTAAACCTTCTTTCCAGGTGCTTCAAGGCTCTTCTCAAAGCGCTCTACTCATCTGCAGCTACAGTCCTGATCTTGCTATCCTCTCCAGACAAATAAACCTGCTTATTACCCACTCCTGCCCCTCAACCATTCTTCGGGCCTCTCCACTCTGAGCCAAACCGCATCCTTCCTCTTCAAAACTCTATTTAAATACCAACTCTTTCTTCACTTGGTCCCGTGTTAATCCCATCTGTTTGAAGTTTTCTGTCATCCCAGAAGTCTTTGGATTTATGAATACATAAAGCATATTGTTCAGAGATATGCCTAGGTGTGGTTTCATGTACCTCTGTGTAGTGTTTCTGCAACTTGTATTAGGTTTATTTGTAAGTTGGTGTGTGATGTTTACCCAGCTCTCCCATTACATGATAAACTCCTCTATGCCAAGGTCTTATTTTATTCTTCCTCTTCACAGCACTGAGAACCTCTATTTTTGCTTTCAGTGGGTGGGAGGGCAAAGGGGAGGTAACTTTTTTTGTTGTTGCTGTTGTTGCTTCCTGCTTGTTCTGGGCAGGAAGCATATCTACCAACTCTGTTATATTACTGATATAGTTTTATTGTACTCAAGTGCTTAGTACAGTGCTTTGCACACAGTAAGCATGCAATAAATATGACTGATAGAGGGTGGTGCAGAGAGAATATGACAATGCACATTATCCTTTATGCGCAAACATGTTCAAGTGATGTTGAGATCTTATCCCTGGAAATAGCTACATTCACATTCTAGTGTATAGGAAAGGGGAGGAGGATTGAAGCATTAACTAATTAGAAGTTTGGGTTTATGTGCGTGTTTTAGGTGTTAATGTAATACCACCCTCTCTTGGTCTGGGTGAGCATCTAGTACAGTGTCATGCAGTTAAGTGTTGCCTAGTGGAAGGAGCATGGGCCTAACAGTCTGAAGACCTGGTTTCTAATCACAACACTGCTTCTTGCCTGCTGTGTGACCTTGGGCAAGTCACTTTATCTCTCTGGACCTTAGTTTCCTCAATGGCAAAATGGCCTCCCTCCTATTTAAACTGTGAGCTCCATGTGGGATTGCGACTCTGTCTGACTTAATTATCTTATATCTCGCACTTAGTGCAGAGCTTGGTATAAAATAAGCATGTAACTATATTATTACCATTCATAATTCATCAGTCATGCAAGATCTAATGGGACGCAAGTCGAACCTGTACTCTGTTCATTAATCTTGTAGCAACTGCTTTGCTCATGTTTGGTGAAATTACAGCATACCATTATTTTCAGGAATCTTTGAAACTATTAACTACAGTTTTTGCCCAGAAATTTCAGACCTGTCCTTTCTACACTGGCCAATAACACCTCTATTTCAAATCATAGCCACGTCTGCCTTTACCTAGCCAGGAAGCAGACAAAAGTATTGACTGAGCATCACAAGGTGCAGAGAACTATATGAGCCACTGGGATATTGTAAAGTAACAGTTTACAGTCCCTCTTAAACTCCAGGATCTTAAAATCTAGAAAAAGAACATCTAATCACCAGAATAATAGAACATAAGCATTCAATTTCTACTCCACAAGCAGAGCTTTTCACAGAGACAAAGGAAATTGAAAGAAAGGCAGAGAGGCAGCATGGCCTAGTGGGTAGAGTGGGGGCTTGAGAGTCAGAAGGACCTGGGTCCTAATCTCTTCTGCAGTCTGCTGTGTGACCTTGGGCAAGTCACTTTACTTCTCTGTGCCTCTATTACCTCATTTGTAAAATGGGGATTGAGACTGAGTCCTATGTGGGACAGGGACCGTGTACAAACCAATTATCTTGTATCTACCCTAGTGCTTAGTACAGTGCCTAGAACACAGTAAGGACTTAACAAATACCATTATTGTTATTATGTAATTTGAATTTCATATCTGATTTCTTTGAAAATCAAGCTCAGTATTTTAAACCTTGAACAATAAGGTATTTTTTTTTATTACTGTAAGACTAAATCCAGATGAATGCAAACGACCTACCTTCTGCTTTTTAGTCTCCACAAAGAACATTATTGAAGTGTTTATCCAGGCATCAGTTGTGATGCAATATTATCATACTTATTGAGCTCCCTCTGGCTGCAGTCAATTGGTGGTATTTATTATGCGCTTACCATATGCAGAGCAATTTACTAGGCACTTGGGAGAGAGTAATCCAGTAGAGCTGGTATACATGATCCCTGCCCAAAAGGGGTTTATAGTCTAGAAGGGGAGGCAGTTATAAAAATAAATTACAAATATGTACATAAGTGCTGTGAGCAGAGGATAGGGCTAATATCAAGTGCTTAATTGGAATAGTTCCAAGGGCATGGGAAATGAGGGCTTGGTCAGCGTAGTCCTTTTGGGGGAGTTATGATTTTTAGGATGGTTTTTAAACTGGGGAGAATGGTATTCTTCCAGAATGAAGGAGAGAGTTCCAGTCCAGAGGAAGGATGTAGGCAGAGATCAGCAATGAGATTAACAAAATCAAAGTAGAGTAAATAGGTTGGCATGAGAAGAGCAAAGTGTGTGGACTACAGGGGTTTTTTTTAATGATATTTCTGTGCTTACTATGTGCTAGGCAGTGAGTGTACTAAGTCCTGGGGTAGATGCAAGCTAATCAGGTCGGAAACAATCGCTGTCCTGCCTAGGGCACCCAGTCTTAATCCCCATTTTAATGATGAGGTGACTGAGGCCCAGTGAAGTCAAGTGACTTGCCCAAGGTCACCCACCCAACAGACAAGTGGCTGAGCCAGAATTAGAACCCTGCTCTTCGGACTTTCAGGCTCTTGCTTTATCTTCTAGACTATGCTGCTTCCCTTGTAGAAGGTCAGAAGGTAGGAGGGAGAGAGCTGATTGCCTTAAAGCTGATGGTAAAGGATGCATTCTACTTACTAAACACTTAAAGTAATATATCTTTACAAGGGTGTGAAGGATTTAATTTTTGGAGAAGCTGATTTAAAATATTGATAATTGCAATAAAACTTATTTTTTTTTGGTGATTCATTTGATCTGCAAAGATAGAAACACAGGCATCCAGTCCATTTTGAAAAACTACATGATTCCAGGAGGATTTTATTTAATGAAAATTAGTGCAATGAAATTTTGTAATGAAGACATTTAATCATAGAGTAATTGAGTAAGAACAAAAATTCTCCAAACTCCTGGTTTTTTTCATTTATAAGATTGAAAATATTGTCCAAAGCGTTACTAAAACCCCAAAGGTTTGATTATGGATCATCCTAGACCCTCCATTAGGTAGTGCTGGCATAAAGCAATGTTTAAGAGCAGAGTTTCTCCCATTTTACCAATTGAGTTAATTTCTGGAACCAGATCTCAGGCAGGTGTAAAAGCAGCCAAGGCTTTGCAGCAAAAAGCAAAGCGGGGGGAAAAAAAGTGTTCCACAGCAATCCTCAAATGGGAACATGCTTCTTTACACGTGGACTCAACTCATACTTTCTGAGTAGTGGGTAGATGTGAGTAATTTGCTTTGGAAAATGGTCCTTTTAAATTGCTGGCTCTTTGTTCAAGAGCCTGACATATGTCGGTGAAATGTATCCTGCTTTTAGTGGAAATCACTCTTGCTAGAAGTGTTCTTTCCAAAGTGACGTCTTTGCTAACTCACATCCCCAGTGAGAGAGGGAATACTTGTGTACACTTATACCAGGGAGGTTTTGTTTGGAAGCAAGTTAAATGACACATTGCAAGATCTTCAGAAAATTAATTTATACTGCATCTGGCATAACAACAAGATGGGGAATATTCTCATAGTTTTTCTGGCATGCTCATGCATCAGACATGACGTTTGTGGAAATATAATTAAATGCATAAAAAAATTCATTTTATGATAGAACGTTTGGCAGAAAACAGCTAAAATAAAGAGTCATTTAAGACCACTGGTTACTAGCCAAAGAGGTAGTTTTCTTTTTACTGACAAATTATCTCTTCACACCACATTTGTTAGGTGATATTGGTTTAAATAGTCATGAAAAGGAAGATGTTTTTCAAGTCTGTCAATGTGCACATGTGGAGAGTAATTCTTACTTGTAAATTAGGCCCTTTCAGCCCACTGAGGGGCCCTTCACTGCCTGGCTGTACACATTGTTTCAATGAACTAAGTAGCCCCCAGCTGTCTAAAAGTGACATGCTCCTCCCAGAATGTCTAGCTAATTGCCAATGAGAATTGCACTCTGAGCTCTGTCAAGTACAGTAAAGTTTAATCATACTAATTCCGAGCTGCCCAGTTATTCTTCATTCGGTAAGTTCTTAAATACAGAAAATCCAATGCAAAAAGAAAAAAATAAGTCCATGTTGATAATAAGTAAAATGATTCAACATGAAACTGACTGAAAATTGCTTTGGATATCTGAGAGCATGAGATGTGATGGATTTTTCAATGTGGGGGGAAAAAAAAAGTGATGCTTACTGGAGAGAGAATGGGCCTGGGAGCCAGAAGGACCTGGATTCTAATTCTGGCTCTACCACTTGTCTGCTGTGTGACCTTGGGCAAGTTGCTTAACTTCTCTGAGCTTCAGTTACCTCATCTGCAAAATGGGGATTAAGACTGTGAGCCCCACGTGGCACTTGGACTCTGCCCAATCTGATTAGCATGTATCTTTTTTAGTACATAGTAAAGTTCCTGGAACACAGTAAGGGCTTTATGTCATTTTTTAAAAAATGCGGGTTCTACAGGGTATTATATAATAGCCTAGTATAAGCAGGGCTGTTCCAAATAATGTTTCAAACTAAAAAGAATAAGGACATACCAGAAAATCAATTCATAATGAACTATTTCACATTCCTACTATTCTCATCCAAATAGAGAGTATCTGAATTAAACAGAAAAATAATTGTGTTCACTGAAATTATTTTTCACTTCTTTTGATTAGAGTTGGTCACAGGTATGGGAGCTTGAGTGGGGAGGGGGTACTTAGAAAGAATGGAGGCAATCTGAGCCACTCAAAAACAAAAGACAAAACAAAAAAACTTCCTCAAGCACTTCTAGAACAGTGCCCAGCACTTAGAACAGTGCTTTGCATATAGTAAGCACTTAACAAATGCTATCATTATTATTATTCTAACCCAAGGAAATAAAGATATCTTCCTTTCACTTTTTCCTTTTAATCTTTGCCAAAGTGCACAGGGAGATGAGCACTATAAATGTTATGTGGCTGGATAAATTGAGTGCCTGTAAATGTTTAATGTTAAAATAAATAAAAATGATGTTAAAAATAAGTCAGTGCAGGCACCACTATGTAAGCATTCTTTAGAAAAATCACAGTACGTTTTGTAGCAAAGAACAGTGCGCGGTTTTGCGGCAGATAATGCCCAAGTCAACGTGAGGAAAAATAAGCAGTTCTTCTCTCAAAAAATCCCAAATTCCCCTGCTTCCTCCCTGCAGATATTTTCCCCACCTTCATCTCAAGGTAATGGATAGGACATTTTGAATTGCTGATCTAGTCACTGATAGGGTAGATGGGCTGATTGCCATCTTGTTTTGCTCTTGAAAGCAAGCTTCTCTGGGCCAGATGTAGGTCTTGTGTACTGAGGCTTCTGGTGGGAGCTTTTCCAGGCCTGGCTACCCTTTTGATGCAAAGGAAGTGGAGTGGAACTAGAAATTTTGCTTTGTTCTTCAATTCTTAGAATGTAGCTGTTTTGTTACCCTCTATATCCAACCAGAGACATCTTCAACACTGGGACCTACATCACCTATGGGCGCTGGGGAGATTTAGCAAACAATAATAACAAACTGTGAATGCTACAGCTAGCCACATTGAGGTATTTAATATGGAATCACAGAAGTTTTCAAAGTATTAATATGGTTAACACTTAAAACAGTACTTTCTGCAATCAGCAAGAAACTGAGAACCCAATCTGGCCTATATATACTTTTTTGTCAACATTCTCTCTCATCCACAAATGATCTAATTCCTCTGCATCACATAATAATAATAATAATGGTAATATTTAAGTGCTTACTATGTGCCAAGCATTATTCTAAGCACTGGGGGTGGGGGGGGGGGGATACAAGGTGATCAGGTTGTCCCACGTGGGACAGATGAGGGAACTGAGGCACGGAGAAGTGAAGTGACTTGCCCAAAGTCACCCAGCTGACAGGTGGAGGAGCCAAGATTAGAACCCATGACCTCTGACTCCCGTGCCCGGGCTCTACCCACTGAGCCATACTGCTTCCTTTCTGTACCACTGTACTGCAAGATGCAGCCAGTTTATGATCATTGAAAATACAAATGTATCCTGGAAGATGTTAACCAATAGACTTCCATGTTATAAACTAGATCTGTCTCAGACACTGAAAAAGTAATATGAATTTGCCTCACATGTAATAAGTGTTACTAAACTAATACTTATTTTTTATTAAGTTCAAAGTATATACCTCAATATTAAAAAAAGTGAGAAGTAGTAATATGTTATATAGAGGCAATATGTTACGAAAGTATGCAATATACAGGCAAGAGGCTATAGAAGTAGAAGTCTGGTCTGGTTCTTGAGTCAGCTGCTCTTCAACTAGAGTGAAGAATTTGTCCAAATCTGGTTGAACCCACAGCCTTATTCTTTTCTTTATAAAGCAGTCTGTAGCAGGCTCACTTCTGAACACCTCTACATCTCTCTGAATTCCTCCCTCCATAAGGATCATCTTCTGCAATCATATTTAAAAACTTGTTTTCCTAAATTGATGCAAGATTTTTTAACGCCAAGACTTTCTGGTGGAGGAGAAGATAATTTCTTCATCGATCAGGCAGTAGCACATACAATTGTCAAAGTTCACTTGGGGTTTCATTGGATGATAGTTTGAAAGCAGTAACCATACATCTTTTATTTCCAAATTATCTTCCCTGTTCATCTTCCTTGGTTATTTGCTCTGGGATCGTCTCAGTGCCTTAAATATATAAAATATAAATAAAATTTCATTTATTTCTCTGTAGCATTCAGATGAAATGACAAGGACAGTTGGATGTATGTGTGGAGAAGCAGCATGGCTGAATAGATGATGATGATTTGAGAAAACAAGACACTTATTATGGGCAGAAGTGGGAGAAAAAAGGCATAAATTACAGGGCTGGGAATCAACAGACTGGTTCTAATCCCAGCTCTGACTCCTCTATGATCTTAGGCAAGATACTCCACTCCTCTGCCTCAGTTTCCCCATCTGTTAAATGGGGATTAAATATCAGTTTCTTCCCCTTTTAGATTATGAGTTTCATTACGGACAGGGAGTGATCTGATTATTGTATCTACCCAAGCACTAGGCAACTAAGAAACACTTAACAAATACTTTAATTCATTCATTCAATTGTATTTATTGAGCGCTTACTGTGTATACAGCACTGTACTAAGTGCTTGGGAAGTACAAGTCAGCAACATATAGAGACGGTCCCTACCCAACAATGAGCTCACAGTCTAGAAATAATAGTGGAAAAAGCATGGGCCTTGAAGTCAGAGGATCTGGGTTCTAATCCCATTTCTGCCAGTTATCTGATGTGCTTCAGTTTCCTCATCTGTAAAATGGGGATTAAATACCTGTTCTTCCTCCTACTTAGACTGTAAATGCCATGTGGGACAGGGCTCATATATATATTGTCTGATTAACTTGTATCATCAGGTGATTTTGACACCTGTCTGCGTGTTTTGTTTTGTTGTCTGTCTCCCCCTTCTAGACTGTGAGCCCATTGTTGGGTAGGGACCGTCTCTATATGTTGCCAACTTGTACTTCCCAGGCGCTTAGTACAGTGCTGTGCACACAGTAAGTGCTCAATAAATACGATTGAATGAATGAATGAATCCCGGTGCTTAGAACAGAGCATGACACATGGTGCCAAAAGTTCTAAATATCAGACAATGCTTCTTATAATGTAGCCTATTCACTGAAAGAGAAAAATGTCCTCCAGCCAAGCTGGCAGAACTAAGCACAGAAATAATATCCAGAGACAGGACAAGGAACCTGGCCACAAGTACTGTAAATGCAGTTTGTCTTGTAAGGAGCTGGGTTGGTGCTGGACTGAGCTAGACTCTGACAACATTCCCTCAGTCATTTAGTGCCAAGGGTTTTCCCCTAGCAGATTTGGGGAAAATATGAGATTTCCAAGAAAACTGTGGACAAAAAAACCCAAAACACTTGCCCCTTGGAGGCAGCCAGTAGAAGCAGACTCTTTCTCCATTTGCTCCCCTTCCTCCTTGGTTCCCTGTGTAGCATCCCCATTGTAATTCAGAGCAGTTCTGTTTGTCTTAGAGTGGCACTGGTGCAGGATTAGGTCCCGAATGGAAAAGGGATTGGATGGGATTTCTTCCCAAAGAAAATATACAAGGATATTTGAAACATTTATTAATGTTCTTGGTAGCACAATTTCATGCTAATTGCTGACAATAGGAATTTAATGGTGCGGGGATTGATATAATTACATGTGTTTGAGTTTTTAAGGGTGTTATTCGGCTAAGGGATAGTGAAATGAGGAAATTTTCCAGATAATAAAATCCAACGTACAGTCTTTCCTACTTCAGCTGAGTATTTTAAGTGAAAGAATTTTGGGGATGGAATAGTCCAGCTATTTTTTTTTTTAATTATCCATTTCACTGGGCTTGGTTTTCAAAGTATTGTAAGAATCAATTTGTTCTTTGGGCTTCAATAAATAGACATGAAAATGCAATACAAATGTAGCATAATAGTTTAGAGAAGACGTCTTAGCTTTGAGTATATGGACTGCACCTGAGAAATGGTTGTGCCATAATAATGATAATGATGGCATTAAGTGCTTACTATGTGCAAAGCACTGTTCTAAGCACTGGGGAGGTTACAAGGTGATCAGGTTGCCCCACATGGGGCTCACATTCTTAATCCCCATTTTACAGATGAGGTAACTGAGGCCCAGAGAAGTTGTGACTTGCCCAAAGTCACAAAGCTGACAATTGGTGGAGCTGGGATTTGAACCCACAACCTCTGACTCCAAAGCCCATGTACTTTCCACTGGGCCACGCTGCTTCTCTATTAGAGAAGCCACATTAGAGAAGGAGCATGGCATAGTGGATAGAGCCCTGCCTAGGAGTCAGATGGTCATGGGTTCTAATCCTCGGCTCTGCCATTTGTCTGCTGTGTGATCTTGGGCAAGTCACTTCACTTCTCTGAGCCTCAATTCCCTCATCTGTTAAATGCGGATGAAGATTCTGAGCCCCACGTGGGACAGGGACTGTATCCAACCTGATTACCTTGTATCTACCCCAGCACTTAGAACAGTGCCCGGCACATAATAATTATCATTAATATTATTATTACTACCTACAAAAAATCTGCACTATGAAGCTCAAGTTGGGAAACACATGCATTCTCCTCATTTGTGTACAGAAACTCAGACTGGAAACTCAGCATAGGGACTGTTCTGAAAAGTGAATGAGGCTTACCAAGCAACACTTCAAAAATACGATCTGTAGTTTAGAATGTAGTGGGGAGAGGCTGGAGGCAGGGAGACCAGTGAGGAGGCTGGTACAATAAGGCTTAACTATGATCCTTGTGGGCAGGGAAGATATCTACCAACACTGCTGCATTCCACTCTCCCAATTGCTCTGCACAAAGTGTTCAATAAATATTATTAATTTATTGAAGCAGTGACATGCGCCACAGAGCAAGTAGTAAGAGGCAGGCATGTTGCCATGCAGCAGAAATCTGGGGCTGGACAGAAGATGAAACTTTTCCTCTGGGGCGGGTTCAGACACCAGTTTGGGAACATGGAACCAGTGCCTGCTCATCAACTATATACAGAAACCTCAGCTTCCTAACTAGTTCTGTTGTCTTGATCAGCGGGCAGTTTAGTACAGTGTTCTGCACACAATACGTTAATGGTATCTGATTGCTTTCTGTGACCAAGGCACTTTACTAAAAGCTTGTGATAAAATAAAGATGGTAGATGTGATATTTGCCTTCAAGAAACTTACAGTGTAGTTGGGGAGAAAGATGTTAAAATAAATTATAGATATAGGAAGAGGTGGAATATAAAGATATTTACATAAAGTGCTGAGGAGCTGGGACAGGGTGAACAGGAGGACAAATAGGGTGGGGAAAATAGATTTGTCAGGAAAGACTTCCTGGAGAAGATGTGGTTAATTGAAATAGTTGCACAATAAATATGATTGTAGTAATAAAGCTCTTAGCCAAGCATTATGCTAAATGCTGGAGTGGATACCATAATTACATCAGAATCTCTGTCCACACAGGGCTCATGGTTTAGAGGGAGGTAAAATAGGAATAGGATAGGAATGAGTATCTTATTCCTATTTTACAAATGAGAAAACTCAGGTACAGAGTGGTTAAGTAATTTACCCAAGGTAATGTAGCGAGCAGGTGGCAGTCCGCGTCTCCTTACTCCCAGGACTGTGTGGTTTCCACATGGCCACTTTGCCTTCACCACTAAGTATTATTTGGAGGCTATTTCACCAACCAAGGTGAAAAGAAGCAGTGTTGCCTAGTGGCTAGAACACAGGCCTAGCAGAAGGGCCACAGTTCTAATTCCAGTTCCGCCACTTGTCTGCTATATAACCTGGGGCTAGTCACTTCACTTCGGTTACCTCATCTGTAAAATGGAGATTTAAAGTTTGACTCCTATGTGGGACATGAACTGTGTCCAATCTGCTTAATTTGTACCTACCCCAGTGCTTAGTACAGTGGCACATAGTAATTCCTTAACATATACCATTTTAAAAAACCTCCAAGGTATCAGTATGCTTACCTCCCTCATGCCATTTTGTTCTATATTATGGACACAGCCCAGGTGGAGGGGGGAATTATTATGGTTAAATAATTTTCCATTTTCTCCAAATAGGTAACACACTAGAAGTAGTTTGGTGTGACAGCAGAGAGGTGTCTGAGTGCCAGCTGGGAATTTTAGAAGAAGATCAAGGAAACTAACAAACAGCATGCAGACCTTGTGAGGGAACATAGCTTCCTGCTGGGACTCATTCCAAATGAAAAGGACACTAAACCAGCTGAAATTGAATGGGCAGAGGCTAAAATGGGAAGTGCTAATATCCTGAGCCAAGGACCAGGCAATTTTCAATTGGAAGCAGCATGGACTAGTGGATAGAACGTGGGGTCTCCTGGGAGTCCAAAGGACCTGGATTCTAATCCCAGCTGCACCACTTGTCTGCTGTGTGGCCTAGGGAAAGTCACTTAACTTCTCTGGGCCTCAGTTACTGCATCTGTAAAATGGGGATTATGACTGAGTCCTATGTGGAACAGGGAGTATGTCCAACCTGAGTAGCTTGTAATAAGAATGATGATATTTCTTAAGTGTTATGTGCCACGCACTGTTCTAATCACTGGTGTGGATACAAGCAAATCGGTTTCGTCACAGTGCTTGGTACAGTGCCTGACAAATAGTAAGTGCTTAAATACTTTTAAAAAAACATATCTCCAGGAGGCACAACCACATTGCCATCCTAAATGATCTCTTTCCTCTGCTTTCATTACCCTTTCCTGTTAGGCCTGGGGAGGGGCGGGTTTCTTCTCCTTCCCACCGTTTCCATGACTTCCCTCTTCCCTCTATCCTCCCTCCACCACATCTGGAGTAATTATGAAGTTCTTCAAGGCCATTCTGGGGTACCTCAAAGCTACTGATGGCTCAGAGCAGGAAATCTATGGAGTCAGCTAACAGGTAGACTAGTTTCCTGGCTACTTTAACTGCTAAAAGTGCAACAAATTGACTATTTTCTGGCCCTTTTGGCTTGTCACTTTTGATAATGGTACCAGGCAGATAAAAACACAATTTTAATCACCTTCCACCTCCATGGGCAGGGCTCCCCACTGACTCTGAAGATTTTTCACCACTCCTTCCGTGGTGACCTATCACAATATCCTAGTAAAGAACGAGACAGGGAGACAAAAGAAAAAGCTTGCAAGGCTCTGCAAAGACAACTCAACAAGGGATTTAATAAGTCATTTTTTGTGTGTGCACAATGTTCCTGTGCTGGTGGGTCCTTCATTAGCCTATTCAGCTGTATCTCATGGCAGAGAATGTCAGAACACCAAAGCTTATCAGAAGTGGCAAAATGTTCCACATTTTCAAATTTCCATTAAAATTCTCTCTAGTTCCAACATAATTCCTTGGACTCTAGGTCTGAGGGCCAATGGAAACTTGCTGAGTGACTTAGGATATGGCCCCTGGGGAGAGAAACAAAATCAGAGTTTGACAAGCAAGAACTAATTTCTCTGGTGAAGTCCTCTTTCTTCCTCACCAAAGTGCTCTTGCCTGGTCCTAGCACCTTTCATTCAGAAAAATGCCAGAGCACTTCATAAACTTAGCTGGTGGACTTATAAAATTTATACAGTTAAGGAATCACTTTGCCACCCATGAAAGGCAACCTGTTTCTGGTGTGAAAAGTAGCAATTGTTTACACCTGGTTAAGGCCGAAGGAAATGACTGGAGATGTTGCTCAAAATGCTTGGTCTCCTTGGGAATGCTTCAAGAGCAGGACCTGTAAGGATTTCCTTTCCAGTGCAGAGGCCAGGGGTCTGAAATTGGATTCAGTTTACTGGATCCATGAGGAGTTTGGCAAAAAGACTACAAGACTGTGTGTCCTGTGAGGAAGGCTTGATGTGGCCTATGGGAAAGAGAATGAAAGGAAACGATCTCTCAGTCATCCAGGAAGGCACTAGAGCATTTACCAGGTGGCCTCAGTAGAGGTCTGGGATTTTCCTTAGTTAGAAAATAAAGGCAAACAGTGGCCAGTAGCTACCATTAGGGAGGTAGGGCTGCAGAGTGGAAAGAGCATGGGCATGGGAGACAAGGGTCAGGGTTTTAATTTGGACTCCAGTGCCTTCCCATTGTGTCTATTGGAATTTGCAGAGCAGGCCCACAAGACAGAACAGGTCCTTAAGATTTTCTAAAGATTGTGACTAGACCATTCCAAACAGAGGAGATATTTTATGCCGTCCCTTGAAACTCCATTCTAATACCTAACTGCAGATTATTCTCTAGGTCTAGCCTACAGCTCTCTAGCTACAGCTTGAAGCTGAATTTTTCCTAGTCATACCCTTGGTTTTCCTTACTTCTTCAGTCTTTTCTTCAAATAATCCAAATTCATTATGATCATTTTCAGGGAATGTATACAGCGGGAGAATCTTACTATCCATTGAGTTGCATTAGGTCAACTCGACTTTGAAACTTGAACATGGACTATTCCGGCATGTGGTCCTTGATAAATATAGGGTAGCATTGAGTGCTTTCAAGCCAAAGGTAAGTTGTTTCTGTTTGATATGGAGGTGGATGGGCAAGTTTTTCCCAGACTGAGCTCCCGCCTTTCTCTCCCCCTTCTCTCCCTCCCTATCCCCCCGCCTTACCTCCTTCCCCTCTCAACAGCACCTGTATATAAGTATATTCATTTAATCGTATTTATTGAGCGCTTACTGTGTGCAGAGCAATGTTTGTACATATTTATTACTCTATTTGTACATATTTATTCTATTCTATTTTGTTAATATGTTTTGTTGTCTGTCTACCCCTTCTAGACTGTGAGCCCGCTGTTGGATAGGGACTGTCTCTATATGTTGCCAACTTGTACTTCCCAAGCGCTTAGTACAGTGCTCTGCACACAGTAAGCGCTCAATAAATCCAATTGAATGAATGAATGAGCAAATGACCTGCTGTGGGTAGAAGATTAATTGTTGGATTAGTCACCAGTAGCAGGCTTCCTTCCTCACACTAGGAGAAACGGAAGGATCTTTAATATGAATGATGCCAAGCTGAATTCCTCTGATGAATCAGTGTCTGATTCCTAACCTTCTGCAAGCACGATGATTTGCTCCGTTCATTTTTACTGAGCACTTACTTTGTGCAGAGCACTGCACTAAGCATGTAGGAGAATACAATAGAGTTAGTAGACCTCATTCCTGCCCTCAGGATCTTAAAATCGAATTGGGAGAGGGGAAAGACAGACACTAAGAAAAACTGCAGGTAGGAGGAAGCAGTAGAGCATAAAGGCACCAATCAATTGATGGTATTAGAGTGCTTACTGTGTGCTGAGCCCCCGTTCCAAACACTTGGGAAAGTACAATACAGTGGGCTTAATAGGCCCATTGGAAACAGTGTGATCTAGTGGAAATAGCACAGGTCCCAGTTCTGCCACTCATCTGGCTACTGTACGAGCTTGGGCAATTCACAACTTCCCTGTGCCTCAGTTTCCTCAACTGTAAAATAGGGGTTCAATATCTGTTCTCTCTCCTATTTAGACTGTGAGCCCCATGTGAAATCTGATTATCGTTTATCTGCCCCAACACTTAGTACAGTGCTGGGCACATAGTAAGCACTTTAATAAATGTTGTCATTATTTTTATTAACACATTCCCTGCCCACAATTTGCTTAAAGAGGGGATAACAGACATTAATATAAATAAACAATTTATACTGTAATTTACAGATATGTAAGATATGTACATAAATGCAGTGGGGGCAAGTGAGAACCTAGGGACCTCAGGACATAGAAATTCCAAAGTTCCTCAACTGTGGAATGATAACATCCAAGGGCCAGGAATGGTCTCTTCCTCAATGCTTCAGAAGGACTAAACACATGAGGGTATTCTTTAAATCTAGTAGAACCAAGAACACAATCAAGTTCAGTTCCCCATCAAGGAAGAGGTCTTGAAGTTAAAAAGTCAAATACCTGGGCTGGTCTTTGTTACACTTGTGTAGGACGCCAGATATGGGAAAGAGGTTGCCATGTCAAGAGGGTGATTCAGGAGCTCTTCCTTGCAGTAAATTAACCATACAAAAGGGCATGAGTTAAGAATCTCCTGTTCTCTCTGCTTCCCAACCTCACCCATCTTCCCCTCTCTGAAGTGACCATCTCTGTCTGTGGTGATATTAGTGGAGCATAAGCCGCTGAAAGTTCTAGGACATCTGGCAGATGAATCATTGTAACCCAAACTGTGGCAGTTAACTACGTTTCATCCTGCAGAGGTCTCGAGAGGTGTCTAATTGAGTGGTCTGCAATGGTGCCAAGAAACAATGCTTATTTGAAAGGCCTTCCAACCATTAATTTCTGTCCTAATCCAGTGGGATGTAACTGGTCAGTAGGCACATACGACAGCATATTACGCCAGTAGGGTCACTGATATGATGCTCATGGCTAGAGAAGTTTAGGCTCGGTTGAGTGCCTGAAAAGTTAAGGTTGGAATTAAATGCAAGCCTTTTGCAGCCCATTATTAAATCTGTGATCATTTAAACATGAAAAGGGATTTTGTTTTTGGCAAGGTCAAGTCCACACATTTTATGAGACCAAAAAGTTCAGAATTAGGTATTGGCAGACCAGAAATTTTGAACTACCATATCATTATTTTAAACACACACATTGATTAAGCACAATTTTAGAAATCTGAAGAAGGAAGAAGTGTCAAACCCAATGTATATTTATGAAAAGTGGAAACAGATATGTAGGTGTGCAAACTCAACTTTCCAAGAAAATGGGGATCATATCCTCATAGATGGGAGCATTATATTAACTTCCTATGCTTATAGCATACTTTTTTTCTTCTTGCATTAGCAATGTTTTTCTTAACTTTTCTAATGAAAAGTATCTTTAGACCTCATTAAGAGTAATTTTCATGAAACCCCAGAAGTTTGGACTAGTAGAGTAGACATTTATCAGAGTAATTAAACTCTTAGTTCTGGAATAGTGAATTATATTACCACCATGATTTACATCCACAGCTGCCTCTTCATTTTGCTAATTGGCATGTTAGACCCAGGACTATGGCACACAATTTATCCAAATTGACCTTCTGTGCAATAATTTTACTTTTGTTCAAGTATCTTGGATTACAGGATTTGAAATCCTCTTTTTTTGGTCAAGGTAACACTTCAAAAACAGATGTTAGAAGTGAACAGAATTTCTTAGCTTGATAAGATTTTCAAATCCAAGAAATATATTTCCAGGATGTTACCTTCACTTTATAAAGGGGAAACTGAGACCCGCTGGGGCTTGCCTAAATATTTCTCACCCTACTGTATTTCCAATAATTCCAGCAGCATGCCAAGAAAAAGGACAGTTTTTGTGTGTGCCTTCATTTGGAATCCATCCTTGGACACATTTTCAAAGCCCCCACACCTGAAACTAGCCTCACTTGAATGGTTATTCATTCATTCAATCATGTTTATTGAGCACTTACTGTGTGCAGAGCACTGTACTAAGCACTTGGCAAGTACAAGTCGGCAACTTAGTCGGTTATAATCTCAGCACAGCCTTAGACGTGCTGTTTTGACATGATTGCCCCATTGTATCTGTGGTTCCAAAGAAGTACATGTAGTATCTAGTAGAAATAGTGAACGGAATCAGGCCATGCAGCGTAACTCCATGGCGACACTTGAGTATGCAGAAATAGGATTTCAGGTCAGAATTGTTACTCAAAGTCATAAATCTGATAGGTAGTTGAGCCTGATACCAAGTGGGAGCCCAGGTTTTCTGGTTTTAAATTGGCAAGCCTCCTGCCTATGGAGACAGTGGCTCCAACTTGCTGAAGTTCATAAAAAATACTAAGAAAATATTCAATGAGGGAAAACTGACATTCATAATTTATTCTAATAGGTTTAACAAACAAACTTTTGAGAAGCAGTAAACACAGAATCAGTCCTTTTGCTGTGCAACAACCTAAATACCACCTGCTGCATTTTCAGTTTGTCATCTCTTGTATGTTCAACTGAAACAGCTGTATGGCACTTTACATATACTATTCCTTCATGTATTTAAGGAACGTTACTGTCTCCTTGTATAGGCTGAACAGTCCAAGTTCCTTTGGCTTTCCACAAAGGCTGATTTTTTTTTTTCATAGTCTCTAATCATTTTCCTCACTGTCCTCTGGATTCCTTCCAAATTGTTCACATCTCGAGCAAGTTGTGAAATCCAGAATGGGACATAGTACTCATATTAAGACCTAACCAATGGTGAGTATAATGAGAAGATTGCTTCTTGACATGGATGTCCTTTTTCATGCATTCCAATATCACACTTGCATTTTTTGAAAAGAGCATTCCACTGCCAATTCTGATTTAGCTATCTTTCTGCAGTTTTACCTCCTCTCTTGTTTTCACTGAAAATGGAGAGCATCTAGACACCATGATGTATATAACCTTCATCTATATGAAAATACTTCAGCCTTTTTCTCACCAAGCTATGATACCTCTGCCTAATTCAATAGCTTTCTCCACAATCAGTTCCTTGAGTACTCACAGATTTATGGCAGTTTTTTTTTAATTCATTTGAGTCATATTTTCACTGTTTAAACTATGTGAGCTTCTTGTGGGCAGGGAATGTGTCTAACAATTCTACCGTAGTTCACTCCTTCAAGCACTTGGTTCAGGGCTCTGCATGCAGTGTTATTTGTATCTAGAATATGCATCTTCTATACACCAACTGACCACCTAGTGAAGTGTTTTGGATGCAATAGAGGCTCAAAAAAACTGTCAGGGCTCACATCAAGAGAACTAATTCTTTCATCTGTCCTCATCTCTCTTCAGGGCTACTTTCTGATTGTTTAATTTTATGAGACTCTTTAGAACTCTTTCCAAGATGGCCATGTTGCTCTTCAGTTACAGAGTCCCGACGTTGGTGCTTCATTCTGTAAATACTCATCCATGAATAGGTCCTCCACTTTGTTCAACACTGGATTGTAAACTTCTCAAAGGCAGGGATTGTCTTTTTTTTTTTCATACTTCTAAAATAGTGCTGTCCATAATATGCTTCACTGGATATTTCCATACCTCTACTACAGTGCCCTGCATACAGAAGGGTCTAAATTAATACTGCCACTTTGATGGTAATTTCAGAGAAAATTTACAGTTTGCTCTTTAGAGTGAGGAGGGTTGGGAAATATTCTTTGCAGCTCTACAAATTAAGGCAATCGACATCAAGCTAAGGCCAAACGTGTCAAGAAGGGCATTTTTCCAAAACCGCCTTATCTGGTTAGGAGTATTTCAAAGGGATTCACCTTTGAGGCAAAAAGTGTTACTTTGCTGTAGAAAGGTGAGTTATTTGAATGATTCCATGTGGGCTTTCCCCATTTAGGAACAGAGCTAAAAGGCCTGCTCATATCCCAGAATGTCTCTGCCTCATTCCTGTATCATGATTTTACTAGTGGTCTTGTAATTATACCTATCATCAGGACTTTACCCATACAGGTGTATTCAATTATACATCCTATTACGTAATTGGTTTACTCTGTAAATAGCTCTCTCTATTCCCTTTGAAATTGTAAGCTCCCTGTAGGCAGAGAATGTCACTTGCGTATTGTGTCCTTCCCAAGTGCTTAGAACAGTACATTGCATCCAGTGGATACTTAATATATTCAAGACTAATACTGTTACAGTAGCTCAAAGCATTAGCTATTTAAACTACAAATGCATTTGATGTGAAAAGGAGTCTCTCATCTTCAATTGCATTAATGTCTTCTTTTTAGCCTGTATTTTTTTTAGCCCCCCTCCCCTTTTGTATGAGCTTTGAAGTTCATGCCAAATGTCCCGCAATCAGTGCTGTCGGGAAAATGGAAAATTGTTTTCCTAACAATTAAAGCATCTTTATACCATCTTCCCACAATTATTGGTGAACTGGAAACTCCCACATCCGTTTCATCAGAGGGCTCACCAGGCTTTAGTCCTGATTCCCACATGTCGCCCCTACAGTTTTGAAGTTCACTGGTGTGGCGTTTTGCTCCTGGGGACTCATACTGCTCTGTTAGGCTTAATTTATTGTTCTATTTCACAGTGTGTCACTGTCTGCTTCCAGATGTCTTTTTATGTCAGTGTCTGTGATCCAGACAACTCCATGACACTGGAGGTTTTCACAGGCAAAACGACCAGGTATTGCTGCTAAAACTTGCTCTCAAAAATCAGATGCAGTTTTCCTCATCCATATTATTTTCTAAAAGGCTTAGTTTCTCCACAAAGATCAGGGTTGGCTTACAAAGATAATTATTTATAAATGAAGGGCCTTGGGCACAAATTCTGATTCTGCCCCTCCTGTTTTGGAGATGCAAATATTATTAATATTTATGTAAGGAGTGCTCAATAAATACCAGTGGTGGTGATGATATGCCTATCAAAAACTGGAATTAGGAGAAAGCCATGGCTGTGAGTGGGAAGGACACAGAGCCCAAGATATGATGCTAAATTGGACTCCCACATGGTAGTATCATGTGGAGGGGATCACAAAATTGTGACTCCAGTTTTCATCTGTGAGGAATTTATGTGAGGATACTGCTCCTCCCATTTTAAAATAGTGGCAGAAGTTACACATTTTATTCCTCTTGAGAACAGAGGCTCTGACCTCTCCCCTTCTTCAGGGCTTCCAAGTTGATTTGATTTTAAGTTTTCCTGATGTTTCCCTTTTTTCTTTTATAGTATTTGTTAAGCACTTACTAAGTGCTGGGGTAGATACAAGCTAATCAAGTTGGACACAGTCCATGTCCCACATGGGGCTCAGGGTCTTAATCCCCATTTTACAAATGAGGTAACTGAGGCACAGAGAAGTTAAGCAATTTGCCCAAGGTCACGCAGCAGGCAAGTGGCAGACCTGGGATTAGAAGCCAGGTCCCTTCGTCTCCCAGATCTATGCATTCTCCACTAGGCAAACATTGCTTTGTCCTCCTTAGTTTGCCTTAAATCTTTTATCTCCTTTCCTTTTGCTTCATTTTTGCCACTATCCCTTTTTCTTTGTTGCTGTTTGTTCAGTCTCTAATTTTTTTTCTCTCTGCTATATGTTTTCCAATTGGAAGAAGCAGATGTTCTCTGGGCAACCTCAGGGTCAGAGTTGGCTGAGGTTTATACATATGCTCTCATATATACAGTATGTGCACAGGCAACTTTTATTTCTTCTGTTTGACATGTGGATGACAGAAACATTGTTTCAGCTCCAATAACAGCTGATAACTACCATGTTCCTGTATTGTAACCGACTTTATTAACCCATTTTACTTGCCAATATTACAGCCAACCTTTGCTTAAAGCTTTTAATTGGTTCCCAAATAACTCAAGAGTTTAGGGAAAGAGCATCAAGTGGGTTGGATTTTCCCATAGAAATTACTGGAGATAGTTTGTCCGTTCCTGCAGCTTACCCAGAGTGGTTAATGCATGTTGGGAACTAAACAAACAAATAAATAAAGCATGCAAAGTTTGTAAAAACTTCGATTTGTTTTCAAACAGCCAACTTTACTGCTAGAGACCAGCATTTTAGATGTCTCTTTCTCACTAATAAACATAGCTAGCTGTATGTGTTAGACCCAAGGTGGTGATAATCATATTTAAATGCTTACTGTGTGACAAGCCCTGTACAAGATGATCAGGCTTGTCTAGCCCCTGTCCTACATGGAGCTTACAGTCTAGAGGGGATTGAGAACAGGTTAACAGGGAGAGAGAAATCCCATTTTAGAGATTAGAAAACTGAGGCAAAGGGAGATTGTGACTTGCCCACTCTCAAAAAGCAAATAAATGGGTAAGCCAGGATGAGAACTCAAGTCCTCTTACTCCTTGGCCTGTTTCTTCCACTAGGCCATGTTTTGAGGGTGTGGCTTAATGGAAAGACCATGGGCTTGGACGTCAGAGGATGTGGGTTCTAATTCTGGTCCGGCTCTGCCACTTGTCTGCTGTAGGACCTTGGGCAAGTCACTTAACTTCTCTGTGACTCAGTTACCTCATCTGTAAAATGGGGGTTAAGACTGCGAGCCCCACGTGGGACAACCTGATTACCTTGTATTTTCCTCAGTGCTTAGAACAGTGCTTGGCACATAGTGCTTCACAAATACCATAATTATTATTACTATTATGTGGAAGAAGAAAAAGGGCACCAGTTGACTATCCATGTAAGAACACTCTTAAATTGGTGCTAACTTGCAAAGGGTGTCTATGTGCTGCCTTTACACAAGAAACATGTATCCAGTAGAGCTGGATTATTGCTGGTAATCATACCATTATAATTTTTTAATTTTACCGGGACCTCTCTTTCCTGGGCTCAGAGGTCACAGTTTGACGGCTCCTCACAACTCGGGATTGGTTCTAGTGCAGTGGAGATAGGATAAATGGTCCCTAAGGTCTGGCAGATCTGTCAGAGTTAGTTCCATTTTCACTCTGCCCAGGCTGTTTCTCTTCTTTCCTCACTCTCTTGTGACTTTTTTTTATCTTCTTGGTTGGAATCATTTCTACTGCTGCTGTTCGACAGTGATTGCAAGAAGAAGACATACTGTCTTCCATCTACTCCGTTCAGTACTAAGCGCTTAGTACAGTGCTCTGCACACAGTAAGTGCTCAATACATGCAACTGAATGAATGAATAGTGTAATGGACCCTATCGTCTTGTATTTAGAAAAGCAGCATGGCCTTATGGAGAGAGCACAGGCCTGGATGTCAGAGGACTTGGCTTCTATTCCAGCTCTGCTATTTGTCTGCTGTGTGACCTTGGGCAGGTCACTGAATTCTCTAAGCGTCATCTGTATAGTTGTGAATTAAATCCTACTACCTGCTACCTAGACTGGGAGCCCCATGTGGAACAGGAACTGTGTCAATCAATCAGTCATATCTGAGTGCTTACTAGGAGCACAGTTTTGTACTAAGCACTCGGGAGAGTATAACAAAATTAGTAGACATATTCCCTGCCCATAATGAGTTTACAGTTTAATGAGGGAAAGGGGTTGGAGGTGAAATAGATGAGACTGGGGCACAGAGAGTGAACTGGCACTAGAAGACTGGAGGGTGCGGGCTGGGCTGTATTAGGAGATTATTGAGGTGGGGTGATCTGATTGAGTGCTTTAAAGCCAATGCTGAGGAGTTTCTGTTTGATGTGGAGATCGATGGGCAGCCATTGGAGGCTCTCGACGAGTGGGGAGACAAAAACTGAACATTCATATCCAAACTGATAACGTTATATCTACCCCAGCTTAGTACAAAACTGTGCTCCTAGTAAGCACTCAAATACGATTGATTGATTGACACAGTTCCTGTTCCACATGGGGCTCCCAGTCTAGGAGGTAGTAGGATTTAATTCACAACTATACAGATGAGGCACAGAGAAGTTCAGTGACCTGCCCAATTTAGAAAAGTGCTGGACACGTAGTAAGTGCTGGACACATAGTAAGTGCTGGACACATAGTAAGTGCTTAACAAATACCATCACTAATATATTATTATTATTATTCCAACTCCCAGAGCAATCACATATTCCCATAATAACCGGATTCATTTCTCCCTTAGAAGTAGCTGGCACAGCCAGGGTATGAGGTTTACCCTCCCCACATCAATGTCAACAGGATTTTAGTGATGTATTTATTTTAATGTCTGTCTCCCCCTCTAGCCTGCCAGCTTCTTTAAGGTAGGGAATGTGTCTATTAACTCTGGACTCTCACAAGCACAAACATCACTCATTCAATCATTTATTGAGCACTTACTGTGTGCAGAGCACTGTACTTCGGAGAGTGTAATGCAACAACAGGTACATTCCCTGCCCACAGTGAGCTTACAGCCTAGAGGCGGGAAGACATATTTATATAAATAAATTACAGATATGTAAGTAAGTGCTGTGAGGCTGGGAGGGGGACTGAACCAAGGGAGCAAGTCAGGGTGATGCAGAAGGGAGTGGGAGAAGAGGTAAGGGGGGCTTAGTCAGGGAAGGCCTCTCGAGGAGGAGCTGTGCCCTCTGGCTTTGAAGAGGAGGAGAGTTAAGTGACATTCAGTGTGCTGCACACAGTTAAAAGTTCACTAAATACTCCGGATAGATTCTGGGTATTATTCTAGGGGCCCCTCATCCCTGTTCCTGTTCAACTTCCTCTATGCCCCTCTCTTTCTCTTAATCTCTTTGGACAAGCTTTAGTGAGTGGGGGTGGGAAAAGGACCAGATCTTGAGGTTAACGTTGCTAACTTCCATAATGACCTTTCTCATATCTCTGAGAGAATTGTTTTAAAAAAATATATTTCCAAGAAGAATTCATTCCATTCATACAGATAGAAAAATTTGCTCAAAGTCACCCAAAAAAATCAATCGTGGAATAAATCAAACCTTACTCCCGGCCCTGTATCCTTTTTCACTTGAGCATGAGGTCTGCTGTTCTGTGGTTTAAAGAAAAAAATCTGGCCTGTTTCTCCAGTGCCATTAGATTTCTATTCATGAGAACATCATGGTTAGAGGAACAGGACTCCATAGCCAGTGAAAAAGCAGATGATTGAGGAAATTATCCACAGACTTTTTCCTAAGCAACGGTTTAAACCAGGGGTGGGAAAATCGCCTCAATTCTCTGTTGCACTTTGGCTGTGGAGAGTTAGTCAATGTGTGATAGATTTTACTAATGCGATGGGGCAGCTTTGTGAGCAGAAGGGTATGCACGTTGGGAGAATTTGATTTTTCCAGGGGGAGTATACGTCTTCTGGTAAAGACTAAGACCAGTCATCTTCCTAGGCGTCTGACCTGAAAATATTGGAAAATACAATAGCCTAGGGAGTGTAAAATTTGTGTTTTATCTGGCTTCAGGGTAGCTGGGACTTGCCTTTGATCATTTGTTTCTGACAGGCATACGTTTTTGTTTCCCAGCGCTTGGGGGGAAAGAGAAAATAGGAGGATTCCATTGTGTAAGCCTTAATGAGCTAACCTCTGGGAGCAGAGAAGATCCAGAATTGTTGCATTGAGCTGCTAGCCCCAGGAATTTATAAGTATGTGGTGATCCCTAGGGGAACTGCTTAAGTGCAACCATGGCCACCTGTTGTTAAATACTTCCTCACGCAATCGTAGCCCTTGATTAGAATTCACTAACCAAGAAAATGCAGGGCACAAATGTTAATCAGTGGAGTTTATTGAGAGTTGTGCTGAACTCTGTACTAAGTGTTTGGGATGGTACAATTCAGTAAAGTTGATAGACATGATCCCTGACCCCAAGTACCTCAATATGACACCCCCGCCCCCCCACCCCACCCCCCGCCAAAATAAAGTAGAGATGGTTTTCCAGGGGAGGTAGCATGGTAAGAGTGGAAGAGCACTGGTCCGGAAGCTGGAGGAACAAATCTGACTTCTACCTTTAGCCTGCTCTATGACCTTGGACAAATCACGTTACCTTTTGGAACCTCAGTTTTCTCTTCCGCAAAATGTTGATAATAATCCCGGCTCTTGTACCTCTCTCACAAGATTGTTTTGACGGCAAACATGAAATAAGTAAGGTGAGAAGGCTTGGGAATAAAAATGCAGAACAAAAAGGGTATGCTTTTGTTTGGTTTGGTTTTTATAGTATTTGTTAAGCACTTATCATGTGCCCGGGCATTGTACTAAGCACTGAGGTAGATAGCAAGGTAATCAGGTGATAACCAGGCGGTTTCCCACATGGGGCTCACAGTTTGAATTCCAATTTTTACAGATGAGGTGACTGAGGCACATAGAAGTTAAGTGACTTGCCCAAGTTCACCCAATAGACAAGTGGTGCGGAGCTAGCACTAGAACCCGGGTTCTTTTGATTCCCAGGCCCTTGTTCTATCCACTAGGCCACACTGCTTCTCACTGTGGGCAAGGAATGTGTCTACCAATGATGTTGTACTCTCCCAAGTGCTTAGTACAGTGCTCTACACATAGTAAGTGCTCAAATACTAAGGATTGACAGGTATTCTGATATTCTCCAGATAAGTGAGGCATGCCATTGACCAGAATCAGCTGACTGGTTGTTCCCTTTCTCAGCTTTAAGCTGTCAGAAAATGCCCTACCCAGCTCTCCAATGTAGCAATGGGTAGATGGAGACTAGGAAATTCATCTCCTGAATTTTCACCCCAGATTCCAATAGGAAAGCATCCAATCAAATCAATCGATGGTATTTATTGAACGCTTAAGTGCTTGGGAGAGTACACACATAGAAAGTGCTTAACAAATACCATAATTATTC
This sequence comes from Tachyglossus aculeatus, assembly GCF_015852505.1. Taxonomy (NCBI): domain Eukaryota; kingdom Metazoa; phylum Chordata; class Mammalia; order Monotremata; family Tachyglossidae; genus Tachyglossus; species Tachyglossus aculeatus. The sequence goes on along the minus strand of NC_052074.1, from coordinate 15,351,054 downwards.
ATTATGATTACGGTACAACAGAGTTGATAGATACGTTCCCTGCCCACAGTGAGCTTAAACCTTTGACTTTCCTCAGGATTGTGAAATAAAATGACTGAGGTGCTGGTTATCTCTGAGAAGTTCTCACTTGGGTGCAAATGAGATCCGTAGGTCTACCTGACCCTTCTGCAAAAAAGGAAGCAGGAAAAAAGGAAAAAAAAAAACCCTCTCCAGACTCTGTAATGTCGCAACTTGCATACTCCCCCTCCTTCCTAAGTCAAATCCAAGAAGAACATGTTTGAGAGTTGTTCGGTGTCCACTTGACAGATGTATTGCCCCACCAGCGTGTCAGAGTGAAAACAATTCCCTAGACCAAGGGTGGATATGAGAACATTTAGAAAGGGTAAATCCTTGAGCCAACACTGTTTCCACATTGATCTGTTTAATGTCTTCTGAAAGGTGAGATGGAGGTCAAGAAATTCCAAGGGATTCAGACACCCAGTAATGTGTTCTTTATTGGGGGTGCCCGGATGCCCTGGGATGCTGAGATCATGCTTGTTGATTTATGTGATAGCATTTAGCGTTCCAATATTGATTTGCAATGGGTTTGCCTGCTCTTCGTTGAACTGGATCTTAGGAATAACTCTTAACATTTAACTAGCATCATTAAAGTTAAATAGACATTTGAGAATAATGTAATTGGTTTTGAAGGAATCTCCATGGTGGAAAGGCCAAAGGTGGGAAAGTTGGTCCCTCTGGGCATGTTGTCTTTGAGAGCTGACTGAGTCAGCAGTTCTCCAAAACTACTAAAGACTTCCTATACCTTCAGGCACTAATTTGTCTGAAGACTGTTGTAAGACTTTGGCTAAAGAGAACCAGAAAGCCTATGAAAATATGCCTTGCTAATAACACTTTCCAGCTGCTTGCCTCCCTGTTAAAAGTCGGTGAATGACGCGTTTTGGAGCAACTCAAGTGCTCTGCTGGGTACATTTTCGGGTCTGTGCAGAGTTTTAGTAGCATGAGTCCCATTGACTTGGATGAGAGTTGTGCAGTTAAAATTCTTCCCAGTTCCTCTTTACATTTATATTGATCTGTTTGTTTTCAACAAGTCTGTTAGATTCTAGCACCAGGTTTTTGATCCATCTTCATTCCCACTTTCTCACCCATGAAAAGTCAGATATAAGATGATGCACATCTTTTGGGACAGTTTCAATTTAGTTTTGCTCATAAAATCCCACAGAGATTTTATAATGGGGAAGGAGCATGGCCTAGTGGAAAGAGCATGGGCCTCAAAGTCAGAGGACCTGGACTGTAATCCCAGCTTTCCAATTGTTTGCTGTGTAACCTTGGGCAAGTCACTTGACTTATCTGGGCCTCACTTTCCTCAACTGTAAAATGGGGATAAAGACTGGGAGCCCCATGTAGGGTAGGGACTGTGTCTGACCTAATTGGTCTGTACCTACCTCAGTACTTAGGACAGTATTTGACACATAGCATACTATAAGAAAAGGAAACTATTGTGTTTTGCTATTTTTTTTTTAATCTCCACTCCTTTGGTTCACATGAAAGGTGAAGCCTGCTTTGTAAAAATTGTTGTATTTGTTCTGCACTTACCATCTGCCAATCACTATACTAAACTCTGAGGCAGGAACAAGATATCCAGGTTAGACACAGTCCCTGTCCCACATGGGGCTCAAAAGTGTAGGTAGGAGGGAGAGCAGGTTAGGAAAGCGGCATGGCTCAATGGAAAGAGCCCGGGCTTGGGAGTCAGAGGTCGTGGATTCTAATCCCGGCTCTGCCACTTCTCAGCTGTGTGACTCTGGGCAAGTCACTTAACTTCTTTGTGCCTCAGTTACCTCATCTGCAAAATGGGAATTGACTGTGAGCCCCATGTGGGACAACTTTGATTACCTTGTATCCCCCCAGTGCTTAGAACAGTGCTTGGTGCATAGTAAATGCTTAACAAATACCAACATTATTATTATTATTATTATTATTATTTTACAGATGGGGAAACTGAGGGACAGAAGAACTAAGCAACTAGCCCTAGGTCACACAGCATAACCAGTTTATACATAAATATCCACTTTATGATTTAACTACTACGGTGATAGTACACTTCAGCCCTTGGAAGGCATTCTATCCACAAGCAGGGATTTGGGAAAACGTTTGAAAGTGGCTGTCCCTTTGGCTGGAGGAAGCTTAGCAGTTCTGTATCTGTAACCCAAAGGAAGAGAAAGCTCAGCAAGGGATACATGGCTATCTGTCCCGATCTCTGTCAATTCAGGGGGATTCTGGGGTAACTGATAAGTAAATAATAAGTGGTGACCAGCAAACTGCATACTAGAGAGGTGCCCAAACCCCAGTCTGAAAGCCATAGGTGGTATGGAGATTATTTAACTTCCAGATCTACAGTGGCGTTTGAGGCCAGCCTCTCTCTTTAATAAAGACCTCTTCTGGGTCTCATTGACAGCTACTTATTTACTGTTGGGCTGTAAACTCTTTGCTAGGTTGTAAACTCCGTGTGAGCAGGGTTAACTCTCTACTTTAATATACTCTCCCAAGCGCTTAGTACAGTGTTCTGCCCACAATAAAAGTACAGTCAATACCATTGATCACTAACAGCCTCTCCAAAACACTGTTGTTCCTGTAGATATAAACTACATGGACAAATTTTCTGCCGAGTGAAATCTGATATTTTGATACAATTGGGTTTCTAAACCTGCCACACATGGCATAATACTGAAATTCATTCAATTGTATTTATTGAGTGCTTACTGTGCGATTTAATGCTTTAAGAGCCTCTACCATCCTCTCCATCTTATATGTCAGCTCTTCATCTATCACACCTCAGCTCACCCTTTTTGACTGTATTTTGCTCTTAGATAATGATGGTATTTGTTAAGCACTTACTCTGTGCCAAGCACTGTTCTAAGCACTGAAATAGATACAAGGTTATCAGGTCGTCCCACGTGGGGCTCACAGTCTTAATCCCCATTTTACAGATGAGGTAACTGAGGCACAGAGAAGTTAAGTGACTCAGCCAGAGTCACACATCTGACAAGTGGCGGAGCTGGGATTAGAACCCACGACCTCTGACTCCCAAGCCCCTGCTCTTTCCACTAAGCCATGTTGCTTCTAGCCACACTGTTTCTCCTGCCCCTGTTCACCCCATCTGGAACTGCCTCCCCCAAGTCAAGCTGGGCAGACCACAGCCCTCCCTGTGTTCAAAGACCTCCTAAAAATCCACCGATCAATGGTAATTATTGAACATTTATTGTGTGCAGAGCACTGTACTAAGCACTTGGGAGAGCACAATACAACAGAGTTGACAATGGGGAAGGAGTGTGGCCTAGCGGGAGAGCTGTGCCCCTAGAAATCGGTAGGAGGTCCTGGGTTCTAGTCCTAGATCTTCCACCTGTCTACTGTGTGGCCTTGAGCAAGTCATTTAACCTCCTTATGCTCGGTTTCCCCAGCTATAAAATAAGGATAATAATATCTTAACCCTACCTTGTAGGGGTGTTTTGGGAAACAAATTAAAATAACTCATGTAAGGTGCTTTGGCAATAAAAGCATCAAATAGGAACTCAAGCATTATTACAGTGCTTAGTACAGTGGCTGGTACATAGTAAGTACTTAATAAAACCAAACCCTAAAAAAAAATATCTGCCCACAAGATGCCCACAGCCTTTCCATTCCTTCAAAAAGACTCATCTACTGAAACTTATCAGCCTGGCAGGTACTTTTGGCTCTTATGCCTTAGTTTTGCGCTTCCTCTGCCCTTGTGTACACAGCAAACAACAGGTAGAATTGGGATTAGTAGTCAAGTAATAGTATTTATAAAACACTTACAGTGAGCAGAGCACTACACTAAATTCTGGGAAAGAATACACAGGTGAAAATTAGACACAGTTCCTGGCCTTTGGGTGGTTCCCAGTCCATTCAATTGTCCAGCCATTAACTTCAATCCATACTTCATGCCACTGCCTGGATTGTCTTTGTCCAGAAATGCTCTAGGCATGTTACTCCCTTCCTCAAAAATCTCCAGTGGCTACCAGTCAACCTACACATCAGGCAAAAACTCCTCACCCTCGGCTTCAAGGCTTTCCATCACTTCACCCCCTCCTACCTCACCTCCCTTCTCTCCTTCTACAGCTCAGCCCGCACCCTCCTCTCCTCCGCCGCTAATCTCCTCACCGTGCCTCATTCTCGCCTGTCCCACCATCGACCCCCAGCCCACATCATCCCCCTGGCCCGGAATGCCCTCCCTCCTCACATCCGCCAAGCTAGCTCTCTTCCTCCCTTCAAAGCCCTACTGAGAGCTCACCTCCTCCAAGAGGCCTTCCCAGACTGAGCCCCCTGCTTCCTCTCCCCCTCCTCCCCCTCCCCATCCCCCCTGCCTTACCTCCTTCCCCTCCCCACAGCACCTGTATATATGTATATATGTTTGTATGTATTTATTACTCTATTTTATTTGTACATGTTTATTCTATTTTGTTAAGATGTTTTGTTTTGTTCTGTCTCCCCCTTCTAGACTGTGAGCCCACTGTTGGGTAGGGACCGTCTCTATATGTTGCCAACTTGTACTTCCCAAGCGCTTAGTACAGTGCTCTGCACACAGTAAGCGCTCAATAAATGCGATTGAATGAATGAATGAACTTTGACGTCTCTACTTGTAAAACACTCTTTGTGCCTGTCTCATCAATGAAGTATTAGCTCTTTTTGGGCAGGGAACATGTTTTGCTCTTTTGCTGTACTTTCCCAAGCACTTGGTACAGTACATTACACTCAGTGAGCACTCAAATAACATTACTAGTAACTACTTAATGCTTAATGCCAAAAACCAGGTGACATTTAAGTGGGACGTGTAACTTCCAGAGGGGGTGTTCTTGCTTGGGTGGATAGGTTAATAACACAAATCATTTCTAAGATGTACAACTCTGACACTTTTGGTTTATTGCCATTTCCCTTTGGGGTGGCCTTCACTCATGCAAGTCTACAGCTCAAGAAATTTATTCATTCATTTAACTGTATTTATTGAGCACTTACTGTGTGCAGAGCACTTGGGAAGTATAAGTCGGCAACATGTAGAGATGGTCCCTGCCCAGCAATGGGCTCACAGTCTAGAAGGGGGGAGAGAGACAACAAAACACTGCATCACTTATTTATAGATACACACACACACACACACACACACACAGAAACACTGACACACCACAGGAGACTGCTGATTGACTAAGCTCCAGAAAATAGAAATGAAGGCTAGAGGAAATCTTCTAGGAAACCCAGAGTCACACCCAATTCAAAGAAAATGGAATGGAATTGAAGGTCCCTGCTTCATTCTTTCATAATAATCTGTGTATAGTATGCATCTAGTTTTTGTCCAAAGCCTTCTGGCTTGGCTTGGAGCCACTGAAATTAGTGTCTCGGTAGAAAAGTGCTGTGAGCTTCCTCTAGTCCATGAGCTCATTAATAATAATAATGATGATGATGATGGCATTTGTTAAGAGCTTACTGTGTGCCAAGCACTGTTCTAAGCGCTGGGGAGGATACAAGGTGATCAGGTTGTCCCACGTGGGGCTTGCAGTCTTAATTGCCATTTTACAGATGAGGTAACTGGGGCTCAGAGAAGTTAAGTGACTTGCCCAAAGTCACACAGCTGACAAGTGTGTTGGGGCTGGAATTAGAACCCATGACCTCTGACTCCCAAGCCCAAGCTCTTTCCACAGAGCCAGCTCATTGTGAACAGGGAATGTGTCTACCAATTCTGTTATACCTTACTCTCCCAAGCATTTAGTGCAGGGCTCAGCACATAGTAAGTGCTCAATAAATATGATTGGTATAAAGGGCCAATAATTTGGACCAAACTGTTCCGAGGTGGAGGATCAAGGGGAGAAGGAAAAGTCCGGTCTGAATTCATGAAAATTCTGAATTGCAGCAGTACTCTGGGTTTTTTTTTTTCCACAAATCTGTTGTATTTCTGTGAATCTCTGGCTAAACTCCAGTTTAGCTTCCTGTTGCCTGGATTCTGGCTTTATCTTCATCTTTAAATATGTCTCTGGTGGCTTTAAATGCAAGAGCAAATTCCAGACTCTCTCTTTGCTCCCTCTTATCGTAGCTTGTCATGATCTGACTATGATCTGACCAGATCACAGATGCTTCTTTTCCACTGTCAGATGAGAGTTAAGACCAAAGTCATTTCCAGTCCCATGCTTCCCACCCTTTCCCCACACCTTGCCTGGTCTCTGAAGTGACAATGTTTCAACATTCCAGGCATGTTGCTGGTATTACGTTCCACATCTGGTGATGCTCTCCCATTGAAAGTTCACTGGTCTGATCTACTTTTCCTCTTGTCTGCAAAATCTTCTCCTTTTGAGGCATTAGTTCAGTGTAGGCCACGGGTTCCTTCTTTACATCAAAAATGGCTTTCCTTTGGAAGGAAGGGAGAGCTTTAAGGTAGAAAGTAGGAGTTAATTACTCAATCCATTTATTCCCAATGTAGAATTTGGAGGGCCCATTAATGAAGTTCTATTCTGTTTCAGGATTTACAGTGTTGCAGTGAAGAGGTCAGTTGAAATTCTAAGGGCACTTGGCAGGGAGCAGGAAGAAATGGACAGAAAAAGTAGTCACCCTCTCTTTTTTATTTTTTATGAAACTTAAAGGACTTACTAAGTGCTGTGGTAGATACAAAATAGTCATTTTGGACACAGTTCCTGTTCTACTTACGGCTATTCTTGTCTCCAAATCCTTGTCTTTGGACAGACCACCTAAACTTGGGAAAGGGGCATAGGGGTACATATTTTACAGTCGGGCTTTCGGTCTTCAGGTTTTCATTCTTCCACCCTGTCCTGACCACTCTGCATCCATTTCTGTATACAATCCCTCTGTCTTTTTCCAACTTGCTTGCTTTCCCTTCCTTTTTTCTGAGGTCACATGGCCTCCATAGACCACTGCCCCGTCATTCCTCTGTTCCTTTCTCCCTTGCAACGGCTCAGTAGGCTTGCCGGGACTTCCTCAGAAAAAAGGTCAAGACCGTTCACCAGGACAGGCCTGTTCAGTGTGACCTTGAACTCGACTCTGCTTTGATCCAGACAGCGGGGGAGTGGTCTCCTCCAGGGTTAAGCCAGGGAGCCTTGCACATGTGTGGGCAACAGGAAGCCGGCGGATCCAAAAGCAGCATGGAAGAGCACTGACCAGGCTGCAGAAACATCTCATCGTTTACCCGGAACGGTTGTGTGACACACAAATACTGGCTGCCCAGAGCACCTGCATCGGATGACTCAGCTTCAAGACGGGAAGCCAGCGCAGGGTTGAAATAAAAGAAAACAAAAACCACAGTGACTGTAGCAAAACAAATCATCACACTCTGGCACTAGCAAGGTTAAAAAAAAAGAAAAAGAAAAAGAGTTGGCAATTCCAATTCAACTTCCAGACCTTCAGCACTGCCAGTTGGGAAGCAACTCAAAGATCATTCCCTATTGCCAAAATATCCTTTCCAAAATGCCAGAGCATGGAAAAGAGAGCAGCTGCTGGAGAACCGAAGAGACAACATGTTTATTATGATTTTGAGGAGGAGGCTGAAGGAGAAGAGGAGAAGGAAGGGAAAGAGCTTCCATTTTGATATCGTTAAGGAATGTGCAGATTGCGGTCCTGGGCTGCGGGCTCTGGGAGATTGAAGAGCCCCACGGGCTAGTCCCAAGCAAGGATTTCATCTGCAAGTGTTAAGACTCTAGTTAATGACACTCCAGCGGTTCAGGCAGGGAGGGAAACATAAATGCCAGCGAGTTTCCCTGCAGTCGAGATCACCACCGGTGGGTCTGAAGCAGTGCTGCCAGGCTGAGGTGCGCTTTGCGTTTAGGAAGAAAAATGTGAGGAGGGGCGTGAGGGGTCCTAATGATCCTGGTTCTGGAATACAAATTACCATGCGCTTGCCCCGTTTATAGCATTGACCTTGCATTTCCTTTTTTAAATACACCCAGTGGAGGGCAGACATACCACCTACTGTCTCATCCAACAGACAGATGACTGAAGCTATTTTTGGCCCCCACTATGGCCCAGGTGGCCCATCTGGCCTGATTCACTTGGCCAGTTTTCCTCTGCATCTGGGAATTCTGACCCTCCCGCTTTCCAACTAATTGTATCACATTATCTCCTTTTTGTTCATGATTTCCCTCTCGGCAAAGATTGCAAAAATCTCATAGGCTGTGTTAGAAAGTCTCAATTAACCTCTAACCTTGCTTCGGTGCATGTGGCTTGGGTTACTTCTAACACCCAACCGTGGGCCCATTAACACGTTGTCCTAAAACAAAAACTGTTTTGACGGGCTGTAATTGCTGCTAAGTGACGCTGAACAATGAAGCTCTTGTACCACTGCTAAATGGACAGTATTAGCAGCAGAGGCAGTTCTCATAGCCCCAGTCAATGAGATTTTATTTGGGATGAGTCCCCTTGTTGTATGTCTTTAAGCATTTAAGCCACCAAGCTTCTTAGAGCTATGAGCTGATGAAGGGGTAGTCATATTTGTAATCACATGTCGCAGAGTTTGGAGTGCTGCAAAAAGCATGAGTGACAACCCCCAGGGAGGACTACGGAAAGTTGTTCATTTTTGGTGGATTTTTGTCTTTTTTTTTTCCCCCTCGCTCTGCTGCAAATATAATTAGTTTGTTAGCTGGAAAAGGTCAGAGGTTGTTAAAGGCCAGGGCAGTTTTTGTTTTTAGGCAAGATAGTGGAATAATTGCTTGACGCTCAAACCTGCAGGTGCATTATGAATCTCATTTGGACTTGGCAGCCTGTAGCGAAAGCTGATTTCCTCTGCAAACACTGAATTCCTAGTGACAGGGTCTATTCGCTGGGACAGAAGCGATTGTCCATTCATCAGTGCAGTACTTGTTACAGTCCACACTTACCTTTGTCACAGCAAAGGACCTCCAGGCAAGGACCTTTTCTTTTTCCCTGATTTACAGAGGTGCCTCATCTGAGTCAGAAAAATGTGAGTTTTATGAGAAACTTAGTGCCTATGGTAGCTTCCAGTAGCAGATTCATTCATTCAGTCGTATTTATTGAGCGCTTACTGTGTGCACAGCACTGTACTAAGCATTTGGGAAGTCGTCGGCAACATATAGAGACGGCCCCTACCCAACAAGGGGCTTGGACTGATGGAATATTTCCATCACTGAATGTTTCCTTCAAACTACAAAAAAAGGGGATGGGTGACAAGACACTTTGAGATGCAAAAATGGATCTTCCATTTGGGTAGACACAAATACGGAAATAGAGTAGCAATAGTATGAAATACTTTGAGCAGAGTGCTGTACTGAACTCTGGGGGTGAATACGCATGTGAGAATTAGGTGTGTCACTGGCTCTAGCTGGGGGGACTCAAAATCTAAGAGTAAAAATGGTGAGAGACTTGAGACAGATATATAAGGAACAATGAAACATGAAAACACATCACAGGCAAATACCTAGAATGAAAACAAAATCAATAGTGTGCTGTGGCTAGAAGAGCAGATTTTCAGGCTCCTCATGGATCAGAATCCAAGACACACCCATGGCCACAGCAACTGCTTACAGCGGCCACCAGTCTTGTTTGTTTTAAGTAGCTGACACGAATGAAGTCTTGTCTTGCTTCTCTTCTGCTGTCCGTGATCATTCTTTTCAGAATGAAACAGCAGAGTCACGCAAGATTGAATGTTTCCCAGAATCAGGTTGCGCACACCTAAAATGCAATCTCTCTGATCACTGGTGGCTAAAGTGACCAGGCCCTTGGGTTATGTTCTTCTGAAAACATACACCTGTATGGCAAGAACCATGATGTCAGAATGTGATGGAACACAGTGTAATAGAACCCAGTATGATGTGTTGGTAAAGGCTCCCTTACTGAAGCATGTCTTTAGTGTGGAGTCCAGAAAGTTGCCCTGTGTGACTGACTATTTCACTCAGTACTGTCCTTAGAACTGTGAATTTGATCATTTGGCTCCATTTCTCTTTTAGGCTGAGACTAAGTTCACCTGTCAGTGCAGCCCATTAATCAATAAATGACATTTATTGTGTTAACTATGTGCAGAGCACTTGGAAGAGTACAGTACAACACAGCTACCATATTCCCTGCCCAAAAAGAGCTTACAGTCTAGAGGGGGAAAGCACACTAGTGAGTCAATATTATCGACTGAGTAGACGTGTGATGTAGAGTCTTGAATACGGTCCAGCGCTGGGGGAGTTACAAAGAGAGAACCAATTATTCACCTTGCACTCAGGGAGCTTCCAATCTAAAACCTGACACATTTTAGGGGTGGCAACTGGGATTGTCACACCCTTGGCTTTCCAACTGGCTGTGCCAAAGGATGAACCATTTACTCTCCAAGCTGTCAATTCCCCTACAAGAGAGCAGTTTTCCTTGACCTTTGCAAAGGAATTTACTGGCCAGACTGATTTTTTGGCCCTTCAGCTAAAATATTCCAAATGTTTAGATCCAGTCTGGATTGTTGCCCACTCATAAATGAGAAAACAGATCATCAGTGTGGGCAGCACCTGAATAAACTCTATGCTTGGCTAACAATCCATTCGACTGATGTAGTGTAGACTGGATTGTAGGCTTTCTAAAGGAGCTTAAGGGAAGAAAGAAAATATTCTTTGATGTTTTAGGGAGCTGAATCTTTAATATGTTTTGACACCTGTTTTCGGGGGGGGTTGCAAAGATCATAGTTTTGAGAAATGCGTCTTCTCGACAATGCCAGCCTGGGTCCTAATGGAACTTGAAAAGGATCTGGAACCTTTTTCTCCATACTTGCCTTTCCATTTCCCCTCAAATAAAAAGACATTTCACTTCCACCCTGATATCAACTCAAGAGTTTATTTTATGGGGCTTTATAAGGGTTTCAGGGCTAAAATGCCTTCTTTCTCAGTGGATCAGATTTCCTTTCATTTCTGCCTCTGAATTTCCTTTTCCAGGAGTTTTTCCTGTGCTCTGTGGGCATGTGAAAGGTGTGAGGTACATGATGTGAGAATCTGTTCCTGAGTCTATTCCCCTGTTGCCATGCTGTTCAAATCGCTGATAAAGTTTAACACTGACATCACCAACCTTGCATTTATGATGGACAAGAGGGTATTATGTTTTGAAAACTCGTAAAATATTGGTCATCATTGTTACCAATAAGCATTTATTGGTCCTCTAGTCGCTAAACTCCCCGAGGGTGGGGATAGTATCTACCCACTCTATTGTACTTTCCTAAGTGCTTACTACAGTGGCCTGCACGTGATAGGCACCCAATAAATGCCACTTAACTCAATAATTGGTTCTGTTTTCTGGCTAAATTTTGATGAGAGCTAGCTAATACTCTCTGTAGGAGCTGTCAATCTAGACAACACAGGTGTGAACCATCAAGGGTGATGCAGCATGGACAGTCCATTTGCCCTGAGTAAGCACAGGGTTATTTTCCTTCCTTTGCACAGTGATTTTTCTGCTCCAAACTGAAAATAATTGAGTCAGGCTGTAGGCTCCAGGGAGAAGCAGCATGGCTCAGTGGAAAGAGCCCGGGCTTTGGAGTCAGAGATCATGAGTTCAAATCCCAGCTCCACCAACTGTCAGCTGTGTGACTTTGGGCAAGTCACTTAACTTCTCTGTGCCTCAGTTACCTCACCTGTAAAATGGAGATTTAGACTGTGAGCCCCCTGTGGGACAACCCGATCACTTTGTAACCTCCCCAGTGCTTAGAACAGTGCTTTGCACATAGCGCTTGACCAATACCATCGTTATAATTATAATTATTATTTATATGCTAAGAAATGCAGGAACATTGAACATAATTAGTATTATGCATACCACACGATGGTGAGCCAAATCAACTTTTGGGGCCCCTAAAGTTCTACGTCACTGTTCATTGACATCAGAACTCACTGTGAATTTAGCAGTGTACTCTCCTAAGTACTTAGTATTAGTTCTCTGTGCAAAGTAAGCATGTAATAAATGCCATTGGTTGATTCATATTGGATGTAGGGTAATATTCCTCTCATAGCAGGCTCAGAATGTGGTTTTTCAGTGTACTATTCCTCTCCTAGCAGGCTCAGAATGTGTTTTTCAGTATTGGCATCAGGTAGACTTTAACTGAATCCGTACTATGTAGCACCGTAAGGAATCTAACTGGACTCCGCCTTTTTGCTAGGTGTGATCCAGATGTTGCTAAAGTTCTATGAGCAATTGGTCACTGAAATAAATGTCGGGCAGATGCTGTGCAGATCATTATTTTCCAGGCTGTGGCCCAAGGGTCACCTGGAAAATGTGCAGGCTGGCACTTGTCAACTCCCAACCCCATTTTAAGAGAAGAGGTTAGGGGTCGGTAATAGTGGATGGATGAGAAGGAATGGAAAAGAGGAGAATCAAGAAATGTAAATGTTAAGAATTACAATAGTAGTTGCTTTTTTTTGACCACCCGCTTTTAGGGAAACAGAAAAACAAAGTGCACGTTGCCATCCTCCAGGCAGTTTACATGCTATTGGAGGAAACAAACAGGAAAATATTTGCAACTAAAAGCATCAAAAGAAAGTGTGCAGACATATATAGGAGGGTGCAAATTCATAAGTACCAGAATTGGATAAAAGGATTATATTGCTGAGGTAATGGGAAATTGGAGGAAGCTGGTAAGGAGGAGATGAAATTTGCACAGGGGGAGCTCTATGGCCTTTCAGCTATGGGGAAGCCAGGAGTGCCAACCTAGTGGATATGGAGATAGACTGCAAAGCTGTGATGTTACATGAAAATTTTCAGCGGATTGTATTCAGATGTAACTGTGGGCTGATCCACTATTTTATGCTCAGGGGCAATCCCGTAGATGAATATTCAGGCTGATGTTGAGGACCCAAACCAGGTCCCTATGAATACAAAGAGCAGTCATGTAGAGATGCTTAAGCTATCCTCACCTCCCCTTCTAATGGATGATCAAGAGCTGATGGCAGGGTGTATGTGTGGATAGCTGTACATTCTCAAAGATGATGCTATTGACATCCTATCCATGTAAAGACCAATTCATAGCCTAGTGGATAGAGCACAGGCCTTGGAGTCAGAAAGACCTGAATTCTAGTTCTGGCTCCACCATCTGTTTGCTGTGTTGTCTTGGGCAAGTCACTTAACTTCTCTGTGCCTCAGTTACCTCAACTGTTAAATGGGGATTAAGATTGTGAGCTCCACGTGGGACATGGACTGTGTCCAACCTGATTAGCTTGTATGTACTTCAGTGCTTAGTACAGTGCCTGCCTCACTTAACAAATACCATAAGAAAAAAACATCAATCTTCATGGAACTTTTGTTTCAGGAGAGTGACCCCTCTCCCAATTGCTGCTCTGCCCAACTTCCTCCATCACATATCACATGCATAATAATTATGGTATTTAAGTGGCTACTACATGCCAAGAACTATTCTAAGCATTGGAGTAAATATAAGTTAATTAGATTGGACACAGTCCCTGCCCCGTATAGGACTCAGTCTAAGTAGAAGAGAGAACCAGAGAACTGAGGCACAGAGAAGTTGTGACTTGCCCAAGGTCATACAGCAAGCATTTAGCAGAGCCAGGATTAGAACCCAAGTCCTCTGACTCTGAGGCTCGTGCTCTTTCCACTAGGCCCATGCTGCTTTTCCTAATCAGGTCAGACACAGTCCCTGTCTCAAAGTCTGTTTATGTCCAAGTTCCATACTAAGTGATTTTTGACACTTCTGTTTCTTTTACTCTATTATAGGAGAAACATTATTAAGTGTTCTGAGGGCACAAAACATCAAAACACGATTATACAAAATTATATGGGGCAAGGAGAGTATGCCTTAACTGAAATCCCAAATCCTCACTTTAAACAATGGATGCTACTTCCTCAGCCTCCAAATCTCTTATCCAAGCTAGTGAGAAATGCAATAAAATAAAAACACTTAGTTTGCATTGTACCTCCTTGCATTTTCCCTGCCCAACCTCTATTGGAAGTGGTTGCCAAAGCATAGTTCAGGGGCCTGAAAGCAGCAGAAGGGAGGAGCAATACACATAATGTTTGATTTAGTTGTCCCCTTGAGAGGATGACCAATATTACCCTCCTCATTTTACAGATGAGAAAGGTCAATTTAGTAATTAAATCTCTAACCTAGACTACGAAAAAGTCAGCCCTGTGGGCACCTGTCATCCTTCCAATAAGCCTGTCTTAGCCACTGCCACCTGGATGGACTCACACCAGTGACTGACTTAAAGGCAAAAGTCTCCAACCTCCCATAACTCCAACCCTGAAGCATTTCATCCTTGGGGACCCTGCCACATAAGGGATTTTTCACTGGCCAGGAGAACGCTGCTGATAACCACCTTATTTCCAGGAGCCTGCAAGAAGACCAAAAGTAAAATTTTAATAGTCAAAGAAAAACAAAGGTTCAAACGACGGCTGGTGGAAAATCCCTGGTAACCAGAGAATCTGAATGCTGAAGTTAGAAAAATATTTCCTTTGAGAAGTGCTTTATGTGTGTAACCAGATGAGTATTCCACTGCCTTTGGAATACTTGCAGCACATTGCTGTCTTTGGTTTGAGAAACCACCCACTGTTTCTAAAGTGATTCTTGTGTTCTCAGGGCTTTTCCTTGAGAATCATCAGGTGGACCTGTGAAGACTCTACTTACAACTGACAACAAACTTGTGTATGTTTAACAAATGCATGTTTTAAAATAAAAAAAATAAGTATTTTAAATGCTTGAGTACACCTTTCTAAGATCAGATCAAGTTATGCATACTAAGTGCCCTGGTTGTGAACGTTGTTTCAAATACTGATTTTTTGGCAGGCGGGTAGTAGTAGTTTACCACTGCAGGTAGCCAATGTTTTAAGATTGACTCTTTTTTGTCAAAATGTGAAGTTCAAGCCTTAAACAGCATTACCTAATTACCCAATGATGTGAATGAATCTGTTGATATAGATCCTTCCCTGAATATAGATCACTGTGTTGAGAGGCTGTGAGGCTGAGAGGAAGTGTTGACCAATATTTGCACTTGCCCACCACAGGAAGTGCCTTGCCCACCACAGGTTTAATTACAAATCTTGGCAGATTTGTAGACAGTGTTTAAGGCCAGGTGAAGTGAATGAACCTTTAAGGAGATTATTGTTCTGTTTCATGGCCAAATTGCTTCATGCAAAATTGATCAGGTGAGTTGGAATGTTAAATCTAGGATAGACGAGCAGAAAGTTGTGGTAGAATGGGGAAGGAAATGGCTAAATATTCCATTAAAATCATGATTTTTTAAGAATGTTGGCAAATGCAGATTTTAGAGCCAGTATTTAGTGCTTCTGAGACATCTTGGGATTGTGAAGAGTCTGAAAATGTGATGCTATTGCATCTTTTTTAAGGAAGAAAGACTATCTTTAACTCCTGGGTGGATATACTGTGATACTCAAGCTTCAGATTAATTTTAAACATTTTGGGTAGTAATAATAATCATTGTGGTATTTGTTAAACACTCTGGGCCAAGCATTGTACTAAACTCTAAGGTAGATGTAGTACATGCGTATCGGACATAGTGCCTGTCCCTCATGGGGCACACAGTCTAAGCAGGAGGGAGAACATGTATCTTACCCCATTTTTAGAGAAGGGGAAACTGAGTCCCAGAGAAGTTAGTTACTTTTCAAGGTCAAACAGCAGGTCTGTGCATTTTCAACTAGACTATGGTGCTTCTCTAGCGCAGAGTAACAGTTAATATGGCTTTGCAGAAAGCAATTCAAATGCTAAGTTATCTAAACTCTTTTCTGACAGAGCAAATGGCCTTGTAGATAAGGATGAAGCAACATATAATGTGTCTTTGACTTTCAGAGAAACTTTTTATTGGTTCTCACATCAGAAATGACACCCAAAGTATAGGGCATAGCCCCTCTCGGATAACCTCATCAGGGATTAATCGTAATTCAATCAGTAGCCTTCAAAGTCTGAATGAAGGGAATAAATCAGAAAGAACAAAGGAACGGAAATATTTTTAAAACCAGACTTCAATGATAAATTAGAAAAAGGAAACCACCTATAGTAGTGGTGGAGATTTCCAACACCATCTTGGCATCCACTGCTGAATGGGCTTGACTTCAAACTCCTTGATGGACTGAGAGAGGGAATCTCTGCAGCAACAATAATTATATTTGGAGGCTCGTGAGAGACCGAGTGATTGAAAACAGATAGGGACCTAGGCTGTTTTCCCACTTTTAAATCAAATGACTTGTAACTCAACATAGATCAACATGAGTTGTAGTTTTTCCTTAACTTGGTTGATGTCATAGGATTTATATAAACCTGCCCAAAAATGAAGCCCGGGATGAACTAAGTGACCTCCTGAAATCCCTTCCAGAACTCCATAATTCAATGATGCATGGCCTTCTCAACGAATACTGAAAATGCAATGACTAGAGCAAATAAAAACGGAATAAGAAAAATGGTAATATTCCACGTTTTGGAAATAGCAACAAACTATTTTATTGGCAGTAATAAAGTCTAGTAGTTAGTATAGGTGCCCCCTTTTTATTCAGATTGAGATTACAAAAGACAGAGTATTGATGCTTTAACAGTGATTAAATCACAATAAATGTTCAAAAAATAATGACAAATATTTCTCAAATAACATTTTTGTGAAAAGGATGAGAGGTTTACCTTATCAAATATAGAGTACATCAAATATGAAAGAATTGTTGTCTCACACAGATGATTCACCAGTGCCTTAAATTCAATACAGCAAAGAGAATTCATCTTCCTTTGTAAATCTATTCCTCCTCCCCATTCTCTTCACAGTTGACTGTACTGCCATCTCATCACGGTAGTTCACAATCTTGGTGTCATCTTGGATTCCCCTTGGTCTTTCTCTTCACACATTTAGTCTGTCTCTAAATCCTGGTGTGTTGGGTTTTTTTTTTTTCTCCTCCATAATATTTTCCCAGAATTGTACCTGCCCCACTGATAGGTATCATCCTGGTTCAAGTAGAAGTAGAAATGATAGCAATTATGGAGCACCCAATGGGTGCAATACACTGTACTAAGAGCCAGAAAGGCAAAACAAGCAAGTGACACACTTCCCATCCACAAGGAAGGCTTACACCATAATGACTTTACCATCTCCTGGTTGGATTCCTCATCCTAAACTCCACCCTTTTTGGTCTATTTACACTTCTTTACCTCAGATGCCATTCACGACACAACTGCTCTGATACCTTGGGCAAGTCACTTACTCATACGTGCCTCAGTTTTCTCATCCGTAAAAAGGAGAATTAAATACCTGTTTTCCCTTCGCCTTAGGCTGTGAGTTTCATTTGGGGCAGAAACTGTGTCCAATCTGATCATTTTGTGTCTACCCAAGTGCTTAGTTCAGTGCTTGGCACATAGTGCTTAGCAAATGACATAATTATTATTGTTAATATCATTCCATTCTTCAGAACTGTCCAGTGGCAAACTACTTCCTCCACATTAAGTTCCTGACCATCAGATTCAAGACTCTTCATTGACTCTCTCATTCTTACCTTTCTGCACTCTTCATCTATTAACTCCCCCATTTTAGAGTTTTATTTATCCTCCTAATCTAATCTTCCAACTGAACCTCGTTTTCTATTCTTCCATTTCTGACTCTGAACCCCTATTGGCAACTCCATCCCCTTCAAATCCATAAGACCGTTTCCCTACCCACCTTCAAAATCCTCCCCAAAAGGCATCTTTTCCAGGAGGCATTCCCCAGTGAATATTATCCCATAAACCACCCTTAGCATTTGTATGAATATTGATATTGAATATTGATTTATTTTTTTCTGTTTCCAGTGTATCACTACTCCTCCTGTTTCGAATATATGTTTGTGTTACTCTTCAAGCTTCTCAAGGCCAGAAGCGCTGTTGATTTCTGTCTAGGAATGTTTAGAATTAATGAAATGTTCCTTCAGAAAAGATGCGACAAATCAGTGAAAAAATCATGGATTTTTTTTTTAAGTCTGATTTGTTTAACTCTATTGAGATAAAACCTGGCTTTCCACTACTTCCTCCTCAGTATTGCATTTGGTACCATAAAATATATGACAAGGACACCCAAATATAGACAAAGACCTGGATTTACAATCACAGATACAGCGATGCGCCTAGAAATAGATATATGGAAACATAGGCAGCCACGTAGACACTCTAATATGGAAAACAGACTAAAATATCAGGGACTTACAATTCTAGGGCACTTCAGATGCTGGAATAGCAGATATCTGTGGTGTGGAAGGGTGTTAAAGATGGAACTGGAGAAGCAACGTGGCTTAGTGGAAAGAGCCTGGGCTTTGGAGTCAGAGGTCATGGGTTCAAATCCCACCTCCACCACTTGTCAGCTGTGTGACTTTGGGGAAGTCACTTAACTTCTCTGTGCTTCAGTTACCTCATCTGTAAAATGGGGGTGAAGATTGTGAGTCCCACGTGGGGCAACCTGATGACCTTGTATCCCCCCCAGTGCTTGGAACAGTGCTTTGCACATAGTAAGAGCTTAATAAATGCCGCTATTATTATTATTATATAAAACTCCTTTTTTGCATGTTTTGATCCAGTATTCTTTTGTGTAATGCAAGTGCCAAAATATTTTGCTCTTTAGACAGTTACATTATGGTTTATATGGGTAACATGAAATAACAACTCTTTGGCATTTAGTAATTGTTTAGGGACTTGGCATTTAGTGACAGTAAGAATTCTCCACTCTTTCAAATGGAGAAGCAACATGGTGTATAAGGACTTAGTTTTTTTAAGATGATAGGTCTAACTCAGAGATGAATGCATTCTAATATAAGTATCTTGGTTTAGACGCAAGTTATGGCACTGTTTGTGTCTGCCCACGAAAAGTAAGTAGAGTGGAATTACTCAGATCCTAAAAGCTGTTAGTATAAAAGAGGTGTTTGGGATAAATGATTGAATGCTCCGTCTAGTACTGCTCAGTTCCCTATTTTGTGCTTACAGACCTGGCCTAATACAATTGTGTGTAAGTTTTTCTAAGAACAAAGGAGAAAATGGAAAAGTGGAATGATAACATGTAAAGACTGGATTTGAAATAAGCAAAGGGAATGGAAATACGGAGTTATAGAATGTATGAGGGAATGAGAAACGGGGTGAGGGAATGAGAAACGGGGTATAGGAATGAGGCAAAGAATCAACAAGGGAAAGAGGAAATGAGGGAGCTATAGAATGGAGAGCCTTGTTCATTCTAGCTCTCTTTTCATTTCCTCATTCCTTCATTAAACATTAAACATCCATTTTCCCATTTTTAATTCCCTCACTCTGTAGTTTCGCATATAATCAAATAGTAGCTTTTGGCAGTGGCCTAGCAAATCTGTATTTATATTGCTTTAACATTAAAATATAATTTTCCTATTTTGATAAATTATTGTTACATTTATATATAATGGAAATTGCCTAGTAGGGGTCAGAGTCAGACACTGATGTAGGGCCAATGGAGACCCTCCCAGTTCCTGCTCTAGAAGTGAGAGAGGAGAAAACTATCCCCTGGACCTGGATAGCTTGAGTGTGAGGAGCATGTCAGAGTCTAATTCCCCCCAGTGTATTCTTTTCCAGTGCTTAGTACTGTGCTCTGCACCTAGAAAGTGCTTAATAAAATACTATTGTTTCTGTGGTCAGGGAGGCTGTAAAGTCAGTAGGCAAAGTCACTCTTTTAGTAGCCCAAGTGGAAAGGTGGTTCTCTTGACTTGGATATGATCTTGTCCTTCCCTCCTGGTCTGAATGTATGCAATCTCTGCTAACATTTCAGTAAAATGGCAAGTACTTTAGAGCCTAAGGGATCCCTCCTCTTGCTCTCCATACACAATCCTGCTCCACCCAGAGCCTGTGGCCTTATTCATGCTTCTTAACAAAAGAGGAAATACATCTTTCAGGAGATTGACTGGAAATGCTCCCCTTTTAACTGGATTAACCTCTGCCTTCTCTCAATAATTTGTATGTGTTTATGTATGTGTGTGTGTGTGTGTGTGTGTATAGAAGATAGAAGAATTTGGGGGATACGGTTTGGGGTGATTTGATTACACTTCCTGATGATATCTATCTATCTATCTCCTATCTATCTATCTATCTATACACACATTTTCAGGAAGTGTAGTCAAATCACCCCAAACTGTATCCCCCAAATTCTTCTATCTTGTCCTATTTTTCAAGGAAAGAATTCAACAGCATTTTCAGCACAGAGAAAGGAAAACATGATTAAGCTAAAAACCCAAATGCAGACCATGCACCTGAAAAATGAGACAAATTAGCTGAATTTTTGCTCCTAATCGGCAAAATCTCCCAGGACTCATCCCTGGATTTTCTGCATGCCTGTACAAGCTTCCCCTCCAAACTCTCCTCATGACTTGGAATGTGGCTGATCTCATGGGAACACTTCAGTCCATGGAAACATGTCGCAGCAAGCTGAGTTTCCCCCTTTGACCTCAAGCTCTTCCCTCTGCTCTGATGCCCAGGTTTCACTTCTGGCTGACAAATACAGTTTGTACTCCTTTCAAAGAAGGTTGGATAGATTCCAACCAATATCCATTGAATTATTCTGGGGCTTTCAACTAGTGGGAGCAGGGGCCTGAGGAGACTACTGGAGGGTATTTAATGGCCAGAAGGCAATTTTCCACAGCTTTCTGAATAGAGAAATTGGGATGCAGCATGGTCTGATAGACTGGAAGTCAGGAGGAGATCTAGGTTTAAGCCCCCAACTACTGACCTACTCTGTGACCTTGGCCAGGTTACTTAAGCTTTCTGGGCCTCAATTTCCTCATCTGAAAAATGGGGGAAAAAATAGACTGTGAGCCTCAAGTGGAACAGGGTCTGTATCCACTTGTATCTACTCCAGCACAACGCACAGTGAGAACTTAATAAATGCCATAATAATTAGTCACATGAGTTATTTCCAATTCACATAGTGCTTCTTTCAAGTTTAACTATATTTGGTGTGAGAATGATCACATCTATTGCTTAAGAATGATAATAACATTGTCTTCTTCAGTAGAGCCTTTCTCAAAACATTTTAAAAGCATGACATCATTATCCTCATTTTATAAATGAGGAAGCTGAAGCATGTAGGCAATATTCTACCACAGCTAGAATTAAGAACTAAACCCATTTGTCAGAGTAGAGGGTACAAGAGTCTCTTTCTGCCCTTCCAGCGGCTAACAGGATATGGCGATTGAAGGGGTGGGCGGGGATGGTGCAGTTCTAATGAGGTGATGCTCTAGAGACCCTGTTATAATGCTGCTGTGCCTTAGGTTACAAAGGCAAAATACAACAAATGCTTCGTGCCAAACTGAACACTTCCTATGAACATTCCATTGTGAAAAATCTTTGACGTAGCATTATTCATTCATTTAATCATATTTATTGAGCACTTACTGTGTGCAGAGCACTGTACTAAGTGCTTGGGAAGTACAAGTTGGCAACATTTAGAGATGATCCCAACAACGGGCTCACGGTCTAGAAGGGACTATTTTCTACTACTATTTTCTCCATGGCTGTTAAGGCATAAGGGAAAAATATAGTATAATCCAGTGTCCTTAGGTTCAAAAGTAGAATCTAATCGACCCAACCCTAAGATTTAGACCTGCTTTTACCCTTCAATCCTTAATCCATCTCTTTATTCACTGACCTTTTGTTTTCAAATGCTCTGTCCCCAGAAGCATAACTAAGTTATTTCAACATCCAGTATATCTGGTGTCCAATTACTTCTTCTTAGCACCTTTAATCTTTCCCAGAGATTTTCCATTCCCCATTTATCTTCTCTCTTATAATTCATTCTCTTTAATTTCCCTCCCATCCCATTACCTAAGTTTTGTTCATCCACACTATCAGAATTCCCTAATATTGAGCCTATAAGAGTCTCGAATCAATAGAACAATGATCAAAATATGGTCAAAAAAGAATATAGCTGAAATTTATACTAATGTCTTTATCCCCCTCTAGACTGTAAGTTCATTGTGGGCAGGGAATGTGTTATATTGTTCGATTATTTTGGACGAAGCAAATTATTTGATTATTTTGGGTGTGGCAAATCGAACTATTTCATGATATTAGAGCTTCCCTATCAGGAAGAATATACTTATGTGTTACTCGTGCATGGCAAAACACCCTGGTCCCACCCAGGAGGAATTCACTTATGGTTCGTTTGCACGTGGTGAGGCGGCTAGCTCCCACCCATGAACGCTTCCTATTTGGGAGGAATTCACTGATGTGTTGCACACCTGTGGCGAAGCGCCTAGTTTCCCGCAGCACGAGCACTTCCCACTTGGAAGGAATCCACTTATGCGTTACACACCCATGGTGAAGCACCTAGCTTCCAGCCCCATGACCGTTCAGTGGAACACTCACCCATCCCACAGCTCCTCATTCAGCACAGGCAGAGCGCGCATCTCATGCTGTGGGCAGAGGTGACCCGCAGCCAGGTTCTGCAAGTCTCAATCACTGCACAGGTGGTCAGAGGCCGCAGGTATTTACCACCTGTGCTCCTAGGCAATTCCAGCTTCTGGTCTCAATTTATCCAATCTCTTCCCTCCCCACTCCTCCATACCTAATTTGATTGGCACGGGGGCAAGGAACACCTTCTGTATTTCTGGTTTGGGCTGTCAATCTAGCAGGTTTGGTTGTGGGGTTGGTAGCCCACCCACACTTGCGGGTTCCGCCTTGCTGTCTTGGGTAGTCACGAGATAGCATTTGACCTTGAGATGGTGGGTTCCCCAGTTTCCCCTTGGGACGACAATCCAAATAGGATTTTCTGAACTTGGGCCCGGTTTTTCTAGGACCTGCTATCCTGTGCCCCCTCCTCCCACCTAGGAGTGTCTCTCTAGGCTGCCTTAGATCAACCCCAACCTCTCCTGACAGTCCCAGTTGGGAAAACAACTAAATTTGTATATGCCTGCAATGTGAATTAGTTTCTCAACCTTTAATGTAACCCTCAGTGCTCAGAACTAGTGTGTTGGCAGGGTTCTGGGAGACAGGGAGAATTACTTTCTTTTTCTCTCTGCCAACTCAGAGTGCATGACCTTGGAAACCACTAAGATGGAAGTGGAACCCAAAAGGAGCCGTTAGTTCAACCTGTCCAAGTACTCCTTCTTTCTTCTTGTAAACTCAACTGTGATACTTCTGACTCATTCACTGATGAGCAGAAGTTGGGGTCAAACCCAAGAACCCTCTCCTTCCCCAAGTGTGCCAGATCTGAAATGGGGAATTCACCCTTCTGAGAAGAAATGCTGTGACAGTTTCACATCAGAGCTTCCTGAACACGGTCACCCTAAGCATGGGGCAAATCAAGCGAATACATCACTTTGTTGAGGCAAAACCATATTAGGTTAGAGGCTTACCGGTCATTTGTCTAGTTAGCTTCATTTAAATTCATATAAATCAAACAATGGTATTGAGTGCATACTATGTGCACAGCACTGTACTTAACATTTGGGAGAGTATAATACAACAGAATTAGCAGACATGATCTTTGCCCATAATACCAAAAGAAATGTTTACTTAAATTCCTGTACAGGGAAGCTGCATGGCTAGTGGATAGAGCATGGGCCTGGGAGTAAAGAAGGATCTGGGTTCTAATCCTGGCTCTGCCACTTGTGTGCTGTGTGAACTTGGGCAAGTCACTTCATTTCTCTTTGCCTTTTACCTCATCTGTAAAAAGAGGATTAAGGCTGTGAATCTTATTTGGGACAGGGATTGTGTCCAACCCAATTAGCTTATATCTACCCCAGCACTTAGTACAGTTACTGGCACATAGTAAGACAAATACCACAATTATTATTATTTTTTGGAAAGGGTCCTCCCAGAAATATCAATTTCTGGTCATTATTCTCATCACGAGAATGTATTGTCTTTGGCCTTTAATTCCACACATTCCTCCTTAGAACATCCCTGCTTAAAAATTTTACAGTTTTAAAAATCGTTATGGACCTTTCCACCCCTCTGGGATTTTTAACTTGGCACCAAGGTGGTCACAAAGTATTTTAGGACTCTCCTGTAATTATGTTGCCAACTTGTACTTCCCAAGCGCTTAGTCCAGTGCTCTGCACACAGTAAGTGCTCAATAAATACAATTGAATGAATGAATGAATAATTCTTACATCCCACTTTGTAAAATTTTACCCGGTTTCGAGGAATTCTTTTTTTAAAAAAAAATGTTTTGTCATTGTTCGTTCCATAAGGTTTTATGAGCCGAGTTTCCAGATCAGTTGATGTCGCTCTTTAATAACTTGTAAGCTGACTTTTTAATATCCACACCTCATCCTTGAAGAACTTTTCATTTTTTTTTTCCTCCCTGACTAAAGTTAATCTTATTGCATTTTGTCATGCAAACTTCCTTTGAAAACTTCACAGGGAGGAAAGCATACAGAAATCAGTTGTTCACGCAAAAACACTAGAACCATGGTTAATAAAATACATTTGGTCAGTTGGTCACTCACCTGAAAAGGACACCCAACACCATTTTGTTCTTAAAAAAACAAAACTCTTTGGGTTATTTTCTCTCTAGTGAAATTTTCTGAACCCATGGCAGGTGGCTGGCAGACCAAGAAAAGTTTGCATTCTTGGTCAACTTAGAGTAGATCCAAAACAAGCACACAGTTGGTTGTGCAGATGACACCATCCTAGGAAACTGGCCAATTTTCCTTCTGTAAAACAATTTATCATCTTTAATTGAAGGCCTGAAAAGTTGGGGAACCATAGAACAATTCAATCTCTTAAAAAAAAAAAAAAACTGACTGGAAGAACATTAAAAAGATTTTGAACATAAATATTTGGAGGCAATAAGAAAAAAAACAAAGCAAAACAGGTATCTTACTGCTCTTTGATTAAATATTGAAAGTTTATTATGCTAAAGACATTAAAATAATAATGTTATATGCATTTAGAAAAAAAAATATTTCTTAGGACTCTGCTAATGTGCCAGCCACTGGCAATCATAGGTAGAAAATCCTAGGGTATTAATACAAAATAATTAATAGTTTAGTATGACCAAAGAGCCAGCCCAATTGGGTTGCTAATATTTGAATGGCTCCAATGTCATTTCTTGCCAATGCTTATCCCTCTCCATTCAAAGTTTGTGTTTTTTTATTTTTAACCAAACAATGGGTCGTAATCCTTCTGCATTTCCCAATACAACTTTTTTCTCCTCAAAAAATGAGTGAAACCAGAAGGTTTTTCCATCTGGGAAATGAAACCTATCAGCTGGAAATTCTGAGTAAATTCAAGCAAACACCTGCCTGGAATTTCTAAATTCAGTCACCTCATCTGAATCTGAGAGGTGGGGAAGATCACTTTAGATGACTACTATCTTTCCTCATTCTGTAAATACTAATGGCTAAGAGGAGAAAGGAAATAATGAACTTACAGGAATTGAAATTGTTAGCACGCCCACCTTCAACAAAAAAAGGTTGAGACCATCAGTACTGCTCTCTGAGCTGACCCTAACAAATAGAGGTACAGTGTAAAGATGTGAACTACTTCTGGGTTACCCTCTGGCCAGGATGTAAATAAGGTCCTGTTACCATGCACTTTGTTATCCACTGGTACTGAGTTCTGATTCTCTGATTCCTTACAGAGAATCTCAACTGGAATGGATAAGATGTAACTTCCCTGAGGGCAGGGATCAACCTGCTCTATTGTACTGTATGCTTAATACAGTGCTCTAGTTACAGTAAGCACTGAGTAAATATCATTTTTGATTGACTGGAAGAGGGGGTTAGAAAGAAAGAGTCATTCTGGGCTGAAGCCACTTGAGAAGTAGTGTGACTTAGTGGTTAGAGTATGGAATTGAGCATCAGAAGGAACTGGGTTCTAATCCTGCTTCTACCATTTGCCTGCTGTTTGAACTTGGGCAAGTCACCTCATTTGTCTGTGCCTGTTACCTTATCTCCGAAATAGGGATTAAGACTGTGAGCCCCATGAGCAGTGCTTGGAACATAGTATCAGTGCTTAGCAAATACCATTTCAAAAACTAAAGAAAATCTGGCCTAATCATTGGACATCCATGATCTAGAATAATTTTGAGGAAAATGATTCTTTGTCAGGATCTGTCCTTTTCAAGAAGTCTTTCTGACTTAAGTATTTCCCTTTTCTTGGTTTACCTGTAGGGGCTTCTGTGTCAAATTAAACCCCCTTGGGTTTGTGTGTGTGTGTATGTCTGAATGTTTCCTTATGTGTGTACTTGAATCTGTAAAATTTATCAATATACACATTCCGAATAAGAAGGAGAAACAATCTAGTTTCCTGTTTTGTTGTTGTTGAAAATCAAGGTGAATGCCATGATCTATTTTATTTTCTCTTAGGTACTTAAAACAGTGCTTTGTTGCATCATCCTTGACTCTTCACTCTCTTCAACATCCATATTAATTCTTTCAATAAAACCTGTCGGTTCTTTTTCCACATTTCCAGATATGCCCTTTCCTCTCCAACCAAATGGCCATCACACTGGCCCAAAATCCTGGCTTGATTACTCGCATTACCTTCTTGCTGATGTCTCTGCCCTATTAAGGTCATACTTCAGTCTGCTGTCCAGCTTGTTACTCTAGAACGTCGATATACATGGATCATTCTGCTGCTCAAAACATCCAAATGTTGCATATTCTGCTCTGCATCAAGCAAAAATTCCTGATCATTGTCTTCAAGGGACTCAATCAACAGTCTCCTACTTATCCACTTTCTTCTCCCACTACACTCCAGCTCACACTCTTCCTGTACAGCTAATCTATTTATTTTACTATCTTTGTCATTACCAACCTCTTGCTCTCAGCATCTCTCCTGCCTGGAATTCCATCCCCCCTTCTTATCTGACAGATTTCCCTCCCCACCTTCAGAGCTCTTCTGACATGTCTTTTCCAGGAGGCCTTCCCTAATCAATTTCTAATCTCCTTACCTTATTTCCAACCCTAATATTTTAGCACCTTCACATCACTTTATTGCACTTGGGTACTCACATTTCACAGTCCCACTAACACTTTAATGCATATCATTATAGTCTATCATTTCTTCCCATCTGTGATTTATCTTAATGTCTGTGACTCCCAATAGACTGTAAGCTCCTTAAGGGCTGGAGATTTTATTTACTAATTCTGTTCTACCCTTTCCTAACCCTTAGTGCAGTGCTCTGCATAAAATAGGCATTCAATAAGTGTTTTTCATTGTGCTAAACATTGTGGAAGATACTGTTATTCAGTTCAGACACAGTCCCTGTACTACATGGAGCTCAAATCTAAGACTAGGAAGAGCAGGTGCCGTACCCCCTATTTTATGTATGAGGAAATGGAGGCTCACAGAGGGTAAGTGTCTTGTCTGAGTTCAAATGTAAGGTCAGTGAAAGAACTGGAATTGATTCCAGGTCCTCTGGCTTTCAGTCTTAGGCTCTTTCTAGTGGCCATGCTGCTTTTAAGATGCTTATTTCAAATGCGATTAATTTTTGAAGGACACAATTATACAACTACTAAGATAGCCGCCAACAAATGGTGCCATCTTTTCATTCACATGGAAAATACATAAAAGTACCTGAGGCAAAGATGGAGCAATCACAGAGGGATACGAGGGCAGAATTTGGCTGCCAGGCTAAAGTCATGTTAAGAGACTTTTTTAGACTCATAAAAATCCAAGAAATTTAGAGTTCTTTGAAAATCCCAATTGGCTCTCCCACTTAAGTTCATACCATGACACATAGAGGAAACAGCCGTGGAGCCAACGGAATTCTAAGCTTTTACTCAGAATTTCTTGGATTTGTTGCCTTTAGCTTAAATAGCTAGGGCCAAATATTCAAACTTATACCCAATTACAACAATAGCAGAAGCACAGATGTTTGCAAACTACTCAACATGCACTCATATAAATCAGGTGGCAGGACCATGTAGAGGAGTCTTATGCATATTTACCCTATTGGGTCACCTATGGAAACATTATTCACTGTCACAAATAGTAACCATTTGGTCCATTGCTATTAATATTGTATTGTTTGGGGGTTTATAGGTAATTTTCTGCTTCATTTACAGATACAAAAAAGAAACCTAAACTTCATATTGAATATGTCTGCAAAAATAGGATTGTTCATTAGAAGGAAAATTGCAATTGGTAAATTCAATTGAATTTGTGGTACAAATTTGGTTTTTTTAAAAAATGGCAAAACTGTTTGAAATGAAGGCCATTTAGGCTTATTGTTTTGGATATGGAACTGTGGGGAAGACAAAACTCCAGAATCTCTCTACTATATTTTTTAAAATAAGCCAAAATATCCAAACATCTAAATTAACTACCAGAAAAAAAGCTATCTAATTTAGAAATGGCAAAGGGTATTCACTGGGTGGATCTGGCTCATTCTAGTTTAGTGTTCTCTCTCCTTCCCTAAGGTAGTCAATTTTATCCCTGTTTTTGTTAACTCCAGACAGCAGGAGAACATGCTCTTCTCTAGAGTGTTTTCTACCTCTGCATTATTAATGTTTGAGTTTCCACTTAATGAAGTGCACTATACTAGGCATTTATACATCATATGATTGGGTGTGTATTTTTATAGAAATCACAATTGTGGTGGTAGTTAAGCACTTATTATGAGCCAAATACACTATAGTAAGTGTTAGGCTAGAGTCAAAATAATCAGGTCAGATAGATTGCTTGTCCCACATGGGCTCTAAGTAGGGGGGAGAACACGTTTTTAATCCCCATTTGAAAATATGAGGAAACTGAGTCATGGAGTTTATTTGTCTATGATCACACACCAGGCAAGTAGTAGAGCTGGGATTAGAAACCAGGCCCATGCTTTATCCACTAGGCCATCCTGCTGTTGTGTAGTCACTGCGTGAACTGAGACATATCCAATTGTTGGGAACCCTTGGAAAAGAACTGTTCCATTTCAGAAGTGACAACAACATTGAAGGTATCAGATGAGGAAAGGTTTTGTTCTGAATTGATCGCATAATGCTAGAAAAATATAATGAAGCTTAGGTACTACTTAGAGGTGTCCATATAGATATGGTAAATATCTTTCATCCTGAGTTGATTCAAAATAATGGATTCTTAGACTGTCCCTGTCTGAACTGTGCCTGATCTAATTAACTTGTACCGACTCCAGCACATAGCACAGTTTTGGCACTTAATGCACACTAAAATATCATAATTGTTAAAATCCAAATAAATATTGTTCTTTTAATAAAGCCTAACACTGTTGCCCTATTGTGACAAAGCTCCTACAGATCAACTGATGGCATTGAAAAATATTGCCCATACACAAAACATAGTTTTAAAATAAAACTTGCATTTTTATTTCCCTTTAGAGATAGAGTTTAAGGGATGAGGAAAACCACATCTTGAATTTCTAAACTACCACAGGGATGTAGAGTTCGGGAGCAAATATGCCAAATATCACCGGGAGAATTTTTAGTTGAAACTCATTTTGATACTTAATTGTGGAAGATTTTAAGTCCCGCACAGAGAAAAAATGGACCCAGAACTAGTAAACCTTCTTTATTTGTCCTTTTCCACAATTTAAAAATAGTTGACCTTTATTAAATTTTATATTAAAGACAATTTATTGGCTGCAACTTTGAAGCCCAAGTTTAATTGGAAAGGGAGGGGTTTTTTATATATAACTGAGTTATAAATGCCTGATTAAAATATTAGGGCCAGGTTTGGGGGAAAATATCACTCTTAGATAGCACTAGAATACACATTTTGTAACCTCTCTTGTAAACTGCTACTAGGTGAATTAATATCATTCTCCCAAAATGGTGTCAATGGTTGACAAAAATGTTTTCTAATTCCAGTGATCATGTGTAGTCTCCTAAAAAAAAAATGATATATGGGTACTTATGCCTTTGTATTGGGAATTTAATTTCAAAAAGGCAAGGGATCATTCAAGTATCTATTGTATCCATCAATCAAAGGTATTTTTTGAGCACTTGTATACAGAACACTATACTAAGTACTTGGGAGAGTACAATACACTTGATTTGGTAGACATGTTCCCTGCCCATCAATAGTTTGCAATCTAGAGGGGGAGAAAGATGTTAAACTAAATTATGGATGTGAACATAAGTGCTGTGGGGCTGAGGATGAGGTGACTATCAAATGCTTAGAGGGTACAAATCCAAGTTTTAGGGTGACACAGAAGGGAAAGGGAGTAGGGGAAATAAGGACTGAGTTGGGGAAGGGCTCTTGGAGGAGATATGATTTTAACAGTAAGCGCTCAATAAATATGATTGATTAATAGGGCTTTGAAGGTTGGGAGGAGGGATGGTCTGTCAGAGATAAAGTTGGAGGGGGTTCCAGGCCATAGGAAGGCTGTGGGTGAGAGGTTGGTGATCAGATAGGTGAGATTGAGGTACAGTGAGTAGGTTGGTGTTGGAGGAGTAACGTGTGTGGGCTGGGTTGTAGTAGGAGATCAGAGTGGTAAGATAGGAGGGGCAAGGTGACAGTGATTCAAAGCTGATAGGAGTTTGATGTGGAGGTGGATGAGCAACCACTGGAGGTTTTTGAGGAGTGGAGAAACCTGGACTAGACTTTTTCTGGAAAAATGACCCGGGCAGCAGAGTGAAGTATGGACTAGAGTGGGGAGAGATGGGAGGCAGTGAGGTCAGCAAGGAGGCTGATGTAGTAATCAAGGTGAGACAGGATAAATGTTTGAATCAGCCCAGTTTGGATGGAGAGGAAAGGGTGGATTTTAGCGATGTTGTGAAGTTAGGCAACAGATTGAATATGTGAGTTGAATGAGAGATGTCGAGAAGAATGCCAAGGTTACCGGCTTGCAGGACAGGAAGGTTGGTGATGCTATCTCCAGTGACAGGAAAATTGGGGGGAGGACAGGGTTTGGGTGGAAAAATAAGGGGTTCTATTTTGGATGTGTTAAGTTTGAGCTGTTGGCAGGTCATCCAAGTAGAGATGTCTTGAAGGCAGTAGGAAACTGTGAGATTGCAGAGCGGGAAGGAGATCAGAGCTGGAGGCGTAGATGTAGAACACTGTATTTAGTATTTGGGAGAGTACAATAGAGTAAGTAGACACAATTCCTGCCCTCAAGGGGTTTACCTTCCTCCCCGAAGGCTATGTCTGTAGTGCCTCTTCATTCTTCTTTTTTAAAAACAAAAGATAATGTTCAATTTAATTTATAAATTAATTAATTCATTCAATCGTATTTATTGAGCGCTTACTCTGTGCAGAGCACTGTACTAAGCACTTGGGAAGTACAAGCTGGCAACACATAGAGATGGTCCCTACCCAACAGTGGGCTCACAGTCTAGAAGGGGGAGACAGAGAACAAAACAAAACATATTAACAAAAAAATAAATGGAATAAATATGTACAAATAAAATAAATAGAGTAATAAATACGTACAAACATATACATATATACAGGTGCTGTGGGGAGGGGAAGGACAAGTTGTGCATGTTAGAAAATGGACAAGAAAAGTTCAGCTATTCTGAGATGCTAGTGTCTAGTAATATTTTTCTCAGATTTTTATCTCAAGGAGTATTAATCCTATCCTTCAAGAAACCTCAAAAGAAAATTAAGTACTCTTGGTGTTTCATAGAATATTAAACCACTGTTGTGTACACTTTTTTCCTGTGGTAGAACAGAAAATTTCTGGATTAACTGATAGTTGAAATGAGTAACACAATTATTGGATTAAATTTTATCTGCATACAGTATGAATTTCCTGGGCAAACAGGCTTCAGGCAACCTAGGAGAACACTGAAAGAAATCAAACTACTTCATGTTGACTTTGGCTTCAAACTGTATCTGTGGAGCAATCTTTTTAAATCAGCCTATCTTCTGCAGCTGTAGAAAATCCCTGATGGTTAGCAACCTTCAGATGCAGTTTTACTTAAATGGGTTGTTTTTGAACACTAAATGGTCCCCTTAGTGAAAGCAGACAGCATATGGGTAGAGTTTTTAGCTTTATCTTGGAGAAGGAAGAGAAAAATGAAGCAGATCTTCAGCAGGAAATCACTCTATTCTCCCCCAACCACTCAGTACAGTGTTCTGTGCACAGTAAGTGTTCATAAAATAACACTGATTGTAAACTGAAAGCTTGTTGTGGGCAGGGAATGTCATATTATTGTCATGTTCTCTCCCAAGCACTTAGTACAGTGCTCTGCATATGGTAAATGCTCAATAAATATTATTGATGGGTCAGAAACAAGTTATAGAGGAAGTGAGTGACCAATCACAACTGTGGAAAGGGCTTTAGCAATGGCAAATTTCATTAGAGTCAAGAGTTATTGATGGTAGGCATCATCATAATAGTAACAATAATAATTGTGGGATTAAGTGCTAATTATGTGCCAAGCACAGTACTAAGCACTGGGGTAAGGACAAGATAAATAAGTCCCACACAGCCCCTGTTCCACATTGGGCTCAGAGTCTAATTAGGAGAGAGAACAGATATTGAATCTGTATTTAAAAGATGGAGGAACTGAAGCAGAGTCACCCAGTAAGCAAGTGGTGGAGTCAGGATTAGCGATCACATCTCCTGACCCTAAATAATTCATTCATTTAATCATATTTAGTGAACACTTTGTGCAGAGCACTGTACTTGGAAAGTACAATGCAGCAATAAAAGGAGACAATCCCTGCCCACACTGGGTTTATACCTGCTCTCTTTCCTTTAGGTCTTGCTACTTCTTTAAATAAAATACACTCAGGATGTTTTTAATTTTACTTCATTCTGAGAGGAGGGTTTTTTGGGGGGTAGGGGGGGTTTGGTTAACATTATTCTCCCAAACTAAAATCATCCAAAACAAGAATATGTTATTGGTACCCACATACATTTTCAGTGGAAATTCTTCATATATTTCATATTTTGGTGTATAGAGGCTGGCTATAGTAGCCTATGCGAAAGAAAGCTACTGGGCATCCACTCCTGAGCCTCAGTTGGCATGCTTCCTACTCGAATTTTCATTTTCTTCTGCTTCAGATAACTTGAAGTTGGAAGCCGTCTAAACGAGGGCCTTCAGGGTAATGTAATTCCTAGGGTAATTTAACTTCATGGTTACACAAATAAAAATAGGGTAATTTAAAAGTCATAACCACAATTTAAGCTAGTAAATTTTGTGAGCATGAATGTAGCAAAATAACAACACAGAAGAATGTGCTATAAGGCTTTTGTAAATGAAATATTTTAAATTATTGCCCATTCTTTTTTTATATTCTGGATGAACTGTCCTTTACTGGATGGAATTTCGTCTAAAAAACAATATTTAATTCACCGGCCATGGCCTGTTTGTAATACTTTGATCAGTCAATAATTATATTTATTGACCACTTCCTGCATGCAGAGCACTGTACTAACTGCTGGGATGTAAATTTCAGGTTTCTTAGAGTCAAAGTATGTTAACATGCTTACATAAAATTCCAAAATGAAAGTCAAACAGGAAAATTTGTTCACACCTATTTTCCATTTTGGGAATCAGAAGTTCCAAAAGCAAATGACCATGTTTTGCTGTATTTAACTGTTACCATTTCAGAAGGCATTTTCTGTTGTTGAAGGAAAAAAATGAAGGTATCCTCAAGATTTTCTTGGATTAGCCATTGTAAATGCTAATACTAGCATGGAACTGATCCTCATTTCCCTTTGAGGGGATGAACAAAAAGTGCATAAAATAAGTTTGACCTTCTTGGAGCTCTTTCTTTGCATTCTCAAGGAACCTGAAGAACAGAAATAAGCTACAATTTTGCTGTAGGCTTTAAGAATGAAAACTGTGCTGATAAATTCATGTGCTATGGATATAGTCTCTGTATGAAGCTCTTTGGATTAAGATGTTCATCTTGTCTAGTTTTCCAGATTTATAAAGCAATCCAGTGTTGGTGGCTGATGTGGAGGCTTGGGTGAATATGCGCAAAACTCCATAATTAACTAGCTGTCAGAAACCTGGAAGCAAAACACAGGAGGTGGTTAGCAAATCAAAGTATGATGTGTTTTTAATCACAAAACACAAGGACATTTTAAAAATTTATGAGTAATAAATCTATATTGTTGGTACCAAATGAGTCCCATTGCAGCCCTTTAATGTAACACCTGCATTTCCTCTTGGTGAATAACGATCAATTTTTTGAATGCCTGAGGAGCAGTTCAAGAGTAAGTTTGCAGGCCCTGGAGAACAAAGTCAGTTTCCCAGACTATATTCGGACTACATTTTAAGATTCCATTTACAGTCTGGTTTGTAATTCCAATCGCTGTAGACCGAGTTAATGTTTAGACCACAGACACCTGAATTTTGCCTCAGGGCTATAGCCCAGCCAGGCTTGCTGATGGAGGAAAACACTTGAGGTTTGCTAAATACAGTTAATAAGGGATTAGAGACTACAGTTTTATGGTAGCATGAAGAGGCCTGTAACAGAAAACAAGGAAATGCCTATACATCCTGACTTGGGCTGGGTTAAAATGAACAGCGTTTCAGCTTAACCTACAAAGTCTTCTCTGCTAGATGCAAGATGGAATGATAATGGTCAGAATTGCTCTTCAAAGCCTTGCTGATCTTCATGCAGTGTCTTGACCCTCAGGTGGTGCGGGAAGAGTTTCTGCAATTTAAGAATAATGCGAATGGAATTGTGTGGCCTTCAAATAGGTGAAAGTATCAAATTACAAAGAAAGAAATCTCAAAGTTCAGTTGTTGAAAAATGTTGATGATTGGGATTTCAAGTAATTAAAATCAGTCTACAGGCAACCCCAATGGCCCAAGAGCCTCTTTAAGATTAGTAGGGTTAGTTCCACTTTAGTCAGGATGGTCCTGTTTCCCAAGCTTATGCTGATCAATTTTAGAAACTATAGACATAATAATTATTCTGGTATTTAAGTGCTTACTATGTGCCAGGCACTGTACTAACTGCTGGGGTAGATGCAAGATAGGGGGGTTGGACACAGTCCCTGTCCCACATAGAGCTCACGATTTTAATTCCCATTTTACAGATGAGGAAACTGAGGCCTAGAGAAGTGAATTGATTTGCCCAAGGTCACACAGCAGATATGTGGTGGAGTCCAGATAAGAACCAGGTCCTCTGGCTCTCAGGCCCATGCTGCTTCCTGGAAGTAGGGATCGCCAGGCTAAATGAGCATGTAACACCTCGCCACTCTTGTTCATTTTAGTTGGTTGGGCTTCTAGATTCAGGTTGGAGGATATTCAATAAAAGCTCAGTTTAGACCTGGGGTTTTCTGGGACATGTGTTATGGATCTCGGGATGCTGTCTGGCTTTAATCCCTTATTCTTTCCTGCATCCCTTTCCTATTGTCACAATCGCCAAGGGCACAGAGAGGTTGGCAGCAAAAATTAATATCCGGATATTCTGATTGTCAATGGAAAAAACATATCTAGGCTAGAAGAAAGGTTCAGGTTAGAACTGGTGTTAGAACTCAGGGTAAGAATGTCAAGAGTTCAGGAAGGGGAGTGCCTTCAGTGCCTTCTCTTTGACTTGTCCCTGGTGGTAATGTGGTGCTGGATCTCAGAATTTCTTGCTATTTTTTGGAGACTTTGCTCAGGGTGCTGCTCCAAAGGGAAAATCCCTGAAAAACAGCTCTGGTTTTGAAAAAAAAAAAAAAAAAAAAAAAAAAAAAAAAAAAATTGCTCGGCACATGATGGATCATCAGAAATCCAGAGGAATCAGTGTTGTCATCATCAACATTGTTTGTTGAGGTCTCCCTCGATCCAGGGCTTAGGAATATATAGATTGGGAGATACCTAGAAGAGGCAAAAGATGAGATCCCTGCCCTCAAAGAGCTCACAATCTAAGGAGAAATAACATCACATTGCTGTTTGGTATTGATCATATCACATATGTAATCTATAATGATTATTACACTGGATTTTATTGGAATACCGTACTGTTGCTATGTTTCTATTTTAACAATGATAATTGAGGGGATTTCAAGACCCAGAAACTGAAGGAATGAATCAGAAAATTCCTCATGGAGGAACGGACTTTATAGAAGAATTTTGATGGCTAAAATGGCAGTGGCTTGAAAAACCAGGAGGAGAGCAAAATTCTAGGAAGGGGGAAAGACATTGCTAATCAGCCTTCAGGGTAACTAAATCACAGGGAGTGGTCAGATTAGATTAAGGAGATTGATGATTCGGACAGCATTTAAATACATTACTTTTTTATGTATTTGTTAAACACTTAGTATGTGTTTACAATCTTAATCCCCATTTTGCAGATGAAGTAACTGAGGCACTAAGAGGTTTAAGTGCCTCTTAAGGTCACACAGCAGACAAGGGGCAGTCTGAATTACAATCTTTCCCACTAGAACATGCAACTTCTATTACTGGAGCCAAAAAGCAAGCAAGCAAGCAACCAAAGGAATTAATATAGCCTTTCTCTCTAGTCTAAGTTTTATAAGAAAGAGTATTTGGCTTCATAAAGAGGTTTATGTGTGGGGATGCAATCGAAGGTGGAGTGGATACAAGAGAGGTGAGGTGTGGGCCAAGCTCGCCCAAGGGATCAGTCAACTGGATAAAGAACTTCACTTACAGGTAGTTGCGAGGCATGAAGACTTATTGGCACAGGCGACTGGAATTGAGTCTCTGGAAGGTGTTCTTCAGATGATGCAGACGAGAATCGGGGCTCTTCAGGGCGCTGTGGACAGGATCAAAGTCAAAATTGTGGACCCGTACAACAAGATAGTAGGACGCACAGCCCAGTTGGCAAGGCTGCAGGTAGCCTGTGACTTGCTCCGGAGAATAATCCGCATCCTGTACCTTAGTAAGAGGCTCCAAGGACAGTTGCAGGGCGGAAGTCGAGAAATAACGAAGGCCGCTCAAAGCCTGAATGAACTTGCGTCCCTCCGTCTCGCTCCTGCCGTCGAGGTCTGTGTCCCATGGGACGGCGAGGGGAGCAAGCGGGCCCGGGGCAGATCGGTGGGGTCAAAGATCCTCGCGGAGCCGTGCCCTCGGTTCGGTGGACTTCTGCAAAACGGATTCAGGGGACAGGATTCAGGATCCAGACTGCCTGCGCTCCATAAATACGATTCAAGAGCTCACCTCCTCCAGGAGGCCTTCCCAGACTGAGCCCCTTCCTTCCTCTCCCCCTCGTCCCCCTCTCCATCCCCCCATCTTTCCTCCTTCCCTTCCCCACAGCACCTGTATATATGTTTGTATATATTTATTACTCTATTTTACTTGTACATATCTATTCTATTTATTTTATTTTGTTAGTGTGTTTGGTTTTGTTCTCTGTCTCCCCCTTTTAGACTGTGAGCCCACTGTTGGGTAGGGACTGTCTCTATGTGTTGCCGATTTGTTCTTCCCAAGCGCTTAGTACAGTGCTCTGCACATAGTAAGCGCTCAATAAATACGATTGATGATGATGATGATGATGATGATGGATATGTGGGCAGGGCCAATGTGACTAATAAGTTCTGAAAATAATTGGTTTGGCTGTCAATTTCACTTACCCTCACTATCACTTTTTCCATTAGTGTGATTGGGAACTGGCCAGCATAAGTAATGCCAATTATATTTCTTTTGCTCTGTGTACAGTCAACTCCATAAACTAGGAAATCCCAACCCTAACATGGGCTAATTTAAAAAATGTCCAGTTGATGATGGCTTTGTCTTAAGTAGATATTTTATTGGATTTTAATAGAAGACAGACTTGTAAAAATGTCCTGAGCAATCTGGACACAGAATTTGTCTCTACATCCTGATGAAGAAAGAATACAGATTCTGTAGGATAACCTCAATAGGCTGGTTTCCCTAAAACTCTGATATATTACCTAGTGAAGGAACAATACATTTTTCAGTCAATGATAATGATCCGGGGAAACATGAACCTGTCACCAAATGGATGAATCTTGGCTGGAGACTTTAAAGACTTAAGCAAGTTGACGATTTGGGATCATTTAGACTCAGTCTTGCCTGGAAACAGGGGGAGGTCATGACTTTTTAGGTCCTTCCCACCTCTGTAGCTATATAGTATACTGAAAGGTCCACTCATATTACAGATAAAGAAATGGGGACAATGAAATTATAGAAGTCTAAATAGTTTGGAAAATGTGATTAAAGTAAAAATTGTAGGGCAGAGCCACTGCAAGGAAAGCCTAAGAAGCTAAGGAGACCAAGAAAGATGGATGTGGTTCAGAATGGTCAGACGTAGGTGCTCCTAGTATGTGTTACAAATGTAATGTGTCCAAGTGACTTTGGCTAATGGTCATCAATAACTGATTTGAGTGTGGAATTTGATCCAAAGTAGCAGCGGGATCCAGTTCTGATTTGAGATACAGCTAGTGTCCATAAAAGTGCACTATTCAAAAGCCTGATTTTTTTCCACCCAGGAATTAAAAGCAATGAACCTCGTGAAAGCTCCCCTTGCATCGTCATCATCTGTTTAATTATAATGGTATTTGAGTATCCATTGGGCACAATGTATTGTACCATGCACTTGGGAAGAACAAAACTGAAAAGTGGTAGGTTCCCCTGGCCACAAGCAGCTTACATTCTAAAGGGGGGGATGCAGACACAAATATATTTATGTGTAGAGTATATTCGAAGTAAACAATTAAATATACACTTGTAAGATACTCTCTCTAGCACTTCGTACAGTGCTGTAGATATACACTACAGCACTCAGTTTCTTCATTTATAAAATGACGATTACATTCCCATTCTTCTACTTAGACTGTGAACCCGTGTGGAAAAAACACTGTGTCTGACCTGCTTATTTTGTTTCTGTCCCAGCACTTCATACAGTGCACAATAATTACCCTTGATTATTTGAATAAACACACATACAGAAAGAGTTGAGGAGGTGTATAAATAAATACATCAGTACTGGAGATGGTAGGTTTGTAGGACTTGGGGTTTTGAAACTAATCCGGGAAGGTTTAGTAGAGGGGATGGGATTTTATCTGCTAATGTGGAATTATGATAAACGGTAACATGGGTCAACTCCGCAGCCTCCACATTAGACCTCTCAAGGGGAGACTGCTAATCATGTTCAATCTCCAGGCCAATGGCCTGCTCTGTAGTTAAATAGGAGGAGCACTGAGGCCTAGTAGAAAGAGCATGGGTCTGGAAGTTGGGGGACCTGGGTTCTAATTCCATCTTTGCCATATGCCTGCTGTGCGACTTTGGACAGGTCACTTAACTTTTCTGTTCCTGTTTCTTCATTTATAAAATGACGATTACATTCCTATTCTTCTACTTAGACTGTGAACCCTTGTGGAAAAAGCACCGTGTCTGACCTGCTTATTTTGTTTCTGTCCCAGCACTTCATAAAGTGCTTTGTACATCGTATCATTTACATCAATGTCTGTGTCTTCTCTAGACTGTAAGCCCCTTGTCAGCAGGATATGTATCCATAGACTCCGTTATATTGTTCTCTCCCAAGCACTTGGTACAGTGCTCTGTATAGCGTAAGCACTCCATAAATGATTGATGGATAGTAAGCGCTCAGCAAATATTATTGT
This sequence comes from Tachyglossus aculeatus, assembly GCF_015852505.1. NCBI lineage: Eukaryota > Metazoa > Chordata > Mammalia > Monotremata > Tachyglossidae > Tachyglossus > Tachyglossus aculeatus. The sequence goes on along the minus strand of NC_052074.1, from coordinate 15,311,680 downwards.
TATCATAAGCAAAAGTAGCATCAGTGGAGTTGTTTTCTATCAACAACCCCACTGTGAGTCTCCGAAGGTTTTGATATGGTTTTTCTGTTCTTTTCAAATGGCTTCTCAGAACAGCATTTGTAAATGTCAATTCATATCTGGGAGAATCTTTCCAGAGGCACTTCTTCCTTTATGAAATCACTCATGGAAGACTTGGTTTTAACCAATCAGATAGCAACAAGGAATTCCACAAAACAGTATTTTATTTACATGTAGGGAAGGTAAGGTCCATGGACTAGACGGTGAGCGTTGCTAAAATAATGATGTGAAACCCAGACATTTTCCTGTTTTGACATCATCCTGTTTTGAAATTTTCAAAAACTACTTTTCCAGGCTTTTCCCTGTCCATTACTTTTAATAATGATTTTATTTGGATCCAGATTATTTTCTTTGGGCCTGGAGAGAAGTGGTAAATTATACTTTTGCCTGAGATTTAAGAATTCTTTTCATGATTGGAGAATGTTATTCTGCATATATGATGAAATCCAACAGGGATGAGGGGAAGACCATCCAAAAATACTTGAATTAAAGGGAGGCTGAGATACTAGTGGCTGTGTTTTTTGTGTGTGTGAAGAAGAGGTGACACAATAAACCAAGGAATTCCACAATACATATTTATTCCAGTGTTTAGAGAATTCCCTTTGGGAATGGCTTAATCATTAATGAAAGAGACTTATGCTTTCAAAGAGATGGTGTGCACAGCAAGCAGTGCATGTTGCCAACTTCTGAAGTAAATTCTGCCAGCCCAACCTCTCTGGATTCGCCCACCCCTTTCACTGAAATAGTCTCATTTAAATAGCTCTTCCCAGTGCTGCTTGAGGACTTCAAGGAATTTTTCACTCAGCACTCTCTGCCTTTAGGACCAAAATCTTTAACAGTTAGAATTGGTGTTCACACACCCCAAGCGTGAACACCTGAGGACATAGTGAAAGCCCAGTTCATAAGAAGCAGCACTTCTCTTTGTTAGGTGTTAACCAATAGCCTTGCTTTGCATTTTAGAGCTTGGAAAACATTTCCACCCATCCTATAATCCTTATGACACCCTTGTAAAGCAGGTGGCCTAAGATGTTTACCCAAGGGTAGAAAAGGAGTAGCATTAAACCTGAGATTAGAACTCAAGGGTTAGCCATATCCATAGAATTTAAAACCACACCTGCCTAAAATAAAGAGCTCAATTCCAACGTACATGCTAATTAGACTCCAAAGGAGCCTGCAGTACTTCCCACAGAGTTAGAGGGCCAATTGTTTCATAAGGCTCAACAACAATGAAGTCCTAGAGTGCAGTCAGTTCACTGGCAGTGAGACATTGTAGTTTCTCTAGGTGGAATAAAGAAAATGGGTAGCAGTAGGATCCCCTATTTGACCTAATTATCTTGTATCTGTCCCAGTGGTTCATACAATGCTTGGCATATGCTAAGTGCTTAGCAAATACTACAATTAATATTATTGTTATATCAACTTTGGTCACCAGTAGACAGATCAAATTTTGGAATTTGGCAATAGGGACTAAAGTGACTCTCTTTTAGCATAAAAACTTTGGAAAGATTGTGATCATAACAGGCAGAATTTAAAATATCACCTGCAATAAAGTAAAAAAGTGTAAACAGTTCCGGAACTTTACATGTGCAGAATATGCAAGGAATTGTCATCCATACATCAATCACTTCAGCCACATCCACTCCACAAGGGAAATAGAAGATTTGAAAGTAAAAAAGACTCTCAGAAGGGCATACGATATCAGAAAACAAATTTTCACATGCTGATCTCCATTCTTTGCTATAATAATCACAGACTTAATAAAAAGACAATATTTCTTCAACCGTGAATTAGGCATCTTGTCCTCTCACCTCTGACTCACTTTATAGTCTGATTATTAAATTGAAGTTTGAGCATGAGGGCCATTTATCATCAGACAAGGGCTCGTCCAGGACAAACCTGAACTGGAGTTCTGATGATGCCAGATGAAGAAACTATTCCCTGCATTGGACACTTTGAGAAGGACTCTCTGGTTCACTCATGCCTGAAGAATTCAGTCCAATACTTTCTTTACAATGGCTTTTACTGTCTCTGGCTGCACACCAGAGGAACTGGAGCTATCCCAGCTTACCGAATAGCTCTCTCCAGGTGACAATCTCACTAAAATATACGGAATTATTCCTGTTACTGGCATCTTCCAGGTTGGTCGATTATAGTCAAGAAAGTTATCTTCATTTGGGAGAAATGGTTGAAGCAAGAACGTTTACTAAATCTTGGGGAATTTGAGGGCTGTTCTGTTTAAACTAGCAGTGGTCTGCTATCACCTTTCATCATGCTTAATAGTAGCAGTTCTTTTCCTGAGGAAAGAAGGCAAGGGCCATTCTCCAGTGGGTTAACTGATGAATCATTTCAGTGAGTCCAAGAGGAACGGCGATCTTCCTGTGTGAAACAGGACAACCCAGACGGACAACTGGTGAGCTAGGTTCAAAGCATGTGACACTTTAAAATGCATGTCTCTGATGTTCCCTTCCCAACAAAATGAGCTTTCATATACTACAAAACGCATTTCCAAGTACAGTGCCTCCCCTCATAGCCTTTCACCTTGCCAAGTGCACACGAGCAGGAGGAGCAAGCTGTGTGATCGGAAATCAAGCCGAGTGAGAACTTAAAAGTTGGTCCATAAAAACATTATGGATTTTCCTCATTTCCTGCAGACTTCCTTCCTTTAGGGAACAGGAACCAGCAGTGATTTGAAGGCAGGTGCAGTTAGACCGGATAGGCTACAGTAGTTCACGGGAGTTTGCCATTTCCTTCATTTGTTGAGTTCATTAAGCGAATGGGTAATCCTGCAGTGTAAGTAACCTCATATCTCTTTGAGGAAAAAAGCTCTGGGACCTTTCAGAATTTTTTCTTAACAACTAGGAAATACCTCTTGAGATGCCGTTGACAGGATTTTTGTGCTGCCTCCTTCAGCCAGTCTGCATCCAGAATCTCCTCTCAGGCCAATTAGAATAGGAATAAACAAAGGGCCTCAGGTTTCACCCTCACCCCCACAAGATTGCACATTGCAACTTTCCCTTTGACTTTCATTGGTGAACTTAAAGGTGTCTGGCTGTGAGTCTCTTCACAGAAAGATCACGCACAACTGCCCGGATAGTTCAAACTGAATGCTCACCTTCAAGTGTCATGAGCTTTGGCTACAGTGCGCTGGAGTTGCCATCATCAGGCATGCCCCATAATACCACTAGGTTGTGTCTCTTGGAAATGTAATTACAGTATGAATAGTTATGGAGTATGATTTCCCATGGATTTACTTGTTATAAATTAGGATCTGTTCCAGAACCTGTAGAAAAGTAGTATGAATTTCTTCACATGCTGTGTGCTATAATGGTCATGAAATTGTTCAATCTTTATTAGAGTAATTCTAAACATACCTTCATAATAAATGAGGAGCTGTAAGAAGATTGAGTCTTTGCAGGAGGATGCAGAGCCAGAAATTTGTTCTGTTTGACTGTCCTAGTGATATTTCTAATTTGTTGAAGAATTTGTCTGAGTGAATAGTATCATTTTCTTTTTAAACGACTTGTAGCAGGCTCTCTTTGTACACCTCAGCAGTCCTCTCTCCATTTAGGTTCTCGCGAATCATATTTATAAACTCATTTTTTAAATTAATGCAAGACTTTTTAAACACAAGATTTGGGCTGGTAATGGAGAAAGCATAAGAAGCTCAACTGCTTAGTCGTCTTGCTATCTTCTGAATGAAATGCTCTTAAGTCATTGGCATGTGCGTCTTCATGTATGAATTTGTCTTCCCAGTCAATCAGCTTCTTTGGTATTCTGGTCTGGTGTTTCTTCACTGCCTTGAAAATCTGGTAACTATAGGCAGGACTTCCTTGTAGGCCCATTCAGTGTTGACTGTTTAATCTCAGATCAGGTGGGGAGATGGACTTCCTGTAGCCTCTGCCTGAAAAGGTGATCCAATTAGGCATTTGTTGCGGATCAGAGGCCTACTGGAAAGAGCTTGGACTTGGAAGTTTAGAAGATTTGGGTTCTAATCTTGTCCCTGCCATTTGTCTGCTGTGTGATCTTGGGCAAGTCACTAAACTTCTGTGCCTCATTTATCTCATCTGTAAAATGGGGATTAAGACTGGGAGCTCCATGTGGGACATGGACTGTGTTCAACCTGATTTTGACCCTACGCCAGCATCTAGTACAGTGCTCAGCACAATGTGAACACTTAACCAATACCACAGTTGTTATAAGGCATCAATCAGTTAGAGTATTGGGAGCCTCCTGTGTGGAGAGTATTGTACTATGCACTTGGGAGAACACAGTATAATTCATACATGATACCTGCCCTCAAGGAACCTACAGTCAAGGAATAAAAGTTGACTCCCTCAGGTTATAACCTAGGGCATGGTCGTACATGTCTTGGAATTTTCCTGAAATTCAAAATCTCTAGAGACTAGACCAATCCATACTATCACAGTTTCCTTGCTTTTTCAAGAACAAAGCTACACTAATAATAATAATAATGATAATAATGTTGGTATTTGTTGAGCGCTTACTGTGTGCCAAGCACTGTTCTAAGCACTGGGGTAGATACAAGGTAATCAGCTTGTCCCCCGTGGGGCTTACAGTCTTCATCCCCATTTTACAGATGAGGTAACTGAGGCACAGAGAAGTTGTGACTTGCCCAAGGTCACACAGCTGACAAGTGGCAGAGCCAGAATTAGAACCCACGACCTTGCAGAGAAGCAGCATGGCTCAGTGGAAAGAGCATGGGCTTTGGAGTCAGAGGGCATGGGTTCAAATTCCGGCTCCGCCAATTGCCAGCTGTGTGGCTTTGGGCAAGGGACTTAACTTCTCTGTGCCTCAGTTACTTCATCTGTAAAATGGGGATTAAGACGGCGAGCCCCCTTTGGGACAACCTGATCACCTTTTAACCTCCCCAGCACTTAGAACAGTGCTTTGCACATAGTAAGTGCTTAATAAATGCTATCATTATTATTATTATTATTATGACCTCTGACTCCCAAGCCCGGGCTCTTTCCACTTAGCCACACTGCTTCTCGCCATCGTTAGGCCTTAAAATGGTTTAACTTCACAAGTCCCTGTTGTCTTTGCTTTTTCATGGTTCCTTATTCCCAGTCCCTCGATGGCACTGGAGCAGTTATCAGAGTTAAAGGTGTGAGCGGTGAGCAACAGTTTCTCCCAGGAAACTTACATCTTTTTAATATTACTTTCTTGAGAAATGTTTTATCAAGGCTTTCTAAATCTAAGTTGTTTTAAGTGCCCAATCCATTAGATATCACATTACGTAAAGGAGTTGCACCAGTCATGTTCTGCTTTAACATCTTTCAAGCATGTTTTTAAGAAAACGTTTAATCCTTGCATGGAACCTATAGCCATCTAATTTTGGTTCCCATGCATGTCTTTAAACCCACAGCAAAGAAAATAAAACTTCAAGCATTCAGGCAACCCTCCCCACAGAGATAATGAGGTTACATTGTACCACCCAACTGCAACAATGAGATTGCACAATTCCTTCAGTTCTATTACATTGAATTATAATGAGGAAAAGTGATACCTAGTCATAGTCATAAAACTACCCTGAAGGAGAAAAACTGAGAGTTGGAAGTGTTTTTAACCTTCTAAGGAATGGATGGACATTCTAGTTACTAATCCCAGTTCAGATTCCTTAACCCTTAGTATGGATGTATCAGTGATTGGGGAGACAGAGAGTAAAGACAGATGAACACCATCACAAAATCCTTGAAAGCTTACTGCTGGGGGATGAGTTGGAATTTCATCTGGACAGTTTTGGAAATCAGCCCCTCTGCCATCTTCAGTATCTGATGGCTGAGGAACAGAACTGTACACTGGATAAATATAAAAATAATAAGAATTATAGTGGTGGCATTTATTAAGCACTTACTATGTGCCAAGCGCTTTACTAAGTAGATACAAGATGATCAGATTGAATACAGTCCCTGTCCAACATGAGACTCTCAGTTTAAGTAGTGGGGAGAACTTGAATGCCCATTCTACAGTTGAGGAAACTGGGGCACATAGAAGTTCAGTGACTTCCCCAGGGTCACACAGTGGGCAAGTGGCAGAGCCAGGATTAGAACTGAATTTGGAGACATAGAAAAGGCTACAGAGGGAGCAAGCAGGAAATTCTGTGATATTTGTTAAGCATTCACTTTGTGCCAGGCACTAGGGTAGATTCAGGATAATCAGGTTGGAGACAGCCCCTGTCCCAGCTGGGACCTTGGCTAAGGAGGGAACAGGTATAGAAAGCCCATTTTGCAGATAAGAAAATGGAGGCCCAGGGTGTTATGAGCTTTCCCAAAGTCCTAAAGTAGGCAAGAGGTGGAGCCAGGATTAGAACCCAGGTTTCCCTACTCCCAGGACCTTGCTCCTTCCACTCGGTCAATCCTGCTTCTCTAAGTAGGGTTTAGATGAATCCCCGGCCACCCGGGAAAGTTTAAGAGGTCCAGGTTCTACTACTACTTCTACCCTTAACTTGTTTTATGATCTTGGCTACACTGTGACTCAGTTTCCCCAATGTGGCAATAACACATCTGGCAGGTTATGTGTGAAGAATACCTCACAAAGCAGTAACGAGGAGAAATGGTTCTAAAGTCCTTTGCCAATGCACAGCACTAATTGAAAGGTAAATTATAAGAAAGGGAAAAAACAATTGCTCTTCTGCTGGGGGAGGCTGGGGGAAAACTCACCTGGAAGAGTTTCAGAGAAATAGTGCCATTCAAGCACATTCCTTGTAGCTCATTAAAAATGTTAAACATAAAGATCCAGTTCCTGTTTCTATGCTGCTTAGTTGGTTGCGTAAGGAAATGTGCTGCAATGTATTTTAAATACCTGGCTCCGAATACTGTGAAACACCCATTAAAAAGAGGGATTAGATAACATGTTTTGTAGCAGTTGGAACACACTCAGACCTCCTGGCTTCCCAGTCCAAAATCAAACTGAACTTTCAGGGCAAATTCCATCTGTGGCTGGCAGAGGGCAATTCAGTTCAGAAAAAGCTCACAAACAATGCATTCTTGCACGGCACATGAACATTTCTACAGTACAAGATCTTGACACAGTGCAGAGTGCTTACTGTGTCGTCGAGAAAAAGCGATTGGATTCTGTGAAACACAATTTGAGAAGGGGGCAGGGCCAGTGGACTGAGATCGGGGGGGAAAAAAAGGGGAGATGGAAAGAGGCAAGACATGCAGAGAGAGGAAGAGACAGATTCATTCATTCAATTGTATTTATTGAGCGCTTACTGTGTGTAGAGCACTGTACTAAATGCTTGGGAAGTACAAGTTGGCAACATATAGAGACGGTCCCTACCCAACAGTGGGCTCACAGTCTAGAAGGGGGAGACAGAGAACAAAACAAAACATATCAACAAAGTAAAATAAATAGAATAAATATGTACAAATAAAATAAATAAATAGAGTAATAAATGCGTACAAACATATATACATATATACAGTTGCTGTGGGAATGGGAAGGAGGTAAGGCGGGGGGGATGGGGAGGGGGAGGAGAAGGAGGAGAGGAAGGAGGGAGCTCAGTCTGGGAAGGCCTCCTGGAGGAGGTGAGCTCTCAGTAGGGCTTTGAAGGGAGGAAGAGAGCTAGCTTGGAGGATGTGCAGAGGGAGGGCATTCCAGGCCAGGGGGATGACGTGGGTCGGGGGTTGACAGCGGGACAGGCGAGAACGAGGCACGGTGAGGAGATTAGTGACAGAGGAGTGGGGGGTGCGGGCTGGGCTGTAGAAGGAGAGAAGGGAGGTGAGGTAGGAGGGGGCGAGTTGATGGACAGCCTTGAAGCCGAGGGTGAGGAGTTTTTGCCTGATGCGTAGGTTGATTGGTAGCCCCTGGAGATTTTTGAGGAGAGGAGTAACATGCCCAGAGCATTTCTGGGCAAAGACAATCCGGGCAGCAGCATGAAGTATGGATTGAAGTGGGGAGAGACAGGAGGATGGGAGATCAGAGAGGAGGCTGATACAGTAATCCAGACAGGATAGGATGAGAGCTTGAATGAGCAGGGTAGTGGTTTGGATGGAGAGGAAAGGGTGGATCTTGGCAATGTTGCGGAGCTGAGACCGGCAGATTTAGGTGACGGCTTGGATGTGAGGGGTGAACGAGAGAGCAGAGTCGAGGATGACACCAAGGTTGCGGGCTTGTGAGACGGGAAGGATGGTAGTGCCATCAACAGTGATGGGAAAGTCAGGGAGAGGGCAGGGTTTGGAAGGGAAGACAAGGAGTTCAGTCTTGGACATGTTGAGTTTTAGGTGGCGGGCAGACATCCAGATGGAGATGTCCTGAAGGCAGGAGGAGATGTGAGCCTGGAGGGAGGGAGAGAGAGTAGGGGCAGAGATGTAGATTTGGGTGTGATCAGCGTAGAGATGATAGTTGAAGCCGTGGGAGCGAATGAGGTCACCAAGGGAGTGAGTGCAGATCGAGAACAGAAGGGGACCGAGAACTGAACCTTGAGGAACCCCTACAGTAAAGGGATGGGAGGGGGAAGAGGAGCCTGCAAAAGAGACTGAAAATGAACGGCTGGAGAGATGAGGAGAACCAGGAGAGGACGGAGTCTGTGAAGCCAAGGTTGGATAGCATGTTGAGGAGAAGGGGGTGGTCCACAGTGTCGAAGGCAGCTGAGAGGTCGAGGGGGATTAGGATAGAGTATGAGCCGTTGGATTTGGCAAGCAGGAGGTCCTTGGTGACCTTTGAGAGGGCAGTTTCCATGGAATGTAGGGGATGGAAGCCAGATTGGAGGGGGTCGAGGAGAGAGTTGGCGTTGATGTGTGGTGGGAGAGAAAGAGGCCAAGAGGGTGCAGAGAAAGAGAGACAGAAGTAGAGAGAGACAGTGGCCACAATCACCCACTTCCCACTGGACAACCCAGGATAACAGCTGATGTCACTCATGAATAATGGAGGTACCTTTGTCAATCCAGGAGTAACAGAGACGATTTATGTTAGGTGGAGTGTTATGCGGGTTACACAATGCAGCAAAAGAACATCACGTTGAACTTTTTACAGCCATCTGTGGAACTTCTAAGGTGACTCCAGGGGACCCCTGAACCCCGATTCTTGGCTCCAGAGTCCCTGCATTCCCTTTCCAAGTCCCCATAAATATGGGCGCAGATTCCAAAGCAGGGATTCAGCGGCAGAAGCTGACGGGGAGGTAATCTGGGTGTTAAATCTGAAGATATTGGGAAGGTCTCCTGTGCTGTATCAGTTGCAAACTGGACTGTCAGATAAGAAACGGGATGAAGGATCACCTTCCAACTCTGCAAATAAATCATCACCCAGTACAACAACGGGAAGCAGCGTGCATGATGCTCCACCTCCCTTGGGCATGTGGTATTTCAAGTCCAGTGCCCACACCAAGAAGGAACTGCTGCTGCTATAGCAGTTAGTGGGGGGCTGTCCTCCTGGTGCTCCTGGTGCTGGGGGAGTGCTGGAAGCTCTGGAATATCTCAGGGGGAAGATCTCTGTAGGGGGTGGAGATGCCTGGGACAAACAGGACTACCCTAATAGAGGCAGAAGCATACCTCAGGGGGAAAGCAGGCTCGTTCCTCCTATCCACTCCCACTCTGCTGCTGCCACCACTCCGGTCAAAAGAGAAGCTGGGTGGTTTACTGGATAGAGCACAGGGCTGGGAGTCAGAAGGACCTGTGTTCTAAACCCAGCTCTAGCACGTGTCTGCTGTGTGACCTTGGGCAAGTCAGTTACCTCATCTGTAAAATGGGGATTAAGACTGTGAGCCCCATGTGGGACATGGATGGGGGTCCAACCTGATTGTCCTGTATCTACCCCAGCTCTTAGTAATAATAATAACAATAATAGTATTTATTAAGCGCTTACTATGTGCAAAGCACTGTTCTAAGCGCTGTGAGCCCACTGTTGGGTAGGGACTGTCTCTATATGTTGCCAACTTGTACTTCCCAAGCGCTTAGTACAGTGCTCTGCACACAGTTAGCGCTCAATAAATACGATTGATGATGATGATGGGGGAGATACAAGGTGATCAGGTTGGCCCACGAAGGGGCTCACAGTCTTCATCCCCATTTTACAGATGAGGGAGCTGAGGCACAGAGAAGTGAAGTGGCTTGCCCAAAGTCACACAGCTGACAAGTGGCAGAGCAGGGATTTGAACTCATGTCCGGTACAGTGCCTGGCACATGATAATAAGTACCGGAAGAAATGGCTGCAGCATCAGCAGAACTGTGGTCGAGGAACAGTCTTCCCCCCTGCTTTTGAGTTCATTCCTGCCATGATCCCAAGCCACTGGGAGTCCCTGATCAAGTGACCTCAGGATGCAGTGATGGAGAAACAGCAGGAAAAACCACTCTGTGGCTTTGCCAACTGTTGCCGTCATCTCCCTGACTGCTGCTGGCTTCAACCAGCCGGAATTCCCTGTTCCAGCCACTGTAGCTGCCACCACCTGAGCCTAAGCGGGACCATGTTGAGTCCTGCTGGCCATTACTCTGGGAGCCATCAGAATTTCACACCTATCCCATTCCATTTCACACTCATCAAGCTTGATCATACAACTGTTAGGGTGGGCAGGGCTCTGAGCAAACGGGAGAAAGAAGATATAAGGAGGACAATAAATCAAAGCTATTTTAGAGAAAGAGCCTGAGAGAATTTGTGGAGACTGGGAATCAAAGAAATATTGTAACCTGGGCAGGGGGAAGGAGGTGGGGGGATTTGGAAGGGCTACCCTTTCTATAAATCGCAGTGCCTGAAACTCCGTAAGGAAGGGAGTTCTACACTGAACCACACCATTTCTTCAGCCCGGTGCCCTCTTGCTCACACTGCTTCTTCTACATCATTTGTGAGACCGTAGGATGGCGGGTAACTCCAGTGGTGGCTTGGCCCACCCATGGTATGAGCACGTGGGATGGAGTTTTACACCGCCACTCGGTATGGCCAGACATTTGGACATTCTTCTCACTGATTTGGCCCAGTTTAGCTTGGCCATAACTCCCGGGGCACCTGCTGGGCATGTTCCTACATGCAGGAATTGAGCAGGCTTTATTGCCCATCCAGCTGCAAACTGATGCTGCTCAAATACAGGAGAGAGAGGTCTAAGCCCTCCCCTTTTGGAAGCAGATCTTCAGCTAGCCCAGGACCCCACCCCAGTGACATCAAGTGTCCCCGTGCCTGAGCCAATGCAGCTTGCCCCAGACCTCCAAAGGATGTGCTTGGGCCAGAGCCATGCTTTGTGGGCTAGAAATGTCTTAGATTTCTGTTTAAATTCTCCCTAAGCTCCAAGAGTTAGGAGCTCAATAAATACCGCTGATGATGATGAGGTCTCCTGATGTGGACTGGGGCTTTTCTGACTCGGGCCTTTTTGATGCCACCCCACCCTGGCTGGAAGAAAGTCTGAAGACCCGGGAAAGGTCCCAGCCCATGCTGGGAAGGCCACACTCATTTGAGCTTTTACTACCCAGATTGGGTCACTGAGGTCTGCCCTACCCATAAAGGTCTTGTGGTAGATGCCAGAAAGGAACTTGGCTAGAACAAATGTGGTCTTTTTGGTGTAGGCCTCGGGCTTTCCAGTCTTTGCTGTAGCCTGCGAGAGAATGAGAGGGAAAGAGGGAGGAAAAAGAAAGAGAATTCCAAGACATTTTTTTTTTTTTAGATTCTGAGTCCCCAGAGGGACAAGGACCAGGTCTAATTCCCACCTGTGCATTCTTTCCCGGTGTTTTGTACAGTGTTCTGCGCAAATCAGTCAGTTGTATTTGCACACTTACTATGAGTGGATCACTATTCTACACATTTGGGAGAGTACAATATAAAAGAATTGGTAGACACATTCCTTGTCCTCAGCGCGCTTGCAGTCTAGACAGAGTTTAGGAAGCACTTAACGAATGCAATTACTACTATTTGTTCTTGGGACGCTTTTCCCCTTTTCTACCTCTCCATGCCACTGTTGATATTTCTACTTATCTCGACCTGTCTTCGGAATTGTAACACTAAAACATTCAGATGCTGGGGGAGAAATGATCTTGAATAGGTACTTTGGATAGAATATTGTTAGACCAAGATCCTCGGGGTATTAATAATTATTGTTATTATGGTATTTGTTAAACACTTACTGTGTTCCAAGTCCCATACAAAGTGGTGGGGTAGATATAATCATATCAGCTCTGTCCTTGGACTCACTGTCTAATCAATCAATCAATCGTGTTTATTGAGCGCTTACTGTGTGCAGAGCACTGTACTAAGTGCTTGGGGTATTTAATCCCCAATTTATAAATGAGGAAAGTGAGAGCACAAGGTATTCATTCATCCATCCATTCATTCATTCAATCATATTTATTGAGCACCTACTGTGTACAGAGCACTATACTAAGTGCTTGGGAGAGTATAGGACAACAATAAAAAGACACATTCCCTGCCCATAGCAAGCTTACAGTCTACAGTGGTAAGTGACTTGCCAAATTTATACAGCAGTGATAGACAAGTGACACAGCTGGGATTAGGACCCAGTCTCCTGATTCCCAGTCCTGTGCTCTTTGTTATATTGTACTCTCCCAAGAGCTTAGTACAGTGCTCTGCATAGAGTAAGCACTCAATAAATATGATTGCCTGGCTGACTAGACCATACTTCTTCTCAGCAGTAGCAGTATACCACATTTAAGAGGATTTCTCTTTTCCACTGGACCCAAATCAGGAGGGGGGAGGCGTGTTGGAGCCTGGGTCTGGTATTGATTGAATACGTGACGGAGAAATACATCTTTATGTCAATTTTTGTGCTATAGTTGAGAACTTAACAAGTAGAGTAGCTACTCACATAATCAGTCCCAGAAACCGTGTCCTCTTTGATCTTGAAAGACAAACTCTAATGCTGTTCAACTGCCACCACTTCATTCTCTGCCCCAATTAACTTTCTGGTCTTAAGATGGAAATATCACCCACCTGGGATCCAGATACCACCAAAGATGCTAACTTTCAGGCCCTTCTTGGATTCATGTGAAGGTCTTTTGTTTACTAAGTACAAATTCCAAATAAGGATTTGAATAGGAAGTGAGTAACACCCTTTAGCTAGTAGAACTGCGTACTGGTGAAAAGGAAAATTGATTCATTTGAGGAAATGGATTTTGTCAAAGGAACAGAGTGAACCAGATTTTCCTCTTCCCGAGTGTGCCCGGGGGGTGGTCAAATGAAGCTCGTGGGAGAGAGTTGGCCTCTGGTCAGGCCACTGCACTCTAATGTTATTTTTGGTCAGTCACCTGTTTCCCCTCTCCTGGAAGACATGCTCAGTGCAGTGCTTTGCACACAGTAAGCCCTCCTTAAATACGATTGAATGAACATGCAGTCAGTGTACAGTCTGCTGGCTGCCTGCTAGGGATTCTCCCCTCATGGCCATACTCTTTTTCTGAACTGGAAGGGACTTCTGGAATGGGATGACAACAGTAATAATACTAATACTGGTATTTGTTAACTGCTTATTATGCTCTAAGAGCTGGGTTGGAGCCAAGAAACAAGAAGCAGCATGGCCTAGTGGCTAGAGCACAGGCCCGGGAGTCAGAAGGACCTGGGTTCTAGTCCCGGCTCCACCACTTGTCTGCTGTGTGACCTTGGACAAGTCACTTCACTTCTCTGTGCTTCTGTTACCTCCTCTGTAAAATTGGGATTAAGACTGTGAGCCCCATGCAGGACAGGGACTGTGTCCAACCTGATTAGCTTGGGTCTACCACAGCACTTAGTACAGTGTCTGGCACAGAGTAAATGCTTAACAAATACCCCAATTATTATTATTATTATTATAAGCACAGGCACAGTCCCTGTCCGACATGGCGTTCACAGTCCTAGTCACCTCCTGCATTCAGAGAGTGAGAATCTGAGTCAGGAAAACTCCGGAACCAACATGGCTCAGAGGTGCCATTTATCTAAGAAAGCAAGAAAGCAAGAATTGAGAATAGTCCAAGATGAAGAGGCACCCCCAACAACATAATGAGGATAAAATATTAATGACTGATGTATTTGTCAAGCACTTACTCTGTGATTTGCACTGTACAAAGCACTGGGGTAAGTTGCAGTACAGTCAAATCAGAAACAATCCCTGTCTCACACTGGGTTTACTGTCTAAGGCTATGGTTCTCAGACTCACTGTCCATTCATTTAATCGTATTTATTTAGCACTTTGTGCAGAGGAGTGTACTAAGCACTTGGAAAGTACAATTCAGCAATAGACAATCCCTGCCCACCCTGGGCTCACAGTCTAGAGTTGTGTGCCACACAACTTTTCAGAACAAACTTTTGGAAGGCATAGTGAGTTCAGCATCAGAGAGGATCTGGTTGCTATTTTTGTCCAGGGCCTTTGCTTTATTTCTTTCACCCCGAGATCCTGTTTCTGGAAGACATTAGGCGGAGATCTTTTTTAAAAAAGCTGCTACACATCAAGTCAACCCAGCCTCTGGGATGATCTAGTAATACTTGCTCATCCTGATTGAGCAGTTTTTGCAACACAGTAGGAACCCTTCCAGCATCCTGAAAGTCAAGCTGTTCGTGAGGTCACAAGGAATTCTTTGACGTAGCAACACTCCTTGTATTCCCCAACAGATGAATGGCCGTCCACCCGCAGTTCTCCCCTCCGCCTAAAATCTTCAAAAAGAAGGGAGAGCCCGGCTCTGCCTCACCTCCTTCATCCCAGGACCATTCACGATCCTTATTTGATCGTTTGCTGTTCTGCAGAGCTTTTGGCCAAAGGCAAAGTGCGATAACCTATTGACTAGCGAAAAGGCGTGTGTTGTGTTTTGTTTTTCCTCGAGAAAACTAGATCAGTGTCAGGCACGCAATGTACAGTTCCTGTTGGATGAGGTATTGCCAGGTCAGAACTGAGGAAGGGAGGGTGAGGGTGTTTCTTCTCACTGGATAAAATGTTCTCTCCCTTCCACCTCCCTCATGGCCTCTCTGCCCCTGCCTACGGTGTACAGCAAATTTTGTAGAAGATAAAATTCCAAACTGCTTGCGCAAAAACAGAAAGAAGTGAGAGGAAGAAAATCACAGTTGTGAAGCACTTATTAGGTGCCAAGCATCATAATTAGTCCATCACTGATGATATTGAGGGCTTTGCTTTATGAGAGAATTGTATGGTAAGTTTTGAGAGAGCGCATTCCTGCCCTCAAGGAGCATATTAATCTAACCGATATCTGAGTTTTGGTCAGTCTTCCGAAGGTCAAATCAGAACAGTGATGTGGGGATTCCTTTCAACAGTTACTAATTATCCTTTTCTGCTAAAGACGAGTTTGTTACACAGAAGCCCATGATTTTTTATTCCTAATTCACCTCAAACATGATTTGTATCCTTTGAATTTAAATATCTAAGTACTTATATGGAAGCAGCAGGGCCTAGTGGATAGAACACTGGTCCAGGAGTCAGAAGGACCTGGGTTCTAATCTTGGATCTGCCACTTGTCTGCTGTGTGATCTTGGGCAAGTCACTGAACTTATCTGTGCCTCTGATCTCATCTGTAAAATGTGGATGAATACTGTGAACCTTACGTTGGACTGTGTCCAGCCTGATTAGCTTGTATCTACCCTCGTACTTAATACAGTGCCTGGAACATAACAAGTGCTGGACAACGCCATTAAAAAAAGAGTAAGATTTCTCATATTTAAAAATATTATTTCACCCTTGATTTGGTAAAACCTCGTTAAAAAATCAGTTCAGCTTCCTCTGCATTTAGCCCACATAACTGTATTTTCCCTAATATGTAGTAGTAGTCATTTAAAATGTAGTGTTTAAGTTGAGTAGAGCTCCATTTTATTTTTAGCCATGATACTTTTTGGTGGATGTGGGTGAAAAGTTGGGAAATATGCCTGTCTTTGGTTAGCGTGGAGAGTAACAGAGTTCAATGATTTTATTTTTACCATTAAACCTTATATAAAAATAACATTATTATGATACCATGAAACCCTCTAATAACATGTACAAATGACTAAGAAAAGAAAATATTTTAAATGGGAAAACTTAAGTGGGCTTGCTTTTGAAACCCAAATATTTTTAGAAAAGGTAATGAAACCTGCTTATAACTTTCTCACTTTCAACATTTCCCTACACAGAATGTTTATCTTTTAAAGGCCTGCCTAATGCACACACATGTGTTGTTTCTTCGCTTACAGCATTTCACACTTTTAACATTTCCTTTTCCTGGTCTAGTGGAAAACATTATAAGGGGCAGATCCTGTCATAAAAAGCAGGGCCATCACTAGGGTGTTCAACCAGTGAGTAGAACCTGTACTTGGGAGAAACTTCACGCCTCTTGCCGCCACGACCAGTCTCCACTACCCAGTGAAAAACCTGGCAAAGGTAAAGCTATGGGAGACACTTTTGGCGGAGACACAAAGCCTAGCTTTCTCTTCTTGGCCATCACCTCCAGTTCTTCTGCCTTATTCCATGCGTTTTAGGGATATGTACTCATAGAAATGCAGTCCATGTCCCGACCAGAATTAAGCGGTTCCATTTCTCAGAATACCTAAGGATGTGAGACCCTCTCCTTTACCTATCATATCCTAAAACCATAAGCCATCTGCCTTATGGCAAACACCCTACATACAATCCTCCAATCACCTCACCAAAAGAGATGTTTTGCCTCCTATGAGTGGGTAGCCAAACAAAAATTTATTCTCAACCAAACTAAGAAATGACTGTTTCCTTAGGGTCTGGCTCTCTCGATCTGGTGGGCTTTAGGGTTACAAAATGAAACGGTACACGCTGAGACTTTCTACAGATGCGGGAACCACAGTGGGGATTAAGGTTTTGGGACCTCGAAGAAATAAACTACAAGATCATAAATTCTGAAACACCCCTCGAGCCAGACAACTGAGGCATTCTCTACATATTAATCAAGTCACTAGGGCAAAGGTGCTTTGTCATTTCAGGTTGCTCTGATTCTTGCTGGGTTTGATTTCCTAAGTTTTCTACATCATGTATAAGTCATAACACCTAGGGGCAGGGGTGTCCACCCTAGAAATAGAAAAATATTGAAATACAAATTGAGGAAAGCCATGGCACCATAGAAAGGTATTCAGCCTTAAGTAAGAAACACACCCATCAATTAAAATTACCTCAAAGTGCTAGACCTTCCTTACCAAAATAAGACAAAGTGTAACACCAACAATGGTAAGGAAGCCAGGAAATATTTAGTTTTACATCCGCCACTCAATTCAACATTTATCATAGGCAGCTATACAAAGGTCTTGGTAAACAGTATTTGGAGCTGTTCCTTTCAAGTCATAGATGGGGCCTATGCTCAGTTTTGGGTAATATTGACTGCAGGAAGACCATTTTGGAGAAAAGCTTGGAATCCGGGGCACTTTAAGTGTAGCAATCCTGGCATTCCCAGCTCAGTCCTAGTTCAGCACATGCCATTCATTCATTCAGTCGTATTTATTGAGCGCTTACAGTGTGCAGAGCATGGCATGCCATGCCACCACATTCCCCATTCCATCTTCTATTTTCAATGGGAATAATAATAATAATGATGATGGTGTTTAAGTGCTTACTATGTGCAAAGCACTGTTCCAAACGCTGGGGAGGTTACAAGGTGATCAGATTGTCTCACGTGGGGCTCAAAGTCTTCATCCCCATTTTACAGATGAGGTCACTGAGGCACAGAGAAGTGAAGTGGCTTGCCCAAGGTCACACAGTTGACAAGTGGTGGAGCTGGAATCTTTAGGGGCTCAGGTCCAAATGCACAGACAATGTAATTTATTTATTTATTTATTTATTTATTTATTTATTTATTTATATTCACATTTGTCTCCCCCTCTAGACCATCATTCATTCATTCATTCAATCATATTTATTGAGCACTTACTGTGTGCAGAGGACTGTACTAAGCACTTGGGAAGTACAAGCTGGCAACGTATAGAGATGGTCCCTACCCAACAGCGGGCTCACAGTCTAGAAGGGGGAGACAGACAACAAAACAAAACATATTAACAAAGTAAAATAAATAGAATAGTAAATATGCACCAGTAAAACAAATGGAGTAATAAATATGTACAAACATATATACAGGTGCTGTGGGGAGGGGAAGGAGGTAAGGTGGGGGGATGGGGAGGAGGGGGAGAAGAAGGAGGGGGCTCAGTGTGGGAAGGCCTCCTGGAGGAGGTAAGCTCTCAGTAGGGCTTTGAAGGGAGGAAGAGAGATAGCTTGGCTGATGTGCGGAGGGAGGGCATTCCAGGCCTGGGGGAGGACATGGGCCGGGGGTCGACGGCGGGACAGGAGAGAATGAGGCACAGTGAGGAGGTTAGCGGCAGAGAAGTGGAGAGTGCAGGCTGGGCTGTAGAAGGAAAGAAGGGAGGTAAGGTAGGAGAGGGCGAGGTGATGGAGAGCCTTGAAGCCGAGAGTGAGGAGTTTTTGCCTAATGCATAGGTTGATTGGTAGCCACTGGAGACTTTTGAGGAGGGGAGTAACATGCCCAGAGCGTTTCTGCACAAAGATGATCCGGGCAGCAGCGTGAAGTATAGATTGAAGTGGAATGAGACAGGAGGATGGGAGATCAGAGAGGAGGCTGATGCAGTAATCCAGCCGGGATAGGATGAGAGACTGAACCAGCAGGGTAGTGGTTTGGATGGAGAGGAAAGGGCAGATCTTGGCGATGTTGCGGAGGTGAGACCGGCAGGTTTTGGTGACTGATTGGATGTGAGGGGTGAACGAGAGAGCAGAGTCGAGGATGACACCAAGGTTGCGGGCTTGTGAGATGGAAAGGATGGTAGTGCTGTCAACAGCGATGGGAAAGTCAGGGAGAGGGCAGGGTTTGGGAGGAAAGATAAGGAGTTCAGTCTTGGACATATTGAGTTTTAGATGGCGGGCAGGCATCCAGATGGAGATGTCTTGAAGGCAGGAGGAGACACGAGCCTGAAGGGAGGGAGAGAGAGTAGGGGCAGAGATGTAGATTTGGGTGCCATCAGCATAGAGATGGTAGTTGAAGCCGTGGGAGCGAATGAATTCACCAAGGGAGTGAGTGTAGATAGAGAACAGAAGGGGACCAAGAACTGACCCTTGAGGAACCCCTACAGTAAGGGGATGGGAGGGGGAGGAGGAGCCAGCAAAAGAGCCTGAGAATGAACGGCTGGAGAGATGAGGAGAACCAAGAGAGGACAGAGTCTGTGAAGCCAAGGTTGGCTAGCATGTTGAGGAGAAGGGGGTCCGTCAGCTCCATGTGGGCAGGGAATGGGTCTGTTCTGTTGGGTTCTCCGATAGGAAAGGAGATGGTCTTTCCCTGAGCTGTTCTGTAATAATAACAATAATAATAATTATGGTATTCGTAAAGCACTTGCTATGAGCAAGGCACTCTACTAAGCACTGGGGTGAATACAAGCAAATTGGGTTGGACACAGTCCCTGTCCTGCATGGGGCTCACAGCCTTAATCCCCATTTTACAGATGAGGTAACCGAGGCACAGAGAAGTGAAGTGACTTGCCCAAGGTCACACAGCAGGCAAGTGGCAGAGCCGGGATTAGAACCCAGGGCCTTCGGACTCCCAGGCCCATGCTCTATCCATTAGGCCACACAGCTTCATAGGTAACAAGTATTTCTCACCATATTAGACTTGCGAGAATTCAGAACTTAAAGAATAAAGCACCTTTTGGTAATGGATAAAATGAATTGGCTATTTCATTTTTTATTTACATTTTGAGAAATACAAAATAATTCTATTGTTTCAAACTTATAAAGCCCAGTACCATTCTTTTTATTAGGAAAGAGCTGTATAACCCCAGTTTTGGGGTTTTTGAAGGGGAACTAGGAGTTAACCCAACCTTCACCTTTGAAGCTGCTGTTTCCAATCTGCCAGCTCTGGCTCTAGACTTAAAGCTCATCTCTAGATTGTAAACTCATTGTGGGCAGGGAATATGTCTGCCAACTCTGCTGTATTATACTCTCCCAAGTGCTTGGCACAGTTACCTCATCTGTAAAATGGGGATTAAAACTGTGAGCCCCATGTGGGACAATCTGATTACCTTGTATCTATCCCAGCGCTTAGAACAGTGCTTGACACATAGTAAGTGCTTAACAAATACCATCATTATTATTATTATTACTCTGCATATAGTAAGTGCTCAATAAATACCTATGAAATTCCACTGAATCTAAATTTCACGTAAAATTGCCCACTCAAACTGGAATGTTTATTTGTTATTTGGACAACAAGGTAAGAATCTACTCCCTGAAAGATCACAGTGCCCTCACAGGAGGTGTTAGCCATTCCAAAACACCAGAGAATTTCGGTAACCTTGGCTGCCCTAGGGGAAATAACATTTGGAATGAGTTCAACATGTTCCTTTGTTTCTTCTTAATGATTCAGATTCATTTAACATGATCTGCCGGTGGCTTGGACACGTTTTCACAAATGCTTATACATAACCCACTTGAGCAGCAGAGCACGGGCCTACTCATGGTTCTCTCACTGTTGACCCTTGCTCACACCCTCTCTTCTAGCTGGAGATCAATCCCCCTTCACGCCTGGTAGAACACTACATTTCCCATCTTCAAAGCTCTACTAAAATTATACCTCCTCCAGGAAGTCTTCCCTGACCTATCTCTAATTTCGTCACCCTATTTCCCCTCCTACTGCATCAGTTATGCACTTGAATCCTTATCCCCTGAAGCACATAGGTACCTGATTCCACTACATTTATATACCTATCATTGTATCCTGTTCTTCGTGGCTTAATGGAAAGAACCTGGGCTTGGGAGTCTGAGGTCATGGGTTCAAATTCCAACTCTGCTGATTACCAGCTGTGTGACTTTAGGCAAGTCACTTGACTTCTCTGTGCCTCAGTTACCTCATCTGTAAAATGGGGATTAAGACTGTGAGCCCCATGTGGGACAGCCTGATCACCTTGCATCCTCCCCAGTGCTTAGAACAGTGCTTTCCACATAGTAAGTGCTTAACAAATACTATTATTATTATTATTATTACTAATTTATTTTAATGTCTGTCCACTTTTCTAGATGTTAGCTCCTTGAGGGCGGTGACCATGACTACTAACTCTCTTGTAAGCTCCCAAGTGCTCAATACAGTGCTCTGTGCAGAATAAGTGCTCAATAAATAATACTGATTGATTATATACTACTGATTATTTCTGAGCCTCCTGTTGCTAATGAGCAATATTGACCACTTCCCAACAGGTTACCTCAATTAAAACTTGTCAGTTTCAGGTGCAGACAGCATTCTCATTTGAGAATTTTCACCTCCACCTCAGAGGTGCTGTGTAATTAAGGGATGTCATTTCTGACAATGGAATGTAAATTCATTTGCATCTCTCTTTGTAGCAACCCTTAGCTAAGGAACATATTTCATAAACCATCCTTAATAATGTGTAGCTTAGTTTCTCTGGTTCCTCTCACTTCAGGACAGTTATGAAACACCTCATGTTAGGCTACGTTCTAACTCGACATTTTTACGTCGGGCAAAGAGGGCTAAATAGTCAAACCGAGCCCCTGTCAAGCCCTGTGTGATGTCATGAGGGTTTCCGTGATGTCATGAGGGATTCCTTGACATAGAAGATTCTCTTAATGAGACAGTTTAAACATGTGGACCAAAGCCATCCACCTACATTCACTTTCTCTACCTCAGATGGAACTGACCCTGCTCAAGGCAGAACCAAGCGGATGCTTCTTCTACTGATGATAATATCTGGAACGTTTTGGGGCTGTGACACGATTATAATTTTCCCTATTGCTGGGTCTACAAGGCATAAGAGTAAAGAGAAATCTTGACAATTATGTGGTAAATTTGATTCATTTAGGCAGCTAAATAGGATCATTTAACCTCCACAGCATTTTTATCTTGACAGTCAAAATGGTTTAATTTAATGAGATAATTACCAGATTTCTCTGCACTTTTGTGAACAGTGCCTAGTGGAAAGAACAAGAGGGATGGGATGGGAGACACATTAGTCTGGGATATGAAAGAGGGGCATTTCAATCTCTTTTTAAACTTTATTTTGCTACTACTGCCATCACCCAATGATGGGAGGGTGTTGGCTGTGTAGGCTAGATATAAGAATGAGGGGGCTGTACTGGGTAGATTGGGCTGTGCTGGGGAGGTACTGCATTCCTAACAGTGTTGTTTCAAGCTACCCTACTGTCTCCCTAGGAATGCTAACTCCCTGGTGGTCACTTCCCAGCCCAATTCCAGCCCCCAAGCCCAATTTCCGAGGCAAAGGAAGCAACATGGCCCACTCCCTTCCTCCCCCGTCCCCTCACTTTGCTACATAAATCCTTTCTGAACCCTATTTGTAGTAGCATTTATTGAGCTCCCAACTGATGCAATGCAGTGTACTAATCACCTGGAAAGTGCAAAACAAAGAAGTGGCCTATCTCCTGCACACAAAGAACTAACACTCTAATGGGGAAGAGAAACACAATACAAGTAGAGTAGTCAAAATAAATAATTGAACATACCATTGAATAAACATGTATACAAAAGTGCTGAGGATGGGTAGGAATAAATTCATAAGTGCTAGAGATGGCTGAGGGATTAAATGACAAAGTTCTGGGAATTTATCAAGGAAGGCTTGCTGAGAGGGGCTGGAATTTTAGGACTTTTTTGTGGTATTTGTTAAACGCTTAATATATGCCAGGCACTGTACTAAGCGCTGGGGTAGATTTAAGGTTATCAGGTTGGACACAGTCCCTGTACCACATGGGTCTCATGGTCTTAATCCCCATTTTACAGATGAGATCATGCCGGCACAAAGAATCAGTTGCATTTATTGAGCCCTTACTGTGAGCAGAGCTCCGTGCTTGGGAGAGTACAACATAAGATACATGGGTAGGGACCGTCTCTATATGTTGCCAACTTGTACTTCCCAAGCGCTTAGTACAGTGCTCTGCACACACTAAGTGCTCAATAAATACGACTGAATGAATGAATGTATGAATACATTTCCTTCCCAAGGTCACACAACAGACAAGTGGAGGAGCCAGAATTAGAACCCAGGTCCGTGTGACTTCCCAGACCCTGCTCTATCCATTTACCACACTGCTCTGAATGTCAGAAAAGGTGTGGCTTCTATTGGATTTAGGAAAGGAGGTAATACCAAGCCACGACAGCAGCAACGGGAACAGCTGGCTCTAGCAATAAGTTCTAGCAATATGCTCATTTAGATAAATAAGTTAGAAAGGTCTCATAAGTCAGACAGGTCTCTTTAAGAGAAAATACAACCTGAATTTCTTTGAAGCAATTTAGCAGTTTCTAAGAATAAGCACCCATTGAGGAAAAACAAGGGGTATAATTAATATGCTTTGACCAGGTCAAAAATATTTGATTAGATCACATAATATAATGTCTTTTTTAAAGAAGAAAGAACTGGGAAATCCTTGACCATCCTGTCGTTGCTTCTGAATCGCAGCTTTACAAAGAGCATGTGGAATTGTATTTACTTAGAATTCTTAATGGAACCAACAATAAGGAATGACCCTCCCTGTTTGTAGTTTGGTGGAGGTGGAGAATTTCACATTTCTGACTGTAAACAGCCACATAAATGGCTAGCAATCAAGATAACCGATTCCAAAACAGATAGGTGGAACTATTTTCAAAGCAGATGACCCCAGCTCTATTGTTCTTCTATCTGGGGCCTGTAACTGAGGCCCGAGGACTATTATATAAGTGTGTGCATCTTCTTAGCCATGAGGAATCTGCAAAGACTGGAAGCCAGAAGTATTTAGGAGATAGGAACTTTCAGATACAACATTCCAGGAACTTTCATCCTCCTGCAGCTAAACCCCAATTTTTCACCCAGTCTGTGTTGAATGTATTCACACACAATTTCTGATTCATTTATAATATGTTGTCTGCCCTCTACCTCTCAAAACAACCAGCAGCCGTGTTTTGTTTGGACGGTAAAACGAAGTGGAGCTGAACTTCTCCTAACCTCTCTGATCTGATGGAAATT
Source organism: Tachyglossus aculeatus (assembly GCF_015852505.1). Taxonomy (NCBI): domain Eukaryota; kingdom Metazoa; phylum Chordata; class Mammalia; order Monotremata; family Tachyglossidae; genus Tachyglossus; species Tachyglossus aculeatus. The sequence goes on along the minus strand of NC_052074.1, from coordinate 15,287,716 downwards.
TTACATGATGCTCTATTGCCTCACAAATATATTCTAGTCTCAACCTGGCTGGAAATATGGAGACAAGAGCCTCTCTCATAATGTAGAATTTGGTCACTTCCACTTTCAGAGTTGGGGAGAGCAAAGCTTCTAAAAACAAACAACTGTTAATCGGGCTTTTGATCCTCCTAAAAGGTTTGAACTCACTTCCAGGCAAAGATTTGGGTCAAGCCTCATTTTATTTATATGTTCCAAGTTTTTTTTTAAAAAACTCAGCCCTTCCCTTAGGAAGCCCCAGGGCACCAGTTCAATTCGGGGGTGGGGGGGGGAAGAAAACAATTATAGTGTTTTCAAATCACACACACACACACACACACACACACACACACTTTTAAACACAGCAGAAAAACAGCAAAAAAAAAAAAAACTGAGTGGGGTGGGCGGGGCAGGGGTGGTGCTAAGCAGAGCAGCATTTTATAAGCCCTTCATTGCATTAACCTCTAATGTTCAAAACTGAGAAAATTTGGGTATTTATTTGGTTCAGAGTAAACAGGGCCACAGCCTTAAGAAGCCTCCATAATCAGTAGCAGTAATTGAGTGCTTACAGTGTGCAGAACACTGTATTAGGCAGTCGGGAAAGTACAATATAAAAGGGTCAGTAGACAAGTTCCTTGCCCACGGCGATCTTACAGTCTAGAGGGGGAGACATATAAAAGACACTATTTTTCTAATTCCTCAAGTCTTAAGAAACTATAAGTCCAGCAGTAATCTGAGGCATATGAAAAGCTAGCTAGATTTGGTAAGAAAAAAAATAAGGATTCCTCTCATTATTGTTCTGTATGGTCTACTATATTTCTAATCAGAGTGGGATCATAGAGCTAAAAGAATCTTGAAAGATCACTGATGAATATTAACATTTGCTAATCAACATGTTGAAGTGGTAGTACGAAGCGTCTTTTGATGGAAACGTTTTTGGAAATACACAGTGGCAGCAGAAAATATTTCCTGCTTGCCCCTCTAGACCATAAGCTAGTTGTGGGCAGGGAATATGTGTGTTTATTGTAGTATTGTACTCTCTCAAGTGCTTAGTACCGTGCTCTGCATTCAGTAAGTGCTCAATAAATATTATTGAATGAATGAAAGCTCCAAGGGCACATTTGGCTCAGTGGAAGTTTAGGCTGGTGAAAACAGGTGAGTAAAGGTGTTTGAAAATATTTGCAAAATGGACGCTTTGGTACAGTCAAAACCTAAACATCCAGGGCCTTAAACTCCTAAGCCAATACCAGTATTTGCCTCAAGATCCAAATCAGGAGCCAGGGTAGGGTTCAGAGCCCTGTGAGGATGAATTGTTAGGGACTTACCTTTAAAGAGACACAATATAAATTCTGCATGAATTACCCCAAAGCTCAAGAAGTCAAAGGAACCCAGGAAAAGCTCATTGCTTCAGTGTGATCTTGGAGGTTACAGAAGCATGTGTAACTGAATCGAAGTTTGCCTCTAAAAGAAACAGTAGCAATTTCCAGCTCAGTTCAGGTGAACTAAAGCACTCTAAGGTTCAGCTGTTGCCTAATTCCAGAGAAAACCACTGAACATTTAGGAAAAACCTGTGTGCCCAAAGCTGAGTAGCAAAAGACAGGTTGTGGAAAATATACGTGACCTAGGATAGTGCCAATAAATATAAGGTCTAATTGATGGTGCTGCCCTAACAGATAGAATCTAAATCAATTGTACACTTTTCCGCTAAATTGTAAACTCCTTGGGAAGAGGGGACATCTGTCAATCAATGGCATTAATCGATTGCTTCCTATGTTCAGGCCACTGTACTAAGTGCTTGATAGAGTACAACAGAATTAGCATAACAAGTTTACAGTCTAGAGAGATTATGTCTATTTACTATACTGTACTCTCCCAAGTCTTTAATACAGTGCTCAGTAAGTGCTCAATAAATGCCTCTGATTGGTAATTGCTAGGAAGCCTAGTGGAAAGAGCAAGGTCCTGGGATTCAGAGAACCTGGGTTCTAATACGAGTTCTGCCACATGCTTGCTGTGTGACCTTGGGCAAGCCACTTCACTTCTCTGTGGCTCAGTTCTCCTGTTCTCCCTCTTACTTAGACTGTGAGCTCCATGTTGGATAGGGACTGTGTCCAACCTAATTAACTTGTATCTACCCCAGTGCGTAGAAGAGTGTTGGACACATAGTGCTTATAAAAAAAACTAGAGCTGTTGATAGATATCAATAGATAGGTTGATAGAGAAGCACCATGGGCTAGTGGATAGAGCACAAGCCTGGGTGTGTGAAAAACCTGGGTTCTAATCCCAGTTCCACCACTCATCTGCTGTGTGACCTTGGGCAGGTCCCATAACTTCTCTGTGCCTCAGTTACCTCATCTGTAAAAATGGGGATTAAGATTGTGAGCTCCATATGGGACACAGACTGTGTCCAACCTAACTAACTTTTATCTACTCCAGTGCTTAGTAAGATGCCTGGCACAGAGTAAGTGCTATAACAAATACCATTAAAAAAACCAAACAAAACACTATACTCGTTGCGTTGGAAACCACGACTGACTTTGAAGAGACTTGATGTTTGGCAAAACTGGCTGTTTTCCTAGCCTCCTGACTTCTGAGAAGCAGCGTGGCTCAGAGGAAAAGCCCAGGATGGGAGGCAGGAAACCCAGGCTCTAGATTCAGCTCCATGACTTGTCTGCTACATGACCTTGGGCAAGTGGCTCAATTTCTTCATCTGTAAAATGGGGATTGAGGAGCTGCTCTCCCTTGCCCCTGCCCCAGACTTTGAACCCCTTGTGGGCAGGACTGTGAGGATCTGATCATATCGTATCTACCTCAGCACTCGGCACGTACGAATTGCTTAACCAAGATGACAGGTATTATTTAGGAGGCCAGATCCTCTTGGATTGCGCATGTACGTGAAGGAACCCCCAAAATATGAGTGCAGAGTGGTCCGGCCTCCACTAACTAGAAACCAGTGTTTTTGCATTTAGTAACAGAATATGGTTGCCATAGGTTTTTTACTACAGGCAGTGAGTGCTTGTCACATATTTCTCTTTAAATAACTTGTTGAAGCATGTGAACTGCTAATAAAAGATGGAGTAAATTCAAATCCACCAAGAGATACAAAGAACATTCTTTTGTGACCTTCTGAAGGGGCTAAGATTGGATTTCTACTGTGGCCCTGAGAAATTCAAAGGGAAAATGAGGTCACCATATAACTCCTAATCTACCTAAGCCTGAGGCTGGTCATTCCTCTCCTTTCATTCTGTGTATCACTGGCTTTCCTATATGGAGTAATAATAATAATAATAATGATGGCATTTATTAAGCACTTACTATATGCAAATCACTGTTCTAAGCACTGGGGAGGTTACAAGGTGTTCAGGTTGTCCCACGGGGGGCTCACAGTCTTAATCCCCATTTTACAGATGGGGTAACTGAGGCCCAGAGAACTTAAGTGACTTGTCCAAAGTCACATAGCTGACAATTAGCAGAGTCAGGATTTGAACCCATAACCTCTGACTCCAAAGCACATGCTCTTTCCAATGAGCCACGCTGCTTCTCAAAATAGTAGACTATTCTCTAGTTGTTTCCTATGGGCAGGGAATTTGTCTACCAACTCCATTAGATTGTACTCTCCTAAGCACTTAGTACAGTACTCTGCAAACAGTAAGCACTCAGTAAATATGATTGTTTCTAGACACTGGCCCTCTCTGGGTGTAGCTTGCCAAGTCAGTCAGAACTGGTAATTGCAGCAGACATAGCAGGAAATGTGGGGCAGATTCAAAAATTGAGATACAGGGAGAAAAATAGAAAAATACCTGATCTTTTTCAGAACTATTTTAGTCATTTTGAGATCTTTACAGCCAATGCTACCAGGATTGCTCCCATCACTTCCATTCCTTAATCTTTGATTTTCTTTTCCACTCTTCCACAGACCCACAGCCTGAGCGACCACAACAGTTTCCCCTTGTCTTTCTTCCTTTCTTTTTTCTCTTTACAAGCTCTGCATCTTCTCTCTCTCCTCTCTCTCCATCCTCTCTACCCTCCCTTTCCATTCCCTTCTCTCTTCCTCAACATCTCTCTCCATTTCCCTCTCCAACTTCCCTCTCTCTTTACCCATTCCCTGAGCTCTAGATTCAGCTGGAGGATTCTCCTGGAGGAGAGCTCACCTCCTCCAGGAGGCCTTCCCAGACTGAGCCCCTTCTTTCCTCTCCCCCTCGTCCCCCTCTCCATCCCCCCGTCTTACCTCCTTCCCTTCCCCACAGCACCTGTATATATGTATATATGGTTGTACATATTTATTACTCTATTTATTTATTTATTTATTTATTTTACTTGTACATTTCTATCCTACTTATTTTATTTTGTTGGTATGTTTGGTTCTGTTCTCTGTCTCCCCCTTTTAGACTGTGAGCCCACTGTTGGGTAGGGACTGTCTCTATGTGATGCCAATTTGTACTTCCCAAGCGCTTAGTACAGTGCTCTGCACATAGTAAGCGCTCAATAAATACGATTGATTGATTGATTCCCTATTTCCCCCTTCCTTTTTTCTCCCACCATCTTTCCCCCTTCTTTCTCCTTCCCCTCTCTAACCTCTTTGCAATCTTTCCCATTCTCTCCCTCTGCCTCAATTTCTTCCTTAGTAAATAGGCTCAAAATCAGTGTCAAGTTTCAATCAAATCAATCTATTAACTGTCCATCCAGCCAGTGTTCTTGTTTAAAAGAATGGCAGAAGGGACCTAAGAGGAACAATATGATTTTTGCCCCTTTTGAGAACGTTTCAGTCTGTCCCCTGACTTCCACTCATCCTTCCTCCCTCACTCCTTTCTTCCTTCCCCTTCTCTTCTACTTTCTTGAATGGTTCATGAACTTTAGTGACGATGACTTAGTACTGTGACAATTCTAAAATGTTTTTCAGCGTGGCCCAGTGGAGAAAGCACCAGCCTTAGAGCCAGAGGGTCTGGGTTATAATCCTAGTCCGTGACCTAGGGCAAGACACTTCGTTCCCTCTGTGTCTCAGTTTCTCATCTGAAAAATGGGAATAAAATACCTGTTCTCCCTCCCTCTCATTCTGAGTCCCATGTGGCTGGGGACTCCCTTACTTGTTTCTATTGTATTTTCCCCAGTGCTTCATTCAGTGCTTGACACATAGTAAGAGCTTAACAAAGACCACAATTATTATTACTCATTTTCCATCCTTTAAAATCCTTCTTAAAACTCACCTCCCAGACAAAGCTTCCCTTGATTAATCCAAGCCTGGTGCCAAAGAGGATAGTTATCACACGGTTCCTCCAAGCCTCCTTCAGTGCAACCTCAGACACAGATTACTGAGCCGGGCCCTCACATCCGGGTGGCTTAATTAAAAATGCCTCGGTGAATAAAGCTAATCTTGAAAGTTATTTATTCTGGAGATCACTTAATTTTCCCAATAATTTTATCTTTTGACTTCATTCAAATTTCAAATGCCCAAAAGAATTTCATACCCCTAAAGCCATACCACCCTGCAGAGGGGGGAGCTTCAGGACCACCTGCAGTTGGTTGGCACTGCAGAAATTAGGGAGTGGTGCCCTTCACCCCAGGCCTTTTGATTAAACGTATTTGAGGATTGCAATTTTCTTTCTCATTTAGAAAAGCATATTGTGGTATTTTCTTTTCCAAGGAGGGATATTAATCTTTAGCCTCAGATCAACACAATCTGCTTCCCAGTTTGGGCCCAATTTCCCCCCTTTGCTTCCTGCTCCTGACTCCTCTGCAGTTCTTCTGAGCACCATTAGACAGCAGTTGTGCTCCATTCTAGAAGTAAATGAAGTGGCCTCTGTTTCTCCTTCCCTAACTAATTGGCTGTTCTTAGTCATAGTTAGTTCTGTTGGTTCCAGATATGGGAATTCCTAGCCATTTGCCTAAGTACAGAATGGAAAGGCAGCGGAAAACGTAAGGTAAGTTCCACATTTTACCTTCACAATGAAAAAAAGTACTATAGAACTAGAAGCACTCCCAAGAGACATTAGCCTGATCCTCTATTAAGATGGGGTAATTGTTCATCTTTAGACTCATTTTTGCAGGTCACAGAGCAGTGTGGAGTTCACAGGAGGAGATAAATTATTAAATGCCATTGCTGTGTCCCAAATGAGTTCATTCACGGACTATAGATGGAAAGTCATCTTTTCTATATGTTTTATTCCTTAGTTTATTGTAGGATTAACGGAATAATAATAGGAGTAACAATCACTACTTTCTTGTCCCCTGTTCAGTGGAACTTGCCTCCATCTTCATTTAGCTCAAGAAGAGAATGCCGTTTGAAATTATAAATGGGGACAAAGAATTAAAAGGGAATTTTAGATTGTAGGGGGCCGACTTGCTGTGAAACAGTGGCGATGTATTTAATAGGAATTCGTTTCCATTATTTGCCTTTGCTTCAAGGTCTTTATTGAAAAGGATCCGCGGGAGTATAAGGTATAACTGTTTATTGTTTTAATTTCTGCCAAATCACTTCCCTTAAGAAAACTCACTTACTTCACCAAAGCACTGATGCAGCTGTTTCTCAGACAGGACTTTTCTGTCCATTTATCTGGCAGGCAGGGTAAAATTAAAGATCCAGAACCTCCTTGGAGAAGTTTCGGGGAGGTTGTTTTTCTAGCACTCTAAACCTATTGAAAAAAAAATTCCCTTTTCAAAGTATTTAAAGATTACTTTATCCTGAAGCTCATCAGGGAAAGAGAATATTACCAGTGGAAAATGTATAGGTATCTAAGAAAATGATGTGTTTCAATTAGAACTGATTCAAATGCTTTGACAAGCCTTGAAAGAATAACATATGAGGCATTTCACGTTTACGCTGAAGTGGAACTCAAAATTTCCAGGCCTTGAAGCTGCTGATTTATTCACATCTGTGATGTGATGTGGGGCAGGGCTCACCTCTGACGACACATACCAATGGGATTCCGGGTAAACTGCATTAAAAGAAATAGCTTGACTTTATGGAAACAGCAGGGACCTGGGGGTTAAAGGAACTGACTTCTAATACCAGTTCTGCCACTTCCCTTCTGTGTGACCTTGGGCAAGTCACTTCTCTATGCTTCAGTTTCCACATTTGTAAATGGGGAGTAAGTATCTGTTCTCCCTCTCCCTAATCTGCTTATCGTATATCTACCCCAGCGCTTAGTCCAGCACTTGGCACAGAGTGAGCACTTAACGAAGTCCGTAATTATCAATTATTATTTAAAGAGTCCTGTTAAAGTTTAGGAATATTACAAAGTGCAACAGGCCAGTCTCAAGAAAGACTCTCTTCTTCTCTTCTGTTGGGATGAACGTGACTGAGTTTGAAAGCCTAATTCAATGTGGATCTGAATGATCTCAGCCCCTTTAGCATCATAAAATAGTTTGGGACTAGAGAGCAGACCTGCTCTCTGGGAAATGGTACTGACTGAAGGCCCCACCTGAACCCAGATAACAATAATAATAATAATAATAACTGTGGTATTCGTTAAGCACTTACTATGTGCCAGCCACCGTACTAACAGCTGGGGTAGACATAAACTGATTGGATTGGACATAGTCCCTGTCCCACATGGGGCTCACAGTCTTAATCCCCATTTTACAGATGAGGTAACTGAGGCACGGCAAAGTGAAGTGACTTGCCCGAAATCACACAGCAGACAAGTGGCCGAGTGGGGATTAGAATCCAAGTCATTCATTCAATCATATTTATTGAGCGCTTACTGTGTGCCGAGCACTGTACTAAGCACTTGGGAAGTACAAATCGGCAACATATAGAGATGGTCCCTACCCAACAACGGGCTCACAGTCCTGTGGTCTATCCAACAGGCCATGCTGCTTCTTTTGCAGCTCATCCACTCCTGCTCCAAGATAGCAAGTTCAAAGGTCAACACACATCAACCATGCACCCCGAATCCTTGGCAACCTCAGAAATAGTTTGGTTCCATTTTCTGGTGGAGGTTTGGGTCGGTCCCTTTTTCATACTGATTAACTTGCAATCCTACCTAAAATTAGACTTTGCTGCCTTTGTTTTGCCTCAGAAGTACAGGTCTGTGCTGGCTATGTGTTTCCCACTTCTCCTCTGCCTGCCTGTGCCTGTTCTTCTTTCAGCAGCAAGCTGTATGCAAAGAGATTGAAAAATCTTCATCTCTAAGTTCAGGGAGTGGTGTCAGCTTCAACTGTCTATCTGCTTCTCTCTGTGGGATAGGCTGGGAGGTGAAATGACTGAGGACCGATCGTGTCCAATGGGCACCAAATGCTTAGTACGATGCTCTGAACCCAGTTACTACTCACTAAATGACATTGATTAATTGCATTATCACACAGGGTGTGACACACACCTTTCTGTCAGGCGATTGTTGTTTCTACTATCCATTGGGAGAGGCGTCTTCTAGGCTGTACGCTCCTTGTGGGCAGGTAATGTGTCTGTTTATTGCTATATTGTACTCTCCTAAGCACCTAGTACAGTGCTCTGCACACAGTAAGCGTTCAATAAATACGAATGAATGAATGAATAATGTAACACACAGGGGACATAGAAAAAATTCTGAGTTGGGCGTAGGTAGGGCTCACAATCTCAAATTCTGTTCCCCCAGTTCAAAAATCGAAGTGCGCACGAAAATCCATAAATATTAGTAGGATGATTCATCTGCTGTAGACATTTCATGGGCTTACACTACACGCTTAGAGGCCCTTTCATCGGAAAGTTTGTGACATTAGGATGGGTGAATCCGGCAGCAATTTGGGTTTGGCAAACTATCTTGAACTATTTTTTAAACGTTTGGGAGCTTGATAAAAGCCAAATGCACTGTGCCAAGTGCCTTTTTTTCCCTCCATTAATTTGAAAACTCATGTGTATTTCAAGGGGAATTTAATCCGTATGTTTCTAATTCATTTACACTTAACTCATCAGAATGTTGTTTCGTAAGACCTATTTGGTGGCCAAAACCTTATGAGTCTTTTAAAGCCCTTTTCTTTGACCCTTGAGGTAAGGTTTGGCCAAGAGAAACTGGGACCCAAATCTCAGAAGCATTTTACTTGGTTTGAAGGCTAGAACCTCTAAATCCAGAAGAATTTCAGACAGAGAAAAAATATATTCTCTTTTCCCCGACTAAAGCCAAAAAAATATTGGGGAAGCTTAAATTAAATCCCATCCTTCACTCCCTTATTATTGTAAGGTTCTTAGATCAGTGGCTAGTATTTTAGACTGTAGGTGTCTAAAGGGAAGGTGTCTACCAATTCTGTTATATTGTACTCTCCCCAATGCTTAGTACAGTGCTCTGCACACAGTAAATGCTCAGGAAATGTGATTGACAGCCTAGCCTAGTGGATATTATAATTGATGGGAATTAGGTGACATAAACCCCGTCCTACCAACTCCATTACCACCAACACCATTTAATGTTTGGGTACCACTCCATGATTGATTAAATTTGCCTTCCTATCCATTAAGCAAAGATAATAATGTTCCCTTACCTCTGCAATGTTTCCTATGTTAACGATGTTAACTTCTTTGTGGTTGTTGGAAGAAATTGTACTAATTTTCATTCATTCAGTTGTATTTACTGAGTGCTAAGTGTGGGCAGAACACTGTATTAAGCACTTGGGAGGTTATAATGCAACAATACAAGTACATTATCCTGAATGTGGCAGGAACTTCATATTTGGTAACATAGAGTATTTTGGAGCTTGGATAAATAGAATTGCATAAATTCTATTATTCAAATGCTGTGAATAAGATGGTGAAATTCAAATGTTTTCCAGTTATCAGCAGGGCCTGTTCTCCATCCTCAGCCTTTGCTTTGTTTGACTGCTAAGAACTCCCCACCTCTCCCTCCCACCCCACTCTCTCCATCTCTGGGCTATTAAGAAGCAGCATGGCTCAGTGGAAAGAGCATGGACTTTGGAGTCAGAGGTCATGGGTTCAAATCCCGACTCCGCCAATTGTCTGCTGTGTGACTTTGGGCAAGTCACTTAACTTCTCTGTGCCCGTTACCTCATCTGTAAAATGGGGATTAAGACTGTGAGTCCCCCGTGGGACAACCTGATCACCTTGTAACCTCCCCAGTGCTTCAAACAGTGCTTTGCATATAGTACATGCTTAATAAATGCCATTATTATTATTATTATTATTATTATTATTAACTCAAAGGAAAAAGTTGGCTTAAAGCATATGACAAAAGATGAGAATAAAAAGGAACTTAATAAGCACTTCCTCTGTGCCAAGCACTGTGCTAAATGCTGACACAGTTCCGGTCCTACATAGAGGTCACAGTCTAAGAAGGAGGGAGAACAGATATTTCATCCCCATTTATAGATGAGAAAGTGAGGCACAGAGAAGTTAACTGACTTGCCCAGTGACACACAACAGGTAATTGGTGGAGCTGGAACTAAAACTCACCCTACGCCCAGTCCCAAGATCTTTTCATAGGGCTGTGTGATATTTCTTCACTCCACATTTTTCTTGATGAAAAATGTATTGCATTTGTTCCAGCCCCTCTCCCCACCTCTCCCACCCATCCCACTCTCTCTATCTCTGGGCTATTAATTCCATGACTTTCCAGAGAGGTTTTAGGTTGAGCATTTCTACATTATCATGGAATTTATCCACACTGAGCCCAGGAAATGGATTCATAATTTGAGGCCCCATATTTAGATGAAATTTCAGACTTGGTGAAGTTACAGTGGTGTGTGCAATCGTATTGTATGAAATAAAGGCAGAACTTGAGCTCTTCCATCTCCTTGAATCTCATTTCTCTGTGGTCATTGTGAACCCTGTCCTTGAAAGCTGTTTCAATTGAATCCAGTTTATTGAATCACACGCAGAAGGGTTTGCCATGAGGCACATTCTGTACCCTGATGTAGAGTAGAAAATTGGCCTAACAACAGCCATGTGGTGTGCAGCAATGGACGGCATCAGAATTCCTGTGGTCCCAATCGAGCCATAGTGAGGGGCATGACTAGGAGCATGGTGAGGTCATGGTAAAAGAAAGTCCTTGATGGTGAAGATACTGGTTGGTGGAGGGTAGAATTCTCAAGAGGAGAGTGGTCTGATTTTTTTTCTCCATCTGCTATTTAAACCAACTAGCTACCTCAGAAGCAGTATGGTTTAGTGGATAGAGCACGGGCCTGGGAATCAGAAGGACTCGGGTTCTCAACCTGGATCTGCCACATAGCTGCTGTGTGACCTTGGGCAAGTTACTTAACTTCTCTGGACCTCAGTTATTCATCTGTAAAATGGGGATTAAGAGTGTAGCCACATATCTGCTGTGTGACCTTGGGCAAGTTACTTAATTTCTCTGGACCTCAGTTACTCATCTGTAAGATGGGGATTAAGACTGTTAGCCCCATGTGGGACAGGGACTGCATAAAACCCGAGTAACTTGTATCTGCCCCAGTGCTTTGAACAGTGCTTGGTATATAGTATGTACTGAACAATACCATAATTATTAATATTATTATTATTGCTATTCTTCTCACCAGCCAAATGCTGGTGTGACAGGAGAAGAGAAAACTGGGGGAGAAATATGTTAAAGAGCCATCTTCTTTCTGTTTCCAGAACGATACTTAGGAAGAACTTCACATGTAGGAAGAGAAGCAAAGCCAAACGATGAAGCAAGAGGGCCTTTTGTGGGTATGGAAAAGAAGCTGCTACACTGAGTTTTAGTGAGAGATTGCACACTGGTGTTAGTCAGCCTCATGAAGCTGTTTCAATAGATTATTTCATTCAATCGCATTTATTGAGTGCTTACTGTGTGCAGAGTGCTGTATTGATCAGTAACAATAATAACTGTGGTATTTAAGTGCTTACTGTGTGCCAGGCACTGTACTGAGCGCTGAAGTAGAAACAAGGTACTTGGATTGAACACAGTCCCTGTCCCACCCAGGGCTCACAGTCTTAATCCTCATTTTACAGATGAGGTAACTGACGCACAGATGAATTAAATGACTTGCCCAAGGTCACATAGCAGACAAGGGACAGAGCTAGGATTAGAACCCAGGTCCTTCCGACTCTCAGGCCCGTGCTCTGTCCACTAGATCATACTGCTTCTCAGGTTCTGGAGTCTCTATCAATGGAGATGTAGAAGTGCACAGTAAATATCAATAGCCACCCCAAGGTGGTTGCAAGGGACAAAGCACCTGGGATAGGAAAAGACTGCAGAGGGTTTTGCAAGAGCTGCCACTAGCTAACACCTGCTCAAGAGTTCTCTCTCTCTCCTTTAGTCTCATAGTCAGTCTCGAACTCAGAAGCTAATAGCTTTGGGGCCTTCATTTTGTCCCAGTAAAGCACCAATAACCACACACAGGTTCTTGTTCTGCTCTCTACTGGAATTCCTACAGGATTCTCTTTTGGGTTTTTTTAATGTTATCATTTAAGTGCATGTGTCAAACACTGTTCTAAGCATTGGGGTAGGTACAGATTAATTAGGTTGGGCACAGCCCCTGTCCCACATGGGGCTCCCAGCATAATGAGATTTCTCTAGAAAATTCTGGGTGCTCTGCCTGAAAATGTCTCATGAAGATGTGCTAAAATTTATAAAAAAAATATTTTGGGATATTCTTTTTGAGAGGAATTAAGTTTTTTTTAGTAAATCTCATGATTATATATAATCTGCTATTCTTCAGCTGTTAATCATATGTCTGATCTGTGAAGAAAGACCTCTAATTCCCTTGAATGCAAACAATGGCCCTCTTTGAACCAGTCATTATATGTCAAGTCTATATTCTCATTTACACAAAAATGTCTACAACTGTGCACCAGGTGATGGTGACTATTTTTTATATTCTGATTCTTTAAATGGATTCACTCAGAAACTAACAGCATTCTTAACCGTACAGTTTTTTTTAATTCTGGGGTTGGCAAATTCAAGAATGTCCCACTAAGATTTTTAAACAAAGTTCAAAAGAAAAAAAATACATGCTGTCCTAGTTTTAAACATGTTCAAAGATGAGGATAATTTGAGACAAAGAGTTTTAACCAAAATCAAATAGAGAAAAGGTCAACAACAAAGTTACAGCTTAGGTTTCCTCATCCCATAAGGTTGACCAGCGAGGCTATTGTCCAGTAGTATCTTTCAGAATGGACCCCATTCAGTGCTTCTCTCTGCTGAACCTCAGTTTTCTTCATGTTTTACAAGGGAAATGGGAACTTGCAATTAAATCCTTTATGGATTGTGCTTTGTGAGATTCTGTAAGGCTCTGATTGTGCAGAATTCCTCATCAGATGATTTGGGGAACTAAACCAGCAGTTCTGAAATTTCAATAAATAGGATTCTGCTATTTGGAAGCATAGTCTCTTTTTGCAGCTATGATACCTAGGGGGAGGTAGTCTGGACAAACAAGTCATTCAACACATAATAAGGAATCCAAACTGTGTGACAGTCAGCACGCATTATAGAAAAATGTCCATTTATTTTATTACTACTTGCTCACTTTGGACCAACACAGCACAGATATGACATCTCATCTCCCATCATAATGTGTGGACACAGATCAGGTTGTGCTGTGTCAAAGGAGCTGAGTGCCTGCGCAGAAACTGTGTAGACGCGTCACCCTGACTTGCTCCCTTTGATCTTCCCCCTTCTTCCTGGCCCAAGGCACTTCTGAATATATCAGTAATTTTTTTTATTTACATTGATATGTGTTCATTTGTATTGATGTCTGTCTCCCTCTCCCTGCCCCCACAGTGTGAGCTCGTTATGGGCGGGGATTGTCACTCTTTATTGCTGTACTGTACTTTCCCAAGTGCTTAGTACAGTGCTCTGTACACAGTAAGAGCTTAATAATTATGGTAGAATGAATGAACAGACTCACAGGAAATCCTGGGCAAAGGAAGCAGCTGATGCAGGGTGGTACTGTTAGAATTAGTCCCCTCAGGAACAAAGACCACATCCAATTTTCACCTGTGTAGTCTTTCCCACCGCTTAGTACAATGTTCTGCATACAGTAAGTGCTTAATAAATACTATTACTATGACTGTGGTAATTCTGGGAGCAGGTGGGTGGGAGCAACAGGGAAGATTAGTTGGGAAAGAAAATAGAATTAAAGCAGGTTTACCCCCTAGACTGTAATGTGTCTGAAAACTGTTATATTGTACTCTCCCAAGTGTTTAGTATAGTGCTCTGGATACAGTAAGTACTCAAATATCATTGACTGAAGGATTGATTGATCTCTTCAGATCAACCAGAAAGATAATGGCAGTTACCTGTCGTGTCCTGTTTTCATTCCCTTCTAATGGGTGTTAAGGGACACTTAGGGAAACAGGCCTCTGAGGAAAGCTAAATTTGTTTAGCTTGAGGTACGAGAGGTGATGTCATGTTCATACAATCATATCTATTGTGTGCTTACCATATGCAAAACACTGTACTAAGCGCTGACACTGTTTTTACTGCATGACATACATTTCTGCAAGCTACTTCTATGTTCCCATAGCATAGCAGAATTTATCCTCAAAAAGGTCAGTGAAGAGTGTGTTGAGGTTTGATAATGATAATGGAATTTATTAAGCACCTACTATTTGTCAAGCACTGGGGTAGATACAAATTAATCAGGTTGGACACAGTCCCTGCCCCCATGGGGCTAACAGCGTAAAAAGGAGGGAGAGCAGGTATTTAATCCCCATTTTACAGATGAGCTGAGGCACAGAGAAATTAAGTGACTTGCCCGAGGTTGCCCAACAAGCAATTGGCAGAGCCAGGATTAGAACCCAGATCCTCTAAATCCCAGGCCCATGTTCTTCCCGATAGACTACACTTCTCCCCCACTGCTTCTGCCACATGACTGAATCTACCAGTTAACCCAGTCAGGACTAACTATTCCTCCAGTGAAAACACAGAGGGAATAAGGTGGGAGGAGAACCTCTTCCATCCCCATATCCAATGTTTCCCCTGATGAACTGTAGGTTTCTTCTATTTTGTACTCTCCCAAGTGCTGAGTGCAATGCTCTGCCCACAGGAGGTGTTTTTTGTTTGTTCTTTTAATGGTATTTGTTAAGGACTTACTATGGGACAGGCACTGTTCTAAAAAATAGTCTTGACTTCCCGTGTTACACTGGTCTTGAAAAAGTCTAGGCTAAAGAACTGAAATTGTAACAAAAGCTAGGCCAAATTTAGTTCTAAATAAATAAGGTTCAGCGAATCAGCTTTCAGGTATCAGGACATAACTAGTAATGATGTCATTTGTTAAGCACTTACTATGTGCAGAGCACATACGAGGGGGATACAAGGTGATCAAGTTGCCCCATGTGGGGCTCACAATCAATCCCCATTTTACAGATGACGTAACTGAGGCTCAGAGAAGTTAAGTGACTTGCCCAAGATCACACAGCCGTCATGTGGTGGACTGGGGATTCGAACCCATGACCTCTGATTCCAAAGCCCATGCTCTTTTCACTGAGCCATGCTGCTTCTCATAACTACTTTTCAAGGAATTAGCGACCCCTTCCAGGAAATTTTCTTAGAGAAATACTCTGCAAGTTATCACAACTCAAGTACTTCTCATTCTTCACTCGGTTTCAGGTAGAATGCTGCAAGGGAACTAGGAAACCAGGAAATTTTCTTAGAGAAATACTCTGCAAGTTATCACAACTCTAGTACTTCTTATTCTTCACTTTGTTTCAGATAGAATACTCAAGGGAAATAGGAAACATTTTTCTAGCAACGCACGCTTGGCCGGATAGAATGCAGAGGGAGGTCAGAAGGAAAGGTTGTTCACGTGCGTGTGACTCCAGTCAAGACACATCAAAGCAGGGTTGGTCAGGAACCTACCTACTGCACTCTAATTAAGCTGAGTGTATTTAATATGGTTTTTTTTAGCTGGGTGCCTAGTTAAAAGAAGCAAAGCACCTTGTGGAAAGAGTGGGGCCTGGCAGTTGGGAGACCCAGGCTCAAATTCTGACTTCTCCCCTCTCTGGCTGTGTGACCTTGGGCGAGTCATTAATCTTCCCTACGCTTCAATTTTCTCACTTGTAAAACTTGCTTTCTCTACCACTCAGACTGTGAGCCCCATGTGGGGCAAGGAATATATCTGATCTGATTGTATCTACCTGGGCATTTAGCCCAGTGCTTGGCACTTAATATGGCACTTAATGATTATTATTATACTTGTTATTTTTTAAAACACAAGAAAATTCTATCGACTGAGTTAATTACAAATATCCTTTATCTTTCAGTCTCTTCATTTTCAATGCTATATTTAGAGACTTTATTGGATATGCCCTTTCCGGGACTCTTTCTAAGTAAACAACAGGATAAACATGTGGTTTTGGCAGCTAGGATTTCCCTTGTTCATAACGGTGACTTTAAAGATGAACACACAACACACAGTATGACAGGATAAAACTGCCTAAAAATCTTGTCTGTTACAAGTGGATGTGGCAGCATGGAGGCTGATGTCCCCTTGATGAAATTGTCCATCAAGCTGACCCTACTGTAAACCTTTAGGTAGAAACAGGCTTCATGCCAGTAACATCTGACAATCCACAAATCTGAGTGATATACAAGGTGCATGCTCAGCTTTTGGCTTTGATTAATGTGTAGGAGAGAAATCCAATTGACTCCTGTCATGTTCATGTTAATTAATTGCTTGGTGCTTAGTTCATAAGGCATGATTGGGAAGCCTGTTAATATGCTTGCTCCCCAAGTTGATTTTAGCAGATGGAAAAAATATTATTTTAACATGTTTTCTATGGCAACGTATGCCTATTTTTATCTTTTTTGGCTTGCCTGAAAGGAGCCTGCCACCTGTGTCTTGCAGGTTGTTTTCAATGATGTAAGCCAGATGAATGGAAAATGAATTTGTTGCTTCAGTAAAGTGGAGTAAAAAGGCACACTTTGGAATTAGGTTCTGGGCTCTCAGGGGTTGTAAACTTAATTTCTGACCATCTCATTTGGGTCAGCCAGCCAGACCCAATTTCTGGACAATGCAATGCCAAGCTACAATGTCTTTTAACTGGGGACATCACAAAGAAATCCACAGACTCGTTTCCTTTTGGCTTCCCATCTAGATCTAACCACTGTGAAACTTGGAGTTACTCATTCCAGTGTGGAGAACAACGGGGGTTTTTGGAATTCTAGATGAAAATCGATGTGAAGATTCTCAGGACAAATATTTTGGTCGTAGATCCTTTGTTGAAAAAGAACCAATTAAAGGTAGTCCAAGTTTAACTCTCTAAAATTAGTTTAAAATTACTGACTGGTCCTCTGAGATCTGGCAGAAAACTTTAATTGTGAAAATGACCTGGTTCTAGAATTCTTCCTGATTCCCTCCCGCCCCCTGCACAAATTGTATTTTGCAATAGGCATCTTCAATTTCAATATTAATTACCAGGCTTTTTGTTTTCCTATTCCCAGGGGGCAGCCTATTGTATTATCATGGTGCTTTTCTGTTCTTTCTGTTACAATAATTAAGATCACTTACAGCCCTTAGTATACTGCACACTCACTTGGCTGTTATGGCCCATTATGTCTTCAGGTTAGCATGGCTATTTAATCTGAACATCTGGGATTCATCATGCGGAGTGAAAGGCATGATGTATCCTCGATTTTAAGCCCACGCCATGATCGAACTGTTGGATGAGACAAATGTGTCTAGGTGAGGAAGATTAATACTTAAATCATTTCTTTTCTGAATTGGAGGTTATAGATGGATTTTTATTTACCTTGTAAACAGATGGCTCCTAACCTCTGAGTATAAGTTCTTTCTCCCCAACCAGAGCAAATGCGATTTGAACCGTAGCGCTTTTACGAAACAGATCACTGAAAACTCTACCTTCTAGAATAAGCTTCAATTCCACCCCTCCTCCAAAATTATCTTTCTCCCCAGACCCTCTCCCAGCCTCCAACAGCTTTTCTTGAGGTATTACTCTTTTCTCCCTGAGGGATCCTTAACAGGGTGATACCAGGTCTTCGCTCCTTTCTCTCCTCCCTCTCTTCCAGGGTTGCTGTTTTTAAGCATGGAAATGATATGACCTTAGTTCTCTCCTCTCTCTGCAGGAAAGTGAAACTCTGTTGGAGTCAAAGATTCATCTTGTTTTATTTTAATGGAAAAGGAGGAAGAAGTCCAAAACACACAAACTTTTTTTTTAACCGTACAAATTACTCCCCTCCACCCCCGCTTGCCCTCACCCTTTCCCATTTATACTTTTTTTTGTCCTTCCATTCTTTTTTATAAGACCATCTCTCCCTTTTTCTGGTGGATGCTCATCAGGAAATCCAATTAAAATGGCAGAAGAGAGTTTAACAGCTTAAATAAAATGTGGAAGCTTAACCTCTTAATGCAGGATTCTTGAATGGCTCCCAGATGGACCATTGACCATCTTCTCAGCTTAGGATTCAGCTCACCTGATCCCTGGAGTTAGTGGATCAAAGAAGCTTGGTGAATAACACAGGGTGATGCGGGTAGGAAAAGGATTATGGAGAATGAGTACCCTAGAGGTATAAGATTTAGCCAGAAATTATTTCCAGTCATGCCTTGATGAAAGGAGGCAAAGAAGAATAGTGAGGGGATGAGGCGGGCTAGCTTTTGGCACCTTTGAACCATAGGGGATTTACTGGAACCTTGATTCTCTCCTTTCCTTTCCAGTTGGCTATTTTGAAATATGTTTAAAATGGAACCCTGGGCCTGCAGGGTCTGAAATCATCAGGAATTGTGAAATAGGCTTGCTTAGAGGAAAATTTCAGCAGTTTGGGAGAATGAGCAGTGTCTTCACCTTTCAGGACTCTACAGAGACCCTAATGTTGAACACAGCTGTAAGTGAATAGATCATTCTCTGAATCTCAGCCTGCAGAGAGCTGCTACTAGGCCCAAGGATATAATCTTGCAGACAAGAGGAACTCTGTAGATCTTCATCGACATATTCCTTGCAACTTGTGACAAAGAGCAATATAGCAACTGCAAATTCCCCTATTGTGCCTTGAAAGTGAAGCTGAAAAGTGGTGTATCACTAAGAAAAACGTAGATTCTGAACCTCTTTTTCCCAACAGACATTTCTTTTGCTACTTTCAAGTTTGGAAACTGTCTTCCCAGGATAACGTTCTTTCCAGACCACGATTCTAGCCAGAACTCATTGATTCCCAAAATTCAGTAAATTTTCAGCTAAAAATGCAATTTCAAAACACAAATGTGACTCCCAAACCTTTCTCTAAAAGACATAACTTGGATCCAGTGTTGGTCCAGTTTCATGCCCAGTTTCAGTCACCGCATTTAAAAAGAATGTGAAGAATCTAGAAAGGGTCCAACAGAGATCAACAAAAAAGATAGAAAGGATGGAAAACAGGAGTAGAGATTAAAGAAACAGGGTCCGTTTAGACTGGAGAAGGAAAGTCTAAAAGTGGCTTAACTGTTCAAGTGTATAAAGTTAACACAAAGAGGACACTGACTGATGGATCTTCCTTTCCCAGGGGAAATGGCTATTCAGATTGCAAGAGAGTTTGTTTAGCTCTAACAAGACTTTCTTGATGGTGAAGGTGATCCTATGATGGAGTAGCCGTCGTTCGGTGGAGGTTGTGGAATGTCAGTCCCTGGAGATGATGATCTCTTGAAAAGGAACAGACAACCATCTGACCTGGATGGTTTAGTCATTCACCTGCCTCGAGGCGGAGGCCAGGAGCAGATGATATTTAAAGGTGTACGATTCTACTATCTGAGCAGAGGGTCACACTTACAAGGCTTCCCTTCAGATCGTATAACCTCTGACTGAGTGAGCCCAGGTTCTATCACTACTCTTTCCTAGGGACTTTTCTATAGTATGCCCTTCTCTATGACTTCTGAAATTGCTTTTTTTACTTTTGATGTATTATCATGTTACAGAGTAAAGAATATACTGTAGGACAAGATATGTTCCCCTTGATAGATTCTGTCAGTCAAATGTTCTCATTAGTGAATGGCAAGTACTGTGAGGCATTGTAGAGTGAAGATAAGTGTTTAGAAAAAGACGACATTCAGTCATACTGAAGACTGAAAATCTGAAAAGACGTAAACAGCCTGTTTCCAGGTAAAGAACTCTTCCAATTGTTTCCAAGTGTAAAAGAGCTTCAGGAATGTCAAAAGTTCTTTCTTTTTTGTCCTGACCTGAATAGGTTTTTGACATACTGCTGTTTCTGATAACTGCATTGGGTGTAATTACAGTCTGTCATGATTTTTACATGGGGGTCATAGGCATCGTGGCCAATTTGGTACATTGTAGCAACATAAAAAGGACCAAATTACTAGGGACAGACCGGAGGTAATTGGAAATGTGGCATTTGTCTACAAAGGGGGCAGAAAGGCAGTCTGAAGTGTGTGCTCAGTGCCGAGTGTGCAGATAGCCAGACTGCAAGTGTGTGGTGTGAAAAGAAGGGATCCATGCAGTGAGCCGAACTTTAACCCCAATCCTGAAAGGGGCTCTGATTGGTCCTTCGTCCCTCTGCAGTTCAGCATCTGAGGTGATTCCGAGTGAAATCTGCCCAGTAAAGTTGAAGCAAGAGCTATGGGGGAGATTGTATTTTCTGTTGTTCCAGAAAAATCTAGATCTCAATCCCAGTTATGAAAACAAGAAAGGGAGAGGAGTGTAGCTCCTGGCTCTACATCTGAGAGTGGGTGTTTAGACCATTAGCTGCAGTTGAGCAATAATTAGACTCTGAGCTTGCTTTGCTCGGATGAGCTTGGTATCTCTCAGAACATCTTAGGAATGTGTTTTACTCAAGAGATCGTGCACTCTTTTGCCTCAGTGAAAGGCAGACACTTGGCGAGCAGAGGTATCCATCTGCTCTGATTATTACTGTAACCGAAGGCAAATGTTTGCTTCCAGATATTTAGGAATATGCCAGCAGTGGGCAGACTGAGAGCTCCCTGCTTACACTAGAGGATCCTAGCCGATGGAGAGAGAAATAAATTTGAGTACATGTGCTCCTATTCCTGCCTACCTCAGAAACTGAAACTGGCACAAGAAAGCAGTTGAAGGTATCTAAGCAAAGTCATACCTGTTTCCCTGTAGCAAGTCTGTCACAGATACAGCATCGTGTCTCAAACACTACAATCTCAGGAGGGTTTTTGGTAGCCCAGTACACGAACTCTATTTTAATTTTTTGGTTTTTCTTTCTGCATGCCCTCAAGAAAACGGAGTCGTAAGTTCTCTCCTCCAAACAAAATAATTATCATCAACCACAGTTTTACAAAGGCTGTCCAGGCTCCTGAATCTCCTCTGTCTCCCCACTGTTGCTTGCTTTATGGTCATATCATGGTTTTTAGCATCGTTCATTAGAAGCACTCACTGGCAGTAGGTCACCTGGAGACTTTGCTATCTGCTAGCAGTTCAGGGAAAAGATTTGGTGGGGCGGAAGTTAAAACTATTGGTATAATTGATCATCTTGGGTTGTTGGATTTTACTTAATAGTCTCTCTGTTATCATATAAAATGAAGGGTTGTGGGGAATCTTATATAAGACTTTTCATTCTACACATAATTTCTTAGACTTAAAAGTCCCAAACCTCCAATAGGTTTCTTGGAGTGGGAATAGGCCAAGGTACCTGTCTTCAGATGGCAGTACTCAAGTCAAGTTGTTAAAGATTTGCCCAAGATTCACCACTCAGTAATCATCCCGACTCTACTGCTTGTCAGCTGTGTGACTTTGGGCAAGTCACTTCACTTCTCTGGGACTCAGTTCCCTCATCTGTATAATGGGGATGAAGACTGTGAGCCCCACGTGGGACAATCTGGTCACCTTGTATCCTCCCCAGTATTTAGAACAGTGTCTTGCATATAGTAAGTACTTAACAAATGCCATTATGATGATGATTATTATTATTATGGAATAAGAGCATGTAACAAAAGTGAGAGAGGGCAAAATTTTAAAAGAAAGGGAAAGAGGCAAGTGAGGGAGATACTGAGGGAGAAGAGAACAGATGGGATAGTTTCCTTTATTACTGTGATTCTCCCAACACCTAGTTCAATCAGGTAGCCTGCCAAGCGAATGCAATACTAGCATATCAAGGATCTATCCTTTATTTCAGAAGCAGCACAGACCAGTGGAGAGAGTACAGGGCCTCGGAGTTACAGGATTTGGCCTCTAATCCCAGCACCACATACAATTGAATGATTGAATGAATAAATGCCTGCTCTTTGCTAAGGGCAAGAGATAAGAGCCCAGGTTCTCTAACTTCCAGGCCTGTGCTCTTTCCATGAAGCCACACTGCTTCTCAAGTTAGGATAGAACCTTGTTGTACTAGTATTATATTAGCTGGTGGGCTACCTGATTGAACTGAGTATTCTCAGTGGCTCAGTTTCCCCATCTGCAAAATGGTGATTCAATACCTGCACTCCCTCCCATTTTAGACTGTGAGCCCCTTGTGGGATAGGGACTGTGTTCAACCTGACTTTCTCATTCCTGAGCAGCATGGCTCAGTGGAAAGAGCATGGGCTTTGGAGTCAGAGGTCATGCATTCAAATCCCAGGTCTGCCAACTGTAGCCGTGTGACTTTGGGCAAGTCACTTAACTCCTCTGTGCCTCAGTTACCTCATCTGGGAAATGGGGATGAAGGCTGTGAGCCCCACATGGGACAATCTGATCACCTTGTATGCTCCCCAGCCTTAGAACAGTGTCTTGCACATAGTAAGTGCTTAACAAACATCATTATTATTATTATTATTATTATTATTATTATTATCATTATGTCCCTACCTCAGTGCTTAATACAGTGAATGTCAAAATAGTGCTTACCAAATACCGTTATTATTATTATTATTACCTGTTAACAACGTTCTGATCCCATGTAGATCTTTTTAGCCTCTTTAACATGTAGGAGTCGGATCTCACTCTCAATCACCTCATCTTCAAATACAAAGGTTGGATACCTCTACACGTGAATGTCACCTCTTACAGCGATTGGTAGGAACGTAATGAATAATTGTGGTATTTAAGTGCTTTCTAGGTGTCAAACACTCTTCTAAATGCTGGGGTAGATACAAGACAATCAGATCCCATACGGGGCTCACAGTTTAAGTAGGAAAAAGAACAGGTATTGAATCCCCATTTTGCAGATGAGGGAACTGAGGCAAGAGAAGTTAAGCAATTTGCCCAAGGTCACACAGCAGGTATGTGTCAGAGCCAGGATTAGAACCAGGTACTCTGACTCCAAAGCCCTAGTCTCTTCATTAGGGCCACTCTGTTTCTCTATGCAGTTGATAGGTCCTCGATCTACTGCAGTGATGGGCTTCATTCATTCATTCAATCGTACTTATTGAGAGCTTACTGTGTGCAGAGCACTGTACTAAGGGCTTGGAAAGTACAATTCGGCAACAGAATTCATTTTAAAGTGCATTCTACTAGCACTTAATCATTTTTATGGCATACAACAGAATTGTTTTAGTTCTGCATTACTTGACTGCTATCGAAGGCATATAGAGGCCATGCTAAATAAGAAGGGGGAAGGTGATTGGGAATAGGCCCAGCAGTTAAACAAGAGTTTTGATATAATCACTGGTTGATGTCTCTAAAATACCTCTGGCCTCGGTTTTCCCACAGCCCTTGCGTTGAGGTACCACTCTTAGTTATTTCCACCCAGTCTGACTCTCCTGAATCTGTCATCCAAGAGACCCAGCAATTCATCCTTATGAGCTACAGTTGGAAAGAAACCTTCTTCCGCCTCCTTCCTTATTCTCGAGATAATTACTCTTTGGGTGGCAGGATCTTGAATTATGCACACTCCACCTTCTCCCAGGACAGTTGTCTGAAGAGATTCTGCAGGGGAGTGGGGCAAAGCAGCCACACTGATAGTGACATCATTGCACCTCCCTGCCCTGCCCCTGCACAAATCCCCAAATGGCGTTCTTCCCATAAAGACATGACATAATGTTCTTGCACTGTGTGGGTGTACCTGGGGGGTGGAGAGGGGGGAAGGGAGAGGCAGGGAGAAAGGGGGAGGGCATCTGTCTACAACTAGTGTGCATATTTAGATAATCCTACATCATCTACATAGTCCACTTTTCTCTAGTAACCAAGGCATAATCCAGTGATTTATCAGCATAGATGGAGCACGTTCCTTGGGATGCCCCACTCAAAGCTGCAATCCATGCAACGAGGCCTGCCTTAGAGTGACTTCTTTAGTAAAATAGTAGCAGTAGTAATAGCAGCACTCGCGTGCAGTGGACTCTAAGTACTAAGTCCCTGGAAAGTACAAAAGAAGGGATTGACGTATTTCCTACCCTAAAGGAGTTTATATTTTATCAGTGTTTTGACCCCATTTTACAGAGAAGGGAACTAAAGCATAGATAATTTGTGACTTGTGCCTTATAAATTTATTATTCCCATTCTCCTCTCACAATTGAAGATTGCAAACAAATCTTCCTAATACTTCCCAGACTAGTGACAGAAGGGAATTCCAATTCTATGCCTGGTCTTCGAGCCACATTGGCTTTCACTTAAGAGCCTTTATCTTGGTGCTAACTGTAGCGAACTAAGGGAATGAAAATGGTTGGAGATGATTTTCATTGCCGATGTGATCTTTGTACAGGAATACCAACTATAATACCTTTCGGCTTTGGACCTATCCAATGGCCTACTTGATATGCAGTCTACCACTTGCGGTGATTTTTCACCATGACACCAAAGCCTAGCCTATCTCTTTTTTTTTTTTGGAAAAAAAAAGGAAAAACAATAGTGCTTGTAGGAAATTATGGACTGGCAGGAGAAATGGAGACTGTGGAAACCGTTCCCTCATTTTTAACAATTTTTCTCAATCATATTCTTTGACCCACCAATGGGAGTTGTGAATCTAGATTACTTTCAACCTAGATTACTTTCAAACTGATCAGAGTCAACTGAGGGAGTTGAGGTTTATCTGGTAGTTATCCTTCTATTTACAATGTAATAGAGATCATTAATTTTTTCTCACATAATTTACTGAAGCACTTTCTAATGGCATTACTCAGCAGTGATCCACACTTGGTTTGAACCAGAATCCTGGAAAAAAGAATGGATCTCATTACAAATCCCCTGGGCTCTAATGCCATCATTTTAATTCACATCAGACTTGCACTACGTATAATTGTTCTCAGCTCCGTGCAACGTTTAACAGTTTTTGACTTGCATATTGAACCAGCTGTTTTTAGTGAAGAGTTGTCGATCATGAATCCTTTTGTCATCCCTCCAAGAATGTGTTTATAAATGGTTTAAATTAAGAGTAATGAAGGATTTGGATGAGAGCAGTGATCAATAGCCAAAATCAAGAACAATATAACTTCAGGACAGATGTAAACTGTGACAGGCCATAACATCATCTAGTGGATCTAATGGAAAAGTGAACAACCGCTTGCTGTATAACAAATGGACATTTTCAGGTTGCTGACTTTTGGTCAAAGCTCGATTCCACAATACAGAAGCATCGGAGTTCCGTCTTAAATAAATCATTGACTCCCACATGACTGAAACTATGCAGATTAATGTGAACAACAGCGGCAAGGGGAAAGTCAGTTCAAAGAAGCAAGTCTGCTCAGGACTTGTCTCTGATTACGGACTGCTCTCCTTCTATTAGCCATCAGGAACAGATGTCTGTTACTGTAAGAACAGCCCACGTTGATAGGGAAGTTTCTGTGGAAGCACGTTTTTGGTCTGTGTCGGACACATCTGGTCAAGGTCTTTGTAATGGCTTTATTTATTTCTTGCCTGAACTGGGACTTCAGAAGCATGTACTCAACGCTAAGCCAAGAGCTTCCTTTGTTCCATTCTGCTGCCACAGCTGGAACCTTTTGCAGGCTGACATGGCCAAATCTTCTGCGGAGACCATTATATTCTTTGGCATATTCCAGTACATTTGCATCTTTTAATCCAACTCAGCTAGCAGTGGGGAGTTTTTTAGGGCCACGTGCAAGAGCTAGCTTCCATTCAAAGTTCTCTGGGACACCAGATGGGAAAGCAAGAGCTGATAGCATCAAAGTGGCCTGCTACCAAGTTGGACCTGGAGGAATGAACCCTTCACTGCAGTGTTGGCTGCTCCGCAGGTTTGCTGTGAACCAGGCACCGAACAAAATTTGCTTCTCACTTTGACACGTTGAAGGAACTCACATGTCTTACCTCAATCCTATCTGAATTTCTTGAAACCCTAAATCAGTTCTGGGTAATAGGAGCTTCAGGGATCCTGACTGGGCCTATTGAAGTCAGGGTGCCCTTGCTTCAAGTGGTAGGTCAAACAATTATTTGCATCAGTCAGGCTAAGGAATCCCTATATTTTTGGTTAAAAGCAAAACTTTCCACCTGCAGTGTACGGGCAGTAATGCCTCTATCGTGCCTTTAATGAGCCCCACCAGACTGTAAATTCCTTGGGAGAAAGAGCCACATCTAATCTGAACAATGGAATTGCCAAAGTGCCTGACCAGGCAACTCGATGAATAAAATTAGGGCAATGATTGGGACGACCTGAGGGAAAAAACATTACTCCTGGAAAAGCAAAGTCTTCCGAGTCTGTCAACTCGTAGTCTCGGTTGGCCTCAAGCTGACCTGGCCTTTCTGGAGATGTCCTAGCCAGAGTTTGAGACTGTGTGAAATAGAAGGAGCAGAAGAGGCAAAGGGTCTTGTGCACACCCAGCTGGCCTAGTGGAAAGAATACAGGACTGGGAGCCAGAGGCCCTGGGCTCTAGTCCCAGTTCTGCCACTTGCCTGGTGTTCGACCTTGGGCAAGTCACTTAACTCTCTGTACTTCAGTCTCCTCATCTGTAGAATGAAGATTAAATCCTATCCCCTATCCCCTTTGACTGTGAGGCCTAAGTGGGACAGGGACTATGTCCTATCTAACTATCTTGTATCTACCCCAGAACTTAGTACAATGCCTGGTACATAGAAAGCACTTAAAAATACCATTTTAATCATGAATATTATTACTAAACTCACCTCTTGGTCTCCAGACCTTCCTAAAGTCTATGCGTAAGGAGAAAAATTCCTCTTCTGATTGTCGTTCACCAGGGTGGTCTGTCTGAGCCAGCTGTCTCTTAACAGGCCAGAGTTATGCCACCAAACAGCTGTTAAATATGAAGAACAAGTACTACTGGGGAGCAAAATAACTCTTCCACAAAAATGTAAAGATTATTCAAGAAATTGCTGATAAACCTTTCCTAGCATGCAAATTCCAGAAACATTTGACACATTAAAGTCTGTGATTTTCCTAACCTTTAACATATATCAAGAAGTGTTTTAAAGGAATTTTAAGCTTGCGAAAGTTCCCTCAAAGAATCTGGTTTCATTTCCAAAGTGTTCTGGCTGTGAAAGATTTAGATTCCCCATTAGACATTTGTGTGTTTGTAGATTTATCCATTCATTCAATCATATTTATTGAGCACTTACTGTGTGCAGAGCACTGTACTAAGCACTTGGGAAGTACAAGTTGGCAACATATAGAGATGGTCCCTACCCAACCACTGGCTCACAGTCTAGAAGGGGGAAACGGACAACAAAACAAAACGTAGACAGGTGTCAAAATAATCAGAACAAATAGAATTATAGCTATATGCACATCATTAACAAAATAAATAGAATAGTAAATATGTACAAGTAAAATAGAGTAATAAATCTGTACAAATATATACAGGTGCTGTCGGGAGGGGAAGGAAGTAGGGTGGGGGGGATGGGGAGAAGGAGAGGAAAAAGGGGGCTCAGTCTGGGAAGGCCTCCTGGAGGAGGTGAGCTCTCAGTAGGGCTTTGAAGGGAGGAAGAGAGCTAGCTTGGTGGATGTGCAGAGGGAGGGCATTCCAGGCCAGGGGAAGGACGCGGGCCGGGGGTCGAGGGTGGGACAGGCGAGGGCGAGGCACAGTGAGGAGGTTAGTGGCAGAGAAGCGGAGGGTGCGGGCTGGGCTGTAGAAGGAGAGAAGGGAGGTGAGGTAGGAGGGGGCGAGGTGATGGAGAGTCTTGAAGATACATATAGCTAGCTGGTGATCACAGTAATAATAACAGTGTTTTGTGTTAAGCGCTTGCAGTCTGCCAATCACTGTGTTAAGCGCTGGGGTAGATATAAGAAAATCAGGTTGGACTCTGTCCCCAGTGGAGTCTCAACCTAAGGGGAGCAGGTGATTTAATCCCAATTTTGTAGTTGAGGCATAGGAGAACTTCTCAGTGACTTGCCCAAGTTCTCACATCAGGAAAGTGGCTGGTATTTAGAAGACACTACTGTCCTGAAGAAAGAGACCAGGCAAGTGGTGGATCCAGGGTATAGAACTCAGGCCTCCTGACTCTCAGCTCTGAGCTCTTTTTATTCACCCATGCTGCTTGAAAGTGAATTTTTAATCAGTGGGTTTGGCTGGACCTATTAAAACCAGAGGGATTTATCCAGCTATTTTTTCAGGCGCATAGATTTTCGTTGGATCACAGTTAACTGGATAATTTGCCTGTTATCCCTCTGCCCTATTTAACCTGCGCAAACAGCCAAACCCTGTAATAGAGTCCACAAAACCGACTTTTGAGTTATTCAGATTGGCTGTCCCATAGATCCATTTGAGTTTGGTGGGCCCCCATAGACTCAGCCAATGTCCTAAGCATCTCACCAACAATCCAAAAGAAGTTACAGGAGAAAAGAGGAAGAAGAAAGAATTCAGGGGAAAGAACAGTAGGAATCGGGGAGAAGGATTGGTTTTAACTGTAGACCCCAAGTCCTTCCAAAATCTGTTTCAAAACAATACAATTTAGAGGGCCAGAGATGGATTTAACATGAAAGTAATTGCTCCAGGCCCCAGATCCTTTGGCTTAGAGTTTCTCTGTGATCCTAAAAGGATTTCGTGCAGAATTTTCTTAAAAAAGGCAATTCACTTATTGAGAACTTCTTCCATCTGGAATGAAGAGACCCTTATCTTTTGTGCTTGAACTCTCTAAAGCCTAATTTCAATGATTAAAAACAATGAGCACATTACAAAAATGGCATGATGCCACCCAACTTTAATTTTCTCCTTAAGTTTTTCACACTGTACATCTCTCTGCAGTTTCGGTATTCATTTTCTTTTCTAGTTCAGCATAACCTTCATGGTAGAAAAAAAAGTGCTGAAATGTCTAAGTCAAAACATAGCCCATAACAAACATTTGAAGCTAATTCCTTGATCCTCCCAACGGTTCTGCCATTGGTTCCCAGTATCACCTTGGGAAAGTGATTTATTCTTCCTGTGCTTTGATCTTTGTATCTCTCAGTATAGTTAGTCAAACTCACATGAACATACTTTCATTCACTCAATCACTCCCGCTTCTGTCTGTTACCTGCTTTGGTGAAGAGATGACAGCTGAATCTGCACTGGTCAAGTGTACTTTTTGAAGGGAGATTTCCTGTTAAAAATGCTTCTCTTCCCTACTGTGTTTTGGCATGAGGAACCCAGCAAAGTCCTCAGAGTCCAGGCAGACTGGTGATTGGGTTCAGGGAAACAGGTGAGCTATTAGCATGGCCTGCTGGATAGAACATGGGTTTGGGAGTTGGAAAGTCATGGGTTCTAATCCTGGCTCCACCTTGGGCAAGTCACGTAACTTCTCTGTGCCTCGGTTCCCTCATTTGTAAAATAGGGATTAAGACTGTGAGCTCTATGTAGGACAGGGATTTTCGTCCAACCCGATTATCTTGTATCTATCTCACGCCTAGAACAGTGCCTGGCATAGAGTAAGCGCTTCACAAATACAATCATTATTATTATTAGCCAAGTCAGCCAATCATATTTATTGAGCGCTTACTGTGTGCAAAGCACTGTACTAAGAGCTTGAAGGGGTACAGTTTAACAATATAATAGACATTCCCTGCCCCTTGAGCACTGGCTGTCAGGCAGACAATTTTTCAGCCAAACAGAAGGGAAATGTGAGAAAATACTACTGTTCATATGCATATTATCTCCAAAGCCTATTGGAAGGTCATTCATGCTGCCCTATGGCAACAACACTGGACCCCAATTTTCCTTTTGTTGGCCTACTAATTATATTGTAGTCTGCCAGACACATAGGACAGTGCTCTGCATACAGGCATCCAATAACTGCTGATTGATTTATTTGAAAATGCGCCTGAGGTCCACAAGTAATTAAATGGTAGGTAATATTTGCTCAAATTCTTTTCAGTTTTTTTCAAACCAGTTTTTTTATTAAAGTTCTCCTCTTGTAAACACGACACATGATTCACTATTTCAACTTTTTCATTCCTTGCCTTCTGCCCTTACCTTACCTTCTCCCTCACCTTTCTGTGTTTTCTGCTTTCCTCCTCCTCACTGCCTTCCGATTACTTCAGCCTCTAGACTGTAAGCTCTTTGTGGGCAGGGAGCGTGTCTATCAACTCTGTTATACATCTGCAGTGTGGCTCATTGGAAAGAGCACGGGCTTTGGAGTCAGAGGTCCTGGGTTCAAATCCCTGCTCTGCCACTTGTCAGCTGTGTGACTTTGGGCAAGTCACTTACCTTCTTTGTGCCTCAGTTACCTCATCTGTAAAATGGGGATTAAGACTGTGAGCCCCCTGTGGGACAACCTGATCACTTTGTAAGCTCTCCAGCGCTTAGAACAGTGCTTTGCACATAGTAAGTACTTAATAAATGCCATTGTTATTATTATTATTATACTGTACTCTCCCAAGTGCTCTGCACATGGTAAGTGCTGAATAAATGTGATTGATTGATCGATTATATTGGCCTGTTGTTACCTTAGCTAACATTCTGAGGTATGGTGATGAAAGTAGTCTCCCAGCATTTCTTACCCTACAAGAGGCAGGAGTCAATCAATCAATCATATTTATTTCAATCAATCAATCATATTTATTGATTGCTTATTGCATCCAAAGAACTCTACTAAACTCTTGGGAGAGTACAATTGAACAGAGTCAATCAAGCAATCATATTTATTTCAATCAATCAATCATATTTATTGATTGCTTATTGCGTCCAAAGAGCTCTACCGAAAGAAGCAGCGTGGTTCGGTGGAAAGAACTGGATTTTGGAGTCAGAGGTCATGTGTTCAAATCCCGGCTCCGCCAATAGTCAGCTGTGTGACTTTGGGCAACTCACTTCTCTAGACTGTGAGCCCACTGTTGGGTAGGGACTGTCTCTATATGTTGCCAACTTGTACTTCCCAAGCGCTTAGTACAGTGCTCTGCACACAGTAAGCGCTCAATAAATACGATTGATTGATTGATTCTCTGAGTCTCAGTTCCCTCATCTGTAAAATAGGGGATGAAGACTGTGAGCCCCCCGTGGGACAACTTGTCACCTTGTAACCTCCCCAGTGCTTAGAATAGTGCTTTGCACATAGGAAGCGCTTAATAAATGCCATCATTTTCCAGTGCTTAGAACAGTGTGCAGCGCTTAGAACAGACTGTGAGCCCACTGTTGGGTAGGGACCGTCTCTATATGTTGCCAACTTGTACTTCCCAAGCGCTTAGTACAGTGCTCTGCACACAGTAAGCGCTCAATAAATATGATTGAATGAATGAACAGTGCTTTGCACATAGTAAGCACTTAATAAATGCCATCATTATTATTATTATTATTGGGACAGTACCATTGAACTGAGTTGCTAGATATGCTCCCTGCCCACCTCAAGTTTACAGACTAGAGGAGGAAAGAAGTTCCACATCTTCTGGGCTTCATCGTCTCCCTTTAAAGTAGAAAGAAGTGTTTTTTCTGGTCAGAAGCCAGTGAACTCTTTTATAGAAGGTTCCTGCTCTTTACTCCAGGCCAGGTCTTTGTAACAGCTAGAGCAAAGCCAACCTCTGAAGATCCCATGCTAGTTCATGCTGGTACAGGACATAGGGAGTTTGAGTCAGTTCTTTACATACTTGAGATGCTCCAAAAATCTGCTATTTGCTTTAGAGAATCTTACTATATTTCAATCAGTTAAAGCTCTCATAAATCTGACCCAACTCCCACACCCAACTATACCCCTTCCAGCTTCTATACTTTCCTTCCAAAAATGGAGGTGCCCTGTCAGTTTCACTCCTGAAATCAGTGCTAATAAAATGAGGGTTTTCAACTTACCTCAGGATGCCCCCAAACCTTCCCATTGCTGAGCCACTGGTTTTTTTTTTTATTCTCAGTGATGTCTTCCAAACAGAAATCCAAGGGCAATGTGTGTTTGCATGTGAATAAGTGTGTGAGTGCTTACACTACATTGTGCGTGGGTGGGTGTAACAAATTCCCTACAGGATTCCAGAGAAATGAATCCATTTGGAGAAAATAATTAACTGTGCTAATAGTGCAATGCTTCTCTCTCTTCAGCTCTGTTCTATAGACAGGTAACATTTCTGCATACATTCGCCAGGCATGCAGTCTTTAATGGAGTTGGGAGTTCAAAGGGTTGAAGGAAACACCCATGGAGGCTTGCCAGTCATTCTGATGCACGCTCAGTGCTGTTTGTATGTGTTTTGTATAGAGATTAATTGATTGATTTACAAGTCTACTAGTGTCTGTATTTTTTTTTAAAAGAACTTTATTATAAATGGTGACAGATGACTACCCGATGATCTTGGAAACCACTTTTTTTGCAGTAGTAGTTGTCTCATTAATATTGCTGGAGAAGAAAGAAAATTCTGTTGGCACTTTGAGTTATTTTTAGAATGGGAGATTATAAAAATGTTCCACCCACACAAAACGTTTGAATTTTGCTATTATGTAATTATCACAAGCAACAGCAGGTTTAAACCAAGAATGAGTGCTTTATGTTTCAAATTCTAGGAGGCCTGGGCTGAGAATTGGAGTGCCCTGTTCCTACCAAGGCTGCTCTGTGATAGGGGACTGAAACTCCAGTGGTAGAGAAATGGGGAGTGTTCCCCAACCCACTGAGGTCAAACGGCCAGATTTCTCAAGGCCAGAGTGGGGCAGAGATGAGCTTCGGTAATCAATCAATCGTATTTATTGAGTGCTTACTGTGTGCAGAGCACTGTACTAAGCACTTGGGAAGTACAAGTTGGCAACATACAGAGACAGTCCCTACCCAACAGTGGGCTCACAGTCTAAAAGAAGATTGTCTATAAACTGCAAGCTCATTGTGGGCAGGGAATGTGTCTCTTTATTGTTAGATTGTACTCTCCCAAGTGCTTAGTTCAGGGATCTGCACACAGTAAGTGCTCAATAAATATGATTGAATGAATGAAAGAATGGGTTTGGGGATGGGGGCAAATGGTTCAAACATATGGCAAAACAGAGGGCAGGAAAGGGAGAACAAAATGCAGGAAGCAGCATGGCCTAATGGAAAGAGTACGGATTAGGGAGTAGAAGGACCAGGATTTTAATCTGGCTCCGCCACGTGTCTGCTATGTAACCTTGGGCAAGCACTTAATGTCTTGGTGCCTCGGTTTCCTAATCCGTAAAATGAAGATGAATTCCTTCTCACTCCCACTTTGACTGTGAGCTCTAGGTGGGACAGAGATTGTGTTCAACTTGATTATTTTGTATCTACTCCAAAGAATAGTGCTAGGGGTCGGCAGCGAAACGGGTGAGATCCCAGTTCCAAGTGCTCTCCCCTCTGGTGTTCCCAGCCCCCACCATTTCCTCAAAATCTCTGGCAGAACCGGCTGTCTTTCCTGATGCATTTTTCAGCCCCGATCCCTTCTCTGTAGTACCTCCTGACCCTGGATCCCTTCTCCAGTATATTTCCCAGAGCTAAGTGAAGACAGAGCTTCTAGGAAACCTAACAGTGCTGACCGCTAGGATCACGATGACTATCTTGAACTTTCACATACTTATTTAGCCCTGCTTAAGCACTTAGTACAGAGCCCTGCACACAGTAAATGCTCAATAAATACGATTGAATGAATGCTGCTGTGCCTTCCTACAACTTAATAGCACCTTTGCCATGGTCTTTTACAGGTCTTATTGGTCTTCTCCTGAGTGACAGGACCAGGGAGCAAAATGTATGATCATTCTTTTATTTGTGGTATTTGTTAAGCATTTATTATGTGCCAGGCACTGTCCTAAGCACTTGAGTAGATACAAGCTACCACAACTTGTATCTATCTAATATGGTACAGATAGTCATGATAAATCAGGAAAGAAGGCCCTACAACAGATTTTCTTTTTTTTTTTTCTTTTTTCTTTTTTGGTTTTATACTGTCTTTAGTTTCAGGGCTTCAGAAAAGGGTCCAACTTTAATAAATTCTAAGAAACCTTTCAGATTCCGTGGTTCTCACTCTACTTCCCCAGGAAGTAACAGACTAATCCTCACTGTCATCTATTGTCTGTCACCTTTGTGTTCTACAAACAGCCTCCTGAGGCATAACCCTTTCACACAACTCAGCATACTTTGCTGCTCAGTCTTACTTGGGCCCAGATCCACTGTCTGATCACTCCTTCGTTTGCTAGACAGTTTTTTTACATGAGCGCTGTGTCCAATTCTGACCCCACAACTAAAGATGGACATGGGAAACTTGGAGGTAGTTCAAAGGCGAGCTAACAGAGTAGAAAATAATATCTATCAAGAAAGGATAAGGCCTGGAGAAGAAAAGGCTGAAGAACAACCTAATCATTGTCTTCAAACATTCAAGGGTATTTACAGAAAAGATGGTGAGCAGCCTGGTCTCTCTACTGAAGATAAAGGACTGAAGTAGAGCGTGAAAGTTTTTGGTTAGGAAGAAATTACTGCAAGTGAGGTTTGCTAAATGTGGGCATCTTCTCTGGAGGTCAATTAATCAATCGTATTTATTGAGCGCTTACTGTGTGCAGAGCACTGTACTAAGGTCTTTAATAATAAGATATTCACATTTATCTATAAATTTTAAGAGACTTTCCTAAAGATAGGGGAATGGATAAGATTACCTCTCCAAATTCCCCATAGTTAAGATTCTGTGGTTCAATGACTGCACAATAATCATGGAACTCCTACAGAAGCAAATGAGACAGAAAGGAGACTGGATTAAAGGAGTTGGATTTGGGAAAATACAGTTGTAGCAATTGTATGTTTTTGGAGTGTCCAAGTGCCAAGTGCTGTATGAAGCAGGAAGGTAAGCAGAAGTACAAGATTCATTCATTCATTCAATCATATTTACTGAGTGCTTACTGTGTACGGAGCACTGTACTAAGCGCTTGGGAAGTACAAGTTGGCAACATATAGAGATGGTTCCTACCCAACAATGGGCTCACAGTCTAGAAGATGTATTCCCTACCTACATGGAGCTTAGAGCTTATACTCTAACTGCAGAATCAGTATAAAAAGATTGAAAATAATGTTAGAATAAATAATTGATTGTAAAGTTGGATATTTGTGAATGTATAGATAGATGCATCTATCTATCTATAGAGACAGATAGATAAATGAAACATAGACCTTACAGACTGGAAAATGTGGGAATCTGTTGGCAAGCAGTCATAACCACATGAAAGCCCTTTGTTATCACCCAGGCTCCACCAGGAATTCATTCAATCATATTTATTGAGCAATAACTATGTACAGAGCACTATACAAAAGCACTTGGGACAGTACAATACAACAGTAAACGGACACATTCACTGCCCACAACAAGGTGGATGAGAAGATGAGTCTGCAAATGATAGAACAGGTGGGAATTTATAGAAAAGCCCTGTAAGGTCTTGGGATTTTGCAAGTACTCATTTCATTTGCCTATTCTCCTTTCTCTCTAACTTGCTGTAGTCACTGTAGTAATGGTAAACGTATGGAGTTCTTCTGAAGCGGAATGCATATTGCTTTGGCTAAGGAAGAAGTGGATGTAGAATGTTTGCTGGGATGATTCAGTGGATTTGCTTCTGGTACAGGGGAACTTGCCAGGAGGCAATCAGAAATCTGAATTTGGTTTGAAACCATAAGTTTCCACTCATTCCAGGTCCCTGACACATCCTGAAGTTTCCATTCAGGGTTGAAACAGCCCAAAATGATGGCTTTCTATTCCATTAGCTCTCGAGAGCCTGTTCCCTCCCAGTCCTCATCTCCACTAATATCCTTACTTTTTTTCTCCTCGCTTGCTCCAAATGAAAAACTGGCACCTCTGGTTGCCATTCTCTGGGCTTGGAAGACCTAGGGCATTAAAAAAAAAGGATCTGTTGCTTCTCCAAAGGCAAGCTACAGGCCTGCACATTTCACATCACCCCATGCTGGCAGGGGGGTTGTGTATCAACTTGTAGAAGCCAGCTGCTCATTCCTGGGCAGCCAGATGAGTCACCACCTTGAAATTGCAACAGAGAATAAAAGGGGGAAAAAAATGCTTGAAAACCCCTGTCTTCTTCCTCATTCA
Source organism: Tachyglossus aculeatus (assembly GCF_015852505.1). Taxonomy (NCBI): domain Eukaryota; kingdom Metazoa; phylum Chordata; class Mammalia; order Monotremata; family Tachyglossidae; genus Tachyglossus; species Tachyglossus aculeatus. Next base: position 15,251,582 of record NC_052074.1, on the reverse strand, counting down.
GAACCACGACTGCAGTCCTATGCAGAAGTCTTCAGAAAATGATTCTATACTTATTGCAGGCAAGGACAAAGGAGGAGGCAAGGTCCAGCTCTTATAAATCAGCCAATCGATGGTATCCGCTGAGGGCTTACTGTGTGCAGTTACCCATATGTGATTTAGTCAAAGAGGTACCGAGTTGTGGTTAAAGTGAGGAAGCTTTGTGAGAAGGATAATTTGCTAAGGGGGCCCGGGGATGCCCATCCTATGCTTTACACTGTCTTTCCACGTCTAAGTGCTGGGGAGAGCTCAGGAGGGAATGCTCCCTCACACCCTGACGACTTGACGCTCCCTTTAGTGAAAGGAAGAAACTAGTAAAGCAATTGGCCTGGCTTGGAGACTCAGAATCATCTTTTAATATAACTTAGTTCTTCCCTGCAAAAGCTCGGGGCTGACTTTAGCAACTTAGTGGGGACAAGAGTATATCCTGTCAGGCCGTTTCATATCCTCTCCTTGATTGCAGCTCATGTCAGCTTGCAGCAGTGTCATTCTAGTTGAGGGCACACTGTCGATCATGTGTCACGTGACAGGGAGAATTTGTTCCCCAGCCCGATCCTCCCTGCTATGGGCAGGGAGGGAATGGGCTCACTTAAAAGCACACTGGCACTCAAATGTGCCTTTTTGACAGTCGACACCTCACTTACAAGACATGGATGTTAAACACAAGGATGTTATTCTCCAGAATGTCAGATACCCTCATGGTCATTCAATGGAGACTGTGAGCCCACTGTTGGGTAGGGACTGTCTCTATATGTTGCCAAGTTGTACTTCCCAAGCGCTTAGTACAGTGCTCTGCACACAGTAAGCACTCAATAAATACAATTGATGATGATGGTGATGGAGAACAGAATTCCACTTTGAATAAGCAGGCATGAGAACATTTGGATCTTTTAGCACAGTACCTGCTTTTGATGCAATAGCCCAGATCCTGCAACTACCAGCCTCTATTTGGGATTCCTGGAGGAAACCTCAGTTGAGAGAAAATAGGATCTGGTATGTTTTGTTGGATTTTATTATATGTGTGAGTCAATACCCTTTTCTGAGGGAAAATAGCAATATGAAACAGCACTCTGCAGGTTGATGCTGTCATGGGAGCTGAATAAGGTGGTATGTTGAGTACTACTTTTAAAGTGTGATAGAGTTACGATTGTAGTGTTGAAGGATAACACTACAGCTCCGTTCAAGTTGATATAGACGAAGTTCCCTGATGTTTTTGAGGAAGGGCATGGAGAAATGAGTCTTGGGGAAAAGGAGTTTATATGGTCATTTAAGCTTTCAATACTGCCTCAAAATGCCCCTCTTCAAGTGTCTTCACTTCTACCAGCTTCTGAGGCAGCTGATTCAAGGATGATGCCTAGGTGGAGTTACCAAAAATCAGTGGGTGACAGGGCTGCTTTTTGTTCAAGCAGTGAGATATTATGAGAAACCTTTCCAAACACTGATCATGGCTGTTGGGGAGTTTGAGATCAGGAGAAGGGAAAAGATTTCATTTGGCCAGAAGTCACTTCTCCATATAAACCCTAAACATGCCCTAGGGTACATTTGTTATTTATTTGTTAGATATATATAGCACTTTTCCACAATTAGATCAATCAAATAATTGTGATCTTTGTTCAGCACTTACTATGTACCAACCACTGTACTCATCACTGGGTAGATACCATATAACCAGATGGGACACAGTCCCTGTTCCCCAGAAGGCTCAGAATCTAAGAGGTGGGCCAATCAGGTATATTATCCCCATATTACCGATGAAGAAACTGAGAAATAAATTAGTTAAGTGACTTGTCGCAGGTCACTCAGCAAGAAAATGATGAAGCTGGCATTGGAAGCTGAGTCTCCAGATTCCCAGCCCTCCGCTCTTTCCACTAGGCCACAAAATGCAGGGTAGTTAGACTAACTCAATTTTCTCTGAGATTAAACCCTTAAAGAAATCCACACCCCCTCTGTTTGTGAGGTTGGTTAAATTTATCTTCTAACAGAAGTGTTCAATTGCATCTGCACAAAAATGACAAGTAGATAAGACAGGAGCGGAAGACGTTAGGATTCCACTGGTCACTGTGAAGGCTGGAAGTGGACAGGCGGGGGCAGGAATTGAGGGATTCCTTGTTCCTTGGTTTAATAGTGCCCACTACCAACTGCAGCTAGGTATTGGTGTGACCTCATAACATGGCACATATCTTGGAATCCTACCGGGAGGAAAGCCACGAGACTAGAATGAGAAGTAGAGGGGAAGAGAATTGGAACAAGACTGTTCAGTGCAGCACCAGATGCTTTGATTTAAAATATCAATCAATGGTAATTATTGAACACTTGCTGCATACAGAGCACTGCATTTAGAGCTTGGGAAAGTAAATGGTACTCATTATTTCTGTTATTAGAAAAATGATGCTTTTCGTGCTTACATTTTAAAGACTGACTCTAAATGACACAATCTCTACTTTCATAGACACCATACAATCTTGACTACAGCACATAATCCTTTCCTGAAGAGTTTTTTTAAAAAAGCAATGAGATTACTTTTAAAATAAACATAAAATGACATAACAAATATTGGAAATCTTGGGGTTTGGTGATTAGAATGTACCTATAAATGGTGAGCTACAACCATGCCTTTGATCCTCCATAAAGATCAACAGACTGAATGTTCCACAAACAGGTTCCAATTAGCTGAAGCCTTGAGGAATGTACTGTGTGCTTCATCCTAGACTGAATATACTTGTTTTTAGTGCTCTTTACATGCTGGTGCCTTGCCAGTTTAGCTCAGGTAGATTTGCCAAACCAGTTTCACTTTTTGACTCATCATTAAGTATATTTCACCTGATTACTCCCTTGGCTTCAGTGACTACAGGCCACAAGTTGAAACACTTCTTTCATGTCAATTGCTCAATTTAAAACACAGAATAAGGCTTTGGTAAGACATGATGAGTATGATGAAATACTTAGTACCACTATTCTTTATAGACACCATGTTTCTGATAAGTTTGATTCCTCATTTGCTACTGAAACCTTGCCATGTTCATTAAATGTGCTGTCATTTGTCTCTGCAGAACACCAATTTGCTATTTATTTCCTGCCTGCTAATTGTTAGTGAAGTCAGGCATGTGCAGTTTGGATAGAGATTTGACATACAGGTAGGGCCTGGAACCTTCAGTGATAATCATCTGCCTTTGAAAATTAAAGCTAAACAAGACTCTCAAAAATAATAAATTAAATAATCTTCACTTTTCACCTTTTTTTAGTAACAGCAGCCCCCTTATTATTATCATTGTCATTATGATCATGTAATCTCCTAACACATGGGATTGGGCGAGGGGCTACGCAAAAAAGGTCAAACAGACATGGTCCTGCCCTTAAGAAACATAGCTTAAGGTGAGCATAACTGATGGGCAAAGGCATACAAGAGCCCTTGACACAGACAGAGAATAATACTGAATAAATTAATGAGTGAATTAATAATGTACAGATATTGTACATGGCTGAGAGGTGAGACAGTGAGGAAGACAGGTGAAGGAAAGTTATGGCAGTGACATTCAAGGTCAATCAGTGGTATTTATTGAGCACTTACTGTGTGCACAACACTGTACTAAGCACTTGGGAAAGAGTTAGCCATGAATCCCACCCTCAAGAAGTTTACAATCTAGTGGGAGGTGGAGAGGAAATTTTGCAGTGAACAATTCCTGAATCTCTTTTCCATCCTATTTTTTTAATTTCATTCACCTGACCCAGGTAATTACTATCATTTTATAGTAATGATAGGGAAGGCCGCATGCTACCACATTAATCCAAGCATTTATCCCATCCCGCCTTGATTATTATTTTGGCCTCCTTGCTGACCTCCCTGCCTCCTATGTCTCACCACTGCAATCCATACTTCATTCTGCTGCCCGGATCATTTTTCTACCAATACCTTTAGTCTGTGTTTCAGCACTCCTCCAGAACTTCCAGCGGTTACCCTTCTACCTCCAGATCAAACAGAAACTCCTTACCATAATAATAATAATGTTGGTATTTGTTAAGTGTTTACTATGTGCCAAGCACTGTTCTAAGCATTGGGGAGATACAAGGTAATCAAGGTTGTCCTGTGTGGGGCTCACAATCTTAATCCCCATTTTACAGATGAGGGGACAACCCAGCCTGCATATGCTTCACTCCTCTAACGCCAACCTACTCACTGTACCTAGATCTTGGCTATCTCTCCACTGTCCTCTCACCCATATCCTTCTTCTGGCCTGGAATGTCCCTCCTCTTCATTTCCAACCGACAATTACTCTCTCCATCTTCAAAACCTTATTGAAGGCACATCTCCTCCAAGAGGCTTTCCCTGACTAAGCCCCATTTCATCATTTCCCCCTCCCTTCTGTCAGTGCTCCCTTTACTAATCCCCCCACCACCCTCCCAACAGCCCCACAGAATTTATGTATATATACGTAATTTATTTATTTGTATTAACGTCTGTCTCCCCCCTCTAGGACTGAAAGCACGTTGTGGGCTGGGAATGTGTCTCCCAACCTTCAAAGGCTAGAGAAGTAGCATGGCGTAGTGGATAGAGAGCACAGACCTGTGAGTCAGAAAGTCATGAGTTCTAATCCGGGCTCTGCCACTAGTCTGCTGTGTGACCTTAGGCAAGTCGCTTCACTTCTCTGTGCCTCAGATAGCTCATCTGTTAAATGGGGACTGAGACAGTGAACCCCATGTGGGACAAGGGTCTGTGTCCAACCCGGTTTGCTTGTATCCACCCCAGTGCTTCGTACAGTGCCTGGCACCTAGTAAGTGCTTAACAAATGCCACTAATTATTATTATTATAATTGAAGGCACACCTCATCTAAGAGGCCCTCCTTGGCCAAGTCCTCATTTTCTTTTCTCCCACTCCCTTCCTCATCAACCGAATTTTCTCCCATTATTCACCACCCCAACTCAGCCCCACAGCACTTATGTACCCATCCATAATTTATTTATATCAATGTCTGTCTCCCTCTCAAGATTGTAAACTTGTTGTGGGCAGAGAATGTTTCTGTTATATTGTTGTTTTGTACCCTCCCAAGTGCTTAGTACAGTTCTCTGCACACAGTAAGTGCTCAATAAACACAATTGATTATTGATTGAAATGGTATTTGTTGAGAGCTTACTGTGCGAAAAGTACTGTACCCGGAGCTTGGGAGGGTGCATTAAAACAGAGTTGATAGACACGATCCTGTCCCACTTTGAGCTTATAGTCTATAGGAGCAGCTTAAAGTCTAGACGACTGATTTAAGTTGGTCTGCTCATTTAGGAACTCCTTTGTAGAGTAAGTAGAGATAAAATGGTAGTGGACAAAGAATAGACATTTTCGTTCTATGGAAATGTTGAGTGATATCCATATCGATCAATCAGTGCCACTTAATGAGCACTTACAATGTTCAGAGCACTGAAGTACACCTTACAGAGTCGGTAGACACATTCCCTGCCCACCACTCAATCAATCAGTGGTACTTATTGAGCACTTACTATGTGCATAGCACTGTACTAAGTGCTTGGGAGTGAAGAGGGCAGGCTGGAGTGTCCCAAACAGATAATAGAGCAACTTGCCCTGATTGGATCTTGGTTATTTTCTTGCCTTCTTACCTCTGCCGCTCCAGTCACTTGTTCTGCTCTTTTGGGCTATCCTGACTTGGAAGCATTTGGAGAAGACAGGAGAATCTTGGGTTGGATAACAGGCCTAAATAGGTCTGAAGCCACGACGGCCCCACTCCCACTCTCACTTACTAAAATGAATCTATCCCACAACCCGTTTGGCACAGTGACGCTACCTGCATAGCAAATTCAGACAGGGATGATGAGATGGCTTGGAAGTCAGACATGATGTTTCCAGAGCCTGAACGCAATTCGAAAGAGGTCATTATTTATTAGTCCCACAATTACTCTTATTATTAAAAAATAATAGTATGATTTATGAAATGTCTACCGGATGTTAGGTGCAGACTATTGTAGTTGAGAACCGGATTGGGCCAGATGTTTCAAGGAGGAGATCCTGGGAGCACGATAATACATCTATTCATTTATTTGGGAATCTTTTCTTGGCAACACTTAGCTGGAGTGTAACATGCACTAACTATAATTTTCTTTTATTGCCCTTGTTTAAAAGGATTAAGTGGTTATTCCATGCTTGGCAGTGGCTTGGTGAAGCAGAGAGAAGCAAGATTCTGCTTAAATCTGGGCTCACTTGTCATTATAAATATTTCACTTAATCATTTTAGATGATGTTCTCAGCTCAGGTTCTGCAACTTGTTAACCACTGAACTTCGCAGTGAATGCTCTTGATCCTAAATGTTTCTGGAATCCACTCAACTAATTTGTGTCATTAATCTGGTTAATCTCTTAGTACTCTTTAATAGAAATGGGAAAGCCTGTTGATATCTGGGGTTTCATCAAATCTGTAGAACTCCTTAACATTCAAGTTTGGTAAGAAAATAAGGGCAGGCAAAGTGTCAAGAAAGCAGCTACAAGATGGAGGAAAATTTAACTAGGTCCAAATGAAGCAGACAGAACATCCACAGGCCACATTGCTAAATTTAGTGAGCCATATAGTGTTGTCAGAAAATACGTGCCAAAAAGTTAATTTGACATGTAAATGCAATTGCAGGATTTCGGCAACAGTGTGGCTCAGTGGAAAGAGCACGGGCTTTGGAGTCAGAAGTCATGGGTTCAAATCCCAGCTCTGTCAAATGTCAGCTGTGTGACTTTGGGAAAGTCACTTAACTTCTCTGTGCCTCAGTTACCTCATCTGTAAAATGGGGATTAAGACTGTGAGCCCCCCATGGTACAATGAGATCACCGTGTAACCTCCCCAGCACTTAGAACAGTGCTTTGCACATAGTAAGCGCTTAATAAATGCCATCATTAATTGCTGGGTCATGGTCTTTACTTAGTGTAGCTATTGTTCAGGGTCTGGAAGAAGACTGTGTTACATTTTTGATCCCTGAATTTTAAAAAGGATGTGCAGAAGCTGGAATAGGTTCAGAGAAGCTGGAAAATTTATTGAAGAATGGAGGAAACCTTCTAGGAACTGAAGCTATTTTACCTTGAGCAATGACTATGAATCTGACTTTAAATACAAGAGGAAAATATTGGAAGGACTCTGACCAGTTGTTCTCAATTTCCAACAAAAAATAAAACAAATCACCTTCACTGCTGCGAGTGTGAGAGGGAGGGGGAGCACGCTCAGTTAAATGTGAAGAATGGCTTCTTGCTCCTAAAGGTGATTACTACTCGAACAAGTTGGAAGGAAGGAATCTGTGTGCGAATGATTAAGGGCTCAGAGCGGTCAAATATCTATACCAACTAGTGTTCCTGTAGGTGTACCTAGAGGAACTGGGATGGTTGAATTTTTTATAACATTTTCCCCTGAATGATTCATTTTGTTGTCTGTCTCCCCCTTCTTGATTGTGAGCCTGTTGTTGGGTAGGGACCGTCTCTGTATGTTGCTGATTTGTACTTCCCAAGAGCTTAGCACAGTGCTCTGCACACATTAAGTGCTCAAAAAATATGATTGAATGAATGAATTCAGACTGACAAGCTCTTGAGAGGATTTTTTCACTGGAAATACCAATTTTTGACTGACATCTCATAATGTGAGCCTGTTGTTGATTAGGGACTATCGCTATATGTTGCCGAATTGTGCTTTCCAAGTGCTTAGTACAGTGCTCTGCTCACAGTGGGCGCTCAGTAAATATGATTGAATGAATGAATAATCAGGGCCAGATCAGCCTTTGCAGAGGGAGTATCAGAGCGGGGTAGGGCACGTAGACCTGTGTTCCACTTGACCGAGCCAGAGCCAGTGCTACTATATCCTTTTGATTGAAATGTAGCAATTGTTATTTAGCCAGCTCATAACACATCACACCCACCCTGCTGTGGTCTGGGCGGGACACGGAGGGAGGAGGGATAGGAGCAGCTTTATTGGAGAGCTTGGCATCTAGAAAGAATGGAGATGATCAGGCAGACCCTCAGTGCGAGCAATCATAAAGGTCAAAGATCTGAGTCTTTCTGTCCAATCTAACAAATTAAGTCAAGCCTCTCCCCTCAACCCCAACTACTTTCCGCTTTAAAGACAAAAGTGTTTCACTCTTGCCATGACAAAAGTGAGGGTTTTGGATTTTTTTTCCCAATCAAGCAATGATTTTTCCCCATGCACATCTGACCACTGATTCTTTTATTATTTCTAAGTTGAAAGCAAATGTTGACAGGTATTTAGGTTTTAAGGCTACATCATTCCAACTAAATTGTAGGTTGTGCAAAAAAAACATGAAAGTAATTCTTTTCCACTCTACCACAGAAGCCTACTAAATATATGAAGTAGAATTGAATCAGTACTTTGAATCAACTCTACCTTCAATTCCTCTTCGAAATCCCAAACCCACAATCATTGCAAGGGCAAGATGAATTCTCCAATTTGATGCATCTCAACAGACCATTGGAATGAACACTTTAAACATGATCTCTCTTCAGGAGCGGAAAAAAAAAATACAATGTTCAATATTGCCTGATGCAAAAGAAGAACAGGCGAATGGCTTAATTAAAATGTACTTTTATAACAAGAAAAAAAACATAAGATGGCAAGACACTTGCAACCTTTACAGGAATTGCTAACTGTAGACAGGCATTTATGAGAGTAATTTAAAAGTAATGGGAGCAACTCTTTGATGTCGTTAAAACTTCAAAGTCAGGTTTTTATTTGTAATGAAAAAAAGTTATAGTGAGATGAGAGCATACATAAAAGCCTACAAAATCTTCCTAAAGGGCTTTGTCTGACAAATATTTTTTTTTTTTTGGGGGTTACAGTATCCAACTCACCTAAAACCATATATGTGAGCAGTGGATCTAAAGAACAACAATGTCATCTCCAAAACCTTCGCCGAGTTTGAGAAAGTGTAAACACCCAGTGCGTATGAAGGATGACATGATCCTCCGAGCAAGAAGATAAAGACAAGTTCTTCCCTGCAAGGATGGCAAAAATGCCTAAAAGGTAAATGGGAAACAACACCTAAACCTGTCAATGGAGTTTCCTCCCTGAGCCCCCCATGGAGGAGGCTGATTTGTGGTATATTTTCTGGTTGCTCTAGTGACTGAAGGCAGATGTACTGGGGGAGGAAAATCCTGGGGTGATGGGTGACCTGGCATGGCGAGAGAGAAGGAAGAGAAGGAATCGGGGAGCAGTGTGGCCTAGTAGAAGAAGCACAAGCCTGGGAGTCTGAGGACCTGGGTTCTAATCCTAGCTCTACCATTTGTCTGCTGTGTGACCTTGGGTGAGTCACTGAACTTCTCTGTGCCTCAGTTTCTTCATCTGTAAAGTAAGGATTAAATCTTACTCCCTCCTACTTAGACTCTGAGCCCCATGTAGATAGGGACCGTGTCCAACCTATCTTGTATCTACCCCGGTGCTTAGTATGGTACTTGGCACATAGTAAGTGCTTAACAAGTATGATCATTCTTATTCTTTTATTATTATTAGTTCTAAGATCCGTGCAGTACCCTGCAAACCGTCATCTCACTGACCAAGAAACATGATTTCACTAGTCTCAATTTTCTCATCTATTAAATGGGGATAATATTGTTCATCTATTAGGGAATTAGAAATATAGGTGAAATACTTTGAACTCCTTGGAATAAAGCACAAAGCAAATACATATTATTTAAAACATTTACAATGTCCTTGTTTCCAGTTCAAATTTAGATTAGTTTAGTAGATGGCTACCTATGGGGGCTTGGTCTAACACTTCACTTCTCTGGGCCTCAGTGACCTCATCTGTAAAATGGGGATGAAGACTGTGAGCCCCACGTGGGACAACCTGATCACCTTGAATGCTCCCCAGCACCTAGAACAGTGCTCTGCACATAGTAAGCACTTAACTTACTATGACTGAGCCCCTTTTTCCTCTCCTCCCCATCCACCCACCCTACCTCCTTCCCCTCCCCACAGCACCTGTATATATTTTTGTACATATTTATTACTCTACTTGTACATATTTACTATTCTATTTATTTTATTTTGTTAATATGTTTTGTTTTGTTGTCTGTCTCCCCCTTCTAGACTGTGAGCCCGCTGTTGGGTAGGGACCGTCTCTATATGTTGCCAACTTGTACTTCCCAAGCGCTTAGTCCAGTGCTCTGCACACAGTAAGCACTCAATAAAAACGATTGAATGAATGAATGAACAAATGCCACCATTATTATTATTATGTATCTATTCTGATGGAATTGACAACCGTCTACACGTTTTGTTTTGTTATCCGTCTCCCCCTTCGAGACTGTGAGCCTGTTGTTGGGTAGGGACCGTCTCTATCGGTTGCCAACTTGTACTTCCCAAGTGCTTAGTACAGTGCTCTGCACACAGTAAGCGCTCAATAAATACGATTGAATGAATGAATTAAGCCAGAAGTCCATCACATAAGCCGTAATGTCTTAAACCTATCCCTCAGCTAATCCTGTGTTCCCAATGCATCACTAAGTGGGTACTTAATAAATTCTGCTACTACTACTACTAATAATAATGATGGCATTTGTTAAGTGCTTACTATGTGTGAAGCACTGTTCTAAGCGCTGGGGGAGATGCACGGTGATCAGGTTGTCCCATTTGGGGCTCCCAGTCTTTATCCCCATTTTACAGATGAGGGAACCGAGGCCCAGAGAAGTTAAGTGACTTGTCCAAGGTCACACAGCTCCACTTGAACCCATGACCAAGCAAGCCCGGACACTTCCCACTGAGCCATGCTGCTTCTCTAACTACTGCTATGGGAGACTGCTATGCTACAGTCTCCCATCTTAATGACAGACAAGACGTGGTCCAATCAAAAATAATTTGGGGTAGGTAACCTGAGCAGAGGATAGTGTACACTCCCAAGCACTTAGTACAGTGCTTTGCACACAGTAAATGCTTAATAAAAATGATTGAATGAATGATTTACAGTGCTAGGGGTTCGTATAACTCCATTCTGACACTTTTGAAGCCGTGAGTCAATTTTCCACTGGAACAGCGGGCTCAAAATATACCATCACATTTGGGAAAGGTAAATTCATAGTCAAAGAGTCCCTGTCGGGATGTTACACACTACATCGCTCTTCAGGTGGTTGTAGTTAAGGAAGACAAACCTCACACCCTTCTTCCATCCATTGGCAGAAGCAGAATACAGGGATGGGTGGACCATAGGCCTAAGCTACTGAGACATTATTTGCTATCGCATCTTATGTTTAAAATGGTTAGGGAAGTTTGTTTCTGTCTTTCTTGGAATAAATACACTTGCAAAGGAATCCTTAGAGGTATGATGAAAAGTGGTTCTTGAGTCAGTAAGTAATGCTTTCTTGAAACATCCAAATATCATTTTCATATTTTCATATCCGGATTTGTTGTCCTAAGCAACTGAGGTAAAACGGCAACTTGCTGGATAAATGTATATGCTAAGATAAATAGCAAGAAATGCTCATTATTTAGAAAACTACATCCCTGGGCTGCAGACAGGTGGTTTAACATTTTTTTTTTCATCAGTAAGGAATGCTTCTGGACTCTAATTTATCTGTGAAGTTAAGAACTTCAGTTTGTCAGTGTTTAGGTGTCAAATGCTGTTTACATAGGAATTCAGGAGAATTCATTTTAAATACTCAAGATTACAGGGGTTTCCAGGAGATGTCTTCCTTCCAGAAATTGTAAACTATTTCAATGGACAGTTATCACTTCTTTTCATTTCCTGTGCATGGCTCTTGCTTTCAGGATTTTGTACTGTGCTGACTCACGAGATTAAATGATCCATACTGGGGAAGGGGGGCCCGCGGTTCATACTTTCTTCTTCAGGGCCAAGAGGTTTCCTCTTTTCTATATCTGTTTCTTTAGTCAATGCATGAATTGTTTCATTCTCTGGTAAATTATAAGTAAAGTCTTTAAGGCTATGCATTAAGGGGTAAAAGAATCATCATGGCCCATGAGAAGATAGGTATGCAATTCTCATTAACCATAATAAGAGCAGTACATCAATTTCCCTACATACCATACTGAGACTGTACCCCCTAAATGGGACCAATTATACTCTGATTGCTATGTAACTAATAGGAATTTACTTTTGTACCTTGAAAATATAATTATAGTAAATGCAGTATTATGAAATACATAATTACACATTCATTTCTGAAAAGTTAGAACCCTATGAGCAAGCAGAAGTTGTATACAAAATAATCTTAAACTTATGGTTTAACGACTCCTTATTGTTTGGTTTTGACTTGAGCCAAAATAATAGGTTCTTCAGTGTCAAAAAGGTCATCACATTTCTTAGACATTTGTCCCTAGTAAATGACAATGGAAAAACATCTGTTGAGAATAGGAAACTTATTTGCCTAATGAATAAAATATATTTTAGTAAATTAAAGATGTGTAAACCAGTTTAAGATAAAATTCAGCAAGCACTACTGTAGACTTCCAAAATTGCATACAGCTGGTAAGAAAGATGACAATTTAATAAAATGAAGCCTTTATTAAACATAGTGAAAATGAACATTATGTGAACTAGATTAATGAATGCCTTCCAATTAGTTCTCATGTACCTGTGAATGAGGAAGAAATTTTGGCCTAATCTAATGCAACAGGTCTGTTTTTTTTCCCCATGATTATCCTTCGTGGTGGTTCTAGTACCTAGATCCTTCACTAAAAGGAAATATTAGAGTGGTAATCAGAGTCATGGCAGTAAGCTAAGCCACTTAAAAAGCTTAATTAACCCTTCCAGACTTCCTGGATGGTGCTTTGTAAATTACTACTTCAATGCAAGACCAATTCTGTGAAGGAACTAGGCCCAGCACAGGATGTGATAGAGGAAGGCTGGGCCCAGGGCAGGATGTGATGGAGGGAGGCTGGGCAAAGAGCAGGATAGACTAGGCTCAGGGTAGGATTTTGTGGAGGGAGGATCAGTCCAAAACAGGATGTGGGGTAGGGAAGCTGGGCCTAGAGCAAACATATGAAGGAACAAAACTCTTGCTCCTGGGAGCAAAGTGGGAGAGCTATCACCAGCTTAACACCAGTTGGAGGCTGGAACTGCAAAACTGATGGCAATGATGAGACAGGGTCTTATATTTCTGGAAAGCATCTTTACCTCTGGCACAAGTCAGTCAGTCTTATTTATTGAGCAATTACTATGTACTAAGCACTTGACAGAGTACGATATAACAGACACATTACCTATCTAAAACAAGCTTACAGCCTAGAGGCAGAGACAGACATTTTTATAAATAAATAAAAGTACAGGTAAGTGCTGTGGGGTTGGGAAAGGGGATAAATAAAGGGACCAAGTCAGAGCGATGCAGAAGGGAGTTGAAAAACAGGAAAAGGGGACTTAGGGAAGGCCTCTTGGAGGAGATGTGCCTTCAATAGGGCTTTGAAGTGGGGAGAGTAATTGTCCATCGGATATGAGGAGGGAGAGCATCCCAGGCCAGGAGCAGGATGTGAACGAGAGGTTGGAGGCGAAATAGATGAGATGGCAGGTTCTCCAACATGATACCACTATGGTTTCTTGACTACGCTTACCACTATTCTTTTATAGCTATTTCACATGCTTCTAAAGAGACAGTTGCCATGCCCATGTAAGGACTAATGCCAGTGACCTTTGGCAGGAAGAGCAATGGCCCAGGTAGGTCGATCCCCTGTTCTTCCATCCCTCCATCAGCATGTGGTCTAAAAGAGTTAAAAGCTCTCTGAGAGGAGGAATGCCTTAAGATAACTGTAATAGCTCCAGTTTTCCTAGAATGCAGAGGTGTTGTTATGCAGAATCCCATGTTCGGAAAAACTGGCACTGTCCTAGTCACCCAATCTGATGCTGCACACAAAATGTTTCTTCCAACAACACAGCTCACTGTTCCCAAACAGATTCATGTTGTCAGATGAACATTCCTTAAATCTGTAACAAAGTTCTAGCCAAAATGCATAGTCAAAACATGATTTCTGGCAGAATTAAATATATATTTTTAGCTCCCCAAAGAGCTAAATGAAAAAGTAAGGACCAAAGTCTGAAGAAACAACATAGACAATATATACTTTTTCTTTCTTCCTTCCTCCCCTTCTATCTGTTCTATTTTTACTCATCACCAAAATTGAGCTGATACCAGTTTACCCTCCATTCCTTTCTTTCTCCTAAATGATTTCTTAAAGCAGAAATTCTATTTTTATGTCAATTGTTATTCCACATTAGTCAATCAATCATAGTTATTGAGCACTGTGTGTGTGAAGAACTGTATAAAGCACTTGGGGGAGTACAATATAATAACATTGGTAGACATGCTCCCTTCCCACGGTGAGCTTACAGTCTAGACGGGGAGAGATTAATATAAATTCTGGATATGTACATAAGTGCTGAAGTTCGCTGGAAAATAAATTGTAGAGCTATTGTTGGAAAGAATTAAACAACTGAGGATAGATTGCCAGAATAGAAGAACTAGGAAGTGAAATGTGGCTGTAGATGTAATAATAATAATAATTGTGGTATTTGCTTAACACTTACTATGTGCTAAACACTTTCTAAGCTCTGGGGTAGACACAAGATAGTCAAGGTGGACAGAGTCCCTGTCCCAGATGAGGCTCACAGTCTTGATCCCCATTTTACAGATGAGGCAACTGAGACACAGAAAATGGAAGTGACTTGACCAAGATCACACAGCAGACATGTGGTGGTATAGGAAGACAAGAAAATAATTGCTACTTCTCACATTTCTAGGGTGACGAATGGATGACACTGCAGAAACAAAGATGAAAAGTTGGGAAAAGGAAGGAAGTGGAATGAGAAGGGTGCAGGAAAGGGGAGGAGGAGTATGTGGGAAGGGAAGTCAGGAGGAGGCCAGCGGATGGGGGGAAGTACTGTCCCCCATCACATATGTTCATTTATGCACAAATTCACACTTCAAACAATCAGTGGCATTTAGTGAGCATTTACTATGTGCAGTGCACTGTACTAAATGTTTGAGAGTGTCCATTTGGTGGCCACGATCCCTGCCTACAGGGAGCTTGCATTCTAATGGGGGAGGCAGGTAATAAAATATATTACAGGTAGAGGAAGCACCAGAGTATAAGGATATGTACCTAAGTCCTCTAAGGGTGGGGTGAGTATCAGAGTGCTTTTTGGAATGAATGCAAGTTGGTAAGTGGCACAAAAGTGAGGGAGGATATGGTGGGAAGATGAGAGGCTGGTCAAGAAAGGCTTCCAGGAGGAGATGGGAGAAGCAGCATGGCTTAGTGGATAGAGCATGAGCCTGGGAGTTAGAATGACCTAGGATCTAATCCCAGCTCTGCCGCATATCTGCTACCTGACCTTAAGCAAGTCACTTAACTCCTCTGGGCCTCAGTTCCTTCAACTGTAAAATGGGGATTAAAAGTGTTAGCCCCATTTGGGACAGGGACTGTATCCAACCTGATTAACTTGTATCTATTCCAGTGATTAGAACAGTGCTTGGCACATAGTAAGCATTTAACAAGAACCATAATTATTATGTGATTTTATTAATAATAATACTAATAATAATGGTATTGTTACTTGTTAATAATGATGGTACTTGTTAGGAGGGCTTTGAAGATGGGAAGAGTGGTGGTGAAGCAGCGTGGCTCAGTGCAAAGAACACGGGCTTTGGAGTCAGAGGTCATGGGTTCAAACCCCAGCTCCGCCACTTGTCAGCTGTGTGACTTTGGACAAGTCACTTAACTCCTCTGTGCCTCAATTACCTCATCTGTAAAATGGGGATTAAGACTGTGAGCCCCACGTGGGGCAACCTGATCACCTTGTAACCTCCCCAGCGCTAAGAACAGTGCTTTGCACATAGTAAGTGCTTAATAAATGCCATTATTATTATTATATGAAGTGGGAGGGAACTCCAGGTAGGAGGAGGGAGCAAGCAAGGGATCAACAGCGAAGGAGATGAGATCGAGGCCAAAAAGTAGGTTGGTGTTAGAGTGAAATGTGCAGGTTGGTTTGTAGTGGGAGAGGGGCAAGCAGGTACTTGGGAACAAGAAGGAGATCAAGAAAGAGAAAATAGGCACACATATGCCCACATATTTTTGATATCCTCTTTAAGACAACTGTTGGAATGCATGCTCCCTGCCCATAAGGAACTTACAGCCTAGAGGGGAAGAGAGGCATTAATATAAATAAATAATAATATATATTACAATCATTTATGTTGAGAGTTTTTTAAATGTTATTTGACAACCATTCAAATCCTCATGAGTTGTTGCCAGCAATGATTAGCATATCTTACTGAGTTGATAATTGGATTTACTTTGATGTACTTCAGTTCTCACATTTTTTTTCCAGCCCCCATGCCAAACTTTCACACTAATTTCTTTTTCTTCACATACTCTTGGGATACTTTTACCTGGGGGAACAGTAATATCAACAAGCTTCACAATTTTATTATTTTCATTAAGCAGTATAATTTTTGGACTTTGGGCCAGAATGGGTTTATTTTTTATCAAAACTGGGTCCCATATATTGAAATCTAATATATCTTCCATTTAAAAACATCTGATTAAGAAGTTACTGCTGCTCTGCAATTGCAACAGTATTATCAATCAATCAATCAATGGTATTTATTGAGGGCTTACTGTGTACAAAACATGGCACTAAGAGCTTGGGAAAGTACAGTAAAACAGAATTAGACAATTTCTCTGCCCACAAGAAGCTTACGGTCTAGACTGGGGGAGAGACACACTAAAGTAAATTATGGATGTGTACATTAAGTGCTGTGGGGCTGAGGGTGGGATGAAAATCAAGTGCTTTAAAGGATACAAGTTCAATTGCATAGGTAGCGCAGAAGGGAGTGGGATTAGAGGAAATAAGGACTTGGCTGGGAAAAGCAACTGATTATCCTGGCTGTTGCTAAGAGGCACAGCAATCAGAGTAGGGTATCTTCTAGATACTTACTCTGTTGCTTATTTAGTAATTCTGCACAATTGCACATATTGTCAAGCAAGATTTTCTTCTTTATATACTTGGTATTATTTGCAACACCAATCACTCACTTCTTGACTCATTACAACAAACCATTCTGTCTCACAAGGTACACTTCACTGCTGTTGGTCAGGGGAAAAGCAATGCTCTGAAAATCAGGGAAACTGGGTTCTAGTTCCAACTCCGCCAGTGGCTAGTCAAGGTGGACGAAGATCACATGTGCACTCAATAATGTGCTGCACTTCTGCCCAAGTACTTCTGTTGTGCTTAAATCCTCAATGGTAACAAATATTGGCAGGGCTGAGAGGATGTCAGTGGTGTCACTCAGGTCAATAGCACTAGAAATAATTCCTCTTCTCAGATTCTCAGTCCTTAAGTGTCAGAATCAGGGCTCATGGATTGTTCTTGACGGAAGATTACATTCACATCAGCCATGACTTAGGCATTTTTATCTATGTAATCTGGGTTCATCCTCTGCAGTCAGATAGCATTGCGGACCTCATGTTTTGAGGTCTGAATTTACTTCTATAATATATTCCCAAACTTTAGCCTCGTAAAACTGTGATTGGGTATAATTACGGATTTATGCAGGTTACAGTCAGACTTAGTGTAATAGTCTCTCAGCTTTGCAATATAGGCATTATATAAATTATAAGATGTTAATTATTCCTCTACCACATTCCACCATGTCTCAATTACAGTGTAGGTGAGGCATATGATATTTTGGCAGTAACATTCAGATTCTATATGTGATGGCCCCTGGGTCTGTACTGAACCATTTTATAATAGCAAATATTAGACTTAGTACTATAAATGCATTTGTGGCCCTGAGCTTACTGATTACGATGAGATACTTTTTAAATATCTTCTGGCCATATAAACTAACTGCTTTCTTCAGTTTTTCTTACATTGTGAAGGGGCTAATTCCTTTTCAAATGTAAAAAAAAACAACCCATAGGAACCAGTAGGCTAACCTTTTAATGACTCTACAATTATTTGAGTTGATTGAGTGATAACTGCAATAGTAAATTGTCCACTCACCATTATTTTGACTTGTATGCATCCTTTCCAGACCCTATTTTTTTATTTTGGCTTTTAGAAGTTTTAAAGCTGTTTTAGAAGTCCCTTAGAACGTTCAATTGTCCATAAAGAGAAATCCTCAGATCTTTTCTTAAAGCAACAATCAGTTTCCCCAAAACAAACTATAATAAACACTCGCTGAAGTGTTCTGGATACACACACACACACACACACACACACACACACACACACACACACACACACACAAACACACACACACACACACCCACACACACACACACACACACACACACACACACACACACACACCCCCACACACACCCCCCCCCCCCCCCCGATATCCACCGTTTAGGATTTCAAACAAATAGCAGTGAAATAGCAGTGTTATCAGTGTGTCTTAAATGTAGTTAATAACTCGTAAGTGACTAACAATGCTTTCCACATTGGGTGTGTGATGTGTCTGTGTGTTTGTGTAATAATAATAATAATAATGGCATTTATTAAGCACTTACTATGTGCGAAGCACTGTTCTAAGTGCTGGGGAGGTTACAAGGTGATCAGGTTGTCCCACGGGGGGCTTATAGTCTTAATCCCCATTTTACAGATGAGGTAACTGAGGCACAGAGAAGTTAAGTGACTTGCCCAAAGTCACACAGCTGACAGTTGGCGGAGCTAGGATTTGAACCCATGACCTCTGACTCCAAAGTCCTTGCTCTTTCCACTGAGCCACAATGGGTAATTATGGTGCTTGGATTTTCGTTTCTGTTTCTTTGTGTCATGATCTTGTTGACTGCAGTTCTAAGAGCAATCTATTGCTCATTGCTGCAGATCCAGCTGTATGTCTCCTAGCTGTCTAACTTTTGGCCATACCATCCGTCTTCATTGCTCCTGGTTTATGTTGTCCCATTTTCCCCTGTTGCCATCCAGCCTTCTCACACGTGTCTGCCAGCAAACATATGAAGCTGCTAGTACTGTTACAATGTTGCTGGACTGATTACATTTCTGAATGGGCCTCATTACCTGCGGTACTGTCACAGGTACTATTTGATGGTGACTATAGACTATAGTTATTCTTAATAAAAGTTAGGTTTGGTGTCTGTAGTAAGTCCATGTCCAGTGGGCACCTTTTAGAAGGTTGGACATTCCAAATGTTGTATGGAGCCTCATTTGATCATTCTGTACTCTTAATTCCATTATCTCTTTTCTATCGTATAGGAATACTGGACTGACAAGGTAGCAGAATTCAGGGGCAGCACTTATTTACATGTCATAAATCAAGAACATTGTTTATTTGAGAATGTCAGATATGAACTAGTCTATTACCTTGCTCTTCTTCCTAGATTATAACAATCAATTGCTTCTGAAAAATAGTTTATCATTTGTGTGTCTTATTGCACGTGGGAATGACTCTACTGGACAGTCATCAGAGAATAGCCCTAATGAATGAGTGATTCAAGGATTTTTCGATGATACTCTTAGTCAGTATACTGAAAGAATCTCCCTGAGGATATCCTGACACCAACTTCTAGGTTGTTTGTTTCACTTTTGAAACTAGCTGCATAGTATGGTTAAATAAGACTGGAATGAGTACACACCTTGTTCTACTCCATTGATAATGGAGAAGGGATGACTTAAGGTTCTTCCAATTCTGATGCAGCCAGTCATCATAGAATAGTTTTAGGATCTTGATTAATGTTTTAGTGTAGTCAACTATTTTTCTAAGTTTCAGAGCCCACACCTACTGATTCTTAAAAGCCTACAGACACTGCTTAAATTCTTGGGGAGCTAACTAAAATTCTCCTTTATTTGTCATACAGCAAAATGCATGTCCACTGTGTCAGATGGGCCTGAAGCCAGATAGAGATTCTGAGTTCACATTGCTAAAAATGTTCTTCAGTAGACTGTCTGGAAAGGCTGACAAAGATCTCAGCGTGGCTCGATGGAAAGAGCATGGGCTTTGGAGTCAGAGGTCATGGGTTCAAATCCCGGCTCCACCAATTGTCAGTTGTGTGACTTTGGGCAAGTCAGTTAACTTCTCTGTGTCTCAGTTACTTCGTCTGTAAAATAGGTATTAAGACTGTCAGCCCCACGTGGGACAACCTGATCACCTTGTAACCTCCCCAGAGCTTAGAACAGTGCTTTGCACATGGTAAGCACTTAACAAATACCATTATTAGTATTATTATTATGATCTCACTGAAAATGGAAAGTAGCTAGTTTCCACAATGATAGTCATTCTCATCAAGCCAGTGCTGGTGTCCTCTGATATTCACTGGTCACCTCAGTAGAGGCAGATGGAGTTTCTTGTCTTAATCAATCGTTGGTATGTATTGAGCACTTTCTGTGTACTGTGCTAAGTGCTTGGTAAAAGACAATACAATAGAGTTCTACTCTGAACACTATAAGCACTCAATAAATACCATTAATTGAGTTGGTAGACACCATCCCCTGTCCACAAGAAGTTAATAGTCTTCAGAAGGAGACAGTAGAATAAATTACTGATGGAGGATGATAATAATAATAATAATGGTATTTGTTAAGTGCTTACTATGTGCAAAGCACTGTTTTAAGCACTGGGAAGGTTACAAGGTGATCAGGTTGTCCCACAGGGGGCTCACAGTTTTAATCCCCATTTTACAGATGAGGTAACTGAGGCACAGAGAAGTTAAGTGACTTGCCCAAAGTCACACAGCTTACAGTTGGCAGAGCTGGGATATGAACCCGTGACCTCTGACTCCAAAGCCCGGGCTCTTTCCACTGAGCCACGCTGCTCAGTGCTGCTGCTAAGTGTTGCTAAGGGCTGTGGGGTACGTAGCCAAATGCATAGATGATGCAGAGGGGCGAGCAGGTAGGGGAAATGAGAGCTTAGTCAAGGAAGACATCTTGAAGGAGATGCAATTTTAGGACGGTTTTGAATATGAGAGTAGCGGAGGGTCACATATGAAAGAAAAGAGAGTTCCAGGCTGAAGTAAGACATAGGGATGACATGAGGAAGGGGTCAGCAGCAAGACAGACAAGATAGAGGTACTTAGTTGGCGTTGAGGAGTGAAGTGTGCAAATTAAGTTGTAGTAAGAGATTAGCAAGCTAAGGAAGGAGGGAGAGAGCAAATTGAGTGCCTTGAAGCCAGCTGATGATCAGGAGTTTCTGTTTGATGTGGAGGTGAATGAGCAGCAGTTGAAAATTTTTGAGGACTGGGAAGATATGGACTGAATTTTTTAAGATAAATGATCCAAGAAGCAGAGTGAAATGTAGACTGGAGTGGGGAGAGACAGGAGGCTGATACAAAAGTCAAGGCAGGATGTTGTGAAGGTAGAACCAGCAGGAAAAGTAGCTTCAAGGCAGGAGATCTTCTGCCTTTTCTCAAAATCCACCCCCTCCCGCAGTTTATCCAACCCTCAGCCCTTCACACCTTATCAAAGCACTTTCCCCTCCCTTTTCCCCTTTCTGACCATCATCTTAAACTGTTCACTCTCTAATGGCTCTTCTCCCACTGCTTTCATTCATTCATTCATTCAATCATATGTATTGAGCATTTACTGTGTGCAGAACACTGTACTAAGCGCTTGGGAGGTACAAGTTGGCAACATATAAGGATGGCCCCTACCCAAAAATGGGCTCACAGTCTAGAAGGGGGAGACAGACAACAAAACAAAACATGTAGACAGATGTCAAAGTCATCAGAACAAATAGAATTAAAGCTATATGCACACCATTAACAAAATAAATAGAATAGTAAAAATGTGCAAGTAAAATAGAGTAATAAATCTGTACAAATATAGATACAAGGGCTGTGGGGAGGGGAAAGAGTTGGGTGGGATGGGGAGGAGGAGTGGAAAAAGGAAGCTCAGTCTGGGAAGGCCTCTTGGAGGAGGTGAGCTCTCATCCTCACATCTCCTCCATCCTAAAAACAGACCCTGTCTCACATGGACTTCATGTACTAGGGGGAGAGAGAACAGGTGTTTAATTCTCATTTTACAGATGAGGATATTGAGTCCCAGAGTAATTAAATGAGTTAATTGCCCAGGGTCGCACAATGGACCAGTATTGGACCCAGACTTAGGATCAGTTCTTCTGGCTCCCAGTTCTGTGGCCTTGCCATTTGCCCATACTGCTTCCCAACATTAACATCATAATCTACCATTTCATCCACATTCACTCCCCTTCCAAAACTCTTCCTTGCCATCACCAAGGCTCCCTGTCTATGGAACCTCTTTCCCAGGGTCAAGCTAAGTGAGCCAACAGGAACTAGTTGGAAAGAGCATGGGGCTGAGAGACAAGAAGTCTGGGTGCTAGTCCTGGCTCTGCTCTTGACTGCTGTGTGATCTTGGGCAAATTGCTTAGCCTTTCTGGGCCTTGGTATTCTCATCCATACAGTGGGGAAAGTAGTGTCTGCCTACCTCACAAGGCTGTTGAGTGGAAACAATGAGATAACTAGTGTGGTAAAATGAAACAGAAGACAAAAATCATGATATTATTTCATCTTTCCTAGATTCTCTCGAAGTCTTCTTCTCTCTAGATACAAAGGTTCACGCCTTCCTTCAACAGCACTATCTTTAGTAAACTCTACTCTCTTTTCAATCTTGTTCATCTTTTGCTCTAACAATCCCCATCTCTGGATCTAAGTGCTTCCTCAATTTCTGCATTTCTGCATCTGGACATTATTGGTAGAAAAACAAGAGCTAGGGCAACATCTGCCATGACAAATTGATCCTTATAGTTGGACAACATTACTATACTTCCCACATTGAAACCACCACCCTGACACTTCCAGTAATAATAATAATAATAATAATAGTAATAATAATGACATTTATTAAGTGCTTACTATGTGCAAAGCACTGTTCTAAGCTCTGGAGGGGAGGTTACAAGGTGATCAGGTTGTCCCAGGTGGGGCTCACAGTCTTAATCCCCATTTTACAGATGAGGTAACTGAGGCACAGAGAAGTTAAGTGACTCACCCAAAGTCACACAGCTGACAATTGGCAGAGCTGGGATTTGAACCCATGATCTCCAACTTCAAAGCCCGTGCTCTTTCCACTGAGCCATGCTGCTTCTCAATAGCCCCCACCTGACTCTTCCAGATCTTTAACATCCATTGGAAGCCTCCAGTGCCTCCATCACCTCACTCGCTAAACCCTGATGACATTGCTAACTTACTTTATTGACCAGATAGAGGACATTAGGCAAAAGATTCCCTAGGGTCCACCTCACTCCTCAGCATTCCTGACTCCTTGTCCACATTCTTTCAGGCACTAAAACCCTCTTTCTCTGTTTTCTCTGTAACCATCTTTCCCACAGCTGGAAAAAATTTTATAGCTAATCAAGACAGGGAAATTCAGAGGGTGGAACGGCGCATCTGCTTTGTGTGATAAACCCTTTCCCAGTCTCCTTTGAGCTGAAACCCAAAGCTTTTTCTATCACTAGATGCTGCCACCATTGTGTACCTTCCCCCCCTCCTCTCACCCCCACCCACACTTTGGGACCACCCACAGAAACTTCTCTAAAGAGCCTTGGTTCTCCAAGAAATCAAATTAGTGATAAAGTTGGAGTGATCTCTTGAGTAAAAAAAATTTTCAAAAGAAAAGGAGGTGACTTGGTTAAGTCTCACCCCATACAGTTAGGTCTAACTCGGGCCCAGTGAGGGCCTCTAATTCTCTCAAGTAACTCAGCCAATAGGATGTGTGATGGCTCCCTCAGTGCAACACCACTTGGCTTTTGAAACCACAGTTTTTATTCGTTCACATAATCTAAAAACTCCTCCTGGGCTTGATCAGGCTGGTGTTTGATGTGGTTATTGCAATTGTCTGGGCATCACTTTGTCTTCCTAAAGGGTGGAGTTCCAAAAATTAAAGCGGAATGGTGGGATTGGAAAAAAGGACGTAACGTACTAAAAACAATGTCTTAAAAACAACAATGGTGGTAGACTTCCCTCTGAGAGATGATATAGAACAATAGAGGTTAAGGCCTCAGGGGAAAGCTCTCTCAAAGTCACACTACGAACTTGGCCAAAGAGCAAAACTTTAGTGCAAAGTTCTCCTTGACATTCAAAGGAAATTTTATATTTGGAAAAAATAAAGAAGATAGAGGCAAGGGAAACATTCATTGAGGATTAGAGGAAACATTTTCCATAAATATTTTTCCATTTTACCTTCTCCTCTGACCTCCTGGGGCCCACACCTTTATTTTCATTTTGAACCGCTTCCTGTATTGGTCAAAGTCTGGTCCACCTGCTCTAATTCCACATTCCTCAGGACATCCTTGGGGCATAATTAGAACTAGAGAGGTAAGAACTATAGAATAATCAATATTTTTGTCTTCAACTCTCATCCAAATATATGCATATAAAACACTCTGTGAAATCTCCTTATTGGACACCTGTGTACGGAAATCCCTCAGGATTCAAAGCAATTGAGCTAGATTCTCCACAGTGCCTAAGTCACGTGCAGCTGTGGTGTACTGAATAGTGCCTCGTGGAAAGAAAGATTAGGCACCTAATTTACTTCCAGGATATAATTTAGGAACTGAAGAAAAACCATTTCCCTTCTACTCCATTTTTCTTTCATTGCTTATTATTTGAATTAGAGTTCAGTTGACGTTTGTAGTGACTCCTGGAATGCCTTTCTATATTAGTTCCTCCTTCTCTTTTTTCTCCTCTTATTTATACCCCTTTAGGCTGCTTCCCTTGTTCTCCTGGTTTTTCTATTTTCCTTTGCTACTTGGAGACAGTTCCCTCCTTCCCTTGCAATGTTTTCCACTTTTAACGTTATCCATAGAATCATTCAAACTCATAAAGACTGAACCTAATAGAAATACATGGGCTAGCTCAAAAGGTTGGCCATCTTCTTCTTAAAATCTTTTCTTGTGTTGAGCTTTAGAAAGACATCGTAATAAGGCTTCACCCCCAAATAACCCACACATACATCTCCACCCACTAACCGTCTATTTACACGTCCAAAGTCCATGGACTAGATGTGTATGTGTTAGGGCGGGCTTGTATCCGCTTGTTCTTCTCTCAGCACTGTCTCCTCTGTGATCAGAGATTGAGCCCCTCCCTTGGATTAAGCGAGGCCCATAGGGAAATGTATTAACTCTTTCAGGCCATTAGTGGACTATTTAGTCCATATTTCTGCCTGCCCAATTTACAACCATGGGAATCCAGCACAATGTGTGGCCCGAGAGGACTACCTTCTCTCTATTGTCCCCAGATGTTGGCAAATTGTCAAGGGGGGGGGGCGCCTGGGTGGAGGCTGGCAGATTTCTACACTTCTTTTTCCCTGAAAAGTATTTTTGGGGACATTTTCCCTTTGGGAATATCATCCCAGAGAAAATCCACAGGGAAAATCTTGGAAAAGAACTTCCATTTTGCCAAACTCTTCTGGCCTCTTCCAGGAAGTGATTGCGACCCTAGATAATCTCTTAATCCACACATTTATCTCTTTCATTTCTTTTCAGCTCCTTGAGGATAAAAGCCTGGTCTTTTCCACCCTCCATAACCACCTATAGCAAAGTAGAGTCTGATAAATATTAATGGGGAATGAAACGGATGTTTAGCTAGAAAGAGGAACACAGAGAAAGAATGAATACTCTGGGGTTGAGTCCATGAGAGGCATTTTGTTTTATAACTTTATTTTCTTAGAAATCTCTACTTTTGCCCTCAACCTTCATATGGTAAACTAACCCTCATTATCAAGGAACTGTATCTAGTATGCCCCGTATGGTTAAAGAAAATGTTTTAAAGGTATCACTAGGCCAATCCCAAAACGCACCTCAGCAACCCTGAAATTGGCACTAACTTCTCAATAGCATCCTGGGTTTTTCAGGTCACTTAGACTGAACCCTGCCTCTTCCTACCAACTGGGTAACTTCCTGGCAGTCCCCAGAGTCAAGGTAGCCTGGCAGCGGAATAAGAGGAGTGGCTCGGGGCTCTCATCAATCAGAGGACCTCTGGGTTCACTGGGAGGCAGAGATCAGGAACAAGTAGCCTGCTCTGAAAAGATGAAACAGGCTGGAGATCAGCTGATGCACACAGAGACGCAAAGATCCTTGCTCTATTGGGAATGAAGTTATAACCATTTTTGTCACTAAGAAATGTCAGCTTTGGGGAATTTTTCTTCAAATGGCTGTTTCTTTTGCTTAGCCATCTAAGCAGTGCAAGTCTAACTTTACCATCATTTTATCAATGGAAACGTATTTAGTAGCTACTGAGTACATGGCAAAATATCAGGTCATCTCAATTTGCTTCTACGGGGCTGTTTAACGCCCTAGAGATTGTTGCCATTCTGAAAGGCACTTGAGATCATTTCAACTAGGGAATTATACTTAATATCCCCTTTCTTTCCTCTCACCATCTTGAATTTCATTGCTCTGCCTGTAATAAATATGTAGTAATAACAAATTCAAGGCTGTGTCACTTTAAAGAAAACTACGGTTATGAAGCAGAAAACTGATTGACTGGATAAAACCACACTGGAAGCCTGTTTGAAAAGAGTTCAATCTTTGATACTTTCCTATATAGCTTTGACTTCAAAGTGAACTCTCTGAATCTGTCAGATTCTGAGAGTTTGTCAGATTTCTTCCTTCTAATAAGAGATGAAGCAGTTAGCCTGCTGTCAGTCAGCAAAGATGGTAATTAAACAGCCTGACCATACAGTTATCATGGTGTTTATAATCCTTGATCGTATATTGTAATCATAAATAGAGCCCACAAAACCCAATGACTTAATTATAATCTTGATGATAGACTGATAGGAAAAATGTCCCAAACCTTGCTGAGATTGTAAATTTTTTAAATCTTTTTATACCATTCTATAGTAAACATTTTAAAATATACTGGTTTGATACTGTGTATAGTGCAAAATTTTGTTTCAAGACTGAAAATGAATAGAATTAATGAATATCTAGTAAAAACAGGTTCTTTAAGCATTCAATTCTCGATGGTTATTGAATTCATAATACTGGTACTTATATTTGTAATTGCTTATATAAAGAGTCAGATTCTTCCTAGATATACGGGAGAGAGGGGCATTAATAACATTAATGTTATCCTTTGAGCCCACTGGAAAATCACCTTCCTGGATGGAATTGATCAACTACTATGTATTAGCTACCAACCAAGGCTTCACAAGACGGGCTGCCAAAAGCCAACATGGCAAATATTACCTTATTTTTCTGGAAATAATCCATCAACTCCAATTCCCTTTTAGCAGTTTTGAGCCAGTCACTGCATACTGGCATTCTGAAATTCATTGTTCAACCTCTCAAGAACCTAATGTACATTCCAGGAGGGCAGGGATTGTGTCTCCCAAATCTATTGTACTCTCCCAAGTGCTTTAATACAGTGCTTCATACAAGGTAAGCTGTCAATAATAATAATAATGATGACATTTATTAAGTGCTTACTATGTGCAAAGCACTGTTCTAAGCACTGATAATAAATCACATTGATTTCACTTCAGTGCCATATTAAAATGTTGTCCATGTAATTCACCCTTTGGTGAGTAATCTGATCTAGACTAAAAGAAGAATGAGAATAAAACATTCATTATAAAGTCACATTATTTTCCATGTTTCCAGTTCAGTGTGATTAAGCTTCATAAAAATGTCTCATGTTTGGTTCCATATTGTTCCATAATTCCAAACAGATAGATCTCAATATTCTTTGTTCCCAAACTCAGGGCTGGCCTCATATGGTAAGTGAGGAAAGCAACCTCCTCAGAGTACCATAGTCCCTTTCAAAGATGGCAGCTGTGCTACCCTTTACAAAGATGGCTGTGGGTGGGAATAATTTGTTAGTGGGCTGGAAGTTGGGGACTCAGAGCTGTCCAGGACTCTGTCGAGGAGCAGCCGCCGAGATATACCCTTTGGACTGACTTTAGCAGCGTGGCTCAATGGAAAGAGCACGGGCTTGAGAGTCAGAGGTCATGGGTTCTAATCCCGGCCCCACCACCTGTCAGCTATGTGACTTTGGGCAAGTACCTTCATTTCTCTGTTTCTCAGTTCTCTCATCTGTAAAATGGGGATTGACTGTGAGTGCCACGTGGAACAACCTGATCACCTTATATCCTCCCCGGCAGTTAGAACAGTGCTTTGCACATAGTAAGTGCTTAACATGCCATAATTATTATTATTATTATTATTATTATTATTATCCCCTTATGCTGTGTTTGCATGCAATGTAATTTGGTGATATATAGAACAGGCAGGGGTGGCATCTGGACCTCAAATGGGTCAACTGTCTGAAACTGGCCCTATCCAAATTTTAATTTTTGGGGGACCCACAGTCCAGAAATTTTGAGGTTCCCGAATTCTTGCTTTAAGCTTTTGACTTCTGGCTTTCCAAACGTCTGCCTCAATGCAATAATAATAATATTGTTTAATGAGTGCTTCGGTACTATTTGTATTTTGAAGTGTCAGTGCATCTGTTTTAGGATAGAGAAGGGCCCTGTTGTAGATGGTATTCTGAATTGAAATTATTAAGGCAATTGAAAAGCTACATACAAAGAGCTCAAGCTGATCGTCCTAATCAAACAGACATGAAGTGCTTCTGCATGCTAAGCTCTGGTATCTGTAGACTGACCAGGTAATTTCAAAGCTTGTCATAAATATGTTTCCTTGCTCTTTATAGGTTGTATTCAACAACCCCCAGTGCTCACATCAGTGGTAGATTTTCTGGAAAAAGCCTTAGAAGATTATGAATATCCATGGAAGGAACATTTTGACACTGAGAAATGCATCCATCCAGTGTTTAATGCTGCTCACACAGCCTAGTGAGGCTGCTATTTTAGGAGGAAAGCATTGTCTTATAGTATGGGAGCTATATCTATCTGTTACTGGGAGATCTTGACAAGGTTGTCTCTGCTTCCATTTCTCTTCTCTAACCATAAAATGTGCAAACTTCTCCACAGTGAAGCGGAGAATCAATCAGGTAATTTGTGTCCAAATGTTTTAAGCTCTTGAGAAAGGTCCCACAAACTACTGTTATATCTGGGTCAGCAATACCATGGAGTGTATTGCTACTCTCATTTCTGACAGATTGGGTCCCAGGTATGGAGTCATTCCCTCTTCCCCTACAATCCCATTCTCTGAGCTGGAGAGTTATCCAGAGGAGAGAATGTGTCCATCTCACTTTCGGACCCTGGGGCAGGGTCCAATGGCCAGCAGACAGAGACCAAGGCCTTCCTGGCGCAGTCTTTAAAACCGAGTCCTCAATGGCCCCGCACTTAGTGTTATGTAACTTTCAGGAAGAGATAGATGCCTTTATTTCGCAGGAGCAAATTTCTCTTTCCTGGCAGAAAATGCTGGCCAGTTAGAAAACGGATCTCTGTAGAGAATTACTCAGCCTGTAAAATCAAATTTACTTTCTCAGCCTGATTCATGCTGTGATGCTGCTGAGCTCTGCCATGCTCAAACATGGTTCCTTTTGAGAGAGTTTTACTCCCAAGGAGGCGAGACTGTTGAGCTGAACAGCTGCAGACATTCTTCTAGGACCTCACCTCCCCCTTGCCCACTTGGAGGGAAGAACAGTCTGTTCGAAATGAAAAGCAGAAGAGACTCCCATAGAGGCAGCTAACGCTACTCTTCTGTTCACCTTTTTCTTTCTCACTTAAAGGGAGGAATGTCCCGCTAGGCTTAGTCCTGCTTTGTTTAATTGTTTTTAATTTGCACCCCTTATGCATCATAAGCCTACAAGCACTTCCAGACTCAGGACAAAGAGCCTGCTTCTCAGAAGAATGGAAGAAAGCTTGCAAAGCTTGGAGGGCTATTTGTCAGAGGTACATTCAGGTACTTATGTTCTCTGCAACTGATGTTCTATTGCCTATTTTTATAGGAACAATGCTATATGGAACATTTCTGCATGATAAAATTATCTTTGTGTTATTGGCCTGCTTATGGTTTTAGATGACTTTAAGGCTCTTGATTGCTTCAGACCAGTTTAATTACTTGAAAGTCAGCAAAGCGATGTCAAATGTGGCAAATTATTTGAAATGAAATGAGTCCTCCTTACGAAGCTGGTTCTGATCAGGGGTTTCCAACAGAGCTCTGCTTTGTATGTAGAAATGACTATAAATTGGCCTGAAATTGAGGGGTTTTTTCTTTGAATACTTGTGGATACAAATATTGAGGCCACTTCAAATTCAGTTCTAAGAATGAATCAAATCCAAACACTGGGTAAGCTAAATAACAAACGGAAAAGTGTTTTATTTATTTATTTATTTATTTTTTCAAACCAGCCAAGAGCCTATACAAGGTCTGGACATTGGAAATCTTGCAAATCCCAAATTGTATTTCATTTTTGCCACCAATAAATAGAAAACAGAGAAGCTGGAGAAGGGGTGGTGGGGAAGGAGGAGGGGGTAGATGGGAAAGGAAAGAGTACAAAGTAATCATTTTGAATACTGCAAGTGGGGTAAAAATGAGTAGGAAAGGGGGTGTTGAGTATTGAATTGTGAAGATAATTGATTCCTAATTCCAGGGTGGAGTATCTGAGGACTAGGAGAAATTGTCTGACCTCCATTCACAGACAACTCTAATAATGGCTCTTTCCGCAAAATCAAGTGAAATCCCAATTATTCAGGAGCTAATTATCTAGTCTTCAGCTTCTCCATCTCTTGAATTTTGTAACTGAAAGAAAAAATAATTATCCTCTAGCTCCTTCCAGCCATCTGACTTTGACTCTGCATTAGCACTTCTGCTTCAGGGCTGGCCCACCAAACTCCAGTCAGATATGCTCTCCCCCTTCTAGACTGTGAGCCCACTGTTGGGTAGGGACTGTCTCTATATGTTGCCAACTTGTACTTCCCAAGCACTTAGTACAGTGCTCTGCACATAGTAAGCGCTCAATAAATACGATTGATTGATTGATTTGGGGGCATCAGACTGGTGATGTTGCATGGTTTAGTGGATAGAGTACAGGCCTGGGAATCAGAAGTTCAAGTGTTCTAATCCCAGCTCCGCCATGTGTCTGCTGTATGACCTTGGGCAAGTCACTTCACTTCTCTGGGCCTAAATTCCCTTATCTGTAAAATGGGGATTAAGAGTGTGAGCCCCATGTGGGACAGGGTCCAACCTAATTAACTTGTATCTACCCCAGTGTTTAGAACAGTGCTTGGCACATAGTGAACTCTTAACAAGTACCATAATTATTATTATTGGTGAGGTGGGAAGGTTCCTTTCCCTGACAGTCTGAGGCTCTGAACTGCAAGTTTGCCAAGCTTCACTCTGTTAACAGAATTAGGCGCTAATTTAGGTGCTTACTCCATAGGGGTAATTACTGCCCCCTGCAATGCACCCACCCAAGCCCATGCTCTTTCCACTAGGCTACTCTGTTAACATTGACCAACTCTCTCTGAGTTGGAAGTGAGCTCTATAAAACCTGTCTTCAACCTGGCTTGTAGTGAATAATAATAATAATGATAATAATAATGACATTTATTAAGCACTTACTATGTGCAAAGCACTATTCTAAACACTGGGGAGGTTACAAGGTGATCGGGTTGTCCCATGGGGGGCTCACAGTCTTCATTCCCATTTTCCAGATGACGAAACTGAGGCACAGAGAAGTTAAGTGACTTGCCCAAAGTCACACAGCTGACAACTGGCAGAGCGGGGATTTGAACCCATGACCTCTTACTCCAAAGCCTGTGCTCTTTCCACTGAGCCATACTGCTTCTCTGAATACTAACTCAAATTTGGGTGCTTCTTAAATTTGGTACCTCCGGGAAACCATTCATTTTCCCACTTGGCTCTGTCAAGGGTAAGGAACGAAAGGAAAGATGGTGAAACTCAAATGATCCATTTTCTTACTTGAATTGTTGGAGGAGGATTTTGGAAACTAATGGGATTGCATGAGATTTGGGGATTAGTTGACAATTTCAATTGCCACTCTACCTCCAGATAGACTAAACCACCTTTGACTTCACCACCACTACCCTGGAGCATCATCAAGTTGCCAAGTCATCCAGTGTGAACGGTGAGACCTTGTTTCAGGGTCCATTTTGTGAATTTACAAGCCCAAGCATTTTCTCAAGCCTCTCTCACTGGCCTTTGTCAGGCTTAGACTGGAATCACCTCTACGCAAACATCGTTCAGCTGGCTTTTGGGAGTTTTGTCAGATTGTCTGCATAGATCTACTCAGAAATGTAGGTGTCTGTGACCAGACTATTTCAGTTTATGTTCATTCCCAAACTAAAAAGTAGCACAAAATAGCCAGCTAGGAAAAAAGACATATATTTTATGGGCCCTAAATGTTCCTGCTCCTCTCAACCATAAATGACTTTTCTACACATTTTAATCAGCTATATTTTTGCCCCTTTTATTTACCACAAGTTACCCTTAGTGGGTTGGATGTTCCACCAACACCTCAACTCAAACTCCTTATCTTCCCACTCAAACCCAGTCCTCCCCCTGATTTTCCAGTCACTGTAGACAGCTCCACCATCCTTTCTGCTCACAAGCCCGTAAAGTTGGGGTTACCCTCAACTCATTTCTCTCATTAAACCCACATATTCCATCTTTCACTAAATCCTGTCAGTTCAACCTTCATGACATCACTAAAATCTGCCTTTTCCTCTCTAAACTGCTACCACATTAATCCTATTCCGCCTTGATTACCGCATCAGCCTCCTTGCTGACCTCCTTGCCTCCTGTCTCTCCCCACTCCAATCCATATTTCACTCTGCTACTCAGGTTACTTTTCTATGAAATTGTTCAGTCCATGTTTCTGCACTACTCAATAACCTCCAGGGGTTGCCTGTCCACTTCTGCATCCAACAGAAACTCCTTACCATTGGCTTTAAAATACTCAATCACCTTGCCCTCTCCAAGAAGGGATTCAATAGCTGTTGACTATAAATAAAAGGCACCATTTTGACTTGTGGGGCAATAATTCCATGCATGCGGTTTGGTGATTTTTAAATCCACAGCCCCTTAATGAAGTTAAAGCCTAATGTTTCATTGGGGTCTTTTGTTGGGTTTTTTTTTTCCTCTTTCATTTGTTGATTATTAACAAACATCTGGCCTAGGCCTATTTTTCTCTTATATTCTGATTGAGGCCCAGACATTCTCTGCCTTCCAATTCCTATGAAGGGGAAGGAGAAAGGGAGACAATAGAATTAATGTTCTTTGCTTTTGTTTCCCTGCTTCATGAGGATTAAAGCAAACTTCACAAGTCCAACTTTGGTCATGAGTCCAACACCATCATGAACATTCATTAATGTTTCATCTCATAAAGCTACAGCACGATTACTGTTATTGAATAATGCCCCATAGTACATTAGCCTCCTTTTCCCCCTAACCAAACCTACTAATGAATAAAGGTATCTGGAAAAGCCCGCCTTTGACTCTGTGGCCTCAGATACATTTCTGTGTCATAGCTGCAAAGAGGTAAAGGAAATTGGGCATTATTATTCTTCACACAGACCCCAATATTCATCACTCAAGTGAAATTGGTCACATTATTTTTTTCATAGAGAGAGGAGTTAAAGAATCTCTCTCATATTAGATGTAAAATCAGAAGCACAGATCTTGAAGGGGTAGCATTTGCCCCTCTATTTGAGGGAAGTTGGAGAGGAAAGCACTGAGACCAAGATACTCATTTGCAAATGCCAATTATGACAGAAAGAGCATTGTGCTTGGATCAACTTCCAAATGGATGGAAGAACCTAATAACAACAGCTCAGTGGTGTTGAGCAAGGTGTCATTGCAGTAATTGGTTGATGGCTATCTTGCTCAGTAGTCAGCCTCCCCAGCTGGTTGCTGGGTTATGGAGAGTAGGAGGTACAGTGGGATAATATTCGCTAGATTGATGTGCCTTTGGTAGTGTGGTTAGGAAGGAGAGGAATTCTCTTTTGCACCCTCCATTTTGGGGAATTGGGGATTTGTAGGCAAGAGTTGTATCACTGTCCATGGGGCATCCTTTAATTCCATCTGAGTTAATGTTCAACACTGCTGAAACAGGCCCATTCCATTAGGGACTTCCTAGCCCAAAATCTGATGGAGAAGACAACAAAGAGTAGACAGGGAGATGTTGCTATTAAAGTGTAATAGTAATAACAATAACGATAATAATAAGAATGGCATTTAAGTGATTGTTCCACACACTGTACTAAACTTTGGCGTAGTTACAAGACAATCAGGTGGACATAGACACTGCCTCACATGAGACTCACGGTCTAACAAGGAGAGAGAACAGATATTAAATTCCTGTTTCACAGACAAAGAAGCTGAGGCAGAGAAGTTAAGTGACTTACCGAAGGTCACACAAAAGGCAAGGGGCAGAGACTGGTTTAAAACTCCCCTAGGCCGTGCTCCTTCTATAAGACCTAAAAAATGGTAAACAGGAAATAGTATATGAATTAGTAACCATATTTCAGTTACACACTCATGTAGTAATAGTAGAATAATTAGTAACCATTATACACTCAAATGAGGAAGCGTTTCAGCCGCTATGTAGTATCTTGAGGAGACAGGATACTTTGTATTTTAGTCCCCACTAAATCACTATCTGTCCTTTCTTAGATTGAGAGCCCCCTGAGGGGCGGGAACCGTATCCAGTTCTTACCTATGTATTCTCCCGCAGAGTTTAGTTTGGTGCTCTGCACAAGTAAGCACTTAATAAATACTGTCACCACTACTTTAGGATTGAGCTTGAAGGGGACCTAAAGAGGGTGCTTACTTTCTCTGCTATGGTCTAAAATTGAAGGCAAAGAAGGAGAGCAAAGTATTATTGAAAACATGGAGGGCTAGCATTTAGCGGATGCTTAATGTATCCCAGGAAAAATGCAGGGAATTACAAATTCTATTCTCCTGCCACTTACACCGTAGTGGGCATTATTAAAGCTTTTGTCAAAAGAGTTTCATTTTTCTTTTTACACTCAGCCTGGTTTCTCTTTGCACTTTACTCAGCTTGGACTATAAAATATGACCAAGCAGGTTCACATTAGTTGTGGTCAGTTTTAATTTCTGGTCCTCATGTGCCAGCATGATGCTGATGGGTTTGAGTTCCAACACCATGAGAGAAGTGCTGCAAAAATATTTGGGGATTTGTTTAATTAAAAGACAATGCTTCTGACAATTAAAAAAAATCAAAAGATATTTTAGATGATTGGATTATAGTCTTCCAGTTTCCGATCTCACTTTCTTCAAGGACCACTGCTGCCATGAGAATGCCACAGTCTCCGAAAGAAGGTGCCAGAAAGTAACAAGTGACATTTTAAGGTTTTTTGAAACTAATCTTAAGCTAGGGGTAGAGATCGATTCTTGACAAGAATTAGAAAAATTCTGAATTTGAGATCCTTGTGGGCAGTTACAATTTTTTATGAAATCCTGGGGTGTCTACTATAGTACAGAAAACAGAACTCCAGTTTAGTTCCTTTATACTTAGTCAGATATCCCATCAACTCCTTTGCTTGTCTTTAGCCCGCCAAGAGTTTGTCTTCTGATATTTCTTCAAGTTCCCCTGCAAAGGACTCTAAATTCACCTTCAGTATCACCTGTATTAAAACAGAGCCTCAACAAAGCTTTTAGTGAGAGACAGAAATGCCTTGGTTCTAAGATTTTTGACTATTTTTAAACATTATCTACTAAAAGTCACAATCATGACCTTAATTTGAGACAAGCAACTGTTATTTTCAGATGAACAAATCCAATTCATGTTTTTAAGTATGGGGTAAATGAAACTACAGTTATTTTAAAACCTACATTTTTGCTGATTTTGTTATCTTTTGCTTTCCATGGGAATAACTGAAATACTGTCTAAAGGTACACGTGAAATTTTTATTGCCACCATTGATATTTACTTGTTAGTTATTCTGCATCCAGGGGGACTTGGTAGAAAATGTGTTTCTCCAACAACTCCTCTAAACAAGGATTACTGCCTGTTGTATATTGTGTTAGCGTGGGTGACTTTTTATCTACAATAAAAAGTCTTTAACAAAATCTGGTTTAAAATTTACTGTGGTGAACAAAGGTAGGTCATACCTGACTAGCTGTCTGAACTTTTGGCTCCTTAATAAGTCCTTTCTTTGTACAGCACTGAGAATATTGGCCCATGGCCCTTTTTGCATCACTCTTTCTTCAGATGGACTAACTAGAAATGACCCCATACTGTCCAATCCCAAGCTTAAAATTAATCTGTATGTGGGTTGATTTAGGAACCTCCATTTGGTCATTTCTCCACTTCCAAAATTCTACCTGGGAGTTAAAATGGCTAAGCCTTGAGAGGGTAAGGGAATAGTGTCTTATCACCAGAACAGCAGGTCCTGAAAATTTTCCTTATGAGCCTTTTTCTACTCTTTTGCATTTCACATCTCTATGACTCCAGTCTAAGGCCAGTTAGGACTCTTTGCTAAATGACACTTCCTAATTTCTTTTTATCCTGTGAAATGGCAGCTGCATGAATATTCCTCTTCTCCCTCCCCTTGTTAAACCCTTAAAGCTCCAGGCCTGGACAACGCCCATGGGGTGAGACCAGCAATGGGAATCCTGCCCATCGACTTTACACTGGAATAAGAATCCCATCCCAATACACACATAAGCCTTTGTGATCATCATTTTTAAAAGGACATCAAAATGTTTTATATGAAATTATGACTTAAGAAGCCTGCCCTTATGAAAGAAAATAAGAAACAAAGGAAATGAAATAGTTTCCAGTGACTCAGCTGCACCCTTGATTAGTTTATATTTAGACTTCTTTTCCTAAGAACAGTGCTCTTTGATGAAAAGCTCAAAACCTTTGGCAGAACCATTTGAGTATGCTGCTCATGATCACCCTTTACCTTCAAAGACCAAATATTTGCCCCACATTGGGGGTGACTCACCTTACTCCATCATAAATGGCTACACCCAAAATTGACATTTTCATTTTTTGTGGCCTCTAGCAGGGTGAGACTGTGGTTAAAAAGGATCAAGGTAGCAATGAGGACAGAAATGTCCTTTTGGGCCTAGAAAAGAAATACCTTCTTACCCGATAAATCAAGTCACCCTTGGATGGGGAAGAAGCTGGGAAAGGAGAAAAAGTCCTAGAGCTTTTTTGCATCATTTTTCATACATTCTACCCCATGGCTTCTGACTGCCAGGAGATAGCCGACAACATTCAGTGTGGACCTTTAAAAATAAACCTTGTCATGGAGAAATCCAAGGGACTGGCCATGAAAATTGAAGGTCTCAGCCAAAGCTTAAGAAATCTAGCATAATAGAGCCTACTCACATTCATGGCATATGCAAAAGTAAGGAGAAAAAGAGACCAAAGGGAAAAAAGAAGTCTGCAATAGAATGCAAAGATGGGATGAGCTGGAAGCAGTCCAGAGCAAGTCAGAAGGGTGTATCCTACTCCAGTCGTTACCACAGTTAGGGATTGGATATACTGTACCAAAGGCCGAGAATGGCTTGTGAGAAGAGTAATGAAATTGGCTTATTCCTCAGTGTTCTTTTGCCTCTCTTTTGAAGCAGGTGTTCCCATCCACATGTTGCTAATGGAGAAACTGATGTACTTATAAAGTCAGTGAACTTCCCAACACCTAAGAGGGTGTCAACAGCGGACTAAAACTTGGCTCCCTTTGACATACTCAGCTACTGATTCTACTTTCCAAATCAACCCCAGAAAATTGCTAGAGGTTGCATACTTCTGTGAAAGTAGGCCACTACCTACCTACAGAATTACAGAATCACAGGCAATGCATTCTCTACTATCCTAGAAAAAGGGACAGGTTTTCTTAAATAATAAGTGTAAGAGGAACGTGGAAGGATGTTTAGAGGAGAGAAAATAGAAGTTAAAATAGGGAGAGGCAACATAAAAGTAATGATTCTTTTTCCCGGGGCTTTCCTGCCTGGAATCAGGGAAATTCATTAAATCGTATTTATTGAGCATTTACTGAGTGCACAGCACTGTACTAAGGGAAATGTCCCAGGCAACTTCTCAAGGTTCCTTCCTGCCCTGAAATCATATAATGTTCGGCTTCTGCCAGTCAAGAAAACTGCTAGACAGTCAGGGTAAGCAGAGGAAACAACAAGGAAGCATATTTGCCTCATGTTTCATATGAAATAAGCTAATTGCTCAACACAGAGGTTAATTTTATCAATAGGAAGCGTTGATAATATGG
The DNA here is from genome assembly GCF_015852505.1 of Tachyglossus aculeatus. NCBI lineage: Eukaryota > Metazoa > Chordata > Mammalia > Monotremata > Tachyglossidae > Tachyglossus > Tachyglossus aculeatus. Next base: position 15,213,461 of record NC_052074.1, on the reverse strand, counting down.
TGTGACACATTTATGTGAAAACTTCAGATGTAAAAGGAGCCTGAAAACAATTTAACAGCTTAGAGAATGAACTTTATCCCAAAATGAAGTACTGGCATAACAAATCTGAATTTTGAGAAAATTTATCATACAACCCACCCTTTCCTTCCCATGTTTCTGCCTGATCTCATGTTCCATCTCCGGCCATTGTTTTCTTGGACCATTTTCTTTTCTCTAGCTTCTCAGTTTCCTTTAGGATAATCATTTAACAATAATGTTATTGCTATAATCGTCTTTTCTTCTGGATCATATCTCTCCCATGTCATTCCTGACAACACACTTCAATCTCTGTTTGTCTGCAGTGTCCCTATCCACCTCTCCAGTGAGAACCCAGATGATCCCTCTCCCCCTCCCCTCTCTCCCCCATCCCATCTCTCTCTCCCCATATTCTTCCATCACACAAAAAAATAATTGCTCAAAGATATATCCCCACCTTATTGCCTTATCTTAAAGGAAGGTGGGAAAGTCAGGATCTCAACATGACCATTCTGCACTTACCAAAATGTATTTTGCATCGCTTTTAGCACGTTAGGTGGGACTTGTGAGGAGAGTAAATAACAGCGGCATTCTCAAACAGCTGCTGGGTTGCTGGAACTATAGATCCAAGCACTTAGTATAGTGCTCTGCACACAGTAAGTGCTCAATAAATACAATTGTATGAATCACACATTGGCTTTTACAGTCACACCTTCACTCAAAGGTGAACTTCACCATCAATATCTTCATAGAATGGGAAAAACAGCTGTACACACTACACACACACACACACACACACACACACACACACACACACACACACACACACACCATTTCTCTGTAATAATGTCTAATAAGCCCCTCCTAGGATGTAAACTTACGGGCAGCAGGGTCACCTTTTTGTAGCTCTAAAGTTAACTTTCCCCAAGAGAGCTTAATACAACGAGTGCTGTCTTCACCATAAACATAAATTGGTGATAATAGAATTCTGGTCATTTCTAAAAACAATATGAAGCAGAAGCAACAATTCTGAATCTTATTGCAATTTTGCAGCCATATAATTAATTGGTCAGATGAGCACATCCAATATTTCATTCAGTCACTCGAGAAACAAAGGTTACTTTTACCACTAGACATACTGCGATATTGCTGTATAAGAGTGAGTGATGGTAGAAATGCATGGAAGAATGGTGAATCCTATTCAGATGTCAGTTATAAATGTTTTCTGAGGTCATCAAAAAGTATGACTCCTTTTTCCATCATTTCAGAAGCTTCAGCATTGCCTAGTTTTCACCAAGATGGGAAGCAAAAAATTGCCACATGAGTCTTCCTCCCTAGTCCATAGTTCTTTGAAGTTGTCATGCTCTATCAACTTAATGATATGCACTTTAAAAGGTCTGTAATTATGTAGTTACACAGAATGCAGTAACGGATCACTATAACCATCTATTGCACAAATATGCATAAAAACTTTTTAAAAAATGCTTCTTATTTACTTAATAGATAACAATAGCTCCTTCTGATGAAAAAAGCGAGCATTTTCTAAATAGGCCTTAGAGAGAGATGGGGAAAGCTGACTCTTTTGAATTATTTACGCTTACAACCTTAAAACACGGGTCTGGGAATCAGAAAGTCATGAGTTCTAATCCCAGCTCTGCCACTTGTCTGCTGAGTGATCTTGGGAAAATCACTTCATTTATCTGAGCCTCAGTTACCTCATCTGTAAAATGGGGATTGAGACTGTAAACCCCATATGGGACAGGGACTGTGTCCAAATCGATTTGCATGTATCCACTCCAGCACTTAATTCAGTGCCTGGCACATGTAAATGCTTAAAAAATGCCATCATTATTATTACTAATTTTAAAGTGTCCACTTGGAAGAAAATCTATGCATCACATCATCCATTTGCTGCTCCTTTTTTTTAGGACCATATTCCTTAATTTAAATTGATGGTCATTTAATCAAGATATCAACAATCTCCGCAACAAAGCGTGACTCAGCCACACTACATACTCTAATGTGGAGGTTTTGTAGGGTATTATAAATAGAAAGGGTTCTATCTGCTACTCCCATTGCTTGGATCATTAAAACAATCTATCCTGAACCTTTGTTCGAATTTTAAGATTCAATTAATGACCTGAAGAATGGTGACACTTCCAGATTTGAAGGCAAAACTAGCATTTGCAAGCAAGGAGGGGAGGCTCTACTTAGCTCAGATACTTGCACAGACTTTTCCTCACCTACACACCCCCAGGGAAAGGCGTGGGCTTTCAGAGGGGTCATCATCTCCACCATTGTCTAAAGGAAAGGCCAGAAAGTCGAGAAAAAAAACTAGTGTGGCATTTCACAGAGAAATAAGAGCAACTATTACAACAATACAAGTTGTGTTGAGTGCATTCCTTTAGACTTGTGTTACTGATAATGACTCAAGAGGATCTGAGGAAATCTACACCACAGAGAGCAAGGAAGGGTGTTAAAAGTACCAGGTTCTAATTATCGGTCTGCCACTGGCCTTCACTATAACTTTGGGTAAGTCACTTAACTTCACAGGAACAGAGCTTCCTTATCCATAAAATAGCATCCCTGCATCTGATATTGCTAGCCCTAACACAGGAATTATCTGTGCATCTGATTATCTTTTATCTACCACAATGCTTAATGCACTGTATGGCACTTAGTATCAATCAATCAGTTCTATTCCCTGTGCACTTACTATATACAGAGCACTGTATTAAGCATTGGGAGAGAACAATATAGCAGAGTTGTAACATGTTCCTTGAAGAAGCCTGCAGTCTAGAAGGGGAGACATACATTCAAATAAATTACAGGTGTGTATATAATAATAATAATGACATTTATTAAGCGCTTACTATGTGCAAAGCACTGTTCTAAGCATTGGGGAGGTTACAAGGTGATCAGGTTGTTCCACAGGGGGCTCACAATCTTAATCCCCATTTTACAGATGAGGTAACTGAGGCACAGAGAAGTTAAGTGACTTGCCCAAAGTCACACAGATGACAACTGGAGGAGCCAGGATTTGAACCCATGAGCTCTGACTCCAAAGCCCATGCTCTTTCCACTAAGCCACGCTGCTATAACTGTTGTGGGGCTGAGGTTGGGATGAATGAAGGGTTCAAATTCAAGTACAAGTGCAATGGAGAAGGGAGAGGGATTAGGTGAAATGAGGGCTCAGTAACAGTTTAATACCAGCATTACCTCAGTGTTCTCTGATGCTGGTACTCAAAGTAGGCACACGAGATTCACCTTGGATGCAAATTTCTTTGGGGTAGTTGTGAAGAGAATTTTGACCTTCAAACCCAATCTTTAAGAAAACAGAAATCAACCAGACTTCCATCTTCCCTATCCAATCAACTGAGCAATAGGTTATCTATTCCACTCTGTTAATGCAGTATTTTTAAAAAAAATCTCTTCACTAATTTTGCTAGTCATATGCAGTTACTTCTCCTTCTTTTTTACCATGCTCCTTCACTGAAATTTTGAGATTTGTTAACGATTGACGCTTAGGTGTTTATAGCTCACCCTTTTGGAAAATCACTCAGAATATATACAAATGATAATGAATCTCTTTACAGAACCAGTGCTGTGCTAAGAACTAAGATAATCCTGGAGACAATCGAGATTATACCCCCAGACCCTCAAGGGGAATCCTTACACACAACCAAGAATTTTCCTTGGAAAACAGAATGGGCTGTTGTCACTGAATTCCTCAGAGTTTTCTCTGTGGATTAACATTGGGGGTTGGAAGAAATTTGTCCCCATTCAGGATCTTACAGAGTCACTATGCAGTGTCCCTATGCCCCACTGCCCCCCCACCCCACTGATTTCACAGCCCACTGGGCCTTTAGGAGACCGAACAAGGACTGATGGCAGCTGCCCATGCTCACAGAGACTTTCACTGTCCAGCAGTTACCAAAAAAGCTCACCCTCTGGAGACCATGCTTCCTGCAAGGCTCGAGTTCCCCTGACTGATTTAGACCAGTTAAGGCTCCTTGTGGCCAGGGAATATGTCTACCAACTTTGTTAGGTTGTTATATTGTACTCTCCCAAGCACTTAGTACAGTGCTCTGCACACAGTAAGCAGTCAATAAATATAAATGATTGATTAATTAAGGATTTGGTCCAACCTGGAGTGATCCTCTGACTGGCAGTTGTCCCCAGGAAGATGTAGTCTGGATTGAAGTGGAGTCCTGAAGAGAAATCTGCATGGTTTTCAATGGAACTGAGTCTCAGTTGGAGACTGAGTTGGGAGTTCCTGATATCTCCTGGGCACCTGTAGTCCAGAAGAGGAAAGCTAGATGTGAGCCTGGGGTACCTGGGATGCTCCAAGTTATCACAGAACTTAGAGATTCTCATGAAACCACAGTCCTCCATAGAGCAACAGCCTGGAGTTGACATCAGGCAAGAGAGGGTGGGAGAGCATTGAGCACCTTGATAGTGCTACATCAAAGTTGGGGATGGGACAGAGAGAAGCTTGACCTTCCCAAGGGCCTCCACATGAGACACCGTTTTGTCTTCCAGTGGTGCCAAAGGAAGGAATCGCTTCGCTATTATATCATTATCATAGCATGTAATAATCTAACTATAAATCTATGTAGTACTTTTATTGCTGAGGCACTCCAAGATTTTTGCTCTCAAATTACTTCACGTTATAAGCTCAGCAGCTCCCTCGGGCCACTGGGATACTGCTTGGAACATAATAGCCAGAACTGCCAGAGTTTGCCCAGAGGAGTTACGGTAGCTCTCCAACTGCCAAGATGACAAGGAGAAAGGGCTTACACACAGAGAAGATAGCCCATCCGTCCCTTTGCTCGCTATCTCATACACTGCCTGTCTCTCTAACATCCCTGTGAACTGAGATAAGAGAGAGCATTCTATCTTTCATAGATAGGAACAGAGACACAGCAGTTTGCCCTAAGTTATACAATAACCAAACCAAAAAAAAAAAAAAAACCCAAAACCAGGCCCTCTGAAGCTTAATTGGGGTTTGGGAGGCATGCAGCCTGGTTATTCCTTGGCCTGGAGCCTGAGAAACAATCACTGTTGGATATGGTTAACACTGATGGAAAATGAACTTCCATGACCAACAAATTGCAGTTTAAAAAACTCTTCAGATAGGACTACAGAAATCTGCCTGGGTGCTGGTGGGATTGGACACATCCCCTTTTTTTAAAGCTTTCCACACTGCTTTTCTTTATGAATACAGACAAGTAGCCATTATACTGAACCTTGTCTGTTCACGTTTAAAGAAAAAAAAAAAAAACAACCCTGAGGTATCCAGCCTCTTCCCATTTCATTAAGTCCCTTCTTCCTTCTTCACATGTGTGGAGGGTGTGGTGGGCGGGGAGTTGAAGGAATTACAAACAAATGCAATTTGTGCATAAACCATATGGAAAAGTACATTTTCCTTTTTATACATAAAAGATGGATTTAGGAAAAATGAGCAAAAAAACCCATTGGTACATGATTTTATTACTACCAGAAGACACAGATTCTTTGTATGCATTAAAACATGCAGTGTAATATTTGCACCAAGAGTGATACCTTCAGGGGTTTTAAAATATGATGCAGGAAATACAAATGTAAAACACCTTTGAAAATCATCTCTATGCATCTTAACCAAATCTTATTTGGTATTTTTTCTTATGTATGCATGTGCAATACAATAAGGTCATGATGCCTAAATCCCTATTTCTATTTTACCAGGGAGATTCCAAGAGAAACATTTTTAGAAGGGCAATGTAATACTGTAGTCAGGGTAGTTTAAAAAAAAATCTATGCTTATCAAACACTTTGGAGCATGCAGGCTCTCACACAAGCTTTTCAATATGTTAAAATTCTGGGAAAAAAAAGGAGGGGAAACCTTTCACCTTTTACATAAAGGACTTCATTCAGTTTACATTCCTGGTGGGTTACCTTATTGGTTCACATTTTTTTTTTCCCTTGACCTATTTGCACATCATAGGAAATTCTCATGTAGCTAATGTTATACATCAGTTTTGCAAAATGACTACATTGGAGACACTCAGTAAATCTTTTAAACTACTCAAAGGTCAGATTGAAAGAGCTAATCTGAATAGCTCTCCTGAAGCAGGAGGGAAGGGAGAAACTGAGGACAGGCACGTGAAGCCCTTCTGTGATTGGGGAATGGCTAGAAAATTCAGGAGGGACATAAAGGTGCCATTCTTATCCAAGAAAAGCTCCCTCCATTGGCAGTGTCTCATTCCCTCAGTCATTTTCAACCACCAGGTCAAAGGGCTAGGACTTCTTTCACCATCTTCAAAACTGCTCTGAGGGTCAGAGCTTACTCATAGAGCAACACTGGGGTTTTAAATGAGCAAATCACTCATAGCAAGTGGTTACAAACACCAAGTTATGGATTCATTCAATTGTATTTCATTCCATCATATTTACTGAGTACTTATGCACAAAGCACTCTACTAAGTGCTTGGAAGAGCATAATATAACAAGAAACAGACACATTCCCTGGCCACAGTGAGTTATTCATTCGTTCATTCATTCAATCATATTTATTGAGCACTTACTGGGTGCAGAGCACTTGTACTAAGTGCTCAGGAAGTACAAGTTGTCAACATATAGAGAAGGTCCCCACCCAACAAAGGGCTCACAGTCTAGGACCATTGCTGGAGTTGCTTACCAACTCTATTGTACTGTGTTCAAGCACCTAGTAAAGTCCTCTGCAAAGAGTAAGCACTCAATAAATAAATATTGATCACCTCATGACTTCTGGCTAGCCAGCCTATTTCTCAGATATGAGCTTTTCCATTTCTCTATTTAGAGACATTTACCCCACCTGTTTCCCACCCTTTCAGCCCATATATATTAAACATAATTTATAACTAATTGCAGTACTTATATGCCAACCTCAAAGTAAGCCATGGCCACCTGCACCATGGCTGCTCCGTGTTGAATAAAGAGAGGCTATATCAGGCAGCCAGATAACTGCAGCAGTGACACAGAAGCAGCTGTGTTTGTTTGATCTTTTCTTTGCCAGGTCTCCAGGCGTTGGGTTGGAAGTGCCTGCGGAAGCTACTAATAGAGGCTGAACTAATGAAACATACAGAGGGACTCCAATATTAGCCAGATTTCTTTAAAGGAGAAAGTGAGCCGGGGGGCGGGACAAAAAAGACGAGAAGACTCCAGCCTCTGAAGGGAAAGCACAAGGAATCTGGTAACTCAAAGCTAAGTACAGACTCAATATTGCTTAGAGCTCTCTGTTTTGCTGAGTGTTGTTGGGATTCAGGTTTCAAGGCAGCATTAACTTCCTCAAAAGAGGAAAAAAAGTAGAGCAAATTAGCCCTCTTCCTGAAAAGAGGGACATGCTTCTATGTTATGTATGAGGAATGAGGGTCTATTCAAAAGGCTGCCATTATTTTGTTTAGAGCAACCAGCAGTATGTAAATAAATATAAATAAATTTAATTAAGGAAGTTTGATGCGGCTGGAATCAAAAGGCTCGTTTGCAGGAAAATAAAATAGGGCTTTTACAGGAGCCAACGGTATGCCCCCAGATCTGCACATGCCATGTAACCACGATGCAATTCAATTCATAGTCCTATGAAAACCTAGGTCTTTGCTTCAAGTGGAGGTTCAGGAATTGGACACAAAATAAAGTATCTACACTCCAATTTGAGGACTATGTAAATATGAAAAAATATCTCTTGGGGTTTAAAAGTTCAAGCACACTTTAAATGACAACAAAGAAACAAACTTTGCATTATTGCTGAGCAAAATACTATCTCAAAACCTAAACTACCTAAACTATGCCTGCACACATTTGATAGTTGATACTTAGATGTTGTGTTATCTGCCTCCTCTAATTTAATTTTTCATGAAAGAAAATAAAAAGATTAGAAATCAATGTCACATTCTAACCTCCAGTAAAATTCAAGTAAAGTCTACTTTATTCATCAGGGCTAAAAAGCACCATTTTGTCCCTATCAGTGCCATTGAGTTTGGCATCCCAAGTCAGTAGAAAGGATGGTAGCTTACGCATCATGTAGGCAAAAGGGACAGTGGCTCCATTTTCAGAAGGGAGTAGGACCTTTAGAAATTGAGGAAATGAAAGTTAAATGCAGTGGTTCATTTATTGGTAAAGAACATTGAGTAATCAACCTGACTTTATAAAAGGTCCTTAAGTCCTGAAATTAGAACCATTTTTCTATCCTGGTATCTTAATTTCCCATTTTCATCTTGAATTTCATCTTGAATTTAGGCATATTCATAATAATAATAATAATATCAATTAAGCTTTTAGATATTGGTCCTTTAAAGCGGCTCATTTTCAACCCTTTTTTTCCATTTTTTCTGTCATCTATACACAGATGACTCAAATCTAAGTCACCCTGTCATGAAAACTCACCCTCTATCCATACAGCCTTGGTGCCCTCGTCTTCCTGCAATCTACAGGATGTGTTTATTGGATGTCCTGCAATTAATCATCTCACTTCACTTCTCTGTGCCTCAGTTATCTCATCTGTCAAATGGGGATTGAGACTGTAAGCCCCATGTGGGACAACCAGATCACCATGTATCCCCCCCAGCGCTTAGAACAGTGCTTTGCACATAGTAAGTGCTTAGCAAATACCATCATTATTAATATTATTATTTCAAAATAGATATGGTGAAAGCAGAACTCTTTACTCCCCACAAATTCTTCCCTGTCTCCAAGCATTTCTGATAACACGAGAGCTCCAAGATCATATCTGTTCCTACAGCCTGAAACATTAAGCTCATCTTTGAAACCTCTTGATGATAATATTAATAAAAGTGGTACCTGTTAAGAGCATAATATGTGCCAAGCATTGTACTAAGCACTGGGTTAAATACAAAATAATCAAGTCAGACAGTCTCTGAATCCCACATAGGATTCAGAATTCATTCAATCATATTTATTGAGTGCTTACTGTGTGCAGAGCACTGTACTAAGTGCTTAGGAAGTACAAATTGGCAACATATAGAAATGTTCCCTACCCAACAAGGGGCTCACAGTCTAGAAGGATCTACACAATCTAAGTAGGAGAAAGTAGGGTATAATCCCCATTGTACAGATGAGAAAACTGAGGGACAAAGAAGTTTAGTAACTTTTCCAAGGTCACAACACAGGCACGTGGGAAGCAGAGTGACCTGGTGAATGGAGCATAGGCTTGGGAGTCAGAAGGACCTGGGTTCTAATTCTGACCACCATTTTTCTGCTTTGTGGCCTTGGGCAAGTCATTTAACTTCTCTGTACCTCAGCTACCTCATCTGTAAAATGGGGATTAAGAGGGTGAGGCCCATGTGAAACATGGACTGTGTCCAACCTGATTAGCTTGTATCTACCCCAGCACTAAGTACAGTGCATGGCACATAGTGAGGGCTCAACAAATACCTTAAAAAAAAAGTGGCGGAGCTGGGTTTAGTACCTAGGTACACTGGCTCCCTAACCCGAAGTCTTTCAACAAGACCACGTTACTCCCCTCACCCCCCTCGAACTCCTTTCCCAGCTTTCCACGTGCATTCAATCACTGGTCAAATAAAATTACTTCCTTCTCCAGAACATCATTAAATTTAATTCACTCCATCCTGCTTCTCTACTAAATCCCTTGCCCAGGTTTTGGTCACTACTGTGACTTCATTATTCAATCATATTTATTGAGCACTTACTGTGTGCAGAGCACTGTAAGAAACCTCCTTCCTACTACATTGTAAATAAGCTTCTTGAGCGGAGACCATGTCTCTTATTTACCTTAATCAATCAATCAATTAATGGTATTTGAGCACTTACTGAGTGCAAAGAAATGTACTAAGCACTTGGAGATACAAGAGAGGTTTTTTTAATGGCATTTATTAAGCTCTTACTATGTGCAAAGCACTGTTCTAAGCACTGGGTGGTAGACACATTCCTACACTGAGCTTCCTTGAAACATAATGATCAATTTCAAGTTCATTCCCTTTGCCTACTACTCTCAGTATATAATTTTTGATGTTCCTATGTATTTGCATTTCTCCTTTTCTCTAATTCTTTGGCTCTGACTTCTTGTTCTCAATTGCTGAATGATTCCTTGTCCCCAATCTCTTTAACCTCTAACTTCACATTTCCTGAATTTCAACAGCTCAGGAATTTTCTTAGTTCTCCTCTTCCTCAATAACCTCCTCAACTTTTCCTCCCCTTCAACCCTCACATCCAGACTGTCACCAAATTCTGTTGGTTCCTTCTCTAAATCATTTTCAGAATCTACTTTTTCCTCTCCATTCAACCTACCACCACCACAGGTCCAGGGACTTATCATATCCCTACTTAGGCTATAAGGCTCTTATGGGACAGGGACCTTGTCTGACCTAATTACCTTGTATCTATGCTGGCACTTAGTACAGTGCTTGGCACAGTAAGTATGTCTGCTGTGTGACCTTGGGCAAGTTACTTCACTTCTCTGAGCCTCAGTGATCTCATCTGTAAAATGGGGATTAAGACTGTGAGCCCCACGTGGGACAACCTGATCACCTTGTATCCCCCCCAGTGCTTAGAACAGTGCTCTGCACATAGTAAGCACTTAACAAATGCCATCCTTATTATTACTTTAAAAATACCATTTTGTAAATTATTATTATTATTACGGCCTGTGTGATAAGTGGAAAGGGTCTCAATAGTCAAATCATTGTATTGGACTGTATGATAATTGGAAAAGTTGGAGAGGTTCAGATAATTTTTTTTTCCAAATAAAATAGTGAAAGAAGGCAGAGGTGAGAAGGGATCAGAATGGGCACAAAATATCTATCTGGGAGCTATGGAGGAACATGGACTCATACATGGGTTTTCCATGTCAGAGAATGATATAAACCACCAAGTAAATACTCCAATCCCTATGGGTCACTTTATTTCAAGCAACAGAAACAGAAGATATCTGGAGTTTGTTAACTTTGTATCATTTCTAGTCAAGGCAAAAGAACTTCAGATGAAGTCATTTTGGGGAAGGTAGCATCCCACCACTATCAGTCTTATAAACTCTTTTAAAATTATGAGATAATCATGATGGTACTTTCAGATCTGGATAAGTGTTGCATGACATAATCAGCTATGTGTTTCTCTTTTTCTGTGAGTCAGTCATCCTCACCTGAGAATAAATGAGGTCACGTTGAAAATGTAATCCAAATGTTACTGGGTTAGGACAAACACACTAATCTCTCCATAATTACTATCATGCTGGCAATCCATTAGAAATAGAGCTACCCTAACAAGATGAACTCCTTGTGGGCAAGGATCATGTCTACCAATTCTGTTGAATTGTACTTTCCCAAGCACTCAGTACAGTATTCTGCACACAGTAAGCACTCTGTAAATATTATTGATAAAAGCCAATATGCAGCCTATAACATGTACTATGAATACATGAATACATGTACTATGTGTTTACAAGTCTAGAGTCTAGAGTTCTTCATGCTCAGAGTTGATGCTAATGAAAGACTAATGCCCAGTCGAGAATAACTTCCAGTTTTTGGCTGAACTTGCTATTTGCAGTCCTGGTTCAAGTTTTGATTCTTCCTCTCTCTATAATGCTATTCCTAAAGCCCCCACCTGGAAATCAGCCCTCTTTTTATTGCCTGATATTGGATTTGCCTGTATGACACTGCTGTTTTTCAACCGTCCACTGCTCCCCTTCTTGTTTTTAAAACATTTGTTCTTATCTCACTCTTTATAGCCTCTCACTTTAATTCATTATACAGCAGCCCCAATTTGGGTGAACTGCAATTTATTTTCCTCTTAAGACCAACCTAGTGAAGTTGTGTCATTAAAACTATGGATACAATCTAGTAGCTAACCACACTCCAGGACCTTCTTTGGGATTCTGCCTTGCCCCTGATGTTAAAGTGCGGCTCATAGGTATCATTAAGGGAACTGAGGTAACCTCAGGAGCTTGGTGAATTTCTCAGCACAGGCAAATTTGCTTAGTAGCTGTTAGAACCTAAGTCTGTTGATCGTGCCAAGTACTACTTTGGTATTCAGTGTGAAGCAAAGATCATGCCCACGTTATGATGCCAGAAACAGACAGAAATTGGAAAGACAGTGGTGTCAGTGGGGGAAAACATCAGACTATTCCTCCCAACATCCTTCTGTGCCACTGTCAGAGCCCATGACCCTGACTGCGTGAACCACTGGTCTGCCCTAGTAATGGCATATTTTAGGACTCCTTCAATAGTGTTGAAGTGACTAAACATGACCTATTTTATTTTCCCAGTTAACATGAACACATAGCTAAATTAGATGTTCAGGATAACCCCAGAGAGGTAACAGAAAGGAAATGCCTATAGTGAATTACTGGTAATCACTACTCAGTATGATTTATGATCTTGGCACAGGCAACCAAGGGTTGAACTATTTTTGTTTTGTTTTGGGGGCAGGGTTTGTTTTTAATGGTTGCAGATGAAGTAGCCAGGGCAAATGAACCATATGCCAAAGAAATATGTCTAGAGATAGTTTTTGAGGCCAAGACTCTGGGAAAATAACCCATGGGGAAAGCCTTGGATGGATTACAACAGCACTTTTTTTTTCAAAGTAAAGAGCTCAAACATGAAGAATAAGATCAAAGAGAAAATATTGGGAAATACAGTCTCCAGTCCTGGCCCCTTGGCACCTTTATATTGCTACCTCACCATGGAGGGCCTAATGGAGCCAATGCTATCAACTTGGGAGCCAACTTGTGGAGTTCCAGCTCACAGGACAAGCAATGCTAAAAATGAATGACTGATTAGTAGAAATGAATCTGTAAGAGAAAAAAGGCAACCCAGGCCAAATAGTGCTGCTTCCTTTCCAGAGGCATATAGGCTGTTCTATTTCACTTTAATGGGATTTGTCAATAAGTGGTGATTTTTTCATTGGTTTAGAGTTTTCTAGGAGAGAAGGGGCCACAAGGTCTAGTGAGAAATGCCTGAAACTGAAGTTATCAGAAATGTTTCTGTAGCCAACCAGCTGGGCTGACCTCACTTACTAGAACAAGAGAGCTTCTGTTAGAATGATTTGCTGAACTTCAACTGATCTTTTCAAAGCAGGTGCAGACCCCAAACCTGCTTGTTAGACATTGTACGTGGCCCAGGATGCTCAAATTCTGAGTTGATCTACAATGAACTCCCAAGTAAAAGAGTATGGTTTTCCAAACAACTCTAGTTTTTATTTGTGAACCCCAAGGAAGACGAATAGAAATAGGGGAGTACCATATTAGCATTCTCTGTGAACCCTGACCTTTGGGTCCTTCAGGGAGTTTGTTCCCCGAGGGTTATTCATCTGTTTACCTTAGGACAATTAAATGTGACTCAGATTCTATAAACTTCAAAACCAAAGGAAAATATGCTAAAAACAGACCTAACCCCACCTGTTCCCATGCCCGGGACCAAGTGGTGCAGAAGTATGCGTATTTGCAGTCTAGTCTCTACTTTGAGGGGAAAAAACAAACTTTATCTGTGATATGTAAGGGAACCAGCAGGTGGGAGGTGCTTGAAAAGATTCTCAAACAGTTATTCTATATTCCAGTCAAAGCAATTTAATTGAGAAATGTTGTAAAGTACTGAAATTGAGTGGGGAGAGGAAGGGTGAAGAGGGGAAGGAGACAAGTAAGTAAAAAAAGGGAATGAAAGAGAAATACAGTGAGATTTTCACCTGGGGAAATAAAACTCCTGTGCTCTCCATCGATTTTGACTTGTGGATGATGTGATCGTTTTCTCATTGGGATGTGTTGAAAGGAGAAAACAAAATCTTTTCAGAATGCTATCTTTTCAGAATGTAGCAATGTCAAATTGCTACAGATACACAAGCCAATAAAATTATGGCATTTGTAAGTCAGTGGAAATTACATTATGGTGATTTGACTTCTTTTTAGGTAGTGTTACAGATTTTTTTAAATTTCTCTTGTGGGGAGCACAGTGTACTACAGGAAGACTTGAGTAAGATGATCTCACCAGGACAGTTCCCACATCCCAGGCTCTGTCCTTCTGACCATGTTATCTCTTTGGGACACATTACATCCCCAAAACCCAAGACTCCCAGTGCTGCTGGCACAAAGGATAGACAAATGAGGTACATGAACATCTCTGTCTACGGGCGAGATGTTATTAGGTGAGAGAAATCATTTCACTTCAAACTAGTCTTGCACAATGGGTTTTTCCCTGTGGGATCACCAATGACCCACCCCAAGCTTGGAGCCCAGTGTAAGATGATGCCAAGTTAAGAGCTGTTCAGATGACTGAAGTGGCCATCAAAAACTCATCTTTGCAGAGCACCAAATGACAACCCAGGGACCTGAGAGAATTAACGAGGCTTCTCAAAACTTTTCTGTAAGAGATAATTAAAGAAGAAGTAACTGGTGATAGGGCCTTATTGGTTAAAAATAATTAATGGAATTTGTCATATTCCATCCTCTTTTTTGCACAGGTTTCACCTCAGCAGCAAAAGTCCTCTTTCTCCTCTCTGGTAAAGCTAATCCCTGGCCCAACTTCCTTTAGAATTCCTTGGGATTTTTTAAGGTTGTGGGGAGAGGAGAGTCCAGCTGTTGAGAGTCATAGATTAGATCCACTGAAGTCGGGAGGACTCAGTTTCAAAAATACTTTACATTTTTTAAGCACACGAGCCCAACTCATAATCCTGTTCTCTTTAAAATCAAGGCTGTTGCAATCTTTGCTGACCAGGCCCCCCCTTTTTTTTTTTCCTCCAAAGGGTTCTAAATTGTCAAATCATTTGATATATGTCCTGCTAAAATGTGCCAAGCACGCTCTGTGTTCCGAGTCTGGTAGTACAGATAAGGCCACGCCAGGTATGGTCATTTAACTTGCCAGTTTAACAGAAACACACAGAACTAAGCAAGTCAAGTACAGGACGGGATGTGCACGGTCTGAGCAGAGTGAAGCAATAGAGTGGGTAACTGAGTGATTGGTATTGTTGCAACATCTAGCTTATAACATCCTCACCCATTCTCACTCCCTATTTAGTATGTCCTGACTCCTTCTGTTCATTTAAACAAGTAACAGCTGGAACCATACGGCATTACCTCCCACCTTTAACTGCAATATTCTCCCACATAATAAAGAGAGAGAATGCATTATATTGAGCTGTCAATAAATCTGGAATAATTCAGTTAGGCTTCAGAAATTGACAAACTATCCAAATTGGTCTTCTCACTAAGATAAAAATTATTTGTTCAGAGAAAATTTTAGTGTGGTAAAACACTAGCAGAGGCAAACTATTTCAATAAAACCACTTTATATATTTTAAAAGTGTTCCCTTTGTCCACAGTGCTGTGTGATTCTCACTATATTGCTTATGTATTATTTGCAACATAAGCCCAACATTTGTATTTGGAAACTAAGCAAATTACTGGGAAAACCAAATTACTACTGTAACAGCATTTCATTGACTTTACAACTGAATTACTAACAGGTATAATTAAATACATTTTATAACATCACTGACATCATAGAACATTAAGCACATAAACTGTTCCTGTTAAGTGCTAATTATTCTTATTGGTAATACTATCATTAATAATAATTGTAAATTAAATTAGGCAGATTTACATTGTAGTTTTGTAAATCCAGAAGTTTCACTTTTCCCAATTATTCTGTGATCTCACTCAACGTTTTAGAAATGAGTATATCTTGTGAGAATTTTGCAGCTTTTTCTCTAATTAGATTAGCAAGTGAAATAATATAAAGGAAACCCAAATCAGATAATTTTTTTTTATCCACACAATCCAGATTTCTCTGTGCTTCTCCTTCCACTTGTGCTTTGGAAGTCAGAAATTTCAGTCATCCTTATCACATTCACTCCTCTTTTCCCATTTCTTTCCTTAGGGTTTTTTTTATGTAATTGATTGAACTAGTCACATTTTCTGAATTTTTGAAAGATCTAAGCTAGATAAATAAAAGATCTAAATGAGACTCAAAGTCTGATCAGTTCAAGTGTAAAATCCAAAAGTTTTTGAAGCACCATTTTGGAATAGGTACAGTTTCTAGTTTCAAATAAAAAAAAAAAAGACAGATTGGGAAATATGTGGTCAAAAAACTTTTTTACATTAACTGACAATGCAAAATAGAGAAATTTAATTCCAGTGTAAGTGATTTTTATTCTTCATAGCTCTGTAATAAGAGTAAATATCAAGGACACTGAAAAAGGAGAGATATTGTTTCCCTGTTTTTCCTGTTTGCCCATTTTTACTCCCTTCCTAGTCTTGATCTCCTCTTCCTGAATTGGCTAGGACAGTTTTAGAAACTGTAATATGTTGATCGATGGTGCTTACAGAGCATTCTTTATTAAGGGCCTGGGAGAGAACAATATAGTGGAGTTTGTAGACCTGATCCAATCAATCAATCAGTCATATTTATTGAGCACTTACTGTGTGCAGAGCACTGTACTAAATGCTTGGAAAGTACAAGTTGGCAACATATAGAGACCGTCCCTACCCAACAATGGGCTCACAGTCTAGAAGGGGGAGACAGAGAACAAAACCAAACATATTAACAAAATAAAATAAATAGAATAGATATGTACAAGTAAAATAAATAGAGTAATAAATATGTACAAACATATATACATATATACAGGTGCTGTGAGGAAGGGAAGGAGGTAAGACGGAGGGAATGGAGAGGAGGACGAGGGGGCTTAGTCTGGGAAGGCCTCCTGGAGGAGGTGAGCTCTCAGTAGGGCCTTGAAGGGAGGAAGAGAGCTAGCTTGGCAGATGTGGAGAGGGAGGGCATTCCAAGCCAGGGGGATGACGTGGGCCGGGGGTGCCCACAAGGAGTTTACCCATAAGGATCCCTGCCCACAAGGAGTTTACTGTCTTTTGGAAGAGCTCACAAGGCCTCTAGATTTTGACTGAAAAGTACTCCCCTCATACACCCTTCCCTATCACATCAAAACCCCTCATATCTCTCTCCCACACATAGCCCTCCCTCACATCAAATCCCCTACATCACTGCCAAAAGCAGCAGCAGAAGCAGTTTCCATAATCACCATCCCTTACTTCAGCTCCCCACTTCTTGCTGAGATCCCTAGATTTCTCCCATATGTATAGCTTTCAGCAAGAAACAGCTCTGCAGTGAGAAGCTGTTGCTGCTCTTGGCAACTAGGGCTAGGGTCACCTTGTGACCCTTTGAAGTAACCCTAGGGGTTCACATATGCCTGGGCTAGATGAGAGAGATTGCAATCAACCAATGAATGCTTCCCTCCTTCTCTTCTCCCTGCACACATCCACCACCCATCCCCTCATCTACTCTGCCACCTCAGTAACAGATCTGAGTCATTATACGAGAAACAAGTGAGCTAAACCTTACAAGTGTCCAGGTCATTTGGAGTCAAGGGACCAAGCCCAGATGAGCCCTGGAATGATCGTAGACTTGGTAGATTCTCTGCATGTATTTATTTAAAATTTTTGCCTCTAATATTCAGTAATAAAACTGCTGGACCACATATTTGCCCTGTTAATATTTTCCATGATCGTATTTTATCATGTCTGAGTTCCATATTTTGGTGAGACTCTTTGGTGAATCATCCAAAGTTCTTTTTCTGCCTTGCTGTGATTGAATGGCAAACAAAATTGCTGACAGGACAAAAGCTGTTATTTTTTTTTCAGCAATTCAAGATATTTACAAAAAGTGCAAAAATATTGCATTTGATGGCATTTAGCAGATAAAGATATTCAAGGCTCCGTTGAGACTACTCTACCAAAGAATCTGAAAGAAATGAGGCATGATCAGATCATTCACCTTGCCTACTGAATAGCACGAGCTACAGTTAATTTTAATGGCTGCCCTTTTTTGCCCATCTTAGCATATTGAATTGTCTTAATCATCCTCTTCAAAGTGTTTAGGGCAGTGCTCTGCGCAGAGTAAAGAAAAAACAAAAAGCATCGATTGACTGATTACTGTCCATGACTATAAATGACTAAGTGCCGAAGGTTTAATTCATCCATCTCATCATTTATGACCTTTTGACAAAGTAACCTGTACAAGACACACTGCAAATTCACTCATGAAACACCTAACGTGCTTTTGGACCATTATATTTGTGGGTTTTTTAAATGGTATTTGTTCTATCTCTGCAACTGTCCTGGGATGCAGGAGTTAGAAAATATAATTAGGAGTTCTTCCCTCTTGCACTGCATAGCTCACCATATACCCACCCACAACGACTTTTTTTAGCGCACTTATGCCCAACTGGATGGAAGCATATTGGGGTGAGGGAGGAAATGTGTGAGCATGCTGAAGTGGGAGACATGCAACAATAGAAGGCCTGACAAATTCTTTCAAGAAATGATAAAGTCATATGTAGTTGAGAGAAATAGCAGTAGGTAAATCTTCTTAGATGCTAATAATGATCACAATAATAATAACTGAGGTGTTTGTTAAATGCTTACTAGGTGCCAAATACCACACTGAGTGCTGAGGTAGACACAAGATAATAAGGCCAGAGAACATCACTGTTCCATATGGGGCTCAAAGTCTAAAGGGGAGAGTGAATCGGTACTGAATCCCCATTTTACGGAAGAGGGAACTGAGGCCTGGAGAAGTTAAGTAGCTTGCCCAGGGTCACAAGCCCAGCAAGTGGCAGTATTGGGGTTAGAATGCCAGTCCCTTTGTCCCCCAGCCACACGTTCTTCAAACTAGGCTACGTTTCCTACCATAAGCCAAAGAATGGGGTGGCTCTCCTGGAGCAGTAGTGTCAAGAACACTGGGAGACTGTTGGCAGAAACCATTCATTGGTATTTAGGCACTGTGCTGGGAGCTTGGGGGCATACAGTACAGCAGAGTTGGTAGACATCTTTCTTTTTATGGTATTTGTTAAGCCGAAGGTCAGATCTGTTAGGCTGTACTTTGATCTGTAGCCATATTGAAGCTTAGGCTGTACTTTGATCTGTAGCCATATTGAAGCTTTATAATGTGGCCATCCTTCACTAGGCTGAGCAAAGACTGAGACTAAGATCATGTTGGCAATAGAAAGCTGTGATATACCCTGGTAAGGTAAACATTTCATCTTTCTTCATATGGATAGGTACATGGGTGTATGAAAATCTATACTGAATATATTTTATCCGGTGGGTGTGAAAAACACATTTTTTTTCCTAATCTTTTGTGTTTTCAAATACGGGCTGAGTTGGTCCTGAAGAGTTCATATTTTTTCCTCCCCAGGCCCGGAATTCACTCGTCTCACCTTCTTTGACCATAGAAACTGCCAGCACCCAGAACTCGAAATGATTTCCAGGATGTCCACAATATATATTCACGGTTCCCGAATAGGTAATTTCCATTCACATAATGAGTACAGCATTTCATAGGTATCAACATTGTCTTCCAGGGCAGGGATCAAAGCTAGTACAACCATTTTACCAAATGATTTGTCTTGGACAACAGTAGCTGCCCATCTGCTCTTCTTTATCAGAAAATGACCAGCTGTAAAGACTCTGCTCTGTCTTTCCTCCTGGCTATGTGACCTCATCAGAAAACACCACCTAGCAGGTCACAATTGCTTAATTAGACAGGGGAGTTTTAAAATGTAATCTCTTTGCACTCAGCAGGCACTAGGTCAAACAAAATCTTACTAACCTGCAGCTTATGTTTACACAGCTTCCAGCAGTTCAAAAAGCTAAAGGAGGATCACAAAGCCTATCTCCCAGCCAAAGGGGAAAAAATTTGACACAAGGTTGTAATCAGCCCTGTCTGAAAAAAAAGCCTTCTCATCTGTTTTTGAGCACGTTCAAACAAGATGTTACTTTCTTAAAATGGAGGTGCAGAAAAAGGTGGGCAAGTGCCATTCTTGTAGTTTAATGAAGTACCTTAAGTGAGGTTCTAAGATCACACAAGCTCTGCCTGATGGACGTGTGTGTGTGTGTGTGTGTGTGTATACTTGCACGGGAAGCAGGCTCAGAAAAGTGTGGTAGGGAGAAGAGAGAAGAGGGTGTGGGATGTTTAGGATGGTGTGTGGCAGCTGTTCACAGCAAATACTATTCTAGCTCATGGCTATGTGTTCCAGCCCCGTTGGAAAATTACCTCCAAATAACAGATCGCGAAAGAGCAACCCTGACAAGCCCTATAATTTAGTCCCGAGAGGAAATTCTTCATTCATCAAGTGTACAGGAGACTAAATTAGTTCTTTACCAAGTGAGTCTTGATGGCAATTTTATTCAAGGATTGAGTTTACCTTCCCCTTCAACCCCACCCAAAGCAACAGGGCTGAAGACATACCCCTAGCACCCAGAAATATTGGGTCAAAATTCATGCCACTGTTCAAACGCGCGATGGGTAACCGGGTGATGGTCAGCCCTCCCTTTCTCTTTGTTTTTTTTCATTCACATTTTTGGGGGTTTGTGGCAAATGACTGAATCTGCTTCTTCTCTGTCTGAGGTTACTGGATTGGTGCCTCAAAGGGTGAGTGAATACAGACTTGCCAAAAACACGAGCAAGAAACAGAGCCAAAGGAAACGTTTTTCAAGTGTATTCCTAGTTTTGTGCTCAATTTTCAAACAGATATAAAAAGATATGGCTTTTTAATCTACTTTTACCCTGAGACCTACTTGAAAATTAGATGTCAGTGCTGTGGATAGTTTCTCCCCCTGTTGGTTAGAAGTTTAAGGGGTACATGTAAGAAGCAAAATTTTTTTTATTGTTCTTCCTCCTCATTTGACTTTTCATTTCATTGTAACTACTTTTTTTAATTAGGTCAGTAAATTACTCACTAACATCAAATGTTTAAAGAAGTCTATAAACATGCCTTGTATTTTCTTTTTAACCCAATCAACATGTTGCCTGAAACAAGATACTTTCACATTTCCTAAATTTAAAGAATGGTATTGTTTTTAACTATGGTGATTTAGTTTTTACTTTCCCCCTAAAAAAACTGCTTATTTCATTTTCAACCTATAACTATAATTCTAAAATTAAATTGATGAGATTTAAGTATCTGTACACAAAAATCTAAGTCTCCTACATTTTAGTGTCATTTCAGGGCTTTATCAATGTCTGATAGAATGCTTGCTTTAATGTATACTCCCTGCAGAAAATCTTCTAGGGAACCACAGCGGCCATTTTAATCAGCCTGCTACCCTATTTTCATCAGAATTTTAAAATACTGTTCTTATTTGATTTTTAGTGATTCTTCTGTGGTTTTTAGGTTCCGAACTACAGTTTAATAAAGCAGTATCTAATGTTAAATTGTTGCTTTTGGAGAAATAATCTCTTCACTGTATTAAATCTCAATTGATTTCCAGTCTTAAATGTGACTTTTGCTGGGGTTACCTCCCTAAGAACTCTTTCATAGAAAGGACCTGATTGGACCAAGATAGAAACTTAAGGAAGTCTGGGAGACAGAGAGAGAGGGAGGAAAAAAAGGAGAGAGAGGAAGAAAGAAAAGAGAGGAGAGAGAAAGAAATTCATTCATTTAATTGTATTTATTGAGCACTTACCTGTGTGCAGAACACGGTACTAAGCTGTTGGGGAGTACAAATAGTTTATGGCCAGGTTTCTTTTCATTTTGTATTATATTACTGGATTTTCAGATATATGCTCCTTGATCTGAGCCTACAATGAATTCAACTGGCATTACATGTTTCCCTCACTACACTGTATAATTAATAACTGTCCATTATACAAAGCATGTGCTCATTAGAGATATCAATCAATCCAAACATAAGCAAAGGTATTATTTGACTTACTCCTGGATTAATTTAAATTTCTAGTCATTTCATAACTTGAACATCTGAACTGGACTATATCTCAAAAGCCAACCAGAGAGTCTGAAATAAGCTCACGTCAGAAGTGCATGTTTCCCCAGAACACTTGCACAAATCGGAAAGGAAGCCATCAATCCACCAATAACATTTATGAAATACAATGTTCGAAACACAATAGTAAATTCTTGGAAGAAGTCATGAGGGACTTTGGTTCAGACACCACCCCTGGCATACAAAGAGAGCACAGTCTAAAGTGGGAAGGATAGACAGACAGAGAAAAATTACCCAGCTAAATTTGATTCGAAAACTGCTGCTAGTAGCTGCCCTGACTCAAAATTTAAATAGCAAATATAACTATGGCCTAAGGCAAGAAAAATATGTTATCTAGATCTGGTTAATTCAAGAAATCCATTTTACTCAAGTAAAATCAATTTTACATGATCTTATCTACGTAAATTATCTTAGACACTTTGGATACCATTTTCCAAGAAGCTGTAAGACAGATATCTGTGCCTGTTGTTCAGACGCATTGATTAAACATCACTTGGGTTATCAGTCAACAGTTATATCCCATAGCCTTTAAAATCCAATTTGGAAGAGCTTTCAGTTAATTATTACCTTTACATGTCTTTGGTATTTATCCTGCCTGCATTGATCCAAGCAGAATGTTAATTATTGAGTAGACCTTATGATAACAATGGTTCACTTAATGTTCTTTAAAACCTGAAAATATATTGTATTATTATGAACTTCTCATAATTATTCAAATGTCTCCTGGAAATTAATGTGCTTTATCTTTGATGCTAATAGTTGGGAAAAAATTCAAGAGGCCCTGCTGAGCTAAAATCTTAGTTGATAGTATGTTCCTTGTGATAAAATCCCAAATGCCCATTTCAGTAATATGTGCTCTCTGGGAACTCATTGGTCTTTATCTAATTGAATCAATGTGCAAATTTCAAATTAAAGAAATTTGGATGTTAGATACACTCGAGCTGCTCTAAATGTAATTGATTTTCAAGGAATATTTCCCTTCTGAGGAAAGAATTGTGGAATCATGATTTGCTAAAGATGATCTTTCTGGTAGAGTTTTGTTAATACTGTTCTCACCTCCGCTCTTTCCAGGTCAATTGGTTTGTTGCATGGGTATACGTCAGATTCTCTTGAACAGGGTAAAGAGCTAGATACCAAATTGGGAGTAATTTACATTTATAAGTTTAAAAAGAGCACAGCTGTGTCAGATTCTAGCCAATTGATAGTTCATGAGCAGGCAGCTAATAACTGCCCAAATGGGCCTGCTATAATGTAACATAAAAACACTACCCTTGACCTTCGAGAAACACAACCAGATTTTAAAGGCTCAGGGCTCAGGTCCCAATTCCCTTGCTTTATTATACTGG
The DNA here is from genome assembly GCF_015852505.1 of Tachyglossus aculeatus. Classification (NCBI taxonomy): domain Eukaryota; kingdom Metazoa; phylum Chordata; class Mammalia; order Monotremata; family Tachyglossidae; genus Tachyglossus; species Tachyglossus aculeatus. The sequence goes on along the minus strand of NC_052074.1, from coordinate 15,190,322 downwards.
GAAACAGAAGTAAACACAAATGAGAAAAAAGCTGATCTTTCTGGTTGCACTAGTTTTATGACGGTTCATGGATAAAATTCCATTAAACATAGACAGCTGAAGATCTGAAAGGATAATACTAAGGATTTCACATGCATCAGAGAAAGTAAAGTAGAAACTTCACAAATTGACACACTTACAAAACATGTCTCCTCAAAGAACCTGGAGAAAAGAATGTCTTGAGCTGATTAATATCTTCATGATTTAGGGAGGGGCATGCATTATTAGCCTCCTTTTATAGATGGGAAAATAGAGACCAAGAATCTTTAAATGCCTTATCCAGTGTAACAAAACTCAGATTTCTTGATTCCCAGCACAGTTTCTCTTCCCCTAGACCTCCTCCCACTGCTCTAATCTTCACATCCTTGTGGTTACTTGGGGACAGGGAAAGAGACTATTTCCATTTGACAAAATAGAACACTGAACCCATGGAGGTTAAATGTTCTACAAAGTTTGCATAGCAGTGAGGATATTCTGAGAATTAAAATCTCTTTTCCACGTCCCAGAATAGAGTAAAATCAAATTTGGTCAAAGTTGCTCAACAACCAAATGGCACTTTCTACACCATAACAGTGACAAAATCACAAATAAGGTTGTTCTTGAATGTTGACTTGTGGCTTCAACCCCAGAAATTGCCACCTTGTTCTAGGGCATGGGCTGAACCCTGGTCCCTCCAGGACAAAAGAAACCAGATGTAAGAATTTCTAATGAAAATTACTCCCTCCTCTACCTCCAATATTATACAATTCATCATTATGATGCCATAGCGAAGTGAAAGGCTGGTGAAAATATGTAATGTTACATGAATCAATGTCACTGTGTGTTTAAGATTTATGTAGACTGCTGAAATATTCTGGCTGAGAAGACTTCCTGGAGCCCCAATGAATGCTACTAAACTCTTGGTTAATAGCATTTTTTTTAAACTCAAGATTCCATCTTAGTAGTAAATTAATAATAATAATGATGGTATTTATTAAGCGCTTACTATGAGCAACTCACTGTTCTAAGCGCTGGGGAAGTTACAAGGTGATCAGGTTGTCCCACGGGGGGTTTACAGTTTTAATCCCCATTTTACAGGTGAGGTAACTGAGGCACAGAGAAGTCAAGTGACTTGCCCAAAGTCACACAGCTGACAGTTGGCAGAGCCAGAATTTGAACTCATGACCTCTGACTCCAAAGCCCGGGCTCTTTCCACTGAGCCACGCTGCTTCTCCAAGCCAGGTTCTAGTCCCAGCTCCTCCACTTGCCTGCCATATGACTTTGGAAAAGTCACCACTTCTCTGTGCCTCAGCTGTCTCATCTGTAAAATGGGGATTAAGATTGTGGGCCCCATGTGAGACATGGGTGGTGTCCAACCTGATTAGCTCATATCTACCCCAGCACTTAGTATAGTGTCTGACACATAGTAAGCGCTTAACAAATGCAGTAAAGAGACCCAACAATTAAAGTGTCATCACATGACCTGACTATACTACTCTAAAGAGCAGAAGCATCAAAAAAGAGCAGATTCCAAACTTTCTTAAAATAATAGAGGCATTGAGAATTTCTGACAGAATGATCGTTCGTATTATTTTCCAAGGACCCGAAGAGAACATTAGCCCCCTACAATCAAATTTTCAGAAAACACTGTCATGTAGATAGTAGTGGGAGACCTTTTACAGCATTCCCTTATCAACAGGTGTTAGCAGGTCTGAACTGGCATATTCATTTTTTTAGAATCCCAAATTGATAGGTCCCTGGGAGAGCAAATTCTTCTGAGAAGAAATAAATACCTAACTTTCTGGGGTATCTGTTTCTCTCAAGTCTCAACCAAGATGGAAAAGAAATGGATTAGGCATTTGGAAACCACTACCCTAATTCCTAAAAAGGCAAGTCTCAAAGGATTGCACATAGAAAGTACAGTGGTAGTTATTGCCAATAGAAGCTAATCAGTTGGACACAAGACCATGTCCCATATGGAGCTCATGGTCTTAACGCCCATTAGACCCCAGTTTCTGCCATAAGCAAATATATAAAATATGCTCTCTTTCCAGACTACAGCTTGGGATTTTAGTACCTGCGGCACAGACCAGGTTGGTTCCTCTTATCCCCCTGCAACCAGTCGTAGAAACCCAAGCACTTCAACTGAACAAGAGAAGCACGGTGGCTTAGTGGACAGAGCTTCAGCCTGGGAGTCAGAAGGGTGTGGGTTCTAACAGCAGCTCCACCACTTGTCTGCTGTGTGACCTTGGAAAAGTCACTTCACTTCTCCATGCTGTTACCTCATCTGCAAAATGGAGATTAAGACTGTGAGCTCCCTATGGGACGTGGACTTGTGTCCAACCGACTAGCTTCTATCTACCCCAGACCTTAGTGCGTGTTTGGAGCATAGTAAGTGCTTAAAAAATACCACTAAAAAAAACAAAACTAAAGAAAACAAGGGCCACTGATGGTTGCTAGGTAAGATGATCTGTTTAGCTGAGACAGTCCTAATTCTGAGACATTTGTACACTTTTCTAAAATCGCCTAGTACCATCCCCAATAAACCCTATCTTCTTATCAGCCTATATATGAGTAGCAGAGTGAGTTAAGGATTTTGTTTGGACAGGTCACATTCCCATGAAGAAATCCACTGGGGTAGACCTGATCCGTTATCATGAATTGAACGGTGTAAAACGTGTAAGCAGGCAGAGAAAGCACATTTCTGAACTGCAGTGAAGATAAGCCAACAAAATCATGCTTATCTCAGATTCATCCTGTGGGGAGCTCATGGGAGGAGATCAACCAAAAGACCGACCAACATTACAGATTCTTTTCCTAATGACTGGTATTAATTATTTTCACATGGAAAACACTGGTACAGAACATGAAAGAAAAATGTTTTCTGTTTCACAAGAACAAACTGAAGTAAAATTCTCCAGGTACTATGACATTTTATTTGATCTTCACTATCTGTAGCACTGATCTCTAATGTCTGAGTATATAAGCTCGAAATGAGCATGACTGTTACCAAGGGGCTTGATTATGCCTAGCTAATCAGCTCTTTTTGAAGACATTGCCAAGAGAGTGGATAAATGTGTTGCTTTTGATGGAAACAATAGGGATAATTTGAGCACCGGAGCAAGGTAAAATCAACATCAACAGTATTGAATACCTATTTGGTGTAGAGCAGTATACTAGGTAGCTGGGACAATAAAAATTAAAGTAGAAATCATGATCACTGCCCTCAAGAAGCTTACATTTTAACTGGGCAAAAGGAGGCAACAAACTGAATACATACAACAGGAGGAAGATATACTACGTTTAAAACAAAAGTACGGGAAAAGGAATGAAAGCACAAATTAATTAATGAGACAAACAGAATCTACATATGCATGCTAAGGAAAGCTGAAAGCAGATATAATTAAGGGAGATGGAGCTATGGGGTAAAAAAGAGCTCCTGGGGGGAATAGACTTCACATTTTAATAGGAAGTGTAGCAATAGGATGTGAATCATATGCCTACTGTTTGCTAATTCATTTGTGGCCCTCCTACTTCATAACACCTGGTTTGTCAAACTTCACAATAATGGGGCTTGTTAAGCACTTACTCTGTGCCAGTCACTGTACTAATTTCTGGGGTAGATACAAGATGATTAGTTTCGGTTTCACTCGGGGTTCACAGTCTAAAGGGGATGAAATCCCCATTTTACAGGTGAGGAAACTGAGGCCCAGTGATGTGACTTGCCCAAGGTCACTCGGCAGGCAAGCAATAGAGACCAGATCACATGACTCCCAAGCCCATGCTTTTCCCTCTAGGCCGTGCTGCTTCTCACTGTAGCCCTGGAGTTAAGGAATAGTCAGCAGGGAAATAAGATCACCAACTCATTTTGCCCCATAAATATCACTCAAGTATTTTAAAACTATGGAGCTTTCTATGGGAACTGAAAATATGAAAGATCTAAATCATTTTTTGTATAAAGGCTTTAGTTCTTGAAAATAAAAAATTGTTAAATAAATCGTAGATATTTTGGGTAGTTACCTGTTTAGCTTCCAAATCCCCTTAGGCAGCTGCCCTATGTATTTATCAAGCTATCGATGATGCTATATTGCCTGCAGTTTCTGTTTCCCAAATCTGAAGCATATCTTTCACATCTATGTTACTTTTTTCAACACCTATCAACAGCTGGTTGCCGTCAGTTCTCACGTGGGGAAATCTTCCACCCCGCGCTGTTCAAGAGGAGAAAGAGCAGGAAGTCTGCTTTTCATTTGGAGAGGGCCAAAGCTGCCTGGACCTGCCTAGAGGTGTGAGGTCACAATGTAAATGATATAATGATGCCACCCATCGTGAGATCAAATGCCCTCTGGAGTGGGCTCTGTTGCTGGCTCCAAGCAGTTGTCACCCCAGTAGACTATTTCAGCCCAGGCCTAAGAACCGCTCTATGGTCAGATGAGGCTGAGCGGGTAGCAGAAACCCACTTCTCGGCTACAGCAGGGTGCAAGGCAAACACAAGGATGGAGATGATGCTCTAAGGCTGTGATTGCTACCAAGTCTCTGCCACAGCGTGGCAGAAGTAATGTGACCAAGCGGAAAGTGCACGGAGGCCTGGGTTCCAATCCCAGCTGTGCTACGTATTTGCCGTGTGACTTTAGTCAAGTCACTCAACTGCTCTGTGCCTCAGTTTATTTCATCTGTAAAATGAGGATTAAATACCTGCTGTCTCCCCCTTAGATGGTGAGCCCCATGGGTGACAAGGACTGTGTTTGACTTGATTATCTACTCCAATGGTTAATACAGTGCTTGGCACATACTAAGCACCTGATAATTACCATGATAACTGTCATTATTAGGTTTTGGTTACAGAGCAGTGCTGCCTTCTGCTGGCAACACCTGGGCTTGTCCTGGGCTTGACAACTGTTGCTCTGCTTTCCCCTTGGGAAGTGGAGTGAGCTTGGCTTAGCCACTTTGACAATATTACCCTCTTTATCTGAAGTGACCTTTTTTTTCCTTTTTTTTAATGGCATTTCTTCAGTGCTTACTATGTACCAGGTACCGTACTAAGTGCTGGGGTAGATACAAGCTAATAATAATAATAATAATGAGGCATTTATTAAGCGCTTACTATGTGCAAAGCACTGTTCTCAGTGCTGGGGGGATACAAGACGATCAGGTTGTCCCACGTGGGGCTCAAAGTCTTCATCCTCATTTTACAGATGAGGGAACTGAGGCACAGAGAAGTTAAGTGACTTGCCCAAAGTCACACAGCTGCCGAGTGACGGAGCCGGGATTTGAACACATGACCTCTGACTCCAAAGCCCGTGCTCTTTTCCATTGAGCCACGCTGCTTCTCACAATGTAATAATGATGGTGGTATTTGTTAAGCGCTTACTATGTGCCAAGCACTGTTCTAAGCGCTGGGGTGGTTACAAGGTGATCAGGTTGTCCCCCGGAGGGCTCACAGTTTTAACCCCCATTTTACAGATGAGGCACAGAGAAGGTAAATGGCTTGCCCAAAGTCACACCGCTGACAGTTGGTGGAACCGGGATTTGAACCAATGACCTCTGACTCCAAAACCTGCGCTCTTTCCACTGAGCTACTCTGCTTCGACAGGTTGGAAACAGCCCATGTCCCACAGATGAGGCGACTGAAGCACAGAGAAGTTAAGTGACTTGCCCAAGACCATTCACTCAGTCATTCAATCATATTTAATGAGCGCTCACTGTGCGCAGAGCACTGTACTAATGCTTGGAAAGTACAATGCAGTGGACAAGTGGCAGAGCTGGGATTAGAACCCAGGTCTTTCTGACTCCCCAGGCCCGTGCTCTATTCACAAGGCCATGCTGCTTCTCAGCCAGTCTCCTAAAACTGTGCTTTCTATTCATGCAACAAGGACACTGGTTGGTTATCAGAGGAACCTGTGCTCAGGGTCGTGCCTAGAAGTGACATCCTTGGTGGGGAGAGAGTTAGTCTTCACTCACTGTGACACAACCACATCAGTCACCAGTTTGTACTGGAGGGCAGCTGGAAGGAAGCAGAGTCAGTTTCCCAATGATTGGGTTTCTTTCCACTCCTCCTTGCCTCTAAACCACCATTGTGCTGATCCAAATATTTGTCATATCCCGGCTTGACTAGTGAATCAACCTCTTTGCTGGCCTCCCTGCCTCTCCCCTGTCTAATCCATAGTTCATTTTGCTGCCCCGATCACTTTTTCTAAAATGTCATTCTATCCCAAATTCCCCAGGCCTGTTCTCTTGTTGCCCCAGCTAACACTCCCCATCATCTGGCAGGGCCGTTGGTTCTTGTGAGCTAATAATCAATTTATTAATTGATTGATTATTAATAATAAACATCTCCAAGCGCTTAGTATAGTGCTCTGCACACAGTAAATGCTCAATAAATACAATTGAATGAATCTCCTAAAAGCAGATTCTTACAATTCTCCTATCTCAGGATGACCTATCTCATGATTTCTTCCAGATCAACTGCCACGTTGACATTGTATCCGAACATGGTTCCTTGTGGTACTTATTAAGCGCTTACAATTAATCAAGCCCTATTCTAAGCAATAGGGTAGATATAATACAATCAGATCAGACCCTGTCCAATTCTCCTCTTTCTCTCCAACCAAATTAGCCTGATTAAGGATGGTGTAGAACTAGTGTTAGAAAGGAAAAGACATTTTTTTTCCTCACAATACTTCATATCTGATTTCTTTTTCAGGGGATAACAAAAGTGAAGCCTGTATGTATTAGTTGTAACTGATACACACCTTACACAGTAGTTTATGAATAAAAAACCTTTCATTTTGGTGCCCATTGAAGGACATGTAAGACCAAATGCACTTTTAAAATTAAAGCCTAGTTAGCTTCATCTTTATAATAATAATAATGATGGCATTTGTTAAGTGCTTACTATGTGCAGAGCACTGTTCTAAGCATTGGGGGGGATACAGGGTGATCAAGTTGTCCCACGTGGGGCTCACAGTTTTAATCACCATTTTACAGATGAGGGAACCGAGGCTCAGAGAAGTGAAGTGACTTGCCCAAGGTCACCCAGCAGACATGTGGCAGAGCCGGGATTCGAACCCATGACCTCTGACTCCAAAGCCCGGGCTCTTTCCACTGAGCCGCGCTGCTTCTCTAACATTATATCACCAACCTGAGCAGTATTAAATGCCTGTTTTGTACAAATCACTGTACCTGGTGAACAAAAGAGTACTTCTATACGATCCCTGACCTTAAGTAGGAAAAAAACCAGCACAAATTCACAATCACACATTTTTTAAAAGGCACAAGAGCATAGAGCCAGAAACATATGCAAAAACTGACAAAAGACATACCTAAGTGCTGAAGCACTTGGAGTAGAATAGGAGACTGAAGGGGTTAATCTAGAAAGGGCTGCCTACATACTTTTCAGTAGGGTTTTGAAGGAAGGGAAAGCTGGCATAGTGAAGAGGGGGATTATAGGATGGCTCTCTATCTAACGTATCTCCTCCGGCCTCTAATACTCGGACAGGCTGAAGAATTGGAAATTGAGTGGTTAGTTTTACAAATGGCTTTCAGCAGCCTTCTCCATAAACACTCTCCTTAGCACTGGATGCACAGCCTAAAGAAGTTACTAATGAACTTTATCTCTGAGGAACTGATAGTGAGAAGTACCAAAGCCTGACCACCCACAGGCCACAGCTGTCTCAGAAAAAGGATAGGAAATCATTATCAAATTAAGGGCTGGATGGACCTCCGGACTAACCAACCTGTGATGTGACATCCCTTCTGGGCATTTGATCTGATTATCTAAGGCAAAGGAAGGAGGGAAGAGGGAAATACACTCATTTTCATTTCAAACAACACAAGGTCTCCCCCCACACACACCCCCATGAGTTTTCACAGTTAAACTACTTTAGGGAATAGTTCTTTCTTTCTGTCTTTCTCCACCTAGAATGGAAGCGGTATTTTCTATGGTTTTAATTATAAATATAAAATAAAAATAAAAGAAAAATAATTTAAAATAAAGTTAAAGGAAAATGTTAAAAATAGGGACACAGCGTGACAGTGAAAAGAGCATGAGCCTGGGATCAGAGGACCTTGGTTCTAATCCCAGCTCTGCCCATTATCTACTGTGAGACCTTGGGCAAGTCACTTAACTTCCCTGTGCCTCAGCTTCTCTGACAGTAAAATGGGGATTCAATAACTGTTATCCCTCCTACTTATACTGTGAGCCCCATAATGGGAGAGGGACTGTGTCCAACCTGATTAACTCATATCTACCTCAGCACTTAGAACAGTGCTTGACACATAGTAAGCAGTTCATAAATCTTATAATAAATAAATAAAATGAGTAAGATGCATAAAACCCAGGAACTCACCTGGAAACTCTCTCTGGGGGTTGAAAGAGCCTACATAGCAGTATCATGGTTGACAAAGGAGGAAAGGGCACAGCCCAGGAAATGAATCATCAGCCTTGTCAGTTTCTATTTTGTCCATAGGAAAAAAAAATGATACAAAATCTCAATTCCCAGTTGAGCTTTCTCGAGCTTTAAAAGGATCCCCACTTCTCCCTCTCCCCACCCCCTTCATTGAAGAAGCTAAAATTAGTGAAAGGACCATTGTGTTTTCTCCTAGGAAAAACCCAGCAGTCCATCTCTCTTGACTCAAGAGAGCACAGTATGAGGAGACATGGTTAAAAGACTGGCCTGGTTCTGGGAGAGACAGTGTGGGCCACTGGGGATAAGCCATAGTCTCATAAAACCCAAGGAGATGAAGAACATGTTTGCCTCCTTCTTTTAGGGCACATATTTTAACAAGAAATTCAGCGATTGAACAAGCTTGGGAATCCCCAAATTGCAAGTGATATGTGCTGGGAGGAAATGTCCTCTGTGGTTAGCTAGTGGAGCTTTTTTCTTTCTAAATATTTATTTCTAATCACTGCTTTAAACTGGCGGAACACAATGAAACCGTCTTTCGCTCTTGCCCATAATGATGTCGAAAATATCCAACTGTTAACAAAGGTGCCCTAGAAAATTACTTCCAAAGATTTTCATCAAGTGGGAGTTGAGGCTTTCTGCATCTCATTTTGTTCTATCTAATCAACTCCCTTTGATCCTTACTTCCCTGCTACTTATGCAATCCTATTTTTTTGCCTTCCAGATATTTCCTGGATGACTGAAACCTTGGCTGACTTGATTTAGTCATACTACTGATTGTCTGTCCCACCTGAAACTCACACTCTACCTTCTGAGATAGCAAAACCTCCTGGGTTCTAATCCCAGCTCTGCTACTGCCCTGCTAGGCAATCCCGGACAGGCCATTAAACTTCTTTGTGCCTCAGTTTTCTCAGCTGTGAGGTGGGAATATGTGATCTTAGGTTATGAGCCTGGTGGGACAGGAACTGTGTCTGATCTGATTACTTTGGATCGACCCCTGCTCTTAGCACAGTACAATGATAGTGTGTATTTAGTACTTACTATGAGCCAAGTACTGTGCTAAGTGACAGGGTAGATGATCAGATCAGATACAGTGCCTATCCCACACCTGAGTTCACAGTCTAAGAGGAAGAGGAAGTATTTTATCACTATTTAACAGAAGCGAAAACTGAAGCTTGGAGAAGTTAAGTGACTTGCCCAAGATCACACAGCAGGCAAGTGATGGAGCCTGAACTGGGACCCAGGTCCACTAATGCCCATTAATGTGCTCTTTCCACTAGACTATGATCCCTCTCAAGTGATCGGTAAATGTCATAAGAATTATTCCTATTGAATAGGTTCACATTTATAAATGGCAGAATCTATTTTAGTTTTTGTTTGAAAGCAAGGTTCTTGAGTGTTTGAAAATGGCAGCCAATCAATCAATGGTATTTATTGAGCACGAACTATACTAGTGCTTGGGAGAGTATAATCTTGTTGATAGACATGAGGGAAGCAGTATGGCCTAGTGGAAAGAGCCCAAGCAGGGGAGTCAGAGAACCTGTGTTCTCATCCCAACTCTGCCACTTCTCTGCTGTGTGACCTTAGGCAAGTCCTTTAACTTCCCTCTTCTGCAAAATGGGGATTCAATATCTGTTCTCCCTCCTACTCAGAGTGTGAGCCCCAGGCGGGATCGAATGATCCTGTATCTACCCCAATGCTCAGTACAGTGTTTGGCACATATAGTAAGTGCTTAACAAATTCCACAATTATTACATTGATCCTGGCCCTCAAAAATGGCAGAATGAACACTCTGCTTAGCAGCTTCCTTTTGGCAGACATAGCAAAGGTAAGCAGTATATCAATTAGCTTAGGATATCCAATTCCAAAAGTACTGCAGAACAATTATATTCAAAGTTTAGTAGAGCACTGACTTGGGAGTCAGAAGGTCATGGGTTCTTATCCCAGCTCGGCCACTTGTCTGCTGTATGACCTTGGGCAAGTCACTTCACTTCTCTGGACCTCAGTTACCTCATCTGGAAAAGGGGATTGAGACTTTGAGCCCCATGTGGGCCAGGGACTGTGTCCAACCCAATTTGCTTGTATCCACCCCAGGGCTTAGAATGGTGCCGGGCACACAGTAAGCGCTTAACAAATACCACAATTATCATTATTATAAGCAAAAACAAAAATAAGCAAATATAAAATATAAAATAAAATAACCTTTCTAGTTACCTAAGTCTACGGAGTTCTCCAAGGAGGAAAAAAAAGTTCATAAGACATTTAAAAAGTGATCAAAACTTCCAGGTATCAGATTCTGAAATACATATTGATTTGTTGGATGACAGTAGGGACTGACAGTTCACTTCACAAATAAATTAAGTCCATTTAAATTAACTATAGTAAAATTAGGAGGATTCTGGAGGCAAGTCTATCTTGGCAATCAAAGAAATTTTGCATTAAAAATGTATTAACTTTTTTAAAATTAAGTCTTTATTGGTTTCTTTTAACCAGGTTTAAGGCTATTATTCCAAAGCAATGATTTAGAAAGCTGGTGGAACACTGAAAATTGGTACCTTAGGTATATAATTCATTGAACTCTTGAGAATAGGGATTCCCAGTCTATGATTATTAAAGTTCAATGCTGCCATCTCCTCTGTCCACAACACTGAGATGAGGTGTAAAAGATGCCTAACAAAGCTTCCTACCATCTGTCTCTGCTCTGCTCAGCCTTGCTCCACCTCTTTCTCCCACCCACTGGCCAAACTTTATGTCCTTTTGTTGGTAAACTGAAACATGTTCACCTCCTATGCTTAACTTTATCGTACCAGTTCCTCCTATCTTTTCCCCATTCCCTAACCCTCCTCCAACAACTAGAACTAGAGGTGTGCTATTACTGAAGGCATTTTAACCAAACAAGAATCTCTATGATAAAAAATAATCCTGAATCAAGCACCGGAACCCCTCCAGGCTAAGAAGTTTGCTAAATCAATCAATGGTGTTCATTGAGATTTTACTAAAGAAAGCAGAACTGATGCCTCTCTTGCAGAATGATTCGAGGCAAAGGATGATTTTTCTACAATACGGGGGATTTCTCTATGTGGCATTCGAAGTGCAGCATGGCCATGTGCTTCTGCAAGTTACTGTAATGTTTTCAGTCATCTATTTCCAGCTATAATATTGTCCATTTCAGGAAAGGGTAGAGGAGTTGAGATGACAGAACAAGAGGAGTAGTAGTTACTCTGACTCAGACCCTCAGGCTACTGCGGTGAAGGCTTCATGTCAGTAGACTAGTCGCTCCCTCTCTTTCAGTATGAAATTGGAATGATTCATCTTTCCTCAAAGTTAAAAAAAAGATTTCTGGTTACTGCTCAAAAAGTAAAAATAAGCACCTGTGAGTACCCTGTTGGAGGTTACAATATCAAGACTGTATTTAATGGTGAGGCAGCATTTCCATTCTTAAAATCCTATTTTCTCTTTCCTTCTCAAAATACAGATTACCCAATTCTTCCACCTAACCTTTTTCAGAGCGTTTGAAATCCCACTGGGATTTCAAGGGGTGAAGCTCTGTATGGAATGGATTGGGGGTGGGGTGAGGCTCTGGCACCATCCATCCTCTCTTCGGTCCAAGGCCGATGAGGGAAGACAAATTTAGTCTGCAATTGGCCCTAAAGGTAAATTTTAAAAATAAAGTTTCTCTTGTGCACTGTGGCTGGGGTGGCCTGGAGCCCAGAGCAGGGAAGCCCTGCCCAACACTTACCAGGAAAAAGTAAACAAACATTTAAACCTTGTCTTTTGTTTAGCCTTTAGCTCAGCAGAGGGGAGATAAAGTCTGAACAAAAAACAACATTTAAATATTCATTTAATCCCTCTTTTTCTCCTCCTCGGGTTCCAAAAGGACTTTGTAGCCAGACCAAGCCTATGTAAACTCTTCCTGGGGAAACCTTTCCTATCTTTTCAGGATTGTCTTTCCTGAAAATAGTCATTGAGACAATATGACATTGTTCCCTGAGAGAACGGTTTCAGCTTGCCTGGAAAAGACACCAAAGTAAAACTGGTTTAAATGTCCCAACTTCAGTATACCACGATGGCGACTGCTTCGCTATCTTGTAATAACTGTGATACTTTTTAAGCATTTTCTCTGTGCCAAGCCCTGTAGTAAGCGCTGCGATAGAAACAATATAAGCAGATTAAGACAAAAGTCCCTGTTCCGAGGGTCTAAGGGTAATAAGTTAAGAATAATAATTGTAATATTTGTCAAGCGCTTACTATGAGCCAAGCGCTGTACTGAGTGCTGGGGTAGAAATAATATAAGCAAGATTGGATATGGGGACTCACAGTCTAAAATCATATCTCAAGTCATCCCCCAACCAGGCTCACTGCTGAGAGGCACTCAAAGCCCACCGCATGGCTCAGTGGAAAGAGCACGGGCTTGGGAGTCAGAGGTCATGGGTTCTAATCCCGGTTCTGTCACTTGTCAGCTGTGTGACTTTGGGCAAGTCACTTAACCTCTCTGTGCCTCAGTTCCCTCACCTGTAAAACGAGGATTAAGGCTGGGAGCCCCACGTGGGACAACCTGATCACCTTGTATCCTCCCCAGCACTTTGAACAGTGCTTTGCACATAGTAAGCACTTAACAAATGCCATCATCATTACTATTATTACCTTGGAGAACACCCACCTTGTCTGCTGTGTGAACATGCGCGAGCCACTTCATTTCTCTGTGCCTCAGTGGCTTCATCTGTAAAATGAGATTAAGACTGTGAGGCTCATGTGTCCAACCTGATTAGTTTGTATCTACCCCAGCACTTAGAACAGTGCCTGGCACATAGTAAAGCATAAACAAATACCATCAGCATCATCATCAACGAAACTGCTAAAAAAAAAAACCCTCATAAACTAAACACTTTTTAGCAACATTTTTGAAATGTGAAGAAACTTGCCTGATCTTTTCACTATTTATTTTTCTGAAAAATTGGAGTTGGAGGAGGTTTAGATATGCAGAAACATGATACAAAACCTGATACATTACCTGAAGCTAATGAAAGGCAACATGACCTAATGGAAAAACATATTGGCTGGGAAGTTAGAGGAACTGGGCTCTAATCCCAGCTCTGTCGTTTGCTTACTGGGTCATTTTGGGCAAGTCACTTAACTTCTCTGTGCCTCATTTTCCTCCTCTGTAAAATTCAAAACCTGTGATCTTCCTGTTTAGACTGTGAACCCCCTGTGGAAGAAGGTAATGTGTTTGAATTGATATAATGTATCTATCCCAGTGCTTAGTACAGAGCTTAACATATGACATTATTATTATCATTACTATTATTAATTGAACAAGGAACACCACTATAGAATAGGACCAAGATCAACCTGAAGAAAAAGAAAAATCACCATGCATCAAAACCAGATCCCATTAGGATGTAAGTAGTTTCCAGCTGTAAAGAATTATCTGTAAACATAGACAATTCAGCACAGTAATTAGAGCAGGAGGAGGACTGGAAAATAAGAATAAAGATGAAGAAGCATATAAAAAGAGTTGATAGGCCAGCTGCAACACTTCTAGACTGTGAGCCCACTGTTGGGTAGGGACCGCCTCTATATGTTGCCAAGTGCTTAGTACATTGCTCTGCACACAGTAAGCACTCAATAAATATGATTGATTGATTGATTGTCCAGATGAAAATTTAAAATCTTATATCTTGTTACAAATGTGAGACCTCATAGAATACTATGGAGGCTACAGAAAATAAAACTACGTTCTATTGCCTGTGGCTATAGCGATATGGTCACATTGAAAGCACTCAATAAATATCACTGATTGATTGATTGATTACAGATCATTCTGCAAAGAATTTGTATGCAGACCACTTTAGACTTTGTCCTAAAATAGCAATTTCAGCTTCTCAGCAGAAAACATAAAATTGCATTTCCAACAGTCCCTGACAATTCTTTTTTTTTGTGTGGCTCAGTGGAAAGAGTATGGGCTTTGGAGTCAGAGGTCATGGGTTCAAATCCCGGCTCCGCCAGTTGTCAGCTGTGTGACTTCGGGCAAGTCACTTAACTTCTCTGTGCTTCAGTTACCTCATCTGTAAAATGGGGATTAAGACTGTGAGCTCCCTGTGGGTCAACCTGATCACCTTGTAACCTCCCCAGAGCTTAGAACAGTGCTTTGCACATAGTAAGCGCTTAATAAATGCCATAAAAAATTATTTTGCTCTTAAAATTCCTCTTTCAGCCTTTTGTCTATCCAAGCTTGCTGAACTGACCAGGGCAGCATGAAACTCACTTAACTTTCAGTTTCCACCTATCAGTTGATCAATCAAGGCAGTAACTTTACCATTCCCTTTGCTACTATAGCAAGGTCATTAGGAAAACATGTTTTAAAATAATTACAAACATTAAAATATGGCCAAATAAAGTCCTAATTGGGAATATGTTGCTCTGATAAAAACAGGACGCTGGCTGAGAAAAATCCAGTTTCTAAACATGTAAATTTAATTGCTATAATTATTCAATCCATCATGTACTTTCATCTCTCAAGTGAAAACATTAAGGTTTTCTGATCAGTAATGCTCCAAAAATGTATTTCACCTTGTTAGTTTTAATTGCTCGCCTTCAGAGAGCTACTAGCTTGCAGTACAATTATCTTTCAAGTTAAAAGCAGCAAAATCGGCCCTGTACAATTCAGAGACTTTCATATTTGTATGACAAGTTCCAAAGACAATTCCTTTCTGTAGGTCCCTCTTGCTTCAATAGGGAAACCATGAAGAAGAGTAAAAACTTGAAGCTTTGAGCTCATTATATTTTATAGAAAAGTCAAATAATTTCACACATCAAGTGTTTCTTTTATTATTAATTTATCACCCCAGAGAATCTACATTGACTATGGAACCAAGTGTGAAATTACTAAAACTTGTGTGAAAGGAAATGTTAGAGATAGTGTTGTTAACTCCCTACCTATTACAGGAAAATAAGTCAATCATTTATTGAGTGCTTACTGTGTTCAGAGCACTGAACTAAATGCTTGGGACACTATAGTATAACATAATTGGTAAATACATATTACCTGTCTTTAAGAACAGGACTGTGTACCTACCCAATTTAAGCCTTCATAGAAGAAGAATAAAGAGGAGGAGGAAGAAATCAATTTTGCATCCATTTTAGAAGGTGAGAGACTGCATCTTGTAAGCCCTTCTCATTGGCCCAAAAACTCCCCGAGGGCAGGGATTGTGTCTTCTAACTCTCTATTATATTCTCTCAAGGAAGTAGTATGATGTTCTGCACATAATAGGCAATCAGTAAATAGTATCGACTGATTCTCCTTTTATTATATGTTCCCAAGTGCCTAAAATGTTACTTTGAGTCATTTCATTCCAGTATCAATCCAAAACCTAGCAATATCCCAATCTTGATTTTGAGAGCAAGGCTCTGTACTGGAACAAGAATAATGGCATTCATAATAATAGAAATTAATAAGAATTGTGGTATTTGTTGAGCACTTACTATGTGCCAAGCACTGTACTAATCACTGAGGTAGATATTATATAATCTGGTTCCACATGGGGCTCACAGTCTAAGTAGGAGGGAGAATGGGTATTCAAGAGCCCGTTATTGGGTAGGGACTTTCTCTAATGTTGCCAACTTGTACTTCCCAGGTGCTTAATACAGTGCTCTGCACATAGTAAGCACTCAATAAATATGATCGAATGAATGGAATTCTGTAGTTGAGGGAATTTAGGCACTGAGAGGTTAAGTAATTTGCCCAAGGTTAATACAACAGGTTAAGAGGAAGAGCAGGACTAGAATCCAGGTCCTCTGACTCTCAGGTCTGTGCTCTTTCCACTAATATTATTGATAAAGTATTTGGATGGATGACAGTTTTCTAGGGAAACTCCATGCTATTTACGGAACGGGAAGATAAAATAGCCCAGAAAAAAAAGATGCTATTTAAAAATGATTAAACCTTTCAGAGAGCACATTCTCAAACATATATTGATTCCATTAACATTGGAGACAATGAAAATTCCTAAATTGAGGTGTTGAGCTTGGCCAAATTGGAGTGAATTAACAAATTTCATGAATTCATTTAGATTCATTTTGGCAACACACTGTTAGACAACCCTTAATCAAATTAATTTGGAAGGTATATTTGGGCTTAATCCTAACTTTAAAAGAATGATTTAGGTGGTAGAAATTGGGTTAAACCAAATAAAGCCCTAAAAATCCATAGTCCTAAATTTAAGTATTTAAGCAGCATAATTAGTACAAAGGATAGCTGGGGAGGTGGAGGGGTGGTGTCGGTGTGTGCGTGTGTGTGTGTGTGTGCACCCATGCATCTAGGAGAAGCAGCGTGTCTCAGTGGAAAGAGCACGGGCTTGGGAATCAGAGGTCATGGGTTCAAATCCGGACTCCACCACAAGTCTATTGTGTGACCTTGGGCAAGTCACTTAACTACTCTGAACCTCAGTTACCTCATGTGTAAAATGGGGATTAAGACTGTGAGCCCCACGTGGGACAACCTGATCATCTTGTATCCCCCTCCCCCAGCTCTTAGAACAGTGCTTTGCACATAGTAAGTGCTTAACAAATGCCATCATTATTATTATTATTAGCAAGATTTACTTTAACATCGATCACCTGCTGTTTTAACTATATAACATTCCTATTTCTATAATCACCCCAAAATCTAAAGTTGGCATTGAGAAGATTTATAATTCAACCCAATATTTCTTTTCTGCTTCCCTAAATCCTCCAACCTACGCAAATCCAGGGACCACCTCTGTAAGTGATTCTTCCGTTTTCATCAAATAGCACTATCTCTGTTTTAGAAGATGAGCGTTCAGTACCAGCACTTGCATTCATGCATCCAATGCAAAAATTAAGATTTTCACTGCCATTTTTAAAGGGCCAAAAGATTATTCAATTTATCCAGTCTATAAAAACCCCAGGGTGGGAAGAAGAGAGCAGGTCTGTTCTGAATAAGGAAACAGATACCAATAAGTTATGCGACTGACAATGCCCCCCCACCCCCCCTCCCCCATCCCCCCTGCCAGAAAATCAGTGAACAGAGAAAGGTAGGATTGGAATTTCAAATTCTTCCCTCCCACCCCCTCAGCACCACCACTCCTAGGCACAATTTACCAGGAATGTAATAAAGAGAGGAGCAGAGATGAGATTTTCAAAACCCTGGCTTCACCCAGAAAAATCTGAAGAGTTCATAATTGCAGCATATCCAAAGCACAAAAGCTCAGCCCCAACAGAGTACATTGTGGATAAAAATAGAAATAGAATGTGAAGGGGAAAATACAGTTATTGTCCCTTAGGCAGGGAAATGTTCCGAGGTTTCCAAGACACCTGAAGCTCTAGGGTCCGCTTGCAGACTGATGCTGTGAGAGCCAGGTCTGCCTGTACAACTTTTACAACAGAGTGGGCATTGTGCCATTTTGCTATCACAGACTGCTTGCCCTGAGTGATGAGGCACTCAGAGACAGCTCCCTCCCAGTAATAGTTAGCATGCATTTTTTACATTTATATTTTGGATTGCTAAGCTTTACTATCCCTTCATTGTTGTTGTCATCAAATTCTTATTGTTATATTTGCCTTTCCTCCCCTAGTTAGTGAGTTCCTTGTGAGGCAGGAACTGGGCAGCAATAGATTTTTCTATTGTCTGAAACTCCTTCCCACTTCACAACCAGGAGACCACTTCTCTCCCTACCTTCAAACCCCTTATGAATAATAATTATGGTGTTTGTTAAGCGCTTATTATGTGCCAAACACTGCCCTAAGAGCTGGGGTGGAGACAAGCAAATAGGGTTGAACCCAGTCCTTTCTCCCATGTGGGGCTCACAGTCTCAATCACCATTGAAATCCCATCTCCTTCAGGAGGTCTTCCTGATTTATCCCTCCCCCTCATCAGTACTCCCACTTCGGTGGTCTTAACCCATTGGATTGATTGAATTTATCTTAATCCCATCACAGATAATTAAGGAGGATAAGCCAATGCTTGTAAAATGACAAATTTTATAGCCTCTCAGTATTGTCATTTTCATTTCTCGCCTTGTAAAGAGTCTCTGGAACTTGGAATGGCAATTCTAGGCTGGGCAAATTCATTAAGAGCTCCTTAAGGCACATAAGTCTTAAAGAAGAGCACAGGGCATTTTAACCTCCTGTAGGTGTGTTCCAGTTTAATCAACATGGATAATATCCCTCTCCTCTGAGACTGATTTCTGTCTATGACACCTCTTATTACTAGTGGAACCCCTGCCAAGATCAAACGAATTCCCCGACTCCAGTAAAACAGGAGTATCTATCTTGTCACTATCAGTTAAAAGAGTGAGGCTGAGCATTCCTTGCTGTTTGGGAAAATGCAGGTTTAGAGAAAGTCTGATTACAAACAATGAGTGAGCCTCTGAGGTGGAAGAAAGGGGAGGGGAAAGGCCTTCAGCACAAACACTCTCACTGAGTCAAACCAATTAGGGTCCCTGACCATTTTAATATGAATCAGCACAAGAAAATATCACAAACACTTTCGCTTAGCAAATAGTGAAGAAAAAGGAGTTGAGGGAAGTTTGGACTGGCTAAAAGGAAAGCATATTGAGATGACTTCTCTCCAAGCCAAACCGAAGCTGAAAAAGCCATTCCCAGTGACATTCTTTTCTACCTACTTGACTCTGTAGAATAGAAATGTGTCTAACTGTGGCTCAGAACCAGGCTTTGACTGCTTTGAGGTGGGCTGAAGATCATGAACTCCCTGCTTTTAATCATTCTCTTGTGTTCTCCGGTTGTAAAGAAGAGAAAAGCCATTTTCCAGGGAAAGGGAAATCAATCAATGACATTAATTGAGTGTTTACTGTGTGCAGAGCACTGTATTAAGCACTTGGGAGAGTACAATGTAACAGAATTGGTAGACACTTTCCCTGCCCACAAAGACCTTGCAGTCTAGAGGGCAGATTCCTTCAATTCCACAAATCCAGGAACTATCAATTCCCATCTGACCGCATGTTTTGTTTTGTAGTCAGTCTCCCCCTTCTAGACTGTGAGCCCGTTGTTGGGTAGGAACCGTATCTCTATGTTGCCAACTTGTATTTCCCAAGCGCTTATTGCAGTGCTCTGCACACAGTAAGCACTCAATAAATGCTATTGAATGAATGAATCCAAAATAAACTTCTTCTAGTAGTTTGAATGATATTATCGCTAGGCTGTATGCTCATTGTGAGCAGGGAATGTACCTAACAACTCTTTCATAGTGTCATTTCCCAAGCACTTAGTACAGTTCTCTGCATAGTAAGTGCTCAATGAAGACCACTGATAGATTGATATTATTCCATTCAATACCTTAGGTATAAGTGCCAACCTATAGAGACCAGGACTTTTGGTAAGTGCTCAATGAAGACCTCTGATAGATTGATATTATTCCATTCAATACCTTAGGTATAAGTGCCAACCTATAGAGACCAGGACTTTTGTTATCAAGAACACTTCATTGTAAAATTGGAGCCTGGCTTATGGTTAAGCCTACTGAAGCATTTCTATTTGATCATTTTCAATCTACCTGAAACAATAATGCAAGGCATATAGAAGGCTGAGAAACAGTTTCAAGTGATAGCAATGAAGAATCATGACTATGAACTTGTGGCAGAGCTCAGATGACATGAGTTGACAAATCAAGAAGGGCAGAGGCAAGACCAGGATAAGATGATGAAGTCTATAAATGACATCCCTTCAAGCCAGCACACTGTACTAAGCACTTGGGACACATTCCCTGCCCCAGATGGGATTCCATTTTTACAACTTTCAATGTTTGGATTCTGGGAGGTCAGAAATATGCAGAGGAAAATATTTTTATCATTTAAAGTTTCAAGCAAATAGTATTAGATACCAGAAAACAAACTTTCTTCATGGAAATGAGAATTCAGAGTGGGCAGCGATGATGATAGCTCTAAGATTTAGGTGAGGTCTTTTCTAAAGATAAAAGGTACCAAGGGTCTTAGGCTATGAGTTTTACATCTGCCCCAAGCTTAATTCCTTCAGATTGATTCATTTTTTCAGCGTGGCAAGTTGGACTTTTTCCATTACAGCTTCCAGGGCCTGGATTTAGTCAAACCAGCCACTGTCACTCCTTATATCTAATGAGAACCATTTGTTAGATTTTCTAGTAAAAAGAGAAAAATCTATGGTTTGCCACAACTCCAACGTGACAACTTAAAAATATCATTTTATTTGTCTTTAGCTTGAGAACAACATTAACTAAGAACCTCCCTCATGTTCTAAAGGGTTCCCTGGCTCCAAGGATGAAACTGGTCATCAGTTAGCCACACAAGTTTCCTGCTAATCTTGCTGCAATAGGTAATGCTCCTTCTCCTTTTAACTCCTTCAAAGAGAAAGTCATAGTGTATCTGAAACCTGAGTTGGAGTGACATGTATAGGTTTGAATTAAATTCGAATGACATAAGCAAATGCCAGCTTTAAGTGTTCCATTTTCATTACTGTTTCCCTCTCATGGTTTCCAAAAGGGATTTTCATTTGGTCTAAAGTTTACCAAGTTTCTTCTTATCATCAAGGTGGCAATAGTTTTGGAAAATGTGTATTGCCTACTAGATTTATGAGACAAAAAAAGGGTGGGTTTTTTCCATTTTAAATCACTAATTTAAAATTCCTATTTTTTTCATACACCTAATTCCAAGTATGAAAGAGTCATGTAGGGGAATACATGAACTAAGTGATGTAAAAAATAATTTCTGTGGGTTAAATATTTTCTTGAATTTTTCACTGTAAATTCACTAATAGAACACACAAAGCATGTTGCATTAGATCCAGGGCAATAAGTAGGTGAGAGCTTTTTAATTCACTAAAAATAACAGTGAATTCCCTGAAATGAGCTCAATAGACTAAATTTAGTTAATCCTAGTTTATTCTTTTTCCTCACCATTCTTATTCCTTTTTAATACAAATGGAACCAAATTTAATTGCCTTTTAAACTAAACAAAGACAATGTCTGAAATAGTTTAAACCCAAAGACAAACAATGCAATTATTTTTTCACAACAATATGAACCCACTCATTTTGTCAATGCAATATAAAAAGGAACAGTATATATTTGAGAGTGCATTTATCGGATTAAATTGGATTAAATCAAAGCTTCTTCAACAAAAATACATGCCACTTTTACCAGACTTTGTTTCATTCTTAAAATCTCATATCCTTATTTCCCAATTCACAACTTTTTTGGCGATTTCTCTCTCCAGAAATTCTCAAGAAACCAACTAGTACACTGGGTAATTTGAGGCAACTGCTTCAGTCTCAAGTGTCATTGCTGGGCCAAATGCCAAGAGAACATGGAGAGTGATCCAAGATCTATGAAGGACCTCCAAGACCCACTTTGCTTCTTCATAGCCAAAATAAAAAATGATTTTGCCACCAACAGTGGAAATTTATTTTGTCAAAATCAGATTAGAGGCGTGCTGACCTATCGTAAATTCATTCATTCATTCATTCAATCGTATTTATTGAGCGCTTATTGTGTGCTGAGCACTAAGTGCTTGGAAAGTGCAATTGGGCAACAGATAGAGACAATCCCTACCCAACAATGGGCTCACAGTCTAGAAGGGGGGAGACAGACAACAAAATAAAACAAGTAGACAGGAAGTCATTACCCTCATTGATGAGATTTCACATGATTTGTTCCAGTTCCCACTCACAAATTCTAGATCAGACTTTTCCAAGAACATCAGTTAAGTTTTTTCTTTCCACCTCCTGGCCTTATTAATGAATTGTCTTTTCTATTTCCAAATCCCCCTAATTTTTGTTTCATCTGTCCCACCAGCACTCAACCTGTCAGTCAGTCAGTCAACCATATTTACTGAGCACTTACTGTGTGCAGAGCACTGTACTAAGCATTTAGGATATGAGAAGCAGCGTGGCTCAGTGGGAAGAAGCCCAGGCTTTGGAGTCAGAGGTAATGGGTTCTAATCCCGGCTCTGCCACTTGTCAGTTGGGTGACTTTGGGCAAGTCACTTCACTGGGCCTCAGTTACCTCATCTGTAAAATGGGGATTAAGACTGTGAGCCCCCAGTGGGACAACCTGATCACCTTGTAACCTCCCCAGCGCTTTGCACATAGTAAGCACTTCATAAATGCTATTATTATTATTATTATTACAACAGACACATTCCATGCTCACAGCTGTCCACTGCCAACTCACACTGCTTGAATAGCTCCAGAGGACAACAGAGATCCAACGGAGCATTCCCCACCAAAAACACACTTTTTCCATATTGAACTTTTCCCTGGTCTTTGATCATCAGTAGTGATATTTCGCTTTCGTTTCTATTTTATGCCACAGTGCTCTTTTTTCGCCTTCACAACCCTCCCCAAAATTCTGATACCCCTGATCATCCTAGACTTTTCCCCTCCTTTTCAAGGAAAATAGTATCCTTTAAAGTACCTCAACTTAATTTCCTTCTCTTGCTTTTCATATTTTTACCCTGAATTTATACATATTATACCTTCAATTTATACATTGTCCAAAGTGTTTTCACATTACCTTGCCCAGTTTTATTAATAAGGATAAATAATAGTTGTGGTATTTGTAAAGTGCTTACTCTGTGCAAAGAGCACTATACCAAGTGCTGGGGTAGATACAAAATAATTGGGTAGGACTCTGCCCCTATCCCACATGAAACTCACAGCCTAAGAGGGAGGCAGATATTTAATCCCAATTTTAAAGATGAGAAAGCTAATGTACAGAAGAGTTAAGTGATTTGCCCAAGGTCACACAGCAGGCAAGAGGCAGAGCAGGAATAATCTTTCCATTAGGCCTAATTGCTTCTTCATTTTTTCCTCACAACATCATTCTGAGGCATAGAAAGTAAGGCATTAAGATCTCCATTTTCTAGATAAGGAAACCAAGGTCCACAAAGATTAAAATACTTACCCAAGCCCACAACAACCTGCTCTATAATTCAAAGCCCTCAACTGTGCTCTTGATTTTACATCCTCTCCCAGTCACCGTTCTTCCTCCATCCATCAACATTAAATTAACTCCCCTATTTCTAGTTCATTTCCATTCAGGTGTTTCCCTTTCTTAAAAAGCATTTATGTCACCCTAAATCTCCTCCTAATTACCACACTACCCTTTTCACTTTCTTTGCTTCCCAGCTCTTTGGAGAACCAGTGCCTCCTTTCACTTAAGCCAGCAAACATTACCGAGTGCCAACAATTTACTAGGTGGCATAAGGAATTACAATGAAGTAGAAGGTACAGTTTCTGACATCAAAGTAAGTCCCAGTCTAAAAGAAGAAAGCCAGAAAGATAAATATATGCATAAAACCAATCATCTACAATTAAACCTGGAAGGGAATGGGAAGTTTTGAAGTGATTGGAATAGTTAAGACTGGCAGGGCTAATCTTCAGAGGACAGAAGTGATCCTTAAACAGCATTTGAAGGTTGGAAGAAATGAGGTGTCATGCGTAGGAGGAGAGGCCATTTTCCAAGCAAGAGGAATTACAACTCAGCTGTAAGATGGTGGAAAAGGAAGGAACAGGTGAAGCAAGTAGGTTTGCCTACTAATAATAAAGGCTAATAATGGTGGTATTTATTAAGCGCTTACTATGTGCCAAGCAGTGTTCTAAGCGCTTGGGGTAGATACAAGGCAATCAGGGTGTCCCACGTGGGGCTCACAGTCATAATCCCCATTTTACAGATGAGGTAATTGAGGCACAGAGAAGTTGAGTGACTTGCCCAAAGTCACACAGCTAAGTGGCAGAGCTGGGATAAGAACCCATGACCTCTGATTCCCAAGCCTGTGTTCTTTCCACTAAGCCAGGCAGTCGGGTAGGAGTTGGTGAGAAGAGGTAGATGAGGGTCATTGGAGATTAATCAATGATACTTGAGCCCTGACTGTATGCAGAACACAGTACCAAGATCTTGGGAGTGTACAATACAATTGGTAGATATGTTCCCTGTCCACAACGAGCTTACAGTCTAGAGGACTGTGTATTTTTATTCTTGTAGCTCCATGAAAACTGTACATCCTACAGTCATTAATGACTTTCATGCAGCTAATTCCTCAGGTCACCTACTACTCTTCCATTCTTCTTTAACTCCCTGACACTTCTTCCACTGTAATCAATCATTTCTTTTCTTTTCCATGTTCCTCCTTAAATCCCTCATCACTCTGGGTTTTCTGAATGCTGTTCTCAATAATCTCTTCTTAAACATTCCTTTCAGAAGCTTATTCTCTTCCTCCCACCCAATGGTCATGGGTTTGAATCCCAGTTCTGCCAATTGTCAGCTGTGTGACTTTCGGCAAGTCACTTAACTTTTCTGTGCCTCAGTTACCTCATCTGTAAAATGGGGATTAGGACTGTGAGCCCCACGTGGGACAACCTGATCACCTTATATCCTCCTCAGCACTTAGTACAGTGCTTTGCACATAGTAAATGCCTAACAAATGCCATCTTTACTATTATTATTATTATTATTAAGCAACAGGGCAGTCATGCCTCTTTTTGAGGCTCTCTGTTCTTTTTCCTCTAAATTATTTCCTTGGTGACCTCATTTGCCCAGGGAGCTCGGCCTAGAGTGTTGATAAAGGTGACCCTAAATTTGCTACCTAGGCAGCTACTTCGAAAATTCTCCTGATTTGATTTTGCTTCTGAAACTTTGACTAATAGAGTGCAGTTATAAACAAGGAAGTTCTCCAGCATGGGCCCTAAAAAAGCACCTTGAGATAGCCATTCAGAAATTGTAAGGATTCACGTAAGATAGGATTTAAAAGGAATTCAAAATCAACACGATCTGTGTTTTTGACGCATGGACCCTGCTTTCCAGTGGATCTGCTCTCTTTGGGGTAGGAAGTACAGTAAGTGCAGGGGGGATCAATTTGCTTAGCTTGACTTTGGCCCAATTAAAAGATGCATCCTCTTGACACCTAGCAGTCTTTTCCTGCCATCTGCTCTTTAGTGAAGCTAACAGCACTTAGCACAGACACCAAAAACCTCTTTGTGCAGGTAGTGTTACCGGTGGTAAAATAAAAGTGTGATGTACCAACAACTAACTAATTTGGCACTAAGGAACCTGGTCCTTTGGTATCTTTTCTGCCAGAACTTTTCTCATCATCTGCATTCATTCTTGCAGATAGTCAATGGGGTGTGATAGAACAGATGGCTCAAGCCCTAAACAAAGCAGGGGAGAACAATTCTTGACAGGAGGACAGTCTAACAAAGGAGATAGACTCTGGATAATGCATGTTCTGGATGGCCACTGACAATCAGACAAAACCTCTCCCCCCACCCCCCAAGTCCTCCGAGAGAGATAAGATACCATAATGGAAAAGCAATCATCACCAAAATGCCATCAATTATAGAACAGCCACCACAGTAGGGGATTGATTAAATATCTGCTCTGTTGAGACCTTGATGTACTTTGGGACTGACTTCTTGCATAGCCTCTACTGACAGGCCGCCGTTGTCAGCCTTTGAAGCAATGAGGCTCCCTTTCCTGGGCTCTTTCATCAGTTTTTGGCTCTGTGAAATTACCCCGCATAATATGCTTATTCAGGTTTTTATATCTGCGCACCTATTTTATTACCTTTTATAATGCATGCGAGGCAGGATCGGTTTGCAGCAGAACAAAGCTAATTACACCTTTCATTACCTAAATATAGCATAATGACAGAGTGTCATTCAAGTGTAGCATTGAGCTGAGAAACCTCATGGCAGGCCGAGACAATGACAGGGGTTATTCAGCTCGACCTGAATTGCAATTGGGATACAGAAGTGAGAGTCGCTCAAGGGCTAAACCGGGGCTATATAAACTACAGTATCAGCTTAACTCAGAAGAGCACACTGGTCTCATCATATACTAAATCATTTGAAATCAATAATAGTTACTATAAAAATGGCAAAAGTTTTATATGTGAAGCAACAGCAGCTTTGCCCAATTTAAAAGATTCAAGAGACTTGGGATCATGCAGAAAGTTTATGCTGTAATCATACAGAATCAAAAAAACCCCCAAGAGAAATGTCTAGCTTTAAGACAATATGAAATCACATCCAGTTATGGGATAGGTTATAAGTGGTTTCTATTAGAGGATCATTTGTCACTGATTATTCCTAAATCTCTTTTTCTATGCTTTGGAAATAACAATTCTTAAGGCTCTTTTATTGCTGCCTTCAACTCTATATCTAGGGAGAAAGAATTCTTTAATGTCACCATTTTTGATACTGATAAAAAAATTATTATTAGTGTCCACTGAATACTGGTAGACTTTCTATGTGGAAAAAAATTCTATGACTTTTTGTGAAGTAGTTTGGCTCCTAATCTTTGTATTTAGATTTTATAACAAAACAATCTAATTTTATTCCTCTCAAATCCACCTTCTAGCCAGTATTTTCTTTAACTTTACTATAGTTGATTTCAACTCTTTTTAGTTTTCCCTCTTTCTTCAGCTTCAAACACCTCATTTGTTTCTTTCTCAAGCTTTGGAATAATAATGTTATCAATTCAATGGAATGAGAGCCTTTAAAAAAAAGTTATTTGAGCTAATGGCAGGCATAGGGAATGATTCTCTCCAAATCTTCAGTTCCTAGAGATCTAATGAGGACTCTTTGACACAAGCATGTGAACATATGGATGATAGCCCAGCTCAGGGCTACTGAAGGGCTCTGTCTCTCATCTGCATTTAGAATCTTGGACTTTGCTCTCAGAGAAATGCATCTCAGTGGAGGAGCTGAACTGTATCTCCTAATCCACAAAAAAGGTTAGCTGAAGAGGTCAGGCTAACATCATGGTGAGTAAGAGACCTTATAAACCAAATAATTGTGAAAGACTCTGCTTTTGTTTTTTGACTTAGTCATATAAAACTGAGCAATGCATTCTCATTTAGCAAGACTATGTTTTCACTGATAACTTTCAACAATTAAAAACCCAGGAAAACAAGAGGGTGGATTCTTGCTAAAATATGCTATCATATTCCGTAGGTATTTTGCCAATAATCTACATCTGGACCCAAAATAGAGAATCTATGTAATTCTTCACCAATACTGGAGATGATTGTGAAGTTTATAGATCTTCAGCCTCTTCAACCAATCACATTTAATAAGAGCCTACTGTGTGCAGAGCATGCCATGTATTGTTAGCATTTTTGGCAGAGGATGGGTGAGGGGAAATATAAAGAGATGACTCTCAAGTCAATCATCTATCAGTCACCTTGGTAAAATGATCAGTGAGTACTGAAACTACTGCTAAAATGAAGTTCGGTGATTAACCTGATTATTCCATTTACTCCTGTACCAATGAAATAAAAACTTAATTTTTTCCATTTTAGTGATTCCCCTAAGGTTGACTGCTGTGATAATTTGCAACCCTTTCATTTCATAGATAGTTTTGCTATTAAAAACAAACACCTTCAATAAATCTAGGAGCTGTAGGCATGACTGGGAGTCACCAACCCCAGCTATAAAAGAAATGGCATCCTAAGGTAGATGAAGCTGTCTGTTGTAATTGGGAGATTTTCCAGCTAGTGAAGAAAGAGGTGTAATGCAAACTTACAAGGGATAGTAGCAATTGTGTTTTTATGATTGTGGGAAGAATGAAATAGTCCCTTTTCTGACAGCTGTTAAATTGTCCCATAATGAAAACAGGAGAAACTATGATTTGGGTTTTACAACAATAGTGGCAGTGTGGAAAAAATATGACTGATGTCATCGGCTGCATTTTTCAGCATTATGTTTCTCCTTTTATTGCGAAAATGAACTGTGGTCTAGTATATATTAGTTTCTATCATGCCTCAGCCTACATTTACAGTGCAATTGGAGTCACATTTTATGAAAACAGACATACCTATAAGATGAGTTGAATAATGAAGACATCAAACTATAACAATTAAAGACATTAAACCTCTCATTTTCCAAATACTGAGAGATATGCCATAGTCTGGATCTGAACAGACTAATTAACTGAGAAGCAGCATGGCTTAATGGTTAGAGCATGGGCTTGGGAGTCTGAAGCACCTGGGCTCTAATCCCCGCTTTATCACTTGTCTGCTAGGTGACCTTGGGAAAGTCACTTCACTTCTCTGTAAAATAGAAATTAAGACTGTAGGTCCCATGTGGGACATGGACTAAGCTCAACCTGATTTTCTTGTATTACTCCAGTGCTTAGTACAGTGCCTGATACCTGCTTAAGTACTCAGTAAATACCATAAAAAATTAGGTATGACTTTTTCAAACCTTCACCCAAAATAACATGTTCATTGTGCTTTACTTTTGAAAATCCAATCTCTGTACATTAATTCAGTATGTCCCCATTTTTCTTGAAACAAGTATGAGGCAGTGCTACCAGGAATTTATATTAATAGCAGTAGTTTGTTCAGGACATCTAGGTGGAAAATTCTGTGGTTATAATTTAATTAATGGAATGGTCAAAAAGATGGGAGAGAACCAGCTGAATACCAAATCAGAAAAACCAAGGCTGGAAAGAAATGCTAGAATGGTCAACAATGGGAAGCAGCATGGTCTAGTGGAAAAAGCATAGGCCTGGGCATCGGAGGCCTAGAATCTAATCCTGCCTCTGCCAATTGTAATATGTGACCTTGGACAAGTCACATAACTTCTTTGTGCCTCAGTTTCCTCAACTGTAAAATGTGGATTAAATCCTACATCCTCCTATTTAGACTGAGTGCCCCATGTAGGACAAGGACTGTGTCCAACCTGGTAAACTTGCACCTACCCCAGATCTTAGAATAGTGCTTGACACATAGTAAGCAATTAAGAAATAGACAAGAGTCCATTAGTTTTATCAAGAATGAAGTCACTGTAGGTTTTGAGGAGAACTGTCTTTATAGAGTACAAACACCAGATTCCAGGTAGTTGAGAAGAAAATTGGTGGTGAAGGAGTGGAGGCAGAATTTATTATCGTTCCACTTTTAGGTTCGAAATTCAGATGTGGTGGAAACGATAAACCCAAAGGATGGATGACCTTAGTCTTTGGTAGGCAGTTTGAAAATCAGAAATTGTGTCATCTCAAGATAGAGTGACTTCCATCAGGTGGTAAAATGATCATTTTTTAGTGCCAAAAAAATAATTTCACCTTCCAAGATGGAGAAGTTTGTTCCCAGAAAACATTTTATTGCTCATAAGGTCAGACCAAATAACAGCACCATGTACTTTTATAGGTTATTTCTCTGAGGAGCTCAAAGTCCTTTCCAAGAATTATCAACAGATATGAGGGGTATCGACTTCTTAAAGAGGTCACTACTTTTGAGCCTTAATAAATAATTCCCCTTCCTCTTGACAGAACTTTTGACACAACCCTAAATAGTAATCCATTTCTCTTGGTGCTCAGAAATGAGCTATGGTAGCAGAGATGAGATCATTGTAGCTTTGTGGGCTTGGACCTACTTGGAACTATAGGACTTTTTTGTTGTTGTTTTGGGGTGTTTTTTTTTCAGTGGTATTTGTTAAGCGCTTTCTATGTGTCAGGGAGTGTACTAGACACTGAGCTAGAAACAAGTTAAACTGGTTAGACAAAATCCCTGTCCCACATAGGGCTCACAGTTTTAATCCCCATTTTACAGATGAGGTAACTGAGGCACAGAGAAGTTAAGTGACTTGCCCAAGGTCACACAGCAGACAAGCGGGGGAGCCAGGATTAGGTTGGGCTATATTCCTTTAAATGCAATTATTTGACAAAGACTGCCCTTAAGCACTCAGTACAGTGCTCTGCACACAGTAAGTGCTCAATAAATACACTTGAATGAATAAAGGAGGGAGCACCCAGGGCTTAAAATTGGGCAAGAGTTCCCCAAATCTCAGGTTTTGAGTCATTTTAATTTTTATTGATCTGATGCCTTTTTCCTCTTTTGACAGAAATAACTGGTAAACGCAAACCTGGATTCCAGAACTCAGGGGTTGGGTTTTGACAAACTTGTTTAGGGAAACTCATATTACAATGTGCACACCTTGACCAATGTTGTGTACATGCATATGGCTAATTCTTCCAACAGCACGCTGCTTTCCATCCAAATGGGCTTGTGTTATTGCAGTAACTTTCTCTAATTCTCCAACAGCGGTTTCGTAAAGACATGTAGTGACAGTATACTTTTTGGAAGAACAGAGTGAACTTGATCCTCGCTACTTGATATACTAGCTAGCAAGTCCAAAGGAAAATGAATACTTTCATTTGCAAATCATTTTTTAAATATAATCTGAATATTCTTAATTTCACATGGAAATGTGAAATCTCCGGGGAAGGGAGCAGAGTCTGCATGGGCACCTTTCAGGGACTTATCTTTGTATCAGTTGGGCAGGTTCTTGTAAGCCAAACTTACCATGTACGCTTATTGATTGTGAGCTTCTCCACTAGATTGCAAGGTTTTGAGGGAAGGGATCCTGACTACCAACTGTAAGGGCTGGGGGTAGGGGTGGTGAATAAAGGGATCAAGTCAGGACAACACAGAATGGAGTGGGAAAAGAGGAAATGAGGACTTGGTCAGAGAAGGCCTCTTGGAGGAGTTGTGCCTTCAGTAAGGCTTTAAAGGTGGGGAGAGTAATTATCGGATATGAAAAAGGACAGAGTTCCAGGCCAGAGGCAGGACGTGGTGAAACGCCGATGGTGAGCTAGAGGAGATTGAAGTACAATAAGTTGGTTGGCGTTAGAGGAGTGAAGTCTCTGGGCTGGGTTGTGGTAGGAGAGTTGTGAGATAAGGTAGGAGGGGGCGAAGTGATTGAGTGTTTTAAGCAGATTCTGTTTGATGTGGAGGTGGAATGGCAACCAATGGAGGTGCTAATAACTTATGGATGCACCTTTTTGTGTCAATCTTCCTTACTATCATAACTCTGGTTCAAGGCCCATCACTTCACAAGTTATTACTGTAACAACCTCTTTTCTGGACTCCCCACCTCAAGCTCTTCACTGCTTCAGTTTATCTTATAAACATTTGCCCAGGAAACAGTGTGGCTTAGCGGAAAGAACACGGGCCTGGGAGTCAAAGGACTTGGATTCTAATCCTGTCTCTGCCACTTGTCTGCTATGTGACCTTGGGCAAGTAACAACTTCTCTGGGCCTCAGTTACATCATCTGTAAAATAGGGAGTAAAGATGTGAGCCTTATATGGGACACGGACTGTGTCCCAACTGATTATCTTGTATCTACCATAGTACTTAGTACAGTATCTAGCACATAGTGCTTAGCAAATACCATAAAAAACTTGCACAGATTATCTTGAAACATTCAGAATACATCATTCCCCTCCTCAAAATTATTCAAGAGCTGCCCATTTCTTTAAGAATAAAGCAAAACTCCTACCCATTGATCATAAAACTCATCAACCATCTTCCTTTTATTCACTCTTACTACATCATATCTTGCACTGTACTCCTCTCAACAATAACTTTCAACCGTTTCTGTCTTAATACTCTCCCACCCAATACTCATGTTTTACCCTTCACTGGAAAAAAATCCTTTCTTGTGCTTCTTTTGAGTGTATCCAACACTGCTTAGTGGGTAGTGTGACTTTCTGGGGATGCCATCTGCTGCTTTTAAAATCATCTACTGCGCTTTCAACTCAGCAGAGTAAGGCAAAACAAAATGGCCCAAGAAAGCACCTTGAGCGTCAGATCGTGCAGATAGGTCTAATGAGTCATGTAGGATGTCACGAATGAGACTCCATAGTGGTTCCAAGAACTACTTGAAGGAGGAAAATGAAAATACCACAAGAACTACGTTTGCTCTTCAGCTAATTTTTTAACCTCAGTTTCTTCAATCATAAAATGATGATAGATAAATCCCTTCTAAAACCCACCTAGCCCGCCTTTCTGTTGATAATTGTTGGTAACTGCTAGAAAGGACTTGGAGCTTCTCAGAGAAATGGTCTATTAAAGTACATGCTGCTCTTATTTGGCCTGGCCCTGCGACCAGTAAAGCTGTGATCATTAAAACTGCCTTCTGTTCTTCATAGAACCGTGTTGCACTTCAGTTATCAATAGAGAAGGCATGAAAGGACTGGAGACAAGCTATTTTCACTATTATGAGGTGAGATTTATGTGAATGAGGCAGATTCCAGAATTTCTAAAGCAGGCTTTTCCCTTTAATTCTGCAGAAAGTCCCACTCTCCTGTTCTCTTTGCCCCTGCCTTTATCTGTTTCCATCATGGCAACCCTGCTCCTCTCAGCTGACGATAGAAGGAACGGTCCTGTGAATTGACCTCTCCCATTTCCTTCACCAGCCAGAGCATTCATAATTGAGATGCTTTTCAACTCTCACAGCAAATCCTGAATCTCCACCAGGCTTGTGCAGTTGCAATTTAAAACACCCTCGTTTAAATGCCGAAAGATTAGCAAGGTGGAACCCAAGCAGGTTAAGTCACTGGAAGAACCCCAGTGGCGACGTCTTCCTGAAACTACTATATCTTTGCCCCTCCCAACCATTTTGGGAATGAAGATTCACTATTTTCAGTGGAGATTGGAGGAGGGGAAAGGTAACAAGCCAACATTAGTGACAGTTGCGACTTGGGGCACCCTTACAACCCTCCCATCTTTCACTGTTAAGCTCAGCTCCGTGTGCGTGGTGAAGACAGATTTTTCAATTAGACAGGGAACATTTGTTCTAATATTTTTCATATGAACAGCCTGACTGACATTTTATCCTGATTTATTAGGGAAATCAGTTCCAAGTGGGAATTTTAATATAAATTTATTATTCATATTTATCACGTATCTCCACAAATAAAAATTATGTTCGCCTCAAAGAATATGCTCCAGAAAGTTGATAAAGTCCCCACCACGTGAATAAAAATACTGTGGGTTCAGAAAGATCTGTCATATTATAAATTATAACACACATGGAATACATTTCCCATTGAAGACAATATTTCTTTCTTACACAAATGTTGCGCTCTGCCATTTAAGTGAAAGGAAGTTCATGAAGGTTGGCAAAACAAAGTGGCCCATTTTTTAACACTGTACAGAACAAAGTGTATTCTGCTGCCAATTACCCTTTACTGCAAATGACTACATCATCTCAGGGACACAGCCAAGGGTCATGGGTGGTATGTGAGTTTCCCTGAGGAAAAGAAAAAAAAAAAAAGCATTAAGTGACATTCACGCTTCAAGCATATTTCTTCCACTTGGAGGGGAAAAAGTAGACCTGGGATGAAGAATCAAGCGAAGTAAAAACTCAATTACTTTTCTAGGGATTTTTCCTTCATTTAAGCCATAAAAAATAAGATTTTGAACCAACACTAACCTAGCATGCAGTCTGCTATTTGACTGGTGCTCTGTGCTAGGGAAATAATACTGGTGTTATTCCAAATAGAATTAAACTCAGCCCAACAATGTGGCCTGGATTGGTTTAACACTCATTCTCGATGTTATTCGGGTGCAATTCTCAAATACTAATGAATAGCTCCCTTTGCCTTCGAGGCAGCCCCGCCAAGCGCATGACTGCCGAGGCCCAGAAGTGAGTTATTGGCCGTTTATAGATCGGCCTCTTGTGAATTACTTTTTCTGTCTTCTAAATCACAATTTATTCATATGAGGGGATGTGATGAGGTTTTCCGCCATCAGAGCCGCTTTGGGCTTTTTTCCACTGGGTGGACAAAATACTTACTCTCTTCCTTTTTAAACTTTTAAATCATGGATTCAATGGGTCCCACATTTAAAACAAGGTGATGTTTTCTCTCCAACTATGAAATCATAGTTAAGATGCTGCCCATGTAACAATAATGGTATTCATTAAGTGTTATGTGCTAAGCGCTTTGGGTAAGTACGAGTTTATGAGATCAGATATAATCCCTGCCCCAATGGGGCTCACAAACTTATCTCCATTTTGCCGATGAGGAAACTGAATACCAGAAAGTGGAGGCGATTTGCCCAGTGTCCCACAGAAGGCATTGTTGGAGCTGAGAGTCGAACATGTGGTGTCTGATGTTCGCTCCCCTGTTCTTTCCACTAGGCTCCACTGCCTCCCCTTTTGACATCAGGCAGAAAACAAGTTGTCCACCCTGCCAACTCAATGCTGGAAACAATTAAAGCTATTTTATAGAGTGCTTTCTTTTTAACCTAGCATTGCAGTGAGAAAATGAAACATTTTTAGCAAATCCTGAAAGCTACTGTTTTACTGTTTTGGTGTGGTCCTTCTTAAGGTCACTTTCATCAGAAATTCCGTTATAATTATGGCCTCCATTGAAAAGTCTAATTGAGGCCATTCCCTGATGTACATGACATGAATTGAGATTGTTTCATTGCTAATAATTTCATTAGCATAGAGTCAGCAGAATGGTAATAGAAGGCCAAGATTTCTGGAGTTTCAGCGGGATTGGGTTGATAGCTCTCAAAAAGGCAAAAGCAAAGCTTGGGGGAGAAACTGGCAAGATTCTCAAAAAGTTCCAGGATCTCAGTGGTGTATTCAATTAGTTGGCCCCGATCCTCTCTCCTGGCCAGTAGTGGGACATTACTCAACAGATCTCTCAGTTCCTGCATGTTTCAACAGCTCCTCCCCATCTTGCCAATACATGCTATGGTTGTGAGCAGGTGAACATCATCACCTGAGACTAAGAGTCCCACTTGCTGGAATGCAATAATTGTTAACCCAATTCCACATCCTCATTATTTAGGAGGGACTTTTTTCCTTCCTTGGCCTTTCCTGAGTTGAGTCCCCAGAATGTTGGTGCTTCCTCAATTTTTGAAACTTACAGTGGAAAAACTTAGTCCAGCAGCTTTCTGGGAGTAAAATCTTCTTCTCTCTTCGAGAAAGGAGTTCAAGAGTTTGAACATAGGGGTTTAGAATAAAGGCTTGTTCACAAGTTATGGAATATCTAGCTAATCATATCTGGCCAGGGTAGAAGGGTTAGCAAGGACCTTACAACCCAACAATTTGGTAACAAGGTGGGGTGAGGCAAGGCAGAAAGTATTGTGTAAGGCTGGCAGAGTGGCAGGATCATGGGGAAGTGTCACTATTTCCATTCTGTCCCTCCCAATCTATCAACACTTCCAGAAGTCAGGTAAGAATCTGTCCTTTCCCTGTTCCTGTTTTGATTTTTGGAAGATCATCGTTTCACAGGTGACAGTTTGTTGTCAGGCTAAATTATGCCCCCAAAATATATAGGGCATTTTCCATTCCCACGGAAATGATATCAATGACCTTACTTCAAAAATATAAAGCATTTTTTGTCAAAAGAGATCAAGCATTTTCATAAGTCTCATTTAATTCATCCTCACAGTATCTTGAGGATAAGGATAAGATAGGGAAATGTATCATATGGCCATCTTACAGGTGCAGATAAAGAAGCACAAATCAGTTTAACTAGAGTTAAAGGTGGCAATAGTGAGCACTTGCTGTGTGCAGAACACTCTGCTGAGCACTTGAGAGAATACGATAGAGTTAGTACACAGGATCCCTATCCTCCAGGAGTTACAATGTAGCAGGGATCCTTATTGGCTAGACTGACTCTAAAACCTAAATTCACAGACTTTCATGTTAGAGGTTTACCCACCAGACCCATACCTGGAAAATGTGAGCCAATAACAACAATTATGTGCTTCTGGTAGACAGAGGACAATATTATGCATATGAGTAGTTACAAACCAGAAGACATTCTCTCTGAGAAGAAGTCAGACACTAGGTTAGACATAATAAGAATAATGATATGATTGTGATATTTATTAAGCACTTTCTATATGCCAAGTATGTACTAAACCCCGGGATAGATACAAGAGAATCAGGTTGGGCACCAAGAAGTTAAGTGACTTGCCTAAGGTTACATCTCAGGCAACTGGTGGAGCTGGGATTTGAACATAGGTCCCATGGTTCCCAGGTCCATGCTCCTTTCACCAGGTCTTGCTGGTAACTAAACACAAGGAGCAGAAATACGCCTGACATAATAGAACTAAAATCCATCAAGATTCAAATCTACAGTCCAGAACAATACTCTCTTTCTCAATTTAAACATCACAGCTTTCCCCCCATTATTCTGGAAAAATGAAAAGTCATCATGTTTCCTAATTCTCCAATTTTGCATCCACAATAGGCAAAGATGATTATTCTTAAAACACTCCTTAGTCATATATGCTCCAGATAGAATGACACTATAAACTTTTTTCCATTTTTTTTCCCCTAATCCACTTTCATTCCCCTACACTCCCTTAGAAATCTGGATTCTACTAGTCAAATGAGAGTCTGACTAAGGCCTCATGTAGAGGAGTAGTTACTAGATTTTTAAAAAATCCCAAAAAAACCCTTCCCTTCTGTATCCTCTTCATTCAAGCATATTTAATATTTTATTAACAAAGAAAGTGGTGTTGTGCTGGATGGTCTAAGCTATCAATCAATGGTATCTATTGAGAGCTTACAATTTGCAGAGCACTGTACTAGGCACTTGGGAAAGTGCAATACCACAGAGTTAGTAGATATGATCCCTTCCCACGACAAGCTTACAGTCCACAGAAGCACTGAAGGAAATTAGAGACAGGAAGAAGAGAACCAGAAGATGATAGTGCCAGGAGACCCAACACCAGAGAGGTCAGGCTGATAGAGAGGGTAGCAACACAACCTCGACCCCACTAGAGGTCACACAACCCCTAGACAACTCACCTCCTGTTGCCAGCCAATTAGCTATTGAGTTGGAAGGTGACTGACAGTTCACATGGCATTATGTTGAAGATGGACAAGGAGAGGTGAAAAAGAGAGGTGGGAGGGAAGCCAAGGTCAGTGATGGGGAAGGGAAACAGAAATTGCATCTGATTCTTCCTCACCAGTCCCTGTCACGCTCTGAAGTATCTGACTCCCGCCACAAGCCCTGGAACAGAATCCAATCCAAGATTGGATGGTGGGGAGGAGAGGAATGGAGTCAAGCTGATCCCCACACCTCCTGTCCCTAGGATCCTGTCTCCACTCCTTCTGGGAGCCAGATGAGATGGATCTGGAATTCAGAAAGCTGAGCTAGAAGAGGAAGACCAGGGCTGGATGCAGCATGGAGAGAAGAAAAGAAATCAGACCTTGTCCTTTTCCTTCCACCTGCCTCTGCCCCAGTAGAGCTCCAATTCCAACAGAGATGGCGTGGGGGAGGGGTTATAGACCCTGATCCTCCTGCTTCCTCAACTCCCCAAGACCCCAGACTCAACTTGTCATTCTTCCAGCTTCCCGGTTAAATGGGAAGCAGTTTCCTTCTCCTAGGTCTCTATGACCCATATAATTTTAGGGTTCAAGAGCTAGCAGTATCAGCGCTGAGGGCATGATAAAAAGACAGGGGCAGAGTCTGTGGAGGAAACCCAAACACTCAATCTTCACCCGATCCGTGACTTGGTTCCTGCCAATTTTGACAAAGTCCCAGAATCAGGCAGCATTAGGAATTGAGAAGAAGGTGTAAGGTTTGGGTTCTCTCCCTCAATCCCTGGCCCTGTTGGACATTTTCCATCCCTCCAGCCTTGATACTGCTGGACTAAACTTAAGAGTACTGGGCACTGTAACCCTAAGGCAGGAGAGAAACAGCATGGCCTACTGCATACAGCACGGGCCTGGGAATCAGAAGGTCATGGGTTCTAAACCCAGCTCCTCTGCTTGTCTGCTGTGTGGCCTTGGGCAACTAACTTAACTTCTCTGTGTCTCAGTTACCTCATTTGTAAAATGGAGGTTAAGACTGTGAGCCCTACATTGGACAGGGACTGTGTCCAACCCGATTATCTTGTGGGGAAGCAGCATGGCTCAGTGGAAAGAGTGAGGGCTTGGGAGTCAGAGGTCATGGGTTTGAATCCCAGCTCCACCATTTGTCAGCTGTGTGACCTTGGGCAAGCCAGTTAACTTCTCTGTGCCTCAGTTACCTCATCTGTAAAATGGGGATTAAGACTGTGAGCCCCAAGTGGGACAACCTGATCACCTTGTAGCCCTCCCAGCACTTAGAACAGTGCTTTGCACACAGTAAGTGCTTAACAAATACCACCATTATTATTATCTACCCCAGCACTTAGAACAGTGCCTGACACATAGTGAGCACTTAACAAGTGCCATAATTATTGTTATTAAACTACTGACAATCCTTTCCAGCCCTGAATTTCCAGCTCTCAGCCTTTCGCAACTTAATAATAATAATGGCATTTATTAAGTGCTTGCTATGTGCAAAGCACTGCTCTAAGCACTGGGGAGGTTACAAGATGATCATGTTGTCCCAAGGGGGGGCTCACAGTCTTCATCCCCATTTTACAGATGAGGTAACTGAGGCACAGAGAAGTGAAGTGACTCACCCAAAGTCACAGCTGACAGTTGGCGGAGCCAGGAATTGAACCTATGACTCTGACTCCAAAGCCCGGGCTCTTTCCACTGAACCACACTGCTTCTCCAGAGTAACCTGGGTAACTTTGTAACAGTTACCCAAACCCAGCCCCTTGATTGCAGCCTGAAAAAGGGACGTTATATTGGTTGTTGGGGAGGGGAGTGGAATAGAGTCAGGCAAGGTGGTTTGGAGGGGTGGTTGAGGGACAGAAAAGGTAAGTTGGAGTGGGGAAATTGGGTCCTGGGAACTGCCAGGTGAAGCAAATAGTGGGCATAATGGGTGGAGACAGGTGGGTCAGATGAAGCAAGTTTAAACAATAGGCAGAGTCTGACAGAGGATAAGAGGGCAGGTATTCCCCACTGATCCTAAAATTGTAGGAGTGAAGACTTCCGACTCCTTCAGAGATTAGAAAGAGAGACCCCCATTCTTGTGCCTTCCCCAATCCCTTCTAAAACGTTGAACCTTCTCTTGGCCCAAAATCCCTTAACCCACTACTTCTCCCAACTCTCCACTTCCTGCTCTAGCTTGGGAATTGCTGAGATCAAGAAAGAAAGAATGGAAAGAATGGAAGAGAGCTAGGTTCAAAGTTCCATCTTCCATCTCAACTTCTTTCACTGTCCAGGGCTGGAGCAGGGGAAGAGGAGCAAGGAATACTCTGCATGCAATAAGCACTTAATAAATGTCATTAACTGATTGATTGATCCAGGGTGCATATTTGGTGGTGGCTCTCATCCACTTCACAAGAATAGTAAAAATGATATTTGTTAAATGCTTACAATGTGCTTAACACTGTATTAAGTGCTGGGGTAGATAACATAAACATATCAGAGCAGTCCATGTCCCACATGCAGTTCATACTCTAAGGGCAAAACAGGTATTTAATCCCCATTTTACAGAGGAGGAAACTGAGTTGCAAAGAAGCGATTTATCCATAGTCCCACAGGAGGCACGTGGTGAGGCCACTATTAAAACTTGCATCTGCTAACTCCCAGCCTCTGTTTCTTTCCGCTGGGCTGCACTGCTTTAACCAAGCTCTTAGTGACTAGGAGGAGTTTGTCAAAGGGCAACTCAGTGCTCCCACTGGGCACTCAAGAAAATGGCACACAATTGCCAGACTTCCTAGATGACAGTCAAATGAGACAGAGAAATGGTAGCGGTAAATCGATAAACATGGATTTGACAATCGAGACGTCATTGGACATTATGGGCAGGGAATGTGTCTACCTACTCTGTTGCTTTGTATTCTCCCAAGAGCTTAGTACAGTGTTCTGCACACTGTAAGCCCTCAAATGTCACTGATTAATTGATAAGTCTTAGAGCAATGTCAGCGGAATAATTCATTCAATCGTATTTATTGAGCGCTTACTGTGTTCAGAGCACTGTACTAAGCACTTGGGAAGTACAAGTTGGCAACATATAGAGACGGTCCCTACCCAACAACGGGCTCACAGTCTAGAAGGGGATAATGGAGTGGAAGTTGAATTGATGGATGCTCCAAACATTTTAGAGAGAGAGAGAGAGAGAGAGAGAGAGAGAAAGACATATCTTTATACTCCTTTCCTAAGCTCCTTGTAGACACCACACCAAGTAGGTGTTCAATAAATGCTACTGTTACTTTCAATGGAACAGAGGGAAAGACTTGGGAGATAAGAGGAATGTGGATGTACTTGGGAGCACTATTTTTATTATGGTATTTGTTAAGTGCTCACTTTGTGTCAGGCACTGTACTAAGTGCTGGGAAAGGAGTCAGCAGAATGAAGAAAGTTAGCCTACATATAACATTAAACTACATTATATGACATCACCTTGATGTGCTGATCACTGAGTTCAGTGCTCAGCTAAAAGAGAATGCCTTTCTTTCCAAACTGGAGAAGGCGTTGAAATCTTTTCAAGATATTCCTGATTCAGATGATCCCCAAGCAATTCAAAGAGCTTTCTTTAAGCCCAATTACTTGATCTATAATCATCTTAAGTTTTTGATCCATAAAACAGAAGCCAGTGTTATGAGACTGTAGTGAATTGAAGATGTTTGAGTGGGAGAATCAAAATTGAAACAACATCTGTGCTTATACATCATCTCTTTTCATTGAAGCTCTTAAGGAATTAGGAATAAAATGAAATCGTTGGCATCCACAGCACACTGCCCCGAAGAACTCTCAAGGGAAGCAATATTAAAGGTTACTTTCTAGGCAAACCTATTATTAGTGAGGTTTAAAAATAGACCCAACCCTGACATTTTGAACTTCAGCAATGATGATCCAAATTACTTTCCATTCCTCAGAGTTTTCCCTGAGGCCCCTATCAGGAATGGCGTTATGACGATCCTAGGAGAAAAAGAGGATAAATCCTTCAGTTATGAGCT
The DNA here is from genome assembly GCF_015852505.1 of Tachyglossus aculeatus. Lineage (NCBI taxonomy): Eukaryota > Metazoa > Chordata > Mammalia > Monotremata > Tachyglossidae > Tachyglossus > Tachyglossus aculeatus. The sequence continues at coordinate 15,149,295 of NC_052074.1, read as the reverse complement.
CATAAGGGAGTGTGCCAAGAGCAGGGGAACAAGAAGTTTAATGGCAGGCAAAAAGTCAGTGAGAGCACAGACACAGTCAATGAATGGCATTTTAGTGCAGGAGTGTGGCAGTCTTCATCACTGTGTACTAAGCACTGTGCTAAGCACATGGAAAGTACAATGGTAGCAAGGCACATGATCCCTGCCCTCTATTTTATGATCTAGTGGTGGAGTTGGATTAAAACAAATATTTGCAGATAGTCAAAATAAAAGGAAGAATAAACAGAAGCAGGAATGTAGTATAAATGCATCAGAAAATAATGGCTGAAAAAAATAACTGTACAGATAAATGTATTAAAAAATTAAAATGCACATATGAATGCAAGTGCTATGGATACAGTTAAATTACAGAAGTACTAAGGCTGTGGTAACTAGGATGCTGTGAATTAGTCAGTCAGTAAAGCTTTCATGGAGCTGGTGGAATTTTAGAGGGCTTTAAAGTAGGGGAGAACTGGTATATGGCAGATCTCAGGGAGAAAGGGAGATCCAGACTGAGGGGATGGAGGTGGAAGAGTCAAGACTGAGGTACACTTATTAAAAGGGAGCTTTGCATGAGTGAAGAGAACAAACCAGGAAATAGCAGATGAAGAGAGCTGATATGTAAAATGGAAAGATGTAGTGGAGAAGCTTGAAGTCAATGGTAAGGAGTTTGAGAAGCAATAAAACAGGAGAGACAAGCCTTAAACTCCCTATTTAGATCTGGGATCCTGGGGGTGGGTGATTGCTGATAGTGAGAGGCAGTTTTGTCTTGTAAAGCCTGCTGCAGTGTAGGGTAGATTATGCAGGGTAGTCAGATTTCAACATCTAATTTCACATGGCAAAGTGCCCTGGAAAATGCCCCTCACTGTACATTGTGTCCTGCACAATTGTCCTTGGGTGACATATTTTGCAATTTCCCCATCTAATTATAACAAGTTTAAAAACTGAATTAGCATTATATTCTCTCATGACAGATGTGCCCACCAAATGTATTTTCATTAGTAAATGAACTGAGAACTTCAAAAAACACTCAGATGGTTATGGAAACATTAAGGACGGCTCTCATGATGAAATACAATTTAGGAAACTTGGAGGATGAATTTCACAGTAAAATCACCCATGAAAACCTACCAAAAAAAAAAAAAAATTGACCCTGCTGAGAGCTAGAATTCATTTTTGATAATAACCAATGATTTATTTGAAGGGCCTTTTGGCACTGCTCTTTGACATGATTTTTTTGTGAGTGTGTGTGTGCGTGTGTGTGTGTGTGTATGTGTGTGTTTTAGTGGGGTGTGAGCATTACTGATGAACTCAATTCTGTTCAAGAGGAGTAGATGTGTGAGCCCTGAAGAGTATTCCAGCCCAAAACAGGAAAAGAGCTTCTGCTGGGTTGGATTCCTGTTCTCCCAACAGGCAGACCTAAAATTCCCAGGCTCCATAGAACACAGTAATGAGCAAATTCCAGACTAGATTCCCCCAGAGCTTCCTTCTAGAAGCAGCGTAGCCTAGTGAAAAGAGCCCGGGCCTTGGAATCAGAGGACCTGGATTCTAACCCCAACTCTGCCTCTGGCCTGCTGTGTGAACTTGGGCAACTCACTTAACTTCTCTGGGCTTCAGTTCCCTCATCTGTAAAATAAGGATTCAATATCTAATAATAATAATGACTGTGGTACCACTTACTGCTTACTTCTCAGTGGTGGTGTAGATACAAGGTAATTAGGTTGGGCACAGTCCCTGTCCCACATTGGGCTCACAGTCTTAATCCCCATTTTACAGGTGAGATAAATGAGGCACAGAGAAGTTAAGTGATTTGCCCAAGGTCACATAGCAGACAAGTGGTGAAATCAGGATTAGAACCCAGGCCCATGCTCTATTCACTAGGTCATGTTCTCCCTACTGTTTACTAAGTGAATCTATCTCAGCACTTAGTACAGTGGTTGACACATAGTAAGCGCTTAAATGCCATTATTACAGCTCAGGGAAAGCCCCCTGAGGCAGCTCTTGACTTGAGCCTCCTGGTACTATCATTCTATTTCCACATGTCAACTGTCTTGGCTTACCTGGAGAAATGTCCTCTACAATACCAAGGATGGGCTGTTTTATTTGACCAAGATTTCCACTTAAACGAGTGCGCGAAACATCAATAATATTTATTGAGCACATAAGATGTGCAGAGCACTGGACTGATTATTTGGGAGAAAACAACTGAATAAGGGACAATAGACCCTATCTTGAAGGCGTTTCACAATTTGTGCTTTTTTTTATGCAAATGAAATTTGAGTGATTTTTGTATTTTTTAATTGGGCATTACAGTTATCATGATTGTTGGGCTTTTAGGAACCCTTTAGGATAAATAGGCTTTATGAGTACTTTCGGGGCTGGAGACCATGTCTATACCTCATCCATGTATTTCTTTCCCAGCACTTGGTACAGGGCTTGATTTAGAAAGTCTTCAGTAAACTAGGGAAGCAGCATGGCTCAGTGGAAAGAGCACGGGCTTTGGAGTCAGAGCTCATGGGTTCAAACCCTGGCTCCACCAATTATCAGCTGTGTGACTCTGGGCAAGTCACTTCACTTCTCTGTGCCTCAGTTACCTCATCTGTAAAATGGGGAGTAAAGCTGTGAGCCCCCCATGGGACAACCTGATCACTTTGTAACCTCCCCAGAGCTTAGAACAGTGCTTTGCACATAGTAAGCGCTTAATAAATACCATCATTATTAGTAGTAGTAGCACCTCTGGTGGTGTTCAATGGACACAGAAATGCTTTTTACTGATTGTTCCTTTCACCAACTCAAATTCAATGTATTTTTGAGAAGAGGCTTGGCCTAGTGAAAAGAACAGCAGGTCTAGGAGTCGGAAGACCTAGGCTCTAATCCTGGCTCTGCCACTTGCCTGCTGTGTGACCTAGGGCAAGTAACTTAACTTCTTTGTGCCTAAATTTCCTCATCTATAAAGTGGAGATTTTATACCTGTTCTCCCTTCTACCTACTTAGATTGGCAGCCCCAAGGTGGACAGGAACTGAGTCGCATCTACTCCAGCAGTTAGTACAGTGCTTCATTCATTCATTCAATCATATTTATTGAGCGCTTACTGTGTGTGCAGAGCACTGCACTAAGTGCTTGGTACTTGCATAGTAAGCACTTAAATATCACAATTATTAGTGCTTGGCACACAGTAAGTGCTTAATAAATATTACTGCTATTTCATTTTTGCTATAAAAAGCATTTTTTATTTGTTTTTGTGCCTAATGGCTAATCTAAAATCTGGTCTCTCTAGTTTAGAGGACTTTATAGCAGCATATGAGAATTAAGGGGCAGTGAGGTGAAGCAGCAGTGGGGGTTATAGTCTGAGAAGGTATTTCACTGATTTTGTGGACAGTCATTTCTTGATTATTCATGACAGCGGTGGGAAGGAATGGTGTCAGGTGTGACAAAATATAATATAAAATAGGGAGAAACTGTGTTTTCTTAACTGCATGGTAGCAAGAAGATGGTGTTGGGGCTTCCTTCGGCAGTGGGTAGAGGATCTGAGCCAGCAGAGAGAGCTATGTTTCTGAGCTATAGTGGCTGCCATGGAAAAGAAAATTGGGAAGGCTAAAGTCATGGATACATCAAAAATGCAGACAATTCACTCATCAGATAATCCAGGGGTGCCTGTAAATTGGAAGATTTGTAGATAATGGATATTTTCTTAAAATAAAGGCATTTCTGCTACTGTTGGTATTGTTTAAGGATTTAGGCTAGATTGTAAATTCCTTGAGGGGAGAAATCCTGCCTACCAGCTCTACTGTACTCTCCCAAGGACTTAGTACAGAGCTCTGAACAAAATAAGGGATCAAAAATTAAGTTAAAGTTTAGCTTCTGTAAAACATTTTAGTTTCTGAAAAAAACAACAACAACAGAGTTAGATATGCTCTCCCTCATGTTTTAATTCTAGATTCTGCTGCAGATCAATGACTATTCACTAGGTCTTCCGACTGTGGCCAAGAGGGGGAAACCTTACAAGCTAGGGAAATTTCAGGAGCAATTTACCAAACATTTCACACTGCCACCAAGCCAGCTGGTTAATTAATGATGTGTGGCAATCCAGCCACACACTTTGCTGAGCCCCCCATCTTTCACACCTCATCAATTGGCTGGTATAGAATGCTGGCAATTCACCTTTTTGGGTGGAAGAAAGAGGGAAAAGAGAATCAAGAGTGACAGAAATTTAAACAACATCCCCCCAAATGGCTGAAGTGTGCCAGTTCTTGCTCTCTCCCTTTCCCTTAACTCTCCCTTCACCTCTCCTTCACCCCTTACCCACGCCTTATAGTCCACATAGGTAGGTAAGATTTCCTCCATCTTTCTACATCCCCCAGTGCTCTACTGCACCCTCTAAGCTATGAGCTCCTTGTGGGCAAGGTATGTGTCTGTTTATTGTTACATTGTACTGTCACAACTGGTTAGTACAGTGCTTTGCACATAGTAAGTGCTTGATTAATACGACTGAAAAGACTCATGAGTACTTTCCAAAATACGCACCACAGCCGTCAGCAACTGTTAACAAAACCCACAGCCCAAAACAGCTTTGGCACGCCAAACGCTCATGGATTCTGTTGGTCTCAGGGCATATTTTGGAAATAGGCCACCGTGCTATAGAGAGCGGGTGGAGGGCTTCGTGTTCAATGTCATGTAACAACTCAGCAACGATGCCAGGAATATACCCCTCCTACTCAAGTCTCCATTCCAACCACCAGACCACACTCCCTCCCTCCCTTTCAGCTGCTTTCCCTTTTTAAAAAAAAACAAAACAAACAAAAACAAAACAAAAAACTAACAGTATTTTGAAAATCAATCAATCAATCAATCATAATTATTGAGCACTTACTGTGTGCAGAGCACTGTACTAAGCGCTTGGGAAGTACAAGTTGGCAACATATATAGTCCCTACCCAACAGTGGGTTCACAGTCTAGAAGGGGGAGACAGAGAACAAAACCAAACATATGAACAAAATAAAATAAATAGCATAGATATGTACAAGTAAAATAGAGTAATAAATATGTACAAACATATATGCATATATACAGGTGCTGTGGGGAAGGGAAGGAGGTAAGATGGGGGGATGGAGAGGGGAACGGGGGGGAAAGGAAGAAGGGGGTTCAGTCTGGAAAGGCCTCCTGGAGGAGGTGAGCTCTCAGTAGGGCCTTGAAAAAAGAAACTCAATCATAAAACTATGCCTCTATAGCATCAGCAACCCAGGCCGTGCCCATCATAGCAAGTGAAATGGAAACAAATGTTTCCAAGGAAATTCACATTCAAAATATGCTATAATTAATTACTATTATCATCATTTCAAAAATTGCAGCAGAGCAAGTGAAGGGCAAATGTTGGTTTGACATTTCCCTCTACTAGTGAATTGAAATCTAACTGTTCTGCTTCCATAATCATCTAAGTAGATGAATTGTAATTACTTCAAATTGATATTCAATATGAAAATACACTATCATGATTTCTGCTCTGAAATCATGATTCTTCTTGTCTGTGAATTTTCTTAGGCACTATGTTCTCCTTTAACTTTCCCAAGTTAAAGATTTTCCCCTAATTCAATAGCATCACTGAATTCGAAAGCTTTTCTTACGCTTTATAGAACTACTGGCCTATATTTACACATCACAACAGGTTTAATAAAAAAAAATTATCAGAAGAGGTACACTGGAAGCAAAATATTTCAAAGCATCTAATACAAGCCCCACCTGTGGAAATGCAAATGCATTCTTTAATTTAATCAGCACATCCTTGGAATGGCAATTAGGGTTTAAATGGTTCTGACAAGTCATCATCCAAAAAAAAAAAAATCTTAGGAGAGGAAACAAGGAAACAAATGTATAGAATGAATGAAAAGAATATCATCCAGTCATCTGGAATCTTTGCTAGCTGACAAAGACAGATCAGGGATTTATTCATTCATTCAATCAAATTTATTGACCACTTACTGCGTGCAGAACACTGTACTAAGCGCTTGGAAAGTACAGTTCGGCAATAAATAGAGACAGTCCCTACCCAACAACGGGCTCACAGTCTAAGAAGGATTTAGCATATACACTTGTTAGATAGAACCGCCACAGTCAGCCTGCTGTTGTCCTTTCAGGCATCTTTTTTTAAATGGTATTTGCTAAGTACTTACTACTTAACTTCTCTGTGCCTCAGTTACCTCATCTGTAAAATGAGGATTAAGACTGTGAGCCCCCCGTGGGACAACCTTGTAACCTCCCCAGTGCTTAGAACAGTGCTTTGCGCATAGTAAGCACTTAATAAATGCCATCATTACTATTATTATTATTATTAAGTGCCGGGCACTGTATTAAGCATTGGGGTAGATACAAGCTATCCAGGTTGGACACAATCCATGTCCCACATGCAGCTCACGGTCTTAATCCCCATTTTACAGATGAGGTAACTGAGGCACAGAAAAGTGAAGTGACTTGCCCAAGGCCACACACCAGACAAGTGATGAGATTAGAACCCAGGCCCTTGCTTTTTGCACTAGGGCACAGTCTAAAAGTCACTTCAGGGTAGTCTTAAAAAGAAAATAACCACACATCTTTTTTAGGCAGCTGAGGAAGAACATAACAATAGCTTTGGAGCAGGGACTTGACCTTGCGGATAAGCAGGACAGGATTAGAGTGGAGAGTGAGTTAAGAAACTACCCCTCCAGTCAGAAAGTCTATAATGACCAAGACATCCCCAGCTGAATCTTGAAAAATGGTCACAACTTCCAGGTGCTTCTTCCGCCTACCAAACTCTTACTGGATCTGGTTAAACAGCAGTTGCTTGAGCATCTGCTGTCTTCCACTCCTTCCCCTGCCTAGTCCAGAGCTCCAAAGATGATGGACCAGCAGGTGTTACCAAATAACTTTGAATTCTCAAAAGAGAATATTTTACTGGCCATATCGATCGACTGTATTTACTGAGTGCTTACTGTGTGCATATCTAGTTGATGTTCAATTGGGTACCAGGGGAAAATAATCAAATTTCATCTACTGCATTTTATCTGTTCAATTTCACCTATTTAAGTATTCCATCCCCAAATAATTGCAGAACCACTTTCAACTCCCACTCCAGCATGACCAACAGAAATACCTGACAGTTAGGTAAGGTCTTTATTGTCAGGGAATTTGTCTATCAATTCTGTTGCATTGTACTCTCCCAAGTGCTTAATACAGTATTCTTCTCACAGTGAGCACTCAAACACCATTGCTTAGGTAGATTGATGTTGACCTCCTCTCTCTCTCTAAATTCAACAGACCACAGCTCTCTCATTTTCAAAGTCCTTTTGAAATCCTACCACCTCCAGGAGGCCTTTCCTGGGTAACAATGTCCTTTTAATTTTCCCTTTGTTGCCACTTCAGCACTTCTGCACCACATAAGCACTTACAATCTTTGGTAGCAAGTATTTACCTATCTTTCTTGCTCTATTACTTTAAGCACTAACTTATCAAATCAATCAACCAAAACCGACCATATTTATTGAGAGCTTACCCTGTATAGAGCAAAGTGTTAAGAGTTTGCTAGTGCACAATAGAGGAACCATGGGGCCTAGTGGAAAAATCAAGGGCCTGAGAATCAGGAGACATGGTTTCTATTTCCGATTCCACCATATCTACTGTGTGACTTTGGACAAGTCACTTAACTTCTCTGTGCATCAGTTTCCTCACCTTTAAAATGGGGATTAACACTGTGAGCCCCACATGGGGCATGGACTGTGTCAAAGCTGATTAGCTTGTAGCTACCCCAGTGTTTTGTACAATGCTTGGCACGTAGGAAGCGCTTAACAAATACCATTAGACCTGTTCCCTGCCCACAAGGAACTTACAGTCTAGAGGGAAGTGCACCTATTCCCCCTTCCTTCTTCCTACTAGCTGTAAAAATTTTTTTTAGTGTCCACCTACCCTGCCTGATAGCAAGCTCCTTAAGGGTAGGGGCTGCATCCATTAATTCTATTGTACTCTCCCAAATGCTTATTACAGTGCTGTGCACTCAGTAAACCATCACTAAATACTATTAATTTATTCTAGCCATGTTAAGTCCTCCCTAATCTTTAGGCTCCTTGTGGGCAGAGATCATGCCTACTTGCTCTATTATATTGTACTCTGCCAAGCGTTTAGCGTCATTTTCTGCACACAGTAAGCACTCAAATAAGATTGATTGATGAGTTACTTAAACTGCCTGCTCTGAGTCTTTGCCACTTTTCTCAGCAGATGCAGAGCAGCCCCAAGCATTTCTAGGGCTGATCTAAATCACCCATGTAAGGCCTAGTAACCATAATTTCCTGATTTTGACTTCCATTCACGCTGGCATCATTCTGCACTGGTCAATTAATAATCAGCCAATGGTAACCCCTTGGGAGAGTACCATGCAACAGAATCAGCTGTGTTCCCTGCCCACGACAAGCTTATAGTCTAGAGGGGAGAACGACATTAATATGAATAAATAATTTATAATTTGAAGATATATACATAAGTGCTGTGGGGTTGGGGCCAATATCAAATGTCCAAAGTTTCACAGATCCAAGTACATAGATGATGCAGAAGGGAAAGTGAATTGGGTAAAGAAGGGTTTAATCAGAGAAGGCCTCTTGGACGGGATGTGACCTTAATACCATTTTGAAGGTGGGGAGAGTTCATTCAGTCATATTTATTGAGCACTTACTTTGTGCAGAGCACTGTACAAAGCACTTGGGAAGTATAATTGAGCAACAAATAGAGACAATCCCTGCCCACAATGGGCTCACAGTCTAGAGTTGTTGGCTGACATATATGGTCTGGTGTATACGAATGTGGGGGGCAGTTCCAGGCTATGGCAAAGATGTGGGAAAGTGGTCATCAGCGAGATAGATGAGATTCTTAAATGACACACATACGTCATGCAGTTAGGCAGCCATTTTGCATTCTATGGATTAGTTTCAGAAATCCCATGTTTTTCCATATAAAGCATGTACCCTGGTGAAAATTAGCCCAAGCAAAATATAATATTCTACTTATCCAAAGGGCATATTGGGGAATTTGTATCCCTTTTCTTGGTTGGAAATGATAGAAAATATGGCTGACAGGAATCCCAAGATCACCTGGTCCCTCTGAGGTCAAGGATCAGTACTCCAAGGAATGCCATTGTAGCTACTCACCCTCAGTCCATAAGCAGGAATGGAGGTCTACTCCAGATCCTGGACAATCCTGGAGGTTGTCAATTGAGCCCTGCCACTTGCCCAATCTTCTTTTCCTCAGGGCAGCCCAATTCCACCTATTCAAAATGATGCCTTTAAACCAACATGCATTAGCTATTTGCCCACAGTAATCATGATGATGTAGTAGTAAATGCTGATTTCATTTATTTTGCTTTCTGCGCAACTACTTGAGGAAGCTTGGGCTGGTGAAAGAAAAAAAAAACTGGGCATTGTTAAATGTTTTGAATTTGTTTGCAAGTCTCCTTTAGAGAGATGTTTAATCTCCCCTTCTAAAGCTCTAAATAGTTTTCCTGAATAAACTGTCCCTGCATTGTAATCAACTTGTCAAGATCTTTTTCCTGATTTTCAACATAAACTTCCTTTGCCTGAGTTTTAACTCACTGCTTCTCATCTATCGTTCAGTGGCCACGGGGAACAAATGATCACCCTCTCCACCCATTCTCCCTCCTAATAACAACTTTTGACATATTTGGATCTTTTCAGTTGCAAAACCGGGAACAAACCAAATGACAGGAAGTGTGATCCTTGCTTATCTATGGTCATAAATCTTGAAAAGTTCAGACAGGTTTTATTTTCAAAAAAATTCAGGGAGGGGAATCTTCTCTGGGCCTCTTTATAATAGGCCAAAGTGTGATTTTCAACTCTTTATGGCCCAGTGAATGTGCAATCCACATTGTCAGACCCAGCACAGTACCGTGTTTATTATGAGAATTGAACACATGCTGTGCTTAAACCTACACAACAGTCGTTAGTTATAGAAGGAAAGTTACCTCCTGTTTTTACATGTTGTATAAACTTTGCCCGGCCTTGGAAGCCTTAAGCTCATACATTTTTTAAACATTAAGAAACATTGGGGGGAGGTGTGTGTGTGTGTGTGTGTGTGTGTGTGTGTGTGTGTGTGTGTGTGTGTGTGTGTGTGTGTGTGTGTGTGTGTGTGTGTGTGTACACAAAACCTCTCACTTTGTCCTCGGCAAAATCTATCCAGGGGATGAGCTCCCATTTGGTGGAATGTATTTAATCATTTTCCTACAGATATCTTCAAGATATGACTGGTCACAGGATGTTTATAGCAGAGATAAGACTGGGATGAAATCCTATTCCACTCTGGGAGCTAATAAAAGTAAAGACTTGGAATTAAGTATCACTTTCTCCTAGAAGCACACGAACAAGGAAATGGGGGTCAAAAGGGCAAGCTGCAACATTGTAGGCACTTTATCTGAAACATAAACATTACTAGAGTGCATTTTGACCAAATTAACTCTCTCAGATCTGGGATGTTAGCATTCCTGTAGTACTTAAGCATGCCAATTTTACTACTACTTTGACTGCGGGCTGAACTCTGGGCCTGGGGGTGGACATGAAGAAAAATCTTCTTACCTAGAGAGCCTAGTGTAACTGTGGCAATTAGAAGGCAATATGCAGTGTAAAGTTTCAGAGCATGAAAATAGATTGTAACCCAGGGCCTGATTCATTCATTCAATCGTATTTATTGAGCACTTACTGTGTGCAGAGCACTGTACTAAGCGCTTGGGAAGTACAAGTTGGCAACATAATTTTATATATATATGGCCTGATACATATTATGGGAGTATAGAGATGCTATACTTTATTAAAATATACCCACATACACATACACACACACACACACACACTTAATTTCCCCCCCAGGGGGAAAAAAGTTGGGGTGTGGGTATGGGTTACTCTTGTTGAAATAGCATGGAGACCTCATTGTTTTCGCATTAAGATAAAGATTGGCAAAAGATTGGCGAACTATCTGTCTAAAACCCTAAGAAACACCTGCCTACTTCAGTTCATAAAAAAAATCCGGACTTTGAGGTAACCATCTGAATAGATTGACATGGTCTGATTTAAAACTTTCCAAGAACATTTCTTACATAGAAAGCTAAGTGTCTGATTTCAACATGAATTTGTCAGAATAAAAGCTTTTGTGCTGAAATTGGCTAAATCCAAAAAATCCACAGGAAGTGTCTAAACTGATGACTACTGACAAAGGCTCTTCTGAAAACAACACCCTCTTTTCTTTTCATAATCAGTTGTATATGAAACAATTACTTTCAACTGGCTTCTTTGTTGAAGCACTTTTAGTATTGTGTTTCCTTCCTAAGTCAATGATATAACCTTATCCCAACAGACCAATACCCTGGCATTAACTATTAGAATGTCATTATCTAAGTGTGCAGACAGTAGCAATTAAAGAAGACAGAAGCAATTAAAATGCAGTTAAATTGGAAAGGTTTTTTTTTTAAGTTGTGTTGGCTTGACCTAAAATTCCTGTATTCTGAACTCACTAATGTGTGTATTGAAGTTCACTGCAATACATACTAATAGCAGGGGTGGGGACAGATGTCTTGAAACCTGAACTCTGTAAAGCTGTAAATTAGATGGGAGTGTTGCTTCCAATACAAGCAGCCAAAAAGTTACTCTGCCAGCCTTCTCCTTTCTCATTTTGTCTGTTTCTGACCCAGTCTAGAAATGCTTCCTTTTGGATCTGTGCCCTTTGGATTAGAAGCATGGATAACCAGGCCATTACTTGCTAGAAAATAGAAGAGTTCTAGGAAAAATGAAAACCATGCAGAGACAAACAGGGATTGGAGAAGTCAAATAAAGCACAGAACATTCCTTTACATAAAAAAAGCATAGTGAGACTTGAAAAATGTCCTATTTATTACATTAGTTAGGATGTGGGCAGGCAATGTCCCTACCAACTCTGTTGTACTGAACTTTTCCAAGCACTTTGCACACAGTGAGCACTCAATAAATACCACTGATTGATTTTTGAAGATGAATAGTGAGATCTATTTTCTTTAAAATGAAGAGTATTTCCATCCCGTCTCTTCTTTGCTTTCCTGTCTTTAGACCAGAATCTTGTGTACAATGTCTTAAAAAGTAGTGGATTTGAAGAGTATTAAATACATGCACTTTGTCCTTATTATACTTTTCACAGTTGTAAAGCTCTGTAAATAATTCTCTCCTCTTCAAGTTAACCAATTGCCTCGATTCCCAGGAGAACTAGTACAGATGTCAGTGGGAATCTCTGCTTAGACAAGGGTCCCGCTTTCAAATTGAAATTATTTAATCCCTATTGAGTTGTGCCAAAATATTCCTGCCATTGGCGCAACTGGTAAACCCCTCTGAAGGTTTTCCCATTTCCCCGCCCTAGCTGAGTCATTTAGAGCCTGTTCCAGCTATAACCACCCTGCTCCCCCAGGCAATTGGGGATCACACACACTGGGGGGGTGGTGCCTTTTAGGGAAAAACCTCAGTCTCAGCAAGAGGGAAATTCAGAAGGAAATAAAAAATGAGAGAAATCTTTTTCAACTGCCCTTGTTTTTAAAATCACACTCTTTTCTTGTCTTGCAGGGAGTCAGACAGGAAAGACTAAACTTCTAGAACAATAGGCTCACAGATATTTTCCTTTCTGTTTGTCTCACTCATTGGTAGAGGTCATTTATTAGCGTGGGCTATTTTAACAGTGGAAAATGCAAATGTTGCTACCAATTCAGCAACAGAGGAATGGGGAAGGTAAGCTAGATGCAATCCATTCAGTTTAAATGATTCATGAATTACCTTGCTCAATGTATTTGGATTGAAATTCACTCTACTGATTATTTTAAAATGTAAACATTTTTGAACAACCCTGAGAGATTAGGGCATAAACCCCAGGATGAATATTCAACATAAACACTGAAATGATGACCCAAATGAAGTCAGGCAAAATAACTGTTTATTTGGGGTGTGCGCTGTTGATTTCTTCAAGATATGCAGTCTTCCAATCTCTTGCCTCTAACCTTTAAGTGACTACTAAAATACAAGTTGATCTGAGTTGAAGCCAAAAGTGTAGCTGCACTTGAGGCCTTGACCTCTGTTATTTGATCCCAGGCCTTTCAACTAATTTCCGCTTAAATAACCAACTCCCTGTTAGACAAGACTAATGGATCTTAGCCACCTTTTACATCTTGGAATGGGCCCGACTGGACCAGACCACAGTCATTTCAGGGGAAATACTCCCTTAACAACCAAAGACTAAGTACAAGCAACAGTCAACAAATAATGTCAGGGTTATAGAGCCAAAACAAAGCAACTCTGAGGATAATTTTATGGTGGAGAGGAAGGGAGAAGATCCTTTTGTCTGAAAGCCTCTGGTTAAAAGAGGGACTTTGCTTGATTTATACTAATAGTGATACCAGCATAGGTCTCTGCACTGTGACTGGAAAAACCTCTTTGTTAATATCAAGGAAGGTGTAGTTGATATGAAAATGATCTCTTCCTCCCTTCAAAGCCCTATTGAGAGCTCACCTCCTCCAGGAGGCCTTCCCAGACTGATCCCCCTCCTTCCTCTCCCCCTCCTCTCCCCCTCCCCGTCCCCACCGCCTTTCCTCCTTCCCCTCCCCACAGCACCTGTATATATGGATATATGTTTGTACGTATTTATTACTCTATTTATTTATTTATTTTATTTGTACATATTTATTCTATTTATTTTATTTGGTTAATATGTTTTGTTTTGTTGTCTGTCTCCCCCTTCCAGACTGTAAGCCAGCTGTTGGGTAGGGATCGTCTCTATATGTTGCCAACTTGTACTTCCCAAGCACTTAGTACAGTGCTCTGTAAGTGCACACAGTAAGTGCTCAATAAATATGATTGAATGAATGAATCCCACCTTTCAGACATACTTCAAGCTCTTAGTGTTCTAAACTCCTGTCACCATTTAAACAGCTGTAACATTGGGAAAAGCAGATTATGCATAGAAAAACTTGGGTCTAGATTCACATAAGTGACTCTCTGAAGATTTGGAAAAGGAGAAAAGACAAAACTCTAAGCTATTCAAAATACAACTGATCATAGCAGTTGTATGATCCTATATTCTTTTGATGAAGAAATCTAATACCTTTCTGGTTGATAAGTGCTCATTTTCCTATTAAAACTAAAGAGGGGAACAGAACTTGTGGGGATTTTAATTCGCCTCAGCCTCTCATCTCTAGAAAAAGTCATTTGGTCTCCAGGCATACTCTTATCAGTACAGGACTGACATACTCGGAAAGGTCTGCGTGGGACAAGAGATATTTTTTGAAAGGAATTTTCCAGTGGGGAATTCCTTCAGTGACGAGAATCTGCACAGAACAAGCCCAAAAGTTGGTTCTAAAATAAGACTTTAGGAGGAAAGTACCAGTCATCTAGCTAGGCAATTTTGTGTGGAGTCATGAACTGCTAGTCCCATTCTCAATTACCCATCCTGGGAAACAAACTGACCTAATTGGCAGAACTGGGGGCTCTTCTAAGCTCCATCTCAGTAGGACTGGCATGGCAAACTTCAGACTCTATCAGTCTGTCATTAGGACAAGAAGACAGGGCAGAATGCCCAGTGTACTCATGTGCACCTGCTGTCAATCAAGCAAACTTCCAAACCAATCAGGGGACATATTGGCAAATACAATCACTTGGCTCCCAAAGCCCAGTTTACCAAGCCTGAAACAGCTTTCACCTGATTCCAGAGTATTACAGGGATACTTATGATAAAAACTTGTGAATGACTTTTTGTCCAGAGTCATTGGCCACTGGTGCCAGTAAACAGAATGCAAGGCAGGACATTGAAACAAAGATTTCCACTATCTAAAACTATGGTAAATTCACACAAGGAACACTGCCTGCAGTTCTGTTTACCACAAAAGAAACAGAGAAGGATAACTAAAATGATCAGGGCATGAAACAGCCTCCAAATGAAGATTGACAGAAAATTAAGACAGGTTCAGTTTGAAAAGACAAAATCCAAGGGGCAACATGGGGTCTCCAAACAGTGAAAAGTGTGGGCAAAATAAACACAGAATTGTTGCTCATTGAATTCCTTAGTTCCAAGACTGAGGGACCCACTGAAGCCTGAAAGCGGTAGGTTCCAGACAAACAAAAAAGATATACTTCTTCACATAATATTATAAAATTTAAACGTAGAAAGTGGTGCTGCAGAAAATATCAATTGGTTTAAGAAGGGGTTAGGTAAATACATGGATGATCAACTTATAAAAGTCTTTGAGAGAGAAGTATTAGGCATACATTCCTGAGCTTGACTAAGTATGTCAATAAGGATAACCACCACACCCTTCCCACTATTGTAGACAGATGGTTTGGTTGGATAACCTACTCTGCATTTCTTATATTTTTATGGGCTGTTTGTTCATAGCCTTTATCACAGAAGTAAAAAAAAATGCAACAAAATGATCGTGCGATTAAGAAAGTTTGGAATTTTCTTTAGAATATTGGGTTTTGTCCTGTGAGGGAAGACTTAGCCACTCCTGCATATCCTTTAGTTCAGTAACTCGCAGTTAATCCCTTTTCCAAAAAAAGTCATATTGTCCTTCTGCAGGACTGGTAACCTATTGTAAATATCTGTAGAGGCAGGATATTAGATTGAAAAGCCAAAGCTTTGTGAGCTTGGAGCTGCCTAATTCGCAGTTAATGAAGATTAAAAATCATAATAAAAATATGGACCCTCCGATTGCTACCACACTCCAGAGGAAAGGAGCAGTCAGGGAGGTTAGCTGAGATTCATTTGCTAGCTCTATAAAGGACCCAGTAATCATGGCTAAACCAGATTCCTAGACAGAAAAATAGCCAAAAATAAGACTTAATACTACAAAGAAAGAATACTGGCTGAGATAATACAGACTGAGATTTACAGAACAGTTTTTAAAATAGCTGAGATTTAGAGTTATGCAGGCAAAGCTTGATCACAAAAGCCACTCACCATGTGTTTGGCCACATGATGGCATGAACCCGAGGCTTTTGCTTGGGGAAGGAGGTGGAAAATGTTAAAACTGGAATAACCCCAAATTAACCTCCCATGCTCCTTTCCCCACAGATATTCATTTTTTAAGGAAGTCCTCCCTCCAACTTCAACTGTGGGCCACATGTGGGACAGAAGCTATGTTCAACCTAATTATTTTGTATCAACCCTTGTACTTAGGACAGTTCCTGGTACATAGTAAGCACTTAATAAGGACCACTAAAAAAAGGAAATAAGTGGAAAACTTCAGCAGTGTCTCAGGCTGGAGCATATCAGACGATTCCATACCAAGGAAGTAGCTTCCACCAAGGATGAAAACAGTTTAGAGCCCAAGGCTTCTTTTAGGGCAATCCCTCCGGAAAACTGAGTTTCACTCTGAATGGGGATGGGGTTCCCCTTCTTTGTCAGGAGATGAACTCCTCTGACAATGTCTCAGTGGCTTCTGGGAAGAGTGGGCAAGCCAGTCCCTTTGCACTCTGGGTCACAAAGTCTTTGTCCTTTCCTTTCTTGAAATTCCCTTGCCAGTGCTCAGGCCCGACTGGAGTGTTTTGGCAACACAAGTTATTGTACTCTCTCAAGCACTTAGCACAGGGCTCTGCCCACACTATGTACATACGTAAATCAATATGTACCATTGATTGATTGAGTGAGTGAAGGCTTTGTCTGTGACCAGCCACCTAGTAGAGAGTGTAGCAATTATATAGGACCTCACACCTTAGAAAGTTGTACTACTGGACAGTTAATGGGGAGAGAGAAACAAGATTTGCAGAATTCTGTTTTCCCCCTCTGATGTTCGACCATCCTTCAAAGTGGTAAAGGATGTCATTCATTCATTCAATAGCATTTATTGAGTGCTTGCTGTTGTGCAGAAGAGCACTGTACTAAGCGCTTGGGAAGTAGAAGTCGGCAACATATAGAGACGGTCCCTACCCAACAATGGGCTCACAGTCTAGAAGGGGGAGACAGACAACAAAACAAAACATATAAACAGGTGTCAAAACCATCAGAATAAATAGAATTATAGCTATATGCAAATCATTAAATCCTTGTCCCTAGAATGCAGAGAAATGGGGAGGGGAATAGGAAAGAAGAGATGAGGCAGGGTATCTTCTATGACCCTGTTCTTTCAGAGATGAGTTGATATATATATTAAGAAAATTAATTACAACAGTTCATCACTAATACAATACGTAATGCCACCTTGTATGTTCACTAGATTGGGAGAGAAAAGTTTGATTCACCTCATTGATTAGGTTTTCCCCAGGAGAAAGAGGGATCCACAATTCTTGTAGCTTATAGTGACTTTCATGTCAATCACAAAGTATTCTAAAGACACAGATTAAATCAGGTTTATATATATAAAAAAAGAACAAGAATATACCAGCCCTCACTAATTTTTCATGAATCTCCTCTTACACCCAGAGAAATGTCATGGTAAAAAATCAGTCTTCTTGTATTACCTACCCAACATTCCTGGGGTTAGCCCTGAGTAGGCAAGTGGCTATTTCTGAAGCTGGATTAAGAAAGAAGAAGAAAATTTGTTGTCTGCAATTACACCCACTGGAGAGACATCTTGCAAGTCAGAAGCTGAACCCAAACATGTACACTGACAATTTACTTTCTGCCTTCGGGAGAAGTTAGGTTCAGTTAGAGGGAGTGTTGTGAAATATGCAATAAGATCTAATTATAAAAAAGTATACCTCTTCAGATCCATAATAAGAATGTAATTTCATTACCCCTAAACAATTTCCATTTCTCAGATCACCAATCCTCCCCCTCTGAAAGGGAGCAATTAGGAAAAGGCAATCCAGACAGTTTATTTACATATTTTCTCCTTTCCTTTTCATATGTCAGTCAGGAAATAGCAAAAGACTCCTTAGTTCAATTACCTCTGAATGCTGCTATAAAGAGCCCAGTGACAGCTCACTGAGTTTCTTTAGAATAACAATAATAATGGCATTTATTATTTACTGTGTGTTAAATGTTGGGGTAGAAACAAGTTTATCAGATTGGACACAGTCCCTGTCCCACATGAGGCTCTTAATCTATTTTTTCTCCATTTTACAGATGAAGAACTTGAGGCTCAGAGTTGTTGAGTGACTTGTGCAGGGTCACAGCAGGCTAGTGGCAGAGCTGGGATTAGAGCCTAGGTCTCCTGATTTGTAGTCCTGTGTTCTTTTCACTAGCTCACACTACCACACTGTGAACCATCAGAGGGGTATATTGGAGAAATAAAAATAAAGATATTTATGACTGGAGAATTCACAGGAAAAGGAAATTTCAGAGAACAAAATCATTTTAAGGAAGCTGTAAAAACATTTTGTTGTTCAATCGTTAGTATTTATTGAACACCTGCTGTGTGCAAAGTATTGTACTAAGCATTTGGGAAAGTACAATAAAACGGAATTGGTAGATGTGATCTCTACCCGCAAAGAGCTTACGGTCAACAGGAGGGGACAGACATTAAAATAGAATATTCACAGAACTTAGCTTTTTCTTACTCTTTAAATCCTCAGATAGGTCCAAAAAAGTTAGCATATTGATTTTGAATGGTAGTAAGCTATTATAGCCTAGATTTAGAGAATCAGTACCACATATATTACATGCTTTACCGATGGATCAAGTCCAAGGGAACATAAAAATCTGACACTGCAAACATGAATATTTTCTGGGTCTAATTCAAGAAAACACATCCAAGAAGGTCTAATTGGCTTTAATGGCCCCCATTTATTTTAGACAGCTTGAACTGAAGAAGTTATGTATATACTGAATATACTCTATGCAGAGCTCTGTAGTAGGTGTTAGGGAGATTACAGTACAACAGAGTGGGTAGATATGTTCCCTGCCCATAAGGAGCTTTTAGTCTAGATGAGAAGATAAACTTTAAAACAAAATACAGATATGTACATAAGTGCCATGGAGATGAAGGTGAAGTGAATATTAAGCACATAAAGGGAATAATAATGATGGTATTTGTTAAGTGCTTACTACGTGTGAAGCACTGTTCTAAGCACTGGTGGGGGGGAAACAAGGTGATCAGGTTGTCCCACGTGGGGCTCACAGTCTTCATTCCCATTTTACAGATGAGGTAACTGAGGCACAGAGAAGTCAATGACTTGCCCAAAGTCACACAGCTGACAAGTGGCGGAACCAGGATTAGAACGCAGGACCTCCAACTCCCAAGCCTGGGCTCTTTCCACTGAGCCACGTTGCTTCCAAGCACAGAAAGGAGAGGGAGTAGGGGAAATGAGGGCTTAATCAGGGAAGGCCTTTGAGAGGAGATGTGATTTTAATAAGGTTTGGAGGGTGGGAAGAGTAATGGTATATCAAATATGAAAGGGGAAGGAGTTCCAGGCCAGAAGAAAAACGTGGGCAAGGGGTCAGTGGAAAGATAGATTAGATCAATAGAGAGTGAATAGGTTGAGGAGTAAAGTGTGCAGGCTGGGTTGCAGCAGAAAATCACTGAAGTAAGTTAGAAGGTGTCAAGCTGACTAACTGCTTTCAGGAGTTTGTCTTTGATGTAGAGCTAGTTGAGCAACCACCACAGGTTCTTGAGGAGTGAGGAAATGTGGACGGAACATTGCTTTAGAAAAATGATCCTGAAGCAGAGTGTACCAAGGACTGAACTGGGGATAATCAGAAAGCAGGGAGGTCAGTGATGCAGTAGTCAAGTGGAGAATATGATAAGTACTTGGATCACATAGTAACAGTTTGGATGGAGAGGAAAGGGCAGATTTTAGTAATAAAGGAAGAAGCAACAGGATTTGATGAAAGATTGAATGTGTGGTGGAATGAGAGAATGTGTGGTGGAATGCCGAGGTTGTGGGCTTCTGTGACAGGGAAGACAGTGGCATTGTCTACAGTAGTGGAAAAAAATAGGGGGATAACAGGGCAGTTAAAATATCAGTGGGACATGAAAACAGAGATGTCATGAAGGCAGGAGGAAACACAAGACTGCAGAGAAGACGAGGTAGATTTGGGAAATTGTTCGCATAGAGATGGTGGTTGAAGCCATGGGAGCAACTGAGTTCTCCAAGAGAGTAGTGTAGTGCAGATGGAGAATAGAAGAGGGTCCAGATCTGAGCCTTGAGGAACTCCAGCAGTTAGATGGTGGGAGAAAGACGAGTAGTCCTCCAGAGAGACTGAGAAGGAGCAGCCAGAAAGATAGGAGGAACACCAGGTGAGGACAATGGCAGTGAAGCCAAGTTTAGTTAATGTTTCCAGGAGAAGGTGGCGAATCACAGTGTCAAAGGCAGATGAGAGGTTGAGGAGGATAAGGACAGAGTAAAGGTCATTGCATTTGACAAGAAGGAGGTCACCGGTGACCTTAGAGAGGGCAGTTTCCATGGACTGACGGTGGGGGAAGACCGATGGGAGTTGGAGGCCAAGGAGAGAATTGGAGGAGAGGAAGTGAAGGCAACGGGTGTAAACAACTCGCTCAAGGAGTTTGAGAGGGAAGGAGATGGGGTGATAAATGGAGGGAGTCATGGGGTCAAGGATGGGATGTTTTAGGATGGGGATTATAAGCAGGTTTGAAAGTGGTAGGGAAGAACAATTGGAAAGTGAACGGTTGAAGATGGTAGTCAGGGACGGAAGCAGTGGGGGCAAGTGTCTTGATGCCATTTGTTTTTTGTTTGTTTCTTTTAACTTTTAAAAAATTGGGGACTTCTTATTCTGCTGGCTGGCAACAGAATGAAGCAGTATATCTTTGGCAATGATACCATTCAATCCACAATTCTCCACTCCTCAAAAACCTGCGGTAGTTGCCCATCCACCTCCGCATCAAACAAAAACTCCTTACCATCATCTTTAAAGCACTCAGTCACCTTGCCCACTCCTACCTTACCTCACTACTTTCCTAATACAACCCAGCCCTCTCACTTCACTCCTACTCACTGTAACAATCTCGTCTATCTTGCCACCAACCTCTCGCCCACATCCTGCCTCTGGCCTGGAATGCCCTCCCTCTTCAGATCTGACAGATAATCACTCTCCACACTTCCAAAACCATACTAAATGTGTAACTCTTCCATAAGGCCTTCCCTAACTTAGCCCTCATTTCCTCTTCTCATACTCTCTTCTGCACTGACCTTCCATTTCTATTTCCCTCCTTTATTCACTCCTCCCTCAGCCTTGTGACACTTATGTAAATATCTGTAATTTGTTTATAATAATGTCTGTCTCCCCCCTAGACTGTAAGCTTATTGTGGGCAGGGAACATGTCTAACAGCTCTGTAATATCGTACTCTCCCAAGCACTTAGTAAAGTGCTCAGCACATAGCAAGTGCTCAATACACTGATTGATTGATACTGAAAAGGCTGTTTGAAAATGGCTTCAAAAACTGAAACTTTCAAAGAAAAAGAGAGGAAAAAATACTATCATAAAGAAGTCTGGTATTCACTAACTAAAAATAGAAATTCCTTTCCTGATGCAATATAGTCATAACATTGCTATTGTGGAAGTTTGTTTTTGAAGGGTTTTACTTTTTAAAATCCA
The DNA here is from genome assembly GCF_015852505.1 of Tachyglossus aculeatus. Classification (NCBI taxonomy): domain Eukaryota; kingdom Metazoa; phylum Chordata; class Mammalia; order Monotremata; family Tachyglossidae; genus Tachyglossus; species Tachyglossus aculeatus. The sequence goes on along the minus strand of NC_052074.1, from coordinate 15,127,756 downwards.
CTCCTCAGTTCATCTCAGCTTCCATTAGGGAGCCTTTCTTAGTCACCTTATAATCCCCACCTCAGCAGGAAAGCCCTGCAAAAATATTTAATCAGTCTAGTGTTTTCAAAATAATACTTGCAGATACTTTGTCTCAATGATACAAGCACTTTTAAACAAAGTCAGTTTAGGATTGTGCCTGCCACCACTGAAGGCTCTAGTGAAAGAAGTAAAATGCTGCCCCAGACAGCTGAGTTTAGGCCCTCAAATATTACTTCATCTGTCATTTATGTTTCTAGAAAGAGGAACCATTTCATAAAATATAATTTACTTGTCAATATTTCAAGTAAATCTTCAAGGCAGAGCAATCCCTCCTGGCAGCAATTTAGACTGCAGCTATCATTTCCTTCATCTTTGAGATTGCATATGTGCTCTGAAAAGGAATATGTTTTTCTTCATATAATGGAACTGAGAACTTTACCTAAAACGTTCATCGACCAAAATTGGAAGCATGTGTTTATGTAATTGCTCTGTGTATTCGAAGGTGACACCACAGACAGTGAAGTTTATCGGTGAGCGTAATTGAAAAGGCTACTGAGGGTCTGCATATACACAGAGACGTCCTCCGTCGAGGTCACAGGGGGCACTTACTACTTTTCAGTTAGTGTTTTAGGCCCTGGGAGGACTGGGGAGACTGTGTAGATGGTTCAGTGCAAACATTTCAAGCCCCTGTTCTACTAAGGGTGAAACACCCCCTTATCCTGTTCTACGTATTCAAGATAATTTGGGAAATCGCACTTTGAAATTTAGTGAGCTTTAAAAACCAAAAACTATTACCATGTGCTTTAATATTAGATAATGACAAACTGTGTGCTCCACATGGGGACAAGGACAGTGTCTGATCTGACTGTGCTGCATCTACCCTAGGGCTTAGCACAGTTCTTGGGGCATAATAAATGCCTGAGAATACAGTAGGTATTACCAGCAATGAGTTATAGTATCTTTCCTTCAACCTCAAAAATAGCATCATATATTAAGTGGTTACTCTGTGCAGAACACTATTTGAAACACTTGGGGAACATAGGCAATAAAAGCAGGAGGGTTGCTTTTAAGTTAATAATCTAATGTGGGGAACAAATGGACAGATATCAAATATTTACTAGCTAAAAGGGTCAGAGAATAGCTGTAAATGATAAAAGATAAATAATGAATTAAAAATTGATTAAACGATAATATATACATCAGTGCTAAGTTGACTGAAGAGGGTGAACATGACCAACAATGTAGGGAAATAAATTATTCAATCGGTGGTATTTATTGAGCATTTACTATATGCAGTGCATTGTACTAAACACTTTGGAGAGTACAATACAACAGTTAAAAGACACGTTCTCTGTCCAAAATAAGCTTACGGTCTAGACAGAATAAGCAGAAAATATAACTTGAAGAAGACACCTCTTTAAGAGGCCAGTGAAGGAGGGGAAAGAACATGGTTTGGATGAATGAAAGGAGGAAGGAGTTCTATCTAGGGTCAGACATAACAATCAGTCAGTGTTATTCATGATCACTTATTCTGTGCAATCAAATCAATGGTATTTATTGAACTCAATGTGTGCAAATCACTATGTGCAGAGGGCTGAACTAAGAGCTCGGGAAAGTACAGTACAACAGAGTTGGTAGACATCTCCCACCCACAAGGAGCTTATAGTAGATAGGGAGAGATAGACATTAAGTAAACTGTGGAGAAGTACATAGGTGCTGTGGGTCTGAGGGTGACAATAAAGGTCAGAAGGGAAAGGGAGTAGGGGAAATGAGGGCTTAGTCAGGGAAGACCTCATGGAAGAAATGTGATTTTAATGAAGCTTTGAAGGGGTGGAGAGTGGCTGTCGTGTATGAAGAGGGAGGGAATTCCAGGCCAGAGAGAGAATGTGGGCAAGGAGTCTCCAGTACGTAAGATCAAGGCAGAATAAGTAGGTTGGGACTAGAGGAACGAAGTGTGCAGGCTGAATTGTAGTAGGAAAATCCGTGAGGTAAGATAGGAGGGGGCGAGCTGAGTGAGCACTTTAAAGCTGATGGTAAGAAGTTTGATGCAAAGAAGGATGGGCAACCACTGCAGGTTCTTAAGGACTGTCTCCCCTTCTAGGCTTTAAGCTCACTGTGGGCAGGGAATGTATCTACCAAGTCTGTTGTATTCTCCCAAGCTCTTAGCACAGTGCTCTACACATAGTAAGCGCTCAATAAACACAGTAAATTACAGGTAGGGGGAAGCAACTGAATTTATAGAGATACACACAAATACTTGGAGGAGGGGAGGGAGGTGGATGCCCAAGTGCTGAGAAAGTGAAGACTGAAGTGTTCAGGTTACCATGGTGGGACAAATGGGGTTGAGGGAATGGGCTAATTCGATTTGCCAAGAGAAGAGAAGAGTATGACCTAAGACAGATGAGGATGAGAAAATAGTAAAAAAAAAAATTGGCAATTGGTGGAAAACCTCAAAGACAATGGTTAGGGGTTTTTGTTGTATGTGAGAAGAATAGGATGTTCTCAGTGATGTCGAGAAGAGGGGTTCCAGTCAACATTCAGAAAGAAGATATCTGGAACAGATGTCTGAAGATAGTCTGAAGTGGGGAACACACATGTGGTGGGGAGACTAACTAGTATCTTATATACAGAAGCCAAATACTGAGTTGTCACTAAGCCCCCAAACTCCCAGTGAAAGATAACACTAATGCAACCTGCACCTTGAACTGTAAAAACAAAACTTACCAGAAAATGTGTTCCAATAAACACAATTAGAAGAGAGCTAATTGAGTTCAGAGAGTATTAGTGAAAAACAAAACTGAATATACAACACCAAATAAGCAGTCTACTTAACCCTTCTGGCTTTCAAAGTCCTTCTGCAACATTAGCTGATTAATCCCTGCAAGACCTCTCGGAGGAGCGAAAGTCTAAGTACTTCCATTTCACAAATTGGGAAATTAAGGAAGAGACCCGGGGGTTTGTTCAAGGCCACAGAGGAGGTCTTGTGCAGCTCTAGGATCAGAATTCTCATCTTACTGGTTTGACGTTTGACACTCAGGTGACCTAACTTTAAACTAATATTAATTTCTTATGCTTTTCTTCCTCATTTGTGGACAACTGGATGACGAAGCACCACAGATTCCTTTGATTCAGGCCCCTCCATTTCCTCTTTTTAATTTTTTTGAGGATTTAATACTTTTGTAAGAATGCCAGTGTTATTGCCAAATCATGATAAGTCGGCATTGTTACAAACTATCTCTAAGGGCCAACTTCTTTGTTTCCAGAAATGCCAATTTAATGAAACAGAATTTCCCAAGCCTGAAGAAAGGTTGGATATCTTTTAAAGTGCTTCTTATCTTTGTTTTCTGGGTCTTTTCCTCTCAGATTCACTCCATGTAGAAAACAAATCGATGAAACCTAGCACTGACTTGCATTTTTTTTTAAGTAAACAGTTGCATTTCACTTTCTGAAATCCAATTCCCTTTGTTTTTTGAAGATCTTTATCAACTGAAAAATATTCTAAATATGCCCAGTCCTGGGAAAATAACTAGAGGTAATTACTGTTGCACAGCAAATCACAGATCAATAGATATGGTCCCAAATTGCTTTTAAAGTAGAAATTGAAAAATAGTATTCAACTGGTGGGAATGTTCTCTCAGACAAAAATTATCTAATTTTACAAATAAATACCATGTCTTCCAATGTAGAAAGATATGGGTTTGTTACTTTTCCCAGTCTTATTATTCAGCTCTATTTTATTATTCAGATGTACTTCTTTTTCTTCACAATTGATCATTTGGACCCTGATCAAAGTACCCCCAAGCTGCAATAGGAAGTTGTAATGAGGAAAAAAGGAATTGAACTAACAATGAAACAGAAAAATATCCAGCATTTGGAGCACTATTAAGTAGTAATCATGGTATTTTTTAAACACTCACTAAGTGCCGTGCACAGAGATAGATACAAGGCAATCAGGTCAGGTCAGAGAAGCAGCATGGCTCAGTGCACAGGAGCACAGGTTTGGGAGTCAGAGGACACGGGTTCTAATCCCAGCTCCACCAATTGTCAGCTGTGTGACTTTGGGCAAGTCACAACTTCTCTGGGCCTCAGTTCCCTCATCTTTAAAATGGGGATTAAGACTGTGAGCCCCACATGGGACAACCTGATCACCTTGTATCCTCCCCAGCGCTTAGAACAGTGCTCTGCACATAGTAAGGGCTTAACAAATGCCATCATTATTATTATTATTAGATACAGTCCCTACCAATAGTTTAAGAGAGAAGAAAGCAATTTCTTTTTGGTATTTTCCTAGTGCATGAAACCTGCTGCATGACCCTGGATAAGTCACTTAACTTATCTCTGTCACGGTTTCCTCATCTGTAAAATGGGGATTAAATACCTATCCTCTTTCCTCTCTACAGTGATTAAAAGGTCTGGAGAATTTGCACATAGTAAGCGCTTACTAAATGCCATAATTAAATAAAAATCCACCTTTTAGGCAACTGATATTTACTCCCCTCTACTTATATTAAGGTCTGTCTCCCTCTCTAGTCCGTGAACTCCTTATGGGCAGGGAACATGTTTACCAACTCTGTTGTATTGTACTATCCCAAGTGCTTAGTACAGTGCTCTGCATTCAGTAAGTGCTCAATAAATTCCCTGGATTAATTGAGCTAGCTCCGGTAACCTCCTTTAATACCTTTTCTTTCTTCCCCTAATGCTCTGAATCCCATGTGGGATAGGGATTGTGGACACCTGATTATTTTGTATCTGCCACAGTGCTTAGTACAGCATCGACACATAATAAGCACTTAAATACTCAAATAAGTACACAAATTATCCAGTAGAAGGCAAGTGATGATGATAATGATAATAACAATAATAGTAATAGGAGTCTACCATCAGGCATGATGAATGAGCCTCAGTCATGAATCTTCAGGTCTGGGAACCAGGGCAGAGAAATTGATTACAGAACTGGTGGTCAGCAAAGCACCATTCACACTCTCATCCCTGCCAATCACACAAAACAACAAACTAGTAGGTAGATCGGGTGCATGTACGATCTTCACCCAGTTAGTCGGCTACAGGCAGGACCAGGATTTGATCCCAGATCTTCTTCTCCTCTCCAGAGCAGTGCTCTTTCCTCTGGGCTAACAGCAGGAGTATGAGGCAAATGGAGCATCATTGTTGGGAGACTTCAGAAGGTGTTTGCCCAGGGTGTAATGCCTGAGAATTGCCTTCCAGAAAGGCTGAGTGCCCGATATCTGAAGCTGTGACATTTGCAAATTGCTTGGCCTCTACAATGTTCACTGGCCCTTCTCAAAGTCATAATCAGTCAATCAGTTAGTACTTATGGAACTCTTCCTCTGTGCAGAGCACTCTACTCAATGCTTGGGAGAAGGCCCAATAGAGTCAATTAAAGGGGAAAAACTAACACTTCCTTCTGACTCAGGATCCCTCTTACATTAATAATTACATTTTTCCCACTTGGGGAAAAAAAAATCAAAGAAATCAGGGACTTTAGTTTCTTCCCTGATTTGCAAAAGAGGTCACTATAATACAACAGGATCTATTTCTTCCATCATCTGGAGTAGATACAAGGTTGTTAGGTTGGACACAGTCTTAATTCCCATTTTACAGATGAGGTGACTGAGGCACAGTAAAGTTAAATGACTTGCCCAAGGTCACACAGCAGGCAAATGGGGGAGTTGAGATTAGAATCCAGGTCTTTCTGAGTCCCAGGCCTGTGCTCCATCCACTAGGCCACACTGCTTTTGTGAACTCCTTGTGGGCAAGGAACACGTCTACTATCTCTGTTGCATTGTACCCTCCCAAGTGCTTAGTATAGTCCTCTGTACTCAGTGAGCGCTCAATAAATATCACTGATCAATTGATCTAGCTCCTGTAGCCTATCCACAAATGCACATCCAGTGCCTCAGCCCTTGCCCCCGCCCACTGCTGTTTTAATTCTTTCAAAAATTCCCGGAACGTAATCCTGCTTTTCAGTTTCTTAGTCTAAACTAAACTCGACCCAGAAAGATTCTTGTAAGTAATGTGGTAGAAAGAAGTTTAGGCAATTCGAGTTTTGGAGCTGGATAGCTCTAACTGGTGATTTAACTATCTGCCGAACAATCATCAAATTGAGTTCGAAGAGAGGACATTAAGAAGTCCAGCAGCTGCAACTGCCCTGCACTTGGAATTGAGATTAATTATATACACATAGCCTATCAGGGTTGATATCAAGTTGCTTTTAGAGGATTTAAAAAAAATAGGGAACCAAATAAGCAGTGCTGAAATTTAGAAAAACCTGTAAAATTAAAGCTCATTTATTTGAAAACAGCATTGGCTAGACACTGAATTACCTCTATTATAGCCTACAGTACGATCATTCTGATTTGAATGGAATGCTTTTGTATACAGTCTTAACTAATATGTCTTTTCTTAAACTTGCACAAATTAGGTTGTCTAAACACATCTTATTTCTGTTTTTTTCCCGATACTATGTCAATGAACTTTTAGACAAGTTCTAGCAGCAATGAAGCAAATCAGTCAATGGAATTTATTGAGCACTTATTCTGTGCAGAGCACTCTACTAAGTGCTTATAAGGTATACTTAAAAAGACATGAAGAAGAAATGATTGCATTTTAGATGGAAAGAATTTGAGACAAATTGGAGTCCATTAATTTTTCATAGGATAATAATAATAAAATAATGGGGGGTTTTTAGCACTGGGGTGAATACAAGCAAATCATGTTGGATGCAGTCCCTGATGCACAAAAGGGGCTCACAGTCATAATCCCCATTTTACTGATGAGGTACCTAAGGCCCAGAGAAGTGAATTGACTTCCTAGGATCTTAAGATATTCTTACAACCCAAACTTATGCTCAACACTTGAACCAAGGCAAAATTATTTAGAAACTCCCCAAACACAAAAGATGACCCATTTGGTTAACATATTTGTTAAAAAAAAGAGCAATTCTGATGCTTCCCCCAAATCATTCTGAACTAGAAACCTATATCCCAAACATCTTTGCATGTTATTTCACACTGACTTTTAGTCTAGTTCAGGTCAGATAAACATCCAGACTTTTAGATGTTTCACGGAAATGAAATGTCCCTGTTTATCACGGAAACATGAGGATGTGTCATCTGTTAATGACAGTCAAAGGAAGTTCAAGGTTTGGAAACCTTTCAACTCAGAGAGTCAGACTTGATTTCAGGCCTATGCCCAGTTAGAGTGTACCCATTCAAAGCAGGTTTGCCCATAATCTCTAAAGTTGTGTGCATGCAGCCAAAGGGAAGTGGGGAGCTGAGCAATTACCTGATTATTTTAATCAATGTAGACAGCTCATCCAGGTCATTTAAACCAATAAATTATTTCTCCTAGTAACTGGTTTGGGTTTTGTTTTTTTATCTAAGCCTGAATTTTCTAGTGAAAAGAGCACAGGCCTGGGAATCAGAGGACCTGGGTTTAAAAATCTTTGCTTGGCCACTTGCCTGCTGTGAGACCTTGGGCAAATCACTAAACTTCTCCAAGCTCAGTTTCCTTATCTGTAAAATGAGGACCCTGAGCCCTACATGGGACATGGACTATGTTCAACTTATTACAGTGCCTGGAAGATAATGAGCACATAAATACCATTAAAAACAAAGAAGCAAAAACTTTCTGCTTCACGTTTTTCATGCAGGCACAATTTAGTTTCATGCCAGCGTCTTGTACACAATAGTCCACCAGTGGTTTATTGAGCCCATGTTTCCATTCTGCTGATGGGGACATGTAGCAGTTGTAAACCCGCAAGAAAGCAACCCTTATTTGGGTAGTATAGCCTGGAGCTAGGGTTAAGGGGGACAAGGAAACAGAATGCCACCCTTCTCCCCTCTAGAAATTCCATATGTTGCTCCTCTACTCCGGAGTTGCCAATCCCATCTAAGAGCTACAAGAATGGCAAGGCTGTACCAAGAAACAGGAACCAATTCCCTGAACAATCAGCCCTTCTGCAAGCACATACCATATCTCTTCCTCTCTTCCTTCATTGCACTGTTCTGGTTCTATTTCAGTTTGGAATCAGAAAAGTTGGGCAAAGCGGGACAGAATAAAGAAGAAAGCTGTGAGAACAGGCCCCCTCAATCTGAGCCTGTTCAAGTGGTTGGAAACCGAACAGTATTGGCAGGGCAAGGGAAAGCAGAGGAGGATGATTAGAGCAGGTGAATGTAGAGTAGCAGGAGATGGACAGGTTGCCTAGTGGCCCAGGTTGGCAAGGATAAAGACCTTCATATAAAATTAAGCAACTTACAGAGGGCAACCACATTAAACTGAGGCTACTAATAAAAAACTTTATTTAAAAATAGCTTTCTGAATGGCTTTAAAATAGTCACAAGCTGCAAATATGTTATATTATAGCCTTGGATTTTCTTTTTTTAATAAGAAAAAAAAATCACAAAAATACTTGCCACTAAGTATTGAGTGGGGGATGGTAAGCAAGGATAGTTATTCATTCAAAATGTAATGTAAAATTCTGAAGCTGAGAGAACATTTACTGTGAAAAGAAGGTGGTTCTGAGTCCAACTTCTGTCTGACTCAGAATGAACTGAAAATAATGTGCTCATATGGAATGGCTGTCAGCAACTTTCAGTTGGTATCATTTCCTTTCCCTTGGGATTACCACTGTGAACCTCCAAAAATGAAGGATCCACCTTTTAGTGGGAAATTCACAGTTTTGCATAAAGATGGTACAAAGCATCTGTGTCTGCATGACCAAGCCTGAACAAACAGAATTTTTCTTTAGAAATTAGAAGCAATTTTGCCAAACATGACAACCAATATTCTTGAATCCACAAACCACTAGTTGAATCCACCTCCCAGCCCATCCCAGAAAGTCTGACCTGAGCAGGTCTCCCTGGTTTTGTGGCTATATTTTAGACATTTCTACCTCCATGGCATTGTCCCCAAGGTGGCACCCAATCCTCAGTCTGGGCAGGCTAGCTTTGGGAGAAGGTTGAGGTACAGGACTGCCAACATGCCTAGATGGACTGACTGCCCAAAAGGTGGATTCCTAATACAATTAAGAAGCACAAGGAGCCTGCAATCGATTGAGCGATCTCTCTCTCTCTCTTTCTCTCTCTCTCTCACACACACACACACACCCCCCAAAATAATAATAAAATGGCTCCACGCAGCAATTTGCAACATGCTTGTCTGAGTCAGGGAAAAGTATCAGTATTGAAAATTACTAATGTTAACTAGATTACAAGACAGATAGTGTTAAGACATACGTGTGAGCTGTGAAATCTTTGGCAACTTGCCATCACTAAGTATTCCTGCTACAGACACTGGGGAAAAAAATGGCTTATTCTAGAGCAAACCATGCTCTTTTCTGAAATATTTAAGCATATGGTTAAAAACAGACTAAGGACATTAATTCCAGCAGTGAAGGACTAAAGGAATACAATGGTAGGGATATAGGAAGCTGAAGTGAATTATTGTTTTTGCAGCCTCCTCTTATAATTGTTGTTACACCATGTAATAAAAACTGTCATATGTGAGATCTTGTTTTTTCATCAGGAGTCATCAGAGTAGACCAGGCCAAGAGAGGAAGTCATTTCAGAATGAGTGTTTAGTATAACTGAACATCTTGGAAAAGAAACACTTTATTTTTGAAGGGTAAGAGTCAACAGCAGGTTAGTGGAATTGGCCTTTAGTTTGAAGAAGATGCTGAGATGGAATCCATGTCTCTCAGAGAGAATTACTTATATGATTGCAAACTCCATCCATGAAAAAACAGTAGTGTACTTTCTGATCCTTTGCCATTCTTGTATGATGTAGACAGTAGCAATTAAGAGGGGAGAGGAATAATCTATTGTCAACATGTCCTTGAGTTGCTTCTGCAGTGTAGGTAATGGAAGCAGTGTGGCACATATGTTGCCAACTTGTACTTTCCAAGCGCTTAGTACAGTGCTCTGCACACAGTAAGCACTCAATAAATATGACTGAATGAATGAATGAATGGTGGATAGAATATAGGCCCGGGAATCAGAAGGATCTGGGTTCTAATGTCAGCTCTGCCACTTGCCTGCTGTGTGACCTTGTCACAACTTCTCTGTGCCTCAGTTACTTCATCCGTAAAATGGGAATTAAGAGTGTGAGCCCCATGTGGGACAAGGACTTCGATTGACCCAATTTGCTAGTACCCATCCCAAGAAAAACAAGAAGAAGAATAAGTAGTCTGTAGTCAGAAAACAGAATAGTTCTGAGACCTCTACAGCCTCAGACACCACTGTATTCACACCTATTTGGTAAGCCATCAAAGAGTATGATGATCAGAGAGCCTTATTATGGGCTGACTGTTTTCCTCTTACTTGAGAAAAAACAAGGGAAAAAGTAAAGAAACAAGAGACGAAAAAGCCCTACAGAAACAAAGGAATCTGGGCCACTGACACCCACATAACAAGGCAGAATGAAGCTGGAAAACAGCAATAGCTATAAGTAAATAAGAATACTAGTTTAATATGGTAAAGTGTGGTGTTCTACTCAAATACCTTGGACCTGTAATAAAGCACAGTTAATGTAGGTGAAGAAACAATGCTAATATGATTTCAATTTCTTAAAAAATCGACAATATTGAACCTTAAAGTTGGTGGTTTTGCTGTTACTGTGGATAACATTTGTCCCATTTAGATTGACCCTACTCAAGGTAGAGCTAAAATTGATGTTTATTTAGTATTTAGTACTGAGGTACATAGCAGAATTGGCTTAATGGAAAGAGCATGGGCTAGGGAGTCAGAGGTGGTGGGTTCGAATCCTGGCTCTGCCATTTGTCAGCTGTATGACTTTGGGCAACTCACTTCACTATGCCTCAGTTACCTCATCTGTTAGATGGAGATTAAGACTGTGAGCCCCATGAAGGACAACCTGATTACCTTGTATCTACCCCAGCGCTTAGAACAGTGCTCGGCACATGGTAAGCACTTAACAAATGCCATCATAATTATTATACTCAAAATCCAGTATTAGAAAAAATTCCAAAATATTCCAGACTGTTCCCTCTAGTCTTTAAGATCATTGTGAGCAGGGAATTAGTCTCACAATTCTGTTGTACTATACTTTACCAACTGCTTTGTTCAGGCCTCTGCACACAATAAGAGCTCAATAGCATGGATTCATAGATCAAATATTACAAACATAAAGGGCCAGTTTGATGGGTTTGTACATTATTCAAAAATAATAATCTAAATCCTAATTTATACATCATGCTCATCCCTTGTAATGAATTCAATCATTTTCAATAATATTGGATTGTTAGCCAAGTCCACTTCACTATTAAAATTTTTAAAGCTATGTTTTTAAACGGGGTCAAATAAAAGCATAGATATTTGGCATAAACAATGCCATGACTGTCATATGTTCATGTGGAAACAATCAAATATTGATCTAAGGAATTAGTTCTGAAAAACTCATTTTGGTTGAAGTAGCGTGGCTTAGTGAAAAGAGCATGGGCCAGGGGGTCAGAGGTGGTGGGTTCGAATCCTGGCTCTGCCACTTGTCAGCTGTGTGACCTTGGGCAAGTCACTTCACTTCTCTGTACCTCAGTTACCTCATCTGTAAAATGGGGATTAAGACTGTGAGCCCCACGTGGGACAACCTGATTACCTTGTATCTACCCCAGTGCTTAGAACAGTGGTTGGCACAAATATTATTATTATTATTATTATTAACAAAGGGACCATATAATTTGTTATTTGTAACCAACTTTCTTGATTCGGCCCATCTTAATTATTTGGCAGTGTACTACGCAGATAGCAGTTAAACATAGAAATGATATGTCAGATGTGCTATTAAGCAGTTAGAAATGGAAATCTTGGGGGTTACATTTAAGGATTCCATAAACCTGAATATTAGCTGTGTATATGTTCTCCTTTTTGTGGATTCATTCTTGGAATTTATCTAAATGTCTCCTTTGTCCTGAGAAACAACTGTAGTTATTAAGTTGGTTTCTTTTGGAAATGACTCTCCAGTGACTCTAAACTCTCATCATCACTAAATTCCAAAAACAATTTCTGGAGGGGGAAAAAAAAACAGAACAAAAAACCAAGCCACCCCTCAAAAGATGTGGTCTCCATGAATTATTTTTAAAATAAAACTTTCAAGAGAAGTGTGGCTTTTGTTTTTAAAACCTTTCAATTCTGAGGACAAATTTTGAGACAAATATTATTGCTAGTTTGTGATTACATAATCTGAATTAAAGATAAACTCTGCCTCTTTGAATGATTTCCAAAAAGTGGCTACCAATTAAAATTACCAAAGGAAAATGTTTTCAGGAAGTGAGGTAAAAATATATCAGTGACCTCCTTGTAATTTGATGAAAGTAAATTCAAATGCAGGTGTTTAGAGTATTTTCTTTTAAATTTAACAAATGCACATCCATTGGGAAAGCCAACTCAAACCTGGTTAATATGCTCTGACAGTGAAGTAAAGTTTCAGCTGAAAACCATGTTTTATCAATCAACAGCTCCTTTCAAGTTTGACAGTTATGGTAAGCAGGAAAACGTCAATTACATTAGATATTTGAACTTGCGGAAATAGCTCATGGAAATATAAAATGTCTATTCGCGCATCTACATGATCTGGATTTAGGAAGTTAGAAACGGAAGTACATTAAGGAATAATACAATGGAAAACAAACTGTTTTTGATTTTCAAGAATTATCAGGTAAGCATTTGTATCATGAGCTTAAAAGGGCATTTAGTTTGGAAGCAGATCAATCTCTCATTTTTCTTAACATTACAGCAGTGAAAATCGTTCAAGAAAAGTGTTCTACATTGTTTTCCAGTCCTTTTGATATCCAGTAAACATCAGAAGTTATGCAAATATAGCATTTTATCTCCTTGAAATATCTTTATAAATCTTCAGGTCACTGCTGACTACCTATTTGTATGACTGTGGACCGAAAAATGTCTCTCCCCAAATGCCTAAATTTACATCCACAAAGGATCGAAACCTAGTATTTTGTGGCCCTTGGAAAACATTCAAAGCAATGATTAAAGATGTGGGATTATTCCACTTTCAAAGATAGAGAAACTGAAGTCCGGGTTTACACGTATGACCACACACATATGGCCACAGGCAGAGCAAAACAGAAATTTGAGGCAATTAGCCAGATAACACAGCAAAGAGCTTTTAAAATGACGTACCTGAAAAAAATTACCTGGATTAATTTAGATTATCTGGATAATTGCCTCAACTCTCTGCTTTGCTTTGGCTACAGAGTCTGGGCCGCTGATACAGAACTCTCTCTTCAAGAGTTGAGCTTCTGAACTGGTAGTTTCCATAAACATTTGCACATTGATCCAAAAGACTTTGACAAACTATCGTTATATTTTGACCGCTAGACTGTGCTGTCTCCCTGCCAATGACCAATGCCAATATGTGATGGTTGTTTCCAACTCATACTCTACCCTTTTTGGGAGATTAAACAGGTTCCACATACCTAGGAGACACTCTTGCTGAAAAATAGTTCCGTTATTCTGTGGCAAGAAAGATGTCCTATCAGGTGGATTCACATCACTGGATGTATTGTGATGATCTTTGTTCAGAAAAAAAAAAACTTCCATTTTGTAGTTCCAGACTGTTTCATAACAACAATATCATAAATCTGACTTTCATTAAGAATAGAGTGGGTATATGGATTTCACACATTTTTAAAAATTCATCTGGGTTACATGCTTATTTTAAATACACTGACTGATCATCATCAGTCTGGCAAGGTGAATTTTCCTTAGCCCTTAGAATCAACAAGATTTTTTTCCACCTGAAATTTTTGCTTGGAATGTTTGGGAGACCAGGAATGCACAGTTAATTCATTTCCAGTAGCTTTGCAGGGTTAGAGGTTTTTTGTTTTGTTCAGTAACATGAAAATTTGGAGTGAGTTCATCTCTTTTTACAGGATTATTTGGTGATGTTTTCCAAGATGACCTAATTTTACCCTGGAAAATTAAATAAAAAGCATTTACTAGTTAGGAAGAATGAGTTCACTCACCCATTTCACAGCATCTAAACGGATGTCTTAATTGAAGACTATAGTCTTGCTACTGTCCTTGGGAAACTCCCTATGAGTTCAGTGGGAGTTCCCCGTGACTGACGGAGGTGGAATCCCATCCAGTGCCTTAATGTTTTAAGTATGTCTGCATTTCCATTACCAACTCCTATTTCCATGGGTGTTTGATTTTAGCTCCAAAAATTGGATCCAGGTTAAGGCATGGCAACCACTCCCCAAAATAAATCCATTGTTTCTGCCTATTAAAAAAAATCAATGTATTTCTTTTTTAATAAAAGTCAAAAATTGGACAGATGTATAGAGGAAAGACACAGTCTAGCTCCAGTTTCAATTTTTCAAAAGCTCTCAAAAAGCTCTCTGATTTTAGTGGAAAACAATTATAGTGGCTTAATACAATTTCAATGTTTAGGAAAGACACAGAAGGAAAGGGACTGAATTGCTTCCCCAGATTCTCACTCCTAATTTTAGTTTCAAAGCAGATTTCTTTGTCTAAAAGAGTTACTGCCTAGAACGGCAGGGAGTTCAATTGTGCTTTTAGCCAGAATGTTCTGGCTGAAGAAGGAAGATCACATTGGCCTTCCAAGTGCTTACTACAGTACTCTGAAAACAGTAAGCCCTCAAATACAATTGACTGATTGGTTCCAGTCAAATGAGTGAACTGAAGGATGAGATGACTTTTTCAAGTTCCCATGAAATCACTACATTCCAATCACACATTTTTGGATTGGAGTGGTAGAGATGGTATATTTAATAATCAATACTATGCCTATACTACCCCAGCTTGTACGTTCTCTGTCTCTCACCTGCTGATGCATGGCAGCAGAAACAGGAAGAGCCCTGGGAGGAGAAGTCACTGACATCAAAGGTGTTGTGTCCCCTTTGCAGGCATACTATAACCCCTCCCATCCAGCCACCAACAAAGCTAACAGCTGGGCGGTGGCAGTGACTGGCGTGGGGAAAGGAAGTGATGATTTATGCTTTCTGCCACTATGGGTACACTCCCTTCCCCCAAAAACATGTATCTATCTCAAGAATGGTGGCTTTGCCTGCCACATTTTGCCGCACCCCTATCATAGTTGGTATTGCAAGAGTTGGATTCAGTGAAATAAGCTATTAATAGGAAATTGGGTTTCTGCTTCTAATCCCTATTCTCCCACTGATCTGCCCAACGTCTTAGATCAAGTTAATTAAGTAAGGGCAAGGCAAGGGAATCTGATTGAACAGTAGGAGAATATTAAGGTTTAAGAAACCAGATGTTGATTTTGGCCCGATTACCCTATGTGAATGACAGACAAGAATCAGGTACTGGCCTAAATTCTTCCAGGTTGGACACAGTTCACATTGTAAACATATCTTTATGAAGATCGAGTCCAAAGATTAGGACTCAAATTCTATCTGGAAGGATGACGATTGAGGAGGGAAAATGATGAAAACAAGATGGTGGGTCAGATGGAATCCAAAATTGCTGTTCATTAGATCCTAATTTAAATTAGCTGTTGTACTGTACTCTACCAAGTGCTTAGTACAGTGCTAGGCACACAACAATAACTCAAAAAGTGATTGATTGAGCCTACAAAAAACAAGACCAGAAGATGGAACGAGTCACCCTCAAGTTCCAGGGCCAAGTCAATAAAGGAAAATCTTAGTCACATAAATATGGAATCCATTATTGTAGGATATTTTGGAGACAGAAAACATTACTATCAAGAAAGGTTTAGATAGATTTATCAACAAGACAGCAGGGATCATGTCTACCAACTGAATTATATATCATACTCCCAAGTGCTTAGTACAGTGCTCTGTTCAGAGTGTGGACTTGATAAATATTATTGATGGATTGATTAGAGACAAAAATTAAAAATGCTAGAAATAACTTCTCTAGCCAAGACGATGGTTTTAAAAATAAAGGTAATAACACCTTTTCTCCAAACATCCTTTTGGTCACTGTTAGAAACACTGAGATGAAGAAATTACTGGTCTGATCTAGTATCTCATTTATGCTCTACTAATATGCAAAAAGGTCACTTTTCAGAAACTTGAGTATCTTTTTAAACAAACTAGCCACTGAAATGCTGTAGGAGTAGTAAGAGTAGCAGCATTTTAAAGTCTTAAACCCCGACTTTTGGGTGTATCATGATTTAAGTGTGGAAGTCAGTCAAGTAGGCATTGATGAATTTATAGTATCTAAACAATCTAGTAAATTACTAGATCAGTATAACATTTCTTAAGCCTCTTGGGATCATTGTTTTCTATCTAGCACTTATTTACATCCTCTGTAGATATATTCCTGCCCTATTTATGTTGACCACTCTAAATCATTTTATGTTCATCCATCCCCTTGTGGGCTAGAGATGGTCACTTTGTTATTTTGAAATTCCTGAGCACATGTTCAGTACACCATGCCAACTAGGGGTTCAGTAAATGCTGCTGCTACTACTCAACTGATAAATAGGCATGATATAAATAAAGCTTAGATATCATTTTTTAATTGTATTTACTAACCATTTACTATGTGCCAGATTATCAAAGGAAGTGATAGGAGAGATACAAGTTTATCAGGTTGGATACAATCTATGTCCCCTATGGGGATCACAGTCTTAATCACCATTTAACAGATGAAGGAACTGAGGCACAAAGAAGTGAAGTGACTTGTTCAAGGTCACACAGCGGACAAATGGCAGAGCCAGAATCAAAACCCAGGTCTTCTGACTCTCAGGCCAGTGCTCCTTCTACCAGACCACTCTGCTCCTTGGGTTGAACAAACTTAAAAATTGTCACTTTTTAGAAGTTATTTTCACAGTCTAAATAACATTTGGTACTGAAATAATCTAAAAGCAGAAGAGTGAAGAAAAGCTCTTTTAAATGCAGAACACATTTGCCCCATCTTGGAGATTATCAGTAGGTAATAAACTTCCTATATTCTGATTTTCCAAGTCTATTTTATGATTAAATCATGGTCCTTGGGTAAGCTGTAGCAGAGATAAATTCAACGGTAATTTTTCATTCATGGCTTTAAACTGAATAATAGAGAAATATTTGTAAGTGTTCCCAATACTTATTTATTAAATTGGGGTATGATATGGACTATATTTCTAGCGGAGAATGAATCATTCTAACTGAGTGCTTGGGAGGGTACAATACAACATAGTTGCTCGACACATTCCCTCCCCAAGAAGCTCTATGTTGAAAGTTTTGTCCCTAAGGGCTCCTATGTAGAGCTTAGGGACAAAAATTTCAATCTGCTTTTTCCTCACCAACAAAGCCAGATTCTCCTTATTTCAAAGTCATCCCCTTCTGGGTGAGAACTGGGTTTCAAACCAAGTACTGTAATAGATTTTAAAGAAAATGAAGCCGAACCCAAATTCATCCCCAAGCCTAGTTCAGTTCATTTCTGTAAAACCTATTCATTAATATCCATTATCCCTAATGCTTAATTTCTTCTCTGTCCTGGGATCCATGGTCCAAGACTTCCTTTGGGGTTGTTAAATGTTATGCTTGGCCAGGGACCAGCAGGGGAGAGGGGTATGTGTTGTTCTTATCAGAAAAGATAAATGAGAACTAGGGTAGCATTGCTTTGTGACACATTGGATTGTTTTGAGTGAGCAGCCGAGATTATTTCCTCAATTAGAAAGGTTTTGCTTTTGCCCTATTTGTTCTTTAAAAAGGAAAAAAAAAAGGTGAGGTCAGAGTTAAGAGTCCTGATGAAATGCTTGTGAATTTGCTTTCTGTAATTCCCCCAGTAAACAATTTAGAGATTATTCATGGCAACAGGCTTGGCTAGAGCTAGGCAAATTTTAAATCACACCATGGAGAGTTCCAAACTTTTAGACTTCAACTTCTGTCAAATTTTATTTTTTCCTCCTTTTTATGTTTTAAATCAAAATGGCTTTTATTAGAGTTTTGAATAAACACAGCCCCCTGAAATTTTTGCTGTGTGGAACCATAGAAAATTCACTTACAAAATTTCTAATAACAGATAGCAAATCAGTTCTTAAATGGGCCTTATATTACCATTTTGTGTTACAGGCTGCAACATGATTTGCATGGGTTGGCCTTGTTACTGGCTGTAACATGATTTGCATGGGTTGGCCTTGTGGGGAAAAACAGCTTCATTTTTAGGTTATTTTTTCCTTTTAGAAGATTTCATTTACTTTTGTTTGAACTAATCCAATGGAAAATGTTGGTGTAATTGTTGTGGCTATGTTAAATATATTGCCCTGCATAAATTTCAGGCAGGCTCATTGCCTGAAAAAGAGCTATGTAGCTTTCAACCAAGTAAAAGGGCAGCAGGGTCTACTGGAAAGAGCATGGAGTTAGGAGAGTTGGATTCTAGTCTCACCTCTGCCAATAAACTGGTTTCTCCCCTTGGGTAAGTCCTTTAATTTTCCCCTTCCTCAGTTTCCTGAACTGTGAGATGGGAAAAATAGTACCCAACCCTCCCTTAATCTCAGGGTTGTTGTGGTTGTACAAAATGAGATAATTGACATGAAAGTGCTTTGAGGAAGAAGAGAAGATGCTAAATCAATAATAACCTTAATTGTTCCTTTTGGTACCATTTAATTGATCAGTTAAATTTAGGCTTTAATCACCAAGTTCAAGTCACTAACTTACTGAGTGGCCAGGAGTGTCATCTAATATCTTTGAACCTCATTTCTCTAACTGCAGGAATCATCAGTGATTATTCAAGGTCTATTAAGGGTAGTACTAAAGCCTTGGGGCATATAATGAAGTTTGATCCCCTGCCTTCAAGGAGCTTTCAGTCTAATGGGGAAGACAACTCAATGTAAATGAAAGCACCCAATTATTAGAAGAACCAAGAATAAACACAGACATATTAACAAATGAATCATAGAATTAAATAGGTAAAAGGTACCCAGATAGTTGCTTAACTGGGATTGAGGGAAATAGTCAGAGAATGCCTCCTGGAGGAAGTGATTTTACTATGGAGGGGAGGAATGTGATTTGGTGAATAGGAATGGGGATGGGCTTCCAAGTGTGAGCATTGGGTCTGAGGCAGGAGATTTAAGAGATAGGAGAAACAAAGAACAGGACCTGAGGTGTGCTACAAAGAGAGCAGATAGAGTCAGCAATGGTCAGGAATTTTTGCTCTATGAAAGAAACACTGGGAAGCCAATATAGATTTTTGAAGGGAACAGTGCTGCAAATTGGGTTTTAGAAATTTATGTGAAGTAGTAAGACTGGAGAGGAAAGAGTCTGTAGGTGGGGATATCAGTAAAGACACCGTTAAAATATTCCATCCTGGAAGTGATTAGGA
The DNA here is from genome assembly GCF_015852505.1 of Tachyglossus aculeatus. NCBI lineage: Eukaryota > Metazoa > Chordata > Mammalia > Monotremata > Tachyglossidae > Tachyglossus > Tachyglossus aculeatus. The sequence continues at coordinate 15,108,428 of NC_052074.1, read as the reverse complement.
TAGGAATAATATCATCTGTCCATTCTTACTGCACAGGGACACTGTGTTGACAAATAAAACAGTAGTGACAGACAGTCAATTTGGGAATAGATTGGGAAGTGCCTTCAGGGTAGCCTGAAAGAGTTAATGAACCTCTCAAAATTCCCTTTTGACTCTGTGGCCAAAAAGCACTTTGAGGAGCTTGGAAGGAAGACACTGTACAAATCCAACATACTATTATGATTAAACACCGGATCCAAAACTGCACAAGCATGCCAACCTCCAAATGGCTATTCTACCTCCTGTGTATCTGTTTCCAGATATTTCCATGATCCTGGCACCTGAAGGCCCAAATTGCATCCTCATATGTCCTCAGGCTCCATATACATTAAATAAATGTTTCACCCTGGCACACGAGTTGGCTGGCTGAGAGGCATGGAGATTTAGAACATTTAAAGGTGAGATACAGGGCCCTTTCTGCAAGGTGCATTGGAACACACAGAAACCACTTGCCTAATACTGGCTCAGCTGTTTTATAGGAAAATCACCAAGGATCAAGGAGATGTAAGTCCATCAGGTGATTTCTGTGGTCTGAGGCTTGGCAAAACTGACTGTTGTACAGAATGCAGTTTTATGACTATCCATTCATTTTTCTTCCAAAGAATGGTCCCAAGGGCTTGTTTTATAGAGCACTATTCTCTTTTAGAGCAAAATAGCTCACCTAGACAAGTATGCACAGGGAAAGAAACAATAGTTTTGGTAAGTACTTCCCCTTTGGCTCTTCTTCTCCATCACCCTGGAGGTAGGACAGGAAGAGCATTCCATAAATTGGGAAAGCAGAGACAAAGTTTGGGGCATGAAATAAATCCTTAATTGCCACCTGGAGAAAATGATGGCTATCTGACCACACTACAGTTAGGAAGAGGACAGTGTAGTTTTAAGATTATTGAAGGCTTATCAAACCAAAGGTTGGGGCCATTATCTGTACCACATTGTTTATAGACTGGGCCAAAGTAAATATGCAGAACACCACTAGGGCAAAAAGCCTCCTAATGAAATTATTTTCATGCGTGTGGGTTTATCATTTTTTTAATCACTTTGCATTTGTTTAGTTCATGTTAGTTTTGTTCTCAATACATTTTTATGGAAAGTAGAGGAAGGAGAATATCTATCAAAGTTATCTTCATGGAGTAATTTTTGAGGATTGCCACATATTGACAATTCTCAATACGCTGCAGAAGTTGCTTTGATTGGAAGCAATATGGGCAGCTGATTTTCTCCCTCTCCTACACCCCTTTCCCCCCAAACACACACACACACACACCCCTCCCCGCCCAGTCACACACTTCTTGGCTTTAAGCACTCAGAATTCATAGAGAAGTCCTCTCTTCTTCTATTCACAATTTCTCCAATCTGAGGGGGGTGGGGGGGAGGAAGAAAAGGTGGGGGGGAATAGCAAGAAGCAAATTGCTAAGTCCCCTGCTTAGCAATTTCATCCTGTTTCCTTTATAGGAAGGCACATGGTATGCACACTTCACCAGGTCTCATTTATCATTCATTTGGTAACTTGTTACATCTCAAGCTCTGGGCTCCTCTTAGCTGATTTGTCAATAATGATGGAAAAGCAAACCTTTCAGTTCCATCCTTTTCTCAGAAGTTATTGAAAGTTCAACTTTCACAGCTGTTGTTTTAGAAATATAATCTCTGGAGAGTTTATCCCAAACAACATTACGAAACAATTTGGGAGAGGTGGGGAGGCTCAGGTGGTTTATTCTCAAAGACCACTTAAACTTTTTCTGGAGGGCGAGAAGGTAAAGAATCTGAGCTTAGAGTAAAGCTGTAATAAAACTTTGGCAAACCTCCCACACTGTAAACTCTGTCCATAGGCAACTGTTGTCTTGTGCCAAGTTTGCTTAGCTAAAAATGTCTCTGTCTAAATTTTAAAAGTGGATGTTTGGCAAAGGTTGGAGCGACGTTATATTTATCAGAAAAAAAGTAGTATGGGAGAGAGAAATTTCTTACTTTGCTTTCCTGGTGGGCCTATTCAATAGTCACTCTGTAGTTCCCAAACATTTTATGTTTTTATGAAACTCCTTGAGGTTTATCACCTCTATCCTGTGTACTCCTCATATAGTGCTTTATAGTATTTGTTAAGTGCTTACTATGTGCCAATCACTGTTCTAAGCATTGAAGTAGATACAAGGTAATCAGGTTGGACACATGATGGACACACTGTCCTACACAGGGCTCACAGTCTTAATCGTCTTTTTACAGATGAGGTAACAGACCCAGAGAAGTGAAGTGACTTGCCCAAGGTCACACAGCAGACAGGCTGCAGAGTCAGGATTAGAACCCATGACTCCAAGGCCCATACCCTATTCACTAGGCCATGCTTCTTGATGATGGAATGGAATGGATTATGATGGAATGAAATCATTTGCTGTAGTGAACTACAGTTCAAGAAAACAAGAGGGCAATTTATAAGATCCAGAGAAAAATCCTCTTAGGGCAGCCTCATGATCCCCCACAAAGGATCCAAAGCAAAAGTCCAAAAGCAAGATCATGAGAAAAATCCAGTGAGGATTTGTGCAGCCAATCCAATTTCTCCACTAGTGTCATAATCCTGAAAAAAGGACTAAGGCCAACATATTTGTTTTCCCAGTCTACTATATCCATTTCATGCTGAGCCCGAGAACAAAATAAAACATAGGAAATGCAATTACTTTGGTACTAGATTAGATAAATAGTCAGTGCAGTCCAACTCTCTGTCTTTGACAGTGACAGCAGGGTGCTTGGAGGAATGATGTGTTGGTCCCTGCCTTGTTACTTATGATATCTGCTAAGTGATTACACTGTGCAAAAAAGGTTGACGATACAAGGAGAAAGATACAAAGACATTAAGGCATTGTATCTAACTTTCAAGACATTTATAATTTTAGGGGGCAAGTGGTGAAGTGGACAGACCCAGAGCAAAAGAAGCAGCCTGGCCTAGTTGGAAAGACACAGACCTGGGTTCTATTCCCTGCTCTGTTTCCTTGGGCAAAGTTAGTTAACTTGCCTATGCTTTACTTTCCTCAGCTGTTAAATGTGGATTGGACACCTGTTCGCCCTTCTTCTTAGACTGTGAACCCCATGTGGTACGGGAACTGTGTCTGACCTCATTGACTGTGAACCCCATGAGGAACAGGGACTGACCTCATTGACTGCGAACCCAATGAGGGACAGGGACTGTGTCTGACTTCACTGTATAGTTCCTACCCCAGCCAAGAAGGGCTGACTTAGATCCAACCTTGGCGATTCCTTCCCAACGTTCAGCAGCTCCCTGACAACCAAATGTTTAGAGTTAGTCCACTGACATCCCCGTCATTCCCGCTGAATTCATTCAATCATATTTCTTGAGCACTTACTGTGTGCAGAGCACTATATGAAGCACTTGGGAAGTACAAATCAGCAACATATAGAGACTGTCCCTACCCAACAACGGGCTCACAGTCTAGAAGGGTCCCAACCTCATTGCAAGATTCAGTTCTCACCCACCTTCTGGACTGCTTGTCCATGACTTTATCCAAACATCTCATGGATCTACCTATATTTTCTGCCTACATATATCACCTACAGTAAAAATGTCAGTATGTGTATCACAGTGGTGTGAAGAATGAATAAAAACAAGACAATCTATTGATGTGGTATTAAAAAAACAATACTGACCATCTGAGGATTTTTCAACTGATTTCCTCTCACCGTAGGAGAGATGGGATCAACCCCAGGGTTGGAGTAGGTTTGTAGTAATCTGTCCTGCTTGTCCTGGAGAATTAAAGTCCTCCCTGATAGTCTACTCCATAAATTTTATCATTGTTACTCAATTGTTTGGTCTAAAGCCTGATGACACCAACTCTACAGTCTAACCCAAAGAATATCATTAGCCACTAGGATTCACTACTTTTTGCCCCTTAGAACATCACTGAACAAAATGCTGCTAGTGTTCAACTTTCTGTAGGGTTGGAAGATTAAACAGACATCAAATCCAACTTCTTGGGCTGTTCCATTTAACAAGTGTAATAACGGTGGCACTGATTAAGCAGTTAATATGTGACAAGCATTGTGCTAAGCATGACAGATAAAATTAGGTTAGACATAGTTCTTACTTGCTACAGGGGGCTTAGTCTAAGGTAGAGGGAAACAGGTATTTAATCCTCATCTTTTAGGTGAGAAAACTGAGGCCACAGTGGGCAAGTGGCTGAGTCTGGATTAGAATCCAGGTCCCCTATCTCCCAGTTCCATGCTCTTTCCAATAAGCCTAAATGCTTTGCAAATATAGGTCATTTAGCACCAAAGAGTTGAAATGATCACATAACCAAGTTCCAGAATGCAATCAGTTTCACCATCACATTTTCCCTACATTTCCCTAAATTCTAAGTTTTTGCTTTCTAGGGTATAAGGACAACTTTATGTTTGCCACCTATTCAGTGTAATGTGCATCTAGCTTTACTTCTATTTATTCTGATAACTTGACACCTGTCCACATGTTTTATTTTGTTGTCTGTTTCCCCCTTCTAGACTGTGAGCCCGTTTTTGGGTAGGGACCGTCTCTATGTGTTGCCAACTTGTACTTCCCAAGTGCTTAGTACAGTGCTCTGCACACAGTAAGTGCTCAATAAATACAATTGAATGAATGAATGAATCTCCCTGCTGGCATCGTGTGTTTGCTGACAATCAGGCTTTCACTGGTGACAGAGCTTTAGTAGTAGGAAAGCAGGGTGGCCTAATGGAAAGAACAACGGGCCTGAGCGTCAGATACCCTGGAATTTAATCCTGGCTCTGCTACTTACCTGCTGTGCGATCTTGGGCAAGCCACTTAAATTCTCTGTGCCTCAGTTACCTCATCTACAAAAGGGAGATTCAATACCTGTTCTCCATCCTATTGACTCTTTGAGCCCCATGTTGGATCTTATTAACGTGTTTCTTCCCCAGAGCTTACTACTGTGCTTGACATATACCACAATTATTATCAGTAGCAATAGTAATAACAGCAGCAGCATATATTGAGCACCCAGTCTGTGCAGTGCACTGAATTAAGCAATAGGGAAGTACAGTATAATGAAGTGACCTGTTCCCTGAAAGCCTAGGTCAGGCATTTTCCAGTAGGCCTATATTTCCCAAGATCCTACATCTCAAAGAACGATTGCGAGCCAATCAAGTGGCAAGGATCTAGCATGGCCTACTGGAGAATGTATGGGACAAGGAGTTGAGACCCAGTTTCTAAACTCATTTCACTACTTGCCTGCTCTTTGACCTTGGGCAAGTCATTTATTTTCTCTGTGCAGCCATGTCATCTGTAAAATGGAGATACCTGTTTTCCCCATCTCTCATACTGTGAACCCCAGGCAGTAGAAAGGTGCTCTGTCCTAACTGATTATCTTTTATCTACTCCATCACCAAGCATATAATAAAGGTTAATGCCATCATCATTATAATAACTCTCTGCCTTTATCACTCTCTCTCTGGCCTCCAGATTCATTCTTACCTGCCTCAAGAAGAACTGTGTACTTCAGCTGTTTGTGAATACAGCCTTTCAAAACATTGTTTATCAATTTTTTTCGAGAAGCAGCGTGGCTCAATGGAAAGAGCCTGGAGTTGGGAGTCAGAAGTCATGGGTTCTAATCCCAGCTCCTCCACTTGTCAGCTGTGTGACTTTGGGCAAGTCACCTCACTTCTCGGTGCCTCAGTTACCTCATCTGTAAAATGGGGATTAAGACTGTGAGCCCCATGTGGGACAACCTACCTTGTATCCCCCCCAGTGCTTAGAGCAGTGCTTGGCACATAGTAGGTGCATAACAAATGCCATCACTAATCAATTTAAGAGCCTAGTGTTTTCCAGAAACTTGGGTGTATAGGTCCAGGAATTTGTGTGGTTTGGAATGTTGCGGTTGTAATTTAAGTTTGATTCCAGCTTTCTCCTCGGTCTTCCTGTATTTTCAAATTAAACTTCCTTGTGTTCTTCAGTTCAGAGCTCTTGGGAATGTTTTGCAGGACTATAGATTTATCTCATGATAATTCAAAGCTCGTCTGACCCTCCAGCCCTCCTGAATTGTTGATGTGGCCCCATGTCCAGTTATCACACCGAAATATCTTAAAGGGCTTGAAGTTCTAAACCACTTCTAGAACTGTTAGGGTGGTCACTGCAAGCTTTCCCATGCACCCTCTCTAGACTATAAACTCCTTGAGGGTAGGGATTGTGTCTACCAACTATTATATTGTACTCTTCAAGCACTTAGTACATTGTCTGCGCACAGTAGGTGCTCAATAAATAGCATCTATAACAGCGAAGCAGAAGCACCTAAAGTCAAATCATCTACAAATTGAACTTAATATCAGCTCAATTAAAAAGTCAGACTTTCTTAGAGTCTTAGAACATTAAGATACTTAGAATACTTTCCCCCTTCAAAGTCCTACTGAAGGCTCACCTCCTCCAGGAGGCCTTCCTAGACTAAGCCCCCTTTTCCTCAACTCCCCCTCCCCTTCCTTTACCCCCCAGTCCCACAGCACTTGTGTCTGTATGTACATATTTACAATTATATTTATATTAATGCCTGTTTACTTGTTTTGATGTGTATCTATCTATAATTCTATTTATTTATATTGATGTTATTGATGCCTGTTTACTTGTTTTGATGTCTGTCTCCCCTCTTCAAGACTGTGAGCCCATTATGGGCAGGGATTGTCTCCCTGTTGCTGAACTGTACTTTCCAAGTACCTGGTACAGTGCTCTGCATACGGTAAGCACTTAATACAATTGAGTGAATGAACATGACTGATTCATTTTTTCATTCAATCATATGTATTGAGAGCTTACCGTGTGCAGATCACTGTACTAAGCGCTTGGGAAGTACAAGTTGGCAACATATAGAGACGGTCCCTACCCAACAGTGGGTTCACAGTCTAGAAGGGGGAGACAGACAACAAAACAAAACATATTAACAAAATAAAATAAATAGAATAAATATGTACAAGTAAAATAGAGTAATAAATATGTACAAACATATATACATATATAGCTGACATTTTGCTGTAGGGAGGGGAAGGAGGTAAGGTGGGGGAGATGGGGAGGGGGAGGAGGGGGAGGGGAAGGAGTGGGCTCAGTCTGAGAAGGCCTCCTCGAGGAGGTGATGACTTTTTTTCTGGGGAAAAAGTGAAAAAAAGACAACTCAAGATTTAGACAAGTTTATGGTTCATAGTCTCTGACATATCCCAACTTATGGGAATGTATTTCAAAGATATCACTGATTTTTTTAATTGCATCAAAAAGAGTCTTTGAGAAGCACTGCTATATAACAAACAAATATTAATCCAGTGTGACTGATGGGAGGAAATTCAAGAGGTTATCTAGTCCTTTTCCCTGATTCCAGAGAGAGCCATACCTAACCAATCGATAACACCCAGTTTTATCCCCTATACAAAAAAACCTGTGGAACCCATATGTCTAGAACAGTCAATCAGAAGCAAATCTCTTATTTTAACCACACTAAGTCTTGTCTTCTGTGTTACAATTAGATTCCCAGCACATATTTCAAATGTCAAAGGTCCACAGAAAATAAGTTGAAAGTACTGAGGAAACAATTAATTAAATGGAATGTCTTGGCTTAGTCCTCCCCTTTGTTGAAGGATATGCAGTAGCATGCCTATTTGAAGAAATCTTAAAAAAGAACTCTCTCTCAATTTGATGTTTAATTAAGGAAACTGTAATTAAGTTATATACTACGTACCTAGGGCTTTGAAATATATTAATTTGAGGATGTTGTCTAGCAGCTAGCATTTGGAAAACAACTGCACAAGATGATAAAGCTGAAATAGTGATGACAGTGTAAAGCCACAAATAATGGAAGGAACTGTTCCAAAACCAAGAGCTTAACATGTTGCAAAAAGGTATGTGATTATTTGGATGAATTTGTAATTAGAATATGCCTCAAAGGGACAAACCTCAAATATGAATACTACTAATAATTGTAGGACCATGTTAATGGGCACTCTCCTAAAAAGTCAATCACTTTTTTTTCTTTTTGAGAATGCCAATTTGTTTGTGGTGTATTTGTCAATAAAAAGCAAATAACTGTAGCCTATGAATATACACACATACACACACATACTCTCTATGACTAAGGAATACTTAATACATGTAATAGCTATACACCAGTTTTATCATTTAAAAGTGACATCTTAGCAACATCATTAGGTCTCATTCTGCCTCGAAAGACTTATGACTAACTTTCTCTGAAGTCAGGGCAAATTGCATGTATATAAAAGAGAATCTGGCTCTGGAATTGTGCTTGAATTTCTGAGGGTTGAATTTGACCCATATTTAGGATAAGTGGCATCTCTCTAACTACTGTAATTTTGTGTCTATAACTTGCTCCCTCTAAATAGCCTCAAACAACCTTACATAACCATGCATAACATAAAAACCCTGTATAATTAGTTTATAACTTAGTTTCTGCCTTTTACTTAAAAAAAATTAAAAACCATGACACTATTGAATGTACATCAGATAAAGAACACGCAAGCCCTCAATTTTTCTCTGCATGGAGGGTCGATAGAGATTGTTAGGTTTTGCTAATACTCAGGTCTGATAGTAACTGGCAATTAGCAAGAGGAAAAGGTTAAACATCATTTCTTTTGTAAATAAACAAGAAAATTGTGTTTTCTGAACCTAATGCAATGATGACATTCAATTAACAATAAATTATGGCCATATTCTTCCTGAAACACAAGTTCTTATTCTGAGGGAGGGAGTTATGGAGGTACAGTAACTCTTTCAGGCTACTAGAGAATCATCATAATAATATGGTGCTCTGCACACAGTAGATGTTCAATAAGATTGACTGATTACTTGCAACATTGTGCTAAAAGGTTCCATGTGGACCTGAAAAAAAAAGTACTACATGGCTCCTTAAGTACCTCATATAGCTATGGAAAATTTCAATCACTGGAGATAGAGTCCAACAGTTGATGACCATGAGCCTTAAAGGAGTCACTGTTTATCATATTTGAGTGCTTACAGAGTGCAGGGCACTGTACTAAATGCTCAGGAGAGTACGACATAAAAATAACAAATATTCCCTGCCCACAACAACCAAAATAAATGGATTTCAGGTTCAAGTGTTTTCGTCCTTAACGTTTTGGAATGGAGTAGCTGAACTGATTCCCAAATCACAGGTTTCAGTGAAATGATTCTTCAGCTATTTCCTCCCATTTGATTTATTGGAAATAGGCTTGAAATTGTCCATAAAACTTGGAAGGAAGGTTAAAATGGATACCAGCTCCTTCTCCCCCAAAATGCATAAGAAGGCATTCCTAGAAAAAGTCTGACACTGAAAATAGCTCATTTGTGTTTTAAATTGGATGTGGAGGAAAATGTTAGAGATTTTAGATGGTATCTCTGTAACAATGAGAAAGGATTTCAAGAAGGCAAATATCACACTATTATTCTTGAGATCTTGTTACCACTGACAGAGCTATGACATTGATCTAATTGGATGCACTGGTCTGACAGCAATAGAAACAGCATTCTGTCTGTTTCTCTTGCAAGAAGCACTTCCCTGACAAAAATGGTTTCAAGACCACATCAGTTGCCACTACCATAAGCTATTTTAGCCTCCAAGGAAGGAAAATGAGGTAGCTAAGAGTTCAAGGAGATCAGCAGCCTATTGTCTTTAGCCACAGCATGGCTGTGATGGAAGGCAATCGCAAAATTATCTCATCATCATCATCATCATCAATCGTATTTATTGAGCGTTTACTGTGTGCAGAGCACTGTACTAAGCGCTTGGGAAGTACAAGTTGGCAACATATAGAGACAGTCCCTACCCAACAGTGGGCTCACAGTCTAACTGTTGCTAGTGAAAAACCTCTTTGGACACACAGCCAGTCTTAGTTTTCTGCTGATTAGAGTTCCTGAGGAGGGTTGCTGGGGGGAACCTTAAATAAAACTTGACAAGACTTAAACAAACTCTGTACCTGAGGCCATAAAATGTGGATTCTTTCAAATTTGGAGTTAGAATGAATATTATTGTTAATATAACCTTAAGAAATAGCTATAGAGTCAGGGTGGATTTGGCTCCTACATCTGTGGAGCTCTAATTTAATACACAGGCTTATTCTCCAACATGGCTCCTCAGAGAACCCTGCAGTTTCCTTGTCAAACACATTTCTGATTCTCCAGGGATATATAAATGTAAAACTCAGTTGTCTCAGTGCTTGAGTCACCTTCCAAATAGAAGGGACAATGATAGAGCTATCATAGAAATTATTTCGATGCATTTATGTTCATCAGTGCAGGTACACACATCAAGCAGTATGGTGTAGTGGCTAGAGCATGGGCCCGGCTGCCACTTGTCTGCTGTGGGACCTTGGGAAAGTCAATTAATTTCTCTGTGCCTCAGTCACCTCATCTGTAAAATGGGGATTGAGACTTTAAGCCCCACATGGGAGAGGGACTGTGTCCAACTCGATTTTCTTGTATCTGTCCTAGTGCTTAGGACAGGGCCGGACATGTAGCAAGTGCTGAAATACTACCCTCATCAAATCCACAGCATTTATAGAGTGAATACTGTGTGAAATAAGTGGGGGTTTGGGGAATTCAAAAGGAGGAGGAGATAAGATCCCTGACCACAAGGAGCTTACAATCTAGATAGGGCAGGAATTGCTTTAAAATGATTTCTGACCTCTTAAATCTTACTCCCTCTGTCTAGATGTCAGAAGACTCGGAGTATCCAAGTCATTCTGACAACAAATCTACAAGGAAGTTTGGGGATTAAGACTAGAAGTAATGATGATATCTACATTATCTGGTAGGGCCTCAGAAGCACACAAAAAAAGAGCAACCTGCCCCATGGAGATATAAAACCATTTCCTAAATGTGGCAGGAAAGACGATCGGGACTCCTGATATCATTTTCCGAGCCCTATTCACTAGACCACACTGCTTCTCTAGGACACAATCAGTGGTTTGGGGCCATAGAGTACACAGTAATTCAGACATTTTGTCCTAGAGTAGGTGAACTTTAAGGAAAAGTTTTCTCAATCCAAAATTAGTTGTGACAGACATTTTTGGACAGCTTGTGAGAGGAAAAGGCCTGTTAAAAATAAATGGTCCAGGAAACAGTTCCCCCTTCTAATTGGTTACATAAGTGTAATAGTAAAAAATGATTTCAATGCCACATTTTCAATTTAAATAATAAAACCATCTGTTAAGAGGACAGTATCATAAGGAGATAATTCAATGCAGGGACCATTACTTTGTTTGGAATTAGTTTAAGCCATAAATAAATACCACTTTGTCTTTAAGTTAGAAAAATGGTCTCATCCAACATACTCTCAAGACAGTTTCCACCTGTTAAAGATGAGGAGTCCTGGGAGTCTTTCCTCGGAGTGGGAAAACACCCAAACTTTCAGCAAGCTGGTTAAAAAATAAATCAATGCCGACTCATGACTTGCCTGATGACAGAGAACATGTAAGCAAATAAAAACAGTGAACTGAGGAAAAAGCAAATATACTATTGACTTGGCACCATATGAATCATATCTCCAAGCCCAGGAGGAGCAAGAGAGCTGAACTTGGGAAGTGATGGATTGAGAAAAGGAGATCTGATCCTGAAGCAATGAAATGTGAGGGGTCTTGTCTCCCACTATTGACCTAAGAGGAGCCTGGGGGGAAAGTGATTCCTTCTGACTATGGTGTTAGTTAAAACAATCCCCAGGGATCAAATATCAGCCATTAAAATAAATTCAGGAGACAGAGGAAGTGATGTTTATGAGTTGGAAGTCTAAGCTGCTTTTTAAACAATCATGGATCTACAAGATTCAAAATGGAAATCTGATATATTGGGAAGAGAGCAAGGGGAAATGACAGAGGGTAAACTAAGGTGAGGTGTAGGCAATCATGAAAATTGGGGAAAAAAAAGTTCCCCCTTTCAGCATTATGGACAGGATTTCCCCTGAAAGAAAAAAAAAAAAGATTGAGAGGGAACAGTTGACTGTGCAAGGATGCTCATAAACTTGATTTCTTTGTGAGCTCCAGCTACTTTTTCAGAACTTATTGGCACTTTTTTATGGCATTTATTAAGCACTTACTATGTGCAAAGCACTGTTCTAAGTGCTGTGGCTAACTCTGAGGCTGTAGTCCAATCCAACATGTAGGTGAAAACTGCTTATTGGATTTTAAAAGAGAAAAGGATCATGGTTCAGTCACACTACATGCTAGGTTCCAAAGTTCTTTACAGGGTTTGATTAATATAGTATGAGAAATAACATTGTCTAGTGGAAAGCGCACAGACCTGAGAGTCAGGGGACCTGGGTTCTAACCCCATTCTGCCACTTGTCTGTTGTGCGACCTTGGACAACTCAACTTCCCTGTGCCTCTGTTACCTTACCTGATTAAGACTGAGCCTCATGTCAGACAATAAACTGTGTCCAACCTGAGTACCTTGTATTACCACTTAGTACATGCACTGCCTGGCACATAGTAAATGCTTAACACCATTAAAAGAAAACAAAAAAAATCCTAGTCACTTTATTTACATTCTCCACTTAATTTTGCCAACTGATTCTACCAAAGGCACAGCAGATGGTATTGTGCTTTCCTTTCTTCAGGTGAAAGCTATTGTAAGAATCTAGTTTCATATACTATCTTTTTAAAGCTTCTCACTAGACCACATCACACCCCTCCTTAAAAAACCTTCCAATGGATTCTCCCATTGTTTCTTGTTTCAAACAAAAACGTCTGACCTTTGGCTTTAAGGCTCTCCATTTCTATTTTATTTGCTCTCTTTTTCCATTACTCCCACAGCTCCTGCTCTTTGCTCCCCTAAGCAAAATTATTAACTGTACCTTGATCTTGCCTTTCCCACCTCTGACCTACTGCTCACATCCTGCCTCTCCTCAGCTTTGTTCAACCATGTCCCTCCCCTCATTCAAAACTCTCCTAAAAATTTCCTCCTCCAATGAGCACTTTCTAATGAAGAGAATAAGGTCAGGGCTCTCCCGTCCTATCTTTAACTAAATATTGCAAAAAACAAACTCTTCATTTTCCCACTTTAACCTACTCCTCCTTCCTACTTTGCCCATCTCATTAGGTAGCACCACAATTTTCCCTCTCCTGTAAGTTTGCAACTACCAAGGTGGCATCTCTGTCTCTCACCTCCCATGTTATCTGCTGCTAAATCTTGATAGGTGTTCTTCCACACTATTTCAGGATCTCCATACTCTCTAACTACCATCCTGGTCCAAGCTATGCTCACACTCAAGCTAGACAGACACTCCCCCAATTTATCTCCACCACCTTGATCAGATCATCCCATTAGCCCTCCTTATGTATAAATGTGTACTTGTTCCACTTACTGCTTACTTTTTTTCTTACCTTCTGTAGCCTTTATCCCCATCATTTGTTCCCATTGTATGTATACTTTGCAGAATTCCATCATTAGATTTTAGACTACCAGGGGGCAGGGATCAGGTCTTCTGCTTTTATAGTGTCTTCCACAATGTTCTGCACACAATAGGTGCTCAAGAAACGCTATTATATGAAAGGCTTTTGGAAAGAACTCAGGACTGGAAGTCAGAAGACCTAGGTTCTAATCCCAGATCTACCACTTGCTGGCCATGTGACCATGGGTAAGTCACTTAACTTCTCTCTGCCTTAGTTTCTTCATCTGTAAATGGGGCATTAAATACCCATTTCCTTTCCCCCTTACACTGGGACAGGGACTGTTTTAATGTATTATACTCTATCTCAGTACTTGACACATCTAGTCTTCAGCTGTCAAGTCATCTCTGACCCATAGTGACACAGCATGGCTCAGTGGAAAGAGCACGGACTTTGGAGTCAGAGGTCATGTGTTCAAATCCCAGCTCTGCCAATTGTCAGTTGTGTGACTCTAGGCAAGTCACTTAACTTCTCTGTGCCTCAGTTACCTCCTCTGTAAAGTGGGGATTAAAACTGTGAGCCCCCCGTGGGACAACCTGATCACCTTGTAACCTCCGCAGTGCTTAGAACAGTGCTTTGCACATAGTAAGCGCTTAACAAATACCATCATTATTATTATCTCTCCCAGAACACCCCCACCTTCATCTGCAATTGTTCTAGTAGTGTATCCATAGAGTTTTCTTGGTAAAAATACAGATGCGGTTTACTATTGCCTTCTTCCATGCAGTAAACTTGAGTCTTTGCCCCCGACTCTCTCCCATTTTGCTGCTGCTGCCCAACTCAGGTGAGGTTTGGCTTGCAGCCAATTGCCTTCCACTCAGTAGCCACTGTCCAAGCTAGGGATGGAATTGGGTATGCTTCTGCTTAACTCTACCTCCCATAGCCGAGACTGGTAGAGGACTGGAAACTGCTGGTGCAGTCCTGAGAGGTGGCTTGGCACATAGAAAGCATTTATATGCCATTTTTATATTCTTGTTTCCTCCCATTACTCTACCTACACTTCACCTGTTCTCTCTTAATTCTCCCCTCCATGATTGATTTTTCTTTCCTTATCCCTCCTCTCCAACCCACATGTACGTGAACTATTAGATTGTGGCTGCAGGCTGCCGGCACTATGTAGGGAGATCAGATAGGGAACCAGTGAGAATTGGGCGAGCAGAAACATTAAGATTTCACAAATTGGTCAAGAAAACTATTTTCAGTTCTATACTAAAGTCATTAACTAAGCAAAATAGCATGATTGTGTTTCTGAAGTTATTATAGAATCCTGAGGCTGGAGGGGAAGGATAGAATCATCAAATCCAATCTCCAGTCTCCAAGCACATCTGATCCCAAACCATTCCAGACAGATGGCTATCTATTCTGTTCTTAATGATCCTGGGTCAAACTTTTTATGACATCCCTTTGCAGCTTGTTCCTGACTCAGTCACATTTACAATCAAATTCTTCCTTATGCCTAAATTTAGTCTCCCTCTCTGCAATTTGAACCCATTTCCTCATTTTGCCCTCTATGGAGCCAGAGAACAACTTTACAGTATTTGCCTTATAATAGCCCTTGGAATATTTGAAACTGATAATTAGGTCACCTCATCTTTCTCTTCAGACAAAATGAAGTTCCAGGTTCTCTATGACCTTTTAAATGCAAATATTAAAACTGGGCCCAATACCGGAGGAAGATCGAAAGAATGCTACGGATAGCAAATTTGTCTTCCAGTTTTGTTTATTTTTTAAAAAATTCTACTTCTTAAGCACCAGGTAATGTACTACTAAGCCCTGGGCAGGTACAAGCTAATCAGGTTGGACACAGTCCATGTCCCATTTGGGGCTCAAAGTCTTAATCTCCAGTTCACAGATGAGGTAACTGAGGCACAGAGAAATGAAGTGAAGCTCAGGGTCCTACAGCAGGCCACTGACAGAGGTAGGGTTAGCTCCTAGGTCCTCTGACTCCCAGTCCAAGAACATCACTACTCTTGCATTTTAAATACTGGAATATAGCTTTTCTAGAACTATAAGAATATGCTCAATCCCATTCAATTTCTGGCCCTCTTAAATCCAAGTGTTTTCCATTGTTGTTTCACCTAATCACTTAATCTAAGTATTTCCTCTGTGTTGTCCTGAGCTTTTTGGTTCTATTGATGGAACAAAGCCAGATGAACTTTCAATATATGAATACTTTGATAGATCACAACTGGAAAAAAGTACAAGTATGGATTAATATAAAGTTTGAGGGTTTTTTCCCCAAAGAGAATGCAGTCACTGTTCTCCCTACCTTTTTTCCCCCATGAGACCTAGAGGGGCTACTGAAGAATTTCAGCCTGAAGTTCAGTATATGTTTTCTAAACCTTAAGCAAAGTTCAAAGGCAGACTAATAGTAGAGCTTAGTTTGCGGGGGGAGAGAGAGGTATAACTTGACCTCTACACACTCAAGACATCTAAAATGGTCACAGCTTAGTTTTTCTGAAGTCCATGTTCGCAAAGAAGGGCAGGGGTGAAAAAACCTCATTGTTTCTTTTTATACAATAGTGCCATGAATATGATCTAAAATAATATTTTTAAAAAGCTTTTCACCTACAAAATAACAGTATGGAATAATTTTAAACCCATTAAGTGAATATTAAGATACCTTATTCAAGGTCATATGTTACTAAGTGTTATTAAAAATGTTAGCACCCCATTCTCCTTTAACAGTGCTCTGCTATCCTAGAACACTTGATAAATGTTTGGTTGGTTTATATTTATGGTGGGTGTATAAGAAATAACTGGATATAGCTTAAACTATCAGAGGTTAAAAAGATTAGTTTTATCTATAAAGTGCTGGAGTTCACACACGAGTCATTCTAGCCCATAATCATTTTTCAGAAAACATTTTTCTTACTGGTAGAAGACCCACAATTAGAAACATTGTGTTTTACCGTGCCTTCAAAACTTCTTCCAACCTTAACAGAAACTTCTTTGCTTCAGGATACTTTCTCTCCCTGGGTTTGGGAAGTTAAAACTCTAGACTGACTTGATCCTAACCAGCTGGCCCTGGTCAGTTCTTCCTCCAGTTTACTGTTTGTTGATTTCCTAAGGCTGACCTTTTCTCCTTCTCGACAGGGCAGTTCAGTTAAGCTTAATTGTTAATAGATAAGACGCTCTTGTTGCTGAGGTCAGGAAGATCATGTCAGGTGGGAGAGATATGCTGTGATGGCTACAGTAAACACCTGGGACCACATTGACAAGTTGTGGGTTTTTTAAAATTAGTTTTAAGGGGGACTGTGGCTTTTGGGGTTCTAAATGAGGGTGATGTTTTTTTTTAAGTGCCTCTTTTGTGCCAAGCCCTCTGTTAAGTTCTAGAGTAGATTCAAGATAACTAACTTAGATTCAGTTCCTGCATCATGCAGGGTTCATAGTCTAAAAGGGAGGGAGAATGAACAGATATTTTATCTTCATTTTACAGGTGAGGAAATTGAGACTGGGAGAAGTTCAGTGACTTGACCAAGGTCACACAGGGCAGGTAAGTGGTGGAACCAGGCTAGAATCCAAGTCTCCTGCCACCCAGGTCTGTGCTCCTTTGTCTAAACCATATTGCTCTGCTAAATGAATGATAAACCCAATTCTTGTGCTATAAGCTTGGAAAGGGGGAAATTTAGAATTCCACTGTGGAATATTCTGTTATTCACATCTTTTGACAAGGGTGTCTGTAGACTGGGAACTCTAGGATGTACTTTTTATACTGAGGAAGAACTACTGGTAGTTTTTTTAGGGAGAGAAGGTATTTTTGAGGACAGACTATCATTTGGCATTTGAAAATAATGCCCCATTGTAGCATTTATTCCCTGAGGTGCCTAGCGTGGTTTGTTTTTTGTTTAATAGTATTCATTCATTCAATTGTATTTATTGAGCGCTTACTATGTGCAGAGCACAGTATTAAGCACTTGAGAAGTACAAGTTGGGTGTGTTAAGTGCTTTCTTTGTGCTAAGCAGTGTACTAAGTGCTAGGGGGGGATACAAGCAAATCAGATTGGATATAGTCTGTGTCCCACATGGGGCTCAGAGTCTTAATTTCCATTTTACACATGAGTGAACTGAGGCTCAGAACAGTTAAGTTCAGGTTATACAACAGACAAGTAATGGAGCTGAGATTATTATTAATAATAATAATGGTATTTGTTAAGCACTTACTATGTGCCAAACACTGTTCTAAGTGCTGGGGTAGATACAAGGTAATCAGGTTGTCCCATGTGGGGCTCACAGTCTTAATCCCTGTTTTACAGATGAGGTAACTGAGGCACAGAGAAATAAAGTGACGACCCAAGTCACACAACTGACAAGTGGCAGAGGCGGAATTAGAACCCACGACCTCTGACTCCCAAGCCCACGCTCTTTCCACTAAGCTATGCTAGAAACCCAGATCCTTCTGATTCCCAAGCCCCGTGCTCTATCCATTAGGAAACACTGTTTCCCAATCTGTTTTTAATTCTGCCTCTAGTTTGTATCTTTGTGAAGCCTCTTCTCTGAGGCAATCACTCCAGTTCTGCTTGATGATTTTCCTCCCACTTAGCCAGAGCTATGAGTTGGTCAATCAATCAACCAGTGGTATTTATTGAGTACTTATGGTGTACTGTACTAAGTGCTTGGGGGAATGTAGTAAAATAGAGCAGGTAGACACACATCTGCCTGGAGGAGTTTACAATCTAGTAGGGGCGAGGCATTAAAATAAATTATAGCTAGGGGAGTCAGCAAAGAATAAGGATACACACAGGCTCTGGAAGGTGAGTATATGGTACATAGGCAATGCATAAGAGGGACAATAGGGTAGGGAGAGAAGATGTTAAGGACAGCTTCCTGGTCAGAATGTTGCTTTTCTGGATCAAAGACTGTCCTATTTTTTTTAATCAAAGGAAATGAAAGAAGCCTAACGTCTCAAGTTCTCCTAAGCTAATGATAATTTTACATAGAAAGACCTTGCTAATTCTGTAAAAGGAACCATTTAAATGTAAATGGCATTAACAAACTAGGTGCAGCCTACCTAAATCTTGAAGATTTTAGTCTTTTTATATTTTTTTCCCAATCCTCCTTAATAATGTTGGCAGTTGTTAAGCACTTACTATGTGCCAAGCACTGTTCTAAGAGCTGAGGTCATCAGCTTGTCCCACATGGGGCTCACAGTCTTAATCCCCATTTTACAGATAAGGTAACTGTGGCACAGAGAAGTTAAGTGGCTTGCCCAAAGTCACACAGCAGAAGACACATCAGCATTGAAGTGGTATTAAATCCTACTAATTTACTTCCAGACACAAATTATATGCATTCCTCCTAGGCCTATAAACATGGAAGACTAAGATCTGCTGATATGAACCAAGTGCTTGAAAAGGTTAAATAGCTACCAAATTATATCAGAATCAGATGGCAATTTTGTGATGGTATCACAGCACATCAATTGTCAGTGCCAGAAATATGAACTTCAAGCTACAACGGTACAACTTTAAGCTCTAAGCAGCAGCTCTTACCCCTCCTTACTTCACCTCCCTTCTCTCCTTCTACATTCCAGCCTGCACACTCTGCTCCTCTGGTGCTGCTCACCTTCTCACTGTGCCTCGTTCTTGCCTGTCCCGTCATCCTTGACCCCTGGCCCAAGTCCCACCTCTGGCCTGGAATGTCCTCCCTCCTCAAATCAGCCAAACAATCATCATCATCAATCGTATTTATTGAGCGCTTACTATATGAAGAGCACTGTATTAAGCGCTTGGGAAGTACAAATTGGCAACATATAGAGACAGTCCCTACCCAACAGTGGGCTCACAGTCTAAAAGGGGGAGACAGAGAACAAAACCAAACATACTAACAAAATAAAATAAATAGAATAGATATGTACAAGTAAAATAAATAAATAAATAGAGTAATAAATATGTACAAACATATATACATATATACAGGTGCTGTGGGGAAGGGAAGGAGGTAAGATGGGGGGATGGAGAGGGGGACGAGGGGGAGAGGAGGGAAGGGGCTCAGTCTGGGAAGGCCTCCTGGAGGAGGTGAGCTCTCAGTAGGGCCTTGAGATAAGACAATCACACTCCCCCCACCCCCCCCAGCCCTACTTAAGGCTCACCTCCCTCAGGAGGCCTTCCCAGACTAAACCTCCCTTTTCTTCAGCTCCCCCTCCTCTCTGCCCTGACTGGCTCCCTTTTCTCTACTCCCTCTCCCCACCCCACAGCACTTGTGTATATATTTACACATCTATAATTCTATTTATATTGATGCCTGTTTACTTGTTTTGATGTCTGTCTCCTCCCTTCTAGCCTGTAAGCCCATTGTGGGCGGGGATTGTCTCTATTGCTGAATTGTACTTTCCAAGTGCTAGTACAGTGCTCTGCACACAGTAAGCGCTCAATAAATTTGAATGAATGATTGAATGAATTAATTAACAGTTGTCACATATACCAATATGAATTGCTTATAGTCAGGTAAAAGCTGGCATTAGGTCTGTGAGATGTCAGCCCCTTTAGGGTTTTTCCCTACTGAGCCCATCCTGGACTTTGTCAGATTTCCCGGGGATCCTGTTGGCTACTGGCCAGTGAAAATGATACTGCTGATTGGGACCTGAAGAACAGAAGCTCCTGCCACTTGTCTGCTGTGTGGCCTTAGGCAAGTCACTTAACTTTTCTGGGCCTCAGTTACCTCATCTTTAAAATGGGGATTAAGACTGTGAGACCCATGAGGAACAGGGACTCTGCCCAACCCAGTTTGCTGTATCCACTCCAGAGCTTAGTACAGTGCCTGGCATATAGTGAATGCTTAAAAATTGAGAAGCAGCATGGCTCAGTGGAAAGAGCCCGGGCTTGGAGTCAGAGGTCATGGGTTCTAATCCTGGCTCCACCACTTGTCAGATGTGTGACTTTGGGAAAGTCACTTAACTTCTCTGTGCCTCAGTTACCTCATCTATAAAATGGGGCTTAAGACTGTAGGACAACCTGATTACCTTGTATCTACCCCAGCGCTTAGAACAGTACTTGGCACATAGTAAGTGCTTAACAAATACCAACATTATTATTCTCCCCACTGGAAATCAGTTTCAGGCTTCTTTGTCCCTCCCTGCATTCTCAGTCAGTCATTCAGTCAATCGTATTGAGTGCAGAGCACTATACTAAGCGCTTGGGAGAGTACAATATAACAGATGCATTCTCTGCCCACAATGAGTTTACAGGCAAGAGGACTCCACTTGATATGTCATTAATATCTGGATGTGGAGAATTTACCAAGTTTTTATGTGCTCTGGAGTGCTAATAATAATAATAATGATAGTATTTGTTAAGCGCTTACTATGTGCAAAGCACTATTCCAAGCACTGGGGGGGATACAAGGTGATCAGGTTGTCCCATATGGGGCTCACAATCTTAATCCCCATTTTACAGATGAGGTAACTGAGGCTCAGAGAAGTGAAGTGAAGTGACTTGCCCAAAGTCACACAGCTGACAAGTGACAGAGCCGGGATTTGAACCCATGACCTCTGACTCCAGAGCCCGGGCTCTTTCCACTGAGCCACGCTGCTTCTCCAATGACTAACTACTTAGGTGCTCGTCTTTACATCTTGTTAGCAAACATTCATTTTGAATCTGGCATCCCACTGCCTCCTTACCAGTACAACAGTAGAAAAAAGTGTTCATTTGTTGACCACTACTTTATTTTGTTTTCAAGAAGCTTGCTGTGCAGGCGACTTGTAATAATTACTTCAAACAATGTTATCTTAGGGCCTATCTACTTTAGCACTTGTCTGCTGAAGGCAGACTTGAATTTGATTTGGATCTTTTAAAGCTGGTTGCTTATATCTCCAAGTCTTAGGCTTGTCCATGTTTATAGGCCTAGGGGGATTACTAATGTAAATAAAGTGTTTTATTTGCAAATAGAACACTTTTGTGTCTACATTACAAAGTACAATAAAGGACCTTATTCAGCAAAAGCTAATATTACTTAAAGTTCTTTTAAATGCACCAGCCCTTATATGCATTTTCCCTGCCCACAACTGCACTAAAAATTGCTTGAACAATGCAAAATTTTTCAATGCATTTTCAGTGAGACTTTAGACATTGAAAACAATGAAGTAGAATGAAGTATGGGTAGAGAATCTAACATGCATAGCATCATATCTAGCATTTATTGAGAGGCTGCCCACTTCTCCCCAAATCCTGAATTTGGGGAATTACAGAGATGGCAATTAATTATATATATGGCACCTGCTCTCAAATAGTTGAATAGATTGGGTGGTGGGGGAGGGAATAGCCCAGAAAAAACCCCAAAACTTTTAAATTAAAATATTCAACTCTCTGCACATCCTGTGCATTTGGCTAATTTGTTTGGTGATTTCTCCGAAATAATGAAATAAAAAAGTCAAATTGGAGAAGTTAAATTGCACCATCCATCTCAAGAAGAATCTTAGAGAATAAGTCCAAGGTATCAAGAATCCCACAATTTTGTTTCACTGAGCACAATTCTTTAGATTGCTAGATTGTTATTTGACACAATAGTACTAATTTAATACTATTTTAATGACCTAAGCATTAGGTTTGATCATACATATAGAGAAGATTGAAAAAAGAGGGACAGAAGGAGTGGAGCGGGAGGATTTATCACCTTAAAATAGGAATAGATCACCTTTTCTATTATCCTGCAAAAAAAAATCTTTGTTCACTGTGTGAGATATGAAGTACTAAGGTAAAAACCATATGGTAAATGACTTCCTTTCAATGGTACAATGCTATTATGCTTCATAATTCATCAATGCAACTTTGACATTCTGGCTATAAAGCTAAATCTTTTCAAGGGTGTCTCTGAATGTTTTATTCCAGAGGTAAACCAAAAAAAAAAAAGTGTGAGTGTGTGATAGTGTATCAAGTCTGCTAGAGAGAATTGAAAGAAGACATTATGTGATATGGTTTCCCTGCTGGTCTTCCATCTGCTCACTTTCTTCTGATGCCTTAAATAAGTTTTACTAGGTTGTAAAATGAATGTGTTTTCTGCAGTATCCAGGACACTGTTGGTGTTTAATGAATGAGCCAACCTTCGAGTTGATTATTAGGCACTTCTAGAAGCTGCATTAACTCTTTCAGATCTGAATAAACCTCAGCCTGTAATATGACCTTGACGGTGATATTTACTTTTGGAGGGGCTTTTGTGAACCTGTCCAGATAAACAACTGATCAAAAAGAGATTCCATTTGTAAAGGTGATAAGGAAGATTCAATACTGGCTCTTATTATTCAAAAAGACATTACCCCCTTCTTTATGAAAGTCTTAATCCATCCATTCATTCTTAATTACCTCAACATTATCTGCTAACCCAAATTACAATGTCCAGTAAATGTTTACTGAAAATTCATGCTCTATTATTCCGAGGTTACTTGAAGGAGACTTGTTCTAGTCTTTCTTGACTCTTCTTTCCAATTGGGAGCAAAAAAAATAGAGAGAACAGCCTTATTCAATAATTATGTCAGATCTTAGACTATAATTAAAACTATTATGAGTGGCTAGTTGTACAGCATAGTGGCTCTTAGATGTCCAAGGGGCTCAGACTTGCAAGTTTAAGTTTAGTATGACCAGTTGAAATGTACAACCGGCCGTTCAGAAAAAGGTGCAATAAGAATGTTTTGGGGACAGAGTATGAGCCAGGGTCCATATGTGAATGTTTGTGTGCTGGGATAAAGGATAAAAAGAAACTGGAGCAGTAGTACCTAATTTAGACTGGGTAAACAACTCTCCCAAGGAATAACATCCTATTTCTAATCTTAGACTTCCTTGGTTTATAAAACACACCTATGCACACATCCAACTGCAGGCACTTACTAACCTACAATGGACAGACATGGATCCTAAGATTTATAAAGATTTACGCTTGCCTGTGATAAATGTGCTGTTATTCTGACTGCAAAATTTTATTTCTGAGACTATCAAATGCATTTTTATAATAAAAGCAGAAAATTGGAGGTACAGCTAGAACTAACGAATATGATTCTATCACTTTGCTGGATTCTAGTTTCCTGAGGCTTTTTAGGAAACTTGGGTCACTTTGCCTCAGGTGTTACCTTAGGTTTTCAGGGGTGAGACACTTCTAAACTGTAAATCACTGTGTTATTGGACTTTTGAATGAGAATTTTTGCTGGTAAAATGAAAAAGAAAAATAATAAACTCCCCAAAGAGATTTATATAACAGGACTCGATGAGATTGCCGTGCTTCTATTTCTAGACTGCTTTCAAGAGAGAAGGTTAAAAACCACTGGAAATTTACAACAGCCTCAAACCAAACTTGAAAAGTACAAGGTGATTGGACTCAACCTTCAGAGTAGCAGATTTACTATTTGTAATTTCTTCAACTTGTTTGGTCTTTAGAAAAAAAAAAGGAAAACACTGCATACACCCCTTTCCTGATGACAGGGCTTGGTAAAAACATCTGTGCAAATAAAGCTATGAAAGAGCGGTGAAATATTGGCCAATGCCATCTTTTGTTTTTTTTCTCAAAGGCAAAAATGTGCAAGAGAACATCTTCTCTCCTTGCCGTCTTGAAAAGTCTTCAAAGTCTAATTGTTGAGATAGCCTTCTTTAAAGAAATTGGATGGAGTTTATGTACTTGGAGGGGGTGGGGAATGCTGTTATTTAACATCGACTCCCAGATGACTATATCACTGCCAAAAGCCTGTACCTGACAACTATGCTACTGACAACACTAGTATTATGAATTTCTAGAAAAGAGTTCAGGCCCTTGGAATGTGTTTCTGTGTGGGTGGCAAGCCCAATAAGGTAAGCTAACTACAATTCCATAGATTGTCATCAGGGCTACATAAGTAATGTTATGAATAACACAAAAAATTCTCTGTCAGTGGATTTCGAAAGAAAACTTATTCCTCCTTATTTGGACACTAAAGAATGCCCTCCTTATCAGGTCTGGCACTACCTAGCTCAGGGGGGGTTATTTCTCTTTCATTTCTCACCATTCATTCATTTAATCATATTTACTAAGCGCTTACTGTGTGCAGAGCACTTTTTACTAAGTACTTGGAAAGTACAATTCAGCAACAAAGAGAGACAATCCCTGCCCATAATGGACTCACAGTATCCACGGACTCACAGTACAGAAGGGGGGAAACGGACACCAAAACAAAGAAACAGGCATCAATATAAATAAATACAATTAGAGATGTATACACATCAGAGCAAGTAAAACAGGCATTAATATAAATAAATAGAATTATAGATATGTACATATATACACAAGTACTGTGGGGTGGGGGTGGGGTAAAGCAAAGGGAGCAAATCGGGGCGAGGTGCGGGGAGGGGGAGCTGAGGAAAAGGGAGGCTTAGGCTAGGAAGGCCTCCTGGAGGAGGTGAGCCTTCATTAGGACTTTTAAGACGGGAAGTGTGATTGGCGGATTTGAGGAGGGAGAGCATTCCAGGCCAGAGGTAGGGTGTGGGCTGGGGGTTGACAGCGGGACATGTTTGGTTTTGTTCTCTGTCTTCCCCTTTTAGACTGTGAGCCCACTGTTGGGTAGGGACTGTCTCTATATGTTGCCAATTTGTACTTCCCAATCGCTTAGTACAGTGCTCTGCACATAGTAAGCGCTCAATAAATACGATTGATGATGATGATGATGATGACAGGAAAGAATGAGGCAAGTTGAGAAAGTTAGCACCAGAGGAACAGAGTGTGCAGGCTGGGCTGTAGAAGGAGAGAAGGGAGGTGAGGTAGGAGGGGGCAAGGTAATGGAGAGCCTTGAAGCTAATAGCGAGGAGCTTTTGCTTGATAGGGAGGTTTATAGGCAACCATTGGAAATTTTTGAGGAGTCGGGTGATGTGCCCAGAACGTTTCTTTAGAAAGATAATCTGGGCAGCAGGGTGAAGTATAGACTGAAGTGGGGAGAGACAGGAGGTTGGGAGAACAAAAAGGATGCTGATGCAATAATCCAGTCGGGATAGGATGAGTGACAGTACTAATATGGTAGCGGTTTGGATGGAGAGGAAAGGGCAGATCTTGGCGATGTGAAGGTGAGACTGGCAGGTTTGGGTGATGGATTGGATGTGTGGGGTGAATGAGAGATCGGAGTCAAGGATGACACCAAGGTTGCGGGCTCACCTGGGGTTCAACTGCCTTCTGCTTCTGATCTGATTTTATTCTAACCCAGCTCTTAGCACAGTGACTGGCACGTAGTCAACACTTAAGATGTACCACAGTTGTTAATATTATTATTGCATTTGCCAAAATGCCTTGAGCCAGCCTTTACCCTGGTGTTTGGCCAGGCCTAGAGAATGGAGGCACTAAACTGCAAGCCCTCCAACTTCCTAACCGAAGGTTTACACATTAGACCAGGTGAAGATTCACGGGCTGGGTCTCCCCTGGGCAGGTAAGAATTGCAAATCCTGCACTGGTTGAGCTCTTGTTAATAACTCTCCATGCAAACTTCCTTAATTTTGCTTGGCTAGTAGTCACTGCTTCCATCTATCAATAATCAATAACTCTTACTGAGCACACACTATGCTCAAACGCCCTGTAATAATCACTTGGGAGACAGCAATGGAGTTGGTAGACACGATCCCTGCCCACAAGGAACTTACAATCCAGTGGTAGACACAGACACTAAAATAAATTACAGAAGGAGGAAGTTATAGAATATATAAGAATATAAATACGATTAAATAAGATGTAAGACATATGTACTATGGGGGTGTTGGTCATGAGTATTCAACTGCTTAGGCGATGGGGTTAGGGCTGAACTAGCAGCCTGATGTCATAAAGTAGGAAGATACTATTTAAATAGATTTATCTCACCTGAAAACTCATCCTCTATTATTCTGATACTACTTGAAAAGGAAGTAGCATGGCCTAGAAGAAAGAGCATGGGGCTAGGAGTCAGAAATAATAATGATGGCATTTATGAAGCACTTACTATGTGCAAAGCACTGTTCTAAGCGCTGGGGAGGATACAAGGTGATCAGTTTTTCCCCTGTGGGGCTCACAGTCTTAATCCCCATTTTGCAGATGAGGTAACTGAGGCACAGAGAAGTGAAGTGACTTGCCCAAAGTCACACAGCTGACAGTTGGCAGAGTTGGGATTTGAACCCCTGACCTCTGACTCCAAAACCTGTGCTCTTTTCACTGAGCCACGCTGCTTCTCGAAAGACCTGGGTTCTAATTCCACTTGTCTAATTCCACTACCACTTAGCTGCTTCGTGACCTTGGGCAAATCACTTCACTCCTCTGTGCCTGTTTCCTCATCTGTAAAATGGGGATTAAGATTATGAGCCCCATTTGGGTCAGGGACTGTGTCCAACCAATTACCTTGTATCTACACCAGCCCTTAGTACAGAGCAACCACTTAACAAATACCACAATTATTATTACCACCATTTGAAGGAGAACGATTCCACCTTGGTCCCTCCTGATACTTCTGTAATAATTATAATAATAATGGCATTTATTAAGCACTTACTATGTGCAAAGCACTGTTCTAAGCACTGAGGAGGTTACAAGGTGATCAGGTTGTCCCGGGGGGGGGGGGGGGGGCTCACAGTCTTAATCCCCATTTTACAGATGAGGTAACTGAGGCCCAGAGAAGTGAAGTGACTTTCCTAAAGTCACACAGCTGACAATTGGTGGAGCTGGGATTTGAACCCATGACCTCTGACTCCAAAGCCCATGCTCTTTCCACTGAGCCACACTGCTTCTTTCAAATTAGGTTGAACAGAGTCCCAGTGCCACAGTGGGGGGGGCTCACAGTCTCAATCCCCAATTTCCAGATGAGAGAACTGAGGCACAGAGAAATGAAGTGACTTCCCCAAGGTCACACAGAAGACTAGTGGCAGAACTTCAGACTCACAGGTCCTTGCTCTATCCATTACACCATGCTGAATCTGGGATCTTTCCAATAATTAATACGGTAAAAACCAAAGCAAATCCATGTTAAATCGCCTTTCCCTGGATCTAATATTGTTCCCACCAGGACCCTCCAAATAGTCAAATAATACTCAAAACAACCATCACCATGTTTCCTCTTGAAAAATGTACCCCAAGTATTCAACCTAAACTGGGAAACTTTTTAAACATTGGTAAATCTGCTTCTAAAAAATAATTGTAAAATCTTTGGAAATTCCATCAGGCCTCCTTTTTTTGAGGCCTTTTGAAATTCCTCCCACTTAATATTTAGGTCACAAATAATGTACAAATTGCTTTTTTCCATAATATATTACCATTTAAAGTCCTGGTTACTGCCAGAGACTAAATATAAATATTTTCTCAACACTAGGAGTTATGAGAGAGATTCTGTTTACATTTTTAACAAATGCTGAATGAGATACTCCTAATTTTGTCAGAACCCTATGTTGAAGTCCCATATATTGGGATCTATGAGAGAAAGTGATTGTGGTATTTATTAAGCACTTACTATGAGCCAGGCACTGTTATCCAGAGCTGGGGTGGATACAAGCAAATCGGGTTGGAAGCATTCCCCGTCCCACATAGGGCTCAAAAGTCGCAATCCCCATTTGACAGATGAGGTAACTGAAGCCCAGAGAGGTTAAGTAATTTGCCTAAGGTCATACAGCAGACAAGTGGCCATGTCGGAATTAGAACCCGTGACCTTCTGAGTCCCAGGCCCATGCTCTATCCACTACACCATGCTTCTTCTCCACATAGTTGTGACATGTTGTTTTCACCTCTGGTGTTATTTTGTTTTCCATTTCTATTTTTGCCTTCATAATCTGGAGTGTGCAAAGATGGCAGGACAATGGAGGGAAAAACAAATGCCAGACTCCAATCATTCTGATTTATATCTTTTTATGACTCCTAGTCAGAATGCTAATGTAACTTGATTTTAGGGTGATTCTAGCATGATTTCTTTTGTACTGTACAACCAACTGCCTGCATAACATTGACAGCATTGTGGATCATAATTCCAATTTTAGCTGGGCACCCACATGGTCTATGGTTGTGGTCAAAGTAAATCTTTCACATGTTCTACCTAATAAAAGCTCCTAAATGTTTTGAATTTCTCCACAGTCATTATGGTTTTAGGAGACTGTCTGTCATACATAAAGGCCTCAAATAAGGTATAAAATCTGGTCGAAAACAGCTGCTTAAAATTTCCCTCAAAACTGCAAGGCGACATGAATTGCAGAAAACCTTGTCCGCTGTCAACAAGAAAGACCTTGACCAGTGCTAGTAAATGTTTTATTGATCTAATATTGAATTAACTACCCCTACATAATGTATTATTTTCCATGGCACTCTGATATTTGTAAGTGCAATTTGCTATGGTGTACCTGTAGAATTAGTATTCCTTAATATTCAGCAAAGTCAATATACAGTATAGTCATTTTTATGTAGTTTTCAAAAGCTTGACGTGTGCTGTTGCAAGGATTTGCAGTCCATCAGATGGCAAATCCTTGTTTCTCACAACAAAAGGAGGAATTTTCTGCTATCTATGAAACCCACTCCTTGAAACTAAAGATGATAAAGTTCCTGTTTATCTTCAGTCATTAATGATTAATGCCCTCTAGTCACTTTAAATTTTCTTCAGTTTAGATCCTTATAGTGAAATAGTTCAGACTTAGCAAGGCCAACTAAGAAATGTTAGGGCCCTCCTGTCTGAAAGAGCTTTTAGTCCTGGATTTGGGAATTGTTTCACCTTTCCTTTAATGCAAGAGTTTTGGTATTTACTTATTCTAGTTGTTTAGGAGTTAAGTTGCCTGTTTACAAAACAATTTAGAAAAATTGGGTTGCCCATTCTGATCAGTTCTCCTGTTGATAAATACATTCAAAAATGTTGATGGTCCATTACATGTGCCCCCCCCACCCCACCCCCCGGGACACTTCCTTCAAATTAATTCTGCTAAATTGGGCAAACAAATTTTTGCCTTTTGTTCTTTCATTTGTCACTGAAACACGAATAACATAGGGCAGAAGATGTTTACTTAAAATCAATAAAAAAAAACTTGAAAACTGTTCTTTATGTATCAAGGCAAATAGTTTTTTAATGACAAATTGCCTGGGCTCCTCAACCATTGTCCTACCTCCAGGCTCCAAAGCCACCATTCAAAATTCTTCAGGTTTAGACGCAGGAATGTTAAGCACATTGCTAAATGCTGAGGCTTTTCCCTCTACTCTGAATGCTTACAACTGAAACTCGGCTATATTAAGCACTGAGTTGGGAAGCTTCCTTTCCATCAGGGTTATAGGGCAGTCACTGCTTTCCGGTATGGAAACAGATTTATTAATATTGTAATTTCATCTAGCTTACCCACCCAGGCAAATACCTATTGCATCTGCTTCTACCAGCAGGACTGGGTAAGCCTCAATGGAAAAAATGGTCAAAATGGAAAACATTTGAATATTCTTTTCACTGAATCCAGCACTACAATTATTCAGGCCTGTCATGTACATTTTATATGAAAACTCAGTCCTTGGTCTTTTTCTATCTCCCACTGTTAATTCACAACAGATGCTACCAGATGGCAAATCTAAAACAAGTATAGTAGCATATTGGCTTTGTAAAAGAGAAAAAAAACCATACTGAAACATATATATATATATATTTATATATATATAAATTCAAGTGGGAAGCAACAGACTTTGATATCTTTGTTCAGGGTCTTTGTTCTATTACTTTGCAGTAACATCTTCACTGCCAGTTCAACTGGCTAAACTTGCTATTTCCACCTTTTTCAAAATTGGGAAATTTTCTTCACCAGTACTACCAGTGTTCTTAGGAACACGTTTTCTTTATAAAACCCCTAGTTGTAGTCAATCTATCCAAGATGAATGCACTTTCAGATATAGTTCACTTTAGTTTTCTCAATACCCTCTAGCTGGCTAAATTAACCCTAAATTGAAGAACACTTAAAAGGACTCTAGTAATAACAATCACATAGGTTAGTGGCTGAAGAGGTTTGTCTGTAAAATGACCTCTACTTTAAGTTCAGGGATAAACTCACTCTGGTACAAATTTAGTGTTTCAAGAAAAGAAGATTAACAATTTAAAAGAAGGACCACAAAGGCAAAGATAGCAGCCTATCTGATATAATGCTTGGAGGTCACTAGGTTAAGCAGTGTGAAATTTTCTGCTCAGTCCCCATTTTCTTCCTTTCTTTCATGACATTAAGAGCAGCACTGTGAGAAGTAGAACAGGTGAGAGTTTGTTTGGCTAAGCAAAATTTTGATGTGATCATCTCCAGTAACCTAAATTCGAATGCATCTAGTTAAAATTCACCACCAATATGACACAGAAGCACTCCAACTGTAAACTCTTCAAGGACGGAAACCATCTATTATGTAGAGTTCATAATGCCAAAGACATTTATTTTCTGAAACTTTTCATTTTTCTCTCAGTTTGCCTCAGTCAGTTAGCCGGTTGTATTTATTGGGCACTTGCTTGCTATGTGAAGAACACTGTACTAAGCGCTTGGGAGAGTACAATATAACAGAGGTGTAGATGCATTCCCTTCCCACAAGGAACTTACAGCTTAGAGGGGGAGACAGGCATTAATATAAATAAATTTCAGATATCTACATAAGTGCTTTGGGGCTGATGGTAAGATGAATCCAAGTGCAAGGGCAGTGTAGAAGGGTGTGGGATAAGAGAAGATGAGGAAAGGCCTCTTGGAGGGGATTTGATTTTAATAAGGCTTTGAAGGTGGGGAGAGTGAAACTCCATTAGATAAAAAGGGGAAGGGAGTGCCAGACCAGAGGCAGGGTGGAGGAGAGGTGTCAGCTGCAAGATAGATGGGATCAATAATAATAATAATGGCATTTATTAAGCACTTACTATGTGCAAAATACTGTTCTAAGTGCTGGGGAAGTTACAAGGTGATCAGGTTGTCCCACGGGGGGCTCACAGTCTTCATCCCCATTTTACAGATGAGGGAACTGAGGCCCAGAGAAGTGAAGTGACTTGCCCAAAGTCACACAGCTGACAGTTGGCAGAGCCAGGTTTTGAACCCATGACCTCTGACTCCAAAGCCCCGGTTCTATCCACTGAGCCACGCTGCTTCTCAACGATGGAGGTACATTGAGCAGGTTGGCATTATAGGAGCAAAGTATGCAAGCTAGAAATCAGAGAGATGATGATGAGGACTCTAATAAAAACAACTGGAGTAGTAAAGGACTAAGTATTTATATAAGGCAGTTTTCCAGATTCCTTAAGAAGTTGTACATATTTGAAAGTGAGTAGCCATCCCAAAACCAAAGGCGGCATTTTTGTTAGGTGGGATCCCCAGGCTGGGATCAGTCAATGGGTTTTAAAATCAGACAAAAGCATGTAAGTGAAGAGAACTCAGGCTTCCTATATTCTTTGAGCTGCCAATAAGCATACGATGCCCTCTCCCCAACTTAAAAAATTCTTTAAATTATCACCTACTACATTTGGTATTCAAACTGCTACTTTCTGACAATTTGTCACTTTACATAAGTCCCAGAATGCAACATTTTTTCCATTAAGGCAATTTATTTAAAAAATTGTCTAATAGAACAAAAATAGTCACATTTTCTCTCATTGATGTTATTAAATATCAGGGGTACATGTTGTTAAACCATGTTAAAAACAAAAACAGAAATTTAGTGTAATCTCCAAGTGTCTTGAAAGTAGAACAATTTGGAGTGATTTATGTCAGCACGCTAAAATGTGTATCGATTCAAAGAGTAAAGTTCACAAGCTGAATGTAAAACCATACCTTACCCTTTTCATTTGATTTTTTTAAAAAACTGGCTTTGGGCTAAGGCTACTAAATTACTTGCTCCAGCCTGATTCTGGACAAGATTAACAAAAAACACAGCCCCCAAAGGAAAGCACCGACTCGGACTTAATTAGGAAAGGTTAATGGAATTGGGAATTTTCTGCCTGGAGAAGACAGAGGGATGATTTAATAATGAACTTCAAGTATGTAAAGGGCTCTTAAACAAAAAATGGTGACCGGCCATTAAGCAAAGATTAGTGGCTTTGTCTGTGAAAGGTGCATCTTCTTAAAGGTGCATCTTCAGAGAGAGATCTAGAGGAAGTAGTCTTAAACTGGTCACCTCTGGTCTAGGTTATATTTTTCCATTAAGAACTTAATGTTTGAAAACCATTCTGATAGAATTTCCCATTCATTTTATAGAAATTTTTTAGAAGGAGATTTAATTACTTTTTTTAAAATTCCCATTTTTAAGCTGAAAATAGCACTTATTTTTTCCAAAGAAAAGGGGAGTTTTCATCTACAGTTCAAGGAATGCAGCCTAGGAAAAGTCTTTAGAAGGGATCAAGGTGCTGAACCATTCTCCTCCAAGAAACCTTAAAATGATAGAGAATCAATTTTTAGTTGAGCTAAGTCGATCTAATGGTATCTCCCTGCTTTATAACCCCAGGCTGCCACTTCAACCCTTCTTTTTCCTCTAAGCATTTAAATACTCGCAACCCCCAAGGAGTACATATGTTTTATGTCTTATATACTCTATGATATCCTTCTAACTGTAATATTTTAGTATCTGCCTCTCCCACTAGATTGGAAGCTTCTTAAGAGAAGGGATTGTTTCTACCAACTCTTGTAGTCTCCCAGGTGCTTAGCTGAGTACTCTGCATGCATCAGGAGCTAAGTGAATACTACTGATTGATGAACTGACTGAGGTCCAGACAGTTCCCCAAACTGATTTCTCATTTCTTGGGCTCTCTAACACTAGTGAGTCAATTCCCAGAAAATCAGTTATGAAGCAAATAACCTCCCCATGAGACTAAGTGTTCAGTACAGTGCTCTATGTAGAGTGAGGGGGCTCAGTAAATTCCATTGATTGATTAATTCAAATCTTGAGTGACCAGATGTCTTTCTCTACAATGATTTGTCTCCTAATGGACAGGGAACCATGTTAGAAATAAAATGCAAAGGATATGTCCTCACATGAAATGTCAATTTTCTTCTGGTCGTGATTTCATTTTGGCCTCGACTTCAGGAGGGTTTGGAAGTCATTGAAAAGTTAAATGATTTGAATGGCTTTTATAGTTAAAAAAAATACATAATTCACAACCTGGACATCTCTCCTTGGGAAAACAATTATGTAGTTTTGTTCAAAGGTATATTTATTTCCAGTTCTTTATTTGATGTGTAACCCTGTGATTTCGTTAAATAAGAGCTTGACCAAAGGTTTTCTACCAAGCTGATAGTTTATTCACGCTATATTCTCTAAATCTTCATGTTTCTGGATTGCTACATTTTCCAACAACTATCACATTCAACTACACAGTAGGTTTGCACATCTTCCTGGGGTTTTTACATCAGTGTTCATCTCTCTCAAACTCTAAATGGCAGTCTTTCATTCTGCTGTATCACGAAGACAGTTCCACTTTCTACCCCAATCAGCAGTACCACCAGAGGAATTGTAAATAAATCTTCAGTCACAGATAGTGTAGGGCTGTAACTTTATTTGAGTACATCAGGGTGCTGAATGTCAAATGCCTGTTCATCTGTCTCCTACTCTACCTGCCTATACCTATTGCTATATACTGAATGCTTGCTCTGTGTGAGCACCTACTATAATCCCCATTACCATGAGGGATGATCTGACCCTTTCTCCTGTGCCCTGAACCTCTTGATTGGGTCAGGAGTCAGAATAGCTTCTAATCCCTGCTCCACCACTTGTGCACTGTGTGACCTCGGACAAGTCATCTAACTTCTCTGTATCTCAGTTACATCATCTGTGAAAAATGGGGATTAAGAGTGTGAGCCCAGTGTGGGACAGAGAATATGTCCAACTTGATTAACTTGTATCTACATCAGCACTTAGAACAGTGCTTGATACATAGTAAGCGCTTAACAAGTACCATAATTATTATTGTAGTGTACTTTTCTAAGCCCTAGTTTCAGTGTTATGCCCATAATAAGCACTCAATAAATAGCCACTGATTGATTGCATGACTAGGGTATTACTGGATTATGCAAAAACTAGCCGTCCTGAACTCCGCCTCAGGAAGCTTGAAATATAGATAGGGCCAGAATAGTTTTGAAGTTTGCGGGAAGGTGTAGCATAGTTATTCCCTGAGAGGCAGTCATTTCTACCTCTCGGGCTTGTTGAATTTCTTATACTAGCAAAAGTGAGTCTGGAATTTGAACTGAACAACTTCACTGGTGTGCTGTCTGGGCCAGGCTTTTCTCTCAGGTGCATAAGGTGGAGATTGAAATAGCATTTGGTTTTAATTACTACCTCATCCCTGGTATTCTTAAGGCATGTTAAGTGACTGGAGTCAGACTTCCTCTGCATAGAGGAAAAACAGAATCAATTTTAAAGGAATTGAAGGGTCCATGTGTTTTTATCATACCTCCCCCCCACCCCCCAAGAGTTTTTGCTGCCACTTTGTTTTATTGCTGTTGTTGCCATTGGGCTTGGGAAGATCGAAAAGCATTAGGACATGAAGTCTCTAAGAGACCTGAATGCCCTTGAATGCTTCCTGATTGGACCAGGTATCCCTCCTGATCGGCAGCTACATCCAGGAGGTTCTGGTCATTCTGGACTGTCCTCCTCACTCAACATTGTCCTGACTGGGTTCTGCAAGCTCTCCTGAGAACCCCCACCAAAATGTTTTCTGTCCAAAAGGAAAATGTGCTGACATTAGAGTTCCTGGCTTGGGCTTCTATGAAAGACTGCTGAGATATAGTTCCTGAAACTTTGGCTTGCTGGTAGAGAGGGGCCTTGCTTACTTTGTCCTGGCACCATCAGCTAGATTGCCCCATACAGTCAAAAACAAGCATGCCTGGCCCCAGGTTTCATTGCCGAATACCTGTTTGCTCTCTCCCTTAAACTGGGAACTCTGATTATATTATAACTAAACCAGCTTTTAGTGCTCAGCACAGAGTAAGCATTTAACAGTTAGTATTATGGTCATCACTGAAGACTCATTTCTCCATTTTAACTGGTCCATCAGCAGAAAGATCTCTTTTACTGCATATTCTACTTATAAAATTTAACCTCAGTACTACCACCAGACTATCTGGAAGATTATGAAATTACATTCAGGAATTCAGATTTTTGGCCCCTAATCATGTTCAGTAACAGTACTTCTCTTTTTCTACATTGTTTTCCTAAAAAGATGCTGTAACCTCCAGATTACATTTTTTTTTTCACTCCACTACCTTCATCCCTAGGCTGAGCTCTGTCTCTGAAATATCTTAAATGTTATGGTTATGGCCCCAGTAATTGTGTTTACATCATCTCTGAGAAAGACACATACTTAAGAGGAAAAAATAGCCAAAACAGCTTGGTGTTTTTGGCTTATTGTTTGAATATCTGAAGACATCGCATCTGGAAAGAATTCTATTAATTTGTGGCTAGCACCCATACATCAGTTCCATGAGTTTCCAAGTAAACACAGAGAAATTGGCATCGCTATCTTGTGGCAGGGAGCAAAGGAACATAATGGTACAGACTAATCCAAGAAGGAAACATTAACCCAGATGTGAACAAGACAATGAATGAATTGTTCCACAAAACTTTTCAATTTTTTGGGTAGTGAGCTACAATTATAATCACAAATAGTCAGCCACTCAAATTGCATTTAAACCTGAAAATTACACATTAGGGCTTGTGCATAATTATCTCTGCAGCACAGCCACTCCAATTAAGCTTAAACACTTAGGCAAATTAAACCATTCTTAAGAAGAAACTTGGAAAATCATGAGTTTCCTTAAAATAAAATAAAAAAAAACCCTGTCATTTATCTGTAATAGTCAAAGGCTCATAGTGATTTGATTGTAGGCTGGTCGTTTCACTTTTAAATCACAGAAGCAATCTTTCTTCTAATGTATTAAGTATGATTTGATTCTGAATTTACTAGCAAAATTGAACTCAATTCTTTAGGATTTCTGTCTTCAGAGTGTTGTGTAGGAATAAAGTTTATTTTATTTTATTTTTTCATCAGGCAAAAGGAATATGGGGAACATGAAGATAGCTTACAGGGTGTATCCTGATGGGCAGGGAACACATTTACAAATACTGTTATATTGTAGTCTTCCAAGTGCTAAGTACAGCATTCTGCATGCTCAATAACTGAGCTTGTTGTGGGCAGGGAATGTGTCTACCAACTCTGTTACACTGCATCTCCCAAGGGCTTAGTACAGTGCTCTGTGCACAGTAAGTACTCGATAAATACAATTGATTGATAAATACGATTCATCATTTGTTTGTTAGATTAACCTAATACCTGTCAAGCTCCTGAATGAGTTAGTTGATATTTCATACAATAATAATAAGAATGATGGTATTTGTTGAGCACTTACTATGTTCCAGGCACTGTACTATGCAGTGGGATGGATACAGGCAAATTGACTTGGGCTCACAGTCCATGTGAGGCTCAATCCTCATTTTACAGATGAGGAAATTGAGGCACAGATAATTGAAGTGACTTGTTCAAGGTCACACAACAGACAAGAGGCAGAGTCAGGATTAGAACCCATGACCTTCTGATTCCCAGGCCCGTGCTCTGTCCACTACACTATGCATTGCAGCATTGTGGGTAAACATGAAATCCTAAATCCAGGCCATAGTTGAGGCTATGGACTCATATCATGTTTGTCTAAGAAAATATGGCTCTGGCCACAGGAGTGGCCCTGTTTTGAAGACCTTAACTTCTTATATTAGGCTTCTCCTCCACCTGCCTTGGCCACACCACCCTTAATCTGGGAGTATTGATCACCACAGGCCCTTTATAATACCTCAGATCATTTCTGCTCCATAATCCAAGAGCTCAGGGAATGGGGAAGAGAAGGAAGAAAAAATGGAGTGGAAGCAAATGAGGGAGAAGAGACAAGGGAAGAGATCAATTAGTAAAAGTCGTAGTGAGATAGTGACACAGATAAGAGACCCACAGAGACAGGTAGACAGTGAGTCATTGGCCATGAAGTAAATCAACTTCATCACTTGAAGGAACAAGGTAGGAATAGTAGCTCAGGGTCACACTGAAATCCTCCAGGAACTAAACATTTCAGTAATGTTGGCCTAATGGAAAGGTAATTAAGAATTAGGGGGTCTGGAGTGGAGGATTGGCTGGACTACCCACTTGTTGGGTGAACTTGGACAGGCAATTAAACCATTCTGGGCTTTATTTCACCCTTCTGTAAAATGGAGACATTATTATCCCAGTTCTCCTCCCTTTAAGGGATGTTGTGAGAATAAACTGAGATAAGACACTGTGATTCCTTGCAGTTGTTAAGAAGAAAGGTGCTTTAGAAATCCAAGAATTCAAGGAATCTCAGATTTGGACTTGTTTTTCCACCTGGGGCGATCATTCCCCTATTCTCTTAGTTTTTCTACCTGATCCAAGAGGGGAATAATAACATGCTCATCTTCTTCTTTTAAATGATCTGCTAAAGACAAATAAGTGAAAATTTGAATGGACTGCATCATATTACTGCTACAATGTAATAGCGATAATTATCCTAATAAGGTGGTTTGGCCCATTGGCTCAAAGACCTAGACAAATATGATCCCAATTCTCTTCTATTTTATACCACTAATTGACATAAAATTTGGAGGGAGATTTTGAAACTCTTCAGCTACTTTTCTGAAGATTTTGGAATTGATGAAAGTCAAAGCATATTGTGCCAAAGGCATTTTCTCTTAATGTGTAAGGCCCTTGTGTCTTTGAAGAAATTTTAATCAGTATGTTTGTAATTTATTTTTACTCACTTCATTGCCGGTGTTGAATAAGAGCTATTTCATGCTCAAGAAGTTTTGGGGAACTTTATTCTGTCTTCCTCAGAAATAGGACACCATATTTTTGTTTATGTAAGTCAACCCTCCAAAAAATATTGGGTTGAAATTCAGATAACATGGAGAACTCAGGAGAGTCATGGATCACCAAAATATGTTAGTCCAGACCCAATATTACTAAAAATTGGGTATTTTATATCGGTAACATTTAGATAAAAATGGATTTGTTTACCATGTATGCATACATACACATGAGTTAAACATTGTTCTACTGGCATAAAAAGCTAAACCAGTACAGTAGTTTAGACTTTTTAAAAAATAGTTATTGCTCCAAGGCTTGTAGGTGAAACCATTCTCTCCTTTGCTTAGTAGTTTTAAATGTTAGGAATAATCAGCATGGTGTATTGTAAATGAATTTAACACACATTTCACTTTTTGATGCTTATTCTACAACTTTGACTCTGATTCTGAGACTCTTTTGGAAAACTCCATCTAATTGGTCACCATGTTGGACCAAGCATTGGTCATATCTTATCTTGACTATTGCATCGGCCTCTTTGCTGATAATAATCTTAATTAATTATTGTGGTGTGTAAAGTGCTTACTATGTGTCAAGCATTGTACTAAGCACTGGGGTAGAAACAAGATAATCATTTCCCACATGCGGCTCCCAGTGGAACTAGGAGGGAGAACAGGTATTGAATCGCCATTTTGTAGATGGGGAAACTGAGGCACAGAGATGTTAAGTGACTTGCCCAAGGTCATATAGCAGGAAAGTGGCATAGTCAGAATTTAGAACCCAGGTCATCTGACTTACATTTCCGTTCTTTTTCCACTAGACCACACTGCTTGTCCCTGACTCCAATCTCTCTTCTCTACAGTCCAAATGTCACTTTGCTGCCCAGATTACTGTTTTTAAACGTCTTTCTGAACACATCTCCACACCCCTCAAACATCTCTACAAGTTAAAATCTACACATCAAAGACTACTCAGATGTTTTTCCCCTTCCCACTTTTCCACTCTCTTCTTCCTCTACATTCCAACTCTTCATTCCTCTCACACTAACTTACTTTGTGCTTTGTTCTCATTTCTCCCTCCAACCTCTTGCTCACCTCCCTTCCTCTTCCAATTTGACAGGCCACAGGTCTCCCCACAAGTCTCCCAAATCTCCAGGAGGCATTTTCTCATTGATTTATAATTTTTCAAGCTTATGAGCCTTCTACTGCTGGTTCAATAATGTCTGTGCAATCTAAGCACTATAACTTCCCGTACCACTGGTGTACATCATCCTCATCGTCATCATTAATGGTACTTATTGAGCACTTACTGTGTGCAGAGCATCAAATTGGGAGAGTGTAATATAAATTTTCCATATCCTATAGTAAGCAATAATTCATGTATAGCTCTCCTTTTTCTTCTACCTCTTAGTTGTAATTTGTTTTCATGTCTGTTTCCCCTAATAGATTGTAAATTCCTTCAAGGCAGTGATCATGACTATTAATTATATTATTCTCTCTCCAGTGGTTAGTGCAGTGCTCTACACATGGTAAGTGTCAATAAATACCATTGTTTGATTCACTGATTGATTAACTGAGAACAAGTAGGGACAGCTGGGAAACCTAACATGGTTGCCTTTCAAAATTTGCATTAAACTATGTAACAGTTTACATTCAATCATGTGGGCTGGTACTTAAGGGAACAGAAAGGAGAAGTGCCTTATTGTTTACAGGAAAATAAACAGCTGATTGTAGACTAACAGTGAGAGTGAACTTTGCTCACCTTTATCTGGCTTCTTCCTCTGGAGACTGTACCCAGAAATAAAACTGAACTGAAACATTTTATAATAAGCTAAACATAAACTAGCAATGTTAAGCTATTGAAAGTAAAATACAGTCAGTTCTCCCATAACATGGATTTTCATTACACATTTGGGATAGATCGTTGTTGAGGCATATCTGTCTGATTAAAAAAATGAAATGATTTCAGAAGAGAAGAACATGTGTGTGCATGTGTTGCTTGCCAACATGGGTGGACTACTAGACTGTAAACTCCTTGTGGGCAGGGAATGTGTCTGTTTATTGTTGTATTCTCCCAAGCACTTAGTGCTTTGCACAAACTGCTCAACAAATACAATTGACTGACAATGACTTACAGGAAGGAGATAGTATAAGAGGTCATTGCTTTGGTAGGAAAAGTAGCAGAATTAGAGGAGAGAAAGGAGCAAGACTAAAAGGATTATTCATGAGCTACGGGAGTGTATGCATGTGGGTTCCTGAGATTGGGTCTCAGGGGCACCTCCAACATTTCCTAAGGACCTTGTGAGATAATCCTCAAGAACTCTTCAAAATCCTCTGAATGTTATCTTTTAGAGCTGTTTCTACTCCAGAAGCTTATCAGTTCTGCAGTTCCAGGATACAGTAAATCAAAAATATTCTTTATTTGCTCTAGTGATATTTCTTTCAGTAGATGTTTCCCCTATCTGGTTAACCATCAATCAGATATATTGTGCGCTTATGGTGAGAGTACAATATAACAGAGTTGATAGACATATTTCCTGCCCAAAAGGAGCTTACAGTCTAGAGTGGGAGAGAGACTCTAATAAAAATAAATTATGAACATGTGCATGAGTACAGTGCCCTGAACACAGTAACCACTCAGTAAATACAATGACTATGTGATGTGGGGTGGAATAAAGTGTTCAAATCCAAGGGCAAGGGCAGATACAGAAGGGAGTGGGAGAAGGGGAAGGGAAAGCCTCTTTGCGGAAGGTAAAAAATAATTGTGGCATTTGTTAAACCCTTATTTTGTGCCAAGCTACAAGACAGTCAGGTTGGATACAGTCCCTGTTCCATGTGGGTCTCACAAGTTATATTAAACTTTCATTAGTCTTTAAACTAGGCTTGGAAGTGGTTCCCGTGTTAACAGGGACTTGGGGATTGGAGGGGGAGAAGAATGGCTCTGAGCCAAGTGGGGCGAGGTGAAGAACCTCTCCCGAAATGTTCTAGGTTCTTCAGCTTCACAAAGATGTTTTTCATGATTTCTTAGGACCACATTATGTTACCTTGGTTTTGTCACCCTCCATACAGTTATGTAGCATAATGTATATACCTGTTGCTTCTGCGTTGGCAAGGGGGTGTCCAGTATCCTTTCCTCGGGAGCTCTCAGTGGCCACCCAAGCCCTCAGCCATGGCATGATTCCTCTTCATTCAGCAGCACCAGACTCCCTAGAGGCTTGGCCTGAACTAGCTAGTTTCTCCGGGCTACCATACCGTATTTCATTTTTATATGGCCCTTGGCTGCCCATTGAAATCATCGGAATTCTCTTCTCATGTATTGTAGGGATCTGCCAATACTAGTGTGTCGGGGGGGGAGGGGAGCATTTTCTGGTTAGGAAGTTTTTGCCATGAATTGCAGCCATTTGACCTGATTCTGGCAACCAGAACGCCTATCACCGGCTGCCGAGAGGTCTGCTTCGCATGGCCACAGGATCTAAAGCAGCAATCATCAACTCACTGCATTGGGCTGGGTAGCCATTTTAGGATGACCACAGTTGTAGTGTGGCATTTGGGTGAACTGTTAACCTAGAATTGGAGGTCATTCTGTTTCAGGGCCAATTTATTTACCAACGTATTCCTACACAGCTCTGGCTCTTCCGTCTAATGAACTGAATGTGACTCTTAACCATTTCCAGCCCTCACAATGCAGTGCAGTTAATGTTGAACTACGAGAAGGGAGTAGAGGGACAGTCCTAAGCCACCTCTTTGATTTCTGTAAGTCGGCTTGTGCTTTCTTTAACCTCACACATTTGTTGGCAACTGTACAGCAAATATTCCGTTTTTCTTTTTGAATTAAAAATAAAAGTTCCCCGGGGAAATTATGCAATGGGAAATAGCCACTTCAATAAACTTGGCTCACACATTTCATTGATTATGGTAAATCTAATTACTGCAGTACGGCCTGGGTGAACCAAAAAAATACTCCTTCCTTGCTGCAGTCATAAACATTTCTTTCTATATTTCTATAGGTTTTCTCAAAAATCAAATCATCGTTGGCCCATTTGGCCACATACATTTATCTGGAGAAAAGAAATAGAAACTGATTACTTCACCTCTAAACTATGGTAATGTGAGTTAAAAGAAACCTGAAAAATACAATTTCAAGTGAACTTGAAATTTAAAAGCTACTACCTTGTGTGCAGGAAATGTCGCTTATTTGTCTGGTATTTTCTATGTGCTTGGTACTGTGCATTGTACCAAATCAATGCTCAATCAATCTTACCATTAGTTGGTAGATCCTACTGGTTCTATGCAATTAAGAACCCGTTCGTGCCTTTCCCCTCCATATACACGCATTATGTGAGCCCCTGCACTGCTGAAGTTATTGTGTTATTGTGATTTGTTGAACTACAATAGTCAATTTAGGTGGTGGTCAGTACAGAAGCAGTGTGGCTTAGTGGACAGAGCGTGGGCTTGGGAGTCAGAGGACACGGGTTCTAATCCCATCTCTGCCATTTGTCTGCTTTGTGACCTTGGGCAAGTCACTTAACTTCTCTGTGCCTCAGTTACCTCAACTGTAAAATGGGGATTAAAGATGTGAGCCCCATGTGGGACAACCTGATTACCCTGTATCTACCCCAGTGCTTAGAACAGTGCATGGCATGTAGTTCTTAAAAAATATTATTATTATTACAGGGAGGAAGATCTAGGCCCTTGCCTAATATATGAGCTAATGTGGCACAGAAATACTGTAACAGGGTTCTGAGAAGTTAAGTTGCCATTGCTTAATTACTTTGTGACATCGGTTGCAGGGCTCTAATGTTAATAGAGCCTTGCAGAATTGCTACTAATGTCCCTTCTCATGGGTCTTTTCTGGTAGGAGGAGAAAGAGAAGAAGGAGGGAAAAGAGAAAGAGGAACAGGAGGAGGAGGCATTTACAATGTGCAGATCAATGTACTAAGCACTGGGAAAAATGCAAGGTGGGAATTCGATATGGTCCCTGTCTTTCAGGGGACTCACAATATGAAAATAAAAATGGGGAGAGGGGACTGATGACAAATACATAAGGAGAAATTAAACAAAACAAAGACAAAAACAAAGACTTACAGGCTACTGTGACCAGATGAATGGTGTCAGGCTCCTGATGATAATGGTATTTGTTAATAATAATGAATAATAATAATGATGGCATTTGTTAAGCACTTACTATGTGCAAAGCACTGTTCTAAGCGCTGGGGGGGATACAAGGTGATCAGTTTGTCCCATGTGGGGCTCACAGTCTTAATCCCCATTTTACAGATGAGGTAACTGAGGCACAGAGAAGTTAAGTGACTTACCCAAAGTCACACAGCTGACGAGTGGCAGAGCCGGGACTAGAACCCATGACCTCTGACTCCCAAGCCCGGGATCTTTCCACTGAGCCACACTGCTTCTCTGTTAAGCAATTATTATGTGTCAATCACTCTACTAAATGCTGAAGTAGGTACAAGATAATCAGATCAAACACCATCCCTATCGTACAATCTAATGGGGAGGGAGGACAGGTATTGAAACCTCATTTTGCAGGTGA
This sequence comes from Tachyglossus aculeatus, assembly GCF_015852505.1. Taxonomy (NCBI): domain Eukaryota; kingdom Metazoa; phylum Chordata; class Mammalia; order Monotremata; family Tachyglossidae; genus Tachyglossus; species Tachyglossus aculeatus. Next base: position 15,064,723 of record NC_052074.1, on the reverse strand, counting down.
GAAAGGTTAGGCACAGAAAAGTTAAGTGACTTTCCTAAGGTCACGCATCAGGCAAATGTATCTACTCTTCCAAGAGCTTAGTACAGTGCTTTGCACACAGTAAGTGCTCAATAAATATGATTAAATGAATGAATGAAAGTGGCAGCATTGTATTAGAACCTGCCACTAGACCAGGGTGTTTCCCGAATCCTAAAGAATAATCTTGTCTCTTTGAGAGTGATTAGTATTTTATCCTCAGTTTTTGACAGATGCTGATTTCTCTGCTTGGGCCCCATATAATTCTTCTACTGGATCTCCCTTCTCTACCACAACAGTTGTGTTTCCTTTTCAGGTCAGTCGTTGCAGCAAAATCCAGGTCTCTTTGCTGGCTGACAGCAGAAGACTCTTTTCCAACTTAATCACCTCCCACTGCTCCTCCCAGTAAATCAGTGTTCAGTTCAGTCCCTCCTACCAATTCAAGTCCGGTCTATGGACAATAATCCCACTATGGCTATGATGATCAATCTTCGGCGGAAGTGTCAATGTTAAGACTGTTTTTCAGTGGCAGTTAAAGCCACAATGCCATTTACAAAACTTCCCAAATGACTCAGTATTTGCAAATTGGCAGAAACTGGGAGTGAAAGATCAGTTTTGAACTACAGTCCCCGATACTAAAGACCCCAGTGTTACTAGTGTGTCAGTTTATGGGATTTGAGGTTTCTGGGTCCACTTTTTGTTTGTCTTGGAGTTGCCCAGATTTGAATGGATTAATGGGTAACACCTAGGATGGGGAACCCCAAGCTCTAATACATATTTTTGTAATGGTATTAAGCATTTACTGTGTGGCAAGTACTCTTCTCAGTGCTGGGGTGGATACAAGCTAATTAGGCTTAATCCCCATTTTACTGATGAGATAAACTAAGGCACAGAGAGTTAAGTGACTTGTCCAAGGCCATAGAAAGATAATTTGAGCCATTCTTCCTGTACTATATAGCTCATCTGTCACCACCTATGCCACTACTAGAAGAAGCAAGGTGTACAAGGTGTACAGTGCTCTGCACATAGTAAGCGCTCAATAAATACGATTGATGTAGCAGATACAGCACGGGCTGGCGAGTCAGAAGGTCATGGGTTCTAAGCCTGACTCTGCAACTTGTTTGCTGTGTGACCTTGGGCAAGTCACTTCACTTCTCAGAGCCTCAGTTACATCATCTGGGAAATGGGGAACCCCATATGGGACTGGGGCTGTGTCCAAACCGATTTGCTTGTATGCACCTCAGCACTTAGTACAGTACTTAGTACATAGTAAGCACTTAACAAATGCTATCATTATTATTACTTCTAGATCCCGTCCATTTCTCCCAACATCTGCAACCTCCTGGTGCACTGTGCTACTCTGACTTGTCTTCCCTAACATTTGATTACTTGACGGTGTTTTGGAAGACTCAGGGCAGTGACACAAGACATTGAAGAGGTGGCGATACGTAGCCTCAAATCTATAAACAGAATGGGCACCTTACCCACTTTCCACATGGCACTGTAAAACTTCCCTGTTGCCTGATCCATGTAGAATTCATCATGTCCTAGAATCACATTCTTCTTCAAATTCATATTGTCTCTTCAAACCACATTTTTTCTCTTCCAATACACTAAAGTCCATTCAAAGTTAAAATCTAAGTCCAGAGGAAATTCACAGAGCACAGAGAAAATTGACTCTCAGAGGGAAAAAAAAAGCAAAAACAGAAAGGGTTAAGGTGAGAGGTCAGATTCTCCTTTTGCAAACTTTCAAGACTTCAATGGGACAAGTGATTGCCCTCATGTGAATGTTCATTTTTTGGAGAAGAAATGTTAGAGGTGTAGAATCTGGCTCACAGATCTAAGGCCCCTGGCATTCAGTTCGAGCTCCATGAATGTGAGCCACTTGTGAGCAGGGAAGGGAGCTACCAACTTGCAGTGTGGCTCAGTGAAAAGAGCCCAGGCTCTGGAGTCAGAGGTTATGGGTTCAAATCCTGGCTCCACCAATTGTCAGCTGTGTGACTTTGGAGAAGTCACTTAACTTCACTGGACCTCAGTTACCTGATCTGTAAAATGGGGATTAAGACTGTGAGCCCCCCGTGGGGCAACCTGATCAGTTTGTAACCTCCCCAGTGCTTAGAACAGTGCTTTGCACATAGTAAGCTCTTAATAAATGCCATCATTATTGTTGTTATTACTGCATTGTTTTCCAAAGCCTAGCACTGGATGCTCAACTCACAAGTACTCAAAAATGCCAATCAATCAATCAGTAGTATTTACTGAGAGTTTATTGTATGCAGATCACTGTACTGAGCATTTGTTGATTGATTATACGAACAATCCAGTTTTCACTTTTTGTATCTGAAAGAGATCAGTACCACTCAACTGCGAAAATTCATCACGCTATAACCACTTAAATGATATTTTAAATTTTTTATTATTCTTGTTTATGCCCAGCCTGGTTTTTGATATCCTCATATCTAATTTCTTCCTAACTCTGGGCCCATGATAATTTACATGCCCATTAACATGTTAAAGAGTGATAGATCTAGGTCTCAAAGTGTTACTTATTGAGCACTCATTGGTATAGATAGCTAGTTCCTATGGCTAGTCTTGTACTTCCCAAGCACTTAGTACAGTGCTCTGCACAAAGTAAGTGCTCAATAAATATGAATGAATGAATGAAAGAATTAATATTCTTAATTTTTTTGTAATGAATGTTGGCTTTTCTGTGACTCCTGTTTGTTTGTTTGTTTTTTTTTTTAATGATATTTGTTAAGCACTTATGATGTGTCAGGCACTGTGCTAGGTGCTGGAGGAGTTACAAGGTGATCAGGTTGAAGACAATCAATGTCCCAGATGGGGGCTTATAGTCTTTGCTCTTTACGATATTTGTTTAAGCGCTTACTGTGTGTCAAACATTGTTCTAAGTGCTGGGGAAGGTGGAAGTTAATTATGTTGGACACAGTCCCTGTCCTGTATGGTACTCCTATTGAAGTATCAGCATGGCCTAGTGAATAGACCATGAGGCTGGGATGATGATAATAATAATAATTATGATATTTGTTAAGCACCTACTATGTGCCAGGCACTTTACTAAGCATTGGGGTGGATAAAAGCAAATGAGGTTGAACACAGTCCCTGTCCCACATAGGGCTCACAGCCTTAATCCCCACTTTACAAGTGAGGTAACTGAGGCACAGAGAAGTGAAGTGACTTGAGTTCTAATCCCAGTTTTGCCACTTGTTTGCTGTGTGACCTTGGTCAAGTCACTTCACTTCTCTGTGCCTCAGTTCCCTCATCTGTAAAATGGGGATTAAGACTTTGAGTGCTATATGGGACATGAACTGTGTCCAACCCAATTAGCTTGAATTGACCCCAGTGTTTAGAACAGAGCCTGGCACCTAGTAAGTGCTTAACAAATACCACAGTTATTATTATGTAGGAGAGAGAACAGGTATCCCCATTTTATAGTTGAGGAAACTGAAACCCAGAGAAGTTAAATGACTGCCTAAGGCCACACAGCAAGCAGAGCCGGGGTTAGACTCTAGTCCTCTGACTCCCAAGCTCTCTTCATGAGACCACACTGCTTTTTGTTCATTAAAGATAGTGAACTGAATTCAGTAATAATAATTATCATTGTGATTTTTTTAAGTGCTTATATGTGCCAAGGACTGTACTAAGTCCTGGGGTGGATTTAAGATAATCAGGTCAGAGAACGTGCCTGTTTGACAGGGGCTCTGTCTAAGTTGTCCCTTCCACATTGTATGCTTGGAAAGGTTGTCCCTTTCTGGTGTGTAACATTTGCTGTCTCTTTTTCTCCCACTTTGTTTTACAGTATTTACTGAACCTCTGCTCTCAGTAGAATTATTTCATTGTTAATTGTTATTCACCAGGCTGGTATATTTGCCAGACAGACATAGGAGCCCACGTTATTAGCAAATGTTTTATTCACTGTGTCTTTCCAATGCCTTTCCTTTCCAGGACTTCCCCGTGATCCTCTCTTGCATTTTTTTTAATGGTATTTGTTAAGCACTTACTATATGTTAGGCACTGTACTAAATTCTGGGGTAGATACAAGCTAATCAGATTGGTCCCTGTTCCTGTCCCACATGAGGCTCACAGTCTTAATCCCCATTTTACAGGTGAGGTAACTGAGACACAGAGAAATGAAGTGACTTGCCCAAGGTCATCCAGCAGATAAATGGCAGATCTGGGAGTAGAACCCAGGTCCTTCTGACTCCCAGGGTCATGCTCTATCCACTAGGCCACGCTGCAAAACATGGAGCATGAAGATGGACTAATAAAACTGCTCTAGTAGGTATAGTGCGGGTAGCAAATCCAGGCTTTGCAGCTGCAAAAAGGTGGAAAGCTACTATTTTTTTAAACTTAATGTTGGTGCCAGCTCCAATTCGTGGCAGGATATTTAGTCAAAAAATTATCTTTTAGATTTTCATCCCTGTAAATTACATACTACAAATACCAAATAGTGGTAAATGCTGGATACCTATACTTACAAACTCCCAAGAAAACATTAGCCTTCAATTTGAGGCTGAATTTTTGGTTTTTTTAAAAATACCATTATGCATACTGTCTTTTGAACTTAGTCAACAGCATGTGGGTGATATGGACTACTCAGTTTTGCTATTTTGGAAAAAAATCTATTGCTAAACTGCTGAGATATCAAATGCAATACCTGAAGCTCAATGTTAAGTATTTTTTTATAAGGAATTAACCAGTGTAACTGCAGGCTGTAAATAGAACTTATACCACCTCATTGTGTGTCATAAACACTTCATCACATGACATATTTGAATGTCATAAAAGAATAATAGAGATTATATGCACTAAGGACGGCTCACAACTATTCAACATGTAAAGTGGAAGAATTCCATAAGAAAATGTAACTTCTGCAATACAAAGAGGATATTTCCTCTAGATAATTGATATGTGAAGCCAATGTTATTTTAATGGGACAAAACAAACATGGATTTTAGGAAACCCGATGACTGAAGTCTTCCCTAAATAGAAATTGCATGGCACTAACTATTTCTTCTGCTTGTCTTAATGCTGACAATCATGTTCCAATTTATTCCAAAGAAGCAGAGCAGTTATCCAAATCTAGATCATTCATTTGAAAAAAGAATTCCAAATAAACACTTTTTTTTTTTTACAGGACCGACAGAGTTGGCCATAGTTTCAGACAAATGAAAGAAGCGGATGCAATGAGGTTTTCTGGTCATAATTTGTATGAATCAGCAGAACTCTGTAAGGTGCTAAAGGTGCAGGGTTTATTTTTTGTTTTTTGGTTTTGTTTTTTTTTTTGTGGTGAGACTGTGTCCTTCCTTGGTTTTTGATTGCCTTTAGTGTCTACCTGCTGGACACTGCTGCAGGGTGGGGAGGGAGGAAGGAGGGGAAGGGTGCTTATCTGTTTTTATTTCTGATTTGCTAATGTTCTAATTGTTCTTTCTTATCTGATCCTCTCTGTTGTTCCTTTCTCCTAACAAGTTGGAAACAACCAGGGGGAAGTTATTCCTCCCGCCTCCCCCCACAAACACACACTTCCAATAGCAGTTATTTAGTTGCCTTCTGCTCTTTCTTTACTAAAAGAAAAGACAACAAACATCTTGTCCTTAAACTGCTTTTCCCCTACAAGGAGCATTATCAGTTGATAGGGCCTCTGTTGTCTTAACGTTTTTCTAACATGACAGTGAGGTGAAGTGGGCAAAACTTTGAAACACAGTCTGTCCATCAACCCAGGTAAGAGTCCCGAAGTTGGATTCCAGGTGCAGACGTTGTGGTTGGACTGCGGTATACCGCTCCAAAAATATTCATTTTGTTTGCACGGGGCAATCCCTGAAAATGTTTGTTTGGTGTAAGAGGTGGGGGGAGGGTGTGTGTGTTTAAACACCAACGAACTGCTAGCCAAAAGCAATATTTTGTTTTCAGAAAATACAGACTGCCTCATTTTTTTATGGTATTTATTAAGTGCTTACTTTGTGCTGGCACAGTACTAAAGCGCTGGGTTAGATATGAGCTTATCCGGTTGGGCACAGTCCATGTCATTCATTCAATCGTATGTATTGAGAGCTTCATTCATTCAGTCGTATTTTTTGAGTACTTACTGTGTACAGAGCACTGTACTAAGTGCTTGGAAAGTACAATTCAGCAACACATAGAGACAATCCCTGCCCACAGCGGGCCCACAGTTCCACATGGGGCTCACCGCCTTAATTCTCATTTTACAGATGAGGAAACTGAGGCACAGAGAAGTGAAGTGACTTTGCCAAAGGTCAAAGGTCAGAAGAAAAGTGGCAGATTCGGGCTTTTTTTAAAATGGCATTTATTAAGCGCTTACTCTGTGCAAAGCACTGTTCTAAGTGCTGGGGAGGTTACAAGGTGATCAGGTTGTCCCACGGGGGGGGGGGGGGGGCCTCACAGTCTTTATCCCCATTTTACAGATGAGATAACTGAGGCCCAGAGAAGTTAAGTGACTTGCCCAAAGTCACACAGCTGACAATTGGCAGAGGCAGGATTTCAACCCATGACCTCTGACTCCAAAGCCCGGGCTCCTTCCACTGAGCCATGCTGCACCCCCAGGTCCTCTGATTCCCAGCCCCGTGATCTAGGCATCACTGACCCATTGTCTCACAATCACTCTGATATTGAAACCATTTCATAGAAAAGTTCAGGCTAAGTGACTTCTCTGCAATTCCATAGAATTCTGTGGCATATCTATTCATCAATCAATCAATGATATTTATTGAGCATTTACTAAGTGCAGAGCACTATACTAAGAGCTTGGGAGAGTATAATAGAACAGAATTAGTGGACGTGGTCCCTGCTCATAATGAGCTTAGAGTCTAAGGAGGGAGACAGACATTATTATAAGTAAATATAATATATAATTTAAAGATATGTACATAAGTGTTGCGGGTTGGGTGTGGAATAAATATCAAATGTCCAAAGGTCACAGATCCAAGTGTCAGATTTTCTGCCTTTACTTATTTTCAATTTATTCATTAAATCGTATTTATTGAGTGCTTACCTTATACAGAGCACTGTACTAAGCGCTTGGGAGAATACAACAATAAACAGACACATGCTCTGGACACAACGAGATTACAGTCTAGAGGACATGTTAACAGTGCAAATTGTTAATGTCCTCCCTCATATCAACCTGGAAACAATATCTTAAAAATAAATGTTTCTATGTTATTGGTTTGTTTTTTGATCCTTAATGTTCCTTAATAAGGAGTACTGTTAAATGGATACTTTAGTGCAGCGGGATAGGCAAAATAGTTTCTGTAAGGGAGTTTTGTTCTTAAGTGAATAATCTAATCCTGCTCTACGCCCCACAGTCAATTTTCCTCCTGCTTTGTGTGTATAAATTAGTATGTTTCCCAGGAGAGAGAAAATTACACCCCAGGAATAAGTACTTTCAATGTGCTCTTCTCTGGCACGTCTGTGGTAATGTTCTTCCTTTCTGATCCAGAGTGAAGAGATAGAGTGCTTTACAAATGAATCCCACCACAGGCAAAGATAAAAGTCTTTCTTTTTTCACATGCAGATTGGAATAGTTAACAGCCTCACAGTCCATCCCGTCCGGGTTTCCCCGAGAAGAGACCTTTGAAACTCAAGGTGGGTTCTACCTAAAAGAACTGAAAATAATACAAAGCTCGGAGTTACATTGGCAAACATTATTTCCGACGTATCCTTGGGTCCTAAGGGAGAGGAACAAGAACGTTTGACCTTTAGGGAAAAGAAAAAGGTGCGTGAAGAAGGAAAATAGATTTCTAAAGATTCATTCATTCACCCCTGCTAAAATAAGCTTCCAAAGTACGTAACAAAGATGTAAAAGTGAAAATGTGTCTCGAATTATCCCCTGTGCATTGCCTAGATTCACCCGTTAACTGATCCAGCCTTTAGAGTGCTGCTTTAACTATGGAGGTCTAAGAGAAGTCATAATGAGAGTTTACGTTATAGACCTAATGGCAGTTTACAAGGACCTATTTCAGTTCCCAGGTGTGCCCACATTCAGGAGAGCAGTAATTTTCCACATGCGGCTTTCTTGCAGAAGGGGAGAGGAAAAAGCAGTGTAAAGATGCAAAATTACCCGGCAAGAGCGAGGCCTCTGAACTTCAGTGAGATCATCTGGTGAGATCTGTTGCAGATAGGGTCCGGCATATTTTCCAATCCGGAGAAATGAAACACATACAAAGGAATGGAAAATTCAGAAAGCAGGACAATTTTACTGGATCTTTCTCACTTCGACTATGAGCCCACTTCTCCAATAACACGTACCGATTACTCTGTAGCTTTTCCAACCCCCAGCCCAGAGCTGAGCCAGTTTCTGTATGTAAGATCTATATCCATTCCCCTTATGAAATGACCTCAGTCAGCATCACAAAGTCCTGTACCTGACTTCACCGGCCAGCCCAAAGAGTTTTAGGAGGCGTCACTTTGGAAGGAATTACCGTGGACCAGGTGCGGGAGAAAGCATAGGCTATTGGCATGCCAGTTCCAACTTGAGAATGATAGCGAAGTTTCAGGTTAGCTGTTTGCCTTGGCTGAATTGATTTTTCATCTGAGCACCCAAATTTAGAAGAGGGCTGAACGTATCCCAGTGCTGTGAAGATGCTCCAAGCATTACTAGAAATTTTTAAGTAGGATAGGAGGAAAGTGAACAGAAAAAAAATAAATAAATAAACACATTCTCTTGGGAGATGGTCCATGTTTAATGAGTTCAAACCTCTTCCCCAAATTAAGTGAAGTATTTAAAAAGGAAACAATATTACTCAGGTTTTATTTGTTTCAGCTACTTGGTTACAACTCCACGTGGACACAATTAATGAAGGAAATAGAGTATTTTATAAGCCCCAGACTCTCAGTCACTCTGTGCCCATGTGAAATTCTTTGCCTTAATCACCACACATTCCTTTCAGATAGCTCGTATATTGCCAGAGATAATTATCCCAGGTTTAAGGAAAGATCGTGTCTGGTCCCTCCATAACAAAGCCGAAAATGCAGAGAATTAGAATGCCACTTTAAATTCATGGTGAACTTTGCCCTCTTTCTCATAACAATTTATTCAATTGAAGGTTTCTTTTTTTAAAATTCTAAATTTTATTTACCCTCTTTTGAAAGCCAATCCTGCAGGAGCCTTGAGATCTGCTTTGGGAGCAGCACACCTGGCTCTTTAAGAAACTCTGTGTCCTGGGATTAGGTTCCTCTGTCCTGGGAATGAAATGCAGTGGGAATGTACTAAGGAGTCCACTATCCAGTAAGGAAGAGGTGTTCTCTTCAGAGATGCGGCAGATTGAGTTAAAGTGTCATGTTGAAGATATATGGAAGTCGCCCTGATGCCAGTTGTTCTAACTGGTTGTGAAAGTAGCTCTGCCACTTGCCTGCTACGTTACCTTGGTCAGGTCACTTACCTTCTCTGGGCCTCAATCTTCTCATCTGTAAAATGGGGATTAAATATCTGTTTTCCACCACCTTAGACTATGACCCTCGTGTGAGGCTGCATTGTATCTATCCCAGGGCTCAGCAAAGTGCTCGGTGGTTAGTAAGTGCTTAACAAATGCTGTTAGCAGTAATAGTACTATTACTAGTAAGATGGCTGCTCCTTTTCTCTGTCTTCTATGGCCCATATCATGTGGGGCATGAAGAAAATCTGCATCAGAAGACACTGAAGCAAGACAGATTACTGGGGGTTTTAATGTACACCACTCTTCAGAATGACATCATCCTTAACTGTTTTTGTTCAGTTTGGCCAACATGGCTATTGAAAAGGTTGCCATACAAGGCAGTGAGCTTGAGGCCAGCAGCTTCTAAGAGTGGGCTGTGTAAACATTCCTAATATCTGAATAGCATAGCAAAATAAATAATCAAACTACCAAAATTGTTTTGGCCTTCTCCCTCCCCACCAATAAATATAGTTTATTGTACACATCACTCTTTGGGGTCAAGTACTAATGGTGAGAACACATGCAAAGGCCAAGGGTGAGTGACTTCTAACTTTAGTGACCCTGAAATTTAATCCAAAATGATGGGACAAACCCAAATGTGATGAGCTCAACAAAGTGTGATAAAAACCTGCTTTAACGGGCCAGTCGGGCAGCAACATCTAAAAGAAAAATTTAAAACCATAATAAAAACTTGGTAATCCAATTACAACAATAGAGTTAAAGGTGAGTCGCTCACAGCATGATTCACATATATGATAGCTGTCCCCTGACATCTTGAAAATATTATGTGGTTTCTCAATCCAGGCAGCCATTTTAGAATTTTCTCCCAACTTTGTCCACTTTAATTGGAGAGGATGACAGGGCGGCCTTTCAGAAAGAGCAGAAATCATTTCTTGGGCCTCATGAACATTTGATCTTTCAAATCATACATTCACACATCTATTTTTACCCACTTTCATGTTTAGGTTTTCTGCTCATATCCCCTTCCCTTTCCCCTGCATCTGCTTCTACTTGGACACCTCCTTTTGTGCTTTGAAAACATTTCTCAATTTTTCAATTGTGCAGAGCCAAAACATGTCCCCCTCTGATTCTCCCCTGACTTTCAGTTTAGTCTTCCCTCTGCGGTTTTAGTTTTGACTATTTTGGTCTGTCTTTATCTTTGTCCTGTACTCCTATTTTACACTCAGTTCTCAGTTCAATCAATTGGCTTTTTTTCAACCGTGGAAGCTTATTTCTCTCTGAGATTGACTCCTGGGTCCAACCATAGGATTAGACTAAGCTCCTTGAGGGCAGGAATCATGTTTACCAACTGTATTGTGTCTACAAATTGTATTGTGCTCTCCCAGGTACTTAGTACAGTGCTCTGCACAAAGTGCTCAATAAATGCAATTGAGTTGCTTGATGGATCATTCAAAGCCGAAAAGAACTCTAGAAGACATAAATTTTTCTCTGCAAATTAAGTCTAAAATTTTGCATCATTTTCCTGTTGGACAGGTTTGTTGTGGGTGAATTGGGTGGTGGTCTTCTATGGCCCATGTTAACAGTTCATGAGAAAGCAACAAAATATGGAGCCTTTCCCAAAGATGAATTCAATTCCCTTCATGGGGGACACTCAGTCAGGTTACCTCCGTCACCATACAATTTCAGAATCCAGGCACAGAAGGGGGCTAATGAGGTCACCCAATTCCATCCTTCAGTTCCAGGTGTGGCATAGTGGTGAGAGCCCGGGCTTGGGAGTCAGAGGTTGTGGGTTCTAATCCTGACTCCGCCACTTGTCAGCTGGGTGACTTCGGGCAAGTCACTTCACTTCTCTGGGCCTCAGTTCCCTCATCTGTAAAATAGAGATTAAGACTGTGAGCCCCACATGGGGCAACCTGATCATCTTGTATCCCCCGAGCTCCTAGAACAGTGCTTGGCACATAGTAGGCACTTAACAGATACCAAAATTAAGTGAGAGGCAGCGTGGCTCAGTGGAAAGGGCACTGGCTTTGGAATCAGAGGTCATGGGTTCAAATCCAGACTCTGCCAATTCTCAGCTGTGTGACTTTGGGCAAGTCACTTAACTTCTCTATGCCTCAGTTACCACATCTGTAAAATGGGGATTAAGGCTGTGAGCCCCCCTTGGGACAACCTGATCACCTTGTAACCGCCTCAGTGCTTGGAACAGTGCTATGCACATAGTAAGTGCTTAATAAATGCCATCATCATTATTATTATTATGCAGTTGATCATTTATGGAGCACTTACTAATAAATAATAATTGTGCTATGTGTTAAGCACTTACTGTGGGCCAGGCACTGTACTAAGCACTAGGGTGGATATAAGCAAATCAGGTTGGACACAATCCTTGTCCCACATGGGGCTCACAATCCCAATCGCCTTTTTACAGAGAAGGTAACTGAGGCACAAAGAAGTTAAGTGATTTGTCCAAAGTCACACAGCAGACAGGTGGTAGAGTCCAGGATTAGATCCCATGACCTTCTGATTCCCAGGCCCACTATGCCACGCCATGCTGCTTCCCCAAACTAAGTACTTGGGAGAGTAGAGTTTAACAATAAACAGACACATTTCCTACCCACAATGAGCTTAGATCAGCTTTGGCTTCTAAAACAGATTTAGAGTGTCGGGGGGAGACAGGCATTAATATAAATAAATCAACATTAATATAAATAAATCAATTACAGCTATCTATATAAGTGCTGTGGGGCTGGGGAAAGGAATGAATAAAGGGAGCAAGACAGGGAGATGCAGAAGGGAGTGGGAGAAGAGGAAAGGAGAGATTAGGGAAGGCCTCATGTAGGAGATGTGCCTTTAATGAGGCTTTGAAATGGGGGAGAGTAATTGTCTGTCAGATATGAGGAGGGAGGGCATTCCAGGCCTCAAGGCAGCACTAGACAAAACCCTTCCAGACTGATGAGAATTTTGTATTTTTAAAGATCTCAAGAGAAAGCGACTGTATAATAGCCTTCTTTATTCCCCTCCAGTTTTTCACTGTCTGAAAATCACTTCTTGTTTCTAACCCAAATCCCTAATGCTGCAGTTTCCCGTTCTTCCAGAGTTCTCTTCAGTGAAGTTGGATAAAACAGCTAGTCAAAATGCTCCATATTACAATGTCTGTTATACTTGGTAACCTTTCACTGTCACCCCGCAGTCTTCCCTTCATCATTTGAAATCATTTAGGTTCCTTGAATTTTTCTTCATGCTCATGTTCCAGTCCTTTACTCTTGTTGCTTCTCATCTTTGTTGTTTCTCCTAAATCTCTGTGTTCCTCTGAACTGGCCGTGTAACTGCCTTGTGAGGGTCTGACCAGGGTAATTTAACCACATGAGAGGGAGTGTGATCTGTTACTGAGAATCAAAGATCTTTGGAATCCTGGATTCTAATCCTCAGTCTTCCCTTAAATCTTATTATAGCCTGGGGCAAGTCCTTCCCCCTTAGACTTCAGAGTCCCATGTGGGACAGGACTGTGTCTGACCTGATTATCTTGAATCTACCCCAGAGCTGAGCTCAGTACTATGCACATAGTAAGTACTTAGCAAATACCGCAATTATCATTATTAGTTTTCCTTCATTCCTTATCTCTTGTGGCCTACTTGTTTGGATGACTTGACAAAAATCACTTTTGGAAGGGACACTTGTTTCTTCTCATAGGCAGACACTTATTTATTATAATGACAGAACTGCCTTCCCTCCCACCAGTAACAATAATATTTATTAAGGGTGTATTGCATGAAAAGCACTGTACTAAGCACTGAGAGAAAAAACACAAGTGCAAATTAAACACATTCCCTGTACTTGGAGGATGTAGAATCACATGCTCCATCACCACCACCAGGGTTATGTAAAAGTTTCAAAATGAAATCCAGAACGCTCCGAAACTTGGGAAACTCTAACTGAGGACATTCAAGATCTCACTAGCCAAGTTTCAACAAAACTATTTCTAGGTATTCCAGGACATTTCAACAGTCTTTGGAAGAGCAAGTGTTGTATGCTTCTTCTGGCCTGGACACACTTTGGGGAGGCTGAGATGTACTGGATACAGAATGTTTTTTTCAAGGCCAGTTGGACTCATGTGAGCAAGTGACCCCAGTGAACTTCTCTCGCTTGAAGTTCTCGTTGGGTAAAGTCGAGAAAAGGAAAAGGGCAGAAAGCCATACAGATGAAATCAATGCTTAAGTGTAGTCAAAACCAACACAGTTTTAATAACCCTAGCACTAGCAAATGTTCAGCTGAGATTTTCATCACCCTAAAACTTTAGCGGCCCAAAGATGTATTGTATCAATGTCTGTCTCCTCCTCTAGACTGTAAACTCCTTGTGGGCAGGGAACATATCTACCAACTCTGTTGCACTGTACTCTCCCAAGTGCTTAGTGAAGTGCTCTGCCCCCAGTAAGTGTTCAATACATTTGATTCATTGGTTGGTTGATTGACTGTGGAGTTTGGGAAATGTGAGCTATCAAGGAAAGACTAATTTTTTAGAGACTGTCCCATGTGGTTCATGTATACTCTGACTTGAAGACAGAGGATCAGACTTAATGACCTTTCAATGATACTTCCGGCTCTAAGAAAATCTTCGAAGGTATTGTACAGGCAATGGGATATGTGTAGGGGAGGAGAAAAGAATGTGAAAAATAATGTTAGGAAGACTGGGGAAGAAGCAGCATAGAGGATCCAGGGAGTAGATCATGAAGCTTCTCTTAGGGCTTAGTTCAGAGTGGTAGTAGTAATAGTATATTTAAGCTTACACTGTTTGTAGAGCACTGTACTAAGCACTGGGAGAGAATGTACAGGTGAGAATCAGACATGGTCCCTTGTCCTTCAGGGGCTCACAATCTAAGGAGTAAGTAGTTAATCCCTCTGGAGAAGGGTATTTTTGCTCAATGGCAAGACGAGTGGAGGGTGGTAATGCTCTCCTTTTGAATAGATGAGCCCATAGAAGGGAAAGTTCCAGCTACGATTAGGCAGATTGAAGTCCTTGGATAGCAGTATGGCACATTAGTAAAATCTTCAAGTAGCTTAATTGAAAGGAAAGCTAGTTTAAATCCTGCTACCTAGGTCTTCCTTTCAATCTATCAGCAGTATTTACCAAGTGCTTATGCTGTGTGCAGAGCATCACATCTAGGTAAGAACCACTTGGGAGAGTACAATAGAAATAATAAAAACTATGGTACTTGTTAAGCACTTGCTAGGTACCAAGCACCATACTAAGTATTATTGGAGATAGAAGATAATCAGATGGAATACAGTCCCTGTCCCACATGGGACACGCAGTCTAAGTGGGAGGGAGAACAGGTATTTACTCCCCATTTACAGATGAGAAAACTGAGTCTAGAGAAGATAAGTGACTTGTCCAAGGTCACACACCAGGCAAGTGGTGGACCAGATTAGAACCCAGGTCTGTAATCTCTCCATTAGGAAACCACACTGCTTCCTGTCTATGGGAAATTAACATTAGAGAAAGGGAGACCGACACAATACCGTGCAACAGATTGACTATGAATTTTAAAGAGACTGAGATAATGAACCGGCATAAACAAGGAAAACTTTCCACAAACCCCAAAAGCTTCATCAACCAGAGCTGAGGCCTCACCCAGAACTGATGGTAGTGATAACCTTCTGTGAAGGTTCGGACAAAAATGAAGTTCCTCTGAGCAGTTATAGAGTCCGACCACATGGATAGGATCCCTGGGCCTATCACAAACACCACGTTCAGCCTCCTATAGCATGCCATCCTATTCACCAAGGCTTTATCGCCAGACTTCCTCAATGGGAGCTCAGTCAATCAATCACATTTATTAAGTGCTTACTGTGTGCAGAGCAGTATACTAAGCGCTTAGGACAATACAACAGGGTTGGTAGATGTTTCTCCAATTGTGACATCACAGTCTATCTAACCAAAACTCATAGTGAAAACACACATTCAGGCAGAAGCGAGTGTACTGGCAATAACAAACATGATATTTCAGCACAGGATAATCTCTTTCTTGTACAGTGTGGAAGGAACTGTCAATTATGCGTCAGTCTTCTCAACCACACCCTACTGGTTAAACTCACCATCAATACCTTCACCTTCGAACACATAAGGCAACTATGAAGCCAATTGGACCCACGCTGTGAATCTGAAGATAACATGACAAGGAAGAAGTAGGCCTTCCTCACTAGGAGAGAAATATTGCTCATTGGGTGTAAGCGGAACTAAATAGAGTGGGCAATATTTCATCAGATTAAGGTGGCAATTTCTCTGAAGCGTTACAAATTACACTGATTACAGGGGTCAGGCAAAGATCAAGGTTCTGCTTCCATAATGTACAAACAACTTGAGGGTGGCAGCTGTGGCCCTTAGAATGTTCTACATTTCTTTCACTACGTAGTAAAAGTTGGCAAATTTTGACATAAAATAGATCACTAGTATCGGGAACAGTAATCAGAACTAGAAAAACCATTTATGGGACCTTCAACCAAGGAGACAGGAAGCAGGGTGGTTCTTCAAGTTAAATTCCCAAAGAGATCAACCCTGATCTGAGGGAATTAGAAAAGCATGCTCCAGTCCTTCACCTTTAACCCTAAAGGCCTGGCAGTACAGAGACACGTGGCTGGGGCATTAAGAGGTGTGAAGAAAGGAGGCAGGGCAGGAGGTAGAGGGCAAATATACTGACGCATACATTTACAATCAATCTTCCACCACCCAGATAGGAACTATTAGATTGTAAGTTCCTTGTGAGCAAGAAACCCATCTTGTTTTTCTATTGAACTTCTCCAAACACTTAGTCCAGTGCACTGCACTCAGTAGAGGTGAATTCAGTAGATATTACTACCACTACTAACACCTGATTTCTTCTGCATTATTCCCCAGCCCTATCAGGCCAAAAGAAGAAGGTCTAACTGGCTCTTTCTGTATAGCACCAGAGACTATATCACAAGGCTTGTAGGAAGTCTCTCCCCAACCCCACAACACCTATTTCTACTCCATTTTATTTGAATCGGTTTCCTAGCTGAGAACTCACAGAGCACTTTATAAACATTAACTTAATCCGCCCTCACAGCAACTGAGGGACATAGTGGATTGTATTACCAATGAGAAAACTGAAGGACAGGACAGTCTTGTCAGCTTGTCCAGAACCAAAGAAGGAGTACATGATAGAACTAATGATTCAGGAGACCTGAGTCTCATCTACTCGCAAAATGGCCTCATGGGTCCTAAGGCATTATTTTATTTCTGGCTCACAAGCTAAACACTAGGACAGAACACTGCATCAGTAAAGTTGTTAAACTTTTATCATAACAATGTCACACTAATGGAAATGAGTAGTCTATTCCTTTTCCATGGAGACCATCTGGTTGGTTTACCTGGCAAAGGCTTGGAAAGGGAATTGTGACTATGAAAGCATAGAGAATATGGGGATTCATAAATTTCTATGAGCTAAGGTGTTTTCCAGGTGGCAACAACTGGAATGAGTAGCCTATTGGATTTAGACATAAACAGGATACTGGAAAAGACGGAGAAGAACGTATGACTACTCTTAGTTTGGAATTCAAATAGCAGTAATGAAAGCAAAGACATGTCAAAGTGCAGATGTCTCTATTGTCTAGAACCACCACTAGTTTTGCTCATAGTCCTAGTGTTTTTAAATGATCAGAGAACACAGCAGGTGAGCTTGGGCCTTAATTACCATCTAATTATAGAAATGGATTCCAAGTAAGCCAGCCACAACTGTTCTTGTGAGGCTCTTCATTCTAGAAATCACATCTGTCTCCAAACAACAGCAATACCAATGTTTTTTTTTGTGGGTTGTTTTTTTCCCCTCGACTCAAGACTATGGCACAGTTTTCTTTCCTGCAGCAGGGTCATCCCATAACTCTTGAATTGCAGGATAGATTTTGGCTCTTCGGCGTGCTCAGCCTTCAAAGCCCAACAATCTGGGATATTAATTCAAACAAAGTGAAAATGGATTATAAATAGGATCCAGCTGCATTCCCTAATAGGAGAAAAATTAGCTGGAAAAGAAAGGAAAAAAAAACACTCCCCACCACAAGCTACCACCACCAGACATGTGCGTGTGTGCGCAAACACACACACACACACACACCACACCCCCCTTCCTCCAGCACCCTATTGGACGAAAAACCAAACAAATCTAAAATGTTACAATTAAATTGTCATTTGTTACTTAGCTGCTTAAATGTTCTTTCTAATTGAACAGAGCTTGGTTTTCAGGCTGGGCACTTACCTACAGCAAAGTGTTTTAGAAAACAAAAAATGCAAGAGGCAGCAGAGCCTGTCTGCTAGAGTCTTCAGTACATGTGCTGCCAGCCTCTACAGGCTCTAGTCATTAGTGCACATACTGTCCAGGATAACCCAAGGCTTGTGCAGGTGTGTTGGCAAAGCACACCCATCCTTCCCTTCCCCCAGCCCAAGTCCTCCCCTCCTGCTGCTTTTAAGCAAGCCGATACTTGAATATGGAAGAGCAGGGAAGCACTCTTCTCAAATTAACAGCAGACAGCAAAATTGACTCAGGAACGAGGGTGCCTACAACCTGGAGGAGAGCAGTGAGGGAACCCTGAACGACTCTATTAAAAGCCAATTACAGTATTTTATGATCATTTTGAAGGGACTGGCTGTTTCTCTCCTCCCAGTCTCTATCAGACATTAAAGGCATTTTTAACCTACTGGCCCCCACGGGGCTTCTAGGCTTTTCCCAGGTCCGGACTGTATGTAGTTGGAGCCCTGGAAAGGTCTCACTGTCTGTTCAGAAACCCATTTCATATTTTTCCATAACTAATGAAAGGAGCAAGTCTAATTTTGTCTGGGCTGTTCAACTGAGACACCGCTATTTATGCGTCTTACTCAGATAACCAAATGAAACGCCATCTGTTCTTAAGCTCTGATTCTGCTTTTATTTTACAAAATCTAAGGCACACCCCGGAGCCAAATGTTTTGCTTTCTGAAGGAATCATCTCACATGATGATCAAAAGGATTTTATTTCCCCTTTTTCTCCCACCCACTTGGAAGAAGAACCTGCATTTAAGGTGATTTAGCACACACTAAAGGTCACTGAGCTTTGCTCATTTACTTATAAGATGTGATATCTGGCAAAGACCTAGAAAATCATGCACATTTCAACTGACAAATGTTTGCTTTGCCTGTGTCCTCACTCCTCTGGAAGAAAATTCAAGGCAATTGTGTGTTTCACTTGCAAACATTTCCAATCTGCAAATGCTGTTTTAGGCAGAGGATGAAACAGTTATTGAGGGGATGGTAAGACTTCCAAATTCCACTGAACATCTGCACCTGGGATTGTGTGTTCAATTCTGGTCACCGTATGTTAGGAAACACATAATGGAGCTGGAGACTGGATGGAGACAGGCACCCAAAACGCTTTGCATTAACGTTTACTGTAATAGATTAGATTAGGAAGAATCTGATCTGGTAAGAAATGGTTAAGGAATCGTAACTGAAGTTTGCAAAATCATTAGGATGTGGTTAGATCGAATTGGGGTTCAACAAATCTCACACAACAGCAGGTCTAGAGAGTCTCCACTAAACCTTGAAGATGGTAGAAATACTGATTTATACCAGGTTACAAGGATTAATGCTTCTAGCTTAATGTAATATCTTCTTTCTAATGGGATACCCCTATAACTTTCTGATATTTGTTCAGTGGCTCAGCACAGTCAGTCTTGCTTTCAGGGAAACATGCACTGAATTCTTCCAATCAATCTCTGCAGCAACTGGGAGCTCCACTATTTCTCCTGTTATACTAAACTGTTCTTCAAAAACTATCTGGATTTCCTCTTTCTTCTGGATTTATCCCCTGACATTTAGCCTTTGCAAATCCTGCCATTTGTTTATCTAGAAGCATGCTGCCAATACTTTTCTAAAATCATTAGATTGCAAAGTTTCAGTTCAGCCACACACACAAAAATCTGCATTGACCTTGGACATTCTGACATTCCCTCTCCAAGCCATTCCTACTTTCATTTATTTCTGTTCGTATTATGTGGCTAAAATGAACAGATAAATCACCTGCCAAATCCTCCCCCATCCACACACCTTGTCCCACCAACCAAAAACAGATTCCCATGAAAACCAAACCAAAAAGGAAAATAAAGGTGAAGTAAAGTGCATGACCTGCATTTGGGGAATTTTTTTCTGACTGCCAATAGGCTCTATGTGTTTAAGCCTGGGCTTATTTTTCTGCTCACTGTACAATAACTTGGAAAGTAAATGCCCTTCTCTCCCTGCGACACTAAAACTTCCATTTTATACCCTATTGAGAATCATCTTCCTTACTAATGCAATTTTGTGCTTGGTTTTTCTCCTTGCCCATCCTAATTTGATCTTAAGATTTAGTCTTCCTTTTTTCAATTCTTTGTACTGGCTTCTCTTATTTTTCTACATCACACTCACACTTTGGCAGTTCAGCTTCCACACATACATCTCTTCATTCATCTCCATTTGCTACCGGCACCTAAGGCTATCTCTTTGCTATGTGCTTGGTCTACAAGGCTTGCAGTAATCTTTTCCTGTTGCTCTTGTGTTGGGAACAGCCTTCTGCCTGTGGGGTGCTAGTCCCCCTTCCCCACACCCCAACCAGAAATCCTCCATTCCCCACTCCCAAATAACACAATCTTCCCATGAAGCATTCAGCCCACGCTTCATGCAGGATAATTATATGTGTGTCTGTACTATCTTGTGTATCTCTCATATTTCTATGGAGTTCCCCAGGGCAGGAGTTCTGCTCTCTGACTGCTGCCTAACGCCCATTCTGAAAGAAAACAGTGCTTACACCTACGAAATCATATAAAAGAAGAAATAATAACAGTTCTGACCTCTGGCATTGGTCCAGGACCCTGCCACAAGGCCTACCTAATCAATGTTTCTCAATTCCCTCCTATAGCCAGATATGACTATTAGTTGATTTCATCCTTCCAAGAATAGGTGAAAAGCAAGGTTGTGATTTTTCACCAGTTTAGCATGAGATTAGATAGGAAAAATGGGGCTGCTGCTTAACCCCTGATAACCAACGTATTTGTCCTCTGCTATGGATACCAACCACAACAGAGGGTTATTCAAACATGTGGTTCTGCCAGTGCCTCACATGCTGAAGGTGCTCAATAAACACTACTTGGTAATCCTAAAAGAAGTAGGATTAATGAGAAAGGCATATGGACATCAAAAAGAGTTTCAAGTGTCCCTTCTAAAACAAAAGGGAGCTTAAAAGTACTTCCATCACATGCAAACTTTCCCATGATCCCTAAAAGAGTGTTTTCCCCAAAGCTGAAAGATCGCACAGTGATATTCTTTGGCAATATTGCAAGACTTCCAGATAGTGAGATTATTCCTTCTCTTCCACTGATTTTGGAAAGGGTGTGAGGCTGGAATTTTGAAACTGGTAACATGGAGCAGTGGGTGGATCACTTGGTTGGAGAGCTATTTCTGATTCTCCAGCCTTCTCCATGCTCCACCATGATATTGTAATCCCGTTGTTCAATGGTCCAGCTTCCAGGATAGGAGTATATCATGGTAAAGAGAAAATGGCTTCTTTGGAGACCAGTATTGACCCTTTCATGCCTCTAGGTGTCCATTTAAGCTTAATGAAATAGGCCCTGGGGACCTGAAAGAACTATTGCATATTTAAGGGAGAAAACATTTACAACTAAAATCAGACCCAGGGTGGATATTTTGAATTCCTTCTAAGGCCAGTGTTAATTTCAGAATGTTGTGCTTATGATTCTATTAACCTCCGGAGGACTTTCATTTCTTTCTCTTTTCCTTTTTCTCTGTTTTATGCCTCCTTTAGAACAGCTTACAAATGAATTGATAACATCTAATTCTGTGTAATAGTAGAATCTGTTTAGAGCATCTCTCCTTCCCAGAGATTTATGAATGATTAAGATTTCCCCTCACAGACACGCAATAGAGCTCTCTTCCACTGTGCCTCTGAATTTTAGTTTGATTACTTTTGCTGATCAAGATCCATTTCCAGCAACTGATAATAGCACATCATTAGTTTTCCTGTCAGTAATGAAAGACATAAAGCCATCTTCAAAATTCCCAGTAACTTCAAAAGAGGAAATAGCTGTCAGATTTATCACCTTTCACACCCTGACTGATATAAAATGGTATGGATGATTTTACTGTTTTAATAGTATTTGTTAGGCACTTACTATAATAATAATAATAATAATGGCTTTTGTTAAGCACTTACTATGTGCCAAGCACTGTTCTAAGCACTGGGAGTGAATACAAGGTAATCAGGTTGTCTCACATGATGCTCACAGTCTTCATCCCCACTTTACAGATGAGATCATTGAGGCCCAGAGAAGTTGAGTGACTTGCCCAAAGTCACACAGCAAAGTAGCAGAACTAGGATTAGAAGCAGAACTAGGATTAGAACCCATGACCTCTGACTCCCAAGCCTGTGCTCTTTCCACTGAGCCACAGTGCTTGCCAGGCCCAGTACTAAGAACTGGGTAGATTCAAGCTAATGAGGTTGGACATAGTCCATGACCCACATGAGGCTCACAGTCTTAATCTCCATTTTACAGATGAGGTAACTGAGGCAAGAAGAAGTTAAATGATTTGCCCAAGGTCATCCAGCAGACAAGTGGCAGAGCCAGGATTAGAAAAATTCATAGGAAAGAGGAAGAATGTCTTTATCAATCCATACCTACTGTTTTCATTTAAAAAAATCATTATTTTGCATGGTTTCATCTAGCAAAGGATTCAACTTTTCTCATGAAAAAGGTCAAAATTTCTTTTAAAATGTACAGGAAACTGTCTGTCCTGGGGGTACATTAAACTAAAAGATAAAACCAAGGTTCTGTGCTCGATTTTCTAACCACCTCTTCAGCTTCTTTTAATTAATCAGTCAATAAATCAATGACATTGAATGCTTCCTATGTGCAGACCATCATATAAAGTACTTGGGTAATTGAGTAGAAGGTAGTAGAGTTGGTAGACACAATTCCTAGTTTACAGTCTAGAGCTGGAGACCAACATTCATATACATTACAGATAGGTGAACTGGATATGTAAAGAAGGCAAGGAAGGTCTTTCCTCCAGGAAGCCTTCTCTGATTATTTTGGAAAAATTACATCAACCCAACACAAGCCACCCCTACTCTTAGCACTTGTAAATTTTATTCCCATTCTCAGTATTTATGAAGGTATGCACGTTTATTTAGTCAATGATACATTCAATGATTTACACAATTTCATCCTGATACATATGTTCTACTTGTTATCTACTGCTCCCACTAATAAATAATTCTCGTTAGTTTGTTCCCCCCACCATTCTTAGATTGTGAGCACTACTGATTACAAGCTGATGGGACTAACAAGAATTCAAGCAGATATGACCACCATTATTGTCCGAGTTAGGTATAAGTGAGAGGTAATGAACTATCTAGGCTCCTTCAGAGGATTTGTATGGAACCCCAGATTCGTCCATCGCTTTCACTGTCTAGTAATAGTAATTGTATTTATTGGTACAGTCTGCAACGAACTGTACCAAACACCCATTCCCTCCCACTTTCTTGCTCTCAGGAGATCCTCTGAGGTCATTTTATACTTAATCCTTCTGGATACACCTGACAATGGTTGATGTCATTTTGTCTCTTGTAGAGCTCAATAAGCTGGGACTTTTCCGTACACTCAGTCCGAGCCACTTATATATGGTGGCGTTCTCTCACTTTGGTCTCCAGACTTAATCTCACTGCAGCAAGCTAGAGGGAGGACATTTTCTGAGCAAGGCCAAGGTTTGGGAATTCCTCTCTTTTCATGTTCTGGCAAAGCCTGAACCTGTAGCTTTGCAGTGCCCACCTATTTAGTCAGGATTTTGCCTAAGGGAAGAGCCTGCCTCAATTTTCTGTATACTTTATTGTTTCCAACATGGTATATTCGCTCCCTACCTGTACTCTGAGATGAGGTCATTCTCTGATTCCATAAATAGAAGAGATTAAATAAATTTACAAAAATATTTCAGTTTTCCCTTCACTTCTCCAAACAGAAAAAAAAAGCGGGGTTAGGTTGTTAAGCTAATTGAATCCACATTCAATGAATATTTCAAGGTTCATGTCTCAACATGTTCTTCCCCATGTCTGCTCTACAATTAAAGGTGGGTTTTACCATGTTTGAAAATTGTGGAGTTAACAACATTGTACTAAATATTCAGAACTAAGAATGTAGCTGAGCATGTTGTTAATGTCCAGATAATGGGCCCAGCCCCTATTTTCCTGCTTATCATTCTTATTTTAACAGTCATCTAAAAATATAGCTCATCCTAAAACCCAAATTTTCATTCCCTTCGGTCATCATCAGAAACAAAGGACTGGGATTTTTTAAAACAGTTTAATTAGTTTAGGTGTTGACTCTCCCAAAAGCAGAGCCTGTACCAGGTGACCCCTTTTAATTCCTCCAGGTTTTAAGATGCTATGTCCAAACTTTCATCTGAACCTCAGGAGTCTTCAGGAAAGTTCAGTGATTTTATGGCAATCGTGAAATCCTAAAGAGGTTTATCTAGTCTACCTTCTTGTCTCCAGGATGGATTAACACTTAAACAATCTAAAACATATGGGTGGCTAACCTAGCCTTAAAAATTTTCATGGAGCGAAAGTCTATAACATTCCCTGGAAGTCTGCTCAAGTTCTTCCTAACCTTAAATTCTGGCCACAGTGAAGATGATAAATTGGCTCCTTTTTCTTCATGAGGTCAGAGAGCCAAATATAAAGAAAATAGGCTTGGTTTGTTTTATTCATGGGATGCTTCAGGATCCACTACAAATGCTTTTCCTCATTTTTAAGATAACTTCAATACCATTTGATTTGTGAACAGAGCAGGGGCTTAGATATTTCAGAGTGTGAGGCCCAGATACTGGTACTAAGAAATCCATTAGTATTTCTTCCTTTGACATAAGGAGATTAAAAATAATTTACATGGCAAATTTGTCTTGGCAATTCAAGGATCTTTAACTTTAATTATGTTTGATTATACGATAAGTGGTTAGCCTGATTATAGGATAAGTGGTACTTATTTCAATTAGTGTAACTTTATCTGCTTCATTAATATCAGCCCCAGCCATAAATTTTGGATATTAAATCATTTTGGTTTTTACTGAGGTAACAGCCTCTCTGTGTTCAGCCCCTGCTGCAGGCAGTTTTACAGAAGAAATACCATCGTGCCTTTAAGAAATCTCCTTGACACGCCTCTTTTTTCTGGCTTTCTCTTCAATGTCTTGACTTGGCTGCTCTTGGTAATACTCCTCATTTCTCTTACCCTAGTATTTTCCTGTCTTTTGACCTATTTCTGTGGTGGTTGTTTGGTCAGAGTAGAAGACATTATTCCTCCCTAGCCAGAAGAAAAGGGTCAAAAGATAGAAACTCTAAAACAGCTAGAAACCACCCTCTGTCCGTTTTATGTAAACTAACCTCAAATGTATAGCTGGATCCTGAACGAAACTGGTGGTGTATCATCGTTTGTCATCCTTCGGGAGTTCTTGTGAGGAGCAGAAAGCTGTTCTTTCTCCTTTCATTTCATTACTCAGCCACATTGTTCAAGCCTTACCTTGGTGCAGAATTCTGCACAGGATACAGAGGAGAATCACAGAGAGGGAAGTCCCTGTCTTCAGGGTTGATACTTGTTCTTTCTTCTGTCAATCAATCAGTGGTATTTACTGAGCACTTAAGGTGTATAGAACACTGTACTGAGTTTGTGAGAGATTTCAATGCAACAGAATTGCTAGATGTGATCCCTGCCACCAAGGAGCTGACACTCTAAATCTGCTTTAGAAGCCAAAGCTGCTGTAATCTCACTGTGGGCAGTGGATGTGTTTATTATTATATTGTACTCTCCCAAGTGCTTAGTACAGTGCTCTGCACACAGTAAGCACTTAATAAGAATGACTGAATGAATGAATGAATGGCTGTGTGTCAGCCATCAGTGGCTCGGGTTGTCTCTGTCACCAAAATATTCAGGACAGGCACCGTACTCTGAATAATAATAATAACTGTAGTAGTTGTTAAGCACGTACTATGTGCCAAGCACTGAGTTAAGCCCAAGGGTAGATACAGAACAATCATCAGGCACAGTCCTTGTCTTTCACGGGGCTCTCAGTCTGAAGTGGAGGAAGAGCGGGTATTTAATCCCCATTTTACAAGTAGACTAAAGAAAAGGAAAAGCTAAGTGATTGGCCCAAGTTCACACAGCGGACAAGTAGAGGAGCTAGAATTAAACCCAGGTCTCCTAACTTCCGGGCCCATCCTCTTTATGCTAGGTCATACTGATTCTCTAACTATATTCTGTGCATGTATCACTTTGCTTTTTGATTCCTACTGCAAATAAGATCCTTTGAATATTACTAATGATTTTGATTCTTCTCCTCACTTTCTGGAAGGCTACTCTAAGTCTCCCTCTGTGGCAAGGAGGAAAGCGAGCTCTCCTCTAACAGATTCTCTTCTTCAGTCAGCCAATCAATTAATTTTATTTACTGAGCACTTACTATGCGCAGATCACTGTACTAAGTGCTTGGAAGAGTACCACACAATACATGAGAAGCAGATAGAGCATGGGCCTAGGGATCAGAAGGTCATGGGTTCTAATCCTGACTCCACCACTTGTGGACCTTGGGCAAGTCACTTCAGTAACCTCATCAATAAAATGAGGCCCATGTGGGACAGGCACTGTGTCAAACCCAGTTTGCTTGTATCCACCCCAGTGCTTAGTACAGTGCCTGGCACATAGTAAGTGCTTAACAAATACCAGTTATTATTATTATTATTATTATTATTATTGTTACTATTCTGCAGCCACCCGAAGAACATGTAAACTGCTTTGAAGCGACATGGGAATAATTGATTCCCCCCACTTCTCCTCAGCTGGTTAGATGAAGCATGGTCTGGAGAGTAAATAAACATTTTTCTGTAGCTGACAGCCCTATTCCCCACTCCCCTGGGGGAGAAAATTGTGCTGCCACAGACAACTGTATCACATCATCTTCTGTTGGTCTAATGTCTTTTTTCCAGGGAGCTCCGAGTATTTACAGACATTAGCACCTCATTACCTTCAACCTTGTGAGGTAACAAGAGGTCAAAAATGGCTTTCCGTAAGTTATCCATCAATTCATTGCCAGGATTGGATTTGCAAGTCCTACAGACCTCAGTAACTCCTTCATTTAAAACAAATGTTATGTTTGATTTGGAGGCGTCATTCCAGAAAGACATTCCAACAAGAATCCAGAAATTAAACAGCAGTAGAGGTATTTTACTACAAATTCAAAATCTTGATCCCAGAATTTCCCAGAACCCACCTATGTTTTTTGTTTACATGACTTGGAAAGTTTGTCCTCACTTGCAAATAGACTGAGCCCTGAAAGTGGTATAGTTTTGAACTGGGATTTATTTTGGAATTAAGATTCTGATATAATCTAATATTCTTTCTAAATGCTAGAGCTTTACTTTTGGGGTTTTATTTAGTGCTGTTTAAGTGCTTCCTATGTGGTAAGCACGGCACTAACAATAACTTCATTCATTCGTTCATTCTTATTTGGTGGTGGTATTTGTTAAGCGCTTACTGTGTGCAAACCACTGTTCTAAGCGTTGGGGGGGGGGGGCTACAAGGTTATCAGGTTGTTCCACTTGCGGCTCACAGTCTTAATCCCCATTTTACAGATGAGGTAACTGAGGCACAGAAAAGTTAAGTGGCTTGCCCAAGGTCACACAGCTGACAAGCGCTTACTGTGTGCAGAGCACTGTACTAAGCAGTTGGGAAGAACAAGTTGGCAACATATAGAGACAGTCCCTACCCAACAACGGGCTCACAGTCTAGAAACTTAATCAAGTTGGACACATGGGACACATGTCCCACGTGGGGCTCACAGTCTTTATCCCCATTTTACAGATGAAGTAACTGAGGCTCAGAGAAGTGAAGTGACTTGCCCAAGATCACACAGCAGACAAGTGGTGGAGGCAGGATTAGAACCTGGGTCCTCTGACTCCAAGCTCCATGCTCTTTCCACTAGGCCACACTGCTTTAGTCCACTGTTTATACTAGATACCAAGCTCACACCAAACTCCACTGGGGCCTTTGGAATTTACCCTACACTTCAGGAAGTGACTTTCCTGTAGCGGTCATGAGTCAGGAAGATACCCAAATAGGAATGGAGGCAAGAGGAAATGGTGCAGGTCATCTGAATGTGTTCACGTTGTCGAGGGGGTTGCCCTGCATCAGTCTTTTCAGTTACAGCTGCACTCACGAGTTGCTGAACTTGTAAATGCACTCCTGATCCTTTTTCATTCGTTCATTCAATCATATTTATTGAGCGCTTACTTGGGCAGAGCACTGTACTAAGCGCTGGGGAAGTACAAGTCGGCAACATATAGAGACGGTCCCTACCCAAAACCAGTTCCAGTTCTTGATGGTTCCCTTTCTGAAATCTCTGCTCTAAAAAAATTCCCCTATTCCTGATTACTGCACACCTAGCAAATCTGTCTGTAGTCATTGTCTTCATCCAGGGCATAGTCATTTTGTATTGCTCAAGATTGTATCATTCTATATCTTTAATAATGCCCTAGCCCTGGACTCCTCTCTCCATGCTTAATTCAGATCATCATAAAGAAAGTATTCAGGTATCTGGCTGTCTTCCTTTCTCCCCAGATGTCTGATAGCCTAATTGTATTGTGTTAAGAGTAATGTTAAATTGTGCTAAGAGTATTAAGAGAAGCAGTGTGGCCTAGTGGAAAGAGCACGTGCCTGGAAATCAGAAGACCTGGATTCTAATCCTGGGTCGACCACCTGCCTTCTGTGACCTTCGGGAAGTCACTTAACTTCTCTGTACCTCAGTTTCCCCATCTGTACAATGAGGATGTTCTCCCTTTCCTTTAGACAGTGAGTCCCTTGTGGAACTGGGACTGTGTCCAATCCGATTACCCTATGACTACCCCAGTGCTTGGCACAAGTAAGTGCCTAACAAGTGACACTATTATTATTAGTTGCTTCAGTGTTGATGGACTGACTGACTTCATCACTCAAACTGTGAGGCCACAGAGAAACAGGGACCAGGTTGAATTTCCACCTCTGTATTATCTCCCAGATCTTAGAAAAGTGCTCTATACACAGTAAGCTCTTTAATAAATATGATTATTACCCCTTTATGATCATATCTTCTACGCTGATGCCACCCAGATCTACATCTCTGCCCCTGCTCTCTCCCCCTCCCTCCAGGCTCGCATCTCCTCCTGCCTTCAGGACATCTCCATCTGGATGTCCGCCCGCCACCTAAAGCTCAACATGTCGAAGACTGAGCTCCTTGTCTTCCCTCCCAAACCTTGTCCTCTCCCTGACTTTCCCATCTCTGTTGACGGCACTACCATCCTTCCCGTCTCACAAGCCCGCAACCTTGGTGTCATCCTCGACTCCGCTCTCTCATTCACCCCTCACATCCAAGCCGTCACCAAAACCTGCCGGTCTCAGCTCCGCAACATTGCCAAGATCCGCCCTTTCCTCTCCATCCAAACCGCTACCCTGCTAATTCAAGCTCTCATCCTATCCCGTCTGGACTACTGCACTAGCCTTCTCTCTGATCTCCCATCCTCGTGTCTCTCTCCACTTCAATCCATACTTCATGCTGCTGCCCGGATTATCTTTGTCCAGAAACGCTCTGGACATATTACTCCCCTCCTCAAAAACCTCCAATGGCTACCGATCAATCTGCGCATCAGGCAGAAACTCCTCACCCTGGGCTTCAAGGCTCTCCATCACCTCGCCCCCTCCTACCTCACCTCCCTTCTCTCCTTCTACTGCCCAGCCCGCACCCTCCGCTCCTCCACCACTAATCTCCTCACTGTACCTCGCTCTCGCCTGTCCCGCCATCGACCCCCGGCCCACGTCATCCCCCGGGCCTGGAATGCCCTCCCTCTGCCCATCCGCCAAGCTAGCTCTCTTCCTCCCTTCAAGGCCCTGCTGAGAGCTCACCTCCTCCAGGAGGCCTTCCCAGACTGAGCCCCTTCTTTCCTCTCCCCCTCGTCCCCCTCTCCATCCCCCCGTCTTACCTCCTTCCCTTCCCCACAGCACCTGTATATATGTATATATGGTTGTACATATTTATTACTCTATTTATTTATTTATTTATTTATTTTACTTGTACATTTCTATCCTACTTATTTTATTTTGTTGGTATGTTTGGTTCAGTTCTCTGTCTCCCCCTTTTAGACTGTGAGCCCACTGTTGGGTAGGGACTGTCTCTATGTGATGCCAATTTGTACTTCCCAAGCGCTTAGTACAGTGCTCTGCACATAGTAAGCGCTCAATAAATACGATTGATTGATTGATTGATTGATTGATATCTTGTCACAATGTATGGCATGGGAAAACCCTGATGGAACTGCCTAAGGATTAAAATAGGACACCTGTGACATCTCCCTCAGATCTCACCGCACACAGAAAAGATTAGGAGGAGTAATAGTGAATATTAAATGCCTACCATGGGCAAATTATTGTGTGAGCCCCATGCAGGACAAGGGCTGTGTCCAACCCAATTTCCTTGAATCCACCTCAGCACTTAGTACAGTGTTTGGCACACAGTAAGCTCTTAACAAAAACCACAATTGTTATTATTTTTATTACTAAAACCTGGGAAAAAATGCACTAGTGAGAGTTAGATACTGATCCTAGCCCCCAAGGGACTCACAGTCTAAGAATAAGGATGTGCTGGGACAAACACATACAGAAAGATAAAGCAGTCATAACAAAAACAACATACAAAGACAATGAGAATGATACATCAAAAACTAAAAAGAGCAATAAGGTACTGTGATTAAAGGAGCAGAATTTCAGGCTTCTCACTACTCAGAGTCCAGCAGTCCCAACCATAGCAACAGAAATGAGAAGCAGCATGGCATAGTGGATAGAGTATGGGTCTGGGAATCAGAAGGTCATGGGTTCTAATTCTGGCTCTGCCACTTATCTGCTTTGTGACCTTGGGCAAGTCACTTAACTTCTCTGTGCCTCAGTTACCTCATCTGTAAAATGGGATTGAGACTGTGAGCCCCATGTGGACAGGGACTGTGTATCCCCCCCGCCATTTCGGTGCTTGTATCCACCCCAGCATTTAGAACAGTGCCTGGCATATGGTAAGTGGTTAAATACCATAATAATTATTATTGTCATTAGAAATGGCCTCAGCCACGGCCTCCACATATGGTCTTCCCCTTGTTCTAAATCTTGTAGAGACTGAGCTCTCTGCCACTGCTTGAGATCCCATCTGTGAAATGGTTAACTTCAACAACATTATTCCCCTGTTTTAGAAATACAGAAACTTGAAACTCTAGCAGGGAAGGAAGGGCTCCTCCCATATCTGAAGCTTTACAGTTTATGTCTGTTAACTGATAATAGAAGGACAGAAGGAGTGGGAGCAGGTCAGGGAGAGTGGGAAGAGAGATTAGACATCTAAGACATTCAAACTTCAGCATAATCTCTTGGTCCAGATCATAACAATCCACCTGGAGAGGCATTGAAAATAGCACCCAACTGTCAGTATGCATCTCCATCCTGCCTACTCAGCCATATAAATAATCTGATTTTCCCACCCCTAGTTTCTGATAAAGCCAAACCCCTGGGAGGCGTCTGCCTTTTGTTAGTACTGAAAACATTAGTAAATAATTGGTAAGTACAAGTAGTTAACACATGAGTGTTTGAGGGCTGGGGGAAGTTTCCCTCAGAGAACATAGAGCAACTCAGCTCTATGTCATCAATGTAAGAACTAAAGATAAGGCAATTAACTCCACACAGACATTAGTCATGAGACTTTTCTAATATCTCTAAAGCTGCAAACTTCCTAGGAAACCAAGGAAAGAAAATGACAAGGAGCCCTGAGGAGGCATGTGTTAATAGGTAATAAAAGTTATATAAAACTATGTTTTCCCCGGGCATCAAACAATCTGTCTTTCTTCACTCATCTAGCGAGGAAGAGGTTCCCTTGGCCATGATTTATGGAAGCTGTTTTGCACGGAAAGAAAGTCTATCTGACCAGTGACATTTTCATATTCCCCAGACCACCTGGATTGCTCACACCCTATCTGAGGAATGGGGTCATGCTGAGCAGGGATATTAGGGACACAACATTTTCTGTCTTCCCCTTCATCTCTGTGGAATTTGGTAATGTTAACAATCACCTTCTCTTACCATCATGCTCTCTGCAGGCATGATATCCACACTACCTCCCTAAACTGCTAAAAACATTGCTTGTAGCAAAGTGCTCTTCCACTTATTAGTGAAGCTAGAACCTGGGGCCCCTGCGTCAAGGTTGCCCCTGAAATGTCAGCAAGATCATTTTCTAAAGCACATCCATTCAAGTTTATCTGATCAATTTGACCTAATCCTAATTGAAATTGTAATAATCCTACCACAACTCAATCTGTGGGGCTAAACTGGGACAATGGAAGGTTTTGTTTCCAGTCCCCACTTTACTCACAGTTCGCACTCTTGAGTCCAAGCAACAATCAGTCCAAGCAACAACAATCCAGAATAAGACCAAACCAAAGTGCCACATAGTGGAGTCATTTTTAAATCCAACTGAAAAAAAAAGGTACTAAGAAAGCAGGTGACAAGGTCCTAAACATTTCAGCATCCATATCCAAGTACACTGCACAAGCGAAGTGCTTCAACTACTACTTGGAAAAAGCCCAGCTTCATTGTCACTTTTCATTAACTGCAACTAGTTAGTAAAAATAGCTCAGGCCAACTAAGGAAGACAGGGTGATATAGAACCACGTGATAATTACATTTAACTTAATACAAAGTGGATAGTGTTGTTTATACTTCATCACTCAATTTAAAATTACAAGCCTTATCTCACAGGAAGCCTACACAATTTAGGTTACTTCAGTGAAGGGCACACTTTCAAATATAGTGTTTTCCAGAAACACTATCTTAAAAATATATATAGCCGTTCAAATTCCACATTTCCTTTCATGCTATTTTCAGATTGTTTTTCAAATTAAACATTAGGCTTAGCAGCACACAGGGGATGGTAGATTAAAGGGCCGGTTTTGCTCCGCAGGGCTTCGGTTTTCCGCATTTGTCTAGAAATAGCATTCCCCTGGGTGGGCCAGGTAACATGCAACAAAGTTATTGTTGCTTCACTTCCCTCAGCTTACTGGGTGGGGATGCCAGATGAAAGAAAGAGAGTAAAGGAAAAGAGCAAAAGAGAAATGTAAGAAAGGAGGGAGAAAGAAAGGAGAGGGAAGAAAGAGGAAACAGAAAGAGAGGGAAGGGAGAAAGAAGGATGAAAGTTAAATTGGAGAGAGAGAGAGAGAGAGAGAGAGAGAGAAAGAGAGAGAGAGAGAGAGAGAGAGAAGGGGGGATGGGAGAGAGGGAGGAAAGGAGGGACAGAAAGGTTTTTGAACTCTGCTCAAAAGACCCTGCCATCAAAACATTTCCTCTAAAGATGAAATAGGAGAGAGATGAGTAAAACAATTCAAGCTTACAGTTATGAAAACAAACCTCTTCTGCTGGCTATAATACTAGAAATTCAATAATTTTAATAAAAAGACAGTTTTTCCTGCTTCGGTGAGGAAAACATTGTGAATACTCATCTTGTGTGGGATCACCAATTCAATTAAAGAATGGATTGGTATCTTTTCTGCTCCTTCACTTCATTGACTGAAGTTACCAATTGGAGCGGGAAGTCAGAAGAAGGAGCAAGTGTTGTGTATTAAACTGAAAGTTCATGCTCACATGTGCCTTTGTTTTTCTTTTGAAGTTCTTTCACCCAACATGAAATTATATAATTGGAAGGCCTGGGACTTTTACTCTAAGTACATTGAGGGATTCTTTCAGTAAACCATAAAGTTCCTATTACCATTTAGTTACTGAAGCACACCATAATATGTTTGATATTATTTAATCCCAGTTGGGATAATCTGGAGAATCATTTAAGACAATGATCACAAATTTTAGGGCAAACATGACATTTTCTGGCTCTAAAATTTCAACTGTCAACTGTGTTTCTAGTTCTCAGTTATTATTTGTAGAACATTTACACAGAGGATATAACTTTCAACAGATTTAACATTACCAAAAGAAAGGCTGCTGTGTGCCATGCTTTAGGAGTATCCTTTGTAGCAATTATTTATAATTTATATTATCATGTTGCCACAAATCAGTCATCATACCAGTTAATAACATTTCTGTACAGCTATTACATCTGCTAAATTTGCTTCGGGCCCTGTAGTAACAAACAATTGTTAACCAGGAATGATTTCTGGGGAATAACCTGCTTATTGCCCGAAGAATTGGAAGGATACAAACAAGGAACCAGAAAAGGATTGATTGAAATAAATTCTTTATTGGAGTAGTAAATGAAATACATTCCTCAGGGAGCTGTTGGCAGAGCTTTGTTATGATAAATTTGAGGCTTCCACTGGAGGTGGATATGAGGTCAAGGGGCTAAAGGAAAGTGGAAATTTTGCTCCATAATCACATTTCCTAGCAAGGAAGGCCTATATTTCCCAGATTTATTTGGGAACTAGAATCGATCAACTTGGGTGGACTCCATTATCTTGAGGAGAGGGTACTCTGTCTCACTGATTACTTTGCCTATCTTGCTGCTGTTCCAAACATATCCCACATGCTGTTTGTGACTACAACCTATTAGAACTTTGTGTGTTATTTTAGAAACTGTATAGTGATAGAAGTGTTTGTGGGATTATAGAAGTTTGTGTATCTAAAGGTTTGGTGTAATTTGGATCTGGTAGAGTTTTCTCTTCCAATGATTTAAAATAAATTATGTCTGTAACTCCATTCACCCTGCTTTGGGGAAGTGTTTGGAAGTATCAGACATTTGAAGGCAAGTCCCTTCTCCAGTAACCCTGACAGAACATCTGCCACTAAATGCCCTTTGTATAATAATGACTAAAATACAAATAACTGTGGTATTTGTTAAGCATTTATCATTCAATCGTACTTATTGAGCGCTTATTGTGTGCAGAGCACTGTACTAAGCACTAGGATAGATACAAGGTAGTCAAGTCAGACACAGTTCCTGTCCCACGTGTGGCCAACAGTCTATTCAGGGGCAAGAATAGTTATTGAATCCCCATTTTACAGATGAAGCAACTGAGACACAGAGAGTTTAAGTGACTTGCCCAAGGTCACTACAGCAGGCAAGTAATCATACTCAGAGATAGCTTAAAAGCCCATAGGAACCAAACTGAAAATGACTTGGGAGGTGATAGAAAATCGTCTTAGATGAAGGAATATATGTTGCTCACCTGATGTGAGTTACAATACGTACTTGGCACATATGTGGTGCAGGTGCAAGGAAGCTTTTTTCCCCTGGCTATCCATCATGATGCCAAGAAACAATTTTGGAAAACATTTACATCAAGTGGCTTGACATTAGCTTAACCCTGTAGGGTTTCACCTCCATATGCGATATGCAATGCACTTTCATAACTCTTGGAGAGAGCACGCTTCTGAGATCTGTTTGTGGTTTTTCACCTTCCATCACTGTATTAATCCTACCTCACAGTGTCCTCCAGCTTGAACCAACTTTCCCCTTCTGCTTCTGGCAGGATGGTCACAATTTTGTCGGGGGGTCTCTCTCACCACTAAAAAATCTTGAACTGGGACCCAGCTCTGAAATACCAGTGAGGAGGAGGAGGACCAGCCACAGTCGCTGATTCTGCCATCACAAACACAGCTTCTCTGATCTTCCTGGGGCTGGGTTTGAACGGGAGTTTCTGGTGTAACCAGGATGGTGTGTTTCTGGCTACACTGGAAACTCCTATTCATTCACCATCCAAGTGAGGACTGAGCCAGGTAGGAAGCCGCTCGGCCTGCCGTTGCTTCTGTCCAGAGATAACCATCCAGCTCAGGATTTGGGTTTGTGGGGCCTCCTCCAGCCCTTCCATGACCCCGGCAGAAACAAGCAGGCCTTGCCTAATAATAATAATAATGGTATTTGTTTTGCGCTTATTATGTGCCAAGCACTGTTCTAAGCACTGAGGACAGCCGCCATGCAGGCAGACAGATCAGGAGGCGGGGGGCAGAAGTGATGCCTGTGCCCTGTTCTCTCCCTCCTCCCGGCCTTTTTTTCTCCCTCCTCTCTCTGCCCCCCCCCAAACACTAACTTCTTTTTCTCTACCTTCCCATATGCCTCCTCTCCTGATATTGCCCTCTTCCCCAATCCCTGTTTCGCCACCTTTTACCTCTTCTCTCCCCTCTTTCTTCCCCTTCTTTCCTTGGAACCCTTCTAGTTCCCTCTTTTCCCCCCTTCTGCCTCCCACTCTGTCTTCTGGTCCTGCTCTCCACCCCACTAAAGGGATCTAGTATCTGATCTTCTTGTCAAAGTCCCATTCCTTTGACTGGACTATTATCATGCTTAGAGTTTTCTTGTGATATGTTGATTCAGCCATGAAAATTAGCACTGACCCAGATTGCTTAGAAATCAGAGAAGGCCTCAATGAAAACTAGACTGTGTACCTAAAAGGAACTTTACTCACTCTTTCCTCTCATCTTGTTTTTCGCTTGGTGTACACAGAAATCTGCATTTGGGAATTAGCGCTGGGTGTTTTCTGGGTGTTGTCCAATTGGTCATGGAGCCAAAATGTAGGTGGAACCAATGCAAATTCAGCCTAGCATTGTTGTGGGCTAAAGCCCTTTTGAAAAACGATTTGCAAGGTTTGTAAGGGCATTTATAGGTGGTAGATAAAGTGTAGAGGAAAGAACTTTGGAAGTGATTCAGAGACTAACTGGCTTCCTGGTTTATCTGGGCCATAACTCTTTCATCAGGGGATTCAAGTGTTCTGCATGTACTGTTTGTCTCATCCTCCCCACAGTAAGCCAGCCTAGGAATCCTGCAGTCACCATGGGTTCACTGTAACAGGAGGAGGCCAGCAACCTACCTGTAATTTACAAGGAGTCACTGAATAACCGGTGATTACAATCAAGTGAAATGACCTTCAGTCTGTACAGACCTGATGACCTTGCTTCATGTACTTATATCTATAAAGCAGCTGCTCATCCTATGTAACTCCATAAGGGAAAAAATTTGCTTCTAATCAAGTTGAAAGCATTTACTGAACACCAATTATATGTAGAACCCTGTACTTTGCACCTGGGGGAGTGCAATTACAAGAGTTAATAAGGAATATCACCTCATTGTTTAGAATTTTTAATGGTATTTATTAAGCACTTACTATGTGCCATGCACTGTTCTATACACTGATTGCATTGGATCTCCCATGACTCCCCATCTCTCCTCTCTAGACTAAAGCACACTATGGGCATGGAACATTTCTACCAACTCTGTTATATTGCACTCTCCAAAAAGGGCTTAGTATAGTGCCCCGCACACAGTAAGTGCTCAATAAACACAGTGGATTGACTGGTTGACGGAGAGGCAGAATCGAGGGAGGGAAGGATGTTCTCATGAGGGAGGAGTTTATTCAGCGGTGGAGAAACACAAACAATGGGATTTGTCAATCCACTACACCATCTAGTACATGGGGAGTCAAAGATGGAACAGCACCAAGCCAAGAAGAGTCTAATCAGCTGCTACCAGTAATTGAAGGAAGAGCTCAAGTGATTAGAAGTTTCCAAAGCTTCTGAAAGTGGTGAGGGGAAAGAGATAGACCAACATATGATACTTGTAACCAAGGGTAGTGCAGGGGCCTTAAATTTGTGCTCTGAATTCATTCAGTCATTCAATTGTATTTATTGAGCACTTACTGTGTGCAGAGCACTGTACTAAGCGCTTGGAAAGTACAATTCAGCAAAAAAGGGAATGCTTTTCTGCAGTGAGAGAGGGAGAGAGAGGGAGAGAAAGGGGGAGGGGGAAAGAGAGAGGAAAAAGCACACAGTCCCTTAACAGAAAGCCTTCAACCTTCCAGAGGTGATGATGCCCTCCTGACACTCACATACCTCAGACCCAGCATTGCCTCACACTCCCGATTGGACTAGGAATTCCACAAATGTTGACTTTTGGGGAATTCTTTTCAGATTCTTGGGCATAGAAAATGGGGAAATTCAAACACATCAGCTGGGTCTTAGTGTAGAAAGCATAGTCAACTTTTCAAAACTACTGGAATATCTACCTCATATTTAGGGCAGAGCCTATATATTTGTTCAGCCCGCTAGGTGTAAGGAAGGAGCTTTGGTCATCATCAGCTGCATTTATTCTCATTCTAGCTACGTCATGATCTAGGCAAGCTCGTGGAAGCTTCTAGCTATGTGCTGTGTGACCTTGGACAAGTCACTTAACTTCTCTTTGCCTCAGCTTCCTCTTCTGAAAATTGGGGATAAAAAACCTACTCTCCCTCCCCCTTAGATTAAGAGCCCCATGAGGGACAGGGATTGTGTCTGACCTGAATTATCTTGTACAGATGAGGAAACTGAGGCACAGAGAAGTTACATGACTTGCCCAAGATCCCAAAGCAGGCAAGTGGCCAGGACCAGTATTAGAAACCAGGTCTCTGGCTCTCAGGCCTCTACTTTATGCACTAGTCCCTGCTGCTTCCCACCCTGTTTTGATTCAAGAAAGGCATTTTCTGAAAGAAAAATTCTATTCAAAAACGCATCTGCCCTTGGCTGACTCAGCTTCCCAGCCCCTTTCTCCTCACTAAGCTTCTTTTGAATACAAGCACCTGCTGGCTGCAGAGAGGATGCCACAGTATGGAGGAGCTCAAGGTGGGATGGAAAGTGGGGCTATGGATTGCATAGGGGTGTTATCTCTAGTGAGTTCTGAAATGGGAAGATATTCCTTGAGGGAAGGGAGGAGGTCAGTTTAACCTACCTGCTGTAGAACTTCAAACAGAAACTCCTTATGATAGGCTTTAAAACACTCAATCACTCTGTCCCCTCCTATCTCACCTCACTGTTCTCCTACTACAATCCAGCCCTCACACTTGGCTCCTCTAGTGCCAACCACCTCACTGTACCTCGAGCTCATCTATCTCATGGTCAGCGTCTCATCCGCATCCTACCTCTGGCCTGAAATGCCCTCCCTCTTCATATCTGGCAGACAATTACTCTCCCCTACTTCAAAAACTCACTGAAGGCACATCTCCTCCAAGAGGCCTTCTCTGATACAGTCCTCATTTCCTCTCCTCCTCTGCGGCTCCCTGCTTTGCTTCCCTTACTCACCCCTCCCTCAGCCCCACAGCACTTATGTAAATATCTGTAATTTATTTATGTTAATGTCTGTCTCCCCTCAACCTGTAAACTTGATTGGGGCAGGGACTATTTCTACCAACTCTGCTATATTATTGTGTTGTACTCTCCCAAGCACTTAATACAGTGCTCTGCACAGAGCACTCAATTAATATGATTGCATGAATTGAGCTCTTAGAATGTTGGTACTCGATAAATAAAAGATGGCAATCCATGTCATCACAATTAAAGTTTGCCAGGATCCTGGGACATCCTCCTTCCTGCAAGCCCCAGAATGACTTGGGAGCTACACTTAGCACTTTTCCACTGAGGTGTGGAAGCCCAAGTATTTAAAGTAAACCACAGAAGAAGAACATCAATGCAAGCCAGCCTGACCTATTTAGCCAGGACTATCCAAATCCCAAGATATTTCATTTCCCTGAAACTGTTCTGGCCAGCCAACTGAAATCCTGCCCTGACACATGATCTGAAGCTCAATTTCATCCAAACCTCATAAGCAGTAGGGATTCTCCTTCTAAAGCATGTTTCCAGTTCATTTACAAACAAGTAAATTTCCACTTTTTTCCTAGCTCCCAGAATTTTCTGTTTTACAATCGTTCATTGTGTAATATGTAGCATGTTTCACAAGATTTCAGTTTTCTCTTTTTCACGTTTTGCAACCAATGCATCACTTTTCTTATGTCTTTTCTAAATTTCTCCATACCCAAATATTCCCCAGCATTCACATTGGCCAATACTCATTTTGAACAGGAGTGTTGTCGTGGTAGTACAAACTGACACTCCTTCCAGAGGCTAAAGTGTATTCTCTCAACTAAGGAAGCTTGGGAGTGGGAGAGGGGTTTGAAGAGCAGAAGTTCTACTTTCATCTATGTTGCTATGCCTCTTTCCCCTTGTCTTACTAGAATAGCATCTCACCATGGAAGCAGTCCACACTGATAGATAAGCAACATGGCCTAGTGGAAAAAGCACGGGCGTGAGAGTCAGAGGACCTGGGTTCTAATCCTACATCTGCCACTTGCTGTGTGACTTTGGGCAATCTGTGCCTCAGTTTCCTCAACTGTAAAATGGAGATTCAATAGTCTGTGAGCCCCATGTGGAACTGGACCGACTGGATTACCTTGTATCTACCCCAACATTTAGAACAGTGCTTAACCCATAGTAAGCACTTAAATACCATTAAAAACAAAAATAACTACAGCTTCCTTGTGCTGCCTGCTGCGGCTAATTCAAAACTCCCTGTTAATCTTTGAAAAGCATCTGCTCTATTACTCATAACCGATGACTACATAACCAGAAGAGATATCTTTCTGAAACATCTTTACTAAATTGAATGCACCTTCTCCTGGGTAGCACAATTTACATGATGATATTCAATTTATAATCCATATCTGCAAGTGTTCTTACTATGCTCTAGTAAGTGTCTCTGCAGTAAGTTAAGGTCTTTTTGAGAGCATAATGTAACTCCTATCATCTAACTTGTACTTCCCAAGCACTTAGTCCAGTGCTCTGCACACAGTAAGCACTCAATAAGTACGATTGAATGAATAAATGAGCATAATGATGATGCAGTTTCCTGGCATAAA
Source organism: Tachyglossus aculeatus (assembly GCF_015852505.1). NCBI lineage: Eukaryota > Metazoa > Chordata > Mammalia > Monotremata > Tachyglossidae > Tachyglossus > Tachyglossus aculeatus. The sequence goes on along the minus strand of NC_052074.1, from coordinate 15,024,509 downwards.
CGACATAAGGGGCATCATCTATTCACAAAGACTTCGAGACCAAGACTTTGAATGAGGGATTTATTTATAGCCAGTCACGTCCCTGCTGGGGCAGAGGATGCAACCAATGAGGAAGCAGGTAGGGCTGCATCACAGTGTGTAGGGCTGACAGTAATTTTACTTAAAGGATCCAAATATAAACCAGTTCCTTCAATCGTATTTGTTGAGCATTTACTGTGAACAGAGCACTGTACTAAGCTCTTGGAAAGTACAATTCAGCAATAAAGAGAGACAATCCCTGCCCACACCGAGCTTACAGTCTAGGGAGGGGAAACAGACATCAAAACAAGAAAACTGCCATCAATATAAATAGAATTATAGATATATACATATATACATAAGTGTTGTGAGGCAGAGGAAGAGCAAAGGGAGTAAGAGCTGAGAAAAAGGGGGTTTAGTCTGGCAAGGCCTCTTGGAGGAGGCTGTGCCTTCAGTAGGGCTTTGAAGGGGGGAATAGTGATTGTTCAGTGGATATGAGGAGCGAGAGTGTTCCAGGCCAGAGGTAGGACTTGGGTCACTGAAACTGCATCATAAGGATAATGATGTTCTGTAGTGCCATAGACTAGCAAGCAATTACAACCATTCGACTGTAAACTTCTTAAGAGCAGGGATTGTGTCTACCAACTCAATTGCAGTGTATTCTTCCAAGTGCTTAGTCCAGAGAAACAGCCTGGCTCAGTGGAAAGAGCCCGGGCTTTGGAGTCAGAGGTCATGGGTTCAAATCCTGGCTCCGCCAATTGTCAGCTGTGTGACTTTGGGCAAGTCACTTCACTTCTCTGTGCTTCAGTTACCTCATCTGTAAAATGGGGATTAAGACTGTGAGCCCCACATGGGACAACCTGATCACCTTGCATCCCCCCAAGGATACATTTATTTATGCATCACTTTCATTTAAGTGTTGAAAAAGTAATTGTGGTTGGGAATGGTTTAATTCCTAAACTTTTTAGCCTCAGAATTCCCATCAGCCACTGCAGAAATCCCAGCTCTCCTGTCTACAACACAACTGGCTGAAACAGAATTCCCATTTTCATTCTGTACTGTTGGTGGTATCCTGCTACTCCCATCAAGGCACTATGTGCATTTAATACGAAGAGGTGAGAGGGTCTGAATACCTCGCTACCTTAAAACCACCTGACAGAAATCCAGATATTCATCATTTGAAGAAGCCAAAAGCACAAAGAGCAGAATTTAAGAAGACAGTGACTTCCAGATGGAGAAAAATCCCCCCAAATCAACTCACCTCACTCATCTACTGTGAGGCTCTGTAGCTCTTTCTGTTCCCATTTTTCTTTGTTTAGAATATGTCACGCATAGAAAGAATATGCTGGGTGATCCTCAAAATATTTGCAGCTGGGATTTGGTTAATATTTGCCCAGAGCTTATCTGAATTCCCCAAGGGTCCCTTCACAACCATAAAGCTCTCTCCCATTTTCTCCCACAAATAAACCATTGACCACTCAAGAGTTTTCATTCTAAAAATGTTCTTGGGCCCTACCATCAGCGACCTTGAATTTACCTTTCTTATGTTTCTAGGTTGGCTGGAAATTTCCCTCTCCCTCTTGTATCTTAGGGAGTTAGAAACAGAGTGAAAAGAAGACAAAGTGAAAAATGCAAGAGCTAGTCAAGGAAATGGTAATATTCTAGAAGGCAGGGATCATGTCTACCAACAATATAGCACTCAGTAAATACCACTGATGGATTAATTGAAATCCCCATTTTTAGATCATAAACCTCATGAAGGGCAGGTACTGCTCTGTTGCTGCTTCTGTGCTCCTTACCTAAGCCCATTGTTGAAAGGAGTGCATGCAGTAGATACTTTCAGATTGTAAGCTCCTTGTGGGCAGGGATCATGTCAATCAACTGTGTAGTATTGTACCCTCCCAAAAGCTTAGTACAGTGCTCTGCACAAAGTGCTCAAAAAATAGCATTAATGAATTGAATGATAATAAATGCCATTCATGCTGATACTGAAGCATTATATTACTTTTTGTCCTTGAAGAGGTGAGTGAAAACTTGAAGCCACTTTGAGGATACATTAGGCAAACAAAGTCCCTGTGAATGAATGATGAATTTACTCCATTGGCAAAACATTTTAATTTATCTTGATCAAGGACCATGAAAAAAATATGGACCTCAACATTATATACATAAATTCATTCAATCGTATTTACTGAGCACTTCCTGTGTGCACCTCACTATACTAATAAGTCTCCCCATGTATGTATGTATCCCCCATGCATGTATCAGTCTCCCCATTCTTCTTTTCTGAAAGAAAATGGAAATCAAAGGGAATAGGAGAGACAGTCAGGGGAAAATTAAAGGCTGTTGTCAATGAAATCCACTTTTTGTCCCCAAGAGATAACAAAGACTATAACCTCTTTAAAGGGCAAACTAATGGGAAACCATAAAAAGGCTGTGTTGCCACATAGTCATCTGAAAAACTTTTAATAAAAATGCCTCCAACGTATATTACATTTTATATTATACCAGGTGGAGCTAGGATGAGGGAGTGATTTTACTGAGGAACTGTTGAACACAACTTTTATTGGAATGGTTGTTCCCTTGATTATAATAAGTGGAGAAATAATCTTATTGGTTTGTTATTCTACTTCTGCCATGACCGAAACATGTCTTGGGGGTTGAGAATGGGGTTGTAAGGAGTTTATATTTTACAAACAGATTCCTGACAAAAATCTCATTTTCTCAAAAGTTCTGATACACTTAGCAAATACCAATAATGAGCTAGGCATTGTTAAAAATATGCATTAAAAACAAGGTTAACTGCCTTTATGCCTCCAAAGAACTTGTATTCTAAAGGGACAAGGCATTTATTTGTGCAAATGATTTCATGTCAAGTAGCAGGGACAAGGGAGAATGGCAAGAATTATTTTTTTTTTTGAGGTGAACATGTTAAGCCCAGGTAGATTTAACTCTACTTGGAAATAAAGCAATTGGAAATCAGATTTCAATGTCAATAACAAACTATGCTTGAATATGAAGTGATTGTATTATAGAGGATAGAGACTTTCCTTGGTCAAGTCCCATTACTCCAACAGAGAGCTATTTATGAACTTAAATCCATCCTGTCTTCCTTCTCTCTTCTCCCCATCCCCAGATAAGGTAACTTTTGTCCAGAATGATCTGTGTACATCTATTTCTCATAAATCTATAATTTAGATAAGAAAAATTCATCAGTTTGGGCATTCCAGAATTGAACCCATGCACTGCACGTATAAATCATAAGGTTCCATGAAAGCACGCTTGAGGTAATCTCATTCACGTAACAGACCTGAAAAATCCCTGGCAGTCCAAAAATAACAAAAATAATGTGGGAATGGAATACAAGGCAGGTAGAAAGCTACGGGACAATATGACCACCGCCCTTAGACAACATTTTCCTTCCAAAAAGGAGTCTTCAAATACAAACAAGCAGGAAGGAATGCTGTAAGTGCCATTTCACTCTATGAGGCCATTTTCAACTATTGTGATTGACTAAACTTCCAGGAAACAGAACAAACCTAGTAGGGAGAAGAGAAAAAGCTTGAAACATTTAAAAATAACTGATAGGCACTTTCCAAGGGCAGAGATGAAATTTAGCATTGCCAAATCCCTCTGCTGAATGGGCCAAAGTGGAGGAAAAATAATTGTGAAATCAAAAGGAGGTCATTTTTAGCAACTGGGAGAGGCAAGAGTAAAGGAAAGTGATTACTCAGGGATGGAGGGGGAGGAGGAGGAAGAGAAGAAGGGGTAAGGACATGCTTGGTATGAGTTTAATGTCTGAGCAAAATTCATTATGCTTCCTCACACCCCAGCAAACCACGGATACCCTGAAATGCCCTTTTTGGGGGATAAAGAATAAAATACGCTTAGTGTTCTTTCTGAATGAATATTTCTGTCCTTACACAGAGCTGACTTTCTTTACTGAAGTGAAGAAAGTGATCATGATGGACTCTGTTAAAATACCAATTTACCAGCCAGAAACAAAATGTACCCTTTAATGAGCTCTGAGGATAAAATCAAACCTCTTCATTGTCTGATTCTTTCTTTTTTGGTAGTGACACCCTTATGTTTCTATAAGGGATTATAAGGCGGAAGAGTTTTCACCACCTGGCAGAAGTTGCGGTGAGTGATTTTAAGCTGTACTAATCTCACGTTAACTGAACAAGGCCTTTCTAGTTTCCGTGATTTCCTTCAATCCGAGTTATCAGTTTGGTAAAGAGGAGCTGAAGTAACATGAAGCACTCTTGTTCTTTTTTTCCTTTTGAAAGCATACACGAACTTCGGTGCTTGGCACCAGGAAATCAGGACTCCAAAGTTCTCTTCAGATCCTGCCATTCACCTGCTTTGACCTCAGGCAAACACTTCAGTTCTTTGGGTCCTCAGTTTACCCAACTGTGAATTTGCCTTCTATTAGTTCAAAGAGGTCTTGGGAGGCTTAATTAATTAATGTTTTTCCAAGGCTTCCTAAATGAAAGGAGCTTCATATAGGAGGTTCAAAGTCATCTTATCCAAACTGTTGCTTTTATGTGAGCTTAGAAGATCCCTTAGAAGTGATAAGGGCCAAAAATGATGCTATTCTCCAAAGTGCTTAGATTTGGATGTTTAGGTTTTTTTTAACTCTCAGTAGATTTTTAATCATTAAAATAAAGTCAGCAAACAACAACTGATGGGAGAAGGAAAAGGTGTTGAGTTTTAGAAACTAGAATTTCAGGTGTGTATTTCCAATCAAATCAAATTCTAATGGATTCTCTTGAAGTTGAGTAAAGCACAACTTTTAACATGTAAGAAGAAAACTGATTAATGTTGGTATTCCTAAGCACTTACCAAGCACTGCACAACACAATGGGATAATATAATATAATTATAATATAATATCTAATATAATATAATATGATAATCAGATTGGACACAGTCCCTGTCTCGCAGTCTAAGAAGGAGGAAGGACAAGTACTGAATCCCCATTTTCCAGATGTAGAAACTGAGGCACAGAGTTTGAAGTGACTTGCCCAATGTTCCACATAAAGCAAGTGGTGGAGTCAGGATTCGAACCCAGATCCTCTGACTCCTATGCACATGCTCTTTTCACTAGGTAATGCCTTGAAAACTTCCAAGACACCAAGCAGCCGAATTCAAAATGACTACTTCTATTGAAAAATCTAAAATCTAAAACTCCATCAGGGGTTCAACTAAAGGCAGAATGGGAATAAAAGATTAAAAAACTCAGAACATTTGAAAAATGATTTTGAGATGTACAACTCCTCAACTAGTGTTCATTTCCGTGAGTCTTTACTCACTGAGAATAGGAATGTAGGCTTATCTTTCTACCTTTCATTAGGATTTCTTCAATTTATCAAAGCTTGGCACTCTCTTTTGGCTTCACTGTTGAATACTGAGCAACAAGGCTGATTTGGAAATATGTTTTATATGTGCATGTACGTGTGAGTAGTGTGTTTAAGAGAGATTAATACTGAGAAGCAGCATGGCCTAGTGGAAAGAGCATGGGCCTGGAAGTTTATGCGATCTTAGGCAAGTCACAACTTTTCTGTGCCTCAGTTACCCATCTGTAAAATGGGAATTAAGACTGTGAACCATATGTCGGACAAGAACGGTGTATAACCCAATGCCTCATTTTAGCTTGTACAGTTTGTGTATCCTGGGGTCATCTCTTCTAGCATAATCCACCCCAGAATAATGGGCTGCTATTGTCATCATCATCAGTGATATTTGAGCGCTTACTATGTGCAGAGCACTGTACTAAACATTTAGGAGACTACAATACAACAGAGTTGGTAGACACATTCCCTGACCACAACAAGCGTATGGTTTAGCAGGGGGAGACAGGCATTTTTAATATAATATATAATTTATAGATATGTATGTAAGTGCTGTGGGGTTGAGGGCGGGGTGAGTGTCAGCTGCCCCAAAGTTTACAGATTCAAGTGGCATAAGCATTATTCCTGTTGGAGAACAAATGGGTTGAGCTACTGTCTTATCCATACAGAAACCCTGCTAGGGGCAGGAACAGCCACGCTGTCCATTTCCATCATTAAGTGGCTCTATAAAGTCCATGCTCGTTTTAATTTGAAGATGAATACATAGTAGTTTCAAAATCAATTTTGCTAGATATACCAATCTATCTATTAATCCAACTCCTAGGAGCCAGGCTTATTCTAAAATACACTGCTAGCTCTTTCTCTCTACACACATGCATGCTCCCAACATATGTATATGTCTACATTGATGTATAGATATGGAAATTGATACATATATATATATATATATATATATACGTATGTATAAACTTGAATGAAATGAAGATAATTGTGTGAGCAAGAATGTTCCTTGCTGTAGGAATAGGAGAATGCAAGTAGAATAAATCCAACAACCAGATTAACACAGAGATTTAAACTGAACTTACACCTTTTGGTGTCGAGTGTTAACTTTCTCTTGGCAAAATATAACTTCCTGTTTCTGTAGGGAGGAAAAGAGGCTTATAAAATGCCATTTAAAAGGGCTCAGAAGGGTCTTTGGCCATCAATGTTTCATACTAACAACGCTTTGAGAGGAAAAGAATCAGAAATATGTGGATTTCATTTCTCAACTCCTGTTTAAAAAATTAGAGGGAGAAAGTTGGATTTTCACTGAGCCCCCACATGTTTGAAAAATATAGCTGGAGACATAATTTAAATTCAAAACGTGCCCGGCTTTGCCCTACTCTTCTGAGAAATCTGCATTTCTGAAAGCAGCGCTATAATTCCAGCCCGTATACGATCTGAAGCAAACTGCAAAGGATTTGAAGAGCACCCATCTGTGGTTACCTTTGTTATAAGCAAAGAGGTGATTTTACATACTCTAATCTTGCCCCTAAAGCCCAGAGAAGCACCATTTCTTCCTCTGGGTCCCTCTACTTCCTTCCTCACAATCAAGGTGTCAGCACAGAATCTACAGTATTAAAGACCCCATATCTATCTTCTGGTTCCTGCCTTCTGCTTCCCTGGGGAAACAACTTGATGAAGAAGTGTATCATCTGAGCTCATGGCTGATGAGAAAGAGACTCAAGTCTGTAGGCAAGGATAACATCTACAAACTCTGTGGTACTGTATTATCCCAAGAGCTGAATACAATGCTCTGTACATAGTAAGCAGTTGATAAATATGGTTGTTAGATTGATTGATTAGAGGAACAAAAGAAAATAATGGTTCAGAATTAGTAATGAATATTTTCATGCTGGGTAAGTGGATCAAGGGTTTTTTGTTTTTATGGTATTCATTCCATCGCATTTATTGAGTGCTTACTGTGTGCAGATCACTGTACTAAGCGCTTGTATCCATGGTTTCCATGTATGGTATGGTATCCGTGAAGAAGCACTTACTACATGCCAGGCACTGTTCTAGGCACTGGAGTAGATACAAAGTGATTAGGTTGTACACATCCATGTCCCATGTGGGACTCACAGTCCTAATCCCCATTTTACAGATGAGGTAACTGAGGCCTAGATAAGTGAAAGAACTGGCCCAAAGTCACACAGCAGACAAGGGGCGGAGCGGGATTCAGGTCATTCTGACTCCCAGGACTCTGGTTGCATTCTTAAAGGATGTTCTGGAGTTTTAGGTTCTCCACCAATCACCCTTGCAAATCAATAAATAGTGGTATTTACTGAGCACTCACTGAGTGCAGAGCACCGTAATAATAATGATGGCATGTGTTAAGCACTGCACTGCTCTAAGCGCTGGGGAAGATGCAAGGTGATCAGGTTGTCCCACGTGGGGCTCACAGTCTTCATCCCCATTTTACAGATGAGGGAACTGAGGCACAGAGAAATGAAGTGACTTGCCCAAAGTCACACAGCTGACAAGTGGCAGAGCTGGGATTTGAACCCATGACCTCTGACTCCCAAGCCTGGGCTCTTTCCACTGAGCCACGCACTGTACTAAGTGCTTGGGAGGATACAGTACTACAAAGTTTGGTAGACATGTTCATGCCCACCAGGAGCTTAAAGACTAGTGGGAGAGAAAGACATTCATATAAATATATGAATCACAGATGTGTACATAAGTGCTTCGGGGATCTTCTCCTTGTCTCCCAACTATGCTTCTCCGGGTAGGTTCCCAGCTTCCATCACTGATGTTACGGTAAGTCAAGCAATTTGAACTTTGCAGCATCCTAGCCCACTTCACCAGATTTCTCCACAAAAGATGGAAAGAGGGCCAGGCTCACCCCATGGAGTTCATGACTTAATTCTCCCAAAGACCTCTCTCCCCAGAAGTGGAATTGTCCTCCTGGACAACTCAGTCCCCACATCAGGAGTCTTCCCGCCATGGACTTCCCCTTCCATCCTCGGCCCATCATGGGCTCATCTCAGCTGCGAAGTAAGCTCCCCGGCTTCGCAGTTAGCCAATCCTGGCAAGTCTACCCACTTCCAGTCTAGACACCAGTCTAAGTATGGGGCTAGTGCTAGGTTTCAACAGACTGAACTTTGCATTTGTCATAGCTCTGCCCATGGTTATTACTTTCATCTTGATCCTCTCAAACCACAGTCAACGACAAAGGTGAAACCAATTCCTCCCTCAAAGTCTTTGATGGAAATTCCCTTGATTTCCCCCTCAACTCCCATTTTGTTTTTTCCAATTTGAACTTCAAGCCTAAGCACAATTGCAAATCTAACATCAGAGAGAATTAGTGCCATCCCAATGTTGACGTCTGTGACTGTGACAGATTTGTTTGGAAAGCTACATGGTCATTTTTACTTGCTTAAGCATCGTATTCACACATTCCAAACTGTGTGTTCTCCCATTTAATTTTCTCTGGGAATTGGCCTGCATTATGTCCTGATTCTAAAAGGAGCAATCATTTCTAAAAGGCAGATTGTTAGAATTGTTCCCAATTGAGAAAGCAAATAAATACTGACTATTTTTGGTTAGAGTCAAGGAATGTAAGGGGCCATGTCACTGTCCTCTTGATAAATCTTCTCGGGATGAAACCATTTTGGAAATTGATTTTCCCAGTCTCTGCAGAGCTAGGTTTTATTGACTTCCCTCTTAGTAAAAGTGGGTTAACTGAGGACTAACCTTAGATGCTGCCTCTTCCTGTTAAGGTCTTAGGTGGCACTTGGGAAGTCAAGGTAGCAATGTCTGGCTGGGTGGGTGTCTTAAAGAAGAATTCCCATCACAGGAGAGAGAAATGGAACTTCTTGGTGGGCTAGAGGAACAAGTGAATTCAAGCTTTCCTTGCCTCCTCCTCCTCCCTGGCCCAACACCAAGTCTGCACAGGGCACAACAAATATCTAGTTGTCCCTCAAAATCCTAATGTCTTCTTTTTCCTAGAGGCAGGAGCCTTGCTTGCAACGTAACATCTGGTGGATTGGCAACAGTAGGTTCTGTCTCAATTTCATAAATCAACTGATATCTGCCATTTGGACCATATGGACCTGTGGCCATGCAGGTAGAGCTATTCGGCTGGCTGGGAATACCTTTAACTAGGTCTCCTGATGACCAGAGGTCTGCCTGGTTGACATATAATAATTGTGGTATTTGTAAAGTGCTTACTCTGTGCCTGGCACTGAGGTAGACACCAGATAATCACATCAGACACAGTCTCTGTCCCACATGGGTCTCACAGCCTAGAGAGGAAGGGGAACAGGAACCTAATCATCCCCATTTTACAGATGGGGAAACCAAGGCACAGAGAAGGTAAATATCTTGTCCAAGGTCACACTCCAGGCAAGGGGCATGAAACAGGCAAGTGACTAATGCTCCTGGGAGCACTGGTTGTTTCAACTGTTCTCCTCACCCTGCTACCTGCTTGTCTAGACTCAGGGAAGCAGCAGGGTGGAGAGGGGGAAAGAGGGACAGCTGAAAGAATGACAGCATTTCAATGAGAAGGATGCCCTAATAAAGGATACAGGGAATTCTGGTGAAGCACTTGAACTAATAATAATACCTTACCTCGGTATGGTGCTTTCCTTTTTCTCACAAATTACACCAGTTACCTAGTGCATTTGTCACAACATTCTTGTGAGGTAGGATGATGGCATTTGTTAAATGCTTACTATTTGCCAGGCACTGTACTAAGTGGTGGGATGGATACAAGCACAGTCTCTGCCCCATGTAGGGTTCACAGTCTCAAGTCCCATTTTACGGATGAGGTCACAGAGGCCCAGAGAAGTGAAGTGACTTGTCCAAGGTCACACAGAAGAAGTGGTGGAGCTGGGATTAGAACCCATGATCTTCTGACTCCCAGGACCACTCTCTATCTGCTATGCCATGCTGCGTGAAAACTATCATAATGAGAGTTTAAGTAACTTGTCCAAGGTCACCCAACAAGCCAGTGGTAGAGCTGGGGCTGGAAGCCAGGACTCCGTAGTCCCAACTCTATGGACTTTCTACTGTACTATACTGCCTAAATAGCTGTGAAGCCTTCTCCTTTGTATGTCTGAGACTATATGCGTGCTAATGTTTATTCGGTGGGTCTTGGGTGAAAGAAAGCATTTCACATCAATCAGATTCCATTATTTCCAAAACCTTTGCAGCCATGTTTATTGCTGACACCATGTGCCCTCTGCAAAATGCATAAGACTGGAAATGCTGTACACTGCAAACTCCTTCATGGATGTCAACAAGGCATTCTCTGTTGGTTTTACTTGAATGCCTATGATCAGACACCAACGTTTTTTGTCAGAGAAATAGATCCAGGGCAGATACTAGATCTCAGTTTGTTCAGAGTTGCCACAGAGCTCACAGGGGAAATCAAGCAGAATTCAACATGTCAACTCCACTTGGCCCCTAGATCAGAGAGCTGATTTCCCCTGTTTTGGAGACACGCCCCTGGTGTGGCTTTGGTTTTTCCATTCCTGATCAGTCAGATTGCTGACCTGAGCTGGAGCAAGGGCGCGTGAAATCACTGCTAAGATACCTGCACTCTTGCTAGCTGACTCAAAACATTCTATTGCCCGATGGGTTTGGGGGAACGGGAAGATTCAATCCCTACAATACTCATTGCTACATGGCCCGCTTAGAAGGGGCCTATTCGAAATGCAAGAATTTCTCCAAATGAACAGTTAAATGTCCCTACTTGTAACTTACTGTAGTGAATCTCTCCTGTGCTAGATTGTAAGCTTCTTGAGTTTAGGGATCATATCTACTAACTCTACTGTACTCTCCCAAGCATTTAGCACAGTGCTCTGCATACAGTAAGTGCTCAATAAACATTCTTGCTTGACTGATTAAGTTGACCTCCTTAATGGTGATGAATATTTTCCTTCACCTTCTGCCCCATTTTCTTCTGGTGAGACACTTTTCCCCTCATCTTTCACTGTCTTTTTTCGTCCTTAGACACTTTCAGCTTCAGCACAGTCATCTTCAAATTTCCTTTCTTCTTTCTTAAAATCATTTCTAGCTATTTCCACTTGCTAAAAATTCACCTTCAAGATGCTTCAGACCCTAAGCATGGAGCTTAAAAATCTGGAAGGCTTCATCTCCTCTCTTGACATTTTTTCTTTCTTTTCCTTTCACTGACACTTACTTTTTCTTCTTTCCCTCCCTCCTTTAGCGTTCTCACTCCTCATTCATGCCCACTCTCCTAAACCAATATTTCTCACTCCCTCTCCCTGTACCACTTCATGCATATTCTTTACTGAATTCAAATTGATTTGACTTCTTTTGCCTCCCTTTTCGATATGCTAGGAGTAGCGTGAAGAAGCAGTGTTTCCCTTCTGGCCTCCCCATGGCATGAATTCTCTCTTTCCATCCTATGTTCACTCCCTCAATCCAATTCTTTCCAGGGTATCCAGGGAGTTGCCACTTGTCCTGAAATAGGAATCCTATTGAACAGAGAAAAGTAGACTGCAAGGGGAAATAATTAGGTCTAACCCTATTGCCTTCAAATAGGTTCAGACACTCCAAAGAGCCTTTTGGAGTATTTTCTGCCTGGCTTTGAGGTGGCAAAAATGGCAGGCAATACAATCAAGCCAACAATCGAACACATGTAATCTGATTTATCAATCCTTTGCACCGATTAGGTGAACAGATGTTCATCTCCACGAGATATTTGCCTGACTAAAAGCGCCGAGAGGCTCACGTGGGGAAAATGAGCCACCTTTTCCTTCCTCTTTGCTTGCTGAATTCCACTTTCCTTTTTATAAAGAAGAGCAAGAAGTGATTAAACTGTAAAATTAAGCTTCCTGTGCCCCCTTCCTCATAGGACCCACACTTTTCCCCTGCATCGTAATAATAAAAGAAAGCTTTATAATCTCCCTCCCTATTTCCGTAACCTCAGGCTAATGTCAACCACAGGGTGCCAAGGTTACCTGCCTTCTGGACCTAAAGAAAGTACAGTCAACTCTGAACTCCTGAGGGACTTTAACCCTCCTTTAGGTTACAACAAACAATCAAAGCAGCAGCAACAGCGAGCTTCACTTTCTGACTTTGAAATATCTTGAGAACTTCCTGCTTTTCCCCTCCACATACAAGTCTTCAGTGCTCTGCCCAAGATCCAACCAGAAGTGGCTAAATACTATAAGAAAAGCTCTTCAGACATTTTTGAAGGGTCTGGTGGGATTTTTGTTCTAGTCAGAATCAGGAAGTATGAGTGGACATTCACTGTTGCACAATTTCCAGGTCTCCCCCCACGCCCAAACTCCCGGTTTCTGCAGAGTCAAGACTTTTCGATAGTTCAGATAAGGTTCAAAAAAGTCTCTGAACTCTTGAGTGCTGAAGGAAACCTAACATTTGGGAGTTCGCTCATTCTCAGTAATAAGTACAGTAGGCTGCCTGTTTGGAGGTGGTTTGGGTCCCAGTGAAAAATCAGCATAATTGAAAACATTAATCAACAAACAATTAAATATAATGCTATGGGATAAACCACTTATATGCCCCTACATGACCCTAACCAAGTCTTTCTATGGTGATGACAGTTTCAAAACCCAGTATCACCTTTTCAATTAGCAAAAACCTTAAGCTGGGATAGGAAGAGGATGAGTGTTTAGAGACTGGGTGAATTTAAATGCCTCAAAAATGCAAATACCATTCTAACCACCTTTCCAGTCAAAGAAACAGATCGGTGTTATTTCAGTTGGAGATTCTTTGCTGGGATCCATTCTGTACTCCTTTTGTGAGGGGCCACGGTTCCGTGAGATGTATTAAAGGAGCTGCTTTTCCAAAGAAGCACTTTGGGTTTGATTTTTAAATTCTTGTTTATCCTCATGAACTTAGGAGAGGGGAAAGCAATTAGGTCTTGTGATTTTTAAGGCTGGACTGAGCATAAAGTAAGAAAATATAATACATTTTATTTCATGCCTTCTTGCCAATTGTTAGAAATGTGCAGTCCATACGAATTCATATAACAAGAGTGGAATGTTGGGAAAGCTAATAAAGATTTTGTGGTCCAACCTATAATGAATGTAGTTTGATATAGAGTCTGTTTTTCACAACATGGCAAAATGAATCATAAAATAATGGACCCTGAAACTCCTGCATTTTTTAACAATAGCCCGGGGACAGTTTACAGTGTAATGAATTGTAATTAACCCACCTTCAAAATCTTTTATGAGTATTTTGCCAATTAGCTTTGCATGCTTTCTAGTGAGTCATGGCCAGCGCATGTCCTTACAGAACTGGCTTTTACAACACATACTAGCCTGTTAACTCAGCAGAAGTATGCAGTGTGGTAAGGTAGATACAGGTAGCTCGAGCCAGGCTCGCATCGAGATCCACACAGTTTACCGTTCCAAACGCCTTGGCCATCCTCGCAACCTGAGATAACTGTAACATAAGGCAGCGTCAGAGGACTCTGGTTTCTGACAGATCGCCAGGAATGCACTGCTCTCCGGCAAGAACATCTGTTGTTACTTAGCACTAATATATATAATGCTGCTAATTGTGGAGCCATCTTTGTTTTCCTTACTTAACACTCCAGTTAGCATTATTTTATCTTTGTGGTTCATGGCTTCCTGCCATTTGCAACACAAGTCCACTCTAAAGAAAATAAAACTACCCAGCTGCCTACTTACATTGTTTTGCTTGGAAATTAAAGGGAATATCTGCAGCCCTGCTCAATATATAAGACACTATCTCTGACCTTGCTCTGTTAATTGTCTGCATCTATTGATCTTCTTCCGCTCCATAGGTGAGGGTATTCTCCTCCAGAAGCTTAAACAGAGCTTCCATCCTAGCACCAAGAAACCTAACCCCAGGCAAAGTTAAGCCATCACTAGCTCTTCCTCCCTCAGATGGGTGAGTCTCTTTGAAACCCTAAATCCAACCGAGCAAACTTTAATGAAAGGCCCAAGAAAGAGAACTGGTCCAGAGGAAGAGGGGCCAGAAATGAGAGGGAATAATGTAGAGGTGGGTGGGGCTAAAAAGCGAATAAGTACAAATACAGATCCACGTGCAGGTGAAAAATTGCCTGATGTGTGCCAGGAGGAGAACAAGGGAAGGAGGCTTAAATGCCAGTGAAAGCCTCTGAAATAAATGTTTGAGCATCTCTGAATGGACTTGTGCCCTTTAAGCACTTGATATTCACCCCGCCCTCAGCCTCACAACACATAAGTACGTATCCATGATTTATTTTAATGTCTGCCTCACCCTCTAGACTGTGGAAAGGGAATGTGACTACCTATTCTGTTGTATTGCACTCTCCCAAGTGCTCTGTTCCCAGGAAGCGCTCATTAAATATCACTGACTGATTGATCCTGTAATCACCAATCCTGTTGCATTTGTCCATTTAGTGGTGAGGTACAGACCACTCTGCAGCCCTCATAATTTCCTTGTGCTCTCTGAGGGAGGAGAAGGGAAACTTGTCACCTCTTCCCCAGTAGGGTCTCCCATCTCTTGATCATTTTCTCTGATGATTACTTCCTTCACCAGAGGGAGGGCAATTGAAGGCAGAAAAACAGAAGGAACAAACAAACCTATCAACATTGCCTCACTGAGTGGCTTGTTCTTACCTCTCACAAATCTTGCAACCAGGAAGTTGTCTTACGTCCAACAATATCTCTCCTGCTCAAATTTACCTTCATTTCATTCTGTTCTGTCCGCCATAGAGATGTTCACCATCCCTTGCTTGCTGTGGGCAGGGAATGTGTCTGTCAACTCTGTTATATTGTACTCTCCCAAGCATTTAATACAAAGCTCTGCTCAGAGTAAGTGCTCAATAAATACCACTGAGGCTGATGATCGTCCATACTACAGCCTGTCATCAGCCCTGCCTTGAGATCTTGATTTTAAGGGCAATATTCTGAGAGGCCACCAACAACGACCTTTCCCTTGGCTCTCTGCAGGTTGTCACCTAGCTGAACTAAAAATAGGCACAGGGAGGGGAAGAGTTCCAGAGTGCATGCCCTGTGATGAGATGTCACCGCACGTACAGGTGATACTTTCACCTTCACCCGTACCTCATGGAGGTGGCAACTATGATTATGCACTCTAAAAGGGATAGAATAGTCATGCTCCCTCCTGGGCATACATGTGGTTTGATAGGTGTTTGTAAATTCAACCAATAATAATAATTGTGATATTTGTTAAATGCTTACTACATGTCAAGTACTGTACTAAGAGCTGGGGCAGAGACAAAATAATCAGGTCCCGCATGGG
Organism: Tachyglossus aculeatus; assembly: GCF_015852505.1. Lineage (NCBI taxonomy): Eukaryota > Metazoa > Chordata > Mammalia > Monotremata > Tachyglossidae > Tachyglossus > Tachyglossus aculeatus. The sequence goes on along the minus strand of NC_052074.1, from coordinate 15,008,883 downwards.
ACTCACAGTCTAAGAAGGAGAGAGAACAGGTATTCAATCTCCATTTTGCGGATGAGGGAATTGAGGTACAGAGAAATTAAGTGACTTGCACAAAGTCACACAGCAGGTGAGGGGCAGAGCCAGGATTAGAATCCAGGCCCTCTGACTGTGCTCTTTCTACCAGGCCATGCTGCTTCCCTTGAGGATTACTCGGCTGTACTCTCCCAAGTGCTTAGGTCAGTGCTCTGCACAGTGAGCATTCAGTAAATATCTTGATTGATTTCAGCCTATATTGTGAGTCTCTTACATCTACTAACTCTCCTGTACTTTCACTACAAAAACTTAGAACAGGGGTCTGCACATAATAGGCATTCATTAATACATTAAATATTTTTTGATCTTGATGAAATATTGTTTTGTCCTCCTGGGAGTTCAAATAGCAATTATATGCTTCAGTTCCATCAAATAGAATTGCAAAAGACATTCATTTAAGGGAAAAATTTGGCCACAGCAGTTATGCCCAAGACCTAAAAGTATCAGGTTGTTGGCAAAGAATACAACATTAATGTGCATAGCATTTTCACATTTCACGTCTCATTTTATATTCACAACAATTCTGAGAGGCAGGAAGAGGCAGGTATTATTTATGATTTTTACAGATCTGGAAACTGTGCTCACTTGATTTGCTCAAGGACATAGGGCCAGCCAGCAGCAAAACTGAGACTAGAATCCAGACCTACTGACTCACAGACTCGAACTCTTTTTAGCAGACCGAACAGCCTTTCAATTTTAATTAACATATAACCCAGCACTGGTACAGGGCGATTTCAAAATACTGATGTTTATCACTGTCACCCCTGAGGTATTAACCAATGTGGGATAGACTAGTAAAATATTTTCCACCTAACAAGTTTTACAAAATTGACAGAAATAAACTAGTGCACAAAGGGAAATGGGTGAAAACTGTGACAAGTCTGGGAAGACAAAGTTCAGATCCCTAATAGTTTTGGAAAAGAGAAGACCACCTACTGTCTTAGTCTGTGAAATTGTCTTTCATGTGCTTTTAAATCTCAGTCACCATTGCCAAGATGAGATACTCAGTACAGTTCCTTTGCCAATAACTATAGCAATATGTTACTTATATGGCACACTTTGCTTTATGACCGTCAGTTCTTGGAGCACATCTTCATAAGTAACTCATTTGCACACTAGGTGTTTGTTCAGTCTGGAAATATGATAGGTTCTTGGGACATTGACTTGATCTGTGTACAGAGTCTAGGATATATTTGCTGTCCTGGCTTCTCCTAGAATTCCATTTTAGGAATGGCATTGAATCACAGGATCCTGTTTCCCACTGGTTTAGCTTAGTTAGGCTAATTTCCCACACAAAAATGTGTTGAGACATTTTATTTATTTATTTATTTATTTTTAAAGAAACCCATATGTTTACCCAATCACTGAAAATGTCTGAGCACCTACGGGGAGTCCTTATGAGCCTGCCTTATGATGCCCAGAGAGATATTCAGAATCTCACTGCCAACACTCTGGGTGTTGTTGCTTCACTGCTATTCTGCATCTGGACAAATCATTTGGATGGTGATCAGACAGGGTATTCTTCAGAGGGTGTAACTGAGATGAAAGCCAGCAAAGCCCATTTTAAAAATGCAAAGAACAATCACTGTTTGCTTCTAGTTTAATCTTGAGCTGGATATTCTCTCTTTTCACACAAGTACAGTTATGTCTCTCCCTCCCCCTTCTGCCTAGCTTGCTCAGTCAAGTTTCAGAATACTTATTTTTAAATGAAAAAACTATCACCTGGTATTTCTCTTCAGCTGCTATCTCCAAGAAGTGCACACTGTTTCATAAGCATTATTGTATTATTTATTAATCCTCTCAGTTTTTCTTAATCTTTCCAAGATCCCATTAGAAAAGGGGCAGACATTATTTGTTCCATTTTATGGATGGAGAAACAGGTTCTGAAATAGTATACAACAAGTTCAGGGGGAACAAAAATGGAAATCTAAATTTCTCAATTTCCAATGAGGATGTCCAACCAAGATTCAGCTATTCCTTTTCAGTTTAGTACATATGGCCAAAGAGTGGGACACATCACAAATTATATTTTTATGAATTTCTTCCCCACTTCCCTTCCCCACCTCCTAGAGTGGTGATTCATTAGTAAAATAAAAAAAAATCAACTTTCTTTTCTACTTTCCCAGCACAAATCATTTGCTAGCCCTAGAAAATAACCAAGAGCCTATTTGTATATCTGAATTTGGGCTGTCTTCATAGACTAATGCATTGTAAATGTTCACAGAAGTCTAATTTATTTTGTCTGCCAACTGGCCTGTACAAAAAATGAAGTAGATATGATTTACTCAGTGAAAAGTATTAATTCATGGAATCACACTATTTGTCTACTGTGAGAGCCAAGAACTCTTTTCTAAGCCCACGCAATTTTTATCAACATCATTATCAATGGTATTTATTGAGCCCCTATTGTGTGCACAGCATAGTAATAATAATAATAATATTTGTTAAGTGCCTACAATGTGCCAAACACTGTTGTACTAAATGCTTGTGAGAGTACACCAGAATCCAAAGACATGATCCCTATCCTCAAGGTGATTATAATCTAATGAGGGAGATGGGCAGAATACAACTAGTGAGCTAAGGAAAAAGAACAAGGATAGACTAGTGCTTAGTACTTGGTGTATATACATAATTTATATAAATCTATGCTTCTTCCTCTAGACTGTAAGCTCACTGTGGGCAGGAATGTGTCTATCAACTCTATTGCACTGTACTCTTCCAAGCTCTTAGTACAGTGCTCTGCACACTGTAAGAACTTGATAAATATGATTAATTGTGAGGCAAGTGAATAAACAATTGAGCATAAGTGCTGACAATGGGTAGAATCAGTCAATTTGTTTATTGAGTACTTATTCTCTGCAGAGTAGTGTAATAAGTGCTTGGGCTGGTACAATAGTTAGTAGACATGATCTTTGCCCTGAGCTTACAATTTAATACCGAAAGGCAAAGGTTGGCTAGCCTGGAACTTATTTCCCCATCAGATCCATCAGGTTTCAGCCCTCCCCACCTTCAGGGCCTCCCTAAAATCCCTCCTTCTTTAACAAGTCTTCACCCCCAACTAATGAACTGAACCCTGAATCTTGTATCCCTTTCAACCCCCTACGCTTACATAAACTTATCCATACAATGTGCATACATGTAAGCTTCTTGAGGGCAAGATCTTGTCTTCAAGTTCTTTTAACCCCTCCCAAGTACCTAGTACAGTGCTCTGCATTCAGTAGGCACTCAATAAATACCATTACTTGCCTACTTGCCAATAACAATGGTGGCATCTCCTGTCAGAAATGGAAAGATAAGATTTGGTTCTGAGACTTCAGGACAAAGAATCTGCACACAGGAATTGAATATTTGGCTAGTGGGTTGTACAGCACTACTAACAAACTCTTGTTCCTACCAGTTGTGTTCCCAGTGGGGCATGGAATGCAATATATGAGTAGGCAGGCAGGGGTGCAGCAACATTGCATGCATGGTCTTTGCCATCGTTAGTCGGAACCAGAACTAGAACTCAGGTTTCCTCATTGCCCAGATGGTGATTTTTTCGATTATCTCATACGTATTCTATTGCTTAGCAAGTGCTTAAGAAACTCTACAATTATTATTATTGTTATTATTACGATCAAAAACAGAACAGAGTTACTACTTGTGAAGTTTTATTGGGTCTAATGAACTTTCACACATAATCATGATTAATGCTTTAATCAGTATGCCATGGGTGGGTTGGGGAGATTAAGTAAATCAGAGATTAAACTCCTAAATCTACAGAAGTTGGTGCAAACTCCTCTTTCAGCCTCTCTGAAGTCAAACTCGGCAGGGAAACATCCTCTGAAATCCCGACCCCTGCAGATGCTTCTGATTTACTCATGTATGCACGGGAGACTCATTGGAAAACTTCAAACCCTCGGGAGGTTGAACTCAATTTTATGGCAAGTCTGAATGCTGTAGGAAATGAAAGGTTGGTCACCCTCCTTCACAAAGCAATGTTAATCTGTTTTTGCTTTCAGGATGAGAGTAAGTGCTCCGATCCATGGGAAAACCATCTTTGGGGATGAATTCTTTCTTTTTGGGGTGGGGGTGGGGGTTTGTTATTGGAAACTGTGTCTGGAGCTCCTAAACGAATGAGCATGACCACCTCCATTGAGAGCATTACTCACTCCAAATTAGAGCAGTTAGCAACTCCTGGTGCTTTATTTCACCCACAGCTGAGAGATGCCAACACTCCTTGAACACTTTCATCATTTTCATTGCTTGACAGGCATTTACCTAACTCGTAGCCATTTCACTGCAGTTCAGAGTCCAAAGTTGAAAAGCAATTAACAGTCCCTGCTGTTCTCTTCCTCTAAGGTAGAGATGATTACATCAGGGGTTTCTCTGGAGAGCATTCAGGACTTGGAGATGTGTTATCTCAGCCATAAAGTTTGCTAGGTCCCCAGGTTTAGGACCCAAAAGAATTAGGTTAGCCTTAAAAAAAAAAAAAAAATCAAGCCCTGGGCCCTGAGAAAGATCAATAAAAATAAGAAACATCTTTCAGAACCTGGCTATCAGGTTGCTGATATACCAAGTTAACTGATGCATTCAAAAGTTTCACTCAGTCAGGAGTTTTTACTGAGCACTTAGTCTGTGCAGAGTGCTTGGGAGTGTCCAGTAGAGTTAGTAGATATGATTCCTCCCTTCCAGGAGCAGAATCACACAGCAGGTGGCAAACACATGAGAATTGTTTCTACCAGTACTTGTGAAGGCTGAAAATATTAGTGGGCCCAAACTGGGTTGGGATCAATTAGTGGAGGAACAGATTGGAATAATGGAATTATAGAAAATGTGGCATTTGTTAAGCACTTACTACAGTGCCAAGTACTGTACTAAGCACTGGGGTAGATACAAGATAATCAGGTCCCTCATGGGACTCACAGTCTAAGTAGGAGGGAGAACAGGTATTGAATGCCCATTTTTCAGATGAGGGAATTGACATAGAGAAGTTAAATGACTTGCCCAAGGTCACACTGCAGTTAAGTGGTAGAGCTGGGATCAGAATCCAGGTCCTCTAAATCCCAGGCTTGTGGTCTTTCCACTAAGCCACAGAATGGTTTGCTAGATGGAGAGGAGGGGATGAAGAGGGAAAAGTTAAATGTAACATCCCTAAACATTGGGATGAATGTCAAGAGGGCAACCAATACAAGATTCTTCTAAGCATTTGTATAATACTCTCCCAAGCTCTTAGTATAGAGCTTTGCCCACAGTAAGCACTATTTAAATACCACTGATGAACTGAATGATTTTGGCCCTTATCAGGGAACAGAAACCTGTACCAGATACACCATGAATCTGACCAAGTAACAGTATTGCTTATGGTCTTATAGAAAAATTGGAGGAAGTAGCTTTGGTTTTCCCATTTTTTTCTTTCTAAAACACCCTCAGAGGCTCCCATGATGTTTCAGACCCCAAATGACCTTACCTGATGGCCCTTTTTTCCTTTCAAAAAGGACAAAAACAATGAATAGAATTGATTGAGCACAGACGTTTTGCTCAGTTGTGTATTAAGCACTTGGGAGGATACACTGGAAATAAGAAGCCACAATCTTGTCCCTCAAGATGCCTACCATCTAATGGGAAAGAATCCTGCAGTTTGGTTCACTCTTAGCACCAGAGAAAATCTTAAAGACCGAGACGCACAGGGGTAGGATATTAATTTACCTCATTCATTCAACCTTCAGTGGCTTCCATCACCAGACAGCTCTACAGAGCTCACAACAGCGACATCTTTCTCTGCCATCTCTCTGGGCATAGTTCTTGGTGCTGGAGTCTCAGAGTAGGGCAATGACCTTTGCACTCCCTTCCCATTATCCCTTACTTCTCCCCTCAGTTACCCATCCTTAGCTGGTGCAAGATGTCTTGCGCTCAAATATCAGGCAGACAGGCCTTTATTATAGAATCTAGAATCTTGCATTGCAGTCAAAAGATTAATTACAAATAATGATGTTAATCATTTAGTCCATGTTCTTCTTCTTGTCCAGAAGCACCCATTGCAGATTCAAGTTAGGGTCTTCCTCTCTCTCCCTAGATCTCCAGTGATTTTTGTGCAAATTGGTCTTTCGTAGTAGTCCTCTTCCCACCCCTTATTCTTGCATGGGAAACCTCAATCCCCAACATCTATTTCCAAAGTGGATCCAATATGTAAATATATGATTAAACTAAGCAGCCAATTGCATTTCCAACCTCAAAACTAAGGTCTACAAAATAGCATTCATTCAAACTTTTTCAACCTAACTGTTCAGTGGCCAACTTCAAAATAAACAGCGTGGTCTAGTGGAAAGAGCACCGGCTTAGGAGGCAGAGGGTCTGCGTTCTAAAATCAGCTCTACCACTTGTCTGCTGTGTGACCTTGGGCAAGTCACTTAACTTCTCTGTGCTTCAGTTCCCTCATGTGTAAAATGGAGATTGAGTCTGTGAGCCCCACGTGGGACAGGGGCTATGTCCAACTTGATTACCGTGCATCTATCCCATCTCTTAGTATACAGTGTCTACCTCACAGTAAGTGCTTAAATACCATTTTTAAAAGTTACTATTTTAAATCTGCCACTCAAGATACAAAGATGAGCCCTTTATGGGTATGCAATACAATCCCTTTTCAGAGTTGCCATGTTCATATTCAGAACCTAACCCACTTACCAGCACCTCTTTTCCCACTAGATTATGTTTCTGGGGAATGAATTATATAGGACTCTAATGCTCAATTTGGGAACTGCTGGATATCTGACTGAACTAATTAGATACAAAGATTATGTAAATATGTAAGAGAGGATATTTATGATCTGGCTGGGCCCAGTATTTTCCAGCAGTTTCCTAATTGAGTTTCAGTTTGGAGTTCAGAGTTGGATCCATCCCTAACCAAACCAAAACTCAACAAATGGACGACTTTCACCCGGTCTGGGGTCAAAACCACCACTTTTCCCATGGTTTCCATTCAAAACCAAAACCTAGCCCTTGCTCACTAAAAGATTTGCAAACTCTGGCAACGCTTTCAACCAACCCAGACTGAGTTTCAAGACGAGTGAAACCTGAAACTGAACTACTTTTGCCCGGATTCAGGTCAGATTACAAAAGTTTCACACAACTCTAGTTCAGCCTCCCCCTGTTATTCAGAAAGAGCATGAACTCTTCAATGGCATTTTTTTGCAAGAAAGAGAAAACCAAACCCTCTGAGCAGCCTAATTTGTCCAAGTTAATAAGGTGGAATTCTCTAACAAGTATGAATTTGGGCAACCCCCATTTTGGCCATTAAGTTGACATGATCACTGAATCACTGAATTCAGATCCATAAATCAGCACCCTCCCACCCCCATCACCCCCCCTCCCCCCCATCCCCTATCTACAACATGCTACTAAGTTAAACCTCCACTTTAGGAGGACAATAGCAAAAGCTATTAGGCATTTTAAGTGCTATGTCAGGTCAATCAGGTTATATACAATTAGCCCTAATTGGTAGTCCTCCAAACAGTAACATTCTTTACCTGCAGTCAAGGGGTACTCATAAAGGTGCAAAATTCCTTCTTAACTTTGAAAACATCAAAGCAACCCCATCTAATCTGATCCTCACAACCTTGGGCCTTGTGAGCAAGGGGCCAAAGCGATCCACTCCATTAGGAAACTTTTTTTCTGTTTTGTTTTTTTTTTTTAAAGAAAGAAGATTCCATCTAAATTGCCAAGCCAAACTTTACAAATGGTGATTGTCAAAAACAAATTCCATCCAGCGACTTCCAGACCCGCCTGGCTTGTGGCGGGTGAACTCCAAAGCAAAGCAGCTGGCTGTTTTTGTCAAGTTGTACCATTGCAGATGGGCAGATTACCTGGTGAGAAAAAAACACCTCTTGCTACTCCGTGAAACTCATTTGAACAGGCAAATGAAAAAGAAAACTAATTTATTGTTGGAACAGTCGTTTCCAGTCCATAGGCCCAAACGGAAGCAGCACCCCAAACTGCTTTTAAAAAGCAGACCCAAGAAACTGATGAGGCTATCCGAACATTAATATTTAGCTGTGAAGGCTTATTGAATGAAGTAAAAATAATTCAGGAAAAATAGAGTTCAGTGGTGAAAGGCAGTACTTTAGGGAGTGAGAATACTACCAAACTGTGACTTGTTGCTGCCAAGTGGGAAATAAGATATGAAAAGGGCTGTTTCTATTTTTATGTTAAAATGGAAACAGAGGTGGGAAGGAATTATGGAATTTACCAAGCCAAAGAAATACTTTCTTCATTTTCAAATTCAAATGGAATAGAAATTACAGTTCTCCTGTGTTATTATGGTGCGGTAATATTAGCCCTTTACTTACCCAACCTTTAGTAGTCAGGAATGAGCTGCGAGCAACTGGGGCTTCGGAATCTACTTCCTAAACCAGTCTCATTCCCTCCAACGGCTGCCCATTTTTGAATTATTACACCACCTGGCACAAGAAATATTATTGACTCTGGAAAGAGGAGGCTAGTTTTGCAATAATTTTTACAGATTGCTAACTGAAAAACAAGAACAAAAATGAACTACTAGGTGCTTGAAACCACTGATTTTCACTGTTCCTTCCTGTCCCTGTGTAATTTATTGCAACAGACCTCAGCTCCCACACTAAGTCAGGCACTTTGGCTCGCCTAGAATACTTACTGTGTGTAGGCACCCAGCCAAAGAAAGAATCAACTCTAGTCTGCGTTTCGAAGCATGCCGTATGCACACTGTTCTTCCCACCACCTCCTCTGCATTCGCATCTCCATTTAGGGCAAATATAGGACTGAGGCATCTTAAAGCTTATTGTGAACAGTGCCTTAATACAAATTCCCCATGCATTGAATTGATGTAGCTTTATAAACGATCTGAAAGGGGAAAAGCTCTGACAGCCAACAGTACACTTCTGATCTTTGAAATTGAGGACCTAGCGATACTGAAGAAGGTGCTAATTTACCTCGAACATCTGCTTGCTGTCTTATGTAGTTTACCTTTTTTTTAAACTGTAGTTCCTGCAAAAGCACAGGTTACCCAAACTCACAGGTTTTTCAAGTAATTTGCATGTTTTTAGAACCCAAAACACAGAATTTTGCTCCTCTTCCTTTCCCTATTGATAACGTCTAAAATTGCCAGCATGCCAGCTTTAGCACTGCTAGTGAGGTCAAAGGTTGAGAACCTAAAGTAATTTATCAAGGTTGATCAGACAGATGAGGCTGCATTCAGAAAGACTGCTAATTAGACCTCTGTGCCATAATCAAAGGGCAGAGCAAGATAATGAAGAACAGTTACGGTGACCAGATGCCTCCAAATGGGTGGGATGTGGTCATAGTTATAGAATTACTCTCCCTCCATAGCCCAGTGGAAAGAACATTTGACTGGGCGTCAGGAGACTTGGGTTCTAATCCCAGCTCTGTCACTTACCTGCTGGGTGACCTTGGGCAAAGTCACTTATCTTCTCTAGGCCGCAGTTTCATCTTTAAAATGAAGATAATACGCTTGCTCTCCCTCCCCCTTAGACTCTGAGCTGCAAATGGGACAGCAACTGTGTAATCTGGATTGTATCGTATCTACTCCAGCACTTAGCACAGTGCCTGGAACAGAGTAATCTCAAATACAATTATTATTATTTCGACCTAAAAGAACAAAGAGATCTCTTCGGCTGGGACGGTGGTGGAGGGAGTCATAGAGGCAGTGTTGTGCCGTGGCCTCTGCTGTTCTCACCATGACATTAGCTGAGCTGGCCTCTCCAGGCTGCTAACTGGTAGAACCAACGTGGGTAGAAATACACTGTCCGGTCGTGTGGGACACAGCCTTCAACAAGACAAAAGGACCAAATACTGGCTTGGATGAGTAGATGGTCTTCCTCCAACCATCCCCTGACACAGCTGCCAGCCCCTGTTCTGCTCAAGGGGTTTCCTGTAGTAGTAATGGCCCAAGCCAACTGCTGGCACTGAAAGGACAACAAAGAAGCAAAGAAGGTGGTGTTAACTCCCACCCCTTCACCTCTATTTCTTCCACTTTTTCATCACTTCCCATTTCTCCATTCTGTTTCAATCAGTTGGTGGATTTATTGAGCGCTCACTGTGTGCAGAACAGTAAACTGAATGCTTAGGAGAGTTCAATATAACTGAGTTGGTAGATCTGTTCTCTACCCACAATCATCTCTTGGGACTTTTCTTTGTTTCTCTCACTTTCTGTGTCTCCATTTCTATTTCCTCTCTTTCTTTCCTCCACCCTGCTGTCCTGCCTAAGGGGACTGATTTCTTGTCACTTTAAGGCCAGTGACTTGGTACCAAGAATACAGAAAGCTTTATCCTCACTCAGAAACCTACTCATTATAAAGCTTGGGCATTTAGCTGAATGTCTCAGGGCTTTGCTTCGTCAGTCTATAAAAAGGAAACAGTGGGCAAAAAAACTTCTTTTTGACTGCTGAGAGGGGTTAAGGGGGTCAATTTGTCAAGAACATAAGTCTCCCTGTTCAGAATCCTAAGGCTCAGAAAAGACACTTTAAACTCCAGCAATTTAATCCCTCGGGAGCCTGAGTGAGACAAAAAGAAAGATGCAGGGGAGGAGAGTGCTGCCCAGGCCAACAGAAATCCTGCTGGAACAGGTAAATATTTTAAAAACATGACCCACCGCTAACACCAGCACTGTATTTCTGCCTGCAGACATCTTTGGTGTCATTCCCCTGATCCAGACAAATCTCAAAACATGACAATATTTCCGGCTAGTAATAATTTAGAGGACCTGCAGATTATTTGAAGTAGCACCAGAAACAGAATAAAGTATTTGGTGTCAGTTGTCGGAAAGGTAAGATCTTCAGGACAGGGGTTGTCAGGTAGAAAGTCAGGGTCTCCCCAGTTATGGAATCATAGGCCTCATAGAAATGTCCGAGTTTGGGGAGTTAACAGAGGAGGAGAAAACCAAAAGCAACCCGACCCATTTAAAGTTGTGTTTTCCCAACTCTGGTCACCTCTCTTAGCTCCCCGTTGCTTTCCATCTGGACACCAGTGTGTGTTTCAGGCCAGGGACTTGGCCCACCCAGGCAGCGTACAGGACAGCTGTGGCGGTTTGCCGCCATCCCACCTCCTGGCTCCCCGCCCCTTGCCGCCACCCCAGGGAGAGGAAGAGTGGGCTGTGGCCTCATCCCGACAGCCTCAGTCCGGTTTCCGCTCCGTTCACAGTGGGCCAACGAGGCAAGATTCATATTTAGTTTACCCTTAAATGGCAGTTACTTAATCCTCACTATGAGCCCAAGACAGAAGGCTTAGCAATACCTCTCTCTGCTTCGTTGGGGAAGAAATGAAACTGGAAAACCAAGTCACCAGGGATTTCAGAAGTGGCATGGCTTGGGGGGAAATGGTGGGCCAGGAAGTGAGAGGACCTGGATTCTAATCCTGGCTCTGCCACTTGCCTACTGTGTTATCTTGGGCAAGTCACTTGACTTCTTTGTGCCTCAGTTTTCTCATCTATAAAATAGGGATTCCATATCTTCCCCCACTTCCACTTAGGTTGTGCGCCCCATGTGGGAGAGAGACTGTGTCTAACCTGATTACATTGTATCTACCCCAGCGCTCAGTACAGTGCCTGACACATGCATAGTAAGCACTTAACAAATACCACAATTCTTATTATTTCATGTCTCTCCAGGGAGCCCAATTCATGGGTACGTGAGGAGGTCTATGAACTCTCTCAGGTGACTGGAGGACTTGTTTGGTCCTTGTAGCACTAATTCATTTAGTAGTGTCTTGAGTCTTATGGGATGCTTTTGTCTATCTGAGGATGGTAGAAGCTCTTCTCCCTCCCTGATCCCCCAATTCCAGTGCCAATTAGTCTTAAGCCAAAGCAGATTTGTCAGTAGGAGAAGCAAGGTAATTTAGGGCATAGCGCCTGAACTGCATTTCATTCCAGAAATGAATGAGGAAGCAGCATGGTGTAGTGGCTAGAGCACGGGCCTGGGAGTTGGAAGGTCATGGGTTCTAATCCCGGCTCTGCCACTTGTCTCCTGTGGGACCTTCACTTCTCCGCACCTCTGTTACGTTTATCTGTCAAATGGGGATTTAGACTGTAAGCCCCACATGGGACAACCTGATCACCTTGTATCTACCCCAGCACTTAGAACAATGCTTGGCACATAGTAAGTGCTTAACAAATGCCATTATTATTATTACTTCACAATTAGAGACTAGCTCAGAACATCCACTGAGGTATAAACTCAGAAATCCAGTACACTAAAATGCTTCCATTTGTCTCTTGCCTTCAGGGCACTGCATCATGAATTTCCCCCAAACAACTTAAGCTCAATATATCTAAAACTGGACTCCAATATCTGTGGTATTTATTGAGCACTTACTGTGAGGAACACTGTCCACTCCTCTCCCTAGCTTTCCCACTGCAGTTGACAATAGCACAAGTCTGTCTCCAAGCACTGCAAATGAAATTCTATCCATTTATTTTTTCTTCACCTCCACAGCATGTCCAAGATGGTTGCCTTCCTCTCCATCCCAGTGTCAGTCACCGTGGACCAGGCATTCATTAAGCCACAACTTGACTGCTCTAACAGCTTTCTCACAGATCTTCCTGGCAACATTTACTTAGTCTCCTATCTAAGCACTTATTTATCCTTCATATCCATCTTTCCATTCTTTTACTTCTATATGTAAATTATTCTGTGTCTGCCTCTCCTGTTAGACTGTAGGATCCTTGAGGACTGGATCTTCTTCCAATATTATACTTTCTCAAGTGCTTAGTATAATGTTCTAGGACAGCCAATAAAATTCTCCCTTATTGAGTACCTTTCTTCTATCACTCTGAACAGGTCATTTTTTTTTAATCAATCCTGACAACACCCTGGTGATATGAGTCCACAGCAGTTTTTCACTATTAGCTCTCCTATAGAGGCATTGGCAATCAATCAGTGGTATTTATTGAGCACCTATTGAGTGCAAAGCCCTATACTAAGCATCTGGGAATGTTCAACAGAAGCAAAACCTACGTTCCTTGCCCACAAGGAGTTTGGCTCCTTTTCATCTATGCTAAAGAACTGGGCTTACATTTCAACAGGACAAATTTAGTATAGAGGAAGAAGAAGCACCTGTCTGCTTGTTTTGTGCTGTTGTCTGTCTCCCCCTTTTAGACTGTGAGCCCATTGTTGGGTAGGGACCGTCTCAATATGTTGCCGATGTGTACTTCCCAAGCGCTTAGTACAGTGCTCTGCACACAGTAAGTGCTCAATAAATATGATTGAATGAATGAATGAAAGAAGCAGAAAGGGTAGAAAAGAGAACTTCCAGGCCAACGAGAAGATCTTCTATATGTTAAAGGGATTTGATACACTACTGGACCCATGGAAGAAACATCTTTGGATGAGAATAAAGCAGCATCACCTAGTAGAAAGAGCACAGGCCTGCAAATCAGAGGCTCTGGGTTCTCATCCTGGCTCTACTGCATGTCTGTTGTGTGGCCTTGGGCAAGTCACTTCACTTCTCAGTGCCTCAGTTACCTCATCTGTAAAATGCGGATTCAATGCCCAGTCTCCTCCCTACTTAGATTGTGAGCCCTGTGTGTGCAACAGGGACTTTGTCCAACCTGATTATCCTTTAACTTCCTCAGTGTTTACAACAGTGCTTGACACATAGTAAACGCTTAACAAATACCACAACTATTATTATTAAGGTGAGAAACATCATCCGCATGGAGTGGTTTAGATGTAGCCGCTTCTTGGCAGCCTCTGGAATCCCTTCTAGTTCTAACCTTTATGATAATTATAGCTTGGGAGCCACAAGAGGGCAGGGATTGTGTCTAACCTGATAATTGTGTATCTACCCTAGTGTTTAGGCAGCGCTGGGCACATAGTAAGCACTAACCAAATACCATTATTATTACTGTTATTATTACTACTCAACTCACTATTGAGCTAATGACTGTGTTTCCTACACTTTCTCTACCTTACTTTCCTTCCCTCAAGAAAAACAAGATTATCAATCAATAGTATTAAGTACTTACTATGTGCAGAACACTGTACTAAGTGCTTGGGAGAGTACAATATAACAGAATTAGCAGACATGTTCCCTGCCCATAACAAGCCTACAGTCTAGAGGGGGAACTTGCAGTCTAGAAGACTATAGGACTAAAACAAACTACAGGGAATTCAAGGAAAGAATCTACTCCTCAGTAAGAGCTGCTCTATAAATCAACATGCATTATTGTGGGGATCGAAAGCAAGGATCATGAGAACTACTTTCTGGAATCTAAGTCTAGCTTGAGGCAGCCAATTGGCACCCCAGAGAATCAGTCTAATCCTTTGCTCAGTTCTGACGTTTGAGGCACAAGATTGATCCCAATACAGATTTCTCTTTTGAAAACTGAGCACAACTCCTCCTTTTCTGATTTAAAGGCAAAGCATGAAAATACCATGAGAGGCTATTCTCTGATAATGCTGAAACTGGAAGAAATGAAAATCCTCTCTGTGTTCTCTGTCAGATTTGAAGTGTGGTGGGGACTGAAAATTACAACAAACCTGCTGGAGAACATTCGTAGCCCATAAATCAATCAATCTAGAATGTCTATGCAGAACACTGAATTAGAAGTTTAGGAAATACAATATAATTAGTAGACATAATCCCTGACCTCAAGCAGTTTACAATAGATTTCATGATGTGAGAAAATCCCTAGAGATAAATGAAAAAAATCTACATTTTAAAATATTGGGTCTCCCTCCTTAGATCCACAAAACCATAATACCTTTGCCCCATTCCCTTTAGGAAAAAACAAAAAACATTGTCAGTCATGAGACAAAAACAAAAAAGAATTGAAGTACCTCTTCAAGGGTGTTCATCTGTAATCACTCTTCAGGAAGTGTAGGTTAATGATTTTTTTCAAGTGAATTCACAGACCATTTAACCCCAAGGGCAAATGTTAGTATCCAGCCTGAGACAGGTCAGGGAAATGACAGGAGAGTTTTCTCATCTTCTTCTGAGTTTATAACTGTGTCTTCTTTTTCTCAACTAAATGGGATTCTTGGTAACAGACCCCATAAATCTTCCCAAAGGGAACAACAGTGGTGTGGGAGCAGGTGGGCAGATCTCGAGAAAGGTTGTAACCTTATTACAGGAAAGGGGGGTGGTCATCTGCTCTTTGTAACCTGAAAGTGAATTGGACTTTGGCACATCATTTTGGTCAGCAGAGAAAATACTGTACTTCAGATCCTCACCCTCAACTGCTCACAACCTATAGTGAGATCATTTTGGTGACTAGTTCTCCCTAGCCTGCCCATTGAAAAGTTTAACTCCTACTGTTAGAAAAAGTAATTCCTCATTTTCCTCCTTTTGTTGCAGTTAAAGCAAAAGGATATATTTCTGACATAAGTTATTTAAGATACTGTAAAAACTATCAAAACTACTAAGGAACAAGAGGATTTTTCTGCCTGTCAACTGGTGACAAACGGCTAGGTTCCCATATATATTCCCATAAATGTTTCAAACGACAAAACAAAACCAGCCTTTCTCTGTGCACTTGTCTTGGTTCTGTGGTTGGATGGTGTTTTTAAAATATGTTGGGTCAGGCAATCCCTCATCAAAATTAGACAAGTGATTCAGTCAAACTCCTGAAAAGGGAAAGGCTTGGAACGAAGAAAGAAATCACAATACTGTTACATCCTTTAGAAGCAGGAGATGGGCAGGGAACATGTCTACCAACTGTTGTATTCTCCTCTTCCAAGCTCTTAGTACAGTGCTCTGCACAAAGTACTCAAGAAATGCCATTAATTGATTGATATGGAAGTAGAGTGGGGAACTGGGTGAATAATCATGGGGATGAACGCAGCAGCCCGTATTCAAGCATCTAACGCCCAAGGACTTAACTTCAACAAAGAACACTTCATTGACCAAGAGAATCACACCTGCCTGAGTGTGGTTCGCTCTTGGGGAGAATTAGAAAACTTCAACTTGCAGTTCTCTGCCCCATCTTTGGGAATTAAAGTCATCCTTTTCTTTCCCCACTTTTGTCATCTATTCTCAGTGGAAAGCACCGGAGTGCAGAGAGTGAGGCAGAGGACTAGCGTTGATTGTGGGCTGTTGCTTCCTCCCAATGCTGGAGCCTTAGGCTAGGCCATGATTGAAAAGCAATAGTTACACCCAGTTGGCCCATCAACATCATTTTCATTGTTGCTGTTACTGTTACAATTCTGAGGTAATGGGTCATCAATGGTCCGATACATCACCGTAATGATTTACAATTTTATAAGATGGAAGACTTTTACACCTCCCCCAGTGGTCCCCAATGGAGTCCAGTCATCTGTAACCATCCATCACCAAGGACTAAATGACTTGATGCTGGTTACTCTTCCTGCTGGGCCTGTCAGCAGAGCTGACTTTCCAAACAAGCACTATAGCCTTTAGCGAAAGGAGCAGCTCCGAAAGCAGAAGCCAGCTAACTTTCGGTTATATTCAACCCAGACTTCTTAACAGTATCACATCATAAAA
This sequence comes from Tachyglossus aculeatus, assembly GCF_015852505.1. Taxonomy (NCBI): domain Eukaryota; kingdom Metazoa; phylum Chordata; class Mammalia; order Monotremata; family Tachyglossidae; genus Tachyglossus; species Tachyglossus aculeatus. The sequence continues at coordinate 14,992,344 of NC_052074.1, read as the reverse complement.
CCATCGTACATCTGGCACAAATTTAAGGCACAGTTGGCAGTATTTGATACAAAAAAGAAACCAAGGACTGAATTAGTATCCCACACGGTTGTTTTTTCAAGTCATAGATGAAGTGCAGAGCAGTGTGGGGAATAGGCCGCAAAACGCCCACTAACCCTTCTCCAAACTAAAGCTGGCTTCCTAGGGTTTGTGTTCTTTGAAAATACCACTTCTCTGCCTCCTCTTTCGTTTCCAGCAGCAGTTCATGTCACTGAGGCATGAAGCACTCCTGTTGGATCGCCACTGGGAATTAGCATTCAGGTTGCCTTTTTCAGCTTCCTTCCACTGCACACCTAGCCAGGTAAAGTTTCTTGGTATTTCTTTGAGAACTCACAGAAGGGGACTTGCAACACCTTCCTTCTTTGTACTTTCAAAAGAAGGTAAAGACTTTCATGTCAAAGACAGCTCCCTAACCCCTCTTCTCCTGGGGAATAAATTAAGAAGCTGCATTCCACTTTGAAGAGTAACTTGCTGGTGGTGTCAGGCTGAATGAGGTCCTTTAGTATAAACAATAATTATGCATGCATTTCTCTTGCACCTTCCCCCTGAGGATTTCAAAGCAATTTTCCAAGTTGGATGAAACTCCATCTTCAGGCTGAGCATCTAAGATACCTTGGATCCAGGCAACAAAGGCCTATGAACCACACCTTCCACCCGAGTCTGAGGTGAATAAATCTGAAAATGTGTAATAAGCCAAGAACACAATGCGGGAAGCACTGTCTGCCTTGTCTCAAAATCACTTTATTAAGGAGCCTCCCGCTTAGACTGTGAGTCCCACGTGGGACAGGGACTATATCAAACCTAAATATATTGTGAAATGTCCCAGCGCTTGGCACACAGTAAGCACTTAGCAAACATCGCTGTTTTTATTGTTAAAAGAGATGTTAGGGCAAAGGAGCCTAGGTAGACTGTGGCTGCTGAGCCCTATAGAATTGGAGAGTAGGAAATATATCATCCCCTTAATTTCAGCTCTGCCGTTATGCATTTAGGATCAAACAGAAATTAACCTGCATAAAGTTACTAATAATAAAAGTAATAGTGCTATTTGTTAAGCGCTTACTATATGACAAGAACTGTGCTAAGCACTGTACATATAAGATAAGCAGGCCCCACATGGGGCTTACTGTCTAAGTAGGAGAGAGAGCAAGTATTGAATCCCCATTTTACAAATGAGGGAATTGAGGCACAGAGAAGTTAAGTGACTTGTCGAAGGTCACCCAGCAGGTAAGTAGTGGAGCCAGGATTAGAACCTGGATCTTTTGACTCGCAGGCCTGAATCTTTTCGCTGCATTGCTCCTTTTAATATAAAGGATAAGCTTATGAGACTTTTGAGATCTTAAAATTAGAGGCCTGAGAGCCCAGCTACAGTTAACACATTGTTACTACAGCAAAAGCACGGACTAGACTTCTAACTACATCATATGAATAAAAGTTTACACCCACATCCCACAACGAGGGGCTCTCCACTGAAGCTTCATTTGATGGTGTTTACTGAGCTCTTACTGTGTGCAGAACACTATATTCAGTGCTTGGGAGAGCATGGCTGAGTGGAAAGAGCTTGGGCTTGGGAGTCGGAGGTCATGGGTTCTAATCCCGACTCCGCCACTTGTCTGCTGTGTGACTTTGGGCAGTCAACTTCTCTGGGCCTCCGTTACCTCATCCGTAAAATGGGGATAAAACTGTGAGCCCCACGTGGTACAACCTGATTACCATGTATCTCCACCAGTGCTTAGAACAGTACTTTGCACATAGTAAGTACTTAACAAATACCATCATTATTATTACAAGAGAGTTGGTTGACATGTTCCCTGCATTCAAGGAGCTTACTTGAAAGTGGAATTTTCATAACAAACAATAGGAAACACGTCTCCATCCAGATATATTGATCATGTTCCACTGGAAGTTGTGCAGGCTGAAAATACAAGTTATTCTTCTGCAGCACATGTTTTTAACTATGTGATTTGGAAGGAATGCTGCTAGGGAATTAGGGAACTTTATTCCAACGATGTACATCCATATGGAGAGAGGATAACGCGCCAGCCATGGAAATAGCTTTGCATATGCAGTCGTGTTCTATAATGCAAATTTCACTTAATGTTGGGCTTATCAAGAATGCAGTCTCGAAAAATATAAGACAATTGAATTATTCTGCATATTCAAGAGGAGTTTGGATAAATTAATGGAAGGTTAATCCATAACAGATTACTAGAGTGAGAAATAGGGATGGAGAAGGAAAAAAAAACCCTCTGGATTTTAGAGATTCCTAAACATCAGAATGGATGCCAGAGTGCACAACTGTGACATTGTTCCTCCAAGCATCCTTTTGTTATTATGGACTCAGAATTATGGACTGCAGTGACCATTGGTCTGACCAAGCAATGGTATTTTTTATATACCTATGAATTACATTTTCAACACGCTAATCCATTCGGTAGATTTAAACGTTACCCTTCATAAGTGAAAATTATCCAAGCGAGCAGGTGCTACAGAAAGAAACTGAGTAAGCACAGGAACTACAAGGTTTTCACTCAAATAAGTAAAGTAGGGAGTGGAGGTTCTGTGAAATTGAGGAAGCACTGTTCCCGGGGTTTCCAAAGGTCTCTCCATAATAATAATAATAATAATAATAATAATAATAATAATAATGATAATAATGGTATTTGTTAAGCATTTACTATGTGCAAAGCACTGTTCTAAGTGCTGGGGAGGTTACAAGGTGATCAGGTTGTCCCACGGGGTGCTCACAGTTTTAATCCCCATTTTACAGATGAGGTAACTGAGGCACATAGAAGTTAAGTGACTTGCCCGAAGTCACACAGCTGGCAGTTGGTGGAGCCGGGATTTGAACCCATGACCTCTGACTCCAAAGCCCATGCTCTTTCCACTGAGCCGTGCTGCTTCTCCAAACGATGCCATTTGTTAAGCGCTTACTATGTGCCATGCACTGTTCTTAGCACTGGGGCGGGGCACGGGGCGGGGGTGGTACAAGGTAATAAGGTTGTCCCACATAGGGCTCACAGTCTTAATCCCCATTTTACAGATGAGGTAACTGAGGCACAGAGAAGTTAAGTGACTTGCCCAAAGTCACGCAGCTGATAAGTGGCGGAGCCGGGACTAGAACCCAAGACCTCTGACTCCCAAGCCTGTGCTCTTTCCACTGAGCCATGCTGCTTCCTTCTTCCTTTCCTGCTCTTACCACCCATTATGCTCCAAGTCCATACTCTTCACTCGTCCTAAGATGACAGTCTCACTGTACATTTCTTTCTCCGTTTTATCTCCACCCGCCGCTCCCACCCTACCTGCTGCGTGGGACGTCTTTTCCCTTTAAATCTGCAAGACCACATTGCCAGCTTCAAAGCCCTCCTAAAAAGTCATCTCCTTCAGGAGGTATCAGCCAACTAATCTGTCCCCCTCCTGATCACGTTATCCCACATCCCTCACTCCACCACCAAAAAAACCCCAAACTGTAAACTCGTTCTTGGGAGGGAATATGTCTGTTTATTGTTGCATTATACTCTCCCAAGTGCTTAGTACAGTGCTCTGCACACAGTAAGTACTCAATAAATACCATTGAATAAATGAATCTGCTACTCTTTAATCAATCAATGATATCTATTAAATACTTCCTGTGTGCAGTACAATGTATTAAGTGCTTGGGAAAGTACAGCACCATAGAGTTGGTAGTCATGATTCCTACCCACAAGTAGGTTACAGTCTAGAGGTATCTATCAGGTTTTATATATGTATTCATCATTTTTAAAAATAAGCCACAAGAAGTCAGACAGGTGAAATTCTGAAGAACATAGAACGCTGCTTCCTCATCAATATCAATACTCATTAAGCACTGATTGTATGAAGATCACTGTACTAGTACCTGGCAGGATTAAATAAGAGCAGAAGACAGCCCTGCTCTCAAGGACTTTAGAGCCTAAATTAAATCCATTTAGCTAATAAACATAGCATAACACAGAATATATACAGGCATTCTTCCATTAAAGATTTTCCAAGCAACTGAGACTATCATTCTTACAGATAGATCTTTGACTCTCCCATTCTCCCTTAATTTTAAATCAATCATACATTCGTCATTTCCACAGTCAGTAGTGTCCTTATGCTGACACCTTGGATGTCAATTGGGCCCAGTAACTTGAAGGAACACATTCCTGTGGGTGGTATTGATTTGCTCACCACCTGATACATTTTAAGTCAAACTTGTTTCTTTTGGGGGCTCGCATTTGTGCTTTAGATATTAAAGTCATACACTTAGGGGTTCGATAATACCTTTAAAACGGACCAACAAAAATTCACACAAATGAAAACCAATGTTCAAGATGAAACCCAAATATTGGATCCATTTCCTCTATTTCTCTGAGATCTAGTGACCAGGGCAGGAAAAGGAATGTCTGTCCACATCTGGGCTGGGCTGAAATAGTGGGCAATGGCCTGCACTTCCCTGACCGGGCCTCCCACACAGACAAAAAAAAAAAAGATTATTAAAAATAGAAAGGAGATCCTTTCAAACGTTAAATATTTTGGAAAGAAAATTTTACTGGGACGCCTATTGTTCCATTCCATGAGTATCTATGGCAACCACTTACAGTTTCTACATTTACAGATGGCTGTTTGTGTCACCAGCTGAGCTATGTTGTCCAGCCACTCCTTAATATTGTCTAACCACCTTTCCTTTGGCTTGTTTTCAGCCTTTCCCCTGGCGCACTTTGCCTTACTTCTTTCCATTTGTTATATGTTCAAAATATTCCAACTTCAATTTGGGTATTTTCCTCAGGAAAAGAACAAAGAAAAAAAATACTGCTCTCGCCACAGATATTTTAACCTGAAAACTGCAGTCTTCAGTCTTATCATTACATAATGTTGAGTTTTCTTTTTCATGGTATTTCAAATTATTAGAATTGGAATCCCATTAGATTGTAAACTCCTTGTAGGTAGGGTGTGTGTGTGTGTTTTGCTTCCGCCCCAACCCTCAGTGTGTTGCATTCAAATTCCATTACTCCTTGTATGGCTAAATAACTTTCAGGGAGTAAGTCAGACCCCTAGGAAATCATGTGAACCTTCACTGGCGTCTGGGGGCCCATTGCATGGATTTCAGTCATGATCCATTTCTGTGTCTAAAAATGTAAAAATGGGAAAATTGTCAAAAGGTACAAATACCTACCTTTAAAAAGTCACAACAAAAATGTGAAGTCACAGCTCATTAAATTAGGGACTAATTTAACACAATTATTATTTCAGCTATTACACAGGTGTTCCATTTCAGAGAGTATTAGAACATAGTGCCTGAAGCCTAAAGCTAATTTCTAACTGAACCTAATAGTGCCAGAAATAATGACCTGCCATTACTGCCTTGTGAATCAGACCCTACGATATTTAAAATCATTAAGATCAAAGCATAACTAGAAGGTTACTAAATTCACCAGTCATAAAGCATTAGCACAGTGTTGAAGACTATACTTGTTCTTTCAACCACCTTCCACACAAACTCAGTTATAAAATGGAATTAGGAGTCACAAATATTGTCTTTAGAAACGTTACCTGCCCTCTCCCTCAAGAAAACAACAACCCACTAACCAATTATTAAGCACCGTGAGAAGTGAAGCAGTGGAATGGTTAATAAAAATAAAGGGTTTCACCCTACTGTCTAGGGCTTCTGGAAAGGGATAGCTCAAATGATGGGCTAATGAGCCTCTCACTTTGTTGGTTCAGTTCCAGATAGGTGAGCTGGGACACAGCAGACACTCAGAGTGTGAAAAGAATGGGCTGTCTCACCCTTCTCCCCAGGAAAAGTGGTGTCCTTCTTTCCTAAAGACACCACCCAAATTGGCAATGAGCTTTCAGCCAACGTTTTAAACTGTCAACCAGGCTGTTAATTGAGTAGCAATTTGGTTAGGAAGTGAGCTGACAATTAAGTTCAGACAGGCCGTGAACTAGCCTGGAGTTAGAACTTTTGGTAACAGTCACCATAGGGAATAAATAGCTGGACTGGGGTCAATTCAAAACGTGAATAAAGTTTCCTAATGTAGTGCTAAGAGACCAGACTGAAACATCCAGTAGGGGACACTGAGGCAAGGGGAAAATATGAAGCTCTGTAAAGATTAGGACGTCTTGGCTGTTTTACAGAATGAAGAGTTTGTAAACCCAAACAAAGCTGGAGGGCCCCGCTGGATACATGCATTAAAACAGTCCTGTGTTAATAGAACTCTGAGAAAGGAAATTTATAGAAGTAAAAAAAAAAATCACAACAATTTACTGCTATTACTCTCAGTAACCAAGCCCACAGCAAGACTGTACTATTTGTTAAGCGGGTACAATGTGCCAAACCCTGTACTAAGTTCCGGGGTTGTCACAAGATAATCAGGTTGGACACAACCCCTGTCCCTCATGGGGCTCACAGTCTAGAGAAAAAGGAGGAAAGGTGAGGAAATGGAGGCATTTTAAAATTGCTCACCTTAAGCCAAAACCACTTGAAAACAACCTGGGCACAGTGCAGAAATGTAAGGCTTCAGTCTGTGCCAATTTTCCAGACCAATGATTCTCCCGCTGTGTACCCTGACAAAAAAGATGAGGAAAAGGCTAAGCAGAGGCAAGTGTATTATTTCTAGTGAGAAATGAACAGGTTTTCAGTTGATCTCAATTGAGAAAAGCAGGAACTGCTTTTCAGAGTCAGTCACAAAGATTGGACCATCCTACCTCAGCCTCATATAATAATAATAATAATAATAATAATAATAATAATAATAATGATGGTATTTGTTAAGTGCTTACTATGTGCAAAGCACTGTTCTAAGCACTGGGGAGGATACAAGGTGATCAGGTTGTCCAATGGGGGGCTCACAGTCTGCTTCTGTCATATCCTTTCTTCCCAAGGCCAGACCGACCTTGTAATCTTACCCAGGAAATCCGAGCACAAACGCCTAAGGGCCTAGGAGAGGTAAGGCTTAAGGAGGGAATGTTCCTCTACCTCTTCCATCTCCAGCCTCCTCACTGGCTCCTTATTTGCCCGAAGCTCTGATGAAATAAAGAGCTGCATGGCACCAGTTGTTACCCAGAATAACCCAGGCAATCCCTCGGGCCCCAGTCCAGCTCCTCCACAGATCACATAACTAATGTTCAACTACAACTTTCCTACTTTCCACCAGCCTGAAATTTCCTGTTTCCAAACTGAGGCAAACAAGAACCCTGGCCACCTATCAACCTCACAGAGCTATTGGGAGGCTCAACTTGATAGAGTTTAAAACCCAGCCAGGGTATTAATACCATTTCTAACATTGCCTGCTGTGTGATCTTGGGCAAGTCACTTAACTTGTCTGTGCCTCAGTTTCCTCATTAGTAAATTGGGGTTTAAATTCCTACTCTCCCTCAGACTGTGAGGCTCACATGGGACAGCGATTGTGTCCATCCTGACTGTCTTGTATAATAATAATAATAATGACGGCATTTTTTAAGAGCTTACTATATGCCAAGCACTGTTCTAAGAGCTGGGGGGGGCGGGTACAAGGTAATCAGGTTCTCCTACGTGGGGCTCACAGTCTTCATCCCCATTTTGCAGATGAGGTAACTGAGGCTCAGAGAAGCTAAGTGACTTGGCCAAAGTCACGCAGCTGACAAGTGATGAAGCTAGGATTAGAACCCACAACCTCTGACTCCTGAGCCCGTGCTCTTTCCACTGAACCACGCCAGTGCACATAGTGAGCACTTAAATGCCACAATTATTATCATTATCATTAATGTTATTAATAAAGTCCTTTGACTTTGAGAGCTTTTAAAGAGAGGCACTTCTAAAAATAAAGCTGCATAATTATGGGGCATGTATGTCTACCTTTCCATTTTGTATTTTCAACTCCATTCGCAAACACGCTCGTCCCTTTCAGCAGGTTCCTCCCAGAGTAATGGGGAGTTTGTGGCTGCTACTAGCCCTAAAGTTGTTAGTTTCCCGAAGAATTCCCCCATGATTACTATATTTTTGATTATCTTCTCTTTGAAATTGTACCTGTCCTCTCCATTTTAAATTGTAAAACTGTTGTAGGCCAGGGTCTGCTTCTGCACTGAGTTTTCCATAGTCACTCCAGACCTGAGAAGATGGCTTGTATTGCACTTCAAAAGTCTGTACAAATCTTAGTAATAATCAATCTGTATCTGCAGATCAACAGCCCCACTTCTTTATGCACAAGATGGTAACCTCGACATTATCCTTGACTCATCTTTCTCATTCAACCCACATATTCAGGCTGTCACCAAATCCTATTGCTTCTACTTTTCAACATCACTAAAATCCATGCTTTCCTCTCATCAGAACTAATACCATGCTAATGCAAACACCTATCCTATCCCACCTTGATGACTACATTGAGCTCTTTGCTGACCTCCTTGCTTTCTGTTTCTCTCCATTTCAGTACATACTTCACTCAGCTGCCCGGATTATTTGTCTACAAAACCACCCAGTCCATGTTTCCCCATTCCTCAAGAACCTCCACTGCCCATTCACTTCCACATCAAACCAAAACTCCTTACCCTGGTTTTAAAGCACTCAGTCATCTTGTCCTTTCCTACCTTACCTCCCTGATTCCCTACTATAGCCCAGCCTGATAACACTTCACTCCACTAATGCTAACCTACTCACTGTACCTCGATCTTATCTCTCTCACCACTGATCCTTCCTCCACAACCTGCCTCTGGCCTAGCCCTCCCTCTCTCTTTATATCTGACAATCACTCTCCCTACCTTCAAAGCCTTATTAAAAGCATATCTCCTCCAAGAGACCTCCTTACCTAAGCCCTCATTTCCTCCTTTCCCACCACCTTCTGCCTCATCCTTGCACTTGGATTTTTACCCTTTATTCATACCTCCCTCAGCTCCAAAGCAGTTCTGTACATATATCTACTTCCCCCTCTAAACTGTAAACTCACTGTGGGCAGGGAAGGTGTCTACCAGCTCTGTTATATTGTATAGATTCCTCACACTATCCCTTACAGAAAATCACCAATCACAGAAATACTCACTTGTATCATTGAAAGTCTTACAGTCCAGGAGCTTGGGGCTCAATCTTCATATTTAAACTATTTGTTTAATCAAGGGAGAATAGAAATGAACCAAATTTTAATAATTTCTAAAGAAAAACAATGAGATCTGGGCCAATTAGCAATTTAGCTAATTAGCCTAATTGCCCTTAAATTTTCTTCCTGCATTTTCACAGGTAAAGATACATGGGAATTAGAAAGGTATGCTAGGTTTTCATTAAAAGCAGTTTAAAACTTGGTATTCAAGAGTAGTCCCAAGAGGTTCCCAAAGCCAAACATCCCTGAATTTGAGCATCATTCAATCAGTCAACAAATGATATTGAGTGCTTACTGTTTGCAGAGCACTGTATTAAGTGCTTGGGAAAGTACATTTGAGCTGGTAGGCATAATACCTGCCCTCAAGGAGTTTACAATCTAGTGGAGGAAAATTTCTTAATAGCAACTGATAAGTACCACTCTAGTGAACATGCTATGGATACAGGAGTACAGTACGATTGTGTTTAGAAAGCCTTTAAAGAAGCAGCGTGGCTCAGTGGAAAGAGCTTGGGCTTTGGAGTCAGAGGTCATGGGTTCAAATCCCTGCTCCGCCAATTGTTATCTGTGTGACTTTGGGCAAGTCACTTAACTTCTCTGGACATCAGTTACCTCATCTGTAAAATGGGGATTAAGACTGTGAGCCCCCTTTGGGACAACCTGATCACATTGTAACCTTCCCAGCACTTTGAACTGTGCTTTGTGCATAGTAAATGCTTAATAAATATCATCCTTATTATTATTATTTAAAGATTTGTAGTATGAGATAGTGCTATACTGTAGGTACCACAATTAATCTGCTAAAATTGATCAAATGAGAAAGAGCTAGGCAAAATCAGACAAGAATCTGGAACCTAGATCTCTGAAGGGCTCCAGTGATGCAATTCACAGTCCATAAAAGTAGAGGTGTTCCTTGCCGCAGGCACAAAAAATAATTATTGAATGAAAAATATGTAGAACATGCAGGGAAGCTTGCTAACTGCATGACAGGCCTCCCCCACACTTCCAAATATGCTGGAAGAACTTTCCACCACACTTTGTCTTGTGTGTAAATATGACCCCTGAAAAACCGCCAAGGTCGATGAGTCCTTGGGTAACTTCTTTGGTAAATGCTAGTTAGCATGGACATTTTTGAACTCTGCATGCAATTTTTTCCATCATTTTCCCAAAAAAAGCACAGCAATGAACACGTCACATATTTATTTGGGCCAGAATCTCCCCCCCCCACCACCCCCATTCCTTTGCTTGCTATCCTGCTTTAGGACATTCCATCTCCCACTTCCTCCCCATTCTCCCCTACTCCCCAAAAGTTTCCCATGGCTAACTCTAATGCACCAGGAATCAATCAATCTTATTTATTGAGTGCTTACTCTGTGCACAGGTCTGTACTAAGTGCTTGAGAGAGTATAACAGCCAGTAGACCCATTCCCTGCCCGCAACGAATTTACGGTCTAGAGAGGGAGATGTTTTAAAATAAAATACGGATATGTAAATAAGTGCCACGGCTGAGGGTGGAGTGAATAAAGAGAACAAATCCACGTGCAAGGGGTGGCCCAGATGGAAGAGGGAGCAGGGGAAATGAGGGATTAGTCAGGGAAGGCCTATTGAAGGAGATGTGATTTTCATAAGGCTTTGAATGTGGGGAGAGCGATGGTCTGGTGGATTTGACAGGGGAGTGAGTTCCAGGCCAGAGTCAGGACATGGGATAAGTACAGAATTTAAATTTTCAAATACTAATAGGTCCCAAATTGAACTCCTCATATTGCCCCCCAATCATCCTCTACCTAACTTTCCCATCACAGTTAACAGTACAGCCATCCTCTCCACTTCTCAAGCCTGTAACCTTGACATTATCCTTGAGTCCTCTTTCTCTTTCAACCCTCGTATTCAGCCTATATACCTCAATAGAGTTGGTGGCTGTGATCCCTGCCCACAAGATGTTTAGTCTAATGAGGGAAACAGACATTACAATAAATAACAGGTAAAGAAAATGGCACAGTATAAGGATATGAATATATGAGTTCTGGGGATGGGATAAATGACCAAGTGCTTAAGGGGCATTAACCAAGAGAACAGAAAGGAAGATAAATAGAGTGGGGAAAGAAGGGGTTAGTTGAGGAAGGCCTCTGGGAGGGCATATGATTTTAGTAGGACATTGAAGGTGGGAGAGTCCCACTCCTTGTTCCTCTCAATACCACACCTTCCTCCATTAATGGAGTTCCGTCTCCTTTCAAATCACTGCTTTTCCCCCACAATCAAAATCCTCTGATATTAGAGAAGCAGCATGGCTCAGTGGAAAAATCATGGACTTTGGAGTCAGAGGCCATAGGTTCAAATCCCAGCTCTGCCAATTGTCAGCTGTGGGACTTTGGGCAAGTCACTTAACTTCTCTGTGTCTCAGATACCTCATCTGTAAAATGGGGATTAAGAATGTGAGCCCCCCATGGGACAACCTGATCACCTTGTAGCCTCCTCAGTGCTTAAAACAGTGTTTTGCACATAGTATGCACTTAATAAATGTCATTATTATATCTCCCCAAGGAGGCCTACTTATATTTAATTTCTAATATCCCCCATTTAACAATAACACTACTGCCACTTCAGCACTTCTGCCTCACCTAAGCGTTTGCATACTTTTCCTGACTCCTCTAACACATGTACATATTTGTCTACTTTATTACTCCTCCTATCTATAACTTATTTCAGGGTATATCTCCCCCACTAGATTATAAACTCTTTGAGGCCCAGAATCACGTCTATTATCTTGTACTCTCCCAAGAGCTTAATACAACTCTACACACAACAGCTACTCAATACTTCAGATTGATTGACTGAATCAGGGCACAATTACGAAGAAGGTAAAGCACTTCTCTTACAGAAATCTCCATAACTCTTACCTGCCAAGAAGATTTGGAGTTTGGTTTCTGAAAATGTGCTGCAGGGCACATTTTCACCCTCTGGGCCACACACTATAGGAGCTTCTGCAGCCAAACAAAACAACAACTGTTTTTTTAAAAAAATATCTACTTCCTTCAGCGATTCTAGTGGACTTTCTTCAGTGTCACAACTTGTCACTTTGGTTTGTTTTATGAAGTCATTCTATTACCCAACGTTAAGCAACAGCCTCTTGCCTGGCAGACATTCTAAGCATCTACAAGACTTAACTAGGCTCACTTGGTGTTCTCCTGTTTCTTAAATGAGCATAAGGATGCCTATCACAGAGGTAATACAATTGCACCGGAGTCATTTCACCTGCAGCAAGAAGTGAAAGCATTCAGGTTCAGCCAGGCAGCAATCAGAAGAAACCTCCAGGGATATACCTCCATTTCAAAGGGGAGAGATCAAAAACACCTCCATTCCCTCCCACCCTCCCCTCTCTTCCTCCCCCCACCAAACACATTCCAGAGGATGCTACCCTCTTCTGTCTCGGATTAATATTTTGGCTCAACCTCAGAGGCTTTCTAGGGGACAGAAATAGTGAGAGTAAATGGCAGTCAGAAGAATATTAGAGAGCCTCCACTCTGCTGTGAGGTAGATTGTCTCACAAAGGCTTTTTAAACAAAGGGAACAAGATAATGAGCTAAAACGTAAACAAGCCATTTGACAACTTAATGGTGGAACTTTGGTTTCAATAAAGAAAAAAACCTTAAAGAAGTAAACATTGTTATGGAATAGTAGCCTCAAAAAGACCCTATTTAGGGTTAGGCACTGTGTAGGGATAGTTTTATTGTTAGGCACTTGCAAAGTCGACGTTTTCCTTGAATCCAGGGGCCTGGGAGCTATCCCAGGACACAGATATTCTAGGTTTTCTACCATTTAGCAAATACATTAAATATTCTCTGCAGACAGGTGCCCAGGCTGGGGAAAAAGCTAGTTGGTATCTCAGAACTAAAAGCAACTGCCTATACCATTTAGGCTTTGAATATGCTTTCCTCAAAAAAGACTTCTGTTCATGAGATGAGGTTCCTAATCAATAATAATAATTATTGTGGTATTTGTTAAGTGTTTACTATGTGTCAGGCACTGTTCTAAGCTCTGGGGTGAACACAAGCAAATTGGGTTGGACCGAATTCCTGCCCCATAGAGGACTCACAGCCTCAATCCCCACTATGCAGATGAGGTAACTGAGGCAGAGAGAAATTAAGTGACTCACCCAAGGTCACACAACAAATTGCAGAATCAGGATTAGAACCCAGATCCTTTTTACTCCCAGGCCCTTACTTTCCACTAGGCCATGCTGCTTCTCTCTTGATTCCAATATTTGTAAAATGGCCCTTTATAAGTGTCACTGCCAATGATATCTGATCACTTGCTAGTATTTTATTGAGCCAAACCAAGGCTTCAAGAGAAGGTTCTCATAGCCACTCATAACCATTTATTTTCTCAACTTTTTGCTAACCATCCCCACAGGCCACAAAAATAAAATCTATTAGAGTTAAGATCCTTCAATATTCTAGCTGACTTTAATCCCTAATGAAAGTCATTTGATTTGATTAGCTTGTATCTACCCCCAGCACATAGCAAAGGGATTAACACATAAAGATTAACACATTCATATTATTTGAAGCTCAGTGAGTAGAGCAGAATAGGTTATTTGTACTAGGTGTAAAGAAAATTTATCCATGATGAGAAAAAAATTGAACAGACCTTACAATACCTGTGCATTTTCTTTATGTAGTCTTTCTTTGTTCTAGTTTTATTTCCAGGGACTCAATCCATGACTATCTGCAGCTACTTTGGGGTTTAACGCAGATGATCCCATCCTACTTTATCTTCTCATTTTACAGACAGTGCATTTTCCCCTAACCAAACCTGTTATTTTCCAGAGGAATGTGGAGAGTAAAGACCACATTTTCATCCTTTACTAGGTCTTCCTGTTTGCCAGATGCAAAAGCTACGGATGCAACCAACCCATCCACAACTGGCCCTTTGAACCCTGAAAATGTGAGTGGAATTAACTACTAGCTTCTTGTTTTGAGGGTTTAAGTGATGAAATACAGGTCACACTTAGTTGCCTATGCAATTTTCACACCTGTGGTTCTCTAGCTTTGAGGGTGCAGGTGGCCTAATGCAGGAGTAATTAGTTCCATGTCATTAATTATTTATATGGAGCTTATCACCATGTGCTGGTAATTTTGGTGGAGTCCAAGCCGCAGGTGCACAAAAGAAAATTGCCCTTTGAAAGTCTAGTCATGTAACTCCAAGGGAAAATGAACTTTGCCACCACATAATGTTCTTTTCTCTAAACTACAAGACAGAAACAGCAACATTCATATAGCAATAATGATAATATCAATGATGAATACAGCTTGTAGCAGAAAGGCTTTTATATTTGCCAGAAATTTTCTAATAATGACTACTTCTCAATAGTTCAGTAATTCTCTACCTCTGTGGGTGTCACAGGAACTAGTTACAATTCACAAACCTCATTTCCTTCAGTTGGAAAAATACATATGTTCAACAGCAGTTTTGTTTAAAAGAGACTCTTGCTGATGCTAACATCTCTCTCCTTTTAAAGGAAAACTAGAATAAAAATTAAAGATCAATGCTTCTTGCCCTTTGGAGATAATTCACAAGAGAGAAAATGCAACAAAAATAATACTCGGCAGGAAATTCCCATCACTTCTCCACTTATGTCATTCTGATGTGAACAAATTCGAGTAAAAATACATTCACAAGAAATGACCTCATTTTTGCCAACAGTCAGGCTGACATTTTAGATATATACACCCTCACAGACAGAATTCCCCTCCCTGGCTTTGTTTTGTTAAGCTTCTCCAATCACTGGTTGAAACTGTTTCAAGGGAGGTATGATGGTTTTGATCTACCCCTCTAAGGACCAGCTTTAGGAATTTCAGGGCCTAAGCAAAACTAGTCTTTAGGATGCCACCCCTAGTTTCTGCTCATCTTTCACTTTCTCATTTTCTCCACAACTAGAATGAAGAGTAGTTGTGTCTACCTCTTCTTCAGAAAGGAAAAAAGAGAGCTAAATCCCAATGGTTAGGTTCTTTCCCAGTAGAAGGCCTGTTACAGTAGGAGCCCATACTGAGCTAGACCAAATAAAGTTCCAGATGGCCTGAATGTGAGTGGAGGAAGCCCTGCAGAAAGAACAAATTAGCAGTCTCTTCTAGAAAAAAATCATTTGGAATCCAAGGCATGAGTCTCCCTCTGTTGCTCTGTTTGACCAATTTTGTATGAGCCTATCTGATTTATTAATAGAGAGCATATGAGCTTTTCCCCTCCAGTTAATGAATCCATCAATACTATTTGAGTGCTTGCTCTATAATTCTATTTGATGTTATTGATGCCTGTCTACTTGTTTTATTTAGTTGTATGTCTCCCCCTTCTAGACTGTGAGCCTGTTGTTGGGTAGGGATTGTCTCTATCTGTTGCCAAACTGTACTTCCAAGGTCTTAATACAGTGCTCTGCACACAGTAAGCGCTCAATAAATATGATTGAATGAGCTTGGACTTCTTTCTCCCTCTCTGAGTAATGTGACATTCCCATTTCTGTAATCTGGAACTGAAAACAGCTGATTAAGGAAGCTCCATGATATTTTGTCCTATTTCATGCATGAGCCTAAAATATAAATTGGTTAATGCTTACATCCTATCTAGTGCACCTTATGAAAATAGCACCTCTTTATCACAGACAAAATGCTTGACTTTCTATGCATAATTGCAGGTGGAAGGCCATGTGTAACTTTTTATGGAATATCCTCATAAAACTTAGTGTAAACTTGCTCCTGGCAGCAGTAATTAGTGCCTTTGGAAAAAAACCCTTGACTTCCTATTGAAATGACTTTTACACAGCTGGTGGCAGGAAGGGGCCTGAGTCCTTCTTTGCTGGGATGTGGGTTGGAAAGGGGGAAGCTATTTGATCATGGAAATAATCTGGGAGCTAGAACTGCTTCTTTTGAAGGTATTACTTCAGGGAAAACAAGGACGGGGAAGTGTGTTGAATGCCTGTCTTCCTTCTCACTGCTGTTATTGAAAGAGAATGGAAGAATAATATAATCATTGTTTTTATTAAGTTCTTATTGTGTGTAAATGTTGCAGAGGTTACATGATTCAGATATTAGATACAACCCCTGTCCCATACAGGTTCACAATGTACTATCCCCATTTTACAGATAAGGAAACTGAGATCCAGAGAGAAAAAGTGACTTACACAAGCTCACACAGTGGTGGCAGAGACAAGATGCAAACTCAGGTCTCCTGTGCTCCTGCCACTGGGCTAGGGTGGGGAAGCAACTCGTGGTTCTAGGTTTTCAGCATCTGGCTTGGCAGATATACTTAAAAATAAAAAAAAGTCCAAGTAGGTGGGGGTGTCTGGGTAGAAAAGGAACACATTTTGTGGAGAGAAGGTACAAACGGCTGTTTATGTCAGCATCGTAAACACTGAGTAGGCACCTAACCAGCTAAGCCATGCAACACTAAAGCTGGTGACCAGGACACACTATGGGAACAGTGCTATAGACATAAAGCTACCAATGCCTAGCTCTGCCTATTAATAATGGTATTAAAGTGCTTTCTATGTGTCAAGCACTTATCCCACTGTTGGGTAGGGACTGTCTCTATATGTTGCCAATTTGTACTTCCCAAGCGCTTAGTACAGTGCTCTGCACATAGTAAGTGCTCAATAAATATGATTGATGATGATGATGATGATCTAAGTACCGGGGTAGGTACAAGCTGCTTAGGTTGGACACAGTCCCTGTCTCACATGGGCCTCACAGTCTTCATCCCCATTTTACAGATGAGGGAACTGAGAAATAGAGAATTTAAGTGACTTTCCCAAGGTCACCCAGCAGACACATGGAGGAGCCTGGATTAGAACCCAGGTCCTTCTGACTCCCAGTCCCTGTGTTCTATCCACTAGACCATGCTGCCTACTAAAGTAACTTTGTTTTTGAGAGATTCCAAGCATCTGGCAGAAGATAATTTGATCTAGGAACACCTCAGAGAAGCAGAGAACTCCTGCCAACAGTCAGGCTGACATTTTAGATATGTACACCCTCACAGAACTCCTGGAAGGAGGAATTTTAAATTCTCAAAGCTGTCATAACAACTCCTACCTATAGTGCATGTCTCCCCAGCTAGATTGTAAGATTCTCACATGTCTCCTAAATAATGGCATTTATTAAGTGCTTACTATGTGCAAAGCACTGTTCTAAGTGCTGGATCTATTGTACCCTCCCGGGTTCTTAGTACAGAGCTCTGCACACAGTAAGGATTCAATAAATATTATTGCTTTCTTGATTTTTTTAAAAAAAATTGAGAATAGGGCCCACCTGTACAGGTAGAGAATGGCCTCAGATGGAAGAAAATTTCTAGTGACAAAATGGAGATCAGGATACCTGCAGCGAGACAACCAGACAGAAGGAGGAGTAAAGCGAGTTTTGGGTCTTCCATCATAGACCTCCAAATACCATGCCCCCCAAGTCATAAACAAGTCAGGTGTTGGGCCCTGGTGGTGCCCCTCCCTGCCTTAGTCTTAATACATTAAGTCCACATAGAAAATTCTTTAACCATCTTAATAATTTCAAAAAACGTAAACTGAACTAAACTTCCTCCATTAATGGTATTTACTGAGTGCTTACTGGGCGCAGAGGAATAATAATAATAATGACAGTATTTATTAAGCACTTACTATGTGCAAAGCACTGTTCTAAGCACTGGGGGGATACAAGGTGATCAGATTGTCCCACGTGGGGCTCACAGTCTTAATTCCCATTTTACAGATGAGGGAACTGAGGAACAGAGAAGTTAAGTGACCTGCCCAAAGTCACACAGCTGACAATTGGTGGAGTCGGGATTTGAACCCATGACCTCAGATCCAAAGCCAGTGCTCTTTCTACTGAGCCACGCTGCTTCTCTGGACTAAGTGCTTGGGAAAGTACAATGCAGTAGAGTTGGTGGACACAATCCCTCTCCACAAAGATCTGAAAGTCTAAAGAATGTGCTGTATTAGTGTTGTAATAATAGCAGCAGCAGTAGGAGTAATGTTGCTTATTGAATACCGGACATGCGTTAAGCACTGTATTAAGTGCTGGGGTGACTACAAAATAAGTGAATTCAGACACCAGCCCCTCTCCTTAAAGGGCACATTATCTCTGTTGGGGTTTACTTTCTTTTCTAGAAATTAATAAAGAGCAAACCAACACCCCCCCAAAATGTGCTGAACATTGGAAACACCTCCCCAATGACTACATAGAAATCTGGGCATTAACGGGGTTATTTGATTTTTGTGAAACACTAATTTATTTTAACTGGTGATCCTCCTTAGAATGTTCTCCCCAGTAAACCAGATACTACAAAAAAGTTAATGGTTAATTAATGAAGGTCTTAATTGCATTGTTAACTTAGTTGCTATTGCCCTTTTTTTATCAAAAAAAATCTTTTAAGAGATAGAATTGTGGCATGAAACTACTGAGAAGACTTTGCCAATCTGAAAGTCTTGAGGCCTGGGTGCTAAAAGAATGCTGCCTCAGCAGCTGGTTTCCCACTAATTGTGTGCTAGTTTGTCTTTCCTCAGAAATACAAGAGAAATAAAATTCCAGTTCACAATGACTCCCTCGAGAAAGAAGCCATACAGCACAAGGATAAGCTCTCCTTGCCACTGAGATTGTATGTCCTGTCCTGCAGGAGATGGGGACTGTATCTGATTATCTTGTATCCACTCCAGTCCTTAGCATAGTGCTTGGAACATAGTAAGTGCCAAAAAACCAAATAATAATAAGCAAATAACATTTACTATTTCTTATATAATCATAAAAGCAGGAAGACTCTTGGGCTCATCTGCTTTTCTTTGATCAGGTCTACAATCCAACTCTGCTGCTCTAACTACGATGTCCTAGGCCTCTCGTTTTATATGTATATATATATATATATATATATATAACTGAATGCTTATATATGTGTGTGTATCCCTCTCGTTGTTTATATATATATATACATATATATATATATACATATATAAATAAATAATTTTGTCTTTCACATTATTTTTGTGTTTTAACTTATATTTCCTTATATTTCTGCCATCCATCTCCTCCCCTCTCTTTGTCTCAGACTGCTAGAACCTGGAAGGCCAGGCACAGTATCTGATAAAAAAAGTCTATCTAATTTTCAGCTGTGTATTTTTTCCCAGTGTTCTGCATATAGAGTAAATACTTAATAAATAACTTTACTACTCTGAAAGGAACTCACAGCCTATGATTGAATTGCTCTAGAAATTCAACGCAGAAACGTGGGGCTCGTTTTCCACTGTTTCTTGACTTTGCCTTCAAAATGCTTATCCGCACAACTCCGGCACACCACCTCCCTAACTCATCTCATTTCCAGGACTGTGTGTTGGCTAGTTTCCTTTTTTTAAGCATTGTTCCACTCGAACAGGGCCAGACTGAGACAGGAAACCAGTGAAATATAGTGGGTGAAATATGGTGAGAAATCTTCCTGCAGAAATGGTGCCTGGAATCTTCCTAAAAGTTTTCCCACAGTGAGGGTCCATTGAGCAAATCTTTCTTTGGCCTGAGGGCAGTCCAACCCTGTAGGCTTCCTCCATTCCTGAAACAAGCTTTCTCTTCCTATCAGGTGAACTACATTCTGTCCTCTTCAAATTCCTTCTACAATGTTGCTTCTTTTTCTGAGCCTTTCATGAATACATTATTTAAATTAAAAGATAAAAAGTCAAAAGACACATGCCCAAATTCTAACCCCAATTTTATCTGTTATATTCTGTGTCTCCATGTATTGCTGATCTGGGGACATGTTCCTACCTGTTAAATGGATAATGATAAAAAAAAGTTGTATAGTTGAAGTTTGCAGAGCAAAGGAAATATGCATTTCTCTAAATTTGAGGTGAATGGAGAATCTTTTTCTTACAACAAGAATATTGTTGGAATGAATAGTCAAACACACTTACCGAGTACTGATTTTGGGTGGAGTACTGTACAGAGAAGCATCTTGGCTTAGTGGAAAGAGCACGATCTTGGGAGCTAGAGATCATGGGTTCTAATCCCAGCTCCACCACTTCTCAGCTGTGTGACTTTGGGAAAGTCACTTAATTTCTCTGTGCCTCAGCTACCTCATCTGCAAAATGGGGATTAAGACTGTGGGCCCGACGTGGGACAATCTGATTACCTTGTATCTACCCCAGAACTTAGAACAGTGCATGGCACATAGTAAGTGCTTAACAAATACCATCATTATTATTATTACTACTAAATGCTTGTGTTGTCTCCTTTAATTTTGTTTCCCAAGTGCCAAGAAAGTGCTGCTCTACCCATCATAATAGGAACTCAGAAATACTGTTTTTGTTGTTGTTGATGATGATGACGATCAGATAATAAAATGATTCCTAACGCATTTGAAGAAAAATAACTCCCAGGAAGTCAAGCATGTTTTGGTTAATAGTTGCTGGGTTCTTTGCTGTGAATTCAGGAAGTGAAACTGAGTGCAAGAGGATATACTGATGTGATGGAATTTACTATGTGCTAAGCCCTGGGGTAGATTCA
Organism: Tachyglossus aculeatus; assembly: GCF_015852505.1. Taxonomy (NCBI): domain Eukaryota; kingdom Metazoa; phylum Chordata; class Mammalia; order Monotremata; family Tachyglossidae; genus Tachyglossus; species Tachyglossus aculeatus. The sequence goes on along the minus strand of NC_052074.1, from coordinate 14,971,721 downwards.
AGATAATCAGAGTAAACCCAGCCTGTCCCAGGTAAACAGGAAAAACAAGCAGGCATTTTCTGCCCTTTTAACCAATGAAGAAACTGAGGATCGGAGAAGTTTAGTGACTTGCCCTAGTGACTTGCTATAACAGGTCACACAGCAGTGGAAGAGTTGGGATTAGAACCCAAGTCTCCTGATTCCCATCCCTGTGCTCTTTCCACTAGGCAATGCTGCCTCTCCAAGAAAGGACAATTAATGCTCAGTGGCAGATTGAACCTCTCCTCAGGTAGAGATACAGAGGCTGGCTCTGCACTGATAAAATGATGTGGGTAATTCAGGCCTAAAACTCCTCTTTTGTTTGGATGTTTCCAGAAAAGTATTTTAATATAAAACCACTTTTACCTGAAAGATGAGGGAGGCCCAAATGTATTTTTATTCCTCAGTTATGTGGAAAATCTGCATGAGTAGGTCCAACCCTGGACCCTTAAACGATTTGGGTTTCAAAGTCACAGAAGTCTAGCTCTTTGTTATTTAAAACTAGTCTTGATGAGATACTCTAGCAAGCAATGGGAAATAAGTCCACTTTGGCAAAGGCTAAAAGGACACCTTGATAGTGACTTCTATCTTCATTGTGTTCCTTCTTACTAATAAGAATAAGAATAAAAGAATAAGAATAATCCCGGCTCTGCCACTTGTCAGCTGTGTGACTTTGGGCAAATCGCTTAACTTCTCTGTGCCTCAGTTACCTCATCTGTAAAATGGGGAAGAAGACTGTGAGCCCCGTGTGGGACAACCTGATCACCTTGTATCCTCCCCAGCACTTAGAACAGTGCTTTGCACATAGTAAGTGCTTAACAAATGCCTGCCATTATTATTATAATAGTAATATTTGCTAAGCATTTACTATATGTCACGGAGTGTACTAAACACTGTGGTAGATATAGGACAATCAGATCAAACACAGTTCCTATCCCACACGGAACTCACAGTTGAAAGGAGCAGGTAATGATCCTTATTTTACAAATGAGGAAACTGAAGTGCATAAAAATTAAATGACTCGTCCAAGGTCACACAGCAGAAAAGTGGCAGAGGCAGGATTAGCACCAATGTCCCTGGACTTTCAGGACTGAGCTCTCAATTCCCTTCCCCAGACAGTAACCAAAACAAGCCACTCCTCATCTAGGCAGAGACATATGGGAGAAACGTTATCACTACAGATGGCCATCTAATGAGGCAGATTTCAAAAGAATTTAAGGCTTCTCACTAGTTTACATAACTATCCAAACCACAGGATATTAGGACATTTACCAGAAAACTCCAGCTTAACCTCAATCAATCAATCAATTGTATTTATTGAGTGCTTACTGTGTGCAGAGCACTGTACTAAGCGCTTGGGAAGTACAAGTTGGCAACATATAGAGACAGTCCCTACCCAACAGTGGGCTCACAGTCTAGAAGGGGGAGACAGAGAACAAAACCAAACATACTAACAAAATAAAATAAATAGAATAGATATGTACAAGTAAGATAAATAAATAAATCAATAGAGTAATAAATATGTACAAACATATATAGAGGTGCTGAGGGGAAGGGAAAGAGGTAAGATGGGAGGGATGGAGAGGGGGACGAGGGGGAGAGGAAGGAAGGGGCTCAGTCTGGGAAGGCCTCCTGGAGGAGGTGAGCTCTCAGTAGGGCCTTGAAGGGAGGAAGAGAGCTAGCTTGGTGGATGGGCAGAGGGAGGGCATTCCAGGCCAGGGGGATGATGTGGGCCGGGGGTCGATGGCGGGACAGGCGAGAACGAGGTACAGTGAGGAGATTAGCGGCAGAGGAGCTGAGGGTGCGGGGTGGGCTGTAGAAGGAGAGAAGGGAGGTGAGGTAGGAGGGGGCAAGGTGATGGACAGCCTTGAAGCCCAGGGTGAGGAGTTTCTGCCTGATGCGCAGATTGATTGTTAGTCACTGGAGATTTTTGAGGAGGGGAGTAACATGCCCAGAGCGTTTCTGGACAAAGACAATCCGGGCAGCAGCATGAAGTATGGATTGAAGTGGGGAGAGACATGAGGATGGGAGATCAGAGAGAAGCCTGATGCAGTAGTCCAGATGGGATAGGATGAGAGCTTGAATGAGCAGGGTAGCGGTTTGGATGGAGAGGAAAGGGCGGATCTTGGCAATGCTGTGGAGCTGAGACCGGCGGGTTTTGGTGACGGCTTGGATGTGAGGGGTGAATGAGAGAGCGGAGTCGAGGATGACAACAAGGTTGCGGGCTTGTGAGATGGGAACGATGGTAGTGCCATCAACAGAGATGGGAAAGTCAGGGAGAGGGCAGGGTTTGGGAGGGAAGACAAGGAGTTCAGTCTTGGACGTGTTGAGTTTTAGGTGGCGGCCAGACATCCAGATGGAGATGTCCTGAAGGCAGGAGGAAATGCGAGCCTGGAGAGAGGGGGAGAGAGCAGTGAATGTAGTGAGGGAACCTGACTACATTCTGTATTCTCCTTAATCAATGTCAAATCTGGGGACATCACTTAATAGGCAATTTATATGGCAAGAGGTAAAATAAGACTGAGTTTTTAAAAAAGCAGTCCATATTATGAAAGCAGCTAGCTCTCATGGGATTCCATTCCATTGAACAGGTAACATGGGCCACATCCACATCTGATGTGGCATTTGTAAACTGCTTCAGAGTGCTTGGAAAATAGCTCTGCATATTAATGTAAATATAAATGCAAGTCAGGCCACTTCAGACAAATCCTGCTACAGACTTCTGTTAAAATCTCATTAATTAAGTGCCCGCACATTTGTACAAAGTGATCTAATAATTCATAATAACATTACTTTGAAGTTGTATTCTGCCTTTACCCAAAGATCACAAAACACTTTATAAATGCTGAACCATTAATTCATTCATCCTCACAGCCTCCCCGAGAAGGAAGTTAGGTAGGTGGCAGGTATTCATATGCCTGAGCTCGTCAAATTAGTGAAAATTTTCCAGTGTGGGTGCTTGGAATGGAAGTCTTAGATGTGAAAAACCTGCTTTGCTTCAAGCTTGTATTTCTTTTGGTGGGTGAGCATTCCTGTAATAGAGCACAGATATTTGCAAAGTGCCGCAGGAGCTCTCCTCGATTCTGCCCTGGAAGAAAAGCCAGGACTTGGGGTGGAGCAGAAAATAAAGCTGGGGGAAAGTGAAGGCTACACTGAAGAATGCAAAACAGTTTCCATTATAGTCCTCTTTTTGTACACTCTGAAAACAGGGGGCTTTAATGCTGAATACCTCATGATTAGCTTTATGTTAAAGGAGATTCCTTCCCAAACTCCTCATCCTCTTCCCCTAGCTCCATAATCCATCCCTGTGGAAAATCCACTCAGAGATTCATATGTGTCATTCCAATGTGAGGTAAATAAAAAATCTCCCACTTGAAAAATACGTCATTTCTGCTTCTTCGAATGGATTCCAAACAGCTGAATTAAATGTCATCTCCAAGGAGTAAACAATAATGAGCCACCTCTGGCTGCAGTCACTTCAAATGCAAGTGAAACTAACATTAATGTGTTTTGATAGCCCTCTGCTACTTAAAGCAAGTGAAGAGCTATCTGTAAATACCTTCCTGCTGCAGTCTAAACCTCTCACTCAGAGAGCTCAAGAGTGGTGTCTTCTAAGCAGGACAGTGATCAGGCAACCTTGATGAGGATAATAATAATAATAATAGTGGCACTTATTAAGCACTTACTATATGCGAAGCACCATTCTAAGTGCTGGAGTGGTTACAAGGTGATCAGGTTGTCCCACGGGGGGGCTCACAGTCTTAATCCCCATTTTACAGATGAGATAACTGAGGCACAGAGAAGTTAAGTGATTTGCCCAAAGTCACATAGCTGACAAGTGGCAGAGCTGGGATTTGTACCTATGACCTCTGACTCCAAAGCCCGTGCTCTTTCCACTGAGCCACGCTGCTTCTCTACAGTGCAGCCCAGTGGAACAAGCCTGGCCTCTAAATCAGAGAATTGGGCTCTAATTCCGTCTCTGAAACTTGCCTTCTGTACGACCTCGGGAAAGTCACTTAATGTCTCTCTGTCTCTCTGTCCTCATCTGTAAAGTGGGGATTAGATAAATACCTGTTCTCCCTCCTGTTTAGGCTGTGAGCCCTTTGGAGGACAGGGACTGTGCCTGACCTAATAATCTTCTATCTACCCCAGCACTTATAGTACAGTGCTTGGCACTTAATAAATGCTTAACAAATACCACAGTTATTATTATTATCTACTATGGTATCTGGGATAATATTTTGTACCATGGATTGCTCTGGGTGAAAGGCTTGATGTCTTTCTGTGATGGTTGATAGAAACAAATCAGGCAGCACTGAGTGGGGGTAACCATTCCTGGCTTGAAGTAAGTTCGTTGTGGGCTGAGAATGTCTGTTATATTGTCATGATGTACTCTCCCAAACCCTTAGTACGGGGCTCTGCATACCGTAAGTGCTCAATAAAGATGATAGATTGGCTGATTAATTGTTCCCACAGTCTGATCTAGACCCCCACAAATTATATCCTATCTCCAGAGGATATTCATAGCCACTAAACAATATGATAAATTTTACGCCGTCCCTGACTTTCAGCAGGATTCCAAGAGCAACCGAGTGGCAGATGAGGATAGAGTTGGAAGGAAAGACTGACAGAAATAGGCAGCTTTCAAATTGCAAAAAGGCCTTTCCACAGAGGAGTTGAACCAGATTCATGCTTTCTTGGCTTATTGACCAAGTCAACCTGGAAGCAGACACAGCAGTTGTTTGGAAGAAGTGAAGAAATGATTAATTCCGCCTGTTTATAAACAGTCATCCATTATCTTTTCTTCTGCATGTTCCATGAACCTCAAAAAATTCCCTGTATCTTGTCTCTTTTTTTGGCCGGCTTCGATTGAGAGATCCTGATCCAGGATTTTCCATTCTATTGAGCTCGCTGTTGCCACCTACTGGTCAGATACCATGATTAAACCGTAGGATGAGTAAAACGTAGTTAAGAAAGTAGAAACAATGAGCAACTTCTTACCTCAAAAGCCTTTATACCTAGAGGGTTCCAGAGTCCTTGTGATTAGCAAAGGACATTTTTAAAGGCAAAGGAATAGTTAGAATAACCGATTAGCGTTGTCTTTTTAAAGGTCAGGACAATCTGTCATTCTTATTTGGAGGGTGATTTTGCCAGTTTTTCCCCCCTACCCCCATATCTATGTAGTTGACCTACTCCACATTTATAAACCACAAACTGAACTGTCCAGATTTACTGTCCACTAGATTTGAAGCAGAAAAAAGTGCTTTAGACCCAATTTTGGCCCTTTGAAATTTCCACGTGGACCAAAAGGAAGCTAGCTCTCTTCCTCCCTTCAAGGCCCTACTGAGAGCTCACCTCCTCCAGGAGGCCTTCCCAGACTGAGCCCCTTCCTTCGTCTCCCCCTCGTCCCCCTCTTCATTCCCCCCATCTTACCTCCTTCCCTTCCCCACAACACCTGTATATATGTATATATGTTTGTACATATTTATTACTCTATTTATTTTACTTGTACATATCTATTCTATTTATTTTATTTTGTTAGTATGTTTGGTTTTGTTCTCTGTCTCCCCCTTTTAGACTGTGAGCCTACTGTTGGGTAGAGACTGTCTCTATATGTTGCCAACTTGTACTTCCCAAGTGCTTAGTACAGTGCTCTGCACACAGTAAGCGCTCAATAATACGACTGATTGATTGATTGATTGACATATGATTTCAGAGGGGATAGTAATTTGTAAATTGTACATTTGTACATATTTACAAATAAAATTTGTACATATTTTTTACTCTATTTATTTATTTATTTTACTTGTACATATCTATTCTATTTATTTTATTTTGTTAATATGTTTGGTTTTGTTCTCTGTCTTCCCCTTCCAGACTGTGAGCCCACTGTTGGGTAAGGACTGTCTCTATATGTTGCCAACTTGTACTTCCCAAGCACATAGTACAGTGCTCTGCACACAGTAAGTGCTCAATAAATACGATTGATTGATTGACTGATTGATAGACATAATAAAGAACCATTTGCTTTTTTGGAAAAACTTAGGGGAGAATTTGGAGTAAAGCTGATCTGCTTTTAAAAGATTCAAAACCAACCATAATTTGCAGTTGACTATAAATTGGAAATCTGTGCCTTTAGATTGCTCTCCACTCATAAATGGCCAGTATCTGAGCTCAGTTTTCATAGGGAAGCCAGTCACATATGAAGCCATTTTACATAGTTTTACACATTTATCTCATAAACCCTAAGTCATGAATGTTAAAGTTGCAAATTAAAATACCCAAGAAAGAATCAGGAAGTGCAAAAGTTAAGGTTCCCGCAGCAGTGCTAACACACCCACATTGCACATACTTATATCATAAATATGTTTACAAGCCTCCTTCAGTAGTAATCCCCAACACCGAATATGTCCAGTGTGAACAACTAACAATGGAATGAGAAACTTAACACTTGCATTGCTTCCTTTTTGCATTGTAATTTGCAAGTTTAGTACTCCTTCCCCAATTATTTTCACATTCATTTCCTGTTTTACTCTTAAAAGGGTCTTTTTTCTTTTTGAAGGAGTAGATACTTTAAAGATGCCATGGCATAGTTTTGCTTTCTTGGGGTTTTATTTTTTCGGGTTTGCGTTAGTTTTTTATGGTATTTGTTAAGCGCTTACAATGTGCCAGGCACTATTCTAAAGCACTGGCTCAAGCTCATCAGGTTGGACACAGTCCCTGTCCCACATGGGGCTCACAGTCTTAATCCCCATTTTACAGATGAGGTAACTGAGGCACAGAGAAATTAAGTGACTTGCCAAGGTCACAAAGCCTTCATTCATTCATTCAATCATATTTATTGAGCGCTTACTGTGTGCAGAGCACTGTACTAAGCGGAAAAGTGGCAGAGCCCATTCAATCAATCAATCAATCGCATTTATTGAGCGCTTACTGTGTGCAGAGCACTGTACTAAGTGCTTGGGAAATACAAGTTGGCAACATATAGAGATGGTCCCTACCCAACAGTGGACTCACAGTCTAGAAGGGGGAGACTGAGAACAAAACAAAACATATTAACAAAATAAAATAAATAGAATAGATATGTACAAGTAAAATAAATAAATAGAGTAATAAATACGTACAAACATATATACATATATACAGGTGCTGTGGGGAAGGGAAGGAGGTAAGGCGGGGGGATGGAGAGAGGGAGGAGGGGGAGAGGAAGGAGGGGGCTCAGTCTGGGAAGGCCTCCTGGAGGAGGTGAGCTCTCAGTAGGGCCTTGAAGAGAGGAAGAGAGCTAGCTTGGCGGATGTGTGGAGGGAGGGCATTCCAGGCCAGGGGGATGACATAGGCCGGGGGTCGACGGCCGGACAGGTGAGAACGAGGCACGGTGAGGAGATTAGCGGCAGAGGAGAGGAGGGTGCGGGCTGGGCTGGAGAAGAAGAGAAGGGAGGTGAGGTAGGAGAGGGTGAGGTGATGGACAGCCTTGAAGCCAATGGTGAGAAGTTTCTGCCTGATTTGTAGGTTGATTGGTAGCCACTGGAGATTTTTGAGGATTCACTTATCAGAAATATTTCGTGCCCCTATGGAACACTTCCCCCCTTCAAAGCCCTCTTGAAGGCTCACCTCCTCCAAGAGGCCTTTCCAGACTAAGCCCTCCTTTTCCTCAGCTCCCTCTCCCCTCCTCATCACCCCAACTCAGTCCCTTTTCTCTACCCCCTTCCCCACCCCACAGCACTTGTGTGTATGTATATTATATATAATATATATATATATATATATATATATGTATATTTAATTCTACAATCTATAATTATATTTATTAATATTGATGCCTGTTACTTGTTTTGATTTGCATATATCTTTAATTCTATTTATGTATATTGACGCAATTGATGCCTGTTGACTTGTTTTGATGTCTGCCTCCCCCCTTCCAGACTATAGGCCCACTGTGGGCTGGGATCGTCTCTAGAGCTGAATTGTACTTTCCAAGCACTAGTACAGTGCTTTGTACACAGTAAGTGCTCAATAAATATGATTGAATGAATGAATGAATGAAAAAAATTAAGCTCCAAAGTTGAGATCTTGTGAGATCAGACTCAATTAAACCTTTAAGATTAAAGTTTCACTGTAACAAAAAAACTCATAAAATCACTGAATCATGAGCAGTTGTGCTTCAACACCCAGTTACTTTGTTCCCTTTGCAAAACACATTTTCTTCAAGATTCTTCTGAAGTGACATTTGACTGCTGCCTTTTTTGTAAAGTGGTTCATTTCTGAATTGTTTTCATGGAAAACAATCCAGAGCTGAATGAACTAGGGCCAAGATAACTCGAGAACTGACTCACATTCTACTCATCACCTCACAGTCTTGGTCTGTAATGTCAGGGTAAAGCAAGCCAGAACAGCTCAGAGAGGCCGTCTCCAGTAAGTGTCCAAGGCAGTGAAACTCCCTGGTGTCAGAATCTTGCTCCAGCCTAAATGTCACAGAGAGTTGAAGAAAGTCTGAACGTCTTTTCCCAAGCCATTCTACTTCTATGGTAAGTTGGCTCAGAGCCCACACATCCAAATTTTCTCCAACTCTTTCTCAATTGCTTTGGCTAAAATTCCAGAGATATCTCTTTAAGGGAGAGAGTTTCCTCTCTCTAATATTTGTAAACGTATTTCAGTAGTTTTGCAGTAACTGTTTGTTTTCTATCAGGTCTGAGGTTTTTTTTTTTTCACTCTATCATACACTACCAACCATCTAGTACAGTGCTTCACACACAGTAGATGCTCAATACACGCTCTTGTCCGCTTGATTGATTCTTCTGTATCCACAGTAGTAATTGTGTTGAATTGGATATATCTTTAGAGTGGGATCCAACAGGGTAACATTAGGAGTCAAGAGCAACAACTTTTCATCTCACCTTTATCCCTTCCTCAGAGAATTATATCACTCCTTTTGCCATTAGATTCTCCACCTGGAAAATAGGGTTTGCATTTACCTATCCCATAGGGGTGTATGGGAAGAATAATTAATGCTTGTAGAGTGTACTGGGATTCTTAAATTAAAAGCTCAATTAAGGTAAAGGTGACTAGTAGAGAAATAATGCTTTCTCTATTTTAATCTGAATTTCAGAAGCGGAGGAGGGGACGGTGGGTGGGGGGTTGTAAAGGTGACGAGTAGGTTAAATAGGAAGGCAGCATTATTTTATTTCTAGGTACCGGAAGTCATAAATCAACAGAATTCCAAAGTAAATCTAAAGCATCATATCGATAAGAAGCTAACCCTGGAATGTTTTGGTTAAAAGAAAAATGAGAAGTTATAAGCGAAGTTTTCCTGGGTGTAGGAGGAAGGTACATAAGCTTGGTTTTCTTCAGACTTATAGTTGGTCCAGAGAATATGCCTAACCTGCAAAGTGATTCATAATCATTTATATGTCTTGTGTTTTTGCCTCAAGAGCATAGGTGTTAACATATAATAATAATTATAATGGTATGTGTTAAGCACTTACTGTGTGTCAGGCACTGCACTAGCACTAAGCACTGGGATAGATACAAACAAATCAGGTTTGTATCAGCTATGTGGGGCTCACAGTCTCAATCCCCTATTTTACAGCTGAGGTAACTGAGGCACAGAGAAGTCAAGTGACTTGCCCAAGGTCACACAGCAGACAAGTGGTGGGACCTGGGATTAGATCCCAGGTCTGTCTTATCCCAGGTCCATGCTCTATCCACTAGACCATGCTGCTTCCCATAACTTAACTTGCTATTAATCTTCAAGTTGAGAAAACGTATAAAGTGAAGGAGGGTGGGTTCTAACTTCGAATCTATATAATAGTGTAGATAAATGATTATTTGGGGGCTTCAAAGATGACAGCGATCATCTATGCTATTTCTATGCAAGTCAATCAATCAATATTATTTGTAATAATAATACGGTGCCTGGCAGTGTCTTACGGTGACCGGCACATAGTAAGCGCTTAACAAATACTGTAAAAAAAAACCCAAGTTGTACTGCTGTACAATTCAACTCAAAGATGAAGAACAATTTGTACTGTACTGCCATACAATTCAACTTGAAGATAAACAAGCTATAGCTCTACTATACAGTTCTGATTAACATCATCATTTTTTTTTCATTTTCATCTCCATCATCATCACCAAAAAGTATCGACTGATTACATGAACATTCTGTTTCTGCCCTCAAGGAGGCTTCATTCTAATAAAGGCAGCATTAATGTAGATAAAGAGGCATCAACCAGTGATTTAAGCCATACCCTCGACATTATTGTAGTAGGTATATAACCCCCTCAGAGCATTCAGGATATTTATAATCTTTTGCTAGCAGCCCTACCTTGCAAGGAAGTATAGTTCATTGAACAGAGAACTGATCTTGGGACTCATGAGCTAAGGGAAGCTGTTCTCAGCTAGTCTGTCTATTTGTTAGCCTACATTGGATAGCACATTTATGCCCAGTTTTGCACCTGGAGAGTACATATAAATAACTAGTCACTTAACACATCAGCAAAAATACATATAAATATTTGGTCACTTAATACATGGGGAAAATTAATGGATAATAAATGGATAATTAATGGGATGGAATAACAGAGCATTTCCTCAATACAGAAACAAGGTGATATTGTAGAGTGGTAAATCCACCTTTAAGGGGAGGGAAATGATGCTTTCTCTATTTTAATCTGAATTTCAGAAGTGGCAGAGGGGCCAGGGGCCAGGGGGTTGTTCTATTTTGCTTACCTGTTCTTCTTTATTCTCCTCTCCTTTCAATACACGCTAACTTCTGGGAAAACATAACCCTGGGCAACGCACCTGACAGTTCCCCACCCAAAAATCATGACTCCGTCATGCCCTGTTCTACTCATCCATCCTTTAATAGTTTCACTTGAAATACACTTACCAAACAAGTGTTATGTACTTAAAATTCTCTAAATAGTAAATAAAAAACATATTCATCGGATTTATACTTATGGGAAAGTATCTGCTTTCTTTGCGAGCAAAAATTTAAGAGTATCAGAAAGTGATTTCTTTTTCACTAACAGAAATTTTGAGGAATAAAAACCCCTTCATTTTGGAATGATTCATTCTTTTTCTACATTTTTCTAGGCCTGCTTAATTAAACAAGTGGAAATTAAGTAGCAATATGTCTCTCAAACTGTTCTTCTTCTTGCATTATTTAAAGGCATCTGAAATGTTGAAAGACTAACCTATCATCATCATCATCAATCGTATTTATTGAGCGCTTACTATGTGCACAGCACTGTACTAAGCGCTTGGGAAGTACAAATTGGCAACATATAGAGACAGTCCCTACCCAACAGTGGGCTCACAGTCTAAAAGTGGGCTCACAGTCTAAAAAGACAAGCAGTGTTGCCTAATGGGAAGAGTTTGTGCCTAGGAGACAGAGGATTTGGGTTCTAATCCCAGATCTGCCACTTGTCTACTGTGTGACTTTGGGCAGCTCAATTTCTCTGTGCCTCAATTTTCTCATCTGTATAATGGGAAGTCAATACCTGTTCTCCCTCTTACTTGGATTGTGAGCTCCATGTGGGACAGAGACTGTGTCTGACCTGATTATCTTGTTGTATCTGCCACAGTGCTTGGCTCATATTTAAGCGCTTAGCAAATACCACAATAATGACCATTAAGCACTCAAGTACTCACCCAGTTCCTATCCACAGCATTTATGTACCTATGGTTTCTTCCCCTACCTATAATTGACATTAATATGTCTCCCCCACTAGATTGTAAGTTAGTTGAGGTCAGGGATCACGTCTACTAACTCTATTGTACACTTAGTGCTGTACTCTAAAGTGCTCAGTAAAATACCATTGATTGGTTGATTGGTTACTAACAGAAGATACAATTATATTGTGATGTATTCTTAACATCCTCAACGATATTTATTGAACACCTATGGAAATCCAGGAAATAGAGTCGTCTTAGAGAATCATGCCCAGTTTTGATCTCTGTATTTCAAAAATAACATAGAGAAACAGGAGAAAATCTAGGAGAGAGCATAAAAAATGATTATAGGGGTTTAAAGGCGATTAGGTTTTTAATCTGCAAAAGAGAAGGCTAAAAGTTGAATTAATAAGGACACTGACCAGTTGTTTTCCAAATAAGAGACCAGTGCACCAAGCAAGAGGAAATGGGCTTAATTTCCATGAGAAAGAGTATAGCTAGTAAAAAGGGAGACATTGATTGTTACAGGGCTTAAACACTGAAGCAGACTGCCAAGGGAGCTGTGGAATCTCCATATCTAGAGATTTTTGAAAACAGGACAGAGAGCTATCTGTTTTGTATTATTTAGGTTCAGAGTCAGACTAGCTTTCCTTGATATGAAGGCCTGGGAGTGAGGCAGGAAGCATTACCCAATGTAAGAGTGAATTTCACTGCACTGGGAACCTCGAAAGTTACATAAATGACCTCTTTCCTGTAGAGCTATGAAAAACCAGCCCTGCCCTCTCTGAAATGTATAACCTCCCCTGCCCACCTCCAAAAGTTGTTATGAGTATGGCTTTTATTAAGTGCTTGCTTTGTGTTAAGGCCTAGAGGGAGATATAAATTTATACTACAAGGCACAATTCCTGTCCCATGTGGGGCTCACAATCCACCGCTTCCACTCACCCCCTAACTCCCAGTACCCCAATTCTCTGATTTCCCCATGCTCCCACCTTCTTTTCTACAGTTATTCTTTGACCTTTTATGTCTTTTTTTCTACATCTCCAATACTGCTGGATTATAATTATTCTGGTATTTGTTAAGCGATTTCTACGTGCCAGGCACTATACTAAGCACTGGATCCTAAACAGGACCTTTTTGAGCTCCTGCTTTTTTGACTCCCACTGCTCCTGTGGCTGATGGTCACTGGCATGGAGAGCGTGGCAGGGCTGGACCAAGGTAGATGGAGAGAAGGAAGGCAGAGGTGGCGGTACAGAGAAGTTAGAGAAACAGCATTGCTCAGCGGAAAGAACCCAGGCTTTGGAGTCAGAAGTCATGGGTTTAAATCCCGGCTCTGCCAATTGTCAGCTGTGTGATTTTGGGCAAGTCACTTCACTTCTCTGTGTCTCAGTTACCTCAGCTGTAAAATGGGGATTAAGAATGTGAGCCCCATGTGGGACAACCTGATCACCTTCTAATCTCCCAGCACTTAGAACAGTGCTTTGCACATACTAAGCACTTAATAAATGCCATTATTATTATTATTATTATTATTATAACGGGGGAACAGGAGTGGAGGAGATCCATGGACCCTCACCACTCATTCATTCATTCTTTCATTCAATATATTTATTGAGCGCTTACTGTGTGCAGAGCACTGTACTAAGCGCTTGGGAAGTACAAGTTGGCAATATCTAGAGATGGTCCCTACCCAACAATGGGCTCACAGTCTAGAAGGGGGAGACAGACAACAATACAAAATGTGTAGACATCACCCCCTCCTATTTCTCCCTTGTCTCTGCCACCAAGGTCTCCCAAGCCCCTCTACCTCATCTCAGACTCTATTCTAAATCTCCTTTTTTTCCTTGTGCCAACAAAGTAAATTTCAGTGCTGCTGGCCCTCCTACTGATGACGATGATGATGGTATTTGTTAAGTGCTTACTACGTGCCGAGCACCATTCTAAGCACTGGGGTAGATACAAGTTGATCAGGTTGGAAACAGACCCTGTGTCCCACATGGGGATTCACCCTCTTAATCGTCTTTTTACAGATGAGGTAACTGAGGCCCAGAGAAGTGATGGGACTTGCCCGAGGTCACCCAGCAGACATGTGGCAGAGCTGGGATTAGAACCAAGGTCTTTGTGACTCCTAGGCTGGGGTTCTATCCACTAAGCCATGCTACTTCTCACTTCCACCATCACCACCCTGGCCCTCACTGTGGTTGGATGTCCTCAGCCCCAAACACCACAACGTAAGGAGTTGGGACAAGGTCAGCGTTGGACTGAGGCAGGATAGGGAAAGCACATAGCAGTGGCAAAGGGGGGGAAGGGACGTGAGAGTTGGGGAGGGACTTTAAGTATGAAGGTTACTAGTACTTAATGGTAGGGGAGAGATTTGGAAAAGGAGAGTGCTCCAGAAAGAAGATCCGAGGCTCTTCACCTTCCTTCCCTCCCTCTTCTCTTCCACTGCCTGTTTTCTCCCTAGTTTACCCTGTCAGTCCCCGGATTTGGTGGGGAGAGTCGAGTGGCAGCAGTCAGATCTGCAGTGGTGGCAAGGCTCATGGTATTGGAGCTGGGCAGACGGAAATGGAAGGTGAGGTGACCGTGGGGAGGGTTTGAGAAGTGGAAAGAAGGTACAGGAAAGGATGAAAGCCAGGGATGGCTGGGGAGGGAGAAGGGGACAGGATATAATCAGGCAGGTACAGGTTGGGAGCAGAACCCTCTTTACGGACAGGATGGGGGGTCAAATATATAACCTCCGAGGGTTCTGAAGGATTGAATTTTGCTCCTCTGAAAATAACTGCTGGGAGTCCAACCTCCAGAGCTGACTGATAGAAAGGATGCCTAGGGAGATGGGACTCAGGGAGAAAGGCAGAACACATGATTAAGACTGGTACAGATTGAGGAGTCCATTTCCCACAGGCTGCTATGTGTCAGACAAAAGGAGGCCAGTGGAAAGGGGATTTTCTTGGGGGAGTAGGGAGCAGGAGAGAGGGATTGTTTTTTTCTGGGGCCCCGGTATTTTGGGGACCTCCAGAGACCTACATTACAGTATAAATCCCACCTAGATCCATTTTTCAAATGAAGACAATAAAAGAAAGAAAGTTGAAGTGACCAGCCCAAAGTCACCCATCAAGACAGTGGTCAGCCAGGAATAGAACTGAATGCTCCCGGGCCCCAGCTGACCGCTTAGCCCATCAAACCACACTGTCGCCCATGTGGAACGTATAAACTACAAGGAATGTTCAGAGATAATTCAAGCAATCTGAGGTTCTAATATATAGAATACTAATGCTTCAAGAACCAAAGAGTGTGTCCTATGACATGTGTGATTGATTTTGTGTATAAAGCTGGTAATTTTTATTTTAGGTATTACTTACAGCAGCATCGTGCAGAGACCAAAGTGCTTTCTCGTCACACGCCTTGTCATAACTTGAGAAACTGAACCGACGAGCAACTGAAAACGATTCAGCAACAATCCAGCCCGTCAGGGACATCAATAACATGTTACAGACCAAACACACAACTGAAACGACTAATGAAAAAGCCAGTGTACATGCTGAAGGAACTGCTGCTCTATTTATTGTTTTTTGAAAAAAAAAAAGAAGAATTAATGGAATGTTAAGATTATGAATGAAACCCACAGAAGCCAGGAAATTCAGCAGTTAAGTTTCCCACAGCTCTCTTAACCCTGCCCCAGTACAGTACATATGCATCATGTATCTTTCATTACATGATCAAATAACAGTGAGCAGCAGAACATACCTTGGGTGATGCTAAAGGAACATATGGCTGGTTATGAAATGAGGTTAATAACCTGAAAGTTTAACAACTAGAATAAAGAGTCATTTTTTTCCCCATAAAAGTTTAACATTCATTTTGAAGATTGAAAAACATGGTTATTTCATGAAATATGTAACACATAAATTAATCTCTCCCAAAAGATATTTGATATGCATTGTATTCACAGTGGTATTTGCCTGCCTTCCAATAGAATAGGTATAAGTTACCATAATAGGAGAAACATTTTCCAACTCCCTTAAATACAAATAAAATGGATCAATATGGTGGATACATCAGCTCTACATTTCTAGTGCTTCTACTTTGTTTTACATACCAAGATTAAGTTTCATGGATTTTAAAATATATTAACATAAATAAACATGTATGCTAAATAGCTGCCAGAGATAATTCAGCCAATTCATTTTACTGAAGTTTAGGGAATTAATACCCACAAAAAGTCACTGGAAATTTAATTAAATGTTTCTGCTTTTTTCTTTTCAGTTTCCTACAACCATGCTTAAAATGAATGTTTTGTGAGGATTCCCAAATAACTTTCAAAGACATTAGGTCTCATATTTTATACCCTGAGACTAAAGGTTTGCAATTTTAAGTGATTTAGCTAATGTTCAATAGCTAGACTGTGAGCCCGTTGGTGGGTAGGGGCTGTCTCTATCTGTTGCCGACTTGTAATAATAATGATGATAATAATAATAATAGTGATAGCATTTATTAGGTGCTTACTATGTGCAAAGCACTGTTCTAAGCGCTGGGGAGGTTACAAGGTGATCAGGTTGTCCCACCGGGGGCACACAGTCTTAATCCCCATTTTACAGATGAGGTAACTGAGGCACAGAGAAGTTAAGTGACTTGCCTAAAGTCACACAGCTGGCAATTGGCGGAGCCTGGATTTGAACCCATGACCTCTGACTCCAAAGCCTGTGCTCTTTCCACTGAGCCACGCTGCTTGTACTTCCCAAGTACTTAGTACAGTGTTCTGCACATAGTAAGCGCTCAATAAATATGATTGAATGAATGAATGGTCAGTGATCTTTCTGAGAAGTATGGTTTAAGCACCTGCTATGGGCCAAGCACTATATTAAGCACTGGGGTAGATACAGGCTAATCAGGTTAGACACAGGCCCTGTCCCACATGGGATTCACAATGTAAGCATAGAGGAGAACGGATATTTAACTTCATTTTACAGATAAGGAATGAGGCACAGAGAAGCCAAGTGGCTCGCCTAAGGTCAGATGGGTGGTGCCAAGCAGATTTTTCAAATTTGCTGGAAATTTTGTAGCTAAATGATTGTTGAAATCTCTGCAAGTGGCTGTGTCTACCTTTCTTTTCCCTCTGATCCTTGTTATCTGCATTCTATGTGCCAAGCACTGTACTAAGCCACATTGGACACAATTGCCCCATTTGAAACCACCCTGATGCCCATTTTGGCATTCCACAATGGGGCAAGCCTAATTGAATAGTCAATCTAATATCACTCTGCCATCAACAGAGATTAGTTTTGGAGTCCCCAAGTCTTACTCTTGCCACCAAACCAATTCAAAGACCACAATGTCAGCAAAGCCACTGGCATTTCAGGCTTTTCTGTGCTACAGGTCTCTGCCCTCTTCCCTCCACAGTCCCACTTATGACCTGGTGATAAGTGACAGGCCCATGGACTTTTTAACCCTAGCTGGGGAGACTGAAGACATACATAAATATAAATATAATAATAATACCAACAATTGCAGCATTTGGTATGTTCCAGGCTCTCGGGGAGATATGGGATCATCAGATTGGACTCAGTCCCTGCCCACACAGGGCTCATAACCTAAAGGAGAGGGAGAACAGGTAATTAATCCCCGTTTTACGGATGAGGAAACTGGGGCACAGAGAAGTTAAGTGCCTTGCCCTCGGTCAAACAGCAGGAAAGTGGCAGAGCCGGAAGTAGAACTCAGGTCAACTGACTCCCAGCCCTGTATTGTTTCCACTAGGCCATGCTGCTTCAACCGTGGTACTGATAATTAGTCAAGGAAGGCTTGTTGGTGGTGGTGGTGGGATTTGAGGAAGGCTTTGAAAGTGGGGAGGATCGAGGTCTGGGAGATATAGGGGAAAGGTAGTCCTAGGTCCTACAAACCGTGTGCGCGAGAGGTCAGTGGTGGCCAAGAATCCAGAGGTAGGCTTGGGAGGAGCAGAGTATAAGCATAGGAGAAAGGGGTGAAGGGAGACAAGAAAGAGGCTTGAGTCCCAAGCAAAGCTCATCTCCTACTGAGAGCTCACCTCCTTACTGAGAGCTCACCTCCTCCAGGAGGCCTTTCCAGACTGAGCCCCCTTTTTCCTCTCCTCTTCCCCATCCCCCCCGCCCTACCTCCTTCCCCTCCCCACAGCCCCTGTATATATGCTTGTACAGATTTATTACTCTATTTTACTTGTACATATTTACTATTCTATTTATTTTGTTAATGATGTGCGTCTAGCTTTACTTCTATTCATTCTGATGATTTGACACCTGTCCACATGTTTTGTTTTGTTGTCTGTCTCCCCCTTCTAGACTGTGAGCCCATTGTTGGGTAGGGACCGTCTCTATATGTTGCCAACTTATACTTCCCAAGCGCTTAGTACAGTGCTCTGCACACAGTAAGGGCTTGAAAAATACGATTGAACGAATGAATGAATGAATTAAGCTGCAGTCTCCCAGAATATAATGCCCAGTTGTCCAAGTTCAATCTTGGTGAATGTGTCCTATTCGTCAAACAGCGGCCTTTAAAGTTTAGTTTGTTCCTGAGATGACTATTTTGGCAAATAAATGGGCAATTTCCAGAAGGACAAAAATGCTTAAGGCTCCAAAACAACTGCCCATTAAGGCTGCTTAAGTTGATTAGTCACCTTGACACTGTTTTCCCTATGGCAGATAGGCCAAGAAACAACCCTGAAATTTTCTCTTTCTTTTTTTCTTTGTTTCTCAGTCTCTCTTTCTCTCTCTCTCTCTCCCTCCCTCCCTCTCTAATCTCTCTCTCTTTCCCTCTTTCCCTTTCTTTGTCCCAACACCCATGCACCTGTACAGCTCTGTGACTCACCTCGCTCTCCTTCCTTTACAACCACAGTACCTGCTTGCTGTGTCTCCTTCCCCTTGTGCACGCAAATCAGGCACAGCCCATGACCAGCTCACATGGGGCCCAACCCCAGAGATCTTCCAAAGCTCCAGCTGGCTTATCCACCCTGGCAGGAGTCAATCAGGGTGTTCCACACAGCAGCCTATGTCATGAAATCACTCTTCCACGTCACTGAACCTGTCTGGGATTACCCACTCCAGCGTAGGCTGCTCTCTGACGTGTGTGCTGCTCATTCTATGGGGAATCCAGTAAACAACTTATGCAAGTAGAGCTTTGGTCGCAGTCAGCTATTCAGGGAATGGGATTCCTTTCCCACTTTCTCACTCTTAAGGGTCAAATGCCAAGCTCTCCTGAGATCCACTCTCATTTTACATGAGGGTGGAATGTTGAATGCTGGAAATAAATGAAGGGGTGAATAATGCCGAAACAGGGAGTGGGAGCTAGGCTTCTGCCTTGGATGGCATTGAAGGGGCTCCCTATGTGGACAGGGTGCTGGCTTAGAAGACCTTCAGAGGTCTCTCTAGTTCTATGGGTCATGGGTTCTAATCCTGACTCCACCACTTGTCTGCTATGTGACCTTGAGCAAGTCACTTCACTTCTCTGTGCCCCAGTTCCCTCATCTGTAAAATGGGGATTGAGGCTGTGAGTCCTATATGGGGCAGGGACTGTGTTCGACCCAATTTGCTTGTATCTACCCCAGCGCTTAATACAGTGTCTGGCAAATAGTAAGTGCTTAACAAATGCCATAATTCTTCTTCTTCTTATTCTATAGTTCTATAATTCTATGAGAAGCAGCCTGACTTAGTGGATAAAGCATGGGCCTGGAAGTAAGAAGGACTTGAGTTCTGATCCCGGCTCTACCGCATGTCTGCTGTGTGACCGTTGGCAAGTCGCTTAATTTCTCTGGCCCTCAGTTACCTCATCTGCAAAGTGGAGATTAAGAATGTGAGCACCATGTGGGACATGGACTGTGTCCAACCTGATTACCTTTTATCTACCCCAGAGCGTAGATGGTACCTGCCACATAGTGTTAAACAAATACCATAAAAAAATTGTGGGGTAAGGACTGTCTAATCTAATTAACTTGTATCTACCCCAGTTTTTAGGACAGTGCTTGGCACATAGTAAGCACTTAACAAGTACCCTGGTTATCAATTATAACTTTTATAATTATAGTTATTATAATTATTAAGACTAAAGACCTTGGCGAAGCTCACAACTCCTTACAAATTATTTGGGGTGCTATGAGTTTATCTTCACACAGAAGGTAATTAGGTGGGGCGAGCTCTGTAGCAAACAGCAATCAAGGATGCAAATTCCCACCAGAAGTTCATAGTCATGTTTTGGGATCCACTGTTAAATCCACTCAAAAGTGACTTCATTTTAGTTTGTTGTGCAAAGACCCAGGCAATTTATGGCCCCCACATGACACTTGTCATCATTATATCATGTTGCGTCTCGTGCAATGTGATGACATCATTGAGATGGGTGGCCTCTTCAGAGCAACAGCCGTTGCTGCCAGAAGTAATGGTGAAAGAAGGAAAGGGAAGTGGAGAGAGGGAAGAGAGAGGATGGGGGAAGAAGAGAGATGGAGCGGCTAAACTCAGCTGTTCCCAGACCAGGCGTTCACGGAGGGCACGGATTGTATTCATGACCCTAAGGCCAACGGTTGAATTGGCCCTTACCCCTTTCCCAACCATCTCCCAGCCTGCCCACGGCCACCAACGCTGTAAGGGCCTCATGCCTGGCTGGGGACTGTCACTGGCCCCTGCACATGTGTAATAATAATAATAATAATAATAAAAATGTTGGTATTTGTTAAGCATTTACTATGTGCCAAGCACTGTTCTAAGCACTAGGGGATTAAGTACAAGGTGATCAGGTTGTCCCACGTGGGGCTCACTGTCTTCATCCCCATTTTCCAGATGAGGGAACCGAGGCACAGAGAAGTGAAGTGACTGGCCCAAAATCACACAGCTGACAAGTGGCAGAGCAGGGATTAGAACCCACAACCTCTGACTCCCAAGACCAGGCTCTTTCCACTATGCCATGCTGCTTCTCTAAATAAATGCCATTATTATTATTATGTGCAGGTAGTGGGCAGGGATAATCTGGAGTGGGTCGAGAGCAGCCTGACCTCAACCCACCTTCCTGTGGGACAAGGGTGGGCACTTAGGCTTTCTGGAAGTCAAAAATTTGAAACGGCGCCACCTCAGCAATCTCAGTTCCATCACCATCACCTTTGTCATCGATATTTCTGTAGGGCCCACATATGCAAAGCCCTGTGCTAGGTGATGAGGGGAAATCCCCTGACACCTAGAAGGGAAGTTGGCAAACAGAGGTAATCATATAATTGGAAAAAACTGTCCAACCACATATAACAAGGAAATATACTTAAATGTAATCAATCAATCATATTTTCTGAGCGCTTACTGTGTGCAGAGCACTGCACTAAGCGCTTGAACATACAGGATATACAATGTACTGAGAGAGAGAGGGAGTGGCTGGCCTGGTTTGCAGTATGGGTTATAAAATGAAAGAAACTGAAATAAGTCACCAAGAAACAAATGCAGAGGCCAGAAGGTAGCTCAGAGTATCAATCTATGGAAGAGCAAACTCCGCAACTAAACCATCTCTATCGCAGTTATCTCCGGGGGAGCTGGACTTTGGAAGGGTAATTCCCTTTGGGCTGCCTGACTGATATCAATTTCCTCTAGGCCTGCTCTCCTAAGTAGCCAACTCACCTTCAGAGCAGCTGGGAGACTTCATATGTAGAGGCTTGGGGGAACCACTGGGCCTCCAGCTCACCAAGGGCTCTGGACAGAGTCTGGATGCCTTCGGGGAATCAAGGCCAGGATGGTTCACAGGTGAGGGACCTTCAAAAGGGCAAGAGCAGTGCTCCTAAAATCTGTAGATTCCAACCAGCCTCTGATGATCAGATTCCTGGGGGCTAGGAGAGAGCAAGAGAAGGAGAGAGAGACATAATAATAATAATAGTTATTATTATAATAAGAATGATATTTGTTAAGCGCTTACTATGTGCCAGGCACTGCATGAAGCACTGAGATAGATACAAGGTAATTGGGTTGGACACAGTCCCTGTCCCACATGGGATTCACAGTCTTAATCCCCATTTGGCAGATGAGGAAACTGAGGCCCAGAGAAGTGAAGTGACTTGCCCAAGGTCATACAGCAGACCAGTGGAGGAGCCAGGATTAGAACTCAGGTCCTGCTGACTCCCAGACCTGTGCTCTGTCCACTAGGCAACACTGCTTCCCTAAGCAGGGTCAGAAGAGGGAGAGGAATTGAGGAAGAAGGCCAGAAGCTAGGAGAGAGACAATGAGAGTCAGAGAGAGAGACAGGGAGAAAGGCAGAGAGGGAAAGAAAGGAAACTTGAGAGATGGGGAGAGGGGCTAATGGAAGGGAGAAACTCATTGAGCCAATCAAGCAATCATTAGTATTTATTAAGCACTTACTCCCTGCAAAGCACTGTAGTAAGCTCTTAGGAGAGTATAATTGAGTTAGTAGGCGTGATCTCTGCCCTCAAGAAACTTACAATCTAGCAGGAAGACAGGCACTAAAACAAATTACAAGTAAGAGGAAACAGCAGAGTATAAAGATTATGTACATAAGTGCTAAACAAGGAGTGAGTGAGATGGGGCCCTAAGTGCCCTGGTGATGAGGAATTGAGAGGCAGGGAATGTGTCTACCAACTGTTATAATGTACTCTCTCAAGCGTTTAGTGCAGTGCTCTGCACACACTAGGTGCTCAATAAATAAGATTGATGGAGAAGCCAGAATGCTTAACTGCATAGGTACACAATCTTCCAAGAAAACACTGATTCATTAAGTATCTGTGTAACTACCAACTGTGAGATTTTAAAGACCACTCAATCTTTGAGCCTTCTGCTTTACTGGGCACCTCTGTATTCCCTATTTGCCCAACGGGCTTGTCTTGTTTGGCTCATAGTCTGGGGGAGAGTCACGATTTAGGAGGGAGCTGGCAACTGGAATTCAGAGCCCAGAGATGACTGGTGTGGAGAAAGGCTAAGCAGTGAGTGAGTCGATCATGAATGAAATAACAGGACTCTCAGGGTGCAAAGAATCTGCCTCTGAAAGTGAGTGAGGTGAAAAGGTAGAGCCCTAGTCTCTCTTGTATTTGCACTCTGACCTTAACCAACAAACAGTAGATATCCCCAATCTCTTCAGCCTTTCTCACTTGCTTTCACCACAACTCTGCCAGGAGATGAGTCCTGATGTCACTTATGAATACTGGACCCGTCATCCTCTTTCCCCACGTGAAAGTATCAGGTGGGCAAATTTCACACTGGCTGCAAGTTATCCAATATTCTGTAATGAGGTCGATTAGAAGCTTCTACAGAAATCTGCCGAGCCTTGAGTGGGTCCCCGAGGGAACTTTGACTTTCCCTTTGCTTCAGAGCTGAGGATCTCCCTGCCCACTTGCCTGGAATCACAGGCTCGGCATTTGAGCCTTGGGATTTCTTGGGAGGAGATGGAGGGACACTCAGCATTTAAAAATGAAAGCAGCAGACATAAAGGTGTCTAGTGATGTATTAGTGCTGGACAGGGGGAGGCCAGCTGGAAACAGGATTCATGGCTGCTCTAGATCCAATATTGAACCTTCTCATTGGTAATTATATGATTGTCTCCCTCCAAAACTGTTGCAACTATCAAAATGTCTTCACACCAGCAAACTGTGTTTGTGGCCTCACCCACAAAGTCATGTTCACATCTGCTCTGAGTCCTGTGACATTGGCCCACGCCCAAATCATATTTTTTTTTATGGTATTTGTTAAGGGCCTACTGCGTATCAATACCTGTACTAAGCTCTGGAGTAAAGACAAGATAATCAGATTGGGACACAGTCCTAGTCCCACATAGGGTTCGCAGTCTTAATCCTCATTTTACAGATGAAGTAATTGAAGCATAGAGAAGTAAAATGAGTTGCCCAAGGTCACACAGCAGACAAGTACGTTGCACATAGTAAGCGCGTAATAAATGCCATCATTATTATTATTATTATTAAGTGGTGGAGCCGGCATTAGAACCCAGATCCTCTGACTCCCAGGCCTGTGCTCTTTCCACTAGGCCATGCTGCTTCTTGACCCTCACACAAACCCTTAAACAAATTAATTTTCCTGAGAGTTCTGAACTCTGAAGTCTGGAATCCTTCCTTAGGCCAGCAGAGTTATGAAGTAAAAATTCTGAGTCTTCGGGGCTTCTTTTTAGACAGAACTATTAAAAATGTGTCCAACGTCTTTTTCTAAAGACTAAGCAAGCAGCGGAATTAGCAGGACCAAATGTCACCGGCAGAAGGTTGATAAAACCCTCAAAATGATGAAACAATGCTTTTGAACCTGAATATTTCTACTTTAGGATCATTTCAGATGAAGCCTTTGATCAAGAGAGTAACATCTGTACCACAGCGATTGCTAAAACACACACCCTACCATTTCAGTTTATTCAGGACACAGTATAAATAATTTCAGTCATTTTAATACAGGATGGGTTGTGAACAAGTCACTTTGAAGATCATAGAAACTCTTGAAATTCTGTAAATTAACATTTGGAAAGTACAGCATTTCAAAGTGTAGTGAAATTCCCAAAAAGTCCCTAGTGTGGTCTGTTTTAGGCAGTTACCTGTTTTGATGATATTTTACCAGGTCTAGAAAGTCCTTGAATTTCCTTGCATGATTAATTCAGATGGGGAGATCTAATAGTAAGAGTAGATGGCTGGAAGGACCATATCTAACCCTCCACTGATTTGATCTTGGCTTTGTGAGGGGCTATCCTCTGGACTGTAAACTCCTTGTGGGCAGGGAATGTGTCTACCAACTGCATTGTGTTTGTAGGTCCTTAGACCCAGGAGCTTAGTTCAGTGCTCTGCACATAGTAAGTGCTCAATAAATACCACTGACATTGATTGATTGATTGGTCCTTTCACTCTCAGAGTCTGGGTAAAGGGGAAATGTCGATCCATGTCTCCTTTCTAATCTTTCGTTTGCTGCTGGGATAAAAGGTGTTACAGTGCTTAAAGAACAATGTTAATGATGGAACAATTATCATTTGTAAAAATGGATCAAATATGCAATTCAATGACTTCTCTTTCAATGCATACTTTAAACCAGCACATGGCTGGTCTAATAACCATAATTTTTAGCACATGTGTTAAATTTATTTTAAGATTATTTTCCCAATGTCCATGTTTTTTCATATAGGCTAAAGAATATCTTAAAATATCTTTTAAAAAATATTTTCTTTCCCTCCTCCCTCCCATTCTTTTTCCCTCCCTTACTCCCCTTCTCACTTTCTCTCTTCCTCTCTTTCTTCCACTCTTTCTCTCTCTATCTCTCCCTGTCTCTGTCTGTCCCGCTGTTTCTCGTTCTGTCTCTTTCTGGCTCTCTGAGAAGTAGCATGGCTTAGTGTAATGAACTCTGGCCTGGAAGTCAAAAGATCTGGGTTCTAATCTCAAGTCTACCACTCGCTTTCTGGGAGACCCTGGGGAAGTCACTTAATTTTTTGTGCCTCAGTTTCCTCAACTATAAAATGGGGATTAAAAACTTATTATCCTTCCTACTTTGACCCTGAGTCCCATGTGGGATAGGGACAGTGTCCAACTTGATTGTCTTGTATCTAACCCAGAGCTTCATACAACTTTGGCACATAATGCTGAATAAATATCACAAGTATTATTATCTTCTCTCTCTCTCTCTCTCTCTCTCTCTCTCTCTCTCTGTTTTTCTACCTCATTTCTTTTAGTAGAAAAAGCATATTTCTGTAAAATACACCTCCTTATTAGTAGGTTGTCAGTTTTCAAGAAGCTGTGGTGTCCCTGGCCTGAGGAAAAAAATCTCATGCTGATCACAAGGAACTATTTCGTCAAGGAGAATGAGAACCACAGAAAACAATGGAGTGCTCAGGAAAACTGCTGCCCTTCCCCAGAGAGCAAATCAGGAAAGGAAGACAAGAGCTGGGATCAGGATAAGAGAACCAAACCGAGCTGAGAGACCCCATGTCTGATTTCTAAAGTTAAATCTCATTCATCAGGGACCTAGAAAACCATTTTGGAATATATCCATATTCCTTGCTTTTCTGCATCCTCTTGTCTGAGCTAGGCTTTTGGGCACTGCATTGGTAAACACCCCTTCAGTTGAAAGGAAACTGTGGAAGCAAGAGAAGGTGAAACTCAAACCAGGCATTTGTTGCTGCCCTTATCATCTCATCTGGCAAAATGTTTGTCAGGGGACTGACTCGAAACTCTTGGCTAAATGAGTTTTTGGATTATCTGTGAGTTTCATTTATCTGGGCTCTCCCCATTTTCATGGAAAATAGAGGGGTGGGCTGCTTTCTCCTTTGGTAGAACCTTTCCTTTCCTCTGACTTTTTCAAAAAGTGACATGAGAATAGACAGATGCAGTTTTCACAAAGTCCTTGGCATTAGAGTTGGGGAAGGATTAAAAAGAACGGGTGTCAGACCAGACAGATTTCCTAAATAAGGATTTTTTTTTCCATTTTGCTAATGTGATATCACAGGATCTCCCTTTTAAGGAGAATGTTGAGCATTGGCCTCTCAAATATTTTAAGTTCCTAAAAAGTCAATAACTGTTTTGGTCTTTAAAAATCTCATATGAAATTATCACTGTCATGAGAAAAATGCTAAAGTCAAGATTATAATGAAATGAATCATTGTTTCTCCCTGTAAAATAGAAGCACTCTGCACCACGGTCATACTCCACTGCAAGCAGCAGAATGATAGGTCTTCCTTCCCCCACAAGATTCAGATTCCAATTATCCTTCACTATACCACATTTACATCACTGATGTGGCTCTTGCTATTTCCACCCCATCATGAAATTCTGTGCATTGGAAGAACACTAGTCTATCAGTAGGATATTCTAGAAACTCTAATATGTTCTGTTACCTGAGAAATACCTGTTCTCTTCCCCCTTAAACTGTGAGTTCAGATCACAGACAGAAAGTTCTTCCAAATGGCAGATAGTTGAAGATACCTGCTGCACAAAGCACTTGGGGTATTTACGGCTGATGTGGCAAGAAGTCCAAGGATCACTTATAGAGCAGAGGTTGACTTCAGGTCCTTTCAGTTATTATCAAGCACCTTCTCTGCTGGAGATGAACCTCTTTTGTGTGGCCAAATTCCTGCCACAACCTACTTTTCTTTATTATTCTATCCCTCTCACCCCATCAGAATCCTAACTGGCACCTTCTGAGCCATTTCTACCCATTAACTTCTGGGGTATTCAGCAGTCTGGTAAATCACTGTGATGAGAATTCTATTTTCTCACAAAATCTTCCCTGTTCTCTCCCATATTTATCCAAACTACCTTTCTTCCTCCAGACTTTTCCACCTCCTGCTCTCTGGTCTTGTAGACTTGATGCATCCAGAGTTCCCCACGGACACAGATTTCAATGAAAACCAAACACAACGAGTCCTCAGAGAAAGATGGACTATATTGAATTAATTTGGGGTACACTGCCCAATTTTCTGGAGTCTTTAGACACTGCCCGTCTGGGTCAGTGCTTATTTTCAAAGCTACACCTAGGCAAGTAATTGTCACTGCTGAATAAAAGAAAAATCCCATGTAATTGCCCTGCACCTCTCAAAGAGGTAGAGGGTGGGAGGAGGAAACCAGATGAAAATCAGTATTAAAGGGGTGTGGACATAATATTTGAAAAT